>NC_142514.1:24515000-29315000 GCF_057876585.1 Rhinolophus sinicus
CAAACACAGTCTGAGAGTATTTAATTCTAACTCTCTCTCTCTGAGAAAGGGAGCATGAGAAGAAGGATGGTTCAAATAAAGGTGTGCTGGAGGAGGACAGTGCCGAGCTGAGTTCACAAGACAAAAGGCTGAGGGGAGAGCTGGCCCAGTGGCCCAGGCGGTTGGAGCTCCGTGCTCCGAACTCCGAAGGCTGCCGGTTCGATTCCCACATGGCCCAGTGGGCTTTCAACCACAAGGTTGCCAGTTCAATTCCTTGAGTCCCGCAAGGGATGGTGGGCTCTGCCCCCTGCATCTAAAATTGAACACAGCACCTTGAGCTGAGCTGCCTTCCGGATGGCTCAGTTGGTTGGAGTGCATCCTCTCAACCACAAGGTTGCCGGTTTCTACTCCCGCAAGGGATGGTGGGCTGTGCCCGCTGCAACTAGCAACGGCAACTGGACCTGGAGCTGAGCTGCGCCCTCCACAACTAAGACTGAAAGGACAACAAGTTGAAGCTGAACAACACCCTCCACAACTAAGATTGAAAGGACAACAACTTGACTTGGAAAAAATAAAAGTCCTGGAAGTACACACTGTTCCCCAATAAAGTCCTGTTCCCCTTCCCCAATTAAAAAAAAAAAAAACAAAGACTGAGGGGAGAGATGAGTATAGGCACAAGATTTGAGATTAAAATGGCGTGTTGGGAACTGGGAGTCATAAGCAAAGCGAAAGGCAGCAAGTAAGGAAAGATGAGCTGGAAAGACAGACAGTCAAGGGCCAGACAAAAAAAGACAGTATATGCTATTTTACAGAGCCAGGTAATGGTGAGCAATTAGATGGTTGTATGCATGGAAGTGACAGGGTCAGGCTTCTGTTTTACATGGATCATTCAGGTTGCTGCCTAGATTATGTGTTTGAAGAAGTACGACAACAGCCGGAATACCACTTAGGAGGATACTGGGTTCATCCAAATGAGAAATGATGAGTGGCTAAACAAAGGCGGTAGTATGGATTTTTTTAAATCAACTTAATTGAAGTGTAATTTACATAAAATGAACTGCATACATTTAAAATGTGGAAGTCAATGAGTTTTGACACGTGTAAACATCCATGTAACCACAATCGAGAGAGAACATTTTAATCAGCCCCAAAAGCTGGTTCATGTTCCTTTGCAGCAAATTCCTGCCTCCATCCTCAGGCTCAGGCAACCACTGATTGGTTTTCTGTTACCATTAGTTAGTTTGGGCTTTCTTATATTTCATATCAAAGGAACCTTATACATACTACTTTTGTTTCTGGCTGCTTCCACACAACATAACGTCTTTAAGATTCATCCGTGATTGTGTATATCAGTAGTTCCTTTCTTTTCATTACCAAGTAGAATACCATTATAGAGATATACCAAAATTTATTTATCCATTCATCTATTCATAGAGATTTAAGTTGTTTTCAGTCCTCAGCTCTTATAAAGCTGCGATAAATGTTTGAATACAAATGTTTCTATAAACATGTTTTAATTTATCATGGGTAAATACTTGGAGGTATTTATTGATATACATGTAAGTGTATGTTTAACTTTATGAGAAACTTGAATTGTTATCCAAAGTGGCTGTATCATTTTGTATTCCCACCAGCAATGCATGAGAACTTCATCAATACTTGATTATCTTAGTCTTTTCATTTTTTGTGATTCTAATGGTATCTCGCTGTGATTTAATTTGCATTTTCCCGATGACTAATGAGGTTGAACATCTTTTCATGTGTTTATTGGCCAGTCATATATTTTCTTTGGTTAAGTTTATTTAAATCTTTCTTCATTTTTTACAACTTTATTAATGTATAATTGACATACAGTAAACTGAACACATTTAAAGTGTACAATTTGAAAAATGTTGATGTATATGTATACCTGTGACACCATCACCACAATCAAGATAATGAACATATCCATCACATCCAAAGATTCCTCACGCTCCTCTGTAATCCCCTTTCCTCCCCAGGAGACCACTGCTCTGCTGCCTCTCACTATAGTTTGTATTTTCTACAATTTTATATAAATGGAATCACACAGAATGTACTCTTTTTTTGTCTGGCTTCTTTCACTCAGCAAAATTATTTTGCTATTCATCCATGTTGCTATGTGTATTAATAATTCTGGCCTTACAACTGCTGAGTGGCATTCTGTTATATGAATATGCCACAATTTGTTTATTCATTCACCAACAGATAAACATTGGCATTGATTCCAGTTTGGGCTATTACAGATTGAGCTGTTATAAATATTCCTCTACAAGCCTTTGTATGACCATATCCTTTCATCTCTCTTAGGTAAATACCTATGAGTAGATTGCCTGGGAATATGGAAGGTGTACCTTTAGCTTTTTAATAAATTGCCAATTACCCAAAGTTGTTGTGTCATTATATAGTCCCACCACCAGAGTCAGCATTCCAGTTGTTCTATGATGTTGCCAGAATTTGGTGTAGGAAATCTTTGATTTTGCCATTATTGAGGTGTGTAGTAACATCTTACTGTTGTTTTAACTTGCATTTTCCTAATGATTAATGATGTTGAACATCTTTTCATGTACTTATTGGACATCTTTGGTGGACAATCTGCTCAAATCCTTTGCTTTATCATTAGTTTTCTGAGTTACAAGTGCTCTTTATATATTCTAGAAATAAGTCCTTTGTTAGGTATTTAATTTGCAAATACGTTTTCCCAGTCTTTTTTTTTTTTTTTTTAACAGGACTTTATTGGGGAACAGTGTGTACTTCCAGGACTTTTCCAAGTCATGTTGTTTCAATCTTAGTTGTGGAGTGCACAGCTCAGCTCCAGGTCCAGTTGCCGTTGTAGTTGCAGGGGACGCAGCCCACCATCCCTTGCGGGAGTCGAACTGGCAACCCTGTATTTGAGAGCCTGAGTTCCAACCAACTGAGCCACGTGGCCACTGGGTAGCTGAGCAGCAGCTCATTGACTTCATTCTAGTTGCAGGGGGCGCAGCTCGCTGGCCCATGTGAGAATAGAACCGGCAGCCCCGTTGCCGAGCTCACACTCTAACTGAGCCGCGACTTTTCATCTTTCTTGATGGGGTCTTTTAAATAGCAAAAGTTTGTCATTTTGATGAGCTCCAGTTTATCAATTTTCCTTTTATGTTTCATGTTTTTCGTGATTTATTTATTCATTCATTCAGCAATAAGATCACAAAAATAGTCTCCGGTGTTTCCTTCTACAAGATTTATATAGTTTTTGAAGTCTTTGACTACTAACTCCAACATCTGAATCAACGCAGAGTCAGTTTCTATTGACTGGGGTTTTTTTTGCCCTCTGAATATGGGGGTCACTCTTTCCTATTCCTTTGCATATCTAATAATTATTTGAATACTAGACAACATTTTATCTAATACATGTGGTAACTCTGGATTCTACGATATTTTCCTTGGGACTGTTTGGGGTATTTTTTTTTCTAATAGGCAAGTAACTTATCTGGACTTAAACTGTAGACTTCGCTTCCCCTGCAACATGCAGCAACTGATATGTCTGAGTAATTCTTGCAGCTGCTTTTTTAGCCTGGTCCCCTGCAGGTCTTCTTATGTAATCTGATGATTGGCCAAAAATTTGGCCATAGATTGTGCTCAGATCTGGGGCCTGCTCTGACTGTGCTTTCTTTACTTCTGGAGACTACTCCCTAATTTTCTGTCCTCTGACACCTCAAGTCAGTAAGACTTCAGACTTCTGCCACCTGAGCTACGCATCGTTTAAAAGGTAACGAACGGTGTCAGTTCTGTCTTTCAAAGACAGAACTCTGCCTCTCTGACCCTTGCCTGCTTTTTCACCAGGCCCTCCTGAATCTCCCCATGCAGGTGTAATTTAGAGGGTCAGCCAGGGATTTTAGCAGGGTTTATAGTTAGGTTATGGGTTTCACCTTCCTTTACAGCTTTCTTACTTTCAAGGGCTCCTCCCTTTACATTTCTGGGTAATGTTTCTATCCTAAATTCTGTTCTTTGCCACCATAAAAAAGTAAGACTGAGGTTTTCCACAGCCACTTTTCTCTGAAGTAGGGGTTGGTGAATGCCCTCAGGCAAAAATTTTAAAACGCTGTAAACTCACAGTTCTTATCACTTCCAGTTGCAGTTATACAAGAGTAAACTCTCAAAAAAAAAAAAAAAAAAAAAGAGTAAACTCTCCTCTAGCTTCTGTCTGCTTTTGGATCCTTTTCAGTTTCTTTAAATATACTTTTTACGTATTTTATAATTATTATCTGTTGGGGGGGAGGAGGTTCAGAAGACCACTTTACTCTGCCACCATTACTGAAAATTCCCCCTGCGGGATGAATTTTAAAATATTAAGGATCTAGTATTTGTGAAGTTGAAATGCGTCTCGGGCTTAGGGAAAAGAATTTAAGATGACTCCCATGTTTCTAGTTTGAGGGGGACTAACTATAGCAGTGTCAAAAACTAAAATAGACTACACGGTGGCTTTAAGAAATAACATGCAAGTTATGTTTTAGACATACTGAATCTAAAGTACCTCTGGGAAACTCAAATAGAGATCCAGACTTGGAATCAAGTTCCCAAAGATAGTAGCTGAAGCCATGGGAGTAAATGAGCTTGCTCTGGAAGAATAGTTAAGTAAAAGAAATAGAGGCTCAAAAATAGAATATGTGGTAATACCAATGTTTAAGACGTGAGCAAATGAAATGACCCACAAAATTGACTAAAAAGGAATGATCAGAGAGAAGAACAAAACAGGAAAGAGTTATAGCAAGAAAGAGGAGACAACTATAACCTGTATGAGATAATGCAGAGAGGTTTAATCAAGCGAGGACTCAAAATAATACATTACACTTGGCAATTGTGAGGTTACTGGTGACCCCCCCATAAGAGCAGCTTGGAAACCAAATTTCACAGGGCTGAGGAATGAATGCAAGTGAATGAAGAAGGGAAAGCAAGTGTAGGCTATGCTTCAAATTTTTGGATGAAAAAGAAGAGAGAACAATGTAAGAGTAACTAAAGATGCAGGGGGATAAGACAAGGATATATCTGGAAGGACTGAATTTGAACAATAAACACCATGCTCTCAGACTGAAAAGACAATCAGTTTAGGCTACTGCACAAACATTTAGGAGAGCATCTGGGCCCAATCTGGGGAAGTGAATATCAGAGAAGCCATCCTAGAAAAATAATTGGTAGTTAAGTCTTGAAGAATAAGTAGTAGTTAAGCAAGTGAATGCCAAAAGGTTTTAAAAAAAGACAAAAAACATGGTGGATTTCTGCTTCTAGTCAAGATGGAGTAATAGGGATCAGATTTATCATCCCATCTGAAACAATTAGAAAACCAGACAAAATATGTGAAACAACAGCACTCAAGACACTGACATCAGGCATGAAGAAAAGCAATTCCTAGAAATGAAAAACAAATAAAACAAGCCCTATGACTGCCCCAGCTCACTGTCTAGAGAAAGTTTCTAGGCCACAGCTCAGGAAGAGGAAATCCAGAGAGAAACTGGCAGTCTCCCTGAGTTGAAGAGATGTAGCTGGGAGTCTGGGAGAGGAGAGAGCTGCAGAGACAGAACTGTAAAGATCTGCAGAGGATCCCCTTAAAGTATTCAACTGAGTATTAACCATCTCATGTGTGTATGGAAACTACCCAACGCCAGAGAAAGAACTACCCAAAATGATTACACGGCACAATACCCAGAGTTAACATGGGCTAAAATAATACCTAGTCCAAAAAGCCAGAATAGAAAACTTCATAATTCATGGGGCATCAGTTAGAGTACTAAGAAAGGTCTTGCCTCAATAGTGTGGAAGAATTAACCCTAAGTTAAATGGAGCTCTGGTCCCACATAAACAAAATTTAAAAATAAGACACAAAAGGATCCCACAGTTTGCAAATAATTTAACCATATCCCATAACAGATTCAAGAATATCTACACAGGGACAGCCGGTAGCTCCATTGGTTAGAGCACATTGCTCTTAACAACGAGGTTACCGGTTTGCTTCCCCACTTGGGCCACTGTGAGCTGCGCCCTCCACAACTATATTGAAACAACTACTTGACTTGGAGCTGATGGGTCCTGGAAGAACACACTTAAAATAAATAAAAGTTAAAAAAAAAGAAAAAAGAAAGAATACCGACACAAAAATATCCAACACCCAACTAGGAAAAATTTACAATATCTGGCACCCAATCAAAAAGTATCAGACATGCAAAGAAGCAGGAAAGTAAATCCTATATTGAGGAAAAATATCAAGGATTTAAAACTTTGTTAACTACCTTGTAATCCAATCCCCACCTTGCTTTCTCCCACCTCCAAGTAATCTTCCTTACATTTCCAGCTTAATTTCAAATGCATAAAAGAAGCTGCAAAACTATTATTCTCCAGAGCATTTGAGATCTTACCCTCCTGGAATATGTCAGCAGTTTGGTTCAAGTAAACTCTTATAAAAAGTCTTTAAAATTATTAAAATAAATAAAACACCCAGAAATAACAGATGACAGAACAGACAAGGATATTAAGAAAATTATTATGATTGTATTCTGTATGTTCATGAAGCTGTAAGAAAGATTGCAAATATTGAGTAGAGACATGGAAGATATGTTTAAAAAAAAAAAAAAGATCCAAATCAAGCTCCTGGAGATGAATACTACAATGTGTAAGATGAAAAATACACTGTAGAGATTCAATGGCACAGTAAACAATGGAGAAGAAAGGTTAGTAAACTTGAAGACATAACAATAGAAACTATTCAAAACACACAGAAAAAAGACTTTAAAGAAATTAACAAATTACAGGGCAAATGATAGGGCAAACTTTGGTGTCCAAATATGCTTCCAACTGGAGTTATTAAGGGAAGGTGGAATACAGAAAAATATTTGAAGAAACAATAGTCAATAATTTCCAAAGTTGATGAAAACTACAAAATCACATTTGAATCAAGATTTGAGAAGTTCAACAAGCTCAAAACACAAGAAACAAAGAAAACCACACTAAGGAATAATATAATCAAATTGCTTAAAAACAATGGTAAAGAGAAAATCATAATACTAACCAGAGCAAAAAAGACACGTTATGTATAGAGGAACAAACATAAAAACTACAGCAGATTTATCAATAGAAACAACACAAGCTAAAAGACACTGTCACAAAATCTTTAAAGTACTGAAAGCAAAAACAAAAACAGAAAAACCCTCCCAACTTACAATTACTTACACAGTGAAAATATTTTTCAAAGATGAAGTTCAGTGAAAAAAAGACCTTTCAGGCATACAAAAGTTGAAAGAATTCATCACCACAAACCTACACTACAAGAAATAATAAAGGAAGTCCTTCAAGACAAAGAAAAATGATACCAAATGAAAACCTGTATGAACACAAAGTAATAAAGAGCACTGGAAATAGTAACTAATTTGTTATATGTTTTTATTATTTAAATCTCTTTAAAAGATAATTGATTGTTGAAAGCAAAAATAACAATATACAATAGGATTTATAACACATGTAGAAGTAAAACGTATAACAACAACAGCAAAAGGCTGGGAAGAGAAAATGGAAGCATATTGCCGTAAGGTCCTTATACTATGCAATTGATAGTAAAATATCAATTGAAGGTAAAATATCAATTGAAGGTAGTCCTTGATAAACTAAAGATGTGTACTATAAATTCTATAGCTACCAGTAAAACTATACAACAATTATAGAAGAATTATAACTATGTATTAATTTTCTTATTGCTGCTATAAAAAATTACCACACACTTAGCAGCTTAATCCACACAAATTTATTATCTTACAGTTCTGTAGGATAGAAATCCAACACAGATATCACTGGGCTAAAATCAAGGGGTTGGCAGGGTTGTGTTCCTTTCTGGAGACTTTAGGAGAGAATCTGTTTCCTTTTCTTTTCCAGTTATAGGGGCCACCCACTTTCTTTGGCTCATGGTCCCCTTCCTCCATCTTCAAAGCAAGCAATGTTACATCTCTCTGTCCTTCCATAGTTGTATCTCCCTCTTCCACTTTTAAGAACCCTTGTGACTGAATTGTGCCTACCTGGAAAATGCAGGATAACGTCTCTATTTTAAGGTCGGCTGTTTAACAACCTTAATTCCATCTGCAACCCTAATTCCTCTTTGCTTTATAACATAACATATTCACAGGTTCCTGGATCAAGACATTGACATCCTTGCGGGGAGGAAGGACGTTATCCTGCTTACCACAACTAAGAATTCAACAAAAAGAGATAAAATGGAATAAAAAAATACCCCCCAAAATAGGAATAAAATAAACAAAGAACGCACAGAATAGAAAATAAATACTAAGTTGGTAGATTTGAATCCAATCACATTAATAATCACATTAAATGGTCTAAACACTCCAATTAATAGTAGAGACTGTCACATTGGATAAAAAGCAATACCTGGCTATATGCAGCCTATAATAAATCCACTTAAAATATAAAGGCACAAATAGGTTAAAAGTAAAAGAATGGAAAAAGATATATTATGCTAATACTAATCAAAAGAAAGCCTGAGTGGCTATATTATTATGAGACAAAACAGATTTAAGAGCAAAGAATATTACCAGAGATTAAGAGGATAATTTTATAATGATAAAGGGGTGAATTCATCAAGAAGACATAATAATCCTAAACATGTATACATCTAATAATATAATTTCAAAGTACATGAAGCAAAAGCTGGTCTAACAGTAAGAAGAAACAGATATATCTACAAATACAGTTTGATATTTTATTACTTCTCTAAATAAATGATAGAAATTAATAGAAAATAAGGATATAGAAGATCTGAACAATATTAACCAATTTGACCTAACTGACATTGATAGACCACTCACCCAACAACAATAGCAGGACACATATTCTTTCCAAACGCACATGCACTATCTACCAGACTAGACCAGATTGTGAGCCAGAAAACAGGTCTCAATAAATTTAAAAGGATTAAAGTCATACAATGCTCACTGGCTACCATGGCATTAAACTACCAATCAATAAAACAATACAGAAAATCCCCCAAAATATTTGAAAACTACATAACATACTTCTAAATAATCAAGGGTCAAAGCAGTAGTCAAAGGGAAATTTTGAAGCATTTTGAACTGAATGAAACTATAAACACAAAATATCAAAATTTGTAAAATGTGGCTAAAACAGAATTTAGAGGGAAATTTATAGCACAAAATGCCTATGTAACGCCTATGTTTGAAAAGAAGGGGGTCTCTTGGGGGGAGAGGGGTTATCACTGGGTGAGGGATATAAATGATAAATGTCTAACTATTACATTGTTTTGTACACCTGAAACTAATAAAAATAAATAAATAAAAAGAAAGATAAAGAAGTCTCAAATCTATCACCTCAGGTTACATCTTAAGAAACTAGAAAAAGAGCAAATGGAATCTAAGAAACAATAAAGCAGAAGAAATAATCAAGATTAGAGCAAAAACTAATGAAATAGAAAACAGAAAAGCAATAGAGAAAAACGAATGAAACCAAAAATGGTCTTTGAGAAAATAAAGCTAGTCTGATTAGTAGGAGAGACAAGAAGGAGGAATGGGGTATGGGGGAGGACACAAATTACTAGGATCAGAAATGAGAAAGGTAACATCACTACAGGTTCTACAGATATTAAAAGGGCAATAAGGGAATACTGTGAACAACTTTATGCCAATAAATTTGATTACTGGGATAAAATGCACAAATTCCTTGAAAGACACAATCTGTCAAAGCTTTCTATAGATATGTAGATAACCTAGATAGCTACATATCTATCGTATTCATTGAATTTGGAGTTTAGAATTTCTCCAGGCCTGGATGGCTTCAATTATATTGAATAGTTAAATAATAAAAGTACCAATTTTATACAACTCTTCTAGAAAATTAAAGCAGACTGAAAACTTCTCAACTCATTCTATCAGACCGCATTACTCTGACGTTAAAACCAAACAAAGATGTCAAAAGACAAGAAAACTACAGGCTACAATCCCTCATGAACACAGATGCAAAAATTCATAACAAAAATTTAGTAAATCAAATATAACAATACATAAAAAGGATAATATATCATGACTAAGTGGGGTTTATCCCAGGAATACAAGGTTGGGTTAACATTCAAAATCAATCAAGTTATTCACCATATGAGCACACTAAAAACAATGACCCACGTGATTATCTCAATAAATGAAGAAAAAGCACGTGACAAAATCCAACATTTTTCCTGATACAAATTCACATCAAATTAGGAATTGAAAGGAACTTTCTCCACCTGATAAAAGACGTCTTTGAAAACCCACAGCTAACATCATACTTACTGGTGAAAGACAGAATGACTTCCCCTAAGATCAAGAACATGGCAAGGAGTACGCTTTCACCACTTCTATTCAACACTGTATTGGATGTTCTAGTCCAATACAGTGCAATAGGCAAGAAATAGAAATAGAAGGTAATAAAAGATTAGAAAAGAAGTAAAATGGTCTTTATTCAGACAACAAGACATATACATACATATAGATGTGTGTGTGTGTGTGTGTGTGTGTGTGTGTGTGTATTTCTATGGAATCCACAAAAAAGCTACCAAAATGAAAAAGTGAGTTTAGCAAGGTTTCAGAATACAAGAGCAATATATAAAAAGTAATTGTATTTTTACACAACAGCAACAAATAGAATCTGAATTTTTTAAAATATCAATTATAATAGCATCAAAAATACAAAATACTTAGGGATAAGTTGGACAAAAGATGAGCACGATCTGTCCTCTAAAAACTACAACATATTGCTTACAGAAATTAGACATGACTTAAATAAATGGGAAAATATACTGTGTTCATGGATCAGTAGACTCACTATTATTATTAGGCTGTCAAATCTCCCCAAATTGATCTACAACCCCACCATAATCCCAATCAAAATCAAAGAGGGCGTTGTAAAAGAAATTGACAAGATGATTTTAAAATGAAAATACAAAGGACCGAGAAGAGCCAAAACAATTTTGATAACAAAGTACAAACTTGTAAGATTTACATTGTCCAGTTTAAAGACTTATTACAAAGTTATCAAGACAGTGTGGTGCTGATGTCAACATAAACAAATAAATCAATGGAACCAAACAAGGTACAGAAATAGATTTATGAACATAGGGTTGACTGATTTTCAATAAAAGTGAAAAGAAATTCAGTGGAGAAAGGATGGAAAAAATATGGTGCACACACAATTGGATTTTCATATGCCAATAACAAAACCCTTCCATCCATAGCTCCCACCATGTACAAAAGAAGTCTAGGCCTGAATTTAAAACCTAAAACTATAAAACTTATACTTAGGAGAAAATCTTTCTTAGATGTAACACCTAAAGCATGATCCATTTAAAAAAAACTGATAAACTAGACATCACCAAAATTAATATCTGCTTTTCAAACGACACTGCTAGGAGAATGAAAAGACGAGACACAGACTGAGAGAATATTTGCAAATCACATATCTGACAAACGACTTATATGCAAAGTATATGTAAGAAAATCCATTTTTTTTAAATGGGCAAAAATATGAATACTTTACTAAAAAAATATGGATAGCAAATAAGAAAATGAAAAAATACTCAACATCATTAGTCATTAAGGAAATACAAATCAAAACCACAATATGATACTATCACACAGTCTAAAATTAAAAAGACTAACCATACCAAGTGTTGGTGAGAATGTAGAGCAACTGGAACTTTCATACATTTTAGTAGGAGTATAAAAAATGGTACAACTGTTTGGAAAACAGTTTGGCAGTTTCTTAAAATACTAAATATATAACTACAATATGATCCAGCCATTCCATTCCCAGGTATACATACCCAAGAGAAATTAAAGCATATGCCCATACAAATACTTATACACACATGTTCCTAGCAGCTTTATCTGTAGCTAAAAAATCTGGAAACAATCCAAAAATCCATCAACAGGTGAATGGATAAACAATTATGATAGATCCACACAATGGAACACTATTCAGTATAAAAGGAACCAACTACTGACACACACTCCAACAAGGATGAACGTCAGAACATTACGCTAAGTGAGAGAAGCCAGACAAAAGACTACATAGTGCATGACTCCGTTTACATGAATAGTCCAGAAAAGGCAAATTTATGAAGACAGATTAGTGGGTGCCTGGAGCTAGGGGTGGGAGAGGGGGTGTCACAAGGGAACTTTTGAACAAATAGGCACAAAGGATATTTTGGGGGTGACAGAAATGTTAAACTGGATTGTGGTGATGTACAACTCTACACATTTACTAAAATCACTGATTGTATGCTCAAAAGGAGTTTTATGGTACGTAAATTACACCTCAATAATTCTGTTAAAGAGTCCATAACGTATGAT
Organism: Rhinolophus sinicus; assembly: GCF_057876585.1. Classification (NCBI taxonomy): domain Eukaryota; kingdom Metazoa; phylum Chordata; class Mammalia; order Chiroptera; family Rhinolophidae; genus Rhinolophus; species Rhinolophus sinicus. The sequence continues at coordinate 24,527,366 of NC_142514.1, forward strand.
TCCATTTAGTTTTACATTCTAGACAATCTGTAACAATGTACAGCAGATCAGTGGTTGCCTAGGGTCAGGGAGGGACTGGGAAGGACAGATCACAGAGGGACAGGTGGAAACTCTGTGGTAATAGATACCTTTTATGTGGTAATGGGTTTTATGGTTATATACATACGTCAAAATTAATCAAATTGTACACTTCAAACATATGCAGTTAATATGTTCATTATATTTTAATAAAGCTGTTCTTAAAAAGTATGGTATCCACAGAAGAGCAGACATTCAGTGTGGCTGGAGGGGAAAGTAGAAGGGAGTAACAAAAGAACCATTCACCCATCAAATATATATTTTTAATGGCTACACAACGTCCACTTTCTCATTATTATACAGACTGTTTCCACTTTTTTAGTAAATAAGCAGCATCTCATCATTGTGTGCAAAGCTCTTTATTTAGGAATTACTGCTTTAGAATAGATTCCCAGAAGTAGAAGTATGAATATTTTTAAGTAAGGCAGATAGATTTTTATTTGTAAAGAAACAGCTTATTATTATTATGTTTAAAGAAACAGGAAAAGGAAATATGGAGCAAATTATTTTACTTCAGAAACTAGGAAGTAATAGTGAAATTTTTAGGGGATGATATAGGGTTGGGGACACGGGTGGAATTTCCTTCGGCAATTTTTTCTGGCACTTCACAGAAATCAGAAATATTAACCCGATCCTGAACAACCATAAGTCATATAATTATGCCCCAGGTGCATACATCTATTTCTTCTTCAAAGAAGCTTTATTTAGAGTAATGAAAAGTTTTTATTCATATTCTCTTTCTCCATCACTCCAGTTCTCTCCCCCTCCTTCTCCCTCCTCCTCACTCCCAGTCTCGGGCTACCCTCTCCAAATCAAGCAAGCAAACCCCAGTGAATAACACCATAATTCAAGATAACACAAAAACTCTCCATCATGGGCTAGGAGACTACAGGGCACACATCGGATATTCACACTTATCTGGATCATACCATCACAATCCAGGTAGGAGCCCTCCTTGGTAAGACATACGCTACCCTGGTGTCTATTTAATATTAAAGAACGATTCACAAAAATTCAGCTTTCCATACATTCTGATTTGAGACACAACTGTATTAAAACGTAAACTACCATTGTCATGACCAAAAATCCAACTAGAGCAAAGATGGTGTCTTCTTACACTAGCAAAGCCGATGGAGTTTAAAGACACATCCCAAACCAATTCTGGGCAACTATAAAGATGAGGCTGGAGAATATGGCAGGGTTCATGTGTGCAGTAGTTAGTTAGTCACAAAATGACGTCTTCTCAGAGTCTCCCTAGAGAAAGTAAAACCACCAATGAAGGGAGAAAGGGTGAGGGATGGCGGGAGTGTCAACTAAGAGAGGGCTGCTTTTGAGACTTTTTCCCCCGTGGCTCAAGTTCAGCCAATCAGCAAGGATCTGTCAATGGATTCACAGCAAAACCCTCATCACCTCCTGCTTTCTAAGTTAACTCACAAAGTTGCCAACAAACACATTTTTGAGTTCATTTCACATAGTAAAAACCAGATAAGCAGATAAAAGAAGCAGAATACTTAGGAGATTATATGAGAAAGTGAGCAGCTAGCAGCAGTATGGTGGAAAAGAAAGGAAAGAAAAAGAAAGAAGGAAGGAAGGAAGGAAGGAAGGAAGGAAGGAAGGAAGGAAGGAAGGAAGGAAGGAGGCAGAAAGAAAGAAAAGGTACTATGGCTGAGGCATTAATACTTTAGAAAAGGGAAAAGTACAATAGCAGGAAGTTCTGCACACCCCCACACAACAAGGAAACAGGTTGCCCAGGTTTTCTCTCGGTACATTAAGCCACTCATGGAAGATTAGAACAGGGTGGGGAGGTGGGGTTGGGGGAGCGCTAGTGAATATGTGCACACAGCCAGTACTGGTCACTGAGGGGTGAGAAACCCATACAAATTATACAGGCCAGAAGGCTGGAGGGGCCTTGGGGCTACAAAATTTTTGGTATCTGCTGCTGAGGATGAGAATTGGGGGAGCAGGGGGGAGACTAGGCCCTGAGGGATTCCAAATTTGTCAGGAAACAATAGCCAGAAGAATAAATGAACCCTTGGCAAAAATTTCACAAGCCTAAAGGATTAAAGGAAAGATTTTAAAATAAAAACCAAAAGAAAGCAACCCAGCAAAAACCCTGAAAAACAAACCAAACAAAAATCAAAGTCTGGATGAAGGGAAACAGAACTGCTTGGGTTTCTGTCCTTGGTTATGCAAGGCTCTCCTGTGTTGCTGCCCACACCCCACGCTTCTATCTCCTGGTAAGAGGTAAGCTCTGGCCTTACATACAGTCAGCACAACAGTTTTCCTCGGTGACAACAAGGCGGCAGAGAGCTGTGCAAGGGCTTGCGTAGCTCATTTATCCTCTCAGTCATTTCCACAGAAAGCCACTGGCTTGTAGGGGGTGAAATGCTGTGATTATTCACTGGAAACGGGGAGACAGGGACGGCAGAGAGGAGGATCTCAGTCTTCCCAAAGTCAACCCTTGTATGTGGAGATAATGAAGTGGACCTTCATTTCCTGGGCTCAAAGAGAACGCGCCTTCTCTTTTCACAAAGCAGGACTGACAGCAATTTAATTGCCAGCAGCTGAAATGCTTGGACTGCAAATGTTACAGCATCCAATCAACAAGCCTTCATGCTCCTCCTGCTCACAATTCAGGGGCTCATGCCATAGAAAGGATGCAGTAATTAAACCAAGCAGTACCAGCTTCTCCTTTAAATTGAGAAAGGGAAATAAATTGGTGATATTCCTTTCCACTTTTGGAACTGCAAAAGCTCCACAATGCCTGCTCTTGGATATAATATATGCATGTTTCCAAATGAATGAAAAGTGCTACTGACAACACAAGGCCTTTGCAGCTCACCAGGCATTTCCGGCAAGACAAGAGCAATTTATGGTACAATTTCTTCCTCCTCTGGATGCAGAGTTGCCTGACCTACCTTAGAGAAAACAGTATAAACTAGAAACAAGTGCCGCTGGCCAGTCATCCCTAATTAGAAGGAGATGTGCAGTGTATACATTTCTTTCCCTTTCCCTCGTGCATTAGGCAGAAGTTTGAACTCCAAGTCCTCTCCTAAAAGAAATGCCGACCAGGTAACCATTCTGAATGCACAGGTGACCCTACCACTCTTCAAGAGCTACCCCCGGCCTCCAGGATAAGAATCAAGCTCCTAAGCATAGCATACATGAGGTCAAATAGAACTTGTTCGGATCGGAAGATTTCACTTAGCCCATTTTTTAGCAATGCTTGCAATGCTCAACATGTAATACCAAACTATGTAATGCCTCTGTGCACAAAGGCCCACTGCCATTTTGAAGGCTCATAGTTCAAGTTCAATATTCCTCCCCCACATCCACCCACCCTCTATGTTAGACCATAAAGCTTGAGATCCTGTTCACTAGCAGCAACTTATTCTGCCCACTGCTGAGAACGAGAAGAAAAAAACTCCCCAGCCAATACAGGACCTACCTTCCAGCACACACCTGAATTCTATAAGGCCCAAGTTTGAATTTTCACCATCTTCCAGGAGACTGTCAAGCCTAAATCTACCGTATTTCTAATTTTACTGGTCTATTTCTAATTTTATTGATCATAATTATCCTATAGTGTGCTGGAGGCAGTTCACATGAGCTGACTGTACCCATCTCTCCCAACTGTGTTCAGTCACTTCAGGTTGGTAGCTTGAAATTGGTCATGGTGGTAGTATTTACATCATGGAAACTGGCGAAGTCTGTAACTCAGGGTTTGTTTTTGTTTTCTGGGGAAAACCCAGCTGTTAAACATGTATTATACTAAATGGTTATTCCTACAATCATCTATACTCCCTCTCCTGTGAGACAAAACCTTTTCTTTCTTCCAAAAATTCCACTGAATTGTCTGGAATTTCTACTCCATTGTCAAAAACTCACCTATATGCTCAGTCAGTTAATGCTTTGTTCTGTGTATCTCCTGCAGGACAGGCTACATAATTTGCAGGATCTGGTGCAAAATGAAAATGCAGGGTCTCTTGTTCAAAAATTATTAAGAATTTCAAGACAATGACAGCAGAGCATTAAACCAAGAACAGGGCCTGTCTCAGGGTGGAGACTTGACAACTGCACAGGTCACGTGCCCATACCCTAGTCCCTGCCCATTTGTTCTTAACTGTAAGTATTCCCTCCCCTGAGAATACTGTTTCCCATGTGTCTCTGCAATATGATGGCTACTCATTCTCCCATACTTTAGGATTGAAAGTGGGGTGCTGTTTTATCTGCTCCCCTTCCCACTGCTCTTTGCAAACCATCACTCTTCTTCTTTGTAAAAACCTCTTTGCCATCTTGCTGCACTACACTTCAACTCTCATCAGAGCTGTCACCTTGCAACTTCATCATAACTGTCATCTTGCAACTTACTCATTACTCCTCCTACTTTACTGATGGCTTTGACATCTGGCTTTCAAAATTCCTTATCTCGAGCAAGAGGACAGACTCTGGATAGAATCAGACAGTCTGGGTTTAAGTCTCAGGACTCCTACCGTGTTTCCCCGAAAATAAGACCTAAGCGGACCATCAGCTCTAATGCGTCTTTTGGAGCAAAAATTAATGTAAGACCCGGTCTTGTTTTACTATAATAAGACTGGGTCCTTATGATATGATGATATGATATGATATGATATGATATGATATGATATGATATGATATGATATGATATGATATGATATACCAGGTCTTATATTAATTTTTGCTCCAAAAGATGCATTAGAGCTGATGGTCCGGTCAGGTCTTATTTTCGGGCAAACATGGGATACTCATATGCTAGCTATGTTGCCTTGGCCTCGTTCCTGAACCTTTCTTTTCCTGAGTTTCCTCATTTGTAAAATAGAGATAGGAGTACTTATAGGACTTGTTGTTTGGATTAAGAGGTAAGGCATGTAAAGGGCTCAGAATGGTACCTGGCACGTGTTAAGTGCTCACCGAGTAAACATTAGCTATTGCTACCATCACCATCGTCATTAAAGTTAATCTCAATGTCTACACGGGTAACTCATTTAACATGTTCTTTGAGCTGCTTGTCACCAATAAATTCTTCCCCACTCTACCCCAGCAACCCTCTTCCATAGCTATACCCTAGATCCTGAAATCACCAGAACCTTTCCATCTCCAAGTCTTAAATTCAAATATCCCATACCGTGACCACGACCTCCGGTCCTTCCAGGATTCACCTTTACCTGTGCCCCTTATATCTGCTTCCCATCATCAAAACCTCTGAATGCCACACTCCTCTTTCATATGTCTGTCAGCCCCTCCTATCTTTGCCTCGTCTCCTATCTTCTTATACTGTCTCTTTCAATCACTTTCTTGCCAACAACTTCAATTTCCATGCCCCAATTTCCTTCTATACAAGACTGGCAAAGTTCCAATCTTGGATGAATCAAACGATCAGCCCTTTCTTGACAGCGTTGCTGAGAGCTGCTGAGGAGAATCATACAACTATAAAGGTCAGTACCACTCTCACAAATTCACCGTCTGCATCTTCAATGCTGCCCAGCAATCTATTTCCTTACCTACTTTGCCATCTCCTACCCTTCACAACGGTTGTTTCAGACCTTTACCACTCTCTCTAAACCTCTGATTTTCCTGCTTCTACCCACCTATCCCGACTCCACCTACCTCTGCTTCTGCTCTCAGTAACTGATCTATCTCACGTCAGAAAAAACAGGAATGAGTTTAGAACTACCAGTTTCCTTCTACCAAACCTAAAAACCCACCCATTTCTTCCTTCCTATCACAATGAAGTAGATGTCTCTCCTCCTGCTTAAGGCTAATCCTGTGCTCTGTGCTCTGGATTCTAACCCACCTGCCCTATAAAGCAATGGTTCTTGAAGTGTGATTTCCAGACCAGCAGCATCGGCACTCTCCAGGTACTTGTTACAAATGCTAATGCTCAGGCCCCGCTGTAGTCCTTCTGAATCAGAAACTCTGGAGTTGGGGCCAGCAATCTGTTTTTAACAAGGCCTCCAGGTGATTCTGATGCTAAAGTTTGAGAACCACAGCTCTAAGGGATTGTTTGTCGTCTATCACCTTTCCTGCACCTTCGACCTCCTTCTGCAGTGCAATGGTTCCCTTGCCCAAAGAGCTTTCTGTTTGCTCCATGTACATTCTCGCCCTTGTCCAGTCTTCTCACCACACAGCAACACATCTGATCTGATCATTCCCTGCTTAAGATAAAGACCAATATTTTAAGAGGGCCTCAAGCCTCTTTTCACCCGCTACCTAGCTCTCTTGCTCTGTTTGCCAAACAAAATCAGTCTCTCTCAACTTCTTAATCATGCCATGTTCTAGGGCACTTGACAAACTTTGAAATTATTATTCCCTCTGCCTGAAATGTTCTTGGTCTGTTTCTTTCCCTAACTTCTACTTCTTCTTCAAGTCTCAGCTTAAACTCTCCTCCCTTAGGGTAGCCTAACCTTACCCCTTGGTCTTGATTAGTCCCTGCTAGATGCTCTTATAGCACTCCGCACTTATCCTCTCATAACCTGGCTCAAACTGATCATTATTTAATTATTATAGATGTAATGTCTGTTTTCATTGCCAGAGTGTAAGCTCTGTTAGGGCAGAAATCACACTTATCTCATTTACTAGCATAACATTCCCAGGGTCTAGCTTAGCACATTACCTCGCACGTACCATGTTTCCCCGAAAATAAGACCTAGCCAGACTAGCAGCTCTAATGCGTCTTTTGGAGCAAAAATTAATATAAGACCGGCTCTTATAATGTAATATAATATAACATAATAATACCAGGTCTGATATAATATATGATATATGATATGACATGATATGATATGATATGATACAATACCAGATCTTATATAAGACAGGGTCTTATATTAATATTTGCTCCAAAAGATGCATTAGAGCTGATTGTCTGGCTAAGTCTTATTTTCGGGGAAACACGGTAGTAAATGTGCAACAAATACTTGCTGACGGAGCCTTTGCATGCATTGTGCCTCTGTGCAGGATATTTTTATTCCCTTTAACCCCTTAGTGAAATTTTACAGAGCCTTCAGAAAATAAGTTCAATACCTCTATAAAGTCTTCCCTGCACATACACACCACCTGCCTGCTGAAGTGGATCACTTCCTCTTTTGTGTTCCTACTGTATTGTTTGTATAACTCTACTAATGCAACAAGTATACCCTATTATAAATACCTATCTTCACGTCTGAGTCTCCACTGGACTGTAAACTCACTCAGGGCACGGATCATGTCTTCTTTATCCTTGTATCTCTGGTGCTAAGAAGAGTACCTGACATTGATAATAAGTGTCCATAAATGTTTCTGGGCATATTAAGCCGAAGACTGTATCTCTAATATTGCACTGAAAGACTTTTTCTTAATATTAAATCTGGGTTCCATTTCTAAGTTTGTTGTTCATTAGCTGTATGATCAAATTGTTTAACCTCTTTGGGCCTCAGTTTCCTCACTAGTAAAACAGGGCTAATAACACCTACTTGGAAATATTGCTATGAAAATTAAACGAAATGACATAGTACAATGATTAGCACCCCCAGTGCCCGGCATGCAGCAGCCTCCCCACTCTGGCTTCAACCTGACAGAGACACCAGGACAAAACAATTCAGAAATAAGTCACAGCAATTAAGGGAGACTGAGCACAGAGTGAGTCATTCCTTTTAATCATTTGCCCAGGAAGATGAACAATGAAGAAACATAATAAGCGGAATAAACTCTTCTGGTGGTATCTCCCTTGGTATACAAAGCTTGGTGAGAATTCACCCCCGAGATCTCTTGGCTAATGGCCACATCCACCTCCCAAGCCCAGCAGGCCCCCGTCTTAATCTGCAGAACCAGGCATGGTTACTTCAGACTGGAATAGAAACTAACTCACAAGGGATGTGTTTACAGGCGGGAGATTGGGGGGGGGGGGGGGGGGGAGGAACTTGACTGTAACCACATCAATCGAGTGTTTTGCAATCTGGCAGAAAACACTGCAGCATCGTTGCTGGAGACTAACCCCCACACAACAGCACTTACCTGAAGCCAAGAACCAGCTTAGACTAGACAATGAGCAGCTTTCTGCTTGTGCCAAAACAACGGTCAGACTCGCATGGAATGAACATCTCTAAAGTCAGCGTTATCCCTGTTCATCTGGGCAGCAGCCACGAAGCACCCAAGCAGCTTCAGACACACACTCCTCAGCTCAGGATGCTGCCCACAGGCAGCAGCTTCACTGTTCATGTGTGCCACGTGTAAGAGCCACGTGTAAGAGCCACGTGTAAGAGCAGATGAAACAGGTTCTCTGATCTGCACTCATAACACGCTTACCTCTTCAGAGCCATTGGTATTCAGATCACCTATTTCCTTGGAGTCATTCACTTCAGAACGCTGTGTCTCTATAGGTGGAACTTCTTCACTGGGACTCTCTCTCCTCTGAAGCTTCCTGATCAAGCTCTGCTGGTCACTGGAAGATACAGCGGGTCTGAGGGGAGCTCTGGGAGGTCTCTGTCTCCTCCAAGATGCCCTGCTCCAACCTAGTCCCAGAATATGTGGGACATCATCTTCCGGTGGAAAGCCCAAATCATCTGCAGTTTGGAATTGTTTAAAAAATACCAGCATGGAATTGGAAGAGTCTGTCCTAAAAGCCCGGCAGCTCTGGGGCCTGCTGCAGTCAGCCTGAATGCACATCCCTTCTAGCCACCAGAGAGCGTGGCAGGCAGAGTCCTGACAGCATGCAACCCAACAAGACTGGACAGAGGGGGTTCCTTCAAGAAGCCGGAGGTGATTTTCTCCCCCAGATCTCAGGCCAACTCCGAATTGTGTCTTCACCTGCTGGCACCTGCTCTCACTGGCATCTAAAAACAAAGAATGAAAATATTTTAAGATGAAATAAAAACAGAGACTACTATTCTGTAAAAAGCTCTGAACACCAACATCCAAAGCTATTTTAAAGACTGGTTTTTAAGAGGGTGGGAAAGCTGTCTGGTAAGTGGAACAGAAGAAGCAAAATAGAGTGTTTTTTGGCTCAGGATATTTAAGCTTGTGGAAGTACTGCTCCACATTCATTGCTGGTTCCCCATCTCAATGAGTCTCTTCCACATGGACCTTTTACACAGAACTCCAGTTCACGAAACAGAAAAAACAAAACAAACCAAAAGAGCTGTTCTGGCGCCAGTGCGTGGAGGGACAGGCAGAGTCCTACCATTTGACTTCCCACTCACCTCCAAGGCATTTCTCAGGGACAGTATGAGGATTAGGGGGCCAGAGGAGTAGGCGGTGAACAAGGTGGAGTATTTCCCCACTGAACTGGCAACAACACAAACTGAGTCCTCTTGACCTTTTGTAGGTTAGAGGTTCATCCACTTTCTAACCAGTTGTTTGCCAAAGCAGGTTTTGCATATCATGGTATCAGCCAGAATAGTAGTCAAGCTTAATCAAAATTATAATCATGAGGGATTCTGCTGGAATGAACTTCCTAATGACAAGTCATGTCATGATAAGAAATGAAGGAACAGAAGTACAATAGTGACCTACTGTGGTTATCTCCAGTGACCTACTGTATGTAGGTTCACCTACATAACATGGTCCAAAATTCTAGCTAATGCTACTTATGGATAAATTTTGGGGCTGTTGAATTACTTCAGGCATGGCATTGATTTTTCTGAAATATTACCTCACTTCTGTTTTCTTAGATGAAGTAAAGACAAAGCATGTTCAAAAGGAAAATTGTTATACAGAGTTCATTTTAAGGTCTTAGTTATATAGGTGTCTGTAACCAACTGTGCTCAGGGTTCTAGAGGGCCAGAACCAGGGTGAGACAAGAGCGCTGCCTCGGGCACAAATTTAAGGAGGTGTTCACTCTCAGAGTCATGTAAGTGGCCAGATTAGCTTTCCCAACCTGGAGAGTGAGTGCCTCCTTAAATTTTGTGCACTAGGTGCCTCTTTCTTCCCCCTAGCCCTTGCCCTGTGGTTACAACACAAAGTATATTTTAAAATTACATATAGAAAATATGCAGTAGCATCAAAGCACTGCAGCGGCAGATAATCAGGTGTGTGTACAATAACTGAAAAAGGACTATGACTAACTGAAGCAACAACCTGCTAATCAGCCAAAGCCAACCTTGATTCCTAAGAAAACACCAAATGTCCAACAGACTAAATGTGGACACCAGTCAACTGAGAGATAAGAGGAAAATAAAGGCGGCCTTCTGGATTATTGAGCTGAACAAGTGCTAGGGCAGCCAATCTGCCATTGTTCTTGAAAAAAACAGAGAGGTACACTGGCACCAACCTAACTCCAGCCAAGGCAATTTGGGAGGCCAGAAAAAAATAAGAAAGGATGAAGAAATAGCAGCTGTGAAAAAAGTGAAGCTATGAAGAGCTACAGAAATAACCCTCACTTCCTCACCCATTTTCCCACCCTGTAACCAATGGTACAAATCTTGGTAACCGCCATCTGAGTATAGAGACTGTTGAAATCAGTTGTTACATTAGTAACTACTGTCAATTATCTTTATATCAACTTTCCATCATTCTCAGAAGAAGTCTCTCGTATGTAACATAACGAAGAGGTCCACATAGGTGAAAATATTAATAACTTGCATTTTTCTGTAAGCCACTATTGTATTTCATTTTTTTAAAATGTACTATGACCTCCACTTTTGCCCTTAAGGGAGAAATTGCCATAGGACTTGCCTGCCCTTCCACCATGAACCGCTAGAAAACCAGAGAAAATACATGAAACAACTGTTTTAAGACACTGGACTATGATCCCAGAGAAAAAGAAAACAAACAAAGAGCCCTACGACCACTTTGGGTTCCATACAGAGGCAGCTCCAGACGATTGCACAGGGAAGAAGATCCCAAGCAAACAGGGAGGTCTTGCCAAGTTGAGTAAAGAGAGTTCAGAGTGACTACAAGCTAGAATTTTAGAACAAACTACCAAAAGGAGGAAGCTACACAGAGAAAAAGCTCCAGACATCTGGATAATGAACGCTTCTATCTTTTTTTTCTTTAATAAATTTTATTGGGGAATATTGGGAAACAGTGTATTTCTTCAGGGCCCATCAGCTCCAAGTCATTGTCCTTCAGTCTAGTCGTGGAGGGTGCAGCTCAGCTCCAAGTCCAGTTGCCGTTTTCAGTCTTTAGTTGCAGGGGGCACAGCCCACCATCCCATGTGGGAATTGAACCCACAACCTTGTTGCTGAGAGCTCAGCAACCCTGTTGTTCAGAGCTCGTGCTCTAACCAACTGAGCCACCCGACCACCTCCCTTCAATCTTTGATTGAATAGTAATTTCTGCCAAGTGTAGGTTGAAACTACACAAGGGAAATTAGCAAACATTTTGAACTAAATGAAAATGAAAACACAACATATTAAAATTTGTGGGATGCAGTTAAAGCAATGTTTAGAGGGTCCTGTATAGGTTTAAATGCCTGTTTTAGAAAAGAATAACAATCTAAAATCAATGATCTAGAGAGACATACAGGGAGAATGTCAAGTGATGAAAGGCAGAGATTGGAGTGCACCAGCTGTAAGCCATGGGATGCCAAGGAATGACAGTGACCACCAGAAGCTACGAAAAGTCAAGGAAGTATTCTACCTAGAGTCTCAGAAGACCAACCTTGCCAACACCTTGATTTTGGGCATCCAACCTCCAGAACTACTGGCTTATTCAGGATTTTCTGCCCTTGCCCGGGAGCACAATTCAGGAGACAGATGGCTCCATGACTACCAAGAACCTAGATCCCGGGATCACTGTCACCTGGGATGTGCTATGGCCTTAACCCAGATTGAATGGAGATGCCTGGAGGTTATTCAGTGGACGTGTACAGGGACATGATGCTGGAAAACTATGGGAATCTGGTGTGTGTGTGGATTCTCTCTTCCAAACCAAAATTAACTGCCAAGTGGAGCAAGGGGCACAGCATTTGGTGAAGGTATGAGAAGTTCTGGCAGGTACCTATGCAGTCCAGGAGTACTGGTTTGAAACAAAGATGTCAGCCCTAAAGCAAAATACTGCTGAAGGATCTGCTCTGGAACAGCAAACAAAAAGTGTCATGATTGAGATAGGTCTAGACTGGGAGGACAGAAGTTCCACAGAGAAGAAGCATATTATATAATGTGGGAAAGTCTTCAAATATATTTTAATTCCTCCTTTATTAGCCACAAGAGAAATCACACTGGTGAGAAATCCCATAAATGTAAAAAATGTGGAATAGCCTTTATGAGCAGCTCATTTCTTTTAAATCACCATAAAATTCACATAAGCAAGCAATCTTCTAGAGGTATTAAATGTGGGAAATTTCTCTAGAAGTACTCAACAATTATTAATCATCACAGAATTCATTCTAGAGAGAAACCCCATAAATGCAGTGAATGTGCAAAAGCTTTCAAAAAGAACTGTATCCTTTCAAGTCATCAGAGACTTCATACTGGTCAGGAATTCTTAAGGCAGCCTTTACTCATCATGAGAGAATACACAGTGAAGAAATGCCTTTTAAATGTTAATTAATGCAGAAAAACTTTCAGAGATAACTCCACTGGGTTGGAACATCAGAAAATCCACACTAGTGAGAAATCATGTTAGTTTAATGGATGTGGGAAAACTTTTACGTAGAGCTCAACTGTAATAGTTGTCAAAGAATGCCTCCAGGAGAGAAACACTATCATCACAGCAAACGTGTAAAATCTTTCAGGTATACATCCTTTGCTGGACATCAGAAAACTCACAGTGTAAATAAACCCTATTGGTATAATGACCATAGAAAAGCCTTTACAAAGAGCTCAATTCTTACCCTGTTTTCCCGAAAATAGAACCTAGTCAGACAATTAGCTCTAATGCGTGTTTTGGAGCAAAAATTAATATAATAAAATAAGACCTGGTCTTATATTAATTTTTGCTCCAAAAGACGTATTAGAGCTGATTGTCTGGCTAGGTCTTATTTTCGGGGAAACACAGTGTTAAACATCAGAGAATTCATGCTGTACAAATACCCTATCACTATAAGAAATGTGGGAAAGCCTTCAGGCACAGCTCAGATTTGATGAACATCAGAGAAACCTAATGAATGTAATTAATGTGGAAAGACTTTTCTCCAAAATTCAGCCCTGAAACAGCACAGGAAAATTTAGTAACAAAAAAGGGCCTTCAACTGTAGTTAGTATGGTAAATCATAAAGAAGTAATTTATTCTTTTTGGGCATCAAAAAGGAGATATTTAATAAATTACACATTTATCAAAAATTTTCTACCTCTATTCTGGAGAACTTCTCACTTGTGAGAATTTCAGTGCAGTATAGTTTGTACTGGTAAAATATCTGAAGAACCTAAATGTCTATCAATATGGAGATAGTTACTAAAGAATACTATGTGCAATTAAAAACAATGAGGTAGAGTTTGATCTACAGCCATAGAAAATCCCCATGATACCTTGTTAATTGCAGAAAATCTATATACTATGGTTTTACTTATATTTTTTAAAATGAAGCTTTTTTTGTTTGTACATATATATTATATGCATTTTAAAAGATGTGAAAAAATAAAAACCAAACTTTAACAGCAAAAAAAAAAAAAAAAAAAAATCAATGATCTATGCTTTCATCATAAAAGCTAGGAAAGGAAGAGTAAATTATACCCAAAATAAGTACAGAAAGGAAAAGATAAAAAGAATAACTAATGAAATATAAAACAGTAGAGAAAAATCAATGAAACCAAAATCTTGTTGTTTAAAAGTTCAATAAAACTGATAAAGCTCTAGTCAGATGGATGACAGAAAAAGACAGAATAGTCACAAATTAACAGTATCAGGAATGAAAGAAGGGCTATCACTACTTTCAGTAACCAAAGGCAGCAAACTATGACCCAAGGGCCAACTCCAGATGCTGCCTTTTATTGTAAATAAAGTTTTACTGGAACACAGTCACACTCATTTATTTATGTATTATCTACAGCTGCTTTTGGTCTACGATGGCAAAATTAAGCAGCTGCAACAGTTATCTTAAGATCGGCAAAATCTAAAATATCTACTATCTGGACCTTTAAGAAAGTTTGCCAATCCCTGGTCTAAGAGAATGTACTTCTGTTTGACTTATTATTTACTATTGAGTAGAGCCTCAATTTAGATGTCAACTTATAGAAGATTGATAAATTGCAAATGATTTTATTTTTATAGAGATGCAAATTATTTCTGTCTGGTATAAAAGATAACCTCAAAAGTTTAATTAATAAGGCGTCCTTATTTCCCACTTAGCTATTATCCTTATCTCCTTATTCATTCATCCATTCAACAATTATTACTGAGTATCGGTTTCGTGCTAGGCATTGCTTTGATGGAGCTCGTAATTTAGATGAGGGAGACAAAGATTAAACAGACATAGTAATAAATGTGGGACTGCAAACTAATCTAAATGCTTTGAGGGAAGGAAATTCAGCTTTATAGAATAAAGGTAGCTAAATGTGGAATTTAGCAAACAGATACGTATATTATCACACATAGTATCAAAGATATTCACTGTATGTTGTTTGAAATTTTAAAAAATATTGGAAATAACTTATATATCCATCAATAGATACAGATCTGATATGGAATGCTCTCCAGGATACATTATGTTGAAAAAGGAAGGTGCAGAGCAGTACGTATAGCATGCTACAATCTGTGTTGGGGGGAAAAAAGAATATAATGTTTATGTATGTTATGCATAGGTTACTTTTGGAAGAATATTCAAGAAATTGGCATGGCTGCCTTTAGGAGGAAAAAACCAGGAAGCTGGGAGACTAAAGTGAGAGACTTGTTTGTTCAAGAATATCCTTTTATACCTTTTAAATTTGTACCATGCACATGTAGTATTGTTTTGAAAAATAAATTTTAAAAATTTAAATAAGCAAGATTTTCAAGGCTTCCCAGGGCTCTTAGAATGAAGGTCAAAATCCTTAATATAACCAACAGAGATCCTGGATGATCTGGACCCTGCCTACTTTTCTGGCCCCATCATGTAAGATGCTTTCTCTCCTTCATTATCTTCCAACCCACCAGCCTTCTTTCATTCTTTAATTGGACCATGCTCCCTCCCTACACGGGCCTTGCACATGCTGCCCCCTCTATCTGGAACTCTTTTGCCTCCCTCTTTTATCCAGTTAACTCCTCATATGAGGTCGCAGAGACCATCATTTCCTCAGAGAAATCTCCATGCTAAGTCAGGTCTCTTTCTATACTCTGTGGGTCCTGTTGCCCCTTTCCTTCAAAGCAAATATAACTATTATAAAGTTATTTATTTGTATGATTATTTGTTCAGTATCTCTCTCCCCCACTACACTGTAAGCTCCAGGATGACAGGCCCATGTCTGTTTTTCGTTTTTTGCTTTTTGTTTTTAACTCTCACCACTGTGTCTCCAATTCTAGCATAGGACTTGGCACCTTACACTGTAGGTGCTCAAAATATCTTTTTGAATTAAGGCACAATAAATGCATGTATGCATATGTATGAAGTATGTACGAATGAACAGTCAGGAAACCAGATGGCCAGGTATCTGGTAGGTCATACTGAACACATCCAGGCTGATAACAGGACTTTAAAAAGCGATGAGGCTCATTTGCCACAATACATGAGGGGGGTGAATGACAATTGGTAGATGAGTAACGATTAGCAGTAGGAAGTGGCATAAACCTCAAAGAGCAGAAGTTCTTACACGAAAGTGGAGGAGTAATGTTCAAGAAATGACAGTGAGGAGTGATAAGGACATCAGCTCCACCTCCAAACTCAGTGGTACATGGAATATAGGAGAGTGAGCAACCATCTCCTGCAGGCTAGAGAGAAAACAGTGTCTTTCTCTAAGAAAAAGCCAGGTCTCAGAACATTCCCCATCACTCATGTCTTAACTAACAAGTCTGAGTACAGAGAAGGTTTAGTAACTAAATGGATTCAGTTAAAAAGATGGGAAGGGAGGGGTGATAAGTGAGTTGAACAGCACAGGAATGTCAAATTAGACTCATACAAATCATAATGGTTAAGACACTTTATAGCAAGAAAAAAGGAGATGATGGAAAAAATATGATGAGGAAATGATGACAAGATTGCTGCCTATCCATCTTTGGTATAAAATAGTGCATGTTTTGAGGCAAATCATGGAGGATATCTTACCAATGGAATTTCAGGGGAACAGATTTAGGGAAAATGGTGAGATTTATGGGGATTACAAGGTCGAAGGGAAGGTAGCAAAAAATTGAATTCCCAAAATAGGGTGACAGAGGGGGGCATCATGAAAGGAGAACAGACCTCCGGGACTGTCATACAGCCTCTGGGAGAGCGCCCTGATTTTCCCGTAGGCACTCTGAGAATGTTAAGTACCCCCAGGCGGTCTGAGAATGTTAAGGCAAGTTTCTGGAGCTGTTAACCCACTGCCTTCTCAGACAATAAACGTTTATTCTAGGACCCCCCCCCCCCCCAGAAAAAAAAATCTTAATTCCCTAGTTGTTGCTAGCAGCTGTGGTTAAATCCAAATCTTTGAAAGAGGTGATAAAAGCATCGGTTGGGGGTGGGAGGGAATACAAGATTGGTTTGTCCTACAAAGGCCTTCTTTTGCTTCCAGGGCTCCCTGAAAAATGTCACATAAGCTATACAACTATCTGGTAGTATAAAAGAGAAACGTTTCCTAACTCAAACACTCCCTGCTTTATGAGGTGACCTGGAAGCCTCAGTTAGAGATCTCATCCATTACTCTGGCTGAGAGAAAATGTTCAATGAGAGAAAAAACAACCTGGGGGTTCATACAAGATGTTCCAGACTCTCCCTACTGCACTTGTACCTCTTGATTGCTGTATTCTTAAAATTATTACTAACGTTTAGTCATGGCTAAGATCTCTGATTCATGTGAATCTTATCTGACAATTGGATCCTTTGTTGTAGCTTAAGGGAATAGAGCCTGGGAGAAGACAGATGGTTAGAAGTCTTAGTGACCATGAGTAAAAGAAATGTGAATTCTGGGGGAGATTAGCTGGCTACTATGTTGCTAAAAAATTTAATCCCAATAATTCCCAAAAAGAGGAGGAGGTACTCTGATCTTTTGGTTCACATGTTTAGTTAGTGGGATTTTGACTGAGTTATTTTTATTTTATTAGATATTTAATGTTCCTCCATTATGTGTTCAATAATAAAAATATGGGGAGGAAACAGTTATTTTTCATCCATCCATTGGATCACTTCTTCCTCTTAGATGATTAAAAGATGATTAGCCATCTCAAATGATTGAAAGACACGGGTTCTAGTTTCAGCTCTAGGTCCATCATTTACTAGTAATCTAACCATTGAAAAATAATTTAACCTCTCCAAGATTCAATTTTCATTGTTGTTACTCTCGAGAAAGGGAGTTCACCAGAGCAGGAAGCAGGGAATCATTTGTAGAGTCAATATTGGATTCCAGATGTAACTTGGATAAAAGGTAAGATGAAAATAAGCTCCAGTTTTAGCTCAGTTCCTCTCCCTGCCCACGCCACCGTAGCCTGGCTCTGTGCCCAGGGCATAAGCAAAAGCAATATTAAATCCTTACTAAAAGGGCTTACAGTTGGTGGAACTTGGACTAAAAACCCTTCGGGAAAATCTGAAACTCACTGTTGGTAGGAGCATGTAGAAAGCTCACCCAGGTTGACAACAGGAGGCAGAGCCAATCCCTTTCTTTCTAAACCACTGCAAAGCAGAGAGTATAGGACTCCCATATGTATTACCTAGAGGATCCCCAAAACAGGAACTAGCAATGCTTATTTATCATTACCACCTCTCAGACAGAATTCTAATAAATCTGGCACAAAATCTAGATCGGGTTTCATAATTCCAAGCAGCAGAGTGGAAAAGTCTATAGAATATATGGATTATTGCCAGAAGGAAATTCACCAAATACTTTCAGAAAGCTGTGAAAAACACTGGAATTATTTAGAGACAGTGCTGTTGCCTCTGGCATTCTTAAATCTCAGGTAACAAGCTTGACTTCGCCAGCTAAATTGGAAATTGCACTGGCTGGCAACCAAGATGGAAACAGAGACACAGAATGCCCCCTGTCTTAGGAGCCATATTGTTAAAGTCATTGGGAATTCACACTTTAACCGAATTCATCAAATTGTATCCCATTGGAAGGGCTGAGATGGTGGGAATGAGAGTAGAGAGAATGCCCCACCAGTACTATTCCAAAAAAAAGAGCAGTTGGTAAATTCTTTTACTGGGAGGGAAGGAGGGAAAGAATGGCAGCAAGGGGAACCAAGTTTCTGTGGAAAATAATACATGATTAGGACATTTTACAGGCAAAATGTGCACTCACTTTTAACATTCATTGAAACTAAAATTATTTTCACGAAATCTCACAATTTTATAATATGGTCAAGAATCCATTCACAGCTTTCCTTTGATAATTATAACTATAATGAACTGTTATCAAGCAGTAGGCAGAAGTCTTAAATGTGGTGCTGCAATCAGTGACTGAGCTATGACGCCACACCATCTGTCTTCCTGTAGCTACCATCAAAAGCATGCATTCTCAGAAGCAGTGGGTCTCAGCCAAGATGGCTGCCACATGAAAATGAGACAAGCCGTCATATTATCAATCCCCAAAACAACTCACAGGAGCTGTTCAAAAACAAACCACCCCGGGGGCACCCTTCACCTTCCTTTTGACAGTCAGCACGTCTGTCACCCGCACACCCACTAATAAGCACATACAAAAATGGTTCCCCTTTACACTCCACACCAGTTCCCTCATGCAGAGGTTAGCATATTCAGAAAGCCAGGCAGAGGAGGGTAACTAATCCTCTAAAGGGCACAATCAGGTATTATGAAGCTTGGAAAAAGTCAGGGTAATAACCATTGCCCTCTCTCCTTTTCAAAGGGGCCAACACTTTTCCCCTCAATTGCACACCGGCTACATTGAAAGGTGGCAGCAGCCTCACAAAGCAGTCCTTTAAAAAGAGAATAATTACTATTCATTGCCTTTGCTGTGTGCCTCGCTTCGTTAAGAGCAGTTTGTGAAATGCTATGGTGTAGGTGATTTGCTGAAACTAAACTAACAGCTAACAAGAATCAGTGGGCTTTGGATCCACATTCTGACTACTTTCCCTTGACTGTAATGTTTCCATTTTTCCCAAAGACCATTCTGATCAAAGACAAACGCCCCATGCAACTAGGGGCCAACAGATACCTCTTAGCCACTATTCACGTTAACTCTTTTGATTGTCTGCGCTAGATGGGGAAAAAAGCGTCCAATGACTTGATCACAAAACTTGAGTTTTATAGCACTTCTTTCTCTAGTTAATACTCTCAGAAGAGGAAGTCCTCTCCTATAAGACTGTCGCTGAAGAAGCATCAAAGTTACTGACTGTGGCAAATTGTTGAAGAGAAAAATAGTACCATAGCATCTTCTTACAGGAGGGCAATATTCATTGACGAGAGAGGGGGAACTATTCTTTTAATCTACCTAATTATTAAGGCAGAATAACTATACTTTCCAGGTTAAAGGAACTATGAAAACCACCCTCATTTAATCTTGGTTTAATGAGAAAATACATCCAGTCTCCAAGGTGAGGTTCATACAGAACGCTCATAAAACTGAGTTTAAAATTTTGTTTTCAAAAGAAAATCCCATATCAAGATCAATATCCTTATTCCATCTCACTCCATCTTCTGACCCCCCAGCCCACAGTCTGTTTAAGGCTTTGGCCCCTAAAATAAGATTGCTTGGAGTTGAATCTCAATCCAGTCACTTCATTAGCTGTGAAATCTTGGGTCAAATATCCTGGTTTCTTCATGTGAAAAAAATAGGAACAATGGTAACAGTACCTAACTCACAGGGTTATTATAGATGTGAAAGGAGACAGGCTATGCAGAGTACTTAACACAGTGCCTGGCAAGTAGTAAAAGCTCAGTAAATATTAGCTGCCATTACTTTTGTTGTCGCTATTACATTTCATTTCAGCTCAGGTACCACTTCTTCTAGAAAGTCTTCCCGAGATTCCTCTCTTCTGCGTACTTTACATATACCTCTACCATTAATATTTCTTCCACTGGATCCTATCTGTTTGTCTCCCTCACACACTCTGCCCTCTTTAAGTGTGAGGGTTCTATCTTGTGTCTCTTTATTTGGTACACAGTAGGCATTCAAAGAATTATTTGTTAATTTTAAAAGTCTACCAGGTATTTAAATAAATTTGTTATTTTTTCAGACTAACAAAATCTAGCAAAAGATGTCAGTTCCAATACAGAATTACTTGAGTTTTAGTCATTTGAGTCAGATCCTTAATGTTAAGTAATTTCCTTGGATAAAAGGAGGGAGGAACAGGAGAGAAGAGCAAAGTTCCCAGTTCACTAAGAAATTAGAAAGAGCTTTTCGAATTAAACTGGGGAGAACACTGAATGGGAGGTATGATAAGAGATGTGCAAAGAGAGAAAGTGAAGAAAAGCCAAATGGATTAAGAGGAGATAACTAAATCTAACATAGCCAGCTAGGAAACAGCCTTTTCTGCCTAAACACTAAACTGAAAAATACTTTCAAATCTCACAGCAATCTTGCCTCATGAAAGGACCAACCAAATTTCAGTTCCCTGAGCTATCTATTTCAGACCACTCCACTTTACTCAAAATCAAGATGGGCTTTCATCATGGAACTTTCTGAACAAAGCTAACGGTGGAGAACAGCTCCCCAGCTCCCCTAAGCAAAGAGCCATCCATCACTGATGACATCTAGAGCCACTCAACTGCCCGTCTCCTGAGTAATGATGAGAAAAAGAAAAAAAACACCTCAAAGTTCTAGTCATGTAAGTGAAAAAATGGAAACGGGTCTATCACAATCCTAATGCAGTGAGCTTCTGATACTTATTAATCAGAAGTTTGCCTTAATTAAATACAGTTGCTACTAAGTTTCAAAAGACCTATCTGTTAAAGTTTAGTCTAAAGCCATTTTTACAACCAAGTTATAAATGACAGTTTTAATGGAAACACTGGTGTAGCTAAAAATAGCTCTCCATAAAATCGCCTGTTCAGAAATGATTCAGTCATCAAGGGCTTTATAATATTTAAATGCAGATTGGGGCAGCCGGATGGCTCAGCTGGTTAGAGCTGAGCTCTGAACAACAGGGGTGCCAGTTCGATTCCCGCATGGGCCAGTGAGCTGCGCCCTCCACAGCTAGATTGAAGACCACAAAGAAACTGTCGCTGAGCCACCAGAGGGGCGGCCGGATGGCTCAGTTGGTTAGAGCACGAGCTCTCAACAAGGTTGTCGGTTCAATTCCCCCATGGGATGTTGGGCTGTGCCTCCATAACTAAAGATTGAAAACAGCAACTGGACTTGGAGCTGAGTTGCGCCCTCCACAACTAGACTGAAGGACAATGACTTGGAGCTGATGGGCCCTGGAGAAACACACAGTTTCCCAACAAAAAAATAAAAAAAAAAACACAAAAACTGAAAACCGCATCTTTCTTACAGAACCCCAGGCAGAAGTGCAGTGACCTTTAAAAAAAAAAAAAAGGCAGATTGAAGGCAAATAACTTAACCATGTACTTTTTTTTAAAAATCTGTAACTAGGGGGTTACATTGCTGCCTATGATATACTCAGAATCTCCTGCTTCGCCTTTTCTCCCACCACCTTATGACTAAAAGACTCTGGAGAATGCTGTCAGCAAGGAGAGCACGCCTCCAAGCCATCGCGTGCTGTCAGCAAGGAGAGCACACCTCCCTATGTAATACTGTCTTACTGTCTTTGTACTTCAAAAATCATAGGGATCGAATGAGAACATAAACTTTGGCCTGTACAGACAATAATAGTTCTAAAAAGAAGGAATTTTTTTCTGCGGAGAAAACCACCTAGATGTGATGTCATGAATCTAGCAGTTTCCTATACAGCCCACTGTAGATGTTACTGTAATGAACCTGCAGTTGATTGCTGTCTTTGACTGCAGGGCGAATAAATTATTTGCATTCACCACAATCATACCAACCTTCTTTTGAAACCCACACAGTGAACCCTGAATCAGAGCACTGTTTTGTTTTTTGGGGAAGGTTTTTTTCTCTTTTTTTTTGCTGGCTGCTTTTGTTGTTTCTAAAGAGAAAGCCATTTAGAGGGCTGCGGCAGAGATATGTAAGTTAAATAAAATAGCAGTAAGCTTGGGAGGAAGTAAGGAAATCATATAGCAAACCATGAAGTGTTATTTCAGCAGATGTGGCCAATAGAGGAAAAGTTTATGTCAATTTATCCATTAAAAATCTCTCTTTTTGGAGTATTATGTAAGTGTCATAAAAAAAAAAAACCTGCAGTGGGCTGAACTGGGACATGTGAGGACTCAATACAACTGAGCTTCGCATACTTAAATATCTCAAACCACTTTTTGCTTATAGCAAATAAAATGCAGAGCTACAGATGCTTTCTCATCTGTGTGTAAATGAAAGCGAAACTGTGAGTAGTTAGTATTCTTAGAATTTTTGAGAGCCAGTTTATTTAAATGAAATCAAAGCCAATCTGTATCTGTACAAAAATAATTTTCTTAGGGCTCTTCTTCTCTAGACTTTACAGCGCTGTACACACTCTTCCCTCCAACCCTCCCTCTGAGATAAAGAAGTGAAAAGAGCTCTGGGGGGTAAAAACCACTTCAAATGAAACCGGGAGAAGGAAGTTCAAGGAGATTAGAATATCACTTGTGTACCAGCCTGCTACAGAACAGGGTTCAGCTCTTCCCTGCCTCACTCTTTGTGCTCCCATAGCACGTCTTGGAACTTGGCATGCTACTTTATGTTTGAACTTCTCTCTCTGCCTCCATAGTGTGAACTCTGATAGCAGGAACTGGGTTTTATTTACCGGGAGACAGTGTGACCTGAATGCTATGTATCTATAGTATGTACATAATACCTACATATTAATTATCATTAAGTGATTTGAATTAAGCATCCTAGAGAAGGTATTAAAATTTGGTAAGCATATTTTAAGGCATCGAATATAAGACAACACATATAAAGAACCTAGGATCCCAAATGTTAGAAATGTGTAATCTAGTTAAAGTCATCAACATAATGCAGCACTGACATTCAGATAATTTGGTATTGTTTGCTTATTTACTGCAGACATGTGGCTTTTAATAGACTTCATTTTTATAACATGCACTTATATGTATCTTTCACTTATAGCTCCATTTTCAAGTTGATTGTAATTCACACATTCTACTAACAGAAATATAAATTTGGGCAAAATGGTCAATATTCCTGACTACCAAATTATCTAGTACAGATTCTCTCTAACCATAAAGAAACTGGTCTTTCCTTCTCCTCGTCTATACAATGCCAGTATTCCTCTGCTCCTTCAAAAGTGACATTAATTCTGGGCAGGGCATAATGATATCCAAATGTGTCTCAATGTGTGTCTGTCTGTCCCTCTCACACACCTCTCTCTCTCTCTCCATAAGCACACAGGAAAACAGCAATACAAAGGGCCTTCACCCTTTACTTCTTCCTCTCCACTGACAGAGGCAGCAGCCATGCTGCCAAGGCAGCAACCCTACGTGAATATGAAAGAGTGGAGGTGAAACAGCTCAATCAAAACAGCTTGGGAAAGGGAAAGGGGGTATGCTTGGCAGCAAAAGTCTCCATGGAAAGGCCAGAAAACTTTTGCTTCTGCCTTGACCATCCTAGGCAAATAACCCTGCTCGAGTCTGCTTACCTGAACTTAGAGGCCAAGCACTCCCTTTAACCTTTCAGAGAGGGGTGATTTGCAAATGCACAGTTATTTGAAAAGTGCACTGTGAGAAATGTCAGGGTGCAGCTTTAAGCATACTCTGGAGAGCACAGCTGGGAGCGAGTTTGAAAACCAAGCAGTTAAGAGACTGATGAAGTGGAATGCACAGGTAGAAGAAAAGCCTGCACTGCTTCAGCACAGGGGCTGTTTTGCTTCAAGCCAAAAGCCACAGACTGACCCAGCAGGATGCAGATTACTCAGCTTTCTGAAACGGAATATGGCTCTTCAGCTTCTCTCTACAAGTCTGCTTCATTTGTTCTGATTAAGACTCACTCATTCCACTTCCATAAACCTCCAGCTGACTCAGGTTGCCCTTAGTTCAGGACAATAAACACGGTATCCAAAAAAAAAAAAAAAAAAAAAAAAAAGCCCAGAAGAGCCATTTAACAGGCAGAATGGCAGTCCTTTTAAATTTTTAAACTTGATTCTGAAATTAAAGCTACAGAAGTAAAACCAAATCAATATAAACTCCCATCTCCCAGGTCTGATAATACTAGTCATTCCCCTTAATACCTAAAAGAGAGAATCCATGAGCACACATTTATTTCAAACTCAAATGTGCTGCTTGGTTTAGAATCAAAGCATAATATTAAGCCAGTTGGAAGAAAGAGAACATTCTTTAAAATCCTGTCATTTACTGGGAGAGTTTAAAAGGGGAAATTGGAGTGAGCTGACCGGGCACCCATCTTTAGGGGCAGAGTCTGCGGTTGGTGGAATTTCAGACAGGCCAGCATTCTTCTCTGCTTTTGAATCTCCTAGGACAGCTTCTGTGCCTGTCAATGCACCATGCAGGGACATTATAATTCCTTCTTATCTTAGGGTATTTTACAGTTTCCTTTTGTGATTGGCCAGAGAAGTTCAGAATTATATAATTGGGTGTTCGCCAGATGCTAAGCACTGTAACTGTTCACCTGAGGGCCTACATAACAAACCTGATGCCAAAAAAGCAGGAGCACTCTGGTGTAGAACAGATTTTCAAGAGTTGACTGACTGGGTATATTTAATACCCATGACATCACCGAGGACACACACTTCCAAACTGGGGGCAAAGGATGCAGCTGTAGCACTTTTTCCAAATCTCCAGATTCTTATTCAGGGATGTGGGTTACTAATGGTGGAAAGGATGGGCTGGATTGAAAGAAAGCTGGAGACATACTATATTGCAGACAGGGCTTCACCTACATAATTCTAAGCAGAAGGTTATTCTATTGAGACATCAAATTGCCTAATCTCCTACATTCCTAGGATTCTATAAGGAAGAGTGGGTCCCTGTCACTGAATTACCTTGGGACCCTAAGGAAGTCTCAGCCTCCTTGGTGGAATTCTATGTACCAGTAACATCATCCTTCTTACAAAGAATTTGTTCCCTAGGAATGACAAAGGAATCTCAGAATGCCAGCTCCATGAAGGCAGAGACCATGTCTGTCTTACTCACCACTGCATTTTTAATGTCTCGATCATAGGCACCCAATAAACACATTTTGAAGGAAGGGACTAACTCTGTAACTTCTAACACAAAATCCAAATCCAGCTCCAGTCAAAACATTGTCCTGACCAAAAGACAGAGCCGACCTGGCCCAGCACAAGGCCTTGCCCAGCATGGGCACATCGTCAGTGTTGCAGGAAATGAACCACAGCTGAGGGCGAGGTGCTATCATGGCAGCAGAACAGAGTCCTCTGTTCTGCTAAGCACTCTGCATGAACATTTTATTTAATCCTCACAACAATCCTACGAGAGGCACTGTCATTCCCATTTTGTAGATGAGGAACCTGATGAAAGGTGGGTTTCAGTAACTCTAACCAGTATGTAAGAGAACCAGGACTCAGATTCAGGCTTGTCTGACTCCTGAGTCCATCCATGCTCCATGCTCTTGACCACTCCGCCTCCTGTCTCTTGCTCAGCTGGTGATCAAGGCCAATTCTTCTCTCTAAAACGTATCCAGTACTGTCTGGAATCAAAAGTGGTTAAAGGATCTTAACCACATGGGCTGACTTTTCTTAAGGAAGCTCTTGGATGAAGGTTCAGAAAGGAAGTCCAAAAGGCAGACCCTCAAACCAAGAGCTATGCATTTTGACCCAAATTCTTCACTACTACTCACCTGAGAATAAATGTCCAGACACTAACCACACAATAGTCCTTGGTCATGTTCCGGCCAATTCCACACAATGCTTTGAAATGGAAGCTGTTCCAATTAGTAAGATTTTTATACAGTCTCTAAGATTTTTATACAATCTCTAGTATAAGCCAACAGGCCTTGCTTTGGCCCTGCAATTGTTACTTTGTTTTTATAAACTCCTCTGCCATCTTATTATTTTCTCCCTTGAAGAATTCCTGAGGAGAGTCAATTTAAGAAAGTTTTCAAAACTGAATTGGATTTACTGCCCAATTATGCCATTTTCTTATCCCTCTTCATTTTATTAGGAAATAAGTTTTTGTTTGCATAATGTTGTTAAAGGGCAAAAAGAGAAGGACTTAAGATAAGTATCTTTCACTGAAGAGTATTTAAGCATGAGACAATTACTTCATTTCACTGTGAGAGAGGCTAACTTTAGAGGATTCTGATTTGCCTTACTTAGCTCAATTAAATTGTAATATAACTAGATATACACACTTGCTCAATGCTAGCTGAATTTTAGAATCAAAAAGCTTGCATGGTTTGTGCTACCAGCCAGAAAACTCTACCTTCCCCCAGCTGCCATGTACTCAAGTCATTATCCTACAATCCGAGGAGACAGATTTAGGATTAATAATGTATTACTTTCCTGTACTGCAATGTAGTTAAGAATATAGGACAGTTTGGCAGGAAAAAGTTCCTGCTGAAGGCTCATTGCAATGAGATATATTCCATTAGTCATCTACCTTAAATTAGGTGCCCAGCAGATATAAGAAGAGCAGGGACATAATGCCACCTTAAAAAGTCTCCTGAAAATGCTTTTCTCCTGAAGATAAGACCAACGCATGTTCAAAATATATTATTCTCTCAAAGGAAAAAGATACCACTTGGTCTAACACAACAGGGGCTACAGCCCTTAAAGTACAACCAAAGGGTGAGGGCAAAGGAAGAAAATGAGTTCAGGTGCCTTCTGTCTGCCAGGGGCAAATACATGCAATTATGAGATCAAAAAGAGAATGACAACTAGTGGCGAAAAGACCTCTTGCCAAGCCAGGAACTTCTTTGTCCCATCTGCGGTTTCTGTGGGGTTTGAGGGTGATAATTAATCTCACCCAGAATTGGGGACTAATTTTAAAGTAAAACATGGCAATTAGAGGTAGATGGAGATCAACATCACCTTTGTAAGAAGCAATCAGGTGACTGGAGAACACAGCTTAGATGGACAATCATAAATGGGCTTTCTAATGCTTTCTAATACTTTCCTATGCTGAATTAAACTTACCCACTTGGACAAATGCAGGCTGTTCTGGCTTGGGCAGACCAATGAGAGTATGGCAGGGAGAGAACACATGCAAATCCTAAAGACTAGCCACTCCTTACAACAGGATTCTTTCCCAGCCTCACCCATCAGAAAAATCAGTCTTCCATTCTCTTTCTCTGAAGAAAGCCAGAGAAAAAGTGGGAAAAAAGAGAGCAAAAATTTCCTTCCAAATATTGTTCCCTCCTAGGAAGCTAAGTGCCCACTTAATGGGCTAAGATTGGAAAATAGAGTAGGAAAGAATGATTCTCCTTAACATGTATATTCCAAGGTCGTGCTATTTACAGTATTATCTTTAGGTTAACCCAACAAACATTTATTGCTACCTACTATGTAATAGACACTAGGTATGTAACTATGAGGAATTTTCATGAAGCAGACACAAAAGCAAGTAATCATAGTAGACTTCTGCTCCCAGCCTTATTGGAATAATTGGTACCAGACTACCATCCACCATAAATAACTATAAAACTGGACAAAACGTACAAAATAACTGTTTTGAGAACATAACAAGCAGTAAAAGCTACAGTCCCTGAGACAAGGGAGACTTGAAGTGAGCCCTACAATCGCCTAGTTCTCTGTTAAAGGACAACTTCCCAACCAGGGCACAGAAAGCCGGAACCCAAACAGAACAGAGGGATCTCACCAAG
This sequence comes from Rhinolophus sinicus, assembly GCF_057876585.1. Taxonomy (NCBI): domain Eukaryota; kingdom Metazoa; phylum Chordata; class Mammalia; order Chiroptera; family Rhinolophidae; genus Rhinolophus; species Rhinolophus sinicus. Next base: position 24,555,256 of record NC_142514.1, read on the forward strand.
CCCAAGAAGCAGAGATCTGAGTTTGGCTAGAGTCTGAGTGGTGAGACACTGGAGAGGAAGGAGCAGTGAAAAGAGGGGACCCCAGAAATCCATTGGGAAGGTCCCGTGCCAGGCTGAGGGGTGGGATGTAAAGGCACAGGGCAAGACCACCTGAAGTTTATTTAGATAGTAGATGCTGAAAGGAAAGCAGAATCACCAGAGGGCAAACAGTGCTGGGGGAAGGAGGTAGGAGCATTTCGGAGTTTCAGCTCTGCCAGAGCAAAGAAATCACATTAACACTGTAGACCAGCAGATGCCAGAAAGGCCTCACCTTAGAGTAGGTCATACTCTAGAGCAAGACCTACTCTGAACCTCTCCTCACAAAGCATAAAACCTCACGGTATAACATGGTATAAGACAGAGATGTACAGATACTATGAGAATATAAGAACAAGTTCAAACCAGGGGCCTCAGGGAAAGCATCACAAAGGAGCTCATGTTTACCTGAATCAGAATACATCAGGCACAATGACAACGGCATATGGAGAGGAATGGAGCACTCTGCCTGGAAACATGAGATGGCACGCCACGAACAATGATTTGAATGTGGAGGAGAGAAAGGAGTACAGAATGACTCAGGGATTTCTACTTCAGAACACAAGTGGAGGTGGTCTTTTCACGGTTCTAGGATATTAAAGAGAAGGAAGAGGGGTAAAAGATCATGGGTTCAGTTTCACTATGTTAAGTTAGAGGTAGCTATGAGACATCCAGTTGGAGACGTGTGACACTGAGGTGACTATGTGGTCTGGAGCCCAGAGAGAAGTGAATAAACTATTATAGATTTGGGAGTAGTGAGCACACAGGTTACAATTTTGGGAGGAAATGAGATTTCCCAAGGGAGAGCGTACAAGATTGAGACAAGAAAGGGTAGAAACAGAACCCTGAAGAACAAAACATTCAAGAGACAAGCTAAGAAGGGAGCGAGGGAAGAATAATTAGAAAGCTCAATGCATCAGCTGGAAGGCAGGTGTAACTTAAGGCAACTGAGGAAAGGGTCTCGAGAAAAAAGTATGCAAAGGTGTCTGATGCAGCACAGATGTTAAGTAAGGTGACAAACAAGTAAAGGTCCCCAACTAGGAAGGTCACTGGTTCCCTTAGCGAAAACCAAGGTTTGGGCAGAAGCCAGGACCTCACTGGATTCAGAGGAGAACAGAAGTGGGAGAATGGGGACAGCACATGTACTCTACTCTTTCAGAAAGCTTTCCTGGCTGGGCAGACTAAGCCAAGGACCTGGCTAGAGATTCCTCACAAAGAACATGCCTGGTTCAATAAATACTTGTTGAATGAATATGTAATAATAATAATAAAAAAAAGAACAAATGAATGATCTGTATCCATCTCATTGTTTTACCAGTGCTGTTTCTTACTGTGTCTATCGGCAAACTGGACATGTATTATGCACAAGCAAAGTTCCATTTCCTCCATGAAGCCCTCCCTGATTTTTCTAAACTTCAATAATTTCCTCTACTATAATCAAAAAGACAGACAATAACAAGTGTTAGCAAAGACATGGAGAAACTGGAAGTCTCATACATTGCTGGTAGAATGTAAAATGGTGTAGCTGCTGTAGAAAACAAAAAGTTAAAGAGCTACCATGTGATCCAGCAATTCCACTCCTAGGTACATAAACAAAATGTGGTATAGCCGTACAATGGAATATTATTCAGCCATGAAAAGGAATGAAATACTAATACATGCTGCAACATGAAATGAACCTTGAAAACATTATGCTAAGTGAAAGAAGCCAGATATAAAAGGCCACACACTGTATGAATCCATTTATAGGAAATGTCCAGAATAGGCAAATCCACAGGGTCAGAACGTAGATTAGTGGTTTCCAGAAGCTAGGGGGAGTGACTGCTAATGGGTACAGGGTTTCTTCTGGGGTGTTAGGAAAATGTTCTAGAATTAGATATTAATGGTTATATTATATCTCAACTTAAAAAAATGACCTCCTTTAATCTCTTACTACAGAACTCCTAAATTCTACCCATCTGTTTAACACTACTACTACTGATTCGTATTGAGTAAAATTTCTCTCTTCAGTGCGAAAGGTTCCTTGAAGACAGACAGCCTCATCAATTTTCTCCTGGACTACTTGATTCACTTCCTAACAGATATCCTTACCTCTAGCCCCAGCCCTGCCCTCCCTCCCCTTTCCATCTTCTTCCCATCCCCACCATTATAATTCTTCCATATTCCAGCAAAAATGATCAGAAATTAACCACTATTACTCTTCTGCTTAAAATTTTCAATAGCTCCCAATTCCCTAAGGCAATGATCTCCAAAGTAGAGTGTTTTCAAGAGTTGCACAAGACAATCACTGGGGTATGAAAAGAAAACATTAAAACTTTGTATTTGTTTTTAGTAGATCCCCTTAAATTTTTGTTTTTGGCATCTCATATACATAAGACATTAGTACAATGGTACTTGTTATTATGTATAAATACACATATACTGGAGTACATCCTCAACTTTTTTATGGATTAGAGTACGTAATCAAGAAAATTTGCAGACCACCTACCTAAAAAGATTAAAATCAAAGCTTCTTCGCATAGTATACCAGATCCTTCATTACCTGGCCACCATCTACCTCTCAGGAGCTCTCATTCAAGCTTTGCTCTTTATATTCCGCAACACTAAGCTGCTTACAGATTTTCTGCTATATACCAGGCTGTTTCACACTTTTGTGCCTTTGTTCTTACATTCCCATGGCCTGGAAATACCCTTCGAATCCTTCAAAAATCTGTTCAGGCATCAGCTTGTCTGGAGAGAATTTCTCAGTTCTCCCCCATCACCTCTAAGCTGAATATTTCCTCTCTGGTTTCAGAAGCACTCTGGGCACTGCATCTCTCTATCTTTTCAATTACGACATCATAGTATTTATATTATCTATCTCCTCATTAAACTGGGAGTTCTTCCAGGGAAGGAATTGTACTCATCTTTATTACCCTTATGCCTAGCCTAAATCTATACTCCTCGTGAGTTCTCAAAAACTGGTCCTGAATTGAGTCCTTTTTCTCTATACTCAAAACAGCTATGTAATCCACTTCCCAGAAGCAGGGGAGCATCAGTAAAAGTTTTCATAGCCAATTTTTAGCTTCAGGCCTACATTAGCCTCAGTGACTCGTTTTAGGTTCCCAGGGCCGATTCAGACCCTCTCCATCCCTCACATACATGCACACATAACTTTCAGATGTACACATTCTTCCTTTAAATATGTTAATACGTTATTATTTTTACCAGATCTTCTAGTCTCAAAGGCACTGTGTCTCCTTAAGGTACCTTCATATACCTCTGCTTTGATATTGTTGAGTCGAAACTTTAACTCTCAAATGATGGACTATGCTGACTTTAAAGTTTAATTCTCAAAGCACAGTTACCCTTATTGCTAATTTATTAATTTACTCAGTTAACAAATATTTTCATGGTGCATCTACTATGTGCCCAGCTGTTGGTTCTTGCTAGGAATACCTAGCATAAGTAAAAGAGGCAAAGTCCTACTTTCAGGAAGCTGACAGTCTATTGCAGGAATTTCCAAATCTGGGGGGGGTCACCTCGTTTATCTCCAAATACTGATAACCCCCATGTCCAAAATGCTATTTTTCAAGCCATTTAACACTAACATTAAAATAGTGGTTCAATGGCCCACAAGGAAAACACAGAGAATCTTTTATCAGACAAATTGTTATCACTGTTTTCTAGCAGTGGGCTTCAGCATTGAACCCAAAAGCAGGAATAAAACAGAAGTTCATCATATGTAAGCCAATGTGTGCCTGGGCTCTACCTGAGAGGGAGTAAACTGCTAAGTGGCAAACAGGAATGGTGATAACTGGAGACCTGCCTGATTTTGATGAGTTTTTCAGCAATAATCCATACACTACATGAGCTAAATGACAACAGCAAACAATCAAGAATGTATTTTATCAGGGAAAACTTAAGAGCACAGGTAAAAACTGAACAAACTCATGGGTAAATACTGACTCAGGCTACCAACAATAGGTTTCTGCTGTTTTGTTGTTGCTTTTTCAGGTAGGATTTTCCACCCCCTTGTTTAAAAAAAAAATAAAGTTATGCATGTACGCTGAAAAAAACATCTGGAATACAAAGCATAAAGAGATAATTCCACTATTCAAGAAATACGTAAACGTTTAGTTATATATCTTGTTTCAGACTATTTTCTGTTATATAAAAATATTTTTTTCTTTTCACAAAATTGGCACTATAATGAATATGCAGTTATGTGTCTTTTATCACTTAACACAGGAGCATTTTTCCATGTACTTACTCTTCTAAAATATTAATTTTGAGATTAGATAATATTCCATGTGGATATGCCATAATTTCCCCACCCTTCTATTGTTGGGCAGTTGTGGCAATGTTTTGCAACATAGAATAAATGAGTGTTGATAAATGCTCTCATTCACATCCAAATGTGTCCTTGAGATACATTCCTGAAAGGGAAATTATTAAATCAAAGGACATGAACTTTTTTTTTAAAGATCTTGATATTTATGCCAAAAAGCTCTGTGTTCAAACTCCCCAGCACAATATAAGAGCAACCACATCATCCCTGGATATTTTTACATTAATCTTCGTCAATATGATCGATTAAGAAGGCTTTCTCATTTTAATCTGCAGCTCTTTGGTTAGTAGTAAGAATGAACATTTTTTAAATTTTTATAAATAATTTTAATTTCTTATTTATTTATGGTACTCTCTATGGCCTTTATTCATTTTTTGTTAGGATATTGTGGTTATTTTAATTAATAAGAAAGAGTTCTGATAAATTAAAATATATGACAAATCTATCATGCGTTGTTTGCATGTTCCCTCAGTTTGAACACACAAGGTTCTTGGTTCTTCCATGGTAAAAGCTGCAAACTTTTCTAAACTGACAGTGGTATAATCTGATCTCCACCAGAACCACTTCTAACAATACCACCTTTGCACCTTTACACTCAATCTACTCACAAGAGTGCTGTTTTTAAGCACCAAGCTCAAGGAATACTAAGACTAGCCCAATGAACCCACAGTACTAAGTCTAACCAAGTACTAGGATGAACAATACAGTAACACTCGGAAATGCTTCTTCCTTCTCTGTACTTGGAATCCCTCAAATAACAGGCTGCTTATAAGGGTTCAGGGTAAAAAAAAAAGGTCTTTGGTCCTCCAAAAGATCACCTGTGGCTGGGAGGCACAGTTGCAGAAGAAAAAGAGCATGAGCTCAGAATGGACAAACCTGGGTTTAGAATCCTGGCTCTGTCATTTCTTGCTGTGTGACCTTGGTCAAGTCATTTTGCCCCTTGGGGGCCTCAATTTCCTTATCTATAAAATGAGAATAAACCTATCTGTTTTAGGGTTATCATGAAGATTAAATGAGATAAGATATGCAATGTTTATAACCAGGGGTCTGTGTGGTAGATGCATTTCAAAAAAATGTGGTCTTCCTACTCTGGTGGTGCTAAATCAGTTACTTATTAAATTCAAATGATCTTACATAAAATGTTGGCCTGAAATAGCTGTCCCAGCAAAGCATCATCCGGTTAAAAAACATTTAGGTCAGCTTTCTGTCAACTGCAATTTCCACTGCTACAATTATGCAATCATCAACCACCACTGCAAGACAACAAAAGCCCCAAAGCCGATGCTACTGAAATTGCTAAACACAGTAATTACTTGACTCTCAAGATCATGACCACCAATTCCTTTAGGACAGCAACAGAAACCTTTGTAATTATAGGAGCAAAAGGCTGATTAGTTATCCCAGAGAGTGGTCTCTACAACAGAAGGTTTTTGGTCACTGCCCAGAATGGCAGCATACTCAGAAGTCTTTTTTAAATTGCTATTTTCTCACATTTCATACTCTGAAAGAAACAATGTCAGCAAAAGAACTGAAAGAAAAAAAAAGACTGAAAGAGGATATTCTTTGAAATTTAGCCTTCTTGGAACTCTTTTCTGGCAAGAGATTCTAGCCTGGTGAAACAATCTCTAGGAGGAAAGCATACTTTATGAAATCTATCAGCATAATCCCTTTCTATAGAAAAAGCAAGGAACACATTCTCCCTGTAAGTATTGATTCCTTTGGGAAAGGAAAGGAAGCAGAGTATCATTTACTAAGCACCTATGTTCAGAGTGCTGTACTATATTCTTTAATTGTATTATCTCTGAAATCAAGCTCTGAGTCAGGTCTTATCTTGCTCCAGGTTTTATTGATATTAAGTGGAAACAGCCAGATCCAGGTCTGTCCAACTTTGAAACCTTTTTCTTTCCATTACACCTTCACCAAATCTCAAAATGATCATTCCAATTCTCCCAATTTAAATTTCAGTTCCAAAACAAAACAAATAAATAAATCCAATTAAGTGTCCATCAACAGGATGTTTCTGTCAATTAGCACACTGCTTTTCTGCCTCCTACTAGTCTTTAAAATGAACTGCAGGTCTCACACAAAATGCCCTTTTTAAAAATCTTAAATCTAGGGCCGGCCCAGTGGCTCAGGCGGTTAGAGCTCCGTGCTCCTAACTCCGAAGGCTGCCGGTTCGATTCCCACATGGGCCAGTGGGCTCTCAACCGCAAGGTTGCCAGTTCAATTCCTTGAGTCCCGCAAGGGATGGTGGGCTCTGCCCCCTGCTACTAAGATTGAACATGGCACCTTGAGCTGAGCTGCCTCCCGGATGGCTCAGTTGTTGGTTGGAGTGCAGGCTCTCACACAAGGTTGCCAGTTCAATTTCTCGACTCCCACAAGGGATGGTGGGCAGCGCCCCCTGCAACTAAAACTGAACATGGCACCTTGAGCTGAGCTGCCGCTGAGCTCCCGGATGGCTCAGTTGGTTGGAATGCGTCCTCTCAACCACAAGGTTGCCAGTTCGACTCCTGCAAGGGATGGTGGGCTGTGCCCCCTGCAACGGCAACTGGACCTGGAACTGAGCTGCACCCTCCACAACTAAGACTGAAAAGAACAACAACTTGAAGCTGAACAGAACCCTCCACAACTAAGATTGAAAGGACAACAACTTGACTTGGAGAAAAGTCCTGGAAGTGCACACTGTTCCCCAATAAAGTCCTGTTCCCCTTCCCCAATAAAATCTTAAAAAAAAAAAATAAAAAAATCTTAAATCTATAAAGAAAATGGTACCTGTTGACAACCACAGAGCACTGAAGCAGAAGCACGTATAAAACAAGTACAAGTTTCTCAACCACTTCACAGATGTCTGCCAACAAAATCCTGATAAAATCCAGGAAGCAGGGCTTGGCTTGATTCCCAGCCTCTTCTCCATGGCCTTCCACACAGGCGGAACCAGTCCACTAGAAAAAGAGAAAGAGAAGAAATTTTATGCCAAGTAATTAGTAATTGATTCCTGAAAATGTGGAATGCTAGAGACTGTGATAGATTGGGGGGAGGAGATATTTCAAGTTTGCCTTTCACTGCTCATCTCTGCCCATAAATTTTAAACCTGAGCTTTGACATAGCCTGTAATTATCAGGATAAAAACATAGCAAGGGATGTGAAATGAATCCACTGTAAAACTGGAACACTTTATATTCTATTATTTTCTAGTCTAACAGTAAAATCATCTATGTGGAAGAATGGAAAGGGTACCAGCCTGAAAGAGAGCTGAGTTTCAGTTCCAGTTCTGCTACTAACAGCTTTGTGACTTTCATCCAACACACTTTCTTATTTATGAAGAGGTTGGACCTATGTAGCTGTGTTTTTAAAAAAATGTAATGTGATTGTCTTTAAGCAGACAGGCACTCTCCAGTTTGCTATTGTCCCCACCACTATTATCTTAAAAACCTATCCAATTTAGAGTTCAGTGTCACCTCCCTGACCCCTAGAATCACCTGCAAATTCTGACTTGAATTCATATATACATTCAACAAATATTTACCCAGGCCCTATCATGTGCCAGATATTGTGCTGGCAACTCTAGACTCTAACGGCTGTTTATGTCCCTTCCAGAAGAAAAAAAATGATTTCCCATCAGTTTCTTCTCTTTTACACAACTTCCTATAATATATAAAGTATTATATAAATTTTGGCAACATTATGAGGGTTGACTGAGTTCTGAAGAAGCAATTCAAAAATCTTCTGTCCTAAATGTGCACCTGTCATCCCTGGCAAATGACACAGACTGACAACCCCCACCCACGGCTAGCATACAGGGAGATTGGCACTCCATGGGCCGGATATCAAAACTGACTAATACCAGGAAACAGACACACACAACCTGCAAAACTGAGGTACAGCCCACCCAACAAAATGCTTTCACTGAGCCTTAAGACCTCATCTTTCTCCTTCACATCCATCCCTTCCTATTTCTAGTTGTTTTGTAGTTGTACGTTAGGGAGCAGAGAACAGAAAGGTGGTGTGTCAGCCAGAGACAGGCTCAAGAGATTAAGAAATAGAGCCTAAGTTAGAAAGTATATCCAGCAACTTCTCTCGCCTCCCGAGATGGAAAGGGTGTGTGTGTATGTGTCTTATCCAACACATTTCTGCCTACCACAAAAGGATTTTAAACTCAAGGTGACTCAACATCTGTCATCAATATAGCGTATGACAGGTGGGCGATAGAAGCATTGAAGAAATGAATAGGTTTTGAAAACGGGAGTAATAAACACCACGGATTAGCAAGCTGATTAGAAGTACAACGTCTTACAAACCATGCATAAGAGAGAGGGAGAGCTATTTTCCTGTGAACACCAAACCGGTCATTCCTCTGAAACCTACAACTGCCCAACCGCACAAATCACTGCTAGGGTCCAGTCAAAGGCTTGCTGACCAGAGACCCTTCACCTTCACCAACAACACTTCACCAAGATCCAAATGGCTTGTTATAAAATCAAAGGGTAACAGCCCAGGAAGACAACACACACCCCCACAATACTTGACAAATGAAAATCAAGAAAAGCTTGCAATAGTTCTGGCATGTAGGGCGTTACAAGTACATCCGAAATAAAAGCACTCTCTGTTGCAGCAGCTGTTCAGACAGAGCAGGGGGTAATGTTTACTTAATACTTCAGGTTGATGGGGAATGTATCATAGTTCAGTCTGTCAGCTACATACGTGGAACTCCATTTATGTACACAGCGATAAGATATGTTTGAACAACGACAGAGCAAGTCTGAAGCAGCCTATTCAGCTGGTGTGAGTAATCAAGAATAAAGCTCTTTTTTGAAAAAAGTCTGATATTTAGGAAAGTTACAGAACAGACTGCCATGAATAGCTTTGCTTATATTTGCAGACATTGTTTCCCAAATAGCTGAAAAAACGAACAGATTGTTCTGGGAGGTCGTCTTTTCAGTTTGTTCCTGGCTTCCAGTCTGCTAATCACGTAAGAAAGCACAAAGAGTCAGCTAATGCTCTTCACCTACTGCATCTATTGTCAGTTGGGCACAACCACCATGAGATAAGAGAAGGCAAAGCTTTCCTGGATTCCCGCCTGAGGGTTTCTCTTTTGACTTCATTTCACTTTTGTGCTCCCTGCAGCCACCACAGGACCCCTCTGTGGGGCAATTTTCCAAGTCCTGAATAAGGCAGATTTCACATCGTAAAGTAGCTTTCGTGCTCAGCCCCGCCCCCCTTATTCTGCATTAGCTATCTTGGTGGGAACACCAAACACCAGAGACAGCAGCTAAGGGCGAGGTTGCAGAAGTCGAGGGAAGCAGGACAGCAGCGCCCCGAGCCCGATCTGTGTCTGTCAAGGGATAGAGCGACCTGCAGGACCAGGCCCGAGCCCGAAAGAAGCAGGGTTCAGCCTGGGACTTGAGCTCCGCACTTGTAAAGCCAGAAGCAGCTGGCTGCCCTAGCCGGGCCAGGAGCGCCACCTCCGGGTCCCAAAACCCGGCCAGTGCACCCTCAGAAATAGCCCGTCCCCCTTGCCCCTCCCCTGAGCTCGTGGTCCTCGGCCTGGCAGCCAGCCGCCTCCGGCCACCTACCCGGGCTCAGGGCCACACAGCGGGGCCCCGGCTCTCGGGAGCCTCCGCCAACTCCCGGTCCATGGGGTCGGGACCCCAACCTTCGCTCCCCTCACCCGGAGGAGGAGGAAGAGGAAGAAGGTAGTGCAGGCTCCCCACCCGGACAGCTCCCTGTCGCCTCAGCCTCCCCGGACAGCGACAGCGGCCGGAAACGCCGCCTCCCCCCACCTCACGGGCTCAACCCGGAAATACACTCTTCAGGCTAAGCAAGCCCTCCTACACCCCCCCACCCCCGGAAGCTCAATCCCAGCCGCGAGCCCGAGGGGGAGGAGGGGCAGTGCTGGAGGGGTAGAACTATGCACGAGCGAAGGAACCTGAGCCTTCACGCTGTCGCCTCCCGCTCTCCAGAGGCAGTCTGCGCCTTCGCCTGCCCTGCGCGAGCCCTGGGCCCCAGACTCGGGCAATACCCTCAAGCAAGATGGCGGCAACGGCAGCACCCCTCACGGCTTAGCGCCCTGCCGTGCCATTGGCCAGAGCCTGGAGTGAAGCCGCCGCGGATTGGTCGAGAGCGTTGCGGAGGTGGGGGTGGAGCTGCGGCAGCCTGGAGCCAGGAGTGGGCAACGCGGCGTGAGCAGCGGCCCCAGGCTCCCGGAGCAACGCGCTGAAAGGAGACTTCGCTGCTCGGGGCCGTAGCCTGGTGAGCTCAGCCCCCTTGAGGCCCTCCCCTACATTCCAGCCGGGGCCTCTCCGAGCCGGCGCTGATCGATGCCGATACACCCCGGGGACCCTATCGTGACTCCATCGCGCCATATCGCGACACCATCGTGCCCTGTCGAGACTCCATTTTGTCACAGCCCTTTTCAATATATAGCTATTTTTTTATTTGCACTGTCATCTTTGGGGCTGTCCCATGTTGTGATTTTGCCGTGATCTCTCCGTGACATCACCGCGCCATCGTGAAGTGTGATCTCATCGCCGCCCCTGTCGTGACTTCATCAATGTCGTGTTGTGACCTGGCTGCGGCGGGACAGGTGGTGACCGCCAGGAACCCTCCTTCCCTTTCTCATCTCCCCGTCTCAGCAGCCCCGCTTCGATTATCCGGCTTTTGGATTCTCCGTTGTCCTGGGAGCTACCTGGGACCCTTTCTTGCTTCTCCAGCCCCTGCCGGCATCCACAGGCTGGTAGCGGGACGGGGAGGGCGAGGTGCGGGAGCGCAAGGGGTTAATTCTGCTGCTGCTGCTGCTGCTGCTGCTGCTGCTGCTGCTGCTGCAGCTGCAGCTGCAGCTGCAGCTTCTGCCCGAGGGAGGGAACGGAGAGGAGGCAAGGTGCCTGCGGGGGCGACTGAAAGCCCTGGCTGGAGGGGTGGGGTCTCCAGAGGGAACTCCAAGCCTCCCCTGGTCAGCGCCCTTCATCCTCACTTCAGCTGAAGCTTTTCTCCTGTCTCTTCTGAAGAAGGGAGGGGAAAGGAAACCTAGGATGCCCTTTTCCCTCCTGTCAGCCTGAGTCCGGATAATCGAACTTCACCCATGTATGTCTCCATTCCTCCCTGTCTGTCCTCACCACTCCCTCTCTGTGTGCCTCAGTGGAGGGAGATAAAACCAGGCTTCTGGTGCCAGAGAGCAGCTGAACAGTGGGGCCAGCCCCCTCCACCCCCAGGAGATTGGTGAGGAGAGCTGTCCAACTGAGCAGCAGGATGTATGGTCCTTTCGTTCCCACTTTCTGGAGGTGACCTTGGACCAGGGTCCCTTCATCCCAAAAGCTTTGAAGGTCCAGCCCCTTAAAGGGAGGTCAGTCCTGAGGAGCCCATCCCTCCTGATCCTCCCCTCCCTGTGTGTTAATCCCTCCCTCCATCTTCCACTCCCACCCCCGCCCCCGCCCCTCCTCTGCAGTGGGATGCTCAGTCCCTCTTGTGTTCACAGTTGGGCAAGGCGGGCATCATGGCCTCGGATTGCGAGCCAGCTCTGAACCAGGCAGAGGGCCGAAACCCCACCCTGGAGCGCTACCTGGGAGCCCTCCGTGAGGCCAAGAATGACAGCGAGCAGTTTGCAGCCCTGCTGCTAGTAAGGAGCTGACTGAAAATTGGGAGGTGGGAAGGGCTGGATGGTTGGGCCCTCTAGGAATGGGGTCAATAAGTCCCCGAGGATATATAGGTCGTGCAGGCAACCCTGGAGGCACCAAGACGCCTATCTTTGGACTCTTGCTCCCTTGAGTACAGGGGCAAAGAGGAGAAGGGGGATGAATAAGGGTTATGGCCCTAGGAGCCTTGGAGGAGGCTGTCTGGGTCTGCTCTCGGGTGTCCCAGAGCAGATGGGAGCTGACTCATAGGATAGCAGCAGCAGGTAGTAACTGTGCAGAGCACTTGAGGGCTGGGGATGAATGTTCTGGGGGTGGAGAGAGTAGCAGGACTGGAAGTGACTGCGAAGGGGTCCCAGGGGATGGCCGGGATGGCAGTAGGTAGGTTGAGGGTAAGGGAGCTGGTTCCAGGCTTGGCCCTGTTGGAGGAACCCAAGCTGGGGACAGCAGAGCAAGAGCTGCAGTGCTGGGAAGGAGGGGTTGGTGTGTGGGGGGTGAAGGGAGGAGGGAGTACAGCCGCTGCTTGTTTGCCATGGCAACAGGGAGAAGGCTCTGGAGTCAAGGGCTCACACTGCAGCAGAGGAGGTGTTTAGGTGCAATGTTAGGGGAAATGTTTTGACAGGCAGAGCAGCGAGACACAGGAGCCATTTCCCCTGAGAAGGTGGCGGGAATGGATCCGAGACTTCTCCAGAGAGAGCAATTAAGAAGGGACTCGAAATCCTTGGAGGATTTTAAACACTGAGTTCTAAGCCCCTTTCAACTCAGGTTGTGGGCATCTAGATTAGACATCAGGAAGAACTTCCCAACTGACCAGGTGATAAGACGGCAGAACAAGGGTAAATAGTTGAGGAGGCCTGGACCTCCCTTCCACGGAATAATCATAGGTGAGGGATCCCGGAGGTCATACCTATCTGTCTCCAGGGAGAAGGAAGGAACTGGATGAAGTGACCTCTGGGAGGCTTCCCAACCCCAGAGTGAGTCCCGTTACATAACCTAATCCTGCTAATATTGAACTCCCCAGGGTGCAGGGGAAAGTCTTTGCCACTTCTTCTTTTCGCCCTGCTGATAGCACATACTGCCCCCCCTCAGGTGACCAAGGCAGTAAAAGCAGGTGACATCGATGCCAAAACTCGGCGACGGATCTTCGATGCTGTAGGTTTCACTTTCCCCAATCGTCTCCTGACCACCAAGGAGGCACCTGATGGATGCCCCGACCACGTTCTCCGAGCCCTGGGTGTGGCCCTGCTGGCCTGCTTCTGCAGTGACCCTGAACTGGCTGCCCACCCCCAGGTCCTGAACAAGATCCCCATCCTTAGTACCTTCCTCACAACCCGGGGGGACCCTGATGATGCTGCCCGCCGTTCCATGATCGATGACACCTACCAGTGCCTGACGGCTATGGCAGGCACACCCCGTGGGCCCCGGCACCTCATTGCTGGTGGCACCGTGTCTGCCCTGTGTCAGGCATACCTGGGGCATGGCTATGGCTTTGACCAGGCCCTGGCACTCCTGGTGGGGCTGCTGGCTGCTGCCGAGACACAGTGCTGGAAGGAGGCAGAGCCTGACCTGCTGGCTGTGTTGCGGGGCCTCAGTGAAGATTTCCAGAAAGCTGAGGATGCCAGCAAGTTTGAGCTCTGCCAGCTGCTGCCCATCTTTCTGCCCCCGACAACCGTGCCCTCTGAATGCCTCCGGGATCTGCAGGCTGGGCTGGCACGCATCCTGGGCAGCAAGCTGAGCTCCTGGCAGCGCAACCCCGCACTAAAGCTGGCAGCCCGCCTGGCGCACGCCTGTGGCTCCGACTGGATCCCAGCGGGCAGCTCCGGGAGCAAGTTCCTGGCCCTGCTGGTGAATCTGGCGTGCGTGGAGGTACGGCTGGCACTGGAGGAGACAGGCACAGAGGTGAAAGAAGATGTGGTGACTGCCTGCTATGCCCTCATGGAGTTGGGGATCCAGGAATGCACCCGCTGTGAGCAGTCACTGCTTAAGGAGCCACAGAAGGTGCAGCTCGTGAGCATCATGAAGGAGGCCATCGGAGCTGTCATCCACTACCTGCAGCAGGTGAGGGTGCAGTGGCCCACAGAGGAATCCAGTGTGGGGGGGAGCCAGAACCAAGGAAAAGGGGGAAGTGGAGCTCCTGCACCTCTGAGTAATGGAGAGACAGCGACAATGCACTTCCCTGGGAGTAGTGTGTGACCAAGCCTCCACACCCTCCCCGTGCCTCCACATAAGCACCATACCACACACCATATGTGCACTTATCACAGTACACACACACGCACACACAACACAGTAACCTCCCACTCACAGCCCTCCCCCCAGTACACACACACACACACACACACAATCGAAGCCGTCTGTTCTGCTCATATAGCATTGTTTTACATACATGCACATACAAACTTGTAACCCTGTGGGGAAAAGCAGCATGGCTACCTGCAGTCTGGCCTCTGAAGAGGTTTAGCTAATGCCTCCCAGGTCAGAGCTGCTGTAGAGGGAGTGTTTACTTGGTTCTGGACCTCTGAGTTTCTTTTTAGCCCTGAGATACTTTGGAGGTGGGGGGGCAGGGGGAATACAAGTTGAGTCCCAGTGAGTGCAAAGTCCTGTCACCTGAAGTCCAGTTAGCTCAGCAGACATGCCCTGAGGGCTTGCTCTGTACCAGGCCCCTGTTGGGTGCGTCCCTACCACGTTCTAGGTGCTGAGTACACAGGGTCTGCCTCTGAAGGGCTCCCAGGCCAGAATTCCCTTCTAGTTGTGTTATTCCAAGGCTGGTCGACATGCTGTCAAGGCAGGGCAGGGGCTCTGGTTCTGCTCCATCTCAAGGGGGATCCTACGGCAACAGGTGGGGCCAGAAAAGCAGAAGGAGCCCTTTGTGTTTGCTTCGGTGCGGATCCTGGGTGCCTGGCTGGCTGAGGAGACCTCATCTCTGCGCAAAGAGGTCTGCCAGCTGCTGCCCTTCCTCGTCCGCTATGCCAAGACCCTCTACGAGGAGGCGGAGGAAGCCAATGACCTCTCTCAGCAGGTGGCTACCCTGGCCATCTCCCCCACCACCCCAGGGCCTACCTGGCCAGGGGATGCTCTCCGGTGAGTTCGTAGTTACAATCTGTCCAGCCACACTGTTGTAAAGAAAAGTGTAACAGAGGGACACCTCCTCTCCCCCCAGACTGGGCTATGCTGGGCTTCCTGACTGGGGCATGAGATTGCCTTGAGGATTATTTCTGTTTGTGTTGGGGGGCTTGTTCCCACAGGACTCCTAGGCTGCCAAGTCTCACTTGCCAACCCCCGATTTCTCTAGAAAGAGAGAACTCATGCTTACTGAGTATCTACTACGTGCCAGGCATTTTTCTATACTCTTTACGAAAACCTCATTGGGTCCACACAGCAAATCTATGGCGTAAATCTCATCCACATCTTCAGGATGAAGAAACTGAGACTCAAGGAAGTTAAAGTCACTTGGCCACACTCACACCATGTGGCAGAGCCCAAGTTTGAACCAAGGCCTGTGCAACTCCAAAGCTGTGCTTCTTGTGCAGGATGTATGAGGACGTGTCCTTTTCCCCTACTTCCATTTTTCTTAGGTGGGGTGCCCCCAAAAAGGGAATCTCTCCCTACCCCTCACATTTCTGTCCCTTCCACGCCCCCAGGCTCCTTCTGCCCGGCTGGTGCCACCTGACAGTCGAAGATGGGCCCCGGGAGATCCTGATCAAAGAGGGGGCCCCCTCACTTCTTTGCAAGTATTTCCTGCAGCAGTGGGAACTCACATCCCCCGGCCATGACACCTCAGTGCTGCCCGACAGTGTGGAGATCGGCCTGCAGACCTGCTGCCACATCTTCCTCAACCTCGTGGTCACTGCACCAGGGCTGATCAAGTGAGGCCGGGAGGAGGTCGGAGGAAGTGGGCGGGGGGAGAAAGGGGTTACTCAAACTTGCCCCAAATCTTCACCTCCTGCTTTGCTTCCCTGTGCCTGTGGGTCCCTGTTAGTGTTAGAATGAAAGAGTCTCAGAATAGACAGAGCCACCCCACACGAGGCTGTGGCATCTCTGGAACTCCTCGGCACATCTACCTGGTTCAGCCATAACCCAGTCTCCGCTCCCCAGATGCCATGAATGGGGCCCAAAATTAACTCTCCACCCTGTTGCCTAATTTCTTGCCAAACCCGGGCCTGATGAAGCTGGGAGCCCAGGATCCCAGGTTTTCCCAGGGCTTGGTCTGACTCTGTATTAACCTCCTCTCTTCCCCCCATCTTTCTATCCCTCTCTCCTCAGGCGAGATGCCTGCTTCACGTCTCTTATGAACACCCTGATGACGTCACTGCCCGCACTAGTGCAGCAGCAGGGGAGGCTGCTTCTGGCTGCCAACGTGGCCACCCTGGGCCTCCTCATGGCCCGGCTCCTTAGCACCTCTCCAGGTAAGTCCTGGGGACCCAGACCTAATGGATGGGATAGACAACCTGGGTGGACCTGCTGGCCTCTGGGCATGTCACCATTTTCAGAGAATGGTTTTACAGAATTTTCCTATCCAGACGAACTCTAAAGTATGTCTCCATCCCTCACCCCACCCTTCTTTCCAAAATGATAACATTCTCTTCCTTCTGAAGACTTTTAAGGCAAGGTCTGGTGGGTGTAAGTACAGGCCTACTCCCAGCAGCCCAAGGAATCTGAATCCAGTGTTTCCAAGGTGGAGGAGCCGCCCCCAACCAGGCCTTGAGTCAGATACCTGACTTATCTCCATTGAGGTTTTTCTCTGCTCAGCGCCTCACCCCCTCGTGACAGGCTTCAGCGCTTGGTGCTCCTCTGCACATACCTTCTCCCCAGCCCTGCCTTACTCTGGCCATGTGCAGGGGGAAGGCCAGCCCCTCCAGCCCCTGCCAGCCCGCCATGTCTCCCACTTTGGCTGTGGGTGTCTGCTTGGGTCCCTCTGTCCCTGCCTGTTCCCTGTGCCCCATCTGTCAGGTTGGAGGAGCTGAGCAGACGCCCAGGAACGGGGTGTAATGAGCCTATACCCTCAGCTGCCTCTCTTCCCTACGTGGGGATCCCAGCAGGGTACCCAACAGTTGGAAGATGAGCAAGTCCCAGTGGACCAGGAGCACCCCCTGCTCTCCAGCCCCTGCGCGTACTCAGTCCCAACTGTATCACCATAGCCCCTGAGTAGAACCCCAGTGCTGGTTCACCCACAAATGCCACCAGGTTAGATTAACAGCCCCTGGGGCAGAGTCTGCAGTGCAGGGGTGACCCTCAGCCCACAGGTAAGCAAAGCCGAGTTACCAGCTCCCAGTCCCCTTTGGCGCCCTCTCCTGGCCCAAGAATCAAATTGATGCAACCTCCTTACCCTGTTGAGGAGCCCCTAGGCCCAGCAGCTGCTCACGTCACTGCTCAGACTTTCGGTAGTTCTGACCATGACATTGAATGTTCCAAGATAATTACATTTAATTCTCACAGCAGATTTTTCTAAGATTGGCACAATTGGTCCCATTTTACAAGTGAAGAAACGAGACCCAGAAAAGTGAATTACCCAGGGTCGCACAGTGAAGTCAAAGGCAGGGTTCAAACCTAGGCAGGTTGATTCCAGACTATTATTCGGCTCCCTGAATGTGCCCACACAGGAAGGGAAAGTAAGGGTCTGGCAAAGCAGCTGGCCCATCTGCTTCATGCCCCCTACTCCCTGCTTGCCTTCCAGCTCTTCAGGGAACACCAGCATCCAGAGGTTTCTTCGCGGCCGCCATCCTCTTCCTATCACAATCCCACGTGGCACGGGCCACGCCTGGCTCAGACCAGGCAGTGCTGGCCCTGTCCCCTGACTACGAGGGCATCTGGGCTGATCTGCAGGAGCTCTGGTTCCTGGGCATGCAGGCCTTCACAGGCTGCGTGCCACTGCTGCCCTGGCTGGCCCCCGCTGCCCTGCGCTCCCGCTGGCCACAGGAGCTGCTCCAGCTGCTAGGCAGTGTCAGCCCCAACTCCGTCAAACCTGAGATGGTAGCCGCCTATCAGGGCGTCCTGGTTGAGTTGGCACGGGCCAACCGGCTGTGCCGGGAGGCCATGAGGCTGCAGGCCGGTGAGGAGACAGCCAGCCACTATCGGATGGCCGCCCTGGAGCAATGCCTGTCGGAGCCCTGAAGGGATGTCCACTGGGGGCGGGCAGCGAGGGAAGGAGGGAGGAGGCATCTTCCCTGAAGCC
The DNA here is from genome assembly GCF_057876585.1 of Rhinolophus sinicus. Classification (NCBI taxonomy): domain Eukaryota; kingdom Metazoa; phylum Chordata; class Mammalia; order Chiroptera; family Rhinolophidae; genus Rhinolophus; species Rhinolophus sinicus. The sequence goes on from NC_142514.1 coordinate 24,573,458, forward strand.
CCCAAACTGGATCCCCCCTCTCCAGACTCCCACCCACACACCCCAGCTTTCTGGCTTTTCCAAGGGCAAGGGCATTGTGCCCACCCTTCAAGTGTAAGGAACTGTGTCCTGCCCCCTGGGCCCAGTTGGGCGGGGATTGTCTTGGAAATCAACGTGGCTGTGCCTGCCAGGCCCCGGAAGGTTGGAGCAGCCCCCAGGGAGGGGGGCACTAGGTGTCATTGTGCCTGATGTCTGGCTCCCCCACAAGAGGGAGGCCTCAGGGTGGGACAGGGCTGGCAGGAGCTGGCTGCCTCAGCCCATGTGCCCTGCCGGCCAGGGCGTGGGCTCCCCTAGGCTGTGGTGCCCCTTTGGCCTCCCAGGTCCACGTCCTTTAAATTGGCCATTTGGTTCTTGCCCTTGGCCCTCGTGGGCAGAGAGCAGGCTCAGGCCATTGACATCGCAGTTCTTCCTGTCAACTTCAGTGACCCAGGGTCTAAACTGCCCCATCCTTTTAGGGGCAGACAGGCCTGGTGGGGGGTGGGGAAAACTCCGTCCACCTGAGCTTCCCTGAGGGGACCCAGAAACCCTTGGGCCTGGGTCTCTAAGCTTTTGTGTCGTGTTGCAGCAGAGTGATGATGGGGGTTGGGGGGTTATTTATTTTGCCTGTCCTTATCCCTGCTTGGACACCTGAGCATCTGATCCCTGTCCCCCTGGTGCCATCTGGCCTGGCTGGAGCCAGGAACAGGAGGGACACTTCCCCTAAAGCCGCATGTTTCCCTAGTGATTGCACCCCGTTGCCGTCATGGTGCCTGGCTTTAAATCCACCCCTGCTTAGGACTCCTCTCTGCAGAGAGACGCGACTGGCGGCTCCAGCAGGAACTACCTTTATTATGAACCCAGGGGGACCCCCCCACACACACACACCTGATTTCTTGCTCCCCCCCTTCCCTCCCCCAGTGCGTTCTGTGATCGCCAAGTTCAAAGCTGTGCACATGTGGACACTCAATAAATGTTCATTGGTGACAAGACGGTTCCTGTGTGGTCTGTCCTGCACCTTCTCTCCCAGGTTCCAGCAGCTCACAGTTACTATTTGCTGAACACATGCTCTGCTAGGCATACTTCACAAGTGTTACTCAGCCCACCCAAGAATCCTATGAAGCAGGCATTATCCTGATTATACAGGTGAACACACTTAGGCATAGATAGGGGAGTTGCTCAGAGGGTTGCAGGTAGTAAGTGCCAGAGCCAAGACTCCACATAGGCCATCCAACTTCTCAGCCTACCCCTTCATTGCTAGGGCAAGGCTGCTGATGGGGGTGTTGCTGTGGCCAGGCCTAGTTGGGGCTCTGGTCTCTGGTGTACAGATGAAGTGCTGCCCTTCCATGTCAGCAGTTTGTTGCCAAGTGGCACTGCTATATCCTCCAATTTTTGAAGAGAAATCAGAAATCGTAATTTTTATGTGAAATTTGATTTTTGAATGTTGATTTTTAAAAAATACAATCACTGCTACCCCAACAGAACATTGGCAGGCCAAATGTGGTTTTCAGGCCACCAGCTGTTCACCTCTGCTCTATGTCAAGTGAGGAGGGGAAGGGCCTAGGTACTTCAGCAGGAGATGAGCAGAGCACCCACTGCCTCACCAGGCCTGAGCCAAAGTTGTCAGACAGGAACCAGACGCAGACTCCTTTCCACCTAAGCCCTCAAGCCTACAAGCATTCACTCCTTACAAGTCCTGCTCTTCCTGAGTGCCAACCTATGGTTGGCTGTGCATAGACAGGAACATTCATTCATTTATTCGATATACTGAAAGTCATGTTCATAGCATGGATTCCGTGAAATCCCTGAAAAATACAAAAAGATAGACCCTGCCCTGCCCTCAGCAGCTTAAAATCTAGAGGGGAAACAGGAAAGGCAACAGAGAGCTCTGAAAGGTGTGAACAGTTGCTTCTATGGGAGGATCTGAACAAAGTGTGGCTGGAGCCTAAGAGCTCCTCAGCCTGTCTTAATAAGTCCAGGAAAATTCAGAGAAAGTATGTGCTCTGAGATCTGAGTGTGAGGAGGGCTTGCCAGGTGGACGAGCAGAGGAACAGCAGGTATAAAGGCACGCAAGCTTAGGAACTGCAAGTAGGTCATTGCTGCTGCAGCGGAGAGTGTGAGGAGTGTAGAAGATGAGGTCGCACCAGTGGGCATGGACCAGACCTTACAAATCCTGCTGTGCGTGTCAAGAAGCTTAGGTGTGGGATAATGCCGAGACTGATGTTTGAGCAGATTGAATGTGATCCAGTGTGCATTTTAGAAAGATGATTTTGGCTGCAAGAGGGACGACTGAGGCAAGGAGCTCAGAGGGGAGGTCATAAGTCTGAACTAAGCCAGCAGCAGTGAGGATGGAGAAAATATAGGTAGGAGTGAATTCATAGAGCTTGGTGATTAATTGAAAGTCAAGTAGGTTGAAGAGCCAAGGATGACTCCAGATTCCTGAGCTGGGCCACTAAGTGGTTAAGGAGGCCATTCACTGTCATGGGGAACACTGGGAAACAGGTTTGTGCAAAGTATAGGCTCATTTTGGTAAATGGTGAATTTGTGCTGCTTGTGGAATATCCAGTGGGCAGTTGCTTTCTGTGATCTGGGGCTCAGAGAAAGGTCTGGGTGAGTGACAGTTTTGAAGTTCTCAGTATAGATGGTCCTTAAAAGTCATGGGAGTGACTGAGATCACGGGAAGTGAAGAGAAGACTACTCCAAAGGAGGGGCAACCAGCCGTTATCCCTGCTCTCCAAGTACTCTCCCTCATGCAGTGATAAACCTGGTAAAAAAAACTCATAATACAAGGAAGACTGAGCTCTGTACTTTAGAGACGGGTGGTGAGAGAATTTGGGGCCCCGGAATGCAGGGCAGGTCTAGGCTAACTTGGAGAGACCAAGCTTGCTCCTGGTTATGCAGCTGCCAGGGAGAAAAGGAAACGCGAGCTGCAGTTGTGAGATCCTACCACGAGGTGGCGCCTCAACATCTCCTTGTGCCAGATTTCCCCCACCCTGCACTCAGCCAGGCCCAGACCAGAGTAGGAGATTGTCAAAGGCTGGGAGGAGTGTAGTTGTGTCAACAATAAAGGCGGCAGGCCTGAGTTTTTTCTTAACATGAAGTCCAAATGCAAGCTCACTTTTTGAAAAGAGAGGGAAAGATTTGAGCATGGGAAGAGAGCAATGTGCCAAGTATGCCAAATGGTAGTCTGTGTTTGAACTTGTACACCTATGTGTCAATATGTGTTCTGTGTTCCCATGTTGTACGTTTCCCATGATTCTCTCTGTGTGTGTTGTGTGTCCCATGTGTTCAGGGGTGTCTGCACGTGTACCCCATGCACATCCCAGGCTTCTACATGTGTGTATTTGTCCCAAAGAGTAGGCGACCTGCAGTGTCCACCTTCATGCTTCAGAGAGTGAGGAGTCCCTTGTCCCTGAAAGAGAAAGGCAAGAGTCTGCAACCAGAGGGTCCTGAAGATTTAGGAGCCCCCCAAAGCAGCAGCAGACCATGGAGAACATCTTCTCCCCCGTAGCCATAAGCAAAATCACTTACTTATCAGATTATCCTCCTCAGATTATGCATGGGTTCTATGTCTAGCTACCCAGGGTTGTACTCACATGGAGACTTCCTAAAGGATCCCTCAATAGACTGAGGGATTCATAAACTCATCCATTCATGCATTTGTTATTTCTTCACTAAGCATTCATTGAGCACCTGCCATGCACCAAACCCAGTGCAGGACACATTTTCTGTTTCTCGTTTCATCTTCTTGTGAAGGAGTTCATGAGGCAGGAAAGCAAAATTAGTTGCAGCGGCAAAGAGCTTGCAATGGTGGTTAAAGTGTTGAAACCTTTTTTCCCTGAAGATTGTTCATGGAGAGCCCTAGGAGAGTTTTCAGCAGGGAGGTAGCATGATCTAGTCACTTTTGTTGCTAAATGGAACTGGAATTGGATCAGAAGACATATGGATGAAGGCAGGAGACCAGTTAGCGGGTGTGCGATGATCTAGGCAGTGATTCTGAGACTTTATCTGCTTCTGAGTCACCTTACGGGCTTATTAAAACACAGATTGCCAGGCCCTTCCCCCAGAGTTATCGATTCAGCATATTTGGGGTGGGGCCCAAAAACTGGCACTTCCAACATGTTCCCATGTGTTGTAGGGGATGCTGGTACAGGGACCCCACTGAGAACTACCAGTCAGTCTATGAGAAAGAGTGTGGCAGCTTAAGGCACTGACAGAGGGGTGCAGAGAGATTTTAAGGGTTAGAAATGACAACACTCCATGAGGAGCAGCTTATGGGGGGAGGAGAAGGTCAGAGTCTGGGACTCTATTTTTAATTTGCAGGATGGTGGTGTCATTTACGGAACTACAGAACACGGGAGGAGAAGCAGGGTGGTGTTGGTGGTGGGGGTGAAGGAGATGTTGATTTCAGTTTTGGACTTAGAAAGTTTCAGATAGTGACAACACAATGTCTGGAGGAAATATCCAGCTGACAATTGCATCTATGGGCCGGGATTTCTAGTGAGAGATACAGACTGGAGATGACAAGCTTGGGAGATAACAGTGGACAGCTAGACATTAAAGTTTTGAGAGGGGATGAACTATGTCATGAAGATTATAGATAGGAAGAAAAGGCAAAAGCTTCAATTCTGAGGCTAAATAACTGGCATTAAGGATGTGGGTAAAAAGAGAGGAAATAGAAGACTCAGGAGGGGCCAGAGTAGAAAGGAAGAGAATAAAGCAAGAAGGGTGCAGGGAAGTAGGGGGACGGAACCCAAGGAAGTCACTGGACAGGCAGCCTGCCATGCACTTTCCCAAGCCTGCTGGAGACAGAAGGGGATCCCCACAGCTGAGCACAGACATTATCAGCCTTGCTGCTCCTGGACTTCTCCCAAAGGGGTCCACCAACCCGTATGCTATGCACTGACACACATACGACTATTACCTGTCCTGGAACCTGACTTCTGCTGTGGCAGAAGTGGAGGATGAGGGGAAGAGAGGCCTCACCACAGAATCACACCCCCCACACTCCCCATATATAGACACAGACACAAACATATTCCTGCCTCGGATCTGTCCTGGGCACAAAGCCTGCAGAGTTGCCCATTTCTGCTTCATCCACCACTCTAGCTGGTGGTTCCAGCCTCCGGAAGGTTCTTAGCTTGTCAGATTCCCCCTTCCCCCAAATCCCCCATCCACCCAGGCTGAGATAACTCAGACCTGAGCTCTACATCTGCCATGTGCCTTCTCAAACCCCCTCAAGTCTCCATGTACATTCCATGGGTTAATGGTATCACTTTTATTGCCCCTTCTCCTCGATCTCAATATTTTTACCTTTATGTTCTCATCTTCCACTTCACTAGAAAGAAGCCTAAGAAAAATCTAGTTTCCTCTACCCTACCCTACATTTTCGTTGTTGAAGTTGCAGAAACTGAGATCAGAGAGAAAAAGGGACTTACCAGGATCACAGGTCAGTTGAAGTCAGGACTAAATTCTAGGCACCTGAGTCTCAGGCAACACAGACTAGGAATTCTGAGCAGAGAGGGGCTAGAGCTGGACTACCCCAGCTCTGCCACTTGACTAGCTGCTTGATCTTGAGTAAGTCAGTTCACCTCTTTGCCTCATTTTCTTCACCTGAGAATGGGGGTGATCAGGGCATCTATCTCATAGGGCTGTTCAGAGGGTTAAATAACGCAATATTCACCAAGTACTTAGCACAGAGTCTGGCACACTCCGTAGTGTTTGCTGTGACTATTTCTACTATGCCATGGTCTGATCATCTTCTGACATTTTTAAACACCTTCCTTCTGCTTTCTTAATCTCATTCCCCTTAGCATGCTTCTCGTTTCCCTTTCTTTAACCCCTGTCGCTCTTTCTTAGGAGAGGAGGGTTGGGTTTGGGGAAAAAGAAAGACGAAGTGACTGCAGAGACTGGAACATGCTTGAGAGCCCGCCAGCCAGTGCCTGCCACAGAACATACAGCCTGTACGTGTTAGTGTCGCGATAACATAAGGTCCACACAGTGTCAGTTACACGCAGATGCACTCAACAGGCCCACACTCAATCAACCTGTGGCTTCAGAAACATCTTGAGCCCTTCTCAGGTGGAACTCATGCCTAACCTCATCCCAGGCAACTCTCTCTAGCCAGACTGTGTGTCCAACTTCCTCAGACCCCAGTTTGGCACTGGGAGTTACCAGCCTGGAGAAGCCTGAGTTAAGTGGGCACCCTCAGAGGTTCTTAGATCCAGAAACATTAAGAGAGATTGGGATGGCCCCTTACACACACACACACACACACACACACACTGAGAAGTGTGCACATGAGCCAGGTGGCTTGAGTCTACAGCTCACAAACTTCTGCATCCATACTCCGTGAAGTGGTTAGAGAACGGACTAATATCCATTTTACAGACAAGGAGCTGAGGCCAGGAAAGAGAGGTACTTTGCTCAAAGGCAAAGAAGCAATAGAGCCCAGACGCAAACCTAGGGCCCCTATGTCCCAGCCTCCAATCCTTTTCCGTTTCACCGCAGCTGGGATTCTTCGAGCCTAGAAGGCGGCTGAGACCTTCAGGCGTTGGATTCCCGCCCCCCACGCTGTTACACGCCCCCCCCCCCACCACCACCACAACCCACCCCATGGGGTCGCGCCAAAGCCACGCCTTCCCTTGAGCAGTCGCTGGGGAGAAGGGAGAAAGCAGCCACTGCGTGTCTCTTTAATGCGCGCCCGCGGAGGCCTGGCGCGCCCCCGCCACTATAACTGGAGTGCATGGAGCAGGCTGCGCTCAGAGGAAGAAGGGCGGGCGCTGGGTACCCGTTGACCGACTTTTCCAAGTGCGATCAGCGCCCATCCAGCCCACGTCCGGCCCCCATGGACTCTCCCGGGGGCGCCCACAGTTGAGGACCCGACGTCCACTGGGCTCCAGGCTGGGTTGAACCCCGTCGCGGCCAAGTAACGCCCCTGCGGGCTGGGAAAGGTCCCGCGCCTCTTCCCGCAGCGCTGGCCGTCGGGCAAGGGCTCCGCTGTCGCCACGCCTCGCGTCCCGCGCTACACGCCCCATGCTGGTGCACACTTACTCCCCCATGGTGAGTAGTCCCGGGTCCGGGGACGCGGGGACATCAGGAATCCTGAGTGCTGGACCTTTTGAACGTCCTCCTCCAACGAAATCTCGGAGGGAGGGGGCCACAGGGACTCCGCCAGCTTAAAATTGTGTGCGCAGGAGACGGCTGTCCTCAGCCTGATGCTCAGGCGCCCGCGGGTCACTCCGAATTGACCTCGAGTCCCGGGAAGCGGGTAGGATGCCAGCTGAACCCTCGCGAGTTGTCCAAGAGGAATGTCCTTTCGGGCCGGGCTCTTTCAGCTGTCAGTGGGTCGCCTAACGCGTCCTTCTCCTTTCCCAGGAGCGCCCCGACGGGCTGGGCGCAGCGGCTGGTGGGGCCCGCCTGTCGTCTCTGCCCCAGGCGGCCTACGGACCGGCGCCGCCACTCTGCCACACGCCCGCCGCCGCGGCTGCCGCCGCCGACTTCCAGCCGCCCTACTTCCCGCCACCCTACCCGCAGCCGCCACTGCCCTACGGCCAGGCGCCCGACGCCACCGCCGCCTTTCCCCACCTGGCCGGCGACCCGTACGGCGGCCTGGCGCCTCTGGCACAACCGCAGCCTCCACAGGCTGCCTGGGCCGCGCCCCGCGCTGCCGCCCGCACCCACGATGAGCCGCCCGGCCTACTGGCACCGCCCGCCCGCGCTCTGGGCCTAGACCCGCGCCGCGACTACGCCGCCGCTGTGCCCAGGCTCCTGCACAGCCTGGCTGACGGCGCGCACGGCCTAGCCGACGCGCCCCTCGGCCTCCCGGGGTTGGCGGCACCGCCCGGCCTGGAGGACTTGCAGGTGAGGCCCCAATGATCCGGGATGGGCCAGACCAGCCACGGTGATTTAGGACTTTGGTTGGAGGCAGAACGACGAATGCGGGAACCTGACTTTTCTCCCAGCCTGTCACTTCTCACTCGTGACCCCGTGACCCCGAGGATGTGTCCCACGTCCTAGGTTAGACACTGTCTGGCTCTTAAGGCGGTCTGGCACTGAGTCCATGCGCGGTGCCTGAATGGCCGCAATCCTCAGTGGAGTAAATGAGCAGGTGCTGGTTCACGTAGGGCATCTATGCCCACTCCCGGTCTGCTGGTGCAGCCTGTGCCTAGAGCGAAGAGAGGCAGAGGAGTTGCTTGTCTAAGGTTCAAAATTCTCTTACGGCATGGTGAGGTACCCAGGTCCCGGATCAGCCACACAGATGGTGCAGAGCCTCGGTGAATCCTGGTCCCGCCCGCAGCCTCAGGCGACAGTGGTGCGCATTGGGCGAGCAGACAGGACAGGGATAGCAGGGACTTGGGAAGCGAAAAGAGCCTATGTCCACAGGCGCCCTTACCACCACCTCTCCTATTTGCAGGCCATGGATGAGCCAGGAATGAGCCTCCTGGACCAGTCCGTGATCAAGAAAGGTAAGGAATGGCGTGCATCTGCCAGGGCAGAAGCGGGCGAGATGGTGTAGGCCCTGGGCACACAGACCCTTTTTCTTCCCCTGGAAGCGTATCTCCTGCGCGTAACCAGGTTCGGTGACCCCGGGCACTCTCCCAATAGAGGGGCAGTGGAGGCTGGGGGGCCTGGCCCGAGCTTGGGCAGCTGCTCTGGTTGGTGAGTTGGCTCCAGAGGCTGCGCCCTGGGGTGTGCCCGAGTCCATCAGCGCTCTCTGGGCTGCCCAGGCCAGCCAAGCAACTCGGGGACCTGGCCTCTCCCTGTTAAGGGGAGGGCGCTCTTGTGGATCTGGAGTTAATTTGCAGAACTAGTTAAACCACTTCCCTGTTCCTAAGAGGTGGGAATGGGGGTGCTGTTCCCACGGATTTTGTTAAATAATTTCCACATTACAGAGTCTTACCATTTCCTAGCCTAGCAAGCACTTTCTGCCCCTTCCCTCCCAGAAGGGCGGGGGGGGGGGGGGGGGGGGGGGGGTCTTGTGTTTCCCTGGGGAATTTTCTCTCCAAGCGGGGGGCTTCTTACCGCATTTAGGATTAGGGGAGCTGGTGTGTGAAGATCTTGTTAGGCTGTGTGCAGCAGTCAAGGCCCATTTGCTCCTGGGTGTCTATGTGAGTTTAGGGTCCTGTACATGTCTGTATGTTTCTTTCCTAGGTGTCTTTCTGGTATTTCTTGGTGTATGTGTTTCTGTTGCTGTGTGTGTTTCGTTTCTATTATGTCGGAGTACATTTCTGTGTGTTTGGGGGGGGGGGTGTCTGTGTGTGTCAGGGACTTTCTTGTGTTCTGGAACTTGTCCTTTGGTACTGAGCAGGCTCTCTAAGCATGTGAGGGTGGCACCCTGTGTTTTTTTGGGGTATTTATGTCTCTGCACTAGTAAAAGCCAGGGATTTGAGACCTGCCCTCGAGTGGATTTTCCAGTCTGAGGACCGAGTTCTGGTCGTGCCAGGAAAAGGTGAGAAAGACAGAGACTCTGAGGGGTCCAGGCGTTGGGCAACCTCTTAGATTTGGGGCGGGTGCCAGGGAGGAATTCGGAGGAGCAGACAAGCCCGCGGTGCCTGGGGCAGCTGCCGCTCCCTAGGGATTTGTCTCGAGTTGTTTTTCAATAGTGAATTCAAGCCGGGGCTCTGTTTGTGTTCCCGGTGTTCCCAGGAGAGGTTGTGGTGGGGGTGGGGGGATGGGGCTGGACTTCCAAGAGCTGGGGCTTCCTCACCAGCTGCTGAAAGTTAGCTGGACCGCCTGGAGTGTGTGGGGGGAAGGTGAGGGTACAAGCCTCCCGGAACTTGGGGGAAGAGGGCTCCAGGTATTAGGACTGTGTCATCTGAAACTGAGGTGTGGGAGGACTCTGGGAACCCAGTTGCCTGGAGTCGCCGCAGAGGTGTGCGCTCAGGACCCAGCTTTTTGGGGCCGGCGCTGCTTTGGCTTAGTGAACTTTTTTCAACCTGTGGGAAGGAAGAGCTCGGTCTGCAGTTAGTTGTCAAGTGCCTGCCGCGGGGCTGGGTCCACCTGGAGATACGATCATGGTCACGGCCCCCAGTTCCTGTCTGCTGCCCCGGCTGGAGAGTCTGGGGGGCTTAGGCTCACCAACTCCGTGACTCCTTGCGGCAAGCCAGCCCACTGCATTTTGGAAAGGGGTTTGGGGACCCCTGTCCTGGAAAGTGTAGAAAGATCAGCGGGAGCTCTGAATACCTTAAGCTCCAATCCTCAGCCAGAGCCAGGACGAGACTGGCTGCGAGCAGGGGCTGTAATGGCCCCGGAGTTGGCTTCTCTCAAGGGGACATCAGCTTCCATAAATCCCGGGTCCTAGGTGTGTGCTGGAATCTCCAGAGGAGGTCCCAAGAACACAACGAGTGCTGCGGGGACTGCCCAGAGTGCTGCACTCCGGCTCCTGCGGGCATCTGTGGGCAAGGGGGCGGTGCGTCGCTGGCGCGGGCTCGCACACCAGCTGGACCACAGTGTTAGTCTTTCGGTGGCCCAGTGCAACGAGGTGGAGCTCCGGCGACATGAGCTGGGGATTGTGCCCTGGGCACCACACCGTGGACGTCAACTAACCACAGCCCAGAGAGCTGTGGAAAAGGTGGGGGGTGAGAACCGGGGGCTCCCTCCCGAAGGAAGCGCCTGGTTCCCGAGCCACAAGCTTGGCCTTCTGCTGGCGCTGCAGACCTTTGGGGAGGAGAGAGGGGTAGTGCCGGCGCTTTCAAACTTTGCTAACACGGCAGAACTGGTCCCCCGAGGTTCCGACGTAGGGGATGTGTAGAAAGCGATCCAGCAGGGCCGCTGTAGCTAAGCAGGTGGAGGAACCCTGCGCGCGGAGGGCGGTTTTCGCTTGGGCTCTCTGCTGTCACTGCGGGACTCCGGCCGCGCCACCAGCCCCTTGAGGGCTGTGGATTAGCTCCCTTCTTCGTCCCCACGCCTTTCTGACAGCATCAGGAGCCTCTGTCGAGTCCTGAAGTCCTCTGGCACCGCCGAGGGCTGTAGGGCATCCCACTCCGGCCCGAGTCCTGGAATTATGGAAAGTCATTCTTGGCTACCTGAAGCATCCGATTACTCCAGCTCCTCCTGGCCCTGGAAGGAGGGGCGGCTGTGTCGCGGGCGGTTGGAGTCCTGGGTACCAAAGGGAAGCAGCCCCAGCCCTACCCCAGAAGCGGCTTTCCTACAGCGGAGTGCCGCTGGGGAAGGGAGACCGGAAGCTCTCGGGGCCCAGACCTTGGTTGTAAAATCTTTTCTACTCCAGGCACTTGTCCTGGAGGGGAGGGCATGTGAGGCACCTGCCCCACGGCGCTCTTCCAGGTCGGCCGCCCCTTGCAGCCTTGTGTGGGTCAGGGGACGGCAGATGGGGCCCATGCCAACCAGAGGGGAAGCGGGGGCCCTCCATTTTTTGCTCACATTTTTCACCTCCAGTTTTGCGACCTGTCCTAGGTGCATAGAAAGCAGGCGGAACGGGCAGGGGAGACAGACCTGGACAGGAATATTTGCCAGAGGAGAAAGGCAGTGAGTGGGTCTGTACACGTCTTGTGGGAGCTCAGTAGAGGAGAGGTGAGTGCTGAGGTTGGGAAGCTTCCGGGAGGAGAGAAATTAGGACGCAACTTCCTAGGTGCTCAAGGGGTGTTTGCTGAATGAATGATTGATGGTTTTTGAAGTCTGAGTGCATTGGGAGAGGGGGTGTAAAAAGGGCCCAGCTGCTTTCACCGCACTAGGTGCAGCATGTACAAATGCCCTCACGTGTGGAAAAGACCGAGCGGTTAAAAATGTCCCTGGGTTTCAGGTTAAACAATCATATCTGGAAGGAAGTGGTTTGGGGATGAGAACTGAGGTGTTCCTGGTCTCTGAGGAGAGTAGGTTGCCTGGGTGGGAGTAGGAAGTCCTTCTCTGCCGGGCTCTGTTGTCCAATCTCAGGGCTTCACCAGCGCAGGGGCTGATATAAATCGTCAGCTTCTCTGCTCTCTTTGTTGCTGGGGAGAAAAAAGGTAGATGGGGAAGGTCTGGGCTTCCAAGTGAATCTCCAAGCCGAGCCAGGCTTAGGGTGAGGTACTCACTTCTGAGGCAAGATTTGGATACATAATATATCTTAATGTGATATTTTAAAATGAAAAATAATGCAAAAAATCCATGATAAACAAAATATCAAAAATGTACATATAGACAGAATCTGGCCCTGCATCTCCGCAACCCTGCCTCATTTGCCTCCCAGGCAGGTCACTGTCTGCCCCAGGAGGAGACTGAAAGTGCCCATGCAGATAAGAGTTTGGAGGGTACCTGAGGGCAGTGGAGAGCAGGGGAGTAAAGGGTAGGAGCTATATGTAAAACAAACCTGCTGGTAGTTGGTGAGAAGGAAAGGTAACCAGCAGGGCCTGGGGGAGGTGAGGATACTCAAGTGAGCTGGGAGAAGGGTCCCTACCCCTCAGGTCTGCCTTCCTCCTGCTGCTTCCCCCACCCCCACCGCTTTGGACCAGTGCTAAGCTAAGTGTGGCCTAAGGAACCCTGTGCATCAGAAGCTGTTGGGGGTACCTGTTTAAAACTGCAGATTTCCCAGGTATCACCCCACACCTACTGAATGAGAATCCCTGGAACGCCCTGAAACTTGCATTTTTTACCAGATTTATTGAGGTAACATTTGCCTAAAATCTACCCAGTGTAAGACTATAATTTGATTTTTGGTAAATTTATAGTTAATCATAGCCACAATGAATTTTAAGACATTTCCGTCACCCCCCAAAACGTCTTCATTCCCATTTGTAGTTAACCCCCTTCCCACCCCAAACCTTAGGCAACCACTGATTTGCTTTCTGTCTATAAATTTGCCTGTTCTGGATATGTTATATCAATGGAATATATAAATATGTAGGATTTTGTATCTAGCTTTTTTTACGTAGCATGTTTTGAGGTTCCTCCGTGTTGTAGCATGTATCAGTAGTTTGTTTTTCTTATTCTGAGTAGTACTCCATTGTATGGATGTAACACATTTTGTTTATTCATTCATCAATTGATGGACACTTGGGTTGTTTCCACTTTTGGGCTTTTATAAATAATGCTGCTATGATCATTCACGTACATGTCTTTGTGTAGACACATGTTTTCATTGCTCTTAGGTAAATTCCTAGGAGTTTCATTTTTTAAGAAAATGCCGAGCTGTTTTCTAAAGTGCCTGTTGTACTTTACATCCCCACTGGCAATGTGTTGAGGGTTCCAGTTTCTCCACATTCTCACTTATACTTGATATTGGCTATCATTTTTGTTACAGCCATCCTAGCCATATCTCTGTACAGTTTTAATTTGCATTTCCCTAATGACGTTGAGCACTTCATCCTGTGCTTATTAGCTGTTCATATGTCATTTCTGGTGAAATGTCTATTAACATATTTTGACCATTTTCTAATTGGTTTACCTTATTATTGAGTTATGTGTTCTTTATATAGTCTGCATACACATCCTTGATCACATATGATTTGCCAATATTTTCTTCAATTTGTAGTTTGTCTTTTTATTTTCTTATAGTGTCTTTTGGAGTGCAAAAGTTTTTAATTTTGATGCAGTTCAATGTATCTTTATTTTCTTTTATGGATCATACTTTTGGTGTTGTATCTAGGAACTCTTTGCTCAAGCCAAGGTCACAAAGATTTTCCTCTTGAAGGAATTGCAATTTCACCAGCTTTCTGGGAGAGTCTGTTACATATTCCCCAGATTCAGCTTGTCAGACCATATATCTATCACCTGCTAATAGAGTATGTACACATGTATAAGAATCTTGCCTGTCAGGTTGAATAACTAGAAGCTTTTGTGTCTGTAGGAGTATGTAGTATATGAGGTCTGACAATTAAGTTCGCGAACTTGTTACAACAATGTTGCTAATCTTTTTCTATATCAGAGGGATTATTCATTATAAATTTGTATTTGTATCAACTGGACAGTTAACCAAGTTTACTATTTGGAAGAAGTGCTGAAAAGGCTGCATGAAAAAGTTAAACCTGAACTTTTTGCCAACAATTCATGGCTCTTGCATCACGACAATGCACCAGCTCACACAACACTGTCTGTGAGGGAGTTTTTAGCAGTAAACAAATAACTGTATTGGAACACCCTCCCTACTCACCTGATCTGGCCCCCAATGACTTCTTTCTTTACCCGAAGATAAAGGAAATATTGAAAGGAAGACATTTTGATGATATTCAGGACATCAAGAGTAATACAGTGACAGCTCTGATGGCCATTCCAGAAAGAGTTCCAAAATTGCTTTGAAGGGTGGACTAGGCGCTGGCGTCGGTGCATAGCTTGCCAAGGGGAGTACTTTGAAGGTGACTGTAGTGATATTCAGCACTTTTTCTAGGATAAGTTCACGAACTTAATTGTCCTACGTCGCATGTGAATAATTTCTTCCTGTGTGACCAGGGGGACACCATGAGTAGACCACTTCAGCTTCAGGAGTCACCGTGGTGGGGGAGACAAATACTAGTGTTCCTGCTTTGCAATCTAAGCTAGGTTAATTCCCACTTCCATGACTGTCCCTTCCCCAGGCTACCTGCTTCCCTCACCTTAGGTTCCATCCCTCTTGCCAATTTTGTTGTTGTTGTTGTTGTTGTTGATTTGAGGGGGAAGAGGCTCTAAGGAAAAGGGGAAGGACACGTGGGGGAAGCAGCAAAGTCTCTCATTCATATACACGAGCACATGTCCACCTGTCACGCACCTACACTCAGCTGCACCTATGTTTGCATAAACCTGGGATACCCTATGCTTCAATATACCAACAGGAGCAAAAGCACTCGCAGATATCCATATGCATGCTGTCACATTCCTGCAACACTCAGAGCAGGGCAGAGACTGTCTGTGTGTACAGCTGGGGCTCAGTATTTGTTGAGTTAGTGGGCACATACACAATCTCCCCTTCATTGTTCTATGACAGGGCATATGATTTTTGTGTGTAGTCATTTTTGTGACACACATATGCTCACCTTGTCCCTGTCTTCACCTTTAATTTTGCACCCAAGGTGATTGATTGCCTCACTTGCCTCACCCTAGTTTTGATCCTGTTCTGGGGACAGAGAAGTGGCCTAGGGTAGGGTGTGTGTGCTGCTCATTCTCTCTACATCCCCCACCTCACCACTTCTCTTATTCACCCCCATCCATGACCTTTTGGCTCCTCCTTGGTGCCTGAATGGGGACCCAGGGAGGAAGGGCAGGTTTACTATTAGGTGCTAACAAAGGAATGAGGCTCCCCCAGTGCGGCTACCCCCACCCCCAAATCTGGGTTGTGGGCCATCAGTCTTCCTAGTTCAGGTTTTTGTGTGTGTGTGTTTTTTTTTAAGGAAGGCGCAGCTCGGAGTGGCCCAGGTGGGGATCGAACCAGCTACCTTATTGTTAAGAGCACTGCTCTCTAACGGAGCTAACGGCCCACCCCTCTAGTTCAGGTTTTGCGGTCCCTTGTTTCATTCATTTATTCCACATTCACTGACACCCACTTGTGCCAAGACTCCACCCTCTAGGCCCTCCTAGGTGGTGGGGAAGATGGAGGTGGAAACAGATATGAAGTTTCAGTATGAAAGGACAGCAAGGGAGGGTGAGAGAGAACTGGGGTGGAACGCCCCGGAAGTTTTGCACTGGGGATGGTGCTTGAACTGAGGCTTGGGGAGGAGGGGCCCCTGCTCAGTAACATGGAGACGGTGCCTGAGACAGTGAGGAGTATTGTGGAACTTACAGAGCTTACACCCTGGTGGTCCCACGTCCCAAGTGGCACTTTACACATGTTCCATTTAGCCTGCACTGAATTTTTAAATGTTTGAATCAGTTGTCAATGTTTAAAAATGCAGAGATTTCACATAGAAATCCAAAACCCTGGTCTCACGAGAAAACAAACCAACAAACTAGGATTTCTGGCAATGTTGGTGTGTCCTGCATGGTAACACTCAGCGAGCAGCGTCTTTACACAGGGTAGCATCAGTGCCCGCTCTCCCACGTCTTCTTATACTGCCTGTGTGCTCTCCCCTCTTTGAAGTCTAGAGCCATGTTGTCCACTGTGGGAGCCACTAGCACACTTGGAATGTGGCTAGTCTGAATGAAGATGGGCTGTAAATGTAAAATACGCAATGAATTTTGAAGACTGAGTACAAGAAAAGAATGTAAAATAGCTCATTAGTAATTTTTAAAGTGTTGATTATGTTTCAGTGATATTTTTGATAATTGGGATAAATAAAATATATTAAAGTTGACCTTACATGTTTCTTTTTACTTTTTTTACATGGAACAATGAGAAAATGGAAATGTATATATGTGTCTCATGGTATATTTCTATTGGTCAGTGTGGGTCAAGGAGCGAAAGGATGAATGGGGAACCAGACAAGAGGCGTAGGCACAGCCAGACCACAAAGGAGGGTGAAGGAGGGCATAGTGATGGCTAAGGATGTGAACTTTGGAGTCCGTGGTCACACTTCAAGACCCTTTTCTGCTCCTTACTGCTGTGTCATCTTAACCTCTTTGAACTTTCAGTTTCTTAATTTAAAATGGGGATGGAGAATAGCACCCACTCCACAGAGCTGTTCATGTAAAGCACTTGGTGTAGAGTCGGCGCTCCCTGAAGGACAGGTGATACCATTTTGCCCAGCTAGGGAGCTGGGATGTGGTTCTCAGGCCACTGACCAGGCACTGACTGGGTTTAGGCTGGGGAGTGATGCATATTTCAGAAAGATCCCTCTGGAGCAGGGCAGGGAGACCAGAGCAGGGGCTGTGCTGAAATGCAGGCAGGAAGTGAGTGAGCATCTGTGTGTATGCAAGTGGAGAAATGGCTACATCCAGGGCACGTGGAGAAATGAAAGCCGTGGGACATGGTGATGGATGGGATGTGGTGGGAGAGGGCGGTGTGGAGGTTTCTGGCTGGGTGACTGGGTGGAGGGTGGGAATGCACATCCAGAGGGAAAAGCTGGGGGGCTCTGCTGGGCCAGGGAGCTGGTCGGCCTTGTCTGCCTCTGCATTCCCGAGGCCTAGCACAGCTCCTGGCACACTGGCACTCAGCAAATATTTGCCAAATGGCTGGAGGGCTACGAGTGCTGCCTTTGAGACCACAGTCCAGGGCTTGAGACTAGTTCTAAATGTATCAGCTGTACGTCAGGCACACTACTTCACCTCTCTGGGCTTCAGCTCCCTCATCTGTAAGATGGGAATGATAAACGAAGCCCCATCGTGGGTTGTCCTGAGGATTTAGTGAGGTCGTCTGTGTAAGCACATAGCAGAGTGAGTGCTCAGTAGCTGTTGGGCTCAGACTAGCCACTTGATCCCCTCCCAACCCCTCAACACATATACAAGGCCTGGCTTCTCTACCACTTCCTTGAAAGAAGAGAAGCCCTGGAGAAATGAGTCCCTCAATTATTCTCCCTTCCCCCTGAAGCTAAGCAGGAGGACGGAGGGTAGACTGCAGGAAGAACTTTTTACAGCCAAGAGCATCCAAATTGGTTTTAGAAAATCAACTTCTCAGATTCCCTTCCATGCCCTTCAAAGACATTAGTAGATAATTAGAGATGATTTGGGGTAGGGGGCTATCGGACATGCCTCCTTATTCCTGGTCTCCTTGAGCATCCCAGTGACTTGGAAGGAAGGGGCCAGGCTGGAGGCTCAGTGGGGTCATAACCTCCCTATCCCCAAGATGTGGGACTCCAAAGCCCCCAGGGCCCTCGCTGATCTGGGGGTGGGGAAAACGTGGGGATCACAAGTGGGCAGAGGGGAGTTGGGGAGCCCTTGTGATTGTGCAGATCTGGCTAAGCCCTGCGACCAGGACCGTGAGCCCTGTCTTCAGCTCAGACGCCATTTCCTCATTTCCAACTCCCTCTCTGATTCCACACGCCTACACTCCAAGACTGCGAAAGCAGTTTGAGTTTTAACAGGGAACCAGCCTGGCTCAGTGAAGGGAACATGGGTTCAAGAGCCAGACAGCTCTGGGTTCAATTTCTACCCTGGTAGCTGAGTGAACATGGGTGAGTCCTGTTAACCTCCACGTGCCTCTGTGTCTTCCTTTGTAAAGCAGGGCCAGCAGAACCTCTCTGTGAAAGGTGCTGGGACATTTAGATGCCGCTGTGTGTGTGCACAGCATGTAGCAGGGTGCCCAGCACACAGCTGGTGCTTCATCAACGCGCTCACTCCACTGCTGGCTAGTACCCTGTGGTCGCTGGCTCAGTGCTGTCTCTCTCTCCCCCGCTCTTGCTTCTGCTCCACAGTCCCCACCCCCTCCAAAGCCAGCAGCCTCTCAGCCCTCTCCCTGGCCACAGACAGCATGGTTGGCGGCATCACGAACCCCAGTGAGGTCTTCTGCTCCGTGCCAGGCCGGCTCTCACTGCTCAGCTCAACGTCCAAGTACAAGGTGACAGTGGGGGAGGTCCAGCGGCGCCTGTCACCCCCCGAGTGCCTCAACGCCTCACTTCTGGGTGGTGTCCTTCGCAGGTAGGGAGAAGGCCAGCCCGCAACGCCCTGCACAGTGCCGGGGCCAAACCCGTGGTCATTTCAGACCTTCTCAGGGGATCAGAGAGGGGCCAGCCTCACCCCAGGTCATAGGGCCAGCCACGCCTCAATTTCCCTGGGGGATTGTGCTGCTCTGGGGCAGGCCCAGGTCCCCAGCAGCAACCACAGGTTTGCGGGCTTGGGGGTGGGAGTGAAGGAAGAAGCCTGAGTACAAAGAAGGGTTGGAAGACTCACCCACATTGGCCGGACAGACAAGGCTGGGTCTGGGGAAGAGAGGGTGCCATCTTCATCTTCTCCCCCAGGACCCTGTGGAGCATAGGCCTCTCTGGTGTGTCTGTTTGGGGTCCATGGTGATCTTCACAGTTGTGTATTTGTCTCTCTTTGTGCATGTCCGTGTGCCTGGGGAGGGTATTTGTGCTTCAGGGCTGAGTTTTGATGTGTCTGAGGTGGTGCGTGCATGCGAATGCATGCATGCATGTTTGTGTGTGTGGTGTGGGGGACGGCCAGGAGGACGTTTCCATGAGTGAGTTTCGTGTTACTTTTGATGGGGTGTGTTGGCTAGAGTGTATCCTGCTCTGTGTGTACGTGTGATTGCATGTACATCTGGAGCTAGACATGTATGTTTACAAGTCGGTACCTGCGTGGGGGCTGCATTTGTGCAGGGGTGGGGGGTATATCTCCTTATTCCTGGCATCTTTGAGTGCCCCAGAGGGGCTTGCGTGAATCTGTAAGCGTCTATACATATGTCCCTGGGATCTTGACTTGATGTGAACATTTGTCTCTGTGTCCCTACGTGTCCCTGAGTATCTGAGTCTGCTTGTCTGGGCACGTCTGTCTCTGTTGGGGTGTGTTTGTTCTTGGCCCTCAGTGTGTGTTCGCATGTCTATGTGTACCTGTGTCTCCTGTGTGTGTCTGCCTGTCCCAGTGTATCACTGTATAAAGGTCTGTGTTTCCCTTGGTAACAGTGTATGGCCCAGCTGGTGTGCTAAGGTGGGGAAATGGCGCCAAGATGCGGCCTATCCTGCCCCATCCTGGACTGTCCCTGCTGTTGAGAGGATCAGGGAGAAACGAGGGGCCCCTGGAGCTGGATGCTAGGCCCCTGCCCCATCTTGGCTACAAAGCCAATAAAGTTAGGAAGAGGTTGGGAGCAGGCTGAAAGAGACCCCAGTATCCCCAGGGCCAGACCCAAGCCTCAGCAGGGGTTGGCAGAGGCAGCCAGGCCACTTTAGCCTACACGCTTCTCTTGTCTTCATAGTGTATCTGTCTCTCTCTGTGCATGTGAAGGGCCAAATCCAAGAATGGAGGCCGGTGCCTGCGGGAACGGCTGGAGAAGATTGGGCTCAACCTTCCAGCTGGCCGTCGCAAGGCTGCCAACGTGACACTGCTGACTTCACTAGTGGAGGGTGAGTGAGGCCTGGGGGTGGGCATTAGCCTGAGCACCTGTGTCATCCAGTATGACTGTGCGTGACTGTCTCTGATGCAGGAGGGTGGGTTTAGTCACATGTGTATTCTCTGTGCATCATACGTAAGCATGTAGTGTGTGCGGTATGTGTGTATCATTTTATGTGCATACACATGTGTACATAGGCCCATATAGTAGAGAGGTGTGTGTGTGTGTGTGTGTGTGTGTGTGTGTGTGTGTGTGGCGGGGGGAGTGGCCAGTGTTTCGATGTGGTAAAGGGATGAGGGGGTGAGTCGCTTCCCTGAAGGTTGGTGACTCTGGGCTTGCTCATCTCAGGTCAGGCTCTGGGATACATGCGGGGGTTCAGCTCCCACCCCTGAGCTCAGAGCCCATCCTTGGTGCGCAGTGGGACTGGGGCTGGCGTGAGGCTGTGGAGGGAACTCAGAGGAAGGCATCTATGTAAGCCAGATGGGGGAGGATGGCTGCTGGCCTGGGGTCAGAAGTTCAAGGTGGGGCTCCAGGCTCAAAGGTACACCTAACCATAGCGACAGTTCATCTGGCTTCCTCTCCCCATGCCAGGGGAGGCCGTGCACCTGGCCCGAGACTTCGGCTATGTCTGTGAGACCGAGTTCCCAGCCAAGGCAGCTGCCGAGTACCTGTGCCGACAGCACGCTGACCCTGGGGAATTGCACAGCCGGAAGAACATGCTGCTGGCCGCCAAGTGAGTGAGCGTGCATGTGTGGGTGCTTTTGGACACCATGCTCAGGCTGTCATGGGTGCAATGCACTGACAGACACCAAACATGGGCACAAGCGGCACCACACATGGCGTATCTAGGCTCCATGCAGTGCATATCACAGGGCACACATGGACATGTGTGAACATATCTGGATTCTATGCATCAACAAAAACAGTGTCACAGACGGATTTACAGTCTGTGCCAGACCCCCATACACTGTCCCGTGGCAGCATCAGCCCTAGTTCCATCATGGGCCTGAGGTTCTATGATCTTTCTCCCCCTGCCTGAGCCTCACCCACCAGCCCTTCTGCTCTAGGGACTTCCATCAGGGCACCGACACCCACCCAGGCCCCAGACTGACCCTCTCGTGTCCTCACTTCACACGTAACCCCTCTGCCAAGTCCCACTGGTGCCTCCCTTCACTACCATTCACATGCTGCCACCTCAACTCTGGTCTCCTAATCGCACTCCTGGACCTTTACCCTCGTGCCCCACTGTTTCTCAGACTCCCTGCACATGCACTGCTCCGCTGCTCAAGAACCTTCAATGGCTCCCACTGCTACTGCATTGATTTTCAAACTGGATTCTGTGGGGATGCCTTGAGGTCTGTTTAATGAACTGGTATTTTATTAAAATTTCATTTTCAGAAAGGATCCCATTGCAAGAAGGGACAGAAAGGGACAGAGAAAGGGGAGAAGTTTAAAAACATTGAAAACCACTACATTTTAGCAATAGGGTAAAGTCCAGACTCCTTTGAGGTCTCCACAATCTGGCCTGTACAAACCCCACCCACTCCAACTGACCTACTCACTGTCTCCTGCACCCCCATCCTCGGGCTTACTCTTCTGCTTAGAATACTATCCAGTCCCCCATCTAATGCACATCACAATTCCACCTTCCCTCCTCTGAGGCTTCCTCAAGTCCCCTAGGCAGAAGTGGCAGCACAGACTCAAGGCACTTCAGGGGACCTTTGAGGCTGCTCAGATTCTAAGTGGAGAAACCTAGCTAGGGCACGGCTCATCTCATTAATCAGCTAACGCATCAAGTACTTCCTGGGTCCCAATCATGTCAAAGATGCTGACTGGGTTCCATGGGGGGACAAAGGTAAGACATGAGGGATGCTCCTGCTTGAGCCACACACAGGATGCACGAAGAAATGAGTGGCCGCAAACTGGAGCTGAATTCAAATCCCAGCTTAGCCGCTTGGGCAGGTCATCTAACCTATCTGAAACCAATTTCCTCATCATATGATGGGGATGATGATAACAGTATAGATTGGTTGTGAGGATTAAGTGAGACGATGCCTACAGTGTGCTTGGCACAGCATCTAGGCCTCAATTCATGTTTACTACTAGTTATTATTTCAGTTATTCAAGGCAGATGCTGGATTGTTCCCTAATAATTTTAAAGACAAAGCTCTGCGAGGCCCTGGGTGCTTGGGGTGGGAGTAGGAGTGGGAGAGGGGATCAAAGAAAGTTTCCTGGCTAATCAAGTAGAGCTGGTCTTTGAATGCAGGCAGGAAGGGAAATCATAGGGTATTGGCCTGTGCTGTTTACTAGCTGTGCGATATGGGGCAAATCAGTTAATGTCTCTGAACCTTAGTTTCCTTTTCTGTAAAATGGGTGTGATCATCATTTGCAGACTATTGGGCGGGGTCAGCAATGATAAATATAATACATACCAAGTGCCCAGCACATGGTGGGTCCTTCTCTGAGCTCATACCTTTGTCCTCTAACCTCTGACCCTCGTTCCCCCATCAGGCAGATCTGCAAGGAGTTTGCTGACTTGATGGCTCAGGACCGCTCACCACTGGGCAACAGTTGCCCCGCCCTCATCCTGGAGCCAGGAGTACAGAGTTGCCTGACACACTTCAGCCTCATCACCCATGGCTTTGGTGGGCCCGCCATCTGTGCTGCCCTCACTGCCTTCCAGAACTACTTGCTGGAGTCACTCAAGGGGCTGGACAAGATGTTCCTAAGCAGTGGGGGCAGTGGGCATGGTGATACCAAGGCTTCGGAGAAGGATGCCAAGCATCGGAAATAATCACTTCCCATACCCCATCCCTGAAGGGCTCCCAAGGCCTGAAATGCAGTCTTAGCTCCTGGGGTGGCCACGCCTGAGAGGATTAAAAGGTGGGGTTAGAGTCAGGCCAGAAAGAGAATATTAATCCAGAAACCCTGCAGTTAGGGGTCTGGGTTGGACAAGGCGGGTGGCCTCTCTGTGTGGTTTGTTGATAAGGGCCCAGTTGTCTGCCTCACATGTGCAATTTTCTGACCCTGGATTGCTAAGAAGTGCTCGACAGGAGATTGGCATGCAAGAGCCTAGTTCTTGGGGCTGCTCCCTGCCCACGAAGGTGCCTGGGCAGTGCTGGGTGCCCTAGCGTCCAAGGCCTTTCTGTTTTCACTGATGGCAGGAGGGAAACTGTTAACAAACAGAGGTTCTACTGAGAAGCTGGCACCCTTTATCCCAGAATCTCCTACCCCCAGAAGAAGGGTGTAGGTAGGAAACCAGAGTGGGCTCTTTGGGCCCCTCCCACTCTTGGAAAGACATGGGCGGGAGGCGCCCTCAAGGAACAAAGAAGACAAAGCACAAATGGTGGAACTTGAATCCAGACTGCACTGCACAGTCCTGTTACTGTCTGTCCTATTTATTTACGTGTTGTAATTAAATTTGAAAGTTTCAAAATGTCCAGTGCAACTTATTTATCCCAACGAGTGTTGGACTCTTATTTTGCTGTTTTCTGCTCATGCACCAGGCTATCTAGCTGGACCAGGATGGAGAGGGTGTTTTTGCTCACAAAGGGCTGTGGGGAAGGGCGGGGAGGCTGGGAGGGAAGAAAGACGTCAGGGACCCTGAAGTTGTCGCTGGGATTTCGTATGTGCTGTTTCTCTGGACCCTGCAGTTGACGTACCTCCCCAACTCTCAGACTGCTGTCTCATTCTCTTAATAAATCCTTTTCACTGGATGTGAAGCCCTCCTTGTCCTTTAGCCCAGGCCTGTATTTGCCTCCCAAGAGGCCCTGGGAATTAGGAAGCGGGGTTGGGAAGGGGCCTCCAAGGGTGAATCAGAGGAGGGGGCTGTGGGCACCTGTGTGAGAGAAGGTACAGATGGTAGGTCTATCTGGCTTGTCACTGTGGCTTTTAGTTGTGTGTGTGTGTGTGTGTGTGTGTAAGTGACCCCTGGGTCTGTCTGTATGTTGTTGTCACTTGGTGGGCCTGTGTGTGAATGTGTCAGTCTGGCTGTTAGGTCTATGTGATGTGTTACCATTGGTGATAGGTCTGTATGTGTGTCAGTATGAATGCTGTTGACGTGTGTGTGTGTGTGTGTGTGTGTGTGTGTGTGTGTCTTAAGCCAACACTAATCCAGCACTCTTGTCTTCTTGAAGATTTCATTCTTCAGGCATCTTTTCTTTCCTGCATAATCAGTGTCTCTCTTACTGAATAGTCTACTAGATCATTCCCCAAAGCACACATTCTAGGATCTCTTACCTTAGAAAACTTAAGTCCTCTCCCCATTTATTTCCTTTGCAGTTCAAGTTTTTGAAAGATTGCTATACCCCTAACTCCACTTCCTCACACCTCAGTTCACTCTTCGACCCACTTCAATCTGGCTCCTATCCCCACCAGTCTATCGAGAGCCACTCGGCAAGGTCATCAGTGGCCACTAAGTCAAATCACAGGCCTTTCCTCTGAACTTAGCAGCATGTGACATACTTGACCACTTGGTCTTTCCTGAAACACTCTCTTCTCTGTGGTTCCCAACTTCTCCTGGTTTCCTGATCTCACTGGTTCCAACCCTGGCTCCTTCTCTACTTGGCCTCCAACAGTTGGCCTCCCTGAACTCCAGGTATAGATGTACAAGTGTCTGCCTGATGTCTCCACTGGATTGTCTAACAGGCATCTCAAACTTATGTCCAAAATGGAGCACTTGACTGAAGTACTCAACTTTTAATCTCCAATACATTTCCCCTCAATAAATGGCACCACCCTCTACCCAGCTGCTCAAGCCAAAAACTGGAGCTCTATTTGCTTCTTTCCCTACACCCAATCCATCAGAAAGCCTATCCTGTTCTATCCCTTCTGCCACCACCTTAGCCCTCC
Organism: Rhinolophus sinicus; assembly: GCF_057876585.1. Lineage (NCBI taxonomy): Eukaryota > Metazoa > Chordata > Mammalia > Chiroptera > Rhinolophidae > Rhinolophus > Rhinolophus sinicus. The sequence continues at coordinate 24,598,146 of NC_142514.1, forward strand.
GGACCACTGCAAGGCCCTGCAGGGAGGTATCTGGACTTTGCCTACCTCTTCAACCTTATCTCAAACTACTCTCTTCCTTTGCTCCAGTCATACTGGTTTCCTTTCTGTTCCTCAAATTACCATTTTTTTATGCCTCAGGGCCATTGCACTCACTGTTCTGTCCGCCTGGAAGGTTCTTTCCCTGGTTCTTTGCAGGTGTGCTGTCAGAGAGCGATGTTGAATGTTCTGCAGAAGTGAAAGGAACATGGGGTCTGGGCATCATCTCCCAGGTAAAGGTCTGAAGATGTGATTTCCTAAGAAGTTTCATTACCTCAACCCACCCATATGAAAGGAGGAATGGAGGAAAGGCTGGAAGTATGCTGTGCTTTAACCAAAGCCCTGGGCCTGGCAAGAGGCATTCAACTACTAAAATTATCTTAAGACTATGGGAAGTTGAGGGGGATTAAATAACACTTAATGCCCACCACATGGTAACAAATCAGCGAAAGGTTGTAAGTACCTCTACAGTGAACAAGGAAGAAACTAGTTTACTACAAACTTTTTCAGTGCCTGACAACTTTCCCTAAGTTAACCAGGTCCTCAGCAAGTCCTATATTAGAGATAAGAAAATTACAGCTCAGAGTAACTTGCCCAGGTCAGGGTGAGTGGGACTCACAGATCTGTCCGATCCGCCCATCCCTTCATTTCCACTGCACCCCATGGCCCCCCGGAGAGGCTTGCAGGCCTGAGCTGAGCAAGGGGAAGCAGGTCCTCCCATCCCTTCAGGACCCAAGGCTCTGCTCCTCTAGCAGATCAAGATCATAACAGTGCAGAGGCAACAGTACAGTGTGGAGACTGCAAGTGGCATACGAAGCTTCTAAGGTCTCACTGTGATTCTTCCCAGTAAGGTTTCCTCCCCCGACAGCAAAATAGGGTTTTTGCCTCTATCTGGGTTTAGTCCTAACAAAAAGTCAATGACGATTAAAGAAAAAGTACACAAGAATGGTTTACATGGCTTCCTTCTTGCAAAGCAAGTAGCTGCAAGTTAAATGGGGAGTTGACTAGGTAAGCATCACAATTTCAGGTGTTTATATTCATTTATGGAAAAGACTTTCCTGTTTTCTTCTAAATGACCACAATGCTCCAGGAGGAATGAGGGCAGCCTTTGAAAATCTTCCTTCCCTCAAACCTCATCAACAGCCCTCTGGGAAATGTATGATTTGGACCATTTTACAGATGGGAAAATCACAAAGCAGGACTGCCTGTGCTTTAGTAGTGGCACTCAGCTGGGGCAGGTATCACAGTCACCTTTGGGGCTTTAAACAACAGGTGTCTTAGAAAGAGACTCGGGAATCTAGCCAAAAGCCCAAACCTACGCATACTGGCAGTGGCACTGGAGGTTGAGCCAGCCATATGCATCATCTTTCCCCCATTTATCCAATGAGTAACTTTCTTATGGTATAAAGCTTTTACCATTGGTGTGTTAAAAAGTGTATGACATTCAAATCTGATGTTAACGCAATACTGTTAATACTAATGTTCTGATCTGTAAGTAGTGTCTTAGATATTTCACTTCATATACACCAAAAACCTATCTTTATGTGGTAGTAAGAGTAGCACGAAATTGGATAAAGTAGGGCTAATCTTACTCGTACGATTGGAAATGTTAGAAATGCAAAATCTCAGGCCACACCCCAAACATGCAGAAACTACAGGGGTAGGACCCGGCACAGTTTCAATAAGCCCTGCAGGGGACTGGATGCAAGCTAAAATTTGAGGACCAGTGCTGCAAAGCAGCTTCAGTAAGGTGGTTCTATCATGACTGAAGAATTACTGGGAAGCTTTAAAAAATATTCCTATGTTCCAAACCTACTTAGTTGGAATCTGGGGGTGAGTGCAATCTTATTTTTAAAAGGGTACGTGTGTGTGTGTGTGTGTGTGTACACACACTGCATGTTTTATACAGGAACAGTATACCTCCTAAAGGACAGATGAGAAATCAGTAGCTGAAGTTTCCTCGGGAAAGAAAAGCAGGTTATCAAATTATAGGGGCAGGAGAAACATTTCTTACTATGTCTTTGTACTGTTTGCATTTTTTAAAAGTGCATGTATGACCTATTCGTGTCAATTAATTAAAAATTTTTAAGCTTAGGGGCAAAAAGAACCAGTGCTTCAGAGGGAACAAGACATTAGCAAGCAAGCTGGGCAGTGAAATAGAATGTGGGGTTGTCAGCTGCCCAAGGGCAGTGAGAGTATGAAGGGAAAGGGACAGGAAGAAAGACAGTCCTGGCAAAAAGTCCAATGCAAATAATCCTCCGTCCATTTCCTTCCTGGGGTGATGTCAGGTGAACTGAGACTCAAACCAGAGAACTCAATTTATCCATACTTAGCTTTATTCTGAATTAGCCATATATCAAGAGTGCACATCCAAAGAGTAGAAAAAAATAAAGGAGCCCATCAAAAAAAGTTCCCTGGCACGTGGGACATAGGGCATGACGTTAGGAGCCCTGTTTAGGGAAGGAAATGTTGGCCAGGTCATGGATGCCATTTTTGTCAATGATTCGAACACTGAAGGCTGGCAGATTCAGGATGAAGCGTTTCTGGAGCTGCAGAGAGACATGAAGGAAATTAGTCAATAAATATTTATTGAGCACTAACTATGGGCCAGGCTCTGTTTGAGGCACTGGGCATATAGGCAAATAAGAATCCCTGCTTTTGTGGAGCTTACATTCTATTGGGGGCCATCGGTACCAGGACACTGAGGAAAGCCCCAACTGCAGTGGGAGACTGACAGGATGGTAGTAAGCAAGAACTGGGAGATGGAGCCAGGAGCTTGTCTCTGGTCAGTCAGCTGACAAAAGAATGAGACAATCCAATGCTCTATTCCCACACTCGGCTACCAATCAGCCTGGTAAACACAGACTTCTCTTTTAAAATGTCTCAAGGTAGTAAGCCAACAAAGGATGACTGCCCTAGGAACAAGCTTTGGACCAAAGCAAGGTATTCCTAGGTACCCCCAGTTTGTTCCAGTCACCCTCCCACACTGTAAGGACTGGGTGTGTGTACGTTTGCATGTGTAGCTGGAGGGGTGTTGGGAAGGATGTCAGCAGAACTGCTCTTGGAACAACCCCTGCTTCGGTCTTCTCCAGTACAAGCTGACCTGTCATTGAAGTAACATCTCTGCTTTCTCGTAAGACTCAGCTTCAGCTTGAGGCTGTTCCAAAGGAACTCTGGTCTACATGCCTCGAAGCAGGCAGCCCCACTGACCTGGCTGGAGATTACCGAGGAACACCGCTGGAGGAAATCTCTGCTTCTGTGGCTACCCTTTCTGGATGCCTCACTTAGTCTCCAGAGAGAAGGCACAAAGATCTCTACCTGCTCCCTTAGGAGACTATTCCAGAAATGTCCACCTCCCCAGGCCTAAGCCCTCCCTTCCTTGATGTTTCCTAACTCCTTTACTGCTAAGGACTGGGCAGCAACAACCCACTCACTTCCAGAGTCCTCTCTGGCTGATGACGCCTAGGTCCAGAAACAAGCTCCAAGATCAAGAAAAGGTGACCATAAGGCAATATGGGTTTCTAAAATGATCGTCTTTAGGCTCTATGAGGAATAAAGTCTCAAAGCACTTGATATTCCTGGCTTCTTCCTGGCAGCCCCTTGCAACGCTTGGGACTGCCAGACTAATCGGGCCTTTCAGCTGAATGGTTAAGAAAAGCACATGAGTTTATTCTCAGCTTCTGCTTTGGAAAGGGGATTTACAAACGAGGAAGAAGTACTGTGGACAGGAAATGACGGACACGTGTAAGAGGCAAACTGACATTTCGTCCAAGGCTCCTCCTGCTCTCATCCTCTTACTCTCTCACCATGAATTCAAGTTAATCCTTAGGCCACAAGAAGAGTAGAAGAATGGAAAAGCCTAAGGGAGCTGCTTTCTTTTCCTCCTCACCCTCCATTCATACCCAAAAGCCTCTGACTCTCAGGAGTAGTACTAGAATGAGTGGGATCCATGTTTCTGGCCTCATAAACTAAAGGCTTCTCTCCTCTTCTGCCTGCAGCTTCCTAGTTGCTTTCCATGGTGTCCTGAATTCTCAGGGAAAGCTTTCTCTCCAGGACTCATGCACTGTTAAGGGAGCAGGTAGTATGGCAATTCCAGGTGGCACAAGAATTGAGCAGGTATAAAATCTAGGGCAGCCGTTCTTAAAATATGGCCCAGTTACCACCTGCAGCAAAATCACCTGGGACTGCTGGTTAAAATATTCTCAGGCTCTACACCAGGACAACTGAATCAGGAGGGGGTTGGGGGTGGGGTGGGGTGTTGAATCTGTTTTTTTTAAACAAGTTCCTCAGATGATTCTTATACATGCTAAAATTTGAGAACCACTAGTCTGGATGAACCAAAAAGAAAAGTAATTAAGCTGTAAAATTGACATTGATGAAGAGGTAACCCGTGAGAGGAAAAAATAAGCTTGTTATCCACCAAACTCTATCACTGGTAGCAACTTCACATCTGGTTAGTGGGTATTTATTACATCTCTGGCAAGGATCAGAAAAAAATGCAAGTGAGGAGCTAGAACAATATTGGCAAACAGGGGAGACAAAACTTTTTCAGTCCTTTCAGGATCTCATGGGAGCTACTCACCTCCTCTAGACATTTCCTAAGAAGCTCCACTGCCTTCTCCCGTGAGATAGCTGAAAGAGAACACAGAGGCCAAGCATTCAAGGTGCTGCCATTAAATCCAACTCTCCACCGCAATTTGTGATTAGTTTCAAACTTCTTGCGTGTCACACAAACGGCAAAGACAAAATAAAATTTGAGAAATAAAATAAAAATGCCTAGCCTTCTAGCTTACAACAAACTTATTCCATATGCAGTTGAGGGTGCTCCCCCCAATGCTCTGGCAGCCACAGCCATTGCAAATTGATTTGCTACAGAGAAGGGTAAGCATGACGGAATTCTGCCTCCCATGGCCAGGGCCTGCCTCTAGAGAAGTCCAGAGGCCTGCCTCTTTTTTATAGCCCAACCCCCCACCTCACCTCCCCTACCCCCCTTTTAGACCAGGGCTTAAACCAGTTCCATCTGCCCTAGCCAGCTGCAAATCAGGGAAAGGGAGGACAGGGCCAGAGTTTCAGCCTCACTTTCCCAGCTGGGTCTCAGTTTAACAATGGAAAGAGAATTCATAGGATGGGGCAAAGACTCATAAAAGAGGAGCCAAAGGAACTGTCCATAGGCATGGCAAACTGGGATGACATATTATGTAGTTAGGCTTCAGGGGTGGTTGGTGGTTATTTTGGTGGGCAAATCAGCTGTATTACTGACAGATGCCAAATCAAGAAACAGTCACTGGGAGGCCATGCTAATTCTTTTCAGGATGTGGCTTGGGGCTCTGGCAAGGCTGAGGTTGAGAGAGAGGGCAGCACCAAAAAAAAAAGGAATAAACAAGCCAGATTTTCACTATACTGACAGGGAAGAATGGAATGTAAGAAGTGGTTATCTGTGCTGCCTCGATATCCTGAAAAAGCTGACTCCCAAACCCCTATTGCTCACAGTGGCTAAAGTTGAGGGTGGGATTGGGGTCAGAAGATAGAACTTAGCATAAAAACATCCCTGTGTCGGAAGCTTTGCCAAGCTGACAGTTTACTGACAAGTAGAGGGCCACCTTTATCTTGCAGGAGCAGGGAGCCATTAGGTGTAAGAACCAAGGGCCCCGAATAGTGGCCTATAAAAGCTCTGACATTTAAGCAAAGAAATCCTCAGTTGTCACACTGGGAACCTGTTCATCCTCACAAGCTCAAAACAAACACACCAACCACTTGGTTTACTTCTTCATTCTCAGCAGTTGAGATACTAATAAGCATCCAGGTAGGGCAAAATGAATGAAAAACAAAAACAAACAAAAAACCAAACTGAAGAATTATTTTTACTCACTACTCCAACCCCCTTTAAAACAAAACAAAACCCAGCTCTGGACCCATGCAGTATCTCATTTTGTTTGGCAAAAAAGGGACTTTTGCGAGCTTTTCAATAACCCTACTGACAGGAGAGGACACCAGCATGTGCTTCTTAGAATCCATCCTTTATTTAAGCCCTGGCCACCCAACTCCAAGGGGTGGTGCACAAACGGAAGCAGCAGAGGTGGGGTTCTCCTACCACTCCCCACTCAGACTGCGGGAACTTACTTGGTGTGTAGTATCGGTCCAGGATACTGAGAGTCAGGAAGGCACCATAGCCGTGGGCGGCAAAAGGGGCCTTGGCCAAGGCTGCCAGGTAGTCCATGTAGTAAAGCGCTGGACCCTCATGCTCGTCGTAGCCAGCCAGGAGCAGGTTGACATGATACGGGGTCTGCCAAAGAAAGACATGGCGGAGCGATCGTCAAAGTAGTATTACCAGCATCTCTTCCCACGGCAAATGGGAACATTCCAACTCTTAATGAATAAGAACATAGCAGCGCTAAGTAAATCATGATGAAAGTAAAAATTTAGAGAAACCTAAAAGACCTAGAGTGTGGTAAGAAGTAAAGGGAGGTCAGCTTGTTCTCTTTGAACAGAAGAGCACTTGGAGCACTTTAAGGTACATGAAAAAGCTTTCTTCTTAAAGCCTATGGAGCAGAACCTGTTACAAAAGCATTTCAAAGGCAAAGCATGGGCGCTCTTGTCTCTCCTAATTGCTGAAACCAACAAACAATTCTGACAGTGTCAAGCCACAGACTTAGAGAAAGCAGCAGCTCCCACCACATCCTCCAAAGTAAACAGGCTCAGTCTGAGCACCTCCAGCAAAATCTTAAGTGGTTAGCTGTATGTCCCACTATTAAAGAAGTAACTCTTAGGGTGGTGAAGGATAGTAGGTCTCAAGCATTTAAGTCAAATCACTGAACTTTTAATGCAGACAATAATACTGGAAGTTCATGAATACAAAAAAACCCAGAACTACAGATTTAGGTGACATGCTAACATTTTCCTAACATGACAAGGTTCCCCTAAAATAACTAAGAAGTAATTTTTATCAATGAAACAAATAAAAAGTAACTGTAACGTGGATTTATAGGTGTCTTTTCTTTGTTTTACCTGTAAGTCTGAGAACACGAGCTCCTACAGAGAACCCTGACTAAGCCTGCCTTGTTCTTCATCTCCAAATGGATGATTTTTTTTTTTTTTAAACCAGCTGGGCCATTTTCCATGTTAAATTCAGTCTGTCTATGCCCCCAGGCATCAGCAGTGAGACTCCCATTTTGCATGGCTTCCTTTTTTTCTGCAAAACGTGGTTTTCCTCTTCCATTTGCCTCAGTGAGCAGGTAGTGAGCAGGCCTTGCCCAAGGTTATGTGTCCATCCCTAAACTTATGTATTCCATTGAGTGCACATTAAATGAAACTGAGTACCTTTATGCCCCCTATTATAAAGCATAGACTAATAACAGCTAATGGCCCTAAAAGTGACATCTTACATTCTTGGAACATTGATTAACATGGGCACTTGGCAGCCTGAAGAAATTCATGTTAGAAGAATACATGAAAATATTATATACTTACTTGGAATTCTAAGCCAGCTGTGCTAAAGATTACAGAGTAGCTCTAACCTGCAAACAAATTTCTGCCTTGGGGATAAGACGGTGGATAGTCTCAGAGGAGTAAGAACTGACCAGCAGTAGTCCAGTCTTCTGAGAAAATAATTACCTGCCTATCACATTTCCCAGTGGGTAGTGTGCTACACTCTGCCAGGCTCTGGAATTCACTGCTGCATCCTGTGACCTCAGGCAAGACACTTAACCCCTGTGAGCTTCTGTTTCCTTATGTGTAAAACTGGGTTAATTAATCCTTCCCCTTTCTATCTTCTAGGGAGTATAGTGAGAAAAAATAATAGAGGTGAGGCATCTCAAACTCTGGAAGAAAAGATGCTCCCTAAATTCCTAGAATATTAGCTACACTCCAGTCTCCTTTTGACAGCTTCCACTTTAAACAACAGTGAAACTGTTTAAATTTGCTAAAGATAAAAAAATATACAGCATAACTAATAACATTTTTTGAAGTGTGAAAACAGTACTGTAAAATCAGGCAAACATAAAATACCTTGTGTTCTTACAGCTAAAATTAGAATAGCAAAAGGGGTGAAGGTGGGGTGGGGGTGTGTGTGTGAGAGAGAGGATTCTAACTGGTTTCCCTCCCCAAGAGATTTAATAATATAGTCTCTTACCTATCACAAAAATAAGTTCATCTTTTTGCTAAGAAGATAACTGTACTTGTCTTCATTCACGAGCCAAACACCCACTATATATTTAAGCAAAACAATTTTATCAAGTTGCAATGGTATATTAAGAATCCACCCAGATATCCAAAGAGATCTACCCAGCAGAACACAGGTATATTCTGCTCCAATGAAGATCTTGCCCATAATATAAGATTACACTGTATTTAAAACAATTAATGTGATCTTAAAAGCCACCACCAAAAGATTTTACATGCAACTATGTCAACAGAATTCCAAAAGCAAAGTGTATTGCTTAATTGGTCTATATAATATCATTTATTTATGCTTAGGCATCTGACACACACACTTGTCAAAGTTGGTATTCAGAAGCTACAACACGTGGTATAGAAGATAACTCACAAATTATTGTGTGACTTCAAATTACCAACTTTTGCATGTGTGAGATGCTTAAGCATAAATAAATGGTGTTATCTAGACTAATTAAATCAATACATCTGTGTAACAACTTGTAGTTTCTGAAATTCTTCTGACAATGCTCCATCAAAGATCTCTGGCTCACACTAGTTCTTTAAAATTTTAAATAGTCTTGTGTACTGTCACTCTCATGCTCTTCTACAAATCATGGCATTCAAAGTGACAAAGCCATAGTTATAGGTTTCTTGACTGTTACATTTCTTCATTCTACATATTCTTGATTCATTAGTGTTTTCTTGGAATGAGACAAATCCCAAGCCATTCAATTCCGTGCTAATCTTACAGCATATACATGTGTGACTGCTTGTGGTGTAGTTAGGGAAATACTTGGAATGTGTAAGACACAACCCATCTATTCAAATATTTATACCAATTATAAGTTCCATGAAGGCAGGACTATGTCTGGGATATTTAATGATATACAAGCATATAGTATATGCTCAATAAAAATCTGTTGAATAATAATCACACTAGAATGCATTACATATGTTTTAATACATGTGGCTAATACCTAGTATCACAAGAAGAAAGATTCAGAAAATCACTAAACAAATGTCCTACTTTTGAGAACTGGCTCAAGTTCAAATCCACTGGAAGCCTCTGTCTGAATGCACACATGTTTTTTCCTAGACTCCTGGGTCCTTCTCTTTCTACCTTCCTTAAGACACTGGTTGCTAAGTAAGGAAAAAGTTAGGATACAGGTCAGGCGTTTAGAATTAAATAAAGGGGAGAACAAGAACATAAATAAACAAACATCTCAGGAAGAAACAGCTGGGTTACACTGCAGAGTTAGACCCGAGCTTGAAATTTGGCTCTATTACCAGATGTGTGGCTTTAGAAAAGTTAGTCACCTAACCTCTCTCAATTTCAGTGTTCTCATTGAAAACATGGAATTAATACCTACTACAAAAGGGCTTCAGTGAAGATTCACAGAGATAATGCATATAAATAATAAGCAGGGTGCCTAAGACAGTAAAGTCTCAAAAAATACTAAAATTATTAATAGGAAAACACAATCATCTATGAAAGTCAGTATCTATGAAATAAACAGGGCAAGTACTCAAAAGAAGCCCATTTATTCCTGGCACTGAAATACAAGTGAAATTTTTCATATGTCTTCATAAAGGGACATGGAGAGATGTTTACAAAAAGTGCCCACCGTGCTGCCTGACACATGGTAAAATGCAGTAAACAAGTTTCCTCCTCTGTCCTTCCCACATTCTTTTCAGGGGCCCTAAGGTGACCGTGTTTATTGTCAAAAACATTCACAAACATTAATACTTAGAGCATATCTGGTTTATAGTCAACCTACTTTAACCCATCTTGAGATTGACATAGGCATAGAGTCAGAGATTTCCAGAAGCCTGAAAAAACAAAATGAAAAACAAACCCTACATCCAGATTTGGAGAGCAAATTACCATTTATTAAGTACTTTCATGCTGTTTCCGCCCTTACAGATATGTCCATCCTGAGTGCTAAGCCTCACTTTCTAGCTACTTTTTCATTGGTTCCCTTCTTCCCCACGATCAGTATCACATGTGAGCATTTTCCAGTTATTCTAATAGGAACACTAATCAATCGTGACTGAATTTCCAGGAATCCTCTAGCTTTTACAAAGTCATCCTTATTCTGTGCCTGATGTAATTGATTCTTTGCCAGTGTCCACTATTCTAATTGTTTAGGTAGCAAATCTAGATAATAAAACAAAGTCATGAGGTCCCCATGGGGAGGAATTGTATCTTATATGCCTCAGTATCTTCTACAGCAGAGGCCAGGACTGAATATTATTTATCATTTTGAACGAACCTAAACATCCAAATAAATAACCAGTAAATGAATGCAAACATTTAGTTGAGACACTCGGCCCAAATGGCCTTGAGGATCGCCATCAATGGTTTGCACTGCAAATACCAATGTGCTTAGTTTTAAAGTTGTAGCTAAGTGATATACAAAGAAAAAAATTTAAAGGACCCATCCTGGAAACTCAAAAAGAATTTTAGCTTCTAAAATAAGATACCATCAAAATTTTGCCTCTTTACAAGGGGAGGGGAACCTTAGACAAATGTATTAGTATTATCTTTTCCTTCCTTAAAAAATGCATGACATAGGCTTCTTTTTAAAGTGGAGAGCTTTAAGTCATTTTGACATTTCCTTATCTATACAACAGAGATAATAACAGTGCACATCATTATAGGGTTGTGGCAAGGTTTAAATAAATAAATGTGAAGTCCTCGATGTAATTCCTGTTACACAGTAATAATACAGATTAGTTATTACCACCATCATCACCACCACCACCACCATCATTTTTAGGATCTTACATTATTTAACAGATCTGACTAGATAATAAGGTGATCCAGAAGATGAACCACAGGCAGCCGATAAAATGATCCACCTTTTTGATTGCTAAAAGGGACAAGAGTTAAGCCAGGGGAATTAGCCAGTAAACACATCTTTTACGTACTTCTCCCTGGGATTGAAATGGATTTCCTAAGTACCTCTGAGCCCTGCAGAACTGAACTCTGTTCTACTTTGTGCATTTGAGCTCAGTTCCCGTGTACGTTCGGGGGTGGGAGGTGTACATGGCACACAGATGCAAACTTCCCTTGAGTCAGATGGAATGGTTCCCTCCCCTCCAACTCTTTCGCTTACAACTCTTTGTATATTTCCTCTCATGAAAACGAAACACTGTAGTGATTAAGAAGAGTGCGAAATTCCATAAATTTTACAGCTAAAGAGAACAGTTGTGATAAATACATTGAAACAACAAAATCAGTGCCGAGTGTCTGGGCGGTGACAAGCAGCGGTGTGACATCTGGCGGAAGCCAAAGTCACAGCAAGGGGGAGAGAGGAGAGCGTGAGGAAGCATCCTGCAGAGCATGGACATAGAAAAAGACGAATTGACAGTCTTCCTTTGGAGCCAGGCCAACCTTTGCCACCTCTAATTGAATAGGACGATGTTGCTCTGAGAGAGAGGCCTTGGAGAACGGTGCAGTGTCTGTCGCGATGTGCTGCACCACAGAACATAAGCAGTGTGTGAAGCATACTTCCGTTCCTGGAGGGGTAGTCATTTGGAAGGAGATGCAGAACCACCAGTGGGACAAAGGAGTTTGTCTAGTGATGACAGCGTTTTAATAAACTTCTAATACACTAAACAGAGCCTGGGCTTTGAAGGGAACAGTGTTTGCTCTTTCTTTTAGTCCAGCCAATTGTAAAAGTTGCCTAAAATTCCATTTTTAGCATTGAGTATTTCAGAAAAATGCAATTTATAGAGTTAGGAGGGATCTAAAAGCTCAATTAGTTTATCCAACATCCCTTTTCCAAATGTGGGGACTCAAGTTCAAAGAGGAGACAGTGAGTGATTTGCCCTAAACCACACAGCTAATTAGCATTTAGAGTCAGGACCAGAATCCAGGCTTCCTGATTCCAAGTCTTGTGTGCTTTTCTAAGAAACCATGCTGCCTCCACAAAATGGAAATTAGTGTGAAAATATGATTCAGTATGCAAATGTCAGTTTCACACTCAAATATTTCAGAATGTACTACTTTGCATACCAGCATCTATTGTTCTCTATTTCATGTATCACATCTTATATGACCAATAATATTTTAAGTTTTAAAAGGGCAGGTTTAACATCAGACCATCATGACTCCTCTAAAGGGTCTAAAACTATGTAAGATGTATAGTAGGTGCTCAATAAATACATATGATAAATTGATACCAACACCTTAATTACTTTGCCAATGCCCAACTTTTCAACTTTATTAACAAATAAAATGGGTCAAATATTACTTTCTTACACTGGTGCTCTGAACTTTGAATCAAGAGCTTGTTCACAGAAAATGAAATTCAGAAACCAAGTGGAAAACATTCACTAAAAAGAAAAAAAAAAGAGCTTGTTTCCAATAACCAACAGACTTTACTAGCTATCTGCTTTGGGTGGGTTTGGTGTTCTAACTTGCAATGCTCACTATTTCAAACAAAAAATATCTCAAAGATTTCAGCAATTCATGATCTGAGTACGTTTCCCTGCTCTAAAAGATTATGGTTCTATGGATGGGGCGGGGGAAGAACTACCTATGCCTAATGCATAAGCAATATAAAATCATTTGTATCCTGACTTTCTCTTTGACACAGTCCTTTTTAAGGAAATCCATCAATTGCTTTTTTTATTAACAATGGTGACTATGCCTTAAGTATAAATGTACACAGTTTATAAAAGGTTTCAACTAAGTCCTATGAGAGTTCTCTGAGACTACAACACAGACAATTATGAAATGGGCAGATGCCCCAATCAATTTCACTTTTGCATGTAGAATGTGAATATATTATAAATTCAATAATTGTTACTTAGCATTTACTCTATGAAATGCATTATGTCAGGTAACGAAGATGGAAGCCTGAATTTGGAAGGCGCTCACAAAGTTGATGGGTAGGAAGGATTCTGGATAAAAGAAACAGCATATGTGAAGGCAAATAAACACAGAGAAACATAGAATGTCTGGGTACTGGTGATAACAGGATATGTACACCTCGTGAATAAGGTGATTTCAGCAGGAAGGAGAAAGGAGGAAGTGGGGTGATCGAAACTAGGACAATATTGTCATTGGCTTCCTCAAGAATATGCGCTTCAGTATATAAATCACGGAGAAACCAGTGAAAACCACCCCCACTCTCCTGCCAATCCAAGCCGTTTTCATGTCTCAGAACATTGCAGAAGCAGTAGGAATAGAGGGGAAGATATGGAACAAGAGATGTATTTTGAAGGTCGAGCTGACAGGAATTAATAACTAGCAGACTAGAAGATGAGGGAGAAAGAGTTGTTAAGAGGAATCTCAATGAGGGGAAAGGTGGTAGAGCAAATGTAAAAGACTCAATGGGGACTCCATGAGCTTAAGTTAAGCTGTCCAGAGGCAACTGGAAAGAAAAAATGGTATACAACTGAGATCATGAATGAAGAGCCAGCCACTTAGGAGGCTTTATTTACACAAACACACATTCCTATGCTTACATGTGGAAGACAGTGAAGAAAATTCCAACGGGACACTATGGCAGAGGTATTACTGGGTTGCCATAAGAGCACAAAGAAGTTCAGGGTGACAGGAGTGGCCGGATGGCTCAGTTGGTTAGAGCGCGAGCTCTCAACAAGGTTGCCCGGTTCAATTCCCACATGGGATGGTGGGCTGAACCCCCTGCAACTAAAGATTGAAAACGGTGACTGGACTTGGAGCTGAGCTGCACCCTCCACAACTAGATTGAAAGACAACGACTTGACTTGGAGCTGATGGGTCCTGGAAGAACACACTGTTCCCCCATTCTAATAAAAAAAAGAGAGGAAAAGTAACCTACTCTAAGGCACAGAGCTAATAAATGGTGGAGGCATAATTAGATTGAAAGCACTACTAGATTGAAGGACAACTTGGAGCTGATGGGGGCTGGAGAAACACACTGTTCCCCAATATTCCCAATAAAATTTATGGAAAAAAAAAGTTGAGGGTGACATATGTGTATGGGGAAGTAGAGAAAGTTTCCCTGAGAATGCTGAACTGAGTCTTAACTGGCAATTAAAAAGAGTTAGCTAATTGGAGACGTGGAAGTACATCAGGGGAGAATAAATGGAGTGTGTACAGGCAGAGATACAAGAGAGAACCACAGCAAGTTAGGAAAAGTGCAGGTGATTTGGTATGAAGAGGAGAATGTGAGTGAGAAAAGGGTAAGAGACAGAGCAGGGGAAGAAGTGAAAGAAAAGAGATGAAGCAGAGAGTCTAATCTCTAAGGCTGTGAACTTAGAAGTTTAAGAGAGCAATTCTGGAGAGCTAAGAAAAAATGGACATTTTTTTTCTTTTGTGATCACAAGCAGGGACCAGTCCTGTTATCTACTGTTACCATACAGACGGGAAAAGGAGCTGTGAAGTTGAAAGGTAAAGTTTCCTCTTAATCCTGTGACTAAAAAAAGTCTGAGTTTACCCTAATCAGAATGAGAATACTACACTGAGCTTCACCGACAAGGAGGCTAAACTGACTGCCTGATTTTTCTTGGTCTCTCCTGTTTCAGACGCATTTATCTTTTGTGGTAATAAAAACCAAACTGACCCGCATTTATAAATTCTCGTACTAAACTAAGAAATAAGGAAACAAGTGTGGCTCAAATGAAGCAAACCTTTGATTTTCAGACGCCCAAGACAAAATAAAAGAAACATTACTCTGAAAATGAGACTGTCTAAACAAGATTTCCCTTTTCTTTTCTCTGTCTTAGGCCATTCTCTGAAAGTGTGTGTGGTATACCTGTTTGATGTTGGCAGACACAAAATCGTAATATAAAAATTGTCTTCATTTTTCTTTAATAATGATTAGCTCATGTCCAAATGTTTTTGCTTAACACACGGGTAAAAAGTCTTATAATGGCTGAGTTCTTGAACTTAAGCTCAGGAATGTTACTGCTAAATTTACAACCAACATTTTAAACTTTAAAATCAAAACACTTTAAAATTATTTGGGTAAAAAAGATAAAGGGATTAAGAAGTACAGCTTAGTAGTTACAGTTACAAAATTGTATAGGGAATATAGTCAACAGTATTGTAATAAGCATGTATCGTGCCAGATGGGTACTAGATTTATGGGGAGGATCATGTCATAAATTATATAAATGTGTAACCACTATGCTGTACACCTGAAACTAATATAAAATAATACTGAATGTCAACTATAATTGAAAAGAAAATTATTTGAATAAACTGATTTTAAGTGCTGTAAGTCTTAAGACAGGCATGTGTTTTAGTGGAAAAAAGCAATAAAGACCTGTGATCAAGTGTGGCTTTATCACTTTATATTTGTTACCTGAGACAGTCACTTGGTCTTGGAGCCTCAAGTACCCCATTTGAATGTAAGGGACAGTACCGCTTGCCTGACAGCTGTGAGGAATGAAAAGTGCTCACTGTGTTCAAGTTCCTGGAAGAAGGCCTAGTAAGTAGTAGATGCCCAATAAATGTCAACTGAATCTGAATTTTAGGAGGAAAAAATTTAAATATTATGTGTATTTCAATTTTTAGCAAAGCTAAATTTTAAAGTTCCCCTTCAGTAATCCCAAAATTTTTGTAAATTTTACTTCTCTAAAGTCATCACTAATCCCAAGTTTGAACAGTTCTCCTATTAAAGTTGTAATCTTATCGTAATTAGAAGTTTAGAAATTTAATGAGTTGAAATGCAACATGGCACAGATGCCTTATTATACCGACTAGTTAACACAGTATTTGTTTTCTACATTAATTTTACTTGCTAATCAAAAATACTGCTTTCTCTCAAATAACATCAAAATAAAATTGCTGATTGTGCAATGGTAAAACCAACAACACCATGTCTGCAACAAGGCCACTTGAATTCTTTTTTTAATTAGCTGGCAGTTTCTAGGGAAAATTTTAAGACTCCATGTACCTTTAAGTCAATTTTCAAAAACTCGAGTGCAGAAGCCATGCTCTGCACACAAGGCACATATGAAGTTGTACATCCTAAGCATGCCCATGAGTATCTATTAATGTTGAACACCATAGCTGATTCATCTCCCTGAGTTAATAAAGAAGGCTGCTGGAAAAGACTATTTAGGACCACATATGATTGTATATGTTTTCAGACGTCCATAGCAACTACAGAAACTGTACTAAGGAAACCCTGGGGAGACGACTATTTAGGAGCCCTTCTATTAGAACAAAGCTCCCGACTGGCAGCCTAGGTCCAACACAAGTTACTCCTACTTCTTCAATGGACACGGAAGCTCCTCATTGGTCTCCCTGCTCCTTTCCCCAAATGCTCCATCCATGAGCAGCCAATGGTCTGACCAAATCTCATCTAATCATTTTAATCCCCTCTTAGCCAACAGGCAGCCAGAGAGCCCCAATGCTTTTAACACCAAGTTTTTTCATTAAAGTGTTCATAATGTGGACTACCTCTCTAGTTTCAATCTCTTACTATTCTTGTAAAAACCTCACCTGTATTTAACAAACTAGTTTAGATTGTGGGTTTTTTACATGTAGTAAAAACTACATAAAGATATTTATATTTGTTTTTCAATCAATAGAGCCCTAATTTGTATACAGTACCCTGCTAGTTAAAACAGACAAAAAATCAGGAATAGGAGGCTCAGAGGACTATCTGTCCCTGCCCTGAACATCATTAGAAAACCACTGTGCCTAACCTAACATACTGTCTCACACACCTCCTTGGTCTGCACTTCCAGCTCTCCCTTTTGTTTCATCTTTGCCTTAATGGTCCTACAAGGCTCAGATTAGGCTCTGTTCCGAGCACCTACTACCTATCTGTATGACGACTGCAGCACTTGCCACTCTGCAGTGCATTTGACCGTTTACTTCTCTACTTCTCCATCTGAAGTCACACACTGAGCTTTGCACCTGTTTTCTCGGCCCCACGTACAATGCAGGCTGTAGATTTCCTGAATGAATATGAGCACCTCTGGAACATCTCAGCTACAGGAAACACACACATTAGGAGACATCAGAAAGGGAAATGTGGAATTCTTGTGGGTTATTTCAGTTTATAAAGATTCAGAGATTATTATTTCCTCTCCCTTCCTTTTTTCTTTCCAATCTAGTTAATCCTACTTGGTCTACTGTCTATACTCAAAAGTGATAGTAAATCTGAACTTATTTTTTTCATTTTTACCTTTTCAAAACAAACATGTTGTCTTTCCTGCCTTCTTACCCTTCCTTTTTATTTTCCTAATTTTTGTGTGTGAAATTAACACATACATATAAAAGTGCATAAAATATACACATGCAGCTTAATGAATACACATGTAACTACTTCCCAGGTCAAGAAATAGAACAGTCAACTACTTCTTCAACTAATGTCCTCCATTTTAGATAACTGATTTTTAGGAGAGAAGAACATCTCATGGAGGTTTTGGGATCAGCCCCTGGATTCATATTCCTGCACGATCCTGTGCCAGGGCAGACAGAGGGGCACCAAAATGCCAGGGTATAAGTGTATTTGTACCTGTGAGTGTGTGTGAGGGTATGCCCACACAGGCCAGGGCACTGGTTTAAAGCTATCGTAAAACCTGGGGCAAACTGGCACTTCTAATGGTAACATTTTCAAAATAAAAGCATGTTTTTACTGAGCAGACATAGAACTCTGCTGCTCCTGGTTTAAACTAAACCTTGATAGGAAACCACATTATTTTCAAGACAGAAGTTTCAAACGAATACAAATTTAGACCAATTACCTATATTGCTTCACCCGATTGTGGGTAGGAAAGATGCTTTAAGTGAAAAGTTGGCATTATGAGGTTGCACAGTCTCAGCCACCCAAGAGGCTCATTCCATTCAACCAGAACAGGGGTTCTCTCTGCTCGCAGCAGGCATCCAGCAGAGTAGCACATATATGCTCTCTGAGTGAGAAAGCAACACCTTCTCACATACAACCCCCTGGAGAGAGATGGGGAAGGGGAGGGGGGAGGACTTTACACCTGCAAACTCCTAACTCTATCAGCACTAGGGCTGGGAAAAACAGCACATATTTTTTAAAAAGAAGGAAATAAAAGGTTTCCTGATAAAGCCGGTAACTTTCAAAGAAGAATCTTCTTAAGCCATTTTTTCTTAGGAGATTAGTAAGTATAATGATTCAACATAGAAGTCTTTGTCTTCCTAATGGACTTAGTCAAGCTCTAATGACTGTATAAGCAAACTGGTTAAATGGGAAGCTGTCAGAATTCTTACTCTTCTGGGTAGAAAAACATTATAAGCACAAAGTATTGTCATATTAATTAAGGCATCTCAATTTCAAGGCACATCTGTCCCTGGGCCTTTGGATAATCAAAATCACCACTAAAAATAAAACAGCAGTATCTCCAGTGGGACAGACATGGCCCACCCCCAATCCTAAGAGACTCCTGTGAGATGTGACCTGGGATGCACAATGGTTTTGCAATACCATTGAATATCCATTTAAGTGTAGCCATGTGTTTTCAGTTTTCACTTTATGTCCTATTAAGGCTGGGAGACAAAAATAATTGACAGACATATAACTCTTGGTCCATTGTGAAAATCCAGTTAGCTGACTAGCTAACTCAGGTCTGGTGTAAAAGAAAACTGTTCTCCAGGTCTAAAAGAACTGCTGCTTGACTAAGTTCCCTGAGTTTTATGATGAATATCTTGATTTTTTTCAATTTCCCCATTACCAAAGTAAGCCAGCTCTGTCAAGATGCCCAGGCTGTGTGGCAGCGGAGTCAAAGGCTGTCACTTGCTCCAAGGCATTGCCATCTGCGGCAGCACATTTTGTCTCCGGAAAATAAACACATCTGCCTTTGCCAGTGTCCTCCCACTGTGCCGCCCATCTGGAGCAGGTAAGCTGGAAGGCAAGCCTGGGCATGGGTGAGACAGGGGCGAGCAGGGGAGATGAGGCCTCAAGGGAGATGGCACATGGAGGAAGAAGGCAGTGCTGTGTCATGTCACATCCTGCTAACCACATTTGCCAAAAAGCATGTGAAATTACCCTTGTTAGTGATATTTTAATCACATGTAACAAATGGTTGGTTGTGTTTAGGGGACAAGACCTGCAAAGTCAAGGTTTCACCTGGGCCATCTGTTCATAAAGTCACATGACCTCATTAATACCAATAAACAGATGACGTCTTTGTGCCAGCCATCAAGGCAAGAGGACAGTAACTCTAGTGGTCAGAGTGGAAGGCTCAAAGTAACAGGATTCTTCCAGGACAGGCGCATACTATACGTGCTCAAACATGTGCTGGAACAGGTCCTGGTCACTTCTGGAAATTCTTTCATACATATTCCTTCCCTTTCACTGAAACAAATAAATTCAAGTCTGATTATGGTCTCGACATCAGATTTTTAAATCATACTCTTTGGGGAGGGGGAAGAAACCATAAAAAATTAGTCAAATTCTCTTTTTCTCCCAAGATTTCTCAACTAGCCCACAGGAGAGCTAGTGCTAACCTCCAGGAACAGGGCTTTTTCAACTACACCACTGATTTTCAAACTTGGGTAAAACAGGACAGTGAAGCCACTTTTTCAAATGAAATCGTACATGGAATCCCAATACATAAAGTAGATAAAAGCTGAGTTGATCTATATGAAGCAGATCTAAAGTTTTGCCACACTGCCCTTCCTCATTGAGCTTCCTGAGGCAGCTTCATGGACTAAAATTTGAAAACCACTATACCAGGCTGGATTATATTTTCCCAACTCATTATTTTTATTGTTTATTTGCTAAGCATTTACAAGTATAGCCCTATAGAAAAACTACCAAAGGCTCACCAAGCACTTCAGAAAAGGTTCTGTGAAAACACTTTGGCCAGTGTGGAGTAGTAGTTAAGCCCTGAAGGTTACACACCATGGAGGCCAGCCTTCTGTTCTAAGTCTTGCTACAAACTCCACACCCGCAAGGGTATCAGATTAGGCTCAGTCTCCACATATAGAAATAGAGATCTTGGCAGATAATAACAGAAAAGTTAGGGCATTCAGATGAGCTACACCAAATGTGCCACACCAAATGTGCCACATAATTCATTTCAAGCAAGAAATAGCCCTCATTGTATATCGCTTTCCCTTCTATAGCCCAGTAATCAAATCATAAGGAGAATTTAAACAACCATCATGTAAACTATGCCTGTAAGTCATCACAAAATTTTCAAAATAATCCTGTTAAAAATCCAAATAATAGTTCTTAAATGAGGGAGTCACTTATTAAATATATTTTCCAGGGAAGTATCATTCACTCATTTAAAATATATTTTATTAAACCAATGGTTAATTCTCAGTTCTCATAATTTGCCACATTTGATCACTGCTTCTCTCTTAACAGATGAAGAAATTGAGGCTCAGTAAACATAAGTAACTTACTCAAGATCATACAAACTAGTACATATCAGAGAAGAGATTGAAACTCTAGTATATTTGACTCCAAAACCCATGCTCAAAAAAGCCTCATAAATATTCAAAATTGCGGCGTCAAATTCATAGCAAAAGCCTAATAAGCCCCTTTTCTGCCTTGGGATCTAACCAGGAGCAGACCAACTTAAAGGTACACATGCATTTAAATAAAAACTCAAATGAAGGCTCTTGCTTCCCCCCACCACCACCGTGTCTTTTTTCATCTCTTCCCGCTGATCTCATACATTTTTCACGTGGAGAAGTAACATTCATTAAGAATACTTTAATAAAATTTCCTTCTAGTGTATAAATGCACAATAACATTGTCAGTGGTCTATGTGGGCCTAACTGGATGATATTTATTCAGCAAATATTTATTGAACACTTACAATGGGTACATATACTTTATATAATCCTATGTGGATAGCTTAGCATTTTAATAGAACTGAACATTTCATGCTTTCCCAAATGCACAAACATATGTGTACATTAGTCCAGTAACTAATAAAGGAGAAAGTATGAAAGAGAATGGTTTTTGAAGTTAGAATCTTACCTCAGCCTTTTATAAGCTCTATGTGTGCTTTTGGAATACTTGGACAAGAGAAATACTTAAGCTCTCTATTAACCAGCCTTTGTATCCTTGTAAGTAAAATGGGGATAACACTCATTTTACGGTGTCATAATAAGCATTATATGACACCGTATATCACTACCTAGCATAGCACTATTCAAGAGAGCTCTCTATGATGATAAAAATGTTCTGTATCTTCAATGTCCAATATGGTACCCATTAGCCACATGTGGCTATTAAGCACTTGAAAAGTGGCTAACGTAACTGAGGAACCAAAATGTTTTATAGAAACAAAAGTTTACTTCTCATTCAAAGTCCGGCAGACTTTCACCCAGGAACTGAATTTTAAATTTTATTTCATTTTAATTATTTTAAATTTAAATAGCCACATATGACTAGTGACTACTATACTAAACTGTGCTGATCTAGAACAAAGCCTAGCACATAATAGATGATTGATATTGGTTTACTTCTATTTTCCCTATCAATATCAGTAATTTTTTTATATCCCCTTCTTTACTAGCAGATTAAACTAAAATAGCACAACAAAGCATCTCCCATAGGAAACTAACTTACAGCTGTTAAACTGCTTCTTCATCCAAACAGCAATAGCAGCATAAAAACAAAAGTGATTTATTAATTAGTTGTATGTGCCATACACTGTGCTAACAGCTTTGCACGATTAGCTCATTTAATCTTTAGAGTAAGTCAGTGAAGTAGGTGCTATTACTTTATAAGTAGGGAAATTAAGCTTAGAATTTGTCCAAAGACACCCAGCTAGCAAGTCCGTGGGCAGATTTAAGTCCAGACAGTCTAATTCCAGAGACTGCTTAACCACCATGCTAAGTAAGCTGCCTGCATCTTAAAGAATCAGTTTACGCAGTAAGATTGTGTGCTCTATACTAAATGTCCTCCCAACCAAATACCACTGCCAAACACACACACACACACACACACACACACACACACACACACGCGCGCGCAGCCAGTTGGAAATCAAACTATTTGAGCTACAGACACAACGTTATGCAAGCTAACCCCAAATAAGTCTCATGTCCTAACTGGTGTGACTGTGTAAGTGTACCAAATCTAGTGACTGCACCTATTAGGAAGACTGAAAAAACGATCACCTTTCTCCCCAGAATAAAAGGACTAAAATATACACTAGTATTTTAGCACAAGTAACCTGTTTTGATAAAAGGGCGGGGGAGCAGGGATTGGACCAGGCATCGGTGGTCAGTATTTATTGGAGCCCCATATCACTATCTATATGGGATATTTATTTGTTAAGACATCAAACATTTCTGCTAGAAGATTAACTGGATTCACTACATTTGCATGAAGCACGCTGTCACTCTTAATTCTAAAAGGAGCTTAATTCATTTAATGTGCAGCTTTTATGACAAAATGTTTGTTGTGCCCAAAGCTGAAATTCTTATTCCAGTTCTGCCTGACAAGTCCAGAGACACATTTTACACAGCAAGCTATAGCATACTCTTTTTTATTGAATTCGACAGGAACTTCTGGGTAGCAAGAAAGGTTACATCTGACCCATTTTCCTCTCTCCCAGAGAGAAAGGAAAGAAAAGGCCATTGACCTTTACCTAGATCAAAACAAAGTATGTAAATTTGACTCCTCCCAATCCATCATGTCTCTGGCTTCTGTTCAAACTTCATGATCCTTCCTATTGCACAAGCCCCTTGGTCAAAGCCAGCTCTGAGAAAGAGATTCTATTTATTAAGTTCTCAATCCAATATTATTAGGCACTAAAAAATAAACTGCTTTAAAGGTCTGTAACAAGTAACTTTTTAAAAACCACCTATACTTGTTTAAATTTCTGTCTTAACTCAGCTTAAGCAAGTGCAGATGAAGGTAAAATCATAATAAAAAATACAAACAGCACCAATATTCTAGAAGCACTACTGAAAAACCAAGGAGCTGATGTAAGGCAGAAGAGTCAAGTAATTATGGCACCATTAATGTAGCTTTGCCTGACCTGCTATGTGACCTGGGGTTAGTCTTTTTGTTACTTTATGCCAGTCATTCCATATCAGTGACATAGAATCAACTACTAGGTATCTCAGTGGAATAGTGAATAGATTAAATTATTAGGCTAAATGCTCTGGGCAAAAGTCATAAGAATGTTAAATATTATGATTTACAAGCATTCATTTTCCTAGCACTCCTGTGGGGTTAAGAAGTTATCCCGATTTCATAGATGAATAAACAGGTTTAAGGTCACATGGTAAGGCTCCATTTACTTAGTCCCCATGGGAAGGGAATTAATACACAACTTTAGCAATCATATGAACTTTCTTGGCACATCCTACACAATCTTTACTATTCAATCCTTAACTTAATGTTGCAACTTTTAACATGCTATCAATAGAACAAAGAGAGCTCTAAAATAGCAACAAGTCCAGAAGAAGTGAGGGGGAACAATTCTGTACGCTTTGGCAAGAACAGTCATAGAAAGACACAGATAATCTCAAGATGAAATGTGCATTATTACTATTTTCAAGATTTTACCTCCAGTAACATGTAGCGACCTTCAACCACATGAATTAAGAAACATGGTTTGCTTTGAATATAATTTTAAAAGGCTGTCACTGGCCTTTATGATGGTGTACCCCAACCAAATTCTCTGGGAACGTATACTTGCCCTCTGGGCTTTAATTAGCAACTATGCAGAAAGAGAAAACAAATCCAAAGAAACTGAAGAATGTATGAGTAGCAAGAGGAAGGGCTCAGAAAGGCCACAAAAAGGGTAAAAATACTATTCATGTGTAAGGGAATATAAAAGAAGCATAGAAGATTTTTTTGCTCTTATCTAAGGCTGCCTGTTATATTGCTTACCCGGCTCCGAAGACAGTCAGCCAGGTTTCGGCGTGTGAAATTAGCTGCCGCTGTGGGAGACAATTCATAACCTGGCACAAGAGATGAACAGTCATACTTAAGTGAAGCAGAAAAAATAACAGTACCCCAAATCATTCCACTACTCCTGTTCGTACAGCATACCACCCTCTGTACACTCAGGAGTATTTAAAATACACAGAACAAGGAGTACAATCTTACTTCTTGTCCCTTTCCCCATATAACAGCTGTGAAATAGTTGGTTAGTACTGACAGTAATTCCTGGCCACAAAACAGAACCAAGGTGGATCTAACTATTTTTGTGGTGAGATTAAATTCACAGCCTTGCATAAGCCATTCATTCATCAACAGGCTGGTTTCCTCCATATAAGGAAAGGGGTACAAATACTCAGGTGTTGAAAAAAAAAGAAAGAGGTCTTGAAATGCCAATCTTTTAAGTTTATTCTAAAAGATACTGAGAAACGAGGCTGGCGGTTAGGATAGCCTCAGAGTTATACTGTATAAGGTTTTCTTAAAAAAAAAAAAAAAAAAAGAGAGAGAGACTTTATTAAGAAGCATAATTTTCAAAAGGACAAGCTACCAAAAAAATTGTTTCCATCACTATCTACATTTTTAAAAAGATTATTTCAAGCATAAAACCTCTAAAAAAGGTTGTAATGCCAGCAAAAGTACAGCCCAAAGGCATGGCATCAGGTGTGCATGTAACAGTGCACACACTTGGGAACATAACCCCAATAAAATGGTGGGAGACAGGACCAGGACCAAAAGACACAAGAATGACCCACAACTCAGCAGACCCACACAGAAAATGCCAGTATGGAAAGACAGCACGTGGTTAAGTTATTCCCTACAACATTTTAAACACCAGTGTGTATCAGAAAAGATGTAGATTAAAATTCTAACAAATACTTACCAAACAGCTACTATGTTTCAGGGCCTATGCTACGTACTTTCATATATATTAATGAATTTCATCCCACAACAAGTCTACGAGCACATATTAAATCATAATGGAAGCAATTCTGGACAAGCAGGAATACTTTCCAATTCTCTACCTAAGCCCCCAAACACAATTAAGGATTTGAAGTTATCTTAAAAGCAGAAAAGTCTGATGCCATCGGCAAGTAGATTTTTCTTTCTTTCCCTTATTTTAGCTCAGTTCCTAAACTGTAACACGCATAAGAATTACTGTATAAGGTTACATACACAAAACTATACTTAACAAGTGATTTAAGGGGTTTTAAGGGCAATTTTAACCACACATGGTTTTTGTTTTATGCACGGACTTTAGACCCTAACACCCAGGTAACAAGCAACTCTCTCCACTCTTAGTTACTCTTCCTCCCTCTCCCAGAACAAGACAGTGAAGTACTGCTGTACCTACTACTATACTGCAGAAGCATGACTGGTACCCTTCACCTGCCATGCAGGCAAAAAGAAGAACCACTCAAAAATAATTCTTGAAATATTCTAAGCTTGCTTAAACCTAAGTACATGTGCTTTAGGTTCCTGACTGGTGGCAACTGAGCTGTGTTCACCTTTGACCTCTCTATGGTATGAGGCAGAGTGCTTAACACAGAGGAAGCCCTCAAAAATATTTATGGAATTAAATGCATGATGCTAAAAAACTATACAAATGGATCATACCTAGTCATGTTTCATATATAATTATGTTCAAATTAGTTCCTTCGCAGCTCCACATTATGCCAGTGCTACGCATAACTGTTATTAAACTGGAAGTAACTAAAAGTAAGATTCTTTCTGCTAGAGAATCACTATAAATGTTTCTGGATCAGAGGACTAGTGGCTACTATTATTTGATTGGGGGGGGGGCTTTCCCAGTGGATAAAAGTTCATTAGCCCCAGAGAGAACTCATAAAATACCTCACAAAAACATAATTATCTTCCTAGACAAAAGCCTACCAGAGAGGCATGGCAGAACCCTTTTATGATACAGTAAATCTCCTACAATTACACACAGCTTTAAATTTACAAAGCAGTTTCATATATATTATTCGTTAATACTATTATAATTCCATTTTAGAGCTAAGGAAAATAAAAGGCCCAGAGAGGATAAGTGACTTGTCAAATAAAAAGGAGTAAAACCAAGTTTAACTTAGGTCTTTTAGCTCCTAAATTCAGATACAGTTTAGCTCAAATCACATCCTCTGAAATACCTGACACTTAAAAAGCCTGATATTACCATGCACATCTCACAGATGGTGTTAGTTTCCCCCCCAAGTATCCGTGTTATGATGGTTGTCTTTTCTGCTCTGGGATTTTTGTAAAAAATCTTTAGGATCAGAAGGGTCTAGATAAAGTTTCAAAAATAGGAAGACTCAAATAAAAAAATATGACCACACTGGCTTGTTCACGTGTAGAACTACTAAGTAGAGAATCTCTCCTTCAGTTCAAAGTTAAAGACAAACCAACCAAAGCTACTATATTCTAAGTATTACCCACCATTTCTCATCTTATAAAGTTGCACATTTTTCTGAATATATTCTGCAAACTGTACAGTGTCTCCAGCCTCTCCAACACACAGGAGTAAGATTTTTTCACTCATCTTGAACATCTTGTCATGATCTGCTCAAAGAAAAAAAGTGTTAGAAATTACCTTATCAGACATACCCTATAACATAGGCAACCATAAACAGATTTATCAATTACTACATTGAATAATTTGACAAATCACTGTTTTTAAAAGACTTTAATAGGCAACTGTATTAATTACTCTCTTTACTCTCCATGTTAAACCCATCAGCATATTTTATTAATGTCACCTTCAGCTGGAGAATAGATATGAAAGTTGACAATTGAAAATACAGCTAAAAACATTTAAAGGCATTTGAAATACAAAGAAGGAATCAAGCCAAGGGCCATTATCTTTAGGCTCACAATTACAAAGCCATGAAATGTCTCTACAAATACAAATATTAATAATTATTATATTTCTACACATACAAAAGGACTAGTGCTACAATTAGGAGCCATCTCAAGAAAGAAATCAACTGAGAATATAAATCACCTTTAAAAAATAAACTATCTCCATTTCCAGAGCAAAGAGAAAATTAAAGTAAATGCCAAAGCAAAAATTCTAACAAATATTTTAACACTAAGCTATTTAAAAACACCTCAAAAATCCTAATACGCTAATCTTATCTAGCTGAACCAGACTCATTCAGATTAGATAGATAAATAAATATTCAGATAGCAATTAGTGCCTAAGGAAGAAAACTCTACATTCAGGCTGCCTAACTTCAGAAAAAGCCTAAATCTTTCTCTTACTCTCACTTTCACTTTTCATTTTTCAAATAGTGCTGAATAATCTTCCCTGGGAGACATGTTTCCTGTTTGAAAGCTTCTGAAATATCAAAATCCCTTAATAGGATTTAAAGAACAAAATGCTACAGTCAAATACTTTACAAATGTTTGAGAGTTGTAGATACCAGTAATATGGCTTACTTTGAAAACACACACACACAATGTGTATAGAATCAAATTGCCTTGAAACTCCTAAACAACTTTTATTTCTTAAAGACTAAAGGAGATTTAAAGACTGTTAGCTTGCAAATTTGTTTAAAAAAGAAACAAATTGACTTATGGCTATATTATCTATGCCAAGAAAAAGGACCAGAAGAGTATTAGATGCCACTGGCACCTGTATTCTTGCCAGTGGCAAGAGTAGAGGCAATTTTCTTTCCTTCCTTTTTCTTATCAGTAATTCCTAAAATATCTATAGTTAATATGCATCATTTTTTGTAAGAAAACATTACTTAATAAGTCTGCACTATTTTCATAATGAGAAAAAAGCTGTTGACCTTAATACAAGGCCAAAAGTGTTTTTAAAACATCTACTGCCTATCCAGTGAGTAGTAAAGGGGGATATAAAAACCAAAAGTGATAGATGTTAACAACTCCCTGGGTTATGTAGGAAAGAGCCTATGTAGCTCTAGGGAATTTCTGATCCTGGCAAAGAACTTAAAAGATCCACGTACATGAAACAAATGGACAAGAAAATGAACATCAGTGTACCATTCTGTGGAGTCAACTGGGCTAGAACTCAAAAGACCTTAGTTATAATCTGTGCTCAGCACTGAATTTGGTTAAACTGTTTGCCCTCTCCAAGCCCCAGTGTAAAATGGTACTCCTATGACTTACTGCTTCCTAATTCATAGGTGGGGAAAACTGTGCATGTACAATATTATTAGACTCAGTGTTAGACAATGTAGTTCAGACTATACATGCTACAGGAATTCAGGGGAAAAAAGCATTCTGCGTGGGTTGGAGTACTCTGAACAATTCTATGTAGGCCAGGAAACAAGAGAGATGAAATGTGTCATATAACCAAATTGAAGAGTTGTGCCACTTTAATAAGCAAGCAATCTCTGGGAAATATCTTCTCTATGGTATTGAAATATCTTACAAAGTGACAAGCCAAAAACATTGATTGGAAGTATCATTCTCATTTTATACTTGGAGAAAATGAATCCCAAATAGTTACTCATTTTCAGCATCCTTGCCTACTCTACACAAGTTCCTTCACGAAATGACAGGTAGGAAAAAGTTCTCATACAATTCCAAAGCTCCTATTACAAAACTTTTTATACCAGAAAAGATTATAAGATAAATTAGAGACTAAGTTGAGTGCAATTATTTCCAATCATTTTCAAGACTAAGTCAAATTCATCTTTCTTCCACACCACAGTGATCTTTCTTTTCTCTGAATACCCTGAGGACTTACTTCTGAAATCGTCAATTTAAAAACTAACCTAATGTTTACTATTGATACTTCTTTTATCATATAAAATCATCTTGCAGCATTTATTGCCTTGTTTTCTTAATTTCTTAACCCACTCTACGGATTATACCTAATAAGTCACATCCCTTATAACACCTAGAAGTACTGTGTACATAAACAGGTTTAAAGTACATTCTACTTTTTGAAGTGATTTAACATACATCATATATGGTGACACAGAACACCTGTAAAGGTACTGACTTGGTTATTGCTCTACTTAGAAACTGCTTCATGCTAAAATCACTTGCATGTCAAAGGTCTTAGTATTCAAAATAACGGACAGATTTATTCTAAAAACAAATTTAATCCTTTGGAAAGCATGGTTTATAAACAGAACTTCTACAAACTAATCATGGAATTTCATACAGTAAGTTGACTTACAGAACAATCCATACCACATAAATGTTTAACAAACCACTTTCAGTTCTCTTTTTCTTCTTCAGAAACAACAACTCAAGCAAAGTCCCTCAGAGTTCTTTCCATCTCCCCAAGTGATGAAAACCTGAGAGGTGAATGTCACACAACCAGTGGTGGACACTTTTTCCCTTTGTTCACATACCTCAAGAAACCCCAGATTTAATCATTTTTCTTTCCTTAAACCCAAGATGAACTATTACCTGCCCCTCAAAGCTTTCCCTAATCTCTAAAACCAGAAAGAATCTCTTCTTCTTCTGGATTACCTAAAAACAGTCTCTTCTTCCTCTGCACTACCTGAGAAGTTTGATTGTACTTTTCACACGCAGTGTAATTTTTCAGCTTGTGCTATAATGATTTGTATACACATCTGGGTCCCTTATTAAGCTGTAACTTCTTTTAAGATACAGGCCACATCTTACTCTTCTTTGCATCCCATCAGCACCTAGCACTGTAAAGGGCACACCGGTGCCCAAAACCTACTTGTCAAGTGAACATGAAGTCATCTGAGCCAAAGCATAATAATTTCTCAACAGTAACAAGTCTATGGTCAATCATGAAAACACACTCTTAGATTCCGCAGATCAACAACCAAAAATCTTTAAACAATTATTTATTGAATACTGACTACAGGGAGACAGTATGTATAGTAGTTATGGGTAAAAGATATGGAGTCAAACTGCATAGGTTTGAACCTGGGTTCTGCTACTTGTGACATTGGGCAAATTTCTTAACTTCTACACCTCAAAACTAACACCTGTAAAGTGGCGATATTATAACGTGTTTCCCCCAAAATGAGACCTAGCCGGACAATCAGCTCTAATGCGTCTTTTGGAGCAACAATTAATATAAGACCCGGTCTTACTATACTATAATATTACTATACAATATTTTACTATGATATCATTTTATTATAACATCATAGTAAAATAAGACAGGGTCTTATATTAATTTTTGCTCCAAAAGACGCATTAGAACTGATTGTCCGGCTAGGTCTCATTTTGGGGGAAACACGGTAGTGCCTATCTCAAAAGGTTAAATGAATTAATGTAAATCGCTTAAAACAGCACTTGATACATAAGCATTTAGTATTATTACTATTAAGTATCTGCCACTGTGCTAAGCATTTGCACAAAACTTTTTCATTCAATCCTCCCAACAAGCTTGTGAGGTTAGTATTACTCACCTGATTTAACAGATGAGGAAATTGGGGCACTGCAAAATAGTTTGTACAAAGTCATAAAGCAAATAAGTGACAGGGCTGTGGTCTCAGAACTCCCCTAACTACATTAGTATAATAAAAAAACGTGACAGCCAGTGCCCTGGAAAACTGGAAAAGGAGGATCAGAATTGAGACACGGGAGGATACACGCAGTGGAAGAGAAATGACAAGTTTCTAGTCACACAGTCTCACTCTCCCCAGAATTTCACCTTATGCTGCCAGCAATCTAACCTCATTAGTAGCAACAAGAAATTCATCAGAGATTCTGAGATCTAAGGAGCCTGGTACCGGTAGACGCTTAAACACTTAACTGAATTCCCTTAGGCAACTGTCGCCTAGCAAGCTTTTAGCGAAGGCCAGAGGAGAGCGCTGACCTGGAAGTGCTGGGAGGAGCAAATGTTAAGGCCCTGAGCTTGTGTGCCTGTCTCCTAATTTTAGAAAAATAAGCAAGTACAAATCAGGGCAGGCCGGGTTCCACCTCCCAGACCTCCCTGGTATTCATTCCCCCCCTTCCCCGAACTTCTTCCCGGCTGCCCCTATACCCAGGCCTGGCCGGGCCTCGCCGGCTTCCTCTCACCGTCCTTCATCTGGACAATATTGCTAGCGGCCACCCGGTCGGAGGCAACAAGGACATAGTCGGGGCCCTGGATGCCGATGAGGTACTCCATGATGGCCGGACGCCGGGGACTGCAGGTTCGACAGAAAAACGGGACTCCCGGCTTCTCGGCCTCACCAGTGAGACAGCACCACGGACCGCAGTTTCGCTCGACGCAAGCCGCGCGACTCCCCGGGCCACCGGCGCTCTCGGATGACGTACAACTGTCGCGAGACGTTGGAAAGTGGGCGTGGCGTCGGGCTATTAATCTGCGTTCGTTTCTTGGCCTGTCAAGTCTGCTGCGATGTCCGCGTTACAGGTCACTTACGTTATGTAACGCCCAGTTTCTTTAGTTATAAATTAAGAGTTTAAAACTCCTTTGAGGATGAAATCACGCACTATATGTAAAGTGCCTAGCACATATGAGTATTTAAAAGGCGTGTGTTCATAGGTGGGTGTTGTTCCATAAAATAGCTCCATGAACTCCGCCCCAACAAGCCATATTGGAGAAAAATAAACTAGACAGGAGCCGTATTTACATGTTTCACAAAAATAAAATATGGTTGGGTTAAAGATAAAAGCATGAAGACTAAAATCACAAAAACAATGGGAGAAAAAATAATAATTTGATAATCTTTGGAAGGGATATGTGTTTTCTTCTAAGCATGAACAGGGAACCCAGAAACAGTGTAGGAAAAGATTGACAATTTGGCTACATGAACTCTCTATCTGGTGAAAGTCATCATAATGTTCAAACATAAATACCAGGGGTGCCAAAAAAAATGTATACACTCGTCATGCAGGGTGTCATACGGTGTCTCTGGTCCCACTCCCTGCATAAGAACGCAGGACATGGTGAGGCCAAAAAGGAACACCCACGGAGCCATAGGTAGGAGAGTCACACCACTATAGTCTCGCTGGCGGCTGGTTGGAGACACAGGAGGCAGGAGCCACATGATGAACAATCCACCGTCCACTTCTCTGCCAGCCAACCAACCCACCAACCCCTTGCTAACTGCAATCGGAATATCCTGGACACAGCCGGGCTCTCTGGGCACAGCCAAGGTTTCTCAGGGCAACACCAGTCCTTCTGGGCACAGCCAGACTTCCTGGGCTTCAATCTGCCATGCTAATTGCCACGGCAGTTATATTAGTGGCCAAGGTCTCACTGGTTACAGCTGACAGCTGACTAACCACAGCTGATGGCCATCTGACCACAGTTCATGACCATTTACTACCCGAGCCAACACCTTTCCATGTGAGGGCGAGAGCCTGGAAACTGCACTCCTGGCTCTGTTCCCACAACACATGATGTGTGTTCATCTTTTGTTGTTGGTATATATGGAGTATTACAATTTTAATACGGTTTTCTCCTTTCTTAAAATGTGTATACATTTTGGGGGTCACCCTCTGTATAAATTGAGAATGTGTTTCAATATATGAAATAGTTAATATCTGTAACTTAAAAGGCATTTATTTTTACAAATCAATGGGGGAAAGACAACATGATTTTTAAATGGCCAAAGGTTAAGAACATGCGATTCAGAAAAGAACCAACACAAATAGCCAATAAACATGAAAAGATCCACAACCTCAACAGTACTTAGAAAAATGAGAAATAAGAAACATTGAGAAATTATAAATTGTTGGAAAGATTATAAATTGTCATGAACTTTTTATAGAGGACAAATGCATATTTATTAAAATTTAAATGTACATAATTCTTTATATGTATCCTAAACAATTACATGCACAAATACCCAAATATTTGTATGCAGAGATATTCATTGTAGCACTGCAACAGCAAAAAAGAAGAAAGGGGAGGGGGGACAAACTGAAATGTTCATAAGTAGAGAAATTGTTATATAAATTATGATACACTCAGGCAGTGGAATATCATGCAGCCATTACAAAGAATAAAATGAATCTAAATATGCCTATATATTTCATGTGGCCCAGATAAGTAAAAATAAAAATGCATTCTTATATGTAGCATGATGCCTTTTTGTTTTGTTCTTAAAAACTAGATAGATAGATAGATAGATAGATAGATAGATAGATAGATAGATAGATAGATCGATAGATGCCGGCCTGGTGGCTCAGGCGGTTGGAGCTCTGCGCTCCTAACTCCGAAGGCTGCCAGTTCGATTCCCACATGGGCCAGTGGGCTCTCAACCACAAAGTTGCCGGTTCAACTCCTCCGAATCCCTGCACCTAAGATTGAACACAGCACCTTGAGCTTAGCTTCCCAGATGGCTCAGTTTGTTGGAGCGCGTCCTCTCAACCACAAGGTTGCCGGTTGGACTCCCACAAGGGATGGTGGGCTGCGCCCCCTGCAACTAGCAACGGCAACTGTATCTGGAGCTGAGCTGCACCCTCCACAACTAAGACTCAAAGGACAACAACTTGAAGCTGAACAGCACCCTCCACAACTAAGATTGAAAGGACAACAACTTGACTTGGAAAAAAAAAAGTCCTGGAAATACACACTGTACCCCAGTAAAGTCCCGTTCCCCTTCCCCAATTAAAAAAACCCAAAACTGCATATATATACCGTGCTTCCCCGAAAATAAGACCTAGCCAGACCATCAGCTCTAATGCGTCTTTTAGAGCCAAAATTAGAGCTGATGGTCTGGCTAGGTCTTATTTTCGGGGAAACACGGTATATATATATGTGTATATATATATATATATATATATATATATATATATATATATATATACACATATATATGTATATATATATATGAATATGAATGGAAAAAGATATATCTACAGATGTTCCAACCTCAAATTATATGTAGTTGTTACCTCTGGTAAGAGTCATTGGAAGGGAGGTCTTTCATTTTTTATTTTATACACAGCTGTATTGTTTGAATATTTCACAATGCACGTGTATTACTCATTTCTTTTTTCTAGGGAGGGCGCAGCTCACAGTGGCCCATGCAGGGATGGAACCGTCAACCTTGGTTATTATCAGCACCATGCTCTAACCAACTGAGCTAAGCAGCCACCCCTTACTCATTTCTTCTAAATAGGAAAAAGTACAGTTATCTGTTTATATCTTGCAGCCATTCTGGAAAAAGCTGAAATACTCCATGATTAGTTTCTGACATACACAATTCAGTCTTCATACCAGCCATACTAGCTTCCTGAGAAATAGAAACACAGTTGCAATTATATCTCAAACACAACTATGCACTTAGTTTGCTTCTGCAGAAATTTGTAGTACTTATTCTGTTCTGAATGTTTCTTCCAGCTCTCTGCCCATGAAGGAACATAGACCCTGAGGAGTTTGGGGCAGCCCATCTATCATGGGATGGACGCCCCGGGCAAGGAGGTCATTAAGTCAACCATCCCACTATGAACACAGATGCATCCATCATCCTAGAAATCCTTTTCTTAAACATCACTGCGAAGCCTTTCTCAAGCCTTTCTTTCTTTTTCTCCCTCTTTCTCTGTCATTGTGTGTACTTATGTTTTTAATTGCAAAAATGACATAGTTATGCTACACAAACACACACACACACACACACACACACACACACACACACACACTACAGAAAAAGTAAAGAGTTAAACACCTCTCCCTCCACCAAAGGTAACTAACTACCCACCAGGTATCTGTATCCTTCCAGACCTTTTTCCTTCATACATACCAATATTCATTCTTCATTCATTCACAAATGCTGCAGAATTCTGAATTGGAAGAGCCACAATCTTTTTAAAAAGGACTCAAGGATCTTTTAAGTTGGCCCATCGCTCTTCTTCTCTAGGACTCATTTGAAATCCCCTCTAGCTGAGTCACACCAGAAATTCTCTTGACTTCTTGTTAATATAGAAGAATGTGAATTTCCAAGATCCAACTTGTGCTATCTCACTAGGAGTCAGGGAGAATTTCTCCTTCACTTAAATTCTTAGAGTAACTGAGTCTTAGAATTAGCAAAAGTGTCTGTGGAGGTGCCAGAAACAGCGTGTTGTAGCCAACTTTTTCTGTAAAGGGCTAGATAGCAAATATTTTTGGCTTTGCAGGCCATACAGTGTCTGTCATAACTACTCAATGATGTCATTATAGTACAAAAGCAGTCATAGCCAATACATAAGCAAGTGACCATGGCTACCTTCCAATAAAACAAAAGCAGGTGAGGGGGGAGGGGAGAGATAGATTTGGCCCATGGGTCATAGTTTGCTGGCCTCTAATGTAATAGGAGGCCTGTAAATCAACACCTAACTCTGATCCCAGCTCTACCTTTCCAATCTTAACGGAAAATTCATTAAGCCTTAATTTCCTTATTTATAAAAGAGACGTTCAGAAGAGAGATTTGCTTTGTATTTCTCTTGAGTTGGGAAAGGGATGCTGGCTTGGTTGATTCCATGAGTATAAGAAACCATGTCCTGATCCTTCATGAACCCTAGGGAGTTATTCCCTGGTGTATCTAGGGAAATGGCCATTGTGGGAGGCTACCAGCCTTGCCAAGACTCTCAAGCCCCAGCTTGACATAGAAGCACCACTACAGCCTGCACTCCAAAGACCCTGTGAGTTAGAAAATAGGGTTGTGACAGTGTTAGATTAAAGATCAGAGGCTCATCCCTAAATATTTAAGAATGTTAAAGTATTGGATACTGTTGATGCCCTGCCCATATCCCTTTTACCTACTTGTCGTAGCTAGCTGCTATCCCCCAGCTACTATAAATATTGGTCAATAACTCACAACTATCTCTTTTGTCAGTCTAAAGCTAGTGTCCAGCCAAGACCACATTCTTGCTTAGCATTTTGCCCCTGCCCAATCTTTTTTTTTTAACTTTTTATTTATTTAAGCGTGTTTTTCCAGGACCCATCAGCTCCAAGTCAAATAGTTGTTTCAGTCTAGTTGTGGAGGGCACAGCTCACAGTGGCCTATGTGGGGATCCAACAGGCGACCTTGTTGTTAAGAGCACCGCACTCTAACCAACTGAGTTAACTGGTTGCCCCTCCCCTGCCCAATCTTGCTTGTGCTACTCCTTTTCTCCTATTATAAATTGCTGGAAGCACTCCTTTGGTAAATGACTTGAAAAAGCATTCTCATTTTGGTTCTGCTTCAAGGAAATTCACTCTAAAATAATTGGTACCAAAAGTGATCCTAGTTATGGGATGCTGCAGAAGCAGTTCTAAGAAGGAAGTTCATAGCTATACAGCACTACCTCAAGAAACAAGAAAAGTCCCAAATAAACAATCTAACTCTAAACCTAAAGAAATTAGAAAAGGGAAAACATACAAAACCCAAAGTAAACAGAGGGAAGGAAATAAGTAAGATCAGAGTGGAAACAAACAACATAGAAAAAAAAAAAAGGAAAGATCAATAAAACTAAGAGCCGTTTCTTTGAAAAGATAAACTTAATTAATAAACCATTAGCCAAACTCATCAATAAAAAAAGAGAAAGCCCAAGTAAATAAAATCATAAATCAAAGAGAAGTTACAACCAACATCACAGAAATACAAAGAATCATTAAAGACTGCTACAAACAATTACATGCCAACAAAGTCAAGAAGAAATTTATAAATTTCTAAAAGCATATAACCTTCCAAGACTGAACCATGAAGAAATAGAATGTCTAACAGATCTATTACTAGCAATGAAATTGAAGCAGTAACAAAAACCTCCCAACAATAAAAGTACAGGATCAGACAATTTCACAGGTGAATTCTACCAAACATTTAATAAAGAATTAATACCTATCTTTCTTAAACTATTTCAAAAAGTTGAAGAGGAAGGAGTGCTTCTAAACTCATTCTTTGAAGCCAGCATTGCCATGATACCAAAACCGGATAAAGATATTACAAAAAAAAGAAACTTAAAAGGGTCAGCATCCTTAAAGAACTTAAATGCAAAAATTCTCAACAAAAGATTAGCAAACCAGATTTAACAATACATTAAAAGGATTATACACCATCACCAAGTGGCATTAACCCCAGGGATGCAAGGATGGGTCAATATCCATAAAGCAATCAACATGACACATTACATTAACAAAATAAAGGATAAAAATCATATGATCATTTCAGTAGATGCAGAAAAAGCACTTGACAAAATTCAGCATCAGAAAAACTAAGTGGGTATGGAAGGAACATACCTCAATATAACAAAGGCTGTATGCGACAAATCCACAACTAATATATACTCAGTGATGAAAAGCTGAAAACGTTTCCTCTAAGATCAGGAACAAGACAAAGATATCCACTATCACCACTTCTATTCAACATAGTATTGGAAGTCCTAGCCACAACAGCAATCAGGCAAGGAAAAAAAAACCTAAAAGCTTATATTTGGAAATAAAACAGGCCTGAGTTGAAATCTTGACTCTACGACTTACCAATTGGGAGATCTTGACCAAGATGTTCAACATTTTTTATTCTGTTTCATTTTCTATAAAATGGGGGAAATAAATGTGATAGTACTTGCCTTGTATAGTTGTTGTGAGGATGAAATGAGATAAAACCAAGTGCTTAGCCTGGTGCCTGGCATACAGTATGCATTTAATAAATTATTATTATCTTATTCACCATTTTCAAATGCCCGGAGTTGTCCAGTACGTACATAAGGAACCAATCAATGCCCAGTAAGAACTGTCCATCAGAGTCATCTACCCACTATGGAAGGTGGATGTGTCAGGGCTGTACCAGAAGGAAGTTTATTACGGGAGAGGTTGGGCTAGACAGAACACAGGGCACCAAACCAAAGTGTGAAAAAGGGGAAGGCAGCCCATCAAAGTCTCAGCTGGAGAGGCAGGGTAGGGAAGAAGGCCAGGGATGGATGAGGGTGTGTTTGGGGTAACCAGAGAAAGATTAAAGTACAAACAGGTAAATTGTGCAGATGTAGAATGAATACCCTGAAAGGCAATATCCTTTCTGGCCCATCTACCATGAGATGATAGAGGCAGAGTCTCAGAGAAAAAGAGCCAGGACAAATAAGAACCTTCTCAAATTTCAAGTTCTCTCTCCTGCTTCCCCATTCTGACCTGGGAAAAAGAAGTTTGGCTGTCAGAGGCTTTAGAATGAAGCCAGGCCTGGGGAAAGAGGTTAAATTGAAAACCAAGGACTTAGATATTGGGCAAACTCTGTGACTGGGTTTTGTACTCCAAGTTTTAGCTTTTCCACCTTTAAAGGAAGACTTCCCCCAGAAAATCTCCCAGTTTCTCCACCCCCATCATCCCAGGAGTATGTGGTAGACCTAAAACACAAACACCAGGCTGGCTGGTGTTTTCAGCAGCTAGCTCTAGCATCCCAGAGGCTGTCCAACGAATGACACCTTCCTGCTCCTTGCATTACCCCCAGGGACCAGGGCAGTCACATCTGCTGATGGCCGAAAACACAACTCTGCCAATAGGTCCCACAGGGGCTGACTCAGCCCCAGTAGAATTGAAGTGGTCCGTGATCAAAGGTCTGTTGCTGCCTTGTACTGTCTGAAAGTGACTGCACCAAGCACATCCCTGGCAGCCAATTGCTATTTAACACGTGTAATTGTTTCAACCTCTTGGCCAGAGGCAGGGGAAAGGACCTAATGATGCTTAGAGAATTCCAGTGGCCCAAGAAACCTACTATTACTCAGATAGTGATTCTGGGGTCCTTTAGGAAAAGTCATAGAGGACTTATTCTGCACAAACATCAGAAGTGTCATTTCTGCCATCTGACTCATGGTTTCCAAGGAGATTATACAAAGCCAGGAAGCCTGGTGTACTTCCTCGCTGGGATTGGGTCTATAAAGGAATTCAGGACCATGTCAAACCTGCCTTATTTCTCCCCCTTCCATTCCCACTCCAAATCCAGCTTCCACCCTGGAGCCCACTCTTACCTACCCCATCACCCATTCAGAGATCCAAGGAAAGTTGATGAGCCCTCTGGATTAGGGCCCTTTAACCTGAAAGTTCCTGCGCCGTAGCACTCCTCCTCTATATCCCCACTCACCAATATGTCTGCGGCTTTGGGCTGTGGAGACAAGAGTACGACACAAATGTGTCCTGACCCAGCCACCCCAAAATGATGTTTGGAAGACTGAGATTCCAGGCTGGAAGCCCATCCTGAGCCTGGTCCTCCTTGCTGCTCATCCTCTGAGAGCATTTGCTTCCCTGATGCTTCTCCTGCCATGAGAAAGTGTGGCAGGCCAGCTTGCTGCTGGCACCTGCCACACTGTAGCATAACACCAACACTAATAACAAAAATAATCACAGTGACAACAACGGCTTGGTCTACATGCAGAAGGTACTTGTCATCTCCCCAGGAGCTTCCTGGCCTGGGGCTAAACTGTGACGATGGACCTGGCCCCTGGCCCACACTGTCGCTGTCGCACACCAGACTCATCTGAATGGCTGACGTTATCATCACTGTCATCACCATTCTTGATAACTATTCATTTATTTCTGCAAAACACACTTACAGAGGACAAAGCGCATGCCAGTTTCTGTGCAAGATTCTAAAGGAGTTACAAAGTTTAACACCTTCAAGGGGTAGTCCACAGGGATAGAGAGGGATCAACACATAATTCCAGTATAGGATTATACAGATTGTTGTAGATGGATAAATTCCCAGCCCTAGGAAATGACAAGCCATAATGAGTGCTCAGTAAATGTATTTTAATGAATACTGAATGAATGAATGAATGAATGAGTGAATGAATGAACAAAGGTCTATGGGATCTGAAAGGGGAGGTAAGAATAACTGTGTTGGAAAGAAGTCAAAGAAGGCTTCTCGGGAAGGTGATGTTTGAGCTGAATTCTGAAAGCTGAAAAGGCAGCACCATGTACTGGTTAAGAGCGTGGAATCTGGACCCAGAGCGCCTAGGTTTGAATACCAGTTCTGTGTGGTTTCAGCATGCTACTTAATTCCTCTGTGCCTCAGTTCCCCCATCTGTAAAATGGATTAATAACCGTACGTCCGTTATGGGGTTGCTGTAAAGATTACATGAGTTAATATTTGTAAAGTGCTCAGAATACAGCACTAGTACTACATACATAGTATAACATAGTACTACCTAAGTGTTTGATAAATCAAACAACTGGCTAGGAACCCATCAGGCTGATAGGGTGGAAAGTTAATGGTGTGAAGAAGAGCATTCCAAACCATGTAATGGTACTGAGGTTTCCAACAGGATGGCATCCTCAAGGAATAGTGAGAAGGCAGTGGGGAGCAGGGGTTTACCAGCGTACCTTGGATGTCAGGGTAAGGCGTGTGGTAAGCCTTTACTTTTTTTAAATAAAATTTTTATTTTGGAATAATTTTTGATTTACAGAAAAGTTGCAAAGTAGTGCTGAGAGTTCCAAGATATCCTACATTCAATTTCCCCTAATGGGAACATCTTAAAGGGAGCCATTGCTTTTAAAGCAAGAGCATGATATAGTCAGGCATGTAGTCTGTTAATATCATCCAGTGGGAAATGGTGCACTCAGGACAGGGGCTGATGAGGAGGGCATGGATGTGAGAAAACTTCTGAACCAGGACAGCTGGCTACAAATGCTCTGGAAAAAAGGAACTGAGAGCACAGTCAGGAGATGCAGGCCCTAGGCTGGGCAGCCCTCTGTTTGAAACATTCGCTCAGCAGCTATCTATGTGAGTGACCTGGCAGTAATCTCCCTAGAGAGCTCAGGAGCCTGGCAGGTCTGGGGGAGTTCAGATGGCTGTGCAGAGCCCGAGGTGGAACAGGCAATGGCCAGAGCTCCTTTCCAAGTTCTGTGTGCTTCTCTAGCTCCAGAGGTTGTTGATGAGGCTCTTTATTCTTAGTGACTATTTAGATCTGCTTAGCTTTCTGGCCCTCACTTGTGGAAATGAGCCAAAGTGAGACCAGAGCAACTTATGCAGATTCATCCCTGACTTAGGATGTTATTCATTTAAACCGAGAGGCAGTATGACGTAATGGTTAAGTGCATGGGTCAGACTGGGTTCAAATCTCAGCTCTATCACTTAACAACTATGTAACCTCGGGCAGGTTACTTAACTTCTCTGTGCCTCAACTTCCTAATCTATAAAACAGAAATAATGATAGTCTGCCTCATAAGGATGATGGAATAATTGAGTTAATTATTATATGAAGAGAATGTATAATAGCTCCCAGAACACATTAGTTCTTATTTATGTATTTAAATCATTTGATTAATGTGATTCAATCAACTGTTTCAATTATTTATTACTCCTATTATTTCCATTTTATATATGAGAAAAAGTGAGCCCAGCAGAATGCAAGCCTCTTATGAGCAGAGGCTTTGTTTGTTTTGCTTCTTCGTATCCCCAGTACAGAGTATGGTATCTGGATCATAGTATTACTTGATATTTACCAAATACTTTTTAAATGAGTGAATAAGAAATACTCTACCTCCGGGGTTTGTGCAGGGTGCTGATGCTAATTCAGAAGCACTTTGGAAGACCTGTTCCATGGACAAACAGCTTCTAATTCAGTGTTTGGTAATTGTCCCACTTAACACATCAATATTAACACTATGTGTTTTGTTTAAAAAAAAAAAGTTAAAGCAGTCATCGTGCACTGAGGTCTGATCTAGGTAGAGGACTATTTGGCAGCAAGGAACAGAAATATACCCAATCTAGCTTAATAAAAGGTTGTTTATATTGGAAGGACTTGAAAAACTCACTGACCCCCGCTCAACAAGTAGTCGATGTGATCTCGAACTAGAAAATCGTCAGGCAGCAACTCCCCCAATTACTGTCTCTTAGGACCCCATAATTTCTTGCCTCTTAATTTCTCTGCATGTCTGCTCCATTCTTCTCTTAGTGAACTGGCTTCCTCTGTGCCCACATACACTATTATGGCTGCCCCAATGGACATGAAGTTAGAAAAAAATCTGGTCGGCCCAGCTAAGGGCAAATGTTCCCTACTCCCATCTAATCATCTATGATCAGGGGAGAGGATGGAGGGATACAGAGTACTCCTCCTTTTGGAAGGGGACATCCGTGGCGAAGAATATAAAGGGCATCTCTAGAACATGGTCCTCTTTCTTGAAATTAAATAAAACTGGTAAGTAAAAGTATCTGTCAACATGGGTGAGATTTCATTTTTAAGAGGAGATAAGCCTGGAAATTTACCCAGAGCCCTAGAAACACCCTTTTCCCAGGCACTCCACCTGACCTTGGCTGAGTCCTCTCCTGCCTGCCTGGTTTCTACTGCTTCTAAACTCAGTTTCCAGAACAAAGAGGCCTTCACCAAAAGGTCTGATCATGTCAGGAGAGCTGTTTTTGGCTACTTAACATAACTGGAGAGAGGAGAAAAATCTCTCCTAGGCCTATGTCAACAGAACTTCCCTCCCAATATTATTAGACTTCAAGGACAGGGCTTAAGGTGAAAGGGGAGGACCAGGTTTGGGGAAAGAACCTATCCTTCTAGGAGCAGTACTCTGTGCTTTATATTAGCAATATTTTGCAGCATTTCCCAACTTTGCATTCACTAGGTATAACTGGGTTCCTCACAGAGACCCTGCAGGCTGAGATTTTTATCCCCATTACACAGATGCGAAAATTGAGGTTAGAAGAATTGAAGTGACATGTCCAAGTTCACAAAGTTAAATGGTGATCTGAGAGTGGAACCTAGGCCTGTTGGACTCCTAGGACCAGAGTTCCACTGTACTGCTCTGCCTGGCATGCTTTTGGGAGCCAGATTGTATCTGGGGAGAATATAGAGAAGGCGAAAGCTTGCAAGTGTCTGGAGGTGCAGGGAATTAACCAGCTTCTCGGCCCCTCAAAAATGGATGGCCTGATGAGGCTGGTTGGGGACTGCAGAGAATGAGGAATCGATCTGCCATTCCATGTGAAAATGGATTGTAGCCCTAGCCTGCATGTGTCAATGGAGCTGATTAGCACTTGCGTGAGTCTCTAGCCATCAGCCTTGGCCATTGATTGGCAGGTGAGAATCGTTCTGAGAGCAGCAGGGAGCCAGTCCTCTCCCACCTCCATCCCCACCAGCTCCCTCCCTCCACAGAGGTTTCTTCCCCCTCCCTGCCAGCTGAAGTCTCCAAACCTCCTCCAACTCCTAGGCCTAATGGGTGCTCAAAGCTCCTCTAGCTGCCCTTGACCAAAAGAGGAGGGTATAGCTGGTACCCACCTCACTGGGCCATGCTAGGTGCAGCTGGTAGAAGGACAGATGGCCTTTCCAAAAGACACTATCTCATTGGAGGGTCCAAAGTGAGGGCAGGTGCAGGGTTCAGCTTGGAGCTTACATGATGCAACGGACAAAGCAAGGGCTTTGCCCCATATTGACCATGTGACCTTGGGCAAATCATTTGCCCCTCTGGGCTCCCGTTCCCTCATGTGTATGTGTGAGGGTTAATTTTATGTGTCAACTTGACTGAGATAAGTGATACCCAGATAGCTGGTAAAACATATCTGAGTGTGTCTGTGAGGATGTCATTCGAATCAGTAGTAAAGAAGATCTACCTTTACAATGTGGGTGGGCATCATTCAATCTGTTGATGGACCCAAATAGAACAAAAAGACAGAGGAAGGATGAACTCTCTCTCTCTCTCTCTCTCTCTCTCTCTCTCTCTCTCTCTCTCTCTCTCTCCTTGAACTGGGACATTCATTTTCTCCTGCCCTAGAACATCAGAGCTCCTTGTTCTCAGGTCTTCAGACTCAGGCTGAATTATACCACCAGCTTTCCTGATTCTCTAGCTTGCAGGGGCATAGTGTGGTACTTCTCAGCCTCCATAACCATGTGAAACAATTACTACAATAAATCTCCTCGTGTGTGTGTGTGTGTGTGTGTGTGTGTGTGTGTGTATCTTACTGGTTCTGTTCTTTGGAGAACCCTGATTAATACAGTATAGGATTAAAAATAGCTTCCCCACTGGATTGTTTGGATTAAATAAGGAAGTGTATGTGAAAGTGAAAGTATTTTTACAGTCCCTGGCACACAGTTAGAACTAAAACTGTTAGGTGGAAATTAATTCTCCACTCTCCTCAAGAGGCACCCACTCTGGGAAGCCTCTCTCGTTGACCCCTCTTCTATCTTTGTTTCCATCATTTGAGTGTCATGTGCAAATGACATCAAGAGCCTCAGCATTTTCCCTGACCTGGAGAAGCTCTACCTCCAAGGAAGCTCAGCCCGTAGTAATGGGTTGCCTTTGGGGACTGAACTGTCAATTCCCAGCAAGGGAACCAGATGGGCTCAGATTCATCAGACCCCCAGTATCCATCTGGAGTGAAAGGTTCTATCTTAATCTTGCCACCTGGTATCTAGGGATGCCCTAAACATTTTTGTGCCTTACAGGCTCTGACCTCTTCCATTACCTGTAGTTGTAGTTAGTCGAC
This sequence comes from Rhinolophus sinicus, assembly GCF_057876585.1. NCBI lineage: Eukaryota > Metazoa > Chordata > Mammalia > Chiroptera > Rhinolophidae > Rhinolophus > Rhinolophus sinicus. The sequence goes on from NC_142514.1 coordinate 24,642,460, forward strand.
ATGGCAGGCTTCCTCCACTGATTTTCTCTCCTGTCCTTCCAAGTCCTGAGCTCTGCCCAGTTGATAGTGATCTTGATTCCCTGCCTTGATCTTGTCAAACTTTTCCACAGGGGCCTGGACTTGTCTACTTGTCTACTGATGGATGGTCTTACACCCCATGTTGTTTAGGCCTTCTGTCACCAGAGGTTGGCCTCAGCCTTGCCTGAGTTGGGCACTGCAAAACCATCAAAGGTCTCTAATGTTACAGACAGATGGGAGCTTCCTCCTGAGTCTCCAAACATGGGGAGTGTCACTAAGAGTTATAAGCTAACCCCTAGGGCTGTAGTGGCAAATGAGAATTGTGGTCAGGACCATGGACAGAATCCACGGAGTACAGGCTTCCTGGGGGTAAGGATGCATTTAGTGGCTCTGACTCCACGCTGAAACAGTGAAAGGGGCGCAGAGTCAGCACCATGGACAGACACCACAGTCTTTGTTATCCTTGAAGTTCACAGTCTTTAAGACCCTGGGTTAGTCAAGATTTCTCTGACTCCTAGAAATGAAAACTTACTTCAAACTAGCTTAAGCTAGTCTTTGGATGAGCCAGATGAGCGAGATGGGCCCTTTGGTGGTTCTGAACGTGGCGACTTGATGTAGTGAGCAGTGGGAAGTTATAGGCTCATTCTTTACCTTACAACAAGATATGATTTCTTTACCAAATATAGTGTTATTCAAGTTATCTATTTCTTCTTGAGTAATTCAAGGAAATTGTATTTTTATCCAAGTTGTCAAATTTATTCATGTAAAGTTATTCTTGGTATCCCCTTATTATCTTTTTAATTTTTGTAGAATCTACAGTGATAATCTCTCTGGTTCCTGATATTGATATCGGTAATGTGCACCTTCTCTCCATTTTCCCTGATTAGTCTGACTAGAGGTTTATAAATTTCACTGATTTTTCATTATTCCTGCCACTGCCTCCATTGTGCCAAGTTTAGAACATTATCATTTTATTGTGGCAGCCTCCTTAAGAGGCCTTTATACTCTAGCCTCCCACTCTAGCACACACTGCATTCTGCTGCCAAATGAAGCTTCCTAAAAAGCCTCTTTCACATGAAGACTTTCAATGGCTCTACATTGCTTTTGAATAATTTCCAGGCCCTTTTGCTTGACATTGGAGGCCCTCCCTCACTGTCTGACAAGCACGCACATCTCTGAGTCATCGCCCACTCCTCCCCTGCACGAACCTTATTCTCTCTCAACCAAGCAAGTCCATTTGTCATGCCCATTAAATATAGGTCATTTCTCAGCTCTATGCTTCTACAACTCTTCAGCTGTCCACTGCTGAGGGACAGATTTGGAGTCTGAAGGCCAAGATTGGAAATGCTGTTTATCCTATTTATGGGCCAGATGGCCTCGCTTTCTTCATCTGAAAAATGGGGATAACAAAGCCTGCTTTGAAGAGTCATTCTTAATCCGTTCAGCAAGTACTTGAAGGAATATTCCTTGAGGCTTACCTGCATACTTGTGTGCATGTGTACACACGTGTGCATACACATGATGAGAAGCAATGCTGGTGCTCCAGCATAAAGGGACGTACCCGGAAGACAAACACAAAAAATAGTAATAGCTAGCATTTACTGAGTGCCCACTACATTTGTTTATTGAGTGACTACTATACTCCAGGAATATAGCAGTGAGCAGACAGCAAAACTCTCTGCCCTCTTGTAGTTTACATTTAATCCCTACATTCTAATCCTACACTTAATCTCCTGAAAATCTGAATCATAGGCTGCATTCTTTTCTTCTAATGGGAAAAGAATTAATTGTGGTAAAATACACATGACAAAATTTACCATATTAACTAATTTCTGAACTCTTTTGTTGATTTTGTTCTTTATACCATAAAAGTGAGATCATATGGTATCTGTCTCTCTCTGTCTGGCCCATTTCACTCAGCATATAACCGTCTAGGTCTATCCAGGCTGTTGCAAATCCTAAGACTTCATTTTTTTATAGCTGAGGAATTATTTATATTTTTTATATTGTGGTAAAAATAAACATAACATACAATTTACCATCTTAATCATTTTTAAGTTTGCCGTTCAGTGACATTAAGTACTTACACATTTTTCTCTACCATCCATCTCTAGAACTCTCCTCATCTTGCAAAACTAAAACTCCATACCCATTAAACAATAACTCCCCATTCCCCCAAGCCTGCAGCCCCTGGCAGCCACCATTCTATTTTCTGTCTCTCTGAACTTGACTGCTCTAGGTACTTCATATAAGTGGAATCATATAGTGTTTGTCTATTTTGTAACTGGCTTATTTCATTTAGCGTAATGAGTTTCATCCATGTTGTAGCATTGCCAGAGTTTTCTTCTTTTTAAAGGCTGAATAATATCCCATTTATGTTTCTTTTCTTAAATAAACAAATCAATACATGTACATGGTTTTAAAAAGTTAACCAATACAACAAGTCTTATCACACACACAAAAAAACAGCAGTCAATACCCGCCCAAGTCTCACTTCTCAAAGCAACCACTTAAAATCACTTTAGCTGTGTCTACTGATATTTACCTCTGAACAGCATGCCTGTATGCCAGTTCTTAATTTATTATGAAAGATGATAATTTAATATTCTTATAGCACTCAATCCCCACAACTCACATCCCTTGCAGCCTTCTGATAAAATTATATCACAAATTTTAGTTAAGTCAATATTCAGGGTTTGCCTTATTGATTTTGTACACATGATTCACTGCTGAAACTAATATTGCATTAACTTTCTTGTACAGATTTTTTTTGTCTTCCCTTGTTTTAATGGCCTTTCTTTCCTTCCTCTCATTTTCTTAGTTTTGCGTATCCTTATCAAGAATTCTTCCCAAACTCTTTAACAGAATGTAAAAACCTTCTAAATGCTAATTTCCACAGGATGAAACACATCAGGTAAGCTAGTAATTCACTTATTTTCCCATAAGGTGTCCCTCCTGCAGCTTTCCATGTCCTGGCTCACTGTGTACTTACTCTCTGGGCCTTCTGAACAGTAGTTGTTCAATGGCTTCCTTTTGTAATTGTTCTAGGATGGATCCCCTGTTCCTGGACCCACATCTTTTTCTCTTGGTTTAATTCTTGATTTTGATGGAACACATCCTTTAGTAGCTTCCTGAAAGAATATATGAGAAGCAAAATTTTTGAAATCTTGAATTTCAGAAAATTCATTATTCTACCCTCACAGTTGATTTATAGCTTAACTGGTATAGAAATTCTTTAGAATTTTGAAAACATTGGTCCATACAATGAGAGTCCATTGCCATTCCTGATTCTAGATTATTCTTTTCATGTATCCTGTCCTTTCTGTATGGAAAAAGATTTTACCTATCTCCTTGACCATCTAAATGTTTATGCTAATGAGACTTGGTATTGGCTTATTTTCAATTATGTTCATCACATCTTTAGTGAGCTTTTTCACTCTGGAAACATATGTCTTTTAGCTCTGAGAAATTTTATTCCATTATCTGTGAATCTCTCTTCTAATCTCTAGTTTAACCTCTCTTTCAATATCTAAAGAGCTTTCCTCCACCTGACCACAAGCATTCTAGAAAACAAGTCCCATGGGCCCTAGAATCTCACTTCTCGGATTCTCCCTTAATGTCCTTTCTTTCATTATGACATTCTACCCTGATTTTTGCTGTGCCCAGTATTCCTGGCTGGAGCCTTTCTGGTTCACTTTTTTCAACAGAATAAAACCTCCGTTCCCTGCCAGGATATGAAAGATGTAGTCAGCTGTCTGCATGTGATAGGGAAGGGACCTGCTTCTTATGCAGACTTTCAACCCATTCCCTTGTTCTTAGCCCCAAGCCTCTCTCCCACCTTCTGTGGTAACTGTTGTCTCCAATATCCGTTCTTCCCCTGGTCCTGGGTCTCCAATTGGCTGGCTCCTCTTTGGCATCCTTTGCTGTAACACTTGGTATGCAGCTATCCCAGCTCTGCCAACTCCTCCATTCACTTGACATCTTCTAAAAATGTGTTGACATCTGTGGTCCACCATTGCCTTTTTTATTCCTTTACTTTTATTTTAGTGAGGTTTGTTGAGGGAGAAGATATAAATGCACGCACTCCATCTGCTGCATTTAACCAGAAATCCAAAGACTGCACTCTTAATTACTATGCTATATTGCCTCTCAAACGAGACAGTACCTCTGGGATCCTACAGCCCAGTGAGGATGAAATGAGATTACACATGTGAACATACTTTGTAAGCTCTACAGAGCTATGTGAATGAGAGGGTCTATGTTAAATTCCCCTACTAACGTGCCCTCCTTCCTCCTCTCTGCTCTCTGATTCCTCCCATCTCACGGTACAATTCAAGCTTACTTCCTCCTTGGGGCCTTCCCTGCTCAACTCAGCTAAGTGGGATATTCCTGAGCCCTGAGCCACCACAGGATTCTCTGCGTATCTCCCTTGGCCCTAAACAGAGCTGCTTTACTCTATTGTGGGCAAAGAGCTGCTGGCTGAGATGTATAATCAAATGTGGCTCTGTCAGTGTACAACAGGAGAACCTTCCTCCTTCTTCCTACAGGCAGGAGACATGGGCTTAGCTAATCAAGGATGAGGTTCTGGGACAGGGGAAGGGGTGTTTTGTTTCTTTGGTCATAAATTTAGGAGTCAACGTGGCTTCTGTTGCTCTGCATTTTGAGCTGTGACTGTGGACCTTGAAGCCCATCTTCTCCCTCCTGCCTCCTATGCCTTCTCCAGACCTCTCCGCTGAGTAATGGGGGCAGTGGCAAAACTGCACCAACAAGTCTGTGCCACTGGTCCAGAGGCTGTGTCCTTTTACTCCCTCACTCTTATTGGAGCTCTGATGTGGGTTCTGAGAGATTCAATTCATATCTTAAGCCAAGATGATGGTGGAAAACAGAGCTTAAGCCAAGATAGTGGTGGAAAATAGACTATTCTCTGGCTGGAAGCAGTACATCTCTGCCTTAGAAAGATACTGATTATTCACAATAGTTAAAATGTGAAAGGAACCCAAGTGCCCATCAGTGATGAATGGATGAGCAGAGTTTGGTATACACATACAGTGGAATATTATTCAGCCTTAAAAAGGAAGGAAATTCTGACATGCTACAACAAGGATGAAGTTTGAGGCTAAATGAAGTAACCTAGTCACAAAAAGACAAACACTCCATGATTCTATTTATTTGAAATACCTAGATTAGTCAAATCCATAGAGACAGAAAGTAAAATGACAGTTGCTAGGGACTAGGGGTTGGCGTGGGGAATGGGGAGTTATTGACTAATGGGTACAGAGTTTCAGTTTTGCAAGATGAAAAAGTTCTGGAGATGGATGGCAGTGATTGTTGTACAACAGTATGAATATCCTTAATACCACTGCACTGTACATTTAAAAATGGTTAAGATGGTAAATTTTATGTTATGTATATTTTACTATAATAAAAAAATGGAAAAAGAGAAAACATCCTGATTATTTTCCAACAGACAGATTCCATCTGACAGTCTTTACAGAACGTTCTACTAGAGAAATGTGCCATCTCTTGGCCCTGACCGATGTGATTATTATGAATGAAAACTGAGCTTTAACCCATGGCTGCAGTTTCAGGAAGCTCTTTGAAGGTCAGTGCTCAGGTCCTGGGGCACCTCTGGAACACACAGGTTACACTCACACTCCAGGACTGCAGGGCACAACTCTGTGCAGCGGTGATATTGCCCTGCCCCATGTGTATGCACCAGGGCAGAAATCCCGTCCCTCTGGATTCTCCTCTGTCCTTCCCAGACCCTTCATCTTGGAGACCCTTGAAGCTGAGGCTGACTTGGCTGGAAGTAGCCAGCAGAAGCTAGGTGGGAGAATGGCCAAGGAGAGAAAGATAATGAGGTGGTCATGTCACTCTGGTCTGCCTCCATCCTGCTACAGATCGTCCCAGGCCTAGGACCCCCCCGCCCCCCTCTTTCTGTTATGTCTACAGCTATGTTGTCCAACATGGGAGCATTGCTGTGTGTGGCTATTAAGCACTCGAAATATGACTAGTCCGAAGTGAGATGGGCTATAAGTATAAACTACATAACAGAATTTAAAAACTTAGTAACAAAAAAGAATATAAAATATCTCATGACAAAAATGTTTTACTATTAATATATGCTGAAACAATAGCATTTTGGATACATTGGGTTAAATAAAATATCGGCAGTGCCCAAAAAATGTATACACGTGACTTGTATTCATCTTTTTTTATTGGTGTATGTTGAGTATTACAATGTTAATACAGTGTTTTCCTTTCTTAAAATGTGTATACATTTTTTTGGCACCTCTGTATATTATTAAAATTAATTCCATCTGTTTCTTTGTATTTCACTTAATTACATTTGTGGCTCACATTATGTTTACAGTCTGCAGCCTGTCCTGAGCTCAGACTACTTGGCTGGGCCCTGATCCCCTGCTTGGATCTTGTCATGCCTTTCCACAGAAATGGAACCCTTGTCACCGTTGGAGTTCCTTGCTGGATGGAATAATGAATGCAGTAATGCTGTACCCACCTGATGTGGACCTCACCTCCTACCTGGACTCCTTCCCACTGTGCCTTCTGGTTTGGGGGCCAGAGCACTCCCTCTTCTCTTCCTAGTCTGAAAAGATGCTGGGTGTCCGGCCTAGACACAGGCCCAGAACTCTCTAGGAAGCCCCTTACAGGCTGGGCCTACACTGTCTGCTAGGATAAGGACAGGTGGCCCCAAATGCTGTCTTTTTCTTATTTTCTCTCCTTCCCTCATTCACCCAAGCCTCCCCGCCAACCCTACTCCTCTTTTTTAAAAGTCTAATTCTGAGCAGCCGGTTCTGTTCAGCCTGACTGGTTTGTTATGGCTTATAATCTGCGCCAGGATTAATTAGCTAATTACTGACAAACGTCCGCTGGCAAGATTTTACTCCAGCTTGTCAGCTTGAAGTGTTTAATTATTTTAATCATTTACTTTCATCTTCAAAATTTATGCTGCCAAGAGAGTTGCAGGGCATCTTTTAATTATGATTTGGGGTTTCTGCTGGGCTGTGTTCTGTTCCTGGGGATAGGGGACATGATTTTTCACTAGACCTCCTCCACGACCTTCTACTCCTATGGTTCAGTGCCATGTTGCATGGGTGGGAGGCAAGGATCATCTCTGGACCCTGCCCCTTATGTACCCCCAGAACATGATGTGCACAGAAGCATGACGTGGATTTGTATTTTGCGAGTACCTTTTGTGTGCTGGACATCATGCTAAACATTTATATTATTTCCCATTTGTGAGCATTAGTGAGCACGAAGAGTGTGGGAACAGCCTGAGAGTGGCCTGGGGTGGTCAGTGGTGAGAAGAAAAGTAACAAATGGATTAGTCTACTTATTTATCTATGGCATAATTTAGTTATAGTAAAGTAAGATCATCTTAAGTATAAAGCTTAGTGGTGTCACCCACCCAGAACAACATGCCCTAGAGACTCTCTTATACCCTCTCTTAATCAATACCTCCCAAAGGCGACCACTTGTGACTTCTACCACCATAGATTTGTTTGTCTAGTCTTTACTTTTATATAAGTGGAGTTATATGGCATGTCCTCTTTTCTGTGTGACTACTTTCACTCAACATTTTGTCTGTGATAGGAAAGGTTCTTTAATATAAATCATATTTCCTGGCCAAGACTTTGGTTTGGGCCCAGCTGAGACACTTAACCCAAGTCCTTAGAGAGAGTTTGCCATGGTTTCCTTTCTCATTAGCATTGTCCTGAAAATGAGTTTGGATGTGACTTTTCTCCTTCAATCCCTCCCTTTCTCCACTACCTCCTCTTTTCTCTCCCCTTCCTCCTCTCCTGTCTCCTCTCCATGGCCATAGATATGTCTATCACCATGTCTTATTAGGAAGTTATAATTCTGAATGCAAAGGCTTAGGTGTTTCCTAAAGACACATGGTGTTCAGAGGGGGAGGTTGTGAAAGGCAAAGAATTGTTCCATTATGGGCTGAATTTTGTTCCCCAGAAAAGATAATGTTGGCGTCCTAACTGCTAGTACCTCAGAACATGACCTATCTCAAGATAGGATCTTTACAAAAGTAATCAAGTTAGAATGAGGTCATTAAGGTAGTTCCTAATTCGATATGACTGGTGTTCTTGTAAAAACGGGAAATTTGGGCACAGACATACAGGGAGGACGCCACGTGAAAATAAAGGCAGAGATGGGGGAGATGTTTCCATAAGCCAAGGCACCAAGGCACACCAAAGATTGCCAGCAAAGCACCAGAAGCTAGGGGAGAGGTGTGGACCAAATTCTCCCTCCCAACTCTCAGAAGGAACCCACCCTGTTGACACCTTGAACTCACACTTCTAACCTCCCGAACTGTGAGAGAATATTTTGTTGTTGAAGCCACTTAGCTTGTGGTACTTTGTTAGAGTAGGCTTAGCAAACTAATCTACCCCCAGAGGGAGCTCTGGTCAGTTTCTCTGAATCTGTGTCATGGGACTGGTAGCCACTTCTGCAGCATCCTCTGTGCTGAAGCCACCAAAGGTTAATCCAGCCCCAGACTGGAAGGGACTGAGGTGACAGCTCAGAGCTTGACAGCTAAGGAGAGAAAAAAGATCAACTTAATGAGCTTGGCAAGGCCATTAATGAGGCACCAGGCAACATCCAAGGGGCTTCTGTGACAGCCTACACCAGGGCAACACAAGCTGAAAGATGCTACAAGCCAGGCCAGGCCAGATTCTGACGTGATGTGATCTGTCCTCTTGATGCCTTCCTTCCACAGGGCCCGGGATCAGGGTGGGTTTGGACTCAGACAGTCCTTGCCCAGTGCATGAGACGGCTTGGGACTCTCCTCCCCTTCTCTAGATTTGAGCAAAATCCTGCACATGGCATGGCATTTTCTAGCATGTAGTTCATACCTGAGTCCACCCTTGTACACTCCTGCACCTAACTGTGCCAACCTCAGTGATGGGACTCTACTCTGTATGTGTTTCCCTCCTCCCACTCCCACCCATCTTTGAAGTTCCATCTGGAACAGTTTGCTTCATAGGAATGTATCTGAGCATCTTGCTAGCCTGTCTGGCAAATGTCTAGGGAACCTCCTGTCCCAGTCCTACAAAACCCTCTTTCCCTGCTATTCCATGCCAGAAATCCCACCTCTTTTGAAGGATCCCATCCTTAAGATCAGAGCCTGGTCTTACTTCTGCCAGAGCCAATGACTCTGCCTAATAAGCCCCCTCCTTACCTACCGCTGCGGGCTATCCCTCTTCTCTCCCTGGAGGTCTCTGTGGGGTCTGAGTTCCAGTCTCAGTCTGTGTCTCCTATATCAAAGTCTAGCTTGTGGCGACTTGCATGTTGAGGGGACAAGGGACAGACCTCCAACCATGAGCTGTCTGAGTATCTCAGTCACAGGTGAGTATGAGGCTTGTGTCTGGGGGCCTTATAATGAAATAAGGACTAAGAAGAGAAACAGGATGAGACGTGGGTTCCAGCCCTGGTTCTGCGTTTAGAGCAAGCCAGTTCCCTTTGAAGTTTCAGTTTCCTCACTTGGAAAATGAGGACAATAATCTCTACAATACAGAATTGCACAGATAAAGTAAGAATATAAAATGTAAACTGCATGTGCTATATCCATACAATAGAATATTATTAGGCAGCCATAAAAAGGAAGGAAATTTTGACATGTTATAACATGAATGAAACTTGAAGGCATTATGCTAAGTGCCAGCCAGTCACAAAAGGACAAATACTGTATGATTCCACTTATATGAGGTACCTAGAGTAGTCAAGTCCACAGAAAAAGAATGTAGAATGGTGGTTGTTAGGGGCTGGAGGCAGAGGGGAATGGGGAATTAGTGTTTAATGGGATACACCGGGGTTTTTTTGCAAGATAAACAGTTCTAGAGCTGGGTTATGGTGATGGTTACACGACAATATGAATTTACTTAATGTAAATATACACGATGATGTAAATGTGAGAAAGGGTGGGGTGGGGTGTCTAATAGGAATGGGATAAAAGTGTCTGGATTGCAAGTGAGACATTGGAAGAACATAACCTGGGCATAGATGAGATTTGCTGGTAAAAAGAGAAGAGGGTTGGTTGGTCCACACCAGCATTTAAAGGCTAGAAGAGGAGCACTGAGGTATCACAAAGTAGGAAGACGATGAGCATAGAGTGTTGTCACAGATGCTAAGGAGAAGAGGGTCTCAGGAGAAAGGCAAGGGTCCCCAGTGTCAAGTGTTTCAGACAGATGGTGAGAAAGGCAATTGGGATTGGCCTTTGTACTTATTGGTAGTTCTGTCAGGAGTGATGGGGTGGAAGCCAAACTTCAGCATGTTGAGGAAAGAATAGAAAAGAAGGAAGAGAACCCATTGATCACAACTGTTCTTCCAAGAATTTTGGTAGTGAAAGGAAGAAGGGTAGTTAAATGATAACTTGAGGAGAGAAATGTCCATTTTGAAATGAAGAAGACCTAAGCAAGTTTATAGGCTAAAGAAGGAGCAGTAGATCAGGAGAAAGGTGAAGATACAGGCTGAAGGCACAGAAGCGTGAAGGGTTGACCAAGGGTCACATATGTCCACATCCCTGTCCTCCCTGTGTGTGCCGTCAAAGAGCCAGATCAATTCAGACTCTGCCTGTGCTGATAAGAAGGGACTCTGCCATTTGACATGGGCAGATGTGGGTGTGTCAACACTGAGATTAACCACATATACCCTCGCTCCTACGCCCTGCACCCACATATACCCTTTCCAACACACTACCTGCCACACAGTAGACATCTTTAACGTACGTGGAAATTTTATTGAATATTCCATCCCATATTCTTCACTAGGTAGTGGGGATCAAATGATCAGCATATCTAAATGCTCTGTAAAATATGAATGATACAAATATTATGTATTATTTTTATTATTATTGACAGTCTCACACACACATAAGCCCATGAACACACGCAGAGACTGTCATGTATCAATCTTACACATACAGATTCACACAAAAGCACACACTGTTTGGCTGCAGTATGTATGTTCACATGGGTCCATGACTCCACTAAGACATGCTCACACACTCCCCTGTAGACCTACAGAAATAGGTCAGGCTAACACACACACGCACACACACACACACTGAGGCTCACGTGCCCGCACAAAATTAAGCTGAGAGTCTTCCAGTCCAAAGAGGGCTGAGTTGACTCAACATCCAGGAGCCAGGGACGACATGTCAGTTAGCAAATGATTTCACCTCCCAACAAATTTTCAGGCTGTCTCCTGTCTTGGCAAATTTTGACTCTCTCTTGTCTTATCTCTCTGGCCACCCCTTATTGGCCTCTTCTTCTTCTGCCCTATTCTTCAACTTCCCGTGTCCAGTGAATATTAATTCTGTAGCTTATGTCTCCTAAAGATCTTCTAAAGGTAAAGAAGTCTAGTTCTCTTCATCCCAACTGAGACTCTCAGCTTTAACTTGAATTCAAACAACGCCCTCCTAACTGGGTGCCCTGGATCCACTCCTGCCTTTTCTAACTTATTCTCTGTACCTCATCTAAGTAATCCTTTTACACCACAAATCTGACTGCATCCTTTTGCTGCATAACATCCCTCATTGGCCTCTCATGGCATACAGGATAAGATTCAAACTCTGAAAAAGGACTTAACCATGCCCTCCGTGTTCAGACCCCACCTTCCTCGGTAGGCTCATCTCTCACCCTACCTCTTTGCCTTCTACACATCTTTTCAGTTCAACTAAACCCTTCTCAGCTCCTCAAATATACCACGCTATCTCTTGCCTTAGGGCATTTGAACATAGTATTATCTCTGCCTAAAACACCCTCTCCTACCCTCAATCCCTCCTTTTACCTAAATAATTGATCCTTCAGAGCTCAACTCAGCCATCAGCTCCTCCTTAAAGCCCCTCCCATCCATTTATTTATTTGTCCAGTTATTCAGTGAGGCTAGTTGCATGTAAACTTTAAGACCCTCAAGGAGAATGCTCAGTCCATCCCTGGACCTGCTAAGGAAGGGATGAACCTGGGGGAAGAGGATTGGAGGGTCCCAGTGATTTGTCAGGAGGCAAAGGTACTGGGAAAACAGGGGTTCACTGAACATAGGCTGAGAGTACAGAGAAAAATGGAAATTCAATAATGAGAACTCTAGGAATTTCTCCCATATATGTTATAGTTAAAGGTTCTTCTCTGGCCATAATGAATTTATAAAGGGCCTGTGGGAAACCCTATACTGACCAGGAAAACAGATTTAAAGATAAGCATTACTGTTTCCACTTTTCAGATGAAGAAAACAAGAGTCAGAAAGGTTCAGTGATTTGCCCAAATTCTCACAGCAAATGAGTGACAGACTCAAAGTTCAAACCTAAGTCTGTCTGAACCCAAAACCAAGTTCCTTTTTTTTTTAAAAATCATTCCAATCCTAAAGCAAATCCTGGGAGATTTTCAGACACCCCTAAACTGTCATGGACGATGATGGCATGCTACGAATAATCAGGTCTCCAGTTGCTCACGTAGTACTCCTCTGCCACAACACCTCTGCAGCTACCCAGTGTGGGATTAAGCTTCTGCTGAGTCCCCTTGTCAAGGGTGATGGTTGGCTGTGTTCTGGGGCTCCCAACCTCTGCCTCTAAGGAACCAGGTCTTTTATGGGGGTGTTATTGGAGGAAAAGTGTTCTTGTATCATTGCAAGAAGGAATTCCAGGACATACAGAATAGGCAACGCAAACAAAGCCAAACAAGCAGTGGATTTATCAAAAGAAAGGAAATATTATAACACACTCTCAAGATGGCGAGAGAGTGGGCTGGCCCAGAAGAAGAGCAACTGTACCAAAGAACAAAGAGGCTTAGGATTTTATTCAAATGAAGGTGTGAAATATCCAAGATTTAGGAGAGGTGTCACAGGTGTTCCCAGGGGCATCCCTGCTGTCGTTGCTGACCACTCCTTCCCGTGGGGAGGTGGGATTCCCTTATTTTTACTTGGCCCTTGTCCCAAAGCCAAGTTCTTGATCTTGATATACTTCTGCCCATTATTACTACTGCAGAGAGTTTAGAGAAAGGTTCAAATACGCCAGGAGATGGGGAGCCCCTTGATGATTCCCACACTTAATGTCCCCATGGCGCCCATCCTATGTGTGCTGACAGTTTGACAACTTACACAGCAGCTGGTTTGCTCGGAGGAGATCTCTGTTAATTAAAATAGCATAAAGGGAGAACAGTGCACAAACCGTGTCAGCTGGTAATTAATGCAAAGGAGGGCCCAGGCGTGCAGGAATGCCTAGCTTCTACCCGCCACAACCCAGCTTCACTAATTGTCCCTAGTCCAAAGTTGCCACTTTGTCCCTCTGGCCATGAGCTGCTACCTGCCTGGCTGCCTCCATGGATGGGGTTGGGAGGACCCATCCTCTGGGGCCAGAACCTGAGCTATTACTTTTACTGGGCTCTGGCCCCCTCAACCTCCCCTGAACTGTCCACCTCTCCCAGGAGATCCAGGAGGATAAGAGGAGCCAGAGTTAAGGCATCCAGTGTCCAGGCTTCGGGGCCATCATCTCTGAGGAAATGGTAGTCTCTGCCTGCCCCTGCCCCATCAAGCAGACCCCTGCCTTATTACCAGGACAGAGGTCTTGAATTAGCTGGCCTCAGTATCCGGTATATTGGAATGAGCTGAACCCCGCCCCACCATTGCCTCTGCCCAGGGCTTGGGTTTGCTTCCCTGCTGAACCTGTACGCTAGTCCTGAATCTCACTGCTCTGCTGAGATCCTGCCCTCTTTCCTGTTCCTTTGCTCATTTTGTTATCACCGTATCCCTGGCATGTTCACTGCAAAAGGACGTTTCGCCATTGCACAGATGAACAAACTGAAGTTTGGAGCAGCAAACTAGCTTGTATAAGGCCAATAGCTTTCCTTTCTCTGTTCAGAGGCTATGCTCTTCTGGGAGTCCAGCCATAGGTTCTGCTGTACCTTCTTTTTCTGTTTTTAATAAACTTTTTATTTTGGAATAATTGTGGATTTATAGAAAAGTTACAAAGATAGTACAGAGAGTTCCTGTATACCCCTCACTCAATTTCCCCATTGTTAACATTTCACAGTGCCTTGGTACATTTGCCAAAACTAAGAAACTGACATTCTATAGCTGGCTTTGAATCAGGCACAATTTTTTTTTCTAGGAGATGAGCCCGATATTTCTTTCTTCTCCATCCAGAGGATCAACGAAGAGTTTGGTTGCTTACAATGTGACCCCTTCAGTACCAACATACACGCCCTTCATTCCTACCACTCCTCCCCAAATAAAGCCAGAAAGACCATCAAGGAGGAATAGCTATAGGGCCAGAGGCTCAAACTCCCAGGCAATGCCCTTAAGGTGCTCCACTCCTCAAGCCCTTCTTTCCATATGCCCCCAAAGCTACCTCTTGCCCACAATCAACGCCCCTCCTGCTAATCTCTTGACTAACTCTACCATTAATCATTGTGGGCATCCATCCAGTGTCAACTCCATCATCAAACCTCTCAATCAGATTCAATTCCGCAAATATTTATTAATAACACAGAAACAAATTCAATCTAGTCCCTGACCTTGACCAGCTTCTGATATGTTGAAGGACATAGAACACGTCTCTCTATGATTAAAACATCATCTGGTCGTGCTCGCTTCGGCAGCACATATACTAAAAACATCATGTGGTAAGTGAAGCCGTGTAGCACAGTGGTTAAGAGCTGGAGGTCTTCAGTCAGAAAGCCATGTGACTTCGGGTAAGTGACATTAGTTTCTGTAAGCATCAGTTTTTCAACTCCAGAATAGGAATACGAGTAGCACCTACTTCACAAAGTGTTTATGATCATCTAATTTTTAAAAAACTAAATACCTATCATTTATTAAGTAGTTAATTTCTTCCAGGCACCGTGCCGGTTGTTTGGCCTCGTTTAAGTCCATGCTTACAAATAAAAGCTTACTTGCCTTTACAGGCAAGGCTCGGGATGAGGGTGGCCTGAATCAAGGCAATGACTTGGGAAAGGACAGGTGGATTTAAGAAACAGGTTAGAAGTCAGTACCTGATTGGATTCAGGGACACCGAGTGGAGGACGATGTCCAGGTCTGTAGCTTGGGCCCCTGAGTGGTTATTGGTGCCATCTACTGTGAGCGGGAACCTGGAGGAGGACTGAGTTTAAGGAAGGTGGTGAATTTGGTTTGAGCATGATGCGTTGAGGAATCTATGGGACATTCAAAGGGGGATGTCCATCAGACAGTTGCATCTATGGGCCCAAAGGCAAGAATGAAGAGAGGGAATTTTGAAGCATGTTTCTAGATGATAGTTGAAAGCATTTGTGTGGATATGATTTCACAAGTAGAGTCAGAAAAATAAAAGAGGATAGAATTCAAGGGAATAACAATATTTAGCATGATTAGAGAAGGAGAAGCCTATAAAGGAGATAGGACATTTCTTTAAATATTTGGAAAACTTTTTAACATTATTCATTCTTTTTTTCTTTTTAAAAGCATTTTTTATTTTTCAATATTTTTATTTTTC
Organism: Rhinolophus sinicus; assembly: GCF_057876585.1. Taxonomy (NCBI): domain Eukaryota; kingdom Metazoa; phylum Chordata; class Mammalia; order Chiroptera; family Rhinolophidae; genus Rhinolophus; species Rhinolophus sinicus. The sequence continues at coordinate 24,657,968 of NC_142514.1, forward strand.
AGTTACAGTTGACATACAATATTATTATAGTTTCAGATGTACAACATAGTGGTTAGACATTTATAAAACTTATGTGGTCTGACAATTAAGTTAGCGAACTCATCCTAGAAAAAGTGCTACATACCTCATTGCTGAATATCACTACGGTCACCTTCGAAGTACTCCCCTTGGGAAGCTGTGCACCAAAGCCAGCACCTAGTCCACCCTTCAAAGCAATTTTGGAACTCTTTTTCTGGAATGACCATCAGAGCTGTCGTATTACCCTTGATGTCCTGAATGTCATCAAAATGTCTTCCTTTCAATATTTCCCTTATCTTCAGGTGAGTAGGGAGGGTGTTCCAATACAGTTATTTGTTTACTGGCTAAAAACTCCCTCACAGACAGTGCCACGTGAGCTGGTGCATTGTCATGATGCAAGAGCCATGAATTGATGGCAAAAAGTTCAGGTCATCTAACTTTTTCACGCAGCCTTTTCAGCACTTCCAAATAGTAAACTTGGTTAAACTGTGTGTCCAGTTTGTACAAATTCATAATGAATAACCCCTCTGATATCAAAAAAGGTTAGCAACATCATTGCAACAAGTTTGCAAACTTAGTACCCACCTGACACCATACATAATTATTACAATATTATTGGCTGTATTCCCTATGCTACACTTTACATTCTCATGACTATTTTGTAACTACCAATTTGTACTCCTCAATCCCTTCTCCTTTTTTACCCATCCCCCAACCTCTCTCCCATCTGGAAACCATCAAAAAGTTCTTTGGGGGGGAGGGGTGTTTTCACTGTGTGAGGGATATAAATGATAAATGTCTAACTTACATTGTTTTGTGCACCTGAAACTAATTAAAAAATGTTAAAAAAAATAGCTGAGTATCTTAAGGCATCTCAATAGTGTAAGAGCTCATGAAAATATATTTAACTTGAATCTTCTATCATATAAAACAATTAAAAAGCCAAAACAACTCAGAATAAGAATATAAACACAAGCCTTGTCTTTTTCCATTTCTCAGAAAAGGGAAAAGCTAATTTGAGTAGAATACTTCTACAATGTATTTTGATGGCAATTTGATGAAATAAATACCACAAGCCAATGAAATATTTTTAAAAGGAAGAAAGATCATTGCATATATCCAACAGTGAAAAACTACATTCACTTGTGAGAATATTTTTTTACAGTTTAAGTAGATTAGTGTAAACATCAGAATAATAATGTTGGTTTTTAATTATAAAATATTTAAAACATACTGATACAAGTAAAAAATAATATAATGAATAAAAAAATGTTCTCTGTATCTATGGGTCTGTTTATGTTTTGTTTGTTCATTTTTTTTTGTTCATTAGATTCCACATATAAGTGAAATCATATGGTATTTGTCTTTCTCTGTCTGACTTATTTCAGTTAGCATAATACCTTCTAGGTCCATCCATGTTGTTGCAGATGGCAAGATTTCATTTTTTATGGCTGAGTAATATTCCATTGTATATATGTATATGCCCCTTCTTCTTTATCTATTCATCTATTGATGGACATTTAGGTTGCTTCCATGTCTGGGCTATTGCAAATAATGCTGCAATGAACATATGGATCCATATGTCTTTTTGAATTAGTGTTTTGGGTTTTTACAGATAAATACCCAGAAGTAGAATTACTGGATCCTTCTTTGTCACTTGTTATAGCCTTTGTTTTAAAGTCTATTTAGTCTGGCGTAAGTGTTGCTACCCCAGCTTTGTTTGTTTGTTTGTTTCCATTTTCATGAAGTATCTTTTTCTATCCCTTTACCTTCAGTCTTGTGTGTGTCCTTTGATCTGAAGTGAGTCTCTTGTAGGCAATATACATAGAGGCCTTGTTTTCTTTTCCATTCAGCCACCCTATGTCTTTTGATTGGAACATTTAATCCTTTTACATTAAAATAACTGTTGATAAATATGTAGTTATAGCCTGTACTTTTGACTTAGATTTCAACACTCCCATGGGCTACATGGCTTTGGTTCCCACTCACCACTGAAGGAATTCAGTGTTGTTTTGGCATTTGAAAGTTTGCCTTTGTTGATTTCAAGCTCAGCTACACACTTTTTTTAATTGGAAGGAAAAACCCTAAAACCTTCTAACCCACATTTCTATGTGCTTGGATCAGAATAGCAACTCAGTCTGACATTTTAAGTAGAAATGCTAGGAAGAAATTATTGCAAAATCATGATAAGAACATGGAGATAATGATTTTCCTGAAGACAATAGAGAAAAATGATGCAAGAAAGTGTATTATATAAAACTGCATTGTGGACAAATTAAATAAATGGTATTCATTCCGTAATGGATACCATTAAGTTTGAAGTCATGGAGGTCATTTGTTACACTGGTGAGAGTTGTTTCATGGAGTAGTGGGGGAAGCCTAATTGTAGTGAATTAAAAAGTGAAAGGGAGGTGATGGAGAGGACATAGGAGATCCTTCACCTGAAGTGGGACTTTGCAGAGAGAAGACTGAGCTGGTAGTGACACAAGGGGTGGAGGGGAAGATGTTTGTGCACTGAGGGAAGGAAACAGTGCAGGCAGAAGAGACAGGAAAGAAAGAGGTCCCACCAAGGCTAGAGAAAGCTCAGATTAAACCCAATGTTGTCCACAATAAGATATCACTTCACACCTGTTAGGATGGCTATTGTCAAAAAGACAAGAAATAACAAACATTGCCTAGGATATAGGGAAAAGGAAACCCTTGTGCACTGTTGATGGGAATGTAAATTGGTGCAGCCAATATGGAAAGCAGTGTGGAGGTATCCCCCAAAATAGAAATAGAACTACCATATGATCCAACAACTCCACTTCTGAGTATTTATCCAGAGAAAACACTAACCCAAAATGATATATGCACCCCCCCCCGTTCTCTGCAACATTATTTACAATAGTCAAGATGTAGAAACAGCCTAAGTGTCCTTCGATGGATGAACAGATAAAGAAGATATCACACACACACACACACACACACACACACACACACACACACAGGAATATTACTCAGCCATGAAAAAGAATGGAATCTTGCCATTTGTGACAACAGGCATGGACCTTGAGGGCATTATGCTAAATGAAATAAGTCAAACAGAGAAAGACAAATACTACATGATCTCTCTTATATGTGCAATCTAAACAAAACAAACAAAACAAAAAACAAGCTCATAGATACAGAGAACAAACTGTTCAAAGCAGAGGGGAGGGAGGATGGGGCATAGGCAAAATGGGTGAAGGGGACCAAAAGGTACAAACTTCCAGTTATAAAATAAATAAGTCAAGGGGATGTAAAGTACAGCATGGTGACTATAGCTAATAATACTGTATTGCTTATTTGAAAGTTGCTAGGAGAGTAAATCTTAAAACTTCTATCACAAGAAAAAAAATTGAAACTATGTATGGTGATGGATGATAACTAGACTTATTGTGGTGATCATTTAACAGTGTATGCAAATATCAAGTCATTATTTTGTACACCTGAAACTAATATAATGTTATATGTTAATAATATCTCAATTTTTAAAAAGGTTGTTATTGGGCTTTCCTCGAAGGGAAAATCAGAATCCAGAGGGAAAGAAGGATAAGGAGAGCACAGAGGTCAGTTGAGTTGGGGCAGAAGGGACAAATTGAGGGGGTTCACATCCATGGCTAGGCGGAGTCAGTAGCTTGGCCCTGGTTAAGGGATGAGAATAGGTAGGGACCTGGGGAAGGAGAGCAGGGGAGGTCTGAGCATGTGGGATGCTGTGGAAATAGAGAGGGGCATCAATGAGTACGCCTTGAGGGAAGAAAGGCCATGGGAATCCCTCCCACCAACCTCAGTGGGCCAGCCTGGAATGGATGTTAGGCAGGTATTGCAGGAGGTCAAGGGTGAGGGAATTTGGATGCTAATGAGAAGGTGGAGAGGCATAGGTGCACCTGCGTGGAGTAAGTAGAAAGAGTGAGAGAGAGGGACGCTCACCCAGGGAAGCTGGTGGCTGCGGGGCGCCCCGGCTTGTGACCCGGGCCCCTGCCTCTTTAAATTTTTTTTTTTTAAAGAAAGGAGAGAGAGAAGGGGGATAGGTACAAATCATCCTTGGGCAGAGAGTGGAAGCAAAGTGGGAGTATTAGGTGAAAGTAAACATTTCTAAAAGGAGAGCTTGGAAATTATTTGTTACATGTAAATTGCTTTGTAGTTCTATTTGACTGGGACTTGATCGGGGGAGAGAGAGGAGAGAGAGAGAGAGAGAGAGAGAGAGAGAGAGAGAGAGAGAGAGAATAGATCGAAGGAAAACACAGAAAGAGAGAGAGTAGGGGAGAAAGACAGGCCAGTGGGCATATGGTTAAGTGAATAGATGAGCATAAAATAGCTAGACTGACTGATTCTTCCCTAAACTTGATCTTTCTAGACTCTTATATTCTCTGCATTCCTCCTCTTTTTCCTTCCTCTGTCTCTTCCTCCACTTATCTAGGAGCTCAGTGCTGTTGGAGAGCAGCTGAGGGGCTGGCACTGGGGTGGGGCACTGGAATGGGAGGCAGCAACTTCAGGGAAGCTGGATGGCAGTAGGAAGCTGAAGCTGAGAGTGGGAGGGAGAGGGGGAGGAAGAGGGAGAAGCAGAGGTGCCCCAGGCATGGAAGCTGCAGAGGTGTCAGAGCCAGAGACTTAATGACAAGCCCGGGGTCCACCTGCACAGATGAGCAGGTCTGGGAGGTGAAAGCTGTGGGGAAATTGGAAAAGGGACACATTCATTTTTCAGCACACTTCTCTCTCTCTCTCTCTCTCTCTCTCTCTCTCTCTCTCTCTCTCTCTCTCTCTCTCTCACACACACACACACACACACACACACACACACACACACACACACGTCTTTAATAAAGAGCCAGAGGCTTAACTCTGTTCTGGCTCTCACTCCATTTCCTCAAAAGACCTCCTGGGAAAGAGGTTGTAAAGAGAGGCAAAGATGGTCCTGGGGAAGGAATGGGACTGCTTTCTCCCCTGGGCTTTGCCAGTCTATGCACCTGCCTGGAGAAAACCAGCAGCCACATCCCTGGTGAACTGGGGGTGGGGTGGGGAAGGGTTAGAGAACCAAGAACAAGGTTGGGAGGCTGACTGGTTGCCCAGCACTGGAGCAGACACTTGGCCAGAACTCCAAGCCTCTGGAGCCCCAGCTCAGCCCCTCAAAGAGGCCTAAGTACATTCTGGGAAGGCTCCTCAGTGCCCCCTCCCCCCACCCAACACACTAGAGTCACAGGAACCCAGGACACTCTCTAAGCTCAGAGCCCTTAACTTCTGCGCTGGGTCCTCCTTCTCTGACCCTAGAATTAGGACAATGGGAATGGGGCCGAGCTGAACCACTGGGCCAGGAAGGGCTGGTTTGTCTCTAAAGTCAGCACCTCAGGATCCGATTTCAGCCCTCACAGCCCACAACAATTCACATCTGTTCTGGAAGAGTGCCTACATCTATGGGAGTTGTACTAACACCATTCTAATCATCAAGGGCATCACACCAAGCCCTTGGCACTAGGAAGAAAGCCCTTCCCTCTGCTGTCACCTGCCCGAGGGGAGGGTGACCTCTGTGTCCAGTAAACACACATCGGCCCACACGTAAACTGGAGACTCTCTAATGTGTCTTGGAGGCTTTTTTCAAATAACAATAATCCCAGCCCCCATCTTGGGTGACCACAGTCCACCACCTCTCCCATGTATTTCTGAAGATTCTTGAAAGTGTTTACGTGTTCCTCTAACCCACTGCCTGCCACCAGGTTGCTCCGCGTGATTGTGCAGGTTGCAGACTGTATATTTCTAGGGCACCATTCACACAGACCATGATGATAATATAACCATCTTTGGACTGCCTTCCAGTCACCACTGGCTGTCAAGCCCACTGACATGAGTTCAAGTTCTCTTTCTTCCAAAAGGCACAGGTTACCCAAGTTGAAGATGTGAATCCTTCCAAAAGCAGAACTTGAATTATTCTGCAACACCTGATTCAAACTGTCCACGCTCCTTACTTGTAAACAATTTTTGGTTTTTCCAGTGGGTATAAGCTAATTATTTTTTCAGTCACCCACTACAAATAATTCATGTTTTAATTACAACCTATAAAATGGCACATCGCCTACAGAGTTAGTTTAGTTCCTAAGCTCTGATGGCTGGTGTAACTTGAGTGCTATTTGCTTATGATGAGTGTGGACTGTATGACATCACTTAGGTCTAATTGGTCCAGGCAAGTCCATGGTGGATGCACTCTCACAAGGGTGTAGCTTGTGGCAATCAATTTTTCTGCGTGTTGTAAAATATACATAACAAAATTGACCATCTTAACCATTTTTAAGTGTACAGTTAGTTCTGTGGCATTAAGTAAATTCACACTGTTGTACAGCCATCACCATCTCTAGAATTCTCTCTTTTTATCTTGCAAAACTGAAACTCTGTACCCGTTAAACAATAACTCTTCATTCCTCCCTCCCCCAACCCCTGGCAAACACCATTCTGCTTTCTGTCTCTCTGAATTTGACTATTCTATGTACCTCATATAGGTGGAATCATACAGTAGTCGTCCTTTTCTGATTGGCTTATTTCACTTTGCATAATGTCCTCAAGTTTCCTCCATGTTGCAGCATGTGTCAGAATTTCCCTCCCGTTTAAGGCTGAATAAGATGCTATTGTATGTGTATGCCACATTTTGCTTACATAGCCATCACTGACGAACACTTGGACTGCTTCTGTCTTTTGGTTACTGTGAATAATGCTCCTATGAACATGTTTGAGTCCCTGCTTTCAATCCTTTTGGGCATTTACCCAGAGGTGAAATTTCTGGATCGTATGGTCACTCTATGTTTAATTTTTTGAGGAATTGCCTTATTGTTTTCCACAGCAGCTGTACCATTTTACATTCCTGCCAGCAATGCACAAGGGTTTCAATTTCTACATATCCTTGCCAACACTTGCTATTTTCTGTTTTTGTTTTCCAAATTCTGACCAGGTCAGCCTCTGCTGACTGCAGGACCTGGTGCAGGGGGAGGGGGGACAGTCAGTGACCAGGAAAGACTTTTGGCCCAGGCTTCCTATGCATGAAGAGCCTGTACTTTAAAATTTTTTTTTTGGTACTTTTAATTTTATTTCCAATGAGATCAAACATAGATTTTTTGTACTTTTGTGTCATTATTAAAATAATTAATTTATTAATGGAAGCATTTAAATTATACCGCATCTAAAGCACACCGTTTGGGTATTAGACATTTTTTTAATGTACCTTTAACCCTCAAATAAGCAGAAGTGGCCTGGACTCTGTCAACATCCAAGAGTCATTGACTGGCTGTCCCTCCTGAAAGGACGTTCTCAATCCTGCATTGTCATGCCTCTGCTCCCTTCTCTGTCTATTCTTCCTCTTCCCACCCCCTCAATGTAGGTCTCCATTCCCTAAGATGCAGTCTCTGCTCTCTGGCCCCTCACCTCCCATCATCTCACCCACTATCCCACTTCCACCATCCTTGTTATGACAAATGGTCCCCAAATCCCTATTTCTCAGACAAACTCTCCTCCCAACCCCAGATATGCGTTTCCAACTGCCTGAAGTTGATTCCCTGAAAAACACTCTGAGATGGAGATCTGTGGGCAGAAAGTTTACTGGGCTGTGCTCTTGAGGTGAATCAACATCAGTGGTGGAGGGAAGGAAGTAAAGTTGGGCAGATGAAGGAATGGGGCAGTCAAAACCAAAGCCACAACCAATCCCATAATGAGCTCTGGAATCTGGATGGCCTTCAGATGTGTCCTGCCTTGAGCAAGGGTGCCCGGCCTTTATATCCCCACAGGGGTCAGTCATATGATGTTAGCTTTCTACAAAGGCAGTGTCACTGTGGACGAGGGGCTATCCTTCCCTGAGCGTAAACACAGAGGGGGACTCAGCTGAGAGCACTCAGCCATGAAGCCTTCCAGAAATGGGGAATGAGTGTTTTGGCCCTGAAATAGGGAGCTGGGTGATATACCACGGCATCCACGACACCAGGCATCACTTGGATGTCCTCGGGTATCTCAAACTCAATATGTCCCAGACTGAACCTGCTCCTTTTCTGGGTTCTCTAGTGTTATGACCAGATTCCTAGGCTTGTCAAGTCAAGTCAGTTATCTTCCCTCTACTTTATCCTACATCCAACTAATACCTCGTCCCATAGAGGGCATTAAACTTTGCCTAAAGTCTCTTGAATTCATCCCCATCTCTTCCTTTCCACCACCACTGACCTGGTTCAGGCCCTCACAACCGTGTTATGGCTCTGTACTTCAACTACCTTCCAACAGGTTCCGTGGAAATAGCACAGAATAGGTGCTAAATGAAAGGTGGATTTGGATACTGTTTAAAAAGAGAGAGAGAGAAATATTTAACCTCACTGGAAATCAAGAGGAAAAGAAAGAAGGAAAGAAAAAAGGAAGGAAGGAAATTAAAATAACAGTTTCAATAATATGTAGAGTTAATTGTAATATTATATATAACAAGATATAGTGTATTTTGTTAATTGTTATGTATTCAGTTATACCTAATAATTGATTTGGTATTTATTAAATTTGCAAGGATGTCTTTGGAAAATGACTTTACAATATTTCTCAAGAATCATAAAGATCCTTGATGCAGGAATTGCAGCTCTGAGAATCTACCCCAAAAATAGCTTGAAATATGAGGAAAAATACGAACAAAGATATTAATTATAGCATTATTAATTATAGTTTTAAAAAATGGAAGCAACTTAAATATCTTACAGTAGAGAATGAGTTAAGTAAGGTGTAGGTTGTTCTATGTGACATTATAAAATCATTTAAAATAATGGTCAAAAAGTCTATGTAACAGTGTGGAAAGTGATTATTGCAATGTTAAATCAAAATATTAGGATTCATCATGCTTATGCATTACGATTGCAACTATGTAAAAAGTATGATCAGGGAAAACATTCTGGAACAAAATACACCAGCATGCTAAGAGTTCTTGTATTAAAGTCATCCCTGGTCTCTTTAACCCTTCTTCCTCCACCATAACCTCCCCCTCATTCTTTGATTTTCTTAGTATGTGAAGTGCAATGGAAATGCAACTTTAAGATCCACTCCATTCCATCAGATTGCTATCCCAGGGCCCTTTTACCCAATAATTATGGAGTCACCACCGGACATTTATAATCCCACACAACCCTACTTTTCAAAGTTGTAGTTAGTAGCCTTATTATTTTTACAATATAATATGTAATGTAATATAATAAATAAAAATGCATCAGTACTTCATTTTTTTATTATTGCTAAGCAATATTTCAGTATATGGATATACCATATGACATTTTGTTTATCCATTCATCATTTGATGGACATTTGGGTTGTTTCCACTTTTGGCTACTATGAACACTCACCATGCACAAGTTTTTGTGTGAATATATGTTTTCAATTTTCTTGGGTATATATGTACTAGGAGTGAAATTGCTGGGTTGTGGAATTGTGTTAACTGTACGTTTAACCTTTTGAAGAATTGTTAGATTGTTTTCCGAACTGCATCATTTTATATTCCCACCAGCAGGTGGTGAGTGTTCCAATCTCTCTATATCCTCACCAATACTTATCATCTGTTGTTTTGGTTATAGCCATCCTTGTGGGTGTGAAGTGGTAACTTTGTGGTTTGGTTTGCATTTTCTTGATGGCTAATGATGCTTACCATTATTCATTTGCAACCAAAAGACATTTTTTTAAAAACAAAGTCAAATTGAAATGTTCCCACTATAAAAGTAATTCATGCATATTATTAGATATTTTGGAGACAGATTTTAAAAAGTTAAACCACACCCACATAGCACCATCTAGAGGTAACCGCTGTAAATATTTCAGTGTGTTTCCTTTGAATTTTTCGCCCTCTATTCTTTCAAAAATATTATTGAAGTGATGTGACATTTGAAGTTCTGCTTCTGACTTTTCCCCCTAATATGATAAAATGGGAATTTTCTCAACCTCTTTGTAAACATTACTGCATGTAACAATTTCCTTAGCCATTCTCCTATTAATGGACATTTGGTTGTTTCCAGATGCATTTAATATTGTAAATAATGTAATACAGTGCTCTGATGTTGCTCTCTTTTTTTGACATGTGTTCCATCTGTCCGGTACGGCTGAGGTCTTTGAGGATGAAGAACCTGTCTTCTCTTCCCTTTCCATCTATTGGCATCCTTCCAGGACAGTACTTGGTACAGAGTAGACTTATTAAGTCCTGATAAAAGTGAACTGGCATCTTAAAATGCTTAACCATAGAGCTGGGAGGACTATGGGTGGAGCTGGGCCCCTTGTTAACTCTCTAGTCTTGACTTCCTGTTGAACTTCTGGGGTAAGGATGAAAATAAAGGGGGAAGCCCTGTTGGTCTTGGCCCTCTTTTTTCCACGTGGGTGGCTGGTTGGGACACCCACCAGCAAGTGTGCATATACACACTCCTTGGTGGCTTTGTTTCTTTTTCTTTTCCTGAATAAACTGTTCTTTTAGTGGATTTTCTGGAGAGTTATTTTCTGCCCGTCGATAGTCTTTATTATGGGCCACACACTGTTCTAAGCACCTGATACATATCAATGCATTTAATCCTCACAACTTCCCTATGAAATAAATAATATTATTGTCATCCCTATTTTACAGATGAGGAAGTTAAAGTAAAGAAATTGGTCCAAGGTCATCAGCTAGTAAGGGGCAAAGGAGGAAACTAAATCCAGGCAGCTTGGCATCAGAGTCCAAAACTCTTAATCGCCAGCCATGTTGCTTCCCTGTGATGATAGAAGAAAAGGGAATTGGAGATGGAACGACAGCCATTGGAGCTTTGGGGGTTGGTTGGTCTCATGTTAGAAATCAGGTACCCAAGCTCCTTCCTTAGTTGGGGATGGAGGCAGCACGGTCAGGAAGCCTTGAGGAAGAGAAGCGATTCAGATCCAACTCACAGGACTGAAGCTTCTAACTGTCCCTAGCCTTGCATCTTCCTATTAGCCCACAAAGCACCAGAGTGGGCTTTCTCAAATGCAAATCTGATCCTGTCAGATGGCCTTTCCCTGCTTAAAACTCTCTATTGCCCTCAGGATAAAATCCCCAAACCCATACCTGGCATTCAAGGTCCTCTCTAGCTCCATCCCTCCCCATTCTCCACCTGGCCTCTCCTCTCTACTTTACTTTAAGGTCCTACAAACCCCACCAGGCTATCTCACTCTTGTACCTGTTGGCCCATTGTCCTGGAGAGCGATTTCCCACCTCACCCCTACTCAACCTGCTTTGGCCCCATTCACTCTGTCTTTGCTTAAAGACTCTCTTCCAGAAAGCCTGCTCCAAATCCCTCCACTGGATTGTGTTCCCCTGCTAGACCCATACTTCTCTCCTGACACTCATCACATTTCTTGTAATTGCTTTTCTTAAAAACAACAATACTTTTTTTATTATTATAGAAAATTTAAATATAAAAAAAGAGAATATTTTCATCATACAACTTCAATTATCAACAGACGGCCAACCTAAACCCCAAACTACTTCCCTTCTCCTGTATTATTTTTAAGCAAATAATACAGGTCATTTTATTTCACCTGAAAATGTTTTATATATTGCGTTTCCCCCAAAATAAGACTTAACTGGAAAATAAGCCATAGCATGATTTTTCAGGATGACATCCCCTGAACGTAAGCCCTAATGTGTCTTTTAGAGCAAAGATTAATATAAGACCCAGTGTTATTTTGAGGGAAACACGGTATATAGCAAGTGTCTCTAAAAGATAAGGACTTTCAAAATCATAGTTATAATAGATAGCATTATCTTGCTTTTTAAAAGCCATAATATTTTTTTCTTTTTTCAATTTTATTTTGAAAAATTTTAAACCTATGGAAAAGTTGCAAAAGTAATTCAGTGAACATCCCTAAATTTCTCACCTAATTCACCAATTGCTAATATTTTGCCATATTTGTTCTCTGAACCATACAAGGCTAAGTCGCAAATATGATGATCTTTGACCCCTAACCATTTCCACATATATTTCCCCAAAACAAGGAGATTTCTATGTAACCATATGTCATGCAGGGTGTCATGCGGGGTCTCTGGCCCCGCTCCCCCCATAATAATGCAGGACATGGTGAGGCCAAAAAGGAACACCCATGGAGCCATAGATAGGGGAGTCATATCACTATATTCTTGCTGGCAGCTGGGCTGGAGACAGAGGGAGCAAACATCCGCCAGTACCCCAACAAGGGGTCTTCCTGCACCTCAGTCTCGCTGGCAGCTGGGCAAGACACACACAAGAAGTAGTAGCCACACGATCTGCAATCCGCTGTCCACTTTTCTGCCTACCAACTAACCAACCAACCAACCAACTAACCAACCAACCAACCAATGCAGTTACAGCAGTTATATCAGTGGCTAATTGGCTAACTGGTTATAGCTGATGGCCAACCAATCACAGCTGATGGCCATCTACTACCCCAGCCAGCATCTTTCCACGTGAGGCTGAGAGCCTGGAAACTGCTCTCTGGGACTCTGTCCCCTCACCATAATATGATGATCATATTCAGGAAATTTAAGATAGATACAATAAAACGCCTATAATACAATTCATATTCACATTTTGCCAAATGTCTCAATTTCTTCACAGAAATGTTTTCCAATCCAGTATCTGATCCAGAATTGTGCATTGCATTTGGTTGTATAGTCTCTTTAGCCCCTTTAATCTGGAAGAGTTCATTCTTCTTTTATGACACTGGTATTTCTAAAGAGCCCCAGCCACTATTTCCTCGGCTGACTCTGAATTCATGTTTGTCTGATTGTTTCCCTCCCTGTTCTGCCTTTCTTGTTTTCTGCCTCTTTGGCAGAGTGGTGCATCCTCAGGGCTTCACATCAGGAAGTGGATGTCCATTTGTCTCACTATGATGATATTGACTCTGATTGCTTAATTAAGGTGTCCTATAATTGCTTTAAAAAATTTCACATGATCTGTGGGTTCTTTTTCGTGCTAGACTGTGAGCTTCATGAAGGCAGAAGCCATATCTGTTTTCTCCATTTCTGTATCCACCAGGCATAGCAGGTTTAAACTGAAAAGGTGTCCCTGCACGGTGCAGGGCTCCATGCCTTGCCCTCCATTCAGCCTCACAGCAGTCCTGGGAAGGACTAATTGAGATCTCAGATGAGGAGACAGAGGCTCAGAAAGGGGGAGGCTTCATAATAGAGTGATTTCCTCAAATTTCTACTTGAGCTGTTCTGGCCCTTCTAACACTATCCCCTCTGGATGGCACTTGGGAAAAGCGTTACTCCTCAGCCCCCCCCCCCCCCAAAAAAAAAAAGGTTTCAATGGAAATAGAGAAATTCCCCAAAAGAAGGAAATCACATTAACTGTCCAGAGCCTAGGGGCTGGGGGAGAGAAATGGGAGGCCTTATTTGCATTTTTTCTATTAACAAGCTGGAGTTGAGCTAGCTTGCCTGAGGAGATAAATTGAGAGGGAAAACTTTGCATATATTATTTAAAAGGATGCTGCATTAGGTGGGTAATAATGCAGAGTGTGGTGATAAGGTGAGGCCTGGGGGGGGGGGGTCCTTTCCCTCCTTTCCTTCTACCACCCGTCCCACTTCCCATCACCCTCCCTCACCCTCCCTCGGTCCTGGGAACCAGCCTCTTTAAAAGAACAGCTTCCCGGTTAGAGCTCCGTGCTCCTAACTCCGAAGGCTGCCAGTTCGATTCCCACATGGGCCAGTGGGCTCTCAACCACAAGGTTGCCAGTTCAATTCCTCGAGTCCTGCAAGGGATGGTGGGCTCTGCCCCCTGCAACTAAGATTGAACACGGCACCTTGAGCTGAGCTGCCTCCCGGATGGCTCAGTTGGTTGGAGCGCGGGCTCTCAACCACAAGGTTGCCAGTTCAATTCCTCAACTCCCACAAGGGATGGTGGGCAGCGCCCCCTGCAACTAAAATTGAACATGGCACCTTGAGCTGAGCTGCCGCTGAGCTCCCAGATGGCTCAGTTGGTTGGAGCCTGTCCTTTCAACCACATGGTTGCCGGTTCGACTCCCACAAGGGATGGTGGGCTGTGCCCCCTGCAACTAGCAACGGCAACGGCAACTGGACCTGGAGCTGAGCTGCGCCCTCCACAACTAAGACTGAATTCAGAACAACAACTTGAAGCTGAACAGAACCCCCCACAACTAAGATTGAAAGGACAACAATTTGACCATTGTTCCCCAATAAAGTCCTGTTCCCCTTCCCCAATAAAATCTTTAAAAAAAAAAAAAAAAGAACAGCTTCCTTAGGCCTCAGAAGCAGGTTGGAGCTGACACCTCAATAACTCTTGACACTTTCTCGCTGAGAGAGCCCAAGAAGAAGGGGTCCTGAGACTGGGAAAAATAGAAAGAGGACCAGTGTCCAAAGCTGAGACCCTAATCCTGTGGTTCTAAGTGGCAGGGGGAAGAAGGAAGTGTTGGAGGACACTACCCCTATAGGGAGCTTTTAAAAATATGAGAGAGATCTTTCGGTTGTCTCAATAATTGGGTAGGCAGGGTTATTGGTATTTCATGTCTAGGGGACCGGGATGCTAAATTGGGACCTTACATTGCCAAGGACAGTCTCACTCAAAGAATTATCCAAATGCCAAAGGTACTCCCATTGAGCCGGAAACCCTCCCTGCATGTATGTGCAAGCCTTTCCTTTAAGTCCTGCCACACTGCTGCCACCAAATTCAATAGCAACCTGGGTAGGACCTGGGCAGTTGAGGATGTAGTTAGTTGAATGAGCAGGGTCCTTGCTCCATCACAAGCACATCACTTAACCTCTCTGAGCCCCATTTCTTCTTTTATAAAAAGGCATGCCAATGCCTCCTTCTCAATGTAGTAAGAGAAAGCAATGGGAAATAGAGTAAAAGTGTGAGCATACATCAGGGGATGTTGTTATAATGGGGAGCGGAGCGGAGCCTGCTAATTTGGTAAGGGGCTTCTAAAGGCATTTATCCTTCTCTGGGCGAGGTTTATAAGGCTGTGGTACCCTAACCACTCCTGCCTCACTGGGTGAGAGGCTCATAATCACAAGGTCAGCGTCCATAGTTAATGCTGTTTGACCTTGACTATAGCTTCCCCACTGAAAGATGGTGTTGATTGTGCCTATTCTATAGTCAAATAACAGAACTGGAAATGATTTGGAAAATGTTGCATACCGGTATTATGAAGAAACAAGGTACGAGGAGAATCCATCATGTAATTTGCCATTTCCTGATGAGTCAGAAAGATCTCCTTTCTCCTCTCCCAGCCTCAGTCTCCTCATCTGTTAGATAAGTATGTAGCCATCCCAAAACACTACGTGCATGTGCGTGCATGCATGTACACACACGCGCACACACGCAAGCACACACACACAGACTAGAAGATCTCAGAATTAGGGGAGTATCTGAGTGTCCCATATTAAAGAAGTTTCATTATGCAGAGCAAGGTGGTGATTGTACTGAGACAAATTGGAGCGTGGGGGAGCCAGGCAATCACTTAGAAGAGTCTGCTTCTTCTGTGTGGGTGAGTTTGGGGGGTAGGGATGAATTTAGGGGTAAGGTGGTTTGTGAGTCCTGGGAGGCTGTATGAGGGTTTTAAGCACTTGAGGCACAGGAAGCAGCATAGGTAGCTATTCTGGGTTAACACACGTAGAGCACCAAGAACAGTGCCTGCCCAGGCACAAAGGAAGCACCCTGGGCATGCTCTTCTCCTCCCACTCCCTCTTCTGCCTCCTCCTCCTCTTCCTTCTTCTGTTTCTTTCTCTTATCGTTGTTGTTACAGAGATGGTATGGGCTATAATGGAGAAGTCAGTTGGGAAAGATGGTGTTAAGAGTGGGAAGAGGTTAGCTGGCTACGGGGATGGGAATAACAGATGAGGATAAGCATAGCATGGAAACTCAGCAGCCCTACCAGAAAAAGAAAAAAAAAAGCTTTGGACTTCTTCACAGAGGTCTGGACACACACATATACATCTGTATACATCTGCATGTTCTGGACTGAACCTATGTTGACAGTTCCTGCAGAAGCAAATTCAGCTGACACAAAGCAAGGAAGATCTTTTGAGGGAATCTTGTTGGCTCCCATAATGAAGCCCAGTGACGCTGGTACAGAACACCTCTCTTCAGCAGACTGGCTCCTGGTGTTCCCAGTCTGCACCCGTTACTACCCCATAGACACCCAAACTGTGAAGGTCCTGAGTGTCCCTGAAAACAGGGGTATGGCTGGCTCACAAACTAGTGGGATATTTTACTGTCCTTAGTATTCTGCCCAGCATCCCAGGAAGTAATGTGATGTTTCGGGCCAAGCTCATGCGGATGAGTATTCATAACAGTT
This sequence comes from Rhinolophus sinicus, assembly GCF_057876585.1. Lineage (NCBI taxonomy): Eukaryota > Metazoa > Chordata > Mammalia > Chiroptera > Rhinolophidae > Rhinolophus > Rhinolophus sinicus. The sequence continues at coordinate 24,674,285 of NC_142514.1, forward strand.
GTACAGATAAAGCCCTTTTCCACACTGCAGTTGGTGGCTCAGAAAGCTTCCTCTGTCTCTGGGACAGTGCCCTGCTTCTAAACCCTTGGAGGCCGCTGGTTCCAGCCTCCCCAGAGCAAGTTCTCTTCATTTTTCCTAGGATGCTCTTTTACTCATCTTCCTGGTTGACATCGGCTGCTCTGTGAACTCTTTCCTGATTGTCCCTCATTCTTCTCTGTACCCCAAACACAGAACGAGTATCTCCATTTTCTAGGTTCCCACACCAAAGTTTCCCAAATGTGATCCCTGGAACACTCAATCTATAAGATGACCCATGAAAAAAGGGTTTCATGCTCAAACAGCTTGAGAAGCCCTTCTCTCCGGAATCCACAACACATAACTAGCACAGTAAAGGCCCTGAGGAGTCCTGCAATAAAGAAGTCCAGCTGACACCATTTATCCCAGTGTTTCCCAAGACCCTGTGATCACAGAAATCTTTTACGTCCCGCCTGTTAGGACATGTTTTGGAAATGCTTCCATAGCACCCTGTACAGACTTCTATTAGCACTTACCACACTGCCCTCTCATTACCCATGTCTGGGTCTGTCTTCCCGAATAGACTGTGAAGTCCAGCAAGATGGGACTGTGTCTGATTCATGTGGGTCCCCAGTGCCTAGCAAAGGGCGTGGCACATGGTAGGCAACAAATATTTGTTGAACCCAGGAATTTCCTGTCTGTGACTAAGATGAGGATGTGAGGAGCACCTTGGAGGCAGGTTCCTGGCAGTGCCTGGGAGGAGTTAGGTGTCTGGTGACAATGGTGAGAGGAACAGTGTGATGCAGACATGCTTGCAGGCTGTGGAGTTCAGGGCCCTCTGGGGATGTGGTCCATCCTGAGAGATCTGGGACAGAGGCAAGGGTGTCCAGCATCCCTGGGGATTCAGGCACCTGGCGTGGCCTCTGCAGTCATAATGGCCTGAGGGAGCCCAAGGAAGGGCAAGTCTTCATCAGCTTGGGAGGAACCCAGCTGTCCTGCATGTGACAAGCATCGTGTGGGCAAGGCTGGGCCAACACTCACCATCTTTGGAGGGTCTGGCTTCCCTGAATCATCCATTGCCCTGTAGTCCCCTGAACCTTGGGGCTCTGAAGGATGGGTCTGTGAGGAACAAGGCTAGCCAGCGATTTCATTCCCTTTCCTGAGAGGGAAAATCTCCATGAAGGCTCCTGAGGAAGGTCTTTGCAGACAGGACTGTAACGTGTGGAACACCAGACCCTCGGGAAATACTCGTATCAAGTCAGCAAGGATGCAGGAACCAGATGGAGAAGGCCTGGCAAGTCAAGCTAAGCATGTTGAGCCACTAGAGAGCCTTGGAAAGGTCTTACATTGGAAGATTCTTATAGGAATCCATATTCGAGTAGTGTGGCAAATGGAAGGGAGGGAGCCAGACCAGGAGCCCTTCCAGTTGTCCAGGTGAGAGATGATAGTGGCCTGAACCAAGGTGGGGGGAGTTGGAGTGGAGAGGAAGGCATGGGCTGGAGATGTGCTTGGGAGATGGAAGGGACTGGACTTGGTGACTGAGTGCCATGAGGAGTGACTAGGAGGGCTGAAACTCACACCCTAAATGACTGAGCGGCGTGACCCAATGTGTGGGTGTGGAGATGAGCTCAGTTTAGGACATAGGAAGCTTGAGTTGCTCTGGGTCATCTGGGTGGAACTGTCCAGTGGCCAGTTGGATATACAAGTGGGGGTGGGAGGCAGAGGCCCTGCTGGAGACAGAGGTGTTGGAGTCCCCAGGATAGGTGGGGACTGAAGGCACAGAGTGGAGGAGATCCCAGGAGGAGTGTGGAGAGAAGAGGTCCCAGGACAGCCCAGGGGAACATCAAGGGCTACAGAGAGCTGTCTGAATACTGGGTGTTGGGGCTGGCTGGAGGAGTCCAAGAAGCATGCGGAACCACCTGAGTCCCCTCCAGCCTGCTAACTCGCACCCACTCAGACATCACACCCACAGGTCCAGTCTCACATCTACGTTCTCACCTGTGGCCCACATCGCCTGCACACCCCTGCACACCCAGCGAAAGGCTTACCCCGTAGCCCTCTCTTGCTCTTCCTTCCAGGGCCCCAACCCTCGCAGACCCTAGGGTTAATCCTCTCCCTCCCCCAGATTAGGGGCGCTGCCCCCCTTTGTGCGTCCAAATGCCCAAGGCGAAAGCCCTGGAAGGCTGCCGGCCTTCCAGGCAGCTGAGGTGGGGAAGGCGACAGGGGCGGCAGGGGAGGAGACACAAAAGCGAGGAGGGATTCCGGCTGCAGCTGTCCCGTGAGAGGCTAGGACAAAGGGCCTGCTGGCGGGCCGGCCCCAGCCGTTTTCATGCTTGTTGGGATTAGGCGCAGGGAACGTCGCTCGCAGGGGTGCGGATCAGCAGTGGGGGTCGCGCTGGCGCGTGGGGCGGGCTCGGCCCCGCCCGACCCCTGCTTTGTGTAGAGCCCCGCCCACGCGGCTCCAGGCGGCACTGGGTCGGGAGTGGCTGCCCCTTTGTCTTCGCTTTTCGGAGGACGAGCCCCGCCCAGGGACCGCTGAACACCAGCTGAACGCCAGCCTCCAGCCCTCTCCTCCTTCCCCAGCACAGAGCCCTGGAGCTCCACATCGCGCCCCTTTATGGGGCAAGGTCGTGGCCCCCAGCCGGGAGCTCTCGGACTGCTCGCAGCCCACCGCCGGAGCCTTTTTTCATGGGGGCGGGGGAGGTGTACAGGCCCTTGGGGAACCTAGGCCCCTCCCGCGGCCCTGACTTTAGTGCAAACACCCCTTTCTCCCACGCCTCCTCCCTCCCTGCGCCCGCCAGTCCCACAACCAAATGAATCTCTTCTCAAATCTACTGGTGATAAATGAGAAAGGAGCGATTAGAGGATGGACAGGTTCTGAGCCTAGGGGCTTGGGGGACGAACAGGGTAAGGATATGGTTTGGCTAGAGAAGCCTTCAGGCCTGGAGAGAAGCAGACACATTTCTGGCTATCTGGTGCTGGGGCTGGGAGAGTCTCAGGGGGCTGCTGGGGCATTTAAACCTCCCCAGTCTGGGTGCAATCGTGTTTCTGAGAAGGGCGGGGAAGCAGAGGGAACACGCATGTATATCTATGTCCAAGAATGTGCATTTGTGAGTGTCAGTGCTTGTGTGTGCGCGTGAGTGTGAATGCACGCATAAGTGTAGGGTCTGGTGCCTCTGTGTGTGTGGGTGCCCGGTGGGTGTGGGCATGTATATGAGTGTTCATTTGAGGCCTGGCTCAGACCCCAGAGCATCCCCATCTTATGTCCCTCTTCTCACCACCAGCACCCATTAAACTAAAGGGTCTGGGACTCACGGCCCTTTAACAACACTTTTTAATATACAGCACAACTGCTCTGGGGCATCTCCTACCTCTGACAGCCTCCTCATCCTTTCCTAGTCAGATAATAACATTTATGGACTACTTTCTATGTGCCAAGCTCAGGTCTAAGCCCTTTATATGTGTAAACTCATTTAACTCTCATAGAACCCAATGAGAGAAATACTAATTGCCCCCATTTCACAGCTGAGAAAAATGAGGTACAGCTAGCAAATGGAGGATCCAAGACATCTGGGTCCAGTCTACACCAAATATCATTCTTCTGTTGCTTCAACTTCTACTCATTCTCTAGGCTTCTATTCCTCCACAAAGCCTTCCTGATCAGGCACTCACAGATCTCATGGCTTTCCTGTTCCTGTCACTTGTTCTTGCTGCAATTAGGAGACGCTAACACTCAATTTGGGTGAGGCTTGTAGGAAACAGACTGGTAGGTCATAGGCTGCCACCAGAGAGCATTCAATCTCCTTAGAGATAGCCACTACATGGAGCCGATATGCCAACCAAATTATAAATCAACCTGGAGAACCATCTGAAGTCTAGCTGAACGTAAGTCCTATAACTAAAATTATAAAGAAGCCACATGGAGACTGGTAGGAGGGGCAGAGAAGCAGAATGATCCCCAAACCTCCATTTGGCAGTTGAGAATCAGGAAGGATATATCAGCTCTGGAGGTCCCCCTGGATGAGCGAGAGACACCAGCCTTCCACACCAGGCTGCCCCGCTCAGAGTACTGGTGCCGGGGAGATGAGCCCTCACAACACCTGGCTGTGAAAAACAGTGGGGATTCTGACCATTCAGGTGGGATGGAAGGCTGCAGGAAACCCAGACATCCTCTCAAATGGCCCGTGCACAGACTCACTCGCAGGCACTCACCTTGGGCTCCAGCAGAGGGACAGTAACTCAGGGGGCCTCAGAGACATATGGGGGGTAGACTGAGGTGTGTATCTTCAGGGGGAGGACTGGAGGACAGTCGGTAATTTCACAGTGAAGGGTCCTCCTATACAGCTGGCAAGTGGACGCCATCTTTCCTATGTTAAGTCCACCCCCTATGCTTACGGCTAAATTTAAATCTGATTGACCTGGTGAGTTCTGCTGCTCTGCCCTGCTGACTCAACTGGGACCCTGCCCCACCCAAATCACTCACAGGTGGAGGCACTTTCTCTACAAGCAGCCAGCCCCTCCCACATTGCACTCTTTCTTGGAAAACTATCAGACACCACGGGCCCCAGGTAGGCAGTGACTGGCCTCAGTGTACTCTGAGGCTTTTGCTGAGTAGCTCCAGACTCAACACTGGCACCAAGCCAGTCTACATTAACATGGTGACCACAACTCTTCACACTCTAGTGACTCCCTGAGACTCTGCCTCATTCAACTTGTGTACTGCATGAGGCTTTATCAGTGGCTGGACCTTAAGCAAGCTGGCAGGTGGCAATTGGCCTCCAGGTATCCTAGCTTTCGTTGAGTAATCCCAGGCCTGGTACTGGTGGCAGCCATCCTCAGTTCACAGTGTGGCCTCCCCCATGCACCTCTAGGTTTAGCTCAGGCAGCGAACAACCGTGGATCATTTTGTAGTTCTTACCAGGTAGTAACTGGCCAATCACAGGCAGTGGCTGACCTGGGCCTGCACCGGAGCCCCTCCCAAGAAGCCCCAGAACCAACATACTTGGAGGTGGGCTTCAGACCACAGCAGACCACCACCCAATTAGCTCCACAAGCAGCACACACAAAGGGCAGTCTCAACAGGCATCAGAGCTGGCTGGGGTAAACCCTGCTCTGTGAGGTACTCCCCCTGCATAGTAGCCCATAAGCTGTGGACATGGGCAAACGCCACAGTCAATCAGCCTGAGGGTCAATTTCACCCACCAACATGCCAATAGCAATCAAGGTTTAGCTATAACAGGAGAGTATACACAACCCACAGAAGGGACACTCCTGGGGCACCCAGCACAGGTGACCAGGGAGACTGTGCCAATGTGCCCCACAGCACACCTATTATAAAAGGCTATCTGGCCAAGACTGGGAAATATAGCAGATATACCTAATACATAGAAATAAACACAAACAGCCAAAATGAGGAAACAAAGAAATGCGTCCCAAATGAAAGAAAACTCCAGAAAAAGAACTAAACAAAATGGAGGCAAGCAATCTACCAGAGTTCAAAACAATGGTTATAAGGATGCTCAAGAAACTTAGTGAGAACTTCAACAAAGAGATAGCAAGCATAAAAAAGGACATAGAGGGGGTGGCTGGTTAGCTCAGTTGGTTAGAGTGTGGTGCTGGTAGCACCAAGGTTGCCGGTTCAGTCCCCACATGGGCCACTGTGAGCTGCGCCCACCTTAAAAAAAAAAAAAGACATAGAAACCATAAAAATGAACCAGTCAGAAGTGAAGAATACAATAACTGAAATGAAGAATGCACCAGAAGGAATCATCAGCAGACTAGATGAAGCAGAGGATCGAATCAGTGATTTGGAAGACAAGGTAACATAATACAGCCAATCGGAACAACAAAAAGAAAAAAGAATACAAAAAAATGAGGATAGTTTAAGAGACCTCTGGGATATCATCAAGCATAACAACATTCGCATCATACGGGTACCAGAGAGAAAGCAAGGGATTGAGAATCTTTTTGAAGAAATAATGACTGGAAACTTTCCTAACCTAGAGAAGAAAATAGATATACAAGTCCAGGAAGTGCAGAGAGTCACAAACAGGATGAACTCAAACAGGCCCACACCAAGACACATTATAATTAAAATGGAAAAGGTTAAAGACAATCCTAAAAACAGCAAGAGAAAGGCAACTAGTAACTTACGAGAGAGCTCCCATAAGATTGTCAGCTGATTTTTCAGCAGAAACTTTGCAGGCCAGAAGGGATTGGCAGGAAATATTCAAAGTGATGAAAAGCCAGGATCTACAACCAAGACTACACTACCCAGCAAGGATATCATTTAAAATTGAAGGACAAATAAAGAGCTTCCCAGACAAGAAAAAGCTAAAGGAATTCATCACCACCAAACCAGTACTACAAGGAATGTTAGAGCGACTTCTTTAAGACAAAACAAATAAAAAATACGAACAAAATGACAATAATTACATATCTATCAACAATTACTTGAAATGTAAATGGATTAAATGCTCTGATCAAAAACATAGGGTGGCTGAAAGGATAAGAAAACAGAACTCTTACATATGTTGCCTACAAGAGACTCACTTCAGATTGAAAAACAGACACAAACTGAAAGTAAAGGGATGGAAAAGTTATTTCATGAAAATGGGGGGGGGGGAACTGGGGTAGCAATACCTATACCAGACAAAAAGACATAATAGACTTTAAAACAAAGTCTATAACAAGAGACAAAGAAGGACCCAGTAATCCCACTTCTGGGTATTTATCTGAAGAAACCCAAAACACTGCTTTGAGGGGATGTGTGCATTCATATGTTCATTGCAGCATTATTTACAATAGCAAAGATGTAGAGGCTGCCTGGGTGTCCGCTGATGGATGAATGGACAAAGAGGAAATGGTACATATATACAATGGAATATGGTTTGGCCATGGAAGGGAATAAGTTCTTGTCATTTGCGTGGCATTGATGGACTTGGAGGGCATTGTTCTGAGTGTCAGAGGAAGACAGATGCAATATAATTTCACTTATATGTGGAATCTAAAGAATAAACAAACAAAACAGAAACACTCATAGATACAAAGAACATTTTGATGGTTGCCAGATGGGAGGGGGGTTGGGGGATGGATGAAAAAGGGGGAGGGATTAAGAAATACAAATTGGTTGTTACACAGTAGTCATGGGGATGAAGGGTATAGCACAAGGAATAGAGTCAATAATACTGTAACAACTATGTATGGTGTCAGATGGGTACTAGATTTATTGGGGTGATAGATGGGAGGGGGTTTGGGGGATAGGGTGAAAAAGGTGAAGGGATTAAGAAGTACAAATTAGTAGTTACAGAATAGTCATGGGGATGTAAAGTAAAACATAGGGAATATAGTCAATAATATGTTAATTAACTGTATAGTGCCAGGTAATAGACTAGTCAGGGGGATCACTGCTTAAATTATACAAATGTCTAACCACTATGCTTTACAACTGAAGTTAATACATAACAATACTGAATGTTACATGTCATTGGAAAATTTGAAAAGGGAGTGGAAGGTGAAGAGGAATGGGGTTCCAATTTCCAGGTATAAAACAAGTAAGTCATGGGGGTGTAATGTACAGCACAGGGAATATAGTCAATAATATGGTGATAGCATAGTGTGGTGTCAGATGGTTGCTGGACTTATGGTGATCACTCCTTTAGGTATATAAATGTTGAATAACTATGGTGTACCCCTGAAACTAATATAATGTTGTATGTTAGCTATATTTTTTAACAAAAACCTTTAAAAAAAATAAGAAATGCATTTTTCTGTTCCAGTTTATTTATCTTGGTTTACACTCAACATGCAAGAGTTAGACACAAAGTCCCCAGGGTCATTGCTTCAGCCTCATTCCCTGTTTGTTTGACCCCCCATCAGGAATGGAACTCTTTAGAGATCATCAGAAAGAGCCCCCACATTTTGCAGATAGGAAGACTAAGGGCCAGAGGCAGTGTGGGTGACATCCATGCCACAGCTCACCCATCAGGATTTTGTATCCTCTTGGCTCTCAGAAGCAAAACACACTGGTTGGCTACCTTTGTCCTTGGCTCTCCCCAGAACTCACCCACTTTCCATCTCACAGAGCTTCTGCTGGAACCTGTCAAGCCCCACTCAAAGGGCCATACAGTGATGGATGAGGGTATGACTCAGCATCCTAAGAGCTTCCAGAGGCTGGGCTGACACTGCTCCTGCCCACCCTTGAAAGCTGAACTGTGCCTCCTCCTGGCCCAGACAGGCTAATTTCAGGGAAATGGACCAAACTCATTCAACATCCAGTGTTGTTAGAGCCAGGGAGGCATACGAAGTAGAGGCAGAGAGAGGGAAGTGAGATTTTTCCCAACACCCTGGGATCACCTTGTCCATTCCTTGCAAGCTTATAAGCACACATTTCTTTTCATCAGAAGCTTATGTCAGTATGGTCTGCAAAAGCTTCTCTGCAGTGGAGAGGTGTGGTTTATTTGGAACTGGTATTTTAGAATTCCCATTCTCCTATTCTTCACAGGGTTCTGCCATCATCATCTCTCCCATCCCCATCTCCCATGTACCCAAAGGCAGAGTTCAAGAGGGACAGTCCCCTATCTTCTTCTCTGATCCTGCCCCCCATTCCTACCATGGTGTCGATCACCACCCCCAGCTACCCTCCCTGAAATTAATTCTCTACCAATTGCCCTGGCAAAACTGCAGCCAAAAAGCCATGGCAGGCTAAAGTAGCGACCACCTACAGCAAATTCATCATCAGGGACAGCAGCCTTAGCAAAGCAAGGTCTGGGAGGAGTGAGGAGAGGGAGGAGAGGTGGCCTGGAAAATCCCAAGAGAATGGATCAGCCATAAGCCTCAGATAAATGACAGCAGGTCGCCCTCTTTCCAGGAAGCAGTGGGACCCTGTGGAGAAAAAAGGCTATGGCAGCCCATGGGTAACATAGGGTATGGATGGATGCTCCACATGTGCAACTGAATATATACTTGCACACTCTTGCTCACAAGTCTGCCTGCAAATACACATTCCTAATCTACACTTCCCATGCCTGCACCTACACACATGTATCCCTACCCATAGGCCTGCACACACAAGGGTTCCCTCACATACACCCACCACAAGCCTGCACACTCAAACTCGCTCATAGGCACACACATCTTTTGCATATACAGTTGCCCTTGAACACAGGGTTTAGTGCTGCTGACCCCTGACACAGTCAAAAATCCGTGTATAACTTTTGACTCCCCCCAAATTTAACTACTAAATAGCCTATTGACCAGAAGCCTTACTGATAACATAAAGTCGATTAACACATATTTTGTATGTTATAGGCACCACATACTTACTATTATCCTTACCGTGTTTCCCCGAAAATAGCCGGACCATCAGCTCTAATGCGTCTTTTGAAGCAAAAATTAATATAACACCTGGTATTATATTATATTATATTAATTATATTATAATATTATATTATATTATTATATTATATTATAAAGATCCGGTCTTATAGTATAGTAAAACAAGACCAGGTCTCATATTGATTTTTGCTCCAAAAGATGCATTAGAGCTGATTGTCTGGCTAGGTCTTAGTATTTTCGGGGAAACACAGTACTATTAAGTAAGCTAGAGAAGAGGAAATGTTATTAAGAAAATCATAAGAGAAAATACACTTACAGTGCTATACATATGTATTGAAAAAATCCACATATACTCATAAGCAGACCTATGCAGTTCAAACCTGTGTTATTCAAGGGTCAATTGTACATCCTCACTCATGCATATACTCGTATACACACACTTCTGGGTGCCCGTCCACATATGCATATACAAGTTTACTCCCTCTTACATACATGCTACACATACACAGATGGACACACTCATACATAGGCCTGCACGTAAGTTAGCTCGTGTGTACACACCACACATGCAAGCTGGTACACAGGTGCTGATTCATATGTGCCTGCACATATCCACTACATGTTAGCACATACTACTCACTTATCCTTAGCTGCACTCATACCAGCTAATAAGCACGTACTTGTGCACAACCGCATTCATGCCTGCAAATATTTACAGATACCCCTTGCACCCCATGGAGGCATGCTCTTAGCCCTGGTCCTGGGGTCTGGATGGTGCTGCCCTCTGTTGGAGACAGCGGATAAGCTCCTTCCGGTTGTCTAGGATGGTGTCGAAGCTCTCCTGCAGGCGGGCCTGCTGGTCAATCAACTGGTGCTGCAGACCTCGGATCCACTGGAGCAGAGCCAGGCGACGGTACATCACCAAGTGCATGTGGTGCTTCTCCTTCTCCTGCTCTTTGTATCGTTCTTGAGCCTGCAGCTTCTGCATAGCCTGGGCCACCGAGGGCAAAAAGGGATCTGAAGGGCCAGGGCCTGGAGGGGTCCCACAGGCAGGCTCAGGGCTGCTGCTAGGGCTGTCAATGCTCAGGGAGCTGCTGGCATAGCCATTGTCCTCCAGAGGGGAGCTGACTGTGCCAGCACCACCCATCTTCTCAGGCTCAGCTCTGGGGATCTCTGCCCCTTCTGGTGGGCTTCGGACCTCCCCCTCAGGAAGTCCAGGGGCCTGGAAGGACTGGTTATCAGAGGGCAACTCGGAGTTCTTCATCAGAATGGGCTCCACGTGGCCTGGCATCCCACTCCAATTCTCATTGGCATCCTTGGCACTTGCCATGAAGTTGGAGTTGCTATCTGGTTGGAACTCAGGCTGACATACTCCAGAAGGTGGGCCCCCCAGAAACTGGCCCCCCTCAGCCACCCCTGGCTGGATGGCGAACATCTGGTCTGTAGAGGGGAAGCAGAAGAATGAGTCAGAGCAGGAGAGGGTGGGATACCTGAGTCCAGGCAACCTAGCTGCAGGGACAAGGCAGCAAGCGGGAGCCTGGCTGCTCCTTCAGTCCCTTTCTCTGGTCTCTGCTAACATCTCCCTTCGTGGTTTTCCTCCTCCCTCTCTGACTGTAACTTCTCGGTCTCCTGCAGAGAGTTTTCCCTCAGCCCTCTGAAGCATGTTGTCTTCTCATTCTATGCACTTCTCCCCCAGGTGACCTCATCCTCTGCTGTAGCTTCAACAACCATCATGTGCTGTTGACTCTCAGATCTGTCTCCAGCCCAGATCCAACAGATACCCAACTCTGCAACCAACCACAGGCCCCTCAAATTCTACACGTCCAAACCAGCTCACCATCTTCAGTGTCCTTAGCAAAATGACCTCACTCTCCATTCAGTCACTCCAACCAGAAACTTGAACGCATCCTGGACTCTGCTTTCTTCTGTCATCTCATCGGCCACCAAACACTGACAATTCTTCCTCTTAAAAACCTCTGTGTTTATGCACATATATCTCCCCTCACTTTCACTTGGTTCAGGCCATTTCTTACCTGGATTACTGAATGCCACAGCCTTTTCACTGATCTTTCTGCCTGCAGTTAAAAATGAAAATTTGAGGGGCCGGCCCGGTGGCTGAGGCAGTTGGAGCTCCATGCTCCTAACGCCGAAGGCTGCCGGTTCAATTCCCACATGGGCCAGTGGGCTCTCAACCACAAGGTTGCCGGTTTGATTCCTCAACTCCCACAAGGGATGGTGGTCTCCGCCCCCTGCCGCTGAGCTCCAGGATGGTTCAGTCGGTTGGAGCGTGCGTCCTCTCAACCACAAGGTTGCGGGTTCGACTCCCGTAAGGGATGGTGGGCTATGCCCCCTGCAGCTAATAACAACCTGCAAGGGATGGTGGGCTGTGCCCCCTGCAGCTAACAATGGCAACTGGACCTGGAGCTGAGCTGCGCCCTCCACAAGTAAGATCGAAAGGACAACCACTTGACTTAGAAAAAGACCTGGAAGTACACACTGTTCCCCAATAAAGTCCTGTTTCCCTTCCCCAATAAAATCTTAAAAAAAAAAAAAAAAAAAAAAAAAAAAAAAAAAAAAAAAAGAAAGAAAGAAAAAAAGCTTTATTTAAAAAAAATGAAAATTTGATTGGGCACAGCTCCCACTGCCTTCCCTAAACTTCTGCTAAATCTCTCCATGGCCTGTCCAGCTGTGCTGCTCACCCTTCCAGACTTGCCTCTAGATGCTCTGCCCCTCCCACCACACCAAACTGCTCAGAGGTCTCAGAATGCACCGTCATTCTCCTCACACAGTTCCCTTAGTCTGCCATACCTTTCCTCTCCCCTGCTCTCTAAGATCCTCCCTTCTCCACCCAGCAAATTCCTTTTTGTACTTCAAAACTCAGCTCTCATATCCCGTTTCTGAAGCCATCCTGAAATTCTCCCCACTGCCCCAATATACATAAACACTACCTCCCTTTGGGTCCCCACAGCCCTGGGTACACACTGTCTTATTCATGTTTTGTTTTTTTTTTTGTCCCTGGCACATAGTTGATGGTCAGTAAATGTCTATTCAATTTTTGTTTAACTCTCTTGTAAAAGCAGTTCATAAATCTGGCTGCCTGACTAGACGTGGAACTCCTCTATTTTCCATCGTATTTCTAGGAGACAGCATGGAGCTTGGCATCAAGCAAGTGTCAGTCCACACTTGCTGGGTGAGTAAATGGGGGTGAGAGCGGGATATCTATACTCATGGATGGGGGCCAACAGTAGGAGCAGGACGCTACTGCCCATTGCCCAGGGCTAGAAGAGCTAGGTTCAGTTCCCACCTCTGCCCAAGGAGAACCCCCACCCACACACCCACACACGCACAGACAAGCCTCTCTTGGACCTTGTCCCCTTTCCTCCATGCCTACCATCTTGTGTCCCTCCAGCTTACTCCATCCTGAGGCCCTGGAGGGAGGGCATACTACGCTCTTCTTTCCTCCAACAACCAGCTTTACCAAAACTAGTATTTGAATTGACAAGAGGTTTCCGCTGACCATCTACTACTAGGATTAGAAAAATGTGGGATCAGTAAGAGTGAGCGGATAGTGGAAGTGGCAGGGACCCTCCCCACATCCAGTAGTGGGTAGAAGTCCTGGGGGAATGATGTAGGGACCGTCCCTTCGTAACCTACCAACTCCCTCCCTGCTAAACAAGGTGCCAGTAGCTCTTCCCCGCCCAAACGTTTTCTTTTTCCTAAACTTGGGCGGGGCCACGAAGGAGGCTGGGAAGCAGTGAGGGTGGTGCTACGAATAGCGGGGTTCTCAGAGAGGGTAAAATGGAAACCCAGACACCCGGGGTCAGGCTTCTCTCCAAGCTAATCCGCAGTCTGCCGGGGTCGAGAGGTGGGTGGGTAGGGGGAAGGGTGATTCTGTAAAGACAGGGGGAAGCGGCCTCCCTTCCTGCCTAGCCTAGTGGAAGAGGAAGACTACGCCCGGAGACAAAGGATAGAGACCATCCTTCCCTAATCTCTCCGTTCGGGGGCAGCTGGGCCGAGGCTGCGGTTTCCTTCCTCGCCCCCGAACCTCAGTGTCTGGACTCACCGCCTGGAGGCGTCTGCCCAGCGTGGCTGGCTCTGGTTCCGCGGGACCCACGACGGGAACTCGTCCCTCGGGGCTGAGGAGTCCCTCGGCCTGGGCGTCACGCGGGACTCGGGCGTGGGGTGCGGGGTTCCGGAGCGGTGCACCCAGCCCTAGTTGCGGACTGCGGAGCCGGGCGGCGTCAGCGCTCTGGGCGGGGCCGCCTGGCCCACGTGGGCCGGTTCGGTTTCCCGCGGAGCCGCGCTCGGAGGCCGGAGCGCGGGATCCGCCTCCCCTCCTTCGCCTTCCGCAGCCTTGACCGAGGCCTTGCAGGTACAGTTTTATTTCCTAACTGCCTTCACTGGGCCTCTCCGATCGGCTTGCCTCACTGCGGAGACACTGACATTTTCAAAATGAAAATCGGATCATGTCACCACCCTCCTGCCAAAAACCCGTTGCAAGGTAGATCCTTAAGGCAGCAGCCTCAGAATTCTGATCGTCCTGCCCTGTCTGCTTCTCCGGCTCCAGCCTTTGCGCTCCATCTCTGCAACCGGGCTTGACGCTTCTTTCTGCCTGCCATGCGGCTTTTGCAAACACTGTTCCCTCTGCCTAACATTCTCTCCCCCCTCTCATATTTCAGATCTCTTCTCAGATCAACCTTCTCTGATCCCTTAATTATATTATCCCTGGGCATTTTGTTCCTTTTCTTTATAGTCTCTATCACAATTGGAAATTCTGTATTCATTTTATGCTTAGTTATTAAAGCCACTTACGAAAGCTACATTTTTAAGAGAGGAAAGAAAATCTACTCTGGGTCAGGCATGGGGCTACTGTCCTGCACCCAGGCCCGGGTGGCTTCCCACAGGGCGACGAATGCCTCTCTGGTGCCAGTGCAGTGAGCTTTTCTCAGTTTCCATTTACTGAAGCCTGATCCCCTCACTTTCTTCCTCTTTGGGGGAATTGAGGGTTTGGGGGCCCAGTTTGCAATTAAAGAAAACAGAGTAATTGCTGACTTTAATGATAAACACCAAAAAGCAATGGCTGGTGTTCGGGAACTTAAGACTTCTTAAATTAAGTTCTTAACTAAGGCAACCTCAGAAAGAAGACTGGGACAAATTTAGCTTTCAAGACACGGTGAGCTTCCAGAAGGTCCCTTCCACATCCCCATTTTACTGAGCAAACTACACAATTGGCTACACCTTCCTCATGTACCCAGCACCCCATTTCAAAATTAAACTAAACTAACATGGAGTCATCTTTGAACCATAATACATTTAAAATGCCTTGTCTTTCCCTCATCCCTCTCTTTTGCTGCTTTTTTTGTTTTGTTTTTGTTTGTTTGTTTTAATGAGGAAGAATTCAACTCTGTGATCTCCATGATGGGGCATCCTCTTCCAGTTTCAACTTGATTCCAACTCACCATTCTGCAACTTAGAGACTAAACGGCACACTAAATCACACCAACAAATCCTATGTATAAAAATAAGGAGAGTGGAAGAAGAAAAAAACTATTTCATGATTATGACAACTCCTATTTTAAGAGGGAAAAGGAAATAAAAGGGAGAAAGCAAAAGTATCTCAAACTTTGGACACTCCCCCAGCTAAGAATATACAGGTGGAGACCTCGGCCCTATTTCTACATCAGGTTCCAAGACCTAACTAGTCTTCCCTTTTCCTTTAACCACTGCAAGTTTCCCTTGCCTTCAGCCGGAGTTTGCTTCCTTATGAGGTGATCCAAACCCTCAATCCTAAAGGCTCTGAGCTTCAGTGGTCTGGAGTTATGCAAATCTTCCCATGCCATACAGCCATAATGTCATCTGAATGTTTGCTGGGCCCAGAACAGCTCCGCCCCACCTCTACTTTGGCTCTGTCTCTCCCAGCTCTAACCACGTGGGTTAAACAGGAGCCTGGTGAGTCCAGAGATAGAGCTCCCCACTCCCGGGGAGTCAGTCAGAGCCCTTCTCTGCGACTTTCTGAAATAAAATTAAAGGAAGACAAAGCAGGAAAGATGTAAGCTGTAACATTCACATTCTCTGGCAAGTAGAAGTCAGTTTTTAGTAGGAGAAAATGATATTGACACATAGAAGTGGAGACGAAAGACAGAAGTCCTCGTGAAGTTCCTGTCCCTGTTTCCTGAGGCCTTTGTATACTTTCCAATAAGGCCCTCATTTTACCAAGCCTAACTTGAGTGGAATTTCTTTCACTAGCAATCAAAAGAATGCTGATTAATAGAACACCCTTGGGTCCCACTCATGCATGAACCTCTCAGCCCTCATTAAGTGGTAGCAACTCTATTTCCCCTTGATAGCCTTTATCAGATCAGCCTACACTGTAACCTCCTTTCTTCTGTTCCTCTTATATTATGAGGAGCTTAAAATGCAGTGGAATCATCTTTGTGTTCCCTGGTTAGAAACATTCCTCCCTAGCTGCTAAAACCTCCTGGCCTGCAGAACCAGGATATCAGAGACAGGAAGGAAACTCTTCGAGAAAGTCATTAGGTACAATCATGGAAGGTATCACACCCATCTCTACCTCTTTATATGTGTTCTGGCTACAAAAGACCAACAATTATATACTGATTGTTGATTTAATACCTATATTGTACTCGGCATAGCAAAACCCAACCTGGCATAGCCAAGTCATCAATTGTTCATTCCATTTTTCTATAAAGCTAGTTGTTCTAAATAACATAATACCTGATAAGTCCAGTGAATTCCAAGGGCATCAGACTGTAGCCTCTCTTTTCTTAGTGAAAGGAAACAGTGTATGGAATACTCTAGCACTGTATAATTAATGCAGTAAGTGCTCAGACAGTGGGCCTGGCCACTCCATAATTTTCAAAGAGCTGGGAGCCTGGAGAATAAAAAAACCCCAGAAGGCAGAGGTGTTCGTGTCTACATGACCACAGAAAAGCAGATGTATAGATGTCTGTTATTCATTGGCCAGAAGCATCCTCAGTCAGGATACCAGGGAATCTGTCACCCTCAGTGAAGCGGTATCTGCGACTATGTCCACCCAACTACTTAGATTGCAGAGACTTAATTGGCAGACACACCGAAATCACCAGAAATGGTCAGTACCAGCCTGAACAGGGATCTGCAGCGGGCCAGCCCATCACCAAGACCTAGCAGTGAGAGATAATCTTGGCAAGCAGACAGAAGTCAGAGCCAAGAGAGGCTAGCAGCGAGTAGCCAGGTCCTGGCCCTGGGGGCCTGGGGTGTCAGGTAAGGAAACAAGGGAAGATGAAAGGAATTTCTACTCCAGCAACTAGGACAGGCATGAGTTCCTCTATAAGCAGATAATTTTTGAATGTTAGTTCTCCCAGGAAGAAAGGAATGGGTAGGATCAAGGTGTTTCAACATCAAAGACCTGCCCCTTCCCGTCAATTTGTTCACATTCAGCACACAGTTATGGCGTGCTTACTTTGTGCCAAGTACTGTGCTGGGGATTCAGAGCGGAATTAGAGCTGGCGGTGGCCTTAGGGAGCTCCCTGTTTAGAAAGAAAAATAGAAAAAGAGTGAGCTATACAATGTGGCGGGCCCTGAAACAGAGCTGGAAGGCAAAAGTAATGAGTACGTAAGAAGGTGAGGAAAGGCTTCACAGAGGTGATATCTGAGCCAAGCTTTAAAAGATAACTAGAAGCTCACAGAGAGAAAGCAGGAGAAGGCAGAGGAGACTGTAGGTGGCGTGTGTGTTTAGAGTGTTTTCAGACAACACAGAGGCCAGTGTGACTGGATCTTGTGGGGAAATGGAGGTAGGAGATGAGGCTGGAGGATAAAGTGGGCCAAGTGGTGAAA
This sequence comes from Rhinolophus sinicus, assembly GCF_057876585.1. Taxonomy (NCBI): domain Eukaryota; kingdom Metazoa; phylum Chordata; class Mammalia; order Chiroptera; family Rhinolophidae; genus Rhinolophus; species Rhinolophus sinicus. The sequence continues at coordinate 24,691,472 of NC_142514.1, forward strand.
GGTCTGACTGCCATTCCCAGGAGCTAGGCTTCTTCCTGGGGGCAGCAGGGAAATAACTGAGGAAGCCCCCAAAAGTTTCACATCAGAGCAAAGCACAGGCGTCTAGTCCTGGAGTACAAGCTACATTGCTTGCTACCTGCTTTCTTCTCTTTTCCTGAGCTATCATCTGCCAACCTCCTCACATAGCTTAGGGAACTTAGACAAATCAATCATTTTAATCTTTTTAGGTTACATAAAGATAATACGGCCTTGAACATTGTTAAAAAACATTATGATGTGAATATTGTTACTTGGACTCCCAAGATCAGGCGCAGTTCTGGAGGACAACTGATATACCAGAGAGCCCTTAAGGCAGATTAGAAGGAAAATCATTCCCCAGAATTAGCTCATCTTGGGAAAGGAAGGCCCACAAAGCTGGTGACCTCATTTTCTTCATCCATGTGTCCTCTGCCTCTTAAAGATATACTGTGTTTCCCTGAAAATAAGACCTAGCCGGACAATCAGCTCTAATGCGTCTTTTGGAGCAAAAATTAATATAAGACCCGGTCTTATTTTACCGCAAAAGTAAAATTTTATTATAGTAAAATAAGACCGGGTATTATGTTATATTATATTATATGTATTATAGTATATTATATTATATTACATTATATTATAAGACCCGGTCTTATTTTACTATAATATAAGACCGGGTCTATATAATATAATATAATATAATATAATATAATATAATATAATATAATATAATATCAGGTCTTATATTAATTTTTGCTCCAAAAGACGCATTAGAGCTGATTGTCTGGCTAGGTCTTATATTCGGCGAAACACGGTAGTGCCATTCTATCTAGAAATTGCTGTGTGATCACGTTAGGTAAGACAGGGCCATTCCTACCCCCAATATGACTGTTTCTTCAGCTATAAATGAGGGGGAGGTACATCAAATCTGAAGTTTTAAATTTTTTTTGAAGCGTAAGAATCTTTTATTTTCAGGCAAAAATCTTTGTAATACACCCAGTTTGAGATCATCTCTCCTCCCCTGAACCCTTCACCTTAAACAGCTCCTGAGGTGGCTCCCAGGAAGCTTTTAAAGCTCAGTAGACAGTGTCCAAATGAACCTAGGACATGACTCCCTGCCACCCACCTGCCCTCCCACACCTCAAGGGAAAAAGAAGAAACTGAGGGGTGTTTTGGAGCTGCTGGAAGAATAAAAGTTACTGTAGACTCTTTATCCCCAATGCACTCTTGTGGTAAATGAAGACCAGGTGGTAAATGATCTCTACCAAACCTCTCTTCCACCAAGAGACCAGAACAGCCAAACCCAAGGTCCCAAGGCTGCTGAACACCCCAGAGCACAACAGAGAAGCTGAAGGAGGAATGAGACAAGGGGGTGCCTGTTCCACCCCCTTCCTAGCAGCTGCCTCTGTGGGCTCCATAATCCCCAGGCCTTCTCCCCCACCCCACCCCACCCTCTGGCCGCCCACCTCTCCTCCACCCACGCCATTCACTAGTAGGAGGGTTCAGTATCAGCACAGCCTTTCAGGGCCTGACAGGTCCTTTCTGGGTGCCCCCCACATGTAACCACTTAACCTCCAGCACAAAGGGCCAGGCTGAATGGGCTTGGAGCCGGTGGCTCGTGCGGAGGGGGAGGCCTCAATAGGATTTGGGGAGCTGGGTGTATAAACTGCTCTGCTCCAGCAGCCCTCAATGGAGGAGCTGAAGTCGGGGCATGTGCCGAGGGGAGGAGCCCGGCAGCTGCATCCCGCCCCTGAACAATGATTTATTCATTCTCCTGGCACACACAGAGTAAACAGGCTGGGGGAACGTGGCCTCACAAATCGCCCTTGGCCTCGGCCGATTCCCATGGCAATCATCCCGGTTAAGAGTGCCCCCTCCTACTTGTAATTTATTGCCTAAAGCCTGCCCTTCCTCTTCCCCATAAGGAAGTAGATTAGAGTACATTATGGGAGGCCTTTACTAGCCTGCAGGACAGGCAGGCAAAATTTGAGTTGGGTCCACCCAATCCCAATCCCACTCTCTCTGAAAGGTTCTTGATCAAGTTTTTCTCTCACCCATCTCACAGTCAGAGAAACTGATGTAGAGAAAAAAAGGTACAGAGCCTGGCCTGACTCAGGACTACGCCAGGAGGAAGAAATGGGAAAGAAGCAGGGAGTTGGGGAGCTTAGCCTAGAAATAATTGACAGGTAATGGGAATGCAATAAAGGTTTGATGGATGAGTTAATGGCTGTTAACAAAAGGTGCCATGTTTGCTGTCACCACTTCTCTCCGCAGCCCCCATCCTTCAACCACATCTAGCTCTGATTCCTGGAAGAATCTTTGGGAGACTATGGGGATTAGGAAGACAGCATGAAGACAGGTAAACAAAGATACTGAAACCAGTAGATTAAAAAAAAAAATGTCGGGTGGGTAGGTGGTTTCAAGAAGCTAAATTGTGACAAGAATAAATGTGTTCTTGCCCTCTCGCCTTCATACCTCGTGTCACCAGGGCCAGATCACACGCACACAAAAATCATCATAATAAATAAAACTAAAAATCAATAACGTTAGCAGAACAGGGAGAACCAGATTGAAGTGACCATCCTCAGACGGGCCCCTGGGCCTTCTGGCCCCAAGCTCATAATTACCTTGTCACACAGAAAACAAATGTATTGTGGGTGGTAAGAAGTGTGGAGCGCTGGAAGATCCTGGGCAAGGAGGTTGCCCCGCTGAGGAGGGGGGAGGGGTCGCAGCAGGAAGACAGATTGGCCTTCAGTGTGTGTGTGTGTGTGTGTGGGGGGGGATTGGTGGTTGGGGGGGGGGGTTGTAGAGACTGACAAAACAAAGGCCTCCACAGTTTCAGAAAGTTGTCTTCCCTTAGACAGAAGAGTGGTCACCCTACGGGAGGGAATCCTGCATAACAGAAGTTAGAGGGGACCAACCAGGAAAAGGCCGCAGGGGACTCGCTGAGCCTCAGGAGGGCAGGTTGCTTTGATGATGCTGCCCTCTGGTGGGTGTAAGAAGACAGCATCAACACCTCCCATGCTTGGAAACTGCACAGGAGTCTGTCCTTTTCTGTCCTCGTGCCTGGGCCCCCAGGACTAGCCGACTGTTTAGCATGCAGGATGTTTATTACGAAGTGCCCTTTGGATCAACATTTGTGGAAGGGAGAGGACAGAAGCTGAACTGCCATGCAAGTCCATGATAGCCTCAGCCAACCCCCAGGGGAGCTCTGAAGCTAGAATGGCCTTTCAGAATTGTCCTGAAATGAGCTGACATGGCCAGCTGTCATTCGATGTGGGCTGTATTGAAAAGGGGCATGATCTTGGCAAGGTGTTCTCTGCAGCTGAGGCAATCCCCAAAGCGGCTGACTGCGGAAGGCTCTCTGTCTGCAGTGCTCCCGGGAGCTGGGTCAAGGCCTTCAGTGAAGAAAGATGGGATGGTACATCGTGGGGTCTACCCCACACACCACAGCTAGTCATTAAACATGTGTTAAATGAATGGCAGGGTAAGATCATGTCTCAGGCTCCAGGTCCAATGGGACAGCCCATAATTCTCAGTTATATACTGACTTTTGGAAATGGTCAGGGGAGCCTTACTGCTCAGATTCATTCATTCAACTCGCACTCACTGAGGTTTACTATGTGCTAGGCCTGGAGGCAGACTGTCTACTTTTTTTTTTTTAAATTTAATCCTCACAACTGTGGAGCTAGTATTAACTCAGATTATTCCGATGAGCTCAAGTTATTAAGTGGCTTTCACAGGCCAATAACACTTTAAAATAATGACACTCACACAATGGGACAAGTGCTATTGCTGCTGCCAGATTCCTCGGGCCAGAAAGGGTCTTGGCTCTGTTCTGTGTTAGTGCATGTGTGTATGTAGAGAGATGGCTCTCTCTCTGCTTTCGGCCAGATCATTTCCTCTCTTGCAGCCAAGAGTCATGCCTCCAGAGCCCCCTGCTTCAATTCCTTCCTTGCTGCTCAGAGGTAACAGAACCACAGGTTTTAATATTCCTGGTCGTTAACTACAGAGCTAGCTCCTTCCCTGGCAATTTAATGGAGAGACAACCCTGAATCCCCAGTGTTTTTGGCCATCTGATCATCAAAGTTATGAAAGGGTAAGCTCTTCCCCTAATATCTAACTTCCATATCTGCTGCGATCGTTTTGGGAGAACAACATCGAAGGGACAAGAAGTGGAGGTTTCTGCTCCAGAAATCTCTCTGCACCCTGCACCTCTTACTAACCCACTGGCTCTGTAGAAGGTGAGAGCTGGAGAGACAGAAAAAGCTATCAGCTGTTGCTCTATGATACCCCTGACATGTTCTCATCCTTGGCCAACTAAACCTTTCAGCATTCCCAGCCATCAACATAAAAATTTTAGTTTTCTCATTTATATTCTAATCATAAAGAAACTGAAGGAAAAAGAGGGAGGGGAGAAGCTTGGATGTCATGGAGCAATTTCTGTGTCTGACTACAGAGCCATAAAGTACCCATAATACTCCTCACTTACACACACACACACACACACACACACACACACACACACGCAGAGCCTTTCCTCCTGGGCCCCCAGAACCTAATTTTTCACATTTGGAAAACCCAGATGATTTTTGCCTGGGTCCATCTGGTTTTCCAAATAACCTGTCTATTTGATAAATAACGTAAGTTAAATTAGACAAGACAAACAAAGAGAGGGGTGGGCAGTTAGCTTTTTTCCTTCCCTCAGCCTCTGAGAAAAAGACGGGGGATGAAAAACCTACACCATGCCTCACTCCCAACTCTGCCCCAGCACTTTCCACCCCTTAGACTAGGCCCAGTGATTCTCCAGTCTGGAGCTGGGAGCTGCCTCTTCACCCCTACTTCTAGACCACCAGCCATCAAGAAACCCAGACCGTGGTTCCTTATAAAATGAAGGGAAAGAACCCAGGTGTCCAGCTCCATAGTTTCTGCCAATCACCCTTAGGCTGTAGCTGTTTCAAACCCCATTTTCCCATCATGTATCCCACCACAGGGAAGAACTAGATCAATAAACTGAAAATGAAAAACCTTTAAGGTGAGAGAAGAGAGGACATGAGAGGGGATGGGAAGGACGTGGATAGTACAGACCAAGACAATACAACTAGAGACAGAGAGATCTGGCACCTGGGTCTCAAAAGGTAAAAATCTGAGGTGCCATCAGCCATATACAAGGCCTGTTTCCCCAGCTCACTGTGAGAGGCCAGGCACACAAGCATACCTGTATGCTGACCACTCTCACAAGTCCCAGCACAGAGCTAGGCATCACTGGTCCTGAGATAGGCCCATGGACTGGTAGCTGTGGATTTCGGTGAGGCTAGGCCTCTTTCCCACTCAGCCAGACCATAACATGAGGCATCAGCATCACCCCTTCCTCGGCAGTGGGTTAGCGAGCATTATCTCGGCCTCAATCAATTCACATTCATTTGTCCCTTTGATCCTAAGCCTGTGAGCTAAAGCAAGGCATTTCACTTTAGCCTCATTTGCCAGTTGAGGAAAAAAGTTCAGAGGAAATGACTTATCCAAGGTCATGTCACTTGTAAGTTGCAGAGCAAGGATTTAAGTTCTCACGTAGCAACCACTTCTATCCCACACTAGAAAGCTTCTTTGTAGGAGATTCAGCTCCAAGTTTTTCACCATTAGCTTTCCCAGACTTCAGATCACTCAATATTTAATAAGCATTGAGATATTATTCTATGTGCCAGGCATGGTGCTACCCAAAGCATAATTTTTTTAAACAAAATAGATATGGTGTCTGCTTTCACAGAATTTAGTCTAATGGGGAAAACAGACCTAAACAAACATTAAGGTGGCAAACTGTGATAAAAGATAAAAAGGAAAAGAAAAAAAAGACTAGGAAACTAACAGAGGTAACCTAATTAAGAAAGTGGTGGTAACATGGTAATGGAAGACATCTTTGAGGGTTAGATAGAAACTAACATCTGGAGAATTATACATTAGCCAGACAAAGGAGGGTGGAGGGAAGGGCATTCCAGGAAAGCCCTGAAGCTGAGTGTAATGTGAATGGAAAGAGTGGACGGGAGGTTGAAAGGCAGAGCTCTATTCTGGAAGGCCTTGTATGTCATGAGTCTGAACTTAATTTTGAGTACAATGGAAGACATTGGAAGGTCTTACGTGGGGGAGGGGCATCCTCCCATTTATGTTTATACAAAGGTCACCTTCCAGCTGCTGTGCCGGTTGGACGGAAGGGAAGCAAAGATAGGAATGGGGAGATCAGGAGGCTACTGCAGTATCCTGGCAAGAAGTTAATGGAATCTTGGAATCGGTTATTGGCTATAGAACTGTAAGACCTGAGCTGATTTAAGATGTAATTTGAAAGTAGAAATAATAGGACTTCGAGGGATTATGGGAGTAGGAAGGATGTGTCAGGAATGTCCTTCAAGTTTCCAGCCTGAGTGACTGGGTGTGTGGAGGTACCTTCTACTGAATGAAATGAGAAACACCAGAGGATGAGCAGGTTTTTAGGGAAGAAAGATCACATTTTTAAAAATATTAACTTTGAGATGCTTACGAGACAACAGCCCTTTAAGGAGTGGTCTGCAAACCACGATGCAATTATAACATTGGCAATTTCTTAGGCTTGCAGAGTGGCACTTGACATAATGCAATATGAGGTCTGACAATTTAGTTTGCAATCTTGTTGCAGCCACGTTGCTAACTTTTTTGATATCAGAGAGATGATTCATTATGAATTTGTACCAACTGGACAAACAGTTAACCAAGTTTACTATTTGGAAGTGCTGAAAAGTCTGCGTGAAAAGTTAGATGACCTGAACTTTTTGCCAACAATTCGTGGCTCTTGCATCACGACAATGCACCAGCTCACACGGCACTGTCTGTGAGGGAGTTTTCAGCTAGTCAACAAATAGCTGTATTGCAACATCCTCCCTACTCACCTGATCTGGCCCTCAATGACTTCTTTCTTTACCCAAAGATAAAGGAAATTTTGAAAGGAAGACATTTTGATGATATTCAGGACATCAAAGGTAATATGACAACAGCTCTGATGGCCATTCCAGAAAGAATTCCAAAATTGCTTTGAAGGGTGGACTATGCGATGGCGTCGGTGCATAGCTTCCCAAGGGGAGTATTTCAAAGGTGACCATAGTGATATTCAGCAATGAGGTACGTAGCACTTTTTCTAGGGTGAGTTCATGAACTTAATTTTCAGACCTCATAGTTTCCAACTCAAGCTTCACAGCAACTGAGACATGAATTACTATCACCATTTTACAGATATAAACAGGCTCTGAAAGGTGTGATATTATTCATTCAGTCTTTGCTGGGCAACACTACATTTCAGGCCATGTGCCAGGCAGTGAGTAGGATACAAGGTAGGAGACATAATACAGTCTCAAGGAGGGTACAACCAGATAATGTCATGACAATACTCCTCCCGTTCAGTCCCCTATCCTTAGGTGCACACGTCTCAGGACAGGAAGCCCTATCTTAGACAACTCTAGGAGATGAAGACCAAAAATGCCCAATCTGAGCCATTCGACATTCTCAAAGTGGAGTAACATTTGTAGAGAAGCAGTTGAGAACATGAGGGATGCACAGCGAGTTGAGCACCCGTCTCTACAGTGCTTTGGTGAACACAACCTGATGTTTTATGGAAGAGACCCTACAATGGCTTGTGTAACTGCCATTAACTGTGGACCAAATTAATGAGGTCAGAGACCTGTTAAAATGAAGTGAACACCATGTGTCCCTACACCAGTCTGTGAAACAAGGAGGTGGTAAAAGGACTGACACTGAGCATACTCTGTCTCCCAGACTCATATTCTTGCAAGTATGCAATTTCCGACTAGTGGAGGGAAAGGAGCCATAGCAGCAGCTCTGGGGCCTGTTTCATTAAAACATAGCTGAAGCTGATGGCCCAAGGCTTTGGGCACAGGGCATGTAAGTAAGGTCACAACTCTCCACTTCAATTCTGTTACGAAGATCAAGGCTTAGTTTGACTTATGACAGCTATACTGGCATGGGGGAGAATGACCTAAACCGTAAGACTCAACTTTTCTTTCTTCAGAGTGCTTTCTTTATGGACCCTCAGAACAGAAACGATTTGCTCCCCAGATTTATCAGGCATTGATTTGATCAATTCCAAAGAGACTCAATCTCTCCCCCCCAAAAAGGAAAGCAACAAGGGGAGAAATCTCTAGCCCTCCTTCCCAGTTCTCTTTTGCCCGGCAAGGACTGCCTAGCCTTGGACACTGTTTAGAGAGCTCAACGGGAGGGACAATAACTTTCACCTTGGACCCATGGCTGCCAGTCAAAGGGTTGTTAATAAGAGGTACCATTTATGTAAACTCTCCTCACCTGCACTGTACCCAAACCACTTGGTAAGTTAATTTGATCAAATCACTGGAGTTTAGAAGCCAGTGAGGGGACAATTGCAGCAGTCTGTCACTTGAGACCCAGAGGGCTTCCCTGGAAGAGAGTCTGAAAACAAAATGGTCAACATTAGACAGGCACTGACCTAAGAATGAGCATTCAATCTGGACAGCAAATCCTGCCTTCAAGGCACTGAGATTTATTGAAAAACCACATACATATTAAAACATCTTTATATACATTTTCCTCATTACAAGATTACAAATATACAAACATAAATTCTGTCCAAGTCAGCATCTTGTGTATTAGCAACAACTGGAGAAAACCTATACCCTCATTCCACCAGTTAAATTGGTGTTCCTCACCTGCCAATAAAAAAAACCTGGTACAATTCATCTAACTTCCCAAGTCCAGCTTCTGACACTGAAACCACATTATTCACATGGCATGTTTTTCCAAAGCAGCAATGATGCTCAGTTCTGAGGGGGGAAAAAAAAATCTGTCTAAAATCTGAGTGCCTCATGGAAGTTTAGGGAAACTCAGGAGTGATAGCAATTCTCTTAACAATATTTTGATTAAATCCCATCGTGATCTTCTCTCAAAATAAGTAATGAAGCATTAAATTGTCCTCTGACTGGTTAGGGCAATTTACTCCACCCAGTTGAATGCAATAAATAATGGTTATATTTCTTTTTGTCAGGATGAGAAGGGTGGTCCTTGAGCAATAGTGTTTTAAATGAAGAATTTAGTCCTAGGAGAGTTCTCTACCCATTGGGATAGCTCATGTGGACAGACATTAGGTGTAACCCTTTATCATCATCCCTATAGACCAGAAAATTGGGGGCAAGGTCTTTCTGACTTGGGTACCAGTTTGAGTCCTTATCATAAAGGAAGCAAAGGTTAATTGGGAGCTTGAGGCTGTCTTGAGAAGAGGCATACAAGAAAATAGAAAGGGCAAGACTAAGAGAACAGCCCATCTTGTGGTTCTTCGTAGGTCCTCTGCCTAAGAAGTCTCTCTTTCACTGAGTCCTGGTCACCGTGGTGCAGATCTTAGGGCTGTGAAGGAGTCATGCTGGTATCAACAGTCACTGCTTTCTGTAATTTTCTGTAATGCCACTTTTTCCTTCTCTTCCTCTTACCACCCCTTTCACAAAGAGGTATCAACTCAGGAAACTGCTAGGATAATGTTTAATGCAGGAAGTAAGTCTTTATCCGAGTGTCCCATGAGGCAATGCTGTAAACACTGAAGAATTAAGATTAGTGGCCAACCCAGGGAGTAATACTAGGAAAGGAAAGAGAGGTCCAGAGCCACGCAGAGGAAAGAACTGAAATCTCTGTCGGCAACTTGAATGCACTGATTATGAAAGAAGGGCAGAATCATCCACGTGAGCATCAATTCCAACTTTCAAAGTCAGAAACTTCTCAACGTAGCCTCGGAGTAGGTGCTGGCACCCTTGGTGGTGTTAGCTTTCCAAGTATCTGAAGATGCTCTGCTTTAGTCCTGAAGTGCTACCATCTGTTTTGAGGCGCTTAGGTGAAGGAGTTGTCATTACAGATGGACCCCTTCTCCTCACCTAGAGAGCAAAGAGAGAGTCAAGGCCAGTTCAAAACCCTCATTCAAGTACTTACCTTCAATTAGCTCTTCAGCAATTCATCGTTAAATCATGGATGATTCACAACAGGAAAAAAAAAAAAAAAAAGAAAGCAATATAAACTTTCCAGGCAAGTTTTAAAACTGATTACCTACTCGGGGTAACAATACCCTGGCACCTTACTGGGGGGTGCAAGATTAACACTGCAGCATAAGCCTGCAAACAGGAATCTGTATTTTTTAAATTAAAAAATAAATAAATTTGCTTTGGAAAGCCACCAAATCAAATCTCAAATTCCCTACCTGAGGCTTAGACGATTCCTTTGCTTCCTCAGCCTTGACAGGAGAAAGTGTATGGAAGACAAAGTTTCTTGAATTTCGGGGAGCACTGGGGTTGAGGTCAGAGAGGGCAGCCAGTTTCTGCAGCACAGCTTTGGGCTGGTTTAGCAGTGAGCCTGTCTTCAGCTGAGGACAGAAGAGTCATTTGGTATCAAATTCCAAGTGCCAAAGAAAGAATGAGAAGTCAGTGTGTCCATACCTCCTCAGGTATTGAGGGGACATATTCCTACCCCACTTAGTAGAAGATAGAAGGGTCCTTCGCCATCTAGTTCCATTTCCTGCAGCCACCTCCCTCCCCTAATGACAGCATTCCCTTAGCTGAACCTGGGCCTTTATAACAACGTAGGTCATGACATCAGGTTAACAAGGTCCTTGACCCACCTGGTGGGCACTTCCTGGTCTGATGGCTTCAAAAGGATTTCTGGGTAAAGACTTTGATTCTTCAATAACCATAGTGCGTTTGGCTGAAAAGAAAGACAGAGAGGCTTGTTCTGGGCAAAACTGGGTAGAATTACTTTTAAATCTAAACAAGCTAAGGAGCCTTTAACTAAACCAATCAACTAAAGCCATAGGAACTCTGATTATTTTACAATGGTGACTTGAAACTATAATAAGTGGCTACGTGAAGAAAGACAACCAAGCTGAACTGATCGACTAATCATTAACAGTAATAAGAAAAGATGAGAGTGGTTAAAAGTGTGAAGTAGTGTTTAAGAGCCTTAACTCTGGAGTTAGATATGTCTGGGTTCAAATTCCAGTTCTAACACTTAGGTATAGAATCCTTGGCAACTAGATAAGAAACCCAAAATTCACTCCTCTGAACTGTCTTAGAGCTTAAAGCAAAAGGAAAAACAACTCCCTCTACACACAATGAAAATATCCACTGCCCAATCAATAGTCTAAGAGCCAAGAACACTGTCTTTCCCATCTCTGAAGGGCCTCTTTAAGACAGTATTAGACACAGACCCATAACTAAGTTGCAACAGCCCCTGAAGGTTGGGGTCACCTCCAAGGCTCCCGCACTAACCATCCAGGGGACTAGACCCCAAGGAGGAATAAGAGCTCACCATTTTTCTGCAGCGCTTTGGCTGTAACTTTTTTGGCCAGCATCATAAATTGACTGTCTTCCCCAATTTCTTCTTCTTCTTCAGCTGCAATTTTCCCCTGCTGTGCCTGCAAACCAAAATCAGACAGCATTAACAGAAGTCTACAGCTCCCCCAAATAGTAAGCGCAGCCTGGATTGTGAAGCTAAAGTAACTGGGATATCATTTGTTTTCCTTCTTCCAGCCTTTTGTTGCTTTAGGGGAAAAAAATTGATTTGGGACAAACATGAAGAGAATTGCCCATGGTAAACCTTCCCAAAGTACAAAAGAAAATTCAAGGATTAAAAGGGACAGCAATCTGTTGCCCAAGATTTTGAAACTACCACGACAAGCGTGGTGACTAGGTCCTCTCCTCATACACTAGGGTCAGAAGAGGTGAATTTCTTGCATACTTCCTACCTGGTCCCGAAGCCACTGCTCTCGTTCAATTCGCTCCTTCCTCCATCTGGCTTCTGTCTCATCAAGCTGTTCTTCGATCTGTTCATCATCAGAGTCTCTGTGGAACAAGTCCATCTGGGAAGCATCATCTAAAGCAAAGAGTTAAGGCTATCAGCATGCTGCAATTCCCATAGGAGCGGATGCCGGGACAGACACAAGTGAACGCTTCTCATCTACCACATACCAACAGACTCCTCCCAACCACTGATAGATAATAATGGTTACAGATCCTCCATAACAGCCTGCTATAGTTTTGATTTCCACTTGTCATCTTAAACTAGACAAACATGCACATTGTACCATTTGCTTCTAAAGGCAGCCACCAAGATACCTATGTTTTTCCACCGGAATTTCCTCATTCGTCCGGGACCATCACTGTGCAGATCCCCATCAGCAAGGTACATCTCTTGGTATAAACGTAGCTGTCGCTTATCATCATCCAACATCGTTTTCCTACAACAGGAGAAGTAGGGTGTTCAAACCCAGGAACACTCTGGCTGGTCACAGGGCCTGCCGTAAGACGCACCCCATTACTCAGAAGGACTTATTGGGATACTGACATGTGTATTTTCTTGATTTGACTCTGCAATTCCTCATCAGAAGGAAGAACTTCATCAATTACATCCTCTTCGTATTCATTAATTTCTTCCCCGTCATACTCGTCTTCACTTCCCACATCACTCCCGGACACCTCTGCCTCATCCTCCAGGTATTTCTTCAATCTCCTGGAAAATAATTTTGAAGATTAGAAAATGCAACAAGGTATACACATAATTTTTTTAAAAAATGAAGACACACACAGAATATTGAAGCAATGAGAAAAGCTGAACATTGAGCCACCACTAATAACAATAATAATAACAATAGGCTTAACTTTATAGTAATACATTTTGATACTTAAAAGTCTATCATTTAATAATACTGTGTGACAATAACTGTGCTTTACGGGCATCGTCACATTATCTCAGGAGGGGGTACTATTATTCCCTTTAATTTACAGTTGAAGGAACTGAGACACAGAGAGTAAACAACTTACCCAAGGTCACACAGCTAGGAGGCAGCAGAACAGGGATTCAATTAGGTAGGTGACTTTAAAGCTAGAACTGTCAATCTCCTCTATAAATTTGAGCTACACCTGCTAGAAGGTTCAAACTATCTTGTTTTGTATTTACGCTCACTAGCTTTAGGAGGCAGACTAGAGATAGAATGATATAGAAAGGAAATAGACTGGCATCTCTTACAGTCCACCAAATCTTGACCCCAAGTTAGAGGCATGACTGAGGCTCAGAGTTACTTGTAACCAAATCCACTACTAGTTAGTTTTCCTGACTTCAGTTCCCACTGAGAACAAAACTACTGTCACTCTGGATCCAAAGTCCTGTTATCGATGCTCATGAGTAGCCGAAGTTTGATGATTTTCTGAAGGATGATTTTCATCATAGACTTGTTATTTTTTTTAAAGCGGAGTTTCTCTAAATCCTAGAGTTTCTGGGGAATTCCTTCAGGGGCTACTAGCCACTAAGCTTCCCAATCTTCCCATCCACACTTTGAGGAGTTCAACTTTTAGTGTTATTCTTTATAAGATTTCATTTGAACAAAGGACTCTGCAGTTAAAGAAGGTTTAAGAACCACTGCCTTAGAAAAATCTATAGATGACCCAAAGCTGTATGAGATAATTTGACAAGTGATAAATTAGAACCCAAAAGTGGTCTTAGTAGACTGGAATGATGGGCTAAAAACAATAATATAAATCTAATAGGGATCAATACGATGTCCTATATGTGAATCCCAAAAGCCATCCCCATACAGTATAATATTGAATACCTATTAAAATGATTATAAAACTTGTAACATCATGGGGAATTGCTTATGGATAATTGCTAAGCGGGAAAGAAAGCAAAATTGTACATGTGAAAAAGTTGTAGAGATTTCAACTATACTAAAATATATGCACAAGAAAGGTCATGAGGCAGTAATTACCAGGAACACTTTCATAAATATTCTGGATGGTGGACATGGGTGACTTTTTATTTCTATCTTTGTATATTCTTTTAAAGTCGAAAATAAATTGGTTTGCTTTTATGATCAGTACAACAAGAAAATATTAAAACAAAATAAATGGGGGTCATTTGCCCAAGACGAGGCTGAGGAAAACCTGGAATGACAGTAATTCATAGGAAAAAGGATCCGGGGAATTTTAGTTGTCTACTAGATCCTTAGGATCTGTGACTCAGTTCTTACGGCCTTTGGTTACATTCTCAGTAGTATGCATCCAGAATAAGGAATGTGGTTGGACCACTACACACAGCAGTAATCAGACCACACCTGAAAATAAAGAGACTATCCAGGACGTGAGGGGTATGGAAGCAATGCCATGTGAGAAACAACTGAAGAAACTAGAGATGTTCAGTACAGAAATCACTTAAGGAGGACAGGACCATCTTGGGATACTTAAGAGCTATCATGCGAACAGATTTTATTTCACCTGTGCTAACCACAAACAGAAAAAATAGAACCAACGAACTTAGTTAAAAAGGTGGCAGGTTACAACTCAACTGTTGGGAGAACTTTCTAGCGATTGAAGGAATGGAACTCACACCTACATTTGCCTTTTCAATTTCTCGGATTGCCTCAGGAGCTGTTCTTCATCATCATCTTCATCGTCTTCCAGTGCCACATCTTCGTTATCAGAGTCACTGAGCTTATCCTGCAAAATCATATAGGAAGGATCACACCCAAAGTTACGCAGAATAAAATGTGTCCTCAACTGAAACGGGATTGATAAACTTCTGCCCAAACATCTTATTCTAGGAAACTGCTTCTGATAAGATGCCAACCTTAGAATTCTCAAAAACTCAAACTAGAAAAAACCAAAAACAAAAAACCACATAGCAGCAATACACGGAGTTCAGTTATGATTACTTTTCCCTTCAAGCTCACCTGATCACTATCAAACTCATCATCATTTGAGACAAGCCGAAAGTCTCCAAATTCCTCCTCTTCACCTTCTTCTTCCCTAAAATGCACATGAACAAGTCAATAAATAAGTTATTCAAAGCAAACTACAAGAACGTAAGAATTGAAAAGATTTTATTAGTACCAACAATCTCTTCAAGAAACAGGAAACAAGATTATCATGCCCTTAAAAAAATTTTTTTCAATTGTGATAAAATACACGTAACATAAAATTTACCATCTTACCCACTTTTAAGTATACAGTTCAGTAGTGTTAAGTACATTCAGTGTGTATGGTTGTGACATAGTACATGTCACAAGGTCGTTGTGCAAACAACCTCCAGAACTCTTATCTTGCAAAACTGAAACTCTATACTCTTTAAAAAAGTAACCCCCTATTCCACCCTCCCAGCCCCTTCTACTTTCTGCCTCTTAGAATAGTACTTTGACTATTCTAAGTACCTCATGTAAGTGGAGTCATACAGTATTTGTATTTTTGTGATTGGCTTATTCACTTAGCATAATGTCCTCACAGTTCATCCATATTGCAGCATGAGAATTTCCTTTATTTTTAGGCTGAATAATATTGTGTACACACATACACACACACATACATACACACGCCACATTTTGTTTATCCACTTGGGAAGCTTCCACCTTTTGACTATTATGAATAATGCTTTTATGAACATGGGTGTACAAACATCTATGAGTCCCTGTTTTCACTTTTTTTGTATATATACCCAAAAATGGTATTGCTGAATCATATTCTATTTTTAATTTTTTGAGGACCTGCCATACTGTTTTCCACAGCAGCTTCTTTTTTCATTCCTACCAACAGAGCACAACGGTTCAATTTCTCTAGCCTCACCAATTCTTGTTATTTTCTGTTTGTTTTTCCTTTTCCTTTCCTTGTTTGTTTTTTACAAGTTTCTCCTAATCACTGAGACTCACCTGTCTGTTGGGAAAGAGCCTGAACAAAGAGCAAGTGCTTCTTCCATCGGATCACTCATGCTGCTCTCCTTCTCCTGCTTATTTAACTCTGATGGAGCTAGAGTGGAGGCATCTACATCATAACAAAGAAAAAGATTTGTTACCAAGGAATGACAGCTTTATCCTTTTCCCAGCCATCTAACGACATGCCAGCTCAGTACAGTTCAAAGGTAAGCTTGCTAAAAAGAGCTCACCATCTATTCATTCATTCAACAAACCCTTAGTGCTTACTATGTGCCAGGCACCAGGGATACAGGAGTAAACAAAATAAAGATCACAACTCCCACAGAGCTTACATTATAGCAGAAGTGTCTGGGGGAGAAAGGGGTGTGCAGGTGGACATAATAAGTTAGCATTTATATAAAGTTCACTACACACCAGACACTTTTCTAAGCTTTGCATATATTGACCATAAATGACAAATCACATGGCCAAAGCTAGAGCAATCTTAAGTCGACATTTTACTACCCTAAGAAAATAAGTGGGGGCCGGCCTGGTAGCTCAGGTGGTTGGAGCACTGTGCTAATAAGATCGCTGGTTCGATTCCCACATGGGCCAGTGAGCTGTGCCCTCTATAGCTAAGATTGTGAACAACAGGTCTCCCTGGAGCTGGGCTGCCTTGAGCAGCCGGAGGTTGGTGTGGGCTGCCATGAGCTGCCGTGGGCTACCGTGTGCTGCCATGAGCGGCCGGTGGCCAGCGTGAGTGGCCAGCAGCTGGCAAGAGCTGCCATGAGCAGCTGATTGACGACTGGTGACCGACTGCCGGGGGGGGGGGGGGGGGAGCACAAGGCTCATATCACCAGCATGGGCCAAGGAACTGTGTCCTACACCACTAGACTGGGAAACAATGGCTTGAACCGGGGGAGGCGGAAGAAGGGGGTAAAAAAAAAGAAGGGATCTAAATGTCACAGAGCTAAGAAGCAGTGAATTCAACCCACATGCAAGAATCCATCACACTCTGTTTTCTATAAACTTTTCACCCGACCGTAAGGGGCTTCTTTTCAAGGACACTGACTTAAGATGTTTGGTTGCGGTAAGCCTGATGCTCATTGGTGGGTATTTACCCTGAGAAGTGAATTTTCCTGAACAAAGATTCAGAAGTTCCTCCATGTTCTCTTTCTTGTCGCTCTTCCTGGGCAGAGCTTTTTCAGCCTGAGATGTGAACTTTCCAGTACACAAATCCAACAGTTCATCCATATTAGCATCCATGGCATTCTCATCCATACTGGCCAACGGCAATCGAGGCTTCAAAGCTTGGTACTGGTTCCTGTGGTTTCTAACATTTAAGAACCTACAAGCACAATGAAGAATGTAAGAAACTCTCTAGGGAATAAACAAAGCAGTGGGTAAAAAACTGCTCTCATTTCCAATACTAAAGTTAGAAGCTGAATCCCAAACCAAAAGACAAAAGATTCAACCTTTAGCCTTGTGATAACCTAAAGAGGGAGGGGCATATTTTATGAAAGAATAAATGCTATTCAAAAGGTAAAGAGTAAAGGATAATTTTGGCTTCAGATAATGCTTAGTAAGGGCTTGGGGCTATATACATGTCATGTGCCACAGGTCTGTCAATTCTCACTCCCACCCAACAATCATAACAGGAGGAAAGATACAGGGAAATTTGATGCCTTGACAAGAGCTATGCATTTCAAATAAGGCAGAGATCGAAGGATTAGAATGCCAGCAAGGGCTATTTACGTTTTATTTTCTGGAGAGACTTTGTTCAAACTTGTACAATGTAAATACTAATGGTCTGTACACCTTCTCTTTCTCAGAAGAGAAAGCACAGATGGAGTGACAGAAGCTCACTTTATTTTTAAGCAAAATTAAGCAGTACCCAGCACCATCCCACCCACAGAAACATAAAACTACCTACCCATCTGCATCCAACAGTTGGCTCTGAGTGTCATCTTCTAAACAGAACTGGAAGTCTCCTGCTCCTAGGAAAAGTGTCTTAGGCTCTGGGGAGGCGTTATACAGATCCTGGGAATCCTCTATGGGAAGTGAAGGCTCAGACAGCTTTCCTGAACTCTGGCACCGAAATAAAACCAAACAAAAACACTTTACAAATGTCATTCACTGTCATGACAACAACAGAAGTTGCTATTTGCAGTATTTAATCGACTCTCAGGCAATTGCAGTTGAGGAGGACAATGCGTAGCCAAGAGAAGCATAAAGAAAAATATCTCCAAAAAAGTAAGAACACTGGATGAAGTTTGTGTTTAATACACAAAGGGGGTGGATTTTTAAACTGAACATACATAATGTGGTGGGAGTTGGTTGGCTTGGACACACTTTATTTAGCACTGTGGGAAGCAAAAGGGGGAGGAGATCAGAAAACCATTACCATCTTACCTTAGAAGCTGAGCTGACCAAACTGGCTCGAAAGAGCCCAGGGGACGGAGATCTGAATCCTGCAGCTGTTGGGAGAAAACTAGTCCCGCGGCCTGTTTGTCTGTTGCAAGGCTGATAGGATGGAATTGTAGAGGCAATCAGCTCAAAGCTGCTATTGTGGCTGCTCTCCTTTGTTAGCAGTGAGCATGAATCATCTTCATCTAACGAAAGGGAAGTAAGTTTTAAGTGTGTGATTCCAAAAATAAAGTGGGTTTGTTTAGGAAAAAGAGTTGAGAGTGAAACTGTCAGGTAACATTCATAGGCAAACCTCTCAAGTTATATGTTCCAAAACATTAAGTTACAGGTAAATTATAGTACTAACATAGCATTATACAGTCAAGGTTTATCACTCTGAGCTAAGCAACACGTGCAAGTTCCTTCTGTCACCCGCCTAAGCCTATGTTCTCTCCCTCCATTATCGAATCACTTATACCTCTTCCTGGAAATGTTTCCTGGTTCATGCAATCAACACATATGTACTACAGACCTATTGTCACCTATAAAGAAACTGTGCCCAGGGTCACCTATAAAGAAACTGTGTATAAGTGTTCAAAAACTGAACAAAGAAAAATACTCTAATTCATCAATTGCTTTCACTGCCACTTGTAAGACTAGGAAAAGTCCACGAAGGTTCAAAACATGGAATCGAATAGAACTGTAGTTCTTAAGTATCAAAGCTGGAGGATCAAAGAAAAGTCTGCAGAAGAGTCACTACTTACCCAGTTTGCTAGGTCTTTTGCCTGAGTTTTCGTCTGTTTCTGACTTTTCTTCAGTAGGAAAGTAACTACAAAATAAGAAGGTAAATTGTTCGAGTATCTGTTGCTGCTCCTTTTAAGGGGCAAATCCTGGGGAAATCATATCTTTCCTTAGTGAGAATTACTTACTCCATCTTGGAAGAGTTGTCCTTAAATAGAAATGAGGTAGAATCTGATGACAGAGGCTTGAGGACAGACAGAAGGCCAACCGACTTGCCAGTTTCGCTACTGTCATCATTGTTTTCTTTATCCATTTCTTTCTCATCTTTGCTTTCTATGTCTTCATTACTGAGAAGGAATTCTTCAACCTTTATCAATTATACCGCCCCAAAACAAAATAATACACGTCAAAACATTTTAAAGCAAACACAGCGTTAGCCTGAAATACGGCTGCTTGGTCACATCTTACATCTGAGAAGGTAAACCTGAAGGAAGCTCAATCTAATCTTATCAATGACATAATTTTCCCTGACACTTTTAGAGCTCTTTTATACTCGTTTTATTCTACCTTTTATCCTCCCCAAATTGCTACAGGATTATGAAGACTGGAATTACCATCTTACTGTGGCAATGAGAGGTTAAAAGATTCGCCTGAGACTTCAGGACGACTACTGACCTCAACCCAACCACAGACTGACGTGCTGCCCAATTCAGCCACTGTTTTCTTCTTCCTTTACCCAGATTAAATATTAACCAACTCTTTCGAGTGACTTCCGCATTCAAACCAGGAAGCTTTTCTTTTTTCTATTACCAAACATCCTATCATCATCTATCTTCCCTTGGCAGAAAACAATATTATAGAACAAGGGCAAGAGGCCCCTCTACAAATACCCTCCTCAACGAAGAATGAAATTAACTCAGGAAGATCTCGGCCTGCCTGAGCATTCATTCCAGACCTCAGCCTGGCCAAGGTCAAAACTGCTTTTTATTCTATACAGAGAAACCTAAATAAACAACAAAGATGAAAGTCCCTGTTTACACGAAGCCATCTCAGTTATCAGCATTATATTACAATATGGAAACTAACACAAGCCAAGCCATAGCTCTGTGAACTGCAGGTGTGCAACGGTGCTAACGGCACTAAATGCACTAGGATTTAGGTACATCTGAGGAGCTGCATCCATCTTTATCCCTAAAACCGCTTATAAAATTGAACATGCTTATCATCCTCTTATTCAAATCTGATTTTCTCTTTCCCTTATTTGTCATGACCAAGTACCAAAATTACATAATTTCCAGAAACCTCCTGATTGGCTTCCTCTTCTTCCTCCTCTCCTTCTTCTAACTTTTCCTCTTCCTCCCCTTCTCCATCTTCCTCAGACTCATCAGTCATTTCTTCCTCCTCCTCCTCTTCTTCAAATCCATCTTCATTATCTAAGTTAAACAATGCCTGGCGCTTTTGGCGCTCCTCAAACCTTCGGAGTTTCATTGCTTCTTGCAGTTTAGCTTTCAGCATCTGAAGCTTTTCGCCTGAACAGAACATGTGAAGAAATGCTTTAGACATAACAACTGACTACATATTACAGTAATATGAGTGTGCGTTTTAGGCACCTCCATAAGTGTACTAGTCATATCCTAAAAGGAAAGTCAGAGACCTTAGTATTCTAGGCTTTTGTTATTTTAATAAATTATGAATTGAAGTGTAAGAAAATTTTCAGAATTATGTTCTACACCCTGGGATGACATACTTCACAGAGATTATAAAATTATTATTAAAAGGGCAAAGAAAGTGGGAGCAGTGGGACTTCGAGTCTGGCTCAGAAGCCATGAAGGAAAACACTGATAAATTTATCTTTTTTTAAAGAAAAAAAGAACCAATTCAAGAGTAAAATGGGCAAAGGATATGAACTGGGAGTTCACAGAAAAATGAACATATACTGTTAATAAACAAATTAAAAATGCTTAACCTAACTTCTAATTAAAGAAACAAATCAAAATAACATAACTTATGACATATTTCATAACAATTAGAAGGTTTGATAGCATGCATTGACAGGAGGAAACAGGAACTCTTACATACTGTGATTCAGAGTATAAAATTGGTACAACTATCTTGAAGGACAATGAAGTATATAGCCAAATTTGACTCAATGACTCCACTGTAAAGAATTTTGCATTCAGATATACCAACATATATCTCATACTAGGATATAACACTATATGAAATACCAAAAACTGGAACAAAGAAGATGTTCATTAATAGGAGTATGGTTAAACAAATCATGTTATATTCACACAATAGAATATTATGCAGCTTTTTAAAATATCCTCAAAAGCAATGTAATGTGTATCTGAGCTCTGGAGTTAGGTGGTCTGGATTAGGCTGCTGGTTCTACTACTTGAGGAAGCCGTGTGAATGCTTTGTATATCATTTCTTCATACATAAAACAAGAATACTAACGTTATTTACTGTAAAGCACCTAGAGCAATGCCTAGCAGAGAGTAAGTATTCAATCTCTCTCTCTCTCTCTCTCTCTCCCCCTCTCTCTCACACTGGTGTATGCATAAGAATTTTCCTATAACACAAAAAAAGTTAAGTTGCCTTCGGGAAGATAATTTTTCATTTTATACCTTTCTCTCAGTGTTTTACATTTTTTCCTATGTGACACATTATTCGTATTTTCAAAACGGGAGTGGGAACAACAGACCTGTTCCTAACACGTTGTCCAAACAAAAAAGCAGGTTACACAGCAGAATGAATGGTATGATCATTGTTATTGTTTTTTTCAACACACACATATGTACACACATGCAAAGAGTTTAAAAAGACAGATGTAACAATATGATCCTAGAAGTCATTTCTGACACAATTGTAGAAGTTTCCGTTTATTCTTCCTATGTTTTTTCCACAATGGACATTTAGTTTTTTCAAAAATAAGACAAAGGCTATCTTAAGAAATAAAGTCATCTTACGCACCCCACACATCTAGGGAATGGTACATGTGAATCATGCGAGAGATACTGCTGTTCAATCTCCAAAATATCCAAGAAAAAAGATTCTGTAACTCTTCACTGTAAGTGTCTTCAGTGGCTATAAAGACCTGCCGGAGTACAATGCGCAAAGCAAACAAAAGGAAACTCAAATACCTGGTTTTGCGTGGCTTACTCCCTCTAGCTTCTCAGCTGCCAAAGTCACAGGCACCACATCTGCCTTTAGCTCTTCCTTTCCGTCAGTGCTCACATCTTTCACTACAATGTTCACATTGACCTTCTGACCGGCCCTGGGTTTGGCCGCTGGATTAGCATGCTTCCAGAAACGCTGCTTCAAGGCCTCCAGTTCTAAACCCAAAGGTCAGACAGGATGTCAGTTTGCCATATTCAAACTCTTTCCTTTCAGATTCCAATTAAGAATGAAAAGCTAAATTATATAAGCTGGACAAAGTTGTAGGGAAAAAAGAAAAACCACAATGAGACACCAAACACTCCTTTGCTACTTAACACATGTGTGGAATTCCTGTAACTTAACCCAAACTAATGGACTGCTGCAACTCTTCTTCCTCAGAATACTTCAAAAATCATTTTAGGGTGGAAATTTACAACTGATGTTTCTAAATATTTGCAATTCTTTTTAAAAAGTATCAAACTGGTAGAAAAAAATACCATAATTCTCAATTATTCAAGGGCTTAATTTTTCATTGGTTTCAGTCTTTTAAAAAATTCCCTATTTGAACATTTCACTATTTATTAGCCATCTTATTAAATATGGGCAAGGTCAATTAAAAAATAAAAATGACAGTCAATCCAGTCAGTGATATAACTCAGCAGCAGGCCTAGAAAAGTTTCTTGGTGAAACTGTTATACTAACATAATCAGTACAATCAGAAAGGAAATCCCACATATAGGTGGACCCTGAACGACACACCCAACTTGTATACAAGAACCTATATAGTGGGTACTTAAAAATAGGTTTCTTCCCTTTCCCGTCTCTCAGTCCAAGACTGTTTAGATAACTTCTAGTCCCATACAACAAAATTTAGCAGTTTCTAGTATAATAAGTGCTCAAAAAATGTTTCTTCCCCATCTCTTAATCTGGAACTGTTTAGGTAACTGCTATTCCCACATAAAACATCCCCTCCATGTTCTGGAAAACAGCTCATTCCCACACTTCTTTGCCAATGGAGCTATACTAGTTCTGTTACACAACCTTCCACCCTACCTCCTGTTCTGGTCAAAATGACTTGCCCATCCTCCCAATATGTATCATGTGGAGCGCTTTCTGTCCCTTCCAAGAATGTTCTTCTCTCCATTTCCACAAAGTCCATCCATTCAATCAACAAAGACTCACTGAGCAAATTTTACACACCAAATACTGTGGCTGACAAAGCATCTGCCAACCACAAGCTGTTTACTAAAGGAGAGTCTTGCTGTATTAATTTCACCAACAATATTAGAAGTGGCAACCACTATTTGAGGGCCTCTTGATGCTAATTGTACGCATGATTTCAACAAATCCTCATACTAGTCCTGTGAGCCAGATAGGACTCTTATTTCATTTTTAGAGAAAGATGGCTTACAGAGGCCAAATAGCATACTCAAGGTTAAACAGTCAGTAGCACAGTCTAGATTCAAACCCGAGTCTTGCTATAGAGCACGAGTTCTTAATTATCATGCCACACACTGCCTCAACGCAGAGGAGGGAACACCCAATTCTACCCACGAGTCAGGAAGTTTACCTAATGTGAAAATACTTGAGTTCTGTCTTGAAGGATCATTCATTCATTCAATAAATATGAATGCCTACAATGTTTCATCCACTATGGAAGCACTGGGGATAAAGAAGGAAACAAGCCAGAAGACCCTACTCAATGTATAAAGGGGAAGGCAGTGAGCAAGAAATTGAATCCACCTTCAACCCTTCCTTTAACCACCTATTGGAAGAAACCTATCCCTCCTCTGAGCTCTCACAGCACTGTATTCTAAATGTTTTTCAGCAAAGAATACTTTTCCTTTTTCTTCACACTATTTTTTTGCAATTATCAGTGACATGTTTGTTATAAAATGTCACCACTTTCTCTCTTGTATATTTATCTTCCCTACTAGAGTGTAAGTACCGTAAGTGTAGGATAATTGTCAGATTTTCCTTGGTATGCTCTACAGCATCTGGCATGTAGTGGATAGTTTAATATCTGTTGAATGAGTGGGGGGAAAAAAGTTCAGTTTTGCAGACAATTTCCTGAACCAAAATGTTTAACTGTGTAAAACTGAATAGTAACGTTTTTATGACTATCATACCATAATAGCAATGTACTTTTGTATATTAACCTATCAACGGGCTTCCATTTTAAACAAGGTTTAGAACATTCTGACAGCCTTCCAAATGTATCTAAATGGGATTCTACCCATATCTGGTACAGACATATCTCAGTGATATCGTGGGTGTGCTTCTAGACCACCGCAATAAAGCGAGTTGTAATCTTTTTGCTGGTGGAGCGGCTT
This sequence comes from Rhinolophus sinicus, assembly GCF_057876585.1. NCBI lineage: Eukaryota > Metazoa > Chordata > Mammalia > Chiroptera > Rhinolophidae > Rhinolophus > Rhinolophus sinicus. Next base: position 24,715,844 of record NC_142514.1, read on the forward strand.
GCCTTCAATTTGTTTAAAAAAAAGCAACATCTGTGAAGTACAGCAAAGTAACGCGCAATAAAACAAGGTGTCCCTATACATCTGTAGAATAAGATCATGTGTGGTTATCTGTTTCTCCTGCATTCCCCGCCCTCCAAAGTAGCATATAATCGAAAACTGCCAGAATAAATCGCTCTGGAGAGGCGCCCCACAATTCAAAGGATTACCTCTGTTGGTTTCAGGCTCTTCAAGTATCACAAAGGAATCTTCATCAGCACCCAGCCGAGGCTGAACGAAAACATCCACTCCCAATTGTTTAAGTCTATCCACAGTGAACCGCCTCATTTTCTCAGGTGGCACAACTGCTGCTGATTTAGTTTGCTGCCTGGGCTCTTCCACCTTCTCATCTGCTCCTTCTGCTTCTTTCAGGTCTTCTTCTCCCTCCAGGGCATCAGGTTCAGGTGCCACAAGCCCTCCAGTCTGATACCCCTCACCGTCCGTGTTCCCGAGGAAGCCGGACTCCTGTTGTGCCACTGACCTGTCCCCAGGTGAAGGTCTAACATCACTCTGCTTCTGTTTCTCCTGAATTTCTAGCTCTTCACTTCCCATCAAATCCTTATGGCAAGACGCGTCTGATCCGATAGTGCTCTGGGGTTCCTTTGAAACTGCAGGGAGGGCATTCATTTCCATTTCATATCCTGCACCTGTTGTCTGCTCAGAATCTTTGTTAAGGGGGTCACTAATCATCTCAGTTGTGTTTGTAGTGTCTAGGATTTCTTTGTGATGGCTTGATTGATACCTAGATGACCTAGAGAAGGGGAAATGAGCTAGAGTTGAAAATTATCCTAAATGTGAAACACGCTCATCCTTGAGCACATAATGAATCAGTTCAATCAACTTTAAGGGTGTAAGGAATCTAAACTTTTTGTTTGCTACAAAACTGAATGTTTATGAGGATTGTAATCACAGGAAAGAGGGTTCTTACTTCAGTAGTGCCATGGCATTTCCTTGGCAAGTGGGCCGCGGTTTACGTTTGAAGAAATCGTGAATGGTTTTATTCTCAGGCATATGATATGGAAGATTAAGTGCAGACTCTATAAAATGGAACAAAACAAGCAAATCTGTACACTGTATATTCTGAAATGTCATTTCATATTCAGTTAACTAAACAGTATAGCCAAAGACATCACCAGAAATAGAAAACAATCCTGGCTTTACTAAAGACAGGATTTGAGTAAAAAAGAACTCCCTGAAGACCAGTAGTAACCTGGTTGCGAAATCAAACTGATCCAGGAAGTTTTTTAAAAATATGGATTCTTGTACCCCCTCTCAAGCCTACAGAAATTCTTAGTTCTGTGGGGCCTAAGAATTTACATATTTGAAAAGTTCCCAAAGGTGTCCTGATGCAGCTGGTCCATAGAAAATCATTTTAAAAAACCTCTCTCCTTACTACCACTACAGTTCTAGAAATTTTCTCAGTTTGTAGTAATGTCCCAGGGGCTTTAGAACAATTCACCAAAGGGCTTGGCCATTCACCAAGATCAATTCTAAACTTGATATTATAATCCAATTCATACTAGCAGTATTAAAAAACAAAAATCCCCAACATCTAAGTTGAGCTTATAAAGAAATATTGTGATTTGCCTCAAGGTTTACTGTGCTGATTTGTATTACCTCGAATAAGGCGCTGAGTTTCACTGTGCAGTTGTTTTAATGCTTCCTTACTTAACTTGGCTGCCTTCCTTTCCTTCAAGAAAACAAAAAGTGAGACTTACATTAATGCTATCATCCAGAAAGATATTTACCCATCAAGAGTCTGCTCTCTCCAAGAAAGGAGGATGGAGAGGGAATAGTTAACACTAATAAGCTCAATACAATCTAAAGTCAAGGAGCTCATTTATTTGCAAGTCAGATAGAATTAATTCAATCTAATCCATATTTGTATTGAGACAGGTTAGTTAGCATGTTGTTAAGCAGACAGAAATGGTCCCTGGTAAAATAAACAAAAGACAGCCGTATCCTAAAACTCCAGGTTCTGAAGTAACTCATTCACTCCAGGACAAAATGTAACACCACACTGATGTTAATAAATTATCTTGTAAAATTCCTTTTTGCCAGATAAAAGCAACAGATCTGATAGATAAAACTGGGTTATTTTGCTAATCCCTTCAGGATGGGCAAACAGAACAAACCTGATAGATGAATTCCATTAAAAGGCGCCAGCTCCCCTTCCCCAAACAAGGGGAGGTATAAAAGTAAAAGCTTTTGCCTCAGTCAGGGGTCATCCCATTCGGGAACCCCCTCCCGCTCAGGAGCTGCATTTCTTTGCTTTTTAATAAACTATCTTCTTTTACAACTCCTGTCCTCTCCTTGGTCCATGTTTCCATTCTTCGGTTTCACGAGACACGATCCTGGCACTCACACACTCACAGAAAAAAAATCTCCTACATCATTTCCCTCCTATGTACAAAGCAGTATCTTGAGTAACCAGAAAATATGATAAATATGATCAAATATTTATCCTTGAGAAATTTACAGTCTCCTGGGGAAAGAGGTCAACATGACAACAATATAATACAGGGCTCTACCTCACCTTTTTCATGGTGCCTTTTGATAACTCATTTTCTTCTTCAAATAAAGAGACCCCACTCTCCAAAGACAGTTCCTTTTTCTAAAATAAAAGATCACAAGTTGAATGATATGGACAAAAAGGAAACTGAAATAAGAGAATGTTGCTTACTCAAAGATTGCTTTTACATTCCAACATTACATCATGCTACATTAATAAATCAATAATTATCAAACAGAAAACTTTAAACAGCATCCTATAATGCCTAGAAAACAAATGTCTCCAATGGAGTTTGGGCCCTCATTTCTTATACCTCTGTATTATATCTATCCCTAAGGAGGGACAATGACTCCCAGGGAGCTAAAGATAATCTTAGGAAGAATAACTGTGCTTCCAAACACTCAGGACAATGATGCTTTGACTGATGCGTCTCTTTGATACCCTTCCGAAAACCCTATAGGTTCATTTCTTAGAGGCCACAGGATTATAAAATTTATATCTCTGTCCCATTACTTACCTGCTTCTTACACAACATAAAGTATCTTACTTTTTTGTCCAACATTCCTATGAAGGTGATCAAAATACTAGTTTTTAAAACAAATTGACCAATCACTTGTACTGCATGATTCCAAAATTGACAGCTGTAAAACTTCAATCAATTGACATGTGTTTTCCTCCAGTTGGAAAAAAAAAAAAAAAAAGAAAGTTCCAATAGTAAATCAGAAAACAAAACAAAGGTTAGAAGCAATAGGGTAGCTCTTATTGCAATCTTTTACTTGCCTTGTGCTTTTTTACTTTGTTTTTCACAGCTGCCCTTATGGATTCTAACGACTCTTCATCTTCCAATGGAGAATTACTGTCCTCCTCCAACCCAGTTTCAAAAAGGTCTTTATCCGCAAGAAGACAGCCACTATCATTAAATGGCTGTGTCACATCATCTTCCTGGATGATGCATAAAGAAAAAGCAAAATCCAATATTTCACAACATCGTATGGCAATTTGGATCAGGCCAGAAAAAAACATGTTTCATCTATAGGCAAAAATATGGCATTCTGGAACATCCTCACTGGTTCCTAACCCATAGTCATGCCATAAATCCACACTGATTTTATGCAACTGTCCAAAACTAACTTAGTAAACAGTAAATTTTTGAACAGTCAATTAAATACATACGAAGCTGCTAGTTTATAAAACATGAAAATGGTTTTTCTAGTTGGCGAACGAGACTTCTGACTGATGAACACGTGAAAAATCCTTTTAAAGTTAATTTTCATTAGATCAGAAGCTGCAAAGAATTACCTCAGGTGCTCACAAAGAAAAGCAGAAACCCATTTACCTAGAAGTGCCCTCAATGTATCTGTAATGCAAAATGAGAGCAAGTTTTAAATCACATACCTCATTACTTGCAATGCAAAACAATGAACTCAAAGCTATATTCTGAGCGCAGAAACAATCTCAAGAACTAAAAGCAGTATTTTTAAAAATATGAATTGCCTTAGAAATAGCAAGTTGTTCTTTAAAATGTACCTCATTTTTTGTTTCCTTCTTTTTTAGCCGCCTAATTTTTTCCATCTTTCTCTCCTCTTTCTCTCCTCTTCTCTTTGATTTTACTTTTGCTTTTCCTCCAGTTCCTTCTTTCTCACGTATGGGTTTTTTGGACTGCTTTCTGTCAACTGTAAAGTCCACTGAGTTTTCAGATTGGAGACCCAGCTCCAAGCAAGGTGTCACTTGGGTTTCAAGATTTTCCCGATACAAAGACTCTTCGATGTCACTTTCATCACTGTCTGCCAGAGTTTTGTAAATCCTTCTGACTTTGCCATTTTTTCCAGCGTATAAGTTCTCTTTATTTTCTTCCTCGACACTGTCATCGGTAGTTTTCTCTGGGGAGGCATTTGTGTTCTCGCTTTCAGAATCACTGTCTTCTAGCACCTTTCTGCTTTTCAGTTTCTTACTCACAAATATCTCTTCATCTGAATCTGGAGGAAACAATTTTTTTTAGAGGTCTACTGTCAGTTAGCCTTCCTCCTAGCCACACTACTTCTTCAAAAACATATCCAATTATCCAAGTGATATATCACCTTATGAAATTATGTAACTACCATTAAGAACTGATTGTAGCAAAGTAAATCTAAAAATACATTTTGAAAAACATTTTCCCTGGAAAAATGTCTCTTACTGAGAAGTCTAATTATATGTGTTTACAATGGGTAAAGTTGTTCTAATCATTCTGGCAGGTGTGAAAAATCCTTTTATTATAGGATGAATGCATTCAACGAGGCAATGTGGTAGCTTCTAGACATTTCAGACATTCAATGATATAATAGAAATGTTTTTTTCAAAAGAGCACAAACATTATTATTTTGCTTTTATAATAAATACAATAAACAATAAGGTTGGGCATTACTAATTTAATAAATCAAGAGAATAATGAAATCAATCCAATCCACTTACAACCTAGGCTCCCACATTCTATTCCTAAAAATAAATGTACTATTACAAACCTCTTTCACTCAAGGGTCCAATTAGTTCACAGCTGCCCTGTCCACTGTCTGAAGGACTATCTGCTTCTTCTTGTGAAATGAGTTTTAAATCATTGATTTCTAGGTGAACCTAGAAAGTGAGAATATACTTTGCATTAACCAGGCGACAGAAAGCTTTAAGTACATAATTATAAACAAGTCATCATGGGGTCATCAGGATGAAATAAGGGGTAAAAAACCCCCAAAAAAACAATGCAATGGTTCAAAGAAGGATGACATTAAGAATTACTGGACAAAAAACAAACAAAAATTCATCGTTCACCTTTGAAAGATACTATAGAACCAACTCTGAGTACAGTAGTCCTCCGCCTTACCCCACGGTTTCACTTTCCATGATTTCAGTTACCTGTGGTTAACTGTGGTCCAAAAATATTAAATGGAAAACTGAAGAAATAATTCATAAGTTTTCAATTGCATGCTGTTCTGAGTAGCATGATGAAATCTCACACCATCCCGCTCGGCCCATCCAGGACGTGAATCCCCCCTTTATCCATCGTATCCACACTGTATACACTCCCCAGCTGTTAGTCATTTAGTAGCTGCCTCAGTTATCAGATCGACTGTCCTGATATCACAGTGCTTGTGTTCAAGTCACCCTTATTTTACTTAATAATGGCCCCAAAGGGCAAGAGCAGTGATGTTGCCAATTTAAACACACTAAAGATAAGCCATAAAGTGCTTCTTTTAAGTAAAAAGGTGAAAGTTCTCAACTTAATAAGGAAAGAAAAAAACATTATATGCTGAGGTTGCTAAGATCTGCAGTAAGAACTAATCTATCTGTGAAATTGTAGAGAAGGAAAAAGAAATTTGTGCTGCTTTTGATGTAGCACCTCAAACTGCAAAAGTTACGGCCACAGTGTTTGGATAAGTGCTTAATTAAGATGGGAAAGGCATTAAATTTGTGGGTGGAAAACATGAACAGAAAACATGTTCCAATTGACAGTAATGTGTTGCACCAGAAAGCACTGGGCCCATGTGAACACTTCAGCAAGGAATCCCCCAAAACAAGTGACACCAAGCCATTTACGGCAAGTAAGGGATGGTTATATTAAGATATTTGGAGCAAGAGACCACACTCACATAACTTTTACTACAGTGTATTACTATAATTGTTCTATTTTATTATTACTGTTGTTAACCTCTTACTGCACCTAATTTATAAATTAAACTTTATTATAGGTATGTATATATAGGAAAAAAACATAGTATATATAGGGTTCAGTACTATCGCAGTTTCAGGCATCCACTGGGAGTCTTGGAAAGTATATCCTGTGGATAAGTGGGGGTACTATAATGGTAAATAAAGGAAAAGAATCAGGCATTTATTACGCCTTTTCTATGTGAACTGTTTCTCAGTATATCCAAATGACATTAAATAACATAGAGATGCAACCCAGGTGTGGGAAACTCTACAGGACCACAATGTGATTTCTTTAACAATAAATTGCAAGAAAAAAGAGAGGGAGGGGGACCTATACACACATATCAACAACCACAATATTCCGCCTTTCTGTGGGTCCTGATTCAAACAAACTGAGAGTGAGTGTGAAGTGTGTGTGTGTGTGTGTGTGTGTGTGAAGGAAATCTACACTGACTAGCTATTTAATATTAAACAATAATTCTAATTTTTTAGGTATGGTAATAATATTGTGGTTATCTTTTTTGGAAAGCCCTTGTCTTTTAGAGATGCATACTGGAATATTTCTAGATGAAATAATGTCTAGAATTTGCTTCTAAATAATCCAGTGAGGGGGAAATGGGTGGGGGTATAAATGAAACAAGACTGGCACGATTTGATAATTGTTGAAGTTAGGTGATCGGTTCATTATACTAGCCCTTCTACATTGGTATGTTTGAAAATTTCCAAACAAATCATTTTAAACACCACAAGTAAAAAATCTAAGCAGAGGTGTGTGAGGTGACTTGACCAGTTACTGACCAAGCTGCCCTAGATGCCAGGTCTCCAACCTCCTTAGTGTCCTTAGGGCTCTGAATCAACTTAATAAGGTGAAAAATATTAATATCTGTCATGTAATAGAGGACAAGGCCTCACCCTAAAGGCTTCTCCAACAACTGTTAAATTGACTTGAATGATTGGTACAATTATTAAAATAATAAGCAAAAATAACATGTACTAAAGAATCACTGAGGATCACCATGTATGTGCTGATGATCCTCCCAACAATCCAGGGAGACTATTAGTTCTGTTTGTGGATCTGGAAACTGAGTGTAGGTAACTACACAGCTCAATACGTGGTGATGTTGTTCATTACTGTATTCTAGGCAATTTGTAGCAGTACCAGCAACCGTTGAAAGACAGGGCCAGGACCTGGGTGAGGAGAGAGGGTCTCAAAAAACTCACTAATCAAGATAATATCTTAAGGCAATATATATATATATATATTTTTTTAAATCATGAGGTCAGCCATCTGCTTTTGTAAATAAAGTTTTATTGAAACTAGGGTCAGAATGAGGGTAAGGTGAGGCTGAGGGGTGCAAGCTTAGAGTCAGATTTTGCCTTTACGTTTGACATTTTACTCAATAGCAAGTAATGGGATTTTTTTTGCATTCATTTGTTTTTTTAATGTTGCATTAAAATATGATCTTGATTACTGAGTTTTTTGGCGTCTCCTTGAATTTAGCTCCCAAGGCGAGTGTCTCACTCTAGATCCCACCCAGAAAAGAACACAGGACTGGAAACTAGTTTCTATACCCTATTCCGCCAGCGATCAGCCAGCCACCATCCCGGAGGCCTAGAGACTGTTACTTCCCCTCTCGGATTCGGCGCGATGACCTCTTATGAACTCCTTTAGACCTCGCCGTCCACATACAGAGAATTCTGCCCCGCATCCCAGCCGCCCGGTTCGGCTTGGGCCTTCCTCTCTTTTGGAGCTCTCTGGAAAGGAAGAGCTCCCATGGCAGGAAACGCGCCAAAGGAGAGGGCGGGCGGCGCAGGCTGAGGGGGTGCGCAGTCCGCTGAGCGCGCCGCAAAGACCAGGAGCAACATGGCCGAGAAGGCCGAGGCGTGAGAACCCGAGCACCGGGACTGGACCCGGAGATCGAGGGGTCGAGGAGTCTATCCCCTGGCCGCGAGGCCGAGCCCCCGCGGTGCACGCCGGGAGCTGTAGTCCTCCCAGACTCCGCGACCCACTCTGCCAGGCACTACCCCTGCTCCACCCTACTCCTCAGCGCCCAGCCTCCGCAGCCGCGGATGGAGGCATGTGTATGAACTCACTTCAGAAGCCACTTCGCCCGTCATGACTCCGGTCTCTCCAGCACTGCGTTCGATACGAAAGAGGATTCCGGTTCCCTCAGCGGCTGAACAGCTGCTCCCGCCGTCTCCAGCCCGGCAGCGACTTTCGAGCTTTCGCGCCTAGCCAGAGTGGAGGCCCCGCCCTCGATGATTTGCACCAATCCAGAGGAGGCTTTCTATATGAAGCCACGCCCCAGTCGGTCCTACCAATCACGAGGCGCTTTCGACCAGCTCTACAAGTATAATCTGCTTTGGGTTGGCGGGTCGCGGTACCCCTTGCCTACTGAGCCCGGGTGCGAGTGGAGGTATCCTGGCCGCCTGGCCGTCGGGCCCTCTGGCCTTGCTAGACGCTACTGTGCAAGTGGTGGCATTTGATCTTTGATCTTTACCGTAGCGCGACAGCTCCCATCAAGCAGCAATATGAGGAGTAAGCCCTCCAAGCAGGAAGTAAGTTGGAAGAAAATTCTTGGGCACCTGCGGGCATCCCTATCCCATACTAGAGTCTAGTGGCCTTGTGGGGATTTTCTCCAGGACCTCCATCCCTGGAGCCGCTACATCTTACCTACTCCTTCTTGTACATACCGGTAGCACTCACACCACTGAACATCAAGGAAGTAAAATTTTGTGGGCCGCTCAGATACTAAAGAATATCGTTGGATAACCTTTATAATTTTATTTAAGGTTAATTCAAGGATGCAGAAAACGCCCACCCATCCCACTCCTAAGCTCTTTGGACAAGGCAGGCAAAAGAATAAAAGGTATGGAATAAGATTAATTCCAGACAATTCTAATCCCTTGCCACTGTGCTGGTTACTATGTTTTTGCCCCTCCGGGTCCATTCTCTGTCTTTCCTTATCCTGCTTTGTCCAACCAAGGTGGACTTCTCTCCACTGCATTCTTGAGCTACCTTGCCCTCTGGCTTCAGGTTGAGTCAAACTACTGGTAGGTACTTCACAAAATTATTGTAAGCAGGAGATCAAAGGGTACCAAGAAAGAAAGGTCACAGTATTAGCACCTCCACTTCACCCCCCATGACCCTATCCACTATTAGGGCGACCAACTCATCCCAATTTTCCCAGGACTTTCTCAGTTTTAGCATGGAAAGTCCCACCTCCTGGGACTCTCTACAGTCCCAGGAAAACCAGGATAGTTAGTCACCCAATCCACTGGCCTTCTCTTCAAAGTTTCCACCTTTAGCTGGGTTAGGATAAAAGTTCTCTCTCCTCATCTTCATTTCTTCACCTCTTCACCACTTCTCAACCCACTTCTGCCCCCACCAAAAAGAGCCTACCATCCATTCTCTTCTCTCACATCTCAGTCTATCCACCTTTCCACCCACTTTGCTATTAATTTTTAATTGATAATTCCCAAATATACATCTATACACTCCTCCCTCATGTTTGGACAGCCAACATTATTGAGGGGTTACCCTGTGACAGAAACAGTTGCAAGAATTTTGCAACCATTATCTTATTTAATCTTCAGAGTAACTTTGTAAAGTAAGTAATATTACTACCTCCATTTTAGCAAATGAGGAAATTAAACCTTTAGAAGGCTAGTAACTGGTGGAGCCCATATTCACATTCTCTTCAATCTGACTCCAGAGCTCATACTCCTCAGAAAGACCTTGCCTGAGGACCCCCTACGTTCTCCCTCTGTCCCCTGTTTTGGTTTTCCTGATAACTCTCACCTCTGCGTAAAATTTTATCTATTTGTATATTGTTGCTCCAAGAGGTCAGGCACTTTGTTTTCTTTAACACCGTATCCTCACTATCTAGAAAACTCATTCTCAAGTTTGAGCATTCATCAGAATGATCTGAAGGGGTGATAAAAATAGATTGTTAGACCCCACTCCCAGATTTTCTCATTTAGTAAGTCTCATGCGAGGCCCAAGAATTTGCATTTCTAACAAGTTCCCAGGTATTTTTAATGCTGGTGGTATGGAAACCATACTTTGAGAGCAAAGGGCTTAGTCAATTGTTGAACTAGTTAATTCAGTCACTTGAAAACTATATTATTATTCTTGAACCCCCTCTGGAAGTGAATAAATGAGATAATACTCCTGCTATTAGCATTTTCAGAACTTATTAGTATTTGCTTCTCTTTATAGAGCTCCTCTTCAGTCCAAATCAGTCTGATTTGGACAATGGGTGGAAGGGGTAAGCTAGGAAGGGAAAACATTTTATTCTTTGTATTAACTTGTGCCAAGCTAAAGAGAGTCTGTATTTGGAATTAGCAGTCTGTATTCTCAACTTTGATGAATGGCACCATAATCCATAACTCACCAATTCAGAAAACTGGGAGTCACATTGGCTCCTCTCTGTCTCTTGTTTCTCAAAGTCAATCATCCAACAAGTTGTGTTTATGAAGTTGATGGATGACAGTAAGAGAAAGGTCTGGAATGTTCACTTTGCAGGGATAAGCCAGTGAACCTATCCCGTAAATGGCTTTGTGACCTTAGAGAAGTCATTTAGCATCTCAGAGCCTTGTTTACTCTATTTGTTATTAGAAAACAATAGATTAGATCATAATTCTCAAATGGGTTTAATTGGCAGAGCATCCGGAAGTAAGGTACTATATAGGAAATATTTTGCAGTACTGACACACTTGATCTGGTCATGTAAATTAGGAAACATTTTCACTAGTAGGATCTATCATTATATTACCCAAAAACAACATAGGAAAGCAATTCTGAGATTATATGTCTCTGAAAAAATAAGCCGTGGAATGTAACATGCTTAGCTCATTCCAAAATTCTATTTATATTTGCTTGCTGACAGACAAACAAAAGCAGATTCCAAAGGCTTAAGTTTGGAGGGAAAACATTGATTAAATTATATCTTTTAGTTCATCTTTTCTGCAAATTGAGAAAGGCTACCATGTTATATTTTTAGTGCTGCTATTCCTCTGGAGTAAAGTGTGAGAACTACTTGCTTTTCTAATGTACTAGGCCGCTGAATCTTCATTCCTGGAGACACACTGCCACCATGTGGCAGGGCTTGGTCATGTCAGTCTACCTAGTACTCTATCCCACGGTAAAACCTTTTTTTGGGGTGGGGGGAAGGGGGAACAGGACTTTATTGGGGAACAGTGTGTACTTCTAGGACTTTTTCCAAGTAAAGTTGTTGTCCTTTCAATCTTAGTTGTGGAGGGTGCCGTTCAGCTTCAAGTTGTTGTCCTTTTGGTCTTAGTTGTGGAGGGCACAGCTCAGCTCCAGGTCCAGTGGCCCTTGTTAGTTGCAGGGGGCGCAGCCCACCATCCCTTGCCGGAGTCGAGGAGTCCAACCGGCAACCTTGTGGTTGAGAGCCCACTGGCCCATGTAGGAATCCAACCGGCAGGCTTCAGCGTTAGGAGCGCAGAACTCCAACCACCTGAGCCACCGGGCCTGCCCATTTTTTAATTTTTAATTTAAAAATTATTCAGAGTTGTTCAAGCTTTACTTTGGTACAGTGAAATAATTGCATCTCCCAGAATCTGCTTTAAAAAATTTGTACTGTAATTCCATGTAGTTATAAAGCTTCTCTTGAAGAGTACCCTGTTTGAAGGCCAGGGCTATTTTTCTTGCTTAATGTACCCCCTGACCTTTAAAAATGGCACAGGACCTGATACATAGTGAGTGCTTAATAAATAATTGTGAAATGAATGATTAAAAAAACATGGCCTAAAAAACAAAAACAAAAAATACTGGGGCATTTTGCCAAGGCATGACGGCACACGCACCATCAGCTTTTTGTATGCTGAAGCTCCTTTACCTCAACTTTTGGCAACCTAAAGTACCTATAAAATATTCACCCACTCAGTCAACAAACTTTGAGCACCTATTTTAAACCTATGCTAGAAACAGAGAATATTAAGATAAATAAACTACAGTCTTGTTTTCAGGTTTCCATTGCTGGCTGGAGCCAGACAAGCAAATAAGCTCGTGTAATAGTGTAAGTGTGTGCAAATAGCTGCAAGGCCCTGAGAGAGGAGCAGCTGACTGCCTGGGGTAAGTCGGGGAATATGACTCCTGAACTGAATTTCAAAGACAGATTGGAGTTCTCCAGGCTGGCACGGGAGGAGAAGGCATTCCAGGTATGTGTAGGGACTTGATAAAGCATGTTGTGTTTGGGGAACTGAAAATAGGTTAGTATGACTAGAATACTGGGTGTGTATGTATGTGTGGTGGGGGGTGGGGATGGCTGAAAGTTAAACAAGAAAGGAAAAATGTAGAATGCTATGCTTAAAGTTTAGTTTGTAGACAGTTATGAACTGGGTAGCTGGGGGGTGGGAGAGTTGTTAAGAAGGAGAGTGACATGGTTAGATATATATTTGAGAAAGATTATTCTGGCAGCATCTGAGGATGGGTTGGAAGGGGATTAGACTGGAGGCAGGTAGACCAGTTGTCTAAGTGGGAGGTTATGAGGACCTGAACTAAGTCAATGATAGTAACAATGGAGAGGAGGAGATGGACTGGAAAAAAACAGGCAAAATTGACAAGGTTGTTGGATGACTAACCTTGAGGGACAAGGGACAGTGGAGACAGTGTGGCTCTTATGACTCTTAAGTTTCTGGATTGGTAAATTGAAAGATTGTGGTACCATTCATCAAAATTGAGAATATAGGTCACTAATTTCAAACACAGACTCACTTTAGCTTGGTACAAGTTAAAACGTAGAATAAAAGTTTGCCACTTCCTAGCTCATCCATGGCCACCCATTGTCCAAATTGGGGATCTCTCTCTCTCTCTCTCTCTCTCTCTCTCTCTCTGCTTTTCTGGTGACTAAAGAGGTGCTCCCCAGACACAGGTTCATCTCCCCATTCCATTTCCAAACTGCTATCCATACAGTACCCAAAACCTTAATTCAGCAGCTTTTTGTAGTCCATTCATATATTTTCTCTTCAATTCCTTTTTTCTTTCTGGCTGTCTCCCCAGGAAAAATGTATAAGAGAAATTCCCTGCCCTTCTTTATTCAAATTTTTTCCTCAGGCTTTTTTATTCAGTTTTTGTAAAAACCCAGGTGTTTTCATGACCCAACCTTGACCTAAAACCCTATAGAAATTTAATAGCTTGGTGGTGTCAGTGGTGTTTATTTAGACATTAGCATCTTCAGGACTTGGTCTATTGCATCTCAATCACATATGCCTCAACCAGTCTAGGGAGACTCTACTCATATATATATGTTTAGCGGCAGGAGATTCTATCATTAGGACAAAGGGGACCTGCTCCACTCTTACTTTGTATTAAATTTTTAATTGACTCTTAATGCCTGATCCCCTTCAAGACATTCCAGATAATTCAATTGTACCTAGAAGGGCAGAATCTTATAGGAATATAGTAACTCCTTCAAGCACAATTTAGTTGGAGACAGGGAAGGAATACTTCCTAGGACAGGAGGTGGTACTGTATAGATAAAACAATATTGTTCCCACTGTAGACCCAAAGAATGGTTTCACTAGTGGTATTCAACCAGGGGATATATCATGGTTGTTATAATGACCCTGCCTCTATTGAAATTCAGTGGGTGGGGCCAAAGTTGTTAAATGTCAGTGAGAAGCACAAAATAAGCAAAGAGGTAGAGGGAGAGTATTTTAGGCAGGGAAAATGGAATGGGTAAAGGCACGAAGACATGAATGATGGTAAGATTTTCAGGGAATTGTTCAACTAGTGCTTTATGATGATGGAACGGAAGGTAGGGGATAGGATGTCAAGGTTGTTGAATTAAATTCAGCTCAATAAGGATCTACAGAGTGTCTGTTTGGAGCCTGCGTATGTGCTAGATATATGAGATATATAAAGAGAACAAGACAAGATACCTTTGAAGATAAAACATATGTGCAAATAAATACATTACAAAGCAGATTTTGATGAGTGCTATAAGAAAGATATGAGATCATGCTCTGGAAGCAAGATTACAGCAGACTTTGAATATGAAACATGGAACTTTAGACATGATATAATAGTCATTCATTCAGTCTACAAACCTTTATTGAGCATTGTAATAGATTGTTAGAATAATCACAGCTCTCTGTGTCCTCTCCCTTTTTCAGTGCGATTTTGCTACACCTCCCATATAATTCCCAGTCTCTTAAATCTGGGCTGTTCTTGTTACTTGTGTTGATCAACAGAATATAGTGAAAGTAATATTGTGTATATAGCTTTTGAAGCTAAGCCTTAAGGTATTGGCATAAAACAGACAACATATGTAGGCCAATGGAACAGAATAGAGAGCCCTGAAATAAACCTATGTATGAGTATATAGGGTCTATTGACTTACAACAAAGGATCTAGGAATATACAATAGGGAAAGACCAGTCTCTTCAATAAATGGTATTGAGAAAACTGGACAGCTACATGCAAAAGAGTGAACTGTACCACTATATACCATACCAAAAAATTAACTCAAAATGGATCAAGACTTCGACCTGAAACCATAAAATTCCTAGAAGAAAACAGGCAGTAAACTCCTGTAGATCAATCTTGGCGATGCTTTTTGGGATCTGACACCTAAAGCAAAGGCAGCAAAAGCAAAAATAAACAAGTAGGGGCCGGCCAGTTAACTCAGTTGGTTAGAGCGATCTTAACAACAAGGTTGCTGGTTTGATCCCCACATGGGCCACTGTGAGCTGCGCCTTCCACAGCTAGATTGAAACAACTACTTGACTTGGAGCTGAAGGGTCCTGGAAAAACACACTTAAAGTAAATTTTTAAAGAAAGTATAGGGCCGGCCCGGTGGCTCAGGTGGTTGGAGTGCCGTGCTCCTAATGCTGCTGTGTGCTGCCGTGGGCTACTGTGGGCTACCGTGGGCTACCGTGTGCTGCCATGAGCAGGGGGAAGCCATCATGAGCGGCCGGCAACCAGCGAGAGCTGCAGTGAGCCACAGTGAGCAGCCAACTGATTGACCGGCGACTGACTGCCTCAGCCGGGCGAAGCACAAGGCTCATAACACCAGCATGGGCCAGGGAGCTGTGTCCTACACAACTAGACTGAGAAACAACAGCTTGAACCAGAGTGGAGGGGGGAGGCAGAAGAAGGGTAAAAAAAAAAGTATAAAAAACTAAAACATTAAAATGAAAAAAAAAAGAAGTGGGATGACATCAAACTAAAAAGCTTCTGCCCAGCAGAGGAACCTGTCCACAAAATGAAAAACCAACCTATTTAATGGGAGAAAGTATTTGCAAATCATATAGCTTATAAGGGGTTAATATCCAAAATATATAAAGAACTCATACAACTCAATAGCAAAAAAAGAAAGAAAAAAATCCAATTAAAAAATGGGCACAGAGGGTGGGGGGTGGGGGGTGGGAGATGAGGGTAAGGGGGATCGAATATACGGTGATGGAAGGAGAACTGACTCTGGGTGATGAACACAATGGGATTTATAGATGATGTAATACAGAATTGTACACCTGAAATCTATGTAATTTTACTAACAATTGTCACCCCAATAAATTTAATAAAATAAAATTAAAAAAAAAAATGGGCACAGAAACTGAATAGACATTTTTTGAAAGAAAACGTACAGATGGCCAATAGGTACATGAAAAGGTGCTCAACATCACTAATCATTGGGAAAATGCAAATCACAACCACAAAATGAGATATCACCTCACATTGTTAGGTTGGTGCAATAGTAATTGTGCTTTTTGCAATTATTTTTAACCTTTTAAACCGCAATTACTTCTACACCAACCTAATAGAATAGCTGTTATCAAAAGACAAGAAATAACAAGTGTTGATGAGGATATGGAGAAAAGGGAATCCTTGTTACTGTTGATGGGAATGTAAATTGGTGCAGCCGCTATGGAAAACAGTATGGAGGGTCCTCAAAAATTAAATTACCATATTATTCAGCAATTTCACTTTGCATATTTATCTGAAGAAAATGAAAACACTAACTTAAAAAGATATATGTACACCCATGTTCACTGCAGCATTATTTACAATAGCCAAGATACGGAAACAACCTAATTATCCATCAGTAGATGAGTGGATAGAGAAGATGTGGTATATATGGTATATATGATATATATATATATACTTATATGTGTGTGTATATATATATGTATATATATTCCATGTTTCCCCGAAAATAGGACCTAACTAGAAAATAAGCCCTACCATGATTTTTCAGAATGACATCCCCTGAACATAAGCCCTAATGTGTCTTGGAGCAAAAATTAATATAAGACCCGGTCTTATTTTGGGGGAAACATGGTATGAAAGACACACACACACACACAGGAATGTTATTCTGCCATAAAAAAGAATGAAGAATGAAATCTTGCCATTTACAACAACAGGCATGGACCTTGAGGGTATTATGCTTAGTGAAATAAGTCACAGAGAAAGACAAATACCACATGATTTTACTTACATGTGGAATCTAAAAAACAAACTGAGCTCATAGCTACAGAGAACAGATTGGTGGTTACCAGAGGCAGGGGGTGGAGGGTAGGCAAAATGGGTGAAGGGGATCAAAAGGTACAAACTTCCAGTTATAAAATAAGTCCAGGAGATGTAATGTACTGCATGGTGACTATAGTTAATAATACTGTATTGCATATTTCAAAGTTGCTAGGAGAGTAGATTGTAGAAGTTCTTATAACAAGAAAAAATATTCTGTAACTATGTATGGTGATAGATGTTACCTAGACTTATTGTAGTGATCATTTCATGATATACGCATATACATACAACATTATATTAGTTTCAGGCATACAACATAATGATTCGATATCAATAATACCCCAGTAATTTAAAAATGTTTATTAAAAAGGGAGTTAGAGGATGACAGGTATGGCTGGAGACTAAGGAGAAGAGCTGCTATTTTAGAAAAATAAACACTTTGAAGAAAATATTGGAGTTTTCTAATAAAGCAGATTTTCCTGCTTGACGACCCTCTAGCAACTATCAATATGTTTTTTCATGATCCTAACCCAGATCCTTCCAATTGCATTAAGATCCATTTATAGGGTCACGGAAGAAACTTTAGAAGTCAGCTCATTCTACCTCCTCATCTAAAACAAACTGAACCCCAGAGAAGGTGTTATGTTGTCTGTAATTTACTTATATTAAATATTATAATATATAATATAAAGTTATATATGTTAAACACATGATATATGTTAAAATATTTTAGACTAGAAAGTTTGATATATGTGTATTGACTAGTTTTAGTGTAAACCTTGGAGGCTATTAGTTAACATTTGAAGTACCCTAATAAGAAACATAAATGCTAGGAATGATTAATTAGTATCTGAGAAATTCTAATTAATAGTCCATATTCCAGTAGCAGTTACAACAAGAACTTCAAACTATCTTTATCTCCAGTCATCACTAGAAGGCTGTAATATGTTTAGATGTTAGATACGGTTTTTCCTGGGTGGAAAAGAGTAGTGTCAAGCTATGTGATTTGGCTAGAAGTATTGTATTGTACAGGCACCTCCACCCTTGTCTGACCAAGATATAAGAATCTAGTGAGCCCAGTAATGGGCTGGGACCTATTCAGTCTTTTCCTCCCCATTTAGTGGGGAACCCTGCTACCTGATTCTGACTAGCAGGTTAGATGAATCCTGCTGCTAGAATACTATTTACTTAAGGTAAACCTTTCATGCAAAAAGTGCTTGGCAAAATGTCTAAAAAGATCAAGAGCTGGGACTGCATTGAGCTTACAAGTTGTATGACTGGTTTTGCCTGCTTGTTAGTAAATATTTGAGCATGTGGCAGATTTCAGTGTGAGACTTGTTTTCATCGTAACACACCACTTGGTACTAAGGTTTGGCAAAGGACTATGTGACCGATCTCTCACTGTTGGAGGTTACTGATTTCTGCCCCTCACCCCTGCAATAACAACAACCAAAAAAACCCACTCAATAATTAAGTAAATGTTTATTAATATAATATAGTTGATAAATGAACAAATTGGCTTGGGTCAGTTTGCCACAGGAGATGATTTGTCTAAAGTCAATAACAAATTGATTCTTGCCACCATTAAACGCCAAACAAATCATTTGGACCCACATTACCAAAGAGAAACGAACCAGTGTTGAGTCAAGGGAGACAATACAATATTTTAGGAAGTTAGCTTGCTACAGTCTGAAGAATGGGTTGGGAAGAAAACTACTGGAGACAGGCACACCAGTGAGGACATCGTTGATGTAGCCCAGGTGAGGCAAGAGTCAGGGGTGCAGCAGGTGCAATGGAGCAAGCCTGGCATTGGCATCAGAGAGATCCACTTACCAGGCACGTAACAGTGGGGAAGTCACTTTTCTCAGTTTCAACTTTTGCCAAACAAAATAATGATTAAATGAGATGGTATATGTTAAGACCTCCCACTCACTGATTGGCAGGCAACACGGGAGGCACTAAATAAGTGCTAATTCCTTTCACCACCATTAAACCATAAGATGAAATGATGGACTGGATGCAGAAAGACTAGTCTAATTCTAAGCAAGGGCTTAGCTTCTTCTTGTCACCAAACATTAGAAGCAACATTTGGGCTATAATTTTCTGGAATTCTCTTGCTCTTCTTGCCTGACAAGATCATTTCAAGTCAACAGACTTGCTAAGCAGAGCACTTAGTTATATTCAAAGAACAGAGATGGTAAAGACATGAAGATGTTGTCTGCCTTCAAGTAGCTTCCAGTCAATATTCTTTTTCTATCTGTTAATACTTCCGTTTCCCCTCTTTGAGCTCCCTCTAGCTTTCCAAATACTATGACATCAGATTCAACTATTATTTTTGAGAAGGAACTGATGTGCCAGGCCCTAGACTAGACCCTTCTTATATGTTATTTAATCAACACAACAAAGCTACAAGGTCGGTGCTATGTTTATAGATGAAAACTAAGACCCAGAGAAGGAAAAAGGGATTATTATTCAGGATCACATAGCTGATTGATAGTTTAGCTAGGGTTCAAATCTAGTCTTTCTAACCCAAAGTCCAGTGCTCTTCCCAGTCCTCCAGGATGTTTCTTTTCTGTATTTACAGATGCATGACCCTGTTATCTTATTAAAAGATATGTCAACTCTGTTAGAAATGCCAAGTTTTTAGGAGGCTGTTAGATGTGAATTTGCAATATAAGGATACATATTTGATCAATAAGCCCAGATGCTTATTGATCACCAAATGAAATGTGTGGTGCAGCAATGCTATAATTTTTCCATCTTGTGAAAGCAAATGAGACTTTTATATTATGACCATTAATCAAGGTATGGCTGTCACCTTGCAATCATATTGGACTCTTTTATGAATAATGTAGGAAACTTTGCAAGAATACAATTTCATTCACCCACCTCTGCCCTTTCAATCCTTGTCATATATTTATAAATCCCACAATATATTACATATACATGTGAGTATAACATATATAAATATAATTAGGGATCATTTTTGAAAAGGTCTTTCATATTTAATCCAGATATTTACCATTTCTGGTGCTCTTCATTTCTTCCTGCGGATCTGAATTTTCATCTAGTATCATTTCCTATCAGCTTCTAGAACTTCTTTTAGCATTTCTTATAACACAGGTCTGCCTGAAACAGATTCTCTCAGCTTTTGTCTACCTGCAAATGTTTTGATTTCATCTTCATTTTTGAAGAATATTTTTGTTTTTTTCTTCTATAACTTTAAAGGTGTTATCCATTGTCTTTGGCCTCCATTTCTGATGTCATCCATACCTTGTATAATTGCTCCCCTGTATGCAATATATCTTTTCTGGCTGCTTTTAAAATATAACACTTATCTTTAGTTTTCAGTAGTTTGACTAGGTGTGGATATATATGTATATCCTGCTTGGGATTTGCAGGATTGCAATATATTTCTTGGATCTGTACATTTTATCTTTCACCCATTTTAGAAAACTCTCAACTATTATCTTTTCAAATATGTTTTTGTTGATTTTCTCTGTCTGGGACCCCAATTAACATATGCTAGGACATTTAATATTTTCTTGGTTCTTGAACACTCTATTCCATATTTCTCACACTTTTTTCCCTCTTTGTATTTTAATTTGGATAATTTATACGGACCTGTCTTCAAGCAGCTGATTCTTTCCTCTGCTGTGTTCAGTCTGCTGCTAAGCCCATTGAAAAACATTCTTCTTTTCTTACATTTTATTTTTCATTTATAGCACTTCCATTTGGTTCTCTTTTATAGTTCCCACCTCTCTGCTGAAATTCCCCATCTGTTCATGCATTTTATCCACCTTTTCCACTAGAACTTTTACATATTTATCATAGCTATTTTAAAGAGTTTAATCATTTCATTTTTTAAATTTTTTAAGAGTTTAGTCATTTTAAATCTGAGCTATCACTTCATATCTTTAATAAGATGTCTAGAGCTATCACTGCTTCTAGCACTATTTTTACACTTGTGTCTCATAATTTATTTTTTTAAAATTTTTTGGGGGAATATTGGGGAACCATGTGTTTTTCCAGGACCCATCAGCTCCATGTCAAGTCGTTGTCCTTCAATCTAGTTGTGGAGGGCGTAGTTCAGCTCCAGGTCAAGTCGTTTTTTTCAATCTAGTTGTGGAGGGTGCAGCTCACTGGCCCATGTGAGAATCGAACTGGTGACCTTGGTGTTATGAGCACTGCACTCTAACCACTGAGCCAACCAGCCGCCCCACTCATAATTTTTATTTATTTTTTATTTATTTTTTTATTAGTTTCAGGTGCACAAGACAAAGCAAAACTTAGACGTTTATCATTTATATCCCTCACACTGTGTGAATCCCCCGCCCCCCATCCACTATCCCTCTGTACGTTCCCCAAATTAATTTTTAATTAAATGTTTTTGTGTAAAAGAATTGTAGAAACCAAAATACATAGAAAAGGGCAATCTCCCTTTTGTCAGGTCACTAATGTGGGGGAAATTAGTCGGTCTTCCCTGTAGTTGAGCTGAGTCTGAGCTTTGTTGCTGCTCTAGTTAGATTCAGTTTACTACTGGTTTCAAAAGTTTTAAGGGCGTATCAGGATTTTCCCTTCAGCAGGACTCTGAACACCAACAATATTCCATTAAACTCTTTATGCTTTAAGCCAGTTCCCAAATTTCTGAACTGATCTCTTTCTACTTTACAGTTTGCCTGCTAGATTGGGAGTTACTGGAGATTTAGTCTCATGCCTGATTTCTTATGACTTGGGAGATCTTTCTCCCAGTCGTAATGGAGAAAGCATAATGACTGTGGTATCCTCAGTTAAGGCCTGCAGTGTCCCTGCTCACCTCTTTTTTAATTTTTTTTATGAGTAAATCCCTAAATAGATTCAGAAAATACTTTTTTATATGTCCCAAATAAGAAAAAAGGACATTGTAATTGAATTTCACCAGGAGCCCACAAACTGCCTGGGAAAATAACAGAAATTATCAGAATGACCCTTTTTGTTGGAACTGCAACCCAGACCAAGTGCTTAAGTACCCCGAGACTCTGTTGTAAGGTTGCAGACATCCACCCCACCACTGACTGCAACTACAGAGAAGCAATAACCACTTCAGGGTCCAGGACTATTCAGATGGTTGAAAAATCCTATTTTTAAACAGAAGACTAAAAATTATTGAGGCTCCCACCAAGATATTGCCTGGATGTAAAATATAATAAGAAACAAATGGCATGGGAAGACTTTGATTGATTTCCAAATTTTGGTC
Source organism: Rhinolophus sinicus (assembly GCF_057876585.1). Taxonomy (NCBI): domain Eukaryota; kingdom Metazoa; phylum Chordata; class Mammalia; order Chiroptera; family Rhinolophidae; genus Rhinolophus; species Rhinolophus sinicus. Next base: position 24,737,810 of record NC_142514.1, read on the forward strand.
TCCTAAAATTTTTATCTAATGAGTTAAAGAAAGTAAAATACGATCTAGCCCTAAGAAGAGAGGCAGTATAGCATCTGGGCTCTGGAGTTAGAATGCCTAGATTCAATTCCGTTCTTCTTAGCCTTGTATTTAACTCCTTTGTACTTTAGTTTCTTTAGTGGTAAATTGGAGATAATGGTAGTACCTACCTCGTAGGGTTGCTGAGGATTATACAGTTAATATATAATTATTTATATTATAAGTTAATATAGAATGGTACTGGCTCATAACAAACATTATAAAAATGTTTTCAATCATTATTAGCATCAACTTTGGCAGATTCAGAAATACCAGGCTGTGTGGACAGTGATATAAATTAAAATTTGTGGCCCAAATCACCCTACCCACTCCATATACTTTAAGCCATACTCTCAGCTAAGATTTCCAAATATTTTTCCCATATAACTTAGAGATTCCTTTTCATAATTTCATAAATTCCATTCATCCTTTTAGGGCTTAATACAATTATGTGTATATCGTCCTATGTGGATATCACGAACATATAAGACTTGACAACAGGAGTCAACCTGAGTTGGCTCCTTGGCAAGCGAGGTGGCTGTAAGATGGATGGATGAAGCAGGCAGAAACTCTTCTGGCCCACTTCTAGCCTCTAGGAAAAAGAAAACAAGAGCTACTGCGGAAGACCAGAAGCACCATGAACTCTAAGTAATATGGCTTCTCAAGGGAAAATCTCACATCTCTCTTGAAATTCTGGTCCCAGAACCTAGAATATTGCTATTCATTTGATGGTCTCAAAACACTGTTGTTGAAAAGGAAACATGGTAATGTAAATACATACAAGGTCTGACAATGAAGTTCGCGAAATTGTGCTGCAGAATCCAAGACCGGAAAGAACCCAAGTGGCACTCAAGAGAGTTAGGAGAATCAGCTTTATTACGCTGGCGGGCTCAGCGGGATCCTTCCCAAAAGACTGAGCCCCTCGCAAGGATTTGAGCAGGTTTTTATGGGTTGGGGACTTCCTTGAGTTGGGGAAGGGGTAGGTGTCCTCTCGTGATTGGCTTAAGGAGTGGCTTGGAGGGGGTCATGCAGAAGTGGGCGGGGGCTTAGGCTGGGGATTTCTCTGTCTGCTGGGGCCACCATTTTAGCTCAGTTCCACGTGGCAGGGAACCATTTTAAGGTCAGTTTCCCCATCAGTTGCAACAATGTTGCTAATCTTTTTTTTATATCGGAGGGATTATTCATTACGAATTTGTACCAACGGGACAGTTAACCAAGTTTATTATTTGGAAGTGCTGAAAAGGCTGCATGAAAAAGTTAGACGACCTGAACTTTTCACCAACAATTTATGGCTCTTGCATCATGACAATGCACCAGCTCACATGGCACTGAGGGAGTTTTTAGCCAGTAACAAATAACTGTAATGGAACACCCTCCATACTCACCTGATCTGGTCCCCAGTGACTTCTTTCTTTACCCAAAGATAAAGGAAATATTGAAAGGAAGACATTTTGATGACATTCAGGACATCAAGGGTAACACAACGACTGCTCTGATGGCCATTCCAGAAAAAGAGTTCCAAAATTGCTTTGAAGGGTGGGCTAGGCACTGGCGTCAGTGCATAGTTTCCCAAGGGGAGTACTTCGAAGGTGACCTTAGTGATATTTAGCAATGGGGTATGTAGCACTTTTTCTAGGATGAGTTTGTGAACTTAATTGTCTGACCTCGTATGTTGATCTCTTCTCCTTCTTGGAGCCCCACAAAAATGAAAGGAAATGAATAAACCCAGAAGGATAAAGAGCGTAGGAGACATCAGAGAATGAAAAGATGGGAAGCTAAGTGAAAAAATTAGCACGGCTGAGAAAGCTGCATACCAAGTGTCTGCAGAGGTAGTGCTAATGAGAAGCGAGCCATTTCCTGCCACAGAGTTCCAGCTAAGCGCAAGTTCTAGAGGACCCAGGAAGAAAGACCCAGGGAGAAGAACAGGTTGAAGACAAGAGGACTGGATGAAAGTCTCTGTAAGGATCCACTAGCCTCCAAGTCCCCTCTACAATGCTGCATCTGTCAGATGATTCCTCCTCCCTGGCAGGAGTCTGGAGGTTTAGCCTGTGGAGCAATAGAACCAGAGAGGTGCCTTACTAGCAAAAGATAGATTACTTGGAAGTTTACCTACTGAACAAAAAGAAAACACGCTTCTCTATCCACTCTCACCCCATCCCCACTGTCTCCTTACTTGGTGGGTAGGTTATTCCCTCCCTAGGCATGAAAATGGGGAATTTTTCTCTGGAGAAATTGAACAGCCTCAGAAAAATAACCTAAAGAGGTAGCTTCTGTTATGAAAGCCACCAAATGACAAACTCCACACATGGATCCAGAATTCAAATCAACCTTTTAATACCTGACTCTTCAATGTAAATGGACAAAAAAAGGATTACCGAACATTTGATGAAAGCCTTCAAAATAAATAAAGGAGACTAAAACAAACCAAAAAAGGGACTAATATAATACTTGCCTCCCTTAGTTTCTGGGATGCCACACACTCTTATTTTTTGCCTACATTATCGTGCAGTCCTTCTCAATTTTCTTTGCCGAATCATCCTCATTTCCTTTACCTTTAAATGTGACAGGGTCCAAGACACTACCAACCCCAGGACCTCTTTTCTAATCCATCTATACTCACTCCTTTAGTGATCTCATCCAGCCTCATGACTTTAAATCTTATCTATATGCTCTTGACTCCCAAATATATATCTCTAGATCAATTTTGCCCCAACTTCAGACTGTATATCTCTATGCCTACTCAACCTCTCCACTTCGTGAACCTAATAGGCACCCCAAAACCAATACGTTCAAAATGTACTACTGATCTTCCCTCCCCCAAGAATCTGTACTGCTAGAGTCTTCCCCATCTTAATGAATGTCAATTTATGAGTAAATCAATATTAATAAATGTCTTTCCAGTTGCTCAAGCTGAAATACACATTGTGTATTAGATTGGGTTTCCCCAAAAGCAGACTCTGAGATAAGGATTCAAGTACAAATAGTTTATTTTAGAGAAGCAGGAGCCACTAATAAGAGAGTGAGGAAGTGATATATGAAAGAGAACACAGCTAATAAAGATGTGTTGTTATTATAATGCTAAGCGAAATAAGTCAGACAGAAAAAGTAGAGAACCATATGATTTCACAGATATGTGGTATATAAACCAAAAACAATCAAAGAACAAGACAAACAAATGAGAAACAAAAACTCATAGACACAGACAATGGTTTAGTGGTTACCAGAGGTTTAGTCGGGAGAGGGGTGGTAGATGAGAGTAAAGGGGATCAAATATATGGTGATGGAAGGACAACTGACTCTGGGTGGTGAACACACAATGTGATTTATAGATGATGTAATACAGAATTGTATACCTGAAATCTATGTAACTTTACTAACAATTGTCACCTCAATAAACTTTAATTTAAAAAAAAAGATACGTTGTTAAGCCAGCTATCACTGATTGACTGGAACTTATCTTGTGGGAAACCGTGTAATACATGTGTCAGAATTATCCCACCTGAGGGACAAGGGAACTGGGATATTTATACACCAACTCCTGAAACTCACCATTTGAAGGCTTCCCCTACGTGGGGTTAATTTCCCAGCACTTCCAGTCTAAGGTAGGAATTATTAGAGTGACTTTCCTTTTGAACATCTCAGAAAAACCTCAGGCACAGAGATGCGGCATCTGGGGTACAACAGCACTAAGCCTTTGGAATTATCCTTAATGTCTGTTCTTTTTTTTATACCCCCTATTCAGTCCATCAGCAAATTCTGTCTTCAAAACATATCCAGAGTCCACAGCTACCACCTTCATCCAGGCCACCATCAACATTGAGATGGATCATTGTAATAACTTGCTTCCTGTCCTCCCTCTTTCCACCTTTACTCCCTGTATTAGTTTCCTAGGGCAATTGTAACAAAATTCCCCAAACAGGGTGGCTTAAAACAACAGAAATGTATTGTCTCATAGTTCTTGAGGCTACAAGTCTAAAATCAAGGTGTTGGCAGGGCTATGCACCCTCTGAAACCTGTAGGGGAATCTATCATTGCCTTTTCCTAGTTTCAGGTGGTTTGTGGTCAATCCTTGGTGTTCCTTGGCTTGTACATGCATCACTTCAATCCTCCATCCTTACATGGTGTTTTCCCTGTGTCTCTTTACAGTCTTTCCTCTGTCCATATCTGTGTATGTGTCCAAATTTCCCCTTTTCATAAGCACATCAGTCATATTGGATTAGGGCTCATCCTAATGACCTCATCTTAACTTGATTAAATCTGCAAATACCCTAATTCCCAAATAAAGTCACAATCTGAGGTACTGGGGTTAGGATTTCAACATATCTTTTTGGGGGGCACAATTCAATCCATAACACTCTCACCCCCCATAGTCTATTATCAGTCTTTTTTTTTTTTTTTTTAAGATTTTATTGGGGAAGGGGAACAGGACTTTATTGTGGAACAGTGTGTACTTCCAGGGCTTTTTTTTTTTATCCCCAAGTCAAGTTGTTGTCCTTTCAGTCTTAGTTGTGGAGGGCACAGCTCAGCTGCAGGTCCAGTTGCTGTTGTTAGTTGGTTGTTAGTTGCAAGGTGCACAGCCCACCATCCCTTGCAGGACTCGAGGAGTTGAACTGGCATCCTTGTGGTTGAGAGCCCACTGGCCCATGTGGAAATTGAACTGGCAGCCTTTGGAGTTAGGAGCATGGAGCTCCAACCGCCTGAGCCACCGGGCCGGCCCCTATTATGAGTCTTTTAAAACTCAAAGTTATATTCAGCTCAGAACCCTTTAATGGTTTTCTAACTTATTCAGAGTAAAAGCCTCAATTCCTAAAATGGTCTACAAAGCTCTAATCATCAGTATTCCCATCACTTCCTCTGTAATTTCATCTCTTACCACTCACCTTGTTCAGTTTCAGCCCACTGTCCTTACTGTTTCTTGCATCCTATGGTAAACTATGCTCCAACAGAAGATTAAGTGAAAATCTGAATACTGAATAGTGATACCCTCTGCCTCCTTCCCTCACTCAGTTCTTAGAACACTAGTAACCAAGTTTACATCTCCCAGTTTGGAGACTGGAAGATTTTCCCTAGGGAAACTGAACAGGCCAAGAGAAAATCCTACAAACTCAAACCCACAATGAGTTACCACCTCATACCTGTTAGAATGGCTATCATCAAAAAGACGAGATAATAAGCAAGGATGTAGAGAAAAGGGAATGCTTGTACACTGTTGGTGGGAATCTAAATTGGTACAACCACTATGGAAAGCAGGATGGAATTTCCTCAAAAAATTAAAAACTGAACCAACATATGATCCAGCAATTCCACTTCTGGGTATTTATCCAAAGAAAATGAAAACACTAATTCGAAAAGATATTTTTCCCAACAACATTTGTTATAGCCTTTATTTCCCCCTCTAATTTAAAATGCTCTCTTTTTCATGTACTAAATTCTGATAGACAAATAGGAGAGAGACAGAGACAGAGAGAGAATCTGGTCTTGGACCCTCTTTTTTTTTAATGTTCTTTTATTCTTGGGTTAATAATAATATTCTATTTGAATAAATATAGCTTCATAGCACATTTTGATATCTGATAGAGTAAGTCCTTCCTCCTACTTGGTCAATATTCTTGCCTCTTCTCACATTCTCTTGGTCAACCTGCCAAATTTCATTTTAAAAAATAGGTTAATTTGAGTAGAAATGACGTTTTTAAAATAAATAGTCTCCCATATGTCTTTATTTATTTGGCTCTTCTTTTATATCTTAGAGTAAAATTTCACAATTTTATTCATATGGGATTTTCATGTTCCTTGCTAAGTTTATTTCTTGGTGTTTTAATAGATTTTGCAGCAATTGTGAATTGATTCTTTCCCATGACATATTCTAATAAGTTATCACTGGTGTATATGAAAGCTATTGATTTCTATATGGTAATTTTATATATAACAAATTTATTAACTGTCTTATTCTAATAATTTTTCAGTTGGTTCACTTAGATTTTCTAGGCAGTATCTTTCATCTCCAGATAATGCTTGCATTGTGTCTTTTTTCCAATATTTATATATCATCTCTTTTTCTCGTCTCTCAGCAATAAATATTCCAATGTGATATTGGCTAGTAGAGATAATAACTGGTATGCTTTTCTTGTTCTTTATTTTAATGGGCTTTGCAGTTTGCCACTTGTATTGTAACAAGTAATTTGTTGGATAGACTCTCAATTTTCAGAAGCATGAATGTATTATCTAAACAAATTGTTTACATAGAGTTGCTTCATTCAGAAGACAGCCAGACATCATGGAAGAGATATTCTGCAGCTGTCCTCCTTTGGTCCTGTAGAAATGTCCTGACCAGGGACCAACATGTTAACAGTTTATATAAGGTGAATTTCATGGAGACTAAGGAGCTGCCCAGATACTTTCTAAGTAACTCTTTATACCCCGGCTTGCATGGGTAGCACAGCTTATACATATTACAGTAACATGTTCAATGTAACAGGATACATCTGTATTTAATATAAAGTATTTAATTTAATAGAATACATCTGTATGTAACATTTACATACTTGTTTAGCTCTGGTTGATTGCCTTTATGGAAATCATAGAATGGGCATCCCCTTATAGGGAACCTCCACCACAAGTACAATGTTTGCCTTTCGTTCCTGGAAGATGCTTTTTATCATATAATGGAAAGATGATGATGATGATGATGATGATGATAATGATGATAGCAGAAGTTATTATATGTTTAATATGTGCAAGCTATTGTTAAAAGTACTTTATATATAACTCATTTAATTATATGCATTAAATCATTTAGAAAATTCTATTCCCAGCTTACTAATACTTGTGTTTGTATGTGTGTTAACAAGAGTGTCGGATTTTACTGAATGCTTTCTCAGCATCTATTGAGATAATTGTATGGTTTTTCTCCTTTATTCTGCTACGGTAGGGAATGATATGAATGTGTCTCCTAATGTTGAATCAGAACCTCAGGGAGTCTTCTAATCCATCAATGTCATCAATTTTCACTAATTATTTCACCCTCCTTATGTTCTCATTTTCTTCTTTCCCAGTCTAGATTCCATAGTATATCATCGTAATTACCATACTATAAATATTCTTAATTCTCTTGTCACTTTCTCTTCATTATACTCACTTACAAAATTCCAAGTCCTCCCAAACCCAGTTAACTGAGTAACCCATGTCTGCGCATGAACAGCTTGACATGGCTGGAGAGAATTACAAAACTGTGCTGTCTTAACTGAAATTTTTGATCACAGACCTTAAACGAGTACTCAGTACTACCCAGCAATCCTGTTATTCTCCCCCAATTTTCCCCATTGTCCAATATGACCTTTTCTTCTCCTTTCAAACCTCCAACATACTCCTCCTCACACTTCATTTTCATATGACCTCAATTTATAATTCATCAAGAAAACGGAGACATTCAGATTCATCTTCCTCCCACCTAACCTGTCCTGATCTGCATCAGGACACATATTCTCTGCTTTTTCACCTAGGTCTGCACTCTATCCTACATCTTTTTGCCTCCTCAAGGATCAAATTACTTCTCTCTGCTGCATCATCAATTTCTCCTTCTCTACTGGATCATTTCCATCACCAAACACACATCCCTTAGTATCTCTCATCTTAAAACACACACACACACACACACACACACACACACACACACACAAGCAAAACCCTCCCTTAACACCACCATATCTGTATTCAGTTACCATTCCACTTACTCCTACTCATAGCAAAACTTATGTAATGTTATCATCTGTGCTTTTTACGCTTCTTAACCTTCCATCATCTCAGCATGCTCCAATCAGCCTTTTAACCTCTTCACTGCACTGAAACTGCTCTTGTCAAAGCTATCATTGACCTCCAGTTTGCTAAATTCACTTTTCTGTCCTCATCTTATTTTGACCTCTAGGAAGCTTTCAACATGGTTAGCCACTTCCTTCTTGAAATACTTTTTTTTCTTAGCTTCAGTAATATACCACTCTCGTGGTTTTCTTCCATCCCATTGGCTGATACTTCTCAGTCTCCTTTTCTGGCTTCTTGTCAATCCAACTTCCAATTGTTGGAGTGACTCAGGACTCACTCTTTATCTTTTTGTCTTCTTATTCCTTTGGTGCTCTCATCTACTTCCAGTGGTTTTGAACTCCTGATGGGTGACAAACACTGTCTCCTTGACCAAACTTTAGACAGGCTCCTCTGAGCCCTCTTTGGACTAAGCTTCATCCTTGGGCCCTGTCATTGGCCTGTCCAGTAAGTTTCAGCAAGAATCCTACTAAGTCATTTCAGTGAGAATCTTCCGACCCTCGATATCTGATCAAGTCCCTGATCTCCCATCCTTGTTGTCTAAGGCCTTTAGCAAGAATCTTGTTTTGTCAATTTTGCAAGAATTCCCCTACTCTTGATGTTTCTTCCTAGTAACTTTCCATTAATTGACACTCTCACTCTTCTCATTTGTTATACATCCGCTGCTCTCTTTGCTATATTCAGAGTTTAACTCAGGCTCTCTCCCTAGTTGCAATATTCTTGAATAAAATCTTTCCTGACATCTTTAACAAATGTTCAGTGAGTAATACTCTTTAACTTGGTTTCCATGCTTATATGTCCAGCCCAGACAAATATATATATATATATATATATATATATATATATATATATATATATATTTTTTTTTTTTTTCAGGGAAACATTATATGTATAATGTTATAGTAAAATAAGACCGGGTCTTATATTAATTTTTGCTCCAAAAGACACATTAGAGCTGATGGTCCAGCTAGGTCTTATTTTCGGGGAAACACGCTATAGATAGATAGATAGATAGATAGATAGATAGATAGATAGATAGATAGATAGATAGATGGATACTATTGCCTCTTTGACAGCTGTTCTCAGATAGCTAATAGGCATTTCAAACTAAACAGATCCAAAATAGAACTTTTGATCTTCCCCTTTCACTTCAGTAGAATATCTTCCTCTACCAGACAGGCTGTCTAGAAGAGAAGGTAGGCACTGAAAAGTCTCCAAATCTTCTAGCTTTCATTTTTCAGGCTTCTTTCTCTCCTTCTGAGCTTCTTAACCATAGCAACTGTGGTGGTTTTAAAGTATGGCAATAAATTCTTTGACGTCCCTTTCATCAAGAAGTAGGGTTTACATCCCTCCCCTTGAATGTGGGTGGGTTTGTGACTGCTTTGAGAAGTAGAAAATGGTGGAAGTAATACTATATGACATCTGAGGCTAGGTCATAAAAGCCCATGCAGTTTCCACTTTGCTGGCTGGAACTCTTTCTGGGAGCTCTGATCAGCTATGTATGAAGTTTGATTACCCGGAGGCCGCCATGCTGGAGAGGCCATGTGTAGCTGCTTCAGTTAACTGTCCCAGCCGACAAGTACAAAGGTCCTATGCTATGTGCTAAATATTAGGGATGCAGAAACAAATGAGGCAGAGGCACTGTCTTCAAGATTTCCCACTAGCTTCAACTTCAAGATAAGAATCGAATTGTCTTCTCCCCCCAACACACAGGGCTTTGGTATCAGAGGGGACTTACTTCTCTTACTCCTAGTATTCCTTTTCCTCCTCATGTTCCTCATCAGCCTCTTCCTCTGCCTTTTGCATCTCTACCGGTTCTGCTTTCTCTTTATTGCCTTCCTTTTCCTCCTTCTCTTTACAAACTTTAAGTCTTATTTTCACTCATTTATACTTGCAAGAGGGAGATTAAAAATTGGGCAAGAAAAGGAAAAGAAACTTATCTGTTGCTGTTATAGTTATCTATTGCTGGGTATCAAATCACCCCAAAAATTAGTGGCATAAAGAATCCATTTTATAACAAGTGTTAGCAAGAATGTAGAGAAAAGAGAACCCTGTGCACTGTTGGTGGGAATGTAAATTGGTACAGCCGCTATGGATCGCAGCATAGAGGTTCCTAAAAAACTTGAAAACAGAAATATCATATGATCCAGCAATTCCATTTCTGAGTAGTTAGCCAAAGAAAATGAAAACCCTAACTCAAAAAGTTATATGCACCCCCCATATTCATTGCATCATTACTTATAATAGTCAAGACATGGAAGCAACCTGTATGTCCATCAATGGATGAATGGATAAAGAAAATAAGATTTATATATTACATTTTTTAGACACACACAAACACACCCACACACTCACACAATGGAATATTATTCAGCTCATAAAAAAGAAGGAAATCTTGCCATTTGTGAGAACATGGATGGATGGATTGACCTTGAGGACATTATGCTAAACAAAATAAGACAGACAGAGAAAGACAAATATCCTATGATCTCACTTATATGTGGAATTTAAACAAACAAAGTCATAGCTACAAAGAACAGATTGGTATTTGCCGGAGGTGTGGGGTAAGGGTGGGGGCGAAATGAATGAATGAAGTCAAAAGTTACAAAGTTCCAGTTCTAAAATAAATAAATCCTGGGGATGTAATGTACATCATGGTGACTATAGCTAATAATACTACATTGTATGTTTAAATGTTGGTAAAAGAGTAGATCTTAAAAGTTCTCATCACAAGAAAAAACATTTATAACTATGTGATGATGGATGTTAACTAGGCTTATTGCAGTGACCATTTCACAATATTTACAAATATTAAATCATTATGTTGTACACATGAAACTGATATATGTCAATTATACCTCAATTTAAAAAAGAAACAACTATTTTATTATGCTCATGGATTCTGTGGGTCAGGAATTCAGAAAAATAATAGTGGAAATGGTTTATCTCTGCTCTGGAGCCTCAGCTAGCAAAACTCAAGTAGATGGGGGGATTCAAATGGCTGGTGGCTGGAATCATCTGGAAACTTTTTTACTCATTTGTCTGGCACTTCAGCAGGAATAGCAGGAAAGCCTGTCTTAGCTGGGACAGTCAACTGGAGCACCAATGGACATGTGGCCTCTCCAACATGGTGGCCTCAGAGTAGTCAAATTCCTTACATGGCAGTTCCAGGCTCCCAAAAAGAGGGCTCTAGCAAGCGAGGTAAAAACTGCGTGACCTTGTGTGACCTAGTTGTGGGAGTCACATGACATCAATTCTGCAGTTTTCTATTGGTCACAAACCTACTCATATTCAAAGGGAGAGGACGTAGACCTCACCTCTTAATGGGTGGAATGTCAAAGAATTTGTGGCCCTGTTTTAAAACCACCAAAAGTTCTCAGCTCAGATGTCACTGTATCAGAGAGGCTATCCCTTTCCACTTTTTCTAAAATCGCCTCCCGTAAGTACTCCATCTCATATTGTTTATTTATTCTATAACTCTCATCACAATTTGTAATTCTCTTAATTTTTTGTTTTGGTTTATTTCTCTTTATTGTTAGTTTTACTTCAAAACTGTTACCTCCATGAGGATGGGAACTCTGCTTCTCTGGCTCACACCTGTATTCCCATTACCTAGCATAGGGTCTGGCATATGGTAGGTACTCAATAAATAGTTGCTGAAAAAAATCAAATAACACAGGTCAATAAATATTTTCACATAACCTAATAGACTTTAAAAAACCACAAAGGTCATCTGACCTTACCTTTTCATCATCTCAAACATGCTCAACACCTCCAGAGCCTGGAGCTCACTATTTCCTGAGAACCCTTTCTTCTTTAAATCACTCTGGGTATTAGAAAAGTCTTTTTAAAATTAGTTGTTTTCCCCAACCTGCAGATAACAGAGGCTTGTTCAGGGCTGGGGAAGAAGTCAAAGGGTTGGGCATTTTTCTGAGCCCTTTCTAAGTTCTGGACACTGTGTTAGGTGCTTTTCATTCATTATCTGCTTTGATTCTCTCAATAATTCTATGCAGCAATTAGCGCCATCTCCATTTTACCGATGAAGAAGCTGAGGTTCAGACAGGGGATATGACAATGTCACATGGCCCGTAGAATTGAAATTTACAATATAGAATTGGAATTCGAGTCCAGGTTTATTTCATTCCCTAATTCACTTCCTTTATTTCGTCTTGAAGAAGAGAGAGAAAAATCAATTGTCCTGATTAAAAAGTGTAGTAGAAATAAAGGCTGAGAGTAAAAGCAGACATACTAATCGATTTGGTTGTCAAACATTCATGCAATGCTGTCCTTGCTAACTATGCCATCGCACTAACAGAGATGGCAAAATCAGATACAGTTGCCAAGTCTCTCTATCCCTAAAGCCTAGACCATGAATATGTAGAAAGCTGCCTGCAAAATACAAAAGAGACCACTTGTATTCAACATTGTACTGGAGGTTCTAGCAACGGCAATTAAGCGAGGATATAAAAGATAATGTATCCATATTGGGAAAGAAAAAACTATCTCTATTTACGGATAACAGGATCTTACATATAGAAAACACTAAAAAATCCACACACACACACAACTAAACTGCTAGAGGTAACAAACAAATTCAGTAAGATTGTAGATACAAAATTAATATTAAAAATCAGTTTTATTGAACAATCCAAAAATGAAATTAAGAAAAACAATTCTGTTTACAATAGCACCAAGAAGAATAAAATACTTAAGAATAAATTTAACCAAAGAAGTGTAAGATTTGTACTCTAAAAACTATGAAACATTGTTGAAAGAAATTAAAGAAGACCAAACTAGATAGAAAGATATGTGTTCATGGATTAGAATACTTAATACTCATATTGTTAAGATGGCAATACTCCCCAAATTGATCTACAGATTCAATGCAATCCCTATCATAATTCCAAAGTCCCTTTTTTTGTGCAGAAATAGACAAACTGACCCTAAAATTCATATGCAAATGCAAGAGACCCAAAATAGCCAAAGCAACCTTGGAAAAGAAGAACAAAGCTGGAGGACTTAACACTTCCTGATTTGAAAACTTACTACAAAGCTATAGTAATCAACACAGTGTGATACTAGCATAAAAATAGACATAAGATTGACAGAATAGAATTGAGAGTTTGGAAATAAACCTTTATATTTACAGTTGACTGATTTTTGATAAGGGTGATAGACCATTTTTTTGGGGGGTGGTGTTAAGAATAGTCTTCAACAAATAGTGCATGGACAACTGGGTATCCATATGCAAAAGAATGAATTTGAACCTCTACCTCACATCATATACAAAAGTTAACTCAAAACAGATAAAAAACCTAAATGTAAGAGCCAAAAACTATAAAACTCTTAGAAGACAACATAGGAATAAATCTTTATGACCTTGGATTAGGTTTCATAAACATGATAACAAAAAAGCACAAGTAATCGAAGAAAAATTGGACCCCTAAATTAGAATTTTTTTGTGCTTCAAAAGACACCATAAAGAAAGTGAAATGACATTCCACAATGTGGGTGAAAAAATTTTTAAATCATATATCTCATAAGGGATTTAATATCTACAATGTGTAAAGGACTCCTACAACTCAATAATAAAAAAGATAAATTATCCAATTTTAAAAAGGGCAGAGGATTTGAATCAACATTTCTCCAAAGATATACAAATGGCCAATAGGCACATAAATAAATGCTCCATATCATTACTCCTTAAGGAAATACGAATCAAATTCATAATAAGATACCCCTCATACACATGAGGAGAGCTATAATTTTTTTTTACTCTGAAAATAGCAAGTGTTGGCAAACGTGTGGAGAAGTTAGAACCCTTATACATTGCTGATGGGAATATTATTTTATGCAGCCACTGTGGAAAACAGTTTCTCAAAAAGTTAAACAGAATTAACATATAACACTGAATATCTACTCCTAGGTATAAACCCAAAAGAATTGAAAACTGATGTCCACAAAAGAACTTGAACATGAATGTTCAAAGCAGCAGAATTATGCCAAAACGTGGTAACAACCCAATGTCCATCGTCTGATGAATGGATAAACAATATATGATGTATACATACAACAGAATATTATTCAGCCATAAAAAGGAATGAAATACTGCTACATGCTACAACATGGATGAACCTCGAAATCCTTATGCTAAGTGAAAGAAACTAGAGACAAAAGGCCATATATTGTGTGATTCCATTTATATGAGATGTTCAGAATAGGCAAGTTCAGAGACAGAAAGTAAAGTAGTGGTTACCAGGGGCTGGGGGGAAGAAGGAATGGAGAATGACTACTAACAGGTACAGGTTTTCTATTTGGAGAGATGAAAAGGTTCTGGGATTAGATAGTAGTGATTATTGCACAACCTTATGAATACACTAAAAACCACTGAATTTTACATTTTAAAAGGGTGAATTTTATGGTATGTGAATTATTTCTCAATTAAAAAATGCAAAATAGCAAGGCTGCCGATGGAGTATGAGCAGATGGGCAGAAATTCCATTTGGATGCCAAGTGACTGAGTTCCACAGTGTTCAATGAAAGTCCCTGTCCTCCTCAGCCAGAAGGGGCTCCACTTCAGCTCCCACCTAAGATTCTTGTTTCAATAATGGGTTCCCCAGCTAAAGAAGAGTGGAAGCCCCTGGCCCAATTGATCAACTGCAAAGAAGCTCTTTCTCGACTTCTAAGTTCCAGACTTGTGGAAAGTTAGTATGAGGAGAGGCTGAGAAGTCAAACACTGGCAGAGACCAGCAGCCCAAACAAGCACTGTAGTGTCAAAAGCAGCGTGGGGGGCTGGAGTCCTGCCTTCTGGCAGGGTGTCCACTAGCAAGGCTCTCTCTGGCTCCCTCTGGTCTCAGGAGAGCATTGGCATGTTGGAAAAGCTCAGTTCCATTCATAAACCTTGATGGAGCATGTTCTGGCTCTCACACCCAGAAAAAGGAGCCAAGTCCCTGCCCCCAGGTGGCTCAGGAACAGGATGTGTAAACATGCTCAGTCACTGACAGCTCTGCTCCCCTCTCTTGTACTGAGCTGAGATCTTGAGCTCACTGTCCCCCCAAGGGACAGCATGACAGCACCAGGGGAGCAACTTTTAACTGTGGAAAAGGAGGGAAGAGAATTAGTCACTATTGGGCACTTCCTCTGTGCCAGAGACAAAGGAACTTGCATACATAGGGGTATATATGATTTAACTTCCTCCTCACAACGTCCTTGAGCAGTATGTGAAGCGACTTGTCCCAGGTACTTAGAACTACTATGTTGTGGAACTGGGATTTGAACCCAGGACCACCTGATTTGAAAGTCTGTGCTCTGGAGAAGCTGGAAGTTCACCTAGCCTGGATCGTTTCACTTCCACTGGACCATTTCTAGCTCCCACTGTTTGTACCACTTGGTCATTCATTCACTTATTCATTCCGTAAGTCTCCCTGATTGGCACTTGGTGTCAGATAATATGGTAGGCAGTAGAGACACAAACCTGACTACCTGAACAAGGCATAGCCCTGTCCTCAAGGATTTATAATGTAATGGGAGCCAGGCCTGGACTGAGACATAAGACCAGGAGCTGAGTTAATTATACCACCAAGAGAGGCCCTCTGGTGGTTTGGCCAGATGGCAAGTGGTTTTAATATGACACTGAGAACTCAAGGTTTGGTGCAATAGGGGCAAATATATTGCCAATTCTCTACCCACCCTCACCCTGTCCTGTATATGTGTGAGGTGTGGAGCAATGAGCAGCCGCCATCAGAGAGAGCTGAGGGGAAGTGGTATTCTAGGGCACAGCTTCTTCTCAGCCACAGCCGGAAGCAGAGGGAGGGCTTGCTGAACAGGCTGAGGTTTAGGGGAGTTTCTTGACAATAGAACTTTGGTTTGGGAGGGCTCAGTCAGAAGGGTCTTCAGGAACAGGACAGTGGGTTCCTGAGTGGGAGTGAGTTTTCGAATGAGAATGTAGATGATCAGAGTGGTCAAGAACAACAGGAGTGAGAGACGGAGGGACTGAGTCATTGCAGTCTGACGGAAACTATGGGGTAAATACATTTTATACTCAGGTTTCCAAAGCTATTTTCAGTACAGGAAACAAGCTATGGTCTCTGCTTAGGGTACCAAATAGAATAATGGGGAAACTTTGTTAGGAAGTGAGAGTGGAAAAGTCAGCCTCAAACCAGGCTGGGAGCTACCAGCACTGTTTAAATTGTTGGAAGAATTAGCCTGGAGTGGAGAAGAAGGGAGGTGGATGCAAGGTTTAACTCAGAACTTGACCTCTGGTTGGTTTTTCTTATCCTCTTAGCTATAAACCAGTTTGCTCATTTAGTGAATACTTCCTCCCTTTCAAACTTCCAGTCCCCTAATGTTGTTTCCAGTTAATACCTGGTTTAACAGAGAAGTGGCATGGTGCTATGGAAAGGACTTGGAGGATGGTATCAGTAGACTAGAATCTAGTCACTCAATTAAAAGTCCCAATTCATAGCCAGGCAGGGATGGAATCAGCAGGATGAGAATGCAGGATTTAGAATGCCAATTTTCCCATGCATCACTGCCGTGTTATGTAAGGCAGATCCTGACTTCCTTAGCTTCCCTGAGCTTCAGTTTCCTCACCTGTACAAATACTTCCCTTAATAATGTCTACCTTATAGGTGGCTATGAAGATTAAATGACATGTGACATCCATTATACAGTGTCTGGCCATGGTGTGCCCCTAACATCATTACATACAAAGTTATGTCACTCTATGGCTGCACATTGTGGTGCTCAAATGAGTATCTCACTACACAGCCCATTCATATGGGCTGAATTGTGTCCCCCTCAAAATCCGTATGTTGGAACCCTAGGCCCCAGTACCTTAGAATGTGACTATATTGGGAGGTAAGGTCTTTAAAGAAATAATCAAGTTAAAACAAAGTTTGTAAAGTAAGACCTAATCCATTATGACTGGTGCCCTTATAAGAAGAGGAAATGTGGACACAGACATGTACAGAGGGAAACACATGTGAAAACACAGGGAGAAGATGGTCATCTACAAAGAAAGAACTCAGAAGGAACCAATCCTTGATCTTGGATGTCTCCAGAACTGTGAGAAAATAAGTTTTTGTTGTACTGGCAGCCCTAGCAAATACAACACATACATATACATTGTACCCTTTTAACTGGTGGACAGAGAGCTCCCTCACTCTGCTGACTAGCAACTGCTTCTTGGCCTGTACTCGTCTGTTCTCCAACTCAAAGTCCCAACTAAAAGCTCCAAGGATGCTAGGCTGACCATGATGCCGAGGATGCTGCCCCCTTAGCTCTTGGCTGCTAAAGTGAAGTCATCCGAGACAGCAAGACTTTTTTCTTTTGAAGTGACTAGTGACTTGCTGACCAGAGTTGCTCGTCATAGGACAAGCAAGAGGACGCATCATTCATCATGGCCCATTCCCAAGGTGCTTTCTGGCTGCATGTGGAGGGAAGGGCAACTGGGTATGCGGTGCTGGATGAAGAAATGAAGGAAAAGTGCTGTGATGACTGTGATGTTCTCTGTCCCAGGACAGTGGAGAAAGAGGAGACTGACAGAATAGAAAGAAGTGGTCTGGGGTGGGAGGAAGGAAGACAGGTACCTGATGTGAATCTCAGGACACTTTCCACCGACAAGTGGAGACTGTCTGCTTTTCAGCGGGGTCTGGAATCCCGATCTGTGGCGCTGCACTGTGTGTCAGGCTCTGGGAGGACTGCAATAGCCCCCCAAAAGCCGTATGCCCGGGATGGCCGCCCTGGGCAGACAGGGCACTGTGAGCGGGCGCGCGCACCCCCGACACGTCCTCGGGGCACTGCCCCCTCCGGGCGCGCGCCCGACCAGCCCCACCCCTGCCCCTTGCCCCTCGCAGGGCTCGGTAGACCCGGCGCCCGGGGCCGCGCACGCCCCCTCCGCGATCCGGTACCCCGGGCCGCGCGCGCCCTGCGCCCCGTCCCCGCCCGCCGGGAGCGCGCGCTGGCTCCCGCTCCCGCTCCCGCTGGCAGCGGCGGCGGCGGGGATTGTTTTTGTTGTCGCTGAGGCCGGAAGAGCCGCGGGAGTCGGGTCCCTGTCCGCGGGCCGGGCGCCGCCGCCGCCCCCTGCCCAGCGCCCGCGTCTCCGCGGCGCTCCTCCCCGCCCCAGCGCCAAGATTCCGGAGATCAAGCGTTACGCGGCGGCGGCGGCGGCGGCGGCGGCGGCGGGGCCCGGAGCGGGAGGCGCCGGGGACCGGGGCGAGGCGGCCCCCGCCGCCGCCATGGAAGCGCTGGGACCCGGTGAGGAGCGCGCTCGGGCCAGGGTCGGAATCGGGCCCCGGGACGGGAGGGTGGGCAGGCGGGACTGTCGCTCCTGGTCGCCCCCATCGGCTCGCACATAACCCGGGTTCCGGCCGTCAGGCCCGGGGGAAGGAACCCGTGTCCCATTGCACAAGGCGGAGGGAGCTGACCCGGGGGCGGGGACCGCGCCCCAGCCTGGAGAGAAGAGCCAGATCTCAAGGTCTAAGGGAGGGAGGCCGAGGAAGGTGGCCGCGTCCTCAGGTAGAGGGAAGACCGGACCCAACCTCACATAGGTGTTCTGTGCTCCAGGGTTGAGGCGAGGCCAGTTTGGGCCTCAGACGGACTATCTGTGCCAGGTGCGCCGTGGAGGCTTGGCCTGGACCAGACAGGGAACGTCCCCCACCTACTACCAGGGGTATTCTTGATTTGGGGCCTCAGCCCTATTTTTTAAATTTATTTATTTTTTATTTTTGTACTGGGAGACGGTCCAGAGCCCTCAGATAAGGAAGGAGAACTTCCCCCAAACACTTCTCATGAACCCCGAAGGTCAAGGGGCAAAGTACCTACCCTTTCTGGAAGGCCCTGAAGTCTCGGGGAATATGGTCCTTTGCCTCTATCTGTCAGTCTGTGTGACAGTCCTAGAGTTGTCTGTGCTAGCGCCGTAGTGACAGGCGAGTTAGCAGCCAACCAGCCGGCCGTCTCTAGCACAGGCTTTAATGCCCTAAGTTCTCTTCTAATTGGGTTATGAGTGGTTCTCGAGGATCAAATGAAGGAGAAAGTGCTTTGGAAAGTGTAATTGCCCATCTTTGTGAATCACCTCTGGTTATCTCCCCAACTCGGCCCAAACCAGAGAATCCATTCCAGGTTGTAACAACAAGTGCCCTGCTGATTGGAGCCTGGTGCTCTCACCTCCAACCCCAACAGGTTTCTAATGCCTAGCTAAGTAGGGCAGGGTTTATGGGCTGTGGTAGAATTAACTTTACTATCAAATCTTATCTACATAGGGAACCTCGTGGTAGAGCATTGCATTTTTTTTAGTGCATAGAAAATTCACTTTACCGTTTGAGTTTGGAAACTTTGCAGGTTTGTTTACTTACAACCTGTTCACCTCACTGAGTGATTAA
This sequence comes from Rhinolophus sinicus, assembly GCF_057876585.1. NCBI lineage: Eukaryota > Metazoa > Chordata > Mammalia > Chiroptera > Rhinolophidae > Rhinolophus > Rhinolophus sinicus. Next base: position 24,757,060 of record NC_142514.1, read on the forward strand.
ATCCCACCTTAATTTGCTGCTTAAACTATTTTTTAAAAGGCCCTCATAATCAAATTTCATATGCCTTTTAAAAATAAATTGGTTTTGTCACACTAATATTATTTGCTAAACCTCAGTGTGAGTATTATGCTGGGTTACTTCAGCTATGGCCCCTGGCTAAAGGGGTGATCAAGTCTTTAGGAATGTAACAGACTTCTATTCAAATCCAATCTAGCAATTTAATAGTTGTGTAACCTTGGGCAAGTTACTTAATTCCTTTGAACTTTCATTTTCTCATCTATAAAATGAAGGTAATAATCATTATGTGCTGCAAGATCGTTGTGAGAATGAAATGAGATGATGGATGTGTGTATGTGAGTTTTATTGTAGAGACTAATACATTATAGATACTCAACAAATGTTTCTTCCCTCCCTCCCCTGTTCATAACTCATAATTGAAGCAACTGTTGCATTTATGAGCTGGTATTGAAAGAGACTATATAACTGTGTGTACAAACTGAATTTCATGGAAAAGATCAATTTGGTAGTGTTAGGAATGTCCCAAGGACTCTTTTTGGTTTGATTTTAGCTTTTGCAGATTTAAGGACGTATCAGTTCACCCAGGACCGTGGAAAATTAATTTTCACCACATTTATAAGATGCTAATGCATAAAACAAAATGTCACATAGATGTTTTCTGTTGACTGCAATATTTTCTTGTCTGCTCTCTAACAAACTGCTTTTTTGGTGTCACAGTACCTTGGAAACCCAATTAATAACAAGAAGCCGCTTGCCAACCGTAGAATCAGAGCAAAGGGAGTTGATAGTCTTGTGGGATATTTCATCCCGGTTGTTTTAGAACCTAGAGAAGCTTTCCTGCTTCTTTGTTAAAGCACACCGATCTAGTACTTTGTGCCCTCCTCACTTGAACAATCATTGAAACATTCTTAATCTTGCTCTGCTCTCCCTTACCTCATTTTGATTTCTGACAATATCTTGGAATTATATTTAATTAGAATACCATTTATTTTGGCTATGTTGGCGATAACTTATTTTTACAGTGCTTTACAGTTTGGAAAGTGCTTTCATAGCTCATCTGATCTTCTGTGAAGTAAGCAAGGGAAGTATTATCCCCATTTTACAGATGAGTAAAGGGATGCAGAAAGCTTAAGTGATTTCATTAAGGTCTTGAGGCTGTATGGTGAAATGAGGATGAGTCTGGGTCATCTGACTTATAGTCTAGTGCCCTCCTTTTCATTTAAGGCTAACTTCTTCCAATCTATGTTGAGTCATACTTGTTTCCTTTTCGGAAGGTATAATTTTCTGACTTTGTCACCAAGTTTTGGAGATGCCCCCAATATAAAGCCCAGGGATCTTTGAGCACTATAACATTTATGCAAGTGCAATCATAGTAGCTAACTAACATTTATTGAGCACTTACTATTACGAGGCACTGTGTTAAGCCTTTTATATACATTATGTCGTGGGATCCTCACAATAGCCTTAAGAAATAGATGCTATTATTACCATATACCCCCCATTTTATAGATAAGAAAACTGAGGCACAGAGAGGCTAAGGAACTGGCCCAAGGTCATTCAGTTAGGAAATGGTAAACCAGGATTAAAACCCAGGCAGTGTGGCTCCAGAGCTTAAGCCACTGTGCTTTATTTCTTTGTAAGAAGTTTGCTAAACTCAAAGAAACCAGCTTTTGGGATGGAAAATTTTAGAATTTAGTTTTCTAAATAAACCTTCTAAACTTATTAAAAGAAACAATCACTTTCTGACTTTTCTCTCTTGCCAAGGAAAAGAAACACGCTTTTTGCTTTTCTCTATTACTTACCCCTTTTCTTTCATTTCCTCTGCCTCTGTCCCTTTGGCATCAACTACTGTGTTTCCCTAAAAATAAGACCTAGCCGGACCATCAGCTCTAATGTATCTTTTGGAGCAAAAATTAATTTAAGACCTGGTCTTATTTTACTATTAATTTAAGACCCAGTCTTATATTATAGTAAAATAAGACCGGGTCTTATATTAACTTTTGCTCCAAAGGATGCATTAGAGCTGATGGCCCGGCTAGGTCTTATTTTCGTGGAAATGATACTAGATACCATACGATTGTGAAGTATATTGGGGGAGAAAAAGCACTAGACTGGGAGTTAGGAGACCTGGACTCTAGTCACAATTTAAAATCAAAGTTATATGTCCATGGGTAGGTCATTTGATCTGCATTTCTGTTTCCAGATTTCTATCATCAAGCTGGATTTCTTCCAACTTTATAATACAATGATTGCTTAAGTGTATGTTGGAATATGCAGGGCTGACTTAACTCTATGATTTGATTCAGTGTGCCTATCACTGCTGATATTATTTACTGTTTACCTCTTCCCTTGTTTGTAAATGTCTTACCATACCCAGAGTAGATCCTCTTGTACACCAGAAGTAGAACTCAACTCTAAGCAATAATAATATTTTTAGTACAAATTATGTGCTTTTGCTTTAATGGAAAATAATTGTCAATTCTTGGGTTCTAGGACTGGGTTTCTGTTTAGTTTTTATTTGAAACTGCTACAAGGATTTTTGATAGTTTTCAACATTTATTGAATTTCTACAATGTGCTGGTCATTGAATTAGGTCTTGAGGAGATAACAATAAACTGGAATGGAGGAGACAGAGTAATTTAACAAGTTGTTTTTACATACTTGTACTAAGAGGGTCTTGGGAACACAGATAATGCATCCTTCAGTTTGGGAGATTCTGAAAAGGCTTTCCAAAGAGGTCACACCTGACCTGAGTTATGAAGGAGAGTAGAATTTAGGAGAAGAATGAACAACAAATTTAATATGTGAAAAGATTTTCAGTACTTTAAGAATTAGTATATGGTGATCTGTCAACACAAATTTCATTAAACTGTTTGCTTTGATTTTCCTAAGTGGTGCTGGACCAGAACAGCTTCTTGCTTCAAAGTTTTCTCTCCTTTGTGAATTGTCTGTTCTTGGCAAAATGCCATTGCTATAAAAGTACCTGTTGTAATTTTCCATTGTAATCACAGCCCACTTTACCTATTTGCAGCAGAAAAGATGTTTATTTTTTAGGCCAGTGTCCACATGACATTATCATCAAAAAAGAGTAAAGTTTATTGATAGATTTATGAGTTGAGAGAGACAGAGAGAGAGAGAGAGACATCTGGGGAAAAGTAAGTTGGGTAAATGTCCTGTGCATTGTAGAGTGTTTAGCTATATCCCTGACCAAAAATGTCTCCAGACATTTGCCAAATGTTCTTCAGGGGACAAAAATATCCCCCAGGTTGAGAATCACTGGTCTAGACTGTACGTCCTTGGAGGCAGAGTCTCTGTCTTTTCCCTGCATCCACAATATAGGTTAGAAATATGTAAATGAAAAAATGTTTGTTGAATAAATAAACTAGACCTTATGATCAGGAAATATCAGATTGTCCAGATTCTAAAAATATCAGGTTATAAACAAGAAAGCTTAGCATTATTCCTATTGTTTCACTAAATTATTATAGCAAGTCAACTGATAAATATAGCTGCTGTTTAATCTCCAGTCTGTACAAACTATTATAATGCAGGTTAACTTGTGGAAAATTAATGGATCATCTCCAGCATGAACATGGTGATGGCCCCAGAGTCTAGAGACGGTTTTATTTAAAAAATGCATATAATTTTGTAAGCTTAGCTATAGATTTACTGACACTCATAAAAGGTTTTCTACACTAGCCTACATCTGAGAGGAGTGCATCATACTATCTAATTTTGATGTTCCCCATATTGGAAATAATACCAACATGGTAAAATATCAGAAATCTAGAGAACCTTAGGTCAAAAGACACCCCAAACTCTTTATATCAGAGTATGTTTAGTGAATAATAAGATTTCAATAACTGTAGCTATTGTCATCATCATTATGAAGGGAATAGTTGTCTTTCATGACCACATAGCACATCAAACATCTTTCAATCTCTTCAGGACCTCCAACCAGCCTGTTTCAGCCGCCTCGTCGTCCTGGGCTTGGAACTGTTGGAAAACCAATTCGACTGTTAGCCAATCATTTTCAAGTTCAGATTCCTAAAATAGATGTGTACCACTATGATGTGGATATTAAACCAGAAAAACGGCCTCGTAGAGTCAACAGGTAAGGATTAAAAACAGTAGACTTCTATATATTTAAATGCATACAATTTACTGATTATGTATTATACTCCAAATTCTTTCAATGTAGGCTTTGTTTTTTTCTAAGATGATAAGTTTCTTGATAGCAGGTTTGCTGTCTCATACTTGGTTATCCTCCACAGATTCTAGCAGAGTGCTGGATACCTCGTTGTTCAATCAGCAATTGAAGGAAGAAGAAAGGTCACTCTTTCATTGTCCAAGGGTAGCAGAAATTTATATTTTACATTAGTGTCTATGGGAACTAGAACTATCTGGAAATTCAAATTTTGTTATTAAGTGTTGGTATTGGACATGAGAAAAATATAAGTGTAAAGACAGAAGAATCATTTTGAAGTAATGAAAAAAGTAAGCTGAGAGAGAAGCTGTGTTTAATTCTAGCATTATCCAAGAGGCGTCTAGAAAAGATGATTTAAGCATTGTGGTCTGTATGAAAGGAATTTACTAAGTGTGAAGACTGCCCTGTAGCAGATATTATTACAGTGTGTTGAGAACACCCACTTTCCTTTTCTCTGTTTCCACACTGTTATATTCAAGCAGCCTTTAATATTAAGATTCTTGCTCTTCTAATAAGATGCTCTTGCTACCACTGATGTTGGTAAGACATAGCACCTGACTTTTCATTGACTCTAGCATTCCAAAATCTCACAGGGCCTGCATATAGTGGGATCTGGTGACTATGCAAGAACACTTCAGTAAAGCTATGCAAGCTTGATTGAGAGAAAGGTTTTCATTCTAAAAAGAAGGAAACTACATTGGTAATCTTTATGGAATGAGGATACTTTACAACATTCTCTTCTTTACACTGCTTGGGAGCACTTTGGAACAAAACAAGACAGTATGCAGAGTAATAAATTGCCAGCATTAATCAAAGGAATTGACTTATTCCTTTTTTTATCACCTTTTTTTTTGACTTATTCCTTTTAGTATGATATATGTTAGCTTTATTGATGCTCAGATTTCTGAATTTCTGCCCATTCTCTTTTCCAAAACCAGTATACTTGAATAAGGATGTGTATTTGAAAACAAACTTATCACCATTCAGTTATGAACATGCCACACTTAGATACTTAAGAGAGGTTATTCTTGTAAGACTATGTTTATCATAGGAGAGGAATTTGAGAGGATGCTTGAGAGGCTGTCATAAATTTCAGTTTCTTTTTTTCTTCTTTTTGTTATCATCTGTTCACTTGTTGCTACCTTTCTGTAGTTAACTATTTTTTAAATTACTTCAATCAATTGTCTCTTTAACGCTTAACTTTTTCCAAGGACTTTTAGATGAATTTAGATGATTAACATATCATGATAGTTTGCTTGCTGTTCACTGTTTCTTAAAGCTAACTTCCACTATCTCCATTACTGTTAAGGGAGGTCGTAGATACAATGGTGCGGCACTTCAAGATGCAAATATTTGGTGATCGGCAGCCTGGCTATGATGGCAAAAGAAACATGTACACAGCACATCCATTGCCAATTGGACGGGATAGGGTAAGTGTTAACAGCAAGAAATATTTATTGGAGTCAAGTCACTTAGTAGTAATTACATAGGACAAAAATATTTCCTTTTCTAATAATAATTCAATTCTTAGATGTTTCTCACAGTGATGATAGACTTGTTTTTCTGTCCATATTCTCTTTTCCCTTAGTTAATCAATAATTGAAGAGGAGATGAGCATTAGAATTTAGGTTATGTCATCTTTACATATATTCCTCATTTCTCACATTAAGTGCTACCTGAATCTGAACAATAAAGTTTTTATACATTATAGAATATTGTATTAATATAACACCCACTTATGAAAATATTCATACCACAATAACGTTTTTAAAAATTTTTTTTTAATTTTTGTTGGGGACTATTGGGGAACAGTGTGTTTTTCCAGGACCCATCAGTCGTTGTCCTTCAATGGGGGCACAGCCCACCATCCCATGTGGGAATTGAACCGGCAACCTTGTTGTTGAGAGCTCACACTCTAACCAACTAAGCCACCCGACCGCCCCTCCAGAAGCTCAGCCGTAGCTCGTTGTCTTCAATCTAGTTGTGGAGGGCGTAGCTCACTGGCGTATGTGAGAATCGAACCAGCAATCCTGTTGTTCAAAGTTCGCACTCTAACCAACTGAGCCATTGGCCACCCAGTAACTTTTTAAAACATTTATTTTTAAAATTAGAAAAGCAATATATAAATATATACTCATTATAAACTTATCGAGACAATCTAGAAATACTGTGGTTTCCTGCCTCTTCACCTGTCTGCACCCCTCAATCCCATCTTCCTATTCAGAGGAAACTTCTCTAATAGTTTGGTATGTAGCCTTTCAGGCATTTTTATGTGCCTTAGTTATTTGTGCATTTGTTATGTACATTCTTATTTACACATTGTTCTACGATATACTTTTTTCATTTAACAATATGTCTGGGAGATCTTTCCCATTTCTGGACATTTAAATCTATCTTATTTTGTTTAATTCAAATTTTTTTTATTGTGGTAAAGTATACATAACATAAAATTTACTATTTGAACCATTTTTAAGTGCACAGTTCAGTGGCATTAAGTATATTCACATTTTTGTGCAATCGTGACCACTATCCATCTCTAGGACTTTTTCATCATCCCAAACTGAAACTTTGTACTCTTTAAACAATAACTCCCTATTTCCTCCTCCCACAGTCCTTGATAACCACTATTCTACTTTCTGTCTCTATGTATTTGCCTATTCTAGGTATCCCATTTACAATAATTGTCATTTTGTGTCTGGCTTATTTCATTTAGCATGTTTTCAAGGTTCATCCATGTTATAACAGCTACCTTATTTTTAAACTATTGCATAATACTTGATATTAAATTATTCCCCTACCAATGGACATGTAGGTTGTTTCCGAAGTTTTGCAATTACAGAAAGTGTTAAATGTCTTTATGCATATACTGTATTGACTATTCCTGGGATCTTTCTCTCAGCCTTTGTAAATATGTATGTATATCTATTTTTCCTTAGGTTGATATGGAAGTGACCCTTCCAGGTGAGGGTAAAGACCAAACCTTTAAAGTGTCTGTTCAGTGGGTGTCAGTTGTGAGCCTTCAGTTGCTTTTAGAAGCTTTAGCTGGGCACTTGAATGAAGTCCCAGATGACTCAGTACAAGCACTTGATGTTATCACAAGACACCTACCCTCCATGAGGTTAGTACCTTAGTTTGCATTCTTTGCCACAGATGTCAGACTTTTTTTGATAGTTTGTATTGGAGCCATTGAAAGGTTTCCACATAAGTCATAGTTCAAACTTGGTTTCAGTTTGCAAAGTCGAGAGTGAAATGAAAGACTGTTCAAGTTGTTATTGTGAAACATGAAAATTCTTATTTCTTCAGGTACACTCCAGTGGGCCGTTCCTTTTTCTCACCTCCTGAAGGTTACTACCACCCTCTGGGAGGGGGCAGGGAGGTTTGGTTTGGCTTTCATCAGTCTGTGAGACCTGCTATGTGGAATATGATGCTCAATATTGATGGTAGGATGGAACTCTCTTTGGCTGGTTTTCTTGGTCCTTTCCCTTTCCCTGAAGCTAAGTATCCTTTTTCTCTGTTTGTTAGTATCTGCAACTGCTTTCTACCGGGCTCAGCCTATCATTGAGTTCATGTGTGAGGTTTTAGACATTCAGAACATCAATGAACAGACCAAACCTCTAACAGACTCCCAACGTGTCAAGTTTACCAAAGAAATCAGAGGTAGGTATTAGCATTATTTAGTCTTGGAGAGGCCGTTCAGCATAGTGCAAGGAGCATGGTCTTGGATTCAGACTCACCTGGGCTTCCATCCCATCCCAGCCAGTTCTATCAGTGGGACCTGGGGCAAGTTACTTAACCACTGTGAGCCTTAGTTTATTCATCACTAAGTAAAGATAATAATCCATATCTTGTAAGGTTGTTGTGAGAATTAAATACAATTAGATGTGTAAAGCTTCTAGCACAGTACCTGGCACATATCAGGCACTTAGTAAGTCTTATACTTACTCACTTAAAAACTTCTGTTTTAACAAAATAACACAAGTTTTTTTATTCTCCTTATGGAATTTATTTTCTTCTTTGCTTGTTATTAGGTATCTTCTCTCACTAGAATATAAGCTTCATTAGGGCTGTCTCCAGACCCAAGGATAAACACCAGAAAATAATTAATGCTTACTAGATATTGAATGAAGTAATAAATTAAAGTGGTTGCAAATCTTAAGTCATCTGGGTTCTAATATTTTCTGCTTAGCTAAGGCTTTTTGCCTGTACATGATGAAATTGTTTCCATATCTTTGCAACTTTTGTCTTGTACAATGTCATGTCTTTCTGATTACATTCAAATCTGCTTTTGTCACTGTGATTTCAATCAATCCTGATGTTTTAACTTTTTTTTTAACTGCAGGTCTCAAAGTTGAGGTGACCCACTGTGGACAGATGAAACGAAAATACCGAGTTTGTAATGTGACTAGACGGCCAGCCAGTCATCAAACGTATGTTAACCATGTCTAAAATGATACCATTACATTTCTGGTAACAGAGGAAGCTACTATAATCATTTGAAAAATTGGTATCTCATATTGTGATTTACAAAATCACTGACATCTTCATATTTAAGCACCAAAGCTTTAAAAAAATGTTTAAAATTTTTTGATAGGTATTTGTAAAACATTTCCTGCTTTTCATTAATTTCACCTCTTAAAGTATGCAAAACATAGATCAACTTTTATATAATGATGCAGAGTCATCATTATAAGGATCATTTATAATACTGTTGTAATTCTCAAAGCATGACCCAAAGGGTCTATTAAGGCCTATAAGTCATATAAGGCTGTCATGGGAAGATATATATTGCTTTGTGTTTTGTGTGGTTTTTTTCCTCCTTTTGTAGCTGTCACTTCTTCCAGCTGTCAGTGTGTATGGCAGCTTCCCGCAATATACTCGTATCCCTTCCTCAATCTTATTTTTCTAATCATTTAACTTCTAACCCACTGTGGACTATGCCTCATGAGAAAATATATATTAAAGTGCTTTTTAAATTAACATATATGTAAGTTTTATCCTTATAATCTAGATCATTAAATTCATGTCTGACATAAACATATTGTCTCTTCTAAGTAAACAGCATGAACTTAAACATATAAACTTTACATCATTTTGGTTACTCAGAAGCCTTTTAAAATTTTTAATTTTTTTTGCTTATATTCTAATCTGACTTTGTTTTAGATCCGTGGTTCTCAATTTTTAAACTTTAGTGTACATCAAAACCATCTGGAAGATTTTGTTCTAGATAGCTGAAGTTTTGGGGAGACCTCTAGATAAATGTGGTCTGTTAATTCAGTCTGATTTGAATAAATTCTTCAGTATGAACTCGTGCACATTACATGAATTTCTTGAGGGTTATAAAGTGATATTCCATGTATTCTTCATGTTATATCATTGACTTTATTCTCCAGGGAAAATGTGTTACCAAAACCTATGACATCACTGTTGAGAATTTTGGCATTTGTTTCAAGAGGAACTGTGTCTTTTTCATTATTTAATTACTTTACATACCCTGTAAGAATACTTATAGACCTATATAATTTTTGCATGAAGATTAAAAGCACATGGATTTAAAGCTAACATAGATGATTCTCACTGCATTGTTCCTTTGTGGGTCTGTAACAGTTAAGAAAGCAAGATTAAAGTTAATAGTGCCAAATATTGGAGATCATTTGCCCACTGGAAGAGCCAAATAAAGAGTCTCTTAAATCATGCTCCCCAGTTTACACCAAATATCCTCGCATAGTCTCAATTTCATGTAGTTGGTCTTGTTGCCTCTAAATCTGACCTCCAGTGAGTCTGTGTATATTTTGATTCTGTCGCTTCTTCTTGTTTTAAGTTCTTTTTAAACTTTAACTAAAAATTTTCTCATCCTAGCTTAAAAAAAAAACACATGGAAAATTCCAACAGAATCACTGTTACGATTGAATACTCAAATGACTTAAATGAAAATGTTCACATAAAAATTGACCTTTGTTTTTTAAGTGACTGATCATGGTAGAAAATGATGTAGACTTTTGTTTGCTTGTTTAAGAAAAAAAGAACTTGGCATTTCTAAAAAGACATTGTCTCCTATAGTTTTCCTTTACAGCTAGAAAATGGTCAAGCTATGGAATGTACTGTAGCTCAGTATTTTAAGCAAAAATATAGTCTGCAGCTGAAATACCCCCATCTTCCCTGTCTCCAAGTGGGACAAGAACAGAAGCATACATATTTGCCGCTTGAGGTAAGCTAAACTAAATTTTCTTTTGCCAATCTGCCAATTCTTAAATGAGTTTTTTAAAAAAAGTCATATTCTAAGCTAGTGGTAGAATTTAGTATTAATTTCTAAAACATTTTAGGCAGAGAACTATGTAACAGAATTTTCTCCTTTCTTTTCCTTTTTTTTTTTGAAACGAAAGATGTAAGATACAGTTTGGGAAAGGTTTAAGATATAGAAGCTCATTACACCAATGAATTTCTCTTTGCCTCTCCGTAGGTGTGTAATATAGTGGCAGGGCAGCGATGTATCAAGAAGCTCACGGACAATCAGACTTCCACAATGATCAAAGCCACAGCGAGATCTGCTCCTGACAGACAGGAAGAAATCAGTAGACTGGTCAGTAAGGCACGGTCTTTAAGACAAAGCTAGCTTTAAAATGAAAAAAAAAAAAAAAGCGTAGAAAACTCCTGATGGGACACAGTTACTCTTTGGTTTTTATATGCAGGCCTTCCTGTTCTTTAGGTGAAGAGTAACAGCATGGTGGGTGGACCTGACCCATACCTTAAAGAATTTGGTATTGTCGTCCACAATGAAATGACCGAGCTCACGGGCAGGGTACTGCCAGCACCAATGCTGCAATATGGAGGCCGGGTAAGCTTTATATGTTATTCAGCAAGTTTCTTCCAACAACCAGTCCAAAAGGGAGTCATGGAGGGCTTTTCTACAATACCACCATGAATTCACCCATAGTTTTGATCATGATTGCTCTTTATCTGTTGGCTGATACCAAATAGAGTCCTGTTTACCCCCTCATCAACCTTCAAATGTCCTTAGATTGTAATGTCTTTTCTCTTTCTTTTGTTTCTTTTTCCTTTTTCTTTTTTTTTTAAAGAATAAAACGGTAGCCACACCCAACCAGGGTGTCTGGGACATGCGAGGAAAGCAGTTTTATGCTGGCATTGAAATTAAAGTTTGGGCAGTTGCTTGTTTTGCACCTCAGAAACAATGTAGGGAAGATTTACTAAAGTGAGTATCTTCATGTTTTTCAGCTTAGTAATATCCCTTCCAGATATGAAAATACCGTGTTTTGTGAATGTGCTGGGTATTGGTACTAAATCCCTGACTCCTATAGTGATACCATCTGGTTCTAGGAACAAGACCTTGTATCATAGCAAATTGCCAATTTGGGAATTACGTTAAGGCTCTGACTCAGCTTCCTTCTATTTAGAGCAGAAATTTGTGACTAACGAGGTTGAAGGAGTGCCGATTGGCAAATTCTTGGGTCTTTAGTGAAGCTTCCTCTGGTATTAATTGTATCTTTTCAGTGACGATAAAAACGAGTTCATATTTAATCATTATAATTTACTGCTAGCAAGCATGTTTTCCAGCAGGATCACTAAGATCATTGGTTCATTATCTTACAGATGCCGCTATCTATATAAAGGAAGTTAGTGAGAAGGGTGGACAAATCAAGACAGGAAAAGGGAACTGGGATGAAAGAAAGTAATCCTACAAAATTTGGCAAAAGCACAAAAGAAGCTGTTCTGAAAGCTTTATCCATAGATTAAAGTAACTTCAATCTCAATTTCATAATGTATTTTGCTTTTTTGAAGTGATGATTTCTTTTGACATTGTATGGAATCAAATCTGTTATCAGTTTGACTGAGATCCTAAATGCACTGATTGTGTGACCACATATATCTGTGTTCTCAGTGGAACACAAGCCTATAAGTGTACCCAGCTAGTCTCGTACCGGGCTTACCAAAGTACTCATTACCTGAAATTTTGACTTTGCTTTTCTTCAGTCCAGATTTACTTACTTGAATGTCTAAAAATATCTTTGGACAGAAATGCTGTTCTGGTCTCTGGGGCTCAGCTAAGACATAATTATTTAAAAATTCAAAATGATAATCTGATAGCTTAATAATACAAATTCTTCTGCGTTATAATTGCAGCGATACATCTGCTAGTCTAGTTTTGGCAACCAGTTAAAGATTTTTTTTTTTAAATTTGTTAGTGTCTAATGTGGGCTAAGAATTTGCAGAACTGAAAGAAGTATCGTAAAGGGAAATAAATTCTAAGAATGTACTCTGAAATGAAACCACTGTGCCACTGGTTCTATTTTAACAGGAGTTTCACTGACCAGCTTCGTAAAATCTCTAAGGATGCAGGAATGCCCATCCAGGGTCAGCCATGTTTCTGCAAGTATGCACAAGGTGCAGACAGCGTGGAGCCCATGTTTAAACATCTGAAAATGACATATGTGGGCCTACAGCTAATAGTGGTTATCTTGCCCGGGAAGACACCAGTATATGGTATGGACCCCTTTAATGTTGAATGAGGGATGATATCACTAGTAGGTGTAACAGTCTGGATATACTAGATTATGCTGCAGTCACAACCCCAAACTGTCAGGGTCTCCAAGCAGCAACGGTTTGCTTTTTGCTCCTGCTATGTGTCCTCTGAGGGCAGACTGCAGCCTCTGTGCCATGTCACCATATCATTTTCATTCTGGGACCCAGTTTGGCAGAGCAGTTGCCTTTTGGAATGTTACTGGTCCCATGAAAGAGAGAACGGAGAGCTCTGGATGGTTCTTCACATCTATGATTTCTTGGCTATAATCAGCTATATGGCCTACCCAACCTGGGTGGGAGAAGTGGAAACAGGGCCAGGGACATACAGTGCAATTCAACTATAGTCCCCAAAAGAGGGAGAACTAGAATGTTAGTTGAAAGCAGTAGGGATATAAGAATGAGGAAGAGACAGGAGCCTACCGCTTTCCGAAAAGGAGCTGTTTAGTCTGTATCTACTATAAGAACGATACAAAGTTGTTTTGGCTAGCATCCAAGGAATGGGTTTGGGAATACAGACCAGCTATTTAAACTTCATAAAATATCTACAGCCCTCTCTGTATTTGCTTCTTTTGTTACCTTCTGTTTATTTTGAATGTTTAGAGAAAAAAAAGGGAAGAAAAAAACTTAAAATTCAAAGAGTTGCTTTGTGTACTGAGAGGGAGAAGCTGGGGAAGTTGATTCCTTTGCCAGGCCAGTCCTGTGTAAAAAGCAACCTCAAGCGACTGAGTGGTGGCAGGCAGCACGTGGAATACAGAAAGTGAGCTAGCTTCAAGGCCTGCAGGAGGGAAGGAAAGGGGAGAGAGAGGGCCTATCCACACTGGAAAAACAAAATTGCCTTGGGGGTGTAGCAGGTGAAAGGACCGCTCATGGAAAGCACCTAGCACAGTATACAGTATATAGCAGACACTCTGTAAATGTCAATGTGTGGATTATTTCCCTCTACTCTTGGTAATTAGGAGACTATTTAAACATTTTTTTAACTTATTATTATTAACTTATTTTTTGTAGCGGAGGTGAAACGCGTTGGAGATACCCTCCTGGGTATGGCCACACAATGCGTCCAGGTAAAAAATGTAGTGAAGACCTCACCCCAAACCCTTTCCAACCTTTGCCTGAAGATAAATGCAAAGCTTGGAGGAATTAACAACGTGCTTGTACCTCATCAAAGGTAAGATTCTGAACTCTGTTTTTCCCGCTTTTTTATTAAGATCTAACTTACGTAATTTACAGTACAGCACACAAGCTTCAAATGTGCATTTCAATTGTTTTTTTATTTTATATATATATATATATACACTCATGTAACCACCACTCAGTTTAAGCTACAGAATATTTCCAGCACCTCATCAGGCTACCTTGTAATCCCTCCCAATAGATAGCCCCCAAAGGTAACCACTATTCTAGTATCTATCACCTTAGGTAAGTTTTGCCTGTTTTTGAGCTTCATGTAAAGGGAACCATACAGTATGTGCTATTTTGTGTTTACCTTCTTTTCTTCAATATTACATTTCTGAGATTTATCCATGCTGTTGTGATTAAGTCATAGTTTATTCTTTTCCATTGTGTATGATTTCATTATATGAATATGCCACAAACTTTTAATCTATTCTACCATTGAAGGACATTCTGGTACATTCACTATATAATTCTTCCACATTTTTCGTGGAGTTAAGTACTCTTTCTCTTGTACATATATCCAGAAGTGGAATTGGTGAGTTACAGAGAATACATATATTTAGCATTGATAAATGCTGTCAAATAGTTTTGCAAAGTGGTTGTACCAATTTACATTGTCACTGAGAGTTCTAGCTGCTCCATATTCTCACCAACGCGTGGTAGTATCAGTCCTTTTCATTTTAGCCATTTTGGAGGTAATAGTATCTCGTTGTGGTTTTAAGTTGCATTCCCCTGATAACAATCATTTTGAGCACATTTTCATATGCTTATTGGCTATTTGGACATATCCTTTTGTCATAGGCCTGTTCAGTCCTTTGCCCATTTCTTAGATTGGGTTGTCAGTCTTTTCATTAATTTGTAGTTTCCTTATCTATTGAGATAATATCTGACTTGTTAACTCTAAAATGGTTTTATACCAATGTGATTTGAAAAGTTAAATGTAGGTCTGTGTTATTGGTCATTGCTATACTTAAGAAGAAGGTGAAATTGAGGGCCTTACTATTGGATGATCATATCACAATTCTCATTTTTGGTCTTTTTGAAAAATTTTTTTATTAGTTTCAGGTGTACAAAACAAGATAATAGTTAGACATTTACACTTCTCACAAAGTGATAACCACCCCCAATCTACTATCCTTCTGACATTGTATATAGCTGTTATAATACCATTGACTACATTCCCCATGCTGTACTTTACATCCCGTGTATGTAAAAAAAACAAAAAAAAATTGTGTATATATATATATATATATATATATATATATACATTTTTTTACTTGTAATTAATTTCACATTCAATATTATTCTACTTCAGCTTCAGGTGTATAGCGCAGTGGTCAGGCATCTACACAGTCTATGAAGTGATCTCCCTGATAAATCCAATACCCATCTGGCACCCTACGTAGTCTTTACAGCATTATTAGTTATATTCCTCATTTTTGGTCTTGAATGAAACTTCTAGGTAATTAAATCTTTCCTGTAACATTGGTAGATGAGGTATACAGGCCATAGGAGAAGTTAAAACCTAAAATCTGAAACCATTTAATTTTACCCCAGACATTTGAGACATTATAGTCTAGTAGTTTAGAGTGCTCACTTTGGTGTCGGACTTCCTGGGTTTGATGCCAGCTTTACCACTTCCTAACTGGTAAATCTCATTTTTTAAATCTGAAAATTGAGATTATGACTGTACCACCCTCATAGAATTGTTGTGAGGACTAAATGAGTTAATACATATAAAGTACTTAGCATAGTGGCTGTTACACAGTATATGTAAGCCGTTATGTGTATGTATGTTAGGGATATATGTTCACTGTTATACTGCTCTCTGCCAGGACCATGTTATATGATGATATTTATAGAGAAATACAACATGGCCTCTGCCTTCATGGGGATACCTATTCTTTAGTACCTATTACGTCTTTAGTACCTATTACATGAGATTTTCAGATCTGGAATGCCTCCTAGATTATACTTTAAGAATCAATATTCAATCCCGAATCCTACTTTTAAGAATTTCCCCGAGAGGTTTGCATATTTTTCTCTTTGACTCCTTAGAGAAATCAGGGCCAAATAAATTAATTTGTTCTTTCAAAAAATATTTGTTGAGTGCCAATTGTAAGCTAGGCGTGTTCTAGGCACTAGGAATATAGTAGCGAATAAGACAGAACAAAACAAAATTCCTGTCCTTATGGAGCTTACGTTCTTTGTGTGTGTGTGTGTGTGTGTGTGTGTGTGTGTACACAATAAATAAATAAGTAAAATATGTGGTGTAAGTGATAAGTAGTATGGATAAAAATAAAATAGGGAAGGAGATAGATTTGATTCTCTTTTCCTAAGTCTCACATCTTAAAAAGAATTGGGGTTTTTAATCCCAGTTTCATGTACATTCTGTATTTCTGTATTGCAAGAAATCCCAGGATCCCAGGAAAGCCTGCTCTGGGAAAGTTTTCCCTTTACACATAGAGATTTTGTTAAATTTGGATTGGGTCCTCTTTTATATTCTTCCCTTCCTACTATTACAGAAGAATCATGTTGACTTCTGCAGTCAATTCAGATTCCCTGATTGCGTGGCACAGATACTCAGTGGGTCTTAGAGTTCTCCCCTGGTGGGCACAAGTCTTTATTCTCCCTTTTAAGATTATATCTGAGATTGTATCTGGGGAGCTTACTAAATCCAGACACTTTCACCTGCATATCTGAATGGCAATGTCTCCTTAAATCTGAGCAGGCCATCGGTGTTCCAGCAGCCTGTCATCTTCCTGGGAGCAGATGTCACACACCCCCCTGCAGGGGACGGAAAGAAGCCTTCCATTGCTGCTGTCGTGGGCAGCATGGACGGACACCCCAGCCGGTACTGTGCCACTGTTCGGGTGCAGACGTCCCGCCAGGAGATCTCCCAGGAGCTCCTCTATAGTCAGGAGGTAATCCAGGACCTCACTAACATGGTTCGAGAGCTGCTGATCCAGTTCTACAAATCCACACGCTTCAAGCCCACGCGGATCATCTATTACCGTGGAGGGGTATCCGAGGGACAAATGAAACAGGTACTCTCATTGTCCCGGAGTTGCCCTTTGGGGCTTCTGGGTGTCTGACAGAACCTGCTTCCATCTGCCACTCTGGGTAAATCAGGTCTGAGTGATACCAGGTGAGTTCTGAATTAAATGTCGTTCCATTTTTAACTCCTAGGTAGCTTGGCCAGAACTAATAGCAATTCGAAAGGCATGTATTAGCTTGGAAGAAGATTACAGGCCAGGAATAACCTACATTGTGGTACAGAAAAGACATCACACACGACTCTTCTGTGCAGATAAAACAGAAAGGGTAAGAAAACATAGGATAAACTTCATTATCTGGTGCAAGTAAATGTGGTTTTGAGTGGTCATCCATACAATTTTTTTTTCTTAAAAACACAAGTACCTAATAATAATGTAATAAATATACTAAGTAAAGTTGATCTTAGATGACCAATTCTGAATGATACAGATTTCAAGACTGAATGTTTCTCTGGTTTCTAGAGTTTGTAGAGGGGAGGTCAGAAACATGCCAGGCCCTCCAGAGCGTCACAGGCAGCCTTCATAGGGCAGGTTTATCCGTTGGGACTGTATTGCCATTTGCTACTTTTTGCTGCCAGTACCTGAGGCATGGTTCTAGGGTATAAAGAAGAATTTCTCTTCTAAATAATTTTATATCAATGCAGGGGATTCTTAGGTACAAACTTGGACCAGTTATGATGTCACACTTACTAATCATGTCACTTAACTTCCCCCAGCCATAATGTCCTCAACTATAAAATGTATTAAGAACAATACTTACCTCACAGAATGGTATAAGGATTAAATTAATAAATAAATGTTTATTTAATGTTTAATGTTAACGTGGGATAAAATCCCCAGCACTTGATAAAAGGCATTTAGTATAAATAGTGTAATCTATTTATAATCTGATACTTATGTGTAAACTAGGTAAATACATGATATTGGATGATTTTGCTTCTATGATACTTTTGATGACATTACTGCATCTTTTCCAGGTCCTCCCTGATCCACCTCCAGGGAGACCAGTTCTCTCTGTTGCCTAATCATGTAATCTTGTGGGTGACTCCCATCATTTTCTAGTACGCCCGCCCTTCGTTTTTGTCTCTAATCCAAGGCTGAGCTGTTTCTTTTTGTTTTCTGAATCACTAGAGAACTAAGGTTTTCTCCTTAGGCTCCAGGTCCACCAATCAGATCAGAGTCAAAGTACTGTCTTCTAAATTGCCCAAACCCTGACTCAGTAGTACTTCTTAGACTCTACTAATACAAATTCTCCAAACTCTTGCCCGAGTTCTGGGTACAGAGCGTCTTGCCACCCCCTCCTTAACTGCACTGTCACCTTTCCATCCCTCTGTCAGCTTGCTGTCCATGTAGCCTTAGGACCTGGATTATCTTGCTGAAACCCCAGGTTATCTCATGGTTTTGTTCTTTACCATCCAGTGTCACTCCTAACCTTTCAAGATTGGCAGTTTCAGTCCTTGGTCTGCTTTGCATCCCTGACACTTACCAACATCTTCAATTCTCTGAACGTGCCTCTTGCCAAACTCCAGCTCTGAACCAGTCCACTTTCCCATTTCCTTTGCTTCCAGTCTTAGGCTGGTAGAGATTGCTGAGGAGAAAAGTCATTGGTTAATAATGAACCATACAGTGATACCTCGGTTTTCAAATGTGAACATTTCGGTTTACGAATGCCGTACATCATTAGATAGTAAAATTCATGCTAATTTGCAGTTTTAGGGGTTGATTTTAAAGGTCTGGGACAGATTAATCCATTTTTCATTACTTTCTATGGGGAAAACGTGCCTCGGGTTTCGAACGTTTCAGAACTCGAATGGTCTTCCAGAACGGATTACGTTAAAAAACCGAGGTACCACTGTATTTCAAATTCATGATAGCAAATCTCAACCAGGACTTTGAGGCTACAATTTTTTAAAAATTTATTTTATGCTCCATAGCATCTGTTCCAAACCTTTATACGCTTTTTTAGCTCCCCAACACTATCCATGATGCTTTCATTGCCAGTAATTTGCATTGCCAGCAATAGAACAATCTTCTATTTCCCCCAGAAAACAAAATCTAGAAGACATGAATTTTCTTGCTTGGCTGCCCCTCCTTTACTTTCAAATTTAGTTAAATCTTGTGTTTTGTTATTTTCTTCCTCATATCTCAGAGGCTAATCTCTCCACCTATGCTTTCTGTTCCTAATCCTTTGCTACTTCATTTCATTAATTATCTATGATTTTCTAAAATTTCAGCCTCTCCCATTCTGTTGCTTCCTTTGCCTCATCCTCTAAAATTTCTCAACTCTGCCTTAGTCCCCCAAATAAACTTCCCTTCCTTCTGCTTCTAACTAGCCTACCTGCCACCTTATGTTTCCTTCCTTTCATGACCAAACTTTTAGGAAGAAAATGACTGGACTTTCTTTCCATACCGTCTCACTTCAATTCTCTGTAGCCTGTTGGTGATTTCAGTGACTCACTAGAGTTGCACCCTTAAGGACTTGCTCATTTCAAATCCAGCAATATCTTGTCAGGTTCCCACACTGACCGACCTCTTTGCAGCCACGAAGATAATGGCCTTTTTTGACCTTAGCAATGTGACAGGCCAAGTTCACTACCCACCTCTGTAATCAGGCTTTCTTTGACTCCTCTGCCTCCTCTGTCCATTAAACACGATGTTTCCTGGCATTATATACTTTGCCCTCTTCTCTCCTCAATTTCAATTCTCTTTAGCCACACCCACTTCCCTGGATTCACTTATTTGCTTATACATTCCTCAGTCTGTATTTTCAGCCCTAGATTTCCCTGTGTAGCTCCGGACTTGTACTTCCAATCACCTATCAGACACATTTACTTAGATGCTCTGTAGACATTGTATCAGTCAAGATAGGCTAGGCTGTGCTGTGGTAACAAAAAACTCCAAAGTCTTAGTGGCTCACAAAAATTAATTTCTTGTTCACATTGTAACTTTGCAGCAGCTGTGACCCTGAAGTCCTCCCTTTAGAACCTAGGCTGACAGAGAAGCATCTATCTGGAACATTGCCAGCCATTGTAGCAGAGGGGAAAAAAGATACAGACTAGCCAAATGCTGGCTCTTAAAGCTCCTGCCCAGAAGTAACACATTTCAGGCTACATTGTATCTGCCAAAGCAAGTTACATGGCCACTTCTGAGTTAATGGGATAGGGAAGTATGATCCTCCTCCAGGGAGGGGCACAGGAATATTTGGCACCAGTGATACAATCTACCACAGGCATTTCAAGCAAAACATGTCTAAACCTTCTATTTATTGTTTTGTCCTCATCCAAAACCTATCCCTCCCCCAATTTTCCTTTTTTTCTGTTACTTGGCATCACTGTATATAAAGTCAGCCAAGCTAGAAACTTCAGAATTGTCTTTAAATTCTTCTCCTTTCCTGTCACCCTCACCCCCACCCCCAATATCCAGTTGGTCGCATTGTCCTCTGTTCTCTGAAATCTCTCATCTTAGTTCTTCTTTGTGTGCTCTCTCTGCCCTAGGCAGAAGTCTTCTGTATTGCAGGAGACTCCTAGCAGTCTCCCTGTCTTCATTCCTCCTTCACAAATGCATCCTCTGCTTGCTGTCAGACTAGGTTTTTAAAGTACGGATCTTACCCTGCCCCTTCACTGCTCAGAAATCTTCATGTATTCCCACTGGCTACCAAATGCTTGCCTGTGTTTTCCCAATGTAGCCAAAACATAACATTGTAGTTTTATATTTCACCATACCCGTATACACCTTCCATTTCCCATATGCATTGTGCATTTTTATCCCTGGAATGACCATGTCCATTGCACCATTTTTTTTCATTTTCTAAAAAAAATTAAGGTATAATATAAATACAGTAAGGTTCATCCTTTTTAGTGTACTGTTCTATAGATTTTGACAAATGCATATAGTTGTGTAGCCACTACCTCAATAAAGATATAGAATGATTCTATCATGCACACAAATTTTCTCATGCCCTTTCATAATCAACCCTTTCCTCCACTTACAGTCTCTGGCAACCACTGACAGATAGTCTGCCCCTATAGTTTTATTTTTTTTCAGAATGGCATATGCATGGATTCCCATAGATTTTGAGTCTGGCTTCTTTTACTTCACATAATGCATTTGGGATTCACCCAAGTTTTTGTGTATGTCAGTAGTTTGTTCCTTTTTATTGCTGAGTAGTATTTCATGATATGGATGAACCACAATTTGTTTATCCATTCCTGTCTTGAGGGGATATTTGGAGAGTTTCCCATTTTCATCCCATCCCCCCTTTTAGCTGCTACTTAGCCTGTAATAATACATGGCTCAACTATTTCCTCCCACCAACATTTCCCAGTGGCTTTCATAATGCCTTTATCATATTGCATTGCAGTTCATTGTAGGACAGGAGTTCATGTTCATTAATTTTCTCTGTATCTCTGTCCTCCCCAACATCTGCTACAGAGCCTTGTACGCAGGTGCACAACCAGCCATCGTTGAGTTAAACATGCCTGGATCCTCTTTTCCCCAGAGCATCATCTCTTTAGGCTTCTCATCTATAGACGCCAAGACATTTTTAAAAAAGAGATTCTATGGTCAAATAAGTGTGTGAAATGCTATATACTCCATCACCCTCTTAAAGATTATACCTTACTAAAGAAAGGTTCTGAGAAGTCATCTAATGGAAACGCCTTCTAAACTTCGGTTTAACTCAGTATTTCGCAAATTTGACCATAAAACACCAAAATACATCCTGCAGAACTAATATTCCTAAAGAACACACTTTGGGAAACAGTGCTAGAACTGTTATAACTCAGATACATTTCCTCTTGTCCAGCTAGGTACCCAAGGTCACATATGTATTGGATGGAATGAGACTTTACTCATAGATACTCTTATGTGCACTGGTGTATGACCCAATAGGTAGAATGGAACCAAATAAACTCCCATCAAATTTGTGCCTATATTCTAAGTAAACTTCCTCATATGAAATCCCTGTATACAGCAGAAGAGGATGAAAACTGACCAAATAGCAAGATTTAATTCCCTTCCTTGTAAATGCATTTCTGAAGTTCTCCTCTCTGCTTTCCTAGACGTTTGATTTTAGAGTTTTGGCCATAGTAGAACTTTAGAATTTTGAAAGTATAAGAGATCACACCTAATTTTATAGCTGATTAGATTGAGGCCCAAAGATATTATGTTATGCTTTGTTCAAGATACGTAATTGCAAGGCTAGACCTAGATCTGAAACTCTGGCGTTCTAATTCCCATTTCAGTGCATTCTTCCTGCTAATGCATGTGCTGGTGACTTCTTTTATTGATTCCCATCAAAAAAATATTAGTTTTGTTAAACCTGGTAAACCAATTCAAAGATTTTTTCATCCTTTACTGAAAGTTGTGAATTAAAAAAAAAAATTCCAGCGGCCAGTTGGATCAGTTGGTTAGAGTGCAGTGTTCATAACACCAAGGTCACCAGTTTGATCCCCACATTGGCCACTGTGAGATGCACCCTCCATAACTAGATTCAAAACCATGACTTGACTTGGAGCTGATGGGTCCTGGAAAAACACTGTTCCCCAATAAAATTAAAAAAAAAGAATTCCAAGTAGGAATAAAACTGATTTTTCTCAGTAAGCTTATCCATGTTACATGTCTTTTTCCCCCCTCTGTGAACATACCAATGTGTCATCTGTAAATAGATGACAATAATGCAGCCCAAAGACACAAGCAAAATAATTCCCCGAGAGGAGGGTTTCCGGGTGGGAATTCCCACCCGTTCTCAGGAATTTCTTCCACTTTCCCGAATCCCGAGAAAAGTTGGTTGGGAAATGAGGAAAATCGGCAACTTGAACCCAGTAATACCCACAATGGGAATAAACGTATTACTCACAATGTATCTCTTAGACATTTTTCCTATTTTATCACTAGGGTTTCCAGGCAGGAATTCCCGCCCATACTCAGGAAATTTTTTCGCTTTTCCATTCCCGAATCCCAAGAAAAGTTGGTCGGGAAATCGGGGAAATTGGTCCCTTGAACCCAGGTGGTTGGTAGTATGGGCCGTCACTTTGTGGAAACGATTCATCATGGAGAACAGAAAGCAGTTTATAACTCAGGGTTCCGGAACAGGAAAGCAAAAAAATTCCTGAGAATGGGCCGGAATTCCCACCTGGAAACCCTATCCTAGAGAAACCATGGAGTGTATTTGTTTGTGAAAGTATTTAAGGATGACATGGTTGGACTAAGGGAAAGTCACAGAAAATTCAATCTTGAGTTAAATTGGTTTGTGAGAGCAGCCTGCTAACTTGTTACTGATTAACATATAAAAGAAAAAAATGGCCTGAGACCAGTTTGGCACTTTGATGACTAATTACAATTTTTATTTTTTTTTTGTAGGTGGGTAAAAGTGGCAATGTACCAGCAGGCACTACAGTGGATAGCACCATCACACATCCATCTGAGTTTGACTTTTACCTTTGTAGTCATGCAGGAATTCAGGTAATTTGGAAGCTGGTCTAGATCTTTGACTCGATAGGGAGACATTTGCAAATTCAGCAGCTAGCTTGAGTAGACTTGTTATTAAACACTTTGCGTAACTTTGTCAATGCTTGTACCCTGGAACTGTTATCTTTCGGTCTAGATATTAGCTTATAGGTGTGCTAGGCAGGAATACTCTGAGTGTAAGGAGTATATTTCAGTTCTTCTCACAGGAAGCCAACCCATGTCCGAAATATATTAATCATAAAACTCTCTCTCCAGGGAACCAGCCGCCCTTCCCATTACCAGGTCTTGTGGGATGATAACTGCTTCACTGCAGATGAGCTCCAGCTATTGACTTACCAGCTCTGTCACACCTATGTGCGGTGCACACGCTCAGTCTCTATTCCAGCCCCTGCATATTATGCCCGGCTTGTGGCATTCAGAGCAAGGTATCATCTAGTGGATAAAGATCATGACAGGCAAGTTTCTTGGGCACAATAAAATCTCTTTACGTTAGCAGCATGTTAAAAAGTAAATGAGCTGCTTGCTATAGAAAACGCTTTGGAGGAGCCTACGCTTCCTTTTAAGGTTTAAATGGCAAGCAGCAAATAAAAGTGCATGTGCCTTTGAAAGCTTATAATGGGACATTTGGTCCAAGGAGTGCTCAGGCCTGTTCCTACATGTATGGCGTGTCTAAAGTCCGCCCAAGGAAAGGAGTCTCATTGGGAGTTCATTGCCTGTGGTTTTACCCTTGAGCCCAAAGCATTTCAGTTCTGCTGGGGTCCTGAGGTGCCTCAGAAGGCGGCCAGCACAGGAGCCTGACTCCTGTCAGAGCAGCCACTGGCCTGCAGGCCCCACTTCATGCAGGGAAAGTCCTGACCACTTCACTTTGCTTTCAGCACAACCTGGAAGGATGCACTAGAGTGAACCTGGGTATGTGTGTGGGAGAGGAGGGGTGCCAGACCATTCTCACCCCCAAAGAGGGACCTCAAGAGAATCAGACATTGTGACCTGTTACTGAGCTACTGTTAACTAGCTAAACAAGCTCTCTGCAGTAATTTTCTTTTCCAAATGACCATCTGTGAAGTGTAGCAATTTCTGGGCTCTTCCCCAAGTCTGAATTCAGCTGCTAAATAGTAGACATTCCACGGCAAGTCTATTTCTGTAAGGGTTCAAAATACGCTATTATGGAAAATGCCCAGCTGTGACTTGGTACCTTTCATTTTGTAGTATACATTTAATTCATTCAACACCTTTATTAGGTATTGACTATGTTCCCAGCATTGTGCTAAGTACTAAAAATGCTAAGAGGTGGAATACATGTTTCCTGGGATTTTATGTTTCAGTCTGGGAGATAATACAGGTAAACATAGAACTAACAATTAGCCCAAAGCAATATAGGTGAATGTGCAATGGGACATCAGAGGAAAGGCTTTTAGAGAAGATTTCATAGCTGGATGGGTAGGGTTTGGATCTACAAAGAGGAGGAAAGGATTTTCCAGGCAGAGGGAACAAAGGACACAAAGAAGAGAAAGAAAGTGACATGTTTAGACAATAGAAAGTTTTCTTTGGCTGGAGTATATGAATGGGAACCAGCAGGCATGAAGCTGGAAAATTATGTTAGAGCAAGTTTGTCTTTGTGAAATGTAAAAGCTATTCCTGGGATAAAATAGACAGTACTTAACAGTTAACTGAGGCTGAGTGGGCGAGAGGAGTCAGAAGAGGGATGGTGATTTGCAGTTTACCAAGACCTTGACAGCCCATGGCACCCTTAAAAGGTATGTTCTGAAGTTGTTATTGTTATCCTAAAAGACTCAAGTTCAGAGGAGTTGTTACTTGTTCAAGGTCATGTAGCTGGTGAGGGAAAGACAAGAGGAAACTGGTGGCATTATAACATTTGCTGAGTTTCTATTACAGTCCTGCACTGTGCTAGGCACATAAATTCATTCATTCATTCAACAAATGGTTGTTGGAGCTATACTATGTGCCAAGCACTAGAGATTCAGTGGTGAGTAAGATACACAAAGTTGCTGCTTTCTTGGAATTTATGTCCCAGTGGGGAAATAAATAATTACCCAATTAATAATTTTAATTATGTTTCTTTCACATGAAAGAAAAGTAGAGGGTTCTGTGAAAGTATGTTCCAGGTATCTTTAACCTGAACTTTGGAGTCAGGGAAGATTTCTTTGGGGGAAATGGCATTTGACCAAAGCCTAAAGGAGAAGTAAGCAGTAACCAGACATAACAGCCAATGGCAGTCCTTACCAAGGCACCATTAAGGATTTGGGTTTTTGCAAACATTCTTTAATTATTACAACAGCCCACTGAGTATGTTGTGTTGCATTTCTCAGTTAAGCAAACTGATGTTTAGAGAGACATTACGAATTAGTCAAGGAACCACAGCTTGAACCTAAGATCTGGAATCCAGTACTATTCGTGCTATTTGGAACATATGAAGTTTGAAGCGGTCTTCTGTTACACCCAGCTTTTGTTTTGTTTTTGTTGTTTTTTTTTTTTGTTTGTTTTTTTGCTTTATTCTCTTCGCAGTGCGGAAGGCAGTCACGTGTCAGGACAAAGCAACGGCCGAGATCCTCAGGCCTTGGCTAAAGCCGTGCAGATCCACCATGATACCCAGCACACAATGTATTTTGCCTGAGAGTCTCAGAAGAACTCAACCAATTTGGCACCCCATGCAGCCTCCAAATGTTTCAAATGCCTCCTGCCTCTAGAGAGAGCCAAGTTGACTTCAGGTGGTCTTCTACCAGCAGCTCGGAATAGTTGCACTGAATATATACTTCGCAGCACTGTCTGATGCATCAACAAAATTGAGCCATTTTTTTTTAAAGTAATAGATACTCATAGATTGTCTTTTCTGATGCACTGGACTGAATTTTTACCTCAACGTGCAAAGGCTGATCAGCCTGAACTTTCTAAAGGACTTTACAAGAAAGGTTTCTATGGAATATTTTGCTAGCTGTGGTGTTCACCGCATCCCTCTAGTTTATAAGAGAAGATTATTCCTTTTTTTCTGTATTCATCACGTGGGATGTATGCATAAGTGGGAGAGAAAAACCAAACAATCTACTTCAGTTCAGCCTAACTATTTAATTGTGTGGGTCCATAGACTTTTTAATGGAGATTTCTGACTTCGCCACTGTAAATGCCTTTAATGAGCATTGATTTTGGAAAGTTTTACAGAGTTTTATTAGTTTTACTACTTTATCTTATTGATCTCTACGGACTTGTGCTAGTGCAAGTACAGGCTGCCAAGCAATTGCACTATATTTGGCTCCACATTCAAACAGGCAGTTCTCTTATTTGGGTGACTTTTGTGAATGTGTAACACAAGCAGATGTAATGCATTATCACAGTGACAGATAACACTGCCATGGTAAAAGTACTCCTGTTTCCCCCTCTTTGAAAAAAAAGAATTAACTGTTAGTATTTTTCAAAGTTTTCAAAAGTGCCCATTTTATGCTGCTGTGTGGTTTGTTAGACCTAAATGATTTTTAAACTTTTCTCATAGAAAGTTAACTTTGGCAATAAACATTTTTTAAGGTCCCTCCTCTTCCTCCCCCTGACAATGTAGTTTTCTAGATGAGATTTCGGTATGATTTTATCAGCTATTTCTTATAGACCATAATCTGGCAATTTCTGAAACAGTCAGAAAAGACATATATTTCCATGCCTTTTTAGAGAATTATTTTTTATCTGTTTTATAGTCACAGTTGGTGTCCTGTCACTTTGTTTTAAAATAAGCTAGAACCAGGATGCTATCCCTTACTGGACTGGCTTCGCCAATCCTTAAGGTACATTGAGTGATGCTGCAACTTGCAAAAATGTACCAGCATTTCAAACTTTTTTTTTCCCCTGGGAATCAAGGTTACTTACACAATTACTTGCAGTGTGAATTTTGTGCTTCTCTTTCAACCTGAAATGTACCTGGTGAGGTTTCCTTCCTTTTATTAAACTAAAACTGCATAGAAAGATTGATTTTTCATAATAGATTCTGGATCCTATTCACAGGGAGACTGAGTTCCTTTCTTGCCCAAACAAAGGAAGTTGATCTAAAGCAAGTGTCAGTTAAAGTGTAGGGGGAAATGTATTTTGTATGTAGTGTAGATAAGACTTTGTGAATGGACAACAGTTACATAGAGTCTTGGTAGTTCCAGCCAGTGTTGCCCAGCCCAAATGTCACTGACTTACAATTTTCTATCCTGGAACCTCAGGAGTAAGAGCTGGAAAAGGGGATAAAAGGTCCAGAGCCACACTCCACATGCATGAGGAAGGTGCTGGGTGAAGATACTCAGTGTGGTAAACCAATTATGCCACCTCTGTCGGGAAACACTGTCTGGATCTGATGGTGAAGGGTGTTTGCTTGAACTCATTAGCCGGTCCAAATCTTTTAAACTAGCCTTCTGAAAATCCCAGCAATATAAAGCCCTGTTTTTCTTGTCTTTTAAACAAGCTTGTAAATACACTGAAGTTTACATTTCCATGTGCTGTTGATCAGCGGCAGCACCAGTGTTTGCTGAGACTGGTCTCTGAGAGTTTTATAATGTATATCAAGCCCCTTAGCTCATTAAAATGAGTGCAGATGTCTTTATTCTCTACATACAGTGGGACGAAAGCAAGCTCTGTAATTGAGGCACAGCATAGTGAAGAGATGGCAGATGTTAACTTCTTAAAATTTTCCTTTTTTGCAAATACCTCACTTGGATACTACAAATCAGGACATGTTGGTGAGGGGCTGGCTGCTGCTTTTATTCACACTTGTTCAGGGAGAGCACAGAAAAAACCTTCAGCCTGGCTACCCTGGACCCAAGAGGAGGAGAAACAAGATCTTATAGGAGGACTCACTGGAGTCCAGGATGTGAAGAACTCTTGGTGGCTGGCTGGCTGGCTGGCTGGCTGGCCAGCGGGCACCACACCTGTACTTGAGTGCCTCGGGCTTGCTTGTTAATAATGCACAGAAGAAGGTCACTTCTCACCATCTCCTGGCATGAATGGAGCGGGGAGCAAGGCGGAGTGCCTGGAAGCCCTGATTCACTTGCCTGCAGTTGGGCTATATGCTCGACCTTGAACCGTACAATTTGTACATCCTCAGTCCTAGTACACTGGGGCAAATCAGTGTGGTGGTGGAGGAAAAGCCGGGAGGCCTATTTTTATAGGAAAACAGTACCTTTAAGGGTGCAATGCTGTCGTTTTGGACAAGAGGAAAGGAATACGGAAGAACTAGGATTATTGGAAAAAACTTGCCGAGGGGTGAATCTTCAAGAGGTAATCACTGCAGAATCAGAGTTGCAGCAATACTGTTGCAAGCAAGTCTGAATGCCTAGTTTTAATTGGGCTTGACACTTTGAACCCATAACCCTCTGGACTGACTGAATCGTTATGCATGTGTCAATCAATGGGAGGTGTGCATTCTCTAGAAGTAGGTTTAGGATGCTTGGTTTTTTTAAATGCAGCCTGTTTAGGCAGTGTCATGTAGTGTGAAAGATTTCAATGTAGCAATGCTAAAGAGTAACAAATTGGGGACAAGAAGCGGGGGCATTAAGAGAGTGGTGAAGATCTGACTGTTGAACCAGTTATGTTTTGTTGTTAGCTATTGAACCCTGGGCAATTTGTAAAGAGAAGTAGCCGGCTTAACGTAGCCAGCGGTTAAGGCACAACATATTCATTCTTACTGTAAATTCTATTTGCTGCTTCCAGAGGTGGTGATTTACAAGCAGACTTTCTATATGGTCTGTATTTTAGGATCTGGTGCCCAGCCTATATCAGAGCTTACCTACCTGGCTCAGCTACCTACCCTTCCTGTGGGAAAAGGGAATCACAAGGCTCACCCTCTCTACTCTGCCCCAGCGACCCTTAGTGGATGTGCTGTCAGATTTTCTTGCTCAATAGCAAGGTGGTAACTCTGCTTTCATTTTAAGAAAGTGGAGGCTGAGGGCATTGTATCAATATGACTTCAACTCCAAGGATTTTTCCTTGTAAAATTAAAGGGAAGATCTTGTTACTGATTAACCGTTTTCTTATCCCTTGCTATTGACATATTCATGCTCTTTCTATGTCTAGTGGATGAAAATGTTTGCATTTTTCATTTGACTGATGGTGTAATTTTTGTTTCTATATTGTTAAACCTGTAATGTTTTAAAATGCATTTTATTAAATTTGGACTGGATGTATGTCTCTAGCAATACGAGGTACTTTCTAAACTATTATGGGAGGGGTGGTATCCTCATGTTGAGATAAGATGATGGTTGTTTAAATTTTGCGATTTTTTTTTTTTTTTTTTTTTGGCCTGCAGGGATATTTTGTGTTCATGTGTCCAAAAAAGAATAAATTGGCATTCTTGTGCCAAAAGTTGTTTTTATTGTCAATTGTCTAATAAATATGGCATCTACTGCAATGGCAACACACTTGGTTGCTTTTTAAAAACAATTTCATCAATTTAAGAAATTTAAGAAAGAAGAACAGTGGGAAAATGCCATTTTTACTTCCGATGTCTCCCTATTTTTAGAAATTATTATTTGGGAATTTTAGAAGAGCTTCTCACAACATTTCACATATGAAAACTTTTACAAGATTCATCAGGGTTCTGGGTACAGCTTTTAATGGGAAGATCTATTTAAGTGATGTTTTGAGAAAAATCTCTGGTCTCCAGAGGGCAGTATGGCCACATACTTTATAAGACTGACTTCTCTAGAAGAGGTACTGACTAAATTCACCCATCCTGGGGCTATCCAATTTCATGTGTTTTAAAAAATTCTCATCAGCAAAGCCCTTTTGTTAACTTATGGCAAGATAATACAGGGATTTGCACAATATGGCCCTTACCCTCAGGGAATTTATAGTTCACTAGGGGAGCAAATCCTGTGTATAACTAGCTTTACTACAGATAATTGTTATTTCCATCAGCACAGTATCCCCCTCTCCATATTTATCTGTTGTCAAACGTTTATCATGAACCAAGTATAGGCCAAGCTCTGCCTAGGTGCTGGGAACATGGAAGGGTAAATTCTTCAAAGAGTTCATTCTAACATGGCATGGGGTGGGGAGGAGGAGGCAATGAGATTAATATTACCTAAGTGCCTAGTATATGCTAATCACTTTATATTGACATATTTTAAAATTGGGGAATATTGGGAACCGTGCACTTCTCCAGGGCCCATC
This sequence comes from Rhinolophus sinicus, assembly GCF_057876585.1. Lineage (NCBI taxonomy): Eukaryota > Metazoa > Chordata > Mammalia > Chiroptera > Rhinolophidae > Rhinolophus > Rhinolophus sinicus. The sequence goes on from NC_142514.1 coordinate 24,787,669, forward strand.
AGCTCCAAGTCGTTGTCCTTCAATCTAGTTGTGGAGGATGCATCCTCAGCGCCAAGTCCAGTTGCCGTTTTCGATCTTAGTTGTAGGGGGCGCAGCCCACCATCCCACACAGGAATTAAACCAGCAATCTTGTTAAGAGCTCATGCTCTAACCAACTGAGCCATCCGGCTGCCCCTCTGGAAGCTCAGTGGCAGCTCGTTGTCTTCAATCTAGTTATGGAGGGCACAGCTCACTGGCCCACGTGGGAATCGAAACAGCAACACCGTTGTTCAGAGCTTGCGCTTTAACCAACTGAGCCATCCGGGGGGCCCTATATTGACATTTTAAATCCCAGAAACAGTCCTTTGAGGATGGTAGTGGTATCCCCATTTTAAAGATGAGGAGTCCGCTTCAAAAAGGTTAAAGAACACTTAGTTACTGAGTGGCAAAACTAGAATTTGAATCCACACCTAACTTAATTATACCTACTATTGAATGTGAAATTATAGGAACTTAGAAAGGGAAACAACGGTTTTTGCCATGGGGAGTCAGGAAAGACTTCACAGTGATGGTGAGTTTTAGGATAGATCATGGAGCATTAACAGGAGTTTACCAGGTGGAGAAGGGGATTCTAGGCACACTGTCTTCTTACAGTAGATCATGGTAGCCATAATTTTCAGCTGCCCAAATGCTTTCTTTCCCTTACTCCTTCTTTGGGTGATAGAATTCCTTTCTTATGGGAACCCCATTATTTTACGTGTTTCAGTGAGTCCAGATGGCCTTCGCCCTACTTCATTCCCCATTATCTGTGTCCGTCATTGGATCAGTCACTGGGGGATGTGGCACACCAGCCAGAATGGCTCACGTGCCTACTCCTGGGGGTGAGAGTGACAGCAAGTAGGGAAGTCAGACTGATCAGCACTGTGACAAAGAGTGCACCTCATTTTTCGTTCCATCTCTTGGCTCTGATTTCCTCTCTATTGACTTTATTCTCCAGAAGCTGGTGGCCAATCTTTAAGGAGAAGAGGGACAAGCTAGCAACTGTGTTACAAATTGTTTGTACATCAGATGGAGAAACTAGCAACTGTATTACAAATTGTACATGTTGAACAAACATTTTTGGAGCTCCTATTTGTGTTTGGAATATTAAAGGTGAAAGGCACAAATTCTGGCCGTTGAAAGGTTCACTTGTAAACTTGGGGGCCACACATGTAACAAGGTGGCTTTGAGGGTTAAGTGTTATGAGAAATGTATACAGGGACTACTTAGAGACGTTCCTAACCCAGGCTGTGGAATCAAGGTAGGTTTCTTAGAGGAAGTGATGACTCAGAAAGAGCTGTCTTACCAAGAATAAATAAGAGTTTTATGAATGAACAAGGTAAAAGAAGGTACTCCGGAATTCTCATTATGTGGAAAGGCACAGAGGGGGGAAAAACAACCCAAAACATGATTTGTTTGAGTGAATTACAAGTAATATCAGTTCTCTTAGATGAGAAGGGGTGAGGGAGGAAGTGGAGTTGATAAGGTTGGACTACAGAGGCAAGCACAAGACCGAACTTGAATGGTATTCTAAGGAGTTCAGAGTTTATCCCGTAGTAGCAGAGGCATAGCAGAGTCCAACTTGTGTTAGTCATGCTGGCAGTAGTGCAGGGGTAGGTTGAAGCTGAAGTTCTGCTGAAGCGAAGTTAAGAGTTTTATTACAATAGCCCAAATGAAGGATGATGAGGCTTGAACGTGAGCAGTGATGGTACACTTGGCGAGAAGGAGCAAACACAAGAGACATTCAGAAAGTAGAAAAAGTAGAACTTGGTGAAAGTGGATATGGAGAGTGAGGGAAATGGAATAGACTCATTAGGAGGACTCCCAGATTTCTGGCTTGGGTAGCTGGGTAGGTGGTAGTGCCACTGAGAGACTCAACACAGGAAAAGCAGATTTGTGATTTGTGAGGAGGAGGAATGTGGTAAGTTCAGTTTTGAACAAACTGGATTGAGGGTGGTGTCTGTGGCCTGGCAAAAGAGATTGGAAGCCATCACCGTATAGGTGGTGATCAAAACCATATGTGTGCCCAGCCATTGTGAATAATATTGCTATGAACGTGAATGTGCGAGTATCTCTTTGAGACCCTGCTTTCCATTCTGGCTGTATACCCAGAAGTGGGATTGCTGGATCATATGGTAATCCTGTGTTTCATTTGTTGAGGTACCACTATACTGTTTTCCATAACAGCTTTACCATTTTACATTCCCACCAGTAGTGCACGAGGATTCCAATTTCTCAACATCCTTACTGAAGACGCTTATTATTTTCCGGTTTTTTGATAATAGCAATCCTCTCATTGTGGTTTTGACTTGTATTTTCCTAATGAGTAGTGATGTTGAGAATCTTTTGATGTATTTATTGTCCTTTTGTATATCGTCTTTGGAGAATGATCTAGTCTAGTCCTTTGCTCATTTTTGAATTGGGTCCTTTAATTTTTGAGGACAATTTTTTTTTTTTTTTAGAGATTTTATTGGGGAAGGGGAACAGGACTTTATTGGGGAACAGTGTGTACTTCCAGGACTTTTTTCAAGTCAAGTTGTTGTCCTTTCAGTCTTAGTTGTGGAGGGAGCAGCTCAGCTCCAGGTCCAGTTGCCGTTGCTAGTTGCAGGGGGCGCAGCCCACCATCCCTTGCGGGAATCAAGGGGTTGAGAACCCACTGGCCCACGTGGGACTCGAACTGGCAGCCTTCAGAGCTCCAACAGCCTGAGCCACCGGGCCGGCCCAGGACAATTTTGATAGGTAATATAGTTTGGTGGGTTTTATCTTTCAGCTGTGAAGATGTTATTCGATTGTCTTTCAGCTTCCATTGTTCTGTTGGGAATTCAGCCTACAGGTCCTTTGAAGAAGTGATGGTTTATTTTATGTGTCAACTTGATTGGATAGATAGCTGGTAAAACATTATTTCTGGGTGTGTCTTGAGGGTGTTTCTGGAAGAGATTAGCATTTGAATCTGAGCAGACTGGGTAAAGAGATCTGCCCTTACCAATGTAGGCAGGCATCATTCAATCCACTGAAGACCCAAATGGAACAAAAAGATGGAGGAAGGGTGAATTTCCTCTTTCTTCTTGATCCAAGACATCCTTTGGACATCAGAACTCCTGATTCTCAGGCCTTCAGACTCCAGGATTTAACACCAGTAGCCTCCTGGTTCTCAGGTATTTGGATTCAGACTGGCTCTCCCCGGCTTACAGATCGCAGAATGTTTGACTTTTTGGTTTCCATAACTGCATGAGCTCAATCCTATAATAAATTTCCTATTCTATTTTTTCCCCTTTCTATATATCCCATTGGTTCTGTTTCTGTGGAGAACCCTTTACAAATATGGAAGTTAACTGCCCTTTTTCCTTGGACTGCTTTTAGTATCTTCTCTTTATTTTTGATTTTCAACACTTTTACTATAATAAGCCTAGGCATCTTTGTATTTATCCCACTTAGGACTTTTTCTGATTCATCTTTGTGAAATCAGCACCCAGTGTCTGGCATGTAGTAACTGCTCTTTATTGTGTGTTAAACAAATGAAATCCATAATCTCCCAAAGATATTTAAAGAAGCAATGCCTAAATTCCCCTCCACCCTGAACTTTGCTCTCCCAGTGATGCATTCCGGTCTCTGTGATCTCTTTCCTTGACCCTGTTCTTGGCCCCTGGACTTGGTTAGCATTTGGACTTGGTTTCTCTCGTGTTTAATCCTGCTTTCTCCAACTGCTTTCACTTGGTTGCCCTCAGAGTCTCAGTGTCCCATGTAACATTAATGCCCCATCACCACCTGTGTATGTTGGGGGGGGGGAGCAAGTCAGACGTTAGAAATAATAAAGAGTTTTAAAATCCTTATCCAAAAAGATATGAAACACAATAGCAATTCATTTTACATATTACCTTTCAATGAACACACATTTTTATGTAGTTGTAATCTTAATGTATATAGGACTTTGTATTCTATTATTTTATTAACTATTATGTAATAAACAGTTATCCTTTTTCAAGACTGAAGTCATTTTGTGATCATAATTCATTTGGCAAGCATTTATAGAATATCTACTGCTTGTTTGGTGTTGTATTAGGCAGTAAGGCTACAAACATAAATAAAGTATGGTTTTTCTTCATGTTTTTGAGACTCATGTTTAGAGGGAAGAGTAGGAGAAAGAGAAAGACTATAGTGACAAAGGAGAGCAGCTAAGTGTTGCCACACGCACCACAGGAAGTGCAAGCAGGGACACATGGGAGGGAATGTCAGGAAGTTGTCACGAAAGCTGGAAGCCTTGAGTTGAGTTTTGAAATATGAGTAGGTTTCACCAGTCAGAAGGAAATGTTGATGTTTTAAGGAGTTAATAAATCATACCCTCTTTCCCACATCAGTTCAGAACTAACTGAAAAATAGACATTGATATTAGACAGTTGAATGAAGAATAAGATGTCAGCTTTATTGCTGACAACACTTAGATGAGTGGACTTGCTTAGAAGGCAATGGGAGTGCTGACATTCTTCTTTATTTAACATGCTTGCCTTCCTAGTCATAGTAAGCACGGGACAACCTTGGTTTTCCACACAGGGAACTTACTTTTCTGAGTTTACTGATTAAGCACTTTTGAATGAAATTGAAAAATTTAAAAATCCCATTTAAATAGCATCAACAATATAAAATCCTAGGGATAAATTGGAAAAAAAGATGTGCAAGATATGTACATTGAAAACTAGAAACTGGGGTCGTTGGTTTGCTCCATGGTTAGAGTGCTGTGCTCATAACACCAAGGTCACCGGTTCGATTCCGACTTGGGCCAGTGAACTGCGCTCTTCACATCTAGATTGAAAACAGCTTAACATGGAGCTAATGGGTCCTGGAAAAACACACTGTTCCCCAATATTCCCCAGTTAAGCAACAACAACAAACTAGAAACCATTGCTGATAGAAATTAAAGAAGAATGACAAATGTAGAGATGCACTATGATCATGGATCAGAAAACTCAACAGTGTTAAGGTGTTATTTGTACCCAGAGTGATCTATAGATCTAACACAATCCCAAAAAAAACTCCATCAGGCTTCCTTTGGTAGAAATTTACAGCTGATTCTAAAATTTATATGGAAATGCAAAGGACATAGAATAGCCAAAAGCAACTTTGAAAAGAAAAACATAGTGGAAACATAGAAGAAAACATACACTACCTATGTAGGATAAATTCTAAGATGGCCCCATGACACCACCTCCTGGTGTTCAGGCCTTTGTATAAACCCCTCCCCTTGAGTGTGGACAGAATCTGTGACTTCTTTCTAACCAATGAAATATGGCAAAGGTGATTTTTATGATTACATTAAGTTGTATAAGAGTGTCTTGCTAGCAGACTCACTCTGAAGTCCTTCTCTCTGTCTCCCTTTGTCACTCTCCTCTTTGGTCATGTTGGGAATGCACAGGTGGCCAAGAATTGTAAAGGGCCTCTAGGACCTGAAGGTTGCTTCTAGCTCTAGCTGCCAGCCAACAAAAAAAACAGAAGCTTTTGGTTATACAGCTGCAGTGAACTGAATGCTGCTAACAAACGCAAGAGCTGGAAATTGGATTATTTCCTAGTCAAGCCTCCAGAGGAGAACTCAGCCTTGGCCTACACTTTGATTACAGCCTGTGAAATGCTATACAGAAGATCTAGCTAAACAATGCCCAGACTCTTGACCCACACAGACTGTGAGGTAATAAATGTGTGTTGTTTTAAGCCTCCACATTTGTGGAATTTGTTATGTAGCTATAAATAACTACTACACTATGTGATCTTAAAGCTTATTATAAAGCCACAATAATCAAGACATTGTGGTATTGGCATAGACAGATAGATATGTGGAACAGAATACAGAGTTCAGAAATAGACCCATATGTATACGGTGAATTGACTTTCAACACAAGTGCTAAGGCAATTTAATGAGGGCAATCTTTTCAACAATTGAATCGCTTTGTTCCAAAAAACACAAAAACCTTGACCTTTACTTCTCACCATATACAAAAAAATAGCTCAAAATGGATCATAGACCTAAATGTAAAAACTAAAACTATAAAAGTTTTGGAAGAAAATCTTAGTGACCTTGAGTTTGGCAAAGTTTTTTAAAACTTAACACAAGCATCATCTACTATAAAAGAAAAAATATCAATAAATTGGATTTCATGAAAATTAAAATTTTTGCTCTTCAGAAGACACTGCTATGAAAATGAAGAGGCAAGCCATAACCTGAAAGAAAATATTTGCAAAACATATCCGACAAAAGACTTGTGTTGAGACTATATGAAGAATTCTTACCATTAAGTAAGACAAGCCAATTTAAAAATGGTTAAAACATTTGAACAGATACTTCACCTTAGAAAATATACAAATGGCAAAAAAGCACTTGAAAATATGCTGAACATAATTTGCCATTTGGAAAGTGTAAATTGAAACCACAATGAGATACCATCACACTCCCACTGGAAGACTAAAATTAAAAAGACTAGGATACCAAGAGTTCGGGAGGATGTGGAGCAACTGGAATTCTCATACACTTCTGGTGAGAATATAAAATTATGCAAGCAGAGTTTGGCTGCTTCTTAAAAATTCTTTAAGTTCTTCTTTAAAAGTTATGCACCAACCATAAGACCCAGCCATTCCACTCCTGGGTGTTTACCCAAGCAAATGTCTGAAAGACCTGAAGACAAATGCTCAGAGCAGTTTTATTTGTAATGGCCTCAAACTGAAGACAACCCACATGCCCATCCATCCACATGTGAATGAATAAACAAATGGTCACATAGCCACGTAATGAAATGCTATCCAACATGAAAAAGCAATGAACTATAGATATACACAACAACAAATGAGTGAATCTCAGAATAATTTTGGTGAGTGAAGGAAGCAGTCAAAAAAATAATTTATTCTGGTTATATAAAATTCTGAAAACTGGAGACTTAGGGCAAATAGATCTGTGGTTGCCGGGGGTAAGGCAAAGGGACAATAGGCAGGAATACAAAGGGGCAGGAGGAAACTTTTGATGGTGATGGATATATTCATTATCATGACTGTGGTGATGACTTCACGAGAGTATATTTAGGTCAAAACTCAGCAGATTGCACACTTTAAATATGTGCAGTTTACTGAATGTCAATTAAACCTCAATTGAATTGCAGGGTTGGGGGGTGCGGTGGGAAGCACGAATGCAAGCTTTCTGCGGGCCTGAGGATCCGAAATCAGGGATGGAGGGAGGAGCTAGGTCACACATGCGCAGTCCTCCCTCCACGCTCACCAATCAGATCACTGCTGAGCGGCCTGGAGTAGCTGCGAGCGGTAGGAAGACCTGAGAGGGAGCGGTGGTGAGAGGGAGGCCCACGTAGCAGGTGAGTCCGGGCTGCGTGAGGCTCTCTTAGAACTCAGTGGCCATTTATCCTGAGGGCACAAGGGAGGGACTGAAGGATTCTACAGTCAGGCAAGTAATTTGAACCAGTGTTCAGTTTGAAACAGTATTTTGAAGCTGTGTGGAAAATGAGCTCGAGAGGGTGGGGAACGACCCGTTGGGAGGGTTGGTAATTTTTTTTTCCTTATCTGTCTCCCCAATCAGAACTCTGGAGGGAAAGGACTATTTGGTACTTACCACTAAAGTGTCCCTTCCCTGCGAGCACTGTTTCCCCAAGGCTGCTTGGTCAGTACATTTTTGTTGAAGGGATCGAGTGATCTCAGGTCCCACAGCTTGTAAGACCAGGGTTCAAATCTAGGGCATTTTGACTCCAAACCTTGAGGACTTTCGTTGAAAGCATAATGAAAATCTAAAAAAGTATTTGGTGTTCATTTTCGGATTCATCGGTCTAACCGATGCGATGAGTTCGCCAGCCCTAATGTGCCTGCCATACGTAATGCAGGATTTCCAAGGGTGTGTGGAGGGATTTGTGTATTTTCAAAATTACACTAGTTTGGTTCAATAAATATTATGCACCTGCTCTTTTCCAGGCACTGCGTTTGGTGCTGGATGTATCAGTAAGGAGGGTGGACGTTGTCCCTGCCCTCACCTAAAACAGACAAAAGAATAAATAACAGAAAAAAGGTGCTACGTGCTCTGACAGGAAGCTCTAAAAATCTCTTTTTTTTCCCTCTGAAAACTTGAAATTTCACCATGATGTGCTCTTCCATGAGTTTTTTGTTTTTCTCTCAATGTACTGAGCACAGAATGGTCCCTTTCTGGGAACTCAAGTCCTTTAGTTCTGAAAAAGTTTTTTGTATTAGATCTTTGATAATTTCTTCTCCATTTTTTTTCTCCTCTCTCCTAAATTGGGTCTTCTGTTGTTCAGATATGGGACCTAATGAATGGCTCCTCTAATTTTCTTTTGTTTTTCCTTCTATTTTTCATCTCTGTTTTTTTTGTTCTACGTTCTAGGATAATTTTCTCAGTTGTATCTTTCACGTGTGCATTAAAATTTTTTGCTATTTTAATATTTTCCTTTAGTTTAAATTGTTCTAATCTCTCCTTTAATGAATGCAGTATCTTCTGTTATTTTTCTGAGAATATAAAATGCAAATTTGTGGAGGAAGTTTTCTTGTGTTCCCTTTGCATGGTCTCTATTACCTTTGAGTTGTGTTTACTGTTTTGTTCTGACTTTCATGTTAGGGGATTTCCTCAAGTCATAATATTAGCTAACATTTATTGAGCGCTTTGCAATGTTATGGGCAAAGTTCTAAACTCTTTCGAATACTACTTTATTTAATCCTCGTAACAACCAATGAGGTAGGTGCTTCTACTTTTCATTTATAAAAACTGACAGGAAGGAAATGAGAGCTTGAGTAGTTTAACAGAAGTCATACAATTCGAAAGTGGTGGAGCCAAGGCAGTCGAGGGCATTAACCAATATCCTACACTGCTTCATATAAGAGTGAAACCTGGGGAATTACATACCTGTTTCCTCCATTAGCCACACAAAAACAATAATAAATGGAATTTTTTAAAAAAGTAAAAACCCATGAGGATATAGAGCAAAGGAGAAGAGAAAACAGGAACACGTTTTTGGAAGTCAGAAATTTTATGGGCTGGTGGTAATTGACTTTGTACCTCCCAGAAAGCTAAATCCTAAAGTGATGTGAGAGAAAGCCAAAGGCAAACCCATTTTTCCTGCAGTCTACTTTCTGTCTCTCAAGCTCTTTCTCACACACAAACACAGACACAGACACACATGGGTTAGGAATTGGAGGCAACAAGAACCTCTGGGGATGAAGGTGGGGCTGAAAACAGGAAGACAGGTTGAAAGAATTGTAAACATCTGTTAGACTCCCAGTTTCTCTCCAACTTCACAACGTCAGATGAGTGCACATCTCTGCTATGTCCAATCTGGTAGAAAATTGAAAGCTTATTCTCTGAACGGGATAAAACAGAGTCTTAGTCTGGGAGATGCTAAGTATGATTGAGGTAAGGAGTACCGCACAGAAAATAGGCAATAAGTGAATGTTTACACACTAAGTTGAGGCATTATTGTAAGCACTTTATATATATTTAAAAAGTTAATTCTCCCAAGACCCATATAGAGGTGGGTGTTTCTGTTTTCTCTGATTTACAGATGAGAAAACTGAGGCACAGTGAGACTAAATTAGTTGCCTAAAATCACATAGTTATGAAAGAATATTTATAGCATATGTATAGTATAAAGAATACTCCGTAATAAACATCTATCACCCACCATTCAGTTTACCAGAGAGAGAGAGAGAGAGAGAGAGAGAGAGAGAGAGAGAGAGAGAGAGACTATTACTTTTACCTTTGTTTTTACCTTTACTTTTTGAGGTATTCTGTGTGTTCCTTCAAAATCCAGTCCCATTCTTGCTCCTCTCAGATGTAATTCCCATCTTGAAATACAGGTTTACAGTTCCCCTACTTTTCTATATTGTTCAATACATATATTTGTATTCTTAAATCATATAATTTACTTTTGCATATTTTTAAAGTTTTTGTAGTTAGAGGCATACTATCTACATTCTTCTGCAAAACTTGTTTTGTCACTCAGTATGTGTTTACAAATATCAGAATATATATATCACAATTTATTCTATTATGGATGGAGTTAGTGTTGTTTTGAACATTTTGCTATTACAAATAGTGCTACTAAAGACATTCTTATGCATATCTCCTCTTGGCAAAAGCAGAAGTTTCTCTGGACCAAAATTGCTGGGATAGGATATGCACATTTTCAACTTTACAAAATTGTGTGTTGATTGTACCAATTTGCACTTTCACCAAACAGTATCTAAGAGTTCTCACTATTCTACATTCTTAATTTTCACCCAATTTAGTGGGAGAAATTGATGCCTCATTGTGATCTTGCTTTGCATTTTCCTAATAAGTAGGGAGATTGAACTTTTTTTTATATGGTTTTTCATTCTTCATGTATCCTCTTCTGTGTAATAGCTGTTCATGATTTTTGCCGTTAAAAAAAAATTATCTGTTTTTCTTAACTGATTTGTAGGTGTTCTTAATAAATATTGGATACTTGTAATTGGATGGTTATATATATTGTAAATATTTGTTTTTGCCTTGTCCACTTTCTTTTGATGCATTTAAATTCTTAATTTTAATCTAGTTGAATTCAGGATCTTTTTTTTTAATGCTTAGCATGTTTTTGGTTAGTATGTTATGCTTAAGAAATTCTTCCCCATCTCAAGTTGCTTATATTTTTTCCTACATGTTTTTTAAGACTTGCCTTTCACAGGAGTTGATTTTTGTGTATGGGGCGAGGTAGGACTTCAATTTAATATTTTTCCATATAGATTATCAGTTGTCCCAATTCCATTATTGATGAGTTTGTCCTTTGCCTGATGATCTCCAATGCCACCTTTGTCATACTAGTATTGTTTCCATACATGCATGGGTCTGTTTCCAGAATCTCTGTTTTGTTTTACTAGCCAATTTATCTAGCCCTAAGCCCATACCTCACTGTCTTAATTACCATAGTTGTGTAATAAAACTTAATATCTGGTAGGACAAATTCCTCCCCTTTATTAGTTTTCTTTATAAATATCTTTGTTATTCTTTGGGCCTCTGTTCATTTATATACATTTTAAAATAAGCTTATCAAGTTGTATACACACAAACCTAAGGGAACTTTTATTGTGATTGCACTTAATCTGTAGATGAATATGAGAATGCAGTAATTAAACTTCTCTAGGAGCAGAGTTTTCTTTCCATTTATTTAGGTCTTTTAAAATGTTTTTCATAAAATTTTAGTAATTTTTTTCTATGTATGCACAGCTTTTGTTCAGATTTATTCCTTGGTGCCTTCTTATTTCTGTTGTTATTGTAAATAATCTTTTTAATGCAATGGATTTTTAAGAACCAAATTTCATAATTATCAGTCTTGCTAAACTCTCTTATTTAATATATAATAATTTGTCTATAGATTATTTTGGGTTTGCTGGCTGGACCTCCAATACAATGCTGAAAGGATTAAGGGCTTGTTTGTCTTGTTCCCGATTTGAAAGAGAATGCTGCTGATGTTCTACTATTAAGAATAAAGTTTGGGGGCCTACCCGGTGGCTCAGGCGGTTGGAGCTCGTGCTCCTAACTCCTAAGGCTGCCGGTTCGATTCCCACATGGGCCAGTGGGCTCTCAACTACAAGGTTGCCAGTCCGATTCCTCGAGCCCCCCAAGGGATGGTGGGCAGCGCCCCCTGCAACTAAGATTGAACATGGCACCTTGAGCTGAGCTGCCACTGAGCTCCCGGATGGCTCAGTTGGTTGGAGCACGTCCTCTCAACCTCAAGGTTGCGGGTTCGACTCCTCCAAGGGATGGTGGGCTGTGCCCCCTGCAACTAGTAATGGCAACTGGACCTGGAGCTGAGCTGCGCCCTCCACAACTAAGACTGAAAGGACAACAACTTGAAGCTGAACGGCACCCTCCACAACTAAGATTGAAGGGACAACTGCTTGACTTGGAAAAAACTCCTGGAAGTACACACTGTTCCCCAATTAAGTCTTGTTAAAAAAAACAATAATGAATTTTGTGTTTTGTAATTGCTATATTTGGATGATGGGTATATAATGGGTACATGGGAGTTCATTATGCCATTCACTCTAATTTTGTGTGTGTTTGAACATTTTCACAATATAATATTAATTTAAACAAGGTTTGCTACTGGGTTTCGGTAGATACCTTTTAACAGTTTAAGAAACTCTCTTTTTCTTAGTTTGCTAAGAGGTGTGTTTTGTTTGTTTGTTTTTAAATCATGAATAGGTATTGCATTTTATTAAGTGATTTTTTCCCCCCTGCATCTACAAGCTGGTCATATTGTTTTTCTCCTTTAACCTTACATTTACAGATTTTTCTAATGTTAAACCATCTTGCATTCTTAGAATAAGTACAGTTTGGTCATGAGATATGTGTTTAATATTTTTAATACATCACTAGATTTGGTTTCCTATATTTTGTTTAGGATTTCTACATCCTTGTTCATGAGTGAGACTAGTCTCTAATATTCCTTTCTTGTACAGTCCTTGTTGGTTTTGGTATGAAGATTATACCAATGTGGGGAGTATTCCATCTTCTCTTCTCTGCAACAGTTTGTATAAAATTGAAATGATCTGTTATTCCTTGACTGTTTGGCAGAACTCACCTGTAAAACCATTTGATATCTTTTCCTTTGTGGTAAGATTTTTTAACTATTGACTCAAATTCTTTCATCATTCTAGTGACATTTAGCCAAAGGTTTTAGAATTCTATTTCTATTATTTTCTATTCTATTTCTGTTCATTTAATAGCTTTTGTGAAGTTTTATGTTGTGTGCTTACCAAAGTTTAAAGTAAATTAATACTTTTATCCTTGTACTAAACAGTACAATGACCTTTAGAACACTTAACTCTGATCACCCTACCTCCCATCTTACATGCTGATGACCAGTATTTTAGTTCTGACCTGTTAGATAGCGCCATCTTTCTTGACCACTGATATAGTCACCATCTCCAATTATTCTCTTATTCTGTCTTAAACAGCAACCTATTCTTTTCCTTCAAAGTACTTATCTTGAGGATGGCCAGTTACTCAGCTGGTTAGAGCATGGAGCTAATAACACCAAGGTTGCTGGTTCAATCCCTGCATGGGCCACTGTGAGCTGGGTCCTCCTTAAAAAAAAAAGGAAGATTTCTTTCAAGGTACTTATATTGAAATATATAGAGAGGGTGCCAAAAAATGTATACACATTTTAAGAAAGGAAAAAACTGTATTAAAATTGTAATAAATAATGAATGACACTAGCATTCATTTGACTAACGCCATCTTTTGAGCGAACGTCATACTATACATTGCTACTATAATTCAATTCAACTTTGAAAAATCGTGTATGGATAACATCTCTTAAAATGTGTACATTTTTTTGGCTCCCCCAGTATGTATGTATGTATATAGATGTAGCTATAACTATAGATATAGATATATAGATATATAGATATATTTTTTTTACTTGTTTATTGTCTGTGTCACTGTAATCTTCATGAGGGCAAGGAACATACATGTCTGCTTTGTTCACTAACTGGTAGGCATTTACTAAGTTTTTGTTGAATGAATGAATATATATTTGTATTTTGGAAAGATCACCCTGAATGCAATTAGAGAATGGATTTAGGAGGCTGTTGCACTTATCCAAGCAAGAGTTAGTGGTGACTTGGACTTGGGATAATAGCAATAAGGGTACAGAAAAGGAGAGAGGATTGAAAGATATTAGGAAGTAGAATTCACAGGATTTTATTACCTTTATTGTATTCATTTCAATATGAGGTCATGAGTTAAGTAGTGTTTTTTAAGGGTTTTGTCTTAGCTCTATTCTCTCTTCATGCAACACACCCTTTTTGAGAGTTCTCATCGATGCCCATGGCTTCAATTACTATCTGTATATTTTTAACTCTCAAACTCTCATCTCATTAAATGAGATGTCTTTTCTGGGTTCCACACCATATATTCAACCATGTAAGAGACAGCCATACTAGGATATATCTTGCAGGCTCCCCAAGCTCAATCTGTGAAAAAACACACTCATTATCTTTCTTGCCAAACCTGCTCCTTCTCTAGTGTTTTCAGTCTCGGGATGTGGCACCACCAACCTCCTACTTGCTCAATCCAGAAACCTATTAGCAGGTGGCTCTTGGAGCCCAACCTAGTAAGGGAGAGGGCTATAAGTATCTGCCCTTTAAAGGGTGGGACTAATTTTCTATCCTCTCCATTTTCTATTTTTATTTACTTCTTTTAAAAGATTGAAGGAAAGTGAAGCCATGAGAATGATTGAGATGATGTAGAAAGAAAACAAGGACCTGTCCCAGGAGCAGAGCAGAGGACCATGGGAATCGTCAGCTATTCAGCACCTGAAAGTGCTAAGTGCTATGCTTGTCCTTTGCTATTTATTCATTAATTTAATCTTCCCACAACTCTATGACATTTTTACAGATGAGGAAATTACGATTCATAATGGGACTATGGCTTGTTCAAGGTTACACATCCACAAGTGGTAGAGCTGAGATTTGGCCCAGGTTTGTCTGAGTCCAAGTGTTTCAGTACGTAACTGGGTGGAAGTAAAACAGCAGAAACATCATTATGGCTGTTGACAAATATTGCTAAATTGCTTCCCGAAGGATCATACTGATACAAAATGCCAATGTACAGTTCCATCATAATATCTTGATCATTGAGTGTGTAATAGTTTTTAAATTAATGGATATAGAATTATTATTTTGTATTGACTTTCTTAAGAATGAATGATAATTCTGTAGTCCTACTTGTGAAGACTTTTTCCCTTGGCCCATTGATATACTGAGGCATCTTTATTGTAAATATTTTCCCATTGAACCCCATTATGGATTAATGGAGATGAAAGACGATAATAGGAGTTAATTCTGGGTTGAAAGTTGAGTTGTTAGTTTACATTCTCTAAGGGGTCAAGATAAGACCCCACAGGTTAACTACTATCTTTGGGGTCAATTTGGTGTAGCAGATCTACATCTACTTTTATGTCAAAGAGAATGCCTTTCCTGGCTATACCTGACCCTAAACTTCAATATCCTAGAGTTCTGTTCCTAGACTTGGATGTTCCTAAGACTCTCCAACCCATTAAGGAGCCTGTTCAAAAGGCTCTCCTGTTCTGCAGGCCAAGTTTAGGGTTTGGGGGTCTCCATGTGTGCTATAGAAGACCCAGGGAAATAGGCTTGATCTGGGTCAGTTCAGTTCTAGCCTGGGTGAAACTACACTGTGAATCTGCCTTGGGTGTCAGAACCAGGGACAGCTCCTCCTATCCCTCCCCCTGCTGCCCCTGCCCTGGTTTGGGCTGGGGAGAGAGTGGGCAGATTTGGGCATGATGTTTCCTCTCTATCCTCTTCTCACTGTTGCTTGCTTTCTTCTTTATGCCAGAATATCACTACTGATAGTTCCTGGCATATGTGCTGTTTCTTACCTTCATGTTCTTTGCTGATGCTTTTTAGTATGCCTTTCTCCCATCCTTTGCCTGACTAATTCCTGCTCATCCTATCAGGCCTGTTTAAGTAGGTATCTCTTCTAGGAAACCTACCCTGATTATCCCAGACTGGGTTACACATACGAATATCTCCTTTTAGTTCCCATGGCACCCATGCTTGCCTCTGTCATTATACTCAAAATTGCCCTGAAATGATCATCTGTACTGTCCAGTACAGTAGCCACTAGCCATGTGTATTAAGCACTTGAAATGTGGCCAGTCTGAATTGAGATGTGCTATGAGTGTAAAATACACACTAGATTTCAAAGACTGTATAAAAAAAGAATGTAAAATAATAAGTTTTTATATTGATGACATGTTGAAATGGTAATAGTTTGGGGTTAAGTAAAACATGATTAAAATTAATTTCATCTGTTTCCTTTTTACTTTTTATAATGTGGTTGCTAGAAAATCTAAAATTACATGTGTATCTCACATGATATTTCTATTAGATAACACTGATTTATGTTTATCTCTTCTTAGGGGTAGAGACTGGCTCTACCATCCTTGTTTTTGTATTTCTGGAAAAAAATACGTAGGGCTGGATGGGAATATCTGAGACTAGTCCTCAGAACTTGGGGCTGGAGTAGCAAGGGTTCAACAGACATTATATTATTTGGTTTTTCCATCTAGGAACTTGGCCTCTCTCTCTATTTAATTCAGCCTTTTTTGTATGTCATCTTATTGATTCTTATAGATTTTTCTCACACATCACAAACATCTTATGAAGTTTTCTTTTCTAAGTATTTTGAGTTGGCTATTTTATCTTTACAGTTTATAATTAGTTAATACCGGTACCATCAGAATGCTACAGATTTTTGCTTATTTTCTTGAATCTTCAACTTACTTAGTATTACTAATTTTAACAAGACTGCATACTTTCTTTCTTTCTTTTTTTTTTTAACAGGACTTTATTGGGGAACAGTGTGTACTTCCAGGACTTTTTTCCAAGTCAAGTTGTTGTCCTTTCAATCTTAGTTGTGGAGGGTGCCATTCAGCTTCAAGTTGTTGTCCTTTCAGTCTTAGTTGTGGAGGGCACAGCTTAGCTCCAGGTCCAGTTGCCATTACTAGTTGCAGGGGGCACAGCCCACCATCCCTTACGTGAGTCGAACCGGCAATCTTGTGGTTGAGAGGATGTGCTCCAACCAACTGAGCCATCTGGGAGCTCAGTGGCAGCTCAGCTCAAGGTGCCGTGTTCAATTTTAGTTGCAGGAGGCACTGCCCACCATCCCTTGCAGGAGTCGAGGAATTGAACTGGCAACCTTGTGGTTGAGAGCCCACTGGCCCATGTGGGAATCGAACCGGCAGCCTTCAGAGTTAGGAGCATGGAGCTCTGGGGTGGCTCTAACCGCCTGAGCCACTGGGCCGGCCCCTGTATACTTTCTTATTATATAATTGCATCAACTACAATAGAGATATTTTCTTACATACTTAAATTTACTTCTCTCTCTCTCTTTCTTTTTCTCTCTCTCTCTTTCTGGCTCTGTCTCTGGCTCTCTCTTCTGGCTAGAATGTCCAAACCAGTATTAAAATAGTATTAGTAATGAAGAGTGACCTCATTTATTACTGTTTTTAAAGGAAGAGTACTGCTTCTTCATTAGCTAAAAATAGATATTCTATCATCATGTTAACTATGAGTGATTTTAATTATTTGAAGACTGGATATTGAAATGTATCTAATATTTTTATCTATTATAATTGTTTATTTTTGATTAGTCACATATATTGTATATTATATTAAGATTTTTTAAATTTTTGAACCATCCCTGAATTACCCTTGTGTTGATATGCTATTCTTTTAATACTAATGTCATATAGTGTTGTGGTTAAGAATGTTGATACTGAAGCCATCAAGCCTGGATTCAAGTTCTGCCTCTGCTAGTTGCAAGCTGTGTGATCTTGATCTTGGGCAAGTTACTTATCCTCTCTGTGTCTCTCTCGCTTTTTTTTTTTTTTTTTTAATGTCTGATCTTATTTATTTGTTAGTCTTAGGAAATCTCATTTTTGACTGAATTGCAGGTTCTGCTCATTCTTTTGGGCCCCAGGTGATAAGGCACAGTCATATCTATGTCTTCATTTATTATTATTATCATAGTTTTAATTAATCTGTTATAGAATTCTATATGCTAACATTTGACTTGTGATTTTTGCATCCGCATTCCTGAGAATTCTTTTTATAATATCATCATCTGATAAGAGATGAGGATCTTTATCTGCTATTCTGAACAAATTAGGAAAATTCCCCTTTTTCCCATGTTCTAAAGCCATTCAAATAACATGGAACAGGATTATCTCTTTCAAGAATGTTTGGAAATATTAAACAGTGAAACTCCTGAGCCTGGTGTTCTTTGGTTATTTTTGATAACTTTTTCAGTGTCTTCCTTAATTGTTGCTCAATTCTTGCTTTTGAGTCCTTGTTTTGCATTTTTTAAAGTAAAAATACATATGTAATTTAAAATTTTACTTGGTGTTTAAAATTCATTATAGTTATATAATTCCCTTATAGTTATTAAATCTTTGTGATGAGTTTTAAAATTTGGGAGTGATAAATATGTTCAATGTCTCAATTGTGGTGATGTTTCATAGGTTGATACATATGTTAGAATTAATTAAATTGTACACTATATATGTGAAGTTTATTGTGTCAATTATACTTCAATTTAAAAAAGTGATTTAAAAATGTCTACCAATTTCACAAGCCTTTACAAAGTACTAGCTGACATTTATTAATTCCATTGTTCATGATTTCTGATTTTAAAAATTATCTTCTGAAATACATTAAAATATGTATTTTGTTATAGATAGAAAGAGGTGGTGCATGCAAGAGCTGTTGGTGATTCATTTCCTGATAGTAGGGTATATGTTTTGTTTTATGTCTATTATACTACCTTGATTTTATTGTTCCCAGGCTGTTTTTTAAATATTAAGAAAAGGAAAATATAGATTGAGATGCAGATTTTTTTTCAGGCCATACTTGTTGTTTTGGGACCAGGAAACTCTGGGTATAGAGAAGGTAAAAAAGTGGAAGGACCTGGGCTCTGGCCCACACAGCAGATGCCCTTGGGTGTGAGTTAGCTATGGACTGAGATGCAAGAATCGAACTGGAAACAGAAGGAGCCAATAGCTTTCTGGAAGAAAAGCTATCAACAGTTACTGGAAGAAGTTTCTCAGCATAAAACAGCAAAATGCTATCTGGATTTCCCTTATACTCTACCACTTTGCCTAGCCAAGAGTAAAATCCCTGATGATGGAGACACTGCAGAAAGACCCGGAGAGGCCAGGGCCCGGCTTGACTCTGCTAGCCACTTTGGAGCTGGGTCAGAATAGTGACCAATGCCTTTCCACAAAGTTAAGTGTGAGGCTTGGTATTTAGAACAGTGGATTCAAACTCTCATGGAATGCTGAGCTTCTAGCTTAGTTTTACCAAGGTAAAGGTCTTGGCTATTTCTGGGGATGTTTTGATGCCATCTATTTGATTCAAATCAATCCAGATTTACTGATCATTCTAGGCATAGCTTGTGCCAGGCACTAAAGGGTGACAGAAATGCATCTGATGTGGTCCCTGTTGTTAAAGAACTTAGACTATGGTGCAAGAGGCAGACAATAATTACTGTGTTTCCCCGAAAATAAGACTTAGCCGGACAATCAGCTCTAATGCGTCTTTTGGAGCAAAAATTAATGTAAGACCCAGTCTTATTTTACTAGAATATAAGACCGGGTATAATATGATATGATATGATATGATATGATATGATATGATATGATATAATACAATAATATACCAGGTATAATATAATATAATACCGGTCTTATATTAATTTTTGCTCCAAAAGACACATTAGAGCTGATTGTCTGGCTAGGTCTTATTTTCAGGGAAACATGGTACAGTATAGCATGTACAGATAGCAGCTGACACTTCGCCTGCATTCTTCTATGCATTGTTCCAAGGTCTTTATATGTATTAACAACAACCCAAAGAGGTGGGTACTATTTTCACCCCCTAAAATGAGGGAGAAGGAAACTGAGACACAGAGAAGTTATTTTCCTATTGTTACACAGCTTGTGAATGGTAGCACCTGGACTGAAACCCAAACAGTCTGGCTCAAGAGTCTTTGTTTTTAACTTTATCCTGTACAGCAGTGGTTCTCAAAGTGTGGTCCCCAGATCGGCAGCATCAGCCTCATCTGGAAACTTATTAGAAATGCACGTTCTTGGGTCCCACCCAAGACCTACTGAATCACAAGCTCTGGAACTGGGGCTCTGCAATCAGTGTTTTAACAGGTTCTCCAGGTTATTTTAATGCCTGCTGTTTGAGAACCTCTGTTAGAGAGAGGCAAGGCATACTAGGATGAGTGTCAGAAATTAATCTCTATGGGTAGGGGCTGGGTGTGTGAGATCTGTCTCTTAAGTTCCTAGCCCTCAGCACAGCATCTAGTGTAAAGTAGGCATAAAAATACATATGGATGAATACATATGAATGAATATAAGGGAAAGTGATGTTTGAACTGGGTTTTTCTTACCACATATCAACTGCAGCAGACCGAAAGGGAGGACTCTTCCCAGAACCTGCGAGACTAGCGAGGAAGTGGTGTGATACTTTTGGCAAGGTGTAATAAGGGTCTGTACTATCACAAGGAACCATCAGAATGGCCGGGGATCATGTAAGAGTAGTTTAGGAGGTAAACATGTCAGGACTTGGTGAACAGCTGAATAGGGGGAAGAAGCAAGGGAGAGAAACTTCATTTCTGGGATGAAAGTGCCATTTGCAGAGACAAGAAGCATAGGACAAGCACGTTTGTGGGGTAAAGATGAAGAGTTTGGTTTTGGACTCTTTAAATTTGAAGTGCTGGTAGGATATCCAGGTGGAGCTGTCCAGCAGACACTTGGAAATATGAGTCTGAGACTTGGCTGGAAATAGAGATTTGGAAGGATAGTTGAGCCGTAAGAATGGGTGAGACCTTCAAGGGGAAAGTGGAGAGTGGAATGAGAAGAGAGCTGGGTTTGAAACCATGGTGAACACTGTTATTTAGGGGGGCAAAAGCAAAAGGGGGCTCTTGACTAAGACCGAAAAGGAGGTAAGCAATAATAGGAAATCTCAGAAAATGCTGAAGCCAAGTAGAGGGCTCAAAAAGGAAGGAGAGACACAGTGTCAGATGTTGCAGAGAAATAAGAATTGAAAATTATCCTTTGAATTTTGACACAAAAAGTCTTTTAAGTGAAGTGGCGAGGACACGCAGATTGACTGGGTTCAGGCGTGAGCTGTAGGTGAGAAAGTGGAGACCGGTGCTTGCTTGCCAGGTCCCACAGACAGAACTCTGTAGTTGCACTCAAGTTGAAACTGTGACATCGTCCAGGGTCGTAGGCAGGGTCTCTTTCATTATCTGTGGTCTCTGTGCCCAGCACTCGGCCTGGAAATGAGGATGGCATTAGTGAGTTCAGTGACTAGGGACGGAAAAAGGCTTCGGGGAGGCAGTAGCTTTGCAGCCAAGGCGTGAAGGATGAAAGAAATGGGGAGGCGACGTGGGAGGCAGGGCCGCGGGATGATGGGGTGCTCGGAGAATGTGAAGCGGGCCTTGGAATGAAGTAGGATTCCTGTAATGTGCGCGTGGCTCTGTGCAAAGCGGGCAGGCTCTGTGTAGGCTGGGAGGGAGCTGTTTGGGTGAAAGACAGGGCCCGAGGCTGCTGCGGGGGGTGTCCCCCCGCCCTGCGCCACTTACGCCACTGCGCGGTTCCGCTGCGCCTCTACCCAAGCCCTCCGGCCGGGCTGCATGGCGACGGGTGACCGCCAGGGGCCGCTGCCTCGGTCCCGGGTGCCCCCGCCCCTCTCCATTGGCCTTTGTTGCCGTCGGAGCGCCCCGCTTGACTCGTTCCCGTCCGCCCCCTGGGCCTGGCGGTCGCGCCTGCGCACTGGCAGCTGGCCGGGCGCTCGCAGGGGGAGCTGCTGCAGGCTCCGCGGCGGCGGCGGCAACGGAGGCTGTGGGGGTGGCGGCGCGAGCGGCCGGGCTTCGGGGGGGAGCCGAGCCCGGCCCGGGAGCCCGAGCAGCTAGAGTGCAGGGTACCTAGGCCCCTCACGCTGGACTCCACAGTCTCCCGGCCGC
The DNA here is from genome assembly GCF_057876585.1 of Rhinolophus sinicus. Taxonomy (NCBI): domain Eukaryota; kingdom Metazoa; phylum Chordata; class Mammalia; order Chiroptera; family Rhinolophidae; genus Rhinolophus; species Rhinolophus sinicus. The sequence continues at coordinate 24,809,252 of NC_142514.1, forward strand.
CTGACCTCCGCACGGGTATATGGGATGGAAGCGGGACCCTCGGGAGCAGGTAAGGGCCCCTGGGAAGGGGGGACGGTGCGTGCTCCAAAGGACCAAGGGACTCCCGCGTGAAGAGCAGTAAATCCGAGTCAGGGAAGGTTTCTTGAGTCAAGAGAGGGGCTCTTATGGGATGGGGGGCCCAGTTTGAAGGGGCTGTGTGCAGTTCCGGGGGAAACCTGGTGAAGGGAGCCCTGAGATCGGGGCCGTTTATCAAAGGAGGCACTATGCACTCTTGGAGGTGGGAAGTAATCTGGGAGAAGGGCCTGAACGCACGTAAGGACTCCCGGAGGTCCCTGGAGGCCTAGGGAGAGGCCCGGCAGGTGGCAGGGGGCGGGCTCCAGGTGTCCAGGAGAGGAGGGGGTCGACACAGATGGGCCCAGAACTGCCGCATGCCGGGGGCGGGGGCTCAGCCGGTCTGGGCTGGGTTAGTGTCTCTTGGGAGAAGGCGCCAGAGCTGGACTGTGAGCTCCGCCCCAGCCGGGCCTGACGCGGGGGCGAGGGTCAGGGGGCGGTGGGTGGGGATCCAGCCCTGGGATTCCACCCGGTGAGTCCGGGGAGCTGGAGCAGAGGCGCTGGAGCATGCGCGGAGGTGGCAGCTGGAAGGGGCTGCCCTATGTGGTGGGGGCGTGGCTGTCCGAATCTCCCCAACTCCCCACCCCGCGCGATTTGGCTTGGAAATAAGTGCGCGCCGATGGGGGTGCATTCTCTCTAAGGTTATGCTGGCAGAGCGCAAATTGAAATTGTCCCCTTCCTCATCTTGGGGCTTCTTAACCCTTGGCAAAACCCTCAGTCACAATTTGCCAAGAATGAGTTGAGGGAAACTGCCAAAGTGCCTTATTCTGCCACTGGGACAAGGAAAGGCAAGGCAGTGTTCTTGGGGCGGGGCCTCCCTAAAGATAGGCCTTAGGAAAGGTATTGATTACTGAGGGACCAAGGCCAGGCCCTGGTTTACCTGGAAGAGGTTGTCTGCCTGTTCTAATACAGAGTAGAGATGGGATCATTTAATCAAAGGATAATGACCTTTCCATTGAAATGTCTCCTGAGGTGACAGCCTAATCTCATTCTATACCTTAACACTTTCATTGCTCCTATCTCCCACTGGATATCTTTTTCCTCTCTCTAATCCCCAGAAACTGCCATGGCCGTGTCATTTGACCTAAGATTGCCAAGCTAGCCCTTTGTCATCTATAAGTTGTTTGGGGGAGGAGGAGTTTATAACCACCCTGGTGAGTTCAGGTGATGATAGCCTTACTTTCTCCTTGTTCATGGGCAATCAGGAGAAAAGGAGATAAAAACAGGAGAAACTGAGGCTGGACTGCCCCAAGAAGACTGGAGTCCCCAGAATGGGCTGTGGGATGGTGGCACCACCTGTGTCCTAGGTCCTTTGATGGGAGGAGCATTCTGGATCTGGGAATCCTTTAGGGATCTCACCAGCTCCTACCATTTGATCTGGGGGTGGGAGTAGGGTTTCCTTTGGGGACTTGAATTTCATTTCTTGTGGAAGAATCTTAGTCTTTTATACCAGATCTAATCCCCTCAAGGAACTAGCTCCTACCAACTCATTCGAGTCATCCATTCAGAGATCTGTAAGTACTTTCCTCCAAGAGAAAACAACCTTGAAAAGGCTGTACAGGTCTTAAGGTGGAGTGCAGGGAGCAACAGACTTCAGAAAACTACTTCCTCCTTCCCTCAGGCCCCTCTCTCCATTCCAGGAACTCTCCTGGTTTTCTTGGCTGGAGACTTTGCAACAACCTGTGGACTGGAGTAGGAGTAGGTCACAGGTCCAGATAGATTGCTGGGAGTTGACACCCATGCCACACTGCTAATGATTTTATTCTGATGAATTCCTAATGGGCTCTGGAGTGATGAAAAAACTGTTTCTTCCGATAAATAAGCTTCTAGGGAAGGGACTAGAGCTTGGTATCTGGAGTTGGCTGTAGCCTCGTGGGGTAGGCTTTGCTTCATCCCATGATGTAATTGAAATTCATTCTGGAAGCTATCGATAGAGGTACCCCCATAAGTGCATCCTTCCTAGGCCCAGAATAGTCTCTTGGAAGTTGGAGGACACAATACACAAAAGTAAGGTATTGTTGCTGGCTTCACTGGGCCTATGTCCAAGTGTGCCTTCTGGGCTCAGGTGTGTTGCAAACACATACTAGACTGGTAGCTCCCTGAAAGTACAGGTAGTGTCTAATTTATCTGTGAAACCAGCACATGTGTAGGTCCTGACACAAAGCACATGTTTATTAACTGAACTGAGTCACAGTCCAGAGTGACATAAATGGTTAAGCACGTATGTGAATATTTAATAATTTGCGTATACTCATGTGTGGACAAATTCTTTTTGGAGAGACTGGCCTTTTAGTCTTTGCTTACTGACAGCTAACCTAGCCTTGAGTTTGTCTTTTGAATAGGCTGTCTGGCTCCTTGGGAGTTATGTGGGCCTCAGAAACTGCAGGGAAAGAATCCCTGAGCCAGGCATTTCAGCTCTGTTACTTTTCCTTCTCAGGGCTGGTTGGGATGGGGGAGGGGGAGTGTCCTTTTCACGGCCCCTCCCTCCTTGCTTTTGTCTGTAAGGAAGGGCCCCGCCCCTTTCCCCCAAGGCCCAAGCTTTGTCCTCTGTGCTGGGGCCCTCATCTGCATCACAAAGTGGCCGTCTGTCCCTGTCTGGGTCTGAAGGGAAGTGTCTCCCTTTCTCAGACTAAAAGCTGGGGGCTGGGGGACTTTCTACAGCTGTAAGGCTTGCGGAGGGATGGAATAGGAGAGAGCTTCCCCCTTCCTCCTGCCTTCCCTAGTTTTGGGATGAGGAAGCATGGGGGCTCTCTTGTTTTCCCAAAGCCTCCTTGGAGTGGAGGATTCCTAAGGCTGTCTGGTCTGTAGTCCTATTTCTAGGAAGAGAAGGCTTTGAGGCTACAGTGTCTGTCCCTTCCCCCATCAGTGCAACCCAGCCCCCAGCTCTAGGGGATGTCTTTCTCCCAAGGCTCCCAGCGATTATTCAGCCTAGGAGGCTAAGGAGGTGAATGGAATGTAAGAACTTGGGGAGGGGAAGGGTGTCTTTCACCAGCTATATCCACCAGGGTGCATTTTTGTTCTGTGCTGGGTTTGTAATAGTTTCTGAGCAGTTTGCAGGTGTTCGTTTGTTTTTATTTTCTTTGTGGTTTGTGTATGGATCTGTTTGTTCATTCCTTTAATATTTGTATATTGAACACACCTCCTGTGTGCCAGACACTGAAGATTCAATAATGACCAAGGCAGATAGTCCCTGTCTTTGAAGAACACACAGCCTAGGGTGGTGAGGGGTATATGTATAAAGGTAAACTGTCTAGGTCTAAGTGAGTGTTTGGATGTGTATGACAGGAATGTATCACACTGTGTGTGCAATTTCTGCCCAGCTCTTTTTGGGATAGGTGGCCAGGTGATAGTGGTTAAGCCTTCACTTCCCTGTATGGCTGAGTCCTGAAGGCCTTTTCCCTCCAAGCTGGGCCTGTTTTCCCAGTGTGCGGAGTTGGGCTGGGCTTGACAGGTGGTCAGGAGACAGCAGCTTAGCTCTGGGAAGCATGCCCCTCCCGTGAATGGTTCTGACCTCTTCCTGACCCCCCAGTTGAGGATATGCCCCATCCCCCCAGCCTGGCAGACTGAAAGCAGAGCTCTGGTGATGGGAGAGGTTCTGGGCTGATTCATCTATCTCTCCTCCCACCTGAGCTGGTCCTCTACTGGCAAGGACAATAGTAGCTCTGGACAAAGGCTTCTCTTAGGCAGTTTCCCTTTTCCCTCCCTTTCCCTTCAAGCTGGAAAATAAAACTAGGGGCAGCAATGAGGATGGTGGCAAGAAAGGAGAACATAGTGGGAGCTGGCATTGCCCTAGCCCTTTCCCAAGGGCCCCCTCTGTATTGAAATTGATCCCTTTTGCTGCTGTCTGGGCCCTCTGTGTGGAAGGAGCTGTGTGCCTTGGAGAGAATCTTGTATTCTCCTTCCCAGAGTCAGTATCTCTCCCTTCACTAACATTCTAATGACTGTCTCTTCTTCCCAAGTCCTCTAATCTAGCCGCCTCTTGCTTCAGTCTCCTAGTATATTCAGCCTGTCTTCATTCCCTAGTGTTTTCTTCTTTTGAACTTTTTCTTCATTGTCTCCCCAGTTTCAGCCTTGCCTCTTGCCCAAGCTCCCAGCTCTAACCTATCTTGCCCCATCCCCTAACTCCAGCCTTTCCTCCTTCCCTGATTCCCAGTTCAACCATTTTCCAGCTGTGACCTCCAGTTTTGGTTTCTTCGCCAGCTCCCTGTTTTATTCAGCCTCTGTCCTTAGTTTCCAAACTCGATCCTTTTAGCCTTTTCTCATTTTCTCTCTCTCTAATCTCAGCCATTCAGTTACCTTAATCCTCCCCCTGCCCCCCTCAAGCTGGCCTTTGGATCCTCCTCATGCCTACATTGCAGAGGAGCGTTAAGATGATGCTGTTTTGTGTTCAGGGTGGTGATGAATGAAGTGAGCATCTGGCTGGCAGAGAATAGGGCATTCTTGGTCTGCTAGATACCTGGTGGAGGTATGTGTCTTCATCTAGTAGAAGGAAGGGTTTTGTTACTAGAAACCAAATTTAGCCCCTTTACTTAATACGTAATAGGAATTTATTACATAGTCACTCAATAAATTTAAATTTAAGATAGACAACAAGCATAATTTTCCTAATTAGGGAGAGGTTTTTTGTGTTTTTATTTTTTAAATGAGCCTGTATGAGCCAGTGGAAGCCCTCAGCTGGGTAGGGTAGTCAGGAGAGAGGCTTTCCTCCTGCTTCTGTTCTAGGAAGCCTTGTACCCCTCTGACCTGAGTGTGAGGAGATTGCCAGACTCTACCCTCACCAGCCTCTTTGTCTTGTAGCTGCGGGCGCATACCTGCCCCCTCTGCAGCAGGTGTTCCAGGCACCTCGAAGGCCTGGCATTGGCACAGTGGGGAAACCAATCAAGCTCCTGGCCAATTACTTTGAGGTGGACATCCCTAAGATTGACGTTTACCACTACGAGGTGGATATCAAGCCGGATAAATGTCCTCGCAGAGTCAACCGGTAAGTGATGCACGTCTAAGACACCAAGTCCAGGAGTCTTCACTGTTCTGAGTCTTAGAACCTTGAAAGAGGATCCATAGAGGTAAAGGCAAAACTAACAGAGGGTGGTATCACCAAATTCAAGAAGGTTTTTGAGGAGGAGATTCCAAATAAGGTAAATGCTGAAAAATGTCATTGGATATTTTTGATATATTGGAGATAGCTGGTGCCTTTTGTCAGAACAGTTTTAGTAGAGTAGTTGGGCTAGTAACCTAATTATAGTGAGTTAAGGAATAAGTGGAAGGTAATATGGTAGGGACAGTGAGAGCAGATGGCTCTATCCAGATAGCTTAACAGTGAACCATGGGGAAAGAGGGAATATGTTGGCTAGAGAGGATTATAGGGGTCAAGTACAATGCCTAGCACATTTCAAGTATTTGTTGAAATGAATGAATGAAAAGTTTTTAAGAATGAGACATGGATATGTTTATAAACTCAGGAGAAGAAGCTAGTGGAGAAGAGGTTAAAGGTATGTGACAGAGGCGGGAGGAATGAGTGGGATGTCCTTGCTGAGACAGGAAGACTTTACAGGATACGAAGTTGGAGGGATTAGCCTTAGAGAGAAGCAGCAATATTTGTCTTTAAAATTTATTTTATTATTTGAAAACTATATGTGCCTAATGTAAAAAATTAAAAATATTACAAAAAGAGTAGCAAAGAAAAATGTCCTCTGTTACCCTGATTTCTAGTCCCCTAGTTCCTTTCCTTAGAGGCATATATTGTTACCATTGAGTATGATTGTTACCATTCTTGAGTATGATAGTTACTATTCTTGAGTATGATTGTTACCATTCTTGAGTACACTTCCAGATATTTTTCTCTGCTTATGCAAGCATATGTGTATATAGAGCATTTTTTTAAATGCACAGAAAATGGAATCCTATATACTTTGTTTTGTACCTTGTTTTTTTCCCACTGAACAATTTATTATGTTTTGGAAAATCATACACATCCACCTCATTCTTTTGCATAGCTCCATTGAATGTGATGTTATTATAATTTATTTAATGAATTTATTGAGGAACATTTAGGTTGAGTCTAAACTTTTGCTACAAAAATGAAACTATTGAATGTTATTAAATATAGATACATTTTTGCAATCAAATATGAGTCTGTGGGATAAATTCCTAGGAGTGGATTTGCTGGCACAATACATTTAAAAGTTCTGAGATATTGCCAGGTGTTTAAGGTAAGTTATACCAGTTTATACTCCCACTAGCAAGGTATCAGAGTGCTTCTTCCCCATATCTGTACCAATTCAGTATATTGTATTTTTTGATATTTGGCATTTTGATACATGAAAAATTATATTTGAATTTACTTTTTTTAAAATTAATTTTCCCATGTTTTACTGTGGAATTTTAATTCATGTGAAAAATATCACACTTAAGCTGACTCAGGATATGGTTTGGTTTTTTTATTGAGGTAATATTGGTTAATAACATTATACAAATTTCAGGTATACAACATTATAATTCGATGTCTATATACTCTATTGTGTGCTCACCACCAAAAGCCTAGTTTCCACCCATCATCATATATTTAACCCCCTTTACCCATTTCACCCCCTTCTCTCTGGTAACCACCAGCCTGTTTTCTGTATCTGTAAGTTTTGTTTTGTTTTTTAACTTTTTTTTTTACATTCCAAATATGAGTGAAGTCATACGGTTTTTGTCCTTTTCCTTCTGACTTATTTCACTTAGTATAATACTATTGAGATCCCTTCATGTTGTTGCAGATGGCAGTATTTCATCTTTTTTTTTTTTTAATGGCTGAATAGTATTCCATTGCATATACCGGTGGTGCCAAAAAACATGGACACTTTGGTCAGTGTTGCTCAAGCAGTAGTCCACTGTAATCAGAAGTGTCTGGACGCTGATGGTAACCACTTTAAGCACCTCTTGTAATTGCAGAAGTCAAACGTGACTTGTATTCCTCTTTTGTTATCGGTATATATTGAGTTTTACCATTTTAATTGTTTTTTCCTTTCTTAAAATGTATATACCTTTTTTTGTCACCCTCTGTATGTGTGTACATACACACACACACACAGCATCTTCTTTATCCATTCATCTGTCAGTGGACACTTAGGTTGTTTCCATATCTTGGCTATTGTGAAATAATGCTGCAGTGAACATACGGGTACATATATCTTTTTGAATTAATGTTTTCATATTCTTCAGATAAATACCCAGAAGAAGAATTGCTGCATCATATATGGAAGTTTTTTTTTTGTTTTGTTTTGTTTTGAGGAAGCTCCATACTGTTTTCCATAATGGCTATACCAGTTTACAATCATATCAGCAGTGTATGAGGATTCCCTTTTCTCTACGTCTTTGCCAGACTTATATTTCTTGTCTTTTTGATAATATCCATTTTAACAGGGGTGAGGTAATAGCTCATGATTTCGATTTGCATTTCCCTAATAATTAGTGGTGGTTAACACCATTTCATGTGCCTGTTGACCATCTGTATGTCTTCCTTTGAAAAATGTCCATTCAGATCCTCTGTCCATTTTTTAATTGGGTGGGTTTTTTTTGTTGTTGTTGTTTTGTTTTTTTGAGTTGTATGAGTATTTTATATATTTTGGACATTGACCTCTTATTGGGAATAATCATTTGCAAATATCTTCTCCCATTCAGTTGGTTGCCATTTTATTTTGTTGATGGCTGTGCAGAAGCTTATTAGTTTGATGTAGTCCTGTTTGTTTATTTTTGTTTTGTTTCCTTTGCTTTGGAGTCAAAGTCACAAAAACATCACTTAGACCAATGTCCAGAAGCTTAGTGCTTATGTCTTCTTCTATGTATTTTATTGTTTCAGGTCTTATGTTCAAGTCTTTAATCCGTTTTGAGTTAATTTTTGTGTACAGAGTTAGTTTTCTAGTTTCATTCTTTTGCATATGCCTGTCCAGTTTTCCTAACACCACTTACTGAAGAGACTTTCCTTTCTCCATTGTATATTCTTGGCTCATTTGTTGTAAATTAGTTGTTCATGTATGTGTGGGTTTATTTCTGGACTCTTCAATTCTGTTCCATTGATCTGTTTGTCTGTGTGTGTTTTTTCTGTTGTTTTTGTATTTTGGTCTAATTTTAAATTGTGTTTCTCTAATGAGTGAAGTTGAACATATTTTTCAGATGTTTAAAAATCATACGGAAGGACATTTCAAGTGTGAAAGGAAAGAAAGAGGAAAAGGGACATGCACATATAAATATGGTTGTCTGGGAACTTGAGGGTGGCCTTACTTACAGTGGTCTACTTTTTTCCGAGTTATAGAATTGCTTTTTGATAGGCGATAGTAATGGGTTCTGGAGTTAGAAGGTAGTGGAGAAGGTATGACATAGTCTATGAGGAAAGGAAGTGATCAGGGACATGAAAAAGATTGTTGGGCAGCTCTGAAATCTAATTGGGAAGGATAGAAAGTGAAATCCAGAAAGAGATGGCAGTGGAGAGAAAATGAAGTGGTGGAACTTAGGGCTTCAGAGAGATGGAAGAGATGAGGTTCTTCATCCACAGTTTATTCCTATTCCAGTTTAGATCTCTTCCCCATCTACATATTTGCTATCAGCTTGGGAATTAGAACAGCCTCAATTTTGTTCCTGATTCTGGAGAGACCCTAAGATGAAGCCCTTCTCTCGCTCCTCAGCCTCGCTCTCTGCTCAGAAGGCACTCACACCGACTCTTACAAGTCCTTTAGAGCCTTGGTGAACTGAGGACCAGCATGTTAGAAATGTAGAGTTTTAGGCTTGGCTCTAGACCTACCGAGTCAGAATCTGAAGTTTAATAAGATCTCCAGGTGATTCATATGAATGTTGAAGTTTAAGAAGCACAGCCATAGAGTAGCTAAGATTAGAGTAGTTGCTAGGAGAGAATGTAGTAGACGGGACATTGGCTGGACCTCGAATTACTTCCAAAAGCTTGAAGTGGTAGTGTCTCAGCTTCCACAGGCCGCTCCTATCCCCCACAGGGAAGTGGTGGAATACATGGTCCAGCATTTCAAGCCTCAGATCTTCGGCGATCGCAAGCCGGTGTATGATGGAAAGAAGAACATTTACACTGTCACAGCACTGCCCATTGGCAATGAACGGGTAAGGTTGGGAATCAGGCTCGACCTGTGTCAGGGGTCTAGGTGGGACTGAGCTCATGTAAGGTTGTTTGGAGACTGGCATTCCAGAGAGCCCTTTCATCTTTTGTGTTCAGAAAGTGTGTTTTAGGGTGGGGTGGGGTAGGTGCTGATGTTTATTTAGCCTGCTGTATGTCTGTACCTGTTCCAGACAGGTTGAAATTAGATATAAAATAGAGCTAGACCTAAAGGACTTTCTGGTAAGTGTGGTTGAGAGGGAAAGAAGCACTGAGCCGAGATGGCTGGGGACGAAGGGGCCACATTTGCTCTGAAGTCTTCATTGTGAGCCCTGTCAGCTGAAGCAGATTCTTAGCAGATCCATGGGGCAGGGCGCAGTGTGGTCAGGGCAGAGAATGTTGGACTGTGGGAAAGCATTGGCACTCCTTCCCCCCTGTCTCTCCACTGAAGGTTGACTTTGAGGTGACAATCCCTGGAGAAGGGAAGGATCGAATATTCAAGGTCTCCATCAAGTGGCTAGCCATTGTGAGCTGGCGCATGCTGCATGAAGCCCTGGTCAGTGGCCAGATCCCTGTTCCCCTGGAGTCTGTGCAAGCCCTGGATGTGGCCATGAGGCACCTGGCATCCATGAGGTACTGGGTATAGTTAGTATCTGGGCTACTAGTGGTGTCAGAACTGCTACGGGGGGAGGAAGGGAATGAGCACATATTCAAATCCTACAGTGTGCCTTTCAAACAAAATATTCTTTGACGCCCTACCATATGCCAGGCAAGTGTGTATATACAGTTAGATGGTTTAAAGCATTGGCCCTGTCCTTTTTATATATCTCTGGGCCTCATGCCATCTGTCCCTGCAGGGCAGAGAAAGGGTAGAGACTTGCACAAGGTCAGTCACACCACTAGGAAAGGATCAGAGCTGGAATTAAAGCCCTGGTGTCCTGCCTTCCAGGCCAGGGCTCCTCCGTGCCCAGGATGCCTCACAGGGTGGGGGCCTGTGCCCGAGGGACCAGTTCTCTGCCTGTCCCTGCCAGGTACACCCCCGTGGGCCGCTCCTTCTTCTCACCGCCTGAGGGCTACTACCACCCGCTGGGGGGTGGGCGCGAGGTCTGGTTCGGCTTTCACCAGTCTGTGCGCCCTGCCATGTGGAAGATGATGCTCAACATTGATGGTGAGTGGGGAGAGCGATGGAGCCAGGGGCACCCTGAGTCCAGTGACCACACTCCCAGCCTTCTCCCTCCCAGCTCTGCAACCATACTCCTAGTCTACTCCCTGTAGCCCTGGGACCCCCGCCCCATCCCAATACCCTGTAAGGAAGAGGGTGTAAAGAGCAGTACCTCCACTTATTCTGGAAGACAGAGCCTGAGCTGAGCTGTCCCTACCCTGTCTGTCCCCGCAGTCTCAGCCACGGCCTTCTACAAGGCGCAGCCGGTGATTGAGTTCATGTGTGAGGTGCTGGACATCAGGAACATAGACGAGCAGCCCAAGCCCCTCACGGACTCCCAGCGTGTGCGCTTCACTAAGGAGATCAAGGGTGAGGACCCAACTAGGCAGGGAAGGGAAACAGCGTTACTTTCTCTTTAGCCCTAAAAGGAAATCCCCCTGGGATATGTTCAGGGGAGAGGCCAAGCCTGGGAACCTGAGCCACCTATTCCAACCCTGACAAACAGTGTGTGTATCCCAGGCCTGAAGGTGGAGGTGACTCACTGTGGACAGATGAAGAGGAAATACCGCGTGTGTAATGTTACCCGCCGTCCTGCCAGCCATCAGACGTAAGTTGACAGGGTTGCTGAGCCATCCATTGGTGGAGAAGGAGAATATCTTAACACAGTCCCTTCACTCCCTGGCTTCCACCCCCCACCCACTTACCCTGAGAATAAGCCTTGGACTGGCCTGGGTTTTCAAAGATAAGCTATGGGAATTTGGCACCCCTCCCCCAGTCTTCCCAGCTCCATTGATATTCTCCCTACTATTTTTACCTTCCTGGGCTCCACCTTTCCTCCATTGGCCTTTACTATAGATCAGGCATCTTCCCCTGACTCCTGTCTCAGTTTTGTAAATGTTAGAATCTCTTTAGACTTATTCTTCCTCCTGAAAAAGAAAGCTGGGTTCCTGGGCTAGTCCTTGGGGAAGCTGTCAGTGATTTCATCTGCCTTCTTGACCTCAGACTGTACTGGACTGTGAGTGCCTACTGTGTGTCAGGCTTTATGCTCAACACCAGAGATACAGATGAGTCGGGTATGGTCCTGATGGTTGTGGAACTTGCCTCTCAAATCTTTGGCTTCTCTTTTGGAGCCCTGTATTGCCTGCTTTCCCAAGAGTAGCAGTACTCAAGGGGCTGGATAGGATGAAGCCAAGTCTGGGTCTTCCCATGGTTGTAGATCCAGAGAGATGGGATTGAATACTGGGCTCATATACCTCCTTCCCTTCCCCCAAACAGGTTTCCCTTGCAGCTGGAGAGTGGACAGACTGTGGAGTGCACAGTGGCACAGTATTTCAAGCAGAAATATAACCTTCAGCTCAAGTATCCCCACCTGCCATGCCTGCAAGTTGGCCAGGAACAAAAGCATACGTACCTGCCCCTAGAGGTAAGGCTGCCAAGTGACGGCTGGGCTGGGGAACAAGCATTGTACCTATTCACTGATCATCAGAGGTCTGTTCTTCCATTTGTAGCCTCTCATCTTCATTTTGAAGTTTGGAAAATTGACATTTGGAGAGGTATGAGGTCATTTTATGAAATGTAGGCCTCATTCTTACCTGCTAAATTCTTTTCTATTTCCCATCCCGCTCATGTTCTTTCAGGACTGCCAGGCAAAGTTGAAAACTATATTTACTGCGTTGAATAAGTAATTAGTTCGTTCAGGACAGAGATTTCAGATACTCACATTCATGTCCTCTTAATTTCTCTGTTCTCTGGAGCTGGGGATCCTAAGTGACCTAGAGATACAAGTGTACCTTATTTTAGAGAAAATGGAGGTGAATGTTGAATCCTATTTCCCTAATGATGAATGTGTTCTTTGTGAAAAAAATTTAGTCCTAAGATTTGTCATATTTTTATGCTTCAGTAGACCTTTGAAATTAAAGACCTTTGAAATTAAAGAAAGAATAGTAATGCTTCTTAAGTTATAGAATGCAAATATAGAACCATTGGGCTGTGTTTGGTTTGGCATACACTAGCCAAAGTGTTTATTGAGAAACTACTGCTGACTGCTTCATTGTTTAGTTTATTGCTACTCAAAGTGTGGTCAGTGGACCAACACTATAGGCATTACCCAGGAGCTTGTTTGCAATGCAGACTCTCAGATCCCACCCAGATCTGCTAAATCAGAATCTGTCTTTTAACAGAATCCAAAGAGGATTCATCTGAACATTGAGGTTGGAGAATCACTAGCCTAGACTTTTGTCTTACTTTGTTTCAGCAGCAGGAGTCAGATAGCTGGGATCAAAGCTCAAGACTTCGGTGAACTTCTGGGGTTTCAGAACTAACCAGAGGGAGTTAGGCTGCAGGGAGGAGAGATCCCCAAACCTAAGAACTGACTCAGTTAAGAGGTGCTGATGCACAGAAAGTGTGATGAAGACAATATTTTCTCCGAGGTGTAAACGGAAGTCTTTAGGGACGATCCCAACTACGTAGATAGGCTGTAGGTCATATCTACTGCCAGCTAAGGTTTGTTAGCAAGTTATTATAACATTACTTCTGTTTACACAACAGTTTCCGAGGAGGAATAATTTATATAATGACTTATGTTTTGATTTTTACTGTTGTTTGTTTATTTAACAAATGTTTAGTGAGCTCCGACTATGTGTCTTATATATACTTTTTTAGGTGCCGGGAATGTAGAGATTAACACAACAAGTTCCCCGCTGTCATGGAGCTTACATTCTAGAAGGGGGAGATAGATAATAAATTGATAAATAAGGTAGTTTCAGATGGTGGTAAGTGGTACAAAAATAATAAAATAGGTTAAGGGGATAGAAGTAAGGGTGGAGGGGGTTGGAGAGCCACTTTAGTTACTGTGGTCAGGGCAGGCCTCTTTTAGGAGACATTTGAGCTGAGTCCCAATTTAAGAAATAGAACCAAGCTTGTAACAACCTGGGGGAAGAGCCTTCCAGGCAGGAGGTAAATAACAAGTACAAAGGCTCTAAAGCAGCAGGAAACTTGGGTCTTTTTGAGAGATAGACAGAGGCCACAGTCGCTGGCATGTAGTGGATGAGGGGAAAAGTAATAGATGATTTTGGAGAGAGGTTCAGGGTTAAATCATGTAGCCTGGTGGGATTTTTTTGTTTTGTTTTGTTTTTAAGAATAGATTAATTAAGATATAATTCACATACCACAAAGTTCACTCTTAAAATGTCCAATTCACTGGTTTTTTAGTGTATTCACAGAATTGTGCAACTGTCATCACTATTTGATACTAAAACATTTTCATCACCCTCAGAAGAAAGCTCATACCCTTTAGAAGTCACTTACTATTCCTTCCACTGTACACACACACACACACACACACACACACACACACAGAGCCCCTAGTAATCACTAGTCTTTCTGTTTCTGTGGATTTATCTGTTCTGGATATTTCATATAAATGGAATTATATGTGGCCTTTTTTGACTGGCCTACTTCACTGAGCATGATGTCTTCAAGGTTCATCTATGTTGCAGCCTATGTGAGAATTTCCTTCCTTTTTAAGGCCGAATAATATTGTTGTATGTATATACCACATTTTATTTATCCATTTCTTCATTGACAGATACTTGGATTGCTTGTATCTTTTAGTTATTGTGAATACTGCGACTATGAATATAGGTGTACAAATGTTTGTTCTGGTCCCTGCTTTCACTTCTTTTGAGTACATGCCCAGAAGTAGAATTGCTGGATCATATGGTAATTCTGTGTTTAATTTTTTGAGGAATCACCATACTGTTTTCCACAGTGGCCATACCATTTTACATTCCCACCAGTAGTGCATTGCACAATGGTTCGAATTTCTCCACATCCCTACTTCAGCCCTCTTCTTAGTATTGATTCTGTAGCTGAAATCTGTAGAGAGTGCTACAGCTTTAAGGTACCTTTAAGAGAGCAACATTACAGATTTTAATTCTGGATTTTCATTAGTGAACTGATCGATTTGTATGTTGTTTGGGATACAGAGTCGAAGGGCAAATAGATGACCTTGCCCTGGTTTTCCCTACCATTGTTCTGCATGAACTCTGGAAATTAGGGATAGTTCCAGTACTTACATAGTGTTGGCCCTATGGGAGCAAGTTCCATGTTTCATTTCTTCTAAATCCTCACAACCACCTCATGAGAGCTAGTGTTTTTTCCGCATGACTGAAAATAAACTATCTCAGAGTGGTTAAGAGACCTGTGCCTGCCCCAGGTAACATCACCTAGAAATGACAAAGCTGGGCTTCAAACTCAAGTCTTCTAAACCTACTGGCTCTCTCTACTCTGCCAAAAAGCTTCCTGTTCACAGCATCTCGAATATAGCAGATTGGGGCGTTAAGTCGTGTATATCGCTGGAAAGTCTATTCTGATCTCCATTGTGTTCTGTTGGGCCCCAAACAGAGGAACCAAGTGGCAGGATGTTTTTCATACCAACAGAGGAAACTGTCAGTCAACAAACAGTGATTTCTATAGTCCAGGGGCTCAGTGATCATTTGTAGACTGGGGCTCAAGAGTTAAGAGCCTTCCCCGGTTCTTTTGGTGGGTTGCAGGATGGAGAAATAGACTTCCTGTCACCATTGGAGAGCTGCCTACTACCTTAGGAATCCAGTTTGTATGTATTGACTTTTTTAGTATTCAGAAGAGCTCTACATTGGGTCCTTTGGTAAAAATAATTTATCCTGCAATTTATTGAGTATTTACTGTGTTGCAGAACTGTACTCGGCCCTTTAAGTGCTTTATTTTATTTAGTCTCCAAACAATGCAATGAGATTATTACTGTTGTCTCCATTTAACACATGGGACCTGAGCCGAGCCCAGATCTGGCTCTGGATCACAAGCTCTTAATCACAAAGTAGCTATATTGCCTTTTGTGTTGCACACGGGTATTTTCTAACTTAGCCTGTGTGTCCAAGAGATTTTGCAGACCCCTTCCCAGGACAGACAGCCAAGGTCTGTTCCCTTACTGGGGGGCTCTGAATATAATAGGGTAGATGGAACTCAAGCCAGAGTTACCCACCGTTCTTGTTTCCTCAGGTCTGTAACATTGTGGCCGGGCAGCGCTGCATTAAGAAGCTGACGGACAACCAGACTTCCACCATGATAAAGGCTACAGCGAGGTCGGCCCCAGACCGACAGGAGGAGATCAGCCGCCTGGTCAGTGGGGCTGCAGAGAAACAAACGTATGCTCAGTTGCTCAGTCACTGGGGCCCCTGGTTGCAAGATGCTTTCCTGCCTTGGCAGGACCCTCAGGAGAACACAAGTCTAGATTTGTTTCCTGGGATTCCATAGGATTGCTCTTGCTTCTTGACCCTGTACCTACTTTGCTTTCTTTTTCTTTTTCCCTTTTGTATTACTTCCCTATGTTATCCACTCCCACTTATGTCATCTTCCACTTTCCCTCCTGTTTTAGGGCTACTCTTGCCAGTCTCAGCTGCCCAGGGCATTCTACTTGGGACCCAGAAGGTGAGCAGTATTGCCAAGCTGCTGCTCTCCTGAGATCCCCTTCTTTTGTCTTGCAGATGAAGAATGCCAGCTATAACCTAGATCCCTACATCCAGGAATTTGGGATCAAAGTGAAAGATGACATGACGGAGGTGACGGGACGCGTGCTGCCGGCGCCCATCTTGCAATATGGCGGCCGGGTGAGCAGGGTCAGGGCCACACAACATCTCTGGGCATTTTGGGGGGTGACGGGGTTGTATAGCCAGGGGCTTTTGCTCCCCTACCCACCTGGCTCTACTGAGGCTCACCTGGGCGCCCCCTCTGCCTATCCCCAGAACCGGGCCATTGCCACACCCAATCAGGGTGTCTGGGACATGCGGGGGAAACAGTTCTACAATGGGATTGAGATCAAAGTCTGGGCCATCGCCTGCTTCGCACCCCAAAAACAGTGTCGAGAAGAGGTGCTCAAGTAAGGAGGGCTGGGTTTATGGGTGGAAGGGTGGGAAGGACCCTAGAGTTGCCTGCATTCTCCTACCCCCAAGGGGCCAAGATTTGACCTGTAGTGTGCTATTTCTGATTCTTGGTTCTGCCTTCTTGAACTGTCTGGCACAAACTTCTGCTTGTTCTTTTCTGCCAATCTGGGGTCAGGAGCCCTACTTGTTCAGAGATGATGATTTCAGGGCATGAATGTTCTCATGGAGGCCCGAATTATTTTTTTGTTATAATTATTAACATTGGTAATAAATAGTAGTAGTGGTGACTATAATGTTTATGCCAACATTGTACCTAATTTTATGTCTTCTTATTTCATCTTCACAGTAAGTAGGTGGTGGTATTTCCATTTTCAGGAGACTGAGGCTCAAAGAGGTTAAGTAACTTGTACAAAGTTTGCGTATCGAGAAAGTGTCAGAGTTGGGGTCATATCGGACGGAGGCTTCAAAGCTTATATTCCTAACTGGAGACAGAAAAGAGCAGTTTATTCAGTTGGTCCTCTGAGCTGTCCTCTCCTGTGCACAGAATTTGTTCAGTCAGCTCCAAGGGACCTGAATTAGGTGAACATGAGTTTAAAGGCCTCTGTGGCTGAGGGGCTGGGAGCAGATAACAGTGAAAAAACTGATACAGCCAAGTGGTTTATAGGGACAGGTTAGGGGAATAATCGTCTTGAATGAGTGAATGAGTAATTGGAAGTCACTGACTCTTCCCCACGGTACTTTTTTTTAAAACAGCTTTATTGAGATATGTTTCAAATACCGCAAAATTCACCCATTTAAAGTGTACAGTTTGGTAGTTTCTGCAGTCTTTTGCAGTGGTGGTTTCTTTTCTCTGGATCTTGGGTGGGGTCAGTGCACTGCGAGGCTGAGTGAGTGGCGCTGAGATGCACTCCCTGGTGGGGTCAGCTGGCCTTGGGGTTTTCATAAGAATTAGTTAACAGCAGGCCCTGTTGAATGTGAGGACTTTGGCTGCCCTGCCCCACCTTCTCCACTCACAGGTACCCAACTACTACCATCCCAATTGTAGTTTCTTTTAAATGGGTTCCTCTTGTCCCCTTTCCTTGGTTCTTGGTATTCTAGCCCCATTTAAGCCAGGTTTCTCCTAGCCTTGGCCAAGCATTGGAGAGCCTGTCCTCAGCAATATTGGAAAGGCTCCCAGCTCTCTGCCTTTATGCCTTTGTGTTACCTTGTTGGTAGCTCTGTTCTCTACGTGCTTCTCTCTTATTCCCATGTCCCATTTTTTTGAGAAGCAATTCATTGTTTTGGATATTTTGCGAGTAGAGAAACTGATAAACGTAGAATCTGAGTTGGAAGGAGTCAGTTTATCAGACATCTCCTTCTTCCAGTGATTCCCAAATGTAGGGGGTAAGAATGTGACTTGTATGCCTGGGTCAGTAGTACCCAGTGGGACGTGTGGCTCTGGGATAAAAATAAAGATTTGGGAGTCTTCAGTCATAGCAGCAGGTGAGACTGTCCTGGGAGAATGTGCACAGTGAACACAGGCTGAATCTAGAACTCAGAAAAACTGGAAAGGAAATAGAGTTCCTAAGTGTATGAGGGGATGGGATTCTGAACACAGTAAAAGGTTATCCTATCCTAAGATAGAGGGGCCAGAGACAAAGGTGGCCGTGGAGGTGGAGGGAATGGATGCGGGAGTACTAGGATCAACCCTCAGAATTTTTCTTTTGGTTAAAGAGGCCCCAATACTTCAGCTGTATTACTTAGGGTAGGCTCTTAAGATCTTCCCCATCTTAGACTTCTCTCAACACTTTGTGGCCCCCAACATTGGACACAGTATCCCAACTGAGCTGGTAGATAGAAGACTGGGAATACCAATTTCCTTTAAGTAGAGACCCACTATCAATGGAATCTAGTAACACACTGGTTTTTTAGTAGCTACATTGCAGTTGTATGTAAGGCAGAGAAATGGAAAAAAATACTGTTTGTAGTCCATCAAAGAGCCGGGCTCTTATTTACAACTGCTAGGTTATATTTCCTTATTCTACATATTTATCTTGAAAATAAATATGTAGAATAATATGGCAAACATCCATGTGTCCATCATCCAGACTTTTGTCATATTTTATTTCTCTAAAGTAAATAAAATATAACAGATAAACTTGACATTTCCTTTATGTCTTCCCTGCTAACCCTATTCCTCCCTTCTGACACAGTTACTGTTCTGAATTATTATGACTTTCCTATCCAATTATACATTTTATATACTTCTATGCATATAAATGATTTTAAATTTTATGTAACAGTATTATACAGTATTTAGCTAGCTTATGTTTTTTGACTAAATATGTGAAAAAATAACTATTTTCCCACTACAAAGGTTTTTCAATGTATCATTGATATTTATATGCTATATAATAGCATCCTGTAAACAATTTGCTTTTTTCTCTTTGTACATTTTTGTTTTTAATCTAAATGCAGGATTTTCACAAATTAAATTTCCTGTTGTTCATTTTAGTCTGTCATTATATTTATGTAACTTAATTTTTTTAATCTATTGCATGTGTGTACCCTCTCTCCCAAGTTTGTCTTCCTTTCCCAGGGTGAAGCCCTAAAGCCAAAGGAAAGAAGCTTGTTTAATTATTTGCTCTCAAGCTTCAAAGAACCAGTAGGAAGGAGCTCATTTTTATTGAGCACGTCCTGTGTTCCAATCACTGTTGGAACCTTATTTATGTTCATTTGAGCAAGGAGGCCCTCCACTTGGGCTTCTGCCTACTGCTATGGACTTGTAACAGAAGCCGTTGCTTGAGTGGGACATGGTGGGGACCCTGAGAATTCCCACAGTTCCCTTCTCTGGGCTCCCTCAGCTCTCTGCTTGTGCCATTCAACACTTAGCAAGCTCTGTCTTGTCCTACTCAACTATACATGTTTTTTACACTAGCTGTGATCATGTCTCATCCACCTTAGACTCTCTCAGTGACTGTCAGTGCTTAGGCACCTATGATGGAGGCATTTGGTCAGAGGTATTAAGGTGGGACTTACTGCCTCCTGTCATGACCATAATTGTGCTGCAGGAACTTCACAGACCAGCTGCGGAAGATTTCCAAGGATGCAGGGATGCCCATCCAGGGCCAGCCTTGCTTCTGCAAATATGCTCAGGGGGCAGACAGCGTGGAGCCCATGTTCCGGCATCTCAAGAACACCTACTCTGGGCTGCAGCTCATTATCGTCATCCTGCCAGGGAAGACGCCAGTGTATGGTACAGTTCTCTTGGGACAGTGGTCACAATGATGGGACTCTTTTCAGGGAGTTTCCTGGAGGCTCCTGGGGAGACTCAGTGTGGATTCTTAGCTCTAGCCAGAGCCGTCCCTTACTGTCAGTGCCCCTCTTCTAGGAGAAATGTCAGCCTTAGGAGCCATCGAGTCATCCCAGGTCCTGTTTACCTGCTCACACTCCTTTCCAGTAACATTTACTGTGGTCCTCTGTGCTGGTCTTCATGCCAGGCTGCACTGGGCCAGATACAGGGATGGGTTAGTCCAGATTCCTGTTCTTAGGAGAGTGCAGTCTATGAGGACACCCAAGGAGAATGTGTGGTGTTTCTTTCCTGTTAGTGTTCCATTGCCTCGGAATGACTCGGACTTTTTGGGAAGTTTTTGCTTTCTCCCTCTCTTTCCCTCTTTTAAGAATGGGAATGACTAACTATATATATCTCTGGCTCAGTACTTTTCTCTTACTCCGTTTTCTCTCTCCACCTATTACGCTTCAAAGGAAAAGGTGTCCCTCTTCTTACCTTGCTCAACCTGTGTGTGCTCTTGTCCCCATCGCGTCTTACTACCTTGGGGACTTTATGTACCCTGTAACCCTCAAACTTCTTCAGATTCCCTGTCCTAGAGCGCATTACCACTCTTACGCCATCTCCTTTAGCTTTTGTCTTCCTATTTTCTTGTTTTTCTTCATACTTTTTGAATGAGTTGTATACATTCCCTACACCCACTTCTTCACCAGCCACTTACTCCGTTGCCTCTGTCATCTACCTTACTTCTGCCTTTCACCTAAACTTCTGTAGAGGATCACCAGCTACCTTTCTCAGTTCTCCTCTTCTCTTGACTAATTAATATTTTCTCCTGTCTCCCCTTACTTATTTTCATCATTACCAGGAATGCCTGGTATTGTCCAGATTTCTGTATGGTATAGTCCTCTTGGGACAGTGGTAACAAGGATAGGACTCTTCTCAGGGTAGCTCCTCTGCCCTCTCTTTCTGTCTTTACATTTTAGTGAAGTTCTCATCCATTTCAGTTACTTCAGTCACCACCTATTATTATCATATGTTATAATGTATTACTGAAATCTTGATCCAACCGTGGACCTCTCTGCAGCTCGCGTCTGGCTCTTTAACCTCTCTCCTTTCCTTCATCAAGAGTTTGTTGATGACCTACTATGTGGGAAACACTGCTTGATCCTGAATACATTGGTGAGAAAAGCAGAGCGATCTCTGCCCTTATAAAGTGTTCTGGTGGACCATCTCTTTAGTAGTTTGTCTTCTTTGTCTACCAGTGACCCTTTTATTTACTTCTCTTTTCTGTGACATCACAGTTGTTTCTGGGTACCTTTATCCAGACTGGAGGCAGTCTGTCTTTTCTTTGTTTCACCTCCAGTGTACTTTTTTTACAGTCTTAAGATATATTCCTTGTTCTCCACCCACATTTCTCAACTTAATTCTAATATTGCTTCTTAAATCTTTGTTGAATATGTTACTGCATGAGATTTTGTAACAGTACTACTCCCCAAAAAAACCTTCATTGGTCCCCATTCACAATATAAAAGGTTTTCAGGGCCCTGATCTTGGTTTAACCTTTTCAGCTTTATCTTGTACTTTTCCCTTTCTGGTATGCCACACATACCAGGAAGATCACTTGTTCTGAAATTAGATAGAACTGGATTTTAATCTGGCTATGCCAGTTTACTGGCTTAGGCTAATTACCTAACCTTTCTCAGCCTCATGGATTATTTATATAAAAAACAGCATCTAACAACGATGCCTGGCACATAGTAGATACTCTAAATTCTCATTCCTTGTCTGTGCTGCCCACTCTCTGGTTTTGCTCACATATTTATCTTTGTCTAGGACATCTAAGTACTCTACTTGTTATCCTATACCTTGCGCTTAAAATTCTCTCCATCCTTCAAGTCCCACTTTAAATGTACGTATTCCTTGAAGCCTTCTCTAGTAATTCCACCGGGAGGATGAACTCGTCTCTTTCTGGATTCTTCTAGAAATTTTATCAGGTTGCTGATCAATTACTACCTTGCTTGATATTACTTTGAACAGAGAGTAGATCTGATTCTTAAACCTTCTTCCCTCTACATATATACACCTAAGGTAGAGCCTTCCATGGACATGACACTCAATAATTATGGATGGAAGTTGGTTGACCTCCAATCCATGTCTCTCTTGGGCCTTACATTGATGGCCCTTGGTTGGAAAATAAGGATGCTTTTTAGGAGACCTGCCTTGAGTAATTACCAGAGTTTCTGGTTCCCCCCCATTAAACAGAAAATCCAGTGTTTGGCTTGTCTGGGGAGTATGTAGTGCAGCATGCTTGGGGAAGGCAAGGCTTACTCAGAATTTTCCCTTCCCTGCGCTCAATAATGTTATACCTCTCTACAGTCTTACACCTTAATTAGGACCTTAGGTTTTTACCAGTTAAATGTTATTCCTTGATTTTACCAATAGGACAGTGGGGCCATCTGCCTAGGAATTAAACCTGCAGGTAAGAGAGCAATCTGGTTTTTCTAAAGACCTTTCACCCTCCTTCCTGAGAGGCCAAAAGAATGGAATTCTCTCTGTGATTTTCAAAGCAAGTCCAGTTGCACTGTGGTTGCCCTGAAAGTGTAGAAGGACGGTGTGACATTTGCCCAGTTCTGATCTGGTACTGTTCTGCATCCTGCCCTTCCTTAGTGTTTTTAACTTCTTTTCCTCCACTAAATTGATACTATTTTATATATATATATATATATATATATATATATATATATATATATATATATACTCTTTTTGTTTTTGAAGTATAATGTACATTTAGAAATCTTAGGTATTCAGTTCAGTGAATTTTCACCAAGTGTCACAGCAGTATAACCAGTACCCAGTTCTGGCCCAGGACATTACCATAACCCCAGGCTCCCAATTGCTAACAACTCCCCATCAGTGGGAACCATTATTATTCTGGCTTCTAATACCATACATTAGTTTTGCCTGTCTTTGAGCTTTATATAGGTGGAATCTAATATGACGTACTTTTTTTGTGTCTGGCTTCTTTCACTCAACATTATGTCTGTGAGATTCATCCATGTTTGTGTAGTTGTAGCCTATGTTATAGCTTTCCATCCTATGAATATAATAGTTTACATGTACTTACCCATTCATTATACTGTCAATGGACATGTTTGGATTTCTAGTTTTTACTATTATGAAAATGCTTCAGTGAACATTCTTGTACATGTCCTTTGAACATGTATACCTATTTCTATTGGGTGTGTATCTAGGAGGGATTTTAAAATATGTACAAATTTACACTTCCATCAGCAGTGTATGAGAGTTCTAGATACTTTATATCTTTACCAAACTTGGTATAATCTCTTTCATTTTAGCCATTCTTATGGATATTTAGTGCTATTGCATTGTGCTTTTAGTTTTGTTTTTTTTTTGTTTTGTTTTTTTTAATTGGGGAAGGGGTACAGGACTTTATTGGGGAATAGTGTGTACTTCCAGGACTTTTTTCCAAGTCAAGTTATTGTCCTTTCAATCTTAGTTGTGGAGGGTGCCGTTCAGCTTCAAGTTCTTGTCCTTTCAGCTTAGTTGTGGAAGGCGCAGCTCAGCTCCAGGTCCAGTTGCCGTTTCTAGTTGCAGGGGGCACAGCCCACCATCCCTTGCGGGAGTCGAACCGGCAACCTTGTTGTTGAGAGGACGCACTCCCAACCAACTGAGCCATCTGGGAGCTCAGTGGCAGCTCAGCGGCAGCTCAGCTCAAGGTGCCGTGTTCAATCTTAGTTGCTGGGGGCAGACCCCACCATCCCTTGCAGGACTCAAGGAGTTGAACCGGCAACCTTGTGGTTGAGAGCCCACTGGCCCATGTGGGAATCGAACCGGCAGCCTTCGGAGTTAGGAGCATGGAGCGCTAACCGCCTGAGCCACAGGGCCGGCCCTTAATTTGATTTTTTTGATTGATAAAGTTGAGTATCTCTTTATATGCCTATTGGCTATTTCACTAGCCTTTTTTGTAAAGTACCTGCTCAAGTCTTTTCCCTTTTTTATTGACTTATAGGTAGTCTATATAATTCCTTTATCGAATATACATGTGTATTACATATCTCTGCTCTGTGGCTTGCCTTTTTACTTTCTTAAATGGATCTTTTTGCTTAACAGGAATTTTTAAATTTTAATGTAGTCCAATTTATCAATATTTTTCCTTTATGGCTAGTAGTACTTTCTGTGTCCTGTTTAAGAATTCCCAAGGTCATGAAAATACTAGTCTCTGTTTTCTTTTCTTTTTTTCTTTTTTTTTTTCCAATTTTTGTAAGAGTTTATTTGACCCAAACTGATGACATATGCCGGGGAGCAAGATCTCAAATGCTCCCAGTCTATGTTTTCTTTAAAAAAAAATTTTTTTTTTTTTAACCTTTCACCTTTAGAACTGGTCTATTTCTGCCAGATGCTTTCTCTATCCCCTGGCAGTAGTTCCTCTGCTGGTGCAAAGCCTGGGCTCTCAGCCTGCTGCCCACAACTAGAATCAGCAAATGTACCCAGAGTAAAAGGAGCTGCTGAGATTAGCTCATCTCTGTGAGATTGTCTCTCTCTCTCTGGAGTTTTAGACCCTCCAGTTCTCTAAGGAGCTCTCTGCTGCCTTCAAAAAGGTGATTTCTGTATTTTATCTGGCTTTTCTGAATGTTCTCTGTAGAAGCACTGACTTACCACTAACTACTCCATTTCTCTTTGAAATGGAAAGGATCCCTTTAACTTTTTTAAATATGCTCAAGTTTCCCATTGAAAACATACCAAACCCTGCGTCTCCTACTTGGTACTTTGTATCACCAAAATAATTTTTGCTTCTATACATTAATTTTTTGCCTTGATTTCACTAAATCAAAAGGGCGTTTCTAATCTTCATTTTACCTGATCTCTTAGCGACATTTGACTTTGTTGAATACTTGGTTCTGCTTCAAACACTCACTGTTTCCTTGATATTCATGATACAACTGCCTTGATCTCCCTCCTAGTTCTCTGGATTTTTCTCCTGTCCAGAAGTCCTTTGCAGCCTCCTCTTCCTATTCTACAAATACTGGGAGTTCCTCGGGTTTCAGATTTAAGCTCTCTTCTCTCTTAACTCTGTTCTCTTTCTTGGTAATCCCATCAAGATCATGCCTTCACTTACCACCTGTTCCTAAATGCTGCATACATTTTGCATCTCTGTTTCAGACTACTCTTCAGTTTCTACCTGTACCCAGTTGCTTAGTTGATACCATCATTGGGATGACAAAAAAGCACTTCAAACTCAAAATGTCTCAAAAAGAATATATGATGTATCTATTCTATTACCAAAGCTAAAATCACAGATATTATCCATAAAAACTTTTTCTCCTTACTCACATGTTTATAGTCTCTGTGTCTCTTAAATACCTCTTGAATCTATTTCTCTCCATTTCAAAAACTGCCTTCTTAATATAAGCTACCCTCATTTCTTCCCTAGGTCAGCCTAATGACCACATTCTTTCTCACACCATGGTTCCTTTGCTCTCCTTTGTAGTTACTTTGGCCTTTTAGTTTCTCAAACATACAATGCTATCTCCTATCAGAGTGTTTTTTGCATGCTGTGCCTTCTGCCTGGAATGCTGTCTCCCAACCCCCCCCCCCCAAGTCCTTTTTTCCTTTAGATTTCAGTTCATGCAGTACTTTCTCACTTCTTTTCTGGCTAGTTTATTCCCCTCTGTTATATACTCTCATAGCTCTGTGAAGTTTTCCGTTGCAGCATTTATCATTGTACTTTTTGTGATTTTTAAAATTAGTCACTCGATAATAAGCAATATAAAAGTAGGGACTCTATGTGTTTCTGGTCACCACTGTGGTCCCTAGCCCCTCATAGACTGCCTGGCATCTCGTAGGTATTCAGTGAGTATTTGTGATGCCCTAATTAGTTCTCTCCCTGCTCGTAGCTGAGGTGAAACGTGTTGGAGATACACTCTTAGGAATGGCTACACAGTGTGTGCAAGTGAAGAACGTGGTCAAGACCTCGCCTCAGACTCTGTCCAACCTCTGCCTGAAGATCAATGTCAAACTTGGTGGCATTAACAACATCCTAGTCCCACACCAGCGGTATGAACTCTATTGCCCACTTTCCCTTGTCACACAAGGTGCCGTTCTGGGGATTGCTGAAAAGATAAGACCCTGGCCAGACAGAGTGAATCAGACACAAGGGAGAGGATCAAAATGGGTGCTAGATGGTGCCAGGAAGAGAAGACCCAACTCTCCACCATTGTCTTCTTTTCCTTGTTCAGCTCTGCAGTCTTTCAACAACCAGTGATATTCCTGGGAGCAGATGTTACACACCCGCCAGCAGGCGATGGGAAAAAACCTTCTATCACCGCAGTGAGTGATACTCTCCAGCTTCTTTGTAAGGTTCTCCTTTAGCTCTCAGTTCCCAAGAGTACTCATGATTTCCTTCCCTTAGCTCTGCCACTTGACCCTTCATAAGATCTCCTTTCAGCTAATCATCCCCATTAACACTCTGTTGGTATCTTCATAAAACTATATGGTGTTTTTTGTTGTTTTTCAGTGAGAGTGTAGGCTGTGGACAGAGACTTGTCACAGTTTCCATCACTCCTGCTCTGTGTTTGAGTTTCTCTCTCTTTCCCCATGCTCACTTTTGGGATATCGTAGTGACCATATCTCTTCTCTGAAATCCTCTTCCCCCTCCCTACTCCCAGCCACCTAGTAGATTAGTTGTCTCTCTAATTCCTGAGTTCTCTGCTCCCTGTCCCCTAGGGGCTTCTGAATTGCTAGAGGAATCAGGCCTTCTTTCCCACTTCTCTTTCCTCAACCCTCACGTTTCTCTAGGCAGACTGGGCTTATCTCAGTAAATGCAGGGAAAACCTATATTATGCTTATCCTTATTTTCCTTGTGGTCGTCCATCCTAGGCTCTGACCACTGTCCCCTTTGACTATGATGTTACTCCCACCACCTGGAAGAACACTCTTCACCATGGGTCCTGGGTAGGTTAGCACTTGAATGAGAAAAAGGACAAACCTGTGGTTGGATGAGGTTACTCTGTAAACTAGTAGTGCCAAACCTTCACATGCACCTCTGCAAGGGGGAGGGAAATCACACTTTCCAAGTGACTACTGTGGGCTTGGCCCTGAGCAAGGTGCTTTATATGTACTGTAACAGCACTGAAAGCAGGTGGTATTCTTATTCCTGTCTCCATTTGAGAGGAGGAAAAAGAAGATGAGATGGATTAAGTAACTTCTGCATGTGTGATAGAACAGAGATTGAAACCAGGGTTCATGGAATCCAAAACCCTACTCATTTCGATAGTGTAGTTTTCTTGCTGAGAAGCCTTTCCCCAAACCTACAGTCTGACTGTGTTAGGAGGGTGGAGTTTCTGGGGCCTGATCCTGCTCCTTTGATTATCAGGTGGTAGGCAGTATGGATGCCCACCCCAGCCGATACTGTGCTACCGTGCGGGTGCAGCGACCTCGGCAGGAGATCATTGAAGACTTATCCTACATGGTGCGTGAGCTGCTCATCCAGTTCTACAAGTCCACCCGCTTCAAGCCTACGCGCATCATCTTCTACCGAGATGGGGTTCCTGAAGGCCAGCTCCCCCAGGTAGGGCCCACAGTAGGCGGGAAAAAAACCTTTATATTAAGGGTCTAATGGTAGCAGAGAGTACTGCGACCTTTTCTAAGCTATTGGCACTTGGAGGTGCTACTTGGGAACTTCGCTAAATGGAATAGGCTTGGGCGCAGAGATCACAATGGTGAAATGGTGTGTGCAAGCATCCATAGACCCTGCTTCTTGGAACAGAAGACCCTCGGTGCCTGTTTACTAGTTAGCTCATGTCGAAGACTGATTCTTTAGACCAGTGGTTCTCAAACTTGAGCATGTATCCAGGTCATGGGGAGGGCTTGTTAAAACAGTCTGGAGGGCTCTACCCTTAGATGTGCTGATTCGGTGAGTCTAGGATAGGGCCCTAGAATTTGTAGTTCTGACAAGTTCCCAGGTGATGCTGCTTGTCTGGAGGCCACGCTCTGAGACCCACTCCTGTTGATTTTTCTTCACAATGTTCCTCCTATTCTTTCTGCCTGCCAAGCCTTCATATATATTTTTTCATTTAAGACTGCATATTCTGTTGTTTAGTATGCTGAACTGTTCTCCTTGACTACCATTTAATAACAATATAGCCACCATTTATTTGGTACCTTTTATGTGCCGTCAACTGTGTTAAGCACATCATATGAGTTCTATTTAATGCTTATAGTAGCCCTATGAGATAATAATTATTCCATTTGACAGATGAGAAAACTGAGGCTTGGAATATTAAATGATTTCTTCAATGTCACCCAAGCTAGTAAGTGATGGAACATGGATTCAGACAAGTTAGTCTGCCCAAAAGTCCATGCTGTTAACCATTATGCTATTTCCTCCAAGGCATCCAGTGTTTCCTAAAATACTGGATAAATTTACTGTATCATTTCTCTGTTCAGAAGTGTCTATTAGCTTCATATACCCTTGGGTTAAAATTCAAACTGCTTAACAAAGCCATCAGCAGTTATTAAGCCCTTACTAGGTTTTCTATGGTTTTATTTAATTATCTGTTTAGTCTTCACAGCAGCTTTGTGAAGGCTAGTCTTATTAGTAACTTTGGTAGTTATGGAGAAAATGGGAATTATAGGGTTTAAGTAATTTGCGCAAGGGGATACAGCTAGATAAAACTTGGGTTTAACCCTAGTTCTAATTGATTCCAAATTCTATCCACTCTGCCATCCAGTTTTGACCTCCTATAGCTGATAAATCCAAGGCCACAAGACAACCATTGCCTATGGTTATGTACCTGTGGCTTCTTCTTTAGCTGTTCCATTTTCTTATAATCCTGCTTTTTTGTAGGACTTAATTCATCTACTCCCTCTGCACCCATCCCTGAACTATGTGCCTGCTCTTGTCTCATGGTTCCAACCTTGTTTGCTCTTGAAGCTCACAAGGGAATACCCATTTTCCTCCTGATCCTGTAGTTGACCTTATTTTGGGCATTGTGATTTTAGTGATTTCTCTGTGAACTTTGGTTCTGTCTTGATTTGGGATCTCTTTATGCACAGGAACCAGGTGAGTGCTCTGCTGAGGCCAAGCTCTCTGCTGATGGCCAAGGTTTTATAGGAACACAGGTGAACTACAGAGAAGGCTGATTTGGGCAGGAAGAACCCATCAGCTCTAATGGTTGGGTGTCTTATAAAGGGAAACTGAGCAAAAAGCCCTATTATAAGTGGCAACATCAGAAAGACGTGTGAACTCAAGAGGAGCTGTATGTCTCTTTGTCTCTCTCCTCACCCTGTGCCTAGATCCTCCACTATGAGCTGCTGGCTATTCGTGATGCCTGCATCAAACTGGAAAAGGACTACCAACCTGGGATCACTTATATTGTGGTGCAAAAACGCCATCACACCCGCCTTTTCTGTGCTGACAAGAATGAGCGAGTGAGTGAGGGATTGCGGAAGCTGCCCATACCCTTATCCTGTCTCCCTTCTCTTACTATGAAAGAAGCCCTTGAGATGCTGTCTGGGGATTTAGTCCTTGGCCTCTTCATCCTCTCTGGCCCCTTTCTTCCCCCTAGCTCTTGTGGTCCTTCCTCTACCACCTCCTTCCCTTTGTTCCCCCCTTCTCCCCTCCTTCCCTTATACTTCCTCTCCCTCCTCCTAGCTCCCTGGCCTATAGACCCCATATATAGACCAGCTCCCAGAGAAGGGAAAGGGAACTACCATTTATTGAACTTCTACTATGTGCCAGACACTGTACAAGGCGTCTTCCTCACAGCAGCCCTGTGAGGTAGGTACTGTCATCATCTCCAGTTTAACCTCAGAAAGGTTAAATGACTTGCTAAGATCATATAGCTAATAAACGGTGAAACCAGCTCTTAAACACAGGTCTGTGTGACTTTAGAAGTCCATTATTTCAAGACCCAATACCCTCCGGAACAGCAACTTCTGCTTTACTCTTGGGATTCTGGTGGAGTCAGAGTAGAACTGAGTTGGGGCCCTAGTTAGGGCCAGGCAGGTTTTGGGATCTTGGTTGTCTTTGTCTCTATACAGATTGGGAAGAGTGGTAACATCCCAGCTGGGACCACTGTGGACACCAACATCACCCACCCATTTGAGTTTGACTTCTATCTGTGCAGCCACGCAGGCATCCAGGTAGCTGGGCTATGTCCTGGGGTTTCCAATGGGCCAAAAATTAGTTGACTTTTACCACTGCCTCTACAATATATCAGTCATCAAGTGGCATTCAAATCAGGATTATTGTCTCAGTAGCCCTCCGTGTACTTGAACAGAAGTGTACTTTGAACATCTTAGGCAGGTTGCCCATAAGAAGGGTGCTTTGTGATATAGGTGACTTTGTGTTTGCCTGTTCATGGGTGGGTCTTCCAACTTAGCCATACTCTTAACAGTGATCCTGTTCCTTATCATCAGCCATCCCCTCTGCCCAACCTGGGGCCCCTCACCTTCCTATCTTCCCAGGGTACCAGCCGACCATCCCATTACTATGTCCTTTGGGATGACAACCGTTTCACAGCGGATGAGCTCCAGATCTTGACGTACCAGCTATGCCACACTTATGTACGATGCACACGCTCCGTCTCTATCCCAGCACCTGCCTACTATGCCCGCCTGGTGGCTTTTCGGGCACGATACCACCTAGTGGACAAGGAACATGACAGGTGAGGCCTGAGATCAGGCTGGCTTCCTTTTTGCTTCAGTCTCTGGTACAGACCCAACTTTCCTTGAGTAGAAGGAAATGGGTATTGTTCAATTTGGTGTCCCTGGGTTCACCTGCCCAAATCTGGGTTGTTGTTTTTTTTCCCCCCTTAAGTTGGTGTGGGAATTGGCACTCTGGGGATGGGGGAAGGGATTAGCGGCAGCTCAGTTCACCAGGAAGGACTTCTTTCATTTTTCCTTTTCAGTGGAGAGGGGAGCCACATATCGGGGCAGAGCAATGGGCGGGACCCCCAGGCCCTGGCCAAAGCCGTGCAGGTTCACCAGGATACTCTGCGCACCATGTACTTCGCTTGAAGGCAGAACGCTGTTACCTCATTGGATAGAAGAAAGTTTTCCAAGCCCCAAGAGCTGTGCTGCCCAAATCCAGAGGAATCAGGGAGGAGGGAGGTGGGGTAGGGAGGAGCACAGAAGGCCTTGTTTCCTTCTACAGAGGAGGCAGAGGGGTGGGGAACAGGGCCAGTAAGCCAGACCACCAGCCAAGAAATCTCTGATATCCACCTCATGCCCCCCACCCCTCACCCCATCTTGTCACATGGCCCTGACCCCACTGGACCAAGAGGGGCAGCACTGGTGCCCACCATACACACAGGTGTCTCACGTGACTCACAGTGCTAAAGACTCATGCCTGACAGCTTGGTAAGGTCGGCTCTGCAGCCCTTCGGACAAAAGCTGGTAGGTTTGGGTTTGATACTTTAGATGGGAAAGTGAGGGGCTTGAGAAAGTGGGTGGGAGGAGGGAAGGATTTTTTAGGAGCCTTAATCAGAAAAGGTCTAGATTTGTTTAAGAAGAAAAACGAAACCAGACCCAGATCAATATTTTAGGATACAAGATGTTTTAATGGGTTGAGAATCCAGTTTGTAGGAAGATTTTTAATCTCATGGTTTTGGTTGCTCCTCCTCCCCCGCTGCTACCCCTCCCCCTCCTTCCCCTCATTGCTCGCTCTCCACCTTTTCTACCCTACCTTTCACCTCCTCCCTGACAGACATCTAGCCCCTAATAAGACTTAAGGCACTATGGCACTTAGCCCTGAAGTGACACGACCCTGTCTTCCTTCCACCCGCTGGTGGGTAACCAGTGCCTTCCCTGTAACGGTAATGCTGCAGAACTGCAACCTTTTGTACCTTTCTTTGGGGGGATGGGGTGGGGGGGGAGAGGAGGTAGGTGGGGAAGAAATACCCCTAACCCAACAAGCCTCCAACCAGAGCGCCAGCTATTTTGCATTTGAAGGAATTTACTTCCATATTCATTGAGCTTTTAAAAAGATTACAACCTCAAGATGGTTAAAATCCATTGACATTTGCACTTTCAGACCTGACAAGTCTCGGAGCTGCTGTGATGACTGGCCCTTGGCCTTTCCACTTATGCCTCCTTTCCTCCCAATACCCTCCACCTTCCCACCTGCCTGAATCTGGAGTTACTTTCATAGCTTTTCTCACTCTTGGCTTCTTTTTTCCCTTGATGGTCAAGTCTCTTATGTTTCAATATTTCTTAACTGGGGTGTCTTATAACAAACGATCCTTAGGTCTAAAATAAGGAAAAAGCAAAAACTAAATGTTATTTTTATATCATAACTTGAGTCTATTGCCAAAATCTGGAAATCCCTCCCATGCCCAATGAGTTTACATCCCAGAAACATTGAGCCATTAGAAGGAACTATGTACCTGACTTGTTCTTTGGCCTAGGTAAGGGGTGTTTATCTCCCCAAGGTGGGGCTCAGGCTCCATCCTTCCTCTGTGCAGAAAATACCTTTTTCTTGTTACAGGCTCCCTCTGCACTGCCCTGCATTCTTTCCTGCAAGTGCATCTTCCCTTCCTCTGGACTGTCCTCTGACACTTTGGCTCATCCCAGATTCCAGCGTGTCCTATGAACAGGCTGGGTGATTTTGCTGCTCCCTATTGCTTCTGTTTACACAAATGAATTTTTTCTGGTTTCCCACTAGGGCATGTGAGTGGGTGGCATGGGTGTGTGTGTGTGTGTGTGTGTGTGTGTGTGTGTGTGTCTCCCCCTGAATAGAGATGGGATTTGGCTGTCTTATAGAACTGGAAATGTAGGGGGTTCTCACTTGGTACCTGCAGGCCTTGAGGCAAGGCCCCCTCTTTCCTTGACTGTTCATTTTCTCCTTTCCCACTGCTTGGGCTGAGAACTTGGAGCTTCAGTGTGGAAATGCCTCTTTGTGAGGAGCCTGGGTTTGGGTTTGCCCCAATCTGGTGATGAAACCACGACACTTTAGACCTAGCTCAGGCTTGGAAGCCAGCTGGAGGAAGGCCGGTTTGAATCCAGGCCTGTGCAGTTAGAGCTACCATTTCCCCTCCCCAGCAGCCCTTGTACAGATCCAGATTTGCTATGCAAAACAGTCTCTCCCAGGTTCTGTTCTGGTTGGCTACTTTGTTCAGCGACTTCACAAAACGTAGCACAAACATTGACTATGGAGGAAGGCATCAGGACTGTTGAGTAACTCCTCCTTTACTTCTTTCCTACTGGCTACAGCATGGGGTGCCCATGGGCACAGCCCAGCTGAAGAACAGAATGGAGGGCCCTGGGAGGAGGCAGCTCACTGGAGAGCCTACATTCCTTACACAAGTGCCTAAAGAGAGTGATGCCAACACTCCGTCTGCCCTGTCCATCACCTTCATAATGATGTCTACTTCGTGTGCAGCCACCCTTAGGGGAGGGGAGCTCTCTTGGGACAATGGGCTCTGCATGTTCTCTTGGGTGCATTTTGGGGCTGGGATCAGGGCACTATTCCTGGAGGGTCCAGTCATTCACCAGCATTTGCAAATATTCATAGGGAGCTGGTGGTAGCCACCTACTCTCAACAGCAAGTTTGTGTTCTCCCCTTTTTCTCTTTGCCTCACTCTCTCCAATTGGTTTTAGAGCTGGGGCTTGAAATGCATTTTTGAGCCCTTTGGCACTACATGTGCCATTCAAGAAATAAAAGCAAGAGAAGCAGCTTGAGCAAGGGCAAAAAAATGACTTCTTTCTTGCTCTGATTTTTTTTTGTTTTTATTCTTTGAGACTTGAAAACTACCCTGACCTTGAGGATTATTCTTGTTTGAAAGATGGTGCTGCAGGTTGGGAGCTGGTGTTGGCAACAAGCTTTGGCTTTCTTAGATTTGGTTTATGTGGTGCTTCTCACTTAAGCTTTGAGGAAGCTCTGGGATGACCCCAGCCTCATTCTCTTAGACAGGCCTCTTGCTCCCTTTGTTCCACTCTCTTGCCTTGCTTTTCCTCTGTCTTTCCCTGGTTTCGTTTTTTGTTGTTTTTTTCTATTCACTCAGCTTGCTTGCCGATCTGCCTGCCTATCTGCCTATGTGATGATGAATTCTTTGCATGGCTACAATGATCCTACTGTTAGCTGGCAAAGTCAGGCCTCGCTCCTTGGCTGCAGAAAACCAAGAGTCTGTTCCCCAAGCCCAGTGATGTCCTCTCTGGGGAGGACTGCCCTCCAGCTTACACAAGGGCAGAGCAGCAGGCATACCCAAATGGCAGGAAATCAGGGGGCTTCTGGCAACTTCCACACCTGTCCACTCCTTGGAGTTGGTTTCTGTCATTGTTTTTTCTAGATCTGGTTCCATTTCTCTCTACCTAGGTCTTCTGTTTTCAGAGGCTCTCTTAGGGTTGAGGTACTTGAGTATCCAGGGTTGGAGGGTTAGGGGATGGACATGGGGAAAGAAGAGAGTGATGGGAAGAGAATGGAGAGAATTTGGATCAGAGGTGGGAAAGGAGAGCACTGCTCATTTTTCCAGTCCAGCCTGACCCATTGTGGGTTGAGGTGCTACGCTGGCCTCGGGATAAGCCTGGGGCTCTTGTTGCTGGACATTTAGCCTTAGAACAGAATAATGCTGAAGAAGGCACCTAACGTGTGAAACCTCTGCCAAGCTCCTGGTTCCCACTTCCTAGCTAGCTCCTCTTTGGTGAAGCAACAGTGTTCCTGGAGTTTCCTTTTTCTTGTCCAGAATTCTGTAAAAGACTAGCACGCAAGATGGGCAGCGTCAAGGGGACACTGACTTCTTGACTGGCCCAAGGAATATCTGCAAGGCCGTGTTTTAGACCTGGTGTCGTGGGTAACAAAGAAGGATGGAAGCTTCTCCTCCTTCAGGGGAAAAGTCATCTCAAACTAGCCAAGGTGCAGTTTTGGAAACGACATCAGGGGAAGCTATTTTTATTTATATTTACTGGGCCTCGGTCAATCCAGGATGGCAGCTGGGATGCCTTCCTTCTTAAAGTCTGATCATGGCAGGGATTTGCAGGACACTCTTTTCTGTTTGGCCTTCTAAGTGGATTGGGGAGAGGGGATGCTCTGATTTTCTCTTTTCCCCCCATTTATTAGGACTTGCTTTCTCCCTGAGCAGGGAGGGAGACGCTAGGTTGGTGCTGTCCTCTTACTCTACTCCTACTGACTTAGAACCTCTGGCTGCTGTTTGGGAGCCCAAGAAAGGAAGTGGAGAGAATGACTCAAAAATCAATCAATCAGGTGGGGAAGGCAGATTTTCTTCTTTAAAAAGGAAAATGAACTCTCCAAGGATTGTGCAAGTAAAGACAATGTGTCGAATGCACCAAGCCCCCTGGTGTAGTAGCAATAAGGAAAAATGAAATGACTTTCCTGTGCACATAGTCCAACCTGATTGGTGTGTGATGTTGGCACTTAGCAGCCATCTGGTGGGCATGTGTGACTACTCTGGGTATTACTTTAGTTTTTTAAACTTTTTCTCCCTCTCAAGTCCAGCATGGATAAGGAAATGTCCCTGGAGCCCCACAGCTGTGTTCTTGTTTGCGTTTGTTTCCCTTTGAGACTTGTGTTTGTGTCCTGCTTTGAGCTGTACCTTGTCCAGTCTATTGTAAAATTATCCCAGCAGCTGTAATGTACAGTTCCTTCTAAAGTAACAGCAGCAGCACAATTCTGTTTTATAAAGACAACGGTGGCTTCTATTTCTAAAGTGCGGTCTCTCTCTCTCTGTCTCTCTCTCTCTCTTTTCCTATTAGCAAAGCAAACTGTTAGATTAATTATATCTCTGATAAACTTTAGCTTAGAATATTAGATTGCTACAAGAGCAGAACCATCACTTCTAAAGGAGGAAAGTGGATGAGACAAATTCCAGAGTGTTGAAACTGCGGATTGTGTGTAATCATACTTGACAGGGCCTCCATTTATTCTTCCACAAACACGCGAAGTATTGTGTCCAGCAGTATTGTGGAGGGAAAGGCAGACACAATTCAAAAATGGGGGAAATCTGTCTCTCTCCTTAAGGTGCTTAAAGTTTGGTGTGGGGGTATGAGTAGCCAAATGGTCCCTTGGTACAGGAGAAAGATAATGAGGGACTGGAAGAAGGCTATAAGGCAATGAAGTTAGAGAAAAAAGGGCAGATTTGAGAAACACTCAGGAGATAGAACTGATAAGACTGAATGGATGATGGAAGGGGAAGAGAGGAGTAGGGGTTGATGCCCAGGTTTCTGCTGGAGCAAGTGAGTATATTGGGACATTCCTTTAACCAAGATGGGGAGGGGGGAGACTGTAGAAGGAAGGTGGTGAATTTTGTGAAGAAAGACAATTAGCCTTGCTTGTATAGACTGAGTTTTGAGGTTCCCATGGGGCAATGAGGTTAAGGTTTCCAGTAAACACTTATGTTTTGGTGCTCAGGGAAGACTACAAAACTGCAATTATAGATAATGGGATTCCTATTCATATAGATGATAGTTAAAGCCATAGAAGTGAACAAGATGGTTTAGAAAAGAGTAGAGTGAGAGAAACATTGTGTACAACTAGGAAACGATTTAAGGGAGGAGGAGAGGAAGCAGAACCTAAAATGAATGTCAAATCACTAGTAGATACCTTGTATATTTTTGACTGATTTAATGAGGTGGAAGAAAAATCCAGAGCATGGAATAGGATCCCAGAAGGTGTGATTAACACCATGAACTGCAGCAGTGAGGAAGGGGTATTTTTTCCTACTCCGTTTATCATTCTCCACCCCATCTTCTCTTGGATTTTATAACTTTATGGTCATTCTCCAGTATTTCTTGAAAATGAGCTTTGGAAAACCTAATTTGAATAAGGCTAAGACTAGGACTTCCAAGTTGTTCACCACAACCGCCACCACCACCTCCAGCTTCCTCCTGTCCTCAGGAGATACTTGTAAAAGAATAAAATAAACAAACCTATTTTTGTTCCTAACCAGTGTCATAGATGGTGTTCCAGTGCACTCGATAGCACTTAGCAGCTTGCTGTCTTTATTTTCGTGTCTTGTTTCCCCCCTGAGCCTGTGAGCTCCTGGGAACAGAAACTACATCCTATCCATTTTTGCCATCTTAGGGCCATAGCATGTATTTGTGAATAGAATTGAAATGAACTAGAAATCTGTAGTTTATGCATACATGGGGTTGGGGGCGGGGAATCAAAAGGTGCTATTGAGTACACAGGATGGACTCAGCATTTCTGAATCTTCAGGTAAGCAGAATCTTAACCATATTACCATAATTTCTCACTCTCACCCCAACTTGGAAGTTCTATGGTTTTTGTACCTTAAGCTGATGGTACAGTAGTCAAGCATGTAAGTTGTGGCATTCCTCCCTGCTACTGCTAGCGTTGTTATTCTGTGGGAAGATTGCTCAGAGGAGGATTCTGGCACAGGGCCCAGTGAGAAATTTTCAGTGGCAGCTATTATGTACATAAGTGGGCCCTAGCATTCCCCTGGAGGCCAAGTGTTGTGACTTCAAATTGCAGAGCTAACCTGTGGCTACCACCTGACAAATTCCCTTGGGAGCAAGCCAGCCAGACTCCATGCTCCTTTTTAGAAGCAAGGGTGAGTGGGCTTGGTTGTACTTTAAATGCAAATTGGAACATGGGGGAGACTTTTCCCAGTTGAAATAAGACTTAAAATAAATGTATGACCCTTAGTGAAGCAGAAGTAGTTAGCAGAGCAAAGGGGAGGATGATCATTATGGCACTTTTTTTCTTTTACCATACATTTCAATTTTATTAATGATTGATGTTAAAAAAAAGTTTCAAGATTTGGCTGTTGGTTGCTACTCAAGAGAAAAAGATGATGGGAGCCCAAGGCCTGATTTGTCTGGCCCTGGAGCTCAAAGTATTAAGTTAAGGGTTGTCCTAGCACCCTGGACATCCCTTTGCAGTATTGGTGGGGCAGCCTTCCCTCTGCCCTGTCATTCAGCCACATGTATTGTAGCACGTTTTTATCTAGCAAGTGGCTTGGAGCAGAGTGAGGGTGGGTATTTGTTGGGTATCTCTTGGCTTAGCAGACCCCAAATCTCTTGGCAGTTAGGTTTGGGGGCTAAAGGAAAGGGTTACAGTACAAAGAGAAGACTATTTTCAAGTTCTGAGTCTGAGCAATTTCCAGACTGTTGCGTGTGCTGTTGGAATGGCAAGTCGCATTGAATTGTCACAAATAGCTCTCCCTGTTTCTAGCTTTCAAGACATTTATTCCTCTGGCTATCGGCTGAGGAAACCTGGCAAGCTTAGAAATGCAGAGCATGAGAGAGGCACTCCTGTAAAGCAGCTATGTCAAGGAGTAGCTGGAAAAGTGGACTTGCTGGGGATAAGGTACATTTTAGAAGTTCTTCACTTGCGCACCATGACTATCTTCCCCAGGATGCTATATCGAGGTTTTTTAGGCCAGCGTGGTTTACCCTGCAGGAACACATTGTCCTCTGCTCTGGACTGCAGCAGCTTCACCACTATCTTCTTGGAGGTGTCTTTTTGGGACAGAAATCTGAGGGACCTTTCTAAGGAGCCCTCCATCCCTCGTCCCCACATATTGAAGGCAAGTAACTTTCTTAAAGGAGGCAGTAGGAGATCCCAGCCAGTTTTTTTGAAAAAGCCTATAGGTTGTTAATGGAAGTGAACTGAAAAAGGAGGCTTGGGAACTTTGAAGTATTTGGCTAGGCGTTTTGTACAGTATCTGTTTATCTTATTTAATTGCATCAGCACAGCATTCATGTGATTTTATCAATTACCTTCAGTTGCATATAACAAAACTCCCATTAAGTTGGCTTAAATAAGGAAACTATTACATGACAAGATGTCCTGATTTAATATGGCCCCAAGGTTGGTTACTTCAGTGGCTCAATGATAAAACCAACAAACCAGGTTCTTGCAGTCTTTTTGTTCTGCTACCCTCTATGTTGGTTTATCCTCATGCTAGTTCACCTAAGGGTCCCAGATGGCTTCCATAATTCCAGGGAGGAAATGCTGACAAAACAATGTCTTGCAGAAGAGGGACTAAGTATTTCCCATGTTTCATGTAAAGTAAGAAAATCCCTGGAAGCCCCAGCTAATCTGGCATCATGTGTCATTTGCTAGAACTGGGTCATCTTCCCACTCCTGTCATTGGCAAAGCAAATAAGATCATCCATCATGAGTGGCTTAGATTAACTAGGAGTTACCTCTAACTTGTGTGGCTTAGAAAGGCAAATCATGTCTGTTAGACAAGAAAGAAGGACTGTTGGGTAGGTATCCAGCAGTGTCTGCTCTACTCAAGTCCTCTGGTTTTTACAGAGGAGGAGTGTGAGGCTCAGAGTGACTTTCCTAGGATCACAGATAGTAGCAGAGGGCCTGCAGTCTCAGCTCTGAGTGTCCCTAAAGCCAGTATGTTTTATACCGTATCCTGCTGCAGTACAAAGTACAGCAGACCCTTGAACAACACAGGTTTGAACTGTGTAGGTCCACTTATGTGCGGATTTTTTTCAGTACATATGCAGTCGGCCCTGTGTATCCTCCCAGGTTTTGCATCCGTGGATCCAACCAGCTGCAGATCAAAAACAGTATTTTCAGTCCCTGGTTCAGAGTCCATGGATGTGGAAAGCAGACTACATGTTCTACACTTTTATATAAGGGACTTGCGCATCCTTGGATTTTGGTATCCACAGGGTCCTGGAGCCAATCATTCCAGGTCCTGAAGGATATCTCTAGTTAAGTTTTTGAGGACCTAAAAGTCATACATGGGTTCTCAGCTCCCTGGGAGTCAGCACCCCTAACCTCCGTGTTGTTCAAGGGTCAACTCTAGCTTGCTTTCTGCTATTTAAAAACTGGTCTAGGAGAAGAGATTTGAACCCAAGTGTCAAGTCAACTACAGCTCATGGGAGAGGGGAGGATTCTCTCCAGTTGCTCTCATCCAGTAATGATGTGTGTGTAGCACAGAAAGCCTAGGAATGCACCTTTCAGCGAACGTTGATTTCCTTGCCCCTGAGATTTCTCTACTATTTTGTAGTTCTTCCTTCTGAGAGCAACCAGTGCCACGTCAGTTGAGGGCAGTTTTAGCCTACATCCTGAGCCCCATTCTTGAAGCCCACTCATTTATTCATCCATCCCACAAATATTTACAGAATGTTGCACTGTTGTAGGCACAGGCTATGACAGTTAACAAGATGCACAATGGCACTGTTCTATGCCCTTAAGAGCAGACTACTTTGGGAATGAGGGTGTTCAAAACTAGTGTGTGCATGTGGTCAGGGGAAAGCCTCATACAACTTTGCTTTTGGCAGAAGCATTCAAACGTTTTTTGCCTTCCCACTTCCTGATACTATAATTCATGAACCTTTCACTTGGGCCTGTTCTGAAGAGGTGGGGGTCCCTGGATAGCAGAAGTAGGTGGGAAGGCATCATGGACATTTATTAAACTGGATCTAATTAAAAAGTCCAAATCCTGCTTCATCGATGTCAGCAAAGAAGACAGTGGCCCACCTCCAGGGTTTATCACCCTCAACATGTTTATTCTGGGAGATGCCGGAGAAGCCTGCAGTCACTTGAGGAACCAGTTCTAGAATTGGGGGTTGAAGGTGTGATAGACCTTTGCACAACAGTTGGTATTTACCCTGTCAGATGCTGCTATAGACTTGGATTTGTCTAGTCAAGGATTGAAAATAACTTTGAAGATACAGTGTTTCATCTGGTGACATTTAATTTGATATTTTAAAATTGGGGAGGGCATTTTCAGTAAACAGGTTATGGATGGGAAGGAAAAAGAGAGAGGTGGTATCAGATGTGTGTTTGAATCCCACCCATTTATGAAGTGTTTATGGTATGTGTATCTAGTAAGTGCTTTAAAATGGTAAATACAGTAAATACTTTTTTATTCACTAACATTTAGGGAGGGTTTTCTGTGCTTTATGCACATTCCCTAATCTCACAACTACTATAAGGTACATATTCTCTCCAGTTTTCAGATGAGGAACCTGAAGCCAGGAGGCTCAAGTGATTGATCCAAAGTCCCAGTGATTGGAGGGGGAAAGGGGATGATTTAAGATAGGATACTTTCTCTCCTTTTCCTCTTTGTCCCAGCTTTTTAAAAAAGAATGTACTTTGATTTTTTAAAGTCTAAACAACATTACTGATGCTTAGGAACATAGGGAAAAGTCA
This sequence comes from Rhinolophus sinicus, assembly GCF_057876585.1. Classification (NCBI taxonomy): domain Eukaryota; kingdom Metazoa; phylum Chordata; class Mammalia; order Chiroptera; family Rhinolophidae; genus Rhinolophus; species Rhinolophus sinicus. The sequence goes on from NC_142514.1 coordinate 24,849,926, forward strand.
TGAATCATCCAGCCTGAATAAAATAGTATCACCTTTCATTAAAGGAAACAAATATTAAGGACCTATTATTTGCCAGTTAATGTGCTTGTCCTGGTAATCTAATCTTACATTCTATTGGTAGAGGGGGCACACAATAAACTAGTAAAAACAAATTACAGATTAGAACAGGATTATTAAGGAAATACTGTAATAGAAAAACGGTGCCCTCCCATAGCCAAAAATGCCTGTCTTAAAATTGAGGTGTAAAAAGGAGGGGTGGGGTGGAGAGAAAGAAGAGGGTTCCTTGCCGTGGGAACTGAAAGCAGAGAGACTCCCAGTAGCAAAAAGAAGCGCTTTGCCCGTTGGAGGAGTTAGACCAGCATAGCTGTAGCATAGTGAAGTCTTGCTTGAAGAGAAAAGCTGGGCCCCGTCACACAGTGCGTTTGGGCCCTGGAAAGGAGTTTGGGTCTTAGTGTGACGAGACACTATTAAAGAGTTTTAAACATGGAAATTATTCGCTCTGATGTTTGTGTAATGTCCTGGTTCTTAATCTTCTCCCAAGCTAAACTGTACATTTTACCCCCCAAATCGTCGTCAAAGAAACCCTACGGACTTGGAGTGAACCACTGTAGTGGTTACTTGACCACTAGTTGAGGAGGAGGCGCGTAGGGTCGCCCCAACTGGGCGTGGAGTGAGAGGCTGGGGAAGGAGGGTGGCCCTGCCCAAGACTTGCTTGGCACGGGGCCCCTGCACCTTGACCAGCCTCGCTCCAGGTAGCTCCTCCCCAGGTAAGCGACACCGCCCTCCGCGACGTCGCAGGCAGGCAGGGCTCCGCACCAGGGTGGCCCGAGGAGCGCCGCCCCTCCGGGTCGTCTCCGGCCGGCACAGCGCAGCGGAGGCCCCGCCCCGCCGCGCGTGCCCCAAGCTCCGCCCACACTAGCTGCCCGCTCCCCACACCTCCCCTGCGTGCCCCGCGCCGGCCGCGTCCGCACCGACGTCGCGCCCGCACGGCTTGGGACGGAGAGGCGAGGCTTGGACGTCCGGCGAGCCGGGGCAGCGGAACTGACGCCAGCGGGCTTCCGGGGACGGCCCCCGGGGAGGTCGGCCGCGGCGCCGCAGTCGTGGAGGGGCAGCCCGAGCGTCAGCGGCCGCGGGCGACGCAAGTTCCGCACCGCGCTCCCCTCTCCTCGCCTCACGCTTCTCCTTCCTCTCGCTAGTGGCGTGCTGCCTCCCGACGGCGGCTGTTCCTGACGTGAGCTTTCGGAGCGCGCTCGCTGAGAGGAAGCCGTCGCCACCCCGCCTCGGGGCCGAGTGAGAGTGCCCGTCGCGCCGCGTCGCCCCCTTCGCCGCCTCCTTGCCCCCCAGTGGCGGGCGCCCTTCTCGCTGGAAGCACTCCCCCCAGCTCCATGAATGGAAATCGGCTCCGCAGGTGAGTGTGTCCCATGCTGGCCCGGTCGGTGGCGGTGTCCCCAGAGCATCGTCGCTCCCTCAGCCTCGGCCCCGTCGCGCGAGGTGAGCGCCGTCCGGGCGGCTCCCCCTCGCCGACCCCCGCTCGGCCCCTCCTCCGCCTTCCCGCAGCCCCGCCGCAGTTCCCGGGAGCCACTGAATTGGCGACACCGCGGGGAGGGGACACTGCTGAGAGGATTGAAGTTTGGGGTTCTCTAGTCGATAGTACTCTTCTTGTCCTGGGGTCTAGAAGGGTTTGCCATCGCTTTTGTTATTCCGGCTGGAGGTGTAACGGTGTGCGTGTCCTTTTAACTGGGTTGTGTGTCCCGTAGAGGCGCTGGGCAGGTAGCTCTCTCCCTTTCTTACCTCTTAAGGTAGTTGTGAAGATAACTGTGAGGTAACAGATGAGGATTAAGTTTGAAATAGGTTTTAGTGCAACGTCAAATGCAAGATGACATTTCTCCCATCCCCGAGTTCTCTTGTGATGTTTGTAGCAGCGCGGTATGTAGTTCTTGAGGATCTTGGAAATGTCATATCAGCCTGGATCTCTGCTTATGTGAGGAGGTGGATCTTAAAATCGCTGACAGTATATTCTTTCATTCTCTATTCCCTAGCGGTTCGGTTGTCATATTCCTGGAAATTTGGAATTAAGAAAACTTTCTCTCCTTGTAAAAGGGTAGCCTTGGGAAAAAAATCGCAACTTGGACAGTACTTAATTTGAAAGGAAAAAGCACTATTTATGGTTCTAAAGTAAGTAATTGAGGGACATAAAGTAGATGTTACATAACGGCTTGTTTTCCAAAGGAGCATTCATACTCGGTGTGTTAAATTTGAAAGTATGCTTCATCCAGTCACAGATTTGTAAATTAATTTTCAAAATATTGGTGGTGGTGGCGGGCGTCTTGTGACTAATGGTATCCCAAAGTCCCTGAATTTCACATCATAGTTTGCTAGTTTGGGAGTTACCTGAATATGAGATAAGAAAAACTCATGTAAAAGAAACCAGTGACATAATGATAAAGAATTTGTTAATTAGGTTAAGGAGTATAATTTTCAAGTAGATGCAGAAGCACTCAAATTGTAGAGGTTGCGACAGGGAGGGAGAGAGGTTTATTACAAGTTTTATTATATGGAATTTTTAACTTTCTACTATACTCTTTACGGAATGTGATGATTTGGGGTTATAGGTGATTTTTATATAACTGTCCTGTTGTCAAGCCTGGAAAACAAAACATGAAAGTTAAACACTTTATTAATCATTCTAAAACTTTTAAAGATATTTCAAAAAATTTTTTTGAAGTTTTTTTTCCTTTGTCTTCTTTGGGTTTTTTAGATGAAATTATGCCCAAATATATAGACAACATCTTAGAAAGTTCTTCCGAAGTCAAACCACCTAACCAACTGATCCAGCAAGCCAAGTATGATTCAGTAAACGCTCCTGTGAATTCTTGAGCTAAGAATTGGACATCTTGAAATGCAAAGTTTATTATTCAGTGTAGTTTATACATAAGTGACTCTAATCTAATAAGGAAGATAAAGTACAATTTAGCTCGTTTGTCATCATTAAAAACAAAGTTTTCATTTTTCCTGAAACTTACATGCAATTGTTAAATTACACATGAAATTGAAAGCATTGTTGGGAAAAATGTGCAACTAAGTTTTAAATAAAAAACTGACAGGTACGTACTTTGGTTTAAAAATTTTAGATGTAAATGTTCTCTAATAGTCTATTAAGTCAGTGTTGGATCTTGGCTCTCCAATTCTGTTCCAAGTCTTTCTTTTGTGTGGAGATTCTTAGAAATCATCTTATGACAGGATATTTTAAAATCTAGTCCTTAGGTGGATACATAGAAAACTTAAATTTATTTGTATTAGAGGATTTCGAATACAAATACTGTAGTTTCTTGGTGAATCATTCCTCACTAAAAGTTATTTGTCTGTTCTTCCCTTTTGCATGAAATATTTTAAGTGATTTTTAAGGGTGTCCTGTTCAATCTACTGATCTAGTACTGTGTGAACTTTGATTTAACCCAAAAAGCTGCCACAATTGGTTTGTAAATAATAACAGTGTAGCATCTGTGCTTCTGACTCCTTAGAGGAACTTGCTGAAACCCTGTTTTTTATGGTTTAATTACAGCTGGGCTAAAAGTATATGTTATGTTTTAGTTCCAAATAGAGTGGGACTAGAGGAAGCAGAAATGATCATTGAGATATCACTTCTCCAGAGTAGCTATATTTTAGGACCTTAACTATTCTAGTCTGTATTTTTAGGTAAAGTCAGACTACTGTTTAGGGCAGACGGAATTGTACCTAGGGACCAGTGGAAGAAAAACATTTACCTTAAATTACTATGCAAATAGATTTGACAGGTTTGGTAGTTGTCTTATACAATGTTGCAAAAAGTGAATAGACTATGTTTCTGTCTTAGTTATATCTTGTGTTTGGATACTCTGCATTCTTGAACAATAAAAATCAAGAAAAGTCATTTGAGAACAAGTTCCAAAAGAACAAAAATTTCATGTATGGAAGCTAGATTTAAATAAGGTAGAAAAAAGTGGGTTCAAAATACTAAAACAAATATAAGGCCATTAGGTTCTCAGTTGAATATTTAAAATAAACAATCTTTAATCACCTTGGAGAATGTTTTTGATATAAATTTTTTCACTTGCATTTTTTTGTCTTGGAAAAAAAATGTCAAACTGCTGCTCTGTCTGGAGGACATTAATTTTGAACATGGAAAATGTTTTTCTACTTGGTTGTCACTTAAATTTTAGCTTGTGCTGCTTTGGAGTGGCCATTACATTTTTTTTCCCTAGTATTTGCTGCTTTTGCCTGGCAGTGGGACTTATAAAAATGTGCAAAATTATTTTGATTTTTGTTTTAGAATTTAATATCTCTGACAGTGATGGAATACCCTGAGGGAAAATGAAAAAGGAAGCAAGAAATAACTTGTTTCAAAGGAAAAAAAGAACATACATGTAATCCTCAAATATAATTCAATTAACATGATGAAGACTTTTAAAAATTATCTATGATTCCATCACGCTGATATGACCACTTTTAAAATCTTTAAACCAAATTCCAAACTAATAAATCTATTACTTTAAAAAAAATTTAAGAAATTAAGTAATTTAGGGGTTAGAATGAATGAAATGATTTCTAGATACTACTTCCTTTTGCTGTTTTGGAGAATTTTATGTATAAGTTGGTATTTTAGCATTAATTTCTGTTCATTTATATTTTCCATTGAGAACATTGTATTTGTTTGATTCTATAAGCCTACCCTGATGGTATATGCAAAGAGGCCTGGGGCCCTGTGAAGGGAACATTTCCTAGAAGAGCTCTCTGTTGTATATGGAAAAATCCTAACTCAGTAGAATTCTTGCCAAATTGTCCTAAATTGTTAGATTTTAGTCGAATACTATGTTGCCTTATATCACAACCCTCTTTTATCATATTAGTTTCCATTGTCTTAAAATACTTGAAGATCTACCTAAAAGATGAATTAAATATTTTGTTAACCTAGTGAAACATTTTCTCTTATAGTGCCTAAAGCTAGGATCTAAATAACTTACAAGTTTTTTTTTTTCTTTTTTTAATGGGTAAAGGGGGGAAAGGCAAGTGATAATTCTGTTTCATGAAGGTAGAACTATAAAGATAATTTAAGAATAGTATCCTTTCCAAACCTGCTTAGTCTCAGTTTGTTGGGATGAACAGCATTCACCAGACATTCCTACTTCTAATTCAGTTGTCTAGGATACTTAATAGACTTCATTCTTGGCTCTTTAACAAAACAGATGTGAGAAAGAATATTGTGTGGTTTTTTTCAACCATAAGGGTTATGCTGTTAGGATACATGAACAGCCTTTCTGTATTTGGAGTTTCTGTAGTTTTTCTGTCATTATCTATTAAAATTAACAACTTTCTTTGGCTACTCATTGCTTTAAAAAAAGGCTTGAGATTTAGCAAAACCTTGTCACACAATAATGCTTTCTCTTATATCTTAAATGTAGACTTTTTTGGTTTGGTTACAATAAAAATTATGTGCATTCGTCTGGAATGTCAGTTTAATGAAATAATCTGGCAGAATTCTTCGTTTTAATCATCCATTTTTTCCCCACATTGTTTCTAAATTGTCCAGTTCTTGAAAAATCAGAAGATAGCTATAGCATATAGACAGGGATATTTTGATATTTTTCATTTGTGGAAGAATTTTGCCAGAAAATGTTCTCAATTGTAGGCTTACATAATACTGTTTTTGAGTCATTACTAGTACTTGATATTTTAAGTGACTTCTAAGTCTAACTTCATTAATATACTCTGAATTTTAAAAAAATTTAAAGAATAGCATTTATATCTTAGCAGCAAAGTCCCTTTTTTCTTTTAAAGAAACTTGTGGCTTCTAAAATAGAACTTGATAAATATACGTATATTTAACATAAAAGTGGCATTACTCTAAAATTACTAAAAATGTTTCTAAAATTTTTGCTTGGGTTCTCAGAGTTTTTCAAAAGCTACCCAGCAAATAATTAAAACTATTAGTTACAAAATAAATCTCAGGGCTTTTCCATAGTGCAGAGGCTACTTGGATAATATCCCGTCTTATTCTCAAGGGGGAAAATGCCTTTTTAAAAATTGTTCCCCGTACTACCATCTGAGAAATTTAACCCTCAACAGTCTGAATGTTCTATGAGTGATTATTTAGCTGTAGTGATATGGTAAATGTAATATAATAATAAGTACATTCTGTTTGTACAGGTTCATTGAATGAATAAATAAAAGTGTTAGGTGGGGGTTACTAAAATCTCATGTTGATATTTACTAGTTAGCCTTGTAGGTTTAACTAGTAAACAGAGGCATTTTATCATCTCAAATTTTGAGGTCAACCACTATATATTTATTTTTCCAAAATAAAAATAGTATTTTTTCTGATTATAAAAATGCATGTTTATAATTTTTAAAAAGCAAACAATATAGGAAAGTCTATAATAGAAAGTGAAAATAATATGATCCCATCCTCTCAATAAAACCATTGTTAATTTTTTCTTGTATATCTTCCTAGACAACCATCCATCTGTCCATCCATCCATCATACTGCTTTTTCTACTCAGTAATGTATCATGGACATTTTTTCCATATTAATAGTTACATCTATGTAGCCATATAATAATTTTTACTGAGTGTATAGCATTTAATTTTATATATTATTTAATCAATCTAATTGATGGTAGTTTAGATTTTTTCCTTTTTTTAAAATTATTATTATAAATAAAACTTTGGTAAGTATCCTAGTATATATGTCTTTGTATAGTGGTCCAGTGATTGCTTTAGTATAAATTCTAGAAGTGGAATTGTTGAAATGAGTATGCCATAAATACTAAAGCAAAAGTTTGTGAAAATGGATAATTTGGTAATAGGCTGTAGTAACGGTACAGTTGATTTTTATTTATTCACTGCTTATGTTTCATCAGTTATATTTGCTTTAGGCTGTTATTTAGCTTTAATTCAACAACTAGTACATGTTAGGTTGTTAAGTCAGTGAACAACATATACATACATATGCTTTTGAAAACGTATGATTTTCGGTTTGAAGTTTAATATGGTTAGTTAATATTAGCCAGTACTTACTATAGCTACTGAAAGAAAAGTTTGAGGTGGAGAAAAATTCCAGATAGTGCTTTGCATTTTTATGTAATTACATTTTCAACTCTAGTGGGCAATATATGTATTTATTAAATAAGTAGAATATGCATCACTGGAAGTATAATTTGTTGTATTGTCAGAATTGTTTCTTTCATTAATTTATATTAAAATATTTTTGGATACTTAAATTTGATTATTATTTTATAGTTAATAATGGTAGAGTTCTGGTACATTGCTTATTTATGAGACAATTTTGTTTTTTGCCAGTTTGTATAAAAAGCACCAGGTAAAATAATGATAATGTAGAAAAAAGTTGGCACTGTGATATAATGTAAAAAGCATGGGTTTTAGAAACAATTCCTGGCTTTCAAGTTAACTGTGACTTGGTAATGATGTGTATCATTATAGATTCATCAATTATAGCAAATTTACCACTGGTGTAGGGATGTTGATGAGGGGGGAGGCTGTCTTTATGTGGGGGCAGAAGGTATATATGGGCAGTCTCTATCTTCTGCTCAATTTTGATGTGTACTTAAAACTGCTCAAAAAAAAAAGTCTATTTAAAAAAATTAACTGTGACTTTGGGCAGTCACATTTAATCTTCCTTAACTTTAATTTTTTTTTTTTTTTTAAGATTTTATTGGGGAAGGGGAACAGGACTTTATTGGGGAACAGTGTGTACTTCCAGGACTTTTTTCCAAGTCAAGTTGTTGTCCTTTCAATCTTAGTTATGGAGGGTGCCGTTCAGCTTCAAGTTGTGGTCCTTTCAGTCTTAGTTGTAGAGGGCGCAGCTCAGCTCCAGGTCCATGTCCAGTTGCCATTGCTAGTTGCAGGGGGCGCAGCCCACCATCCCTTGCGGGACTCGAGGAATTGAACTGGCAACCTTGTGGTTAAGAGCCCACTGGCCCATGTGGGAATCAAACCTGCAGCCTTCGGAGTTAGGAGCATGGAGCTCTAACCACCTGAGCCACCGGGCCAGCCCAACCTTAATTTTTTTATCTGTAAAAAGAGATTAAGTATGCAAAGGAAATGGCACTTCCTCTCTTCCTATTTTTTAAGACTTTAGTATAGAGAATTGAGGATGTATATAAATAAGAGATTGTATAATAAATTCCCATGCATCTGTCACCCAAACCCAACAATCATTAACCCATGTCCAGTTGCATCCCTTCTACTTTCCCCTCCCTTGTATTTTTTTGAAGCATATTCTGGACATATTGCTATTTCATTCATAAGTATCTATTAAGTATATCTATAAAAATTATGGATTCTTTAAATAAGCCACAGTACCATTATCACAACAAAATAATAATACTTTATATCAAATACCCAGTCAGTGTTCAGATATTTACTTGTCTCAGATATTATATGGTTTCTTTTTAACAATTTGCCTTATTTTATTTATTTTTCCTTTTTGAGTCAGGATCCAAATAAGTTCCACACATTGTGATTGACTGATACGTCTTTTAATCTGTAAGTTTTCTATTCTTTCCTCCCCAAAGTTTATGGATTGTTTATCCTTTTAAAGTTTTTCACAGCCTGGATTTTGCTGGTTCCATCTTTGTGGTGTAATTTAATATATTCCTCTGAATTTACTGTAAACTGCTAGGACCTAAAGACTAGATTAGATTCGGGGCATTCTTTTTGAACTTAGTCCAGTCAGGTTTTTGTCCCCACTACTTCACTGATATTGCTCTTGCAAAACCCAATGGTCATTTCCCAGATCTTCATTTTATTTGACTTTTCAACTGCGTTTGATTAAGTTGCTTCCTTCTTGCAACACATTCCACTTGGCTTCATGGGTACCACTCTTCTCCAGGTGAGCCTCCAACTTCATTGGCTATCACTTTTCCTCTTCCTTTGCTGTTTCCTCTTTATCTTTCTGGTCTCTAAATATTGAGAGTGTCCCAGGGCTTAGTATTCTTTGTATCCTACTAGAGTCTGGGTGATTTCCTCTAGTCCAGTGGTTTCAGATACAACTGAAATGTTGAGGACACTCACATTTACATCTCCAGCCTGGACCTGTCCCTTGAACTCCACACCCATCTAACTGCCTACTAAACACCTACTTGGATAGACACCTCAAACTTAAAATATCCTGAAAATCCTCTTGATTTCTTCTCTAAACTTGCTCCTATCACTGAGTTTTTCCTGTCTCAATAAATGACACTTCCAGTCTTTCAGTTGCTTTGACTAAAATACCTTGAGAGCTATTTTCTATCACCCCCCACACTTAATTCATTAGCAATTCTCATCAGGTCTACCTTTTAAATATTTTCCATATCAACATTATCAACCCTGCTTTGACCTTTACATACAATTTTTTGTATAGCAGCCGAGGTGATCGTTTTAAAAATTTTTAAGTCAGATCATAATGCTTCTTGACTCAGAACCTTTTGTTGGTTTCTCATGTCTCAGAATAAAATCCAAAAACTTCATCATGTTTTACAAATTTTAATCTGATCTCCCATTCTCTCTCTGACATCATCTCTTACCATTCTCTTGTTCACTCTGCTCCAGGCATAGTGGTCTCTTGCTAGTCATCAAACACCAAGCAAGCATCTGCTTTTTCTTTTATACTTTGATTTTTCCTCTGCCTGGAATGCTCTTCCAGATAGCTACATTACTTGACCTCTCACTTCCTTTTGTTTCTGCCTACTTATTACTCTTTCAAAAAGGCCTTCTTTGACAAAACTATCTAAATGGCTAACTACCTACTTTGTTCCTAACCCGCACCGCGCCCTAACACACACACAAATACATTCTATCCCCTGAAACCTATTTTTTTTCTTCATAACACTTCTTACTACCTGATTGGCAAAAAAGAAATACAATATAATCTGCTTCCCGCTCCTTCCATAAAACCTTCATGAGGACCAGGTCTTTATTATTATTATTAAAACTGCTGTTCACCTGAACTGAGCCTGAGAAATACTTGGTACTTAGAGACCGTCTGTAAATGTTCCTCCTCCTCCTTCTCCCCCTCCCTTCCCCCCCCCCTCCCACAGACTAAACTAGTAGGAGGGATGATGATTTATTTGCCTTTCCAGGCCTTGAATTTCCTCAGGTAAAACTCCAGTTCCTTGCCCACTAGCACGTAGCCATCTGCTTGGCCACAGTGGCCTGGTCTTGAAATGATGCATGGAAGAAGTTTGCCCTGGAACTGCTCCTCTAGAAGACTGCTGATTTTAGCATTCTTTTTCCTTTCATCATATTTCTTCTGAATTCTTTTTTATCGTGTTTTTTTTTTGTTTAAAACCTCTTCCTCTTCCGGAGTCAGCTTTGCCCCCTTCTTGCGGCCAGGGGCAGTGTATAGTGGGGCTCGTACCACTGTCGGTTCGGTGTGCTGTCAACGAGCACAATGCAGTGCAGACCATTCGTCGTTGGATGCGCTGTAGACCGCATCAGTAATCCTTGTTTTGCACATACAACACTCGGCACCCCAGGAGAAGGTCCCCACATCCAGCCTCAATGCACGGTAGTCATGGCCTCCATGCACAGGGGCTGTGTGTATGTGGCAGGGGCCAATCTTAGTGTTGGCAGCTCATATTTTCGCTTCTTGTAGTAGGGCTTTCTCTTAACCCCAGTCTTGCGACGCTTGTGCCAGTTGTCCCAAGAGATGTCCATGGCTCAGTGCCAGTTGGAAAGAGAATGTAAATATTTCTTGAACAAAATAATGAGTCAATGGATAATTACTTAATGGGTGATAGACTTTCAGCAAATGTTAGTTTGTGTACTGATGTATAATGTACTGATTAAAAAATGCAGGTGCTGAAATCAGACTGTAAATCCTAGCTTTGCCACTTTCTAACTATGAAAAGGTTTTTTAATCTCCGTGGGCTTCAGTTTCCTCAGTATAATTTAGTACTTGCCTCAAAAGTTATGTTGTAAGAAATCACCTAGTGTATGTCAAATATTTAATACTTAATACAAGTTAGCTATTGTTATTGATATGACTTTCCTTAAATATTAAGATGGGATATCCCCCAATATATTAGGTATTACTTAAGCAAAGTTATTGTGACTTATTAATCTACCGTGTTTCCCCGAAAATAAGCCCCAGTTAAGATCGTCAGCCAGATGGACACATTTAGTACGTTATGACGAAGTCCCACAAGATGATGACATGACTGTGTTTGAATAAATGTAGATTGTTGTACATGAAAAGATAAGACATCCCCTGAAAATACGCCCTAATGAGTCTTTTGGAGCAAAAATTAATACAAGACCCAGTCTTATTTTCTGGGAAACATGGTATTTATCTATAAAACCTAGAACATAATAATTGTTCAATAAATAGAGAAATGAACTTTTTACGTTTTTTATTTTTTATTTTTTTTTTATTTTATTGGGGAAGAGGAACAGGACTTTATTGGGGAACAGCGTGTACTTCCAGTTAGAGCTCCAGGCCTTTTTCCAAGTCAAGTTGTTGTCCTTTAAATCTTAGTTGTGGAGGGTGCCGTTCAGCTTCAAGTTGTCCTTTCAGTCTTAGTTGTGGAAGGCGCAGCTCAGCTCCAGGTCCAGTTGCCGTTGCTAGTTGCAGGGGGCTCAGCCCACCATCCCTTGTGGGAGTTGAACCAGCAACCTTGTGGTTGAGAGCCCACTGGCCCATGTGGGAATCGAACTGGCAGCCTTCGGAGTTAGGAGCACGGAGCTCCAACTACCTGAGCCACCGGGCTGGCCTATGTTTTTGATTTTTTAAAAATTTTCTATGGGAGCAATGAGTTTCATAAGAGAATGGGGGATACAGAACAATAAAATATTTTTAAGCCAATCTTGTTAGTAATCACATGTAAGGAAAACGGCAGAAAGTTATTTTTTAACACATAAAAAGCTTTTAAATATTCTAATGCTTAATGCTAGAGAGGGTAAGGGGGAGAAATTTCATGAATAGTAATGTGTTCACTTGCCAGTTTAGCAGCAAATATCAAGAATCAGAAACATGTTCCTGGGGCCGGCCCAGTGGCTCAGGCAGTTAGAGCTCCATGCTCCTAACTCTGAAGGCTGCCGGTTGGATTCCCACATGGGCCAGTGGGCTCTCAACCACAAGGTTGCCAGTTCAATTCCTCGAGTCCCGCAAGGGATGGTGGGCTCCGCCCCCTGCAACTAAGATTGAACACAGCACCTTGAGCTGAGCTGCTGCTGAGCTCCCGGATGGCTCAGTTGGTTGGAGCGTGGGCTCTCAACCACAAGGTTGCCGGTTCAACTTCCGCAAGGGATGGTGGGCAGCGCCCCGTGCAACTAGCAACGGCAACTGGACCTGGAGCCGAGCTGTGCCCTCCACAACCAAGACTGAAAGGACAACAACTTGAAGCTGAACTAAGATTGAAAGGACAACTTGACTTGGGGGAAAAAAAAAAAAAAAGTCCTGGAAGTACACACTGTTCCCCAATAAAGTCCATTAAAAAAAAATTAATTAAAAAAAAGAAAAAAAGAAACACATTCCTGTTCCTACCCTTTGATCTGGTATGTCTACTTCTGAAAGTTATCTGAAGGGAAAAATTCTGTATGCCAGTTTCCTTCTCTACCTCCTCCAAATAAAACAGTAGGTGCTTGATGCAGGGAAGTGCACTTAGCATATTGTGTGACATGTTGTAGATGCTTATTGATATTTGCTGGAGAGCTACTATTTTTTTATGATTTATATGCCAGGCACCTCTAGAATGTATAGGTAGTTTTATCTCATTTTTAAAATAAGGTAACTGAAGTACCTATATTAAAGGCCATATGTGAAAAGCCCACAGCTAACATACTCAACTAAGATCAGGAACAAGACAAGGGTGCCCACTTTCACTGTTTTTATTCAACATGGTACTGGAAGTTCTAGCCAGAACAATTAGACCAAAAAAAAAGGCATCCAAATTGGAAAAGAAGAAGTAAAATTGTCTTTATTACAGATGACATATTATATAGAAAACCCTAAAGACTTTACCAAAAAGCTGCTAGAACTAATAAATGAATTCATTAAAGTTGCAGGATACAAAGTTAATACACAAAAATCTGTTGCATTTCTATACACTAACAACAAACTATCAGAAAGAGAAATTTTTAAAAAGTGCCATTTACAATATCATCAAAACCAAAATACTTAGGAATAAATTTAACCAAGGAGATAAAAGATCTATACATTGGAATCTATAAGACATTGATAAAAGAAATTAAAGAAGACACAAATAAATGAAAAGGTATTTCATGCTCATAGATTGGAAGAATTAATATTGTTAAAATGTCCATACTACCCAAAGCGATTTACAGATTCTGCAATCCATATAAAAATTCCATTGGCATTTTCCACAAAAATAGAAAAAAAATCTTAATATTTAAAAATGTATATGGAACTGCAAAAGACCCCAAATAGTCAAAGCAATCTGAAGAAAGAAGACCAAAGCTGGAGGCATCATACTTCCTGATTCCAACCAAATCACAAAACTGTTATCAAAACAATATTGTATTGGCATAAAAATAGACACATAGATCAATTTGAGCCCAGAAATAAATCCATGCATATATAGTCAATTAATTTTCAACAAAGGAGCCAAGAATATACACTGGAGAAAGAACAGTCTCTTTATCAAACTGTATTGGGAAAACAGGATAGCTATATGCAAAAGAATAAAACTGGGCTCTTATCTTACACCATACACAGAAATTAACTCAAAATAGTTTGAAGACTTGAACATAAAACCTGTGACCATAAAATATCTAGAAGAAAACTTAGGGAGTAAACTCCTTTACTTTGGTCTTGGCTTTGATTTTTTGGTTTTGACAACAAAAGCAAAGATAAATAGTGGGATTACATCAAACTAAAAAGCATCTGCTCAGCAAAGGAAGCCATCAACAAAATGAAAAGGCAACCTATAGAATGGGAGAAAATATTTGCAAACCACATATTCGTAAGAGGTTAATGTCCAAAATATATAAATAACTCATGCAACTCAGAAAAAGAAAACCACCTGATTTAAAAATGGGCAAAGGAACTGAATAGACATTTTTCCAAAGAAGGCATACCATATTTCCCCGAAAAGAAGACCTAACCAGAAAATAAGCCCTAGCATGATTTTTCCAGATGCTCGTAATATAAGCCCTACCCCAAAAATAAGCCCCAGTTAACACATTGCGTACGGATCACGAGACTTCGTTTTTTCTGAGCCATGCGTTAAGGACGGATAATGAGAATTTTCGTTTTTACTGTTGACTCTTTTTACTTTGCACATTTTATTGAATTATTTGTGTTTCGTTAATAACAAAGGAAGCTGCTTTCTGCAGTATCACACCAGGAAGGATTACTAACATCATAAGTGAGTAAATCCTAAAAAATTTCATAGAAAAATAATAAATGACATAGAAGCATTTACGCTTTAAAGAGAAGAGTGCATTTTAAAGTAGTTTCTTTTAAAAACCTGCCGGAACAGAGGGGTATGAGGGATTTAAACCCCGCCGTACGCAACGTGTTAAGATTGTCAGCCGGACGGACGCATTTAGTACATCCGTTTCAAAACACGATGGAAGTATTGAATTATAAAATAATACTAATATATAATTAAATATGAATAAATAACATTGACATTAATACTTACAATAAATGATAATGTAAATTATAATTAAATATTTGTAAATACCCAAGCGGTTGCCTTTGGACGAGATGTAAACGCCTGTGTAAACAGATGAACTCGAGACTTATTGCCAAATGACCAATCGGAGTACAGACACAACGCATGAATAACATGCGCACTTGATAATGAATGGACGTGGTTGTGTCTAATATGAATCTTCATAATTCAATATGTCATGTGTTGTAATGGACATACTTAATGCACTCGTGTGAAATAAATAAACGTTTTCTGAATTTTGGTGCCTGCAATTTTTCGTCGCTTTTGTGTGGACTGTCATTCTTAACTGTCATCATTTTTGTTGCCACTCCTGTCTCGTAAGTCTTCAGTTAACACTTGATTTAATGGTAGATTTAAAGGGAATAATATTTTGACCCCCAGACAAGATGAGAGCAAAGCGAAACAGCTATTCCATTGAGTAAAAGAAAGGAATCGTGGGGGACTCCCGGGGCAAGAATCTTATGGCTTTCTGCATAGAGAAGAAGTTGGATCTCCAAATGGTCTGAAAATGGTGAGCAGAGTACGATAACCTCAGTCAACAGGTGGACGAGGGAAATGCTAAGAAGCGCAAGTGTGAATCAGGTTGGCAACCATTATTTCTTGAGCTGGAAGCATCATCTCTGAATGGATTGCTGACAGGAGATCAAAGGCTTTGGTTGTGCGCAGGACTGATATTCAAGCATTTGCTCTTGAAATGGCACAACAGTTAGAAATATCCCCAGAAGAATTCAAAGCATCACAACACTGGCTGGATGGCTTCCTTCAGTGATATGAATTGTCTCTAAGATCGACAACACTGTTCAAGCTGGAAGATACTGAAGTTATTAAATGTGAACTTGCATTCAAGTCCTTTGTTGATGGCATCGACTTTTCTAAATACCAACCCTCCAACATGATTGCTATGGGTGAAACTGCAGTGTTTATGGGCCAAGGATCGCAAACGACAATTGATCAGAGGGGTGCCTCGTCAATCTGCATTCTCTCCACTGGTTATGAAAGTGCACATGTTACCTGTATTTTGGCAATTAGCCTGGATGGAAAGAAAGCCCCACCTTTAATCATCACTAAGGGCAAGAAAGATAAGGTTGAACATGTTTCAGGCATTTATGTTCTTAAAACCGAAAGAGCCTGGTGCACACAAGCAGTTATAAGGAAGTGGGTCGATTTAATGTTGCCACTTGTTTTGCGTGGTGGCCAAAGAGGTCCGCTACCCTGAGATTCAGCCAGCACTCACCACACTAAAGACATGAAGAACTTCTTGCAAAGAGAAGAATAGATCAAATAATGATTTCCGCAGGAATGACTGCCTATCTCCAGACTCTTGATATTGCAATAAACAAGCCATTCAAGGACCATTTGCGTGTGGAAATCAATGACTACATTGAAAGTAGAATGGAGAGAAATCAGTGTGGAAACTCTGAAGCCTAGCCTGCAAGAGGTCGTGTCTTGGGTAAAGAATTCATGGGATTAAACCACTGATAGCTGTGTTGCCAGTGCACTACAAGCAGGCTACGTGGACAAGAAGTGCTCATTTAAGGAGAGCTCTATTGCTGGATATGAGAGATTGGGGCCAATGGTTCTACAGGATATGGAGTCGCAAGAAATTCAAACTGGAATTCGGGGTTTGGAGAGTTAGGACAACGTTCCAGAAGAAGATAACATGACTGTATTTGAATAAATGTAGATTTTTGTACATGAATAAATGAATAAATGTAAATTGTTGGACATGAATAAATGTAGATTGTTGGACATGAAAAAATAAGACATCCCCTGAAAATAAGCCCTAGTGCATCTTTTGGAGCAAAAATTAATATAAAACCCAGTCTTATTTTAGGGGAAATATGATACAAATGTCCAACAGGTACATGAAAAAGTGCTCAACCTCACTAATTAGCAACGAAATGCAAATCAAAACCACTATGAGATAACTACCTCACACCTATTAGGATGACTATTATCAAAAATAAATACTGGCGAGAATATGGAAAAATGAGAACCCTTGTACACTGTTGGTGGGAATGTGAACTAGGATGGTCACTATGGAAAACAGTATGGAGATTCCTCAAGAAATTAAAACTAGAACTACTGTATGATCCAGCAATCCCACTTCTGGATATTTATCCAAAGAAAATGAAACCATTATCTTGAAGAGTTATCTGGACTCCCATGTTCATTGCAGCATTCACAATAGCCAAGGTATGGAAACAGTCCTAAATTTCCATCAGTGATGAATGAACCAACAAAATGTGAGATATATACATAATATATATTACATATCAAACAATGGTTATTCAACCTTAAAAGAGGAAGTCCTGTCATTTGTGACAACATGGATGAACACGGGAGAACATTATGCTAAGTGAAATAAGACAAAGACACTACATGGTAGCACTCATAAGTTGGGGGGGGAAGTCACACTCGTAGAAACGTAGAGAAATGGTTCCCAGTGGTTGTGGGAAATAGGGCAATGTTGGTAAAATGGTACAAACTTTATAAGATGAATAAGGTCTGACTATCTAATGTATAATATGGTGACTGTAGTTGATAACACTGTGTTACATAATTGAAAATTGCTAAGAGAGGAGAACTTAAATGTTCTAATGCCTCCTCCCCTCAAAAAGGTAAATATGTGAGGTGATGGATGTGTTCATTAACTCGATGGGGAAAATTCTTTCACAGTGTCTACATATATCAATTCATCATATTGTACACTTCAAATATCTTTTTTTTAAAAATAAGGGAACTGACTCTTAGAGGTTATGATTTTCCCATGGTCATTAGATCTAGAATTTGAACTCAGGTCTGAGACAGTAGTTCAGTTGAATTGATTATTATAGTTACTCTTTCTATCAGTTAAAACTTAGCTGCAAAATCCAACTGAAATTAATTTAAGGAAAAGGGGAGATTTATTGGCTCAGAATCCAAGGAAGTTTGAATAACAACAAAAAGAACAGGTTCGCAACTGAGCTTGCATCTAGAGCAGTTGGAACTAGGAATTAATGGTATCAGACTGTTCCAGCTCTTATTTTGACTTCTGTCTACACTGGCTTCCATTTTCTCTCAGTGTTGATCAGTTTTCTCCACACATGGGGACACCTGACCTTTAACAGCTATGATATCTCACAGCTTTAGCCACTGGGCAGGAAATGCCTGATAGTTGTGTAGGTCCCAAGTTAAACAAAAAAAGTCCCAGGGCAAGGACTTACTACTTTGTGTTGGGTCTGGTCTCTGTCCTTGGACTAGTTAACTGTGGGATGAAGTTCTTCATGTAGGCACATAGCAATTGCTGGTCTTCATGTACTTGAGAGAATGTACATTTTTCAAGGGAGTGGCCAGTAGGTGGAAGAAAAGGGTGGAGGTGTGTTTGGCATAACAATCCCACAATATCTACTGTAACTGCTTATCTTTCACTATTTATGATAATGAAGATATGGACGCAAGCTAAACATCCTCCAGTGGAGCTTGGTTAACACGTTGTGTACGGATCACGAGAATCTTCGTTTTTTTCTGAGCCATGCGTTAAGGACGGATAATGAGAATTTCAAAAGATTGGGCAGAGAGCAGTGAGAGGCCAAGACAGGGAGGTGAGACGAGTGGCGATAGGGAACCAGCTGTGAAAGTGCCTACGCAGCGGGCCCCCAAGGAAGACAATCCGGCCAGGCTCTCGGGAGATTTGGCCACGCATCATCTGGAGCTCACAGTGGGAAGAGGAAAGAAAAAATATCACACACGGGTGTGTAAAGTGTGCGCATCAAAAAAAGTGAGAAGTGAAACTCGGTACATATGCAATTTTTGCCGTGTCCCACTGCATAAAGGAAGCTGCTTTCTGCAGTATCACACCAGGAGGGATTATTAATATCATAGGTGAGTAAATCCTAAAAAATTCCATAGAAAAATAATAAATAACATAGAAGCATTTACGCTTTAAAGAGAAGAGTGCATTTTAAAGTAGTTTCTTTTAAAAACCTGCCAGAACAGAGGGGTATGAGGGATTTAAACCCCGCCGTACGCAACGTGTTAATTGTAGTTCATTGGCATAATAGATTATTATATAACCCATAAAATTATGATTGTGAAGACCTTAGTAATACAGATATGCCTGTGATGCTATGTTAAGTGGTAGCAGAATATAACATTTTATATTCAGTGTGTTTGCTACTGTGAAAATTGAAAATGTAGTGGAAGTGATTCAGATTACTCACACAGAAACTTACGAGATAGTATGAGACAGGGTCACTGTAATCCACAGTCTGGTCCCTAGCTTTTCAGATCCTGATGCTTGGTTTTATCTGGGCATCTAAAGCTAGTCATCATCATGAGGGACTGATTGATGCTAACTAACTGCATTTACAGGAGACTAATATATAAATCATATATTAGTAATTTACAAATAAAAATATTATTTCTAGAGCATCAAGAAGATTCATATTGACTAGTAGCAACTTCTCTTCCTCCGGTGTTTTATCTGGATATCCAGACAATAATCAGAAGGTTGCTCGTGATCATGGAATCAGAAAAAGGGACTTCATGTGATACGCTCTTAAGCATTAGGGGTAGAAATATGAATCACAGTTTCTGTCCTCGCATCACTCATAGTTTATATGAAAATACAGGTAGTTAAATAAATAACTATAGACAGAAGACAGGTTATTTTGTTAGACTCAGAACTCCCACTGAAGAAAACTTAAAAATCTGGATAAAATAGAGCAAAGTGCCTTCTTGAAAGCTTGAAAGAACTGATTAAGAACAGGTAGTAATCTGTTCCTGAAAATCAGACAATCTGCATCACAATCACTGATTGGGAGATTATTTCTCATTATTTCAAATGGGAAAAATTATAATGTGTTAGATATCAACCTAACCTCAGCTAATTTCCAAAAATGTAACTAAAACACATTAAAATATATGTATCTCAATGTATGTTAGGATTAAAATACTTAAGAATATCCTTCTTGATCTCCAGATAGTAACATGATCGGTTATATACAATTGCTTTGTGAGCAGTACATGACTAAGTACATGACCCTTTTTTAAATTTTATTGCATTTCTCTTTTTTTTAATTGACATATGCTAGTTGGCAGATGTACAACATAATAATTTGATATTTGTAAATATTTAAAAACGATCACCACAATAAGTCTAGTTAACATCTATCACAATACATAATTACAAAAATTTTTTCTCTTGCGATGACAACTTTTAAGATCTCTCTTAGCAACTTTCAATTCAGTTTTATTAACTGTAGTCACTATGCTGCACATTACACTCCCATGACTTACTTAGAACTGGAAGTTTGTACCTTTTGACCCCTCCCTGTATGTACCCACCCCCTACCTCTGGTAACCACCAGTCTGTTCTCTACATCTATGAGCTCAGGTTCTTTTATATTCCACATACAGGTGAGATCCAGTAGTATTTGACTTTCTTTGTCTGACTTATTTCACATCCTGCCCTCAGGATTCATCCATGTTACCACAAATGACAAGATTTCTTTATTTTTTGTGGCTGAATGATACTCCATTGTGTATATAAAGCACGTTTTCTTTATCCTTTCATCCATGGATAGACATTTAGGTTGTTCCCTTACCTTGGGTATTGTAAATAATGCTGCAGTGAACATGGGTGTACATATCTTTTCAAGTTAGTGTTTTCATTTGCTTCAGATAAATACCCAGAAGTAGAATTACTGGATCACGTAGTACTTATATTTTTAATTTTTGAGAAACCTCCATACTGTTTTCCATAGTTGATATGCACCAATTTCTATTCCTACCAAGAATGCCCAAGGGTTCCCTTTTTCTCCATATCCTCACCAACACTTGTTATTTCTTGTCTTGTGAGTAATAACCATCATAACAGGTGTGAGGTAATATCTCATTGTGGTTTTGATTTGCATTTCCCTGATGATTAGTGATGTTGAGCACCTTTTCATGTACCTGTTGGCCATCTGCATGTCTTCTTTGGAAAAATGTCTATTCAGATCCTCTGACCATTTTTTAATTAATTGGTTTTTTCTATTGAATTGTATGAGTTCTTTGTATATTTTGAATATTATCCCCTTATTAGATATGTGTTTTGCAAATATTTTCTCTCAGTCTGTGGCTCATAATTTCATTCTCTTTTACAGAACAAAAGTTTTTAATTTTAATGAAAACTTTTTTTTTTTTTTACTTCATGGATTATACTTTTGGTGTCCTACGAAGTCATCACCAAACCCAAGGTTACCTAAGTTTTCGACTATGTTGTGTTATAGGAGTTTCATAGTTTTGTGTTTCACATTAGCTCTTTCAGCCAGTTTGAGTTAATTTTTGAAAAAGGTATAAGGTCTGTCTAGATTATTTTTCTTTTTAATGTGGCTATCCACTTGTTTAGTACCATTTGTTGAAAAGACTATCCTTTTTCCATTGAATTGCCTTTGCTCCTTTGTCAAAGATCAGTTGATTTGCATCAATTTTGGAGCTATATGTTCTGTTCCCTTGATCTATTTGTCTATTCTTTGACCAATACTGCAACCTTGATTATTGTAGCCTTATAGTAAGTAAGTCTTGAGTTATAGACCAGCAATGAACAATTAGAATTTGAAATTAAACGCACAATACCATTTGCATTAGGACATACACATAAAGAAATACTTAGGTATACATCTAGCAAAATATGTACAAGATCTATATGAGGAAAATTGCAAAACTCTGTCAAAGAAATCAAAGAAAATCTAAATAGAGATATTCCGTGTATATGGATAAGAAGACTCAGTACTGCAAAGATGTCAGTTCTTCCCAACTAGATTTATATATTTAGCACAATCCCAATCAACATCTCAGCAAGTGATTTTGTGGACATCAACAAACTGATTCTAAAGTTTATATGGAAAGGCAAAATACCCAGAATAACAACACACTATTGAAGGAGAATAAAGTGGGAGGACGGACAGAACCTGACTTACTATAAAACTATAGTAATCAAAACAATGTTTTGTCGGCAAAAGAATAGACAAATATATCAGTGGAACAAAATAGAGACCCCAACAGGGTGGGTTCCAATCCCAGTTCTGCTACTTACTAGCTATGAAATTTTAGGCAAGTCATTTCAGTTTCCCTCATCTATAAAATCATTATAGGGTTTGTATGAAGATTAAATGAGATAATGCATATAAGTCATTTAGCACATCGCTTGAGACATGCTAAGAGCTTGATATATTTTAGCTGTTGTACATTTTCTAAATTGATCCTGACAAGATTCATAAAAAAAGAAGCAGATCAAGTATTATTGCCATTTTATAGATCAGGAAATAGAGTTTCAGGGCTATTAATATTTGACAAAGGTCAAGTGGTTAAATAAATGGCAGAGCCAGAGCTGCGCATATGACCTAGTCTAGAATTAGTCAGTAATACGTGTCTCAGTCTAGGATGGCAGGAAGATTATGCCCTCAGAAGAGATTTTACAAATATATGAAAACAATTTGAAAATAAATGATTCAGGCAGCACATTAATGTACTTTTATCCACAGTGGAAAAAAATTGTTGTTAACCCAACTTTTAGTTCCTGATACAAACTCATCTTGGTCATGATGCATTTTCCTTTTGATATATTTCCATATTTAATTTGTTAACATTTTGTTTAGGATTTTTGCATGTGTGTTCATGAATTATATTGTCCTGTGACTTTTCTTTTTCGTAGTGTTCTTATCAGGTTTTTGTATCAGGGTTTTTCTGGCATCATAAGTTGTATTGGGGTATGTTTACTCTTTTTCCTATTCTCTGGAAGAATTTGTAGAAGATTGGTATTATTTCTTTCCTTAAATAGTTGGTATAATTCTATAGTGAAGCTATCTAGAATCTTTTGGTGTGTGTGGAAATACTTTTACTTGTGGATTTAATTTTTTCAAATAGTTACAGGACTTTTCAGATATTTTAAATGTAAGTTCAGGTAATAGTTATTAATTTATCAACTGAATTTATTATTTGAACTTTGTTTAACAAAGCTACAACATTTTGAGTTTTAAAACTTAATGCTAGTATCAATTAGTTTTTTTAACTGTGATAAAATGCACATAAGGTTAAATTTACCATCTTAGCAATTTTTAAGTGTACAGTTTAGTTGTATTTAAGTATGTTCACATTGTTGTGCAGCCAATTTCCAGAACTCTTTTCGTCGTGCAAAACTGAAACTATAGCCTCTAAGCAACAATTACCCATTCTTCCTTTCCTCCAGCCCCTAGCAACCACTCTTCCACTTTGACTCTAGGAATTTGACTACTCTAGGTATCAATAAGTGGAATAATATAGTGTCTTTTTGTGACTGGCTTATTTTACATAGCATAACATCCACAGGTTCATCTATGTTGCTGCATGTGTCAGAATTTCCTTCCTTTTTAAGGCTAATATTCCATAGTATTGATATACCACATTTTCTTTATCCATGCATCCATCTGTGGACATTTAGGTTGCTTCCACCTTTAGGCTATTGTGACGAATGCTGCCATGAGCATAGGTATACAGTCATCTCTTCAACACCCTGTTTTCAATGCTTTGGGGTATATAACCAGAAGTGGAATTGCTAGATCATATGGTAATTCTATCTTTAATATTTGGAAGAACCACCATGTTGTTTTCCAAAGTGGCTGTACCATTTTACATTTCTACCAACAAAGGACTTTTCACATTTTACATATTTTTGTGTATCAGTAAGCTGTATTTATCTGTTTCATCAAACTTTCAAATTATTGGCACAGTGTTTATGATGTCTTGAGTATCTGTAATTAAATCATTTCCTCCTCCCCCCCCCCCTTATTGGTTACATAAGCCTTTTTTCTCCTGTTTTAAAAATCAGTGTTGCCTGGAGTTTATAGATTTTATTTATCTTTTCAAGTAACTGATTTTGTGCTTTATTGATCCTTTTTATTGTATGTAGTTTTTATTTTGTTCATTTGCTCTTATAATTATAATCTTATATAAATATATTCTTATCATCTACTCTCTTTGCTTACTCTGCTGTTAATCTCACACTCTTCGGGTCTGATTTGTGTTCGCTCATGCTCACCTGGGTTTATGTGATTGCTCTCCCTTCTTCCTAATCCTTGCAAAAACAATTTTCCAGAAGTAGCCAGGGTTTTGTTTGTTTGTATGTATGTTTTTTTCTTTTTTCTTTTTGTATGTTTATTTTAATAAGGAGAATAAATTGGGATGAAAGAAGTTGAAGTGTTAGAAATTGGCTCCAACCCCATGGTCAGCTATACTTAAAATTCTAACGTACTCTGATTGACAATGTTATCAAATGTAGTTTGTAACAGTGTTACTCTTTTTTTTTTTCCCTCTCTGGCAGGACCCGTTGGGGCCCAGCCCCTGCTCATGGTGCCCAGAAGACCTGGCTATGGCTCCATGGGCAAACCCATTAAATTGTTGGCTAACTGTTTTCAAGTTGAAATCCCAAAGATTGATGTCTACCTCTATGAGGTAGATATTAAACCAGACAAGTGTCCTAGGAGAGTGAACAGGTAAGAATCATGAAATCATGGAGATCTTTTGCTGTTAGTATTTGTCTTTGCCATAGTAATTGTTTATCTTGTGTATCCAAATAACAATTATAATGTCTAACAGTTTGACCAAGAACACATGGTAATTTGTTTTGAAGTTGATTGTACATCAGCAGTGTGATGGTAGGTAAAATCTCCAAACAGCCTTGAAATTTTTCCATTATAACTTAAGCTTATATTTTTCTCTGTGATGATAGAAAAGGTCCAAGTCATTTTTATATGCTTTTGAAATCAGGCTGAGCATCTTTTCCCTTGCTGTTAGGTAATATATCTGTTTTCTTTTTCTCCCCACCCCACCCCCACCTTATTTACCCCTTTCGTAATGTTCCCCTTAAGATGATGGTGGTAGTAGCAGTGGTGGCTGGAGATGCTGGTTGTCATGGTTTCATGCTTTCTGTTCTCCTGATCCTCAACTCCTGACTGTTCCTTACTCTTATATAGGAACAAGTACATATGGCATATGAAGATTTATCAATCTGCTTTCAGTGAGCTGCTTCTCTCACCTCCCCTAAATACTCTGTATGTATAGTTGTGGTTTAGGTAATACAGGGAATATGAAAGGAAATTATGATGTGGTGTACACCAGGAGGGAGGTTTAAAAAAAATGACTTACGGACAAAACATTAAGAAAACAATGATATTTAACTTAGCATTTTGGTCTGTAGTATCAAATACCCCAGACTTTTCTGAGTCAATGAGAATTATGAAGAGCCTTCATTTAAGATATAGATGAGTAAAACTGGAACTTATATAATGTAAACCAATGTTACCTCAATTTAAAAAAAAAAGACATAGATGGTTCTTGCTGTCAAGAAATTTGTAATTTACTGGAGGAGAAAAGCCTCAAGATATATGAAGTGAATGAGCACTAAGAGACTTTGTGGTAACGTAAAAAAAAAATCATATGAATGTTATAATTAACTTGTAATGCATAGTTCTTTCTGAGGTAAGGAAGAGCGTCATGCAGTGTTACAAGTAGAATCTAAGAGATCAGCTAATCTGATACCTTTTTTTATGTTTGAAATCCAGAAAGGTTAAGGGCTTACTCAAGAGCGCGCATTTCTAGTATTGCTAACATGAGACCAGAACTCCAGAATCCTGACTTGATATATCGTCATTAAGAAATATTTGTAAAGCAAGAAGAAAAGGAATTGAGTTAATCTAAAACAATTGGTATAATTGTGGATAGTTGTAGTAAAGAGAACACCTTTTTTTAAAAAAATTTAAGTTTATTGGGGTGATAATGGTTAGTAAAGTTACATAGGTTTCAAGTATACAATTCTGTAATACATCATCTATATATCACATTGTGTAAGAGAACACTTTCTAATGATGAGGCATCACTATTGATGGATGAATGGATAAAGAAGATGTGAGATATATATATAGATATAGATATAGATACACATACACACACGCACCATACATACATATATACATACATACAGATATACACATGATGGAATACTATCCTGCCATGAAAAAGAATAAAGTCTTGCCATTTGTGACAACTTGGATGGACCATGAGGGTGTTTTGCTAAGTGAAATAAGTCAGACAAAGAAAGACTTATATGGAATCTGAAAAACAAAATGAACAAGTAAAACTCATAGATACAGCATAGAACAGTGGTTGCTGGGGGATGGTGCTGGGGGGTGAGAAATGAGTGAAGGGGGTCAAGAGGGACAAACTTCCAATTATAAAATAAATAAGTCATGGGATGTAAAGTACAGCATGGTGTATAGTCAATAATATTATAGTATATACTTGAAAGTTGCCAAAAGAATAAATCCTAAAAGTTCTCATCACGAGAAGGAAAAGAAAAAGCAAGTATAACTTTGTATGGTGACGGATGGTAACTACACTTACTGGGTGGTCATTTCTCCGTGTATACAAACACTGAATCATTATGTTGTACACCTGCAGCTAATATATTAAATGTCAATTATACCTCAATTTAAAAAAATGAAGCAGCAGTAACAGGTACAACAATTGAGAAGAACCAGGTATAGTGAGCCTAAGCTACTATCTATGAACAGACATCTCCTAATCTTGCTGTAGACTCCACCCCTTTCCCAAGTCAGACTGACACCTGAATATCCATCCTTCAAGTGCTTCAAACACAAATCAAAATACCTTATTCTCGCAATCTCCGTCCCCATACCCTGCTCATACTTTTTCTCTACCTACACTCCAAACTAGACCTTCCATTTCCTTTTCCTCCTATTGGTTATTAAGTCCTACTGCTTCTATTTGAGAAATTGTTCCCTAATCTGTTGTTCCCTAATCTGGCCTCTCCATCCATCCATCCATACTGCTGTTGGCTTTAGACCCTTACTTGTCTAGATTATTGTAATGGTCTTCTCATTGGTCTCGTCTGTCTGTCTGTCTCCCTCTCTCTCTCTCTCTCTCTCTCTCTCTCTCTCTCGCTCGCTCGCTCGCTCGCTCGCTCGCTCTCGCTCTCTGCCTCTCTCTCTCTCTTCCCCCCCTCGTCTCCCCCTCCCCCATCCCCTCCTTCCCTCTTTTTCTCCCCCCCCCATTCTAGTTAATTATCTACATTTTGGCATATTTCGTTCTTCTGTGACGTTGTAATACTTAGTGTATACCTCTGTTATAGTATTTTTAGTGCATTGGGATTATTTGTTGCTACCCCTTCTCCCAGTATAACCTTTTCATGAAAGGGAATATTTTTTATCATCATATTTATAACCTCATCTTAGCTCAATGATTGGCATATAATAAATACTCAGTAGAGTGAATGAAATGCTTATACAAGCAAAATGGGGTGAGTGTGACAGTGGGGGACAGGAAAAAAATGGACATTATATTAGGTTGGTGCAAAAGAAATTGCGCTTTTTGCAATTACTTTTACCTTTTAAACCGCAATTACTTTTGCACCAACCTAACAGAGGGTTTGTAGGCCTAGATACAGATTTTCAGTGTCCTGCCCTTCTCTTCTGGGATCTGTGGGCTAGTCTTTGTCTTAGTCTCCTTCCTTTCTCTGGTCTGTCTTTCTGCTTGCCATCATCCACTAATAGGGACCTAACTCTCTCATGCTGCATTCTCAAGCTCCCTTTTTCTTGTTTCTCAAAACTAGGGTGTTAGTGTATAAATTTGAATGAAGGATAATCCTGACCCTTTTGGTAGGTGTTTACATTTTTACAAAGGTGTTTATTAATCTAAGTAAATGTCTTAACTGATAGAATGTCTAAGGCGGATATTTCTGAGCTGAATTCCTTACTACTGCCTCTCCATCTTGCCCTGCCTAAAAGAATCACTCCTAATTTTAGCACTCTATGATGGAGAATTGTTGTAGGTTATTTATTGAATAGGAGAAGTATATGATGAAAATGTTAGGAGAACAAAATGGCTTGAGGGCAAAATGGATTGGAATTGAGGGCATGATGGGAGATGGAGACTTGGGGCTAGAGGGAGGTCGATTGAGGTTTTTTTAGTATTTTAGCTGAGTTATGGGGGATCGGGCAGTGACACTAATGTTAAGTAAAAAAAAAATTGTTTATTAGATTTGCTCTTTCTCCTACCTAACTTTTTTTGGTAGGGGTAAGGGGACAATTGTGTATTACATGTGTGTATATGACGCTGTATAGCACAGAGTTTCACATGTAGATGTTCAACATGTTGATTAAGTCGAGAACGAAAACATGTAATAAGTTAGTGTGGTATGTTCTGATTTTAACTTATGATCCTCTTAACATCCCTAATTATATGTCATCCTTAGGTTGCTTTGACTTGTTATATTATTTACCAATAAAAGTAAAGTATCTGTAATTTAGATGTTTCCAAATGGATATTTTTTATCATGTACCTTTTATTTGAGTTTTGATAAGAACTGTAGGACTTTGTTGGGACTCTAAAAATGTCATAAATCAACTTTATATTTTGTTAATTAATATTGACTTGATTTTATATCAACATCTGCAAAACTTGTTCCCTTTATTTTCTTCAAAAGACTAGTTTTTGTCTTCACGTTTTGCAATATTACTACATTACTAGTCAGTTAAAATTGTTGGCGGGCTTCTAAAATTAGTTTAGTTCCTACACTTAAACAACTGGAATTCTAGAAGTTAGAAAGAACTAGGTAGAACTTTACAATTCCTTTTCAGTATTAGCTGGACAATTATGGGCTAATATGCAGGAGTACATAAATCAACACATACGAAGTTTCTCTTATTTATGTGCCACATGCTCAAATATTTGTCACAATGGCATTAATCATAATAGCAGAATGATGTGTTGTAGCCAAACAAGTTTCCACTTTAGTCAGAGGAGTTTTCTTGGACAAAATATCCAGGAAATGCTTGTGAATCATTTTGTGAGTCAACTTCTCTACTTTAGACTTTCTGTCTGTTAGTGTTTCTTTTCCTATCCCCACCCTTTTGGGTGTGTGTGTGTGTGTGTGTGTGTGTGTGTGTGTGTGTGTTTTCCTATTTAATGATTTTGATTGAAAATGATCATTTGGTAGAAGATCATGTTTGTTAAGCAGATTTCAAATGTTTCTAGTTTTTTTAAAACAAGTGAATTGCCTCAATACCTAAAAATCAAATATTTTTAGAAATATGACCTAGAGTATAAATTCTATAACGAGATTTTATGGTAGTTTGTCCAGCTACTAAATATATATGGGGATAAACCTTGAGTAGACTATTATGTAGTTACTCAAAATCATTGAGTAATGAAATAGATGGCAAAAATTGTATATACAGCATATTTGTAACTAACATCTATTTTAGGCATGGATAAGGATTTGAAGGGATTCTTTTTTTTTGGTTCAATTTTCTTTTATAAATTAAACATTATCTTGTAGTCATTGTGCTTTTGTAATTACTGTTACTGTTAATTATGATTAATGACATAGTGCCAAATATTTGTGCATATTACATATGAATGTAATGTAATTCTGAATGTAATGATTGAATTTTAGAAAGAAAAAAATAAATCTATATTGACACCATTTTGGCTTTTAAATGGAAATCTCACTAGAATGAAGGAATTCCTTTTCTGCTATTATTAGGAATATCATTGGCATAGAGTTATAATTGGGTAGTATGCTAAGAGAGGGATATACTTTTTTAAAATAACAACTTTAGTGATATAAAATTCACACACTATACAGTTCACTCATTTAAAGCGTACAGTTCAGTGGTATTTAGTATGTTCACAGAGATGGTGTACAACGATCACCGCTATCTAATTTTAGAATATTTCATTCTCCCAAAAAGAAATCCCATACTCCATTAGCAGTCATTACCCATTGCCTCCCTCCCTGCAGCGCCTGCCAAACATTAATCTACTCTCTGTCTCTGTAGATCTGCCTTTACTGGACATTTCATGTAAATGAAATCATACAATATGTGGCCTTTTGTGTGACCGACCTCTTTCACTTCACATAATGTTTTCAAAGTTCATCTATGTTGTAACGTGTGTCAGTACTTCATTCTTTTTTATTACTGAATAATATTACATTGTATGGATATTTTGTTTACCAGTTTATCAGCTGATGTACATGTGAGTTGCTTGTACTTTGGAGCTTTTATGAATAATGCTGCTATGAACATTTGTGTACAGGATTTTGTGTGGACATGTGTTTTCATTTCTCTTGGGTGTATACCTAGGAGTGAACTCGTGGTAACTATGTTGACTCTTCTGAGGAACTGCCAGAGTCTTTTCCAAAGTGGCTGCATCATTTTACACTCGCACTAGCAGTGTATAGTGATTCCAGTTGCTCCACATCCTCACTAACGTTTATTTGTCTTACTTATTCTAGCCATCTTAGTGGGTGTTAAGTAGTATCTCATTGTTATTTTGATTTGCATTTCCCTAATGGCTGATGATGTTGAGCATCTTTTCATGTACTTGTTGGCCATTTGTGTTTTTGGAGAAATGTCTTTTCAGATCCTTTGCCCATTTTTTTGGATCTTTTGTCTTTTCGTTGAGTTGTAGGAGTTATACCTTATAGTTGAAAGTCCCTTATCAGATATATAATGATTTGCAAAAATTTTCTCCCTTTCCGTATATTGCCTTTTCACTTCCTTGATGGCGTCCTTTGAAGCAGAAGTATTTTTGATTTTTATGAAGTCCAGTTAATTTTTTCTTTTGTCAGTTCTTTTGGTGTCATATCTAGAGAGGGCTATACTTCTGATTAAAATGACTTAGAGGACATACCCCAGAAAACACTGCTGGTGAAAATAATCAGTGTAGTTCTGTGTATTTAGCTATGTTGGGGAATCTGTACTGTATAAAATATGTCAGTTAATATAATACTATGTCAGTTTATTTTCCTTGTTACTTAATCACTTGGAAGATAGGAAAGCTAACAGATGGTGATTATTTCAAATCTCAAAATTCTTTTAAAGTAGCACCTAAATAAATTACTCAGTAGAAATTAGTCTTTTGGCTAATATTACAATATATTTGAAATTCAAGGGTATTTTTATAAATAAATATATGTCTAAACATCAGGGACTGGTGGATAGGGTTTATTCCTAACACCTATCCATTTGTGTAGATTTAAATTATTTTAACAGCTGATTAGTATTCCATTGTATGGATGTGCCTTGATTTGTTTACTTTTAGTCTACTCCAATTTTTTTTCCTTTTTTCCTGAGTTAAATCAATTTAAAACAATTACTGCAATTTACCATATGGTTATACCAAGATAGGATGCTGTTGGTACTAGACTTAAAGATATATGTACCCTAAACAAAAAAAAGGTGTATGTTCCCTGACTGGAATTATAATTCTAAATCCTGCAGTAACTTAAAGATTATTTTTGGATCTTCCCTATGTTTTCATTAACAAATTTATTATGCCCCTGTTTTATGTCAGGCACTGTGCTATGTTCTGGAGATAACAGGATGAGACATGATCCCTTCTAAGCATTTCTTAGTCTATATGGAGTGACAAGTTCTGTGAAATATACGTTATGTACTGTAATAAAAGAGGAATGATTTATGCTTTGGGTTAGGGAGGGAATATGGGGTACATGACATGGTATCTGAGCTGAATAGTTACCCAGTGGGCCAAGGGAAAAATAATCCATATAGAGAGAATATGAGCAAAAGTATGATATGTTTATGTAGCAGAAGTAGGCCAGTATAAATAGGGCAGCTAGAGTCTGAAAGTTAGCCAGAAGGTACATTATAAAGGACGTTAAATCCGTGCTAAAACTTGTGAATTCAGAAACAGTAGAGAACCATTGGAGGCTTTTGAGCAAATGAGGAACATCTATATTTAAAAGCATAACGAATGGCAGTGTGGAGAACATTTGGAAGGCTGTTGCAGTAGTCTCGATCGTGATCTTCAAACTTCTGATCATGCAGCCTCATTAGTTCAAATATGTTTCACCTTGCACTTAATAATAAATAGTTAAATAAATATATACACAAGTTAAAATCTTTTTCATTTATAGGCATATACTACTGTTCTAACATATTGCATAACTATAGAAAAATTAGAGGCGGGAAACAATATTTTGAAATAAACTTAGAATATATTTAATAATGGAAAATTTCAGATTAATGTACCAAAAACCTGACTGAATATGTGCCACACACTTGAACTAAGTTCCAATATGCTGAAAATGAGTGAATGAGTTAGAGTTCACGTTAACTCTTAATGGGAGTTGCAGAACTCCCATTATTCTATGTGCTGTACCATATGTTATACCTGACCGTCTGATGGACTAAGTGAGGCTACCACCAGTATCAATATATATTTATGAACATTAGTAAATCTTAATTTCTAATTGTTAGATGGAAATTAAATATAAATTAACTTTTTTTCACATACCCCAACATACCCTCTAGCACCTCTGGTACCTACTTTTCTAGATTAGAAGTGGAATACTTAACTAACAGCAGTGGTGAAGAGGACTTAGATGATTTAGAAAATGAATAATTTAGGGTATAGGGAAAGGGAAGAGATAAGAATGGCTTTATAGTTTCTAGCTTGTTGTAATGGTGATGGCTTTAACAGAAATACAGATGGTGAAAGGACCAACTTTTTTTATT
This sequence comes from Rhinolophus sinicus, assembly GCF_057876585.1. Taxonomy (NCBI): domain Eukaryota; kingdom Metazoa; phylum Chordata; class Mammalia; order Chiroptera; family Rhinolophidae; genus Rhinolophus; species Rhinolophus sinicus. The sequence goes on from NC_142514.1 coordinate 24,882,165, forward strand.
TTCTGGTTTGGATATTTAGATGTTGAAATGTGTAAGAAACATCAAAATGGACTTCAATAGGTTATTGGAAATAAGTGCCTAAAGCTCAGGAAATAAGTCAAGATGGAGATGGAGACTGAGATGCATCAGCTTAGTTAAAAGCTAGGGAAAGTGAGTAGAGTCAAGATAAGAAGACTAAGAATAGATCTCTGGGGGATACTTTTGTTTCAGGTTTGCCAGAGAAGACACTTAGAGATTGGAAAGGTAGGAGAACCTGGGCAAAGTAGAAGGTGTTTTAGAGAAGGTAAGGCGAGGATCTTGATATTCAAGGACTGATCACAGTGCCAAATGCTGAAAGAAGCCAGGAGAGTGGAGGCTGAAAAGAGACCATGCCTTTTAAGAAGTCAGCAGTGGCCTGAGGGAGAAGTGTTCCAGTTGAGAGTTGTTACTGTAAGCCAATTGAGTAAAAAATTTATTTGTCAATCTAAAGTAATCTGTCAGTTATTTGTGAATACTAGTAATGTTTACCCCACTAGATTAGCTAGTGTGGTTGTAGAAAATTATGAAAGAATTCACACCCGTATGAAATGACTATGAAGATAGTTTATAGTAAAATGCTCTGGTGTACTACAGATTTTATATTATAAAGTTATTAAAATTTTGATCTAAAGTATAACCCCTTCTGTACTCTGTATCTTTTAAATTTTATCTTGATGCACAAATATTCATTGGCTACCTTCTGTGCTAAAGTACTACAGAGTTGTGAAGATAAATTAGAGGTTGGAAGGATACAAGGACAGACTGCCAGTTGATTTAGTTGTGTTTTATAAACCTGTGTGTGATTTTAACATCTTATTATACCTTAGCAACCTTCTTTCTGTCTATATAGTGACAGATTGATTTATTGTAGCTGTGAATACTAAAAATGAATAGTCACTTTTGGGGAGAAATATTATTTCATGTCTTCTCCTGGAGACTAGAATAATATTTCCCATTCTACCTTTTGGGAGCAGAGAATTAAAAGGTACCTAAAAATGAGATGAAGATGGGACTCCAGGAGCTTCTAGTAACAATCAATGGAAAAATAATTTCTTCTCCTCTTCTTACATTAAAATTCCTCTCTCCTACCATTTTTCTTCTGTATGAATCAGGTGGTAAAATGGAACTTAACTAAAAAAAAAATGGAACTTACTGAAACCAATATTAAATTTTACTTTACAGTCTGTGCACCAGAGCATGATGGAGTCAAAAGACTTGGTACCAGAATGTAGGAAATGGTGGTTGAGGTAAGAGTGGGAATGTAGGCTGTAGCCCTTTGTAAGACCTAACATACTCGGGGTAGGTTCCATTTTTGTAGTTATTGCCGGATAGTCTTAAGGATTTTTAAGTTCTACCCTGAGGTTCTACAAAAATGCATAATGTTATAAAATTCTTCCCTCCTCAGACTAAGGTTATTAGTAAAAGGAAGCCACTAAAGATTGGTTAGAAGTTCTTGTCCTTATTTGCTCAGATTTTCTTTCCCAAATTGCTGTCCTAAGTATTATTTTAGAAGTTATAGTATTTTGTGTATTTTGGTTATTGTAGTTTTACTTTTTATTGTAAGCTGAGAAGCTGGCTTAATATTATACACATAAATATTGTGCTAAAATATCTGCATTTGAACAAAATATCAAAGTATTCCTTTTGCCCATTGTTATAATAAAAGACTAGTGCTCCACAACTATAATAATAGAGAAAATTCAGTTCATGGTTTCTATTGTGAAAATTCATTCTTTGTGTTAATTTACTATATTTGATGCTAATGTATTGTAATGTATACATTTGTTGTTTGGAAGACTTCAGTTCTTCAATGTAATTCTTGATGTATATTTTTGAGATAATTATGCTAAATTTTTATATATCATGCATATTTGCTTTTTTCCCCGAAACTGCTTTCCCATTTGGGGAATATCCCATTTGGTCTCTGTAACAGCCATAAGACTTTTATCCCATTTTGATAAAAGAACCAAAGTCAGAGAGACAAATAACTTTCATAACAACTTAGTGGCAGAGTGAGACTAAAAACATGTCTGTCTACTTATTTGTTCTCTAGTGCTTATGTTAGTATATATTTTAAAGGTTTCTCAAATTGGCTTTTCCAAGATCAAGCTTTTTTCGTAATGCAGTGAGCACCTTTGCTGCTGTAGCTGACTAGATGACTAGATAAATTACGGTTTTAGAGAGTTTTTGCTCTAGTTCCATATGCCTACCTGATGAAGATTCTGATAAACAACCCTTTGCCACAGTATCTTTTGAGATAAAAAATGAAAACTGAAGTGCCTGGATTTGTCAGTTTGTTAACTTCTTACTGAAGTGTCATTAAAACTCTAAATATATATCAATCACAACATATTAGTGAGAGGTTAAAGTGAAGACATATAATAAATAATGGTCCTCGTAAAAGCTGATTCCCTTTGAAGCATAGGTTTTAGCATTTATGAACTCAAAGTAGTTTAAGTTCAAATCAGTAATTATTTCATAAAGGAGTTTCAATATCTGATGCCATGATAAAATCTGCAGTGTTTCATTATTTGGTATTCTCTTAAATAAATTTTACTGTTAGAGGGATTGCAATGATTACTCATTTCAGTTGTTAACTTCCCTGATATAACTGCTCTTTGAACTCAAGCACTTTAAAAGATATTATAATTCACTTGTGAATAATTCTGGAGGTTAGAAAATGTTGGAAATTTTTATTCCAAAATACAGCTCCTTATATTTTTTCAACTATTTATCCTAGTTCTATTCTCCCATATTAGATAGATTTTCTACTCAGTTTTTCACATGACAGTCCATCAGAATAGCCAAAGACTTGTATAATTTCCTTTGAGTCTTTTCTATTCCAGACTAAAAGTCCTTAGTTTGATTTATTTTTATTCATGCATGAGTTTCTATCAGGATTACCTTCTTCTGGTTGTTTTATTTTTTTAGGGTCTTAAATTTTTTCCAAATTGAACAGAGTACTCCCAAATGTGACATGACCTGTGTAATATATGATGGGATGGTTACCTGCCTTATCTGGGGTACTTAAATATATGCAACCTGAGTTCTTTAATTTTGAGGAAGCTGCATCACACTAGTAGCTCACTCTGGACTTGTAGTCACCTAAAGCCCCTTTCCACAAGAGCAGTAGGTAAGTTCAGATCCTCTAATTTGTTTTTATTGCAGTTGAACTTTTCAAACTTAAGTGTTTAGATTTTACAATTGCCCTTATTGTGTTTCATCTTCATTAAGTTCATTGTTGTAGTTTGTCAGTAGCTTTTAACACACTAATCTGTTTGTAGCATACTGATTATGTCTCCCAAGTATGTATCATTTGAGGGTTTCTTCACAAACAGATTTTTTTTATTTATATATGTAAGGCACAAGATATGTTTGTTTTCCTTATGGTATAGTTTCTTGGAGGGGAGGGGAGAGGACTTTAGGAGTTTATTCTGAGTAAAAGTTTCCATGAATGTCCAAATTAGCTTAGAAAAAGAAAAGGAACTTGCCCTGCTCCACATTACAACATAATAAAACACTCTAGTAATCATGAAAAGATGATACTGGTTCAAAGAACAGACAAATACATCACTGGGACAATGTGGAGAACCCAGAGCAAGCCAGATGCATTTATATGTGAGAACTTAATAAGATAGAAATGGCATTATAAATTGATTGGTTAAGTATGTAGACTGTTTAGTAGGTGGTGTGGGAAAACTGGCTCACTATATGGAGAAACAAATAAAATGGAGTCTTTACATAACGGTGTTTATAATGGACCCCAAATGAATTAAAGACCAAAATAATGTAGCTAAAACTATAAAGTTAATAAAACATGATACATCTTTGTGACTTAATTTTAGGAAAGTATTTATTAAAACCTCAAAAGCATGAAACTAAGGTGAAAAAATGATTAATTTGATAATACAACATTAAGGATTTCAGTTCAACAAATACATGGACATTCTTAACAAGCAGATAACATTTTGGGGGACTGTATTTGCAATAACTAAGCCTGTTAATGAATTAATATCTAGAATATCAAAGAAACTCTTTCAGTTCAGCGAGAAGACTGGGACCCCAATAGGAAAATGAGCAAAGGAAACAAATAGGGAATTCACAAAAGAAGAAACAGACACATGAAGGGATGCTCAAATTCATTATAATAAGAAAAACCTAAATTAAAAGAAGCTTTTACTTTTACCCACTAGGCTAGCAAAAATTAGAAAGCAAAGCTGGATGATGCTAAATCTTGCCTGGGATGTAGGGAAATGGGAACCTCCAGGAGTATAGATTAGTACAGCCATTCTGGAGAGTAATTTGACAGTTCTTCATCATCATTAAGTTGATAAAATTCGCTTGGACGTAACAGTTCTGTTCCTGGGTATATAACTTGCGATTAATTCTCACACAGGCTCATAAGGCGACATAGAAGGAGATATTACATTGTAGCACTGTTTTTGGTGGCTGGCAGTTAGATACTGGAGTTCTGTATTGCTGGGGGAGTGGATAGAGAAAATGTAGAGTACTTTGCCTCAATCAGAAACAATGGAGTAAGCGTCAGCAACGGGAATTGATTTTAAAACCTAGTGCAGAGGTTAAAGGTAAGAATACATACAAACAGAAGGATGTTCATCTAAAACAGTAGAAGAAATAACTTCTTGAAAAGGGGAGCGGGATAAGAAATGAATGTGGAAGGAAAGAAATCATTAGTTAGAGCGGTCATACAGAGGACTGATGATAATGTGCCATGAACTGAGGCGTATGATTAACTTAACCTTTTGTACCTGGGGAATAAAAGTGGGGTTTGGGGACTCATTTGTCAGCCGTATATAAGTTGGGTTGGAGAAAAAAAAATTAAAGGCATAAGAAACAAGAAACTTTTTAAAAAATAATTCAGGTACTAGGACATGAGGTTTTAATTTAGGATGGTGTTAATTGGGAATTGGAAAGTAAAGGACTGATGTAAGAAATACTGCAGAGAGGTGGAGTCAGCAACTAAGTGGATGAAGAGGTGAGCCAGGTTTTGAATCTGGATAAATACTGTGTTTCCCCAAAAATAAGACCTAGCCAATAAGAGAAATTAAGACAATCAGCTCTAATGCGCCTTTTGAAGCAAAAATTAATATAAGACCCAGTCTTATTTTATTATAAGACCCAGTCTTATTTTATTATAAGACTGGGTCTTATGTAATATAATATAGTATAGTATAAAATAGTAGAGTAGAATAGAATAGAGTAGAGTAGAGTAGAGTAGAGTAGAGTAGAGTAGAGTAGAGTAGAGTAGAGTCTGGGTCTTATATTAATTTTTGCTCCAAAAGATGCATTAGAGCTGATTGTCTGGCTAGGTCTTATTTTTGGGGAAACATGGTAGGAAGATGGAGGGACCAATAATTAAAAAGGAGTAGTAAACAGAAGGACAAACATATTTGACATGGAGGAAATAATGTTGAATTCAGCTTTAGGTACATTCCATTGGAGGTTCTAGCCATTTATTGAAGTGGATTATCCACTATTAGAACATTGATAGGAATCTCCTGGGTGCTAGGTACCAAAGTGGAACATTTTTTATTCCTAAGATGTTTTGGCCCTGCTATTTTAATCTCCTCCACCATTTTATTTTATTATATTTATTTATTTATTTTATTGGGGAAGGGGGACAGGACTTTTTTGGGGGGAACAGTGTGTTTTTCCCAGGACCCATCAGTTCCATCCAAGTCAAGTTGTTGTCCTTTCACTCTTAGTTGTGGAGGGCGCAGCTCAGCTCCAAGTCCAGTCGCCCTTGTTGGTTGCACGGGGCGCAGCCCACCATCCCTTGAGGGAGTTGAACCTGCAACCTTGTGGTTGAGAGCCAGCGCTCCAACCGACTGAGCCATCGGGCCATCCAGGAGCTCAGCTGCAGCTGGTTGTCTTCATTCGGGTTGCGTAGGGCGGAGGATGCAGCTCGTTGGCCCATGTGGGAATCAAACCAGCAGCCCCGTTGCCCAGAGCTCGCTCTCTAACCAACGGAGCTACCGGTCTGCCCCTCCTCTACCATTTTAATCCTTAGAGTGGTTTGCCAGGATTTGATTAGCTTAAAACCACACCAGTTTACTGTTAAGTAAAAAGGGACAAAATAGTCAGAACATCTTGACAAATTAGATCTGTAAAATTTCACCTGTGACACTGGAATTGGTGATAATGGCCACACAAAAAAACACCTTTAAGTGGCAGAAAAATCTTTGAAATTTGTTTTGTACCTAAAAACTGATTGGTGAATCAAATCTTTGTTGTAAATTTTACTCTAGAAAAGACTTGATCTTGATTTAAATAGTTTTAGCAAAGTAAAATTGAAAAGAGGGGAAAATGAAACTATTTTGTTCCAGAAAATATTTTTTCTCAACTTTCCTTCCCACCTACCCACTTGACTAGGCTAGAATTGAGTCTTTTTTTCATTCTTTTAAATGTTTTATAAATTATACCAGTACCGTGTGAGTATACTTCCATCATAATGTATTTAGATTGTATAAACAAGATAAAAAAATCATTCTCCACTTCTCTTTCCAAAGGTAACCACTGTATCTATTTGGTACCTAGTCTTCTAGATATCTTTCCATTCTTTTACAAATAATGTGTGTACAAAAATAAATATAGATTTGTGAATATTTGGTCCTATTCTCTCTATAGTGTGTACTTTTAAAAAATGCATATATGTCTTGAGTGTCTTTCCACGTAAGTATATAGGATAAAAACGTTTGCTGGGTAAAACTGGAGGTTTCAAAATATCCTTACTGGCTAGATACTAAATACTGTTGTAAGGTTGGTGGCGGAGGGTGAAGGGGGGGATGGTACAAGGTACAGGTGTGTTTGTTACTCTCAAGAATCTCACAGTCTAGTAGAAGTGAAGTATATAATCATTATAATACAGCGTAATAAATGTTCTAATAGATATATGTCCTAAGTGCTATTTGAGCACAGAGGAAAGAACATCAAACTCTTTGATAAAGAGAGGTGAATGTGTCAGGTAGTGAAACATCTTAGAGATGGTGAAAGAGATTTTGGATCATTTTCTAAGGATGGTATTTTGCTGGTCAACTGTGACCCAAAATGATTAAGTAATTAACTGAATTCATTCTTCTCTTTCGTGAAATTCCTATCATCCCTTTCTGGAATCCTAAGCCATGGTCCTGAAAGCAAACTTTTATCATGTCTTTTAGAATTTTGACAGCTTTAAATAGTGTGAGAAGTTACTTTAAATTTTTTAAATTTCATCACGCAGAGGAATATGTGAATGTATTTTTTGCCTTTTATAGGGAGGTGGTTGACTCAATGGTTCAGCATTTTAAAGTAAATATATTTGGGGACTGTAGACCAGTTTATGATGGAAAAAGAAGCCTTTACACAGCCAATCCACTTCCTGTGGCAACTACTGGGGTAAGATATGCGTTCCTTTATTGGAAAGCTACACTATTGCAATGTCTCCTTTTAAATGCATTTATTATCATTTTATTTTATTACAGTCCATATACATGTAAATGTGTATCATTTGTCTGTTTAACTTTTTATTTTGAAATAATTTCAAACTTATAGAATAGTTGTAAGAATCATGTAGAAAAATCATGTGTACCGTTTACCCAGACTCACCAGTGTTCTTAACATTTGCCACATTTGTTTTATTCTATTCTATTCTATTCTATTCCTCTAACTCTTTGTATCTATAGATACAGCTATAAGTATACACACACTTATTTTCTCCTGAGTCATTCAAGATTAGGTTGCATACATTATGCCCTTTAATGTGTATTTCCTAAGAACAAAGATAAATACCATAGTACAGTTATCAACTTCACTAAATTTCACATTGACGTGATACCTTTGTCTAATCAACAACCTGTATTCCAATTTTGTCATTCCAGTGATGTCCTTCAGCATTTTTTTTCCCTTTAGTACAGAATCTAGTCCAGGTTCATGTTTATGTTTAGATATCTTGCCTTTCTAGTCTTCTTTATTATTGATCAATTCTCCAGCCTTTTTTTCTTTCTTTCATGGCATTAACATGGTTGAAGATTGAAGGCAAGTTATTTTTAGAATGAAATGTCCCTCAGACTGAGTTTGTCTGGTGCTTCCTCTTGAATAAATTCTGATTAGACATTTTTGGCAGAAATATTGCATAAGTGTTCTTTCCTTATCAGTGCATCATAACAGGGGGCACATAATATGTGTTTGTTCCCTTAATGGTAAAGTTAACTTGGATCACTTGGTTAAGTTGGTATCTGCCAGGTTTCTCCTATCCAGTGTTGTTTTTTTCCTCTTTGCTTTTGTGGGGAGATACTTTTTTAAAAAATTGTGGTAAAACACATGCAACATAAAATTTACCATCTGAACCATTTTTAAGGTACAGTTCAGTGGCATTAAGTACATTCACAACTATCACCACCATTCGTCTCCATAACTCTTTTCAATTTACAAAACGTTAAACACTAACTCCCCATTCTCCTCTCCCCTCAGCCTCTGGCAACCACCATTCAACTTTCTGTCTCTGAATTTGACTATTCTCAATACCTCATAAAAGTGGAATTATATGGTATTTGTTCTTTTGTGTCTGGCTTATTTCACTTAGCATAATGTCTTTAAAGTTCATCTATGTTGCCACATGTGGAGAGGTTTTCCTTCCTTTTTAAGGCTAAATAATATTTCATTGTATGTGTGAGTATATATGTATACATTTTGTTGTTTATCCATTCATCTGTTGATGGACACCTTTTAACTACTGCTATAAACATGGGTGTACAAATATCTGTTCTAGTCCCTGCTTTCAGTTCTATTGTGTATAAACCCAGAAGAGTTGCTAGATCATATAAATGGTAATTCTATTTTTATGTCGTGAGAAACCACCACACTTTTTCTACAGCAACTGCACCATGTTATATTCCCACCCAGTGCACAAGGGTTCCAAATTCACCGCACCCTTGCCAATACTTGTCATTTTCTATTTTTTTGGTAGTAGCCATCCTAATGGGTCTGAGGTGATATCTCATTGTGGTTTTGACTTGCATTTCCCTAATGATTAGTGGTGTTGAGCGTCTTTTCATGTGATTATGGGCCATTTGTATATCTTCTTGGGAGAAATGTGTATTCAGGTCCTTTGCCTATTTTTTTAATTGTGTTGTTTGGTTTCTTGTTGTTGAGTTTTAGGAATTCTTTATATATTTATCAGATACATGATTTGCAAATATTTTCTCACATTCCATAGGTTGTCTTTTCACGTTGTTGATTTTGTCCTTTGATAGACAGAAGTTTTTTAATTTTGATAAGGATTATACTTTTAAGGATCCTGTTTCTCATTAGACTTTTTAATAATTGGTGATTCTTGCTTGGAAGGATTAGTACTATGATAGTAATAGTAATTTTCTAATTCTGTCATTCCTACATTTATTAGTTGGTATTCTACAGTAAGGGAGAACATTTTCTTCCTATTTATCCTTGTTTATTTGATTGCCCAAATTGTCCCATATTTGGCCAGTGTGAGCCCATTTAAGCTGGTTTGTGTGTCCTTTTGACATGATACACATCTTTTTTTTTTTTTTTTCTTTGAGTACTTCCTTATTTTGTGGCACAAACAGGCTCATCTTATTTTCACTCTGCAGCAGTCCTGCAACTGGCCATTTCTCAAAGGAGTACTGGCTTCTTTTAGTTGGGGAATGCAATTTAGAAACCAAAATCTGGGTACTGGGTGTGCTCTTTGCTACTGGGGTATATATGCTTCTAAGCCCTTTCAGTGGACAGAAGTAGGAAATAGAAATATATAAATATGTAAACAAACAAAACACACAAACAAAAAATAAATATTACATGTCATACAGTAAACATAATATATGTATCCTGCAAGTACCACTTATTGTATACAATATATAGTATGTATATTGGAAATCATGAGTTCACACTGATTCTTCCAGTTTCAGTCTATCCATGGGATTCCTTCTTTACTCCCTACATTGTATATTTGTATCTTCTTTCTTCTTTAAACCCCTGGCTTACCAAAACATCACCACTTTTACTCATTTGTATAATCTTACAAAACATAAAATAGTTTCTGAATTATTACACCATACCACTACACAAAACAAACCTACTAGTAAGAGTCTAGGGTTTTATTTTGTACGCAGTTCTTTCCCACTCAAGCCTCCTCCACACCCCCAACTGAGAGTATAGTCAGTATACTGTATTCAAGAGTTACTTGCATTAGGTTTTCTTTTTCTTTTTTTTTCTTCTTTCAGTGTGGTTATGTCGTTCATTTGAAATGCATTTGATTTCATGCAATTTTGTTTATATTCAGTTTTAGTTTTTTCCCTTCAGCCTTGTTGATTGTAGTTTTAATTTTTTAGTATGTGGAACTTTAACGTGTTTCCAAAAGTGAAAACTATACTGAAAAATACACTCAGAATTGTTAACCCCTCCTTTATTTCTTCCAATTTGTTTCTTCCCATCCTTTGAAAGTAACCAATTTCTTTGTTTTTGGTTCATGCTTCCTGTGTTTCTTTTTGCATAAATATGCAGATATATGAATATTTTCCTACTTTCCCCTTCTCTTTGACACAAAAGATGGCATACTATTTGTAATCTATACGTGGCTTGTGCCACTTAAAAGTAGAGCTTGTAAATTATTCCGTAGCCATTCCAAGAGATCTTCCTCATTCTTGTTTTATAGCTTCCTAAATGTTTGAGCATTTAGGCAGTTTCCAATATTTTGCAATGACAAATAATGCTGGCATAAATAACTGTTTTTTAAATTTTAGTCTGTTGACATTGAAATTGTTTTTTTTTGTTTGTTCTTTTTTTTGGTATTTGCCTTGTTTTCTCTTAAGTATTTTTATGTTAAACTTAAAAATAACTATTTATCTGTTTCAACTTTTACTGGATGACTCTTTTGCCATCAACAGGTAGATTTAGATGTTACTTTACCTGGGGAAGGTGGAAAAGATCGACCTTTCAAGGTGTCAATCAAATTTGTGTCTCGGGTGAGTTGGCACCTACTACATGAAGTACTGACAGGACGAACCTTGCCTGAGCCACTGGAATTAGACAAGCCAATCAGCACTAATCCTGTCCATGCTGTTGATGTGGTGCTACGACATCTGCCCTCCATGAAGTGGGTGCTTCTGGCTTTTTTCCTCTTTAGATTTTGAGAGTGAAGGCTTTCCTCCCAAGAGTTGTGCAGGCCTCTTTTGGTTTACCTTCATCAGATGCTGTATATTTTGATTATTTCAGTTGAAGAATATTATGCATACAAGTTCATTAACAGAAGTTAAGTTACAGAAAAGTCTCTGACTTATGCAAGTAAATGAACCTCATTAGCTTAGCTACCCTAATGGATATTTTTTAGAAAAATGTCTAACCCTTTCTCTTAGGAGCTATTCATCTTGAATAACTGATGTATTTTCAGATATGTTCCTATAGTTAAATCACCTTGTTTTAAAAGTAATTTCATTGTTTATACATTCGTATCAAATTGTGTTAAAATTGCTGCTGTTTTAATCCCACTGGCACCTCACATGTATATGTGTGTATCTGTGTTTATATGTATATGTATATATAGGATTAGATAAGATGGGTCTTTTAAAGAAAGCATGTCTTGCAAACACATTTCTAGAAATAGTTTTTTGATCAATAATTATTCACTCTGGATTTTCTAAGGTTGGAACTGTTAACTTTTTTTAATCTATTTTTAAGGAAGTATTTTAAATAAAACTTATTCTTATTCAAACTAACATTAGTTTTAACAATAGAGAATTTCAGTGAAGGATGCTGACTTTTTATTTAGAAAGGCTGCTTTTCGCTTTCACAAATTTGAAAAATGTTTAGTTTCATGTATTCATAATGATAAAACGTATCATTATGATAAGTTATGTGCTCTAGACTCGCCTGTCTGCACATGTAAATACTTATATAGGAAAGAAAGGATTGAACGTGCCATTTTAATTTTTGTAGATATACGCCGGTGGGGCGTTCCTTTTTCTCAGCTCCAGAAGGATATGACCACCCTCTGGGAGGGGGCAGGGAAGTATGGTTTGGATTCCATCAATCTGTTCGGCCTGCGATGTGGAAAATGATGCTTAATATTGATGGTAAGGCAACTAAAACCATATTCTGTGTTGGATAATTGGTTTCTATATGGCGTGTGTGTGTGTGTGTGTGTGTGTGTGTGTCTGTGTGTGTGTGTGTGAATTTTATGTATAATTATGTATACTGGTGTCTTAAAGTAATATTTGGACATATATTAAGACAAACTGGAAAAAATCTTTATATTACATTTCACTTAGAGAGCATTTACACAGAACTTGTCCTGGTTTGCTGCTAAATGTGAAATGAGCACGTGAAAGCAAATACAAAACCTTTGACGTGATCATCTGAGCAGTCTACTATTGTAACTCACTTTTGTCCTTTTTACTCTTAAGTCAGTATTTCATTATGAAATACCTGTTTTACAAGAAGGGAAGTCTGTTCATGTTGACCCCTGGTGTTATGCCTACTGCTGATGCTTAATGTGGTGCTAATTGCATTCTCATTTTTAGGTGTTATAAATATTTTTGAGTAGAATAGTATGATAAACTGCCACCTATATAGTCATTATCCAGATTGTCTGGATTTTTCTATCTTTGCTTAAACTATCTACATTTCTCTCTCTACTGTAGTCTTTTTAAATCAAATCCCAGCAAGCATGTTATTTTGTCCCTACTACTTCAGTATGCACCTCTAAAAATATGGATGTTTTCTTACACAGTCACAATGCCATTATCATCAATAAGAAAATTTAAAATAATCCTTTATTTGTAGTCTATAATACCCTGTGTAATCACATTTCCCTGATTGTTTCAAATATGTCTTTTTATAGTTAGCTGGTTCTAATCAGGATCCAAACAAGATGCACAATTCACGTTTGGCTGTTGTGCCTTTTTTAAATGTAGTAATCCCATTTCCTTCCCTCGTTTTGTTTGTTTTTTCCTTTTTTTATGCCATTGACTTCTTGCAGAAACTCTGTCACTTGTCCTGTAGAATATCCAAAAACCTGGGTTTGTCTTTTGTTTCTTGTGGTGTCATTACCTTGTTCCTCTGTCCCCTGTATTTCCTGAAAATGAAAATTGGCCCTAGACTCTTGATTCAATTCTGGTTCAAAATACTTCATAAGTGCTTCATATTGTATCATATTAGGAGGCACACAGTATCTAGTGGTCCCACTTTTAATGATACTAAGATTCATCTGTAGGTTCAGGGATCAATAGTCCTGCTCTCTCCATTGAAAATTTCCCAATCAACTTTTCAATTACTAATATTCCATCCATTGATCATTGTTACCCAAACCATTTATTTCATGAGAGATTATCAACTGTTATTTTTTCTAATTGTTATTCTTTTTGCATTAGATAAAAGTCTTATGTGGAAAATCACAATGTCCTACTGATAATTCATTAGTCTTTGATAGCTTTCTTGCTTTCTGGCACAGCAGGATGTTCCAGGCTCCTCGTATATTTCTTACCCTGTACCTGGACTCAGCCAATCATCCGTGGATCTTTCCAGATCAGTACATAGGTTCCTCATTATTTTCAGCTGCATCTGCCATTGTGGAGATATGTCATTGAGGGGATATATTTCAAAAGTCTCCTTTAGATGTATACTAGGGCTGTTTTTAATTATTTGCCATTTCAGAACATCATTTCATATACAGAGGGTACAAAAAAAATGTATACACATTTTAAGAAAGGAAGAAACTGTATTAAAATTACGCTGATGGTAACCACCTTGAGCACCTCTTGTAATTGCAGAAGTCAAACGTGACTTATATTCATCTTTTGTTATCAGTATATATTGAATATTACAATTTTAATAAAGCTTTTTTCCTTTCTTAAAATGTATATACATTTTTTTGGCACCCTCTGTGTATGTAGATGTCTCTTTAAGATAGATTCCAGGAGTGTGATTGATGTGTCAAGGACAAATGTATTTGTAATTTTGAATGTTATTGCCAGATTGCCCTCCACAGAGGTTGTGAATGTTTTGCGTCAGTGAATGAGGCTACCTGTTTCCTTATGCCATTGCCACTATAGGCGTCAAAGTAGATTTTTGTCAGTCGGATTTTCAAGAAATGGTTTCACTATGTAGTTTTATTTTCCAATGACTCTCTTTTCACATCTGTAGGGGCCACCTTTCTGTTTTGTTAACTGTTTATTTATGTCCTTTGCCCTTTTTTTTCTGTTGGTTTGGTCTTCTCATTTACTGAGAGAGCTTTCTAAACTAAGCAGATTAGCCCTTTGTCTGATGTGAATTACAGATAATATGAAGTTCTTATTTGTCTTTTAGCCTTTGATATGGTCTTATTTTTGTTTTTTGCCTCATAGAAATTTGTCTGTTTGTTGGTGTGTGTGTGTGTGTTTGTGTGTGTCTACACACATATATGAGTGGTGTGTAATTTCTTTTATGACTTTTAATATCTAATCAGGCTAGTCTCATTTTTCTTTTCAGGGTTTTCTAGACCATTCCTAATTATTTTACCGTGTAAGCTTTCGAAACGCCTTGGCTAGATCCAGTGGGTGTGGGAGGATGGGCTGTTATTTTTATTGGGATCTCATTATATTTATAAATTAAGTTAGGACAAATTGGCATCTTTAAGATATTGAGTCTTTCTGTCCAAGAAAGTACTTTGCCATTCCATTTGTTCAAGATTACTTTTGTTTCCTTCAGGAATGTTTTAAAGTTTTCTTCACATAAAATTTGCACATTTCTTGTTATTCCTGGATATTTTCTCCCTTATTTTTGCTGTTAAATGGGTTTATAGATTCTAATTAGTTATATATATGAAGCCTTTTGATTTCTATGTACTAACTTTTTCTCTCTGTTTTATTGAATTCCATTATTGTTTATAGTAGTTTTTCAAGAGATTTTCTTGGAGTTTCTAGGTTATAATCATTTCATCTACAGATAGTGATAAGTTTACCTCTTCCTTTGGATTTTTATAACTCTCATTATTTCTTATATGGTTATATTGCCTAATTAGACAGGTCAGTATAAAACGTTAGTGATTAGTAGACATCCTCTTTTTATCCCTTACATTAGAAGGAATGCCTCTAGTGTTTCTGCATTAAGTATGATTCATACATATCCACATATGTATGTATATGTATAGATACGTCTGTTGCCTCCTGTTTTACTAAGTACTTTTCATCAAGAATGGATGTTGAATTTTCTCAGATGTCTTTTTAGCATCTGTGAGCTGATGATGATGTTTCTCTTATTTTTAACAAACATTGAACCACATTTGTGTTTCTAGATTCTTTTAATGTAATGCTGGATTCTATTTCTTTGTACTTTACTTTTTAATTAAAATGCCGAAGTAAGATTGATCTGATCTGCAATCTTCTCTTTTTTGTAGTCTTTTTAAAATTTTAGTATTAATATTTTATTTTATAAAGAATTTGGAAGTTTTCCATTTTCTAAAATGTACAACAGTTTTTTAATAGTATTGAAATTATCAGCTCTTTTAAGATTTGGTAGAATTCCCCTGTAAAATCTTGTGGCCAATGTGTTTTATTTGGTAGTAGAGCTTTTAAAACTTCTTTCATTTATTTTGTGAAAATCAGTCAGTTTAGGTCCTCTGGGTTCAGTTTTGGTAGGTTAGACCTTATTAGAAAATTATCTATATTTGATTTATTTGTATAAAGTTTTACAAATTAGTTTCTTATTTTTCGAAATTTTGTCTGTTTCTGTGCTTTTCCCCATTTTTTATTTTGTAAAGTTGTGCTTTGTCCTTTTTATTTTTGATTAGAAGAGGTTAGTAGTTTAATCAACTGATCTTTCCCCCCACCAAAACAGCTTTTGAAAATATTTTTTTAGTTCTCTGACTTCCTATTTTTTAACTCCATAATTTCTGCTTTTAGCTTTACAAATGTTTTATCTATTTTTCTATAGTTAATTTATTTTTTTCTAACTTTCTGAGCTATATTAGTAACTCACTTACTTTCATTTTTTCTTATTGATTAAAGTATTTAAGACAATGAATTTTCTTATGATCACTGCTTTAGCTATATTCCAAAGCTTCTAATATGTAGTATTTTTATTATATTCTCTAGAAACCCCACAAATTTCATTTGTATTTCCTGTTACCCAAATGTTGTTTGACATACTTTTTAAATTTTCAGATTGAAGATCTTTTATTTTCTCATTTTGTCATAAATTTCACATTTTACTGTGTTAATCAGTGAATGTGGTTTGTATTTCTACTTTTAGAATTTGTTGAGGTATTTTTTGTAGCTTAATATATAGTCAATTTGGGCAAAAGTTAAATAGCTATTTGAAAATAAGGTATATTCAATTATTAGAGTAGAGTTAAATAAATATCCATCAATCCTACCGTTTTGATTATGTTGTTTAGATAATTTATTTCCTTTTTTATTTTTGTTTACTTGTTCTCTCAGACTGGGAGAAATAAATTTAAATTTCCCATTATTGTGTTTCTGTCTATTTCTCCTATAATTTCTGTTTTCTTAATGTTGCTGCTACATTATTGGGAATATATATCTATATCTGTTTTCTTCATTGTGAATTGTACCTTTTACAATGGTAAAGTGACTTTATACTTTTTATACTTTTGGGCCAGAGTCTACATTGTCCAATAAAAGTAT
The DNA here is from genome assembly GCF_057876585.1 of Rhinolophus sinicus. Taxonomy (NCBI): domain Eukaryota; kingdom Metazoa; phylum Chordata; class Mammalia; order Chiroptera; family Rhinolophidae; genus Rhinolophus; species Rhinolophus sinicus. Next base: position 24,898,817 of record NC_142514.1, read on the forward strand.
TACACGCCATGGTTTTGTAAGCCTTATCCTATCCATTAATTTTTAATTTCTTTTAATGGTTTTGTTTTATTGTTCAATCTAAAGCTTTTTTTTTTTGTCTGTTAATGGATCAGTTAAGCCAAATAGATAGGAAAGGCATACATGTTTGGTCCTAGTTAAGTCAAATTATTTTGTTGTATTTTCTGATTATCTATGTTTTTTAAACTGAGTAGCCTGTTTCATGTTTTTTAAATGATAATTTCGATATTATGAAGGTTTTTTTCCTACTGGTTATCTTTATACTTGTAACTTCATATAATACTCAACTTACTCTGTTTTTTAAAGCATTATCTTTTGTTTTCCTTAATGAGTAACAATTATATTATCTGTATTCTCTTTTTTCCACCCTCTCCTCTAGTAACTGGTTTTAGCCATTATAGCATTATTTTATTGTTCTTTATAATTTATCTTAAATTTTTACTACTTGACTTTCAACTTTGACTCCTATCTATTACTATAAACTGTAATCAGTGAGTTTATTCTACTTGGGTTTTCTACTCCTGTCACTCACTTATTTGTACATATTATTATTCCTATATTGTTAGATCATGCAGCAATTACATTCCATCTGTCATCTGTATGTCCATTTGTTTTCATCTTAAATCTACAATTAAATTTATTGGTGCTACCAGTCCCTTTGCTGAAATTTTTCCTGTCATCTCTTGGTTGCATTTTGTCCTCATGTTGTTTCTTCAAGAAGGGCTCATATCCTCCATAAGTAGATTGAAGGACAACTACTTGGAGCCAATGGGCCCTGGAGAAACACACTGTCCCCCAACATTCCCCAATAAAATGTATTTTTTTTTAAAGGGCTCAGATGAATAAGAGCTGAGTTTTTGCATATTGAAAACTATTTGTCTCTAGTCTTATTTCCTGAAGGACTGTTTGGTTAAACATAGAATTATTGACTCACAGTTTCTTGAGTATCTTACAGATACTCTGTCTTTTGACAGTGAATTTTCAGTAGAGAAGTGTGATGTCAGTTTGATTTTCTTTTCCCTAGAAGGGACTCGCTTTTTTGTCTGATCTCAGAAAGTATTTCTCACAATTATTTTGCTAGATTTTTGTCTCAGTGCTGACTAATTTGGATCAGTTTTACTTAAAATATGGGATTTCCTTTGAAAATGTAGGTTCAATCTTTTATCCTTTTTTTTCTATCATTTATTTTTAAAATTGTTCTATCCTGTTTGCTTCTTACTGTGCCTTTTGTGGTATAATTTTTATCATGTGCTCACTTCATTTTTTGAATTTTAAAAAATATTTTTCTTCCGTTTCTTTCATGAGTCCTGCAATGCCTATTTCACCTTTTCCTGTTGACTGGCTGTCTCTTCCTTTAAATTTCTGCTCTGAGATCTTTCTTCATAGCTGCATTAAGAATTTTTGAATTTATGTTAAAAAGTGGTGTTACAATTTTCATCTACTTTGTAATGATATTTTCTGTTGAGTTTTCTTTGTCAGGGATATTATGCTGCCTTTTTATATTTTCTTATGGTATCTTTGTATGGATACTTACTACTTTTCTGTTATTCATATTTGAATGAGATGAGTTTTTCCAAATCACCTATTAGAACAGACTAGAGTGGGAGTGGGAGGTATGACAGGATATAAAGAATAAGGTAGTTTTCCAGGTTTCTCTGCTCAAGACCTCTGTACTCTGTTGTTCTGGTGGGTTCTTTCTTTAAAATACAGCCACATCTCCTTTGCTTCTCAGTAATATATGTGTTTAGGATGTGTGGACTACCAGCACTGAGTTCTAGCAGGTTCTTACTAGCTTCTGCTAATACAGCTCCTGCCTTTTCAAGTGCCTGCTCAAATGTTAGCAATTAGAGAATTTCTGAGGGTTATACAGGAGTTCTTTGTATTATTCTTTTAGCTTTTCTGTAAATTTGAAATTACAGGGAAAAAGTGCATGTTTTGTTTTCAGAAGGGAAGTCCTATCTGAGATCTGTCATTTCTAGACCACCCTCCACTCACTCTTATGACATTTTCTATATCTCTTTTCTCTACTTCCTTTTGAGATTCCCCCACTCAATTTCAGTTCTAAACATTGCAGTTCCCACTTAGGATAGAATGAATCCTCTCTTTCTGGGAGTGAAAATCTGTAGTCCCCCCACTAGGTGCCTTTCATACTTTGTGTCCTTCTCCCTTGCATGGGTTCTACTAGTCCCACGTAGTTTGAGCCATGTTTACTTATAACTTGGCATTTTTGGGTTTTATTGTCTTGTAGGTTCACTGAAGATGTAGGGTTTTTTCTTTCATTTTTTTAACATTCCCTTTGTTGCTCTGTATTGAGTTCTAGGAGGAAAGTGGGAAAATCTGGAAATCAATTGCTGCTGTTTTCCTACTGGAACTTAAAGTCCAGCTTTGGATATTATTAAAAAATAATTTCTAATGTCATGTTCCCATTGGTGAAAGACATCACAGAGAAAATTTTAAATATTTTGAGCTGAAGGGTAATGAGAATGTATATATCAGAACTAGCATGATTAACTGAAGCAATGCTTAGGGGGAGTTTAAAACCTTAAATGCCTACTATTAGAAAAGAAGAAAAGCACCAATGACCTATGCATTCATCTCAACAAGTTAGAAAAATAATGAAATTAAGTGCAAAGAAAAATAGAAGGAAATAAGAGTTAAAAACAGAAATTAATGAAATAGTAAACAAATTTACCTCTATCCTGTAGGTAGGAAGACTTCAAAGGTTTTTGAGAAGGATAGTGACATGATCATATTTGTTTTCCAGAAAGAGACCTCTGGCAGCAGTGTGGAGAATAGATAGAGGAGAAAAAACTAATCTGAGAAGCCAGTTAGGAGGCTTTTTCAATCACTAGTTCAGGTAAGAGATGGTGATGGTCTAATGTGGGATGGAGAGGAAGGAACATATTACAAGGATTAAGTCAAAAAAATAGGTTTAAGGACCATGTCCAGATAAAAAACTTTGGGTATAGTTACTGGCACATGGAACTGATTGCAAATGAATAGACCAGAAGGTTTACTAGGTTTTTGAAGAAATTATTTCTGGAAATGAACTACAAACCTGGTGTATTAGGTTCAATCAGAGAAGCAGAACCGGTAGGAAATATATATAGAGAGAGATTTGGCTTACACAGTTGTAGGGGCTAACTAGGCAGGTCTGAAATCCTGAAGGCAGGCTGGAACTCATGGGCACTGGCTGAAGGTACTGTCCACAGATGGAATTTCTACTCCCTCTGTCTTGAGGAAGCCTCAGCCCTGCTTTTAAGGCCTTTCAGCTTGACTGAATGAGGCCCACCCATATTATCCAGGATAATCTCATTTACTTAAAGTCACCTGATTATGGACTTTAATTACATCTCTAATATACCTTCACAGCAACACCTAGATTAGTGTTTCATTGAATAACTGGCAACTAATAGCCTGGCCAAATTGACACATTAAAAACTAAATAAATACCTTGCCTACAAAGTTCTGTGATTATTCAATCTTTGAAACAGCCTTTATGTTCCTAAACCTCAGGCTCAGTAACTGTGCTATGTTACAAACTAGTTTCCAAGAAGACATACTTGCCTACATATATTTAGAATAATGACTCATGTCTAAAGCTTGAGGATTCTTTGAGACGTATGGGTAGAGACATCTAATATGTAGTTGGAAATGAAGGTAGGAGCTAAAAGTAAAAGTGTTGGGATTCTTCAGTATGTAAATCCATATTTGAACTGTAGAAATGGAAAAACTTCTTTAGGAATAGTATTTGGATTAAAAACATAAATGAGGAGGATAAAGCCACAGGGAATACTAGCATTTAAGGAACGAAAAAGGACCAGTGAGCAATTAATGGTTATCACAGGCAGTATGAGAGCCAAAAAGTGGTGTTGAGGAAGCTAAGGGAGGAAACTGGCTATTCATTGCCAGTAGATGATTTCACAATTAAGCAACCGGAGTTTTTCCAATAAAATCAAGAGTAAGACCAGGATGTCAGTGCTGTGATATTTAGTCACTATTGTGTTTGCTAACTTCTGTTCTTCTTACAGGTTTCAGTCTACATGTTACTTCCTTGAGAAGCAGTATTTGACACCCTTCACCCCCCCATCCAGCCATCCCCCAAGTCTGAGTTAGGTATTTCTCTTATGTATTCCCATAGCACAGTGTACTTCCCCTATACTAGCATGTGTCACCCTGAATTATAAATTTTATTGTTCTGTGTCTCCTATTAAAGTGAAAGCTTCATGAAGCTAATCTTATTCACCAGTGTATTTGCCCTCCGTGTCTAACACAACTCTTGGTCATATTAAGCAAAGAATAAATCAATAAAACCAAGAACATAGAGGAGGAGCATCCAAATGAGCCTGGAAAGTTAGAAAAATATTTGTAGAAATAAGTAATGTCTTAGCTGAGCTTTAACAAAATACAATGAAATCAAGAATTTGGATTGAAAAGGCGGTACACAGGAATAAGAGATTTCTGAGGGGTCTCTGAAATATAAAATTGTATTTAAAAAACCATAAGAGAAATACTAAATGAATGAAGTGTATTAGGCTTACTGAGAAGATTCAATTTGATAAAATGTGAGTTCTCCCAAAATTAATCTGTAAATGCAAATTTAAGTAAAATCCCAATAAGGTATATCATGAAACTTGATAGGTTAGTGTTAAGATTTATATGGAAAAATTAATAACCAAGAAAAGCCAGTATAATTTTAAAGAAGAATAAATTCCTTATTTTATAACAATTATACCACAATGCTTTTAAGTGCAGAGACAGACAGATTAACGAAGCAGAATACAGAGTCTGCCTAGAAATAAACCATATGTGTGTATATGGAAACTTTGTAAATGTCAAGGTGGCATTTCAAATCACTGAGGAGTGAAATATTTAATGAATGGTATTTATACATTTGTTAACTGTATGAAAAAAATAATTACTCATCTCACATCATACCAAAAATTTATTTCTAGATGGATTATAATCCTAAATTTGAAAAGCAAAACTTTGTGAAATTCTCTCAGGAAAAAAGAGAATACCTCTAACATTGAATAAAATAAAAACTACGTATATCATAAAAGAAAATACTGATAAACTTGGCTACATTTAAATGGAAAACTTACGTATTATAAAAGACAAAATAAAGTTGAAAAGCTAGGAGAATATTTTCAGCAATAGAAAAACAGTTCCCAAAAGAAGAAATCCAAATGGCCAATAAACACATGAAAATCAAATGCTCAAATGCATTAGTACTCAGGATAATGCAAATGAAATCACACCCATCAGAATGGTAAAAATTAAAACGACTTATCAAATGTTGGTGAGGAAAATTAAAAGGAACTCTCATGCACTGTTGGTAGGAGTATGGTTTGATACAACTACTTTGGAGAACAGTTTTCAGTATCTAGAAAAGATGAATTAAAGATGAAATTGTGCATATCTTAGAACCTATAACATACCATAGAGATACCTTGCATATGTGCCTGAAGCATTATTTGTAATAGCAGAAAACTGGAAACAGCCTAATTTCTATTAAAGCAGAATGAATAAACATTCTGAATGAGTACATAAATTGTTATATATTATTGTGATATACTGTATAACAGTTAAATGAATGAACCAGATCTACATATATCAATATTGAAAACAATGTTGAGGGCAGAGCAAATAGCAAAAGGATATGTTACTTATGTAAATTTAAAGCATAACAGAAGTATGTACTGGGTACAGACAAATGCAGTAAAATTATCAAAACCTAGATGGGACAAATACACACCAATTTCAAAATAGTGGTTCCCTTTAAGTAGAAAGAAAGAAGAGGAATGGAATAGGTTGGTTGGGGTAGAGAACAGAGGTAAAACTAAAAGGCTGCAAATGTGAGATGATTATTATAAAAATGTGAGCGTATGTTTATTTGTGTGAACAAAGTGTATAGATAACTTACGGTGTCATGTGACGCAAAGAAATCAGAAGATTGATAGTATTTTTTTTTAAAGATCTATGGTGTCTTAATGAAGTGTCTTAATGAAGTGTCTTAAAGTCTGAAACTTTAAATGGGTTTATTTTTTAATTGTCAATAATATGTAATGCTGCTATGAAAAATGAGTGAAAATATTGCACTGACCACCTTACCTGCTTATATATCCTTTTTTCTTTCTGTGTGATGTGATTTTGCAACTCTTGCACTTGGTATATTGCACTGAGTTCAAAACAGCCCTTATTGAACTTGAAATCTACTGGAGAAGACTCATATTGAGTGATATAATGATGTACTGCAAAGAAGTACTTAGTGCAATGGGAGTATATAAGAGAGGGATCCATTCTAGTCCCAGAGGAACATTTCTCGGAGGAGGTGACAGATAGGAGCGAGGTGAAATCGGTGGTGGAGATAATTATGGAAGAGTAATCTAAAAAAGAGAGCAATTTAATTCTAATTGTGTGACTTAATCTTGTCTTCAAAATGATTGTTTTCGTGGTACTTAATATCCTACATCTCAACTATGTAATTGAACTTACTGAATTTTACCAATCTGAGACTCAAAAAAATTTTTATTCACATTTCATCATCTCTGAAATTGGGATATGTCTTACACTTGATGGTTTGTCATAGTTTAATTGACATGCTTTTTTTTTTTTTTTTTTTTTTTTTTTTTTTTTTTTTTTTTTGGGGAACAGGACTTTATTGGGGAACAATGGTCAAATTGTTGTCCTTTCAATCTTAGTTGTGGGGGGTTCTGTTCAGCTTCAAGTTGTTGTTCTTTCAGTCTTAGTTGTGGAGGGCGCAGCTCAGCTCCAGGTCCAGTTGCCGTTGCTAGTTGCAGGGGGCACAGCCCACCATCCCTTGCGGGAGTCGAACCGGCAACCATGTGGTTGAGAGGACAGGCTCCAACCAACTGAGCCATCCGGGAGCTCAGCGGCAGCTCAGCTCAAGGTGCTGTGTTCAATTTTAGTTGCAGGGGGCGCTGCCCACCATCCCTTGCGGGAGTCGAGGAATTGAACTGGCAACCTTGTGGTTGAGAGCCCGCGCTCCAACCAACTGAGCCATCCAGGAGGCAGCTCAGCTCAAGGTGCCGTGTTCAATCTTAGTTGCAGGGGGCAGAGCCCACCATCCCTTGCGGGACTCGAGGAATTGAACTGGCAACCTTGTGGTTGAGAGCCCACTGGCCCATGTGGGACTCGAACCGGCAGCCTTCGGAGTTAGGAGCACGGAGCTCTAACCGCCTGAGCCACCGGGCCGGCCCGACATGCTTTTTTAAAATACATAAAATATTGACATGCCCTACCTTCATTGGCATCTTAGATTCAATGAAATGCAGAATTTATTTTTAGTTTAGCCTACTTTTAGGACAAACTCATTTACAACTTGCATTTTACTGTATTGTAATTCATGCATTTTAACAGCATCACAATGAATCTGGTGTTTATTAGTTGTTATCTCCCTTAAAATACTTTTATTTATCACTTATTATGTGCCAGATAGAATGCTAAGCGTTGTTCATGAGTTAGTTATGTCATATAAACTCTACCACAATTTTATGAGTTAGATGATATCCTAGCTGAAGTTTAGAGAGAAAAATCTCTAACCTTTCTCTCTTTAAAGTTCGCATAGTTTATCTTTTATATATATATTAAATAGCTTATATGTGATGCAACCTATTAAACCTATATTTAAATATATTAGTTTATATTTAAGGCTCAAGGTCACATAGTTTATATTTAAATGATAGAAGTCAACTGTTCTGACTCCAAAGCTTATGCCCTTAATATTCACAGCGTTTTACTGCATCCCTTAAGAAGCAAGATTTCTGGCAGACAAATCTCAGACCCTGGACGTCTAAGTTGGAAATGTTTTATTTTCATTTATTTTCTCATGCTTTTCAGTAAAAAGTAGCTTTCTAAAACACATTTACGATTTTGTTCCTAGAAGAAAATGGTCAGAAAATGTAAATGGTTGTAAAATGTAGTAATTGTAATTTATTATACTTAACAGTCAAAAGTTCTTTGCAAGGAAAATAGATTTTTAGTAAGTTATTAATCACAATATTCGTGTTGCTTGTTTCATATGTTTATCTGGAGTGTTCAGGTATAAGACCTCTAAGATTAAGAAATAATTTCATTTTTATAATAATTTAAATTAGCCCTCTCAGAAGTATGTTAAAGCAGAACATTTCTTTAGGGTAAAATTAGAGTCTGATTTCAAGCAGGCAGGGCAGGAACTTGATCAACACGAGGTCTAACGGGGCCAAGTAAAGATACCTGTTATCAGACTTACCTCATCTCTTCTCAGATTAGAACAAAAAGTACAATGGCTGGAGGAATCTCAGTGACGGTCTTCATCCAATCTGTTTCTTGATTCACCCTGTTTCAGTCTAGTTGAGCATGCCCTTCATATTTGGTACACAGCTGTCCTCTTGGGATCACACTTCACTATCTCCCTGGGGAATTTTGTCTTTCTTCTAAATTTATCTCCTGTTTCCTATATCCCTTTTCTCCCCTCACCCCTTCTTTTAATGCTCAGAAATTTCATGAGAAAAGGGCACACACGAGGCAATTTGTTTTGATACCTTACATGTCAGAAAATGTATCAACAAACACGATTATAGTTTGTCTGGGTTTCTATATTGGAGATAATTTTCATTCAAAAATTTGAAAGTAGTACTCCATTTTTTAAATGGCTTTAGTGAGGTTTAATTTATATACTATAAAATTGACCCATTTTAAGTGTATATCCATTGTCTTTGTTTCCCTTGTTTTGCTTTACTTTCTGGAAATTTTCCTCAACTTCATCTTCCTATCCTCCATTCACTTTTTCATTTCGGCTATTATGTTTTTAATTTCTAATAATTCTCTTTTATGTTCTGATTGTCATTTTATTATAGTGTACTATTCTTGTTTCATAGATGCAGTATCCTCTCTTAGCTCACTGAGAATAATTTTGGTGTTTCTTTTTCGTGCACATGCTTATGCTTCCTCCAAATTTATTTATTTTTGTTTTTTTGATCTCTCACTTTCCTTTTAGAGATTTTCCTCAAATATGTAGTATCCTTGATTATTTACTCATGATTTATTGGGAGTATAAACACTTGACTAGAAGCTGGGAATGCTTCAATAGGGCCTGTTGATCTTGAGCTTCATCTTTGGATGATTTCAGTGGTCTGATACGGAGGAACTTAGAACATTAGAACACTTATGTCTCGCTTTTTGACTGATCAAGTTACCCAACCATGAGTCTTCCAGACTTCTGCCTAACGGGTAACAGTATGATTGCTTGCATTCTGGAAGCCAGGTTGGGGATTCTGGCTTGGGGAATGTCTGCATTCAGCATTTAATATTTATAGTCATTTAATCCCTTGTTTTTGCTACTGTCCTGTACCCTCAATTGTACTTGATATCCTCCCTCCAAAGAGCCTTTTACTTTGTCCAGAGAATAAACCTCCAGACTTATGCAGGGTTGAGGAGGCAGTTCAGCAGTGTGGAGCTAGACAAGATCTAGGACTTTACCTGTTCTCAAAACAGCTTTCCTCTGTTCTTCCGCACCAGCCGCATCTTTCTGTCACCAGTTTCATGGGTACGTAGTACTGCCACTTCTTATGTCTTTTGAGGATTTTATAGTGTAAATGCAGTTGGTTCTTATCCTGCCCACCATAGCTGGCTTGGGATTTTATTTTCTTGGATCTGCTCTATCAGTTATAACTCCTTCACTTGCTTTTCATGTTCTAAAATATTGATGCATTTCCTGTTTTCTTCTTCTAGAGTTATGTCTTTTTTTCTTTCTTTTTTTTTTAAATTCCTTGCCGTAGTTACAATGGAGTTGGGGAAGGATGAAATGAGTTCTTTGTGGTTAATCTTCCATCTTAACCCAGGATCTGTTCTTACAAGACAGAGGCTTTGTCTGTTTCCTCTCTAAATTCCAACCCATAAAGGATTCCCTGATCTAGTAGGTACTTAATAAATGTTTAAATTAATGATTGTTATTTTTCATCTGTAAAATTCAAAATTGGTAATAAGTTTGTGCTGGAGACCTAGTTTCTTGTTATGTGGACCTCTTAATAGAGCTGGTTCAGTGTCTTCATAACGTCGTGCCTAACTTTCTCTGGAGCAAGTAATCTAACAGAGCAGGGCAGAAGCTGTGATGATATAAAGTTACATGCTGCCATTTTTGTAATATCCTATTGGTTACACAGGTCAGTTCTATTCAGTGTAGAAGAGTCTTACACAAAGGTTCTAATCCCACGAGGCAAGATTTATTAGGGACCATCTTGGAGGCTGGCTATCACACAAAGTTTTTGTCTTAAACTAGAAAATGAACACATTATATATATTCAAAGTAAGTAGAAGGTAAGAAAGATCAGAGCAAAAATTAAAATAGAAAACAAACAGTACAGAAAATGAATGAGGCCAAAAGGTGGTTCTTTGTGAAATACTAATAAAATTAATAAACTCCTAGCAACACTAATGAAGAAAAATAGAAAAACAATTACTAGTGTCAGGAATGAAAGGGGGTGTTACTAAAGATCCTTCAAAATTGAAAGATTAATTAGGAAATGTTACGAAAAACTTTATAACAATTTAATAACTTAAACACAACTTTATAAAATTTGACTCAAAGAGAAATCAGAATAACCTTGTATCTATTAAGGAAATTGAATTCATAATTCTAACAACAACAAAAAACCACCAGTCCCAAATGATTTCACTGGTGAATTTTATTTAACATTAAAAGAAAAAAAATAATACCAATCTTTCACAAATTCTTTCAGAAGAAAACAGAAGAGGAGGAAAGGCTTTTCAACTCCGTTTTATGAGGCTAATATACCTCTGATACACCTGAGGGAAAAAACACTATAATCCTCTCAGCAGAAGAATCATTTGACACATTTTTACATTCTCCGGCTAAAAATTTACAGCAAACTAGCAATAAAAGGAAACTTCCTGAACCTGATCAGAGCATCTACAAAAATATATAGGCATCATCATACTAAATGGTGAAAACATTGAATGCTTTTATCCCAAGATCAAGAACAAGGCAAGGACACTTGCTCTCATTACTTCTATTCGACATTGTGCTAGAGGTCCAAACCAGTGCAATGAGGCAAGAAAAAAAAAGTCATAATATTGTAAAGGAAAAATAAAACTATCTCTGTTTGCAAAAGACATAATTATCTGTAAAAAAGTCCTAAGGAATCTACAAAAAAGAAAAAAAACTATTAGAATTAATAGATGAATTTAACAAGGTTACAAGATATAAGTTGCATGTACAAAAATTAATATTAGCAATGTAACAGGAAATACTAGCATCAACAGTTGGGAAAATGAAAAAGTATGTACCATTAATAACAATATGAAAAAAATAGATTTAGGAATACATTTAGAGAAAGGAGTGCAAAGCCTGTACACTGAAAGCTACAAAGCATTCCTGAGAAAGATATAAATAGATACATTTTTGGACCAGAAGATTCAAATTGTTACGATGTTCATTCTCCCCAAATTGATCTATAGACTCAAAAGTCTCATCAGGCTTTCTAAAAATATAAATTGACAAGCTGATTCTTAAGATCTGTATGAAAATGCAAAGAACCTAGAATAGCAAAAACAGCGTTGGAGGACATATAGTACCTGATTTCAAGGTATACTTTAAAACTATAGTAATCAGAACTATGATACTGGGGTAAAGATGGACATATAAATCAAGTTATAGAATAGCTACAAATAGTACATTTGATCTTAGCCAAAAGGCTGGGAAGCAATTAGAATAGCTACAAAAATAGACCCACTCGTGTGGTTGGTTGATATGCAACAAAGGGGCCAACATAATTCAATGAGGTCCTCTCTAGTGATGCTAGAACTGGGTATTTGTATGAAAAAAAAAATCAACATTAACCCTTATTTCACACCATACTCAAAACTTAATTCAAAGTTATCACAACCCAAATTATAAAAGCTAAAACAAAGTGCTAAGAAAAAGGGAAAAATGTTTGTATCTTTGGAGTAGGCAAAGGTTTCTTAATATATTGGAAACCTCATCTAAATGAAAACCCTGTCTTAAGAACACTGTTAAGATGAAAGGGCAAGCTACTGCTGGGAGACAACATTTGCAAAACACCTGAACAAAAGATTTGTGTCCAGAATATATGAAAAATACATAACTCAGATAATTTTAAAAAGTGGCCAAAAGCAGATGCTTCACAAAAGATAAATGAATGGCCAATAAGCACTTGAGAAGATGCTAATTATCATTGGTCACTGGAAAATGCCAATAAGAACCACAATGAGATATCACTTCACACCCAATAGATTTGCTAAATTAAAAAGACTGGTAATACCAAGTGTTTGCAAGGATGTGGAACAACTGGAAATGGTAGGAGTGTAAAGTTGTACAATCACTTTGAAAAATATTTTGGCAGATTCTTTTTTAAAGTTAAACATTCTCTTGTCATGTGACCCACCAGTTCAATTCCTAGGTCTTTCTCCAAGAGAAATGAAAAATAGGTTGATAAAAATATTTGTGCGTGTATGGGCACATGTTCATAATAAGTAGAAACTGGAAAAACCTAAATGTCCAACAAGCGACTGGAGAAACAAATTGTGATCTATTCATGCAATGAAATACTACCCAGCAATTAAAAAGAACTAATTTATACAATGGAGTGGATGAATTTCAGCTAAGATGTGCAAAAGAAGCCAGGCAAACAAAATTGCATATACAGTATATATCCATTTTATATGAAATTCTGGAACCAGTTAATCTATTATGAAAGGAATCAGATAAGTGGTGGTTTGGGAGGCAGATATGGGAGGGACTGATTTCATAGGGGCAGGAAAGTGCTTTCTGGGGTGATGGAAATGTTCTGTCTTAAATGGGAAGGTAATAGCATAGATGTATACATTTGTCAAAATCATTGAACTTTACACTTAAAATGCATTTTGTATGGAAATTATACCTCAAATACAGATATCACTACACATCCACCAGAAATTCTAAAATTCAAGTCTAACAATACTAACAGTTGGTGAGAATTTGGCACAATAGTGACTTACACACTGTTTATGAGGGTCAGTTCTTAAAACCACTTTGGAAGTGTTTGGCATCGTCTAGAAAAGTTAGAGATACACATCCATCATGACTCAACAATTCTCCCAGATACAGCCTTTTCTACCAAAAAAATTTGTATGTATGTGTGCATTAAAAAAGACCACTAGGCTGTGGCCTGTTAGCTCAGTTGGTTAGAATGCGTTGCTCTTAGCAATGAGGTTGCCGGTTCGATCCCCACAGGGGCCGCTGTGAGCTGCACCCTCCACAATTAGATTGAAACAACTACTTTACTTGGAGCTGATGGGTCCTGGAAAAACACACTTAAGTAAAAGTTTAATTAAAAAAGAAAAACCATCTATAAGAGTGTTAATGATGTCATTCTAGCAACCAAAGGAAAGGACCAAAACAAGCATCCACCAACATTAGAAGGGATAAATTGTGTATTTCTTTAACAGTATTAGGCAGAGCAGTGAAAATGAAGACACTAGTTACATTTAATTAATATAGATGAGTTAGAACAACAGTCTCAAAGATTACATGCTTTATGTTTCCAGTTACATAAAATTCAAGAACTAGGAAAACTAAACTGGTATTTAAGAATCTGTACTTATATTGTAAATCTATAAAGAAAAGGAAGTAATTACCATAAAATCCAGGGTTTTGGTTACTTTTAGAGGAAAGAGGAAGTTACGGTTGGGTAGGCGCTTGGGCAGAGGTTTCTAGGATACTGGCAATATTTAGTTCTTTTTTTTTTTTTTTTTTTTTTTTTTTTTTTTTTTTTTAAGATTTTATTGGGGGAAGGGGAACAGGACTTTTATTGGGGAACAATGGTCAAATTGTTGTCCTTTCAGTCTTAGTTGTGGAGGGTTCTGTTCAGCTTCAAGTTGTTCTTTCAGTCTTAGTTGTGGAGGGCGCAGCTCAGCTCCAGGTCCAGTTGCCGTTGCTAGTTGCAGGGGGCACAGCCCACCATCCCTTGCGGGAGTCGAACCGGCAACCTTGTGGTTGAGAGGACAGGCCCCAACCAACTGAGCCATCCGGGAGCTCAGCGGCAGCTCAGCTCAAGGTGCCGTGTTCAATTTTAATTGCAGGGGGCGCTGCCCACCATCCCTTGCGGGAGTCGAGGAATTGAACTGGCAACCTTGTGGTTGAGAGCCCGCGCTCCAACCAACAACTGAGCCATCCGGGAGGCAGCTCAGCTCAAGGTGCCGTGTTCAATCTTAGTTGCAGGGGGCAGAGCCCACCATCCCTTGCGGGACTCGAGGAATTGAACTGGCAGCCTTGTGGTTGAGAGCCCACTGGCCCATGTGGGAATCGAACCGGCAGCCTTCGGAGTTAGGAGCACGGAGCTCTAACCGCCTGAGCCACCGGGTCGGCCCAATATTTAGTTCTTGATTTGAATGCTGGTTATATAATATTCACTTTATAATTTGTTAAGTGGCACGTTCATGTTTTAGACACTTTAGTAGATATCTGATACATTAAAAATAGAAAAAATAAACCTATATTAGTATCTTCTGAGTACTATTACTTGTTAATGTTTTGCCTGGTGATAAAAGAGGAGATGCAAAGATGTTTAATATGGACTCTGAAATTCTCACAAATGATTACCCTAAAAAGGCATTGTGTAAACAGTGGTCTTAATTTGTGTTCTTATACCCTCAGAGCCATGGAAGTAAACCTGTAAGATTGAGGCAGATAACAGCCATACCATGTGCCCCAAGAGGTAGTATATTATATGTACAACACTAGAGTATAATTGTGGTTATGTTTTGCCTGGATCCAACGTTAATTACTACTTTGTTTTATACTATTCGTTTGAACCTAGACTCATTTGGTACATGTAGTTCTAGTTATTAGATTGGTGCAAAAGTGCAGTTTAAAAGGTTAAAAATGATTGCAAAAACCGCAATTACTTGTGCATCAACCTAATATTTTAAATATGGGAAACATTTGTTATATTCTTTTTTCACATCTGTTATTTTTAGCTATGTCCTAACAAACATTTTTGGTTTTGACGCAGTGAAGAGCAAGCTTCAGAATCCTGATCTCTTTTTCACGTAGCATTCTCCCTTATAACCTCTTCAAGGAGTTTACATTGACAAATGATTTTGTCTAAATTAAGATCTCAGTAGATCAGTGAGCAAAAGACATGAGAAGGCAATTCTTCAAAAATGAGAGAAGGAGTTCTGTTGAGTTCCTCTCATGCTCTAGGCACAAGTAGGGACCTTGCATTGAATCTCCGCCCTCATGGCTGTGAATAGCAGGTATTTTTCTAATTTTACAGATGAACAAATCGAAATTCAGAGAAATCGTAAGTAGTAAGTGCTGGATCTAGGATTAAAATTTAAATCTATTTTATTTCCAAGCCTATCTTTTTTCACTCTAACACTGCTACCCATGAAAAGAAGAAAATAAACCTAGTTTTAAAAAACAAACATGCAACAGTTAAAAAGTAACAAAAAAGGATACATTTCCAACAGCAACAAAAATTATTAATCTATTGAAAGATAGAGTTATAGAGTATGTTACAAAACCTTAACAATATTTTAATGAATTTAGAGATAGGCTATGTTCATGAATTGAAAGACTATCCCACTGGTATTCTAGATCTAGTCAATTTTGGTAATTATTTTCCCGTGGTTGTATTTATACATAGCTAGATACTAACAATCTAACTTGTTGATAATATCTCAGTTCCACTAACCTCTCAAGTAATATCTGTGCTTTATTTCTTGATTTTATTTATCTGATATCTAGCACCTGCCCATTCACTTTAATTGTATGTATATACTACAAATTTATCCATTCAATTGATGGATAGTTAGGTTGTTTGCATTCTTTTTGCTATTAAAAACTGCTACAATAAACATTCTTATTCATGTCTCCTTTTGCAGATTTGGAATTTTTCTAGAGTATATATTCCAATACAGTGGAATTGCTGATTTAAAAATTATGCACATCTTCAAATTTACCATATATTTCCATTTGCTTTCCTGTCAGTTTATATTCCTACAATCAGTATGAGAGCTTTCATTCTTCCATTGGTTTATTGATAGTTTGTGTGTTATAGGCCTTGAAATTTTTTACGCATCTTGACTGGTGTAAAATGATAGCTCAGTATTGTTTTTATGTATATTACCTTAATTACAAACAAGAAAATTAGGGGAAATTTTTTTTGACATTTAGATTTTTCTCTTCTATAAAATGCCTGTTCATATCTTTTACCACTTTTATTGTTTTATCTTAATTTGTAGGAGCTCATTAAATATTTTAGATGCTAATCATTTATTATACCTATTACACATATTCTCTACCAATTTATAGCCTGCTTGTTTTTTTAGCTTTGTTTGTGGTATATTTTTTCTTATAGTTTTAATAGTTTGTAATTTTGTATCTTGTTTAAGAAATTCTTACCTCCAAGATCACAATATTCTATAAGTCCTCTAAACTTTGCTTTTCTTTTCATACTTAGTTCTTTAAATAGGAATTTGTTTTTCTTATATGAGGTAGGCTTTCAAGTCTACATGGCTGGTCTATGTGTCTGTCCCCACAGTCTCTTGACTTGAATTATAACAAATCTTGATGAGTAATAGGACAGACCTTATTCTTAAAAATTGTACTGGCTATTCAGGTTTCATTGCTCTTTCATGTTAATTTCAATATCAGCTTCTTAAGTTCCAGAGGTTGAGGAGGTTATAGCCTGTTGGTATTTTGATTGAAATTGTTTTGAATTTGCAGATTAACTTGGGGATAATTTACATGCATTGGGTATATTATTCCATTTATTTAGATTTTCTATAATGTCTTTCAATAGTAAAGATACCTGTTACTTCTGTAGGTCTTATACATCTTTTGTTTGGATTTCATCCCAAGTGCTTCATGGTTTTTCTTGTGATTTTAAGTGTGTGTTTTTTTCCATCACTTTTTAAGTTGGTTGCTAATATATAAGAATATAATTTCTTTTCCTACATTGATCTTAAATCTGGCAACCTTGCTGAACTCTCTTACTAATGCTATAATTTATGTATAGATTATTGGGTTTTCTGTTTAGGCAGTCATATTGTGGAGAATAATAAATTTGTTTCTTGCTAATCTCTTTACCTTTTATTTCTTTTAACTTAAATTACCATAGTAGCTAGGACTTCCTATTAACTGAAGTTGAATTCACCATAGATTTTTGGTAGATAACTTTTATCAAATTAAGAAAGTTCCTTTCTAGTCCTGGTATAGTAAAAATAGTAGCTATAGGGGTGAATTTTATCTAATTTGGGGAAGAGGGAGTGGCATGATCTATGGAAATGACTGTATACTTATTTCCTGTTAACGCATTAATGTGGTATATTTTGTTAGATTTTTAAAAATATTTGATATAAATATTAAAATTAGCTAATTTGTGAAAGTGGAAGGAATAAAATGCATATGTATGTAGGTTTATAAAATGTTAAGGATTTAACTAGGGTGGAGAAGCAGATCTTTGCTGACTGAAATTCATACCTAATTCAACTATGCTCACTGATTTCAACCCATCTTTTGTAAGAGCTTTTTTTCCACTAAGTTTAATTGTCACCTCAGATGTCCACATTCCAATAAAGAGGATGGTAAACACTAAAATGATGAGAAGCATAGTGGGATAAATAGTACGGGAAATAATGTTAAACAGGATAAATAATGTTTGTTTAGTGGTTTCAACTCTGTGATGTAAAACACATTAGTTGTGAATTCCTGTATTATAGTAATCCAGTGAAGAAAATTTACCTGTAGGCTTAAAGGAATGGCAAAATAAGCATGTTACTTACCGTATATTTATTTTCCTTTATCTATTTACTTTTTAAAAATTAGCCCAGAAACAACGTGTGCTTATTTGGTATGTATCCTGCCAGCCTTCTCTTAATGCACGACAATATTATCACATGTTTAATGGAAGAATATAATGTATACATTTTAAAAACTATTATGGATTTGGACAATATACCCAGACTACTAATACAATCTTATCAGTCTCTCTTTTTTTAAATTGGAAATCGTGGAGGTGTTTGTAAAGTTTATTTGGATGGAAGTTTAGCAATGTGTATTGATTCCTCTTAAATCTTCAGAAGTGCTATAGAAGTACTCATGGATGTGTGTATGCTTGCACACCTGCATGTACACACACACAAGGACGTTCACTGGAATATTTTTTGTACTAGTAAAAAAAAAACAACATAACTGTCCATCGTTAAGGACATGAAGTACATCCATGCAATGAGATGTACTATGAAAAAGAACGATATACAGAGGATGCCAAAAAAATGTATACACATTTTAAGAAAGGAGAAAACTCTATTAAAATTATAATACTCAATATATACTGATAACAAAAGATGAGTACAAACCATGTGCATACATTTTTTGGCACCCCCGGTAATTCCAGTACATACAGATCTATCTTTAATATACATACTGAGAAAAAAGAAATCAGTGCCCAGAATAGTGTTTCTAATGTTTTACCATTTGTGTTCTTGTCATTAAGGGGGGAAGGGAGTATATATTTACTTAATTATTATGCACCCATAGAGTGGAATAAGATGAAGTCATTGAAAACAATGTTACGACATGGAAAGATCTCTAAGATATATCATTAATTTAAAAAATAATAAAATGTCATAGAACATTTATTATCTGATCGCATGTAAAAAAAGTTATATGTACATTTTATCTCTGTAAGTGCATAATAAAATAACAGAATATACACATACATATATATATATACACACATACATACATACATACCGGCAGTGGTTACCTGGATACTGGAGGAAGTCTTTACTCAGTATCATCTATATTATTTGAATTTTTTATGATGAGACTTCATTCGTATATTATTTCTGTAATAAAGGAAAAGGTCATATGTGCTCACTATAAAAATGAAGATTTAAAGGTAAAATTAAAAAAGAAAATAAAAAATATGCACAGTAGCCTCACCACCCACACACATCCTGAGATAACTACATTGATGCCTTGATAAATATCCTTCCAGAGGTGAGGGATATTTTGTGGAGGACATATAATCCTACACCAAGTAGAGGGAGAGAAAGAGCACCACATAAAAAATTAACACTTAGCAGACAGTGGGCATGCTTTTTAAGTATAAAAGTAACATAGCATGTAGCTTTTTGTCTATTTGGGTTTTACTTTTCATGGTATCCCCCGTGTCTTTATAGCACATAATAGCAGTCATAAGTATGTGATTAAGAAATGTGTCATGGTGATCTACTAACCGTTAGTGAAGATCTTCTGGTTCTAAAACCCAAAATTAAGAAATCATACTGGTTGACTGTTAGAAAAATGCCAACTGTAGCTAGATAGTATTGGGCAGACACCCCTCACTGTTACTACCTATAGCTTGGATTAACACGAATAACATTTCTTACCACTGTCTCTTCAAATCTGTACAAGACAGGGAAAACTCTCACTAGAATAGATTGATAGTCTGGGGTGGCATAGAAAGCTTTGTTTAAGAAATAATACATAACCTTGTCATCTGCTAAGGGGCTCAGACCTTCTTTGTCCCCTTACAGGCCTTGTCTCACACCGCAAACACTTCTCTGTGCATGTAGTAGAGAATGGAATGATTCAGTAACCGATGGTGAAAGAGATAGATTATAAAATCTGTACTGTTTAGCTTTTCTGTTCTTGTGCCTGTCTTTCAGTCAAGCAGAGGTCAAATTGAAATTGTTTAATTTTGGACATATTTTTATATGTATGTAAGTATACATAGAGGATAATTTTAACTATAATTATTTCATTATAGAAGCTGAGATCAAGTTTCTCAATTTTTTTAAGGAAACGTTAATTGGTACTATTTGTGTTTTTCTTCTTAGTTTCTGCCACTGCCTTCTACAAAGCACAACCTGTAATTCAGTTCATGTGTGAAGTTCTTGACATTCATAATATTGATGAGCAACCAAGACCTCTGACTGATTCGCATCGGGTAAAATTCACCAAAGAGATAAAAGGTGAATTAATTAGCATTTGGAACAACTTAACTATAAAATGCATGGGTATAACAAACTTTTATTGAAAAAAAATTTTGATTAAAATTTATTCATGTAACATTATCAGTAAAATATAGATCAATTATAAAATGTTACATTAAATTCATTACCATAACATTTTAGGTAGTATTTCAATGAAAGAAGTACCAAGTAATAGAATTAATATTGTTACCAGTTAATTTTTTATTAATACTTTCCCTTACTCATTGAAGGTATAAGAGTATCTCATGGGCAAATGCTTCTATAATGTTGTTAAAAGTAGAAAGCTTATTTCAAAAACATTGTTACTTCAGAACTGGTTACATTCTGCTTGCTCCAGTAATCATTCATTCTTTGCTGTTTAATATCCAGGAAAGAAATAGTCATTGTAGTAAAACATTATAAGGAAAACCCTTCCTGCTTTGAAAATAAGCATTCATTTATCTCAAGTAACTGAAGTGCCAGAATAAGAAAATGTTATGTATTACTTATTGCAACCATACCATTATCCTTTCATAATCTGTATTAACTGCACAATTAGCATTGTTGGGAGGTAGTGCATTACCCACCATTAATATGTGATCATCTAAATGCTATGGTTTCCAGTGGAGTTGCTGCTTAGTTACCACCTCTGATATCATGAAGTCACTTACATTATTTTACGGTAACTATGCAATCAACTCATATCACCACTTTATCACAGAAAATACAAGATGTACAGAACAAGGATTCACCTGCTGCCCGAAGAGCATGGACTCGATCTTAACTTCAACTGCTCAGGGGCCCAAAGAAATGACTGAAAAAATGACTAGAAAGCATTATAAAGTTGATGTTATAGTGAAGGTAAAGCCAAGTTTATAGGTTAAATATTTGATTTATTAAAGCCAATTTTTTTTATTTTTTTATTTTGGTTGGGTGGAGGGTTTGGGGAGGGACCTGGGCAGAGAATTATTTTAGTCCATTTTTTAAAATTTCAACTTTTTACTTACCCCTGGATTTGGGTCTAATCCTTAGGAACCTATGATCCTAGATATGAGGTAGAAAAATCTGCATTGGCTCTAATTGACTGATGAGTTTTTCCTCTATTGAAAGTCAAGAAGGCTTTTTTATTAAACAGGGACCTTTAAGGTGGTACATCATGTATTCCTACCACAGTAACTCAAATCAAAGTTGTGTTCTGTGCTATATATTTGGGTTTAATTTTTAGCTCACATGAGGAATTGGATGAAAACTGTTAAATAGTGATACAAAGTGTGCTATAATGAATAAATTTCCTTAGTGTACTCATTTGATTCCAGTTGAACATTTTTCCTAAATACTAGGGTGGTTTCTTTGTACACTAATTCATCATAGTTAAAGAGCAGAAATATTGAGGGAAGTATATGGTAAAGTACTACTTGTATATAAGAGTACCAATTTATTTTTGATAAAAACTTAATGTAGTAGGCTTATAGAACCTTACTAATAATTTTGTTTAATCCAAGGGGAAGACTTGAGAACAAATTGCTAAGTGGTGTAAGATAACAAAAATTTGTTTTAAATTTTCTATTGTGTTTCCCCCTAAACACAATATTTTTACATCTTATTTACTTCATATTGTTAGTATTTCCTTCTTATAAGGCCTTCCCTTGATAGTATTTTATTTTCTAGTCTCCTTTATAATGTAGAGGCATAGCAAATGCTCTAATTGATCTGAAATTTTAGTTTTCTAAAGAGAGTTACTAAAAAACTATTTCTCACTGATTCAATTAGGGGTACTCAAGAAAAACCCATACCAATCTGATACAGACACTGTGTTCATTTAACATCTTAATTTGTGCTGATATATCAGAAGAAAATATTACTATGAATGAACTTTGTGTTTGGTTCTGTAGTTAATTGCATAGGAAAATAAGTTATACTGTAGCAGGATTTCTCAGCCTTGTTACTATTGATATTTTGGGCTGGATAATTCTTTGTTGTGGTCGGAGGTGGGAAGCAGTACTGCCCTGTGTACAGTAGCGTATTTAGCAGCATCCCTGGATCGAACCATCCCTAAATCTACCATTCACTAGATGCCAGTAGCACCCCTCAGTTGTGACTATCAAAAATGTCTCCGGACATTACCAAATGTTCCCTGGAGGGCAAAATCACCTCTGCTTAAGAACCACTGCACTATAGGAGTCACAGATATGAGAGAGAAATAATACAAAAGTAGTAACTATAAATACTATCAGGGAACTAAAAGTTGTCCTCCATCTACCCTTTTTAGATTTTCCTCCTTTGGACTGTAGTCCATAGAAATAGAGTTGCTTATCTGTGAGCCATAGCCACTATATCTGTTTGTTAACCCCTCTCTAGGTAGTTCCAAGACTGTACTGGCCAATACAGTAGCCACTAGCCATATGTAGATATTGAAATTTAAACTAGTTAAAATTAAATTTTCAGTTCCTTAGTCACACTAGCCACACACTGTACTTAGTAACATATATTGGTAGTGATTACCGTATTAGCACAGACACAGAACATTCCATCATCTCAGAAAACTCTCTTGGACAGCACTGCTTAAGAAAATTCATCCCAAAGAATTTTAGCCAATGATTTAAAAGTCCATTGCTTCACCTTCTAAAGCAGGCCTGGGAACCTCAAACACCTAGAGTCCACAGATAGGCTTCAGGGATCCAGGAACATACAAAATCATATGTTAAACTGTGTGTACATGCATTTTTCTGAGAGCTTATTGCTTTCATGAGATTCTCAAAGGGAGTCAGTGATTCCATAAAAAAGGGAATCACCTTATCTGGGAATTATTTCGGTTGCATCTGATTTCTAATAGTCAGTAGTAAAAGAGCTGTATCACTGTGTTATACTTCAGCAAAATTGTCGCTCTACTTCTGTTAAATGGGCCTGGGAATTTTTTTTTCTCCCTGCTTTAAAAATCTTTGAAGGATTTTCTTCTTGAGTTTTATGAAATTCTGATGTTCACTCAGTATGTGGTGACTGGGCTATTCAAATATCACATACTTTGAAGGTTATAGAATATCTTGAGAATTATTGCAACTCCTCTTTGATTCCTCCTTCCCTCTCCTAGCATACATACCTAAATTTATTATAAACAAGTTTTTTATTAATGGAGAACTTTGTCCCTTGATCTACAGGCTTTGCCAGTTTTATGATACTATTTTTTAATGTGTAGAACTTGATAGGATAGTGAAAAGTTTTGGAGTTAGGTCTATGGTGATTATAACCATTATTTGCAATGTTATATATGAAATACTTTGTTAATATCACATTGCCTGTATCACAGATGTTCTGTCTATTTAGAATTTGAGTTTATCGTAGTGAAGAGGCTTTATAAATATTTTACATATGACAGTTCTATAACCTCAGTTTTTCTTGTTGGGAACAGGTCTGAAGGTTGAAGTGACTCATTGTGGAACAATGAGACGGAAATACCGTGTTTGTAATGTAACGAGAAGGCCTGCCAGTCATCAAACGTAAGAAAAGCTGGTGTTTGTCAGCAGAAATGATGTGAGGCAGCTTGCTGTAGTTAGTGGATTGGGAGTTTTCTGGCTTGTAATGATATACAAGTTGTTAATGTATACTTTTCTTTTCCAGCTTTCCTTTGCAGTTAGAAAATGGCCAAACTGTGGAGAGAACAGTAGCACAGTATTTCAGAGAAAAGTATACTCTTCAGCTGAAGTACCCACACCTTCCCTGTCTGCAAGTGGGGCAGGAGCAGAAACATACATACCTGCCACTAGAAGTAATGT
Organism: Rhinolophus sinicus; assembly: GCF_057876585.1. Classification (NCBI taxonomy): domain Eukaryota; kingdom Metazoa; phylum Chordata; class Mammalia; order Chiroptera; family Rhinolophidae; genus Rhinolophus; species Rhinolophus sinicus. The sequence goes on from NC_142514.1 coordinate 24,922,615, forward strand.
GTTTAAGCTGCTTGTTAATATCCTCTTATTCATCATTCTGTCGGGGTCTTTTAACTGCATATTCTCACATTTATTTTGGAGATTTAACTCTTTTAAAATTTTATTTTACTCTATAAATTTTCAGTAATAAAATAATATGGAAAAAAATTTATCCACAATCTTACCACTCTAAATGTTACCACTGTTAGTATTTTGGTACACATCAGCCTTTTTATTCAGTGTACATTTTACCTAAATATAATCATAGTATAAAGAAGTATTGTTTACTACTTTTTTACTTAATGTGATATTAAAAAACAATTTAATGACAGATTTTAAATTTTAATTTCACATGTAATTGGCACTAGAGTTAAAAAAAGATGTATACATGTAGACAAAACTTTTTTCCATTTGTAGGTCTGTAATATTGTGGCAGGACAACGATGTATCAAGAAGCTAACGGACAATCAGACTTCCACTATGATCAAAGCAACAGCAAGATCTGCACCAGATAGACAAGAGGAAATTAGCAGATTGGTTAGTACTTAACCCTCGAAGTGGGAATTCAAAATATATTGGAGTGAACTACTAAAGAACCATGTCCTTATTCACTCATACCTTATTACCATTTCATAGACTATCAGAATTAAAAGGGATCACAAAAGTAAAGAGTAGCATTCTAGGGGTAAACCTCAGTGGGGTCTATGAGAAAGGTTAGAGCCTTCTAATTTAATCCCAAACTCTTTCATTAGATACAGACCAGATTCTCTCAGAACTGAAGTTTCAGTTTAGTGAACTGAAACTTTATTGCCTCCCACCTGAAAGAGGGGAAAAGGAAGAAAAGTCAATGAGTATCAATAGTGAGAGACTTACCACTCAGAGTAGGGTTGCTTTAGCCCCCAGTATTAGACTGGCGACTATAGGATAAATAAAGAAATAAAAGACAGCTCTAACCATGTAGGGTTTCTAATCTATATCATTGTTTTAAATGGAGAGGAAAGAAGAGTTATATGACTTTTTAAAACTAGTGGGATCAGGCAAAATGAAAAATAAAAGGTACCTGGATCTTATCTTATGCTCATTAATATCATTTAAATTGCCCAAGTGAAGAGAAAAAAGTCTGAAAATATGAATATTACCTAAAATAACTTAACACTTTCAGAAGGAATTTTAAAGGTTGTTGGAAAAGGGTTACCGAACTGGCTTTCATTTTGTAAGCCATCACAGAAAAAAAAAAAGACCTTTTTTTTCTTTATAGTTTTATAAGGAGTGAATGAAAATTATTACATGATATTTAATTGGGAAAATACAGGCTGATTCTCATCATGGATTTTTCTCTGATCTACTATGACATGATTTTGAAAGCTTTAAGAGACTAGAACCTGTCACTCTCTATAACATCTCAGTAACTACTACTAATTTATTACAGCTTTTCTGGTCAGAGAGGCAGTATTAGATATACAGTGGTTTAAAGTCCAGGCCTTGGAATCTAACAGAGTTCAAAGTCTAGCTTCTCCACTTACTGTTACTATTCTGTATTATAATTATAGCACTTGGAAGGCTAGTGCAGTGATTGAGAGTAGGAACTCTGGAATCAGAACACACACGATTTCAGATTCTCTATCACTTGTTTAGCTATATGGTTTTTAGGCCAGTCATTTCACTTTACTAAGTTTTAGCTTCATCCTCTGTAAAATAAAGTTTATAAAAGACTTACTTTTGTAATTACAAGGCTAGTGTGAAAATTAATTATAAAACCCGGCACATCACACAGCAAGTCTTAGGAAATAGAAGTTGTTGTTATTCTTTGTAAACTTACTGCAAAGGTACACTAAAATACCAGAAATGATTCAATTGTAAATCAAGTAATTAGGGGGAAAAAAGCCTTAAGATTAAGAATATTTGCTATCAAGCTCTACGTAAACTAAATTTTAACAGTATATGTCTGGATCCTCTTATTAGAGATTCTTCACTTTTTTTTAGGTCAGGCATTTCTTTCTTTTGCAATCTCTAGACTACCCTCCCCAGAATATATTAGGTTTAATTATATAGAATTACCTTTTTCATGAGTCAGAAATAATTGAAATTTCTTATTTAACCTAATATATTTAAATTTTCTAGAAATTACCAAGAGGTTTACAGACTTCCTACAATCCATTCATGATCTGTGGTCCCCAGGTTAAGATTCTCTGCTCTATACTTAGGGCACCATGAACTAGACCTATTGTCAAACATTATTGACAGTGAAGGAAAAAATATAGAGAATTCTAATAAGTAAAGCAGGGGATTTGGGGGAATTTTGAAAGTAACTTCAAACTTTCTGTTCATAGGTAAGAAGTGCAAATTATGAAACAGATCCATTTGTTCAGGAGTTTCAATTTAAAGTTCGGGATGAAATGGCCCATGTAACCGGACGCGTACTTCCAGCACCTATGCTCCAGTATGGAGGACGGGTAAAACCTCTGATAGTTCTTTTATATATAAACATTCGGTTCCTATGTATGGAAAGAGGGGCATCCTAGCTAAGTCTGGAATTTAAAAAATGTTTGATTGTTCCAACAATATTTTTTCAGTTTCAAGGTGTCTTTGCCTGAGCTTGGTAGAATTTTGGTTTTTCTATGATAAAAATATAAGTATTGATTGAGAACAACCTATTCCATGTAAAAGATCAGATATAGATATATATCAGCTTACTGAAATAAACTGTACGTTAAGTGTTTGTTCTTTTTTGCCATATTTGTCTTTGTCCTTTTTCTATAGAATCGTACAGTAGCAACACCAAGCCATGGAGTGTGGGACATGCGAGGGAAACAATTCCACACGGGAGTGGAAATCAAAATGTGGGCCATAGCTTGTTTTGCCACACAGAGGCAGTGCAGAGAAGAAATACTGAAGTAAGGCTTGTCATTAGTTTGGCTTTGGAACCTTTTTGTGTTTGTTCAAATTTTGTATTTCAATTTTAAATTGCTCAGCTAATGTTCTGGCCAGACTTCCTTCAATATGAAGTATATTTAATCACTGAACCTTTAAATATGTTTCTTCTCAATTTTCTGTTGAAGATTCCTGAATTTGTTAGTCATAGTAAAGGCACCGATTCATTCTTCTAGGCCTCCTAATAGACTAGCATATGTGGGATATAGCAGGAACATAATTGGCTTTTGATGGCAAATGGGTTAGGTTTAATTCCCAACTGCGCCACTTCCGAGCTTTATTCCTGTGGATAATTTATTTAATCTCATTATGTTTCAGTTTTTCACCATTTTAAAATAGAAATAATCGTACCTATTTACTGGGTGAAAATTAAATAAGATCCTTATTTCTCAACGGAGTTCCTTGAAAGAGTGGTTTAACTCATTTCCACTACCTTCCTTTCCAAAATATGGCCTGTATCTCCACCATTATCCCTCTTCCTCAGATTCTTTCCTTCAACATGTAAGTGCTCCACAATCTTCTGTTTAAATTTAAAATAAACAAACAAACAAAAATCTTCAATTTTCAATTCACCTAATTTATTCTCTCAGGCTTCCAGGTTTCTCTTCTCTCTCCTTCCTTGAAATCTTAGTGCTCTGCTAAAACTGGTTTCTGGAAGATCTCTCCATTCTCTTTATGCTGCTAATCAATTCTAATAGTCTCTTCTCAGCCATTATTTTTCTCAAAGTTGTGCAGCATTAGATGTAATTGTCTACCTTCTTGACATTCTCTCTGTTCTTGCCTTCCTGGTTCTTTTTTATCATGTGGGCTTCTTTTCTTCTCTATCTCCTTCCCTTTGGGACTGTCAAATCTGGGTTTTTGGCAGTCTGGAGGGCTTCCTTTGTCACTCTTGTTTGAAATGCTGTGCTATCCTAAAAGAGTACTGGCTCCACTTGTGACTTCCCCCACTCAAAATCTTCTAGGCTTCTCTTTGACAAATAATGACATTAAAAATTAGTATGACATTTAAAAATCTTTCACCTGCCTCTTAAATCCTTTCTTCCTTTTCTCATACTCTGGACATAAGAAGCATAGGAAGTATTCCGAGGAACCCCTGGCATTTTTTCCATTTCCACTCATGTTGCGCCTTATTGAAAATACCTTTTTCCGTTGTCTAGTCATCTAAATACTACCCAATCTTCTGTGATTTGTGATGCTGGAAATAGTCTCTTTTAACTCTAGATATAATAGTTTTTTAATATGCTCTCTATTTGCACTTGTCACTTTCTGTATAAAATAGAATTGTGTTATAATTGTGCAAATTTCTTATCTCCCCTCTAGAATCTAATTTTCTTAAGAAAATTATTGTCTTATTTAAATCTCTACAAATAGATCCTATACAGTTTGCCCATAATGAATAGTTCTTGAGTGATTTAGAGACCAATTTACTCAGAATTTGCCTTACCTCCTTTTGTAAGAAATAAAGATTTTTTTCTATTTAATTTTGTTCACTCCTTTTTATTAGCTCCAAATCTCTAAATGTATTAAGGTTCACTTAATATTTTTTTCCTCCAAAATTTTACCCCCCTGCTTTCAAGTAAAATGTCACAAGGGCAGTTTATTATAACACTACAGTTATTTTACTTGACCTCCAGAGACTAAAGGAAAAACCTCCAATTGTTTTTCAAGTTTATTCTTTTCATTTGCCATTTGTTTTTCATGGCTTGGTAGAAGTTTCATAATCATTTGCTCATGGCTCTTGTTCAGGCTGACTGAAAATACTCACCTTTATACTTCTTGAATTAAACACTAACAAGAAAAAGGAAAAGGGAATTCTTACAAACTTCATCTCTGTGCTAAGGGAATCAGTGGTTTTGATCAAAGATAACTCAAATCCTTGACTTAGGACCTTATTTGTTTTAAAAACAAGTAAAGTAATTGTTAAACCTTGGTGTTATTACTCATTTATCCTAGGCTAAATGCAAAATTTTGTTCAAATATGAAATTTTTAGTCTTCTCTTTTTTTCACTGTGGATAAAGTACATTAAGTGCTACCTGCTCCATTTGTTTTTAAATGTTGTTTTCATACGTTTTTTAAAAAAATTTTCTGAGGACACAATCTTTCCTGCTATCCTAGTTTGAAATTATTGTGGTAAGAAATTCTGGACTAGGTCAGAGTCCATTCTGCCATTTACCTAACCATTTGACCTTAGCCAAATACTTAATGTGCCTGAAACTGTTTCCTGATCTATAAAATGGGAATAATACCTGACCTACCACTTTCTTATGAATCTTGTCATGATCTGATTAGAAAATATACAGTAGCTTAAATTTATCAAGCTCTTAACCATGTCTTGAGTAGTATGCTAAGTGCTTTGCATGTATTATCTCATTTAATCATCACACCACCCCTATACTAGAAGTAATCGTTTTACTAATGAGAGAAACTGAAAACTTTTGCCTAAAATTTCATAACTAGTAAGTAACAGAACTAGGATTAGAATCTGTCATGCTACCTCTAGAGCTGAGCTCTTAACCAGCACACTCTTTTACTAAAACCCTCAGTAAACTACAAGATGCCACATAACTATTAGTAATATTCGCTTGCGAAATAGATTACTGACCCACATTGCCCTTATCATCAGTAGTCTGGTGACCTCTGCATGGAGCACATAAATCTTTGCTTCATTCTCCATTCCTTTCCCAAACTTTCCATTACCACTGTAGGTGTTGACCCTAGACAAAGGTCTTATTTTTAATGATTTCTCCTTCTAGGGGTTTCACGGACCAGCTGCGTAAGATTTCTAAAGATGCGGGGATGCCCATCCAGGGCCAGCCTTGCTTCTGCAAATATGCGCAGGGGGCAGACAGCGTGGAGCCCATGTTCCGGCATCTCAAGAACACCTACTCTGGGCTGCAGCTCATTATCGTCATTCTGCCAGGGAAGACGCCAGTGTATGGTAAGGACAGCTTAAAATCGCATTTTTCCTCAAGTACTTGATATTCCTTTTAGAATGATGCCAAAACATATTCTGAAACTTTCAAACATTAAAATGTATTTTGTAGTTTACAGAATTTAAAACTGTGTATTGCTACTTTAAAAAGACAAATCAGTAAGGCAAACTAAATGATCCAAGAAGAGACCCTGTGAAAAGGATTTGGATAAAGCAGGCATTACCAAACAATGGTTAAGAGTTTAATTATTATTAAAAATGTCATTGAGATAACTTGATTATCACTGTAATATAGTGGTTATGGCGTCAGGCTATGGTTCTGGAGTTAGACTATGCTACTTAATACCCAGATACTGCCAGGTGAACTACCTGTGTGATCTGGCTGAATTACTTAAACCTTAGTTTCCTCCTGTGAAATTGAGATACTGTTAATACCTAATCCATACAAGGTAGTTGTGAGGATTAAATAAATTTATATATGTAGAAGACCTAGAATAGCACCTGTCATACAGGAAACACCCAGTAAATATTAGCTGTTATTATGGTAAACAAAGTTTTGTGAGAATAGTAAGTTAAATATAAATCATTAAATCATGGAAAAACACAAAGTGTAATTTTCAAACTACTAAATGGAGTATAATCAGTTAAGCTTAGAAATTATAGAAGAATTCACTGCATAAAAATTAAAATTTTTGTATGTCACAAATGTATAACTAAAATTAAAAGGAAAACAATAGAAAGGAGGCAATATTTGCAGCAAATGCAGACAATACTGGGTTAGTTTATTATTAGTTAAAACATTCATATAGACCTGTTATTGTGTTCAACAAAGGAAAAAATTCTTATATTCATTTAGATTAATAAGAAAAGAATATAAACTAAAGTTTCTCAAGAAAAAGCAAAACAAATAAATATATGAGAAAATGTTGGTTTTCACGGGTAGTTCAAGTACAAATTAATAAAAGGAAAAAATTTATGCTACTATATTAACAAATATATTAAAATATTGTAATACCTAGTGCTTGTGAGTATGCAGTGAGTCTAGCATTTTAATACATTGCTGATGGCAGTATAAATGATAATATCCTTCCCATAAAAAATATAAAAATTAAAAAAAATTTGTAAAAAGTATAAAAATGTATTTTTTAGTCTGTGATTCAGTATTTCCATTCCAAAAATGTGTTCAAAGGAAAGAATTCACATTATAGAAAAATCTCTACGCACAAAATTTTTGTAATGATATCTGTGATATTAAAAAACTAAGAACTGGTTTTAAACAATAAATTATAGGATGTTGATGAAATATTATGCAATGATTAAGAATGAGTGTTATAAAATTCAAAAGTTATTTTTAAATTTGCAATAAAATACAGAAGATTTCAAACTGAAATAATTTATAAATTAGTAAAGAAAGAACAAACAACTGAAAAATAGACACAGGACATAAAAAACAAAGGGTCAAATTATCTTATAAAACATTTAAGATTCCTCCATGTCTTTTTATGGCTTAATAAGTTTCTTTTTATTGCTGAATATTTCATTGTATGGATGTAGTATGGCCTGTTATTCATTTACCTATTAAAGGACATCTTCATTGCTTCTAGTTTTGGCAATTATGAATAATGCTGCTATCAACATTCATGTGCAGGTTTTTGTGTGACCATAAGTTTCCTACTCAATTGGGTAAAGAGCTAGGAGCATAATTGCTGTATCAAATGGTGAGATTGCCAAATTGTCTTCCAAAGTGGCTGTACCATTTTGTGTTCTCACCAGCAATGAAAGACAGCTATTGCTCTGCATCCTCCCTAGCATTTGGTACTGTCACTTTTTTTCTTTTTTTTTTTTAGCCATTCTTATAGGTGTGTGGTAGTATCTTGTTGTTTTCATTTGCAATTCCTTAATGACACATAACATTTTTCCAGAATGTCAAATCATTGTTTTTCAATTTAGTTGTGAAGGGCACAGCTCAGCTCCAAGTCAAGTCGTTGCTTTCTATCCAGTTGTGGAGGGTACAGCTCACTGGCGCATGTGGGACTCGAACCGGCAACCTTGGTGTTATGAGCACCGTGCTCTAACCACTGAGCCAATAGTCACCCCCCCACCAAGTTTTTTTTGTGTGTGTTATCTTCTAGTAGTTTTATAGTTTTGCTTTTTATATATAGATTATAACCCATTTTGAGTTAATTTTTGTGAAAGGTGTGAAATCTGTGTCTAGATTCATGGCTGTCTAGTTGTTCCAGCAGCATTTTGTTGGAAAGACTGCCTTTTTCCATTAAATTACCTTTGCTACTTTGTCAAAGATTGATTGACTATATTTATGTGAGTCTATTTTGGGGCTCTTTATTTTGTTCCATTGGTCTGTATGTCTGTTAATTTGCTAACACCACGCTGTCTTGATTAATGTAGCTTTATACTTTATAGTAAGTCTTGACGTCAGGTAGTGTCAGTTCCCTGACTTTTTTCTTCTTCACTATTGTGTTAGCTATTCTGGGTCTTTTGTCTCCCTTATAAACTTTAGACTTAGTTTGTCAGTATCCATGAAATAAATTACTCAGATTTTTATTGGGATTACGTTGAATCTATAGATCAACCTGGGAAGAACTGACATCTTAACGTTAAGTCTTCCAATACTTGGACATGGACTATCTCTGTTTAGAGCTTCTTTGATTTCTTTTACAGAATTTTAGAGTTTTCCTCATATAGATCCTTTATACACTGTTAGATTTATACCTAAGTATTAATAATTTTTTTTTTCTTTTGGTGTTAATGTAAATGGTATTGTATTTTTAATTTAAAATTCCAGTTGTTTATTTTGGTATTTAGGAAAGCAGTTTGACTTTTGTATATTTACTTTGTATCCTGCAACCTTGCTATAATCACCTGTTGGTTCCAGACTTTTGGTCAGTTCTTTGGGATTTTTCTACATAGACAATCATGTCCTCTGTGAACAAAAATAGTTTTATTTCTTTCTTCCAAATCTATATACTTTTATATCCTTTTCCTTGTATTAGCAAGGACTTTCAATATGATGTTGAATAGGAGTGATCAAAGGAGACATCCTTGCATTGTTCCTGATCTTAGGGGAAAGAATCTAGTTTCTCAGCAGTAAGCATGATGTTAGCTATAGGTTTTCTGTAATTGTTTTTTACGAAGTTGAAGAAGTCCCCCTCTAATCCTAGTTTGCTGAGAGTTTTTATTATGAATGCATGATGGAATTTGCCATTTGTTTTTTCTGTATCTATTGATATGATCATATGATTTTTCTTCTTTAGTCTCTTACTGTGATTGATTGCATTAATTGATTTTCAAATGTTGAAACCCAACCTTGCATACTTGGGATATACTCAATTCCACTTGATCATGATGTATAATTCTTATATATTGTTGTATTCAATTTGCTAATTTTTTTAAGGATTTTTGCATTTATGTTCATGAGAAATATTGATCTGTAATTTTGCTTTCTTGTAATGTCTTTATTTGGTTTTGGTATTAGGGTAATGTTGGTCTCCTAGAATAAGTTATGGAGTATTCCCTCTGCTTCTGTATTCTAAGAGATTATAGAGAATTGGTATCATTTTTTCCTTAAATGTTTGGTAGAATTCACCAGTGAAATCATCTGAGCCTGATATATTTTTTTGAAAGGTTATTAATTATTGATTCAATTTCTTTAATAGATAACAGGCCTGTTCAGATTATCTATTTCTGCTGTGTGAGTTTGATAGTGTCATTCAAGGAATTGGTCCACTTTTTATAAATTCTCAAATTTGTGGACCTAGAGTTGTTCATAATATTATTTTATTATCTTTTAAATGTCCATGGGACCAAAAGCGATGACACCTTTTTCATTTCTGATGTTAATAATTTGTATCTTTTTTTTTTTTTGGTTTGGCTAGAGTTTTATCAAATTCATTGATCTATTCAAAGAAGCAGGTTTTTGGTTTGTTGATTTTCTCTATTAATTTCTTATTCTCAATTTAACTGATTTCTGCTCTAATAACATTTTCTTTCCTTCTGCTTGTTTTAGATCTATAGTGTTCTGTTTCTGTTTTCCTAAGGTGGAAACATAGGTTATTGATTTTAGATCTTCTTTTCTAATATATGCATTCAAGGCTATAAATTTACCTTTAAGCACTGCTTTCACTGCATCCCACAAATTTTGATTAGTTATATTTCATTTTCATTTAGATCAAAATATTTTTAAATTTCTCAAGACTTCTTTAATCCATGTGTTACATAGAATTATGTCATTTAATGTACAAGTATTTTGGGATTTCCCAGTCATCTTTCCATTATTGATTTCTAGTTTAATTCTATGGTGATCTAAAACTATATTATGTATGATTTCTATTCTTTTAAATTTATTAAGATATGTTTTTGGACCAGAATGTGATCTATTGTGCTGAATGTTCCATGCGAACTTGGGAAGAATGTATTCTGCTGTTATTGGATGGAGTATTCTATAAATATCTCTTATATTCAGTTGATTGATGGTGTTGTTCAAATTAATTCTATTCTTACTGATCTTCTACCTGCTGGATCTGTCAATTACCGAGAAAAGTATGTTGAAATCTCTACTATAGTAGTGGATTTGTCTATTTCTCCTTGAATTTTATCAATTTTTGCTTCACTTATTTTGGCGTTCTTTTGTTAGGTGCATATATGTTCAGGATTGTTCTGTCTTCTTGGAGAAGTGATCTTTTTATCATTATGTAATGCCCCTCTTTATCCCTGGTAATTTTCCTACTTCTGAAGTTTGCTTTGTGTGAAACTACTATAGCTACTCCAGTTTTCTTTTATTTGATATTAGCATAGTATATGTATCTTCCTGTATCGCTTTGTTTTTAATCTGTGTCCTTATATTTAAACTTGGTTTTTTGTAGGCAACCTGTAGTTGGTTCTTATTTTTTTTAATCTTTTTTCTCTTTTTCTGCCTTTTCTAGTTTTAATTGAGCAGTTTATGTTATTCCATTTTCTCTTCTTTCAGCATACTTACTCTTAAAAATTTTTTAGGCATTGCCTTAGAGTTTGCATTATATATTTACAACTAATCTAAGTCTTCTGTCAAATAATTCTATACCATTTCACAGGTAGTGTACATAACTTATAACAAAGTATTCTTAATTCCGCTCTCCTGTTCCTTATAGCATTGCTTGCACTCATTTCACTTAGTCATAAGCTATAGCCACCCAATACATTGTTGCTGTTATTATTTTAAACGGTTATCCAGTCAATTAAGAATAAGAAAGCAATAATTTGTTTTACCTTTACTTATTCTTCTCTAATCTTCCTTTCTATATATAGATCTGAATTTCTGACCTATATTAATTTTCCTTTTCTCTGAAAAACTTCTTTTATCACATCTTGAAAGGCAAGTCTACTGTCAACAAATCCCCTTAGTTTTTATTTGTCTGAGAAAGTATTTCTCTTCCACTTTAAAAAAAAAAATCATTTAATTGTTTAATGTTTACTTATAAATCAAATTACCACTCACATATTTTGAAGTGTTAAATCATTCTGGAATTTTTATTTTTAAAAACAGCCACTTTATAACCTTCATCCCATTTGTTTTTCTCATAGAAAAGCTCTGTCATCACTTGACACTTTTTTAATTTAAGTTTTGTTTCCTGAGTGCTGCTACCTATATTTCAGCTTCTCCTATAGTCTTGCCTTCTTTTGTCTGAGCGCTGGGATCTCTACGTTTGTAAAGGTGATGGCTTCTTAAGTCAGTCATTTGGTGTCAAATTTTGATTATAGTTTTCATTCTTTCTGATGTACTATTTTCATGGGAGTGTTCCTGGGTTAACTATTTTTTTAACAAGTTTTTGTATGTATGTGTGGTAAAATATATATATAACAAACTTTACCATTTAAACTATTTTTAGCCACACAATTCAGTGGCTTTAAGTGTATTCACATCGTTGTGAATTACCACTTATCCATTATCTATTTCCATCACCAGGGTCCATTTCCAGAACTTTTTCATATTCCCAAACAGAAACTCTGTCCCCCTTAAACAATAATTCCTCTTCCCACCAAGCTCTTGTAGTCTCTATTCTACTTTCTGTTTCTATGAGCTTCCCCATTCTAGGTAACTCATATAAGTACAGTCGTACAATATTTGTCCTTTTGTTTTGAGCTTATTTCACTTAGCATAATATCATCAAGTTTTCTCTATGTTGTAGCATGTATCAGAATTTTATGGTATAATATATATAACATAAAATTTACCATTTTAACAAGTATACAGTTCAGTGGCATTAAGTACATTCACACTGTTGTACAACCATCACCACTATCCATCTCCAGAACTTTTTCATCATGCCTAACTGAAACTGTGTACCTGTTAAACAATAACTCCCCATTCCTCTCTCACCTTAGGCAACCATCATTCTACTTTCTGTCTCTATGAATTTTTTATTATTCTAGGTACCTTATATAATCGTACAACATTTGTCTTTTTGTGACTGGTTTATTTCATTTAACATAATGTCCTCAAGGTTTATCAATGTTGTAGTGTGTGTCAGAATGTTTTTCTTTGTAAAAGCTGAATAATATTCTCTTGCATGTGTATACCACATTGTGTTTATCTATTCATCAATGGACACTTGGATTACTTCCACCTTTGGGCCATTGTGAATATTGCTGCTTTGAACATGGGTATCCAGCTATTTGTTACAGTCCTTCCTTTCACTTCTTTCGGATATATTCCTGGAAGTAAAATGCTGGATCATATGATAACTCTGTATTTAATTTTTTTTAGCAATAGCCATATTGTTTTTCACAGCAGCTGCATCATTTTACATTCCTGCCATTAGTGCACAAGTGTTCTAATTTCTCCACATTCTCACCAATACTTGTTATTTTCTCTATATATATTTTTATAATAACCATTCTAATGGCTGAGAAGTGGCATGTCATGGTTTTTCTTTGCATTTCCTTAATGATTTGTGATGTGGAACCTCTTTTCATGTGCTTATTGGCCATTTGTATATCTCCTTCAGAAAAATGCCTATTCAAGTCCTTTGGCCACTTTTTAATTGGATTATTTGTTTTGTTCTGTTGAGTTACAGGAGTTACTGTTTAATTGTTCCCACCAGTTTCTGGCTTCATCAACTTCTGCTTCTAACAAGCTGACCTTGGCTGTGATTCTCTGCATTGACCTCTTTTGGGGTGACAGTTTGTTCTGTGAACTCAGTTTTCAGATAGATCTAAGAGAAGTCATTGATTTTCAGTTTGTTCAGCTTTTGTCTTGTGAGAATAGGAGTGATGACTTGCAAGCCTTTTACATGTTGGAGCTATAACCAATGTCTTTCTAAAATATAAATCTGATTTTTATCTCTTTTCCTATCACCCCCACTTCAGTAGTTTTTCATTATTCAATTGATAAAATTGATATGTAAGCTGATCTTCGAAGAATTTGCATGTTCAAATCCATGACTTCCTACCTCTTTGGGATTCATCTCACTCTATGCTTTTTTCCCACAGGAACTCTTTGTTCATCCTCTTCCTTCTACCTGTAATGCTTCTCATACCCCACTTTCCACCCTCCACCAAGCGAATGTGCACCTTATGAATTTTAATTCAGGCATCCCTTCCTTGGGGAAGCTTTGCCTGACCTTGACAAGGTCTAATTCTCTCACTTTGATTGTCTCAAAGCATCTTGTGCCTCTCCTTTATGTTGCTTTCACAGTTGTGATGTTAAATTTGAGAGGTTATTTAATTAAAGCCTATTTCTCTGGCCACAGTATAAGCTCTGTGAGGGCAGGAACAATGTCTCTGTTGACTCACAATTGCATATCCAGAGCCTTGCACAGTACTAGCATATGTTAGGTGCACATTAAATATTTGTTGAATGAATGAATAAAGCTTTAAGGAGGGCAACTTGTCATTATCTATAAAATTGTTAAATACATAATACCTTTCACCTCTCAATTCTACTTGTAGAAATTTATCCTAAGGCTATAGTTACACAACCAAGCGAAAATAAATATACAAGGATATTAATCACAGCGTCATTTGAAATAATGAAAACCAGAGCAAGCTAAAAATGTATCAGTATATGACTAGTTAGATATCTTATGGCATTTAAAAACAGAGTAACTGCTGTTGTTCTAAATAATAAGGGCACCTATATATTGAGATTCAAAACATACTATATTATTAAGTGAAAATAACAAGTTGCAAAATAGAATGTATAGTATGCTCTCAATTTTGATTTTAAAATGTTTTCCATGTGTTTTATATATAAGTTATATACACTGAACTCTTTATGATAGTTATAATGGCAGAGAGGGAGAAAGAAACAGGGAACTTTTATTCTTTACACTGTAGTACCTCTGTATTTTTAAATTAAAGGTTTGAAATAGGATTGAAAGCTGTAAGTATACCAGGATTATAACTGCATTAAAATAAAACTGCTGGAAGACAGAGTACAATAAAATGCTAACAAGGGATTATGTATGATATTTTTCTCCTTATGGTTTTTAAGTTATTGTATTATAGTATTTTTATGATGATAAAAATATACTTTCGTATACAAAGAAAAAAACAACTGGAAAAATTATCACTGAATACTTAAGCTAACCTTCAAAACAGTATACTTTAAATTTTAACAGCACTGTTTTAGTATTGGTGTAATTTTTGGTATCCTGTAACGTAATGATGTATTTCAAGGGAAGAAACACAGTAGCTTAATTTTCAGTAAAGTTCGACCTTTTTTCTAACTAGAGGTATTTACATTTATTCCATAGCGGAAGTGAAACGTGTAGGAGATACACTTTTGGGTATGGCTACACAGTGTGTTCAAGTCAAGAACGTAATAAAAACATCCCCTCAAACTCTCTCAAACTTGTGCCTAAAGATAAATGTTAAACTCGGAGGGATCAATAATATTCTTGTACCTCATCAAAGGTAAGATAAGCTAATCACTTAATAAAATGTTCATTTTTCATATCTTAATTTTTCTGTATATTGCCATATCTAAGATCTGTTTAAGGAACAGCTTTGGTGATACCTGCCATGGAGGGTAAATAGACATTTTGGCAAAAAATTAAAAGTTTGGGATGGCGAGATTAAGAGATTCCCCTGTAAAAAAAATCCCCTCCCACCTCCATTTTCATTTAGTAGACAAAATATCTCTTGTCTAGCTAGAAAGTATTGAGAGCTTATTTCTCACTGGAGAGCCCAGCTTGAAGAATTTTTTTCTTTATTCGATAATCATCTTCAACCTGATATCATAAGGCTTCTCACCTAGAGAGTGAGGGAAGAAAGGAGGTGGGGGGGATTAGGGAGGGGCATGTCCATTCAGGAAATCAGTTAAGAAAGCTATATTAACACTGCTGCAGTCAGTGGGACAACAGATGTTACTGCTGGGTCACCATTGTATCTAAAAGTTCTTAGGAGGTATGAAATCTGATGACCTGTAAAGATGTGCTGGCTAGGAAAGAGGCTTACTGGGAGAATTGAGCAACATGTTTCCTTTTAATAGTTGAAGAACTAGGGCTTTAAAAAGTTAAATATCTTGGGGTGGCCAGTTAGTTCAGTTGGTTGGAGTGTGGTGCTAATAACACCAAGGTTGCCGGTTCGATCCCCACATGGGGCACTGTGAGCTGCACCCTCCTTAAAAAAAAAAAAAAAAAAGTTAAATATCTTGACCAGTATGCACCACAAATAAGCATTACAATAAGGATGGACCTATGTGTGTTTGACACAAAAGCTCTTTTTTCCCTGTTTTCCATCTTGCTCTAGTTCCTATCCCTATGAAATATGAGATGAGATTCATAAGTGAGATGAATATAGAATTTTATCAACAAGCCCAAGAACTAAGAAATAATCATTTGAATCTTAAAGGATATAGTTTTAGAAAAAAATTAACTGCTAGTTACTTTATGACAAATATATGTTACTCAAATTTATACTTTGGGGCGGGGAGGGGAAGTATTAAACTTTCATAATCCTTTTCAATGTAAAGTTTAATGATTCTTTGTCTCCTTGAGAGATTACATAAACTTAAAATGTAAGTAAGTGAAAGATTGATACAAATTAGTGGATTAATATGAGGAAGTTTAGCATTTTATGCCTGTTAATGAAGAACGCTAGCAGCAGTTGTCCTTTACAACCACCATCACCACTACTTAAGGCAGAAAACTGCTCTGAATGACATTAGACATATGCATTGTGACAGCTTTTACTTCACTGACCAGGGATTCATGAATTAAGAGAACAAAGCTGTCAGTATCTCAGGCCTTCGAAACTTCTATATAGGACCTCCTCTGTGCTCTGTCAGCATCTGGCAGTTGTGTTGCAGTATTATGAAACAGATAAATGGATAATGAAAAAAATGAATTATCTAACTCTTAAAAAATGTGTTTAAGACCTTCTGTGTTCCAGCAACCAGTGATCTTTTTGGGAGCAGATGTCACTCACCCACCAGCTGGTGATGGGAAGAAGCCTTCTATTGCTGCTGTGAGTGTCATTAGGCAGGTTTGTCTTATCTAAAGTTTAGGCGAGGGTCAATATTTTGGTTTCAGCTTTTTGAATTTTAAGGATATTTTCTTTGAAACCAATTTTTATAAATATATATAGAGAGAGAGCCAACTTTCAAATGTTCTTTGTGTTTTTGAAAAGAATGATTCTGCTCTGGTTTTGGGACTACAAGTTCCATATATGTCTATTAAATCAAATTTATTACATTACTCAAATCTTCTGTTTCCAACTTTAAATTGTCTGTTTGACCTATCCACGATTGTATATTTTCAGTTATTTCTTGTAATTCAAAGTTTATGTATTTCAATAGTGTCTTTGATCCAGAAAGATGCATTACATATAAGCTTGGTGGATTGCAGTTTTTTAAATTTACTTTTTTTAGTATTAGTTTCAGGTGTACAAAACAACATAATGATTAGACATTTACACCCCTCACAAGGTGATAACCCCTCCCCCCAAGTCTACTACTCCTCTAACACCATATATAGCGGTTGCAATACCATTGACTATATTCCCTATGCTGTACTTTACATCCCATGACCATATATATATGTGTAATTATAGTTGACACTCAGTATTATTCTACTTCAGCTTCAGGTGTACAGCATAGTGGGCAGGCATCTGCACAATCTATGAAATGATCCCCCCAGTAAGTCCAGTACCCATGTGGCACCCTACATAATCTTTACAACATTATTGATTATGGATTGTGTTTTTTCAATATAAAATATCTTCCACCTTTGTCCAATTTAATACTTTGTACCTGAATTCTTTGTTTTACTACTGCCACTCCCACGTCAATATCTGCTGATTATATCTTTGCCCACCTCTATATCTGTAACTTTTCTGTCAGTTATTTTAAGTGTATTTCTTATAAATTACAGAAAGCCAGATAATGTTTTACCCAACTTGAAAATCGCTTGATTTTAACAGCTGCCAACATTTTGAAAATGTCAACATACTTTAGGCATTCTTGATAAATTTCAGAAATTAAGATTTTTAATATATTTTTTCCATCCATTATAATAATCTTTACATAAATTGTAAGTTTTCACAATCTGGTAAATCTTATTTATCCTTGAAAATGATAGTAACATTACAATTTTCATGTATGATTCCAAAACTATTTTCATTAGTGAAGAAAATTGACTTTTATCTATCAACAAATTATATTGCTTTGTATTCTTAGTTATTCATGAATTGTTTACATTTCAAGTGTCCTAGAGGTACTATTGAGCCATCTCTGATAGTCATAAAAATGTTCATATAGAAGATAAAATGATTTAGGGGAAAAAAAAGAAAGAAATTCAGAAAACTTCCTTTGGATTTGCTATTTTGGGATTATTTTTCCAAGAAAATTTAAGCATATTTGAATTCTTTAAAACTTGTGGGTAGTCATTATCCTTTCCTACTAATCTATTTAAACCAAATACGGTGTACGCTGTATCCACTTTTATCATTATCAAAGGCCTTGTAAATAGATTTTATTAATTGATTATTTTTGCTATATGACTCTGTTTCCAATAACTTAAAGACTAGTGTGAGAAACAAATGTGAGTTATAAATGCCATATAGCATAATAAATATTACCTTAACGGTGATACAATTTAAATTTAGATTGTCAAAAACTGGTTTCTTTTGAGAAATTCAGGGAGTTGAAGTGTAGCATAGCGCGTTGTGAGGCTAGTAAGCTTTTGAGAGTCTTTTTGTGCCATCAGAATGGGTATTGATTTATTTTTTAGTAGTGAGATACCATTCAAGGGAAAGATGGTCAGAGTTCTTTTTTTTTACATATAGAAGATAAAGAAAAAGCAGATACAACCGCTTGTGTATAATAAGTAGACAAGTTCTAGCTCATTTTGTAAAAATTCTTGATTATTTTCTAGTCAGACTAAGACAGAAGAGAAGGTAAGAATTTTCCATATTTTGGTTTCAAATAAATAAGGCATTTAAATTACTAACAGGAAGTTAAATACTCTTTTGAAGTACTATATGTATGTATATATTTATAATTGAGGTATAATTGATATATAACATTAGTTTCATGTGTAAACATAATAATTCAATATTTGTATATATTGAGAAGTGATCACCACAATAAGTCTAGTTAACATCTGTCACCATACATAGTTACAATTTTTTTTTCTTGTAATAAGAACTTTTAAGATTCACTGTCTTAGCAACTTCCAAATATGCAATACAGTATTATTAACTGTAGTCACCATGCTGTACATTACATCCCCAGGACTTATTTATATAATAACTGAAAGTTTGTGTGTACCTTTTGACCCCCCTTCACCAATTTCACCCACCACCCACCACCGCCTCTGGCAACCACCAATCTGTTCTCTGTATCTGCACATATGAGCTCAGTTGGTATTTTTGTTCTGTTTTTTTAGATTCCACATGTAAGGGAGATGATATGGTATTTGTCTTTTGTGATATAAGTCAGATGGAGAAAGACAAATATCATATGATCTCCCTTATATGTGAAATCTAAAAATAAAACAGAACAAAAGAAAACAAAAACTCATAGATACAGAGACCCAATACAGAGGGGAAGGTGATTGGGGAAAAGAAAATAGGTATGGGGGATCAACTATATGGTGATGGACGGTAACTTGACTTATAATGGTGACCACTATGTAGTGTATACAAATACCGAATTAAAATGTTTTACACTGAAATATATGTAATGTTGTATACCACTTTTACCACAATAAAAAAAATACTTGATTTTTTTTTAAATAGCTCAATAATCCTCCACTGTATATGTATATATGCCATACTTTCTTTATCCATTCATCCATTGAGGGACACTTAGGTTGTTTCCATGTCTTGGCTACTGTAAATAATGCTGCAATGAACATGGGGGTGTAAAGTTCCATTTTTGAAGCATGACTTTGGTATAAATAGTACCCAGGAAGAAAAAGAAGCTGAAGGCAGAGTGACCAGCTGGTCCTCAGCCTAGGCTCTAGTCAGACTGATGTGTAGACATTTTTAAAATATTTGGATGCCAGAGATCATGCTTCAGTAGGTCTATAAGTGACTATAGTCAAGGTGAATCTTTAAGTTCATGCTTTAAAGTTCCCTCTGCTTCAAACACATAGCAATACTTAAAAGGCACAGAAAGAGAAAATTCAGATAGCTACTCTCAAAACCAAGATTAATTTCCCTAAAGACCAGATACAAAACACAAATACAACACAGTAAGCCTTGACGATGGATTCAAGCCTTCTGGTCTAGGACATTACAGTAAGAGAGGAAAAATTCTTTTAAAATTTATGAAGTTTAGCAGTGCTAAGATGATGCCAAAATCTTAAGTATGGCTCCGGGTGGAGAAATCGAGGGTTTCAGTGGGTCCTCTTTTTTTGCTTATCTCCTTTCGCTTATTCTCTTTATGTACATCTTTTTGTCTCTGTTCTTTCTTACTATTTGGGCCTACCAGAACATCTATAAATTAGAATCTAATTGTTAAATGTAAAGTGCAGCCTACTTATAGGAAAATAGTTTTTGACCCTATATTAGGTCTTTTATTCTGTTCTTCACTGGGAATTACTACACTCAAAGTGCTCAGTGGTAAGTAGTCAGGTTTTTGTAAAATACAAATTTAAATGAAATCCACGTACCTTTTTCAAATTTTTTTATTGTGATAAATTCATATTCATGTAGTTTTGATTACCTTAATTTCTATTTCCTTTACTTTTCCAACTTAGGTTGTAGGTAGTATGGATGCCCACCCAAGCAGATACTGTGCCACAGTAAGAGTTCAGAGACCCCGACAGGAGATCATCCAGGACTTGGCCTCCATGGTCCGAGAACTTCTCATTCAATTTTATAAGTCAACTCGATTCAAACCTACTCGTATCATCTTTTATCGGGATGGTGTTTCAGAGGGACAGTTTAGGCAGGTTGGTTGCCTGGGATCTCATCATACTGTGGTTAAATCACATATTGTGTTTATAACATGGTGTCTAGTTCAGAAATTAGAAGGCTTAATGAAGTTTCAAGTTCCTAACATCAAACTAGACACTTCCTTAGATTTTTCCTTTTAAAATGTTTACTATGAATGTGTAAGCCTTGACTGCTGAGACCATGTTCTGATAATAGTTAAGAGAGAAGTATAAAGAATAGAGAAGCTGGAATAGAGAGCTATAAAGTGATGAGATTAAGAAATACCAAGACTAAATAATTATTTTACTTAGAAGTATGTATAAGAGAACAACTGACTATATCAAATCTTTTCTATTTCATCTTCTCTAGGTATTATATTATGAACTACTAGCAATTCGAGAAGCCTGCATCAGTTTGGAGAAAGACTATCAACCTGGAATAACCTACATTGTGGTTCAGAAGAGACATCACACTCGATTATTTTGTGCTGATAGGACAGAAAGGGTAATCTTACATCTGTTGTAATACTATTATAAGCCAAGCTTATCTAACATAGTTCATAGACCACTTAACAAAGGCTTTCTGCCAACAGCAGGGTTTCTAATACATAGTAGCAGATTTCAACAAAGCAGATTATGAGTATAGCAGCCTCAAGATAGGTTAATGTTTACTTTTTAACTTTCCAGAACTTCTAGTATAACACTCTGAATGTTCAAAATCCTATTAATCCTTTTTGTTGTTGCAAAGAAACTCATAGTTTCAAATTTGTTCTTTCTATTCATATTTTTCTTCAATGTTCAGAAGAAAAAAAGGTCTATTCTTTCTTTAAATATTGTGTAAAAATTCGTTTTCTTAAAAGCTAGTGACTTTCTAGAGTGATTAGTGGAAATTCATGCAAACTAACTTTTAAACAATGCTTCCTTTAAAATTCACATAATTATTTTTTATACTTTATAATGTGCATGTGTACTTTTATAATTAGGAAAGGGAAAGAGGTATGAATACATAGGGAAATAAGTCTCTTTGTGTGCAACATAGGCAAGTAGCAGTCTAGCTATCATTTCCAGTACCCTGCCTCTCATCCTGCAAACCTTGGAGCAGAGAAATCTGAGGATTTCAAGTGCCAGTGTCCCCTTGGGAAGGGCGTTCAATAGAAAAGACTGAGAGACAAAGAATTGTCTCTTGTCTTTGGTGTATATTTGGTCTTTGGTTACACTCACTGTGTAACTTAGGGCGAGTAACTTAACATCTCTGTGCCTTTTTCTTTCTCAGCAAGGTTAGGATAATACTAATACTGTATTGGGGTGGTTGAGAGGATTAAATAAATTAAAATACGTAATGCACTTAGAACTATGCTTGGCATATACTCAGTACTCTATAAAGGTTAGCTCGTTACAGTGTAATGGTGATTGATGGTGGTAATAGTAAGGAAAAAGAAATAATAGTAGGCATCGTTCTGGGTATTTTTTATCAATTGAACTCATTTGATCTTCACAAACAACACTTTGAGGTACTTACTATTATTATCCCCCATTTTCCACAGAAGGATACTGGGGCACATGGAGGTTAAATAACCTCCCATGGTTGCACAGCTAGTAATTGACAGAGCTAGGACTCAGATCAGGCAGGCCAGCTCAGCGTGGCCTTCATCACCGTCCTCTACCCCGTCTCTGATAGCAGCAGTGATAGTTTTATTGTGGCTTCCAGGTTGTTAAAGGCCTTTGACCCTAAATTACTAGGTACATTTCAGTACCTAGAAAACCAAAGATTCCTTCAAAAGTAGGATGAGGAAAACCTAGGGCAGATTTAATGATTACTGGCGTCTGCTGTTTAGTCATACCAGTTTTCCATTCGTTTGCTTCTCTTTCCACTTTGTTCTAAATATTGCTACTATAATAGATTAGAGATCATTACAAACGAGGAAACAGAAGCACAGACAGGTAAAATACCCTAGATCACACAACTAGATGCTGTGATATGAACCCAGGCACTCTGCTACTGCTCTACATGGAGTAAAACTTTTTATATGTATTAATTAGATTTGTGTGTTCCAAATAGTCATCATTTATTAGAGTACGAACTGTTTTCTTTGTTTTGTGCTTGGTGAAAGCTGGCTGGTTGGTCTACACAGTTATAATTCAAGCCCGATAGCAGTCCCTCGTGTGGCAGAAATAATGTCTGAGTCAGGAAAATAGTTTCTGATTTGCTCGCCTTGTAAACCTAGAGTTATAGTTAATGATTTTAAACGTGTTAGGGATCAGGAGGTGGAGGTAAGTATATAGCTGTGTCTTAAGGTGTTTTATTAGGAGTCTTTCATTATTTTGAACCATTTCATTCACATACCTATCCAGAGAAAATCATAGTGTCTGTTTCCTTATAAGATGTTGAAACTGCTGGTGTGAAATAAAAAGAATAGGGCCTTTGCAGTCAATTCCATGTTTGACTCATAGTTCTGCCCTTTACTGTATGCTAGTGGGCAAATTATTTTATATTCTTGAGCCTTGGCTTCCCCCAAACAAATCAGAATAATACCTAACTTGCAGAATTATCAGGGTTAGAAATACTGTTAATGTAAAGTACCTGACACTACTTTATTGTATCTCTACAAATGGTGACTATTGTTGATGTTGTCCACATTCTTTCTAAAAGTATATTGTTCTCTAAGGAAAATGCTAATTTTCATAAATTACACAAGCCAGAGTACCTGCTGTACCACAAATTAGAGCACCTAAAGTAACTTGGGGAAAAAAAAAAAAAGGTTTTAAGTCTTCCACCCATATTGGGATCAACGACCAGTTAAGCATCAGTAGAAACTAAGAACTCTTTGTGGTTTATCATTTTCACTTTCGGTGACATTTAAGAATAGGAACCAGGACTAGAATAAGGTCTGCTCTTAATGCCTGCTTAAGTAATATTTCAAGCTGCATGTAGTGAATCATAGGATCAGCCTATATATTTATACATTTTTAAAAGTGCTTTCCGACACGTTCTTTATATTTGTTTTGTTTGTTTAAACTTTAACCAAACAAATCCAGGTTGGAAGAAGTGGCAATATCCCAGCTGGAACAACAGTTGATACAGACATTACACACCCCTATGAGTTTGATTTTTACCTCTGTAGCCATGCTGGAATACAGGTAAGCCTACACTTTGGATGAAATGTTTTAGTTCAGGAACTTCCATTGACATGTATATTTTTTTTAAATCTCAGAAAAAGGAGAATGACAGACCTCTCTCTGCACCCAAATTGTTTCCACATGAAATTAGATGACACTTTCAGTAAATAAACTTCTTAACCTTTCTTACCTTGAGAGATGCTATGAAAATACCAGAATATAAGTAGTGTAATAAAATAAATCTCCCTAAGTTGGGTCCTTAACCTAAAACTTCAAAAAACTTTAAAATATCCCCGATTGTTCCTTTGACATATGTTTCTTTTTGATAATAACACTTCATGGAAAACTTTGACATTTACTGGCAGATACTGAGCATGTGAAACAGTTTAATTGTAGAATTACAGCTTTAAGTTTCAGTTACATAATTTCAAGTCTATTCTTATTCTTTTCACAAAATCTTTTTATTAATTTGTTAGCTAATATACTTATCATATTATAAGCTGTAGTTGAGTGTGTCTCAAATTTTCCAGCAGCGGGAGAGAGCGAATCCATATTCCTAGGAGGAAGGACTGAGAGAATGGAACCCAAAACTGTTTTAGGCTACTTGCCCTTGAATAGAATAGAAATTTTAGGAAGATGTACCTTACTGTAGAGCTGCATCTTAAAGCTTCATATATATACATCTCACATACACTAAACCCAGTTTCACTCTTACAGCTTAAAATTATTGTCCCACTCATCTATGTTGTATATCTACTTCTTTTGACGATCAATGTTACATTTCATGGAGAGTAGTCAGTTAGCAAAACAAAGTTGAAAGGACCTGAGATAAAATCTGTCTCATTGAAGTACATATTTTAAACCTAGTGTTTCTTTCCATGTATTTATTCCAAGGAATATTACTGTGACTTTTTAATAAATATTGCAGAGGAGTGAAAGAGATTCTCTGTTCAAATAAATTTTGGAAATGCTGGTTAAACGGATTTTTTTTTTTTCACTCGAACTTTTAGATATGCAAATGGTCATTTTGAATCTTAAAGACAGGAATGTTTCCCCACTGTAGTTAACCAAAACCTTTGTCTTTAGAGCCCAATTTCTGATGGTCTTATTTATATATTATCTGTCTCATCTCTGGAATGTGTGTCTCATTCATTACTATGTACCTGGCACCTGATACAGGATATGGCATATAGTGAGTGTTCAGTCAATACTGAATGTATGTGAATGTACGATATCTGATGTATGCATTATAAACATATAATTTGGGGGAGGTAGATATGGTAATCATTTGAATTTTATCCCCCAAATCTTGCACAGTGCCTGACAAATGATACTCAAATATTTGTTAAAGTACCAGTTAATCTTTCTCCTTTGCCACTGCCATTTCCTTAGTTCCTACCCTCATCTCATACCTGAACTAATACAACAGCCTCCTAACTACTCCCTTTGCTTTCAGTTTCTTCCTATTTCTAATCCATCCTCCATATTATTGCTGATGTTACTTTTATAAAACCCCAATCTCATCGCATCTAAAAAAATCTCCTGTTTAGAAAAAAAAAAAGAAACCTGCCACCTACAGGTGAAAATCCAAATTCCTAAGCATGTCCTTCAGTCTGATTCCAAACTTTCTTTTCAATTTCATCTTTTTCCACCCATGTACCATACTCTGTTCATACTAGTCTATTATCTATTCCCCAAGTACACTATGAAATGTTATGCCCCTGTGCTTTTGTTAAGGTGGTTCATTCTCTCTACTGTCTCCCAAAAGGCCAAATCTCACTCATTTCCCACTTGGTAAAGAACCAAGGCTTACCCCCACAATTACTTCATTTGGTATTTTTACATGGGATCAAGTGCCACTAGTATTATAGCCATTTATTTGTTGTTTTATAATTGTAGACACTCTGTCTCCTCTACTCCTCTACAAACTGTGTTTTCCAAAAGACAAGAAACCTTTGACTTTGTTTTTCTTTAACTCCATAGTACCTAACACAGTAACTAATACATAGGAGCTCAAGTAAATGTTCTGGTGTTTTTATTATGGTAAAATATACGTAACATACAACTTAGCATTTTAACCATTTTTAAGTTTACTGTTCCATCGCATTAAGTATATTCATATTCTTATGCAGCCATACCACCATTTATCTTCAGAACTTTTTCATCTTCCCCGATACTCTGTACCCATTAAACACTAACTCCATTCCCCCTTCCCCCAGCCACTGACAACCACCATTCTACTTTATGTCTCTATGAATCTGACTACTCCAGGTGCCTTATGTAAGTGAATCAGATATTTGTCCTTTTGTAACTGCTTTATTTCATTTAGCATGTCATCAAGGTTTATCCATGTCATGGTATGTATCAAAGACATTTCTTCCTTTTTAAAGCTGAGTAATATTCCGTTGTATTACATATTACATATTGTTTATCCATTCATCCATCAGTGGATATTTGGGTTGCTTCCGCCTTTTGGCTATTGTGAATAATGCTGCTTTGAACATAGGTGTGCAAATATCTGTTCGAGTCCTTGCTTACACTTCTTTTGGATATATGCCCAGAGTCAACTAAATGTTTTTTTAATCGATTGTTAAATTAGAATATATTTTACTAATGTACAAAGCTGGCTTTTTCTATAACTTAGTCTGTGCTGAATATTTATTTAAAAGTTTAGAAATGAACAGAATGTGTCTTTTCCTTGTCTATAGGGTACCAGCCGTCCTTCACACTATCATGTTTTATGGGATGATAACTGCTTTAATGCAGATGAACTTCAGCTGCTAACTTACCAGCTCTGCCACACTTATGTGCGCTGTACACGATCTGTTTCTATACCTGCACCAGCGTATTATGCTCACCTGGTGGCATTCAGAGCCAGATATCATCTCGTAGACAAAGAACATGACAGGTAATAAAAAAGCATAACAAATACAGACTCTCACCCAAATCTAAGTATGGCCTATATGTTAGGATTTTCTTGGGAAATTTGTTTGTGTTTCCATGTCAGTATGTGCCTCTCTGTTTGCCATAAGTACTGCTATTTAGAATTAAAGTTCTACAAGCTATTAGAGGAGTCAGTGATCCATATGAAAAGCAATGACAGAACTAAGTGCCCAAGATAAGGGTTCCCATTATAATATGCAGTCTAGTCTTATTCGTAATAGAATGATATCATGATTTAGTTGCTTTACCAAATTAACTCAAGGGAGAGATTATTGATAATAAAAGTGATTTTTCTGACAAAATTATAGGATATCTGGGATTTACTTTTAAATAATCCTAGGCGGTGAGAGAAGTTAAATTGGCCTTGAGTTAATTATTGAAGCTGGGTGATAGACATGTAGGAATTCATTATACTAGCCTGTACTTTTTAAAATATTCTTATAGTTTTCTACAACAAATAATATTTTCCAGAATTATTACATCAGAATAGGGTTTGTTTTGTGTTCATTGCCAATTCTTTTACAGTGCTGAAGGAAGTCACGTTTCAGGACAGAGCAATGGGCGAGATCCACAAGCTCTTGCCAAGGCTGTACAGATTCACCAAGATACCTTACGCACAATGTACTTTGCTTAAAATGTCCAAGGATGTTCTCGGAGAGGAAGAACTGAAAGATGAATCGACATACAACCTATGTTTCCAGTGGAGTCAGTTAGGTGGTGATGCCTGCAGCCATACAGAAACCAACACTGTGGGGACCAGGGTCTGATTTTTATGTTGATACTAGGAAGATTGTTTACTTCATGAAGAAACACAGCACCATTATGCAATATGAAACCAGCCAACTGCTTTTTTGTGCAATCTCCTGTAGGAAGTGTCGCCATTGTTTTGTTTTCACTTTCTCGTAGTCTAACCCTTTTAATGCCTTTACCTCAAGTTGCTTGGCAGCACAACTATCTTTGCAAAAAAAAAAAAAAAAAAGGAAAGGAAAGGTAAATGATGGTTTTTAAAAAAACATGCCTACATGAATAATCAGAGATTGTTCACAATTACGTGTGCAAAAAAATTAATGTGCATTCGTGTATTCTTGTAAAAGGTATCTGTGTATATTTTAAATATATACATGTATACTTCATATGCATATATATCTGGATCTACACTGATAATAGATATATATGTTCTTTGTGTATGTTTTATAGTTCATTCCATTGGGGAACTTCCTTTCCCTTTTATTATCCTCCCACCACCACTTTTATTTCTCTCTCTACCTCCCTTGCCTTTATCTCCTATATTTTTTTCCCTAATCCTACAAGTGACATTCAAATGCTCATGTATCTGGTTCATTTGAATATGAAGCATGACAAACTAGACTTTCATTTTGCACACCCACTCCTGTCTCTTGTCTCATACACCATTCTGAGTCCTCAATTCTTGATATTGCTTACTTAAGAAACAAAGTTACTTTATATATGTGCGTGTGTGTATACATACACACACACACATATGTGTGTATGTGTTTTTGTGAGAGTTTGTGTTTGCCCCCTCCAGCTCTGAACTTACATTTGCCATTTGTGCAATGTGTACATAAGCAGTAGCAACCTAAACTATTCTTTTTCTTTAGTGAGTATGTTAAAGCTGCTATAAATATAAAACCTGTCAGAAGTTTAACTTTTTCTGTCTATAAGTGATATGTATTCAAAAGACTTCTGTTTCTATGGCTCTATAAGTGATATGTATTCAAAAGACTTCTGTTTCTATGGGTTATACATGGAGATCCCTTAAAGCTTTTATAAAGGGTAAATATTTTAAATGATTGGAACTCTGTAGGGTTGAGGCCTCTGAAATTGGGTAGAGAGAGAGAAGGGGTTATTGAGGTTTTTATAATTTTTTTTTTTTTTTGCTAGGTTACTTGCTGCCTCTCATACCTTAATGTGATTTTCATATATATATATTTTTATATATATGTATGTGTGTATATATAAACATATATGTATGTGTTTTGAAGTATAGCTTCCTTTTCTATTTATTAGGATAGTGCTTTAATAATTATAGAACTGTATTGGCAACATCATTGATGGAAATATAATCATGTTTATTTGAAGAACTGACAACTGGTTTTTGCTGTCTTTTAGTGCAATAAGCAGTTTTAAAGGAAAGCTGTGTCTGTTTGACGTCTTTACCACAGATAGTGGGAGAAACAGGCACCTCCATAATTTTAAAAGAGCAAAGTAACACCGCCTTAATTTCAAAAGGAAAGTTTTGTAATTTTCAAATCTAAAGCATGTCTTTAAAAATCATAATGAAAATGAAGGAAGTTAATATCCTAAATGAGACTGACCATAAATATTAAAAATAAAGTTGAACTGTGATTTAAGAAATCACCATGAATAGATTAAAATTTAGAAGATATTAAAATTCTTCGAAAATAAATCATGTTTATTGAAAAATCATACTGGTTAGGTACCCATTTTCATTAACTAAAATGAATTAGGAAAATGTGATATTTTTTTTTTAATTTTTGCTAATTTATCACCAGTGACTTTCCTTTTAAAATTAGGGTTATGGTGACAAAGGCAGTTAGGACTTTGAACGTTTTAAATGAGTTAAATCACTGAAATGTGGGAAAAACTTTTGGAAAACTTTTTTTTATTATTGACTTCACTTTACAGTATTAAAAAGTACTATGAAGCTGTCAAAACCAAGTTCACCAGTAACATTGGATTCAGGGGAGCTTTGCACTTTTTAACTCATGAAAATTGCATTTAAAATTTTTTTTTGCACTGGTTCATAGTATAAATATTACAGATTGTTTCCAGTGGGCATTGTTATTAGCCTTTCAGAATTCCATCTGCTCATGAAAATGAATGGATTAGCTCTATAGTTCCTCTTACCTGTAATCCAGTCTTATTGCCAATTTACTGTATTTTGAGCCTAAAACCTGAGCCCATGTCCTCCAACAGGTATGAAATCTTTTGTCCCTCTGCCAGAAAACTAAGAAAGTACTGTATTTTGTATGTTTATTATATTGAAGTGTCTGAAATGCAATTTACAACACTGTCTCAAAGTTCTTTACATGAGATAATATTTATATAGTATGTACATTTTTTCTCCCAACTCTCCCTCCTCCTCCAAAAAATTTCTGTTATATATATATGATTTTGTTTTTTTACGTTGAAACTTCACTGAATACAGTAGTCAGGAACATGGACAAGAGAAGAAAATGGTGTGTCCTAGATGGTAAAAACTTGATTGCTGTGTGCTTGTTCAGTGTGAGTAAAACATCTTCCTTTATCTGTGGGAGTTGCAGTTTCATGTGGGAAACTTTAGGACCCAGGGAAGAGCTGTAGATACACTTTCCCTATTTACTGCTTTACCTAATTTTCAGTTACTTATTTTCACCTGCGCTAGACTGAAGCCCGTAATTTAAATCTATTTGGAAGGACTTTTACAGAGGAAAAAGAAAAAAATTTTAATATAAAGCTTTACCTTTGAAGTGAGTTCTTTTTTTAGGGTTTCTTTCTTACAGTTTCAACATTACTAGTTTAAGGTTGATTGATTTAAAAGAATTGTATAGTATATTTCTATTTTGCTTACTAACAAGTTGGTATATCAAACTTAATTTTAAGAAATCCGTGCTTAGAATTTTAAGATAAAAGACTAAGAGGCAAATACTTTTTGAAATTGGTTTTCATTATTGTACTTCTTGCGTAGAATTCCTGATCTTTTATTTATTTATTATTTTTAAGTTGTTTTGAATTCAATGACCAGGAAACTCAAAATTACCTTTCTATTCCTGCCCTTGCTCACTAACTATATCATGAATGCTAAATTTGGTCTGCCGTTTTCTGTGATGTATAAGAATGGCTTTAAAATGTCAGTCCCAGCAAATGATATAATTGATTTTCATGTGAAGAAGAGTTGGGAGTTTAATGTATATTTTGGATAGCAAATATGTCCATGTGAAGTGCTGATAGGTGTTATTGTATTACAGTATCAAGTTACTGGCATTGAGGACCATACATTTATAACACTGTAGCTGCTATATTTATTTATGTAGACTCTGATAGTTACTGCACTAAACAATGAGGAAATGAGCACCAGTCAAGGCTAGTGTTAGACACCCCTCCTTTTTTTCCCCTAAATAAGATTAAGAACATGAAATACTAAAGTAACAAAGGGTGCTGCATTTTAGTTTCAATTTAATATCAGGATACTCTTTCTTTTGTTTCAGACATGTGGGTTTTTACTTTAGCAGTTTTGAAAAAGGGTACCTCAACCTCCTCAGTACTGGTTTTTGGCGTATTTTCACAGAAGTAAAGATACCCTTTATTTTTTTCTTAATATTTTACCTTTTAACAAGTTTCTCAGAAAAAGTATTCTTCTATGGAAATCTCCCTGTTTGTAACCTATTAATTTATTTCTATTCCTAGAAGAGAATCTAGAAGGGATTCTAGTAGGAATGGTCTGGATGTTTTGGAAGGTACTTGGTTAAGATTCATCTCTAAATTCTAACATAGGGACTCCCAACCTTCTAAAGATCTATACCAGTTTTCCAAACTAGGTTCTCTAATGACCTACCACTGCCTAGTGTTTACTTGTATATTTATACTAAAACGGATTTTAGTATGACAGACCTCATGACCGACTCAGTCATGACAGACTTAAGGTATGTCTCGGGGAATAAAAGCTGAGTTGCCATTCAGTAAAAGCGGCTGGCAAAGGATCTCAGTGTTTAAGGAAACGGTGAACACTCAGAGAGTGCCAGTAGTAGATCTGAAGAAGTTAGGTGGACTATAGAACAGGAATTAGAAATCATTATTTAAGGAATTTGGTGGATGTTTTCAGAGGCTAACTTGAATTTGCCAAGGGTGTTGGTTAATTTTTATGAACTTGATGAAGCTAGCCACTTGGATTTAGCTAGAGTAGTTTGTAGTCTTACTATTTCAGACTTGATAGTAATGTTTTGCTAAGAAGCTTAACTGACAACTCTGCATAAGTTTATTCAGTATCATAAAACCTGAGTTAAATATTTGCTTCACTCATCATCTTAGATATTCTCCTACTGAATACTTTTAAAGACAGTTTGCCCCTAACAGTAACTTGCTACTTAAATTACTTTTTATGAATTATCAGTCAAGCTTCATAGGCCTAGCATCTTTATTTTGGATTTTTTATCCCTATGAAGTTTTAATCCTTTTCATTCTTTTTGAAAATTCATAGATGTCTTAAAGCTTCAATAATACTAGTTGGGGGATTTTATATCAAGTGAGGCCTTCCTGAGTGGCAGTACAACCCTGACTCTAGAGTCTGTCTTTATTTTCCCATTTCCCTCCCATTGGATTATGTAAAGGACTTTTGTAATTCTGTAGGAGTTCAAAAATAAGCCAAGAAGAATGGGTAAAATCAGTACTACATAAATGTGAGAGTTTTCTCCAAAAGAAAATCTTATTTTTTAAAATTCCTGCTTATACTAAGAATATTCTTGATCAGTGGCAATGTTAGAACTGATACTGTGATTAGTGAAACCTAAGCTGACTCCTAGGAGGAAAAAAAAAATCAGTCTCTTTCTCTCTCCCTCTCTCTCCATATATATATATATATATATATATATATATATATATATATATATATATATATGTAAAATCTCACAAAGGGAAACAATATTTTTTACTTTTTCCTACTTTTAAAAATGGTACATTTCAGTCTATAGTTTTCCATGTCAGTCAAAATAATTTCTTTTAACTAAGATATAATGGTCAAGGTTTGTGTAATATTATCTACTGCTAGATTTTATTTTTGAATTTTATTTTTCTTTACTCGTCAAAGATAGTACCCTAGATTTTTTTATTGTTGATTAAGTCTCAAGAATCTTTTGCTCTAAAAGAAAGTAAAAGGGAACTTTAACTTAAATGGAAATTAAAGGTTCTGATTTGAATTAAAAATAGAAAGATAATAAATTTGATATAGAGGGTTGAGATTTTCCAATGAGAAAGAAACCTATTGAAGTATCAGGTAACAAACTGTGACAAAATTGAGATCCTGTTATATCATACATGCAGCCATTGGCCTCCTTTCCTTTCTGAAATCAGTGTCTGAGGTAACCAAAATCTAATGTTAGGGTCTCAATAAAGCAGGATGTTTTTCAGGGTAGATGCTGAATTAAAATTTTTTAATCATTTTTTAAAAGCAAGGTGGTTCTTAGAAAGTGCCTTTTCAGAAGATGGTGCTGTAGATTTTTATTTTTCAAATAGCACGAGGCTAAAAATTTTAAAGATGAATTATTTTAGAACTCCAAGAGTGTGACAGTTTCATATAAATAATGTTTATTTGTTGTCTTGAATCTGGTCCAAGGGAACGAAGTAAAGCTTTTTTCAGTAAAGTATCTAGGTAAATGCTCACCAAATGTATTTTGTAAGTTTGAAAACAAAATTTTTAACTCTTTCAGTTCTCAGCTGTGTTGAAGGTAATCTATAAGGCACATAAAACAGCAAATCTGCTTAACTTTTTAACACGAATAGGGGTAAAGTAGCAAGTGCCCAAACGGAAAGGTAACTTGCCAGAAAGTCAGAGGCTACCTTTCCTTTTTCTCCCCACTCATCCCCTGCAAAGATTGACCCTTTTGTAAATATCTATTGGCAACCTTTTCTAAATAATCTTTTTTTTTAAATAATCTTTATTAAAGAAGACTGCTTATAAAGGGAGAGCCAAGTCATCATGGCAATCAGTTTTCAAAAAAAAAGTAAAATGATTATGTCTCTATCTTTGGGGAAGTTTTCTTTTTTAGGAAACAAGAAATATTTTAAATGATTCTTTTTTCTAGCATGGGGCAACTATGAAAAACGATGACAGTACATCTAAAAGGGTATCATCAGTTCATTAGAAATAGAACATGCAAAATTGGGCTTTGGAGGAAATAAGCAAATAGAAGGATAATAGTAGGACTATTCACACTTATTAGAAATTTCATAATCTACCAGAAAGCCATTTTCCCCAGACTAGGAAGCAGTAAATGATCACCTAACTAGTTCTTGCTTGTGAATTTGGTGAGCATTCCTCCAGAAAAGAATAGACAAAAAACACCACACCTCAGTAACCTTATTATGCTGCATTATGTAATAATGATAGTAAAATTATATTGTTTGGAGTGTACTGTGTCTTTTTGCAAATATACATGCACATTAAACTTTTTCATTTTTTATAATGTCTTAATAGCAATTACGAGTTTATTTTTTTAATAATTAATTTTTGTATTGTGATGTTTATATTTATTGGCAATTTGTGTGCAACTTTTGTATTTTGCTTAGATGTTGGTTCTAAGGTATTTTATTTTTTATAGATATTTCTAGCTTTTCCTCTTTCTTTGTAATATTAGCAAAGATTAAGATGGAATATTAATATACCAACCAAACTACTAATTCTATAAAGTCTAGGGTTTGGATTTTTACCAATAAACCATTAACACTGTTTTCTAACTTAGAATATTTAATGTTGTTTATATGGTGGGCATTAAAGACAGTCTTTAGACAGATTTCTAAATGTGGAAGGGGGGTGGGACTTTTCTGTAAGTTAGATATCTTTCCCTTAAGAGATTGGATTAATTTTACCTGATCAGCAGTTTTGGGGCAACTTGTGAGTAAATGATTGTTACATTTCTTTTTTTAACTTTAGCTACATTGAAACTACTTAAATGGTCACATCATCCAGCATTAGGATTATTATACCATTTTCATAAACCTGGAAAACAAATAGCAAATGATCCAGAAGTCATTGATATTTGACTTTGAAATGGGATTTCCCCCCCCCCCATAATTATATAAGATTGTCTACCCTGGTCATTTCCCTAGCAGGCTTTAAAGTTGATTCAACCCTAAGCATCAGTGAAGAAACATAGTTTAAGTGTCTGTGTAGAGCCAGGGATAAAGACTGATTAATATAGTATTTCAGTTCATTAAAAATCTAACAAAGTAATAATTTATGAAAGTGAATTAATTGAAAGGCAGTGAAAAGTATTATTATAGAGCATTAATTTCAAGCATATATGGTCACTCCAGTTTCCTAGTGAATAGATCAAATTTATTGGCAACTAACTTTTTATAAAGGTACATGAAAAAAAAGTGAATTCTCTTAAGCAGATAAAGTATTTCGATTGTATTTTTACACTGTGAATTTGCTTGGTAAGCCATTTTTTCTGTAAGAGATTAAAATGTAAACTTTACCCTATCCTCTGAGTTTTAAATTCTATATTATCGGGGCTCAGTGTATGACATTTTGCTGTGCTATATTCTTCTACTGAAGGGGGTAAATGAGAAAGTTTCAAGTAATTATAATTGGGAAATTTTTATTTTTATATTATGTGAAACTTTACATTTAAAGTGAATCAGCATGAGATTTCACATAGACATTAGCCATATCGTTTAGTTTTGCATTTTTGGCAGTTACAGTAGTTTTATGTTTTGTAATATATTATTCTGAGCTACTTCCTTCACCCCCACATCAAGTAGTAATTGAAGATTATATTACTCTGACGATAGCAATTTGTTGCTACTAAATAAAAACTAAATATGTTTCAAGTAGTCAGATATATTTTTGTTGTAAGTATATGCCCCACTCTTAACGATATTTACTGTGCTTACAACTTTAATAATTTTATTCATTATGTTTCAACATTTTTCTAGGTTGACAGGCATATAATTCTTGTAGACCAATATTTTTAAGGCAGCCTCGAGTGGAAATAGTCCTTTTTTATTTTTATTTTTATTTTTTCCTTCTGAAAGCTCATAGGAACCTGACACATAGAGCTTATTTTGCTCTTTTAACGGGTTGGCTCCATAAATCAAGGCACCTGGCATCGGTACTAAATTACTACAGCAGAGTATTTGGTGACTTGTTCATATTTATAATCACTTGCCCCTTCTATAAGAAAGAAATATTTGTGCATTAAGTAATAAATCACTCCAAAAAGAAACTGTCATGAACAGTCTTACATGAGTAAAAAACAGATGGGAGTGTCATCGGTCATTAGAACTTTGTGTGTGTTTTTTGTTTTATTATTTCCAAAAAATTGACTGTATGTACATCTGTAATTTTATGTTTGAAGTTGAAGAGGTTGCGCCAGAGGCTAGAGAGGCAGGTGACTCTGGTATTTAATGCCTAAGTCTTTCCATCTTTATTTACTTCATGCCATTAGTTGGAAGGACAAACAAACAGAAATCCCTTAATCTGACCCTTTAGTAATATTTTTAGAACCAAAGAAGGAAGCAGTCTTTCTACAAAAATGTTGCAGATATGACTCTGTATTACAAGAACCTATGAAAGCAGATGGTCTTTGTAAAGCAATGGACGCGTGGGATTGCGAGAGCATGTAGTGAGGGGGAAAATGAGGGAGAGCATTCTTTGCTGGGATCCTTGGACAGAAACCTGACAGTTATTTAACATTTGTCCAGTCCTCACAAACCACATTGTAACAGAGAGACTGTTGCTACTTGAACCTACAAAAGAGACCTAAGAAGAGTGCATCTACCTAAATCTATTTCATGTTGCTGTCTCAGATGTGAAGCTGCATGTATTCCCATTAAATTTGAAGAGTCTTGGAAGTTGCTCCTGATTTATAATAAATTAAATGAAGTGTTTAACCTTCAATGGGAGCCATGGCCTTGCCACCATCATGGCTTCTCTTGTTTATCCCTTTACACAGACTGCACCAAGCAGGGCCTTTCCACACAAGCTAGTCTTTCCTGTAATGAAAACGTTTTTTTGAAGGATTTAGGAAAAACACTGGTAGGTTGTAATGAAGGGGGAATTTTGCCTAACACAGACAGTCCAGTCAGGTTAATGGGTTCAGCTTGGTCCCAGGGAGTTTAACAAGAGGAAGCTTTGGTTTTAGTACAGTAGACTTGGCTCTCCAATGGTGATTAACTGCACATGTCTCCGTTTCACAGAAAGGGAGTGATTGCACAGTATTGGTGATGACCCTGCAAACGCGCATGTGATCTTATTCTAATTCAAACACCGGGAACAGCAAGCACTAACTGGAATCTTCTCATGGTTTGTCCCCGTAAGATTCTTTAGAAGTTTTGCAGGAGCTTTCTCATTTCCTAGCCCAGGGAACAACCCCTTTCTCCTTTTTTAAAAAAACAAAGAGAGAAAAAAGGGATTGAGAGGTAGTTTATATAGAATTCTACTATGAGTGAACAATAGAGTCTTTAAAATACTTGGAGGGAGGAGGATCACATGCCACACGTTACAGCGGGATTGGGAGACTGAGCCTTCTTTCCTTATTTGGGTTACAACGTGTTCCCTTTAGACAGACCCTTCTTTTATTTATTTGAGTGCCATCCTGTTTTGTAATGTAATCGTTTATGAATTGTGCAGTTCTTCTTACCCTCATTCTCTCTCTCTCTCTCTGTCTCTTTCATCTCTCTCTGTTAAAAATAAATGGGGAGGCATAAAACAAAAAAAGATAGGATGAGAGTCACTAGAAATTAACTTTAGTTTCAGTGAGAAGAGTAAAAGTGTTAATGCCGCAGGTATGATCTTTAGCCATAGAAATTTTTGCTAGCTAGAGAGTGATGATGTGGACAGAATATATACTGAAATACAATGTTATAGCAAAGTGATAAAATACGTCTTGAAAGTAATATTTCAACCTTCTCAACAGAGATCCCCACAATCTTAAGGAAAAGTCACACAGCTTCTGGTTTTAATGAATCAGACTGATTTAAACTTTAAAAGGTTTGTGACTCTTATTCTGACACACATCTTCTTAAATACATGAAAATTATATTGAATGAACATTTAGACTATTCTTTCCTCTTAATTTGCATATTGATTTATCCAGAATTTAGTTAAATAGATATATCTCTCACATATCTCTCTTGGTGTGTTTAAAATTCCATATTAAAAAAAAAATTTTAATTCATTTCCAAGTCAAGCCTAAGCTATAAAGGAGAAGGCATAGTGTTTTCAAATGCAGGAACTTCAGAAGATCACAACTGGAAAAATACTGTTGAGGATTTGATACTTTTGGAAAATTTAGAAAGGGCTCAAAAACACAAGCCAGCGACTTGGAGTTTAGTCAGAGCTCTACCACTAATTTGCCCAGTGTCTTTAGGCAGTTTCCTTAATCTCCCTGTGCCTAGCTTCTCCTTGTAAAATGGTAGTGATAATACCTGCCCTCACCTACCTCACAAAGTTGCTGTAAGAATAGGATAGTGTTTTTGACAGTGCTTGAGTTCTCCAAAAGACAAGCTATTCAGAAGTTCAAGGTAATATAATCTTGTATGAAAGGTTCATTTAGTTTGCCTCTATGAAAGTATCTTTAATTACCACAGATCATTTTATCAAACTGGTGTAAGAGAAACTTAGACCTCATTATGGAATGATGTTCACTTCTAAACGTGTCCTGTGCTGCCAGATACCCAGCGCACAAGCTGAATTTTTCTTTATAATAATCTTTGCGTAACTTCAAAAACCAAACTCTTTTTAGTGGTGCTATGGCAGCTGCGATTGTATTTTGAGGTAGATAAATGTGGTGAAACCATTAGATAATCAGAAATTAACTTTGCCTTTTGCCTTCAGGAGTTTTTGCTACGTGTTGGCATCAGAGGATATTTTACAACCAGAGAGTTATCCCTTTGTTTCTTAGCAGATTTTTGGTACCTTGTTTGGGAGTAGGGGGTTAGGTTCTAAGAAGGAAAGTGTGCTTATTTCACTCATCACTTTGCAGAGTTGAACCTTGCTTTCCAATCACCATGTACCTGTAAAAGTTAAAATACAGTAAAAGGTGTTTTTTTCTTCATTTTAATTCAATCTGAGGTGGTAAGTGCATCTGCAGGTGGTATCAGAAAACCCGTTGGTGTCTGACCCGGTTATCCTTATGGATCCTGGGCAGAACCTTACATTTCCGTAAGCTTACCCATTTCACCTGGGGGCAGGGGACGGGGATCTTGTTTCTAGGAATAACAAAGGGCACATCACCACAGGTCATGTAAGCAATTCCTTGTTGCAACAGAAGTTTTGGGGTTTGTTTATGTTTAAGAAAAAAGAATGCATTTTAGGTACACAGGGTATGAATACCTTCAACATTTCTTTTTTATCTCTATAGATGCTGACCTCCCCTTGTTGCAGGCAATTGGGTTTTTCTAACTCCTCACTAACATAGGTGGTATCTGTCTTAGTTTTATAGAATAATGAGAATTGCAAGTACTGGAAGTAAAAAGTTGGGGAGATTCATGCTTGGAAAATAAAAAATCCACCTTGCTGAGTGAGACGGCTAAGAACATTGATATTTCAGGAATACTTTTAAACAGTTTTTGCTGTGATTTGTAGCTTTAATGTCTCTCTTCAGTTATGGTCCCATAAAAGTATTACTGTATCTTGTGAATAAAGATCATTATTGTGGACTAGTATATGGATGCATTCATAGGCTGTGGGAAGCAGTGGTATGTGTGTATGTGTGCGTGTGTGTGTAAACTATGTTTATAACATTGTGTATTACACAAGTTTATATAGAAAAAATAATATGTTTCTTTAGTGTTTGGGGGACTAAAATTGTGATATAACCATTCCAGTGTAATCTGACCACTCACTCTAGAGAACACTTATATTACACACAAATGCACACCCCTAAAGCATTGTTAACTGCTCCCACTTTAGATAATTGCTGCTTTTTAAAAAATCCTAAGTAATGGAGGAGGAAATAGCACTCTTTTTAAAGGGGCTTTTCTGAAAAGTAAAATGTAAATATAGAACATGTGGGGAGGGTGGGTCCACCTGCAGATGTCCTGCAGACGGACAAATAGCCTTTTAAATTTTACTTTTTAACCATCTTGACCGTGTGTGCCTATTTGTATTGCAGATGTGAACTATTTTTGGGGGTCGATATCAGTATGTTTTGAAACTGAATTATTACATAAAATCAGAGTAACTTCTTTTCCATCCTCCTTTTCCACACTAACTATTCTTGCCAAATATTTCTACTGATACCAAGTTTCAGCATGGTACAATGATGGGACGTTCAAACCTCTCTCCTCATCTTCCCTATCCTGTCTGACAGCTGGCCTGGACTTCTATTTTTGTTGGCTTTTCCTAAGTAAGAGCAATTGACTGTAGTAATTTGAAGACTGCAGAAGTTCAAAATGTCTATAAGCCTTCCTTTGTTAATATTTGGTTACACAGTAACATCATTTAAAACAGTGGAGTGAGTCTGAGTTTGTAATATGCTATAGGACTAGATAAGATACTGAATGATACTAAACTTGACTGGCACATTTTATTAAGAGGAAATTGGAACTTTATATGGTGGGGTGGGAGCAGTATCTATGTAATCACTATAATCAGAAACACCAAATGCTGAATCCTATCACTGTGTACTTGGGGGCCAGGGTTTGGATTTGATTGTCATTTTAATTCCTGAAGACTGTAATTATGATGAGCAGAAGGCAAATAAATTTTTTTAAACAAAAGTACATTTTTTAGTATCTAAAGTTTGGGAGTAAATTTTCTTCTTTCAGTTAATTTATCTTCCCCAAAAAATTGCTACAAAAAACTTAGGCTTGAGATTGAGAAACTTGAAGCCGCTTTTTAAGCAGTTCAGTCACTTACATTTTGTTAAAGAAATTGTCATAATTCTTTCTGAGCCAAACTGTCACCGCAATGTCCTGTGACAGAACCACCCCTCTTTTCGCTGCCATTCTGCATAGTGGAAGGGTTCTATGTTGTATTTGTTTTTAATCCTTGATTTAAAAAAAAAAATAATGGTTTTAATGTTGCTTAGCTTCAGTTTAAAGTGTAACTTTCACTAATAACTGCAATAAAAAGAAAAGCTTTGCTCCAAACTGTCTGTTGTGTGGTCATCATTACAGCTCTTTAGGTAAAGGGAGCCAGTGTGATACAGTGGAAAGAATTCAGGCTTTCAGAGTAATGAAGTCCTGCACTCAAACCTGGATTGCATGACACTGGACAAGTTTCTTGGTGCTTCTAAATCTCAGTTCCATCTACTATAAGATAATTGTAGGGCTCTTGGGACATTAAATGAGATAATATATGAATGTACCTAGTCGTGCGTGTGGATGGAGCTCAGGTTTTAAAGTTCTCCTCCCACTCCATTTTCCCCGAAGTAAAGGACTTTGCGTGGAGTGGGTAGAGAGGGAGGCAAGAAGTTGGGCCTACAAACTCTGCCAGGCAGTGAAAGAATTTAAGAACAATTAGGAAAAAAAGAAACTGGGGACTCTTCACAGGCCCAGAAATGATACACAGCCCGGATATAATAAGCAAGAAAACACTGGACTAAAATTGTGGGAACCAGCTCTCAACTGTCACAACTATACCTTTCAGTGTATCGTTTCATTTCATAATTGAAATTATTAGACTAAAATCAGAGGTCTCAAGTTGGCAGCCCTGTGAATAATTTTTGGTGTTTAAAATACTTCTATTAGTTGCTAACATTTTAAAACTCAGGAGACCTCACATAAAAACCCAGATTTCGTCTTCCCTTGGAAAATGAAGAGACTCGGCAACTTCACGGTGTTCCTTCCTTCACGGCTGCCAGGCTGCCCTCAGGGAAAGCTCAATAGTGGTTGGTTGCCCACTTTGGATGAGGCAGACTGTCTCCACAACCCAGCCTGCACATTTTTCCTGTGCCATCACTGGACTCAAGGTTCCCCCGTGGGAGGTAAGTCCTCCAACCAACGCAGGAATGCCTTTGAAGACATGTTTCTTACCTTGGGGTAATTCACTTCTTTGAAGCAGCCCAGCCTAAATATTAAAAACGTATTCCTTCATAATTTCTTTCCACTTACCCTATTTGTGTTCTCCAGAAATCAGAGAAGTCAGTCTAATCTCTTCTTGCTATTATGTATTCCCTACCCATGTCTTCTCCCAGCTACATGTCCCCAGACTCTGTACAACTCTAACAATATTCTGTGTTCTTAAAGGATCTTGTTACTTATGCTAAAGAAGCACTGGTTAACTTACTAACATACTGGTGGGTTGTTGTATTTTTTTAATTATATGTGTCAGTTGATAAGTTTCACAAATTGAAGAGAATCACTACACCAGTATAGAAAAAAAATTTTTTAATCAATAATTATACCCAAATCCATACAGTTAAACGGGGAAATATGTATAACAGTGACGCTAAGGCCGTGCTCTGAAAAATCACAGAGGCTGCAGCGTCAGTAAGTGTAGTGCCAGAAAGCACCATGGTTATTTAGGCAGACTGCAATCAGCCTATTTGATTGATTAATAAGACGTGCTAGCCTGGGCAGAATTAATGGCCAATTATATCGAGCTCAACTACTTGAAACTGTCTTCAGAGATAAGGCTACTCAGAGCACTACACTTAAGCAGAAATGAGGTGATAGACTAAGGTAAAATTCCAAGGTGGGTTGCTTTATGTTTTCTGTTTGTTTTTGGAGAGTGACCATACATCTTGAACTATCAGTTTTCATGGTTTCCATGTTTCAGTTATCTTATCATTTGACAAGTTCCTCTTGGCTGCTGAGACTTGCATACCTTGCAGATGCTTTTAGGAAATTAATTAAGTTCATCTGTCAGCGCCAGTAAAGGATGTGATCACTTTTTCAATATTTGATAAAATGTGTTTATCATAACAGGGCCTGAAATCTTTATGGTTTTATCTATAGAAGAAAGATGATTGTTTTTCTATGTTCTGTCACTTTTGTAACTTCTACAATTTCCATAGTCTATAAAGATTTCTGCATTACCTTTATAAAGCAGGCAATTGAAATATTTTCCTTTAAGAATAATGCTTGGGTTCAAATTTTATTTATAATTATAAGCAAAGCAGACACCTACATGACTTAACGTAGGATTATGAAGCCTAATATGATGTCTGATTCTCAGCTAAACAAAATGTTAATAGACTCTTGCTAAGTGATTTTAGAAATAGTCCATTCAAAAGTACTTGAAACTGCTAAATGTACAAAATTGTCTTTCTTTAATGTATCTTGCTAAATGGAATTTGTACACTGTGTTAAAAAACTAAAACCAAAAACTGAACGTAAAAATAGTTTTGAGGGCTGGCCCTGTGGCTCAGGTGGTTAGAGCTACATGCTCCTAACTCCGAAGGCTGCCGATTTGATTCCCACATGGGCCAGTGGGCTCTCAACCACAAGGTTGCCAGTTCAACTCCTCGAGTCCCGCAAGGGATGGTGGGCTGTGCCCTCTGCAACTAGAAACGGCAACTGGACCTGGAGCTGAGCTGTGCCCTCCACAACTAAGACTGAAAGGACCACAACTTGAAGCTGAACGGCACCCTCCACAACTAAGATTAAAAGGATAACAACTTGACTTGGAAAAAAGGCCTGGAAGTGCACACTGTTCCCCAATAAAGTCCTGTTCCACTTCTCCAATAAAATTTTTTTAAAAAAAATAGTTTTGATGCTGCACCAGACAGGATTTCAGTTACCACCATCATTAAGATGGTTTTCACTTGTATTTTATACAAATGTAAAATTAAGGTTGTTTAACCATCATATATATACATATACATATATATGTGTGTGTTTAATTTTTCTAATTTATTTTTGTACTTTTATAAAGGTTTTAGATTGTAAAAGTTTACCATCTTTAGCATCCCTTTGTATAGTATTTTTGTAAAATATTAAGGTGATATCTAAACCTTTAAGGAAAAAGTATTACTACTGTCTACATTAAGCCCCTTTCGATATTAATTTGAAAATCTACAGAAAAGTATAACACTTTACTTTGCAGCAAACCTTTTCCATTCATTTTTAACTGAGAGACGTTTTTTATGCAAGAAGAGTGGGCTTTGAAGATAGGGGAAATCAAGCGGGGGGAGGGGGGAATGGTTTCTACACATCTGCAGCTGTGTAACTGAAGCAGCAGTTATTTCTCTCTAATGTGTTATGCAAAACAACTCAGACTTACCTAAGTTTCAACGTTGAGGATCGCAACCTGAATTTATTTGGCCTGAGACAAGTGCAAGACCAGCAGAAAAGAGACCTGGAGAAAAGGTCAGAGTGGGGCAATTTGCTCTGGAGTGATGTACAAACAAACAAAAATGTCTAAAGTCAGAGAGGTCAACTGTTCCCACCCATTCCACATTTTTAAAAAATGTAATTTACTCTGGAGAAATTAAACCCAGCTCCCTTGGCAAACAACTCTTATATAAAACCCCAAGACCTTTCACTGTACGTTGGAGGAGGGTTACTTGACTGTAAATAGCCAAAGCCAGTTCCAATTTAAAGCAGGAATCTTTTAACATGACAGTAAGTATTTGTTGCTTGAAAAACATTTTCACAATCACAGTTCTCACATTTCTAAAATAGCAATTTCCAGAGGGAAGGCCAAAATTTGATTTAATAGTAAACTACAACTTATCATTGCTGTCACTTACCAAGCATGTTAGTAAGCTGTTTAGGACTTAACTTTGATTGTTTACATATAAAGAAGAGAAAGGGGGAAAAAGTCTTCAAATTTGTACTTTGTTTTTCCACTGAAGAGAGAAGAAAGGTAAAGTAGAACAACTTTGAAGATGTTCAGTTTTGCATTTCTGCATATTGGAAATAATTTGATATTTTAATACACTCCTAAACAGAAAAGGGTGGATAAAATTATCATTCACCCTCTGAAATGTCTTTATGTCTATTTTTCTCTTAGATTTAAATTAA
Source organism: Rhinolophus sinicus (assembly GCF_057876585.1). NCBI lineage: Eukaryota > Metazoa > Chordata > Mammalia > Chiroptera > Rhinolophidae > Rhinolophus > Rhinolophus sinicus. The sequence goes on from NC_142514.1 coordinate 24,966,548, forward strand.
ATAGAAAACAACCTCAAATCAACACCAAAATAGGAACTGCTATATTGTTAGAAATTGGCCACTTAAAAATAAGGAAAGCTAACATCTGAAATCAACCCAGATAAAAGGTAGCCAACAATCGCGGAGAAATTAAATCCCATATTCGGTTAGTTTATAATCTACAATGATCAAGAAGCATATTTCAGTGGGAAAGACTTGGGAGTACTGTATTTGCTGCTGGGCATGGGCAGTGCAGCCTAAAGAAAACTACTTAGGCTTTAAAGGACAACACACAAAGTAGGTTGTGCAAATACACACCTCCAGGAAAGGTCATACAGTGATCTTCAGTAGCTAAATGAGAGGGCCACCTTATCAAGATACTATTTTTCATATTAGAATAAGATCAGCTGATCAAGTTTTAACTAATTTTAAACATTGTTCTAATTTGATAAAAGTTGTACTGACGATTTTAATCACTGGAGTTTGCGAAATTAGGGAATCTGACATTTACTGGGAGGAGAAAATTGAGAAGAACAGAGAAGATACATACAGTAGGACCACAGATTTTGAGAGACAATAGCTTATTGCGAAGGCACCTCATGTCTTCTTTGGCTAAATCTCAATCACTTAAAAAACAAGTTATGAGTTCACATTTTCGGTTTCAAATTTTTAAAAATGTCTTGCTTCACTGTCTATATCTTTAGTATCTTATTGAATCCATGAGAATGCTGAATGGATATTCAGGTTCTTTAAATCTGAAGAGGGAGAGCAGCCAACTGAACAATATTACAAAGAGACACTACCAGCCATTGTCTTCCTTTTCATAATCTCCATGCGAGAGGTAACAGCTTGGTGTAAGAGTGCCATTCCCAGGATACTGCTCATATGAAACAGAGGAATGATGTTTATTTCTGTTACAAACAGAGAAACACACTCCATGCGTAAAATGTATCTGTCCTGTGTAAGCATTCCTTTGAGCATATGGGGTTCTTTTTATAGGAGTCTACATTTGACCAGATGTCGTCATGAACACAAAAGACAGAGCTAAAACTGCCCACAAATTTTTGTTCAAAGTAAATTTCCTACTTCATTTCAATAAATACACAAACCCACCAATGAGAGCCAAAAACATCCCCAACTTGAGGGATCGCAATAATTTGTAGGCTGTCTGATTCTGATGTTGACCTTCCTTCTCTCAGTTCTCGGCTACCCATTCGGCCATTTGCTCAGCTATGAGACCCCTTTCTTCCAAATGATAAATGTCATCTAGTCTAAATTTCCTTTTACCAGAAAAGTGGAGGAAATGTGAAACTGACATCCATTGGAGTGTTTGAAAGGCCTCAGGGCCTCCATCATAATCCACCATAGCAAAAAAATACCTTGCTGGGGAATGCATTGGAGCACTGCCTGATATTTGTCAGTATTTGAAATTCTTCTGTAACACGTCTGCATATTACACATGATCTAAACTTCTGATCAGCAGTTAACATCACAGTTATAGAGTAGTTTTTTATTGTTTCTAGTAGAAAATAGAACATGGCATCATTTATTCTTATCACGGTTTTTCTTGCTCTGACCTTTCCTGCTAATATCTTCTTCCCTTGCCAAGAAGTGTGGAACTGGCATGAGTCATGAACACCATGGCCACCACCAGAGTTGGAGATATATGCCAAAGTCACCATCATTCTGCTATATTTGTTTATTTCTTCCTGTTATAAAAATGTTTCAAAACATATAAGCCAAAGTTTGATCATTTATTCCAGCAATTAATTTGCCCAAGACCTTTTTTTTTTTCTGTCTTCTTTAATCCTAGTAAAAGAGTTATGTCACAAATTCCCATGCATGTCTGGTTTATGAGCCATATATTAGAGTTTAGAAAAGATCCTGAGAGAAAAATAGTCTGTGGTCAAGGACGTTTGGGAAATGTTCTAGCCTCAGTCTTTCTGCAGAGCTCCAGACTTACGTTTTTCTAACTGGCTGCTGGACAGCACGTGGAGCCACAAAAAAGCACCTCAAGCTTCTCAAAAGCCAACTTCATCCTCCCCTTGCCTACCAAGCCCTTGGTTGTCTGCCTCTCTTCCCTCTTGGAAGGCTAACACCACACCACCAATCACTGAGGTTTTAAAACTGAGGAGTCTTCTTGAACTCTCTTTCCCTCATCCATCAAACCTGAACTTGGCCTTTGAGGCAGACTGCCTGCGTTTATACCCAGGCTCTCTCAATTAGTTATGTGACGCTGGGCACGTTCTTCACTTCTCTGTGCCCCAGTTTTCCTGCCTGTAAGACGAACATGGGAATAGCATCCATCTCCCGAGGTCGTTCTACACAGCTCTCGTAAGACCAAGCCGACGTGTTAGAAATAACATCACGGCCTTCCTGTGGATTTCCGGCATTACCACTAGAGGCAGTGTGGAGTCGTAACAGAGAGAAGGAATCGGGATCAGACAGGAGTTTCCATCCCTGCCTTTTAGCAAGCAGTGCTAGTCTCCTTAGATACCTGTGAAAATGGAGATAATGCTTACCTCACGTAATGGTTAGGAACATTAAATGTTAACATTTCCCAAGGCCTAGAACAGTACTGGCACAGTTGAGGTTTTTTGGGGTTTTTTCTTCTCTTTTTTAAAGAAATGGTTGGATTTTGAGCATTGCTTCCAACACCCCAGTTATCTCTCCCAGGGGTGGGAAATAGATGGATCCCAGCACCTCCTCCTCCAACAGGGTGAGGAGGGAGGGAGTGTGACGACCAGATGGGAAGGAGGCCCAGCGCCCACCTCCCCTGTGCCAACCCGTATCCCGCTTCCAGTTGTCTGACCGGCACACCAACAGCTACCTGTTGTCCACCAACGCTGAACAGCAGCGAGATGCATCACATCTCCAAATACGATTATCATTCTTTATATGCCGTCGAGCAGATGGATGAAATTGTTAGAAAAGACAGGACTAAAGGAATGCGTGTAAATAATGTCAAATATATTTACATTTCTTCACGTGCTAGGTATAGGTATAGAAGTATACGTGCTAGGGCGATTACTTTTTCTACCTACTGTACGTAGGTTACATCATGTCGATGCGTAGCTTCTATCAAAATAAAAATGTTTAACTTGCAAATGAAGTGAACATGATACCCTGATGCCCTCCTCCTCGCGCCCCCTCCTGCAGCGGCAGCCCAGCAGCCGCCTCTTTCCGACCCCAAAGGCCCCTCGGCCCAGCCGCCCCCGCCCCGCGGTTGCCAAGCTAAACATGAAGGCGGGGGCTACCCGCGCGCGGACAGGCGGGTGCCTAGCAACCGAGCGCTGAACAGAGGAGCTGGCGAGCGGAGGTGGAAGTCCGAGCCCGGAAGGAGGTGAGAAGCTGAAGGGAGAGGGCTCTGGGGGCTCACACCCAGGGCCGAGCTCCCTTCCTCTCTTCCTCCTCCTCCTTTCTCTGCGCCAGGGCCGGGGTATTAACTTAAACCAAAAACGATTATCCTGGGGAGGGGAGAGGTGGGGTTTGGCTGGGAAATAGATGGACCCCAGCACCTACTCCTCCAGCAGGGCGAGGAGGAAGGGAGGGTGACGACCAGATGGGAAGGAGGACCAGCGCCCAACACCCCTGTGCCAACCCGTATCCCCTGCAAAAAACTAACCTGTACTCTCTGGATGGAGCACAGGGTGCCCGTTCTCTTACACACACACACACACACACACACACACACACACACACACACACACACACACGGATCCTGGCCAAAGCTGAGGAGGAGAAGAAAAAGAAAGCTGCACAGGCTTGGTTGCTGGAAGTAAGGGTGGAAACTGGATTAAGAGCTATTTTTCCTGCTAACCCCCACCCCACCAGCCCCGCTAAGCACTTGGCACCACACACACACACACACACACACACACACACACTGCTCCAGGACCTGCAGGGTCCAGGAGTTTGTGTCTGTGGATGGATGCATGGGAAGAAACTTAGTTAATGCCTCACACAAAGTTAAGTAAAACAGGAAGAGACTTGGAGGAAAATGGACAGGAGCAGGTCTTTTGGAGGGCACTTTTGATCTAGGAGAGGGTCTCCTGCAGCCTTGTTCTTTCTCTCCAGGAGAGGTGGGTGTCTTGGAACAGGCCTAGGGGCCCCTGAACCATGGCCACACTGAGCGTCAAGCCCAGTCAACGCTTCCAGTTGTCGGACTGGCACACCAACAGCTACCTGTTGTCCACCAACGCTGAACAGCAGCGAGATGCATCACATCAGATCCGCCAGGAGACCCGGGTTCTCCGCAATGAGACCAACAACCAGGTTGGGAGCCGGAGCCCAGGTGGGTAGGCAAAGGGATAGTCCCCAACCCCCAACCCCCTCTTTATCTGGCTCTGTCTCTTCCAGACCATTTGGGATGAACATGACAATAGGACTCGACTGGCAGAGAGGGTTGATACTGTCAACCGATGGAAGGAGATGCTGGACAAGTGTCTGACCGATTTAGATGCTGAGATCGACGCCCTGTCACAGGCAGGGAGCTAGGGCAGGGTGCCAGGAGACCCTGCTGCAAGGACCTCCCCTCCCTCCCCACTTTGAGGCCGGGGAACCCTTGGTGGGGTATTTGGTGGCATGTCCATCTGAGTCACTTACTGGCCCCTCTGCTGCAGTGGGAGTGAGGGCTGCTTTTCAGGGAGTGGCCCACGAGCCTCCTGTGCCCTCTTTTCTAGATGAAAGAGTCAGCAGAGCAAAATCTGCAGGCCAAGAACCTGCCTCTGGACGTGGCAGTGGAGTGCCTGACACTGCGGGACAGTCGGCGTGATGTCGATGTGGTGAGAGACTGCGTGGAGGACGAGCTGCACAAAGAGCTGGAGGTCATCGACGCCACCAGGAAGGCCTTGCAACAGAAGATCAGCCAGGCCTTCGAGAAGCTCTGGTAAGGGAGGGACGTGGCACTCGTGGGTTCACATGCTCTTGAAGGCTGTGCCTTAACTGTGGGCCATACGTACTGTGGATGATGAGCAGCTGGCTGTCAGGCTGCCTTCTGCCCCTGCGGTGCCTGTGACAAAAACTAGCACTTTTTCCACCACCTAGACATGGTCTCAGAATACTTCTCATGACCCTGCTCCTGGCAGCCATTGTCAATTGGCTGGAAGCACGAGAGCCGACACCCATTGGCCACCACGCTGACTGAGTGCCCTATTGCGAGTGTGTCTGTGTGAGCCTTCACGAGTGTAGCTAATACGTGTGTCCCTGTGGTTGTGTGTAAGCATGTGTGTCATAATGTTGTCTGTGAAGAGCTCATCCAGCTATGCTGGTCTTTGTCTCAGCTGCAGCACAGCTCCATCGCCACTCCGGCCCCCCTACACCTCAGTGTCTCTGCAGTACAGTGAGGGGTGTGTCCCCGGGCCTTAGAGGGATGGATCCTGAGAGAGTCTGTTCCTTCCCCAGCCTCCTGCAGGAAGTCCGACAGCAGCTCAACTCTGATCATCGGGGCAAAATGGAGGCATTGGACATTGACAGAGGCTGCCTCTCTCTCAACATCAAGTCCCCAAACATCTCTCTGAAGATTAATCCCACACGTGTCCCGGATGGGTAAGAAGTGTTCCAGTCTCTCCTTCCCCCACCCCGGCATAGGCCACACTGTTATAACCCCAGTATTTCTGCCACCTGCAGCTCCTCCACACTTCAGCAGTGGGATGACTTTAGTCAGTTCAACAAGAACAGGGCAGAGGCTGAGATGAAAGAAGCCATAGAGCTGCGGGAGGCCATCGCCCTCACTATCGCTGAGGTGACTGACCACTTGCCCAACCCCGCTCCTCTACGGCTAATGGACGGCCCAAGTACGCACTCAAGCCCTTATCTTTTGTTCCCTGTTGACCGTGTAGCATCGCATCCCCTCACTTGAGCGACATCTTCAGATGGCCCTGAGCTGATACGCTCTCTTGCTCTGCCTACTTCTTGTTCTTCAGACCAACAATGAACTTGAGGCCCAGAGGGTTGCAACAGAATTTGCCTTCAGGAAGCGGCTGCGGGAGATGGAGAAAGTATACAGTGAGCTCAAGTGGCAAGAGAAGAATGTGAGCCTTCTCCATTTTGTCCCCTGGGGCTTGGACTTCCTGCTGTGGGATGAGGAGCCTGAGGCCAGGTCAGGAAGCCCTGAGAGGGGTCAGCCTGTGGAGACCACTCTGTCTCCTGCAGACATTAGAGGAGATCGCTGAGCTACAGCAGGATATCCGGCACCTGGAGGAGGATTTGCGCAGAAAGTTCCTGAATCTGAAGCTATGCCATACCCGGCTAGAGTCCAGAACCTACCGACCCAATGTAGAGCTCTGCCGGGACCAGGTGCGAGGGTACCCCAGTGGGACACTGCCCTCTGCTAAGATCTCCTCAAGATCACTAACTCTCCACCCAGCACACCTATCTGGTGGAGAAGGGGTGCTGAAGGAGGGCTAAAGGATAGTATGGCTGACCTGGAACTCCCAACCCTCCCCTCTGCCTCCAGGCACAGTATGGCCTCACTGACGAGGTTCACCAGTTAGAGGCAACCATTGCTGCCCTGAAGCAGAAGCTTGCACAAGCACAGTAGGTTTGGGGAGTGGGCAGGAGGGGCAGAGAGACATCTCCCATTCATGGGGCCTCATTCGAGGCGGTGGGTTGTTAATGCCCCTTCCCAGGGACGCTCTGGACGCCCTGTACAAGCACCTGGCCCGGCTGCAGGCTGACATCACCTGCAAGGCCAACTCCATGCTGTTGGACACCAAGTGCATGGACACCCGTCGGAAGCTGACTGTGCCCGCTGAGAAGTTTGTGCCTGAGGTGGACACCTTCAACCGCACCACAAACCGCACCCTGAGTCCACTCAAAAGCTGCCAGCTAGAGCTGGCCTAGCCTTGGGGGCTGAGGAGGGAGGGGAAGGTTAGGTGGGAAATGGAAGAGGAAGTGGGGTTGAAGAGAATGAATCTAATAAACGTCGTATTTCTCAGTCCAGAAGGTTCTCTGCTATTCCTGCATGTCGCCAGCGGGAAGTGAAAAGGCTCTTGGCACTCCTGTGTATGGAGGAGCAAAGACGGGGTCCATCATCCCCCAAGCTCAATGTTCCAAATCCGATTCCTGCGCCCTCCTCTGGCAACCCTTCTCTGGGCTAGGCCAGCAGCCACTGGGCTCTAGCGGCATGACCTCTAACCAGCTCTGCCCCAGGTGGACCCTTGCCTGCTCTCTTAATGCCTAGGGGAGGCCCAGAGTAGAAAAAGATCACAGTGGGAGGGTTCGGGGGTGTGGGCCTAGGCCTGAATCCAAGAGCTGCGTCTGCCAAGGGAAGGTTGGGATGCCGGGCCACAGAGTGAGGCTTTATAAAGACGGCTGCCATGGTCCGATGGTCCTCTCGAGGACCCTTTAGTGGTGACACCGTTTACAAGTGGGGAAATGAGGGCTAAAAGCAGAGGCCTGGCCGAATCCTACCAGCGTTACGAGACCGACCGCCCTGGTCCCACGCACGCGGAGCCGCGCCTCCAGGCCGCTGGGAGGCGCTGTGGACAGAGATCGGCGTTGGAGCTCCGAGCCGCGGGGCGGCGCTGTGGGGCTGGGGTGCTGTGGGGGAAGCGGCGCCGTGGGGCTCGCGCCGGCCGCACCGGAAGTGGCGACGGGTCCGCGCGGATGGCGGCGGTGGTGGCCATGACGGCGGCTGGCTGCGCAGGGGCTGGAGCGGCCCGCTCCCTCTCTCGCTTCAGAGGCTGCCTGGCTGGCGCGCTGCTCGGGGACTGCGTGGGCGCCATGTACGAGGCGCACGACACCGTCAACCTGACGTCAGTCCTGCGTCACGTCCAGAGCCTGGAGCCGGACCCCGGGTCTCCGGGGAGCGAGCGGTCAGGTGGGCAGGGCCAGGCGCACGTGGGGACACGGGGGCGGGGGTCGCCCGCTAGGGACCCGGGCCTCCGGGGAGCGCGGTGGGGAGAGGCGTGTGTTCGGCGACCAGGCTGCCTAGGGCGGCGGGGTGCAGCTCTGATGGCCGCTGGCAGCTCGGGCTCAGCACGTCTCTCCCCAGCATTCCCCAGCTCGGACCATGGCAACACCATTCTCCCAGCCGTAGAAGCCAGAAACGGGCGTCATCCTCCTAAATTGCGCCTAGTCCCTAGTGTATACATTCTAGTGTGTACATCTTACCCATTTTACCTGTCTCGCCCTTTCTCTGGAATCAGTCCACCATCAGTCCGTTCTGCGCACAGCAGGGAGTGCATTTCTCAAAACAGTTCGAATCGCAGCCTCCCCCGCGTGGAACTCTGTAGTGATTTTCCATTAGCCTTAGGATAGAGCCAAATTCCTTAACTTGTCCTCGCTGGCCTGCGTCTCCAGTTTCATCCCACACCACCCCTGGCCTTGCTTTCTGCTCTTCACTTGCCCTCACACTGTGCTTCCTCTAGCCCAGGCCTATGCCTGTGCTGTCCCTTGCCTATTAAAACTCCCTCTCCACTGTGCTTCTCCCTACCCTTGTGCATTCAGCTCCTCACCCAGATCTCAGCTCAGTGTCAGGTCTGAGGTCAAGCAGAGGATGATTCTTCTAGGAGCGCATGTAGTATAGTAAGGAAACGGGGCTCTACTCAGAACCCTGGGGCAGGACAAAGAGCTCGAGAAGGAAACAGTTTGATAGGAGGAGAAGCAGGGATCCTGGGTATCAACAAAACGGAGAAATTTTCAAGGTGAAGACACTGGTCACGGGTGCGCTACAGAGAGGTTACGAATAGGAAAGTCTGGATTTAAAAATGTATTTTCAGTAGAAGCTTGAAGCATAGAAGTTAGATTTCAGTGGGTTTAGAAGGAAATGGAAAACGAGGAAATAAAGTATGGTTTGGTATGAAGGGAAAGAGAGAGGAATTATGGTGGAGGTCAAGACAAGATAAAGGCCAGTTTTCAGTTTCATTTTGGTTTGATGTTAAGATGAGGGGAAACCATATTTTAGGTTGAGAGGTGTTGGGGGACCCTTTGGATGCAAGTGGCAGAAAACCCAACTGACAATGGCCTGAGCAAAAGGAGAACACACTGGCTGAAAAGTCCAGAAGTAAGTCTGGCTTTACGCGGGACTGAATCCAGGGGCTCAAGCCCCTTGCCTCCTCAAGACCCAGCTCCTCTCCTTGTTCAGACCTGCGTTCTCAGTGGCTTCACTCATGGTGGCTTCCCATGGGGTGGCCCCCACAGCTCCCAGCTCAGCAGCTTCAGCAGAAGAAGAGTTTCTCTTTGCAGTAGGCCCCACAGACGTCGCAAATTGAGTCTCATTGACCTGGCTTCAATCATCTATCGATCCCCGAGCAAGGAAGCGGGGTGTGCATCTGCTTAGGCCAGAGGTAGCGTTAGCTCCACGACCTAACCACATGGACTGAGAATGGGAGAGAAATGGTTCCTTGGGGAAAAACGGTGTAGGGACTAAACAAAGGGAGAAGGGGTGCTGCTCCACCAAATAAAGGTTGAGGATACAGGAGAGGGGACAAGGGAAGAACAAGGTCTTGGAGGAACTGGGCTGGGGGTAGGCCAGAGGAGAAACCCCTCCCTCTAGGGGAGACTGGAGAGTATAACTCTAGATACTTCCTAGTAAAGTAGGTAGGGACCTCCTAAAAGTGAAAGGGGAGGAGGAAATAGGGTTGGGGCTTGGGATACACGGAGAAGGGGTGGCATAGCAGATGTCAGGAATGGGAAAGGGGGCTCACTAGGGAGTGTGTTATGTTCTCTGTAATTGACTCTTCCTTCAAATAAAACCAAGCCCTTGTCCCTAGCCCATTTATGGCCTATTTGAGAAGTCACCACATAACCAGTGGGGCCGTGTTAGAAGTGCCAGAGCAGTACTCCCGGCCACCCAGAGGAGGGAGATGGAGCGGAGGGAGGGAGGGGAGCAGCCCCAGCTGCAAAGGAAGGACGACCCAGGCTCCAGGACTGACCCTGGGGGTATAGAGGGGAGCGGTGGGATATAAGGTAGGTGAGGAGGGAAGCGTTTTGAATGTCAGGACAGTGAATTTGGACCTCACCCTGAAGGCAACTTAGGAAGAATTTTCTGGCTGCACGTGTAGGCTGGGTTGGAGGGTAGGGAATGTGCAGGAGGTTTGAGAGGCCCAAAGCAGGTCATAAGACTAGAGCTGCAGTGATGGCAGCCAGAAGGGGGTGGAAGGTTTTCTTTCATAATCAGCGGGACATGGCCACTGACTCAAAACAAAGAATTGCTGAAAATCCCAAGGCCTGGAGCCCAGGAAACTGGATGGGAGTAAGAGGCTGGCTTAAGACGTTCAAGAAGTGATAAAGAAAAGGAACGCGTGGGAGGCCAAAGCTGCCCCCCTCGAGCCCTGCAGCTCTCCCCACTCCCTGCTCCCCCGCCCTGTCCCTGCAGAAGTGTTGTACTACACAGACGACACAGCCATGGCCAGGGCCCTGGTGCAGTCCCTGCTGTCCAAGGAGGCCTTCGATGAGGTGGACATGGCTCACAGGTGAGGGGGGATGGTCCTGGGCTGAGGCAAACCAGGTGGGCAGAGTTATTACGCCCCTGAGCAGAGCAGTGATGTCCGTGCATGCTGGGACCCTCACCCTCAGCAGGACTCTTTTTAGGTCCACTGCGGCTTCCCAAGCTCGAAATGGCAGCACTGCTGATACAGGTTTCATAGGTCCCCAGGGCTTCCTCTTTTCCCAAAACAGCCAGATTTCTTCTCTCCCAAACTTCACAGTCATCTTTGAAAGCCTCATCCTGCTCCCTTCTGTCCCCTAGATTTGCTCAGGAGTACATGAAAGAACCTGACAGGGGTTACGGTGCTGGAGTAGTCACTGTGTTCAAGAAGCTCCTGAGCCCCAAGTGCCGCGACGTCTACGAGCCTGCCCGGGCCCAGTTTAATGGGAAAGGCTCCTACGGCAACGGGGGTGCCATGCGGGTGGCTGGCATCTCCCTAGCCTATAGCAGCATCCAGGATGTGCAGAAGGTAGTCTGGGCAGGCTGGCTTCTGGGCTGTCCCTTCCCTCCCGCCCCTTCTCTGGGTTGTGTGACAGCAGGTCTTAGCTTCCACTGCCTTTGCCCTAGTTTGCCCGGCTCTCGGCCCAGCTGACACACGCCTCCTCCTTGGGTTACAACGGTGCCATCTTGCAAGCCCTGGCTGTGCACCTGGCTTTGCAGGGGGAATCATCCAGTGAGCACTTCCTCAAACAGCTCCTGGGCCACATGGAAGAGCTGGAGAGTGATGCTCAGTCTGTCTTGGATGCCAGGGAGTGAGTATGTGGGATGCAGGCGGCTGGAGGTGTTTCTAAGTGTGCATGTGTATGGCGTAGGGTCCTCTGGCACTGCCACAAGCTGAGACCTTCCTTTAATTGCAGACCCTGGGTAGGGGTGGGAAGAGCCCCTTTGCCTTGGCCGTGCTTCAAGGCTCTCAGCGTCCCAGAGAACAAAACAAGCAGCTCACACCCATCCCTCTCCCACTTCTTGTCAGGACACGTAGGCCTCGGTGTCAGCCTGGACACACCCCCACCTCACCCTCCCACATGACCCTCCCCCTCCCTGGCATCTCCACCCAGCTGGCTCCATTCTCCCTGAAATCTCACCCCTGACCCACAGGTTGGGCATGGAGGAGCGTCCATACTCCAGCCGACTGAAGAAGATTGGAGACCTTCTAGAGCAGGATTCGGTGACCAGAGAGGAGGTGGTGTCCAAGCTAGGTGGGTAGTCCTCCCCCCCCACTTGTCATCCTTCAGGTTCAGGCTTGGGCTCAGGGATGGGAGGGGGGCATGGAGTCCCACGTGCCATCACATGTTTGCCCGGGGCTGCTATGACAGGAGAGCCAGCTCTGTAGGGTCCTTGGTAGGTTGTGAATGAGCACAGCCCCTTCTTGCTGTCGGGCCACAGCGCCTTCAGCTTTACAGATAAATGTCTCCAGAAATGGCAGCTGACCACCAGTTCTTAAGCTAATGTTGACAACTGATGTTTATTTATATAACAATGGAATTTTTCAGTCTCCCAGCCAATAGGTGGGAGAGCCAGGATTTGAATCCAGGCAGTCTAACTCTAGAGCCTGTAATCTTAATCAACCTGAAGCTGAGAGTATTGACTTGTGGCCAGTGGCAGGAAGCTTGGGGACGTGCCGGGGTAGGGTCAAGTTCCCATAATCTGGAGTCCCCACAGGGAATGGCATTGCTGCCTTTGAATCTGTGCCCACCGCCATCTACTGCTTCCTGCGCTGCATGGAGCCCGACCCTGAGATTCCGTCTACGTTCAATAGTCTCCAAAGGACTCTCATCTATTCCATCTCGCTTGGTGGGGACACAGACACCATTGCCACCATGGCTGGGGCCATTGCTGGTGCCTACTATGGGATGGAACAGGTGCCGGAGAGCTGGCAGCAAAGCTGTGAGGGCTATGAGGAAACAGACGTCCTGGCCCAGAGCCTGCACCGGGTCTTCCAGAAGAGTCTGTGAGGGCCACAGCTGCTAGGCTCCACCATGTCCAACGGGACCACCTGTAGCTCAGGTTGAAAACCCTGAGCTTTCTCGGGCGTGGCTCCCTGCCTCAGCCTTCCTGCCACATGAACAGAATGCAGCGCTGGGGCTGGGGTCTCTTCGGGGAGGTCATTGGACCAGTGAGTGAGGCTCTTGCGCTGGCTTTCCAGCTTGCTGCAGAGCCTCAGGCATGCCCAGGTCCTCTGTCAGACGTGAGGGACCAGGGCAGGCTGTTCTGGATGGTGACTTGTGGCATTTTCCTTTATTCACTATGACATGGGATTGGGGAGGTGGAAATAATCTGCAGTAGCATCATTTCTCCTCGTTGGGATTTAGCCAGGTTGCCAAGAAAGCCTGTCTTTGAGTAGGCAGGGCCCCCGAGCAACAGGTTTCTATGGATGGAGGAAACAGGTACTTGAATCTAGCTAATCTAGATACACACCTGGCCCTTGGCTGTGAGGAGCTTGTTAACGGCTTCCTTTGGAAGTCACAGAGCAATAAAGAGTTTTCAGTAAATCCCACCAGTTTCCTGTGTTTCTCTGCCCTGAATGGATTCTTCCCCCTTGACTGGTGCCTAGTGCTTCTCTGTCTGGGTCGTGCTGTCCTAGGAGCCAGGATCCCAAGGTGATGAGCTGCTGGGCTGTCAAGGCAAATTCCTCCAGTTCTTTCAGCCAGCTGCACTGTTCATCCAGGAAGGGCAGAGCGGCATGGTTTGGTACTTTTTCCTGTCCACCACTCAGAGTGGCCCAGGCAGGAGGCAGGAACAAGCCAGATTTTCCTGCTCTCAGGGCCTGACTTCATAGGTTGCTCCCCAGGGGGCCCCGGCCCAGCTAGGCCAGAAGTGAGAGCCCTCGAGGAGGATGCAGAGGGCACCTTCTATCACTGGGCTACCGGCCTTTGGATGGGGAGGCACATCATCGCCCCGCGTGCCATGGCAGACTTAAGGCTGTGCCGCCCTCTGCATCTTGGGCCCCAGTCAAGGGCTTTGGCCTGCTAGGAAGTTCTGAACACCATCCATTTCAAAGAAAGGGAACTTGAAAGGGAAGAGACATCTGTCAAATATCAGGGATATTTTCTGATCATCCTTCTAGCCCCAGTTGAGAGAAAAGCACCCCCAGCTCAACAGCTAGCCTGAGGCTTCAGGAGGTCTGGCAGTTCTGCTTTCAGCCAAGATGGGGTTCTGCCAGGCTGGGGCCAACCACAGGATTTTGCAGAGCATGGATTGGTCTCAGGTGTGTCGTCCCGATCCCCAGAGCCAGGAACAGATCCCTAGCTGCCGAGCATGGCAAGCTGTGGGGCAGGTGCTTTCTGCCTGGGACAGCTCCATCGGCCCTGCCTTCAGCTTTGGGCCTGGCACTAGCCCTGGCCACAGGAGCAAAGATTCATGATTTCATTCATAATTTGTATCAGATGTTGAAACGGCCCTTGGGATCCTGAGCCAGCTGTCATGCTCCACTATGGGGACAGAGCCCCAGAAAGCAGTTTCCAGGCTCCCGGCCTCACATAGAAGGCTGCTGGCTTAGGTAGTAAATGGCCATCAACTGTGATTGGATGGCCATCAGCTGTGGCTAGTTGGCCGTCAGCTGTAACCAGTGAGCCATTGACCACTAATATAACTGCTGTGGGTACGCTAGCAGAGAAGAGAAAAAATGGGGGCTAGCAAGAAGCTGGTGGCTGAGCCTGTAAGCGGCGGAGTGAAGGTTGCAGATCGTGTGGCTCCTGCTTCCTGTGTCTCCAACCCAGCGCCAGCGAGACTATAGTAATATGATTCCCCTACCTATGGCTCCGTGGGTGTTCCTTTTGGCCTCACCATGTCCCGTGTTCTTATGTGGGGAGCGGGACCAGAGACTCTGCATGACAAATGGTGCAGCGAGCAGGATACAGTGCCGGCCAAAGCTCTCAAGGGCGGTGGAGCATTTTGTATGTATGAACACTCAGCGTCAGGGAGACCAGGAGGAGCGGCTGCTGGAGAGCTGGACCCCTGTGGACGGTTCTCCCACCAGCACAGGAAAAGCCGTGTAGCTGCTGGAGAGCTGGACCCCCGTGGAGGGGTGGGAAGACGTGGACAGTTCCCCAACCAGGGTAGGCCGGAGAAAGCGAAGGTTGTTGCAGCCCTGTGGGCTGGGAAATGCTTGCTGAGGCCCTCACCCCCGGGTTGGGGAGGACTTTGTGCCCTCCCCCTGCGGAGAGGGCACACTTTGTGAGACTAATGCACAGCCCTGGTGAATAACTGTGAACTATGGGGAATTGCCTTCCATCCCTGATTTGATGGACCGCTTGACTGGGAACGTAACACCATGCAGCGGAACTAGTGGATGTTTGCTTCCTGTGTCTCAACCGGCTGCCATCGAGAATATGTAAGCACCTTGCCTGTGAGCCATTATTGTTCCAGCATGGTGCCCTGAGAACCCTGGCTGTGCCCAGGATGTCTGGCTGTGCCCGGAAAGACTGTCAGTGCCCTGAGAATCCTGGCTGTACCCTGAGAACCCTGGCTGTGCTCAGAAAGACTGGTGGTACCCTGAGAAACCCTGGCTGTGCCCAGAGAGAGTGGCAGATCCCTGAGAGGCCCTGGCTGTGCCCAGGGAGACTGGTGGTACCCTAAGAAGCGCAGGAAGTCTGGCTGTGTCCAGAAGGACTGGTGGTGCCCTGAGAAACCCTGGCTGTGTCCAGGATATGCATTCACCTCCAGGCTCCTCGCACAGGGCCCCTCGCGGAAGATGCTTGTCGCGTAGATTGTGAGGCGAGACCCTGGAGGTTTGGAATGTGGGGACAGAGCCTGGAGTGCAGTTTCCAGGTTCTCAGCCTCACATGGAAAGGTACTCACTCAGGTAGTAAATGGCCATCAACTGTGATTGGATGGCCATCAGCTGTGGCTAGTTGGCCGTCAGCTGTAACCAGTGAGCCATTGACCACTAGTATAACTGCTGTGGCTATGCTAGCGGCAGTTGGGGGCTAGGAAGAAGATGGTGGCTGGCAAGCACGGATTGCAGTTAATATGGTGGAGTGCAGTTAGCAAGTGGGGTTGGTTGGCAGCGAAGCAGACGGCAGGTTGCGGATTGTGTGGCTCCTCCTTCCTGTGTCTCCAACCCAGCCGCCAGCGAGACTATAGTGATATGACTCCCCTATCTATGGCTGCGTGTGTGTTCCTTTTTGGCCTCACCATGTCCTGTGTTCTTATGTGGGGAGCGGGACCAGAGACCCTGCATGACACCCTGCATGACACATGGTGCAGCGAGCAGGGTACGGTGCCGGCCGAAGCGCTCTGAAGGGCGGTGGAGCAGTTTGTGCGTATGAACACTCAGTCTCAGGAAGACCAGGAGGAGCAGCTGCTGGAGAGCTGGACCCCCGTGGAGGGGTGGGAAGACATGGACGGTTCCCCAACCAGCATAGGCCGGAGAAAGCGAAGGTTGTTGCGGCCCTGTGGGCTGGAAAGTGCTTGCTGAGGGCCTCACCCCCAGGTTGGGGAGGATTTTGTGCCCTCACCCTTTGGAGAGGGCACTTTGTGAGGCTAATGCACAGCCCTGGCGAATGACTATGGATGGTGGGGAATTGCCTTCCATCCCTGATTTGATGGACCGCTTGACTGTTTGCTTGGGAACATACCACCATGTAATGGACCCGGTGGATGTTTGCTTCCTGTGTCTTGACTGGCTGTGGAGGGGTGGGAAGACGTGGACGGTTCTCCAACCAGCATAGACCAAAGAAAGCAAAGGTCATTGTGGCCATGTGGGCTGGGAAGTGCTTGCTGACGCAGCCCGGATGCAGGACTTGTATAGCCCAGGAAGTCTGGTTGTGCCCAGAAAGAGCACGGTGCCCTGAGAAACCCTGGCTGTGTCCAGAGAGCCTGGCTGTGTCCAGGATACTGCATTCACCTCCAGGCTCATCGCACAGGGCCCCTCGCGGAAGATGCTTGTCGCGTAGATTTGAGGCGAGAGCCTGTAGGGGTGGAGTATGGGGGCAGAGCCCCAGAAAGTAGTTTCCAGGCTCTCGGCCTCACATAGACAGGTGCTGGCTCAGGTAGTAAATGGCCATCAACTGTGATTGGATGGCCATCAGCTGTGGCTAGTTGGCCGTCAGCTGTAACCAGTGAGCCATTGGCCACTAATATAACTGCTGTGGGTACGCTAGCAGAAGGAGAAAAATGGGGGCTAGCAAGAAGATGGTGGCTGGGCTGGCAAGTGCAGATTGCAGTTAGGATGGCTGGTTGTGGACAGTGTGGATCCAGCCTCCAGTGAGAGTATAGTGCCGCCAGCGAGAATATAGTAGTATGACTCCCCTACCTATTGCTCCGTGGGTGTTCCTTTTTGGCCTCACCATATCCTGCGTTCTTATGAGGGGAGCGGGAGCAGAGACCCCGCAGGCCTCCCTGCACGACAAATGGCTCAGCGAGCAGGGTCTCCCCGCACGACAACCGGCCACCATTGAGAATATGTAAGCACCTTGACTGTGAGCGACTGTTGTTCCAGCACGGTGCCCTGAGAGGCCCAGAGAAAGTGGCAGTGCCCTGAGAGCCCTGGCTGAGCCCAGGAAGTCAGGCTGTGCCCAGAGAGAGTGGCAGTGCCCTGAGCCCTGGCTGAGTCCAGGAAGTCTGGCTGTGCCCAGAGAGAGTGGCAGTGCCCTGAGAGCCCTGGCTGAATCCACGCAGTCTGGCTGTGTCCAGAGAGAGTGGCAGTGCCCTGAGAGACCCTGGCTGTACCGGGGAAAACTAGTGGTACCCTAAGAAGCCCAGGAAGTCTGGCTGTGCCTAGAAGCACTGGTGGTGCCCTGAGAGACCCTAGCTGTATCCGGGAAGACTAGTGTTACCCTAAGAAGCCCAGGAAGTCTGGCTGTGCCCAGTAGTACTGGTGGTGCCCTGAGAAACCCTGGCTATGCCCAGGATATTGCATTCACCTCCAGGCTCCTCACACAGGGCCCCTCGCAGAAGATGCTTGTCGCGTAGATTGTGAGGCGAGAGCCTGTAGGTGTGTAGTGTGGGGACAGAGCCCCAGAAAGCAGTTTCCAGGCTCTCGGCCTCACATAGAAAGCTGCTGGCTCAGGTAGTAAATGGCCATCAACTGTGATTGGATGGCCATCAGCTGTGGCTACTTGGCCGTCAGCTGTAACCAGTGAGCCATTGGCCACTAATATAACTGCTGTGGCTATGCTAGCAGCAAAATGGGGGCTAGCAAGAAGATGGCGGCTGGGCTGGCAAGCATGGATTGCAGTTAGCATGGCGGGTTGCGGACAGTGTGGATCCAGCCTTCAGTGAGACTATAGTGCCGCCAGCGAGAATATAGTAGTATGACTCCCCTACCTATGGCTCTGTGGGTGTTCCTTTTGAGCCTGGCCACATCCTGCATTCTTATGTGGGGAGCGGGACCAGAGACCCCGCAGGCCGCCCTGCATGACTCCCCGCATGACATCCACCACCCCTGAGAGCTTGCAGGAATGTTCCAGAGAAGCTCGATCCGTCCCCCTCAGCTCCAGCCACTGCCTTATTTTGCTTTCTTAAAATGCCTCTTGGCATTTACCTGGTGCAGAGCTTCAGCAGCTCAGGAGCACTGAGCGGTTCTGATGGAGTGGTGACAGAGCCCATGGCTGGGCAGCTGGGAAGGGACACGTGCTCCCTGAGGGCCCAGAGAGAGAGCCCCAGCAAGCTCCCTGGGTGCCCTGTGAAAGCCAACAGATGGTGAGCCCTCTGCATCAATGCCAGTCTCAGCCCGGTGCTGTTTTACACAACAGGTTTTATTGAAGCTGTCAGTACAGTCAACGCTGTTGTTTTTCTTTTCAAAAAGAAGTCCAGTTTTCTTTGATTCCCAAGTGCATTTTTCCCGAATCTTCTGTGACACAGGGCACGTAACAGGTATGTAGAGAACTAAGCTTCTTATACCAGGTTAGAGATGAAATTACTAATGGAAAACATTTAAACCTTAATCTTTAAAAAAAAAAAAAATGAATCGGAATATAAAAATGCACAAAGTAATGTAGTTTTCATTGTTAAAACCTGACATCATTTATCAAAGCTAGTCAGTTAAGTGGACACTTGGAACTAAAATCCCATAAACATTTCAGAAGCACCAACCACCCCTCCCAAAGGCTTCAGGAGTGACGTTTAGCAGAAGCTCAGTTCTGTGAATTAGCTTTTTTTTTTTTTTTTTGGCTCCCCCATATCCTCCTTGGTCTCCTGGGTTCCCATTGGGAGCTGATGAATTTCTGCCCATTAGAACCCCTCCCCAACAGGTCAGACGGTGGTGGCTTTGACCCAGGAAGGAGGCTAAGCAAAGAGCCCACCAAGTATGGTTTGAGACTCCTTAGCTATCTTGGTTGTTGGGGAGTAGGAAATCCACCGTGAACCCCAGCCTAGACCTGTTCTTACAGTGTCACTTGGGCAGATTTGAGTTTTTTTTTCTCCTTTTGAAAGTTAACATGAGCAGTGAAAGGGTCTGCTTTGTTGGGAGAAGTTGGTGGGGAGGAGGACTGACGGAGGGGCCTGAGGGGACTGCAGCTCAGCCAGTCAGAAGTCAGCCTCACCCTCCATTTTCAACATGGACGGTCTGGCAGGGCCAGAATTGGAGCAGCGCAACCAGGTCACATTGACTGACCCAGGCTCACACTTGATCCAGGGAGGTGGGCTGGCTTGGGGAGGGCCGAAGGAGAGGCCCCACCCCTGGAGAGTGGCTATTCTTGCATGAGTAAGAGTGTTCATCCCCACCCCCAGCATTAATTTCAGCTTTATCCATTCAGCTTGAACCAGGGGCTGAGAGGATGGGAGGAGGACCCTGCCTGTTTTCCTGCAGGGGAGCTCTGGGGAAAATTGCAGAAACATCCAGAGCCAACTCATTCCAAAGGGGCCTGTTGGCACCCTTTTTCCCAGAGCCTTAGCCTCCTGGGCCCTAATCCTGCTTAGAACAGGAAATTGGAACCAGAGTTGGGAGGAAAGGAAGCCCCGTCCCCCGCCCCCCCTCCCCCGGATTAACCCCTCTAGTAGATACACATACCCACCATATGTTTCTTATTAAGGAAAAGCAGGCAGAGCATTCATCCCCGAGCTTGTGTGCACCTTGTTCTGAGGGCCAACAAGAGGCTCTGCCTTGGGGATACTTGGGTTGGGGGAGGCAAGGATCCCTTACAATTTTGTAGGAGAAAATCAGCCCTCCCCGCAGGTGAAAGGAGAGAAAGGGAGAAATACTCCTGTTCACTGGTAATTGACTCTGTCTCATGCGTTCCTGGGCGGCTGCCCTCATGCTAAACAGAGTCAGAGCTGGTTGGGGGCAGCCTGGGAGACGAAGATGTATGTGAAGACCTGTCATCTTGCCCCCGCTCCATGCCCCTATCCCTCACAAACCACCGTTCCCCATGGCTGTGGCTGGAACCATGAAGAGGGAGCTTGCAGAAGGGGCCATACACCTGTACCTGCCATGGACAGGCCTGATGCCACAGCATTGCCCCTGGGGCTGCTGTCTGGGCAGGGTGTCCACACTGGCCACCTCAATGGTCCCCCTCCTCTCCCTTTCCCCTGGAGGGAAATGAACTCTTCAGGGGACCCACCATCATATGCTGGCGGTCCCAAGGGAGCTGGAAAAGCCCCAGCCAAAAATGGAAGGAAGCTATGCCCCATTCCTTGAGCAGGTGCCATCTGGGAGCCAGGAGAAAGGGCAGGGCTTGGGAATATGTTCCCCCAGGGGAATGGATGGGTGTGCTCAGTCCCCTTTCAGCTCTGACTCATGGAGAAACAGCGTCTTTCACCACCCAGTAGAGCCCAGGATTCACAAGAGGGCAGGGGTTTCCGACAGCTGGGCCGAGTGTCCTGGGGCCCTGCCTGCAGGCCAGGCAGGGCAGGAATGGGGGCACAACCCCAATACCGCACAGACACTTGGGGGAGAGGAACTTAAGCCAGCCTCTTCCGGAAACAACCTCAGCCTGCATGGAGGGAGAAACCAAGTCAGTCTCCTCGGGCCAAGGACAAGACCATGGCCGCTTCTGTTCAGCCTTTGGTTTTTTCTTTAAATGCAGGTTCTTCATAACTGAGAAGGTCTCTCTACCACTAAAGAGGAAGAGGCCAGGGCAGAAAGGCCCCACGGGTTATGTAGGGCAGAGCAAGAACCCTGAAAAGGAGGAGTGGATGTACTCAGTGGAGTAGAGGCCGTTGGCCTGGTCCGAGGGCATCTGCACCCAGACCTGGTCATTGGGCCGCAGCTGGAGCACGGCCCCGCCAGACGCCTGGTCCAGGTAGCCTTTCTTGTACTCATCGTAGGTGTAGGTGGCTGGCACGTTGTTCTTATACAGGGCCACCCACACATTGGTGCCCTTGACATGCACGTGGTAAGCAAAGTAGTAGACCCCACCCACAGGGCAGGTGAAGATGCCGGTGGCAGGGTTGTAGCCGCTGTGGCCATTGTAGAGAGTCCGGTCAAATTTCACAGGCATGCCGGAGGCGGGGAAAGGCGAGGTGAGCACGGCGGTGAAGGCAGGTGTGGCGTGAGCAGATAGCTCGCCCAGCCCAAACTGCGGCTTGCCGCCCTTGCCCAGTACAGCACCCTCCACGCCGCCATTGGGCAGGTGCAGGCCGGCGATGCCAGTCTCATCGAAGGCCCCAGGGGCACCAGGGGGGCCAGGAGGCCCCGGAGGCCCAGGAGGGCCGGTGAGTCCTGGGGAACCAGGGATCCCAGGAGGCCCTGTAGGCCCAGCCACACCGGGTTCCCCCACTTTCCCCTCTCCAGGGGGCCCTGGCAGACCTGGTTCACCCTTCAGGCCTGGCAAACCTTGAGGCCCAATAGGGCCGGCTGGGCCCTGCAGTCCAGGGATTCCTGAGGGCCCCCTCAGGCCAGGCTGCCCAGGGAGCCCCAAGTCACCCTTCTGTCCCAGAGCTCCTGCCACCCCTGGTCCCCCAGGGCGGCCCGTGAAACCCTGCTCACCCTTGGGCCCAGCCGGTCCAGGGGGTCCATGGGCCCCTGGAAGACCCCTCTCTCCTGGGAGCCCAGGCTTCCCAGCCAGGCCACTAGGCCCCTGGTCACCTCGAATGCCAGGCACTCCTGGGGGTCCCCCAGGCCCTACCTCCCCCTTAGGCCCAGGAGACCCACGTCTTCCAGGGAGCCCTGCAGACCCTGGAAGTCCAGGGGGGCCCCCAAGGCCCTGTGGGCCCTGCTCCCCTGGCTCCCCATCTTCACCTGGCTCGCCTCTGTCCCCCAAGAGCCCTGGGATCCCAGCTGGGCCCCTGTCCCCCTTGGGGCCTGGAAGTCCTGGCATCCCATAGCCAGTGGGGCCTATGAGGCCAGGGGGGCCCCGGGCCCCTGGTTCCCCTTTGGCCCCTGCTGGGCCCTGTAGTCCTGGCACCCCTGCAGACCCTGGGATACCTACACCATCCACCCCAGGGGGCCCTTTTGGGCCCAATGCCCCTGGCTCCCCCCTGGGTCCTGGCACTCCGGGAGGCCCAGACTCACCCTTATCTCCAGGGGCCCCAGGAAGCCCATCCAAACCTGGTTTGCCCAAGCCAGCTGGACCAGGGAGGCCAGGGGGTCCCGGGGCACCTCCCTGCCCTGGGGCCCCAGGCAGCCCTGGCTGGCCCACCCCATTATCCCCCTTGAGGCCTCGATCACCCGGTGGCCCAGGCACCCCCTGAGGCCCTGGCTCCCCCCCAAATCCTGGGGGCCCTGGCACCCCCTGTGGGCCTGGTTTCCCAGGGACAGCAATTCCTGAGGGCCCAGGGAGGCCAGGGGGCCCTGGAGGGCCCCGGAGGCCCTGGTCCCCTCGTATCCCTGGCTCCCCACGAAGCCCCGGCTGCCCTGGTGGTCCAGCCTTGCCCGGGAGCCCTGGGGGACCAGCCTTGCCCATCCGGGAGAAGCCAGGGGGGCCGGCAGGGCCAGGCTGCCCATGTAGCCCTGGCTTTCCAGTGCCTGGTTTTCCTGGGAAGCCAGGAGGGCCAGGGGGCCCCCGCGGTCCAGGTTTCCCAGGGGGTCCGGGCTCTCCTTTCAGATCCATCGGCAGCAGTGGTAGAGGCATTTCTGAGAGAAATAGAAAGAGAAGGGACAGTCAGGGCACGGACAGTGGGCACAAAGGACACATCTACCCACTCCCCACACCAGCATGGAGTGCATGGCAAGAAGATAACGCTCTTCTTATATCTATTCATGAAGACTACACCCCGCTATTCCCCTCCCGGCTCTCGTGGAAGATGGAGTTCAAAGTGGTCCAGTGGCCATCTTGGGGGCTTCAGGATGTCCTCACCCAGGGCTCCTAGCATTGAACCTAGCCAAGCCTGGGCCATGCCCAAGAGCTTGGGGTGCCTCTCATCCCTGCAAGACCTCAGGTAGAATGGCCGCCAGGTGGCGCCAGCAGCCCTCCGTAGAGCCAGGACAGCCCGCCCCACAACTTCCCCTCAGACCTTCCTAGCCGTCCCCTGCCCCACTAAAGGCCTCCGCTGCCAGCCAGCTGGACCCTCTTCCGGACCCCGGGGGTGGCAGGCTCTGGACCAGCATCAGGAAGAAAGCGGAGATGGGAAGATCTTTGGTGGTGATTGAGGGCCTGTGACCTGAGGGCCTCAGAGGAGCCGGTGGAGGTCGGAAAGTAGGGAGCTGGGGCTCAGGAGGCGTCCGCGGCGCTGGGGGCAGGGGGTGCTCACCCAGGTACTGGCCCTTGCCCTCGCGGAAGGGCGGCCCCACGGGTCCTTTGTGCATGGGTTGCACGTACTTCACCGGCGCGTAGCCCGCTGCCCCGCCGGCCCCGCCGCAGGTGGCCGCCCGCGGCCCGCACCCCAGCAACAGCAGCAGCAGAAGAGGCGGCACAGACAGGGGCGTCAGAGCCCTCCGCATGGCGTCCGCGGGCGTGCTGCAGGGAGGAACCAAGAGGGGCTTTCAAGCCAGCCCCTGGGTCCAGGGACTCACAAAAAGATCAGAAGTTAGATATGATTCACAAGCAATTCCCAAAGCCTCCGAGTCCGCAGAAGTTACTACCTACACCTCTCCCAACCCTGTCCATGGTTCTCCATCCCCAGTGCCGTCTCTTGGCCCCCTCGCCTGAACAACTGGCTCCCGCAGACAGTCACTCTGTAGCCAGACACCCTCCCAGAGCCCTTGGCAGCCCCTGCTCAACACCCTTTGATGGTAACACCCACTACTATTTGCTGGGCTGGCGCTCTGCCAGGCACTGGGCTAAGCCCCCTAGAGACAGGAACTCACCGATTCCCCCAGCACCTTAACAAGGTGTTACTCTTGTCATCCCACTTTCCAGATGACAAAATTAAAGCACAGGTCTCTTGGAAGCAGAACTGGGATGAACCTCAGATCTGTCTGACTTTACATTATGTTGGTGCCCTTCTGGGGCTCCCCTCTGCCTTCAGGATCAGGTCCATGGGCCTAGCATGGCGTCCAAGCCTTTCCCCCACCCCCAAGACGGGAATTTTAATTTTTACTGATGAGCCATGATTTCCTACTGAACACATAAGAGAAAACATTGTAGAAATGTTACATATTCTAACATTTAAACTGTAAACTTGCAGAATCACCTTGATCAATATACAAAGCTTCAGTTTCTGGGAAAATAATGTTTTATTTCAACAGTATTCTTCTCATAAGCAAAACAGCTCCTGAAAATAGGGGGTTTATGAATAAAATTTTATAAAGCTTCCTGTGTGCAAAAGAAATTGACTCTACCACATCAACTGCACCCAACTAAAAATCCAAAACATAAAGGCTGAAAGGACCCGAATAGAACCACATCCTAATGAAGTTCCCAAAGATCTACAAACGGAACAATGGAACTACTCTCTACCACTGACGCAGTACACTGGGGAGGTGAGTGGGAAATCATGGCCTCATAACAACACAGGATGGACTTATTCTTAAATAGGTAGCAACACATATATCCATATCATCCCTATGACAGACAGCGATACCAATGTATACATGTCCTTTAAGTGAGAAATTCAAAAATCACCTAGGAAATATCTGTTTTCCTGGGTTACAATAATTGAAATGAAAATGACAGTATTTTACGGGAATGATGCAATGTGGCACTCTTTCCATGAGACACATGAAAACAACTCATTGGCTAGAAAGTTTTGAAATAAACCTACTCTCACTGATAGATACTTAATTTAAAAAGTATACTTACAGCTTAGTTTCCTGAATAAAATAGGATATCAAGGCATTTTAAACTGATGCCTGTATCTCCAGCCCTGTCACCTACCATGCCTTTCTCTGCCTCTCCCCTCCCCCAGACCTCTGCCCCAGTATTGCAGAACCCCTTATGGCTCCCATACACCAGGCAGCCTCACACCTCTGGGCCTTTACACCTGCTGGTTCTCTGCCTGCAATGTTCTTCCCCTCTTCTACTCACCCTTCAAGGCCGAGGGAAGCTGTCATCCCTTCCTCCATAAAATTAACCCCTCACTCCTTTTTGTCCCAACCTATCCCTGTCACAGCATGTAGCTCAGCTGTAAGAACAAGACCTGGGTGGGGAGAAGCACAGGCTCTAGATTGGGCCAGCCAGCCTGAGTCCTCCACTCACCAGCTGGGGAAACTCGGGCAAGAGGTTTCCACTCTGTGAATGTTTCCTTATCTATGAAATGGGATAACATGTCCACACAAAATAGAGTACGTGAATGTTCACAGCAGCATTATTCATAACAGCCATAAAGTAGAAATAACACAGATGTGCATCAACTGACGAATGGGTAAAGAGTGGTACATCCATACAGTGGAATATTATGCAGCCATGAAAAGAAATCAAGTACTGGTAAATGCTACACTACAGGTGAATCTTCAAAATATTATTCATGTGGGGCGGCTAATTGGCTCAGTTGGTTAGAGCATGAGCTCTGAACAACAGGGTTGCTGGTTCAATTCCCACATGGGCCAGTGAGCTGCGCCCTCCACAACTAGATTGAAGGACAACAACTTGGAGCTGATGGGCCCTGGAGAAACACACTGTTCCCAAATGTTCCCCCCAAAAAAATTTTTTAAATTAAATTAAAAAAACAAAAGAACATTATTCATGTAAGTAAAGAAGCCAGTCACAAAATCATATTATATGATTCCATTAATATGAATTGTCCAGAAGAGGACACTTCATAGAGACAGAAAGTAGATTAGTGTTTGCCTAGGGCTGGGGGGAGGGGGCAATGGAGAGTGACTGCTAAGAGGAACAGGGTTTCAATTAGGGGTGATGAAAAATATTCTAAAATTGATTGTGATCATTGCACAACTCTATCAATACATTTTAAAAAACCATTGAATTGTACACTTTAAACGGGCCAATTGTATAATATGTAAACCATATCTCAATAAAGATTTTTTTTTCAAATACATGGTGATGAAAAGAGAACTGATTCTGGGTGGTGAACACACAATGAGATATATAGATGATGTAATACAGAATTGTACACCTGAACTCTATGTAACTTTACTAACAATTGACAGTCACCTCAATAAACTTTAATTAAAAAATAAATAAATAAAATAAAGTAATACATGCCCGCCCCCCAAAAAAAACCTTTTTTTCTTTAAATTGGGCTAACAACCTGCTTCTCGGGGCTGCTGTGATGATTAGCGCTATTGTGTCTGCCTCACAGCGAACACTATCAATATTTTAATGGGGGATTGTTTGGCATTTTATACAACCAAGTCCCACTTGCCCTCAGATTTCTGCTCTGGGCTCTCCTCACCCCACCCACCTCACCCCATCCACAGGTCTCTCGACCCCTGTGCCTGGCCTCCAGACGGGTTTCGGGGAGGGTTGTGCACACAGGGGAAGCACATGGGGAGCAGAGCCCTCTCCGGTGCTGGGCTGAATCTGGAGCTGCAGTTCGATGGTCCCCTAAACTCAGTATCATGCAGTTCGGCAAGAATGGATGCAGGGCTCTGGAGCAGGTCGGAGAAGCTGCCAACGCAGCTCTGGCGTTCAAATCCCAACTCTGCCATCAACTTGTTCTACAGCCTTGGGCAGGTCACTCAACCTCCCTGAGCCTCAGCCTAATAGTAATGCCTACCACTTATGGGGTTCCCCCTGTGCCAGGCACAAACTCAGGGCCTCGCAGGCTTCATTTCACAGAACGCTCTCAATGACCCCGCCGAGGCTCATGCATTTATTTTCCTCATTTTATAGACGTTGAAATGGAAGCTTAGACTGAAGGCTCTTGCCCAGGACACATGACCGGGAAGTGTGAGAGCTGAGGCCGCATCCAGAGCCTGCCCTCAGCACAGGCCTCCTGCTCTAAATGTCACATGATTGGTGCCAAGACTCACGAGGCGGCACCTGACAGGCCTGGTCCGCGGGTCCTGCTGATGGAGGCTCTGGCCAGGCACTGCCCGAACATTTCACGTCCTATCGTCATTCAGCCCTGGGAAGTCTGTTAGCTCTATTTTAGAGACGAGGAAACCAGGGTGCGGTCAGAACATAAACCCAGGCAGCCTGACCCTTGAGCCCGAGCCCCTAACCACCACACCATCCCCCCCTCCCTGGGCAGGACAAGGGCCCCCCTGCACTGGCCACCTGAGCTGGGGGGCCATGTTCACACATGCATGTGGCCTCAGTATTCCGCCTGCTGCGTGGCAGGGTGCAGGGGAGCAGGTGGAGGAGGTAGAGGATGCAGCAGGAAGCACGGGGAGGGGAGAGCCATTCTGGACTGACTGGCCAGATGCCAAGGCCATGGCACCACCACAGGAGGACTGAGGACAACCCTGGCTCTGGGGACCTAAGTCAAGGCCTCCCTCAGGGTGGGGGTGCTGAAGGGGAAAGGCAGCCTTGGGCTCAGCTGGGAACACAGGCAGGCAGGATGCCAATGGAAGAGCCCCAGGTCTAGTCAGGAACTAGGGCAGGGCCCCCCAGTGAGCTCCCCAGCTTTCATTCCTCCTCGGTAATGCAGGTCTCCCTGCCCCACACCCGGTGGTTCCCTGAACTTGCCACATCCCAGCACTTCCTGCACCATGTTCCCTCCTCTGAGGTGGGACAGGTCGGCTGCTGGACCCCAGAGCAGGTGCTTCCCCTGGAGTGTGGACTGTCTGCGGGAGAATGACAGCTCACACCTGCTGAGCACACAGACCGCCCATCAGGCACCCACCCAGGTGCTTTATGTTCAATGATTTAATTCCCACCAGGTCCCCGGGAGAGAGGAGCTGTTGTGATTCCTCCTGTTCAAGAGGAAGGAGCCTGAGGCTGGGAGAAGTACAGTCATGTGCCTGCCCACTGGCTGGAGCGGGAGCCAGAATTTGAACAGAAGGCTGTTAGGAACCTGAGCTCTTAACCACTGTGACATCCTGCCGTGGGGAGTGGGAGTGGGGGCGGGGGGAGAGAACAGCCAGAGAGCAAAAGCCAGACTGAGAGGGAGAAGCAAACCGAGAAAAAGTCTTACAGCTCCAAGCCGCCTGTGGGTTTGAGGGGGGAAAGATTACTCCAGCTTTTAGAGGTGAGGCTGGCATGTGCCGGACTGGTGGAGGCGGGGAGTGGGCGGTGGAAGTGAGTGCATGGCCGAGAGAAGGGGTGTTCGGAGCCTGTTCCAGGGACTATAAAGACAAATGATGCCCTAGAATGGTACAACGCAGCAGCCCAGGGGGGACACACTGCTCTCCAAACCCAGCCGCCATCAGAGTCAAGGGTGCCTGGGCCCCTCTGAGCCCCCCTGCCTCCTTCTCACTGTCACTCTCCCCCACACACACCCCAAGGCTCCCTGAGGCTCTGTCCTTTGCTCATTCGGTTCCCTTAGCTGCCTCCCCACTGCCTACCTCTTACTTATTCCTGGGCTTGGGGAAGCCTCTTGGATGCCTCCTGGGCTCCACTGACGCTTGCACGTCCCCATCTCAGCTTATTTCTCTTTTTGGCTCTTCTACTCTCTCTACCCGCCACATTCCCCCCCACTCCGTGCCCAGCACAGGACTTGGCTGGTAAACAGTAATGCTCAATAAATGTCTGATGAGCTCAATTCACCGTCACATTTCAAGATCACGCCAATAAGTCACTCAGCCCTTTCCTCAGACTTAGCACAGAAACACGTCACTCCACCCTGACAGCTTCCTCCCCAGGCCAAAGGGAAGGAGGTGGGCTCATCCACATGGCCTCAATCAAAGAATTTCAGCTAAGAACTGCCTGCCCAGGAAACAGAGGTACAAAGGGAAGAAGGATTCATTCCCTTACTCCTTGTTCTCCCCGAGGTCCGGGCAGGACTCTAAGGCTCAAGCCCAGCTCTGCTGTGTGACCTTGGGCGAGCCATCACCCTCTCTGGGTGACCTCTTAGGAAGGAAGGCAGGAGCCAGGGCAGCTGGGAAGGGGCTGGGTTGGCAGGGGCACAAGCTGGGGTGCACAAGGAGACGCTGATTCAGGGGATTGAGCGGTGGCGGCAGCAGGGTGGACGCGGTGTTTGGACAGCTGCAAGTCCTTAACGGGGATTTCCCCCCTTTTCAACAAATCCCCGTAAAACAGCATTTTGTCCAAGTCAGCGTTTTGTGGCAGCCTGGGCCTCTTCCCAGGGCAGCAAAAGAGGCTGGCTGGGAGTAGGTAGTGCTCTGGGGGTCTTTCAGACCAAAGAAGGGTGGGGGGGATGGGCCCCAGCAGGAAGAAGTGGCATGATTGCAGACCCCCTCCCATCATGGCTTTGGGAGGGGAAGGGGCATCAGTTAACAGTGACCCCTCCCCACCAGTCCCTCTCAAAGGGTCCTGTCCCAGGGGTGACCAGCAGAGGGGGCCCAGGTGATCCTGTGGAATTTAAAGACCTGCCCACTCCCCGTCCCATTTCCCAGATGAGCTATCAGAGGTCCAGATAAAAAGGGGGGCCTGAGGGAGGGGGCACCCAATGGACCCTGCAGGAGTGTGGGTGGTGTGGCCCTGGCAGCCCCCCTCCAGGGTGGGTAGATGGATCACGGCCTTGCGCAGGCTCCGTCGGCTCCAAGCCCCCCACCCCAGACGGGTGGCGGTAGCTGAGGGAGCGGTGGGGAGTGCTCAGGCAGCCCCAGGGCCTGGCCAAACCACAGGTATGTTATGAGACGCTTCCTGTTGTGGAGACATTTCTGCGGGATCGGCTGCCCCGCTTGCTCCCCGGGTGCCTCCTGTCTCCCCACTCTCCCAGCCTCACTCTCTACTCTCTCCCTTGGTCTCTGGCCCTGACTCATTTCTCTCTCTGTCTCTGTTTCTCTCTCTCTCCAGCCCTGTCTCTGTCATCTCAACAGGTGAGCAGCATTTCTTGCTGAGCCCTCCCTATCATGGGACCCCTTAAGGCCCCCCTAGGTCCCAGCAGCACCTGGACTCCCATTCCTGCACCGCTACTTACCAGCTGGGTGATCTTGGGCAAATGAATTAACCTCTCTGAACCTCCGTGTCCTCATCTGTGAAAGGATTACCTGAGATGCTCTGAGCCATCAGTTCCCTGGGGTGTGCTTCCCTGCTTTGCCACCCTGATGGCCTGGAAGTTGTCCCCTCTGGCCAACCTCAATTCCTCCTGCTGCAAAGTAACATCCGCCCTTAAAAAACTCAGGTGACTTGCTGCCAAAGGCCAGGACCTCGTGAAAGTTTCCTAAAGTCAATTTTCTGGCCTCCTAGGCCTTTCCACTGACTGCTCTTGAGATGAAACTGACCAGGGGGTCCCACAGCCTGCTCAGAACTAAGATGGAGCTTGGAGGGGAGCAGAGGAGCTACCCTCCTTACCACTGGGTATGACGCCCACCCCCAGCTGCCCAGCCGGGCAGCTCCAGATTCTCCAGGGTTCCTGAGCCTCTACCCCCCCACACCTCTCTCCCAGCTTGTGGAAACTGGGGAGCCCTCTCCTGTCCTCCTTTCCTGAGTTTCAGATGAAGGGGGTCTCCTACTCAAGGCCCAGACTTCCTCAGGGGCATCTCACTGTGTGTGGATGCCTCCCCCACCCACCCAGTCTCCATCCCAGCCATCCCATGTCCACACAGGCCTAAGCCCACTTCCAGCCAGCCTTCTCTCTCCAGTCCTTCTCAGCCAAGCCTCCCCCCACTCGCTGTTCACTCCCCATCCTCTCATTGCCTTCTCTCTAGCACTAGTTCGCCCTGTGACCCTTCCTCCCTAGAAAGGCTCCTCCTCCGATTCCTCTCTGCTCCCTTCTTCTGCCCACTCTGCAGACCCAGGCTTGCCCCAAGTCACTGGCTCAGGCCTCATCGCTTCTTTCTGGATGTTTCTCCTGCGGTTTTCCGCTCTCACCAACCCATCACCAAGGACTCCCACATCTGCCTCCAGCTACTACCTCTCTCCTGAGCCCCAAACACTTGTGTTCAATTATGAGCTGGGCGTTTTCTCCTCGCTTGCCCTCATATACCTCCACTCAAAGTGCTGTCATTACCTTCTCCCCCATTGCTTGCTTTTCTCCCATTCCTAGGGCCCCAGGCCAGAAATCTGGACATCACTTCTGACCCTTCCTCCCTTACAGGGCAGTAAAGAATTTCTCTCGTCTATGAAATGCCTCAGCACAATTTGAAAAGGCAACACCCCCCCCTTACAGCTAACTCAGGCCCTACTCACTGCCTTTCTTGGGTGCCATTGTACAGTAGCCAACCTGCACAACTGTACATGACAGCCCCGTTCCTTTACCTCAAACCCACAATCCAATCGTGTGGACTCAGACTCCTCTACTTTTCTCACTTCTGTTCCTTCCCCATAGTCTTTGCCTTAATATAGACCTTGTACTCTCCCAACACAGAACCCAGAGCCTGACATATCCCAGCCACTCAGTAAAGGTCTGTTAAATTAAATTGCTAAATCCTCGCCTGGATTATCATAATAGCCTCTCTCCCATCCCTCACTCTCAGCTTCTATTATCCTCAATACCTCCTATAAATACTGCAATAATGCTTCTCAAACCTCACTGTGTATCAGGTAGTGTTTTAAAACGCAGGTTCTTAAGCCTCTGCAGGGATCCTGACTCAGCACGTGTGGTGTAGGGCCCAACATCTGCGTCTCTAACAAGCTCCAGGTGAGGCTGCTGCTGCCTGTCTGTGGACCACACTTTGGCACAGCTCTGCCCATGACCCTCCCCTCCTCTGGATTCTCCAGTGGCTCCCTAGTACCAATATGATACACTCCATGTTATTCTCATGTGGTTTCCTGGAGGAGGATGCATACATTAGACTCGGCAGAATGCGGACCAATGAAGATGGGTGGGTAGCGAGGGTGGAGAGATTGATGGCGAGCCCCACGAAGCCCTGAGTCATGACTGGGGTTGGCACACTGTCTAAACTGTGTACGGGGGAGGCTGGAGATCAGCTCCTTGTGGGAGCCACATGGTTGTGTGCCACGCCCATCTGTGTCCCTTCCTTTGCGTCTCTGTGCCACTAAATCCAGGTCCTCACCTGCTTGTGTATCGCAGGCATCTCTTGGTGTGTCTCTCCTCCTGTCTCTGTCACTATCCCATGTGTCTGTGCGTCTCTCTGACCCTATGTACCTTTCTCTGTCCTCTCCTATATCCTGTACCAAGATCCCTGTCTGAGTTCCAGGTTCTGTAAACCTCTAGCTGTTGATCACTTGATGGAACCCTCCAGAAGATCAGCATTCAGGCCCTTGACACACATGCTAACTTCAGGTCTGTGTCTGACCCCACTGAACAATCCCTGAGCAGCCCCACAAGGTCTGCGTGGGGTCTTGTGGGGTCCAGTGCCCTTGAGCTGAGTTCTCTGTCCTACAGGGTCAATACGAGACTCTGACTCCCTCACTGAAATGTGCAGGTGTGAAGATTGCTCCAAAGCCAAAGAGCCGCCTGGAATCTGGGAGTTGGGGGGTGAGGGGGTGGCAGGCTGGAGCACGGCTGCCTGGGGGCCGCCTCATCATCCAAGCAGATGGCAAGACCATCGTGCTGGCCCTGACCGTCATGCTGCCCCGACCCCAAGACTCTCCACACCCTCACCCTTGCAGGTTAGGCTCCCAGACCCTGCGGGACCTCAATTTGGGAAGCAGCACTGGAAGGAGGCTTGAAGGACAGGTCAGAGTTCAACGGGCCCTGAGGGGCAGGTGATGGTGGAATATACCAAACTGAGAGCAGAGCAAACATCAGGGCAAGGCTGCTTCTGGAGGGGTGTTCAAGAGGCAGAGAACCTGTGGTTTGGAACTTGAGAGAGACACATAGGCTGGAGATAAAAATAGGGCTTCACTGACAGGGTTGCTGCACCTGGATGAGGGCCATGGACTCATCCTTGGAGAAAACACCCTCATTTAGGGGGTGAGAGGAGCCCACTGCACCCCTGAGCCCCAGCACCCTGATATCCAGACTCCCCAAACTTCTCAATGTTTCCCTGTACCCACCTGCCTGCCTCCACCTGCATAATCTCCTCTGCCTG
Organism: Rhinolophus sinicus; assembly: GCF_057876585.1. Taxonomy (NCBI): domain Eukaryota; kingdom Metazoa; phylum Chordata; class Mammalia; order Chiroptera; family Rhinolophidae; genus Rhinolophus; species Rhinolophus sinicus. The sequence goes on from NC_142514.1 coordinate 24,999,184, forward strand.
ATTGCCCTTTCTATCTCTCTCCTCCAGGCAAACATGTTGTTCCTCATTGAAGACCCAGCTCAAATGCCTCCTCTTCCATGCAGCCTTCCCAGTCTCCCTCAGGCAGAACACTTCTTCCTCCTAGGCAACTCTCACCCCACCCTCACTCATCCCTGACTAGGGCTTGGCACACAGTAGGTGCTCAATACAGTCTGCAGCCCAAGAGTTCCAGCTCCAGGCCTCTGACCACCCATCTCCACCTCCAGCCAAGCTCACAGGGTGGCCTCTCATAGAACCCCTTTTTCTTTGTGGCTCTTCCAGAGTCCTCGGCTCTGGGCTGGAGGGAGCTGGGGCTGAACCTCCTCCCTGCAGGCAACTGGATCCACCTCCCAGGCCCCCAGTCTCTGCCCATCTTTGAGACTAGACACCCTATTACTCCACTGGGGAGGAGCATCGTGGGGCAACTAAGTGTCCAGGGAGGCAGGAATAGCCAGGCAGGGGGCAGATGACCCAGATGAGGTCCAGCAGTGGGCAGCACCCAGGATAACAATGTATCCTCAGGCAGGTGCCAGGAGACTGGCCCTTTCCCACCTGGGGTTCAGGCCTCAGCTGGTGCCATCATTCTCACTTCCCAGCAAAGGCCTTGAGCTTCTGACCAGGACTGGACATTGAAGGGTCCCCCCAGACCCAGGCACCCCCAGGCCTCAGGCCAGGCCAGGCGGGGCCTCCTCGCTGCCAATCCCTCGCCTTCTGGTTCACATTTGCAGCCTTTTCCAGAGCGCCACCCGCCGCCCGCTGCCTCCCCACGCCTGCCAAGATTCCTGGGCCTTCGTGGCTTCCCCGCGCGGTGGCGGCAGCAGCAGGCGGCAGGAGGGGCTGGGCTGGGCAGGGAAGGGGCCCGGCAGGAGCACAGCCAGGCCACTGCACCAGGGCAGGCCAAGCAAACATGAACCCACGCCAAGGAGCCAGGGCGAAATAGTTCACAAATGAGAAAAAGCTGCTTCCGACTTGGGCCGGGATTTTAAAGCCCAGGCCGCAGGGATCTGAGGTCACCTGCAAGAGGGGCTGCCTGCTGGACATCCTGGACCTGGGAGGGCCTTCCGCTGCAGCAGGAAGGGGCAAGGTTAGATAGCAGCCAGCAATGGGCTCATCCAGCTCGGGATGTCAAAGAACCATGCCCCCAGATCTATCTTACCTTTTAAGTGAGAGGGGCCTCTGAAGGTCCCAGCAGAGGCAAAGCCTGAGAATGAAAGAGAGAAACAATGAGGAAGACGCCAGGAGCCCAGGAAGCCTCCTTCCCTAACTTCCAGCCACCCCAGTGCCTGCCACAGGCTTCTTACCAAGAGTGCCTGCTGGAACATCGGCCTTAACCTCAACCTCTCTTCTCAGGAAGCCACGATGTGACTCCCTACATTCATTGCATGCACACTTAGGCATGTCCACAGGGTGCCTGGCCCTGAGTTCATGGAGTTCCTTCTGTTCTAGGGCCCAGGCTGAGGAAGCCCGTTCTGTGTGCCAGGGTACATACGAAAGAAGTCCCCACTATATATCAGGCCCTGGGCTGGGGTGGCCCCCACTATAGGCTAGAGTTCCTGCCTGGGGAAGCTCCTACTGTGTGGGGGACCCTAAGCTGGGCCTTGAGACGCAAAAGTGGTCCAGCCCCAGGCCCTGCCCTGCCCTGAATTAGCTGGAGGCATCAAACAAGTAGCCACCATACAATTGGCAAAAATCTCTGGGCTGTGGGAACACAGAGAAGGGAGCATTGCCTCCCCTTTGAGTTTCCCCAGAAGGCTGCATGGAGGTGGATCCTGAAGGGTGAATGGGAGACTGAAAGGCAGACAAAGTTAAGAAAAGAAATTTCTAGCAGTAGGAAGCTGCTTGGCAAATTCAGGGGAGATCCAGAAGTGCTGTGGGGTTGAGAGGACAAGCAGGAGCTGAGAAAGCCGGGCAACCTAGTAAGGAGCCTTGAATGTCGGCCATGCTTACGTTTCTCTGGAAGGCAATGGGGAGCCATGGAAGGTTGTTGAGTGGGGAGGTGATGTGGTCAGAGCCCTGAATGACAAGGTCACTACTTCTGCCTCAATCAACCATGATGCCAGGCTGTCATAAGCCCTAGTCCAACTCACAGGGGAACTGGGGCTATAGTCCAAGTCCAAGCGTGACTCTTAGGTCGATGGGGAGGGGACATCCAGCCAGCCCACCTGGCAGGGAGGCCTACTGGCCGCGTCACTCTCTCCCCCAGCTGCTTGCTCGCCTCTGCCCACTCCCATGGAAACTCTGACATCCCAGCCCTGTCTTTCACTGAACAAGCAGCCAGATGCCGAAGCCAGCGGCTCCTAGGCCTTCTTTCCAACTCAGCTGAGCCCTGCCTCCATCCCCCCACTCTGAACACCATGACCCCAGGGGTGGGACATGAGGCTACTCTCTGAGGGGCCAGCCTGGCTGATGGAGACTGGGTGGAAAATACCCAATTCAACCCCAGCCTCTCTGAGCCCAGCCCCCACCCCCACCACAAGGCTTGGGGAGGGGAAGTGAGTTCTATTGGATCTGAGTTTTGAAGGATGAACATGGATTTAACTGGGTGGTGATGGGGAAAGGCCATCAGTCCAGGCAATAGCATGAGTGAGGGTAAGGAGGTGTGAAGGCCAGGGATGGACATAAAAAATAAACAAACAAATGAACTAACTAAACATAACATTTATTGTGCATCTACTAGGTGCCACACATTGTTCCGAGCTCTTTGCATGGATTATCTCATTTAATCCTCACAACAATCCAGTAAAGTAGGTACTTTGTCTTCCCTTTTTACAGATGGGAAACCAAGGGATTGAGAGGTTAAGTAACTGGCCCAATGTCACACAGCTCATGAGTGGTGGAGCCTGCTTTTGAACTTAGGCTGTTGGCTCCAAAGCTTGGGCTCTTAACCTCTCCACCATACAGGTGATCTGAGATGAGAAGGGCTGGTCAGCTGGAGAAATGCCTTGAATATCAGGATGAGAGACCCAGGCCCAGCCTAAAGCTGGCTCTCCATCCCCGCCACCCATGTTAGCCCTTAATAATAATGGTCTCTAAATCCCAAGTACATTTTATGCACCAGACATAGCACTAGGGGCAAACAGGGCATTATTTGACCAAACTCTCCCATAACCATGTACGGCAGGAATTGCTGTCCTGTTTTTCTGACGGGGAGCACTGAAGCCCAGAGAGGTGATGTCCATTCTCCAAGGTCACAGGGCTAGAAGCACAGGGGCCAGATCTGAACTTTGGAGCTTTCCCAGCCCGCCAAAATGGCCAAACCGCGTACCCTTGGGCTTCCTGGAGACCCAGCTACAGGTCTTTCTCCCTACTTCTCCTCCACCCCCACTTGTGCTGCCACAACCCAGATGGCAACATGGACCGGCAAAGCCTGGACAGAGAGTGGGCAGCTCCTATCAGGGGCCTCAAGGGCCCACTCCGGTTGACTAAATCTCCCTCGCTCCTACAAAATAGGAAGCTGGGGCTGGTGGGTGTGCCAGGGCAGTGCCTGTGTCAAATTCAATGGGACTCTGTTCTTAACCTCCACCCCAGCTGCCTTTCCTAATCTCCTCCTGGAGCCCCTCCCCTGGCGACATCTCCTCCTTGCACAGAGCCCGCCGCCAGCTAAATCCCAGGCCAGATGTGGGTGGAACCGTATGTACCCCCCACCCCCCACCAGCTTCTAACAGCTGCAGGGCTCTGAAGGAGGCTGGCCAGCACCCTAGGCCACTTCCTCATCCCAACTTCCCAAACTGAGGTGCTGATGACCAGATGAGAGGCAGATAGTCAGCCTCTCCCAGAGACGGGCTCATGGAAAACGTCCCCACTTTCTGAGTCCCTACCACGAACAGACCCTGGGCTGAGTCTTGCTTAAAAAATCAGGATGGATTAAAAGTCCAGCTTCAAGCATTCTATTCACATGACCTTACTCGTCAGTGCCTCAGCTTCTTCGTCAGTAAAATGGGAACAATTCATAAAGCGTTTGTGAGGATTGAACAAGTTAACTTCATGTAGCAGACGTCAAGCAGTGCTTGGCAGAGAGGAACATTTAATAAATGTTCACTATTATATTATTAGAATCATCATTACCATGACAACCCCCTAAAAGCCCTGTGATGTTAGCTTATAAAACCTATTTTACAAGTGAAGAAACTGAGGCTCAGAGAGCAGTCCCTTGCCCAAGTTCGCCCAGCTAGCCAGCCAGTGGTGGACGGCCCCAGAGTTTAGACCAAAGCTGTGAGTCCAGAGATGATGACAGCCTCACGGCTCCCAGGAGCTGAGGCAAAGTGTGTCTGGGGGTGGGAATGGGGGTCCTCCACACCCCCTCAGCCCCTCCTGCCTGACCCCCAGGGGCTCTCTCACCCAAGCCCCTGCTGCTGCTGCAGGAGGGGACTCTGCATTCCTGGCTAAGCAGTTGGATTTGCTGTGCTCCAGGAACTATGAAAAGAATGTTCGCCATGAGCTGAGCCATGGTCGCCTGTCAGAGGGAGCATGTCCTGGAGGGCCCACGCAGAGCTGCATGGCGGCCAGCAGCCGCCACAGTGGGAGGGAAGGAAGCAAGGCAGAAAACTTCTGGGTAGTGAGGGCTGTGGATGTTGGATAGGGTGTAGATACCAAAGAGTCGGCCTCCTGGGACCTTTCAGGAGGAGAAATGACCCCTCCACTTCACAGTCTACCTTGCTCTAAGGAGAGCCAGGGCATTACTGGCCCATTTTACAGATGGGATTATAGAGAACCACAGGTGAACTCACCTGAGGTCACACAGCAGCCAATGGCAGAATTGAGACAAGAGACCAGGACCCCTTCCTCCCAGAGGCTGCCCTCCCTCATAGGGCCACAGAGCATTCTTAGACACTAGAAAACACCATCCTCACTGTTCTGGGCTCTCTCTGGGCCTGGCTTTCTCATGCCTGCTATTCCCCCATGTTCCTCACCCCCCAAAAAGCACGTTGTGCTATGAAAATGCCTGGCACACTGCACATGCTCAACACTTCAGTATCCGTTCCTTTCCCCCATCAAACCAAGCCCTGGAGAGGGCAGTGGCCCGGGGGGGTCAGTGGGAAGCACATGAGCTGTGCCTGCTCACAGACCTGGGAATGAACCCCGGCTTGGCACTCAGCAAGGTGACACTTGACCTCGCAGAGCCTCCACTTCCCTCTCTTAAATGGGCCACTAATCCCTGCCTTACAGCACTGTTGCACGGATTAAATGAGATGTGTTAACATAAGACCTGGCATAAAATAGGTGCCCAAGAAGCTCTTATTGTTCCCCTCCCCCAAGGGGACAGAAAGAAGATTTGAAATTAGAGAACTTCAGGTGACAAGGTTCCCTCCACCCCAGGTCCCTGATGGGGCCCTACTCAGGGGACAGCCTCTGGGAGGAAGGGACCCTGAGCCCAGGGTCATGGCCTCGGGTCTCAATCCTGCCCCTGGCTACTGAGTGACCTCAGGCAAGTCCCTCTCTGAGTCTCCATCGCCCACCCACACCAGCATGGCTCCCCCACTAACCCTCTGCACCCCCTTCTTCTGCCCGCTAAGAGCCAGGAACCAGCCTATCCCAGGTTGCATGGGGATAGTCACCTCCCAACTCAAAGCTTCCCAAGAATCTGAATGGAAGCAGGGCCAGGTCCTCCCCAGTCCCTTTCTAGAATCTAATCAGAGGGGTGTAACAGACACCGATCAGAAGTCAGGATGAAAGTTCCAGGTATCCTGGGATCACTTCTTACTTCTCTGCAGGCAAAGACAACCCTGGAGACAAGTATTAGCATTCCCATTTGATAGATGGGGAAGCTGAGTCACAGAGATGGGAAATCCCTTACCAGGGTTACATGCAAAGTAACCCAGGCCTGACTCCCAAGGCCCGCTCTTTCCTTCACTGCATGCACTGCTTTCACCCACGAGCTGCTGTCCACACCCCACCATCTTGTAAATGCCCACAAAACAGAGTAGGTCTGGGATTCCCTACCTGGGAGTGACCTCCCTGGCTGGTGTCTGGGCACTCATGTGTAACATGTAGCCTCATATACCCACTTGGGCTTCTGTACATACCCCAGGCCTCCCACACACTACCCCCAACTCATGGCCACACTCAACCTCCAGACCCATGCCATCTCAGCACACTGGACCCCAGGGCCCAAACCCATATCTCCCCTTCACCTGCCTCTTCTAGGGACAGGCCACAGACACCTAGTGCAAAGCTCCTGGCCTTCCCTCTCCTCACCCCCCAACAAATCAGTCACTGAGGCCTGTCAAATCTCTCCTCTTACTCTTCTCCATCTATTTCTTCCTCTCATCCCCATGGCAACCACTTACCTCAGCTCCCAGCACCTTTCTCCTCAAACTCTGTCCAGCCTCCTCAGTCATCTCTTGCCTATAAGATCCCCCTTTGTCCTTGACCCCCAGAAAAACCAGAGTGATAGCCACATTGCATCACTCTGCAGCTCATACCCTTTCTCTGGACAAGGCCCTTGGAAATCTGACCTCAAAGTAGTTGTCAGTCCTTCCCACTCACTCCCGCACTGCGTGAGCCAGATTCACTGTCCCATGAGAGAACTCTGCAGCTTCCCACCTCCACACCTTTGCACGTGCTATTCCCTCTGACTGGAATAATCCTCCCCGTCACCCTTTCTGCCACCTGCACCTGTCAAAGTTCTCATTTCTCCTTGAACGCCCTAGCCAGATGCTGCCTCCCCTGACTGCCCCCCCTCACACCCTTTGGCCTGCATGGTGCACCTCTTCAGGCACCCTGAGACACAGCTGCGCCCCATGTGAGAGGTCGCTGTGCCTCTCTGGTTCTTCCACCCCTACTCTGCAAGTGCCTCGGGCCATAAATGGGACCAGTTCATCTGAGGCCCACTTTTCTACAAGGGGCGCTCCATGCCTGCCACTGGGGGGCTGGACTGGGGGCAGCAGGGCAGACCTGTGGTCTGGCTCAGACCTGAGGCAGGGGTGGTAACGGAAGGTCCTCGGGCTGACAGCCATTTGATATCTTTCCGCCTCTCTCTTGCTAGCAGACACATTCCCTTCCATTTTTTCTTTCCCCTCCATCTGAGCCAAAGAGTGGAAACATTCATTTTCACTGTGATGGACAAAGTGAAACTGGAGAGAGAGGCCCTGGTGAGTGTGTCTGAGTGTGAGTATGAGTGTGAGTGTTTTCCTGTCTGAAATGTCTGGCTGGGCCATATGGGGCCTGTCATGTGTGTATAGGAGTTCGGATGTGTGCACGTGTGTGCACATGACCTGTCATTGTTTCAGCATGTGGTGGTGTGTGTTTCAATAGAACACGTTCATGTGTGTGATTGTGTGTGACTGTCAGTGGGAGGGAGTGTAACAGTGTGAGTATGCCTGTGGTGTGTCCTCATTAGTGTTTGGGGGTGATTATGTGTCCAAGGGTCTATGGGTGTTCACCAGCCCAGCAGGAGGCCACTGGGGGCATCTATGCCCTCATAGGACCCTCCAACCCCCCACAGTGCCTTCTCAGACCCTCACTTCCTCCCCGGGGCTCTAAAATGGGCTCCCTGAGGGGCCCCATCTGCTCAGAGCAGTGAGGGCCAGTCCCCAGAAAGGGATCCCAGGCTGCCTGCCCCTCCCCATCTCAATCCCACGGCCCCCAGACTTTCCAAATGCTCATGGCAGCTCCTGGGAAGCTACCTTCGCTAAGGGCACTCCGAGGGCCACCAGACAAGCCACAGGCTTGAGACACTAAGGCAGGCAGGTGGAAGGATGTGTGGGTGGCCAGGGTCCCCTGAGGGAGGTCAGTGGCATTTCTGTGTCAGGAACCTAGCACGTTCTCACACACACTGAGGGTCTCACACACTTACTGACACACACATTAAGAACATACTGGCAGCCGTCGCTGTCACCCTCACCCCCACAAGTGCACACACTGAGGGGCTTGCACACAGCAACACACATACACACAACAAGCAAACTCAGAGGGCCTGCCTTTACCGGGCTCGCAATTCCTGGGCTCCTCCGGCTGAACAGTGTTTCTCTGCCCCAGGTACTCCTGGGGTTACTGTGTCTCCAGCCCCAAGACAGATACACTGAGGAAGCTGTTTTGGGGCCCTCAGCCCCCAGTCCCTGTGGGCCAGGCAACAGTCCCCTTACCCCTGCAAGTCTCAGTCCTGATCTGGGGGGAGGTGCTGAGCCTCTGGCGGGGACATTCCACAGAACCTCAGTCTCCAGTTTGGGGGTGCTGCCAGGACACCTAGAATAGGAGGGATGTCGGGGCAGAAGCAGAAAAACGAAGAAACTGGAAGGTGGCCAGCAAACCAGCCTTGGCAAAGGGAGAGGGAGGGGAGGGAGAGAGCTGAAGGGCTTCCCTGCCTGGGGCTAGAGGGGTCTCTAAGTCCCCCCACTCCTTCCTCTCTCCTCCATCACCTTGCAAAGGAAGCTTTGTCATTCCCATTTCACAGGTGGGAAGGGACACTCCAGGAGGCAAAGTGACATCGTCAGGGAGTCCACGGGGGACTGTCTGATGATGGAGCCCCTATTCTGGGAGAGGGAGGAGGGGGCTTGATCTAGGCTTCAGCCTGGGCAGCTCTGGCGGGTGTTGGGGGTGATCAGGGGCAGGGAACGGGATGGGCTCCCCCATCCTACTGCCGACCCCTGGCCGGGGTCCCCTTCCCTGCCCCACCCTGAGTCGGAGGAGGCCCTGGCCCAGCTGTCCGGGACAGTTTTAGGGGATGCCTGGGCCGGTCCTGCCCTCAGAGTACCCCACAAGACCCTGCAGCCGCGCCAGTCTCTCCGCCTTTACCTGCAGGCCAGTCGCCTGGCTCCGCTCCCAGCCCTCGAGGGCCGCCCGGGGCGCGCGGGCTCCGCGGAGGGGGCTTCGGCGGCTCGGGCACTTCGTCGGGGTCCGCGCCTGCGGGTCTCTGCGTCGCTCTGCCGGCCGCCCTCGCGGTTGCCGGAGTGGGCGGGCGGGGGGGTGGCAGGGGCGGCGGGAGGGGCGCGGCGGGGCGGGGCCTCCACCCTCCTCTTTCCACAGCCCCGGCCAAAGCCCGCGCCCCGCCCGGCCCGCGCGCGCCCGGCCCAGCCTGGACGTCGGCCTCCCTCCCCAGGACCCACTCTGAGACACCCCCACAACCCCACAACCCCCCACATCCCAGACTGGGGCATCTCGTCCCCCAGTCATCCTCACGCCCCCCTGCCCTCAAGGGCTACCGTCTATGGGGACGCAGACCCGGCCGCTGAGAAGGAGGGCATCGGGTTTTCATTGCGGGGAAAGGGCAGCACAGGGGTTGTGGCCCATAAATGAGTAGACCCGGAAGGCTTCCTGCAAATGGTGACCTAGGCTAAGGGAGATGGACGTACAGGGGAAGAGTGAGGCGGGGTGGTTGTGATCTGCAGATTGGGGTTCAGGGAGGTGAGCCTGTGTGCTCAGAGGCAGGCCGTGCTGAAGCTCGTTACACTTCACCTGCAGGGAAATGGGAGCCACAGAAGACTCTGGAGCAGCACGCTGATGTGGTCAGAGCTGTGCTTTCAGAAGAGCTTTCTGACTCCTACGTAGAGGAAAGTAGAGGTAGGGGCGTGGGTGAGGAGGCTGCTGGAATGATCCTGACGGGTCCACTAAGGTGGACAGTGGGGGTTAGAGGGAAAGGTCAAGTGTGAGGGGAGCTAAGGAGGTGGACTAGACAGGATTTGGATGTGGGGGTGAGGGGCCTGGAAAGGGAGGTATGGAGGACAGCACCCAGTTTCTGGTTAGGCAATGCGGAAGTGGTGACCCAGGAGAAGGAGGCTGGTCATATGCATTTAGTTGGACGTGCCAGTGGGACTCCCATGTATGCACAAGGGAGGTGAGATTTCTGGGCTAGAAATTAGGAGTCCATGGTGTACAGATGATGACTGATGCCACAGGGGTGATGCCCAGGGAAGCAGTGCAGGGAGAAGAGGAAGCCCAGGCCAAGACGTGGGAAATATCAACATTCAAAGGGCATGCGGAGGAAGAGGGTCAGCATCCGAGACCGAGAAGGTGAAGAAGGCAAAGGCAGAGTGTTTCTAGAAGGCCAGGGAGGCCTCCAGGGTAAGGTGTCACAGAAGAGTGTCCTTTGAGACTGATAATTAGGGGTTGGTGGTTGAGGTGGGAGGCAGAGAAAGGGGCAGAAGCCAGGCTGCAGGGACCGAAGAAGCAGCCACAGGCGCTGACACAAGGCATCGAGTGCAGTGGGGGAGCCTAGAGGAACTGAGGCCAGGAGAAGGGTAGTTGTGTGTGTGTGTGTGTGTGTGTGTGTGTGTGTGTGTGTGTGTGTGTGTTCTAAATGGGAAAGAGCCAAGCCCTCAACAGGTCTAGAAAAGGAGCAGGGAAGGCCCAAGGCTGCCTGTCTCTGGGTCTGGGCCTACCTCATCGCCCCTTCCCCCTCCTCCCGCCTGCCCTCCGAGGGCCTCCCACTTTGCTGTCCCCCTGCCAAAGTACACACCAGCCCCGCCACGCCACTCCTCAGTGGGGCCTCTCACCCTCGCCCACCTCCAGAGCCTGGGCCCACTCCCATCCTACCACTCAGATTGGGCGGATTACACGGGGTCTTTGCGTCTGGCCTCCTGGCCTGAGCCAGCCCGAGGAACTACAAGGCATCCAGGCTGAGGCACTGCCTGAGGAAGGGGAGAGGACCTGGTTGGCAGGTACCAAAGAGGACAATGGCTGGGGTGGAGAGCAGGGGCCTTCCCCCAGAGCTGGTGTCAAAACCAGGCCCTTGATGGGGATTAGATGGGAGCTGAGTGTTCAGGGAGAGGGTGGGAGCTAAGCAGAGGGGCTGAAGGTTGACAGCATGGACTCTGGAGTTAGACTGCCTGAGCTCAAGTCCAAGCGCCACAATTCATCAGCTATATGCCCTCGAGTAAGTTACCTAACCTCTGGCACCTCAGTTTCCTCATCTGAAAAGCTCTCATAGGCTTGTTGTAAGGATTAAAATCCATGAATCCACATAGAACATTTAGTTCTGCATGTGAGTTATTCTTAGGGAGGGGAGGGGAGCTTAGTGAAGGGGAGCTGTGAAGCAAGCAGGCAAGTGGGAGGGCGCTCCCATGGGCTCCGCACACAGACACTCACACATACTCAGCCAGCCCCCCACGGGCTCACCCCTGACTCTCCTGACTTATTCCATAAACTTTCCTGAGGCCCTCTGGCCTGGTCCTGTGTGGTACACACCTTCCCTTGCCTCCTGTCTTATTTTCCCACTGCCGAATACCCTGCAGAGATGGAGGGCTCCAGCTTCTTCTCCTTTCAACCAGCCTTGGGAGGCCTGTCCTGTTGTCCTGTGACCCCAGTGTTCACTGGACCCACTATGTGGGCCTCAGCTGCCCATCCTCCAACAGAGGCTGAGAGAGCCATGCCATGACCCTGCCACAGCTGCCTCCTTGTGCACCAGCTCTTGCACAGCAAACCTCAAAGCAGAAAATGAGTATCCTGGAACCAGAAGTCTGTAGACTCTCCCACAAAGCTTACTTCTGGACTAGGCCAGGCCGCACTCCCAGCCAGGCTCCCTATCCCACCTACCAGGGGCTTCCACCTTTGGTGTCTGGACTTCAGTAGGTCAGCTTTGTCTGTGTGGCCTTGGACAAGTTGCTGTGTGTCTCTGGGCTTCAGTTCCCTCAGCCACAAGAATCAGAGACTGTCCAGAGAGGATTCAGGGACTGTTCTAGGCCTGAGCAGGGGTGTCAAATGGAGTAGGTGGTTAAACTGAACCAGATGAGGCATGTAACCTGCTTAGCACAGCCCCTGGCTGAGCTGGTGCTGGCACCCGCCTGGTAGTTCAGAGCATGAGCTGCAGAGTCAAGCAGACCTGAGTTTGGATCCCAGTTCTGCCTGTGACTGTGGGCAAGTGACCTCATTTCTCCAAACCTCAAATTCCTCCTCTTTAAATGGGGAATAATAATAGTCCTTAATAACAACAGTTAACCCGCACAGGGCTCTTACTCAGGCACTAGTCTGAGCCCTTTACATAGATTAACTCGTTGAACACAACACCCCTCTGAAATTGGTATTATTATTGTCCCCACTTTGTAGATGGGAAAACTGAGACACAGACAGGTTAACTGACTCGCCCATGCGTCACATAGCTAGGAAGTGGGTGAGCGTGGACTCGACTCCAGGCAGGCTGGCTCCCTAGTCTTCCCTTTTCCCACCATGCTATAGGGCCTCTTAGAAGAGATAGTGAATAGAAAGGGCTTACCACAGCCTGGCATATACTAGTAGTGACTCCGTAAGTGTTAGTAATTATTACCTGTTACCATAATTTTCCCATTCCTTCTCAATTTCTATCTTGATTTGCTAATAAGAATACTCTCTGGGTGCCAGCCACTCCAGGTTGGAGCCTGAGGAGGGCCTGGATGGAACCTTCCTCTTGCCACCCCTTCCACCTTTCTGGCAAGCTGAGGGGAGGGAAGGATATTTGCATAGATATGTGGCCCAGGGTGTACAAATAGCCTGGGGTGGGGATTGGTGCTGGTAAATTCCTACTCCACCAGGGCCTTGGTGATTCTGCACCCTCCATCCGTACCCTTGACTTCCCACATCTGCTAGAGGACGGAACGCCCGGTCCTACAATGCCTGTGAAGTCCTTCTCTCTGTCAAGCCCCCCTTCCTTCTTTTTAGTTGCTAGTGGCCTTGCCTACAGGGCTAGGGAAATGAAGACCCCTCCTGCAGCCCCCACCATTCTCTTCAGTTCTACCCTAGGGGACCCCTCAGCCCCATCCTTGAAAATCCCAGTAATGCAGTGGAAATTAAAGTTACCTTAAATATTCTAATCTTATAACAATTTTGCTTCAATCAACATCTAAATGTGACCACATGTGCCCAGACCACCCAGCGACCTGGTTGGTGGTTTGTGGGGTGGTACTGAACTCCCTGGGGGAGAGGTCTGTAGGTCACTGGGTCCCTCCCTCTGCTTTCTCCTGGGCTGCCCACTCTGAGCAATCGTTCCCCTTCCTCACCTTCCCTCAGGCAGCCCAGAAAGCACCGCAGACCTGGGTGGAGTCTCCTTATACTCTGTCCTGAACAGCTGGGCTGGGGGCTGGGATGCTCCACAGGCAAGAGGAGAGCAGGGCTGGCTTCACCTGCAAGCAGTCTGTGTGGTTATATAGCGCTCCCTACTCAGCAAGGCTTGCTTTAATGCTCTGCTGGAAAGTCATAATAATGCTTGAAATTCATAATAATTTTTTTTCATAATTTTTGAACAAGGGGCTCTACATTTTCATTTTGTCCTGAGCCCCATAAATTATGTAGCTGGTCCAGCTAGAGGCCCACATTGCCCACATACTCCTCTCTCTCTGGGCCCTCCTCACTCCATTCTCACACTCAGTCAACACCCAGTCAATAAAAATTTATTGAGCACCTACTTTGTACTGAAAAGTAGCGCTAGATGCTTGGGGATACAGTGATGAACAACACAGATCTGGCCCTGGTTTCACAAAATTACCATCTGTATCCACTCAGACACTCACCTATCCACATGTTTTACAAGACGGTGCCCCTAAGAACAATCATGTTCATTGGAACTGCCAATTAGGGAACACTCAGCCTACGCCAGGAAATTTCCATACTTTATCTTTTTTCTTCCTCAAAACAGTCATCAAAGTAGGCATTATTATCCCCATTTTCCAGATGAAAAAACTAAGGCTCAGAATTCAAATCCCTGTCCAGTGTCACATAACCAATAAGTACCAGAGCCAGGACTTGCCCTTGTCTCTCATTTTCAGCCTCTCTTCTCCTCCCCCCACCACACACACGTTGTAGTCAGCTTCTTCCCCATGGACTGAAACTCCCAATATCTCCATGTCCCCTGCTCCTAGCCCGGGGCTATATTTGTATTAAATGAAAGAATTCACATAGAGACAAACTCCGCAAGAAACACAAGGAAAGACACATACACCAAAACACGAACTATCCATATGTAACATATACTGGGTAAGAGCTTGGTGTCCAATGCTGGACTGTTTGGGTTCAAGTCCTGAATCTACCTGAATCAAGTCCTGAATCTACCTATGTATTAGCTATGTAGCTCAGTTTTCTTATCTGCAGAATGGGACTAGTGATAGCATTGTTGTAAATGTTAGATGAGAAATACATGGGAAGTGCTTAGATGAGCATTGGCACGTACCGTGTTTCCCCAAAAATAAGACCTAACCGGAAAATAAGCCCTAGCATGATTTTTCAGGATGACATCCCCTGAACATAAGCCCTAATGCGTCTTTTGGATGAAAGATTAATATACTACCTGGTCTTATTTTCGGGGAAACACAGTAGTCACTCTTCAATAAATATTAGCTGTTGCTATGAATAACATTTGTCTGCGCTCACTCACACACATTGTTGTGACTGTCGCACCATTTTTCCAAGCTCTCCTCTAGCCTAGCCCAGTCCCCGATGCCCTCATGGCTGACAGTCTAGGCACCCAGAGCAAGGAGGGATGAGCAGCTGCTTCTCTCGGGATCCTCCAGGGCTATCCCTGTGAGGACCCACATGTGTGGTGATCAGGTGGGTGCTGCTCCTGACCAGCTCTGGGTCCATCACAGAAGGCTTCCTGGAGGACGCCTCTGACCAAGCCGGTTAAGTGAGACAGGCTTAGGCAGGAGGGTGCTGTCGTGTGCCTTGGCTCCCTCCATTGTTCCTCACAACACTCACCCCCCAACGTCTGCTGCAGCGCCCTCTCTCCACCCCCTTCCCCACAGTAGAAACTTTCCTCTCCTCCTGCCAGAAGCGTAAATTGCCCCCAGGAATGCGCGCATCCCACAGCGCCCCTGGCAGTGGCCAGCAGCCGTCCTGGGGTCAGGCCTGGCCCTACATCAAAGGCTGGGGATTGGTAACAGCGAGGCTCCTCGCCTGCTGCCACCCCCCAATCCTCCCCCCCCCCACACACGCACACACACAGGCCCTCTGGCTTCCAGGGAACAGCACATGGTAGCACTTAAGCTCTGGGAGAAGGAAGGGGAGGATGCTTTCCTACACAACCACCCCCAACCATCCACAATGAACTACTTGTTAGGAGACTATTTTAATTTCACTTAATGCAATTTCTGCTCCTGGGCCTCTGCTGCCACCTCCTTCTCAGACCTAGATGCCCAGTACAAATATAAGGAGGTCAATCCACCAGGGAAAGACTTCACCTGAATATGAAAATGTCACTGGTGGGAGTCTAGAGCAGAAATATGGCTCTTACATCAGGGGAACGGAGCTGGTGTTCTGGTCTCCACTCAGGAGGTAGGGGGGTTGGTTAGGGGAGGGCTCAGTGCTAGCTTGTACAACTCAGGCAGCCAGCAGGAGGGTTCTGGGTGTGTATGGCGGCCACAGACTTCTTAGCCAATGTGCTCTTTCCAATGCCCTGGGTTGACAGGCCCTTCGCCTGGCAGCCATATAAGCTTTACTTCAGGTCCCATAGGCATGACTGGAAGAAGGGGGCATTTCCTGGTTCTGACCAGCTTCTGAGATTTGCTCCATCAGGTGCATCTTCCAGCAAATTCTGGAAACCAGAGGTTCAACGGTCACTCTCTGGGACAATACAGTGGTAATCTGGAGACCCCTGGTGGCCATAGTCTGCAGAGCAAAGCCTTTCCTTATAGAGTTCTGCCCAGCCACCGCCAAGCCCAAGGGCCACCAGCATGGACCCCTCTCCAGCTCCAGAAGTCCTGGCCCAGGCTCTTTGGTCAGTCCCTCCCATATAGCCAGGCACACTGGCACCATCTTGCTCCGGGGACGTGCCAGGACATCAAGGAGAATGGGGAATGGCCTAGCCTGGGGTGGGGGTGGAGTCCCAGCCACAGTCAGAGGAGGCAGAGGGGCATGTATTCTCCGTAATTAACTACAAGGTGGGAGTACAGCAGTTAGGTTGCTGGGACTTGTGTGTTTGGCTCATTAGGGAAAGATGATGAAGTGATGTCCCGAATAGCTCCAGCCCTTTCCTTTCCCTCAGCCCCTGGATGCACATCATACAATCGTGGGGCCGTAACTGGGAAAAGTCACTAAGGGGGCTTTGTTTCCACAGCTTGCTGAGCCTGTAATGTTGCACAAGATTAACTATGGGAAAGGAAATATCCAAAACCTCACGCCATACAAACGGCTGCTGGAAAGTAGGTTGTGGTACTGGGAGGAGAGGAAGGGCGAGGGCCCCCCTGGAGAAGGGAAAGGGTGGTGGAGCTCACTTTTCTTGGCAGGGTCCCGACACCACACAACTCTTTCCACATCTGGGCCCCAGCATTCATTCCTTTAATCTCTCCTTCATTCACTCAACTCTAGTGCAACTGGACCCAGCCTTATACTGGGTACTAAGAATACAGTTGACCAAAATGGGGTGCCTGCCCTGCAGCCCAAATTATACCTAGAGGGAGAGGAAGAGGCTCAAAGAAGATCCCAGAGGGAGCATGAGCCTCCCTGTACTTGGAGACACAAAAGTGACCTCTGCTCCTCCTCAGTGGAGGCAGGTCACGTGCAAACTGCCTCTTACTGGTGTCCCAGAAGCCTGGTCCCAACCTATACAACCAAGACATACTTCAAGCACAATGCATATATAACTGCTCCTCAGCTCAGGCCTACTAACCATGGGGAAGGCCTAGGGGCCCCATTCCCCACTCTCCCAACCCGTGTCTGGACCTCAAGGCCCTAGGCTGTCCCCAAGAACAGTGCCAAGTAAGGCCTGACAACCTCTGCTCCCCCTCATCCCCCTTTAAAACTACCCCAAAGCTAGGAGAGGGAGCCACAGGCCTGCTCTCCTCCTCTCCACAGTTCTAATCAGGCATCGAGAACACAGGCTTTGGAGTTTGGCTGGGGCTTTTGAACCCTAGCTTCTCCACTTATTAGCCATATGACCATGGATGGGCAACTTGTGGCCTTCCCTCCAAAAATGCAATTATTGTGAATTAGATAATGCATATAAAATGCTCTGTACAGTATCTGACACATGGTAAGCGCTTGATAAATGGTACATGGTCTTTCTAAGCCAAATCCCCCAACTTGGTGGCCAAGAGGCCAGCATAGTCCATCTTACGTATATCTGGGATAATGGTCTGTTTCTAGATCTTACTAGAGAGCGTAGACCCAAAAATGACTCAGAAGGGGCCTCATTTGCTCCCAGGTTTCCCAGGCCCTGTGGTCTGTGGGGAGAAGCCATTCCTAGACCAGGTGAAATCAAGGCAGAGCCCAAGAACTTAGCTGGTCTCTGCGCCCCACTGTAACAAAATCCCCAGGGCTAAGCAGAAAGAAAACAGGACAGGATTGGGATTTCACTCAAGAATGTGTCTTTATTGAAGAATTTGTAAGAAAAAAGGCTGAAGCCTCTGTAAAAAGAGGAGATGTTGCCCCCAAACAGCAGGGAGGAGGAGCAACCTGGGTGGCTTCCCAGAAGTCAGTGTTTCCAGCACAACAGGCTCCCCTTTCCTGGCAAGCACTAGAGTGTGTCACACTACAGCTAACAATTCTCACCCACCCCTCCCCACTTCTCCTCCCTGTCCCATAACCCTGGGCCCCCTACAGCCATTTGCCAGTGGTTTTCTGAAGGTCCAGGGATAGGTGTGCTAGGCTTGCCTCTTAATGGGGTCAAAGTGGGTTTCGCTTTGGAAAATTCAAACAGGAATGTACAATGGTTGAGCTCGTTCTAGTCCAACCAAGGATGACTACGTCCAGCCGCTCTGATGGAAAAGGGAGCAAAAGATTTCCCTCCTGAATGTGCACACTTGTGGGGCAAATGGACTACATCACAGTCTGCTCTTTACTAGCATGGAGAATGGAAACAAGGTTAGAAGAATATGCAACATCCGCGTTAAAGAGTCACTGAGCTCCAGAGGGCAGGGGAGCACCGGGGCTTCCTGATTCCAACGCGCGCTCCTGCTGGCTCCCCTGATGTCCTGGGGTCCGTCATTCCTCTCCAGCTGGGAGATTGTCCTCAATCCGCCTGATGAATCTCATCCGGATTTCTGTCACTCCGTCTCCTTTCAGGGTGTCTTGGACAAACTTGGCCTCCACAGCCATCTGGACCTGGGGAACAGTGGGAAAATGAACGAGTGGCTGCCTGGTCATGGTCTCTGGGGAACCATTAAGAATAGGGTTATAATTGGCTCAGCCACAGCAGCCAAAAAAGGGGGCTGGTTTCCCACAGGACAAGATTGCCAAATCTAGTGTTCCCCGACAGAAGGCAGTGGTCCTCATCCCTAAGGAGAGACTTAGCAAATAACACCCCCGAATGAGACTGTCACCAAATAAGCCAACCTGGGAATGGACGTTCTGGGCTTTGGGGGCTGACAGCACCTTCTCCCAGCCTAGGAGGGAGGGTCACCACCACGTAGAGATGACAGGCTTGGATCCTACGCTCAGCAGCACCGCCATCTCAGGCAGCAAATGTACTGGGTGAGCCAAAGGCCTTTCTTCTCTCTCTCTCTCCTTCCTTCAAACACTTATGAAGCCCCTAATACACTTCAGGTGTCCCAGAAGGTAAAGAGCTGCACTCACCATCTCCAAGGCTCCCCGCAACACCCCACACAAGAGATTGGAATAAATAAGGGATGAGTGGTTATCAGGAAGTTCCACAAAGTCCACCAAGGGGTTGTTTTCCAATATGAGGGAGAATTCGTCACCAGCTGGGCTCCAATTGGTGATGCTTGGAGTGATGCCCAAGTACATTTTGAATGCCACCTGTCGGGGACACACAACAGCACAATGGGAACAGTAGTAGAGACTGTACAATAGGGAGGTGATGGGCTGGCATAGAGCTATTAAGCGGCTTGGGAACAAAACTGGGGCCTCTGCAAGATGTTGCAGCTTTAGGTATTCACAGGGCACAAGTCCACACCCCTCTCTTTCAAGGGCTTCATAAATTAGTCAACAACTTACTGTCCACCTGCTCTTCTTAGCAGAAGAGAGCACTGATCTGAGTGGGGTGGCTGCCCCAAACGAGCATCTCAGTGCAGACAGCCCTCAACCCTCTTCCCTGTCCTGTCTGTGCTGTCTGAACCTTTCTTCTTGAAAGCAAATACAGGTCACTGGAGCAGAAGTACTCTGCAGATACCCTTCCCTCTGTCCACCCTCCTAATTCCAAACCCTCACAAAACTCTCCACTGTCAACCCTCTCTAGCATTTGGGCATGGACAAACAATAGATGCTCTACAATAGACAGAATCAACCTTTATAGGTAACTGACACCACAAAGCTATAGGTGTTTTATCATTTATTACTCCTATATTATGTAACACTAACATCAATAGCAAACATTCACTACATGCACACACTATGTTAAGTGCATTCATTTTACCTGAATAATCATGTTCATTTTTTCATTTACTCCTTACAACACCCTGTAAGATAGCTCTTATTTTCTTTAATTTAAAGGTAAGGTACCTGGTAATTAAAGAGGTTAGAAGTAACTTACTTAAGAACTGGTAAGTCCTGGAGCCAGAATTGGAAGCCAGGTTTGTCTGTATTATTAAGCCCTATGCTATTCTGCTACCTCTTCACAGTTGAGGAGATCTGGCTTTGATTTCAGTGGGACTTTAATCTACAGGGATGATCCCAACCACTCCTCCCTTCTCCATAGTCTGCGCTCTTCTCCAACCACCAGGAAGGCTTCTTTGGCCCAAACAGCTGCCTGACTTGTCTTTTGGAATGCTAGGGGCCTTCCCAAGGGAGACAGACAGAGTGGTAAGCAGTGCCTCCCAATGATAACCCTTCGGCATGGCCAGTTGGCCCATAATGACCTTGGCGATAACATCCGCAGTTTCCCGAAAGTCGTGGCACCTGCCGACGTTTGACCGTGCCAAGAAGTCTTCAATCAGTCGGACTCCGATGTTATAGCCCCTGGGGAGCAAACGAGAGAACAGACTATACTACGGGGTCTGAACGTCTGACGTCTAAACATACGGCTGTCGGTGGTAAAAGGAAAATGGGATAATTCCGGAACATCCCAATAAATGAGCTCAGTGGAAACTAAAATGTTGGTTACAAAAGGGAGGACCCTGTTCTGGGCTCTACAGAACCATGTAGATTCAATGTGTGGGGACCCCCCCCCATTCTTGTCGCTCCCACAGAGCAGCTCACTCACATTTTGTCCAGCTGTTTATTCACGTCTTCATCATTTTCATAGTCCTTGCAAAGCTGAGTGACCAGAGCCCCATAGGTCAGGGTGAAGAGCTCAGAGCTCTAAAAGAGATTCAACGGGCAGTTAGGACCAAGTCGTGCAAGAGGAAGGTTGGTGAGAGTCGGGACTGGCCTCAACGCAACTGTCAAGGTTCAAAGGCAGGTAACCTGTGTCTGGTGGGAGAGAACATCATCCCCTGTGGAGTGACTGAGGAATTTAGCTTCCCAGGGTCAACGTGGCAGGGCTGCAGCCAGACCCACTACAAAACGGATGTACAGACACCTCATGCACTGAGCAGTCACGCCTCCAACACAGTAAGGGGGGCTTCTGCCAACCCAGACCCCACCACGGCTGCCAAGCCTAAGCTCAGGCCACCAGAATCTGGTGTTGGAGCACTAACTGTTCACTAGATACTGTGACAGACAGACCAAAGCACACATTTACAAATTACCCTCTGTGGGTTAGCAGGTATGACCACTGGCTTCCCCACACCTTACAATGTCCGGAGTGTCTTGGCCTAGAGTTAAACTGCACTGCTAAGGCCACACCCAGGTCCTCGGGGAGGGAAGGAAGTCCTAGACAAAGTCCACTCTGTGTGGATGATAACCCTTCTCCTAAGTCAGCAGCGCGGGAAAACATAACGTTCCTCTTGACACATAGCTCAAATGTTTCCAGGAAAGGGGGTAACTGTGAAAGCAATATAATCTTTTGTGTATCTGAAACACAATACTGACCTGCACTGGTTTCTATTACAACCACAGTTAAAATCACAGAAACTCTTTCTGAAGTAAAGTATCCTGTCACCTTCCTACCAAGAAACAGAAAGATGAGGAAGGTGAAAGGAATGGCAAAAACCAAGACTACAGAATGAAAGCAGCAGGTCAGGGGGAGGGCATTCCCAGAGTTAAACAAAGTGAGAAACATGTTAACTAACGGTGCCTCTGGACTGATGGAGTCACACAGATGTAAGGCTGAAAATCAACACTGTCACTCAATCACTCCCTCCTCAGTGGTGGCTTGGCAAACTTGGAGCCGAGCACCTTTTTGTCTTCACATCTTCTGGGGAAGAAAGTCCCCGTAATGTTAAGGCCCAGGTTCTGAAGACTCAATGATCCTCACCTCAACCCCATGGCCTGGAGGGGAGGCCGCTGCAAGAATAATAATGTGAATGTCTTTTGATTACATACTGGATTCTATTTTTCATCATCTCATTTCCACCCCACAATAACTCTGTAAAGCAGAAAGGGCAGGAGTTAATCTCATTTTAGAGATGAGGATACTGAGACTCAGAATAGTTAAGAGAATCTGCCCAAGGATAAACAGCTAATACTTGACAAAAGTAATTCTGGGGGACAAAAACCAGCCAATGTTCATTCTACCCGCTGTTCCCCACAACTACAATAAACTCCCCCAAAACAAAACAAAACAACTCAGCTAGGAAGTCAAAGAGAATCAGTTTCAGAATCAGGAGCTCTTTGAACTCAACTAACAGTCAGATCAGGGAGCGTCCAAGAGACCACTTACAAATATGGCAGTTAAGGAGAAGCTACGAAGAAGGGGAATGATTTTTTTCTAGTAAAGTTAAGGGTTTGGCACTAAAATGACTTGGGCATGAATGGATGGAGACAATCCAGCAGTAACCAGTCCATAGAATTGGTATCACTGCATTAAGTCAGGAGAGCTTTCCTTCCATTATTAATGAGCTCTTGGAGAGATACTCCAAGAGCCTCAGCCCATTAAGCCAAGTAACACTCACTTCATGATGTTATCAAGCCCCTTATGCATGAAGCAGCCCCAAATTTACTGATAAGAGAAATCAAGATCCAAGACAGATCTGCCCGTGATCACAGCATCAATATGCCTCGAACCTGGGAAAGGGGTCCAGCCGAGGCTCTCCACACCCTCTCTAATTTGCAAATCTGTCTCCATCTTCAACTATGAACCTAAGCCTATTTGGAACAGTGTGCAACATAAATATATAACTTAAAGGTCTTCATATTTTAAAAATAGAAGTGGGGCTATATATAGAAAAAACATCATTCATTCAATGTTTACTATATACCAGCCACTATCTAATAGGAAGGAGACAGATAATACACCAAATTGATAAACTATACGGTTTGCCAGAGAAGTGGGATTCAAGAACCAAAAGCTATACAGACACACAAAGGCTAATATCTTTACTAACACAGATGCTTGCTAGCTGACATTTACTAAGTGTCAACTGTATTCTTAGGTGCAGTGTCACACTGCTAGCTTTACATGCATCACCTCAACCCTCAGAACAACCCTATGATATAGATACTAGTATTACCTTTTTAGATTTTATTTATTTATTTATTGGGAAGGGGGAACAGGATTTTATTGGGGACAGTGTGTACTTCCAGCACTTTTTTCCAAGTCAAGTTGTTGTCCCTTCAATCTTAGTTGTGGAGGGTGCCATTCAGCTTCAAGTTGTTGTCCTTTCAGTCTTAGTTGTGGAGGGCGCAGCTCAGCTCCAGGTCCAGTTGCTGTTGCTAGTTGCAGGGGGCGCAGCCCACCATCCCTTGCAGGAGTCGAACCCGCAACCTTGTGGTTGAGAGGACGCGCTCCAACCAACTGAGCCATCCGGGAGCTCAGCGGCAGCTCAGCTCAAGGTGCCTGTTCAATCTTAGTTGCAGGGGGCGCTGCCCACCATCCCTTGTGGGACTCGAGGAATTGAACTGGCAACCTTGTGGTTGAGAGCCCGCTGGTCCATGTGGGAATCGAACCGGCAGCCTTCGGAGTTAGGAGCACGGAGCTCTAACCGCCTGAGCCACCGGGCCGGCCCCTAGATTTATTTTTTAAAGCTGGTGAAACTGATGCTTAGGACAATGAAGAAACTTGCCCAAGGTCACACAGCACGTAAGTAGTGAAGTCAGGACTCAATCCCAGATAGTACTATACTCCCGTGGTGAGTACTTTTCTGACTCTCTCATCGAGTATGTGCTTAGGGACTAGGACTTCATCTCTGCATTTCCCACAACACCTAGCACAGAGCTTTGCAGACAGCTGGGACTCAAGAAAAGTTTGCTAGACAAATGGGCTGTTTCTGTTTGCACAGACTAAAAGCAGAGATCTAGTTACTTGGGTACATTAACCCTGTAAGTCTTGGAAGGCTTACGTGGGAACACAGCAAGGAGAAGATTGCTGATTGCAGAAGACTGATTTGATTGGGAAGTGGGCTGCTAGAGGTGGGGACACCCCAAGCAGAGAGGAGAGAAGCACGTGGAAATCAGGTGGCTACAAAGAGGATCATGTGACAAGCCCCAAGTAGGTACCAGTAGGAACTGAGTGAGAGGATGCACCAAAGCTTCATGTGATTCACTCGATAAACATAGAAGCTCGTGCCAGGCATCACTCTAGGTGTTGAGATAGAGCAGTGAACAAAACAAATCCCTACTCCCACAGAGTTTACATCCTCATGGGGGGAGACTGAAAATAAACAATACACAACTTATAATGAAATATTTAAAATGAAATAGTGCTATGAAGAAAAACAGAGTAAAGGATAGAGAACTAATCACATGTGCAGGGAAGGCCTCTCTGAGGAGGTGATAGTTGAGTAAACTGCATGAAGTGATGAGTAGCTAGTAGGTGACTGCCTGATGGAAGGGAGTTCCAAGCAGCAGACAACAGTAGTTGTAAAAGCTCTGAGGCAGGAGTGTGCTGTTGTCCCTCCATAATTCCCTCACTTCACCAAAGCTGAGTGAACGCTGGAGTTGGGGGTGGACACTGTAGCTTCCTGCTAAAGTAGTATTAAAGATTTCAATATTGATTGCAGGTAAAAAATGTACAAAACAAGAGCAAGATATGAAAACTAAGCAAGAAGACCTCTCATATCTGCTCATCTATCAAGAAAAGGAGGAGGAAATATTTACTATGCCCTATGCATTTTACATTGTAATCTCATTTAATCCTACGTAGGCATTATTGCCCCCATGTTATAGATAAGGAAATTGAGGATCAATTGAGAAAGACAGAATTCTAAGCAATGTCCATGCTTTCTCCCCTACATGACAGTTTCCTAGCAAAATACACACATTCATTTAAATTCTTGGTATTTCCTCCAAAAGAGGAATTCTTAAGCTGTGATCCATGAAGTATCTTCAGGGGGCTGACAAATCCCCCCAAAACTTAAGTAAATGTCTATGTATATGTTTTTCTATTTAATATTTCTGGAGAGAAGATCCATAGGTGTCATCAGCTTCTCAAAAAAGGGATAGAAAGAGAAAAAGTTAAGTACTACTCAGGAGTAATAGGTCCTACGGCACATTTCTGGTGGCTGTTCCTGATGTAAGATGCAAAGGTGTGAGGGAAGTTTCATCATCCCTCTAGAACTGAGGGTCAATGAAAGACCACAGATCTGCCCAGCATGCAAATTATTGTTTTTAAATCAGAAAACAAAAACAGACAGCATAGGCAATTCTGGAAGAATTAAAAATATGTCAAAGAAAAGGAACACGTGCCAAGAAGTCCCCTTACTTTGGAGAAAAATGTCATCTACCTTACTTTCCAAGCCCAGACCTCATCCGCAGCCCAACTTCATGGGACTACATGGTGTCCCTCTATTTCCAGGACAAGTGAGCCTCCCTCTACCAGAGGGCACCACTTAGTGCCCAGACTCGCCCACCTCTTACTCTACCGAAGAGAAAGTTTCCTCCTGGCAAGACCAGTATCTGGGCATCTTGCAATGCCAAAGCAAGTGTGAGGGGCAGTATGGCCCAGCAGTCTGAAGCATTAGCTTTGGAGTTAGAGAGACATGGGTTCAAATCCTAACTCATCCTAGCTGTAAATTTGGGCAAGTTATGTAACCTGAGCTGTAAAATAGCGATATTATCCATCTGAGAGGATTACTTGGAGGATTAAATGGGATAATGTACGGAAAGTGGTTGGCCCAGTGCCTACCACACTGTAAGAGAGCAATGGAGGTACGGTAGTTACTGCTATTACCCTCGTTGTTGTTAGCCTAACACGCAGCTGCACTCCGGCCGTGGAGGTCCTGGAGCTACTCCATCCCCTCCAACCGGCTTCAGGCCCGGGACGCCCCTGAGTGACTCTCCCTTCTTCACCCACCAAGCAGCCTCCTTCTCGTTCCTTCAGCGGAATCAGCACCCTCGCAGAGCTCACAGGAGGGCCCTTTCCCAAATGTGCCCCGCGCGGGGCCCCTTCCCCAGAACGCCTACATTCCGCCCCGCCCGCGAGGTCACGCGCTCCGATTTACCATTTTCTTGCTCTCGGTGCCTCGGTTCGTCTGCCTCGACATGGTGCCAGCCGCCCTACCTCGCCTAGCCACAGACACACTCGGCGACCCCTTCTGACACCGCCGGCTCAGTCGCAGACCCTCAGCCTTCGGAACTGACCGGCACCGACTCACCACGCTTGCGCGGCCTGCCGCGGGGCACCACGGGACTCGTGGTCTGGCGGACAAAGGTAACTCCCGCCCAATAAACGTCGGACTACAACGCCCAACAGCCCGGCTGGCAGCACCTCCCCTTAGCGCAGTTGAACTACAACTCCCAGAGAGCTCCGCGCGCGGCGGACTTGTAGAGCCTGTCTTCCCCCTAGGCTGCATTTTGACCGCTGGGTGGCGCCCGCAGCTTGCGGTAATCCTGTATCATCCGCAAACCCCGTGTCTCCTCCCTCCCAGCCCCCACTCAGATATGCTCCGCAAATTCCTCTCTCGCCAGCGTTGGTTTCGGAAAGTCCCTCTTTTGAACTAGCTTCTTATGTTGTTGCTGCAATTCAAAGCTAGAAGCTCCCAGGATGTCCCAAAAAACTACGTAGATCTGGCTTCATTACAAAAATATTTAATGACCAGCTACTATGAGCCAAGCATTTCGCTAATGGCTTTCTCTTCAAACTACCATCCGTCCCCAAACCCCAAACGCAACCAGCACCTGCATCTTACCACCTGTGACTTCGTGAGGGAATATCCAATGTGTTAGATAAAGTTCGGGTCACTTACTCCCCACTCCCTCTTCTACAACTACATTGCCTGGTTTCCAGAAGAGAAAGATCCCCAGTGTTGGCCTTGGCCGCAGCCAGTCCTGGGTTTTAATCCTAGTTTTGCCACTTAAGGCTAGTTGCTGAATCTCTCAGTTGTTGTGAAGACTGGTGAGCCGTGTATGAAGAGCACTTGGGCACAAAGTAAATATGTATTCCCTTTCTTCCAGCCACTCTGAAAACACAGCCGGACAAACAAGCCCCAGAAACACCAGGGGAA
Source organism: Rhinolophus sinicus (assembly GCF_057876585.1). NCBI lineage: Eukaryota > Metazoa > Chordata > Mammalia > Chiroptera > Rhinolophidae > Rhinolophus > Rhinolophus sinicus. Next base: position 25,025,475 of record NC_142514.1, read on the forward strand.
TGTGCTGGCCACACCCTCACCCATCACCAAGGGGAAATCCTATAATCCCTGACCAGAGCTCTTTGGTTTAAATGCCCACCACCCTTCCCTGGCTGGTCAATTCTGAGAGGCAGGGCTATGTCACTGAGTACCCTTCCCTCACTTAGGCCTGGTAGCCTGACTCTGCAGCAGCTGCATTCTAGCCCCTAGCCTTCACCATGACAACCAGCCTGCCTAGACATGAGCCAGCCAGGCTGGGGAAGACTGGGGGGGCCCAGGCTGCTCAGTGCCTGAGATTCCCCAGGTCTCTGCCTCAGGGTGCAGGACAAATCATTATTATACCCTTCTCCCTGTGCACAGACATTCTGGGGCCTCCCTAGAGGCAGTGCCCCTTGATTCTCCCTCCTGTGTCAGTGCCCCCAGGAAAGGGAATTAAGGGCTGAGGGTTCCGGGAAGGAACATGGTGTGGTGGGGGTGCAGGAAAGCAGGGGTCAGCTAGCCCCCAGAGGCCAGCATAGCCAGAGAAGAGCCTCCTGCATTCCCAGGAGAGAGGACAGCTGAGGTGAAAGCTGCAGTTGGCTGGCCTGTCTGTCCGTCTGGGCTCCTCCCTGCTGGCTGCCTTGGCTGCCTTGGCTGCCCACAGAAACCTGAGTCACAGTCACGGCCTGCCGCCTGGCCTGACCCCACCCAGCCTGCTGTCAGGCAGGGAGATTCTGGAGAGACTGGAGGTGGAGCCTCTCCTTGCATGTCTTCCAACCTCTGAGATTCTCTCTCTCTCTCTCTGCCAGTGATTCCTCCTCTTGGTGTCTTTTTCTTTGGGACTTCTCCTCAAAGCATCATCAGTCCTAACTTAAGGGTTGGGGTAGGGGGTGTCCATCTTAGGCTGATCTATAGAGTCTTCTCCTGGCTCAGATGGGAATTTAGAAGCTCCTTAGACAGCTGCTCCAAGGGCGCTCAGTACAGCTCCCATTATCCCCAAATCCCAAATCCTCTCCCAACTAGGACACTTAGGAACACTAGGCACCCCCTCCCTACCCTGTCTCCTCTCCCTAGAAAAGAACATTGCCAGGACAGCTTCCCTTCCCTAGCAGGGGCTTTAGATAAGGACCTCTTCCTGAGAACCCAATGGGTTGAACCTATTTAGTCCTGGATCTGAGTTCCTCCCCCTCCAATCCCTCTCTGTTCTTCTGCTCCCCAAGAGCTGGAGGGAGGGAGGCCTGATTAAAGCTGGTGTCGCCAAAGCCCTTGAGGATATTTCCTACCCCAGGTCCCAGGGAGTGGGACCTGGAAGCTACTACTCCCCAGGAAAGCAGTCTGAGTTAGAGACCCCTTCGTTCTGCAGTGCCTTGGGGTGGGGGTAGGAGCGAGACTCTAGTGTCAGTTATTCTCTGCTGCCCCCACCATGAGGCCCCTCCCACTTCCTACTTTGTGGGTGTGGAAGCAGCCTCCAGGGCTTTGGTCCTGATTCATATCTCTGTGTCAATCTCCCAGTGATTTCCTTCACCCCTCCATTAGGTTCATCCTGGACCCTGCCTCAACAAACCTAGGAGGTTATAAATGCTCTTATTCCTGCCCTCCCCCTAAAAGGATCAGGAAGGGGACATATTTCTGATCCCCATTCAGTGCCTTCCCCCAACCTAGCCTGTGATGTGACTAACGGCTCATTCAAGTCTGTTTCCGTAAAGGGGGAGGAGACTGCTCTGAGTGGTAGGCGAAGGCACTGGGGAGGCCACCGAGTTCCCTGCCTCTTACCTAAGAGGTCAGGGCATCCTGTTGGAGCTTCAGCCCTGGATGTTGCAAGTGCCCCACTTATTCCTTCTTTGGAATGTTTAATATTTTGGGTGGAGGGGGTATGTGAGATCCCCAGGCACTGTCACTCAGCCCCAAACTCAGAAAGAGATGCCCATTCTAAACCCTCTCAGTGGCCAAGGCCTGGGATCTGCCAGGGGTCCTGGTCAGTTAGGGGGAGAGTAGAGAGAAGCCCACTCCATCTGTCACCTGTCACTTTGGCAATCATAGGACACTGGTGCTCTCCAGGCCCTGTCCTCCCAGGACTGGCTGTGGGCCCATCAGCAGCAGGAAGCCTTCCGAAGCTGGTGAGAGGAGAACTGTGAAGTTGCCTAACTCCCAGATGTCCCCACTATTAGCATCGTGTAAAGGGGTGCAGGTGCCTCCACCCTCAATCTAGGGAAGGATTCCTCAATCTAGGGAAGGATTCCCCAACCTTGGCACTATTGATATTTTGGAGCCTGATTATTTTTTGTTCTAGGGGCAGTCGTGTGCATTGCAGGATGTTAAACAGCATCCCATAGGCTCTAAGCACTGGATGCCAGTCATACCCCCAGTTGTGACAACCAAAAGTGCCTCTAAACATTGCTAAATGTCCCTTGGGGGGCAAAATTGCCTCTGGTTTTGAACCACTGTCAGAGGCAACAGTGTTCTCTTTGCAATGAGCTCCTCAAAGTCAAGCTCAGCTCATTAGACACAGCAGAGGCTATCCAGTTCTAAAGTGCTGTTCACGCTTCCCCTTCGGAAGAACCTTCAACAGCTCCCCAAGACCTACATCATGAGGTCAATTGTGTTCCAACCCATCTCTGGCCTATCTTTTCATTTTCAGCTACTACTTCCCCTTCCACTATTCTTAGGCTCCAGCCAATGAGGATATCTCACTACTCCCACCTATATGTCTGTGTCCTTGCAGTCACCTCAAGATCTGGGGTGGGGGTGGGGGTGGAGGAAGAACCATCCCAGAGGGCTCTCCCCTTGTTGGATTCTGTTCATGAATTCTCCTGTGTCTAGTCACTGCCTGGCTCAGGGTGGGCCTGTTCAGCTCTGGAAGATGCAGGCGCTGAGGCCTCTGACCTCACAAAGGACAATCCCGAACCTCATCATCCACATGGTCCCTCGCTCTCCCTCTGCAGGTGGGATGACGGACAACAAAAATGGGGGATCTGTTCCTCATCCTAATCTGCTTTTACCTTTGAAGCCCCATCATCATCATCATGCCTGTTTATTAAGCATTCCCTATATGCCAGGCTCTATGCTAAGCACTCCATCTGCATTACCATAATTATCCTTTACAATGACTCCAATATACCTCACGGTACCATTATTTTCCTGACTATAGGTGAGCAAACTGGGTTTCAGAAAAGTTAAGACTCTAGCTTAAGGTTACCAGCTCCACTTGCAAACCTTCTATCATCCTCTCCTGATTTAGGGCTGGAGGGGGAACTATTCCTTCCCCAACCCCTCCTCAGAGGGTTCAGGCCCCCAACTACTCACTCCTCCCAGGACAAGCTGCTCTTAGGTTTCCTGAGACCCAGACCCCTTTGTTCCCCACACTCCTTGAAATGGCTGCTCTCTGGAGCTGCTCAAGGAAGGAGAAGCTAGTGGGAAAGGGAGGCAGGAGTACAGCATCTCACTGGCCTAATCTCTGGACAATGGAGAACTGGAGAACTGGCCTTCTGGAGGTCAGGACAAAGGGCAGGGCTGGGGTGGACAGGCCCAGCTGCACGTCTGCCTTCCTCCTGTCAATCCCCGCAGCAGCACCATTGATCCACCTTCCCAGCAAGCTCCCTGCTCTCTGCCCAGGCTGCGCCTGCCTTGGCTGGAGGCCCCACCTCAGCTGGCACTAACAGGGGACTGGGGGATCCACTCTGGGGGACTGGGAAGCGGGGCTATTTGGGGGAGGGGTGTCAGAAGGGGCTCAGTCCCTTCAATAGGCCACAAGTGAGAAAATTCTTCGAGGAGACTGAAGGGGTCCTCTGATGGGGGCGGGAAGGTTCAGGGCCAGGACCACCCAATTTGGAGCCAGGAGGGACCCAACAGATTAGAGACCTGGGTAAAGCAGCGGGGCAGGCCTGTAATTACCCTACAAGAGCAGAGAAAACACCAACCATAGGATACTGGAGGAAGGGCTGCAGCGAGGCTCCCGGGCCTCTCCCAATCCTAACCATGACCAGAGGAGAGAGCCTAGCCCTTTTAGGGGTCTCCTTGTGACCCTCCAGGTTTACCGACGTTCTCCGGACGGATTTTATTTGAGGTGGGTTTGGGAAGCAACTTAGACTTGAAGCTGCTGCCAAGGTCTCAGAGCCAGAGCTCCCAGGCTCCAGGGTGGGATGGGGGCTACCAGCCCTGCTCCCCCTACTGCCCCCAGTCCTAGCGGCGGGTGAGTCACCAGAGCGCTCCCTACATAGTCCTCTCGCGCGGCGGCGCGTACCAACGCGCGGCCGCAGGGGGATGCAGCTCGACGGCGGGGGTCTTCCTAGAGCGGTGGTCGTCCCTCAGCGGCCGCCGCAGGACAGGAGTCCGGAGGCTCGAGGCCCAGGCTCCAGGGCGGGGGCGGGGCGGGCGGGTCAGGCGCGCAGTGGCTGGGTCCCGGACGCTGCGGGGGCGGCCCTCCCTGCGTCCCACTTGGTACGCGCCAGCAGTGAGGCCAGGCCCAGCCCGGGCGGTACAATAGGGTTGGGCCGCGGCCGGGTCTGGGCCGGCGCCGGGAAGGGAGGAGGATCGCGGCCGGAGCCGACAGACCCTGGGCGGCTGGCAGACTCTGAGACTCGCAGGCCAGCAGCCGAAACATCCTCTATCTTTCGCGGAGCTTCCCGGCCTCCGAGTCGTTGTCCGCTGGGCCAGGCCGGGCGTGATGCGCCGCGGGACCCCTGGCCTGGCCGCTGGCCGCCGCCGCCACTGAGACCCCAAGATCCCCCTGTGACGCCGCAGCCATGGAGAGCGGCCCACATGCCGAGCCGGGTGCTGGAGCACCCCCAGGTATGCCGGGAGCCATGCAGAGGCGAGATGGGAGGAGGTCAAGGGGTCTCCAGGAGGCCGAGGATAAAGCTGGCACACTGGGCGGGGACCCTCCCCCGCCGTGCCCTCTGACCACTTGAAGTTTAAAAATAAAGGTTGCGGCGGCGGCGGCGGCTCGGGGCCACCGACGCATCTTCTGACAGCTGCCCCTTCCCCCAATTTGGGCGCCGGGGCGCACTGGGCGGCGGGATCCGCGGGGATCCGGAGTTGTCGGGTGACCCTTCCGCTCCAGCCCCGTGCCACCTCGACTTCCCCGCCCCCATCCCCCTTCCTATTCACGCAAGCCCTGAAGATCCTCTTCTACTGAGCCAGGGAGTCTGTCCTCCTTCCTATCCCCGGTGACCACGTGTGACCCCAGCCTGAATGTGTGTGTTAGGGGTACAGATTCTTAGGCCTGGAGCCCTGCATACCGAAGCCTAGGCCCTAGCACCCTCCACGCCCAGGCCGGGGCTCAGACCTCGCCCCCACTCCATCCCTCCAGCTGCCGCGCAAAGGGCCTGTTGCTGCTGTGGGCCGGCTAAGAGGGGAGGGGAGGGGAGGAGAGGGGGAGGTCTCTTGCCGCCGCTGCCAAGTAACCCGGCGGATAAAGGCGAGGGGGAGGGGGAGGCGGCATTGTTTGGGGCTAGGGCGGGAGCTGGGGAGTGGGCCGCTTCCCCAGCAGCCAGGCCTACTCCGGAGCCCACCCAGCCCGATTTGGGGAGGAAGGGGACAGAAGTAAATCTGCTTACCCCGCCCGCCCTCCTTTCCAGGCTCTCTGGGCCTGAGTCTTCCCCTGGAGAATGAAGTGAAGGCTCAAGGCCGGCACTCCGGGGACCTGCCACATCATTCCTCAGCTTGAGGCTTTGGATGCCTACCCCCTTACACACACACACACACACACACACGCACGCACACGCACACTCATATTCTACCCCCCCTCTCCCCACCAACCACCAGCGCCCAGGACTTCTGCAAATCCTATTCGGATCTGGGAGCAGCTGATGAGGGGGTGGGGACAGATTTCTGGTTGGGCCTGGTGTTGGAGGGAGGGATTTCTCTTTTTTTTTTCTTCCTGGAAGGGGAGGGAAGAAGGTGATAACTGAGGACCCAAGTTCTTTTCCCACTGACTCAGGGGGAGGTGGCCCCATCCCCACACCTCCATAGAGTCCTACAGCCTAATCCCCATCACCTCCCTGGCCCCTGGGGCGTGGACCCAGGATGAAACAGTGTCTGTGGGTGTGGAGAGCCCAGGACAAGGTGGAGCCACTTGGCTGTGGGTGGGCTCCTCCCCATGCCAGTGTGGATGCTTGGAGGGGACAGTGTGGGTGTGGGAGTTGGAGGACGCAGAGGGGAGGCTATTAGACTGGTGTGGTTTGGGAGGTTTGTAGGCTGTGCTGGAACAAGGGCGCTTGGGTCTGTCTTGGCTCTGCTGAACCTGAGGGAACACCCAGGGAGGCCCAGCCTAAGTCCATTCCATCTAGTTATTGGCCTTTTGTACCTGAGGGTCACTGGTGTGTACAGGACCTGAATGGAGGTGGTGACTGGGCCATAGATGATGGCCTGAGTGGCTCACTACTTTATAATTAGGGCACTTGAGTGGGATGTCTGGACTGAGTATGAGGCATGGGTGGGATGCTTGGCTGTACTGGGGAGCCTGTATATAGAGTTCTAGTTGGGAAGACTGTTCTATACACTGGGATTTAGATGGAGTTACATGAGAACCTGGATCATAATGGTGCCTGGTCCTTATATAGAAATCGAAGGTGACAGAGGTCCCCTCTGAGCCAAAGTCTTCCTAGGAATAAAGGTCCTGGCCACTGTATGTGCCCTGTGAGAATTTGAGGCATAGCTCTGAGACTGAGTGCGCATGACATGATCCCTGTCCTCTTTGCGTTCCTTTTGCACACTGAGCATTAACAAACGGTAGCATGGAGTAGAAGACAAGTGTGGCACTTGCCTTTGGGTCAGAAAACCAGGATGGAAATCTCAGTAAGCCATTTACTGGCTACTGGACGGAAGCAAGTGACTTACCTCCTCCAGACACAATTCAGGCCCCTGAAAAATGGAGGCAGTGTTATCCATCTTGGTGGTTAATGTGAGGGTTAGAGATGAGGTACCTGAAGGATCCTGACAGACACCCTCAGTTAGTGTTATTACCATTATTATAGCTATGATCATTGGAACTGGTGCCGGCAGGAAAACACCAAATACAACTGGGAGAGGCGAGGGCAGGAATTGAGAGTCAGTTTGCTTAAGAATGTAGGCTTTGGAATCAGAGTTTAAGTCTCTGTTTCATAAGGTATTACTGTGTAACCTCAGGTAAGTTACTTAAGCTAAGTCTTAAGTTTTCCCATTTATAAAATGAGAATAATGCTAGAAATTATCTTATAGAGACATTGGGGGTCATTAAATTAGATGAACACATAAAACAGACTGGGCCCTGGCATGTAGTTAGTGCTCAATAAACAGTAGCTATTTGTCTTTTGTCATTACTATTTTATTCTTTTTAAATTTTTTATTTATCTTATTTTCATGTTGTTTCTCATTTTATTTGTCATTATTATTTTTAATTCCTTTAGAGGCCTGAGGAGGAGGTGTGATTAATTAGGAGATAAATGTGGGACAGAGAGCAAGGAGAATGGGAGTTCTAGACAGATATAAGCCAGGGTAAGGTGAGGCAGTGGGAGTAGGACAGAGACGCAGGAGATGGGCATAGCCAGCCATTCAGCACACCCGTCCTGATGAGCACCAGGTGCCAGCTTGGTGTTGGTTGTGCAGAGGGCAGAGAAGTGAATCTGACAAGAGTCCCTACCCTGGGGGAGCTGCTGGCCCAGTGGGGGAGGTAGATTTGTTCATTGCAGCAAAACCCAGGTGTAATGGTGACAGAGTGAACAGAGGGTTCTGCTCGAGGAAGGCTTCACAGAGGAGGCGGCGTTTGAGGTGGACCTGAAAGGATGAGTACAAGTTGGTGAGACTGGCACAATGGTCCAAGTCTCTGCATACAACAACCAGCCTGCTGGCACCTCCCACTCACAGCTTCCTCCCTCCTTAGGCTGGTGGGCCCAGTAATGAGGTCTCTAATGAGCCCCTAATGTGCAGTCATGTGCATGCCAACAAGGAGGAAGGGGCACCAAGCCAGTTCACCCCACACACACACACACACCTTTCCTTTAGGATGGGCCTCAGCTGTTGGTGGGGCAGGGCTAAGGGAGGGGGAAAGGAGCTGAAAGCAGGGCCCAGACTAGAAGTGGTGGCACCTGAGGGAGCTCAGGGCAGATCTCAGGTTTGACCTAGGCTGCAAGTTAGGCCGCAAGCAGCTGGGAGCCATGTCCTTGGGTCCCTGCTGGGCCGTGGGGCCAGTGAGGGAGCCAAGGAGCCAGGCCCAGATAATGCAGCTTTGTTGGCAGTGGCAGCTCTGCCTGGCACCCTGGGGCACAGTCTTCAGTGTCTCCTCCATCACCTCTCAGCTGCAGCTCTGTCCTGAGGGGAGCAAAGAGCATGGTAGGGAGTAGAGGGCATGGTATCACTGCCCCGATCAGTGCTCCTCACCACTTCTAAGAACAGATGTGGGCCAGGAATAGACTCCTTGGTGAACCAACTTATTTCCCACTCCTATTTATTAAGGGCCTTCTCTGTGCCAGGCACAATGCTCAGCGTGTCACATGCATTGTCTCATTTGATCCTCAAAACAATAGCTTAAGTAGGGACTAGTATTATCCCCATTTTACAGATGAGGCTCTGAGAGGCAAAGTCACTTGCCTAAAGTCACACAGCTAGGAACTGGCAGGAGCAGGATTTGAACCCAGGGCCATCTAACTCTAAAGCCTGTGCACCAAATTTCTATGCTGAATTGTCATGACCAAGTCAGCTGTTGACAGAGTCTGGCCCACTTCCCTTGCAGGACTGGTCTTCTGTGGGCATCTTGGTCTTGGGCATCCCAGGATTTTTTTTTCTCAGGCTGGCTCTGAGCAAGTCAGACCAGAAAGAGGCCCTGGACCCAGGCAGTGGTGACAGTCCAGCCAATGGGTCGTCCTCAGGCCTTGGCCAGAGGCTGGGCCTCTGCCCTTAGCATGTATGCCTCAGCATGGACAGCTCTGTGGGGGCTGAGGGAAGGTTGTGGTGGGGCCTGGGCTGCGCGATGGGGTCATTTCCTGCCGCCTAAAATAACAGGAAGTGGGTACTCCTGATTGGAGGCTGGGAACAATGGCCGCCAACACGGCCAGAGAGCTCCTTCAGATCTGCAATCTCAGTTGGGTTCCCGGCTTTATCACTCACAGAAGCCCTAGTGCCCTGCTGTCAAGACCCAGTGCCCTAAGTTCTGAGGACTGCTGGAGCAGACTGCCCCTCTCCTAGTTCACTCCCTCTCACAGCTGGTTCAGCTGGGAGTGATGCTGCCCCCTAAGGGCCCCCTCTGTCCCAACCCCACAATCAGGCGTTCCCCCAGGGTTTGTCCTTCCTGCCTACCCCCCATTCTCCTAGCAGATCTCTCCAGGAGAGGACCCCAGGGGGCTGCCCCCTTTGGGTAGCAGAGTGAAGGTACAAACTGACAAATTGGTTTCTTGTCCAAACCCCAGCTTTGCTACTCACCAGCTATGTGACTTAAGCAAGCATCTTAATCTCTCTGAATATATTTTCTCATTTGTAAAATGGGGTAATAATCTCTACCTCCTAGGATTGTGGTGAAGATGAACTGGACTGATGTGTTTAAAGTGTTTAGTTGTGAGTGACGCACATTAGCTGTTGCTGCTGTTCACTGGACTTTCCCTGGGCCCAGGTAGAGGAGCACCCAGGGGGGCAAGGCAAAAGTGACCTGGATGAGACTATAAATATGCTGGGGACATTGTGTCTCTGAGTGCTGTGTGTGCTCTGAGGCACACAGACAGGATGCCTGGCTCTGTGTGTGTGTGTGTGTGTGTGTGTGTGTCTATCTAAGTATATGTATGTATGTGTGTCTCTGTATAGAGCTCCCAATCCCAGCAAGTCTGTTTCCTGTGTGTGAGAGAGGAATGTATCTCATCTCTCGCCATTGTGAGGGCTCTGTCCACACTGGATGTTTCTCTCTCTCTGTGGTGTGTACTCTGTCTCCCTGTGTGTCTTTGTCCCTTTGTCTGCCTCAGTCTTCATTTGTCTGGTCCAGCGCCACCACGTAAAGGCCTTCTGTGACAGCCAGGAGGTCTCCGGCAGGAGGTGCTGATTTCTGTCCCATTTCCTCTCTCTGCCTCATGCTTCTGCCTCTCCGTGCTCCCCACGCAGGAGTGCTGTCTGTGCTCTCCCTCCTCTCCAGCCAGCTCTCCCTAGGCAATCCCTTGCTCTGCCCCCTGCAGGAGGACCACTCTTCCCCACCCTGGCCCAGGTACCTCACTTCCTCCTCCTGGTGGCCAGCCTGGACAGGAGCCTGCCTTCCCTGCATTCCTATACTCTGAGCTCAGTGCCTGCAGGCCCCACCTGCACCCTTCACCATCATGAGGGAAACCTCCCTGCGGGAACCACCAAATCACTTCCTTCTTCAGGAAACCGGCAGGAGCTTTGGGGAGGGGTGAAGTGATGTCTGCCAGAAACTGTGTGACATAAGGGTTTTGTCATCAGACAGCCTTGGATTCAGATCCTACCTCTGACATTGACATGAGCAATTTGCTTAACCTGTCTGAGTAAGTTTTCTCACCTGTGAAACAGGGGCCATTCAAAGTACTTTCCCTTTAGGACTGTCATATGAATTAAATGAGATGAGGAAAAGTGCTTCAATAAATTAGTTTGCTTCCCTTCCTGGGCTTAGGAGCTGGCAGGGCACACACAGGGCTCTGATATGATCAAGACATTTAGGATTAGAGAGGCGAGGCTTTGGAGCAGCTTGGGGTTTGACTATGTTCTGGGTAGGTAGCTTTCCACAACCCATCCATCCATCTATCCAGGTGTTCACTAAACAGACATAGAACTCCTACTCTGTGCTGGGCAGGTACAGAGGTTGCAAAAAGGATTAAAACCCAGTCTCTTCTCTCCAGGAGCTCTCACACTGGCAGGGAGGCAAATAGAAAAGCCAGACTGAGTTATCAGTGTTGGGGAATATTTGACCCAGCAGCAGTTGCTGGAGTGGGAGGAGAGAGGGATGAGAGGAAAGGACTGCCAGCACCCAGAGGGTGGAGAAGGGCAGTAATGTGACAGGCCCTCCGAGGGACTTGGCCTGGATCTTTCTGCAGAGCCAGGCAGGTACACTCCCTCTTGAAGCTCTTGAGAAGCTAGGACTTACTGACCCTACCACCAATTCCTGCACCTTTGCCTTGCTAATACTCTTGTGCCAAGAAATAAATACAAACTATCTGTCTCTTATCCAGTTCTTAACAAATACTTCTGGTAGATATCAATGTAGCAAAATAAAACTAAGTGGCTAAAACCTCACAATTTAACACAAACCAAAAATAAAATGATCACATTCGACGATTGAAAATGGGAATAATCAGAAATTGGTTTAACCATATCACATAGATAACTAACCAAGGAATTCATTTGGCTTAATAAAATTTGTTCCAGATAACACTGTCCCAATGACATTTTGTCAGGGTTGGCATAATTCTGAGGAAAATATCTGTATTCCAGGTCAATAGTCCGCCAGGTCAAAAAAAAGAGTTCCAAGTGTCTGTTTTGTCCCTCGAGAAGCCTTTCTTGTTGAGCTGCTGGAGTAAACACTCATTATTATTTTTATTAACTTCTACCTTAGTCTAGGAAGCTGCCCAAACTCAACTGAGATAGAGTTGTTTTGCTTCCCTTTAAGTGCTTATCCCTTTGCAATAAATTGCCACATGGATTCACTCTTTGTTAGAGTAAAATTCTCTTTCTCTAGGCACCTGCTTTAGGCGAGGGTGGCTTCCTAGTACAGCACTTTATTCTCATTCAACAGCGCTTTGTGATTGACTGTCTCCGCGTACCTGGCAGTGTGGTAGCTGCTGGTGAGGCAGCAGCTAGCAAAGCAGACATGGCCAAGCCCTTGTAGGGCTTCCTCACAGTCTAGCCGGAGGCTGACAATTACAAAACAACAAACACACACACACACACACACACGTTAATTTAAACTTGTAATAGTCAAGTGCTCCAGAGAGGCCAGGGAAGGCTTCCCCGAGGAAATGGTGACTGAGCTAGGACATGAAGGGTAAATGGGACTTATCGAAGAAAAGAGGCGAACGAGCCTGTGCAAAGGCCTTGTGGCTGGAGGGAGCTTGGATGGTTATCAGAATTAGAAGGTCAGTGTGGCTGGCATGCAGAGAACAAGCAGGAAACATGGAGGAGAGGAGAGTCGAGAGGTGGGGAGTGGGGTGGGGATAGTGACTTCAGACTAGGCCAGACTTGAGCTTGTGTTCAAGAATTGTGTCTTTATCTTCAGAGCAATGGGAAGCCACTGAGAGGTTTCAAGGGGAGAAGAGTACGATGCTCAAATTTGCATTTGGAAACAATGACTCTGGTGCTCCTTGGAGAGCAGAGTGAGAATGGGTGTGGGGAGAGAGCTAGGAGGACTTCGCAATCATCCAGGTAAGAGAGATGCTGATGATGTCTGCTAGGGTGGAGTTCATTGGTTTACTCATTCAACAGATGGTTGTGGAGCACCTGTGTGCCAGCCTCTGCGGGCCTTCGAGACAGAAGAGCTAACAAAATAGCCCAAAATGTGTTCCCTCATGGAGATTATCTTCTGCCAACGGGAAAGAGTGTTAAAATGGTGTTAATGCTTGTGGAGAAAAATAGAGTGGGAAAGAAGAAAATACAGATAGAAAGGGGAGGGAGAGTTCAAATGCAGTTTGTAATTTTCAATAGGGGGTCAGGGAAGGCATCTTTGAGAAGTGACATTCGCGTAAAGACCTGAAGTTGGCGAGGGAGTGAGGCATGCAGAGTCTGGGGGCCGAGAATTCTCAGCAGAGGGAACCGTGAGTGCAAAGCCCTAAGGCAGAAATGTGCCTGGCACATTTAAAGAACAGTGGCTGGAACAGACTGAGCAGGGGTGAAGAGGAGGGGTAGATGAGGCCCCAGAGGTAATGGACTTGAGAGGTTGGATCCAGAAGGGCCTTGGAGGAGGCAATTGTGATGCCTTTGATTTTTCCTCCCCCAGAGATGGGGCATCTTTGGAGGATTTTGTCAGAGGAGTGACTTGATCTGATTTATTTTTAAACAGAATCATGTGCTTCTGTGTTGAGAAAAGACTAAAAGGCAACAAAGAATGGCAGTAAGGGTCTTTTATAAGGGCTAGTAGTGGCTGAATCAAGATATTAGAAGTGGAAATAGTGCAAGTGCTTGGGTTCAGAATATATTTTATACATTGAGCCAAAAAGATTTACGGAGAGATTAGATATGGGGTGTGAGATAAGAGTCTAAAATGATTCCAAGGGTTTTGGCCTGAGAAAGTGGAAGGACAGGGTTGTCATTGACTGAGATGGAGAAAATGGGGGGGGGGGGGCATCATTTTTGGGAGAGAAGATCGGGAACTCAGTTTTGGATGTGTTAAATTTGGGGTTTCTGTAAGACTTCCAGGAGTATCAAGTAGGGAGTTGTATGAGCAAAACTGGAACTCAAGGGAGAGGTCTGGACTGGAGACACAAATTTGGTTGTCATCAGCAGAGTGATGGTATTTAAAGCCATGAGTCTGGATGAGATCACCGAGGAAATGCATGTAGACAGCAAAGAGGTGAGGTCCTCCACTGAGCCCTGGGGCACTCGGGTGCTGAGCGGTTAGCAAGTTAAGAGGGATCAGCAAAGAAGACTGAAAACGTAGAAGGAAAACCAGGAAAGCATGTGGGCTTCAAAGCAAAGCAAAGAAAGTATTCAAGGAGCACCAAAGGATCAACTACCGTGTTTTTCCAAAAATAAGACCGGGTCTTATATTAATTTTTGCTCCAAAAGACGCATTAGGGCTTTTGTGTTCAGGGGATGTCATCCTGAAAAATCATGCTAGGACTTATTTTCCAGTTAGGTCTTATTTTCAGGGGAACACGGTATGTCAAATGTGGCTGATAGGTGAACAAAACAAGGACTGAGAAATGGCTGCTGGGTTTGGCAAAATGGAAGTCATTGGTGACCTTGAGAAGAGCAGAGTCATGAAGCAATGGGGGTGAAGGCCTGACCCACATGGGTTTTTGTGGCAGAGATGGGGAGAAGTGGACAGATTCTTTTGGGCAGGTGCCTGAGATAACGTACCTACTCACCATTGGTCTCAACAACTTGGTGAGGAAACTGAGGCTCAGACAGGTTCAGGGCTGGCCCAACGACCCACCGCAGAGCTGGGATTCTCCACTCAGGCCTGTCAGACTCTGAAGCCAAAGTCCTTTCCACGCCCCTGCCTCGGATGCCCAGGCACAGGTCCTTCCAGGCATCACTCCCCTCCCTCCTCCCACACAGCTCATCAGGACATTCACTATTCTGCCTGGTGGGTGTGATTTGCCTAGGTCTAGACAAATACCCGCCTACCAGTTTTCCTTACAACACCTGCAGCACGCACAGGTGCAAGGGGAATAGCAATAAACAGGCTTCACCCTTAGCTTTCACGCTTAGGACTTACACATCTAGGCCTTTTGGCCCCAGACAGTCCTGGGTTGTAATGCTGCCATGTACTAGTTCTGTGACCCTGGCAAATCACTCAGTGGAATAAGCTGTGATTGTCTCATCTGTATAATGGGGATAAGAATCTCTACTTCTCAAAGTTCATATAAGGATGCGGGATGAGGATACGAAAGGTCTAGCTCAGCTCCTGGTACATAGTAAGCACTCACTGAATAGTTGCCACTACAGTAAGCCCTCACTTAATGTCATTGATAGTTTCTGTGACTTTTAAGCGAAACAACATACAGTGAAACCAATTTTACCACAGGCTAATTGATATAAACAAGAGTTAAGTTCCTACAGGATCTCATCAACATTATAACGAAATGACGTTATTCAAGGATCTGCTGTAGTTTTATTGCCGATTGGACTTGGAAAGGAGTTTGCAGGTGGCCGGGAAATAGACCAGCAGTGAGCAGGCAGCCTTCTGGAACTGGTATGGAGAGAGCTGGATGCACTGGCATGGAGCCTAGGTGCTGGAGGAATTGGAGGGGCCTTTGGGGAGACAGGGCCTCAGCTGAGGCTCTTGCCTGGAGCCCAAGAAGCTGGAAGGGAAGAAATGAGGGGAAAACAGGGTGAGCCTCAGATAATTGCGTTGCATAACATGTTACCTCATACTGACTTAAACAGAGGCAGCAGAGTGTGATGAGTAAGAGCATGGGCTCTGGTGACAGATGCTGGGTTCGAGTCCAACCTCTGTCACTGACCAGCTGAGTGACCTCAAATTACTTTACTTAATCTCTTTTTGCTTTACTTTCTTCATCTGTATGAAAGAGGTATTTATAGTGCCTCCTTCATAAGTACTGTCAATGAGAATTAAAACTAATATGTGTAAAATGCTTTGGACGTTGGAAGCTATCTGGAAATATGTAACTGTTAATGGTTTTGTTATCACTAACGCTCATCACAATACTGTGAGGTAGGTACTATCTGCATTTTATTGAAGAAGAGTTGTGGCACAGAGAGGGTCTGTAACTAGCCCAAGGTCACACAGTTGGTGGGGAAGCCAGAATTCACATTCAAATAGTCTGCCTTCAGAGCCCCTCCTCAACCACCGGACATCTGACTCCCTGAAAAAGGTGCTCAGTCCAAAGATCACTCCTTGGGGGTGTCCTGTCCCTGCATACACATTGTCACCCACAGGGATGGGGAGTTTGCCATCTCCTGAGAGGCCCAGAGCAGAGGGCCCAGTATGGTGGAGGCACCAAGAGCAAAACCATGCTTCCCTGGATTCACCTTCCCATGGACCCTGGTCCTGCTCCCTAAGCCCAGATCAGTGCCTGTGTATGTCCCCACTGGTCCCCTTAGTGCCCAGAGGGCAGTAGCAGATGGCACCAGGGCTCAACATGCAGAGGCTTCTCTTTGGCAGCTTCATAAGACCCACAGGGAAAGGGAGGGGTGTGTTGTTTCCCGGCACATAAATTGTGCCTGGCACTTTACTGACATCTCTATTAGCCTGAGATCATTGCCCCCCCCCTTTTACAGATATGAAAACTGAGGTTTAGCATAGTTGACTGACTTGCTTAAGGTTATAGGCTGGGGTAGGGCAGGCCTTTCCCATCTTGGAATGGTGACATCAGAATTGGTGACATCTGACTGACACCGAGGCCTGTCTTCAAACTGCCCCATAGTGTACATGTGCTCTCAGGTATGCATACACACATACATACCAAATCATGTGGCTTTCTTACTTGGCTCTTCGGTATCTTTTACAAGGACTCTGAAACACTAGTGTAAAAGAAGAAATCTGAGCGTGGTTGGGAAAGTAAAACAGAGATTACAAAATGGACATAGCTGGTTGTCCACGCCATTGGGAATCCTAATTGTGCCCATGCTTATGTCCTTCCTCTTGGGCAGTCCCATGTTCCCAGCACTGGCGCCCTCTGAGCACCAGACTTAGGGTTGGGCACTGGGACCCTGAGGGAAAGCAGGAAGGTGAGGGAGGCAGACGTAGAAGCCAATCATTAGCATTTGGTGCACCATAAGTACTACAAACTTTTTCTATGTTCCCTATATATCCTGTTCCCTTCTGCCCCTTTGCAAACTCTCTTCTCTTCACCAGAGCCCTCTCCTCCTGGCTTTGCCAACTGTAGCTCATCCTTTAGATCTCGGCTTGGTTACTTCTTCAGGGAGCCCCCAAATGTAGGTTAACCATTTCTGCTGTGTTACCCCCAGACGTAGTACTTATTCTATACTGTAATTGCCTAGCTGTTTGTCTGCCCTGCTAGAGGGTGGGACCATGGCTATTTTCTCACCATTATGTCATTAGTGTCTGTCTGGAACAGGGCCTGGCACAAAGAAGGAGCTCAATGAACACGTTATGTGAATGAATGAATGTCAGTTGGACAAGGGAGAGAGCTATGTGTTGAACTGATGGTGCAGGTGTACTGTCTAACTCTCCTCTCGTGTTGGTCTTCCAGCTGTGGCAGCCAGGACCCCCCCAGAGCCAAGACCTTCTCCAGAAGGTGACCCCTGCCCGCCACCACCACCACAACCAACATCAGCCCTGGTCCCTGACACTCCCCCGGACACCCCTCCTGCCATGAAGAATGCCACTAGCTCTAAGCAGCTCCCACTGGAACCAGAGAGCCTCTCAGGGCCGGTCGGGCCTAGACCAGCCTCCCAGCATGAAGAGTCCCCTTTCACAGAAGCAAAGATCAGGGGACCCACCCCACCAGCCACAGGCCCACGGGATTCCAGGCCTACTCGAAGGAGCAGCCAGCCATCTCCAACAGCAATGCCAGCCTCGGATAGCCCTTCCACCAAGCAAGGTGTGTGTGATTTCCCCAGTCCTGGGCCAAGACCCTTTGGTTCCGGGTCTCAGCCCTGGGTGATGCCACCGGAGGGAATCCCTTTGCCCTGGCGGAGATGGGTTAAGGGATGGGTGAAGCCTGAGGGGAAGGCACTGAGGCTGACTCTCCTTTGGAGGAGCCACTTGACCTAAGTCTATTCTTGTTTCCTCTACAAAGATGTGAAGAAGGCAGGAGAGAGACACAAGCTGGCAAAGGAGCGGCGAGAAGAGCGGGCCAAGTACCTGGGTGAGTGTTTAGGAAGCGTCATGATCTTCACCATCATGATCTTCACCATCATCATCATCACCCTATTAATGACATAACACTTCTAGAACACGTAGTTATGTGCACTGTGCTAAGTGTAGTATACACGTTATCCCCATTAATCCTTTCAACCCATTCTGAGGATGAGGAAACAAGCTCAGAGAGATGAAGTTGTTTGCCTGAGCCACACAGCTCATGGAGCACCTGGCTACCTGAGGTTCAGACCCAGAAGCTCGTGCTCTTAAGCGCAACACATGAAAATCTGTCCAGCAGGCCCCAGAGTCAGACAGGGATCTGGCACCAAAGAACTCATCTTTCCTTCAGTGCCGAGTGACCATGCGGCTAGTGGGGGACAAACAGGCCTCCTGTTCTGAGGCCTTAACCCCTCTTCAGGAAGCCCTTTAATTTGAGGTGGGAGTCTGACAGCGGAGGCACCTCCCCGACAAGCAGTCAGGAGAAAGGCCCACCCAGGGCTGGGGTAACAGGGAAGGCCCACCCCATACAGCCCCCCTCACACCCTCTGGGACGCCTTTCCCACAGCGGCCAAGAAGGCAGTGTGGCTGGAGAAGGAGGAGAAAGCCAAGGCACTGCGGGAGAAGCAGCTCCAGGAGCGCCGTCGGCGGCTGGAGGAGCAGCGGCTCAAAGCCGAGCAGCGCCGAGCGGCCCTGGAGGAACGGCAGCGGCAGAAGCTCGAGAAAAACAAGGTATGTTGGTGCTGACTTCTGACTGCATAAGCATGGATCTGCGTATGTACCTGTGTGTGTGCACGTCTCTACTGGCTCAGTATGTACACACATCTGTGTTCACATCTCTGAGTCACCTCTGTCTACATGGTCTTATCTACGTTCTCATCTCCAGCTGGGACCCTGTGGGTACTATATCTGGGCGTCTGTGTAACTGCAGACATATCTGGGTCAGTACATGCTGGCTGGGCACCTGTAACTGTGCGCTGTTAGTACAAGTATTTGTATGTGTGCCTGTGTGTGTGTGTGTGTGTGTGTGTATGTGTGTGTTTGTATGCAGAGATGAGTCTGTGTGAGTGTGCTGAGTTCCATGACGTGAGAAGAGCCCTGGCTTGAGCACCAATGAGGAAATGAAGGAAAAGGTGGTCTGGCTCTTCCCCACGGTGACCTCAGGCTAAAAGGAACACATAGCCTCAAGGTCAGGACCCTCAGTGCCAGGGGGACATGGTCCTACCTGGGAGCCGCAGGCAGGGAAAATCCCACCCCATTCTCTGAGAAATAGCTCATACACCCAGGAAATGACTCAAGTACAGTGAAAAGCTCTCCAGGAACAAGTTGAAAGGGATTTATTGCAAATGGTCCTTAATCATAGCAAGGATTTGGTAACCTTGGTTATCTACAGTGAATCAGGGAAAACTTCTGCGGGTGGGGGCATTGTCACAAGTGAAAGAGGGGCCTTTCTCCCAGGTATGATAAATGATTCTGAGCCCAGATTCCCCTTCTCCCTCCCTCCCCCCATCTCCACCAGGAGCGCTATGAAGCAGCCATCCAGCGGTCAGTGAAGAAGACGTGGGCCGAAATCCGGCAGCAGCGCTGGTCCTGGGCAGGGGCCCTGCACCACAGCTCCCCGGGACATAAGACCAGTGAGTGGGCTGCAGGGGCTGGTGGGTGGGTGGGTGAGGCTGGGAGCTGAGGAGTGGGGGAAGGGAGAAGCATCAGTGCAAGGATTGACAGCTCCCTGCAGGAGGTATGCCTTGCTTCCTGTGACTTGTGTCTTCTGGAATGGTCTGTAAACCAAATTGTCCCTTCCCAAGGACTTCCACTATTAAGTCAGAGATGGATTCTGTTCATGTGATTTGCTCGTCAAACCTGTCATTTTATGTTTAGCCTTCTTTGCTCCTATCAATTACTACTAGTTGATGATACATAAAAGAGGACCTTAATGCCCTTTAGACATGGGATATTTAAAGAAAACTATCACCCCCTTATGTACCTGCCTTGGAAAGTAGATTTTTGTCTCTGAGTTTTCTTCATGTAGGGCCATCATGGATTTTGGTCTGATTCTTTGCTGGCATGTATGTACCACTGTGTTTGGATATCTTTATGTAATAGCAAGGATTAGTATTTCTAGCTGTGTATCTTTTTGGTGTATGTGCTCATGGATCTGGCTGTTGTGTGTCTTAACCTGTGTTTGCCTTGGTGTGCTTGTGGCCTTGTGGACCTCCGTGAGGGTTCCCAAGTCAGACAGAATTGGGTTAGGATCCCAGCTCTGGCACTTGTGGTGTGACCTCTAATCTCTCGATGTTTCTCACTTTCTTCATCTGTAAAATGGGGATAACACTACTACTTGCCTCCGAGGTTGTAGGTAGATGTTTGGGAGGATCAAGTGAGGTAACATGTGTGTGGTGCCCAGCACAATGCCTGGTACATGGTAAGCATCCAACAAATGTTACAAATACCATGATGAAGTGGCTTCGATGTGTTCGTGCCTGTGTGCATCTGGGTCTGACACATTATCTGTTATTGTTCGTGTTTCTCTATCTGTGCATGTCTGCACACACATGCATGCAAAAGTACCTATCACTCTATATGCCTGTGCCTGCATGTCTTTGTGTGTCCGTGTGAATATGTGGATTTGTGCGAAGGACTGTGACTATGGGTTCTTCTGTTTAGGAACGTCTCTGCATTTGTCCCAGTAAGTGGGAGTTGTAGCCATAGCACCTTGGCTGGGCAGTGTCAGCAAGTGCCAACATTGGGTGGTTATGGGAGAGGGGTTGCAGCGCCCAGCCCTAGGGAATGGCTTCCTGGCCAAGAAGGCTGTAGTTTCTCTAGTTTTACTCCATCTCCTTCCTCTGTTCCTTCTCCGTCGGCTCCCCCAATCCAGGTTGTCCCTGGTTACCTCCCCACCCCTCCTCCCAGAGCCAAGTCTGCCTCCTCCTCCCCTTCCTAGCCTGCCCACTCCTCCCTCTCCCACCCTACCCACAGAGCATCCTGCATGGAAGGCCTCAGTGCCCCCCCTGGCTCCTTCTGGCCCGGCCCTAATGCCGTGTCTTTTCCCCTCCAGGTGGGAGCAGGTGCTCAGTGTCGGCAGTAAACCTGCCCAAACACGTGGACTCTATAATCAACAAGCGGCTCTCAAAGTCCTCTGCTACGCTCTGGAACTCCCCCAGTAGAAGTAAGAGAAGGCCCAGCCCTGCTCTTTCCAGAGCCCCTTGTAGCCCCCACCAAGTCTCCTCCAGAGCTCAGCAAGAACCCCAGGTCCCTGGAGCCCTTACGTAGTCCAGGTCTCCAGTCCCACTCTACCCCACCCCAGGCTCTACACCCCTAGGGGGAGCCGGCATTTGGGTCTGAACTCTGAGGACAGAGATATGCCCTGCAGGGGAGAGAACAGAGACAAAGGGCAGAGAGCAGGCAGAGAGAGCCTGGCGAGGGCCTCAAAAGCCAGTGGGGGTGGAAATGGGCAGGCAGCCTCATCTCCAACCACAGCCAGCTGGCGTAGGCCAGCCTTAGGCAGGTGGCCTTGCCCCCAAGTACCAGACTGGCCTGGGTGCTGTGTGTGTGGAGGGGGCCCCTTATTCTGGCTCCACCCTGGAGGGCCCATGCAATCCTGCCCTCTCTGCCTTCAGAGCCCCAGCCATGGCCTTGGCTGGCTCCAGAGTTGTGGCCAACCAGGGTGGCATGGCCCTTGTGTTCCCACCATGCCCTGATGCTCTCATGTGAAGGGGCCATGGTAGGAGTTATTTATAAGTTTCTCCAGCTTTTATTTGGTTGCTTTGTTGCCTAGCAACCAAATCAGCTGCTATACTAACCCCACCTGACTGAGGCTTAAAAATAACGCAGCAGCTGAGGGGACAGGCAGAGCACTGTGGCCCAGGGCAGCCAGACTGCCTAGCAGCCTCTCCCTGGCATGGGATGCCTAAAAGTTGGGACTCTCCTGAGTCAGGAGCACAAGGACCCTCACCGTCCCAAATCCATGGGGTCACGCCTTCCCAGGCCAGCTCTCTAATAGCAGGAGGAGCAGGGCCATACAGTGGGACACGAGAGGGTGCAGTTGGTCTTCCACCAACCATGGGTGGCTCCTTCCTATACTCACAGTTCAGAGCCTTCTCACTTGGGGCCGTGGTAGGAGGGGACCCTCAAGTTACTGCAGGATGTTGTTGCCCTGGGAAATATGTCTTGTTGCTTGGGTCTGCAGTGAGGATCAGACCCCCAGAGCACACAAGTGTGGCCGTGGGGGGGTTGGGGGAGAGCACCCTGGGGGAGACGCCTTGGGTTTGGCATGGGGATTGTACCTGGCCATCCGTCTTTGCCTCTGCCTATCTCCTGCGGCACCCTGCGGTGATTTGCTCTTCCTGGCCTTCTCCCCTAGATCGCAGCTTGCAGCTGAGCGCGTGGGAGAGCAGCATCGTGGACCGTCTCATGACGCCCACCCTCTCCTTCCTGGCACGGAGTCGCAGTGCGGTCACACTGCCCCGCAATGGCCGGGACCAGGGTAGGGGCGTTGGCCCTGGGAGAGCCCCCACAAGGGGCCGGGCAGGGGCCAGCCTCGCATGTGGGCCACACCCCGACCGCACTCATCCCTCCGCAGCCGTGCCGGTGTGCCCGCGCTCGGCCTCCGCCAGCCCTCTTACACCGCCATGCAGCGCCCCCCGCAGCAGCGTGCACCGCTGTGCCCCCTCCGGGGATCGCGGGGAGCGCCGCAAGCCCAGCGCTGTGGGCAGCCCCGCCCCCGTCCGCCGCCAGCCCGAGGCCTCACTGGTAAGTGGCCAAGCAGGTGTGGACAGGGAGCTCGGCCCGGGAACACGGACTCCCCTGAACTCTGCTCCCTGCTTCCCCACTCTATGTCCCCTTCCTCACCAGGTGCAGAAAAAGGAGAAGAAGGACAAGGAGCGGGAAAATGAGAAGGAGAAGAGTGCCCTGGCCCGGGAGCGCAGCCTCAAGAAACGTCAGTCGCTGCCCGCCTCTCCGCGCCAGCGCCTCTCTACTGGCGGAGCCTTTGAGCTCAGGTGGATGTGGCCTGCATGTCACCAGGCCATTCATTCATTCACAAATATCTGTGGGGCACCTACCTCTAGAATGAAAACATGAGGGCAGATTTTTTAAATGTTTTTTATTGTTTTGATCACTGAAATACCCTAGCACCTAGAACAGTGCCTGGCATCTGATAAGCACTCAGCCAATACCTGTAGAATGAAGGAACGGAACTGCCAGATACTGGGCTGGATGCTGAGGACATTTTGATGAGCCAAATCAGGCCTTATTCTTGCTCTTATTAATCTTACTAGCTATTGGGGAGACAGACATTAATCAAAGGATCACAAATGAATATATAATTACAAACTGAGATATATGCTCTAAAAGGAAATACTATGGTTCTGTGAGAAGATATAAGGTGGGGGGGTGCAGTTCTCCACAGACCTAGTCTTTGGGGGGAGGGGGGACAGATCCCTGAGGAAATAACAAGCCCAGCGTGTGTGTATGTGTGTGTGGACACTCTGTGCCCTCCAAGCCTAACTCTTCCCTTTTCTCTCAGTCCCAAATCCAAGGCCCGGCCATCCTCTCCCTCTACATCCTGGCATAGGCCTGCCTCTCCCTGCCCCAGCCCAGCGCCCAGCCATGCTCTGCCCCCAAAACCACCATCCCCCCGAGGCACCACTGCATCACCCAAGGGGCGGGTTCGGAGGAAGGATGAGGCAAAGGAGAGCCCCGGTGTGACAGGACCCGAGGACAAGAACCAGAGCAAGGGCAAGGCCAGTGACGAGAAGGAGCCCACAGCCCCAGCCTCACCAGCACCTTCACCTGTGCCCTCACCCACCCCAGCCCAGCCCCAGAAGGAGCAGCCCACAGCCGAGATCCCTGCAGGTGGGCATGGAGAGAGGAGACTGAGAGGTGGGCAGGGTGAGAGAAGCCAGCTTTGCCTGTGTGGGGTAGGTGGTCAACAGTGTGGGCCTAGAGATGCCTGGGGACTGGGTGTTGGGAGACAGGAAGCAGAGGCTCCTGCCCTCAGCTGGTGGAGGCCCAGAACACAGGCCAGAGAGGAGGACCTCACCATTCTAAGCTGAAGGCAGAAGTTGGGTGGGTGGGTCACCCTGAGGTCCAAGAAGCACAGGGCATGCGGGGGTGCTGGAGGTGCCTGAGCTGGTATGTGCTTACTTCTGGGCCTGGATCCCACTCCAGATACTGCTGTCCTGACTTCACCCCCAGCCCCTGCTCCCCCAGCGACCCCTAGCAAACCTATGGCGGGCACCACAGACCGAGAAGAGGCTACTCGGCTCCTGGCTGAGAAGCGGCGCCAGGCCCGGGAACAGCGGGAGCGTGAGGAACAGGAGCGAAAGCTACAGGCAGAAAGAGACAAGTGAGTGCCCCCTCAGTCCCTGAGAGTGTGGGACGGGGCCCATGTGGGAGCTGCTGAAGAAGTACAGGACTGAGCCCGAGTTTCCCATCTCCCAGGAGAATGCGAGAGGAACAGCTGGCGCGGGAGGCTGAGGCCCGGGCAGAGAGGGAGGCAGAGGCCCGGAGGCGGGAGGAGCAGGAGGCTCGAGAGAAGGCACAGGCGGAGCAGGAGGAGCAGGAGCGGCTGCAGAAGCAGGTGCCCGGGCAGGGAGGGGTGGTCTGGGCTGGTTGGGCACCGGGGCCTCCTGCTGGCGGGCCAAGGGTCGGCCCAGAGGGAAGGCTGGAGTTCAGCTGCTTAAAGGTCTCTGGGCTCTTTGGCAGAAAGAGGAAGCCGAAGCTCGGTCCCGAGAAGAAGCGGAACGCCAGCGTCTGGAGCGGGAGAAGCACTTCCAGCGGGAGGAGCAGGAGCGGCAAGAGCGCAAAAAGGTAGCAGAGCAGGAGGGGGGGCTTCTGTGGGCAGGATGCAGGTGGGTAGGGCCATCTTTTGGGGTAGGTCCCTGCTTTAGTTAATGGCACTAGCAGGGCTCGGGAGTGGGCCCTGCGTGGTCTTGTAAAGGGTAGGACAAGGAGGAGGTGGGGTGCATTCTGGTTCCTGGCCTGGAAGGAACTGGTGCGCGCTGGAAGGGCCCTAAGACTCCAGGACCAGGGTGGAAGGTTTAGGATTAGGGTAGGGCTTGAGCCTAACTGATGTGGGGTCTCCAAACAGCGTCTGGAGGAGATCATGAAGAGGACTCGGAAGTCAGAAGCTGCTGAAAGAAAGGTCAGGACTCCCCAAAGGGCAGTGTTGGGAGATGGGGCCGGGTGAGGAAAGGCGGCTGGGGGAAGGAGGCTGTGGCAGGCTGCTCAGGGCCTGGCTGGGGGAGGGAAGAATTCAGCACCTCAGTTGGGTGGGACCAGATATCCCTTGAGTATAACTGCTCTTCCTTCTCAAAGCAGAAGCTGGACAGAAAGGAGGCAAACACCAACAATTCCAGCCCAGGTAAAGGCCCTGTTCCCCTCATCTCCATCCCTTTTACCACCCCATCCTCATACTTCCTCTTCTCACCAGCCAGCAACTGATAGCCATTCCTTCCTGGTAACAGACCCTGTCAAAACCGAAGAGTCTCGGCCCTCAGTGCTGCAGAAGGAGGCTGTGCAGAAAGAGGAGCTGGCCCCCCAGGAGCCTCAGTGGAGGTACCAGCTCCCAATCCCAGGGGCCCTGAGCCAGCAGGCAGAGGCAGACTGGAGATGTGGGGTGCCTGGGCTGTCCTGGGATTGAGGTGCCTAAGTGTTGGTCCCTGTATCCACAGCCTGCCAAGCAAGGAATCACCTGGGTCCCTGGTGAATGGCCTGCAGCCTCTCCCAGCACACCAGGAGAATGGCTTCTCCCCCAAGGGACCCTCTGGGGACAAGAGTCTGGGCCGAACGCCAGAGGCACTTCTGCCCTTCGCAGAGGCAGAAGCCTTCCTCAAGAAAGCTGTGGTGCAGCCCCCGCAGGTCACAGGTAAGGATCCTTGACTCCTGGACCCTTAGCCTTCCGACCCCCAGCAGCCTTCCCAGGCCTTCCCAGGACTCTCCAGCCCTGCCCTCTCTTCTAGCTCTACCAGAGGCCCTCTCACACTCCACCCTGAAACCCCCATCTCTCCACCTCAGCTGGCTGGGCTTGGAGGCATGGTTTGCCTGACTGTTTCCCTTCCCACTTTTTCCCCAGAAGTCCTTTAAGGGGTTGCCTTGGATCCAGGCACAGCTATGAGGGCTCCTTGCATCATCTGCCAGGATGTCTGGAAAAGAAAGAGACAGAACAAAGCCGGAAGTGGCCTGGGCCCCTGGGGGTGGGTCCTCTGTTATTTTTAATCTGCACCTTATAGACTGTTCTCTTTGGCTGGAGCCAGACCCTGCTCCTCAATGCATTCGTGTGCTCACACGCGCAGACACCCCCTCCCCCAATACACACACATACACTCACAGCCTCTCTGGTCTCCTCCCTTGAGGAAGGGCCGCCTGTAGTATTTGCCTTGGTTTGGTGGGGTACAGTGGATGTGAATACTGTAAATAGCTTGTGCTCAGACTCCTCTGCGTGGAGGGGGTGGGTGCAGGAGGTAGACCCTCCCAAGACTCCCAGGGGAGATCTTCCTCTCTATTTAACTGTAACTGAGGGGGAACCCAGGTCTGGGGATGGGGGCACCTTGGGCCACAGGATGCTGGTTGCTTTAGGGGTACCCATGCCCCTTGCCCTTGCCTGGAATCAGTGTTACTGCATCTGATCAAACTTCTCCAGAAATAAAATGAGAATAATTCTGCCAGTCCTGTCTATCCCTGGGGCTGGCGGTGGGGGTGGGAGCAGTTGACCTCCCGAATTTTAAGAACTTTAGGAGACAGGGTCTGGGGCTATCTACCCCAGCCTAGCACTAGTCCTAGACCTCCTGCCTGTAGTCTTCCAGTTTAACCATGAATTCACTCACTTATTCATTCAACAAATATGGTTGCACCTACTCTGTACCAAGCAGTGGGTTACATGCTGGGAATTCAGTAGTAGGAAAAGATGCAGCCTCTGTTCTCAGGGAGTTTAGAGCCTAGCAGGTGAGTGTCATAGACACTGAGTTGCCAACTCAACATCCATTCCCATTGCCCCTTCCTCATTCCAAACAGAATCCTGATTTTGTTCAGGTGGCCATCTTCCTCCTGGATCCCACCCTGTGCTTGATTGGAGATGGATCCTACCCTTGGGTGAATCATGATTGTAATGAGCCAAAAATGGTGGTCCCAAAGCCCTCATGTGTGATTGGTTTAAGTATGGGTACATGACACAATTCCAGCTAGCAGATATGAAGAAAAGACTCTTGGGCTTCTAGGAGAGACTTCCTCCCTTTTGAAAAACATACCTTGTGGTAGCCAGCCTTGAAGTTGACCTCCCATTGTCCCCCGTTTCCTGGTGTTCACACTCTGTGTAGTCCCTTCCGTGTTGCAGCGGGGTTGGGCTGCTGACTGACAGAATACAGCAGAAGTAATGGTGGGTCATGTCCAAGATTCCATCATAAAAGACACTGCAGCTTCTGTCCTGGCTGCTCTCACTCTTGGACAAGTCCTTCTGGAGGAAGGCAGTAACTACATCACCGATAGCCTTATGGAGAGGCCCTATCGAGGGACTCAAGCCTCCTGCCAACAACCACATGAATAAGCTTGGAAGCAGATTCTCCAGCCCCAGTTAAGCCTTCAGATGACTCCGGCCCTGATAACCTCATGAGAGACCCTCTGCTAGAACCAACCAGCTAAACCACACCTGGGTTTCTAACGCTCGGAAACTGTGAGATAATAAATGTTGTTTTAAACTGCTAAGTTTTGTGATAATTTGTTACACAGCAAGAGTAAACTAAGACACATAACGACAAAACCCTGCTTGTGTGATACAGGGTTCAACTATGCTGAATTACTCCATCCATCCTGCTAACCGACCTGAGAACAATATCAAAGGTGGCAGAGCAGCAAGAAGGGGAGAACCTAGATCCTCGAGAACTTCACTGAAATAACCAACCCCAAAAGCAGTCCTACCACTAGACAACTTTCCTTTCTTGTTTAAGCCAATGGAGTTGGATTTTTTGTTATGTGTAGCCAAAAGCTTCTAAAGTATCTAGGGACACAGATAAACAAATATATAAATGTATTTCCATTGTGAGCTACGATAAAGGAAATCAAATGGATAAAAGGATGGGCAGTAGGAGGGACACCTACTCGGAGAAGTTATTCTCTAAAGATGCAGCAATTAAACTTGACCTGAAGGATGAGGAGGAACCAGCCACGTGAAAAAGCAGGGAGAACAGTTGCAGGTGGAGGGGTATGTGAGGGGTCCTGGAGGAGTGGGAGCAGAACCAGTGTTGTTGGGGCATTGAGGACAATGGGAAGAACTGCAGCAGGGGAGAGGTAGGTGGGACTAAGTCACAGGTGTTGGGGATGAGGAGGGGCAGGGAAGGGACTAACAACTTCTAGGCCCTCTCCATGGTGAGAGCTTTGCATACCCTTCCCAACCCCCAGTTCATATTCACACTGAGGTGGTGGCACCAACATTTCCCTG
The DNA here is from genome assembly GCF_057876585.1 of Rhinolophus sinicus. Classification (NCBI taxonomy): domain Eukaryota; kingdom Metazoa; phylum Chordata; class Mammalia; order Chiroptera; family Rhinolophidae; genus Rhinolophus; species Rhinolophus sinicus. The sequence goes on from NC_142514.1 coordinate 25,053,272, forward strand.
AAGGCAGTACCTTTGAATACTCTGCAGGGGAATCACTTATTCATTTATTCATTCAATAAATTGTGAAGCACCAGAGGGATATGTTGGTAACCCAAAACCAGATGTGGGAGCTCCTGGGGCTTCCTGGTGGGGATAGATGGGCATTGGTCAAATAACCACTCAAACAAAAAATAAAAAATGTGATCAGTGCTCAGAAGGTGGAATATAGAGAGCAATAAAAGCATCTAACATGGAGACCTAAGTTGGGAGTCAGATAAGCTATCCCTGAATAAATGGTGTTTAATCTGAGATGTGATGGGTGAGTAGGTGTTGACTTGGCAAAGTCAGGAACTTACAGAAAGGAGAGGAGAGAGATGCCCTTTCCAGACAAGGGGGAAAGCATGTGCAAAGGCCCTGTATGGAAAGGAGTATCTGGAGGATTGTAAGCAGATCTGAAGGAGTCTATTTTTACTCACCACTGAATCCTCAGTGCCTGGTAAAACAGGCACTCATATTTGTTGAATTAAGAAAGGTCCATTGAGGAGGTGGAGTTTGGCATGAGGTGAGCCAGAATATGCAAAGCCTTGTAAGTCTATGTCAGGAGTTTGGATTTCAAAAGGTCCATGGGAAGCCTCTGAAGACTATTAAAAAGCAGGTGGGAAGGGTGACAGTCAGACTGGCATTTTTATTAGGCCATTCCGGTGTTGGGTGGGAAACTGGTAGGGACTTGATTATACACTGGGAGACCAGTTAAGAAGTGATTGCTGAGGTCCAGATAGGAGATGATAGAGGCTTAGGGTCAGGAAATAGAGATGGAGAGAAGTGTGCAACACGCAACATTAATTTACTTATCCAAGAAATACTGAGCACCTACTATGTGCCAGAAACATAGGTGCTGGAGATTTTCAAGTGAGCAAAAATTGACGTAGTCCTCACCCTCATGGAGCTTACAGTCTAGTGGAAGAAACACATATTACAAACAAATGGACAATTGCAACTACAGTAGTCCCCCCCTTACCTGCAGGGGATACATTCCAAGATCCCCAGTGGATTCCTGAAACCACAAATAGTACCGAACTCTATATGTACTATGTGTTTTTCCCCTACATACATTCGTGTGATAAAGTATAAATTAGGAACAGTAAGGGATTAGCAATAACTAATAATAAAATAGAACAATTATAATAATATACTGTAATAAAAGTTATGTGAATGTGGTCTCTTTCAGCAAGCTAGCACGAATTTCTTTTTCCTTCACAAGTTCACAGACAGAAGATTTATTCTTTTTTTTTTATTTTATTAAATTTATTGAGGTGACAATTGTTAGTAAAATTACATAGATTTCAGGTGTACAATTCTGTATTACATCATCTATAAATCCCATTGTGTGTTCATCACCCAGAGTCAGTTCTCCTTCCATCACCATATATTCGAGAAGATTTATTCTTACTGTAGATCTCAGCAACCTCAGCATATGATTTTGAAACACTTTATAGCTTCTCTTTGGCACATCCAAATTGCCAGCATCACTAGTATTGTGCTTTGGGGCCATTCTGAAGTAAAATCAGGGTGACTTGAACACAAGCACTGCGATACCATGACAGTAGATCTAACTGAGATAGTTACTAAGTGACTAATGCGCCGGTAGCCCATACAGCATGGATACTCCCGACGAAGGAAGGATTCATATCCCAGGTGGGACAGAGCAGGACAGCAAGAGAGTTCATCACGCTACTCAGAATGCATTTTAAAACTTATGAATTGTTCGTTTCTGGAATTTTCCACTTCATATTTTCAGACCATGGTTGACCGCGGGTAACTGAAACTGAAAAGCAAAACTGCAGATAACGGAGCACTGCTCTATGACAAATACATGAAGGAGAAGTATGTGGGGCTAGGAGAGTTAATAATAAGGGATCTGACTGAAGCTGAGATCTGAAGGAGTGGGAGTTAACAAGGCAGAAAGGTAACAGTATGTGCAAAGGCCCTGTGATGAGCACAGCCAGTGTAGTTGGAACAGAGAGAACGAAGGTAGTGCTGGAGGCAGGAAGGACCAGACCATGCTGGACCCTGTGGGCCATGCTAAGAGTTTGGTCTGGGAAGCTACTGAAAGATGTCCGAAGATGCATGATGATTGATGGTTTGAAAAGAAGGTCAGGGTTACCACCTGGAGAAAGGATTGAAAGGAGGGGGAGAAGAGTGGTACTAGGGAGTTCAGACAAGAGCACCAGTTCTGGTGAGGGATGATGGACACTTGGTCCAGTGAGCAGCGGAAACCGAGAGAGAGAAAAGGCGAAAAAATGGACTGGACATGGGGAATGAAAAAGAAAGGTGTCAAAGATGATTCCCAGGTTTCTGGTCAATTAACCACATAGATAGAGAAGAGAGGGAGAGCCAGTTTTAGGGGGACAGCTCGTGATTTTGACCTGAAGTCGGTGGATAACAGTTTCTTTGTACAGGTCTAGCCCTCGGGGGTTTGATCCCACATGCACACGCCGGGAGCAGGGAGCCAGGAGTGAAGAGTGCCTGGGAAGGTCTGGGAGGCCAGCAGTGTTCAGGAGCCTGGGGCCTCTGGCGCAGCCGTGCTCCTCAGGGAAGTCCTGGGGCTGAGGGAGTTTTGGAAGAACTGGCCCAGGCTGCAGGAAGGCTGGCCTGGTCTATTTCCAGGTTTCCCGCCGGAGACTTAGGAATGTCCGGTCTGTTCCTGAACTAGACTGAGGAGAACCAGGGCGGAAGCAGGGGCCCTGCGCTCTGGAGAGTCCTCCCTTTCTCCAGCTCTGTCCTTTCCCCAACAGGGCCAGACAAGGCAACAAATGCCCTTCTCTCCTCCTCCCTGCATCCCGCTGCCAACGCTTCTGAACTCCGGCTCTCTTACAACACAACCCCCACCCCTACTCCGCCCCCGGACAAACCCTTTCTTTACCAGGATCCTCCAGCTTTACCAGCGGATATCGGTCCGGGTGGGCCTAAGTCAAAAGAGCAGTCGCTCCACCCCTAAGCCTGGGCCCGGCTTGCTCCCATGGACGGCCATCTGGCGCCCCTTCGTGGTTAAATGAGCATATGACAAGACGGGCGAGGTCGGAGCTGCAGGGACCAGACGCGAGACTCTGACGCGAGTCTGGGAGGACAGATCAGGAAGCGAGCGTCCAGGCCTGCTCAGTGACTCGCTCTATAGTCAGGCAATTCTCCTGGTTTCTGTGAGTTAGTAAAAGTTAGGCCTAGTCATATGGATGAGGCATTTCTTAAGCTAACACATAGAATAATAGTTCTGTTACTTGCAAGGCTTCCTCTGCACCTCAGGGGGCTTTGACGGCCTGGGGCAACCCAACTCCTTCTGTGTCCTACAGGCCACTTCCCCAAGCCACTTCACTTCCGGACAGCCATGTTAGACGTATTCTGATGAGGCCATAATATTGAGCACTAGTTGATCCACAGGGCCAGGTCCTTACTTTCAGGGTGCTCAGCCTAGAAGTGGAAGGAGACAATTACAATACAATGTAAGAGTTCAGTGACAGAAGCAGACATAGAGTACAATGGGGATATAAAGGAGAAATATCTGATCCAGATTCAAGGAGGGAATGTCAAGGGAATATTTCGTGTAGGAAATAACACCTGAAAAGGTCTTTTAAGTTAAGGGCTGAGAACTTGAATGCCTCCAAAGGGCAGCCCCTGGTACTCAACTCTGGTTCACATTTGCAATTGGTCCACAGGTGGAATTGGATTCCAGTATCGCTGGGAGTGGCCTGTCAAGTGTAAGATGATGGTAGGGGTCTGCCTGCCCCAGGTGTAGGGCGATACAGGTGCATTGTCTGGAGAGAATTTAAGAACCATAATAAAAATGACTAAAAATCGCTTGCTTTTTATTATCACCATCCATTTGGCAATTTTAAAACAATGTCAGTCAAAAATGCTTCTCCCTGAAAAAAACTATTTTATTGGTCTAAGTTCTAAATAGTTCTACAGGTAGTGTTCAGTTTTAGTAATATATATACGTAAATTTCAAATTAGCACAAACCTATTACTTACCTTTTAATAAAAATTGTATTCTACATGGAACTTAATAAGGAGAAATCTCATTTAAATAGTTGACTCTTGACACACACAAACTCAGATACACATGTTCATTTTGAAAGTAATTCCTTAATAGTTTGGAATCTCTCCAAACTATTGCTTTGGGCTCAGTTGGTGTCTCCAACTCTGTGACATTACATGTTCTCTGAGTTTAAATAGTGGTTTCAGAATAAACAACCATGACACAATGACTATAAAGGCAAAGAAACAGAACTTAAGTTACTTCAGTTCTATCATTCTATGTGACCAGTGGTGCTAATTTAAAATTTACATATATATTATTAAAACTCAATTACCTAGGGGCCGGCCCGGTGGCACAGGTGGTTAGAGCTCTATGTTCCTAACTCCAAAGGCTGCCAGTTCGATTCCCACATGGGCCAGTGGGCTCTCAACCACAAGGTTGCCAGTTCGACTCCCTCAAGGGATGGTGGGCTGCACCCCCTGCAACCAGCAACGGCAACTGGACCTGGAGCTGAGCTATACCCTCCACAACTAAGACTGAAAGGACAACAACTTGACTTGGAAAAAAAGTCCTGGAAGTACACACTGTTCCCCAATAAAGTCCTGTTCCCCTTCCCGAATAAAAAAAAAAAATCTGAAAAAAAAAATTTAACTTCCCATTACCTCCTCCACTCAACCCCTGGCAACCACCATCCTACTTTCTGTCTCTATGAATTTGAGTACTTAGGTACCTCATATAAGTGGAATGTATAATATTTGTCCTTGTATGACAGGCTTATTTCACTTAGCATAATATTTTCAAGGATCATCCATGTTGTAGCGTGTCAGAATTCCATCCCTTTTTAAGGCTGAATAATATTCCATTGAATGTATCTACCACATTTTGTTTATCCATTCATCTGTCGATGGACATTTAGGTTGTTTCCACCTTTGACTACTGTGAATAATGCTGCTGTGAACATGGGTGTACAAATACCTGTTCAAGTCCCTGCTTTCAATTCTTTTGGGTATGTACCCGGAAGAGGAATTGCTGGATTATATGCTAATTCTATTTAATTTTTTTTAGGAACTGCCATACTGAACTGTTTTCCAAAGTGACAGTACCATTTACATTCCCAACAAGAGAGCACAGAGTTCCAATTTTTTCACATCCTCCCTCACCACTTTTTTTTTTTTTTTTTTTACAGTAGCCATTCTAATGGGTGTGAGTGAGGTGGTATCTCATTGTGGGTGTGATTTGCATATTCCTAATGATTAGTGACTCTCCTCCGTGTCTCAGGGCCTTTGTACGACCTCTTTCCTTGGCCTGGGACACTCTCCCCTGCCTGTCCCCCTACCCCGTGGTTGGGTGATGACTGTTCCAATCTGAAATATCACTTCTTCCAGGAGGCCTTTTTTGACCCTGAGCTCTGTATGTACCCTAGCACAATAGCGGCTTTATTGTAACTATTTGTCTGTTAAATGTTCCTCTGCCAGAACCTGAGTCACAAGAGCAGGAATATCTCAGTTTGCTCACTGTGTCCTTCCTAGCCCCCGGTGCCTGGCACACAGTAGATGCCGTTTGTGTGCAATAAATGTCTGACAGAGAGAAACATGAGCAAGAGCATGGACGCCAGGACAGGTGGGGGAGCAAGGGACACTAATAGGCAGGTCGTGTTTCTGTGATGCCATGTGAGACAGGCAGGAGCGGTGCCAAGTGTCCCAGAAGCTGGACAGGAGTCAGGCATGGAGCGCCTTGTAGACTGGTTAGCTGGGAAGTTTGTTCTTTCTCCCATGGCATGGAAAACCACAGAAGGGTTTTAAGTCAAGAAGTAACATGATTGGAGGTAAAACCCCAGCCGGCCACAGTATGGAGACAAGAGGGCAAAACTGGAGTCAGGAAGACAGTTCTGAGGCTGTGGCAATAAAATGGACCTAGGAGGAAACACAGAGAAATGGGGAGGGGAGCTGGGGGGCTGAGGGGCAGGGGCGGATGAAACATTTCATTGCATGCTCCCGTGTCCCGTGTCCCTATGGAATTTTGAATCACGTGACCATATTACTTGGTTAAAAAGTCATTTTAAGGATTGGACAAAGGGGTATGTTGCGATAATCTAGGCAAGACATAGAGTCTATATTATTAGATTTTTTTATGGTACATGAATGCTGACACCTTAAAGAAAATGTGAAGCTATATAGAAGTAGAAATAATAAAAAGGAGAATCCCCTAAAGTTCCCTCTACCCAAAAGTGAGCTGTGATAGAAACACTGTTTTCCCACCTAAAGCTACAGGGAGATAACCTAGGTGAGGGCTGGGGGTGAGGCTTATCATAACCCTGGTGGGGTTGCTGGATTTCATAAATTGAAATACCGAACCCCTGTTCAAGTAGAATTTCAGATAAACAATGGAAAAATTTTTAGTAGACTTATGTTCCAAATATGGCACGGGACATACTTACATTTTAAAAGTTTTTGTTATTACAGAAATTCAAATGTAACTGCTCAGCCTGTATTTTATCTGCCAAACCTATTCCCTGGCCTTTCTCCTCCCTCTGCTTATACTGCTGGTCTTTTCCCCGATTTTTATTTTAATTCCTCATTTGAATGAGTTTTACTTCAAAAGCCACCCAAATTTGTTTTAAAAATTGCCATCAGACTTTTCTGCAGGGTCCCTGTCCTCACACAAAGCCTACCCTGGGCCCTGCTGTCCCAGCACACAGCAGTGTAGGCCGCTGGGGGTCTGCCAGGTGAAGTGAGTGGGAGGGGCAGGGTGGGCAGCTCCGGCAGCAGGCACTGAGGGCTGGGTCCTGGGTCCTGGTGATGGGAACTGGTACTTGAGCTGTGATGCTGAGCATGGACTCCAAGCACAGCGGACCATGTCCTGGCTCTGAGTGCTGGGCTCTTGGTCCTGGAAACCAGGGCCAGGGCAGAGGCCACTGGTCACTAGGCGGATGGTTTTGGGCTCAGCGGTAGTCATGAGTCTGGTATTATTTACTGCCCAGGATGGGGCCAGGGGCGAGGAGCTGCCCAGCCCCCAGTTGTTTTGTAACAGCTGCTGGACTAGGCTAGAGGAGAAATTTAAGAAGCCAAGGGTGGGGTAGGGAGGAAGGGGTCTGTGGGCAGGGCACGCCCACTTGGGTATGCTGACTTTGGTCCCGGGCCCTGGGAGCAAGAGGAAGAGAGCAGGCTGGAGCTCCGGGCCTCTCACAGGCAGGCAGTAGGGCCCTAGAGTCAAAAGCAGGATGCCCCCGTCTTTGCATCCCCCCTTTCACCAACTTCCTGGCTCAGCTCCCAGGCCAAGTCAGCTGGAGTGATTAGTGTGGGCCGAGGGAGCATGAATGCCAAAGGCTTGTCTCATGTCTCAGAACACAAGGCTCCAGCCAGAGCAGATGGCATGACTGAGAGTGAGAAAAAGAGACCAAGAGATAAGCAGAGATAAACGGGGACAGCACCAGAGACAGACGGGAGAAGCAGGGCAAGATACAATGAGTGACTGAAGGACCCACACTGAGAAATGAGTGCCGTGGGGAAGGAAGGGATAAGTAGCTACCTGGCAGGCAGACCTTTCCTTTATCTTTTTCTAGACCCTGCCCTGAGTATCTCCCCACTGTGTCTCCTATCCCAAGGTTTCTCGGCCTCAGCACTATTGATGTTTGGGGCAGGATAATTCTTTGACGTGGTGACGGGGGCGCTGTCCTGGGCATTGCAGGATGTTTAGCAGCATCTCTGACCTCTGCCCACCAGACGTCAGTAGCAACTTTCCCCCACAAAATATCCCTAGACATTGCCAAATGTTCCCTGGGGAGAAATTTCTCCCAACCAACAAACTTCCCTCCTTCCAAGTAGATCCATGTGGTTGGGAATAGGCAACTCCTGGTTCTCCCATCAGCCCTTGCCCAGCATGGCTTCAACTGCCCTCACGTGGAAGCCGGGGAAACTGGGAGAGTTGTTGAGACTGAGCAGGGGCCTGAGGGTCTGCGGAAACAGCGGTGAACAAAGCCCCTGCCCTCATGGTGTTTCTGGTCTCATTTCATCCAGAAGGCACTACAGGTGTGTTTTGGGGTATGCTAAAGGGTGCTTTGTTAGTGGGAGGAGGAAGAAATGAACCCCAAGTATTTCTTGACTAGGTATTTGTAGCAAATGTGCATTTTATCCACAATACTCAGATGTACGACATGTCACATTTACTTATTTTTTAAATCACATTGTATGCTCTAAACACCCCAAAATTCAAGCATAATTATATTTTGGGACTCCTCTACCCAGTGGCATAAATGTTTACAAACAGCTTGAGAGTGGGTGTTAGGGAGAGACTTGATTTGTAGCATTTGCCAATTTCTATGGTGTAAATACTCCCACCAGGGCCAATTTCAAGCTGCCAATGACTTCCTGACAGTGTTGCTGGGAAGAGGTTCACAGCAGTGCCCCATTATGTGGTATTTCCACCATACAGCTGTGAATAACCCCAAGAGCACAGATAATACCAAAATATAGTAAAACAATTAGGAAGTGATGCACTCTGAACGTCATTATCTCTGAATACACTTTATTTAATCATAACTTTACATAATTTAATTTTGTAAAGTGGCCCACCCCTCTGAGGCACTGTGTATAATTCTTGAGGGTTTCTCCAGTCCAGAACATTCCAGGGAGGACTCTGATCATCAGTTTGTTTTGATCTATCTTCATGGATCTGTGTGGCTTAGCCACAGCAGTCTTTTGTTGTGACTCCCAAACCACCACTCTGAGCCCTCACACACCCGACCCTGCCCCTCTAAACTGCAGCTCTGCAGGCCGCTCAGAGGTCCTGGGAGATCTGTGTGGGAGTGGAGCTAAGTTGCTATTACTCAAGGAAAGACAACAGCCGCAGCAAAGACATCAGACCCTGTTCACTTTCTCAGGCTCTGGGAAAACTCTTCCAACCTTCTCTGATGGGGCCACTTCTGCCCTCCCGAGCCTGGGAGCCCTGTGTTCAGGAATGTCTCCTAGAGCTGGGCCTTGGTAAACAAAAGCCCTGGCTGGGGATGTCTTTTGGTGCCTGGCAACCTCTGCTTTTGGCCTGGCAACCCCGAAGCCTTTAACAGCCTCTATCCTCACCCCCAAGCAAAAAGAGGGAACCATACCCACAGCAAGGAGGCCAAAATGCAAATTACAACCTCAGTGTTTCTCAGCAGCATGGTCAGACGATTGCGGTGGCAGCAACCCGCTGAGGCACTGAACTAAACAAAAGGAAAAGGAGAGCTTCCAGCTAGACTTCAAGAAAGACTTCCGGACCTGGCTGGAGGGAATTAAACACAGACACTGTGAGGGTGAGTAGTCTCCCCTCCAGCCTGCCCCAGCGGCCACTCAAAGCTGACAGGCGTTAACGTCCTCTGATGGCCCCCTAACCGCCTCAGGATAAAGTCATACTAGTAGCTGAATGCCCGAACCTTGTAAGGTAGGAATTGTCCTCTTTTACTGATGAGAGAACTGAGTCAGAGAGGGTAAGTCACTTGCCTAAGGCACACAGCTAAAGAAGTAGTCAAGGCTGGAATATGAATTCAGATCTGATTCCAAAGCCTGTGTTCTTTGCACTGTGTGACCCCATCTTTCATCCCCATCTGACCCTAATCTACCTCTGCAGCATCCCACCCTACCCCCACCTCCACCACCTTCGGTACTTGAGCCAGGGAAAGGAGAGCAAGTATCCATTTATTGATAAATTGCAAAATAACCTTGTGTTAGCCTTTGCTGGTCAGACCATAAGAATATTTTAAAGCTTAGTGTTATTGAACTTTTTCTCTCTAAGAAAGATAGAGTTTCTCAAACCTTGACACTATTGATATTTTGGGCAGGATTATTCTTTGTCGTGGGAACCATCCTGTGCATTGTAGGATGTTTAACAGCATCCCTGGGCTTTGCCCATCAGATGTCAGTAGCACCCCACCTTCATCCCCCTACCCCGTCCTGGGGTTGTGACAACCAAAAGTATCTCCAGACATTGCCCAATATCCTCTGGGGGATGAATCTGCCTCCCCCCCCCGCCCCCCGCCCACACAGTTGAGAACCAGAGTTAAACCAAAGATAAAAAAGCAGTTGTTTCAAAGAAGCAGATCTTAGGAGTAAATAAAACAAGCCAAGGAGGAATAAGTCCCCTGTTCTGAAGTAACTTGGGGGGTCCAGGTTCTGGCTTCTGATGCAAGAGGGGATGCGGAAGGCGGGGTCTGAGGCCTGAATCCCAGTTTAGAGAAGGATCTGCGGTGATCCCTTGAGGCCTAACTCTGACTTTCCTGGGAACGGCTGGCTTTCCTGGGACCCCGCACTATAAAATCAGAGTCCAAAAGGGGTCAGTGATGTTACACTGAATGCCATCCCAAAGGAGGATGTCCCAACTGCCGGAGGAACTTGCTCAGAGGCAAGGTTGGGAAAAGAGTAGTGACTGGTGGTTGGTGCCACATCCTGCTTTTCCGTTAGGACCTATTCTGTGAGCCTCTTTTCTTTCTGTAAGTGTCTGGTATTGAGTGCTCAGTCTCAGTTGATCTGCCCACATGAGTGGACTGAGGAGGACTGAAGTGAAGCCCTGCCCTCTGGTTTACTCAGAGATGTGTGCAGATGTGGGGGTGTCATTCAGAATAGTCCTTCCAAGTGTTCTTGGGGGAATCCAATATCCCATTAAATGAACCGTTCATACCTCCGTACCTTTACACTTTTCCTGTAACATCTCTCCCGTCCTTCAGGAACCAGCCCACATGCTTCTTTTTTGAGAAGCCTTCCCTGCCCCTCTGGGTCTCTTAGTCACTGGGACCCCCGAGAGCAGGGATTATACTGCATCTCATTTGTATAGTTTGTGTCCCTTCCTATCTCATAAATGGAGCAGGAATTTAATCAAGACCTGAGTCAATTTATATTATTTATATTGAGAACTTCCATGGGAATCTCTGTGCTAGGGGAATACAGAAGACACAGGACACAAGTCCAGTAAGAAGAACCAATGAACAGAAGTTGGTACAAATGCTAGTATTAGGGTTTGAAAGTGATATTTACATCCCAGCTCTCACCCCTGAGTTCAGACCAACTGTTCTCTGATCCTGTTTGGTTTGGTTCTCCTGCAAAGCAGAGATGGAAGTGAAGGTACTTTGGTTGGTCTGAGCAAAGGTCACTGCTCCTCTTCTCCACAGGTGGCCCTTCCAGGCTTAGCGGGTCACACACTGATGCTTGTCCCAGTCTGTTCTGATTTCCCTTCCCATCTTCCTTCCTGTCCTGAGAGCCTCTTGTGTGCAACAGATAGGTCCAACCGCTTCTCTCTGCCCGTCATAACTCTAGCTGGGAAGTGACAGAAACCCAGCTCAAACGAATTCATTTATTGCCTCTTGCATGAAAGAGTTCAGAGGTGCTGCAGACTTCAGGCATGGCTGCATCCAATGGCTCAGCCTGGGAGAGCCAGGAATGTGTCTTTCTCAATTCATGGCTCTGCTTTCCAATTGTGTTAGGCTTTGTTCTCAGGAAGTCTCTCTCCAGTAGTGGCAAAGATGACCATGAATGAGTCCAGGCTGCTACTCTTTCAGTTTAGCAATCACCGGCAGCAAGCGAGGGTCCTTTTCTCAGGGTTCCAGCATAGGTCTCAGGCTGATGCTCATTCCCTCTGCTTGCCTGTTTTGAGCCACCTGCCAATCACTGTGGCCAAAGGAGTGAAAAGTGCTGATCAGCCAGAGTCACCTACTCACCCTGGAGCCAGGGTGGGGAGGGAGGGCTTCTTAAAGGATTATCAGAGTGCTGTTACCAGAGGAGAAGGAACTGAAGAAGACACACAATAGATGTGTGGCACAGCAATAGATGGCCGCTCTGTTTGTTCCCAGGTTAGTGGAGGAATGGATGTGTAGAAATCACAACAATGTAAGGGAGGATCTGACAAATGCAGAGGAGTTGTTGGGGTGCTCCTGAGGGATGGGACCCTGAACTGATGAGATAAGTCTTTGACAGGTGGGACCACTGGGGAGGAAGGGCATGAGCTGCTGGCATGAGGAGACAGGAAGCCCAGAATAGCACACATGACTGGAGCATTGTCATGAAGGAGCCGAGGCTGATGCGCCCAGATGGTGCAAGGCCTTGAGCCTACCCTTCATCCCTATGGCAATGGAGAGCCTTTGAAAGTGTTTGAAAGTGAGGGTGAAACTGGAGAGATTGTCAGAGGTTAGACCACATGGGGCCTTGTAGACCACATTGGCGATTCAGGGATTGATCCCAAGAGCCCTGGAGTCAAGGAACGACACAATCAGAGTTGTACTTGAGAGACAGCACTCTGACTATCTTCCCGAGGATGGCCTAGATGGAAAGAGGCAGGAGGCTGGGAGGCAGGGAAGAGCTCTTAATCATAGCTAATACTTACATACCTCTTAGTCTGGCTCAGGCACTGTTCTAACCACTTTACACCTGCCAAGACAAGAGAAGGCCTGAAACAGGGTGGTAGGAGATTCAACAAGTGTTCTGTGGGCAGAATACATTGGACTTTGTGATTGATGCCATATGGTGGATGAGGTAGAAAGAGGAAGCCAGAATTCCTCTGAGATTTTTGGGTAGTCAGAAGGCTAGAGGACCCTCTATCAGAAAAAGAGAAATAACAGAGAAAGGTCCATATACATTTATTGCCGGCAATTGTGAGCCTAGCCTACCTCTGGGCCCTAGGAAGACAAGAACAAGCTAGTTGTTTCATCTAGGAGATGGTTCTCTGCAGGAGACACAGGCATGAGATGGATGATTTCAATACATTGTGATGAGTGTGGGGAGATCCGTACAAGCAGAGTAGGGTAGGGAGGCAGTAATAGTATTTCCATCCACACAGCTGCTCAAGCCAGAAACTTGAGGGTATACCTTGACTCCTCCATCCCTCTTTCATCCAGACAATCACCAAGACCAGTAGATTTGATATCCTAAATACCTTTTGAGCACCTTTTGAATCTGCCAACTTTTCTTCATCTCCACTGAGAACACACTAGATCAAGTCCCTGTGTCTTCTCATTTGAACTATTGTAATGTAACTTAATTGGTCTCTCCATTCTCATTCAGGTTTGCCCTAATCCATTCTCACACTGTGCCAGAATAATCCTTTAAGAAAGGAAATCTGAATCCCTTTCCCACTTATAAAACCTTTCAATGGCTTCCCATTGCTCTCAGAGTAAGGTCCAATATCCTCAACCTGGAATATTCAGACCCAGAAGAATCTGGCTTCTTATGACCTCAGCAAGCTCATATGCCTTAGTTCCTACTGCACTCCAGGGTCAACGGCAGGCCTAACAAGATTCAGGATGTTGCAGGTTCCTTCAGGCCACAGGACTTTCCTGCGTGTTGTTCTTTTTGCTTGGAATGCTCTTCCCCAATTCTTCGCCTGGTAAACTACAAGTTTATGGGTCACTTCCTCAGGAAAGCCTCCTCTGACCTTCTAGCCCTAAGTGAGGACCTTCTTAGCCCTAAGTGAGGACCTCAAGATTCTATGCCAAGAGTCAGCAAACTTTTTCTGTAAAGTGCAGATAGTAAATATTTTAGGCTTTGCAAGTCACAGAATATCACAACGACTTAACTCTGCATTATAGCAGCCATAGACAATACATAAACAAATTTATGGATATGAACTTCAAATTTCATATATACTTTTCACGTCTTGAAACATTAGTCTTCATTGATTTTTTTTCAGCCATTAAAAAATGTAAAAGCAATTCCTAGCTTCTGGCCATACAAAAACAGGATGCAGGTTGGAATTGGCCCGTGGGCTGTAGTTTGTGATCCCTGTTCTATGTTGTCATAGTATAATATATAACATGTACGTTCCTGTGTTGCACTTATTACAGTAGTAATTATGCATGTGATAGACTTCTTAATGTCTTTCCAGCTGAAAGTAAGCTCTTTGAGGGCAGGGACCACATTTATTTTGTTTACCATTTTCCTCCTGGGCTTCTAGTATAGGACCTTGCCCATAGCAGGTGCTCAATAAATGAATGGAGTGATAAGGTGTTCTCTTCCTTGAGAGGAGCTCAAAGCTTAGTGGAGAATACAGATGTAAACAATTAATTAGGTAATGCTGTATTGGAGAGAGGTAAGAAGAGATCCAGCATAGAGTATTTTAGAAACCAAGAGGAATGATTATGTATTTTTGTATCCATTTAGTTTACCCGTGTTCATAGATTTTGCACTGGGCATGGCATATAGTTGACACTCAGAAAACCTGTGAATTGGAAATTAAATTGCATCAGAACCTTTCAAGAAGCACTACACAGCATGCAGCCCACTGGAAGTGTTCAAATAAGGAAGAAAGACTAAGCAGTGTGGAAGTAATGTTGCTGCGGGGTAAAGGCGAGGGTTGATGCTCGTGGGGTCTGAGACTTAAGTTGAGCCTGGTAAGCTTTTCCTGCAGGAAGACCAGTACATTCCTTCACTATTTATTCACATTTATTCAATATTTGTTTATTTATTCAATATTTATTCATATTTATTTACTTTGCCTTGGGGATGCAGAAATCCACCAAAACTGATCTCTGTTCTCGAAGAGGTCACAATCTGGTGGGGAAGACAAACATAGGCCCTGATAATTATTACAGAATAAAGTGCAAAGGTACTGTACGAGTGCAGAGACAGGGAAGGAGCTAGTCAACTTGGGAGGCTTCACAGAAGAGGTGACATCTGAAATCAGTCCTTAAAGGTGTGAGTTCACTAGGGCAGGAAATCCAGCGGAAATCAGCCTGTGCAAACCCTGATAAACGAGGTAGTTCGCAAACTTGTATGTGCGTAAGCATCTCTGGTGAAATCGGTTTCTAATGTACATTCTAAGGCGACACTCCCCGGGAAACTTCTGGTTCAACAGGTGAGTGCCACCTATTTTAACAAGCTTCACAGGACCACACTTGGAAAACCTCTTTCGGTGATCCCATTGTCATGGAAGGCGGGAATGGGGGGAGGCGCGGAGGTGGGAGTCGAGGCTGGAGAGAGCTTTGCCCATCCCAGCTCCTGGATCTTCGAAGGTCATACTATCACAATAAAAACAACTCCATTTTCAGTCGCGCTTTCAGGGTACTAGACGCTTTCAAGAGCCTTACTTTGCTCGAGCCTCCCAACAAGTCTGTGGGGTAGAAATTACGAGTCTTATTTCGTAGGGCTGGGAACTGAGGCTCACAAAGGGGGGCGATGATTTGCTCAAGGTCACAAAGCGAGAGTTGGCCGGGTAGAGACTGAAAGCCAGACCAGATTCTCAGCTCAGGGACTTTTCCACAGCAAAGGCAGGCCGCGAGTGGGTGGAGCTCAGGCCCTCCCTCCAGGCTGGCTCCAAAATGGTGGGGGCAGTAGCGTCAGCAACGCCTCCTCCCCTTCCGTCCACCTCCCTCCTTCTTCCCCTGGCCACCCAGGCTGGGGGAGGGGATGGAACGGAGCAACCCATGTGACTGCCGACAACCTGGCGTGTGACGCAAAGCGGCGGGCCCATCGATCATCTTGTGTTATGGGAAACGTAGTTCAGTACATTGTCGATTAGGCAAAGAGAGACGGGTCTAGGACTACATTTCCCAGGAGGCAGCGAGGCGACGCCGCCGCTGCCGCCGTCGGAGAGCGGGGACGCGGGGCGCGCTGTCGGGCGGGGGCGAGCTTCGGGCCGGTTGTGCCGTTGCGAGGCTGCAGCTGCGATCGCTGCGGTGGGCCCAGGTGAGTGAGGGCCTCAGATGGTAACTAGGGCAGCTCGACCCGCTCCAATCGTTTCGTATTTTATCTTTTCTCGGTGGCTCTGGGTCAGGGTCCCCAGGCCTGCCTGGCGCGGAGCCGCTCCCCGGCGCCTACCCCTGGCCTCCTCTGAGCGGGCCTCGCTCCCTCCGGCTCCTCCCCCTCCCCGCCCTACTGGGCTTCCCCTGGCTCTGGCCTAGCTCCGGCCGAGCTCCCGACGCTCTAGGCCGCCTTTTCTCCCGAGCTGCTCCGACCCTCCTTTCTCCTCACAGGCTGTCGTGGGGCGGCCTCCACTTCCCTCTCCCCGTTTAGCCGTATGAACCTGATATTTGGATTTCTGCTTTTCCCGGAACTCTTGAGTGCCCTCCCCCCACCCACCTAGTCTCCATTGGCCTGGTTCTGTCTTCCCCTAGGGCGCATGTGGCTGGCAGTCAGTAGTACCTCTTCCGTTCTTTTCTGCCGTGTGGCCAGAGAAGGTATAGTCCAAATTTATCTGCCACGGGAACGAACATTTGTGCGCTCACTTTTATTTCAGTCTCTTGGTCTGGAGATGAGGCCGGCTGCATTCCAGTGGTAATCGGCGTGTGTTCTGCTTCTATGAGGCAATTTTCTTTGCCTCCCTTAGCACCTAACCAACTTTTATCATCTGTTATATTTGCCTTTCTAAATCTTAGGGAAGGAGCATGGCGGCTGAAGCTGGCGAGTAGCGCTGGCGCTCAGAAGTTGGAAGCCATCAGTGGGAGTACAGTGTTTAGGGGAGGTTGTTAATTGGATTTAAGGAAAAAAGCCTCTGAGAGTAGTCTAGCGAGAGACAGCCGATGAAGCCTCTGGTGGCAGCATAACAGAAGGATCCTGGAGCCAGCTTGCCTGGGTTCACATTTTGGCCCTGCTAGCTTTTGATTTTAGGTCAAGGGGCTTCACTCTCAAGTACCCCAGTTTCCTTATCTGCAAAATAGCGGTAACAAGTGGCCACTGTATAGGATTATTGTGAAGATTAAATACGATTAAATTGAAAACCGCTTAGCTCATTACCTTACATGTGGTAAACACTATTATTATCACCGTCATTTATAGGATTTCTAGATTGTGGGCCCAGAGTCGAAAGGCATGTATCACACCATCTTCCTTCCCTTTCAGATGGCCCTCCCTTTTTTTGTTTGTGTAAATACTGTGTGTGTAGTCTGCCCTGTAATCTAGGATGCCTTATGTGTCTGTCACTGTATAGAAAGAAGCCTGTGAAAGAGCCAGAAATGGCTGCTGCCATAGACAACTTGGGGAGCAAATTGGGCTTAGTTTGTTCTTTGCTGGGAAATGTGTTTTGTGAACTAGTGTACACACTAGACATTTCAAAAACTTTTTTTTTCCTGCAGCCATTTAGGCTTGATTCTATTTTGTAGAAGAGGCAAGTTGAAGTTTCTATAAGAAACTGTTTAACTAAAAACCTTTAGGTCCAGTACAGTTCCATCTTTGTTTTTTTCAAACTTTACACGAGTGAAAAAAAAAAAAAACTTTACATGAGTGAAAGCTCTTCAGTTTTGGAGACTGATGTTTTTAGTCTGCAGACTAGGTGCAGTTCAATTTTAGCCGTGGGTAGTGTTGGCAGTAGTAATAGCAACAGCAGCAGTAGTTCTTTAACACCAAGTACAGGCACTTTTTGAATTTGGGTTAGCCACTGAAATTATGGATTGTGAAAGTAATGGCCTATTTTGTACTGAGAAATTGGAGGGAGGAAGCTTGGAGTGTTTCTTAGATTAGCTCTGAGATGGGACGGGATGAGGCTGACAGAGAGCATAAGATGTACGATTTACTTACGTTTTAGAATGGATGGTCTTAACTACCAAGAATTTTAAAGTGCTAGCCTGTTTCTTTTGGGCGTAGTGACATCCTGAATTGACGGAGGTGTGGTTAATGCTGTTCTCTCACATTAGATTTTGATGGATTGCTTCACACACTCATTCTGTAGACATCGAAGACTGATCAAGTATTTGACTGAGTGGGAGATTGAACAAACGGTGCCAGAGAATCCACCATCTCTGGGAGTAAATACAGGGAGTGTGAGGCACAAGGGGTCTTGCCTTTTGGGAATTGAAAGTGTAGTGGGAGAAGACAACAGGTAAGAAATAAATTACAAATTGAGAAAAGTGATGTGGAAGTATTAAGCAGGGGACTCTGCTAGACACTAAAAAAGGAGAGAAATTCAGAGGAAAAAAGCAGAGAAATTCTTTTTGTCCGGAGTGAGAAGACAGTTTTAGTTTTGTGCGGTGTCAAGAAGAAAGCATTCCAGGTGGAGGGAACAGCAAGCGCCAAAACTTGAAGATGGGAAGAGTTTAGCATGCTTTCAGAACTGAAGAGAGGCCAAGTGTGCCTGACACGTGGAGGAGAGGTTAAAGATGAGATGCGGAGGTAAGGTTGTTTAGGGAAGCCATTGAAGCCTTCTAAAGGATGAAAGGAGTTTCCGTCTGATTTATACTTTAAAATCATGTTTACAGAGTTGTGGAAAATGGATTGTGGAGGATATCACTTAAGAGGCTATTGTACTGGGCCAGGCTGGAGATGGTAGTTGCCTGAAGTAGATTGATGGAATAGAGATGTAGCCATGGGAAGAGACAGGGTTTGGAGATTACTTAGGTTTAATATGCTCTAGAACAGGATATTATGGTCCGTGGACTATAGGAGGCCTGTGAACTCTGTAAAATGTTTGTGAGGGAGTGCATTTTCTCAAAGAAAGTGTTACCTTCCATCGTGTTCATCAATCTCGAAGTGTTAAGAACTACTGCTCTAGAGTCTGTAATGTAGATTTGTAACCCATAAAAAAGTAACTGCCCATGGCTTACCAGCAGAGTAAGAATCATGGGTATCCTTTCTAGAAGATTCACTTTCTTAGTCTTTCAGGGGAACTTCTGTTTGTTTGTTTACATCAAGGTTAATTGCCAAGCCATAAAATCATCTTTTGAATTTCTTTGTCTAGAAGATGCACAATACTGAAAAAGCTGAACATTAGTGAACTCAGTTTCACAAAAACTTATTTTCTAGTGTTTTCTTCCATTGGATTTTGTTTATAGTTCCTAGTCTGGTGGAAGAAATGGAGCACCTTACTGTGTGAAGAGTAAGATGATTTCTTGCTTTCCTTCAACAATTACGGGTTTCCGATGTATATTCGTATATTTTGTGTATTTTCAGATGATACTGTGTTGGAAGCATAGGGCGTGTGCTTTCTACCCCCAAATTAGCACTGAAAGAACCAGGTTTTTTCTTTCTATGGCAGAGGTTGCAAACAGAAGGCTCATGCACTGAATTCAGTTTGCAGATGTGGTTTGTTTGGCTCACACAGTGTTGTAAATTTGAATTAGTTGTCAACATTACAAAACAAGGAGATTTCATGTAAAAATTTGGATTCAAGGTGCTTTTGAAAAATCTGACCTGGTAGCTGTGGACCTGTGTTTTGGCTTTGCAGCAGCCATCTTTTATTATAGTTAGAACATGTTCTCCAGTTTGTCACAGACCTCTCCTCAGCCTGGACATGTATCCCTGACACAGAGCAGAGTGTTAGTTGATGCTTATCACTTTACACCTTTATATTACTTGTCTGTAGGCGTTTTAATTTGCTGTCCCTGTAGATATATGATACAGGTCTCTAATGTCCCCACTTAAAGTCATTCTGCTGCCATAACATTACATCGCCACTAATTTGTCTGTCTTGGTGCCTTATTTCTTTTCTTTGTTCTTTAAAAAAAAGAAGGAAATTTTAGTTAACTTTAGAAGAGGTAGATGAAGCAGTGTGAGGGGGGAACCCAAAACATTGAATTATTTTGTTTCCAAGCTGAAGAAACCCAAGGCTTATGGAAAGCATGAAGACATTGATCTGACCCTTGCCCATGCCTTTTAGCTGGCATATGTGCAGTGTCCTCATTTTTGTTCTGCCTGATTTGCTTTTTTAGCATCTGGAATATCGTAACTGCATAGCTTGGCTTGTTTCAGAAAATAGAAGGCCAAGCAAAGTTAAGTTGCTGAATGTCCACTTAGAAGACTTGGTTCCTATCCTGAGACATAAGAACCAGGGTTTTTTTTTTGTTTTTTTTTTAATGTGCCTATGAAGTCCATTGCTTTGCTTTCAGTAATTCTGCATGTTTTTTGAGGTGTTAATAACTCAATTTTCTTTTTCTCTTTTAAGAAAAAGCAAGATAAATAAAGGATTGATAGAGGAAATCATAGAGGTGAGACTGCTTTTTAAAGGTACCCAGGAGATTTCTTCACTCCAGGGCTCTCCATTACATTAGGGCTTCCCCAGAAGATGTTCCCAGTGTATATAAAGCTTGTGTCCTAGAGTATTGACTAATACCTTTGGCTACCAGACTATCAGGAAAAGAAAAATAAAAAAAGCTTAAGAAATGAAGATTGAGGAAGCTGGTCAGATGCCAGAGTAGAATTGACCAAAAGAAAAAAAGAATTGGATAATTTTTTTAATATAAGAAATTTTTTTTCAGGTATAATAAAGTGATTCTTCACAGAGCTTTGCTTTGTATACTCTGAAGTTTTTACTTCTTAGCTGTCAAGGAGTTGCTGTATCACATTTTTGGCTTGAGCCATTTTGATGTCCCCTTGTATGCATGTATCACATTGGGAAGTGTTCTGAGAAAGGCCTTCCTTGACCACCCTCTCTATAATAGTGCTCCTTTCATCAACTGATAACCCCCCAACCCTGCATTGTTACTATGGGACATTATATTTTAAATCTTTTGTGTCTTTACCTCTTTAGAGGGTAAAGCAGGGGTTTGTTTGATTCACTGATGAATCCCCATATCCAGGATGGTCTCTGTCACACAGAAGAGGCTTAGTAAATACTGAAAGAAAGGACGAATTAATATGGGAATAAATAGACGGCTGACGGGGTTGCAGTTTCGAAATGCTCCCACTATCAAGTCCTAGTTTACTCAGATTGTGTTCTACCAGATGAAAATAATTTGTATGGTAATAGATGAGGAGATTGCAAAGGGGCAAGAGGGTACTTTCTGGAGTGATAGAAATACTCTGTATTGTGGTTGGGGTGGTGGTTACACAGTATTTTTGTCAAAACTCACCGAATTTTATTCTTAAAATGTGTACACCTATTCTCTGTGAATTACAAAGTTGATATATAAAAATTTCGTATTCAAAACCCATCCTCAAAAATCTATTCTGTAAAACTGAGGTAACTAGATTGTGATAATGATTGTTTAGTAACTTTAGCCAAGTATAGATTGGACAGGAGACTTTAAACTACTCTGCAATGAAGAGGTGCCTCAGGAGCTGTTGAGGGAAAGAGACTGAGCTGGCAGGGCTCTGAGCAGCCCACCTCCCATTTCAATCAGAGCAGTTCTGCACTGGTATTTTATACTTTGGGGTTCTGCTTACCATTTCATTTAAAAAAAGATATATCTTTTAGGTCTCTAAGACCCTCCAACCCCTACACCAGGGTTTAGTTAAGCAAGGCATAGCCTATAAAACCATTGGTGGGGGCAGGTAGTTCAGTGTTCTCTCCTGCTCACAGATAGGTGCTTGTTGAAAAATTTCAGACATTGCAAAATTATGTAGTGTAGAAAGTAAATGTTTTCTGTAATGCCATCTCTTTAGGCCAGTGTTAACAATTTGGATATATAGAAGACATTTCTACTGTTTTGATGTACATATAATTTTTTGGTGCAAGGAGATTTTTTTTTTTAAAAAACTTTTTTTTAATATTAGTTTTAGGGAAACAACAACATAATGATTAGACATTTACAACCCCCATAAAGTGATCACTCCACCAAGTCTACTACCCACCCGACACTGTACATAGTTGTTAGAACATCATTGACTATATTCCCCGTGCTGCACTACTGATCCCCATGGCAGTTCCTTTTTTAAAATTATAGCTGACATTCAGTGTTATTTTATATTAGTTTCAGGTGTACAATGTAGTGGTTACACATTTATATAATTTATGAAGTGATCCTCCAGTAAGTCTACTACCCATCTGACACCATATATAATTTTTACAATATTGGCTATATTTCCCATACTGTACTTTACATTTCCGTGACTCTCCTGTAACTTACCAATTTGTACTTCTTAATCCCTTCACCTTTCTCTCCCAGCCCCCCAACTCCCCTCCCATCTAGTAACCATCAGTTTGTTCTCTGTTTCTATGGGTCTGTTGGTTTTGTTTGTTCATTTATTTTCTTTAGATTCCACATGTAAGTGAGATCATATGGTATTTGTCTTTGTCAGTCTGACTTACTTCACTAAGCATAATACCCTCTAGGTCCATCCATGTTGTCGCAACAGTGAACAGTATCTTAACAAATTGTTGGACTCGACTCTTGATTCAGAAGCAATGGATCTGAAATTTATTGAATGAATGATACAGAAGAGTATCGTTTAATTATTGTAAATGCTTTGTCATATCAGTTATGATCATCTCTTTATATTTTTGGAGCATCTGTTTGAGAGAATGAAGCTTAATGAAGAAATTTTTAACATGCTTAACCCGAAGTACAAGCTTCCTGATAAAACCTGATACCTACTCTGACTGTTAACATGTTGAGGTATTTGATACATGAGCCATAAATGTAAGTGAAAGATAATTGTTCAATTTCAGAATTGTCAACTAAATTACTGTTGTGGTTATTAGGAAACTAAGATTTTATGTGCTAGTCAAATGTACAAGGTATGATCAAATAGTATGGTGAATGACTAAATTTTTAAAAAATTTTATTACTGTGAAAGACACATTGCCATTAATCTCTGCAAAATACTCCCCCTCCCTTTGAACACTTATCCCAGCATTCTTGCCACTTTCTGAAGCACTTCCTGAAGTCCTCTTTTGTGAGTGGCTGTTGTGGCTGCCTCGATGTCCTGAATCATTTTGACTGGGGAAGAGCTAGAAGTCCCATGGTACCAGCTCCAGTGAAGAAGGTGGATGAGGACACACCGTAATGTTCTTTTTTCTTTTTTTTAAAGATTTTATTGGGGAAGGGGAACAGGACTTTATTGGGGAACAGTGTGTACTTCTGGGACTTTTTTCCAAGTCAAGTTGTCCTTTCAATCTTAGTTGTGGAGGGTGCCGTTCAGCTTCAAGTTGTGGTCCTTTCAGTCTTAGTTGTGGAGGGCGCAGCTCAGCTCCAGGTCCAGTTGCCGTGTTCTAGTTGCAGGGGGCACAGCCCACCATCTCTTGCGGGAGTCGAACCAGCAACCTTGTTGTTGAGGGGATGCACTCCAACCAACTGAGCCATCCAGGAGCTCAGCGGCAGCTCAGCTCAAGGTGCCGTGTTCAATCTTAGTTGCAGTGGGCAGAGCCCACCATCCCTTGCGGGACTCAAGGAATTGAACCGGCAGCCTGGTGGTTGAGAGCCCACCGGCCCATGTGGGAATCGAACTGGCAGCCTTCAGAGTTAGGAGCACGGAGCTCTAACCGCCTGAGCCACCGGGCCGGCCCCCATAATGTTCTTATTTGACAGAAATTGCCGTATACCAGAGCGATGTGTAACACGGAGCGTTGTCATGATGGAGGCTGATTTACGGCACACTTTAAAAAAACACCTCAACCATAGAACAAGTTGAAACCTGTCACACACTGTTACTGAGTTTCAAATTGAGGATCCCTGCCTTGGTGGTGGTTGGCAGTAGCATTCACCATATGTTTTGATCACAACAGAAAGGCTCTGTGTCACACATTGCTTCTGGTATGGCAATTTCTGTCAAATAAAAACAACAGTGTATCCTCATCCACTTTATTCACCAGCTCTGGCACTCTGCGACTTCTGGCTCTTCCCCAGAGTCAAAATGACCATGAAAGGTAAACGTTTTGAATTAATTCAGGACATTGAGGTAGCCAGGGCGGCGCAACTAAAGACACAAAAGAGGACTTGCAGAACTGCTTCAGAAAGTGGCAAGAACGATGGGATAAGTGTGTGTTCAAAGCGAGGGGGAGTATTTTGAGGGGGATTAATGGCAGTGTTTTTTACTGTAATAAATTTTTAAAATTTAAACATTCACCGTATTTTTTTATCACACTTGGTATACAGAAGCTGTAACTTTGTATGCAATATGTTATTCTAGCTGGAATTTAGACCTTGCCCTTCTTACCTGTTTTTATTCTGGTAACTAATCTTGGAGCTGCCAACAAGAATAAGAGGTGCTTTCTGAGGACAGGATCTTTGGTTTCCTTGTTGAGTATTAGATATCCCTGCAAAGCTATAGGGATACATACAGGCTTTGTCTTTTGGATCATTCATCGTCCTCCCTTTACTCCTTTTAGTGTGTACGAAACCATTGTTTAAATTGTAAGTGCTGGATACACTATTTTGATGCTTGTCTCCCGTCATAAAGAATTGTGTGTGCAAAACTCCGCTTTTTATATAGTAACTCTTGAATAATCTAGTTTCCTGTTGAAAATATTTTAAAACATTTTCTTGACTACATTTCTTGTTTAAAGTTATTTAGTGTGTAATTTTCCTCTCTGAGTTGTCAGCATCTGAACTGGACCTAATGTGGAGTTAGGCAACATTCTAGAGATTTAGCTTGATCTCTACTTTGCATTGTACAGGTATTTGTGTATCGGCTTAGTTTTTTTTTAAGGTGATTCTGGCAACAAACATCTTTAAGGATTTAATTTGTGGTTTGGTGATTATGTAAGACTGTTGCTGGGGGGGAAAAGTCTTCATGAAGTGTAAAATAAACCTTGATTTACTCCTGAAACAGTTGGAAAAACAAAATTCTCATTGTTGAGCATATCCATTATTATCCTCTCCCTTCCAATTTTTTATTTTTCAAACTGCCCTTTTAGAATAAAATGCTATGTGTTTAATGTTCATTAATTCATTTAACTTTTATGACAAATTTGTTAGTGTATCTGCTTTTCAGAGATGAGGAAATTGAGTAAGATTATATACGTTGCTCAAGGCTGCACAGATGTGGAGTCAGGATTCTAATCCTGGCTGCACATATGTGGAGTCAGGATTCTAATCCAGGTTGCGCATGTGTTTTCGAAGCTCTTGTTCTTAAGCACCCTGCCTATACTCAACATACACTTTCATATTTTTATCCTTCAGTATGGAGTTGTTTCTTTGATTTGACCTTAAAAGTATTGCTTTATGGGTCCTATTTCAGTCTTTAGAACTTGTTTGCAAACATGTAAATATGTGTGGCCAAGAAACTTGTGAGGTATATGGGAATGCCTGTACTTTTCTGTCACTAGCATAGGAAATTTTATTATTCTTTTTCTTCTAGGAGAGGGACTGGGAAAGGAAGTCTAAAGGTAGCGCAAGTACAGTATTTAGCATGGTATAAACATTTTTTTCATGCTTTAAAAAAGTATGCAATATGAAGACATGCAAAAAAGTGCAAAGAATAATACAGTTAGTACCCATGTATTTAAGAGAGAAATTTAATAAACTTAAAGTTCTATCGCCATAGCTAAATCTAGGATTGTTCACCCCTTCTCCTCCAACCAGTCTTCTGATTTTGGTGTTTATGATACCTAAGCATTTTTCAAGACTTCTATTAAAAATGTATGCATTCCTCAACAAAATAAAGTTTCATTTTTGTGTGTTTTTCAGCTTCATATAAGCTGTGATAGCGATTTACCTTTGTGATGTATTTTTCTGCTCAGCCTTGTTTGTGGGATTCATTCGTGCTATCTTGTTTTTCATTTTCACTGCTGTATAGTATTCGTGGTATGAATGTGCCACTTTTTTAATCCATTTTCCTGTTTGTACTCAGAGAGTGCTGCCAAGAATTTTCTTGTATATATTTTCTAGACTTGGGAGAGTTTATCTAGGTTTTATACCTAAGAGTGGAATTGCTGGGTCATAGAATGTACACATCTTGGACTTTATTAGACATGGTCACATTATTCACCAGAGTGATTATACCAACTTATACTCCCAGTATAAACATTTCTGTTGCTACCTATGTTAATGACACTTGATATTATTAGACTTTAAAATTTTTGCCATTCTTAAGAGTATATAATATTTCACTGTAGTTTTAAATTGTATTTCTGTGATTACTAGTGAAGAGGAATCTTCTCGCATATATATAGCCATATAGGTTTCCCTGTTTTTGAATTGCCTGTTTATCGCCTTACCCTACTTTATTTTTAGCATCTATCATCATTTGACATACAGTATATAGTTGTTTGTATGTCTCATCCCACCTGAGGTCAGTTTCTCCTTTTGTCAGTGTTTTATCTCTGGTGCCTAGGACAGTGCCTGGCATATGGTAGGTGTTCAGTAAATATTTATTGAATAAAAGTAATCTTTTTTTACCTAAAAGAATTTTTTTGCCTTTTAATTGATTTGTAGAGGTTCTTTACTCATGTATAGTCTAGCGTCTGGATTTTAATCCTTTGGTTATATGTATTGCAAATATACTTTCCTAGTATGTGGGTTCATTTTGATTTTCTAAAGCATATAGACTTATCAAGCTTTACCTTTAAGGTTTAGACTTGTAGTATCTTATTTGAAATTCTACTCTGGATTCATACACATATTCACCTATATTTTCTTCTGAGTTTTAAAGCTTTTCATCTTTAATATTACTTGCTTGTGGTTTTTTTTTTTAGTCCACTTGGAGTTTATTTTTGTCTGTGATGTGAGATAGGTGTCTAGTTTTACTTTCTTCATATGATTGGTTTTAGTATTTATTAATATTCTGAATCTCAAGTCCTAACTTGTTTTGGGGTTTTGTATTGTGGCCTTTCTACCATTGTACCTTTGTATGGTGGCTTTTATATCTTTTTGCCAGGCTTAAGTCTTAACTTTATACATGAGAAATTGGAAAAATAGTAATGTAATCTAAAACCAAATTTACTGGAAATAGAAAGCAGGATTGCTATATCAGGGAGGGAATGAGTCAAACAGCTGAATTAAATCTGTTAGAGGGAAAACTCCATTTATAAAAATTACTTTGACAAGTGAAAATAGTTCTCTTAGTAAATGGAAATTGCAGTTATACCATTTTTATAGCAATCTATTTTCCTGGTTAAACAAGAATATAGAGCTGATTCTGGGGAGCTATTACAGTGCTTATAAATGCTGTGGAACTAAGATGCATGTTGTGAGAACCCTCTGCTTAGGTAGCTCTGGGATTTAGTATTTTGTGGGAAGAGGGTTTTGTTTCCCTAATGGTGTTTGTAAATTGCTGTTGGGTGAACATCAGCTGCAAAGCAGCTGAAAATTAATTTTCTAGAATTAGCAGAACCAGAGAATATAGACATTTTGGATAGATTTCCAAAATTGCTGATAAGATTATTTTTAATAGTAAGTTTGGTTGAAAATAAGTTTGATAGTACTCTGAGAAGTAGTTTTGACCTTCATGTCAAATCTAGTAGCTACTTTTTTAAAAGAAAAAGAAAAGAAAGAAAAAAATTTCTGAAGGTGAATGTACTTTAGTGGATTCTCCAGCATGGTATGATCATATTTGTGATATTATTCTGGCATCAAATTCAGTCTCTTTCCTGTTGCTTGTTTACAGATGGAAACAAATATGACTCATCCAGAAGTTGGTTATACTGGTCTGATGACCTGTTTTAAATGGGCTGTTATTCAGATTACTATTTTGGATGGAATTTTTTTTAGTAAAACTAATAAGCATTTGTGGAACATAGACTCTGAATGTTCTGCCCACTTTTCTAGCTCTAAAATTGAATTTTTGACTGAAATTTCTTTTCAAATAGGCCTTTAGTGGGTTAGATTGATTCTTATTTAGCATTCCCTGTGATTAGATTTATTCTTAGTTAGCATTCCCTGTAGCTTCCAATAGAGTACATTTTAGCTAAATAAGTAAGATTATTTAGGAATGTTTCTAAAACCGATTTCATAAGGTACATTAAAAAATTTTTTTTCCTTTAGGTCATAAGTAACTGGAAAGAAAAGTGAGAAATCAGAGCTGCCTGGATGAAGTTTGTGGCTTAAGGTTCTTTAACAGGCAAAAGGGGGCCTGATGATGTGAAAGAACTAACGGTCAAGGAAGGGCCTGTAGGCTCTAGTTTTATGCAGAGCTCGCCTTATTGGGCAGATCCCTTCCTTTTTCCCTTCTGTAAAGCTAGGG
The DNA here is from genome assembly GCF_057876585.1 of Rhinolophus sinicus. Lineage (NCBI taxonomy): Eukaryota > Metazoa > Chordata > Mammalia > Chiroptera > Rhinolophidae > Rhinolophus > Rhinolophus sinicus. The sequence continues at coordinate 25,081,007 of NC_142514.1, forward strand.
TTGTGCTAGATAGGCTCTCTCAGAGTGCTTCCAGTTCTTAATGCTCTGCGACTCTAATTCTAGTCATATTTGTCTAAAACTCTGATCTTCTGGCTCAGTGGTCTTGCACGTAGATTGGATTGGCTCATGGTCTCTTAATCACAAAAATCTTCACATTATGATTAAATCCAGTTGAGGCTACACACCCTATACATGGTCTAATGATAATGAACTTGATTCTCTAGCACTTCAAATCACAATTATATTTCGCAAATAACTATTTCAGAGAGATTTAGAACTAGATTCATAAGAGTTAGAATTAATTGTAGGCTGGAAGTTGTATTAATCTGGTTCTCAGCAGAATAATGATAATACTGAGCAGAGATAAACTCCTCTGTTGTATTACAAGCACCTGGAAGGGCACAACTTCTGATTCATCTTTGTGCTTTCTACAATGCCCTGTGAAGGAAATTAATAATTAGTTGTTACTCTTACTTGAGTGCTTGCTATATTATTAGGAACTATACTATAATTTAGATGTTTTTGTCATTTAATCATTGCAACAGTTTATGAGGTAGCGTTACTCCTATTTTATAGATCAGGAAACTGAGGCTTAAAAGAGTGAAAATGTTTTCAACTGGTTTTTATGTGATTCCAGAGCCTGTAATCTTTCTTGCCTCAACATGCTGTCTGGCAAAGACGTTATTCATATGGTGCTCTCACTGAACTGTTAACTTAATGAAGTATTTGTAAAATGTTCTTAAAATTTTTATGTACATTGTTTTGTATCTTTATGTTAGTATTTTTAGAAGAGAGGAACAGCCAGCCCTCATAGGCCAACTGAGTATCTTACTAATAGAACGTCCTCAAGGCGAGGCAGCAAGTAGTTGGTGATCGTGTTCCAAAGTAAAATATTTTTAAACCAGGGAGGAGGACTGGAAGTTGGGGATAGGGAGGGCAGAAATTAGGAAGGAGACCTCTTTTCATTATATGCTCTTGTACAAGTTTTTGGTGTTTTGTTTTGTTTTGTTTTTTTTTTAAATTGGGAAAGGGGAACGGGACTTTTTTTTTTTTTAATTGGGGAACTGTGCTTTCAGGACTTATTCCATGTCACGTTGTTGTCCTTTCAGTCTTAGTCGTGGAGGGTGCCGTTCAGCTTCAAGTTGTTATCCTTTCAGTCTTAGTTGTGGAGGGCGCAGCGCAGCTCCAGGTCCAGTTGGCCTTGTTAGTTGCAGGGGCGCTGCCCACCATCCCTTGCAGGAGAGGAGGAATCAAACAGGCTCCTTGTGGTTGAGAGCCCACTGGCCCATGTGGGAATCGAACTGGCAGCCTTCGGCGCTCCAATCGCCTGAGCCACTCGGCAGGCCCTATGCTCTTGTACAATTTGAAATTTTTACTGTGCATGTGTTACTAAAAAGAAAAAACTAAGAAACATTTTAGTATGTTTAGGCAAATAAAACACTTTATGTTACAATCTCAAGTTCTATGATTCTGTACATTTTTTCCTCTTTTAAAACTTCATAGGTGACAACATGGATGAATCTTGACATTATGTTGGGTGACATAAGCTAGACATAAAAGGACAGTATGTATGATGTCACTCAGATGAGGTAGCTGGAGTAGTCAAATTCACAGAGACAAAGTAGAATGGTGGTTACGGGGAGGACACTATTTAATGGGTACCCAGTTTCAGTTTGAGGTGGATGGATGGTGGTGATGGTTGCCTAACAGTGTGAATGTACTTAATGCCACTGAACTGAACTGTACACTTAAAAATGGTTAAAATGGTGAATTTTGTGTTATGTATATTTTACAATAGTAAAAAGAAAAACTGTATAGCTAATACTCATTTGTCAGTCAATGAACATGTAACTAGACACTAGGAATACAAAAAGGAATTTGATCTGGTATCTGTTTGTTATCAAGGAGCCATTTAGTTTAGTGATACTGCTCTAGTAGTTTTCAAGGAAATAGAGGCTTATGTTGTAGGGAAATGGTAGCTTATAAAAGTTTTGTAATGTGATGAAAAGATGATAAATTATGGGAAAGTAGCTTTTGGGGTTTCAGGGGTAAGACACAGTCTTATCTGGTGGTCGGTGGGTCGGAGGACTCAGATGATATGTTATTTTGCTTTAGGGCACCTCAACATGATTTTAAAAACCACCTGTCTGTGTAGAAACTGTCAGGTGCACAGATGGCATGTAGATCCCTTGTAAACTGAGAACCTGTGGCACAGAATAATGATGTCATTTATGGGGCAGACTCAGCATGGGATCAAGTATAGCCTGGGTTTGTTGCCAGAGTGTTCTGCTTCTTTAAGAGGTTTTGAAGACGTAATAAGCATCTTATATTTTGAGTCTGCCTGAGTTCTCAAGAGAAAGAAGGTTATTGTAACAGCTGTATACAATGTCAGAGAGACAGTAGACTTGGAGGGGGGGGCTATCACTTTGTGAGGGGTACGAATGTCTAATCGTTATATTTAGTACACCTGAAACTAATATAATAAAAAAAATGTACAACAAAATAAAAAAGAGAGAAAGAAGGTAATTGTTTAATAGTGTGACTACCCGTACCAGCTGGCTGCAGTCCTTTTGTCTTTTAACGGCCATTTTGACATTGGCCTGATTAACAATATAGTAATAATATTTATTAAGTACTTACTGTGTGCTAAGCACTCTTTCAAGAACATTACACACGAATTAATTTATTCAGTTTTTTCATAACAACCCTGTGTAATAGGAACCAGTTTTACAGATGAGGAAACAAAGATAGTAAGATTTAATCAAGGGACTTATCACAGGCCTCACAACTGCTAGTTGGTGGAGCTGGGGACAAACTTAAGTAGTCCGGCCTTAGAGCTCTTTCTTACTATTTGTTGGGCCAGTGCTTGGGAAATTTGGAATGGTTGATTACTGATTTTATTTGCCTTACTGTAAGTTGCTGGGCGTAAGTATTAAAAAATGAGTTTCTGCCATTTGAGACTCTTGAGTTTTCGGAAATACTGCTCAGTGTTTATCCTTGTTTGGCCATTTGCACTAAATGCCTTTGCTAGGCAAGTGATGTAGAACCAGAGTTGGCAAACTTTTTCTATAAAGGTCCAGGTAATACTTTAGACTTTGGGGCCAAGGGGCAAAATTGAGGATATTATGTAGGTACTTACATAACAGAAGAGAAAACATTGTTTTAATTGGCAGAATTCAGAATACAATACTTGAATACAATTCTTGTAATACAGGTCTGTTAGAAGAATGGGATTCTTTTTGGGGGGATAACATTTTACTTGGGTTGAAAGTTAACTTCATCTATCAAAATTGATGGCAAATATTCGTCTGTGAATGTTGAAATCTGGAATGACATTTTACGTATGTCATCTTTGAAAATGTCTTCACACAGAGAGGTACTGCCAAGTACTAATAATCCATGAGCGTATGATTTTTTTTGAGCACAGGATTTTTATTTTTATTTTTTAAGATTTTATTGGGGAAGGGGAACAGGACTTTATTGGGGAACAGTGTGTACTTCCAGGACTTTTCTCCAAGTCAAGTTGTCCTTTCAATCTTAGTTGTGGAGGGTGCCGTTCAGCTTCAAGTTGTTGTCCTTTCAGTCTTAGTTGTGGAGGGCGCAGCTCAGCTCCAGGTCCAGTTGCCGTTTTCTAGTTGCAGGGGGCACAGCCCACCATCCCTTACGGGAGTCAAACCAGCAACCTTGTGGTTGAGAGCCCACTGGCCCATCTGGGAATCGAACCGGCAGCCTTTGGAGTCAGCGCGGAGCTCTAACCGCCTGAGCCACCGGGCCAGCCCGAGAATAGGATTTTAATTGGGCATATTCATCACTTGGAAAACAGAATTCTGTTAGATTCTTGATATTTGCTTTTTAGCATGTAATTGCACTGCAGATTAGTCATTTCCAATTGAGGATTAGATGGAAGCTCCTCAGTTGCAGTTAGATGGATTTTGAAAGATGGTTATTTCCTTGGTACTTGCATTGAGGTTGGAAATAAGTTGAAACTATAGTTGGAGCTAAGAAAATATGTCTGCTTTAGATTTGTGTGGGAATGGAGATGTCATTGGTTGTTTTAACATTTGACAGCAAGAGAGTGAATAAAGTAACTTAACATTACTTGTGATTGAAACAATGTTAAAATTAATTTGCTGCATTGTTTCCCAAAGTGCTATTTTGCCTTGTAATTTTTGATTGAATTCATTAAGAAACGCCAAGTCTGCAGGAAAAGATAATTTCCAAAGCCATTCAGTATTCAATAATAGTGTTTAGTAGTGCGCCCTCTTGTTGAGGAAATTTCCAGATTTTTAAGCCCTGAGCTTAAAAAAAAAAAAAGTCAATAAAATTTACCACTGCTGCGCCATTGAACTATTGTTTGGTAGGCAGGTCAGGACTCACTTTCTATTTTTGACAAAAGTTCACAGAACTGACAATGGTTAAGTCTACAAAAGTAAATTGAGAGCAAATGAAAGTCATTCTTGACAATACTGGCTCAATAACATGTGATAGTTTAAAAATTTTTTGGGGGGGCCTGGCCTGGTGGCTCAGGTGGTTGGAACGCAGTGCTCCTAACACCGAGGTAGTGGGTTCGATTCTCATGTGGGCCAGTGAGCTGCGCCCTCTACAGCCAAGATTGTGAACAACGGTTCTCCCTGGAGCTGGGCTGCCCTGAGCAGCCGGAGGTGGGTGTAGGCTACTGTGTGCTGCCCTGAGTGGCCAGTGGCCAGCGTGTGAGTGGCTGGCAGTCAGCGTTGAGCTGCTGTGAGTGGCAGACCGGCGACCAGCTGCCTCAGCCGAGAGGACTGCAAGGCTCATAATACCAGCATGGACCAGGGAGCTGGGTCCTACACAACTAGACTGAGAAACAGCGGCTTGAACTGGAGTAGGGGGGGGAGGCAGAAGAAGGGGCAAAAAATAATATAAAATAAAATGATGTTTAAAAAAAAATTTTTTTTTTTTGCAGAGCACCTGCTGGTGAAAATAGGGAATAATCATATGCTTTAAATACTTGACATTTTCACAAGCTTTGTAAATTGGTCCAACTAAGCCCTTTCTTCACCACACACATTTTTAGCACAGTCATTTTGTGACACCTATTATCAGATTCAAGTTCAGGTTGTATTGAGTTAGTGTTCTTTCAACTTGAAAAAAATTCATACAGATTAATCCATACAGATTATTCAAACAGGCTAACTCTTCAGTCACTTCAAACTTGGCATTGGCTTCTCCAGTAAACAATGAGCAAGGTCAGTAATAGCTGTTGAATCATCAAGAGCCAAGGAATACCACTCAAAGTCATTTGCCTTTTTTCTTTTTAGACAAATGCTTTATTTGAACAGTTTCAGATCTATAGAAAATCAGGAAATAGTACATGTATACGTTTTCCCTGTTAACATCTTAGTATGGTACATTGGTCACAACTAATGAACCAGTATCAATACAGGTTTTTTTTAGTTTCAGATGTACAAAACAAATTGATCAGACATTTATACCCCTCACAAAGTAGTAATCCCAACAAGTCTACTACCCCTCTGACACTGTACATCGCCATTCCAATACCAGTGACTTTCCTATGCTGTACTATTGATAAGTTCTTAGCTAAAACCCATGTCTTCTATTCAGATTTCCTTAGTTTCTACCTAATGTCCTTTTTTGTTCGAGGATCCCATTTAAGACAACACATTTAGTTGTCATGTCTCCTTAGGCTCCTCTTGGCTGTGACAGCTTCTCAGACTTTCCTTGTTTTTGGTGACATTGACAGTTTTGAGGAGTGCTGGTTAGGTATTTTGTAGAATCTTCCTCAGTTGGGTTTGTCTGATAGTTTTCTCATGATTAGACTGGTGTTGCTGCTTTGGGGCAGAAAGACCACAGAGGTAAAGTGCCTTTTTCATCACACATGAAGGAATACATGCTGCCAGTGTGACTTACTGTTGGCGCGAACCTTGACCATCTGGCTGAGTTTCTCCAACGCAGGTTACTCCCTCCTGTTCCCCTCCATCCAGTACTTTGTGGAAGGAAATCCCTTGAAGTGCAGAATTATGTTCCACCTCCTGGGGAGAGAGTATATACATAAATTATTTGGAATTCTGTGTGGGAGCTTGGTCTCTTGACCCATTTATTTATTCCATCATTTGGGTCTATTAATATGGACTCATGGATATTTTATACTTCGAGTTATAATCTGGTACTACTTTATTTTGTTCATATTTTTCCGAATTTAGCTATGGCTATTGAGACTTTTTTTTTTAAATTGGGGAATATTGGGGAACAGTGTGTTTCTCCAGGGCCCATCAGCTCCAAGTCATTGTCCTTCAATCTAGTTGTGGAGGGCGCAGCCCACCATCCCATGTGGGAATTGAACCGGCAGCCTTGTTGTTGAGAGTGTGAGCTCTAACCAACTGAGCCAGCTGGCTGACCCTCTGGAAGCTCAGCGGCAGCTCGTTGTCTTCAGTCTAGTTGTGGAGGGCGCAGCTCACTGGCCCATGTGGGAATTGAATCAGCAATCCTAACCAACTGAGCCATCCGGCCGCCCCTGGGAGCTCTTTCAGTTGGACAGGAGTGTCCTTTTGACAAACCCCAATGAAGATTGTGGCTTCTTTTTTGTTTTAAAGCACTTCCTTACTTTGTGGCCCTTCAAGATACTCCAACCTCATCCTGTGTATTCCCTGCCCCAGCCCTAGAACCAGCCATTTTCCTAAGGAGTCCCGGTTTCTTTTATTGGAAAGGGGTATTAGAAATTAAGATCTGGGTTTTAAGTGTGCTCGTTGCTACTGGAATGTTATTGCGTCTAGGTCTTCTCAGCTGACTGAGCAAGGAAACATATGTGTGTATACTAACATATGTGTTCCATATACCTAAAGAATATATGTGTGTACACATACAGGAAATGTGTATATAAACACATTCTGTGTACTTATAGAAATATCTTTGAATAGTTCTGATATTTCTGTGTGTCCATTTGTATCTATATTAAGCTAAGTATTAGTTCATAATGGTATCTCCAACTAATACAGTTCCATGTCAATGATTTCTAACCTTTTCCTCTTTTTTGTCTATAACCTCCCACTGTCTCCCAACAGTGAGAAACTTGGCTCTCACCATCTGCCATCCATTTACTTATTAATTCCAGTATGCACATACAGTGGTTTCAGAATCGTTAACCCAAACCCCCTTGGGAAACAACTCTTATCAACTAGAATGCGGTGGTTTTGTGCAGTTTCTTTTCCATTTATTCTTCCCTATTCCACTCATTCCCACAGTTACTTAGGTCAGCACCTTTCCCCTCCACCTGCCGTATTTTTTAATTGACTGCTGATGTTGCTCTCATTGTGCCTGATTCGAAAGCCAAAAAGCTAATAGTCTTAAGTTCATTTTCTCTGGACACATTTCTTTGGCTGCTGTAGTCAAACATGGTTTAATTAGCCCACTATAAATAACAAAGTAATTAATAGTATAGCAATATAGTAGTAGCAGATTTCCTTGTTACCCTAACAAATGAACCTCTCAGGAACTTAATTTGGTTTTAGCCTCATTTTTATTTTTTGCGAAGATTTTCTGTGTTGTTTTAAACTTTCTGATTTTTCTACTAGAGTCTGTGAGTTGGGACTATTGTGATGAGTGCTTAGTTAAGTAATGTTGACATGTTGTATCCCTGGCACAGCTATGGTGTCATTTCATAATAAACATTACTTTACCATCTAATTCGATAATAAAATGATCCACACGCCACATTGTGCCTTAAATGGGTAACAAAGTCTACTTTTCTTGTTTTGACATAATGGATATGCACTGGTAATTTAAAAATAATAAAATGTGATGCGACGGAATGCATGGTACTTGAAATGTTGTTGAGTTATAACTTCACTGCAAAGTGGTGAGATCACTGCATGCAACCTCTGTTCCAACTACTCAGCTTTGCTGCTGTAGTGTGAAAGTATAAAATAATGAACGTGGTAGTGTTCCAATAAAACTATTCATAGATGTTGAAATTGGAATTTAATAGAATTTTTTATACATCATGAAATACTCTTGAATTTTTTTCAACCATTTAAAAATGCAGAACCCATTATTATCATGGGTGGTACAGAAACAGGTTGGGCTAAATTTGGCCTGTGTGCCATCATTTGCTGACCTCCCCAGTGTAGAGAAGGTCTTGTATACACGACCCTTTGGGAAGTATCTGTCTTTCTCTCCAAGGCCATTTATAGTAATTCCACAGTGTTGGATTCAATCTTGGTTCCTGCTGTTACCGGGGAAGCTACATGGAGCAGACATTGCAGTTCTCTTTGGTAAAACGTTAAAGGTTTATTTACTCAGCTGTCATGATCTTATCAATTCCTGATTTTTTTCACTGGGGATTGGCCAAGATTAAATTTTGTTATTGATTGGCTACTTTGGGTTAATTTGAGTAGAAGAGACACTGTCTTCTTGTTTGCTTTTATTGGTGTCATGTTTTTGAAGATAGAACACATTAGTTCATCAGTATTTATATAAGCACGTTATGCCTGGTGGCTTAAAGGACTGGCTTTGACCTCAGTTCATAAGAGCATGCAAGGTTATCCTTGTGTTTCCTTATGTTCTGCATCTCAAAAAATTAGCAGGGGTGCCTGAGATGAGATAAAAAAATTTCAGTCTTCTTCATCCGTAGGAGGTACAAATATGGCCCTAGAATATTTGTGTTCACCGTTTCTTTTGATTTAGGAACTGTGTTATGGAAGGTCTAGTAGCATATAGGACTTTGGAGTATTCTGAGCTACACCCGGGTCTAAGCTACTGCTGTCCTTTACCTGGGTGATTGTAAGCAATATCTACCAGTTCCTTCTGCCCTTGCTCCATTAAAGTCTGTTCCTCACTCAGCAGCCAAGATGATCCTTTTGAAACATAATTCTGGTCACATTACTCCTTTGCTCAAAACACTCCAGTGGCTGCCCACATTACCCAGAGGAAAACTAGAGCCCTTACGATGGCTTGCAAGTCCCTATCCATTCACTCATATCTCTGACCTGGTGTTCCAACTGCTCCCTGACAACTTTTTACATTGCAGCCACACTTTTCCTCCCTCAGATACGCCAGGCGTGTTCCCTCCCTAGGGTCTTTGCACTTGCCGTTTTTTGTTTGGTTCCCTCTACCTTCAGTTAAGGCACATCACACTCTTCAAGTCTGCTCAGCTGTCTCATGAGAGAGGTCTTCCCTGACCACTTTATATAAAATTGTAACTCTTATTCACCCATGTACCCCCACCTACCCCCTAGAATGCAAGCTCCAGGAATGAAGAGATTTTTACATTGTTGACTCTCCATTGCCTAGAATAGAGCCTGGCATTGTAGTAGGCACTTAAGTGGACAATTAGAAGGGAAACTGTAGAAGGGGAAAAAGTATCTGACTAAGGGAGGTTCAGGAGACAGGCCAAAACGTATGCGTGTGACTGTCCAGGTGACACAGGTAGGACAGTTTGGGGTTGTGGTGTATGGACTGGTGGTAGGGGTGACTCAGGGCTTCAGGTGTCTCCTTTCTGTCACAGAATAACTAAGGGCCAGAGACTCAGGTCTGCTTCTCCACCCATTGTGGTGTGAAAGATTGAAGACTTGTTGGGATGATAAAACTCACCAACATCCAATAAGAGGTTAAGTAATAGGAAAGAAACAGGATGGGGTAGTAAAATGGAAGCCTGTGTGTTTGCTGTCTGGTTAGAATTTTAAGAATGGATGTATTGGAATAGTCCTTTTTAAATTCAGTGAGTTTTAGAGTAAGGTTTTTGATCCTGTAGCCTTTTCCTCAGACTAGTTGGTGTGAGCGCTTGTACCCAGTTAGAAATAGGGAAAGAAGTTTTGGCTGATGTAACCTAGAATAACCTGCAAGGCTGCAAGGATATGTGCACAAGTAGTTTGAAGCAATGAGTTTTTGAAAGTGCTGTGTTTTTACTAGTTATCAACTAAGTAAATATAGATCAACATTATTAATTTGGTAAAAGTTTTGAAAACTGACTTCATCTGGATAAAAGTCTTATCTTAGTAGCTTTAAGAGTAAATTTTTGTTGGCTTGTTTGAAGAGTAGGTTTTTGTTGCCTGTTTGTACTGTTAATGGCCTGATTACCTTTGGTATAGGTCAGGAGTTTATTGCTTGAGTAATTCATTTATTCAGCAGACACATATCACTGTCAGGGAAATTGACATATGAACAGATTGAATGAGATGAGTGTAAGGAGAGACGTGTAGGGTAACAGAGATGCAGTCCCTGACTCACCTGGGAGAGAAGAGCCAGGACTGCTTGCTGGAGGAGGAGACCCTCAGAGGAATGCGGAGGAGTTTGGTGAGAGGGGAGGAGGCTTTCTAGGCTGAGCCTTCCTCATGTACCAAGAGAGCATAGTTTACATTCCTTTCTTTCCTGGCTAAGTAGGCAAGGGTTAAGCTATGTGTAAGCCACAGGTTTCAGAAAAACCGTGATCGAGTGAATGCTAAGTAAGTGAAAAGAAAAGGTTAACATCAGGCCTGCATGGATGCCTTCCTACTTTATTAGTAATGTGAATGAAGCATAAAGCTTTATTAATAAGCTAGAAGTGAGGATGTTAACTACATACATGAGCTTGTTGGTTTTGGAACTTTGTTTTCTTATTTGTTTTGGTAACACTCTACATAACTATTGTATGACCATGTTAGTAATGTTTAGATCTGAGAATATTTAAAAAACTGGATCAGAAGAGAGGGTGTGTGTGTGTGTGTGTGTGTGTGTGTGTGTGTGTGTGTGTGTGTACACGTCTACGTACTTTGAGGGATGAAGATGGGGAGTTATTTTAACTTGAAATGTATTTGTTAAATTTAGTTCAGCATACCTCGGTTATTTTTTTGTTGTTTCACAGATACCTAATTCTTCTGAAGTAATTCTCCAGGTTGAATGATGAAGTTTGTGAATTAGTCTTGCATGATACAAACCGTAGCACCTGAAGTGTTGCCAGTGAAAGTATCAGGGTACTCAAGAGGAAGGTTTTAGTTTTTTATGCTGCAGCCTTACCAGAGGAAGTCGGATGGATAAAAACGTGAGAGACAGACAGAGACTCTCAGGCTAGTATACTTTGAGAGAGAAGCTTGTGCCCGCTTGAAGTGAAGTTGAGGACTAGAGTAGAGGTTTTGCTTATCGATTTTAAGTATCAGTATTTCAAGATGCAATCTGCAAGGGTTGGGTAGCTATTTATCACTGTTTGTTCTCCTCATTTCCAGAATTGTATCCTGACTGTAAACTGGAGACGCCAGCGGCACTGCCAGTGTTCCTTGAGGTAGTGTGTGTTTGGGATCTGGTGCAAGTCGAATCACTCATAAGGTAAATGCATGGTCGTAAAAGGAACTAATGACTTCACTGACTTACAAAACCAATCTTACATTGAATTGTTTATTGATAAAATTCCTTAATGGAAGTTCTGGGTTCTGACTAAAGCAGTGTTTGTTTTTCAGTTTAACAAACTGAAATAAGATGACAAAGGAGCATTGCTGTCTTCTCTGATTCCTTTCTAAGTTGTAGAATCAGCAGTTACTTTTTATTTTAACTAACATTTGAGTTTTTTAATAACATATGTTTATTCATTTGGAAATACTGAAAAAGGTCATCTATAAACTTGACCTACGTATAATTATTGTTAATATTTTGGTGAATAGTCTGTTTATGCATATGTTACTTGGATATGTGTATTTAATCAAAATTGGGGTTGTACTTGCTTGTCACCTGGTTCTTGTTAACAAGAACAAGTTTTTCTCTGCATTTTTAAATGACTCATGGTATTTCATTATGGATGTGCCATATAATTTATCTAGTTCCTTTTTGGTAGACATTTAGGCTCTTCTCTCATTTTTCCCTGTCTCAGATAACTATGTAGTGGACATGAATAAATGCAGGTACACAGTTGACTTTTTCCCATAGTTCATTTTCTTTTCTTTAAAAAGTATCTTATAAGTGTATTTGCACTTTTTTTTTTACTTTATTAAAACATATACAAAACTCCTATGCATAGATACATCAGACCATCATCTCCACAGGGATTTTTATGAAAAACAGCAGTCCCTCTCTGCCCCCTTTCTAGTCCCTAGAAGCAATCATTTCCAACTCTTTACTCTTTCTTTTGGTTTTACGTTTAAATACAATCTTATTTTGCTACTTACTGATTTTCCAGTTTTTGGTATTTATTAACTTCCCACCTCAGATAGTAGCAGTTTTCTGTAAGAATTGCCCGACACCTCACACATCCACATTTGTTGTCACTCTGGTTTTATAATGTAATTTTGGTTAGATCAGCATTCACTGTTGATGATATTATGGTTATGTGTAGCTTATTCACAGCCAAATCATGTTACATGCTATAGTTAGTTTTCTTTTCTTGTACAACTTTTTGTCTTCTCTGTTGATACCTTTTTTTTAATCTCTTTTTTTTCTCTATGTGCTTAGTTTCTATATTTTTATCAGTAATTCCTCTCTAAACACTACCTAGAAGAGTCAATCTTCCTCGAGCATTTTAGCTAGATTATAAATTTTATCTTGTGGAGATACCTTCTGATCTGCTTTGTCCCGATGTGTGCTCGAGGTAGCTGCGCAGCTGCCATACCTGCCATCCCAACATCATCATCATCATGATTTTTCCTTCCTCTCTCGTACTGGATCCCATTATCTTTTCCCGTATCTTCTTGACTTATCTCTTGTTTTGGAGGAGCACCTTTCTCCATTAGCTTCCTGAAAAAAGGCTATACAAGAAGTAAAATTTTTAGACATGCGTATCTAAAAATGCCTTTATTCTGCCGTCACATTGGTCATTAGTTTGGTGGGGTATAGAATTCTAGTTTGGAAATAATTTTGTTTCATAATTTTGAAGATATTGCTCTATTGCCTTTTGGCTTTCAGTGTTGTTGAGAAGTCAGTTACATTGCATGTAACCTGTTGGTGATCTATGAGACTTTAAAACTTTTTTCCCCCAATGTTATGAAATTTCATAATGATGTTCTTGATTTGACTGTTTTCATCCAATGTGGTGGTCATGACCGCTCAGTGCGCTGAAACTTATGTTCCTCAGTTTGTGAAGTTTTCTAGAATTACATCATTGATTCCCCCTGTCCCCCCTTTATTTACTCTCTTTCTGGAATTATTTGGATCTTGGATCTTTTGGACTGATCATGCACATTTATCTTTTGTTTTTGCTGTTTCTTTCTCTGTGTTTTTGTTCTACTTTCTGGAAGATTTCCTTGGCTATGTTTTCTAACTTTTGTTGTCTTTTATTCACTTGTGTTCATCTATCTATATCTGTCTATCTATCTAGATTTTATATACACACACACACACACACACACACACACACACATTTCATATTCAGCAAGAGTTTTGTTTAATCCTAGTTTTTCATACAACTCTAAATAACCTCAGTCTCTACAAGACATAGCTATGCCCTTCATACATTTGCAGAAACTTGTACCTTCTACAGCTGCAAGGACAAACTGACAATAGTTGGTTCTTTATATTTTCCCATTTGAGTCATGGAGTCCGATTGCAATAAATTACAAACCACTTCCCACCTCTCCTGAAGGCTTTTCAATTTGCTAACATCATGGATGATAAGATTTATTTTATTCTGGTAAGAACATTTAAGATGAGATTTACCCTCTTAACAGATTTTTAAGTGTAGAATACATTGGTGACTAGATACCATGTTGTGCACCAAATCTGTAAACTTCTCATCTTATTTAACTGAAACTTGGTGTTCACTGACTAGTAACTGACCATTTCTCCCTCCCCTTGCCCCGTGATAACACCATTCCACTCTTTGAATCTGTGAGTTTGTCTCGTATTTTAGATACCTCATATAAATGGAATCACGCGCTATTTGTCTTTCTGTGGCTGGCTTATTTCACTTAGTGTAATGTCTTCAAGGTTCATCCATGTTGTCACATACTGCAGAATTCTTTTTTAAGGTTGAGTAGTATATTGTATGTGTGTGTACACATTTTCTTTATTAATTCATCTTTGATGGACATTTAGGTCCTTTACACATCTTGGCTATTGTGAATGGACTGCAGTGAACATGGGGGTTCTAATATTTCTTCAGGATCCTGATTTCAGTTCTTTTGGATAAATACCTAGAAGTGCAATTGCTGAATATGTGTTCTTTTTTTTTTTTAAAGATTTTATTGGGGAACAGTGTGTACTTCCAGGACTTTTTTCCAAGTCAAGTTGTTGTCCTTTCAGTCTTAGTTGTGGAGGGCGCAGCTCAGCTCCAGGGCCAGTTGCCATTGCCAGTTGCAGGGGCGCAGCCTACCATTCCTTCAGGGAGTCGAGGAATCGAACTGGCAACCTTGTGGTTGAGAGCCCACTGGCCCATGTGGGAATCGAACCGGCAGCCTTCGGAGTTAGAAGCATGGAGCTCTAACCGCCTGAGCCACCGGGCCGGCCCCAGTGATAATCTTTTTAATAGTTTTAGACAGGCCTAACAAATAGACACTAATATTTTTTTTAATGGCTTGCTTTTTTACATTTCTTTAACAGGAATTTTATTTCTGTTTATGGTAAGAAGATGGAATCTAACTTTTTGTACCACGTTGTTAATCAGTTGTCCCAACTATTGCTTTATTATTTTTCCTAATGATTTGAAAGTATTATAGGGTATATTTCTGAACTTTGTATTTTGTTCCATTTATCTGTCTAACCTTGTGTTAATAATACTGTGTTTTTAGTATTGAAGCCTTATTCATCTTAAATACTTAGTGATGCAAGCCTTCCCTCTCCAGCCTCAGCAAACAAAACACAGTTATTTTCATAGTTCTTTTTGTTTTTTTGTAATCCATACGGAAATACGGCAGTTCTTCAAGAGACTTAAGTATTGGAAATTAAAAAATAAAGAGTAGAAGGACATGTACATAGGAAGCCAGTTGGCATAATTTTTTAAATAAGCATACTGGATTTTAACCTCTAAGATTCTTTTCTTTGTCTTTTAAGGCTGCTTTTCATGTGTGTTTTTTTGATTCATTCAGTTAGCAGGCACTTGAGGGCTTATTACCGTGCCTGCTGTCTGTTCTAGGGAAAGCAGCCATGAGCAAGACAAACTGGGCGCTGACTTTCTGGTTTGGGGAGGCATATAAGATCATTTCAGATTTTCCTAAGTGTTAGGAAATCAATAGGACCACAAGATAACTTGGGGGTGGGGGAGCAGTGAGGTTTCCTTAGATAATATACTAAAGGAAGACGTTTTCAAGTAGGTGATGAGCTGAGATCTGAAGGATGAGCAAGGAACCAGCCATGCTTACTTGAAACTAGCAGAATGTTTATGTGGAGACAATGGCAAGTGTAAAGGTGCTGAGACTATAAATGCCTGGCTTGTTCAGGGAGCAGAAAGAAGACCGTTTTTGGCTTGGGGAGAGTGGTAGAAAGGGGAGATGATCGTCTGAGATAATTTTGGAGACATAGGCAGGGGCCAGATCATTGAGAATTTTGAAACTATGGTGAGCCAGAGCTTTAATTGTAAATATGAATTTAGTTTTGTTCCTTTTTAAAAAAGCAAAATACGTAAGATGTCCTGGGAAATAATTAGACCTATTTCTGTAGTAGGTTATATGCTGTACTGAAGGAAATCCCAGAGGGGAGCCACACTGACCACATGTATCTGAACTAAGTTCTGGTTGAGTGTTGGATCTACCTGGGTTTGAGGTAGTTGAGTTGTCTTCAAATTTAGATAGCTTGCAATAATGCCTTCATCATTTTATTTTTATTTATTTTTTCGCCTTCTTCCGCCTACCCCCCCAACTCCAGTTCAAGCCGTCGTTTCTCAGTCTAGTTGTGTAGGACACAGCTCCCTGGCCCATGCTGGTATTAGGAGCCTTGCACCCCCCTCCCCGCCCCCCAGGCTGGTCGGTTGGTCTGCCTCTCATGGCAGCTGCAGGCCACTCACACGCTGGCCACCAGCCGCTCATGGCAGCACACAGTAGCCCATGGCAACACATAGCAGCCCACAGCAGCTCACGCTGGCTGCTGGCCACTCGCGCTGGCCACGCCGCTCACAGCAGCACAAGGTAGCAGGTGGCAACTTAGCTGACCTCAGGCTGCTCACCGCGTCCCAGCTCCAGGGAGAGCTGTTGTTCACAATCTTAGCTGTAGAGGGCGCAGCTTACTGGCCCATGTGGGAATCGAAATGGCAACCTCGGTGCTGTGTTAGGAGCACTGCGCTCCAGCCACCTGAGCTATTGGGCGGGCCCAGTTAATTCATTTTAAATGGAAGCAACACGTTGGGTTCTTTTTTGTTTCCTTTATAGACTCAGGTGACTGGTAAGATAAAAAATGATAGCAGATCTTGAAATCATTTTTTGGTTTCTTATGTAGAGTTGTGTGTATATTTAAGACATTCTTTTCCCCTCTTCCCAACTTACCTGGTAAAGTACAGATGTAAATGGTGAAGTAAGATGTAAATAGAAAGACATCACGTAGCTAACAGGATAGTCTTAGTGGATAGAAATTAGAAACTGCAAAAATAAATCACAAATTTAAAAGTGACGAAATAACTTTGGGTCAAGTTCAAAACTTGAACAATTGAAAAGACATAATCATTGTTATCTTTTAGGATAGCACCGTCCAAGCAAAGTGGTGTGAACCACACGTAATTACATTTTCTAGCAGCCACATTAAAAAAAATAAAAAGCAGATGAAATTAATTTCAATGATTTATTTTATGTAACTTAATATATCCAACACATTCTCCTTTCAACATGTCCTTAATATAAAAATAGTTAAGGGGCCAGCCCGGTGGCTCAGGCAGTTAGAGCTCCATGCTCCTCTCCCAAGGCTGCCGGTTCGATTCCCACATGGGCCAGTGGGCTCTCAGCCACAAGGTTGCCAGTTCAATTCCTCGAGTCCCACAAGGGATGGTGGGCTCCGCCCTGTGCAACTAAGATTGAACACGGCACCTTGAGCTGAGCTGCCTCCCGGATGGCTCAGTTGGTAGGAGCACGGGCTCTCAACCACAAGGTTGCCGGTTCAACTTCTCGAGTCCAGCAAGGGATGGTGGGCAGCACCCCCTGCAACCAAGATTGAACACGGCACCTTGAGCTGAGCTGCCGCTGAGCTCCCGGATGGCTCAGTTGGTTGGAGTGCCTCCTCTCAACCACAAGGTTGCTGGTTCGATTCCTTGACTCCCACAAGGAATGGTGGGCAGTGCCCCCTGCAATGGCAACTGGACCTGGAGCTGAGCTGCGCCCTCCACAACTAAGACTGAAAGGACAACAATTTGACTTGGGAAAAAAAAGTCCTCAAAGTACATACTGTTCCCCAATAAAGTCGTGTTCCCCTTCCCCAATAAAATCTTTAAAAAAAAAATAGTTAAGCTATTTTACATTCTGATTTTTGTACTAAGTCTTCAAAATCCTGTAGTATTTATTTTATATCTATAGCTCATCTCACTTCAGACCAGCCTTATTTTAAGAGCTCAGTAGCCACATGTGTTTTGGACAATGCAGCTCCAAGAGCTCATACTTCTGAAGGAATAGATAAATAAATATGATTTAGTTATTGAACAATTACCTTCCCATATTCCAAACTCAAAGCAGTGATAGACTAACATACGAAATAAACTCCAACACAAATACTTTTTCCCCTCTAAACCTGTGTGTGATAGATTTGTTTGAGGAAGATGATTTGATCCTATAAAAGACCAGTGTCTATCAAAGATGTCAAACAACTTATTTCTTATAAAGTTGTAAACAAGCTTTATGTAGAACTCCATGTAAACCGTGGATTTCGGTGCATCAGTGGTGGGAGGACTGTTTTACAAAGAGAGATCATAACCCTAGTCCTTGGAATCCGCAAAGAATAGCTGTCAACCACTGGTTCTGAATCCCTTTCCAGGTTTTCTGAATAAGAATCTTAATAAATGGCCTTTTTAAAAGCTCTGTAGGTGATTGCAATATGTACCACTAGTTCAGCCCAAAGTATTAGTAGTAATAATTTCATTTTAAAAAATAAGTAGTTGAGTGTCATGATTGGCTGTTTAGTTTTCAGAAAGGTTTGCCATAATGAGAGCTGGTAGGAAGCCATAGTCCATTAGTTAACATAGGCTACAGTGTCTTTATTAAGTTAGAAAAGCTAAGAGTTTCTCTTCAAAAAATGAGAAGAACATATTCCCTGATGGTAACCCACACCCATTTAAAACAGGAACTAAAATTGCTGTTACCCTCCCCTAAGAATATAGGAGAAGAGCGCCTGGGGGGTGAGTTGAGATTATTTAAATTAATGCTGTGTTTTTCATGCTAATGATGAACGTTTAATTGCTTGGATGATCCTGAGCTTAATAGACATCTATGGAGCAAATTCTCAGAAGATACAAGTTGCCTACACTGGGGATATTGTGATGAACAAGTTCCAAATGAATGGCCCCCTCAGCTTGCTGTGGATTTTCTCTGCTAACATCTAGCAGCAAAGGGATTTGTTCTCTAAAGGTCATGGCCTTAGAATATGACCTACTCTTGCTTCTATATATCTCAGTGCAGCACATGCCAATTTAGCCATTAAAGGTAAAAAACACTTGATTGTTCTGTGTTGGAAGATCTGATTACTTACTACTAATAGCAAGAAAATGGAATCAGTGGTGAAGGCTGTTTGCTCAGAGAAGTTCCAACCTGGGGTTACTCTGGGGTTACAGCTAAATACAGCCTATGGTGTGAACTCATCTGCCGTATGGCAGGCAGTTAACATAGACTTACTAATTTAAATTCCATGGCGATCACTTTTGGAAGATTGAGAGTATCTTATCCAGCTAAGGAATGGAGGAGCTAAGATTTGAACCCAGTTCTTTTTTGGTGTCAAAGCTATTACTGTCACTGGTCCATTATTATAAAGTGACTCACATCAAGGGTTCAGTCCATTTGGAAATTTTAAACTGAGTATTTGCTTCAGCATATTCCCTCACTTATACCCACCTTTATGTCCATCTTGAAGTAGCATAATGTTAAGGAAAACACTGAATGAAACCTGAATTCTAGTCCTCGCTCTGTTGCTTACTATGTGTTGGGATTATGGGTCCCCTTTCCATCCAGCAGGGATTTCCTAGTTATCTGTCTACCTTGGCATAACTGAGATAGGAATACCATTACCTCTGTCTTTTTTTTTAATAAACTTTTTGTTCGAGATTAGTCTAAGATTTACAGAAAATTGCAAGGATAGTACAGAATTCCTGTATTAGTTTGCTACGGCTGTTGTAACAAAGTGCCATAGACTGGGTGGCTTATACGATGGCAATTTATTGTCCCACAGATCTGGAGGCTAGAAATGAATAAATCAAGCTGTTGGCAGGATTGGTTCCTTCTGAGACCTGTGAGTTCCAGGCCTCTCTCCTTGGCTTATAGGTGGTCATCTTCTCCCTATGTCTCTTCACATTGTCTTCCCTCCACATATCTCTATGTCCAGATTTCCCCTTTATAGAAGGGCACCAGTCTTATATCTGTATTAGGATCCGATCTCCAAATGACATCACACTCTGAGGTACTTGGGGTTAGGACTTCAACATTTAAATTTGGCGGGAGGGTGATACAGTTTAACCCACAATTCCTATATTCCCTGTGTCTAATTTCCCTTATTATTAACATCTTCCATTGATATGATACATTTGTCACAATGAATGAACCATTATTAATACATTATTATTAACTAGTGTTATTCTTATTTTTAACACACAAGAAAACTTCAAAGAGGGAATGTGACTTGGAAAAGTCTTACTACTAGTGACCTCCCTTCTGACATTACTCTGGTGCAAGCAAAAGAAATCTTCCAAAGTCGTATTAACCTGAAGAGATAATAAATAAAAGATAATTTTCTTCCTATAATTACAACAGTACAGAGAACTTGTTCTTGTTTGCTACATATAGCATAATGCATGTCACGAGTTAAGTGTTCAATAAATTCTGATAGAATGAACAGAAGAATGCTCTTGGTATTTGCTGGACCATGGTATTTTTGGAGAATATACTCACCAATTTACCCAACTAACTATAAAATACAGAGATTGTGAAATTTGTTTTAATGAGAAAGTAAAACTATTTTAAAAATTGTGAAATTGTGTGTTTACCTTTCTGGTAAGCACCGCTTAGTGCAATGTCTTATTTGTGTTTGTAAAACTCAACCTGCCACCTATCCTGAAATCTTCAACGTTGTATGTCAGTATTTTATCCACATTTCACAAAAGAATAAACTGAAATCTACAGAGATTATTACTTTCTAAAAGTCCCCCAAAATTCCTCTCTCATTCCAAGTCACTTCCTTTTGCTGTGATGTTATTAGATAAACTGTGTACTTACAACATCAGAGTGCCAGAAACTAAGTTGAATTTACACCTACATACTTTTTATTCCTTCAGATTCCCTTTAGGAGGTATAATTAATAATAAACGAAATTGGTGTGTAAAATATTTTGCATGCGTTTTATTTTACTAGCTTTTTTCAAGCCGGTGACTTGAGACCTAACTTCATTATTTGTATATATTTTTCAGATTTTTCCAAGCACTGGTTGATTAAATTATGCTGCTTTCTGTGAATATTGTGTAATAAATATGCTAGCTGTTTTAAGACTTCCATATATTTTAATTTTGACTGTGGGAGAAAACAGTTTGATTGAAAGAATGAATAAAGATATTTCCCAGCAAATGTTTGTCATTATGATCTTAAGTTATTTAATATTTTATCTGGTACTAAAAAAATAAAGAAAAAAGCTTTATGAAACTGATTCCTGTGTGGAAATAAGGCTTGAAATAATTAGTGCCCCTCTGCATGCAAATGGAAAATACATACATTGAATTTTTTCTGCCTTTACAAGTTACTGAGAGGTAATATGGTGTTGTTCCTTTATAAAATGAAACACGGAAGAGGTGGAGTTTGCCATGTCATTGGGACAAGAAACTAATTCACTCATTGAAGAGCTGGAATGAAATGTGACCTCTTGCTGTCGCTGATAGAAAGAAGCTAGCAGCCGTGTCCTCACCCTGATAGGATTCTGTAGCAGATCCCTGATTCATTCTGGGAACTCGTCTTTCCCAGGTGAGGTTGATGCCTGAATTTGGTGTAGGTGGATTGCCCCCGATCCAAGTGATGAATATTTAAGTATTGTCAGAAGGTAAGTGGCCAAGTCCTTGGTCAGCTAATATCAACTTTCAGACAGATTGGCTAGTTTTTATGAAGGAGTAGAATATGATAGGAGTCTTAAATGACTTCTTCTACAGTAAATTTCAGTGATAGGATGGGGGTGGAGGGCTGATCTTTTTTTTTTTTTTTTTTTTTTAAGATTTTATTGGGGAAGGGGAACAGGACTTTATTGGGGAACAGTGTGTACTTCCAGGCCTTTTTTCCAAGTCAAGTTGTTGTCCTTTCAATCTTAGTTGTGGAGGGTGCCATTCAGCTTCATGTTGTTTTCCTTTCAGTCTTAGTTGTGGAGGGCGCAGCTCAGCTCCAGGTCCAGTTGCCGATTTTTCTAGTTGCAGGGGGCGCAGCCCACCATCCCTTGTGGGAGTCCAACCTGCAACCTTGTGGTTGAGAGCCTGCGCTCCAACCAACTGAGCCATCCGGGAGGCAGCTCAACTCAAGGTGCCATGTTCAATCTTAGTTGCAGGGGGCGCTGCCCACCATCCCTTGCGGGACTTGAGGAATTGAACCGGCAACCTTGTGGTTGAGAGCCCACTGGCCCATATGGGAATCGAACCGGCGGCCTTCAGAGTTAGGAGCATGGAGCTCTAACCGCCTGAGCCTGAGCCACCGGGGCCAGCCCCCTGATTTCTTTTTTAAGAGCAAAAGTTTAACCCTTTTAATTCCACCTTTAGGATATGACTGAAGTATGTGCAGACTTCTATGTTTTTTAATCAGTTATTTTATTTATGAAAAAATAGGCACAGAGAGGTAAAACACTTCCCCAAATAGGGTTTTGGTTTTATTAGAGGCATTAGTTTGTTTTGGTAAATTTCTCTTATCTAAGGTGCTTGAACGCTTGTTTGGTGCTAGCGCCATTGGCAGTGAAAAAGGTCAGGTCTGCCTTTCCTCAGAGGTCTTGATATTTTGGAGTGGCAAGGTGGTGCTGGGAGAGAAGAAAGCAGCTTGCAGTAGCCAAAAAAGAGGCTCGAGCAACATCTGTTATTTTAGTTGATGATTGGTGCTTGTGTTTGAAAGGAGAAAAGTGGAGAAAACTCTGAGGTAGGATGGACTTCCTGTTAGATAGACAGGAGTCCGTAGTCCCCACCCCCACCCACAGAATACAGGGCAGCTGGTGGCTTTTGGAGATGAGCTCTGTCAGGACAGGTCTGAGCAGCCCAAAGCGGTCAAAGTGGCAATACTATTAGAAAGGAATTATCCCTTTTCTTCGAGTTTGAAGTGACAGCAAAAGGTCATCACTGTTTTTTTCTTTTTTTGTTATACAATTTTATATGAATTTTTTAAGAGATAGGTAACTAACTCTGTTCCTGTTTGCTACCCAAAGAAATATTAAGGCTAGAAAAGGGAGAACAGAGATGGACTTTTGGAGGACTTGGAATTGAACCTTTATGGATAAGAGCTGGCCCTGTACTTCCCACATTGGCAGTATTCTTGACCTAGGGAAAAAAAGCTCTTTTATTGTTATAAATGATCCATGTGTCCTTTTATATCAGGTTTGCCATTCCTTAATTGCTGTACTTGTAAATGACTTCAGAGCTTACCCTCAGGGTAACTTCTTAATGCTCACTTCAGAAAAATTATCCATGTGTCTGGATAGCTATCATGAGGTGTGTGTTGTTTTTTTTTTAAATATAGTAAAAACAATACACAGAGTTGGACCTGTTGTTTCTGCAGTTACCCTGACACAAGCCTCAACGGCCAGATACTGTTTCTCTTGGGGTGTGGGTTTTATAGCAGTTCTTTAACCTTCCCTTACTGAACACAGAGGACTCCTTGTGCTGAACTGTTTCTGTGAAGTTTGCCAAACTGCTTCCTGCTTGAATTCTCTTTCTAACCTAATAACAACTATTAGGAAGGACAGTTGAGAATTTGTTTTGTAAACAGGTCTGTTAGCATAAATGAACTGAAATAGTGCTCTCATTAATAAAAGTTATTTTCAGGGAAATCACTAGTAAGACTTGCGTAAAAGCACATTGGAAAAAAATGACAATGTCAGATATTTCCCCAAATGCCAAACAAACCAGTTGAAGTGAGTTCATAATTTTTACAGTGGATTTTGGACTCTGTAGAGTTGGAAGCCTTAGCTTTTTTGGTTTGCTGATCGAAAAATGTAGTTTATTAATATGTATTTTCTCTCCTTATTTTCTCAGCTGTTAGGAAGTCTTCACACTTCTAAAAACAAGTTGATGAAACAGCCCACAATAGAATTGGTATTTTGGATTACTCATGTGCTATAATTAGGAGATAGTTTAATGTTGCACTTTGGAATTTACTTTAAATGTCTTTGTACTTAAATTGGAGTGATTGTTATTGCTAGTAAATGATTCTCCTTTTAGACTTATTTACAGAGCACACATGGAGAAGCATGTAGAGGTGAGCCATTTGGGTCCCTTCATTGCGTGTTTGTGTTTTTTAATACAAGGATTCTCTGATATTTTTAGGGAAAGGGCATGGGAAAATAGTGGCAGAGACTCGTTATATTCATCCAAACTAATTAGGATTTTGACCATGAAGAGAGCCCACCTGCCGAGTTGATGATTTTTAAAGCTGGATGATGGGTACACTGGGTTTCTATTCTTTTCTACTTTTGTGTGTGTTTGAATCAATACATAATAAAAACATTTAAAAAAAATAGAGCCCAGTTGGCTCTAAGGCTGGCCCTTCTTAACCTTCTTTAAAGTTATAAAAGAGCAAAACAACTCCATTGTAGTAAGGTTCCCTGAAATGGACTTTGAGTAATTAAAATGCAGTTTTATTTATTTAGGGTCATGTGGAAATTACAACACTTGATCTTAGCTAAAAGGCCGAGAAGCGATAGGAAAATTACAATTTTAGATTTTTAAAATATCTCAGAAGTAGGTAAATGTTTTGATTTCAGATTGAAGACAGAAGAGTCAACACCATTAACTATGAATGTCAATAACTTTCTTTTAGAATAATATAGGGAAGTCATCTATGAAATCACTAGCTAAAAAAAAAATTGTATATAAGGTGAAAAGCAAGTGCTTTCATTCTATCTGCCGCATTTTTTGTGTTTCCCTTTTCCTGCTTTCTTCCTTTCCATACCTTTCTTCCTGCTCTGCAGAGGTAACCACTGTTAACAGTTTGCTTTTTGTGTTTATATACATATGTTTTATATGTACGTCTGTACCTACGTAGTACACATTTTTAAAGCAAGTTTTACTAAATTCCATGTAATTCAATATTTAAAGTTTGAGAATTTTAGTACTAAGCTCCAGAATAATCTTGATTTTATAATACAGACAAGGGCAAGCCTTTTACTATATCTTTAAATTGTTTAAGCAATAAATAAAATTGTCATTCTTCCTAATGGACTGTATCTCCACCTTTAGGAAGGTGCTTCATGCACAAGTGGGTATTCTTCTCTGTAAATTTTAAGACCTCAGAATTGAAATTAGTGTTATATTTACTGAATTATTTAATAATTTGAGAGTGTCACTTAATAGAGTAAATATAAGAAATGGGGTCTCTGGTTTGATTTCTTCAGGGATATGGGTGGGGTGTGAAGCCTTGGCAAACTGTTAACCCTAGAGATATCCACAGCTGCTCTTGAGTCTGTTTCCTTCTGTCACTCCCTCTTACACAGGAGAGGATAATCTCAAGAGAAAAGTGCAAAATAGTAAACATGGTTAATATTTCCCCTGAATTCTGCTTTCTTCACCAGCCGGAGGCAGAGGGCACACACCGGGCCTACTGCGGTGCCTACAGTCCTTTAGAAATGCTTAATGTCCTTCTTCGTTAATTTTTGCCTCTATCTTTTCTTTATCTCAGTCATTTGTGTCTTTCACCAAAAATCTTGTGCTTGGCCTTTAGTGACTGTTGAAAGCATGGTTATCTTGACTGGGCTTGGAAGCAGTGGTTTTCACTCTAACCTGGCACCGAAAAATGAAGTGTGTGTCCCTAATACTGAGATCAGTCAGTTTGGCCCTCTGCGCCTTTGAGTAAGATGTAGAAAGGATAAGAATGATCTCAGCTTCCAGTTTAGCAGTAGTGAATAGGGCTGTGGTACGTATTTATTTTCTTCCTGGACTATATTGTTAATATTTGATGAACTGATCTTTTATTATTCCTGCTGATGTGGTAAGGAGAACGGAGAAGGAAGACAAAGTTTGAAAGCGCCTTTTCGCTTATCAAATACCAAGTGTTCCCTCCATGGCTAAGCTAAGCACTGTGCAAAGACTGAAGGTAAAATGGAGAACAGATCAGACATGATCTCTGACCAGTTCATATTGTAGCCTCTTGGGTTTGGTATCCTGAATTATTAAACATATTTGATAGGACTCTTGTGTTACCTAACAGTCATCAAATATAGTGCCATCGAAAAGTGTGCTGTCCTCTTGGCAGAACAGAGACAGTCTTTAGGCCTGGGCAAGGGACAAGGGAATGGAGGGCCCATGGGGTCAGTCCTCAGGGACCTTTCCTATTCCGTCAAGTTTATGTTAGAGACCCATAGATAGGTGAGACTAATTTAAGATCTATTTTTAAAGTAGGTGTTAGGCGATCACAGTTGAAAATCAATTAATGTAATCCATTGTATCAATAAAATAAAGGACCAAAACCATATCATAATCTCAGTAGACTACACATAGTAAAGACTTTTTTAAAAAATCCAAACTTTCATAATAAACATATCAATAAACTAGGAATAGAAATAAACTTGCTCAGTTCGATAATAGATACCAATGAAGAACTACATTATCATCATATTTTTAAAGGTGGAAGAAATACTGAATGTTTTTCCCCCAAGATTGGGAACATGACAAAGATGTCCACTCTTGCCACTTTTATTCAACATTGTGCTGGAGGTTCTAGCCAGAGCAGTTAGGCAAGAAAATGAAATAAAAGGCATCTAACTTGGCAAGGAAAAGGTAAAACTCTTTTTGATATGATATGACCTTATGTAGAAAAACTGAAGGAATCCACTAAACTATTGAAGTAATAAATGAATTCAGCAGGGCTACAGGATACAAGATCAGTATGTTAGGTTGGTGCAAAAGTAATTGTGGTTTTTGCAATTTTTCAACCTTTTAAATCGCAATTGTGCACCAAACTTACTTATAGTGGAAATGAAGAATTGTATAGCTGCTTTGGAAAATAGTCTGGCAGTTCTTCATAAAGTTAAGCATAGTGTTACCGTATGACTGAGCAGTACCACTCCTAGGTGTATATACCCAAGAGATGAAAACACAAAAAATACATGAACGTTTATAGCAGCACTATGCATAATAGCCAAAAAGTGGAAACACCCAAGTGTCCATCAGCAAATGTGATATATCCATACAAAGGAATGCAGTACTGGTAACATGCCACAACATGTATCAACCTTGCAAACATGCTGAGTGAAAGAAGCCAGTCACAAAACCCCACACAGTAGGAGATTCCATTTATACAAAGTATCCCGCAAAGGCAAATCTCTAGAGACAGAATGTGCTAAGTGGTTGCCTACCACTGTGGGGATGGGGGTGCACCTGGAAATCAGTCTGTCTGTACAGCCTGGTGTAGGCGAGCTCTAGAGCCGGGAGTCCCCTCAGAAAGAGGCTGGTGTTGAGCTGCTCCTCTGCGAGATGGATGCTTTTCCAGGCAAGGACCGTTTTTGTTTTTTTTTACCCTTGGTCATTAATGTTCGTGTTTCTTGTTATTAGTCTCTTGTTACACAAAGCTCTTTGTTCGCATCAACTGGCTGTAGCTTTCCTAGTTTAGGCTCTCTGAAATCATCTGTAGCAGAAACATTCCTGCTGTCTTTGGCAAGGGACTTCTTTTTGCACTGGAAGTTCTGAGACAGATTTCAGGCAGAGCCTATTTCCATGTTTTGCATGTGTTATGAGTTAGAGAAAGGGTGGGGAAAGAACTGTTGGCTGCTTTAGTTCAGCTAAACATCTCAGCTTTGCTGGTTTAAGATAACTATGCTTCAGAGATTGATTTTGATTTTTAACTGATCAAATTCACAAGAGACTGATGAGTGGGGTATGACATGGGACTAGCTGGTGAGGTCTGTGTTTGAATTCTGGACTTCATTAGCTGTGGCACTTTGGGGGGCATGTTAACTCCTAAGTCCTGGTTTCCTCTTCTCCAAAACAGGTACATGACGTTGTACTTAAGAAGGTTTGTGTGTATAAAATTAGATAATGCTGAAGGTTCGTAGCTCCCTGTCTGGCACATCTTAGGAAATGTTAGCAGTTATTACAGATAAATAAAAGTGCCAGGGAATCAATTTCCGATGGATATGAATCTACCAGGAAAGCCAGTGTTTGCCTGGGGTAGTCTCTTCTGGTAGACAGGTCCATCCAGAGACCAGATTCTAAGTTAGAAGGGTGTTTGGTGAATATATTCTAGATATAGAGCAAGAGGCGCTGGATGTTCTTACGTAGGAAGTCCATCAAATCAGGGTAGCTAAACTGTCCTTGAGGAAATAATGTATCCGGGCCTCTCAGGAAAGTCCCAATTTAAAATCCTTTTCCCCATTGTCAACTTAAATATTCTGTAAATTGTACATTGCTGGATACAAATGTCACACTCACACCTCCAGCCTGTCTCAGCCAGAAGCAGGGTAAAAAACCTTTTTGTTTAATGATATGCTAATTTTTAGGTTTGAATTCTATGGTTCCCCTACTCCTCGATGGATATTTTTCTTTTGACAATTACTATGAGGCATTAAATCATAGCCTTCTCTTTCTCTGAACTTAAAGAAGATGCATATTCTTTATGCTTCAGTTTCCCCCTTTCATTATTTATTTCAGTATTTATTACTAAAACTTACGCGTTTATAAACTCAGGTCACAGATGTTACACATTTCAGTGTTTCAGTGTATCTTACAGTATTTACATCTTAGAGACTTACCTAAAAGGATTCTGTCTTATGTTGAGATTTTTGCATTTTTTTTTTTAGCAACAACAAAACGATTTATTGAAATACATAAAAATTATAGATTTATTTATTTTTTAGAGGTGATAAACATTTTCTTAGATTTATTAAGTTTTTTTGCATTTCTTTTTGGAGGGTTATTTTTGGGGAAGATTTCCATAAGTGACTGTTTTTATCCATTGTTTTGACCGTTTCCTTTTAGAGGGTGATATTTATTGCTCCTGTCTTGAAATTCCTTGGGCTTAGATTTTATTTGGGTCCTGTAACCCAAATTAAGCAGATTAAAATAAATGATCATTTGTAATATTCCTGCTGCCTTGAGTTAACACCTGGCTTTTCTAATGAGCCTTTGGAGTAAGAATTAGTAATAAAAGTTTCATGAAGTTAATGTGTTCTAATAACCTAAGAAGATAACGGCACCTCTATGCTAGATTGTTGAGGTAGCTGCTGTGTTAATGTTTATCAGACTACCTCATACTTCGTTTGCTCTCAAATTGGTTGTAATATGGACATTGAAATGAGAGTTACCATGAGAAAGGCTCTGAATATGCTCTTCAAGGTACATGAGATCTCTTGGAGAAATTGAATATCCTGTGAGGCAGTAAGTTTGATATTAATGCGAATGAGCAAAGGACAAAGAGTGGTTTGCCCAACAAAGCCCTGTACAGACATTAAATTACAGCAGTGAAGCCATTCAAAGCAGTAGTTAGGTGTAGGTACCAGAGATCAAACTATTTACCAGTAGGCTTTAGTTCCCTGGTCCAACTCAATTTCCATACTCTTCAGTGGTTTGAGAGAGCGTTAAAAACTTCGTTTTGAATTTATTTTTACACGTTAGGATGGCTGTGTATCTGTTTGATGTTATTTTCAGGTTATAGTATGTTTGCCTTACATTTTTATTTGCTTGACTGGTAGTAAATCCTCTTTCTATAAAAATAAACAGTTAAGAATTTTCTTTGAAGACCTTTTGAATATGAGCCTAGTATTCATAGATTGAAGGATAGTTGTATGGTTTCTGTGTAGCCTGGCCATTTAGGACTGCCAATGTTGGAACCTCAGGGTGGCCCTTTGAGACGCTTTATTTGGCACTACTTAGTTTTAGGAACCCAATCTCCTGCCACATATAACTGCTCAGTAGGCTACCCTCAGGGTTCCAAACATGGGGCAAACTGTAGTAAATACTCCCAAAATGTTCATCAGACACGTACCATGTGCCAAGCACAATGCTGGCATAGTCAGTAGGGATACCAAGAAGAAACTTAATACGGAATGAGAAGGGGGAGGAGTAATTTAATTCTTCCTTATCTTTGAGAGTTGTTGATTGAGAGAAGTTTGGTTTTGCCTTCTCTGCCAATATTATTCCTTTTTCTTGGAGTTGAAAAATAAGATCTGTGTTTTTTGTGATATACAAGCCATGTAATTATATATCTTAAGACCTTTGTTTTGTTTTAAGTAAATGCATCTGTTCTTCTAAGAGCTGTGTTCTTTCAAGGACCATTGATCTGCTTGGTAATTAGGTGGTTTGGGTGGAGAAGCCTTGGTCTTTGAAAAGGGTGATGGGTCTGGAACCTATCCTCAAGGGGCTTTGCAGAACAATTTGAAAATGAATCCTTGCTCCAAGTGACAGAATTGTATCTGAAATGCTTTCAAAAGGCTGTTTGAAATTCTACACTTGGGTTTTAAATGAAAGGGGAGAAAAAGAAATAAAACAACTGTTGTATAAATACAAGAAAGAGGAGGAGGACATCCTGCAGCTGAAAAAGGGTTTATGAAAAAGGACTTCAGGGCTTAGTGACTCTGAGCTCACTCGGAATCAACATGTGTGGCTGCCAGAAAGAGAAATGGTAGATTGAATAGTGTCTAAATAGTTCTATATTAGGCTACAATTTGAGAATTACATTAAGTTCTGAGTATCCCAGTGAAGGAGGACAAACAAGAATTGGTTCAATGATAAGCAGGATAATAATGGGGATATGAAACCACATCATCTGGAGAATGTGGGGAAGTTGAGGATGCGTGGAGCCTCCCAGACCCTTAACTGGGAGTTTAGGAGCTAGGTCTTACATTTCTGCATCCTAACATGCCAAACATAATAGATAGTATTGATCACCACTATCAATAGATAGTAAGTATTGATCATTACTGTCAAATAGATTGTAAGTATTGCTCACGAGGTGGATTCTTTTATAATGCTGTTGTAGGCACACAGCTACCTTACCTGAAGTAGGAGATTTTTTTTTTTCTTTTTTTTTTTTTTACTCAAAATAGTTGTGTTTTAGGAGGCACCTTTTTACCTGTGGCACATTTCATAGCCATGAGCTATGTAGGGACTGCACTTTTTCAAAATAGTCTGAACAAAACAGCATGTCCAGAAAGAGTGGGCATTGTTGAAGCAGCAACTTTCTTTTGGGGGAATTATAGTTGGAACAGAAACCATGCTAGGTACACGTAACATGTAAAAGGTGTTAAATTGATTTCCAAGGTAGTATTTGTCAACCTCACTTCCCATTGTATTTTTAGAGCATGAACACAGTAGAAATGGGAAAAGCTATCTGTATATGAAGTTTGAAGGTCTTCACAATAGAATTGAGAGTTGTTTTGAATGAATCTTGGTAATTTAATCAGCTGGCTTTAGTTATGATTGTCCCTACCTTATCCTAAAATATATGTATTTTTTATATGTTTATACATATTGAGAGAAGAGACCTCATATCTTTTGGACACTTCACTTGCCTTTTCATGTGACTTACTCTTTCTTAATCTTCAGATGACAGCTTAAATGCCATCTTGACCATCCTGTCTAAATAACTACCACACTGCATGAATTTGCCAACGTCATATACTCTTTGTCTTCTTAGTACTTACCAGAATTTATGACAATTTTGCTTGCTTTCTTATTTGTCTACACCTCTAGATTATAAGCTCCATGAATGCAAGGACCAAATGTACTTTAACTTACCCTTGCTCACCCCCCGTTGTCTAGATCGAGTCTTCTTGAATGAGTTAAGTGTTTCGTTGATATACTTCGAGCTGTGGTTTAGATCATCCAGAGTTCTTCCACTTAACTCTCAAGGTATAGTGATGTTTTTAAAATTGGTTTCAGTTCACATTAAAGAAGTTGCAGGAGAAGGTGTCACAGTAGTGCCACTCTTGAGTATACTTGCCCCGTCTAGTAAGCTTATATATATATATATATATATATATATATATATATATATATATATATATATATATGTGTGTTAAGTTTGGCTCTCTGTGTATTTAGATGACAACTTTTTCTCTTAATGAAAATTAGCTGTATGTAACTTTACTAACAATTGTCACCCCAATAAACTTTAATTTAAAAAAATTAAAAAATTAGCTGCTTAATTTTCCAATTTCTGGAGGTTGAAATGAGTATTTCCTTTTCCACTAAGTGTTGCCCTTTCTTTTTCTTTTAAAGTCTGATATTGACCACCTGTTGTGTAAGTGATCTAGAAGGATTTTTATTTTGGCTCAAGCTAAAATTGAAAATGGGACAAAGATGTTGCTAGGCAGACAAAGATATATCTCTAAACTTGTGACGGAAAGAAGCCATTCAGCAAGAATGAACCCAGAGAATCCCAAAATACACTGCAGGCCAACCAGAAAAACAGTGTATTTTCAATATTCAGTTTCTATAAATTGCTCATTTACATTTCCACCTCCTATCCCGGAGTAACTTATTCCTCTACCCTGGCTTTGTACAGTGACACTCCTGCCAAAAATCAGCTCCAAATTGCAGTATCTTTGACCTTGCTGGAGCACACAACAGTTGAATCCTTCTGGCAGGATCTAGGCTGTAGGTCTTTGGTGTCCTCATTAAGCAATCTCTTACTCATCACCCTTTGTCTCTGGTTTCCTAGCAGTGTCTCAGTCCTCACTAAATTACGTCTCTGAGATTATGGTTGTTTCCCCTATGAACTGGAGTTATAACAGCTTCCTGGACTTGTTACCTTTCCCAAAATTCTTAAAATCCAAATAAAAAACTGGAATAGAATAATTAGAAACAAGTATCACTTTTTGCTTTGTCTATATCTCTTGTCTCCTTTATCAGCTCCTAAACTCAGTAAGGATGGAGTATACTTAAATTCACTTATTCTACAGATCTGTGAATGCCTTCTGTGTGCCAGACACTGCTCGGAGAGGCAGTATATTAGTGGTTAAGAACACTGGCCTGGAGCCAGGTGGGCTGCGTTCAAATCCCAGCCTCACCACCTAAAGCTGTGTGCCCTTGGTTAAGTTAGGTACCCCATCTCCATATCCCCGTGTGTAAAATGGGCTACGGTAATGCTCTCCTTGAGGATAAAATAAGTTAAAACACTTCTTTTTATTTTTAAAATTTTTATTGGGGAAGGGGAACAGGACTTTATTGGGGAACAGTGTGTACGTCCAGGACGTTTTTCCAAGTCAAGTTGTTGTCCTTTCAATCCTGGTTGTGGAGGGTGCCGTTCAGCTTCAAGTTGTTCTTTCAGTCTTAGTTGTGGAGGGCGCAGCTCAGCTCCAGGTCCAGTTGCCGTTGCTAGTTGCAGGGGGTGCAGCCCACCATCCCTTGCGGGAGTCGAGGTATTGAACTGGCAACCTTGTGGTTAAGAGCCCACTGGCCCATGTGGGAATCGAACCAGCAGCCTTCGGAGTTAGGAGCATGGAGCTCTAACTGCCTGAGCCACCGGGCCGGCCCAAGTTAAAACACTTTTACAGCATTTATTCTTAACAAAAGTTCGTAAATAACAGAAGTAAAACCAGTGAATCACTGAAGTAATAGTTAGTAAAAGTTTATTGTGTACATAGCAGAAAGACAGTACACAAACTGGGAGCACTCAAAAATGAGGAATGAAGCTCGGGTATGTTATAAAGCGGCTTATATAGTGAGAAAGCAGTACTATTTATTATTCACAGTGATTGGTTAGAATATCAGAGTTTTCAGTGATTACTTCATATCAACCTTGAGAAACTGTTCAAGTTTTGTTTTTGATTTCCAGAGGTGTAAGCAAGAAATGACATAGGTCAAGGTCGTCTTGCAAAATAAGCTTAAATTCAGCTTTCTTCGTGTGACTCTACTGGTTTGTCTGCTCAGGGAAATTTCAAGGCTGGTCTCTTTTTATTTTAGCATTATTCTGGGCATTAAATAAGTAAAGATGAGATTTCTGCTAGTGGAGAGCTGAATTGATTTCTCTGAAGAAAAAAGAAGTAAGGTGTTGGATTAGACCCTAGAGAATGACTGAATGGCTACTCTGGTTGGGTGGCCAGGGAACCTCTATGCAGATAGCTTTTGAGCTGAGATCTGAGTAACCAGAAAATCTGTGAAGTATTGGAGGATGAAATGTTTGTTGATTATTATTTTCCCTTCATAAGCCAGGAGCTGCATCACTTAAAATGATCTTTTAAATGATGCTAAGCAGTGAAACAGTGAGATGTGATGGAACAAGCCCGGGAGTTTTGGCCTGGTTTGGCTGTCAACTAGCGCTGTGATCTTTGACAGGTCCTTCTTCTTCCTGGTCTTTGGTGGACACATGCTTTAGCACTTCAAGTTTTTGCTCCTCAGAAGACGCCCAAAGTTCTAGTCGGGTATAAAGGAGAATAAATGAGCCGGCTTGACAGTGTACCTTGCTGACCAAACCCAGCGGTCACTTGTCAGGCAACTCTGAGGCCCTCTGTTCATTCTTGTGGAGGGGGGAAGAAAAGAAAACCAAACAAACAATTTTTTGTTGTTAAGATTTTATTGGGGAAGGGGAACAGGACTTTGGGGAACAGTGTGTACTTCCAGGACTTTTTCCAAGTCACGTTGTTGTCCTTTCAATCTTAGTTGTGGAAGGCGCAGCTCAGCTCCAGGTCCAGTTGCCATTGTTAGCCGCAGGGGGCGCAGCCCACCATCCCTTGAGGGAGTCAAGGAGTTGAACCGGCAGCCTTGTTGAGAGCCCGCGCTCCAACCATCTGAGCCATCCGGCCACCTGGGAGCTGAGCGGCAGCTCATTGACTTCATTCTAGTTGCAGAGGGCGCAGCTCCCTGGCCCATGTGGGAATCGAACCGGCAGCCCTGTTGCCCAGAGCCCACGCTCTAATCAACTGAGCCACCCGTCCGCCCCACAAACAATTTTTTTCATGGGAAAATAGCCCTGGAAGAAGGTTGACTCTTGATGCTAATGACTAGCTAGAAGCAAAATAATGGTTCTTCACTTTATAAATTACTTTAGTCCTATGTTTATGACTTGATATCTTGTATTTTACAGGGTGCAGTATGTGCTATTGTGGTATTAGAATATTTAAGAATACTCTCACAGTTTTAAAACCTTTTCTTTGGAAGTAAATATTAAGGATATGTCGCATGGCTTTAAGGTCCAGGGATTAGAGAAAGGGTCAGAGGTGCCACATACACCATAACCAAGATATTGCATAGGGTTTCTTCTTTTAGAACTTGGAAAGCCTGCCTTAGGCCATCTCAGGTCAGGTAACTTAGTTTGCAAAACTTGTTTGCTTATTGAGAAGAGACTGCACCAAATCATTGCTAGCTCCCCTCATTTTTGCCAGTCTTTTATAGTGTTCCTCAGTTGGAGTTACATGTCAGGTTTTCTGTCTGCTGCTGTGG
The DNA here is from genome assembly GCF_057876585.1 of Rhinolophus sinicus. Taxonomy (NCBI): domain Eukaryota; kingdom Metazoa; phylum Chordata; class Mammalia; order Chiroptera; family Rhinolophidae; genus Rhinolophus; species Rhinolophus sinicus. The sequence goes on from NC_142514.1 coordinate 25,115,610, forward strand.
TTTGGTCTGTTTGGGATTGTACTGCTTAGAAATCAAATCCTCCTTGAGGAAAGGGCAAAGAATGTTTTTTTAAAAATAAGTTATCTGTATTTAAAAAAAAAAAAATGTTTCTGAGTCTCCAAAGAAGTTCAAGTTCGCAAAGGGACTAATTTGTTTGAATCTGTTTTTTTACATTAGGTGTAATTGAAAAGTGACTGACCCGCTCTGCAGAGATGTCAAAAACAAACAAATCCAAGTCTGGGTCTCGTTCTTCTCGCTCAAGATCTGCATCAAGATCTCGTTCTCGGTCATTTTCGAAGTCTCGATCTCGAAGTCGATCTATCTCTCGTTCAAGGAAGCGCAGGCTGAGGTAAGGGGTTGTGGTTGTATATTGATGTAATCATTGCATTGGGTCTTTGAAGATCTTTCGTTAGACTCTGTGAATGGTCAAATGGAGTTGGGGGGTTAACTTGAGGTGGAGGTTTGGGCTGTAAGATATTCCAGGTTTCTTCAAATGCTGCAAATCAAATCAGCTTTGCTTGCCATACTGTTTGCCTAATTCCTTTTCTCCTCTGCCAGCACATACTGTTGCTCATCTGCTTCAGAAGAAAGAGCATTTTATTTTTATTTGAGCTGTGTACCTCAAATCTCTACATCTGATTATTTCTCAGTGAAGTATTTTTGGAGGCTTGAACCAAAGTTTATTTTCATCATCAGCAAAGAAAGGATAGCTAAGAGGATTAATAGTATGCTCAACATTGCAAGGAAAAGAAGTCCTAACCCACTAAAATAAATAAACCTTAAAAGACTTATCAGGAGTCATTTGTGTGCACTTGATGTGCCAGTTACTAACACGCTGCATCTGTTTAGTGAACACATCTTGAAACTAATCTAAAAATCACTATTGTAGACATCACTTTGACTTCTTACTAAATGTTCAAATGATTCTTTAGAATTTATTGCCAGTATTCTTTAATTCAGTCAGTTTTCACACCTTTAGGTGGGATTTCCCTATTTCAATTATGTCTTGGAATAGGATGCCAAACTTCCAGCGTCTTTTCCTCTTGATGTGTTGTGAGTTGGATTTTTCATTCTTTAAATCTGTTTTAATTTTCTTTTGTGAGCAGATGAGAACTTTTCAGTAGATACAAGTTTTATGTGTGCTTTAGGGAAGTGTTGATATATTTAAATACCAAAGGGGGATCTTTACACAACTTCATTCTTTTTTGGCAGAATTGCGCCAGGCAATGAGGTAATTTCTGGGTTTTGCCACTTGGAACCGCTACTGTTTCAGATGAGTCTCTAGAATCCTGTTCTTAAATGAATTATGAAATTTAAAATGAACCTCAGGAAAAGTTGTTATTAAGCTTTATTTTTGATGGTTCCATAGTCTATAGTACTTCTAAAAGAGTTAAACAAATGGTTGGTGGGGTTTTTTCTCTCCTCCTAACAAAAACAAGTTAATTCCTTAAATGAAATCTGTGAGAAGCCTGCCTGAAAATTAATTTCAGACCAGAAGTTGAACAAAAAAGTAGATGTGCATAAATATTAATGACTCAAATATAATGTAGAATAAGAAGCTATAAATTTTGAGTCTCCTTCAAACAAAAGAAATGTTAAGGTTTTTTTCCCTTTTTTAAACATAGCATTACACCTGGAGGATAACAACCACTTCTAGCTTTTTTCTCTCTCCCGTGTTTTTTTGGGCATGCATTTTCATCCCAAACTTTGTTCAAGCCCTAGGCTAGGTAGAGTCTGTCTGTTGCCCAATTGTGTCAGAGTCTATATAAGTAAAATTCTATCCCACCTTCTCACCCTCCCAAAAAAGAAGAGGGAAAACCCACTAAATATACTTACATCTACCTCAAGAAGTTGCTGTCAAGGCCTTGGGCAGAGACTCTTAAGTAAATTCGTACCTTGCACCCAGAGTTTTTTGATTTGGGCTGTTTAAATCTCAGTTCTAGTTCATTTGGTTCTGAAAGGTAACATTTTAAAACTTAATCTAGTAAGTGGAAACTAAATAATTGGTTCAAAAACGAGGCTATACAACCAAAACTGAGACACAAAATTGAACTGACACAAATCAAATTGAAAAATGTTAATCAACTCTGAAGTATTTGTGTGAGCTGGAACTCTGGGCATATCTGTCTGGACAGATCGCTTTATTCTGCAAATAATTTGGCATGGTCATTGACTTAGCAAATAAGGGAAAAATATCTCAGGCAGGCAATATGTGGTGGGGTAGTTCTAGAGCCACTTTATGTGATATCTTACACCTAGAAGATTGCGATTTTGGAGGAATTTCTCCACTAGAAAACATGTTTTTATACTTGATTCTAGTCTTACTTTTGTTTTTTAGAAACAGATAAATTTGCCACTGGATGTTCAATTCTTATTTCTGGCTTATCTGTTTCATGATTTTTTTCCCTTTTGTTTTCCCTCTCCTACAAGGAAAGTGTACTATCCAGAGAGTTTGAGAAACCATGCTTTTAAATTAACTTAACTGCTTGAGTTCTACAGAATTGGAGAAAATTGATTGTTTCCTTGTGTTTCACAGACTGTATCCTTTTAAGTGACTTCTCGTAAATAACTTCATTTGCAATCTGCAGAGACTCATGTTCCTGCATCTGTGCAATGACTGCGGGTTTTGGATGCAGTATGCCACAGGGCCCTCACTAGTAATTGGTGACAGAAGCAGCAGTAGCCTCTGAGGATGGGAACATGAATTAACCCTCCTTAGTGCTGGAGGTGCATGACCTCCTTCAAGTATAGCCATTTAATTGGGTCAGACTCAATTTCATAGCCTGCACCTGCCTCTTCCTCCTTCTTTTCTTATATTAAACTGTTTTCGAATGAAAAGTATGGAAGGTAAGTTTTTTGTTTTTTTTGTTTTTGTTTTTTTAATTGTACTTAAATAGCAACCATTAACAACCAGAAGTATGATGCATGTTTTCCAGTTACTCTTATTCTTGGGGTAGATAAAGAACCTGAGCACCACAGAGTAATAAGTAATAGAAAACCAATCCCATTTTATTTTCTTTAGATTAAATTAAATGTAAGTTTCTTCTTTAAAATACCATTTTGTTTAGTTGTTAAAGCCTGTCACATTTGCTACATGGAGTTATTTATAAAACAAGCAAACACAGGAAATGCATCTGTTCCCAGTCAGGCCTGATATGAGGCCTGCTGATTAACTAAAGAATTTTTATTCTATATGTAAAGAAAATATTTTTGGAAGGAATTTTCTAGTAATTTTACCTAATTCCAGCTAACTACTTAGCAGTAGTGGTTAATGTTAATGATCTATATCATAGTTGACAAGACAGGTGGTATCCAAGAACCCACAGAGGGTTTTTACACCAACAGGTATAGTTCTGGGCTTTTTGATAGAAGCAAAGCTCCCTCCCTGTTATTGACAAGCTTGGCATTCATTGACATGTAATTTTTACAAAGTTAGGTCACTGTTAAATCCCCGTGGTTCTGGAAATGTTCCTTTGGTAAACTAGGGTTCAGTATTTTTAATCAATGAAGAACACAACACTAGACTTCAGGTTAACTTGAAAGATGTGCAGCGGGGGGAGGGTTTTCGTAGTTCCTCTTTGCTTATCAATCGCCTGTGTACTCGGGTGTCTTATAGTCAGATAGTGCCCTCTTGTGGCACCTAAGTAATACCTTGTAGTTCAGCCACAGAAACTGACCTAAATTAAATAGGGAGAACATTTCCAGGTCCCAAGTAAAAAAAACAGTATTTATATGCTCTGCTCTTCTGGTTTTAGCTAAAAATCTTTAAAGTTTTGCATAGATGCATTCTCGAGGTCCCTAGTTAAGTGTTCTTTGGTTTGAAGATACTGTTTTTTTACAACGCCCGGTCTTAGTGGACTCTTAAGAAATGAGCCCTGCACAGAGAGGTGAATAGGGTGGGGAGTAGAGTGTTATAACAGCGCAGAGGCCAAAAGACCTGAGTAGTTACCGGTAGGTACTACAGCTTGCGATGCTTCCTCACTGCCAGTGACCTAAGGACCTGTAAACCCCGTGCCTGTGGAATTCAGAGCAGTCAGTATACTGTATTAAAGTGTCTTTGTTTAGTTTGCTACACTAAGAACATGTCACTGTAGAAATCCATCTCCATTTACAATGTGCTGTAATATTAATGCAGCAATCTCGGTATCTCATTTGTTAAAGAAATTTTTATCTGTATTTTTGTACTTAATATGGGCCACAAGCAGTGGGATTAAATATTTAAGTGTGCACCCCAAGAGCAGGAATTTCAAAATGTTACTTTTCTGTTGGCAGGTTTTTCTTGAATAAAAATGCTTGTGTCAAAAATTCAAACATTTCCTCTCCCCCCATCCGCTTTTCAGTTCTAGGTCTCGTTCCAGATCATATTCTCCAGCTCATAACAGAGAGAGGAATCACCCAAGAGTGTATCAGAATCGGGATTTCCGAGGTCACAACAGAGGCTACAGAAGGCCCTATTATTTCCGTGGGCGCAACAGAGGCTTTTATCCGTGGGGCCAGTATAACCGCGGAGGTTATGGAAACTACCGCTCAAATTGGCAGAATTACCGGCAAGCATACAGTCCTCGTCGGGGCCGTTCCCGATCCCGGTCCCCAAAGAGAAGGTCCCCTTCGCCACGGTCCAGAAGCCATTCTAGAAACTCCGATAAGTCTTCCTCTGACAGGTCAAGGCGCTCCTCGTCCTCTCGTTCTTCCTCCAACCACAGCCGAGTTGAATCTAAGCGCAAGTCTGCAAAGGAGAAAAAGTCCTCTTCCAAGGATAGCCGGCCATCTCATGCTGCCGGGGATAACCAGGGAGACGAGGCCAAGGAGCAGACGTTCTCTGGAGGCACCTCTGAAGATACAAAAGCGTCTGAGAGCTCGAAGCCGTGGGCAGATGGCAGCACGTACAGTGCTGGTAGTGCATCCCGGGCCTCAGCGGTCTCTGAGCTGAGTCCCCGGGAGCGAAGCCCTGCTCTGAAAAGCCCCCTCCAGTCTGTGGTGGTGAGACGGCGGTCCCCCCGTCCTAGCCCTGTGCCAAAGCCCAGCCCTCCACTTTCCAGCACATCTCAGATGGGCTCAACTCTGCAGAGTGGTTCTGGGTACCAGGCTGGGACACACCAAGGTCAGTTTGACCATGGCTCTGGGTCCTTGAGTCCATCCAAAAAGAGCCCTGTGGGTAAGAGTCCACCGGCCACTGGCTCCACATACGGCTCGTCTCAGGAGGAGGAGGCTGCTGCTCCAGGAGGAGCAACCTATACAAAGAGGCAAGTATCTTGTTTCCCCTGCCTGGTTCTGTTTATCTCACCACCTGGCAGTTTAGTTGTAATGTGATCTGAGTTAGCGCTCTGATTAATCGTAATAAGGTAATCCCCATTTCCTAAACTTTTCATTAGCTAGCAAACTTTAAAAGCGTCACCCAAGGAAACCTTAAACTTAACTCTAGCTTTCCTACCTTCCTGAATTTGTATTGCAGCATAAAGTTTCTTTAGACTACTCTGCAATGATGTTTTCACATTTAAAATTTGCCTTGGATTCTACCAATGTAAGCCAGAGAGAACTGTAGAGATTTGTGGGTCAGCTATCAAAAAAAATACGGTCTTTTGTCAAAGTGAATGGCCATTGGAGCTGTTAGACTCTCTAAGACCCACCCTGTGATGGATCTACATGGTGAAGAGCTGCACCCTCGCACCCTCACACCCTCCAGTTGAGGAGACTGGGCACAATGGGAAAGTTCAAGGCTTAGTCCAGGAAGGCCTTGTTGTAAAATCGCAAGGTGGGTGTATGTCCCAGTAGAAGCCATCCGGGCTGCGTGTTAGGACGTGACAGTGCTTCCGTCTTTGTACCCTGGGGGACATGGTGAGTTGGAACCTGAATCTTTCTTTGTGTGATTGGATGGACTGGGACAGCAGAGATGTAACAGGGACGTCACTTTGGGACCAGATTGTCAAGCGGGACTTTACCGGCCCGGCAAGTGGTTTCCCTTTTCCTTTTCTCCTGTTAGCATATTCTTTGATGTCCTGCTGTCCTTTGATTCCGTTTACCATATTAACGTAACTGTAACTTGGTTAGACTTTCTCCATTGACGGTACAAATAAGATGTTCAGAATCTGTACTGTCCAGCCTTCAGTAAGTCCACTTTAAAATGTAAGTTTTTTGTTCCTTGCCAGAACTGTGAATGTCATTAGAAGACGTAGACTTGGGCATGAGCTCTGCTTTTCCATAAGAAAGAATAGCATGATTTCTGCCCCCCTCCCCTCAATTAACATGTATTTTGTCTTTATTTGTGTTTGCAGTATATTTTATATTTAGATCTTCTAGGTGACTTGAAGCAAATTTGAAGTCTCTTTTGAGACTTGTATTTCCAAATGTGAGTTGTATAAAAGCAAAACAGTCCAAGGTTGAACATTCTGTGTTAACTTTGCTGAAAGCAGATTGTAAGTGACTGAGTGGAGGTTGGATAAGACCTTAATTTTTTTTTTCCTAGACCACTTACAGGTAAGTAGGTTTTTGTTCTTTAGTATCCTAAAAATTACTTCTGTTATTTTCTTTTTGGTTGGCTTTTGTAAGACACAGCTCCACAGACCGTATATTTTTCTCTTAAATGCCAAGTTTCTACATCTGTGATGGGCAGTTTTTTTTAAATTACTAGACAGTAATCAAGTAGAAAGCCCTTTGGTAACACGAATCCACAAGACATGTTTGTTCAGAGATTCAAAACTTAAGACCATATAGTGCTATTTTAGATGAAGTTGCTTAAGAAGTCTTTTGTGTGTCTCCCTTGTGTTTTTGTAACTAGGTATCTAGATGACCAGAAGACAGAGAATGGAAAAGATAAGGAACAGAAACAAACAAATACTGATAAAGAGAAAATGAAAGAGAAAGGGAGCTTCTCTGATATGGGCTTGAGTGATTCGAAAATGAAATCTGATCTGTTTGCTCCCAAAAGTGATTCTGAGAAGGCTTTCCGGGGTAGCCAGTCTCCCAAAAGGTATAAGCTCCGAGACGACTTTGAGAAGAAGATGGCTGACTTCCACAAGGACGAGATGGACGACCAAGATAAGGACAAAGCTAAGGGGAGGAAAGAATCTGAGTTTGATGATGAACCCAAATTTATGTCGAAAGTCATAGCAGGTTCAAACAAAAACCAGGAGGATGAGAAGTCAGGCAAATGGGAGGGCCTGGTGTATGCCCCTCCTGGGAAGGAAAAGCAAAGGAAAACAGAGGAGTTGGAGGAGGAGTCTTTCTCAGAGAGATCCAAAAAGGAGGATCGGGGAGGGCTCAAGAGAACCGAAAGTGGGCACAGGGGGTTCGTGCCTGAAAAGAATTTCCGAGTGACTGCTTACAAAGCAGTCCAGGAGAAAAGCTCATCACCTCCCCCAAGAAAGACCTTTGAGAGCCGAGAGAAGCTAGGAGCCAAAGGAGACTTTTCCACGGGGAAGTCTTCCTTTTCCATAACTCGCGAGGCCCAGGTCAATGTCCGGATGGACTCTTTTGATGAGGACCTTGCAAGGTGAGATGCAGTCCTTGATCAGGACTTTAGTGGCCTTAAACGGTGTCTCCCTGAGGACACTCTGGAACCAGGACAGGCCCCTCCTGTATTGCCCCTTCTGTCCAAGTTTCAGTGCTGATACCCTTGAGTCTACCTGTTTTTAGTGGAGAGTGTGTGTCCCTGAGAGATTATGTGTTGGGGTCAGGATCACAGGGGTGGTGAAGCCTGTTTCTTTAGTGACTGACTTTCTGGGTGCTGGGTCCCCTCTGCTGCTTTCTTGCTCTCTGTCCAGCACCACCACCCCTTTATCCTATTTTTTTCCGAATGTGCTTAAGATACCTTTTGCTGTAGAGCCTTCCAGGACAGGATCTGTTTCTCCATTCTTAACTAGGCTACCAAAGTCTATTATTTATAGGCCTTCACCATGAAATAATGTCGAGTGGGACTGGAGGGTGCAGGGAGAGCTTCAGGAAAGGGGGTGAGGGCCAGGCTGTGTGTACTTGCTGGAAAGCCTGTGTGGCCTATTGGAAGTCTGCTTCAGCCATATTCCAGGCACATCCCGCTCTGCTTCATTTTGGCGCTTCACTGAATGGCCACGGCTGGCCAAGCTAGTTGATCTTTTAAAATATATTCGCATTTGTTGTGCATATTAAAACCAGCAGTGACCTTCCCCCCAAAAAAAAAACCACAAAAAAAGCAAAAAAAAAAAAGAGTCACTGAGGTTTAACACTTCATCCTGCCTATTTGTTCCTGTTAAAGATTCCCAGTGAAGGGGAGAGAAGGGTGGCTGGTTAGCTCAGTTGGTTAGAGCGTGGTGCTAATAACACCAAGGTTGCTGCTTCGATCCCCGCATTGGGCCTCTGAGCTGCGCCCTCCTTAAAAAAGAAAACGGAAGAGAGAGATTTTGCATGCCTTTTGCTGTGATGCATTGAAGCTACTTTGAACTTTGGTAGAGGGAAAGAAAGGAACTTTGTGGATAACTTTAAAACTCTTTGAAAAAAACACACATTGCATTTTAATGGTTTAAATGTTCTGACTTTCTGTATATCTTATTACATTGGGCCTCCCTGTGTTTCTTTTTCAGACCCAGTGGCTTATTGGCTCAGGAACGCAAGCTTTGTCGAGATCTGGTGCATAGCAACAAAAAGGAACAGGAATTTCGTTCCATTTTCCAACACATACAGTCAGCTCAGTCTCAGCGGAGCCCCTCCGAGCTGTTTGCCCAGCACATAGTGACCATTGTCCACCATGTCAAAGGTGAGTCGTGGGCTCCTGGGCCACACACTCAGCCTCCTCTCTTAAAAGCAGAATGATGAGGGGGTGTATAGGGCGCCTTCGGGGCCCCTTTATCTTACCGAAAGGGCCTTTGAAGCTAGGAACTGGCTTGAAGGAAATCCCTTCTAGGAAGGAGTTACCATTTTTTAATTACAGAGCTAAACATTCTGAATTGCTAGTAGTAACCTGTGATCGTTGAGAATAGGAAAAATCCTTCACATGAAGGTCTAAAATGCTTGTAAAAGGAGGTGTGAAGAGTGGCTTTTCCTGCACCTCTGTCTCTTCCTGTCTAGCAAGTGGCAGCCTCTAGGGTTCTCTTGTGGTGTGAATTTCTTCCCCACATTATTCTGCCATCTCCTGGGCACATGGAGGTGGGTGGGTTGGGGAATGGCCCAGAGAAAGTGATACAGAAGCTGGGTTGGGCCAGTTACAGATTCCGTCTGAAATTTAAACTCAAGCTGGAGTTGGTGGTGTGATTCAAACGATAGTAAGCTGCAGGGTTCTCTCGTTGTGTCCATGTCCTAAGATCAGGGAGCGACAGTGGTATTCCAGTGCTCATCATGGGATTGTGTCTGAACCAGCCGCCTTTCCTTCCTCTTTTCACTATGTTTGTTGTATGAATTTGACTCCTTTAGTCGCGTCTCTGTGGCTGCGGGTTCATGCCAAAGAGTTAAATATGCCTTTGATGGCATAATGTGTTTTTCTTTGAATCCCCACAGAGCATCACTTTGGGTCCTCAGGAATGACATTGCATGAACGCTTTACTAAATACCTAAAGAGAGGAAGTGAGCAGGACGCAGCAAAAAACAAGAAAAGCCCAGAGATACACAGGTGAGGACCTCAACCTTATGTACTGGAGGTGATCATAAAAGACTGATCATCACTTGTCTTGTTTCTGTGACATTAGGTGCATTTGCAGCAGAATTTAGGGTAACTTCCTGAAGAATGTAGGATAGAAGTGGGTGTTGGTAGTTGTCAGTGGAAAGGACACACTTTGTGCTACAAGTTTCTCATTTGGGGCCTGAGGAAAACAGTGTTTTTGATGTAGATGAACCTCTGTATTCTTGGGAGAGGGCAAGTGGTAACCTGAGTTCACTGAGCTTTCTGTAGGTAGAGAAAACGTTAAGTTTCTTTAAACAACCAGTGTATTTCATGTATCAGTTTTTCTTTTGGAAGTATTTGCAGTGCATAGGGGCCAAGGGTGGGGAAGCTTATAGAATTATGTGAACGAGTTTAAAAGCCCAGTAGGTTTCAAGAATATCACATTTGGTTGTGGGAGTCTATTTAGCAAATAGGGACTTTGTCTAGAAACAAAGCTGGCCTTATCTTTAATTCCTTAATAGTCAACTCTTTCAGGATAGGATGTAGGAGAACCATGTTTGTACAACAATCTTGGATTTAGGGTCTTTTGGGGTCGTGTACATGCCAGGCAGTTGTTTCTCACCCAGACCTAATCTCATAGGTGCATAACGGGCCATTACATTCTAATTCCCAAGATGAAAACTGCCCTTTGAGGTTAGCAGGCCATATAGATAGTCTTGATGTGAACTTGAAATTACAGATATGTCTGTAGGTGAGTCTGTCTTCCTGGATGTAACATTACTGGGAGGGAATAATAAGTTTCTTCTGTTTGAGAAGTTGGGATTTATTTTGTGTGTGGATGTGCACACATAATGGGAGAATGTACGTATGTGACCAACATGTATGTAAGTTATGAAACATAATAAAAAGGAATGCCTGTGATTCCATTCCCCAACTGACAAACTGAAATACTATACATACTATGTTTACGCTATGGAATATTAAATAATTTTTGTGTTTTCAATTTTAGGAGGATAGACATTTCCCCCAGTACATTCAGAAAACATGGTTTGGCTCATGATGAAATGAAAAGTCCCCGGGAACCTGGCTACAAGGTGAAATGTTGCTTTGATCAGTAATTCCAACAAAATGAGTGCGTTGGGCATGAACTTGACAGAAATGTGTTTGTTTAAATTACTCTCTACTTAAGTTTGTGTTTTTCTTTTAAGGATGGGCATAATTCTAAAAATGAACTACAAAGGGTTAATTTTTATTAAATGTATCAACAACCTTTGTGAAGTGGTTAGAATATGGTAAATGACCCCAAAGTCTATTGAGGTGAGCTTGAGAAAAAAAAGAGAGGAGTTTTGGAACAAGTGCCCTTGATGAGAGAAGAAACTTTTTGTGATATTTTTCTGCTTGTAAGTATTATCAAATCAACTATATACATGCGCTATTTCCAACCATGATTTCAAAAAAGACATGCATGTCAGAGGAGAGTGAAATATTCATATCTTAACTTAATAGACTGTTTTAAGCAGCTAGTCCAGTTTTTTCCTAACATTGTACCATATCTGTCATCTGTTGGTTACTGTTATTTAAAGCTAAACGTTACTTTGATAGCCCAGCTACATTTGCAATGATGTGCACGTAAACCACTGTTATTAAGAGGTTAAAGCTTGTATGCAGTCTTTTGCTGTGAAATACTAGATTTGGGGTTTGGAAAAAAATCTTAGTATTTATGGACATTCATTCACATAAACAGTTGACATTTAAGAATTAGAGGTGGCTCTTCAATGCTACTGGAACCTTTTCTAAAAATAGTAATCAAGTTTTCCAAACAAATTTGTCTTATTGGTTGAATGTGATGAGAGGCACCTCTTGCACAATCTCTCTTCTCTCCCATCTCCCTTTTCTTTTTCTCCAAGTATCCACCAGCTTGACGAGTTAACATGTTGAAATGCAAGGTTTTGTAACATCAGAAGACGTCTGGTCCTCTGTGTCTCACAAAGCCAGCTCATTATAAGTGCTGTCTGCACTCACTGCTAAGGGAGCAGCAGCTACATTTTTTTTTTTCTTTTTTGTCTTTGGAGGGTGCAGGGGCCCGGTTAGCTCTCTCAAAAACAGTGGTGACACTACAACTACTGACTACCTACCACACTTATTTCAACAAAAAGCTTAGTGGTTTGTGTAAGTAAAATGTTAATACAGAGTGAACTGCTCATTCCTTCCTCTTTTAGGGAGGTTTTACGTCCATGAGACAAGTCCTAGTGTATAATGTCCCTGAAACCACCTTGCATCTCCGCTCTCGCTGAGTTTCCCGAGAACTGTTGAAACCCTTGCTGTGCTGGTTTGTAATGGAAAGCGATTGGTGCTCCTGGGCTCATACTGTGTCTTTAGCATACACTTCCTAGAAAGTTAGCAAAAAGATTTTTTCTTTTTCTCCCCCCCCCCTTTAAAAATAAACTTTGACTTCATATTGCCACTTTATGAATTTATCCATTATGGTTTTTATACTCCCCCTCTCAAGAAATTTCTCAGTATAACCAAGCATTTTAAAAGGCTGCCTAAGTTTCCCAGTGTCTGTCATTGGACTCAGTCCTCAGAGATGATTCCAGGTAGAGGATAAGCCCTGGGTGGCTGCTGCAGTGTAGGTAGGGGCAGGACAACACGAGCATTTCCACTTCTGATGGTGACTAAGCCAGAGCCACCCAACCACTTCCAGAGCTGGTCTGGCTGTCTTGACTTGTGGAGGCTAGTCAGATCGTTATGGGGCCACAGAGGAAACAAAGCAAGATCAATACGTAGCATTTTAGGAGGCTCTCATTACTGTAGAGAACTGGTTTGGGCTCTGAGGGATCCTCATGAAGTGACTTCTTGGGACATTCTGCATCCTTCCCAAGCGTACGAGGTGCCTCACATTCCCAGTGCTTCTCTGCATTGGAGCCTTAGCCGCAGTTTATGGGGTGGTTGAGTTGGTAGCCCTGAATCCCCAAAACCTTCATTTTGATTTCTCTTTTGGCAGACTGAGGGAAAATACAAAGATGATCCTGTTGATCTCCGCCTTGATATTGAACGTCGTAAAAAACATAAGGAGAGAGATCTTAAACGAGGTAAATCAAGAGAATCAGTGGATTCCCGAGACTCAAGCCACTCGAGGGAAAGATCAGCTGAGAAAACCGAGAAAACCCATAAAGGATCAAAGAAGCAGAAGTACGTAAGCCCGTCTGTCACCTTGTTCAGACTCTTCAGTGGAGTGTCTCGCCTGCCCCCTTTAGGCTATACCTGCCAAGCCAGAGAACTTTGGGGTTAGGAATGAGAGCAACTGTGCAGTTTCTCCTTTTACACCATGGAACTAACATCAAGGAAGATCCTAGTTTGAAAACAGAACTTTTGCATCTAAGTAGGTGTGATCCTTGTCTAAAGAAGGCTTCCTGGGAGACCGGCAGTTCATTTGGCCATAGGGACAGCATGGAGAATCATTTGAAAATTCTTTTTGTAGTTGTTTTAGACACGTTCTTTCTCACCGGGAATCTTTGTGGGGAGATTATATTTTAGAAATGGCTCAAAGTACTTGTCAGGTGCTAACACTTTGTCAGAGAAACAGTGTGGAACCAGATAGGACAAGATTGTTGATCTTAAATGCCTTTTAAACTAGTTCCAAGAGGTTATTCTTCAAACAAAGGTAGCGTTGTTGAACTTCATAGGGCGGCATGTGTGCCAAGGTCCTGTTGTTTCTGTTTACATTTTTGAAAGTTCCATGATTTTTGAGTCACGTCTCGTTAAACGTAGCAGAATCGAAACCTCTGGATAGCTCCGATTTCTAGTAGTCTGAGTTAAACATCTGAGTTATAAAAATTCTGGGACAAATCCCTTTTTATGAATAAAAGCTAATAAGATTAAACTATATAAGTTCTTGAGCTTCTCAAATGTGGGGGTGGGAGGTGGGAGAGGGGCAAGGTGTTTTTCATGATAGAGGAGGATGAGGGATGGGAGAACAATAGGTCACTGACACTTGACTGGCTTCTCCCTGTAAGACCTTCTGTACCCCTGAGAGCCTTGTGTTTCTGCCACCTTCAAGGCAGCCTGTAACAGCCTTCCCTAGAGGCGGGGCTGGCACTGACCTCCAGTCCACAGACGGTGACTCATCGGGGGAGTCTAATTTGCCCTAGTCTGTAATTTCCCCCAGATGAAGGGAAGGGAGGGAAGTAACTCTGGGAAGAGTTTCATCAGATCCTGTGCTTAATAACACAACCTGTGTGAGCTCAGTGGGAGGTGGGAGGTGTGTGGAGTAGTGGTATAATTAGAGCTTGGTTTGAATCAGGTTCTGCTCAGGTCTGTCACCTGGTTACAATGTGCAGAATATTACTGAATAATCATAGTTGCCCTTTACTGTATGCCAGCTCTGTCAGTGTAAAGTTGTTTAAGCATACCAGTTTTTTAATCTGGAGAGCAACCCCAGGAAACAGATAGTATACTTCCTATGAGAAATAAAAGTACTATAAAGCACAAACAGGTGATAATGTATAAATTGTCATATTTATATGTTACTTGTCCCAGTACCATATACATTGGACTCTCAGTACATTGTTAGTTTCTTTTTGCTTTTCTAGTTTGTGCATATATGTTATACTGGGCTCCCAGAGGCTGTAGACTATATTTTGTTCCTCCTTATGTATACGTCTAGTGTTCATCACAGGCTCACACATAGCTGTGTCACTGAATGTGACTGACAGAATTGGGAGGAAGCTCCCCAGGTATACTGGGGCGAAAGTTGGGGGTGGGGCGGGGTTTTTTTAGGTTACTCGTCTTCATCCTAGACAGAGTCTTGGTGGCCTCCTGGGTAAGGAGGGGCTGTACCTGAGAGGCTTACTGATTTCCCTGGCTCTTTCTGTTGTCATAGGAAGCACCGGCGAGCACGAGACCGGTCCAGGTCATCGTCCTCTTCCTCCCCGTCGTCCCACTCCTACAAAGCGGAAGAGTACACTGAAGAGGCGGAGGACAGAGAGGAGAGCACCACGGGCTTTGACAAATCAAGACTGGGGACCAAAGACTTTGGGGGTCCAAGTGAAAGAGGAGGCAGAGCTCGAGGGACCTTTGTAAGACCTTGCCCCTCCCTTTTTCTCCAAGCCCCTGCTCCCACCAATTCTGTGTTTATCAGAATACTAGTTCAGTTGCCCTTGATACAACCACAGAATCTGTGGTTGGTTCCCTATTACCCAGGCTTTTTATTTTTGTACTTTTCTAATCATAATCACTGAGCTAGAGAATCTCTTAGGGCTTCTGGTCTCAATACCCTGGCATGTCTTGCTCCTGCTGTGTGTAGGGAGTCCCTTGTGCCATGTGGTCCTCTGTCTAGGCTGTAGACTTGAGATGAGCAGAAAGGTGAATGGCTAAAAACCAGTCGACCAGCATATTGACTGGAAGACAACTGTGCCAGTAAAGTGAACAGAATGCAGAGTTGTTTTTCTCCGTTCCTGACATGGTCCTTTGTTTCTTTTCCCTGTTTATTGCCACAGCAATTTCGAGCCAGAGGGAGAGGCTGGGGCAGAGGCACCTACTCTGGCAACAACAACAACAGTAGCAACGATTTTCAAAAAAGAAACCGGGAGGAGGAGTGGGACCCTGAGTACACTCCCAAAAGCAAGAAGTATTACCTGGTATGTGTGGGGATGAGCAGGAAGGGCCGGGCGCCTTCGGCACACACGGTAGCTGACACCAAGGCTTTAGTCGGTCTCTCCAGAGCTGATGAAATACGTGTGCAGGCATCTTGCACTGGAGGGCTGTGTACTTGGGGGACAGTGTAGTGCTAGCAATGAGTGTTCTCCAGAGAGGCAGTCCTGGCCTTGGAAAAGTTTACCATCTGAGACATTCATGGGCTCCATGACAAGCAAGAGCGTTGCTCTTACATTTGTAGTCTGTGAACTTGTTTTACTCCTCACCCATCCCCTCCCGAGGCCTCCCTCCAGCTTCTACCCAGGATCGAACTGTAACCCTCCCCTTAGGCCGCAGTTCCACTCTGTCACTCCCCAGTGCGAGATTGACAGGAAGGACAGCTCAGGATCTCTGAGGAAGGGGCTCCGTCTCCAAAATAAAATGCCCCTGGGGCTTCTCTCATCTAAGCTGTTGGTCTTTCCCAGGTACCTGGGCCTCTCTCCCTCTCTCAGGTTGGGGCTCTTCTAGGCTGAACCACCTGGCCAATGAGTGAACTCTCTTGGCCTTGCTATGTCATTAGCAGGCTTAAATCCAAGCAGATGTGACTGAGTGTAGAAATCAAGGTAAACTTGGAATTGAGTCTCTGTTACCCTACGAGAAGGGCTGGAGTGGGTCTGTGTTGTTCGTTGCACAGCTAGGAAACAAGCCGTTGTGTGGATGACTATGTACAGCCACCTTCGCTTTTCTAGGGCTGCTGGGAGCTGCTTTGAGACTCCTAGAGGACCTTGAGCCTATATCTAGGCTAGGGAAATGTTGGCTGGGTCCAGGATAGGTACTGGAGTGGGACTGCTTTTGGGGACAACTAAAGGCCATATACAGCCCTTTGCCCTGCTGCCATTTGCCGCCTGAAGCAGCGTTGCTGAGCTGATGCATTTCAGTGTGTAAACAAGCAACCTGAGAGGTAGCAACTGGCCCCTGTGCCGAGTTGACCCTAGGAGCGGGGCCCTACATGCGTGGGTGGGTGGTTTCCACTCTCAAGCCATGGGGCTGATGAGGTAGCAACAACTTCTAGTTTTTGAAATTCTTTCTTATTCGTTATTTCATTGGATCCCTTCTTATCTCATGAGATCAGAGCAGGGATTGAGATGTAGGTTGTGTTTTTTCCTACTCTTCCTCTCTGCCTCCTTGCATAAGACTGAAGAGGGGAGGTAAAAGATGAGAGGCTGGGTTCTGGTCCTGCCTTTGCCACTAAGTGGTCTGAGACCATGAGCAGGTCATTTGTTCTCGGTATTGCTCTCTGTTCTTGGCTGGGGATAGGGAGGGTTGGGAAGAGTGGGAGCTCCAGCTGTGTATCCTCTGTTAGCTTCCTGACGACCCAGATCAGACAGTTTTCTGTTTTGGTGTGATTGGCTTTCTCAGACCCATCGTTTGAGAGATGGTGTACTAAATAACATGGGGTTATTTCAAGTTCCTGAGCCTGTTTCCTCATTTGCATAGTGGAGGGTGATAATGACAGGGTAGATGTGAGGATTCAGTGAGCTAACGCATGTGAAGGTCTTTTGGTGCTCAGTGAAGATTTTATCGTCATACAATGCCCCATCTACTGCCTTAGCTTTCTTGGGCACCTAACTGGATGTTCTCTTGGATCTGAATCAGTAGTATGTTTGAAGTGGGGAACAGGGAGGAGGACAGAAAAGGAGCAAAAGGTGGATCGGGGCACGGGTCCCTATGAGAAAGTCACACTGGGTGACTACATTGGGTGGGTACAGAGCGGAAGGTTCGGACTGCTCTTGTTCACTCTGGCATTGATGGCAGTTTTCTTTGCTCTTAGCATGATGACCGTGAAGGCGAAGGCAGTGAGAAGTGGGTGAGCCGGGGTCGGGGCCGAGGAGCCTTTCCCCGGGGTCGGGGCCGATTCATGTTCCGGAAATCCAGCACCAGTCCCAAGTGGGCCCACGACAAGTTCAGTGGAGAAGAAGGGGAGATTGAAGATGACGAGAGTGGGACAGAGAACCGAGAAGAGAAGGACAATTTACAGCCCACCACTGAATAGGGGCCACTCTTGATGGGAGCCCCACCCCAGGGGAGAGAGGCGCTGGGAAGATGGCTGGCGAAGAGCTAAACAGAGGAGCCCCAAGAAGATTCTGAAAAGTCCTACGCATACCCCCTACCAGCCATGCAGAATCCTACTACAGCTGAAAGCATCCCTGGCGCTGCGTCCCACTGGACAGAGGTGGCTGGTGTGGAGCCTGGGGTCAGGCCCAGCTCTTGAGCAGAACACAGCACATTGGGCTTTAGCTGTGTTTCTCATTTGTTGTTGGTGTGTGGGGTGGGGGCTGGGGCTGGGAGGGGAGAGCGATACTTGGATTTTGGTTTGTTCCCTATTAGAAACCAACAGTTTTGTTCTTAATTTCATTTGGAGCGAAGACTAATTTGATGATTTTCAATTTTTTCTCCCATATCCTGGTTTTAAAAGCCCCTCCCCCTTTTTTAGGTATATGTAGTAATATTAGCAGAAAGATTTAATTTGGGCAACTTTGATTCTTAAAAGCGAAAACAAAGCATGTGAATAAACATTGAAGTGTTCACCTCAGTTTGGGACCAAACTGCTTGGATCTTTGTACAAATCAGTTTTGTATGTCGAGGAGGAGTTCAAGGCCTTTCTGAGCACCTTGTGTTCCCCTTTTCTGCACAGCCATTATCACATGGTGTTGCTCCTAACCACACCCCACGTGCCCCCTCCCCCATATTTTCTCATTTCTTCTGGGCTGGGCTTCCCATTCTCCACCAGCAGCTCCAGTATCCTAACTTTCTAGTCCTGCTGATCTGCTCAGCAACGGGTGGAAACTGGACGGCGGTTTCTGGTCTGTTTTCTAAGATACTTCTGAATTCTATTATCTTTACAAATATAAGATGAGAAAATAATTTTTTCAATATTTTTTATTAATCTTTTTATAAAATGAAAAGAAACTCCTATGATCGATTAAGGAAGGTGGTTATGGCTGGTGGTTTGTGGGGTTTTCTTTGTTTTCTTTTTTTTTAACCTTAAGCTTTAAGTTGAAACATTCTCAGATGTGTGGGGGGAAAACATCCTCTTAAAATGGGGTCCTTGTGCTTGCCTTCTGGGGAGGCGGTCCTGAGCAGGTGAATCATATGGCGTTTATGCATATGGTATATGCGGACTGCACCCACCTCTTTCCCCTCCAACCTTTGCCTCTTGGGTTTTTGTGCTACTTTCCCCTTACTTTGCTACGTTTCTATAGTTAAGTTGGTTTTACTTGAATGATTCATGTTTAGGGGAAAAAATGAAAACACCTTAAGATTTGTTTCAACTCCTCCTGCAAATAAAAAAATAAATGAAGTGGCAGATGAAAATGGGGTCTGGTCATTGTCACCCTGTGTCTGTGTGTGTTGGGGGGGTGGTAGATATCCCCCATAGCAACTTCAGGGAACCTGCCAGACAAAATGGGGCTAGGCCCAGGCTGTTGCCCAGCTTCCACAGTTACTCATTCCGGGAGGCGCCTTCGCTATCCTGCTGGCTCCTGCTGGCGAATAGCTACCGTGTTTCCCCGAAAGTAAGACCTAGCCAGACAATCAGCTCTAATGCGTCTTTTGGAGCAAAAATTAATACAAGACCCGGACCGGAACTTATGTTAATTTTTGCTCCAAAAGACCCATTAGAGCTGATTGTCCGGCCAGGTCTTACTTTCGGGAAAACACGGTATTCATCTTAAGTGGTTTTACTTCATCCTGTACCTTGGACACCCCAGGAAAATCAAGATTTTTTCACCGTGGCGTCATGAGCAAGGCTTCCAAGGTGGTGGGGCAAAGGCCAAGGGGTGTGGATAACAGCCATCTATGTTTTCCACTGAGCTGGGAGATTACCTGAAAACCTCCGTGGGCCCTAACTTCAACCCTTGCCAGCTCTGGGCTTGGCTGTAGCCAGCAGAAGCACTTAAAGCTAAAAATTCCTCCTTCTCACCTTCCCCTCCAAGGAGAATCTGGAGGTGTTTTCTGAAACCAGACTGGAAGCCTCTTTGTACCCTTCCTCTTCCCTTTAAGGGGGCCAGGGAGGGATATGCCTCCCAGGGAAAGCGGAGTACAGGTATATACCAGTAGTTTTGTACACACTAGAGCAACCACTCCCATCCACCCAGGCAGGGCCCGCCTTGGAGCGGTTGCTGCCTGCAGGGCTGCTCCACCCTGCTACGTGCCTCTCCCCACCTCTTCCCCTGCAGCTAAAAGCTTGCCAGTTGCGAGGCTAAACCAGGAAAGCTCTGTGCTAAAGGTGGGTGGGAGCTTCAGGGCCAAGGTTGGGATGAGGGGAGGCGTCTAAACAGGAATTTAGGTGACTAGGCAGACAGGCCAAAGCAGGTGGGGGAGCTGTGACCTCAGCACTGGCAGGAGACCCTGGAGTCCTCACCCCTGGGTTGGGGGCCGAACCTGCTGAGCCTGGCCGCCTTCTCTCCCACACCCACTCTGCACCTGGAGCCCGACCCATCGGCTCTTGCCTCCGCCTCCTCTGCTGCACAATCTCGCCCCTTGTCCCAGCCTCCGCCTCCTTTGCTGCACAATCTCGCCCCTTGTCCCAGCCTACCAGGGTCCAGTACTCGGCTGCCCGCGGGACCGCACTGTCCTTTCTGCCCGGCTGTGGAGGGGGCCCCGGAAGCCATGGGTATGTGTAGAGGGTTTAGGGTGGCTCCTCTGCGCAAACGTGGAAACGGCAACCAAAGCCTACACCACCATCCCGCGCTTCCGCGGTCCTCTACACGGAGCGCGGGACTCGCGCCATGGCCAGGCGGCCCTGACTGGGCCCTTCTGAACCGCGCTTCCGCCCGCAGAGGTGCTCGTCCTGGCGGGATACCACGCGCAGAAGGAGGGCGAGCTGAGTCTGGCGCCCGGGGACGTGGTCCGGCAGGTGTGCAAGGGACCAGCACGGGGCTGGCTCAGCGGAGAGCTGGGAGGCCATTGTGGCCTCTTTCCTGAGCGCCTAGTGCAGGTGAGACGGGCCGGGGATCGGGCTGGGGGCGTGTCTCAGCGCACCCCGCGGAACTGAGACCCCCCCTTCCCCGTGTCCTCATTTCTAGGAGATCCCCGAGACACTGCGCGGCGCGGGGGAGGCGCCGAGACCACGCTGTGCGCGCCGCCGAGGTGAGCGCCGGGACCCGTGGGCGGGCGCCCCGGAACCAGCGCGGTCTGGTAGCCCGCGGCTCGCCACGACGGGCGCGGCTCTGGGCGGGGCCGCTCGACAGCTCTGCGGTGTGATTGGTTCTAGAGCACAATGCTCCGCCCTTGGGCGGGGCCTGGAGGCACTGAGGTGGGCGCTGCAGCCGGTCCCTACCGCAGCTCAGGGAACTGGGGCACCCAGGTCTAGTGGCTTTGCTCACGTCCCACTCCAGGTCGCCCCGCAAAGTCTCGGGGCCCTCAAAGATGGTGCAAAGTGAACTTCAACTACAGCCCGGAGCAGGTGGACGAGTTGAAGTTGCAAGCTGGGGAGATTGTGGAAGTGATAAAAGAGGTGAGAGGATGGACTGATGAGGGTTTGGGAGAGATGATGGAGCTTGTCCCTGGCCTGAGGAGATGGGTGAAGTGAAGGTGTGGGTGATGAGAATGGTGAGGGGCGCAGAGATGGGAAAGAGAGGGAGCAAGGGAGGAGGGAGTCATCGGGACCGAATCACGGGTGTGTGATTTCTAGAGAGACCGTTGGGGCAGAACCAGATGCCCCTGCATCCTACCCTCTCCCCAGATTGAGGACGGCTGGTGGCTGGGGAAGAAGGACGGGCAGCTCGGAGCCTTTCCATCCAACTTTGTGGAGTTGCTGGACAGTGAGCCCCCAAGTGAGACCTGGATCCTGTGACCCCGTGAGACCCTGTGACCAGACTGCCATCTCTAGTGACCCTCCTAGTAGCCTGAGCCTGTGATCCACACTTCCTGACCCTGTGGCCCCTTTGACCTTTCCCATGATCTAACATGTGAAGTAGCACCCCCCTTTAACCTTCCTATCCGCTCCCCCACCAGGCCTTGGGAACTCAGACATGCCTTCAATCAGCCCTAATCCCCAGCGGCCTCCCAAGGTAAATTGGTTGGAGTGGGCACAGAGGTGGTGCATTCCTCACAGGGAGTTGGAGGCTCAGCTTGTTCCTCCTCTCCCTGCCCTCACTAGCTGAGCAGCCTGACCTATGACAGCCCTCCCGACTACCTGCGGACAGGTGAGCACCCACCCAAAGGGTCCCTTGAAAGCCCCTTCCCCAAGCCACCCTGACTTTGGGGAGTGGGGACCCAGCTAGGCTGATGGAGGAGGGAGCCACTGACTGATTTGGGGAGGGGAGTTGGCTTCAGGGGATTGACCTCCCCTCAGTCTCCCAGCCTGAGACCTACAGGGTCCTGTTTGACTACCAGCCCGAGGCCCCAGATGAGTTGGCACTGCGGAGGGGGGACAAGGTGAAAGTACTGAGGAAGGTAGGAAAGGCAGCGGGCAGGGGAGGGTGCAGGGAAGGACCTGCTGAGAAGGGATGGGACCTGGGGAAGAAGGAGCTTGGGGACCTGGCTCACCTCCCCACAGCATCTCTCTCTCCCAGACCACAGAGGATAAAGGCTGGTGGGAAGGGGAGTCTCAAGGCAGAAGAGGAGTTTTCCCAGACAACTTCGTGCTCCCACCACCCCCAGTGAGTATGGAGCCAGACATTCAGGGGTGTGTGGGGGTGGTGGTTGAGGGCATACAGGCTACTCTGGACACAGCTGGAGTGTCACCCCTAAATAAGGGTGAACCTAAAAATGTGGGGGGCTCCTTTTCAGATTCTGATACTTCTTTTCTGCACAGATCAAGAAGCTGGCCCCACGAAAAGTGGTATCTCGAGAATCAGGTGGGTGTCTGAGAAGCCTGAGATTAGGGGGAGCTTCTGGGAGACCCATCCCTTGCAGTTGCCTGTAAACACCCACCACTCCTCAGTGGTCCAGTACGCCCCCTTAGGAGCTACGTCCCAGTGAGTTACGGCTCAGATAGCAATGTATGTGGGTCAGTGTTTTTGCTAATGTGTTCATGTTTCTCTCTGTGTTTTGGGAATGCAGCTATCAGTGTGTTTAGACTTGTTTAATTTTGTAAGAACACGTATGGATTGATATGTCTGGGTCTATGAGACTGTGTATTCACATGTCTTATAAGTGTGTATATGAATAGCTCTGTTTATGTGTCTCTACGGATGTGGATGTGTGTCTTTTGAATCTTTTACTGTAACATGCCAAAAATATATGCAACATATGTGTTTTAAAACTTAATGAACACCCGTGGTCTGTCACTCAAACCCAAGAGCTAACACATTGCCAGTAATCTGTGTGCTCCTTCTTTTTCCCATTCTGCCACTTACCCCACACCAAAGGTAACCACTGTCCTGAATTTTGAGTTTATAATTCCCATGAGTTTTTTAGTTGTCTAACATATGTATGTGTGTAAACAATGTATCACTTAATGTATTTTTGCTTGTTTATGAGCTTTATAAAACTGGTATCATGTTTCTAGTCTTCTGACACTTGGCTGTTTCCAATCAACATTATGTGTCTAAGATTCACCCATGTTGTGTGTAGATATGGTTCATTTATTTTTCTCTGCTATGTAATATTCCTTGTGAGGAATTACCAGTTTATGTATCTAGTCTCTCCTGATGTTGGATACTTTCACTGTTTCTAGTTTTTACTATTACAAATTAGTGCTGCTATGAAGATTCGTGTACCTGTCTTCTGGCAATGTAGATATAATTGCTTCTCTAGGATATAATTCTAGGAGTGGCACTATTAGATGATAGGGTATGTAAATGTTCAAGTTTTATGAAGTAAAGTAAAATTGATTTCCATAGTGATTGTACATTTCAACACTCCACCATCTGTGTATATGAGACCCTATTGATCCAAATCCACTTCAATACGTGGTATTATAAGATTTCATTATTTTTGTGAATTTAATAGGTATAAAATAGCAACTCATTGTGGACTTAATTTTCATTTCCCTAGTTAGTAATAGTTTGTTGGAATTCTTTATATGTTTTGAATATGAATCCTTTATGGGTTACACACGTTACAAATATTTTCTCTCTGTGGCTTGTCTTATCCTTTTTTATGATTTTTTTTTTTATTAACAGGAGTTCTTAATTTTAATTTAAGCATATCAATCTTATCTGTAATGGTTAACATGTTTTTTCTTGTTTAAGAAATTCTTCCTGCCCCAAGTTCAGAAAGAGAGTTATTTATATTTTCTTTAAGACTTTCAAAGCGTTGCTTTTCATTTTTAAGTGCTTTTATCTATATAACATTGATTTAAATTGGTGAGCCAATTAAACCTTTTTCCATATGGACAATCAGTTGTTCCAGAATCATGTATTATTTTCTGCATGTGAGTTTTACACAACTTTTCTAATATTTATTCCTAAATACCTCGGAGTTTTTATTGTGCTTTTTCAAAATTAGAAATCCTGTTTATTACAGGAATATGGAAATGCATTGATTTTTATATACTGATTTGATCGCCAGCCATGGTGGTTACTGATTATTTCCAAGTAATTTATCTATAGATTCTTAGTAAGTTATTCACGAAGACAGTCATATCATCTGTGAGTCATGACTTTTTTTTTTTTTTTTTTTTTTTTTTTTTAGTATTGACTATTTTGCTCTATCTTTTCCATCGCTTGTGCGTTTTTGTTTTATTTATTTACTTACTTACTATGGTGGCTAGGATCTCAATACAATATGAAATAGAGGTAGTGATGCTGAACATTATTACTATGTTCCTGATTTTAAATGGAATGCTTCTAACTTTTCCCCTTTAACATCGCTGTTAGTGATGTTTGCTTAGAACTTTTGTACATATCTTTTTGTCAGGCTAAGGAAGGTCCTTTCTATTTGTAGTTTACTTAGAGTTTTTAACGAGTGTGTGTTGAATTTTCTCAAATTGTTTATATGAACCTTATGAAATTATTATATGGGTTTTCTCCTTTTATCTGTCAATGCGATAAATGATAGTTGTATAATTTTCTAATATTAAGCCATCTTTGCATTCCTGGGACAAATTCAAGTTGGTCATGGTTTATTATCTTTTCATACTGTTGGAATACTTTCCCAGTTTTTCTTTTAAGATTTTTGCATTTTTTCTGTCCTCATCTGATTATTAATGTTATACTGGCTCACGAATGAATTAAGGAGTATGTATTTTGTTATTTAATTATCTGGTAGATGTTATAAGATGGGCATCATCTTTCCTGGAAAGCTTGTAACACTTGCCTGTAAATTTATCTGGTCGTTTTTTTCCATTATGGGAAAAAAACATACTTAAATTTCTTTAAGTAAGTCTGGCTAAAACTGTCCTTTTCTTTCTTCCCTCCTTTCTTTTTTTTTCTTAAAACAACAGAAACGTAATCTCATATTTTTAGCAGCTAGAAATTTGAAATGAAGATGTTGGTGTGGCTATATTCTCTGTAAAAGTTTTAGGGGAAGAATCTTTCCTTGCCTCTTGTTAGCTTCTGGTAGTTGCTCAGAGTAATTGGCTTGTAGATGCATCACTCCATTCTCTGCTTCTGTCTGTACATGGTCTTCTGCCCCGTGTGTCTGTGTCCAGATTTCCCTCTTCTAATAAGGACATCAGTCGTTGGTTTAGGGTCTACCTTAATCTAATATGACCTCATCTTAACTTGATCACATCTTCAAAGACTCCTTAATAACTGCTCTTCAAATGGCTTTACATTGAAACTCAGAGGGGAAGAAACCTCTTAGGAGACTTGCACAGATAGCATTTGGTCTGCTGATCCCTGGGTAACAATGACTGGCAAAAAATCCGACTACAATTCTTGAATCAGTTTTAGTGAGTTACGTTTCTTTTAATTATCATTCAATCCATGTTTTCTAATTATTTGTGTAAAGTTGTTCATAATATTCTCTTATAATCTTTTTAATTTCATCTGTATCTGCAGTTATAATCTCTTTCATTTCTAAGAATATGTTTCCCTCTTTTTCTTGTTCAGTCTCACCAGAGTTGTACTTTGAAAAAAGTATTTTCTATTGTACTTTTTGTTTTTTTTAAATTATGATAAAAAAACAAAATTTACCATTTTAACCCTTTTTAGTGTTAACTATATACATATTGTCATGCAGCAGATTTCTAGAAGGTACCTTTGTCTTTTCATTTTAGTCTGTTAGTCTTTGTCTTTGGTGATAAATTGGTGAGTTTAGACTATATTAATCATAATTATTTTACAATATTTAAAGTGGTTTTTTCTCCTTTTTTTTTCTTATTTTACTTTGTTCATTGATTTTGATTTTGTACATTTTATTTTATTATTTTAGTTTGCTCTTGAAGTGTACTATGTACGTATATTTAACTTAACAAGTCTAAATTCAGAGTCTTAATCTTCCTCCTGAATAAAATCTCCAGCTATTGTTGAATTGTTTATTTTTCCTTTTAGTTCTATCATTGTTTGCTATGTGTACTTTGAGACTTTTTTGTTAGGCATGTATACATTTGTAATTGTTATCTCTATCTGTTTATCATTATGATTTCTCTTTGTCTCTCATAATTTTTCTTGTCTTAAAGTTTGTTTTGTCTTATATGAATATATGGTTACTATTCTGGTTACTATTTGTGTGGTCTATCTTTTTCCAACCTTTTACTGTCAACGTATTTGTGTTTTTCAATCTGTTGTACTATATATATATATATATATATATATATATATATATATACACACACACACACACACACACACACACACACACACACACAGTATATATATAGTGTATATGTATATATATGTGTATATTTAGTTGGATTTTGCTTTTTTTAATTCAGTCTGATGATCCCTACCTTTTAATTGGGGTATTTAGACCAGGAGTTAGCAAATTATAGTCTGTGGGCCAAATCTGCCCTGCCACCCTTTGTTTTTAAACAGCTTTATTGAGTTAAAATTCACACACTACACAATACAGTCATTTAAAATATACAATTCAGTGGGGTTTAATGTAGTCATAGAGATATCCAACATCACAATTTTAGAAAATCCCATACTCTTTAGCCATTACTCTACCGGTCTCCTCATTCTCCCCCGCACCAGCCTACACAACCACTAACCTACTTTTGCTTACATTTCATTTACATTATATCATACAATATACGGTCTTTTATAATGGGTTTCTTTCACCTTGTATACTATTTTTAAGGTTCATCAATTTTGTAGTATGTATCATATTTTATTCCTTTTTATTGCCCAATGATATTCCATAGTATGAATGAATGTACCACATTTTATCCATTCATTAGTTGATGCATATTTGAGTTGTTTTCACTTTTTAGCTATGAACTTTCATGTACAAGTTTTTATGTGGACATGTTTCCATTTGTTTGGGGTATATACCTAAGAAAGGAATTTCTGGGTGATATAACTCTGTGTTTAAAACTGTGGGAAGAGGGGTGGCTGGTTAGCTCAATTGGTTAGAGCGTGGTGCTGATGGCACCAAAGTTGCCAGTTCGATCCCCGCATGGGCCACTGTGGGCTGCGCCCTCCTTAAAAAGAAAAATAAATAATAAATAGAAATAAAATAAAACTGTGGGAATAACTGTCAGACTTTTCCAAAGTGGTGGCACCGTTTCATATTTCCACTAGCAATGTATGAGACTTTCAGTTTCTCCACATCATCAGCAACACTTGTTACCTGTCTCTTGATTATTATCATCCTAATGGGTATGAAATGGTAGCTCATTGTGATTTTGCTTTTCATTTCTCTGATGGCTAATGATGTTGAATATCTTTTTATATGTTTATTAGCTATTTGTATGCCTTTTGGAGAAATATTAATATCCATTCGGGTCCTTGGCTATTTTTGAATTGGGTTGTCTTTCTACTATTGAGTTGTAGAAGTTGTTTTTTGTTTTGTTTTGTTTTTAATATCTTTTTCCCATCCCTTTACTTTCAGTCTGTGTGTCTTTTTTTTTTAAGATTTTTTTGGGGAAGGGAAACAAGACTTTTTTTATTGGGGAATAGTGTGTACTTCCGTACTTCCAGGACTTTTTTCCAAGTCAAGTTGTTATCCTTTCAATCTTAGTTGTGGAGGGTGCCGTTCAGCTTCAAGTTGTTGTCGTTTCAGTCTTAGTTGTGGAGGGCGCCGCTAAGCTCCAGGTCCAGTTGCCGTTGCTAGTTGCAGGGGGCGCAGCCCACCAACCCTTGTGGGAGTCGAACCCACAACCTGTGGTTGAGAGGACGTGCTCCAACCAACTGAGCCATCTGGGAGCTCAGCGGCAGCTCAACTCAAGGTGCCGTGTTCAATCTTAGTTGCAGGGGGTGCTGCCCACCATGCCTTGCGGGACTCGAGGAATTGAACTGGCAACCTTGTGGTTGAGAGCCCACTGGGCCATGTGGGAATCGAACCGACAGCCTTCGGAGTTAGGAGCATGGAGTTCTAACCACCTGAGCCACTGGGCCGGCCCCTAGAAGTTTTTTATATATTCTAGATAAAAGTCCCTTGTCAGATATATGATTTGCAAATATTTTTTTCCTATTTTCTGTGTTGTCTTTTTACTTTCTTGATAGTGTTCTTTGATGCACAAAAGTTTTAAATTTTGATGAAGTCCCATTTATCTATTTTTTCTCTGGTTGCTTATGTTTTGGTGTCATGAAACCATGCCAAATACAAGGTTACACCCTGAATTGATTGAACTCCCTTCAACCATGATAGTGAAGCTTCTGATCCTTAACCTGCCCCATACTCAGGAAATCTACATGGACCCAGGTGGGGGAGGCGGCTGTGCGGGAGGGGTAGGCAAGAACATTACCAAGCATAAATGCTTCTGAGATTATTTTATGCCATTGGTCAATTTCTAGAGCACTAAAATGGTTGCTGTGTCATTTTTGTCCAGCTTTATAGTTGCCATGTGGGGCGCGGATTTGTCCACTACCTCAGCCATTGTCAAGCCCTGCTTCTATTATCCGTGCCTTTAAACATTGCTTTCAAAATTTTCACTCATTATCTCACTATACTTCTAGTGTACTAATTTAATTCTCTCGCTAGTTTTTGGCTATGTTTAATCTGCTATTTAACCTACACATTGCATTTTATTTCAAGAGTACTATTTTTCATCTCTAGTAGTTTACCTTTTTTTTTTTCCTTCAAATCTGCCTGTTTATTCCTGATGGTCCCTTTGTTGCAGGCTCGTCCTTTATGTCTTCAAATATTTTTTACAGAGCTGTGCTGTGTTTTCTACCTGACAGTTCCAGTATCTGCTGTGCGTGTGTCTGTTGACTCTGCTCTTAGTGGCCTGTCTTCTCATGTGTTGTATTATCTTCTTGTGTAAGCTCATGACTTGATCTCCATCTGTGGGAGGCTTGCACACCTCAGTAGGGAAAGACTTCTTCCAGAGAAGGCTTACTTCTACGTCTGTCCGTAGCCAGAGGGCACCGACCACTAGAGACCACTCTAGCCCTCTGGAAGAAAGCGGTGCCCGGGTCTTATGGCTGTGTGGCTACTGAGTTTTGGGCCCGTGGTGAGCCGCGGGAGCAGAACCTGGGACACTTGCTCTCATCACGGGCTCCAGGCTCAGTAGTCATAGTAGTGCCGCCCTCTCACCACCGTCCTGGCCCGTTTCTCCCTTTTTGTGGCCCTCCCTTACCTCTTTTAAGTCCAACAGTGCCCCCAAATTATATCCTAAGCAGGATATAATTGCTCTCTAGTGGGAGGACCCCACAGAGCACCTAATCAGTCATCCTACAAGAAGTATAAGGCAAAGTTAACATTTTAACGAGCTCTGACTATGTGTCAAACATTCTTTTAAGTACCTCATAGAGATTAAGTCCCTCAAACTTCACAACAACCCTATTAGATGTATACCCTTGTTACCCATGTTTTATGGATGAGAACATTGGGGCACAGAGACGTTAAGTTCCCTACCCAAGTTTTCACACAACTGGCAAACCATGCCGCAGGAATTCGAAGCCTGGCGTCTGGTTATAGGATCCATGCTCTTGCCCGCCCACTAGGACACGGTATCGGGTATTGTTCATGTATCTGTGTAATAATGCGTGCGTGAGTAAATTTCAGCATGCGTGTCCATGGATATGAATGTCACTGTGTCACTGTGACTGCCTTCAGGTGTTCACTCTGATGTCACCTTCAGAGTGGAGACACAAAGAAGGTCAAGGGAGGATGAACTGGAAGGTTGTTGCCACGGTCCGGGGTAGAGAGGAAGTCTGAACCAGGGAAGCAGTCATGGCCCTAAACAGGGACAGGTCTTAGAAAAGCATAGGGAGAAAACTGACAGGATTTGGAGCCATTTCCCCCACAAAGCCTTCCCTGATGACTCTTCAGGGTCTCCCACAGTTCCCGATAGCCTGAGGGTGGTCAGATTCCCCAGAGTTCCCAGGAGGCAGAGTCAAATGTGATCCATGTCCTCTCCCTAGTCTCTGTGCACACCAGAGGACAGGGCCAGCGACTCTTGGATGGTTGGATAAATGAATGAACAAATGCCACACTCTCCTCTTCCTCCCCAGCTCCTATTAAGGAAACGAAAAAGATGATGCCCAAAACAGCCCTCCCTACCATCAAGAAGCTGATGACAGCTCCCACTGTGCCCAGCAAAGTGAAGTAAGGAGCAGGGTAGGGATGAGGGTACAAAGGAAATGCTGCTCCCTGCCCCCCATCCCCTGGGTCTGATGTGATATGTTGCAGGTTATCTTGGACACCTGGTGGAGATGGTCATAAGCTCCCATCCCGGAACTCTGGTAAGTCTTACTGCCTCCATCAGTGGGGTGAGGACTAGGGGACAGAGATGGGGAGAGACGCAGGGTCGGACTAGGCATGGGCCCCTGAGATTCTGTTGTCATAGGCTCCAGTGGCAGCCTCCACAGTGGGGGTCCAGGCCACCCTGGCAGAAAGCGATCCAGAACCCAGGCTTCCCAGCACCACTCTACAACCAGTCAGGTGAGAGACCTGCAATGTGGTGAAGAGGGAGACTGGGCAGGGGTGAGGCTTGCCAGGGGTATGGTGTGTGAGGGTGAAGGATCCCAGGCCAAGGGGAGCCCTCCGCTGAGACCTCAACCCCATCACCACAGGAGCGGCGCAGCCGAGCAAAGGCCTTTCCTGTGAATAAAACCCCTACTCTGGGCAAGACCCCCAACCCACAGAAGATCCCATCACCGGATAAGGCCCCCAGCCCAGAGGAAACCCCGACTCCAGATAAGACCCCCACGCCAGAGGAGACCCCGACTCTGGAGGACAGGGCCTCTGCACCAGGTGTCCCACCTGAAGATGAAGCCCCTGGCCCAAAGAGGGCCCTTCCTGGGGACGAGGCCTCTACCGTAGAAAAGGCCTTGACCCAGGAGCAGGTGCTCTCTGAAGTGGCCTCTGCTGGGGACACCACTCAGCTCCATCTCTTCTCTCTGGAGGCAATGAAGCTGCCCCACGGCAAGTCTCTCCTGGTCAGGGAAGCTCAGTCCCTGGAGGAGGAAGTGAACAAGCCAGAGGAGCCCTGCCTCTGCATGATGAAATACCCCCTGGATAAGACGGATAGCTCTGCACTCCAGTCCGAAGATAAGCTAGAGTCCGGACCTGCCCTCGAGAAGGCCCACCCCCTGGAAGAGGCCACCACCCTCCTGGAGGAAGAACCTGTGGAGGAAGAGACTACCTCCCAAGAGGTTTCCCCCAAAGAGGTAGAACCTGCCCAAAAGAATCGACATCCTATCAGTCCGATTCCAGACCCTCAAGAGACTCCCATTCTCTCTTCGCTGGTCCCGCAAAATCCTACGGACAGCAAAAGTGACAGAGGTGATATAGTGAGGCTACAGGACGAGGTGGAGTCTTTAAGCAGGGCCCTGAAGCTGATGGGAGTGCAGCTGGAGTAAGTGGGGAGGAGGTGGGGGAAGAAGGGCGGGGGTCTGTGCCAGCCCGACCCACCCCTTCCTCTTGCTCTCGAATCCGCAGAAGGAAGCTGACCGACCTCTGGGAGGAGCTGGAGAGCGAGAGGAAGAAGCGCCAGTTGCTGGAGGTGGGTGAGGTGCGGATTCCCGCCTGAGAGGGGGCTGGTAGCCGGCCCTTCCCTGACGTCCTCTCCCAACTAGGTTCAGATGAAGCAAAAGAACCAGAGATCCGAGACCTCCTGCCACGCGCAGACGCAGACGTACTGAAGGAGGACCCAGGAGGAATTATGGCGGGGCCTGGAGGGGAGTCTGTCTCTGGCCACCCAACTCCTTATACACGACTTTGGGAAACCCAAGAAAGTAAACTGCGGTGCACGCTCGCCTCGCCTGTGCTGGTCCGTGCTGGGGCGGGGCCTGCGCGGAGGGGGCGGGGCCGGGCTGGCGACCCCAGCGCTCCGCATTCCTGGCGGGCTCTCCCAGGCACATCTGGCCAACATGTGGCTCCCATTACAGTTCCCAAGGCCTGTGCGCGGCTATTTTTACCCACCGGATGGCAGGGGGAGGGGGAAGGGGGTGGTGGGCGTCTCCTTTGGATGCCTGCCGGCAGGAGGGGCCCAGGCGGGTCGGGCTCTGCCTGCGGCCCAGATTCCGGAATACAGCTGTGCCCCAGAGGGGCCCTGCAAGCCCTGCTTTCGAGCCTGGACCCCTCCCAGTTTGTCCCACTGTTCCTTCCGGAAGGACTCACAGGAACGCACCTCGGCTGACACCAATTCCACAGCCCAGTTCAGGCACACATGGTTAAACTGGGGCTAATAGCGCCTCAGCGTCAAGGTCAGGGTCCCGAGGCCTAGGGGGAGAGGGAGGGTGTGTGTGTGTGTGTTTGCAGTGATGCATGAACCCAGCTTTGTAGGGGCAGGGGCGACATGTGCCCCGCGTTTGCCGATCAGGAATGCATTTGTGAATAAGGAATGCGAATGAGACTTGTTCTGTGTGAGACTGGCGAGATGTGGAGTGTTTTGTCGTTAGCGAAGTGAACGCAAGCATGTGTGCCGAGGACAGTGATGGAGGTGGTCAGCCTGGTAAAGGAGTCAGTAGGTTCTCAGCTCTGCATGGCAGGAGCCTGGGGGCCATTGGGGGCAGGGGTAACAGAGGGAGACTGAGTCACTGAGAATGCAGCTTTCATTGGTCACTTCACCTCTTAACCACTCCCTGGAGGGGGGGCCCCTGTGTCCTGCCCTCCCCCCAGAGGGTGGGAATCCACGCCCAATAGCACCATGGGAGCTGTGGGGGCGGGGCCACCACAGCACCGCAGACTGGGCCAATCCAAAGGTCCTGGGGCAGCTGTGAGCTCAAGTGCATGTCCAGTACCCAGAGCGCCTTGCAGAGGAAGCAGCCCAGTCAGTAATAGTGCATGCGACCCAGGGTGCCTGTAGCTGTGGAACTGGGCCCCAGTGTGCCGGTGCCCAACAGGTCTGGCTGACCGGTGCGCCAGATCTCCCGCAGGATCCGTTCCCGCTCCTCCAGGCGCTGCGCCCGCTCCAGCTCCTCCGCTGACGTGAAAACGTTGACGCCCAGAGGCCCGTCGGGCTCGCTGGACAGCTCGGGACCAGGCAGCGTGTCATCGGGGCCCAGCCGCGTCACCGTGTCCTCCTCCTCGTCCATGTCCTCAGCCTCCAGGGTGCTGCTGCGGGGGTCTCGGTGCTGAGCGGGGCCCCGCGGCCGCGGGCGGGGCGCGCAGGAGATGCTGATGACCAGCAGGCACAGCGTTAGCAGCAGGCCGAAACACACGCCCAGCACGAAGTAGAGGCCAAAGCTCTCGGGGTTAGCTGGAGGTCAGAGGGCAGAAGTCATAGAGGGGCCCTGGCGGGTGGGAGTCATTCCATCTGGAAAAGACTCCAGGTTCTACGTCTCAGGGGCAAGAACAGTACTCTATTTGAAGGACATTAGGTAGCCGCTATCCCGCAATGGAGGGCAATGAGGGATGGGGGGAATTGGGAGTAGGTGACGGGGTGGGTGAGGGGAGGGTTTACAATGGTAGGGGTGGGGAGGGAAGGAGCGGAGTGGGGCCTCAGCGGGGCAGGGAGGGGTGCATTACCCCCGCCGCCCTCACCACGGATGTGTGCGTAGGCCGCCAGGCTGTTGCTGATCAACTCCATGTCCCTTCGGGGGGCATCCATGCTGCTCTGTGGGGGCAGCTCCCCGGTTAGCCTGCGAGGTCAGCAAGGTCAGATGCTAATCCTCAGTCTGAAGCTGATCCTGACGCCGCTTTCTCCGGGCAGCTCCTCGCCTTGGAAGAGCAGCTCTAGTTTCCACCCTGGAGAGAGAGCGCCCTGACTTCACTGCAGACCTGGGCCCTGTCTGGGGATCTCTCCCCTGCGTGTGGCGCCCCCTCCAACCTGGGGATCAGGAAGTGGGCCGCAGGAGGCTCAGCCCCCTTATTAGGTCCCCAAAAGAAGTCGGGTTTCGTCGTCCGGGTAGTGGGATGTTGGAGAGACGCGGGTGCCTTCCGCCCTCCTTGGGGGAGCTCCGGGAACGAGAGGCCACCTCCCTTTCCCATCCTGCCCGCCCCCGGGGACCCACCAGCCCGCAGGCCGAGGCTCACTCACCGTCAGCGCCCCGCTTTCCCGCGGTCAGGCCCCGGCACCTCCTTCAGCCGCACGCACCCGGAGACCCCTGCTCCCGCCCGCCCCGCCCGTACCGCTCAGCTCCCAGGCCGCGGCAGCGCGGGCCGGACACGGGCCGATGGACCAGCCGGCGGAAAGTTTCCTCGGAGGAAAGAGGAGGGACGGGACGGGGCGGGGCGGGGCGGGGGAGGCGGGGAGGAAAAGGGCCGGCAGAGGAAGGGGAGAGGGGGGAAAGAGGCCTGCGGGGCGTCTGCTCCCCCGCAGGAAACGGCTGGGGAGACCGGTTCCAGGGACCGCCCCCAGGCTACTAATAACAACAAATAATGACGAGGATGGAGTTCTGCCTAGGTGCCAGGCAATGGGCTGAACCCTTTACAATATTCTTCCATTTAATCCTTCTAGTAATTCTATAATGTGATGCCATTATCCTCACCTGGCAGATAAATAAACTGAATCACTGAAAGATTGAAAAACTACCAAACGGTCGAGATTTGAACTCACTGCTCTCCGACCCTAGAGCCTGCCTGGGCTCTTAACCCCGTGCCTATGCCTTGCCCTTCTTCCCAGGAGCCCTGCTTGCCCAGGGAAGACTGTCAGCTCTTCCCCAGACCAACCCACAATGAAGGGAAGGGACCCTCATTCCCTCCTCCTAGGCCCAGGCGGTGAGTGTGTCCAGCTGGCAGAGCTGGGCCAGCAGGGTTAATGAGTGCTGGACTCGGGCTTCCAGCCAGGCCCAGGCCAGCCTTGCAGAACCCAGCCTGTGGCCTCTGCTGGCCCCTGTGTTCTGCTCCCGAGTGTTCAGCAGAGATGCCTTTGCCTTCTGGCTAAACCTGCCGTGCACACACATTTCCACATGGGCTCAGGGCTCACGCATGCCATGTGTATGTAGTGTGATCAGTGTGTGGGCCTGGGTCTTCCTGCCCAGACTCTCAGCCCCTCTTTGTGGGCCCCCCTTCCTGTGCTGGGGCTGGAGTGAGGGGGAGGCCTTCTTGGCGGGAGCCTTAGGGAGGAGGAGGGAAGGAAGGGGGGAGAGGAAATTGCAGACATAGCTGAAGGCGCTGACTGAGGCCTGTGGGCCAGTGACCCCCCTCTGTCCAGGCTGGAGACCCTCACTCCAAGTCCTGTCTCAGGGTTCAAGCAGAGGGCAGATCTAGGTGGAGAAAGAACTAGGACTGGCTCCCATGGGGGTGGGAAAAGCACTCCTGGGGGTCTTTGTGGCTGTTTAGTCTGTTTTATTAGCATGTGGTGGTATTGTTGCCCACATCTGTATATTTGTGTGTCTATTTTCGTGTTGTATCTGCTTGAGCATTTTTGTGGGGGTGGGTATGTCTGTATAAATCCATACAGCCGCTAATCAACAAATGTTAACTGAGCACTGTGCTTAGCACATCCTAGTAAGGGGGGTTCAGCAGTGGACAAAACAGACAAGAAATCTTTGCCCACATGGGCAAAGGTTTGCCTGACACTAAGGTGGAGACACAGACAATATGTGAAGAAGAGAATCTAGGGTGCTGCCAAGTGCTCAGAGGAAGGAATAGGGAAATGTGATGGAGAACACCTGGGCAGCTGCTGAGGGGCGCATGTGAGGTGAGAGCTAGATCCTGAGGAGGGTCAGCCATGCCAGGACCCGGGGCAGAGTGTTGAGCGTCCTAAGGTAGAATGTCCTGAGGCACCTCTTCTAGGGGCAGAGGCACAAGGGAGTGATGGGGTGATCGTGGAGAGGCTGTGGGCCCTGTGGAGGAGCTGAGACATGATTGTGTTGTGGAAGCCCCTGGGGTTTTAATCAGCAATGTCATGGTTCAGTGATGCACGCTGGAGAGATCCCTGTAGGGGTTCATCGTGGGATGGGCCATGCGGGGCAAGAATGGAAGCAGAGCAGTGAGCAGGCTGGCGGCCCTCCAGGCCAGCAGTGGCTGGGGGCTTGGACTGGAATGGGCAGTGGAGGAGGTGAGACAGGACCAGGTTCAGGCAGTATTCTGAGGGGAGTGTCCACAGGACTTCCGGCGTGGGATGCTGATGCGAGGAAAGGAATACAGGCCAACGGCTGGGTGTTGGGCCTGGACACCTGAGGGAAGCTTAGGTGGGGAGCAGGTTTTGGGTCATCTGAGTTTCATGTTCGATAGATTTGAGGTGTCCAGGTGGAGGTGTCAGATCAGTAGGTGGAACCGCGAGGAGTCTGGGCTGGAAATGTGTGTGAGGATGGACTGAACACCCTGGGAGTGGGTAAGGTCACCTGGAGGCGGCGATAGAAGAGAGGAGGTTTGAAGCCTGAGCTCTGGGTGCTCCAATATTGAGCAGGCCTGTGGAGGAGGAGTCAGCGAGGAGAGACGAGGGAGACGGGAGGCAGACGTGGCCAGGACCAATCTGTGATCAGCCATGTTAAATTGGGCTGAGAGGTGAAGGTGAGGCTGGAATCTGCCCATTGGCTGTGATATCGGTGGGTTCCCATGGCTGGATCGACATGCTGGATGCCTACCATCCACGTGAAGGTTGGTCTGTGCTACGGCCGTGCTTGTGAGACTGATCCTGGGCATTGTGGATGTTACGCCTGCTCTGTCTGGCACATCATGTGTCTGCTCGAGGGTCCACGTGCATGCCTCTCTATGGGGGGCTGCGAGATTTGGGATATGGTTGTGTGGGGACAGAGCCAGGAGTGCAGTTTCCAGGCTCTCGCCCTCACGTGGAAATGTGCTGGCTCGGGTAGTAAATGGCCATCAACTGTGATTGCATGGCCATCAGCTGTGGCTAGTTGGCCGTCAGCTGTAACCAGTGAGCCATTGGCCACTAATATAACTGCCGTGGCTATGCTAGCAGCAAGTGGAGGCT
The DNA here is from genome assembly GCF_057876585.1 of Rhinolophus sinicus. Taxonomy (NCBI): domain Eukaryota; kingdom Metazoa; phylum Chordata; class Mammalia; order Chiroptera; family Rhinolophidae; genus Rhinolophus; species Rhinolophus sinicus. Next base: position 25,152,140 of record NC_142514.1, read on the forward strand.
AACGAGAAGATGGTGGCTGAGCTAGCAAGAGCGGATTGCAGTTAGCACGGCGGATTGCAGCTAGCAAGTGAGCTTGGTTGGCAGAGAGAAATGGACAGCAGGTTGCGGATCGTGTGGTTCCTGCTTCCTGTGTCTCCAACCCAGCCGCCAGCGAGACTATAGTGGTGTGACTCCCCTATCTATGGCTCCGTGGGTGTTCCTTTTTGGCCTCACCATGTCCTGTGTTCTTATGTGGGGAGCGGGACCAGAGACTCTGCATGACAAATGGCGCAGCGAGCAGGGTACTGTGCCGGCCAAAGCTCTCTGAAGGGCGGTGGAGCATTTTGTATGTATGAACACTCAGCGTCAGGGAGACCAGGAGGAGCGGCTGCTGGAGAGCTGGACCCCTGTGGACGGTTCTCCCACCAGCACAGGAAAAGCCGTGTAGCTGCTGGAGAGCTGGACCCCCGTGGAGGGGTGGGAAGACGTGGACAGTTCCCCAACCAGGGTAGGCCGGAGAAAGCGAAGGTTGTTGCGGCCCTGTGGGCTGGGAAATGCTTGCTGAGGCCCTTACCCCCAGGTTGGGGAGGACTTTGTGCCCTCCCCCTGCAGAGAGGGCACACTTTGTGAGACTAATGCACAGCCCTGGTGAATGACTGTGAACTATGGGGAATTGCCTTCCATCCCTGATTTGATGGACCGCTTGACTGTTTGGGAACGTAACACCATGCAGCGGAACTAGTGGATGTTTGCTTTCTGTGTCTCAACCGGCTGCCATCGGGAATATGTAAGCACATTGTCTGTGAGCCATTATTGTTCCAGCATGGTGCCCTGAGAACCCTGGCTGTGCCCAGGATGTCTGGCTGTGCCCGGAAAGACTGGCAGTGCCCTGAGAATCCTGGCTGTACCCTGAGAACCCTGGCTGTGCTCAGAAAGACTGGTGGTACCCTGAGAAACCCTGGCTGTGCCCAGAGAGAGAGGCAGATCCCTGAGAGGCCCTGGTTGTGCCCGGGGAGACTGGTGGTACCCTAAGAAGCGCAGGAAGTCTGGCTGTGTCCAGAAGGACTGGTGGTGCCCTGAGAAACCCTGGCTGTGCCCAGAGAGAGAGGCAGATCCCTGAGAGGCCCTGGTTGTGCCCGGGGAGACTGGTGGTACCCTAAGAAGCGCAGGAAGTCTGGCTGTGTCCAGAAGGACTGGTGGTGCCCTGAGAAACCCTGGCTGTGCTCAGAGAGCCTGGCTGTGTCCAGGATATGCATTCACCTCCAGGCTCCTCGCACAGGGCCCCTCGGGGAAGATGCTTGTCGCGTAGATTGTGAGGCGAGACCCTGGAGGTTTGGAATGTGGGGACAGAGCCTGGAGTGCAGTTTCCAGGTTCTCAGCCTCACATGGAAAGGTACTCACTCAGGTAGTAAATGGCCATCAACTGTGATTGGATGGCCATCAGCTGTGGCTAGTTGGCCGTCAGCTGTAACCAGTGAGCCATTGGCCATTAGTATAACTGCTGTGACTACGCTAGCGGCAGTTGGGGGCTAGGAAGAAGATGGTGGCTGGCAAGCACGGATTGCAGTTAATATGGTGGAGTGCAGTTAGCAAGTGGGGTTGGTTGGCAGCGAAGCGGACGGCAGGTTGCGGATAGTGTGGCTCCTGCTTCCTGTGTCTCCAACCCAGCCGCCAGCGAGACTATAGTGATATGACTCCCCTATCTATGGCTGCGTGTGTGTTCCTTTTTGGCCTCACCATGTCCTGTGTTCTTATGTGGGGAGCGGGACCAGAGACCCTGCATGACACCCTGCATGACACATGGCGCAGCGAGCAGGGTACGGTGCCGGCCGAAGCTCTCTGAAGGGCGGTGGAGCAGTTTGTGCGTATGAACACTCAGTCTCAGGAAGACCAGGAGGAGCAGCTGCTGGAGAGCTGGACCCCCGTGGAGGGGTGGGAAGACATGGACGGTTCCCCAACCAGCATAGGCCGGAGAAAGCGAAGGTCGTTGCGGCCCTGTGGGCTGGAAAGTGCTTGCTGAGGCCCTCACCCCCAGGTTGGGGAGGACTTTGTGCCCTCCCCCTGCAGAGAGGGCACGCTTTGTGAGGCTAATGCACAGCCCTGGCGAATGACTATGGACGGTGGGGAATTGCCTTCCATCCCTGATTTGATGGACCACTTGACTGTTTGCTTGGGAACATACCACCATGTAATGGACCCGGTGGATGTTTGCTTCCTGTGTCTTGACTGGCTGTGGAGGGGTGGGAAGACGTGGACGGTTCTCCAACTAGCATAGACCAAAGAAAGCAAAGGTCATTGTGGCCATGTGGGCTGGGAAGTGCTTGCTGACGCAGCCCGGATGCGGGACTTGTATAGCCCAGGAAGTCTGGCTGTGCCCAGAAAGAGCACTGTGCCCTGAGAACCCTGGCTGTGCCCAGGAAGTCTGGCTGTGCCCAGAAGGACTAGTGGTGTCCTGAGAAACCCTGACTGTGTCCAGAGAGCCTGGCTGTGCCCAGGAGGACTAGTGGTGCCCTGAGAAACCCTGGCTGTGTCCAGGATACTGCATTCACCTCCAGGCTCCTCGCACAGGGCCCCTCGCGGAAGATGCTTGTCGCGTAGATTGTGAGGCGAGAGCCTGTATGGGTGGAGTGTGGGGACAGAGCCAGGAGTGCAGTTTCCAGGCTCTTGGCCTCATGTGGAAAGGTGCTCAGTCGGGTAGTAAATGGCCATCAACTGTGATTGGATGGCCATCAGCTGTGGCTAGTTGGCCGTCAGCTGTAAGCAGTGAGCCATTGGACACTAATATAACTCCCATGGCTAAGCTAGCAGTGGATGGTGGCTGGCAAGAAGATGGTGGCTGAGCTAGCAAGCGTGATTGCAGTTAGCAAGTGGGGTTGGTTGGTTGGCAGAGAAGCAGACAGCAGGTTGCAGATCGTGTGGCTCCTGCTTCCTGTGTCTCCAACCCAGCCGCCAGCGAGACTATAGTGGTATGTCTCCCCTAGCTATGGCTCTGTGGGTGTTCCTTTTTGGCCTTACTATGTCCTGTGTTCTTATGTGGGGAGCGGGAGCTGAGACCCCACATGACACCCTGCATGACAGTTTGTGTTACGCTGTTTCCATGCATCCCTGTGCTATGCAAATCTCTGAGTATTGCTGTCTATAGACAAAGGTATACCTGGGTTGGCGTGTGAAATGTGTGTTTGGAGTGGGCCAGGTGTGACTGAGCCCTGATGAAGCAGAGTGGGTGGAGATGGTTGCTGGTTCTTTCAGAGAGAAGGACACATGGTAGCTAGAGGGCTGCCCTCTCCACGGGGATGCATGTGGCCAAGCCAGGCCAAGTGGGAGAAGTGGCAGCTTTGCCCTAGAGGGTTGAAAGAGGCTTCAGGCTGTTCCTAGAAGCCCTGGGGGAGGTGCCTGAAGCCTTTGGCCCCTGTGGCCATTGCACAGTCCACGTGTCCCCTGGCCACTTGCCTATCTGCTTTTCCTACTGCCTCTCCCTGCCCAATCCGCCTGTCTGTAAGTCTGCCCAGCCACCTGCTTTCCTGGTGTGTTGGGGTCTCCGCATATGTGTCACCTGCCTGCCTGGCTCCCATCCCCTGCTGGGTTTCCTGTCTGTAGGCCTGTGACTGACCTGCGCCTGCCCGCTTGCTGATGAGTGGCTGCCTCTCTGCCCTCCTGTCTGCCTGCGAGACAAGATTTGTCACATTGGGGGGCACAGAGAGAATGATCCTAGGTCTTCATGGGAGACCAGGGGGCTGAGAGATCCAGAGCCTCTGGGAGGGGCCTCGCAGGGCTGGCATTTCAGGGCCCAATGCAAAGCCAACTGCTCCCTTTCCCAGGGGCCAGGCTAGGGCTGCCCTCAGCTACTCTGTTCCTGATACTGGGACCTCTCCCCACTGTTGGGGAGGGACAGAGGCTGCTTCGGTCTTGGATGGCGAGAAGGGGACTCACGTAAGGCCCCCTAAGACCTGCCCAGTCCTCTGAATGCCACCCTCCAGCACCCAGGACAGCTGCTGGGAAGAGGACTCAGAGTTTGCAAAATGAATAGCAATGGCTACTGAGTACCCTTCTGGCACCTGGCACGCTGCTAACTGCTGTGCAGCCTCAACCCCTCAAATTTTCCCTGTAACCATGTAGTTTGCAGCATGGCTCCCATTTTACAGAGAAGGAAAGTGAGACTCAGAGAGGTTAAGTAACACCTTTGCAGTCACATTGAAGTAAGTGGTGGGGCCTGGATTTGAACTTCAGAGCCCATGTTCCCAAGCAGTCTTCCAAAGGTCATGGTTCTCTACCCCCTCAGACCTAAAGCTGCCTGTCCATTCTTTGTATTGCTTTTATTCTCCTGAATGAAATTTGTGGCTAATATACCACCTCCACATCTAATTTAAAACACACACATATATACATATATGTTTTATAAAAGATAAAGGGTAATGATGTGTTTGTGATCAATTGCCAGGCAGGTGACAGCTACGCTGCAGACTGACGCTGGGATAGTGTGGTGTCAGTGTCTGAAACAGTGAAGAACAAAACAAAATACAAATGTCCTTCACTTGACACAGTAGTTGCATTCTCCAAAAATGTAGTGGGCATGATGCATACAGTCCTGCGTGTTTATGTAGCAAGTGGAGTTAGATTCTTGGCTCTGGTGATTAGAAAGAAGTTCTTCGCTCGTATGCAGGAGTAGAATCTGCCTTCCTGTGGCGTTGTCTGGAGTCCCTGGCTGCCACTCTGTACATGCCAGCAGCAGCCCGCTAGTCACTGTGATGAGCAGCCCCCAAGGCCCCCTGCATGGACACAGATTCCTGCCCTCACAGAGCTCACCTTCGCGTAGGAGAGACTGATGTGATGAGTAAGCAATCAGGTAATGTTAGGCTGAGAGAAGTACAATGAAGAAAAATAAGGCAGGGCAGCGGGGTAAAGACCAGGTAGACATAGGGAGGGCCTCTCTGAAGAGGTGACATTTTGAGCAGAGAAGTGAGAGAGGAAGTCATGCAAATATGTGGGGGAAGAGGCTTCCAGAAAAGCATAGCCAATGAAAGAGCCTGGAGGTAGAAGCTGTGCTTAGCTTGGTCAGAATCAGCATGGCTGGGACAGCACGTGGGGGTGAGGGGCCGAGAAGTTAGACAGGAGGTCAGGTTAGAGCCTGGTGTGGTAGCGCTTTATCAGCTACTACATGGGCTGGACGCCATCAGAAGGGTGTAAGGAGGAGAGGGACAGAATCGGACTTCTGAAAGGCTCACTTGTGCTGCTGTGGCAGGGCTGTCGTGGGGGGGAGACGGAGCAGGGAGGCCCGGAAACAAGAGAAGGGGGCTCAGACAGGGTGGTCACAGGGATAGAAGCTGTGTGCGAAGTGGTCAAAAGCATTAGCAGTGGAGTGGACATGGGGTGTGGGACGGAGGAAGACAAGAAATCACAGCCTGAACAACTCAGCCACCAAGAACGACTCCATTTCCTTACGTCCTTTCCCACTTTACGTAGCTTCACACCTTATCTGGCTTCTGTCTGAAACTGCTTCCCTGAGGATACTGGAGATAAAGGTGGTGGCCACAACTGATGGAAACTTCTTAGTTCTTATCTGACAGCTCAGGAGCATAGCAGGCTATTGATCACACCCACCTGTCGGGTACTTTCTCCTTCCTTCACTTCCAAGGTGCACAATAAAAACAGGTAGAGAGCGACCTAAGAAGTTTAGCTCAGTCAACAACAGCTCTGCCCTGCGAGCTGTGTGCCAGCTCTAGGTGCTGAGGATACAAGAGTGAGCACAGCAGAGTCCTTGCTCGCAGGCAGCTTGCTGTCAAGTATTTCTGAATATAAGCCCAACACGTAGAGGTGCCTAGGAGACACCTGTGCACAGAACAGAGGATAATCAAGTAGGGGGACAGGAGGGAGGTTGAAAAAGGAAATGAGGCCCAGGGGTGGCAGCTGGAGTGTGGCCGTGCTGGGCTGGGAGCGAGGGCCCCCTGTGGTGCTGCCTCCAGGACAGCTCACCAGATCAAGTATGATCCAGATGAAGTGGGCAAACTTCCTATCAACTCGGGAGTGGCCAGGAAGATGGGGTAGGTGTGGGATGTGGGGTGAAGGTAGGGATGAGGGGTCTGGGGCCTGTCCTGAAGTATTTGCAGAGCACCAGGGCCCTCTCACAGCTTGGAGCAGGGCCACTCCCTCTGGCTGTGTGGATACTTGCCTGGGAAGGCGCTCCTCCTGCATGGATCTCTGCTCCTTCCGTGACCTGGGCCTGTGTGGGGCTTCCTAAACAGAGGTGGGGCTGCCTGGGCCCTGTGGTGTGCTGGGGGAGGGGCCCACCTAGCTCTAGCTTCATTGCGCGAATGCTCGATCTGCAAAGTCTAAACTTAGGCGAAGGAAGGAAGAAGGAAATAAGAAAGGAAGGAAGCCCCTTGGCTTCCTATGAGGGGAGGGAAGGAGCGGGTGGTTCAGGAAAGGACCTGGCCTGACCCTTGTTACCCCAGCTTCCCTGGATGGGCATGTGGGCACAGGGACCCTCTGTCTAGCTAGGTTCCCCCACCCCAGATGGGGGCTTGGCAGAGAAAGAGAATTCATACTCTGCCTGTAGCAGCTGGTCTGGGAGAATGCTGGGTAGTTCTGGTCCCCTCCTCCATTCGAGATAGGAACGGCAAGCGGCTGGCTGGCTGGCTGCCTGGGGGTGGAGGGGTGGCGGAAGGTGGGGGGGCACCTATACAGTGCACCTGGTGGTAGAGCCAAGAGCTGCAGGAATTCTGTCCTGCCTCCCTGGATGGGAGGGAGACCAGGCTGGTGGCAGAGATGGAGAGGCAGGTGACGGGGGCAAGAACGGCAGACATACAAGCCACAGTGGCTCCAGATCAGGAAGTTTATTGCTGACATGCAGGAAGAGTCCCCATGTAGTACAAAAATATGTCTTTATACAAACTTTTTTGTGATTTTTTGTTTTGTTTCTTTACAATTGGACTTCTCTCAGCGTGTGACACCCAGTGAGGGCAGACCCAACCTCCTCTCATTTCCTTTGCTAGAAATGTAATCAGACACGTGGGTTAACCTTGGAAGGGACCTCTGTCTGACAGGACTCTGCAGACCTGGAGAATATTGCTTTGAAAAGGAGGAGAAAGACCACACATGGCAAGCAGGCCCGGAGGGTCTGGGTAGGCTGCTGGGCAAGGGGCCAGCTGAGCCCCTCACAGGAGGACAGTCACAGGGGCTGGGAGCCCTCAGCTGGACTGTATTTCTACTCCCTTAGGAGACTTCTTTTTGAAATAAATATAGAAAAGAGGGTGTCCCCCGACCCCACAGCACGAGACCCAGCTCTCAGCTGCCATGCACACAGCTGACAGGCAGAGCGTGGTGCTCAGGGGTGTGAAGTGCTGGGCTCAGGCGGGCTCCCTCAGACCCACTGAGGCAGAGGCACGAGGCGCCCAAGTGCTGGGATGAGGGCATGGGGAGGAAGGGGCATTGGGCGGCCCTGCTACTGCTGGCAAGAGGTGGCCCCATTTTTTCCAGATGGGGAAACTGAGGCACAAGGAGGTTTGGGAACTTGCCCAAGTCACTCACAGTGAGTCAGCTTTTGGGGAAAGGGCAGCTCACACTGGGAAACAAGGTCACACAGACTTCGGTCACCTTCCCACTGGGGAGCAAGGACAGGCAGGAACAGCCTGAGGGCCCAGGGCTGCCTGGAGGGAAACACTTGGCCTGGGCCTCTCCGAGGGGGTCTGGTGAGGAGGCCGGGGGAAGGTCTTTGCATGGCACTGGGCAGGGCTAAGTCCAGTAAGGGAGAGTGAGGGGGAGGGCATTCTGGTGAGAACAGCATTTCTGGCAAGACGGGCATCCACTTCAAAATCTCGGCTCAAAAAGGGCAGCAGGGCTGTTCTCAGGCCAGACAGGGCCCCTAGTCTCTACAATTCTCCCCACGAACCCTGCAGCCCCCGGCCGGGCTCTGCTGGGAGAGGCAAGGGCAGGCGGCGAGATGCCCCAACAATTCTCTGAACACAGAGTGGGGTGTGGAGAGCGAGAGGGCATGCAAGCAGGGCCCACCTGTTCATGGCCAGCCCAGGGCACCACTCCCCAGCCCAACCACCAGGCACCCCTTTCACATCTATGTCAGCGTTACCTCAGTACCGCGGTGAGGGATGGAGAAGGAAACCAGGGTTAATGCGAGTGTACAGCACCTCAGAGAAGCTGCTGAGATGGGAGAAAGAACCAAGCTGAGAAAGGCCTCCTATCACCAGAAAAAAGGAGGGACTGGTAGGCTGGAGGGGGAGGGGCCGGCAAGAAGAGGCCTCTGAGCCTGGGGGCGAGGAAGGGGCCCATCTGTGGGCTGTGGACTCCCTGCTGGCCAGCCAGGCTGGGGGCAGGGAGTGGCCACGGGCCGGGCCACCTAGAGATGGGGAGAGAAGTTGGTTTCAGTATAAAAATAAATATATTTGAATTCCGCTTAAGATGAGGTGAAGGTTTTCCAAAGCTCGGACTGAGGGGCCTGGGGTCAGAAAGGAGGAAGGCAAACTGACTGTGGGGTGGGCATTCATTTTGGGAGCCAGCAGCGAGCTGCACTTTCAGCTTATTTGGACTGTGGGGAGCAGCTGCCCGGGGCAGGGTGGCTGGGTGGGCTCCCTTCTCCTCCCTCTCACTCAGTCCAGAGACAGCATGGTGAAGAGACAGAGGTAGATTAAAACGTCATGATTAAAAGCAGATTAGTATCTAGGCTTCTCCGATTAAAAAACCAAACGATCAAGCAATCATTCCAAAAGGTAGCTTCGTGGTACCTCTGCTGACCCCATGTGTGACCTGGGCTGTCCCTGCCGGTCCCTGTGGCCGCCTGGGAGAGAGTTCAGCACTCCAGGGCCTGGCCCCACAGCCCCGTGTTGGCTGGGAGCCAGGAAGAGGTGGCGGGTGGTGCTGGTGGCCCGGCCTCAGGCTGCTATTTCCGCAGGCAGCGCTGTGCCAGGATGGCTGCGTCCAAGGGGTTCATGGGCTGTGCGTCGTGGCCCAGCCGGCGCACCAGTGGGGCACCGCCCAGCTGCCGCTTGGGCACCCAGCTCCGCGCCTCGTGGATGGAGCTCTTCTCCTCAGCCAGCAGCAGCTGCTGCCGCATGTAGTTCTCAAACTCATACTGGGAGCACTCTTCTGTCACCTTGGCCTGGGAGGCCAGAGGGAGAGGGACAGAGACAGAGAGAGAGGGGCCGAGATGGAGAGAGAAGAGCAGGGCAGTGAGTGTCAGATGGCCTGGCTTGACAGCACCCCCTCCCCAGGCACCACACCCTTGGGCCCGACCTAGCTGGGTGGTCCAGATCGGGGGTCCCTGAAGCCCTCCAACCAACCTGGACGGCACCCTGCTGGCTGCCTTGGGTGTCTCTCCAGCGGAAGCACAGACCTATTAGCTGAGCCCGATCCCTCCTTCCTAACTCACTGACTCTGGGAGAGGTTACACTACCTCAGAAGCCTGCTTCCTTGCCCATGAAGTGGGGCAGTAATCTCCCCTGGCAGAGGTTCTCGAGACCCCTAGGGGGTGCAGTGCAGGTCAAGTATGAAAAGAAAAGAGAGGCCCGGGGCAGGATGCTCAGCACTGGGCAACCCTGTGTCTGCTCCATGCTGAGCCCCCTTGAGCGGCCCAGGCAGACAGTAACAAACTGAAGTGTAGGTCCTTGGGCTAATCAGCAGAAGTTTGAGAAAGCAGGGCTGTGAAATCAGACTTGGGTTCAAGGCTCAGCTCCAATACTTGCAAGCTGTGTGACTCTGAGGAAACTATTTGACCTCTCTGAACCTGTTTCCTCTTGTGAAATGAGAATAAGCACACAGGCCCCAAGGATTGAATGAGATGTTCTGGGGTGAGCATTCCTTGCGAGCTTGTGATCACTTTTAGCTGCTGAACAGTCCTGGGAGGGGTGGGAGCTGGGGGGTAGGGCCTGGAACTCTCTCAAGGGCCAGAAGACTCTGCTGTGGTCCCAGGCTGGTGCCTCCTGGTCCTACCTGCCTAGCGCTTGCTGTGCAACTCCAGGGTGGGCCAGAGAGGGAAGGTCCTTACAACAACCCTCCCAAGGGCTTGGCCAACCTGCGCCCTCCAGGGGGCACCCTAAGATCACCCACTAGCTGCTGCCTAGAGCCCAGGTCTCTGGCCCCACCCTGGGCCCAGCACTTTCTCCAGTGCAGAGAACAGGGGAAGAGAGAAAACTGGGAGAAAATGAATCATCTGAAACATGAAAAGCAGGAAGGCTGAGAGAGAAACCTGTGAGTCAGCGGGGCAGAGAAAAGTGACTGTTTAAAGGGCCAACACATGGCAGAGTGTTGGGTAGGAAGAGGAAGCTGAGAGAGGGCCAGGAGGGGCCACTGTGAGGCCTCCCCCTCAGCTGCCCCACGGCCCTCTGCCTCTCAGGCCATAGAACCGCCGACTGAGCCAGACACGAGGCAGGCCCCATGCAGCCCTGGGGAGGACTTAGGTCTCCTTTACCCACTTCAAGAGCTGGGGACAAAGCCGAGAAGGCCCTGCCGCCTGCCCTGAGCTGCCACCTTTGCCCCTGCCCCACCTGCCCTCCCTGAAGGCTGGTCCCTCAGGACTTGGGTAATGGCCTGTCTGCCCTTCCCAACTCACCTCCTGGGAGCTGTCTGCATTGCTCATTTGGTCATCGATGTCAGGGACCACTTGCAAAGGCCCGCTCAGAGATGACAGGGACTGCCTGCGGGGGGGGGGGGGGCAGACACATCAGGCTGGCTGCAGGCAGCCCCCAGCCCCTGCTCCCCAGAAAGGCCGCCCCCACTGCTTGAAGACTTGGCTGGAGTCAACAGACCTGGGCTTGGTCCCAGCTCCACCCTTTCCTGACATGATCAACTCTGCTTCTCCGAGCCTCAGTTTTCTCATCCAATAATGGGGGACAATTTCTACCTTACTGGCTGTGGTAAGCACTCAGTGAGATCATGCCTATCCATCGTTGGCATTGGCTGAGAAGTAGGAGGTGCTTGACCCTGCGTGCTACGGGCACCCTCCCAATCTTTCCCGTGGGGAAACCTGGACGTCTCGGAGAAAAGGCCCAAGCTCAGGCTGCTTTTCCGGGTAGGATGGGCAGTGCCTACGGGCAGGCAGAACCCAGCCCTGTGCCTGCCCACTTACCATGACGCAATGATGGCACTGAGGGCCTCCAGGACGTCGGCAGCAGCCAGGCGCTGCTGGGGGTCGAGGACCAACAGTTTCCGGATGAGACACACGGTGTTCTCAGAAACACGTCCATCCCTGATGGGAGAGGGAGGGGGTGAGAGCAAGCCTTCAGGCGGGCGGGCTGGTGCTGGGTCTCAGACCCAGGACTCTGGGCATCCCTCCCCTCCCCAGGGAGGCAGGACTCACTCAGGGATGGTGTATTCAGCAGCCTTGATCTTCCGGAAGAGCTCCTGCGGGATGCTGTCATAGAAGGGGAACTGGCCGTACAGCATGGTGAACAGCACCACACCCAGAGCCCACATGTCGCTCGGCTTGCCCCGGTACGGCCGGCCTGTGGGCACACAGATCCGTGCACACTCAGCACAGGGCCAGGAGAGACCATGGCCTGGGACACCCGCAGCTCACTGCTACCTGCATGAAATCCTCCCCTGGGGACCCCCTCCACCTTGCCACCCTCACTTCCGGTCACCCCGATCCCCTTCCTCCCAGAGCGAGCCACACCGGCTCATCCCTCCCCTGCTCCTCAGGCTGAGACCCAACTCCACAGGACGAAGCCCCACCTCGGCGGGACCCCCGAGGAGAGAAAGGATCACACAGGCCCACCTGTGGTGTGTCTCCTCCTCAAAGAACCAGCTCTGTTCTGCCAGACTGCGAGCTCCTGGGTGCTGCGCCTGCTCTGACAGCCCCAGCACGCAGCAGAGAGGCTCACAGAGTAGGTGGGCAACGTGAGTGTAGGACAAAGAGCTAACCCGCTCTGGCCACGTCAGCCCCCACCCCCACACTATCCCCTCGTAGCACAGGCTGTAAATATCCCCTCTGTCTGTTTAGTCTCCATCTCCCCCACTGGCAGGTAAGTTCTCAGATGCAGGAGCCTGTCTGCTTTGCTCACTGCTGAGCCCGGTGCCGCGCATGGACCCTCATATTTGCTAAATGAATGACTATCCAGTTTAGTAATGTCTCTGTGGTATTTCCCATATCTTTCAAACAGAAGGGAGAGGACATTTAACCAAATACCCACTTTGTGACAGCACTGGAAGAAACACTTTTATCTCATTAACTCTCCACTGCAGCTCTATGAATTAGGTATTTTCTCTTTTCCCAAAGAGTAAAATGAGGCCCGAGATATAACTTGTCCAGGGTCACAGAGCTGACTGCAAGAGCCCTGCTCTTCTCATTTTCACGGTAACCCGTCCATTCACCCCTCAGCAGCAGAGCTCCTCCCCCGTGCCAGCTGCTGCCTGGCCTGCTCCCCACATAGAATATGAGAACACACCAGGCTTCGAAAGGCCCTGCCTGCCCAGTCTCCGGGTTAGTATCCTGGCTGGCTCTCCATGTGGAAGAGACGCTGCTGCACTGGGTAGCTCCTGGACAACTACGATCCCTCCTCTGGGTCCCAAAGCTTCCTGGGTGGGGACGCTGGTTCTGACGGGTTCACCAGACCCACCGCAGGTCAAGCAGCTTTCGGGGTTGGAGTGTTGGCCTGCACCTTCAGAAGGGACCACGGACCTCCCTCACCGAGCCTATCACTTCATCTCTAAAATGGGATGAGATGCTAAGCTCACAGGGCTGCTGTGGGGAGTGAGCTTTGGCTCAGCTTCCCCGAGGCTGCATGGCCTTTGCCCTTTCCAACCCCCAATGCCAAAAAGCAGCTTGGGGGACCCTGTGCAGTTGACCTTTTCTCCCAGATACTGCTCCACCAAGTGGGGTAACCAACACAGAGTCCAAAGGGCCATTGCTCTCAGCTCTGTACGGCTCCTGTACCATCTGGAAAGTGGTCCCCCCAAGATGCCTGAGATGGCACCTCAGGGCCAAGCAGGGAGGGGCCACTGCCAGCCTCAGCCAGCCTCCACGGAAGGACCAGAACCTGTGCTCTGACGTGGAGGGGGATGAATGGCTCCCTCCAGCAGACAAGCTCTCAGAGGAGCTCTAAACGTTTCTCTGAGCTGTGGCTTCTGAGGGAACACTGAACTTCAAGTTTTCCTTTTCGTAATGATAACGCCAGCTAATGTTTACTGAGCCAGACACTAGGTTAAGGCCTTACTTAATCCCACAGGGACCTAATGAAGTGGGGGCCATTATTATGCCAGCTTTATAGATGAGAAAATTGAGGCTCTGAGAGGTCAGTAACTTTTCCAAGGTCAGTTATTAACCAGACTATTAAGAAAAAGGCCACGACTGCCTTTTCACAGCTGCACACCCGAGGCCCACGGTTGTGCACACAGAAGAAATGAAGCAGCAGACGTGGGATCAGAACCCACGTGCAGGACCTGTACTTAAACATTTCACTTCATCCTCCTACCAATGTGGGGAGGCAGGGCTGCTTCCATGAGGTTGAGGCTCAGAGAATGGGGTTGAAGGTCAAGTCACATAGCTGGTTAATTAACAAGGCCAGAATGAGAGCCTGGGGGTCTGGTCTCCCAGTCTAGGTCTCTTTCTGGTGCAGTGGGTTCCTTTGTTTCATCCTGCAAGACTGCATGAGTCTGGAAGAATCAGAGAGGGGGCCCTGGGCAGAGCAGGCAGTGACTGCACATGGAGGCCGCCTTCGCCCGTGTTGCTAAGGACGAGTCCTGACCAGAGCCAGCCCGCCCACCCCCAGGCCTGCATTCCTCAGACCTGGGCTGAGGGAGACCTGGTTCATCCTCCTGACTTCTGTCACCTGCAGGGATGCTTTGGGGACTCTCATGGAGGGTGTCCAGGTTGGGCTGGGAGGGGTGCTCAGAGAGTTGGGGTGCAGCCCTGGTACCCAGATCCCTCCAGTAGAGGTTGCGGTGACTCCAACCCAAACCTCCAGGCCTGGAGAGTGGCACCACTACCCTCTGCACAGGGGTCGCCCTGGGAGAGGCCTGGCATTTCAGCAGAAGCCTCAGCTGGGGGAGGTCTCCAAGGGCACCACAAATGCTGGTGGCAAGTTATAGTTGTCTGCTCCCCTGGGAAGGGGCTGGTTCTGCTACTGCAAGGAGGGGACCATCTGTGTGTGCTGGTGATAACACACCCTGGAGACCACCCTGAGAGCTCTGCGTTGGAGGGATGGCAGCCGATATAAGTCCTTGGTCCCCGAAGGGATCAGGACGGAGGGACCCCAACTTGGTAAAGGATAAGCAGGAAAAGAAAGAAAACTTATGTTGAAACAAGAATCTGGGCTTGGGCAGGAGGCAGCCCTGGGTTTACTATTAGCTATGACTTTGGACAAGAGATTTGATCTCTCCGAGCCTCGGTCTTCTAATCTGTAAAAGAGGAACTTCTAGTATGTACCTCAGAGGGCAGTTATGTGATTTTAAACAGACAATGCATATTATGTGCTTGGCATAGTGCCTGGTACTTAGAAATATGATCGGTAGTTAATAACTACATAATTGACTTCTTTATTTTGTGTGTTACCTGTGTCAGCTTACGATCCACAGAGGCAGGGATGGTTGTCTGCCTGTTACTGCTGGATCCAAAGTGTCTAGAACAGAGCCTAGTACCTGGTAGGCTCTCGGTAGGTAAATACCAGTGGAACGAATGAAGGAACGAATGAACATACAAAGGAAGTGATGTCTTCAAAATGTAAATCTCATCATGGCACACTCAGTGAAGACCTGTTTGTTCAATGGCTTCCTTTTGCACTTGAAATAAAGGACGACATTTCCCAGTGAGGCCTCAGTCAGGCCTTGTGTGTTCTGGCCACTGCCCAACCCTCTGGCCATGAACCAGGCTCACTTTCTGAGCAGCAGCCACATGGCCTTTGGCTGGGTCCTTAAATGTGCTGTGCACCCTCTGCCTGATCACCCCCCCAGTGTAGTCCTGCTTGTCCTTATGAGCTCAGCTCAAATGTCACTTCCTTGGGGAAGTCCTGCAAGTGCCCCATAGTCACACTCACAGAAATCTTTCCTCCCAAGCACTAATCTCAGAGAGTAATTAAATATGCACTGGTGTGTCAAGTATGGTCTTCATCCTCCGTAAGACCTGTTTTGTACCTGAGGGGACAGTACTGGCTTGTGCCACCCCTGAAGCCCACAGATAGAGTTTGCTGAATGAACGAACGGCCGCAGCGTCTGGCTATGGGATGGCTCAGACCCGCTGCCTGGCACACCGCACGTACCGCTGAGCACGTCTGGACTGATGTAGGCGGGACTCCCTCTCTGGTCCTTCAGCAGGTCCCCCTCGCTCACGAGATGCTTCCCGAGGCAGAAGTTGGTGATGGTTATCCGATGCGTCCTGGGAGGGGGAGGCACAGAGTGAACACCTTGGTGTCTGTCCCGACGGACCCCTGCTGCCCTCACCTCTTGTCCAGGGAGCAGAGGAATCATGCACCCGTCCTTTCTGCTCCTCTGGCCCTCACCGCCTTCCTTCCCCACGGCTGTGTGGGGTGTGCTGGGTGCCGACACTCGCCAGTCACCCCTGGTTGCCACCTGCTGAGCTGTCTGGACAGGGACCTGAGTCATGCTGACCAGGTGAGGGTTTCAGACGAGCTCCCCTGAACCTGCCACCCCGGCTGAGCTCAAGTCCCTCGTTTACACATGAGGAAAAGGAGGGCCGGCAGAGCTCTGGAGCCCACCGTTGGGTGGCACTTTTGTCCCCTTTTGCCGATCCCTCTCGTCATCGCCCTCATCACTACCAATGCGTATCACTGACGGTACTGAAAGCTGATGTGTGCAGAGCACTTAGTAAGTGCAGGCCGTGGCTTCAGTGCCTCATGTGACTGTCTTCCTTCACCCCTCACAACAGCCTAGGAGGGAGACTCTCATTGCCCCATTTCACAGATGATACAACAAAGGTACAGAGAAGCGTTGGGACTTGCTCAGGGTCACGCAGCTGGTGAGCAGTGGAGTAGGATTCAAAGCTGGGTCTGACCCCAGAGCTGCCCTCTGGACTGACAGTGGTTGGGCGCCCACTGGGTCCCTGGATAGTGCCCAGCCCCTAACTTTCCCTTCCTTTCCAGCAAAGCTGACTCTTCAGACTCTGCCCTGACCAAGAAAACCACAGATTGCCCCATGTGAGAGTCATGGCCGAGAGCAGCTTTGTGCTCTGATCCTGTTTAGGAGGCTCAATGTGAGCAAAAGGAAGTGGCCCCGAGAGGATGCCTCACATAACACCTCTGTATGTGGGGGGGGCGGGGGCGGGCCCCCTCCAAGAGGCCCAGGAAAGTCAGTGAGGAAGGGTACCTTTCTACTCACAGATGAGCAGGGGCCATTGCCCGGCTCCCGTGTCAGCCGGCTGGCAGAGAAGCCAGGGAGGATGGCAGGAAAGGAAGTCACACAAGGGACTTCAGGTCACCTCTCAAGGGTGGAGAGGAGGGTTAGCTCAGAAGTCTGGAGTATGTGAGGCTGAGGGTGGAATTCCCCAGAAGCTGCATCCAAGAGGCTCCCAGAGCCCTTCAGCTATCTCGGGGAATTCTGCTGGCATAGGGCTTGGTGCAAAACAAAGGCCAGTCTGTCCTCTGCATTCCAAATGGAAATGTTGACTCGCCTCTCCATACAGGCCTGCCCTGTTGGATGCCACAGAAATCTGACTGGTGGCCTCCAGGGCAGCTGGAGCCCCAGAGTGCAGGCCAAGGGTCTCAGCCAAGGGTCTGGGCGCGTCAAGAAGTGGACTATTCCAGCTCCGAGCTGCGCGTGTCACTGTCCTGAACGCGGGCTGCTCAGGCTTCTCATGCGCAAGGTCCCCACAGAGCAGAAGCACTGCATTTCCTCCGTCTGCTCAGAGATGGCCATTTCAGCTGGCAGTGCGTCTTGCAGGGGTTCTCTGAGGCTCGAGACACTGGGGGAGGACCACTCAGGAGAGTCTGGTGGACTTGGGAGTCACAGTCCCAGGTTCCAATCCCGGCTTTGCCACTTCCTGGCTGTGTGATCTTGGGCATGTTATTTAACCTCTTGTTAAACCTTAATTTCCTTATCTGTAAAACGGGAACTATTAGTACCTAACTCCCAGGACTGTGTTAGGATTTAACAAGGTAAGAGCTTAATCCCAGGGCCTAGTCACTGATTACTAGCTGCTAGCTCAGATTAGCGTGTCATCCTCAGGTGGTGGGCAGAGGCTACGAACAGGAGACCCTGGGAAAGACACCATCTTTGAGGCAGCCGGAGAGAAGTGCTACATGGTGACCACAGGCCATGGAGCGCATGTGCCAGTGTGGCTAACCTTTCCACTCAACTCTGTGGCAGGACTTGCCAAACCTCTGTGTGTGGGGCAGGGCAGGGGGATGGGGTGGGCGGAGGAAAATGGGCTGAGACTCTGCAGGGCTGGGCAGCAGGGCCCACTTGGCCTGCCCTGCCCTGCCCTCCAAGGACCCTGGAGTCTCTCCCACAGGAAACCACACAGTCAGCTCCAAGACCTCCTGAAGCTTGGCGACGTTCCCCTGCCCGGCCACCACCGCCCAAGTCGGCCGGGTGGTGCACAGATCCCTGGGAGTCCAGACCCCCCAGGCTCGTCCTGCTAGGAGGGGGTGAGGGCAGCGAGGGATGAAGGGAGGGAGCTCTGTGTCAGCAGGATCCGCTCTGAGTGAGTCACTCTTTAGCTATGGCCCTTTGGGCTACCACAGTGTTTTTCTCCTTTTCTAGGAACTTGGTGTGCAACTTGCCTACCCAAAAAGAAAGGAGGAAGAAGAACCCAAAGCAAACCTCACATAACCCCAAAAGGGGATTTCAGATTTCAACCCTAGCCTTTTATCCAAAGCAGGGTGAACTTGTCACTGCAGCTGCCTTGCAAAACCTTCTCCTTGTTTCCTCCCCTGGGAGCACTCTGTTCTGCTCTGAGGACTAGTGAAGGCCGCCAGCTAGGCTGCCTGCCTCTCCAGCTGGAGTGAGGGCCTGGTCTGACGGGCAGGAAGGAGCTGGCGCTCGTCCAGGCCGACCCTCGACTCTGAGGCCCGAGGCAAGAGGGGTGCACCCGCAGACACACGAAGAGCGGGCCCTGGCGCTCAGGGTGGGTGTCTCTGTACCACGGCATCCTGCCCGCTTCCAGAACATCCATGACTCAAGTGAGAGGTGGCCAGAACCTCTGTCTGCTCCAACACAAAAGGGGATTATCTGATGAAAGGAGTGCAGCCCAGACGCAGGGTCTGAATGAGGGACTGGTGCTCTGCAACCCGAGGAAAACACACACATGTACATATGCACGCATACGCATGTACAGACACACACACGAGCCGCTGCAGCTACACGGCGTTACTGTAGAGAGGTGTGACCTCGACTACCTTCCCAGAAGCTCAGGGGCCTGGAGAAGTGAGAGGCGGAAGCAAACCCACCACAGTGACAGAGGCCTGGAGCGCTGGGGTGGCCACAGTGCAGGAGCCCTGAAGGCACATTCTCGGATCAGCCCTCGGGATGCTTATCCAAGCCAATGAAAAGCTCTGCGGAAGATTGCAGAGGACATGTGCTCTGCAGCCACATGGACTTCTGGGCTCAAAAAATGCGCCCTCTCGTTGTGAACAGTGAGCCTGAAGTCCAGAGTGGGATGGTGACTGACCCAACATGCCACAGAGGGCCAGCGCTGCGTCTCCGACTCGGACAACCTGCCGTCAGGGTGGGGATGGTCGGTGTTCTGTGACACCTGCCCTCCTTGTGAAACGCAGAGCTGGGGCTGGAGCACTGCTGGGCCCCACCATGGAGTCCTCATCAGTCACTCAGCACACAGCGGGCCTCATCTCCAGAGGGAAGCGAGCGTACGAGCCTTGGCTGGTCTAGCAAGGGGGTGGGTGCGCGGACGTGGGGCCAAAACCTGTGAGGCATGAAGGTATAATCACCTCCACTCTGACAGGTGAGGAAACGCAAGCTCAGAAGTGCTGGGTACCGTAGCAGCTTCTCAGTACATGAATGAATTGGTCAATGAATAAATAATCCAACAAACTCTCAGGTCTCAAGGGTAATTAAGAGGCAGTGCTGGGCTGTGAGCCGCATCTGACCCCCAAGTCCTGCTCTTTCCGGCTTCCCTAACTCTCTTACTCAAGGGTTCAAGGGTTTAAGTATTTCCGTTTTCTTCCCTCTTTCTGTGGAGCACAAAAGGGTCAGGTTTTCATCACTTCACTTCTCGGGATGGCAAATCTTCTCAGCTTTACTCAGATGGCTGAGTCAATTTGTTGGCCCTCAGCGCCTCTGCACACTGGCTTTCAGTGTAGTGTATCTGCTTTCTGGTTGGCGTCACATCACATGGGGAACTCTGGGAGACAGGCTGAGCATCCTCCCATGGCATCTCAGGCTGGGACTGCAAGTGCCCCCACGCCCCTACCCAGAGGCCCTTCTCCCTACAGCTTCTTTTCCTGCAACTGCTGTGGCTTTGGCCATGGCCACTTCATAGGGACAGTGGCCCCTTTTGGGTGGGCGACCACATTATGGAACAAATCACCCACCACAGCACTTCTGCTGAGATTTATGCTGCCTGCCATTTGCAAGCCCTCCAACCCACTTCAACACCTGGAGGTGAGAGGGAGGAGAAGATGAGAGAGGCCCAGGGAGAGGGGGCACAGGGGGTGGGCCCTTCCCAGCGCTGTGCTTCTTGGACTGTGGTGTACAGAGCGGGCCCTCCTCCTGTCAGCCCTAGGCTCCTGCATGGTTGGTGTCCCTCTACTGCTGCCGCAGGTCACTCGGAACGGGCCCAGACCCTCTGCCTGAGTGGGGTGATGGCTTGAGGTTGGGGCCTCCCATGATCTCCCTCTGCCACTGGCTCCAAGATTGAGGCACCACATGCTGGGCATGTTGGCTGCTGACCACTCGTAGCTGTGTCCTGGTCTGGGAAGTCCCTTTAACCAACGGAAACTGCCTGGCCTAAAGCTACGTCCCACCCCAGGCTCAGCCCACGTTCAGTGGCTGGCCGCAGAGAGGATATAGAGCCATGTGCCCTCTTGCCTGGATCTGGGACATCTGAAAGGCCACCCGTCCCTTGAGCTTTCCAGGCTGTGACCCTATCAGGGCAGCACACAGCTCAGCTTCTCCCTCTGCCCAGTCCTGCCCCTTCTCCCTGAGCTCTCCCCAGTAAACCTCCCGCATGCACATTTGAGTGCTTCCTGGGAACCTGACCTATGACACTTTTGCTCCTCTGTCATTTCTTCAGCTATCTGTCCATATTTTTATAGTCATTTACTGAGCACTCACTAGGCATCAATGTACTGGGGGTATCTCTGAAATCCTTCCCAGAGCTCTCTGTCTATGGCCTGTAAGACTTTCCTTCCTAGCAAGCACCATATTCCCATGTGGCAAAGACAGAAGCAGGCATCCCAGCCCCAGCCACCGGGGTTCCTGGGAGCGGTGGGCTGTTCTGAGTCCGACTCCCCACAGGAACACTGCAGGGCATGGGGCAGCTGCAGCATGGGGCCTGTCCCAACGTCAAGACCAGAAGTGGACCTTACCTCTTGTTGAGCACCATGTTCCCAAGCTTCAGGTCTCTGTGCACAATGTTTTTCTGGAAGACAACAGCACACGGTTTGTACCGGGAAGGTGAGGGGTGGTGTCGGGCCCTGCCTGTAAGATGTGGCTCTCCGGGTGTTTAGGAAGGCAGGAAAAAGCTCTGTGACATGTCTCCTTAGGCTCCACAGACAGACCAGGACCATTCTAAGGCCTCATCAGCCATGTGTAAGAATATGTGAGCCCAGGCAATCTGCCTCACCAAGGGCAGTTTCCCAGCTCTTTGTCCCCTCAGGGCAGCAGCCAATAGGCAAAAGCAGTTCTTTTTCCACCTCCATCAAACATCCCATTGGAAAAAAACAAAAACAAAAAATGAAGCATCTGCCTGGATCTGGGGTCAGAGATGAACTCTCATGTCTCTGGTGACCAAGGACTGCAGGATCGGATTGCAGAAGCTGTGTGCCTGGAAGAGGCTCACCTAACCTGGACTTTGGGGTACCTGACACCCCAGTCCTAGGGAAAGCTCAGAGATGGGCTCTGGCCACCCACAGTGGATATTGCAGTCATCACTCAAGCCTGGACACTCAGTTTTAGCCTCTCAACTGACAAGGAATCACTGCGCTGGGTTCTGCTCGGCTGGCTGTCCGGGCGCCCCCCTCCCCCCCAGGAGCGTGGGCTGAGGTCTGCAGCACTGTGTCCGTATCACCTGGCCACTCTCCTTCGGGACACTTCCCGCTGCAAAGCACACCTGGCTGAGGGTGGGCCAGAGCTGCTTCTGCTTTCTGAGGCATGTGGGGCCCAGGACGCTCCCAGGCCAGGGAAGGAGGGGACGCAGAGGGCAGAGCCTGACCTGGTGCAGGGCTTCCACCACGCGCACCACGTCGTAGAAGATGACCACGGTCTCGCGCTCGCTGAGCCTCTTCTCCTTGATGACGTAGTGCTGCAGGTTGATCAGGTCGGCAGTCTTGTCGCTGAAGTCGTGGGCGCAGAGGCAGTCGAGGACGAGGCAGATGCGTTTCTTCATCTTCCTAACCATCCGGCTGGATTCTGTGTCCTCAACCATTTCACACGTGCGGTCCTGGGAGGCAAGGGGCACATGGGGCTCGCTGTGGGCCTCGCAGGGCCGGGCCAGGGCTCGGGGACTCTCTGGGGCCAGACAAACACAACAACGAGAGAGCCTGGAGCAAGCCTGCATGTGTGTGGGCGGAAGAGGCCTGAGGCCTGGGCAGCACGGACCGTGGGGCCAAGTGCCATGCCCGGCTTCCTGTGTGTGAGTGCCAGGCCCAGCCAGGGGCTGAGGTTGAAGTATAACAGCTCGGGTACAGGCTTCATGAGCTGATCCTCATGCGAAGGGTTCAGATAGGGGCTGGGCATTTAAAGCCAACGGACCCCCTGAGCCAGTGTCCAGGCAGTAAAGCCAGGGCCCTTGCATCCTCCCCGCCGGTGCTCCAGGGATTACAGTAATGACCACTGTACACTTCCTTCCAGTATCCAAAATGGTGGAAGTGAAGTGTTCTGTGTGTCCAAGATAACTGCTTTTCCACGGGAGCAGGACTCCTGGGCAGCCACGTGGCAGTGGCTAAGAGCACAGCTCCGGCGCCTGACAGCTGGGTTTCGGCCCAGTTCCACCTTGTCCTCGTCGTGGGACCTGGGGCAGTTCACCCAACCTAAGCCTCTGGTTCATCATCTGTGAATGGGAGCTAGCAACCCCTCCCTTGCAGGTTCCTGAGAGAATAAGAGCCCAGGCCGAGCGCTGGTCCTGCCCCAGCCAGGGCTCAGTAGGTGGGCACTGCTACCAACACTGCCGTTGGGAGTTCTGGACTCATTTCCTTGCTGAAAAGGTATTTCAAGTAAGACAAAAAGAGGTACAACACGGGGACCTTTATCGAACCAGCTTGAGGAGGCCCTTGGTGTCATCCCCAGCAGGCTGACGGTCGGTCACCTCTGGGGAACTGAATACCCACATTTCTCCTTCAGAGCATATCGCCCCTCTTATTCTCTCTTCCCCAGAGGCCCCGCAGTGTCTGGCATATAGATCACACTAGAAACACTACTCACCTAGGTTCTCTTCTCTAAACTTACACAAGCTGAGGCCCAGCTTTGGCAGCTCTCAGAAACAACGTACTGAGAAACCGCCATCACCCTCAGTTTGACTTCATATTTAAGGGAAACACTCTAATTTTCAGAGTTGTCTGATGATACTTTGGGTTGTCTCTAATTGCACACCTTAGAATAAAGACCTTGGTGTGATGTATATTTGCGGGTGGGAGGCATTTTTATTTATTTTATTTCAGGAATCAAGCTGACAAGTTTTTACTGCCTGAAATAACATGAGAGTGAACCAGGGCAGCTCGATGCTTTATACACTCTCGTTCATCTCCTCACCCACCTTACGAGGTGGGCATCATGATCGCTATCCACAGCTTACAGATGAGGAATCTGGGGCTTAGGGACCTGCAGTGACATGCCTGTGGTCACACAACCTAAATCCAGGACTGCTGGCTCCTTGACACCATGCTGCTTTTCAAGTACAGAGGTCCATTGAAGAGGGGGCCCTGGCCAGCACATCTGGCTGAGAGTCCTGCACAGGCTCTGCTGGGGGCCTGAGCAGGAGGCCTCCTGGGCATTTTGAACCTGCTTCTTCATTTCTGGAGACACAATTTCAGTTCTGCCCTGAGGAGGGCTCTTTTCAGGGTACAAGTTGCTAATTAGTAACTTTCCTAAGGGACCTGGAACATCAGAGCACAGGGGCTCAGGGACGCTTGCTGAGCAAACTGAAACGCCTGGGCAGACACAAGGACTGTTGGTACCAAAACAACTGGCCCCAAGTGCCCATGCTTCCTCATTGTCCTTCCTTCCACCCTGGCCTGGCTAATTCCTGACAGCACAGTAGAAAGAGCCCGTGTGTCTTTAAATGACTTCCTGCTTTCCTCTTTTCTCAGAAAAGCGGCTCTTCAAAGAAAGGCTGTAAGATGCAAACTGTGCATTCCTGTTAGGCTGTGGTCATCACAGCAGAGCACTGCAGCAGCTGGCCCGGCCCAGCCTGACCTCCAGTCCACCCAGCCCAGGAAGTCCCAACGCACCCAGCACGCAGGGATGCCAGGGGGTCTCATGGGTGAGCTGCCCACTGCTCAAAGTACAGGTGTGGACCCAGCAAGTACAGCCTGAGGTGAAGGGTCTGGGGGAGGAGGCAGCCACTCACCTGGAAGAGCCCATGGTGGTGGACCACACCGTCCTGTGTGTGGAGGAGGGACAGCAGAGAGTACTCGGTGTGTAACAGCATCTTGCCTTGCCTCTCCTCTTGGCTTTCAATTCCTTGGTCCCCCCTCTCTTCAAGGGTAAGGATCTTTAGGAAGGCACACATACATAAACAAAAAATAAATAATAACCCAAAAAAACCTTACTTTACAAATCAGAATGACCAGAACAGGAAAAGCAGGGGGTTAACGTCTACCATGCAACACTCACAGACACACTCACACATGCACATATGAAAGTTTTTCTTAATGTGACGGGAACGTAATTTATGCACAAAGCTCTTTAAATCAGTTGTTCAGAGCGAGGCTACGTGAACTTGATGCTTCTTAGGAAGAAATGGTGCCACTCTCGCTCACAAGTGATGTAGGTGCGACAGTGGAGAGCGGGAAGAGCTGGGCTGGCAGCACTGCCCCTGGGTCCCCAGCCCCCACCCACCCCCCCACCTCCGTGCCTCACTTACCTTCAGCTGATAGAAGTCATCCGTGCCATCTTTCCTCGCCAAACACTGCACAATGCTTGGCACCGGTGAGTTACCCAGACGGGGACCTATGGCAGAGAGTGGCTGGCTTACTGCTCAGCAGCGCTATCCTGGCACCATGGCATCACGTGGTCTTTTGGCTAGCTCCTCTCTTTAGGGGGGCACCACAGTTCACATCCACTGAACTCACCCCCCAAAGACTCCTGGTGGAGAGTTCTCATGGGCTCCCCTCCAAAAACGGAGGGTTTGTATGCATCTGCCTGAGGTACACCTGGCTTTTATAGACACATTTCTCAAAAACGGGGATTTCCAACAGTGGGTCAAGCTGGAATCTCTGAGGAGCATGTGTTAAAAAAGGAGCTCTCAGCTGGCCCCTCTGAATCAGCAAGTCCAGGGTGAGAACCAGGAAACTAGAGCTCTAACAGGTTCCCCTGGCAGTCTGATATGCCACCTGGCCCGGTCCAAGTGTTGGCTTTGGGAACTTCTGTATTTCTGGAGATGTATGTTGCTAGTGGTCTTGTGACAGTGCCCTGCCTGAGCTTTCAGAGCATAAATCGAGTACTGTCACTGCACTGCTAAAAATCTTTAACAGTGATCAACTTACTGTTCAATTGAAACCCCTTTTTTGGTCTCCAAAGTCTTGCATGATTTGGTTCCTGTCCATCTTTCTAACTGATGATGCTTCCCCACCCGCCTCACCACACTCCAGCTACACTGGCTTCTTAATGCCTAAGACAGTAAGCCCTTTCCTGCCTCTGGGCTTTTGCACTTGCGGTTCCTTCTGTCTAGAACACTTTCCCCTGCTTTTCACATGGCTGGCTTCTTCTTGTCCTTGGGTGTCAGCGCAAATGGCACTTCCTCATACAGAACCTTCCTGTCTCTAGGCCCGTCTTACTCTCTCTCACAACATCTTGTTTACTTCCTTCAAGGCACTTACTGCCCCCAGCGATGACCTTGTGCAATGTTTACTGTTTCTCTTTGCAGCTAGAATGCTACATTCTGTGAGGGCAGGAACTGGTCTGGCTCATGCACGGCTGCATCCCTAGTGAAGCACAGGCCTGGCCCGGAGGTGGCACCGGAACTACTTGCTGAATGACTGGAGTTGGAATGATCCTGTGCCCGTTAGCACAAGATGCTGGCCCCTAGCAAAGCTCACACACCGTCTCTGGCTGCGAGGACAGTCGGCCCTCAGAGCCCACCCCACCTGCAACCCCGAGCCTAAGCCATCTGGACTTGCTGGGCCTCTAGCATCACTCAGAAAGGCGCTGCTGCTCCTCGGGACCGGTGGGAATACCCAATTCGACAGGGTTTCTGGGACACTTCTAGAAGAAGTGTCAGGGGGCTATACCAAATGCTTTGTGAAATTAATTGTGCCCTCCAAGAATGGTCCAAGAAGTGCCTTGGATGATGGCCCTTGGATTCCAATGCAGCTTCCCATGGTGACATCATAGGACTCCCTGGAGGGAAGAGATAGTCTAGCTCTTAGCTAAGACTGACCCAAGGCTGATGTGGCTACAACAAAAATGACAGCTTTTGGTACAGAACGACCTAAGGCTCTGGACCTTCCACAGGTATAAACAGACTGCAGTTAAAGTGACGAAGCTGGGCCCGGCCGAGGATTGGTCAGGACCCCGCACGGGTGGGTATGACACTTCATTCTGCATGTTCGCAGGTCAGACTGTGCCCACCAGTGCGCCTGGCCCCTGACCCCCACACCCGCACACCCCCGGCAATCAGAGGCTTACCCAGGATGAATGGTCCAGCTCTCTTCGCATTATTTCCGGAAATCCCACTTCCTAGAGCCTTTGCCCTGGCCGACGTTTCCCCAGCTCCTCTGTCTGATGCTCTCCGCTTCATTCTCAGCTCTAGATAAGACAGAAAAGAGCCCTTCTCACTGAGCAAGTCAGTGAGTTTCCTTACGCTAACCCAGACTCCAAGTCTCGGGTTTGGGGATGCGTCACACAGCTGCTGCTGCTGTTCCCGCTGCCACTGCCACCTCCCCCTCCCAGAGGAGCACTGAAGGTTCCTGGTGACAAAGAGCCATGGCTCCTTTACTTGGGATTAGTTAGGAACTCAAGGTGGATGTAGCAGCATGTAATGGCTACAGAGGTGGGCAGCTTGCCACAAAGTGGTCAAATGCAGAGAGGATGACACTTTGTGGAGATGTGGGGTCCCTGAGGGGCCACCACAGAAGTAGGAGAGAGCCGGCCTGGAAGTGACTGTTCCCGAAGTGAGGCCTTTCCTCCACATACCCATAGCCAAGTGGCCTGAGGTGATTTCTGGGTCCCACTCTACCCTCAAAGATCTGATCTCTGGGGTGTGGGCCCCAGGAACTGGCACGATGTACATGAGGCCCAGGGGATTCTTATGCCCGTGAAGTGTGAGGGTGGCTGCCTGAGCGTCTCCTCTCTACAACTCTCGACTCTCAGGTCCTCTCAGATGGAAGAACACCCCGAAGTTGTCAGGGGGCGTTATTAACTTGTTTTCTCTTCCCTTTCCCTATTTTCAAAAATTTCTTTAATTACTTTTAAGAAAAATACACACTGTGCATTTAGGAGCCAGTTAAAGGACACCAGGGGGGGTCGCGAGCACTCAGGATTCACCTGGTACTCTCTATCTCCTCCAGGGTTAAAACAAAAGGTGGACACAGGAGCCAGATTCTAGGAGACATTAACCTCTAGACATGGATTTTTAAAAACAGAGTCACTCCTTCCAGCTCTCGGGAATGCCGTGTCCTGGAGGTGGGTGGGGGAACAGGTGTACGGAGATGAGGGCAGACAGTCACAGGAATGCTCAGGGAAGGCTGGCTGCCCATCCTGAGGGGACGTCCTGGCCCTGCATGGGGGAGGGGGTTCAGGGGAAACTTCCCTGAGGAGGTGATACTGGAATGGGCCAGGCAAGGGGGCCAGGCCGTTCCAGGCAGAAGGACCTGGGTGAGCAAATGTACGGAGGTAAGAAATGGCACCTAAGCAGCCAACTTCAAGCAGTTTGTGTTGCTGGAGTGCATAGTACGAAATGGAGTGGAGAGAGGTGACCCAGAGAAGGGGTAAGGACCAGATCTAGGGGACCTGATGGCCACATGAGGAGTGAAAACTTGACCCTTCCACAGAGGGCTGGGGAACACTGAGCCCTAAACTTCTAGTTTTTTTTCTTCATACAAAAGTAACTGGCATTCCCTGTGGAAGCATTAGAAACCACAGATATGCAAAAACAAGAAAATAGGTGCTCCTGTCTCACCACCCAGATGTGATCACTTGTAACATTCAAGCTGACTTTCTTGTCTGTGTGTTTGTATGTGTGTGTGCTTATACTTTTCATTATTACAAATACTTGGACCACTCTGTGATACCATTTTGTAAGCTTCCTTTTCTCCCACCTAAAATAAACTATGAGGGTGAATTTTATGGCATATGAAGTATACCTCAAAGCCTTAAAAAGAAACAAACAAAGTACCACTACCATCCCTGTATGACAATATTCTGTAGCATCACTGGAAATAGTTACAGTCTCCTTGGTAAGAATATATCATGATTTACTGGGCCACACCCCTATTCATGGAAATCTAGATTCTTTCCATCTTTTAGTATTTTTATTAACAATGACGTGCATATGCCTGGGCATACTCATCTCTCTTCCTTAGGGTAAATTCCAAGAAGTGGAATTGCAGCGTCATTTTTAAAGGTGTTTGACACACACTGCCAGGCTGCTCTCAGGGAGGCTGGGCCAATTTAGACCCCAGCAGAGGTGTGGGTGAGTAGGTCCCAGGACCTGCACCAGGAATATGCCCTTAATTTTAAAGACTGCCAAATTGATGGGCAATGAAAAGTACATCATTGCTTAAATTCATAATTCCTTAGTTATTTGCGAGATTGAACTTGTTTCACATCCTTACTGGCTGTATGTATTAGTTTTTTATGAATTTCCAGTTCATATTCTTTTTCCATGTTTCACTACTTTGTATGTGTCGGTCTTACTGATTTTTAGAAACTCTTTTATATTAAGGCTATAACTGACATAGAATGTGGTTTTCCTTAATCTTTTAACTTTTTCAAATAAAAAAAAAAAGGTTAAATGTTTATGTAATTAAATAGTTCTCTTTTCGTTTAGTTTGTTTTTGCTGTCATTCCTGGAAGGCTGGCCCCTACTCTGAGAACAGGTGCGTATGCACTCGTTAGGTTAATCTCCACGGTTTCCATTCTGGCCTTTATTATAAGCCCCAGGAGACTCCACGCAGTGAACTGGAAATTAGGAGAAGACAAGATGTACTTCTAGTCCGAGCCACCAGGCTTGCCTCCCATCAAGCCCCAGGATGAATGGTCAGGCCTCTGAGGAGCAGATCCATGACTTCACTCGGAGAGGAACTAGGCCCATGCAGCCCCCAGATGGAGCCGAAGCCATGGGTAGGCTCAGCCATGACTTCTGCGAAAGAAGCTCATGCCATAAGCAGATTCAAAGTCATTCACACAAAAGCAGGGAAGAATAAAATTGTTTCTAGAAAAATCTTAAAAAGCTGGGCACTAATGTGTCTGGCTAACTTCTGTGCATTCTTCTCAATTGAAATATCACGTCCTCAGAGAAGCCTTCCTTGGCGTCCTCAGCACCAGTGGGTCCCAGTTAGGCTTACTCGGTATCCTGTAATTTTCATCCACAGCAATTCCCGTATTTTTGTGATTATCTATTTACTGTTTGTGTGCTTATATCCTTAATATCCTTCCCTCACCACTAGACTAAAAATTCCACAATAAAAAACCAAAACCCCAGTGCACCCCCAGAACCCGGCCCAGCAGACACTCTATGAATGGGGCTGGACGCCTTCCCACAGTTGGTGATGGTTTTTATCAGGTCGGCTGGCTCCATGCCATTCTGGCCCTGTCCTCCTCCTTCCCTGGAGACCACTGAGGAGGCCTCATCGTATCTGTGCAGACACAGCCCAGGTGCCCACACACACGCGTGGTCTAGACGACAGTTTGCTGGGAGCAGCTGCAGCACAGTGAGTGGGCTCACCCTGACCCCGCCCACCCCACTCAAGATGCAGCTCGAGCAAATGGCACGGGAACTGCTCCAAAATGTAGGCAGACAGAAGGACGGGAGCAGACGGGCAGGGAGAGGGAAAAGATGCTGCTGGTAGGGGGAGTGGTAGCAAGGCTGCTTGCCTTCCTGAATATTCCTTCATGCCACCCAGAGCTGGTGGAAGCAAAGGAAGCAGGACGAGGAGGCAGGCCCGGAAAAGCAGAAGTCGCTGCTGCAGGCTCACTAGTGAGGGGAGCAAAGACCCCTGGGGACGGACCCTCCTGTTCCCTGCTCCCCTGCTGAAGCACAGGAAGGATGTGCCCCACTTTCAAATCCTCCTCATGTGTCCCCCTCCAGAGACACACCTGCAAATGGTCCACAAATGCGCCCATAGGTGAGGCCACTTAGAGAGATCCTGGCTTTACAGTAAGATCGATGCTGTGGAAGCTCTAGCTACCCTGGTCTGAGAAGGATTTAGGGCCAGGCCCCTCCAGAGATACTGGTCCTCAGGCTGGGGTGAAGGCCCCTGGCCCAGCCTGCCTAAGAGGCAGCCATTTGCTGGTGTTTCCTGGGCCCAGTGCTCAGCTCCCCAGGAACTCAGCAATCCTGGTTTAGGATTTAAATCCGGAGCTTTAAATCTCTCAACTATTCTGTGTGCTATCCCAAGTCAGCGATGGTTCCCTTAGAATCTGGGCTCAACAGGAAGCTTAGTGAGGCAACAGTAGGGGTGGGGGGTGGAGGCCAGGAGGGAGGCACTGAAAGAGAACCCAGCCTGGAAGCCCTGCCTCCTACAGGCTGCACTCCTCATCCTGAAAGCAGGGGTCCCACTGGATTGGCCCAGCCTAGGCAGCCAGTGTGGGCCTCAGCATGAGAGGCCCTCGGCTCCCCACAGCCACCATGGCTTGCCCAGAGGAGAGGCCTGCCATACTGTCAATTTGGGGGTGGCGTCGTGTCATGCGGGGTCTCTGGTCCTGCTCCCCGCACAAGAACGCAGGATATGGTGAGGCCAAAAAGGAACACCAACGGAGCCATGGATGGGGGTTCACACCACTATAGTCTCGCTGGCGGCTGGGTTGGAGCCACAGGAAGCAGGAGCCACACAACGCACAATCCGCCATCCGCTTCTCTGCCGACCAACCGACCGACCAACCAACCAACCAACCAACCAACCACCCACCCACCCACCCACCCCAACGCCAGCGTAGCCACGGCAGTTGTAACAGCTGATGGCCACCCAGCCACAGCAGATGGCCATCTAATAACCGAGCCACCACCTTTCCACGTGAGGCCGAGAGCCTGGAAATCACTCTCTGGGACTCTGTCCCCACAGTCATGTCCCCTCAAAGCTGCTGGGCCATGTGAGGCCATCTCCCCCATAAAGCAATGAAGTCTGGGCCATTAGCCACACACGAGCCTAAGGCCCTTGATGCCAAATCGAGGAGCACAGCGTGACAGAGTAGTACTGGATAGCTGGGCAGGGTAGAGCCGGGCAAGGCACCTATGGCAGGGCACAGTTCAAAATGGTGGACACACCACCAACTCCAAAGGGAGGTGAGCCGCAAAGAGATGGTCTTGAGGCCTCCCCAGCTCAGTGTGTCCCCAGCTCAGTGTGTCCCCTGCTCCGCCCAACCACAAAGGAGCTGAAGCTGCCCAAGGCATGGAGGGGCCCATCACTCACACAAGAAGCACCCCCACAGCCCCCCACACAGGTGCGCAGGTGCATGGCCTCCAGCAGCCGACTCAAACCGTGCACAGAGCCAGAGAGTGACCCCAACCCCACAAGCAGGAGGGGCAGCTGTGGGGCCGCCCACATGAGCAGCAAGTTCTGCCCTCAGCTTCATCCTAGGCTTCTTGCTCTGGGGTCCTGGAGAGATGGGCGACCTTGCAAACCAAACCAGGGAAGGCAGAGTACAAGGCCAGTCCCTGCGAGGAGCAAACAGCAGACTGACCCAGTGCAGCACTTGCTGTGCGTGCATGTGTGACAGCAGCAGCTGGTAGCCACGATTTGTCAGCAGCTTCTTTCTGTGCTCCTGCTAAGAGCCAAAGGACTATGTCTACACTGCTGGATCAGGCTGAGCCGAAGGCATCAATATTCAAGCTGTGCCTGTCAGCAGCCCCTACGTCCCCCCCACCCACCCATGTTTCCTGGCTCTGTCAAAATAAACCAGAACAAACAAATAAGCAGAAAGTTCCTGAGCTGTGCAGGCTTCTGGACTTCACCTGTGGTGGTGTCTCATGAAGGCAGAGCCCTACACCTCTGTGAGCTCCTGGCACCTGGAAGTGAGCACAGAGCTCCCACCCATCCCTGGCCTCAATCTTATTTGCCACATGTTATGGGACTGTGTGCCAGACCTGCAGCAGATCCCAGGAGGGAGGCGGAAAGAGTCTCTGCCCACAGGACATTAACACAGGAGAGTAACGTGTCTTGGTCTTTTTCCTGTCATAACAAAGAGAAACATTTGTATAGCACTTGGGGTTGCAAGGACTGGGGGCCCTTCGGCTGAAGGGATCACCATTTTGATCTACATAACGCACACTGGCTGGGAACCTCTGAGTGAGCCAAACCTGGATTCAAAGCCTGGCACCATCAGTTAGTAGTGATGGGATCTTGGACAAGTTACTTATTCTGTATCTGCAAAGTGGTGCACAGTACCTCTACCCTCCAAGGTTGGTCTAAGGACAGAGTGAGACAGCCCACACAACAGGCCCAGCGGAGTACCTACTGGCACAGTGTAAGCATTTGATGAATTGTGCTGTTAGCTTAGACACAGTAACTTTGGATTTCTTCTGCCCAAGGAGAAAGGGACAGTTAGGCACTGAATTAGGGAGGTGGAGAGCAGGAGGGCAACTAGATTAAAGGCTTAAGACACCTTGAACCTGCTCTCTGCTCGCCTGAGACTACAGGCCAGGTGGCCTGATGGCCAGCCTGAGTGACATGCTCAACTTGGTGTGGGGAGGACAGGAGGCCTGGGGGTGCGCTGAGCTGCTGAGGAGCAGACGGTTGTAGTGCTAGGTGCACGTTCTGCAGCAGCGGGCGTACAGCTCTTACGGGCCCAGGGCAGTGAGTGCCTACTCTTGGGCAGAGGCACACAGCATGTCATCCTCTGGTTTTGTTCACTGCTTTAGGGGGGAAGCAGGGGCTGGAGCACCCACTGGCCATTATCACCTCGGGCACAGGGAGGGACCATCCACAGCATGAGGAGGTCACCCCAAATGGGTCCACTTGATGGAATTAAGACCTAGTGCCTCCACTCCAAGCTCTCCAGGAGCAGGATTGGGGGAGGCGGACAGAGCACATATGCTGGGCTGTAAAACTACCCCTTTTACTATCGAAGGACATAACTTCTGGGTATGTGCATTTGTCAAAATGAGTGAATTGTACAGTAAAGATCTGTGAAATTTAATGTGTGTAAATATACCTCAATTTAAAAAAATAAAAAAAGCTGCAACTTTAACCAAATGGTCAAAGACAGTATTGCCAATAACAGAATAAACTGACACCCTGTTTCCCCGAAAATAAGACTTGGCTGGACAATCAGCTCTAATGTGTCTTGTGGAGCAAAAATTAATATAAGACCTGATCTTATACAATATATTATTAATTTATGCTCCAAAAGACGCATTAGAGCTGATTGTCCGGCCAGGTCTTATTTTCCGGGAAACACGGCATCACATTACTCCTGCTGTGATGCACTTATAAGGCTATGACAACACTTACATTAATTTTTTTTTTTTTTTTTTTTTACCAAAAATGCATAAACTGGATCTGATCATGAGTCAAACCCACCCTGAGGGACATTGAACAAAACAGGCCTGTAGGCTTCAAACACACTAGTGTCAGGTAGTTAAAAAAAGGCTGAAGAACTATTCTAGATTAAAGGAGGCCAAAGACATATGACAAGTAAATGCGATAAGTGGTCCTGTGGGGAAAAGTTATAAAGAACATGACTAGGCAATTGGCAAAATCTGAACACGAACTGTATATTAGATAACAGCCTTGTATCAATGTTAAATTTCCTGAGTTTGAATATTGCACTGTGGAATAATACAGTATATAGGAGAATGTCTTTGCTCTTAGGTGACAGATGCTAAAGTGCTGGGGGATGACGGGTCACAATGTCTGTAACTTACTCTCAGGTGCCCCGAGATGGGGGAGAACAGGCGACCTGCTGGAATGAATAGCTCCCCAGACTCTGGAGGAATCTGCTGTCCAGAATCACAGGTGCACAAGGGATTTCTGGGGGAGAAAGGGGAGGGGGTACACAGCCCACAGTGGCAAAACTTGGAATCTCATACTTGTTGGGCAGAGCCAGCTTGGCATGATTGCCCCTTCCTTCCCCACCCCAAACACTGCTAAAGGAATGGGGTAAAAAAATGAGGTCTTTGTGTAATCTCCAGGTCTGCCACCTGGTGGCGTCTTTCTGCAGCACACCTTCAAAGGGTTTCTCTTGGCACCAGGTTCAGGAGGGTGAGGCACTGCTCTCCATGAGGCTGATCAGGAAGGATGCTGGGGCGACTCCATCAGAACACTCCACCTCAGTCACCTGTGTAATTGGGGCTGGACAGGTTCCAGCAGGCTGCACTTGCTCCTCTGCTTGGGGACCTGGGCCTGCAGTATCTGTCTGTCTCTGCTATGGGGGTCCTCCAATGCTCCCACGGTCTTCAGGAAGAAACAAACTCCTCAGTGAACCTGGCCAGACCCAAGCCACCTCTCCAGCCGCGCTGCCCTTACATGCCCCCTAAATCCAGCCATACCAAATGACTCACAATTCCCTGAATGTGTCATGAACACCCTTGCCCTGCCCTCCTCTCTCTGGCTGGCTCGTCCTTCTCCCTTGGTCCTTACTGATGTCACCTTCTGCACCAAGTCCTCTGCTCCTCCAGTTCCCAGAGCACCTGAGCACACCTGTCCTCTCCTGCTGTGCTGTAACCATTGGTTTATGTGTCTGACTCCCCTTAACCCCAGGCCCCAGGCTGTGAGCTCCCCTGAGGGAGCAACCCCAATTTACTTTGGCTCCCCTGCACTCCACCTGGTGCCTAGCAATCTGCTGAATGAGAAAACAGAATGTGTAGAACTGTGTGTGTGCACCCAGAAGGCACCAAAACCCATCCTGGGCAGGGGACAGAGGTCCTGATCACCCAGCCAGAGGCCAGGGTTGGAGTGGGACCCAGAAGGAAGCACCATGGTCTACCAGCTCATGGCAGGGGACAGAACCCAGGATGAGAGAGACAGGGGGTCACAGTGTAGGTAACTGGGCTGCAGTGGTGCTGGGAAGTTTGTCCAGGAAAAGCCCCGTGTCAGAAACGCCTGGATGCCTGAGGCCTGCATTCTAGGCAGCTGATCGCCAGAGGCTGTGCTTAGACAGTGCCTGCTGCTGGAGAGCAGCCCCCACTGAGGAAATAGACCCATTCACAGCATGCCTACAGCTTGGGCGCAGCCCCTCACAGGTGGAGAGACAGACCAGCCCCCGCTTTGCTAAGTCCAGCGAAAAGATCTGCTTTCCTGCAGCAAGACGTGGGAGCGTGGGAGTGAAAGCCTGGCCTGGCCCCTCACATCAGTGACAGGTCCTCCTGTCCACTCAGGTGTGTAGTGTGAAGGTCCTCCTGCTGGTCAGGAAAATTCCTACCACTCTTGCTTCCCCCAGAAAAGAGAACTTCTGGCCCAGGCATGTATTTAGCTGACTGACTACACCTGGAATGAAATGACAAGACCTGTGGTGAGCAGCGTGAAATCTGAATACTAAGATGATCTATGGCCCATGCCTTACAGACACCCCTCAGAAACTGCCAGAGCCCCTTTCTAGTGGTGAATTTCGGACTCAGAACCCACTAGGAGGCCCACACCCTCACATTCACTTTTGTACAGCACTTTATAGCTTACAAAGCACTTCTGAAACATGCGATTGTAACTGGTCACCCCCTGGCTCCAGGATACAACATTCTCTAGGAAAAGAAATTGAGGCTCAGAAATACTGAGAGACCGGCCTAAAGTCTCCTGGCGTTCACCTACGTGAACACAGGTTTTCCAATTCTGAATCCCACATTCTTTGTACTTGACCACACTGCTTCCTCAGCTGCTCCTTCTCTATCTGATGTTGGCTGTGGTTCTTGGAATGCCAATCACAGCAAGGACAGTACCATCTGGAGCTCCTTATAAGCAATCATTCTCCTGCTCAGGGAGCTGCCAAGCCAGAAAGCTGCAGGTGAGCAGCAAGAGAGGGGCTGTGCTTCTCCCTGGAGAAGGAGGCATTTCAGGCCCCTTGAGCTGGGTCTCTATGGAGAAAAGGGCTGAGTCTGAGGAGGGTTACTGGGACATCCTCCCCTCAACCAACAAGGCAGGGTCCCCACGCCTCCCTGACCCAAACACTCTGGGAGCCACCCCCACTGCACCTCAACACTAATATGTCAGTGCTTCTACCAGTGCCACCAACTTTCCTATAGGCCTATTCTCCAGCTACAAAGTCAACCCAAGGAACCAACAGGAATTTGCAGCCCATGGAACCAAGCGTTTCAAACCATGGACCAGTTATTCAAATGTCAGTTGGGAGATCAAGATGGATTTTGGGGTCAGGTAGGCCCAGGTTCAAATTCCACCTTCCCTCACTCACTTGCTTTGTGACCCTGAACTAGTCACCTACCCTCTGAGAGTCACCTACACTTTGTGGACCTCAGTTTCCTCATCTGTAAAAGTGGGATGATTGAAGGATCAGACATGATGTTGTGGCTGGTGGTGTCGTAGGGTCTTTGCTGAATGAAGGGTGAGTGTTCCCTGCTCTGTGCTGACTGAGGTAAGCCTCCTGGTGACACGTCTCTCCAGGCGAATACCTCCTATCATTTGATGGGCACCTAACCTACTGCTTGGCAGGAACTGTTCTTAGTGTCTCCTCGATTTTCTTAATTCTCACGACTTCATAATTGAAAGATTTCCCCCTTTTACTGCTGACAAACCAAAGCCTAGAGACCCTGGCCCAGCTCACTGGCTTGGAGGCGGCTGCCTGTGGCCTGCTCCCTTCTACTCCCGCTAGCTGGATGTGAGGGGGCTGTTTGAGGGCTTTTCCTTTGAGTTTGAATGACAGCCATCTTTGAAGCAAAGATAACCCTTCTCCCTGGCAGCCTGAAGGCTATAAGCAGTCTCCCCAGGAAGCCATTTGCTTCTGTGCTCAGGATGGATGCTGGGGGGATGGGGAGGCGGATTAGTAATCCCTGGTTTCAGCCAGGACTCCCTGATGACAAAGATTCATGCCTGTGCTGTCATCTTCACTGTTCCAAACAGCATGATGATTTTGTTCCTTTTTAAAATGCAGGATATGTATAGCTCCAATTTGTCAAGAATACATA
This sequence comes from Rhinolophus sinicus, assembly GCF_057876585.1. Taxonomy (NCBI): domain Eukaryota; kingdom Metazoa; phylum Chordata; class Mammalia; order Chiroptera; family Rhinolophidae; genus Rhinolophus; species Rhinolophus sinicus. Next base: position 25,188,636 of record NC_142514.1, read on the forward strand.
ACATCACATCATTCTCTAAACGCTGTGCTTCACTGCCTCGGGGATAATAACCAGTGAGCTGCTGCTTCTAACCAGAGCTCTCTCTTGTTGCACAGGGTGAACCCCACCCCCTGAAGCCTGCTCTGCTCTCGGGCATGTGGGAGAGTACCTGCCGCAGCCAGAGAGGAAGTGACTCAGCCCAGTGGGAACTGGGAGGGGCGGTCAGAAAGAGGGCCCTGTGCCCAGCCTGCTTTCCCTCAGCATATCCCCACAGACCGTCCTCTGCCGCTGCCTTTCTTCACAGGACTGTGACCGGCTGAGGACAGCAGGCGTGGGGGCCAGCAGTGGCCTGAAAACCCCACTGCTCACAGGAAGCCCGGTGCCTGCAGCTCGGGGTCCATCTCCAGTGTCTTCCAGCAGGCAAGATCACACACACAAGGAGATTATGTCATCAGTGATGTCCTTGTTCGTCCCATTGTCCTGAACGAGTCCCCACTGGGCTCTTTCGTGGCCTCCAGGAAGGCTGGAGGGACAGATGGAGGTGAAAGGCCCCTAGCCAAGAGGACGTGTCTCAGAGTGACTGGGAGAAAAGGCGCCAAGGCTGTGCACACAGAGGTGGACGTGTAGGCCCCTCTGGGGAAAAGAGAAATGGCCCAAGAAAACAGCCTGTGCAGACAGGTCAAAGGGCTTCACCAGCAGCCACTCTGCGAGCCACCAGAACAGCATCCAGGGCGGCCTCACCAGCCCTGCCACCAGCTCACCCCTCCCAAGGGCCTCCGGAAGCAGCTGATGTGACAACAAATAATCCGTCACTATGTGTGGGTGTCGAAGGAGGAAGGGACAGACTTACTAGCTCTTTCTCAGGCTGTGCTGCCCTGGTATCTCCCATCCAGAGAAGCAGCATGGGGAAGCAGCCAAGCACACTGGCTTGGGAGACCAGGCCCCTTGGTTCTGTGGGGGGCCTTCTGCCATGCGCAGTGACAGCAGACCTGTCACTGACAGCCCTCCCCTTCATGCCAGCCTCCCTACGACTAGGGGGACCCTGGCATGAGCATGTGATGGGGCCCCTCAGCTCAAACCATCAGTTATTGCTTTGTGTAGTGACAGCCCAGGTGCAAGGCCTGCCACAGGATCCCACGTGGACTCCAGGTTCTTGTCACTCAGTGGCCCAAATCAGGCAAAGGGAAAGCATCAAGCGACTGAAGGGCTGGCTGAGTCTGAGAGCCACCTTTGTGTCCACTGTGTGCTGTGGACTCGTTTCTCTGCTCCTCAGTCTCCCACCAGAGGACAGCGCTGCCCTGCGCAGCGTCCCCTGAGGACTTCCGGGAGCCCAAGCGTGGGAGGCACTAGACAAATGCTAAGTTTCTTTCTATCCCAGGTTTCCAGACTGACAGGTGGGAAAGCCCAGGCTAGGCCCAGGTGCACGTGATTCTCTATCTTTATGCTGTTTTTAACAGCAAAAATCACTACAATCATCCTGTGAGAAAGTCAATTTGGACGTGGGCCAGCAAACTGTCTTTCCTTAACTGCCTCTATCAAAAATTCAATTCGATTAAATTTCACAACTTTGACAATGAACAATTGTCATGCAGGGAGGCCTGCGGGGTCTCTGCTCCCGCTCCCCACACAAGAACGTAGGATATGGTGAGGCCAAAAAGGAACACCCACGGAGCCATAGGTAGGGGAGTCATACCACTATATTCTCTCTGGCGGCACTATACTCTCACTGGAGGCTGGATCCACACTGTCCGCAAACCGCCATCCACGCTTGCCAGCCCAGCCGCCATCTTCTTGCTAGCCCCCATTCTTTTCTCTCTCTCTCCTCTAGCGTAGCCACAGCAGTTATATTAGTGGCCAATGGCTCACTGGTTACAGCTGACGGCCAACTAGCCACAGCTGATGGCCATGCAATCACAGTTGATGGCCATTTACTACCTGAGCCAGCACCTGTCTATGTGAGGCCGAGAGCCTGGAAACTACTTTCTGGGGCTCCGCCCCCACAACAATACAGTTCACTTTCTGCAGTTTCATCAAATGCTGCTGGCTGTGGCTGCTCAGAGGGACAAGATTACAGAGGCAGACAGCGGCTTGGTCATCAGGGTGTCCCTCAGTGGGCTGATCACAGGGGTGGGCTCACACGAGGGCCTCAGCTGCTCTGAGCCTGAGAGGGCAACCTCAGCCAATCCCAAGGGCCACAAGCCACACAGACAGATACCGTCCATACACTGGCCAGCGCACACTCATTACATGTCTGTTTTCCTGTGTCTCTTGTCAGGGTGAGCTCCTCGGGGCAGGGCCTGGGGCCTTGTCCACCTCAAAATCCCTGCACAGGCCCAACAGGTGCGCAGAAGACACACGTGAAACAACAGCCAACAAAGTAAAAGAAAATGCACACGCCTCAGGCCCAGCACTTCCAGTTCTAGGGGTTACCCTACAGAGACACTCACACAAATTCACAAAGATGAATGTGCTCAAGGGTCCCCATGTGTAGCAGCAAAAAAATCACAAAAGACAAAACCACAAAAATCAACACACACACACACACACACACACACACACACACACACACACACCTCAGACAGAAAACAATTTAAATGTCCACCAAGAAAGGATTGGTTCACTACATCTGTTCCATCCAGACAATGGAATACTACGCAGCCCTTAAGACTAAATCTACACCTGCTGATAAAGATGTCTATGGTACATTACATTTAAAAAACAAGCAAACTACAGTACTATTTGTATAATATGATCCCATTTGGGTTTTTTAAAAAAAGATTATACACACCTTTGAATATGCATAGGAAATTTCTAGAAGAAACTTAATGGATACCTCCAGGCAGTAGAACTAGGGGCCCAAGAAGGGGAGGGAGAGTTTTGTTTTACATTCTTCCATGTTGTGTAACTATTTTACCACAGACTACTATAATAATTTTTAAAAATCTAAAAATTTTCTCAACCCATTGAAATCATTAAGAGCAGTAATGGACTCGGTGGGGAGGCTGAGCCTGAGAAGGTACACTGAGGGAACATGGCACGGCAACACATGTGTGAGCTTAAGTGCCCCGAATGTATGGGCCTGACTGCTGACGCAAGGCTGCACCAGGGGTGGGGCGGCAGAAGGGACAAAAGCACTTCTGGTACACTTACGCTTTCCCAGGTAACTTGCAAACATTCCTACAAGGAACTTCCTGCTCGCAATCTCGTCTCCATAAGGGCTGGGAGGACCATCAAACCATTCAAACAGGAGACCTGTAAGCTGGGTTGTGACACCGCTTTTGGGAGACTCACAGACCTGCTAGCAAAGAGCTCACGTGGGCCTCTCGCTAGAGCTGGCCCCTGGTTCCTGACTGCGGGCCAGGCACTAGGCTGAACCTGCTACAGACAATAAACACCTCGTGTCTAATCCTGGTTATTACCTTAGCAGCAAGGAGCGTTATGTCCATTTTGTAGAGGAGGAAACTGGGATGGAGATCAGAAGTGACTTGTTCAAGGTCACTCAGAGAGCAAGTAGCAGAACTGGGTTCTGAGCCTAGGCCCTTAACTGCTGGATGACATGGTTGAAAGTCTCCTAACCCACTGCTCACAGGGCAGGAGGGGGAGGGACCTGTCTCCAGGCAGTGGCAGTTTCCATTCCTCTGGCAAAGAAGGGACTGCTTCAGGTTTGTCAAGGTCCCTTCCAGGTCTACGGCTCTATGAGTCCAAGATTCCATGCGGGCTGGGTTCCCTGGGGCCAGAGCCTGGCCAGGATGGAGGATTGGGATGGCATGAACTCCAGAGTCACACAAGTGTGGGCTAGAAATCTAGCTCTGCCCTTGCTGGCTGTGTAACAGCGGACAGATTACTGAACCCCTCTGAGCCTAGGGGTTCTCCTCTGTAAAATAGACAACTCTTTCTTCGTTAGATGTGAGAAAGATTCAATATGTATTGCAGAGTATTTAGCCAAGGACCTGGAAGGTGATGGGGATCCTTCTTTTTTGGCTGGTTTCCTTCCTGTTCCTTTAGGAAACCACCTTGGGAAAGGAGTCAGAAGAGAACATATCCCTTGGAACGTGCCCTAAACACAGTAACACCAGGAGCTCCATATCTACTGCAAAAAGGAGCAGGATTCTTGTTCCCCAGAGTTGGCAGATACCAGTAGCGGGGTTCCAAAAGCCCCACAGAACTTTGGGCTACGCCAGTGCCAAGTTCTCCCAAGGGGATGAATCAAGCCTGTTCCTAGAAGCACCTGCTGTTCCCTCATCACACCTTGAACCAGCTCTGCCCTAAACTCAAAGACAAATGACAAGCATTACTACGGCAACGTCCAGGCTGGTCCCTTGGGTCACAGCTTCCCTAAAGGCTGAAGATCCTCTGTCCATCTCTTTTGCCAAGTAGGTGGCAGTCTATAAACATACTCAGAGGGGATAACTTCATCTGAATGACAAGAGCCCTTCTCAGGTTTGCGACCTCTGTGCTTCCAACCTCCCAGTATAGCAGTATACAGGCCTGATGCTTTCTCTGAATTCAGACACCAGACTATGGTCACAAATAGGGACACACACAGAATAAACTTTAAATACTGTTTTCTCATATTTTAAAATACAATTCTTTTTTTAAAATCAGCAGTCCTACTTTTATCTAAAAAAATGGTTCTTTGAAATCACCAGCCCTGTATACTGCTATACTGGGGAGTCTAAGCTCACACCCAAGACAGACTCCCAACAGCCATCACCACTGGGCTATAGACCCCTCAGGAAGGGAGAAGGGGGACCGCAACCCAAAAACGAGTACTCTTGCTTGTTGGGGGAAAATCACAATGCTTCAGTTTATTAAAAGAGGGTTTAGAAATACTTTAAATAATAATAATAATAATGAAAGGTACTCTTTGGAGCAGCAACTCCTAGAATTTATCCTGCAGACACCTAACGCAGGGAAGATCACATGTATACAGATAGTCACCTCAGCTTTGTTTGGCGAGCAAAAGACAGAAAATAACCTGAGTATATCAGTAGAAAACTTGAATAAATTACACACATGCTGATGACACAATGTAGCCCAAAATACATGTGCCAAAGTAGAACCATCTCTAAGACAGTAAGTAAATCACAGCAAGTGAAAGGAATCTTGATTACAAATCCCCGAGGATATGCAGCGCTGCTGTGGGGAGGGCCACCTTCAAAGCCACAGTCTCACCTGGGAGGGTGGAGAAGGAAGAAATGCTCTAGTTTCAGGCCACTTTCTTTTCTACCTTCTTTACAGCACAGATGCAAGGACAAATCCTGTGGAGAGCTCCCCAGTTCTAAAGGGTCTATGTGAAGCCACACCCACCAGCACCCCCCCCACAGCCTAATCCCATTCAGGCTGAGTCCATATTCCCCTTGAGCTCAGGGGAATAAGGGCTCTTCCCTGATGGTTCTGAGTGAGTCCTATGAGGCCTCTGGCTGACACCTCTCCTTCCTAAGAAGGCCTGAGTCTGCTGGCCCAGCCGCTGGAGTAAATCCAATCTCAAGGTCTCTTACTAGATAAGATCTCCAGGGAGCTCTTTCCTTCCGAGGGCAGCTGCTGTCCAGGACCCCATCAGTCTGATACCTGCTGAATCAGTGTGGATAATGCCAGCCTGAAGGGCTGTTCTTTAGGGCCATATGAAGGCTGCAGAAATTACGGGAGTTTTTCAGACTCAGCCACTTGAGTTTCTGAAACACTGAAGAAGTTCACTTCCCTGGGCAAACCTGGACAGAGAAAAGGTGAAGGAAGGGAAGCTGCCCTTCTCCCAGGCGCTGACTCAGGCAAAATCAGAGGGAAGCCTGGCCCTAAGCCAGACAGGGAGCCACTGACCACAACTGACGCTGTCCCGTGAGGGTGTGCTCAGGGCTTCTGAACGGAGCTGGCAGATTTCACTGGCCACTGTCTCTCATTCAGTCTCCCACACCAGGAACCTTGGGATCACCTGCCACCGTTGCCCTTCCCTTAATCTTCCCAACACTCCCCGAGTCCAGCCGATTTCACCCAAAGCAGCCCTGATCGCTGCCCTGATCCAGGCCTCCGCTAGTCCGTGCTTTGATTATTGCAACAGCCTCCTACGGGGACTCCACACTCCCTCTCTCTCCAGTCCATCCTCCACCCACAGCCAGAGTGCTTTTGGGAAGATGCAGGTCTAATGTTTCCTCCACTTAAAATGAAACTCCCTTCACCAAGAGAATGGTTAGTTCAAGCATCTGAGCACTGGTGCCCCCTCTCCAGTGTGTCCTACAGCCAGGTCCCTTCACACCCTATGCGACACCCTCTCAGGGTTCCTACAGTGCACACATACCAGCAGGCATCCATGCCTGTGCCATGCTGCTCCCCTGCTTGGAGCATGAGCCCTCAGATAACTCTATGCACCCTTCGCAATCCAGTATAAGCTCCAAGGGCTCTTCCAACTTCTCCCCAACCTCCTCCTCCTCATCTCCCAGGGGAATCACTCCTTCCTCTGGGTTCCCACTACATGCTGCACAGGCTTCTGTGAGACACTTGCCTAATTCTGTGCATGTGTGAATTGGTGAGGAGCCTGCCCCATCTGTCCCTGTTGCCTACCTCTCCGTTCTCCTTCTAATCCCAGCACAGCCCCAGCCACTCATGTGTATGGAACTCAAGTTGTGGATTCTGAGCCGCTACACACATCAATGTATGAGAGGCTTCCTGATGATACTAATTCAGGCACCAGACTAGGGTCACTAATAGGGACACACATGGAAGAAACTCTACTTTTGCTCGTACTTTAAAACACTTTTTTTCCCCCCCTTAGCAGTCCTACTTCTATTTTTAAAAAAATGGTTCTTTTAAAGAGCCGCGCTGAATCATCCAAATGGCTCCCATACAGCCTGGGTAAACTCCCCACTGATTTCCTTTTCAGAAAGAATACAATAAAATTCTTGTGATCCCTCAGGACACTTCTGACAGCTCAATGGGACACAGTTCCAGCTGCCACTAATTGCATCAACTACTTTTTGGAAGTTCTTTCCCGCGGCCTGCAATAACAGCTAACACTTCCAAGCATGTCTCACTCAGTGTGTGCTAAATGCTCAACCTGCCATAGCTTTAATCCTCAGAACTGCCCTACTAGGGAGGGGCTCTGACTGTCACCATTTCCCAGATGAGAAAGCTGGGCATGGAGAGAATAAGTAATTTCTAGTGACTAGCAGGGCTGGATTAGAACCCAGATCTGTCTGACTGCAGCGCCGAGCAGGCTGGTAACCACTACAATCTGCTGTTTTCCCAAAAGGTCAAATTAAAGGTACAAGGGAGCAAAGGCAGCACCCCCTACAACTGGCCTTCTGAGAAGGCAACCTTACTTCCCTGGCTGCTCAAATGACCTGCAAGCTCAGGAAGAGAGGGGCACATGCACCAGTCACTTCTGTGCTAGGCAGAGAAGCCGAGGGCAATACAGGAGCTTGTCACCTGCCACCGGTTGCAAAAAGTGCTTTCTCAGCCAAGATCCACCACACCAGCACCAACTCTCTCCTCTCAGAGGCCTGCAATAGCCTCTGAAGAGGTCTCCAGTCTTTTAGTCTCTCCTCTCTTCCTTCCCTCCTCTGTTGAGACTCAAGGGAGATAGTTCTAAAACTAGATCCAACCATGACACTCCTTTGCTTAAAACCTTTTCATTGGCTCCCCATGGCCCTTGGCACAAAGTCCGGAATTGTTAATGTGGCATTCCCTTGCCAACCTATACTGCCTTACCTTGCATTATGTCGACTTTCACACTACCATATTAAACAAGCTGAGGTTTCTAGCATAAACTATGAGTTTACTTGTCTCTAAGTAGAACACCTTGCTCCTTCATTCTCACCTGGCTAAATCTTCCCATCCTTCTAGATGCAGTTCCAGCGTAACAGCTTCAGCCAAGCCTTCTCAGGACCCTCCTGCTACCCAGGCTGAGCTAGCAGCTCCCTCCACTGGGCTCCCACAGCATTCTGTGCCTGCTGCTATTGGCTTTTTAGACCACATTTCCACTAGTTTACAGGTCAGTCTCCCTTAACCAGACCATGAGCTTCTTGAAATAGGAATAATAACTAATGTTTATTGAATGCTTATTATGTGGCAGACATGGTTCTATGTGTTCTACATATGTTAACTTTTTAAATCTTTACAACTCTGTTATCAACCTATTTTAGAGATGAGAACACTGAGGCACAGAGGTTAAACAATGTGCCCAAGGTCACACAGCTAGAAAGCTGTGAGCCAGAATTTGAACTCAGGAAGACTGCCTCCAAAGCCCAGTCTTAATCTCTATAATATAGGGTACTTGCGTCTCCAGGCAAACATACTGTTGTTGTCATGTGGGGAACGAATGAATGAATGAATGAGGGCTATCTCCAGACTGTCTAGATCCAACCAGTAAACAACTGGCACAACAGGGCCATTAAAGTGCTGGAGCAGCTCACAAACACTGTTTACAAACAAGGATGCTTTTGGCCTTACAATTACATATTCTTCTCTTCCTTATCTCCTGAAAGCTAAGCCAAGAGGGAAATGCGCCCAGCCCAGAGTGACTACCCTCTTCCCCACTGCTCTCAAAACCAAGCAAAGCCAATGGGTTTCCTCCAGTGACTTAAAACAGAGCAAAGTCTATCCTGCCACAGAAGGCGGCTGTCATCTCTTCCTTCCGCCAACAAACCGGCATCAAACCTAGGGAGTGGGGGTGGGCAGAGAACGAGGAGTCGGGAATCCCAACACCCCAGCCTGGAAGGTGGGGCCAAGTGGCGTGGGAATGGGCGGGCCTGACCCGGCATGGCAGGTGAAACAGTGACCACAGCAACAGGCTCTCTCCTTGGAAAAGGCCGACCAAATGTAGCACTGGCAAGCAGGTAGCTCTGACCCGCATCTGAACGCCGCCTGGGAAGAGAAATTCCCCAGAAGCGATGGTGCCCGTGCCAACGGGTGAGGGCTCCTGGAGGAAGCCCTGGCTGGCCCTCCCTGGGGACTCCTTCTAACTTTCAAGTCCCTCTCAAGATCAGGAGGGAAGCATGGAGAGACAGAAGGTGTCTCTTGGGGAAAACCTGGCAGGTTCAAACGGCGGTGCCTTCACTTACTGGCTGAGTGATTCCGAGCAAGGTTGGCAGTGTCCACCTCCCAGGGCTTCGGCGAGACCGAGGCTTACCGCGGCCCCGGCGCCCAGCAGCCCCCGCCACCGGAGAACTGCAGACCCCAGAAGAGGAGGGGACATTCGCTGTTGCCACTTCTGTCGCAGCCGGATAGCCTCAGGCTGTCACCCGGGTCCCACCGCCACCGCCGCTGAGGCCCGCCCAGCCAACCTGCACCCCCCGCCCGGCTCCCCACTCCCGGACCCCCGCTCTCACCTTCCCCCGGTGCTCAGCGCTGCTCGCCCATAGTCCGTAGCCCGGAGCCGGGACTGCTCGGCGCTCCGTCCCGGGGGGCCGGGGCCGGGCCGGGGGCGTGGGAGCCGCTCACGGCCGCCTCCCAGCGCAGCCGCCGGAGCCGCCACCGCCGCCGCCGCCTCCCTCCATGGCTGCGGCGCCGCCACCTGACAACGGAAGTGACGCACCGCCCCCTCCTCCCGGCACAAGCCGCAGCCCCGCCCCCTCCCATGGCCCCGCCCCTCGCCCAAGTCCACAGACCCACAGCGTTGGGATTGGGCACCATCTTGACGACGGGCGGAAGCCTTCAGGCCAGAGGCCAGATTCCGATTGAGGATTGGTTCAAGGTGGGGTCTGGGCCGAGCTGTGTGAAACGATTGGAGGCTGAGACTCTAAAGGGGCGGTACTAACTGCTTATCTATGTCTGAGGAAAGGCTGGGCCGGAGGCACCGCCCCCCGCCCCGACTCCGCAGCACCTCGCGTACCCTGCACACGCCCTGCTGGATTTGGAGAAATCTCCAGCAGTTGGAAGGTCGGCCAGATATAGTATATTTATCAGAAAAATGGCTCTTCCTTGATCCCCATTTCTCGGTTCCTGGAGTTCTGTGCGTAGAGAGCTGCAGTTAGACTCAATGACAGGAATTCCTGTCGCAGCCCTCACATTTTCCTCTGGGCCCCTCGCTTTTGTAGAAACCCCGCTTCAACTGAAGATCGCTGGAGTCTTGACCAGGGAGGTTTACAGTGAAGAGTTCCTATTAACTATTCCAGCCACCTAACCTCAGCCCCTCCTGTTGCAGTTTCGGTGCCTTTCTCCTCCTCCTCCAGCAACCACGCCCTCCATGAATCAGCTTCTTGCACCAGCAGATGAGCCCTTTAAAGGGATTGCATCAGGCTGGTGACTCACTGGGGCCCTCTGAGAGCCTGGCTTCCCTCCCCTGTCATGCCGAAGCAGCTAGGAGGGCTTAGTGGCAGCAGCACCAGCGACAATGGCCCCACTCCTTTGTCTCGGGTGTGAGCTGGGGTGCCTGCTGCATATGACTGACTCCCCGGGTGTCTTTCCAGCTAGTTATGCCCTGGGTCACCCTGTATCCATGTGTGGGCACACGTGTCCAAGCCTGGTGCACTGCTGGGTTTTTCTAGGGCGTGTGGCCAGGCACTTATGTGTATGCGTATTTGTCATCTCCACACAGGCAGTGCCAGGACATGAGAGTTGGTACAAGTGAGAGTCTGGATGCAGCCTCCTGTGTCCATCTCTGTCTCTCTGAATGCCTGGTGTCCTGGGAGCTAATAGGGTTAAAGAATAATAGTAATAAAACAGCTCCCACTGTTGTGTCACACACTGTATTGAGGAGTTTAGAGACATCCGGTTAGGAGTCTGTTTCTAGATGAAGAAGCTACGGCTCTGAGAGGGGAAGTAACCCATCCAAAGACAGAGCTTATAATGGCAGAGCTGTGATCTGAACCAACTCGGACAGATTCTGAAATGGTTGGATATGAATTCTTACTGCGTTCCTTACAAGCTGAGTGACTTAGTGTAAGTTCCTTAACTTTCCTTGGCTGTCAAAACAGAGATAACACCTCGTGGGATCATTGCGATTCAGGGAGTGTGGAAACAACTTCTCACAGGACCTGGTGAGTAAGAGTGCTCATACCTCAGTTACAGAGCTCTGATGAAGCGGATGACAGAAAGTCAGGCACAAAGAAGCCAGCCACCCCCTCCCCGCCCCCTCCCCAGCTCTCCTCTCTGACAAAGGGAAAAGCCTAGGGATTCCGGAAGCCCTGACTCTGACAGAAATAAGTTTTGGGTTTTCCAGAGTTCTAATTATCAGCTAGATGAATCACTAGGAGCTGACAACACCATCCCCACCCCCAGGAGACTCTCCGCTGATTCAAAATATAGGATTTTAACAAAGGAGAGGAGGAGAAAGAGAAAGAGGGGAGAATAGGTAATGAATAAAAACTAAAGGTGCCAGCCAGAGGAAATGAAATACTGTCATCAAGACACCAACATGAAGCTATGCGTCTCTCTCTCTCTCTCTCTCTCTCTCTCTCTCTCTCTCACACACACACACACACACACACACAGTGACATACTCTCCTGCTGGCTCTCCAACTCTGGGCATACTGGCAGATGGCACTGCCATAACAAAGTGACGCCTGTCACAACAGCATGAGATGGTTGCTTGACGAGATATAGGCAGGCCTGCCCATCACAGGAGGAGGCCTTCAACCCCAAAGAGCTTCCTCAGGCTTCTGAAACCCAGCAAATCCTTGTTATTGGTGGACTTCTGGCTTCTCTTTGTGGCCAAGCCCCACGCCTGTGTATGGTAAGTTTTGAGTGCCAGGCCCCCACCTGGTGATTGGGTACCACCATGGAGATGAGCAGGGCACTCTGTCGTCAGCAAGCAGAATAGTCTAGTGTAGTATCATGGAATTTGAGTCGTACAGACCTGAGTTCATATCCCCACTCTGCTGTTCACGGGCTCTTCAACCTTGAGCAAGTCACTTCACCTTTCTGGGTCTGTTTGCTCATCTGTAAAATGGGGCTACTAATATATACCATTGTAACAATGATGAAATGAGATGATTCTTTCACTCCACAAAGATTTATGGAGTGCCTGCTATGTGCAGAGCACTGGGCTAGATGCTGGAGATCCAGTGGGACCCAACAGGCGACAGCTCTGTCCTCCTGGAGCACCTAGGGCCCTGGCACACAATGAGGTTCAGCAAGTGATAGCTACTTATGATGACCATCTTGGCATTCTGCCAATAAGTTAAACATGGGACCTGAGAAGACCCCTTTCCCCTTCCCCCTGAGGAAACGGCCTGTTTCCTCAACTGTAAAAAGGCAGAGTTGTACTGGATCAGTGGTTCCCAACCATCTCACTGCCAAAGCTTCTTTTAGCATTTTCCCTCCACACAAGCCTCACATTCAGTAAGATTTTGTCTCTCATATAACTTGCATCAAGTCATTTTCCCCTTTTTATTGATCACCGCCTCGTATTATAGCCATTAGAGCTTGTGATCAGAAAGAGCAAGCCAAGGTGACCACCATCCTGCTGGTATAATTACAGCCCAAAGCAGAGACCAAGCCAGCTTGGTTACCCTCCAATACTATGTGCTGTTTCTCTGGGTCCTTCTAGAACATTGATAAGAACTCAAGGGACCCCTACTGCCCTCAGGGATCTTTCAGGCAGGGATACCAGACTGGAACTCACTGAACTGGATGTTCTCCTTCAAGTCCCTTCATGTCCTAACCAGCTGAGAGCTGGAGATGCTGTGTCACTTGTATGGCCCCCAGGGAGACAGGACCTTCAAGCTGCATGCCCACCCAGCTCTCCTCAGAGTCCTGATAGTCCCCTCCTGCAAATCAGAGACAGAGACCCCTGTACTCTTCTCTCCAGAAACAAGAAGGGAAAGAGGGGACATGCCATACCACCTGAGCAGTCAGAATTCCTGAGGGCTCAGTCATCACCTAGGACCCCACAATGCTTTATGTCTGAGCTTGAATAAAGGCCACACCACGAGTAGCACAAAACCCAAACTCCAATGGGGTGATGACATTGGCAATGTTTTTTTTTTTCTAAATCTCTTCCTTGGTGTCTCTTGGCCTTTCCTTTATGCAGATAGCTAGGTTACTCTGCATTCCTTGTCAGGAAATAAATGATACAACAGAATGCAGAGTTCATTTTTAGCTTCTGAATTCCAAAGGCCTAGGCTTCAGAGAGGAATGGAAAGAATTTCTGAGCAGATACAAATTTAGAAAACTGTGTGACACGGGCATCTGGGAGACTGACCTGGGGGTGGTCCCTGAGAAGAAAGAAGCTTCTTTTCAGCCTGGTAGCTGGAGGGTATCAGCTGGGTCTCAGAGAGTGGAAAACAGGAAGAGTTGTGCTTCTTTTTCCTGGGGGAAGGCCAAGAAGTAACAAAACCCTCTGAAGAAACAGCTGTGTGCTGCATTTGGGCAAACAGGGCCTAACTAACCTAAGACCCTAAGAATTGGGGCCTGACTGGCCTGGGAAAAGTAGAACAAAAATCGAAACACTGAGAGGGGTATGGGTTACACTTGAAGGGGAGGTCAGGCGGTCTTTGGTCAGAGAAGAGCAACTCAGCAGCAACCCAAGTGGGCTGATGACAAAACACCAGAACAAAACCCTCGTGGACTTGTGCAACCTGAGTAGATAGATGACAAAATGCCAGAACAAAACGAGGACATTTCAGTGGATGCTAATGTGACTGAATGACCACCAGATTAACTACCCTTCCCATGCTTTGGTGCCTTGAAAGGAAGTACCCTAGAATTCGACCAATTCCAAGGAAAGTGGGGGTAACTTTGAATGGATTGCAATTAAGTTTCTGACACTGGCTGAGTGAGGCAAAACATGAATTCACTTGAGTTAGAGAAAATTCAAGTTATATTTCTTACACCCCAGAATTGGAACCAGCTACACTCCTTACCCACAAGGTCTTTGTGTCATTTGCCCCACCCCTCTCCCATTTCTCCTGCCTCAGTAAGGGCAATGGTATTGTTATTGCCCCAAACTCCCAAGCTTTCCCACCTCAGGACCTTTGCACTAGCAGTTTCCTCTGCTATCCTTTGGCTCTTTAAATGGCAGGCTCCTTCTCCGTTTAAATTTAAATGAATAATGCAGGGTTCCAGCTTGATTGTGGTTCAAGTCTGGGGAAAGGGAGCCAGGAAAGTGGCTTTTCTAGACACATCCCAGTTGGTTCTCATGAGGTGGTCCAAGGACAACACTTTGACAAAGACTGTGCTGGAATGTAAATTCATGCCCAAATGAATATTCCTCTCAAATCTCCCTCAAGAAATGACAGCATCTTAAAGTGCCTTATTCACAACTCTGGCACAGCAGTTCTCTGGCTGAATCTTTTTTGTGGTTACTGATCACCTCTTCCACTAGATTATAAGTTCCCCTCCAGAAGGTAGCAAATCTTATTGTGAGTGTGTGCTCAGGAGAAGGCCGAGCACTAGGTAGCTGCTCTGTGGATGTTTGTTTGATGAAGACAAACCCTCTGGTTCCACAGGACGGAGCTGCTTTTACTGAGATGGTGGTTTGCCTGTGGCAGGGCTGGTCTGGCTGCAAGGCAGTGACAACAAAGACTTGGGTTCTAACCTCAGAATCCTTTCTTCCCTGAGGACCCAGTGACTCTCAGAGTTGGAGCCTGATTACTTGCTGTTGGAGGAGTTCCCACACTTGAGGGGAGGGCCCAGGATTACTCCAATCTCTCCCCCTGAGGAAATGCAATGAGACTACCAGCCTCCTCCATAGGGAATCTGAACAGAAAAGCCACTTTCCACCTGACCAGACTGAAGGACTCTCCTACTACACTTCTCAAACTTTGCTGCATAGCAGTATCATGTGGGAAACTTACAAAAATCCAATGCCCGGGCCATCCCCCATACCGGCGAAATCCAAATAGATGAGTGTGGGACAGGTGAGTCCAATGTGCAGCCAAGTTTGAGACCCAGCAGCCTAGGACACAGGACCAAAAGGGGACCCACTCTCATCAGGGGAAGCAAGAGGCACGGACTTGTTTGTGTCCAAGTTTAGTTTTATGAGAAAACAAACACAACTGCAAGAGAAAAAGGGATATTCAGGGGTGGCTGAGGCCCAGCACATTTAATAATCCTCACTGTGTGAGGGTTGAAAACTATTTGACAGATTCCCTAAATCAGTAAATCACAAATTCAGGTGCAACTGATCGAAAGGGGGATTGTCATCTACCCCAAGGCCACAGGTAAATAGGATTCTGGGTCCCAGGATGAATCCGGGAGGTGGAACCCTGTGAAAGGCAACTGTGACAGGTGTTGTCTGTCAGACACCAGTTTCTGGGCTGGCCCTGCTCCCTTCCCAGAACCTGGAAAGGGAGGGAGAGCAGGCAGTCGTTGGCTCAGTAGAACTCAGAAGGAACCTGGGTGGGGACTGGGGCTTGCTGAAGGGTCAACCTCATTTATACTTTTTGGTGGGAAATTCCCGCCGGCCTTGACCTTTGCTGCCAAAGTTGCGTACCCGATGGATGACCTGCAGCTGCTGCTCGATGGTCTTAGTGATGTTCACGTCGTCTGGGATGTGGACATAACGGACGTTCCGGCCGGTTACAAAGAGGTCATCCAGCTCGGCCTGATGCCCCCAACGGTCTGTGTAGGTGACCTTGGCCAGGCGGATGTTCATGAAGGCATCGACGTTGTCTATGCGTCCATGGGCCACGCTCTCATCCCGCAGGTCCACAGTGGTGACCTGGCCCTGGAGGCCCTGCAGCAGGATGATCAGGCTGTTCTCAGAGATGGTCCGCTCCTTCACCGAGTGGCTCACCGCCATTGTTCCACACTGCTGGCTGCTTGCGGGAGGAGCACACAGAGGGGAGCTGTAGCAAGCTAAGGGGTGCAGTTGCCAACTCCCCTCCACCAGGGTCTAGCACAAAATCCCCAGCACAGACTTCCCCAGGTCTGCCCACCTCCCCAGTTTTTGAGTCTGTAGAGCACCTGGAGGAGCCAGGCGCTGCATATACACACCTCATAAAGCTCTTACACAGCCCGGTAAGCCAAGGATTACTTATACTTATTTTATAAACGAGGAAAATATGGCCAGGAGAGGTTAAGTCACTTGCCCAAGGTCACACAGTTGATAAGTGCTGGGATTCAAAATCCGTGGCTTCCCTCCTCCAAATTCCACACCAGGGGTTCTGAAACTGCACTGTATGTTAGAATCACCTGGTGGGTTTTTACCTGACTGCCACACCCCAGAGATTCTGATTCATTTGGTCAAGGGTGGAGCCCCAGGTGTCCTATGTTTCAAAAGCTCCTCAGGTAATTCTAAGTGTATCCAAGTTTGAGAACTACTGCTCTAAGGTGTAGTTTATCCCCTTGCTACTCAAAGTATGGTCCATGGACCAGCAGTTTCAGCATCACCCAAGCATTTGTTAGAGATGCAGAATCTTCAGTCCCTCCCCATACCTTCTGAAAGAATCTGCATTTTAACATGACCCCCCCGGTGAAATCACCAGTAGTTCTCAAACATTAGTGTGTGTCAGAATCACCTGGAGGACTCGTTAAAACACATCACTGGGCCCCATTCTCAGTTTGTAACTCAGTGGGTCTGAGGTGGGGCCCAAGAATGTGCCTTTCTAACATATTCTCAGTTGATGCTGATTGTTGGTCTGGGGCCCAGTGAGAACGACTGGTCTATCTACAATATGCAGTCGCCATGTAAGTAGAAATTTAGGTCATTAATTGAAAAAAAAAAAAAAAAAAAAAAGGAACATATAAAGCACACAGATTTTGAGAAACCTAGGATGGAATTTCCGCTCCACCCACAAACTGTAAACCTAGGCCAGTTAGTTACTCAATGTCTCTGAACCTGTTTCCACATCTATTAAACCATAGGCTAAATAAGGCTAACAGAATCTCACCACATTAAATGTACTTTCCTTTGCTTTCAACATGCCCTGATATTTTATTAATGTAATTTTGTTTTATCCATCCCTATTTTCAGACTCTGAGTGGAAGGTGGTGGAATTTTCTTTAAGACCTCACTCAGAATCCCCACAGGGCTGAGCAGGGTGGCATTACGTGTGGCAAGCCAGCCTAAGCCACTGATGAGGGAGACTGGGAGCTGGGCTGGAAGGGTCTAACGACCCCACCAGGCTCCACCAGAAGTCTGTGCCCAAGCGGAGGTTTGGGGCCGCACCATGACTGCAACGAGGCAGAGCTGGGCTCTAAGACGGGCTCTGTCACTTCCCGGGAGGGAGACCTCGAGCAAGCCACTTAGCTTCTTCAAGCCAGTTAGCCCATCGGTAAAGTGAGGACGGTGACGAGCCTTTACTCACAGAGCCGTGGGAGTGGGCTGGGGGAGATGAGCTACACTCAGCAAATCGTGAAGTAAACGCTTCCGCTGCTCGCGCTGTCCTCCGGGGTTCCGGTCTCCTCGCGCTCCGCCCTGGGGGTCCCCGGACCCACCACGCGGGATTCTTTCCGCTTCCCGGTCCGCGTTGGCGCCAGAGCTAGTGGGCGCCTAGCTGGGCGGCTTCCCTCCAGCGGCGAGACTGAAAAGCCATAGCAACGACGGCGCCGCTCTGTCCTCCCAGAGCATAGAGAGCGCTCAGTTCGCAGGCCCGCGCCACCGCGGGGTGATCCCGAACTACAATCCCCAGAATGCCTTGCGAGCGTCGTGCTCACGCTCTTGCAACCCCCGGCAAATGTCATTGGATTCTCCCCTTCATTGGAGTCATTCATTCATTCAACAAATATTCATTGATCCTTCACCATGTGTCAGGCCCCTTCCCAGGTTCTGGCCATAGCGGTGACCAAGGAGACAAGCTCCCAGAATTGATGACCTTTAAATCTACTGGTGTGTGTGTGTGTGGGGGGGGGGGGGGTGTATAAGAAAAACAAGAAAATTATGATAAAAGTTCTTCAGGTAATTAAAATAGGGTGATGTGATAGTGACTGGGTGGCCTTTTACTGGATGGTCAGGGATGTCCTAATAAGTTGACATCTGAGCTGAGATGAATGACATGAAGCCAACCTTGCGAAAACTAGGAGGGGAGCATTGCAATTAGAGGACACAGTTTGTGCGAAGGACTTGGTGGAAATGAGCTTGACAATTTGGAAAACAGTTAATTAGAATCCTTGGAGGCTGATTAAATCTGGAGTGTGGGGAGGAGGAGGAGGAGGAATCGATTTAAATGTTAACACTAGGTATGCAGAGCGATGGTGGCCCATTGATAAGAATAAGAAGATTGGGGTGGGGTGGGGGTCATGCGTGTGCAGGAAATCTCATTTTTTGGCTATTCAGCCACTGAACTCCTTTCCCATGTTTGGGGAAATCAGACATTCTATGAATTTCGGTGGCAGGTGAAGTTCTGCTTCCCAGTACAAGTAATTTAAAGGCCAGATATTGTCTCTGATCCTTGTCAATTACAGCATGTGACCTAAACTCAGAAATTATCAGATTTTAAATCTGGAGCATGCGGTACAAACCAGCAGGGACTGTTTAGGCTCTGTGCTCGCGTCTGCGTCATCCAGTGCCTCATCCTGAGGGTACTCCTGGTGCTGGAGTCCTCTGCTATGCTGACTAACCTCCCTGGTTCCTGTCCATTTCCTCATGGTTCTCCAGTCTGCCCGACAGACTGTCTAGAGAACTCCGAGTTGCCTGAGTCCCTTTCAGTAAATTCCTTCTCTACTCAAATAGGCCAGAATCGGTTCCAATTTTTGGCAACCAACAACCTAGACCAGTACAAAGCCCACTCAAATTAAATTCATTTCAGGAGCCTTGAATTTCTCTGTTCCCTTTAGATAAGCTCTGTTGTGCTTCTGTTTCTGATTGTCAGGGGGTCACAGAATCCGTACAGTTAGGGTGATTCCTAGGTCACCTGCTTCAACTTACCTCCCAGTGTCCAAATCCCCTCTACGGCACCCACAGATGATCCCCTAACCACTGCCTGACCGACTCCAGTGAATAGCAACTGACTTCTCTGTTGGTGATTGTCTCCATTGTTAGGAAGTTTTTGGTAACTTCTACCCATCACTTCCATTTCTTTTCAATGGAAAACTGTCCTGTTTTGTATTATATTTAAGTTTCTTCAATGCTTTTTGACAGTGAAATAATTAAATAAAAATGACATCAGTGTTAGACTCTGAAATGTGAGGTGGTGTGGGACATCTCAGAAAAGTGAGCCTGAAGCCCAGCTAAGGGGGAATGCAGAGACTTGCAGTCAATAGTAATGGGTGAAAGTAATGGCCACTCTGAAAAAAGAAAGCTGTGCAAAACAATGTGCAGAAGAATGCAAACTAAGCACCAGGGGTGCATAAAACATTTGGTGGTGGGGCGTGTCAGAGTAAGGCATAGTGTGAGGGGAGAAGTGGAGTGAGAGATGAGATCAGGGTGAGGAATGAAAAAAGCCAGGGATGAAATAAGGGTCATCTGGCAAATGACCTGGTCATTTTGACAGACTTTTAAAAATAGCTAGCTACATCAACACCTGTATCATATAGGGCAATCCTCAACCGGAAGCCACTGAGGAAGGCAGGGGAAGTGTAGTCAGAAAGCAGTATGATTAGAGTCACCAGGGCTCAAGGGTGAGAGTTTTAGGAAGACAAGCGTGTTTGGCAGAGCTGAGGGCCTTCAAAGAGCCAAGGAGCATGGGAAGGAGAAATGGCTGCTGGATCTAGCAAAGTTGGGGCCTGGCGACATGAGAATTAGGATCTGTGTAGTGAAAGGAGCTGTAGGGGTGTATGAGGGAGGGAAGGTGAGGCAGCAAGGAAGCCTGCAGTGCTGGTGAGGGGAGAGGAATGCATGAGCAGCCAGATGGATTAAGATGGAGGCAAGGAGTCCCTGGAGAGGCAGAGGCCAAAGGGTGGGTGAGAGCGGTTTGGATAGGAAAGGAGCACCTCCGCAGCCATTTGGGTAAATATCTGAGGTGCAGAAAGAAGGCTGGGTGCGATTGAGGGAAAGAAAGGAATAGATAAAAGATACGCTGAGCTAGAGAGATGAGGGAGAGCATACAAGATTAGTATTATTTCCTCAATTGTAACCAATGCTGAGAGGTCTTTAGGATACTCGGAACACGAGTCAAATGTCTTTGGCTGACACCATACCTTCCCCTTGAAACCTGAAACAAATGTTGGCGCCAACGTTTCAGAAGTCAGGGAGTTTCATAAAGAGAAAGGAGGGCAGAGTAATCTGAAGCAAATGTGCCTGTCTAGGATTTAGGAGTCCTGGGTTCTGCCCCCAGCTCTTCTGGGGCTGTGTTAGTGGTGTGGCCTCATCAGGCTAATGCAATTGGGGTTTCAGGTAGTTTGGGGAGCTAACAGAGACCACTGGCCAGAAACAAAAAGAATGTAGTATGCGTGGGGGTGGGGGTGGGCTGGGGGTAAGTATGTAGGGGAGAAGTATTAAGGTAATCAAGAAATCCACAATTCATTTCCATTAGCCATTGGAATGCATCTTGACATTCTCATTTGAAAAGGGCTGAATTATGATCTGAGAATTTACGCCAAATCATGAAGCTGTGAAGGGGTTCCCTGGCCCAATCCCTGCGAACACTTCCTTTAACTCCCACTATGGTCAGCTGTCCAGGAACTTAGCAGCTAAAGAGGAGTTACCCAGGGCATTATTTAAAGGCAGCAGGGGTAGGTGAAAGTTGTATTAGTTTTCAGATTTTAATGTGGGTCTTTATGATTAAGTATTACGATAAATACAGAGGGTGCCAAAAAAATGTATACACATTTTAAGAAAGGAAAAAACTGTATTAAAATTGTAATACTCGATATATACCAATAACAAAAGATGAATACAAGTCATATGTATACATTTTTTTGGCCCTCTGGTATATTTTCCCAAATTTACATTTCTCTTTCTGTGGTTTCCTGTGGCTTGAGTTGGTCTCCATACTGGATATAAACCAGAGTGACAAACCAGATGAAGTGGATGAGGGAATTGGATTGTTTGGATTTGAGAATCTCCAGAATCTGGATACCATGCTGAAGTTTGTTTCTTGCCTACCAGGACCTGGATCCAAGGGAAAAAGTGAGTTTACCTTTAAAAATTGCTAGATACTATGCAGCCTACATGGGGTGATTTCCCCTTTTTTTCTTCCCTCTTCACTCTCAATTTTTATTATACCTTTCTTCTGGGAGCCATTAAAATACTTCTGTTCACAAGGCTTTTCTAGTGCTTTGCCTCACATAATCTGTAGAACATTCCAACACTGATAAGAGTAGGACAATTTGAAATTTAGTTGAGATCAGTCACAGAAGAGCTGAAAGAGAGCAGATATACCCCGAAAGCATGCAACTGGGGTCAGCATAGGTAAAACTTCCAGTTCTTTGGTCCTACCTGGGGCTTGGCCTAGGAAACTGTCAACTCAACAACTTGTGTAGGCAAGCTGGCTTTGAGCCAGTGAACTAGTTCTTTCTCTTTCTTGCAGATGAGGGAACTAGGGCTTGGTGAGGGTAACTCCCCAAGACACCATGGTGAATTTGGGGCAGGGATGGGGCCAGAACCCAGTGTCCTGGTTCTGACTGCGGCATGCCTCCCCATAAAGCGCACTGGGCACTAACGTGGACACCCTCATATCCTGTGGCCTGGCTTTAGGTGGACACTGGTGCGTTGTTATTACTCAGTCTACGTAACTTGTCAGAGTAATCCCTATCTTCTTTCTTCTTTGCCTCCTTCTCCCTCCCCTGCTTTCTCTGGATGCCCTTAACCACCATGCAAATAAACTTGTTTTTCTCAATATTTGTACAAGTCTAGAGACATGAAACACAAAGATTGCCTCATCAGAAGGCGGCCGTACCAGAGATCTGTATCTTGTTTATTTACGGAGACGAAAGATACATTTGAAATCCTCAGCATTGCTCTGGGGTAGGTGGAGGGAGGAGTCTGATCTCTTCTCGGCAGCTCATGGCCCACCTCCAAGGCCCCAGGACGTGCTCAGAGCAGACAGTGAAGTTCAGGTTTGTGGCAGTGCGATGGGAGCCAGACTCAGAATAGGTCAGAACCTTCCCTTTCATCTGTCACCCAGTCAGGCCACCCCAACTGGTGGCCAGATTGCTTAAAAGAGACTAAAACAGAAGGTACTTTGCAAGGCTATAATAAGCATTTTATAGCAAGGTAGGCCTTTCCTCCCTATTGGACCGCTTGGGGAGTCTTTGGAGGTAAGAAAGTGTAACTTTCATGGGCAGGAAGCAACTTAAATTTATTTGGTGATTTCCCTTTCTGTAACCAAACCCTATGCCTCGGCAAGTGAAAGGACCACATTCCAGAACTGTGTTTGCCTCCACCCTGGCTAGGGTGTGAGAGCCCCAAGTGGTCCCTGCGGTTGGTCTGATCTCAGGCAATGACCAGCTGAGCTCAGTTTCTCTCCTACCCTCTGCCATTCTGGATATTTCTTCCATAGGGCTGAATGGACCATGACCTCTGGATGTTGTTTGGCCCCCCCCAAGCCCTCCAGTTACTCAGTCCCAGGCTGACGCGCCTTCCTGAAACAATTAGGGCAGCCCTGGTCTGAGATATTTTACATGGATCCCAGTTAGACTTGGCACTGCGCCCAGGGAAGTCGCTCATCTGGTACATAGAAGGGAAAATGGCACACCACGTGTGCCTCCCATGCACCCAACCTGATGCTCTGCTTGGCCCCTGATGGTGAAGCAGAGGAGACAAATGTCCTGGCACGTCATGCTGGGTGTCTTTAGAAAGCAAGAACGCTGAGTGGCAGAGGAAAACTCGGGGGGGTGAGGAGCACATATCATGCTGGAAAGCAAACTGCTTCCTTGGTACACATCTCCATATGGGATAAGCCCACACCACATATGGGTGGAGGGATGTGCAGAGAACTCTAGATCCCACATGCTCTGTGTGGGACCCAGCTGAGAGTTTCGGGCACAGCCTTGCTCCCTCTGCCTCTGAGGTTCTAGTTCCCAGTGTGCCAGGGACAGGAGGACTGTCTAAACTGGGCCCCAACTGTTTGAGGCAACTACCTTTTCCACTTATTTCAAACTTACAAGGCAGAATACACCCCGGAGGGCTCTGAAGTTTTGTGCTGCTGTGCAGGCATCTGTGAGCTGCAGGTCCCCACAGGAAAGCTGTCAATGGAATCAGCAGTGGGAGACAGCTGCCCCCTTACTGACTCTGGAGCTTGAACCTATGGCCCAGGATGCTTTGCATGGTTGTCATAAAACCAGAAGGAAAATGGGAAAGGTCGAATTTAAAAGCCAGAATATATTTTGCTGAAAAAATGTGTATGTGTGTGCCTTCCAGAGAGTGTGCTCCCTGAGAGAGACTTGCACAGTTCATTCCAACATAAACAGGAACAAGAGGTAACGGCTCTACTCAGTAGAAAACCAGCAGCATCCTTTCGCTCCCTGGGGATCCCCCAGGGTCCTCATTAGGCAGCCTCTCCTGTGGCAGGAGGGGTATGCCTGGTCAACACAGCTATAACTCATCCATCATGGCCAGCAAATCATCGCCCTTGCTGGCGCTCCACCTTGGCTGGTCTGTGATCTCAAACTCCCCCATGATCCGAGCCAGCTCTTTGTTCCTTTGCTGGTCCTGTTGGAGAAATGAGAGGTGCAGTTGGTATTCAATTCTCAGCCCACCACTGTGATGCATTTCAGTTCCTCACCTGTTTTTCAGGATAGGAACTATAGTTACATGCTGATTAGAGAGAAGAAGGGAGGGCCCCTGAAGTTCAAGGTTATTACAAGATGAAGAGGGGAGTAAGATCTGACTTGTGGAATCCTTTGCACACACCTGAGTAGCTTGTATGTTGACAACTTCATAGGATAACTCTTCTGGCCTGCTCAGCGCTGCTTGTCTGCATAAGAAGGTAGAGAAGTGGGTCAAAGGTTAGGGTTCTCTCCAGTGTGGCAAACTGGCCCTTGATAATTTGGCAACCTATTTTTTTTCTGCCTCATCTTCTGTCATTTCCCTTCAACTTTCTACCACATTGCCAACCAAGGTACCCTACACTCCAGAAAGTCAAGTCCTATGACATCTCTGTGCCTTTGCACATACTAAACTCTGCCAAGAATGCTTTCCCTTCCTCTGCTTGGCAAACTCCAAGATCCAGCTCAGATGCCAACTCCTTGGGTCTGCTGGTACAAAGTCATCACTGTGTCTTCCATTAGCGCATTGATGAGTATGACGCTGAAATAACTTATGTACATGTTCAGTTTCCTACTATGTGGGGAGCTCCTGAGGACAGGCTCTAGGTTCTACACTCCATCTTTGTGTCCCCAGCACTTACCATAGTACCTCACACACAGAAGTGCACAAAAGAAGCTAGTTCAATGGATAGGAAAATAGATGGCAATGCCCACCCCAAATATTTGTTTGTGAGGATGATCATGAGAGAATGAATGCAGAAGTGCTCTATAAACTGTAAAGCACTGCATAAATCTCGGTGAATGACTACCGCGACTGGTGTTAGGCCGTCTAATCCTAAAGACATCTCGACCTTCCTTTGGTTTCTTAACAGACTTTTCTTAATATGGTGACCATGATTTCCAATACTTCTTGTTCACCTGTGCCATGCTAAGTAAAACATTAGAACTATCTCTATTTTTTGAATGAATTCAGAAGGTTCAGGCTATTTAATACTGGTGGATTCTTCTTTAACTAGGTTATTGAATTTGCTGACATGTCATTTGTGATCTTTACAGCTGTATTTATAAGTGTCACTGGTTTACAATGGCCCCTTTTTTTGGTTTATCACACATAGGATTTTTATATATGTCTTTAAAGAAATAGTTTTAAAACATACTCCTCCTCTTCATCGGTGGTAAAGAGATTCAACTGGAATCCTGGCTCAGGGCCCCCGGGTTTCTTAATCTCCATTCCTCCCATCAGCCTGGCCAAGAAATTCAGCTCTTCTTTAGCAAGAGGGTTTGGAGGAGCAATGCTTTGCTGCAGAAACAATTGCATGATTTTTAGCCACAGTGAAAGTGATCCTATTTCCTGCTGAGACCCAGAGACCCAGGGTGGTATTATAAAATAACTCTACATTATTTCTGGGAAGTACTGGGACCAAATAAAACATAGAAAACAGGCTTGACCAAAAGAGAAACCATCTGCGTTAGAAGCAGAGGGACTCTAGCAAGACAGCAAACCAGAGATTTTCACACTTTCAAGATGAGTGCAAGGCCCCAGGGACTCGGTTACCCTCAAACTACCTTCCTCCTTGAAGGAGAACAACACTGCTTCCTCTTGGGTCAGTCCAGTTCCCTCAGCATTCTCAGCATTCACAAGCAGCCTTAGCCAAGGCTCCAGGTCCAAGGACACTCACTCTATAGGAGCTACCACACTGCCCTCAGGTGGTGACCGTCGTGAACACATCCCTGAGTCCATTCCCTCTCAGTCCTGTCCACGTCAACCTTCTCCCCTTCTTCCCTCGGCTCCCTCTAACCCAGCCTTCCCCTGCTCTGCCTCTCCCATCACTCTGCGGCCAGAATCACCTAAAGTAGAGTTCTCATCCCACTTCTCCCATGCTTGAAACAAACCTCTGCGCCTCCTGCCTAAAGGACGAAGTCCAAGTTGTTTAAGCCCCTACCTAATCAGGCCCCCGTGTCCCTGTACAGTCGAATCGCTGGCCGCCTGCCTCAATTAGGCCATGATCTAGCCCTGTTTCCCCCAAACACTATGCTCTCCTGCCCTTCGGAACCTTTGTTCAAACTGTCACCTTGGTCTGCACGCCCATTTCTTCATCTCAGCTGTTTAGTATCTTACCCACTCTGGAACTCCACTTGAATATCACCCCCTCTGAAAAGCCTTCCTGATCCCGGCCCGTCTCCACCCCACTGCACAGCACACGTGCTCTGGCACAGCGCTTTGTTCAGAATACCCAGGGGGCTCTTCTTCCATGTGCTATAGTTACTTGTTTCTACTGCTGTCTTCCCCAGAGTACCACAGATCCCTTCAGGACGGGACCAGGTCCAGGCCAGCTTTGTGTCCCTAGGTACCCAGCCTATAGAAGTAGTTCGACAAGCATTTGCTGAATAACTGAATATTCCATCATTTGTCCCATAGCTAGCTGGTAGCTAGCTCAGTGAAAATTGGTAAAGGTGGAATTCAGAGACCCTAAAACCCCATTTTGAACTTAGCTACCACATCATTATATAGGGAAGCATTGAAAAGGGATGTTTTCATGATCAGAATACGCACAGGTGCTGAGCTTAGCAACCATGGACCTAATGGCACTGGTACGATGCTAATTTCACATGTCCTGGTGTGTGGTTCCCACTTAATTATGGTGATTGAGCCAAGCCTAAAATTACCTAATTAGTCAGATCACTGGAAGTCTCCATGAGAAACTACAATTAAAAACCTGTGTACTTGTAAGCCTGAATCGAGAAGATTGCAAACAATGAGAGAAACATTGGCTAGCTTTCAAATCTAGAGTTCCCACCCTTCTCCCCAGCCATATGTTTGTATCTAGAGTTAAGCTCAGAAGAAGGGAGGCAGAAGCTCACCTGCGTCTGTGAAGCTAAGTTGTTTGATGGTCCAGACATATGGGTTTCCACAGGCCTGTTCACACTGTACCTGGTGTCAACAGAATACCATGACAACACTGTCCAGCCCTTTACACCGACTTCCTTCCAACCTGTAAACAGCTCACAGCTTTTATTTTGAGACATTTAAAAGCATCCAGAAAGGTGCTGGGATTACAGAATACAACTGAGTGTCAACCCTCAAATTTCACTTCCTCCCAGGGAAAAATCCCTGGGAAGCTGTGTGGAAATGCCTCTGCTTGCCAAGTTACATGGAATGCTGGAAAAATGTGAGCAAGCCTTTCTGGATCTCCATGGCCACTTAACATCATTTCTTTTAAACATGTTGAGTTGTCTTATGTTTGGAAATCTTAGGTGCCCTTTAAATATGGGAGAGCTCTGCATGCATTGTATCTAAGGGGCAATCACTCCACTTGTCAGCAGGGATTTTTCACAGCAGAAGTCACAAGCCGACTTCTTAAGTGAAGTGACTTCCCTTCAACTTGAATTCATTCCGGGAAGGAGAGTTTGCTTACATATTAGTTCCCAGTTTCAGGACTCGGTCTCCATACAATTCAAAAGAACCTTCTTTTGTTGCTGCGACGTAATTTCCGCTGTGCTGGAATTCGACCCTCTTCACTTCTTCACCTTTGGTGTTGAACATTCTACAATACAAATTATGACATGATGGAATGTTCTCCAGGCTCCGGTAGTCATGGAGGCATCTTTATTCTTTGTACTATGGGACAAAGAGGAATTTATGCATTCCTTCAAGATAAACATACTGGTTGTGGTAATAATAATGATACAACAACAATAATCATTATAATACAAGTAATACAAGTAATATTTATTGAGTCCATGTCATGTGCTGGGTGCTGTGTGAGCACTTTTGAGTATTATTACATTATCTTATTCGTCCTCGCAGTAACCATTAGGGAAATGAATCCTGGAGAACTAGGTGACTTGCCGTCAAGGATCTGCTACATGGCAGAGCTGAGGTTAGAACCTGACCTCCTCATTGCTGTGCTTTACTGAAGAAAGAGAGGGGCCCAGTGCCCTGCAATCTATGTGGTGGCCCACATGTTGGTTTCCCGGCACCCCAAACACTGGCCTGACAATTATTGTTGAGAATTCACCTGATGAGTCCCGGGACTTCAATTCCCCAGGGAACAGGCCCGGACACTGGCAACACAAAGCGACCGTTAGAATTCTGAACTCTGTCCTTTAGAAAGATGGACACCTGGGGAAAAAAATACATTTATTGTCATTTTTCTTGATATATTTTCATAGACATAAGCATTGTGAGGATGGAAAGTGTGTAATGGGTTAGGAATGTTACCTAGTGAGTCTGTAACAATAAGATCAAAACTCCTCGTAGCTAACACCTGCGGAGTTGTAGTGTTTTTACAAACAGACTTGTTTTGAGCCTCATAGCAAATCTTCCAGGTGAGTTGTATCACCCCCGTTTTAAAGACGAGAAAGCTGAGGTTCACAGAGTGAGGTGACTTGCCCAAAGAGAACAATGGGAGACAGGACCCGACTTCAAAACCAAGGTGACTCCAAATTCCACACCCGTTCCTCAGTTCCCTGCTAACTTTCCATACAGCTGCGAGATTGAGCTACAAGGACCTCACTGTCTCCACTGTACAGACGAGGAATCGGCAGCTCAGAGATTAAGACACCTCTCCTCAAGGCCAGCCAGCTCATAAGGGGCAGAGCTGCGGATTCAAACTAACCACTATGTTTCTGACTCTGGAGCCTGAACTCTTAGCCGTGCGCTGACTGGGGCTGGAGCAGGTGAATCCAGCTGGCACGAGAGCTGGACGGTCTTTCATGTGACTGAAAACACCATATATGCTTATTTCTACTCCTGGGTTTGTGTACTCTGTATTGAGCTCTTGGTCAGATTAAATCCCATAAAGATTGGAGCAGTTAATCAGTTCTGTTGGATCTTAGCTTCCTCACCTGTCCAATGACAAACTGGGAAGTCCCTTCAAACTCTGAAATTCTACAAAATTATATTTGTAACATCATCAAGAATAAGCATCTGTTGTGTGCTAGGCACTGAAAATGCAAATTAGTAAGGATTTATAAGCTGTCTATTGGGCAGGCTGATGGTAGACTGACTGTGTAGCGTACATCTTGGCTGGGCCACTCCTCGGCTGTGGCTTTTGGTAAGTTATACAACCTTTCTGTGCATCATTTTTCTCTTTGGTAAACTGGGGGTAATAACAGTACCTATTCAATGGCTTCATGTGACAATTAAATCAGGTAGTGAACAAAAAGTATTTATGTACTTAAGAACCTGACACATAGTAGGTGCTATTATTATTAGTATTACAGTCTAGTTGGACACAAACATAAAACGGGAAAAATGACACTATAAAGCAGGCTATGCGGACTAGTATATGCATTGTAGCCCACTGAGGAGAATGGCTCCAGGCATGGAGGAGTGACTGTGGGTTTGGAGCTAGACCTGGAGGAGGAAGGTGTGAAGACACTTCAGAAGCAGAGATGGGCAGGCACAAAGCATGCTTTAGGTGGAAATGTGTAAACTGGTTTAGTTAGAGAGTTTGGCTGGATGACCGTTAAGGAATTTTTAACTTTGAGAGTCTGTGATCAAGGGATGTGAATACAGGCATGGAGAAAGAAAATTTGGACAGAGAAATGAGGGGGGTTAAACACACACACACACACACGCTCCAGATGCTCCATTAGCCTAATTCTAATAGGTCAACTATGTCACAGTAGATGTGAAATGTACAAACTTAAGGCAAGTGTGTGTCTGTGTTTGACCCGAGAATCTGCCCTTGGCTAGATACCGTAGACTGTTGGGTCTGTCTGCTTGCCCAGCCCCTCTGCTGGCCCTCACCTATAGGTGTGACTCTCTCATGTTCTTTTCTTCTCACTCCCCTCCCCCCACCCACCCACCCCACCATCTACTCCCATATACCAGTGTTCACTTGTGCGGACGGCTCCCAGATCTCAAGCTCCCACTTAGCATTTTACCCTGGGCACCTGAGCCATCGATCCCATTGCCTATTAGACGTGTCCACCTATAGGTTCCATGGGATACACCTCAAATTCACCCTGCTTAGAATAGGCTCATCATTTATTTTTTCAAACCTGACCCTTCTCTGGTGTTCCCAACCTCAGTGGACAACGTCACCAGGTCACCAAGTGAGCACGCTGAGTTCCCCTGCCTACCACCTTCCCATGTCTATTCAGTCACCAAGCCCTGCCAGCCCAGTGGTCACTCCCAGTATCTGGCCCCTCCTCTCTACCCTGCTCCCTAGTGTAGACCATCGTCATCTCTTGCCTGGCCACTGTGGGGACCTCCTAACTGGTCTCCCTGCCTCCCCTCTCATCTGTTTTGGATCCATCCTCTACTCTGCTGCTGAAGAGACTCTTGTAAACTCCTATCTGACCATGTCCCTCTCCTACTTTGCCTGCCAGGTAATGTCCAGTTGGCCCTTGTTCTTCTCTGCAGCCATGCTCCTCCTTGAACCCTACGTTCTAGCCATACTCAGCCGCTTGCAGCCTTCCACCACCCCACACCGCCAAATACGCCGGGCGGTTATATGGCTCAAACCTTTACTGAGATGGTGTCTTCTGCCTAGGGTGTCCATCTGAACCCCTTCTGTTTTCCCATGGGCCTGGTAAAAACCTATTTCTTTTAAAAGATATCAGATCCTCTATGACGACTTTCCTGATTCTCTTAGGAAAACGGACCACCCCATCCTTTGCATCCTCTCCTTTACACTCTTCTGTTTTAGAACCAAACATCTGTAAGGCACTTAGTATATTTTCCCCTCTCTAATGAGGCCAGGAACCCTGTTTCTTACAGAAAGAGGAAAGGAAGGTCACTGAGCTATGGGGCTGGAGTGCTGGGTGAGACATCTCCATGAGCCTTCACGCTCCCCAGGAGGATGACAGGACTCTGGTGGCTGGGGGTAGAGTGACTCAGGGATTTAAATGCTCAGTGAATATGGGTGAGTGACTTGGCTGTGATTTTCAGCAGAGTGGTGAGTACAGGGCTTTGGACAACGTTTGGTGGCTGGTCTGCCTTACAGGACGAAGGCTAAATTTGTGAGGGCAGGAGAATAATGATCTGAAAGTGACGGGGAAGCAGGCAGAATGCTGACCCGGCTTCTCACATCCTGCCTGCGGGTGAGGGTGAATGATCAGCCTCCACCAAGTGGCCAGAAGTCTTCAAATACCATCTCTGTGCTATATGCTGATGATGCCCACATTTACGTCTCCACTCTGGACCTTTCCCCTGAGCTCTAGATTTGCATATTCAACTGCTATTTCACCTTGCTATTTGGATGTCTAATAGGCAAATCAAACAAATAGAATTAATTAATTTTCCTACCCAAATATACTTCCCTTCAGGGCTTCCCCCTCTCAGTAAATGGCATCAGTTGCTCAGGCCAAAAATTTCATAGTTGTTCTTC
This sequence comes from Rhinolophus sinicus, assembly GCF_057876585.1. Lineage (NCBI taxonomy): Eukaryota > Metazoa > Chordata > Mammalia > Chiroptera > Rhinolophidae > Rhinolophus > Rhinolophus sinicus. The sequence continues at coordinate 25,219,418 of NC_142514.1, forward strand.
ATTCTTCTTTCCCCCATTCTGCAAATCTGATCTCTTAGTTAAGTCTTACCAATCTTGTCCCGGAAGTATGTCCCAAATGTGAATACTTCTCACTATCTCCACTGGTAGCATTTAAGCACTTTCATTTTGTACCTAATTTCCACAATGGTTTCCCAGCTGCTGTCCTACCTCTACCCTGACCCCATATAGTTTATCTTCCACAACACAAATTAGATCATGTTACCACTTACCTTAAGATGCTTCAAATCTCTTCTGTACTCTTAGAATAAAATTCCTTACAAGGGTCTAAAGTTAAGTCAACTGGTAGGTACCAGTTTATTTAAAACCAGCATCTGTTCTGATTCGTCAGTGCCCATGCTGCACAGCTTGTAAACTTTGAGTGTCACTCCTGCCTAGACCTGCTTCACTCACACTGGCTTTCGCCCTTTCCAAGGAACACATTGCGCTTCTTCCCATCTAAGGGCCTTTGAACTTGCTGTCACTTCAGTTTAGATGCTGTTCCCTGAGATCTCTGTTAGTTACATTCTTAACGAAACTATCTATCCTCAGAAAGGCTGTCCTTAACTCTACCATCTAAGGATGTGCTGTCCAGTATAGTAGTTGCTAGTCAAGGGTGGCTACTTAAATTTAATACAACATTGAGTTTCTCAGTAACACTAGCCATATTTCAAGTGCTCAATAGCCACATGTGGCTAGTGGCCACCACAGTGGATAGCACAGATACAGAACGACAGAAAGTTCCATTGGACAGTGCTGGCCTGATGCAAATCTCATCCCAGGTGCCCTCTATAACTCTACCTTAGGTTGCCATCTTCTTAAGTGTTATCAGAACCAGAACATAACTTACTTGTCCTCCCTGTTTCTTGCTGCTAGCGGAGAACCTCCTCAAGGCAGGGTCTCTTTTCTGTTCACGTATATATCTCAAACACTGAATACAGTGCCTGGCATAGAATAGGCACTCAAGAAATATTGGTTAGACTGACTAGTTTTCCAGGGATGAAATATTTCCAAGTGGAGTGGATAATGGAGTGGAGGTATTAAGGAACATTCTATGAAGAGGCGAAGATGGAGTGATGTTTTCTAAGAACTGAAACAATGGAAAGAATGTGAGGAAAGTGCATGCTGGAAGGATGCATGACTGGGAATGAGAGTACGGGAGAGGGTGGGTGACCCAGGCAACTCTGGAGGTGTTCTGGAGGGCTGAAAAGGGTTGGGAATGGAGATGGTTGCAAACGACAGCTCAGGATTCCAAATGGAACTCGTCTCCGGGCAGTCTCTGGCCAGGCCCCAAGAGCAGGTCAGCGCCTTCATTGCATTAGAGCGCTTCCGGTGTTTCGCAATTATCGCAGAAAGTTTTGGATATCAGATGAGGAGTTTTGGTTAAACAATGAGCAAGGACGTATTAGATCAGAGCCGTGTTTTCTTGATTTAGTTAGTTTGTTTTGCTTAAAAAAAAAAAAATCCAAAAACTATCAAGACTGCTTTGGAGACAGAGAAAAATCTGTATAGGCAATCACAAATTGTAGCCGAGCAGAAATACCATTAAAGACCAGACTTGGAAAACCAGACAAATACTACAGACCAGTGGATAAATACTGCCAGGATGTGGGAACCCTATTCCTCTTGGTGAGCATTCTGGTACTTCACTGCTTGCCCATTTAGCAATTAAAGCTTAATATATTTTGTGGTTTAATATACTTTAATGATTTTGTTATAGACTTATTATTAGAAGTGCCTTTTCATTATATTGAATTTTATCTTGTCAGACTTGAGAAATCAATATGGCTGCTTATATTACTACAGCCCATAAAATAATGTGCAAATGTGCCCAGTCTTGATAACATGATGCAGAGTCTTCAGTATTTTAAAGCAAGGCGAAACTTAATCTTAGTGGTACTTTCATATTTTTAATTTTAATTGATGACTAGTAGGGACCTTAATTTATATCGATGTGATTATTGTTCCATCCATAGCAAATGAAATTATTCATGAGGGTTAGAAATAAAAATGGCCTCAGAGTTGAAATCTGTTTGTCTTCCCTGGTCCATGGAAGGGAAATAACAACCAGGCACTAAACATGTTCTAAGTCTTCTTCTTTTTTTTTTTTTTAATTTTTATTTTGTGAATATGTTACACGTGCATATGTACAAAATTCAAAGGCCCAAAGGGTATACAAGGGACCCTGTCTCTCTTGTACCCGTCTTCCCTGCAGTTTACTACTCCCGGGGGACAACCACTGTGACCAAGTCCTTGCCTATCCTTCCAGAAGCCCTCTATACTATATATGTATACATTGGCAAATATATATCATATGCTACGTCAGTTCATCCTCCCAACAGACTCTAAATGGGTTGAAACTAAGGCTCAAAGAAGTAATTTGCCCAAGGTCACAGAGCTGTGCTGGAGTGGGACTCAAACACAAGAGTGTTTGACTTCAGAGCCTGAGCTCACTTTCATCCATCTTTCCCGTATCAGTGTGTTAAATTAGGGGAAGGAACCAAGTCCTGTCCAAGAGAGACAGTGCCCCAAATTCGAAAGCTCAGAAATATGTTTGTAAAAGTGATGGTGTAGAATTGTCTGGAGCAGGCGTGACAGGAGGAGGCAGGGTGCAATGGGAGGCAACAGCCAACAACAAGTCTGAGGGCCTGAGCTAGGCTGGTGGCAATAGGAATGGAAAGGAGGGTGCGGACAAGGAAAAGGCAGACTCTGGGGGCCTTAGAAGCAATTAGATGGAGACCAGAGAAGGGGAATCATGGGTGACACTCTGGTTCTGGGCCAAGTGAGCGGAGGAATGATGGTGCCCTCAAAAGAAATCAGGAAGTTATGGCAGGATTTGACTTTTGGAGATTAGTTTAGCTACAGAAATTAAAATTATAGGCACTGGCGGGCATCCTCGTGGAGAGTTTGAGCAAGCAGGTGGACATGTGGTCTGGCTGGCAGGGCTGAGGCAAGGGGAGGGTAGAGGTTAGATTCAGGAGTCCTAGGTGAAGGAGCTAGACAGTGGGGAGGAAAGAGATTCCTAAAGAGCAGGGGGTGGGTGGAGGCAGAAGGAGGAAGTTCGGAGACAGGAAGACAGAGAGGAAGGAATGAGAGGCATGGAGATGGAAGAGGTAAGGGAGGGTCAGGATGGTATGGTGCCATGAAAATTCCGGAAAGGCAAGAGTTTCATGGAGAAGGAGGGCAGCCTCCTAGCAGCATCAGATACTGGAGAGGTCAATGATACTAAAGGTTTGAGAAAAGGCTTTGCAGTTTGAGATCAGGCTGGTGGCCTTGAGAGCACATTTCCTCTGGAGAAGGGAAGAAACCATGTTTTAAAGAAACATATAAGGTAACCATATGATTTCACTGATATGTGGTATATAAACCAAAAACAACAAAGAACAAGACAAACAAATAAGAAAAACTCATAGGCACAGACAATAGTTTAGTGGTTACCAGAGGGTAAGGGGAGTGGGGGGGTGGGAGATGAGGGTAAAGGGGATCAAATATATGGTGATGGAAGGAGAACTGATTCTGGGTGGTGAACACACAATGTGATTTATAGATGATGTAATACAGAATTGTACACCTGAAATCTATGTAATTTTACTAACAATTGTCACCCCAATAAATTAAAAAAAAGAAAGAAAGAAAGAAACATATAAGGTAACCGGGAAGCAATGGCAGTATTATCTATCCTCGGTCCACTGAAAAACTGCTGAGATTTGTTATTAGAAAGTTTCTCATCACGAAGCCGAATACTGAGGACATCACTACCTGGGCAATCTCAGCCCTGTCTGCCAGACTACTTGGCACCCTCTTTCCCTAGGACAGCCCTGGCAGGGTGCTCGTGGGCTTCTCATTCACTCACCCGGATGTGCAGGTCCTGGAAGAAGGTGAGGAGCGTCTGCCGGATCAGATGGAACTCCCCTGCAGGGAGACCCCCATATATCTGCCAGAGGCAAAGCAGAAAGAAGCAATTCACTTTCAGAAGTGAGATAAGACGTGCAGAGAGGTAGGGGTAGGTGGGCGCTCAGGGACGGGAGCCAGAAAAGCAAGGAGAGGACTCAGCTGCTGGGGTAAGAGGGGCAGCAGGAGAGCCAGCACCGCTCTCTCGCCAGAGGGACAAACCCCATTGTGCCACCCCAGGCAGGGGTACACTTCACCTCTTCTGTCCCCCACAGACCTGAGGAGGCTGTTCCCCAAGATTTAGCAGAACATTCACCACCAACCCCCTTTCCGAAAAGTTAGGAGAAAATGGCTAGGCTCTGTATCATTGCTTTCCCAATTTTGAAGGCAATAGTAAGAGGGCATAAGATGATACTGGGAGATTTTTAGAATTTTCTGGGAGAGTGGCAGGCTTTGCCATTCCTCATCCTGTTCTCTCTGTCACAGAATCTGCCTGTCATTAACAGAGGAATGAGAGCAAGCATTGGGGCGGAGATGTGATAAACTGAGGGTATCTTACTTCAAGCAGCTGCCGGAAAGTCTCATCCACTAGATGCAGGAGGGCTGGGGAGTCTTGGATGAATCCCTTGATGGCATCTAAATGATTGAAAGTGACCAGCAACACATCCTTGGGACGGGGACACAGCAATACTTGATATTTCAAAGCCATAGTCATCAGGTCATAGAGCTGCCAACCCATACACGAACAAAATAAACGGGATCATAAAAGCAGGCGTCAGAACCTCCAAACAGTGAAGCAGCCAAGCATTTAGTGAAAACAGTTCTGGGAATGTCATATAGCTCAGGCAACCAGATCAGTTATCCCTCAAACCAAGATGCTTTTGAGAGTAAAAGGGAGGTGATATTAATAATTACGCCTGGACAATAGGGGTAGACCAGGACATTGCTGGGCAAACCAGGATTTGTGGTCAGCTTATGTGCAATGCTGATGAAACATGTTTTAAACAATATCGACAGCTGTGGGGTCCTGTACTGGGTGCTGGACTCAGAGCGAAAACCCAAATTCAAGCCCTCCATTGCTGCTGACAAGTTGAACGGCCCTGGCCAAGTCTCCTCACCTCTCTGAGCCTGAGTTTTCTCATCTGTAAAACACAGATTCCCTAATTTCCTATTGTGGCAGAGCTGCTGAGAGGAGTAAATGAGAAGATACATATGAAAGTGGCAAGTATAAAGTTCTACAATTGTAGAAGAACAATTTTAAAGGATGAAACTACTTAATAGCAACAAGCTCCTCTGTATGGTATGACCATCCATGAATGAGCAGACGTGAGAAATTGATGAGGACCAAAGTGGTCAAGATAGGCTTTATGGAAGAAGGCAGTCACAGGTTTCAAACTGGCTGAGGAAGAGGAAAGGCATTCTCGTTGAGGGGAACAGCATATGTGAGGGCCTGGAGGCAGCCATGAGTATGCTATTTTCCTGGGAGAATGAGAAAAGCCGACTAGAGAGGACAGTTCATGTTGAGGCTGGTGGGAAATAAAGTTGGATAAGTACGACAAGATTAGAATAGTAAAGGTTTTAGAAAGACAGGCAAAATAATTTAGACTTGAGGTAGGTGGAATTAGGGGGCTACTGAAGTTTTCTGAGCTGACATGATAAAAGTGGTGATTAAGCAAGATTGGTCAGTCTGGCAATGATGAGATGAGAGAAGGGAGAGACTAGAGTTAGTTGGATTAGCTTGTACGTGGCGCCTGATAGGTTTGCAATAATATCTATTGACTGTATGAATGAAAGAAATTTTGTTGGAGTAATCCAGACTTAAAGCCTGGAATAAAGATGGCAGAAATGGAAAAGGCAGGGGGAAAAGAACATATGATACTTAGAAAGAAAAGCTATGAGTTATACGGTGACTACCTGACTAGATTTGGGGGATGAGGATGAGGGCTGTCCAAAATGACTACAGCATTTTCAACTTAGTGCCTGGGAGAAGGACGACGCTACTGACATAGGCAGGGAAGTCTGGGGGGTGGGAGACAGAAGGAGCCAGTTTGGGAGAGAAGGCTTGGACTCGCCTGAGGCAGGAATGAAAAAATATAAACTGCTACCATCTGAGTGTTGTGCCAGGCACATTTATATACGTTACCTCACTGATCACATTTAATCTGCACAAGAACTCTAAGAGGTTGATGTTATCCCGAGTTTAAAAACAAGAAAATTTGCCTAATTTCACAGAGCTGGTAGTAAGTGGCAGGGTGACATTTGAACTCAGGATGGTCAGATCCTAAAGCATTTGCTAGAACTTTCTATATGATTTCATTTCTCCAACACGCAGCTAAACATTTCACTCAGAAAGTGGCAGACAATAAGGAGCAGGCTGGTGTGCGAGTGTGAGTGTGTGTGAGTGTGTGTGTGTGTGTGTGTGTGTGTGTGTGTGTGTAATCCTAAAGATACAGATGTGAGCCTCTGCCATCATTATCAAACGCTGAGCACCTGTTGTATATGGGACACCATGCTAGGAGTAAAGGATAAAAACAGATATACTCGTAAGATGAAGAAACGAAAGTTCAAGAGTTCTTCAGTAAATGGGTAGTGACTGCTAGAGCTAAGACTTGAATCCAAGTTTGTTGATTCCAGATTCCGTGTCCTTTCTCTGTGGAAACTTAACCGTCCTTAAAGGTAGAGGGAGCAGAGCAAGCAGAACAGAAAAGATAATTAACGTTTTATTGAACAGTAGATCTACTATGTGCCAGGCCTAGGGTGTCACCCTGTGTATGTTTCTCACTTCATCCTCCCAGAACAGATGAAGTAGTTCTTGTTATCCCCATTTTAAAGATGAGAAAAGGGAGGCTCAGGGAGAGAAAGTAACTTTCCAAAGGTAAGTGGCAGGAGGTCAGAGGGCACAGTTAACGGCAGTCTGTCTCTCTGAGGTTTCCAGGTAGCAGCGATAAGTGAGCACTGATTTTGCATACCTAGCACCCACCACTGTCAGTCCTCATGATTTTAAAAAATTCACATAATGGAGGAATTTGAAAAGGAATTATTATAATTTATAAAAATGAACTGAAGTCCATATTTTATTCAGATTTCACTAGTTTCCCCGTAATGCCCTATTTCTGTTCCAGGCTCCCACGTTACATTTTGTTGTCATGTCTCCTCAGGCTCCTGTTGGCTGTGACGGTTTCTTTGACTTTCCTTGTTTTTGGTGACTTTGACAGTTTTGAGTACTGGTCAGATATTTTATAACATTACCTCCGAATGTTATTAGGTGTTTTTTCATGATTAGACTTGGGCTGTGGGTTTTTTGGGAGAAAGATCATGGAGGTTAAGTGCTATCCTCATCATACCATGTCACGGTACATACTACCAACATGACTGTCACCGCTGATGTTGACCTTGATCACCTGGGTGAGGCAGTGTTTGTCAGTTTCTCTACAGTAACGTTACCTGTCCCCCCCCCCCCCCTTCCCATACTGTCCTCTTGGAAGGTAGTTATTAAGTGTAGCCCACACATCAGGAGGGGGGAGTTATGCTCTCCTTCCGTGAGGGCAGAGTAGCTATAGCAATTATTTGGAATTCTTCTGAGTAGGAGATTTGTCTATTCCCTGCCATTTATTTATTTGGAATTTGTTTCCCAAAGAGAGAGACATATTCATGTTAGAAGTAAAGACTGAGCAGTTTTGAATTTGCTTTAACAAAAAAAAAAGCGCCTGGTTTTCAGAGCTGAGATTTGTTAAGAATGATGCAGAATTCACGTTTTTAGGGTTGGGCTAAGGTGTTCATAAATACGGGCGTGCGGACCAGTACTCTCGTTGGGCAGGTGGAATGATATAAACAATACAAGGGCTGGTGCAGATGACTTCTGAGCTCCTTCCCAACTCTGGAACTCAGTAGCAATATTTACAAGTGCCTTTTGCTTTTGCAAGGCACCTTTGCATACATTATATGTGATTCCAGTCTATGATAATCCACAAAAGATACAAGAAATGCAACCCAGGGGGGATGGAGGCAACTGTCTGCTCACCTTATCCATGCTGGCCTGGTTCAGTCTCATGATGGAGGCATGAGCCAGGCGGTCATAGACAGTCCTCAGGGCCTTCTTGGAGTAGAGCTCTTGGGGTTTGAACAATTCCTCCATAAACTTCCGATTGAACATGGTTGAGATGATGTCATTCAGAACTGTAGAGACAGGAGAGATACAGCTGAGCAACGTACTGGAGCAAGCTTTATTCAGGAAATGACCTCTGTGTATAAACTGGAGGGAGGAGCTGGGCCCATGCCGAGTAGGGATGCTGAGCGCTTGGTGAGATCCGCTCCCTGGGGAGAAACCACACAGATGTGCCAATAGCAAGCAGGGTCCAGAGTGCCTCATGAGACCATCTCGGAGCAAACAACGTACGTGTATGACAACTTACAAACGTGGTGTGCTTCAGCGGTTACAAACCAATTTACATACATTACCTCATGTGGTGGTAGGGGAAATGCTTCTTCTTTCTTTTAAAAACATTCCTATAAGCATTTTCAATTAGATCTCTTCCTTAAAATGAGAAATAGCATCACTCTTTTTTGTTTGTTTGTTTGCTTGGCAAATTTATAACATGTTTACTTAAAATTAAATTTTATAAAAATTGGACCAGTAATGGTAATTGACTTTTTCTTGGCAAAACATTTTATGACAATAGACAAGTCTACAAACTGGTTAGAGATCAAAATATTTCTAATGTTTCTATAAGACGTATACTTCAGATTAGGACCATTTCAGAATGCCTTAATTTCTACATTTGATCTATAATATTGATATTACACTGTAGTGCTATATCACATGCTATTGTTCAAATGGAAAATTTCCATCTGGTGAGAAAAAAAGGTCCCAATGTGTGTGCAAACCAAAGTGTCTAAAATTCTAGTTCTTGATTCATTCATTCATTTAGATATTTTTTGCAACTCAAATACTATTAGTTGAGGGCTAGGAAAACCCTCTGGTACAAGAGATAGGAACAAGTATGGTCGAACACAGATAACTCTTAATTAAACCAGGTATATTCTGGCCTACAGATGAGAGTACATAGATGCCAAGAGTATACATTCGTAGTAATTAAAATTTGGAAGAAAATTGGTTACTTAAAATAATTATACAAAATCAATTATAAAACACAAGTGATTATTACTGAAAGATACAAACGCCTTTCTTTTGCCACACAAAGGATATGCCAGGTGATTGGCTGAGGCCATATCTCTTAGAGTGAAGGGAAGGTAGAGCATTGATTTCATGATTTCAGGCAGTCTCTCTACCTTAAGTAATTGATAGCAATACCCTGAAGGCTCAGGTCAACTCCCCCCCCCCCCCCCTTCCAGTTCGAGAGGCTGTTTCTCAGTCTAGTTGTGTAGGACACAACTCCCTGGTCCATGCTGGTATTAGGAGCCTTGTGGTCTCTCCCACTCCCACCGTGAGGCAGTTGGTTGATGGGTCGTTGGTGGGCTGCTCACAGCAGCACACAGCAGCCCAGCTCCAGGGAGAGCCGTTGTTCACAATCTTAGCTGTAGAGGGTGCAGCCCACTGGCCCATGTGGGAATAGAACCAGCGACCTCGGCCTTAGGAGCACGGCGCTCCAACCACCTGAGCCACCGGGCCGGCCCAAGCCAGCCTTTTAAAGGAGCTCAAAGAGCATTTTTGGGGGGCAGGGGGAGCTGAGGGCTGGTTGTATTTAAATCTTAAATGGAAGGGCTACAGAGAGACATGGGAGGAGGGTCCCCCCCCCAACTTGACACAAAAGAACTGTGACTCCTTACAGAAGTGTTGAACTCACACTTGACCTTTGGATGTTATTCTAGATTCCATCCTATTAGTGAGGAATAACAAAATCCATCACTAACACAGGGTATCCCTCACATGTGACAATTTCAACCCATTGCAGCTTGCCCTTAATATACAAAACATGTCCCCAATGTGGTCCACTTGGAGACATAACTCTTCCAGGTTTGCCTCACGCATGGCCTTTTGCCTAAAACCTAAATAAGCAAGGACCTGCAATAAACTAGGTTTTCTAATGTTTTTCTTACTGTAGCCTATATAAAAATGCAGAATTTGCAAGGAGATAGTTACAAGCGAAAAGTCACATGTAAGGCCTCCAAAGAGAGAATCTGAATTTCCCACAGCTTTATGTAGGACAGGGAGAAGTGCCACAGAGGAGGAGTTCAAGTTAATGAATCACATCAGCTCTGATTATGTTAATCTTGAGTCTTTCAGCTCTTATCAGGATCTAGGAAAATAGCTTAGACCCAAATAAATCAGTTCTAAAAGAAAGAAAATCGCAAGGAGATTGTTAGCTGCTCTGGCAAAGTATGTAAGAAGCAAATGAAGCCTTTCCCTCTGGGAAGTAAATTAGCTATATACCACCAAGGCTCTTTGCACAAGAACGCGCCTTAAGTTCACCCGTTGGACCACAAATGCCCCTAGGGAGGAAATGGCAGTTCTATGGTTGGGCCCCAGGACCCAGGATTATGCCTCTCATTTAATTCTTCGGAAAGAATATGGGGTCACAAGCTAACATGCCCACATCTCACAACATGCTTCGCCTGGCACTTGGTTGAGGTGGGCCTACTGTGTACCAGACACTGAGATAAACACAAAGAGGAAGGAAATGTTGTTCTTGCCCTGAAGAAGTAGCCCAGGTCATATTTAAGTTAATTACTATAGAGAGAAATAGTTTTAACCATACCTTAGTCTGTCTTGGTGTTAGGTTTTGGCACTCACATGAGCTTTGCATAATTTCATGAGGCAGGAATGTACTAGAAGCCAGATTTCATCAGGAAGAAACTAGGGCCAGGAGCAAAGTGGTTTTTCACAGGGGCATCAGAAGGGTTAGTTAACTGAGCTTTAACATATGAGGCTTCTAGTCCTGGGTTCATATTATGAAGTTAGTTTCTGCTCATTATTTGTGAATGCTTAAGTTAAAATATATTCCAGTGATTCAACGATGTACACAAAAAAGCCTACAAAATCCACACTTCTCACCTAAAATTCTGCCACACGTCAAGAGGTGGGCCAAAAATTGCTCAAGAGAAATGGCAAAAAGATGATTGTGAAATAAAAGAGTATAAAGCACTTCGGTTGGGCTTTTCTTTGCGCCTGGCCTAATGAAATAATTCTCTAGACGAAGGCAATTGAGTTTTTATCAAACCTCTGTTGTAAATTTAATTGTTTATGGGAACATGCAATTTGAAACCAAGGGTAAAAGAGAGAAGCTATTACTTCTGGATGGCTATCATTGTATGTTCCAGGTGCTGGGCTTAGAACTTTCCATGCATTATCTCATTTAAATCCCAAGACAACTTGGAATTATTATCGTTATTCTATCAAGGAGGAAAACTAAGTCTTAGGTTCAAGTCCAAGGTCACACAGCTAGTGTTGAAATTGGAATGAGGTTGTTTGATTCTAATGCCTGTGCTCTTAAATATTATATATGTTATCTCCTCAGCATACTTGGTGTAGTGAGAACATTTAAAATATTGAGGACAGTGACTGATGACATGCATAAACCGCACCCAAATGCCAAATGATAGGAGGTACTCGTGACACTTAAAGGTGAGAATGGCTAGTGTCTTATTCTGAGGAATTGGCAACTTTTTCAGGTTTGCTGCTACCGTGTTTCCCCAAAAATAAGACCTAGCTGGACAATCAGCTCTAATGCATCTGCTGGAGCAAAAATTAATATAAGACCCAGTATTATATTATATTACACTACATTACATTATATTATATTATAGTAAAATAAGACCGGGTCTTATATTAATTTTTGCTCCAAAAGACGCATTAGAGCTGATTGTCTGGCTAGGTCTTATTTTTGGGGAAACACAGTAGTTGTAGGCGAAGAGGAAATTGAAGATTCGGCATGATAGGGCCACACTGCATGCATGATATCATGCCTTCTGCCCACAATCCTGACAGTCATGCAGTCACATGCTTCCATTTTTCTGGTTGCTCAACAGATATTTCTGTGTGCTAAAGAGAATGGTTCAAGGAAGGTCACTCATGTTGAAGCACAATTCTTTTGTTTTACGATACTATCACAGAATTGCTTTAAGGACTACCAAATAGGACAACCTATCCAGAAGTATAGCTATTGCCCCAGTAGTCCCCAAAAAGCTCGGAATTGATGAAGAGAGAAAAGTACCTCAGGTGCAATATGGTCCTTATGCCAAATTTGCTTGGTTTTCACCTTACATGCTGTATTTATTTAAGGAAAAGATTCAAATGTATAACCAATGTTTCAGCTAAAGAGAAACTCATGCCTATTTTTTCATTTTGAAATATTTAGAGTGGCCCCACTTTAAGCCCCAGTGATAAAGGACTGAGTGCACCTATGGATGCAGACTGAATACATGCAGCCCAGAGATAGCATACCTCGTTTTCTGTCCACCTCTGTCCATTCATCTACATGAAGCATATAAAAAGAAAACACCAGTTCATGAAGCGAGAACATCATTTTCAAGGAGGCTTTAAAAATACCAATTTCAATTATCTGGTCTATGGAACTTTTATTCTTCATGTTGCACCAATGTCTAGTATGAATACTCGGCCTTCCACCGAGACTTTTAAAAGGATGATGGATAAAAAAGTTCCACAAAAGCCCTAGCGAGGCTCTGTCTTATACAGAGAGGCCTAAGAGGAGAGGAAACTCAGAAGGACTAGCTACCTGGGGGTTTGTCTTGAAAGGCTCAAGAAGTCATCCTCTCTAATGCAATGAGGATATATATGATTAAAAATAAGGTTTTTAAAAAACACTAACTTCTGCGAGGAAGAATAATTCCAAGAATAGAGAGAGAAGGGAACTTCTTTTTGTATAACCTGATTTTTTTTTGTTTTTTATTAATGTAAGATTTCCCTTTCTAGAGTACTGGTGGAACTGTTTGAATTAGAAAACTTGAATTAAAAGGAATACATGTCTGTGTTTCTGATATACTTTTTCTATAGAGATGTGTGACTGCCAGGTAAAAAGAGGGGAGTAATGGTAGGGCCACTGTAAAGAAAGTTCCTGAGGACAAAGGCAGAAAGATGCCAAGAGGAGACCAGATAAGGAAAAAAAAGGTACTTGGCTGGAGAAATCTGTAAGAATTAAGACCCTTTATGAGTTGAGACCTGGCTCTACCATTTACTAACTAGATAATTTCAAGCAACTTGTTTAACCTCAGTTTCTTCATCTGTAAAATGGGGATCATAATCGTACCTACCTCATAGGGTTGCTGTGGGGATGAAAAAGATAACACACCAAGCACTTAGCTGGCTTCTCTTCTAGTCCCCCTTTCTCTACTGAAGGACACTGGACACCACCCATAAAGGATGAAAGGACTTTTTTGTCTTTCCTTATTTTGGGGGGCAATTTCAATCTAGAAAAACCACTCTCAGATAAACAGAGTTCTACACACCTTCACATTTAAAATACATTTTGTAACTAATGGTCTCCCTTGGAAACATTTGCCACTAGATTGTTTGAAAGGTGATTTCTGCAGTTATAATCAAAACATATTCGTGTCTTCAATACACAATGCCAAAAGCCCCTAAGAGACCAGTTTGGAAGGACAGCCAGAGCTGTGCCCTAACTGGCTGCAAAGGGTTCCCATTGCAAGGTCAGACTCCTCTGGGAAAATTTACCATCTTTCTCCCACAAGTCACAGGCGTTTGGAGAGAAAACACTGGGGAAGTAGCACGAAGAGTCAGACCTTCTTAAAGCTGACACTGGCTTCTTTAGCATAATGTCCACATCTTCTATCTTGTAGCATTTATTTTATAGGCAGTCTTGCCTGACAGGCTTGTGGGAATTCAGAAAGGTGGAGTTGCCACCCTTGCGAAGGTGTGTTTGGGAATCGTGGTGCTGCATGGGGCTCACCTACTCTAAAGGACAGCGACTACCGGCTGCCGACAAAATGGAGCTGGCAAACGCATGCCCAGGGAGGGGTACGAGGCCCTCCTGCAGGCAATGACGCGGAGCTCCAGCAGAGGTCTCTGCAATGCTGTGCGCGCGTGGCCCCTTCGCACTTGATCCAGGGGAAGATAAACGATATCGTTTTTCTATTATTTCTCCAGATGACTTGTTTCTGACAATTCCACTTCAGTTATATTTTGAGTGGGAGGCATGCGAAAGGCCGCCCAGAGCTGCCTGTTAAATTGGAACTAGAAAAATAGGAACAGAACTTCACCGCCATTTAGTTGCTCAGCACTACACTGCGATCTGCAAGTCTTGGGAAAATAAAAATCACTCCATGGCTCTATGCCTCAGTTTCCCCCTTCTGCAAAATGAGGACTGCAAACAAAATGTAGTGTCTTATTTGTGAGTATTTTTAAAAGGGCGGGAGTGAGGCAAAGGCAGCTTTTATTATGCTTGCAATTGCTTAAAATGTGGGACAACATTCAATATGCAACACTCAAAAGTTGCACCATAGACAGTACTTCCTTTCTGTTGAGTGCTGAACTACAGGCTGCACTGTGGGGAAAAACTACACTACCTGCACTGGCCTTGTGAGAGCAGGACGGCCTCCAGGAGACCAATCAGTTGTGTAAGACAATGAAAACATCTAGAAGAAATATGGTTTCCATTCAAAGCTTCAATGAAGCCTAGTTTACCGTGTCTGGTGTTTTATAGGCCTCTGGGCACGGTCATATCTCACAGTGGCCCCTGTTCCTGTAGCAACACCAACTCCAAATGGTGGCATGGATGAGTGTTTCTCAAGTTTGAATCCTACACTCTCTACTCTGTCTTCTACAAGTCCCCATCAGCCAACTATGGCACTTTCTGTTATTTCTTTTTAAAATCAGTGGGTATATTTTCAGTTACTTATTTTTAAAACCAGTGAGTATATTGGATATATATATATATATATATATATATTTTATATTTTTTTCAAACCTCTCCCTCTCCTCCCGACCCTCCGACTCCCTTCCTCCAAAGATTGTGATACAGTTCCCCCAGGTATGGAAGTATAGGGCAGCAGCTAAGGACATGTTGCTTAAGAGTATGAAGTCTGGAGCCCCGTGACCTGGGTTCAGATTCTTTACTCTTCCTCTTACCAGTGATGCAACCCTGGGCAAATTAGCCTTAGTTTTCCCATCTGTAAAATGGGGATAGTAGTATTACCTGTGTGATAGTATAGTTGTGGGGATTAAGGTATTCACGGAAGTCCTTGTTACATGGTAAGTGCTTAATAAATGTTTGTTGTTGTTGTCATTAGGAAGACACATCTCCCAGTTTTAGAATCAGTTACTGGACCAGACTGATAAAAAAAAAGCCCTACCTCCAGGGGATGCGCAGAAGGGCTGGATCAGGAGACTGTGGAGGGAATGAGTGTGTGAATGTGAATTACCAAAGATGGCTCCTGAAGACAAAGGAAGCCAGTCCACTAGTATTCACAGGGTCTTGCCCAGATCTCTTCAAAGACAACACTCACTACTTATTGTGCTAAGCATGTCAAATGCATACATTATCTCATTCAATGCTTACAACTTTTCTGTAAGGTATGTATTATTACTCCTATTTTATGGAAAAAGAAACAGACTTATAGAGGTTATACTCCCAGGTCACATAACTAGTTAAATGGCAACGCTAGAATTGGGATCCGTATCTGTATGACTTCAGAGAACACACTCTTAATTGCCAACTTACACTGCCTTCCACGAAGCGGACTACCTACCACTCCAAGAACTACCAGTCAGGTTACAGTGCCATTAGCCCAAATGAAATCACGCAACACAGGCGCCAAGGAAAACAGAACTCCGTTGAGGAAGAAATGGCAACATCATATAAAACAGCTAATTTAGATAATCAGTTCAACAGACATTTACTGAGCACTGATTTATTCTGGTCTAGACATGATGCCAGGTGCAGGAGTACAAAGATGAGTAAGGCAATCACATGGGGGAAACACATACGGACCATTTCAGGATAATAATGGTCAGTGATAAGGTAGAGAGGCACGCATGGACTGCTATGGGACTACGTGCCAGGCCCTTTCCCCATGTGAGGGGGCATCCCGAAGGAAATGAATCTCAGGCTGAATAATGCAGGATGAAAGGGGAATTACTAGCATGGAAATGGGAGGTTTGGGGTAGGATGAGGATTGCTAGCACGGAAACAGGCAAGAATATACTTTAAATGGAGACCTACAGCAGTTAGGTATTAAGATACAAAGTAGGAGGCAGGCAGTGGAAGGTGTGACTGCAGAGGTGGCCAGAGATCAGATCAGGAAGAGCCCTGAAATGTCCTGCCAAGGACTTGGCCTCCATGCAGACAGCAGTGGGGAGCTGACACAGGGTTTTAAGTAGTGGGGAGTATGGACAGATTTGCATTTTAGAAAGCTTTCTGGCAGCAGTTTATAGAATGAATGGAGGGGGTATGCTATAGGGAGTTCCTTTCATCTCTTTATGCTTGGACTTGACTATCTCACAGGCATGATGGTGACTATCTGAATATGTATGCTTAACATCAATTGAGCATAGAGACTGCTGGAGAGAATCAATGTTTTAATCAGTGCCCATGTCAGTTAACTTTCCCTCCTCTACAGTGAAATATAATATTTCCTTCATATTTAATCCCAGGAAACTTGGTGAAAGCAGTTGTTGGTTGAGAGGGGAAGAAAAGAGGGTGAGAAAAAGGGTGGCAGAGTTCTGGGTGGTCATTTCTCTGGGGATTAGATGTGTATATGGGAGACAGATTTTGCATTTTAGAAACTCTCATATAATTATTTCCAAAATTGCATTCTCTTCCAACAATTGAGAAGGGAAAGAATGATAACTTTCTTATGTTTTACTATTTATCTGCTATTTCAGGACCCCACCTTTCTAGAAATAGCTTTGGAAATGAGCAAGACTGGCTTCCAGGTTATGAAGGATAATGCTACGCAGAGGAATGGCGATCAGAGCCTGTTCTGGGGGGAAGAGGCTAGCAAAGGAAATGTCTCCGGGTGGTGGGCAGCTGCGACTCCTACATTTGGGAGGGATTGTATGTCAAGAGAGATTAGGAAATCACCTCTCCAATTTGAGGGGATGAGGAAATTGGGGTGGGGGAATGAGGGTATCCTAACAATATTCAGTGGGGGTATTAAATCCCTCTGCTGTGAAAAGATCTTTTGGGCAATTTGACTCCTGAGGTGCTCTGACTGGATGGGGCTCCGGCGTTGTGAGAAAGGTCCCTGGCTGTAAGAGTGTAGGGTGCAGGGGTGTTGGTCAGTCTGTAATGGGGCCTGGTTGTGGGAGCTTAGGCGGCGTGAGGGGGCCGGGCTGCGGGGCATGAAGCTGGCTGTGGTGCCCGGTGAGGGGGCCGGGCTGCGGGATGTGGCACTGGCTGTGGTGCCCTGTTAGGGGGCCGGACTGCGGGGCGTAGGGCTGGCTGTGCGCGCTGGGCGCCTCTCACCTCTGCGGGCCTTGTCTCCCGGGATGTTCTGGGCCCGCAGCCGCTGGTCCAGGATGTAAAGCATCTCCCCGCCCAAGTTCAAGAAGAGCAGCGGTAGCGTCCGCACCGACATGGTGCCGGAAGCGAGCAGAGCGAGCGAAGAGCCCTAAGGTTGAGTAGCCAGAGGCCTAGAGGCCCAACCACTGCGTCCTCTTCGTCTGGTTGCTAGGGCAACGCAGCGGCCTGCACAAGAAGCCAATCAGCAGGCCGTTTGTTGGGAGGCGCCCAGAGGCGGACGCTTATTGGGCTGAGTGCCCGAGACCTACGGGGTGCATTTTGACTTTCTGAAGTTCTCGGTAATGGCTAGGGCTGGCGAGGCAGCGGCCGGCCCCGCGCGCGACCACCCTCACCCCGTGCGGTCGCGTGCGCAGGTGCCCGAGAACGAGAAAAACCCAAGCCAAACTTTAGAGCTGTCTCCGAGCAGGTGGACCAAGGTTTGTCACCGCTCTATTTCCTGTCTGACTTTGGGCAGGTGGTTTGAGTCTGGGTTTCCTCGTACATTAACTGAAGGGGACACTCACTTCACAGGGTTGCAGAGGAATTAATGAGAATATGCAAAGTGCCACGAAAGCACTAATAAAATGGTAACTGACGTTTTTTTTAGATGGGGGAGGACCATAAATCTTTGAATTATTTGCATTTCCTACCTAAAAGGTATTCGGAGTGAAGCCCCACGTGGTTTCAAAATCCCTGAAGCAAGCCAGGCGCATTTATGTCTGTCCCCTTCCTGGAGAATCGTGCTGGGGACTCTTCAAAGCGCCCTCCTTCTGGCAATTTCTCTACTTTGAGGTTAGTGACCGCATGCTTGACCCCCATCTTGAGCTCCAGGATCACCGGTTGGCCATTTGCAGTACATTTTTATGTTGATGAGCAACCATTTCTGTAAATTTCAATATTTCTAAAACCTACTAATCATCTTTCTCTCCAGCATCTCACACTTGAAACCTGAGCTATGGCTTCCACCTCTCTCTCTCTAGGTCCTATTATCAGTCACCAAATTCTGCTTTTTCCTCCAAAATCTTTCTCATGTTTATCTCTTCATTTCTTTCTCTGTCTTATCACTATGTTCCTCTGTATTACTGCTCTTTTCTCTCCTCCACATGCCCTGGCTGCTAGGCTAAATTTCAGAAGACACCACTTGCAGTATGCCACATCCCTTCAGTGGCTTCCTACTGGGTGACAGATCACTCTGGTATGGCATTCAGGACACTCTACTGTTTCCAGCTACCTTTCTAGAGACATCTCCTACACTCCCTTGGCTTTCTCACCCAGCAGCCAGCCAGCCATGCTTCCTCTCTGCTTCTGTGCTCAGTCTCGCCTCCACTGAAACACCACCTGGACGACAGGCAGTTGTCTGTGTGAATGTGTGTGAAGTGTGTTATGAGAGTGCATCCTCTGATATGTGAGGGCAGGGACTCTGCCTCAGACACCCCTGGGAAGCCCAGAGCTGAATGAAAGAATGAATCCCTCCTTTTCCTCAGGCCACAAAGAGCCTTGCCTTCTCTCCTAGTACTCTTCAAGGCAGAAAGATGTAACTTTAACAAAATTTATTGGTTTTCCTTGATTGCCTCTGGCCTGACGCTGGAAGGGCTCTCTGGGTTCGTCTGGCCTTGTTTCCGGGCTGCTGCTGCAGCAGCTTTTAAGGCCCTTTTCTGCTTCTTCAGCTTTTGAGCCTCCTGGAAAACCTGGGGATGGGAAGGAGCAGGAAAAAACTTTGTAATTGTAGGCAAAACCTCCGACTGGGAGCCGATGGGGTGGTAACCGACTTGCCCATCTGCTCACCCCAGCATTTCTCCATGGGGTTGGTGGTCTGTGAGTTACTGCAAGGCCTTAGGGCCAGTTCTATGCCTCCATCAGAAACAGATGACCCCTCCCTTCTGCGTCTCCACCACAGTCCCAGAGCAGGGGCCGACCAAAGCAGCAATTTGGACTCACCCGAACGCACAGAGCCTTCTTGGTCACCCAGCGGCGGTGGGCTTTTCGATAGTATAGAGGGGGAAAGGTGTACTCAATTCCCAGCTCCTTGCATGTCTTCTCAAAGACATTATAGTTGGTCTTACGGAGGTTTTTGAGCATCTTCTTCCTCTGGTCAATGCTCATCAGCAGATAGCGCTTGTGGGCTTTGTCCTGTAAGATAGTTGGTATTCTTTTTAGTATTATATAAATAAGTGGTGTACCACTTCACAGTAACAAAGGATGGTCATTTTATCATCTCATTGAAACCTCCCAACAATCTTATGCGAATATTACTGCAACTGATGTAGGTATTGTCATTGTTATTCCCATTTTATAGATGGAACACTAAAGGCTCAACAATGTTATCAAGTCTCAAATATAGATCTGTTCTCACTCCAAATCTCATGCACTTTCCCCTACACCACCCATTCAGCCTCTGACTGTCAGCTGGGGTGGATGGGATGGAAGGCCTTCTGCTCTTCCTGGAGACCCCTACCTGCAGCCAGGTGCTGCTCTGTGAGGGACCTCTGCCATGGGGCTGGTGTTCCATACTCCAAATGAACAAAACTGACCTCCAAGGAATCGGCTCAACCAGCTCAGGAGACCACTGAGGTGCCAGGCTGGAGCTGGACCAGTCTGTATGCACAATTGTGTTTATTAAAAATACCAGCAATTACAGCAGCTCTGTGGCCAACACTGTGCTGAGATGCGACATAATGGTTAAGAATATGGGCCCTGGAGGGAGACCGCCTAGTTTGAAGTCCTAGCACATCATTTCCTAGTGCTGTGCCTTGAGGAATAACGCAACCACTCCATGCCTAGATTATTCTTTGGTAAAATGGGATAGAAAGATGGATATAAGGGTTAAATGAGCTAATACATGTAAAATATTTAGGAAGAGGCCTAAATACTTTATATGCATCATGTTGGCTGTTACTTGATTTTTCATTTATACTTGACATTCAATATTATATGCTACTATTATTATACAGTCCCTGCAGTCCTCTCAACAGGTACCATTATGATCCTCATTTCACAGACAGGAGAACTGAGGCTCAGACATGTAACTTCCCTGGAGTCACACAGCTGGTTAAGTGGAAGTGGCAGAGCTGGGATTTGAACCCAGGGCAATCTGACCCCATCCATGCATTCAACAAATATTTACTGAGCATCCACTATGCGCCAGAGACACTTGTGACCATGCTCTAAAGTTTGTGTTCTTGCCCACTCGTGATACTCAGCACAGCCCTGGAAGGCTCCCATTTCTCTGTTGGAGGTCAGAGGGAAATGTGTCTCCCACTGCAGCTGAAGGGTGGGCACCTGCCTTCTCAAGCTGCCTGTCTGGACCCAGAGTCTCTCACGCCTCATACTCCTCTGCCCTGGCTGCTGGTGTTTACTGTGAGCAATGCTCAAGGCTTACCTTTCGATGTTTCTGCATGTGTTCTTCATAATTGCGGATCTTGACAGTCAAGGCAACAACTGAAACCACAAACCACAGAGGATGAGAGCCAGGCACAGAGGAAGGAAGGGCCCGGGCCGGGGTTGCATATTAAGATCTCAAGGAATAACAATCACCAAGGCTCTTGTATAGCTCTCTATAATTCCTGAAGCACTCTGAATTTCAAGATCTGAAAAGACTGGATTATCTTTCCTTTGGAAAGCAATGCCTAAGGAAAGGGAAGCTCCTTAATCTTATAAAGGTATTATTCCCAAATCATAGCAAATAGCATCCTTAATGGTAAAATTTCAGAGCATTCCTATTAAATTCAGGAATTAGTCTAGGATGCAGACTATCATGGTTGAGTTCCTAGCCAATGTAAGGTCCATCGGCCTGGAGGTCCTAGCCAATGTAATACGATTCCCACATTGTCAAGGGTCTGCTCCTTGCCTCTCCCCTTCCAGCTGCCACTCATTATTTTTCACTAATGAGTTTTCAGAATTATCAACTCCCACTCAACTCCTAAAGCTCCAGAATAACCTTCCTTCAGGTATCCTCTTGTTTGATTCCTGCCTATACTGCAAACACAGCGGCAAAGGCAAAAGCAGAAGGTGGCCCCAAGGAGAGGCTGTAACTATGGCAGGCCCTTCCTGTACATGCACTGGGGTCTGGGAGCACTGCAGACAGTGCAGTGGGAACTCTGGCTCTGACCACATGATCCCTTCACACCACCTTAGCTGCAGAGTGGAGAGAGACATAGAGCCAAGCTTTGGTTCCAGAGGAACCTTGCCTGAGCTCACAGAGGTCGCAGGCAGGACCTAGGCACCGACTCCAGCATCACACAGCTCAGGACACCAAGTCCAGTGTTCATAGCCCTTGGTTCTTCCTGTCTCTCCCTTTAACAAGCCACATGTACTCTCTAGTGTGCTTGCAGATGAGGGCCCTGGATGAAGTACCAGCTAGCAGACTTCCCTGCTCTCCCCCTCCCCAAGGGCCTCCTGACGAACTTCGAGCCTCCAGGGAGCTGGTGTCCTCAGGGTTTGCCACGACCTTCTTCATCAACTGTTCTTGCTTGATTTTGAGCTTCTCTTTCTGTTGAAGATAGAGACAGAGAATCTGTGAAGTCTGGCACCCCTCACACCTCTAAGTACTAGCCCTCAGACCTCCAAGGCCATGGCTGCAGTCATGGCAACTAGACCATAAGGCTCAGGGCCTGACTTCACTCTGCTACCAGGGCATGGCCTCTGGCTAATCACATGGCTCTTCACGTCTAGGTGAGCCCAAGGCCAATGCTACTGGCCTGTGGGGTGAATGTCCCCAAAGCTTGCTCGCTCATTTAGGCATTAGATCTTTACTGAGCACCTACTGTTCTTCAGGTGCTAGTGGTACAATGGGGAAACAAGACTGTCCCTGCCCTTGAGATGTTCAGTCTGGGGGCGTTGACAAGTGGACACAGAATGACATTGGTATAAATGCTGCAACATGGCATGGGATGGGAGGTGTAACCAGGGCAGGAGGGAGTCCCAGAGGAGAGGTCTGAGGGAGGCCAAGATTTGGTACAGGCCACTCACCTGGTTGGCCATTTCCAAAGACAAGAGCCTTTTCACAACATCATCAGTCCTGTGGAAAAACCATAGCAATGAGAGACTGATGTGGGAGTAGAGGGGGAAAGGGAAGCAATGCTGTTTTCATTTTAGTTTGAAAAGCAAGGATGATTGAAAATTTCTTTAACAAATGAGTCTCTGGAGGTTGGGAGCCATCTCCCAGAGATTAAAAGTCAGCATGGAGGCCGGCCCGGTGGCTCAGGCGGTTAGAGCTCCATGCTCCTAACTCCGAAGGCTGCCGGTTCGATTCCCACATGGGCCAGTGGGCTCTCAACCACAAGGTTGCCAGTTCAATTCCTCCAGTCCCGCAAGGGATGGTGGGCTGCGCCCCCTGCAACTAAAATTGAACACGGCACCTTGAGCTAAGCTGCAGCTGAGCTCCCGGATGGCTCAGTTGGTTGGAGCGCATCCTCTCAACCACAAGGTTGCCGGTTTGACTCCCGCAAGGGATGGTGGGCAGCGCCCCCTGCAACTAGAAACAACAACTGGACCTGGAGCTGAGCTGCACCCTCCACAACTAAGACTGAAAGGACAACTTGAAACTGAACAGCACCCTCCACAACTAAGATTGAAAGGACAACAACTTGACTTGTAAAAAAGTCCTGGACGTACACACTGTTCCCCAATAAAGTCCTGTTTCCCTTCCCCAATAAAATCTTTAAAAAAAAAAGTCAGCATGGATCTGATTTGCTGGGCTGAGAACATGGAATGATGTGATAACTACAGAAAATTGAGGCTGTCAGCTCGAGTGTTCCGGCTTGTCACAGGGTTGGGGGGCGGGGGCAAAGGGAGGATTTGCATTTTAGCTAGAATATGGCTCAATCAGTCTTAAGACACTTACTTCAATTCTGTAATCATTATTTCTTTCTCAAGTCACACTGCACAGTGGGAGGAACTAGAGGGACTGCCCAGCAACCACCGCGTAGGACGGGCTGAGCAGAAGGATCCTGGCTTTCGTATTGTTCAGCCTGGTATTCAAACCCTAGCTCTGCCCCTTAGGATGACACTGGGCAGCTTGAGAATCTATAAAATGGGGACACTATTGAAGCATGTTGCCTCCTTGGTATCTAAGGGTATGGGGTCTTTACCCAGAACACCACAAAAGCATGCAGTTGAACCCTGTAAGCGCCATCTGTCCCTGCTGTCCACTCACCCTCACCCTGCCTGAGCTTCTACAGTTCTTTGCCCCATTCAATATTCAAGTTTCAGATGTAGCAGGCCAAGCCTCGAAGCCACTGTCTCCCCCGTCCTTGTCAATCCTCCCAGGGTCCCCTGCTTCATCAAAGAGATTTCTTCCTGCTTACTTCTCAATTCCAGGGATGTTCTGGTAATCTTTGAGCAGCGTGGAAGGGGGTGGGTCATCTTGGCTGGGTCGAACTGTCAAGAGGAGGGATGGAAAACACTCAGAGTCAACTCTCACTGCCCATCTTCCCAGACTTAGCTCTTCTCACCAACTCTGTCAGACATCCAGGGTCTCAAGCAAGGCACTGGATATCCCTGGGCTCAGTTTCTCCCTGTAAACTCCCTGAGCACCTGCCCTGATATTTCATGCTGGGAGTAGATGGCTTTTCTCAAGACCCTGTACTGTGCCTTTACCTCTCACCCATCTGTCTGGCTCTACAGTCATCAGATCCCCAATAAAAGGGGCCTCCTGTGGGCAGACTGAATTGGGCTCCTTTCGAATCTCCCACAGCCTGGTCCATAGCCCAGCATAGAAGAGGCACTCTACAAACACTTGCCGGCTAACTGCATGAATGACATAAGGGGGTTGAGGAGGAACCCCTAGTTTCAGGACACTTGAAATGTAAGACCCAAATACAGAGCACAGGAAACTCTCAGCCTTGGTATGTGCATCTCTGTCTTCCCTGGGAGGTGAGGGAGAGGTCTGAGGAGAGATCAATTTGTCCTCTCCAGTGAGATCCTACTCTGTCGCTGTGCAAGTAATATTAATAGCAATAAATGCTAATATATACTACAGCTTATTGGGCACAGTGCTAAGGATGCTTTTCATGTGTTATCATGGAATCCTAACAATCCTCTCAAATAGATACTCTTATTTTAGAATGAGACTCAGAGGAAGGTCGTAACTTGCCCAACATCATTTGCCTAGTAAGAGAGATCTTTACCACTATGTAAACTGCCTTGGAAGGGGAAACCACGCTCCTCCCCAAAAGGGCAGACACGAAGTGTTAGCCATATACTCGGTGGGCCCGGGGAGGCTCCCTCTGGCTAGCTCTTCTCACTCATACCCAGTCCAAAGGTTCCGGCTCCCCGACTCGACCTCTCCTCGCCCGACTTCAGGCTTCAGGCTACAGCTCTGTGACAAGGTGGACGTGGGGTCTTCTGTTCGGGACCTTTGGCTCTCCTCATCTAGTGGCTCCAACTAGCCGCCTCCGTGCCCTTGGCTACCCCAAGCCTTTGAGGTGGTCTCTCTTCCGTCCCAAATCCCACCCAAGAGCTCCTACCTGGTTTCTGGATGGCATATCCACGGGCGGCCCGGAGGATGAGACCTACGCAGAAGACAGAGGGCTAAGGACATCTCCTTAAATAATCCAGCCTCGATTCCTTTCTATGGTGCTTCCTCTTTGGTCTTTGCACCTCTGTGCCTAACCGCCGCCCCATGTCTAACGCACCCCTCTGCCCCATCTCTCCCACCTGGTCTCACTTCTTCCCCACCCACCACACATTCTCCTTTATCCTGCCGCAGCACTTCTCCCCTATCCTCGTCCTTCTGGATCCTCCATCTCCGCCGAACCCTTTCCCTACTCCTGCTGTCCCGTTTCTCAGCTCCTCACCGCGAGGTGAGGGAAGGCCCCAGTGGTCGGAGGGTAGCCGGGCACAGCCTCCACTTGGCAGCCCAAGGGCCTGGGTCACCGACTGGGTCCGAATGGAATTCAGCGCTCTCCAAGCCGCCCTCAGCATGGTGACTTCTGACCCCTGCGGGCGACGCCACCGTCGCCTTCGCGGTACGGACTTGGTTACACGGGGGCCGCCATGTTGGCTCAGGCTCGACCAATCGAGTGCAACTGCGAGACCCGAGCAGAGGAGGACCGAGAGGGTGGAAAGGCGGGACTTCGGGGATCAAGCGGAGAAGTCTGGTTAGCAGTTGGGCGAGATGTGGATTTGGTGGTTGCTTGGCCGCGTTATTGGTGCGCGGTGCTGTATACATTCTAAGATGCCACTTTTTCTCGGGCATGCATCCCGCCCTTAATCCCACTCTGTGTTCCTGTCTCCGACCCGGGTTATTTTGGGGGGCTTTCCAGCGGCCTGTCGTAACCTCCCCCGAACCTAGTATTTCCACACCATAAGAACTGGGTTTCAGCTTCCTCTCTGACAGACTTGAGTCCTTGTTGTTAAGGTCGCCAAACCTTTGGAATGAGCCAGCTGGAATCCTAGCTCAGCCATTTATTTATTCACTGTGATTTTGTGGGCAAGTCATTCAGTCTTTCTGGGAGACAGTGTACTAATCCATCAAATGAGGATGATAATAACAGTATCTGCCTTTAGATTGTTAGTGAATTAACTGAGGCAGTTGCGTGCCAAGCACCTGGTATGTAATGAGCATTCAATAAATATTAGCTGTGATAATATTTGTGAATGAGGGGTGTAAGGACAAATACAAATTAAAAGTAGGAAAAACGAACTTTAATTTTCCCTGGTGCAAAAAAGGGAAAAGAGTAGTTGTAATTGTGAATTCTTTTTGCCCTTTTGAAATGTATGTAAACCTTTTTAAAAGCTAAGTAAGCCTCTTTCCAGTTGTACAACCCAGGAATATCTTTCTCAAGGACCTGGGAACCATCTCTTTGAAATGCAGTCATTTAGGAAGATAGTTGCCCTACCGCCCAGTTTCTGCTGGAAGGTAGGTGCTTAACTTAAGCTGGGCCTAGCTCCAAATTGCAAACCATCTTCCTCCCATACAGATAGGAGAAATTTATTTTTCCTTTGGATAATTGCAGTTAGTAAGCACAGGTGACTACCCCATTTACCAGATGAATTTAGGATGACCCCGTGTGACAAATGGTGCTGTCAAGTCCTCTTGCTTAAGAATTGGTTATTGTTTATCTTGAGAAAATGTATGCAATAAGTTGTATCCCCTTGACTACGTGAAAGGGTAAGATTTCTTTCTGCCGTTGCAAGCACTTTAGCTGACTGCCTGCGATGCACATCGCGTTCTGGTTTAATGCTCATTCAATAATAAAACTGTTTTCTTTCTATTCCTTCCTTGTAGAGAGGTTTTCTAGGTTAGTGGGAGATTTTGTTTTTAATTGTATTTCCCTAACAGGTTACTCTTTTCCGAGGTCTTGTCCCTGTGTCCCACAGTACTCAGTGACTCCCTCCAGGTAACCCTGGCACTGTGTCTGAGTGGTCAGTTTTCAAGTCTCCACCACTAGAATGGTAGCTCTTTGAGGATGGAATGAGCCAAGTCATTTTTCAGTCCCTGTTGCCAGCATAGGGCCTAGATGCTACCATGTTTCCCCGAAAATAAGACCTAGCCGGACCATCAGCTCTAATGCATCTTTTGGAGTAAAAATTAATGTAAGACCCGGTCTTATTTTACTATAATATAGGATATAATATATCTATATTAATAGATATAATATATAATATAATATAAGACTGGGTCTCATATTAATTTTTGCTCCAAAAGACACGTTAGAGCTGATTGTCCGGCTAGGTCTTATTTTCGGGGAAACACAGTAATTGAGGGCTGGTCGAATGAATGAATGAAGGAAAAATAAATGAACATTTCTGAGAGGTTCCCCCACCCCAGGGCCCTGAAAAGAAAAAGAACAGAGACTCAGGCACACACAAGGGTTTCCCAAAATAAAACCAAACCAAACCATAAATCAGTTTAAGAGACTGAAATTATAGGAACTAAGTACAAAAGGCTAATGGGCATCGCTAAAGGAAGCATTCTGTGACCTTTAAAGTGGGACGGCCACCCCATGGGGACTGGGGGGATTGGGGGGGATGCTAGGGGCCAGGGATGGGGGAGACTGGGAGCTTTCTGCCTCTCCTGGGGCAGAGTGGTTTTTTAGTGATGGACATACTGACCTTCTCCTCTTCTCCAGATGGCCCAGGACTTTCAAGAGGAAAGCCCAGGAAGCCCTAGAAGCCCCCCAGCCCTTCCATCCCATGGACCTGGAGCCCCTGCAGGAGGGGGAAGTCAAGAAGTGGCCCAAAGACACACTCATCCTCCTGGTTTGGGACTAGAGGCTCTGGGGTCCTCACTGGGCTGGTCTGGAACCAGAGGTTCTCATAAGACTTGGGGCTGGGAGTGAGGTTCCCCAAGAGGGGCTGAGTAGAGTCGCAGCGGACGTAGTGCCCCGGACCTGGCTGGGTGGGGCTGCCCAGCACCCGCCCATAAAGGACTTGGTCACTGGTGCCAGACTGGGACTGGGGCTGGATAGAAGGTGCTCTTGGGTCCCCTTGGAGCACATAGGCCTGGACCAGGGTGGGAAGGCCACGGGTCCCTGAGCTGTCACTGGACTCCCAGGGCCCTGGTTTCTTCTCTTCCTCCTCCAGCACTGTGATCTTGGTAATGGGTGGCATGCTGGGGTCCCAAAGGCTGGGCAGCTGGAAGACCTCCTGGACACAAGGACATGGGGTAAGGGCATGATTCATTTCAGATGTCTGTCCCAGGCACTGTCCCTTCCTGAGTTGTGACAGTATGGGGACATTGCTGCTGCTTTCTGCTGGAACTGAAGGGTTATACCTGCAAAGCCTCTCATACATTCACATACGTGTTATGTGCTATTCAGACTTTGCCTGGTGAATCTCCCCAATGATTCTGTGTGGGCTTAGTCCCATTTCACAGTGGGATGACTGAAGCTTTGAAGTGGGTAGAGCTGGGATTAAAACTCAGGTCTACTTTACTCCAAAGGGAGGGGATTTCACTAGGAAATGATGAGAAGGCCTGAGTAGTCATCCTCAGAGAGGCATCCCTTCACTTTGAGCCTGGGCCGACACCCCCAGCCCCATTTCCCTCTCCCTCCAGGGTTCTCACCTCTGCCATGATGGTAGGCACCCAGGATCCCAGGCTGCTGTGGGCGGGGTCTGGGACACTAGGCCAGAGGGGATTCTTCCTGCTGGAGAAAGGGGCAGGTAAGGGCCGGTTAGGCATGCCCTCCCACCTTTCTATCCTTTTCCCCATCCAACCCTAATAGCTGAAGGCATGGTCCCTTAGTGCAGAGAGGAGAAGGTGGGAGGCCTGACTCCCAGACATGGGACCTGAGGCCTGAGAAGACTGGGAGGGACTTAGATTGGCTCACTTGGGCCTGCAGTTCCCTGCGGGCAGGGGTCGCTGGGTGTCAGGTCTCTCAAAAGGGCTCACCTGGGTCTGCAGCAGAACCGGGCAGCCCCACAGAGGCAGGTAAACAAGATCAGGAGGCCAAACAGCCCCAGGATGATTTGCAGCTCAGACACCTCTGGTGGGAGGAGAAAGCCAGAAGAGGTTAGAGTGCATGTGAGTAAGGCTGGGCCTCCTCCTTCAGACGAGGATCCAAGGGCAAGGCTGGGTCTCCTTCCTCAGACCAGGGGATCCAGGAAGGCCTGTCCACTCTAAAAATGCAGATCCTTTGGGTGATGCACCCTCCCAACAGCCTTGTCTGGCCAGCCCCTCCCTCCCCTTACCTAGGGCTAAGGTCATCAGGGTGAGGCTTGTACTGTTGGTGGCCCCTGCCTGGTTGGCTGCCATGAGGTGGACGTGGTACAAGCTGGCGGGCTCCAGGCCATGGAGGACAAAGCCACGGGAGGAAGCATTCAGGACGGTGGCTGGGGGTAGAGGAAAATGGTCAGCCTGGGCCCAGATGCTGAGGCTCCCTTCCAGGCTGCTGAGCACCCCCTCCTGGGCCTTCTGGGGCTGTGGGGTGCTGAGGATAGACTCACAGAAGGACTGGCCTTGAGCGTTGGTCCAGAAGACGGTGTAGTGGGTTAGAGGGCTCTTCCCCAGCTCGGGGGCCTGGGGCACCCACTCCAGCTGGGCCCAGGTCTTGCCAATGTGCTTTAGATGCAGCTCTGGGGCGTGGGAGGGGGCTGCCGGAAGACAGAGGTACAGGGCTGACAGGGGGCAGGGTGGAGAGCCCTGTTGGACTTCTTGTGGCTCCCCAGACCCAAGAACTGGGACATATCGCAGGGTGGGTGATATAAGAAAGTCCAAGCCTCACTTTCTCAGGAACATGGAATCCCATCTGCTTCTAATAAGTGGCTGAGCCAGGATTTGAACCTGGTCTTTGACTCCAAAGCCTCGCCACCTGGCCTGATTTCTACCAGGCCTGATTGTGTCTGACTCATTATTTGATTTCTGCAGCTCACTCTCTGAATTTATGCCAGGCCCTCTGTCTAATTTCTATCATACATGACACCTGATTTCTCTCAGAACAATTGATTGATTTTTGCCAGATTTGTTCCCTGAATTCTGCCAAACTCCCTGCCTAATTTCTATCACCCCAACACCTGACTTCTTTCTAGCCGCGGGGGTCTAGTGTAAGCCCAGGGTATCTTAGGATTGCAAGGGACCCTTTTTGGGCCAGAGGTAGGGCCAGAAATGTTCCGTCATAGTCCTGATTGTGAGGACTTAGGCAGGCCTTGAGGTAGAAGAGAGGATTCTGAGAAGGGGTGTGGGGGCTGACGAACCCATCTCTTGGGAGTAGGCATAGATGAGCTGGGAGGGGCCCATGGTGTCCTGGTACAAGGGGGTCACCGTGATCTCGTAGAGCTGAAAGGGCCTGATGTTCTCTGTAGAGAGAAAATGGGGTAGGCCCGCTGGTTAGGGGCTAACCTCAGACCTTTAGTCAGGGATAACCCACTGTGGGGCTAGCCTCTGCAATCTCTTCTTTGGAACATTTCGTGGGGGTAAGGGGAAAAAAGTGGAAGAAAGCTAGAAAGGTGCAGGGTCAGGGCTGTAGCAAGAGGATCCAGTTAGACTCTAGGAAGAACTTCCTGAATATTTTAGGTGAGAACAGTGAAGGATCAAGAAAGACTTGGGAATCTGCTTGTCTAGGGTGGTTCAGGTTGCCCCTGGCCCACTGTCAGAGAAGCACTGCCTTCCCCTCTCTTGGCCCTTCCCCCCGCCGTCCCCAGCCTGCCTTACCCTGCAGCAGGGTCCCTGCAATGCTTCCGTTATGCTCCATCTTCCAGGTCTTATGGCTGCTGCTGGGGCTGGTGGTACCCGGGCTCCACTCAATCACATAGCCCCGAGGCTGAGGTCTGGGGGGCTCCCAGCCCACCCAGAGGCTGTGAGGGTCTAGGGCAATGGTATGGAGTCTGCCTAGGGGTGGGCCTGGAGACAGAGTAAGACCAGATGGAATGAAGGTGAAAAGAATGCAGGCCCTGGAGCCAGAAGCCTGGCTTCAAATCCTGACTTTGCTACTTAAACGCTAGGTGACCTTGGGCAAGTTAACATCTGAGACTCAGTTTCCTCATCTGGGAAGTGGAAATGATAAAAGTTCCTATCTCATAGGGTCTTGGTGCAGATTAAATGAGGCGATGCATTGAACAAGCCTAGCGTAGTGACTAGTGTAGAGTAGTGCTTGGCGATGATAAAAGCTAACACTATGTAGTTCTTGGTATGTGCCAGGTATAGTCCTCGGTGTATGTTAATTCACTGAGGCTGCTAACAGTCCCATGACAGGGGCACTATTACTGTCCCCATTTTATCAGTGAGAAAACACAGACACAGAGAGGTTAAGTAATTTGTTTCAGGTCACACAGCTAATCAATGGGAATATTAGCTATTGTTACTGTTAGTCTCACCCTGTGAAGACCCATGTTTAGGGCAACGTGGGGGTGATACCCTGTTTCCCCAAAAATAAGACTGGGTCTTATATTAATTTTTGCTCCAAAAGACGTATTAGGGTTTATATTCAGGGGATGTCATCCTGAAAAATCATGCTAGGGCTTATTTTCCGGTTAGGTCTTATTTTCGGGGAAACACGGTAGTGGCTGATTCCCCTGAGAATGAGCAGTTAACTCAGGCACTGTGTTCCAGCTGGAAAAACGGAGGGCTTTGTCTCCTGTCTTGGCAGAATGGAGTGTGTGCGTGCACGCGCATGCATGCGTGTATTAACCTGGTTCTGGCTCATGATACGAATAATAGCTAACATATACTGAGCGGTTACCTTGTGCCAGGGACATGTCATAACTCATGTAATCTTCACAACAACCCTTTGAGGGAGGCACTGTATCATCCCCATTTGCTAGATGAGTAACCAGAGGCCAGGAAGGTTAAGTAACTTGCCCAGGTCACATGCTGTTAGCAAGTGTCAGGACTAGATTTGAACCCAGGCAGTCTAACATTCAAATGTACATGCTTAACCACCACATTCTACGAGCTGCCAGCCCCCTTTACCTCTGCTCTCCAGGAAGACCACGGGGGTGGGATGAGAGGTCCCGGCCGTGTTATAGGCCACAAGGACCACCTCCCGGGCTACTGAAGGCAAGTGGAAGGTGCAGTTTAGCTCCGTGGTGTTGCAGAGGGGTAGGACTGCCCCAGCCTGGCCTGAGGGTCTCCAGGAGACCAGGTACCCTTGGATCTGCTCCCTCTCTTCCTCCAGGGGCATTGGCTATGGTGGGAAGAGGAGAAAAAAGATAAAGGGGATGCACAGCTCATCTTGAGTTGGGGAGAGCTTCTAGATGGGGTGGATGGCTCATACTAGGAACTGAGCCCCCAGGCTGTGAGCCAGCCTTCCTATCTCCCCCATTCTTCTCTCTGTTCCTAGGAGGGAGGGAAGGAAGAAGAAAGTTGGTGTGTACAGCAGGCACTTAACTATTCACTGAACCGACCCTTTGAGTCCTGCATTGTAGTCTGTCCAGAAGGGCACTACCCAGCTTCCCAGGCACATGCCAAGTACATGCAATCACATACAAATGCATCCAAGCCTGCTAGACCTGGTGGAGTCCTGAGCCCCAGCTCTCAGGGGTCTGGGAGGGTTGGAGGAAGTCTCAGGGGTAGTGGGATGGCCTTCAGAGGGGGTCACCTTCCAGAACAGCTGCACATCCACTGTATTGGGGTCCAGCTGCCTCTGCCGCCACCACGTGTCCAGTTTGACGATGGGGGCTATTGATGAAGTGAGAGGAAAGGGTGCCGGTCAGGGAGGGCTCTGGAGATGGGACTGGGTCCTGCTGGCTGCTCCCAGCTCCCCACCACCCACTTACCCTGTTGTGGGGTACTCAGCTCCAGGCTGGGGCTCCAGTCGCTCCAGTGGCCAGGCAGGGGCCAGCGGACACAGCGCATCTGCAGGGTGTAGGCTGTGTATGGCAGGAGCCCGCAGAGCTCATACTGGAGGGTCCTGGATGGCAGGGGCCCCACCTGGTGGGGGGGAGGTGTGTGGCTCTGGGCCTGGATTCCCATGCCCTTCAGGAATCCAGGGCATAGGAACTTATCCTCCCCTCAGCCATCCCCACCCCAGGCTCTTGAGGTTGCCTTCCATCTCACCAGGGCCCAGCTGTCTTCTCCAAGCTGTGGCTGGTAGCGCAGCTCACACTTCTGTTCTATGTACGCACTTAGCTTCCATGACTCCCAGCGCAAGAGTAGACAACCTTGTTGCGGTGGGGCTACCTCAGGGATGGGGTCCAGGCCCCACAGTGTGGGGGGCTCCAGTTTCACTGAAAGGATAGGGGTTGTCATATCCTTTCTCTACCTGATCCTATAGGGCCCTGCCTTAGTTCCCGCTGGTCTCCCTGTCTGTGGTTCCATTTTTTCCCGAGTCTCCATCCATGGGGTCTCTCTCTCTCTCTCTCTCTCTTCATCTCCACGTCATCATGTTTCCGCAGGTCTGCCTCTGTATATGTATCTGTCTAGGTCTGTTTCATATTCTTGCCCCAGGGCCTTGGCACTGGTTGTTCCCTGGAACACTTTTCCTTCACACATCCAGTGGTTTGCTCCCTCATTTCCTTCAAGGAT
The DNA here is from genome assembly GCF_057876585.1 of Rhinolophus sinicus. Taxonomy (NCBI): domain Eukaryota; kingdom Metazoa; phylum Chordata; class Mammalia; order Chiroptera; family Rhinolophidae; genus Rhinolophus; species Rhinolophus sinicus. Next base: position 25,252,646 of record NC_142514.1, read on the forward strand.
CTTCTCCAATGTCACCTTCTCAGTGAGGCCTTCCCTGACCACCTTACTGAAATAGCAAGTACCCCTCACCCCGAGCTCTCCTCCTCCCTTCCCTGATTTAATTCCCCCATCATACTTATCATCAGCTGACATTCTTTCTATTTTATTTATTTTGCCCACTAGAATGTAACATTCCAAGGGCAGGCTTTTTACTCTTTTGTTCACTGCTATATCCCTAGCACCTAGAACAGTGCCTAGCACATAGTAGGTACTTTAAGAAATTTGCTGAAAGATTAATGAATGTGTTTCCTTGTCTCTGTGTTTCTTCCATGTCTCTGTGTCTGTGTCTCCATAGTTCTGTCTCCAACTGCATCCCAGTTTGTCTCTGTCTCTCTTCTTTTCCGCTATCTCTAGGTCTTCCAGTGTCTTTTTGTCTGTTGCTAGGTCTGTGTTTCCCTCTCTCTGCCTCTCCAGGTCTGCCCATTGTGGAGGCCTCTTCCCTCCCCCACACCCAGCGACACCCACCGACATCCATGGGATCCAGGCACAGCTGTGGGGACACACTGGTCCCTAGTGCATTCTCTGCCTGTACCCAGATGCCCATGGTCTGGTACAGCTGCAGGTGTTTGCGTGGGATGGAGCAGCGGCTCTGCCCGTCTTTAGGTATGCAGTCAGGGATGGCTTCCTCGTGGGTCTGGCATTTGCCTCGGCTCCTGCCAATAGGCCAGGCTTGCGTGTCAAGCAGAGGAAGAAAGCAAGGTTCCCTTCTCCCTCCCATCTTTGCCTCTGGCTCCTTCATCCCCACCTCAGAACCCAAAGGAAAGGGGCTATGGGGAGACCCGTACTCACTTGAAGCTCTTTAGGGTGAAGTTGGTGGACAGGTGGGTGTCGGGTCCTGGCTCCCACTGGCAGGTGAGGCTGTTGGTTGTGAGGTTCATGAGGCAGGACAGGTTGTGGGGTGTGGAGGGAGGGTCTGTGCATAGGGTGGGGAGAGTGAGGGCTTTGGGTAGGACCACTCAGAAAGCTCCCACTGGGACCAACTACTCTTGTTTCCCTGCTCTGGGTCATTCCCTCTGGGGTCACTTTGTTTATTCTCCTGTCTCTCTGCAGCCCTTGGGGAAACTGAGGTACAGGCATGTACAAGGACAAATGTCACAGAGCTCCAACACCCTGAACTCCACTCCTGTTGACAGTGACAGTGTAGTGTCTGGGTTTTCGTTTTGGTTCTGCCATTCATTAGCTGTGTGAGCTTGAAGTCACTTAACTGCTCTGTTTCCTCATCTGTAAAATGGGGATAATGGTAGTAGTATACCTACCCCTTAGGGTTACTGTGAGTGCTGTAGGACTTACTATATGTAAAGCGCTCAGAGCAGTGCCTGGCTCATAGTAAGTGCTATGTAAGCATTAGCTCTATTATTATTGATTCTTACCAAAGAACCTTGGTCTTTCTTTGTTTTTTCTTATGCATTGGCTTGGCACAAACTCTATCCTAGCAGTTTGCGCAGAAGGCTGAGACTGGGGTGGGCGAGAAGCTGGGGGCAAGCCCAGCTGGTAGAGAATGCCTTCCCTGGACACATCCTCCTGTGGCTGGGGAGTTGGGCTTACTCGACAGCCACATAGAGTAGCAGTCACTACACTGGCTTTTGAGCCACACTGCCTGATATAAATCTTGGCTCCATTCTTATTAATTTGTGACCATCAGCACATCACTCACCCTCTCTCAGCCTCAGTTTTCTCATCTGCAATGTGGGGCTAAATAGTACCACCTACTGGTAGGGAAGATGACCTGATACCATGCCCATAGAGTGCTTATTGCGCCAGGGCTCAAGGAAGAATAGCTCTTGTCAGTGCTGGGAGGCAGAGCGGGTGGATGGCTGCAGGGACTTACAGCCTGCCTAGGGACTTACAGCCTGCCTGCAGCTCAACCTGGTCCAGGATCTGCAGACTGTCGCCCCAGAGCAGACAGCAGGAGAGAAGGGTCCACGGGCTATTGATGTGGGGCAAGGTGATGGTGGATGTCTGGGTCCCATCCAGCAGGCGCTGCTGCCGCCCCCCGGGTTGAAGCTCTGCTCCCAATTTCCACAGAATCTGTGACTCCGGGCCCAGGTGGCTGCAGTTCTGGTTGATGATGCAGGAGGCGGTGATGGCATCCCCTAGGCGGACGATGGAAGCTGAGCTGCTGATGCGTCCGCACTCCTCCAGGCCTGAGATGGAAGAGAATAGGCCATGAGTGACTCCTCTGTGTGGCAGAGCTGGGCTATCAGGTAGGCCTTTGCACTCCTAGACTCAGGGCCCTCACCTTCTTGCTTTATAACCCCCCGCCCCAAGACATGGGGGCTAGAATGGGGATGTGTGTGTGGGGGTCTGCTAGAGGTTCTTGAGGAGGAGATAGAGATAGTGATGTGTGGGTAAAAGTTTATCAACTGGCTTTACAGAAAAAAAAAAAATCCTGATTTGTAGTATGCGCTGCTTTCCCTGGTGAAGTGTTCACACCATGGCCCATCTCAATCTACCAGTGTGAATATGAACTTGGGAAGAGAAGTGCATAGTCAGCGCTTGCAAGCCAGCTCCAGCACAGCACCAGATCGAGACTGGTCCCCTACCGCTTCCCTCCCCAAGGCTGTCGAAAGCAGCGATTAGAATGATAAGAAACCTGCAGCCACAGCAATCTTTTCAGAATTCAAATCTGATGGTGTTTTCCCATCTCGATCATAGCCCTTCAATGGCATGTTCTTACTCCGAAAGGCAGTAGGGTGTGATGGATAAGAGCATGGGCGTTGGAACTAGACTGCCTAGGTTTAGAGCCTGGTCCTGTGGCTTATTAATTATGTGACCCTGTCACATGTTACTGAGACTTTCTGTGCCTCAGATTTCTCATCTGTAAAAAGGGGATAATAATAGTCCCTATGTTAGTGTTGCTGGAAGCATTAGAGATGATACCATGTGTAATGCACTTAGAACAGTGCCTGACAGGTGAGTCTGTGCTGCCATGATTAGGATAAAGACCCAGACCCTTCTCACAGCCCTTGTGGCCTGGCCCCTGCCTAACCCTCCCAGTTCTAGCTCAGACCATCTCACTCAGCCCCATTCACTCTGGCTTCTTGTTATTCCTTGAAAATGCCATGCTCTCTCCAATCTCCAGCTCTTTGTACCTGCGACTGCTTTTTGAGGTGCTCTTTTCCTCTCTCGCACCCCTCTTACCTGGTTATCATTTACCTGGCAGGCATCTCGTGGGGAACCACACCAGATCCTGACCATCGAGACCAGGCCAAGCTCCCTGAACGTTCCCAAAGCCCTTGTTATCCTTCCTAATTCTGCAGTCATGTGATTATTTCCTTGTTTGTCTCCCCGGCTGGACCATAGGTTCCATGAGGCCAGAGGCCTTGGCTGTTTTACGCACTACTGTGTCCCCATTGCCTGGCACAGCGTAGCCCATGGTGAATTTGCACTGCATAAAGGAGTAGGCATTGCACTTTGCCCACCAAGCCTTCTCCCCTCTCCTGTTCTTCGGCTGATTTTGCTGATGGGGACGCTGAGGCCCTAGGAGGAGGAGCAATTTGCCCAGGGTCACAGTTGAGCAAGTTCATGGGGCTGCTACCACTTCACAGACTCAGACTTTCAGACTGGAAGGAACCTTGCAAAACTGTTTACTTCAAAACTCCACCTGATGCTGTGTCCTCTACAGTAGAGCTAGGATGATATGTTTTTGTATGGCATGCCAGCTAAAAAGGCTTTTTGTTTTGTTTTATTTTTTAACATTTTTTTAAAGGGTTAAAAACAAACCAAACAAAAACCAAATAAGACCACGCAACAGAGACTTTGTGGCCCGAAAACCTGAATGTTACTATCAAAGTTTGCCAAACCCTGCTGGCATGACCCCTGCTGTCAATCCTGGCCTCAACTTGCATACCCCCAGCGATGGGAGGCTCTCCACCTCTCAAGATAGAGTTTCTGTAGGCAGAGATCTCTGCCTGGGCTTCCTTATTTCAGATGAAAGCTGCCTCCTTGTGGCTTCCAACCTGATCCCTCTGCTGTCCGTGAAGGCTGCCCAGGACTCAGAGGTTCCATCTGATCCTCTGGCAGAGATTTGCAGACAAGGCCTGGGCCTGCCCAGGCTTTTCCAGGCTGGCCAGCCCAGGTCCTCTCACCCTCCTCATGGTTTGCCTGCAGAGGTCTGTGGGTGGGAGCCTGGCTATCCCACATCCGTGGCCCAGTCTTGATTCTCTTGGGATTCTTTAGGAACTGCAGGAGCAGTGTGGCAGTGTGGGGAAATGATTCTCTCTCCCACCCCCAGTATCTCTCCCTGTAACTCCCCTCCCCCCACAGCACTCCCACCCCTGACAACACTCACTTCTGGGGAGCAGCAGGATGATCAGGGCAGCTCTGGCCAGGCTCCAGGTTCCCGGCCCCGCCATGGGGCCAACTTGGTGTTCACCTGGAGACAAAAGGGGATGGGTACAGTCATGGGCTTTGGAGTCAGAGCTGAGCTTAATCCTTGCTCTGCCTCAGCGTGGCTTTGGCTGGGTTACGCACTTGACCTCTGTGAGCCTCAGTTTCTTTTTCTGCAAAATGGAGATAACAGCGTATATTGCACAGGCGTTTGGGAAGAAGACATGAAATGAGGCAAGTCAAGGGCTTTGCACAGAGCCTGGCACATAGGAAATGAGTATAATTCACGGCCACTGTTCTTATTATACCTACCTTCCAGGAGAGAGCCGGGAAAGGAACAGCAAGGAATAGCATGCTTCCCCCTTCCCTCTGTCTTAGCTGGGTTCCCTCCACAAAGAGGGCTTGCATGCAGCTAGTTTACTTTAGGAAGGTCCCAGGGACAGAGTGAGGGGGTAGGAAGAACGAAACAGGAAAACCAACACAAACGCATGTCTTCGAGCTGGTCGCTTATGGACAACTGTGACTCAATCCTGCTAGAATTTTAAGGAGCCGGGTAGAACATACCTCAGAACTGTCTACCCGAGGGACAATTCATCCCTTGAATGGGCGGGAGGGAGGATGAGAGCATTTGGTCCCCATTGGTGAAGGGATGTTCCTTGGGGTTTTAACCCCCTGGCACATCCAGATTGCACATGCACGAGTACGAGGCAGGCTCTCCTGGGTGAGCCAAGCCAAAAGTGCCAGGGATGCACCCTGGCAGAAAGAGGCAACTCCGTGGAGCAGCTGAGGCAAAGAACTGTCAGCTTATACCTGTGGGAAGCAGGCTGCCACAGTGATGGCTGCAGGGAAAGGTGGGCTGAAAGAATATCAGGTAGGGTATACAAAGGGCCTAATACACCCCAATTGTGGGCACAGACCTCTGGAGGCCTTCTGGGGCCAGGCATCTTATAGTCATGGCAACAGTGCCTGGATGGAGGGAGCATTAGTTCCAACCTCAGGAAGTATGCAAATATTTCTACTGCTGGGGTAGGCTTCCAACCTAACCCTTCAATCTGCTCATGTTGGGGTCTTGGGCCAGACCCCTGATCCTCCAGCACTAATTGACACTTTTGGTGGCAGGCCAGTGGGAATCGCTGACCCACCTGCATGTACATTCATGAACACATACAGGTAGGTGGTGTCCCAGCAGCTCCCCTGCGCTCCGGAGGGAGACACCTTCTCTCCCTCCCAGACAGATGTGAACAAGAACTGCCCAGGTGCCCAAAGCTGTTCCCGCTTGCAGGGTCCTTACCCAAATCCCCGGTCTAGCCCCATGCGGTATCAGGATACCGGTGACTGCTAGCCTATAGGTAACTTTTTTGTAAATCAGAAAAAAGCACCCCTTCCTCTGGACAGATGCAACCCCATACTAGGACCTGAGAACTGGGGAACAGGCTGGATTTCAGCCTCCACTTGCCCCCTCAGCCGTGTAGCTTTGTGCAGTGAGCAACTTGCATACTGGTTCAGAGCACGCCAGTCTACCAGTCAGTGGTTGGCAACCTTCTTACTGTAGCATACCAGTTTGATTATCTGCACACCTCCCCACATTTGTTGGGGAAGATTTAGCCTCTTCGGCCCAGATTTTGGGATATGGTTTCCATCTCCATATCTTTTAATCATACCCAGCCCCACTGCCCTAGCATGGGTCAGCTTCAGGCTCGGCCTATGCCCAACGATGGACCACTTCACCACTGGCTCCTGTCCAGAATGGGCAACCAAACCCCAGACCTCGAGAAGCTAGGCTGGGTATTGGGTGTTGGCATGTTTGGCATCAAGACCTGGTCCCCCACGGCAGCCCTGGGTGCCCCCAGCCCAGTTGAGTGGGATGTAAGGCCTGTTGGAGCATGGCCTCCTCTTGGGGGGCCAGTAAGCAGAGAGGTTGGGAGCCCAGCTGTGAGTCAGACCACCTGGTCTGCCCCCCATTTCCACCACTTACCAGCTTTGTGACCTTGGGTAAGTTACTTCGTCTTTCTGAGCTTCAGTGTCCCCATCTGTGAAAGAGGGATAACAACAGCACCCACTTCTTAGGGTTGTGATGAGGATGAAACGGGATGATCTGTGATAAAAGCGCTTTGCATGGAGGAGGCAGTCCACAGCCATGTTATTTTCACAGGCCACGAATCAGGGCAGCACCTCAAGGAACCCAGCATGGCTTAGTGACCCCACCTCCACCTACAGGCTGTGTGGTCACAGCCTCCTCGGGCTGCCACCTGGCTTTTGTCTATGTCGTGCCGCACGGTTTTAAGGCCCCATTTCTGGGTCCCCTACTTCTAGCTCCTTGGCCCCTCAGTCTCCCCTTTGCTCCAGCCATCTCTGCTGGGCTCTCCTGACTTTCTGAGTCCTAGCACACCACACCGCTCCCCCCCCCAGTCACTGTATCACACCCCCTTTTTGCTTCTTTCCCTCGCCTTTCCCTCCACTCAACCGTCTCCCCTTGCTCTCCCTTCTCCAGTTCACACACCTCTCTCTTATTTCTACTGTAGATTCTTTCCATGGGAGGAGGGCCTGAGGGAGGAGGGAGCTGGAAATGAACAGAGGGAGAGGACTTTCCCGGGTGGCCTAGAGAAAGAGCGAATCGGAAGGCAGAAAGAGTAAGAAAGTGAAGTACACACACAGCCTGAAATGAGGGGCAGAGACCCATGGAGATGAAGACTGAGGTAGGAGAGATGCTGACAGACAGACAGACAGGGAGAGAAAAGAGCCCAGGAGACAAGGACGTGGACACAGAGACCAAGGCACTCGGAGGCTGAGAAGCAAGAGGAACCCAAGAGGGTTTAAGATTCAAGAGACAGAGGGAAATGTGAGAGACAGACGCAGTAAGACTTTGAGACAGAGTAACTCAGCCCAGGCAAGCCAGAGAGGGGCTGAGGAGGAAAGAGAAATGGAGAGTAAAATAGACGGAGATGGAAACACGGAGAGGGATAACAACTATGCCCTTCCCTGAGCTCGGTGTCCCCAAAGAAATATTCAGCTGTTTGTGACTTCCCGGATGTAACCCCCAGAAAAAGTGGGGGCATCCCTGGGAAAAGACTCTGTCCAGGGTTCATGTTTCCAAGGGACAGACCCTAAAGGCAGGAACCCTGGTCCCAAGCCTAGGCCCCCTGAATATAAGCAGTTGGCCGAGCTGGGGGTGGGGAGTGGCTCTGGGGTGCAGGCCCCCATCAAGGCCAAGGCTCAGCTCTCCTTGGGGCTCCCCTACTCACGCTGAAGCCCGCAGACCGGCAGCCTGGTCTCTGCTCTCTTCTTCAGGCAAGTTCCTGAAAACAGCCGCTGTCCCACTTCTCTCCCCTGCCCTGTCGTTAATGGCTTGGCCTCTGACAGGCCCAGGGGCTGTGGATTGCAACACTTGCCCAGCCTCCTTCCCTCCCTTGCCCTGTCTGCAGCACAGGCAGCCCCTTCCTCCCAGGAAGGAGCCTGGGAGGGAAGCTGGGGAGGCCAAGGCTGCCTTCCTGCCTTGGGGGTCTTAAAGGGGTTGGGGGATGTGGCAACGATGTCCCCTTCCTCTGACTCCGGATTTCCTGAGCTCAAAGCTTTGAGGCCCGGTTGGGCCCAGGCTCCAACCCCTGGATGCCATTCCCATGCCCCTCACCGTGGGGGTGCATTGCTCAGAGACAGACCCTGGCTCGAAGATTCCCTCAGCTCTAAGACTCTTTCCTGGGGGCCTGATCCTCACAATATTCAAGGGGCAGCCTCCAGGCTACAGGATATTGGTAACACGGTACCTTCCTCTCTGCACCTGTCTTTACAACGGTGGTCTTCTCCACCATTGCACGTAGGCCAGGCAGATGGAGAAAAGGGGACTCTGGGACCACAGGGGGATGACCTGTGAGGCTGAGGGTATTCAACGTTCTCACAAGAAAACAGCAACATTTACTCACAAGGATGCTGCTAAACTGAACAGTTTTTTGATTGAGTGACATAGATTACATTTTATGTCTTTCATTGTCTATATCCATGATTCTCCTGCAATCGTTTATACTTTTCTGTGCATTTTTCTGAAGAAGTTTCAGACTGCTCATAGTTTATTGGATTTATGACTCAATAAATGTTAGGTACCAACTGACTAGCCAAATGTCCATAATATATGATCCTTTTAGAAAAAACGGGCTTCTGAGTCTGGTGTGATGGGGCAGAACTGGGCTGCAGTTCTGGTTCTGGATCAAAATACCCACTTGTCTGCGGCAACTTTCCCGTGATGTTCCATAGGCCCCCCAGGCTCAGCAAATCCCATGGACTCGTCTTTCAAAATATAATCAGCATCCTGGCTAGACAGATATTCATTGTAAAGTTCAAGTTGGCTCTGTCTGGTTATTTTCAGGATACAAAGTTGGAAAATATAAGTATCCCTTAAACCTGGGTCATTACAATGGCCCCCTCCCTGGTCTCCTACTTCCATTCATCCTTGCCCCCCCCCCCACCTGTCTATTGTTCCTTCAGCAGCCAGTGTGAGACTGATCAAACAAAGGTCGGGTTCGTGTCATCCTCTGCCCGAACCCCAAGGGCTCCTGTCTCACTCAGAGTAAAAGTCAAAGCCCTTTCAATGATCTACAAGTTCCTATTCAACCTGGGGCCCCTCATTCCCTCCCTCCTTCCTCTCCTATTATTCTCCCTCTTGCTGTTCTGCTCCAGCTATTCTGTTTTCCTTGTTGCTTCTTGAACTTGTTAGGCTTTCTCCTGCCTCAGGGCCTTTACACTTACTGTTTCTTCCGCCTGAATTCTCCCTCCCTCCCCCCCAGCCTAATAATGTCATAGATCACTCCCTCACCTTCTTCAGGCCTTTGCTCAAGTGTCACCTTCTTATCAAGGCCTTCTCTGACCACCCTTTAAAATAATTTCAACACTCCCACTCCTTAGCTTTCTTTTCCCCCACATCTCTTTTCATCTTCTGACATTGGCTGCCCCCACCTCAATTCCTAATAGAATGGAAGCTCCATAAGGGCAGGGGTTTTAGTCTGTTTTGTTTAACATGTTCTCTGCAGTGTCTACAACACTGCCTGTTACATAGTGAGCATCCAATACATAATTGTTGAATGACTGACTGACCGAATGGATCTTCCTCCACTTCACCAAACCTGTCCGCAAACCCCACATGCCTCATCTTGGTAAATTACAGCACCATCCCCGCTTCCCCAAGTCACCCAACCAAGGACCCAGGAGTCCTTCCTCACACCCTCTTCTCCGCACTCCCACATCCAATAAGCTCAGCATGAAGGAGAATGGGCCTTCTGTTCATCATTCAGAAAACATGGCCCCAGAGCAGGTGCAGGTGTGCAATGGTGTGCAAAAGCAGCTTTAGTTTCTGCCGTTATGGAGCTCTGTCTTGTCTACAACGCTGAAATCCATGTCCTTTCCCTGCCTTTGTCAGGTTTCCCCATCCCTCACCTGGATGTGCCTGCCTGCTGGGCTCCTGCTCTGGGCTGTCTCCCTCTACTCTGTCAGCTTCCCTGCCTCCCCACGTCTGACCATGCTGGTCCTCCTTCTTCAGAGTTCCTTTGTCCCCTCCTAACCCCTTAACTGGACAATCAAGATACCCCACCATCTGGCCCACCTCCTTCTCCTGCCTTATTTGCTTCCACTTGCCCAGACGCACCACTTCCTGCTCTAGTCGAGCAGAATTTGTTTGTGTTTCCCTGCCTGCCTCAGGCTCTGGAACACCTCTGTTTGCTCTCGCTGATCCTGTCACCTCCTTCTGGCTGAATCCTGCCTGAGCATCTCTCCCAGCCGTCAGGTGCCCTTCCTCCTCTGTAATCCCGTAATAGTGCAGTGGGCTGTTGGCCGTCTGCCTCCTCCATTAGACTGTGAACTCCTTGAGGGCAGAACCACGATTTCATCTCTGCCTCCAGCCTCAGCACAGTGCAGGCCCCACAGAGGATTCTCAGGTGCATAGCTACTGGGCTGCAGAAACTTGGAGAGGTTGTTTACCCTCTCCAAGCCTCCATTCTCTTATCTGCCATACAGATAATAACTCCTTCCAGGAGTTCTGTGAGGATTAAATGAGCTACGGGAGGTATGCAGCCTCGCACGTTAACCAGCAGGCAGTAATTGTCAACAAAATTCCTTTCTTTTTTTTCTCTCCCCTGCATAGTTGAATATGTCAGAACAAGATTTTACTAATCTCATCTGTGTGCTATTCTCCACTGAGGACCTGCACCAGGAATGGAGCTGCAGCAGCTGAAATGAAAGTTAGATTTAAGGAAGAACTTTCCATCGAGGTGAGGCATTAGAGTGTAGAGAGGTTCAGAGCAGCAGTGAGGAGTCACACTGCTTGGGTTTGCCTCTTACTAGCTGTGTGACGTTGGGCAAGTTGTTTAACCTCTCTGAGCCTCAGTTTCATCATTTTCCAGATGAGGGTAATAATATCTGCCTCATGAGGTTCTTGAGAGAAATCGGTGAAATAACATGTGAGCCTTGTGGAACAGAGCCAGGCACGTAGTAAAGGCTCAATAAATGTTTACTTTGGTGAGGTGAAAAGCGTGAGAGATGTGGAGTCATCCCCTCCACGCATACTCAGTGTCTGCTTTGTGGATACTTCCTCCTCCAGCTCTCCTGCCCCCACCCCTTCCTCTATTGGACCGTATCCTCTGTGGGCTGGAAACCCCAATCAGGGAGCCCTGGGGAGGGAACCCCATTCTCGGCAGCCCTGCTGAGGGTCGGATTGTTTCTGTTTCTATTATTGCCTATGACGTGTGGGCCTGCTGGATGAGTCTAGGGGTTGCCAGTTCCAGAAGGGCCCTGGTAGGGCTGGGCCGGGTAGGCCAGCCAGGGTGAGTGTCCGGAAGTGGAGGCTGTGCTCGTCCACCAGGGGCTGGTTTGGCTGGAATACAGCAGTCGGCTGAGATTGTGCAAACAGGTCATTGTGCAAACATGTCCCTGTGTGTGACCTCGATTGTGCAAACAGGTGTTTACTGGAGGCTGCTGGGCTTGGGCTCACTGCTTACAAAAAGCGCCTGAGCTGTTGACTTAGAAACCAGAATCTGGACACTCATTCTTCCTTGAACACACCCTGAACTTTCTACCTCCCGGCCTTTGCTCAGGTCGTTCTTTCTGCTTGGAGTGCCCTCCTCTGCCCCCATCTCAACTCATTGAAATTTCGTCCATTCTTCAAGGCTCAGAGAAAGCACCACTAAATCTTTCTCCATAAACTTTTCCCTCATGTGCATATTCAAGGCATTTGATACACCTCTAAAGTCACTGGTCATGTTTTACCTGATGGCCCTGTTTAGACTGAGCTCCCTGGGGACAAGGGCCTTTCCTTGGTCTCCTCTGAAAGGGTAGGAAACTGAGGCTCAGAGAGAGAAAGTGACCCATCCCATGTCGCACAGCCAGCTCGCAGCAGCACTCAGATCTCTGCACTGGCTGCCACATTCACCAGCTCTCTTTCGTACCTTACTCACCTCTGGCCCTGGATCTTTACTCCAGCCCCTGAGTTGAGGTGGGACTCCAGCTGGAACTTGAGGGATGGGTGGGATTTGTACAGAGGAGGGACGGGTATTCTGGGCAGGGAACAGCAAGAGCAAAGGCATGGAGGCTGGGATGGGAAGCGTGTGAATGGAGGCTGTAAAAAAGGTAGGAGGAGGATGCACAGGCCTGGGGATGGTGGGGTGGGGTAGGGCCAGGCCTGTGTTCTACACTCAGAGATGACATTGGCGCTGCCCGACCTTGGGCAGCATCTTACAGTCCTACTTCTCAGATCCTCATCTCTCCATTGATATTCCACAGATACCCCAATGCAAACACGTTCTCAACTGAGCTCTTCCATGTTTTGTCCCGAAAACCTGCTTTTCTGTCCTGGTGAACGGCATCCAGAAACCTGGACTTGGCCCAGACTCCTCGCTGCCCTCTCTGTCCCGCATCCACCTCTCACCCCTCCCTGTGGGTTCTGCCTTTCCTCTCCCACCTCACTGCCACTGCAGGAGTCAGACCCCCATCCGTGCTCTTTAGGACAACGACAGCATTCTCCTCCTGGTCTCCCTGACTTTGTTCCTTGGATACCGGTTTTGCTGTCCTCAGCTGGAGGGCTTCTTCCAAAAGAAAAGTCCTACCACGTCACTGTCCAACTGAAAACCCTCCACTGGCTCCTCTCTACCCATTGGATAAAGTTCTAAGTCTTTCTCATGCCTGGAAGGCCCTTCAAAACCGGCTCCTAATCCTCCTCGATGCTGGAGCCTGACCTCTTCCTACTCCTTTCCCAACCTTCTTTTCCCCTGCACAGGCCTGACAGCCCAGCCATTCCATTTACTATTACCGTCTGATCATGTGCTCTTTTTCCATGGCCCCAGCCCTTCCCACACTGTTCTCTCTGCTTGGAATGCCCTTCTCCTTATTTCTGCGTCTGAAGAAATCTCTTTCATCCTTTAAAACCCAGCTGAATGTCACCTCCTCTGTGAAGCCTCCTTGGATTTCCTAGGGTGGGTCAGGTGCCGCCTGTCTGGGCCCCCAGGTTCTCTGTGAGGGTAGAGACTGGATCTGTGCTCCCAGTCCCCAGCATGGGGCCTGGCATGGAGGAGGTATCTATGAATGGGTCCTGAACAATTTGAATGTTGGATTTGGGTCTTCAGGCCTGAGGGGTCTCTAGTGGCTATCAGGTTACCAGCCAAGAGGGCTGGAGGAGTGTCTGCCAACCATTGGCAGTCAGCACTGCGTTCTCCTCCTTCCCTAGTGCTCAGACTGGCAGGATTTTCTGCCTTTGATTGGTGCCCCCAAATGAGAGAGGAATCAATTAGGACGTAATCGATGCTGAATGCTTGAGGGGGGAAAAGCACGCCCCAAGCGGCCAAGAGGCTGGGATGGCTGCCCAGATGCTCTCTTGGGGCCTACCTCTAGGGAAGGAAGCAGAGTTCTAGCTTTGGGTGGGCAAAAGGGAAGACCTCTCCCTACCCCCCCGCTTGTGGTTGGCTAGCCAGGAGGACTTATCTCTGCTCTCCGGGCCTGACCTCCATGGTGTGGTTGGGGTGGGGGAATGGTCCTGGCAGTGGTGGTGGTGGTGGTGGGATCAGAGTCTGAGGTGAGATAAAGCTCAGATGCTTATCTTCGCTTGGAGGAAGCCTCTCCCCCTGTAACCCTGTGGCTGGCAGATGGGGTAGGGGCAGCTGATAAAACAGGTCCCCCGGCCAGGCCAGCTTCTGCCTTGATCATGGTCTTCCTTCAGTGAGGGAGCTAGATCCAGTCAGCTGGTTCATGTCCCCGCAGCACTGGGATGGCAGGTGGAAGGGAGAAGACGGCAGTTTTCTTGAAAATCTTGCCAGCAAGAGTGGCCAAGAGAAGTCAGATGACCTGTTTAAGGCAAGAGAGAGGTGAAGGCAGGTCCATAACTTGGGTGCTGACTGGGGCCTGCATTCTTCCCTGCTTCCTGGGGTGCCCGGCTTGGATCCTGAGAGGGAAAAGGGGGCCCCAGAGGTAGCTGGTGCTCCCTTGGTCCCATGTCCTCTGCCCCTCCAGTCTAGACCCAGGGGACTTCCGCACACAGATAAGCCTTCAGGTTGAGGGGCTCCAGGAAACAGAGGGATAGTGGCTTTTGCTCCCTCCTTGTGTTTATAGCTGTTTTCATGAGTGGTCTAGACTTCTGGGGCAAGGCCTGATATATTATCGCTGTCACCTCTCTGACCTCCCAGGCTGTCCTATGTTTTGTGGAATGTCCAGTTTATTAAAATCGTTTATGTATTCACCCACCCCATCGCCTACTTTCTCACTCTTCTTTCCATTCCTCGTATCACTCCACCCTCCATCCACCCATCCATCTGTCCACTCACTCATCTCTCCATCTACCCATCTATCTATCCATCACACCCACTCATTCATTCATCCATCTGCCACCCACACACTCACCCATCCACCCACCCACGCATCAATCAGCCGGTATTTCTGAGCACCAACTACCCACCAGGCTCTGCGCTTGGGTCTGAGGATAGTGTGTGAATAGAATGCCAGGTTGTCACGGTCTTTGACAAGCAAACTTCATACCCTCAAGCTCTTCACAGCACCTGATTGCCTCCCATCCCTAAGGAAACCAACCACCTTCCCGCAGCCCTTATGATTGGAGGCAGCTCCTCCCAAGTTCCTTTTGATGCCAGAGGTGTATCCAGACATGGCTCCTGGGTCCTCATTTGAATTGCCAGTGAAGCTGTCACCCTCTATTTCCCTGTCACTTTCTTCAACTGGCGTCCAATCCCTTGGCCTCCTTCTCTTGACTTGGGTGCCTGTCTCATGGACTTCCTCCCCACTACCACCCTGCTACCATCCAGAAGGACTCATCAGCTCCATGGATAAGTCACCCACTTCCTGGTTGTCCAGTTCCTTGACCAGTTATCTCCAGGGGCTTCTCCACTTTAGCCACCAATACCATCGTCACAACATACGAGTGGACCTCGCCATCCCCTCCCATTTCCTGAGCAATCTTCACCATCATCTCCCCCCCACTTTTGTAGTAATGGCAACTATCATAACTTCCTCTACCGAGTGCTGTCTGGGTGCTATGCACGGCTTTAAGCACTTTGTATTCATTAATTTATTTCATCTTTATGGGTGCTGTATGGGGTAGGATCTGTTAGAACCATCACCCTATATCGAAGGTGGGAAAACCGAGAGAGCTGGCAAGTGGCAGAGCCAGGATCACGTTCTGAACCCCGGCAGCTTGACTCCAGATTCTGAATGCATAACCGCTTGGTACGTCCGTACCATGTGGTGTCTCGGCTTTTCCTGCTTCATGCCTCTGTAAGCACATTTCACCACGATCCAGTTCTTCCATTCCTTCCACATAATTTCCTTTTTGGTACTATCCTATCTTTTCCCTGCCACTTACAGCCAAATTACTATAAAGAGTTGTCAGCATTTACTATTTCCACTGCCCGATTTAATATGGCTTCCACCCCGTCACTCCATACGAACATCTCTTTCCAGATTACCCACAAGCTTCTGGCCAGATTCTTCTCAATCTCCTCCTTACTCAGCGGCGTGCTGGATTTGCCAACATCAACCTCCTATTCCTTTTGACTTAATGGATTTTAAGAAGCAAACTTTTATTGAAGAATAACATGTATGTCATTGTGATATTGTAATTCTTAACCTTATTGTAAGTATACGTAACTGTATATGTATGTGTTTTTAAGCTCTTAATTTTGAGATCATTTCTGGTTTGTAGAAAAGTTGGAAGAATAGTTCAGAAAACTTCTGCCTACCCTGCACCCAAATCCTTAACATTTTACCGAATTTGTTTTCTATCGATCGTTATGTATGTATATATGTATGTATGTATGTATGTATCCTATCTATCTATCTATCTATCTATCTATCTATCTATCTATCTATCTATCTATCATCGATTGTGGACTGAATTATGTCCCCCACAAATTCATATCACAACTCCCAGCAGAATGTGATTGTATTTAGAGATAAGGTCTTTAAAGAGGTGATTAAGTTAATAAGTAGCTATTCATCTAGGGCCTTAATCCAATATGACTGGTGTCCTTATGAAAAAGGGATGCACACATACCGTGAAAAGACCATATGAGGACACAGGGAGAAGGTGGTCATCTGCAAGCCAATAAGAGAAGCTTCAGGAAAAAACCCTGCCAACACCTTGGTCTCAGACTTTGAGCCTCCAGAACTGTGAGAAAATAAATTTCTGTTGTTTAAGTCACCCAATCTGTGGTAATTTGTTATGGCAGCCCTAGCAAACTAATACATGCACTCATGTGTGCACAGATACATGCATTATATAAAATTTTTTTCTGAACCATCTGAGAGTAAGTTGCACAGATGAGTCTCCATTATCTCTAAGTAGTTCCATTGTGCATTGTCTAAAAACAAGGCCCTTTTCTTGCATGACCATAGTACAATGATAAAAATCAGGAAGTTAACATTGTTAAAATAATATCTAATCTACAGATCTTGTTTAGATTTCATCAATTGTCCCTAGATATGTAATTTAAAATGTATGCTGTACTATTTGATAGGTACGAATGCTTGAAATGATGAAGCATGATAATAAAATGATCATCTGACAACCAGTCTCCCAACTCAAGGTCTGGAACAAATCACGGCTTGTAGGCCAAATCCAGCCCCCTCCCTGTTTGGTAAATAAGGATTTATTGGAACAGAGTCGAATCTATTCATTTACACATTGTCTGTGGCTGCTTGTGAGGTACAACAACAGAGTGGAGTAGTTGTGACAGAGACCTTGCATTCTGCAAAGACCAAAAGTTTACCCCTTGGCTGTTTATAAGGAAGTTTGCGAAGCTGTGGTCTAGAGCAGAACTGTCCAATAGAACTTTCTGTGATGGTGGAAATGGCCTATAAATCTGTGCTGTCTGATAGAGTAGCCACTGGCCACATGTGGCTATTTAGCACTTGTAATTTGGCTAGTGTGTTTGAGGGACTGAATTTTAAATCTGATTTGATTTTAATTAATTTAAACATAAATCAAAATAGTCACACATGGCTAATGGTTACCATGTTGGAACACACAGATCTAGAACACCACTTGTATCTTTTCATCCACGTGTAAACCCTACCTCCCTGTCTCCTCAGTCCTCAGAGGTAACAACTATTTGAGTTTTATATTTATTATTCCCTTTCTATTTGAAAATATAGTTATCACATAAATATGTTTCTGTAAGCAATATATTGCTCGGTATGCTTGTCGGTTTTTTCTTTTTTTTTGGTTTTAATAAAATGCTATCATATTGAATGCAGTCTTCTACAACTTGATTTTCTTTCTTTCAACATTATATTTTGACTATGTTGCTATGGATGATTGAAGCTGATTCATTTTTATTTTTGTATCATTCATTGGGTAGCTATACCAAAAATTAGTTTAAAAAATATTTTTATTAAAAATATAGTTAGCATACAGTATTATATTAGTTTCAGGCATACACAGTAGTTATTCAAGATTTATATACCCAAAGAAGTGATCACCATAAGTCCAGCAACCATCTAACACCACACTATGCTATCACCATATTATTGATTATATTCCCTGTACATTACACCCCCATGACTTATTTGTTTTATACCTGGGAATTTGGACCTCTTATTGCCCTTCACCTCCCCTCCCTTTAATTTTTCAGTTACAGTTGACAATATTATTTAATATTAATTTCAGGTGTACAGCATATGGTTAGACATTTATATAATTTAAGAAGTGATCCCCCTGACTTGTCTAGTACCCACCTGGTATTATAAATAGTTATTACCATATCATTGACTATAGTCCCTATGCTTTACTTTATACCCCCATGACTATTTTGTAACTACCAATTTGTACTTCTTTTTTTTTTATGTTTAAATTGTGTTTTATTAGTTAATTCCTATATTTTCTCAATTTTTTAAAAAAAATTATTGGGGTGACAATTGTTAGTAAAATTACATAGATTTCAGGTGTACAATTCTGTATTACATCATCTATAAATAGCATTGTGTGTTCACCACCCAGAGTCAGTTCTCCTTCCATCACCATATATTTGACCCATTTGTACTTCTTAATCCCTCCACCTTTTTCACCCTGCCCCTTCCCATCTATCACCCCAACAAATCTAGTACCCATCTGACACCATACATAGTTATTACAATATTACTAACTATATTCCTTATGCTATACTCTATATCTCCATGACTACTGTGTAACAACCAATTTGTACTTCTTATTCCCTTCCCATTTTTCACCCATCCCCCTCAACACCCCTCCCATTTGGCAACCATCAAAATGTTCTTTGTATCTATGAGTGTGTTTCTGTTTTGTTTGTTTATTTTGTTCTTTAGATTCCACATATAAGTGAAATCACATTGCATCTGTCTTTAGCTGTCTGACTTGCTCCACTCAGCACAATACCCTCCAGGTCCATCCATGCTGTCACAGATGGCAAGGAACTATTCCCTTTCATGGCTGAGCAATATTCCATTGTATGAAGTGTGATAAAAAAATATGGTGAATGTTTAAATTAAAAAAAAAATTACTACAGTAAAAGACACATTGCCGTTAATCCCCCTCAAAATACTCCCCCTCATTTCAAATACATTTATCCCATCATTCTTGCCACTTTCTGAAGCAGTTCTGGAAGTCCTCTTTCCTGAGTGTCGTTAGTTGCACTGCCTTGATGTCCTGAATCCATTCAAAACGTTTACCTTTCATGGTCATTTTGACTTTGGGGAAGAGCCAGAAGTCACATGGTGCCAGATCAGGTGAATAAGGTAGATGAGGACACACCGTAATGTTTTTATTTGACAGAAATTGCCATATATCAGAAGCGATGTGTATGACACGGAGTGTTGTCATGATGGAGGATGAACCCGTTTGCCCATTTCTCAGGCCATTTTCTGTGCACATCATTTCTTAAATGCTCGTAAAGACACAAAAGAAGAATTCCAGAACTGCTTCAAAAAGTGGCAAGAATGATGGGATAAGTGTGTTTGAAGCAAGGGGGTGTGTCTTGAGGGGGATTAATGGCAATGTGTCTTTTACTGTAATAAATTTTTTAATTTAAACATTCACTGTATTTTTTGATCACACCCTGTATATATGTACTACCTATTCTTTATCCATTCTTCCATCCACACCAGGCTGCCTCCACATCTTGGCCATTGTAAACAATGCTGCAATGAACAGATGGATGCACACGTCCCCTCAAAGTACCATTTGGGTTTCTTCAGTTAAATACCCAGAAGTGGGATTACTGAGTCCTTCTTTAGCTCTTGTCATAGCCTTTGTTTTAAAGTCTATTTTGTCTGGTATAAGTATTGGTACCCCAGCTTTTTTTTTTCCATTTCCATTTTCATGAAATAACTTTTTCCATCCCTTTACTTTCAGTCTGTGTGTGTCTTTCAATCTGAAGTGTGTCTCTTGTAGGCAGCATATATAAGGGTTCTGTTTTCTTATTCATTCAGCCACCCTGTTTTTGATCAAAGCATTTAATCCATTTACATTGAAGGTAATTGTTGATAGATATGTAGCTATTGCCAGTTTATTATTCATATTTTTTATTTTGTTTTCATCTTGATGTCCCTCTAACAATCTTTGTAATACTGGTTTGATGGTGAAGAACTTGAACTTTTTCTGTCTGGGAAGCTCTTTATCTGTCCTTTGATTTTAAATAATAGCCTTACTGACTAACATTGTCTTGGTTGTAGATCCTTGCTTTTCATCACTTTTAATATTTCCTGCCAATCCCTCTGGCCTGCAAAGTTTCTGTTGAGAAATCAGCTGACAATCTTATGGGAGCTCCCTTATAAGTTACTAATTGCCTTTCTCTTGTTGCTTTTAGGATTCTCTTTGTCTTTAACCTTTGCCATTTTAATTGTAATGTGTCTTGGTGTGGGCCTGTTTGGGTTCATCTTTTCTGGGACTCTCTGTGCTTCTTGGGCTTGTGTGTCTATTTCCTTTGCCAGGTTAGAAAAGTTTTCAGTCATTATTTCTTCAAATAGATTCTCAATCCCTTGCTTTCTCTCTTCTCCTCTTGCCCCCTATGATGCAAATGTTGTTAGGCTTGATGTTGTCCCAGAGGTCTCTTAAACCATCTTCATTTTTTTGGATGCTTTTTTCTTTTTGCTGTTCCAATTGGGTGTTTTATGCTACCTTGTCTGCGAAATTGCTGAGCAATCCTCTGCTTCATCTAGTCTGCTGGTGATTCCTTCTAGTGCATTCTTCATTTCAGTTAGTGTATTCTTCACTTCTGACTGGTTCTTTTTTATGGTTTCTATGTCCTTTTTTCTGCTTGCTATCTCTTTGTTGAAGTTTTCACTAAGTTTCTTGAGCATCCTTATAACCACTGTTTTGAACTTTGTATCTGGTAGGTTGCTTGCCTCCATTTTGTTTAGTTATTTTTCTGGAGTTTTCTCCTGTTCTTTCATTTGGGACGTATTTCTTTGTTTTCTCATTTTGGTTGCCTCTCTAGGTTTGTTTCAATGTATTAGGTAGATCTGCTATGTCTCCCAGTCTTGCCTGTGGGGCCCAGTGGTACAGTCTCACTGGTCACCTGAGCTGGTGCTCTAGGATTGTCCCTTGTGTGGGTTGTGTGTGTCCTCCTGTTATAGTTGAGCCTTGATTGCTGTTGGCATGCCAAGGGGTAGTATTGATCCTCAGGCCGACTGGTTGTGGGGTTTGGCCATGTCCATAACTTATGGGCTGCTGTACGAGGAGCTTACCCCTGGAGTGGGATTCATCCCAGTGGCCTCTGGTGCTCATTGAGACCACCTTTTTGTGTGCCTCTTGTGGGGCTAATAGAATGGTGCTCTGCTGTGGTCTGAAGGCAACCTCCAACTATTTTTTTGTTCTGGGGCTTCTTGGGAGGGGTTCCAGTGCAGGCCCAGGTCAGCCACTGCCTGTGACTGGCTGGGAATACAAAGCAATCTATGGTTGGTTGCTGCCTATGCTGGACCTGGAGGCACATGGGAGATGCCACGCTGAGATCCGAAAATGGCTGCCACCAGTACTGAGTCTTGGGTAGCTTCAAAAAAGCCAGGACACTCCAAGGCCTGCTGCTCTCTGCCGGCTCCCGTAAGGGTCAGCTGCTGATAAAGCCTCGGTCAGTATGCAAGTTGGATGAGGCAAGGTCTCAAGTGAGTCAGCAGGGTGGAGCCACGGAGCTCACCAGGCCAATCAAAATTCAGATTTGGCCTGTGGGGGCGGGTTTCACACAGGAAAGATGGCTCCCACCTGCTGGCTGCATGAGAGGAGGGCCCCACACAGGGAAAGTGGGCACTGTCCCTCCAGTCCTCACCCTGAACTTACACAACTCAGTCTCACATCATATGTCTCCAACACCCCCAGAGTCACCGTCCCTCCACCGGAGCCCAGGGTAAGTGCCTGTGTGGGCCCTTTAAAAGGATGTCTGGGTTTCCCGCAGCCTTCTGTCCCACCCAGGTGGTCAGAATCCCCACTGTTTTTCACAGCCAGATATTGTGGGGGCTCTTCTGGGCTGGGGAAGCTGGTGAGGGACTGGGGTCCCTTGCTTCTTTGTGGGAAATCTCTGTGGCTGAGATATCCCTCCCAATTTTCATCTGCCACAAGGCCACACGGAAGTTTGGGGCCAGCCCGTTTCGCATCTCCACCCCTCCTACCAGTCTCAACGTGGCTTCTTTATATCCTTAGTGATAAAACTTCTGTTCAGCTAGACTTCGGATGATTCTCCAGGTTGATTGTTCTATAATAAAATTTACTTGTAATTTTGATGTGTTCATGGGATGAGACAAGCACAGCATTTATGTACTCCACTGTCTTGGATCTCCTTCCCCAAATTAGTTTTACCTATTTCTTATTAATGAATGCTGAGATAATTTTTCTTTTCTTTCCTTCTTTCTTTCTTTCTTTCTTTCTTTCTTTCTTTCTTTCTTTCTTTCTTTCTTTCTTTTTTTTTCTACTAGGGACTTTCTTGTACCTCCTTCTTTTTCTCTCACCTTCTCTTCTTCTGGCTGTCATTGTATATAGTCTTTATTTCAAATAATTGTTAAAATACCATTAGGTTATTCCTCAAGACAAGAATAAAGATCACCCCCTGCAGAAACTTAGGAACTATGTCCAGAACTTTACATAACATAGGACAACACTTTAACTGAAACCTGATTGCTGACTAGAGAATGGAGTTCTGAGTGGATTCAATGAAGTAAGGGAAATCAGGCAGGGAAGGGAAGGTGCCCGTCTGAATCAAACTTCAGCTGCCATCAGGGCAAGTCTTGTGATTGTCATAGATTGGAGGCTGTTTTTGGAAGGTTCAAGTACAGCCCAGGTTCCATGTGTCTATTTGGCTACACCCCTGGCTGAGGTGCCATTAGGTAAATGTCACTCAAATTCTTGGCCAGCCAAACTCCTGCAACAAAAAGTCCCAAATTGAGGATCACGTTCTTCTGGAAATAATTCCTATTGGTGGTGGAGTAGTAGATGCCCAGAAGCCAATTCCCCATGTTGTCTGGAATTTAGGGAGCTTCATTTGCTGAGACACCAGTGTTTATGCCAACCCCACTGGATGCCATTAGCAGCACATTCTTGTACATCTTTCTTGATGCATAAGTTTATGAATTTCTCTAGAAGAATTGCTGGGCAAGTAGGATGTGCAAATGTTCAAACTTACAAATGACATCATCTTGTTTCTCAAAATGCTTGCACTAATTTACATTCCCACTATCTGAGTGTAAATATTCCTGTTGATCTAGATCTTTACCAACCCTCAGTGGTGTCAGACTTCTTCATTTTTGCCAACATGGTGTAAAATTGTAGCTCATGTTGTCTTAATTTGCATTTTGCTGATTATTAATGAGGTCAATCTTTTCATATGTTGATTGGTCTTTCATGTTTCACTTCTGAGAAATGCCTGTTCATGTCATTAGCTCATGTTTTCAACTGGGCTGTCAGTGGTCTATGTTGCAAATAACTTCCCCCAGTTGGTAGTCTGTCTTCATTTTCTTTCTGAAGTTTTGATGGAGAAAAGTTCTTAACTTTAATGTAATTGAATTTATGACTATTTTCTTTTATGGTTGATGCTTTTGATCTTGTTGAAGAAAGCCTTTCCTGTTCTGAGGTCATAAAGATATTCTCTTGTATTTTCTTCTATGAGTTTAAAAGTTTTGCCTTTCATATTTAAGGCTTTAATCCATCTAACACTGATAACATTTATGATTTGGGGAAAGGATCCAATTTTATTTTTTTTTCTATGTGGATATGCAATTTCTCACTTATATCCACACAGGAAAAAAAAAGAAGAATTTTTTTTTCTTTCCCCAGTGATCTGCAATGCTGCTTCTGTCTATGTCATTTGTAAAACTTACATGGATTTGTGGTTTGTTTTGAGGCTCTCCATTTTGTTCCATTGGTCCACTTGACCACCCCTGTGTCAATGCCACACTGTATCAATTACTTTATCTTTGTAAGTCTTGATATTTTGTAGAGCAAGTCCCCTCACCTTATTTTATTTTATTTGTTTGCCAGCAGTATCTATTCTTGGGCTTTTGCTCCTCTAACATATTTTAGAATTAGCTTGTCTAGATCCACAAAAATCCTGTTGTGATTATAATTGGAGTTGTATTGAATTATAGAAGGAATTAACATCTTCAAATACTGAGTTTCCTTATTCATGAAGGTGGATACCTTCACTGTATCCTAAATCTGCATGTACCTAATAAAATAACCTCAAAAATTAGAAAGCAAAAATTGATAGAACTTTGGGGGAAAATAGAAAAACAACACTCATGGAAGTAGATTTGAATACTCACATTTTCATTATTGGTAGGTCAAGTAAACAGCTGATTACCTTATGTTCTTATTGCAGTTTTAATTAATATATATTTAAAAAATTATGTCTCCTAAATGCAATTGAGTTTTCCCCCTGCAGTAAAAGATATCTTTCTCCTTCCCTCTTACATATTGTTTTAAAAAAATCTAACAACTTTGTTCTATTTTTTATTCTAACACTGTATTTGTAGATTTTGGGGTTTTCTATGTAAATAAACATATAATCTGTGAATGATACACATTTCTTCCTTTCTAATCTTCCCGTATTTTATTTCGTTTTCTTATCTTATTGTACTGGCTAGGACTACCAGCTTGACTTTGGAAAGAAGCAGTGGTAGTGAGCATTCTTTACTTGTTCATTATTTTAAAGGAAACGCTAATGTTTCCTATGAAGAATAACGTTTTCTAAAGGTCTCGGGTAGGTACCTTTTACTAATTAAGAAATTTCCCATTTATTTCTAGTTTGCTGAGAGTTAAAAAAATTCATGCATAAGTGTTAAATCATATCAAATGCTTCTTTTGCATCTACTGAAAAGATAATGTGGTTTTCTAAATTAATTTTAATACTATTTATAGATTTTATAATATTAAAACATCCTTGCAATTCTAGGATAAACCCAACTTGGTCATACTATATTGTCATTTTTATGCACTTCTGAATTAAGTTTGTTATTGTGTTGTTTAGGATTTTTTTGTGTCTATGTTCTTGAGTAAAATTGGCCTATGATTTTCCTTTCTTATATTTTCTTTGTTAGATTTTGGAATCAAGTTTATACTGTCCGCACGGAATGGGCTAGGGAACGCACTATATTTTTCTATTCTCTGTAAGAGTTTGTATAAGTTGGAATGATCTGTTTCTTGACATAGAGTTGTTTATAGTGTTCACTTTCTGTCTTTCTAATCTCTTCTGGATCTGTAAATATGTTCTTTTAAAATTTTTTCAATACAAAATTTTGATGACTTCTCTCTTTTATTTTTGATCAATCTTGCTAGAGGTTTGTCTTTTTATTAGTCGTTTCAAGAAATCAAATTTTTGACTTTGTTGAGTTTTTTTTACTGTCTCTTTGATTTAATGAACTTCTTTTTTTTTTTCATTCTGAAAATAATTTTATTATTTTACAGTTATTCAGGAAAGTTCCTGGGTTGCTGTGACCAAGATTTGGTCATCACAGAACAAAGGATTAGAGCAGATCAGTCAGTGCACTAGTTTTCTCTCTTCTTTGGGTGGTGAGAACAGGCTGTGAAGACATCATGTGCATAATGAGAAAACAACCAACGGTACGGACTGAGGGGGAGGGGAGGCAGGGAATAGGCACACATGGAATTCTATCCTGCTATCATTCTCAGGCCTAGATTTAAACACTGTGTCTTTTCTGTGCTCTCCCTCTATTTTTCTCAGCTCTGTTACCACAGTGGGCAGATGAGTATGGGGCTGAGAAAGCGGAATAACTGTCACCAACAGCGAAGTAGCTCAGTACTTCAAGAGGCTAGGAGTGGGCCTCGGACCAGTCAGCCCTCCCTGTCAGGGAGTCAACGCTTCCCCTAGGACTGGCTCCTGGTGTGCTGCCTTAGGGCCCACATTCCCAGCACATCCAGGGAACACACAATGGTAAGAATCTGAATCCCACTGTCTAGCCAGATCTTCCTGCCTTTCAGTGAAAAAAAAAAGGCACGACCACTCAGGCAGGACCTTAGCATACATGTGACCAAGGGCATAAGCAATGGGATCCTAGCCTTACAGTCCAGGACCACAAATCTCACTCTAATGAGATCTGAACAGCCAGGGATGCTGTCCTCCCCTGTGATCCGGTGGCTAAAAACCCCAGGGAGTTCTTCAGCTCCCACCCTATTCCACAGAACAGCTAATCAGATATCTTATGAGATAATGTTCCCCAGAACTTTGTTTATGGCGGGTCCACCTTCCCCCTGAAGCAGGAGAAAATTTAACGTAAATGAAGCAAAGTATCAATCAAAATGATACTGGACTTCGGATTATTAGGTTTATTGGAACTGCCGTCCAGGCTTGAACTTCTCTTCTTAGTCTTATTATTACTATTTTGGGTTTTCATTGGGTTTATTCTATAGTTCTTTTTGTAATTTATTAAGTAGGGAGCTTAGCTCATTAACTTTCCTCTTCTTAGCTTTTTTATTACTTTTTTTGGGTTTTCATTGGGTTTAGTCTATAGTTCTTTTTGTAATTTATTAAGTTGGGTGCTTAGTTCATTAATTTTTTGATTTTTCATCTTTTTTAATAGAAACTTGCAAGGCTCTCCCTTTTACTAAAAGTACCATTTTGGCTTTATCCCACAGTACTATTTTCATTAGCATTCTGTTCTAAGTGTTTTAAAATTCCCATTATGATTTCTTTTTTAACTTATGAATTACTTAGAAGAAAAGTTAAACATTTCCAAATATATGGGAATTTAAAATTTATCTGTTTTTCACCAAGTTCTAATTTAAATCCATTGTAGTCAGAGAACTTGATCTGTGTGACCATGATTCTTTGGAATTAAGACTGGCTTTATAACCTAGTACACGACGATTACAGTAATTTAATCGAATGTGTGCTTGAGAAGTTTAGTCTCTTGTTGGATGCAGAGTTTCATAAACTTCCATTAAACCTAGCTTGTTATATTGTTCAAATCCTCTTTGGCTAATTTTCTGTTTACTTGTCCTACCAATAATGAAGAGGTGAGTATTGAAATCTACTTCCATGAGTGTTGTTTTCCTATTTTCCCCTGAAGTTCTATCATTTTTTACTTTCTAATTTTTGAGGTTATTTTATTGGGTACATGCAGATTTAGGATTGTTGTGGCTTATAGGAAAAGTGACCTTTTAATCTTCATGTATTGACCTTTCCTACACCTAATCATGCTTTTTGTCTTACAGTCTGTTTTTTTCTTCTGATTTTAGTGCAGCTGTCCAACTTTTTTCAATTAGTGTTCGTATCGTCTTTCTACCAATCTCCTTATGTTTTATATAGATGTGCCACTCACTGTAAACAGCAAAAAATACAATCTAACACTATGTCTTTTAAATGGCACATTTAGTCCTTTTAAGTTTATGGTGATTATTGATATTTTTTGACTGACTTTTGTTTTCTTACTTATCTTACTTGTCCCCTATGGCTTCTTCCTCTCCTTTTTTACTTCTACCCACACTCTTGGTTTTATGGGGTCTGTTTCTTTTCTTATTCTATTCTTTCCTATCCTTTTTATTGATTTGGAATTTATATACTCTACTTCTGTATTTCTAGTGGTTGCTTTTGAAATTCTACCCCACATTCCTAATAAAGTCTAAGGTTATAGGTATGTTAAAACCCCTTCCCAAATAATACAATGACTTTGAACCCTTTAACTTTGATCTTCTACAGATTTACATACTATTTTTGTGCAGTGTTTAGTTCTTTCTGTTTCCACATGTTGTTATTATTTTATACAATGTTTGCGTAGATTTATTTACATGTTCATCAATTTCTTTTCTTACCATTTTTTCTTCCATACCAGACCTTCCTGCGGAGAAACTTCCCTTTTTATTATAGCACATCCTTCAGAAGTTCCTTTAGGAAAGACTTGTTGATGGCTGTAAGAAAAACCACTCAGTTTTCCCTCCTCTATAGAGAAAAACCCAGTTCTTTCTTCCTCCTGTGTCTTTCTTTCCTACTCACACAAAACACTTCACTTCTAATATTTCTGGTCACTAAATGTATGGAGGTTCCCCCCACCAAGCAATTCTCCATGGCACCAGCTGCAATTTAACTCAATTCTGAGACTATCTACTTGGAGATAGCGCCAGATCCCACAGGTTAAGGGCTCCGTCCCACAAGACAGACTCTCCCCTACCACTTCAGACGCCAATCACAAGTAGTAGGTCCCCAGGTTACCCACAACTTCTGTTCGAATTGGCTACAAATCAGACGTTTCTATGACTCTCTCTTCAGGTTTGATTAATTTGCTAGAGTGGCTTACAGAACTCAGAACTCAGGAAAACACATACTTATGTTTACCAATTTATGAAAGGATATTATAAAGGATACAGATGAACAGCCAGATGAAGAGATACACAAGGAGAGGTCTGAGAGGGTCCTGAGTGCAAGAACTTCTGTCCTCATGGAATTGGGGTGTGTCCCCTCCTGGTACGTGGATGTGTTCACAGACCTCGAAGCTCTCTGAACACTGCACTTTTGGGATCTTATGGAGGCTTTCTCATGTAGGCATGATTGATCATTAACTCCACTTTCAGCCCTTCTCCCTTCTCAGGACAATGGGGGTAGGGCTGAAAATTCCAAGTTTATCAACCCCATCAAGGAGCCCACCCAGTGTTGCCCTATTAGTACAAAAGAAACTCTTATCACCAAGGAAATTCCAAGGGATTTAGGAGCTCTGTGTCAGGAACCAGGATCAAAGCCCAATTAGAACAAAAGATGCTTCTAGTGCTCTTATTACTTAGGAATTTATAGCAGAGACATATGTGTGTGTATGTATGTGTGTACATATATGTATTTTTTCTTCTGTTATCTCATAATGGCAAACTCTTTTTTTGAAAAATATCTCCATTTCACCCTCAGCTTTGAAAAATAGTTTTGTTAAGTTCACAATTCTAAGTTGACAGTTATTTTTCTGTCAGTGCTTTGAAGATATTCTATGTCTTTGGCTTTCATCGTTGCTTTTGATAGGTGTGTTGACGTCTAATTATCCTTTCTTTGTCTTTTTTATACAGCTGCTTTTAAGATCTTTGTCTTTGGTGTTTTGCAGTTTCACCACACTATAACTAGAGGTGGATTTCTTTTTATTTATCTCGTTAGATATATATTATGCTCTCAGTGTTTGTGCAGTCATGCCTTTCATCAGTTCTGGAAAATTCTCAGCCATTTATCTCTTCAGATATTGCCCTTTCTCCCTTTCTCTCTCTATTCTCTTTCTGGGGGCTTACATGTTGTCCACCATAGCGGTCCACTTCTTTCTCAGATTTTCCACTTGTTTCTCTCTGTGCTGCAATCTGTGTAATTTCCTCAGCTCTGTCTTCTAGCTCACTCTTTGTCTCTTCAATTGTGTCTAATACGCTATTTAACCCATTTGTTGCGTTTCAGTTCAACAGTTACTGTTTTTCATTTCTAAAAGTTCTATTTTGTCCTTTTCCAGATCTGACTAATCTTTTCTTTCATGGTTTCTTGTTGCTTCATCACTCTTATAATTTCATGTTTTCTTTGAAAATTTCAGTCAGTTCATATACTATAACTATACCAATTACGATTTCTGACATCCGTAGGCATCTAAATCTACTATTTGTTGTTTCTGCTCAGTCTCACCTCCTTGTATATTTGATTTTTAAAAAAAATTGTGGGCTTATATGTGTACTCTTTGGGAATCCTGAGTACCTCATTTGGGGATCCTTCAGAGAGGATTTATTTGCTTTTGTCAGGGGTCAAGGGACACCCCTGACTGGGGATCACTTTAGTCTCTATTGAGGGTCCCGGGTTAATGTTAAGGTGATAGTCCCCACCTTGCTTCTAGCCCATCCTTGATCTTCTGACAGTAGAATTTGCTCTCAGGGCAACATTCCCTTGTTTCCTTGCAGCTTCCTTCCCATCCATATGTCAATTCCCAGTTTTTTCTATGTCTCTGCTGATGGTACTGATGGGCTTGGAGAAGTCCATTACATTCTGCCTGCCTAGCAATGCTTTAAAAGTTACTTTCTTTCAAGGATTTGGTTGATTTCTAGTGTGAGGGCCCAATATCTGTATGTTGCTAGAAGAGGATTCCCTCTTTCCTTGCCACTCCCTATGCTCACCAGTCTCCAGGCTACTAAAGCATCCTTCATACTAATGCTAGAGAGAAGTTCCCAAAGCATAATTGTGATCAAGTCACTTCCTTGGTTAAAACATTCCAGCGATCCTCACTGCTCTCATGGTGAAGTCCATGCTCCTCAAGGCTTGGCTCTTTCTAGTCTTTCCAGTCTCATCCTCATGGCTCCTAGCCTCAAACTGTATGCTCTAGTAATTCCTAACTTTTCGGTGGCTCCTACCCTCTCTCTGCTGAGTCTCATTCCATATTATTTGTCTGTTTCCTTGTCTTTGTCCAAGCTCTTTTTCCTGCTTGAAATTTCTTTTCAACTGTTTCCCCATCCCCATTTTTTCCCCACCTGGATAAATCTTATTCATCTTATAAGACTTTTTGTGCCACCTCCTCCAGGAAGTCTTCCCTGATCCTTCTCCAGATTGGAGGACTCCTCTGTTCTCCAGGGACGATTCCTCTGTCTTCCCTAAGTCCCCTGGGCTTATCTCACTCTTAGCAGTCATCAAATCATGTTGAAAGTTACCACTTATGCTTTTCCACTAGACTAGGGTGCATCTTGAGGTCAGGGATGTTTGGGTATCCACACTGCCTGGCACAAGTCCTGGCATGTAGAAATTGCTCCATAAATATTTGTTGAACTGAACAGAGGCCCTTTTTCCCCACCGTGAAATTTCTCTTGCCTGAAATTATTTGTTGCTTAGGAGCACTTTTATATACGAGGACATCATTGGAGGTTGTTGATGTGGGATTCCCACCAGGTCTCTGGGTAAGAAAGCTCCTCCAACCAGATGAGGTCTATTGGACACACAGAGGCTGATGGGTTTCTGGCTCTTTTGTTAGGTGTGCACCATTGTGGGGCTCAGTACTGTGGGTTCAGTTTCTGTCTAGTCCTATGCTGTGGATAGCAATAATAATACTTATTGTAAAGGTTTATTAGAAATATTAAATGAGATGCTATATGCAAAGCACCTAGCTCGGTGCTTGACACAGAGTAGGTGCTCAAAAAAAAGTTATTTTTCTGTTAATGATTGAATTTCTTGAGGTAAGGAACACTGTGTTATTTATTTCATTGGTTTCCACTCCATCTAGTGCAAAACGTGGCAAAAAAAAGACAATAAATATCTGATAAGTGAATGCGCGCATGACCTCAACACAGACTAGAACTATCCTTCTTGGGGCATCTCTAGTTTCCATAGCACGGGCTCTGCCCCACCTTACCCCGACTGTGCAGTACTTTGGGACCTGTCAGAAAATCAACCATAGCTTTCTGTTCTCAAAAGGCAAAACCCAGAAAGAGCTGAGATATGTGGGGAAAATTCTAGCTTTTCTGAGTTCTAACCTATAGGCAATCTATATGCTGGGGCCCCTGAGACTGTTGTGTCTAAGACTGCATAGGGCCCCCTCTGTTTATACTGAAAATCCTTTATCTGTTCTTGTTGTCAAGTCATACAGAAGATTGCTTTTTAAATATGTCACACCATGTCTGTGACATGAGGCCCCATATGAGAAGCCTATTTCAGAATTAGTTCCTGGAAACATTTGTCTCTGTGGAGGAAATGATCTGCTTCCTCCTTTCTGATAGTAAGAGTGTCGGAATTTAGTGTTTCAGTTTTTCCCCTGGCTGCCAGGAAGCTCCAAGCCAAATTTCAGGATCAATCACAGCAACTATGGCAACCCTTAAGATTGCTGTATTTTCCTTGAGCAATAGGAATCTGTTGAATGAATTAAGTTTTCCTGTTGTAAACCCTTCTCATGTCCTTTTGGGAAAAAGATGAAGCACACATAGGTTTTAAAATTATGACAGTAGCAGCAGAAGCAGCAACAAGAGGATATAGGGGAAGCAAGAGAAGAATTGGCCGTCACTAATCCATGTAAGATAATGGTGAAGAGCTGGGACTTTGGGTTCAGACTGCCTCTATTCAAATCCTAGCTCTGTCTATCCCTCACTCGGGGCTCTTCTGCAAATTATATAACTTTTCTGAGTTTCCTCAGCTATAAATAAGGGTATTCATTGTATCTACTTTAAAAGGTCACCATGAGGATTAATAAATGTAATTCATTAATTACCTAGCATGGGGTCTGCACAGAATAAATGTTCAATACATGTGAACTGTTTTGAAGATGCACTGAACATTTGAGCCTGGGGTGGCTGGACATGGGACAGAGCCCCCTTGAAAGAAGGATTCTGTTTTAAGGGAATCATGATGTTGGTGGTGGCTGGATACAAGCACTTTGTCTAGAGTTTCCCCAAGGCTTCACCAGCCTGGGGAAGGTACCAATGGAGTCACATCGGCAGTCACGACCTGTCCTTGGCTGGCTTCTATACCCATCTGTTCACCAGGATTTCCAGAAGCCTGAAGGTCTCGTCCAGTTATTTCTGGAAACGTCCAGAGAGTTTTGCACGGTGTTCATGGAAGAGCCAACCAGCTTGAGTTTCCTCGTGGCATCCACTGTGTTCGCTGGCTCTCGCCCCCTAGATGTGTACTGTCTGTGAGGTTACCTGAGGCTGCCTCACCACGTCACAGCTTCCAGGGCCCTCGGGGGGCACCTGTGTCCACTGTCTCATTGGTGCTTCTTCTGGACACTCTTGAGAGCCAGAATGGCATCAGGGTTCCTGCAGACTTCAAGACCTCAAAGGTATACTGAGTGCCTTGGAGAAGTGGGGAGCCTGGTCCTTGCTCCCAGCCTGGGACATACTTCGTTGCATGGGTACTGACGCTAAACTGCTTCTGTCCCTGTGGATCATAGAAATCCGGGTGCAAGGTGCTCTGTTAGTGACCCTCTGACCCCTCTCAGTTCCGATGGGGTTCCGAGGATGAACCTGGGAACTGGCAGCCTCAGCAGGACCCTCCTGAGAGCCCCTCTCTTGCAGAGGTTTCTTCTTTTTTTCCCCCCAAGTCAAGGTATTGTCCTTTCAGTCTTAGTTGTGGAGGGTGCAGCTCAGCTCCAGGTCCAGTTGCCGTTGCTAATTGCAGGGGGCACAGCCCACCATCCCTTGCGGGAGTCGAACCGGCAACCTTGTGGTTGAGAGGACGTGCTCCAACCAACTGAGCCATCTGCGAGGCAGCTCAGCTCAAGGTGCCGTGTTCAATCTTAGTTGCAGGGGGCAGAGCCCACCATCCCTTGCGGGATTTGAGGAATTGAACTGGCAACCTTGTGGTTGAGAGCCCACTGGCCCATGTGGGAATCGAACTGGCAGCCTTTGGAGTTAGGAGCCCGGAGCTCTAACCACCTGAGCCACCAGGCCGGCCCGCAGAGGTTTCTTCTGCTCCATGCATGTCTTTCAGGCTGCCTGCCTGCCCGTCCCCGTTGGGTACCCTCAGATGTGTCTGAGCCTTAGGGGAGGACTGGGGTTGCTTACTACTAACAATCCCAAAGTCAGGAAGAGGTGACCTTGGGAAGGACCCAAGGTCAGACCCAAGGTCAGAGAGAGGAAAAGGCTGGAGAGGTGGAGGCTGAAGGGGAGGCAGTAGATGAAGTTTTTGAGAGATCGAATAATGGAGGGTGAATCCATGATCCTTGGGCGAGACCTTAATTAAAGAAGGAAGAAGGAGAAGTCGTAAAAATGACAGAGGAGCAGCCGGGGAGGTTGGGGGAAGCCGAGGGAATACTGACCTGCACAAGGAAAAAGAGGAGAGGATTTGGAGGAGTAGGCAGGTGGTCACAGCATCCCATCCGATGGCTAGCACTTGGCTGGGTGTGCAAGTGTCCGTGGAGCCCCAGCTCTTCAGCTAATGAACCAGAGGACCTGGGACTAGTTGTAGGCTTCTCTGGGTTTAGTTATCACAGCTGTGAAATAAGTACATAGAATGCTGAAGAGAAGCCAGGAGTACAAAGACTGAGAAACAGTCTTTGGTGAGGAGCTGGTGACCTAGGCAAGGACTGTTTCCGGGGCATGCAAGAGGGGAGGCATCTGAGGCCAGGAGCTGAGCTCTGGGCTGCGGGAGGAAGGGGAGAGGAGAGGGACAAGCCCCTGTTAGATGGGGGTGGGGGGGAGGGTGAGCTGCTCTGTGCCCTCTATTCCCCTTCACTTGACTGTGATGGCACAGCCGGGCTGCCTACTTCAGGGGTAAGTTAAGGGGTTAAGCAAGCTGGCTGCAAGTGCCCTTTGCTGTACCCTTAACAGGACAGGCCCTGGGTGAAGCCCATCCCTGCAAGAAGGGACGTGAGTGTTGCTTTAAACCTGGGGCTGCCCAGGAAGCATAAAGTGGCCCAGCGCTGGAAGCTGTCCCTTATATCACAGTGGAGATGGAATTGTCCTTGTGTTCAAGGGGCGGGTGGGGTGAGCCACAGAAAAAGTGACAGACTGCCCTGAGGATGTGAAAGTGCCCCCTGTGTATCTCAAGGGGGATGTGGACCATGATGGCAGACAATAGGGGCACCCTCGATAGAACCTGAGAACTGTAACCCCAACCTTCTAGGGAATGAGAAGCGAGGATAGGCTGGCGAGAGTTAGGGTTATGATGTGGGGGCAGTGACTTCTTAGGTGGGGCACCTAATTTTGCTCTCCTCTGGGCAGAATTACTCACTCAGGGGGCCTAAGAAGCTGAGGGGACGTGGTTCTTTCCACACAGTTGTACCCTGCAGATCTGGCAGAGTGGGAGCATTGTTTTTCTTCTTTTCTGGAGCCCTTTCACCTGTCCTGGCGGGGAGGGTGAATCAGTACTCTGTGTGTGTGTGTGTGTGTGTGTGTGTGTGTTAGAGAAAGAGAGAGAGAGAAAGAGACAGACAGAGAGAGAACGCATGCACATGTTGGGAAGGCTGGGGGCGGTGAGGATTTCTGATGGTCCTGGAAGCTCTCTCTTCCAAGCACTAGTTTGGAAGAAAAGAAGCAGAACCAGGGCTTTTTGTGGAGCAACCCTGCAGAGGGAAGGGCCAACCAGGAAAATGGAAACCATTGAATATTTAAATAGAGGGAATTTAATGCAGGGAATTAGCTCCACAGCTAATAGAAGGGGCTGCCTAGCCAACCAGGGGCCAGTGAGGCAAACCCAGAGACCATTAACAGCTAGAAGCCATTACCATTCTGAGGCAGGCGAGCAAAAGGGAGGGGCAGGGTTTTTGGAACACAGGGCCAGGTCAGCCCCATGGAGGGCCTGCCAGGCACAAGCTTGAGCCATGGGAGGAGATGCAGTGGTTGTCAGAGATGCCACCAGAGATGGGAGGGTGGCTGAGAAATGCCCTGCTTCTTTCTTCTTCCTGACCTCCAGTCTCCTCCCATCAATGCCTCTTTTTATTTTTAATTGGGGAAGGGGAACAGGACTTTATTGGGGAACAGTGTGTACTTCCAGGCCTTTTTTCCAAGTCAAGTTGTTGTCCTTTCAATCTTAGTTGTGGAGGGTGCCGTTCAGCTTCAAGTTGTTGTCCTTTCAGTCTTAGTTGTGGAGGGCGCAGCTCAGCTCCAGGTCCAGTTGCCGTTGCTAGTTGTAGGGGGTGCAGCCCACCATCCCTTGCGGGAATCGAGGAATTGAACTGGCAACCTTGTGGTTGAGAGCCCACTGGCCCATGTGGTAATTGAACCGGCAGCCTTCAGAGTTAGGAGCATGGAGCTCTAACCGCCTGAGCCACTGGGCCGGCCCCCCATCAATGCCTCTCTTACTGTGCCAGGGACCTGGGACACAGCCTGCAGGGCAAACAGATGTGGAACTGACACAGGAGAAAACTGGAGGAGAAGCTGGTGGGGATATGAGGGTCAGGAGCTGGAGCCTGGGGCTGGGACCCCTGCCTGACACCTGACAGTGGTTTGGTAGCAATGCATTAGTCTTGGGCTGCTGGGGCATCCTGCCAATGGCTGGGACCCAAGAATCAAGCACAGCACCATGTCCAGGGCGCCTTGTTGGGGTGCTCTGCTCCTAGGTGAGGGGATGATCCCCCTGCGGCTCCTGCATCCCCCAGGCTGGCTTGCCTCCAGGGGGTAAAGGAGCTCTCGGAGCTCTCCTTTGTGGCTGGAGGGGGGCGCATGGGTTGGAAGGTACTGCTTGCCTCCGGGGTGTGGATGAGGCAGGGGACGCTCGCTGTGCAGAGGCTGTTGTAGGTGGCCTAGGCCATGAGGGTGAGAGAAAAGCATGGACTTGAGAGATTGAAAGGGGGCGTTCATCTAGAGGACTTGGATGCTGATTGGACGTGACCAGGGGCACACGACACAGGGCACTTTTCTCTTCAGTGGGAGGCGGAACTGATGACCCCAAGTGTGTGTGGGTGGCCACACATTTGGGGCCTTTCTGCGGGCAAGTCCCCATGTTACAAACCACTCCCTGACTCAGAGGAGGCTTCCAGGAGAGGCAAGGAAGGAGCAGGCTCAGTGGTGGGTCACTGGGCTATAGAGACTGCCTCCTGCCCTCAGCCAGGCTGCCAGGACCCTGCAGTCAGGGGCAGGAGGGCGTGCCCAGAGGAGCGCCACACGGGGTAGGAGGGTGTGGGGGAATCCTTGGAGCTCTGGGGCCAAAGTCTGATAAGGGCCAGGCCTCACACCCAAGTCTGAGCCTGAGGACGAACGCCTCTGCTGGCCACAGGCTTGTCCTTTAGGCTGGTCCTGGCAGTTCCCAGGATCCTGGAACACCCTGACCCGTGCTTCTCAGTCACAGAGACCAGAGCCCCCACTGGCTCCCTGGCTTGAGGATATGCTGGTCAGTTCCTCCCACCCCTGCTTTAACCCTGGCCCGGACATCAGAGCCTCCTCTTCCTTCTCAGGTTCTGAGCTCACAGCTGGGCTCACCTGCCATTCCTGGGAAAGAGGAATTACCAGCAGGTCTCAGAGCAGCTGGGCTTCCTCCTGGACATGAGAAAGCAGAATTTCGAGGTGGCACCATTGGGCCCAGGAAAGATCTGGTCTCCCCCTACTTGTCCCATTTCACAGATGGGGAAACACAGAGGCCCAGAGAGGGAACATTTAACATCAGTGGACAGAGCTGGGAATAACCCCGTCCATGGGCCTGACCCTTGGAAGAACTGAGTCTCACTGAGTTAATGTCAGTCATGAGGGGGTTCCTCTTACTTTCAGAACCCCCGACGGCACCCCATGATCTCACTTGCTGACCTTTGTGTGTGCATCCCTGGCCAGTATTCAACACAATCCCTCACCCCACGGCAGATTCTGCTTCCAGACTGTGGCTCCCCCAGGTCAGGAAATGGATTCCTTCTTCCCCGAGATCCCCAGTCCACAGCAAAGTCTTGCAGACTTGAGTTGAAGATGTTTCTTTCTGTGGGGGTTGGGGTGGGGCAGACCCTGGGGCGTGCCATTTAGGTGATGGAGTTGCCGTTGCTATAATGCTCAACTTAGAGAGCTGTGACCTGCCCCATCAGCCTAGTCACCACCTTCTCCCGGGCTTTCCCAGGAGATCTGGGTGGGCTCTGAGGCAGGGAGAAGGACCCAGGGATGCAATCTGGTGCCTCCGTGGGCCGGGCCCCAAAGCTGGTCCTCCTGGGGGTTGGGAGGCCGATCTCCCCTCTCCAGCAGGTCTCGTGTACCTTTTCCACAATGGCCAGCAGGTGGCGCTGTGTCCCCAGCTTTGCCCACAGCAATTCGCTGTGCAGTTCAGCTCTGCTCACGTTGGAGGCCCAGCTGCCGCCTTGCCAAGGCTCCTTTGTGCCTTTCTTCCTGCCTCTGCTGGTGGTTTCTGGTGGAGTGGGATGCCTCCCAGGGCTGGCAGAGTCAGGCCTTGAGAAATCTGAACACAAGTTCATAGCACCCCCCTTGTTCCAGCTCCTTGCTGGAGCCTCTCAGCTGCCCAGGCCGTCTGATCTCTGTGGCCTGGGTGTTTCATTTACGACCTATTTCTATGTGCCGTGCACTGCATTGCATGTGGCACACACATCAGCTCATGTATTCATCATACAACTGTGTGAAGTAGGTACCCACTGCACAGATGAGAACACCAAGGTCAGGGAAGGCCAGCAAGGCCACTCAGCTAGCATGTGCCAGAACTGGGCCTGCAGCCTGGCTTCTGTCTGACTCACACCTGTGTTCTCAGCCCCTGCACTGAGCTGTAGCCATGTCATGGAAGAATTTTTGCTCTTAGGCAAAGGGCCCGAAATCCAGGACCCTTCTTTCATCCTCCTCCACCTCAGTCCTGGGGCACTTTGACTGTCCACACAAGGCCCTAAGCTGAGCCAGAAGAGACAGCCCACAGAGAAGCCTTTGTCTTATCCTGACTACTCCACACCTGCTGTCAGTGAAGGATGTGGGGGTCAGGTGGGGGGAGCAACAGTGGGAATCACAGAGCAGAAAGGCGCTCTCCCATTCTGCTTCGTCCTTGCTCATCTTGCTCCCTTTTCCCAACCGCATTTCCCATTCTCAGCTATCTAGATGCCTCTGCTTCCTGACTCTCTGTCCCTAGTTCTCCCTTTTCCTCGCCTGCCTCTGCTGCTCTGTCAGCTTGTCTTTCTCTCTTTTCGTGTCTCTGTGTCTCTCCAACAGAATCAGAGTTAAGTGACAAAAGAAAAATGATCCCCTCCTGCCAGGGTTATTAAAATCATGTTCTACAATTGAGCCTCAAGAAGAGCCCAGTTAATGACGGATGATGAAGCTACATCTTTGCCGCGGCTGGGAGTAAGGAGATAGGCTTGGCTGCGGGATTACCACCAATTACTCCAGGCAGAGAGTGAGTAGCTCCTCTTCTCTTCTTCAAATCACCTCCCTCCTGCTCCAGGGAGATAAAGTCTCGCTCTTGGCAGGGAGGCTGGAGCTGGGGCGTGTGAGCTGAGGGGCCAGCTCCCTGAGCCAGGCATCCTTCAAACCTGTAGGGATCATCTCAGTTTACCCAGGCCTTCCATATCTCCTCACAGCAGCCTTGGAGGCGGGCAAGGTAAGATTCTGAGTCCTACAGAGATTGGGACTCAGAAAAGTTAGGTAACTTGTCCAAGGTCACACAGCCATAAGTGGCAGAGTTGGTACTTGAACTCCAAACTCCAGTGTCTTTTTTATTTATTTGTCAGCCCTCTCTCCATGAAAGGAGCATTGGGAAAGAAAGATTTTGTTTGGCAGAAAATGATAGGCCTTGGTCAACCAGGCTTTGATCCTATTGGGACCACAGCAAGAGTAAGCAAGTTCATTGCAGCAAAGTGGATTCGAGTTAGACACTGGGAAGGACTTCCCAAAGGAGTGGGCACGAACATACATAAATTGCCTCCTCTGATGGTCTTTCAGAACAAAAGGGACTATCTTGGCAGTCTTTCTAAGCTATACAGCCTGCTGAAGCTATGGGAATCCACCCAGTGGAGTTTGAGGGTCTGGGATGTGCCAGAGTCAGGGAGACTTGACGGGAAATAGCAGAAGAGATTAGGAGGCCCAGAGCCCTGGGAGTGTGGGTGCGGGAAGCCAGGGCCTTTCAGGATACAGATGCTACCTGTGTGGGTGTGGGTCACATCTCACGAAGCCCTTTCAAGCGCAGTTCATTTAAATCTCCCCTCTTGTCTTTGGGTAGACAACTGAGGAATTATTATCCCCATTTTGCAGGTGAGGAAAATGAGTCTCCTAGAGGGGAGTGAAGTAGTTAAGGTCACACAGTGAG
Source organism: Rhinolophus sinicus (assembly GCF_057876585.1). Lineage (NCBI taxonomy): Eukaryota > Metazoa > Chordata > Mammalia > Chiroptera > Rhinolophidae > Rhinolophus > Rhinolophus sinicus. Next base: position 25,291,573 of record NC_142514.1, read on the forward strand.
ATAAGACCCTAGTGTTCCAGCTTCAAACCCCAGCTCTTTCCGTGCCACCAGGCTGTGAGGGGCTGCAAGGTGTCTTCTGCCCAATCCCCCATTCCCATCGTGCTCAGGCCTGACCACTGTTCCCCAGCACTGCCCGCCTCCACCCCCACCATGAGTCTGTGTGTGGAGGACTCGTGCCGGCGTCGCAATCTGTGCAGGACAAATGACTATCTCTTTTCCATCTGGATTCTATTATTTTACAGTTTATCCTGGTCAAAAAGCACAAGAGGAACGTCTGGAGGAAAAAAGTATAATTTTTGAGAAAATTGAAAATATATATCATTGTTTGGGGCTAGGGACTTGGGGGGCCCTGGAGGCTAGTTCCCCCTGGCTGATTGCTCAAGGTCTGGCTTAGCCCATCTTTGCACACGGGGCTTCTCTGTCCCATGGGATCCCCAGGGGATCTCCCTCCTGCCCTTGGGGCTCTGTCTAGGACCTGGTCTCCAGGGTGTGTGTGTGTTAAGGGGCTGGGGAGGGGGACAGAGGTGGAGCCGGAAATCCTCAACTTCTTTCCTGTAGACATGGCCCATTTTGGATATTTCTGGGAACTCCAGATTGTTTCCTGTCGGAGAAATACCCACTTCAGTGATAATCGCTGGGGCGTACTGAGTCTGTACTACGTACAGGGGCTCTTCCAAGCACTTTTCATGTGTTCTCAGGAATTTTCATCTTCTTTATTCTCACACCAACCCTATTTGTTAGGGACCATTGTCTCCATCTTATATATGAGGAAATGTAGGCACAGAGAGCTTAAGGAATTTGTCCAAGTGCACGTAGCTAGAGAATGGCACTACCATTCAAATCCGTGTAGTTGAACCCCAGAGGTCACTTCTCAACCACTAAGCTATAAATCCTCCTTTCTTGGAAAGAGAAAGGGAAGAAGAGAGGGAGAGAGAGAGGGAGAGAAAATGTGCACATAAGTGAGTATGCAAGTGATTATAATGTATGTCCCTGTGTAGGACTGTGTATAGTGCATGGCTGTGTGTGTTCCTTTTGTACCTGACTGTATGTAACTGTATTTGTCCATTCATGCATTTGTCTACCATTCACCCACTCACTCACATCTCTCCCTCTCATTCTATCTCTGTCTCTAGCTCTCTACCATCTATCATCTGTTTATCCATCCATCCATCCATCCATCCATCCATCCATCCATCCATCCATCCTCCATCATCCACCTATTATCTATCCATTATTAGCTATGCTTCCATCCACACATTGTTTCTCTCTCTCTCTCTCTCTCAATCTATCCATCTATCATCATCATCATCATCATCATCATCATCATCATCATCTGTTTTTAAGTTTGGGGTCACATGTATGTGGGGATGCTTCCATGTATGTTTGTGCACACATGTGCATACATCAGAATGTGTATGATAGGTGTCACTATGTATCGGGGGGCCAGACATGTGACCCCCTCCACTCGCTCACTGGAAACCTTCCCCCCACACCTGAAAAGCCACGTGAGGGAGAGGCCCAGCCTCAGCAAGCTTGCCCTGGGCCCTGGCTCCCCTTGAGCCCCAGCAGAGAGTTAATTAAATCCCTTTCCCGCCAAGTGTGCTAATTAGTGCTAATGGTTGGGTTTCAACTCTGCTGGCTGAAGAGGTTCCTGCTGTGTGTGTATGTATGTGTTTATGTGTGCAGGGGGGTGTAGCAAGACTTCTCAGCTTGAGAAACTTATAGGATAAGGAGAGGGGGACTTCAGAGAGCTCTCTGCTCTTCTCTCCTGCGTCTCCTGGTCCTGGCAGAGCTGGGAGTGTGGCAGTCCTTGGCCTGAGGCCGCTGGCTCTGTGTGTGGGTGTGTGTGTGACTGAGGGTGTGCTTCTGTGTGTGTGCGTGCTGTGTGTGCCCATGTACACAAGGGACTCTATCTATGTGCCTTGCTGTGCACATAATGACCATTATGAGAGTGACAATGACATGAGTGGTGCCCCCTAGGGCTGTGCAAGGCAGTGGCCCTGATTCACAGACACTTAGTTTGTGTGTTCATGACATGTGCATGACTGTGTGTTTCTGGGTGTCCTTTGTGTGTCTCGAGCTGCACCTGAATGTGGGTTCAGTGAGTGTGTGCCTCTACGTGTGTGTGTTTATAACAAAGAGTGAGGAGCAGCAGGGCAGCCAACTTCCGGGCCTGACTGACACCCCTTGCAAATAAATGTGACAATGAAATATAGTCCTGGAATTGCTTTGGACGCTCCGTCAAGCCGGCGATGCGGAATAGGTGAAGTTGTAAAGTGCTCCCCGGGGAGCCGCGGTGGCTGAGTGACAGCATGTCCCCCGCTCCCGTCTCTCTACCTGGCTCTTCCTCTGTGAAGCCCGGAGCTGACGGTGCTCAAGCTGACCCACAGACGGAGAGAACTGGGAACCCTGTTCTCACGGCCTGTTTGAAGGGTGAAGGGCACAGTTGATCTGTCAGGGCTTCTTCGCTTCATGTTTGCCGTGTCACTCTTCTCAGAATGGAGAATCCCAGAATAGGGCTGTGTCCAGTCTCCCATGTCGTGCACTCAGACTGGGCTCCCTGAGGACAGGGCCAGGTCTCCTCCCTCAGACTGGGCTCCCTGGGGACAGGGCCAGGTCTCCCCCCTCAGACTGGGCTCCCTGGGGACAGGGCCAGGTCTCCTCCATCAGACTGGGCTCCCTGGGGACAGGGCCAGGTCTCCCCCCTCAGACTGGGCTCCCTGGGGACAGGGCCAGGTCTCCTCCCTCAGACTGGGCTCCCTGGGGACAGGGCCAGGTCTCCCCCCTCAGACTGGGCTCCCTGGGGACAGGGCCAGGTCTCCTCCATCAGACTGGGCTCCCTGGGGACAGGGCCAGGTCTCCTCCCTCAGACTGGGCTCCCTAGGGACAGGGCCAGGTCTCCCCCTCAGGCTGGCTCTGTGAGGAGGGCTACAACTCTCTCCTTAGGCTGGAGCTCCAGAGGGCAGCTCTGTCTCCCTCTCTGACTGGGCTGTAATCCATTAGCCCACGGGGGAGTCTTGTTAAAAGTCTCCCCAAATAGTACAGGCTGCAGTGGCCGTGTGTAGAGGTTGTGGTGAGGACAAATGAGAGACACAGAGACAGAGAGAGATGGTGAAGGACATGGGGCAGGTTAGGGAGGAGGCATGACAGGGAGACTCTTCCCTCAAGCTGGGTCCTCTTAGTCCTCTGTCAGGGACATATTTGGGGGTTTACTCTCCTTTCTGGGAAAGTTCCTGCATTTCTCTCTCTGCACAAGGGTTTCCAGGCTGTATGCGGAGGCCACACACACAGGCAAAAGTTCTTGCCCCCTGCCCTGCCTCTCCCACAGCTACGGCCTGGGACAGAGCCCATCTCTGCTCCAAAGCAGGCCATAGGCTGTCCCTTGGCAGTGGGGTACCTTCTGTTCAGAGCCTACGAGACCGTGAACCCATAAAGGCCTGGACCATGGCTTCTTCACAGTGACAGCCCCAGCTCCTGGCATATAATAGATGCTCAATAAATATTTGTTTCACAAGTGTTATTGATACTAGCCTCCATCCTCCCATAGCTGTGGCTTCCAGCTTTGTGAATGGCATGAAAAAAACTAAGACCAAGATTGCTTGGCTGTAGGAATGTCCTGGAGGTTTTAGCAACAGGTAGCACATGCTACAAGATAAATCAAAGTCTTGGGTCCAGCCTGACTCAGAGAGAAAGGTTTTCACACAGACACTGTAAGCCTTCAAGAGACAATGACTTTTATATCTCCTACCAATTTCATTTCCATCCAATCTGACGTCCTGGCCTCAACAGGAGAGACAATTTGTGGCTATGAATTTTGCTTTTTGTCCTGGAGGCTCTGAGCTTAACCTTCAATCTTCTAAATAGGCCGTGAATTGACCCCCTCAGTGCCATCAGCCAAACTTGAAAATTCCAGAATTCTATACCGTGCATACCAGACGGGAAAACTGACATATTCCCACCTTTCCACCCATACCCTTGTTTATAGGGGGCCATAGTTAGACCCCAGGCTGGATGCCTCTGGGTTTAGCAGAGGGATGCATTCTGGCTAGTTAGTTGGAAAGAAAAAGAACAAAGCCTAGTTATGCAGATGTGTGATCATTTAAAACCACTCTGGTTCTCCCAGGAAGACAACAGGGGAGGGAGCCAAGTTGGAAAGTGTCTGCCCATGCCCAGGTTGCTGCTAATTCCATTTTACTGTTAGACTAGTGTATGATGAATAATTGTATACCTCCACAGAGCGAATGACAGATGGAAGGTGTGTGCAGGGAGGCCTAGTGCGAGGGGTCAAAAGCCCAGGGTTTGACTCTTCTGCTTCACAGCAGGGTGGCCTCAGATCAACTTACTTAGCCACTCCGTGCCTTGGTTTCCTCGCGTGTAAGACGAGAATGGCACTTACTGTATAGGGCGTTTTGTTACTATGAAAGGAGATGATGTATGCAAGGTGCTAAGTCTATTGTCAAATAAAATATTAGTTATTATTATATTGCTACATTCAGGTATCTGCATGCATGCAGAGTGTGTGTGTGTGTGTGTGTGTGTGTGTGTGTGTGAGACAGACACCTGTGTGTATGTGATGGAAACAGCACGTGTGTGTTGTGATGGACGTCTGTGCATGCATGTGTATGTGACGGCATCTGTGTATGTCGAGGTCTGTATATGAAAGAGCAGAATGTAGGAAAAAAACCACTTGGCTGGGAGCTGCGCTCTGTGAGTTTGTTTTCTATTTGGACGCTACACTTATTATGGACGACATGGAGCAGGCCATTTTACCTGTTTCCTCATCTGTAAAATTGTGCTAAAAATGATAATGAAAATCACAGTGAGGTTTAATGAGTGCTTGCTATGTGCCGGGATAATAAACCGTCTCCCGGCCACTCCACAGGGTTGTATTAAGACCCGTGCAAAAATGTTATCCCAACCAAGAGGTCCTGGGCATTCAGGAGGGGAGGTCACTGGTTGTGTACACGTGAGTGTGTGTGCACAGCGCAGTGTCTTTCTCTGAATCCGTTTCCAGGCCAGGCTAAATAAACACACACCTGTGTATAGACAATTTTACCCACCTTGGTGTACACACATACACACCCACGTGGCCATACTGTGGTTTTGGTTTCACACGTGCTCATGCACGTGTGCCCAAGTCATTGCACATTCATCTACATACCCCCACAAAGGTGCATGCACCCCTCACACATGCGTTCTGGAACTGGCCCTGTTCCATCCACACACTCACTCACACTTGCCCTCTAGCACAGAGACACCCCCTACAACTGACAGAAAGGCTAATCAGCATGCTAGTCCCCGGCCGCCCTTTGTAACTAACCAGTATATTCGTTTACTCGGGCTGCTGCCACAACAAAGTACCACAGACTGGGGGCTTCAACAACAGAAATTTACTGTTTCACAATTCTGGGGGCTGGGAGTCTGAGATCAAGGTGTCGGCAGGGTTGGTTCTCTCTGAGACCTCCTTCCTTGGCTTGTCAATGGCCGTCTTCTCCCTGTCCTCCCATGGTCTCCCCTCTGTGTGTGTCTGTGTCCAAATCTCATCTTCTTATGAGGACACCAGTCATACTGGATTAGGGCCCACCCATATGACCTCACTTTACCTTAATCACCTCTTTGGAGATCCAATCTCTACATACAGCCACATGCTCACGTACTGGGGGTTAGGACTTCAACATATAATTTTTTTTGGAGGGGTGGGGGGACACAATTCAGCCCATAACCCTGGGAGGAAGAAATTCTCCAGCACAGTGTTCTCTGTAGACAAGACCTTGATCCAGCCCTGTTTCACTTTTCTCATCTGTGAAATGGGGATACTAACCATATCTACCTCATCAAGTTGTTCTGAAAATTACATCAGTTAACCTGTGGAAGTGCTTAGGATGGTATCTGGTGCACTGTAAGTGCTCAATAAACATTAGCAGTTGTTATGATCGTTTATTATTACATATTATTGAGTTTGATCTTTGCCACGTTACAGGTGAGGCAGCTCCTGTAAAGAATGGTAGGTTCAGGCAGCCAGGACTGTGAACAAGGCCCAAACCTCTGAGGTGGGCTTCCTGCGTAGCCCTGATGGGCTTAGAAAACTGTACCCACCTCTGTTCCTGAGGAGATGACCTTGAACTCATATCACCTAGACTCTCCATCTCCTTTGCTCAGCGGGAATTCTCTCTGTAACTCCCTGTTAAGCCCTTCAGATTTTGTTAGCACACCTCCAGTAATGGGGAGCTCATTTCCTCCCAGAGCAACCTTGACAGAAAGTTCTTTCTGGCTTCTGCCCTGAACAGCAGTATGTCATTCTGCCCAAGCTTCCGCCTTCTGCCCTCTGTGGCCACACAGCAAGCCTGCTCCCATTTCTAAATAGTTTCCCTTGAACTGCAAGCCTCCAATGTATTTTTTGTCACATGCGTTGTGGCATAGCCGGGTCCTCAGCCTAACCAAATGAGGCAGACTTTTAAAGAAAGTGTTACTAGCTCTATTATTTTTCTTGATTTAAAAATGTAATACATGGTCATTAAAAAATTCAGACAATACGGGAAAATACGAAGAAGAAAGTAAAACCAACCATCACCCCAGCAACCAGAGATAGGCAGTGTTAACATCCTTTAATTTAATTTTTGAATAGGCAATACATTCACAGAGTTCATGATTAAAAATGACAAAAGGGCATTATTCAGGGAACAATTTCCCTCCCACAACCCTATCCTCTAGCCTTAGTTCTCCTCCCCACAGATGAAGAAAAAAAGTTATTAATTTCTTACGTGTATTTCCAGAGATATTTTAAGATATCTTAAGATATGTTAAAGGATATTTTAAAAAGTTTAAGATTTTAAACTTTTTATTTACTGTTTTGCTTGCTAAACAGATATGGTGGAACTCTTTTCCCTATCGGTTTTCAAAGAGAAGATCTTTTACCTTTTCTTGTTACATTTTATCTTATTGGCCCAAATGCACTGTTTTGGACTTTAGGCATCATTTGACATTCTTCTATTGGTCCTTCCAGCCTCATGACATCTTGTTCTCTTCAGATGTATTTGCAATGACCCTCTCCAATGAAATGAACCATTTAATGAACCCTCAGCGCCGCTTCCATCAACATACGACAGTATTTCACCCAGCCCATATTTTACAAAAATCAATGTGGCCCTCCCAGGAGAGCATCAGATGCATTTCTGAAAGATCTTTAGTGCTCTTCGACTCATCATCTCAGAAACGCTATTCGATTTGGAGGTTAGCAGGACATACGTTTTTAAAGTGAACCATTGTTGGTTCCTGGTGACTTCTCTTTTCCTCCTGAAATGTTAACAAATGACCACGATGACAAAACGACTCACATAGTGAGCATTCGTCCCCCTACAAGCCATAGTTATGAACTCTTTACGTACGTTATGTTGTTTACTCCCCCAAATAACCTTATAAGCAAGGTACTATCATCACCTCCAATTTACAGGTAAGGAAACAGTCTCAGAGCGGTGAAGTGATTTGCTTGAAGCCACACAGCTCGTAGGAAACAGCATGGTGCCTGGAACCCGGCCTGTGGGCCCAGCTAGCCTGCAGAGCCCACCCTCTCAGCTGCCCCACTCTGCGGCCAGCGTTATCACATCAGCTGAATAACGTGCTGTGGAGTTTTGCCAGGGATTGGCACCAAGTTTCTGCCCCTGCATTGCCACCATCCTGTTGGGCCCGCTTGGCACAGTGATCCAGGCTTCTTCAGGGGGCCTCCTCTTTACCAGGCTTCAGAGGGGGCCTCCCTCATTGGGTGACCCATGCTCTATCCCTGTGAATTTCCTTAATGCGGTTTTCTGGAAAGAGTTTTAATTCACAGGAACTGCAGTAGCAGGTGTGAGCCGACCATCCCACGGGGCCACCAGGACTGAGGGGCTTGGGTGCAGTGTAGTAAAGGGTCATGTTAAGGTCGTTTGGATTTTAGCGAGGCTTTGCCCTTACTGCTGTGTCACCTAGGACAAGTTACTTAACCTCTCTGGACCTCAGTCTCCTTATCTGTAAAGTAGGGAGACTAACAGAGACAGTGTGTGGAAAGTGCTCAGTGTCAAGGAGGCTGTCAGTAAATTCACCATCATCATTATTGTGGCCATGCCAATCTCATTTGTCAGACGTCAGTTCTCTCGCCTCAAATTTCTCAATGAGTTCTTCTCCAATGGTGTGGTTCAGGTCCTAGGCTGGGCAGGGCGCTGCTAGGGCTGTAGAGACCAACACTTTTGGTCCCATCGTTGAGGCTCCCAGTGCGGGGTGTGATGGGGCAGCCAGGCCTGGAGAGAGGGACCTCCCAGCCCCCACCTGTCCCTTCCCCATCAGCCTCAGAGGAAAAGACTGCTTCGTCTTTCTGGGTTTCTGAGTCTCTCCTATGGAGACACCGGCCTTGTACCCTGTGTCCCTTCTTGGATCAGGGGCTCTTCTGGGAAGGGACCACATAGCCTTCCTCAGATTAAACTCCCCCCTTCTGACTGGGGCCTCCATTGGTGGCTGTGTGTCATTCCCCTCCACTGAGCCCTCCACCCCCACCCCACAACAGGAGTGGGGCTGCTCTGTTCTGACTGCTGTCTTGTCCCTTTCATGATGGGGATACCCAAAGAGACAGACTATGCCTCCCCAGACCAGAGACTCCCAGGGACATGAGTTGGGTCTTCTCCTTCAGGCAGCTCCTTAAGGGTCAGAAATGTATTTCTCCTTTCACCCTTGGAGATGCTCAAAGATAGAGGCTGTGTCTTCCTCTGCAGTCTGGGGCTCTTGGTGACCTTCTGTTTAGATTGGGGCTCCCCTCGGGGTCAAGTTATGTTTCCTCCCTTGTGCTAGAACTCTTATGGGACAGGCCTGTCTCCTCCCTCAGGCTGGGGCTCTGAGGTTGGGCATTTGTTGCCCCTGTGGCTGCCTCCCCATACCCTGGCTAGCAGTTCAGTGCCAGGCAAGTAATTGAATTCCTGCACAAGTCAATTGTGGAGTCTTAATGAGTCTTGAGTAATCTCAGACATGCGTGTTAATTAAATAGCTGTCCTGGTTCTAATCCCCCAGAAGTTAATCATAGGGGAATTAGCAGGTGTCAGCTGGGGAACTTCATTAAGGTGGTGAGAGTGGGGACTGGCAGGGGAGGGAGGGAGCCAGGGCTGGAGTGGAGTCTTAGGACTGGGTGGTCTATCAGAGGGGTGGGAGGCACACTGGGGCAGGGGTCCAACCTCCTCTGAGCATCAGTGTCAGGGGTGACCACACCCTCAGTCCTTGCTAACCCCTTCAGACCCTCTATGCTCCTTCACCCCTTAACCCCCAGCCTGGCCCAACCCAAGCCTGCCTGTCTCCTGCTCTGCCTCAGTTTCCAGTTCAGGAAAGCTCAGGAAGAGGCAATCACATACAGAAAGTGCTGGGCACACAGTAGGGTGAGCACAGGTGTGCTGTTCAAACATAGGTTGTCTCGATCCTTCTGCTGTCTGCTCACTCCCCCACCCTGCCTCCAACCCTCTCTGCCTTCCTCTGTTCCTTGACAGACAGAACCTCAAGAGAGGGCATCACCTGCCCGGCCCCTCTGGCTTCCAGTTGGATCTCACCAATGAGGCTTCTGCTGGGTGGCAGCCTGTTGGTCCCTTTAACCCTGCCCACAGTTCAGTCATTAAACTGTCTCTTGGAGCCTTTTGAATGAGCAGTCTGTTTCCTGCCAGAGCCCTGGCTGAGGTTTTGAACAACCACTCCAGGCTTAGAATGGGGCTCCATTAAGTGTGTTGGTCTCTAAAACATGGCCACACCACACATTCTTTGCCACTCCTCCCACTGAGAGTGGGAGTATATTTTCCTTTCCTTTGAATTTAATCTGGCCCCTGACAGCTTTTACAACAAGCAGTAAATGTGACACTGTAACTTCCAAGGCCAAATCTTAAAGAGATCTGCAACTTCTGCTTTTGTTGTTTGTAATGCTCTCTTGTGAGCCAGCTGCCACGTCAGGCGGCTGACTATTCTGAGACCACCATATTGTGAGGAAGCCCAAGCTGTCACATGGGGCGGGGGGAGAGAATGAGAGAGAGAGAGAGAGAGAGAGAGAGAGAGAGAGAGAGAGAGAGAGACCGTGTGGAGCAGCACTGAGGCACCAGACATGTGAGTGAGGGCTTCTTGGACCTTCTAGCCTGATCCACTTGTGAGCTGAATGCAACCAGTACATGACATTAGCTGAAGCCGTACACAGCAGAAAATCTACCCAGCTTACTCCTGAATTACAGAAATAGAATAAAATGTCATAGAATTACAGAAATAATAAAATGCCTTAGTTTCCTAGGTCTGTTATAACAAATGACCACAAACTTGGTGACTTAAAATAACCGACATGTGTTCTCCCACAGTTCTGTAGGCCAAAGGTCCAAAATCAAGGTGTCAGCACGGTTGGTTCCCTCTGGAGGCTCTGAGGAAGAATCCATGCCTCTTCTTTGTCTCTAGTGGCTGCTGGCAACCTTGGTGTCCCTTGGCTTGGGGCTGCTTAGCTCCAGTCTGTGCCTCTGTCTCTACATGGCCACCTTCTCTCTGTATCTGTTTTTTCCTTTTCTGTCTCTTCTGAGGCTACTTGTCATTGGATTTAGGGCCCATCCAATCCACGATGATCTCATCTTGAGAGCTTTATCTTCCTTATATCTGCAAAGAGCTTTATTCCAAATAAGGTCACATTCTGAGGTTCTAGGTGGATATGAGGTCTGACAATTAAGTTCGTGGACTTGTTGCAACGATGTTGCTAACCTTTTTTGATATCAGAGGGATGATTCATTATGAATTTGTACCAAGTGGACAAACAGTTAACCACGTTTACTATTTGGAAGTGCTGAAAAGGCTGCGTGAAAAAGTTAGACCACCTGAACTTTTCACCAACAATTCATGGCTCTCACATCATGACAATGCACCAGCTCACACGGCACTGTCTGTGAGGGAGTTTGTAGCCAGTCAACAAAAAACTGTATTGGAACACCCTCCCTACTCACCTGATCTGGCCCCCAATGACTTCCTTCTTTACCTGAAGAGAAAGGAAATACTGAAAGGAAGACATTTTGATGACATTCAGGACATCAAGGGTAATATGATGACAGCTCTGATGGCCATTCCAGAAAGAGCTCCAAAATTGCGCTGAAGGGTGGACTAGGTGCTGGCATCAGTGCATAGCTTCCCAAGGGGAGCACTTCGAAGGTGACCGTAGTGATATTCAGCAATGAGGTATGTAGCACTTTTTCTAGGATAAGTTCGCGAACTTAATTGTCACACCTCATATATCTTTTGAGGGCACAATCCAGCACATTATGCTGGATAACATGGCCCGCTGGGACTTCCGTGAGGCCTACGCTGGTGTACCCACCTGGGACATGACAATCCCAGCCCAGTGCCTCTCAGACCACTGCTAACCTGCCTAGTTGTCCTTGACGTCTTTACTTTCTCCCCTGGAGGTAGAATCGGGGTCATTTCTCTGGCTATATCCAAGCCATGGCCACCTAAGCTGACCCACACAGCCTGACCCAAGTATAGGGCACTTCACTAGATAGGCAGTCATCAAAGGTCCCCCTTCCCCACCACCTCTGCTTTGGTATCCGGTTCCCATAGGAAAGCATGAGGTTTAGGGTAAAAAGTTCTCTGCAATCCATATACCCAGAGACCGTAGCCTTCCCTGATGGCTGGGTCATTCCCTGATGGCTGGGTCATTCCCTGATGGCTGGGTCATTCCAAAATAGCAAACGGGGTCATTAGATAAGCTGTGATCACACCTTCTCTGAGTCCTCACAGTCTGCTCTGGAGTCTGCTGGAGCTTTGCAGGATTAACTTCTCTCTCCTGGGCTCCCTCGGGGCTCTGTGGGAACATCTCTTACTGCTTATTTTATTCGCTGCTCTTCTTCCATCAACTCTGAAGTCCCACTCCTGGTCCTGAGCTGGGAGGACGAGGTGGCAGCTGGTTTGCTTCAGCTGGGGATTCTTAGCTGAGCTCTGGTACCTGGATGTTGGGAGGGACCCCACGCTACTCCCAGACAGATGGTGGAGGTGGCTATTTTGCTGGACTAGCGCATTATCTCAAAAGCTTCTAAAGCTGAGCTGTCATTCTGTAGAGTTTTCCCACTGGGCCTGGTCTACAGCCTTGGCTGTATCCTGGTTTGGTTTGTTGTCCTGGTTGATGGCCTCCAGGGACGTTAACACTCCCTATCACAGGATGGGAGAACGCCAGCCTCCTGGACCCTTGGGCTCCCTCCTCCAGACCATTGCTCTCCCTTACCCTCTCTCTCTGTCTGTCTCTCGAGCCTCCCATTCCTCTTTTTCCTCCTCTTCTTTTCCCCCCACCTGTAATCCCTGAACTAAGACAAAGGGAAACTGGCATCTGGAGTTGCTAGCAACTTCCATCTTGCCTGATGTCTGGTTGACTCAGCTTGCCTGCACTCTCAACATTGCTTGATTTCCACTGCAAATAGCTTTAATGCCTGGAAGAGAACTCTTTGTTTTCCTTCCACCCTGAGGCTTACTTTAGGGGAGTGAGATTAGGAGGGATAATATGGGGGTGGAGGTGATGTGTGTCACTCCTGAGCCACTGGCATTTGAGAATCTGAGTGCTTACTCTTCCAATTCTGGGGCAACAAGTCCCGTGTTCCAAATAGTGCAGCTACAAGACGGTGGGGGTGGGGTGGTCTTTCTCCATCAGTCTGCGTCACTGAATTTCACTGTGCAAGGTAGAGACCCTCCGTCTGCTGACTCAGGTTGATTGAGCCTGCAATGCAACCCCAAAATAAATCTCTGATGTGTTATGCCACTGAGATTTGGGGTTAATTTGTTACCGCAGCGTGGCCTAGCCTTTGCTGACTAATGCATCATTTCTGATCTAGCTTGTATATCTTCAATAGTAGTGGCCCATATCTGATTTGCCACCAGTGGGAGCATAAATTGGTACAACCTTTCTGGGAGACAATTTGGCAGTATGTATATATGAAAAGCCCCAAATAAATGTATTGTCTTTGACTTAGAAATTTCACTTCTAGGAATTTATCCTAAGGAAATAATTGGACAAGTTCAGAAAGTTGTGTGGATAAGGAGGATATTCATCACATAAAATGTGAGAAATTGGATCAGTCTAAATATCCTACAACAGCAAATTGGTTAAATAAATTGTGACTCGTCCGTACAATAGAATACTAGTGGCTGCCGGTGGCATGGATTTATTGACACAGAAAGAGAACCACACTCTGTTGCAGTGCAGTGTATGCATTATGTGAGCCCATCTTTGTTTAAATTATGTGTGTGTGTGTGTGTGTGTGTGTGTGTGTGTATGCATTTGCATGAAAAAATCTACGTGATAGTCTGTAAACACTTAACAATGGAAATTTCTGGGTGTGCAATCTCTGGTGGTTTTATCTTTATTGTTTTTATTTTGCCTTTATTTACATTTTTTTTCTTCAGTGATTTTATGTCATGTATAATTAAAAATTAAAGGGGATGAAAAAAATGACTGTATGATCATGGATATGTTATCCTCTAAGAGTCAGGATTTCCTTATCTGTGAAACAGGCATATGATACCCACTTCCTTGGGTGGTTGTGAGCATTCAGTTAGATCAGTATTACAAAGCACCTGGCACCTGTTCGATGGAAACCGATAGCCTTTGTTATCAATTTTCAGTGAACTAAGGAACCTTAGAGGTTGGTTGGTTCATTGATTAATCCATCCATCTATCCATTCATTCACTAAGCCTGCCCTGAAACCCACTCTGCCCTGGGCTATGTGCTGGATAAAGATAACAGTAAGAATAACAAATACTTAAATGGTACTTAAAAGTGTCAAGCACCATTGTAAGCACTTTACATTTATTAATAATAATGTAACCTACACAGGCACCCTATGAGGGGATACCATTCTTAGCCCCATTTTATAGATCATGAGATTGAAGCACAGAGGGGTCAAGTGACCCTGCTGAAGTCACAGAGCTGGGAGGAGGCAGAGCCAGGCAGTCCGGCTGCAGAGTCTGCTCTTAGACCACACTGCCTGAGGCAGATAGAAGAGTCTGCTCTTTTGTGGGGTCCCATCTCGCTCCCAAGCTGGGAGCAGCAGGGCCAAGGTGGGAGGGGCCCAGGTGGGAGAGGAGCAGCAGCTGGGCTGGAGAAGCGGAGCAAATCCAGGCACTAGAGAGGTGATTAGCAGGATTAGGGGATTCCTATTATTATGAAGCCCCTGATCCAGCTAAGGGATGGCTAAGCGACTGTTAGGGGAGGAAACTTCATAGGACCCTGCCTGTCTGAACTCAGGCTCGCAGGAAACTTGGAGTGCAAGCGGCTTGGGGGCACCAGCCTCCTGGTGAGCTGGGGTGGGGAAGTAACCCCTACACCAGTCCATAGTGCTCACCATGGGCCAGGCATTGGGTGCAGCATATTCATGCATTATCTCATTTAATCCTCATGACAATTCTGAAGTTGGTGCCATTTTATAGAACAGGAAACCGAGGCTCAGGAGCTGAAGTGACTTGCCCAGAGTCTCACAGCTAGGAAGTGGGAAGCCTACACCCAAACTAGGGTCCTGAGCTAGAGTCTTAACCACTTGCTAAACATCCCCTGGGGTGGGGCTCCCCTATCTTTCACCCACCCTCCCAGGGGTCCTGGAGACATCGGGAAACTGGGAGCTATCCTCTATCAGGTACCCCGTTGGTAGCTATTGTTGAGATATGTTCCCTCTATTCCCACTTTGCTGAGAGTTTTTATTATAAATGACTGCTGGATTTTGTCAAATGCTTTTTCTGCATCAATTGATATGACCATATGATTTTTATTTTTAATTTTGTTAATGTGGTGTATCGTGTTAATTGATTTGTAGATATTGAACCAAACTTGCGTACCAGGAATGAATCCTACTTAATCGTGGTGTATGATCTTTTTAATGTATTGATGAATTAGGTTTGCTAATATTTTGTTGAAGATTTTTGCATCTATGTTCATTAGGGTTATCAGCCTGTAGTTTTCTTTTCTTTTTTTTTTATAATGTCTGCCTGATTTTGGAATCAGCGTAATGGTGGCCTTGTAAAATGAACTTGGGAGCCTTCCCTTCTCCTGGATTTTTTGGAATAGTTTGAGGAGAATAAGTATTAATTCTTTTTTGGATATTTGGTAAAATTCACCCGTGAAGCCTTTGGTCCAGGACTTTTGTTTGTTGGGAGCTTGTTAATTATTGATTCAATTTCGTTGGTAGTGATTGGTCTGTTCAGATTTTCTGTTTCTTCTTCATTTAGCCTTGGAAGATTATATGCTTCTAGAAATTTATCCATTTCTTCCAGATTGTTCAATTTGTTGACATATAGTTGCTGGTAGTATTTTCTTAAATTTTTTTTTTTGGTATTTCTGTGGTGTCTATTGTCACTTCTCCTCTTCCATTTCTGATTTTATTTATTTGGGTCCTCTCTCTTTTTTTCTTGATGAGTCTGGTTAAAGGCCTGTCAATTTTGTTTATCTTTAAAAAAAACAACAACAATGCTTGGTTTCATTGATCTTTTATATTTCTCTATTTTGTTTATTTCCACTGTGATATTTATTACTTCTTTCCTTGTACTCACTTTGAGGTTTGTTTGCTGCTCTTTTTCAAGTTCCCTTAGGTGTAAAGTTAGACTGTTTATTTGAGATTTTTCTTGTTTCTTTAGGTAGGCCTGCATTGCTATGAATTTCCTTCTTAGGACTGCTTTTGCTATGTCCCATAGATTTTGGGTTGTTGTGGTTTTATTTTCATTTGTCTCAAGATATCTTTTGATTTCTTCTTTGATCTCATTGTTGATACATTCATTATTTAGTAGTGTGTTATTTAGCCTCCATGTGTTTGTGTGTTTTTCAGGTTTTTTTCCCCTTGTAATTGACTTCTAGTTTCATACCATTGTGGTCAGAGAAGATGGTTGATCTGCTGTCAATCTTCTTAAATGTATTCAGACTTGTTTTGTGGCCTAACATGTGGTCTATCTTGGAAAATGTTCCATGTGCACTTGAAAAGAATGTATATTCTGCTGCTTTGGGGTGAAATGCTCTAAAAATATCAATTAAATCCATCTGATCTAGTGTGTCATTTAAGGCCTCTGTTTCCGTGTTGACTTTCTGTCTAGAAGATATGTCCATTGGTGTCAATGGGGTGTCAAAGTCCTCTGCTATGATTGTGTTACTATTGATCTCTGCCTTTATGTCAGTCAATATTTGCTTTATACATTTAGGTGCTCCTATGTTGGATGCACAAATGTTTACTATGGTGATGGCCTCTTGTTGAATTGATTTTTTTATTATTATGTAATGTCCTTCTTTGTCTCTTATTATAGTCTTCATTTTACAGTTTATTTTGTCTGATATAAGTATTGCTACTCCAGATTTTTTAATTGTTTCCATTTGCACGAAATATCTTTGTCCATTACTTTACTTTGAGTCTATGTGTATCTTTTGATCCAAGGTGGGTCTCTTGTAGACAGCATATGCATGGGCCTTGTTTTCTCCTCCATTCAGCTATCCTATGTCTTTTGATTGGAGCATTTAATCCACTTACATTTATAGTGATTATTGATAGGTACAATTATTGCCATTTAATTATTCATATTTTTGATCTTTGTTTGTTTGTTTTCTCCTTTCTTTTGCTTAAAGAAATCCTTTCAACATTTCTTGTAATACTGGCTTGATGGTAATGAATTCCTTTAAGCTTTTTCTTGTGAAGCTCTTTATCTCTCCTTCAATTTTAAGTGATAGCCTTGCTAGGTAGAGTAGTCTTGGTTGTAGGCCCTTGTTTTTCATTACTTTGAATATTTCCTACCACTCCTTCTGGCCTGTAAATTTTCTGTTGAGAAATCAGCTGATAGTCTAATGGGAGCCCCTTGTAAGTAATTAGTTGTTTTTCTCTTGCTGCTTTTAGGATTCTCTCTTTGTCTTTAACCTTTGCCATTTTAAATTATGTGTCTTGGTGTGGGCCTGTTTGGGTTCACCTTGTTTGGGACAGTCTGCACTTTCTGAACTTATGTGTCTATTTCCTTCACCAGCTTAGTGAAATTTCAATCATTATGTCTTTAATTAGGTTCTTTTTTTTCCCACTGCACATAGACACTTTGTTGAAAGCTAGTGGCTGTTTTAGAGAATAAGATGTCCAGAGTGGCAGACTGGGGTGGGGCTGGCAGGGTGGGTGGGGTTGATCTTGGGGCCTGGATATGGGAGGTCCTCTCTCAGGCCAGAGCCAGCTGGCTGGTCCTCCTCTTTGCTCCATGCTGGTGACCCATCCTGGGCTTCATCAGAGACTGAATGTACTTGGACCAGAAAGAGCATTCAAATAGGTTTTTGATCCCTTGCTCCCTCTCTTCGCATTATAGGAGTATAATGCGAATATACTCCTATAATGCAAATGTTGTTATGCTTGATGTTGTCCCAAATGTCCCTAAAACTATTTTCATTTTTAAAAAAATGCTTTTTGTTGTTCCAATTGGGTGTTTTTTACTACCTTGTCTTCTAAATCGCCGATTCTGTGCTCTGCTTCATCTAATCTGCTGTTAATTCCTTCTAATATATTTTTTATTTCAGTTATTGTATCCTTTATTTCTGATTGGTTCTTTTTTATAGTTTCCATGTCCTTCTTTATGCTTGCTATCTCTTTGTTGACATTGTCATGAAGTTCCTTAAGCATTTTATTATCAGCATTTTAAACTCTGTCTCTGGTAGGATGGTTGCCTCAATTTCATTTAGTTCTATTTCTGGAGGTTTCTCCATTCTTTTATTTGGGACATGTTTCTTTGTTTCCTCATTCTGGCTGCCTCTCTGTGTTTGCCTCTATGTATTAGGTAGATCTCCTATGTCTCTCAGTCTTTGCTGCATGCCATTATGTAGTATGTGTCCTGTGTGGTCCAATGGCACAGTTTCCCTGGACTCCTGTGCATGTTTTCCAGGAGTGTCTCTTGAGTATGTTGTGTGAGTTCTTCTGTTGTAGTTGAGTCTTGATTGCTTTTGGCACATCAGTGGTTGGAATTGCTTCCAAGCCTGACTGATTGTGATGAGCTGCTGTGTGGGGGCTGACTCTTCAGAGGGGGATTTGCCCCTGTAGGCTCTTATGCCTATTAAGACCACGCTTTGGGTGTGCTGCTTGTGGAGGTAACCAGGTAGTGCTCTGGTGTGGTCTGAGGCAGGCCTCTGGGTGTGTTGTTTCTGGTGTCTCTTAGGAGAGAGGTGTCTTAGGTGTCTTAAGTGTCTTCCATACAGGTCAATTTCAGCCTTGCCTGTTACCAACCCGTGGCTACCTGGTAAGAGCCTTGAAGTTATACATGGTTGGCTGCTGCTTGTGCTGGACCTGGAGGCATGTGGTGGTGGCCTCATTGTGAACTGAGGCTGGCTGCCACCAGTATTGGGCCTGGGGCAGCTTTGCAAAAGGCCCAGGGCGCCCCAGGCCTGTTGCCACCTGCTCGCTACCTGTAAGGCATTGAAAAAGCCTCCTTAGGTGCAGGGGTGAGGCTAGTTGACCTGGAGCTGAGAGTACCCTCTGTGATGCAGCCCTATTTAGGTGGGTGGGGTCCCAGGGAGTCACAAGGCATGGCCAATAGTTTTTACAAAGTTAAAGTAGATTCAGGTCTTGTGCCATTGCTAAGCCTGTGACCACTTCGTAAAGTGCCCCAAGAACACCACAGCTAGTCACTGCTCACCTCTGGGAAGTGCCTGGCCTGTGACCACTCTGCAAATTGCCCGATAACACTGCAGCTAACTACCGCTTACCTCTGGCTCACAAATCCCTGACAGCTGCCAAGGAGTGTCTGTAGTGCAGGTTTTGGGTCATTGCTCACCACCAAAAGCCCCCCAGCTGGCTGTGGACTATATGCTGCTGTAAAAGCTTTCAGAAGCCTGTGGGGCTGGGCTGGCCGCCCAGAGGCTGAGTGCCTCTGGCAGTGCAGCTCTAGGTGGGTGGGGCAGGGTTGCAGGGCATCACCAAGGTGGTGTGCGCTGATTTTACCAGACCAATGTGTCCTCAGATTTGGCTCTTTGGGGGAGGGTTCACTATAGAAAAGATGGTGCATTCCTGTAGGCTACACGAGAGTCAGACTCCACACCAGGAGAATGGCTCCTATCCCTCTAGAACCTTGTTCTGAAGCCACACAATTTAGTCTTTTCCTGTATGTCTTTGGTGTCCCCCAAGTTGCCACCCCTCCACCAGAGACCAGTGAGTGTTTGCAAGTGAGTGTGTCTGTGTGCAAGCTCCTTAAGAGGACATCTGAGTTTCCAGCCACCGTTCATCTCACTGGGGTGGGCAGATAAAGATCTCACTGATGTTCACTGTCGGATGTTGTGGGAACTCCTCTTCCTGGCTCAGGAGTCCGGTGTTGGGGTGGGACCCCTCCCTCTTTTGGGGGGTCCTCTACCACCGAGATGTCCCTCCTGGTGTTCAACCACTATCTGTGAGTTTGGGCTCAGGCTATTTCAGGTTCTGCCCCTTCTATCTGTCTCTATGCCAACTCTTCTTTATATCCTCAGTTATAGGGTTTCTGTTCAGCTAGTCTTGAGATAATTCTTGAGGTTGATTTTTCTATAATTTACTTGTAATTTTGGTGTGATCCTGGGATGCAGTAGGCATAGCATTTACCTAACCCAACATCGTGGGTCTCTGCTACTCTGCTTTATTTTCCGTCATAGAACTTATCTCTACCTGACACCCTGAATATTTATTTGTTCATGTGCTTACCGTCTTTTTCCCTCAGTAGAACACAGGCATCATGAGGGCAGGGACTTTGTCTCAGTCATTCTTGGGTTATCTATGGCTAGAACAGTCCCTGGCATATTATAGGTGCTAAATAAAGCAGATTGAATGAATGCGTGCTCTTTATGGCCACTAGGTACAATCTACTTACTGTGTGACTGTGGAAATATCCTGTGTCGTCTCAGGGCATGTCCTTTCCTAGTGAGCACTGGTTGAAACTCAGGGCACACTCCTGCCCTGAATTGTGCCCTGTGCCAGATGAACCCTGAGCTTTGCTCTTCAGTTCCTCATCCTACTGGAGAGGGTTGGGGCAGATTCCACCAGGGGGCGCTCGATGCTTAGATTCTGGACCAGAGGCTCTGTGCCCTAGCTTCTCTTTGGGTGAGTAGAAGTCACTGTGCTTCACTGTCATTTAGGACCCTTGTATACAGGTGGTGTAAATGAGTGTGGGGAGTACAAAGGCATTTTCAGGAGCCCTGACTCTGGGGCTCAAGGTGTGGGGTCACAGCTCTTGCTAATTACCCTCCTATGGCTCCCCATTGGTAGATTGACTCCAGGAAATCATTCACCTATGTCTTTCTGGGAATGGGAAAATGTGGGCCCACTAGGATGGAAAGTATGTGGAGTGCTTAGTGGCTTCTCACATGTTCTGGATCCCGAAATCATTTTGTGCCTTTGGACAAGTAAATCTTTTGGCATTCTTGGGGTCTCTCCAAGAGCCAGGAAACTGGCCAACCTGTCCCAGCCCTTTGGCTTCCTTCAGGGCTGAGCCCTTTACTGCCCCTCCTCAGGTCAGGGAAGGCTCCCACCCTGGACTTCAGATTGTCCCTCAGATTCCTGTGGCCCTAGCACAACAACCCCAGGAGTGAGATGGCGCTCACACACACGCAAGCTCATTTCATTCTCTCAATAAGTTCAAATGTTTCTGCTATTGACCCATATATAAGGATGGGGAAACTAAGGCCCAGAGAGTAGGAAGGACAGTTTGAGGTCACATATCAGCATGTGGTATGCTTGGTTCTACTGCACCCTGTGTTTTGGGTATGACCAATGCCCTCTCGGGCCATTCCCTTTCCAAAGAGTTACCCCCTCCAGCTCAAACAGCCTCTGAGCCTTTGCATTTACTGTTCCCTCTGCCGGGAACATCTTTCCCTCAAATCTTCATATGGTTGGCTCCTTCCTGTTATTTAGGCAACAGGCCAGATGTCACCTCCTCAGAGAAGCCTTCCCTGACCACACATGGCCCCTCTCTTTCTCACCAGCTTCTATAATTTCTTCTGGAGCACTCATCAGAAATTAGCCAGTTTCCTGGTTTGTGGTTTATGCCTCATCTCCCCCGTCAGAATGAAAGCACTACAAGAGCAGGGACCTTGCCTGCCTTGTTCCCTAATGGGTCACGCCTCCCAAGTGGTACACAGTAGGAGGTACCCATGGGTGATAGTGAATGAGGGGGATGGAGAGTTGCCTGTCAGTCACCCAGGTCTCCAGATAACAGCAAAAAGTCACACTGACTCTCCCTGCAGGCCCCAGGCTCTGAAGCAGATGTGCCCATTCCTCTCTGGGCTTCTTATTCCCTCATCCACTCCCCCACGAGTGGGCATGCACCTCTGACGGGAAACCATGCAGTGTTCGATTTAAGAACAAAGGCCAAGATACTGGAGAAGGAAGGAGGGGAGTAGTAGGTCCTGAGGGTGCGGTTCAGAGGAGACGGGCCCAGAGATTGCAGAGGTGCTGGGTGCCTTTGCTCTTCAGGCTGTGTGTGTGGATGGGGTTTCTGACAACAGTGACTGCCCTGTGTGAGAATGTGGGCTTTCTGTCAGAGGACCAGTCCTGTGAGGCGGCTGCCGAAGGCACTGCTCCCTCACTGTGCAGACTAAGTGCTCCTGAGGTCCTCCCAGGGCCCTGGAGCTGACTTGCAGGGCAGCCTGGCGACTGGCTGGAGACCAGACAATGCAGCAGGAGATCCAGTCTTGCTTTGGGCCAAGAAGATCTGAATTAGAATCCTGGCTGTCACTTCCAAGCTGTGCCACCTTGGGCAAGTGACTTCTTCACTCTGAGCTAAGAAGAAATGAACTCTGCTTTCTGGGACTGGCTCTGGGACTCTATTCTCCTGGCCCAGCATTTTCTGTCTGGCGTTCCTGGCCATTTTTCAATGCCCAGCATAGAGGGTACCTCCTCTGGGTAACCATCCTTCACCCCCACCTGGGGAGACAGGTTCTCCTTCCCCTGGAGTCACCCTGTTCGGCCTATGTCTGTAGCACGATGGCGGTAGATGTCTCTCCTCCTCCCACTAGACTGGATCCCCTTGCTGGCAGGCCTGGGTCTTTGTTCATTTCTGTATCCTTCCTGTTCAACATGGGGATAGGCACACTATGGAAATGGGGGTGATACCACTGACTTGGGTTCTCAAGACTGGATTGATTTCTATTCTCAAAGATCCCTCAGGACAAACTTGCCATCCACATCACCCCGATTTGATACTCATCCAGCACCCCCTGCCCTCCTCTACCTCTTCCTAGGGCTGCCCAGAGTGAGAGCACGTGGTCATTGCAGCAGCAGCACCTAACTTACTGTGGGGCAGGCATGGGGCTAAACACTCACATGTATTATTTCATTTAATCCTCATAGCCACACTAAGATACTATTTTGTACCCATTTTACACATGAACAAACGAGGCTCAGGAAGGTCAAGTGACTTGCCTGAGATTACACAGCTCACAAGTGGCAAAGCTGGTGGTATGCTGGTCAATGTTTAACAAAGAGCTTTCTAAACAAAAAAAGCCTTGATTTGTGGTGTTTGCCAATTTTTGTGATGTAAATGCTCCCACAGAATTTCAAACTACCAACAGGACTTCACTGAACTTGAAGTTGGGAGAGATGTTCACAACTGGCTCTTGCGAGCAGGTGTGAGCTAACTTCTGCACATCATGAGGCAAAGCTAAGATTCAAACCCAGGCTTGTTTGATGCTGACCAATCAGCATTCAATTCTAAATCCCTAAGATCTGGTATTAAGTGTAAAAAGCAAAGTACCTACGGGTGGATATCAAAGGGGGAAAATATGCTTACGTACAAAAGAATATACTTGTACGAGGTCAATTAAGTTCGCAAATTCATCTGAGAAAAAGTGCTACCTACCTCATTGCTGAATATCACTATGGTCACCTTTGAAGTACTCTCCTTGGGAAGCTATGCACTGATGCCAGTGCCTATTCCACCCTTCAACGCAATTTTGGAACTCTTTTTCTGGAATGGCCATCAGAGTTATTGTTGTGTTACCATTGATGTCCTGAATGTCATCAAAATGTCTTCCTTTCAATATTTCCTTTATCTTCAGGGAAAGAAAGAAGTCATTGGGGGCCAGATCAGGTGAGTAGGGAGGGTGTTCCAATAGTTATTTGTTTACTGGCTAAAAACTCCCTCACAGACAGTTCTGTATGAGCCGGTGCATTGTCGTGATGCAAGAGCCATGAATTGTTGGTGAAAAGTTCAGGTCGTCTAACTTTTTCAGGCAGCCTTTTCAGCACTTCCAAATAGTAAACTTGGTTAAGTGTCCAGTTGGTACAAATTCATAATGAATAATCCTTCTGATACCAAAAAAACTTTAGCAATATCATTAGAACAAGTTCGCGAATGTTATTGTCAGATCTTGTGTGTATATATTTGCTGTGTGTGTGTATCTTGAAGGATTTGCTGGAAACTGATAACATCACTGTTTGTTTGTTTGTTTTCCAGAAAGGGGGATAGGTGACTGATAAGACAGGGTAGGAGAGCCATTTACTCTGGATATCCTTCATGCTCTTTGAATTTTGAACCATGTGGGTATATTAGCTATTAAAAAAAAATGAACAAACAACAAATCCAGACAACCAACCAACCGCAAACAGACACTGGGGCTGCAGCTCTTTGCCAGACTGGTCTCTGGGCCTGGAACTGGCAGGGTGTGCTGAGCAGCTTGGTTGGGGCTGCCCACCAGATAAGCTGTCGTTTGGCAGCCCTTGGCCTGTGCAGCCAGGCTAGTGAGGGTGGGGGGTGGGGGTTGGGGAGGCCACTGTCTTCCCAGAGCATGAGGGATGGGCGCACTTGTTTTAATTATCGTCCATGCGGCTTGGTCACCGAGACCGTGGCACTGCACTCTAAACTCAATTAGAAATTTAACAAACCTTATAAATCCTCCCCAGCCTGAGCCTTGTAAATCTCCAGAGCGGGGCCAGTTTAGCACTTATCCATCTCCGGCTAATGACCTCCCCAGCCCAGCCAGAGAATGATTCAGGGCCAGTGACAGGTCTAATTAGTAAGCACAAGAGCAGCCCCAGCGAGTTGAGGAGGAAGAATGAGGCTGGTCCCGGCCCCAGAGGTGGTAGGGAAGTGAATCCTGTGCCAGTGTTCAGTCTGGACCTCGCAGCCCTGGCACATGGGAGGAGGGGCAAAGAGGGCATGGCAGGTGCCTGATTAAGTTTCATTGTTGGTGCTGTCTTACCCAGGTCATTGTTTGGGGATGGCTGTGTGGTGTGCCACTCGTAACATTATTGTGCCAAGGGCCATGTGGGACCAAGTAGTCTCCTAGCAAGGCAGTTAGTTTGTGGACAGAGTTGAGGCTGTGTTGATAGCCTGGGAGGTGGGCGTGGGAGAGTTTTGAGGGTCTGATCTCCCAGTGCCTGAGGTGATGGTGTTCCAGAACAAAACATGTGAAAACAGAGGGAGTCCAGATAACCCCATTTGTAAGGGTGTAGGGTTCAGGTTTACTGATAAGATGGATTTTCCAACCACCCTGACTACCCTTGTGAGGTAGTGAGCTCCCCGTCAGTGTATAGACAGACCAGGGTCCTCTGCCATTAATGGAGCCCCAGCTGTGTGCTGAATCCTTTACATATCATCCGATGTGATCTTCAGGCCCCTGTTTGACATTCAGAGGGGTTATGTAACATGTCCCAAGTCATTCGGAACTAGGATTTGAATGCTGGCCTGCCTGGCTTCAGAACTTGTGGCTCCCCTGCCATGCCTCCCTGCTCTCTGCTGAAGACCTGCCTGTTAGGCTGCCCCTTACCTAAGAGGATGCTCATGGTGGTTCTGGGCACAAGTGATGAAAGGCTCCAGAGCCAGGAACCACAATCTCCTTGGCAACATGTGCTGCCTTTGACAGGCTGTTCCTCCATGTTCCTTGCTGGGGTGGGAAGATGTGGGTCCTCTCTACTCTCTCTACCTCTTCTCTTTGGTTCATTCTCTGGTCTCATTTTCCTCTCTTCTCCAGGCTTCCTTCTGGCCTATCTCTCTGGCCCTGATTCCCAACTCCCACTAAGTTATTTGCCAGGAAGTTGGGGGGAATGGATCTGAGCCCCACCTTTTTTCTATCATCCCCAGTGCTCGGATGCAGGAGGCAGAGCTGGCACAGTTGTCTGGGGTGACAGATGCCAGCTGTTGCCCCCACCAGCTCCTCTGACCCCCTCCCTGCCCGTGACCTGGGAGCGGTCACCAGGAGGAGGCCTGGGTAATTGGTTCCATCCAAGCCTCGTCCTCAGTGGCACAAAAGGGAAAGTTATAAATATTTTTATCTATAAGTCACAGCGAATAAAAATTTAATTACACTGAAAAATTTAAATTTCATAAGAAATAAATATTAATCCTGGAGAATGACTTTTGCAGGAAGTTAACTTTCAAATGTCATCAATCTGGAGGTGCTTGGGGTCTGGGAGGGAGGGGAAAAAGCCGCCAGTTCCAGCTTCTGGTCTGGGGTGGGGGTTTCCACTCTGGAGACTGAAGGCCCCAGGACTCAGGTCTCTCCCAAGGGAAGAACCTGCCCTCCATCCCCTCCTCTCTTCAATGATAATTGATTACCTATCACGTCCAGACATTTTTCTTGCCTAAGATCATACAGACAGACAATAAACGAATAACCACCAACACCACTGCCCAACTAGTACCTCTCTACTGGCCACAAACCCCCCTCTCCCTGCTTGGTTTTATTTTATTATTTTACTTTAAAAAACTCAAGTGTAACACACATACAGAAAGAAGCACAACACACAAGCATGCAGCTCAATGAATGATGACCATTTGTAGGAAGTCACAGGCCAAGGGATCGATGTCAGTCCCCGTGCTGGGCAGGTGGGGGAGGGGAAGGCCCTTCTTCGAGGACCTTTGAAGACTGCTTGACAGGTGGTCTTGCTGCATGAGCAGGGAGAGAATGGTTTGAGAGTAGGTGCCCTAATATTAGTAAGATCACAGTGATAACCCTGGTCGCAGTGATAAAGCCAACCTTCACCACGAGCTGCTCTGGCCCATGCGCGGATGGGGCAACCGAGCGTGCCATGTGTCTCATTCACTCCTCACTGCAAGTCACCTCCCTGGGAGGCAGGCCCTGTTGTGATTTCCCTCTGATGGGTGAGGACACTGACATCTCAGGAGGAGCCTGAAGAGAGTGGGTGGTCAGCTAAGCTGCCTGTGGGGAATGGGGGGCTGCCCCGGGCATGGAAGTGACTTGCATTCCAGGAGGGATCCCACATGAGCAGAGGAGAGGAGGTCGATGTGTACATTTTATGTTGTGGGTGTTTGGGGGCAGGCTGGGTTCTGAGCTGCCCACTTCCCCATTCCGTATGTGCTAAAGCTGAGGCCATGCTGGGCTGGGGCTGCACTGCTCCTGGGTGCAGGAGGGGGGCAGTGGGGGTGAGAACTTGGACTTGAACCTGGCAAGCAAAGTCCTTGGCCCTTGAGCCTGTGACCAAGGCTGAATGAAGGGAGCAGTTAGATCTAAGTGCCAGCTTGGGGCAATGAGGAAGTGGCCAGAGCATCTTGTCTTGTAGCTGTCAGCAGTGTGGCTGGATGGGACAACCATGGGGCCAGGGGAGCCCAGAGGAGGCTGGGCCTTAGGGGTCTAATTAGCTCCTTTATGATCTTCCATGGAGGTGGATGACAGAGACCTGTAGTTCTCCAGGGAATTTGGACCAGGTCTCCCTTAGTTGGCTGGCCCAGGACCCTGAATGGGGGTACTTTAGGCAGCCGGTGGGAAATCTACCTTCTGTAGCCAAAGTGCAGGAATGCTTCATCCCTCCCCCCAGATCCACACATATGCACATTCTCACATATGCAGACATGGACATGTATGCAGAATACATATGTACTCTCGCAGACACGTGTGCACACACAGATGCTTATACGTAGGCACCTACATAACGATGGATAGATTCCTGGGCGTTTGTGTGTCTGCAGCTTCCACCCTCCCGGAGGCGTTCTGCTGATGGAATGCTGTAATTTTTTTCTATTAAATGTTGCATTTGTTGTGCCTTTTAGTAGCTCCCCTCATTAAAAATGATATTATCCCCATAAATAAGCCGATGCCTAAGAAGAGTGCCTGACTCCATTTCTCTTCCTAATTGAGACACTTAGCTTTGATTTGCACATTGGCACGCACCGAGTGGATTAATTTTCAATTAATGCTCCTGGGTGGGTGGCTGCAGGCAGTGTGGGCTCGCAGCCCAGTGGCCTGGGAGCAGGGGTGGGTGGGAGCAGGAGGACCCAGCCAGGGTGCCTCTGTGTTCCCTGGCCATGGGAAAGAGAGCCCTGGGGCTGTCCGGAGCTTGTGTGTGTGTGGGAAAGTGGACCCTGGGGGCCTCTTCTGCAGGAAGTACCCTTCTCCCTTACCAGGTGCTATTGACAGAATGTTTGTGTCCTCCTAGAATTCATATATTGAAGCCCTAACCCCCACGTGATGGTATTTGGAGATGGGGTCTTTGAGAGGTGATTAGGTCATAAGGATGGAGCCCTCATGATTGGGATTAGTGCCCTGTAAGAAGAGACATGAGACAGCATGTTTCCTCTCTCTGCTCTCCAACCATGTGAGGACACAGCCTGCCACCTGCAAATCAGGGATCAGGCCTCACCAGACACTGGATCTGCCAGCACTTTGATCTTGGGCTTCCCAGCCCCCAGAATTGTGAGGAATAAATGCTTGTTTAAGCTACCTAGTCTATGGTAATTCGTTATAGCAACCTAAACTGACCAAGTCGCCAGGAAAGGGCCTTGAAGCTTTGGTTTGAACCTGTGTTGTGCAACCAGACAGGCCTAGAATCACAGTCCTGCTGGCTGGGCTGCTTCTTAGCAGGGTGCCCTTGAACCTTCATGTTTGTCTTCTTAAGACTTAGTTTCCACATCTGCAAAGTGGGGATGATAAGATTAAGGGCTAAAGGGTTGTTGTGGGGATTAAATGAGATGAGGCAAAGCAGTGCTTGGTGCTCAACCATGTCAGCTCCTTCCTCCCTCTCTCCCTCCGCCTCCTCTTCCATGTCTGTCCATGAGGCTGGTTTCCCACCTGTGCCCTGCCCATCTATCTGCCCGACCCTTTGCCTTAGACCTGCACCTGAGAACAGGAGCCTCCCTGCCCCAGCTGGGGGCGGCTGCCCTGTGGTATTTCCAGTGGCTACTTATATTCTGTACCAAAGACCTATATCCCCTCGGTGCCTGTGGGTCTTAGGCGGCTCAGGGTATAGGATGTACTTGCTGGTAGCCTGGGAAACTCTCCACTCCAAGTGGAATGGGCAGGACATAGTCTCATCTGCCCGGCTCAGGATGTATGTGCAACACACTGGCAGCAACTTTCTGGGCCTGCCCTCAATCCCTGGTTGGCAGTTCCCCTGGGCCTCAGCCTCCTGTGGCTTTGGCCTTCCTTGTAGGACCTGTATAAAACCAAGCAGCTGCATGGCTCATTCTCTGCCTGTGGTCTCAGTCAAAGACACAACAGTCTGGGAGCCAAAAAATGGAAAAACTACTTGAATGTTTACCAAGGTCTTTTGAAGAACACTAAGGAAAATTCTGTTCACAAAAAACAGCATTGCATCTTAAAACTCTAGTTGCTGCCATCTATCTATCTATCTATCTATCTATCTATCTATCTATCTATCTATCTATCTATCTATCAGGCATGGCTGATGCCCTTTGAACTTCTTTCAGGAGTCCCCCAAACTCTCTCCCAAACCCATCCTGTGCTGGCTCTGGTCCAAAGGCTGCAAAATGGTGACCCAAGGGCGTAGCTTGCTCATAGACTTATTTGATTAGGTCCGCACAACATTACATATATATATTTTTGCAATAGTGAGTAACATTAAGAAAGTGGAAATTTCACATAAAAATCTGTATTTCCAGCTTCACTTGAAAAATCAGCGCTGGCAATACTGGGCCCTGATGGAGCCATGTGCTTTCCAGCTTGGTCCACCTCGCTCCCTCCTGATACCCACGTGGCCCCTTCCCCGCCCCCTTTTGGGGCCTACTGACTTCTCTCTGACAGTGACCCTGCCTTTCCCCTTTGGCCAGCCAGCTCCTGGGGCCTCCTCCGTTCTCCCCCTCACTGTTATCACGAACACTGAGGAGCTGTGCAGGTGAAGGCCCCTCCTGGGCAAGTGAGCAGAAGGAGAGGGCGTGAGCATTCCCACATTGTGTTTTTCCTCTTGTGGTACTTGCAAGTCACCCCTTAAGCCCAAGGCCAGGGCCAGTCCTCCCAGCTCCTGATCCCTGAGGGTGGGGACTCTTCCTTCTCATCCTGGCTCCAGGGCCTCTTCCCAGACCAGTTAAAAATTTCTCTCTTCAAAGCAAACCAACCCCAGCTCAGAGCTCTCCCATGGAATCAGGAGACTTTTCCAGAACCAGCATCTCTCTCTTCTGGACACAGCAACACCTGCTTTTTGAACTGTAGCTTCTTCCCCGGCTGAGACTTAGGTTTCCCTTGAAGATCCCAACTCCTTCCTCATGCCTCCTGCTGCGGCGTCAGCATCGGAGCATAGGTGTGGCTCATCCCATTCCAGGTCACTGACTTGTCAGGCAAACGCTGGGAAATGGTTGAGCTCTGGGGCTAACTGGGCAACTTCAGGATACTGGGCGACCTGTGTTCGAATCCTGGTTTTTCTGCTCTGCTCTGTGACCACGTTATTCCATCTCCCTGGTACTCAGTTTCCTCTGTAAAACAAGGATGATAACAACCATACCTATTTCATAGGAGTGCTTTGCCAGTGAGATACAGCACGGCAGCCTCGCTACCTCCTGGGTGCTTATTAGAAACGCAGAATCTCAGGCCCCACCCAGATGCCCCGTGTTCCTATGCACAGGCAAGTTTGAGAAGTTCTGATTTAGCACACGTCTTGGCATGAGGTAAGCACTCAAAGGGGGAGCAGTCATGACTATTAGTCTAATAAGAATCCCTTAGAGTTCAGGCACTGGCGAGAAGACTGGGGGCTCCGATCCTGCCTCTTCCAGTTAGTATTGTGTGCCCACTTCCGCCTTGCTCCCCACGGTCCCCATCTGTGAAATCAGAGACCACGAGACTGTCTCCTGGAGCTGAGTGGAGAGTCAAGTAAGATGAAGCCAAAGGGGCTTCTGAGCATTGTGGAACGTGATCTTTGTGGAACGTGATATTGAGATATCAAAGCTCGAAAAACAGTTTTGCATGTGTGTTATTTACTCTTCCTGCTGCTGTTCCCATTTTCAACATGAGAAACTGAGGCATTTCAAAACCAAGTGATTAGTCCAAGCTCATTTAGGGAATCAGCTACCACACTGGGTCTAGTCCAGGACCCAAGGCCACGAGCAGGCAGGACCCCTTGGAGAGTGCCACAGATTAGGCCACAGTCACTCCCTGGACCCTGTCATCCGCCCCTCTTACCACTGAAACCCTCTGGGGTTTCCTCTTGATGTGTTGTGCTGTTGGTTGATTGCTTCTGTTTTGTGTGTTGAGGTGGAGGTGACTGCAGACCAGGGAGGGGGTGGGGACAGGAAGGATGGGGCATATCCAGGATCTGACGGTTAATTAAAATGTCCTCGCAGGTGATCAATTCCCAGTCAATGGCTTGAATCCACAATGACCCTCCCTGGCTGAGCAGAAGGCTGGGCTGTCCTCTTTCTGGTCCTTGAGGCCCAGTAGGGGACTTGCTATTGATGCTGCCTCCAAAATATTCCCATCTTGTTTCTATAATAGCTTCTGTCACCACTCTTGACAGGCCAGCCATTAAGTCTTTGGCAAAATTGTAAGAATTATTAACATATGAGGTTTTATATTATTCGACAGCTGTCTGCGTCTTTGGAATACACATCACCCTGTCCCCTCCCTCCCCTCCCCTCCTGCCCATCAGCATCACCCCTCCCCATCACAGAAGGATGGGAGGGGCCTCCCTGTCACTGGAGAACCAGGAGGAGACAAGCCCATGTCAAATTGCACTCACCATGGATCCTGTGCCTCTGTGGGGGTGTTTCCTGAGGCCCCACAAACCCTGTCGCCCGTCCTAACCTGGATCCTTCAGCAGCGTGGGCCTACCTCATCCACACCTTACCTCCAATGACTTCAGTGACGACTCCCAAGCCTCCATTTACCTCCCAACTCTGCCCAGACCCACACACTCATCTGCCTCCCGACATGTCCTCTCTGATGCTCCAGAGACCCCATCCTGGCTCTTCTTCTTAAGTTTCCCACTGAGGCACTTCGTCCCGTCATCCACCCTGTCTCCTAAGCCAGAAATCCCTAGTCCCCACTCCCTCCCAAACCCTCACAGTGTCTGGCTCCCAAGCTCTGTCCATTCTGCTCCCTGAAAGCCCCTTGAGTCTCCCCTGTACCCCCATCCCTGTTACCTTTGCCCGCATCTGGGTCATGAGCTCTCTGACTGGGCCACCACATCTGCGTCCTCACTGGTGGGTGCCCTGCCCAGATCCCCTTGGGTCTTCCCACGTAGTGAGTGCATGCCTGTCCTGCTTCCAAAGCCTGAAGCATTTCTCTGAGGCTGCAGCCTGCTCCGTCCACCCACAGGCAGGAAGTGCTGGAGAAGTGATGGCCCTCCCTGCTTCTCCGGGCCCCCCTGGAGTTGCGGAGGAGAGTTGGTGTATACATGCCCCAGCTCCTTCCCCTGTGGGTAGGATAACTGAAGCCCATGGTCTACATGAGTCCCCTAGGCCCCCAGTGGAATGAAGCTCCATTTCCCCACTGTAGTCACTGGCTTGATAAAGGTGTGCGTCTCGGCTTCCTGCCTTCCTGGACTCCCACCACTCCCCTGCTAGGGTTTCCTGTCATTGTCATCCCCCCAAAAACTGCTTGCACTCAGATCCTTGTCTCACGGTTGGCTTCTAGGGGAACCCAAACCAAGATAGGACTGTGGTCTTTCCATGCTGCACACCCGAGGGTAAGCCTTGGGATGTGGACATCTGGTAATTCCACTCCCTTCTTGAGATGGCGGCAGGGTGGTGGTGGTGGTGGTGGCAGCGGCGGTGGCGGCGGCGGTGGTGGTGGAGGTACTGGTCCTCAGTGCTTCAACTCTGGTTCCATCAGGCTGCAAAGGGACTGCTTCTGATGCCTGTGGGCTTGGATCTAGAAAACCTGAGTATATACAATATTTGTGGACGGCTACTTACATTTCAAAAACAGTCCCCACAGGCTCCAAATAGTAAACTTGCATTTACACAGCTATTAAATAACACAGATACAGGACCATCGAGTTGAAAGGGAAATATGCCCAGGTGCCAAAATATCTCACAAAACTTTCCTAAATAAGACTTGTGTTGTTTAGCACAAGAATTAACAAGTTAGCAAAGATGTCCAAGGTAGGACCCTAATAAATGATAAAAGGGGTATTTCAAATTAGTGTAGAAAGGGGTTCATCATGAAATGGAGATAGATAATTCGTTAACCATTTGGAAAAAATAAAAACACTACTTTATGCAAATTCCAGATGGACAAAAATGTGACTATAGAGAATGAAATCATAAAAGAACTAGGAGAAAAGGTGACTATCACAGGATGAGGTGGGTCTTCTGAAGAAAACAAAGGAAGAAACTACAGACAAGACTGTGATAACTGGTGAAATAAAAATAAGGAACCTCAAAGTTAAAGAGCAGACCAACTGGGAAAATATATGGACAGTATGTACTACAGAAAAAAAAAAAAAGAAATTGCATAGGGCTTATTTAAATCAAACTCCATTTTAGTTTGTGCTTGACACCTAGTATTAAAAAATCAGCAAAATCTAGCACAAATCCTGAAAAGGCAAACATTTGTGTTCTGCTTGTGAAAGTGCTCACCCTCACGATCTGGAAGTTCTTCCTGGTGTCCAACCTGCATTCTTCTTGCTGCAATGGGAGCCTTTTCTATCCTTCAGTCCTTTGGTAGTGGCAGGGCCTTCCTTTGAAGTGAGGGCCTTCCTTCACACACTGTATGTGGCTCCTGGGCAGCTTTTTCAGTCACAGTGCAAAGTCCAGGAGAGTTCAGGCTTAGGTGGTTCACGGGATCTTCAGCCTGGACACACGCCCCACCGCTGGCCCTCAGCTCATGCAGCCTTCCTCCGGACCCCATCTCCATCCTGAGCCCACCCTGATACTCCCTGCACCTCGTCCTAAGCCCCATTTTGAACCCCATCTGGATCCCAGTCTCGAGCCATCTCTGGTCCCCGCTCCACCCATCCCGGGCCTTGGCCGGAGCCCCCACAGCCAGGTCCTGTGCCTGCCCTGCCGCTTCAAGCCTGGCCAGCTGTGCAGGGAACAGATGGGCTCCCTGTGGACGTGGCAGCAGCACAGAAGCTAATCCACTTTTATCTCGTTATGGTGACAGCCACCCTGTTAAATGGAATGGACTATCGATTCGGGGCTCACTTCCAGCCCGAGGATTTTCCATCACAGGCGTGAGTAGAATAGGAGAAAAGCAACACTTATTAACTCGGGTGCCAGTCAGAGAGAGGCTGGGGTGGGGTAAAGGGCTAGGCGGGGGGTGCAGGCGCCAGGACTGGCAAACCAGGCCCCAGGGGCACTGGGGATCTGGGCTCAGAGCAGGGTCCGAGGAAGCCCCTCCCGACTTCCTCCCGGAAGGTGCACGGGGTGGGATGGGGGGAGGGAGCAGAGATGCATGCACACACACTAGTGGGCATATGAGTTCAGTGCTGACACACACACACGCAACACTGACACATACACTCCCAACACCAACACATCCAACGCTGACACACACGTACGCCCAACATCGACACATGCACACACAACACTGACATACACATGTTCAACACTGATACACATGCACACAAAGCTGACATACATCTACACATGCACCCAGCACTGAAACATGTACACACTGTCACGGGCACACACACACACACACACACGCACACACACACGCACACAATGCTGACATATATAAACCCATCATCAACACGTATATATACATACACAGCACTGACACACACGCACAGCTTGCTGACCTACAGAGCTGCCCTCGGCTGATGCAGATACACGCAAGTACCCTGACATACGGAAACATGCACCCATCACTGACACACGTATGAATCCACCATTGACACACATCTACACAAATAGTCAACAGAAACACATACACCCGTTATAGACCCTCATTTACCCCGAATGCTGCTACGCAGAAACGCACAATCCTGAATTACATATGTACTCAATGCTGACACACACATACACATACCCCGGCACACACACTCATTCAGTACACAATACATACATACACACACATACACTGACATTCTTGCTGATGACACACTCACAACATTGGTACACACACACAAACATACACTCACTGACCCACATTCTATAGACACACCCAGTACCTACCAGCATCCACATCTGGGTGACACCTATGTGCCAACTGAAAGCTTAATACTGACAGACACCAACACAGTATATATATTTGCCATCTAGCACTGACACACAAGTTAATGATGGACGTATATATATAACACATACACACCTATACACAGCACACACACATACACACCCTCATGAGCCGACTGGTAGTTCCTTTGTTCAGGGCCCCAGTCACTCTGGAACGTCTTTCCTGCTATGTCCTGGGCAGGTGCTGGCCGGACAGAAGAAGGTGGCTGGGTGCATACCTTCCAGTAGCTTTGCCTTGGAGGGGGATGGGCACACAAACGGACCGTACCACACATGGGAATCACAGCTAACTCGTATAGCACTTATCATATGCTTGTCACTGCTCTAAGCACTTTCCATGTCTAAACTTTTAACATCTTCACAACCTGGGCACAGAGAGGCTAAGTGACTTGCCCAGTCACACAGCTCTGGAGTGGTAGAGCTGGGATTTGACCCCAGGCCATCAGGCTCCCCAGTTTGTGTAACCTCTACATATACTGTTTCCTCCCATCAAAAAAACCCATGTGTCTCACCGTCACAGATCCAGAATCATGGTACCACTTGGGATGACTCGCCTGAGGGAATCCACCAGTTCCTGGGAGGCTTTGTGCAGGGAGGGCACAGCCCCAGGACTTCAAGGTGGCCTGTCTCTGAGGGGAGTGGTAGTTTCCCTGGAAAAGTCCCTGGAGAGGAGTCCTGAGGGCCAGTGTAGGGGGCTCTTTTCCAGGGGTCTCATCTGAGCAAGGCAGCTCTCCTGTCTCTTGTCTTTCCGTTCGCCGGGCCTCTTCCTCTACCCATGTCCTAGATCTCCTTTGCACGTCACCAGCTCTGGCTGCTTTATGCAGCTGGGACCCCAGGGCCAGGGCCTGGGGGAGGAATACTGCCAGGCACTGAGTGGCCGCTGGGGGCTGGTTTTCTCAAACAGGGAATGAGGAAGGTGAGTCAGGGAGCGACACAGCAGTGAACTGGGCCTGGAGGACTTGCTCCTTGGGACAAGTTCGGGAAAGGTGCTTTGGGCTGCAGCCTCGTGACGAAAAGCCTGGAACTGGGCTGAGCACATTCAATCCTTGACTGCTTTTGTCTGGTCCATCCCTGTGGGCAGGTCACGTAACCTAGTCCTCAATTTCCTTGTCTGAAAAATGGAGCTCATATGATCACTTGATGCACAGGATTACTGGGAAGGTCAAATAAAATAACAGGTAAAGTACCTGGCCCGTGGGCTGGGACACACAGGCTCCCCTTGGCTGCTGAGTTCTGGGGATCTCTGCTGAGGACAACTCCCGTACACCCGTGGTTACATACCCCTGGTTACACGCCCATGGTTATACATCCCCCCGTGGTTGTATACCTGTTGTTAGGTCTGGAATCTGGAGAGAAGTTTGGCTCTCCTGGGAGGGAGTGCCCCAGGGCCCGGGGATTGCTGTGGATTGACTTGTGTTCCTCAAAATTCATACGTTGACGCCCTAACACCCCATGTGATGGTATTTGGAGGTGGGGCCTTTGAGAGCAATTAGGTTTAGATGAGGTCATGAGGGTGGGGCCACCATCATGGGATTAGTGCCCTTATAAGAAGAGACACACCAATGAGTTTACCCCGCTCCCTGCCAGCGCACAGCTAGTTGGTGGCTGCGTCCCAGGCAGGAAGAGGGTCCACACCGGAACCAGGCTGCTCTCCTGATCGTGGACTGCCAGCATCCAGCCCTGTGGTTTAAGCCCCCCAGTCTGTGGTATTTTGTTATGGCAGCCTGAGCTAAGACAGGGATGGAAGGCTGCTGGAGAGGGCTGGTCTGAGGCTGGCACCGAGATCTGGCTGTCTCCCTGACCATATGGTAGCTCAGGACTTGTCTTGCTTGTAAAATGGGGGCCTGCATTGGACTTAGTCCAAATACCTGCTCCATGGTACTCTGGAATTAAGGTGTTTCCCAGCTCCTGGGAGAGTCTCTGGTAGGGAGAGGTAGGAGGCATGCAAAATGCCCCAGCTGCCTGCCCTCCCACCCCATTTCCTGGAGTTGCAGCTGTGTGGTGGGAGGGAGTGAAGGAGGATGTTCCCATCTGTGACCATCCCCTGTCTGGAGGCGTCAGGGGGACACTCTAGCCAGGCCTTCCCAGGGTGTTTCTGGAAAGAGGGATGTGGGCCAGAACACTGAACACAGTGGTTTATGTCCAGGGTCTCCAAGACCTGGAGACTCACTGACACTGCCCTGTGGCTCTATTCTTTCCCCATCAGCCCAGCTGTTCCCCCACCTCAGCCAGCTGTTCCCCCACCTCAGCCAGCTGTCTCTCCACTTCAGTCCAGCTGTCCCCCACTTCAGTCCAACTGTCCCCCACCTCAGCCAGCTGTTCCCCCGCCTCAGCCCAGATGTCCCCCCACCTCAGCCAGCTGTTTCTCCACCTCAGTCCAGCTGTTTCTCCACCTCAGTCCAGCTGTCCCCCAGCTAAGCCCAGCTGTCTCTTCAAATCAGCCCAGCTGTTTCCTCACATCAGCCCAGCTGTTCACTCACATAAGTCAGCTACTCTCCCAGTGTAAGCCTATATGTTCCCAACATTAGTCAAGATGAACTTCCCATGTCAGCCCAGCTGCTTCCCAACACGAGTTTAGTTGTTCTCTAACATCTCCCTTTTCCCCTATATCAGTCCAGATGTTCCCCATGTCACCCAGCTGTTCTACCTTATTAGACCAGTGGTTCTGCCCTCACATCAGGCCAGGTATCCTGCCCCATCTGCTCAGCTGTGCTTTCCCAACATCAGCCCAGCTATTTCTTCTCACATCACCCCAGCTGTTCCTCTTCACATCTGTTCGGCATCTTTCTCCCATCACATCAGCCTAGCTGTCCCCTTTCCCCCAACAGCTGGCTCTTCTTTCTTTATATTGTTTCTGTGGTTCTCTTTTCTGGGACCCTTCTCAGGGAGTGGGAGGGTTATACTGGGTTTCCCCAGGTGATTTCTCTGACATTTTTAGAGGGTCCCCCTGCTCTACTCTAACTCCCCTCACCCACGTGGGAAGCAGGGGCATAGCTTGTGGTGTCTAAACCAGCATTATACCCTACTCTTCTCTGAGAGGGACAGGGGAGGGAGGAGGAAGCACCCAGCACTGGAAGAGGCTAGAGAGAATTCAGGCATCCCCAGTTTCCTATTGACAGGAGGGACCTCTGCATTATTTCCAACCCCTTCAAAAGCCAGAGGGAGTACCTGGCATTACCCCATCCCCAGACAGGCAGGAGGAACCCCAGGCATTTGACAGTCACCCCAACCCAGATAGGAGAGACACTCCTCATCATCCCCTTCCCCACACAGACAGGGACAACCCCTGGAATCATCTTCTTCACCCTAATCTGAACCCTCAGAGGAGAATAGACAGATTCTGATTAAATGTGCAAATTCAAGCAGATGGTGGAGTATAGTGATGGACAGCCTGTCAGAAAAGCATGCCACCACGTGATGTGTGTGCCTGTGTGTAAGTATGTGTCTGTACCATTAGTGTGGGGGACACTGCATGGGCACTGGCACTGCCTCTGGAGGGTGGGGCTGGGCTGTGCAAGGTGGGTAGGCTACGGGAGGGGGAGGAGCTTCCCTAGTGGGCCAGCCTGGGACCTCCCTGTGGCCAGGTCTCCAGCCTCTCCAAGCCAGGATGCTAATGCTAACAGATCAGGGCTGGGATGGGAGGGGTTTCATTATTATAATCTGTACCTGTATCTCTGCTCTTGCCATCGGCCAAACAATAAAACACACAATATTTACACAACTTACTAGAGGAAGCAATATTGGCCATTGATTTTGTGTCCCTCGGATTTTCATGGTCTAAACCTTAATGGTTTTTAATCATAAAATATTAGCACCGCAGGGCACTTAACATGGGCACCCCGCGGGTGAGGGATGGCTCTCCGCCCCTCCATGGCTCCCAGGGGAGCACCCCATGGAGGGGGGGCCAGTATCCCCTCCACATGCACACACCTAACCAAGGCAGCAGGGCCTCCAGAAGTTTGCTGTGGGATTGACCCAGGCCTGGGCACAGTTGGGGGGGGTCCTTGGAGAAGAGGGCATTGTATGATCAGTCCCCCCAGTTCTAGAGGCAGAGCAGGAGTGAGGAAATCAACTAATCCTCAAGAAATGGAGATTTGCCTCTATCAAGGGTGTTTAAAACAAAAGCTTTTGCCCTTGTCTTTTCCTCCTCCAGATACACCCTTCACCCTAGCTCAGCTTGGGGATTCTTCCCAGCTGTCAAATCTCCTAAGTGGGGTGAGCCACAGGACGGGACCAGGTGTCATCGTTTCTGTGTCTTTAGCACCTGACCCAGTGCCTGGAGCCTCCTTGGCACTCCGCAGTGGTTGAATGAATGAATGAGTGAATGCGCTAGACTCTGAAGGTAGGTTTCAAGGAAAGGTTTTTCATTCATTCATTCTTCAACAAGTATCTCCTGATTACCTACTATGTGCCTGATCTCACAGATGGATCCAACCCAGGCCCTGCCCTCATCATGATAAGTATGGTGACTGGGGATGCCCCATATGCTGGGGGTGGGCTCAGGGAAGGGAGCCTGGAGAATGAGATGGAAAAGGCTTTTCAGCAGAGACTTTGACTCTCCTGAATGAAATTCAGCCTCCCAAGGGGACCATTTTGAAGCACCAAATGTGTGAGATCTTGAGATCTGAACACACCACATCTCAGCCCCTTCTTGTCCCTTTCAGGGAGGGTTTCCAGATGGGGCTTCCTTGGAGAATGAGGTGTGGCCCTTGTGTGTGTACGTGTGCGTGTGTGTATGCGTGCGCGCGTGTGTGTGTATGTGCGTGCTGGAAGCCCTGCTGACTGCCTGGGAGAAGCTGATTTCTCCTGTGCTGAGGAAGAGGTGAGTGGGGGTGGTTGTTGCTGTTGTTTATTTTTTCTGAAAAGGAATACACTGCCCACCCCACCCTACAACTCCCCTTCCCAGCGCCTGTGGGGAAGTCAATAGCAATGGATTAAACAGCGAGGAGAAGGCTAACAGCACAATTGGAAGAAAGATAAAGATAATTAAAACTAATTCCAACTGCTCCTAGAGAAATCAATTTCATAACTTCAGTTCGTCCCTAAACTTGTCCCTGAGGCTCTGCAGCGCCGAGCAGAGGGCAAGCGGTGGAGTGTGTGGTGTGCAGGCACAGGTGTGTGTGTGTGCGTGCTTGTATGTACACATGTGGCACACACACACACACACACACACGCACATGTATTAGGCAGCAATTCCTGAGTCTCAATGGGACACCAGCTCATGGCCTCACCTTTGACCCTGGGTGGAAGGGGCAAGAGAGTCAGGGCGGCTGGATGGGCTTAGGCTCTCTCTCCTATTCCAAGGCCTGCTTTAGAGGCTTCTGGGCTAGTCCAGCTCCCCTTTATACATCCGTGCAAACTGAAGCCCAGAGAACAGAGTCTCACCACGGCTCATGCAGCAAGTGAGAAGCAGAGCTGGGACTAGAATGCCGGATTTCTCTCCTCGAGGGCTTCACTGGCCGTTTGAGTGGGGGCAGCCAGGGATGGAGGGGGAGGTAGATATGACCTTGTGTGGCTGGAAGCTCCCTCGGGAACAGCCCCTAATTCACTCACTCACTCATTCTTCAGACATAGACTGAGTACCTACTGTAGGTTCTCAGAGGAGGTGACGTATACGAAGTACCCAGCAGATGGCTTTCTCTTCTTATGGGCCCTGGGTTTCCTGGAGGGGTCACCCAATAAGCAAGGAGCCAGGAAATAGTTCAAGGCCGCATGGCTGCCTGAAATCAGGGTGATGGATGAGATGACTTCTCCCAGTGCCTCCAGAGCAAGGTGTCTGGGCATCCCCATCCTTGGTCCCTCCTCCCATGGTGAGTCTGGGAGTGAAAGACCTCTGGCGCTCGAGGGCCAGACACTAGTTCCTGCAGTGCCCCATCTCATCTCTAGATGGCAGCATTGGCAAGCAGGAGCCCAGTAGGAGGTGACAGGAGAGAGCAAAGCTGGCCAACTCTGGTTCTCAAGCCCCTGCCCTCCCCACTGAATATTTACACAGGACACAGTATTTACATGCATTGTTTTATTGAATGCTCATAACCAGCATATGGAGACTTTGAGGGGTGAGTGAGTTGGCCAAGATAACACACCAAGAAGCAAGAACTCAGATCCAGGGCTGTCTGAGGTCAACACCTACGTCCTCCCAATTCGTTTCCATTGGGTCACTAGCTCTTTCTCTGGAGGGGCTGACACTCTGTTCCTGATGTTTCCCAGGAGGCTTAGGGGTGGGTGTCGTTGTAGGGTTCCAGATTTAGCCAATAAAAGAACAGGATGACTCCTTAAATTTGAATATGAAATGGCAAACTTTTAAGTATAAGTATATTCCATGCCCTATTGGGGACATACGTATATTAAAAGATTGTTTGTTGTTTATCTGGCAACCTTGGTCAGTAGAATGCATTGTATTGTGCACTTACTCACTGCTGGGCAGAGTCTGGGTGGAAGAGAACATAGGTGTGTGGGTCATGGCCATGTTTCACTCACCGCTAGGGGTGCCTCTTTGGGTTGTTTCCTCATCTGCAAAATGAGGAAGACGAACCCCTTCCCCCTTCTTTCTGAGGAGGATGGGAGCATCCCGTGCCCAAGGGGATGTGGATGGCTTTGAAGATTCTAGAGAGCTTTGCCAAGACAAGGCCTGGTCTGGTTGGCAGTGGGTGTGTCTGTCCACAGACCCCTCCCCATTTCCTGGGCACCCACCACTGAGCCTCCCTGCCCCCACGCCCAGCTCTAGGAGAGGGCTGTATCCTGATAGGGCTCAGCCACGCTCCACAGGAAATCAGTGGTCCTTAAATCTCCTGGGCAGCTGCCCCAGCCCGTGATGGGCCTGAGACGCCTGTGTTCGCAGCGTAAAGCCGCTACTGTCTAGCGTGGGAAACCTCTCAGCTCTCAGAGTCTCAGTTTCCTCATCTGTGGTGCAGGGTGAAAAGGATCTCCGTCTCACAGGTGGTGGGGACAGTGCAAAGAAATGACAGAGAGTGGGTGCGCAGGACATACTGGCTTTGCCACACCCCAGCTCTATCTTGGTGCCAGGGACACAGCTCATGTCACAGCCCGGAGCAGCTCACTTAACAGGAAGACTGGCCACCACCACCGTCCCAGTCACCTGCCATAGGTGATACCTGTATGAGGACCATGGTTCCCAGTGGTCTGGGCTGGGGGTAAGTGACACTCGGATGTGCTCCCACCAACAAATGGGCACAGACACTTTCAGACAGACAGACAGACAGACAGACAGACAGACAGACAGACAGACAGACAGACACACACACTCGCAAAGAGAGGAGGCTCCTACTGACTCACTGCCCCTCTACTGTTTGCTCAGGGTCTGCCTTTCTCTCTGTGAAACATGTAGCGTGATGTTTATCCCACACAGACCTCGTGCATCAGCGGGGCGTCTCTCTCACATGCTGCTCCTTGGGCTTCTGCTCCCACGAATGGAGTTACAAGCTCACAAAGGGTCGGTTGGCCTTGTTTCCAAATCTGTTTCTGCAAGTGGCACTTGTTATTGGAGTTGTGTCATTTATATAAATAACAAGTAAACCCAAATATCGTGAACCCTCAAAAAGTTCTTGTGTCTATAAAACTGAGCCGAAGTCTCTATCAAGACGAATTGCTAAAAAAAAATTGCTGTCAAATTAATAGATGTAGATAATCAACTGTAACGTAAGACTGGAAACAACATTGTAAAAATCTAGAGGATTCGGCACTTACATCGCTCGGCAAGTGTCTTTTAAGTTCCGGCTTCACTTCAGATAAATTGCAATTGGAAATTGAGGATGATGTGTTCTGGGTTTAGTTTCCTTAACAAAGATGACGGCCCTCCCATCAGCAGACCCATAGGCAAAGGGAAGACTTTGGTTCTACACTCAAGAAAATGAAAAAGGCAAAGAACTTATAGGCTGAAAGTTGAAATAACATGTTGGAGTTGTGAAGGTATGTCATTTTGTTAATGGCTTCTCCCAGAACCAACCTTTTTGATTAACCTGCTACCCCAAACAAATGGTATTAGTGTATCCAGAAGGCTTTTCCTGTACTAAGGGATATGTCTGAACACACTCACTGTCACACCCCCTCCTAAGCATATCCATGCATACACACACACCCACGCCTACACGTATACACAGCTGTGCACACACAGAGATACACAGAGATACATACACTCAGCCAAACCACGCACTTACACACAGACATTTGGGTACACACACTCTCACACCCCAGGCTCCAATGGTCACATGGATATGCTCACAGGTATCTAGTCACAGGCTACCCCGCCCTCATCAGTAATCCGCACACACGCCTGAGCACACATGCACTCGCACACAAGCTGCACCTTTTTTTCCTGCAAGAACAGTCAAGGCAATAAGCAGAGGTTGGTTTTTAATCAGAAATTCACACCTTGTTGTTTTTCTCCCCATGGCCCAGTGGGGGGTTGGGAAGGCTGGTGGAGGGAAGAGGAGGGAGGATGGGGAGGGACCCAGTGGGAGGAGCCAGGCCTCCAGGCTAGATTTATCTCGCTGGCACCTGGCTGGGGAGACATGTGATGGAGCAGGTGAGCTGGGCTCCAGCTGCATTATTGAGTGAGTGCCTTGTTTTGCTTTTATCTAACATGTAGCCAGGACTGCCTGAGGAGGCAGCCCTTCTGGAGCTTCAGGAGGGAGCTGGGGGCTGTGACTCCTGGAAAAAGAAGGGCAGCGGGCTCTGTGGGCATCCAAGGCCTACTCAGCCCAGCCTCCCCCTTGCCAGACTTGCGGAGGTCTGTTGGGGTTCCCTGCTCCGGGGCTTCCTAAACCTGCCTCAGGTGCTCTGCTGTCTCAGGCCTCCTGCGTTTGAATCTCAGGAGTCAGGCTAAGGAATCTGCATTGTTCAAGTTCCCCAGGTGATTCGATGAGCCGCAACGTTCAGAACCCCTGACAGAGAACGTCCCGGTGCCATAGAAAGACCTCCCTCAGGGAATCCCCAGAAACATGGTCTCCTGGGTGTCTTCTGTCTTCAGGACCCTGCGTGACCTTGGCAGGGGTGGGGAGATTTCTAAAACAAGGAATAGAGAGAGGCCTGGAATTCTGGGAGCTGGAAGGAACCTCATGCATGGATCCTCTGTTTTTTTTAAAAGGGGAGGCAGAGAACTTGAAGGAAAAGGATTTGCCCAAGGCCATTCAGAGAGTCAGTAGTGTTGACGGGATTTGAACTTGGACCATCTGGCTCCAAACCCCACATTCTGTATATGAGTTAGCACAGGCCAGGTTGTGTTGCCTTATCAAACAATCCCCAAGTCTCTGTGGCTAACAAGGGTCAACAGAGTCTCTGTTCATCATAGTCACTCTATTCATCTCCATCAACTGGCCGACAGAGCAGCTGCCATCTTGGATTTTGCCAGTTGCTGGGCAGAAAGAGAAGTCTGGAGGTGGGTTGGCACTTAAATGTTCTGGCCCAGGAGTGACCACACCTTGAGCAGAAGTGGGCAGAACTAGCCTCATGCCTCACTTCCAACAACAGGAAAGCTAATCCTACCACTCTCCAGGAAGGGGAAAGAATTGGAAACATTTAGCAAATCTTGTCTAGTTTCTGCTCATTGTATGTGATGTGGGGCCCAGGACCCCTTCTGTGTCCTTGAAAAGGGTCCTCTAAAGTGCCAGCCTGGGCAGCCCTTCTCCTCCCCTCTTCAACCCAGTCCCAGCCTCTCCAGCTTTGTCTCTAAAACTCCCAGTTTCCTCACCTCTCCCTTCCCTATCCTCGTCGTCTCTTAGGCCCACCATCGCCTTCTCCTTATGTTCCAATCCATGAGTTTTAGGTTCCAGTCCTGGTTGCCTCTAACCTACTGTACTGGGTGGTCCAGAGTCCATCCTTTCTCATCCAGTGGGCCTCAGTTTGCCCATCTGTATACTGGGACTCTGCCTCTGAATCTTGGCCTCCACTGCCTCTTGTGGGAAGTGTTTCTGGAGGCCTCTGCATGTTGAGACAACAGACCCAGGGGAACAGACTTTATTTTTCCTCCTTTCCTATCCCTGTTTTTAGAAGATCCTACATATGTTGGGCATGAATGCAGCCCACGCGTCCTGGGAGCTGAAGGGGTTGTTGCTTCTGCCAGAAAAAATCCCTTCTTGGAGGTGGGGCGCTCTCCCCAGAGTGGGGTCAGGCCAAGCCTCTCCCCTCCTCCTCTTCCTTTCCATGGGGATGGGGGCCGTGTTGGCCAGTGGATCCGGCTGTGTCTGGGCAGAGAATTCTGCCAGCTCTTCTCCTTCTCACCTGGAGAAAGCCCAAGAAGTGAGCTTTATGTCTCAAGGGATTTAGATGTGATGTTGGGGAACACTTCCTGGCAAGGACGGTTACTGGGTGGAGGAATGAAAGACAAAGACATCTTCTCTGATAGAGACACAATTTTTAATTAGTTACAAAGCTTAAACATTTCTCCTATTTTAAAAGTCGTTAATATCACCAGAGTAATGCATCCTGACTAAAAGCAACAAAATACAGAAGTTTCTAGAGAGTGTACATCCTTCCCTCCACGTGGCCCCCTCTCCAGGGGCAGTC
The DNA here is from genome assembly GCF_057876585.1 of Rhinolophus sinicus. NCBI lineage: Eukaryota > Metazoa > Chordata > Mammalia > Chiroptera > Rhinolophidae > Rhinolophus > Rhinolophus sinicus. The sequence goes on from NC_142514.1 coordinate 25,336,418, forward strand.
AGCAGTTTAGTGTTCTACCTGACCTTTCTCCGTATACATCTAAAGAAGACCGTAAGTTTTTATGATTTTCCTTTATAAAAATGGGATCGCGTTTTTGCTTGTACATACACGTATAGTTCTGTCACCCACTAACCCACTCTTCAAATGCATACTGAACCCTTGCTGTGTGTCTGGCCCTGCACTCGGCCCTGGGCTCTTGTATGAACCTCCCTGCCTGGATGCCTTAGTGTGGCTGAGGGGGAGGCCACCCCTGACTCTGGGAGAGCCTGGTGTCTCTGGAAGAGAAGCTGGACAGTGGTCTCACCAGGCAGTCTCTGAAGCAGAGAGGGGACAAAGAGGTTGTGCTGGCTTTGTCACAGGGCAGTGAGGTGGTGCTGGTGACTCCTCGGACGGATAGGAGGTGTGGGCAGGGAACAGAGTCCAGGCCAGACAGGGTCTGGGGTAGCCAAGATGGTCTCTTCTCAAGCCAGGAAAAACTGAGTTCATTTCATGGACTCCTGAAGCCAGCTGTCCTGGGTTTCTGGGTTGGGGAGGTGGTGGGGCCACAACATTTACTGAGTGCCCATGGTGTTCCAGATGTTTTCTCACACATTAGTGAATCCTTTCTCTGTGCAGCCTTTGCCCATTCTAGAGCTGTCTGGATTAAATGTCACCTCCTCCAGGAAGCCTTCCCTGAGGGTTGGTGCGTGGGTGTCGTTCTCTTGCTGCTATTATCCCCTGTGCTTTTTTCACTCCTTTATGGACCCCCTTCAGGGCAATGGTCTGTTTGTATGTTCCACCCCAACCCACTGGACTGTAAACAGCTCCCTGAAGACAAAGATTATAGTCAGGTTAGAGGCTGTAGTCACCATTTGTAGCCGAGGGAAGACAAAGACACTGGCTCCCAAAATGACTGCAGCTTCTTGATGACCCCACAAAGACACAAGACTTTGGGTGGGACCCAGGGTAGGAGCTGTCCCTCCTGAAACCTTTCCTTTCCTTTCTCTAGAATGGGGACAAATCTCCCTGCCCTCCCCCACTCTCTATCTTGCCCCAACCATCAGATTCTGCATAAGTATCTGAGGGTGGACTCAGTACTTTGCTAGAGAGAGTGGTGAGTCTCTGTACATCCTTGTCACAGCTTGAATAACTCCTTTGATGGGGAACTCCCCACCACTCACAGACTCCCTTCCTGTCTGCTGAGAAGTCCTTCCTTGCAAGTCCCTGAGATTGGGAATCATAGCCAGTCAGCCCCAGATGGACCCGGACACCAGCCAACCAGCTCAACCCACATTTTACACCTGATTGAACTGCCTCCAGAGAGGTTAAGTGACTCGCTCAAAGTTACACAGCAGTGAATAGAGGATTGAAATCCTTGCTCGTGATTCCTAGTTCCTTCCAAGGGTCCTGGTTCTGACCTCTGGGCCTCACTGGCGCAGGGAGCTTCCTCTGCCTCAGGGATTCAATGAACTGAGGCCATGATGTTGGCAGCTTCCCCATCCTGACCACCCCTCCCCAGACTGTCTGTGTGTCTGTCTGGTCCCTGGGACAGAGCTGAAAGGGAAGGAAAAGGCTGCAGTTCACCCTCACCCCCTACCTTGCCTTCTCCTTCCCCAGCTCCTCTCATTTTTCCTCTGAAAGGAAAAAATTAATAGAAAATGTAAGTGAGCAATCTCGCGGACGAGGCGGGTTTTCATTATTTGCAGCTGGGGAAGGCAGGCTGGGGCGAGGATCCCAGTGAAGCATGGATTCTGCCAGGAGCCTCGGGAGATAATTGAGCGGCAGCGGCAGAGGCGGCGAGCACAGGGCGGGCGCGGGCGCTGTATTATCATTAGAATTTACATGACACATTAGCCAGAAGTGGCAGCGTTCATCTTTCTAACCAAATCCCATTTACCAAATGAGCAGCCGACACTTATTTTATCAGCTGGCTCTGTTCCCCGTGTGCCTTTCTGCTCAGAGCACTCCGTGTGGGCTGCTGGCCTTTTCGGTCAGGGGAGGAGTGGCCGCCAACATTTGCTGAGTGCCTGCTGCGTGCCAAACACGTTACTTGATCCTCCTAATACCTCTGTGGGCAGGCAGTGTTACTACACCCATTTTCTGGACAGGGAGACTGACGCTTGGAGAGGGAAGGCTATGCTTTTGCATTGTTCTAGCAATAATAATAGTAAACTCTGAAGGTAGACTTCCTGGGTTTGAATCTTAGTTGCTCCACTTGCCAGCTCTGTGGCGTTAGGCACGTTAGTTAACTTCTCTGGTTCGCCCTGTTCTCACCTGCAAAGTGGTATTTCTAATAGTACCTGTATCAGGGCTATTGTAAAGATTAAATACAACACTGAAAGCAAAGTGACTCACACTGAGTGAGCTCTTGCTACCTGTTAGTTATTACTATTATTATTTTTATTGCTAGTGTGTATTGTGCCCACTGTAGATGCTAGATGTGTGCTAGGCTCTCTCTATTCATGATAACATTTGGTCTTCCCAACAGCACTCACTTTGTTTTCTCTGATGAGAGACCTGAAGCTCAGAGAGGTGAATTGGCTTGCCCAGAGTCACCCAGCTTCTGAGTGGTGATGCTGTTTGCTGGAATCAGGTCTTTTTGAGACCAAGACCTGTGTCTCTCTGGCTGCATCAACTACTTTCCTGCCTCAGAAGAGAGTTGGTAAGTCCTTCACAATGATAGTACACTTTGAGCCACTCCCCTCAGCTGCCCCTCTCTGACTTGGCTCCTCCCCTCTGTAGCAGTGGGAGTAGGGGGTATCTGCTCACCCCCCCGCTGCTTCTGCTCCCAGGAGTGATTGCTGCTGAGCCCATCATTCACATGGGGAGGTGCTGAGGGCTAATGACGGGGAACCCCTGATTGAGCACCTACTATGCACCAGGCCCTGGGGTGAGACAGAGACGAATGAGGTGCAGCTTCCAATGACAACACAAAGGATACCACCAACAGAACATGATTAATTGCAGAAGGAACGACACAGACAACAGCCGGGCTAGAGTTTGCAGGCGGGGGAGCCCTGCTCTGAACAGGGAGCCAGAGTCTCAGATACTGTGATGAAGGGCAGGCTCATTCATTGGGCAGATATTTATTGAGTGCCTACTATGTGCCTGGCACTGTTCTAGGTGCTTGGGGCTATCTCTAGGAATAAGCCAGACAAGGGCTCTGCTGCCATGGGGTTTAAAATTATAAGCAGATGCCAAAGAATGATGACATAAAGCCATACTAAGCCAATTTCATTCAGATGGTAAATGCTCTGAGACAATGAAAAAGGCTGATAGAGCAAAGGGAGGTGTTGATACGGAGGTCAGAGGAGGACTTCCAGGGGAGGTGACACTTGAACGGTGACCTGCATTAGAAGGAGCCATCCATCCAAGGATCTGCAGGGAGAGTGTTCCAGGCAAAGGAAGACAGGGGCGGGGGGTGGGGGTGGGGTGCGGCCAAAGGGAGGGAACAAGCATGACAAGTCGTATAAACAGACAGAAGCTGCGTGTGGTGAGGGGACTGGGGCAGGAGATGAGGTAGGAATACAGGCCCCAGACCCTGGTGGGGGAGCGGAGGGAGAGGGGCCATTCACATCCACAGTGATCCATCTCTTCTCTGAGTGGCCTTTCTCCCATCCTGGTTGGCCTCTTTGCTTCTCTTTGTGGCCCCATCAATGTCCCTTTCTGCTGGAAGGCCCTCTGGAGACACCTCACGTGTCACAGCTGGCTCCTGAGACCGGGGCCTCTGTAGTCCCTGGGCTCAGCTCCTGCTGCCCTTCAGGCTTTGCGCTGTACACCTCAGGTTCTCTCACACCTCTGGGCCTTTGCCCGTGCTGTGCCCTTCATTTGGGATTCCTTTCTGTTTCAGTTTGGCAGGGGAAGACTGACATCCCTCCTCTGTATCCCTCAATACTCGTGTTTCCTGTCTTAGAGCACAGCACATACTGTATTAGAATCGCCTGTTACCCACAGTGCAGGCCTTATTCATAAAGGTCTGTTCAAGAGTCAAAAAACGTGTCCATTTTTGTCTGTGGCTCTGTAATTTCTGGGTACTCCTGGCTGGGGTTGCAGCTGTGGGAAGGGGCTCAAAGGGGGATTTCCTCACCTTGTTCCTCTCTCCCATGGGGGGTACCCAACGTAGTGACCTAGCTTGGGAGGCAGAGCGGCCCCTGGGCTCAGGAGTCTGTACTTCTGTGAGCCAGGAAATGACTTGGAGATGCTCTGTCAAGCACAAGATATAAATTGCAGGCAGTTTTTAAACGTTTGGTGAGATTGCTTTTTGAGTGGCAACCTGCTTCTGTGCGTATCGGGAGGGGGCGGGGCAGAAAAATCATTTACTTTTCTCTATTCTCTCTCCTCCCCAGGGCTCAGTCACTTCTTGGCTCAGCAGGACCCCAGCTCAGGCTTGGAGTGAGAGGTAGGGGCTCTGGACACAGTGGGGGATAGACTGGAGGGGGTGTCCAGGTTCAGCTGGTGACCTCCCCTGGCTGGGAGCGGGGTGAGGTGGCCAGGCGGGCAGACAGTCATGGCCGACCTGCTGGTGGGCAGAGCCTCGCCCCCATTTCCCATCCCAAACACAAGAGGTTTGGGGGGGCCCCCGCATCAATGCTTCTCGGCTACACTGACTTTCGGGGCATTGATTTGACTGCATTTTCTTCCGTCTCAGCCACACTCATCAAATCCATGGAGGCCCCAGCTTGGCATAGACTATCGAGGGCTGTGCAGGTTGGGGCTTTGTGTTGCAGCTGTCTCCACAGATGCTGGGGTTTGGGGCTGATGGGAGATAATCTGTCAGTCAGGGTGATTGCAGTGAGGCCAACGGCTGACCCCAGAAACATTTATTTGTTTCTTCATTCATTCATTCATTCATTCATTCATACAAGAAAGAAATGTTGAGTGTTTCTTCGATGTTAGGAATGGCTTGGGACCCCGGGGATACAGGGGTGAGTTAAACTGAGACGTATCTGCCTTCATGGAGTTTACATAGGAATTTGTTCCTTAACCTCAGCTTTAGCGCTCTCTTTGTTTTATGGTGACACAATTGTGCTCACTGCATGGGGAGGTTTGAGGAATCAGTGATGCTAAGGCTGTAAAAGCCCCGAAAGGCTCAGTCAGGACTTCCTAGATGGGGATTGTACCCCGATGTTTGCTGCTGTTTTATTCCCACGATGTCTGGTCTTGGTGAGGGAGGAGCCGTGAGGAGGTTCCTGCTGCTCTGATGCCCGAGCCCTGTGACTGGCCCAGGGAGGTGGACACGGGGCAGCAGCCAGGGACACGAGGGGACTCCTCATTTCCACCCTAGGAGGAGGACAGGGGGAGCAGGGGCTCCTGGGCAGGGGTCAAAGATCTGTGGTCAAACCCATAGGGAGTCTATGTTCTGGGAGGTTGAGGGCTGCTTTCAACCACAGGCTTTGGGCCATATTGTGCTACCTGCCCAAGTGGCCCTGCAGCCATTTCCCCTCCTGGGAAACGAGCCCTGCAAGGCGGATGCAGTTGGCAGCAGGGCAGGGGTTTCTGAGGAGCAGTGGGCTCCTGGGCATGCGATTCCCACTGTCAAGCTGGAAAAGGGGCCGCCAGCTTCTCCACAGTAGTCAGGAGTGCTCCCCAAGGACCTGGCCTCCTGCTGGTGTGGAGAGCTGGTTACGGTTTGAGTTAATGCTCCTTAAAAGGAGCCAATGGGTCCCTTCGGGGCCTTTCAGGAGATTATAGATCGCATTCAAACCAATCCACCCTGGAGACGGCGAGGGAAGTGAGTGCACTAAATCAGCCTTTGAGCCCAGAAGCCAGGAAAGTGGGAGAGGGCTGGAGTCAGCATTAGGGCTGGGGATACACAGTTTTAGAGCAAACATGTGCTAGTGAGCCGTTGTTTGTTCTGTCAACTCAGCCTCACCACCCATGACCTATCAGGTAGGTTCTATTATCACGCCTATTTGACAGAGGAGGGAAGTGACAGCAGAGAGGTTCAGTAACTTGCATAAGGTCCCAGGGCTACCAAGTAGTAGATCAGAGATTTGAACCCAGGCAGCCTGGCTCCAAAGTATGGTTCTAGAACAAGAGCTGGCACTGCAATGGGTGGTGGATCCAACCTGGAACTTGTGCTGACGCTGAGACCTGGGCTGAAGCTGGGTGGCTGGGAGCCGGCTTCAGCTCACACCTGCAGAGAACACTCTCTTTTCTCTGTGAACAACAGGCCTATGCGGGAGATGCCAGGCTCACCCTGGGAGTCGCAAGGGATATGGGTTCTGAGAAATGTGCTACCTTCCTGTCTCCTGGTTCTCCCCTGCCTGGATGGCTGGCCACCCTGCCTGCCCCAAGGCCCAGAGACTGTGTCTCAGGCATTTGGGGAGATGCTCAATCAGGGCTATGGTTCTCCTGCTCTGGGCCAGGATGTCTCAGGGGCTGGAAGCAGCAAGAGCAGCTGCGTCAGGAATAGCAAGTTGGGGTTCTCGGCAGCTTTAGCTCCTGTTCCTGGGTCCCAGAAGGTTCCTGGCTGTGGGCAATTACAAAACCTCCTAACCTGGAGTCAGAGGATGAATGGGTAGGTGTGGCCCAGAAGCCATTCCTCTGAGAGACCAAGGCCTCCCCTCTCCAGCTCTCTTGACCCCCAAGGTCTCACGTACCTGAAGTCCCAGGCTACCTTCTTGCTTAAACATTTTCAATGATTTGCAGTTGCCTGCAGAAAAAGGCTCAGTTCAGTCTTCATATAAATTCCGAAGTTCTTTTGTCTCAGTCTCCCCTGGCTTGTGAGGAGTACGAGATCTCCAGGAAGGAGTGAGGAGGTGGTGGGGGCTCCCTGCCCCCCCCCCCCAGTGTTGCTATTGACATGGTTGCAAGTAACATCGTTACTTCTCCGGACACCCCCCCCCCCCCCCAACACACACACCCCTCAGGGCCAGGGTCCAAATCTTTCTAATCCGCATGTTTCCACGAGCAGGTGAATCCTGTCTTTACGTTTTCTCTGTACTTTCCACTGTCTCGTCCCTCAGAATCCTGGATTTGGCAGGTATAGCCAGTACATTGAAAAACTGCAAATTGCAATTGATGGGATATAAACAAAACGCAACCTTATTTGTGTCTCCCATTGTCCTTTTAAAATTCTCCCCATGGCTTGTTGGCTTACTTTTAGGTAACAAGTCCATTTTAAAAAGTCACTTTCAGGCATAAAATGGGTTTCAATTCAAAAATTAGAATGTATAGTATAGCCCCAGATGATAATTCCCATTTCAAATTTAATTCAATGTCAAATCTTTCCCCTCCCCAAGACAGAAACGCTTCCAGGTTGTAGGGGACAGGAGATGAGGCTGCTGTAACGGACCCTTCCCGGACTGGGGAAGCAGATGGGGGAAGGGAAGGGGGCAGTAAAATGCCTGTCTTGCTCTGGTCTGAGTAAGGCTCGGCAGTCTTAAGTGCTGGCTGGTGTACATCTCCCTCTGATTCTCCTCAGCTTCCCCGGTCTCTCTCAGTCCTCTCCACACACACTTTTGCTGTTGAGTCCTTGCTCTTCCTGGCAGGACTTCATGTGGCCCCAAGGTCTTCTCTCTTTCTTGGCTCTGCAGTAAACACTAGCACAGCCTTTGGCCCCACAGGCTCTGGATATGCAGCCCAGTCTGGCCCCTTAGAGTTCCCAGGTGGGTGTTAGACCTCAGGACTGAGTCTCGGCCAGTCCCCTCACTTGGGCAGGAAGCATGTGTTGTATGTTGGTGCTTCTGTGAAAACTTTTTGTAGCTCCTCATGATATGTGTAAGAGGGCAGTTTTGCCTCCTGTCTATCACTAAGAGAGTCAGCAAAGGGTGTGCAGTGCCTGCCATGGCCAGCTGCCCACAGGTCCCAGTTCAGCCCTTCCCCATCCGGAGGCCATCAGACTTACAGGAAATAGTCAATCTGGGTAAACTGGAATATTGAACCCCAGCTCCATTCCTAACTAGGTGTGTGACCTTGTGTAGCTGAGTTCACTTCTTTGTGCTTCAGTTCTGTCATCTGTAAAATGGGACAGCAGTACTTACCCCATAGATTGTTGAATAAATGAGGTAACCGAAAACACTTAGAGCAGTGTGCCTGGCACATAGCAAGCACCCAGTAAATAACAGTTTATCATCATCATCATCATCGTCGTCGTCATCGTCATCTATGGACTCTGGAACTTGGGAGGCAACAGGGGAATGGTTAAGAATGCAGGCTGTGGGATCTGGAGTGAGACAGATCTGGTTAGAATCTGGCTCAAGTTTTGTGACTTTGAGCAAATTATTAATCTTCTCTGAGCCTCAGTTTCCACAGCTGTAAAATGGAGATTTCACTCTCTTCATTTTGCCTCAGAGCTGTTGGGGGGATTTATTGAGATAAAGTTTCTAATGCTCTGAGCTCAAGGTTTCATGTATAGTAGGCAATTGATAAAGGGAAGTCATTGTGTTCTATTAGTGATGGAGATAGATTTCTCTGGAGATCTAAGCAGTTCCCGTCATCACCAATGGCCCTTTTAATCAGCCAAGCTGCCCTGACTTACTTCTGATGCTTTAATCACCAAGGAAACAGTGAAGGGGTCTAGATATTACCAAGAAGCCCTTGATTTATAATTACTGCACCTCACAGGCAGTAACCACGCCTTCACCACCCCCATGCACCCCTGGTCCTGCACGTGGGAATGCAGCTCTCCATTGTCAAGAGCTGGGAACTTCAGCCTCAAAGTAAATGCAAACAGATGAATATCTCCCATCTGTGTTTTACGCTGAGTCTCCAAACATTCTGGAGAACAGGAGTGAAGGGGAGACATCTCCGGCGGCCTTGCTAATGAGCAGGCTCATTTTCCGTGTCCTCCTCCTGCCATAAGGAGAGAAGAATTGTTTTTCTGTTTGGCACGCCAGCATCAATATTTCCAGAGTGATATGAAGACGAAAACAACCCCTGGCTTTCTTAGTCCTCTGGTGGCTTCAGCAAGACAGGCAGTGAGGATTGCTGGGGACATGGCTCCCCTCCCACCTGCTCTCACCTTTCCTGACCCGTAGAACAGCCGAGGGAGTCAAGGTGGACTAGACCCACAGGACAAAATGCCCCGTGGAAACAAACTTTCTCGCCCAATCCTCTGTACATAAAGGAAAGGGTGTGCCCAGCTTCCTAGGACAGGGCTGGGGCTGGGACCAGGCTTTCTGGCTCCCGGCTCCATGCTTTTCCCGCTCAATAGGGATTTTCAAACTTTGAAAAAGCTAGAGTCTTTCAGAAAGTGAAACATGGACACCCCAACATAAAGCAGACAGAGTGGGGATATTCGGGTCAGTGGGAGGAACGGGGGCAGGAGCCCAGTTCAGTGACATGGTGTACTCTGGTGACAACTCCTTTTGAGGGTCAACCTGAAGGTTCTGTGGCACCCAGCTGAAAACTCCTGCAATAAACTTTTGTCTTGATTCTCAACCTCTGCATTTGGGGAAGAAAAGTTGGAGCTTTGGACTCTAGTTTTTGAAACTGACCAGGGACTTGTGATGCTGCTTTTGTTGCCTCAGCTCCCAGGGTGTGGGCATGGACTGGGAATGGACCAGGCACCTGTCCTCCTGTGTCACCAGAAATGGTCATGAAGAGACCACACTCCTGAGTGGGTTGACATGCCCTTCTGGGAAGTGCTGCCTCTCGCTGGGAGATGGAAGCCTGTCTAGGAGAGACTGCCACCTCACCCTTCTGGGCCTTGGAAGGGGAAGGACTCAGGGGGGTCTCAGCCCAGGGCTGTTGAGGGCATCTGTGTGTCTGTTGTCAAGACAATGAACTGTTCTAAGCTCGGTCTCCTCACCTTTAACATGAGACAATAACCTCACCTAGGTTTTTTGTGAGAGTGTATCAACTCTTTTTTTCTCAAAGCAAGAAACTTTGAAAAAGAATAAGGATGGAGTTCTTATTATGTGCTGAGAACTGTATTAGTACCAGACAGTCCTGTGATTCTATCCTTATGCTCATTGTGCAGCTGAAGCAATGGAGTCAAGGAGGTTAAGTAATGTGCCTCATGTCACAGAGCTTACATGAAATTCCGATACACAAAGGAGATCTAAATGGGCCTTGAAGAAGGTGAGGCTCTGGCTTCTCCTCGTATGCCTCCCTGCCACACAGTCCTAGCACATAATTCAAACACAGGGAGGCAGCTCAGCCCTCCCATTTGAAGAGAGGGGAAACGGAGGCCCAGAGAAGCATAGACTTGTTCCCAGTCGTTCCGCTAGCCAGTGGCAGAGCTGGTACCTAAGCCCGGGTCCCTGGCTCCCAGCTCAGGGCCTGTGTTAGGGAACACGGAGCATTATTCTGGCTACGTGAGATGATCTCCTTCGAGAACTTTCGTGAGGCCTAACTTTCCCTTTGGTGGTTCTGGGCAGGGTTGGGCTGACCTGGGCTGGGCTCTGCTGTCAGGGATGTTGAGCAGATCGCCCCTTGAGGGGAGAAATGGACCGTCAAGCAGCCCCCAATTCTGACTTCTTTTCTTTGTGAACTTCCCCAAGTTACAAACCACACAATGAAGGGCTGGCTAATAAGCCATTCTTGTCCCACAAGGAGGAACTGGAGGCCTCCCGAAGGCTTCCTCCTCCTCTGGGAGGGGATCAATGCCTTATCTCAACCCGGGGCTGTGTGGAGAGCAAGGAGGGAAATGAAAGCACTTAATTAAGGGGCACAGGAGCGGAAAGGGAACACTGCATCCTCCCTGGCTTCTCATTCCCCCTCTGTCCCCCCATCTCTCCTCCGAGGGCAGTGGGCAGAGTCCACCGGGACCACTCTGCTCCGGAAGCAGAGGAGGAAGCGTGGAAGAGGAGCAAGACTCTAGGGAGACCCCGCTGTCTGGCCCTGAGCAGCAGCTGGCCCCAAATGGAAGTGCTCCTCCTAAGAAGGCTGGGCCCTGGCCACAGGCAGTGGGGAGGGTGGTAAGCAGCAAGAACTCTGCCTGAAAAATACCCTTCCTGGGCTTGGATTTCTACCATTTCAGTGTATCCTTTCAGGTAAGGAAACCCTTCTGGGCTCTAAATCCTCTCTGATTGTAAATGCTTACAGAAGGGAGAGCCCCTCACGTGCTTTGGGAGAGAATGACAATGCATGGGGTGGCCTTCCCTTCCCTTCCTCTCAGAGACCATCAGCCCACGAGCAGACTAGCATACTTTTTCAGAGCCCACTGGAAGGCCCTGGAAAGGAGAACCCCAGACAGAGATTCTGAGATAGTTTCCTGCTGCTTTTCTTTGTAAAGGACCACGATGGTGGGCTATTCTCTACCTCCCAATCCCCTCCCTGCCTCTTGAATCCTTAGAGCTCGGGCCCTGTGATAGAGATCAGTGGTGTGCCATCATGTGCAGAAATATCCATGTGCTTCTATGTGTTTCCAGCCTTCTTTGCAGTTAGGTTGGGGCCATGTGACTGGTTTTAGCCAGTGAGATGTGGGCAGAACTGATAGAAGTTACTTCTAGGATGGCTCTTGAAAACATCTCATGAAATTATCCAGCCCTTTCTTTCCCTTCTATGGCAACAATGGAAGACACAACTTAAGGGCAGTGTTGCACGACTGAGGAGCCTGGAAACCCAAGTCACCCCTGGAGAAGAGCCACTCAAGAGAGCCACGTGACCCCCTGGGTTAGGCAGACTTTGGGACCCCCATGATCTTTGCCTCTGATGTATGTCCATGAATATGTTAAATTACATGGCAAAAGGGACTTTGCAGGTATAATTACGATTGATAATTAGATGACCTGAGATAGGGAGATTATCCAGATGATTTAGGTAAAACCCAGTGTGATCACAAGAGCCCTTGAAAGCAGCAGAGGAAGGCAGAAAGATACGGGGAGGGGAAGTCAGATTTGTAGTGTGAGAAGGCCTTGATGGACTGTTGCGGGCTTTGACGATGGAAGAGGCCATGACCCAGGGAATGTGGGAGCCTCTAGAGGATGACAATGACTCCTGGCCAACAACTAGGAAGGGCGGGGCCCCCAGTCCTATCATCTGAATGAGCTTAGAAGTGATTATTGCCAGAGCCTTCTGATGAGAGCGCCCCCTGCTGGTCAACCCACACCTTGATTTTGGCCTGATACTCTCGGTAGAGGACCCAGTCAAACCTCAGCTTGGACGTCTCACCTACTATGAGATAATAAATGGCATTTTTAAAAAGCTGCTAATTTTGTGGTCATTTTCTATGGCAGTAATAGAAAACTTATATACCGACCTAGGATTTTGTGTGCATAAGAAAAAATTTTTCAAGGCAACAAGCCTGTTGTACCAGCTTCCTCTGACTCATACTGGCCCCGCTAGCTTCCAGTGTGTGGGGACCTCCACGCTACCTGGGAGGCAGAGTGGGAAAGGGACTGGCTCTAAGGTCCTGGAGTGTGTGTTTAGGTCTCCTGGGGAACTAACCTTCTCAGCAGAGATGGGGCTTAAGCAGCAGTGAGCTGAGCCCTTGAGAGCAGAAAGTGGTCCAAACAGAGAAGCCTACTGGGGGAAAGGCACGTAGGTCTCCAGGCTCTCCCAGTGAAATGCTGGCAGAGCTGAAGCTAGACCCCCCGCCTCCTGACTCCTAGGCTTAGGCTCCTTGCCCAAGCGGGGTGCAGGTGAGATCCTGCACGTGAGTGTGCGTGTGAGCGCCCAGGGCACGTGTGTGGGCCCCGTGTGGGCTTGCCATGAAGGATGCTGCTTGTCCAGCTCCCAGGTCTCCAGGGTTAACGCTCTGCTCAGGAGCCTGAGAAGTGCAGCCTCTCCACGTTGGTAACTGAAATCAATTTCTCAGCCTTATCTTTCGGAAACCTATATGGTCTAGACTGTAATCTGAAAGCTTGGGCTCGGGCAACTTCTAAATGAAATCCCTTCTGCGAGGGGGCAGAGGGAGGAGAGAACAAGAGGCTCACGTCTTTCCACAATTTCTCAAGGAGCCTGTGACGGTGTAGGTGATGTGTCTCTTTCTCCGGGTATTTGGCTTCTGAATATGTGAGAATGTGTTTGAAGACGTGTGAGCATACGTGTGTGAGGATGTGAGTGTGTGATGGTGTAAAGTGTGTTAGAGTGTGTGTGTTAGGATGGGGGAAGTGTGTGTGTGTGTGTGTGTGTGTGTGTGTGATAGGACACACGTGATGGTCTTCGTGTGTTTGTTTTGGGCTCTGAGCTTGTGAGTGCACGGATGGAGGAGATAAGTGAGAGTGTGTTCAGCAGTATAACTGTGTGTGTGCAAGTACCTGGAGCAAATTCATGGGCTTGTAAATATTTGTGGTATCAGAAGGTGTGTATTTATGTGTCTCATTTTAGAAGGCATTTCCCAGTGGACCTCTCCTCTGAATAAACTTGGTCCCAGGAACAGTTTCTTTTCATGCTTTGAGTGGCCTTACTAAACTGCCACTCATCCCTCCAAACCTTTATCCTGACCCTCCAGCTTTCCTCTGGGCACCCAGGGATGAGAGCCCTCAATTCGACTGCTCTGGAGAGGTGTCTCCAGCATCCCTCCTCTTCCCCAACCCGTCCAGGTTCCCTGAGGATAGCTCCTCTCTAAGGGTTGTTGTGCCTGTGGGCAGGGGGCGTGGTTTGGCTAGATCCCACAGCCTCCAGGTGAGGCCTCCAGGTATCGACCTGGCAGGTAGATGCTTCCTTGCCAAAGCTGTGATTCTAGACACAGAGGCCCAGGCAGGTGAGGGTGGCTTCCTCCCTGCCCCTCCCCTCAGCAAATCCCCATGGATTTCTCATTTGAAGTCAATCAGCCTTGAAATCCCTGCCAATGCCTGCAGGGTAATTATGGGGCTGGTAATCAATGCCAGACTCTCAGCTGCCCAGGGTGGGTGTGGCAGAGGCACAGCTTTCCCTGGGCTTCATGAAAGACTGGAAGTGGTAGCAATAGCCGGGATCAGGAGGGCCTGGCCTACAGCTCAGCTGGGGAGGAATTGGGAGGGAGAGAGTTTGGGGGATCATGCCTCCAACTCAAATAGCAGAGGAGTTGGGAAGGAGGAGGTTGGTGTTTGAGCACAACTGCTTTCCAGAAAGGCCCAGGGGCAGAGGGTGGCTGTGGCATCTGTAAGGACAGGCATTTCATTAGCTTGAGGACATAGAGGAAGCCAAGGGGAGTTGAGGGAAAGTATGGAGGTGAGGGAAGTGCAGGCGTTGGCAAACCAATCTTGGGTCAGTGACAAATTAGCATCAATTTATGAAGTGTCTGAGATCGGGACTTCTGACTTTCAAACTTAGTCCAGTCCCCAATGAAGACATCTGGACACGGATGAAGTGCTTAACAAAGGCTTTGGTAAGTGACAGTGATGGCGGCCATGGTCGGCGTGGTGTTGGGTATGATGCGTGGTGCGGATGAGGAGGTGAATTGTGCTGTTGGGAGTTTGCTATTGTCAGAGGTGATATGAGGAAGGGGAGGTGGAGATGGTGGAATTAGAGGCAATGGTGTTGATGGTTTTGGGGGGCTGTAAAGAAAGTGGTCATTTTCTGTGGAAGAAATAGAAAACAAATATACCCTCCTAGGATTTTGTGTGCATAAGAAAAAATCCTTCAAGGCGACAAGCCTGTTGTACCAGCTTCCTCTGACTCATACCGGCCCTGCTAGCTTCCAGTGTGTGGCGACCTCCACGCTACCTGGGATGCAGAGTGGGAAAGGGACTGGCTCTAAGGTCCTGGAGTTCCTGTTTCGGTCTCCTGGGGAGCTGACAGTCTCAACAGACTTTGAAACTCAGATCAACTGCTTATGAGCTGTGTGACCCTAGGTAAACTGCTTAACTTTCCTGAGGCTCAGTTCTTTCATCTGTAAAGGTATGGCTCTCTCACATGTCATAAAGACTAAAATGATGATAACTTCTAGTGGTTTGTATGAGCTGGGCACTGTCCGAACATTTTATCTGTGCTAACTCATTTAATCCTAGCAACAGCCCTGTAAGGTCACTACTATCATTATCCCCATTCTACAGATAAAGAAACTGAGACACCAAGAGGTTAGTAAATTTCTCAAGCTCACAAAGCTAACACATGGCAGAGGTCGGATTCAAACTCAGGTGGTCTTGTTCCAGGTAGTACAGAATGGCATTCAACACAGACCCGTTTAGTAAAATAGTGCCCATTATTCCTAGTTCCAAGTCTGCAATTGCTGGAGGAATTGGCTGCTCTAGTCTCTTTTCCAACCAAAAGTCTATGCCCGAATAATGAACAGCAAAGGTGAGATGGCTCCTACAATGAAGGCATAGGGCAGGAGAACGTCCTGGTTTCTTGTGGCACAGAAAGGGGAAGGGAGGGGTGCAGCCGCTGAGCTGAAGCATCAGAGGCACTTAGGGTTGTGTGCAGAGAATAAATCTGGGGGTGGAACTGTGAACCAGAGCCTGGGGTGTGGGGGTCGGGAACACAGGAACACATCTGTGCATCTCCCTGTCGTCTCAAATTTTATATTTACTTCTGTAGATGAGATTTCATCATGCTCGATTATGATTTTGGTGGTGATGGTTAACGTGATGGCGGCAGTGGTGGCGAGATGACAGGTATGATAGTAACTATGGTGTGATAGTGGTGATGGATAGTGTAATGAAGGATGGTGATAGCTTTTGAAAAAGTAATCAGAAGTAGGGTTGTGGACACAGTACAAGAATGGGGTCGAGGAGGTAGTGAGGGGAATTGAAGCAGGAGACGAGGCCTGCAGGTGAGGGCCAAGATGGAACCAATTTGAACCACGTGAGGTGCTCTAGTGGGAGCAGACGTGATAAGGCGTCAGTGGCTACAGTCAGGCAGAGTCATGAGTTCAGCAGCCAAATGGTACCACAGGCCCCCTTGGAGCATGAAAATTTGTGAAGGCAAAGCTTGGATCCCAGAGAAACAGAAAGCTCAGCTGGAATCAGGAACCTAAGCAGGGAGATGGCAGGTGATAGGAAGTTCAGGGGAGTCCAAAGGCCACTTGTGCAAGAGGCTGGAAGAGGATGTTCTAGTTGGGCTTTGGGAATTGAGAAATACAGATGAGCAGCATGGACAGAGGCCAGTGATGAAGGACGGGGACCCACGCTTGGATCCAAACTATGTGTTGCTTGGCTTAAAGTATAGTATATGAAGAAATTCTATTCCCTGGAGACAAACTCAAGTTCCCTGAATGATGGATGAGTGTGGCAGAGTGGGTATGGGGGAGGGATCCCATATATTAGAATAGCTTTGAATCCTGTCCTAAATAAATCAGAAAGAATGGGAGCCCTGAACCTAGATGGAGACGCCAAGAAGGAGATGAAAGCGTCCTCAAAGAGGTGACTGGCAGAGGGGAATGAACACTGGTTTGGTAACCAGACAGACCTGAGTGCGAATCCTGATTCTGCCATTTATTAGCTGTAAGATTTTGGGCGAGTTACTTTCCCTGAGATTCAACTTTCTTCCACATAGACTGGAAATAATAATACCTACCTGGAAAGGATGTTGGAGGGATGACGTAAGCTAATGTGTGTCAAGGCACAAAATCGGTGCCCAGTAGATTCCTCAATTCCTTCCAGGTAACCCTACTTCATAAATATCCTCAAACCTATCCAGGGGGAAAAAAAGAGGGTCTTCTATGAGATCCAAAATGCAGAGGTAGGTGGGAGTCTAGGGATAGGCTAGTGTTCTTGTTCTTGGTAAGCGTTCCAAGTCAGCAAAATCAACGGGGGCTCAGCCTTGCAGCCATGGTCAAGATACCAGCCTGAGAATGGAGTGAAATGTCCCTTGGGCTTGCCATATCTAGGGCTTAGCATCCCCTATATCCCCTACCCTGGCGCCCTGAGATTTTCCAGCCCTTTGCACCCTTCGCTCCTCTAGAGAAGTTTGGTGTCAAGGTCAGATCAATGACCAATGACCCGGGTGCCTGTTTTGCTGCCCAAACAGACTCAAAACCCAGTGTCCTAGAAGAGGCTGAGGGTACTACACAGTCTCTATGTGAAAGCCTTAGGCTCCTGCCAAGTAGGGTGGCTTGGGCTTACATCTCTTTCCTTTTTGTGGTATTGTCCTGTGGAGCTCAGGGTGTGGAAGCAAACAGACCAGGGTTCAAGTCCTAAACCTGTCTCTTTCTACTTGCGTGACTTTGGACAATGTCTCCTTTCATGTAAAATGGGGGTGGCGTTACCAACGTCACCGGTTGCTGTGAGGATTGTGTGGCAGACACTGAAGTGCCTGCATAATTCTGCCCTCTTGGAATTCATGCCCTTGCATAAACTCCTCCCCTAGAGTGTGGGCAGGACCTGTGACTTGCTTCTAATCACCATAACCATCTTATGTAATATAATTACCCAAGTGACATCCTGTCACTTTTGCCACATTGTATTGGTTGGAAGCAACCCTTGCTTCGTCAAAGCAAACAAGGGGGAGAGAGTCTCAGAGCCAGACGGGAGGGGATTGAAGGAGGGGCAGGAGGAGTGAGAGAAGGTGAGGTATGGGGGTCAGTGCGGGCCTACCTATGGATGCCAGGTGGCCACCCCCACAGCACCCCCGCCCCCATCCATGGTCCAGACGGGATGTTTGGTGTCCCCCCCCCCCCCAATGCCACCACAGTCCTGAGGCTCGGCACAGGCCACTGTACCCAGAAATGAGGCCCCCGTGTAACCCTAGGACAAGCCTCAGTGCCCACATTTAGAAATGGCACCTTGGGGGGCCAGTGTCAGGCTTAGGGTGACTCTGTAAATCAGAGCTTTGATGCATAAAATCTGGAAACACGAGTCTATGAATCGTAATCGAGCATGACGAAATCTCATCAACAGAAGTAAATATAAAATTTGAGATGACAGGGAGATGCACAGATGTGTTCCTGTGTTCCCGACCCCCACACCCCAGGCTCTGGTTCACAGTTCCACCCCCAGATTTATTCTCTACAAATAACCTTAAGTGCCTCTGATGCTTCAGCTCAGCGGCTGCACCCCTCCCTTCCCCTTTCTGTGCCACAAGAAACCAGGACGTTCTCCTGCCCTATGCCTTCATGGTAGGAGCCATCTCACCTTTGCTGTTCATTATTCGGGCATAGACTTTTGGTTGGAAAAGAGACTAGAGCAGCCAATTCCTCCAGCAATTGCAGACTTGGAACTAGGAATAATGGGCACTAATTTACTAAACGGGTCTGTGCTGAATGCCATTTCTGCACTACGTGGAACCAGACCACCTTAGTTTGAATCTGATGTCTCCCATTTGCTAGCTTTGTGAGCTTGAGAAAGTTACTAACCTCTTTGTGCCTCAGTTTCTTTATCTATAGAATGGGGATAATGATAGTAGTAACCTTATAGGGTTGTTGCTAGGATTAAATGAGTTAGCACAGATAAAATGTTTGGACAGTGCCCAGCTCATACAAACCACTAGAAGTTATTATTATCATTTTAGTCCTTATGACGTGTGAGAGAGCCATACCTTTACAGATGAAAGAACTGAGCCTCAGGAAAATCCAGCAGTTTACCTAGGGTTACACAGCTCATAAGTAGTTGATCTGAGATTCAAAGTCTGTTGCTTTGACCAAGTTTGTCCTGACCAGTAAGCCATGTCTTCTAGTGTGCTCCCAAGTGGTGTCATCTCAGAGAGTGGCCTCCAGTTTCCACCTTGGGTTTGGAGGAACAAGCCTGCCTGGTCAGCATCCATTTGTCGTTTGAATCCAGGGTCTCCACGTCCATGGGCCCATCACCTCTGGACTGACCATCCACCTCCACATGCAGCAAATCATCTCCATCGGCTTGCTGCTTCTCCTCTCAAGAGGCCCATTCCACACCAGGATGGGCTTCCTGCACAGCAGCACCCCTCTAATCCTTACCATCACCCCAACGGCCTGCATGAGCCTCCGAAGGAGCCAAAGAATGGCTTCATACCATGTGGTCCAAAGTGTGTTCTGCTGGAATGTTCAGAGAAAAATGGTTGTGTGGACAGATAAGCATGGGCAGTGCTAGTTAAACCAAGGCAAATAGGTTTTCCTCTTGCAGGCCTTCTCAGAGCCTTTGCTGTGCCAATCTGTAACACAGAATTCCAGGAGGGGGTGGGAGCAGTCAGGTTTTACAAACTTGCTTGGCCATAGGCAGCTTTCTAGCCACTACTCACCCTGGCTCCAGCATCCCTGGGGGTTAATATTCCCTTTAGATAATGTTGATAGAAAGCCAGAAAGCTACATAGGCCACATAGGTCCCACCCCAGCAGGACCTCAGGTTGCGGGGTGGGATGGGTTTCTGAGACTTCTGACCTCCTTTTGGAAAGGTCAGTGACTTTGTAGTCACATGGCAGGTTGGGGAGGGGATCTGCCAGGGGTGGCTTCCTTCTTGCCAAGGAGCAAGAGTGAAATCTGTTCCTGGACAGGCTGACCCTGTCTCACAGAGTGAGTTGTGCCAGTGTGTATATGTGTGCATGTGTGTGTGTGTGTGTGTGTGTGTGTGTACACATGAGTGTGTGAGCCAGTTATAATGATAATTCAGCACCTCCAACACACAGACTTGATACTACATGGAGCCCTGGGCATGGAGCAGATAGTACAGAGCCCACTTTGGGAAGCTCTTTGTCCGATGGGAGAGCTGAAATCCTAATGGAGGAAGCAATTCTGGCCTCAAGGGGGGGTCCCAATCTTTATTACAGGAATCTGCCAATGGAATCTTCCAGTGGGAAGAAAACAGCCCACAGAAGACGCACGTTCCTGGACACACACATGTATGCGCCCCTGTATTCGATCATGTGTACTGACAGAGCCAAACTTACGTATATACATACACACTATGGCAGGCAGAATTCTAAGATGGCCCCCAAGAGTCCTGTGCCTCAGGGCACACACCCTGTATGATCTTCCTTCCTTTAGGTATGGTTGGACCTGTGAAGATGATGGGATATTACTCCCACGACTAGCTTATATTTTATGGCAAAATTGAAGGCATTTTTCAGATGTAATTAAGGTCCCTAATCAGTTGACTGAGTTAATCAAAAGGAAGATTATCCTGGGTGGGGCTGACCTCATCAGGTGAGCCCTTACAGGAAGGTCTAGCAGACAGAGAGAATTCAAGATTCTCCTGCTGGCCTTGAGCAAGCATGCTGCCATGAGCTGCAAGGAAACCCATTTTGCCAACAGCCACATGCGCTTGGAAGAGGATGCCGAGCCTCACATGAGATCACAGCCCTGGCCTACAACTTAGCTGCAGCCTCGTGACACTCTACGCAGATGACCAGGTAGGCTATGCCTGAATTTTCGACCCATAGACATTGTGAGATAATCATTGAGTGTTGTTTTAAGCTGGCAAGTTTGTGGTAATTTGTGGTATTGCTATACAGCAACAGAAAACTAATACTCAGGCATTCCATTCAATGGAGGTACACAAATACATCCAAAGATGTAATGTGTACATAGACACACACATATATGCAGATATATAAACATCCACACCTCTCCATTTCATGTACACCATGCTCACAGGCATAAAAAAACATATTTATATCTGTAAACATATATACATGCATAAGCACATACACGTTTTTAGTTACACATATGTACACGTGCTTGCAGGCAGGTAAACACTCTATACATCCACATTGACATGAACTCTCAGACACAGTATATGCTCAAGTACACACAACAGTAATGATGACAGACATTTATTAAAAGCTTTCTATGTGCCAGGCACTGGTCTTATTTCTTCATACATATCAACCCACTTAATAATTACATAGACACATGGAAGCACACATGATATATGCAGGAGGACCTACCTGCCACCGATCTTCTGTAAAATACCATACCACCACACACCGCAGGACCCGTTTCTCAGGGAAGGTTCTGGTGGAGTGTTTTTCCCCCCTTCTTGTAGTGCCTGGCAGGGAGATGAGTTAAAGTCACCTTTGCTCCTTTTTCCTCCCCAAGGCAGGCCCCAGAAGCTACCCTCGTGCTGACTTCAGTCCTTCCACTAGGTGGTGCTAGACTAGCATCTTTGGGTTTGATGGCCGGCTCTGGGGAGCAGGGCTTACATCTTGGGTGAGGAGAGACAGATACAGGAAAGAAAAAAAACTTATCTGGACACAGCATCCCATTCGGCATCCAGACATCTAAGCCCTTGTTCTTCTTTCATGTCAAGACTTTATTCATTTATTGAACGAACTCTGCACACTATGACCTAGACACTGCCCTAAGTTCTTACCAATATTCACTCATGTAATCCTCATAAGAATCCCATGAGGTAGATACTGTTATTATTGCCATTTAAAGATGAGGAAACAGGCACGGAGAGGTTAGGTAAATTGCCCAAGCTCACACAGCTAGTAGATAGCGAGAAGGAAGGAGAGAGGGTAAGGAATCTTCACCCCATTTTACAGATGAAACTGTAGCCCAGCACCAATGCCAGCGAGTCACTAGAACTCAGAACTCAAGCCCAGGGCTGGGCTTTTCTTTCTGGATCTGGGTTGCATGAAGATTAAGGCTGAGGCTGCAGTTGTATAGTAGGTTGTGACATGTGCAGAAGACACCCTCTTTTGCATGCTCTAATGACCCCTTTGTAGGGTTTGGGGTCCAGGAAACAATTCCCTGGCCAAGTGGGGCTCTCTTTGGGATTTCATGTGGATTCCACAGAAAGACATAAAAGGTAGAGCCAGCTTCCAGCTGATGCCCAGCTGCGTGCAAGTCTATAGACTCAGATGCCGGAACGGGCCTTTTACAAGATACACAACCCATTCTACACTCAATTGCATCCCATAAATCAGGTTAACCTTTTCAATGCGGCTCGGAGAAAATTAATTACTCATATCGGAGCACATGACCTTTTTCCCAGGCAGGATGAGCTGAGCTGCTTCTAAGAGCTGGACTTCCTGTTCTCTCCGCTGCGGCAGCTCAGCCCTTAGGAACCACACATTCAATCCAGGACAGCCATTACCTATGTGCTTCCCAGGGGGCACCATGCTGGGCTCCTCCGTGTCCCTCCACCTCATTGGGCCATTTGGGGCTGATGATGGGGAAGGAAAACCACCCTGATCCTCCTTGCAAGCCCTGGCTTGGCGGGGCAGGGGAGGGAAGAAAGGAAGGGAGAAGCATTTGAGGATTCTATATTTCTTCCCAGGAGAGTTTTTCTAGCCCCAAGAGAATGCCCACTGGGATCAGATGGTAAGTTTCCCACTCAGGGAATACCCCTGGCCTCACCCCACATGCTGACACCATCCAACCGTCTCACTAACACTCAACGAATTAACCATCCCACCATCAAAACAACCAGCTAATAATCCAAGCAAACAGTCAATCCTCCACTCACCTAACCAACCAGTAGACAACCATGCAGAGAGTTTGTACTGAATCCTTACTTTACGCAGCTCCGAGGAATGTGGTGAAAAAGACAAAGGTGCTGCCCTCCAGAGGCTTACAGTTTCATTGAAAACACAGGACTTGAAGTCGGGAACAAGACAGAACAGAATTACTGAGTATGTGAGGATAGGCTTTAGCTTCATCGTGGAACTTTTTTGTTCTTGGAAGGTTGGTTGGCTTTTGTCTGTTCAGTACCTGTAGTTGTCAGCTGCTGGCAACAGAGGACAGACAATTCAGTAACATGCAGTTATCCCTTGACCATTGTCGCAGCCATAAGGCATGTCCTGGCAGTGAGGACAGGGCACAGAGGTTCAGAGTTCTGGCTTTGAAGTTGAACAGACTTTCGGTATGAATCCTGGCTGGGCCACTAATTGGCTGAGAGTCCTTGGGTAAGTTACCTCACCTTTGAGCCTTCACTTTCTTGTCCGAAAAATGGGGATAAGACCTATGTTCCAGGGGCTGTAAGAATTCAGTGAGATGATGCCTGTGGTGTGCTTCACGCAGTACCTGACACCAGGTAAGTTCTCATTAAATGTCAGCTATAGTATTGTTGTCAGTTGCCAATATGATTCCTAGCAAACCAGTGGACCTAGTGCTTCACCTGAGGCTGGAGAGCTCATGTGCTTTGGAACGAGTGCTCTCGGGGACACACTGAAAGTGTGCTGACAGTCAGTTTGTTTTGGGGGATTCTGAGACCGAGGGACCTTTGTTGTGTCTTGAAGCAAAAATGATGGAGGAGCGGGGATTGATGTGTTTGTGCTCTTGACTGTGAGCAGGACCCAGCATCTCATTGTCCTTGCTTCATCTAAAGGAAGGACATTCAAGGACCACATCTATAAATGCAAGAAGCCCTTCTTCCTGTTCTTGCCGTGGCTTGGAGCTCTAGATTTCATTAACAGGATCGCCTGCCTCGGAGGGTGCTGATGTTTATATGAGTACCACTGTCTGTGGCCCCCTCTCTGGGGATTTCTTAGGTGACGACATGCTGTAGGATGGGGCCAAGATACGTGGAGGTGAGAATGAAGCCAGGAAGAGGTGAAATGGCATGCAGGGACTGGCTGGCACAGTGTGGTGGGAGCTGTTTCCTTAGAAGGCAGACAGAGGATGGTGGTGCTTCTGGGGGCAGGGCCCAATGGTGCCACTAAGCTGGGGCTCGGTGGGCTGTAAAGGTGCCGATCCCATCAGAAATGAAGAGTGCTGGGCCCCGTCCTCAGCCCAGGTGATCTCATGGGCTCCTTCAGTGTCAACATCACTTACATTTTGATGACTCCTCGATGGACAAACCCAGAATATTAGTCAGTTCAGGCCACTATAACAGAATGCACAGCTTAAATAACAGAAATGTGTTTCCTCACAGTTCTGGGGCTCCCACAGTCCAAAATCAAGGTTATGGCCAATTTGGTTTCTGGTGAGGACTCTCTTCCTGGTTTGCAGATGCCTGCCTTTTTGCTGTGTTCTTACATGGCTTTTCCTTGGTGTGGGGAGATAAAGAGGAAGGGAGGGAGGGAGGGAAGGCAGGAGGGAAAGGGAGAGAGAGAATGAGAATGAATTCTTTGGTGTCTCTTCTTATAGGGTCACTAATTCTATCAGATCAGAGTTCCACCCTTAAGACTTCATCTAACCTTTAACCTTAATTAAAGGCCCCATTTCTAAATATAGGCACACTGGGATCAGGGCTACAACATATGAATTTGGGAGGAACACAATTCAGCCCATAGCACCCACTGTCATCTGCATGCTTGAGTTCTAGGCCTGTACATCCAGGTGCTAGAAGGACTTCTTACCTGGCTGACCCTGGGTGCCTTACTCACCTGGCCCAGCACTCAATTTCTTGTCTTAGACCTTTTGTCTGAGAACTGCTGGGCATACCCAAGGGATGGTGCTTGGCAGCCATGTTTCTGTGTGACTCCACCCCCAGCCAATGCTGATTAGACCAGAGGTGGACAGACAACTGACAGAAGCTTGGCGTGCAGATTTTCTCTTAAAGTCTTGGAATGGACTGATGCTAGTCAATCTGGACTTCTCTTTGGAACTGAGGCACTTTAAGCTCAGTAGTGGTGGGGCAGCCATCTTTGGTTAGTTATGTGCACAGAGAAGCTGAAAGAGAAGAGGGAAGAGGAGACAAAAGTTGACAAAGAGAGAAAGTTCTGGGCTCCATCAGCTTCAAAGTCCTTTTGAGGTTGGGCTCTGGCCTGCCCTGAGTTACACAAGACACCCCTATATTCTTACAACATCACTTAAAAAATATCCTATGCTTGCATTGGGGTCTTACTAGCAGTCCCAGAAGCTTTACTACAGCTCTTAGGATACTCCAGGACCTTGCCCGTGCCAACACTGCAAAGGGGAGGAGGATGACTGGATGGGGAAAGAAAGAGAAGAAAGGAGCCCCAGTGAAATACAGGGGATGTGAGTAGGACAGCGACCAATGGTCTGCGGGTGAGGTGTGTGTGTGAGATGTGGACACACATACTGCCCGGGAAAACATGAATGAGAGCGATGAATAAAGTTGATCAATGACACACATGGACGTGCAGGGAGAGAGGGTGAGAGACAGTGAAGAGGAGGAGCTCCTGTGAGAGGAGCAGTAAGGAGACCACAAAAGGTGCTGTTGGCTCACAGGGAACAAAGTGTGAGATTTCCTCAGTGCCCATTGGCCAGGCAAGGGTCAGGGGCCTCAGAGACACAGATCTGCCTCCACGAGACCTGCTTCTGTGGCCACACTGCACAGCTGGGCAGACACCCACTTCTGGTCTGGGCAGCTCCCTTCTCTCTGGCTGCCCCCCTTCCCATGCACCTGTCTGAATGGCGGGGCCTGGATGGAGCCAGAGCCGGAGAGAAACCAGTATCAGGCCCTGACTCTGACCTGTCTCCTGCCTCTGCCCTGCCCCACCCTCTCCACCCCCCACACATTGGCACACACAACCATGCTTTCTTACACATACACATACTTACAGACACACCGACACACATATGTACAAAGCGCAGAGACATACCTATGCAGACATATACCAACACACATAGCTTTGCAGATTCACACAAACATATAAAACACCCACAGACACAGGACACACAATGGCCTAGAAACACACTAGCACAGACATATAAACCCACAGACACACTTACAAATGCAGATAACAGATACACAGATAGAGTCGCAGACCCAGAGATTCAGATATATTCAGATAGGTAAGCAGATACTCATCGACATGCAAAAGCAGATACGGCAGCCCAGATACGCGAACATAAGCACGCGAGCGCAGACAGACGCAGGCACATATACCTGCACACACTCAACCCCACCGCTCCATGCAGACATGCCCCAGCCCTGAGGTCGGCTGGGCTGCGTGGTAGCAGAGAGAGTCCATGTTGGCTGGCCCTCAGGTGTTGTTCTCTAGTCAGTGCTCTCATTTATAATTGGGGAAAGGATCATGTAGGGAGGGGAGGTGACTGTCCCCTGTGCACCTGTCTCTGGGCATGGGTCTGTGCTGAATAGGCTCCTGGGAGCAGAGAGGGACACTGTTCACACTGGGCTCCGGGAGAGAGACGGGCTGTCAGAAGGCTCTTAGGCAGGGACAGACCTGGGGAGAAGCAGGGCAGGGGTAGGTGGGGAGCAGTAGAACCGTGTCCCCAAGAGGGGGTGTAGGTCAGGCTGTAGGTCAGGCTTGGCTTTCACTGGCTTGAGTCAGGCACAGAGAGCAGGGGCTCCAGGGGCCTCCTAGGGGCTGTGGCTTTCCCAAGCTCCAGCTCAGAACTGGGAGCCCTTAGCCCACCCTGGTGCTGTGGCTGATTGTGTATGTGTACAAGTCTGTGTGTCTAAGTGGGTGTGTTTGCGGGCACATGTGTCTGTGCATATAGGCATGCCCACACATGTATAGGTTCACAAGTATGCACGCGTGAAACATGTATAGGGTATGTTTGCATATGTGCACGGACCCATGTATGCATATGTGTGTGTGTGGGTGTATGGACATGCACACCACGAGAGTGCTGTATTCTGAGCTGTCACCACTGCCACTGCTGCTCTGTGTGCCTCAGCCTGGGGCAGCTCCAGATGTTGTTCCAACATTCCTCATTCACTGCAGAAAATCAAACAAACAAATGAAAAATGAACGCCATTGTTAGCCAGGGACCCCCTGAACTGACTCCGCCTCTAGCCAGCCCAGCTGGAGCAGATGGTGGACGCTCCAGGGCTCACCTTGGGCCTTGGCACTGGTGTAGACAGGCTCATCAGAAAGCTGGTTGGGAGCCAGGCTGCTGTAGGTTGTGTCCTGATGTGACTGCAGGAGGCTGTTGGGGCCTCAGAGGAGTGTCTGTTTTTCCTACCCATCACCCCCACCCCAAGTGTCCACTAAGGTGTGTGACCCAGAGCCGGAGGGCAGGGGAAAGCAGAGGAAATGCACATGCACTGGGCACCTAGCAGATAATAGGTGCTCACTAAATGCTATTGCTTGAATTCACATACAAGCCTTTTACACATCAGGAAACTGAAGCATCAGAGGAATTATATCGGCTGCCTAAGGCCATGCAAATTGTGAATTGAGGACTGGGAGCAAACCTGTCTCTCCTGCTCTCTGAAAAGCAGGGTCTTCCCCTGATGCTGTAATGACGACTGCAGTGCCATACACACGACGGAGCATTTCATGGCTGCAACATTTCCCCTGCTTTTCCTGTTGAGAAGTGTGGAGCCTAATTCCTTTCCCTGTGAATCTGGCTGGGCCTAGAGACTTACTTGACCTATAGAATGTGGTGGACATATGTTCTGGGACTTCCGAGGCTTGGCCATAGGAAGCCTTGCAGCTTCCGCCCCATTAGGAAACTCTCTGGGATCTCTGAGCCACCCTGTGAGAAGTCTGATACCCTGAGACTGTCCTGTTGGAGAGGCCACATGTAGTGTTTTAGCTGAAAATCTGGCAGAGCCCAGCCTTTCTCATCCCCACCAAGGTACCACACGTGTGTGAAGCCATCTTGGGCCTCCCAGACTACCCCGTTCTCTAACCGAATATCACCATTTCTGTTCATACTCCATGGAACAGCAGATGTACCCCGCTGAGCCCAGCCAAGATTTCTGATTCACAAAAAAAGGAGCTATGTTAAAATGATTGTTGATTTAAGCCACTCATTTTTTAGGGTAGTTTGTTATACGTTAGTAGAAAAGTGGAATAGACACATGCATTCACATCAGCACACCCACAAAACACAAACACACATGCTTGTAGACACACATACAGAACAAGAAATGCACACACACACACACACACACACACACACACACACACACACACGTGGGTCCCTTTCTGATTCCAGTTCTTCCTGCACACCCGTAGCAACATTCAAGCGTCTGTGTGTAATCAAGTTCCTGTGTTCTGGGGTGAGAAGTGCTCAGATCCTGAGACTAGACAATGGCTCCTCATTACCCAGCCAGTTTCATTGTTTGTGGGATTTTCTCATTTGAATTCTTCCCTAGAATTGAGTGAGTAATTTTATATGGAAATGCACAAAAAAGTGTGAGTGCAATGATTACCAATGGGTGCATCGTAGGAAACGGTTCTGCTGAGTGGGTCCTCTCCGCTCTCGGTCATGCCTCTGACATCTGCTTCCGCCTGGAACCTACAGTCTGGGAACTGCAATGGACTGGGCAGGTGGGCAGATGGCCAAGGGAGGGGGTAGAATGTGCTAGAAGTGGGTAGAAGGCTTCTGGAGGACCCTGGGAAGGGATTCACATCCAGGAGCTGGGAAGGATTGTCCCAGCCCTGAGGCTCTGAGAAGCCATCTCCAGACATTATTTGAAAGGCAGCTATGTGTAGGTGAGTGTGCAAGGGTAGGTGGGGGCGCACCTGGAGGAGGTGTGCCCTCCTGTGTGTGCGGGACTGTGTGTATGGGTGTGAGACTCTATGAGGGACGCTATATGCCAGGTGTCTGCCTGTGCGGTGCTGTGTCTGCCTGTGAGTCTGTGACTATGGCTGTGGGTGTGTGGCCACCCACCTGACAATGGGTGGCAGTGTGCACATGTGATACCTGTGGGTGACTTCTCATGTTTATGTGTGTGCCTGTCCCTGAGTGTGTGGCCTGCGTGTGCCTGTGTCTGGCTGTGGGTGTCAGTGTGCCCCACGCACCTGTGAAAGTGTGTGTGTATGTGTGTGTGTTCGCCATCAAGCACCTGTGTGGGACTGCTGGGCTGGGTGTTGGTGAGAAGCCACACTCTGGCTGAGGCAAGGTGGTGGTGGAATTCCCCTGTAGTTAAAGGTCCTTTTGTGTGTCAGGCACTTCGGTAACAGTCATCGGAAACATAATTGTGTGAGCCATCAGTGTTGTGGACACAGTGAAGCCTCAGACAGGCGAAGACCCTGCACTCGTGGAGCTGGTAGGCCTGGGGAGAAGACAGAGTAAACAAATAATTACCCTAATAATTATATCATCACAACTTTTGATAGTTGCTATGAAGGCAAAGAATCCAGAGCTGCGTGAGACCAACGTAAGGGTCCTGATTTAGCCTGGGGGTCAAGGGTAAGGGGGACTTCTTTGAGGAAGTGACATTTTGGGTAAAGAATGAGTAGGAACAACCCAGGGGAAGGTGTGTTAAGGATAGGCAAGGGGAGGAAGAGTGTTATAGGCAGAGGGAACAGTATGTGTGAAGACTGATGTACAGCACAGTAAGTTCCCTGGAGAAACAGCAAGAAGGCGAGGGGTGGGGGTACAGAAAAGGAGGCTAGAAAAGTGGCAGGCACCAGATCTTTGGGGCCTTCAGGGCCATGGTGCAGGCTTTGGACTTAATGAATTGTCTTCCTCAAGAACTCCTATTCATCCTTCAAAACCCAATGTTACAGTGTTATTTGCTATGTGAAGTCCTCCCTCAGTCTCTCTGTCCACCTCACCCAGGCAGGGTTAGTCATGCTTATTAGAATTCTATATAAAGTTTTGATTTAATAAGTGGCATTTGACTGGAGGGCCCAGGAATGTCTGCATTTTGTTCTGCTAATTATTCCTCCTCCTCAAGATATGCACCCAAGGAATAATAGAAACTTGCCACTTCTTGTTAGCTGGGTCAGTGTCTGCTATCCCCAGGGCATAACTCCAGCTCACAACCCTAAACCCAAACCTCGCCACCACTAGTGGCTGTGGAATTAGACAGAGCCTAATTCCTCACCCTTTGAGTGTGGCCGAGCTGTGATTTGCTTCTAATGAACAGAATAAAGTGAAAACGACAGGGCACAACCTCAGAGACGAGGTCATCACGGCACTGTGGCTTCCTCCTGCTCACTCCGTCTTGGATTGCTCATTCTGGGAGAAGTTAACTGATATGTGAGGACACTCAAGCAGAATAGAGAGAGGCTCACGTGGCAAGGAACTAAGGCCTCCTACAACAGCCAATGAGGAGCCGTGGCCTCTTGCCCAGGGCCGTGTACGCGTGCCATCTTGGAAGTACATCCTGCAGCCCCAGCTGTCCTGACTGCAGCCACGTGGGAGACCTTGGTCCAGAGCCACCCCGGCTAAGCTACTCCCAAACTCATGACTCTCAGAGGCTGTGAGATAATAAATGTTTGCTGTTTTAAGGCCAATAAGTGTTAGGGTCATTTTTTTATGCAGCGAAAGAGAACTAAAACAGTGGCTAACCCCAAAGCGGTGGAGACTCTAGAAGAATTGTTTAAAAAGAAAGTGAGACTTCATGCCTGGCTCCAGTCTTGGTTCCAGGATTTCTACATGAGCTCAGGGTTGACAGCTCAATTAGAAGAGACGGCTGGGGGACTTATATTGAAGGCGCATTTGAGTAACAAGCACACCGTTTTTATGTCAAATTTTATTTCATGTGATTTTGAAGGGGAAATGGTAATGGAGGTCGTGGGGGGCTGAAGTCCCCTGAAGCCACCTGTCATGCAGGGAGGCCTGCGGGGTCTCTGCTCCCGCTCCCCATACAAGAACGCAGGATATGGTGAGGCCAAAAAGGAACACCCACGGAGCCATAGGTAGGGGAGTCATACCACTATATTCTCTCTGGCGGCACTATACTCTCACTGGAGGCTGGATCCACACTGTCCGCAAACCGCCATCCACACTCGCCAGCCCAGCTACCATCTTCTTGCTAGCCCCCATTCTTCTTCTCTCTTCTCCCTCCTCTCTTCTAGCGTAGCCACAGCAGTTACATTAGTGGCCAATGGCTCACTGGTTACAGCTGACGGCCAACTAGCCACAGCTGATGGCCATGCAATCACAGTTGGCCATTTACTACCTGAGCCAGCACCTGTCTATGTGAGGCCGAGAGCCTGGAAACTACTTTCTGGGGCTCTGCCCCCACACCACCTCTTAACACTGACATTGCTTGGCTTAACTTTTGGTCCCGCCACAAGGAGAGGGTGAGTGAGGGCATGGCCTCCCTGCCTGCTAGCAAACAGGACCCAGTGTCCTGAATCTGGCCAAATCAACCCTCCTTTGGGGGAAGCAGCCTTGGGGGATCAGACACGTTCCATCCCCCACACTTTTCTGCTCGGCTGCCACAGAACCTATTCGCCCTGTCTCGCCCTGGCCCCTGTGCCTCGCCCTGGCCCTGATGCAGAAGAGATGGGTGAGGGTATCTCTTCTGTGTAAGAGGTGGGGACCCGCCCAAGAAGTCAGAACCAACATCTTCAAAGATGCTGTGGAGAGAAGGAGCAGGGAGCAGACAATTCATGAGGAAAGTGCAACAAAGCAGGAAAAACAGGCTTTGAAGTTAGAATGAAATAGGTTCTGATTCTGGCTCAGTGGCTAGCTGTGTGAGCATTAGCAAGTCACTTCCCTCTCTTTGGGTCTATTTCCTTACCTACACGTGAGGGCTAATAAAACAAATGATGCTGCAGGGTTATTGTAAAGATTGGTGATAGCATATGTGAGATGCATGGCAGACTGTAGGTAAATGATAAACAACAATTCTTTTTTTGTGGGTGTCCACGTTCAGAAGTCTGAGGCCTGAAAGGATCTGACATGTTTAGCGCATGAAAGGAAATTCTGTGGGCTCGGTCCCGTTCATGGGGCTCATGTTGTTTCTTGTCTCTTGCCCCAGCTCAGCCCAGTTCATTGCACTCATTGACTTGACCAGCTGATAATGATCAATTATAAACGAAGAATCTGGGCCCCAGCCAGTCGTATTCTGGAGGCTGAGCTGAGAGAGCAGGAGAGGGGGGAGGGCCAGTTGTCTCCCCTGCCTGCTGTTCCCAAGTCAGGTCAATGGGCACTGACTTTACCCAGAGGGAGATGCAGAAATGAATTTTGTGAGGCCTTCCTGCCAGCCCCCCCTTCACTGGCCTTGTTTATCTGTTCTGCTGGCCCTGGGAAAGTTAGCATTCTGCAAGCAGCTGTTTAAGTGTAAGAGATCAATGCATTACACATGTCACTGGCAGGGCCAGTCAACAGAGGGCGGCGAGGTGGGTAGTTGGAGGGGAAATTGCCTGGGTTTGCTGGGCAGGTTCTGTGCTGACTCAGCGTCAGTCTCTCCCTGGCTTCATGTGACTCCATGGTGTAGCAGGGGTTTGTGGGGAACGAGCCATGTTTGAGCTTTGCTTGACAGTCAGTTCTGGGTCTCAGAGGGACAAAGTGGAAACACCTGGACGTGCCGTTCCTCTGGCTTCAAGCTACTCATGCAACAAGTTTTTGTATGTCGTATTTCATCATTAAACTTCCTCTCTGAACCTTCGACAGGACTTCAGTGTACTTTTTCTTCTTCCTGGGGGACAGAGCAAGAAGCTTGTTGAAAAGGGGCTGGAGATCCAAACAAGGGTCCCAGTTTTCCTTGTGTGACCTTAGCGGCATCACCTCACCTCTCTGTGCCTTAGTTTCCTCATCTGTCAAATGGGATGCCAGGCTGCCAGGGCCGAGTAAGTTCAGATGGGCTGATGGTGTGGATGAGCTTTGGCCACTGTGTGGGGACAGGACATCAAGGTGAGGATGGAGGTCTCACTCTTGCTGGAATCCTGGGAACGTTATAATTCTCTTGTGTGTGATGGGCCCTTTCTCATGAGGGGCAGAATCTGGAGTCTTTGGGGTCTCCTTGCCAACCCCTTGCTCACTTAAACCCTGCGACTACACATGTCCCAGGCAGGTGCTTCTTAGAGCAGAGGCTGCAGTTAGACCCCTCGAAGGCAGAGGTTCTCCAAGTGTGGTCCCTGGACCAGCAATAGTAGCATCACCTGGGAGCACGTGGTAGAAATGTAAGTTCCAGACCTTGGGAATCACACTCAGGGAGTGGGGCCCGGCCCTCCAGGTGATCTGATACTGAAGTCTGAGAATCACAGATCAAAGGTACTGGCCCTTCTACCTGGTGCCTCTTCCACATGGGGTCTCTTCCTCCTGGCACCCCCGCCCAGTTGGAAGCCCTGTGCAGGGGGAGAAGGCTGCGAGACTTCCATTGAGAGAGAACCCCAGATGGGATGTTTCTTCCCTCTAACTAACTCAAGACATCCAGAACTTCACCAGGAGGGCTGATGCCAGGCTATTTGAATAGCTCATTAGCTCTTCTCCGGGCTTCAATCCCTCTTAATTAGTTTTGCAAAAGATATTCTTAACAAAAGAAAAAAACCCTCAAACTCATCGCAAATCACACACAGGTCCTTGCTAAATTTGTGGATGGGGGTATATTGGAGTGTGTCTTTGCGCTCACGAGTGCCTGTGAGTGAGAGTGTGTGTGTGAGTGTGTAGGGGAACATGAGTGTGTGTGTGAGCGTGTAGGGAAACGTGTGTGAGTGGGTGTGCTTGTGCATGCAGGTGTCAGCGAGTGCACATGCGTGAGAATGCCCGTGAGTGGAGGGGCGCCGTGAGGGAGTGTTGTGTTGTTGCATCTGTGTTCACATGTCCACTTCATCTCCAGGGGGTCCTCACGAAACGGATTATTCCTCCGTCCTTACAATACAAGTCATTATTCCTAATGGACCCAAATTGCAGGGAAACATATCCTTTCAACCCACATCTGTCCTGCTTGTTTGCTTCCCCAGTGTCCCCAGCTCTGGGTTCTAGTGGTAAGGATGGCCTATTAAAGGCCTGTCCTGGTCAGCTGAGCAGCCAGGGGGACAGCAATAGCCCCACTGCTGGGACCATCCTTAGGGTTCGGTTTGAGGATCTGGGTGTCTCTTTACATACACCTGTGCTGTTCCCTGACGCCTGCAGCCTCCACCCCTCTTGTCCCATCTGGATTCCTCTGTTCTCTGGGCTGCTCCTGGCTGCAGAGCCTCAGGATTTCCTCCCGCCCCCCCCCACACCCCCAGGGAGAGTCAGCCAGCAATAGGGCTGTGTGTTGGCATGGGAGAGAAGGCCAGCTTTGGGGTGAAGGGCGGGGGGTGATCTGAGAAGCTCAGGCCTAGAGACTCAGGGACACTGCCATACCCCTCCCACCCTGTCCCTTTTCCTCTACCGCATTCCCTGCTGTGAGCAACCCTGTTTGGAACCAAGTAAATTTATGGCATAATCCCGTATGGAAATTCATGGAAATGCTGCCAATTACCATCAAGCCAAGGGAGAGGCTGCATCCCTGGCGCCCTCCGTGGTCTGCTGTCTGCTGGCTCCCCGCCTTCCAGAAACCACACGGAGCTAGAAGCCAGCCAGTGGAGTGGGGCCATTCGTATAAAACTCTTTATTCGACTCACCTGGCCTTGAAGGTTTGCGGCAGGAATGTTTCCTTCACGTTAAACCTGAGCAAACTGGGGAAATGTCATTGCCAGAGTCTCAGCAAAGCCGACAGCTGATAGGATTTATCTCACCGAGATCAGTTCATCAAACTTGGGTAGAGCTGAGCCGCTGGAAAGACCGGGAAATCTGATACAATCGCGTCTGCTTAAAATGCAAAGGCTCATGGAGATTTTGGAAACATTGTAAGGAGTCTCAGTGAAGTCAGAAGGAACATTTAGAGGCCCTGAGATAGAGTTGGGGTGCACGGTGGGTGGGGTTGGTTTGCTCTTGTGAGGCAAGGCCCAGGACACATTAGCAGAGGATGGAGCCGGGAAGTCTCTGCTCTGGGTCTTGTTGGACTGCCACCAACAAAGGAGGAATGACGCCTACTGTGTGCAGGCCCAAGACTGCTCTGGGGCATTGGGCTGGAGGTGATGTGAGACATGGCCTGTGGGGACAGAGCCAGGAGTGTAGTTTCCAGGCTCTCGCCCTCACGTGGAAAGGTGCTCACTCGGGTAGTAAATGGCCATCAACTGTGATTGCATGGCCATCAGCTGTGGCTAGTTGGCCGTCAGCTGTAACCAGTGAGCCATTGGCCACTAATATAACTGCCGTGGCTACGCTAGCAGTGGATGGTGGTTTTGCAAGCGCAGATGGCAGTTCGTACGGCGGATTGCAGTTAGCAAGGGGTTGGTTGGCAGAGAAGCGGCTGGTGGATTGTGGATCATGTGGCTCCTGCTTCCTGTGTCTCCAACCCAGCCGCCAGCGAGACTATAGTGATATGACTCCCCTATCCATGGCTCTGTTGGGGTTCCTTTTTGGCTTCGCTATATTCTGCGTTCTTGTGCGGGGAGTGGGACCAGAGACCCTGCATGACACATGGTGCAGCGAGCAGGGTACGGTGCCGGCCGAAGCTCTCTGAAGGATGGTGGAGCATTTTGTGCATATGAACACTCAGTCACAGGAAGACCAGGAGGAGCGGCTGCTGGAGAGCTGGACCCCCGTGGACGGTTCTCCCACCAGCACAGGAAAAGCCGTGTAGCTGCTGGAGAGCTGGACCCCCGTGGAGGGGTGGGAAGACGTGGACGGTTCCCCAACCAGGGTAGGCCGGAGAAAGCGAAGGTTGTTGCAGCCCTGTGGGCTGGGAAATGCTTGCTGAGGCCCTCACCCCCGGGTTGGGGAGGACTTTGCGCCCTCCCTCTGCGGAGAGAGCACACTTTGTGAGGCTAATGCACCGCCCTGGCGAATGACTGTGAACTATGGGGAATTGCCTTCCATCCCTGATTTGATGGACCGCTTGACTGTTTGCTTGGGAACATACCACCATGTAGTGGACCCGGTGGATGTTTGTTTCCTGTGTCTCGACCGGCTGTGGAGGGGTGGGAAGACGTGGACGATTCTCCCACCAGCATAGGCTGGAGAAAGCAAAGGTCACCGTGGCCATATGGGCTGGGAAGTGCTTGCTGAGGCAGCCCAGATGCGGGACTTGTAGTCCCAGGAGGAAACACTTGCTGAGTCCTCCATGGGAGATGCGGGTGAGGTCAAGGTCGTCCCTCACCCCCAGGTTGGGGAAGACTTGGAGAGCTGGCCCTGCAGAGAGGGCACATATTGTGAGGCTAATGCACAGCCCTGGCGAATGACTATGGACTATGGGGAATGGGCTCCATCCCTGATTTGATGGACCGCTTGACTGTTTGCTTGGGAACATACCACCATGTAGTGGAACTGGTGGATGTTTGCTTCCTGTGTCTTGACCAGCCACCATCGAGAATATGTAAGCACCTTGGCTGTGAGCCATTATTGTTCCAGCACGGTACCCTGAGAAACCCTGGCTGTGCCCAGGAAATCTAGCTGTGTCCAGAAAGACTGGTGGTACCCTGAGAACCCTGGCTTTGCCCAGAGAGTGTGGCAGTGCCCTGGAGGGCCCTGGCTGTGCCCAGGGAGACTGGTGGTACCCTAAGAAGCCCAGGAAGTCTGGCTGTGCCCAGAAAGACTGATGGTGCCCTGAGAAACCCTGGCTGTGCCCAGGAACTCTGGCTGTGCCCAGAAGGACTGGCGATGCCCTGGGAGCCTTGGCTGTCCCGGGGAGACTGGTGGTACCCTAAGAAGCCCAGGAAGTCTGGCTGTGCCCAGAAGGACTGGCTGTGCCCAGAAAGACTGGCGGTATCCTAAGAAATCCTGGCTGTTCCCAGGAACTCTGGCTGTGCCCAGAAGGACTGGTGATGCCCTGAGAAGCCCTGGCTGTGTCCAGGAAGTCTGGCTGTGCCCAGAAGGACTGGTGATGCCCTGAGAGGCCCTGGCTGTGTCCAGGAAGTCTGGCTGTGCCCAGAGAGAGTGGCAGTCCCCTGAGAGCCTTGGCTGTGCCTGGGGAGACTGGTGGTACCCTAAGAAGCCAGGAAATCTGGTTGTGCCCCGAGAAACCCTGGCTGTGCCCAGAGACCCTGGCTGTGTCCCGGATATTGCATTCACCTCCAGGCGTCTCGCACAGGGCCCCTCGCGGAAGACACTTGTCGCGTAGATTGTGAGGCAAGACCCTGGAGGTTTAGAGTGTGGGGACAGAGCCAGGAGTGCCTAGTTTCCAGGCTCTCGGCCTCACATGGAAAGATGCTGGCCTGGGTAGTAAATGGCCATCAACTGTGATCGGATGGCTATCAGCTGTGGCTAATTGGCCATCAGCGGTAACCAGTGAGCCATGGGCCACTAATATAACTGCTGTGGCTATGCTAGCAGTGGATGGTGGTTTTGCAAGCACAGATTGCAGTTAGCACGGTGGATTGCAGTTAGCAAGGGGTTGGTTGGTTGTTGGTTGGCTGGTTGTTGGTTGGCAGAGAAGCGGCCGGTGGATTGTAGATCATGTGGCTCCTGCTTCCTGCGTCTCCAACCAGCCGCCAGCGAGACTATAGTGGTGTGACTCCCCTACGCATGGCTCTGTTGGGGTTCCTTTTTGGCCTCACCATATCCTGTGTTCTTGTGTGGGGAGTGGGAGCAGAGACCCTGCATGACATGGCCTCTCCGTGGTCTGCTGTCTGCTGGCTCCCCGCCCTCCAGAAACCACAGGGAGCTAGAAGCCAGTCAGTGGAGTGGAGCCATTTTGTACAAAACTCTTTATTCGACTCACCTGGCCTTGAAGGTTTGTGGCAGGAATGTTTCCTTCGAATGGGGGAGGCAGACAGAGCCTCGGCAACTTGTAACATGTATATGAACAGGGTCTATATCAGAGGCTCAAGACACTGATAAGAGAACAAGGTGGGAAAAGCTCATGGTGAAGCAGTCAGGTCCTGGAGTCAATTGGACCTGGATTCAAATTCCTGTCCCACCACCTATTTACCAGTCGTGCGTCCTTGGGTGTGTCACTTAACCTCTTTGAGCCTCACTTTACTCACCTGTGGAATGGGTGTTCTGAAGACTGCAGAGATACTGTATATAAAATGCTTAGCATCAGACTTGGCATACAGTAAGTGCTCAGTAGTGGAGCTATCCAACTAGGAGGATCTGGGAAGGCTTCTGGGAGGAGGTGGGGACACCAGCTAGGCCTTGAAGGATGGGAAGGACTTTAGTAGCGGGAAAGGCAAGGGAATGCCCTGTATTTATAAAGAGATAAGAGTTGGTTGTCTGCTCATAGTTGTCCCACTGCAGTTCCTCTTGAGGCAGGGGGGGGGCCCTCCTTCCCCTCTCACTCCGTCAGCACCCCTGTCCAGTCCTCCCCCCATTCCACCTCACTCACCCTTCCCGATGAGTATTTATCAGTCCTCCCGAGATGAGCTCAGCAGGGACCAATTTCCTGCCATCAGTCAGGAGAGGTGGCATTTGCTGGGCAGTGCAGAGGCCTGGAAGGGAGGACGAAACGTGGTTCCTTCTCTCTGGGACTGAGTGCTCTGTCCTGTCCTCCCCTGGCTGTCCTCTGCCCCTCAGATCTGTCTGCTCCGCTCTCTGGCTGGGGCGCTACTGCCAGTGGGATGGAGGAGAAATGGGATTTGGTTCCTGGGGCGGAGGGAAGGAGCCTGGGCTGGGCTTGGCTTGATGGAGGGGTTATGCCAGGGGAAGAGGTGGCAGTACAGTGGAGCCCATCAGTCAAAAGGGCACTGAGTTGCGTGGGGATGGGCCCTCCTGAAGTAGGTCACTAATATTCTGGATTCATTTGACTTTGTGGTTCTGGGTGATTCAGAGCAGGAATGTGGGGGTTTGTGGCAAACTCTAGTCTCAATGGGAAACTGAGGCAGCAGGTCAGTGGCCCAGGAGGGGGGTGAGTGGAGGCTATGACTCAGGCAGTAGAGAAGTCTAGGCTCTCCCTAAGCTCAGGGATATAGGCTTCCAGGGGTCCTCTCAGCCCAGGCAGGGACATTCTTGATTTAGAGCTCTGGGCTGGGCTCAGGCCTGCAGCTGGCCACTGCTGATAGCCTCCTCCAGCAAGCTTACCTGGATGCGGCCAGGCCAGCAAGCCTTCCCTTTGGGCCTGGAGTCATAACTGGGGCTGCAGTACCTCCCCAAGTCCCTGTTTTCCTTCGCTGGACACGGAGCTACAATTTATTGAGCACCGTTATATGCCAGACCCTGCGCCAAGCACATGAGGTATATTAATTCATTTAATTCTTTATCAGCCTGGAGAGACAGACATGATTAAAATCACCCCTTCTTCCTTTTCTTTTTTCTTTCTTTTTAGAAAATGGGTTCCAAGAGGTTGGCTCATTGTTCAAAGTCTTTTTTCAAATGTCAGAATCCTTCCCTGACCACCTATTGTATTCTCCCCCACCGTTCCCACCCCGGTCTCCACCTTATCTCTTTATTTTCTCCTTATCTATTGCCTACCTCCCCACTAAAGTGTAAGTTCCACAAGAGCAGGAGCCTGTCTGTCGTCTTTCCCTCTGTGTCTCCAAACCTAGAACAGTGCCTAGAAATGTGTCTTGAATAATGAATGTTTGTTGAGTGAATCAAAGAATGGATGAATGAGTGAATGAATGAATGCCCCATGGCTAAGACTAGCAGATCAAGGATTTACAACTAGGAGCCAGGTTCAAAAAAAAAAAAAAAAAGCACTACCTGCTGGCAGCCACTGCACCAATGCCGCCTGTCACTGTCAAAGGGAAAACAGCGTGGAGAGGGAGGGGGTCATTACATGTAGTGGATGCCTTGGGTCTGGGGTCCAGCGGACCAGTCTCAGCCTGATTGTAGCTCTGGAATATAAACACTATTAAGTCAAAGATGCTAAAATTCAGACCCAACCCTTCTTGTGGTTGGTGGGTAGAGATTGAAACCAGTTCTGAGCAGCTGGGGCGGGGGTAGGTGGCCAGGGAGGAGTGGTGACTTCCTTTGCATTCATGGGCTTGGTTCCTCACCCCTTCCGTGCCAGAAGAGCCAGATGCTGACGGATCTGCTATCTAAAAGGAGCAAAGCTGGGGCGGGCAGGGCTCTGCAGGGCTGGGTGCTGCTCCCTGAGCTCAGACATTTATTAGGATTTGGGGCGGGGAGCGGGGGAGGAATTCTATTTGTCTGGGGATGACGGTGACTGGGAGAAGGGCTTTCGCGAGATGAGTGGCAGGAGAGATAAGCCTGATGTGTGACTTTCTGACGCTTGGCTGGTTTGAAAATAAGTCCTGGGCCCAGATATGGGATTGACAGGGGGATCAGAGAGGGCTGTTTGCTTTCTCCTCCTGACTTTGAAATGGCCCAAGAGTCAGGCGACTGGGTCCTAGTGCCCGAAGGTGGTGGCTGTGGCATGAATCACCTTGGCCAGGCCACTGTGGAAGGGGTTCCCAGGCTGATGTGTTTTGGAATCAGCCCCATTGACTGACTCTAAGTTTCTGGGCTGCCTTTGCTCTTGTTCTGGAAGGAAACCTGAGTGCTTGGAGCTCACAGATTAGGAAGGGCTACGAACACGCTGGACATCTTTCCCGTGTGTCTCCAGATCCACTCTCCGCCCTTCTGCCCTGCCCGGTGTTGAGGAAGGTTGATCAGTGTGGACACTTCACCAGGCTCCTTTGTCCTTTAGTTGGTCAGCAGGGAGGAGGAGGGGGTCACAGTTTCCATGCCCCACTCCCACCTTTCCCTTCGCTCCCTCCCTGCCATGTGGTTGAGGGTTGGTTAAGATCCTCTGAAGCCACAGCTCCTGCCATGCAGCCCTCTCCCTACAACTGCAGCCTCCAGGTCCCCTTGTCCTTGCGGATCTGGGGCAGCTCCCTATTCTTGCAGGCCCGGGTTCCAATACCACACCTTGTGGATTTCCCTACATCCCGCCCACACTTCTGTGCATAGCCCCTTTATTAATTTCTGTTTAATTTGAATGTGACATCTCATTCCTGCTGGGATCCTGACGATACACCAGCCGTGACCACAAAAAGGTGCTTCCAAGTGTGCCAGTGGTCTGGGGGGCAGAGGAGTAACGGAAAGGGGCTGTGGTCTGGGTTTCCAAAGGCTGCTTTCCTGCCTATGCATGTTGGAGCAACCTGGGGGCAGAGGGAGAGTCTCACTCCCGGGGGTCAGAGGACATGGGTGGCAGGCCCTCCTCTACCTTTCCCTTCTCTCTTTTTAGGACCTCAGGTTTCTCGTCTGTAAAATGGGGGTAACGATAACTGTGGTGACGGCCAGGTACCAGGCACTGTGTTAAGGGCTGCATGTGCATCATATAATATCATTCCTTTTCCCAGCAGCCCTATGAGATGGCTTCTCTTAGCAACCCTGTTGGACAGATGAGGAAACTGAGCTGCAGAGGGGTGAAGTGCCTTGCTCAAGTTCACAGTTTGAGTGTGGTAGCCTGGAATTCAAACCTAGCTCTCTCCATGCCCTTAATCCCTGTGCCTTCTCTGCTTCTTGGGTCATTTGAGAAGTCAGGCCCAGTGGTCAGCTCTGCAGCTGGGCCTTGGAATCAGCAAAGGGCAGTTCTCATGGTGTCTGCAGCTCAGCAAGGGGACAGGACCGGGAGGTGGGACTGGCTTCTTCCCTTCCCATCCCTGTCTTTCCAAAGAGAACTAGGCAGAGGTAACTTTTGGACAATATCACAGGCCCCCACCCTCCTCTGTTTTTCACCTGGGCATAGGTACTATTTTTTCCTTGCTTTGCACTGTGAGCGATGGATTGCCTTCATGGGTCTTCTTAGTAATCTACCTGTATCCACTCTGGTGGCCTGCAACATTGCAGCCCCTGCTACTCTGGCAACGGGCTTGGCCATGTGACTGGCTCTGGACAATGGGACGGTACCCAACTCGGTGCAAGCAGTAGTTTGATAAAGTGTTCTCTTGGACCCCTGCCACTACCATGAGAGCAATCCAGAGCTAGCCTCCTGGGAGATGAGAGACCATGCAGAGCCGAGATGAGCCATCTCATGCGAGGCCTTCCCAGACCAGCCAGTGTCTAATCGATCTGCCAAAGATACATTGGCCAGGTGAGATCAGCCAAGCCAGACTCGTGAACAATAAGTGGTTATTTTTTTAAGCCCTTAACTCTGGGTTTCTGGAAGTTTCTCTCTCTGAGGCATCTCGTAGTCCGCCAGTGCTGGGCCATAGGTGGGTGTTTGGTCCTGGGGAGGGCAGGAGTGGGAGGGTTTCTACTTATACCTGGTGCCTGGGCAATGTTCTCCCGGCTCCCTGGGACCCTCACCCCCAGGCTTCTCAGCATCTTTTGTCCTGAAAGTTTTGCCTTGGTCCCCCAAGTCCCTGCACTGACTGTGAATGGGGGTCCTCTTTCTGGCTGAAAGAAATAAGAAGCTGAATATGGCACAGGAGACATGGAGCCCAAAGCAATACGGTCCAGGGACTTTCCACTGCCACCTTACCCTACAACCCCACTGGAAAAGGGAGAAAGGGTTTTTACACCCAAGGCACTGAGGCCCCAGTGCCCTTGGGTGTGAAACCAAGGTTGTCCCCAGCTTACTTTCCTTCCCTTCCCCAACAAGTTCGTTCTCATCACTGTGTTTTGCAGGTAGGAACCTAATACTACCTCATCTCACTGCTGAGAGCGCTATCTTATTGTTCATGGGTAGACTTTCGGGACCAGGAATAAGCAGATCGCAGCTCCCAGAAACCACTCGGCTAGAGATTTCTGGAAGACAGAGACCATCTTGGGTCCATTCCTGTATCCCATGCCTGGCATTGGGGGTGAGGGGGCACGTGCATTTTACTGCCAGCGACATGGAGAGACAGCTGGTTCAGCACATGGCCCCCCAAACAATTTCTGTCCTTGGCCCGCCCCCCCCCCCCCCGCCCCAATCCTTATAAAGGCCATTGCTGTTCCTACAGCTCTGGGAAGCTGGCTCCTGTCTCCAGGATAAAACATTGGAGTCCTCCCCTGTTTCCCAGTCTCTCCCTCTGTCCCCAGCTCCCTTCCTCAGATGAATCCTGTTGGGCCTTG
This sequence comes from Rhinolophus sinicus, assembly GCF_057876585.1. Taxonomy (NCBI): domain Eukaryota; kingdom Metazoa; phylum Chordata; class Mammalia; order Chiroptera; family Rhinolophidae; genus Rhinolophus; species Rhinolophus sinicus. Next base: position 25,378,545 of record NC_142514.1, read on the forward strand.
CGTATTTAGGGACCTTTGCCTGTTGCAAGCCACTGCTTAGGCCCCAGCATGGCTGGACACAGCTACCTCTGCCCCAGGCCTTTGTCTTTCTAAGGGCCATCACTGGCAGCCCCACTTTCATTCCAATTCCTTCTGGCCCCACCTCTGCCAGATAGATGGGTCACTTTCATATTTAAAATTTAACTCAATTTAGCATTTTAATAGGTAATAAATTCTCATGGTCCAAGAATATCAACAGTGAAAAGCCCTCTTCCCACCCCACTCCCAGCATCGCAGCTCCCTCCATGGAGGCAGTGTTACCAGTTTCCTGTGTGCCCTTCCGGAGAGAGTCTAGGCATGTACATGTCAATATATGGATATACACACGTATTTTAATAAAATGTACATCCCCCTCTTATGTTCACAAATGGTACCGCATAATCCACAGGGTTCTATGCTTTGTTTTGTCCCTTGACACTGTATCTTGGAGATGACCCCCTGGCAAGACAGAAAGAGCCTCCTCATTCTTTTTTTGGAGATACAATTCCTATACCACAGGATTCACCCTTTTAAAGAGTAAAATTAAGTGATTTTTAATATATTCACCAAGTTATGCAACCATCACTACTATCTAAGTCTGGAATATTTCCATCACCCCCCAAAGAAACCACATACCCATTAGAGTAATTCCTCATTCCCTCCCCTGCCCCCAGCCTCTGACAACCGCTAATCTATTTTCTGTCTTCATGGGATTTGCCTATTCTGGACATTTATTATAAGTGGAATCATACGATATGTGGCCTTTTGTGTCTGGATTCTTTTACTTAGGGTGATGTTTTCAAGGTTCATCCATGTTGTAGCATGCATTAGTACTTTATTTCTTTTTATTGCTGAATGATATTCTGCTGTATAGATATACCATGTTTGGTTACCCATTCATCAGGTGATGGATATTTGAGTTGTTTCTTCCTATTGGTTGTGATGAATGGTGCTGCTACGAACATTTGTGTACAAGGTGTTGTGTAGACATAGGTCTTCAATTCTCCTGGGTATATATTTAGGAGTGGAATTGCTGGGTCATGCTTCATTCTATTTAAAAGCCATCTCTTTGGATGCGTATGCCACACATATAAGCAATCACCTGTTGATGGACCTTTATTTTAGTGTCCCCCTTTTAACTATTGCAATGATGTGAGAAATAATTTTGTACACTCACCAATTTACACATGTCCACATATATATATATATCTTTTTGTATAATTCCTAGAAGTGTAATTATTGTGCCAAAGGGCATATGCATTTGTAATTTTGATAGATGTTGCCAAATTGCCTGCCCCCCTCCCCTGAGATTGTACCAGCAGCAGTGTATGAGATGCCAATTTCTTCTCAACCTTACTAACACAGTGTGCTAGCAAGCTGTTTGATCTTTGGCAATTTGATCTGTAAAAGGTATATCAGGTGGTTTTATTTTGCTTTTTTTAAAATTATGGGTGAGGTGGAGTGTCTTTTCAAATGTTTAAGAATTACTCTATTTTCTTTGCCATGAACTATCTTCATATCCTTTGCTCATTTTCTGTTGTGTTACTGGCCTTTTACTTATTGATTTATAAGAGCTTTTTATACAAGTGGGAAATTAATACTTTATCGGTAATAACCAAATATTTCTCCTAGTTTGTTGTTTGTCTTTTGAGTTTGCTAATGGGTGATTTCTGCCATGAAGAAGTTGTCTTTTTTTTTTTTTTGACATTCCATATTACTTAATGTTAATTTCAGGCATACAACATATGGTTAGACATTTGTATAGTTTAAGAAGTGATCCCCCTGACTAGTTCAGTACCTGGCACTATACATAGTTATTATCATATCATTGACTATATTCCCTATACTTTACATCCCCATTACTATTTTGTAACTACCTATTTGTACTTCTTAATCCCTTTACCTTTTTAACTCTGCCCTCGACCCCCTCCCATCCATCATTCCTATAAATCCAGTACCTGTCTGACACTATACAGTTATTATATTACTGACTATATTCCTTATGCTGTACCCTACATCCCCACGACTACTTTGTAACAAGCAATTTGTACTTCTTAATTGCTTCACCTTTTTCACCTATTCTCCCAGGCCCCTTCCCATCTGGCAACCATCAAAATGTTTTCTGTAGCTATGAGTTTGTTTCTGTTTTTTTTTGTTTATTTTGTTCTTTAGATTCCACATATAAGTGAAATCACATTCCATCAGTCTTTCTCTGTCTGACATACTCCACTCAGCACAATACCCTCCAGGTCCATCCATGCTGCCACAGATGGCAAGAACCAATTCCCTTCCATGGCCGAGCAATATTCCATTATGTATGTATGCATATATATATATATATATATATATATATCACATTGTCTTTGTCCATTCATCTATTGATGGTCACCCAGGCTGCCTCCACATCTTGTCCATTATAAACACTGCTCCAATGAACATATGGATGCACATATCCCCTTCAAGTAGCATTTTGGATTCTTTGAATAAATTCCCAGAAGGGGGATTCCTATGTCCTTCCTTGTCTCTTGTTATAGCCTTTGTATTAAAGGCTATATGTTTGGTATTAGTATTGCTACCCCAGATTTTTTTGTTTGTTTGTTTCCATTTCCGTGAAATACCTTTTTCCATCCCTTTACCTTCCATCTGTGTATTTCTCGTAGGCAGCATATGTAAAGGGTTTGTTTCCTTATCCATTTAATCCTCCTATGGCTTTTGATTAGAGCATTTAATCCATGTTGATAGATATGTAGCTATTGCCATTTTGTCATTTATAATTTTGACCCCTACTCCCCATCTTAAAGAAGGCCCTGTAATGTTCCCTGTAATACTGGTTTGGTGGTGATGAACTTCTTTAGCTTTTTCTTGTCTGGGAAGCTCTTTATCTGTCCTTTGATGCTAAATGACAGCCTCACTGGGTAGAGTTTCCTTGGTTATACGTCCCTACTTTTCATCACATTGAATATTTTGTGCCAATCCCTTCTGGCCTGTAAAGTTTCTGTTGAGAAATCAGCTGACAGTCTTATGGGAGCTCCCTTATAAGTTACTAGTTGCCTTTCTCTTGCTGCATTTAGGATTCTCGCTTGGTCTTTAACCTTTGCCATTTTAATTATGATGTGACTTAGTGTGGGCTTGTTTGGGTTCATCTTGTTTGGGACTGTCTGCACTTCCTGGACTTGTATGTCTATTTCCTTCGCCAGGTTAGGGAAGTTTTCGGTCTTCAAACACATTATGTCTTCAAACACATCCTTGATTCCTTGCTTTCTCTCTTCTTCTGGTACCTCTATGATGCAAATGTTACACTTGATGTTGTCCCAGTGGTCTCTTAAACTATCCTCATTTTTTTTTTTTTTTTTGCTGTTCCAATTGGATGTTTTCTGTTACTTTGTCTTCCAAATCTCTTATTTGATCGTGTGCTTCAGTCTGCTGGTGATTCCTTGTACTGCATTCTTCATTTCAGTAATTGTATGCTTCGCTTCTGACTGTGTTTTTTTTTTAATGGTTTCTGTGTCCTTTTTTCTGCTTGCTATCTTTTTCTTGAAGTTCTCACTAAGTTCTTTGAGTATCCTTATAACTACTGTTTTGAACACTGTATCTGGTAGGTTACTTGCCTCCGTTATGTTGAGTTTTTTTTTCTGGAGTTTTCTCCTATTCTTTCATTTGGGATGCATTTCTTTGTTTCCTCATTTTGGCTGACTCTCTGTGTTTGTTTCTATGTATTAGGTAGATCTATGTCTCCCAATCTTGACCAGGTGGCCTTATGTAGTAGGTGCCCTTTGGGGCTCTGGCATAGTCACCCTGGTTACCTGCTCTGGGTGTTCCAGGAGCACCCCTTGGGTGGGTTGGGTGTGCCTTCCTGTTATAGTTGAACCATAATTGCTATTGGTACATCAGTGGTTGTGATTGACCCTCGGATTGACAGGCTGTAGGGTTTGGCCATGTCCACAGTTTATGGGCTGCTGTGCAGGGGACTTACCCCATGGAAGGGGTTCATCCCAGTGGGCTCTGGTGCCTGTTGAGACCACACTTTGGGTGTGCCACTTGTGGGGCTAATTGGACAGTGTTCTGCTGTGGTTTGAAGCTAACTTCCAAATATATTGGTTCTGGGGCCACTTGGGAGGGGTTCAGGTGCAGGCCCAGGTCACTCACTGACTGTGACTGGTTGGCGGCTACCTGGTAAGAGCTACAAAATGAACCATGGTTGTTTGCTGCCTGTGCTAAACTTGGAGGCATGTGGGAGAGGCCACGCTGTGAACTGAGGACAGCTGCCACCAGTATCAGGCCTGTGATAGCTCCACAAAAAGCCAGGATACCCCGACGCCTGTTGCCCCCTGCCAGCTCCCTTAAAGTTCAGCTACTGATAAAGCCTTGTGTGGTATGTGAGTTGGGGTCTCAGTGAGTCAGCAGGGTGGAGCAGCGGAGCTCACTGGGCCAATCAGATTCAAATTTGGCCTGTGGGGGTGGGCTCAACACGGAAAAGATGGTGCCTGCCTGCCGGCTGCATGAGAGGAGAGCACAACATAGGGAATGTGGCAACTACCCCTCCAGTCCTTGCCTTGAAGCCATACATCTCAGTCTGCTCTCCTTATACCTCTGACACTCCCTGAATCACTGCTGAAGCCCAAAGTAAGTGCCTCAGAGCGAGTGAGTCTGTGTGCCGGCTCTTTAGGAGGACACCTGGGTTTCCCGCAGCCTTCTGTCCCACAAGTAGGGTCAGAATCCCCACTGTTTTTCACAGTCAGATTCAGTGGGGGCTCCTCTTCCCAGCCCTCATACCCTGGGCTGGGGAGGCTGGTGTGGGGCTGGGGAGGCTGGTGTGGGGCTGGGGAGGCTGGTGTGGGGCTGGGGAGGCTGGTGTGGGGCTGGGGAGGCTGGTGTGGGGCTGGGGAGGCTGGTGTGGGGCTGGGGAGGCTGGTGTGGGGCTGGGGAGGCTGGTGTGGGGCTGGGGAGGCTGGTGTGGGGCTGGGGAGGCTGGTGTGGGGCTGGGTCCCTCGCTCCTCTGGGGGGAAGCTCTGTGGCTGAGATATCCCTCCTCATTCTCAACCACCACACACAAGTGTGGGGCCAGCCCGTTTTGCATCTGTGCCCTTCCTATCAGTCTCGATGTGGCTTCATGATATCTTTAGTTATAAAACTTTTGTTCAGCTAGAATTCTGATGGTTCTGATTGTTTTATAATTTAGTTGTAATTTTAATGTGTTCATGGGAGCAGGCAAGCACAGCATTTATCTACTCTGCCACCTTGAATCTCTATTTTTGTATAGCAAAATTTATCAGTGCTTTTCTTTTTGTCCTCTGGTTGTCTTGTCAAAGGCTTTTCCTACATTAAAATTATTTTTAAAAAATTCCCTCATGGTTTCTTCTAGGCCCCTTATTGTTTCATTCAAAAATATTCAAATCTTTGATCCATCTGGAATTTATTTTGGTAGGTGTGAGGTATGGATCTAAATTAATATTTCCTTAACGGCTTCCCAGTTGTCCCAATAACATTATTGATTAGTTCATCCTCTCCATGACTTAAATGCTACCTTTGTCATAGAATAAATGCTCACATATTCTTAGATTTATTTTTGTGTTCTCTATTCTGTTCCATTGATGTGATGTTTACTCATGAGCCACTACCATGTTATTCTAATTTTTACAGTTCTAGAATGTATTTAAATTACTAACAGGGCTAGCCGCCCCTTATTACTCTTCTTTTCAGAATCCTCCTGGTTATTTTGCATGCTCATTTTTCCATAGGAACTTCAAAGTCATCTTGTTTCATTAAAAATTCCATTGGTATTTTCATTGAAACACGTAAATGTTATAGATTAACTAAGGGAAAGCTGATATAGCTTTATAAGATCAATTATTCTTATCCAAGAATATAGTCTGCCTGTCTTACTTGTTCAAATCATTTTTTGGGTCCCTCAGGGTTTTCTTTATATGGGTTTTTTTGTGTGTGCATATTCCTAGGCATTTTATCTTTTTTCCATTGTAATTGTAAATATCCTATGTTCTTCCACTATATGCCCTAACTCGTTGTCCTTTTTAAGTATGAAGGCCATTAATATTTGCATATTAATTTTGTCGCTGGCCATATTATTGAATTTCTTTATTGTTGGTAATAGTTTTCCAGTTGATTATCTTTGTTTTACCAGGTATACATACATATCTTCTGCAAATAATGATAATTTTACCTACCCTTTTCAATTTTCATATAGTGATTTTTCTTATTTAATTGCATTAGCTGGTAACAACAACAACAACAAAAAATATCAGGTAATAATGAAGGTAGTGGATGTCCTGGTCTTCTTCCTGACTTGAATGAGGATGCTTTTAGAATTTCCTCATTTGGGATTAAGATGGATATATCTTATCATGTTAAGATGTAGTGGTTTGTTTTTATTTCATTAAGGATTAAAAAAATTAAGAATGGTTGCTGATTTATGCAAATAATTTTTGCTTAGAGTCTCTAATGTGGTCAATTATATTAATAGATCTCTATTCACTAACCACCTAGCATTGCTTAAGCCCCACTTGATCACAATATATTGTTCTTTTTCTGTGTTGCCAGATTCTGTAGGCTTCTCTTTTATTTACAATTGTTGCAGAAAAATTCATAAGTGAGATTGAGCTTATGTTTTTGTGTTCTTCCAGCACTAATAGTTCATACTATTAGTGCTGTTCTCACTTCATAAAAATAATCTAGAAACTTTTCTTCTCTTTCTATGCCCCGGAACAGTTTAAATAATGCTGGAGAAAGCCATCCCTGAAAGATTTGGTAGAATTTGAGGGAGCCAGCCTCACGCTGCTGCTGGCACTTGGGAAGAGTTTTGGTGATGCCGATGATTCTGTCACCTCTGTAGTTGGTCCAGCAGGACAATTTCTGTGCTGCAGATCGTAGGTCTCAGAAATGCAGACTCCTCCCTCCTACCATCCTGAATCTCTGTGCTGGGTGGGCCTGTAAGCATTCCACATGAAAAGGTCACAGCAAAGCTAGGTGGGCAGGTATGACCCAGGGTGAAAAGGGCTGGATTTGGAAGAGAGACTTTTTTCAGGCTGGGCTGGGAGATGTAGCAGTTGCTAAGGTTGGGCTGGGCACCAGGCACCCCTATGCTGTCCTCCCTCTCTCTCAGAGCCTGCCAGAGAGGACTTTCACATGTCAGGGAGTGTGTGTCTGTGTAGCTGGGCCTGCCCCCAACCCATCCTCCACGGCCGCAGTCTGCCGTTCTCTCTGTCTTCGGGTCTCCAGTAGCATGGTGCATCTGCCGCCCCTGGTCACTTCACCTTCTTCTGTAGCACTTTGTGTCCAGTGGCCATACATGGACAGCCAGCCTCCAGTCATTTCTGTGGGTCAGACACTCTAGAAACACTGCTTTATAAACTGCAGGTACTTCTCCCTCTCCACCCTACTCCCTCCTCCCTGCTCCCACCCCTCAGGCCTGCCGGCACAGTTTAATTTCCAGCCCTGGTATTTCTCCCCAGCCCGTGACAACCTCAGGTGGAAGCAATTTCACCGTCTTGTAACTCACTGGGTCATTATAATTAGTATCCGGGCACCTGGGGTGAGGGCGGAAGGAAGGAGAGAAAGAGTTGATCCAGCCAGGCGGAGAGCTGCCTATGGGGGCTGGGGACTGGGGCGCCCCTACCTCCTGCTTCAGCTTGTGATTCAGGCTTCTTTGGGGTTTTGATTCCACCACACCCTGCCCCTCTGTGTAAGTAGGGTGGGAGGCAGGGAGAAATTAGGGACTGCTCAGCCTGGCCCCAGGTTAACAGAGGAGTCTTACATAGAGGGCCCCAACCTGAGGCCAGGTGGGGTGAGAGCCCTGGAGGGTGGGGAGGTACCTTCCACCTTCCTCTGTCCTAAAGACCTGGTATCCCAGCACGCCACTCCTTCCTGCCTTTGAGTCCCTGCAGCCTCAGAGCGAGAGCCCATCAGAGCCAGTGATGGTGGCAGTGGGCAGACCTCTGATACTATTGCCCCAGACATAGCCAGGAGTGGCTGTGACTCAGGAAAGAAAGTGGGGGAACAGGACAAATATGGGAGCATCATGTTGGTGAAGGCCTTTTGGATTGCAAGCATTGGAGAGAGACTTAAAAGCAAGAAAGGGGGTAAGGTCAAGGTGCTGAGCCATCTCAAAAGTAACAGACGATAGCAAGAAGAGAACTAGCAGCTTTGGGAAGTCAGGACCAAGGCAGCCACAGGGATCCTGGAAGTTGGAAGAGGTGGGTCATCTCTCTAGGAAGCAGTTGATGCCACTAATGTGACTCAGTTTCACAACTGTCAGTCTCTGTTTCCAAGTTAAAAATTCCAAATTCTTCATAGAGGCTCCTTCCTTCCTTCCTTCCTTCCTTCCTTCCTTCCTTCCTTCCTTCCTTCCTTCCTTCCTTCCTTCCTTCCTTTGTTGGTTGGTTCATTCAATAAATATTCATTGAGCCCCTCCTGTGTGGCAGGCAGAATTCCAGGCACTGAGGATACAGCAGAGATCAAATGAAACAGAAATACTTCTCTTGCATGTTACATTACGGTGGGGACAGAATCTGAATGGCTCAATTTGGGTTAGGTGTCCACCCTAAGCCAATCAGCTGTGGCTGAGGTTGGGGGGGTGTTGTGAGCCAGGAGGCCACCCCAAATGACTCCTGCAATGATCAAATAGCCCTTCAAGACACATATCAGTTCTTGCTAGATGTTTCAGAAAGCAGGCAGCAGGCTTAAAAGAAGCAAGGCATCTTACACCCAGGCAGCGAGCGTTTGCTCTGGGCAGACTGGGTGTTCTCAAGGAGCAGTCTGTCCATGGTGCACCCCCAAAGCTCTCCACATCCTCCCTGTACAAGTGAGGGGGACAGGGGTTTGGGGAAGTGCTCCCCACACCTACAGCTTTCTCTGTGCACCAGACCTGACTCAAGTAGAGGCTGTGGGTGAGGGTCAGACCTCTCCCCCTTTTCCTCTCTTTGCCTCTCCCCCTTTGCCTCTGCTCTGGCTGGAAGCTTCCAGAGACGGGGGCCAGCTAGCCAGTTGAGGGCTCAGGGCAGCCTTGGTGAGGACTGTGACATGCTCCTCACACCCCACCTCTGAGCACCCTGGACCCCTAGGGGACTGTCTTTCCTGTTGACAGTTACTCCCTCTTTCCGCACTCAGAATAAAAGCTTACAAGCTCGCCTCACATCCCCTTTTCTTCCAACTGCTCAGATTTTCTGGACTGAGCCCTGGGAGACCTGCCCTGGATGCCTGCACAGACTCCCCGGGAAATACCCAAATCAATCACTTCAGGGTTTCCCACTTTACGCCAAATTCGTAAGGTCCTGGGCAACCACCCCTCCTGGGCCAGAGTCTTGTAAAGGGACCGCTTATACTAATACCATTATTCTCCTTAGCCGGGGGCAGGCTGAGCCCTCAGTGAAGCAGGCTTGCCATTAGAACCCTGCAGAAACAAAGTAATAGCCTGCGCAGAAAGCCATTTGTAATGTTGCTATAATTCCCATGATTCATTAAACAGGAATGGAAAATGATAACATTTCCCCTGGAAAAAAACTCCTCCTAGAGTCGCATGCTGCGTTCACTTGGCTCAACTGTTTTATTGACTAAGCATGTTGTTGTGCTGATGTGAAGAGCCTGGGCACCACTTAGTTTTACATCAGCTGAAATGGAAGCAGGGGAGGAGGCCCTGGTGGGCTGGGCACGGTCTGACCTTGAAAATGGAACTGCTGCCCCTCCTCAGGTGACTCAGTCTCCCCTCTCCTGGAGGCCTGGGGCCCTGTGGGGCCGAGGGTTCTTTTGGCTAAGGCCAGTCCTCCATCCTCCCGCCGGGAGGGGAGCAGTGTGGAAGGGCCTCCCTGTGCCTGACCCCGGGGGCATGCCCTCCTAGGGCTGTTCCCCAACCCTCTTGATGCATGACCTGTGACCCCCAGATGCTTGCCCATCTCTCCCCTTTCCTTCATATGGTCTCAGACCACTCACCACTCAGTCCCCCAGTTAGGAATGTGGGTGTTTTCCTTGACAACCTCCTTCTGTCACTCCCCAGTCAGCCACAGCCCCCCACCCCCAGGAGTCTCTGGCAGAGAGGCCACCTCTCCATCCACTGTCACTGTCTGAGTTCATTCCTCACCATCTCCTGCCACGCAGCCGTGCCATGGCCAGCTACCCAACTGTGTCCGTCTCCAGCCTTCTCCTCCCTCACGAAGCCTCTGTAGTGTAGCAGAGTGTTTGTTCTAAAAATACCTCTACCATCTTTACTCTCTTGCTTAGAACCTTGGTGGGCTTCCCATTGCTTATGGATCGATGCAGAATGCCATTCTGTGGCACTCGGCCCTTCCCAAGCTGGTCTCAGCCTGCCTTTCCCCACCATGCATTCCAGGCTTCAGCAAACCTCAGGATTCTGCAGGGTCCCCAGGCCACATCACTTGTACTCACGCCTCTTCTATGCTGTTCCCTCAGCCTGAAATGCCCTCACCATTCTTTGGGAAATCCTGGTTTCCTTCTCTAATAAGCTGCTCCTGCCGTCTTCCCCGTTGCAGGTAATGGTGTCCCACCCTTCAGTTAAGCCTCAAACTGTAGAGTCAGCCTTCTCTCTCTCTCATACCCTGTATCCCAATATCTGATCTGTCATCAAATACCGTTGCCTCTAACTTCAAAACAGCAAGAATCTGTCAATTGCCCACCACCCACTTCTGTAGGGAGCTTGCCTAGATTATTGAGGGAGCCCCATCCTGGCTCCCGGCCTCTGTTCTTCCTCTGCCTGGTCCTGTCCTGTTAACCACAAGTCTGAGCCTGTCGCTCCTTTGATGAAAAACTCCACTGGTTTCTGGTTTCACTCAGAGAGAAAGCTGCTGTCCTCACCACAGCCTTGAAGATATTATTCAGTCCAGTCCCCCACGACCTCCCTGACCTTACCTCCTACTGCTCCCCCCATGCTTACTCTACTTTAGCCACAGTGGCCTCCCTGCTGTTTCTTGATTATGCCAAGCATGATCCTGCCTCAGGGCCTTTGCACTTGCTGTTTCCTCTGTTGTGCTCCCCTCCCCCCAATTCTCTGCAATGTCACCTTGTCAGTGATGCCTTTTCTGACCTTCTTTAAAGTTGCAAACTTCCTCTTCCTCTGGCACTTCCTGGTTCTTTCTTTCCACTTTATTTTTCTCCATAGTATGTATCACCACCGTCACATTGTGTATTTTACTATTTCAGTTTTGTTTTAAATTTTAATTTTCAGTTTGTTTCTCTCCCCCAGACTATAAGCTCCATGAGGGCATGGGCTGAAAGTGGCCCCTTCACCTCAGGAGCGTGGTGGGTCTGAGACGAAAAGTATATTGTTCTTATTTTACAGATGAGGAAACTGAGGTTTGGCAAGGCTGACTTTCCAGAGGCCACACAGCTAGTTTGTTTGTGTTTATTTATGTTCTAAAGGAATTTTCACAGCTTGATGGAAGTGGGGTTTAGATTAGGTCTTTCTAACTCTAGTTCTGTTGAGTTCTCTCTCTCCCCCTGCCCCAAGACTGTGGATCCAGCCTACAGGGCCCTTCCTGATGAGGGGGTGTCTTGCACAGGTGGAGAGTAGAGAGGGGAGAGATGAAGGTTCCCCTCAAAGACATAGGTGAGGAACGTCTGTGGACACTAGGCTGCGACCTCAGTCATAGACACTCCTGAATAGGCACGCTAGGGACCATCCTGTCCCTCCCCCTGCTTCAGGGAAGACCATGTCTGCCAGGATGGGCAGGGGCTGCTTAGAGGGTTGGCTCTCTTGTTTCAGGGCAGACCACAGGCTCAGGATGTCATTGCTTCACTTCTATTTCACCTCGTTGGAAAAGCAAGTCATTTATCAGCCTCTGCTTAATGTAGAACTGGGCCAATTGCAACCAAGTCCTTGTCTCTTGGCTTCCAGCTCTGTTGGAGCTGAAGACCTTAGGAACTTATGTCTGCTCCCCAGGACAGGCTCAGGGCTCCACACATCCACCAACCCCAGCCCCAATGTCACCCTCAGCTTCAGCTCCATCTTCAGCCCCAACCTTAGCTCCTTCTCAGCCCCAGCGCAGGCCCAGCTACAGCCCCAGCCCCCACCCAGCCCCACCCCAGCTCCAGCCCTGGCCCAGCCCCAGCCCCATCCCGTCCCTGCCCCAGCCCCCGCCCCAGTCCCTTTCCAACCTCTGGGGTCTAAAGGCACCAGGATTTCTCTCCATAGTATCCTAAGGACCTGGGCTCAAGCTTTGCTTTCTCTGGGTTCACTTGAGTATTGACTCCACCCCTTAGCCCCACCAGCACCACAGCCATGCCTGCAAACAGATTCCTGGGTCATCCCTGGAAGGGACAGTCTGGTAACACTGAGACTGTGAGCAGCCAGGTCTACCAGGGTGCTTTCCGATTCATGACCTTCTCTGGGGGCTGAAGGCCTGGAGCTGGTAAAGGCATCCTTCGGGTGTGTGGGCCAACCAACCACTTTCTGCAGAAGTCTGCCCTTTGATACCAGTTTGAGGACCAGGATAGCACGTATGGCTCAGTGGTTGTGTATACATATGTGTAAACCTAAATATGTGCACATATGTGTATATCTGTGTAGGTGTGCCCGTGTGTATGTCTGCTCCTGCACTGCTTAGAACACAGCTGGGGTTGTGCCCACCTCCAAGCCCTGAGCATAGAGTGTGCCCAGAGGAGGGGAGAATCGGGATGGGAGGAGACTCATCCAGTTGAATGTGTGAGGAAGGGGCACAGGGAAGACGCTCAGCAACGTGGACAGCAGCTTAGTGGTCACCAGCTCTGGGTACAGAGGGTGGTACTCTTTACCCAGTTCAGGGTCAGGAATCAGGGATGGGGGTATGTCCTGGGCAGAGACCACTGCTGCCTCCCATCCTAGGCTGTCCCCTGGTAACCAGAGGCCGTGAAATGAGGTGTTTCAGTTCCCTGAGCCAGAGATGGGCAAACCACAGGGAGGGTGATTTACTTTTCAGATATAGCTACTCCGGCTGGAGGCTTTATACCTGAGCGGCCACTTCTTCCATCCTCCCTGCAAAGCTGGATGGTCTGACCCAGGAAGGCCTGAGCAAGGTTGGGGTCAGAGCCTCCTGACCATCCTTAACCCCCAGGAAAAGACAGGACAGAAGCACCACCCATCCCCCCAGTTCCTGCAGATCTGTGGACCCTGTGGCCTCCCCCAGCTGGCTGAGTCCTGCAGCCCCTGCCCCACAGCATTGGCCACTCAGCTCACTCACTCAGACAACAAGTATTTATTCAATGTGTCCTTTGATTTAGGTATCTTTCTAGGTGCTGAGAAACACAACATAAAAATCCTTGCGCTCCCGGAACCATCATTCTCGGGGTGGGGGTGATGGACCACAAACACAAATAAGTGAAATAGTATGTTAGATGTTTTAAGTTCCGTGAGAAAAATGGAGCGAGGATGCAGGATAGGGCGTGTTAAGGGTTGCGATTTTAATTGGCACAGTCTAGGGAGAAGACATGTAAGCCGAGACCTGAAGGAGGGGAAGGAGAGGGCCTCTGGTACCCTCTTTGTGCACAAGCTGAGGTAAGACCCCTCTGAGGGGGCTTGGGTCTGAGGAGGGTGTTCTAAAATCAAAGACCTGCAGATCCATCATCTTTCTACTATTTACTGAGCCCTTTTACCCACCAAGTTTTGTTCTAGCTGCCTCTACAGTGTCATCTTAACAATCCCATGATCACTATGGGAGGTTGGCACTATGATCATTCCCATTGAGTAGATGAAGAAACTGAGGCTCAGGGAGGTCATATGACTGTCCAAGGTGACACGGACCATGACAGAGCTCTGATTGGAATCTAGACTGGTCAGACCTCAAATCCCATGCTCTTAAAACCTCAAAGTCGCTTAAAAAGGGGATAAAAAACTATTGTTTACCATATTTAGCCCTACTTTTGGAAAATTTGAATTCAGTCTCTTCGAGTTTCGTTTGGAATGTAGCCCCTGGGTCAGAGATTTCTGGGCAGTTGTTTCTTGTTGAATTTTCCCCATCTCTGCATTTTGGGGTTCATCTGTCTTCCATGGACCTAGGCACTCTTAGCTGCTTGGCGTTTCTGTGGGTCCACACCAAATTCTACCACTCTGCTTACCCCAAGAAGTTTTCCCTGATTGAACCCTCGACACCTGATGGCTGCCTCTCTCGGCCCAGTCCTGACATTGAATAGCTCATTAAAATCGGTTCCCTAGTTGCCTCGTGTTATGGGCTGAATTGTGTCTGCCCCACCACCTCCTTCACATATTGAAGTGCCAACCCCTAGTACCTCAGAATGTGACTGTATTTGGAGACCAGTCCTTTAAGAAGTGGTTAAGGTAAAATGAGTTCTTTTAGGGAGAGTCATAATCTTATATGACTGGTGTCCTTATAGGAAGAGGAAATTAGGACACACACGTACACACACACACATACACACACGCACACACGCAGGACCTTGTGAACACATGGGGGAAAAGGGCCATCTACAAGCCAGGGAGAGAGGCCGCAGAAGAAACCAAACCTGCCAACACCTTGATCTTGGACTTCCAGCCTCCAGCACTGAGGCATTAAGTATCTGTTGTTTAAGCCATCCATCTGTGGTCCTTTGTTGCAGTAGCCCTAGCAGACCAATATATCTCGGTTTCCTTTCCAAATTCCTATTCTGATGGGAGAGCAATGGCTTATGGGGCTGTCTCCCCGCTGCTACGAGCACAGCAAGCCCCCCACACCCTGGTGTTATGTGGCCTGGGTCCCTGGGAACAGAGGTCAAGGTTAGTAGTTGGCTGCAGCCACAGGCCTCACTGACATTCCCATCCATGACAGCCTGTCAAAGCAACATTCCCCCCAACTGACACTCTAATATGCAGCTATTCCACCACGCTGCCCTTCTGACACACGCATTCTACCACCCTGTCATTCTGATATGGAGGCTGTCTGCCTCGCTTACGTTTGGCCCCAGCAAAATGCCACAAAACTGATGTTCAGACACATAGACTGTGGCCACAGCTGGGCTCCTCCCTGGTCATTTCTGCCACACTGACATCTTGCCCCATGGACATTTGTGGTGCTCTGGCACACGGACCCCTGCATATGCTGAGCTTCCTGTTGGAACGTCAGCCTCCTCGGTTCACAGGCTAACGAGATCTCTGTGCATTTCTCTCTTTCTCTTTGTAACAATAACATGGTCCTCCAGCCTGCCCTCTACCCCATCACTTCATTCTGCTCTAACTTACCTGTCACCCTTGGCATTGACCTTGCCCCCCATCACCTCCTCATTCAGCCCATGATCCCCACTCCCTCCTGCAGATGTCCTCTGCTAACTGCAGTTTAACCCAAATACACCAGGCGTATTTCAGGTGGCTCACCCCACCTTCTAGGGAAGCCCTGCTGACTGTGAAGAGGGCCATTCATGGGAGCTGCGCCTGATATAACTGGTCAGACACTTTACCCAAGGGAAGCCTTCTATAGGTTGGCCGTGACCCACTGAACTGTTTTTACTCAGGACATGTCGGACACTACACATGTGGTATCTTCCAACACTAACAACCAATTCTCTGCTTCTCCAACACCAGTTGCATGCCCAACCATTCAATTCAATTTTGACACTAAATCCCCAGAGTTAGCATCAGACACCGCAAGTTAAAGGGCTCAGTCCCACAAGACTGCCCTCTACTTCAGAGGCTAGCTTCAAGTTCTGGGCCTCCATACTTCTGGGCTACAAATTGGAGGTTCCACGACACCCTCCTCAGGTTTGATAATTTGCTAGGATAGCTCACAGAATTCAGCAAGTCACTTTATTTACGCTTACAAGTTTATTATAAAGGGCACGACTCTGGAACAGACAAATAGAAGCTATGCACAGGGCAAGGTGTGGGAGTTGGGCTGTGGAGCATCCAGGGTTTTTTTATGGAGGTTTCATTATATAGGTGTGATTGATGACATTGTTGGCCATTGGTGACTAACTCAATCTCCAGCCCCTTTCCCCTCCCAGAAGTTGGGGTGGGGGGTGGGGTGGAAGAGGGTGGGTGGGGTGGGGGAGGGGGCTGAAATTCCAACCCTCTTATCTTACTTTGGTCTGTCAGGTAACCAGTCCCCATCCTGAAGCTTTCTAGGGGACCCCAGCCAAACATCATCTCGTTAGCATACAAAAGACACTCTTAATATTCTGGAGATTCCAATGGTTTAGGAGCTATGTACCAGGAACAGGACGAAGACCAAATATTTACTTTTTATTATATCACACCCATGCACATGTGCAATTTCTGCAAATCCCTTTTTCCCTGAAGTAATAAATGAGTGTCTGTCGTGGCTAAAGGATCCCCAAGTGGCCCCTTTTCCTGTGCTGACTTCCAATATCTCCCTTAGCCTTTTCTTACTCTCTCAACCCACCCCTGCAACTCTGGAGTCCTGGGTTCTAAGCTCAGCTGCTCTATGTACTAGTTGTGTGACCTTGGACAATTCCCACCTTCCCTTTGAGCCTCAGCTTTCTCATCTACAAAATAGAGGTGGTACTAACAGTACCCATCACATAGGGTTGTTGTGAGAAGTCAATGTGACATTCATGTAAAGCACAGAGTGAGGGCATGGCACAGAGTAGGTGCTCAATGGAAAGGGAGGCGGTTCAAGCTTGGAGCCAGAGGTTAGAGCTCAAGTGCCTGGTTTTACATCTAGGTACTACCACTCACTAGCTGTGTGACCTTGGGAAAGTTGCTTAACATTTCTGGGCATTATATGCAAAATGGATATAGCAATGGTATTCACCTGCAAGAATTGCTGTGAAAATTAAAAGGCTTAACATGAAAAGGGCTTAGATCAGTGTCCAGCATAGAGTAAATTCTATACAAGTGTTAGCTATATTGTCTTATTATTAGTTGTATTAGTGTCATCTATATGGTTAGTTATAGTTACACAAGGGTCAGTTACTATTACTACACTGCTGGATGACACCACGTCAGTGGAATCCTTTTACTCATCCGCTTGTGATGTCAGGATAATAACGCTCTGTCAGGGTCAGCACCCCCATCCTGTCATACTGTTCCCCCACATTGTCCTGGTCCCCTCTACCTGGGTGCCCTGGCAGTTTTCACTTAGACAGCCCCCCTCATCATCAGCCACACACTGTTTCCTTAGGGAAGCCTCTCAGTCCTTGATAAGTCAGGCCTGTGTCATATGCTCATAAGACCACGTGCCCCTCGGACATAGCGCTGGTTATCATCATCTCTGTTTCTCTGATTATGATTCAAGGCTGTCTCCTTCCTTCCCTTGACCATAAATGCCCTGAGATCACTGATGTGTCTGTTTTTTGCTTATCTTTTTACTTTTATCTAGTGCCGACACTTTGTAGTTGCCCAGTAAATATTTGTTGAAAGAAGGAGTGAATGAATGAATGAATGAATGAATGAATGAATGAATGAATGAAGGCCCAGTGCCACCCTCTTCGTTCTTTATCTTCTCCAGCCCCTGGGTCAGGCTTTCTCTCCTCGGGGTTGCATCAGAGCTGGGCTCCTCAGTCTGTTTCCCAGCCTGAGCACCATAGCTGGGGGAGGGGGGAGAGGAGTGTTGACATGGGGTCAGGGGACCATAGGAGCAAATGGGACTCAGCTGGACACACAGGCAGGAAGTAGCGCTTCCAGGAAGATCCCTGGATCAGTGTTTTCAGCCCTGTGTGGGTAGGAGGCATTCTTATCCTAAGGTGGCATCATTCTTTTTATTTCTGGGCTCTGCCCATTATTCTCACCTCCTTTCCTGGCTTGATCTTCTGATTTCAGACACTCTCAAGTATGGCTGTGTCTTCATGGAAGTGTCTCCCTAGCCTGTCTGGAGATGGGAGGAGACCTCAGGGGGCCCTGGTTCCATGAATCAGTCTTCAGTTGAAATTTTGAGCACGGCTGGAAGGTCCAGCCATTCACCACTGGCTGTACTGCGCTTGGGGAGGAGTCGATTCCAGAGCCCCACAGCCTCATCTACTGATGTGCTGGCTCAAGCTCCGACTTCAGATTTCCTCAGGTGTGTTTGAGCTTGGGCTCCAGTCCCCGTATCCACCCACCTTATGGGGTTGAGTCCCTGCACGAGGCCTGACATGGCTCAGAGTTGTGTTTGTGGAACAAGTGGGTTTGAGTTCCAGCTCTGCCACCAACTTTCTGACCATGTACAAATTTTGTCACTTCTCCAAACTTCTGTTGTTTCACTTAAACTCATACTTAGTTTGTTGTGAGGCTCTCTCTAGCAAGAGAGGAGTTGAGGGATATTTGTAAACAGTGCATTTGGAAGCCATTTGCCTGTACCCTGACCCTTGCCCCCAGGCTCCCTGACACCTTACTGGCCTCTGGGTCACCATCCATCTTCTCTTCCTCTGCTGTGCTTTGCCCAGCCCCCACTGGTGTCCTGGATCCGGCCCCCTCCATCCATTGAGACCCCATCCATCAGTACAGTTTCAGTTATTTGATGCACAAACATATTTATGTTCTACCAACAAAACAACTTCCCGCAACAAAGTCCCTTGTACACAGTACCTGCCTCTTCATACACACGGCTTATCTTTCCTTCATGGTCAGATTTCTAGAAGGACTATTCTAGATGTAGTTAATTCAAATCCCAGTGTTACTTGCAACTGTATGCCAGTTCCTTTACTTCTCTGTACCTCAGTTTCCTCATTGTAAAGTAGGTCTGATAATATTTACCTTGTAGGAATGTGAGGATGATTAAATGAGATAACCCATGTTGAGCACACAACACAATTTGGTACATAGGAAGAGCTAATTAAATAATTAGTGGCTGTTATTATTGTTTTTCTATCCGCATATCCCATGGTATCAGCTTGACTTCCTCCCCCATGTGAACAAAAAACTCCTGGTTTGAATCACTGGTGACTTTCCAGGGGCCATTCCCCATCTCCCTTCCCAGACACCCTCCCTCCTAACTTCTCTGCAGTCTTGGACACTTCAGTAGGAATTAGCAGGGCAAAGTGGAAGGTTCCAGGAGTCTTGTGAGGAATGTCAACCTGTGGCCAGTGGAAAGTTCATGGGACAGCCCCACAGAGAACAGAGAGCTGATACAGGGCTTGTCACGTCGTCGGTGCTCAGTGCTTGTTGAATCAATAGAGGGACCTTTAGACGGAGCTCTGAAGTATAAGGAATGGGACTTCCATGAGCTCCTATGGGTTTGAAAATCATGCTGGGCTAAGGATCAGCAATTTCAAAGAAGTTCAAAAGGAATTTGCACTGGCATCCCCTTGAAGGCAGACACCATGTTTTATTTGACTAACACGGGGTAGTATCCACAATTTTCTGTTGAATACACAGGAACAAGGGTGATGTTCCCATAGAACCAATACACAGCCCAGGCTGTGCAGCGACGACAAGAAACGGGGTAAACGCTTCCAAGGGGTGAGCTCACAGCTCCGCCTCTGCAGTTCTGGGGAGGAATATCTTTTCTCCTTTTTAGCTCAGGCAGCCTGGCTCCTGCATTGCACAGAGGGCCTGGTTTGATCTCTTATTTATTACAGAGAATATTCTGTTATGTGAGTGTAGGCGATGGAGTTTCAGGAGTCCCAGTTTTCACTGCTGACTTTGCCAGCCAGTCTGTTGGGGCCCCTGGCGCCTCCAGTGGCCACTCTGGTACTGCATTCATTTCTTCATTTGTGAAACGTATTGAACACCCATCATTGGCCAGGTCCCAAACCAGGTGGAGAAGAGGCCAGAAGAGGAAACATGGGAGTGAATGGAAGTTCAGAGCAATAGGAGATGGGACTGGAGAGGTGGCTGGCTCAGTTCCTGGACGGTCTCTGTGTCAGGAGTTGAGACTTGACCCTGTGGGCAATGGGAAGATATTGTGATGAGTTGCATTAATGGCCCCAATTCTTCACCCCTCTGTTGCTAGGTGACTGCATATCCTTTCATCAAGGGCAGAGTATATTTTCCCACCTCTTGATACTAGTTCAGCCATGTGTCTTGCTTTGGACAATAGAAAGATTGACCATGGAACAGTTTTGAGCCTAGGTCTTGAGAGGACTTGCACATTTCTGCTGGTACCAGGAGAGGATGTGCCCCAGTGAAGCCAGACCAGAGCTGAGCCCCCAGCTTACCTGCAGACCATGAGTGACCATAGTCAAGGTCAACTAACCCCAGCCAACCCACAGATGCATGAGCTGTAACTAATGACAGTTATTCTAAGCCACTGAGTTTTGGGGTGATTTGTTATGCAGCAATAGCTAGTTGATACACAAATGAAGGGTTCAGTGGGGAGTGACATGGCCAGATCTGCATTTTAGAAAAACCTCTTTGGTGTTGAGACACTGGAGGTTGGAGTGAGGAGGTGAGCCTAAAGGTGGAGATCCTGGTGAGAGGTGGTGAGGGTCTTCCCTGAGGCAGGAGCATGGAAGGAGGAGACAGTACAAGGAGGCAGATTAGGTCACAAAGCTAAGTGACACGTTAGACATAGGGGTTGAGGGAGAAAGATTTGGATGATGCCAAACTTTCTGGCATTGGAAATTGGGTTGGGGTTGACATATGGATAAGGTAATGGCAAGCCTTGATGGGTTGGCTTGCACTGCTGTGGTCAGGACAAAGTTGTAATTCTGAGTCTGGGGCTGGAGTTGTGGCTGGAGACCTAGACTAGGGAGCCATCAGAGAATGAGTGATAGTGACCTAGGGATGAATTAGTGAAAGCAGATGAGAGTGTTTACAATAAGCAGAAAAGCTGCCATGTTTTGAGCCCTGGGAATCCCCACCATTGATGGAGCAGCTGGAGGAGCATCCAGAGGTTATGATGGAGAAGTCAGAGAGGAGAGAGGAGAACCAGGGAAAGCTGGTGCCCAGAAACCCAGGGAGCAGGGCACTTGGAGCAGGAAAGAGTGGATGGTCAGCCGTCACAGGCAGAATGTCACAATAATGAAGACCAAGGAGACTGTGGAGAGGGGCTAGGATCTGGTCAGTGGGTGATCATGAATCACCTTGGAGATAGAAGTTTTGGAGGCAAATGGCAGTGGCTTGCGGTGGTATTGGGAAGTGAGGGAGCAGAGAGACTGAGTTAAGGAAAACCCTTTCAAGAAGCCTGACGTCGTGGGTAGCAGAGAGAGGGCTGGGACTAGGGCATTGCTTTTTTGTAGGCTGGAGGGATCTTGGCGTGGTTTGTTGTTGAGAGCTTTGAGCAGAGGCGAGAAATTGTCCGATTTATCTTTGAAAAAATATCGCTCTGGCAACAGCGTGGCTACTGGACTGTGATGGTGACTTGTGGGAAGCAAGGAGACTGGTAAGGAGACTAATTTAATGGTTCAGGAGAGAGACGATGGTGGCTTTGAACAGGGTGGTAGCTGTGTCAGCAGTAAGAAGTGGTCACATTTGGGATTTTTTGGGTGACATTTGGACCAGAAGGATTTGGCTGTGGATTGGAGTGTGCGTGCGCGCGCATGCGCACAATGACAGGACTGTAGCGTGACTTCCAGGTTTTTGCCTGAGTAGCTGGGTAGAGCAGGAACAGGTTTTGTGGAGGGGGAAGGTGTGGAGTCATTTTGTCTTAGAGACGCTGAGTTTAAAATACTTGTTAGAAATGGAAATGTAGATATCCAGGAAGCAGTTGAAAACTCGCATCTGGCGTTTGGGGAGAGGCTGGGGCTGGAGAGAAACTCAGGAATCATCCGCAAACTTGGAGCGCTTACATCCGTGCGGCGGGGCCAGCGCTTCTTGGAGAGGGGAGCTGGAAATACTTGTCAGCGTTGTCTCCTCCGTTCGACTCTAAAGGCCACGAAAGCAGGCCCTTGTCTGCCCCGTGCGTGCGTGGCTGGGCGCCAGTACCTGGCATGTAGTAGGTGCTCAATAAATGCTCATTTGGGGAAGGAGATAAATGAGTGCCCTAAGGCTTGATTAGGTCAAGGAAGTGAGAGGTGTTGAGTGTGGCGAGGGCCATCCTGTGGACGAGAGTCACATACTTACTGCTCAGGAAGCAATGCGCTTTCTTCTCTCCAGAGCTTCCCACTGCCATGTCTGGCATCAGAGATTTCCTCGGCCTGGAATTTGCTGCCGGGCTCCAGACCCACACAGGCAAATCCTGCTCGCCCTTCTCTCCCAGCCCTTACAAATCCTTTGAGCAGCTCTGCCACCCAGCTCCCTTTTCGCATTCACAAGGAGGCTGAGAGACTTCTTCAAGCCCCTGGAGTTTTACCAGGTTGACAGGTCACTGGGCAGAATGGGAAATGAGGGGAATCCAGCAAGTTGTTTTGGGGGGACCCGTGCTGGGCCCTGACGACTTACCACCCATGTGCATGCAAACTGGATGTCGTAAATCCTTGCCAGGATGGAGGGCAAGTGAGAAGAATGCACCTTTTCTTCGTTTTGCAAAATGAAGACATTTTGCTTGTTTGGAATTTTCTCGATCCTCTTTGGTTCTCCAGGATTTCTTGGGCCTTCTCACCCTCCCGATGGGAATTTTTCTGGAGTTTGGAGGTGCATTTTATGCTTTTTCCTGTTCTGTTTCAGTCCCCTTGGCATTTTTGGTGGTTCCCATGGTCTGTGGGGCTCTCTGCCCAAGTCCTCTGCTTTCTGCTCACATCCCCTTTATTTTTTAAACATTTTTTTGTATGAATTTCAGGTGCACAAAACAATGTAATAGACATTTATCATTTATATTCCTCACACAGTGACAGCCCCCTACCCCCCCATCTACTACCCCTCTGACATGGCACACAGCCATTACATTTCCACTGTCTCTATTCCTAATGCTGTATTCTGCTTCTTGTAACTGTATATATATAAAACTGTAGCTGACATTCATTATTATTCAGCTTCAGCTTCAGGTGTACAGTGCAGTGCTCAGGCATCTACACCATCCCTGAGGTGGTCTCCCTAACGAGACAAGTGTCTATCGGATACCCTACAAAATCTTTACAACATTATTGATTACATTCCCCAAATTGCCTTTCGTATCCCCGTGGCCATCTTGTGCACACGTCCCCTTTAAATCCTTTCCTGGGAACTGCCTCCCTTGGTAACTTCCATCTCCTTATCCTCCTCTACCAGGGTCACTCCAGGTCCCCATTCACCATTATGTTCCCATTTCTCCCTCTGGAGTCACTTTCCCCTTGAAGACTCAGACAGGGGCTTGCATCTCTCAATGGGGAAAATGCTTTAAAATCCGCCTTTTCCTAGAGGAGCGGCATGTGCCAGACTAAGTTCTGCTGTTTTCCTCTCTGGACCTCAGGGCCTGGGATGGCCAAGCCCCTTTGTGCCACTCACTCCTGCTTCCCTGGCAGTGACTTATTGGCAAAAGCCTGTCCAGAAAAACAGTTACTTAAAAAAATGGAAATATATTTGACGTATAACATTGTGTATGTTTAAGGTGTACAACATGTGGATTTGTTTACGTATTTTGTCAGCTCTTTAACTGGCGCAAGCCTTCGTTTCTTCACTTATACAATAGGAGTAATAACACCTGCCTGCTAGGGTTGTTTCAAGGATTAGATGAGGTCATATATTTGAATGCTCCTAGCATAGTGCTGGATACCTGCAGGCACTGAATAGCCATCATCTGGCACTTCCCCTTCATTCCTCTCTTCCTCTGCCTTCTGGTTATGAAACTGTCAGCAGTCACCTAAGCCCCTCCCCCACTGCTGGGTGCAAGATGGAGGGTGGGTGCCCTGGCTGGCGCATCCGCAGAGGGACGGACCTTCTGGGTTTGCCTAGAACTGAGGGGTTTGGGAGACACAGAACTTTCAGTGCTAACGCCAGGAGCAGGCTCTCCCCGAACTGTCTGTTTCTGACCCCATCTTGCATGAGGTATGCAGGGCTGGCACCATTCTAATTCTCATGGTTACAGCCTTGGCCAGAGGCACTGGGTCTTGGCTTTGCCAGCCAGGTTCCTGTTTTTCTCCCTGTCGCCCTACTCAGCCAGGGGCCTGTGTGGGTCTGGAACCCTTGGGAATGGTTCAGAGCCGCAGGCATGTGGCCCCGAAACTATCAAAGGTGCCAGTGTTGGCTCCTTCACATAAGTGGTCATGACACTCCCAATCACTTTTGGGGTCACCGCCCAACACCCCTGTGCCATGCCAGGTCAATTACTGTGCATCTCTCCAGACCACATCTGTCTGGCTCTCCTGTGATTTTGTCAAGATTTTTGTGGTGTTTTACCTGTCAGCTCTTGTCTGACCCAAGAAGCAGGTCTCTGAGAAGCAGTTGTCCTTTCTGCTGCACCAGCCTGAGGCTGGGCTTCCTGGCCCAGATAGGGGGTTCAGTCTGCTCCCCTGGACTCTTCATATCAGCTCCAGGAAACCAGGTGCCTGTGCCAGCTGGTGGTACAACCCCCTGGGAAAGGGCTCCTGTGAATCGGTCCCCAGGATCTCCTGGATGTGGACAACCTGTGGACTTTGAGGCTTTTGACTCTGAAAGACTTGTTTTTCATTTCCAAGTCCACCATTAACTCACTGTGCAACCTCAGGGCCATGAACCACCCTCTCTGATCTTGCTTCCGTCTTTATCTGTAGCGGGGGAGTGGTAATACCTTCTACATAAGACCACTGAAGGAGGAGCACTTGGCACAATGCGAGTGGGTACCTAGCAAGAATCCGGTGAGAGCTGGCCCTTTCTTTCCTATTTCTCTTGTTGTGGGACCCTGGCCTGTCTGTTTCTTGTCTCACTGGTGTTATAGTATCTGCCAGCAACAAAAGTAGATGGGGAAATAATAAGCAAAGGCAGTCATGATTTGACTTCTTTTCTCACAGGCTTGGGACAAGTTAACCAAATTTGACACAGCCTTTTAAACATGGATCAATCACACCCAGCTCCACTAGGGTGTTGGGGGCGGGGCATGAGGACTTTGGCAACTCAGTCTTGGGGGGGGGCGGGAAGAGAGGCCTCTTTCACACCTTTCCTTCTCCCCTCATTTCCCCTTTGCCTGAATGGCAGGGTGGAGACTGATCTCCAGGCTGGGCTTGGCCTCAGGAGGCTGTCACAGTCTCCCTTCTCTATCAGCGAGGTAGTGTCTTGGGAAAAGCCCCTGGCTTTTCCTGAGCTTCCACTTGGTCACTGGTAAATCAGGGATATTAATGTCTACCTAATCGGGATTTTGGGGGAGCTCCAACATGAAACGGGCACAAACACTCTTTGTAAAAAACAAAGTGCTGAGTGCACAGAGGTGTGAATGTGGTTATTATGGGACTTTCAGGGAAGATGTTGTTCAGTGTCCTTCTTTTCCTACAGTCGTTTCAGGGGCATGGGATGTGACAGAGGAGGGGTAACATTTGATGGTAGATGGTGGGGGGTGGACCAGTGAGGACCCCAGGAGTAGGGGCAGAGGGAGTGCTGTAGACAGAAGGTCCACTGTCCATTCATCTGGGGCCCAGCTTGTCTCTCTGCCTCGACCGCCCTGCCTGGTTGCATTGATTTACTTGAAAGTTTTTAATGGGTTATAATTGGAAAAGGCCTGGGTGAGATTTGCATATTGATTTGACATTTAAGTATATGATTAAATAAAAGCTGACTGAGGTCATCACTTGACTAAATTGGCTTAATGAGTGTTGATTACCCTGTGCATGTTAATTTCATTTACCCTGATTGCTCCATCTATCTTTCTCAGGATCTATTAGCACCTTTGACTCAATTGTACTTGATGGGACAAGAAGCAGGACAAGGGTCAGTGGGGGTGGTCCCTGGTCTGTCTGCCTGTCCATCTGGCTGTCCACTGAGCCCCAAAGCTTCTAACCCCCTGTAGCATTTTCTCTCTGTCTCCCACCCTCTGCCTCTTAATCACAGAATCTGATCACTAGCTCTTTCTAAATAGGAGTGTTGCCACTCTGCTGCCAGAAAGAAATCAAGTGCTGAGGGAGGAAGAGTGGGGACGAGATGTGAGACCGATGAGAAGTGTCTCTGCTCCCCCCACATTACACCCTTCGCTCCTGACACAAAAATACACCTTGTTGTCTGAGCCCTCTGGGACGGCAAGAACCATTCTGCTCCCTCTTCCACAGGTCACACATTTTTGAAGATGGGGATCCCTACAGCTGGCTTCGATGTCTCTGTTTGCCCCTCCAGACCCACTCTCTGCCCCTCTCCGGTCTGCTGACCCATAAGTGGGCTCTGCTGCCCTCTGACTTCCTTTGTGTTCAGCCAATGAGGACCCTTAGCTGGAGATTGGAGGGAGGGAGGAGAGTGAAGTTGGGTATTTCCCTGGCTGCTTCCTGCTGGCTGACCAAAGGTCTGAGTCTCTGTCTACTGGCTGGCTCCAAGGCTCTCTCTCTGGGTGCCATTGCCATCCTTCCCCTTGCCCCTGCACCACCCGAGTGGTCACACAGCACCAATCTCCGCTCATACGAGCCTGAACAAACTGTACTACCTCTGTAGTTCCCCTAAGCCCTGCCAACACCTTGGTAAATAGACCTTTCATAAACTCTCCTTAAATTATCCAATTTGAGTGTGCCATCTGTTCCCTGCTAAGACCCTAACTGATACAGCAGGCAACATATTTTCCCACTCAAAAATCAGGATACACAGTCTGACAAGTCCAAGCACGACTGGAGGATATAGGACCCAGCCCACATCAGTCCAACACTACCCGTCTGCCCTGTACCCTGCATCCTGGGCACTGGTGGAGCATTTGCCCACTGAGGACCTCCACTGTGTCCTTCTGTCTCCTCCAGGCACCCCTTCTCCTCATTGGCTGTACCAATCCCTTTGACCCTCCTGGAGCCCTGGTCCCACCCACCCCCTCATTCTCAGTAGACACAACTACTTGCAGCTTCATTAGAAAAAGGCCATTAAGTGGGAATGCTCCTAATGCTATATTCTTTCTCACCAGCCTCAGTTCATCTTTGGAGGATAGTATTTTCTGAATATTTTTGTTTAAGACAAACAGGCTCACCTTTGTCCTGTATTCTTCCCCATCTACTTTCTCCAGGGACCCCACTGTTGTATCTTCCTCTTTATTGTCTCTTTCCCTTCCGTCCAAAATCATAAACAGATTTATCCCTCGTGCCCCATCCTCTTCTCCGTAGTAGGCAAACTTCTTGACTGAGCTGTCAGCACTCACTTTCTCCAGCATTTGTGTCCCCACCCTTCCACCTGAGGCTGCTCTGGTCAGCTCACCAGTGACCTCCATGATGACAGCTCCAATGGATCCATCTCAGATTTGGTTCCCCGGCTGAAGGTCATCAAAAGCAAACCACCTTGCTCCTCTCCTGGGCCAGCATGGTGATTATCTCCCTATACTGCCCAGTGTAAGGGGCGCTGGACCTTGGAAGCTGGGAAGGGGAGCTGCGATGCAATGTCCCGCCTGGGTCAGTCAAAATCAGCAGGCCAGCCAGCAGACATCTCTCCCTGGAGCCCACCTTCATCCCACCAGGCTTCTGGACATGATGCCACCAGCTCCTCTCTGTTGTGTAGACTTCTCTTCTTTCCCATTACAGAATGTCTAACAGGCCGTATATTTGATTGAACCAGTCACTTCCTCTCTATCCCAGACCACACACCCTAGTTCCGGCCTCCTCATCTCTTACCTGCCTATTAGTACAGATCCGTCTCCGCTCTCCTTGCCTGCAAACACTCCCACCAGTCCATCACCTGCTCACAGTGACCAGAGAAATCGTTCTGAAACACAAATCTGTTTATGTTATTACCCCTCTGCTTGGAATCCTTGGTGGGTCCCTATCACCCGTCAGTGCAGGGCCAGACATTTTTAGCATGGCAGAGTGTAGCCCCAGGGAACTCCTACTCATCCCTCAAGGCCCACGCAATGGTCTTCTCCCTGCAACAGCTGCCTTGATCCCTCCCCAGCAGAGTTCCCCAGCTTCTGGTCACTCCCAGAAATCCTGGGCATTGGTTGGCTTGTGGTGGCATCACCCCAGTCTCTGCCTCTGTTGTCACATGGCATTCTCCCTGGATGTCCCTTCTCTTATAAGGACATCGATCATAATGGATAAAGGGCTTATTGTACGCCAGTCTGACCTCAACTTACATCTGCAAAGACTATTTCTAAATAAGAGCATATTCATAGGTACTGAGGGGTTAGGACTTCAACATGTCTTTTTGGAGGAGACAGTTCAACCCACTATAGTTGGTGTGAAGAGAAGGGAGAACAGACAGGAAAAGGCTTGGAACTGAAGACAGGGAGAGAACGCTAGACCCGTCTGGGACTGGGGCCAGGCAAAATCTGGCTTCTTCTTTTGAGGACCTGAACCTGGGGAAGGATATTGGGCTTCTGGCTCAGAGCCTAAAGCGGGGGGTCACAGAGCTTCCGGCTCGACCCCACCTAGTTGGGCTGTTGGTAGAGTGACTCAGAAGTGGGGGCTGTCAAACCTGAGGGTGTTCTAGAGACACAATCCTGTGTTTCTGGCATATTTCCCTCACCTTATGGGGCCGAGAAATATAACATTTTTGAAAACTTGGAAAGCTTAGGTTAAAGAAAAAAAATAATCCAAACCTTTTATTTTTCATTATGGGGAAGAGTAGAAGTTTTGGGAGAATTTGAAACATATGCAATCCTCATTTTTTGTAGCACCCTTTTCCTATCTAAAGTCACTCTGAATTTAGGAGTGCAAATGCACCCTTATGCAATTTGGTTTGCTCAATAAAATGATCATGTTTGGCAAATTCAATCAAAAACTATAGCTTGCTCAGATCATAATGACAAATTTGCTAATTGAGTGAAGTTTTCAATGTTTTAGACTCTGTGACAAATGGAACTGTGCGCAGCTGAGCTCCAAGTATGAGCCCCCCTGAGAAAAAAATCAGTGTGCTAGGAAGAAGGACTAACATATGGCAACACAACACATATATATGTTGTGTATAATACAAATGTTACATGTCGTACATTAATAATAATCATATTAAACAACAACGACCATGACTTATTAAGTATACACTATACGCTCTCATTTCAATTAATCCTGAGACAGGGCTGTCCCCATTAAACAGATGAGGAAACTGAGGTTGAGAGAGATTAAGCCACTTGCCCAAGGTTCTATAGTCAGTAACTGGTTGTAGGCCCATGTATTGGGAGCTAAACCTCAGTTCATTTATCAATAAACACCTGCTCCTGTCATGACACTAGAAAGCCATCAGCACTGGCCAGGTCATAGGAGTTTCTGTTTCTTGGATTTGGTGTTGTCTACTGTGTGAGGCAGATATAGACGCCTTCTACATTAGGAAGTAATCTGAGAACTTGAGGGCATCTTGGGACCCTACAGGAACAAGGGCAGGGTCAAGGCAAGGGTCTTGGGCCCTCAGGGGCAGTTTGAAGATGCCAGAAAAGAGAAGTCAGGCCTCAGGTGATAGGCGGGGCACTAAGGGATGCACCCATTGGGAAGGCAGCTGGAAGGGAGTGCCACAGGAGGTGCTGGCATCCCTGGGCCAGGGGCTCCCTGTTTGGTCTGTGCAAGGCCAAAAATGATGCTGGGATGTGTGCCAGAGGCTGGGAAGGAGCTATTTCTGACAGTCCACTCCAAGCTTAGGAGATGCCTGGCTCTCCATGGAGAGTCTGGCACAGTAGAAATTGCAGAGTGGTGCCCTGGAGGAAGCCAGACACAAAACCCGGAAAAGGAGTGAGGGCAAAACAGACCAAAGTCTCTGACCTTTTGCCCCTGGACACAGTCTCATTTCTGACTTGTCACTGTAAGCAGTTTCAGCGTCTGTTACCTTTATTAATTCATTTTGTAGCATTTCCGGTGGCTTCTGAGAAGGGTGAGTCCCCGGATCTCTGCCTCCTCTTCACCTAGGTTTTCCTGCCCTCCCAACCTGGCAGTGACTGGCAGAGCCGACTTTTTTCTGGGCCACTGATTCTGCCCTGGTCCCATGACTCCCCTTCCATGCCCCTCTGCCCTCCATTGCCTGTTCTCTGGGCCCCAGGCAGAGCCCCTCCTCGAGGAGGAGGGAGCTGGTTTCCTGGGCAACGACTGGTAGGGAATGGGGAGAAAGCTGGTATTCCTGCTGGGGAGGGCTTACAGGAAGCATATGCCATCCCGGCTGCCCTGTGAATTATTCAGCGGCCGTGAGAACTGACTCACTCCCCAGTCTGCTGTCTTCTCCTGAGAACCTCCTGCTGTCTCCTCTTCGCAAGTCCCCCTCTGCCTCTGTCTTGGGGGCCTAAACCCCCATTGTGGGCCTCTATCCTCGGGATGCTCTTTCCTGGGTACCTTTGAATCTCTCTCTTATTATTATAATTTATTTGTTTTTCTCTCTCCTTTGAGTCACTGTCTAGCTGTTGCCTCTTTATTGACCACCATACTAAGTGCACCGATACTTGGGCAGGTGAAATAATCTGTCCCAGATAATACAGTCACAAATTGACAGAGTCAGAATTTAAACTTGGTCTGGCTCCAGAGCCTCTGTTCTTGGTTCTGGCAATGGTCCTTGGAGTGATGGAGAAGGTTCTCTACAGAGTCTGCCCTGAGGCTGCCTTGAGCGCCATCGAGAGGGTGTCGGATGGAGAGGCCAGTGCAGGGGTTGTCCTTGTTGGCTGTGGACTGTCCTGCCTGAATACAGAGCTGCCCACCCATCCACTCAGACACCTGGTTCCCGGGCCCCTCCTACCTCAGGCCTGCTGCAGGGCTGGCCCAAGCTGAGGTTCCATTGAGGTCTCGTGGTCTAGCCACCTCATCCCTTAGAGGAGCAGGCCCAGGGCCAGGCCTACTTGCCTCCCTGGAACCTGCAGGCCTCTCTCTCCTGCATCTTGACAGTTCTGAGGAGGGGGAAACCCTGCTCTGAGTGTGGGGGGGTCCCAGTACTCGGGTAAAGTCTCCTCAAGGAGGGAAGAGGAAGGCTTCCTCTTCCCAGAGGAGACCAGGGATAGACTCAAAGGAGCTGTGACCAAGATGGCGGCAGCTGTGGAGTCCCCATGGTAGGCTCTGGTCGGGCCCTGGGAAGCTGGTGGCAGTGCTTCAGCACTCCAAGTGTGGATGAAGCGGTCTGGCTCCCCGTGGGGGCTCCAGGACAGTGGTCCTTCAGGGACCAGGGGCTCTGAGTGCGGGCAGATGTGTCATGCTCGGAGGTCAGGGAGGAGTTGCCCTTTACCTGGGTCACTCAGTTCGACCCAAACACATGTTGAAAATTTCTGTCTAGTTTGTGCAATCTCTTGCACCTGGGGACACCTTCCTGCGACATTATATGCTGGAATCTGCAGTGGGACAGGATCCTGGGTTTGTTATGCCCCGGCTCTCAGTTCCTTATATGGTTGGCTCTTATCATATCATCTCCCCCTGTGTTCCCATGCTGCTGTGACCCATCCGAAGGGGCCAGAGGTGATGTTTTTCTGCTTTGGACCCAGGTCAGGGATCAAGTTGAGAGATGTCACCTTCACTGATATTTAAAGAATGAGCTACCATGTGAGGATAAGGTTCAGGTCGGTTAGTGGTACCCCCCCCCCCCCCAGGACAGCATTTCCAGGCATCCCTGAAGCTTTGTTCTTTGCTGGGATTTAGCTGTGACGGGGGTTAGATCTACTGCTGGATGAGAGCAGGTGAGGAGGTTGGGTGCTCTGAGCAGAGGGGTAGCTTGCTCAGGTACGACATTTGTTCTCTTTAACTTGACGGCTTTGGGGCCTCCCCGTTTATCTATATGTGAAGCCCGGGTGTGTGTTTTGAATGACTGAGGTCAGTAGGAAGTTGGTTTCCTCTGTCTTTCACTACCCCCGGCTTTGCTCAGACCATTTTCTTGCTCCTTCTGGGGAGTCCTCCTCTCACTGACTCCTTAGTGGTCCTTCTGGAGATGCAATTCCTTTACGCTGGGTCTGGGCTCTGACGGCTGCCCTCTTCCTTCCTGCACCCAGGCAGGGCCTCCCTGGGCCCAGGGAAGGGGGCTGTTCTCACCTCTGATCTCTTCCAGTCACTGGAACTTCCCTGGCCTCCAAGAAAGCCCCACTATCAACACGAAGCAGTCATCCCTGATTACTACCTCATGTCCCCCTCCCTCCCGAATAAAACTTATTCCATGCTCGATCAGGAGATTGATCCTTTCCCCTTTTCCTGTCTCTTTATGTGCACATGCCCCATTTGAAGCTGTTCATGTACTCAGACTCCTGGCATGATGCTGCAATTCAGATAGTGGCCACTAGGTGGACTATGGGATCTGGGCGAGAGTCACCTTGAACAAAAAGCTGTTCCACGGTTGTAGATAATTGTGGACATTTAGTGTTTTCCCAAAACTACACATTGCAATTACTAAACAAAAACTGAAACTGTATGTGCGCGTATAAAATATGTATGCAGTAGAATTTATTAAATAACAAAGCATAACAACTAATTTCTAATGACTACATATAAAACGCGATAGCTAATTTAGTGCAAGATGTAGAAATAGCCAAACATTGAAGTAAATCAGGCATCCTCATTAGCCCTTAACTGCTAACAATTAAACATAATTTTACTTTGACTCTTAACTTCTCTCATTCTCAGGGCAATTTAATTTTGGCTTCTCTGAGGCTTGTCTGAGCCCCTGAGACCTCTAGTCAGAGAGAGGTGTTAAACCCCCACGCCTTGGCTTTCTCTGGCTTTAACTGCCCTGGCGAAAGAACCTTATCTGTGATTGCTTTCTGCAAATCCCTGGAAAGGCCTTCGGTCGCCTTTGTCTGTGCTCACAGCCCTATGTCTTCTCCCTTCACAGCGAAAACCAGACGAGGGTGGGATCACGCTCCGTGATCCCGCTACACGTGTGTCACATTTTCCCGGGGCTGTCTTTTTTCCAATTAAGAAAAGCATTTTCTCATGCTGACCCCTTCTCCTGGCCAAACTTCTCAACCTTTAGAGATGGGTCTTCTCTGAAATCCCAGCATGCTTCTCATTCTTGAGGTCCTCCGTTAATCTCACGTCTTTGTAGCGCGTTGGCTCATGCAACCTCTTCTCTGCGGACCATTGCTGTCTGTCTGTTATGACAGTTTAGAGTGAGGGCAATTCCGAATGATCTCAAACTTAGCTTTTGGAAACATGACACAACACTGCATAATGATATTTTAAAATGAAAATGCATGGTTTCCTCCTAGGGAGCTGTGACCACAGGGAATCCCTGATCTGATGGAGGATGCGCTGTAGTTTAGGGGGGCTGGGCCACAGACCCACACTCCTTTCTGGTCCAGGGAAGAAACCACATGAGCTGCTCTTGTCGCTGTCAGCCCCAGATCCTGGCAACCTATAAGACGCAGGTCCACAGGGAAGTGGGGGGAAGGAGCTAGGAGCAAGAGGGGAGAGAGGGAGGGACTGAGGCCGCAGACTCAGCTCAATTCAATTTAGTTCAATATTTGCTAAGCATTTACCGTGTTTCCCCCAAAATAAGAGCTAACTGGAAAATAAGCCCTGGCATGATTTTTCAGGACGACATCCCCTGAACATAAGCCCTAATGCGTCTTTTGGAGCAAAACTTAATACCGGGTTCTTATATTGGATTATATAAGACCCGGTCTTATATTAATTTTTGCTCCAAAAGACACATTAGAGCTGATTGTATGGCTAGGTCTTATTTTTGGGGAAACACGGTACCAAGTGCCAGGCTGAGTGCAAAATGCTAAAATTGAGAGAGCATGGCCAGCTACATAATTTGTGGGGTGCAGTGCAAAATGAAAACGTGGGGTCCCTTGTTAAAAAATTATTAAAAATTTCAAGATGGTGACAGTGCAACATTGTACCAAATGCAGGTGAGAGGGGGGCTAGACACATCCCGAGGTGCCATGGGGTCCCAAGGAATACAGTTGGAAAAACACTGGAAGGAGGGTCTGAGGCAAGACCTGGGTGCTGGTGGTTCATTTGGGGGATAATCCTAGGAAGCAGGAGTGACAGGGACACTGAGGCAGGAAAAGAGAAGAGGTCAAAGTAAGAGTAAGTTATCATGGTTGCTCCTGGGGGCAACGGCAGTGCGATCCCACAAGGCTCCCTGAGAATGCCCTAGAATCCTCCTCCTGAGAGGCTGAAAGCTGAGGCATTTCTTCACTGACTTTCATCCCCATTGGTTGGAGGGTGCCCCTGGGACACTAGCTTTCTTGCATTTCAGACTTGTGCTTTCCTATAACCAAGGGAGCCCCCAGGCTCCTGGGATGTGTGAAGAGGTCCTGAGGCAGAAGTGGAAAGGTGCCGGGGTACCACTCTGAGGTGGGGCTTTTCAGAGCTGGGTG
This sequence comes from Rhinolophus sinicus, assembly GCF_057876585.1. NCBI lineage: Eukaryota > Metazoa > Chordata > Mammalia > Chiroptera > Rhinolophidae > Rhinolophus > Rhinolophus sinicus. Next base: position 25,412,573 of record NC_142514.1, read on the forward strand.
GATCCGAGCCTGTGGAGAACTGTCCACCACAGGCGCGGCTGCAGTCAGAGGTGACACTGGGCTGAGAGGTGTGTGCCACAGGGTGAGGAGCAGAAGGGGACGTGGTCATTCTACATGTTGGAGACTTCTCTCTGGCAGCTGGTGAGGACTGGATCACAGAGAATCCCAGGAAGAGGGGGTGGGAGTTGCCCTGTTTGAATGCCCAGCACCTCGAAGGCCATAATACTCTCCTCCCCCGCTCTAATCATTACTTCTAGGCCCTGGTCCTCCCAGGACCTAGTTATTTCCTCTGCTGCCACAGCAATTGGGGCCCAGGCCCAGGCTGATTAGATCTCCGGGGCCAGTGGCTGGCAGACTGGGTTGCCTAAAGTCACTGCCTAAGCAGCCTGGAGGCTCCCATTTGTCACCTGCATTAGTACTCACGTGACAATCTGTCCAGAGTTCACGAGGATGGTCCCGGATGGCCAATGTGGATTTCCCATTTAGAATTTCCATCCATTTACCAGGGAATCACCCCTAAAGAACACCATTTACGGAGCTGACAAAAGCCAAATTAGATTTTAGATTCCATTGCTGTGTGTCTGTGACAGGTGAGGGCAAAGAAATAGCGAAGAGGAAACTGCAAACACTGCGTTTGCAAGAGGACTCGCTCGCTCATCCTCCCTCCAACAGCCCCTCTGGGTCTTATTTCTCTGCAACAGCCTCGGCCACTGGCTCAGTGAACTTTCTGGGCCACTGTCTCTTTCCGTACCTCCCTTGACCTGTGTCAGTCTCCTTGTGTCCTAGGCATCTTCCCTTGGTCCCCTTGCCCCCATCTCTCTCTCCCTTTGTTTCTTGTTGCCCTGTTTCCTTGTCTCTGACTTCTAGATCTGTTTCTTTGGTTTCCGCCTCATTCTCTATCCACTTTTGGTGGCCACCTTATTCAGCTGATGGAGGCCTCTATTCTATGTGATCAGAAGGCTGTGACAGAGATAATGTCACATGTTCATCAAATCCTATTTTATTCCCTCCCTGGGAAAATTAGAAGACTCTTAAAAGGGATAATGTTAAGTGGATCCTCAAAAGATAAACAGAAGCCAGCCATGAGATGAATGGGGAGGTGGGAGAGAGCTTTCCAGGCAGAGGCATATCTCCCCCCCACGGTGGGATAAAGGCTGTAGAGGGGAGCTGTAGGCTGGGCCTGGGGACCAACTAGCTGAGATGACTGAATGTGATAGACAGAATCATTGGTCCCATTCCTCATAGTTTTAGTATACATCCACATACTTGCAGTGGCCTCATGGTACCAGGAGCACATTTCTCCACTGTTTTAATTTAGGGCTTGATCATATGACTTGATTTAGCCAATGGGATGCTAATAGACATGATACAAGTAGAAGCTGGAATTGTACTTTGTGTGGTTGGGCTTGTGGTCTTGTGCTCTGCCATGGCTGAGAGAAAGCCATGCCACAGAGGAATGACAAACAGGTGTAGGAGACCTGAACTCAATTCATGGCCTGCAGCCAAGCTCAGCCAAGCCCAGACTAGATCAGCAAAATGCCAGCTAACTCAGACTTCTTATTGTTGGCCACTGAATTTGGGGCTGGTTTGTTACACAGCACTATTGTGGTACTAACTGATACACTATAGCAGAGTGAGTGATGAGGACAGTGGGCTGGGATGAAACTGGAGAGGTGGGCAGGGCCAGTTTATGCAGCATCTGTGGAGACATGGTAGGGAGTTTGGATGGGAAGCCTTTGAAACATTTTACTTCATAGGTAGAGGATATAGATGGAGGCTATTGATCCCATTGTATAAGTGGTAGAAAATAGACCTAGAGAATTTAAGCAAGTTGACCAACATCACAGAGAGAGTCTGTCTGAGTTACTACGATTGAATTCCTCCCCTTTGGGTCAAATCTAATGCTTGAGTTTCTCAGTATGACATTCTCTGATCTTGTCTCCAAGTTCTGTTAATGACTTTTTCCTTCCTCCCTCCCACCCTTCCCCCTACACTCCACATGGCCACAGGCCCCTCTACTTTTCTCTGCCCTCATAGTCCCTTGTAGTCCACCAGCACGGTCCCACCTCCCCACTGGCCCAGACCCCTGGGCAGCCATTCTCTTGTGATCGCCTCACCTCTGGTCTCCTGGCCCCATGACACCACTGGCCAGGCAGCACAATCCTTAGCCCTGAGAAGACTCCACACCTGCTGTCTCCCCTCCCACTCCTGGCTGCCAGTGTTGCTGAGGATAAATACAGAGTTTGGTTCACAGATCAGTGAAAAGAGCATGGGATTTGGCATCTAACTGATGCAAGTTCACATCCCAGCTCTGCTGCTTGGTAGCTGTGTTACCTTAGACAAGTTACTCAATTTATCTGATCCTCATTTACTTTGTTTCTGTATAGGGATAATGAGGCCTCCCTCACTGGGCTCTATGATAATGAAATGACTTGCATATAGGCACTCAACAAATAGGAGTTACTGTAGTTATCGTGGCTAATGAGGATGGTTTCCAGCCTCATTGCCCTATGCCCATCATTATACCTGGCTGGCTGTCTTCCTGTCACTCTCCCCCTCCCTGCCACAAACCTGTCCACCCTTCTCACATATCCACCCTCCAATCACTGTCACATTCTGCAGACAACCTCAACTTGACCTGTCCTGTGTAGGTCAAGGTCATCAGACGTAGGCTCTCTCCAGTTCCCTCCGGAATTCCCTCTCAGTCTTCTCACCACCACCCTACCTCAGAGGGAAGAGTCAATCTCTTGGTCAGGTCCCTTTGCCCTCTCCATGATTGCCTTGGGTCATATTTCCTTCAGCTAGCTCCAAGACCCACCTCCATCAATCAGCTCCTTAAGTCTTTATTTCTACATCCATTTGTTCATTCATTCAATATCTTCCCCTCTTTTTCCAGCTCTGGATTAAGTCCTCAGCTGGCACATTCACTCAAGCTTTCCCCAGCTACAGTGCTTCCTAAGCTTTTGCCCAATTTCTTACCTGCCCTTCATGGCAATACTCTTTTTTTGTTGTGTTCACTTCATTTCTTTTTTAAAAATTGAATTAAATTTATTGGGGTGACATTGGTTAATATATTACACAAGTTTCAAGTGCATAATTATATAATACACCATCTATATTTTGCATTGTGTGCTCACCACCCAGTCTAGTCTCCTTCTGTCACCATATATTTGGCCCCCTTTGCTCTCTTCATCTTCCCCCAACCCCCTTCCCCTCTGATAACCATATTGTTGTCTAGGTCTGAGTTTGGTTTTTTGCTTTTAGTTTCCTTTTTTCTCGTGATGAGAAATTTTAAGATCTATTCTGTTAGCAACTCTCTTCTTTTAAGATTTTTATTAAAAATATAGCTAACACACAATACCATATTAGTTTCAGGGGTACACCATAGTTATTCAAGATTTATATACTTAAAGAAGTAATCATCATAAGTCCAGCAACCATCTGACACCACACTATGCTATCACAATGTTATTGACTATATTCCCTATGCTGTACTTTACATCCCCATGACTTATTTGTTTTATACCTGAAAATTTGGATCTCATTCCACTTCACCTTTCTCTTTTTATATTATTAACATTCAATATTTTATATTAATTTCAGGTGTACAGCATAGTGGTTAGACATTCATACAATGTAAGAAGTGATCCCCCTGACTAGTCTAGTACCCACCTGGCACTACACATAGTTATTACCATGTTATTGACTATATTCCCTATGCTGTACTTTACATCCCCATGACAACTTTGTAACTACCAATTTGTACTTAATCTCTTCACCTTTTTCACCCTGCCCTCCTCCCCCTTCCCATCTATCACCCCAATATATAATAGTACCCATCTGACACCATACATAGTTATTACACTATTATTGATTATATTCCTCATATTATACCCTACATCCCCATGATTAGTTTGTAGCAACCAATTTGTACTTCTTAATCCCTTCCACTTCTCCACACAGCCACCCAACCCCACTCCCATCTGGCAACTATCAAAATGTTCTCTGTATCTATGAGTTTGTTTCTGTTTTGTTTGTTTGTTTATTTTGACCTTTAGCTCCCACATATAAGTGAAATCACATTGCATCTGTCTTTCTCTCCACTGACATACTCTACTCAGCACAGTTCCCTCCAGGTCCATTCATGCTGATGCAAATGGCAAGAACCCATTCCTTCCATGGCCAAGCAATATTCCACTGTATATATGTACCACCTTTTCTTTATTCATTCACCCATCAGTGGACACCCAGGCTGCTTCCACACCTTGGCCATTGTAAACAATGCTGCAACAAACATATGAATGCACATAGTGTTTTGGGTTTCTTTGGATAAATAACCAGAAGTGGGATTACTGGGTCCTTTCTTGTGTCTTGTTATAGTCTTTGTAGTACAGTCTGGTAAAGTCTGGTATATTTGTCTGGTATAAGTATTGCTACCCCGGATGTTTGTTCATTTGTTTCCATTTTCATGAAATATCTTTTTCCATCTCTTTACTTTTAGTCTATGTGTCTCTTTCAATCTGAAGTGAGTCTCTTGTAGGCAGGGTATATAAGAGTCTTCTTTTCTTATTGATTCAGCCCTCCCATGTCTTTTGGTTGAAGCATTTAATCCATTTACATTGAAAGTAATTGTTGATGGATATGAAGCTATTGCCATTTTATTATTCATATTTTTTATCCCAACCTCCCATCTTAAAGAAGTCCCTGTAACATTCCTTATAATACTGATTTGGTGGTGATGAACTCCTTTAGTTTTTTCTTGTCTGGGAAGATCTTTATCTGCCCTTTCATGTTAGGAAAGTTTTTAGTCATTATTTCTTCAATAGGCTCTCAATTTCTTGCTTTCTCTCTCCTCCTCCTGATGCCCCTATGATGCGAATGTTGTCATGCTTGATCTTGTCCCAGAGGCCTCTTAAACTATCTTCCTTTTTCTGGATTCCTTTTTCTTTTTGCTGTTCTGGTGGGGTGTTTTCTGCTACCTTGTCTTTCAAATAGCTGATTCGATCCTCTGCTTCATCTAGTCTGCTGGTGATTCCTTCTAGTGCATTCTTCATTTCAGTTATTGCATTCTTCACTTCTGACTCATTCTTTTTTATGGTTTATATGTCTTGTTCTTGCCATCCACTTTGTTGAAGTTCTCACTAAGTTCCTTGAGCATCCTTATAACCACTGTTTTGAACTCTGCCTCTGGTAGGTTGCTTGCTGCCATTTTGTTTAATTCTTTTCCTGGAGTTTTCTTCTATTCTTTCATTTGGTATGTAGTTCCTTGTCTCCCCATTTTGGCTGCCTCTTGTGTTTGTTTCTATGTATGAGGTAGATCTGCTATGTCTCCCAGTCTTGGCTGGGTGGTCTTATGTAGTAGGTGTCCTGTGGTCCTGGCACAGTCTCCCTGGTCACCTGCTCTGGGTGTTCCAGGAATGTCCCTTGTGTGGGTTGTGTGTTATAGTTGAGCCTTGATTGCTACTGGCATGTCAGTGGGTGTGATTGAGCCTTAGGCTGACTGGCTGTGGGGTTTGGCCATGTCCACAGCTCATGGGCTGCTGTGCAGGTGGCTTACCCAACTGAGGGAGATTTACCCCACCAGGCTCTGGTGCCTGTTGAGACCACCCTTTGTGTGTGTTGCTTGTTGGGCTAATTGGCTGGTGCTCTGCTGTGGCCTAAAGCCCCTCTAAATATGTTGGTTCTGGGGCCTTTTGGGAGGGTCTCTGATGCAGGCCCAGGTCACGCACTGCCTGTGACTGGCCAGGGACTATCTGGTAGTTTGCTGCCTATGCTAAACCTGGAGGCATGTGGGAGAGGCCACGTTGCAAACTGAAGATGTCTGCCACCAGTACCAGGCCTGGGGTAGCTTCACAAAAAGCCAGGATACCTTGAGCCCTGCTGCCACCTGCCAGCTCCTTTTAGGTCCAGCCACTGATAAAGCCTCATGCAATACACAAGTTGGGTGAGGCAGGGTGTCAGAGAGTCACTGAAGTGGGAAGAGTTGTGGTTACCAGACTAATGTAGACTCTGGTTTGGTGCCAGTGCTGAACCTGGAGCTACTCAGCAAAAGTCTCAGAGCACACCGAGGCCAGTTGCCACCTGCCTGGGGCCCTTGGACTCTTATAGTTTCCAAAGAAAGAGTGGCTTATGGGTGGGGCTGGCTGCTCACAGAAAGTGCCTCTGGCATTGGGGGAGTTGGGTGGGGCTGGATCCCAGTGGAGCTCACCAGGCCAATCAGATTCAGGTTTGGCCTGTGGGGGGGCGGGCTCAACAGAGGATAGATGGCACCTGCCTGCCGGCTGCACGGGAGGAGGATTCCTCACAGAGAAAATGGTGACTGCCCTCCACGCTTTGCTCTGAAGCCACACACCTTAGTCGCCCCCCTGTACTCTTCTGAGTCCCTCCACCGGAGCCCGGGTGAGTGCCCAGGAGTAAAAATCTGTGTGTGGGCCCTTTAAGAGGACATCTGCGTTTCCTGCAGCCTTCCGTCCCATCTGGATGGTTGGAATCCCCACTATTTTTCACAACCAAATGTTGTGGGGGCTTCTCTTCCCGGCAGCCTGGTGTGGGGCTGGGGTCCCTCCCTTCTCAGTAGGGAGCTTCCGCAGCTGAGATATCCCTCCTGATTCTACTGCCACATGGAGGTTTGGGGCCAGCCTGTTTCACATTTCCACCCTTCCCACCAGTCTGGACATGGCTTCTTCTTTATTTTTTAAAATTTTATTGTGGAATATTAGGGAACAGTGAGTTTCTCCAGGGCCCATCAGCTCCCAGTTATTGTCCTTCAGTCTAGTTGTGGAGGGCGCAGCTCAGCTCCAAGTCCAGTCGCCGTTTTCAATCTTTATTTGCAGGGAATGCAACCCACCATCCCATGTGGGAATTGAACCGGCAACCTTCTTGTTGAGAGCTCGTGTGTGCTCTAACCAACTGAGCCATCCGGCCGCCCCTCCAGAAGCTCAGCGGCAGCTCCCTGTCTTCAATCTAGTTGTGGAGGGCGCAGCTCACTGGCCCATGTGGGAATCAAACTGGCAACCCTGTTGTTCAGAGCTCGCGCTCTAACCAACTGAGCCATCTGGCTGCCCCATGGCTTCTTCTTTATATCATTAGTTATAAAGCTTCTGCTCAGCTAGACTTCAGATAATTCTCCAGGCTGATTGTTCTGTAATTTAGCTATAAATTTAATGGGTTCACTGAAGGACGCAGACACAGTATTTATCTACTCTGCCATCTTGGTTCTCTCCTCTGGATGCTGTTGTTTTCCGTTTTATATCCTACATATGAGTGAAATTTGGTTCTTGTCCTTTTCTGTCTGACTTATTTCACTTAGCATGATACTCTCCAGATCCATCCATGTTGTCACAAATGGCAGTATTTTATCCTTTCTTATGGTTGAGTGGTATTCCATTGTATATATGTACCACATCTTCTTTATCTAATCATCAACAAGTTGTTTCCATGTCTTGGCTACAATGAATAACGCTGCAATGAACATCGGAGTACATATATGTTTATGAATAAATGTTTTCAAAAAATTCAGGTGTATACTCAGAAGAGGGGTTGCTGCGTCACATGGCAACTCTTTTCTTAATTTTTTGAGGAACTGCTATCCTCTTCCATAGTGGCTGTACCCGTTTATATTCCCACTAGAAAGTACGAGGGTTCTTTTTTCTCCACAGCCTCCCCAACACTTGTTATTACTAGTCTTATTGATAATAACCATTCTAACCATGGCGGTAGTAACTCACTGTGGTTTTGGTTTGCATTTCCCTCATAGCTAGCACAGTTGAGAATCTTTTCATATATCTGTTGGCCATTTGTATGTCTTCTTGGGAAAAGCGTTCAGGTTCTCTGCCCATTTTTTAAGCAACCAACTAAGTGGGAGAAGATATTTGCAAAAAATCTTCTATAGCTCCGCTAAGAAGCTAATACACAGCAATACTGTAAAAGGTTCACTCACATTTCCTGTATCTCCCCCTCCATGCTCTTCACACCTACTCCTTTCTGGATTCTGTCTTCACCTAAACCACTTTTGCCAAAGCCACCAGTGACCCACTTACTAAGTCCAGTGACACAGCTCAGTCCTCCTCTTACTAGATCTCTTGGTGGCATCGACACTGCAATTCCTTTGTTTTCTGCAAATTTTTTCTTCCCTTATTTTGGGGCATCTACTTTTTCCAGATCCTCCCGTCTCCTCTTGTTGGCCCCGTTCTTTGGTCCCTGCGGCTCCTCTCGGGGATCAGTCCTTGGTACCTTTTTGTCTCCCTCCTTTAAAGTGGCATCTAACCACACAACATGAACTACTGTATGACCTCGACACTATCTTCTAATCCCACACCTTCAGCCCAGACTTGGCTCCTGTGCCCCAGGCCCATTCGGACAGCTGTGTGGAGTCCTAGGCACAGCCTCCTGCTTGCTCCAAACCTACTCTGCCGTTGTGCTCTGCATATAGGTTAGTGGTGCAGCCCATCCTGCTCTCTGGGTCAGAAAGCTCCTCTTCACCGCCAACGTGTAATCAGTTGCTAAGTCCTGTCAAGTTGACCATCCTAAGAGACCTGACTGAGACGCTACCTCCCCTCTCCCACCCCCTGATTTCCCGGGAACCTTCTCTGACCTTCTAGACAGGCAGGGCCCCTGTCACATTTATGGTTTTCAGTACTTCTCCTGGGCAGCACTCAGTCACACTTGCAATTAAATAAATCATCATATACTAAGTTGTTGAACAACAATCTTCCTGGCAGACTGTGTGGGCAGGGGCTGCGTCTGTCGTGGTTGTCCCTGTAGCCCAGTACCTGGCAGGGTGATAGTATGTGTTAGGGGCTCAATAACTACATGTAGAGGGCATAGGCAGCAATGGGAGGGAATGTACAGTGGGGAGGGGGTACAAATGCCCTGGTGTTTGGTGTTTACATAGAAAAGCACAAAGTAGAGCCAGGTGCAGACCCATGACCACCTTTGCCCATGCCCCAGCCCCCAAAGCCTCTGACAACAGTGACTACTGAGGCTTTTGTTCTGTTGACAGGAGGCAAAGCAGCTACAAGCTCCTTAATCACCTCTCCACAAACATGGGGAAGCCTCATTAATCCCAGTGAACGGATGATCTATTGTTTCTGGCTCAGGTTTCTGATGGACTGGCCTTCCTCTGCAAAGGCAGAAATCCCCAAGGACAGGCAGGTGGTAGCAGCCCCCCGCTTCCTGCCTGCCGTTGACCCAATATGACTGAGGGATGGTACCCCTGGTGGGGCTCTTGGCCCAGGTGAGACCTGTGCTGAGACCAGGACCGTCCTCCACGCGTGGCCACTGCTCACCAAAATGGAAAAGTTTGATGATATTTGGTCCTGTGGGGACATGGGCACTCACAGGCCTGGTTGGCAGAGGTCGGGTGTGTGTGTGTGTTTGTGTGTGGGTGTGTGTATGTGTGTGAGTGCAATCTGGTAGCATAAATGATTAAGTTCGTCAGCTCTGGAGCCAGATTGAGTTGAAATCCCAACATTGGCACTTGGCAGCCGCGTGAGTTTGGACAAATCATGTATCATCTCTGTGCCTCAGTTTTCTCATTTGTAAAGTAGGGATAATAATAGTATCTCCACATAGATTGTTATGAGAACAGATAAGTTAATGTAGGCGAAGGCTTAGTTTAGGGCATCTTCTATTGGAATTGAAACACTTCAGAAGCCCTACTCCTTCTCCCGACCCCAAACCAGGGGCCAGAGGGTTGCTATGGAAACTGTGGGTGGAGGAGCAGTGTACTCATTGGTTCCTCTTTGGCCAGGGTTTTGGGGCCCCCTTTGCAGTGAGACTCAAATCTCCTCAGCCTCACCCCCCTGTGTAGCCCCATCTTCTGCCTTCATGGCTGAAATTGGAGGCCAGGAACTCTGGGTTCTCACCCTGGTTTTGCTTCTGACTTGCGTGAATCTCGGCCATTTACTTTTCCTCTGGGCCTCGCTTTCTCCATCCACGCAATGAAGGAGTGGGCCTAGAAGCGAAATGAACTTTAGTTCATGTGCTACTTCAGGTCCACTGGTGGTAGCTAGACACTGGGACTGAGGACTGTGAAGCTGTGTCTGGCTCTGTAGGGAGCAGTGTCTGCAGTTGCTTTGCTATGTCGGCAATGGACATAGGAAGGAGGAGTGGTGCTCACGTGTGTGTCTTATATTTACCATCCCTAAGCTAGAGGCTTGATTTCTAAGGGGTCTAGCTTCTTGATCTAAAGCTGTTCAGTGCTATGAATGTTCAAAATTAGACTCAGTAACAATCTAGACATAATCTAGGCATTAGTCCCAGGAAGCCCCAGTCATTATCCTTCAATATTATTCAGGTTTGAGGAGGAAGGAGTCTTCTAAAGCTATCTCCCAATTACCCATAAACATAGCTGGTGGTCACCATGAAGGGAAGAGAGACGTTGGCTCTAGGAAATGGAACCCCTAAAGGATCTAGACAGCATGTGTGTGGGCAATGACTAGCCTGGGAGGGGGTCAAGGCATCAAGAATCATGGAATTCCATGGAGCAGGCAGGCCTGGGAGAGTTACCTGGGGCCAGAGGGGGAGGCAATAAGACCAAGGGAGCCAACCTAACAGGTGTGTCTGGGGCTGGCTCTGCCCAGAGCAGGGCTGGTGGTGGGGCTGGGACATAGAAGGTCTCTCTGGGAACGTCTTCCTGTAGACTCCAGCTCAAGACCCTGGCCATATTGGCCTCCTCTTAACAGAACTCGCTCCTGGATGTAGAAATTGGGAAGAAAGCCAAGGCTAAGAGGAATTGATTGAAGTTGGGGGGCTGCAGCCTCTTAGCGTCCGAAGCTCTGACAGTCGAGGGGATTTTCTAGTGCTTCCTTGGAGGCCTGAAGTCACGACAGGTTGCAAGATTTGGAGCAGGTGAGAGTAGAAGAGTGTGAGTAAGGGGCTCCATTGTTAGTGGTGGTAGATTTGTTGGAAGACATCTGTCACGGGCCCAGGGGTTTCCCAGCCTGTAAGGCAATTTTAGAATCAATAAAGTTCATAAGCACAGAGCTCATCAACAATTAAGCTCATGTAACTCTCTCTCTCTATAATTCATTGAAAGTTAGGAGAATGAATTTCATTGTTCTTTAAATTTATTGTCTGCTAACTCAATCAAGGTTCTTTTAGTAACTTAATTGTTTCTGAATTCAGGAACTCCTAACTCAACAAAAGTGTCAGAAAATGAAGTTGATAGTTTAAAACACTATCAGCAAGTACCTTTTCATATCTTTAGACAATGAGCCATTTTCTATACTTAGGCCCTACATATAAGTACATGACACAGTCTACAGAGTTATACAGCTGCTGTCACAAATAGCTATGGTAGACTTGAGGTCAAGGTTTCTCCCCTGCCCCCCACTGCCACATACTGGTTGCGTGACCTTGGGCAAGTAACAACCTCCTTGTACCTCAGTTTTCTCATCTATAAAGTGGGACTAGCAATGTCTGTGTTGCAGGGCTGTTGTATGATTTATAAGGTAATTGTATGGAAAGCACACAGCAGGAGAGGGCCTGACACGTAGAAGGTGCTTAACAAATGGTGGCTATTATTATTTTATTAGTGGAGTAAATGAAAATTTACCATTACATTTAGTTGCAGTAAAGCATGACTTCAATAATAAATGCAGTAACACCTAGATACAATAACGTAAATGCTGTAACACATAGATATAGTAATACAATTAGAACCCAACACAACATAACAGAATCAGTTACATGGTACAGGAACATATAGATGTAGTAATGTAATTGCAGGAAAACACAGCCACAGTTACATATACACATAGTAACTTTCAGCTACACTAAGGTAGATAACAAATCAAGTAACAGCTACAGTATTGAGACACAGCATCATGCAACTATAGTAATATATAGATGCATTAAGTTAGATATAGTAAAAATAGATACCATAAGTCACAACTAAAGTGACATTCCCTGTAAGGGATGGATAACTACAGTAATACATGGATCCCATAATGTGGTTACAATTTCTTATAGGAATTGTAATGTGTAAGTACAATAACATGTAGGTAGAATAATGCCGGTCACAGACCTGCAGGAACACTGATAGAGACAGGCAGTGTTCCGTACAGCATCCTCTCTGCAGTTGGAGTCCTTACCCTTTTTGAGTCAGATTTTCTGAGAATCCTATAAAAGCTATGGATGGTCTTCTTAGGAAAAAAACAAACAAATAAACCAAACCTTCCCAAATGCATTTGTAAGTGGCAAAATTCTGCAGCCACGCAGCCCTAGCTCAAGTCAGATATTTAATGTTTAGGTGTCCTGGATTCAGATACTGGAGAATCCGAACAAGGAGAAAATCTCTCAAGAGATCAGACTTCAGTCCACAGGCAGGTGTAATCCAGGCTGGTGTGTCAGTCCCCTCCCTGCTTACTGGGCTCGGATTTGATTTGGCATTTAGGTGACCCAGACTTCCATCTTGCTGGAGCAAACGGCCCTGTCTCTCTTTATCTCTGATCATGGTTTCAATGTCTAGCTTTTCCTGTTTGCCAATCTTATCTCTGCGGAGATCTGTTTTGTCTGAGCTAAAGGTTTTTTTGACCAATATCTTGTAAATCCCAAAATGTCAGTTCCAAATTGTCCATATCGGTTCTTTTGTATGAGGATGTGGGCAGCTTCTGCAGCCTGGCTGTGCTTGAGGGAGAGGAAGAGGAATAACTACTCGGGGCAGAAGTTGTCCACTGGAGCCCCACTGACAACTTCTTCCCAACCATACTTCCCAGGACAAGTCTGGGGACCCAAGTCCTGTTGCTGCAAACAAAATCCTCTAGCCTTGTTTACAGCCACACACATTTATTATTGCTCATGAGTTTACAGGGCAGTGGATGGTTCTTCTGATCTGGGCCAGGCCTGACTGGTTTTAGATGGACACACTCATGCACCTATGGTCAACTGGCTGGCCTGGGATAGCCTCGGTTGGAGGAATTGGCCCAAATGGGGGCTCTTTCCATGTATCTCTCACATCTCTCTAACAGGCTTATTCATAGCAGCATCAGGATTCTGAGAGGGATGACAGGGGAGAGGGAGGGGAGAGGAGAGGGGAAGGGAGGGGGAGGGGATAAGAATGGGGGAGAGGAGGAGGAGGGAAGGGAGAAGAGGAGAAGGGAGGGGGGAAGTGAGGAGGAGGTAAAAGGGGCAGGTGAGGGGATGGGAGGGGAGAGGGGAGAGGGGAGGGGAAGAAGTGAGGGGGAGGGGAGGGGGAGGATAGGTGTGCAAGTCTCTTGAGGTCTAAGCTTAAAACTGGTGCACTGTCACCTCTGCTAACTTCTATTGGTCAAAGCAAGTCACAAGTCCAGTTCAGATCCAAGGAGTGAGAAAACAAACCACTTCTCTGTGGAGGGAGTTGCAAGTGTGTTGGTACAGAGGGGAGTAGAGGATGGGGGGCATTTTTGTAATCGCTCAACCACACTCCCTTTTCAGGGCTCATTACTGAGGCCCCCATCAAACCCTCCTTTGGGTAGAGACAAAGCTGCATTTGGGGGAGATTTCCAACCCTGCACGCCTGACGCCTGGCACCTGTGGGCAGCAGGACACGCTTTCTGGCCCCTGAAACTCATAATCTCTTCTTTCCTTTGGCTGAGTGGCCCAGGTTACCTCATTCTGACTCAGAGTGGCTTCTAGTGACCTGTGGCTTGCAGACTTTTCCCCAGACAATGGACTGGGCCACATTTCACTACCAGGAAATTGAAACTGGGACCCAGAGGTCTTGGATCATTCAGTGGTGAGTGGAAACTGAGAGATCACGATGTAGAACCAAGGTGGGCAAGAGAGCAGAGACTCAGAGAGAAGCAGAGAGGAGAGAGGCCACGCCAGCACAGAAATGAGGTGAGGAGAAGTGGCCTGGTTGCCTGGTGCTTCTGCTTCTCCGTTCCCATAAAACTTGGGTGAACTCTGTTTTCTGTCCTGGAATCCCAAGACACCTCTCTTTCCTTACACTGTAATTCTCATTTTGCTCGCATACCCCTGTTGGGGGTTCTATTCTTTGCAACCAGGCACTGTTGTTTATTGGACCCCCTTTGCGACAGAAGGCAGGCCAGACATCCCGGCTTCCATGGCACAGTGCCAACCTGGAGACCACCCAGCTAGGACCCCCAGCTCATGCATAGCCTTCTATAGATGCCCGGGCATCGATCCTCCTGGGTCTCACCGAGAGATCAGCCTTGAAAGAACTAGCTCTCTTTAGCTTCTGTTCCAAATCACTGAGGCAGTTGATATCTGAGAGAGAGGATAAGAGGGCCATTGACATTCTTTTCTGAACACGCTAGAAGCTCTGCCTTAGGAAGAGGGCCACATACCTCACTCGCCACAAAAATGGTTTCCCTGAACTAGGTTTCAAGGTTCTGCCTCTTACTTTTATATAGGAATGATTGAGGACCAGTCACCTGAAATGAGTTTCTGCTCCTTCTTTTAAACTTTCATTGAAAGCATTGTTCTTTAAATATCCCCATCAAGTCCTACGTGAGAAATTCCGTTAGGAATTCACTGACGGATAAAAGTTATGGAGAACATTTTATGAGAGAGACTTCTCAAACCCAATCTTTTTTTGCCAAGGTTGCCAGGAAGCTCACACTTCAATTTACCATTCAATCACGCGCAGGCAGTTCCCGATGGTTTCCCATGTCTCTCTGTCTGGAAATATCCTCTGGCTGTGGGAACAGGCTTGGCAACCTTCAGTCAATGGAGAATGAGAGTTGAAGGATTAGAAACCAATATACATATATTAACCAACTATATATTAAATAACTACTATATGTATAACTATATATATAACTATATATATATATATATATATATATATATATATATATATATGTATATGTATTTCCTGTTGCTCTTGTAATACATTACCATAAACTTACTAGTATAAAACAACACAAATTTATTATTTTATAATTCTGGAGCTCACAAACCTGAAATGGTTATTAAGGGCTATAATTAAGGTATTGACAGAGCTGTATTCCTTCTGAGACTCTAGGGGAGAATCTGTTTCCTTGTCTTTTCCAGCTTGTAGAAGCTCCCTGCTTTCCTTGGATCATGGCCCCTTCCTCCACCTTCAAAGCCAGCAACATAGTATCTTCCAGTCTCTCTGTCTCTGTCTCTGACCCTCCTGCCTCCCTCTCATAAGAACACTTGTGATTATATTGGGCCCACCGAGATAATCCAGGCTAATCTCATCTCAAGATTCTTAATTTAATTACACCTGCAAAGTCCCTTTTGCCATGTGAGCTAACACATTCATAGGTTCTGGGGACCTCACTGCGTGGCCAGTATTCAGTCTCCCACAATGTGTACGTATTTCTATCAGCTTCCCTGCCCCACTGAGGGGACAATTCTGAGGTGTGTTTGACCGCCTCACATAGGATCGCCCGGAAGGTTGAAGCAGTAACCCACTTATGGATACACCTTTATTGGTTCTCTTCACTTCCTGTGTTCCCATTTCTCACGTGCTCTGGGGTCATATCTCAGATAAACTCCGTGCACCCAAAGCCTTCTCTCAGGGTCTGTTTTGGAGGAAGCCCAAACTGAAAAGGAACCACATCAGCTTAGATGTGTCTGTATAATTTCCTCACCCTGCTTTGCAGTCCTCTAAATTTTCTATTTTTAACAGTTGTATTATTTTTAAAAACATAGCATCATGTAGAAAAAGAACATGAACGTTGGAGCTAGAAACGCATGGATTCCAATGCTAAGTCAATTTCTTATGAATTGTGCATTTTAAAGCATTACGGGTCTCTCAGATGTCTTATGAGTCATCCAAACTACAGCCCCACCCGGCCCATTTCCCCACTTAGTGTGGTCTTAGAGCAAAGTGCATTTCATGTTTCTCTGATGTCTTTAAAATGGATGATTCATGTATATATGCTTTAGTGTGCAGGATATTTGCTTCCTCAGAGCATTTGTCCTGCACACTAATGATCAGATGGGTTACCAGAGGTTTCCTGGTGTGCGTATTTTGTTTAATGAGAACCTCTAGTTTTGTATTATTGAAGGCCATGTTTCCTCCATATTTAAAATTGAGTGGGGGCAGGAGAGGGCGGATTCTGATCTTTAGAGTTGCACGCCTCTCGTCACCTGGTTCTATAGACCCTGTCTATGGTCCTGATGTGGCTTTAGAACCAAGGAACAACTGTCACCAGAGTGGGGCTTTCAAGATGATCTTTTGGAAGGGGGAAGAAAAGATGAGAACTGCAATTTACATTGATTTATTTAAAAACAAAAGCCAACTGTATCTCTACTAATAGTCAATATATAGATTGACACTGGTGTCCTGTCATGTGTTGGATGGTCATGGGGCATGGAGGGGCCACAGCACACTGGGGGAGAAGTGGAGCGCCACAAAGCGAGGGGTAAATGGGGGTGCATGGCTTCATCTGTCACTTCTGGCTCTACATCTCCAGTGTATATGTGGCCAGTTAAGGGACCTATGGATTATGCCATCCTGTTTGATTTTAAGTACATTTTTAACCAAAGTATATCTTATATACAGAAAAAGTGCACAAATGATAAGGATACAGGTCAATGGACTTTTAGGAAGTGAGCAAATCCATATAACCAGAATCTAGATTAAGAAACATAAAGTTGCCAGCACTCCAGAGGCGACTTTTCTTGCTTCCTTCTAGTCACTATCTACCCCTTGGTAACTTCTATCCTGATTTTTAGCACTGCATATTAGTTTTGCATGTTTTTGAAGGTTGTACAATTGTGAGGCTCTTTCATGTCACATTATTATTGTAGTTCATTCATTCTCACTTTGTATAACATTCCACTGCATGCAAATAGCCATTTTCTTCTTAAGGGACATTTTTGGTGCTTCCAGTTTTTGGATATACTAAGCATACGCAGTCCCACTAAGCACATTTTGTGTATGCCCTTTTATGAGATAATTCAATTTTAAATAAAGTAGCCCTCACAAAATGAGCATGTAGCTTTAAAATTTTCTGCAAAGATATCATGGCTAGCTAATAAATGCAAGCACAAGCAAATAGGTAGAAAGTGGAAAGACTGATATTTCTATTCCAAATAGAAAGTTTTGAGCCAATGATGTAATCAGATCCAATAAGAAATTCAACAAAAAAGGAGAAAAAGTTTAAGAAGATTTTGCTCTGTGGATTTATACACATGGCCATCAATGATAAGCCTTGAGATATTTGCTAACAAGAGTGTGAAGTGTTTGCAATTAGCAAGTGTGGATGTATTGGTGCACCAAGAATTTGTGATTCTCTGCTCAGGCACATGACTTCCTGGCCTGGCTGGAGTTGAGTGTGGCCATGTGACTTGTTCTGGCCATTGGAATGTGAGAAGTGGTGATGGGTGTCACTTCTTCAGGCAGAAACTTTTAGAGCCAGTGGGTAGTTCATTACACTGTCCTATCCTTTTGCCACAAGGACTGCAAATGTTTTGGAAAGAAGCTGCTTTGTTAGTCTGGGTCCCAGAGTGAGGACACTGAGACTCAGAGCCATCGGGTGCCTGTGGTATACAGTACACAGGCATTGATTGAAGTCACAGATGCTGGAATGTTTGTTACCATAGTACAGTAGTACCTCAGTTTTGGAGCGTCTCCATTGACGAACATTTCAGTTTATGAAAACCATAAACCCAGAAATAAGTGCTTCAGTTTTCGAACACACCTCAGAAGTCGAACATGTCACGTGGCTTCCGCTGAGTGCAAGATCCTGAGGCCTAGCTATCGGCTGTTTTCGAACGTTTCAGAACCTGAACGGTCCTCCGGAAGGGATTACGTTCGAAAATCGAGGTACCACTGTATAACCTAGCCTCTCCTTACTTTATACAATAATAGCCTGAAAAATGAAGACCCAGAACACAAAGACAAACCTGTAATTTTTTTTTCCAGTGATGTCTAAAGTTATGTGACAGTCCATCTGGTTCTTTACATAAGTTCTGATACTTTGTGACACATATTTTGATGCCTCTTTTGAGATTGTCTTACTAATAAAACTTTAAAAGCCACGTACCATCAAGAAAACACGTGTTCTTCTGTCCTCAGTCAAAATGGAAGGAATAATCCACAAAAAAACAATCCATGGACAAACTAAAATGCATTCCTTTGTCAGTGAATGTGGTCAGAAGATGTAGAGTGCTGCTAAAGATGTGAAGTAATAAGTACTAGAATAAATTATGCAGTGCGGAGGATTTGCTCCATGACTGGAGGAAAGTTGAGATGTTTCTAACATGTCTCAGTTTATGGTATGTACTAGATTTGGGTTTCAATAATGAAACACACAAAGAATTACTCTTTTATGAGATGTACCAGAGAAGATATAGTTTCAATATCCAATGACTTATTTAATAAAAACAATGTTTTATGGAAAAACAGTCTGAGTACAACCACTGATACAATGGATGCTTTAACTGCAATACATGAAGGATTTCAGGCTCAAGTTGTAGAGATCACTCCAGATATAAAATTCACTCAAAGACTGGCTGTTGAAGCAAACAAGTCAAGGCCAGAATGCACAAAATGATGCAAGATGCCACTGATGTGGTTTATATAATAAAAATAAGACCTTTGGGCTGGCCTGGTGGCTCAGGGGGTTGGAGCGCTGTGCTCCTAATGCCGAGGTCACCAGTTCCATTCCCACATGGGCCAGTGAGCTGCACCCTCTACAGCTAAGATTGTGAACAATGGCTCTCCCTGGAGCTGGGCTGCTGTGAGCAGCCGGAGGTCAGCGTGAGCTGCTGTGTGTTGCCAGGTGCTGCCGTTGGCTGCCGTGTGCCTCCATGAGCAGCCGGTGGCCAGCGTGAGTGGCCGGCAGCTGGCGAGAGCTGCCGTGAGCTGCTGTGAGCAGCCGACCCATGACCGGCGACCGACTGCCTCAGCCAGGGAGTGAAGGCTCATAATACCAGCATGGGCCAGGGAGCTGTGTCCTACACAACTAGACTGAGAAACAGCAGCTTGAACCGGAGTGGGGGGGAGGCAGAAGAAGGGGGAGGGAAAAAAATAAGACCTTTAATATATAGTAGAATCCTGACAGTATTTTGCAACGAGCATATAGAGGTTTGATTATTTCTTAATGAGATATTGAGGTTTGATGGTTATCTGTGGCAGAGTACCTTAATGAGACAGGGAATTTAAAGATGAGTTATGCATTTTTCTTTTACAAAAAGAGAAATTTTCAAGCTTGCTGACTATTTTTTCTAATGACAACTGGCTGTCAATATAACATGCTAGCTATACAACCAAAATTTTTTAAATTAAATTTTTAATTTTGAAATAATTTTAGATTTAGAGAAGACTCACAAAGATCCTACAGAGTTCCTGTATACTCTTTTCTGAGTTTCCCATAATGTAACTTCATACATAAATAAGATACGTTTGTCAAAACTAAGATATTAATATGGGTGCGTTACTATTAACAAAATTCCAGACACTATTCAGGTTTCACCAGTTTTTCCATTAATGTCTTTTAAATTTTTTTGTTCCAGACTCCAATCCAGGATACCACATTACAGTTAGGCAACAGATATTTTGAAAGAAACACACACACACACACACACACACACACACACACACATTTTCTCTGTCCCTCCAGGGTATATATATATATACATATATATTTTTAAGATTTTATTGGGGAAGGGGAACAGAACTTTATTGGGGAACAGTGTGTACTTCCAGGACTTTTTTACAAGTTGTTGTTCTTTTAATCTTAGTTGTGGAGGGTACCATTCAGCTTCAAGTTTTTGTCCTTTCAGTCTTAGTTGTGGAGGGCACAAGCTCAGCTCCAGGTCCAGTTGCCATTGCTAGTTGCAGGGGGCGCAGCCCACCATCCCTTGCAGGAGTCGAACTGGCAACCTTGTGGTTGAGAGGACGTGCTCCAACCAACTGAGCCATCTGGGAGCTCAGCGGCAGCTCAACTCAAGGTGCTGTGTTCAATCTTAGTTGCAGGGGGCGGAGCCCACCATCCCTTGCGGGATTCGAGGAATTGAACCGGCAACCTTGTGGTTGAGAGCCTACTGGCCCATGTGGGAATCGAACCGGTAGCCTTTGGAGTTAGGAGCATGGAGCTCCAACCGCCTGAGCCACTGGGCCGGCCCTCTCCAGGGTATATTTGATATATAAATAATGACTGAAAGATAATTTGCCTTCTGACAGAAACTAGTGCTATGGAAAAAGCATTTTTAAAACAAAACATTTGGAAATGTTACTGTTGTTTTGTGATTTTTGTTGTAGAAAATGATATACATCTATCACCTATAACAACGCTTATGTATGTAAACTTTAAAAACTTGGAGACCGAAAATGTTAACCTGTTTTTAAAAAATTCTTTCAAACAAAGTGTTTCAGAACCTACTTGCTAAAACTATAAAAATGCTAACACCTTTTGATTGCAAGAACCCCTGATTGACATCAGGGAAGATGGAAATTTGCTTGCTGAATTTCCAACAAAAAACTTTGCATAATTGGTGGATGGGAATGAAAAATAACTGTGAAGATTTAGTAAGCTCAGCCAGCATTGCTGTTTTCCCATTTGGAGCAATGCATCTTTGCATGGTATCTTCCCCCACCCAGCCATAACAGCAATGAAAATCAAGTACAGAAATAATTTGAATTAAGAACCAGACCTTTGATCTGCTGTATCATAAAGCTTTGCTTTTGCAAAATGAAACATTTTGAATCACATGGCTCTCATTAAAATTTTTAGTGAGAGCACAAATGCTTTGGACCATTAATAAACACAATAAAATCAAATAATTTAAAATATTTTATCGTTATCCTATTTTTGATCTGAATAATTTAAATTATGTTTTACAATGCATGTAAAATACGAGTGCAGTGATACAGGAATATACTCTATAAATAAACATGCTGAGTGCAGCCTGCGCTCATTTAAGAAGAACTGTAGGGTGGCAGGATAGGGCAGTTTAGGATGGGGATACCTGTGGAGCCAGTGCTCGTGGGTGCTGAGGTAGGGGCCGCTCTGTGGCCGCTGGAAGGTCTGCCTGCACAGAAGGGGTCAGAGCCACCAGCTTTCCATGGCATGAGCCAGACTTCAGGCTGTGTGCCAGAGAGACGGCCAGGGTTGGCCTGAGAGCCACAGCCCAATTCCATTCCAGGAGGGAGTCTAGAATTAGCCTGTTGCCCTAAAACTGTCAACCTGTGTCCAGAAAAGTCCCATGGGCACCCATGTTGCAGCCCTCTCTGACCCCGTCTCTCATAACCAGTCTGGATGGAGGGGTTCCCTGCTGATTTTGGCAACAGCACCCAGTGCCTTCTCTGGTCATGGAAACTGAGGCTGCTCTTCTCTATGTTGAGTCTGCCAAGGCCAGGCAAGCTCCTCTCTCACCCCAAACCCCCTCTCACGCGGCACTTCACATGGTCTGTGGGGGTTCTATCATTTGGGGCCATATCTTGCTCCTCTTTGCCTGGCAGACTCCCACTGTAGTGGGTTGAATGGTGGCCCCTAAAAAGATATGCCCACACCCTAACCCCCAGAACTTGAGTCTGTGATCTTATTTGGGAAGAAGATCTTGGCAGATGTAATTAAGTTAAGGATCTTGAGATGAGATTATCCTGGATTGCCCAGGCAGACCCTACATCCAACGGCAGGTGTCCTTATATGAAACAGAAGAGGAGGGGATATATATTCTCAGAGGAGAGGAGAGGAGAAAGCCATGTGAAGATGGAGGCAGAGATTGGAGTGATGCCAACAGCCACCAATGTCTGGGAAAGGCAAGGAATGGATTGTCTCCTAGAGCCTGTGGCGGGTAACACCTTGATTTTGGATTTCTGGTCTCCGGAGCTGTGAGAGAATATGTTTCTGTTGTTGGAAGCCACCCACTATGTGCTAACTTGCTATGGCAGCCGCAGAAACTAAGATACTCACTAACGTTTTCGTCCGAGCTTGGACATGTGGGAGGCCTGTCTGGCCCCTCCAGTCTGGGTTCCGTGGGCTGGGTCTCTCCTATCACTGATTCCTATGTGTTAGGAACACAGTCGCTCTATCTGATTAGCCGTTACTTTCCTGGGGGCAGAGGCCATGCCATTCTTATGACCTATTGTTCTTTGATGCCCAGAGAAAAAGTCCAGTACATGGTAAAAATGATGACAACATCACACATTTGCTGAGCATTCCCAAAGACAAAGGCACTGTTCTAAGAACATTAAGCACAATATCTGATTTATTCCTTGCATCATCCCTATGTGGAAGGTATTATTATTAGTTCCATTACACATGTGAGGGTAACTGAGGCTCAGGGCCATACCACTAGTAAAGAGAGCCAGGAACTTGAACTCAGGTCTTTGGCTCTAAAGCTTGCATTCTTAGCTCCTACTGCCTCAATGAGTAGGAGCTCGGTAAATGCAGAGGGTGCCAAAAAAATGTATACACATTTTAAGAAAGGAAAAAACTGTATTAAAATTGTAATACTCAATATGTACCGATAACAAAAGATGAATGTGTCCTGTGTATACACTTTTCTGGCAGCCCCAGTATTTGTCAAATAAATGAATGATCCTTTCTTTAGGATGGGAGCCCAGCCTTCCTCATCTGGGGTCTAGTCTCTTTATAGCAGTGCCTCAGTCAGGGCTTGTTGCAAGAATCCATATTGTACACAAGTCCAGCAAACAGGCAGTCTGGCTCCACAGCTCAGCACTGAGAAATCCGTCTAAGGCGCGGAGAGCTGCCAGAGGCGGTCACTCTGTGACAGCTGGCAACTTGATGGGATGTGGCAGGGAGGGGTGATGACTCTGGAAATCAGAGCAAACCCCTGCAGCCCCCGACCTCTGCCAGCCCCAGGGCAATGCTGGGCAGCACCTCACTTCAGCAATGTGTGTTTATTGGTGAGCTAGCTCAGTATCCAACCCAAGTTTAATTAATTTTCCTCAGCATCCTTGAGTGTGTGCGTATGAGTGTGTGTGTGAGTGTGTGTGTGTGTGGTGTATGTGTCTTCGGGGGGTGTAAAGAGAGTGGAGATATATATGGGAATGTGATACATTTCAGATGATTTTTTAAAAATAAAAAACAGTTAAAGTAATACTTTCACGCCTAAAGGGGGTAAACTTCAATTATCTTGAAAATTTCCTTCTGAGCAAAACCCGTTGCTGATAATGTTGAATAAATGAGGTGTTACCATATTAATATTGTCAATAATGACAAACATTTGCACAATTATTTTCATGCTACAAGACACTCATTCATTCATTCACTCATTCACTCCCTGGTCTCTGTATCAGACAGGAATGTTTACAGCTGCAAGTATCTGCATATTGACCTAAAAGTGGCTCTAGCCTAGTGGGCATTCATTGTTAATTAACAAGAAATTTCATGGTAGGAGGCCCTGGGATTGATTTGGCAGCCCAGGGTTATCATTGAGCATCCACGCTCTTTTCTTTCTCATCTGCCATCCTCAGATAATGGTGACAT
This sequence comes from Rhinolophus sinicus, assembly GCF_057876585.1. Taxonomy (NCBI): domain Eukaryota; kingdom Metazoa; phylum Chordata; class Mammalia; order Chiroptera; family Rhinolophidae; genus Rhinolophus; species Rhinolophus sinicus. Next base: position 25,435,954 of record NC_142514.1, read on the forward strand.
TTCTACTTGTTGTTGCTAGTTGTCCTCTCCAAACACATTATTCCTCCAAAGCAGCCTAGAAAGCATAAGGCGGGAGAAAGGTGTCAGAGCAGGGGTGCTCTTCTTCCAGAACCCTCATCATTTCCCCTATATCCCATTGGCTAGAACTGGGTCACATGCCCACTCCTTCACCAATCACCATAAAGGGCAGCAAAGTTGCCATGTTTGCTAGTGCACACAGGTACAATTGTCACCTGGCCTGAACTGGAGCTCTGTCAGCAAGAAACACGGCAGAATGGCTACATTCATTCATTCCTTCATTCCACAAATATCTTTCCTGTGCCCTGTTCTAAGTGTAAGGGATATATCAATGGTTAAAACCGAGTTCTGGTGACTGTCCTATACTATCTCAATTTTACGGATAAAGCAACTGGCTCAGAGAACTGAACCAATTTGCCCAAAGCCCCAATAAAATGAGGTTGAATTCAGAATTCGGCCCCACATCATTCCAAAGTCCACGTTCCTTCCAGCACATGTAGTTGTCTCGTTGCGTTGACCTTTCTGGAGCAGCCCCACATGCGTAGCCTGCATCCTTTCTGGCAGGATGCTAACAGGGCTGTGTTTTCTGCCCCGATCTCTTGCTGGCAGGTGGGGTCCTGCCTGTTCTGAGATGTATGGAGTCCCAGGATGCTCCTGCAGGATGCAGATGGAAGATGCCCCCTCTCTAACAAATGAGCAGGATCCCTGCAGATGGGTCCCAGATGGTGGCATTATCTGAGCGGTGGGATGGAGCCAAGGGAAGGTGCTGGAAGAGGGTGGGGGCCAGGCTTGGTCAACCAAGTGTTCAATGGAGAGCATGGCCTAGGCCGGAGGGCTGGTGCTCTGTAGATGCAGAGCTGTTATCTGTGACAGGTGTGGCTGAGGTTGGCACGATTGGTCTGACTGTGGCACCTGACATTTTGCAGGGATCAGGGTTCAGTCCTGTCAGGGAGTGGTACACACCCCGAGCTCACGGGAGCTTCTGAGAGATGCTGAGCCTGGAGGCAGGGATATGATGGCTCCTGGCTGGGTCTTCACCTTCAAACTGTGACCCTGTTTGCAGACCTGAGGGCAGGCCCAGGAGGCATTCTACTCCTGGGAGCCCTGTGTGGGTCTCTCCCGTTTTCACCTCTCATCATCCCTCCTGCCTGTCACAAGAGGAGTGGCTAAAAAGGCAGACGCCTCACTTAAAACTCATGTCTCTGAGTGTGTGCTTTTATTATCCTCACTTTTGGGACAAGGAAATGGGGGACACATTCCCCACAGGCAGCCTACCATCCGCTGTACTGCTTGGCTTTTCTGAAACCCGCTAAACTGGTAACTATGGAGTTTATAAAAAAAAAAAAATCTTTCCGCAACAAGCGTGGATCTCTCTTTATAAGGAATCGCTGCTGCAACGGGTCCCTCTTCATTTGTCTCTGTAACACAGGGAGGCAGGGAGGTCCAGGAGAAAGAGGTGGGCTTTCATGCTGCTCACGCTGGAATTCCAGGCCTGACTCTTGAGCCAGTCACTTCATGTCTCTGAGGCTCTGTTTCCTCTTCTGTGAAATGGCTTAATAATAGTCCACAGTGGCCGCCACTATTACCAGCCTCTCTGTCCCTAGCTCCCAGCAAGGGGCCAGCATGGGTAGCATCAGAAGAGGCTTGTTGGGTGGCATGTCTGTGTCTTCAGCGGTGACTTCTGTCTGTGTGGCTGGCCTAATGCACGCTTTCTTTGTTCCATCCCATTTGTGTTGCTCCCTCCTGCTGGGGCCTCCTGCTTGGAGACCTTCTTTTCCTGTCTTTGGCATCTCCAGAGACAGAGAGCTACTCTTGCCAGTGCTTCCTGACCCCCCATAAAGTCATCTCTAGGGCAGGGCTAATCCAGGCTTGTGGGGGGCAGACAACCCTGAGTGGTGGGTATGCTTCCCGCTCACCCACCCATCAGTGGTGGTGGCCTCACCCAGCTGGGCGAGTGCCTGGCTGGCTGAGGGCCCAGAGGAGAGGGGTAGGCTGCACTCTTCTTAGGGTGCAGAGGCTCTGGGCTGCAACTCGGGGAGCTGTGCTGGGCCTGGGCTGTGACAAAACAGCACAGCTGGGAAAAGAGCCTTCTCCTGGGGGTGTGAGAGGCAAGGCAAGGCATCTGTGCCTGCAGTATGCCCTGTTCCCCCTGTCATCCTGAGGCTGGTTTCTGGGGTGGAGCTGCGGAGCCAGATGGAGGCCAGAGGCAGGAGTCCCAGATTCCAGTCCTAGCTCTGTGCAGCTTGGCTGAGGGAGCCTGGGCGGGTCCGTTCCTAGTCTCTGCACGGGGAGTTGGGGGAAGCTTTACCATGACTCTCATTGATGTGAAACTGTTGGACCCAGGGCACTCCCTGGGTGATGTGTGGACACACTCACCCCTAAGATGTGAGGGAACTTGGGTTGAACTGGCCTCTGTGACCTCTTGGGGCTTTGGGGGAGAAGAAATCCCCCTCCCCTGACACACCATGGACCACTGACCCACTCAGTCTCTGAAGGTTATGTGTGCATTTGTCTGTGTGTTTATATCTGTTTGCATGTATACGTACATGTCTCTGTGTGTATGTGTGTCCTTCGTGTATATGTGTGTCTTTTTGTATGACATGTGTCTTTCTACATTTGTATGGATGTGTGTCTATGCACCTGTGTGTTATTCTGTGTGTATGTGTGTGCGTGCATGTATTTGTGCTGCTCGTGTGCTCAGCTTCAAGTGCTTCTGCCTGCTTTCCCCACCATCCTGGCCCTGGGACATTGGGAACCCTGTGTGAGCTCAGCCCCTCCTCTGGCTCACACACCTGGCCATCTTTTCCTTGGCTCCTCAGCACAGAGTGTGAAAAAGCTGGCATTTCTGTTCATCTTTGGGATTTTAGTCACTTCTCTAAATGGTGGGAATGGACTTCAGCAGGTGAGTTGGAGCTTTGTCTTTCTCAGGTTTGCTTTCTGCCTCTTGCCCCAGCCACTCACCTGTCTTTCCCTCACCTGCCTTACCGTCTACTTTCCCTTCCTGGTGGTCTTTGACTTTCTCCCTCGTCCTTCTTTCCCAGGTTCTGTCCCTGCTTCCCTCTCAGTCTCTCTCTCCTCTCTCTGCACCGTGTCTCCATCTCTGTCTCTCTCATCTCAGCCACCAGAACGTGCTGACAGCTGCTCCTCTGGGAGGCGTGAAGACAGAGTTGGCAGCTGAGGAGCTGTGGAGACTGCAGAGCCAGGAGCCCTGGTGGGGCTGTTCTGCATTTCAGATGGGAGGGGTGGCAGTGTCTGTGGGGCAGAGGAGCCCCATGGAGTGCCAGCAAGAGCTATGGGGTCCAGTCAGGTCAGCCCAAGAGGGGACTGAGATCTGCAGGGAGTTGGAGGTGGGGTGAACGGGCAATGAGGGTTCGAGAATGGTGTGTGTGCTTGTGTGGGGGCGGGGGGAGGCGTGAAGCCTGGAAGCTCTTAGAAAGGAGAAGCCTGCTTTTCTGGATCTTGTCCCTGTCCACTCTAGCCCACCATCGGTCTGGGCACTAACACATGGAGCCGTAGCAGATGGCACAGGAGCCCAATTCCTATGAGCGCTGGCGGCAGCAGACCGGGAGAGGCCTTGCCATCTGGGAGCAGAAGGTGCCTAACACGCATTATTGCACTGTCAGTGATGCTAGGAGGCTGTGGAGGAAAACTGGGAGGCAGTAAGCAGGAGTGACAGCCATGCTCTCCGGTGCCCTGATCATGTACGCAGCCCTGAAGGTGACCTGGGGGTCAAAGAGTCACAGTCACCTTGCACTCTTCAGTGCCAGGGGGCTCATTCTGTGTTTGAAAACCAATGTCTCCTAGAAAGAATAAACAAGGTCACGAACTCCTATTCATCCCTCAAAGCCCAGCTCAGATGTTACTTTGTCATGGGCAGCCCTTCACGACTCTACCTAGACACACTCTCTTCTGGGCCATGTCTCTTCCTTGAAACTGTTACATCACTGAGGACACCATTTGGTAATATTGGTGCACTTATTTATATGTCTTCTTGAAACGTGGAGCACCTTGAGGGTGTGGCAGATTTCTTGTTTATCTCTGTGTCCCCAATGTCCAGCATGGGGTGGACCCTTAGTAAGTCCTGGAGTGACCCAGACTGGGTGTGAGAGGTGAGGGTGGGCAGACAATATGCTCCAAGCCCAGGGGTCCCCAGGGCACTGGCTCTTAGTCAGTCGATGAGCTCCATGGACTGAGGGTCCGTTTGGTGCAGCTTCCCCGGGGGCCCCGGGGTGGAGAACAATATGGAGGTGTTGGGAACCTTCAGGAGAGACATGGTCCTGGCTGGGAGACTCCCAGTCTGAGAGGACAAACATGGCCTGTAGAGAAGGTGTGTCTCCTCACCCTCCAGGCTGGCTCGTCACCACCAGTATGGATGTCTGTCTGTCTGTCTGTCTGCCCTGTCTAGTTAAGTTTTAAAATGATTCCTCCTCCCTCCCCCCCCCCCACCCCCGAGTCCTGTGTCTAATGAACCTGACATTCAGAGAAAATGTCTTTGGGAAAGGTTATAAGAGGGAGGCAGCATTCTCGCTGACAGTACCTGTCCTTCCCGCACCAGCACTCTCTCCTTCAAGATGAGGTGCCAGCGGCCCCTCCCCCACCAGTTGTCCTTCAGTCTATGGAAACCCTCTCTTCTAGAAAGACGCAGCTCTGGACCTGCCTCTTCTGTTTATTCATTTCCCCTGCTGGCCCTCGATGACACAGAGATAACTCGGACCCCAGCCCTACCTGACAGAGCACCTGGGAGGGCGAATCCTGGGGACCCCTACCTGAAATCATGGTGCCAGGGTGTCTCTGCAGGAGTGGGCAAGAGATGAGGCAGGCGAGGGAGGCGGACTGAGGCAGCGAGAAGTCCCAGGCTCCATGCTCACACGCTTGGCCTCGGTCCTGAGGAAAATGGTGAGTCACTGGAGAGTCTAAGCAGGGGTATTGGTCATATTTGTGTCTTAGGAGGATGGCTCTGGCTGCTGGGTGGAGGACGGATGTCGGTGGGGGCGGGTAGCCCCTGCCACTCGTGCTCCCATTGGTGATGGGGCCAGTTAGGATGACAGGCTGCCCTCCGTCTCTGAAGGTCATGCCTCTGATCCCCCTTTTGGTGCAGTTACATGCTTTGATGGCTGGTGGGGATGGATTTGCCTTCAGCACTTGGTGTGCCAAGGGAGTTGAGGGGGCAGTTATGGGGCCTGGAACAGCCATGGTTCCGGTCCTGGGAACTTGGACACGTGACTTAAACCTATCTGTTCCTCTGGTTCCTCATCAGTGAAATGGGCACAATAATAGCAGCCCCCATCCTGCTCTGTGAATGAGAAGGATGCAGTTGTAAATGTGCACAGTTTTCTTGGCACGTGTGTCATTATTAAAGGCTGATAACCCAGGCACTACACAGGCTCTTGGAGACCATACAGCATAGCAGTGAAGAATGTGTGTGGTCATGGCAGGCGGCAGGAGTTGGAAGCTTGGCTTCGTTACCCCCTCACTGCATCTCTCAGCCTCAGTTACCTGATCTATAAAATGGGGTCATGACAGTACCTACCTCAAGGTGTACAGAAGTAACTGCTCTGTTCAGCGGTGTACGCACTCTTCCATCCTTTGGCTAAGAGGCACAATTATTCTCCAGGGTAGATGGAGCAACATATCTTGATGTTTGGTGACATGTCTTGATGGCTGTGTTTGGAGTGAAAATTGCCTGCCTCCTCCACCACCAGGGGCATGGACTGTGGGCGACCTTGCCCTTTCCATTGTGGCAGATGCTGTGGTGCCCCACCCAGAGCACCATGCAGCCCCAGCATCCCCCTGACTGAGGGCTTTCTGTTGCCTTATTCCAGGTGCTGGTTGGACTGAATGGCACTGAGGGCAGCCCTCAGCCAGTAATGAATGGAAATAGAGGATAAATACAGTTCTTTTGACCCTTGGTGGGCCACCTGTGTGGCGGGTTCCACACCATCTCCCAGAGGTCCCTGCAGGACTGAGCCCCAGGTGCCCCCCATGGTAATCTGCTCATTAACACTGCCCGTACCAGCTTCCTTCCCTCCCTATCTTCCCTGTTTCCCCACCTCTGCTTCCTGGGAGCACCCACCAAATGTACCACTTGCACCTAAACCCTCGACTCAGCTTTGCTTCTTGGTGAACCCAGCTCGAGACATCCAACATGATGGGTGCTTCCCCAGGATATAAGGGAAGAGATATAAAGAGGGTTTGAATGACATGGGGTCTGAGCAACATGGCAAGAACCCATGGGCTTGACAACAAGAGATGGCAATGAAATGTTACCAGGAATGGCTGAGGTTCAAGAGCATTGGGTCAATTCTAATTCACGTACCGTGCTGTGAAGCTACTGTCATTATCCTCAAACCTTCAGTAAAACTCACTCACAGGGAACAGCATTATGTCCTTAGCTGCTTTGGGGACTCAAAGGAAAGGCAAGGCAGCAGCATTCTTTGGGTTAGTTCAAAGCAAAGAAAAGATTCTAGTGGCAGGAGCTAAGACCCAGAGGAGATGAGAATTCAGCTGAGTGATAGCTAGGAGAAATGTAAGTCCTGCAGGTATCAACGGGGTTGCAGGGTTTCCTACCATATGTGGGATACATGCTGGGGTCAGTTTACTTATATTTGAAAAGAAGGGTGAACCCACAAGGTTGGACAATGTGGGGACATCCAGGTGCCTGGTGGGGTGAGGTTATATGTGCAAAGCGCTCAGCACAGTGTTTTACTCACACTCATTGCTCAGGAGATGATAGATAGGGCCCTTTCTGAGGAAGGAGGTTTTCTGTGCTAAGCTAGGACTCACAGCGGCATGGAAACTTGGCTTTCTGGAGCTGGGTTTGAAACAGCCAGGCTACACCCCACTCCATCTTCCCTTCCTCCCCAGGCTTGAGGGAGCCCTTTCTCCTCCTCACTGTCTCCTTTGTTAAGCAGGAAAGTCCAGTGTAGGGTGCTTGTTCCTCTGCTCAATTTTCTGGACATCCTTGTTTTTAGTGTATCCAAATCTCAGACTCAGGGGACGTTTTATTTCTAATTTGTGGCCAGACATAGATAGCCACAAACAGGACTGCAAATAAAGTTACTAAATGATCAGGAAGCAGCCATTTGTGCTCTTCATTTTGTCTTATAGCTGCAGTATTTCCTTCCAGCCACAGGGCCTTTGCACATGCTGTTCCCTCTACCCAGAATGCCATTTTCCCAACACTGCCTGTCTTGGCCTCGTTAATTCTTACCTACCCTTCGAATCTCAGCCCAGGTATGGCTTACTAAGGAAAATCCCCCTCGATTCCAATTCCAGGTTCCTCTCTTACAGACTGTGTTCTTTGCTTTCAAATCTCAACCTATGTGATTATGTGAATAGTGTCTGCAAACCAGCAAGCATCATGAGGCGGGGATCATGTCTGAAACACGCCCCCACCCCCTGTAATCTTGTACTGCCAGCAGTAGCAGAGCTGGCCCAGAGAGGATGCTCACTAGATATTTCCTGAAGAAACAAGGGAAGATACGTTTAGTTCCAGGGTTAAAGAGGTCAAGTTGGACTCCGTCTGTGGGTTCCAGAGCTAAGGGGGCCTCTTAACAGGCATTTCTCCACCCTCCTGCCTCTAGGTGACTCATTCACCTGCTTAAAATGTAAACATTCCCAGTTCCTGGCTAAGCTCTTCCCACTGTGTGACTGAGGAGTATTAATTGTGTGGGGATGCCAGTGTGTTAAGTGAACAAAGGGTAGTGTGGGGCTTACATTTAGAAAACAAAAGGGTAAGTTTTCTTTCATTTTTCTTTTTTCCCTTCCTTCCTTCCTTCCTTCCTTCCTTCCTTCCTTCCTTCCTTCCTTCCTTCCTTCCTTCCTTCCTTCCTTCCCCTCCCTCCTTCTTCCTTCTTTCCCTCCTTCCTCACTTTGTCTCTTTCTCTCTCTCTCTCTCTCTCTCTCTCTCTCTCTCTCTCTCTCTCTCTCTCTCTCTCCCCCTCCCCCCCTTCTTTCCTTCCTTCTGTCTCCTCCATTGTAGGCTTATTCTGAGCTTTTAAATGCTAATGAATACCTCGAATCTCCAAGAGGAAGCATCTACTCAGCAGCAGCTTGAAAATGTGTTTGATCCCAGAATTTAATGATTCATTGATTTTTCAGAGCAAATTCAAGATTTGTGTTTCACAGAAGATTATTGGGGCACATGCTGTTTCATGTTTAAGGCCCCTAAATTTCTGGGTCCTGCTACCTCTCGGTGTCTCCTACCTTTACTCTTTGCTCTAGCCCTTCAGGGAAGTGTGGTCTTCCAATCACTGTATAATCTCTCCTGCTTCCATTCCTTCTGTCGGGATGTAGGTAATCCTACTGTCTGCTGGCTGAGCTCCAGTTTATCCTTCAAGGCCAAGATCAAGTATCACTTCCTCCGTGAAGCTCTCCCTAACCCTTCAACTGTTCCCAGAGCTCCTGATCTACCCTTCTGTCATGACACAGCCATGCTCTGCTGTAAGGAGCTGTTGATGTGTCTGTCCTCCCTTTAAGTTCCCCAGAGTCAAGGTCAAAGCCATTTCTTATCTATGCCCATGTTCCCGATGACCAACACAGGACCTATCACAGAGTGGGAGAGCATAGATATTTATTTGCTGAATGCTGGCACCAATAGGGGTTGAGATGGTAATGTTTCCAATCTGAAAAAAAATGGTAGCAAGAGATCGCCCAGCCTCCCTTGCCAAGATCTGCAGTGAAAATCTCTGTCCCTTCACCCTTGTCTTCCGCTTCTGTGGTTAACCCCATCCTGAGTGGTTGGGAATGGTATGTGACATTCTGGTAGGTTTTAGTTCCCAAACCCCATTACATCTTTGGCTTTATTTGTTTTGCCAATAACGAGTGCATGGGAGGATGAGGGATGGGGTGAAAATGGGGAAAGGGTATGCTCAGGGGTGGGTGCTGCACATGACATTTGCCCTAATCAAGGTCATGGACCAGACTCCCCTGGTCACTTTTGGCTCCTTATTTCACGTGGCCTCTCGTGGGCATTGAACAGAGCTGTCCACTCTATCCCTCTTGAAATATCATCTCCTCTCGGTTTCCAGGTACCAGATTCCAGCTCGCTGGTCCTTCCCTTCTCCCCATTGGATCTCCAAATGTTGGAGGGCCCAGGGGTACAGTCCTGGGCTCTTCTCTATATTTACTCTCCCCTAGGAGAGCTCACCTAGTGTGCTGGCTTTAAGAATCATCTCAATGCTGGTATCGCCTATCCTTCCCTCGCCACTGAGATCCTCATTTGTTTAACTAGAAGTTCCACTTGGATGTGTAACGGGCATCCAAACCTACTTCTGCCAAAGTAAGATCCTTGATTCTCCCTGCCACCAAATGAATTTCTTCTCTAGTCTTCCCATTTCAGAAAATGGCACCATTCCTACTTAGTTACTCAAACCAAAACCTTCAACAAATTTATCAGTAAGTCCCATGTGCTCTGTTCCTGAATGTAGCCTCAATCTACCCCATCTGTTCATCTCACTGCTACCACCACGCTCATCTCTCACCTGGACCATTGTAACAGCATCCGTACAGATGTCTCTGCTTGCTCGCTTGTCCCTTACACTCCTTCCCATTGCCACACACCAAACTTGTGAGCGTTATTGAAAGAATGAGGGCTTTGCAATCAGGGAGATGTGGGTTAATATCCTGGTTCTACCACATTTTATCTGTGTGACCTTGAACAAATGACTTCTCTGACCCTCAGCTTCTCATGCATGAAATAAAGATTAAAGCATTCCACTAGCTTCGGACATGAGGTGTCTTTAGGGTCTTCTCTTCTATGGTGAAAATGTTAAGATAGGGCTAAGGGGTAGACCCCTTGGATTTGATTTCACCGTGACAAAACAAAACCAGACTAAACATCATGGGAGAATTGCATTTGGAAATAGACATATGCTAAGTTTTGTGACCATTATAATTATATCTACTAAATATCAAGCTCCTCTTAGGATGATTTACATACATTGACATATAATGTTTAAAACAACCCCATGAGATATACCCGTGTGTGAGACTCAGAGTGACTGAGTAACTTGTCCAAAGGCACACAGCATGTAAACAGCAGGGTCAAAATTGGAACCTTGGTCCCGTTCCTTGACCCCTAGGAAGCCTGTGCTTTCACTTTGTATGGATAGATCAACCTAGATACAGCTGCACCCACACAGAGGCAGTCTCATTCAACAGAGGGCATGCTGGCCTTGGAGTTGGTCTTGGGTTCGAGTCTCAGCGCTGCTGTTTAGAGCAATCGTCTCTGTTAAACCACTAAATCTCTCAGAATCTCTATTACCTTGTAAGAGAAAAGCAGCAAGACAAGAGGTGTTATCTCATCAGGTGGTGTGAAATCAAATGCAATATTATGTGCTAAAGTGTTTTGTAAGCTGAAAACACATGAATTATCCTTTAGTCCCTCAGTATTTGTGGCAATATGGGTCCAGAGAGGCTGCTGTGTTTTGGGCGCTCAGTCTACTTCTTTGAGTGCTCTCAGGCACCTGGAATTACCGTGGCGCCCCAACCTTCTCAGCTCAAACCCTCGCTTTGTTCACTCTCCCCTTAGCTCTTATTGTTTTCTTGATTCCGCTTCTCTCTCAAACTCTTCAGACCCCTCCTCGGCTCTCTGACTTTATCTCCCATTAGTCCAGCCTCCTGGGACACCTGCTCAGAGGTGCTCACTTGGAAGAACACATCTGCTTCTCCAGCTCCCAGTTTGTGTCACGGTGTTATTCCCACCCTAGGAAGATAGGTGTGTTCTTCGCCCGCATGTGATGTAATAGGAAGGATTTTTTCGAGCTCTTATTTCGGGATTCTTATTGGGACGGCGCTGTAAAAGGCAGGCTGCCTCTGTTCAGACTTGCGCCTTCTGCTTCCTAATTCCGGTCCTTGTCATGTAATCCCATCCCACCCCGGGCCTGAGGAGTTGAGCACATGACAGCTTGTGGCCAGCAGGGGGCAGCAGAGGGCAGCAGAGTATGAACTAGAAGGGGTTGGGAGAGAGGGCAGGTGGTTCTGTGGCTGTCTGTGAGAGGCCCTGGGTGCCAGGGTCTGGTCACTGGGTCTGCCCTGCTCCAGTCTCTAGGCCACACCCTCTGGAGTGGCCTGCAGTAGACAGCAAAGATGTGGGAATTGCCTCCAGGAAGTTGGTGGAGAGAACGCATCTCTAACAGTGGGATGGGATGCTGGTTGCAAGTTGACACAGACACCATTGGAACCAGTTAAGGCAAAAACGGGACTTCACTGGCTCACCGAACCTGGGTTTCAGGGACAATTGCAACCAGGAACTCAAAAGCCATCAGGACCCTCTCCCTCCTCTCTCGGCCCGCTTTCTTCTGTATGTTGGCTTTATTCTTTTTATTTTTTTTGTTCTCCTGCAGAATGGCTCTTTCCAGGGTCTGGAACCATGGTCATCAGCAGTTCTGGCTTTCCATGTTCCCTGATTCACTGTCGTTCTTTGGTTCTGATGAGACAAACCGCAGGGGAGACTTTTCGTTGTCCTGAGTTGGGTTATACCTTGCCTAGGTGGCCAGGGGTGGGGTCCTCTGTTTGGCAGCCAGTGCTGTGTGTTGTTGTGAGGGAAGGAATGTTCTCCAAATGAAGGGCTTTCTTGTAGGGAGGAATAGGTGGGTTCTGAGATACACAACAATATGCACCTACCCCAGCCCACGGTGGTATGTGACACCTCCCCTTTTGCACAAGGCACCAACCCATTTCTCTGATTCTCTGAGCCGACCTTCAGGGCCAGGTTGGCAACTCCCACCTCTGCACCCTCCTTCCTGAAATGAGGAGATAGCATCCCGGGAAGACCACAGATGTCTCTCTGTCTTAAATTCACCTCTCTCCTGGCCCCTTGGTGAAGATGGAGTCTCAGGTGGGCATGAAGAAGGGGTCATCGTGAGATAGGGTCTGAGCTGGAGGGTGGTAGAGGAGAGGAGGGGTCTGACTGCCTCAGTGAGTTCTCAATTAAGATCAGCAAATAAGTGATCCTTACACTTATTCTGCCCAAGATGCATTGTAAAGAGGGACTCATTCACTCTGAGCCTGTCATTTCCTGCTAAACCTGGAAGCTAAGCAGGGACTGCTTCATGCTGCAATAAGTATCATTACCTGAGCATTAGTGGTGGTGTCTTCTACCTACAGGGTCCTCTGGTAAAGTATGGACAACAGGGATGGGGTCTGTGGACGCTTTAGGAGAAACAAGCAGTGTCCTAGAGCCTCCCTGGCGGAGGCCACAAAGGATGGGGACAGCATGCCACACAAACCTGGTGCAGGAACTGCCATGGGTCCAGTGGTGGGGTCAGGATGGGGAGACAGCACTGAGGGGACTTGGCCAGACCTTTGGGCAGTTTTTTACCCCAGTTCCTTACATGTGTGAAGTATTTGCAGACATTGCCTTATTTGACCCTATGGTCTTTGGTCCCATTTTACAATTGAGGAGCCTGAAGCCGAGAGACAGAAAGTGACTTGTTTAGATGGCTGAAGTCCGTTGGCAGAGCTAGGACTGGGACCCCGGGCTCCTGATGCTCACACCAGGTCACTCTCTGTTGCCCAGAGATAGAACAGGACAGGGAAAGAGAAGGAAGCTCATGTGACACAGTCACAGGCATCTAGAGAGGGAGGCCAATGCACATGGCAGCCCCTGGCTGAGGCCTCGCAGCCCCTTGCAAGGGCCACAGGGGAATTCTGTAAAGTGAGTTGTTGGGATGGCTGTACTGATAACACCCATTTGCCTGATCCTGTTGGACCAAGTGGGCGTGTATTGAGTTTCCTGTAGACGATTCATTTCAACTTCTGGCATCTTCTGCATGCTCAGGCCTTTTCCTGAGCTTCCTGTCTGCATAAGCACACAGGACTCCCCAGCAGGAGCCCACAGCCATCTCAGATTCCCTAGCGCTCAAACTCTCATCTGTCTCCATCCCTAGACTTCTCCTCTGGGATGGCCCAGCTCAGTGACCAGGATCATCTTCCCTGAATCATTTCAAGTCAGAAACCTGAGTGTCAGCTTCAGCTCCACTCTCCCTCTCCCCCATCCAATCCACCGTCCAGTCCCCTGGATTCCTCTTCCTTAATGTCACCCAAATGTGTCCTGGCACAGGTCCCACCCTGTGCCAGGTAACCTAGACCATAGAAGATGGAGTGACTTCTCCCCGCACACGTCCTCCAGGGAGGTGGTGTCTCTGCTCGCCAGGGCTGAGGATGAGGCATGACAGGAGATGCACCCATCGAGGGAGGGACAGCAGACTTGGCATCCTTTGGGGAGGGGAGGTAGGCTCAGAACAGAACTGTTGACAGACTCCAGGCTGCTATATTGGGAAGATTTGACAACACACACAAGGAAAGAGTGAGGGTGCGTTGACGGCTGGTGAGAGGCGTGGGGGCCAGCTGGGGATGTACGCCGCCACCCACGCAGGAGGAAGTTGGGAACAGATTGCTTGGGACCGGTGCCAGCCTCCTGAAGAGTTGTCTGCTCCCTCTCTCCTGGTTCTGGCACTTGCTGAGTAATGGGGGAAGGGGATGCCTGGTTGCACCCCAGTTGGCCAGGACCATGGGGTACGAGGTTGCACTTTAGATGGGAGCCTAGCTCTGCACAGGGGGCCTATCTGCCACTGGGCCTTCGTTCCCCCATCCTGTCCCATCCCATCCCATCCCATCCCATCCCATCCCATCCCATCCCATCCCATCCCATCCCATCCCATCCCAACCAATCCAGTCCTAATATCATCCTAAACCTTTGTATTGCCATCCTAGCTCATCCCCATTCCAACTCATCCCTTTTCCTACTATCTCCAAACCCTCTGCCATCTCATCCCATGCCATAGTCATCAGTACAGGACATGTCGTCATATTTTGTTTGTTATTATCTCACCTTGAGTGGATGAGGAAACGAGAATGAGTTTTATTTTTTGTTTAGAGCTTGGGGCAATAATTATAGTCTGCCCATCCCCACCCCCAGCTGTTTGGCACCAACTAAGCAATTACTCAGGAGTTGGGCAGATAGTCATGGAGAATGTGGCTTGAAAGTGTAGCCACAACTGGGCCCCTGAAGCCCTGCTTCTCCAGGCACAGACAGAACTGGACAACTGCAGGTGTCTCCGCCAGAGGCAGCCCCAAGGGATTGACCCACATTCCACGTTCCTTTCCCCCAATCTTCCACCAGACGAATCATTCCCTAGGGAGTCTATAGGGATATTTCTAGTTTAGCACCTCTGGGCACACAGTAGGGTTACGCTTCTTGGCTCCTTATGGTTGAGTAAGATGCGGCTGTAGAAGTGAAAATGTAAGTGATCTCCAAGTATTAATGTGCCTCCCCTGCCCCCGCCCCAGGTGAGATAGAGGAGCTGAGAGAACGAACAGTGATTCGACTCCCACTTCACTGACTAGATCTGAGGAGGAAATAAGAAAATGAGAAATAATCTCCTTTTAAAGTGCTTAATGTGAGCACTCAATTCATTGCAAATGCTGGCGCGTTGGGGAGAATTGAAACTGGCCATCTCTAATCCCTCTAATTATTTTAAAGGCTGTTCTGCACTGCCACCTCATCTTACTCCCACCCCATCTGCTGGAGTCCTCTCAGATGAGATCCCCACTCTCAGGGGCTCTGTTGTCCCTCCTAAGGCAGGGGACAGGGGGAAGACAACAGCTTCTGAAGACTGGCAAGTCCCTGCCTCCCATCCCATCTTCTCTTTCCCTTAGTGAAGAACACAGAGGTGAGGTGGGCGGCACATCTGTAAGGCACCCAGCACCTGGGAGAGCTGAATCCACGCTGGGGACCCCTTCCTCCTTGGGCTCCCCTCCCCCCTCCTTGCCTCAGCTCCCTTCCTCATTCTTGCAGGGCCCTGCACAGTGGATTCCCACCCCTTCCTGCTGGCTGGAATCTGGGTGTGTTTGCTGTGACTCTTATTCTCTGGGCAAGTGTTGGTGGGGAATGTTGATCAGCCGACCCCCTTTACCCCCATGCCTCTCAAGTAACTGAGGTCTTGAATGCAGTTCAGAGACTTAGGACAAAGCCAGCAAGGAATGAATTCCTGGGAGGGAGGACTTGAGCTGCACTTGTTGAGTGTGTGTGTGTGTGTGGGGGGGGCGCTCAGGAGGGGTCAGCGGAGTGAGTAGATTTGCAGAACCGCTGGCATTTCAGGCTGGGGAGGATGAAGAGCTCACATTGGCCGACCCATCCTTTTTATAGATGGGCACACTGAGACTTGGGGAGGGGCAGGGACAGCAGTGCTGCAAAGGGAATTAGGACAGCTCAGGGCCGAGCGACCTGTCTCCCAGGTTCCTCCAATTCCGGAGGAATGTCCGACTGGAGCAGCGATCGATCTTGCTGCCCCGGGCAGTCCCTGTGCCTGTTGAGTGCGGCTGAGAGAGAACAGCAGACAGATTGGATTGTCTTTCCCTTGAGGCTTGTTACCCTTGAATAAAGTGGGGAGCTTTTGGCCAATGACCCAGACATACTGGGGTCTGCCAAGCGTGTGCTCCCCTTGGGTCTGGATGCTGGGCAAACCACTGGCCTGCATCCAGACGGGTGGTTCCCAGTCCTGGCTGTATGCCAGAGTCACCTGGAGAGCAGAACAAAAGAAAGTTGCCCTGCCCACCTCAGGCTCTCTGAAGCCCTGCTACAGGTGATTGCTTCACAGCCAAACTCCTCTGTGGGGTTCTGTAAGAGATCACAAAGTCCCCTCCACAGGGGAGCGTGGGGAATGGGTTTTCCTGAGAAGAACATGCTGGAAGTGTGACTTGTTATAGCTGTATTTCAATGGGAACACAACCTGAACTGGGAGGGGAACACGTGGCAAAAGCCCCAGCCCGACCCTCCCTTGTGCACATTTCTTCCAATCGCATCCCCTTGACCTGCAGGGAGCGCCTCGCCCGTGGGCTGATTCTAACGACACAGCGCCCCGCCAGATCCATTTGCCACGATTTCCTAAGTATTGCTGCCTCGGGTATGGTCATTAGCAACTCAACATTAATATCTCCCACGTCCATCATGACAGTGATTAGGGGCCGAGACTTGCCTTCCGTCTTGCGAGGGGGTGTGAGGTGGGTCCCCAAGTGGGTGGGGAAGGAGGGGGACAGGCCAGCTTGTTAAATCTAATTACCTGGCTGCAGACAGCGGCCTGGGCTCTTCTGAGAGCCGGCTGGGCCCAGAACATATCCCTCCGCCTGCCTCTCCACCATAACGAGTGGCCCGCCACCGGCTGCCGCGCGGCTAGATGGGACTGAGTTTAATTGCTACCCAAAATGTCAGCCCTTTCAAACCCACAGTATTTCATCACTTACCTTTAAAGAAGAGGGGGAAAAAAATCAATTTGGACTGTGAGTTTCGGCAGCAAAGCCTGCAGAAAGGGCTGCCCGGTTCTTCAGGGGAGCTGTTCTTTTCATTAAAATAGCTATTTTTAAGACTCTCTCCCTCTCTCTCTCTTTAACACGAGATGAAAAATCCCAGCTACAAGAAGAAACCCTTTCATGAGGGAATAATAATATAAAAAAAAAAAGAGTTTAAAAAAGCCCACTTCTAAAATGGGTCCCTTTTTTAACCTCTCAAAGGTTAAAAAAAGAAAAGAGTTGTATTCTCAAAGGACCTACACACGTGTGATCTCATCTCACCCTCACAGAGCTTGGGGTGTTGGGGGAGGGCAGGTGTCATTGTCCCCATTTTATTTACCCCAGAGGCTAAGGCTCTGCTGGGGGGGGGGGGGGCATGAGGTCACCTATCTATTCAGGGGGCAGGAAAGAGATCCCTATTTTCTGCTCCCCACCCAGACTGTTCTCTTCCTATGGATCCATGCAGCCTGTCTCCAGATACACCTACCTCCCAAACTCCCAAATTCAAGCTGCCTTCTAGTCCGAAAGTGAAGGTAGGAGGCATTAAAAAACAAAACCAAAGCACCGAGGCCCCTTAGAGTTTAACATTCATGAGATCACAGCCATCCTTTTTTCCCCAGGGAGGCCCCCCCCCCTTTCCTTTAGAAGAAAGGAATGTAACTCTTTTGGAGATTACATTCCCTGGAAACTGGTTTCTTAAGCTCCCGCCTGAAGTACTGTTCCAAAGTCTGCAGACTAATTAACCCCATTGTTCAGAATTAATCACTTCAGGAATATTTGGAGTCAACAAGAAATATATCAATTGGGCTCTTAATAAACCTAATGAAACGACTCAACATAAAGGCATACGAAATAGACTTTTAAAACATTAGCATAAACCACCAACCTCCCCGAGCCTTCAGCACACAATCAATCTTAATTGGCACTTTATTAGCACCAAGAATTGCTATCAATTTGGCAAATCCCCCCACATTGCCTGTTGAAATGACAAAGTTTTTTAAAGAGGAAAAAAAAAGAGAAAGGAAGAAACTTGAAGATTTTGGTGAATACAGAGAGAGGAGAAATTGGGAGTCTCCCGGTAGACATGGAAGTAACTGGGTCTAAAATGTCCTCTCCACTCACTGGAGTCCAGTGGAGGCTGGGATTTCCACCACCATGTCCTTTAGGGTTGAGGAATTGTCACTGACACAGAGTTGGAAGAAGTCCCCAACTGTCTGCCTCAACTGGGTTCACCAGCAGAGAGATGAGGGCAGTGTTTGGGGTGAGGAGCCTGGGCACGAGCAGAAAGGGAGACATGGGTGAGCTATGAGGAAGGGCTTGGACTCCATGCGTTTTTGTTTCTACTGTGATAAAACATTTGCTTCCAAAGGCTGGGGACTGTTTATAATCCTGCATTCTCTAGTCCCTCTTAATTTCTGACAATTGTGCCCTGAGTTTGGGGTAAATGTTAGAGGGGCCCCATATTCTCCTTAGCAATCTCAAGTCAACTGTGAGCCAGGAAATAAAATTCGCTGGGTTTTATTTCGAGGGGCTTCACACAATTTGTTTGTCCATCTTGGGTGTCTGTGACCACTCTGACACCACTGTCCTCCCTTTTCTTCCTCTTTCTCCTTCTCCTCTCTTATTCCTCTTTCTGTAATTCCTGGGATATGGTTTTAGGGCTCAGCCTAGCTAGGCAAAGTGGCCCCCTACTTTCTGGAGTGGCTCTTGCTTGCTTAGAGCTGCCAAAGAGGAAGCAGTCTTGGGTGCTGTGCCAGAGAGGGCATAGATAACTCTCTGCCAATGGACAGAGAGTCAGAGAAATAAAGGGAATGCAGCTCATGCTTGATTTGAGACTGACAGTTGAATCTGGCCTTTCCTGTCATATGCTCCCAATTTGGATTAGAGGCTAAAGTTGTGGAGCTATTATGTGCACAGGCTCTGGGGCCAGGCTGCCTGGGCTTGAATCCTGGCTATGCTGCATCTTAGCTGTGTGACTTTGTGTGCCTCAGTTTTCTCATCAGTAAAATGGGATAATAACAGTGGCTCATAAAAGAGTTGCAATAAAGATTGAGTAACTAAGTGCAAAGTTCTTAGAACTGTGCCTGTTACAAAGTAAACACTATACAAGTGCTTTGCTCTTATTGTTGAAAAGGAAACTGGAATAAAGTGATAGCTAACTGATCAAAAAAATCAGTTTTATCTCTCTATATTCCTAGCAATGAGCAGTCTAAAAATGAGACAATTCAGTTTACAATAGTGTCAAAAATACTGAATAGTAAGTTTAACCAAAGAAGTACAAGAGTTGTGCATTGAAACCTAAATAAATGGAAAGACATCCGTGTTCATGGATTGGAAGACATACTATTGTTAAGATGACATTACAGTCCAAAGCAAACTATAGGTTCCATGCAGTTCTGATTGAAATTCCAATTGTCTTTCCCTTCTTTCCTTCGTTCCTTCTCTCCCTTCCCTACCCTCCCTCCCTCCTGTCTTTCTTCCTTTTTCAAAAATGGACAAACTGATCTTAAAACTCCAATGGAAACTCAAGGAACCCCAAATAGCCAAAACAATCTTGAAAAAGAACACAATTGGAGGACTCAAATTTCACTATTTCTAAACTTATTACAAAGCTACAATAATCAAAACAGTGTGGTACCAGGATAAGGATTGACATCTAGATTAATGGAATAGAATTGAAAGTCCAAAAATAATCCCACACATCTATGATTTTTGACAAAGGTGCCAAGATCATTCAATGGGGGAAAGAATAAACTTTTCACTAAATGGTGCTGGGACAACTGGTTATCCACATGCAAAAGAATACATTTGGATCTCTATTTCACACAATATAAAAAATTAATTCAAAATAGGCCAAAGACCTAAATGTAAGACTTAAAACTATAAAACTCTTAGAAGGAAACAAAGGTGTAAATCTTAGTGACCTCGGATTAGGTAGTGGTATCTTAAAGATGACACCAAAAACGTAAGCAACAAAGAAAAAACAGATACACTAAATTTCAGCAAATTAAAAACCTTTGAGCATCAAAGGACATTGTCAAGAGAGTGAATAGACCTACAGAATGGGAGGAGATATTTGCAAATCATAAATCTGATAAAGGCCTAGTACCCAGAATATATAAAGAAATCTTATAACTCAATAACAAGAAGACAAATGACCCAACTGAAAAATAGACAAGGTATTTGAATAGACATTTCTCCCAAAAAGATATAGTTATGGCCAATAAGCACATGGAAGGATGCTCAACATTAGTCACCAGGGAAATGAAAATCAAACCCACAATGAAATATCACTTGACACTCCCTAGGATGGCTATATAAAACAACAAAGTGGAAAATAACAGGTGTTGGCAAGGAACTGGAGGAACTGGAAGCCTCATCCATTGCTGGTGGGAATGTGAAAATGGTCAGCCGCTGTGGAAAACAGTCTGGCAGTTCCTCAAAAAGTGAAACAGAGTGGCCATATGTCCCAGCCAGTCTACTCCTAGGTATATATCCAACAGAACTGAAAACATGCTTTCACAAAACTTGGTACAGAAATGTTCATAGCAAAAATACTCATAATAGCCAAAAAGTGGAAACAACCCAAATGTCCATCAACTGATGAGTGGGTAAACAAAATGTCGTACAGCCGCACAATGGGCTGCAATTCAGCCATAAAAAGGAATGAAGTCCTCACAGAAGCTACCACATGAACAAACCTTGAAAATATTGTGCCAAGTGAAAGAAGCCACACACGAAAGACTACACATTGTCTGCTTCCACTTAATATGAAATGCCTAGAATCAGTGAATTCATAGAGACAGAAAGTAAATTAGTGGTTGCCAAAGGGTGTGTGTGTGGGGGGCAATCAGGACCGCCTGCTGACAGGCACAGGGATTCTTTTTGGGGTGATGGAAATGTTCTGGAATCAGATAGTGATGATGGTTGCTCGACACTGGGAACATACTAGAAACTACGGGCTCATACATTTGAAAATGGTGCACTTCATGTTGTATGAATTTTATCTCAATTAAAAAAAATTGCAAAAGAGAAATGCAAAGCTGGTCATGTCAGTCCCCTGCCTAAAATCCTTCCACTGGTTTCCTGTTGATCCTGAGACCTGCCTGAGCTGATGCCCGCCATCTCCTTGGCCTCGTTTCCAGTCACTTGGCCCTTTAACTTTTGGATTCCAGTCTTCTTTCCTTCAGTACCTTAAGGGAATTGGCCAGGCTTCCGCCCTCTCTGGGCCTTTGTACATGCTGTTCCTTCTTCCGGAAACACTCTTGTTCCACCTTCTGCATCTTACAAGCAACTTTCCATGACCTTCCCAAGCGTGTCAAGACTCACATAGCCCCAGTACTTTTCCCTCTGAGCATCTGTCCCTGTTTGTGTATTTATGTGTGTATGTACACACACACACACACACACACACACACACATGCACGCACGAGTTTAATGTCTACCTTCCTCACTGGACTCTGCACCTCGTGCCCTATTTTCTGCCTGGTTCTTAGCACGGTACCCAGGGCCCAGCTTCTAAGTGAAGCATCGGTCGGTCCCTTCTACTGTGGGTTACAGGGCCTCCCTCTGCCGGCCCCGTTCTTCTTGGCGGCCCCCTTTCATTCCTCTAGGCCAGGGGGTCTCAATCCTGGCTGCCCACTTGGCTTACCCAGGGGAGTTTTTGTTTGTTTGTTTTTGGTAAAGAACCCAGGCCCAGGCTCTGATCAAACAATTGAATCAGAATTCCTGGGCATGGGACCTGGACAAGGGTGATTTAAACCTGCTCGGTGATGCTCACGTGCAGGCAGGTTGAGAGCTACTGCTGTAGTGTCACTTCCCTCCTGGCCTAACTCAAACCAACCTGCATTTACCCTGAGCACCTGTGAAGTGCCAAGTCCTGCACAAGACCCAGCCACGTACAGAGACCTAAGGTCCCTTTCCTCAAGGAGCACACCCCTCTTTCGAGTTTCCCGAAGGGCTTTTTAATACCAGCTACGACCAAGAAACACAGTAAAGCAAAGAATGCAGGGACACAAGTGTGAGCTTAAAGCCATTGCGGGGACACCCCAAAATGGCTGTGACATCTCTTGGCCTCAGGGCTCCCCCAGCCCTTGATCCCGCTCCTTGACTCTGCCTCACTTTTGCCCATGGCTGGGGGCTTCTCCAGTCTTCTCTTTGTATCCATCCTGGTTGGGTAAGACCTCTACGGGTATCTTCAAATGTTCCAATCTAGGTTAATACACATTTGCAACTCCAGGCTGGTTCTGCCTTGGCAGGCGTCCATCTCATGTAGAAACACCACAGGGGTGGCTCTGAGTTTCTTGGAGTTCCAAGTGGGATAGATTGGGGTAGCAACCTGGTTGAAAGTAGTCTGGGGTAGGGCTTTGCGTTGAAGCTACGTTTGCATAGAAAGCATACAATTTTAAACTTGGTGGTAGGCTAAGATCAAAATAGCCGGCAAAACTTTTATAAAGATGACTTCACTTATAATTGACACAAGATTGAGAGAAGATCACTTGCTCGTATCTAAGAACATTATTATCATTTTTAACAGCAGTTCTGGAGGTGAGATGTTGGTGAAACTTTTGCTGGTGCCCAAGTTATCCCTTGGCACTGCCTCCTAAAGTGACTTCTCCAGTCTTCCTGGGAGATGCTCTTTTAGCTGTTCTCTGGGCTGGAAATGAGGACAACCCTTGCTTCCTTTTAAATAAGGGTACGGCTGTGGCATGTGAAGCAAGGAGCAGAGGGCTTTGGCCTCAGTTTCCACTCTGTTATTGATTTGCTACGGGACCTCAGGCAACTAAGCACCTTGGTTTCTTATTCTATAAAATGGGGATCACAATAGAACCTACCTCATAGGGATTGGGGGGGAACTCAGCGAGGTGATACAGATAAAGCACTTAGCACTGTGTCTAGTACAGAATAAACTCTCCAGAAACTTCATTATGATTAAACGTATGAGCCAGGCATGTGTACATCTGTGTGCGTACGTGTATGAGGTCCCAGCACCATATTTCTGGGTCTGTCCCTTACGTACCATATCATCTAACATATGTGATCTCATGACTAATTGAAGAAAGATTAAGCATTAATATTGAAACCGTTCTACATTGCTGATGGTTTAGGATGTGGGGTTCAGTTCTGAAATTATTTTTTGGTCTATGGAACAACCTGGCGGCGTGTTATCAATGGACCACGTGCTAGTTTTGCAAGTTTCTTCCAATGTCCTGATGGGCAGTTTTGGATGACTGTAGAACATTAAGCGCTCAGGACACAGGCGTCTTTGAACCTACTTTAAGCTCTCCACTGCTGGGAGGTGTGTGACCAGTCTCTGGGAAGATAGAAGAGTACTCACAGGGGAGAGACAGGGGGTGTAGTGGGTAAGCTTGTGAGCTTTACAGTCAGGGAGGCCTGGCTCTCAATCCCTGCTGTGCCACACCAAGTCACGTGGAGGTTGTTGGTGATCCGCAAAACGTGTAGCCAGTGCCTGGTGCCCAGTGAGCACCTGCAAATGGTAACAGTATGAGTATCGCTGAGTTCTGTCCCTCTCACAGCCTCAGGCAGCAAACCTTCCAAACATCACAAGGAAACACAGCCTCCTTTCCATGCACGCTGGCCCTTTTTCCAGGCTCTCAGCTCTCGGTGGAGATGCTGTAGGAACTGATGGTAGAAGGGCCCCCTTGGGGGCTCCTCAGTCTGGTTTTGCTCCCTGAGCCATGCTTTTCCAGGGTGGGGTCCCACACCCGTGCCACCAAGGTGTGGGCATTGCCTCTCTGCTGTTCTCTTCAGCAGAGCAGAGACAGATTTTTTTCCGAAGGAACTCGGCTCAGCACGAAGGGAGGTGATCACAAAGAACGTCCTACAGAAGACAAACCCCGTCATCGAGGCAGAGTTGCAAAGAGCCCTGAGTGTGGCCCTTGGAGCTGGATGACTGCTTGGCTAGTTCTTAAGTCTGTGGGTCTCACATTCCTCATCTGTAATATGGGGATAACCCCATATTACTTGTAAGGATGTTGCAAGTCTCAGAATGGTTCCTGTCATGTATTAAGTGCTTACTATGTTGTCTGATATAATTGTTACAAAGCCTGAATTCTCGTGGAAACTGTGCAGAGCTTTCTGGGCCCCCAGATCTCCTCCTCCAAAGCCTCCCACAAGAGACAGAGAACTCTGGATGGAAGGGACCATGGCTTGTTCATCAAGTGCCCCCCACGGCCTGGCACATAGATATGGCATTGGGATTGAGAGTTCCACTTTACAGAGAAGGAACCTGAGACTCCCAGAGGAGAAGGGACCTGCCCTAAGCCACATGGGGTTGCCAGTGAAGGATCTGGGTTTTACTCCAAGTTCCTTGCCCTCTGCTGTCTGCTAGGAGGTGGACCCAGGTTTTGCTAGCTGGGTGGCCAGCTCCGCTCAGTCCTGAAGCACCTACCTTCTGCAACCATTTCCTGCTGCCACTTGGGGGAACAGGCCTTGGCAGGGAGTACCCCTACTCACAGGATCTTCTGCTGGAAAGAACCGGGGTGACCTCCACTGGCAGCTCTGAGTGCAAATATGGGTAGTGCCAGCTAAAGAGACAGTCTGGTGTAGTGAGAGGAGCCTGGCCTGGGAGCTCCATCATCAACCTTCTGTGTGACCTTGGATGAGTCCTTTCCTTTTCCTGGGTCTCAGTCTTCCCATCAGTAAAGTGGACAGATTACATTTGATGATCTCTGAGCTTCCTCATTGCTCTGAAAGTGACTGTATATAGTAGACACCTAATCAGTATTTGAATAAATGAAGGAGGAAGTGTGGTTCCAGGTTGGTGGCAGGATGGCCAGGAGGTGACTTTCAAAAGACAAATGAGGCTGTTTAACCTGGAAAGCTAATGATAACAGTGAACATTATTGCTTACTCGGCGTGACACTGTGCCGAGCACTTCCCATTTGCTGTCTGATTAAATATTTATAACTACCTAATGATGGATGCTCTATTATTTTGTCCGTTTCACAGATGAGAAAAGTGAGGCACTGACTAATTGAAGGAAGATTAAGCATTAATATTGGGTGACCTTTCCAAACATCACCCAGCCAGAGTAATGATATTACTCAGAACTCTTTCAGCTGCTTGTGACTGGAATGCAACTCTTAGAGGCCTAAGGATAAACGAGAATTTATTGCACATGTACCTGTAAAGTCCAGGGTGGCTGGACCCAAGAGCTCAAATTATGATTTCAGTAATTCTTCTCATCTCTGATTACATCAATGTGGCTATTGACAGCGTAGACTCCCACTTCAAGAAGAAAAATAACGTAGCAGTTAAAGTCTCCATTTCTGAAGTCAGAGTACCTGGGTCAAGCTCTGGCCTTGCTGTGCAGCCCTGGGCAAGTTCATTAGCCTCTCTGGCCTCGGTTTTCTTGTCTGTGAAATGGGGATAAGACTAGTACTTAGCTTGTGGGGCTGTTGTAAAGATTAGATGAGTATGTGTACACTGCTATTACCACCTGTAGAAATTCCAACTGAGAGCGCATCCCTTTCCCCCCAACTTGAAAAAGTCTGGTGTTTGACTCATTGACTAACTGGGTGCTGTGCTGCCTCTTAAACCAATCACTGCAGCTGGGGGAGGGGATATGCTGATTAGGCCTGGTCACATGCTCACCCCGAAGCCCAGACAGTCCTCTCCAGCTCCACAGACTGAGAGTAAAGGGAGGTTGACAAGCCAGAGGAAAATCACAGCGTGTCACCAGGTGGGGAGTGAATGCTGAGCAGGCACAAGCCAACTAATGTAGCCAACTTGAGACTTAAACCCTGGCAGTTCACCTCCCAAGAATGCATGCATGGATTTTTTAAAGGTAATTTCCCATTTATTTTTAAATTTGTAACTTATTTTCAGTAAAATTAACTTTTACATTTTCTGTTCAATTTTATGCATTTGAATGCATGCATGGTCTTGGAACCACCACACAAATAGGATACAGAACAATTCCAATGCCCCAAAGAATTTCAGTGTGTTGGCCTGTGGTAATCAGTCCCTTCCCAGCCCCAACAAATCTGTTCTCTGTCCCTATAGTTTTGCTTTTTTCCAGAATGTTCTACAAATAGAATCATCAGCCTGGAATCTTTTGAGGCTGGCTTCTTTCACCCAACACAACACATTTGAGATTCATCCGAGGTGTTTCATGTAGCAATAGTTCATTCCTGTTTATTGCTGAGTAATATTTCAGTATTTGAATAAATACTGCACGGCTAGACAACATTTTGTTTCTCCATTTACCTGTTAAAGGACACTTGGGTTGTTTCTAGTTTTGGGTAATTATGAAGAAAGCTGCTATAAACATCTGTGCACAGGTTTTTGTGTGAACATAAGTTTTTATTCCTTTATAAATAAATATCTAGGAGTAAGGTTGCTGACTCATTCGATGAACTTTATGAGAAACTGCCAGGCTCTTTTCCAGAGTTGTTGTACCACTTTGCATTTCTACCAGCAATGCAGGAGAATTCCAGTTGTTCCACATCTTTTTCAGCATTTGGTAATTTCCAGTATTTTTTTTACTATTGCCCTTCTAATAGGTGCACAATCCAAGCTTGCAGTCTTAACCAAAGACTTTTAAGAAATGGTATTAATAGCTGCAGAAATCAGAAAAAAACTTTCCAGAGGGAGCTAGAGCCTAATCATTGCATCCCAGACACTAGAACAGCAGTGGGTGATTTCTGTGAGTGTTTGAAGGAACTGGGTTGTTTAAGACAAGTTCATGCTGGACCTGGCAGAGTGGAATGGTTATCAGGGCTGTAAAGTGCCTTGGACATCACCCTGTGACATCCCTCCACTGTACCAATGAGGTGACCCAGGCCTGGTTACAAGGGAGGGTCTTCCCCAGCCACAGGACACACAGTAGAGCCTCAACAAATGAAGGAATGACAAAGGGAACACTGCTTCAGGTTGCCAGTGAGGCTGGGATATGTGGTACTGCTTGTGCTGGAGGTAGGCCGTGTGGTGATGGATCTCCCTCAGGTCCTTTGAACTGAGGGATTCTTGGGGAGGGACACGCTCAGAACCTGCTCCACATGGCATTGCCTGGCCCAGAAGGACTCCGTGCACACTCTGCAAGAAGGAAGGCAGGGTATGGGGTTGGGATGGGTAGCAGCTGTCTACTCTGCAGATATTAATTGAACCTGTTGCATAAAGAGTGGGCCGTTTCCCTGCCTCTGTGTGACTGGCCAACAGCCCTGAAGTCTCAGGGGCTCTGGATCCTCATTAAAGCCACTAGCCAGTCCCGAAGGGGGCAGAACAGTGGCGATGAGGAGGGAATCCAGACTGTAGCTCCCTCAGGTCCTATTCACCTGTCCTTTATCTGATCTTCAGAGAAAACTGCAGGGAGGCAGGGCTGAGTGGATGGACCGTGGCCCTGGGGTCCGGGGGTGAGAAGTACAGAAAAACTGACTTTTGCCTCATGTGCTGGGTCAGGGTGTGACTTGGCCCCACCTCAGCTCTTGCAGGGTTGGGGAGCTCTCTGACTTTCATCTAACACACTCACGTCAGGGGAGGGGAAGGAGGGAGGACAGAGAAAACCCCTGCTGAAGAAGCTCAGGGCCACAGACCTTAGTGAAGGAGGCAGTGCTGCCAACTGTGGTAGTAGTGTCACCATGATCAGCCAGCCTCCACTTCTCACTACCCTGCTCTGTCACGTACCTGGAATTCCACCATGAGGGTCACTCCGCTGATTAAAGCTTTGACTCTAGAAGAGCCATGTGAAAATGTTTATGTTACCTGGGGAGGGTGGGCATCATGTTGTGTGACTTGACTGCTGCCACTTAGAAAGTACCTCAGGCAGGGCTTTGAGGGGCGGGGGCATGAAAGGGGTAAGGTTCGATGAGTGGGAGAACGAATGGAAGAAGATAGATTGGTCTGAGCAAATGGCATGACCCAGCTTGGTAGGAGGGCGTGGGTGTGTGTCTGTGTGTGTTTACATCAGGGGTGACCAGGCAGGGAGTGACAGGCGGGGAGGCTGGTGGGGGAAGTGGACGGCCTCCAGAACAGGGGGATGAGCCCTGGAGGAGGGCAGTGTAGGCAGGGAGGGGTCTGAAGTTATCCTTTTTGTCTGCTGTTGTCTGAATGACATACGTACCCCTTAAGAAGTCTTGTGTGTTCCTGAGACCTTCAGATGCTGAGACCTTCAGATGCTCTTTGGGGCTTCTGGGCGAGTCCTCTAGGACTCCAGCTGTCCCCCATACCTTCCTTCAGACCAAAGGCTATCTGGCTACAGGAGCGTGTGCTTGGGGAAGAGGAGTCCTGCCTCTTAGCGTCCTTTGTGCGCCCCCCCCCCCCTGCCCCGGGCCAGCATCATTTTGGGTTTGTGACACAAACAATGATGATACCAACAATATCTCAGCAATGACAGCAACCAATGCCGTTTTTGAGGGCTTACTTCCCACCATGCGGGTCAGCACTTCACACGTGTTCTGTGTGATCTCACAAAGACCCTGGTGTTACCCCGTTTTACAAGTGAGGCGTTGGAGGTGCAGCTTGTTCAGGGTCACGTGTGAGTGTAGAAAGGATCAGGAATTCATGTGCAGGTCTGTCTCACTCCAAAGTGGATGCTCTTGACCACCACTCAAGGTCAAATGAAATGGAAGTAGTCTGCCCCTTCGTTCAGGTCAACAGGGGAGTGTGCCATGAGGAGCCCCTGGGGTCTAGGTGTACACAGGGGAGGGGGTCGGGGGTCTGGGCCACGCTCCGGACCCTGCCCAGCAGAGATGCCAGTCTGTCTGGGGGAGAGGAGTTGGGACCCCTGGGACGTGGTGATGACGCCCCCTGCTGGGGCAGCCCCTTCCCTCGGCTGGCGCTCACGGTGGGACTTTCCTGTCTGGTCCTCAGTAAAGTTTATCCAAGGAGAGCTTGACTGTAAATTTCCCAACTCCACAGCCACCCGGCCCTGGCCCCAACCTCGGTCAGTGGATGCTGCTGAGCAGACAACAGATTTGTCACTAAGTCCTGAGCCAGCACAGCTATCAGCAGGGAGGAGTGGCTCTGCTCCATGGCCATGGCACGTTTACCCTTGAGCGTGACAGGTGCAGACAGAGACCTCAGAATTTGTGGCTCTTCCCTCTGAGTGATGGGTGGACTGGCTTCTTGAGGCTCTACTCCACTACCTGCTGTCAGAGGAGGCAAGTCTGGCTGGCAGGGGTGTGAAGTGGACAGCAGGACGTGCAGCTCTTTGCCTTTGGGGCTACTTGATGGGTGGGCGGGGCTGGACATGGGTGTGGTGAGCCTGGAGGAAAGGACTTGGAGGGTGGGAGCTTGATGCCCCACTGCGTCCCCCTCCTCCTGACAGTGCCCCCGCCCTGCACAGGGCACTCCAGCAGGGCACAACCCATCCTACTTTCTCTCAATGATACATCCATCCAATAACATTTATGGAACAGTCACCATTTGCTGGCACTGTGCCTGGTGCTGGGGACAGAGCAGTGACTAAGACCCCCAGGGGTCTGCCTTTATGGAGCTTTGAGTCTAGTGGAAGCAGATGCCAATACACTCAATAAAGAACCAGATAAAACGTCAGAGTGGTGAGAGAGTGACCAAGGATACGGTATGTCAGTGTAGGCGATCACGAAGGTGTCTCTTAGGAAGTGACACTGAAGGACAAGACAGTGCTGGCCAGGTGCAGACTACAGGCAGAGCCATAGGCAGAGGGAACAGCTGATCCAAGCGCCCAAGGCGAAGTGAGCGTGGAGGGTGCAAGGAACAGAGACAAGCCACTCTGGCTGGAGTGGAGCAAGCGGTGGGGATGCAGAGGCACAGGAGGGAGCTGGCGAGGAGGCCACCAGCGGCTTCTTCACAGGCCTGTAAGTCAGCATGAAGAACTTGGCTTTCATCCGAAGTGGAGTGGGAAGCGATTGGGTTTAAAGGAGGGGAGAGGCATGATCTGATTTATGTTTTCAAACGATTACTCTGGTTTTGTTAGAGCAGATGCCGCTAGCAAAATCCAAACTTGCCACAGTTCTCCAGCTGCCAACACACACAGCCTGCCCTGAATATCCAATGCTGTTTATCCTGGTGCCATTCTGACCATGTCAAATGCATTGTGTTTAAGATGATTGTAAATGTATAAAGTTTCATAGTAGTGTCATTATACACAAACTCATACGTTATAAGCATTTCCTTATGAGATATGTGGAGAAGGTCCAATCTTCTCCGAGGAAGAGAGAGGCTTGAATAAAATTGGCATCATTACAAACCATCAAAAACTGCTCTTCGTAAATTGAGTAAAGTAGGGAAGTTAAATGCAGGAGCCTTAGAGGAGTGAGCCCATTGGTCCAAAGGGATTTTAACAGGTTGGCATTTACGTGCTGATGTTTCTCGAGCTTTGGGCAGCATTGTAATTCAACACATGGTTTGGTGTGACAGCATTTAGTGTGATATGTTGAATCTGAGATGAATATTTCACATATAAAAGAGAGGAGAAAGGCTAGATGCTCAGAAAGGAAAGGTAGACTGGAATTGAGAAAGGTGTATTAGAGCGTGATCAGAAAGAATTTAGAAGGCCTGAAGTTGAATTGAAAAGAGCAACATGAATGTATGACTTTACCATTTTGCTCAATCACTGAAATAACCCAGGTTGCCTTTGGGCTGGTGCACCTGCCCCAGGTATCTTACACGAAGTCAGACAATTAAGTTCGCAAACTCATCCTAGAGAAAGTGCTACATGCCTCATTGCTGAATATCACTACGGTCACCTTCGAAGTACTCCCCTTGGGAAGCTATGCACCGAAGCCAGCACCTAGTCCACCCTTCAAAGCAATTTTGGGACTCTTTCTGGAATGGCCATCAGAGCTGTTGTCATATTACCCTTGATGTCCCGAATGTCATCAAAATGTCTTCCTTTCAATATTTCCTTTATCTTTGTGTAAAGAAAGAAGTCACTGGGGGCCAAATCAGGTGAGTAGGGAGGGTGTTCCAATACAGTTATTTGTTTACTGGCTACAAACTCCCTCACAGACAGTGCCGTGTGAGCTGGTGCATTTTCGTGATGCAAGAGCCATAAATTGTTGGCGAAAAGTTCAGGTCATCTAACTTTTTCATGCAGCCTTTTCAGCACTTCCAAATAGTAAACTTGGTTAATTGTCCAGTTGGTACAAATTCATAATGAATAATCCCTCTGATATCAAAAAAGTTAGCAACATGGTTGCGACAAGTTCTCAAACTTAATTGTCTGATCTTGTGTAAGCGTGCAGCTCCAGTGACCATCGGTTAGTCCTTCAAATCACTTTGCACTGAAAGGAAGCAGGGATTCCCTGAAGAGTAAGCTGTGCTGCATCTTGGGATGGTGATGGCTTGGTATTGGGAGGCAACGGTGTTTTCAATGATAACTACAGGACAGTTGGAATGTACACAGAGGCCGGCCCAAAGAATCTCCTCTACCCCTCCATTCGGATGACCAAACAGAGACAGTCGGTGCATAAAAATCAGTAATTATGAGCAGTGGCACAACGCAAGTCCATAAAAGAGCTTCAGTCCATAAAGCTATTAAAAAATGGAAATTAATAGGAAGTGTGCCAGAGGAAGTTGGAATGCACACCATCAGTTTTCAATATGGTTTACAGAGGGACAGTGATCAAGTCACATGGCTAGAGGCTGACACTTAAATCGTGGCCAGCAACCAGGTCTCCAATCCAAATTTTTGTGGATTTGTTCCATTTGTTTGCTTAAAGGATTAAAATGCATGCAGAACTGTGCTGTTCCTTATGATGTTTGTTTGGTTGTGCCCAGTGTTCCATATTTGTGATAAACAAGAGGTAGAATGTAGTGGTCAGACCCCCAAAACCCAGATTTTGTCATTATAGACTTTTGGATGGCATGTCCACACTGCCCTTTGCCCAAACAGGCCTTTGTCACCAGGGAAAGTGTATATAGCGTACAAAAAGACATCAAGATGTCTTGAGAAAAGGTGAAAATCAGGGATGGTATTGTCCGTAGGCCAGGGAAACCAATTCCCCAGGGCCATGTTTAGCCAACAGATACAGAAGGTACCAAAAAAAATGTATACCCATTTTAAGAAAGGAGAAAACTGTAGTAATTGTAATACTTAATATATATTAATAACAGAAGATGAATACAAGTCACGTCTGACTTCTGCAATTACAAGAGGTGCTCAAAGTGGTTACCATCAGCGTCTAGACACTTCTGATTAGGGCAAACTACTGCTTGAGCATAGATAACATCTCTTAAAATGTGTGTACATTTTTTGGGTACCCAGGGTATGTGTGTGCATGTGTGTATTTTGACCCTTCCAGGGTCAAAACAAATTGTGAATTCTTGCAAAGTTTAAAATTAGGGAGACTGAATACATAATCCTGATTTCCATTTTCTTTTAAAAAATTGGAAGATCTAGAAATGTGAAGCCAGCATTTCCATTGTCACGGGAGGCTGGGGTCAAATAGGGGAAGTTCCTTTCTAGACAGAGCTTGCCACTCCATTTTGCCCCAGTCCCTACCACTCTCAATTGTCTCTTATTTAAATCACTTTCTTGATCTCTGTAGACATTCAAGGTTTTGACCCTGATTGGCGATACCAGTCAATAATAACGATAATAAGCGTCCATTATTACCATTTTACAGGTAAGAAAACTGAGAAGTCACAGGCTGTGGGAGGGACTGCTAGTTGATTACCTTACTATCCATGATCCCCTTCCTCATTACTATCAGAACCCTATTTTATTTGGACTGGCAACATGTCCAGATAAAAGAGCACATTTCTTAGCCTTCTTTATAGTTAGATGTGGCTAGAAGGACCATTTTTAAAAGCATCCTTAAAATGGAAGGGCAAGTTCTTTTTCCCCCTCTCTCGTCCTCATTCCTGATGCCTGGAATGCAGATGCAATGGCTGAGGAGCTTGCAGCCATACTGGACCATGAAGAGACCTTGAGAATGGAAGCCATGCGTGTCAGAACAGAAAGCTAGGTACTAGATTTTCCGATGAATGTGTAGATCCTCCGTACCAGTCCTGACCCACATTCTATTACAGTTCTCTTATGATAGTACTAAACCACAGGTATGGAAGTCAAGTCTTTGTTCCTGTAACTGGAGAGTGGTGAGGTCTGGGTTTACACCCAACATGCCTGACACCAGAGGAGGGGCTGTTACTTTATTTCCCTACCCAGCCTTCCAGTTAGTATCGCAGTAACAGCCAATCCCAGACTTTCCCTGCTGCCTGAAGCTGGTTTCCACCCTCCCTCCTTGCCTACTGCATTGGAGGAGCGATTGTACCACACATTGGACGGGCTAGTGAGCAAGTGGCCACCTTCCAGTTCTACAGAAAAAACAAAACTGGGCCAGGCAAGGACAATTTGGGAGTTCCTTGCTGAGGGATTGCAATTCCATATATCACCTCACTATAAGACTAGTAGCCACTGAGCTTTTCCGGGCTGCCCTCCAAGGCCAAAGAACAGAAAAACAAAGCCGGCGACAATGCTCAAATAGAGGGGATTCTCAGGGAGACCCCAAAAGTCTGCCAAGGCTGTCAGCAGCTGGTACCCCATGTTTATTCGTGTGAAGGGTATTCCTGTAGTAACAACTGCCCTTTCTGTTCAACGTAATGATCTCTCTTGTTTTAGTGGTTGGGGTTAATTTTGATTTTGGCAAAAGAAAAACCCATATGGTCAGATATTGAGACTTCTCTAGGTGCTATGAGTGGATATAAGCTTCTGGCTGGAAAATTCTCAAGGTTTGTGGTCATCTTTCTGATCTTAAAAGTAATGATGGTGATGATGGTGATGATGATGATATCGCTTCTCGCTGCTGCATCATCTTTATTCTTGCTTTCTCTCCTTCAAAGAATGATCTAAGCCCCTTCTCCCATTCCCTCCCCTTTCTTTCACTGCCTGCCTCAGTGGCATCTTCTTCCACTCCCATCCCCCTCTGGGACTGCTTGGAAAAGGTCATCAGCCTCTTCATGCTGTTAATCCAATGACTACTTTTTAGTTTTTATTCTGTTGGACCTCTCTATGGAGTTTGATGCTATCGGCCCCCTTTTCCTTGAAATATTCTATTCTTTCGACTTTCTTTTTTTTTTTTTTTCTTTCGACTTTCTGACAATATGATCTTTAGGTTTCCTCTCCATCACTGAGACCAGTCCTTCTTTGGTCTGAGAGTCACCAATCCTTGTCCCTCAGGAGTTCATCTTTTGTCCCCTCCCCTCTGTCCTCGCTCCTCTTCTCCCCTTCTCTTCCTTTCTCATCTCCTTGGACACACTGTCCTCAGGCTCTCTTCCCATTCCCTGCATTTATCTAACACCATCCACTGACAATGTCTGTCTCGGGTCAAGGTCCTCAGACACAGACTCTAAGATGGAGGCTTGCTGGCAGAAAACTTCCTGAGGAGCTCTTGTGAAAGCAACACCTGAGGGGGAAGAACCCCCCCATCCACAGGAGGGCAAGCAAGGCCTCCGCTGATCCCACAGGGGCTCTGGGCCGGGATGGCCCTTCAGAGTCATCCTGAATTAGGCAAGGGAGCCCAGCGCTGTGTGTGGCCATCGCTGGGTGTGAGCCGGCCCCTCAGCGTTGTCTTGGGTGATACAGCTTCATGCTGCCAAAGGCAATTCCTGAAGAATGGCCCAGCCAGAGCAGACAGCAGCCAAGGTCCCTGCAGGTGGGGAAATGAAGTCCTCACGCGGTAGGGATGTGGGCAGCACCACAGCACCTGCGATACGATCCCAAGTCTAAATTTATAGTCTTGACCTTTTTCTGAGCAACTGGCACACATAGGTCTCCTACTGCCTAATGTATTTACTGGCTACGGTTCCCCAAATGCAACCTGCTGTGGACACCACTGCTCCTTAAAGAAGCCTGTCCTCTCTGCCAGGAAGGTGCTCTTGTTGTCCATATTCATGAATCCCACACGGTGATCGAGTGTCCATTCTGTGCCAGGCACTGGGCTGGGACTTGATTCCAGGCCTGGAATCACCCTGCTGGGTCCAGGGAGGCTGACTGGGCATCCCCGGCTGGCAGAAGTGGGGGCAACTCAGAGACCACCAGGCCCCGGGCAGTGCCATGCTCGCCCACTCTGGAAGCTTCTCGTAGCCAAACAGTGGGATGAAAGGAAAATCTAGCCGTAGAGGGCTGGTGGCAGGAGTGAGTCTGGGGGCTTGGGGCAGGCAGAGGCTCAGATGACAGGCCAGAGGTGCTTGGGGGTGGAGCAGGGTTCTCCCCATCCCGGGTAACCCCTGCCTGGCCCCCCCGAAGAGCCCACAGACACCACCTTCTGTGGCCAGCTCCCCTGCTGCGGGAATTGGCTCAGTGAAGTCGGACCCTGGCACACGTATGTGCCCACCAGCAGACCTGTGCCCCTGTGCACAAACACATAGTCATCCCCCCAAGTCCCCCACAGGTGTACCTGTGAGCATGTCCGTGTTCTGCGTGCACACTGACACATGGATGGGCGTGCCACACGCCAGTGCATACCCATAGTCCTATGTCCACTCTCATAATCTCACTGGCCCGTGCCCAGAGCCAGGCTTCCTGCTGGCATATGCACACACGTGCAAGGACACTCACTCACGGACATTCTCACGTGCTGGTGTGGGTACACACCCACGCACCCCAGTGTGGGAAGTCTGAGTGACAGCTGTCAGGCTGCGGCATTGCTGGGCAGCTGCCAAGTCCTGCTGCAGGCCAGGGACAATGATGGCTCTGGTGGTTGCGTCAGCCACCAGAGGGGAGAGGTGAGCCTTTTTTCTCTTTTTGGGGCCAGGCTTCTGAAGTGCCATGAAAAAGTATTCAGTTCCCTTAGCTCCCCAGAGACCAGGTTGCTCTCTAAATACTGAGGCAGGAAAGTGGAGACTGAAAAGGTCATTACCAAATATTGAGAGTGTGGTATTTAGCTACCATGTTTCCCCGAAAATAAGACCTAGACGGACCATCAGCTTTAATGCATCTTTTGGAGACCCGGTCTTATATATAATATGTGCAATATTATATATAAGACTGGGTCTTATATTATAGTAAAATAAGACCGGGTCTTACATTAATTTTTGCTCTAAAAGACGCTTTAGAGCTGATGGTCCAGCTAGGTCTTATTTTCGGGGAAACACGGTAGCAAAGTGGCTCCTGGAGGAGAACCTCAGACTTCAGTGGGGAGCCTTTGTTAACAGCCCCATTTACTGCCCTGGGTCCCTGTCACTGGATCACTGGATCCGGAGAAGGAGGCAGGAGGGTGGGAGGCGCAGGGAGCCTCCATCCGCCAGGGCAGAGCTGCCCTTTCAATTGGGGAAGAGACTCCCAAGGGCAGGTGGAGACTCTTTGGGGTCATGGCCAGCTGGCTCTGGGTGGGCAAGAATGATAGCCCTCCAATGATAGGTGGAGATCTTGGGGATTAGGGGCCAAAAGGAGCACCCCATTTTTTTCTGGGGAGCATGTATGAGGGCGCAGGGCTTCTGTCACCATCCCAGGACCATAGGGGACTGACAGGAGTCAAAAAGCCTGTCTCTCTTTCTAGACTTAGTCAGAGAGGTTTCTGGGACAGAATAGTAACTTCTCCCTCAGGGTACGCTTCCTTCCTCCCTCCTTTTTTTTTCTATAGTTAAGGTGAAACAAACAAACAAACAAAAAAGATTACTTAACGCTTGACAGCACAATTCCTCTTAGGGTCTTTGTTTAGAGAAATACTTTGATAAGCTGTCTGGGCAAGAAGGTGAGATCCTGAGGGCAGGGAGTTGGCAGGAGCCAGGGCAGTAAGAACAACAAATTGGCTAAACTGTTCTGCATGAGAAGTAAGAGGAAGGAGTTTTACTCCTGAGAGGAGAGGAGAGAGAAGAAACGCACTAGGGAGAGAGAGCCAGGGGACAGTGGGAGGCTGGCCCTGCAGGCCCTGCCCCTCCACACCCGTTGGTCCCTTCCATTCTCCATCTTGCTCTGGGTGGCAAGCCCCATCCCCGAGAACATCTCTGACCCCAAGAGGCTCCTTCCTTCTGGCTTCTGGTTAAGTTTGGCCAGTGGGAGGTGCAGATAGGAGAGCAGAGGGCGGGAGGAGAGAGGCTGGGGCGTGTACTCCCTGGGTCCCTTCCTGCCTGTACATGAGGTCACAGGTCCCTCCTCTACCGCTCCACGCACGTCCTGCTTCTTTCCTCCTGACTCAGCACGCCTGGTTTTTGTTGGTTTTGTTTTTGTGTCTGTTTGTTTTCGTTCCTGTTTTTTCATCTGCTTAGTGAATGGCTTCGCTAAAGCTGAGGTGAGACCTGGGAACAGGGTGCGACTGTCTGCTTGTAGCTTGAGGTCACCACAAAAAGCATGTCATAGACTGGATGTCGTGTTCCCCCAAAGTCGGATGTTGAATTGCTAACCCTCCACGTGGTGGGGCCTTTGGGAGATGATTAGGTCATGAGGGTGGAGCCCTCATGAATGGGGTTAGTGCCCTTACGAAAAAGGCCTCAGAGAGCTCCCCCACTTCCTCTCTCCTGTGAGGACACGTTGAGAATGTGCAACCCAGAATGGGGCCTGCACTAGAACCCCACCAGGCAGGCACCTGGATCTTGGACTTCCAGCCCCCAGAACTGTGAGAAATAAATGTCTGTTGTTCATAAGCCATCCGATCTGTGGCACTTCGTTATAGCAGCCTGAGAGACGACAGCAGAGAGGAAGGGCTGGCACGGACAGATGGTGACGAGGACCTTGTTTGGTGCATGTCTCTTGGGGTGGGGTCATAGAAAGGGGATTCATGACCCTGAAGAGGGACCTTCTGTGTGAAAAAACCAAACACCTGAGTATCTCGAGGCCCCAGTGCCTGTGACTAGTGAACTGCCCCCGACCCCCGGCAGCTCAGGACCAGGTGGCTTTGGGTCCTGATCAGCATAGAGCTGCCAGGAGAGCTTAGGTGGGGTGGATGTGGAGGAGAAAGAAGCTCCCAGTTGTGACTTCGGGTGGGTTTATTTTTCTGGCTTCTCCAAGGCAGTGAAGAAGGGGAGAGACAAGTGGAGGAGGGGCAGGCAGAGGGGTGTCTTTCAGGACCCATTTTTTCCCCAACTCATGACACATAATGCAATCAGATAACATTTAAATATTCATAAAAAAGGATACAGATGCGAGTGTGAGACTAGTGGGGGAAGGTGGGAGAGAAAGACAGAGATTGGGATCTACATGCTGAATTTTATGGAACCACAGGATCTGAGAGTCAGAAAGGGCATTTGGGATCATTTAGTTTGACCTTTCACTGTTACAGGAATTTCTTTCTGGCATCCCAATGAGGGGGAGCCCCTCCTGCCCCCACAGGAAGCTCACTCCATTCTAAAGCAAGATTTTCCATCCTGGGGCAACAATGCTTGCTACAGGGAAGTTATCCTTAGACTGAACTAAAATTTCCTGCACTGCCCCCATTTGTTTCCCCCGTGGTCCCAACTCTGGCTCCTGCGACCATCCAGGATGTGGCCACTCCAGAGGTCTCTGGACAGCCCTCAGATACCTTCAGCAAGTGACCATGTTTTCCTAGCTCCATGCTGGTCAGCCCTAAGCTTCCTCGGCCCTTGGTCAGACCTTTTTCCTTCTTCTTTTTTTAAATTAGTTTCTGGTGTACAAAACAATGTAATACTTAGACATTTACACCCCTCACAAAGTAATAACTCCCCTCCCCCAATCTACTACCCCTCTGACATTGTATATAGCTGTTACAGTTCCACTGTCTCTATTCCCTGTGCTGTACTCTACATCCTGTGAAAATATATATATAAAATTATAGTTGACATTCATTATTGTTCAGCTTCAGCTTCAGGTGTACAGTGCAGTGATCAGGCATCTACATCATCCCTGAGGTGGTCTCCCTAATGGGACAAGTGTCCATCAGATACCCTACAAAATCTTTACAACATTATTGATTATATTCCCCCAAACTGTCTTTCGTATCCCCGTGGCAATCTTGTGGTTACTGTCTGTGCTTTCTAATCCCCTCACCTTCTCCCTCATCCCTACCCCCTCCCATCTAGCAACCTCAATTTTTTCTCTATATCTCTGAGGATTTTTCTGATTAGTTTGCTCACTTATTCTGTTCTTTACATTCCACATATAAGTGAGATCATATGGTATTTGTCTTTCTCTGTCTGACTTACTTCACTTAGCATAATGTTCTCTAGGTCCATCCACGTTGTTGCAAATGGTAAGATTTCTTTCTTCTTTATGGCTGCATAGTACTCCATTGTATAAATGTACCACAGTTTCTTAATCCAGTTATCTACCGATGGGCATTTCGGTTGTTTCCATGTCTTGGCTATTGTGAAGAATGCTGCAATAAACATAGGGGTGCATATAGTTTTTCAAATTAGCATTTTGGATTTCTCTGGATAGATACCCAGGAGTGGAATTGCTGGGTCATAAGGTAGTTCCATTTCTAGTTTTTTGAGATACCTCCATACTGATTTCCATAGTGGCTGCACCAATCTGCAATCTCACCAACAATGCACGAGGGTTCCCTTTTCTCCACATCCTCACCAGCACTTGTTTATTGACTTATTGATGATAGGCATTCTGACTGAAGTGAGGTGGTATCTCATTGTGGTTTTTATTTGCATTTCTCTAATGATTAGTGAGGTTGAGCATTTTTTTCATGTCTGTTGGCCACCTGATGTCCTCTTTAGAGAATGGTCTCTTCATGTCCTCTGCCCATTTCTAATTGGGTAGTTTGTTTTTATGGTGTTGACTTGAATGAGTTTTTCAGATAAATTTTGGATATTAACCCCTTATCAGATGTATTATTGACAAATATCTTCTCCTGTTCAGTAGAATGCCTTTTTGTTTTATTGATGGTTTCTTTGCTGTGAAAAAACTTTTAAGTTTGATGTAAAGTCAGACCTTTTTTGAGGTGCTGCCAAAGAGACGTCATGAGGGAGGCAGGGAGACAACTGTATCTGCCAATTAGTACCTGTATAGTCCAGGAGACTCAGTCCCCACAACTGGACATCTGCCACCTAACTAGACAGTGGATCAAGTCTGGCTTTCCAGGGACTAGTGAGGGAGAGGCGTGGAAGGGAAGCAACACTAGTTTGGGGGTCAGGAAACTTGGATTCTTGATTCAACCTGGATACTCCTGGCTGTGTGACCTGGAAAAAGTCACTTCACCTCTCTGAACTTGTTTCTTCATCTATAAGGCAAGGCTCTCTCCCTTACAAGGATTCCATGAAGATTCATGAGCAGTTTCCCTGGCTCGAAGAACCAGGATACTAAGCTGGGTTGTGGGTTCTCTGGATCAACTCTTGAGGCAGAGGGAGGAGAGAGCTGAGACTTGAGGGCACTTCGGTATCTGGGGACCATCCTTGGAGGCTCCAGGTGGCAGCTAGTTTTAGTGATTGTATGGAGAAGACTTGGGCTGGGGACAGCTTCACTGCTCTGTGACGTGATTGGAGTACTGCTGCATCCTCTCGGGGCGGGGCAGGAGGTCTTCAAGGCAGGGGCCATGGACCCCGCTGTGCGGAGCTGAATAGATAGGACAAAACCCAGAGCTATGGGATGTAGCTTTCTCCCTCACTGGCTTTGTGATCTTGGGTAAAAACCCTAACTTCTCCGACATTTAGTTTCTCTGCCTGAAA
Source organism: Rhinolophus sinicus (assembly GCF_057876585.1). NCBI lineage: Eukaryota > Metazoa > Chordata > Mammalia > Chiroptera > Rhinolophidae > Rhinolophus > Rhinolophus sinicus. Next base: position 25,475,779 of record NC_142514.1, read on the forward strand.
ATTATAGAAAACAAATGGCCAGAGCCTTCTGAGGACGTTCTTAAGATTAGGGAGGAAAATCGATTGAGTTTAACAGAACCTGAATGGGCGAGGGCTCTCAGAATACCAGGAAGTGGGGACATAAGAGCTCCCAAGAGCCACGTGGGCCCATGGAAGCCTGAGGAGTATGGCAACGGGGCGCCGGCCTGGCCAGACTCAGCATTAGCCTTCCCAAGCTGGGGCAGCAGAGGGAGAACTAGACTTTAACACCCAGAGCAGCATAGGATATTGAGGGCTTTCCACCCAGTGTGGGGATCTCCACGACAGACCCCAGCTGAGATTCTTGACTGATGGGAAACTTACCCCTTCCCAGGGTAGCCCATGGCATTCTCCTTCTGCTAGACGTTCTCCTTTTCCATGCTCCCATCAGCTTCCTGGCCCAAGACAGGCTTGGGAAAGTTTAAGAAGCTTCTACCCTTAGGGCTGCAGGAAGAAACCACACAACAGAGCAGTGAACAGCTGGAACGAACACAGAGCCACCATGGGGCACTGAGCTGCCCTTCCTTCCCTGTACAACAGTCTTTCCTGTTCTCAGGGTTGCTCCAAACCTGCACGGCTGCCCATGCACCTTTCCTGTCCCAGACTCAAGGCTGAGGCCCCGCCTCCGCCTTCCCCTTCCTAGAAGCCTGCGTGGCCTGAGGCTCCCTCCGCTTTCTGTTCTGTCACACTCGTCTGTGGCCTTCCCCAGCCTCACACCATCCTCCCACCTCAGATGAGGAGCTGCTCCTCTTGCTGTTCCATCAACCTCCACCCACATCCTTGACGCCATCCCTCCTACCTTCTGTCCTGGGACCTTTCCTCATGAGTAGCTCTTCTCTTGGAAATCGCGACTTCTATCTCTGTACCACCTTTCCCCTCTTTAGCCAGTAAACCTAATGAAGGCTCTTCCTTTGTAAGAGTAAGGCAACAAAGAGACAAACAACAGCACCCATCCCAAGACCTGGTGGCTCCTTGTGGCTCTGACCCTATCCGTCCTTCACCTTGAAGCAAAGCTTCCTGTCCTCACTTCATCTCTCACACCTGGGTAGTTGGTCTTCTGCTCCCATGAGGACATTTCCAAGGTTACCAGGGGCATCCTTGAAGCCAGGTGCGATGGACAGCCTTAGCCCTTGTCTTGCTGGACATCCTGCAGCCTTTGGGACTGATGATGACACCCACTGTCTTTGGACACACCTTTGGCTTTGAAGGTACCACTCTCTCCTGGTTTTCTGCCCACCAGCTGGTCCCAGCTCTTCAATCTCATTTTTCTCTGAAGGCTCTTCAGTGTTGATGGTCCCCAGGGTTCTGCACTTGGCCTTCTTCTCTTTCCACTCCTTACACTCTCCCTAGGTGAGCCCATCCACTGGGTGGCTACAATTGCCATCCAAGTGCCAAGGCTGAACCTCTGTCTCCAGCCTGGGCCTCTCTCCTGAGCATCAGAGCTGTCTATCCAATTGCCCATTGGCCATCTCTAGTCAGATGTCCTTCAAGCTCGCCATGTCCAATGTGGAGTTTATCACCTTTCTCCCCAGCTTTACCTCTACCAACCCAGCACCCAAGCCAGGAACTTGTGACTGCCCCTCTTTGATCCTTTATCTTTCTTACTCTTAGGCTTCCGTTCAATCCCTGGGTCCTGCTAGGTCTACCTGCCAAACAGCTCTCGAATCCACCCCTTCCTTTCTGTTTGCGGACACCACTTCTCTAGTTCAGGCCAGCAGTGTCTCTTGCCTCGATTATTGACAGCCCCTTACTCATCTCCCAGCTTCTAGTCCTCTGACCCCAGCAAAGCCAGCAGTGCTCATCTGAGAGAGGAGGGGAGGTATCTGCAAATGTCACTGGGACAGGCCTTGAACTTGGGACAGAGCTGGAGTTCTGATTCTTGTGAATTGGGCCCTGGCTTTGGGGAGAAGAGATATGTACAGACGTGTGCATGCATGTATGTGCATACATGTGTGTATTGTGTGTACATGCACGTGTGTATGTGTGTGTGTTGCACGCATGTGTGTGTGTGCTGGAGAAGGGGTGATCAAGGAGGGACCCCTATCCACATGGTCCCCACAGATGTTTCCCAAGAGCCTGTTTTCTGTCCATCACCCGCCCACTTGGGAGAACAAAGCTCTTTCCAGCTGACTGCTGCCTGTGTTTGCTGAGACAAGTTGTACATCTCAGTTTTTATCACATGAAAATGAAATAAAGAATGCTGGAATAGACCCTGAAGAGACAATACTGAAGAGAGTGACTACTCCTTTGCTGTAGAGTCCCTTTGTCCCCTCTGCACCTCCCCAAAGAGCTGTCCCAGTTGAGATGACAGCACTCTTTCTTTGGGCCTTCAAAGTGGGTGTCTGTCGTGGCTCTTACATTTTAGAACACGAGGAGAGTTAAACACGCTGCAGCAGCACGAAAAGCGGTTCCAAACGGCACTGAGTGTTTGCTGCCAGCTCGTTCTGCTCGCCTCCACAGTCCTGCCTTCATGTTGCTGCCTTGACTAGACAAGATGCTTTCCTTCTCAATTAGGAAAAATCCACAGCTTCACCGCCACATGGGAGGTGGCAGCACTGAAATTAGCCCTGGGGAGGGGCGGAGAGGCGACAGAGGGGACAAACGTCTCCCTTGGCCCTGGATTCAGCCCCAGCCTGGCCCAGACGAACATTCCTGGCTTTCCCCTGGGTCTCTCCCTCTTTTCCGTGCTCCCTCCCACTGGTTCACGCAATACACGTGAACTTGAGCTGCTTCCTGCTCTGTGCCAGGCGCCTTGGGTAGATCTGAAGACTCAGAGGAATAAAATGCAGTCAGTCCCTGCCCTGGGGGGAGCTCAGCGCTAGTCAAAGACACTGATGGGAAAAATAGCTAAACCTGAATGCTGGCGAGGCTCCCTGCTCCTTAAGACCCAGGTCAGATCAATTCAAAGCCCCGTTCAACTGACTGTACACGGAGAAGCTCCCAAGATTCCTGGAGGGCTTCTCGCAAGTAGTTGTTAGGAGCACAGGCTCTAGGCAAATGCTAGATTCAAATCCCAGCTCTACCCCCTGCTAGAGGGACCCACATTACTCACCGGCTTTGTGCCTCCGTTTCCATGACCTTAGGAGCCGGGTAACAATACTACATACTCTGTAGTGCTGTGAGAATGACGTGAGTTAGTTCAGAGCAGAGCCTGACACATTGTAAGCACTACGAGAGATTAGCCCTTTATTCTCATCATCATTTCTGGCTCTGAGCTCCTGCTCGCATTGAATTAATGCAGGTCTGTGCATCTTCTCACCCCCCTGCTGCTGCTGTCAGTTCTGCCCTGAGTCAGTCCAGACAACGACCTCAATCCTTCTTTATGTTCCATTAAAAAAAAACACTCAGCCTCACCCCAAAAACAAAGCCTGGCTGGGCACACAAAGTCCCTGTGGGTAGCAGACGTTTCCAAAGGATGGTGAGAAGAAGGGATTTATAGATTGCAAGAATGCCAGCCGTGTCAAAGCCCATCTTTGATATTTCCATTCCTAAAAGCCCCTCAGCCATTTCCACCACCTGAGCATCAGCCTCCTGCTACATTGTTTTATTAGCTTCCCCTTTGCTCTCTGCCTTTCTTCCCTACCTCTGAATTCCTGCTTATTTCCCATGCAGAGTAGTTTAACTATCTCTTTTGCTTCCTTGTCTCCTGTCAAATCACACCCTCAGGGTGTTACCTCCCCCCCAAGTGCCGTATCAAGGTATTTTCTTATACAAAGACATTTGCTTCCCTAGGAGCGATTCTTTTTTTTTTCTCCCAGTGGAAAATGGTACAACTTTATTTAAAAAAAACATCGTAGAAACCATAAATGAAAGAAATCCCATCTGCTTACTAATTGGAGCACTCAGTATCCTAAAGCCATCAAATGGCACCCCCAATCCAGGCCAAACCCTAAGAAGAATTCTGGTATCAGATGTTATATCAGTCAGGATCCAGTCAGGAAAAGAGAAATCTCTGCAAATATTTAGGACCGGAAGAATTTAATGCAGGGCATTGGTTACACAGATGATGGAAGGGTTGAGAAGCCAAATAGCTCAGTTGCACTGTATTGAAATACGTTCGTGCTAGTGAAGAGCAGATGCCTGGTGCCCCAAGTGTTCCCCCAGCCCCTCCTTTATGCCCCCTCACCTCCCCATGCTCCGGCAACTAAAGGGTCAATGCCACTTCCGGCAGGGAGACTTCAGGGTCTGCTGGGGTCAGCCTTCTGTTGGCTTCGTCCCACCCACACCGGTTGTTCAATGTTTGGGACTGTACCCCTCGTCTGGATGAATGGGGCCATGGTGGAGACGTGTGGAGCGATGTGAGCTTCTGAGGGAGCCGAAGAAAAGGAGTAAAAAAGTCCAGTGTGGAAATCGGGGGATGAGGAGAGTGGAGGCAGAGACATCTCTAGGAGTCTGTGCTCAACAGTCCAGGGGGAATAATCCCCATCATGGGACCTCAGTTTGCCTCTCTGCAGGATGGGTACAGAGCACCACACACTCCCCGCCGAGGACGAGATCTGGGAGGCAGCTTGGTCCTCTTTCTACAGATGGGGAAATGGAGGCCAGTGAGGCAGAGGTTCCACCATGGTCATTGAGCAAGCAAGGGCCAGTGCCGTGGTCTGACGCCCAACTGAGAGCTCCCCCTGCATCTGTCCACAGAGCGGATACTCACACCAGCACATCAGTGTCTTGGGAAACAGGACATGAGAACAGGAGAGGATGCAAAGGTGAGCGGAACCTTCAGATTCTGCCCCGAGGGAGACAGCAGAAACTATTGACATCTCTGCAGGACACAACAAAGCTGGAAGAGGCTTTTGAATGACTGCAAAGGGAAGGTACAAACAGCAGTCAAGGACACACACTGCCCACTTCTGTGAGAAAGGGGTAAGAGGCAATTAGTGGTGGTGAGCAGCTGGGCTGGCTGTGGGGGAAGGGGCAGCCTACCCCATCTCAAAACAGACCTGACACCAGAGCCTTGCTCTCCGCCTGTTGACCTCAACTAATCTTATCAACGCACTGCCTGTTACAAGTAAAGGCTGTCATACGAAGATGGAGCATCCAGCCCTTCCAGGGTCAGCGGGGCCAATCTGGTTGTGTTTTAAAAGTAGCAGAAATGGACTCTGGGCAACTTGAGCCAAAGGGCATTGACCGGAAGTCTTTGAGGTTCTCAGACTTAAGAGGGGACCTGTAAACTGGCCTCAGGGACAGGCGGGCACCTAGAGGGATTGTGGGTCAGGTCGAAGGGAATGTGGTCTGGAGGCAGGCAGAGGTTAGGGGTATCAGCTATGGCCACCCATCCCCTCTGCCGTGGTATCCCTTCCAGAGTCATATGGGAGGGTGAGCAGAGGTCCCAGGCCCATTCCCTGGCTGTGCCGGGGTCAGGAGAGAGAGGAGCTCATCTTCCAGACCAGAAGGCAGTCTCCTGGAATGTTCTTCCTGCTAAAATAATACTCAATGTGGGAGAGATACCCTCGTCCCACTCTCCATCCCCCAAATCTGGGTGATATTAGAAAATGGGTCTCGGAGAATCCGAACTCAACGAATGCCCATTGTACCTCTTATTTAGAAGCCACTGAGGCCCAGGAGCGGGGGGTGGGGTGGGGGCAGTGACCACCATCAGGGAGTGACCTGGGGCCTCAACCCTGCTGATGATCTAATTCTATGTCTGTCTTCCAAGGGTATCTATGCACAAGTTCCAGGCTTCTGGGCAGAGCAGCAGTGGAGTGTGGTCCCAGGGACACCTTGGTGCTTGTTCGGGAGGAGCTGTCTGCCTTCCCCCTGAGAACCGAGGGGCTGCGGTGCTGAGCACCAGCTCCTCCCCTCCCCAACTGCCCGGCTTTACCTGGAACACGTCCTTTCTGTGTAAGGACTGTGTGTCCCTGGCACGATCTGGGCACAGCCCTGAGTGGACCTTCTGGTGTCCTGGGCGGGTTGGGGGATGGCAGCCGCGGCACATGCAGCTGTGGAAGCAGATGGCTCTTGCTGATGTGGCTGGTCCTATGCTGTCTGGACCGGCAGAGAAGAGAGGTGGGGGTGGTGACTAGGGCCACGTGGCCTCGCCCAGGTTCCCGGCTTCCTGCCCCTCGTGCTCCCCATCCTGGTCCCAGAGCTGCCCCCCTCCCACCCGCTTCCTCTCCCTCTTCTCCCAGGGACAGAGTTTTTCATTTAAGCTGTGGCAATATCGGCTCAGGCAATCATCTCTCCCCTTCCACTTTCCTGCAGCAGCTCATCACTGTTCAATCTGCAGCCAGGACATATTTAAAAGAAAGAAACTTTAGACTAAATTTGGGAAAGTTTAAATGAAAGAAAACAAACCCTCACGATTATCACAGGTAAGAAAAGGGCTCTGACGCCTGGTGGAGGATTGCAGGCTTTCCTTTGTCTTGGAGCCAGGAAGACAATCATGACGCTTTCTCTTTCCTTCACCCCTTGCCACCCATGTGCCAGGTTAATTGAATAGGAGGCCCCTTCTTGTCCCGAAGGACAAGATTCCTGCCCAGTGTGTTCAGGTGGGGCTTAGGGGCTCTGCAGGGTGAGAGGGAGGTAGGGATTCTTTCATTTCAGCTCTAAGCCTCTCTTTGAGGGGAGGGGCAGTGCACTTGGAAGGAAGGAAGGAGGCAAGCTTAGCCTCCCACTGTCGGCTGCCTGGGCCTGGGAGAAGAGGGGCTGTCCTGATCGCCCAGCTGGCCCTTCTGGGTAAGGATCCGGGGTGAGCTGGTCTCATGGGTACTTGCATGTGCTCAGCTCTGTCCAGGGTGCTCCTGAGGGGACGAGAAAGAAGAACCAGGTTGTAGGGTTCACTCTATTTCTTCCTGTACCCACTGCCTCCCCCTCTCCCAGAGTGGGCTGAGATGGAGGGCAGAGACATTTGTCAGCACCACATTGGGATGTGGGGCCTAACCGTGCCAGGCATAGAGCTTCAAGTCTTCCACTGAGCTCCTCCTCTGTCCCCCTCCCTCTGTCCCTTGGTTTTATGCTCTTGGGAGCACAGATTTCTTGAGCTCATCTCAGACGGGCATCTCTAGAGCATCCGATGTGATGAGATGAGGCTGGGGCTGCTTCTTACTCTGGTACTGCCAGTCTTTCACCTTTGGGCACATGCGCAGTGATCACAGGGCGTCCCAGCTACGCCTGAGCTGTGTCCTGCTCTGGCATCTCTGGCATATCTGATGAGCTCGTGGCACAGGGCCCCCACCATTTCTTCTGGGACTAAAGTGCTTCCTGGAAGACAACTTTTCCTGTGGGAAGAGGCAGCTAGGCAGGGACAGCTCAGTATCTGTGAACTCCAAGACAGACAGAACTGGGTCTGAACACTAGCTCCACCATCGGTCCTTGGGTGAACTTGGGCACATTTCTCTGCTTCCTAATCTATAAGATGTGGGGTAACATTGCCCAATTCATTGATTGTTGAGAGGATTAAAGAAGATAACATACAGGTAACAAGGTACGGACTCTAATATTTTCATACGCAGAAGTTGGCAGCTAGTTCTCTGTATAGACAGAGACAGAAATGGAGCAGAGTTCCTTCATTTGGGGAAGCGCCCGAGTCTTCCTCTGAGTAATGCAAATATATAGCTGGTGGGCAAACTTACTGAGAGTTAACAAGACCTTTTGGCGTGTGTGCGCGTGTGTGTAATAAGAGAGCTGGAACCCTGGATACCCAGATGGTGCTGGCAGGATTCAGGCAGAACCAGTCTTCAACTGGGAGAAGCATCCTGTTTCTCTCTCATTGGTGTTTGGAAGTAAGTTTGACCCCCTTTGATTTCATGAGCCCCTAGGGCTTTTGAATAACGCAGACTGGATGGGAACAGAGGCCTCAAGATGGAGTCACCGAATCCTACTATTGAGATTGGTGGGCACTTAATAATTGGAAACATACTAACAGATGCATCTGCGTTTGTACCACCACCTGCTGAGCTGGGCTACGCTGGGTATAGGGACCTTAAGTGTTTAGAGTGCTTGGCACACAGAAGCCGTTCAATGAATGGTGGCTAGTTTCAAAGCCTTGGGACTGCATGGGAGAGGTGAGGCTGAGCATATCATGGATTGTAACTCAGATTTTCCCATGGCCCAGCCCTGTGGACTCTGATGTGTGTACATAGGAAGGGGGGAGGGGATTGAATAAAAATAAAAAGAGCAATTTTACTAAAATCCCCACAAGACCTTGGGGACGTCAGCAGCGCTCTTTTGGCACTCCACTAACAGAGAGGGGTTCGACCTGCCTGCCTGCCACCCTTCCCTTCTTCTGGGGAACTCCTTCATCTCCTCCTCCAACCTTGTGGTTCAAGTGGGAGCTGCCAATTGCAGGATTCAACCTGATGGCCACTTGAGAGAGCGCATGACCCGCATCCAGCCATTCAGGAAAATTCCTAAAATTTTACATTGGAACCGTAGGAAAAGAGTCAATCGTTTCTGGAGGTGAAGCCCTGAGATGGGACCCTAGAATTTATTGGTTACCTAGCCTGTGGGAGAGACCAGTCTGAGTAGGAGAGAGCAGAGCCAGCATATCAAGAGAAGAAGAAGTGAGGACTAGTGGGAGAGGGTTTGGAGGGCACTCAAACTCCCGGCTCTGGTGATTTCTGTAATCCAAATACACCCCTCTACTTCCCATGGTTTGGTTGTGAATCAATTAAGCCTTCTTTGCATTGAGCTATTTCTGGTTGGGATTCTAGAATTTGAAAGTTTGGACTAGGCTTTTGTTCTAGATGGTTCCAATTGATGGTGGGTCCGGCTGGAGATGTTGAAAACCCATGGCAGGTAAAGGTATCTGATGAGAGGGGCAGTGTCCAGCAAAGGTGGTGTTATCCGGGGGAAATGGCAGAGACATCCAAGAAACAAGGCAATGCTGGGGGAACACAGCCAAGCAGCATTTGGCAGAAGCAGCAGAAAGTTGAGGGTGGGTGGAAGTAGGGGGACATGTCATATAATGGAGCAGATTTACTTGTGAAATTTATCACACATTCAATCGATGCAATCTAGTATTCTTTTTATTTCTACTTGACTTTATACCTTGGGCATCTTCCTTTAAAATTAAATATGATTTGAAACATGATAGTTAATGATCTCATAGCATTTCATCACATGAATCTAATATGATTTATTTAACAAATCCCCTAGCATAGAGGATCGTAAGTAAATTGCCTTCATTTTTTGTTTTATTCTCTTGTTATTGTATACTATGCTGCTAGGAACCAACTTGGAAATAAATCTTTATGCACATCTCTAATTATTTCCTTAGGAGAAATGGCAATAAATGGAATTGCTCCATCAAAGAGTATGGACGTTTTAAAGACTTTGATCCATATAAATAATTTGCCTTACAGAATGGTTGTGACAATTCAGACTCCCCCCATAGGGTAGAAAAAATTTCCTTTTCTCTGAACCTTTGCCAGCCCTCAGTACTATGATTTTTTTAAAAGCTTGGCTAAGATGACAGGCAAAAATATATGTCGCCTTGCTTTAATTCAAATTTCTTTTATTACTAGTGATGCTAAAGTTTTTCATTTCTTCAGTGGCTATTTGTATTTTCTATTGTAAATTTCTTTGCTCATTTTTCTAATGGGGTTTTCAGATTCTCTTATCGATTTGTAAGAGTTATTCACCTTCTTTGTCATATATGTTACAAATATTATTTCCTAGTTCCCTAGTTTGATTTTTAATTTTGTTTATGATATTTTGATCTACATAATGGTTTAATTTTTATGTTTTCAGATTTGTCATCCTTTCCCTTTGTGCTTTCTTCTAAAAAATAGTGTTTAGGAATACCTTCTTCACTCCAAAAATCAGGTAAATTATTCACCAATATTTTCTCCTAGTTCTTCTAAAATTTAACAGTTTCAACTCACTCATCCATTGAGAATTTATTTTGACATGGTTGAGGTGAAGCTCTTTTCCCCCCTCCAAATAGTCAATCAGTTGCTCCAGTATCATATGTTAACTAATTCATTATTTTACCACACATTCAAAAGGATATTTTATGGATCAATGAACTATTTTAAGTGTTGGGATCTGTTTCTGGGCTTTCTGTTAGATTCCTCTGGCCTATTTGACTAGTTTTCACCAAAATACAATTGAATTTATGTTTTTTAAAGGAAGGAAGGAAGGAAGGAAGGAAGGAAGGAAGGAAGGAAGGAAGGAAGGAAATAAATATGTTTGCCAATTTGAGAAGGAGAAAAACACATCTAACTGAAAATTTGGCTCTTTTTAGACATTACACTACCTTTCAATCTCAAAATGTTTTTGAAATTTTCACACAATCTTCGGTATTTGTGACTCTAGAGCAGAGGTTGACAAACTTTCTGAAAATGACTAGATATAGTATCTTAGACTTTGCAGGCTATCTAATCTCTGTTGCAACTACTCAATTCTGCCATTGTAGTGTGAAAGAGCTGTAGAAATATATGAAAAAACAAGTGTAACTGTGTTGCAATAAAACTTTATTTACAAAAGCAGGTGGTGGGCCTGATTAGGCCCATAGGCCATCGTTGCAAAGTCCTATTTCAGAGCACACTGTGCATTAAAAATATGATGCAAGGCCTTAATTTTTTTCAATATTTTTTGTCTGCTATTTAGTGATTCCTTTCAAACTGTAGACTCAGTTCTTTAACAGAACACATTTCATCTATTTTATCTTTGATAATTGCTTTGGTTCTATTGTTGTCTGTATTTTAGAAACACTAATTATTTGCACATTAGATCTCAAGCTGGGCACTTTCTAAAAATGCCTTTTATTTCCTTTGGTAAATTGTTTTCATAAGAAGTCTCTTTTTAGTATATAGACTAATAATATATACTAACTATATAATATAAAATATTTCATAACCTATATTGTTGGATTTTTCCCCCCTCTCTAGTTTTGAATTAAACATTTTCTATCTAAATCCAGTGTTTAACTATAATTAGAGAGTATGGATGCTCCTTGGTTCTTCTCCATATACTTGGCTGTAATTTTGTTTAATCAGACTTCACACTATGTCAGTGGTCTTCAGCAATGGCTTTCCTGTCATTCATGGCTGAGCACTTCTACAGACTATGCTGGCACTAGGAACACTGTCCGGGGATATCACCTGAGGTGCCAGGGGAGCATGTCCCAGACTCAGGGAATCCAGGTTTAAGAGGTGATGTGTGGTACCTTTAGTGAGGCTTGAAAGCGAACTCTACTCGGGAGAGGGGCTCCAGCACAAAGGAGAGTTAGGCTTCCAAATGGTGACAGCTGAGCCTGAAGAATTTGCAGGGCTGAAGGAGTTCAGAGGGGGCCATTCCATCTCCTGGCTATGCCCCAAAGAGATGTCAGGAGTGTGGCAAATGTGGGGCAAGGAGGTGTTCTCCAGGCTTGCCAGCCCTTGGGCCCCCACTCTGCCAATTTTCCTCTTTCAGTGAAACCCTCCTTACCCTCCCTCCTCAGCCCCAGCATGGGTCCCCAGCAGGCAGAGTGTTCATTAATTATTAGTAGATTTGTGGCTAAGAAGTCTGCATAATTTGCAGAGATGAGCTCCCCAAAGCAATCTAATGGGTTGGGCTTGTGCCCCTGGCTTCCTCCTCGTGTTCCTGAAATCATCTCTGGATAATCAGTGACTTTCTCCCACGCCACGATCTGCTCTGGTCATGCAGGCAGCTCACTGGTCTCCCTGGGCTGACCTTTGGCTGGGAGGCTGCCCCAGGGCCCACTCCCTTCCCATCCTCTTCCAGTTGCAGCTGTGACTCCCTTATCCCTGTATGCCACTCACTTTCTTGGAAGCTTCCAGTTTGGCCTGGCTGGTGGGTGATCTAGGCTCAGTATTCCCCTATCAACCATCCAGGGAAGTGACTGAACCTGGGAGGGGAAATGGGGACTGAGGTGATGGGTCGTGAGCCCAGGGACGGAGAGTCCCTTTTTCCTCTGGGTCGTGCATCAGTTGGGTCTGGACTGAGCTGAGCTGGCCTCTGCCTTGTGGAGGGAGGAGGAAGCCAGGGAGACAGCATTTACTAAGGGACCTCACCCGTGTGTGCTGAGCCTGGACACTCAGAGAAGCAACATCGCGCAGCGACTGTAGGCTGTTCTGTGGGGCTTCCCTGCTGTTATCCTCAGAGCCTCGGTGGAGCCCTACTCAACATCACGGCCATGTCTCCATGTGCCAGCGGACATGGGAGAGGGTGGTGGGCATGCTTCTGGGGGCATTTAGAAGTGGGCCAGGCGCTTGTGAAGGCAGGTGGTGATGGGAGGTCCAAGTGATGTCATTTAAGAATTCCTGGGAATGGGACCTCCTTTTGCAGCGTCCAGCTAAGGAAGTGGGAACATTCTGGCCGCAGGTGACTATTTGCCAGTTTGCCAGGTGGAGTTCTGAGGAGGAGATTTGAACAGGGGTTGAAAGGAAGGCACCCTCCTTTAGTCTGCGAGGCAAGGATTTCCAGAGGGGCTGTGGTGTGAGTAGGTCTCCGAGGACACAACCGTGAACACCTTTGTACAGAAAACTATGCCTGTGGTTCAAACTGTTTTTCTTTAGGACAAATCCCTAGAAATTTCTGTGTCAAAGCATAGGATATCAGTCAAAATTCTTTTGGCTGTAGTGACAGAAGCCCTCTCAAGCTGGCTTATTAAGACTAAACACGTGTGGGTGGGGCTTCCTCAGCTCATCTGTAGAGGAAAAAAAGCCTAGGGGATAGTCATGGCTTCCATCATGGTAGATACAGGACTCTGTCAGGGGCACTGGGGCTCATTTTCTCTCCCTTCCTCTCTAGCTCAGCTGTCTTCCTGCCCCAGCCGCTGGAAGCTCTAGGCTTACCTCCCACTAGCTCAGCAACCATAAGAGAATGTCTCTTTCCTCTTCAGCCACACAAGTCCTGGCTGAATCTCATTGGACCAGCTGGTGTTCCTGAATCAGACACCATGGCTGGGAGACGCAGTGTCTCAACCAGCCAACACACCTACTCCTGGAACCTGGAGGTGTTGTCCATCCAAACCAGTGGACTGAGAGTGGAAGGAAAATCAGGAGCCTGTTACCAAATGATGCTACACAGCTAACCCCACAGACGTCCACTACTAGCAGGGTCGTTGCTAACCCTCTTAATATCCAATAAAATTTTGGTCAATCACTCAATGGCTGTAGAGACACTGTTGGGGCAAAGATCAAGGAAGGCCAGAATTCTTGAGAGAATCATTTATTTGCTGCACATGGACTGAAAACCATTGCATGTCAGGAGCTGCTCGGCGCTCTGGACGAAGAGTGAATGTATGGGCCACACACCGTTCTAGACCCAGGAGCTTAAGCAGTGAACCCCATGGTTACTGCCTTCAGGGGGCTTCCAATCTGTGTGAGGGGCACATATGCAGAGATATCAGATGGTCAGAGTCAGTAGGTCACAGGGTGCCCTGACATCATAGAGGGTGGGCAGAGGTGAGCCTTGGCAGGGAAGGCTGGGCTTTGAGATTTCAAGGATGACTGATAAAGACAGGCAGGGCCTGCAGGGGAATGTTCCAGATAGAGGAAACAGCCCAAGCGAAGGTGTGGAGCCTGGGAGAGGAAAGAGCATTTAGTGACTTCAGGTGGACGTGTGTGCCTGAAGGGTTGACCTGGGGACTGGCCATGGGGACCAATAATGGGAGATGAGGCCAAGATAAAGGAAAATAACGGGGAGAGAGGGTCCTCCTAAGGGGCTTGGACTTGCTCTCTGGCAATGGGAAGCCAATCCAGGATTCCGAGCAGGAGAGTGATTCACTCAGATGCGTGTAGTCTGAGGGAGCGGGGCAGTGTCCTAGTCAGCTCAGGTTGCCATCATAGATACCATAGTCTGGGGGGCTTCAAAAACAGACTTATTTTTCACAGTTCTGGAAACTAGGAAGTTCAAAACCAAGGTGCCGGGGGATTTGTTTCTGATAAGAGCCCTTTTCCTGGCTAGTAGATGGCTGCCTTCTCACTGTGTCTTCACATGGCTTTTCCTCTGCCCATGAGCATGGAGATCTCTCTCTCTGTCTCTTTATCTTCCTATAAGGCCACTAATCCCATCACGAGGGCCCCACCCTCAAGACCTAATCTAACCCTTTTACCTTCCAAAGGCCCCATCTTCAAGCACTATCACATTGTGAGGTAGGGCTTCAGTGTATAAATTTTAGGGGGAAACAAACATTTGGTCCATAGCAGGCAATTCGGGGAAGCATGGAGGCAGGGGGAGGGACCAGATGACCTGTGGAAGGTGAAGGGTAATACAGAGCCACACCTCTGTCTTCCTCCCCCTCCTTCCTCTCTGGCCTGTCCTCTCTCTCTCTCTCTCTCTCTCCCCCTCCACTTTCCCCCTTCTTCCCTCCTCCCTCTTTTCTCCTTGGAGGATGGGTAGCTGCCTTTTCAGAAGTAGAAGTTTATGGGGAAGTTTATCCTTGGCACGAGAGACATCCGCCTCACTCCAGAAAACCTAGGGTAAAATAAATCTAATTAAATCTGTTACTGTTCACAGAGACTAGTTTTGTGGGCAATTGACCTGTTTTATTTATTATGTAAACCATCATGAAACCCAAGCTCCATATTATTTATGCTAATGGAAGGGAATAGGTAATAAATCCCGTGTGAGGATGTGGGCAGACCAGATGGTATGGTGGCACTTTGATGGCTTGTGTTAGAGGAGTCTGTGCCAGACGTCGCTCTCAACCCCAGGAGAGGGTTGGGGGGTGCTGGGAGGGGGTGGCAATGAGTCCTGGGGGCAGCCTTACTCTCAGCAAATTGCAAAGTGCTAATGAGAAGAGGGGGGGCTTTCTGGGTCATCTCCCTCATCCATCTCCTTCTCCCTCTCAGGGAAAACTCCAATCTGTGTTATGTCCCTTGCCGAGATTGGAATGAAAATAGATGGTGCACCTCCCGTGTGCCCGTCCTAAGGCAGACGCTGACACCAACATGATCGCATTAGATTTCCACAACAACCCTGAGAAGCAGTTCTCATTTGTCCTGTTTTATAGGTGAGAAAGTGGAAGCTTAGCATCAGAGCTGGAGTTTGAACCTGATGTGTTTGACTTGTAAGCGTCAGGTCTTTCCTTGGACCATACAGATCTAGGAAGGAAGGAAAGACATGAACCAAGAGGGGAAGAAGGAAGAGAGGAGGAAAGAGAGACGGGCAGGAGAAAGGGAGAGCAGTGGCGGTGAATGGGGAGATTGGAAGAGAGGGTAGGAGGGCGGAGGAGAGCAAAGGCAGGCAGGAAGATGGGGTCAGTAGAGAGGAAAGGGGAGGAGGATGGAGAAGGGAGACGAGGAGAGGGGAAGAGGTAGAGGCGCTTCTCTCCCCTCCCCCCCAGAACAAGATCTTCAGGGGAGACAAGAGTTAGACAGTTACGTGACGGCAAGTGCAAGGACAGTCCACGGGCAGGCGGCAACTATTTGCAGTTGTGAGGGCAGCTGCCTCTTAGGAAAATTGAAAAGCAGGGAGTTTATTTATGGTTGAAGGCTGAGAGCATCATCTTCTCTTCAGAGAAAGGAGCAGCAGTCAGGAGGCAATGGACAAGTGTCTGCGTTTACAGGAGCCTTGCGAGTTAGCAGAGTTGGCTACTGGCCTGCAGCTGCTCCTCCCTGGCCTGCACCCCCTGCAGGCGACAGCGGGAGACACGGTGCTCTCTTCTGACACCAGGTCCGTATTCTTGCTTCTCTAGCCTGTTCTTGCCAAAGGGGGCAAAAGAAAGGAATTTAATCCCCAAAGTGGTTTGACTTGTTTTCAAAACAGATAAGGCACATGTATAGAGAAATAAAATTAGATTGCAAAGGCATTGGGGCCGTGGCAAGGGTTTGAACTTGCCATGTCCACTTGAACAAGTTACTTAGCGTCTTTGAGCCTTTGTTTTCTCTGGGGACAGCAATGCCCCTTCCAGTGCTGTTGATGAGGATTGAACAGGGCAAGGCACGTGCCAGCACGCTGCCTGTCACAGGGGATGTGCTTGCTGAGGTCTGGTCCCCAGGACACATAGTCTGAGATGGGGAGTTGCGTGCAGGAAGTGTATTGGGGGGTGTGGGAGAGGGAAGGAAGCTGGGCAGAGCAAGGAGTTGCAACAAAGGGGAGCTCTGGAGCTGGGGTGGACCACCTGACCCAGTTTACCTGGGTTCTAGAGGGTTCCCAGGATGCAGGATTTTCATTCTAAAACTGAAAAATTCCTGGGCAAACGGCCATATGGCCTGTCCTACATTTCAGAGTTGTCCTTCCTGTAGTAAAGGGGCCAGACCTTTCTATCTCACTGGATGTGGACTGCTTTCCAGGAGAGGGCATAACCTCAGGCAAGGTGCCATTCTTTGGCTGAGGCCAGTCCTTGGAGAAGGACTCAGCTGTGAGCCGTCAGTTGCTAACACTCCAGGCAGTCTGGGGAATGAGTTTCTTGTTTTTGAAGGTAGAATCTGGCTGACACACCACAGCATCCACTATAGGTGTTTGATAAACGTGCATTCTCTCCCCAGCACCCATGATGCAGGTCAGGGTAGTTACAAAAAGGTTCTCTTAGGTGTCACAACTGGTGTCAGTTGCTGCCATCTTTAAAGAGCTCGGGAGGACTCTTCCAAATTCTCGACTTGGCTTGTTCAAAAGGTAAGACCTTGTGCTTCTGCCACTACGTAGAGCCTCTCAGGGTCTGCACCCCAGGAGGGCCCTGGAACGTCAACTTGGGGCAGTGGAATCATCAGATTCTTAAGTAGGAGAGATCCTTTTGCTTTGCTCGTGGTGATTATTCTTTCCTCCCTCTAGTCTGGGAGTCCAGGGCTCTCTTCATCTCAGATAATGAAAATAATTAAAAATAATAACAGTTGACATTTGTAGAATCCTTACTAGTGTCAGGCAGTGTTCTAAATGTTCTACATGTAATAAACCATTTTATCCTTCCAGCTATCCTACAACATAAGTACAGTTATCCTTATTTACCAGTGCAGAAACTGAAGCCCAGAGAGGTTAAGAACCTGCTAAAGATGACACAGCTAAGAGGTGGAAAAACCAGGATACACACCCAGGCACTTTGTTTCCAGAACGTGTGCTCTTGCCCACTGTGCAAATGACACCACTAGGTCAAGACTGCCTAGTTAATCCAAACTTACATTCTGTTCCTGCTGGCAGGAGTTCTGTCCATGCACCCTTTAATAATATAATAATAACAATACTTAAAATAATAACAGGTGCAATTTGCAGGCACTAACTCTGTGTCAGATACCATGCTAATTGCTTTACTTTCGTCACCTCTTTCCTTATTATCATGAACCTATGAGGTAGTCTTTCTTATTATCCTCACTCTATAGATGAATGTCACCCACCGAAAGTCACTAAACTAGACAGGCTGTTCTGGTTACTTATTTCTGGGTAAAAGATTTTCATAAAGTAGCTTAAAACAGTGACCATTTTTTCTTTTTTTAAATTCCTCACCGTTCATGAGTGAGGCTTTCAGGCAGGACTCTGCTGGGTGATTCTTTTTCTCCACATGGTATTGACTAGGGTCCCGCGGTGGTGTTCAGTGATGGTTGGACTGGTCTGGAGGATCTGCGATGGCTTTTGTTATGTGCCCAGTTGCCTCAGTGGGCCCAGCTGGACCCCTTTTCTGCCCCTGTAATCTCAGAGGCTCCCTATGTGGTCTCTCCAAGCTGGGTAGATGGATTTCTTAAGTAGCAGCTGGGGTGTAAGAGCAAGTGTTCCAGCAGGCAGGAAGTGGAAGCTGGGCCTGGAAAGGCCTGGGCCTGGAAACTTCCAATGTGTTCTATTGATCAAATCCATCACAGAGCTCACCCCAATGTGAGGGGAGGGACTTAGACGCCCAGGTGGGAGGCATTTCCTGATATCTAAACCTAGCACACAGAGCGAGTCTATCCATCCCCAAAGCTCTGGTCTTTAACTGGCTCCCACGTGCCTCTCCACCTTGTTGTACATGCCTCTCTTTTCTCTGTGATTCCCTCACTTCAGAACCCTCAGCGACCAGCCAACTGCTTCTCAGCCTCCAGGCCTCTGAGAGTAGCTGCCAGGATAGAATTGTTTGGCCATCTGAGCCCATCTCCTTAATGGCCTCCGCTCTTTTCATCCTCTTCGTTGCTTGCCTTCCATGCCTGCATTCTAGGCCTCCAGGCTGCATGGCAGCTCTGTCCTGAGTTGGTACGTGGGACCTGGCAGAGGTCTGGGCAGACCCATGGAGCAGCATAGTGAGGGCTGCAGCCGGGTGACAGGTGTGATTTTGGGGGTGCAGAGTCAACCTGGGTCTATGCTGATGCTGGCCTTGGGAAACTCAATCTAGTCAGGTCATTGTCAACCCCCTGCTCTCATTGCCCTCCGGCCAAAGTCCTGCATGATCTGATCCTGCCTACTCTCAGCCCTCCCCACCTTGTACTTTCTTCTCTGGTCACATTTCCTTTAGTATCTGGGAGGACATAGGGGTTGGAGTTAATGTAGCCATCTTGAAACCACAAGAGGCCTGAGAGGGGAGCTATCAGTGAGAAAGCAGGACTAGAGAGAGATAAATATACATAAAGAGGGACAGAAAGAGGGGTGGGTGGGAGAGGGAGGTAGAGAGAGAGAAGGGGGAGAGAGAGAGATTGGACAATTGTTTGAGACCTTGATCAAACTATACCTGAAGTTTAATAAATCAGATTTAACCATTCAGCCACATGAACCAATGTGTTCTCTATATGCTTAAGCCAGTTTCAGTTGGACTCCTCTTATTGATAACAAAAGATGCCAAATGATGGTGGGTTTGCTGAGATTCAGCTTGGATACTCAACCCTGGGTAACCCTTTCCTTTGGGGAAAGAGCATAGAACTTGACTGGGCTGGAAGGCCCCTACTCTTAACTGTATAAATGGGGAAACCTAGGTCTGGAGAGGCAAGGTCACACATGAAGGGAGTGAGGTCTCTGGACTTCAGTCCAGTGGTCTTGCTACCACTTGTGATGCCTCGGCAGAGAGGAAATTCCAGACCTAGCACTGCCTCCCGAGGTCCCCCCTGATCAGCACAGGAGGCAGAAGGCCACAAGAATGAATTAAGTGGGGTGGACACCATGTTTCCCTGTTTAGTTCACTGTATTCCAGACACCCTGGCCTGCTCTGCTTCTAGAAGGTGCCAGCAGCTTTTGCATATGCTGTTCCATCTGCATGGGAAGCTCTTCCCACCCTCCCCCTCTTTGCCTTGCTATTTTTCATTTGTCAGGACTCAGCTTTAATATCACTTTTCTCAGGAAAACTTTTCTTTTTTCCCAATCTGCCTTCAATAGTTCAACAAATATCTATGGAGCCTCCACACACACACACTGAAGGAAAATGAAACAAGGTACAGGGTGATGAATGTTTAGGGAAGAGGATGAGAAATTTCAGATTGTATGGTCAGAAAATGACTCACCGAAGAGGTTACATCTGAGCACAATATTGAATAAAATAATGAGCCATTCGGAGACCGAAGGGTGGAGAGCTCTAGGCAGAGGGAGCAGCAGGAATAGTTGGGCTGAGAATTGGCTTGGAGGAGCTCAGGGGATTGGAGAGGCCTGCATGAGCGGGAGGGGCAGGAGGTAAGATCACAAGTGTAGACAGGGGTGCAGGTCAGGGAGGGCCTTTCAGGTCCTGGCAGGGACTTCAAATTTTATTTGGCTTTGCCATGAGAAGTCATTGAGGGCTTCCAATGAGAAAGTAGAGGAGGATATGACTAAATTCCCATTTTTGCTGCCCACCCCTCCCCTTGGCTGCTGTGTGGACAATGGACTGTGGGTGGCAGAGCATGGAAGCAGGGAGACAGGCCGCAGCCATGCCAGTGGTCCGGGCAGATGTGATTGGTGCTGGGCCTGGGACAACAGCTGTCGCAGTAGGGGCAGGGGTTATATTCTGGATAGAGTTTCAAGGTCAAGCCAAACAGGATTTTCCCATGAACTGGATATGGAATGTGAAAGAAAGCAGGCAACGATTTTGTCCTGAGCAACTGGGTAATGCTTATTGAGATGTGGAGAGCTCAGGGAGATGGGTTTGGGGCGAAGCCCGAGTCTCATGGAGGATATATAAAATTTGGGATGGCTCTCAGGCAAATGGGGAAGTCCTGGAGGCTGCTGCATATGTGAGTGTGAAGTTTAGAAATGGGGTTAAGGCTGAACACACACACTTGGGCTTCCTCAGTTCATAGTAGGCATGTAGGGCCATGTCCTTGGGTGAGATCAGCGAGGGTGGGGAGAGCAGAGGAGAGGGCCAAGGTCCGAGGCCTGGGAGCACCAGCATTTAGAGGTCAGGACTAGTAAGGGGCTTGTATTAGTTTCCTAGAGCTGTCATAACAGATGAGCACAACCTGGGTGGCTTACAACAACAGACACATGCTCTCACCGTTCTAGAGAGCACAAGCCTGAGTTCAAGGCGTCTGCAGGGCTGTGCTCCTTCCAGAGTGTCTTGGGGAGAATGCTTCCTGCCTCTCCCAGCCTCTGGCGGCTCAGGCACTCCTTGGCTTGTGGTGGCGTCACTCCAGGCTGCATCGCCATCATCACATAGCCTTCTCCTCTACTTTCCCCACGTCTTCTCTTCTAAGGACACTTGTCATTGGATTTAGGACCCACTAGATAATCCAGGATGATCTCATCTGGAGATCCTTAATTTAATTACATCTGCCAAGACCCCTTTTTCAAATATGGTCACATTCACAGGTTCTGGAATGTGGACGCAGCTTTTGGGAGACCACCATTCAAGCCACTACAGGGGTCAGACACAGAGCTGGGGGAAACTGGGCGAGAGTGATGTCCCAGAAGCAAGCAGAGATTTTTAGGGGAAGGGGGCGTGATTGACTAGGTCCAATGCTGCAGAGAGGTCACATGGCCTGAGGACTGACCATTAATTTAGTCCCAGGGGGTCCCAGGTCAGTGGGGTCCCATTACATGCTTACAAAGCAGCCTGCACTGTTCCTTCACACCAGGCCCAGACTGTGGTTATCTGTAAAGGCCTGTCCCCTACCAGACTGAGACCCCCCCAAGGGGGAGGAGTCACGTTTGTCTTGATCACCCCTGGATTCTCAGGGCCTAGTTCCGTGCCTGGCACATGACAGAGGCTCTGTGGTAATTTCTGATGAACTTCAGAGGTGAAGGCCAGAACCTCAGTGGGAGGATAGCAAGGCTGACACCCCAACTGAGCGCTGCATATAAGAGGCCAGTCCATCGTTGTGCACAACGTCTGCCTGTTTCTAAGTGACCAGCTGACCTATGTGACCTGCTTTCAGGGGTCTGAGAGTCAAGGGCAAGAGATCCCAAGGAATAGTCAAGGGACGTTCACTGCCCTTCCTTCCTCCCCAGGTGAGGGTAGAGACAATGACAGGCTCACGGGGACAGGCGGGAGGGGGGCTCTGACTAGCAAGCTGCTGTCAGGCCAGGGGCTGGGACACTCTGGGCTCTCCCTCTTTCTGGATGGAAATTCACCCTCAAATCCTTCCCTGGCACCTGGGGAGTGCTGCCCACCCTCTCTAGCCCAGGTGCCAAATGCTAATCCTGGTCTGGGCCCAGATAAGCTGCTGTTTAAATAGTCAGAGATTAGTTTTCAAATTGACAAATAAAGCCCATCTGGAGTGCCTGGAGCCCGCCCCTCCGGGGCCTGGATGAGCGAACCCAGTTTAATTAGTGTGGTGCTCAGCGCTGCAGGGTGGGAACAGATTGGGGTGGTTGGTGGTAGCTTTTTCTAGCTCAGCGGCTGGCCTCTTTGAGGCATCTGGGCTCGTCCCTATGTGTCTGTCTGTCTGTCCTCCCCAGCCCTTCTCCCCACTGTGTTGAGCCCTCAAGGGTTAAAGGGCAGGCAAGAGGGTAGGAAGAATTCGCTCTGCCCGTCCCCCAAAAGGACAGACCTCGACCTCCTGTCTCCCCACTGCATCCAGGCGCCAGCTGCAGAGAAACACCTGAGGTCCCTTCAAGTCCCGCCCCCCGCCCTGCCCCGCAGCTTGCATGCCTCTCATTCATTTCTTCACTCATTCACGCACCCACCAAATAATGGGTGCCAGCCGTTGTGCCAGCCACTGTTCCAGGCACAACAGAGGTGAAGGCTCTACCCCCTGGAGTTTTAGTTTAGAGGTGGGCAACAAATATGGGTCAAATAATCATACAAATGAATATTTAGTCATAGACCATGAGATGTGCTGAGAGAGAAGTGTACAGTGTGGGGAGAATGTGGGGGCTTGATGCGTTTGGTGGGGGTGAGGGGCCCAGGCTGAGGAGATGGCTTTTGAGCTGAGATTTCAAGGGCGATGGGAGTCAACCAGGTGAGGAAGATGAGTGTGTATGTGTGTGTGTGTGTATACATGTGTGCACGCATGCATGTAGCATTCCAAGCAGAGGGAACGCTTAGTGTTGAAGCCCTGAGATGAGGAAGTAGGGTACACTTGTGCACCCCAAAACAGGCCTGTGTATCTGGGGGCAGGGAATGGGTCAGGCCAAGAGGAGGCTGGGGTAGGAGGCAGCGTGTCCATCTCAGTCTTAGAAGCTCAGAGCAATGAAACCCTTGCACACTTTAGGCAGGCTGCATGATCAGTTTACATTTTTAAAAGGTGGCGCTGGCACAGCGTGGAGATGGCGTCCCCAACCCTGTGCCCTCAGCAGGAGGAGCTCATTCAGGGTCAGCTTGGGGGACCCCCCCCCATTCTCACCCACTACTGCGTGGAGCAGGCAGCACAGCTACGGCCTATCCCCACATCCGGGCTCTCCTTGCACTTGGTCTGTCTTTTCAGTGCCAACCTTTGTGCTAAATAAATGAGGACTGAATGAATGAAGTCTGGGCTCGAGCATAACCTCCATGATGAATAAAGACTGTGCTGCTGGAGCCTGGGCCCTCAGATTTGCCCCCTGTCTCCTTCCTACGCTCACTGACCCTCCTCCCACATGTCATCTCCGGCCCCCGGAATTGGTGGTGCGCTGACGAACATTTAACAACTGGCTCTGTAAAGGGGAAGAAAGCCCTCTTTGTGGCATTTGCTGGTTTCAGTAAGCATCTCTACCATGGCCCTCAAGGGGCCAACTGCCTACCTGTCTTCTCTGGATGCAGAGTTGGGAGACGATGCCCACCGTCAGCACAGAAGCCATATGTGCCGGCTCCAGGCCACCACAGCCCCAACACTCTGCGGCTGCTGGCACCTGGGCAGGGCCAGGTGTGGCCTGGCTGGCCCACAGGCGTCTCGGCTTTCTAACTCTCCCTGGAGAGCTGAGCACCACGCCCTGGCTAGCTGATTGGCCCTGCTGTTTGCCCTCCCTGCTCATCCAGCAGTTGGGGGCCTCTGCATTTCAGACCTGCAGGCTCCTACGGCTTCCTGACGGAGTTATCCCCTCTGATCCCGATTTCACATGTCAGCAGACCTACTTTGCTCAAACCCTGTTCTTGCATGAGATGGAGGCCCTTTGTGTTCCCCTCATCCCAGCAAGATGAGGTGCAGATACCCCAGCCTGGCCTCAAGGCTTGGTGCCCTCTGGCTCTCTTGTTGTATGTTGGTCAGACCTGCCTCCTCATTGTTCGTCCCACTGCATTTCTTCCTCACGCTGTTTGCTCAGACCTCTCCCTGGTCTACAACGCCTTCCCTTTTCCACCTCAGCCTTCCTCCAGGCCCAGCTCAGCACCTGCTTCATAGCCCCTGGGGCTCAGCCCTGGTGTGTTCCCCACTCTGAGCTGGGATGCCCCCACTTTGGTGGAGAGAAACAGCATGGTGTCATGGTCAGGACACAGGCTCTGGAGGCACAGGGCCTGTGGTTGAGTCCCCGCCCCACCACAATTAGCTGTGTGACCATGAACAGGTTACTTACTTCACCGTTTCTCAGTTTCCTCCTCTGTGAAATAGGGGTGATGCTAATAAGCTCCCTTCCGGGAAGGGTGAGAATTCAACCAGGCACCACTTGTAAAGGACCTAGAAAGGCGTCTAGCACACAGTGAATATTTAATAAACCCTTGGGTGGTGACTTCAGCAGCACGGCAGGCATCCTTTCTACCTAGCCTTCAAGACCAGTGACACACACTCCCACTCCCAATGAAGGTCCCCATGACCTTCACCTCCCCCCAGGATGCATGCAGCTGGGCCCAGCTCCTCCTTTGCTATTTAGAAAGGACCCTCTTTAACTCTCAGGCATGCTCTCATCTGTGGCCACACTTATGGCCAGTGGCTGGACCCCTCCCACCTCCCTGTGCCTGGAGCTGGAATCCCAGGCTGGTCCTTTGTGGGAGGGTCTTGGGAATCTACTCACATTCCAACAAGAGAAACGATGTCAGGAACTGGGATTTTTCAGGAAGTTTTCTTTGGAGCACCTTAGAAATGTTAAATTTAATGAGCTGCACTCTCTAAAACACACTGGAAAATCGCAGCCATGCCCAAGGGAACACACAAGAAAACAAACAAGGAAACCTCAGCTGGACCAGAGCATAAGTCCCTATGAGTTTCCCATTAATGGTCATTTACTCCTGTTCATTTGTTTCATTCTCTTTGAGTCCTCATAGGCAGACAAGGAGGAACTGGGTGTTTAAAAATAATTAAAAGGGAGAAAACTCAAAAGTGGGGGAAATTATATTCATTCATTTCATTTTTCCCTACAGATTTGGAAAAGACAAATGCTATGAGGACAGTCCTGGCAATAAACAGATGGCACTTAAATATTTGCAAAGGTGTGGGCTTGGTGGGAGTCCTCCAGGTGGTGGCAGGGGCCATCGCTGTCCCTGGGCCCCGAGGGAGGGGTTTCCAGGTTGTAGAGAAGTTGGTTAATTCCCCAGGGTACACAAATAGTGGCCAGAGTCTCAGGCTTAGTTTCCCCTTTAATATCCTGAACTTAGGACCTGGGGCTTTGTGTGGCAGGAAGACTGGAACTTGTGGGACCCACTGGTTTGCTTTGTCCTTGAAACCCCCATTTGTCCTTCTGAGTTTGCATCAGACTCCTGTGGGCAGGAAGCTGGCCGGCACTTGCTGTGAGGGTGTCATCGCGAGAATCTTCTCGGCAAACAGTCCTGAGGACTCCAGCCAGGACCCAGGCTGGGCCCAGATGCAGATACTCCCAGGTGACCAACACTCTGCTATCCTTCAGGACACAGATGGGAGGTGGCCCGTGAGCTGGGAAGGTGGCAGTTGGCACAACAAAAGCAGAGCCAGGCTGGGCGGAGGCCAGGGCTCCCTGACGGGTTTGCTTTCTGCCTGGTGATTACCCATTACCTCCCGTCAGTGCCTGATAAACCGTTATCATGGAATTATCCGCCGCAGGCTCCAGCATCAGTTATGAAATCCATTACTGTCCGTCAAGCCCTGTGGCTAATGGGAAAAACCTGGCAGCTGCCCGGTGCGCCAGGCGGGGCTCGTACAGATCCGTTATCTGTCTATTACTTCAGCAATCACACCTCGTAATGGAATCTTGGATGGGAAATGACAAGAAGTCCCAGGATGTGTCATTCTGACGTTCAGCTGGTGGGTGGGGCTGTTGGCTGGCTCTGGAATGTGGAGTCTGGCAGGGAGGTGACTCAAGGGGTCAGCCCCTAAGCTGGAGGGAAGCCTTTTGCTTGTGGCCCAGGAGCGCATTCCCAATCGAGAGCCAGGTAAACATGGTTGTGGGTAGGAGGCTAGATAGATGGACAGATGAATGAGCGGGTGGGGTGCAGGTCATATCCCAACAGGCTGGAGCCTGTGCTTCATCTGTTCCTACCTCCCTCCTCTTCTTGGGCTGAGTGCTACCCTTGTCCGAGCTCAGGGATCAACTGTTGTAGCAGCTGCTGTGAGTGTGGCACCAGAGTTAGACAGATCTAGGTGTGAAGCCTAACTCCACTATTCTCTAGCAACATGGCCTCGGACAACTGACTTAAACCGACCCTGCCTCAGTCTCCTGATCTATAAAATGGGGCTATACTAGAATAATAGCAGTGGCTGGTATTTTGTGGTGCTGGGTGTCCAGGGGATCCTTCATCTTGTCCCTTCCTGTTTATGGCAGCCAGCGATGGCAGAAGCATGTACCCATGAAGGGCACTGACTTTGGAACCAGCCTGGGTTTACATCATGACTCTGAGGCATGCTGCAACCTGACCACGGGCTAAGCGCGTCATTCCTCCCGTGCATAGTCTATGAGGCGGGGCTGAAGGTAAGTTGCCACCTGACAGGCCATATTTGTACGGGCTGATTGTCTCCCTCCCTCCTCTGCGGAAGCTTCCTGAGCTCAGGGAGTTTTGTCTCTTTGGTTTGCTGCTGTATCCCCAGCCCCCAGGGCATTATCTGGTCATAAACATAAGCATGAATGAATGAATGAATGATGGATATAAACACGTAGCACATAGGGAGATACTGGAACTGCCAGCTTCTTGGTGACTCCTTTTTGTTGTTGTCTCCTAAATTTGACGTCATCTCCTTCCTCCTCCTTGTCCCTTGTCCAGACCACCAGCATCTTTCTCTCTCCCCTGGACTTGACCAGAATCTCCCCACTGCCCATTCTGTTTCCTCTTCTTGTCCCCTATAGCCCATTGTCCACATGGCAATTGGAGTAGATTTCTTAAAATGTGAATCAAGTGTATATTTTTCCCTGAGTAAAAGCTTCCAGAGCAGTCCCATTGTAACTAGAATAGATTCCAACCTCTTCTAGGCTCTTCAAGCTCTAGCTTGCAATCTCTCCAGCCCTCCGCTTCCTGCTCCCCCTCACACGCCAGCCACACCAAGCCTTCTCACTGCACCTCTAAGCCCCCAGCTGTCTGCCACTCAGGCTCACTCTCCAGCCTGTGTCTTCTGCCTGGAATGCTCTCCCATCAGATCCCTACATGGCTGGTTCCCGTGCGGAGAGACCGTCCGTGGGCACTCAGTCCAACCATCTCTGATTTTCTTTATGGACTTACCCTAACTGGAATTAGTTTATTTATTTGCATTTTAAATTGTCTCTCCCACACTGAAATGTAAGTGCTTCAAGGGAAAGGCTCGGTTCATCCAGTTCACAGCTAACACCCCAGCTCAACAAATACTGGGTTATTGAAAGAAGGAATAAATGAAAGGAAGTAGGGGAGGAAGGAAGAACAGAGGGAGGAAAGACAAAGGAAAGAAGGGAGGCAGGAAGAGCTCATGATGACATGCGTCTGACTTACCCCAAGTCCTGCCACCATCCTGGGGGACTCCGTGGCCATGTGGACAGCCTGGCCTCTCAGCGGCAGGTGCCAAACCTTGCACCTTCTCATGGCTCAAAAGGGGTGCAGCTTTGCGATCTTAACTGCCCCATCCCTCTCTCTGTCTGCAACCTGCTATACTTTCAGCTCCTTTCAACTTCCTCAGTGGAAGCAATTCGCTGTGTGGTCCCAGGAAAGTCACTTCATGCCTGGGAGCCCTGTTTCCTTGCCTCTAAACGGGTTTACTGATACCTGCCTCACAGGGTTGCTGCAAGCACAGAGCGTGTTAATGTATGCAAAGCCCTGGCCCAGTGCCATGTCCGTAGTAAGTCTCCTCAGGCTGGCTCTCAGTTCTGCTTCCTCCTCATTCCCTTTGCCCTCAGCCCTCTCCCACCCCTCTTCTTCCTGCTCAGCCTGGGACCACAGAGGGAGCCCCTGCACTACCTGTCTGTGCCTTCACCCCTGGCTGCTGTTTCACCTGCTTGGCAGGACCTGCCCTTTGTGGCCTCCTCCCCCTTCTTCCCCCCCCCCCCCCCCCCGCCATTCACCCAGAGGCCCCACCACGTGGATAGACTGTGCTACCCGCCACCGCACCCTGCGGACTCGTGGTTCTGGCCCTCACTGCGGTCACAGGGCGAGGACCAGGCCTTCCTTGTCCATGGTGAGCTCCGATTCCTGGTCCCCGCGCTGCTCCATGACCCCTGTCCTGTGCCTGACCGTCACCCTCAACTGACCACCGGCTTACTGTCTGCTCCCCAGTTAACCTAGTCACCTTCTTATCTCTGCACCACCTGGACACCCCCCCCGCACCTGCCCACCCCCCCTCTTGTCTTCAGGGCTCTGCCTCACTCTCCCCCTCATCCCTCCCTATGACTGTAGTGGGCCCCCAAATGCTGTAAAACCCCCACCCATCTCCAGGAAACCAGAGTATTGGTCATGGCCCACCTACCGCCACACCAACGCTCGCCGTGCTCCTTCCCCCGAACCCTTCGCCTGCTTCACCGGCACTGCACCTGCCTTACGTTTCAGCTCAGCCATTACCTCCGGCTGGGCCCCTCTCAGCTCCCAGCTCCCTGTTCTGGGCCACCCCAACCAGCCCATATGGTGAGCTTGTTGTCTCCTTTTTTGTCTGTTCTGCCACTAGGTTCAGTCCCCCAACACATCCCCACTCCCCCTACATTTCCACACATGCATGCATAGACCCACATCTATTCCCTCCTCCCCACCCCCACAGCCACACACCACACACACTTGAATGTATGCGATATTAATGGGAACAGTAATCTTGGGCAGGCGACACAGGACACACACCCTCCCACATGTGATGGACAAAAGGAAGAGGGTGGAATCAGAGGCTGGCAGCTCTGGGGCTCAAGGTCCCACCTCACTATAGGACAAAGAAACCTGTATTGACCCTGGAGACAGGAAGCACAAAGCTGGGCCGGGTGCTGGGGTGGGGGACCAGACTGAGGGAGGAGCTTGTAGCAGTAATAGGACCTTATATAGTCATGGCCCCTGGTCTGGGAAGGTGGAGGAAGATGAGTGTATGGCTTGTCTCAGAATAGCAGAGGGGACTGGAGGCAGCCCCAGAAAGGACACAGGCACGAACCGTGCAGCTTTAAGGGGTGTCATCAGGCAGATGGCTCAGGCCCAGCAGCGAAGGCACAAAAGCACTTGGTAAGAAAATTGAGGTCCAAGGCCAAGCCTGGGGCAGGACAAGCAGGGCAGGCCAGAGAGTTGGTGCTCACGGTCATTGAGCCCTTTATGTGGATTATCGCACTGAGTCCTCACAATGGTAGTTTGAGACTTAAACTCTTATTATCATCTCCATTTTATAGATGAGGAAACGGAGACCTAGGAGGTTAAGGAAGTGGTGTAGGGTTATGGAGACCAGAGATTGGAACCCAGACCGCCTGGCTCCAGAGCCTGAATCTTGAACCATTTCCCACTCATGGGGCTCACACATGATCACCTAAACTCAAGCACATGCTCGTGCCTGCCCCAGCCTTGAGAATTCCTTTGGCCCTAACTCATCTTCCACCTCTGTATCCTCTGAAGTATCAAGTTGAATTAATTCATGGAAGCACAGGAGGGACTTGTGTGGGGAGAAATTGGGGAGCTGATAAGCTGCCTTACTGGCTTGGCCAGGCCCCACCGAGACTCCCAAACCCAATTAGCAGTTTTATTAAAGACAATTGGATTAGACGCGTCTGCAGCAAATGTTTGCTTGGCTTGAGCTGGGGAGTTTATTCATTTTTCATTAATGTGTCTGCTCCTCACTCAATTGCAGGTCCTTGGAGTGTTGGACTGGCTGAACACACCCTGGCTGCCTCTCTTCTCTCACCTCATCTCACCCTGGCCCCCACCCTCCGCTTCACCACCCTGGGACAGCACCTTGCGTCTCTGTCTCCTTAACCAGGAGAGAGCTCCCAGCTGGCCTGTTGCTGAAGGGAGTCTGGAAGTTTCTTCCCCAACTCTGCATGGCTCCTTCTTACCCTTCAAGTATAAGTTCATGTGTAACTTCTTCAGAGAGGCCCCCCCCCACCCCTGCACACACACAGCTCTACCTCAAGTGAATTTCCCCAATTTTTTAGATCAGCACCCTGCTTATTTCCCTCATAGGTCTTATCCAAATGGAAATTATATTGTTTTGCATTTGTTGGATAAGTAAATAACCCTCATGGCAACCCTATAGCTTTATAATTATATTATCCCATTTTACGGATTGGGAAACAGGCACAGAGAGTTCAGTAACTTTCCAAGGTCACACAGCAGGTTGGTGGTGGAACTGGGAGTGAACTGAAGTCCAGTGAATGCAAAGACACTGCTCTTTTCCTGCCATTCTTGGAGAGTCTCTTCTTAATGAATGTCAGGTCCCAAGGTGACACTCCTGCATGCACAAACTCATTTAAACACAGAGAACACTGGGAGCTCCTGGTGGGTGGGTGGGTAGGTAGGCCAGCAGGTTAGCCTTCATGCCCCCAGCCTGCCGACTGCTACAAAGCAGAGGTCAAGTTGTG
Source organism: Rhinolophus sinicus (assembly GCF_057876585.1). NCBI lineage: Eukaryota > Metazoa > Chordata > Mammalia > Chiroptera > Rhinolophidae > Rhinolophus > Rhinolophus sinicus. Next base: position 25,505,797 of record NC_142514.1, read on the forward strand.
GACCCAGGCTTGGGAGGGACAGCTATAGGCCACATGTCCTTCAGTCCCCAGCCCAGTGGGGCCGCGAGGCTTGACCACATCCCATAGCAGTATATTCCTCCTGCTGTAGATATTAATTTGGGAGTTTAGAGAAAAATCCATATGATGTGAGTTATCCAGGGCAGCGGTTGCAGGGAGAGGCACAAAATCAATAGTGAGAGATTGTCGTATTTCACAGCTTCTGTAAACGGGCCTGGCCAGGCCACTCCGGGGTAGGTGCAGGTAGGCAAAGGTCAGTGGGCTGCCAGCTCTGGAGAGGACTGGGGTCAGCCCCTGCTAGTGCCAACTTGTACTCTCCCTCCCTCGCTGGGCACTCTCAATGGGCTCTGTAAGTATTTATCAACACTCCTTTTCAGGTGAGAGTGCCTGCTTGGGTGCAGTGCCTTGGGCATCAGCCTGTGGCCACACCCCTCGGCTTACCTGTGTGAAAGCCAGGGGGCCTTCAGATAGACAAAGAAATGAGGTCTGGAGCAGTGGCTTCATCTACAGGGAGGGCTCCTGAGGTTTTGTGAAGGCTGAAAGCTGTGGCTGGACCTCTCCACCTGCTGGCTCCATTCTCCGCTGCTCTCTCCCATCTGACGGCTCGCCCACTGGACTTTATAGGCAAGCTCTGTCCTGCTCTTGGCCACGTCTTGGCTGGCGTCAGAGGTGCTAGAACAGTGCTGTCTAATGGAAATATAATGTGAGCCACAAATGCGAGCCACATATGTCATTTACAATTTTCTAGCAGCCACGTTGGAAAAGGTAAAAAGAAACAGGTGAAATTAAATCTAATAACATCTTTTATTTAACCCTATGTCATCTCAATCCATAATCAAAATTAGAAATTATTGAGGATTTTAAATTCTTTTTGTCATGTGAGGTATTTAAAATTGGGCGTGTACTTTATACCTCGGGCACATCTGAGGTAGGACCAGCCACATTTTAAGTGCTTCACAGTCACATGTGGCCACCCTGTTGGACGGCTCAGTTCTAAAGAGCTGTGCCTGATATTCATGTCTGTGCCCAGAACTGACTTAAGGCCAGGCCCAGGGCGGCATCGGGGACTGATTGGATAGTGTGCCCGTCATTAGTGTTGCCCAGTTCTTCTGGGCACAGGGCAAGACTGTATTTGCCCAGCCCCTGAGCATAGAGGTAATCACATAACTTGCTTTGGTCAATGGAGTTGAGTGGATGAGGAATGTGTGATCTCCAGGCAGGAGCTGTAAGAGCCAGTGTGCCCGTCACCACGCTCTCTTTTCTCCTGCCCTCATGACCAGCAGTGCTCCAGATGTGGCTGTTCTGTCAACCTGAATCTCAGAGTGAGAGGCTGAGGACCCAGATGGCTGTGATGAACCCATCGCGTGAGCAAGACGTAGACCTTTGTTATTTGACCCCAGGAAACCCTGGGCGTGTTTGTTACTGCAGCACAACTTGGCCATCTTTGCTGGCACAGATGGATGGTGGTGCCAAAGACTTCATTCTTCTCTCAGTCAACGACATCGAATGAGTGCTTCTATAGCCAAAAGAACCCTGCCCTCAAGGCACTTCCATTCTAATGGGACCCAGGCATTAAACAATGTTTAATTAGAATTGTGATGAGTGACCTTAGCAGAGTGTGCAGAGCCATGAGAACACCTTACATGGGGAATCAGGAGGGCTCCTCGGCACAGGAGATGCTTAAGCTGGGTGCTCGAGGATGAGGGGGAATTAGGTAAAGGGCTGGATGGAAGCACGTTGGTGGCTGTGGGAACAGCATGTGTGGCCTCCCTGAGGATCCCTGCTAGGAAATGTAGAGGAAGTGTCTACTCTAAGGAAAAGAACCTTGTCCTCTGTCCCCCTGCCCCTCCCTGCCCCTGCCTGAGTGGAGACCCCCTGCCCTTCCCTGAGACTCTTGAATAGTCATTTGAGAGACTGAGCTTGCTCAGCTCCTCCCTTTTCTCTTCCCAGATTTACACAGGAATCTGAGACTGAACATGAAAAGAAAGACAGTGATATTTACCCTTCCCTTGAACCGCAGTGGTGTGTTTAAGGAGCTGGCTGAGTTTTAGGCAGGGGGTGGGGGGCGGGTAGAAGACACGAGGGTACGCGGGTGGGCAGGACTCAGATTCTGCCGGGCCTTGTAACCATAGGAGGGTTTTAAAGTATAATCATATTTATGTTTTAAACATCTGTCTGGAAGGAGAATGGATTAGAGGAGTCAGGAGTGGAAGCAGAGAGAACAGCTGGGGGGGGGGGGGCTGTGGTGGTCAGAGGTCCAGGTGAGAAGGGGGGTGGCCTGGGCAGGGAGAAGCCATGGGGACGGGGAGAGGTAGTGAATCTGAGAGTGGTATAGGAGGTCGAGTCGACTGGGCTTGGTGGTGGACTGGCTGTAGGGTAAGGGACAGACCGGAGTCCAGAGAATGCAGGGCCCTCTGAATGAGCACGCGGCACTTGGCGTTGCTCTGAACCTGGGTTCACTTCTGAGAACCTGGGCCCTGCCTTCTTCCTGTGTAGCCTCAGAATCCTCCTTAACACAGCTGCCAGGCAGCCAACGCTAATGGATTGGAGTTGGCACAAGAGACAAGCTCTGTTTGTTGCTCCTGAGCTGTGTCAAGCCTGCCTCTGAGACTGGTGTGCAGGGTGGGTGTCAGGCCATCCTGATCTATCATCCATATCTACTGGGTGTGCCTTGCCCTGTCCACTGTCTGGAATTCTGGGATGCCAACCCTTGTGTCCCAGGACCTCACAGCAGGTTGCAGATGTGTGGAGTGATAAGTAACAGATGGGAAGACTCCAGGGAGGCTCATGAAAGTTAGGGGGGCATGCAGAGGCTGCTCTGCCCCGTGGAGCTCCAGCCCCGTCCTACTTATGACCACTACTGGCTAGGACCCCAGATGAGTGCACACCTGGAAAAGCCACATCTGTCCCTGGAACTTAAAAGGGATGGAATTTCCTTGGGTCCATTGGATATCTCCCAACCAAAGTCATTCTGGGACTCAGTGCAAGTTAGGGTGGCCAGCACACCTGGCTGAGGCCAGGCTAAAAGCTCAGTACCCACGGTGAGCTGTTCGTAAGGACCTCTTCTGGAAGCATCCCCGACCCATCACTAGGGAGTGGAGGGTGCTTCAGTGGTGGGCGCCTGGCCCATGGAACCTCTCCCAGCCGATGGATGTGGCCTTGATGATTCCTGAGCAACCCTGGGAAACTTCTGTGACAACTGGACTGAAATGGCACCAATATGCCCAATGACTGCAGTCAGATCAAATGTGCGGAACAGCCAAGGGAACTTGCAAAAGGAAAGGTCTGGGGATCCCGGGGATATGAAATGATTTTCTCTCTCTTTATCTAACGGTCTTTATGTTCGTGGGGTGGGAAGAGTGATTATTTACTCCCCTTTGGGTTTCCAGGTAGAAATGTTACCATTGGAATAACCTCAGGACCCGTGTCTGCACTGGCTCAGCCTCTTACCCTTTTGGGAAGAGGACGAACTCCTTTGGTGGTTTGGATGAAGCCACTGAGCATGCCCAGTTCAGGCGACCCTCCTCCGTGGGTTCTGCCCGCCTGCAGAGGGGTTTAACCATCCTCTCTCTCTGCAATTCAGGGGAGGGGCTTCAATGCAGGGGCTCACCTTTACATGGCCATGTGGCTCTAACACCTAAACCACATTGTCCTATGTACTAAATATGATATTTTGATCTCCATTTGTCTAATTCTGGTGGGAAGAGAGGAATGTCATGTATTGGGCTTTCTTAAGCCTCTTTAGTGTCAAAAAAAGTATCTTGTTAAAAAATAAAAAAAGAAAACATAATTTTTTTTAAAAGTCATGTTTTTGTTTTTTTTTCCAAAATGCTTGGCTTTAGATCCAGTGCCCAATGGACATTGCCCTTGACACTTCACAAAGGGTAGCCCACTGACAATGACTGGACCGCATTACAATATGACTGGGCATAATAAAAAGTGCCTGAAAGTTGTGTGGCCAGATATGTCATCTAGCCAGCAGGGTGCCAGTCTGCCATTCATTACCACGTGACCTAGGACAAGGCGCCTAAACAAGTGTGGGATGTGGGTTTGAAGTCATGCAGACCTGGGGTTGGAGTATGGCTTCTCTACTTACTGTGTGATCTTGGGAAAATCACTTAACCTCTCTGAGCCTCAGTTTCCCTGTCTATCAAACGAGAGTAACAAGAGTTCCTCCTCCAGGGGATCCCAGCATGCATTTCATACTGTAAGCTGGGCATACTGTAAGATGAATGGTGACTTTCACCACTGGTATAAGAGGGGTTAGATGGATGGAACTAACCTAGAGAAAATTCTGGGCTGAGGACAATTCTGGAAGCCCGGGGAATGGGCTATTTTCCCCTCCTCTGTCTTTTCTGTTCCTTATCTGCCAAATATCCTTTCAAAAACCCACCCCTCACCAACCTCAGAGGCACAGAATATGTTCCATGGATAGTGTTCAACCTCCAACTCAGTGTTTTGGGCTGATCTCACGCCCACATGTCTTAGCATTTTGATACCACCAGATCAAGCCTCTTTATTTCACGGCAGAATTGTGGGGTTTTTCTCATAAAGTGTTTACCAGGTATGTAAAACATAATCACAGCTTTATGAATATGAACTAGATTATTTTAATGATTGCAGGTAATTTAAAACGTAAGGGCAATCACATTTGCCAACCCCCTTCTCGTGCTTCAAAAGCACGAGTGAGAGGTTCTGAAGGGCCGTGGTCTCGCACGCCTGCTTCTCAGTGACATTCCTGCTCCAACCTGATGTTACAGTTATCTGATTATTGTAATTGATGACATTAGGAATAAGGAAGCCGTACAGAATAATACAGGCGCCTGTCATGCCAGAGTGGTTTTATTCATTGTCAGAGGAGTTCATAAAGTTGAAAGAAAGCATCTACGTGGGCTGGAACAGCACAAAGCATGTTCAGTCCTTTCTTCACTTGTAAATAAAATGATTAATTCCCAAAGCCTACTTTAACTGACAATTGAAATGAGCCCCATACACCCCCCTCCTCCTTCCTGCTCAGTACCCCTGGGAGTTACATGCTATTACCCAGTCTCTGCTGGAAACAGAGCTGCCTTATTTGTGGCCAGCTCAGGAGCCCAGACTGTCTTTGTCCCAAGGTCCCCAGCTTTCTGCTTTACTCGTCTTTTGTGCTTCTCTCACCCTCTCTCTCCCTTGGAGTACCTTCTCCCCATTTCGGCTGAAGAGCTAGTGCCTTTTGGGTTTAACTGCTAATAACAGACAGAGGGTTCTGGAAGCTCTAGAACCCCCTACCCTCTTTTTAGGGGCAACTGTAATCTCTATGGATTTCTGTCATCCATTTTATAGTTAAATAGAATAACCATCATATATTAAGTGCTACCATGTACTGGTGTGGCCTTTAACAGCTCATGGATTATTCCACATAATGCCTCACACTCACCTGTGTTAAAGATTTTATTATTCCCATTTTACAGATAAGGACACTGAGGCTCAGAGAGGCTAAATTACTTGCCTAAGAAAGTACATTTTAGTTGGTGGCACGGACAAGATTCAAACCCAGGTTGGTCTGGCTCTTACTTGCTCTAACGTAGCATTTCCTCAGAGATGTGAGGGAGGCGGGAAGGAGGGGTGGCGAGTAGGAAAGTGTGGGTGCAGAGTGTAGAGGAGTGGGGGCTTGCAGGCATTACTGACTAAGCGCTTTTGGTTTTTCTGGGAACTGGGAGGCAGGTCCTGGGCTGAGCTAGAGTGAAGAAGTTTCAAGTGGTAGACTGGAGATTTGTAGAGAGGAGAGGAATTTTAAAATATGGAGGAAGGGAAGGTGGGAGAGTTGATTGAGCAGAAGCATGTAGAAGGAGTTGAGAACAGAGGAGAGGGTAATGCCTGGGAACAAGGGGAGACTCCAGGGCACACGGTTGTGTGGCAGCCTTCAGCTTTGCCCAGGGGCCACAGAGATGGAGAGGGGGTAGCCAGTGGTGAGGAGAGGTGTCAGGCCACCTCATGTTCTCACCACCAGGGTTCAATCCGCTGACCCTAGGGAATCCTACCCAGGCGACCCCTACACCCCCATTTTACACCCCCCCCCCAGTCCGCCCAGAGCCACATTCTGCAGAATGACTCTGCAGGTTCCCAGCTTGGGGACACGGTTAAGGCAGGACAATTTTCCTCTTTTTCTGCTTCTGCTTAAGCTTGTAGAAAGTTTCCTAGCAAAACCATTGTGGCCTGAGTTCCTGCTGGAGCCCGCTGAGCTGCTGTAATTAAGCTTTGATTAGCCAGCTATAAATTCCCTTTCGGAAGGCAGCATTGCTCTTGGAGGGCCTCGGCAGAGCGTTCGGGGCCTGTGTGTCCCAGAACTTGGGGTGGTCAGTGAGCAGGTGGTCAGGGATGAAGGCAGGGACCCATCATCCTCAGGCGGAGAGGGCAATGCACAGGAAAAAGACCCAGGCCGGCCTGGTCCTTCCCAGAAGTAGACAGTGATGAGCTAGGGTTCCCAGAGGGAAGGATGCTGGTAGGGACAGCTCCTCTGGAGGGCCCTGTCTGGCCTCTGTTTTACAATGACAACCAATAGGCCCCAGCCAAATATATTTTTCTACCATCACAAGCTTGTTGCAAAGTCGGTTTTATGAATGCACTAAACCTGCCTTTTAAATTATAGTCAAGTATAATAAAATGGCAGAAAATCGTCAATTTTCCTGAGAATGTGAATAAAGTGAAAGTTAGTTACATGTCGGCGTGGGAGCTGTTGTCCAGCTGTGTCTACGATAGGAAATAAGCCCTGAAAGCTTTGTGGGAACAGCTGTTTTCAGAAGTAGCCGTCAGGCTTAGATTTTTATTCTGAAGAGGTGAGGAGGTGGGACTGAGGTCCTGCATGTCTGTAAACTCACCCAGAGGCCAGTGAGGAGGGAGTGGGGGGCTCAGAATGTTCTCCCACCAAGGTCCCCATCTCCCACCCCGAATCATGGCCCATCAACTTCCAGCTAAAAGCTGAGATGGTTTAAGATGGTCTGGACTAGGTAATGGGAAATGGATGGTGGGGTGCTGTAAGTGATTTTAGCAAATGGCTCTCAAAAAACCAAACCCAAGCAAAAACACCTCTCATGTACATAGCATTTACTAGGTTCTGTGGTGTAAGTACTTCTTCTAATTTCAAAGTACAAAGGTGACTTCCTGAATGTGGAGCTGGGAAGAGGTTTGTGGCAATACACCATGACATGGCATTTCCAGATTCAATGGATGTAAATAACCTCAAGATCATAGATAACTGTAAAATAATTAAGATGTGATGAGTTGTGAGCATGTATTACCTTTGTTTATAATATAGTTTATTTAGTTGTCGGTTTACATAATTTAATTTTTAATAATGGCTGTTTTTAACAGCTGACTTGAAAATCTTTGAAAAATTAGCCATCAGCTCTGGTGAGCTGGTTTGAGCTCACTTGTGCATTCCCCTGGGAGCAGGTCTGGGAGTGTCCTGTGACATCCCAAAGTCTCCAAAGGCAGGGCCACCTTCATCTTGCTCACTCTTGGATTCTTGCCACGAAGCTCCGTGTTAGGTGCTCAATAAATATGTCTAGAATTTAGGAATAACAGGTGGCAGGAAATGTCCCTTGCAATGCAAGGGAGTCCCTTCCTTCCTGTGGCAGGACTGATTCAAAGCCAAACAGCTCTTCCTTCCTACTGCCTGGAGCTGCCAGAGACCGTTGGGTACCTTCTCCTCTGTCCCTGTGTGCACCTCCTTGGCTGGGGTCTGCTCCTCTCAGGACAGTTAATGTTATGGAAAGAGAGTGGGCTTTGGAGTCTTACAATCAGGGCTCGAATCCTGCCCCCAGCTCCTCCTTGCTGTGTGACCTTGAGCAAGTCACTTAATTTCCGTGAGACACATCAGATAAGTGGAAATAATCTCTGCCTCCATCCTTTACTCCTTCATTAAATATTTACTGACCGCCTACTAGGTGCCAGGCACCGTCATAAATGCTGCAGACACACAAAAGAGCATAGCGCGAAAGAAAAGGCAGACATGCATATTTAACAACCATTATGAAGCCTCATAAATTGTGATGTGTGCTATGAAGGAAAAGAAAATGGTTCATGAGAGAGAATGATGGGCGCACAATGCAGAGATGGTCAGGGGAACCTCTAAGGAGGACACAGCGTGGAAGCTGAGCCGAAGGAGATGAAGAGTGTGTTAAATGCCAGATGGGAGGAAGGGGAAGCAAAGACCTAGGTGAGAGATTATTGTTGGGAGGTCTACAGGGGTGATGCAACCCTTGGCACACAGTACGAGCTTAGTAAATAGGCCTTCCTTTCCCTCTCCTTCTGATTTTCAGTAGGTCCAAGGGGGTAGGACAGCAACTGCCTTGGACAAGAGGCACCGGCCCAGTCTGCTGGGCACCACTTGGAAGGGCCAGGGAAGGAGACTGTCCCTGTGGGCTCAGGCCCCTCCCCTGGGGCACAGGGCCTGGATCCCTGGCCTCTGCCTGCTGGGGGCTCAGGCCTGAGCAGGGGGATTAGGGCGGGACTTTTAAGTGGGCCATGGAGGGCATCCAAATGACTGCAGTCTCTTGACCCCGAACACATACTCGTATCGGCCTGTTTGCTCTCATCCTGTGGACCCCCAAATCCATCGACAGATTCCAGTTCCCTCTGCTTTAGCCTGGAGCCAAATCCTTCTAGGAACTTAGGGTCTGTGTTTTCTGTCCTGACCCCATGCTCTGAATTTGCCTGCCCTCATTTCCCCATTCCTTCAATGTTCATTTAACGTGTGTATTGTTTTAAGCTGCCTTAGATTCTTGACTTGAATCTGGTGGGAGAAATTAGACTGGGAAGGAAGGAAGGAAGGAAGGAAGGAAGGGAGGGAGGGAGGGAGGGAGGGAGGGAGGGAGGAAAGGAAGGAAGGAAGGAAGGAAGGAAGGAAGGAAGGAAGGAAGGAAGGAAGGAAAAAAGGAAAGAAGGAAGGAATTGGAAGGGAGGGAGGAGAGGAAAGGAGAAAAGAAATGAGAGAGACAGACACAGCGAGAGAAAGAAAGAGATTGAGGAACGGAGACGTAGGGAAAGAGAGAGGTTAGTGTGGTTTAGCCCAGGGAACCTCCGAGCAAGCCAACCAGCTGGATCACGTGGGCGCGTCCTTGATCGTCACTCCGGGTAAAGCCCGGTCCTGGGCACAGGGGATGCGAGGCCCAACAAGAGAGCTCCAAGTCTTAGTGCTCAGGATGTCTCGGAGGCACTGCAGGGCATGGCAGTGAGTGCAGCGGGAGGTGGCTTTGTGCTCTCCCCAGACCCACGCGACCTCCCTCATGCCCACCCCAAGCTCGCTGGCCATTCCTGGACCAGCAGACTGGCTGTTCCTGCTGCCAGGAGCGAGTGGGTGAGGCAGAGACTGAAGCAGCCTAGGCCGACCTGTGGACGAGCCTTCACAGCCCCCGCCACACCTGTCCTGTGCCCAGGGACAGAAACCAGGCCTGGAGCCTGGGCCTGCTAAAGCAGCTGTGGGCATGCAGAGTCGTGCTGCTCCGGTGGCCACTGGGCCCTGTCCTCGCCTCGTGGGCTTGACCACCGCCTCCACAGGCCTGCTTGGCCCGGGGATGGGTTTGGTCCTCGTGGCCCTCACTGGGGTCTGTCCTTGGGGTAGTGTGTTCTTTCCTTCCTGGAGCAATCTCCTCTGTTAGTTATGTAAAAACTGAGGCCCCCCCCTCCAATCGCCTGCAGTAGCTGAATAGAGACCCCTCAAGGACGGCCACATTCTAATTCCTGGAACCCGTGGATGTTACCTTGTCTGGCAGATGTGACCCAGTTAAGGATTTTGAGATGGGGAGATTATGCTGCCTTATCTGGGTGGGTCCGATCACAACTGTCCTCCTAGGAGGGAGGCAGGAGGAGTCAGTGTTAAGAGGTGATGTGATGACAGAGCCACGGGACAGAAGGAAGAGATCTGAAGACGCTACACTGCTGGAGCTGCAGATGGAGGAAGGGAACATGAGCGGAGGACGCAGGTGGCGTCTGGAAGCTGGAAAGGCTCCCCCGGAGCCCCCAGAAGGAACCAGCCCAGCCGACCTGTTGACTTCAGCCCCGTGAAGCTGATTTCTGATTCCTGGCCTCCAGAACTGACAGAAAATAAATTTGTGTTGTTTCTAAGCCACTAACTTGTGGCTTAACTTTTTTTTTTCCTTTTAATAACAGCAATAGGAAACTAATACAGCTCCTGAGACACACACCGGGCTTCTCACTTCCACCTCTGACCTCTGAGTCCGACCTGCTCACCTTCAATGGCTGCCCTCAAGGAGTCCCGTTTAAGCTGTCCCTTCCAACTCCCTCCTCCAGTCCTGCCCTCTCAAGGCTCACTTCTAATCTCTGTCCCTCGAGTCTCCTTTCTCACTTTGCATCCCCCCAAAACTCACCTGTAATCCCTCACCTCCTGAAGGTGACTTCCCAACTCTGCCCTGTCCTTGCTAAGCCCACCTTCTCCCCCCAATATCTGGTCTTCAGCTGTTGACCTCTAGCCTCTCACCTCCTGAGTCTACCTTGGACCTTCCCCGCCTGGACCTCCCACAGGCTCCCTGTAGTCCAGCTGGGCAGAGCCTTGTGTGTGAATGGAACTCAATCCTTTCTCCGAGGATGGAGCGAGGCCAGGGGTGATGACTTTGGGGTGGCCCTGCCTTCCCAGGGTTTTATATGGTCCAGTAGCTGCAGCCACATAACACCAGAGCAAGTGACCCAAGAGGGGAAAATTTGGCATTATCATCAACCATAACAAAAGAATTGGCTTATTTTGACTATTTCTTTTAATGAATTCAACCAAGTGGTCAATAAATATTGAACTGAATTGACCTGAATAATCTAATAATAACCAAAGTTACTGTATATCAGGATTTATGGGTATGACACATAGGTTACATTTTTCATCTATTTCCCATAGACCTCTGGGAGAAGTACTGTTCTCTCACTCATACTACAGGTGAGCAAATCGAGGTTCAGAGATGTCAAGGGGCTTGCCCAAGGACACACAGCTGGAAGGTGAGAGAGCCAGGATTTGAACCAACCAGTGTAGGACAGTGCTGACATTCTTAACCCCACTCTTAACTATTTTCTCTTGTTTGAGCCTCATTTTTCCTAGATGTAGAGGGGGGGTAATGACAGTCCCAACCTCACAGCCTGGCGTGGTGGTAACTGTGGAATTTCTCTGGGGGTCAGGGTGATGGCCTTCAACATCAGGCCCCAGCCTGGGCTGGGCCCTGGTTGCGTCTGGGTCCTCAGGGACACCGCTTGCCTCGCCTGGAATGTGCCATTTCTGGAGAGCAGCCACTCATCTCCCACAGTTTCCTCTGGGTTTATGTTCAAAGGCCGCTGTGTGCTTGGACGATGCTCCTCGTGAGATGCTATTTGTCTCTGAGTGCCAGGGAGTAGGGCTGCCTACAGAATGAGACATGGCAGCCTACTAATCCCTGCTCACCAACGGTTCTCCTGCCGCCTCGGCACGTCTCAGAAATGCTTTTTAAGTGGCAGATGCAGCTTATGTGTCCCCTGTGCCAGCAGGGCACCAGGAGTTCTCGCAGTTAATGCTGCTGGCCGCCCTGAGACTCGGTAGTGGCCTCATTGGTCCCGGAGATACGAACGCTTAGGGCAGAGATACGGAGGTGGGTGGGAGTGAGGTTGTAGATCTGTCAGGGGTGCCTGGGACAGGCTGACATCTATGGATCCTGAAGGCAAATGAGAATGCAAATGTGGTACGTAAACTGGGTGAGATAACAGATCAGGACCCAGCTTCTTTTGGGTCCTCCCAGGCCCGGGGACGCCCAGAGTCCAGCTGAGGGAGGCAGTGAGGCAGCGTGCAGAGCGTTGGCTTGGAGTCAGAAGTAACCCAGGGTGTCATCTGCCCAACAGCTGGGTGACCTTGGGCCAGCGTCGTGACCCTTGTCTCACCTCTAAGATGGAGTTAGTGGTGGGATCCATCGGGAAGAGTTGGGAGGATTCAATGGGAGAATGCGCCTCAAGTCATTAGCCCTGTGTCTGCTTCCTGCTAAGTGACCAGCTGGAGCTGAGGCCCCCCAGGCGTGTGGGCCAGGCCCATGTTCTGTTCCGCCCACTGTGGGGCCCCTCCGCCCAGGGCAGGGTAGTCTGTGTGCCCTTGCTGATTTCTCTTGGCTATAACCCCAGCTCAGGCCAAATTTTCCCCATGGGACACAGGCTCTTCGGTTGTTCTAGCCCTCCTCTGAGCTTGCAGATGGCCTCTCCGTTCTCATGCCTGGATCCCCTTCTCCTGGGCTGTTTTCTTTCTCCGGTTCAGCTGGAGCCTGTACCCAACCCGCTTGCCCTTGTCAATCAGCTCCTGACTCACTACTGGGCCCTCAGCATCTCCTAGTGCCTGCACCTCGTTTCCAGGCCCAGGGATGCGGAATTCACAGGCCACTTGCCTGAGGCCCCAGCAGCTGCCGGTCACTGTTTTTCTTAGATGGAGTCCTTGAGTGTTAGAGCTAGAGAGACCCTGTCAACCCTGTCATGATACAGAGGGGCACACCAAGTGCCTGGACGTGAAGGGATTTCCCCAGGTCCTGCAAAGTGCCGAGACGGTGTCTGGATCCTTCGCCTCCTCTGTTTGCAGGGAGGAGCTGTAGTTCCGGGGTTAGAGGGGCAGGATATCCAAGAGGGACCCAGAACTTCTGGAAGCACTTTCCAGGGAATTGGGGGATGTGCCGACTCCTCAGGGGCCCTGTGTCCAACAACCTGATTTCCTGGTGACCTAAGTAAGATCTGCCTTCATTATCTCAGCGAGCCTCTGAGGATATAAAAATATTTTGCTCCTTTGACATGGTTTTGTGCTATTTTGCTTTTACAACCATTCCCTTTCAAGTGCGTTTAGTTTTAAGCTCCTCAAATCCTGTTTAAGTATATGAGAATAAGGCGTCAATGCACAGAGCAATAAATAGAGAAATAGAAAGAGTTTCTTCTTCCCGCTTTGCCGCTCTCTCTCCCTGAAGTTCATACCAAATGCTCAACCCACACTAGCTATAGGCAAGGGCCCCCCGCTCCCCCCCACAGTCAGGGGATCAACATTTGTCCAGGCCACAGAGCTCAGGGGCTGGACATGAGACCTGTCTGGCCTCTCAGCCTGGACAAGCCCCAGGTCAGGGCCAGCTGTAGGCTACCCCATGACCTTAGGCCCTTTTTCTTGGACTCCTGCTTGGGGTGTGTTTTGGGCAGATTCTCTAGAAGCAGAGCCTGAGGTGGGGACGTGAGTGCCTGCAACGTGTTGAGGGAATGCTGTTTGGGGAAGAGGAGTGAGGAAGCAGCAGAAGGCGGCGGGGAAGCCCAGGGGCTTAGCAGGAGTTAGCTTCAGGCTGGGCCATTGCTGCGCTCTGGAGCACAGAGAACACTGGAGAGTTGGTCCCATCTTACGCAAATGGGGAGGCCTTTTGTATGTCCACGTTGGAGGTCAATGGCTGTGAGCTGTTCCAGAGGCTGGGAGATGGGAAATATAACCTCATGGATGAGGAGGCACCTGAGAAGGGGATGGCTGGAAACCGTTACCAGCCGACACTCACAGAGGCAGAGGAATGAGTACATTGTCCAGGAGAAGGCGACCCGGGCAGGGAACCTACTTTACCTACCACCGTGGCCTGGCATCTCCAGAATGGGCTTCTGTCTCCCTCTCAGACTTCTACTTATCCCGGACTGAGGCCTCGCTGTGGGCCAAGCCCTGTGATGAACATTTCATATCCATTTCACTGCATTTTCCAAGAAGTTACAAGGCAGGGCTTCTGAGCACGTGTTTACTGAGGAGGCTCAGAGAGGTTGAACAATTAATCCAAGGTCACACAGCTGTTGGGTGTTAGAACCAGGATTCAAATCTAACTTCCAAAGACCGTACTGGCACTGTGTTCTGATCCCCGTGCTTGTTAGGCCTGCTGGATTCCACTTTGGGGACCTTCATTGTCCCCTGCAGCATAACTGCTTAGCACCTTCTGAATAGTTTCCCCATCTAGATTGCTGGTTCCACGTCACATGTCATCTTCACCCACAGAAGTCACTCATTTCTGGTTCCTGGTTCCATAGTATGGGGACAGATTCAAGAGAGCAATTTCCAGGCTCTTCAACCTCACTTGGAAAGGTGCTGGCTCGGTTATTAGATGGCCATCAGCTGTAATCAGATGGCCATCCGCTGTGTTTGGGTGGCCATCAGCTGTAACCAGTTAGCCATTAGCCACTGATATAACTGCCGTGGCTACACTGGGGGCGGGGGGCGGTTGTTTGGCAGAGAAGCAGACGGTGGATTGCGGATCATGTGGCTCCTATTTCCTGTGTCTCCAACCAGCCGCCATTGAGAATATAGTGGTGTGACCCCCCTATCTATGGCTCCGTGGGTGTTCCTCTTTGGCCTCACCATATCCCGCGTTCTTATGTGGGGAGTGGGAGCTGAGACCCTACATGACACATGCTCTTCACCCCATGCAGCCTCACATATCTGCCCCCTGGTTGTACCTCCACTACCTTCAGGGGCCGCTGGAACTATCTGACTTGCCCACAAATGACAGAGACATTTCAGGGGGAGGGATCCAGTTCTGCCACCACTGTCTTTGCTGACACCTCCATCGATGTAGATCTTCCTAAAGACAACAGACATCTATCCCTGACAGTCAGAGGCACAATTGTAATCAGATGCTGGAAGCCTGAATTCTGTGTTGTCAACAGATTGACGAGGGCTCTTCAGTCAGTGGAAAGGGGCCAGAGAAAGGGTTGGGAGAGCTTCAAATAGCCCATCCTCTGCAGGAACCATGCCTCCTGGGCTAGGGCTTCACTTCAGCTGGGGGGGTAGCAGTGGTACTTGCAGGACACACGGCAGAAATAAAGGAGGGATTATGAAAACATTGGGCAGAGGGTGAGCTGGCTCTGGGTCTAGGAAAACACACTGGATATGGGTGGAGAAAAGGGACAATAACACTTACGGTGGTGGAAGATGTTACTGTGCTCACCAATATCCAGTTCTTTTGTCCAACTAGGCCCAAAGGAGACACACTCCCACCCCTGATGTGTCTAGTTCTAGTCTATGAGACGTGAGTGGAAGGACTGTGTATCACTTCTAGGCTGAGGCAGTAAAAAGCACTTATATGATTCCTCAGTTCATTTATTCCTTTGTCAAGGAATTATAGAGAAGGCCTCATGTGGAGGTGCTGGAGCCACAGCAGTCCGTATCACCGATTTTCACAATGGAGGTCAGCTGTCCAGATGGTTGTTAGACTCCAGAGAAATAAATGCACGTGAGAAATAAACATTGTTATGTTAAGCCACCAAGCCGTTGGGTCTATTTGTTGTTGCAGCATATCGTGTCCTACCCTGACTCGTGCAATCGCAGTTCATTGCTCACCTACTATGTGCCAAGTATTGTGTTGAGTGCTTCACACACATCATCTCACTAAATGCTTGCAGCTCCCCTTCCAGGCAGGACCTTTTATTAACTGCATTTTACAGATGAGGACACTGAGGCTGACAAGGAGTAAGTGACTTCCACAAGTTATCACACAGCTAGTAGGTGGCAGAGCTGGAAGTGAAACCTGGCCCTATTTGATTCCAGGGCTGGGATTCTTAACACACAAATTCCAGAGACACCATCTGACTTTTTGTGCCCTTGTTGGCCTCTAGGCTCCAGGGGTTGGGAGGACCCAGGGGAGTGTTGGAAAGCTGCCTCCAGCATGTTCCACTCATTAGCAGAGTCCCTGAGTAGAGTCAGTCAAGGGGCACAGGCACACCAGCTTCCGTTCCCGATTGCCGTTCACCTGGAGTTCACAGTCTGGGGGAAGGAACAGCCAGGCAAGAGTGAGGCGGTTGGAATGAGGTGTGTGTTGTACGTGTACATGAGTGAGGGTGGTATGGGACGGGTTCAGTGACGACGCTGTCCTGGCTGGAAGGGACATCCGATGAGGAGGGAAGAGGGTGTGTCCCAAGCCAGAGAGATCAAATGGAATCCCCCTGGCCTCTGTTGGGAGAAGTGGAGGTGTTGGATTTACTGAGGACTGGGGGTCTGCCCTCTACCCATCAATCTTTCCCAAGGGGACTCTGGTCTCCCTGACCTCTGCGCCTACAGGAGGCAGGGGACTGTACCAATGTACCTATTTCTGCTTCTTGGGTTATAAAGTGAGGCTAATGACCCTGATAAGCAGGGTGATAAACCCATTTGTGGGTTGCGGTTCTATCTATGTTCCCAGAAGGCAGTGAGCCGTGGTATTTGGCTCCGTTTTAGCTTTTGTAGAGTGAAGGGCAAGTCCTGAGCTGGGGAAAAGATAGCATTAGAACAGAAAGATGCAGACAGACACGGGTTCAAATCCAGCTTTTACCACTTGCCCCTGGGAGATCTTGAACAAGTCTCTTTATTTCTGATTGTCAGTATTTTCATCTGATAAAATAGGGTCAATCACATTTCCCTTGAAGGCCACTTGTAAGGATTAAATGGCACACAGTAAGTTTCTCCTCCTCCCTCCCATCCCACCCTTTTAGAGATGCTTCCTCCAGCAGCCTCTGGATAACAGAGCCCTGGCCACAGGTCCTCTCTGGCTGGGGAGCTCTCCTGGGGTCCTTTTCTGGACGCATGGAGGAGACCTGCCCTAGAGGGCCACTTGGGACCCAGCTGCGGGTGGCCCTGCCTTCATCAGAAAAGAAAGATCAACTTGACACAAGCTTCCCCAGCTTCTCCCAGCCTCATGTCCCTGGGGGGAGTTAGCAAGCGGAGTAATGTATGGCTCCATTTTTAGATGTTGCTGAATTCCATTTGCTGGAGATCTGTGTTTTATTGCCGTATCAGTGTTTCTAAATTGCACTATATTTTCTTAGCTTGATGGGAATTTACGGCACCCAGATTGGAGCGAAACTGGGTGCTCCCCGAGGCTCGGAAATCACCGGGGTCGATTGCTGTGGCTGCTGCCTCCCCCTCAGACTGTTTCTGCTAATTATTCATATTAAGAACAATGTGAATCTGAGAAAGGGTGCCCAGGAGGGCCACTTGGTGAGATATTCATGAAGGCTGGGAGGTCGTGGCTACTCCCTGTGGGAATCTGGGCTGCCCGAGCTGGGGAGCTGGGGAGCTGGGGAGCTGGGGAGCTGGGGAGGGCCCAGCCAGCAGCCCACCTTAGGCCTGGTATATCCCAGAGAACACTAGACAGTAGGTTGACAACCAAAGGCACAGGAGCAAAAATGCTGCACATTTGAACATCCCTTTAGTGGCCTCAAAGCACTTCTATGCCTTCTTGATTCTCTTGTGAGGAAAGGAGGACAGGCACTATCAACCCATTTTACAGATGATGAAACTTAGGGCCAAGGGGACCAAGGCACAAAATAGAGCTGGGATGAGAACCCAGGGCTCTCTGACTCCAAACGGGTGTCTGTTCTCCCCCACACACTTGCTGGGTTTTGCCTTCTCTTCCTTTCCACACTTGAGACCGGGAAGGGGCGCTCTCCTTTACAGAGCCCTCACGTGAGGCACTGCGCTGAAGATTCTGGCATCTCATTTGACCCTCCTAGAGATGACTATTACTCGGCCCAGTTTATAGACGAGCGTCTGGATGTTAAGCCACTTTTGCAAGGTCACACAGTGACTCCTAAGTGGCAAAGCTGAGAGACAGTCCCAGAAATATCTGATTTTAAAGCCTGTTCTTAGCCGCCTCGCTCCACTGCTTCTGGTGACACCAGCTAATCCAACTCCTGCTGATGTCGGAACGAGCCGCCCCAACTATGGGTGGGAATCCTGATGCATTCTGGGAGTCAGATGGTGCCTGTCTGGCACTGACAGCCAGCAGGCTTTCGGCTTGCACAACAAGGGCCAGGCCACTCAGGCTGCACCTGCACTTGAAATTCATAATGTCCCCTGCTCCAGCAGCCCAGGAAGAAACAGCACCACCCAGGGCATTGGGCGGAGAGAGGAGGGAGTCCCAAGGACCCAGCTGGGAACTGCGGGAAGTTCTGGCCTGTCCCTCTGGCAGGTCTTTGCAGTTTATCTCACTTGGCAGTGATCCTCTGTCTAAAAGCACGTCCGACGTTTTGTGCAATAAAGTTAATGGACTTCTCCATCTTAGAGCAGCTGAATTCTCTTGGAGCAGATGCTGAGGGTTATGGATGTTCTAATTAGGAAGCTGCCTTTGGCATTGAGGAAAGGAGGGGAGGCTTGTGACGTTGCACACCCTGCAAAGACCCCCTGCAAACTGCTTTCTCCAATCTTGCCAAGGCAGACATGTTGCGGCAGCAGAGAGAGATGTTTCTTTCCTCTCTCACTTCCCTTTCAGCACCAACCTCCTCATTTCCAGAAGGGACCAAGGGGACCAGGCGGGATGACCATGGGCTCCTAAGTCTGAGCAACCACAAACAAGGTTTAGTGTTGCAATCAAATAAAACTTACAACCACGTTAATCGGACACATTTATTGATGTGCATAATTGTTATTGGACTGAACTGCAATTAGGCATAAATGGTAGGTTGTTCCGGCAAGGGACTGTAATTAGTTATTCTCATTTTGGGCCCAATCAAGTTTAGATTTTTTTTTTTCTATAAGCATACAAGTGCCCCAGGGTCTGGAAACAGTATTCATTATGGACTATTTTCTGATTCCCTGATTCATTTATTCATTCACTATTTATCAAATCTATGAAATGGAGGGTCCAGCCTGGAGGCCTGATTCTGATGCTTCCCAGGTGATTGTGGGAGAGTTGTTCTACTTCTCCTAGCCTCGGTTTCCACATCTGTAAAATGGGGACGATCTGCCTGAGCTCATAGGGTGATGGTGAGAATTCTGAGATGAGGTGTACGAAGTACAGTGTCAGGTCTGGAGTTGTTGCTCTTCTAGCTGGACCATATCACCATTATTGTTTTATTATCATTATTATCAATGACAGCTTCTCCTGGAAAAGAAAGAGCAGGGCACTACGTGCTCTCAAACTTTTGATCATCACATGAGAGGGCAATTCTGAGTGCAGGGGAGTCTATCCCTTAGATTTTGCAGGGGGCTGCAGGTCAGGGTTGTGCAGAGGGCACAGAGTTGGGGTGACATTTGGGCCATGTCCACTGTGGTGAACTAATGCTCACCCACAGGTGAGTAGGGCTGGGAAACTTCGGATTTTCCACATCTTTCATCTCACCACTGCCCAGCTTTTGGGAATGTGGGGCCGAGTCAGCTCTCCTCAAAGGCAAAAGTCCCCACATAAGGCAGCGGGTCTTCTGAAATGCTTGGACCAGTTTCTGTCCCGGAGGACAGCTTATCAGAGAATTCTTAGTGACTCGAGACTGAACTAGGGAGAAGGAGGAGAAGCTGAGCCTCACTGCAAACTAAAAGTAAGGGCTTTGGGCCAGAGGGACTGGCAGAGACCAGCAATCTCTTGGAGAAAATCTCTCCACATCTGGAAGCTGCTGGACTCACAGGGGAGAGAGTGTGCTTCACCAACTCACCTCACGCTGGGAGAAAGTGGCCAGGAGAGAGCCTGGAGCGGGCAGGGACTGTGGGGGCTCTCAGCGAAGCCAGAGCTGCAGGAAGGAGCACGCGGGAGGCCTTGGTGGGGGGCCTGGGCAGGAGACCTGGGACCTGTGCTGCGAGGGAGGGGCCGAGGGCCAGGAGATAGTGAACGCTGCCTGCCACTTACTCACTGGAGCTTGGGCAAGTTATTTGGCCTCTCTAGCCTCAGGCTGTTCATCTCTAAAATGGGGTCCCAGCAGATACTGTTAGTGTCTTGCACGTATCTCTTGCCCTTACCACTTCTGCACAAAATGCCCCACTTCCTGCTGCCACCACTTGCATTGCTTTCCCTGAAGTTTCATTCTGTCCCAGAGCCTACCTTTCCACCTGTGGCATGCCAGAAGTACGTGGGATTAACAACCTCCAGGGACCAGCCTAAACTGAAGATTGGTATATATGTATCTCAGCTTTCTCCCCTTGAATGGGAAACTGAATAGCCTATTATAGGCTGCTCCCAGAGGTCCCAATGAGACGAAGCTCTATTGCTTCCCATCTTTTCTCTTATGTCCTGCTGGCTACTGGCAACTTAGTCTTCAAAGGGTTCTGACTATTGAGGAATTGGGGACAAAGGCTGAGCCAGGCTAAGCTCACACTTGAGTCTTTGGAAATAAAGGACCAGGGCACTCCTGGGCTGGAGGCAGCACCTGGGGGCTTGTCTGGCAGGAAGCCATGTGTTCCAGGGCAGGGCGTCTGTTCGGGAAGCCATCTCCACCGGGTCTCCTCATCCCAGATCCCGTCTGGAGGCCGAAGCAGACAATAAATCCCTCGACAGAGCTGGTCCCAGCATGGGCCACCCTGCAGAAAGGCTTCATCAGCGGCCTCATTTGCATAAGATAATGAAACTGCAGTAAAAATAGTAAAAGAAAAAATGGCCTGGCAACTTTGTTTCCATAATGACAGATGCTTCTTAAATACGCAGCTTCTGTTTCTCAAGGAAGTGCCATCAAGGCCCCGGGGAGCCTGTGCCCTGGTCCCTCCTAATTCTCTGCAGCCCCAGGAGCACCTGAGGCCTGACCTTCTGCTCCTGGCTCATTCCAGATAGACCTGGTGGGGATAGAAGTGGGAGAAGGGGAAACTGGCAGAAGAGCACAGAGGGACCCTCACCAGCAGTAAGTCTGATGCTTAACATATGCTTTCATAGGAAGCTTTTTCTTTCATTGTCACATGAGTTCTCGCAGCAGTCAAAATGGGCACAGGTGAGTAAACTAAGGCTTATGAATGGCCCAGGGTCACCTGCTTAAATTAAGGTGGCAGAGGGAATCTTCAAGCTTGTCTCCAATTCGTAGTCCCTGTCTCCTGACATGGGTGACGGGGACCCTTTGTACAGAGTATGGCAGGGTGAGGGCGGGACCCTGACCCAGATGGTGGTGAGGACAGGGGGCAGGTGGGAGTCAGGTCACCCGCTCTCAGACTTCTATGCTCTTAGCTCTTGGTGAGATGACCAAGGTCAAACGAAAGGGAGCCCTTGACATCAAGGGTATCTGGGATGGGACAACCCCAGACCTAGGGCCCACATTGAGGCAACCAGAATCTGGTCCCATCACCTCCAAGACACTAGGGCTCTACAATGACTGGCTCCGAAGCAGAAATAACAACAGTGATGATGATGGTTATGATTCTGAGTAAAATAACAAAGAAGGGGGTTGTTCTCCCAGCTCAGAGAGGAACCCCAGTCTAGTCCCACTGAGCTAGGGGTCCTTTGCCATCTTACCAGCTTCCGTGTAAGAGCCCTGCTTTCCTGATTCATAGAACGAGGGCCAGGCCACATGGGGTGGGGAGAACAGGGACGGAGTGAATTCTCAGGGTGCAGAAGCGCATGTGAGTCTCCCATTCTGCAGGGGATGCGACTGAAGCTTGAAGAAGACACAGCACGGGGCAGCTCCCAGGAAGTGAGACTCCAGAATCCCTGCTCACACTGCTTAGCGGGGCTGGTCATCAGGGCAGAGGGACCTCGACTGAGCTTGAATTTCAAGGGAATCTAGGCAACCCCTGCAGCCTCCATGCTCTGGGGTTAGATGGAAGTGTCTGACCCCAGGGAGTATCTGGGGTTAGATGAGAGGGAAGAAGACAGGTGACAGGGGGAGGCTCTGATAATTAACATTTCAGATGGGGAGAGTCAAGGGTTAAAAGGCAGAAGGTCCCGCTCTGTGTTGCTGTTGAACAGGGTGGATGGGGCCTGGGCCTTCGGAGCTTGGAGTAGGAGGGTCCCCTGAGGCCCGTGCTGTCCTCCTCTACAGCTTGGCTACTTACTGCGCTATTGGGCGGTGTTCTCTAGCACCACCTGGAGCTGGTCAGCAATGCAGAGTCTCAGACCCTCCTAGACACACTGAACCAGAACCTTCATTTACACGAGGCCGCCGGGGGATTTGTCTGCATGTTAAAGCTTGAGCAGTCGGGTCTCAGACACACTGCCTCCACGCAGAACCTCCCTATCCAGTGCCCTCTGCTGAAGGGGTGGGCAGGCGACGTGGGTGGGGACATTTCCACTCTTGGTCGCTGCTGTTGGGCCATGGAATGGGGACCTGAACACGACTGGGGTGGCTCTTTCCTACCATGAACAAGGAAAGAAGAAAGGGAGAGGGGAGGAAGGGAAAGCGACAGGGAGAAAGAGAGGGAGGGAGAGAGAAGCTTGACTGTGCTTCCCTCAGACCTCTTATGATGAAACCCCTTTTTGCTCCAGTTAGCTAGGTCTCTGTTCTTGCCAAAACGATCCCTGACTGAGGGATCTTGAAGCTTCTGCTCTTGGGGGCCTGGGGCAGCTGAACTAGGAGGCAGGGTCTTGGTCCCTGGAGACAGGAGGAGAATGAAGGCACTGACCAAGGAGAGACTGAGGCAGAAAGTGTTCAGCTACCAGCAACTGGGGCCTGAGCCATGACAGTCACATGGCTGCCTGCACCCCACCCCCACCTGCAGCTCTGTCCTCCTGATTCCCCTGCCCTCCCTTCTTGGCCCTTCCTCCTTCAGGAGGTGGCAGGCTTGAGAGGGGTTTCAGGGTCTTATCTCTTGAGGGAAGAGTCTGGGAAGGGCAGAATGGAGAGAGTGTGTTTAGGAGTCAGTCCCATCTGGCATTCCAGCTCTGGTGTGGAAGGCCGCCCTGACGAGCTAAGTGATCTTGACCAAGTCCACTCACTTCTCTGACACTTGGCTCCCTTAACTGTAAAATGGGATGTGACACTGCCTACTTCTAAGGGTCATTATTTAATCCCTGGGAAATGGGTATAAAGTGCTGGCAGTGACGCTGCCGGCTGCTCCTGAGTGTCTGGTAACATGAGCTCCATTTTCTTTCTTGGGGATAGAGTAGTGAGAACCTCCTTCATAGGGAGTGAAGCAACGCCTGCTGCTCTTGGAGGTGGGAGAGAGGCAAGGCCCAGCATCATTTCCTTGCCTCCTAGGGAGTCATGGAGAGAGAGAGAGAGAGCTGGTCCAGTCATAGTCACGTTACAGGGAATTACACCAAGAGACTGAGTCAATGTTGGTGGACATTTGGAATGAAAGGTCATGTAGAGTCAGGGTCTGAGCTGTGCTGGGTCTGATGTGAGAGTGAAAGGATATATAATATGTGTCAAGGACTTAGCACAACACCTGCCACATAAGAAGTGCTCAATAAATATTAGCTCACCACCCAGAGTCAGTTCCCCTTTCATCACCCTATATTTGATCCCCCTTACCCTCTTCTACCACCCTCCTCCCCCCTTACCCTCTGGTAACCACTAAACTATTGTCTGTGTCTATGAGTTTTTGTTTCTCATTTGTTTGTCTTGTTCTTCTGTTGTTTTTGGTTTATATACCACACATCAGTGAAATCATATGGTTCTCTGCTTTTTCTGTCTGACTTATTTAGCTTAGCATTATACTCTCAAGATCCATCCATGTTGTCACAAATGGTCCTATTTCATCTTTTCTTACCGCCGAACAGTACACCTGAAATCTATGTAACTTTACTAACAATTGTCACCCCAATAAACTTTAACTAAAAAACTAAAACTAAAAAAAAATAAATATTAGCTATGCTTATGATGTCACAGGGGAGCATGGAGGGTTCTGGATGCAAATTAGTCTCTACCAATTAAATCTGTTTGCATGAGTTCGAAAACAAAAGTGAGGCAGAGGCCACCTTCCTGCCCCCTTTAGGGCTGTTTCTGTCGTGGAAACGTGAGGTTTTGCAGCAGCATCACTACCGTATCCATCTCCAACTTCCGGGTAATGAGGAGCCATTGTGATTCTGGGCGGTAGCGGCAGCAGATGCTTGCTCCAGGCTCTCTGAGCCCTGGATTGTAGCTCTGGGGTTTTTGTCTCAGTTCTAGTACCAGTCTCCGAGGTGGCCACTGCCCTGGTGGGTCCGTTTTGTGTTATTCTGGGAGCCACTGGTGGCCCAGCTTGGCCTTGTTGCCTCATCTCTTCATTGGTTTTGTAAACATCTGTGTTCAGTCCCTTCCTGCGTGTAATGCTCTGCTCTGAACTCTGTATTACATGTACAGTTTCCATCTCCTGAAAGTAGCCGGCTTAGAGCTGTCTCATTTCCAGTTTAAAAAAGCTCAGGTGAGATCTCTGATTGGCCAAGCTTGGATCAGAGGCCCACCCATTCTCCCCATCTGCGGCCAAAGGGACAGAGTCACATAAGGACATAGGCAGCCATGTGGATGGAGATGAGTTGGGGAAGGACATGCCCACGAGAAGGGAAGACAGAGGTCAGCTGATGTCAAGAACAGATACTACACCCTCCATATCCGAAAGGGGAACCAGGAGCTGGGACTGGAGCCACCCACTTGCTCATCCTGAGGGTCTCCTTCTTCCTGGGAGGCAGCCCTGGGTGAAGATGGTACAACTCGACTGCCCAGGAGGGAAGAGAAGCAGAAAACACTTTTCAAGGGAACGCTGTTTTCTAGAAACATTTCTTTATTTAAAATTTAAAACCATATTACCTCATACAGCAAACTGTGCACTTTGATATATCACAGTGTCTTAGAAAGGAAAATAATTGGATTTGTTTGGAAATTTATTTACATTAGCCTAGAATGATTGGCAAGTAACACAGTTACTATGAAACCCAAATTGTTACAAAATGTTTACAAAAAACTATATTCATAGAAATTCTGCATGTCCACAAAGGGCATCCCCTGAATGGCCCAGAGACCAGTGTGTGGGAACCATGTGACGTGGGAGCAGGGGGCATCCAGGCACTCTGGTCTGGGTGGTGGCACAGCCCAGGGGTCTCGCATGGTGCTGGCTAGGGGCTCCACCCAGGGGCTGGGAGGCCCAGCCAGGATGTCAGCCCTGGCAGAGATGGGGTAGGGGTTTGGCGCACAGTGACAGGCCCCTCCTCAGGGGGCTGGGTTCAGATGTGCTCTGTCCAGGGCCCCTGGGGCAGACCCAGAGTTAGTGGCAGACCAGCCTGATGCATGGGGCTGCTGAGGGCAGGTCGCTGACCACACGGAAGCCCACTCCAGATCTCTTCTCTCCTGCATGCTCCAGAGATGCTCTGACCCAACAGGGCAGAACTGCTAGCTAAGGATCAGAATAAGAAAGGACAGGTCCGGAAGGGGCAGGGATGGAGGTCTGTGGGTTCTGCGGTAGGCTCTCTGCCAACTGTCCTGTTGGGAGAGATACTGCAGGGGAGAGAAGGCAGACAGAGGGCATGGGCTGTGCTAGGACAGGAAGTGCCCTGTTGGCCTCTCATCTTTCACCCATGTCACTGCTCTGCTCACGTCTCTGGCTCCTTGGTCATTCTCTGACAGCTGGCCTCTGGGTCACAGGGGGCTGGGGAGGTCGTCTGAAGTGGGGCAAACTCTTGGCTGGCATTACTGGGTCTACAGCTGCTTCCTGGTTCCTGAGGCCTCAGTTTTGATCTGTAGAGCCACACTGCGGGGTGATTTGAGGTCTGTTCCAGAAGGCAGGCGATGGGGGTACGGGCAATAACTAGGGTACTGGGACATCATATTGGCATGCTGGCAATGTCCTCAGGGTCAGTCTCTTTACAAAGTGTTTTCCCTAGCCGTGCGCTATGCCATTATGTGTGGGTGAGAATCTGAGGCAGAGGCCTCTGCCCCCTACAATACTCCAGACTTTTAGGGTATGCCAGGTGGAGCCTGGTATCTACCTGGCTGTTGTACAGACAGGTGTTAGGGCAGATCTCAGGAGCCAAGTACTGGCACGACATTGCTCCCCAGACACAAGCCCTGCTGTCTGGCTCCAGACACTCTCAGACGGAGACAAGGCTCCTTCGTCACTCCTGCCCCTCTGCAGGAGATACGGGCTGTGCAAGGGCCCATCTGCCAGCCTTCACGGTTCTGCTCTCTTCCTCAGGGTCTGCAGCTCTGGTGTATGCAGGGCCTTCCCCATCCCCAGGGAGCTCTCGGCAGCCCCTGCCCCAAGTAGCCTCCATCCCAGCCTTTGCTGCTGCAGCCCCCATCTCTCACCTGGTCCCCACCCATACTGGCTGGGTTATGTACACTCTGTGTGCAGACGTGCGACGGGGGGGTGTATACACATGGGCTACAGGTCATATATACACTGTGCATATATATATATATACAGCATATATATATATATATCTTTTTACATTCATATATATATTGTACAGAACATTCACTTTCTACCAAAAACAAGTTTTGTGACTTCATGTATGGCCTCAGCTCTGAAATTTTAACTCCAGGGCAAACTCAAGACTGAAATGAAGGCTTGATTCAAACCGGCATGAGGACAGAGGGCGGGACCCTTCCACTGTGGCAAGCAGATGGGCCCATTACAGGTGTGTCCACCCCACGTGGGAGACTGTTCCAGATGTGTCTACTCCAGAGACCTGGCTACAGGAGGGGGCTCATGTTTTTGTGTCTGTCTCGGGGGCTGGGCCCGTCCTAGATATTAAGTCCATATCGCTGTGCGACCAGAGCTAGGCCTTTCCCAGATGGCGCTCCACACAGGACCATCCCAGATGTGGGCCAGAGTCCAGCCTGTTTCCAGATGTTTGTACATAATGCTGGGGAAGGCTCGGGAAGGGATCAGCGTCATGTTGAGTGATGAACAAGCAGCGGCCAACCCCACACAGCACCAGCTTCTGACTGTCCTGCTCTGACTTCCGCCCTCTGAGAGTTTAAGGAGGCGGCGTGACTTCTAGCACTTGGAGTCTTCACCCAACATGGCCAGACCCCTCCCCCACCCCGGGCCAAAATTCCCACCTGCCAGTGCCCGGGCCTGGGGAGGAGCCAGTGTGCTGCTCTACTTGAGGCAGTGTCTTGGCTGTGCGTGGAGGTCTGCTCACCCTTCAGAGTCCGAGGCAGCTCACCAGCCAAGGGGGCATTATCCCTCTTGAGAGGCACTCACAGAGTGGGGCCACCTGAACAGTTACAAAGCTCTTAGGGTTTCCTTAGCCATCTACAGCAGAGATACCAGTAACAGGTGAGGGGAAAAGAGATCAGGAGGGCTCATTGTCCAAAAGCCCAAGGGCCTAGCTGGGGTATGCGTATATCTCCTCACTGCTGCCCCTCAATTTGGGCAGTTTGCGCAGGTCAAGAGGAGGCACTGACTTTTTGGGGTGGGAGATGGGGGTGGAAGGTGGGGGGCACTCTTCTGTTTAGGGCTGGCATGTGGGGCCAGACAGAAACAGTCCAGCACCTGTTTAGGCCAGTTCCATCTTCCGCTCCATCCAAACTAGCTTTTCCGCTCCCCATCACACCGAGCCTCTGGCCGAGTGCCCGTGTGTGTGCACCCACATGTATCCACAGCAGCTCAGGTCCACACCCCCTGGCAGGTGGGACTAAACTTGAACTCCACATGATCTGCTTTGCTGGGAACACCTTCTTCCCACCCCCAGCCCCCAAGATGTAGCAGCACCTTTAGTACTCTGGGAGAGACACAGCTCACACTTGGGCGGACGTGGCTTCTACTGCACTTGGAACCCTGGGCAGATCTCAAAGACAAACACAGGACTTCAGCCGGAAGTTGAACATTAGCCACACGGATGGACATAAGGCTCGAATGGGAGGGGAGATCAGGCAGCATGTAATCTATTTCCATTTAGGAGCCCCAAATCATTCCCGTGCCTTTGGGGGACTTCCCTATCCGAATTGTACCTCTGGTATCCATTCTTCACTCCTTTGATGAAATCTTCCTACCCCAAAAGTCTCTTTCTCCCATTACAGTCTGACTATGTGCATAGCCTCAGACGAACGCAACATGTTCATGGAGCGTTATACACAAAAGCACACACACGTGTGTGTGAGATGAGCATGGATGTGGGCGTGTGCTAAGAAATTATATTGGATAAAGAAAGATAGCGGTTAATATCTGTCGTTGGTGAGAGCGAATGGGCAAATACCTTCATTAGAATCCTGTTATCTGGAAATTGCAAAAATAGGTCATTTTCCCTTAAAACAGGGCACTCTGCCTAGAGCAAAGGAGCCACCAGCCATGAGTCCCTGAAGAGTTTTGCCCCCACTTGGCCAGTCTCCCCGCACCTATGCCGAGATAATCTTGGCAAATCTTTGTGAAGCTGATCTCTCCTCATGGCAGAAGTGCAAACAGACCCTGGTTCCCTGCCTTCCTGATTGTCTGTCTCTGCTCCTGTAGTGAGCTGGAACATATGTGTGCGTTTGAACACATGTATGTGAGCACACACACATACGCTAACACATTTACAAACTCCAGTTGCACATGGCTTCTCACATATGACATGCACTGACCTGTGCTGCATGTCTGTCCAGTTCTGTTCTCCCTCCTGGTCTCCACTGCACACACATGCCCCACATGTGTGCACATATGCTCACGTCTGGATCCCTTGATGACATGGCTTCTCCTTTGAAATATATTTGGCAATGCTGCAGGTTTTATCCTGTCCTCTACCCTCTGCCATTTGGTGCACAAATACACACACACACACACACACACACACACACACACTCTCATGCATGCATGTATACATATCTATACTCACCAGAACCCCATTATGACATGGCTTTTCCTATTTTTACATGTATGGGACTCTGCTGCCTGTCCAGAGTTATCTCCCTCATTCCCAGTTTACACACACGCACGTACACACATACATCAGAACCCAAAGGATTCTATTATTGCATGCCTTGGACTCTGTATGTGTCCAAATCTGTCCTTCTCCCCCAGCCCCCAAAGTTCACACATACAAAGACACATCTACGCACACGCATGCACTCCTGCACCCAGAAGCTCACAACAGCATGGCTTTTCCTATCGTTACATGTGTCAGCTATGTTGCATGTCTGGCCCTCTTCTCCCACCTCCAGGGCACACAGCCTGTTAGAGCTGCTGTGATTCTGGGAACCAGCTGGTTGGGTCCTGCAGCTCAGTTTGTAGGAGGGGCAGCACTTGTCACATGAGCCCACTGTGCTCTCTTGCTTTGGGAGTCCCTGGGGGAGCTAGAGTTTACCCTTCACCCCAGCTGAGACGGTCCTTGAGACCTAAAATGCAGCTCTTACCTAATCAGCCTGCCCAAGCAGAAACAGGAGAGAAAGGAGAGGCGGGTGGCTGGTGTTTCTGGGTCTCTGTCCAGAATCCCCAGTCCCCTTTTCCTGCTCAAAGACTGCCCTCTGCCCTTGGCCATGGGACGCCCTGCTGGCCCCATCATGTTCTTTAAGGACACTTTGCTCCTAACCCTTCCATGTGTCATTCTTTTCCAGAATCTTAAAGTCACAGACCTCTAGAGTATCCATCACCGCTAGCTGGAACCCACAGGTCACTTGGTCTGTCCCTCACTGCTACCCCATCTACTACTTCTCTGCTGCACCCCCAAGCCCCCCAAGGTTCCAGCTACTCTGGACAAGAGACCAGGGGCCAGGATGGCCTTCTGTGTCTGTATGGGGTCTTTGGTTAATTCTCCAGGAGGCAGCTTCTCTCTTCCAACCCTTGGGTCCTCTACCAGCCACGATATCCTGCTCCTAAAAACTTTCTTTTTTCTGGGGGATATCTTTAGGTTTGGCAAGTCCAGGGGGCCAGGAGTTCTTTAGGGCTCCTCTGGCTTTCCCTCTCTACCCCAAAATTAGCCCGTGCAGTAGGGCTCAGACCCCTCTTTCGAGGAGGGGTGACTTGGCTTTCACTTTAATCAGGCTATTCTTTTTCCAAGATGACAGAAGCCGCTCAAGGTGAACTGGCCAGGAATGGTGCGTTGCTGCTGAGTAGATGGCAAAGAGCCTAAGCTCCCGAAAGGATTTAGAAAACAGGTGGGTGACCAGCAAAGTAAGATCCGATGGCTTGAGGGCCTGTGGGATTTCCATGGAATCACTGTTCCTCTGGGCTTCAAATATTGGCTGAGTCTCTGTGCATCGTCTGTGAGAGATTCAGGGGTTAGCCTCTGGCCAGAAAGTAGAGAAGAATACACTCCGACTACTTGCCCATGTTATACTCCTAGAGACCTTCTACAGATGTGGAGCCATTGCACTTTGTCTGTAAGAATTCAAAATGGTGGCCCCTGTGCATTCTTTTCTCTCTCAGACCCCAAACTCCTCTTTCACCGTATGGGGCTCTCTGACTTCAGCTTTGCCAAACATAGGGGCTTCCATGGGTGGTTCCAAGTCCAGGATCTCAGGACCATGTGAGCAGCCCCTGGGGGATGAATTGTTCCTTTTCCCCACGCATGTGGGGTGGCCGTCCTCCATCTTCAGCTCCCATTGGAAGCCAAACTATTGCATCCTTAAGATGCCCAAGGTTTGTGTCTCTGGTCTCATAGTCAAGCCCCAGGAGACCTGGGCTTATGGGGAAGGAGTGGCAATAAAAGAGCTCTTGCCTATTTTCTTTGGCCTCTGCAGGGCCGTGGTAGAAACTTCTGACTGTAGAGGAGAGTTGAGGGGCGAGTTTGGCCTGAGAGAGGCATGTGCTTCCTTTGGCCTTGGCTGTCTTGGCTGGCAGCTTTAGAAACCCATAGAAGAAACAAGAGGAGAGTGAAGCCCAAGCAGCTGGCCTGGGGGCCTGCTGGTTTTCTGGTAGGTAAGGGCAGATGGCTCCTGGCCCAATAGGCAGGCAGCAGCTCTGGTCCCCAAGCCCAGTATGGGGTCAGGGGACGTTCCTTCCAGTCTCCTTTGCTTTCCTCCGCCATGCCCC
Source organism: Rhinolophus sinicus (assembly GCF_057876585.1). NCBI lineage: Eukaryota > Metazoa > Chordata > Mammalia > Chiroptera > Rhinolophidae > Rhinolophus > Rhinolophus sinicus. Next base: position 25,536,332 of record NC_142514.1, read on the forward strand.
CAGGCCTGTGGTCCCTCCCCTCCCTGTGCCTAGGGGAATACGGGGGCCAGAGATGTGCTGCACGTCATGCTGTCCTTGCCCGGAAGCCGGCGATCATTGAATGTGTGCATGTTGATGACGGCGTCTGTCTTGACCATCATGGGAGGTTGAGGCTTGTGCTTGACCCGACGCTGGCAGGTAAGGGAGAAACGGATCTCATCGGCTACGGTGCTGCAGAAGGAACGCTAGGGTAGGGGGTGGGAGGAAAGGGGTACATGGGTGAGGCCTGGCCCTGCAACTCCAGCCCTTCCTCCCGACCCTGTGCTAAGGCCATGTGGTCTCTCCCATCCCCTCACCCTACCCACCCTCTGTCCCCTGCCCAATGATTAGTTTGTATAGCAGCCTACAGAGTATCACGTTCTTGTTTGGACACTAAGATAGGTAGTATCATCCCCATTTTACAGACGAGCAAACTGAGGCTCTGATTGACATGCACATTAACATTTGAGGAGTTTACTTGTCTGATTTCTCTCCACTAGATTCTGAGGGCAGGAACCAGCCCGTTTCCTCCTTGTGAGCCTAGCCCCCAAGCACTAGTTCTGGCCCAGAGTCAGGATTTAAGAAACACTGGCTGAATATGTGGATGGCCCCTCTTCTGGGAGGGCTTCTAACTAAGGGGTGAGTCACTGTGCTCCCACTCAGGAAAGTCCAGCATATGTTTCTCAGGTTGGGCAACGGGGAGGCAGGTGCCTGTAGGCCAGCTGGGTTGCAGTGGCCTCCTCTGGCCTGGGTCCCTGTGAGTACTGGTGTGGAACAGCAAAAGTGCAGCATTGCCTGCAGGTATCTGATGGCAGCATTTGTCCTGCAGCTTGTCTGGAAGGCAGTGGGGGCTGTTGATGCCTCAGTTTACCCAGTGAGGCCAGGGCATCAGCACCCAGACAGCTTGGACACAGGCTGCATGGTGCAGGGGAATGGGACCTGGCTTTCAATTCTGGCTCTGCCTCTTACCAGTGGTGTGACCTCTCCAAGTGCCCCCTTTTCACCCACTAAACACAGAACATTATCCCTCCTCACCTCCCTTTCTCCCTTCGAAAATATTTATTGAGATCCTATTATGTGTCAGGCACTATTCCAGGTGTTAGGCATAAAGCAGTGCAAATGGCAGATAAGGTCCCAGCCCTCAGGGAGCTTATGGTCTAATGATGGGATGGAAACAGATAATGAGCATGTGAGCAAACAAAGAATTTCAGAGAGTGATAACTATTATTAAGAGAATAAAGCAGTGAAATGGGATAGAGAGGGGATGGAAGAACATGGCACTCTGGGGGAAAAGCACTGCAGGTGGATACATCAGCATGGGCAAAGGCCCTGAGGCTGAAACGTGCTGGGTGTGTTAACACCGAGAAAGGAGGCCGGTGAGTGTGAAACAGAGTAAGGGAGAGGAGGGTGGGAAGGAGGAAGTCAGAGAGCTAGCTGGGCAAAGACCAGATCTGTAGGCTTTTTGTTGGAATCTGGAGCTCATTCTAATTGTAATGGGAATTCCTAGAGAATTTTTTTTAATGTATCATAACTTCTTCAGTCGTTCCTTATTACTGGACATTTAGTTTTTTTCCTATTTTTCCATGTGCTCACTAATACTTCAATGAACATCTTTGTAAATAAGACCACACATAGCCTTGGCTACTTCCATTGCCTGTATTGCTGACTCAGGCTTGCTGGTTATAAAAAATTCCATTTCAATTTTGATGGATGGAAAAGCTGCCTGTTTCTAATGGTCCCTGTACATATGACTTAACTGCAATCTCCTTCTGCACTGGCCTTCTGTCACTTTCAACTCTGTGAGAGGCATTTCCCCTCGCCCAGTGGCCCTCAGCTCAGGTGCACACTGAAATCACCCTGTACACTTTCTTAAGTGCCAATGCCAGGCTCCACCACAGACCAATTAAAACAGAGTCTCCAGGAGAGAGGCCAGGAAATTAGCATTTAAAAAACTCTCTCCTTGTGATTGCAATTTGCTACCGGGACCCAGAACCACCGCCCAACCACACTTGAGTTAATCAGACAGGTTGAGTCTAGTTCTCCCATCTGAACGCTTGGGTTGAACCTCTTAACCCTTTTCTTTTTTAAACTTTTGATTATGGAAATTTCCAAATATATGCAGAAGTAGAGAGAACAGTATAATGAACCCCTATGTAACCATCACCCCGCTTCAACAATTACCCTGGAGGGTTTTATGCAGGGGAATGAAATGGTTTGAATCAAGTTTTAGACAGGGTACTGGCTGTGGATGGAGAGCAGACGGTAGAGACAGAGTGGAGGCAGGAAGGCCAAACTGGAGGCCATTGCATGGTCCAGCTGGAGATGATGGAGCTTGGCCTGGCGGGGAACCACAATGATGGGAAAGTGTGCGCAGAGTTAGTGCAGAGGTGGGACTGGCCAGGCTTCCTGGTGGATCAAATGCAGGTGAGCTGTGGGGAGGACGGGCTCAGACACCACACCACCGTGTGCCTGGCACGCAGGAGGTGTGACACCCATGCAAACCTCATCCTTCTGTCTCCCTCTCTTCCCCATGTGGGCGCCGGATTACGGGGCTCACCTGCTCTCGCTCTGCTGTTTTGCGGAGCTTGTACACAAACTCGCCCACGGCCACCAGCACTGACAGGACCAGCCCGGCGGCCAGGACGATGAAGATCCCCCCGATCTTCTGGATCCCCAGGGCGCTGGCCTCCTTGCTTTCCTCCTCGGGACACCCGCTGCCCCGCCACCACTTCTCCTTCATGATGTGCAGCTTGTCCTCCTCCTGCAGCTGTAGGATGGCGATGGTGATCTTGTCCCGGTACGGGGAGCCTGAGCAGGGGGAGGGGACCCCGGCGGTCAGCAGCAGTCAGTGCATCCTGTGTGTCCCTGCCTACACCCTGGTTGGGGCCAGCCACCATCACGTGCCCTCTCAGTAAGTTCATAAAAAGGGGGACCCTATTACTTCTTTACATCTATATATGGTATCTGGGTGGGAGGAAGCATCCTGACTCGTAGTGGGGAGTCTCGCCTGTGACTCCCTGTCTCCACAGACCCCTGAAAGGCACACTGTATCTGGGCTGCAGCAACAGCGGTGAGGCCAGGAGAGCAGGCGTCACCTCTGACCTGACCGCCACCTCAGGGTTTGCCTCAGTTCTCTGCTCAGGCCAGGGCTGACCTCACAGGGTACGTGGCTCCACCACTTTGTCTCTGGGCTGAGGAAACGCCCCCTTTCTGGCTCAGTGGGATGAGCTGGGAGGAGGGGCAGGAGCCTGTGTGGGAGTGGACGTGGAGCCTCCCCCAGCCCCCTGCCTGCAGCCCCTCACTCACCCATGGGCGTGCCGATGCCATAGCCCTTGGAGTCGATGAGGCCCCCGATCTGGGTGAGGTTGCAGTTCCTCTGGGTGACGTACTCAATCGTGGTGGACTCCATGAGCAGTGCGTAGTCCGCCGTCAGCGTCCTCTGGATGCCCTCCTCATTGTTCTTCACCAGCGCAGAGGGCTTGCTGCTCATAAAGGCCCACATCTTCTCGAAGGTGGAGATCTTGGATTTCTGGGCCAGGAGGACAGGGGTGATGCACACACAGTTATTGAGCATACCCGGGGCCAAGCCCGGCACCCCCATCTGACAGGCTGTGGGGCTTGAGCTCTGTCTACAGTCCTCAGAGTGAGGGAGTACCACCCACTGCTCAGATGCGGACGCAGAGGCTCTGGGAAGGTAGGTCCCAAAACACACAGCTAGTGAGTGATAAAGCCGAGCTTCAGACTCGGGTCCACCTACCTGGAAACCCTTGGCTCTTTGCCATGGCACAAGGGGTTTTCACATTGACTTTTAAAAAATTAATTTTCTTTCTCTAATATTTATTAAACAATTACATGTGCAGGCCCTGTGCTAAGTGCTTTACCTGCATTTACTCATTGATTCTTCACAGCAATTATAGGAAGCAGGTATGTTAGCCCCATTGTACAGATGGGGAAACTGAGGCATGGCTAAGTAACTTGCCTAAGGTCACTCAGATACTAAGTGGCAAAAACCAGGCTTCAAACCCAGACTGTCTGGCTCCAGAGTCCATGTTTCTAACCACTGAGTGGCACTGCCTTACAGAAACCACTGTGAGGGGAGACAGGAACAGGTGGATGCCAGTGAGGGCAAACCTCAGAGGGTTCTGGGCTCCTTACTCCCACTTCAACCAAAGTGGGCCCCTCTTATGTACTGTGTCTCAGGGCAAAGTTTTGTCTGAGGAAGATTTTGTGTTTGCTCTACTTCATTACAGTGAAAGAGGAGCAGGGCGAGAATTGCAGAGTGGGGCAGTCAGAGCAGGTGTCTGCAGGCCCCCTACCCCCATGTCCCCAGAATATCCTGGGCTAGGTGTGGCTGCATGAATGGAACAAGCATCCCACAGAATAGGCCTGGTGGCTGGGCTGTTGTGTTGGCCATGCCTGGCAGGGAGACGCAGAGAGGGCGCTGGGGCTGGGAGAGGGGTCTGACACCAAATGTCCCCTGCTGCTGAGGAGTTCATGAAATTTCTGGGGAACTTCGTGCCTGCCAGCTGCCTGCTCCCAGCAGGGATCGGCCCTACCCCCGCTGGTCCCAGGGGAGCAGGTGGCTTTGCACACCCCATTGTACCCAGCAGTTTCCAAGTCTGGCTGTGCCTGCCTGTGGTGTCAGCCTGTCTGACTGGCACCCGGCCCAGCTCTGGTGTGCGTGCTGGCATGGGTGTGCTTGCACAAGCTGGTGCAGGCTGGGGGATGGGCAGGGGGTGGGGAAGAAGCTGCGTCTGCCGGGAGTCAGGGCAGTGGGAGTGGGGGGAGGCTGAGAAGAAAGCACATCTTCTCCTCTGCTGGTGCTTCCTAGCTCTGTAAGGACTGTCTCTTCTGAAACCGGCTCCTGGAGACCCAGGCACACCAGGGGAGGGGAGGACCCGAAAGAGCAGGCAGGACCCCACTGGGAATTCTGTCTGAGCCCAGAATCTGTCAAGTACCAGTGATGGCTCCTTTGGGGGCACCTTCACAAACAAGTAGTCCCACTCCCTCCTGCATATTTATCTGCCCCCAAAAGCTAAAGGCCTGGATGGGCTCAGATGCATGGAGCTTCCATGGGTTCCACCAGAGCAGCAAGCTGGCTGCTCCAAGCTCCTCGCACTCCTCGGCCTGTCCTATTTTCAGCAGTTCCTGCTCTCTAGCTACTCCACCTCCACAGTAACTCTCTCACCTCTGCAACTCTTACCTCCAAACCTTTTGCGCTCTCTAGCGAGCCCGTCCTCCCAGCTATTCCGCCACCTCAGCGTTTCCTGCAGCCCGATGCCCCTCCCCTACAAGCTACTATTGCCCTCACAAATATCCCCAATTTCCAGCTCTTCTGACTCCCCAGACACTTCTTATTTTCTAGATAATTCTGACAGCAAGACTCTCCCCACACCCCCTTTTCAGCTTCTTTTATCCTTTAGGTCCTTTCTCACTGTTACTTTCCCTTCCCAGATTCTCTATGACTCCAGGGATCCCCGTCTCTGGGACTCATGTCTTTGTGTAACCCCTACCCCTGCATGTGGGCTGGACATAGAGACTTAGTTTCAACTCACCCCAGTAGCGAAGGGATGTCGCTCTGGAGATTAGGTTGCATGAGACTGGAGTATTGTCTCGCTCGCACTCATTCTCACTTGCCGCCCTGAAGGAAGCTGGCTGCCATGCTGTGAGTCACCCCAAGAAGAGGCCCACATGGCAACGAATGGAGGGCAGCCTCCAGCCAACAGTCAGCAGAGAACTGAAGCCCTCGGTTTAACAGCTAAGGGGGCACTGAACCCCACCAATAGCCATGCGAGTGAGCTTGGAAGCTGAGCCCCGAGATGACTGCAATAATTAGCCCACACCTTGAATGCGGCCTGTGAGAGACTGTGCAGAAGACCCAGGGAAGCTGTGCTAATTCCTGACCCACACACTGTGAGAGCACAATGTTGTTGTTTTTTTAAGACACCAAGTTTTGTTAATTTGTTATGCAGCCATAGAGAACTTTCTCTTATGCACATACTCACACAAGTGACTTCTGTTCCTAATATAGTTGCTTTTTCAGATAATCAATCCTAACTATTCCTCTAATCAGCTCCTCCAAGTCCAAATATCCCTGCTGATTGGACCAGGTATACACACTCCTCAGACATTCTGCCCTTCTGCTTATTGTAACTAAATACTATTCTCCCATCAGTGGCTTCCTTCCATCCCAGTTTCTCCTGCTTTCCAAATTCTCCTTCTTCTCCCAGAGCTGGGAACCAGGGGTTGATGAAGCCATCAGGGCTCCCCTTATACCTCCAATGCATGCATGCAATCCATCCATCCATCCATCCATCCATCCACCCACCCACCCATCCATCCATCCATCCATCCATCCATCCTCTCCTCACTCACCATGTTCATGTTCTCACCCACTTACCCACACACTAGCTACACACTAATTCATTCAAATAACTGTCTGACCATCCACCTAGACTTTTACCTATTTATCCATCCATTCATCCATCTATCCAACCATCTGTCTGTCTATCCATCCTCTTACCCATCTATCCATCACTCAACCATCCATTCACCTCTCCACTTCACCCATCTTACCCACTTAATCTTCTATGCACACAGTCAGCCCCTGGTAAAAGCTAGAGGCCTGGCAAAAGTAACGTGACAATGACCCATTCAGGGAGCCCTGTCCCACTCCTTCTGTCTCAGAATAGGAAACTCCTCTCTGCGTCCTCCCCCCAATACCCCGATCCCTCCTATACATACATACACCCACCTGACATCAAAACACATGCTCTTTCCAGTAACACTACAACATAAATAGAGACAGAAATTTCCACTGGGGGCTGGAGGGAGTGTTGAGGCCAATAGGCTTTGAGAAAAAGACCCATGAAAGCCTCCAGTGGGTAAAGGAACAGAATGAGGTAGATAGGAAAGGATAACAAACAGCTTGGGCCAGTTAAGATAAAAGGTGACAATAAGGCATGAAGCTGGCTATAACGATGATTTCAAGAGGTTTTTCTGTGCCAGCTCCAGTGTCAAATTCACTACCTCCATCACCCTAAGGCAGATGGGTCTGATATCTGTTTTCCCAGAATGACCACGCACTATACTTGTCCTATATCTTGGGGCCCCCATGCTCAAACACATCCACTCACGATCTCTGTTCCCCTTAAGTTTTGTCCTTCTATCCTTGTGTGATTCAGGGCACAACCCTGAAAAGCTTCCCTCTGGCTTGTCTGAGGCAGGGAGGGATACAGCTAGGGCCCCTCCTGGAGTCTCAGGCCCCTCTCTCATCTCCCTGGGCCTGGTCACCAGAAGCCTGAGTGTCCATTGCTGCCTGAGCTGGAGTCTCCATCCCAGGGAATGGAGTCTCCCATCCTCTGGCTCCTGAGTCATCCCGCCCGTCCCAGCATTGGGGGGAACCTTAATAAGCATTGCTTCAGGGCCAGTCACTCAAATCAATTAATGGAATCGTTTGGAGCAGTCAATTCAGGGCCGTGTGCCAGGATGAAGAGACTTTTTTTATCAGTAAAATTGGCAAGAAAGGAAGTTTCAGCTTCACGACTTTCAATTCCAGCCTCCTCAAAGAAGTAAATTGATTTTCCCCAACTGAAGATACTTAATCTTGAGAATTTAACATTTCTGTACAAGAAAATGTATATATATATATATATATATATATATATATATTCTAAAGGGAGCTGAATCCCGGGGAACGTGTACAGGGAGGAAGCGGCAATGTGATTCCATGCAAGACCAGGGGTATTTTCCATGTTGGAAAGGAGACCTTTCCTGAAGTAATTGGCTTTCTTATTCCCGGGTCTGGAGTCTTTGGCCTTATTGGATCCCCAAACTCGAGCAGTTAATCACGTCTCTTGGCTTATTTCCGTGGGGACCAGGAGGCCTCCCTAAGGTTGCTGCCTCTACCTGCCTGGCCAGGACAGACTTGCTGACCACACTGGCCCAGCAGCAGCCCCTGCTGTCTGCACAAGCCCCTGAGGCTTGCCTGTGTGGGGCTGCAGGCTGTGCCCTGAAGGGGGAGCCAGGAGTGAGAGCCATAAGCTGGCACCTACAGGGGGTGTCAGGAGGTAAGAGCTGCAGGTTGGGGGCAGAGGTGGTGGTGGGAGAGATTAGCTCAATTGCATGTACTCTGGTGTCACACAAACCTGGGTTTAAATGCCAGCTCCTTCATCTACCATAGGCAAGTGACATCATATCTCTGAGCCTTACTTTCCCCATCTATAAAATGGGGGTTAGCTTAGCACACAGCCTGGCTCCTAGGAAGAGCTCAGTAAGTGCCTGCCATCATTATTTCTCTCCAAGGCTCCTTAATTCTCTTTAAGGCTTAGTTTTCTCATCTGGAAATTGGGGATAATAATTTCTATGGCACAGAGTTGCTTCTAGAAATTAAATGACACAATGCTCAGTGTTAGAAACTCCAGTGCTGACAGGGGCCACGCAGGGTACTGTAATAAGTAAAGAATGCTGAGTGGAATTCTGATAAACTGGAGAGAGCCATGGTGGCTCAGCTCCTGCCAGTTGTCGCACCACAGGAAAGCCGGCTCAGTGTAGCTCCATCTTTCTCATTTTCAAGAAGCTGGAAATGCGAATGTTTTTAAATGCAAAAATATCCCAATTTAAAAATGCTGGCAACTAATTAAAAAATATAAGCAATGTGTGGTCCTCAAAATCATATCTGTGGGTTGAAGAGGCCTGTGTATCACTGGTTTCAACAATAAAAATAGTCAGCATTTATGGCTTATGTATTCTGTATCAGGTGTGGTTCTAAGCTGTTTATGTGAATTATTCCATTTAATCATCTCAATAACTCGAAGAAGTGGGTACTATTATTATACCCATTTAATAGATGAGAAAACCAAGGCACAGAGCAGTCCTTAATAACTGTGTGGTTTTCAATAACTTCCCAGCATCATTGGCCCTTCCCCTGCCCCTGTCACTTCTCTGCCTGCCTGCTCGGGGTCTCTTCCGTTCTTCGGACCTCTGGGCTCCTCCTAAAGTGCTTAGTTCTGTGCAGAGGCAGATGGCCATCCTATGACAAAGGCACCAGTGACCTCCACATAGGCCCAATCCAGAGGGACCAGGAAGAAGGGAGAGTCTCCAGGTATCCACTGGCTGGTTCCTCTCCAATGGGGTCCCTTTTAGGACCCTTTTTCCCAGTCTTCTGGGTCAGCCAACTGGAGGGGCATCCAGAGGAGAGAGCCTTGGATTTAAGTGCTCCTGTGTGCCTGGCCACTGTACATACCGCAGCTCATTGAATCCTCTTGTTCGTTGCCCCGTGGTGGGAAGTCAGTATCCGTGCCATACAAGTAAGCAAACTTAGGCTCAGGGAAGTAGTTAACTTGCCCAAGGTCATCCAGCACAGACAACACCCAGGACTCCAATCCTGGTCTGTCTGATTTTAAAACTGATATAATCTGACTATGCCAGAGCACCCCACTGAGCTCTGTCTGGTCATCTAACCCTACTTCTGCTTGAAGGCGGGTCTAAGATACCATCAGAGAGGCCAGCAGCTAGGTCAGGAGAAACCAAAAGCTGAGATTGAGGAGCGACCTCCTGAGCCCTCCAGCTCACAGAGGAGTCTGCTGAGCAGCTGGAAGGCAGGGTGTGGACGGGATGGCCTCTCCAAGGCCTTCCAGCTCAGGTGCTAGGACGGGGCAAGGCTGTGCCGCAAGGCTGTGCCGGGGGAGGACTTGATAACGCCCAGGACCCAGGGATCCTGGAGTTCTTGACCCCCACTCCCATCCCTTTTGTAAGCGGCTGTCCCTCACACACAGCCCCACCCACATGTGCTGTGCCTCCCCCACCACAACATGAAGAAGGCTCAATCCTGAGAGAAGCTGTGTTCTGACATCCTCTCCCTTCCAAGCTGCCTGGCCCTCCCCGCAAAGAACACGCTTTCCCTCCGTTCTCCTTTACATTTTGCTTACATATTTTTACAGCCAAACAGTGCTTTCAACGGCCTCTTTTTTCATCTCCTAATTAATTTTTATCTGCCAAGACGGAGGGAGGACAACACAGGAGACGCTGTTTGTGATGTCTGCTACTCCCTGACAACTCTTCAAATGAAGTTTCCTTTGGAATGATGGGGCTGCCGCTAGCCATGCGTCTCCCAGCCTGCAGCGGGCGGGGATGGGGAGGGATTTGGAGCTCCCCTGAGAGCCCAGTGTCCCTGTCTTTGGACAGGAATGAGTTCTCTCCCTTGAGTTCTACTCTCAGCCGAGGGGCTTTTTAAGATGGTTTGCAGCCTAAGCAGGAACACTGGCTAATCACAGAAGTGAAGTCCATCTGCCCTGTACTCGGGGACATTCAGGGGTGCCACCTGCTTGGTTCCTAGCCTCAGCGCCGTCTCCTGCATTGGCTCCACTCAGCGCCTGTCATTTTTTAATTCCATCATTTCATTCAACAATGGCACACACACACATGCGCGCGTGCACACGCAAGCACACACATACACTTGGTTACCAGACAGACTGTCTTGTTTATTATTTGAGCAACTGCAACGTACCAGGACTGTTGTAGGTTGGGGATACACCTCAGCTGACTATGGTTTCTCTCTTCCCCACCTGACTCCTGAACTGGCTGGCTGGCTCCTTAAAGAAGCAATATATGGACATGATGACAAAGAGCACAGGCACCAGAGCCAGATGGCATGGGTTCAAATCCCAGCTCCGCTTGATTTTAGGCCAGTCAGTGTTACCTTAGGCTGCTTTCTGAGTCTTGCTTTCACTATGTGTAAAATGGAAAGAATAATAACGTCTATCTTCTCAAGTCTCTATCTTCTAGGGTTGTTATGAGGATGACACGAGTGAATACAGGAGTCCCCTCCGCCCCCACCCCTTATCAGCAGTGTCACTTTGTGAGGTTTCAGTTACCCATGGTCGACTGTAGTCTGAAAATACTAAATGGAAAATTCCAGAAATAAACAATTCATAAGTTTTAAATTGCATGCGTTCTGAGCGGTATGATGAAATCTGATGGTGGTCTGCTCTACCCTGCGCAGCGCGTGAGTCACGCTTTGTCCAGTGTCTCCACACTGTGTGAGCTCCTCACTCGTTAGTCACTTAGTAGCCGTCTCAGTTATCAGATCAACTGTCATGGTGTCGTAGTGCTTGTGTTCAAGTGACCCTTATTTTACTTAATAATGGGCCCAAAAGGCAAGAGCAGAGATGCAGGCAATTCGGATGTGCCAAAGAGAAGCCATAAATTGTATGTATATATAGGAGAAAAACCACAGATAGTACCAAACCCTATACATATGTGGTTTCGGGCATCTACTAGAGGTCTTAGAATGTATCCTTCGTGGATAAGGGGGCCTACTGGACAGATAAAAGGCTTGGAACATTGTCTGGCACCTAGTAAGTGCTCAGTAAATGTTACCATTATTGTTGACTTTGCCAATGTCTCTTAGACATCCTATGGGTACTCCTCAACCCTAATGCCAGCCTTGCCATAGATACTCAGGGGCAGGGAAGGAGACCGCCTCTCTAGAAGAAGATCTGAGGGTGGGTATGGGAGAGGGCAGAAAGAATTCTGACCTTACATCCTGGTTCCTCCACCATCCATCTGCTGTGTGATCGTGGGTAAGTCACCCAGCCCCCCTGGGCCTCTGTTTCTTTAGGTTCAATGCAGGTTTCCTTCCAGCTCTGACTTGGAAGGGACAATGAGGAGGCTACCACCTGGCCCGGGGCTGGGGAGGGCAGGGGACGTGGGGCAGCGGAGGAGTATGTCCAGGGCTCTTTGGGGAGGGTGCTGTGCTCCCAGCATCTCCGCGGCTGGGTCACCGTGTGCATATTCAGGGCCTCTCTGCCTCCATGACAGTCCCGCTGCTGCTTCCAAGGAAAGGGAGCCCGGGCGAGGACAGCTTCGTTGGAATTAAAGCAGGAGACGAGGTGGCCAGACATCAAGAGGAATTAATTGGCGATCAGGAGAGTAAGGAAGCAGAGTTGCTTCTGCAGGGGGATGTGGAGTGGCTGTTTCTGGCCGAAGGCCCTGGTGAGCATGGGCCCCCGAACTTCAGCACCACAGCTGGGTGGCAGCGCCTGAGAACATCCCCCACCACCCGCCCTCTCACCGTACCATTTGGAGGGGAGGTGGGTGAGGGCAGAGCAAGCTGCAGAAGGTGCTGCTTAATGCCGAGGACAGCGGCTTGGTGGGGAGCTGGGGCTTGGCTCTGGGAAGCCAATCTGCGCATCTTAGCATGGAGGGAGGCAAAGGCACCCAATCAGTGGCAATGAGCCTGCACCAGCCTTATTTATGCCGCTTCCCTTTGATCGGGAACCCTGCTTAGAGACGTGCTCATGAGTAATGCATGAGAGAGGCTCTGGCACAGTCAAAGGGCAGGGCCACAGCCTGGGGATACGCACAGGCAGGCACGTGCACACACACACACACACACACACACAGGCACACATATGAACGGGCCATTGCACACACATGCAGACACTCGTGTGCAAGGGCCATTACACACACACAAGCTATTACACATACACGTGAGGCATTACACACACAGGCCCTTCTCCACACACTCACACTAAGTTAGGCATACCCTAAACGAAACAGACAGACATGTAAACAGACGGAAATGCATATACTCTCCGTACATATGCACAGGTAGACACATGGCACACACTTGTATACACTCATAGACACATTTCTACATGTTCAGATCACAAAGATGCATGCACACATATGCTCATCAGCACATACACACATATATGCAGACATTCATGTCTCGGCACAAACACACATGCACTCACACAGGAAGCCTCTTGTGCACGGGCACATGTGAGCACACTATATACACACATGAATGCGCATTTACATGTATTATACACTGCTATACATGCACACTCATGTATCACACACTACTACTCACACTCATGAACACACACACCGGGTCCCAGAGAGCTCCTAACGAGCCCATGACCATGCTTTTCTCTTAGGAAGGCCGCCGTTGCCGCCTCTCAGTGGCAGTAGCAACATGCAAGAGGTGAAATCTTTTCCTCTCTTTTCTCTTTGCTGAGAAGCTGCTTCCACCCTCAAGGAAGGACACGGGAGAGGCCGGGGTGGGAGAGAGTGCTGGAGGGGCTCCAGTGCCCAGGCGGTAAAGGCTTTCCCATCCAGCCCCTTCCTTCTCTTCTCACTCAGGCCCCAATGGAAGCTCAATCCATCACTCAGAGGCTTAATCTAGAAGGAGGCAAGGGCTGGGGCTGGGGATCCAGGGCCCAGGGGAAAGGGACAGACACCAGGCTTCCAGACTGATAGCAAGCAATTGACTAATAAATAAATCAATGGACCTATAGCCACAGAATCTCAAGTCCTGACCATTTCTGAGAAGTAGTTAGGACAGTGGTTCTCAAAGCATGGTCCCTGGAGTGGCAGCATCAGGACCACATCGGAAATTGCTAGAAATGCAAAATCTTGGCCCCACCCAGACCCACTGAACCTGACACTCTGAGCGTGAGGCCCAGCGAGCAGGCTTTGCCCAAGCCTTGCAGGTGATGTGGATGGTCACTCGAGTCTGAGGATCATGACGCAGGACGTGGGCCTGGGAGGGAGGCCGACCTGGGTCAGCCTCTGGCTTCTGCAGCTGTGAGTACTTGGACACGCCACTTAGCGGCTCTGAGTCTCAGTGTCCACATGTGTGAAGTAGAAGTAAGTGTAGTACCTACTCACAGGATTTGTCATGAAGGAAAATAAGGCAAGCATTCAGCACAGCGCCTGGCTCACTGTGAGCTCTTGGTGGCAGTAGCCATTGTTACTGTTACTTTAATTTCCAGAAGAACATTTACAGCTACTGGTTCTCAGGGTCGGCCAGTCTCTTAAACCCTCAGCTACTCTAGTAGAAGATATAAAAACATTGGGGAACTGAGCCAACACCTTACAAAGCAAAGTCGTGGCCAGATCCCCATAAGAGCAGTAACATAAGCAGGTGACGGGCTTTATCCGGACACCATACATACTAAAGAGTGTTCATATAATGCTTGTTCAATTTTAAGCCTCCGCCCTTCCTTAGAGGATGTGTCTTCTGCTGTGGCGGAGAGCTAAGAAGCTGCTTCCACCCTCAGTGGTGGAGAGCTCATCCCCAAGCCCAGGCCTGCCTTGTGGAGATGGATGCCGCTGAGACCCAAAGCCAAGGGCAGGGAAGGAGCCCACGGGCCTCAGGGCCTGTTTGTGTGTCTGGCTGCACTTTCCCTCTCCTGTTCTCCAGGCCCTTTCTCCACCTGTCCTCCTCTGATGATTTAAGCAAAGGCAGCATGTTCACACTGCTTGTGCCTGGTATGGACACTTTTAGGATTTGTGCTGGGACCAACCCAGGTGACACATCCCACAGCTCCCCGCCAGGGAGGGGTTGAGCCCTGGGGATTTCTCGCCCCTTGGCTCTGTGTGGTTAGGGAAGGGCAGCAAAGCGCACGGGAGGGCCAGCTTGTGGCACTGCAGTGGGAGGGAGAGGGTCTCACCTTGAAGAAGGTCATGGTGGCCCCATCCTTGACAGCCCCGTACTCGATTTTGGTTTGCTTGGCCAGGTCATCGGCAGAGTCAATGGGTGATTCCATGCGCTCCACAGTTAGAAAGGCAGCCAGGTTGGCCGTGTAGGAGGAGATGATGATGAGTGTGAAGAACCACCAGATGCCACCGATGATACGGGTGGACAGGGCTTTGGGCATCAGTTCAGACCCTGGGAGAAGGGAGGAGACAGATGGTCTCTGACAATGTCCAGGCCAGGGCGGCTCGGGTCCTCCAGGTCGTGGACTCCACTGACCATCTAACATCAGCTAAGACCCCTGCCCTAGGCCAGTGCTTCTCAAACTATGGCCCCTGGACCAGCAGCAGCAGTATCACCTGGGAACGTGTTAAAAATGCACATTCTCAGGTCCTACCCAGGACCTATTGAACCAGAAACTTCAGCGGTGGGGCCCCACAATCTGGATTTGATAAGCCCTCTAGGAAATTCAGATGCAGGCTAAAATTTAAGAACTGCTGCTCTAGAAGAACATGACAGCATTTCACAGGCTTGTCAGACCCTCCGATGTCTGGTTCCATGGACCCCTGTGTGGTCCCATGTTCAGAACCCCTGGGA
The DNA here is from genome assembly GCF_057876585.1 of Rhinolophus sinicus. Classification (NCBI taxonomy): domain Eukaryota; kingdom Metazoa; phylum Chordata; class Mammalia; order Chiroptera; family Rhinolophidae; genus Rhinolophus; species Rhinolophus sinicus. The sequence continues at coordinate 25,551,432 of NC_142514.1, forward strand.
CTCAGAACCCCTGGGTTCTTGAGTGAGTCCTGCTCCTAGCTCTCTGTATGATTGGGTGCCAGACTTTCTCCCTCGCTGGGACTCTGCAAAGCATGGGGAATCGTCCTTCCTCTGTCCCAGCCTCACACATATACCGCGATGCTGCAATGATATAATTTGAGCAGAAATTGTGTTGGAAATACAAGTGGTATACAAATACAAGATTGCTATGCGGTGACTTGCAGGAGGAGAAAATCAACATTTTTTGAAGCTCTTTGCTGAAAGAGATCACTCTCCTCCATGACCTTGGGTGTGGAGTACAATTTAGATGAACCCTTCTAACTGAAGTAATTAACTAGGTGGCTTTCAAGAGATTTAAATAGCAAGTGACTCCTGAACTTTCCAGAATATTTGGACCTGCAATCTGAAAAGCGTCTGCTTTGATATGTTTTTTTTTTTCTTTCTCAAAGAAATCACTCAAGGGAGAGGTTTTCAAATACACAACTATTTTTTTCCCTCCTAATCAAAACCTCACAGGGAATATATCAGGGGCCAGAGCTTTGAATAGCAGCAGGAGATGGAAGAAGAAGCTATTACTGCATTGAGGGGCTTCCAGGTCTATCCCAACTGTCACTGAACAAATATGATGGACAAAGAAGCAAGGTGAAGCTTCAGGACACTCATTAATAGCGGAGACAGAATGAGGCACTTCCCTTGAGAGCTGCCTGTCACTTCCCACCAAAGCGCCTCAGCTTCGTCTCCCAATCAGCCACTCCCAGCCTCACCTGCCTGGCCCTCCCCCAGAGTGCTCCAAGCGAGGGCTAGAGCTGCCCTCCCCCAAAGGAAGGAGGATTTATTTTAGTTATTTGCTTGGTGAGCTCCACCAGGCTCTGTTGGACCCCTACCGTGGCCCACGTCCCTGCCCTGGCCTCTGCCATGCATGGGAGGTCATTCAGGTGGCATAGATTTAGCTTTTGTTTTCCTCCTTCATTCAAGTGTCCAGCACAGTACTTGGAAGGAGGTGGGCACTCAGGACACAATGGAATTTCCTTCCTTCCTTCCTTCCTTCGGCATTGGCTGGTGGGTGTCTACTGAAGACCAGGGTTTGTGCTGGGTCCTGAGGATAGGGACCAGGAAATTTTCTTTGCCCTTTTATCCCTTTCCCTCTCATGCCCACTTGTCACCCATTGTCCCTCACTGGGACCCTAACACAGGTAGAGATTTTGGTTCCCCCATTTCCTGAGAGAAGAGACTCTGGAGATGTGACTGAGAAGCAGAAGCAGTGACCACATGGCTCCTGGTCAGCAGAGCTGGCGAAGGCAGGGGGTGCTCTCCGTGGAGGTCTTTCCAGGCTGCGGGCCCTGTTCCCGGTGCCCACCTCCAGCCTGTGGTGTCTCTTCACCACTCTCCTTGAAGCCAGAGCAGATGTTCTGCTTTCTGAGAGATTTGAGCAGCTACAGGTATTTCTAAAGGGAGGGTTACCAGCCCAGGGTCAGGTTCAGTACACTGGCCCTCCCTCAAGAGGATGTAAGAATATGGTCTCCTTCTGATGCCCTCAGGCTAAAGTCCCTACCGCAGACATGGCCCTTCCTACCCCCAGGCTCCCTACAGCCAGGTGGTCACTAAGTCCTGCTCCTGCTGCATCCTGAAGTTCTCTTAGTCCTTCACCTCCACGGCCACTACCCCATTCAGGTCTCGTCATCTCATTGCTGTAATGGCCTCCCCCCCAGCCTCCCTGCCTCTCGTCTCCCCCCATCCTCAGCCCAACGTTGCTCAGCCAGATGCTATGGTGAGGCCATCGGTGGGGTCAGCCCCAGCAAGCAGGGTGCGCTATGTCCACCTCAGGTGGAGCAGGAGGAGACGGATAAGCCCTGCGTACCACGGTTGGGGGTGGTTCACCTGCTTTAGCCTTAGAACCTGAGCTGGCCCAGAAAGCGTAGTGGTGGAAAGGGGGGGACGTGGGGCAAGGGCACACACCTGGGTGTCTAGGTATCTCCCTCCTGCGATGGCTCGGCAGGTCTGAGGCTACCCTGAAGTGTGGGCTGACTCCACTGACTCCATAGAGGCTGAGCCCCCCTACCCTGCAGAGGAGGGCCCCTGGGAGACGTGAGCCCCCTGGGGGTGGGGGCACGTACCTTGCTGCATCAGGGACCCCATTCCGAACCAGAAGCTATTTAGCAGAGTGAAGTTGTTTTCCACCACCTCAGAGCCAGGGTTGCAGGGATGAGCATCGTACCACTCATACGGGCTGAACCTGCAGCAGGAAGAGGGGGGCAGTGAGGCTGAGCTGTGGGGCGATGGAGGGAAGGGGTGTCCATGGCACACCAGCCGGCAGTTTAGCAAGCGTTGATGGGCTGACCACGTTAGCATCAATTCCTCACTGTTCTGCTGGGGAGGCAGGGAATGGGAAATCAGGGCCATTTTGCTCCTTGTTCTTTATTGTTAGTGCCTTTTGCTGGTTATAAAAGTAACTCAGCAGTAGCTCTTAAAATTAAAAGTGCACATGCCCTTCAACCCAGCAATTCTGTGACTCATTATCCATCCTTGAAAAAACACGCCTGCATGTGCATAAAGAGAAGGCACGGGGGTGTTTCCCAAAGCATTGTTTGTAATAGCAAAACACAGGAACCCGAACTGTCCGTCAATAGAGGAATGAAGAAATGAACTTTGCCACAACCGCTCTTAGAAACACCATGCAGCTGATAGAAGGAACGAGACAGGGAAGATCTTCAATGCATACTGTTTGGTAATAAATAAGTAAATAAATAAAAATAAATACAAGAACAATATGATCACATTTATATAAATAGCTTTCTAAAGACACAGCTATCCACTTCTTTACATACACTTGTATATAAATGCATATAATGAGTCAGGAAGAATCCGTATCTAAAAAAAGTGTTGTCCTCCGGGGAGGGGCGTTTAGAACGGCACAAGGAATTTTAGGGACGCCTGTTGCTTTACATGTATTAGATGAATTTTAAAAAATGAGACCGGTTGTACTAGTCAGGGGATCACTTCCTAAATTATATAAATGTCTAACCACTATGCTGTACACTTGAAACTAATGTAACATAATATTGAATGTCAACTCTAATGGCAAACTTTCTAAAGTGGGGGAAAAATTCAATAATATTATGATAGCTACAGTGTCAGATGGTTGCTGGACTTACCACGCTGATTACGTCTATAGCATAGGGAATAAAATCAATAATGTGGTAATAACTCTGTATAGTGCCAGGTGGGTACTGATGATTAACTATGAGGTAAACCTGAAACTAATATAATATTGTATGTTAGCTGTATTTTAATAAAAAACCTTACAAAAAAATGAGAACGGGCTTCTGAATTACTTGTATTATTTATTTATTATTATTTATTACTATTTTAATATTTATTTATCTTTTTGAATTACTTGTTTATTACTTAAAAACCTTAAAATGAAAAAAAAAGTAAAATATACTCTTCATAAAATATTCCAACAGTATTTGGGAGGATACAATGAGAAAGTAAAACTACTCCATGATCCTACACCCTACAGAGAACAACGTGCAGCTATGCTTTTTCAGGTTTTTCTCTCTGAATGTACAAATGTGTGTATGACAGGGAACAATTGTTACTTAAAGCCTCCCACTGCCTTCTAAGGAAGAGAAGTCCTGATAACTGGAGGGGTCTTTGTTTTTGGCCGGAGTGCCAACTGAGGAAATGTAAGTTGTGGAGGAAGCTGGAGCACTCTGGAGAGGTGGAGAGGCCCGGGAAGAGGTCTCCGAGAGGCTGGTGGGGCTGGTACGGCATGAAGCAGAACCTCCTGGTGGCAGAAAAATGCGTTACTCAATGCTGAACCCCTGGAGCTAGGCAGCCACAAGCCAGGCCAGACCGATTTGCAAGATGGTCAAGCCCTGTGCCATGCTGGGGTTGCCATGGAGTAGCTCTGGGAACCTACCCACCTTGGCAGACCCATTTCTTGGGCAGCTGTCCAGCTCTCCAGCAGCCATCATGGAGTGGTCCAAAGGACACGGGCCACATGGAGAAGGGGACAGAGGGCCACTCGCACCATACAGATGTGCTTGCTGTGTTTGGCTCTGACAATGTTGTGAAAAAGCAAGTTGCTGGCTACATATAAAAGCCACGAGGTGTCGTGTAAAAGTCTGAATGTCTCTCTAAAAATCATGAACTCTGCAGTGCTGGCACTGCTTCCTGCCTGGTGTATCTGGGGGAGCCAAGCAGCGGCTGTCCCTTTTGCCAGCTGTGTTCCCTCCAGTTTGCTCCAGCCTCTATCACTCCCTACCACTCAGCCTGCTCCACTTTCTCATGCTTCCTGTCTGGCTCTGGCAGGCACCACCATGTGCCACCCATGATTTAATCTGACAGGTCTTGGTCTGAAACCTAACTCTGCCAAGGAAAAGCTTTCTGACTTTGGTCAATGACTTAATCTCTCTGAGCCTCAGTTTCTGCCTCTGTAAAGTGGGAATAACTATACCCACCTCACAGGACTGTGTAAGGATTTCACAGGATGAGTGTGAATTGTATTATGTGAGTGCTACACAATGTGACAATTGTACTATAACATTCTTTGTAGCTCTGTGGCCCAGACCCTTGCCCTCTCCTCTCGCCTCATGTGTCTCGTGTCATTCCAGCAGCTCCAGAAATCCAGTCTCTCTCAAAATGTCTCCCCAGCCTAACCTTGGGAAGCGGGCTCCTACCTTCCTGGCCAGGTGGGACAGGGTAAAAAGCAGGCTCGGCTGCCAGTAGCTGATGAAAGGGCAGGCAGGAATGGGAGGGGGATGGGACACACGTCAAATGGGCAGAACTGATACTCGAAAAGCTTGTGCTGTTTTCAAGGGGTTGGGGAGCTGAGAAGATGGCTGGAGCCGCTAAATGTATGGCAAGAGTTGTGGAGAGTGGCTCCTGGCTTTCAAAGGCTTGTCGACCTTTAGAGACAAGAAGTGTAATGAAGGCCTCTCTGTGGCAGGCTGGGCTGCCGGCTGGGCGGGCCGAGAAGGCAGGCAGCCCCAGGCCGGCAGGCAGCAGAGGGCTTCAGAGGCAGGACAATTTCATGTCTCCCATCCTTCTCTTTGGTCTCTCTCTGTATGGGAGGAGGGAGTGAAAGGGAGTGGGTTGGGGGGAAGGTTTTCAAAGAAGACCCAGGAGAAAAAAAAAGGCTGAAACACCAAGTCCTTGGATCTCAAATTGCCTCTCTAGAGAAGTCTCTCTTTGTATCTTGTTAGGATTTAGAGTGGGGAAAAAAAACCAGGGCAGAGGCTTGGCTGGAGCCGAGAGGGAGGGGGACGAGGGCCCAGGTAGGAAGGGGTGAGGGAGCTGGGCCCAATAGCCACCCACTTGGGGCAGAGGCAGAGGACAGATGTCTAGGGGACCAGAGATGTGGGTCACAGATAACATACTTGGTGACTCAAGTTCAAATGCCAGATATGTCCTTTATTGCTAGGATTGCCTTAGCAAGTGTCAGATGTGTCCTCTTCTAATTATTTAATTAAATAATATAATGGCTGTAAAGGGCATGGTGTTTGGCAAATACTAGGTAAATGCTAGTAACCACTGAGCTCCACCTGTCCCCTAGTGACTTTCTCTCCTGGCATCTTTCATGTGAACAACGACTTGTGCAAGGGTTTTGCTAGCATGTCCCATAGACCAGTAGGTATGTACATGTGTCATGCTTCTGCATGTGTGCATGTGTGTGATTCTATATAATACTGTTCCCCCTGCTGTTGCAGATTGGACACAGTCCTTTTTTCAAGTGTCCAGCTCCCTGCTGGGCCACCCAATGTACCTGAGTCTGCAGTACGGGCTGCCTGGTTGAGGAGGTGAAGCTCTGGGCAGGGATCTAACCTTTCCAAGCCTGCTCATAGGACCTGGGGTACAAGTGTTGCCTGTCAGAGGGTAAGCACTGGGGGGTGCAAGCTTGGGGGACCATGGACTGTTCCCCGCAGGACATGAAGGGATCTGAGGAGAGAGGAGCATGCATAGCAGTGGTCTGAGTGGGGACTTGCATGGCTCCCTAAACCTCCAACCACGGGCCAGAGCTCTGGCCAAGGCATTGCCCTTACCTGGCGATGACAAAGAGGACACAGCTGACACCCAGGTAGGCGAGGAGCACATACATCCAGATATCTGGGGACAGGGGGTTGAGGAAGGAGAAGACACTAGGGTTGGTGCCATTGGGCTTGCGATACAGGATGCTGACACCGAGTGTCATAAAGGGCTTGGAGAAGTCGATGGCCTTCTCGCGGACATGGGTGATCGTCAGGGGTGCCACGGCCAGATCTGCCTTCTGCAACGAGAGAGAGACAGACAGAACAGGAGCAAGGCCTAAGACTAGCAGTGGACAGAGCATTCCTTCTTGGAATGGAGTCTGTTGTCTGAGCCCCGAATCATTTCACCACTCTTCAGTTTCAATGTTTACTAACCGTTTTTCGGGACCAGGCCATGCCTGGGGTGCTGGGAAGACAATGATAAATTAGACTTAACCCCTGTTCTCCAAGAGCTCATGACCTTGGGGAAGATGACAGTGGCATAAGCATGCACAGAATGGATCCCCATGAAAGCTGTAACCATATGGTCTATTCCCAAAAAGGTGTTTTGTCAAATAAATACAGTTCAGCAACTTACAAACATTTAACGATCACTCAGGTTCTTTATTTTCAACTTTCAAATATCATGAAGAAGTGTTTGCCACAACAACCCTTATTTAAATGTTTTCTCCTCTCCACTTCTTAACTGCTTTATCCCATTCAGGATATTCTAAATCTCCTAGAAGCTACCAAAACCAGTTGGGCAAAAATAATGCCCTCCTTGAAGGAAGAAGGCAGGGAAGAGGAAAATTCAGAGTCCTGTTTAATAGGCGAGGGTATAGAAGAGAGCAGAGGAGGAAAGGAAAGTGGTAGGGAAGGTTAGGAATGTTCCTATATCGATACATTTTTATCCATAACAATTTTAATGAGGGTAATGATAAAAAATTCTACCTCTTTGGTCTGAGCTTTTCTGGATTAAAAATCAACAATCTCTCATTCCTATCTTTCCAGCCTTCCCCCGCTGCTCTCTTTCTAAAGGAGGCTCCATTTAACTGTTTCCTGTTGACCACATCCATTCTCCACCTTCATGATTTGCACACCTGTGCCCTGTTGAGAAAGCTCTCTCCCTGTGGTCTCTGACCATCTTCCATATTCCTTTGCTCGTGCTGCCTCTTCCAAGAAGCCCTCCCTGAAGCCTCCAATTCTAAACTCCCATGAAATCCAGTTTGTCCGTGGTAAGGTCCTAGCCTGCTCAGTTTGAATAGCAGTATGTGGCCATGTGACCTTTTGTCTTATCTACTTATTTACCGTTGAGTTTCTAAGCACAGAACTCTGAGACTGTGGCAGATTCACCGCTTCATTTCTCAGTTTTCAAGTCCCATCTTAGCCTCTGTAATATTTAATTAATAGTGTTTCCCTCTGAGAGGCTGCCCCTCGGGCTCCTGTGGCTATTTACACATCAGAATATGAACCAAGTTATCACCTCCGTTCCTCAGATGGGGCAGGACAGAAAGGGAGGCTGGGTCCTAAATACTATTGCTAAGGACTATTTTGCTAAGGTGTGGGGGGGGGCTACCTCTGAGACCCCCTTCCAAGACAATAACCTCTAGAAAGCTATCCACTGGTTTGATCCAGATCTATCCGTCCATCCATCCATTCACCATTTTATGAGACTCACCAGGTCTTAGGGATACAGAGCTGAGCTAACTAGACTATGTTTATGCCCTCATGGGGCTGACAGTGTAGTGAGAAAGATGGACATTAGTCAAACTGTTTACTAAATGGTAGTTGTTACCACTCTGTCTGACTTCACTAATCCTAGAATAGGAATCAGAAACCAAGTCAAAATCAGACCTCATGGAGGAAAGGACTGGCATGGGTGGAATCCCAGCTTCTAAACGGCTCTGCAGACGTCCCAGGTTGGGGGGTCACTGGGAAACACAACCATGATGTTGCTCACCCCAATGTTTCTCCTTCTGACGGCATCCCCCACACCCAATTATTGACACCTGGAGCCCAAGGATTCCATGAACCTCAGAACTTGGGAAAGACAGGGAGGAGGAGCCTATTACAAGGGTTATTTCATACTGGGATCTTCCTTTTGTAAATTTCTGAATGTGTGAGCTGAAACTTGCCGAGTTTTGAAGGCAGAGGAGGAAGACACGGGCAGCTGCTCCCACCCTAGATTCCCCAGAGCCCTCTCAGTTCAGGCTGTGTATAAAGGAAAGCAACAAAAGGAGAGAGAATTATCAGGGAAGTTCACGAGGGGGACTCAGGTGTAGCTTTCAAGACCTACTGTGCACCGGTCTGCAATGCAGAGGTGAGCAAGAGACCTAGCCCCTGCTCTCTGGAGCTTCCTGTCAAGTGAGCCCCTTTTGGAGGCATGGATAGGACGCTGAGAGGGTGGGAGCGGGGGTCAGGCCCCCTAGCAGGTCCCTTTTAGGCCTGAAGTTCTAGGATCCTCCATAATGTTGGCATGACAAGGGTGTAGTGGGCTTTTGATTCTAGAACTTGGCCTCCCCCAGCCCTCTCCCTTCAATGCACATTGCTTTGGGGTGGGGGGTTCTGTTCTGACCCAAAATTCATCATCACTATTCAGAATGCACTTGGAACTGGTCTCTGGGGCCTGAAGTGGAGTCTTGGGAAGAACCTCAATGTCCATGGTGGCAAATCTTCCTTTGGCTTTTGATAGCAAGTTGGAGGAGAGTATTAGTTATTGGGGGGGGGGGGGGGAATGAAGGTGTCTGCAGCCACAACTTGTTTCATCCACAAGAAGTGTTTCAGGATTGGTAAGGACGCCAACCACAGCGCCAAAGGCCTCTTTCTTCCCCCAGGCCCACGCAGAGCCTTCAGCATCTCCCTACCAGCCTTTCTGCTATAAGGCAGTTAGGGGGCAGGAGCATTTATGGCATTCTGTGCCTACAGCCGCAAGACAACTGGTCAACCTGACCTTCTTCATGGGGAATTTTTATATGTGTTCTTGCTCGGGCTTCAGGAGGGCTGAAGTGCTTCGCTTCAATTTTGGTTTAGGCAGGAAATACTACATTTCACCACTGGTTATGATTTCCCTGAAAAAGGCATTATTTTGTCCACGTTCCCTTAAAAGAGCAGAACAGATGTCAAGCCTTTGCAGTTTCAGTTCATTACTCAGAATGAAAGGCCCCATCTTGACAGGTTCTTTCCACTTGTGCAAGTTTCCTTTGAGGCTCATTCATAAGACCACATGCCGGCAAAGCTGGACAAGAGAACTTCAAGCACATATATTCCAACCCTCTATTTTTTATGGAGGGAAACTGAGGCTCAGAGAAGATCCAAGGTCTTTGCCATCATATTTACAGTAATCACATCGTTGAATAAACTAAACCTCTGACTTGTCCAACACATTCACTGGTCTTATAGGTGATTGGGTGGCCAATCCTGCCTCGCTGAGAATATTTCCATACCTTCTCTAAACCTGTGGACCAGGCAGGATGGCCCTTCTAGGACATTACTTCATCCCTAAAAGCTGCTTTCCACTTACCAAGAATCTGTTAGGGCCTGCCTGTCTCCAGCTCTACTTTATCCTTGTATGAGGCCACTTGGTTCCACCTGCTCTATCAAATCCCCAGCAACCAGAACTGAAGGCAAGAACAACTCAACCAGCTGCAGCTCCATATTTTGGCCCTGAGCATCCAGCCACCTTGGTGCTGGTCGGGCCCTAGCCTTGTATCCCAGACTGAAACCTGGGCAATCTCCTACCAGGTCCTAAGAACAGACTTGTGACGGTGGTCCCAGTTCTGACAACTGACCACTGATCGGCCTTCTCTTAGGACAGGGGTCCTCCCCAGGGACTCAGACCTGCCTCCTTGAGTCCCAGGTTGCTACCACCATCTCTTATCCCTGTTGGCACCTGCCTACTTGGGTTCCCAAGTGTGGTCCCCACCAGATTCCCCATCTCCGCGTTCTGCCTCTTGGTTGGGATCCTCTAGGGCACCTGCTTGTTCAGACTGTGACCTACTGTAGTTAAAATATCAGCTTGGTGCAAATGTAATTGCGGTTTAAAAGGTTAAAAATAATTGCAAGAACCGCAATTACTTTTGCACCCACCGAATAGTAAGACCTGCTATCAGTCATACCACCAGGATGCTCGGTATACGCCAAGCATCAAGTGTGCTAAGTATATTGCCACATGAGATCCTCCCGGCCTCTCACGAGGCAGTAAACGTTCTCACCACATTCCAGATGACGATACTGTGGTTCAATCAGGCTAAGAGGTTTGTTCAAGACGGTGAGTGTCTGAGCCGGTACTTGGACTCAGTTCACCGTGACCTCAAAGCCCAATGCTTTACCATACAAACTACCTGTAGTGGATTGAGTTGAGCCCACCCCGCCCCCAACAAACATGTTCAAATTCTAACCCCTGGTACCTGTGAATACAACCTTATTTGGAAATTGGACCTTTACGGAAGTAATCGAGTTAAGATGAAGTCATTCTGAGTTCGGGTGAGCCCTAAATCCAATGACAGGTATCCTTTTAGAAGAGGAGAGGACACACAGATACACACAGAGAAGACCACGTGACAATGGAGGCAGAGATATGCGTGATGCAGCTACAAGCCAAGGGATTCCGAGGATTGCCAGCTCCACCGGAAGCGAGGAGAGCGGCATGGAACAGATTTTCCCTCAGTCACCGAAAGAACCAACCCTGCTGACACCTCGATTTCTGATTTCTGGCCTCCAGAACTGACAGGGAATACATTTCTGCTCTTTTAAGCCACCTGGTTTGTGGTCACTTGTGGCAGCCCTAGGAAACTCATACACCTGCCACTTAGACCCTGGGCAAGATGCATGGAGCTTCTGCCTCCTCCCGCTGCCAGCCCCTCTCCAGCGTCTGTGCCATTCTGACGGGCAGGCTTTCTATGGCTGGACCCACCCTGCCCTGTCCGGAGCCCGGGTTGCATTCCCAGAGATCTGAATTGACTCTGGCTCCTGACCATGCCTGCCACGGGCCTACTCAGCATGCACTTCACACCGCCCGGTGGGGCTCAGGAGCCCCATCGCCGAGGAACATGCTGATTCACCCCTCCTTCCCTGCAGATTCCTCTGCGTCTGCTTCCACAGCCACCCAAGAACACCAGTCTCACTTCCACCACACATGCAGCACTTGTTCCCAGGGCTCTGTCTGCTGGCTCTCTGGCCACACGTCTGCCATGTGGTATCCATGGAATTCCCTTCCATTCTTCTCCCAAGGAGGTGTTTCTCCAGTAGAGTCTTTCCCCATTCCCAACGCTGTTTAACTGGCTGTCAAGACTTCCCTCTACCCTTAGGATAAGAAATTCTTCTTGTGGGTTTCTTGAGCCATTCATGACCTAGCCAGTGCTGTCTGATAGAACTTTCTGCAATGAGGGGAAGCCTCTGTATTTGTGTGGTCCAGTGTGGGAACCACTAGTCGCATGTGGCCATCAACAACTTGACATGTGGCTTGTGGAACTGAGGGACTGAATTTATACTTTTATTTAATTAATTTTACATGAAATAATGTTACTATTTTAAAATCAATTTTAATTAAAGTTTAAATTTAAATAACCCCCTGTGGCTGGGGGCTGCTGTGTTGGGAGGTGTAGCTCTCGCCCTGCCTTCCTCTCCAGCCTCAACTTTCACCATGTTCTCCCTTGTTCTCTTCCTGGCGGCTTCTTTCAGACCCCAGGCCATGCTCTCTCTCACCTCAGGACCTCTGCACGTGTACTTTTCTCTACCTCAAAGTCCTTCGTCCCCAAACTCTTTGTTCAGCTAATGCCTACTTCTTCCGATGTCAGCTCGAACATCATTTCTGCAGACAACACCCTCAGATAACATCAGGTCTCACTGCTGGTGACCCTTATAGCACCCGGTTGTCTCACTCCTTGCACTGATCAGAGTTATGATTTTAGAGATACTGGGTGATTCTCTGGGTCTTTCTGCCCTGCTAGACAGACCGTACGCAGGGCCAGGGCCTGTGTCTTTTGACTGTTGTACGCCCCACGCTTGGCACAGTGCGGGCCCTCGGTAGAGATTTGGGGACTGAACAGATGGGGATATTGTTGGCTGAGGAGAGACATCCAACAAGCATGTCTGAGCACGTGGCAGATTATAAGAGAGTAAAGCAAGTCACAGGCGGCGTCTGCTGATGACCCCCGGCCTCCAAGCTTAAGACAAACAGTGCCCCTTGAAAAGCCCTGGACGTTACCCTGACACCCAACAGCCTCAACAACCCACACATCTGAGTAGAGGGGAAATGAGAGCTAAAAAATTCATGAGTGTCAACGAACGACTCAGCTACTAACACCTATGATTCATGACGGCTTCCTGAGCGGACAGCAGCTTCACCGCCTAACAGTGAGGAACAAGGCCCGGGCCTCCCTACCTGGCCACGTTCCTCCCTTGGAACACTTACCTTGGCCGAATAGTTACATCTATTTGTATGTTCGTAGATTACTGTCTGTTTCCTCCACTAGAATGTCAGATCCTGAGGCTCAGGGGAAGGCTCCTGCTTGTTTGTTCACCGCTTGTATCCATAGCATCTAGCATGGCACTTAACTTAATAAATGTATTGAATAAATGAATAAATTGACCAACGGGAACAGTGGAGGTTTAGAAGTGCTCAAGCGCTCCTGCAAGCACTCTCGCAGGGGCTGAGGCATAGCAGTTTTCAGGGGTCGGGTGCACCGAGCCACAGGGGGTATCTGCTGATGACCTACCAGCCAGCCGCCACACTTAGCAATCAGCCCTGATACCGCTGACAACTTTGGAACAGCTCACATGTGTCTGAAGAAACATGACAGGTGCTAGAAAATTCCTAAGTGTGATGGAGGGGTCATGTATCTGTGCTTCGCACATATGCCTCCTGAGCTGATGGATACCTGGTGGTGAGAAATGAAGCCTGGGCCTTACCCAGGCCAAGGAGAACACCTGATTCCTTGCCAGGGCTGTCCTATGTCTGTTGTCTAGGGTGGCTCCGCAGGTGTTCCGTGCTTCAGGGCACACTACAAGGGATGCACTCAGCACAGCCTCCATTCCCATCTCTAAGAGAATCCCCCTTCCTGCCACTCCCTGTGTCCACAAGACAGGTATCTGCCCAGGTCCTGCCCCAATGCAGTCCTGCCAAAGCTACAGAACTCCTGATGAGGGCGGAGACTTCAGCTACCTCAGCACCCCCACCCAGGTAGGTACCTGTATCCATGCCCTGGGCATCTCCTCCTCATTCTTGCGGTCTTGCTGAAGAGTCATTTCCACAGGGAAACCTGTCAGACACTCTCAAAGTCCCTTTCCCATACATCCCTTTGTAGCACTGATCAACATTTTAATGAAATTTAACTTGTTTGTGCATTGTTTCCAGGGGGCAAGGATCATGTCTACCTTGGTTGCTCCTATATCTCTAGTCACCATCCAGGGCTGCCATGTGCTTGGCTCAGAACCTTCTCAAGCTCCACAGCAGACTCTCTGGCTGTGATCAACCCCATGCAGGCACAAGCTGACAGCATCTCACCTCCTGCCACCTGGGCACCTCTTGCCCCTATGACTTCCCATGGACGCTGCTGCAGGGTCCTGATTGGCTCCCATGTCCCCCATGCAAAGCCCAGAAATGCATGGAAGTCAGGACCAGTGCGTAAACCTGTTCCTCATCCTCTCACCCTGAGAGATTGTCCTGAGACACAGTTTTAAAGGCTTTTCTGGGGGGCAGACTCGTGCATCGAACCATTAGTCATACTCAGTGGTGACAGCTCAGTAATGGGTCCTCACACTGGCTTCCCCTCCCTCCTGCTCCACTTCCCTGCTTCTCACTCGTCTTACATACTCCCTAACTAAGTAGCACTACCTAAGCCTCCGCCTCAGGCTCTGCTCGCCAGGAGCCCAGACTGAGACTTTGCTCCAGAAAGTTTTGTGGAGTGAAGGAAGGAACAGATGACCCTCAGCATGTTCTAGCTGCTCCCTCTGACCTCAGGTTCCCTCTTTACCCCTGAAGCTCTATTGCTACTTTGTGCCTTGTCCTCTCTTGCACCTGGTTGTCTGGCCCTTAAACCCCTGCCAGGCTCTTTCTAGTCCTTTCCCAGGCTGGTCTCTGCTTGCTGAGTCCTGGCAGTGGACAGTTCTGCCATGAATCTCAGTGCAGCTCCAAGTTCTTCTTGCATCTCTCACCTGCTTACCTGGTCATCCTCAGGCAGACCCTGAGCTTCTTCAGAGCTCTGGGCAACCTGGCTACCCTGACAAGTATCCACCTTTGCAGTCCATCCATTTCCCCTGCCTTCAACCACCTTGTCCCATCTAGGACTCTGAGCTCTCAACATGCCTCGCTTCAAAGCGTACTGGCTGCCTGACGGCGGTGGCTTGGCAGAGCCTTTCCTGGCCACACAGAGGTTTGAGAACCCTCCTAACACCAATTCATGCAGGCCAGAACTAAATCTGGTTCTTGATTGGAAGGCAGGGGACACAGTGGACGATGGGGTCATGGCCTTGACCCCAGACCCTTCCCTCACTCACTTTGGAGGGGAAGCTCAATGGTCATGACCCCACAGCCATGTCTCTGGGGAAGATGTGCAAGGCTGCGTGCTCGCTCACACATTCATCAATGCCCACTCTGTGTGTGCCCAGCCCTGTGCCAGGTGACGGGGCAGGAGCCAAGTAGAGTCCACTGGGCACTCACTGTCTGGAAGAAGCTCAGGCCGAGAAAATGGTACTTCAAGATTGGCGACCCTCTCTGCTCTGTGCTGTGTTATGGAGAGGCAGAGGGGACAGCTGAGCAGTGACATTTTTTTCATAGGGAAAGGAATGACATGCCAAGTCTATCCAGGACCATTCCTATTCCCATCTTGGTTCAGCCCCGTCTACGAGCCAGGGAACCCTCCTTACATATTTAGGTCAGACAATTAAGTTCACGAACTCATCCTAGAAAAAGTACTATATACCTCATTGCTGAACATCTATGGTCACCTTCAAAGTACTCCCCTTGGGAAGCTATGCACCAACACCAGTGCCTAGTCCACCCTTCAAAGCAATGCTGGAACTCTTGCTGGAATGGGCATCAGAGCTGTCGTCGTATTATCCTTGATGTCCTGAATGTCATGAAGATTTATTCCTTTCAATATTTCCTTTATCTTTAGGTAAAGAAAGAGGTCATTGGGGGCCAGATCAGGTGAGGAGGGAGGGTGTTCCAATACAGTTATTTGTTTACTGGCTAAAAACTCCTTCACAGACAGTGCCGTGTGAGCTGGTGCATTGTCATGATGCAAGAGCCATGAATTGTTGGTGAAAAGTTCAGGTCATCCAACTTTTTCACACGGTCTTTTCAGCACTTCCAGATAGTAAACTTGGTTAACTGTTTGTCCAGTTGGTACAAATTCATCATGAATAATCCCTCTGATATCAAAAAAGGTTAGCAACATCGTTGCAACAAGTTTGTGAATTTAATTGTCAGACCTCATACTATAGTGAGATGTAACAGGTAAAGATAAAAGAACAAATGGCTTCCTGTGGCCTGGAGGACATTTTTGCATCCCCGTAAGGACAGGTTCCTGCTCCCTCTCCTCCCTGCCCACTCTGCCCCTCTGATTCAAGGGCCAAGAGAGCAGCCAGGACAGGATTCCTGGGTCTCTGAGAACAAAGTCTGCAGGAGGCCAGGCCAGGAGCACACAAGAGGGTGACCCTGTACCCTCAGGAGATTACACTCGTGCCAACTCGTGGACACTGTCCATTTGAACTCCCTGCCACTTGTGACCCTCTGTTCATATCTGTCCAGTGGCCTCTCGTTTGGCCTCTGTCACCCATGCTCTCCTGGTTCTCTTCCCTCCTCTGACCTTGCCAGCTCAGGTGTCTTGTGGAGTTTTCCTTTTCATCTCCTCCTCGCACTTTCAGGCAGTTCAGGGTCCCACCCCAGGTCCTCGTCTCTTCTCCCCCAGCAACCCCCGTCTCAGTCTCTGTCTCTCAAGGTTCTCCCTGAGGCTGTGCTGATAACTCCCAAATTTCTCTCTGAGTGTCCAGCCATATGACCAGGAACCCAGTGGGACCCCAAGCCCAACATGATCTCAGTACCTCTCCTAAAATCTCTACTTTTCCAGGAGGCTCTTATCTGGCAATGACACCACTAGCTCCCCAGCTGTCCAAGCTAGAACTTCACACCTTGCCCTTGAGTCCTCCCTTTCCCTCATCTCCTTCACTCAACCAATCACCAATCCCATCAATTCTACCTGCTCATCTCCATTCTGTGCCATCTACTTTCCCCTTTCCAAATACAAAATGCTGAAGCCACCACGCTCCCCTTCACCTAGGTCCAGCGATGGCCTCCGGACTGGCTCTGGGTTAGCACAGTGATTTTCCTCAAGTGCCAATTGATGTCACCCCCTTGCTTCACACCTTTCAGTTGTGCCTGGTAGCTCTCAGGATTAAAATAAAATCCCCCAGTTTAGCACCCAAGACTCTTCAAGGCTTGTCTCTTGCCCCCTTTCTTTAGTAGCAGCCTCTCCGCTTAGATTTAGACTCTCTATGCGTATAGCTCTACCTCTACACTCCCCAGCAGGATCCTGGGCACCTGGTGCCAGGACAGAAACTCTAGGTGGCAGGTGTCCATTGGGACCGGCCAGTGTCCCAAGTAAAGTAAGGGGTGATGCACTGGTGTGTGCCTCAGTTCCCTGTGAGTCGGATCAATGTGAGTCAGCTGCTCCTAGATGGATTCAGAGGGGCAAGGCCTAGATCCCAGATCATTGTGGCCACCAGGGTGACCATGGCTGGTGAACCAGCTTTCCCAATGCTATCACTTTCACCCGTGTACATACTTTAGACACGTACATTCCCTGCTCTTGGTAGGAATGCTGATGAGCAGGACAGCTCCCACGTACTGAGCATTTACTGGGTGTCAGGCAGTCTGCTAAGTGGTTTTTGCACCGTATTTCATTATCTCTTCCCAAGAACCCTAGGCAGAAGGGTTATTAATATTATTCCTATTTCATAGATGTGGAAATGGAGGCCAGAGAGATTGAAGAGCTTTCCCGCTGTTGGCTAAAATGGGCTAAACCTGGAATTTGAATATCAAAACACATGGGAGCAATTTAGAGGCATGGATGTGAGTAGAAGGCTTTTGAGTGAGGGGAAACAAGAGAGAGCAGGCAGTAAAAATGGAGAGACTGAAATCTGGGAGAGAGATAGGGTGATGGAGAAATCACTGCTCTGTCCAATCTCGTTTGTTGCTCCCATGGTTGGAGATGACTTGGGGAAGGTGTCAGCAGGAGGCGGATCACACTCTTAGGTGCCCCATCTTCCTCCATAACCTGGCTCTTTGGAAGGCCCCGTGGCATGGGACAGAGGTGAGCAGAGTGTCAGGGAAAGACTTCTTACGTCCTGCTGGTCAGAGGCGCCACCCAGGGCCTCCACATGGGCCTCCGGGGGCAGATCTGTCCCAAGGCAGCATTCATCACTTTTACGTCTACGTTCAGATCCCTAATAAGGAAGTAATAATATTGCCAAGCCTTTAGCGCACTTTCTGTGAGCTAGTGAGAAGACTAATTATCTGACGACACTAATAAATGGTTATGATGTTATTAAAATTGGCACCAAGCTAGGATTAATAAGCTCATCAATTGTAAGGAATCAGGTTTAACAAGGTCCCCTGCATGTCCTCTCAGGGCCTGTGGCTTCGACGGAGACGGGGCAGCCTGGAGGCCGTGAATGACGCCTCCTTTCCCTAGCTGAGTGTCAGCTTAGGAAGGGCTGGCTGCTGCTGGGTTTTTTCTGCCTCACCCCTTTGCAAGCAGCTCCTCAAAGCTCTTGGATGGCTGGAGATACTGTGGGTGACAAGACTGGTATCCGCCCTGCTCACGCCAGCATGTGGCCTCCCTTCCCCACCCTCTTCCTCCCCAGCAGGCCCAGAAGCCACCTGCAGCCCCATACTCCAGAGCCCCGCTCACAAGTGCATGGGGAGCCAATAAATGGAGATGCCTCTGGGGCCTGCTGACTAATTTCCATAATAATTACAGTTATTACTAATAACAGTGACAACACCACTCCTTCTAATTTATACTGAATTCCACAACCTAGGAGCTGCTTCCCCATCAGTTGTCTCTGCAGAGTCACACAACCAGCTGGAAGGAACGCAGGGCAGGTATTATTACTCTCACTGTAGACTTAGGAAACAAGCTCAGGGCAATAAAGGGAATTCCTGAAGCCCCTCTCCCCAACTTCAAAGGAATAACCGTAATGATAAGAATAAAAATAATAAGAGCAAGTACTGACATGGTACCGACAGTGCAATGCACATAAATGAACTTACTTAGTCTTCACAACAGCCTTATGGGGGAAGTTCTGTTATTATCACTCCCATTTTACTGATGAGGAAACGGAGGCACAGAGAGGTTAAGACACTTGCCCAGAAGCACCCAGCTAGTAAGTGGCAGAATAGGAACCAAGCCCAGCCCAACTTCATACACTTTAACATTAGCATTTCCTGTCAGTCTTCCCATGGAGCCTGATTCCCTGGGGCCTAGGAAACGACTCCATCTGTCACATTTTGCTTGAGCCTTTTTGCTCTGAGCTCCAGCCTCCTCCCCACTCCAACCTCCAAGGTCCCCATGAAGCAGCTCCCCTCCTACAGGGGCAGGAAGGCTAACACAAGGCCCACATACTGCCTGCTCTCACACTGAGAGGCTAAGTGAGCATAATCCCTCTGGCTGACCTACAGCATGAACCTTCCTCTGGCCTGGCTCTTTGTAGAGGTCAGAGCGCAGCCCTTCAGAAGCAGAGAGCCTCCAAAGAGCACTTACTAGTAGCTGGGACCTTCAACTCTCTCTGCCCCAGCTTCCTGGTCTGTACAATGGGTGGTGGTAACAGTACCCGCCTCACTGGGCTATTGTCAGGATAAATGACAGAAGGAACATGAAAGGTCCAGTATAGCTCAGGTCCATGCCGTCCTCAGCAGGTCTTTGATAGAAAATGCTTCTGGAGAGTTGAGGGCCCTGAGCTGGAAGGCAGGTAATGTTTATCATGTGCCAGGTGAGCCTGTATAAATGGCACCTCATTTAATTCCCGCAACAACCACAGGAGCTATGGTAATTGCTAATTACTTCTATTTTACAAGTGAAGAAATTGAGGCTCAGTGACATTGATGAACTTATCTGGTTGCACATCTATTAGCCAGTAAAGCCAAGACTTGAACCCCAGTCCAGCCTGGGCTCCCACCTACAGTGATATGTGTGCTCCCTGCATCTTACAAACCTCCCTCCTACTGAGGGCTGGCTGTGGGCTGGGCCCTGCACCGAACGCTTCATGTCTGGCATCACAACAATCCTATAAGAAAGGAGGAATTATACCCATTGACAGATGAGGGAGCCACTTAGGGAGATCCAGGAACGTGCCCCCGTTTACATAGCCAATGAATGAAGAAACAGGATTCGAACCCAGGGCCTCCTGCCTCCCCTGCTGTGGTGTCTCTAGACTGTGGCTTCTCTCTGTCTTTCTCCCAGGTCCCACAAACCCCAGGCGCCTCCCACCACCGGCTCCCTTTCCCGAAAGCTCTGCCTGCTGCTTCGACTCCTTCCTCCCAGGGTCCTCTGCCATCTCCGGCAGAGTACGAATTTGCCCTGTTGGCACCTCCCTGCGGAGCCTTGTTCATCCATTCATTCCAGCCCTTGGTCCCCTGGACCTCTGTCTCCCCACTGGACCCAAAGTTACTCAAGACAATGACAGATCAAACTCTGTCTCAGAGTTTGGTGAAATATTTTGTAATGCCACTTGGCCCACATGGCAGAGGCATCCTTTGGCAGCTCTTAAAGGAGCAGGAGGCAGTGAACCTCCAGAGCGAGCTCATCAAAGACACTGGTGGTACCTGCTGTGAGTCAGAAGTGGCCAGTGTGTGTGTGTGCGTGTGTGTGTGTATGTGTGTGTGTACGTTTATATGGAGGCAAGTATCTGGAAGTTGGGACCATGAACAAGGCAGGCCTGAGAGAGCTGGGTCTCCCTCACCCAGGTCATAGCCTTTGTTTCTATCTTCCCTGCCCCCCAGGGCCCTCGTCTGCCAAGATGCCACATGCGATGTGCACACAGGATTTGGCCATGACTTCCGGGCGTCTCCAGCCCCACTTACGTGGTCGATGAGCTCCTTGATCATGCCGTTCCACTGGCCCTTGTCATCCTGCGCCCCGTACTTGCCGTCCTCCACCAGCCGGATCTCGTAGGAGAAGCCCAGGATGTGGGCCAGTTCCTTGAGCAGGTCAACGCAGTAGCCCTCGAACCGGTCATTCCCAAACAGGGTCTTGTCGGACTTCCGGAACATGACAAACGGCTCCTCCTGCAGGGACAGACAGGAGAGGAGCTGAGGAGGCTGAGTGGGTGGGGCGGCCGGCCGGGACTGGAAGCTCTGCGCCTGTGTTGTTCTAAAAAGCAAAACAAACCTTTGGGTGGCTTAGATTGATGGCAAAGCACATTTCCTGAGAGCCAACTCTGTGCTTCCACCTACTGGCATCCCTGGCATGAGGTAGGGGCTCAGGAGCTATTTATTGATTAATTGTCTAATGGTCACAGAGCTAGTAAGTGGTGGAACAGGGATTTGAACTCAAGACTGATTCTGAATCCCATGCTCTGTCTGCTGCACCATCACCACAGGCCAGTGGTTCTTCAGGTGTGCTCCCTGGACCAGCAGCGTCTGCAGCACCTGGGAACTTGTCAGGATGATACATTCTCGGCCCCCACCCAGACACTGAACCAGAAGCTCTGGGGCGGGGCCCAGCAGTATGTGTTGTAAGAAGCCCTCCAGGGGATTCTGATGTTGGCTCAAGTTGGAGCACACCGCTGCAGAAGGCCCATCATCAAGTATCTTCCCTGATGTCTCTCCCAACTCCTATTTAAAAGATTAGATCTATACACTCCCTGATACTGCTCTCTTTCCAAGGATATCAGTCCCCAGCATTAGGACCTGCCAGGTGAGTGGTTCCTGATAACCATGATAGCTTGCATTTGTAAGTGGGTGTGCTGGGCACTAGTAAATCAGCAAATGAGATAGCAGGGGTGGAGGGCCTAGCACAGAGCCAGCCCAGCAAAGCAGGAGGGCTCAAGACACAGTAGTTGGTATTCCCTCATCTAACCTTAATTTCAACCTTCTGGGGTTAGATACTAATAATCCCATTTTATAGGAGCAGAAAGTGAATTCACAAGAATAAGGGACTGGTGTGAGCTCACCTGTCCTCTAGAGAGAGAGGACCTGGACTCAGACTGGTGTCGCCTCTCTGTGCCAGAGGCCCTGAGTTGCCAGGCATCTCTCCCTGAGGGGCAGGGGTCCTTAGAGGATAGCTTGTGGGGCAGAGCACAGGTGACAGCTACTGCATGTCAGGCTCCCTCCGTCCTAGGTGATGGGGAGCCAGTGAAGGGTTTTGAACAGGGCACAACTCTGATATCTCATTTAGACGCAAACCCGTGGTAAGCCTGCAAAGAATCACTGGGAGAGGAGGCAGGAAAAACAGTGGAAAGTAGCTATTGACCTTGTCCCACTGGAGAAACCCAGAGTGAGGAGCTGAGGGATCCAACATGGCAGAATCCAGGCCCACGGGATTGTTCCAGAATCCAGGCCCACATCCAAGTCCATGATTCTGCTGGTTCCATGCACCCGGCTTCACTTACCTATCCCCATCCTGAGTCTGTGGTGGGCAAGCTGAACTCTTAGCAAACTCAGCATTTATTGAGTTCCTGCTATGTACAAGGCACCAATTTAAAATCTTTCTCACAGGCTGTTTCATTTAAGCCTCACAAGCTTGCAAGATAGGTGACATTATTCCCATCTGATAGATGAGAAAACTGAAGCTCAGAGAAGGTCAGTAAGTTGCCCAAGGTTGCACAGGAGTTGAACTACAGTCTGATAGAGTTCAGTTCTAATTCTTCCTGCCTGTGGCTCCTCAGTCTCTCCATGGGGCTTAACTTTCCCCAAAGTCACTATGGCACATCCATGTGTCAGAATGCCTCAAGCCTGCAGCTGATGGGCAACAACCAGTAGCTTTCCGAATGCATGTGTACTGGGAATCTCATGAACACAAGCCCACAAGAACGGCACACACTTAATTATGGAGATATCGCACCAATCTCTCAACTGGCATGGCCATTCCTCTGACATGGTAGTGTGGGGTGAGCGATGAAAGACCCTGGTGGAGACCCTCATTGGAGGTCCTTGGGTGCAGAAACCCACCAGCAGCCTCTTGCCAGGGTCCTGCGATGGCAGGTGGGCTCCATTCTCTGGCCCTGGATCCCCAGCAATGCTGACTTTCAAAATCCCATCTCACCCACTACCGATTTACTCCAGATTTTCAACAGTCCTTTGGGTTGCTTCAGAGAAGGAGCTAGGGAGTGTCTGAATCCCCAAGACGTTTCTGCCTCTCCAAGGATTCTGAGAAAACCACTTCTCAGTCTAACCGGGTAGAAAGCTGGGTCCCTTGGCTAGACTCCATGCTGAACCTCAGAGATTCCTATCCCCACACTCCAACCAAGTAGGCTGATGACAGGACTGGAGAACAGTCCTTTCCTTTCCCACGTGGGGCCAGGAAAGGTGCTGGGGTTTCGTGAAGGAATGGGGACTTTGGCTAGTGCAAATTCGCCTCTGGGAAGGGGCTGCCCTGAGCCCTGGCATGGGGCCTGGTGAGCAAGGCTGGCCTGGAGTTTCAGCCCTAACTCATCCTTTTGGCTGGATGCTCTTGTGCAGTGAACGAATCGCACCATGACACCTGGTGGCCCTAATGGTAGCTCAAGAAAATATTTGCAGAGAAGGTATCATCTTTCCCAGGGCAATTATCAACCACACACAGATTCTTGGGCAAAATCTACCTTCCTCTGTAACATGGGGATAAGACTTGAACCTACCTTACCGGGTTGATGTGAGGATTAAATGAGTCAATCTATGAAAAGCACTTAGACCAGTGCCTGGCAAATATAAACTGCCAATATTATTATCGTTATTACTTAATTTTATTGTTACTAATATCTATATCACCTTCTTTTTGTGTGTGGGGTGGCCTGTCACCACAGTGAACTTTCCAGCCTAGAGACCATGCCCAAAGTCACCAAAGGTTAAAAATCATCACTGGCAGTAGAAAACCATTTTGGGAAGGTCTCTGAGGTAGCTCACTTCCTGACCCTCTCTCCATGCCTTCCCTGGCCCTATCCTCTAAAATTAGCCCTTCATTTGTGAAGCCACCCCGGCCCCGGAATCTATACATCTCCATATAAATATGCTACTTTTGGAGCAGCTGTAAAATGCCATTAATTTCGGGAAGTGCTGTGCGGATGGCATACATATTTAACAGCCAAAGCCCAGAGCATTAAAACGGTGCTCGCCTTAGTAATGTGTCTCTAGACCTGCAACATTTCCTAGGGGGTAATTCTGAACTCCGCCAACTACTTATTCATGGACTATTTCACAATTTATTACTGGAAATGTCCAGACAGCCAATTCACAAGCTCTCTCGGCTGCTAATCGATTGCTCGGTGAAGGTGCCCTCAATTTCATAACTTCACGCTCTCCTATTGCTTTGGGAGAACAGCTGAAGGAGCAGGGGTAATATTTCTCTTCAACAAGTCACAGGAAACAGGGGTCCAGAAAAATAACCTTTTCTGACTATTTGTTGCCAGGGCTCTTAGTCTAGTTTCTCTCTGATCGCTTATACCCATTTGAAAGCTGGACCCTGTGCTAAGTGACAGGACCTGTGGAGTTGGAAGAGGGGGGGTCTTTGGGGGAAGGATTCAGGGGTTAGCTACCTGACAGCTATGCTCCTAAACCCCCTTCCAACCTAGGCAATATCCACACACATCCACACACACATGCACATGTGCACACAATGCCACTGGCACAGATACAACACATTTTTGAATGTTCTGTCTGCCTAGCCCTGTTCAGACATACAGGCCGAGGACACTGGACCCAAGACCTTGGCTTTTGCCAGTTAAAACAAGAACAGAGTAATAGGTGTCCTGCCCTCCCAGCGGTGAGGCTTAGTATGGTTCCCCCTGCCTGGGATGGCTCTCCCAGCCCACATCTTAGCCTCCCTGAACTTCTCCTGTCTCACGGCTGGGTGCCGGGGGTCCACCTGCCTGAAAGTTGAGTCTACGTGGGTCACGATGTGCACACGACACAAATACACCAACTGGTGCGTATCCAGACACACGTGCATAGCGGTCTCACACCCACACACATGCCCAAGTACATGCTGACACCGCTGCTCACTTCAGCAGTCAAAAGAACACTGAACCTTCAAAAGCGAGGCCCCTAGGAGCGAGTTGGGTGTGCTTTCTCGGTGTGTGAGCGGAGGTTTGGGCGGATGAATTTTTCATGAGCTCATGGAAGAGCAGAACCAGAACAGAGGTAGGGGCCAGGCAGGGAGAGGGTGGGGGAGGGCAGGCTTCCAGGCTCCTAATGCTACTGTGACTGCCATAGGAACGGGCAAGGCTGCCTGCGGCAGTGAGGAGCCAGAGAGAGTGGGGTCAGGGCTCTCTCCATCTGTGTGTCCACGGTAAGGCACCCCTAACCCCAGGGTTCAGGATAGGGGAGAGGTGGGATTGGATATAGCCCACTCAGAGACACTGCCCTGTACCACCTCCAGATTGCAGGGTTCTTGGGGCTAGCCCTGTTCGCTAAGCACAAAGCTGTTGGCTCTTCCCGTACTCATGCCTTATACTTACCTGCCTGTCACTCAAAGCGCTGTTGCCCTGACAACACACTCCAGAACTGTAGGACCCCAGTGTTCTCAGCGGGTGGTGCTGGCCCTGCTTTCAGGTAGCTGAGCTCTGGGCTGGGTTTCCAGCCAGAGCAGCTGGGCCGGGCCACTGCCCACAACTGGTGCAGCTGCCCCAAAGAGCCCATTCCTGGGGCATCCCCAGGGCTCAGGGACATGCTGACCACGCTGAGACATTCTGGCACATTTCCCAGTGTCTAGAGCAGTTCTAGGTCTTCAGGGGGCCCGAGGCCAGTCCTTGAGCGGGAGTGGCATCTCTCTCTCAGAAGACTCCCAGGAAGAACATCTGGGTCAGCAGCCATGTGAGAAGTCAAGGCCATGGGGGCTGGAGGTAGGGAATCATCACACGTCAGGGCCAGGAGCTCAGACCTTGGCCGAGGCAGTGGATGAAGTGGTGGCTGGGATGCGGAGTTTTACATACTCTAAGGACTAGAGCTACCAGGGACTGGAGGTCACAAACCCTACTGCCTTCAGGGGCCAGTCAGGAAACCACATAAAAGGAAGCCTTCTATAAACAATAGGGAGTAGTGGGGTCTGTGGTGAGCCAGGGAATGCCCACTGGGCATCAAATACAAGTTCAAAGTTTATAATGCACCCTGTGCTAGAGATAAGCCCTGTGCCCAGGGCCAGGTGTCAGTCTTCAGTGAAATTCAGGGCTGTGCTTGTGGACAGAAGCAGAGGTTTTCCTAGAAGTGTCACTCTGCATACTGCATTCAACGCGAGCTTCCCGGGGACTGGATTTGTAATCAATAACGATAGGAATTGAAAACAATGGCAGCTATCACTTAGACAGCGGGCACTATATTGATGAATCATTATTCCTCGCAACTCTGTAAAGTAGGTACAATTATTATCACCTCTTTTTCAGATGGGAAAACTGAGGTACAGAACGGTCCAGCAATTTTCCAGGCCCTCCGGCTCGTGCACAGCAGAGCCAAGACAAATCCAAAGTCTGTGCTCTTAACCATCAGTCTTGCCCCTGCGTCCCCTGCGTGCTCACAGGGCGTGACCCCAGGAGTTTTGGGCTCATGTTTGCCTGGATGAGGGGCAGTGAGACAGATGGAGCTGTGTCCAGGCTCTGGGCCAAGAGGGGCTTCTCTCCTTCCCGGTCCTGCCGGCTCCCAGGTGGGACCTCCTGTGAGCGACTGAGTACAGCAGGTCGGTTGGGAGCTTTGCAAGAAGCTGCGAGTTATTGACCGTGAAACTGCTAGAAGAGCAGGGCATGTCTGCTGGATTCTGCCTCTGCTGGTGTAGGAAAAAATCCCCTGTGCCTTTGCAGAAGGGTCTTATGCCCTTGAAATCAGGCTGCTGCCATTTTAATAAAATGTAACGCTGTGTTCTTTCAAAGGGTGTGTATTTTGCATTCTTTTGGCATGTTATCTTTAGCTCACCTCTTATTGCTAGAATATTGTTTTGTGGCTAAATCATCTTAGCTCATTTAATCATTTCTCCTCCTAATCTCTTAAAACATACTAGTTTTACCTTTTTAAAATCTTGTCTTCTGAAATGTGTTTTATTTATTTATATCTCACATTTTATGCAGCTCTGCTTTTAATCTTTTACCACCTTTTTATTATTTTATTTTTACCCTTTTATATTTTTGCTTTGTCACACTTTTATCCTTTTGCTTTCTGACATTCTGGTTTTACATTTTTTTACCTTGTCGAGCCAGAGCTGTTAATTATTTATTTTAATTTTTCGTCTTTCTTGATAGCATTCCTTTTTATCTCATTCCTTATTTCAGTCTTTCTCTTTATTATTTCCCTTTTAACCTTTTTATTTTGTTCTCTTTCAACTCTCCTTTTATCATTTCTATTTTTATCCATATCAATGTTCCTTTAATTGCTCATCGGGCTTCACATCAGATTAGAAATCCCTTTGCTTCCTTTGTTTCTTTTTAATCTTTTAGATTTTTTTTGTTTTTACAAATTTTCCCCCTGTTCTTAATGAGATCTTTTGACTCACTGGTTTTAGCAGTCAGATTTTTTTATATTTTTAGTTAACAAAAAGTCAATCAATAAAGGCAGGCAGGATGTATAATTATTTGGAAGATGCCATTGGGGGGGGGGTCTCATCCCAAATTGGGGGGAGGGGAAGATGTCTCCCCAGGCCTCTCATTCTGGCTCTGTCCACAGCGTGTCCAGAACCCCCATTAGGCCTCCATCACCTTTAACGTAGATCCTCTCAATAGTCATAACCCTGGAGACGGGCTGAGACCCACAGGCTACAGTTGCTGGCTAGAAGCCAATGGTGGCCCTGGTGTCTGATGCTCACTGGGGTTCCTGGGAGAATGGGGTTTAACTATTATACCCCTTCCTACATCCCTTCCTTGCCCACCAATCACACTAGAATCACACTAGAGGGAAGACACAGGACCATCCAGTCAGGCCTGGCTGAGCTCCCTCTGCTGGGAGGCAGGTGGGGCCAGCCTTGTATGAGCCCCGAGGAAGGGCCCAGGGTGGGGTGCCCAGCACTGCTCCCAGGCTCCATCCTGTCCTATGGCAGCCTTAGGTACACTCCAAATAGGTTGAGCTCCCCTACTTGTTTTAGAGAATGACCTCACCACCTGGTCCTTATAAACATTTTGCTTTATTATAAGGAGAAGCTGCCCGGGGCCAGAATTGTCCTCAAAGGGTCTTTGGTCAGAATCCACCAGGCTGTGACCTGGCTGCCTCCCCCAACATGGCCCAGTGTGGGTCCCCAGGAGCCGTGCTCTGAAAGGGTGGGTCCTGAGTCCTGCTGCAGAGCACAGGTCAACCCTCCTTCCTTCTAGCTCGTTGTGGTTCTTACTTAGACTTCAGGCTCCAAGAGTGAGTGGGGGTGAGATACAGACACACAGGCCTCTGCAGAAGGACTGGCCAAGCAGCTCTCAGACAGGCATGACGTCTGACTGTTCTGCCTTTGGGAGGAAGCCACTCAGTCACCTCCTGGGGTCTCTGGCCTGTGGCCATGAGCAAATTGCTATGTTCCAAAAGCTCTCGGAGAGCTGTCCGAGCGACCCTCAATGTTCCCACCGTCCTGCAGTTCCACCCCCCCCCCCCCCCCCGCCCAGCCTTCCAGCAGCCTCATAAGAGGTACCGGCAGATACTGGGAGGGGCAATGGAGGGGTCTCTCCAGCCCCAATGGCCACCTTGCCCTCAGGTCAGATAGTCCCTTCTTCTGCAGGGCTGCAGGCTCTTACCAGCACTGTGGTGACGATAAGTGACCGATTTGTCAGAGAGTCAGTGACGTTAGGGCCTCGGCCTTTGGCGACCTCTGTGATGTTGAGCCCCTCGGCAGGACTCCACACCCCAACCTGGGTGAATAGACAGACAGAGAACACAGTGCTGAGTCCTAGTCTCTCCATCCTGTCTTCGCACCAGCAAGCCCATTTCAATCCCCTGCTCCATGACCATCACTGCCATGGCGAACATGTTTTGAACTAACATTTCTGACAGCTCTGCTGCCTCCCTCCTGCTAGGAGGAGGCCCTCAACGTGTTGAATCTCTTGAATTCTGCCACCTCCCCCTTGGTAGCAAACCCTTCACAGCTGAAGGGGAAAATGCAGAGGGAGAGGTGAACACAAGGGAAGCCCAGTGGAAACTGACCTGGTGTGGAGTTGATGCCCTGAGGAAATCAGGGGTCCTGGGTCAGGGTCAGGCCCTCCGCCGGGGCAGTAACTCTCAGCCTGGTGGGCCTCCCACCTCCTGGGGAAGGCCCTGGGCACCCAGCTGCTCACTCACAGGGTCTCAGCCCAGTGCCAGCTCTTGGGCCAGATACCCTCCAAAGCCCAGGACAGGGCCTGGCGTAAAGGAGATGCTCGCTCACTAAGCGTGTGTGGGATGAGTAAAGGGACGAGGCGATGTGCCACACGCACAAAGGCAGGCTGGGCAGGAGGCTGGTCTTTGTAGCTGTTTCGGGGGTGGCGGAACAGAGTAGATGACCCTTGGTGGGGGCCTTGGATGCCACTGGGTTTGCAGGCAGTTTGCCTTGTGGTTTTACTTCTAAAGTTGGCAGACACCCTGGCCAAGGTGGCAGAATCTCTGTCTCTACAGTGAGGCTGGAGGGAGGCAACAGAAGATCAAGCTTACAAAGCATTCTGAAGCCCTGGGCCTCTTAAAGGTCCCTTTGGACCCAATTCTGCCCAGCCCTGCCCCCATCTCAGCTCCTCTCTCAAGGACAGTTTTGGGATGCCCATTCTGTCCTTGGCCCAGTTGTGGGGAGGGGGTTCCTCAGGAAACTTAATCAATTAAATAGAGAGGCCAAGTGCAAACACCCCATTAAGAGAGCTGTGCAAGGCTGATAGCAGAGAGACATGTAATTATGCTCGGGTAATTCTGCCTTAATCCTCCCAAAGCCACCGGCTGGAGCTGGCTGGATCAGCTATGACCCAGCTTAGCAAACACAAGTGATGATGAGAGGCAGAGTGGCTGCATTTGGGGGCTCAGCACACTCTCCAGGCAGGATCTCTGTCTGTGCAGACCTCCCAGGGCGAGAGGAGACAGAGACAGTGTGAAAGAGGCTCTTTTCTCAAGGGGGCCGAGCTCAGCCTGCGGGTCCCTAGCAGCATGCCTGGGTGTAGGAGGCACTCAACCAACATCCGTCTAGAGGCCAAATGAATAGCGGGAACCCTTGCCGCAGCAAGCAGCTATTGTGTTCCAACTGTATGCCCTGCTAGACACCAGGTGCCACAGGCACATGAGAATGGTTAGGACTGAGGAGGACCTAGCATGCAGTTTCTCTGCCCAGAATCTGGAGGGCTGAGACCAGGAGCCCCTGGTGGGAGCCTCTATAGGTCGGCCTTAGTACAGGTATAGTACAAGTTTTCTGGATATTATCTATGGTTAGTTTGTACCAGTTCCTGGGAGAAGGATGGTGTGGGTGGGCTGAGAGGGAAAGAGCGCTCTGATGACCAATGATTGACTCCAGCCACAGGTACAGGAGTGGGAAGTGGTGGCACGTGTGCCATCTAATTGCCACCCTTAGAATTTCAGGCGATCCCCAGAGATGGCTAGCTGAGAGAACAAAAACGAGACAGCTACTGGAGTGAACACTATATTACAGCAGTACTGCTCGAGGAAGAAGGGAGATCCCTAGCACTGGGGAGTTTAATAGAAGCAGAAGACTGCTTAATGAGAACTCATACAGTTTGTATAAGGTTGGACCGATTGGCCTCAAAGATTTTAGGAGCAGAGGCCACAGTCCGTCCTTAAGGGATCTATGCTGTTATTTGGCAGGAAAGAGTTGCAGAGTTATGGTGAGGTTTCCCTGGCCAGCCCTCCCCAGCACAGTGGCCCCATGGGTCCGTGGGAAACTTAGGAGTGAATGGAGAAACCTTGGCCACAAGGTGCAATCCAGGCAGAGCCAGATCTGTGCCAGAGGGAATGAACCAAGAAGACAGAGGTCACTCCTGCAACCAGGGCAATGGAGATGGGTCACATGCGTGAAGGCCCTAGAAGTACAGGAGGGAGGGAGAGCGACTGAGGCAGTGGAGACGAAGCCTGGAGAAGCAAGCTGGGGCATTTCCTGGAGAACCTTAAAGGCTGGGAGAGGGGTTGCAGCTCACTGACGGGGCACTGGGGAGCCATGGGCAGTTTCAGAGCAGGGTAGAGCTGTGCTTTGGGAGCCTTCACCTGGAGGTGGGAAACGAGGTGGGAGTGTCAAAATCATCCAAGGAACAGGCCTGAACCACAGCGGGCAGGGTGGAGAGGAGAGGTACCAGGGACTCCTGAAGGCCCACCGGCATCAGAGCGGGCCCCTCCACTTCCTGACCTCTGCTCCCTGCATTTTGTACACCCCACTCCCACGGTTGGAGCAGTGCCCTGGTGGCTCCCAGGGACCAGCCTGCTGTGGAAGAGAGTGGCTGAGCTCTTGGCCCCGAGGTCCCAGGGGATACTGAGAATCGGGGCTAGTGTTTAATCCCCCTGCTCAGTCCAGCAGCCTGACTCTGACAGAATATGCTGAAGGTTCCCAGGGATCAGAAGTGACCCCAGTACGGACATTTCCGTGGTAGCCAGGTGGGATCCCTAGGCCCTGGCAGACCTGCTTTCCATGTCCAAACTCCGTGGAATCATAGAGGCCTTAGAAGCCTAGGGCAGTTCAGAAGCCATGTGTTTCAATTTCTCTCCAAGAGTAAGGGTCACTTTCAGATTCCCAGACAAGCAATTATTTTGTTCAATCATTGCTTAAATGCCTCCAGTGACAGTGAGCTCACCATTCCCCAGGCAGACATCTCCCTGGGCCTTAGAAAGTTTCTCTTACCCAAAGACATGTCTGTCCCACTGTCCCATGACAGCCCTGCAGGAATTTAGCGATAGTCTGTCTGGCCCATGAACCTTCCATTACTTTTCCCAGGCTAAGCATCCCCAATGGCTCTTGCTCCGTTGGCTTGGGTGTTAGCTGTGACCAGGCCACTGGGTTCTGCACCCCTCGTCTAACTAGGGCTTCATGTTGTCTGAAGGGCCAAGGCAGAGGCCA
The DNA here is from genome assembly GCF_057876585.1 of Rhinolophus sinicus. Lineage (NCBI taxonomy): Eukaryota > Metazoa > Chordata > Mammalia > Chiroptera > Rhinolophidae > Rhinolophus > Rhinolophus sinicus. Next base: position 25,582,603 of record NC_142514.1, read on the forward strand.
CACTGGGTCACGTCGAGCCCCAAAGGGGCGGCTGCCTTGGGTCTTGCCCCTCCCTCTCCTGAGCCCACACACCTTCTCCAGGCCGTCCTCCTTCAGGCTGATGATGTCCAGATCGAAATCAGTCCGTAAGCCACTGGTTTTGTTGAAAACAATCCGTCCAGTTAATCCTTCCCATTGAGCCTGCCGGAGGAGAGAGGGCAGAGCAGCAATTCCTCGGGCTCATAAATCATCATTCGGTACAACTGTACAATGCTTCACTTTAATTACTCCTTGCACTGATACTGTTCCCCCAAGACCATGATTAATTAATAATCACCTCCATCATTGCTCGGGCTGTGGTGCGAGCCAGCGATTTCCATAAATTCTATTATGCTCTTTAGCCAGCTTTACATTTGTACCTTTTCGTGTACAACATTGATCTCGGACGTGCTCAAATGAGCCCCCGCCTTGAAGCCATGAGAAGGGGAAGCCCGCGTCAGATCCCCAGAGAGGGGCAGGGAGGCGGGTGGGCAGAGCGGGGGCCAGGGAGACCTACCGAGAGGCAGAAAAGCCAAGGGGCCAAGTGTGCCCTGGCTGGAAGACCAGACACTGGCGGTGGCCCTCAGAGAGCCAGGGGAGACAGAGAAGGTCACCCCTGCCACCCCCAGCCCCAGCCCTGTGCATCGTGATTAAGGACTGTGGCGTCAGAATGCTGGGTTCAACCGCAATTAGCTGTGTGACCTTGGGAATTTCATTGCACCTCTGTGCCTCAGTTTCCTCATCTATAAAATGGAACTAATAATAGTACCCATTTTACCAAAATGTGAGGAGGGTGAAATAAGTCCTGTAAAATACTTAGAATGGTGCCTGGTACAAACTGAGCACTGAATAAACTTTTTATGAGCATCGTTAACACAGAGGCAGGGAAAGGTTCAGGGAGGGCTCAGGACCCAAATAAAGGAAAGCTCCATCTTTTAGATCAGAGGTTGGCAAACTATGGGCAGGCCCAAACCAGCCCACTGCCTGATTCTGTAAACAGTGTCTTAGCTCCCAGCCATGCTATGTGTTTACCTATGGTCTTTGGCTGCTTTTGCGCTGCAACTTTGGAGCTGAATAGTTGCAACAGAGACCATCTGGGTTCAAAGCCTAAACTATTTATTATCTGGCCCTGTGCAGAAAACGTTTGCTGACTCTTGCTCTAGATAATCTCTCTCCCGTGGGCCCAGAGTGTTAGCTCTACAAGGTACTTCACACTGTGCCTGTCATGCATCCTCCACAGTGGCCCTGGCAGGCAATGATTCCCATTTCACAGATGAGGAAGCAGGCCCGGAGGGGCCCCAAGCTCACAGAGGGGATAAGAGGGTGAGTCAAACTGCAGCGGGGTGGGGTGGGGGTGGGGGTCCGAGGGCCCCCACCCCTCAGGCTGTAGCAGTTCCCTCCTCTCCCTCTTCCATGATTTTAGGATGCAGCTGGCACACAGGTAAAAGCCCAAATGTGTGGCTTTTCTGTATCTGGGGGAAGAACAAACCCACACTTCCTGGAGCCCTGGGGAACAGCCTCCTGGTCCGAGGGCCCAGAGCATGGGGACAGGGAAAGGTCTGAATATTGGAGTTCTTGCTTGGCCATACTGGGTTCCTCATACGCTGGGGCCATAATCCCTTGCAGGTCCTGAGAAAGGCTCCCTGAATGTCCCCAGCACCCCTGGAGTAAGTACCCTCACACTTTGACACACAAGTTCATGGGTTCACAGATCCCTGGAGGCCTAGCTGTAGATCCCAAACTAAAATGCTTGGGAATCTATAAGCATTTGGGCAGCTGTAAGGCATGAGCTCATTCCGTTTTCATCACGAACCTGCCTGGTGGGTGCCACCATTGACCCCATTTTATACTCATGAACACTGAGGCTCCAGAGAGACTGAGCTGTGCAGGCCCCCAGCAGGGGTGCTGCAGAACCCCTCTCTGCAGGAGTAGAGCTGAAGAGCCTGGGGTCATCATGGCCAAGCCAAGTGGGGAGATTTATGGAGCCCAGGGAGCTGCAGCCGGAGGCTGAGGACGGAGGTCCAACATGCATCAGAGAAGGTGAAGACTACTGTTTGTGACCTCACACAGAGGCTCGGCTTCTCTCAGCCTGGCTCCCAGCTCCCTCCACCGCCCGCTCCGCTGCAGGCTCCCACATCCTTGGGCTCTCTCCTGGCCCCCAGGGGAAATCACAGCAGGTGGCTTCAAACCTGCACTTTTGCAGGGAGCCTTCCTCCTTGTTAGCTGTGGAGGAATTAAATGCCAGCAGGGGCACGGCCTGACTGTGGGCGGTGGGCAGGGCCAGGGCCAGGGCAGGGAGCCACTGGCAGCTCCTCCCCGTGACATTTCCCAGCCCTCCCACCCCTTCCAGCCTCAGCTCAGGACTCGCTAAATGAAAGATGCTTCACACGCTCTGAACTCCGGCCTGGCATTTTCCAGCTCCTCTCGGAAATGCCAAGTCTTTAAAATGATTTACTGTCATGCAGTCAGATGGGGAGATGGGCAATGTGGAAATGGTCTGAGAGAAGGCTGTGCCGGGCTCCAGCAGGGCACCTGGAACCCGGTCGTGGTCAGCCGTGGGACCGTGGGCAAGCCACGTGGCTGCACCGGGCTTTGGTCTCCACACCCTAAAACGGAGGTAAGACAGAGATGTTTCTGAAAGCGCTCTGTAAAGGTGTGTGAGCGATGAGGGCCATACACTGGGCAGGAGGCCAGGAAACAGGAGGAGCAGGCACACCTACGCTGTCCTGTCAGTCCCTGGAGGGAGAAGGGGCCTCCCCTTTCTGTGGTGTGGGCAATGACGAATCTGATCTCATTGGGTTTTACCACTGAGCCTCAACCATTCCAAGGGGTAGGGGGTGAACAGAGTTGGGGGCTCTGAAACTATGAGGTCTGGAGATCCTCTCTAGCTAAAAACCACCACGGAACAAGAAGCCATAATGATGACAGTCCTGGTAGAAACAATAGTAATAGCAGCCAATCTGTTCAATACTTGCTCTGTGCCAGGCGGCGTCCTGTGTCTCACACACACCATAACTCACTTAACTCTACAACAACCCTGCTATTGTCTCCGTTGTACAGAGGAAGTTCTGGGAGGTTCCGTAGCTTGTCTCAGGTCACACAGCCGAAAAGTGGTTAAGCTTCAAAGCCACTTTTGTCTGGCTCCCAAGGGTCACCAAGACCTTCACGCCAGCCTCTGGCTACTGAGTTGGAGGCCTGCCGAGGAAGGGGGCATGGGGGGTAAAAGCCAGGCCTCAGAGCTCCCTGAGAACGACCTGCTGACCGCCCAGGCCACCCAGGCCGCCCAGGCCTTGCTCGGGGCAGTGGACAATCGGACTTCCTCTGCAATTTTGAGGGGATGGATGAGAAGGGAGCATCATGGCCCTCTCGTAGCAAAACAACCCATACTACAGTCCCTTCCAGGGGTGAGGGGGCCAAAGACTTAATTGCTCCCTCACGGTGACGATGAGATGGTGTTGGCCAGGTAATGCACTGATGCTTGGGGATAGCCAGGAACTTGTCTAAAGACACAGCTGGAAAAGATAGAGATAAACTCTAAAGGCACGTGCATCAAACTCTCAAGCTTGTATCTCATCTATATTCCTTAGTGCCCTTCCAAAATGCAGCAGGAGCTGTCACTGGCCTCATCCAAGCAGTAACGGTGAACGCGGGCCCACTGGGAAAGCTGTCCTGTATGCTGAGTATAAGGTAGTGGTTCCCTTTGTTATTTACCCTCCTAGCACTGCCTTCCTTTTGGTGTAGGACTACAGTCATTAATGTGATTCCTTGATTGCTGTCTGCCTCCCTCCCTAGGCTATGAGCTCTGTGAGTGCAGGGGCTCACCTGTTTTAGCTCCGTACCTGGCACCCACCAGGCCCACACAAATAGCTATTGAATAAATGGCTTCCCAAGGCAGCTGGTTTCCTTTCTGGTCCATTGTGATCACGACACAGAGATTGCCTATACAGAGCCCTCCTGGATAGCATCCCCTAACTGCACTTGGTGTTGCTCTCTGTGACCCAGTATCTTCCCCTGAACCTTTTTCATCTACCATTTACTAGGATTTGACTCTGCCCAGCCCTGGGCTAGGTGCTTTGTGCATGATTTTCCACTGTCTTCCCAACAAACCTTTGGGGCAGGCACGCTTACTGCCTCCATGTTATAGCTGAGGAAACTGAGGATCAGAGTTAGTCTTCTCACCCAAAGTCACACAACCAGTTGGGATGGAGCCAGGATACAAGCGCAGACCTTAGCTTCCCCCATCTGTAAAATGGGAACAATAAACTGCCATCCATAGTTTACAAGGACAACGGTGCTAGAGAGAGTCCCCTGAAATGAAAAGTTGGCACTGTGTGTGTTTCCATGGTCACCTGGGCAGCAGGACAGGTTTCTGCTCTCCAGTTCCTCGGAATCAGCCTCACGGATGGGACTTTTCTACAAGTGTCATGGTACCAGGAGAACGGGGGCCCCGTTGGGGAAGTGGCCGATGGCCCCTGACGTGAGGAGGAAGTTGTGGGGCTGTTATTTACTCAGCCTCCTCTGCCCCGGGTCCTGCGCTAAGCACTTTCCACTGATGTCTCCTTTCATCTTCACAGCATCCCCGTGAGGCCGACATGCTTCATACTCCAGGGTGCAGATGAGGCGACAAATGCTCACAGGCTCTCGGGCCTGCCCGAGGTCACACAGCCGGAGGCGAAGAACGTCATCTGCTGTACTCTAAGCCCATGCTGCTGCCGCCAACAATGTCGACCACCACTGAGCACCTACTTTGTGCCAAGGACTTAGCCTCTCAGTCACCCTGCAAGATTGGTCCAATCAAGCCCAGTTTTACTCAAGGAAACTGAGGCTCAGAGATGTGAGGCAACTTGCCTGAGTTCATGTGGATTGGAAATCGAATCTGACTCTCAAACCTGGGCCCTTGACAGCTCTGCAGCTCTGCAGCACCAACGGTCCCCAGGGAGATGGCCCTTGTGGGGGACGCAGGGGCACTCACCTCCTTGATGAAGTTCATGAAGCGGCCGCCAAAGCGCCACGCCTTGTGCCGATGGCACTGCAGGGAGTTCACGGTCATCTGGGGCGCCCGCTGATAGCACACGGACACGATGTGGACGGCGTCATACAGTAAGGCGGCATCAGTCTAGAGGGGACATCCAGGGCCTGCCTGAGAGCTGCTCTAGAGTGTCCTCGGCCCACCATGCCCTGACCCTTCCCCTTCCCCACCAGACACATGGGGTCCTGGGAAGGGAAGGGCCATGAGGCCCTAGAAGTGACCTTGTCCATGCCCCTGATGAGAGGTCAGGCTTGGGTTGATTCTGCTGCTCTGCAGACACCTGACTCCCACCTTCAGCAGCTCAGACCTCTGGCAGCACCTCCCACGCCATCCCACCTCCCTGCTGTTGCCTGGGCCCTGCCCACGCCTTCTCCTTCCTGCGTCCTCAGCCTCCGCCGGTCATAGCCGGAAGTTCCCCATGCCCAGGATCCTCTGGTCCTGATCCCAGCTCCCTGTAACCTGTTTACATGCCTGTTCTCCCACCCTTGGGACGGGACTACGTCTGATTCCTTTGTGTCCCTGGCTCCTAGCCTAAGATCCGTCTGACACGTGGCAAGTCTTAGGGAGGGAAATAGTCGGAGGGGAGAAAGTAATAGGGAGGAAGAAAGGAAGGAAGAGAGGGAGGAAAAGGGGGAAGGAAGGAAAGAAGGAAGGAAGGAAGGGAAGGAGAAAAGAAGGAAGGGCAAGGGGAGCCCTTGGTCTGGCCCGCCCTGCCGCCATACCATCATCACTCCATCCAACAGGCCGGACTCTGCCCGGGGAGCCGCCTGCAGCCGCTCCATAGACCACTTCTCCACGATGGCTGAGACATGGGGGTTGTCCACGTTGAGGATCCGGAACCCTGTCAGGTTCACCCCCGAGTAGCGGTAGGGCTCCAGGTCTAGCGCGTAAAGATCCTGACAGAGAGAGGTTCGTGTAAATAAAGGTGTGTCCACTGTTAGCTTCAGTCCCCTTTCCACATGCCCTGCTTGCCCCAGAGCTCTTGCTGCAGCTTCCTGCAGAGCCCTGCAGGCAGTGAGGCCAGTGGTGGGAACCCCCACTGAGCACTGGACTTGGAGTTGACTGAATACCCATCCCCCTGGTGGCTGACCCCACGGATGGCCAGGCCTTGAACAAGTCACTCAGCCTGCTTCTTCACCTACCAAATGGGGCTGTGCCTCCTTTACAGGACCTGGTGAAGCAGTTCATATAAGACACCCAACCTCAAGCATCAAAGGAGCTTGCAAATGGTCATTATGGTCATTTCCTTCTCTGGGGGAGGCACTGGGTCTCAGCATCTCAGCTGAAGGGAGTGTTTTACTTCCCAAAGGAGGGTATTTTCAAAGGCTTTTCTGCCTGGGACTCAAAGAGTACGCCTGCCCTGGCCCTCTTTTCTTCCCCCCTCCCCACATCACCAGCTAGGGCCTCCTCACCCCTGCCTCCGAGGAGCAGCTGACCAGAGGTCAGCCTATCTGTCTGTGGGCAGGTCACGTCCAGTCTGGTGCGATGGGCAGGCCCTGGCCTAAGGGCTAGGAAAACAGGCCTTACTACATGGGGCAGCCCAGCTGTAGCCTCTCCCTGCAGCTCCGCGGAAAGGGGTTGGACACAGAGGAAGAAGCCAGGTGCTAAGCTGAAAAGAGGGGTTGGGGGTGGGGGGTAGCATGAGAAACAGAGCAGAGCTCCATCCTGCTAAGGAAACCTACCCCCAGCCTGGAAATAAGGCAGGAGAGCAGCATGTCCTTTCGATGTCGTATGGGAACCTGGTTTCCCAGCCTACCCAGGATTATGTGATTCTCCTGGAAAACGTACCTGGGTTTGACTTCACTCTCAGCTATTGGGTAAAGGCCCAGACTCTGGGTTCACTTGTAGATTTTTGTCCACAAAAAAGGTAATCCCCAGGGTTGTGGTTTTATCTCCCTGAGGACATGAATCAATTTTGTATCTAACCTAGCAGCCTCATTCTAAGTGTTTCCCCATCAAATACCTAAATACTCAGTCCCTCAAAGCTCTCTGAGCCAGCATTGCCACCCTGCTGGTGCCCTGCTGCCTTTGACACACGTTTCATTCTGTGTGTTCAACTTTCTGACAAAATATACTTTGACACTCCAGATTGGCCCCATCCCACTCATGGAGAAACTGAGTCTTCAGGTCGTTGTCTGAGCGCCTCATCCCCTGTCTCTTCTCCACACTCTCCCCTCATCAAGCCGCTTCCATCCCGACCCCAGTCCATCCTCTCTCCTCGTCCCTAGACTCTGTCACTCCATCACATGCCAGGAGAGAGTGGCTGGGGACACCACTTGTCTCTCTACGGCTACAGCCATCAGGGGTAACATCCATCACAGTGGATTTGGTTCAGTTGAGGTTACATCTTTTGCTCAAGGTTACACATCAGGGGAGTAATGGTGTCAAACCGTCGGCCCTTTAATGACGCATATGCCCCCTGGCCCCCAGTTCACACCCACTGGGCATGGTTACAGGCACTCCCCACACAGCATTCAGAGGGGTCTTTCTGAAGGAGAGACCCAGCCCTGTCACTGCCCTACTTCATCTATTTCAATGGCTCCATTGCCTTCTCAGAACAAAGGGCAAATGCCTGAGTATAGTTTACAGAGCTCTTGGCCCCTCTGGCCTCACTTTCCTTCCCACCCCTTCCCATGTCCCACTCCTTGTGGCCCACGAACACCAAACTATTTTCATCTCCCTTTCCCGTTCCTCACTGGACCCTGTCCCCTTCATGCAGCTTCTCATCCCTGAGTCAGTGCCTTTGTTTGTGGTCTATCCCCAGGCTGGAACGCCTGTCTTCTCAACCCTTCTTGGGTGGGCTATTCTCTGAGATGCAGCTCAAGTGTCACCTCTTCCAGGCAGCCTCCCCTGACTACTCCTTTACACATGCACAACAGGGTGGGTCAGGGATGCTTCTGTTCTTATCCTGGGGCCTCTGGGATTTCACCCCATTAATAAGAATTGTCTGTGTCTGCATCTGTCTCCCCTATGACCCCCTGAGCCAAATATTATTGTCAACCAAAGTAGATAGAAGGGTCAGCCAGCTGAATAGCTCTCTGGGGCACCTAAACATCACCGGGAAGAGTTGGGGTAGAGAGACTAGTGCTTCACATCCTCCTCTCAGGGGGAGATGTCTATGGGGCTGGAAGTTAAGAGTGGTTTGGTAAATTGTCTGGGTGGTGGATGAGACCCTTAAGAATACGGCTTCAGGAACAAGAGATCTTACCCAAATTACTTTTGAAGGAGGCGCGTCTGGGAAGATGGAGGGATTGTGTCTTGCAAAGTTGTGTCTGCAAGTTTGGGGCCAGAGCTGAACTGCAGGCCAGGGAAGACAAGCTGAGCTCTGCCCCCAGTGGGTGCCCTCCTCGCGCTCCCCCTGCACAGGGCTCTCCAATTCAATGTGGACCTGACATCTAAGGCCTGAAAGATGCCAAGAATTAGCCTGCCTAAGGCCTCTGTGACTCGAGGACCAGAGGCCAACCACACTCAGTGGGAAGGGTGGCATCTCTGGCTTCAGTGGGGGCTTGGGTGCTGGTGACACCAGCTTTTCCAGCCTTCAGGGGCAGCTTTTGGACTGCTGACACTTACACTGTGGCTGTAGGCAGTCACAGCCTGGGAGAGGGCCTGATGGGGTAGCAGTGCTAGGGTCAACTTCCTCCCTGTCACCCCAAGCCTGGGCTTAGCTACAAAGGGCTGTAGGGCTTGTGGCACCAAGTGCGCCATCCCTGTGACATGAGGGCAATGACAACAGAGAGATGGTAGAGAGATCTCTTTGTCCAGCTCCAATTTTTTTTTCTTTAGCCAAACTGCCCCAGGCTGAGACCCCAAATGCTGCACACAGTGAACTGTGTACAACCTTGCTGCTTGGCAGAAAGTTGCTGTTCTCCATGCCAAATGTTGACACACTGAATTCAGTATCGACTAGGGACCTTTTAGAAACATTCAGCATAACATAATAGACTAATTCATTAGCACCCCATGGGCCTGACTGGGTAGAAGCTGAGGCTCGGAAAGCATCGCCTTAAGGAATGACAGATGAAAATATCTTCCCCATGATATAACTGTTATTGCTGGGAAGTGGCATTAATTGTGATTGCTTATCTATTAATTTATTATAATTCTTTTTTCACCTCCAGGCTTTTACCTACACATGCCATGTACCCGGGGCTCAGCTGGGGCTGATTAACGTGGGGTTATCTGGGAATGGCTCAAAGCTGGCTGGAACAGATAATGGCAGCTGGGGTAATTAAAATGTCTTCTGCATGGAAGAAGCAAGTTTGGAGAATTTTTTAGAGGCAAAGAGTTGGTGACATGGGTTTCCTAAAGGGAAGGAGATAAATGCCAAGTGCCACTGCCCTCCCAATACAGCCACGACTGACCAATAGGCACAGAGGCAGAATTGTCAGGTAGACTCCAAAGCCAACAGGGCTGGAAGAGGGGCCTGGAGTTGGAGCTGGAAGCAGGATACAGGCTAGGGGAGAGGATCCAGGGGACACAGCAGATGCCCTGGCATGTGGGGGGCTCCTGGGAGATACCCTGGTAGCTCCCCACCCCACATACTCCACTGCAGAACTGTTTGTATTGCAGGGGCTGTGCCTCCTTGGAGAGATCTGCTCTCCTTAACTCTCAGAGAGGAATGGGGAGGAAGGGTAGTGGGCTGTAACTGGCTGTAACGGCAGGGGCAAGAAAGTCAGGAGCCGGGGCCTCTATCACTGATATGCTGGGAGGCTCTGGGCAGGTCACTCAACCTCTCTGGTCCCAGATTTCCCCATCATTCAACAGGGAGCACAAACTCTGCTCTGTGAAGAGGAAAAATCAGCGATGTGGAGAAAGGGCTTTGGAACCTGTGAAGTGTGGGCGCTGCTGGGATTTGTGGAGGCTCCGTGGCCCCATTAGTGTCAATCACCGGGCCAGGACCATCAAGACTGGCTACGTGGAATCAGAGGCAGCCAGACAAGGCCAGGCAACACTTCCTGCAGGATCGCAGCATGACAGGCTTCAGCAGAGGGCTTGGAGCTGACAGTGACAATTCTTACTTGGCCCCTTTCTTTTCGGAGAGGTCCCTCAGTGACCTCTCTGAGCCTCAGTTTCTACTTTTCTGTAAAACTGGGGAAGCCTTACCTGCTATGGATGAGATGAGGGATGCTGAGTACACAGAAAACATAAGCAGGGGTTAATTAATGAATTGATTTAACTCTTACAGAGAACCAAATGCCAAGTACTTTTCTAAGTGCTTTACTGACGTGAACATATTTAATGCCCAGCATAACCATCCTATGGGCCGTACTATTACTGTGCAATTTTATAGATGGGGAAATGAGGTGCAAAGAGGTGAAGTAACCTTCCCAAGGAAGTGGAAGAATCTCAATTCTAACTCAGGCAGACAGACTGGCACCCAGAGTCCATGGTCTTAGCTGTTGCTATGACAAAGATGTTGGTCATTTGATTATTTACTATCTACTTTGTATTGTGGTCATTCATTCAGGCATTCATGAGCACCTACTATATGCCAGGCACTATTGGAGATACAGAGGTGAATCAGGCACAGTCTTTGATCCTTACATGCATGAAGGAAGCCTATGAGCTGGTGAGCTTTGTGTTGGGCCCATCTCTACACACTCCTTCCACCTAAGTGCTTAGCTCAGTACCTGAGACAGCGAGAAAATTTGTATATGGCTGCTGGATAAGTGAGTCGATGAATGATTAAATTAAGGAAATAAAAAACTGAGAGAAGAGGACACTGTCTGGGGGTAGAGGAGGGCCCCAGGGTACCAGGGTTCTGCCCTATGACTCCCTCCAAGAACTCCAGCCTTGACCCCAGCTGGCAATGGCATTAATGTGGAGGGCACTGGGGTGGGGCCTTCTCCAGAGTCTTGCCTGGAAGGTCGGGCCAGGTTGCAGGGCTGTGGGTCCAAAGCTTCAGGCTCTGCCGTTCCCTCAGCTCTGAGGGGACACTCCTCTGGCTTCGGAAAGAGGCATGAGGCAGGTGGAGATGGCTTTTATTGGTTGTTTGGAGCTAGGATTGGGAACAAGGCCCAGAGAGGGCTTAACCACAGGCCCTGTTGCGGGCAGAGTGGGCAAGGGGCAATACTCAGGGCGGCTGAATTAAGTGAGATGTGTGGATTTTGTTCTTGCCACTTCTGAAGAAAGCGCCCACTGCCCCACGCCCTCTGCTGAGTACCGTGTCTTGGGTTCTGTAGGCCCATTGTATTCCTCCTCCCATCAACAGAGACCAGCTGATTGGCCAAGGAGTGGTTGCGTGTCCCAAGGGTGGTTTCTACAATCTGGCTATGACCCAGCCCCCACCTCGGGGACATTTGAGAATGTGGGGTGGGATTTATTTATTTGTCACCAAACCTGGAAATTAGTCAGTGGGGACAGGGCATTCTGGAATGGTGAATTAATTGTCCAGCCCCAGATGCTCAGATAGTGTGCCCCGTCGAAACACTGACTGGTCCTTGTCCAGTCAGCAATTTGACCTGGGGAAGGTGAGTAACACTCGGAGAAAGAGGTGATAAGTGGCAGAGGCGAAATGAGATGAACACAATCGCTCTCGCAATCAGCCAGAAAGAGCCAGCTCCAGCCCTCCGCTGAAGAGCGAAGCTGCCTGTTGGCCTTTGCTTATGCTGGTCCCTCTACGTGGCATACCCTTCCTCTCGCTCCTTGGTGAACTCCTACTGACCCTTTGATGCCCAGTTCAAGCATCTGCTTTCCTGTAAAGCCTGCCTCAAATTTCCCATCTTCCACTGGGCCTTCAGCACCTGGCATCTCCTTCGACTGTGCCCCTGTGGCCATCTGTCCAGGCCTGTGATGCTTCAAGTTTGCCGTAGGAACTACACCTAGCGCTGTAGACCAGACAGGATGTGAGCTCCTTGAGGGCAGGGCCTCAGTGCCCATCATCTTGAGGTACTTGGCTGGGCACAGGGCTGGGTAAGGACTGTCAACTGGGTGTCAGATGAATGAAGGAACCAGTCAGGGGCCTGCAGGAGCTTGTTTCAGTAACAAGGTGGTCAGTGATGCTGTCACTTGCCCCAGACCTGGGCTGGGTGAAAGAGTCCACCCAGGGCCCCAGTGAGGTCACAAGGGGTCTGGCTCCAAAGCAGGGTGTCTGGGTGTTGGTGTCCCTTTGGCAGAGGGATCTCTTTATTCTGCTCATCTCAGGCCACAACTCATTATCCTAATGGGTCTAAATGGCCCTAAATGTTCTCAGAGTTTGGACAGGACCCATCTGGAGCCTGTAGGTGGGCTGGCCTGGCTGACAGTGAGTGGGCACATTTCAGCATGGATGCTACAAGAATGGAAAGTGGCCTGAGACATGCATGGGGAAGTGTGGGCCAGGAGCTGAGGGTCAGCATAATAATGGTAGCTAATGCTTCTATAGCTCTCACATGAACCAGGCACTGCTCTCAGCATTTACTTTATTAACTCACTGAGTCCTCACAACCATCCTAGGAGGTAGAAGCCATTACCATGCCCATTTTGCAGAGAAGGAACCTGAGGCAGGGAGGTTAAATGACTTCCCTAAGGTCTCACAGCCTGTAAGCGAGGGCCTTCCCTTCACACCAGCAGGTTCTAGAGTCCCTGCCCTTAGACACAACACGATGGCACTTCTCAAAGTAGGTGGGCCACAAAGGGATCTCTGTGCCCTTACCTGGGGCACACCTACGGCCTTAGGAAGGCAGGTCCAGCCTGGACCTCCTCTGGCTGCAGCCCCTGTCCCCACCAGGCTGACCTTGTCCCAAGGGAGTCCCACCCCAACCTGTGCAGGGCCCGGAGGTACCTTACCAGAGTGGTGAAGATGAAGTGGTAGTACTCGGTCATCATGCCCATAGCCATAGCCTGTGGGAGAGCAGAGCATCAGCCACTCGCGAGAAACACCGCGCAGGCCCTACTCCTCGCCACCCTGGGGTGAGGACTGGGCGTCCGGACACACTGGCACTGGGGTAGGGGAGGTGGCGGCTTGGGGTGGGCAGTTCCTTGGAGGTCCCCTCTGAATGGTGAGAATGACTGGCTGACACACAGCAGTGGATTTCACATGGGAGTGAGCAATAAACAATCACTAAAACGCAGATGCTTGGGCCACACTCTCCAAAGATTCAGGGCTGGGCAGGGCCTCGTTGTTTGTCTTTTTCGGACGCCTCTCTGGGCCTTCCACACTCAGAGCAATGCTGATGGAATCAGCCCATGACGCCTTCTCAAGTGCCCTGACTTCACTCAGCTGAGCTCAGCATCCAGACTCTAGAGAGGGGTGCAGGAGCCCGGCCCCACCAGTGCCACCAGGCCCAGGAGGAAGGTCTAGCCTCTGTCTCAGTCTCCTGGGAAGAGCTGACCACACAGCAGGCCATGTGGCTGCTGTGGAATTACTGCATACCACCATGAAGCCTACATTACATACATTTTATGTATTTTATTAGAGGCCTATAATGGATAATACTAATGACCATAATGCATTTTCTACAGAGTTCTTCACAATGCTGGGCCCACAAAGTGCTCTGGGGGAAAAAACGTCACTAGGTTAAGTACACTTTGAAAATGCTTCACTTTCTTTCTCCTCGTGGAGATTTACAACCTGCATCCCCAGGTTAAAGGCTCAGAGAAGTCCTTAGTAAGCAGACACGCTTCCCTTTGTTTAGTTCAGTATTTAGCTGAGCCCAGAATCTTCATTTTTAATTCTAGATGCTTTCAAGTCAGACAGACCTGGGAGTAAATTTTGACTTGCAGTCTCAATGACTTCAGGCCCATTACTTTCCCCTTGGGCCTCAGTTTCCTCCACTGTAAACTGGGCATGAAAAACTGTCCTCACTTCCCACCGTGGCAGTAAATGAGGATTTACGTGTCCTTGGGTCTGAGTGACTTCTCAGTAAACCAAAGTCCGATTGTCATTATTATTGTTACACACGCTGGGAAGAGAGGGGGTGCGCTGGACAGTTGGCTGGGAGGGTGGGGGTGAAGGTATTTCCGGGGAGTGTGTGATTACTCGACAGAGGCTTTAAAATGCCCACACTCAGTGACTGTTTGCCGGCACCGGGATAAACTCTCCTTGCCTCCACCCAATGAATCCTCCATAATCGTGTGAGGTAGGGACCACTCACTCCATCCAAAGGAGGGCATGACGCCCGGGACCGCTTGCTCTTTGCAGAAGCAGGATTCAGATTCTCCAATGAGCTTTCTGACCACTATGTGAAGGAGCCTGGTGTGGGGTTTCCTCAGGGAAGACAGAGGCTGCCTGTCCCTTGGGCACCTCTTCTCGGCCTAACTGGAGGTTGGAACTTGAGCCCCTCCAGGCCTTAAAACCGCTCCTGGCCCTTCCCACTCCGCACCTCTCCTCCTGCCCTCCCGGAGCTTCCTCCCTGCCACCTGCATCTCACCGGGTCATGGGTCGGAGTTCCCCGGAACGCCTCCTCCCATCACCAGGGACGCTTTCTGTGACCACATCATTTCCTTTCACACTGAAACACTGGCTCCAGTCAGTGTTTGGGTTTCTCCGAAGCACCTCGGAGGGGGTTGTGGGCACTTTTGCTATTTATTTCTTAGGTGGCTGGCAGAGCTTGGCTGTCATGCCCAGCACGCCACGCCAGGCTGTGTCCGGGACCAGGGCCCATTCAGGACTAGGAGCCATTTTCCTTGCTCACTGTCACCGCAGAGCTGAGCAGATGGTGTGAGGAACCTCGATAAACCTCCTAGCAATGGGAGAGTAAGACCAAGTGCCGTGGGCTACAGGGATGAGTGCCTGGCAGGGAGGTGTGGAGCTCCGAGGGTTGTTCCCGAGACCCCCCCGCCTCTCTGTGCTCCCTGAAGTGTTCTGTCCTATGTGGCTTCCCCTACCTCCCACCTGCACAAAGGTGGCATGGAAAGCAGCATTTACTCAGTACCCTCCATGCACCTGGCTTGGCTGTGGCTGCTCATTCATCATCTCATTCCACCCTCACAGCAACTTGGACTGTAAGGACCCCTGTGCCCATTTTGCTGCTGGTGAAACTGAGGCTCAGAGAGCAAAGTGAGCACCCAAGGTCATACAGCCAGAAAGAGGCACACTAGGGGTCAAACTGAGATCTGGCTGCCATCATGCCTGTATCTGGGAAAGGGGTGGTGGGAGAAGTGGCGGCAGATCCCAAGCACCCCTCCCGCTGGCCAGCCCTCACCCACCTGCTTGAGGATCTGAGCCGCCATGGTGTGGCTGCAGTCAAAGATGATGCGGAATTCCCGGCCTCGCTTCATCTCCTTGAGCAGAGGGCGCGAGTCGTCAGAGTCCAGGGGGAGCTGGCGTATCTTCAGGCGGATGTTATATCTTGATGGGGCCATGATGAGCTCTTGCAGTCGGATGAGCCCTGAGAGGCCCCAGGACACAAAAGACACACGTGTGCACACATGTGTACCTAGCCACAGGCACCTTCAGACTCACGTGCATACACATACCTGTACCTACAGGTCTGCAGACAGACATGGATACAGACGCGTGGCCCATGGAGATCTGTGCACGGACACAGACACGCGTGTCCAGACACAGGCACTAGCACACTCAGGCACAGATGTGTGCACCCAGCTGTACACACCTGCACGGGCACATGCATGTGTGTACATACACATGTTTACACATACATGCATGTTGATATAGGAAGGACACACACTTGGGCTGATAAACACATGTGTACACACGTAGATAAAGGCAATTGTCTACAGATACATGTACACACGTAGATTCAAAAGTACGCATCACAGAGAGCAAACTCCCACTGGCACCCCCACCTGCTTCTCTCCAATGCAGAAGGGGCATACAGACTTATGAAAACTGTCCCAGAGGCCAAACCTCTTCATTCCCCCGCCCCTGTGACATGTGAGGCATGGACGTAATCTTCCTAAACATCTTTAGCAGTCGGCTTCCAAGAGGTGGGCACAAGTGGTGGCTCCAGGCTCAACTGTACCCACTACTGGACTGGATAAGGCCAGGTGGTATCTGTGCTGAGCCTCCACCCCCCACCCCAGGCCAGGTTGCCGACGTCAACCTTGCCCATTCTTCCAGGCTC
Source organism: Rhinolophus sinicus (assembly GCF_057876585.1). NCBI lineage: Eukaryota > Metazoa > Chordata > Mammalia > Chiroptera > Rhinolophidae > Rhinolophus > Rhinolophus sinicus. Next base: position 25,598,656 of record NC_142514.1, read on the forward strand.
AGAACAACCGCCTCCTCCATGAAGCCTACCCCTACTGCTCTGTCCAGACAAGATCTTCCCCACCCCAAACCTCTTCCAACTTGGTGGCCTCCTCCCTCAGCACCGGCCTCCTCTGCCCTCATCTCCTCTCTTCCTGTCTCAGGCTCCTTAACAACAGGGGCTGGATCCCCACACCCCCTCGCACAGGGCCTGCCACTTAAGTGGTGCTCAATACAAATTTCCATAATTGGATTGACTTACTGCTTTTTTCTCCCCACAACGAAAAATCCATCCTCCACCTTAGCATTTTGCAAAACCACTTAATCTGGGGACTTCCAGGGAAAACTAAATGTCATTTCCTGGAGACAAATGGATTGCTTAGGTCTAATTAAGTTCATTTCCGTCCCTATTTCAAGGTCCATTCTTGCTAAGGCCTCTCTGCTTAGCTTGGAAGCAAGCCTGTTGGCTGCTCTCTCTGCCCTGACCTGAGCCAGCATGGGGCTGAGTGGGGGGGGGGGAGGGGGGCAAACAGGCACCCCCCCACCCCCCCACCCCGGCCCATCTGCTGGGCTCCTACGCAGGGCTAAGTGGTGTCTGCATCCTGGCTGCACTGCACTCAGCTAGGCTCCACTTCCCCTGCTAACAACACTGATTTTTCTTTAGAGAACAACTTGTCCCCCTCTTTCAGTCCATATGATTCAAGAAGGATCTATCCTCAGCTTCCAAGGCACAGCATGTGGCCCCAGCCTAGTCGGTGGGGCATGGGCTTAGAGATGAAGAGGTGGCACCAACTGGTCCTACTAAGGCGACTTCCAGAAACTGTGCTAGAGCAATTGGTAAGATGTTTCCCTTTTCCATTTAACTCCAAATAGGGAGGAAGGAAGCCTGGGGGTCACCACATAGAACCTGAGAAAGAGTCCAACAGGGCAGAAGAAGGCACAGGCCTTCTTCTGTTTTCTTCCTTTTTTTTCTTCAACAAGTTTGTACTGGATTAAAGTTTGCAATCAACTGTTACAGCGTCCTTCTTTAGACAGAGTCCCCCACACAGACAGCCCGCTTTAGAAGCCTTCCAAACAAAGAGCCCCTGTTTGCAAAGCCATTTCCGGTACATATGTCTGGGTCGGTCTAGCCTCATTCCTGAGGTCTGGAAGTCAGGAAAGCAATCTGACTAATGTCATTCATTGCAGTCTGCTGGGGAGGACAGAGAGCTACGCCTGGGACCTACACCTTCCAAAGAGCTCCCAAACAAGCTTTGCCGTAGCTGCGGGCATCAGGAAGCCCTGGCCCCCTGGAAGGTCACAGACCCAGGTGACTGCATTGGGACAGGGTTCTGGAGTCCTGAGTGGCTGGATCAACAGGGGCCCAGGGGCCCCTTGACGGGGAAGAGGACGAGGATATCAGTGGACCTTAGCAGAGGAGGAAGAGACCACAAGCTTCCCCCAAACACATACCCAGGCTTACCTTTCCTCCCCAAACTAATCTGAGAAATTCTTTGGCTGAGTGAGGCTGGCCACTCACACCTGCTGTCCCACAAGGCCCTGAGTGCACACTCTGCTCCCACTTGCTCGATTTTCAGACTCACGCACAGCATCAGCAGGCATATGGGCTTTGGGGACCCAGGACATGAGGACAGGGACAGCCTGGATGCTGGAGCAGAGGCCACCATAACCTTCCTGTCAGCCAAGTGCATTGCCCCGTGTAATATATGGTGACCCACATTCTCCAGCAGCAAATGTCAGACCTCCTTCCCATCAGTGTATTCCCCGAGGAGACCAGAGACTCTTCTCGGCCAACCCCAACAGAAGACTAGGCTCTTTTGTTTGCCCGAGATGAGCTCTCCTTCCTGGCTGCTTTCCTAATCACGCTCTCAAAATATCTGCAGTGAATCATGTTGCTGGAATCAGGCTTTTCACTTACAAAGCACTTCTGCATTCATTACCCAACTTAACCATCTCCCTGTCCTAGAAAGCATGCAGATTAGCGACTTTGGTTCCAATGTTACAGATAAAGAAACTGAGGCCTAGGGCGGTTAAGTGACCCTCCCAGGATTTTGCAGCATGCTAACAACGGGGTCAAAATTAGACATCCATCATAAGTCAAACAGCCTCTGTATTGTAAAAATAGATAACTGGTATACCCCCTTCTAGCATGCTAAGAGAGCCATGATTTTGTTTGGGTGGCAATGTGTCCGTCCCAAGAGATACCTCGAGATTGAGAGGGATCAGTCAGTGGCAATCCCATTCCCATTTGACTGTGCTCAAGGTAGCGGGCACACTCAGTGAGCTGTACTGGGTGATCTGCTGGAAGATTCTGAGACAGAACTTCCACCATGATAAGGGACACGAGTCACGTTAAGAAAAAGCCCTCTGGCTCCTGTCATACTCGAACCCTCTATCCCAGCTGGGCTGTCCCCTTAATGAGACGGCCATGCACAGTCCCACTTCCTCATTTTGGCTCATGCTGTCCCCTCCTCCTGCAAAGCCCTCACGACTCCTCTCCCTGTCCATCCATCTTCAAGACCAAGATTATGTCTCTCTCTTCTGGTAAGTCGGCCTAGGCTAGCCAAGGCCACTCTCCCCAAGTACCTGTAGCCCTGAATGTATGTACATGTCACCCGATTCTTAGCTCGGATCGCCCGGAATGACCAGCGCCTTCTGGGCGGGCACCCACTCCCCTCTAATAAGAATAACTTCTCAGGAGCAGATGGGGTAACCTCACCCTCATTTCTTCTTATTTATGAGTGCCCAACACACTTTTTCCTGCAAATTTAACTATCATTTATTTCAATGTGATTTTCAATTTGATTCAATTCAGTTCAACAAACATTTAAAAATATCTGCATTGTACCAGGCCCTGTCCTAAACCCTGGAGGCACAGAAAGCCCGTAGTCTGGAAGCAGAAACAAGCTCAGAAACAATCATGCTAGTGGTATGTTAAGACAGCTAAATCGACAGGGCTGCAGAAACACCAGAGGTGACCCAGCGCTGGGCAGGAGAACCTCTCAATGGCAGAGACCTCCTGCTGGGGGCACTGAGAGGCGTGGGGGTTGCTGCCCTCCAGGATCTTCGGTCTGGTGCTTTGGGTATAGCAGGACCTCAATAGATACTGGTAGAATCTCAAGATAAATCAACAACTTCGGAATGTCTTTTCTGCCGGATTCTCTCCGTGCAATTCCCACTCCCCATTAGGAGGTAATCAAGAGCTGACACTGAATCACAGGCAGCTGAGAGCTGGAGGGCTCTTTCCAGGCTGCATGCTGTAGCTCTTGACTTGACGCGTGGGCAGAGCGGGGCCAGATGGGTTAAGCAACTTGCCAAGGTCACACTCTCTCTTAAGAGGTGGGGCTAAGAAATGTCTCGGGACTCGAATCTTTGGAAGGACAGAGGAGGGGCAACAGCTCCTGGCTGCCCAGCTCGTAAGCATCAGAGCTGGCACACATGTACTGGCCAGTTTGAGCTCAAAGCCTGTGCCCGGAGCCAGCACGGGGCTGGACACATTTGCTGTGGATGGAGGCGTGCGAGCGTGAGTGCAGGCAGGTGTGGGTGTGGCTGTGCAGGTGTGGGTACAGGTGCTGACGGGGTGCTGAGTACTGATCTGAGCGTGCTGCCGGGGTGGAGGTAGGTGGGTGGGGAAGGTGTGAGGCAGGTGTGTGGTGGGCGTGTGGCTGGTGTGTACAGGGCTGTGAGTACAGGAACCCATGTCGGTGTGACTGGATGAAGCATGGGTGTGAGTGAGGACCTTTGCCCTGGGGTAGCTGAGGTGGGTAAGCAGTCAAGAGCCCAATCCTAGGGCTCGTCCTCCCTTGCACCCTAACCCTGGCCTGGCCGTGACTGGCCACCCACCTGTACTGTCGTCATAGACCACGGTGGCCGACCGCCACTTGAGGTACTGCACCAAGTCAAGGATGGCGTGGCTGAGAGAGGCGTAGTCAGGGTAAAGGTTCACGTAGAAGGTGTCCTTGTTGTCCAGCGGGTGGTGCTTCCAGCGCAGCTGGATGTGGGGCACCTCCAGGGCATTGCAGATGGACTGGACGGCGTTGGTGCAGGAGCCCTGTGATGGGCCAAAGATGGCCACCACGCCCAGTGCCAGCTGGTCACAGGCTGCAACAGAGCGAGAGAACAGTACAGGGCTCAGTGCCGGGTCTTACCTGGCATCTAGGGGCTGGGGCAACGCGGGTGGGGGGTAATGATTTTGATGATCCCAGAAACACATGGGAAAAACAGCAGCTGGAACCTCTGAGGATGGATGACTGACGATCTCTCTGAAACCAGAGTGTCATAGTCCCTGCCTTGTGGGATCACAGGAAGTCAGATGAGATAATGTACCCTCAGTACAGTGCTCGTGAAATACATAGAAATGACGGCCACTTTTGATGATGTCCTCATCGTGATTAGCATCATGAGCTCTGTACCATGCCCTGCTCTGGGTGGAAACGTGAGAAACAAATAGAAATGAAACACCTATGACTCTTGCTGATGACTCTTAAACTAAAATCTCCAGCCATAACCTGTTTCCTAGCATCCAACTTGTACATTTCACCTCTCACTCAACATTGCCACTTGGATGTCTAAGATGCATCTCAGACTACAACCCCCTCTTCTCCTCCCAGCCTCCCGGTAAACGGCAGCTCCACCGCCTTAGTGCCTTCTGCCTAAAACCCTGGTTTTGTCTTCACGCTTCTCATTCTCTCATATCCCACATCCCAATCCATCATCAACTCCTGTTGCTTCACCTTCTAAATATACCAGAGTCTGACCACTTCTCGCCATTCCTACCCTGGTCTAAGCCACTATCGTCTTTTACTTGGACGACTGCAGAAGGCTCCTCACTGGTTCCAGCGTCCTCAGTAATCCTTTCCACCATCTATTCTGCACTCAGGAGCTACAGTGAGCCTTTCACAAAGTGGATTACATGACTCCTTTGCTCCAAGGGCTCCCATTTCATTCAGCCAAAGTCCTTAATAGTAACCAACAAGTCCCTACTTATGGCAGCTCCTCCCCACCTTTGTCCCTACCATCTCCACCCCCATGATTTTCCTGATTTCCTCGCTCCTTTCCTCACAGCACTCAAGCCCCACTGGCTTCCATGATGCTCCTTATACACACTAGGAATACTCCTGCCTCAGGGCCTTTGTACTTGCTGTCCTCTCTGACTAGACCGCTCTGCCCTCAGATCTCCACATAGCTCCCTCCCTCCTTCTTTCAAGTCTCTGCATCTGCCTGTCTTATTAGAGAGGAATCACCACGCAACCTATAATAGCAATCCCCATCTAGCCACACTCCCTCAACCCCGTGTTCTGTTCTTCTTTCTCTCTCTCTCCTTCCTTCCTTCCTTCCTTCCTTCCTTCCTTCCTTCCTTCCTTCCTTCCTTCCTTCCTTCCTTCCTTTCATTTATTAAATAACAATGGAAGTCTTATTCATTTGTTGACTTCTCCTCCTACTAGAATATAAGCTCCAAGTAGGCAATGGCTTGATCTATGTTGTTTATTGCTGTATCCACAGTGCTTAAAACAGTACATGGTCTGAGCAGGTGCTTAATCAACATCTGCTGAGTGGATGAATGCTGAATCCCTGCCTTCAAACAGTTCACATTCTTGGGGGAGGCAGTTCAGACAGCAGATGCTTCTGGGAAGGTCAAACATCAGTGGGCAGAGCATGGCATGAAATGAACAGACCCGGGGCATCTGGGGATCGAAGGGGGATGTAGGCTCATACAGGGATTGTGCTTAAAAGAACCATAAAATGGACCTCTCGGGGCATCAAGGGGAGGGCTCCCCAAGGGCCACTGCCCTATCTTCTGGTAACTATCTCTACTTTTCCTTTGGGCACCAACACATGAGGGGTGGGTAAGTGATTTAGACCCTAAGCTGACTGCTCACTGACCTCCCCCAGGCCACAGCCGTTGGTTTCGAGAATGGTCATGTGACCAGACAGAGTCAAAGGGACGCCATGAGACCTGGCGGCACTATGATGGGAGCATTTTCTCTCTGTAAGTGGACCTGGGAGGAGGTAAGACACGGACGTACAGTAGCCACCTTATGCTCACAAAGAAAGTGCCGCGCTGGCCTGTGAATGGAGTCAGTATGGGGGTGAGCAGAGCTGAGAGACAAAGAAATGTGAGCCCCTGGTCAAGTGGAACCCTGGACTTTGGTTACATAAACGAATACATGCTCTTTTTGCTTGAGCCAGTTAAGATGTGGTTTTCTGTCACTTGCAACCAGAACAGCCCTAACTGAAGAGCATCAGCGAACTCACGGGCCTGCAGCCATGAGACTGAACGATACGCATATGTGTGACCGTGTGATGCACATAGGAGGAGGCAAGACATAGGAGGCAAGAGCCCCTAACACGGATGCTCACTGGATTCCGACGCATCCTGGCTGCCCCACGGGCCTCTGGAAATGACCTACTGTGCTCAGGCCCATCCCTAAGATTTGCAGGGTGTAGAGTCAGTACAAACGGAAGCCCATATACCATGTGCCTATCTAGTTAAACATTGTTAAGTCAAGCTAACAAACTGTTACATAAAATAAGCCCTTTCCTCTCACCTTGACAAATACAACCACCTGGAAAGCCAGGTGAGAATGGAGACTTCTCATGCCCAGTGACATGGGGAGAGGTGGCAGCAGTGCCTATCCTGTCCCCTTATCTTTGACAACTGGCTCCACCCTGCACAATAAAGGGCCTTGCACTCTCCATGTGGACACCCTGACCCTTGCATCTGAGCTCTGTCCACACCTCTGCAAACATCTGCCCCTTGTTCAGACTTAGATAGAGCCCATGAGTGGGACCATGAGGCATGGCTTTCTCTCGGTAGGACAGCCCAGGGATGAGGCTCATGCAGGCCCGGAGGTGGGTGCAGGGCCAACGGGGCAGGAAATTCAGGGCTCCAGATACTTGGAGCAAAGATTAGAAGGGCGGGGCACAGGGTCTTAACGGGCAGGGCACAGGGTCCTAACGGGCAAGTCCCTTTGGCCCCACTGACCCCTTTTCCAGGAGGAGATGTGTTCCAGAGGAGGCCGAGGACATCACCTCCAAAGCACAGGCCCTGGGAAAAGGGCCCTCTTGCCTGGCTTAAGGGTGGTACCCATGGCTCTAAAGATACAGGATGGTTTCGAATTAGTGACAATGTGTGGTTTTCCTCTCCACTGACATATACTCCCCACTCCCTCACTCCTGGGAATAGGAGACAGTACATAAAGCAGCTATTTTTCCTGAAATGTGTACTTCCCCCAAGAGCCCCAGAGAACGGCATTTATGGCCTAGATGAAAAATACAGCATTCTTGGCAGGGGCGGCGGGGGGGGGGATTAGTTATTGTTAGGAATCTGCTGGAACCACCTGGAACATGGGACAGGACAGCCATGTATGGGAAGCTGCGGGGCCAGTGCAGAGGGCATCTCCTTTGTCACCAGGATTCTTACTAGCCAATGCCATGTGCAGCAGAGGATGCAGAGCAGGGCACATGGTGCCTTCCTGATGCTCCTGCAATTGTGGGACCAGAGGCCAAATCAGGGAAGGACTGTTTTGTCCCTGCTATTGTTACCCTAGAGTCAATGCACCTTGGCTGCACTTTGTGTGAGTGTGTGTGTGAGACAAACCCCGGTGATAATAAATTGCTCAAAAATCGGAACTCTGGGCATGTCGGTAAATTGTCCAATCTAGGGACAGTTCTCCCTTTCTGTGCCCTCGTCCCAAGGAGACCAGTCCCTGACCTCTACTCTCACTGCCTGTTCATGCCGTTCTTCTGCTGTCTGGCTGTGCGGGTGTCTGCTCTGACCACTTGTCCCCTTAAGAGCAGGTGATGGCTGAGGGAAGAGACCACATGTGAGTCACTTTGTAGCCATGGAGGCTGGACACCAACATGGAGGAGATGGTGACAGTGAATAAGTGACTGCTGTCCAGGCCTGGTCACTCCTTGCCCAAGTCAGAGGCCAGGAGCACCCAATAAAATCTGTAGGTTTCTCTCATGTTCCACCTCCTCCCTCTGTTTTGAACCTTGTAGCTGTCCTCTGATATCTCCGGTTTCCATCCTATCATCTCCTGTCTCTACTCTTTCTCTTTACCTCTAGGACCTTCCAAAGGATGACTTAGTCAAATGACCTGTGGGCCTCATTCCCTCCCATGACCACCTTCAAGAATCTGTGTTTTGGATTTCCCCCTTTGATCTAGGCCTGGGCGCAGGCAGGCAAATGCTGCCCTGCCCTCTACACCCACCTAGCTCAGCCTCCTCACCAGGCCCTAGGTCTGGGTATCCTGTTTGACGGAGGCAGGAGAGAGTGGACCAACCACAAATCATGAAGATGTAAAAGATAGTACAAATGATCTTGAAGGAAGTAATTTAGACACCGATTGTGGGGATAATGGTAAAGGTAACTGTAGTGACAGTGGTGAAAGGGAAGACCATGTTGTGGGGCTGGTTATGATCCTGGTGGTGGCATTGATGAGTGTAGAATTGGTGATAATGTTGATGTGACATAATATGGGATGGTGATGATGGGATTGATGGCAATAAATATGTCAATGTCATGACAGTCTTGGTGATGATGGTGGTAGACATGATGACGGTGACATAAATGTTGATGAATGAGGAGGTGATAACAATGTTGGTGGTGACGATGTTGGTGATGATGCAGATGCTGATGCCAGGACCGTGATGGTGATGAAGACAGTAGGGGTGGGGATTCTGGCAAGGATTGGAGTAGAGGTGATAACACTTTTGATGGTGTTGATAAGACTGGCAACAATGAAGTGTCAACACCAGGACTGTAACAGTGATGATGACAGTAGGAATGACGGTGACATTGGCGAGGATGAGATTGGTGATAATGAAGATGTCACTGTCCTGGAGGTGACAGAGATGGCGATGGTGGGGTGGTGACGCTGACGTTGGTGTGAAGAGTGGATGTGATACCACTGTTGATGGTGATGACAGTGCTTGTGGTAATGGTGCCCTGGTGTTGACAGTGGTGGTGATGTGATAATGATGACCACACTGGGGTTCATTCTGCCAGAGATGCCGTCATCAGACCTCACTGTTGGGTGGCAGGAGGGATCACTCCTGCCAATCACCTATGTCTTCTCCTTGGCCTTTCTCCACATCCCTTTTCCTGTCCCCTCCATGTCCCTTCCACCCTCTGATGATCTTCCAATCTGGAAGATCATTGTTTCCCCAAAGGGACCAGGACAGGGGTTATAGCAGCAGCAGCAACAGCAGCAGCAGCAGCAGCAGCAGCAGCAGCAGCAGCAGCAGTTTTATCTCCAGATGTTTCCAGGGCAGCAGCCAACCCTTGTTCTGGCAGCCCTGAGCACACACTGCAGTAATTACATTATTTGTGGCTTCAATTTTGAATCCATTTTCTGGTCATTTTACAGCAACTCAATGGTTCAGAGTCATTGCAGGAGTCCACAGTCTAAATGCAGTTCCCCCCGCCCTCTTTCCATGGCAATTGTAGTTATAGCAAAAATTATCCCAATCAATTTGTGTCTTAAAAGGAATTGAGCAGCCCAGAGAATGAGTGGAGGCAGAGGAGCCTGGGGAGTGCTGGGTCGATGCCAGGCCTGTTCTGGTCAGGCTTGGAAGAAACACCGGCGCTCTCTGGATGCTGGCTCAGGCGCTGCCTGGCAGTCACTCATCTTTTTAATTTCTCCAAAAAAACATTTAAAAGGAAAGACAATAAGTGAAAGTCTCTTTTAATGGGGAAAGGCCTCCTGGGTCTCATGTGGAGGAAAGGAACTAATTCAACCAGAGCTGGCAGGGCTGGCAGTGCCAGGCTCTGTGCCTCTACATCCCCACACCCAACATGGCCCAAGGTGACTGGATCCAGCTGGTGTGAAAGGAAGTGGTGATGGGAACCTCTGCCTAGGGAAAATGAATTATCATTGGGTTAATTAGAATTAGGCCCAAGTTCTGATGCTCCTGAGAATTTGAAAAACCAAAGATCAAAAAGAAAAGAAAGATTACAGAACATGGGGACCCAAGGGGTGGAGGGTACCCAATGGGGAGCATGATCCAACAGCAGAAATGCCTCCAGGGTCAGACAGTGGTGCTTCCAACCACAGCATGGTTGGCACGTCTTTGGTATATTATCATACGAACATTAATGAGATGTAACAAATACAGGAGAGTGCATTCATTTTTAAGCACAGACTTTTATGAATTTCTACACAGAACTGCACTCATGTAACTGCAATGTAGATCAAGATATAGAACATTTCCACACCTAAGAAGGTTTTCTCTCCCGCTTAAAGGTTAACACCCACTGCACACCACTCCCTCCTGCAGAGGCAACCGCTGTTTCCTCACTCAACATGACGGCTACAAGGTTCATCCATGACGTTGTACGTAGCAAGAGTCTGTACTTTTTTTATTGCTGATGCACATTTCATTGTGTATACTCCAGTCTATCCATTTCACTGTTGATGGACCTTTTTTCCAACTTTTGGCGACTATCAACAAAGTGGCTAGGACCAGCCTGGTAGGCTTACATTTAGTTTTAGTAGATACTTCCAAACAGGTCTCCTGAGAAGATGAGCCAGTTTTCACTACCACCAGCATTGTGTAGAAAAAAAAATTAACCTCAACCCCTATCTCCTACCATAAATAGAAAATCTATTTGAGATAGACCAGAGAGCAAAATACGAAAGAGAAAACAATAGTTTCTAGAAGAGAACATAGGAGAATATCTTCATGACCTTAGGATAGATAAGAACAGAACACAAAAGGCATTACCCATAATGGAAAATATGGGTAAATTGGGCTTCTTTAAATTAAGAATTTTGCGCCTCAAAAGATACTACTAAGAGAGTGAAAAGGCAAACGCAACTGCAATAGATACATGCAATATATGTATCCAACCAAGGGTTTTTATCCAGAATATATAAAAGCCTCCTACAAATCAATAGGATAATGACAAGCAAACCAATTTTTTAAAGTGGTTGAAAGTCTCCAAAAAGCACTCCAGGAAAGAGAAAATTCAAATGATTTATTAGCACATGAAAGGATGCTCCACATCTCTGGTCATCAGGGAAACACAAAATAAAACCACAACACAGATGCCCACCATGTAAACCACCAAAACGGCCAAAATTAAAATAAAACTGATTTTCACCCAGAGTTAGTAAAGATGTGGAGCCACTGCCAAGTGGCATCCGTGGCTGGAGGGAGTGCAAATCGGTGTTGGAAAACCTTTTGATCATTTGGACCCCTCTGGCTGGACTTCCAGAACTAGGTGTTTCTGTCTCAGGCCTGTTCACCCATCACTGGGCAGTTTGCAACTTAGGAAAACCATTTGGCTGAATATACACACATCCTATGACCTCACACTTCCACTCGTAGGTATACGCCCAACAAAAAATGTGCACATTTGTGCACCAAAGGACATTTAGAAGAATGTTCATAGCAGCACTACTCTATGGCCATAAATGGAAACAACTCAAATGTCCAACAGTCATTTTTGATTTTGAAAAATTGTGGCATATTCATAAAATGGAATGCTGCACAACAGTGAAAAACAGTACACTACTGTTATATTTAATAACGTAGGTGAATCTCACAGATATATTGTAGGGGGAAAGAAGCAAGACTCAAAAAAATACACACTGGTATTCTATTTATGTAAAGTTCAAAAACAGGCAAAACCAGTGTATGGTACCAGCAATCGGGGCAATGGTGCTACAGTACAGCAGAGAAAAGCCAAGGACAGAAGAGATAGGCAATATTCACGTAATCACACACATGCCAGGGTTCAGAGTTGTGAAAGAAAAGTCCAGAGTGTTATAAGATAGAAGCAGAAAGACCTGACCATAACTGGGGGCTCAGGGAGGGCTCCCCTGAGAAGGATGAGTTAGCTAAACCAAGGGCAGGGCAGAGGTGGGGTTTACAAGGGTAAGGAAATTACAAGCAGAGGGCACAGCATGTGCAAAAGCCCTGAGGTGGGAGGAAGCATGACACCCTGAGAACGGTAGGTATGGCTCATACCCAGAGGCTGAGGGAGTGAGTGGCACAGATGTGGCTGGAAGGTCACACTGGGCCAGGCTGGACAGGCCCTCACGGGCTCTAATAATGATTTAGGGAAAGAAGATGGGACATACCATCCAGGGTTTTAAGTAAAGTCACGTGACCTGGTGCAGGGACATACCATCCAGGGTTTAAGTCACGTGATCTGGTGTAAGGTGGGGAGGGGCTGTGGCTTTGATCACTTGGACCAGTCTGGCTGGACTTCCAGAGCTGGGCGTTTCCATCTCAGGCCTGCTCACCCACCACTGGGTAGTTCCACATATGTAGGACTGTAAGTTTCTAGCGGAGGAAGTGACTCAGAAGGCTCTGCAGCTCTGCCCGGGCTCGCTGTTAGCTGGGGAAGGTCCCAGCACTGAACTGCAAGTGCATCACTAGGAAGTCATTGTGTTATTTTAGTGGTTTTTAGAAAAAAATGGGCAGAAAACAGCCTAGCCCTTTAGGGGTGGTTCTGCCCACGTGGGCCTCTGTGCTCCGACTCTAGGTGTTTGTTCTGTGTTCTGATCTTTTTACTGAGCAGTTTTGGTTGCGTTCAGTCAGTTTCTAGATGGACAAGGCTGGGCAGAGGGTGCCAGCATGGACGCTCACAGGTAGGTGGATACCTGACTGCACAGTGTTGGCCGCAGGGCATGCTGGGAAGACAGCGGGGAGGACGTGTGCAGGGAGGGCATGCCAGCATGGGAGAGGGGTGATGGACAGAAGACCACTCTTTCAGGCTGTTGGGGTGGGGTGGCTAGAGGGTGGGGTGCCTTTAATCTGGGTGCAGGCTGGCTCTGAAACTCAGGGCAGTGGCCTCAAAAATGTCAGAGTTAGCTGTGTTGAATGTCAAGGACACTCCAACCTTCAGTGCACAAGGCAAGGAGAAGCCAAGTGGAAGGGACAAGAGCCAGCAACGGGCAAGCACCTGTAGGTGTGAGGCCAGTGACTTGATGCCTCAACACGTGGAGAACAAGTCAGCCAATGTAAGGAGGACAAAGTCCAATATGGTACTTCATATGTGCTAAGTACTTCACAAAGGTGTGCCCATTTTGTAGATGAGAAAACTGAGGCACATATTGTCCAAGGTCACACACTAATATCAGAGCGGACAGGGGGCAAGTCCAGGCAGTCCTGGCTATAAGCCCATGCTCAGCTGCCTTTCTGTACTGAAATGTTTACCCACAGTGTTGGAAAACAGAGCTAGCAGAAGGTAGCACCTTGGCAGGTCTGCACCTAGGATCCCAGGAGTCCTTAATTAGCTACTTGGAACCCCTTAGAAAAACCAAGGGTCCCCTGTGGATGGGTCTCAGTTTTCCCCAGATGCGTGGATGATGCGTCCCTAAGCTCAACTGACAGGGCTCTTGGACAATGGTGCTCAGACTCCCATGCCCCATCCTCACACCATTCCTTCATTGAGTTACTCAAAGATCACTTCATTGAGCACTGACTATACACCAGTCTTTTAGGTGCCAGGGCTGTACTGGTTAACAAGAGAGAGCTTTCCTTTCAGTAGCGTTGGAGAGAAGGGGACAGATATTAAACACGCACAATTATTTAACTACAAATGTGATAAGAGCCTTGCAGAAGAAAAGCAAGGGACTATTACAGCATATTATAGGAAGGATGACTAAGTCTTCTCTGGGAATGAGAGTCGTTAGGCCCGAGATTTTTAAATGGAGTTCCGTGAAACTATGGATGTTATTCCCTGAGTTATCTAAGCCTTTAAGTTAAATTTAAATTAAATGTATATATATGAACTACATTTTTTAAAACCGTAACAAAAGAGCATACTTGTACACTCACATGTGCTATATGCCATGCTGGAAACTGTTAGCTCATTCAGGTATCGACAAGTTACCTTGTTTGGTGCGTATGTGTATGCGTGCGTGTGTGCGTGCGTGCGTGCGTGTGTGTGTGTGTGTATCTTGGAATAAAGTTCTCCAGTCCTCTCTGTATAGTCATTGGAGTTTATTGTAAATGTCTCACTAATGAGGAAGGATGCAGCCCAACATCTAAAAGAAATTTTTTAAAATTCAGCTGTAGGAAAAATTGATTGGATTACTACAAATTATTTTTATGAATTATGATTTTCTTATTGTCGGGCAACCAAAACAAAATATGAAAACATAGTGAATGCCAAGGCCAATGTCAGATTTCAAGTGTCATCACCACAGCCTTTGGAGTCACACTGTTTTCAGTTACAGAAGCATCTTTGCTGATTTCAGTAATTCTTTTTGTGGCAAGCAAATGTTGCATATTTGAACTTATACATATTCTTTTTTATACGCCTTAAGCATTTTTATAGTCTGGGTAGGATTTCAATGAAATAAAAAATAAGTTTGAAAATGTTGGCTTTGGTTTAGAGGTGTCAGAGGCCTGGGCTGGCTGTCTTACTGTTACCTCCCCAGCTCCATCACACGCCCTACTCCTCACCCCTCACCCCCCTCCCATGGCCCCTCATTCCCTCTGCCAGTGGCCTGGGAACTCCTGATGGACAACCTACTGCTCCTGGGAGATCACACAGCCTAAACTGAACTGCGACAGTCGCAGGTTCTGAAACACGGCAGAAAAGGCTCTAAGCCCCAAGCCCACCCAAACCTCTGGCACATTTTCAGGACCTTGGACAGCAAACAATGCCCTATTCAGGCCCAGGCCTGGAAGAAAGCAAATGGAACTGCACACTCACCCTTCTTGGTGGCTTCAAAGCTGTCGTGGAAGTGAATCCTCTGGATGTCATAGGTCAAGGTTGTATTGGGCAGCAGAGTCCTGTTCCTGTTGATGATGTTGGCAGAAAATCGAAAGGCATGCTCCTCAGCGTTCATGACCTGGGCATTGGGGCCGTCTGCATACTCAAAGATTCCTCCTGTGAGAGATCGGTAAGATTGTGTATGCTGGGGAAGGAAGGGGCGCTAACAAAAATGCTTGGCTCAGAAGGTTTTATGGACAAGATCCCCCACCCCCAATGTTCAATAATATCCTATATAATTCCCATACACAGGAATTGTGCTGAAGCATAAGAATTATGAAAACCCTCCTAATTCATTTCACTCAGCTAGAAAATTACTGATAATAGAGACTGACAAACAGAGCCAAAATAAAATCACCAATTTATTAATATTGCTATGAAAATTCTCAGTAGAGTGCTGGCAAGTAGAATCTCCCAGAATATTATAAGGATAACATACCATGACCATACAGACTTGTATTCCAGGAATGTAAGGGTGGTTCAATATGAATATCACTCCATCACATCAATAGTTTAAAGGAGAAAAAAACATATAACCAACTTACAAAATGCAGGAAGGCACTTAATAAAATCCAATACCTAATGCTGTTA
Source organism: Rhinolophus sinicus (assembly GCF_057876585.1). Lineage (NCBI taxonomy): Eukaryota > Metazoa > Chordata > Mammalia > Chiroptera > Rhinolophidae > Rhinolophus > Rhinolophus sinicus. The sequence goes on from NC_142514.1 coordinate 25,613,965, forward strand.
AGAACGCTTAATAAACTAGCACCAGGAAAGATACTTCCTTGAAGCATCTTTAGCTCAAATCAGCCTTTCATATCACACTAATGGTGAAACGCTAGAGGCAGTCTCATTAAAGAAAAGGGGGCACGATAAGGATTCACACCACACTACTAACCAATGAAATAAGAAAGGAAAAGAATTTAGAGGCATACCTCCTGGAAAGAAAAAAAATTCTTATTTGCAAATGGCATAAGTGCCTTCTTAAAACCCTCAAAATAATCCCTAAACATGAAAACTAGTAGGAACTAGTAGGAGAGTCAAGTTAAAGGACCAGTTAGCACACATTAAGAGTGTTTCTTTATATCAGCAACAATCAGTAAGAAAACTTAATGGCGAAATAATTTCCTTTACAATACTAACAAAAATATTAAATAATATTAAATCAAATAAGAGGTGTCCAATGCTAGTAATAAAAATGAGAAAACACCTTCAATGATAGACATAAAAGTAGATATAAATGAGGAAGCATGTCATGTTCCTGGATAGTTAGGTTCAAGGGTAGAGGTGTCAGTTTTCTACAAATTAATTTTTCAGTTTAATTCAATTCCAATCAGATCCATAGAGGGATATTTATTTTACTTGACAAAATGAGTCTAAAATGCATCTGGAAGACTAAACAGGAGATAACAGCCTAAAAAAAGAGATGAGAGGTGACTTGTACTGCCAGACTTAAAATATATCATAAAGCCAAAATAATTAAAACCATGTCTTAATGGCATTTGAAAACACAGATAAATCAATGGAATGAGATTAAAAAGCACCCAGAAAGAGATTCAAGTAGAGATAAGTATTTAAAGCATGATAAAGGTGGCTATTTCCAATCAGTAGGTAAAAGATGAATTATTTAGTAATTGTGTGGAGACAATTATTCAATTCTTTGGGAGAAATTTAAGTTAGATTCTAATCTTAAGCCATATATCAAAGTAAATTCCAGATGGAGTAAAGATTAAACAGCAAGAAAGCAAGGGAAGGAAGGAGGAAAGGAAACACTATAAAAGTACCAAAAAAAGTACAGGTGATTATTATACAAAATTGAGGTGGAGGAGGTCTTCCTAGGCATTTCAATAAAGTGAGAAACCCTAGGATAAAGATTGATAACGCCATAAAAACAATATAAAATTTGTATTTATCAAAATGACCATAAACAAAATTAAAAGGCAAATAAACTTGTAAATGATATTGGTAACATATATGGCAGTACAAAGGCTGCTTATTTTATAAAAAGCACTTAAAACCCAACAAAAAATACAAACCCTCCAACAGAAAAATGTGTAAAACGCAAGCATGGATGTTTCACAAAAGAAAAAACTAATAATAATAATACAAAGAAGCTATTAACATACGAAGAAATGTGCATTCTCCCTAATAATCAAATAAACTCAATTTAAACCAACAGTGAGATACCAGTTTTTTTTTGCCCATCCCATTGGCAAACATATAAATTATAACATCCAGTTTTGGTGAATGTATCTGGAAACAAACACATGCTTAACTGTTGGTGGAAGTGGGAACTGGTACACCTGCCTTCTTTGGGGGCCATTAGAAATACATCAAAAGCCTTCAAAATGCTCACATCTTTGACTCAATACTTCAGTTTCTAGAACTTGACTGCAATGATGGACACACAGATATGTACGGGGAGGGGGAGCTAGAGATGGGCAACACCAGAGAAATAATAAACTGCAATTGGCTATATATTTCCATATAACAGTAAAGAGTCAATGATTTGGGCAACATTCATGATCTATTTCAAGTGGAAAACAGAGGTTAGAAAGCAGGAAATACAGTGTGACCCCCCATGTTAGGAGAGGAAGAATGGAAGGAAGATGAGGAACTTGTAGCACTGACATAAGATTAGAGACATTTCAAAACAACACAAGTGAATAGTCTTCTGTGGTAGATTTATTTTGTTCTCTGTGCTTTTCTATATTTTCCAAATAAAACTTTATTCTTTAAAAAAAATCAACTTTATTATTTACATGAAGAAACTCCACACAATTCACCTCGTTTTAAGTGTCCACTGATTTTTAGTAAATTTACTGAGTTGTGTGTAGCCACAATCCAGCTTCTGAACATTTCCATCACCCCAAAAGCTCCCTGGTGCCCACTTACAGTCAATCATTGTTTTTGCCCCCAGCCTTTGGCAACCACTAATTTACTTTCTGCCTCTAGAGATTTGTCTTTTCTGGACATTCCTGATAAATGGAATGATGCAATATGTGGTCTTCTGATCTGGCTTCTTTCACTTAGCATAATGTTTTTGAGGTTTATCCATGTTGTAGCATGTTTCAACACTTCATTTCTTTTGTTATTAAATAATGTTATTTTTTATGGAGGTACCATTGGGTACCTCCATAGATGTAGTTGTTCACTCACAGTTGATGAGTATTTGGGTTGCTTCAATAGTTTTCAAATTTTTAAAAAAATAGTGAATGTTTTAAAAAGTGGACAAATACTCCTGCACCCCTCCCCCCAACACACACACACACACACACACACACACACACACACACACACACACCAGTATTACAGCAGGTGCATAAACGTGCTGAACAGGCACATACAACAAGACAAGAAGAATGCATTCCAAAACATGAAGAGGGCTTCTCTCTGAGTGGTAGGATTATGGGTGACTTTCATTTCCTTCTTTGTGCTGTTCTGTATTTTCCAAAAGTTCTGCAGTGAGCATGTGTCATATTTCTCATCAGAAAAGCCATCATGTGATTGTGTGTTTAAAGGAAAATAAATGATCAAAATACCACATGACCCAGCAATTCCATTTCTAGGGATGTAAATTTGGCAAAAGTCAGAGATACATAAACACCTTTGTGGATAAGGATAGTCTTGACATGCTATTGAAAAAAATAGAAACAACTTAATGTTCCAAAGTGAGATAACTCAACATATCAAAACCCACCAATACGGCAGAACAACTTGCGGCATTAACAGTCAGAGTATAGGATAGTATAATGTGTTGGGGATTTGCTTCCAAATAATATGGGAGGGGTGGCTATGAAGGGGGTATGAATTGGGCAGGATGGGCCACGGGTTACTGGGGTGAGGTGGGGGCTACACAGGGACTCATTCTCACTAAGTGTATATGACAGACATTCTCCGCAATAAAATATTATTTTTAAATCACAGTATAAGTAAGACAAAAGTCACAAATCAAGGTAGTACAATTAGAAAAGAAGCACAATATTATTCGCAGATGTTTATGACCACATTCTTAAAAACTCAAGAGAATCAGATGAAAACCTAGCAGAAGCTAAACAGCGAGCTGATCAAAGGGCTAGGATGCAAACACAGAAAAACGTGTAGTCTTCCTCTATGGCAGCAACAAACCATGAGAAATTATAAGGGAAAAAAAGAGACCCTATTCACAACAGCAACAACAAAAAAATAAAATAGTTTACAATAAATGTACAATTCCTATATCAAGAAAACTACAAAACTTTACTGGGGAACATAAAAGACTTGAATAAATGGAGAGGCATAACTTTCTCCTGGAGAGGAAGACTCAATATTGTAAAAATGTCAGTTCTCCTCAAATTAATTTATAAATTTAATGGAATTCCAATTAAAATCAGAAAGGACATACCAGAAGGGCATACACCAAAATTTTAACAGAGGTTCATTTGAGAAAGGCGAAAGATAATGGATTGCTTCTGCTTAGTGCTTTTCCCCCCAAGTCCTCTGCATTGAGTGATAACTTTGGTAATAAGGAAAAAACCTTTAAAAAGAGCTCTTAAAGAATACTTAATGACACAGGAAATGCTCATCTTTTCTTCCCCGCCTCCCAAGCAACAAAATCATACTACAGTATGATATCTATTTATTAAACCAAAAGCATATATTTATATTTATAGCAAAAAGACTGGAAGGATTTGTATCAACATGTTACCAGTGAGTATTTCTGAGTCAAAGGGGTTTATGGAGACTTTGAATCTTGCTCTTTGTATTTTCTTGATTATTTCCAAATGATTTACAATAGATATGTACTATTTTTATTATTTTAAAATGTAGAAATTAAAGAAGAGAGCCTGGGGAGAAGTCTGGCCATTATACATCCCAAATGAGGGTCAAAGGTCGTGGGACAAAGCCATTTCCTAGGGCTTTACACCTTCTTCCAGGCCTCTACACCTTGGCAGGTAAGGGAAATAGGAGAGAGAGAAGCTGGTATCTCACAAGGGTAGTGATACATCTCAGCCCCTGAGACCCACCACGCCCAGAGACAGAGCTCAGTCTCAGACCACAGTTCAGTTCCATAAACACACCCCAATCTCTGCCATGTACCAACCTGTCACTGGGTACTGAGATACCAAGAGAAGTCAGCGCTGGGTCCCTGCTACCCGAGAGCACTCAGCCGACAATAACCAGCATATGTGTGGAGCAGTAGTGGAGAGGTTCCCAACTCAGGATCCAGTGACAGCCACACCTCAGTCTGAACCCTAGTTCTACCCTAGGAAGTTATTCAGTCTCTCTGAGACTCAGTTTCTCCATCTGCAAAATGGGGTGCATACTTCCAAGGGTTGATTCTTATGGGTAAAAAAGAAAACTAGTAACTAAATTCATGGTACACAGCCAAGAGTTCTCACAGGAGAAGAGAAGCAATGCTGTTTAGAAAAACAAAATGAATTTTGAACTTCCACATTCTAGGGCAGGGGTTGACAAGGACCAGATAAATATTTTGGCTCTGTGGACCAGATGGTCTATTCAACTCCTCCACTGTAGCATGAAAGCAGCCATAGACATCATGTAAACAAATGGGTATGACTGAGTTCCAATAAAACTTTATTTACAAAAGCAGGTGGTGGGCGGGATTTGGCAGTCCATGCACTCTGGCTATAGTTTGTCCCCTGTTCTAGGGGAAGGGCAGCCTTTATCTCAGTGATAAAAATACCTTAGGGCCTATATGGAGAAGATACGATTATGATAGTACTAAATTGCTATGCAAAAAAAAATACTAAAATGGGACGTTGTTGAATGGGGAGGATGGGACAGAAGGGCCTAAGAGAAAGGGAATAGGTAGGAAGTGGGTCCAAAAATGAGAGAAAGGAGAATATCACCCAGGCCCAAAGGCAGGCAAGGCAGGTAAGAAACCTTTCACGGCGGGAAGGAGCATGTTAGCAGTGATGCTCGATGCTCCCTTTCCAGTTAGCTTGCACTGTGCGGTCACCTCCCTTTCTTACAGGAGCCCATTGGTTAGGAAAGTCTGCCACAGAAAACTGACACCAACTTGTGCTTTGGCGAAAATGACGGGCGGTGGGCAGTGCCCAGCCCAGGGTGAAGCAGGGCAGAGAGGACAAGAGGTGCAGGAAGCGGATTGAGACAGGAGATGAAAAATTCAGCAGAGAAGGAAGTTGGAGCAAGAGGTGCTTAGGAGAAACGGAAAGCCCTGGAGCATTCTCACAGGTGAGAGAGACGCCCACCACCCCCAAATGCAGCGTAAGGATCGGAGTCATTCTACTTGAACATGTAAGGGCAAGGTGACCCCAAAAGTGTTAAAGTCTTGGGACACCCAGGCAGCAAATATTTGGGTACAACACAGAGGTTCAGAGAGTGGGTTCTGGGTTTGAATCTTAGTTCCATTCATAGGCTGCCCTTTTCTCTAGAGAATTGTTCTCAGTTGCCCAGAAGGTTACATCAATCACCTGTGCCCTGGGGGCAGTCTGCAGCCAATGACTGACTAATACTGGGGCTCCAAAGAGTGGAGATAACTCTGTGGTGGGTGTATGCTCCAGAACCCCCAACACCCTCCCCCACTGCATCAAGCAAAGGCCAGATTTTCCTAAGGACACATCTTTGCCTCCAGCCCTGCCCCCCAGCTTTGATCCCTCCCTACTGGCTTTTCCTAAAGAGCACTCTTCCCCTCTATCGACCCCATGCATCCGAATCTCTGCCTCAGGCTCTGCATCTAGGGGTCCTGACCTCAGATGGGGGTGACATTACTTCGGAGGAAGTACCGACCACATTTAGCCTTTCATGATTATGGAGGAAGAGAAGAGGGCACTAAACCTGGTCAATTAATAAACGTTGAGGGTTCTTTTTTCTACCCTCTTCCTTTTGCGTCCTCTTGCCCCTCTTCCTTTGTGCAGGGGGCTTCAGAAGCTCAGGGTCTGAAGGGCTGTGTTCTGATTCAAGCTCTGCTTCACGGAACAAAGGCTGCTTTGGGTCTTGGCTTCTGGAGAGAGCAACCTACCCGCCTCAGAGGCCGCTCCCCCATTCCACTGGCTCCTCTTCATTTTCTTTCTTCCCATCCATTCCTCATGATCGCTATTTAAAGAGGCTAATAAGTAGGTTGGCACCATTGATTAATGCATAAACTTAATCATGATTGCATAGTGTAATTGGCATTAATTTGAAGAGCCAGTTCATTATGAAAATAATTGTCACTGCTTTCTGCTTTAATAAAATGGAGCAGACACACCAGGGATGGGGTCTGAGGGTCTGAGGGAGTGTGTGTGTGTGTGTGTGTGTGTGTGTGTGTGGTGTGTGTGGTGTGTGTGTGTGTCTGTGGTGTGGTGTGTGTGTGTGTGTGTGTGTGTGTGTGTGTGTGTGTGATGGATCCCAGAAGATGTAAACAGGGGGTGGAGCACAGGTGCAGCTGGAACATTTTTTCAAACAAAATCTTGAGTGGAAATCGAATGGTTAAACAAATAGTAATGATAATAACAACAAGAACAACACATCGTGTCAGAGACGATGCTGAGTGCTTTCTACCCACTTCATTTAATACTCGTAAGAACCTCTACAGCCACATTAGAAGCTATTATTGCCCCATTCTACATAAGAGATAACTGAGGCCCGGGGGGGTTAAGGATGTTGTTAAAACTACTAAATGGCAAATTCTCTTCTCTCCTACAACCAAAGCCAACTTCCGAGAGCCAATAGTTAAATTTTTGGAAATTTTGAAAAACAGTTATTAAACTCTTGGCAGCTTGAAATAGGCCACAGTGAAAGTATTTACACCACAGAAATAAGCAGATGCTACAAATTAGGACTTTTTTCTGGAGAGCACATTCATTAGCCCACCACTGCCCAAGCCCATTTCTATCATCTGGGCTCTTAGAGACTTGATGCCACCGTTCCTGAAAAGGCTCTGTAGTCCCCAGGGCCCTGCCAAGCACCACAGCATAAGGACAATTGCTCAGACCTAACCTTACTTACAGACAGTGGAATTCAGGGCCGGGAGTGGGGGGTGGAGGGATGGAATTGGCTGTGCCAACTGGAATCAACTTCCTTCTTGCTCCTTCTACTATGTTTTGAGAAACATTCTGTTGTCATATGTTTTGAGAAACATTCTGAATACCCTAAGCATAAATGCCCATATGTTTAAGATTGCTTTTCTTCCCTCTCTGGAAATGTGCCCAAATGGTGGAATTTCCCTGCCTCCCAGGTAAGCATGCTATGGTGGCCTGTGTGAAGCTGAATGTGACCGCAAAAATCAGGAGGAAGGGTTGTCATTGCTGCTCTGCCTCGCCTCATCATTCAGGGCAAGGGTCCTAGAGACAGCTCCCTTCCTGTCCCTCATTGTCTGGGCAGATGGCCCTAGAGGTCCCCCAAGGCACAGGTCCCAGGGCAGATGGAGCTGAAGGCTGGGTCCCTTGCTTAAGCCCATGACCTCAAGACCATCTAGGGCCGGTCTGGAGTCTGTTGAGATTTTTCTTTCTCTTGAACAACTTTGTGCTCTTGAACTTGGCCCTTGTAAAAGCAGCCTGGCCAGCCCAGCTCTGAGCTCAGTGAGCAAGGGAGGCTCAGGCAGGGCCTGCAGCACGCTGCCACCGTCTGCCTCGCAGTCAAGTCCCAGGAGACATTCACATGCCCAGCACCAAGCCCAGGCACAGTCTGTCCTCTGGGTCCTGAGTGTACTTTCTTTATCTAGTCTGCTTTGTTCTTCTGAAGTTTCCAAGGTGTCGTCGACTAATTGAGATCCTGACCAGTGAGACTGTTGCCAACAGCCTCTTCCTGGGGCCACCTCCCTGGCTGTTCTGATCAGGGTTCTCTCTTCTCCCTGCCAGAACCCCTGCGGCTCTGCAGCCTGCGGGTTAAGAGCCAGGCTCTGCTCTCTGCTGCACCTTAGCTAGCCTTTCAGGGGCCCTCTCCGTGCCTTGGAACTTGCTTTTTGGGTCTCTCTGTGCTCTTGTCGTAGCAGGAAGAGGAGTAAGGGAACAAATTGGCTGGCTTTCCCTGATGGACATAGTATATGGTTTATAGAAGGTGAGCAGTGCCCAGCAGAAAAGGTCCAGGGATGGGCTTTCTGAGGTTATAGGCAAGGAAGGGGAGACAAGTATATGTGTCTCTTCTCTCTCTCTCTCTCTCTCTCTCTCTCTCTCTCTCTCTCTCTCTCTCTCTCTCTCTCTCATTCATTCCCCAAGCAGTTTATTGGCTACCACTGTGAAGGAGGCACCAAGCTGGGCAGTGGGTGAGTCAGAGAGACCAGACATACTCTCAGCCCTTCAGGAGCTCATTGCTTGAAGAAGAGATGAGAGGAGGGGCATGAAGAAACACTATAAGGATAACAACTCTCCTTATAAGAATGGCATACAAAGCTGGGGAGACTCAGAGAGGAGAGTGTGGGGTAAAAGTCTTCATGGAGGAAGCAGCATCTGACCTGCTTAGAGCTAACATGTGCAGCGAGTATGGCAGCCAGCGGGGGAGAGGCTGGTCTTGGGTGTGTATCAGGGGCATGAGAACTTGTGCTAAGACAGGGCCAGTTGGGGGAGGGAGGGGCCAGGCAGGAAAGGAGCTACAGGGCTTGCTTTTCAAGGACTGGGCAGAGATGAGATGAGGGAGGGAGGTGGGGTCTGGGAGAGGGTGCATCGGGAGATGACTCCAGAGTCTGGAAGTTCAGTTCAGTATATGGACTCGGCAGCCAGATGGCCTGGCTTGGAAATGACCCCACGGCTCTCCGGCTGAATGTCCTTGGGCAAGTCCCTTCTCTGCCCTACGCATCTGTTTCATTATCTGAAGACAGGGATATTAATAGCACTTACAACATAGGGCTGTTTTGAGGCTTAAATGGCATAAATCAACCAAGGCACATTGTGAGCCCTCGATAAGAGTAAAGCATTATTATGAGGTGACAGGGAAGCTGGGGGGGCCTTTAACTGAGATGAGGGCATCCAGAGAAAGAGCAGATCTTAGGAGAGGATGTGCACTCTCGTGGGGTCCCAGGGGAGGGGCTCCTGATTGAGTCCCAGGGCCTAGTGGCAGTTGTTTTAATTGATCTGGTGATATGTGGAGCTTGTCTGTACAACAAGTCAAATATTGCAGAATCGACCGAGTCGGGAGGATGGCTGGAGGCTTCCTTTGCTGCCCAGAGACCCTGATGACCGATGGGCTGTCATCAGGCGGAGGAGCAGGAGGCAGAGCTGCTGGGGAAAGGGCTGGGAGGGGGGTGCTGCAGAGGGCCCCAGTGAGCAGTGAGCGCCCTTGCCAGAGGGGCGGGAGGACGGAAGATCTGGCATCGCCAGACACTGGTGGGGCCATCCCACCTCCTAGCTGGGCGGAGCCATCACACAGCCCACGCTCCCACACATGCCCACAGCAGAAAGGCCAGCCCTAACCTTGGCCTTCCAGGCCCTTCTAGGTCCAGCCCAACCTCTCTCCAGCCTCAGCTCCTCCAGGCAGCATGTCCTCCACCCACACTAGCTTCTCACCCTTCCCTCCATGTTTCCGACCCTTCGCATGTGCTCTTCCTCTGCCGGGAGCACTATTTCTTCTGTTTCCTCTTTGCAAACCTGGCTTCCCGATTCGTCTTCTGCGCCTTGCAGCAGACACTGTCCTTATGCCCTTTCCCACTCCAGAGGCCACCAGCACACATTTCCCCTGCCTGCCCCGGGCCTGCTCCGGCAATGGTGGAGGCGTGACCAACATAACACAGACCACAGGAGCCAGGGGGTTATGGGCCCAGGAGCCAGGGGCAGGTGGACGAACCCCAGCTTCCTTGTCCCTCCCTCAGAGGCACAATTTCGGGGCACCATCTGCAGTTTCTCAAAGGGCGCCAGCAGGGCTGAGCCTGGCCACCCACAGTGTAACCACCTACTCACACACCTTCCTGCCCTTCCCTCCCTTTCCTGGGCATCCCCATGCTTCCTGGTGGCATCTCCCAGAGAAACCACTCCCACCCTAGTCTTTGTGGCAGGGCCTGCATTTGGGGGTCCCGGACTCAATCACCTTCCCCAAGCTCCGAATTCCTTTTGCTATGTACCCTCACATGTGTTGTGATGTATCGTGTGCCCCCCTCCCCCATTCGGCTGTGGTCATCTGGAGGGTGGGGACACCCCTCAGCCGTCCTGGCATCTCCTTCCTGTCCCCAGTGCCTGACACACTATCAGCAGAGAGGATGTGAAGACATGTTTGTTAAATATAAGTGCACGTGCATGTACACGGACACACACACACACACACACACACACACACACTGCTTGTTTTGAAAAGCTAATTCCAGTTCAGGACTTTGATACCTAAGTGACAAAGCAGAAAACACACAAATATCCTTCACACCATCTCCTATGACGCTGCTCAGCCAGGAGGTCCTGCAGCTTTCAAACCCAAGCCCCGCAATGCTGGGCTCTGCCCAGATGAGGAAGCCGCCACTGAGGCGCCCGCAGTAGGCCCCGCCCCTCACAAGGACAGACAGAGTGCTGTGTGCCTGCTGACGTGCTTGGGTGCCTGTATGGAGACGGCCTGGTTCTCCCCGGCTGGAAGAACCAGCCCTAATTGGGGCTCATCACCAAACCCTGGGGCACCTGCTACACAGTGGTGCCAGCAGCTGGAACATAGATAGCCCTGCCTCTGGCAGCCCCTACGCGCTAGCCTATCTGCCCACAGCCCTGCCCTGAGAATGCCAGGAGGCCCAATCTCAGGCCACTCCAGATATGGCGTGGGCAGAGGCAAAGGGCACAGGGAGCAGAAGCCGGAGAAATTAGTGGAGGAGAAAGAGGCAGCTCGTTCTGCGTTATTACTCCCATCCTCATCTGTTTTAAATATCAATTGCTATGCAGGTTAAACACTTATTCAGATGCCTTTTAGCTTAAAAGCAAGTTAATTGATCTCTGGAGATCCTGAATGAACAGTGAAGAAACTGCACTAATTATAGAATCAACTTCCACTTCTCTATTTTGTTTTGTTTCTTCTCTGACAATACTGCTGGAGTGACAGAAAGGGGCCTGGTAGACAAAAAACATGTTGTTTTCATTAGGCTGCAACAACAAACACAGCCTCTCCCTGCCTCCTCCCACTCTGGGATGAACTCTCCCAGGTGGGCCTCCTGGCCACACCTCTCCCCGGTGGGAACTCTCAAAGGCAGCACTTTATGCTGCTGAAAATACCAGCTCAGTTCACGATTAGCCAGAACCTACCACAGTCGTCTACCCTCTTTCCACCCACCCTGCAGGCCTTCCCCACCCCTCCAGAGAAAACCCGCACATAAATGGGGCTAAAGCTGCTTCCACTTTCTGCTGACGTACTCTGACCTCCTCTGGGGTCTTAGCTCATGACTTTGCACTGGCCTCCCGGAAATAGACGGTATAGCCCAGCTTCGCCTTGGCGTCCTCTGGTCCCTCCCACAGCTCCCTGCTCACCTGGAAGTTCCCACGCTGCAGCCCCACGCAGCCTGGACCACACGCAGTGTGGGAGGCTGGGGTTCCTCAGCTGCTAACAGCAGATTGCTCTCTCCTGCCTGGGGAGACGTGTCCTTCCGCTTTCTCTTCTCATCCCACCCAGGTTCTGACTCCATCCACTGTGCTGCCTTGGGTAGAACAGAGAATGGGCACCTCCAGTCTGGCTCGAGGGACAGCTGTGTCCCTGCTATTGCAGTCAGTGTGCAGGGGGTCTAACGTCTTCCGTACACTTGGGAAACTAGAAGTTAAACAAGGCTGAGCAGGTTTCTTTTCTGCAGGACTTCTCCGGGCATTTACTCCGCTCTCGTGCAAATTCTGAGATGGGGCAGAGCAAGCAACATTTCCCCAACTTACTTGATAACCGTGGGAACCTTTTCCGGAAGAGCATCTCACTGGAAACACGCTTCGGGAATCGCTGCATTACAGTGATTTGGGCAAAAGTATTTTCCCTTCTGAGGTGCGAGCTATTTGAAGTGCTGAGCTGGAGCCTTCACATCTCAGTCCGCCCCACACCCCTGGTCCCCAGCCATGAGCGCCGGTGACAAGAGTGAAAGTATGACAGCGACAGTGTCCGATCTACTTAACACTGGGGGTCCAGTGCAACAGGTTTGGTTTGTTACTGGATTGATTCTGGGACACTGCTTGTTATAACACAGCTTAAAGGTGTGATGACTCCGCTAGGTTTTCATTCATGCGCGCGCGCATGCGTGCACCTGGGCAGGTGTGGGCACACATCTCACCTGGGGGAGGGCACAGCAGGGAAGGGAGCCAATTCATCAGCCCAACGCTTTGTGCCTCTCTCCCCAAGGCATTGGGTTGAAATAGAGATTCTGACTTAATTATGATCATTAGCACATGAGACTCCTTGCATCTTCACAAGCTCTCAGCTCATACAAAGGAATTCCCGTCACCTTGTCCCCCACTGACACCGCTGATAGAAGCTTTCATCTACTCAGCCCTTCCTTCATTCAACAAACGCTCAGGAAACACCTCCCTGTGTCAGGCACCGGGCACACAGCACATAACAGTAGGGGAGCCCTCTACCTGGGTAACACAATGTTTCCTCAAAGTTCTTAATGTAGGTTGAAAATGTGCTTGTTATCTGGTTTATAGTCTGCTTCTCCCTGCCCCCCCCCGCCCCACCACCACGAGAATATAAGCTCTTTGAGCATACAGATGTTGTCCATCACTTTCTCTCCAGTGCTAGAACAGGACTTGACACATAGTAGGCACTCAATAAGCATTTCTCAACTATGTATCAATATGTATGAAACATACAAATGTAAGCAAGCATAAAATGGCTAAACAACAAAACTCTAGGGAAGGTAACACATGGTTGGCGGCTTTTAACCATAAGGCAGAAGGGGACACCACAACAAGCAAGAAGATAGTTCGGGGCTTTTACACGGTGAGGTGAGCGCAGGGGGGAATTTCTTATAGGAGCATCCAGACCAGAAAGCTGAACATGAATGGCCAAACGCCAGCAAGACTCCTCATGCCCTCCAGTCACCGCCCCTCAGTAAGCCCAGCCCCTCAGTAAGCCCAGCCCCTCAGTAAGCCCAGCCCCTCAGTAAGCCCAGCCCCTCAGTAAGCCCAGCCCCTCAGTAAGCCCAGCCCCTCAGTAAGCCCAGCCCCTCAGTAAGCCCAGCCCCTCAGTAAGCCCAGCCCCTCAGTAAGCCCAGCCCCTCAGTAAGCCCAGCCCCTCAGTAAGCCCACGGTGGTTTGTAAGGGCAGCACAGCAGGGGCATTCTCAGAACTGGAGCAAAGTTTCGCTCTCAAAATTTGCATGGAGCGTCAGCAACCAGGGAGAAAAAGAATAGCTTGAATTTTTAAAATATAGGTTTAAAGATGCTGTCCGCTAAACCCTGAACTTTGAACAAATGCGAAGACAGAATTTTCTGTATAACCATCTGGTATGGATGAGCAGAGGTACCAACAGCAATTCAGGAGTCATAAGACGGATTCTATTAATACTACGCTTCTCATTTTGCGTTCAGAGGAGGAAACGGAAGCTCAGAGAAGTTAGTGATTTGTCCAAAATCACACAGCTTCTACAGATCAGGAGTCCTGCTCTGTTTTGGTGTGATTAAGAGCCTAAGGCCTGTAAACAGTACACGGGTGAGGAAATGGAGCATCTAGCCCAGAACCAACATGGAAGCCCCTTCCTAAGCCTTGTCTGGGAATGGATCTCACCAGGTAGTTACCACCAGCACCCAGAGTCCTTGAATCTGTAGGTTATTCATAAATTCGTGTTGTTAGATGTATGTTTAACTATTTAGCAAATGGTGTGTGGTTCTCATTCTACCGTATGGGTTCAGTCGTTTCCAACCCATTCTTTCATTGCTTTAAAAGGTTCTAATTAACAACAGCAGCAACAACAACAACAAAACCCTTCGGGTATTTCCAAGTAGAAAGAATTAGTCCATGAGAATCAACAAGTGAAATCTTGTTTTCCAGAAGGACAGATCAAGTAAGTGCCCTTCCACAATGGGCCCCGTTCGTGCCTGGGTGGGCTGCCTGTCATCCTCTCCCAGGAGAAGGGTGTTCAGCATCACCCCCAAATGCACGCTGCCTTTGATGAGAGGCTGACAGTCTCCAGGCTGTGGCGGAACAGGCGTTGGTCTGAGGAAGGATCTCTGTCCTGTGATATGCCTTCAAGTCCTCCCCAGTTGCTCCAACACGACATTTCTGAACTCAGATATAACAGGTCCTCAAGTAGCTCCATTTCATCCAACGGCATTTCGTTATAACAATGAGATGCCGTATGAACTTAAGTCCTCTTTATATCGATTAGCCTAGGGTAAAATTGGCTTTGTTATACGTCATTTCACCGCAGTTCCAAGAATCCATTGACAATGTTAAGTGAGTACTTCCTGTGCAGTATTTTCTCCCCAAACCTACTCTTTCCCTGGACTTCCCATCTCAGGGAAGGGCACTGATGCCCTTTAGGGGTCCAGGCTGAAAATCTTGGTGTCATTTCTAGCCCCCATCTCCCTCATTTGAACAAAGACTGAATTTGGGGCTCCCCTGCCCAATGACTCGGGGACCTACCTTTCCTATCTCCATCATGACCCTCCAGCGCACACCCTGGACCATGGCACGAGCGTTTTTATGCTCTCCCTCCTCCCCCTCCCTCTTCTCAGTCCACTCTCCAAGCACTTGCCCCAGTGAATCCCAAAGCACCAACTCAGTGGGCCTGGCACTCTGCCTCACACCCTCCCTGCCTTTCAGCTGCCAGCCTTCCTATTATAAAAGCTATGAAAGAAATAAACAGGGTGAGATGATAGTGAGTGCCTAGAGGGGACTGTTCTTTATGACTCTCCCAAGGGAAGTTCAATGCAACAAACATTTATTGGTATCTTCTCAGTGCAGGGGAGTGGAAAAATGGATGAAATGGATGAGTCCGTCATCTCCTCGGGTTGCTCACAGACTGAAGAGGGAGAGTCAAATAAAGAAGTAATTAAAAATAGGGTGATGACTGCTCTGTTGTGATAAATGCTAAGTTTTTTAGGAAATGAAAATGGCCAGGAGAAATCCCAGAAGGCTTCTTAGAGGAGGTGATATTTAAGCTGGGATTTGAAGTGAGTAGAAGCTGATTGAGCAGAGGCGTAAAAGTGCTAAATGAGCAGAGGACCAGTAGGAGTGGAGCATGAAAGAGCCTGGTGATTTCAACAATCAGGCAGGGGTCAGGTATGGTTATGCGCTTCCTCCCTGTCCCCCCACCCCCACCCCGCCACCTACTACACCATCTCCTCCTGGGCATCAGTTTTTCTCAGTCCCTGACTCAAAAAGATGTGCTGCCTTGAGAAACTGCTGCTCCTTTCTCCAGTGCTGCTGTGCTCTGCTCACAGCTGACACATTGGGATTACGTCTCCACAGCATCTCCCAGTAAGTATTGGGTCTGCCAGTAAGCTCAGCCATGGAGAACCGGAGAGAGTTGTGGGAATGCACAGTGCCCAGGGCCTCCCAGGGCCTCCCAGGCCCTGCCGCTGCCGTCGAGCATCCTCATGAGGAGAGGCACACGGTGCAGAGAGCAGGACACAACGCTCCTCCTACCCCAACAGCCAGCGCCAGACTGGCCGTCAACAGAAGCACGCGGGCTTGCTTCTGCTGGATGTAGCTTGGCTCCTAGTTCTCAAGAGCAAGGCCTATGTCCCACCCCCCACTCAGCCCTGCCATGGGCCTAGGACCACAGCCGAGCAAGGCTGGGAGGGAATTAGGGAGCTGCAGCGAACTAGTTCCTGAAGCTCGTCTGTGCTGATTGTGTGCCCTGGCTCTGGGAGCTCATCTTGTCCTGCCTGGCTCACTTGTCTAATGCCTCAGTTTCCCTAGAGGGACCAGGGCATAATGGCCTGAAGTCAGACTGCTTTGGTGCGCCTCATGTCCCAGCTTAGCTACTAACCAGCTGTTACTCACCCTCTCTGTGTGTCAGTTTTCACATCTGTGAAATGGGGGTTTCGCCTCCCAGTGCTGTTTGGCAGGTTAGAAGAAATTCTGTACATAAAACCCTCAGCCCAGTGCCAGCAGAGTGCATGAGCTCTGTGGCCTCTGAGTCTCCCTTTCTGAGGCTCTCTGCCTGAAGTTCAGGGTAAGGTCTGCCCCTGAATTTATAATTCCTGGGCCAGCCTCACCTTTTGTCCATGCCTGATCCCCATCTGCTGTGGGGATAGATTGCGGGTCCCCCAGCTTCCTGTGTCTATCTATCCAGCACCTGCCCCTTCTCCCTGAATCAGGTGGGTCCTGACTGCTCATACCCACCTGAAGTTACCTGGGGTCAAGTCTCCCCCATGCATCAGCTCCATACTCAGCTCAGTTCTCCTTTGAGGAGGTTGAGCTGAGACCTGTCCCTGGCGTCTCTGGGCCCCTTTAAGAGGAGCCATGACTGCCCCAGTGCCATTTCCCACATGCAGCCTGGGTTTTGCTCCAGCCAAGGCCCTTACGCTGTTTGCCTGGTAATGGTTGGGGGAGTGAGCTGACGGGCAAAAAAGAGGCTCCATTTCTCTATGGGACCAATTTGTGAGCTTTCAGAGGCAGCTCTCGCTCTTTTCTCCATTTCTGCCTTGTCTCTGCCTGCCTGCTGCTCCCACTCAGTCTACTGGCTGTTAGAATTCTGAAGGAAGCCGGAAAGGTGAGACTCACTGTCTGTCAGCCAGCCAGTACAGAAAACCCATGCCCAGCCAGAGGTGGGGGGCAGAAGGGGAGCAGCCTCTGCAGGACCCAACTGGGAGGGCCAGAGAGAGGTTGAGTCCTGTGGGCAGACAGCAATGCAGAACTGCCCCCTCTGGCGCCCTTTGCTCTTGAAAAGAAACAATAATACCTAGTGGTTAGGAGCACAGCAGGGTTTGAGGCTCAGCTCTGCCCTGCTGGCTGATAACAGGATGGTGAAGTGGTCAGCCATCCTCACTCCTCTGCCCCCTCAGGCTGCATGACCTCAGACAAGCCTGTCATGCTCCGTGGGTCTCAAAGTCCTTAACTACACATGTGGGGGGTGATCTTGCTGGTACATAGACAGAGTCAAATGCTATTTAAGTAGTGTTACAATTTTCTGTGTGACCTTGTAACACTGCTTAACCTCTCTGAACTTGATTTACAGGGTTTTGCGAGGATTGAATGAAATGCGGCACATATAACCCTCAGCAGAGAGCCTGGTGCACAGAGAACTCTGAGAAACAGCAGCTAGTGTTGTTTTCATTACCATATTTCACTGATTCCAAATCATCTTCCCAACACACACACACATTTTAACATCCTTGAAATGGAGATGGGTTTTGCAATAGACGATAAGAAAGCACAGCGTCATAGTTTAATTTGTGGCATTTTTTTCCTTAGGGAAGTACACACCATTATGTATCTTATAGTCAGTGGTGTTACAGAATTTATGAAATCAAAGCAGACCAAGGCAAGAGGGAGAGTTCCCACTGAGGATCTGGCCCTGCTGTGTCCTGAGGGTGGGGTCCTATCCGCCCTAGCCTCCCTCCCATTGCTCCAGCCCCTCCCTCACATCTGCCCTCTCTTTCCTCTACGAGTGAGGCCTTGATGTCCTTTCAGACAGGGACACTTGGAGCCTGAGGTAGAGGCATTGCCTCAGAGAGGCATTTTCATACTGCTCACCCGGCCCTTAGAGGGCGAGGCCCCTGTGACCACAGCACCCGCTGAGGGTAGGTGAGAGCTGGCTGGTCAGGCAGTGGGTGTGCACTCTGACCCAGGCCTCACTGTGTCACTAGGAGGGGGCCACCCTACAGTCCCCCCAGGATATCAGAAAGCCGGGAGCACAGGACACAAACCTGAGCTGGCTGAGTGTCAGTCCCAGAAGTGCAGGTTCAGAAGTGGGACAGGGCACCCCGAGCTCTGGCTGATTCCTGGTTTCTGAGGAAGGAGGTGGAAAGAGGAGGAAGCTGAGAAGCCCAGGAGAGCCAAGGTTTAGGGGAGGTCAGGTCTGTGATATTGGTGGCAGTCCCCACCCCGCTCAGCCAAGCAGCGTTTCCAAACCTCTGATGAAAGTTCTGCTTCTGTCTCAACTATTTCAACCCCTCCCTGGGGATCCCCATCTCTGAACTTCCTGTGACCCAACCACAGGGGACTCTGATTGGCTGCTGCCCCTCCCCTCCCAGACTGGTGGTTACACTGACTGTCACTCCTGACTCCCCAAGGGTAATGCAGACTTTCCGTGTCCTTGGGATCATCCATGATGTGGGGCCATGAACTCATTTAACCTCGAGGAAGGAAATCTCCTTATATGGAGTATCCACTCTAGCGTGGCCCCAGGCCTGGAGTTCACATGGACTTTCTCACTGAATCCTTCCGACAGATGCAAGAGATGGATGAGGAAACTGAGGCTCGCGAGGTGGGGCTGCTTGCCCAGGAAGCAGCGAGGCTGCACTCAGAGCTCAGATCTGTCGCCAGAGGCAAACCCCTGCTCACAGGGCCCCTTCCACTCCTCAGCCATGAGCAGGCATCCTCTTCTGCGACCCAGAACCTGCCACCAAAGTGATGATCAAAGGGAGGAGGTGGCATTTGCCTACAGCCTGGGGTAAAGGGAAGCCGTGCTGCCAGCTGCAGCCTGGGAGTCTGCACGGGGCAGCGAGCGGCACCCCCAGCCCTCACCCTTGGTCTGCAAAGCTCTTAAATATGCAGAACCTCATCTTGTTCTTGGGCAGCCGAGGGCTCCAAGTCACAGGAGGTGACATTGCTCTCCAACAGGTAAGTTGTTCAACAGATGGGCAGTCGAGTGGCAAAGAAATACATTAATAATGTTTCTGGTTAAATTAACTGATTAAAACCACCCCAGGTAAAAATGTACATATCAGCGCTTTGCCCACAGCAAATGAGGAATTAATGGAATATGGCTGCGTCTTTGTAATGAAACACAGACAGGGGCTGTCTGGAAAGGTTTTCTCTCTTCAGCGGCAGCGGCAGGGGGTTGGGAGTGGGAGGCCTGATCCATCTGTTAAAGGGACCTCCACTGATTGGCACAGAGGCAGGACAGGGAAGAGAGGCCCCAGGGGGCTTCCTCTAGCCTGGCTAGAGACCCTAGGAATCTGGAGTCTTTGACCCCTGATTTGCTGAAATCAGCAGAGAGGGCTCAAGGCAGAAGCAGTGGGCCACTCACAAGGAGGTGGTGAGGGGAATACTGAACAGAAAGCAGGATCACAGATTGTGGCTCCAGCTCTGCCTCTGCAGACTTCACACAAGCCAAGTTCCTGACGGGAACTCAGTTTTCTCACCTGTAAACTGGGAGGAGAATAAAACACTCTTCAACACTCTCTCTGAACTCTTGCTTTTTTCACATCACAGACTTCTAGGGTAAATCCCAGTGTTTATCTTGTCCTTACCCTCTGCAGACAACCTAGTGGGGAGCTGAGCCCCATCTGGGGTGTATCCAGACACCCCTACCCTTGTGTGGCTTTTGGGAAACCCCTGTTCTGACACACGCACAAAAGGGCACTCACGTGTCTATGCAGGTGGTGACACGCACACACATGTACATGCATGTACACACACATTCACTGGCTGACCCCACAGGCACACATCTGCCTCCAGGGACCCACACATATAAGCAAGCCTGCACACAGACACAGACACACTCAGAGGTCCCACACACTTAACACAGCTGAAAGGAAAGGCGAAGCCCCGTCATGGCTGTGTACGGTCAGGGGCATGGGGCACAGGCAGGAAGGGCACATTCCTGACACAGTGCTAGAGGGGAGGGGCAGGGAGGGTGCTGCTGGGGCAGAGGATCAAGGGATACTTTTCTCATCAATGAAACAGGTTTTGTGCCAGGGTTTCAGGCGCCTTCAGAGGCTATGACCCAATTCAGGCAAGAGTGAGCTTTTGCATAAATTAACTAGGTAATCGCATCCCTACTAGGGCGCTTCCCTTGATCCAGAGATCTGCACTGGCTGGAGTCTCACAACTGCAGTCCTGGCTGCACCTGCCCTAAAGCAGGGCTGACGCTGCTCCCACTCCCACAAACACCGCCCCCCCCCCCAAGTCCACTCTGGGCTTCAGGAGCTCTCCAAGGTGCTGATGGCTGAAGGCATGTGTAAAGATTGGCCAAGAGAAGTTGTTTTTCTCCTCCACAGCTGGCCTGCCAGCTGCAGGAAGTGTGGGGTGGCAGGGGTGTGGGTTGGGTGCGAGCTCCACTGTCCCATCAGCTACTCTCTGTCTCTCAGTGCCACGCTGGAGGAGCAGGAGGGAGGCACCAGCCAGAAGCCTCCTAATAACTCCCAGCCTGCAAAGAGGCGCTGTGAGGGGGTCAGCGCTGGCATCACAGTATCATTAACTGTTTACCCTGAGAAAGTTCACACTTCTGGAGGCCGTGCTGGAGCTGTCAAAAACACTGCAAGCAGCACCGGCAGCCCTGCCAACGGTGCCCCCCAGGGCCCAGCAAAACAAATATTTAGCAGGTGCCTGGTTCTCTAGCACATGTGCACACAACTACTCACATGGGGCACAGCATGCCAACACACAGATACGAGCATCCACACAGACTTACTCCCCAGACACACACAGACAGCCAGAGGCAAACATACCATCAATACACAAAGAGGTACCCACGTGCAGACCCGCACACACAAGCCCACACTCTCAGGACAATAGGATAATATCATATGTATTGAGTGCTTACTATGTGTCAGGCATTATTTCCAAGTGACTGATACCCACCATCTAAGCTGACTCCTGACGATCCTACATGCTGGGCAGTAGCAGTCTCCCGTTTTTTCAGATAATAAAATTGAGGCTCCAGCAGGCCATAGCTAGTGCTCTCACCATTTACTACGCTGACACACACCTGCCCACCCAAAGGCACATGACACTCAGATACACAAACACACACAGACACAGATACACAAGCACACAGAGGCAAATTTGGACTCACACTCCTGCGCATTCACAGAAACACACACACACACACACACACACACACACACACACACACACACACACACGGCACAACCACTTCCCTCCCTGCCCATGTACCCTCTGCCTCAGCCCCGCCCACCCCAGGGGCCCGGACACACTGCCCCAGGGAGCCAGTTCATGCCCTCTGAGCCGTTGGCCTGCAAGCTCCCCAGCGTCTGGCCAAGCTACCTGGCTGACGTCAGTAACAGCGTGGGCAGCTAATAAGAGAGTAGGCTTTGATGGGGAGTAAGTCCAGATGGTGGCAGTAAGTCCCAAATGTTGTATGGAAACAAACAAGCCTGCTGAAATTGAGGGCTTGGCTCCAGCCTGGCCCTGTGGAGTGGCCCTCCCAGAGGCTTGGGCTCTGATGCCGTTGCAGACAGTGTGGACACTGCCATAGGTCAAGCCTGGCACAAGAGCCTGGCAACAGAGGAGGACGGCTCAGCTCGGGTGCCTGGACTTCTCCAGAGCCCGAAGCAGCTCAGCAAAAGGCTAGTTGGGCCCTAGCAGCCCAGGGGAGGGAAGGATGATCAGTGCTGGTGTGGTGAGAGCCTGGCCAAGGAAGCCGAAGCATCGCCCCGGGTCCAGCCCGCATCAGCCGGCCCCACGTGGGCACCCAGGGCTTGCCCTGTTGTCTCCAGGCCTCTCTGAGTGCCCTCTGCTGGGAGTCCCCACTACTGATGTACCAGAGCTCTAGTCACTGATTTCCAAGGTCACTGCCTGCTGGTTCTCAAGGTCACTAAAGATTGATGCTTTAGACCAACTTCTCCCTAATTTTCAAGGTCATTACTCACTGACACCCAAGATCACTGCACGATGATTTGGGTAGTCATTGGACAGAGATCCTGAAAACCACTTCTTGCTGACCCCTGAGATCACAGTGATTCCTGGGGCTGGCCCCAAGCATTCCTACTTCTACTTAAAGAAGACCGAACTTTGCCCTTTGCCTGACCCTTTGGGCTCCTGACAAAAAGGCAAGCACCCCCTAGCAGTGCAAACTTCCTGACTAGATGGTTAGCATCACAGAACGGGGTAGGGTGGTGGTGGTATACACTTCAGGTGAACTCGGTAATTTATACACAATGTACACCCTTGAGGCTCCTCCCTTTTTTTCTTCTCTCTCTCTCCCTTTTTTCTTCCCCCAGCCCCACCTCATTTTTTTAGCAGGATCTCCCAGGCCTACTGAGAAGGAATCTACTACTGTCTCCCAGGCCAGAGCAAGGGCCTCCCCACATCTCAGACTCTTCAATTTCTTATATTCACTCTCATTTTTTGCTCTTGAGAAAAGCTCTCATTAACCTACCCTCTGATCAAGTAAGTAACTGAGTCTGCATGGGTTCTCCTGGGGAATTTGCATGACAAGAGGTAGTAAGCCACAGAAGTGAATCTAAGAGTAGAACTTCAGGCTACAAGAAGCTCCTTCCTGGAGCTCAACAGACACATCTCCCTTCCCCAGCTACTGCCTGAATTGCTAAGCAAGGAAAACATACACAAATAAAGTGTCATGTCCTGACATTTGATAATTTAAGTTGAATGTCAAAGAGCATCTGCTTAATTACACACGGAGCTGTGTGTGAGCACGAAGAGACAGGCTCCAAGGGAGGCAAAGACCCCCGTTCAAGAGCACTAACAGCCATGCAGCCCAGGGCAGGCAGACGCGAGATTTGTCTTTTGAGGTTAAATTAAAGCCCACGTTTCATTTTTTGATGCAACCCAATTCTTCTCGTTTTCTCCATCTACCTCCAAAAACTGGGGCCTTAAGTGGAAAAGATGCATCGACTAGCAAATGCAATTCAACAAATATTATGACATCCTGTTTATCACGAGCCCTAAATATTTAACGGTTCAACGTTATGGGCTTTTCATTTTGTTTTATTTTCTTTTTTGCCAGACGCGATGCATTTAGCACTAACCGGCCCCCGTGCCGTCGCACCGCCAGCGTCCTAGTTTGCAAAATGAACAAAGTGAATTTCGTTCAGGTGTTTGTGACCTCAGTCTATTCGGGCCACATTGCCTTATATCAGCTCTGCCCAGCTGGCATTCTATGAAAAAATAAAAGTGAGACAGAGGGAGAGAAGGGGGGAAAGGGAGGCAAAACTGGAGAGGGTGGTAAAGCCTCTGTCGGTCAATTCATTTCTGTTTAATCCATCTCCGTGCTGCAGAAAGCTCCTTTGTGGTGATGGGACCAAAGGTCGGTAATAGATTTCAACAGGTTCCGAGAGGCTGTTGGCTGCTTGGAACCGAGTGGGAGCGTGTGAGGCTCCCTGAGAGGCGGGGGAGAGAGATAATTGGAGACCCGGAGCCCCCGTTTGCCCTCTGGTGCCTGATTTCACAGATTGAAGAAGAAAAAGAGATTGTCAAGAATTCCGCCTCTGGAATTGTGCGTGAGAAGGAACGAGAGCAGAGGTGGGGGCACCAGGCGTCGCCTGGACCCCTCAGGAGCTGCTGTCACGTGGCCACTTGTCCTGCTCTGGGTGGGCTAGGAGGGAGGTGATGGAGTCCCTGAGCCAGGCTGGCTGGTTGGAAACTGCCTCTGGAGAGCTGGGAAGGCTTTAGAGTCATCGCAGAGGCTCTTTCAAGGCTGTCTCGATGGAAAGGCACCCACCCACTTGGAGTGGGGGCAAGGAAGACGTGAGTAAAGGCAAGGGCCAGGGGAGGCAGATACTGAAGTAAATTTGCCAGCTGTTCTCTGCAAAACCCCTCTGAGTGAGCAATGCATCTGTAATAAGACAAGAAACTCCTACAGCCACTGTTTAGCCCAGAGCTCCCTCCACCCCAGGGATGCAGGCCTGGGGGACCTAAGTGGACTCCACATCATCACTCAAATCTTCTGCTGTGACGGCCCAGGTGAACAAAGGGGGGGTGTTACCTGTCTGCCAGATGTGTCTGAACAAAATGGCAGTGACCTAGAGCAATGAGGTCAACCCCTGACACACAAAACCACTGGCTCCCAACACAGGGCTCAGAGCAGTGTTCTGCTCCTGTGCTGGTAGAGACGGCCTGATGGGACATCGTTCTGATGGAAGGTGAGCCAGGCCCCAGGCTGGCTGACCACACCCTGCCGTGCAACTCTCCCAGCTTCCCACAACACAGAAGTTCAGCCTAGAAAAAAAAATCCCCAAACCTACCTCTTCCACCTCATTCTCTCATATTCCTACTCTCTGCTTTGATCATAGCAGGCCCCTTGCTGTCCCCAGTCATGCAGTAGGAAAGCACTGCATGATGGAGGTAAGATCAGGATATTCTCAAGGAAGGAAAGACCAGGGGCACCTTAGTCAGCTTGGGGGTACTGCTGTGAGAGAACACTTCCTGGAGGGAACAGCACCTGAGCTGAACTCTGCAGAATGGATCACAAACATGAGGACAGCTCACATTTATTCAACACTTACTATGTGCCAGGCACATAATTGGTGCTTTATCGATATGACTTCACTGAATTCTAAAACCTTCCCTATGGGATAGATACAATCATTGTTAGTGTCAACTTGCAGGTGAGGAAACTGAATCGGAGAGACGAAGAGACTCGTCCACGGTCACCTTGTAAGGGCCAGAGCTGGGCTTCAGAATCAGGCATTCTGACACCCACGCCTGTGCTCTGATCACTCTGCTGAACCCCGTGAGACGGTGAGCCTTAAAGACGGGGAGCGTATGATTTATATCTGTACTCTGGTACCCGGCATGGGTTCCAGCGGAGGTGAAGTTGTTGAATACATGGATGGCTACATTGGAGGATGAATGGATGAACGTAGATGTAGTTTGAACCCAAACAGACCTGAGGGGTAACAAGTAGGCAAGATTTCAGTACATTAGTAAAAATCAAACCTTCCATTTGTCCTAGAACAGTCGTTGCCAAAGCACATTTTATGGGGCATGAATTCCTGGAAATGTTAGGCACAAAAGGGTGTCCATAGACGTGTGAGTTTGGAGAACTCTGGGATAAACAAAAACAGGTTTGTGTACTCCAGGGATTCTTAAGTTCTTTGGGCTGGTGAGCATCTCCTGGGACCAGAGCTCCAGCAAACAAAATTTGGGAAGCACCACCTTTGATATATAAGGGAGGGTGTATTCATTATTTATTGCCAGGTAACGAATTATCCCCAAACTTGGCAACTGAAAATAACAAGAAATATCATCTCACACAGTTTCCATAAGTCAGAGATTCAGAGGAAACTGAGTTGGATGATTCTGGCTCAGGGTCTTGCATGAGTTGTAGCGGGATGTCAGTCTGGGCTGCCGTCATCTGAAAGCTTGACTGAAGCTGGAAGAGCCACCTCCAAGATGGCGCCCTCATGTGGCCAGCAAGTGGGTTGGCTGCTGTCAGGACACCTCAGTTACTCACCACATGGTCCCTCCATAGACTCAAGTGTACTCATGGCATGGCTTCCCAAGAATGAATGATCCAAGAAAGCCAGGTGGCAGTGGCAATGTCTTTTATGACCTAACATTAGGAGTCACGGGCTACCAGGACTCACCGTATTTTATTGGTCACACAGGGCAACCCTGATATAATGTGGGAAAGCAATACATAAGGGCATGAACAGCAGGAGGCAAGGATCCCCGTGGGGCCTTCTCGGAGGCTGGCTACCCACAGGGCCTCCTGGTTCAAGCTTCTGGAACTTGGTGACAGGCGTGCATCTCCTCTCTGCAGGTCTGCAGGTATATAGACTTCTATTTTGAACTATCGCAGCCATGTCTACTGGCTACTTAACTTTTACTCATTAGCTGTATTTCTTAACTTCCTAAATCTCTTGACCTTGCGGAATATACATCCTAAGTGTCAGAACTGGAAGCCATGTAGGCCAAACTCTTATTTCACAGACGAGGAAATGGAGGCCAAGAAAAGCAAAGAAATTGCCCAGGGTCACAGAGACAGTCAGTGACAAACCATGCCTTACAGCGTTTGTGGTCCTTCCCCATCACACATGCCTCACAAGATGTGACTATAAATCCATGGCCTGAAATTCCAGAGGTGCGGCACATCTCTACCCAGAGCCTTGACCTTTCTGCAGACCCGACCGCAATGGGCCAAGGAGACGGTGTAAGTGGAACTCTTGTGGAGGTGGGGGTACGGGATGAATATGATGGCATGGGCCCCTCGTAGCCCCATTCATAATTGTCTCATTTCTCTGACTCTGCTACCACCATCCAAGGGCACAACAGGAGTTAGGCGCTTTCTCCTTGAAACCTGCACCTTGAGACCCACCCTCCTCTCCCAACTTGAGCTCAGCCAACTGCGTATAGTAGAACCGACTATCCCAGTAGGTAGGAGAGCTGAATGGGATAGCTGAGTGCCCGTATCTCTGGCATGTCTTGGATAAGCAAGCATATTCCCAGGGACTCTGTCCTGTGGGCACTGGGCCTGGCTTCCGGTCACAGTCAAAGGTGGCTGTGGAGCCACATTTAGCAGGGTCTCCCTTCCAGTCCGTCTGTTGGGACTCAGAGTATTTATCACAAGTTTCGGTAAGCATGTTCTTTCTCTAGAAAGCAAATTTGTCAAATTATTACAGTAGACCTGAGATGACACTTAATAAAAACAGGATAAACAGAAAAATTCAATAAAGAGCTAGACTGAAGAGAAACAGAAACACCTGCCCGAGCTTGCTGCTGAAATTAAGCTCCATCTCAGCTGCAGTCTCCCCTAAAGGAGGCGTAAGTGGGTCCTCGTCATGCCTTCGGTCTCAGCTTAAACCTCATCCCCCTCAAAGAGCCTTCTCTGATCATCTTTAAGGTTTTGTCACCCTGTTGTTCTTCACTGTAAATCCTGTTGTGTTTCCTTCACAGTACTTAACACAGTCTGGTATTATCCATGTGTTTATTTGCTTGTTTACTATCCCTTACAAGACTGCAAGTTGCAAGAGGCCGTGGGCAATGACCATTCAATTCCCTCTCTGTCCTCAATGCCCAGCACAATGCTGGCACTCAGGAAAGGATCGTCCTTGCCTTGGTAGGAGAGCATTTCCCTTGCCATATGCTCGCGAGCTGAGACATCTGGAGGAGCGTCCATCTTCCTAATTTGGCGTCAAGACCAGATGAGAGTTTCTCCAACCCACTTTCTCAGTGTGGCAAGCACATTCCCTTCTGTCGGGGTCTCAGATGCTGTGTCTCCGGCATCTGGCAAGGAGCCTGGCCTGTTCCCCAGCGGGCTGGCTGGGGCTGATTTGCTGACCCCACTCTTGTCAGTCGCCATTTCTTAGGAGTGGACTGTCCATCGCACCTTCATCTTGACTGGCCCAGGCTGGATCTTCCAGATGCTCTTCATCAACCCGTCTGCCTGCCCCCTCCTCCCACTCCATGCTGCCCAGCCCCCCGAGCGGACCCAGCTCTGACCTGGATGCTTGCAGTCATGGCCTGGATTCATCACCCTCTCCCTTTCCTGGGGGAACTTACTCCATGTTTGGAGCTCCCTTGGGGACCAATAGCCCACATATCTACTGGCTTCTCAGCTTGTCCCTCCATCTTTCTCTGGGGCAACGACAAAGGGGCCCCTCAGCTGTGAATTCTGATGCTGACAGTTTCCTGCTGATTTACGTGAACTCTAATTTGACTGATACTAGTTTCTGTGTGACTTAATCTAACTCTTGTTTTAATTTTTATCATGCTACAGAATTTCCACGTGTAGAAAACCAGCCCTGGGTTTGGGTTAGTGCCCAACCTCTGGAAACCGGGTGAACTGGGCACTAACCCAAACCCAGTCTGCTCTGCCCTTTTCCTTCAGGGGACAGACGTCAGAGCACAGAGAGGCAGCATTCCCAGGACCGTTCTTTCCCATGACGGGTCAGCAGTCACAATGACCACATTCCACCCAATAGCTCCTCTTCCGTTAAGAAGCTTCCCGGCTGAAATAAGATTCCTATTTTTTTCCAAACTGCCTCTTCATGTCCATCTTCTCCATCTCCTAAACAAGCTCTACCTTTTCCCTTCATTCTGAAATACTTGAGGAAGAGTAGAGAGGTGGTCACACCTGGTCACTCAGCCTGCGGCATCTATAGTCAGCTCTTGCCTGTCAACACCGTGAGCCAGGTACCAGACGTGTTTGCTCGCTGTTATATCTCTGCCTCACTGGCTGGCATATACGTCTATTTGGAATGAATATACTGGGATGATGGAGGGGAAAAGAGGTCACGGAGAACCCCAAATTGCTGCTAACTGCTAATAATAAAAACATGCCAAATGACACATTTTAGTTGTCAGCTGATTGTGTTACAATCACATCCAACTTGTAGAAACACATTTACCATTCATTCTGCAGTCTGTTACATTGTTTGTTTCCATCGAAGCTATCTTTTTTGTGTGACTAGAGAACAAAGCCTACACTAACATGGTTTGTCACTGAGCAGGCTGAGATTTTTGCTTTCTAAACAGTCTGGCAGCCTGCATGGGTGGAGGTGACAAAGCCCAGCAGCTTGGGGGTCTTGATTTTGTGACCAGCCCCTCCCAGACCGTGCTATTCCTCACCTCTCTGCCAAGTGACCTCATTTTGTTCAAGGTGTCAGACCTCAGTCCACACATGTCACAGCCAGTCAGTCACAAAGGTATTTTCATCGGTGTGTTCACCGTGGCACTTTCAGCCACGTGCTGCCTGAACAGACTGTTGCTAGGGAAATGTTTTCATGTTGCCAAGGACACAGTGTGGACCTAAAGGGAACTAGGTAGTTCCAAATAGTTGGCATCTTCTGAAAGAAGGATATTATCACTGATTGGAAATCACTTTGACTTTTTTCACATATACCCCTCCCCCATTATTTTCCTCATTATTATTTGTTTTCTGCTGGTTCATCGGCAAGTCAGTTAATTCGGCCACAGATAACTGAGTCACTAGGCCAATCATCCAAGCTGGAATAGCTCGCGATGCTTTGGCTGGCTTGAGGCAGCAGGAG
This sequence comes from Rhinolophus sinicus, assembly GCF_057876585.1. Lineage (NCBI taxonomy): Eukaryota > Metazoa > Chordata > Mammalia > Chiroptera > Rhinolophidae > Rhinolophus > Rhinolophus sinicus. Next base: position 25,642,907 of record NC_142514.1, read on the forward strand.
TCCTTCACGTGTCTTGTACCCTTTTCACCAACATTACCACCACGTTCAGGGACAGCGAGGTATCGAGGGAGCACAGGGCTGAGTCAGAACTCACCGGCTATGACTTCTCCCTGTCTTCTCATCCCAGTAGACAAGGTGAGTCATGAGTGTGCAAAGGGGCCACTGCTGCCCCTTCCCCCCCACACTGCTGTTTCTTCCCAGAGGAAGGAGGACCTTCCGCTGAGCTGCTTGCTCTCCTCTGCCCCCTCCTTGTGCCCCCCTGTGGGATGAGGAATTGTCAGTCTGAGTATTCAGAGTCCACTGGGTCGTATTTCCTAGTGGGCAGGGCTATGTGCCTTAAAAGGTTGAGACCTAAGCACTCAGGGTGCAGGGCTGCCTCCTGACTCTCTGTTCCAGGGTCTCTGTGAGTGAGTGGAGAGGTGGGGACAGGTCTGCCTTGAGGACCTGGCCATACTGGGTGAATGTGAAATGAGGGAGAAATCTTATTCAAGAGGCATTTGTTGAGGTGCCAGGCAAAGTCCTAGACATAGGAAGCTTACCGTCCAGCGGGAAGAGAGGAAAAGAAATAAGTAAATATACTGTGGATGCCAAAAAAAATGTACACACGTGGACATTTTGGTCAACGTTGCTCAAGCACTGACATCAGAAGCATCTGGACGCTGATGGTCACCACTGTGAGCACCTCTTGTCATTGCAGAAGTCAGACATGATTTGTGTTCACCTTTTGTTATCGGTATATATTGAGTATTATCATTTTAATATAGTTTTCCTGTCTTAAAACGTGTATACCTTTTTTGGCACCCTCTGTTTGGCACCATATGCGTTAATGACATTGAGTGTTACAGAGAAACATAAAGCTGGGGATGGGAATGGGGAGGGGTGGGTGAGATGGGCAGGGCTATTTTCTAGAGAGATAAGGAGAGCACACATCAACAGAAGTACCCTTTCAGCAAAGATCTAGTTCGTGGTGAACCCAGGCTGGTCCAACTGGTTACTGCTTACTCTCCTCAGATCTCACAAACTGTAACGTTTTAGGAACTAAACCTGAGGCTCTTCCTTGGAATTGATAGACCCCATCTTTCGAAAACACTGTGCCTCCTCCTGCATTCTAACCCCTTCCTAGGGATTCCTCCGTCTCACAGCCTCAGAGGGACCTCGTCTGTGATCTTCTGTGCCTCGGGCTGCAATTCAGCCGGGACACTTGAGTTGTTCTCCTCTGGACAGACAAGGCGTGTTCTTCTATTTCCTTCCCAGGCTTTCGTTCCCTCGCATCAAGGCTTGCTTTCCTCTCTTCCGTCTGAGGGTGCTTCTCTTTGACAAAGAAGAGTCGAGAAGTTCCTCTTTGCATTATTTATCTCTCCCTGTAGCCAAAATAGCCCCATTACCCACCTCAGGGTCTCTGGGATCTGTTTGTAGTTTTCTTCCTTTTTTGTTTTCTGAGACTCAAGTTTCCAGGAGAGCCCATTTAGGAAGAGAAAACAAGAAAAGTGCATAGCAACAGCGTTTTCTTTTTAAATTTTCAGAAAACAATCTGAGGAAGTGGGGGGTGACTAAACTTCCAGTGCACCATCAATTTGCAGTTAATTGATTTAGAATTCATTAACTACATTTTCCTGCCAGCCTCTGCCTGTTTCTGGAATGATGCTTAAGTTTTCTTTGAGTTGCCAAACTAATAATTCACCTACTTTATTTCCTGACTCGCAGTTAGTTTGTTTTAGTCTAAATAATGCATATTCAGCTTCATTAGCATATATTTGGATCATTTCCCACTTGAATGTATTCATTCGCATCAATTTACCATTAGTGGGTTCATTCTGGAGGGAAGTTTCCATTTATTTCATGCTTGTTCAGTCATTCTCCCCATCTTTACTGGGTGTGGGGGCAAGGCAGGGGGGAGAAGAGAGAAGAGAGAAGAAAGGGAGACGGTCTTGTCCATTATCCCAGAGTCAGAGGACCCCCTGCCAGAATGGGACAAGTAGAATCAGGTTGGTTATTCGGGACACTAATGCTTGTATCAGGAGATGAAGAAGGACGGAACGTGTACGGTCTATGGTGTGTTGGAAGGGATTTTTCCTCCTCAACCAGTTCTCTGATTCTCCAACACCAACTGGGTGTCCAACAATGCAATGCACTCCTGACACTAATGATCTGGAGTTAGCACAGACCCCACAGGTTAAGGGCTCAGTCCCACAAGACTGTCCCCACCTCAGATGACAGTTGCAAGTCCTGTGCCAGCTGTGCTTCTGACCTGGTGGCTATAAATTGGGGTTTACCATGACCCCCTTCTCAGGTTCCATAATTTGCTAAAATGGCTCAGAAAACTTAGGAAAAGAGTTTACTCATATTTACTGATTTATTATAAAGGACGTAACTCAGGAACCGACAAATGGAAGAGATGCACACGGGTGAAGGTGTGGGGGAGGGGAGGGAGCTTCCACGCCCCTCCCTGCGCACCACCCTCCCCTCACCTCCAAGTGTTCACAAACCAGGACACTCTCTAAACCTCACAGTCGAGGAGTTTTGTGCAGGTTTCATTACGTACACATGACTGATTGCGTTCAGTCTCCAGACCGTCTCTCTTCCCAGGAGATTGGGGGGTGGGACTGAACGTTCCAAGCTTCTAATCAAGTCTTGGTCTTTCTGGAGACCAGTCCCCATCCCGAAGCAACGTAGGGTCCCACCAAAAGGCATCTCATTAGAACAAAAGATGCCCCTATCACCTTTATCACTCAGGAAATTCCAAGAGTTTTTTAGGAGCTGTGTGTCAGGAACTGGGGAAAAGACCACATATCTTATGACACCACAGTGACAGTCTAACTGGGCATATGCACACCCAGGACTCAATATTCAGGGGCTCTCAACATTCACATTGAAATCAACAATGAGTTTCATCAGAGAAACATGCTACTCATTCGTGCTGCCAGTATTTAATGACCCTCTACTCTGTGCCAGGCACCATGCTAGACGCTGGGTGTACAGGGCGAACACAGTGTCCAGGAGGCCATGTAACTGTCATAGAACTTGCAAAGTCTCCCCACACTTAGTGGTGACATCACTTAGTGGCGACACTTGTCAAACAGATACACATACATGTACGAGTGCGCAACAGACTGCAAATTAGTTTATTCGATACTCTCTTGCTCCTTTTCCGTCGTTTGTTTGGCTGGTGGGCAACGGCGAAGAATGGACTTAAGAACCACGAGAGGCCAACGTATTCTCAATATGATGGGGACCGAGATCTGGACGGGAAGGGACCAGACACAGAGGAGAAGAAACGGAGGTGCAGGGGCCAGGAGAGCGGCTAACGCGGCGACAGCAAAGGGGAGAGAAGCGGCGGGCGCTTTGCTGGGTGATGTATGATGAACTCTGTTCTGTGTCTCCACGTTAAGTGTCTGCGTCTTCGTTTGGGAGTGCGTGGCGGGTGCGCGTGGCGGGTGCGTGTGGCAGGGTGCGCGTGGTGGGTGCGTGTGGCAGGGTGTACGTGGCGGGTGCGCGTGGCGGGTGCGTGTGGCGGGTGCGTGGCAGGTGCGTGCGGCGGGTGTGTGGCGGGTGCGCGTGGCAGGGTGTGCATGGCGGGTGTGCGTGGCGGGTGTGCGTGGCCGGTTTGTGCATCTTAGTGCAATGATAGGTGAGGTTGCATCAGCCTGGCACAGGGAGAGCTGTTACCTTTTCTATATAATTAAAACTAGTCATTATATATGAAAATGATGTAAATTTCATAAGTAATTACAACTTGTAATAACTTCTATCAGAGGGACTAGCATTGGGAAGTCCCTGAGATAGGGAAGAGCGCAGCTTGTTCGGGAACCGAAACAGGCATTGTGGCCGGGACAGAGAACCCTGTGGTGTTAGGATCCAGAAGAAGGTGAGATGCAGAAAGGTGTTCAGGTCACCAGGAGAAAAGAGCGCGGTCACGGGAGTCTGCAAGCAGGATGGCATCTGCCTGGGCTACGTGCCAGGAAAGGGTCGCGCCCCTCAGCCCAGGGCAGCCCCAGGGAGGGGAGTGCAGGGTCCGTGGTACAGACAGGATACAGACTCTTGCCCAGGAAGCCCCAGGTGAAAAAGCCTTGCTTCCTCGCCACCCCATGCACCTGTAAGAGAGGGCTGTGCCAGCCTGGGGAGCAGGAAAGAGCCGGAATCCACACATTGGGTGGTGGAGCCGAAGGGGCCTTGGGTTTGGGGGTACCCGAGTCCCTGGTACTCATGGCTGAGGGCGTGCACGGCCTGTAAGTCCAGCAGGAAAGGAAGCACTGCTTTACCTGTCAGTAGCTGTGCGAGTGTCCCGTCCACTCCCATTCCTCCCCCTTCCTCCATTCTCCCTAGAAGTGCTGTATTGGAAAGTGTAACTTAACCTGAGAGACCTAAGGGAGAGCTTTCTGTTTCTCCCCCAACCTGTCACCAAATGAGAGGCATGTCAGAAAGCTGGAGGGATGGCCCTGAGACTCAGGATGCGAGAATGTCAGCGAGTTGGAGGGCAGGGGCTGTATGTGGAAGACAGCATAAGCGGAAGGTGGGCCCACTGCGCTGGCTCTAACCGAGGGAGAAGATGGGAGACAGGATGCATTCTGTGCCACACAGCGGGGGTAGAGACCTGATTTCCTTCCCCAGAAAGGGCTTTAGGGGGTTTCCTGTTCACTCCAGTCCCCCTGAAGCCCAGAGTTGAATCACCCACCACACAGCAGAGGGTCACAATGATGAAACAAGAAAAGCTGCCTTTCTGCTTCCAGGGAAGGAATCAAGAGTGTTGGTCAGGAATTTCCTGGTGCCTGCCTTTCTGTTCGCTGGAGAAATGTGTTTTCAGCCTGGACTGATTCCGCAAGTTCTCCTCCCTGTGGAAAGGCCAGGAGATGAAGCCCTCCTCCTGTGTCAGTCATAAGCTCAATGGTTTTGCCCGGCTCACCCCATGTTCCCTGCAGCAATGTGTGTGTTACCGCCAACACCACCTCTTTCAGGGCAGCGCTCCTCTGTCCTCCCCAACCCCGACTCTAGGCCCGTGCTCTGAATGGGAACTGCTGTCCTCTTACTTGAGCCTGTTGGGTCAGCCCCTGACCCAAGCGTAGCCAACTGAGTCCTTTCCTGGGGTCTTTCAAACAGGAGAGCGGAGGGAAAAGACATTTTCTCTTGAAATAACACTCTGCGAAAGCCTGGGATTCCAAAAGGCTGTGATTCTGACCTGCTGGAGAAGCCACTTGAGAGAATGAAGTTGACTCATAGGAAAAGGCAGAACATGTGAGTCAGAGCAAGATGGAGAGACACACAGACAGACCTGTCCCTGGTGCTGGCTGTCCCTACAGCAAAGCAACTCTGCCCTTCCCGCATTTGGCTATGTGAGCTAATAAAGGCTGCTACTGACATGTGAGCTTATTGATATGAGGTTTCTGTCACTTGCAATCAAAGCCTGATGTCCCTCTAACACAGCGCGCACAGCAGTGGAACATGAAATGCTGATCGTGCATCACAGAGGGAGCTGGGGGGGGGGGGGGGGAGGTTCGTTCCCAGGGAAAACAACCCAGTGGTAACGTAAGGCAGTCAGAACAGCAGCCTTTCTCTTGGGTGTTGCTGCAAAGGAGGAAACTTTCCCAAAATAAACAACAGAGAAAGACCCTGCCCTTGGCTTTGAGCATTGGCAGGCAGAGGAAAAACCCCTCTGCAAATAGTAGAGAGGGCCATGCTGGCATGGGACGCACCACCGCAGCCTAAATGAGGTGAGACTAGACAGAGAAGAGAGTCAACATGGGAGGGATGATTCGAGAGGAGGGACAATTCAGCTGGTACAACACAGTATGTCAGGCAGAGGTTCTCACCAACCCCTGAGGAAGAGGAAAAGAAGAAGTAGAAATCAGTGTTAGAAGCCCCCCTCCGCCCCACCTGGGTGAGCTACAGTTGCTGGTCATAATGCTTTTTACATTAACTGTAGGAGATTATAAATAGTAATTAGTCACTGTCAATAATCCCTTGGTCATCTTCATAAAGCTTTAAGCCAGGAAACCCCGTGGTCCACCTCACCCCCAAACCTACCTAAATCATTGCAACCCAGAGTTTGTGCCCAGAATGTTGCTCTTCTCACAGAATGGCATTAGAGGACTTTCATGTGAACAGAGAGGGCGGCAGGGAAACAACAGCCAAAACCAGGAAGGAGCTCCCAGGAGGGAACTGGTCTCCACCGGCCTCCACTAACGCTGCCCTGGACCATCCTGATGGCCGTCCTTGCAAACGAGACCCGTCACGCCCACATCCCACGCAGCCAGTGTCTATGCCTCCTAGGAGCTATGTACACAGCAGTGAGTAAGACAAACAAGGCGTCTGTCTTCAGAGACTCACGAGACAGGCGAGGACACAAGCAATAAGCAGGTGAACCAATCAAGGAGCAAGGCTATTACAGACTGTGACAGGTATGTCGGATCCTTCCACGTGAGGCATCTCCTGAGAGGAGACGGAAGCCCAGAGACGGTACGAGACTTGCCCTAAGCAGCAGCCCCAGGGTGGAACCCAGCCCCCACCCGCTGTACCCCAGCTACTTCTCGGCCGCCATTCTGCGGCCCTGGTAGGCACACGGGTGCCCTGTGACTCTGTCCAGAAAGGCCCAATGCTCTTTTTGGCAACTTGTGGCAGGATGCTCCATCAGCCTAAGTCCCCACTGTATGTGGTACACAGTAACGGTAACCACATGTCCGCTTTGCCAACCTCGTTCACACATGTTGTCCTGGAGTAATTATTAATGGATTATTAATATTCGAATGATATTAATATTATTACTAGAACTCACTTTCACTTGCAAAATAAATAAGTTCCATGCCCCTCCGCCCCCCACGCATGGACTACCCAGGTCTCTGATGCCAGAATAAATGCTTTGTTTGCATCTTTGCATCTTCTCCAGATGTTGGACAACACTGGGAGTCCTGCCCCATTCTGCCCCAGGAAACCTTGAGGCCCACCTCCCTGGACTCTGCCAAGCATTTGAGAGAGTCATCTCTTCAGATGGCCTTGCCTGCCTGACCCCACTCCTACCCCCAGCCATGGCTCGGCCCTGTCCGTTAACCCTTGCCCCTACCAAGGAATTCTCCTGAAGGCAGAGCTCATAGTCATGGCATTAGAAGTTTCTGGAGAGAACCAGCCATGCCCTGGGCATAGGGGAGCATCCCTCAGTGTTTGCTGAATCGGAGAGGAAACACGACACCCTTAGGTGAACCGTATCTCATAGAGGAGCCAGGGGTTCCTGATTTGACCTGAGCACACCTGCAATTTAAGTGCCCCTTCCTCCCGAGAAAATGTAATGATGTTGCATATGCATTGGACCTCTGGCCTTAGAGAGCCCCTGATCTCATGAGTTTTGCCCCCATGAGTGTCTGGCTTCTTGGCCCTCGCCCTCCTGGGATAGAGGCCTGTCCTGCCCCAGACATGACAGGTGTAGGACAGGCAAAGATCTCCTATGACAGAATAATTTCAGCTCAGTGTCGACCCCAAGGATCTGACGTCTGGGGCCGGATTCCGGAAACCTGGGAGGCAGGTCCTGAGCCTGGGAGCAGCCCTGTCTACCTGTGCACACCCGCTGAACATGTTCAGGTGCATCCCAGCCAGCACAGCTGGGCGGCAGCAGGCAGCCTCTTCATGCAAATTAAATAAAACAACCTTTTTATCTGTTGGCTGATTCCCTCTTTTGAAGAAATCAACTACAAATTCATTTTTCAGGAGAGCAATTATGATGATGGATGGAACGTCAGAGGAAAGGAATCAAACAGAAACTAGAAGCCCAGACTGGGGGGCAGCTTCACAGAGCGGAGGAGTGGGGACAGACGCTTTCAGCTCCCATCCTGGCGGGCTCTCTCTGCCCTTCCTTCCTTTTCTCTAGTTTTGTGGGGTGGGGACGCTGCACAAAGGGCTCCTCCCATCCTACCTAACAGTCCACTTTGGCTCCCGAAGAAGAGGTCAGAAAAGGCCTAATAAGAGGCATAGCTTGTATTCGATAAATCATGAGCATATACTGTGCCAGGCATTATCCCCTTTAAGCTTTACAACTGCTCTGTAAAACAAAGATTAATTTACCCATTTTTCAGATGGAGCAACTGAGATGCAGTAACTGACTTGCTCAAGATCATGAAGCTAAAAGGGGAGCAGAATCAGGACCCAAACTTCATTCCACTGCAATATAAGCCCATCCAAGGAAAGTGAGGTTTAGCTCAGGGCCCTAGAGACCAGCTGGCCCATCCGACCTCCTACCCCGTCTGTTTGTCTCCAGTTTGTAAATAGGGAAATGGAGGCTAGCTCTAGGTCATGGGGCCAATCACTGGAGAATCTATACATTTATTCAACTTATAATTATACACAGCTTCAGGCACAGTTCAAGGATGTAAGAGTTCCAAGTTCACAGTCAAAGGCTTTAGCTACCTTAGCCTGGGGGCTGAGAAATTTGGAGAATAGAAAAATGCCACGGCCTTGACCCAGGACCCCAGTGGAAGCCCAGCTCCACTGTGCTCCCTGCGATCGCAGCAGCCGTCTGTGCCGGAGAGGGAGGCACTGGAGCTGCTGTCGTGTAGGGACTCACTTGAGGCCCACTGAGGCCCACAGTGCCAGCCAGAGCCAGGAGCCTCTGGCACTCAGCGAAGGGCCGAGCTGGTGGCAGCGTCTGCCAGCCTGTCAGTTCTGGGGAAATCCTTCACTGAGATTAGTCTGGGCTTCCACTTCAAAGGCTCCTCGGGTAAAGACCTGCTAATTGTGTAAAACACATTTTCAGTGAAGTGTGAATTCTCTCTCTCCAAACCTCCTGTGAATTCCAGGAGAGCACAAACTGGAAGGAGGCAGGGAAGATGCTCCCTTGTCTGGAGCTGGAGGGGGCCTGGGATGTCAGGGAGCAAACCCCACTCCATTGTTCCACCTCCCTTGGACTCTTGAGGACCTGTCATCCCAGGAGAGTTGAGGTGACACCCTGAGTGCTGTTAACCCTGGGGAAGAGGGGACTGAACCCGAGAGAGAGGCAGGTGAGCCCTGGGAGCTCAGCGGGCTGAGGGTTTGGGGCTATTTGCAGACTCCACCCACCTGTGGGTGATCACAGATTGCCAAGCTATTCAAAATAATAGCTAACAGTTCCGTGAAGCTTGCCATGTGGCTGGCACTGTTCTAGGCGATGTACATATCAGATACCCCTACGCATTAGAATCCGCACTGCAGCCCATGAAACGGGGACTATTATTTTGTCCCTTTTCACAGATAAGGACGCTGAGACACTGGGAGTTTAAGTAACTTGTCCTCTGCTAAGCAGAGACGGGACTAGCTCCTAGGCAGCCAGTCTGCACTCAGGGTGCAGGAGACAAGATGGTGGGGGGCATAACGCACAGAAAGAAGTGCCCAGCTGCAACTCTGCCTTCCTCCCCCTTGTCATGACCCTGCTCAGAGGTCAGGCAAGGCAGGGAAACTGAGGACCACTCGGAGGAAGAACAAAGGCGTTGGAGTTACACAGATCTGGGAAGACATATTTACAAGCCAAGGGACCACGAGAAGGAATTAGCCTTTCTCTGATGTTATTTCCTCACCTACAGAATGGATATGACAGTACCTACTAGCAAGGTTATTTTCAGGAGCTGAGATAATCAGATACTCGCCTGACCCCGAGAGTGACTGTCTCCTTAAATGTTGTGCCCGAGGCACTTCATTAGTCTTTTCTTAGTCTTGACCCTGGAGATAATTACATGTTAAGAATCTGGACCAGAAACTTTCTGGCAAGAGTAGACAATATATAAACACATGAATAAGAGAAAAAATAAATGACTAGTAGCTGAATGAATAATAGTAGCTACAGTTCATTCATTCATGTCTCGTCTTGTCAAGCCCTGTGTAGGACAGCAGTCCCTGGGGGCTGCAGGATAAAAAGGCACCTGCCCTGCCCTCAAGGAGCTAAAAGTCTAGGTGCTGCCCTGCAAAGCCAGGGATGCCATCTCTGCTGTTAGCTGCCCAACCATGGGCTGGGCTGGCTCAGGCACGGGCCCCTCCCTGTTTGAGGGACCTGCAGGTACTTGCCAGGTACCCGACTGCAGGTTAAGGTATGACTCCAAGACAGAGACCTCAGCTGGGCCTCAGGGGACAGCAGTTCTGGGGAAGGTGAGAACCCTGCCCCTCAGCATCTTCTCCCCAAGCTCTAGACCAGCTCAGGACCCAGCTCTCACACGGGGCATCAGAGGAAAGCTGAGAACTGTGTCCCAAGAGTTTACGACCCTGTTTCACCCCCTTCCACCTGGAATACACACAACCACCCAGGCTGGGGACTCCTCAGAGGGCTTAGAACTCCCACCCCCACAGGAAGACAGCCTGGAACCAGGATGGGAGGAAATATAGGAGAGGAGCAGGAAAGCAACTTTCCCCGGGGCCAGCCCTGCTAGGAACAGCTGGAAGGCACAGCTGGAAGGTAAATTGTGAACATCGAGAATGTCTTCCCTGGAAATCAATATTAGAGATGGCAAAGGGGCGTCTTTCCTGGAAGGCCCTTCAGGCTGAAAGGGTCACAGGCCTTCTATTGATTCTGTGGCCCCAAATGTAGGAATCTGGAGGCAGAGCAGGAAATAGGGGGTTGTTGGATATCATAGTGAGGGGAGGGAAGGGGAGAGAAGAAAAGAGGAAGGGGGAGAGGGGAAGAGGACAGGCGGCAGAGAGTGTTCCCAGGCTGCAGAGAGCCTGCTCCCAGGATGGAGGCCACAAGGACAGAAGGGAAGCGGAACTGGACTCGGAGACATCGGGTAACAGTTCCTGGGACCTTGCATTTCTGGGAGGAAGTCTCCCATATATTGCACTTCATCCTCCACTGCAGCCCCTTCCTGCTCTCCTCTTCCCGTGACCTCCACTGGCTCTGAGTCAGCAAGATGTGGGTCTAAATCAGTCTCCTCATCTGTAAAATGGAAGAACAGCTTCGACCTCTTTAGTGAGGTAATGTCTGCAGAGAGCTCAGCCGGTGCCTGGCAAGGGGACACAGGAAGAACGTAGTACTCAGTGGCTGGTGCCACCTTCATATGATGGCCACAGCCACAGCCGAGCTGACCCCGGTGCCCACTTCACCCAGAAGGGCTGGCTACCAGGCCAAGGCAATGGCACAGCAAGGCCACCCAGCCTTTCGAGCCTGTGGGCAGCAGGAGTGCCTGGCTGGTCCCACCCCTGGGCCGCTGGCCACACTGTTCGTGAAGCAAACAGCCCACAACGGCCGATGATCAGTGGAGCACGAGGGCGGATGCCTCTCCCTAGTGGGTCTCATCAAAGGCTGAGCCGAGCTAATTTAAAGATCTAAGTGGAACATATTTCTCCTGATGCGGCAGTTTCAATCGACTTACATTGTCTCCAAATAAACACTGGAGCCACAGCAATTAGTTTCTGGACAACGGGCCAGTTTAGGTGGAGTGGAGAGGGGCTGGGGGGAGCGGACTGGGGCTGGGCAGCTCGAGGACCAGACTTGGGCCCCTTGCCTGGGCAGAGATGGGCTCTCAGGCCTCAGGGTTCCCGCCAGGGATGGAAAAGGCCAGGTGTCCATCACAGACGTTCAGAGCTGGCAGGGACTTGTGACATCATTAAGACTGATCCTGCAATATCATTGAGACTGATCCTTTATGCAACAGATAGGACACTGGGGACCTGAGAGAGAGTGCGGATGGCTCAAAGTTGTCCATCAGGTTAGAGGCAGGGCCTGGGCCTCCTGACTCAGGCATTAATACATAACCGGTATCCCCAGCAGGCTGCAGCTTCAAACGTGCTTCTGTGTTACAGTCTCACTCAAGCGGCACACTGAAGACATGGAATTACTAGTTTTACTTCAGAGTTAACAGAAGCTCAGAGAGGTTAGCTGACTTGCCCAAGGTCACACAGCTGATGAGTGGTAGCTTTGGGTATTCTGCTCTTCTTACCATCCCATGCTGAATGGGGATGTGTCTCTCATTCCCCTGGGTCCCCGTGGACAAAGCCTTGTTGTGCCTGCCAAGGAATCTCACCTTCTGGGGTACCCTGGTTTCCCCACGGTGACAAAACTCCTGGCCCCAGGAAGTCCCTATCTGGTGGTGGGGGCAGGGTCTCTGCCCAAGGTAAAGAGCCAGAAATGTGAGAGGGAGGGCAGAACTTTGAAAGGCAGCCTGAGGAAGTGCAGCCAGGATAGGGGCTGGCCTGTAGTCAGCAGAGGGCCCAGGTGCCAGAAGCTTCATCATTAAAGGGATGGCCCGGGCCCCAGGCCAGGCCAGGGACAGAAGTGGGGTCTGCATCCAGAACCTCCCAGGGAAGCCCTGACCTCTGGGGCCTGGGCTGAGAGGCAGGGCTGCATCCCAAGGGAATAGGTGGGACACCTGTCGTTTGCCTGAGGGGACACAGGTCCTGGGGGCCGTGCAGGCTGGGGTCCTAGCCTTGGGACAATCCAGAGTGTGCTGCTCTAGCAGGAAGCAGCGTCTGCAAGTGTCACTGGGCCTTCAACAAGGAGACTTGAGGGTCTAGTGTTAGTGGGGGCTGTAGAAAGGCCCCCCGAGTGGTTACTGGGTGGCTTATGTGGCGTGGGGATTTGGGACAGTTGGGTATGCACATCAGCAGCAGTGACTTGGGCAGCATGGCCTGCTTCTGAATCACACATACGTCCCTGAAGGTGGCTCTGATACCCGGAGGCTCCATCTGCGAACAGCCTCCCCCTCGGTTCATCAGTAACAATAACGATAATAATAGTAACAGCAACAGCCACCGCCCATCTAACCCCGATTTGGTGCCCGGCGCTGGGCGAGCACACGCACCTTCTCATGTATGCAGATGAGGAATCAGTAAACCACTCACCCAACGTCGTGCTGCTTGTAAACAGCAGAGCTGAGATTCAAACCCTATTTTGTCTGACACGAAAAACAGGGCACTTTACTTTTGACATTGTCCACAGGCCAGCAGGCTGCCAGGGGCCCCAGGAAGAACTTGACAATTTGATTTTTAATATTTCCTCCAGAGGGACATATTAGCTCAGAAGGGATAGGAAAGCACAGAGGAGAAAGAGAAAGGACCCATGTAAGGTGAAAGCAGAGAGGACAAGGTACTCGGATGGGATTGTGGGGTTTCTAGACTAAAGGGAAAGGCACTGGAGGAGGAGAAAAGAGGCTGTGGGGGAGGGGAGAAAGGCAGGCGGGGAGAAGAAGGAACGCAGCTTCAGCAGGTTGGGACCGCCTGCTCCCCCAACCCACTCCTGGGCCCGGTGTTTCCATCGCCCATCGTGGGGCCCCATTCACCCTCATCCACCTTTTTGCTTTGTCCTCTTCCTCAACTCAGACAACCAGACAATTCCACCGGAAGTGTCTGTGGCATCTGCCCCTCCTCTTTCCGCTTCCCCGCCACTCCCTGCGTCCAGGCCCTACTCATCAGCATGACTGTCATCTGCCACCTGGATCACTGCCGCCAGCCCCACTGGCCTCTGCCTCCAGTTCTGCCAGGTTCCTCTTCCTGAGGCTCTGGTCATGTGCCTTCTCTGCTCCAAGGCTGGCCACCCCCAACAGAGTCAAGCACAGATCCTGCACCCTGGCATTCAAGGCCCTTGGCAATCTGGGCCCCACCGCTCTACCCTCCCTTTCTCTGTGTGCCAGGCTCTCTCCCTGTACCACATGCTCTTTCCCTTCCTGGATTCATGTCATGCCTCCAAAAGAGCTCCCGCCCTCCGGCCTCCTTTACTCCTTTGCCCTCCTTTGTGTTCCCTTAAAGCATTATTAAGAGTTGACACATAATATACTGAGTTTCAATCCTCCTGCTCCTGAAAGCACGGATGGTTTTATTCACAGCCATATCGTCAGGGCTCAGAGCACGGCTACCATATCACAGGCACTTGATACTTGTTGAATAAATGAGTGACGGCCCTGCTAGCCCACGGTTTGTACTCTGCTACAGTGACCAGTGACACTTCACAGCTGTCCTAATGAGCCCCACCCACTCTCGATCACTCGCCTTTGCATTTCAGCTGAAATGGGAAGCTTGACCCATCTCCAGTAATTCCTTCTCCAGGCAGCCACCCTCCTTACACCTACCTCGGCCCGCCTTGTGATGGAGGGCTTGTAAAGACCTAGTATTTCATCACTCGGCTATAGGCTGCTTAAATAAGAAGGATAGGTCTCCTTAAATCAGAATTATCTACCCTGCTCCATTACATAGTCCCTGGTACCAAACTGGGTACATACTAGGTACTCAGTAAATATTTCGGGAGCACAGCAGAGAGAATGAAAACATGATTCAGCAAACATTTTTCTGAAACTTACCTACTCCCTGCCAAACTCTGGGTTGGCTGAGGCCCTACTGTGTGCCTAACACCAGGCTGGATGAATTCCACTTCATGCCAGGTCCTATATCTGTGCCAGGCTCCAAGATGAGAAAGTGCCTACTGTGTGCCAACCTGAGTTAGCCAAAACCCTATTGTGTGTAGATCTTTGTTGGATGAGCTCCTATGAAGGAGAAGGGGGCAACTACGTGCCTGGTTTCATGCTGAGAGTGTACCTACTATGTGCTTGGTCCTGAACCAGACACTAGGCAAGCAAAATAAGCAAAAGTCAGCCCTTGCCTTCATGTATCTCATAATCAACTTGGGACAAGCAGTAAATGGAAGAGGAAGGGGAAGAAGGAAAGCACAGGGGAGATTAATAATAACTGTTTATTCTGGCAAATTATGAGCTCATGGAGAGCCATCTGTGCACCGCTCCTGCTTGCGTGTCACCACCCAGGCCCAGCGCAGGAGCCCAGCTCGGCTCTGGGGAGCATCTGGGCCCTCCATCAACTTGTCACTGCCCCCAAGAAGGGGTATGCAGCCTCCTTGTCTCCAGTCCTGCAGCCCACTGCCCACCACCTAGACAGGCAGGAGCTATTCTAAAAATACAGCCAAGGTGGGCACAGGTGCAGTGGAGGTGTTTCTCCCTCCTTCTAGAGTTCAGATGGCTGGCCACTCCTTGAGCTGGAATATGCTCAGGGACCAGGACACAGAGGGCAGCTTCTGAGACCTCCCTGAGGATGGGTAAAGGGCATTCCTGGGCAGCTCAGACAGTTTGGGAAGAAAGGCACTACAAAGGCTGTGGGGAGGCTGAAAAGGGCCCAAGGATGATTCACCCGAGGGGTGAGGGTGGGACCCAGGGAAAGGCCCAGCCAGCAACATGGAGTACTCCCTAGACCCCATTTTACAGACAAGAAACGGGCTCAGAGTGGTTAAACAACTTTCCCAAAGTCACACAGCTGGTAAGCATCAGAGTCAGGATTTGAATCTAGGCCACACAAAGTGCCTGTGTGTTCCCATGATACTGGAGTTGTTCTAAATGTGTGCCAGCTCCTGATTCACACACACACATAAAATCTCATTTTCTTTCTCAGAACAATGCTATGAAATGATTTTTAATTACCCCAGTCCTAGAGGTGTAGAAATTGGAACTCTGAAAGGACAACTGGCTTGCCAAAGATAGCACAGCTGAGACTTGATCAAGCTGGCATTCCAACTCAGATTTTTAAATATACGCTTCCTGCTCACCAAAAACACACGTCTAATAAAATAAATAAATAAATAATACAAAGAAAAACATTAATAATGCTCATAATTTCACCATCCAGAAAAAAACCACGGTTTGCATTTTGGTACAGATCTTTCCAGTGTTTTGTCCATGTTTAAAGTAATATTTTTTCCCAGTAAAATAAACCAGTTTTCCATAAAAATTGTGGGTGCTCCATAATTTCCTTGACAAATCCCAAGAGTTGGGCTGTTTGGCTGCGGCCAGTATTTAAACCCATCTTCCCACACTAACTGATAGGTCAGATTTGCAGAAGACAGTGCCAGGATGGACGTGGCAACCTGTGTCGGGCTTGGCTGAGTCGGTCTGTGGCTTTGCGGCCAGCAGGCTGCACAGAGCAGAGGCACAGCGGGACGAAGACGGTGGCGCAGGGTACCCTCCATGCCAATGTCCAGTTTGCACTGGTAAAGGCACGAGTCTCCAGAAGATTTGTCTGTTTGTTTATCTTTAGGGACTGCCTTGATGACAACTTAATGTTTCCCCTTCTGGAGAACAGAACTGTGGCTTTGGGGGTAGGGGGGCACAATTTGTGGGAGCTGATCTCATGAACAATCGTGTGTTCTCACTTACCAATTACACACTTACCCTGTCTGCTTCACTGGGGTGTCGGGGGCCTGTGCTGCTACAGTGAGGGGGCAGGTAACATCTGGGGGGCATGCTGGAGCCTCAGCTGCAGGCTGGGAGCAGAGATTTTTCTAAACATTAGCCAAGGCGGGGCAGAACACATGTACTCAGACCCAGAGGGAAAATGTCCCAGAGCAGCACCCAAGAAAGGAGGTCTGGATCATGCACCTGGGAGGAGGTGGCTTTGAGGAGGGAGCCAGCTGAGCCAGGAGGCCAAGCTGCTCCAGGCCGCCCGACACTCCTGCTGCCAAAGCTCACCCCTGTGAGGCAGGACACAGGAGTCCTTTGAGGGTCCGTGTAAGCAAGCAGAGGCTGAGCACAGATGACTCTGCACTCTGCAGCACCTCCGAAGGGAGGGACCAACACAGCCCTGCATTCAGCGTAAGGAAGAGTGGACCGTGAACAAGGACACATGCAAGAAAGGGACAGCAAATACCCAGGGGTCCTTGGGCTCGGAGCAAGGACACACGGAGGAAGGGACAGCAGACACCCTAGGCTCTTCATTTCTCCTTCCCTCTCCTTTGTCTCCTTCCCACTGCACACCTGGGGGTGGCCATGTGACTGCTGGGGGCCAAGTGGCCAGAGCCCAAGGCCCCCTCTCCACGCAGCGTGGCTTCTGTCCTACTTATGTCAGCACCAATGCTGGGCTCGTGCAGATTAATGAGGTCACGGCTGAGGCCCTGCGCCGGGGGACTGGCCTTGTTTCTAGGTGACCAGGTACTTGAGCCTAAATTAACTTTGACTACCCTTTGTGCTCTCCCCCTTGGGCAGGGCAGGAGGAGAGGAGAGGGGAGGAGGCAGAGAAGATGGAGGAAGAGGAGAGGAAAAAGGGGGAGGGAGGAGGAGGAGGAGCGGATGAGAGGATGGTGAAGCGGAGGAGGGAGAAACGGCAGTAGAAACTGGAAGGTATGAGGGAGGGAGGAAAGGGCAGTGTGGGGCAGGAGGCGGGATGCAGAAGGGCAGTGTCCCGGGCCAGTAAGCATGTGGAAGCCCCATGCTTCTCCGCTCCACTGAACAGCCCCTCTAGGACCTTTGTAAGGTGGGCTCTCTCTCTCTCTCTCTCTCTCTCTCTCTCTCTCTCTCTCTCTCTCTCTCTCAGCAATGGGAAATGAACATCCCTGCCAATTAGCTACTTCAGCCCACACACTGTCAGACAGCACCGAAGACCCTGTTTACAAATGTGGAAGCAGGTTCGGGACAGAAAGTGAATTTCCTGAAGTCACGGGTGGTGGAAGTGGTAGATGATTGCAGCTCGGGCTCCTGACTCCCCGTCCAGTTCCCTTTCTGCTATACAGTACGTCCTACACAGTGACGAAACTCTCATCCCTCAAAACTCTACTCAAAATCTCCTCCTCCAGGAAGTCTCCT
Source organism: Rhinolophus sinicus (assembly GCF_057876585.1). NCBI lineage: Eukaryota > Metazoa > Chordata > Mammalia > Chiroptera > Rhinolophidae > Rhinolophus > Rhinolophus sinicus. Next base: position 25,660,414 of record NC_142514.1, read on the forward strand.
CAGGGCTCCTACGCCCTCCCCCTGGCCATTGAGTGGGGGCCTCTCCCCTGCGAACTTGAGGTGTCTCCCAGGCAGCAACTCTGATGCTTCATCTCTGTGCCCCAGTCCCAACACAGAGCAGGCACTGAAGGAAGGAAAGAAGGAAGGAAGGAAGGAAGGAAGGAAGGAAGGAAGGAAGGAAGGAAGGAAGGAAGGAAGGAAGGAAGGGGATTGGGCTTTTGGGCCAGACAAATCTGGATTTGAATCCCCACTCCACCTCTCATTCGCTCTGTGACCACTGAGGTCTCTGAACCTCAGTTTTCTCATCTCTAAGATGGATCTCTTGCAAGGTTAGAATATGAATTACATGATGCAACCCTTCTTTCATTCATTTATACATTTATTGAGCACCTGCTGCATGCCAAGCAGGCTCTGTGACAGGCATTGGGGAACAGGTGGGAATAAACTGACAAGGTCCATGTCCTCATGGAGCTCATGGCTTGGTGGGGCAGAGAGACAAGAAAAAAGGTTACAAATGAATGTTTAATTGCGTAAGTGCCAAGGAAAAAAGGAAAAAGCCAAGATGTGATGACAGAGAGTGGTGGGTGGGGGCGTCTAATTTATATGTGGTGGTCAGGGAAGGCTTCTTCAAGGAGTGAACAATTAAAGCTACGTAAGATCTGAAAGATGAGAAGGAGCCTAGTCATGTGACTGGGGAACAAATGCTCCAGGTAGAGGGAGCAGCACGTCAACACCGTACAAGGTGAGGACAGGATGTCAGTGTCACCACCCAGGTGTCCACACTACGTCCTCTGAAGCAGCTGTGCAGGCCGGCCCAGGCCTGCCTGGAGGAGGAGCCAAAGGAGGAGGCGGTGGCACCTGCGTGCCCTCCACGTGTCCTTCCTTGCGCTCCTCCATTTGCTCAGCACACACCTGCTGAGCCCCTGGTCTCTGCAGACTGTGCACCTCTCTGCTGCACTGGGTGAGCCCTGTCACAGCCCTAGCCTCCTAGCCCTTCGCCGGGAGACGGTGCTGGAAGCCCGTGAAATGAATAATCCCCGAGAAACATCTCACTCGGGCTCTGGCAAGCCCTAAGGGGTGCTCAGCGTGATCAGAGTGGGTGGCAGGAGGACCCGGCCGGGCACAAGACGGGGAAAAGGAGAAAGAAGTCAGAGGAGGCTTCCCTGAGAATGTGATGTTGAGCTGAAAGCTGAAGGATGAAGGGACGTTAATGGCCAAGCACAGGGCTTGTGTCTTATCCTAAAAGCAACGACCAGCTGTTGATAGCTGTAAGCAGGGGAGCTCCGTGATCAAATCTGTAGCGACCACGCTTGGAGCAGATGGCGGGGTGGGGACCAGAGCAGATGCAAGGAGAACAGCCTAGGAGGCCATCACGATGGCCCAGGGCAGGCAGGTGGTAGAGAGCATGGAGAGAAGAAAACAGGCCCAGGCATACTTAGAAGGTGAAATCTATAAGACAGAGTGATGGACCAGGCATGGGAAGCGAGACAGACAGGAAGGAGTCTGCAGTGACCCTGTGAATTCCCAGCTGGTGGAACTGGACACCTGAAGGTACCATTTGCTGGGGTTTGGGTGCCTCTGAGGTGTCCAAATGGAGCCATGGAGCAAGGACTGGGGGACACGGGGTCTTGGAACTCAGAAGAGATACTCACATGGGCTTCATTAGCTCAACAAACAATCAAAGTGTGGCCCTGGAAGAGGTCCCCTGGAGGGAAGTACCAAGAGGGACTCTGAGAGTTGACAGCCTGAATAAGGAAAACTGCAGTGGGTGGCAGGGAACCAGAGACAAGAGGACCCCCCACACTGTGCTGAGGACACCGAGGAGCCAAAGCGGGGCCTCTGTCTCCCTACGGTGCTGCCCCTGTGGTCAGACTGCCCCTGGTCTCCCTCCTCTGTGCTGGCCGCTCTGCCCAGCCCTGGTTCAGGAAAACTACTGTCCTGGGAAGGAAGGGATCTCCTAGGAGTGTGAGGTCTGAGGCTGCTGCAGAGGCACAAGAAGGGCGAAGGGTGCACCTTCAACTGGGGAACCAGAAGCGAATTCCCGGAAGAGGGGAGGAACCCTCAGAGACAGAGGGGCTTCCCCAGGCCGAGATGGAGGGAGGACCCTCATGCTGGGAAGACCCCGCCTGGCCGAGCTCCTGTCTTACATCCCAGGTCTGGGATCTCGCCACTGCACTAGCCCGAGCAGCCTGGGATGCTGAGTGGTGCCTGCTGCCTGCCTGCATTCCCCAGGGCCCAGAACACATCCGAGAACTTGGTCAAGAAAGGCTCGTGGATGCCCTTCTGTGGAGGGAGCCGCAGCAAAGGCTGAGGCCCGAGTGCTCATCCGAGGGGGCAGGGAGGAGGCGGTGGCCTCGCGCTGAAGGCCGACAGAGCAGGTGGGCTTTCTGGAGTGAGCATGGCAACCACTGGAGGGTTTGGAGGCGGAAGCACTGACAGTGTGTGGGTCTCCGGCACGTTCGGGAGTGGAGAGAGGGGCTGAGGCTGGGACAGGAAAACAGGTGGGAGGACATGTCTGTCCTGACCTGCTTAGTGTAAGGAGGCCGGGAGATACTGTGTACACGCACCAATGTACACACACACACACACGTCCACACACATGTGCCTGCAGAGGCACATGTACACACCTGCATACACACAAGCACACACACACCTATCACAGATAGAACCTGGCACAGAGACATAGAGACACATGAGATTAGGCCAAAGGCGCTTCCACATACAAGGGCAGGACGGACAAGTGCCTGCAGGGGTGCACAGAGGGTCTCACTTCTGTGTGTATCTACAAGTACACTTACACACTCACACACACAGGCCCGCAGGAGAAGGACAACCAGAGAAAAGCGACCTGGGCCAAAACCTCTTCCTTCGAGAACAGGCAGGGAGGCTAAGCTGGCTCTGTGCTGGAGGGTCGTGTTTTAGGCAGCAGCAGGCAGAGGCGTCACCACGTGGGCCCCTGGCCCTGGGAAGCCCCGTGCAGCCCTGTGCAGCCCTCAGCAGAGTGCAGGGTGTCCAGAATGGGCCGTGAGCGCACCGATTCGCCGAGGCTGGGTGAACACATCAGCCTGGCAGCCAGCTGCTTCCCCTCCTAAAATAACAGCCATAGGTAAGTGACAACCCACCTGGCTAATGACAGGGCCTGACACGGGCTGTCAACAACCCTGCCAGCGGGATGAGAAGGGGCAGGCGCAGATGTGCCCATCCCCAGCCAGCCGAGGAGCACACGTGGGCACACAGGCACCCGTGAGGAAGCACACAGACATGAGGACAGATGTGCAGAGGCCGACAGGCTGAGGCACGAGCACACACATGGCACCGAGGCAGAGGAACACAGCCCGCCATGGCAGCCCAGTACACGCTGGTTCACACACATGCTGCCCAGCTCCATGAAAAACAGGGCACATGTACACACAGCCACATACAAGCATATCCAAACACAGACACAGATGAGTCACACGGGCAATACAGAACACACACGTGCGTGCTCAGACACACACAGGACACACAAAACCCACACACACTGAAGCCCGTATACAGATATGCATGGGCACAACAGCAGAAGGCTCCCAAACACCCTGCCCTGCGTTGTATGGACATGGACGTGTCACGTACACGAAGACATTCAGGGCTAAAGACACACGTGCAGACACGCCTTGCGCACACACAGTCACTCACATGTGCATCTGGAGTGCTCGCTGGCCTGCCTGAGGGTCCCCTCACTGCCTCCCCTCCCCTGCCTCCAGGCCAACAAGGCCAGGATCTGGTGTCCTGGCTGGTCACCCCTGAGGGGTAGACATGGCTGAGGCCAAGGCCTGTTTGATGAAGGTCCAGCGTTTAGACTGAATTCTCAGAACTGGTGGCTGAAAGTGCTGAGAATCAGAGTCTGGGATGTCACCGCCTCTCCCAGGTCACCGGGTTGCCTTGGCAGCCAGGGGGGCATGTGGAGGGCTCTGGGCAGGGGTCCTGAGCTGTGGCACCCTGCTCACTCATCTCAGCCCTCAGGCTGGGGAGCAGGACCCAAGGAACTCTGATAACAACCCTTTCCAACCCCAACCTCTTATCTTTCCAGATAAGCCACCTAAAGACTGAATCAGGGCAGCAGAGAAGGAAGAGGCCCTGGGGGTGAGGGGCAGACAGGTGTGACTGGTGGGGCCCCGCAGCTGCTTTGGCTGGAGCTGGGTCCACGGAGCTGCGTAAGCACAAACCCAGAGAGGAAAGTTACTTAGGAAGACTAAATGAGTCAGTGTAGCATCCCAGCAACAGCCATTTCAATGACTCAAACCTCGACTGTGAAACAACCACAATTTACTGGGAAGGAGGCATTCCAATCACACACCAGAGAGATTGAGAAACGCCACAAACTGCTTCCATCAGAACGCTGACAAATGGGCTTCCGTCTCCAGGAAAAGGGTTGCCCAGGGCCACGTGCATTCCCACGCCACTCGCTCAGCCAGCGCACTCCACGGCCCCTTCTGGCAAGGTCTTGAAAGATTCCTAAAGGAGCCTGACCCTGAGCACAGCATCCTTGGGCAGGTGAGAGGGAGGGCAGAGCAAAAGCTCCTGCAAGTGCCCCTGTCACTCAGAGGTAGGCAGGGATAGAGGAGACAGGACCGGCTGTGAGTTGACAATTGACGACATCGGGCAATGAGGCGTGAGGGCTCACTGTTCTAGTCTCCCTACTTTGGCATATTGTGAGTTTCCTGAAATAAAAGAGTTGTTTTTTTGGTTTTTCGGTGGATTTTTTTTTTTTTTTTTTTTTAAGCTTTGGATCCCCTCTCTTAGAGATAACACTCATTCGCCATCCATTCACTTAATCATGCCCTCATCCAATCCATCACTTTCTCGGAGGCCCCATTCTCAGGGAACTCACTGTCCAGTGGACTCATCTGTGTCACTCTGGGAGAGGCCTGGCAGCCATGGCGTGCTAGGACCCCTGTGCTGGAGCCGGAGCCAGTCACAGAGCAGAAGACCTTGGGCTGGTCTGGAGAGTAAGGAGTGGGGGCGGCCCAATCAGAGAGGTCAGCGTGGGAGGGAGATGCAGGGGCCTGGGACCGGGCAGGGGCAGGACGTGTGCAGGAAGAGCTTGCTGGTGGCAGGAGCAGGAGGGCAGGGGTAGCACCACCCTTTGAGCATCGCAGTAAGCCAGGCTCAGGACCACCCCTCCACCACCTCATTTACACTCCCGGGAGGGAGGCAGGGAGCACAATGCCCACATCACACATGTAGAAACAGAGGCTCTAAAACAGGCCGCAGGATAAGGCTGGGTCGGGGCCTGGAGCCTCACCTGACTGACTGGGGGCCCACGCTCTTACTAATAGAGAAGGAACCGTTTACCTCGCAGGGAACTTTCTGGAGCAGGCGTAGGAAATGCTGGGGACTCTGAGAAGCTGTCATGAGTCCCATGCTCCCCGAGGGCAGGGACCGTGTAACTCCAGGGCTTCATACAGTGTTTGGCACCTACTGGATGCTCGAAAACACTGCTGAGTGACCGAAAGTGGGAGGCAGCTGAGGGGACTGGGGGCTACTGGAGGAAGGGACCCTGGGGACGCTGAGGGAACCCTAAGGTGTGTAGAAGAGGCCTGGCTGGCTGAGCAGTGGCCTCAGGGCCTCTGGACCCACTCCTTGGCCGAGCCCACACTCCTTGGACCCACTTCAGAATCCCTGAGAAGCAGGAGAGCTGGCAGAGTGGCCCAGAAGCCCATGTCCGGCCCCCAGGCCCACCCCATCAGCACCTCCAGGACTCCCGGTGCTCAGCCTGGCCTCTCAGCAATCACCGCTGGTGTGCTCACTTCGGCAGCACATATACTAAAAAAGCAATCACCGCTGGAGACCCCTGGGACACAGAACTGCCCCTCTGGCCTGCTCTGCTGCCTGGTATACCAGCCCCCTCTTCCCTCACGCAGGGATAACCAACTGTGCCCAGGGAGTGAGCACCCAAGGCCCTGCTAGCCCAGGACTGGCTGGGGAGCTGGGGTGGGGGCAGGTACATCCCACCCCCTCCCCCAGGGAGGAAAGGGTGCTGACTTGGCCTTGGCCAGGGAACTGCCATGCACATGTCACTACCATCACAGCTTTGGGGCAGGTCATTGGTCACCCCAGAGCTGGAGCCGGACACATGGAAATGACCTGCCCTGAGCTCTCCTATCCCAGGAGTAGTGGCTCTGCTTACCCTCTCTGTGCTCCGCTGGTTTCTATAGACATTTGGTGTGGAGTGTGCCTGTACACAGAGGTGGGCAACGCACGTGCACACCTATGCATTCACTCACACCCTCGTCCTGTCCTGCCACCTGCCCCCAAGCACCCACCACCCCTCCCTCAACAGACCTGCCTGCCGCAGGCTCTGGGCTGGGGGTTAAAGAGCAGGCAGAGACAAGCAGGAAAGGGGCCTTGGCCTGAATTCCAAAGTCTGAAATAGCCCACCACAAATTATCTTTGTTCTGACAGGCTGATTAGCATAATTATCCTATTGGAAGGGGAAAAAACCAGGAGAGGAGCAGACAGAGACAGCCGGGGGCAGAGACAAAGACAGCAACAGGCACCAAGAGAGTTGGCACCTCTGAGGAGGCAGCCACCCAAAAGAGTGAGCAGGGACGCTGGCCCGGGCAGAGCCTCGAGGCGACCCTTCCCTCCTCACCCCCATCACAGGACGGGCTCAGTGTGGGCTCATGGGTCCATCTCAGCTGGAGGGCTGGACAAAGTGATCTCCACCTCCTGCCAGTTCTGGAGTTCTGACCTCCTTCCAGTTCTGAGTCCTGGGATGGCAGAGCTGGTATGTGCTGGACAAAACCATTTTGCCGAAGGATGCAAAGACCCTTGCGTCAAGGTTGTCCTGCAATAATTCAAGTCACATCTCATTTCCCAACATCTCCTATGAAGAGCCCAGAATCACCCCACCACCATGTCAGATACTGTGCTAGGGGCTAGGGGCTTGGTGGGGACCAGGGGAGCCAACTGTCCTTGCTCTTTGAGAGCTGTCAACCTGATGGAGGACAGAGAAACTCAGCCAGGTGATTTCAATACACTGGTGACAACTGGTCTGACAGCCCAAGTACAGGTGCCCTGGTATGCAGATGAAGGACACAGGATCCAGGCTGTCAGGGGAACCAGGAAGGGTTTCTAAAGGATGGAGACCCAAGGAAGGACTGAGTGAGGGGCTGGAGCTGGCCAGGGTGAGTGGGAGCTTCCCCCGTCGCCCTGACAATCCCAGCCATCATGGCGGATGGCGGTGGCTCCCTCACCTGCCTCTGAACGAGTTACATGTATTAGCTTCACAACTAGATGGAAAGATCCTTGCAAATAGGCACCCTCTCATTTCTTGCGCATCTCTCTGAGCACACAGCAGGCTTAGGAAGCCCTCATCAAATGGAAGCTCTGTCCATGCTCAGGAAAGCACCGCAGGTGCAGCGTCCTAGGCTCCGGCCTCTGTTGCTCCCTCCCACTCTCTTTCTGCTCCAAAGGTCTCCCTCAGGTACATGCCCCTGGAGATCAGGCCCAGCCCCGACCCCACTTTTTAGGAAAGAATCAAAGTAATGCTTCTGGCTTCTGGGGGAAGGGGCAGGGAAACAGAGAGAGTCAAGTCACGAGGCTGGTCTAGGAGAAGACCTGGGGAGTCCTGAGCAGAGCCCCACACACCTATGTGGAGGCCGATTAACCCTGGGGGACAGTGGGGGAGGTTGGAGAGGGAGTCAGTTCAGAGGGACTGGGGGAGGGAAGGAGGGAATATGAATAAATTAGAGAGAGAAAGCAAAAGAATAAGCAAGACAATGAAACACACACTCACGCGCGCGCACACACACACGTGCAGAGAGTCAGAGGCTAAGAGACAGAGATAGGCGTGACTAGACGGCCAAAGAGAGAGGGAGACATGGAGAGGCAAGGACAGGACCAAGCCAGATGGAAAAAGGCCAATACACAGGGATAGGAAGGGAAGGAAGAAAAGAGAAGCAGCCAGAGAGACAGATACATAGGGGTGGGGGAGGTGAGGGCCAATAACAAGGACAGACAGGACAGAGGGAGGCAGAAGCAGTGAGCATTGGAGGAGAAAGAAGCAGGAAGGGGGAAGAGCAGAGGAGAGGCTCGATCCAGGCCAGGCCAAGCCTGGGGTCAGGGCCCCGGGCAGGGGTGCTGGTGGCCAGGGCCCTCCGCTCCATCTGTCTGTCCACAGGCGCTCAGCCACCGTCTTCAGGACGGCAGGTCTCCCTTGTGCCTCCTGCCCACTTGGCTCCTTAAGTATGTCCGGGGGAGGCGAGCAGTGGAGAAAACAGCTCCAGGAATAAACAATCCTGCTCAACCTCCTGAGACCAGGACACTCAGGACGCCAGGCTGAACATGAAAGTCACACCAGTCACGCTTCCAGATGGTTCCTTGTGTGCCCGGAAAGAGGGTGGGAGTTACATGAATAACTACAATGTTGAAGAATGCCTTTTGTGTGGCAGGCACTGTGTTACCCTCTTTCTATGCATTATCTCCTTCAGTTCTCACAACTCTGAGCTGTGTACCATTATTCGCTCCTTTGACCATCGGAGGCTCAGAGAGGTTTGAGAACTTTCCCGAAGTGACACAGCTGGGAAGTGGTGCGGCTGGGATTTGAATCTCTGCTTTTAATTTCTGTTTCTTGTGATCAATAAAGAGGAGTGAGAAGGTGCTAGCCTCGGTGGGAACGCCTTCCTCCACCACCACCATCACCACCACCCAGAGTCCTTTAGGAAACAATCCCCAGAGAGATGGCCCCTCAGCCTCCTTCATGCTCTCCAGGTGGGTACTACCCAGAGCCACTCTGCACTGAATAGGTGTCATGGGCAATAACTTCCCAAAGCATGCAGTATGTCAAATCTGGTCGTAGATTGCCCCCGTCAGCCCCAGCCACCCAACCCAGGGACAAGGAATTAGCTGATAAGATTGAGGCGGCTGTGTTTAGAGCTGGAATCCTTCTTCTCCCAAGGAAATGCCTCCCAACCTTCTCTCTGTACTATCCTGGCCCTATAGGCCCCATGGGACAAAGTATACTGAGGCAAAGTCCCGAGAAGCCACAGGCCTGGCCTGCGCAGGAAGAGAGCTACTCATGAGTCTGGGGGCACCAGGCTGCTCACACAGCTGAGTGAGACCTTGAACAGACGGAGCAGGTACGTCAGGCTGCTGTACCTCTGCCCACTGGACACTGAAGTCCCTCCCCAGATGGTGTCCCCCCTTGTCTTACCCAGAGAGATGCTGGCTGAGCGTTCAGGACTTGTCAGAGCTCAGGTGACCTTCTTGTGGAGGATGCCCTTGAGCTTTGGCCTGGCAGCCTCAGCCAGCATAGCTGATGAGGACCCTGTGGACAGAACACTGGACCACAGGCTCCATGTGACCAGGGGCGGCCTCCACAAGTCACCTGTCATCCTCTCCTTACACATAGATCCTCCGCAGGTAAGTTCAATGACTTAGAACCCAAAGCCCCACATCTCTGCCCTCCTGATACAACCCGCATGGGTGAGGGGTCTCCCTGAGCAGGCCCTGGCCTAGATACCTTCTCGTGTTTCATCTATTATAGTCTTCACAGAACCCTGCAAGGGAAAGCTCCTGACGCCCATTTGACAGAGGAGAAACTATCATGAGGTGACGTGGCTAAGACCACATGCCTAGTGAGTAGCATAGCCAGGGTCCAGCTCGATTCATGTCCTTTCCACTACCCACCCCCCAAAACTATCCCACATAACATGACTAGTGCCCCCACAACCAGCAGCATCACACTCAAGTCTCAAGTGTCACTTTGAAAAGTGGAGCCCCGAAGGGACCCGACAAAAGTCCTACGCCGGAGCCAGTAAGAAAGGTCTCATAGCTGCCAGGGGCCGCACCACCCCCCACGCCCATTAGCTGACTCAGTTTCCTAGGGAAGGTTTTGAAATGCTGCTAATTCTCCCAATTATAAAACAGATGCTTGTTGATCTTGTCAAGGTTTATCACGCAGCAGACCCGCACAAGCAACAGCAAAACCGGAGGGCCCTGCACAGTGCAGCGGAAAGCGAGTAGCGCTGGAGAAAGGAGTCTTGGTTCTCATCCCAGAGCTGCTCTCACTCAGAGTGTGACCTTGGGCAAGTCACTTAACCATCCCAGACTTCTAGTCCTCATCTGTCAAGTGAAGGAGTTGAATTATGTGGTCCCCAAGGTCCCCTGAAGGCTGAACCTTCTGGGAGCCTGTGATTCGAGATTCAATTAAAGTTTACCAGGCTGCCAATCAGCAAATTTAATGACTCTTCAAAGTTGACCAAGGCAGGCAAGAAGATTATAAATGTAATTTCGTTGAAATGGGAAAAGATGAGAAAATGCCAGCAAATAGCATCTTAACACAGAGGCAATGCTTACCAGCATACGGTGAGTCACTGCCTTTGCATGGGGAATAAGGAGGAATAAAATTGGATTCTCTGGGGCTCATGTGGGCTTGTCTTCCCAGAGCCCTGCAGAGGACTGGCCATAGCCAGAGGCCAGATGGGACCCTTGGGGTGAATTCAAAATGGAGGGAGAGAGGGAGGGAGGTCCCAAGAGAATGTGGATTAAGCCTGCCTGAGAGACGGATTTATGGAATTTATGGCAACCGCAGTCAATTCTTCTCCATTTGACCCAAAGGCCTCCAGCCCTGCTGGGATGTGGCTTTAAGAGACTCTGCGATGGTTGATTTTGAGTCCCAATGGGAATTTTTGTCCCAGGGAGGTTAAAGTTCCCATGTACAACCTCAATTCCCTAAGAAACATGGCAAAGAGAGTAATTTAAGCAAAAATACTATTTGTTTCCCAATTTATAAGCAATTACACATGATTTACAACCCAACCTTCCTCTTGCACAAGCAGCTCTGTAATTTACAAGACCATAAAGTCGGGGGCTCCCATGTCCCGCCACCATAAATCTGGCCTGGATGGTGACTTGGGGCGGAAATGATTAATCTGCCCTTCCAGGATAAGCCTTCACACTGCTGTATTAGCTGGGGGAAGCATCGTGCTGAGACAGCACTTCTCAGCCCCTCCCGTAACACACGTTTTGCTCTGCAAGAGAAATATGGCCCATGGTCCCAAGAGGCTCTGGGCCACAGAGCATGCCGGCCAGTGAGAGGCGCCAGTCAAGAGTGCTGATCCAGTGAGCTGTGCACTGCTGCACCCTATCTTTTGTCCTAAGGGTTCACCTGTGACATAATAAGAAATATATTTGGTCTTTGCCCCCAGTTCCTGCTGTATTTGGCCTTTGATCCCGGTTCCTGAAACAATAGTTCCTAAAATCCTTGCAGTTTCCTCAGTGCTGGGGGTAACAGGAGTGTCTTACAGAGAACTCCTAAATCCTTTGGCATTTCCTGGGTGATAAGAGCATGTTTTGTTCCAACACGGTGATTTTTGGTGGGCTTCTGGATAGGGGCTTCTAGAAAGAAGCTTGGAGCTTTCAGCCCCAACCCCTACCCTCCTGCAAGGGGAAAGGGGCTAGAGATTGAGTTAATAATTGATCACGTCTATGTGATGAAGCCTCCATATAAATCCCCAAAGTATGGGGCTCAGAGAACATCTGGGTTGGTGAACACATCCACGTGCTGGGAGGGTGATGCACCCGAACTCCATGGGGACCCTCCCAGACCTTGCCCTATGTACCTCTTCATCTGGCTGTTCATCTCTATCCTTTATCATGTCCTTTATTTTATAATAAACCAGTACACCTAAATAAGTGTTCCTTTGGGTTCTGTGAACTCTTATAGCAAATTATCAAACCTGAGGAGGGGGTGGTGGGAACCCCCAGTTCATAGAAGGGGAACCTGAGGACCCACACTTTGAGATTGACGTCTGAAGTGGGGGCAGTCGTGTGCGAGTGAGACCTTACTCTGTGGAATCTGATGCTAATTCCAGGTTGATAGTGTCAGAATTGAGTTATACTGTAGACCACCGAGTATCCACAGAGAACTGGAGGATAGTTTGGTGTGTGGGGGGAAAACCCACATCTGGCGTCACAGGTGAAGTACTGAGAGAAGAGGTCAGAGGAAAACCAGCATGTTTTCCTTTCATGACCCCAAGCCCCTCTCCACAGGCCCAGTTTGCATCAGCTGAGGCAGCTCGTGGCAGATTTGTGATGTCTCAAGCAGGAGACGGGACCAGACAGGCTACCAGGAAGTGTCAGACACACAGGCCATGGTTTGGCCTGGATTGAGCCTAAAAACCTTGCAAAGCCAACCGGGGCCTTGGAAGGGTCAGCAGAACAGGCCAGCCGGGGCAGGGTCAGTCTGGACCACAGCCTCTTTGCCAGGAGCAAGGAGGGGCTGCGAGTCAGCACCAGGGACAGCTCCTTGGCTAATCTGCACATAACCGTAAACTTGGGACTTGCCCCAGTCCAAGTCAGCCTAATACCTGGGGGCAGGTAAGAGGAATCCCTAGTTTGAAAGGTCAGAACTGGGAAGGCAGATCCCGATGGTTGTGAAGAGGGCTTGTCTTCAGTGACACAAGAGCCCTCGCTCCCTTCCTTCCTCACAAAGCTGGGTGTCTCTGGATACCCATGGATCATTCTGGACACCACTGATCCCTCATGGATTCAGTGGCAGCTTATGTCCCAGGATCCCCCTCAGCAGAACCTTCTTCCAGGGTAGAGTTTCCCCCTACTCTGCCCCCCCCCCCACACTCACCTTCATAAGGATTATGACCTTCAGGCTTTGGCCCAGGAAGGGAAGGAATAATAGACCCAGGCATGGCGAGTCTCTCATTCATTCATTCAATATTTAGACCCACTGTTTGCTAGAAGATGTGTTTGTTTCTGGGGATTCAACTGTAACCCTTGTCTATATAGATGAGAACAAATAAGTTGATGATAATTATCACTAGTATATGATGACTTCTTACTAAGTATCAAGTCAATTGAACCCTTCTATAGACAGTATCTTACTTAATCTTCTAAGAAACCCTGTGAAGTGGGTGGCATTATCATCTAGTCACAAGCTGGCAGGAGGAGGAGCTAGGATTTGAACCCAGGCGTCCTAACTCCAGGGTCTGTCCTCTTAACCTCTAGACAACGACAATATAGTTCAGTCAGTGCTGTGATGGAGGGGAAGAGGCTTGTAGGTGCATAGAAGGTCCTCCATTCTCTTCCCCAGTCCCTGCACCTCCCTTCTCCACTGACAGCTGAGAGACCAGGGGCTCAGGCCTGAGTCCTTCCTGCTGGGACCACAAAGCCCTGAAAACTACTTCCGACTCTGCTGCTTTCCTCTGGTCTGTCCTGACTTTCTGCTCCCACCTCCATGCCCAGCAGGACCTCGCTGCCCCCTACCGAGGGGCCACTCCACAATGTAGAGCTCAGGTCTCTTAAGAGTGTAATTGGAAATAAGGGAGCAGGAAATAAGGGTTATCTCTGGCTAGTTGGAGAAACCCACACCAAGATGCAGAGCTACAGCCTATGGTCTGGGAGGTGACAGCACAGGAGGTAAAGAGGAAGCAGGATGGAAAACCAAGAAAGAAATCCAGCCGGGCAGACAGAGTGGTGTGGACAAGAGGAGGCTCCTTAGGCAGTAACCAAAGAAGGTTATGATGAGTGGTGAAAGACAGAAGGGTAAAAAAGATGCACAGTGGTGCCAGATGGGCCTGGGTTAGAAGCCCAACTTTGCCACTTATAGGCAGGTTATTTAAGTCTCAAAGGCTCAGTTTCCTCATCTGCAAAATGGGCCTAATAATAGAAAAAATACCTCTTTGCTGTGAGAACTGAGATAATGGAGCTATAATCCACAGTAAGCACTCAATAAATGATAGCAATAATGGCTTATACTTGTCCAGTGAGCCCGTTCTAATGGACCTGGCTCCCAGGCACCTGGAAACAGAGGCCCAGACTCAGCTCTAGGGTCTCTATCCCATGAGGCGCTGAGCAGGCAGGCTGCAGGTGCTCTTTGGTGGTAGCAGAAGCCCCACCGCCCCAGCCACCCTATGTATATCTGTCTCTTACGGGTAGAAGCTTCCACCCTGGGCGATGGGAGCCCTACTATTCATTTCCTCGCCGTTTCACCTGCTCTTATGTCTTTCTCTCTCTGCCTATCTCTCTTTCTATGACTCTGTGTCTCCTTCTGTTTTGTCTCCCTCTGTTCATGCTCCCTCTCTCGATTTATTTTCCTCCCTCTCTTTCTCTGCCCCGCCCCCATCATTACCACTCTCCTGCAGGGCAGGATAACTGTAGCCCTTGAGATTGACACGTATTCTCATAAGGCAAGTCAGAAGCTGTTTGCTGAGGAGGTTGATTCTTCCCCCAGAGCTCCCCCAAGAGCAGAGAACATTTCACCTGTTTCCAGTCAAGCTTTGGAAGCTCAGAAGATATCTTCATCTGCCTTTTCAAAGGCTTCTGACTTATAGAGCCTTCTCCTTCTTATGTACATGCAGACACCCTACCTGTCCACCAGCAATGGGACATGGTCACAGTAGCTGCATCATCCTCTCAGCCTGGAACCCCTACCTTCCTTACCCCTGAGCCATAGCTCCATATGGGGCCAGCTGGGCCCTCAGGGGGCCCTTGCCAAGAAATTCAGGCCAGTGACTTGGTAGCAACAAGGCCCCCATTTCCCAACAGTGGGAATCTCAGGAACAGACGTGCGTGCCTGTCAGGACAGCCCCAACACCCCCACCCAGGATGCATTCTCAATTATTGTTTGACAGCCGACAATTTGAGCAAACAGAATGACTCATCCTGGAGACAAAACCAAGGCAGAGAGCCTTTCCAACCCTCTCCCAAGGGAGGAAAACTAATTAAGTGGTCTCATCAGAGTGCCCTCTGTGGAGCCAGCCCTCACTCTCCCCTCCCTCTGCTCTCCAGGAGGAGGCCCGATTAATGGAATTGCCTGCAAATGCCACCCTCTCTTCCCTCAAATTACTCTGGCTCCCAAGACAAAGCAACCTTTCCAGAAAACCAGGCAAGCATCCTCCAGCTTGTCTCTGCAATCAGCCCTGGAGCTTCCCTGGCCAAGAGCCTCCTGGGGGCTGATGGGTCCCCGCCAATGGCAGGAGCCCATCAAGACAGCCAGAAATAAGGGAGAGGAATGGACCCAAACAACTCAGGAGGTCATCCCTGCCTAAGACAACCAGCACAGGGGGCTGTGTCTGGTCATTCTCACTCCATTACATCTCCTATAAGAACAGACCTGGGGTTTAACAAGGAGAGTGGGGTCTGTGTCCAAATATGCCACCCGGAAACACAGTGGGATTTTGTTTTGTTGGATTTTTTCTTTTTGAAATAGAGTTTACAGAGTTATTATCTTGACAAACTAACCTCCTCACACAGTCACTAATAGATTCATTCATTCATCCATTCATTCATTCAACATTTGTTGGCATCAACCATGCACTAGGCCTGTGGCTAGAACTTGGAGGTACAGGAAGGAAAACCCTAATAATGGAATTAGTACTAAGGTAAGATGCCCTTGGAGCTTATGGTGGGGAAAGAGTCACTATTTTCTGAGGGTATCAGAAATGGCTTCATAGCCAAGGGGACACTGGCAGAGGTTCTAGAAGGACAAGCAGGAATTCATCAAGGGGAGGCAGGGAGCCCTTAGAGTTCAATGAAATCATGGGTCTTGGCTTTGGGCTATAACACAAGTCTTCTCAAACTCATCTGGGGGCACGGCACACAGAAACCACAGTTCTCCATAGACCTCTATTACATGAGCTTAGAACAATTCAGCTAACGGAAATTATGAGCATATCAAAAGTCACAATATGAAGTACTGTTAAAAATGCCATCTTGGCAGGAGGAGAATATATAACACAAGTCCTCTCACCAACAAAAACGTGAAGAGTGAGGTCAGTGGGCCGGGCAAGGATACTTGATGTCAAGTGTGACATCTGAAAACAGAGCAGTCCCTGCTCGTGTCATCGGCTACTACTTCCTGGGGACCAGTGTCAGCAAGCACCAAAGGTTTAATAAAAATGTATAAGGGTTGGGATGATTGGGAAAATCTTATCAACTAACTGCGCCATTTCTGCAATTAGCCAAAAGGGCACCATGATTAGAGCAGTGTGGTCTCTGCTCCTGAAACCCCTTATCTGACCTAGGAGGTTGTTCCCACCATATCCGCGAGTGGTAATGGGGTCACCTCACAATGCCAGGCCTGGTTGCCCTCAAGAAAATCTTTCAATACCTGAGCTTGGTGCTGAAGGCTCCCATACTGTGACCCAAACTACATTTCCAGGCTTTTTTTTCACTACAGTGCTGTCTAAAGCAGCCAGGTCATTCAACTCACCATTCACTTTACTTGCTATACTATTTTGATCACTATTGTAAGCTCAATTCCTGGCACATAAATTGTACTTGATAAATATCTTATAGAAGGAATCAAAAGATGGATGGATGGGTGAATGGTTCGATATATCCAAGCTATTGCTCTGTCTGGATCTGCTGTCTAAATCCAGCTTATCCTTGAAAACTTGGCTCATTAAGACTTCTCCTCCAGGACCCTTCCTTCCCCCCCACCCACTCCATCACACAGTGATTACTTGTTCCTCCTAATTCCTGGTAATGGGAAATGAATCACGCCTTGATTCCGCAGACTGCCCTACAATGTCTCTTATATTCATCTTGGTTTTGCAATTGCTTCTTCATATCTGTTCTCCAAGTAACCTACAACTATCAGAAGAAGACAGACCTTGTATTTTGTGCCAAGACGGTTGAGGGCCACTGGGCAAGTCCCAGTAGGAGCTCACGAGGTGGTGATGTGCCCATACCAAGCTCTCACTGGGGAGCCATGCTGAGCCATGAGAAGTGACCAGCCAAGCAAAGCATAATTTGCCTAATCCCAGCTCTACTGCTGCATGACCTTGGGTGGTATTTTTTCTCTGGAGCTCCAGGCCATGCTTGGCCTGGCTCTTCCACAGCTCTTCCATGGGAGAACCTCCTCTTCCTCACGGCTTTCGTGGGATCAGTCATGCTGTGCTCTCTCCCAGCCACAGGGATGGGCAAGCGTCCAAGCTGCCCAATCAGCACAGCCGTTCTTATTGCCACAGAAATCGACTCCAGGACAGGCACACGACAGAGTCCAGGTCAATATGGAGGGTTTATGCTAGCGCTGGCAGGGGAACATCTTTCCCATAGAAATAGAAGAAACCATATGTTGTAGAAGAGAATGAGGCCACATCTAGGCCTCACAGAAGCAAAGCCCATGGGTGGCATGGCCTGATCCCCTAGCTCTAGCTCTGTCTGAAGCCAGTCTACCTCTGGACTGCACAATTCGAAGGGCCACCCAATTCCCCTTTAACTTAAGATACTTTGAGTTGGGTTCTAAAATAAAGGAGGTCCAAGGCCTAGGTTCCCCTCTGTACCATCAGGGGGATGGGAGATGAGCAAATTGCTCTGCTTTCAGAGGGGACCTGGGGGGAAAGTTTGTGCTTGGATGTCAGAAATCTCCTAGAGACTCCTGAAGCCTCCTAGTGCATTCACACGGTCCTGCCCCAATCTCAGGCAGGCTTGTGAGTGGTCTCTCACAGCTCTTAGCAGCTTTTACCTTCCATTGGTGAAGACCTCCAGATGGGTAGCTGAGTAAAGAGAGCATTGCCTGGCATGCCCTTTTCAGCAGAGCCACCAGCACCCATGTGCCCCTAGCTGATACCTTCCTTTCCTTCTGCTCTTCCTGCAGCATCATTATGCAAATGGACCCAGTGGTCACAGAGCCCTGGAGACACCCATTTGGAGGGAACAGGAGAATGTCTCCAGCTTACCTCTCTGCAAAGTATGTCTGCAGCAGAACCACTCCCCAGGGCCAGGCACCATCTGTTGTTAGAAATACCCTTTGCTAATTATTAAATTTCTCTAAAATGAAATGAATCACGGAGCCAGGCAGGAGGGGGCTGGAGGGGGAGCCGGCAGTTTACTTAGCAGCAGTAATGATCCCAGCCGGGCCACACATGGAGGCTCCTGACCCATCTTTGGCAGGGGCTCTACCACGTGCTCAGCATCCCTACGAGGCTGTTATTTCTAAAGGGGAATCCACAGGGCCTGGGAGCCCTGGGGATTGCCTGTCAGATCCTCTTCTGGGGCTGGAGCCACCTTAGAGCCCCTCTGTTTAGGTCCAAAGAGCCACCCCAGGCTCTTTGAAGAAAAGTGACTTGTCAAGGTCCTTTAGCTAACTGGTAGCAGAGGGGGGACCCAATTCCACTGGGTTCTTTCTTCTCTACTACACTGGAGGCCAAAGGATGGACTTGAACGTGTATGGCCAGAGGAGGTTTGCTGACGCCAACGGAAGCACATGGGGGTGTGGCCCAGGGTCTCCACCATCATCACTATCAATTCTGAGCAGGTACCAGGTGCTAATTGGGCCCTGGGAGTGCAAAACCCTGAGAGGCTCCTACTCTAGTCCCCTGGGAAGACAGTCAATTATTATCAGTGAATGACCCATGACAGTCTCGTCTCTGACCCAGGAGAACAGAAGAAAGGCAAAGCACCAGCTGGTCACATAATACATACCTCAACCTTGCTTCAATCTTTCCTAGGTTTCCCATAGCTCTTCAGAGAGCATACAAACATCACCGAGGCACTCAGGGCCCTCTACAGCCTGTCCTCTGCCCACCTCCCCAAAGCCATCTTCCACTCCCCACTGCTCCGGTAATTCTGGCCTTCTGGGAACATGCCTTCTTATGTCTGCACTCCAGGCCTTTGCCTGAGCTGTTCCTTCCACGAAGAACAGCCTTCCCACACTCTTTACCTGACTAGCTCCTACTCTGTCTTCAGGTGTCAGCTTAGACATCACTATCTTTCAGGGCCAACCCTCCCATAGCATAGACTGAGGTATATGAAATGTTTTTAGATGGTGCAGCAGACATTTATGATGCAGCATGCCATGTCCTCTCGCCTCACCTGGTTTCAGCACCTCTGTAGTGGACAGTTCCCTGCCCACGCCGCATTTCAAGCATAAGTCATGGACTTTCCTTATTTTCTCGAACTCTGAGAGTTTGCTGAGCTTCTTGGGAGCAACCAGGAAGTATGGGGGGAAATAAAGTAATGGGTGCTGGGAGTTGCAGATACGTGCCCAGATAAGCCATCCTTCGGTGGTATTATTCTTAGGTGAGTTCTACTTGGTTCTTCAGAAGGCCTTAGTGGGACTGAGCCCCAGTCACACAGCAATAACCAGTTCATTATTTCATTGGCTTCTATCCCTTCTCTGTTTCGCTTTCTCTATTCCTTCACTCCTGTTTTCTGGAAGCACTTCCCAAAAAATCTACCTACACTCAAGACCTTATCTCAGGTTCTGCTCTCAGGACAAGTGGTTACAGAAAACTATCTTTTTACTTTAATAGCTAAGTACTATATGTTTTAACATACATTAAATATAAATAACACACATGATAGTCCAAAGGTGAAAACAATCCAAATATCCATCAAGGATGAATGAATAAAAATGTGGTATATACATTCAATGGAGTATTATTCAGCCTTAAAAAAAAATGAAATTAGGATGCAGGCTACAAAATGAACAAACCTTGAGGACATTACATTAAGTGAAATAAGCCAGACACAAAAGGAACAATATTATATTATTCTATCTGTATGAGCTATCTAGAATAGGCAAATTCATAGAGACAGAAAGTAGACTAGAGGTTACCAGAGACTGGGGGTGGGGTGGGGGAGGGGTGTAGAGAATGGGGAGTTACTGCGTAATGGGTACAGAGTTTCTGTTTGGGGTGATGAAAAAGTTCTGGAAATAAATAGTGGATGATGGTTGCACAACAATGCGACAATGCGAATGTAGTTAATGCCACTGAATCATACATTTAAAAATCATTAATATGGTAAATTTTATGATATATATCATAATATATATGATATATGTCATATGATATATGATCATATATATTATGACATATATGTCATAGTTCTTTTAAAGTACCATATATATTATGATATATATATGATCATACATATATTATGATATATATATATATATCTACAATAAAAGTAACTTTAAACTTTAAAAAATATATAAATAGCACATTAAGGCCCATGATTTCACAGATATTGCTTAGGACAAGCCTAAGAAGATCCATGAGCCTGTTTAAAGTTTATTTAACGGAAAAAAATAAGAAGTATATTATAGTACAGATGGTATGCTGACATTATAAAAATCGTGGAAGTGGAATTTAAATGATCAAAGTTTGGGAACCCTACCCTAGATGAAATGAGATTCCCCCTGCCACACACTCCCAGAGTATCCACCACTTTCTCCTTTTTAAAATACTCATTACACCTGTAGATGCTTATTTCCTTGTCTGATTTCCCACTGGCCTGTAGGTCACATGACAGCAGTGACCCATCCCTCTGTTCCTTTCTGCATCCCAGCATGTAGCATGTGGGAAGTGCTGGATTAATAAATGCTCAACTGAATGGGATCGAAGTTATCAGGAAGGTCTCCTGGAAGAGGAGAGACTCCAAAAGTAAACACGACTTGCTCGGGTGGCAAAGGTAAAGAGTGTCCCAAGCAGGAACCCAAAGTAGGAAGACCTGTGGTGGCTTGTGGACAATGCACTGTGGTGCTGGGCTGGCAGAGGGTGTGGGGTGTGGAAGGGTGTGTGTGCTGGGGTGGTTGGAGAGGAAGATGGAAGGTAAAATGAGCCCTCACATACCAACCTAGGGCATTTGGATAAGTTGTTATAAGCAAATGGGAGGGTTCCCTGCCTCTTCCTTTTCCCCAGAATCTCAAGTCTAGTTACTCTCTCTCTAAGACAGAAGGCACTACTGTGGATGGTTTTCAGGGCATCTGTGACCCTTCGTATTGCATGCAAGTTATTATATGAATGTGCATTTTTCTGGGGAAAGGGTCTATCACTTTCATCAGATTCTAAAAGGACTTAGTGATCACTGATGGAGTGAGAAGTTCCTGGCCCTGGGGGGACAGCCAGTTGGGTACGGTCTCACTCAAATTGTCCTCCACCCTCATGGGCCTTGGACCTTGGCAGGTGAGGGTAGAAGGCTCAGCCACTGTCCAGGCCTCATAACCATCTAGACTGAGGATTGGGGCTCAGGGAGTGTAAATCAGCTGCATCTCAAGGGTACACTTTTGGTCGAGGGGACGATGGGGTACTGATCAGGCCCCCTCCTCATGGTTCCTGGATCTCCCAGATCCTCCCTTCTTCCTGGGGCTCTGAGTCACCACCTGGGTCTGACACCAATTAGCCTTTCACCCCCTTCACTCCATACCAGCCCAGTCCCAAAGCTCCAGGACACTCAAGTGACCTCCTCCGTGAGTCCTACTTCAGGCGTAAAGAAGGGCTGATCAAGCCCCCACCAGTTACTCACACTTCTGAACTACATACCTCTGCCAGAAGGACCCCTCGCCACAGAACACATGAGAGTCACTCATCTCTATCCTGACCTCAGCCTCGCATCTCGAAAGTGGGCTCCTGGGACAATAAGGGTTGTAAGAGTCACAGTAGGTGTGACCAGCAGCATTTGGGGTTGTTCTCAATTTGGTCTCTCCCCTCTTTCCTCCTCAGGAAACCGTATCATCCCTCGGGTGTCAGATTCAGAGAGATGTGGATTAAAATCCCACCTGAGCCATTTGCTAGCTTTGTGCAAATTATTCCTCATGAAGCCTCCATTTCCTTAGTTTTGAAATGGGGTTAATAATCCTTACCTCACTGAGTTCTTTTAAAGTACCAAATGAAATCATGTCACCTCTCCCAAACCACGTTCCATTGTTTTAAAGCTTTGACACCCTTATGCCTCCCTCTTGGAGATGTGTAAGATTCATTGTTATACTAAAGGTTCTGAGAAGGTCTTCACATAAAAGAAATCCATTTTACTCTGTTTAACCCAGAGCTGGACCATGAAACCCACCTCTATGCATGGCTGGTTGAGAAGCTCCGAGCTGGTGTCTGTAAAGACTGCTCAGTGCCTGGCAGGCAGTAGATGCTCAATTAGCAGGCTCTGTCTTCCCCAAATACTTCCCCCTTGAAAAGCCAGATATACAGAAAATGTAGAAAATTAAGATAATAGAGTCATCTTCTGGCCTCCTCATGAGGCTTTCTGTGACAGCCTTGAGAGCCCTTTTAGGGGAGGGAGCTGAGAGACCAAGGGCCCAAGGCACAGCTTCCTGGGACCAGCTGGCTGATTTGGGAGAGGCTGCCCTACCCAGATGAAAGGGGCAGGTAGATCCTGCCAAATTTTAATGCTTCCTAACTCTCCTGAGGATTTCTCTTCTGATAGCCAAGACTCACCCACCCATCAGCAGGGATTTGGTGGCCAATACAGTGAGAAGAGAAAAATCAGTGAAAAGGAAATAAGCCAATAAACAGAGTCCACCCACTGCTAGAGCCCCCAGTGCCCCTGGAACCAAATCCAGAGGTAGGACCTGCTCGGTGGGACCTCCCTGCATGGCCACAGGGACCCAATGGGGCTGCTTCTGGAAGCTCCCAGGCCACTCTCTGCACATTTCGCCCTCCCCCCACCATCATGTCCGCTGATTAAGGCAGTGTTCCCTACTACAGCATAAACGAATGCATTATGTCTTTGTTATGCTAATGTCATAGCACGTCGCAATTTAAACAGCACTTCCAGAAAAATTAAGTATGTTCATTGACACAGTGAAATGTTTTCACCCTCGATGTAACCTTCACAGATTCTGTACAAAATCCATCAGTCAGTGAGCTATTCATTTGTGAATGCTTAGCAATTATTATGCTAATGCATCACAATGCATTACAGCAAATTCTCTGTAAGTGGCAGGAAGTGCAGCTGCCTGACACACACCGCACCCAGATTACGGAGCATCTATCAATATACAGAGTCATCATTGCAACTTGAGTCTGCCCATATTTTCAGTTCTGCCTTGGAGGAATGGACCTCCCAGGCTCAGGGATTGAACTGGAAAGCATGGATCAACACATCTTTGGAGGTCTCCCAGCAGGGAGGTGTATCAGTTAGCTACTGCTGCATAACAAACCACTGCAAAACTTAGTGTCTTAAAGCAATAAGCATTTGCTATTGCTCAGGAGTCTACAGATTAACTAGATGGTTCAATTTATGTGGCAGACCTAGGCTGGGATGGTTCATGTGTCTGTGGTCTGTAGGGGCTAGCTTTTCTAGGATGACCTCATTTAATGACTGGATGTTAGCTTACTACCAACTGGGACAAAGGGGTGACTTAGCCACCCATCTCTCATCATCCAGCAGGCATATGGCAGTAGCAAGATTGAGAGAGAGAGAGAGAAAGCTTGCAAGGAGTCTTGAAGTCTAGGCTTAAAATTGGCACAATGTCCCTTTTACCACATTCTATTGGCCAAAATAGACTTCACCTCTTGATGGGAGATGCTGCAGTCACTTTGCATAAATCACAGATACGGGGAGAAATGAAAACTTGTAGCCATTCGCCATCAATTGGAGGTATCTGAACAATACATATTTGAAGACCGAGAGGCTGGTATTGACCATACTCAGACACCACCTCATGATGTTGGAGAAGTCCAGACTGCTGGCGGGTCAGGGACAGATGAAATGCTATTGGTTATGGTGACTTCTACCGTATTTCCCCGAAAATAAGATCTAGCCGGACAATCAGCTCTAATGCGTCTTTTGGAGCAAAAATTAATATGAGACCCAGTTTTATTTTACTATAAGACAGGGTCTATAATATAATACCCGGTCTTATATTAATTTTTGCTCCAAAAGACGCATTAGAGCTGATTGTCCAGCTAGGTCTTACTTTTGGGGAAATGGGGTGTAAATAGAATTGCCCCAGACTAATGGGACAGTCACTGAGACAGAGGAGAACTCCAGATCCAGCTGCTCTCACTACATCATGAGCCCTGACTATGGGGTGGCCTGCAAAGAACCATTTACACTCGCTTGTTGGGACCAATGGCCTGGGCTACTGAACCAACATGCCAGAGGTACATCTTACCTATGGCTGGGATTGGCATCCAATTCTGGCCCACCAAGAGTGCAAAGGTCTGGTTTTGGCCTCGAGCAGTCAGATCTAGAACGCCTGGAGCTTGGAGCGCTGGCCCAGGAATGTTCTAGGTCTGGAATACGCTGGTTATGTGCCTGCCTTATCTACACCCTCTCCAAGGGGAGGCTGCCCCATTCAGGACCTTGGTATCTCAGAGGTCATATTTTGGATCATACTGTGTTTCTCCGAAAATAAGACCTAGCCGGACCATCAGCTCTAACGCGTCTTTTGGAGCAAAAAGTAATAAAAGATCTGGTATTATACTATATTATATTATATTATATTATATTATATTATATTATATTATATTATACCCAGTCTTATATTATATAAGGCCCGTCTTATATTAATTTTTGCTCCAAAAGATGCATTAGAGCTGATGGTCTGGCTATGTCTTATTTTTGGGGAAACATGGTATCCTCCGGAGACACAGGTGATTGGATAAAAGGGCAGTCATTCAACCCAAAGACAAACAATCTATTACTTGGCTCATACAGAGGTCTTGATCCAATCAGATTTATTCTCTTAGGAATCTGAATTAAGAAACAGAGAAATGATTTGCTGGTCAGTGGGAGGAGCTGCAGATGAAAGAGGATGAGGTGTTATCAGGCCACAGAGAGCATGATGGGCCACGGGGAGCCCAAGTGATGGGGGCACAGAAGCTGTGGACTCCAGAGGGTGGAGACAGAGGCAGGAGAACAGGGAGGACGCACGTTTCACAGGGCTGAAACCACACTGCCCCTGAGATGGGGTGGGGAGAGGAGGGGCACAGAGCAGCTGCTCTCCAGAACTCTGTGGATTCTGAAGGCTTTCCAGTTACAGTCCCAATCCACATGCATCTTGACAGTAAGCCCTCTTAAGTGGGCCTTTATTCCCTGCAACTCAACAAACCTGACCACAACACTCCATACACTCACGTGTTTCCAGAGTGTCTGGGTCTCCCAATGTCCTTCTCAGTTTTCTAGTAAAGCTCCCTATGAATGAGTCTGACTTTTCACTGCTGTAGTAGAACCAGCAGGACCAAACCATGGACTCCCAACGTGTTCTCTGCACAGTAGCCGGAAGGATGTTTTTTAGATTTAAACCTGAGTAGGCCTTAGCCTGGCTTAAAACTCTTGAACACGTCTCATTGCTCTTAAGGTAAGCCGCAAATCCTCCCCAGGCCTACGGAGCTCAGTGTATTCTGGCCCCTGCCAAGCCCTCAGCCCACCTCCCCACTATACTGACCCTCCCCTGCTAGCTGCTTCCACTCAGGCACCTCGCTTTGCATGGCGTGAATGTGCCATGCTTCTTTTTACACAGAGTCTTGCCCCTGCTGCTCCTTCTGCCTGCAGGGCACCCACCCTGCTCCTCGGGTGCCATTTGCCCCTTTGGCTACCGTGCAGTGTGGACAATGGACATGCCAGAATATCCTCAAGGACACCTGAACCGTTCCCATGCAGACTCGGGGGCTCAACTCCCCCATACTAGCAGGTGCTAATAACAGGTACCAAGTGAGGTCCAGGCCCTGCCTACCTGGCGTCGGTCCTGCCCGCCCCAGACCCTGGGAAAGTGTGGCTTACCTCAGTGGGGCAGGTTATGACCCATTCTCTTCCACCTCCATCCCGGGGGAAGACAGCAAAGACCATAGCAGTGGATAGGAAGGGTAGGTTTAGGGGACACAGCAACAGAGAATTCTCCCTGGGGACCCCAATTGACTATGCCCGCTCAGCAGATAAACACTCCCCAAATCCCAACCTGGAACCATCTGAAGGACTGTCTTGCTCTTTTATTTACAGATGAAGAAACTTAAGCTCCCACCATCCATCCATCCATCTTCCCCATTCCTGTCCCATTGGTTTGGCCATAAGAACCGTGAGCTGATGGCTGTATCCAGAGAAGACGATGACCACAGCGGCAATTTATTGAGTGCTGACCATACACCAGGCAGCATGCGAAGTGTTTGACATGGATGGTTTTACTCATTTTTACAACAACAACACCACATTAACCAAATGAAAAAAATGGGGCTCAGGGAAGGTTTAAGTGTCCCTGTTTCAGTAAGTGGTGGTGGTTTTTCAACCCAGGCAGTCTTGCTCCAGAACTAATGCCTGCCCCACTATCCTGAGCTGCCTGC
The DNA here is from genome assembly GCF_057876585.1 of Rhinolophus sinicus. Taxonomy (NCBI): domain Eukaryota; kingdom Metazoa; phylum Chordata; class Mammalia; order Chiroptera; family Rhinolophidae; genus Rhinolophus; species Rhinolophus sinicus. The sequence continues at coordinate 25,686,432 of NC_142514.1, forward strand.
CAACTCAGGCTAATTTGGAGCTTCTCCACGGAAGTGACTGACTGAAGGGTCTGTGAAAAAGGAGGGAGCCAGGTACTCACCTGCCATCACCACAGGGCCTTGTGACCTGGGAGGTGGGTGCTGAGGCAGCCAGGCAGGGTCAGGGGTGACAAAAGGGAAGGGGAAAGGAACCACCATTGGCGCTCCATTTGACAATACTTTGAGGCTCCTCATAGCCATAATGAGGTGGTCCCATTTCACAGTTGAGACAACTGAGTCTTGGAGAGACTTTGTCTAATAGCACACAGCTTATAAGTGGCCAAACTAGGGGGTGTAGCCAGGGCTGTCGGATCAGACTCTGCTTATTATCTGCTCCATTTTACCTCCCAGAAGCCAGCCTGTCATTCCTCTGGGAGAGATGGGGTGAGACATGCTTCTTCTTTATTACTCTGTGTATTCTTTCTAGGAGGCTGTGCAGGCTGCCTGTGGCGTTTATGCAGTAAATGTTTTTGAGCGCTTACTATGCATCAAGCACTATTCTTGATAGTGACATTGAGAATATGACATTGAATGCAATCCCTCTTGGAACCTAGAGTCCCATTGAAGAGGTTTGGTGATAAACCAAAAAACATAGAATGTAATGTCACGTAGCAAATGACACCAAGTCAAGCTGTGAGGGAATAGCATGTCTGTGTATCTCTGGAATATGACTGCAAAGGAAGGTGAATGGGGAGCCTGGAGGAGGCACTGAGGTGGGAAGGAGTCCTCCCAGGGTCCCTGACCTACTCCCAAATCCTTCCCACTCCCCCCACCAGCTCTTCAATCCCACTCTTGCTGTCACCACCTCAGCCAGCTCAGCCGACACAGGTTACTACACCCCAGAAGGCATATTTCCTATACAGTCTTGGTTGATGCCCCAGTTTGTCCAGCTGAACTGGCTGCGGTGGGTACAGTCGGTAGGTGGGTGCTGGTGGAGGTAGCTCCCAGGAGAGGATGTGCTTTGTGGCTGTCGTCCTCCAGAGCTGGGTCTCATGTGCAGCTACTGCTCCTGTAGCTGCCAGGGGAGGTGGCCTGGCTTGGCCGACTGACTACCCAGGGAGGACAAGGGCCACTTGGGAAAGGCCACTTGGTCCACAGCTGGCCCCTGAAGGCCTCGGGTCCTTGCTACTCAGAGTGTGGTACTTAGACCACATGGTCCCAGCACTGCCTGGGGGGCTTGTTAGAAATGCAGAGTCTCAGGCCCACAGAATCAGGTCTGCCAACGAACAATCCATTTGTTCAAGTTGGAGAAGCACTGCCTTCGGTCACTTATCTAAAGGAAACATCCAGTGGGCCTGCAGGGAGGGGGCAGGGAGAGGGTAGAGAGCAGGCAGGGCCCACTCCCAGGACCACTGGCAGGCCTTTTGAAGGCAGGTCCAGAGTGGAAGGGACAGCACAGGGAGCTGAGTGTCTTTAAGTAGCGAGGGAGATGAGAAGAGAGGGCGTCAGTCAGCTCTGAGGCTGGAAAGGGAAGGAGAGAGGGAGGCGAGCAGGAAACGGGAGGAGGGCAAGGAGAGGAAGTGGCTGCCAGCTGAGCTGAAGGATGCTGGCCAACAAGTAGGCCATGGAGCTAACTGCAGCCTCCGCGGCTGCTGACAACTCCCCAGAGCACCATCATCTCCACGGACAATTAAAACCCGGCTGTCTCTGAGCGAGCCTGGCAGCCCCCGCCCACCTGCTGCTGGGTGGCTCCTGCTCCAGCCCACTTCTTGGGGTACGCACGACGCTGTCTTGCACAGTCACATAATCACACGTTCCCTCTAATCCTTACACACACGGGACTGCATGGGCACACTTGATTCTCCACCCCCACCCCCCACGCACACACCAAAGGCCGCCGGTGCTCTCAGAATGGCTGCCTCTCTTGGCCTAGTGGTTAGTGCACATGGCCACAGGAAGTGACCCTCTCAGGCAGACAGACATCTTGCCCCCAGATCCCTAAATGGTTACTTCCTATTTGCCCAAACTCCAGGACTTATGACCTCTGGGAATCACAGAGATTGATTCAGTATGAATGATTAGGTGCTTTGAGGATGTTATTTTAAATGAGCCTGGGTCTAGCAGGAAACTGTGGGTGTGGGAATGAATGAGTTGGGGGTAGTAGCTACAAAGCCTTGGGCTTGGCAGCCAGGAGGGAAGGGAAAGAAAGCAGTGAATTGCTGTTGGGGTCTGCCCTGGGGTGAGGACCAAACTCCCTCCCTTCCATGGCAACCCCTCTGGCCTGGTTGAAGTGGTAGCTCGTCCATGCCAGAGTCATCTGGCCATACGGGTGGCGAGGGTATGGGTCCCAGGCCAGGAGGGCCACAGGACACAGAGCAGGCTGAGGATTAATCAGGGCCTCAGGGACACCTCAGGCAGAGCCCGGTGCATGCAGAATAGGCAGCCAAGAGGGCAGCAGGGCAGGCTGGACAGGGGCTGGGACATGGCTTGAAGCTGGGCAGGGACCAGCACGAGGGCCACAGGCTCCATCAAGCAAGGGCATGAGCAGAAAGAACGTGCTAGGCACTGACACTCAGAGCACCCCTAAACAGGGTTACCCCAATGCTGCATGTTCAGGAGTGCTGGGGGAAGGGATAGCTTCCGGCTCTGGAGACCATGAGGGAAGAGAGAAGGGGTAAGAGAGAAGACTGGGATCAGAAAGGAGAGGAGGGGGGAAAGGAACAGAGGGCCAGGGTGATGACAAGCAGGGCCTTTTTCCTCAGAGCTCTGGGGTAGGGATGAGGCCGAGGGTGGGAGTGTGGTGTGGGGTGCTGCTCTTGCCCTGCCTTGTTCCCTCCGGGGGCTCCAAAGCTGTTCCCGCCTGTCCCTAATGAAGCTTCTTGAAGCACTGACAGCCTCATCTTACCCTGCAACTGGAGCTCGTGGCACACGCTGTGTATCAGCCACAGCTCACTCCTGTGTGCCGGCCTCAGGGGCCGCCACCACTCTGGGACATGGGCCTCGGAGCGCGGTCTTCATGGACGTCTCCTGGATGTCTGGGGCGGGAGGGGCAGCCAGAGCCGGCACAGCAAATTTCACACCCACGTGCGTGATGACATGCACAGAAAGAAATGGGCACTGGGCACCCACATGGCGCCCGTGCCTCTGATCCTCTTTGGCCTCCTTTATCGCTGCTGGGCAAAAGGTGTGCGTGTTGCCCATTCCCAAGGTGGCCAGGATGGGTCTCAGGTGTGGTAGTGGGATAACCTTTCCCCACTGGGGCATCTCCGGGCAGAGGAAAGGACTTGGGATCTTGGCCTTCCCACGCAACAGCCACCACCAAATGGCAGAAGGAGGCTTTACAGAGGCTGCACCCTCAGTTCCCAGCTGAAGTTATTAAACTTCAAAGGCACTCCTGCTCCCTGCCCTCCAGGCTGTTGCTGGCCTCTGCCACCCCCAGACCTCCTGGCGTAAAGCTGGAATTATAGGTGGGCTACCTCTCCCGGCCCGTTGCGCATGACACACTTGGGACCCTTCTCGGTCTGATCTTCCCTAAAGTAGGACCCTCAGTGAAGGGTGTGGGCAGCTCATCTCCCTCTTGCCTCCTCGCTGTGGTGTCTTTGTAAAGCTGTGGGGCAGGGGTGGCGGAGAAACATGCTGGCTCCAGGAAAAAGTGTGGAAATCTCCCTGGACCACAGCTCCCACCCCAGCTATTCCTCACCTAGCTCAAGAGGAAGGGACCCCACCCTTCAGCCTAGAGGGCCCCTCACCTAGACCCAGGGACCCAGACTCACTCTCTCCTCCTCTCTGAGCTTCCAGAGATAATCCTAAGGAGCTGACTGCCCTAGAATATGGGGTTATTGGAGAAAGTGGATGTTTCTTAGGTCTGACGCTCAACTTGAGCATAGAATGCCACGATTCTTCACCATCCACCCACCAGTTTGTCTACCCATCCATCATCCATTCACCTACCAGCCAATCCCTCCCTCCCTTCCTCAGCCCTTCTCTCCATCAGCCATTCGTCCATTAGTCTATCCATCCATCCATCCATCCGTCAGTCAATTTAGGTCATGTCCCTGTGCCAGACCCTGAGCTCTCAGGACAAAGAAGATGAATCAACATAGTCACTGCCCTCGAGGAGCTCCCAGCCTGGTCAGAGACCAGATGTGGAGATAGATAAATGACAAGACAATGTGATAAGTGCAATTACCAAGCTATGAACAAAGAGCTGTGGAAATCACATCGGCCAAAGCCTGGAGTTGCCGGAGAAGGCTTGGCAGAGGAGGTGATATTTCAGCTGAGTCTTGAAGAATGAGTGGCAGTCTTCCAGCCGGAGATGTGGGGGAGGGCTCATGCGACATTCCTCAGAGGTGACTTGTGACAGTTTTAGCTCTACAACTAATCACTTTGGGGTTCAATCTAAATTCTCCCCAGCCATTGACCTGGAACCTGACGCAGTCATTTTAGACCTTGAACTAAGAATTGGAGCCTCACAGAAAATAGTCACCCACCCCTCCCAAGGATACAATCTTCCCCTAGAAATCCCAGCACGTGCATATCGGGGGCCATGCCACAGCTCTGGCTAGTGGGGCACTCCTTTGCCCTCTCACAGAAATTCCAATCGAGGTTAAACTGTCAAGAGCAGAGCCCAAAGCAATGGACATGCCACATCCAAAGTCAAGCCCATGGGTTGAGGAGGCAGAGTTCAAAGGTCACAGCTCCAAGCCCCGCAGGTGAACAGTGCGTGGGCCAACTGCATGTGTGCCTCGGTGAGTTGCTCCGAAGAGCGTACCCTGAGACAAAGATTTGAGTTCAAATGTTTTCTTTAGGAGGTGACGCCAGGAAACACTGGTGAAGAAAGGGGAAGTGAGGCAAGGAAGAGAAGAAAGTCAAACAAGGGTGTTGCTGAGTAGGTTATGGCCAAGGGCAACTCAGGCTCAATCCCTCTGGTACGTTCTGGGATACAGACAGACAGACAGACTGTGCCCGAAGATGATGCCACCAGAGGAGCAAAGAAACCCCACTTCATCCTCCAATTCCTGTCCACCTTTGGCTCCTGAGCCATCAGCGCACAGCTCTCTGACTGGGGAAGGAGTGCTTGCTGCAAAAGCCCATCAGCAGGACTAGAATGGTGAGTGCCATGCGGACACAGGCACAGCGCCAACAGTTTCTGCTGCAGTGCCCATGCCAGGACCACCTCTGACAAGGCAGGGAGGAAAGGTCATCTTCTAGGATGAGGGAAGTCTTCAATTTCAGACACTCAAAAGAGACATAAGTAATTGGGAAGGTTCAACTCTGAATAGGGACCAGTGACAACTCAAGCAGATAAATGACATCTAGCTGTCAAGTGCCTGCCCTCGAGCACCAAGACAGAGGTTCCAAAGAGCTTTAAAGCAAAGGAGAAAGGTGCCTGGGTACCATCCTCCCAGAGCCCCCATCCTCCTGGTCGCCCGGGCTTCCCTACCGAGTTCACAACAGGATGGCAATGTGCCATGGGTAGAGTTGCTATCCTATGGGGCAGCAGGAAGCAGTGGGGCTGGTTTGGTACTGAGACGCACCCGAAAGCTTTGCTGAGCACCCAAGCCCACTCAGAGACCCTGATGGCAGGGCCAAACGACGCCGTGGCCGTCAGCCAGATGGGCAAAGATCACAGAGTCCTTTCCGTGGGAGGACAAGCAATGTGCTTGGATCTCATGCAAGTGCAGAGCAACTTTCCTCCTGAGTGTCACGAAGTGAAACTCCACAAAGTGCCGAGTCACAGAAAACGCCAAGATTCTTCACACACAGAATAATGAGGCAATAAAATTCAACCGTAAAGTTAAATAATTTACCATAAATATCTAAAGCTCTCAAATTATTCTCTACATTAACTGCCTATGTTTAAAATGATCTTTGCATTCACGGTGTCACAGATGGCAAAAGCAGACAAGAGACTCCTTGACAACTCGAACTGCAATTAGCCCTTCCCAGCTGCGGTGATTTAAAGGCCTTTTCAGTTAAGCTGAATGAAACACCCGCGCTTTATAAATAAAGGCTTTACCAGGACTGACAATGAAGTATTTGAAACGTACAGGCCCCGAGCTGGTGGAGAGGGGGTGGCGGAGAGCCTACTGTCACTACATCCTTAAAACGAGCACTACACACCCCTCAACCCATCTTCCCCTCCCCAGCCTCCTGCTCCTGTCATGCTCACACATGCTCCCCTTCCTCCCCACAAGTGCAGGCCCCCATCCCTTCAACACAAGCTCCACCCTCCCCACAAGCCCCACCCTCCCCACAGACACACCCCACTCCCCCTTTATTCCCCACCCCCCACACACACTTTATCCAAATTCCTGCAGCTGAGCACACACACGCCCCCTACCTGCACAATACGCATACAGGTGTCTCCACCCCCACACTCGCGTCCATTGCACCCTCCATTCCTTCTCCATGCTTGTGCTGTGCTTGCGTGCACACGCGCACACACACACACAGCTGAGGATGTTGTACCCAAAAAAGCTGCCCTGGGCTAAAGGCCAAATGAGGCCAATTGTCCTGATGGGAGACCCAAGTGCCAGCGTTTGTGACCCAGGCACCCTGGCCCGCTGATCTGGCTGGCAGAAGAGGAGTGCTCCCCACGCTGGGGAGGATTTGCCCTTCAACAAGACTCGAGCACCTTGGAGATGGGAGGTAGGAGGCTGAGGCAGTGTGCAAAGGAGGTCAAGGTTACCATCTGATTGCCATGGAGCATTCCTCCCAGGGGCCTGGCTAGTTAATTGCTTGGAGTCTGGTGTGGGGGAAGGAGCTGTCAGCAAAATGGCCCCTCTGAATCACATGCTCATCTCTGGGATCCTTTCGGGGAGACCAAGCCTGGGCCCCCACCACTTCTTGGCCCAGCCTTGCCCACCACACAGTGGACATGGGCCAGGTCCCCCTGTGGCCCAGAAAAGCTAGGCTGCTTTTCATGCTCACCCACCTGGGGTCCACAGGTCCTTGCATGTCCTGCTGGGACCAGAACTTATCCCAACCACGGCCCAGCCTGAAGTAGTACTAACCCACAGCCTCTCCTACCTGGCACCCCAGTGCAGTGGCAAGCACACCCTCCTTTTACTGAGCAATTACTTCATCCCAGGCCCCACGCTGAGCCCCTTTCAGACATCATTCCTCTTTGAGTCTCACTGACACTCTGTGAAGTAGGTACTGTTTTTCTCATCCTCAATTTTCAGAAGGGTGAACTGACACACAGAGAGGTTAAGTGACTTGTTTTAAGATCTTAGACCAAGTGGGCCAGCCCCAGTGGCTCAGGAGGTTGGAGTTCCGTGCTCCTAACACCGAAGGTTGCTGGTTCAATTCCCACATGGGCCAGTGCCAGATGGCTCAGTTGGTTGGAGTGCGGGCTCTCAACCACAAGGTTGCTGGTTCGACTCCTTGACTCCTGCAAGGGATGGTGGGTTGCGCCCCCTGCAACTAACAATGGCAACTGGACCCGGAGCTGAGCTGCACCCTCCACAATTAAGATTGAAAGGCCAACAACTTGACTTGGAAAAAGTCCTGGAAGTACACACTGTCCCCCAATAAAGTCCTGTTCCCCTTCCCCAGATTAAAAAACAAACAAACAAACAAACAAAAAACCTGTTTAAAAAAAAGAAGAAAATCTTAGACCAAATAACAGGGAAGTGGGGATTTGACCAAGTAACAGGGAGGGAGGCAGTCTTCCCCTGCACAGCCACGTCTGCACTATCTGCGTCCCCCATCATGAGATCCTGCTTTGCTTCTCAGCTTGGAAGGACCAGTACCCTGGCACCAGCAATATTCCGCACATCCCTGGGGACTGGGAGATCTCCAGGAGTTGCTGTCTTCAGACAGCCTCTGGGGTTGTTGGGAGGACTGGCCCGAAGGTCCAGAGAAGCATTTGGACCCCTGAAGGCTCCACCCAGACAAGTTCCCATTAATTTGCTGTTTTTAATATTTGAGCTCCAGGGAGCTTCCTGGGCTGGGGCCCAACTTATAAAGGAGGAAAACAAAACTCCTTCTCTGATGGCAAATAAAAGCATTTACCGGATCTTGAGAACTGTTACAGGAAGGGAGGGTGTGCATGGACTCAATCACGAGGGACTGGTGTGAGGTCTGCGGCAGATGGGCAGCTGCAAACCGCCAAGCCCAGGGCCCTGGCTGCTGGTGGTGGTCAGAGATCCAGGGGGTGGGGAGGGCAGCCCCAAGGGCCACAGGGATCAAATGAGAAGGAGAGTTCTTATCTGTAGACACAAGTCCAGGCCTTGCTGGGGCCATGAGCCTCCTAGAAAGGGGCAATGTGTGGGTGCAAATACTAGGTCCTAGGCCCAGACGCCCCTGTCCATCACCCTGCTCCCAGCTGCCCCTTCCTTGGTGTGTGGGGGGATAAGGGAGGCTGCAGATTATCCTGAGCTGCCTAAGAGAAGTACATGGGCTCCAGAGTCAGCACTACCACTTCCTTGCTGTGTGACTTTAGGCAAGTCACTGCACCTCTCTGAGCCTGTCCTCTCATTTGTAAAGCAGGAATAATAGCCCTTACCTCATCCAGTTGCCAGGAGGATTCAACGAGCTCATACACATGAGGTGCCTAGTGCAGTGCTAGTCCTTGTAGGTGCTTTATAAGTGTCAGTTCCTTACTCTTCCTTCTCTCCTGGACTCACTTTCTCAGGAATCCTAGACCACCCTTGGTTGAGGCCTGAAGTGGGCCCCAGAAACCACCTTCTTTAACTCCTGCATTTGACAGTTAGAAAGAGAGGAAGTGAGCAGCCCCAGTCCCAGAGTAGGACAGTGGCAGAGGCCACACTCAAACTCAGGTCCTGACCCTCCCCTTGGCACCCTGGTTGCCCGCATTGGCTCACCTCCCAACAGGCGGCTTTATGAACTTCCTGGCAACAGCCCTCATTTTACAGTGAAAAACCAGGCTGGGGAGGTCCACACAACTAGCAAGGGGAGAGGCTGGGATTTGAACCTAAGTCTCTCAGACTCCAAAAGGAGCTCTTTGTGGGAAAGTGCTTTTTCTCAAACGAACTCTAAGATGTTGAGGGCTGCAGCCTCAGGCTCTTGGCCTCTCCTGGTGTCAGCTGAGGGCTCAGCCAAGGCCCAGGAAACAAAAGGTGATGGAAACTCAAAGGTTGTCAGCCAGGTGGCAGGGATAGCCCGGGACCAGTGTATAAGCCTCTGTACAGAGGTACTGTATCCTGGTGTGGTTCGACAGAGCCGGCCACACCTGGGCAGTGGTGATAGGGCAGCAGGAGGGGATGCATGCCCACCTCATGGGAGAGGCTTGGCTTGGGGCCACATGCCGGGGAGAGCTGGTATGGCTGGTCCTCAGCTGCTCCCAGTGGCGGACAGTATAGTATATGCCTTGCCAGGGAGAGCAGACAGGGCTAGGATGAGGCCTGGGAATCGCGGCAGCATGAGGCCTGGCAGGAAAAGGGGAGCCTGATGAGGGCGGCTCCCAAGAGAAAGCCTGACTCTTGCCCCGGTGGAGCTGGCACCTTTCCTGTTTGCTTTTCCTTGTGTCCAACTTTATTGAACACCTATAATGAGTGGACCCCAAGGTATAGAAATGAATACCTTCCTGGAGTGTGAGGAAGTAAGGGAGCCTGACCTCAAGCAAGAAGGAGCACTCGGGTGAGAGAAGAGCACATCATAAGGCAGGAGGCACAAGAGAGACGTGAGGCGTTTAGTGAGGCAGAAGCCCAGGCCCTGCGGGAGTAGGAAGCGGCTGGAGCGGGGGCTGCGGGTAGGATGGCAGAGGGCCTTGAATGCCGGCCTTAGGAAGTTGGTCCTTAACCTGAGTGCAATAGGGAGCCATGGAAGGATTGAGAGCAGAAGAGGCCATGATCAAACACTGACGTTAGAAAAGTCAAATTCTGGTGGCTGAATAGTGAAAGAGGGATTGGGCGGACCTCCGAGGATGTACTGAGTCCAGGTGGAAGACAGAGCCGGCCACACCTGGGCAGTGGTGATAGGGCGGCAGGAGGGGATGCATGCCCAAGGCATGGGAGGCAGAGACCCATCTGATGTCAAGAGTAAGTGAGCATGTGCTCCTACCTGGGACTCCGTGGGGGGCGGCACTTTCAAACACTATCATCCGCAATAATGAAAAGAGCTCACATTCATGGACCACTGCCTGTGTGCCAAGCCCTGCTCTGAGCATTTTACATGCATTCGCCCCATTGAGCCTCACAACTCCGTGAGGTGGGGTCACCATCTTTATCCCCATTTTACAGATGAGTATGCTGAGGCACAAAGAGAGTAAGTAGCTTCCCAAGGCCATAGCTAATTAGTAGTGAGCCAGGATTAGACCCCCATCTGATCCCGGGACCTGAGCTCATGCCACTTGACTACCCTGTAGCCCTCGGCACAGATGAGGTCAGTTCTGGATATGGCAAGTCTGAGGTGTCCCAGGACATCCGAGTGGATGAACAGGGAGAAAACATGGGCCTGAGGCTCAGGAGGGATGGCTGTTTTGGAGGCATTAGCACGAACGTGAGAGAAGAAGCCCTGGGGTGGGGTCGTGTTGGGGACATTCAAGGGATCAGCCACAGAGGGAAAGCCAGGCAGCGTGACCAAGTGTGGCAAATGGAGGGTGCCATCTGCATATGTGCCATAGGAGAGTGCCCAGGCCTGGTGTAAGGAGCACTCCAGCAGCGGTCAGGGTCAGGGAGCCAGATTTGGTGAGTCCTACATTGCAGCCTTGAATCAATATCTTAACTCTCTGAGCATTTGAGCCCATCTTCCATCAAGTGGGGGGCGTTCGTAATAAAATACACAGTTCATTGAGCATTTAGGAAGATAAAATGCAACAGAACATTCAAAAGCCTTTTGTTAACAAGAAATCTAATGGATATTAATAAGCAGCCTCCCAGTAATGGTAATGGGATGTGAGTCTGGGCAAGGTACGTGTAGTGACACGTGCGAGATGGGGGTGGATCTGTGACACACCGCACAGATCCCCTTTAGGAGGAAGATTGTTCCCCCACTGCCGGAATGGCCCTCAGCCAGCCACCTGCTTTGGAGATTGAGTCAGCTAACGAACATGGCCTCCCCCACCACCATGCTTCCTCCCAGGGGCGGCACGTATAGAAGGAATAATTGATCTGCGCAGGGGTCCATGGCTGGGTGCTATCATCCCAGTGCAGTTCAACTCAGCAGCACCAGCCAGCTCCAGAGCTCCCCTGGGGATTCGCAGAAGCCCCTGCTGCCACAGCACTGCAGCATTTCTCTCTGCCGAATCCTGCTTCCCCTCAGGATGGGTCCCGTGAACACTTCCTAATAAACACCTGGACAGATCACCAAGCCCAGGCTTGCACCCATCAGTGACAGCGACTCCACCTCCCTGCGCAGTCCAGCCCATCAGTGGACGGTGATGGCCATTATCTCGTTCTCCGGCCAGAGAGCTGCCTCAACCTCTCTGAGGGTCCCACGTGTTGTCCAGCCGTGTGGTCAACACCAGTTATCTCCCTGGCCATTTCTTAGCTCAATGACCTTGAACAAGTTACTTCGCCTCTCTGAGACTTGGTCTCATCACCCATCAAATGGGCATAAGAACCCCTACTGCACACAGGTGTGGTGTTACAACAGGAAACACTTCTAAAGTGCTCCATGCGTGGCCTGGTATATAACACAGGCTCTGCCTTCAAACCAAGGGACCATTACATTTTCTCATTCCCAGTTTCTCAAATAATTGTACAAATGTCCAGGTGCCGAGTTATTTAAAGCTGAGCAACCTTAAGCAAGTTACTCAATCTTTGTTCCTCAGTTTCACTGTCTATGGAATGGCATCAATCTCATAGAGTTATGTGAGGATGAGTAATTTAATCCACAGAACATTCGTAGAACAGTGTCTTGCATGCAGTAGGTTCTCAATAAATGTCACCTATGATCTTCCAGAACTCTTTTAGCAGTTGGTACCAAGAGCTAAATGCAATACGACTGGCTATGGTCTCTCCCATGCAAAGCAATGTGGTCCGATCTCCACCTGCTTTAGATTCTTTACTTCTAATGCTGCTGCCCAGAAGTTTTGGGGAATGATTCTTTTCAGCCAGCACTCCACACTCAGCGTCATTCTACGATTCCTGGCAAACAAAACAATAAGCACCCCTAAAACTTTCACACACTCTCTCATAGCATGTCTTTGCCATTTGACTCAGGTTGGAATCTGAACCCTTGCGCAAGGCACCACCTTTGTCTCTGTTACCGTTAGCCTTTTTGATTGGCTTCAGCTTGGTGAAAGCCCTTCACAAACAGAAGAACAGAGAGAAGTCACAAATGCGATGGAGAGACACTGCCAGTGACCTTTGCAGAGCGGTGGGGATGGAGAAAGCTGCCGAAGACGGAAGCTGTGCAGACGCCCACCACGGGGAGGGAGCGGTGTTGCAAAAAACGACAGAGCCATCAAAATCCTTGTAACTATCGCTGCTGTCATCCAATGTAATTGCAATTCCCACAATTTCATGTTACACAAGAAATTAATAAGCATCCTTACACCTGCCACACCGTGAATCACAACAATGATCATTGCTGCTCATGGTGGTCATTTTCAATCCACCTCATCTATTGGAAGGGCAGCCTTTGGCCACCTCTTTTTCGCATCTTGTGACCCAGCCCACCTCCCTGGGGCTTCAAATGATTGGTGGAGGCTGGCAGCTGATGCACGGGTTGGCCAAGGCCCATGACAATGTCCTCATATGAAAAGTTGATGGTCCTATCAAACACCTTCTCATTGGAATCTGAACTAGGCAATGGTGAGCATGAAGCGATTGGCAGGGGGAGGTTAGAGAGAATGGAGAGGTCACGACAGACCACACGCAATTCATAGGCACAGAAGGGCTTGAACAACGTGTGAGTATAAGCGCTGAGGCAGAGAACAGGGTAAGGAGGCAATTGGGAATCAGGAAACCAGGGTGGAAACCGGGGAACCTAAGTCCTATCAATGGGGCACATCCTGGACCCAACCCACCCTTCAGCTTCTGCTTTGCCCGAGCCCTGGTGCCTTCACTTTTACTGAGTCCTGCGCACATGTACCTAGCAACCCTCCACCTATGCCACGAGCCAAGGACAGAGCCATGTGGCACGCCAGCAGAAACCCTTTTACGGGGAGACAGAATCATTAATGAGCAAGCACCCTTGGAAGGCAAACACTGGGCCAGTTCCTGACCCACCTTACTGCCCTTCTTGATATCTACATTTCTCCATCTTGTCCACAAGGAGAGCTTGAGATTATCCAGGCATACCCATGCATTATTCAGGCATAAACATTTCCCTGGTCTGAAGTTTACTGATCCTGTTCAAGAAAGAAAGTTTGGACAGGCAGGGCTTGGCCCTCACATCTGACATAGCATGTGACACATGACAGGTCTTCAGGAGAGCGCGGTTTTTGTTTATGGTGAACCCATGTTGGGTCTATGTGCTCACAAACTTGGCCTCCAGCAAGCTCCCTGATCTGCAGTTTCTGGAAACCACTCTCCCTTTTGGAATGTGCTCACCCTATCTCCCAGGACCTTCGCATCCTCTTCTCCAGAAGTCAGTGGTTCAAGATTCTCAGTTGTCTCAGGGCCCAGGCCTGGGGCTCCTGCCCAGCCCACCCTGGGGCTATTTCTCTCCGAGGTCTGGACTGCCCCCTTTAGGCCTATGATCCTTTCCTTCCATCATAAAAGCAAAACAGGAGTAAAGTGTCACCTCTGTGCCCCTTGTCACCCATCAACATGAAATCCTTTTCTCGTTCTCAATACCAATTGAAAAGACATCGTCCTCTTCTCTGGCCTGCCTTTGGCTCCTTTCTTTTCCCACGTCAGAGCCCATTCAGGTATTTTTGCGTTATTATTACAGGTCTCTTAGAGGGAAAGGAACTCTTACTTATTGGACATAAGTTCCACGCCCATCACTGTGTTGACTTATCACATGGATGAATTCTTTCAAGTCTCACAACCTCCTTTCTAGAAAAGAGAAATCGACAATTGACCAGAGGCCACACAGCGAGGAAGTGGCCAAACCATAATTTGAACCCAGGTCTGCGTAGCTTCTGCATCCTGCCTCCACCACTGACAACATGTGTGCCTTTGGGCAGGTGCCATGATCTGCCTCAGCTTTCTCATCAGAAAGCACAGGTGACCCAGACTTCCTACATTACATGGAGAATGTTTAGCACTGTGTCTGGCACATAGTAAGCACTCAACAAATAACAGCCATTATTATGACTTATGGTGATTTTTTCTAAGCATATTCTATATACTGCCTGAAAGTTGCAGCATCTGGAACGCCTCCTAGGGAGTTGTGTGTCCCAGGAATCATACCCTTCCGATGTGCCTTCTTGATTTAACCTCCCTGCTTTCCATCCTTGGATGTGACCACTATAAATCCAATCTCTTCAGAGAGCTCCCTGTGCAACCACACAGATGGTAGGAACCACCCCACACCCCTTCTACTTCCTTGGGCCAATTTGCAATGACGTTGTCAGAAACAGGAGCCTGCGATTTTCCCAGTTCTCTGAGCTTCCCGTCTCAGGCCACAGAGCCCTGCCCATGTGTCCTCTGAGCTTCAATATGTCACCTGCACGCTCCCCGGACGTTACGAACAGAGCTGGTTCCTGTCATGTCTCTTCACCACCTTCTTGTTGGTCAGAATTAGGTCCTGAGCAGCCCCTCTGGTCACATTGTCTTTGTTATGGGAGGTGGAACTGTCACCCCGCAAGTAAAGAAGTTATCAGAGGCTCTGTGAAGGACCAAGGATCTCATAGCCAATGTCTGGAGGTCCAGCTTTCCCCTCTCCACTACCGGGCTTCTGCGTCAGCCTGTGGTCAGCACCAGGAAAGTGGCTCCACTTCCTCCACGGCCAGGCCAAGGCCAAAGAGAGACTCTTCATGGATCCGAATCTAAAGTGTACAAGTCCTCCCCGTCCAGGATCTTGTGGAAAAAGCTTCTGCGAGTGGAGTGAGAAGACGCACAACTGGTTCAAATCCCGGCTCTCCACTGCCGTGTCATATGGGCAACTCTCTGGGCCTCGGTCTTTTCACCCATAAAACAAAGCTAACACCAAACCCACCGGGTTGTGGGGTGAAATGAGATGATGCTCGCAGAGCACGTGGCTTATCAGTAATAACTTATTCTTCCAGGGCAGTCGCTTATGGAGCACTTGATGAGATGGGTGATGAACAGGCCTCCTGCCCATCCCAGTTTGCTCAGACTGAACTTCCCAGGACCTGGGACTTTCAGTACTAAACCTGGAGGAGTCACAGAAAACCGGGACAAATTGGTCAACCTACCTTGAGCTTCTGCTCAAAGGGACTTGACTCCATTCTATCCTAAGCTGAGTAGCGGGTAGGAAAAGAGGGGAAGACCAAGAGATATGAAGAAAAGTTGGTTCTTTATGCAGAGATGCGTGTGTGGGTTGGCTCCAAGGTAGGGCTCCCCTCTCAGCCTCCCCACCAGGCGTTCTCCTGGTGTCCTGGGGCATCCATGCTCCTGGTGGGCGAACGGAGGTTTCGCTATCACCTAGAGCTCCCCAGTCTGTTAGAACTTAGTGTGAGGTGGGCAGTGGGAATTAGCCTCCGGGGGCTGCCCAGCTGTGCCCTGGCTCCTAGTGTTGGGATGGTACCTCCCTCTAAGGTAGTGATTCTCAGCAGAGGGTCATTTTTGCCCCCACCCCCGGGGCATTTGGCAATGTCTGGAGATATGTTTTGTTGTTGCAACGTGGGGGGAGAAGGCTACTAGCATCTTGTAGGTAGAGGCTAGGGACACTGCTAAATATCCTACGATGCATAGGACAGCTCTCACAACAAGGAAATATCTGGCCCAAAATGTCAATAGTGCAGAGGCTGAGAAATCCTGCGCTGGGGGAGCCAGAATAGGCCAACTGGGGAACTGGGAACCAAGGGTTCAAGGAGCCCATCCCTGGGGAGCTCAGCATCCATGCCCCCCCCCCAGGTGGGAAACTGGATGTCCCCTTCCCTACCAAGTCAAAATGGGAAACTGCAAATGCCAGAGGCAGGCCTGGGAAAGTCACTTTTGGCATGAGGCTGGCAAAGAGCAAGCTTTATGGCTTGTTCTGTTCAGAGTTTTAATTAAGCGTCTCAAATAAGGATTTAATTGGGCTGTAACAAGCCAGGCTATTGTATGCGAGAGAAACACCTGGGGATTATTAGAAAACATTTTTAAGGCAGTAAAGCTGCAGCAAACACTTGCAGTTGTTAAGTCAGAAAAAAATATAATTTCAGAGCTCAACGCCACACACAGCGAGGGGAAGTCAGCCCCCACCCCACACACTGCAGCACTGGCCAGGAGAGGCAGGCTGCAACCACACCAGAGGTGGTGGAGGTGCCCCTCGCAGAGGGACTCGGTCCAAAGCCTTTGCCAGCTCCTACCTCCTAGGCTGCCTCTGGGGAAAATCACAGTGACCAGGCCTAGCCTGGGAGGAGCCAGGGGTCACACCCAGCCTGAGCGGTGCCCTGGTTCCAGTCTGGGTCCCAAACCAGGCCTGACCTGTGTGGCGTCCAGCCAAGTCCAGCCTAGGCCCTGGAAGGGATGAGACCAAATCCAGCCAACAATGGCCATTCCCACCCTGGGAGGAGACAGGCCCATTTTATCAACCATCTCTCCCCCAACGAGAACTGAAGCGCTATCCATCCAGGGACCAGGATTTGTTTTGCTCGCTGCTGTAACTTCAAAGCATAGAGAGCCTGGCACATAGTGGGCACAGCTGAATGAATGCATGGGAGGGGCAGTGGTGTCTAGGCCCATCTTACCAGGGCCAAAGCTGGCCATCCCCCTCCCTCAAGCCGTCTGATTGGAGGACCCAAGAACACCCGTAAAACAGGTGGTCATGACTGTGATCCAGACTTGGGGATGGAAGGCCCTGGTCAAAATGTTGCCTCCTGCTAGGAAAGTGGCCTAAAACCCTAGCCCCATGGGGCCCTTTCCATCAGGTTCAAACAGGAAGCCTTCCTTGACCATGACCCACTGCTGGTCTCCCAGCACGCCATCTTACTCTGTTAGGGCAAGACCCCAAGGCCTTGTCAGTTAGCATTGCCTCCCCATAAGACTGTGGCCTCCCCAAGACCCAGTCCCATGTCTGGTTTACTCTGTCTCCAGCATCATCCAAGGGTCCACATGCAGAAGATACTCGATAACTCTCAATGGGGAGAATTCATGCATGAGCAGAGGCCTGACGTGCAAGAACCAGCAGCATCTTCTCATCGTAGCTGTCGTCTATCGGATTCCCTACCACGTGCCAAGCACTGTGCTCAGCGTTTCACTTGTACCATCTCACACAGCCCTCCTGATGGCTTTGCGATGCGGGGTTATCATCCATCTTCATTTTATAGAAGAGGAGCTTAAATCTCAAAGAAATCCCCCTGACTCCACTCTGTTCCTCCTTTCAAAGCTTCGTATCCTGCTAGTGTGAAAGCCCCTCTCCCAGCCTCTGAACGCAGCTTGAATTTCGCTTCAAGGCAGTAAGGGGAGCATGGCAAGTCTCTAGGCCCCCAGAACCTGAAGGGCACCTCCCAGTAGCTAAAGCCCAAGGGGCTTCTCTGGCTCCTGCTGTATCCTTGGATGTCTGTCTGCAGGGTTTGTAGTTCCCATCACACCCCTCTAACTCTGCCCTGCCCTACTCTGGTGAACTTCAGAAGTCGGGGGCAGGGGGTTGAGGGAATGTGGGCCCCACAGGTACCAGACCTGACCGGGTAGCTCAGTGAACTGCTGGGATACGGGGTACAGAATAGAAGGCTCAGGTGCCCCAGGTTGGAGCCTGAGTGCATAAAGTGGGGGGTGGGGAAAGGTGAGTCAGTTGCACACAGAGGGACACCCCAGGGATCAGGGAGGAGGCGCAGAGCAGAGTTGGGGGCTGAGGTGCATAGTCCAGGGAAGGGGCCCAGGTGCATCGACGTGGGAGAGGCAGCTGCAGGGGCAGGTGGAGGAGAAGATGATCTCTCTCAGACCAGGACCAGACCGTGCTTTCTCAGGAGGAAGGAAACCATAAGTCAGGAGCCAGGTGTGAGGAGCCAGGTGAGTACCAGGACAGGTAGAGCGCACAGCACTCAGCATCCAACCTTTAGGGGTGCTTTCTGAAATGGTCCTCTCTGCAAAGCACCCCGAAGCCCTAAGTCTAAGCCTCATTCCCCACTCGCCACTCAAAAAGAGGCTTGAGGCAGCTGGAAAGGGGCCTTCAGGATTGGTCCCTTAATCTGCCCAGCGCAGCCCAGATTTTTCAGTTTCCTCCCCAGAAGCACAGCCCATCCCAGGCCAGGGCAGGGTCTGCCTACGCCTTGAGCACAACCTCAGTCCACTCCTACGGAAGCCATCTGCAGTGCAGAGGCCAACCTCAGGCCTTCACATGTGGACGACGTGTTCCAGCTTCAAAGCGTTGTTTCAGGTTTCTGCTCAACCAGCCTGAAGCCTGGGGACCCAGATCACGGTTCACACGACCCCTCCTTCTGCCTCCTATTTCTCACCTCTGCTTATTTGGTCCCCTTAGAACTTAATATTATCAAGCACACTATATTTTACTGTAATTATTGTGCTTGGGGTTAGTGTTCCCACCGGAAGGCAGGCTTCCTGCGAGCAAGGGTTTTTCTGTGTTGCTCTCTGTTACTCCCCAGTACTGAGAACAGTGCCTGGCACAAAGTAAGTGCTCAAGAAATATTTATTGAATGGGTGCATGGATGAATGAATAAGCTTCAGAAATCCATCATCTCATTTGATCTTTCAGGCCTCCTATGGTTAAAGTTGACAAGACAGGTGTTATTTTATTGCCTCTACTGTGTAAGAAGGAATAATAATTACAGTAATAATAGCTAACTCTCATTGAGCACTTCCTGTGAGCCAGGTCCTATGATAGATGCTTCACATATAAGTCTAATAATTTAGTCTTTACAACAACACTATGAGGTCAGTACGAGTATCCCAATTTGACAGGTGGGGAAAATGGAGTTCAGAGAAGCAAAGTCACTTGCCCGAGGTCACACAGCCACGCTCTAGGCACCATGCTGAGGCTTTACATGGCTTATATCCTGTCACGCCTGCAGTGGTCTTACCAGGCTATGTGACATAAAGGGAAATGAAGGTGAAGAGAGATGCAGTGACTTGTCAAAAGTCACCCAGCGAGCCAAGATTCAACCCCACATTTGTCTGAACCCAAATTCTGCCTCCTTTCCTCTATGCCCGGCTGGGCAGGAAGCTTCTCGTCAGCAGTGGGCATTCAGAGAGACTTGAGATCAAGGTGGGCATAAACAGTGGCCCAGGTCCCGACTCCTTTCTTGGGCCAAAATGCTTGTAGGGAGTCTTCCATCTCTGAAATCAACGTTCGACGAACACCCACTGGCATACACCACGACGCTGGGCTGGGCTCTGTTTGCACTTAACCCTCAGTCAGGGACGTTGGCACCTGTACCTGGCTGCAGAGGTCTGGGACTCAAATACGTAAGGATACAGTGGTTCCTACTTCAATTTCTGTCAATAATGATCCAAGGAGACTCCTGGGATTACCAGCCAGTAATTTTCATTTGTAACTTAAAGAATCAAAATGCCTTCAGATGCTGCAAATCTATGTCCCATGTCCCCCACCTCCACTGCCCATAGCGCGCAGGAAGATGAGCTCCCATCAGCCCATGGTTCTACTTTGTTGTCACAAACCAGGAGTATCCATGACAGACAAGTGGTCCTCCATCTTCCTATTGTCAGAAAGAATTGTCTGAGATCAATTGTTCTAAAGCAAAAATCAATGGCATTTGGGCCGGCCCGGTGGCTCAGGCGGTTAGAGCTCCGTGCTCCTAACTCCGAAGGCTGCCGGTTCGATTCCCACATGGGCCAGTGGGCTCTCAACCACAAGGTTGCCAGTTCAATTCCTCGAGTCCCACAAGGGATGGTGGGCTCTGCCCCCTGCAACTAAGATTGAACACGGCACCTTGAGCTGAGCTGCCTCCCGGATGGCTCAGTTGTTGGTTGGAGCGCGGGCTCTCAACCACACGGTTGCCAGTTCAATTCCTCGAGTCCCGCAAGGGATGGTGGGCTGTGCCCCCTGCAACTAGCAACGGCAATTGGACCTGGAGCTGAGCTGTGCCCTCCACAACTAAGACTGCAAGAACAACAACTTGAAGCTGAACAGAACCCTCCACAACTAAGATTGAAAGGACAACAATTTGACCATTGTTCCCCAATAAAGTCCTGTTCCCCTTCCCTAATAAAATCTTTAAAAAAAAAAAAAAAAAAAAAAAAAAAAAAAAAAATCAATGGCATTTGGCAGTTGTCCTCTCCAATTTAATGAGTTTATCTTCAATAAGCCTGTACAGCAGGGAGCTTAACGTAGTTACTTGGGGGACATCCTGCACCCGGTTTCCCTGGCGGGAAGCCACAGGACCCCAATCCTGGCCATGCTCAGGAGCTGGATGGAACTTTTCCTCCTCACGGTGGGGGCCCGGCATGGCTGACAGGGAATGTTTCCAGACCAGAATCCTCACATCAGATAGAGGATTGTCTATTTGTGGGAAAAGCCGTAGGACTAGTTTTGAAGGAAAAACCAGGGCCTTTCTCCATGAAGTGAGAAAATAAGAGTCTTGATGGGTTTTCCCACCAAAGAAACCTGTATTAGTTTGGGTTTCCCCAGACACAGAATCCAAGACAGCTGAGTGCCAGTAATTTATCTGGGATATCATCTCAGGATACACTGGTCGGGGAGAGGAAAGAGAGAAAGGAAAAGGCAGGCAGCTAATGCTGGGTGCTTTATCCCGAAATTTACCACAGCTACCACTGCCACTGTCTCTGGGGACCTCGGGAGGTGGTGCAGAACCTGCCTCAGGGTTAGCCCAACTGAGGGTGAGGAAGCTGGGACGGCGATGGGCACGTCCTCACCTGTCGCGGGAGGTGGCATTCACCCCACCCTGCAGCTCACAGAGCCACAGGTATTCTCCGCCAGGAGCCCAGGTGTACAGAGGAACCCAGAGGCGGAGGTGCCTAATTTAAGGAGTACACGACAGGACCCACTGGGGAGAGGAAGGAAGTATTAACTTCTCCCTGTGTTGATTTGAATCTCATCCCTTTTAATTGCTTATTTTCATGTAGGATTGGTTTATAAGGTACGTAGTAGATTGACTTGGGTAATACGTACATACAACCTGTAAAGAATAAACTACATTATCAGGGTGCACGCTAAGCTTTGTTACTAATGGGCGACCATTATCAATCAAAGAAGCGTGATGATCACTGCTCCAAATTAAATGGGAGCGACTCCCACCGGTTCCCACCACCACCACCAAACAACTGCCTTGCCAGAGGTGGTCACCTCAACCACAGACCGCCCTGCACGAATCAAAAAGCTGATGGATAGAAATGACATTTTGGAGAACAGACAGAAGAGCAGGCCAGCCGCCTATTTCTCCAGCTAGTCTAGGATTTATCCTTGGGTCAAGCTGTTTCCTTGGATCGAGTAGCTAGGCCTCTGGCTTGGTTTCATCATTATATGTTTTGTCATTATGCCTTCAGCTGACACAGAGAACAGACAATACCAGACATAGTCTTTGGAAATCTGCTACTGCCATTTGTTAAAAGGATGCTGCATGTCTCAGCATCTTCTATATAAAGCGCTAGATGAAAACAATTATTTTAAATGAAGGGTTAATAAAAGCTTAATTTAGTCCCAGAGATACTAGGGTGATTTTTTTTTCACACAGAAAAGGTAAAATGTATGTAACTAGTAGTATTTCTCTTTTCCCTCTGGCCACCAGGGAGCACAGACTCAAATGCTTGGCCCAATTATAGCAACTGTAATCGACATTATGACTTAAACATAACATTTCTTTTCCCTCCTAGGAAACATTGTATTTCTAATTTGTGTTTTTCTTAGTCCTGAATTCTTTGAATGAGAAGCTATCTTATTAAATGTAACTCCTGTAAACAACTTCAAATTACTTTTGTGGAATGAGATGTTGTTACTAATTCATTAATTAAAAATTAAGCCCAGCTGGTGGCCCAAATAGCATTTTTGGACACAAATAAGAAACATCAACAATGCCCTGCTGGGTCAGAGCCACGATATTTCAGACACTGAGTCTGCCTTGGACAAGAGAAAGAGAAAGGTCCTTTGTTCGACCTCTATGATTTCAGCCTCAAAAGGCGAAGGTGCTTGAGCTTCAGGATATGGGGCTGAGTGTGAGGTCCAGGGTCTGGCCAAAAGGTTCCCAGCCACCTCCCTGCCCCTCGCCAAATGGAATCACCACTCCCTTTATTCTCATTTGGACCCTTGAATCAACTCCTGGCCTTTCTGAGCAACTGACTATAAACCCACATCTCTCTCACAACTCTTCTTAACCCCCCACCCTTTGAAATTATCCTGAAACTTGTCCTTTGGAGTCCCAAGATAGACCCCTTCTGTGGGTACCAAGGAGCTGGGGTGTTCTGCTTCTCTGCTTTCTCCACATTGGCAAATTCTGAGTCCAGCCCATCAGCTGCCATCCTTCTAGACAGATGGGGCCATCTCTAGTCTCTCTTCCCCTCCTCACCCTACTGGCTCCCCAGCTCCCACACTCTTCAGCCAGGCACTGCCCCAGGTGGGCAGAGGGGAGAGGAGGGAGGGAACTGGGAGCAGTGCCGACTACCCACCAGGATCCCCAAAGCCGACTTAAGGAAAGGTTGAAGGGGGAGGAGATGAAATACTTGAGGCAGCACTTGACCAGCCTCTGTTTTCAGCTCCGCCTCAGACAGACACACACATACCGCAGAAATCACCACGGCAGCATGGACTCCTATGGGCCAAAGGAAGCTATCTTGAAAAACACCACACATCAGAGGGTGGAGGAAAATGAGACAGGGCAGAGAGTCACACGCGCCTGGCTCTAATCCCTGCTCCACAGCCCAGCCTCTGAGGGGCTCAGACCAGCCAGGCACCTTCTCTGAGCGTCCATTTCCTTATCTATAAAGCAGAGACAAGAATACCAGCCTATCTCACAGGGGGGAGGGGGGCATCAAATGGAAAACTGTGCACAAAAGGGCTTTGAAAAGGATAAAGAATCACACAAAGCAAAAGAGAATTGTTACTGCAATTGTTCCTTCTGAGAGCTAAGTGACCCCAGAAGAACCGGGAGAAACTGAGCTTCAGGATCTGGAGTGGGCAGGGTGGGGGGGTCTGAACACTGGTTAAGAGGCTCCCAGGCCCCCTCCCTGCCCCTCACCCAAAGAGAATCACCATTCCCTTGTTCATTTGTACCCTTAAATCAACAGGCTTCAGTCTTCAGCGAGGGGGGTCCCCAGAGGTCACTGGGAGGTCATTTGGTCCCTCCCCATGCTTCACACTTGGCGTCCCTTTGTTTGTCACTGAACTGTGTGTGCCTCTGTGTACATGTGTGTGTGCCTGTGTATATCTCTGTGCACATATGTGTCTGTGTATGTCCTCTAAAGCCTTCTAATGGAGATTTCATGTGTGGCTTAGGCATGGTGACCATAAAAGGGACAACAATTATCTATCTGCAGGGGTTGAAGTCCACATTTATAAAACACCTACTGTGCGTAACTGGAGTGTCCTCATCTCCCTCCCCCCTGAGACCACTGGATTCTCACTTGCAGGCCCCTGGGTGTGGCACAGGATTCCTGCCTTGTTTGCTGGCCTTGACCTCCTGTCTCTGACATCTGCCTAATAGCCTTTTCCCTCTAAGGAAAATTTCTCCAATGATAGGACCCCCAATTATGGCCCACTTTTGCATGCTACCTTGGACCTCTGGACCTTACCTATGCTGGGACTCCCCCTCTGGGCTCTGTCACTTTCTGGACACTCCACTGCCCCATGTTGTACTTCCCTTATGGCCCTGTTTGCCTGAGGCCCCACCTGATGTCAGATGCCAGCCCAGCTGGGCATCACGCTCTGCCCTGGAAGGAGCAGGCCCTGCCTTGCCTGTGTCTGTGTCTTTGCCTACTGGACAGCCCGAGTGCCATCCTACCCGGCCAATCTCCCCTCCCACATCCACTGCAGGCCACACAGGCCTTCTGTGACGGGGCCAGGGGTGGCAGCACATTCATCCGTCCTGGACCTCAGGATGTGCCGCCAAGTCTAAGAGCAGATGTGGTCTCAAGAAAGCCAAACAAGGAGGCACTGGGTGTCTGCTAGAGGAGGTCATTGAGAAGATATGACCGCCAGTTGACCCTTGAGCTGGGCCAGGGCAATCTGAGGCTTTCCACCCCCTCCGTTGCCTTTGGAATGTGTGTTCTGCTTGTCTTCTCCAGCCCCAGAAGCTGCCCCAAGGATACAGCCATGACACAGCAATGTGGTGTGGAGACTATCTGGATGGTGTACGTGACTGAACTCACTTAGAGACTCTATATGAACTTTTAAGATTCTGGCAGTCGGGTGGGGAGATCTACTCATCTTGTGGTCGCCCCAAACAAGCCTTGTGAGTAAGTCTCCTCATTTATCAAAACCTGCCACCTACCAATCAGGAGTGGTCTGCCTCTTTGGTCTCAGACACCCAGGAAGTTCTGGAGGAGGTTGAGAACTAACAGTCTGACAACAGATGGTGCTGAGGCCAGCAGGAGGGACCACGGGGGCTGGGCTACGGGGACTGGGGGCGGGGAGGTATCACAGAGGAAGCAGGATCTGATCCGGGACTTAAAAGGTGGGACTCAGGTAAGCAAACAGGGGAGTGCAGGGCAGCAAATGGCTGCCAGAGCAAAAGCATGAAAGTGGAGAAGCTGTAGATCACTGCGTCACTCATTCATTCATTTAGTCGTTCGTTCATTTATTTATTCATTCATTCAGCAAATATTCATTGAGCACCTATGCAAGGTTCTAGGGTCCCTTCCATGCACGGGGCATATTGTGGTAACTACAGCAGACAAAAGCACTGGCCCTAAGGAGTTCACACGTACGGGGGTTCATGGCTGCTGATGAGGATGCAAAGGTAGGTGGAGGCCAGATCATGGAAGGAGGGTCTCGAATGTCAGGCTGAGAAGCTTGGGCTTTATCTTGCAAGCACTGGGGAGCCCTTGAGGGTTCCTGAGTGAGGGTAAGGTGACATGCGGGGACATAAGGGAGACTGAGAATCATGGATATGAAAGGTGACACAGGCCAAGCTAAGGGTGAAGATGCAGCAACAGAGAGAAGGGAAGGGCTGTGAGTGAGTGGGGATTGCGATGACGACGGGAGACCTGAGGCTGAGGGAGCCTCCTCACGCGAAAGGCCCCCTGCTTCATCCAGGCCTGTGACCCTCTCTCCCTCCAAACACACAGCTGTCAGAGCCAAGTTTGAATCCCAGACCTTGCAGGGCAAACTCCAGCTGTACTCACAGGGGGAGGGTTTCTTCCCTGCCCCCCAGACCTCAGCGCTCTCAGGCTCACAGAGCCCTTAATAACGCAGTGGGGGAGGAACTCAAAGGCCTGGCAAGGCCTAAATATAGCCCACCAGGCCACGTGCAGAAATGCTCCCCTGAATTTACTTAAGAGCAGAGATTGGCGTGTTCCTCTGGGGACTGCACTTTGTTTCAAGATCAGGCCAGCCAGGCAAAGCCTGATGGGCCCTCGTAGCCTCCTTGAAACAGAGAAAACATTAAATGATTTTCTGCAAAAGCCACAGCATGAGAGGATGCACAGCTAATGGGAGGTTCGTGTCAAAGACCTTCCTGGTCAATGCCCCACAGGACTCAGGTGAACTTATTCGTCAAAAATCTAAATCCTTCTGGACAAAGAACAGTCTCCATGCAAACCAGGCACGTGGCTGAGGGGCGGAGGCCCATTCCCTGTCACCTGCGGGGCTGTGGGCTGGGGCAGGCAGAGCAATCAAGACAGGGCTAGCGATGAAGTGAGCAGCTATGGAATGAATGCTGGAAGGGCTGTGGCATTGCTGTGCTGAGTACCTCAGGCGCTGGGGATGACACTGTCCCACTTCACAGGAGAGAAGACAGACCTGGGAGGAGCTAAGGAACCATGCACGGCCAGGCAGTGAGCCAGTGGTGCAGCCAGGATTTGAACTCAGGCTCACCTGTCACCAGAGCTGCTTCTTATGGCCAAAACAGTGTTCCCCAGCCCCTAACCACTGGCACTTCAGCCCTGCAAGCCCATTCGTTCACTCAGATGCCCCCCATGCAGGACAGAAGCCCCTGCCTCAGCGCTATGCCCACTCCCCACCCCAATCTGCCAGCTGCCCTGAGCTTTGCCTTTCCAAGCATCCTGCTACCCGCGGTGCCCCCTCCTTGCTGAGTCTCACACAGGGAGGCTGAACATAGAGTCATCTCAACTCAGCCAACAAGCATGGGTGGCCCTACTACGCGCGCGGCTCTAAGATGCTATGTGCACGTGCCATGAGAGTGCTCTATTAATAGCGTATGTCATTCAGGACTCGTGATGAGGTAGGTGCTATCATCATGCCCATTTTGCAGATGAGGAAACTGAGGTATAGAACAGATTGGCCACTTGTCCAAGGTCACACAACAGAGCTGAAGTGACAGAGCTGAAAGCCACACCAGACAGGCTGGTGTAAGCCTCTGTGCTTCTAATGACCCAGCTCAAGTGCCAGGCAAAGGGACAAGGGGAAGAGTCATTCCTATGGGGGGACCTTGAAAAACCTTCTGGAGGAGGTGGGATCTGACCTGGATGGATGTTGGGAAGGCCATTCCAGGCAGAGCAGACCAAATGAACAAAGGTAAGGAGTCCTGAGTGTGTGGTGGCTTTGGGGAACCTAAGGCCTGGCTGAAGACAGGGGTACATCTTGCTGGGAAGCTCAAGGCGGAAGACACAAGAACAGCTGCGGTCTTGTGTACCTACTGTGTACCAGGCCCTGGGCTGAGCACTTTCGAGGAGTTGTCTTGACAATATCAAACACGTGCATTAGTTCAATGATTACTTATCTGCTCCGCTTTGGACAATGGCAGTCCTGGGAAAGAAGTGAAGTGAATTGTCCAAGGAGGCCCAGGTCGGAGATTGAGCCATGAAAGGGTTCTGAGGACGGCGTGATGGGACATAGCTTTAATCCAGCCTTCCTTGGGCAGCAAACCATACAGACAGCCATGGGAAGGTGGGAATGGATCTTGGGCAGGGAGGACCCTGGGGCCCAGGAGCCTCCCAGCCGTACTAAAGGATCAATTGTTCCTCAGAGCTGTGGGTCCCACCTGGGCCAGCAGCCCCACAGGTAGTAACCATTGCTTACAGGTTACTGTGCCCAGTGCAAGCTCGCCTAAGAGAAAGGCCCTGTATCTTACCGCCACATCTCATTGTATCTTCTGACCACTGTGAGAATCTCCCCCAAGCATCCAGAGGGGCCGAGGCCAGGAGAGCTTTGCCTGCCACTGTAAAGGAGACTTCTGGAGTCTTGTGGGGATATCAGAGGACAGAGTAGTGAAAAGAGCAGGTTTGGGGGGTCCGACAGCTCTGGGTGCAATTCCTGGCCCCATCCTTGCCCATCTGGGTGGCCGTGCACAGTTTTCTTCATCTGCCTCGGCCTCAGCATCCTGACCTGTCAAATGCCAGTGAGAAGCCCCACTCCACCAGGCCTGAAACGACCCTGCATGCAAATCACCCAGGACGGTGCCACAGCACAAGGCAGAGGACGGTTGAAGAAACACCATGTGAAATGCGGGCGTTCACTGTAACATTCTTGCAACTATTCTATGTTTAACATTTCTCATCATGAAATGTTGGGGAAAATAAATACCATGTTTTCTTCCCCTGACACTACAAACCCAGGTCAAATCCAGACAAAGCAACCCACTTTGATGCATCTTTCTGGCTACCCCACATGTGGAAACAGTGACATAGGGGTTTGGGCAGGTCATGGCGAGAGACTGGGAATGGTGCAGGGCCAGGGTCCTCCCTCCATGGGAAGCTCTGTGTTGTCACCACCCCCACCCCGAGACGAGGAAGATCCGTTTAGCCCAGGTGTGGTCTGAGCTCCACCACCTCCAATGTAGCTCCGTCAGAAAACTCTGACCTGCTGACTTCTGAGAAATGTCAGAGAGATGAATGGTGGCCCACACCTTGCCCCTGAGTTAGGCAAGAATTAAGTCATTATCATAGAATTAGAGCACTGAAGTAATTGCAGCACATCTCCCTGATGCTTTCCTTGGTAAAAAGAAAGAGGCAGCAGCAGTACAGTTAAGACCACAGGCTCTGAAGTCAGACTGTCTAGGTCCAAATTCAATCTCCACCATTTACTCACTGTGTGACCTTGAGCAAGCTATTATCCCTCTGAGCCTCAGTTTCCTCATCTGTAAAGTGGGGATGTAAAAATATGTCAATCTCAAACTGTTGTCATGAGAATGAATTAGTTAATGCATGTAAAGTGCCTGACATATGGTGAGCACTCAAGAAATGTTAAGCTATTTTAATTTATTATTTTTAATAAACCTAATTTTTCAGAGGCATGTTAGGTTCACAGCAAAACTAAACTGAACGTATAGAGAGTATGCCCCCACGCATGCAGGCCTCCCCCAATATCAATATCCCCTCACCAGACTGGTCCACTCACTACAATCAATGACCCTACATGGACACATCATTATCACCCAGAGTCTCTCGCCTTAGGGGTCACTCTTGGTGTTGTGCAGCCTGTGGGTTTAGACAACTGGTCTCCTTTATCCGTAGTTTCCCTTTCCACAGTTTCAGTTACCCTCAGTCAACCATGGTCCAGAAATAATAAATGGAAAATTCCAGAAATAAACAATTCTTAAGTTCTAAATTGCACATCATTTTGAGTAGCATGACGAAATCTCGAACTGTCCCCTCCGTCCCACTAGGGATGTGAATCACCCCTTTGTCCAGCATATCCACACTGCGTAAGCTCCCTGCCCATTAGTCACGTAGTAGCTGTCTCGGGTATCAGATCGACTATCATGGTGTCGCAGTGTTTGGGTTCACAACACCCGTATAGTAGCCTAACGCTACGTCACAGCGTCTACACCATTCACCCCACTTCATCTCATCACCTAGGCATTGTATCATCTCACACCATCACAAGAAGGGTGAGTGCAGTACAGTAAGATATTTTGAGGGAGAGAAACTACATTCACTTAACTTTCATTACAGTATATTGTTATAATTGTTCCATTTTATTATTAATTACTGTTGTTAATCTCTTACTGTGCCTAATTGATAAATTTAACTTTATCAGAGGTATATAAGTACAAAAAATATAATGTATATAGGGTTCGGTACTCGTGACTTCAGGCATCCACTGGGGGTCTTGAAACGTATCCCCGGCAGATAAGGAGGGAACTACTGTACAGTGACATGTATCCACCACTGTAGTCTCACACAGAGCAGTCTCACTGTCCTAAATATCCCATACTCCACCTACTCAGCCCTTCCTCACCCCAGCTATTTGATCTGATTTGATTAAAGAAAAAGATTTCCAGGGGCTAGCCCGGTGGCTCAGGTGGTTAGAGCTCCATGCTCCTAACTCCGAAGGCTGCCGGTTCGATTTCCACATGGGCCAGTGGGCTCTCAACCACAAGGTTGCCAGTTCAATTCCTCCAGTCCCGCAAGGAATCGTGGGCAGCGCCCCCTGCAACTAAGATTGAACATGGCACCTTGAGCTGAGCTGCCGCTGAGCTCCTGGATGGCTCAGTTGGTTGGAGAACGTCCTCTCAACCATAAGGTTGCCAGTTCGACTCCTGCAAGGGATGGTGGGCTGCACTCCCTGCAACTAGAACACGGCAACTGGACCTGGAGCTGAGCTGCGCCCTCCACAACTAAGACTGAAAGGACAACAACTTGAAGCTGAACGGCACCATCCACAACTAAGATTGAAAGGACAACAACTTGACTTGGAAAAAAGTCCTGGAAGTACACATTGTTCCCCAATAAAACAAATCCTGTTTCCCTTCCCCAATAAAAGAAAAAAATCTTAAAAAAAAAAGAAAAGAAAAAGATTTCCACATACTTCGTTTCACATTGCCTGAGTAGAATTGGGCTACGGATAATGGTATGATGGGGGATTTGAGATTTTTATCTTTTGATGATCTCAAGAAAGAGGGAAACTGAGGTTTGGGCAAGCTCGGTGACTCCCAGACGGAGGCAGGTAGAGGCTGGGCGAGAGCCTGGGTCCCTTCAATCCCCGAGCCCCAGACTCTCTGTGGAGCCTGGCTCTCCAGGCTCACGCTGGAGGGACCCACAGAGCTAAGTCTGCATACAAATCTACTCGGAGGGAAAGAACTTTTTTCAGTTTCACTTTTTCATTAAAAAAGGGAATCCACAGAATGGGGGCTGCAATGGCAGCATGTCTATGGCTGGAGGTGTGTGTGTGTGTGTGTGTGTTCCATCTGTGCAGAGTCCATGTTACCAGAGTTCGGAGAAATGGACTTCTCAGAGAAGGACATTTTAATTAGGTTAGAGTTGCCTCCAAAAAGTAGCAAAATTAAATATGAATTCACAATGCATGGCATCTTAGCTAATGGTATGCAAATCGAGCTGGGCCTGGCTGAGGCAGGAACCTGGGTGATCGCAGTAATTGGGAATAATGTCCCCTGGCCTGCAGCCACAGTCCAGAGGATGCTGATGGGGGGAAGGGGCAGGTGCTGGGGTGGGGGGTGGAGTGTGGACTGGGTGGCCAATGTCCTGATAATGAAGAAGAGAAGCCAAGTATTGGGATTGCCCAGCAGGGCCGTAAGCAGTGACATGGCGGCCATGTGCTTACTAAGAGAGCACCTACGCCTGGGAAGAGGGCGCCTGCGAGGCCAGCTCTGCTGGATTCCAGCTTCTTCGGAGATTGTTGGGTTGTCCCTGCGGCTGGGCCTTTGGAAAGCAGACAGGTGTAGTGCAGGGAAGAGGGCTGCTCTGTAGATCCTAATACCGGTATATGTGAGTCTGAGTTTTGCCTCTCTCACCAGCCAGGTGTGTGACCTGAGTTGCCGAAGCTGGACCTGTCTCTGCCCAGCTACAGATTAGAAAAGACAAACTCTACCTGTTCCAGTTTCCAGAGCTGCCTGAGGGTCAGGTGAGTTGTAAGCATGTTTAGAGCTGTACAAATGGGCATTTATTCTTTTTATGTTAATGTTTCGTCTTCAAAAGAATAAATACTAGGTAACATCTACTGTGTACTTTCTATGCATCAGGCATTTATCCAACTCGATCGTTTTTACAGGCCAAGGGAACTGAGGCACAGAAAGTGTGACAGACAGGAAATGGTGGCTCCAGATTCACACCCAGCAAGTCTGACTCAAGAACCTTCGCGCTTAACAGCTATGCTGAGAGAGCTCTTAAAGACGCACCTGGAGGGAAGTGGCACAATTCACACTTACATAGGACAATAGACTAACCAGGACAACCCAGACAACCTCAGGACAAGTGGACACCGGCTACCACGTGTGTAGGAGGCACGCAAGAGTCATCT
Source organism: Rhinolophus sinicus (assembly GCF_057876585.1). NCBI lineage: Eukaryota > Metazoa > Chordata > Mammalia > Chiroptera > Rhinolophidae > Rhinolophus > Rhinolophus sinicus. Next base: position 25,717,665 of record NC_142514.1, read on the forward strand.
GATCTGACCAACTGCCCGTGGCTTTCTGGGCCTGTTTTCCCATCTGTGCCACATTTTTTCTGCTGGTCCACGCAGCACACAGGTGCTTTCTAACTTCAAAACACCATGTTTACACCAACCAGTCCAGCACTATAGGAAAATGCCGGGGGCTGGAGTCAGACCAGCCACATTTAAATCTCTGTTCTGAGCTCACAGGTGATTTGCTTGACCTTGGTTTTCTCATCTGTAAAATGGAGAGACTGATAGTTTCTGCTTCATAGCATCGTTGGGAGGATTAAAGGAGACATTGATGATATTAGCTTATATGCATCGAGCTCTGTGTATCAGACACCGTTCTAAGCACGTTACACATATTAGCTCACTTAATCCTCACCAGCTAAAAGCAGCCAACACTTCTATGGCACTTGTATGGCATGTGGTGCCTACTCACAGTACCTCAGTCTGTTCTACGACCCCTTGTCATCCCCATTGTACAGACAGAAAAACTGAAGCACAGAGAAATTCAGAATTTGGCCAAGGTCAAGAGCCAGGATTTGAATCCAGGCAGCGAGGCCCCAGTGTCTGGGCTCATAGCCAGCCCTGCTGCTTCACCCAATGCTCATACGCTTAACACAGCGCCTGCCTTTTCTAAGCACACAGTACGGGACACTGTTGTGCCTAAGGGGGTGAAAAGTTAACTTCAAGCACAAACATTCAATAAGATTACATATGGAAAGCTCCCAGAACAAAACAGGGGCTCAAAAAAGTCACATGAATGAATGAATGAATGAATGAATGAATGAATGAACAAATGAATGAAGTTAAGGGAAGACCATGGGCCTGTTCTGGCTCTTGGTTCTTCCAAGCAGGGGAGCTGGGCTTCTAATTATGGTCTCAGGGATCTAACAGGATGCCCAGGAGCAGTGGTGGCTATGGGTCCAGTGTGTCCTGGAAAGCAAAACTCTTCTTTCAGGCCTGCGTGGATGGATCAACTCTCCTCCCAGAGCCCCGATGGCCTGGGCCAGAAGAAACCTTGCTGGTAGTCCCAGAAATATCTGAGCCCTGTACAGGCAAGTTCTGTCTGTCTCAGGCAATGGCCCCTGGGAGAGGTAGGCAGAGGAGAAAAATAGGATGGGAAATGACACAAAGGTTTTTGAGATGGAAAAAGTGTAAAGCCCTTTCTTTGTGTTGGAATGAGTGCCAGCGGGCCGGTGCCTATTGAGTTTTCATCAAAATAATTTATTGATCAATACAGCTAATATGGCGAGTTCAGCGATTTTGTGAAACAAAAAATAACCATGTGTTGGATGTGAGGAGTACTTTACTGGATTGTGGCGAGCGGGGCCAGGCAGAATCACCCATGTTTTATGGCCTTCTGGGAAGTGGGCCCTGGCAGTTACATCTCTGTGGCTTAATCTTCATGACACCAAAACACTGGGGTGGAGAGAAAAAAGATGGGCCAATCTGCCAGATGTTCTGTCTACCTGGACGCAAATATCAAGATGTTTCTGTGCAAGGTCACAGCCATGAACCTGACACCCTCACGGCAGGGAAGAAGGTGACGGAGTAGAAGACGCCCAGGAAACGGAGCTGGGCACTTGCTAAGCAGCTACTGTTTACTATGCCCGAGCTAAGTGCTTCAAAACACACCACGTCTCTCTGTGTTTTCAGATGAGAAAAATCAAGCTGGCACTGTGTTCCCAAGGTCATGGAACAACTAAAAGGTGAAGGAATGATTCACACGCAGCTCTGTCTTTAAGGCTTTCCTGACCCAGCTCTTACGAGTGTGGCTTTGGATAAGTGACTCGGCCTCACCGAATCTCAGTTTCTTCATGTGCAACGTCGGGAGCCCCAGTTCTGCCTCACCTGCTGAGCTCACTGTTGAGAGCATTGAGCAGGAAGGACACAGATATGAATGCACTTGGCATTCCAAAGAGAATTCTACGACTCAGATGGCAGACCCTCTTCCTAGAGTCACCCAAAGCACCTAGCCTGGACCCAGACACTAATACGTGTGGAATGACTCATCAATGGATTGAAACAGGTGGCCGGGTGTCCCAGAAGTGTGGGCCATGCATAGGTACAGACTCTGGCACATGCTTCATGCAAGGAGCCAATCAGAGCCTCTGCTACTTTGCTCCCCACCTGCCCGCATAATGATTTGACACCTTTAGGCCTCCATGGGTCCACTCACCTGGACACTGGGGATTTGCCTGAAGACAAAAGTCTCCCTAGAAGAGCAGCCCTTCCCCTGCAGAGAGCTGTGCCCCTCCCCTGCGCAATGTCAGCTCCTCCACGGTGGCAGCAGGCGCATGCTTGGGACAGGCTTGGCTGAGGAGGTCCCTTGCAGGGAGAGGGTGCCACTCACCATGAGCAGCTCCACAAAAGGATGCAGAGAAGGGAGAAGGAAGCTAAGCCCGGAAGCCTGCAAAGGCCCGAGGAAGCATGGTCTGCAGTACCAGGGCGGCGTATGCTCAGACCAGAACCTAGACCAGCTGAGGAGAGCCCCAGGGCAGCGCTTGGGCACACCACCTCCCAGCCTCAGCCTATGACATACCCCACCCCCCTGCACTCCAAGTCCAGCACACGGCCTTCTCTCTGTTCTCTGACCATTGCAGGCTCTCTCCTACCTCGAGGCCCTCACACATGCTTTCCCTCTGCCTGGAATGCTCTCTCTGCATTCTTCACATGGCACATTCCTCCTGTTCTTCAGGACTCAGCCTAAATGCCACCTCCTGCTGTGGCCAAACCAAAGAGGAGTCCCTCAATTATTTTCATGCACAGCATTTGCTGTAATACAAATACGTATTTATTTGTTTGCTTACTTGTTTATTATTTGTTACCCTAAGTAGAGCAGACAAGATCCCATGAAGAAGGGAATACATCTCTTGGGTGATCGCTCTATACCCAGCCTCCAGTATACCTGGCACATAGCAGGTGCTCAACCAACATTTACTGGAGGAAAGAAAGGGGGGAGGGGAAGAGGGAGGGGATGGGAGGGGAGAAAGAAGGAAAAGGGGAAAGAAGCGAGCCAGGCAAGACGAACTGCACACAGCTTCTTCGAGCCAACAGGGACGGGTGTATTCCATCTACAGAGTTCCTTTTCTGGCCGATTCTCAGATATCTCTTCACATGGATTCCATTTAGACGATCTGGTCCCTCCAGGAAAACTCATTGAACCCCACTCTGTGCTGGCACAACCTTAAGTATTGGACATATGGCACTCGTCCACCAATAGAAGATAAGCCACACCCAGTGGCCTCATTGCTGAGAAGCTAGAGACAGGTAGGGAGGCCAGAAACACAGGAGCAGCGTGACATGAGCCCAAGCACGTTTAAACCTGCTGTTTTGACTGTGAGGGTGTTTTGACCCCACCAGGCACTTGAGAGCTTGGTCTCCCAGTACCAGAACCCATCTAACCTGCCTTTCTTCTCTCTCTTCTCTCTTTGTTTCCTGTGTCTCTGTCTCTGAGTAACTGTCTCAATCAGTGGCTCCCTATTTCTCTTTATCGCTCAGTAAGAATTCATCCACATTGGTTCATTCAGGGGTTAAAACACTGGGGTCAAAATAGAGTCTAAACATCCTGTTCCGATCTCAGGATCAAGGGATCCTGAAGCCCAGGAAACTCCTACCCAGATTCTATCAGGACTCTAGGTTTAGAAATCTGGAAAACTTACACTAAACAATAATTTAGGTTTTCTCTAAGTAAGCAGAGACTGCCTGGAGTGAAATGGCTAAGGGCCAGGGCTTTGAGGCCTGACCTCAGATTGGAATCCAGGCTCTGCCACCTACTGGCTGCATGACCTCAGGGCAGGTCCTTTCATGTCTCTGGGCCATAATTTCTTCATCTGCAAAGTGACGGTGCCGGGGCCATTTCTTAGGGTCATTGTGAGGATTAAAGAATGAATGCATAGAAGTGCCTAGAACACTCTCTGGCATAGTAAGTGCCCAGTAAATACTGGCTATAGTGTTTTATTCTGGCTGTAGTCTTTTAGTTCCCTTTTTGCTTGTTTGTTTTTAGTGTAAGCCCGTCTCCTGGGCTGGGGCCAGGAGGAAAGGTAGTGCTGTCCACCCCGAGTGGGAGAGCGAGGGAATCCCTAGTTCGCTGGAGATCATGTGCTAAAGCAGAGAGAGAAAGGCACAGAGAGAAAGGGGGCTGAGGGGTCTGGGAGGCCCCAACCTGGACTGTTCGCTGACCAAACCCTGGAGGGGGCGGGGGTCTGTCCCTGCCAGGAGGCCCCTGTCTTACCCTGGACAGCACTGGAAAGCCACTTCAAGCTGGTACAGGAACCCCTGAGCCTGAGAGACGCCGAATGTTTCACGGTCCTCTGTCCTCTATTGGGTCTAACTACCCAGGAGATGGAAAAACTAGATCTGCTGACCCTTGGGTGGGGCCGATGACTCCAGCATGACCCCCCAGAGCTGGGAAGAATGATGGCTGCTCAGATAGACTTTCACCGAAGCTGAGGCCCGCGTCTGACCTCTAGGGTCACTGCAAATTCTAGTAAGTCGAGACCTTTCACCTCCCACAGGGGGTGGATCTAAGCTCAGCCCAGGAAAGTGTGTACCCAGGAGTAAGTCACTCACTCCTCATCCAACACTGTCACCAAGGATACTCTCACCCTGGAAAGGGACCCGCTTCCAGAACCAGGAAGGCCAGATGTCTGGAATCTCAAACTGGAAGCAAGTTTGAGTCTTGGGACCCCTGAGTCGGGATATAGGGAATAATCCATATGCCCAAAGCACATCTCAGCAGCAGGAGGGAAAGCCAGCCCCAAATACAAAGTAAGTAAGAGCCCCCATTTGATCCAGAACTTAATCCACTCGCACAGAAAGCTGGAGGTTCTCCAAAGAAAACATCTCCTAAATTAATCTGAAGCTTCCCATTGCCACCTGGCTCCAAGGGGCCGGTGGGATGATGAGATCGCAGGAGCTGGGCGAGGCGTGACTTACAAACACTATTCTAAGTGTGGTGCTCGCGTTTCGCTTCGTTCTTTGCTAAATCTTCCTTGTGCAGCCACCTCCCAACACTGTCCATAGGAGACTCCTGACATCAGACAGCCCACACTCTCACTATAGGTGCCCTGGCCAGCAGCCCAGCACCTCAGGCCTCCCTGGGTAGAGGCACAGACTCTCCCCTGCTCCTCATTCTCCCCAAACCCTGCCAAGCAGAAGGAGCAGCTTTACAGGCCTTCCGACTTTGTATCGCCCCTCAGAGCCTGGAGGGGGATGGGAAAGGACACGTGTCTGTGTGGCCTGTTATCCAGACCCAATTAGTTGCTGGGACTGTGTGGGAGCGATGGGCCTGCGGCCACTGTGAAGGTTGTTAAAATGCTCCTGCAGAGCTCGGATGCCCGCACCATGTCCTGGCACCTCAAAGACATGGTAATGCGAAGGGACTCACAGCAGATATTCTGCCGGGCGCATGTTAACTTAACTCTGGGTAATACCGCCCTAGCGATATATAGCATCAGCTCAGAGCCAGCCAGGTGCCAAAAGGAAGGAAAAACCAGAAGCATCCTAAGCCGCCATTATTCACTGTGGTGGGGGGGGGCAGTCACACCTGGCTCCATCCCACCTGTGGCGACTCTGGAATTCCATTTGATTCGTTGGGGCACTTATTAATTACCTACTGTGCTCCTTGCTTGGGGTGGCTGCAGGGAATACACAGGGGAACCCAGGTGGAGCCAGGCAGACCAGCGTTCAAATGTTGGTGACACCATCCATCCCTTACTGAAGGGGTGGCTTGACCTCACCAGGGCTCAGACGCCTCCTCTGGAAAGTGGGAATGATTGGATATCCCTTAAGGTAGTTGTGAGGGTTAAATGATAGTTGTTACCATGGTAAACAGGAATGAGATAAGGTCCTGGCCTTTGAGAAGTTCCTGGTCCATGGGGCGGGTGGGGGCGGGCAACAGGAAACCTAAAGTAACGCAGAACTGGTGAAAAAAAAGCATTTGAAATGAATGACGCTTTGACTATGTCTTTTGTTTACTCCTGATAATAAAAACACAGGTACACAAAATATGTTACTTTTCCCTCCTAACTCTCCTGCGAGAAACAGCACATGCATGACAGTGAACGGCCCTGACACAGGGGACGCACTAGAAGGAGAGGTGGGGGCTGTGGCATGTGGGCATGTGGGGTAAAACGCTGGAAATCCAAAATTTTATATAAAACATCCCAATTTTTGAATGTTGGCTAATTCAACTTAAAATTAAATTGATGAGGGTGGGGGCAGAGCCTGAAAACACAGTTCAGAAAGGGAATTCCTTGAATTCTAGGCTAAGGAGTTTGCCTTCAAGAGAGTAAGATGTTAAAAGGCGTTGTTAGTGGTGGTGGTGTTTCCATAACAAAATTGAAAAAAACACACACAAATTTGAGGTAAATGCAATAGGCCCACGAGCTTCAACACTGTGAGCTCTGGGATCATGAGGAAGAGCAGAGGGGAAGGAGATCATTTCTGTACCAGTAAGAAGTGCTCTGAAAAGGAGGCTAGAGCAGGACTCCAGGGAGGCGCAGGTGGTCGTGACCTGGGTACAGGAAAGGGGGCTTCCTGGAGGAGGTGAGACTTATAGTAGGAATGAAATATGAGAAAGAAGACGTTCAGCAGGAGGCCAAAGATGGAGGGCATCCCAAGTGAGAAGCACAGAATGGAGAAGCACGGAGAGCGTTCCTTGCCTTGAGTTGATAATGGTTCTCTTTCTGAAGTGGTTTCCGTGGAGTCCTGGCTGGGTGGGGCCATGGAAGGGATCTGCTAGTGGCTGAGGGCTGTGTGGGCAGAACAACCACAAGGTGAAGTTCTGAAGGAGGAGGGTCTTGCAAACCCCCCACTCCCAGGAGAAGGCACTCGAGGTTGTCCATGCATTCTTTGCAGCTGCCAGGAAAGGGCACAGAGAATCCAGGTGTCCTGGCTAGAGGCATGGGGGACAGGCAAGGAGCATGAGAAAGGGGCAGGACAAGACTAAGAAAGGCCTGGACGAGGGGAATGGGAGCCAAAATCCTCAGGGATCAAGGGAGCTAGAAGAGCCCTGTCCCAAGCTGGTTTCCCAACCCAGACCACTCACTCCATTTCCTGCCTATATCTGTATAAACAGATTCAACAAATATTCCTGAGCACCTAACGTGTACCAGTCACTGTAATAGTTCTTGGCATCCATCATTTAAAATAACAACAGCACTCGTGACGATGACCACAGTGATGATGATGATGATATCAGCTAACATCTACGGAGTGCTTTTCCTGTGTGCATTACCCTAAGTCCTCAGTTTCCTCATCTATAAAGTGGGGATAGGGTCCCCATCTCTTGGATTTGCTGGATTACGGGACTGAATGTCTGAAAGATGCTTAGCACAGTGTCTGGCGCATTGTAAGCCTTCAAGGCGTCTCTTGGTATTTGTATGAATATAGTCATATTGTGAGAGCACAGGGTGCTGCACTGAAACCACAAGGGAAGCGTAGCCCAACCGATCTGCGTGAGCCTGCCACTCCCACCCCTGCCACGCAGTCCTGTGTCGCAGGCAGAGGTCTCCCTCCTCCCTCCAAGTCGGCCAAGGAGAAGGAGGGCCGCTCCACCTCCGTGGGCGAAGGGGTTTCAGCTCAGCCACAGGGAAGCTCCTGACCCCTTGGAGACTTCTAAGGCAAAAGCTGAGACCAGACAGAGCCCCTTTCTCCGGCCTCCCTGCCAGGTGGTCATAGGGACCGAGAACCCGCAGAAGGCCTGGCTGAGCAGACAGACATTCAGGACCCGCCTGCCTGCTGGAGGAGACTGTGGGGAGAGCAGCTACCCCACCTTTGACGCCAGGGGAAAGACTCCTAGGGGACTCTAGTCAAACCAGGGAACCGTGGAATGGTGCTGGAGATCCCGCTGAGCTCGCAGACAGCCAACTGTGGCATGCGTCAGTGCAGATCTCACAAAACAGATGCATGGCTCCAGGAACGGACCACTCGTATGTGCCTGGCCTCCAGTGCTCAGGCCTAGGGCTCCGGGGACCCCAGGCTTCTTCAGAGAGCCTTGGACCAGGCGTCCAGGAACTTGGTCTCTAACCAACCCTCCATTCTGCCCCCAAATCTCATTGTCCTTTCTCACCTGAACTACTTACACAGCGTCCCGATGGTCCCCCAGCTTCCACTTGTACCCCTTGTCATCACATCACACAGCCACCAGGACAGCTTTTCAGGTACACATCTGGTTACATTTCTCCCCTTCACAGAGTCTTTAGTGGCCCCCAGTGCCCTTGAGATAAAGTCCAACCTCCTTTCCTTGACTTACACGGCCTTCCATGAGACCCACTCAGCCTTTATTGTCCCATATGCCCCTCTGCTCACTCTGTTCACACCGGACTTCCTTGAGTTTTTGAAACACTTGTTTGAAACAAGAAATTGTTGCCATTTGACCATGTCTGACTTACAAAGCTGGTAGTTTATGTGGTCCAACTTAGCACGTGTCTTCCACTTAGGGGTTTGCACATGCTATTCTCTCTATCTAGAACACATCCTTCACGCCCCCGTATGGCCTTCACCTAAGTGTCGGTCCCTTGTCTCAGCCCAAATGTCACATCCTCAGGAAATCCTTTCCTGACACTCCCCCAGCAGCCTGCACTTCCCTTCGGTAACGTGCTTTAAACTTGGAATGACTCTTTGACGTCAGTCTTTCCTGCCAGATTGCAAGCTCCAGGAGGGCAAAGATCATGTCTTTGCTCCCTTTTGTAGTCCTAGCACCGGGCACAGCGCTGGCACATAGTATGTGCTCAGTAAAGGCTTGCTGAGTCAACAACTGCTTGTGAGGATGAGTGGAGAAAGCTCCACCCCACCAGCTGTATGACCTTGGCCCATCCACTTCCTTTAGACATCAGTTTCTACATCTGCAAAATAAGATAATCATACCTACACCAGAGAGATGTGAAAATTAAATGACATCAGACGCCAGTATATTTGGCATTATGCTGCTCAAAAATGTGGACGGGCCCTCTGTGGAGCTGGCTGCAGCCCCAGTCTCCTTCCTAACCCATGGGCACTGCCAAAGGATGAACTGCTGTAACAGACTTGCAGAGAAGAGTCTGATGTTAAGAGTATTCCTTGTAACCACCATGCAGAGCTCAGCCTTCATGGAGTTTGTCGACATGAAGCAGCCACGGCCCTGGCCTTCCGGGGAACTCAGAAAGCCTGGACTTTTATAGCATCTCTAGTTGCTCAGTTGGGGGTGCCTAGAATATTACAGTGAAAGCAATCCAGAGCCTCCTCTGTAACATCCTTAGCCAATCTGTTCTTGAATATTTCCTGTAGCAGGAGACATCTACTCCACAAGATACCTTACTTTACCTTCAGATACTACTGAATATGAGATAGCTGGTACTGAACCAAATTCTGCCTTCTTGGACCATCATCCCATTGGTAATGGTCCCAATTCTCTCTCCTGGAACCTCTAAAACCCAATTTTCTCCCTCTTCCACACTGCAGCCCTCAGAGATTTAGAGGTGAGCACACTTGCCTTCACATCTCCAAGCTTAATTCTTTGAGCACCCTCTCTGGCACTTAATCTCCATATCTGCACAATGGGGACAGCAGTGCTGCACCTTACTCCTCCCTGGGTAAGGCTGAGACTGATAAGGAGAAAGCATTAGCATTTTCGCTCAAAGAGTGAGGCTGCAGGAGCCCCAGACCTTTCTTACTAAGGGCCTCAGATCCAGGTCTGGGATGAAAGTAGTTCACAGAAAAAGCCGCCTTCTGTCGGGTGAGTCAGGCTCAAAGGTTGTCTGCCCTCCCCAGCCTCTGGCGGAGACGGATGCCCGCATTGACGGATCACTCCAATGTATTATGTAGCTAAAGAAATTGATTATTCCATAAATCATTGTCTCCATGGGAAAAAAAGTCCCAATTTTAAAAAAAAGAAAATATTATAAATCTGTCCAAGCCCATGTGAGCAAAAGTATAGCCACTTCAGTTTAATTGTCTGAGAGCTTCTTTGCTCTGGCCTCTGAAAGGAAAGTCCCTGAAGCTACTGGCTTCCAATCTAGATGTTCCCTCCCAGATTCCACAAATTGCCATGTGAGGTCATGGATAAGATGGATTTACATTGCAGCAGGAAGAATCTGAATTAGCCAGAAAGAAGAACTTTCACACCCAGGGAACAGAATCATATCCCTCATAGACTTAAAAGTTGGATACTAACCCCTGCCTCTACCTCCCCCTTCCTCATTTCACACACATACACTCCATCTAGAAAAGCGACGGCCTAGTTCTGCCAGGAGATGGAGAACTGGTCAAAACGAATGCTGAGTGGGGCTTGAGGATGGGTGTGACAGCTCAGGAGTGAAAGAATTCTCGGAACAATGTAAGTGATAGAATGATTGAGAAGAAGCAAGGGCAGGAAGGAGGGTGGGAGTGAAGGGTGAAAGGAAACAGCTGAGGCTCTACTGGGTAACCTTTAGCTTGTTTCTTCTCTCTGGGCCTCAGGACTCCTCCCAGCACACAGGAGAATGAGGAAGGTCCAAAGGTAGGGCTGTGTTCTGAACTGCACATACCTAACTGTTCAAGGAACCATGGCTACCCCTGAAAGTCATCCATTAGGTCACTCAGATGCCAGCAGGTCCAGGAATGATGCCCCATTCCCGCAGACCCCTGCAATTCCCTGCTTTTTGTACTCCGCAGTACACAGAGGGGATGCTCCAAAAATGTTCGGTGAATCAATGAGTCAGCCCAGAGTCCATGTGAAAAAGACAGGAAATAAACACTAAATTACAACCAGTATAAAAATAGCCACCTTTCCAAAGCAGATTTCTCTGATTCTGCGAATCCAAGCAGGAACAGCAAAAACCCCAATCCTCTCTTACTGAGTTGTCTTAAGCCTGAGCCCCTAGAATGCCCTACTTGATAGACTCACTTCCTCCCTGCCTATTCCAGATCTTTCTAGCTGCTGTATGACTTCAAGGTGCCATCTTGCCTCCTAAATCCCTGGAGCCCAATTTACCTAAACCTCACTCCTTGTTCAGAGCAAAAGCCAATTCCTCTGACGCTATCATTCTAACACGCTTAGCCTCCTGCCCTTTGGCGTCTAGGCCAGGTATTCCAGCCAACTCACAGTATCCAGTGACAGACAAAAGCGCCCCCTTTCTGTGAGGCATGCTAAGGTCACTTTCCCATCTGGGAGAGACCTTTGTCAATGGCCAGCCCAATCGCAAAGCTTCTGGGACACATCCAGGTGGTGGAGCACCCGGTACTGCTGGCTTCTTTGGGGAATGCCACAAAACTGCGACACACTTAATTCCCATCACCTGAACAAGAAGTCATTTTATTTACCAGCAGAAAATACAGCTCTATTACGGATATGCTCGGCTCCACACGCAGGAAGTAATAACCCCCCAAAATACTTTTAAGAAATCACATTTAGCAGGATAAAGACACACAACACAAGCCTACTTGCCAAGTGCCATGTGAAAGATGCTGCTGAGAAGCTGAGCAAAGACGCATGGTATCAGGTGTGCTATTTGACAATGGAATGTTCACTCGTTTTGTCATCTGCTCCTGCTCCCTAGCAGACAAGCCATACGAGGCATCAAAGATTTAAGAACAATTTATTGGGGCGGGGGGAGTAGGAGGAAATTCCATCCATTCACTTCGTTTTCTTTTTCTACGAGTTACTCAATTCGAACCACCACAAATAATAGTTCTTAGGAGCCTACTGTGTGCCTGCTAACCACCTCAGTCCCGTTAATAAACACTAGAGTCCTAGAGGAATAGCATTTGGAAAAAGAATGCCTGTTTAGCAAGACCTTACAAAAACCACATCACCCTTACTGGAGAAAAGTCAGCGTGCAAATGGTGCCTGCTCGCTACCCCAGGGCCTGGCTGCTCTCCGTGGTGCTGAACTCGGGGGTGCGTGGTGAACCTTAACTTCCCTGCTTCTTGCCCAACCACACAAGCCACACAGGGGGTATCATCATCTGGGAGCTTTTATAAACACATCTGAATCTGATTTGTATGTCTCCCTCAATGTGAAGAAGGGTTTTATAAGTCTGTTTTGCCATACCAGAAAAATCCAGTCTTATCTTTTTTAAGACTACAAATTTAAAGCTTCAGGTGTGTGTGTGCGTGTGTGTGTGCGTGTGTATGTCTGTAATAGGGAGGTGTGTGAGATTTTCTTATATAGACTAGGGGTCAGTGGCCCATGTTTTTATCTGATTTTTCCCATGGCTCACCAAGGTTTGTGGCACCAGTCATTTCTTCCTCTCAGTCCTAAATATCCTAAACTGTGATAGAAAAGAGTGGGAGCAGGTATTGTACTCATGTAGCTCCAGTACTTGGGGTGCCTCCACTTGTGTTCTTCCATGGACTCAGAGACTGTCAAACAGGATGACTTCATCTGCATCTGGCCTCCTTCAGCACGGAAAGATTTTCTGGATCCAGAGAAAGACACGAAGCTCAGCTTCTCTTGCAAGAAATCAGGGATTCAATCTCTGTTCAACTCCCCCCCCCCCAGCCCTCAGTCCCTGTGGACCAGCCATAATTCAGCTAAACCTGAGAGTTCACCCATATTTTATTTACTGATTCGATGTTATGAGACAAGTAAAATAGACGGCTGTCACCTCTATTAAACTGGGCAGGAAAAAATGGCCATGTAGGCAACAGGCTCTTTCTGCTCATAATGCATCATCTATTTCCTTGGGGAGAGAAGCAAGAAAGGGGGGGGGGGGCCTGGCCTCAGGGAAGATCCCGGTCCTGCCATGTTCAGGAGGGGATGCTCAGGGCCCCGCTGCAAGCCTGTCCCACCCCCACTCTCAGTACACTAATATGACAGACAGATCAGCCCAGCCAGTCAGGAATTGGAAGCATCACTTACGTCTTCTGTTGCTCTACTGACCCAAACGAAAGTCACTGTATTTACTCATCAGGCTTGGGATAAAGAATGGCTGTTGAGCCCCAATTTTGGAAGCCTGTGCTAGAGAAGCAAACCTCCAATTGGTCATCTCTTACAGGTACACAAACATATACATGCACACACATTCACACTCCCCAGAACCCGGTGTGGATGATGTGTATGTCCCCAGGGCTAAATGGCCCCGGCTGACTGTCTACACAGCCTGAAGCTCCAGGTTCACTGTCAGCCCCTCACTTTTCAGAAAGCTGTCACGTACACCTGTTGTCTACACATCCTAGCAGGATCCAGTGATGTGGTAAAGACAGGAAAAAAGGAGCCCTACACTAAGACTGGTGGCAGCACATAGGTACAGCTACAGTTCTGCCTGGCAGCTGTCCTGAGTGACCAGCCTATTAAGGATGGGACAGCAGACGTCCTCTTCTTTGAGGGGCAAGTGGGAAGGAAAGAGGGATGAGGCCAGAAAAGGCAGGTAGGTCATGGTCTTTTCCTCTGTCTCTTCTTAAAGTAGACAGTTTGTGTCTCTCGACAGGAGAATCATATATGAACCAGACAATGAATGTAAAGACCAGTCCTCGGCCTGAGAAAGAAGGGCCACTCCTTTAAATACTCCAGCTCTTCCCAAGAGTCTACATGGAAAAGGTCTTGGTATAGAAGGTGCTGAATTGCTATATCAGAAGAATACCACGGACACCATTAGGACACTAACGTCATTGAAGAATCGAACAATGTCTTCCACGAAATCCTGTTGACCACGTGGAAAAAGTGTTGAGCTGAATGACAAGGCAGTTAGGTGGACGTACATTCAAAGGACTTTATTCATTAATGCATTTATTTATGCAACAAATAGTTACTCATCACCTACTATGTGCCACGCACAACGCTTTGGACAAAGTGGGGAGCAAGCCAGCCAGCTGTGCTTCATGGTTGTACAGCGCTTACCTCTAAGGTAACTAAGAATTACAGTAGAGTAAGTGCTACAGCAATACTGTGGGGACTCATAGAAGGAGGTGGGAGTCAAGAAAGGCTTCCTGGAGGAAAAGACATGCTTGCTGAGACCTGAAGGGTGACGAGAAGTTGGCCAGAAAGAGCAGCAAGAGCAGAGGCCCCGAGCGTGAGGAACGCCATGCCTCCTGGGGAATTGGGTGTTCGGTGCAGAGGAGCTGACAGGGTGTGTGAGGCAACAAGGGACAGTTCATGAGTCTGGAGATGCCACCCATGGCAGGTCGTAAAGGGCCTGGAAGCATAAGGAAACCAGCGGGATTTTGGAGTTGGTTAATGTGTTGGGGGTGATCACTTGGTGAGGCGTGTGAATGTCTAATCATGATGTTGTTTTGTACCCCTGAAATTAAATAAATAAATAAATATTTAAATTATTTATTTTTATAAATATAAATATTTATAAAAATAAATATTAAATTTTGTTTAAATATTTATTTATTTATTTATTTTGAACATGTCAACATAAATAGTTTAATAAAGTTAATAAATATTTGTGTGGGGGAAAAAAGTATAGAGTAGTGGATCCAAGACCACTGAATAAAGCTGACAGACTCTGACACTGGTCATTTCCTGCCTTGTGTGTTCATGGCGGACATAGCTCAAGTGAGGGAAGGCACGTTCATTCTAGGCTCAGATGGGACAAAGCATGCCAGGTCACAGAAACGGAGCCACAGAAGCTTCACTGCCTAGAGCAGTCGTTCCCAGCCCCAGCCATACTGTAGCCAACAACCACCTGACCTCTCTATCACAGACCCAAGCAGGGAGGCCAGGGAAGAAGAAGAGGGTGAACTTTATACCTACCTCCCAAGGATGGGGAGATGGGAACAGGCTGTGGTGGTCCAGAAACAAAGAGAAGAATAACCGCCTGAGGTTCAATGATAGGATTTACTAGGGATAAATGACAGGTCCTACCTTTAGGCTCAAAAGATCAGCCAAAGAGAGGAGGAGAGAAATTATAGATCAGCAGCTACGCCTGTGGAAGAGACCTCGTTACCTCAGGAGACCACCGACTCAGTATAAATCAACACAGCAAAATGGCTGCTGAAAAGGCTGAAATAATCTGAGGTTGTCTGACGAGACACCAAAGCTGAGATCTGAGGAGGTGATGGGCTTACTGGTTTCAATACCCGAGCAGCACTGTGTTAGCTCTTGACACCACAGCGGGAGAACTGGGCATCTTTAATCCGGAGAAACGACTCTCCATTTCTGTAGAGCTGCATAGTGGGACAGACAGGGAGCAAATCTGAACCAGAATCAGTGAGCAGGGTGATCATAACAGTAAGCGTAATGGGTAACACTTATTGGGTGCTTACCACGGTTATGATCTGAACACTTCACATGCATTACCTATTTAATCCTTACCAAAACCCTACGAAGCAGGCATTATTATTAATAGTAGCAGTAGTAGTATCATTATTGTTATTATTTTGCAAGATTAAACAATTTGCCCAAGGTCACACAGGTGGGAAGCGATGGAGACAGCCTTCAAACTCAGGCCGTCAGATTCCAGAACCTGTGAGCTTACCCACAATGCTAGATTGCTAAAATGTATTGAGAGCTTCCTTTGGGCCAAGCATGTTAGGCTCACAATGATCCCATGAAGCCAAATCTATTATTATCCCTATTTTACAGGTGAGGAAATCTAGGCTTAGAGAAATGAAGTGACTTAACCTAAGTGACGTGACCTGGAGGGAGGTAATGAGAGTTTAAACTCAGATGAATTTCAGAACCTATACTCTCAACCTCCAAGTTATATTGCCTTCCCTGGAACTACAGGGAGATAAACTTGAGAAGAAATTTTGCAACTAAGATTGGAGTGGGCCAAAACATCTGCAATCAGGAAGAGGCAGGGTCAAAAGGTGGTGAGCTTCCTGTTACAGGTGATATGCAATCAGAGATTAGATATGCACCTACAGGGGCAGGGGAGGGGTTCAGAACAATGGTTCTCAAAGTGTGGTCCTCAGATGAACCTGTCAGCATTGTCTGGGAACCTGATAAAATGCAAATGATCGGGCCTCACCCTAGACCCCTTGAATCAGGAGCTGTGGGTGTGGGGCCCAGCAATCTGTCTGTTACTGAGAGCTCCAGGGGATTCTGATACATGTTAATATTTGGGAACCAGAGGCCTGGAATGACCCCTGGGGTTCTTTTCAGCTTCCATTCTGTGATTCTTCACCATACAGGAAATGTGATGCCTGGAGCCCTGGGAAGCCCTTGGCTGCCTGTTCCTGGTTTTCCGCCCAATTGGGCAGGCTTTTCGGAATAGCATATTTCAGTTCTGCAAAGTAGATGCAGGAAGGCTTTGCAGAAGTCTCCCTCATTCCCATCTTTAAAGAACGTATCCCTGCAGTTGTTCTGAGAACTCTATAAACCCTCTTCCATCAGCAGCCTGTCTGCGTCAGTCGCTTTAACAACGCAAGACTTAATTGTCTCCTATGGATTGGGACCCCCTTCACACAAACTAGACTCTTAGCTCCTTCCCCATCCCCTTTTCCCCTCTGCCTTTCTTAACCACCAGTCAGTGTGGCACCAAAGGATTTGGAGTCAGAGCTGCCACTCCCCCCGGATCTCGCTCCATCTCATTTTCTCCAATCTGAATTATCATCATGGGGGCTCTCTCCTCCACCGCTTTTGCCGCAGCCTCATTACCTGGTGTCTCCCGGCAGAGCCAGCAGTGTCTATGCCCTGGGGCCCAGCCTCTGGCCCCAGACCCTCTCTGGGCTGCATCTATTGCCTGCCCAGGAAGCAAGATTGGACTCCCCACCCAAGAAGGCGCGATCAAGACTCCCTGGACCCTCCAAAGCGTCCCATAACCAGAATCTTCCCAGCTCCGAATACATGCAAAATGCATTTCAATGAAAACACTGCAAATGTAGGAAAGAAACAGCATCCTATGGGCTGCAGATATGTGACAAATAATAGGCCAGGAGGAGTCTGGGTGCTGACACAAGGAAACCTCCTAGGAGGGGCACCTCTCTTGCTCCCTAGCATGGTAGGTAATTGCCATAGGCTGCTGGACCCATCCATCGCATTGCAGGCACATGGGTGTGTGGGTAATGGGCAATGCAACATATTGAGCTGCATAGAGTACTGAGCACCAGGGTTGGCATAAGGCGGGTGAGACATGAGAAGCAGACAGCCTTACAGCTTGCAGTCTGATGGCGGAGACATGGCCTCCACCCTTGGGGAATCCTTTTCTTCTAACATTTGTGAAGCATCACGCACTGTGCAAAGAGCTTTATACACTTTATCTACTTTAAGCCTCACATTAACCCTATGATACTACAAGGTTCAACCACATGAACTTTTTGTAGGTGAAAAACAGCTGACTATGGCTGAACCCAATGTTAATATTTCTGTCTTATACTTAAGCAATGGAAGCTCAGAGGTGAAACGACTTGCCCAAGGTCACACAGCCAGTATATGTTAGCCTCAAACTCAAATCCACCACATTTCATCCAACCCAAGACACACCATTATATTTTGAAGTGCCAAGAAAGAAAAAAACCACAGTACACTCAGACACGACATGTGAGACACATACTGATTTTAGTGATGTGAAAATGGGGGCATCCATCTCAGAATCAAAGACATATATTACTACGTGGCTCCAAAATCTTCATTCTACCTCTGGGTAGTGATGGGGGAGAGGCGCCTCAGGAGCCCTTGGGCAGCTCCTTGTCTAATGGGAGACGCACGACACGCATGCACTAGAGAAAGCCCTAGACACAAGCAGAACTACAGCCAAGGTCAATAAGCATTAGTAAAGAAGGGCTAAATGTCAAAGGAACCAAGGAGAAGGAGGTGGGAAAATGAGCTTCGGGAGAGAGGAGTGCCGGGCTGGATGGAGCAGGAGACAATACAGACCCTGGAGGTATTAATAATCCCAAGGGAACTACAACAAGGTAAGGTGGGGCCAAGTGCTCTGGGCATGGCTGCTACAACGTGTGGCCCTTGGAAAACAAAAGCAAACTCAGAATGACCTGTTGTCCTCAAACCCTTGCCCTCAATCCAGGCTCCTCTCTCCCAATCACCCTTAATTAGGATTTTGCCTTTGGAGTACAAGAGAAACAGAAGAAAACATTGTCTCCAGGAGCAAACACAAGTGCTGGCGCAGGCCCGTGGAGGCGCCTAGAGGCACAAAATGTAAGGAGGCGCTCACGCTCAGGGCCAGTTGTTCAAGTGCAGGGTCACCACTTGAGCGCCTCCTTACAGCCTGCTCCCTGGCGGCCTCACTTATCTCACCCTGGTCCTGGCCCTGTGTGAGTCAGACTCCTTGACCAGCAAGAAGAAACGCTCATCTTTGACAGCATTGAAGCTTTTTTGAAAAGACATCACACCTGTTTTACTCTATGAGGCAGGCAGTACCATCACCATTTTACAGATGGGGAAACTGAGGCCCTAGAAAATACCATGACTCCTCTGATCGAGCCTGTCCTAAATCTGTCACCTCTGAAAGGGCTCTGAGCACTGCCGTTTACCCCACTTCCAGAACAGTTCAGTCCCTGGCAGCCACCATTATCCCTGTGTCCCCCGGGAGAAAGAACACAGAGGAAAAGAAGCATGGGGTCTTCCTCATGGGGGAGGGTAGATTAGGGTGTGGAATTGGGGAGGGGAAAGGGAGGTGAGGGAAGGAAGGGAGAACAAAGCTAATTCACCAGCCACCTTCTCTGGCCAGGTCACTAGCTGAAGATGATAGAGGTGAGGGGGAGACAGAGACATGGGGCCCTGGGGCCTCCTCAAGGCTCTGACATTATCTTTGAGAACAGCCCAGTGGCTGCTAAGGGGACATGTATGCGGAGTCCCCAGAGCAGAGGGATTCCTGTGGGCCGATGGACCACACCCAAAGGAGAGTCCCACATTTCTTTCAGGCTTGAATTAAAGCATGAGGCAGAGGGCAGAAGCCCAGACAAGATGGGGTGCAGTCAGTATCAGAATGTGTGTTAGTGGAAGGGGTGGGAAAGACCATCCATACTTTGCCTCTCAAGGAAGCATATCTGCCACATGGTCCATTAGCAAGGACAGTCTGACTCTGAAAACCAGCACTGGCAGGGCTAAATGTCACAGAGCCCGTACAGCCACCCCCATAGCAGGACAAACAGCCCAGCCCAGTGAGGCCACGCTCGGCACCTAGAACCATGGGGGTGGGGCGCTGCACTCAGCGGCTACAAAAATTGTTGATTTCTGTCTTCCAAACACACAGACAGCTAAAAGTACAGGATCTGGAGTCAGGGGACAGGGGAGAAGTTCTTACCCTGCCTCTACCACTCACTGGCCGTGTGGTCTTTGGCCAGTGACTTCACCAAGCTACGTTCCCTCATCTGCAAAATGGGCATAATGCCTTTGAGGCAATGAAGACTAAGGAAGATGATGGGAAAAATACAACAGCTACATTTATTGAGCACTTACTATTCACCCACATTGTTAGTCATTGTTTGAAAAGCACTTAGCACAAGACCTGCAGTAAGTGCTCGAATGAATTGCAGCCCAGCAGTGTGTTGTTGTCGTGTTGTTTCATTAGTTTGATTGTGCTCCAGACCCAGGGGGGCCCAGACAGGAGACTAGACCAACGCAGCCACCTCAGCACGGGCACACTGCCCCCTGGTGCCCCTGCTGGGCATCAGCACCTGGGAGAAGAGCTGTTCAAGGCGACAAGGCCATGTGAAGCCCCCATAGGCCCCAGGCCCTTAGCCCCACCGCCCAGCCAAAGCACCAGCCCCACCACACCAGCCTCCAGAAGATGAGCCAGGGCCTGCTGGGTGCTGGCCCCGGAGGAAGGTCCCTGATCCTGGAGCTTCCGTCCTCCCTGTTGCCAGGCAGGGCCTGGGAGCTCCGCGCTCCTCTCTGCTGCCCAGCCAAGTGGAGCGTCAGCTTTCTCAGTTCCCTCTGGAGGGTCCTGAGCGAGCAAAGTGGGGCTCAGGCTGCAACTGCGGAAGGCAACGGCAAAGGCAGAGGTCTGTGACAGGGTAGAGAAAGCTTGGCCTCCATTGTGGGGTACAACCAGGTCTCCCCCTAAAACAGCATCCCCAGCAGCCCTGCAGCCACCTCTGCATATGGCCTTGCACCTCCCCCAAGAGGAAAGGTTGTTCTAGTGCCCACAGGGGCATCTGTGCCCCCTCCCCCACAGGCAGGGAACAGAGAGTGCCTGTGGGAACGCAGACACTCAGGGAGGCTCACAGACCCCACAAAGGATCTTAAAAGCAGCCAAGAAGGCTTGCATTCCTGAAGGGGTGGGGATGAAGAGCAGCTCCTCAAAATCCTTTCGCAATAGCGCAGCGGGCTGGACTTCTGAAGTCAGCTGTCCTGCTTGGTGGCAGGGGGATGCAAGTGACCTTGGAAGAGCGTAGTCAGGACGCATTGCCTGGCTCATCCTGCATAAACAACTTCTAAAAACCCCAGATCATCCTGACGTCAAAAGACTGTTTAGCGCAGTGCGAGGCAGCCATCGAGAAGAAATGAAACTCCAGCTCAGAGAAGGAGGGAAGCCTCCGCTGACAGGAACAGCTGGGCTAGAAAGTGGAGGCAGAAATTCCTCAAGCTAATGCTTTCTAAGGCCCCTCGGGCCACTCCCAGGTCTTGTCTGAAGCTATTTACTTCCAGAGGGGAAAACCCTATTGATCTTCATTCAGCTCCTGTCTGCTCCTACAAGGCGTGATGTTTCAGCGCATCACCAGTCACTGTGAGAAATTTCTCATTGTTTTACACTAAGCGGCTCCCAAACTGAGGAGACAAAAGTTCAGCACCATTTGGGTGAACTAATGGGAGGAGATGCAGACAGGACTGGTTTGGGAACTGTGGGGGAGGGCACCTCACTCCCTGGGGACAGACTGCAATTGCCTGCTGGGCCCCCCAGCCTAGGCTCAGGGACTCATTGCTCAGATCAGCTCTGTCTGTAGAGCCTCTGAGAGTCTGGGGCTGAGCCAGCACCCCTCCCCCATCCCCACACAGGCACTGACACCTATTCTACGTCTCTGCAGTGTTTTGGCTCTGAACCTTCCCCCTGGCTGACTAGAAACCACCACCATCCACTGGAGCTCCCAGCTGCTGCCACCGCTGTCTGGTTCCTCTTTCAAATCCTAGGCTGGCCCTCGATCCTACAGTATGTCTGTAACATGAGGGAGCCCCATGAAACACAACAGATATAACATGAAATCTACTATGGCGCTGACGATCCCCACCAGCCTACACTGAAAGGAACTCTGAAGCCACAGAATAGTCCAAACTATCACCGTCAACCCAACAGTTTACAGATGAGGAAATTGCGGCTCAAGGTTGGAGGAGCGTGTGATTTGACCAAGGTGGCCCAGTAAGCTGGGAAGACAGAGCAGAAAACCCAGGCCTCCTGGCTCCCAGCCTGGGTCCCCTCCACTTCAACTGCTAGGTAATGTACAAGAAAATCCAAGTCCCCACATGAGGTCACTGAAGCCTATTTGGCTGAGAGGACCCATGCATTAAACTGCTTTCTATGAGTTCAGACTGGGATCCATCTGAACAATAATAACGATGATAATAATAATAAAACGCCAAACAATACGCCTTGAAAACCTTCAATGAGCAACACGATAATCACACGCAGAATACATCTTCCACATATTCATATAAAATAATCAATGACTATTTTTTTCCGCAGACTACAATCCAATTACTCTCTCTCCCTCACTCTCTCCCTCACTCTCTCCTTTGTTACTTGCAAACCATCCAAGCAATCAATGCCTTGACCTCTCCCTCTGATAGACACAATTACAAAAAGACAGAGCAATGCAATTCATCTATTCAAGAAGGGTTGTTTGAACACTCTGTCACACTGCTGAGCTATCCATCTCCTTGTCTAAAAGGAAATTTCAGCCCCCAAAAGAGGCACAAAGAGAGGGGGCGGTAAGATGCTCCCCAGCCCTGAGAAGCCCTTTGCGCACCTGCAGGAAAACCCTCTCCCTGGCTGGTGCTCGGCAACGCCTGCTTGCTAGAGAAGGATTTGGCTCCAAGAGCAGCCTGCTCAGGCACCAGTCTCAGAAACCAGAAGCACCCAGCACACTCTGGAGCCCAATATCTGGGGCCTCAATTCCTGGAGCCAGCGCCCTGGGAACACAGGGGTGGGAAGGGATGCGGAAAGGAAGACGGCATTGGGCCCAGCCAAAGCGG
The DNA here is from genome assembly GCF_057876585.1 of Rhinolophus sinicus. Taxonomy (NCBI): domain Eukaryota; kingdom Metazoa; phylum Chordata; class Mammalia; order Chiroptera; family Rhinolophidae; genus Rhinolophus; species Rhinolophus sinicus. The sequence continues at coordinate 25,739,659 of NC_142514.1, forward strand.
TGTGTTTGGGTTTCAACATGAAAGGCAGCCTCTCTCTCTCTCTCTCTCTCCCTCTCTCTGCCACGTCCTCTGTAGTTCCCTGGCTCCAGCTGAGGCTCCAGTCTGAGCTCAGAAGGACAGAAGTTTAGCTCCCCAGAGAAGCCCAGGGGCCTCAGGGCCTCCCCATCCTCTGTCCCAGCTGGCGTAGCTCCGGTAGGTGGTCACATTGGCATGGGCACAGCACCCCATTCCTTGGGCTGGGAATCAAATGGGGCCAGGCTCTCAGATATAAATGGCCTGGGCCAACACGCTAATTAATCCTGGGGCTTAATATGAAGAAGATTAGAAGAGAAGAGGGCTTTGCCATCCTTAATTGCATTATCACACGCTGAACCCAAGATAGGGCAGGCAGGCTTGGGGCTTCCCCTCAGGGCAGTGCGGAGTCCCCCAGTGCAAGTCGATTTCACAGTAAGAGGAGGCAGGTGAGGATATATCATCCTTTCACTACACTAATTCTTCTGGGGCTGCCCTCACCTACTGCTGCCTTCCTGGGCCCCCAAAGATCTCCATCCCTGAGGCTGGGCGGGGAGCATGCCCATCGCACCCCCACAGAGGAAGGACCACAGAGGAGGAACTACAATGCATGGGCTGAGCAAAGAGCACCTTTTAGGTCTCCTGTCTTTTCTCCCAAGGGCACCCTACCATGCAGGCCCCCAAAAAAGGAGAGACGCAGGGAATAAAGGAAGTGCTGGCCCACTACTAAGGCGTTGCCTGCCCCTGGAATGGTGATTAAACGAGGCTGTGGGGCAGAGATAGGAGCTATTTTTGACTTGCCAGGAACACCCCAGGATGCAAAGGGTTAAATCTGACCCTAAGGGCTGTCCCCAGAGTCCAGTGACTAGACTCCTCTGCCTCCAGGTGTGCACCTGCCAGGATCCTGGGCAAGGGCTGAAAGACCCCAGCCTTGGCAGAGCTGAGGACCATGTTCTACCCCCCTCCAGATGTCGAGTCCAAGAGGGTCTGGGATCCAGGAGAGAGCCTCGGAGGAGACCCCCAGGATTTCTGACTGCCTCCTAGGAAAACCTCAAGTATGAAACCAAGCCTGACACTGGTTCCCTGCACCCCTCACGCCTCTGGCAGCACGGAACCGTGCCTGGAGAAGGGCCACAGGGAAGGAAAGTGGCCCTGGCTTAGCAGAGCTCTGCCTGCCTTCTGCCAGATGCTGGTGGTGGCGCCTGGCGAACCCAGGCGGCCCAGGTCTCTGGCCTGGCGGCGTGCGCAGGGCCTGCGTGGCGGAGGCTCCAGCGTGGCCAGGCCGGGCCCAGCCCCAGCAGTCGAAAGCCTGGGACACGCAGAACCGCTCCCCCCTCCCCACGCCCCGCACAGCCCAGAGCGCTGCCTACAGGGTGCCGGGGGCGGCCACAACAAAGTTAAAGCCCCAAAGTAAGAGTCTCCGGCGAGAAGAGACGCGGAGACAGCAGAGCCCCAGAAAGCCGCGCGCAGCCCCGCCAGCCGCCGCCAGCTGCGGAGGGATTTCGGTTAACTTTAAAAACCACTCGCGTCCCTCTCGCCGCCTTCCCTGGCTTCGTTGGGCAGGCTCCGTTGCTCCCTTCCCCCAACCAGCGCTGCCCCAGGCTGGAGAGAGGGCTCCGTCGCGAGGAGTGGCTGGAGCGACCAAAGGGGCTGCCCTCCCCTTGCCCCACGCCACAGGGTTTAATGCGGGCTACCGAGGCCAAGGGCGGCCACCGAGAGAGGAGGCTGGCTGCCCCCGACAGGCGAAGCCGTACCCTGCGTTCCCGTTGCGGCCGCTGGAGCCAAGCCCCAGGCGGAGGGCAAGGGGCCCGCGGAGAGCGAGGAGGGAAACGAAGTTGGCGCCTTTCCCCAGGGTTCCCGCTCCGCGGAGAAGCCGGGTCCCAGAACTCGGTCTGCGGCAGGTCTTGCTGGCAGTAGCCGGGAAATGCGCCCGCGACTCGAGTTGGGGCTGAACGCTTCGCTACACTCGGCCAAGTCTGGCCTCCCAGGAGAGCGACCAGAGCCCCTGGCTCTTACTCGCCGCGGCCCGGCTGCCTCCTCCCCGATAAGAAAGGCCCGTGACCCCGGCCTTGGAACTTTGTCCTCACAGGAAAGAGCTCCTGGTGGTCACCCGGCCCCGGCATCAAGGAGAGACTGGAGAAATCTCTTGGGTTCGCGTTCAGCGCCCCCCCCCCCATTCCCGCCCCGCCCAGGTGCACGGAGACCCCCGGCTCTGGGGAGCTCTTACCGATCCGGATGACGTGGGGCATCCCGCGTGAGTCCGGGATCCAGAAAGCGCACACGAGGAGCCCGGCCCAGTATTCCCAAACCAGACTCCGGAGGCGCCGCCAGGGAGCGGTCATCGTTGGGCGCCGCCGAGCGTGCCCGGGGCGCGGCCGTGGCGGGCTCCCTGGGGCGGCAGCTCTAGGCGCGGGCGCGCAGCAGCCCCCGAGGCGCCGCCTGGCCCAGCTGCCCAGCTCCTGAGCGCCGCTGCGAGTGGGGGGCGCCCCGCGGCGCTGCGCACATCTTACTGGGGGGCCGCCCCGCGGGCGCCCGCCCCGCCCGGCTGCCGCCCACGGGCCGCCCGCGAGCAAGGCTCCTGGGCTCCGCCCGGGCTCCGCTCGGACTCGGCTCTGGCTTGCGTCGGCTCCGCTCCCGCGCGGGCTCCCACCTGCCCCGGCTGCCGGGCGCTGGCGGGAGGGCTGCACGCGTCTCCGGCCGCTCCTCCTCCTGCCGCCGCCGATGCTATCGCCCGGGCTCGCACAAAGCCCCGGAGTGGAGTTGCACGCGCGCACACACTCCCAGCCCCCTCCCCCGCGCCCTGCCTCCCGCCTCCCGCGCCACCCGCCGCCTGCGCTCCCTCCGCGCACTCCCCCGCGCACACACACTTCACACTCACACCCGCTGAGGCTACACTCGCGCGCTCACACCTGCGCAGGGGGCGGGGAAGGGGACCCTGGACGCGGTTTGGGGGACGCCCGGAGAACGAGGACTCTCCTCGCTTCCCAGACGTCCCCATCCGTCCTGCCAACCCCAGTCCCTTTAACTGCGAGGGCGCGGAGCCTAGGAGCCGAGCGTGGAGCACGAGAGCTGGCACCGCGAGCTGGAAGACCGCGGCAGCCTAGCGACCCGACCAGCTGGAGGAGACGCGCCCTCCAGGAGCAAAGGGACCCGGAGCCCGCGATCTGCAGAGTCTCGCCTTCCAGCTCGCACGTCGCCTGCGGTGGCTGGACGGCGGCGGCTGGAGACTGACTCAGGAACCGGTTTCCCTCCCTAACCCCATCCCTCGTGGAAGCAGAGTTGGGGCTGTGGCTCGGGGAGACAGAATTCAAAGAGAATTGTCCAAGCTGGGCTAGGGGAGCTGCAGGAACTGGTAGGGGCGAGAGAGCCAGGCCGGACCCTCTGCTGTGGAAGGCAAGACTTGAGCACGCAGTGCAACGACAGGGGCGTCGGAGGAAGACCGCTAAACCCTTAGACTCAGAGGGGTGGCTGAGACGTACCCTGGTCCTTCCCACCCTCTTCCCCAGCCATGCAGGAGGCGCTGGCCTCCCTCCTGCATTCCTCCTGAGAAAGAAGAGAGACTGTGATTTTCCGTGGGGTGGAGCAGGACCCGTAGGGAAGCAAGCTAGTAAGGGTTAAAAACAAAAAAAACAAAACCTTGTTTATTAGCAATAATAAATTTTTTTCAAGTGGCGCTGGGTGTCGAGGGAAGGGAAGAGCTGTGGAGCGAGTCTGGAGCAGGAGGCTGCGAATTACGCAGTTAGGCGAGTTTAATGACCTTTTTGACAGAGACAAAGCGGTGCCGATACAGTAGATAAATAAACGGATCTGTCACCGGCAGCGGCTAGGCTGTGTGTGAATTTATTTTTCTCATTTAAATAATTTGATCTATTCCATCATTCCCAATCTCTCCCATTTGCCAGCTGTCTGGTAAGAGTATGGCCCCCAACATCTGAGAAGCAAATCTTTAATTTTCTTACAAATAGACTATGAGTCAAGTTCTATCTGGCCTGTTAATTTCCAGGTCGTTTCTTTTCCTCCCTGTCTGCCTTTAGGGGACCATGGCATTGTGTGGGGATGTGAATATTGCAGCTTGGCCACTCCTGCCAATTAGGAGGGGACTTTCTCCCACCTGAAGTGGAGGCAGCTGTGGCTGTGGGAGGATGAGGTGAGAGTCCTGGGGTTCTCCCAAGGAGAGAAAGAGGTGTGCCACTTTGGGGGCCATTCTCAAAGATCCAGCAGCAAAGGGAGGGTACTGGCTGTCTGTCTTTTCCAGACTTGGGCCTTCCTCACCCTGGAGCAGGAGTGGCTGGTTTCCCAAGCAGCCATTGGAAAATGTCACCCAAGAGACCAGAGGGAAGGACACGTAGACCACAGCCAGAGAAGCAGCAGCTGCCACCTCTTGATAGAGAGTAACGGGGTCCCAGTGGGTACCAGCAAGGAGAAAGCACAGGAAAGGGGAGCAGAAGGCCCCGTCCTCTAGGATAAAGCTGGAGGTGTGTCTTCATTCAAGACTGAACACCCATCTCCATCATCTATCAGCTTCCACAGCTGGTTTAGTTGCTAAAAGAAACCAAAACGTCCTGGTTGTTCTCTAGAGAAGAAAATTCCTGTGCCCTGACGGGGGAATGGAAAGGGGATTGGCAGGACTTGAACTCAAGGTAAAGGATGAAGGGCTTAAAAGGCATCACCAGCAGTGCCCTAGGATGGTTAGGGGATGGGGGAAGAGGGGAGCGCCTGGACGCTAGTTTTGTTTTGGTTATCCTGGAGGCAGCCTCTTGCCATGAGACGGGCAGGGTGCAGGAAACAGTGGACTGGCTGGGGTACTGAAGAAACAGAAGAGCAGAGGCGTGACTCATGGAAAGGGTAGATCCGCACCCTGAACCAGAACTCTGGGAAAGGCCAGTGGGAGGGAGACGTGAAGGGTGAGGAGCAGGGGGAAGAGGAGCAGGCTCCAAGAAAACCAGCACGAGAGTGGTACTAGCGAAGTGACTGGATGAAGGCTGAGGGGGAATCTGAGGCACCCAGGGCATGAGAGTGTGGCCCTGTCACATGGGGCCTCCTTGACTCCCCCAGGAAAGCCTCACAGGCTGGGCCTTGCTCCTGCACATTTCAGAGCGGGTGGGAATTACCTAGCACTGTGGAGGGAGGCTGTCCTCTGCTGCCATGTTGGCTGCGGTGGGAAACAGTCTCCAGCTGCAGGGGCTGCAGGGCTCAGCCCCTGGGCTTGGCAGCCCATCTGGAGCCCTGGGGTCAGACAGAAGCCAGCTGCCCCCAGCCCAGGACTGCGCCTTCTTCTGGACCTAGCTGCAAGCCATTTTGTAACACAGAGATCTCCCCAAACTGACAGCAGCCTGCTCCCTCCCAGTCAGTCTAGGGGAGGGTGGGAAGCATTAAAACAAAAACAGCAATGATAATAATGACCACTAGTATTTATTACATGTTTTCCATATTCTAGACAGTATACGCACTCATGTACCTTACATGCATCACTTCATCTAACCCTCTCCACAGCTGGCTGTGATAGGATCTGTGTGATTTTTGCATTTTACAGATGAAGACTCTGAGCCTCAGAGAGCTTAAGAAGTCCAAAGTCACACAGCTAGTATGCGACCTTCTCCCTCTCTCCTTCCTTCCCTCCCTCCCTCCCTCCCTTCTTCCTTCCTTCCTTCCTTCCTACCTTCCTTCCTTCCTTCCTTCCTTCCTTCCTTCCTTCCTTCCTTCCTTCCTTCCTTCCTTCCTCCCTCTAATATGTATTGGCCATCACTGCCCGGCATTGCGGGTAAGGAGCCAGGATGCATGTCAATGCAGGCCTATCTGCCTCGTAAGCTTGCAGGCTTAAGCCTTGTCCTATCCCACCTGGGATGAGCAGAGGACAGGCTCTAGCAGAAGATGTCCTTCACCTCTGCTGGAGGACACCAGGGCTTTCTGGCTGCTTATAGAAAGGCTAAGAGTAGTATAGGATTTGGGCCCTTTACTAGAGCAAACTGGGAAGCTCCGTTGTCCCCAGAAACCTGCATCCCTCTCTCCCTGTCATCGTGTGCCTCTCCAGGCTGTCCTGCCAACAGCAGGCACTGGGGCTGGCATGATAGATCTCAAGCTGCATCTCTGGGGATTGGGAGGCACCAATCCTGGCTTTTCGAATTGTTGGTAAACAAGTGTACCCACCAGCCAAGTCTGGGCTCTTCGCTCCTCCACAAGGCAGCCAGCTCCGGATTTATGAGGCCTCCAAACCTCATTCAGACTAATGCAGCTTTTCATTCCAAAATAAAAGGGGCCGCTGTCTGAAAGGACAAGTGCTCCCGCATTTCATTAACATCCCTGAAAATGGCTGAGCTGGCCCAAGTCGCTGCCAGCGAGATTCATGTCTCCCACCGGCTCACAGGTGGGGGTAGGGGGAGGAAGAAAGCCTAGACTGCCAGCCCCTCCTAGCCCCCTACCCAAACCCCTTCCTGGCTTCTGCGGGGTCGGAGGGGCTCTCCAGTGGTGGCCAAGAGGGCTCATTTGGACGAGTCCCCCGTGTGTGTGTTTTGTTTAGACTGATCCACTTCAGCTCTCAATCCCCCCACAATCACGGTGAGTGATGAGACCCTGGGCTCGAGTTACCGAGATTCATGATCTCCGCTTCCCGGGGAAACCACGGAGCACATGCGTGCCGTTAGCTGAGTGCAGATTCCTAGGACTTGAGTGCCCTCTGCTGAAGCCTGCCTACCTTCGTCTCCCTTCAAGATGCCCAGCGGGCAGGCTGCTGGCAGTGACCGGACACTGAAACCCAGGGTCTCCGCCCACACCTCTAAGTGTCCCATTATGGCCTTCACGTGGCAGCCATGCAGACCTGTGCTGGGGTGCCTGGGTGAGAACGGAGGGAGAGGCTCCACATCTCACTCTGGAGAGGAGCCAGGAATAGAAGGAGGCAGCTGCCATCCCCTCTGTGAGCTTTGCTAACTGCCTGAGCAGAGAGGAAGGGAGGCCTTCCTCATACCCACTCTTCACAGCATTCTTTCCCCATCAGAGTTTGTGCCAACCACAACAGCCAAGCCTTGGTCCTTTCAGGACCCTGTGACCTGCCTCTAGGCCTAGGAACAGGGACACTTTTAGCAGCCTGGGCCTTTGTCCCTCATCCCTCTCCCAAGAAAGAAGAAGCACAGCAGCTGCCAGCTGCCACCTAAGCAAGCAACAAGCCCAGTGAAGGTTGCATCACCTTAGATTTTTGTCAACAGTCAAGCAAGTTCATTCCCATTGAAGTCAATTCCTGTGTTTATTGTCAGCTTAACCCGCTGCTGCGAGTTATTTCTCAGCAGTGAGGGAGACAGGTAGACAAGCCACCAGAGATATGTTATTTTACTGACATCTGCGTTTCAATAGTTCGGGTGCAGTTAGGTGGAGTAAATGATACATGGCAATCCTGTTTGTGTCTATACATAATGGAACAGCCACCGATGGTCTGCTGCCAGAGGGGGCGGGGCGGACTGCCTACAGGAAAACATCACTACCCACCCCCATTCCCTGGCAGCAGGTGCCCTTTTCTTATACAAGGGGTGGGGATCAGAGTCACTTGTTCACTCATTCAAGTCGTTCATTCATTCCCTAATTAATTTATTCGTGAAATCACTCAGACATTCATTCAGTCACATTCATTCATTTGTTCATAGGATCACCCACTCAGTCATTCACTAATTCATTGATTCATTTACTCAGTCCCTTACCCATTTGTCCACTCACCTATTCATTCAGTCATTCCCTAATTAAGTAATTCATCCAATCACTTAATAATTCACTCATTTATCCATTCACTCAATCCTTTGCATAATTTTTACTCACATTCCCATACTTATGCTCACTTGTTCATTCACTCACATTCATCCGCTCACTTTTCCATTTATTCATTCATTCACTTATTTAGTTATCTACTCTTTTATTCAGTCACATAGTTAGTTGGTCACTCATCCATTCATCTATTCAGTCCTTTGCCCAATCACTCCCTCACTCACTCATCCGTTGCCTCCCCACCAGACTGAGCAGTCACCTGCTTGCTTCTCCTGTCCTCAGCCACTTTACAAACTGAGTTTCACACACCCTCCAACCTCAGGGTACAGCCCAAGACGCCCCAGCGATGGACCAAGCTCCCCAGTCAGCCACCCAGGCTTCTTGGCTCTTTCAGAGCCTCCACTTCTCATATCCAGCGCTTTATCACAAAATTCAGCACACTTCAGGATCCGCTAACATCCCTGACCCTGGAGATGGTCTCAGCCTTTGACTTGCCGGCAAAGTGAAGACTGACTGAGACCCAGGGCCAGGTCTGATGATGACAGATGTCACTTAGAGGTGCCACGTGATGCCACCACTCTGAGCCACACTGACTTTCATTCATTTTATCTCTTTGCCCTCGAAACAACCCAGGGATGAAGAAACGGGCTCAGAGGAGTCAAATAACTTGCCCACAAATAATTTTCTGGGGCTGGGGGTAGGGCTGGTGATGACAGAAGCAGGCAGGTGGTGGGAGAAAGTGGATGAGTGAGCAAAGGAATGAACAAGTGAATGAATGAACAACTACATGAATGACCTGTGCCCAACAAATAAGAGGCAAAATTCAGCTTCTGACTCAAGTTTCTGGAGCTCTCCCAGCTCCTCTCTACCACACCCTGACCTTGTAGTGTCTGGCAGGAGGCAGGGGTTGGAGGGGGAAGTGGGCCAAAACTAGAGCAAATTTGGCCAATGGTAGATTTTTCTAGAGAAGTGCCTCCCTCAGAGGCTACAATGAGCAGTTCTTATCTGCACCTGTCCCCCCGCGGGCAGACGGCTGCCATTGAGAGAGAGAGAGAGAGAAAGAGAGAAAGAGAGAGAGAGAGAGAGAGAGAGAGAGAGAGAGAGAGAGGAAATCCAATCACACAGTGATAAGAAAATAAACAAGTGAACTTCTCCAAGTTTGCCAGACTTTCCTGCCCAAAGGCCAGCTTAATTAAAGTTGGTGTAGAATTTTAAAGTGGGAAAATAATCAGGGCAAGCGATAGAAAAGAGAGAGGAAGGAAAACACTGTTTTGTTTTGTGTTTTGCTCCCTCCTAATTATGCCACAGACTGTCTCTCCCGTGGATCCCATCCCGAGTCCACCCTCCGCCAAGATTCCAGCAGGTGGTACACGGTGGGGGCGGCACAAGCACACCTGTGCCTCTCTGGCACACAGGTACGGCGCTTCTCTGCCCGCAAGACAGGCAAGGTGGCAGGCAGCCAGGCCGGGAGGGGAGTAGAGCACGTGCCCTCCACACTCCGGAGGAGGACCCAGAGGGTGAGGGGGGTGGCAGGCTGCTGGGAAGAGATGCTGCCTCGCTGCCCAGCTCCATAGGGCAGTGGACACTGGGTCCCCACCTCCCCATGATGTCACACCTAGCCCCACCTCATGGTACAGAGGCTCGCCCATGGTACAGCCCGTATCCCACCCTGCTCTAGAGGAGAAGATTTTTCTTCAGTAACTGCCAAATGTGGAATGAAGTCTTGGTGTTAGTGCCCGAAATGGGCTGGGAGTGGCCAGAATTCCAGCTGTAGCAGGTGCTGGAAATCAATTCCTCCGACTCCCGGCGCCTCCCATCAGCACAAGAGCACGAAGAGGCTGAGCACCAGTTTCAGGGAGCTGGACAGAGGCAGGGGCTGCTGGGCTGACGAGAGCTGCAGGCTCCTCTGGGGAAGGGGGAGGGGCACATTCCTCAGGATGTCACTGCATTTCGCTGGGCAGGCCTGAGGACAGGGTACCTGTGCCTCGTGCTGTGCCTTCACACACAAACCCTCGAGTACTGGAACAGGCCTACAGGACTCCGTGTGAGCGCGCGCGCACATGAACACAGAGCTACTAGCATCCACCTAGGACTAGTGAAAACACGAGCTCTGGAGCCAGGCCTCTGGCTTCACATCTGCCCTGTCTCCCCCACCTGAGCACTCCTGGGCAAGTTACCTAATCTTCTGTGCCTCTGTTTCCAGTCTGTAAGATGGGGGTAATAATAGTATCTGTCCTGCGGGGTTGTTGTGAGGATTAAATAAATACACACATATTTGCAATGCGCTTAGAAGAGCAGCCGGCACATACACACACAGAGGGGGCGCCCTGTGCTCTGATTAACTCTCTGGTGCCTGAACACGTTGGACTCCTGCACAGACTCTGGGAGACAACCCTCTCTCCTGCAAGCTTCTGATGGGAAGGGCAGTGTGTTTACACACACACAGTCACTCCAGGCCTCTCAGGGCCCACTGGGACGGGTGTGGGGCGGGGAGAGGGGCTCAGAAGGAATGATGGGTATCAAGCCACCCATCTACTCCCCTCCCCCACCCACCACTACAAGGAACATGCCCACAGAAGCTGCATGGTTGCTAAGTGTGTGTGGGCGGGGTCAGGGGTGGGGGGATCTCTGTGTTCCTGCAGTGGGCAGGCTGGCTGCCTTCCAGGGGGAAGGGAAGTCTAAGGCTTGTACCCCAGACCTGTTGCCGGGTTTCTACATTTCTCCAGTCTCCCTCCTCCCCATCCGGCCCCCACTTCTACTCCCCTGGGCTTCCTCTTGGTCTTGATTTTGGTGATGAACCTGACCCCTTTCTGCATCTCAGTCCAGCATCCTCTTATCCCCAGGGGAACTTCCCAGCCTCTGGTCTGAAAAACAATTCAGGAGATCCCATTTAGAAAGAGAACACGCCCTCCCCACCCTGACCCAGAGCCTTCAGAAGCCTCATGGAGGGCTGGGGTCCCGAGGCTCCAGAGCCTTGTTGCCTAGCTGTGAATGTTGCTGTGCCTCCCGGAGAACAGAAGCATGCAGCTGCCAAAGGCAGCAGGGAGAGGTGGCTTGGGCAGGAGCCGTGCACTGGGGATGGAGGACGCCCGTCAACAGAAGCCAGACCCAGCTCTCTGTTATCTCTGAGGTGCCAGAAGGCTGTGTGATGGGTAACCAATCGGTTACTTCCAGCCCCCTGCCCCCAACCTGGGTTGGGTTGGGTTGAGTCACTGGGCAGGCAGTGACAGGCGCCAGTGGCCACTGCCTCATTGTTCTGACTTGGCTTCATGTCATTCTATTGACTCAGCCAGCCGAGTCCCTTTGCTCTCAAGCATGCACGACATCCCTTCCAAGCACCAGGATGCTCAGAAACACTCAGACCAGCCCAGAAGCTCTGAGCATCTTGAGGACACGTGAGAACCTGGGCGTGGGGAGGAGAACATCATGCTGATGGCTGTTCTTCAGGGGAACAAGGGAATGTCGCATGGCCCTCTGGCTCTGCCTGCCAAGAGCAGGACGTTCCCCACGGCATCCAATCAGGGGACTTGGGCCTCACTGCCCCAGGGAAGAGAGGAGCATGACAAGGCAGCTAGCTTGGGGTCCCGGATGGGTTTTTACACTCCTCCCCCTTTGGATGCCCCCTGAGAGAGCCGCGTGTGGGATGTGCCACAGGGCGTCAGGAGCCCTGAACTAGATGGTTATCTTGCTGGTTCTTGCTCCCATGGCCAGAGGCCAGAACAGAAGGAGAGCGTGTGGACAAGAATTCCAAAGCTCATGATGGGGAGGGAGGGCCGTGCGGGCATCTGCGCACATACCACTGAGCGAAAAATAGACACAATTTTCCAGATAATTCAAGGGAAAACACTTTTACACCTTCAAGCTAGTACCAAATATCTCCATAGCTGCTTCCCTCATCCATTCATTTGTTCTTTTTCAACAAGCATTGCTGGTGACCCACTGTCATGGGGAGACAGGGAAGGGCTGAGGTGACATGGGGACAGCTACAGGGTCACAAGTGGAATCCATGGGGATAAATGGTTGACGCCACAGGGCACTGATAGTGACAGGGGAGCTACAAGTAGGTCACAGAAAAGGACAAAGGGAATATGTGGGGAGCTTGAGGGGACAGATGAGAACGTGAGAACCCACACAGGGGACAAAAGGAACAGCTAGGAGCTCTTGGAACCCAGGCCAGAGTTGGAAGAAGACACGTAGGAGCTGTGATGACCCAGGGAAGAGTAGAGGAAACACAGTCAGGGGCTTGGGAATATAGGAGGAGAAATGTCCCCTGTAATCAGCTCCCAGCCTGAAGAGGAGAAGACACAGCTGAAGGCTGACATCAGGAGGAAGAGGAGGAGATGAAGAAGTGTATTCCCAAGAGTGGCTTCTAAGGAACAGGAATTGAAGGCCAAGTTTAGCATCTGCTCCTAGAAAGATGTTTGCAGGGCCAGATCCCTGGGGCCCCACCCAGGTTCTGGAGCACTGTCCACACCCCACACAGAGGAAGCCCCGGGGGGGGGGGGGGCGCATGAACTATGGGGGGTTAGGCGACCACCTCGGTTGTGCCCTCACTGTACCTGCCCTTGAACTCTCAGGACTCCTGGAGAGCCAGGCCTGAAAGCAGAGCCTTCCACAGATGGGGCCGAGGGCTATCACGGCAGCAGGCTGACACCGATGCTGAGGGAGCCCTGAGGGGGGAGAGCCCTCAGGGAAATCCCATGGCTTCCTTGATAAAGATGAGAGAGCAGCTTAAGCCTAGAGAAGCGGCCTCACACGCAAGGGAGCCCCGCACAAGCCTCGTGCCCAAAGGAGTTACTGGACCTCCCTGTCCCTTTCCCTCCACCTCGTCCACCAGCCCTGCACAGTCAGGCTCTGAGTTCCCCACACCAGCATGACCCTGCTTTAAGCCTGAGCTGTCTTACAGAATTACCAGGGGGATATTTTTTTTAATGGATTTATCGAAGTATCATTTGCATACCATAAACTTCACCCGTTTTAAATGTACAATTCAATGATTTTCAGTAAACTTACAGTTGTGTAACTATCTCCACAATTCAGTTGTAGAACATCTCAATCACCCCAGAGATCTCCCTCATGGTCATTTATCTGGGAACTTTCACTCAGTAATTCTGAGGCAGACCTGGGAATGCGTATTTGAACACGTTTCCCCGGGAGATTCTGGGACAGTGGTGTTTGGTGACATACTGGATCCAAACCAGTGTTGGACGGATCATTCTCAAATGCAACACCCATAGAGAGGGTGTTGCTGTTCTGCTCGAAACCCTCCAGTGGCTCCTGGACCAGTATGTCAAGGCCAGGTGGTGATAAGAAGTAAAGAGCCATCATAAGCATTCATTGGTGCTTGCTACATGCCAGGCACCGTGCCAGGTACCTCACATGTGTTAACGCTTTTATTCCACACAACTATCCTATAAGGTAGGTACTATTATTCTTTCCACTCTGCTGCTGAGGAAACTGAGACACAGTTAGGAAGTGGTGGGATCAGGGTTTGAATCCAGGCAGCCCAACCGCTAGACCATATTATACATACTTCATGGGTTGTACGTTATCTTCCTGTTCTGGTCACTGTTTTCCCTGCACTTGGCACACATCTCCATTAAGGAGTGGCTCTCTTAATACTGCAATTCATGCTGCGGCCCAGTCCATTTCCCCATGTGACTGGGACATTCTCTAGGTCAGGGCAGTGTCTGCTTTATCGCTATAACCCCACAGTGCCCGTGTATGTAAGAGGCTTATTGAACAGCAGTGGTCCAGCCAGGAATAGGGGCTTGGAAGGGTCCTCTCCCAACATAGCAGGCCCTCTCCTCCTTGGATCACAGCTTCCACATTTAAAACTGCAAAGAACAACATGTCTCAAACTACAGAGGCGACACTGGTTTATTCTCCTTTATATTCTGAGCACTACCAGACGCTCTTTTACATGGTAGGTCCTCAGCAAATGCTTGTATGAATGAGTGAGTGAGGGAGGGAGGGAGCGAGGCTCCATCCCCTGAGTTCCCTGAAGGACTCTGTCTGGCTCACGACCTCTTTCCACTTACAGATGCCGGGATCTTTCCTAACTCCACTTATGTAGGAGGTTAATTCAAGTGCTTTCCAGCTTAGCAAGCAATAAACAACTTGGTGTTGCGGCAAGTTGTTGTACGTGTCATATTTATGGATCGGAATGGGGGAGGGGCCGGGGGCACTATTCAGTTCAGTGTTACAGAGAATGTTACATGCCCTTCTTAATTACTTTCCTCTCTTTAATTAGATGTTGAGGGGAGGGCTGCCTCAGAGAGGGAGACTGAAAGTAACTGCAGACAAGAAAGGTGCGGGTGGCACCCTGCCATCTGATAGGACAGCAGTCACCAGTGGGGTCAGATGGAGGAGGAGGAGGGGGCCATCTTCTCTAGAAGGGGTCCCACAAGTGGAAAATTCAAAGAGCATAGTTTATTCCCTGCATTCTCTCCAGGGTCCTTCTCTCCAGGGTCCCTGTTTTCCTACCCAATTCTTTCTCTTCCAGTTTCTCTCTTTCCACCTGATGGGAGCTGTTCCAGCCTCCTGCCTGCTGCACATACCCCTCTCCTTTCGGATTCCACTGAAAGGCCACAGGACGAGCTGTTGCCTGTGACACACACGCCCCATTGCAGTGACGCAGTGTGGGGACCCTGGAAACCTCTTTTCTCAGCCTGGAAGGCCAGAAGCTCAAGGGGACCCTCCCCGCCAGCAGGGGTCTATCATTGTGCCTCCATCTTCTCTGGGACACCCCTAAATTCCTTGCTTGGGGACAGGTGAACCATGAAATAACGTGTGCAGACACAGTGCTAGGCGTTTCCCATCAACCTCAGTGAGCCTCTTGGTGACTCTGGGAGGTACTAACTATGGTCCTTGGTGAGGGACTGGCCTGTTCTCCATAGCTAGGAAGCAGTACCATCAAGCGTTTGATCCCCTCGAATCTTCCCCTGGCACCACCGCAGCCTGAGTTGCAGAGTTTCTGCAAACTGAGAGCATGAGCCACTGATTCCCAGAATGGACCAGAAGCCACAGGGGCAGCCAACACAGCTGCTCTGGCTGCATCAGGCATCTGACGGTGGGGAGGGCTCCTCCAGGACCCCGTTGATGGGGCCCGGCAGGGCCCACCATCCCTCACACAGGCCAGCTCCTCGTGCCAAGTCTGCCTCTCTCCCTACTGCCTGTGGGGAGATGAGCTCCAAACCCAGCCCATCTGCCACGTTTCCCCGAGACTCCAAGGCGATCCAATTCCGCACACCAGATGGGAAATAGCATGTACATTTCGGGTGGTGATTAGTGTTTTTGTTTTTTTCCCCCAAACGCTCGCCTTAATAGAGCTCCTTCCTGAAAGTAAATTGGAGAGACTTCAGTTTGATGGAGTCTCAGCGACCTCCACCTTCCGCCCCCCACAAAGGCAAGCATGGCTTTTCCAGGGTCTGTGTACAGCAGCCTTGCCTCACCTCTGCCCCGACGCTCAGGCCACCACCCTCTGCGCTGACCAGGGCCTCACGTTCAGCAGAGCAAAGCAGGGCAGAGGCCAGGCCTGTCGGGCTGCAAAGAGGACTCCGTGGAGCCTGGTGGTTTCCAGGGCAAATAACTCCAGGTGAGGGGTCCCTCAGTGATGGAGAGACAGAGACCGGCAGGCCTCCTTGAAAACATTATTACACTCCCGTGAACTCTGACTGAACAAGGGAACTAGGATTTGACAGGTGAATCTGGACTTTTCTCAGGGCTTACGACTTAAGAGGAAGTTAGTATATGATGCCGAGTTCTAAGTGGCTGGAACTTGGGTCTTTCTATACTTGAACCAACACGTGTTACATAGTAGGGTCAACATATGCTTGCTTGCGGAAGGAACGAATGCATGAATAACAAAATAGATAAGTAAAAGTATTTCTGCACATGCAACTATTCATATATGCAACACTCATTCCCCTACATATTTGTAAATTCACACACACATGCACAAACGTCTCCCCCTAAACCAAGGAACTGAAATTAAGAAAATCATATTTTATATAATACGTGTAGATATTTATACAATACATATAAAACATATTTATATAACATACATATTATAGAAAAGACACTTTGCAGTATTTTAGCATATTGTCTTGCTCTTTCACCATAACTGAAACTCATGGTGTGGCTCAGAGAGGTCTGGGGACACGGCCAGTTTCCCACACATAGCAAACATCAGACAGGAAATTTGCGTTCAGGTGTAACTGGCTCCCAAGGCCACAGGATCCCAGCAAAAGGTTTGGAGCAGGAAGCTCACGCTTTTAAGAAGAGCTCTGCTCTCCCTGAATTGGGTGTACCAGAGCCAGAGGGCCTGGACACAGGAGGACCAGCGAGGGGCTGCTTAGTGCTGAGAAGAGCCTGGCCTAGGACCACGGTGGTAAAATAGAGAAGGTCACATTTCACAGGAAGGAGCCACATGCCTCTAACATGTGAGGGACGAAGGAAGATGGGAGGGCAATGATGCCAGTGTCAGGCATAGTTAGGACTGGAAGGAACCTGGTTTGGGAAAGAAGGTGATAAGGGACAACTGGGGACATCGATGAACACAGAGCATCCATTGGAAACAAGGCTTTAGAGCTTGGAAGAGGTCAGAGGCTGGAGGTATAGAGTTGGCAGTTCTATCCTCATGGGGAAAAGAAGCCATGAACAAGAATGGAATCCCCTATGAGAGTGCAGGCTTGGGAGAAAAAAGCAAAAACAGGGCCTGGGAGGCCACAATACCCAGCAGAGAAAGCAGCCGGGAGGAGGGAGGGCTAAGAATGCATACACATGTGCAAACACAGGGGCTCGTGCTTGTATCAAACACTCATATGCACGCACACTACTTACACGTGTTGTACATACACAGCCACATGCTTACATATGCATATACATGCACATGTACAAATATGCGTGTATGCATACACATACGTATCTTTATAAATGTTCTCTGACTCATACCACCAGGTGTAACCAGATGAGGATGTGGCCAGAACCTCTCACAAAGAGCGGTGAGAGGAGACCTGCAGGAAAAGTGAGGGGAGGAAGCTCTTGGCTCCTCTGCTGCTGGGGCCTGAGCAGAAATAAGGGAGTGTCAGTGAGCGTCAACCAAACATGGCTCCAGCCAGCTCGTCTCTCTCCAGGGCCCACACTCACGTCTCCTGTGGCCTCCTCCAGGTCTGGGACCAGGGCCCCAGCCGATCAACTTCATCACATGACTCTCTCCCGGCACCTTTCTCACTTGGTATGTACACATCTCCAGGCGCCCATGGCTGGGACACTTCAGTGTGGATGGGACAGACCAGCAAGCTGGGCACCCCTCCACCCCTACCAGGCAGGTGGCTGAGGCTTTGCTCATGCGTAGACGGTGGGAGGGAAGGGTTGCTATGTGGAGTGGGAATTCTGCCTCGTGTTTTGGGTGGAATCTGACAGATCTGGTTTGAATACCAGCTTTGTCTCTTAGCTTGTAGGACATCAAGCAGGTTATTTGATCTCAGTTTCTCATCTGTAGAATGGGATAATAATATCTACTTGAGCATCTGTTGTGAGAATTTGAGATAAGGTACACACTCCACGTAGTATGAGCCAGGGTGTAGTGACACGGCAAATCTCAGCTCTTAGCTGGGCCTTGACCCGGGTCCCTTGACTTCAGATCAGTGTGTTTGCTCTGTAGCTCTTTTCTATCATGCGGCAGTGTCCAACCAGCTCCCTGAGGATTCTTAGCTGGGTTTGGAGTTGCCTTCCTGCCACCTTCATCCAGGCATTGGGTCAGAACGCAGCCTGACCTGCCTATGTGTGCAGACATGTGTGCATGTGTGTGTGTGCCTGTACCTGGCAGCCTGAGCTACTGTCTTCTAAGTTCTGCATGTCGATTTCACTAATGGGAAATCAGAGTGGCCGAGAAGGGAGTGGCAAAGCCGTGCTGAGTATCACTGCCAGAGCCCGCGGTGTCTTGCCATTACAGTTAATGCCAGGTTCATGAATACCAGATGAATGCATCGCACAGGCCAGCTACTTAGGCTAAAGTGGGACTGCTTTTTATCGGGAGAGCAATTCCCCATGCCAGGGAGGCTGAGAAAAGGCCCCTTTCCTCTCAACCCATCTCCACCCACTGCCTCCACCCCAAGGTTCTCCCTGGGGTCGCTAAGAGCCATCTGGGCCTTCTGGAGACTGTTTAAACCAAGAATCCACAGGCACTTCACAGGCTGTTCTTCTGGTGCCACATGTCTGTTCTCTCTCCCCTCCTCCTCACCTTCAGCTCCTGCCTCATCACAGGGAGGGGCTGGGGGTTGCCTGCAAACCCAGTTCTGGCTCCCTCACAGACTGGCTGTTCCAGTCTCACCTCTGCAGAAGCTGCAGTCTCTATGCAGAAGCTACAACTGGGGTGACGGGTGCTCATTTGGGGCTTCCAGCCAGGCTGGGTGGCTTAGGCAGGTAGAGGGACACTAGGCTGAAGAGGCGGGTAAGGAAAGCCTGCAGCTGGGTTCTGTAAGCTTCCAGGATGCCCACCATTGAAAGCACAGTCCTATTCTGGAAATAATGTTTTTGGAAAGTAGATGTTGGAGATAGGGGGTGGGAAGAGAGGTTGCATGGCCCACAAACCTGCCAGTAGGACATCAACCAGCAGGGGCCAAGCCCTCCTTACCAAAGACCTCTCTCTAAACACCAGGAAGAGCCTCCGCAGAAGGGCTTGCTGTCTCACCACCTGCTTCACCTCTTGGACTTAAAGTGTGTTTTCCTGGTCATTAAAATGCAGATAACCCCGAAAATGGAATCCAGGGAAGTCTCAGGTGCTCCTGAAAGGATTAGATCATTTCCTAAGAGCAAGTTTGGGAGAAGCACACAAGAGCACAAGGTTGCCATCCAATGGGAAAAATATAGGGGCAGTAGGAAAGGGGGGTGGGGAACACCTGGACCCTGTGGTCCGTCCTGTTCCTACCGGCAATGCTCTGAGCTGGGAGGAGACCTGGGTTCTGATTCAGAGATGGGATTCTTCGCAGACATGTGCAAAACATCGACCTCTTGAAATAGGGCCCTTCCCCCTGCTAACTTCCTTTGAATTCACACCTGTAAGGGGCTGGCTCTATAGAAAGTCTTTGCTCTCCCTCTTAACCTCTCCATCTATCCATCTAACCACCCATTCATCTGTACATATTTTCAATAAATCAATATTGAATACCTACTCTGTGGCAGCATGTACAGCAGCTGTAAATACAAGGGTGACCTAAACACATTCATATGACCCTTGGCCTCATGGAAGCTTCCAAATGTGATGGGAGGAGATCCACCACGACCAGGTTTGGGGAAATGCCTATAGCAGCAAACCCTACTTTTCCAAGGGAAAGGAGAAGGCCAGGGAGAAGGATGCTTTGTCTTTGCCCAATCTGTCACTGCTTCCGGGTCCACCCTTAGCATCGAGCCATACCTGTTCAGACCCCAGATCAGCCATAGGAAATCTCTCTAGCAACTAACTAGATGTGTTGAACCAACTCGAGTCTAGGCTCGAGCTCATCAAGTTCAATCTCCCTCCATGCATCTGGGGAAAGTAGCCCAGAGAAGGAAAGAGGCTTAGCTAAGATCACACAGCATAATCCATGACAGAGTTGGGTTCAGGCAGCTTGCATCACGCGGTTGTTTTGCTGCCTCCTCATCCCCCACCGTCCTACCAGAGTCCATCTTGAACACCAAGATCTTTGTCAGTGGCCTGCCACCAGGGCCTTTTCAGAATTCCCCTCAACCCCAACCCAGTCCGAGGCAGGTGAAAGGTGAAAGGAAATAATCAGTAATATTTACTAGTAAAAAAAAATATGAACAACCCTAATCACGCTAAGCAGCTATTTGCTAAACACTACAATCTGGGCTGTACAACCAGATCTGGGCTGAGTGCTTTATACACATCCTTTTAAGTAACACTTCCTTAAATGTGTCTGTGAGGTAGGTCCTATTATATCCTCATTTCACAGATGCAGCATCGAGAGATTGCAGGATAGATAGCTGTTTCCCACCCATAGTTATTATTCACGTTAATTATTATACTGGTGAATGTTTATTAAGCACTTGTTCCATGCTAAGCATATGGATTACTGCTGCACATGCGTCATCTTGCAATTCTATCCAGTTGATGCTCTTACCATTCCCACGATGGAGGAAACTGCAGGCTGCAGAACCAGGGTTACTGGCCCAGGATCACACAGCTTGCAAATGGTAAGGAATTCAGATTTATCCGAACCCAAAACCCTTGGCTTGACATTCTTATCCCCGGTTTCATAAGCCACCCTAAAATCATTTGCAAAATTTGGGGTATCTGAGCAATTTTCTAGAGAAAGAGTGAAGAGCCCACAGCACAGTGCTCCATGACCCGAAAGGGGTTGAGGCCCCCGGCACTCTGCATAGCTCTGTTCCTGTGGGTTCCTGCAGCAAAGTGGCCACATGCCAAGAATCTTGAAGGAATGTTCCCTACAAGGGAACTGCCCAGCTCTAGCTCAGGCCTGTCTCTGGGGCACCAACACCCAGAGGCACCCACAGACTTTAATCTACCCAACTCAGACATCTGTGTCGAGAAGACAGTTGTCCCTCTGCATTCTTGATGGTAGCAGGGGGTACTTGATTCTCTGAACTCTTGTTAAGTCCTAACCTAGACACTTGACCCCTGAGACTGCCAAAGCTGGGAAGATAGATGATTGAATCAATAGGAATCTATGCCGGGCTAATGCATCTGAAAACTCAAGAAGCCAGGCTTCTGCACCGAAGTGTTCATAAGTTCTCCATTCCCGCGACTCAATTTATCGGCAAATTCCGTTTACTTCTGAGTGATCTTGGTGAGCGTGTTGCAGGCTCCAGTCTCTGGCCAACACCATCCCCCTCGGTAATAGCTCGTGATTGCCCAAATGGGCGGCTGGCTGTAGGAGCAAGACTGTACAGGTAACTGATTGTTCATAATTGTCAACCAAATTACATCCATGGTATCGAGCTTTAAAAATGGACCCGAAGAAGCATCTCTTATTGATCCCTTCATGTTATAAACAGAAAGCGACTGCTCCTCAGAACCGGAAACCCGGTTCACATTGATTTTTATTCTTTTTCTCCTTTGAATAACTTACAGTGGAATTTGAGGGCTGGTGTTTAACCTGAAATTTCTCCAGGTCTCACTTTTCTGGAAGTAGTGAGAGAAGGGCTGACAGAAAGAGACACTGTTCTGAGATGCGTCCATACACGGCTGAGAAATTGGCTTCCTCACTGGAGGGTGGCAAAAGGCTGTTCACATCCTCTGACCTTCCCCATGACCCCTCTACCCCCTGCCTCTCCTGTGCCAAGGCCTCTCTGCCATGTGTAAAACCCCAAACTCAAGGAACTGATGGGCCAGGAAGGAGCCTGCTGCACAGCGGGTGCTCAGTAAATATCTGCTGGCTGAATGTCCAATCAAAACTGAAAAGCAGTCAGCTCTTCCGGCATTTCCACATTTCCAGATGTTTGATGGTGCAGGACACAGACTTTCCCACATCTGGAAAAATAGTAACAATGATACCTGACAATCACTTATACATTTTAAGAACATGACTTTATTTTATTTTCTCAAGGGCCCTGTAAAGTAGGTGCTATTATTTCCCCATTTTACGAATGAGGAAATGGAGGCACAGAGAGGTGAAGTAATGTGTCCAAGGCTACACACGAACTGGAAAAGCCAGGACCCAAACGTACAGGTACGTGACGTCAAAGTACAAATTGCTGACCACACTGTCTCCCAGGCAGAAAAGCAGATGAGCTCTTTGAAGCAGGAAGGATGGAGACCTGAGTTCAACAAACACTTACTGAGCCGCCTACTGTGTGCCAGGCACTGTGCTGGGTGCTCCCCCCATTAGTCCACACAGTTCTCATATTCACCTTGTGAGATACATGTTACTGCCTCTATTTCACCGACGGGGAAGTAGAAGCTCAGAAGGGAGATGTGACTTAGCCACGGCCACCCAGTCATTAAGTGCAAGTGTCATGATTTGAACCCAGGCCAATATGTCCCCAAACACCTGTGCTTTCCTTACTAGCCAGAAGCAGCAGTAGCTTCCAGAATCAAACAAACAGCAATGACATCAAAAACTCATCTAATATGTAAGATTTAGCATTTACAACCCACATTCGGTCCCTTGTCTCACTAGACGGGGACTGTTACTCCTATTTTACAGGCGAGAAAACTGATGAAAGTTAAAATTGCTCTTCTTAATTCTCGGTGACGGCATCCCTCAGGCCCATCAGGTTCTGGGAAAGTTTTTCTGGCAACCAGCAGGCCAGGGGGCTGGAGGGAAATGAGAACTGGCAGGCGTTAGCAAGAGACTGGTTTCCAGAACAGGCAACAAAATGCCCTGTTGACAGATCTCCACTTGGCATCAGATGGAGGGTGTCTTCCAAGACCCCAGGGAACAGCCTGAAGTGTATTTCAGAAGTCTGGGTTGGCCTCAGGCTAACGACCACACAGCTTGGCAGGGCAGCAGTGAAGAATTGGGGCAGGGCCTCTCAGCAAGCCCCCTGCTTAATGAAATCACCAGCTGGGAGGTGAATGGCCAGCCTGCCCTCTAGATCCATCTTTGCCCACTCTGCTCTCGCCCTGCTGGGTGGGCACAGACAGCAGCTGTCTCTTTAATAACCATCTCAGCCGTTATGCTTAAAGCCCAGAAACGGCTAGAAAAGGCCTGGACTCATCAGCAGTGCTGGGGGGCTACCTGGACGGCCACAGGACTGAGCTGCCCCACAGGTCACTTCAAGGGCTTTAGAGACATTCTTCCTGCCAGGAGGTCCTGCCGGGAAAGGAAGTGCTTCCTTAGGTCTCACTAAAATCTCTCCTGCTCTTCTTTAGTTTCCTTTTTAAATAAAAAATTTATTAATTTATGGCTTTTGTTTGGTTTGGTTTTGACATTTATTTAAAAACTACTTTCTACATATGGGCAAAGGAGGATGTTATTTTGCCTTGTTTTGATGGCAAAACTTGAAAACAATCCGAATGTACTAACTACAGGGTATCAGTTAAGAAAAATACAGAAAGTCCAAAGGATCCCTTCTTACACTTACACTGCACCAGAATCACTGGAAAGCTTGTTAAAACAAGATTCCTAAGCTCCATCCACAGAACATCTGGTGCAGGAGGTCTGGGGTAGGCCCTGAGAATTCGCATTCCCAGCAAGTTCCCAGATGATGCTGGAACAAATGTTTGGGAACCACTGCTAGTCTAAACTGCAGAATACCATGCACACGTTAAAAACAGTGTTGTAGAAGAATATACGTCAATTGGAGAAAATACACATGATATGTTGCAAAGTGAAAATGGTGGCCTGCAAAGCAGTCGGGTGATGCAGTCAGCACGAGTGTAAATGTAACTATAAATGCATGAGTCTGCTTAGAAGGGAAGGTTGCGAGGACGTGCCCCAAGGCAGAGGCTGGATGCAGTGATCTGGGCCGGCTCAGGGTCAGACAGGCATGGGTGTGGATTCCAGTTCTGCTACTTGGCAGCTCGCGTGAATGACTTTGAACAAACTATAAAGCTGCTCTAAGCCTCACTTTCCTCATCTGTGAAATGGGGATAATAATTATACTACCTTACAGAGTTGTGTGAGGACAAAATAAGATCGTGTGTGAAAAGCTCAAGTGCAATGGCTGGTATATATTGCCATCAGAGCTCAAAATATAAATATACTATACATATGCTATTAATAGTGAGTATCTGTGAATAGCAGTTTTAGGTTAATTTGTCTTTTTCTGTGTTTTACGTTTCCAGGTTGGGCACGTGTTACTTTTATAATTAAGGGAAAACCCAATAAATATTACACTTACACTAATTACCTCCCAAATCCCCAGGTCCTTTTGTTTAGATTTCTTTAGACATAGGCATCATTTAAAAAACAACTCCAACCTTTGAAACTGAAAAAAAAAAATCTTTTTAAGACAGATTAAGAGTTTGGAATCTTGAGAAGCCTAAAATACCCTAAACCCTATTATTCCCAGCCCTGAGGTCCAGGGTCCTGTGAAGCAAATCTCCCCAGCCCCCCCAAGTCTCCGCCCAGAGGTTCAAGGGTGACGGCTTTCCACAGAGGCGGCCACCGAAGTGGATGTCAAAGTCACCACATGAGAAACAAGGGTCTTCTTCCTTCAGTTCCAGCTCCAAAGCTGAGGTCCTTAGTCAGAGGAAGGAAGACACCAGGACAGAGCTCCAGGATGCCCTCTGTCTACCTCCTTCATGGGAAACGCCAGCCAACAGCCCTGCCTACTGCCCACCTGCCTGCCTGCTTGGCAGGTGGGAGCGGAGATGGGGATTGTGGTCCCAGGCTATGGTGGCCGGGCCTGGGGCGCCTGGAAGTGCCCTGCAGGCATGCTGCCCCTGACTCATGGCTTGCCTCTCACCAACCCTGGTCTTCCATGGACCTAAACCGTCCTGTGCCTAAGTCCCAGCTCTGCTATGGAGCTCCCTGTCTGGGTCCCCCATCCCATCTCCACAATATTAATAATAGAGAAATCGTAGCTTTATAAAGTGTTCATTCACCATTTGCCAATGGTCTGCTAAGTGCATCCCAGGCATTATTTCATTGAATCTTCACGATACCCCCACAAAGTGAAATTTATCTTGGGGGTATGAACTCAGATCTGGTTGGCTTCAGGGGACTCACGGTTGACTTGAGGTTCAGTACCATCCTCTATCACTGCTTCAACCGGGGGTTACCGTGCACCAGCTCGCCTTGGCAATGGACAAGTCTCTTGCTCTCTCCAGCCTCTAGCTTCATGGTATCAACTCTACCTCCCAGCCTGACTCTGACATCTCCATGGCCTCCTGTGGTCTGGCTTCTGCCTTCCTGTCCAGGCCTAGTTCCTACCATGATTTCCTTAACAGTCTCTGTTCTAGCTACACTGCTCTCTAGTCCTCAAATTCATTCTGCTCCCTCTGCCACAGGGCCTTTGCACATGCTGTTTTCTCTCCCTGGCATGCTCAGTTTCCCTTTTGTGCAATTATCCCCGAGTCACCTGTCACATCTCAACTCTAGTGCCATTTCCTCAAGGAAGGCTTTCCTGGTCTCCCAGCTTAGCTCAGATGTTTCTGCTGCAGATTTCAGAGCAGAATATCCCTGTCTTTCACAGCTCTTATAGTTTTCATGATAAACACACCCACACATTCTTTGTTTAATGTCTTCCCAACGGGCCTATAAGTCCATGAGGGCAGATACCAGATCTAGTGCTCTCACTGTCACTAGACCTAGTGCAGTGACCAGCACCTAGAATGTACTCAGCTATGCTTTCCTGAGTGAGTGAGTGACTGAGTGAATAAATGAATGCACTCCCTTCCTCTGAGTTTTCTTTGGGCCTGGCCCTGCCTGAGTACCTCCTTGCTCTGCTGAGGGTCCACATTGTTTAATGGCCCCAGGCCAAGGTGACATGCCCAGTCTGGGAAGATGTCACTTCCCCAAAATTGCTTGACCCTGCTGAGTTTAAATTCCTTCCAACTATGAGAAATAATTGCTCAGAGCCCAAAGGTGCCCCCATACAGACCCTCAGTGGCAATTCTTGTGAGCTCAGGGTTCTATGGGCTGTGAATGTATAGGTATGCGATATCAGGAAGCCCCCCCACCCCACCTCAGGGAGGTCTAAGCTAGAGATATAGGTAGAGATATAGGCCATTGTGGGGAATGGGGAAATCTCATGGCTCCCAAACTTCCCAATGCCA
Organism: Rhinolophus sinicus; assembly: GCF_057876585.1. Lineage (NCBI taxonomy): Eukaryota > Metazoa > Chordata > Mammalia > Chiroptera > Rhinolophidae > Rhinolophus > Rhinolophus sinicus. The sequence goes on from NC_142514.1 coordinate 25,765,106, forward strand.
TGTACGGTCTGTTAACACTTTTGCAAATGCTTTCATTGACCATGTGGCAAACAGCTTTGTGTTTGAAGAAATTGCAGGGCGTGTGGGAAATGGAACAGTTGCTTGGCAGTGCATCAGGGAAATTTTGCTCCTTTCTTTAGTTTCATGTTGTGTGCATTTTTTTTTTTTTTTCTGATGAAAACTGCATGTGGTTTCTAGGCAAAAACAAGTCCTGATGGGCTAGAGTGAGAACTTGTCAGTTGAGTCCTTGCAGAGACATTTGACACGTACTCTTGGTTGGGGAAGCCCAGGGACCCTAGAGGACTAGAAGATAAGTCTTGGGGACAGCTCTGGGCAGAGCTTCAGCAATCATATCATTATGTGGGGGTGACACCCTATCGTGGTCCTTCTGAGATAACACTGTCCAATAGAAAACAGTGCAAGCCACAAAGCTGAGCCCCATTGTACATTTAGTTTTCTAGTAAATACATTTTTTAAAGTAAAAAAAAAAGGTAAAATTGATTTTATCACTATATTTCATTTAACCCAATATATTTGAAATATTATTTCAACGTGTAATCAATATCAAAATTATGAATGAGATATTTCTTATTCTGTTTTTCATACCACATCTTTGGAATCTGGTGTGTTTCACACAACACATGCCAACGTGGCCCTGTCCCATTGCAAGCGCTCAACAGCCACTTGTTACCGTGGCTACTGGATCAGGAAGCACGGCCTCAGGGGTCAAGGGTCACAGAGCTTCTTCAATAATGAGCTCCATCTCTGGTATTAGATAGAGGTGCATCGCTGCCTCCTCCTTCTCGGACTGTTTTACTGACTCCTCTAACTCCAGCTGACTTCCGGGCCTCAGCCCAACCCGCTGCCCTCTTCCTTGCTTCCTAGGTGATGGCATCCTGCCCCTTTAAATCACATCTATGTGCCCATGAAGCCCAGATGGACGCCTCCAGGCCTGAACTCCAGCCCAGGACAGCCCCTGGATGGCGAACAGGCCTCGTAAGGTCGAACTGTAGAAATGTTTTCCCCCAGATCCATCCTGACTTCACCTTTCTGCAGGTCAGAGGCTGGTACCACCTCCACCCAAGGTCACAAAAAGGTCATCCTTGAGTCATTATCTCTTTTCCACCTCCAAACGTCCAATGAACATGTGGCCTCTCCTTGTAAAGTATATCTCCCGTCAGTTCACCTGGCTTATTTCCACCCTGACCACCTTGGGGCCCAGCCGCCATGTCCCTCCTACTGCCACGGTCTCCAGCCGGCCTCCCACAATCCTTCTCCCTACAAAATGACAATCATTCTAAAATGTAAATCCAAACACATGTCTCCTCTGCTTAAACTCCTCTATGCACTCAGGATACGTTCCAAACTCTTTACTTAGAGCAAATGACAAAGCAATCTGTCACCTTGCCTTTCTCACTGCACCTCGTCTTCCACTCTGCTTCTCACTGCCCTCCAGCCACCCTGGGCCCCTTTCTGTTCCCGGAACACTCACGTTTGTTCCAGCCCCTGGCTTTGCATTTGCTCTGCCTTTTGCTTGCTGTCCTCCGTGTCTCCTTCCATGGCTGGCACTTTCTCATCCTTGACATCTCAAGGGGTCCTGACTACCCTTCTTAGGGGGTTACTTCCTTAGGGGTCCTCTCTATCTTTCTAAGTCAGTCCCTCACGTCTTCCCCAATCATGATCACATCACCCCATTTTATATCCTTCAAACATTTATGACTGCCTGAAATTTTCTTGTTTATTTACTGGTTGACTAGTATTTCTCTACTTCTGCTCACTCGAACACAAGCTCCAAGAGAGCAGGGACCCTCTACCTTTTCAATGCCTGCCACTAATTGTTGAATGAATGAATGATTCTGAGTTTGAATTCCGTCTGCACCCCTGAAGGACTCTGGAACCACGAGCAAGTCACTAACCCTCTCAGAACCTCAGCTTTCTCAGCTATAAAATGGATAGGAGGATAATAGTAACAGCTGCACTAGTGGGCTTTTGCTGCAGAAACAACAACCCCATTATCTTGCTGCGTATACTAACAAACGTTTATTTCTTGCTCTCATTATGTGAGGGCTGAAGCTCACCTGCCCTTGACCACACTTGCCAGGCTCCGTGTATCATTTCATCCCAGGTCCTAGGCTGAAGAAACCACCATTATCTCGACTATGTTGTTCTCATGATGGAAGCAGGAGGAAGACAGCAAGCAGAAGATGCTCTTAAAAGCTCTTCTGGGAACTAGAACCTTGTTCCCCCCACTCACCCTCCCCCCCACACACACACCTATATTCTACTGGTCAAAGCAAGTCACCTGGCCAAACCCAAAGTCAGTGGGGGAGAGGTTGTATAATCCTCTTGCAAGGAGAGAGAGCGAAGAGGTGGGGACCATAATCCAGTCTATCATAATAGCTAGGATTTATATATCGCTCATTCTGTGCCAGGCTCTATTCCAAGCAATGGAGTAGATGCTGCTATCACCATTATAAAGATGAGGAAACAGAGGCACACAGGTTAAATAACATGGCCAAGGCCACAGCCAGTAAGTCCATCATCAGCATCGCCCTGGCTCCACGTCATCACCTGGTCTTTGGTTCACAGCGATTGTTGGCCTTAGTGGTTTTATGCTCAGCTCCAGTGAACATTCTCTCTGACCTGCTCCTGTTAGTATTCAGTCGTGATTCTATGTAGGACATTCCCTCCTTCATACCAAGAAGGATTTTCCCTGAATTCATGCACCCTGGCCTGGTCCATGTGCTGTGAAACATTCACCAGGAGCTAGGGCGGGACGGCAAAGGCAGAGGAGCCTGGCTGCATCTTCTGGGTATATCCATATTCCTGCTGAGATCCTCATACCCAGATGTCCTGCTACAGAGAGAAGAGATGTTCCCTTGGAGCCCAAAGGGAGCCTTCACCCACTGCATTGCCAGATGACGTCGACCACCCCTCATCTGGCCCGAAAGGTTGTTTCCCATTTACCTGAAAACTTCACCTACCTTTGGAGAGACAAGAACTGACACTTAGCAAGTGCCTTATGTTCAAATCCCCGAATTCTCCCAACAAACCAAAAGATAGGTACGCATTCTCCCCATTTTACAGATGAAGAAACCAAGGTTCACAGAAGTGAAGCAACTTGCTCAAGGTCGTAAGCCAAGAAATGACAAAGCCAGAAATCAAGCCCAGATGAACGGCCTGAGTTCCAAAGCCGGTGCTCTTCCTGCGGATGGCGGAACTTTTCTCGTTGATGAGGAATAACGCAGTTGCCCTTTACCAGTGAGCTGCTCCATGGAGACGCGTTCCACGCAATTGCACATTTGTGGGACTCACCTCCAATGTCAGTGCACACGCTGTGCCCTTGGGCACAGAGGCAGAGATGAGTTTATTTATTCACTTGGTCTCTCACACATTCAGGTACTTGTTCACTCACCCATTCACTGATTCCCATGTTCACTAACTCATCTCCCTGTTCATTCATTGATTGATTTATTCATTTATCCATTCATTCTGCAAGTTTTGCCCAGATGTGCTTCATCCTCTTGGTTGTGGTATGGAAATTGAAGCTTCCAGGGAGAGGGACCTGGGTCAAGTCCCAACGGAGGTATTCCAGGTCTGCATTAGCATACAAAGGGGTGGGGAGGAAGCCTGACAGCCGGCAGTGTGTTGGGAGGGCTGCTTCAGAAAGGCTGCACCATGAGGGAGGAGGGAGAGTGTGGTCCATCCCCAAGCCGTGGTGCTGTGAGGACGTAGGCATGGTGGGGCCTGCAGCAGGGAACTCTCCCTCCTGAATCCAGGAAAATTGGAGGCTGGAAGCTCCAAGTACCCCGGGGCCATGGCACAGAGCGTGAGATGGGGGCATCCTCCTCAGGGGGTATGAAGGAAGCAAGAAGGGCTGGTTTACCCACAGCTGCTTCAGCCATCAGTGATGGAGAACTATGGCCCCCCCCACCCCCGGCCCTGATTGGCGGCATAAGGGCGCCTCATCACTGTCTGCTTGGCCTCTCTTAACTAGGGTCTAACATGAGCAGCTAGAATGAGACTAGGTTGGTGGGGAGCATGGAGGGGCAGGGAGAGGGCAGGCGGTGGGGGGAGCTGAAAAGGCCATGTCTGCATCAACCTCAAAATTCTAGATAAAACATCCCAAGAACCCAATGTGAACACATCAGCCAGATGTGTGTCTGCACAAAGCCCCTCTGTGGGTCTGTGAACATTTGTGTGGCCCACCGAACCCTTCCCCTCCTACCCAGATGTTGGGTATGGCAGATACCCAGCCAGAGATAGAGTGAGGGGGAGAAGAGGAACAGAAGGGCGAGGGGAGGGAGGAAGGGGAGGTTTGCCAAATGATTAAAAAATTAAAGGGATTTTTATGCAGAGAAAATATTTAGCTTGGCATTGTCTTCTCAACCAAACGTTGGCTTCCAACAGAAAACACTGGGGCTGGCAGCAAACGTTTGCTAAATGGAAACAATTGTCGCCTTCCCAACAGCCATAGAAAATGCCTTTGTTTGGGCTGGTGGTGCCCGCGCCAAAAAACAGCGTCTTCAGAAGCTGCCCCCAATTTCTGCGAGGCCCCGGGAAGGGAGAGAAACCCCGGAAGTCCATTGTGCCCACAGCCCCTGATAGTCTCACAGGTGATGCTGTACAGAATGGCTGCCTCCCTCTGGGGTGGGGGTGGGGGTGAGAGGAGGCAGGTGAGAGGCGGAGAGGGAGGGAGGGAAGGAGGGAGGGGGAAAGGGTGAGGAGAGAGGCAGTCGCAGCTGTCTGAACACAAGTGCTTGAACACAGAGAGGACGGTGGAAGAGCTGAAAGAAGTCCTACAACAATGGCCTCCTCAGGGTGGTGGTGACCTCCAGTTACTTGTCCCCAAACCTGGCTCCACCTGGAGGAGCCTTTCATTCGTCACAATAGAAAACAGTCACAGCCTTAGGTGCTTTGTCTTGCCGAATCCTCATCTATAAGGACAGTACTAACACAATCCTCGTTTTTACAGGAGGAAGAGAAGACGAGATTTTCACCCAAATCACAGACTTCAGAAAACAGGATTGGAAACTGGAGGCCAGGCGCTCACTCATTCGGCAAGAAGACCCGCGGACTCAGTCTCCAGGTTGGGGCCCAGCTGAGGACACTGGCTTCCTATCCTCCAACTGTACTCTGGGGTCCCATGCTCCTGGGATTCTCCAACCTCCCTCCCCACCAGGGAAGTTCCATTAGAGGGCCCATGACTTTAAAAAAGAAGGTTTAAAAACCACTGGGCTGGACAAAACCTTCTGAAAGAGAAGGCGATCCCTGAGGAAGGAGGTGCTGTCTGCCTCGAAGCCAGGCCTCTGCAGAGATCTCGCTCCCTCCCTGAGAATGACAAGCAGCCTCAGGGGAGGGTGGTATCAGCACAAGCACCCTGAACCCTACTCTACCCCTGCCACCTACCCCCGAAACCCCTGCCCTGTCAATTTCCATCCAAGTGCCAGTTTCCTGCCATAGATGGGCCACTGTCTCTAGAAGACCCCTCTGAAAATGTGCCTGTAGTTATGGGACATATTTATTCAGCTCTACCTTCCAAGTGCATCCTGAACCCAACCCCTTCTCACCACCTCTGCAGCCACGGGCCTGGCTCAGGTCACCACTGATGCCTGCCAGGGTGGCACCTTAGCCTCCTTATCTGTCCCCCTTGTCTTGGCCCTTACATCACCTACTCCTGCCCTCCCCAGCTCCCCAGCGTCCAAGGACCCCTACCTCCGGGCCTTTGCATTGGCTGTTCCCTCTTCCTGGAAGGCTCCGCCCCTCCCCCCCGCGACCCCACCCCTTTTCCCCATAGCTCACTCTCTCACCTCCTTTAGGTTGTCAGTAAAACATCACCTTCTCAACAGGACCTGCCTTGAACTCTATTTAAAACTTACCCCCGACCTCCTCTCTACCCCCACAGCAGGTATCAGCACCTATGTACCACACTAGGTATTTTTCCTGGTATCTTGTTGTTGGCTGTCACCCGCCTACCCTCCTCTCACCAAGCAGACAAGTAGCACAAGGGCAAGAAAGTTTGTTATGTTCTCAGTGTCTAGGGCAGTGCCTGGCACACAGCAGGCCCTCAGCAAATATATTTGAGTACATGAATGAACAGAAGAAGAGCTATTGATGAAGCTGGGGCAGGGACCCGGGGTGGGGGGCATTCAATGATTTCTGAGGCTGTAGATCTTTGACAGTAAGGTCCCCTAACCCCACTATGGGCAGAAAGGTGCAGCAAGGGGGTTCAGGAATTCGCTAAGAACATAAGGAAGGAAGGATCAAAAGCAGACACAGAAACAACAATCCTCCATCCACTCTCTGCTGAACGTCCAGCAGCTCTCCCTGTGCTGGGGTCTGGGGACACAGTGATGAATCTGACAGTGCTGGCCCTGCATTCCAGGGGTCCCTTCTTTCCACAGCCCTGCTTCCTCAGCATCCCTCCAGGCTGAGCTTAGAGAGATGCTCAGAGGAAGTGATGGGATGATGGTAGGAGGAGGTGACATAGAAAAGGGGCAGGGTGGGACCTAGGGGCATCCTGAGGACACTGGGAGGGCTGGAGGAAGGTCTTAAAAGGCACCTCCAAGGAGGGACTATTTGTGTCCCTCAGAGCACAGGAAGGTATTAATCAGAAACTTTTGTTCAGGATATGCTCTGTTTCATTATGACCTTCTTTTATTGATTTTTTAAATTTATTTTTGGTTTAGTAATATAACAACCATGAATCCACTACTCAAAGCACAAATTAGAACTTGCATCTACCTGTGTGCTGTTCCCTAGTCCTCTCGGCCTTCCCTCCCACTTCAGATAATTACTACAGTGAGTTTGTTTCTCATTTTCTTTCCCTTAATTTTCCTCCCTCCCTCCCTCCCTTTGCCTTCCTTCCTTCCTTTTTTTCTTTCCTTCCTTTCTTCCTTCCTCTCCCCCTTCTCCATCTACCCCCCCATCTATCTCTATCTCTCCCCCGTTTCCTCTCCTTCCCCCTCCCTTCCTCCCTCCCTTAGTTTTAACACATGATGCATGCCTAAAGATATTTTCATTTACTTTGCCTTCTTTTTGATGGTTATAAACAAGGCATCAAATGGGATGTAGTCTTTGGAGACTTGCTTTTTCACTCTACGTTATGTTACCAGGATTTACCCAAGTTATTGTGAGTAGCTGCAGTTCATTCATTTTTCATTGCCCTATATCATTCTGTAGTGTGAGTTTTGCCACAATTTATTTAGCCATTCTTCCAGCGTTGGACATTAGGGTTGCTTCCAGATTTCTGTGTCTTTATGTTTACTTTTATGAACACTGCTGCTCTGAGCCTTCGTGAATATGTCTCCTGGGGCACAGGTGTATATACCTAGGAGTGGAGTGCTGGGCCAGAGGTACTTGAAGTGGTCAATTTAATGAGACAATGTCAAATTCTTTTCCAGGGTAATTGTGCCAATGTGTACTCCTTCTAGCAAAGTTTGAAGGCGCATCAATCCACGTCCTCTTCCACAGGTGGTGTTAGGCATCTTGATTTTTACCGATTGAATGGGCATACATGGTAGCGCACTGTGGCCTTTCCCAAATGCTTCACACTTCTTTCCACCTTCACAGTTCTGCCACTGGCTTGGGGGTGGAATGTTTGAGTTTCTTTTTCTAACTGCCAAACCCAGCCCTCAATCCTTGACCCAAAATGGGCCCAGGGCCCCACAACCTTAGTGCAGGCTGCGTTGAAAAGCTCCCTGTCCCCTCAAATCCGCCCCCCCACACACACACACACTTCTGACCCTATAAAACCTCTCTTTCTTTCCTCCCCTCCTCTCCTGGAGACGTATGTAGTCCCTCTCCCCTGGTCACCCGCTCACCCTCCTCAAGACAAATAAACATTTTCATGGAAATGGGTCAAAGCCTATTCGAGGGAGAGGGAGAGCTCGTGTCATCTACAGGCCATCCAAACAGCATCACTTGGGGAAAGAACCATTTCCCTCTGGTTTTTGCCACATCTCTTCCCCACCTCTCCATCTGCCCCGTCCTCCTTGGCCCCTTCTGCCCACTTACTCACCAAGTGCCTGACCCAGGCCTGGCCTGGCATAGAGAGCAGGAGTCAGGCCAGGGCCGTGCTCTGCGGTGTCTAACGTACCTGCTCTGCATCCTCTAGATGCCAGCTCCTCTAGATTGTTCCACCCCCACCCAGGAGTAAAACCTCCCTTCCCTCTGGCTGCTTGCTGGGCCCACCTCAAAGACTCTGTAGCAGCACAGCTAGAAGCAAATGCTAGGTCTCCCACCATGGACACGGCCCCAGGCCCCCCAAACTCATGCAAGCCCTGCCTTTATCTTGCTGCCACTGCCCAAGGTGAGCTTTTGGTCCCATCCTGTCATCCTACTCTCTCTGCCCCCAGCTCTCTCCTCTTGTCCTCTCCTCCGGCACACACATGGTCTCACCCAGCTGGTCAGAGCTCAAAGGCTTCCATCACTGTCTGCAGAGGTAGCTGGCACCAGCCACAGGCACGGGCACGTCTGCTGGGTTGGCACTGAAGGCTCATTAGTCAGGCTGCTACAGACATCTCCAAGTTCATTTCCTACTTCCACCTTTGGCTCCTCTCCCTGTCCCCACCTCCCTGTCGAGTCAAGGATTCTTCCTCCCAGCTCTCTCGATCAAGAGGAATGAGAGCAGTTGAACTTGGGACTCCAAGTTCACTATTCAAGTTCAGGAGTTTGCTCTTTGTGCAGACATTTAAATCCCAACCTAATTGCTGTCCTGAACTCTCCCAGGAATGCAAAGAATTGGCACCTTGCCGGTTCCCAGTAAATATTTATTGAATGAATGAATGAGCTGTTTTCCTTCGCTTTCCTGGGAACAGAGTCCCTAAGGAGTTTCTTCTAAACTGCTCCATATGTTAGGCCCGCTCCTTGTATCTTCCTCTCTGATCAACCAGCGTCAAACCCTCCAGCTGTCTCCGCCCATCGCTCATGTTTTCTCATTTTGCCTTCTCTGAAGTTATGTCCTGGCTCAGCCTGTGCTGGCCCATCGGGAAGGCAGGATGGCTCAGTGGCCGTGGGCTTCGCGGTGGGAGCCAGGCCCTGTAAGTAAGAATCAGCGCGTGTAACTGGAGGGACGCATTTGCATTCCCTTTTCCTGACATGCCTTCCTCTCGCTCCATCACTCTGCCTCTAAACCACAAGTAATTGCTCAATCTAATTTAATAGACGTGTTGAATGGCGGAGCCGAGTGAACTCTGCTCTGCTTTCCCAGGGCAGGCATGATGGGCATGTTTGGAGCCTCCTGCTCACTGTGGGCCGCGGGGCAGGTGGCAGCAGCAGAGGGGCTGCAGCAGAGCTGCCTCTACAGTGTCAGCTCACTCTGGCCAGGGGACAGGCCCTCTCAGGTCCCTGGCAGGCTGCCCCTCCCCCGGACCTGCAGATCCCAGGCCGAGTGCCCCTACCCTCTGACAAGCCCCATCAGCTGCACACTCAGCTTGGCCAGCTTCCCCTCCAGATCTTGGGGCATTGCTGTGCTCCTCCAAACCCCCCTCCTCGCTGAGGGCTGATCCAGGCCCCACCACCTTTGGGAATCTCCCCTGCTCCCCCTCTCACCTCACTCCCGCTCCCCAGATTATGGCCCTGCTTCAGACCAGTGATTTCTATTCTAACCCTCATCGACCTCTCAGCAGCCCAGTGTCCCCAAGGCCTGTCGGCTGTGGCTGGACTTGCATCCCACCCACCCAGTGTGGAGGTTCCTAGATTCCTGCCCATTGGTGGAGACAGGTTTTCATGGCTGCCTCTCCCTCTCATTCCCTGCTGATCTCCAGTTCTGCCTGGATCTCTCTTCTGGAACTGCTGGCCTCACCCTCCTGGCATGGAGTACAGCCCCTTTCCTTTGGTTTCCTCCAGACACCACCAACACAGGGCATTTGTGTGTACTGACTTGACTGGAGTTTGAGAAGTGGGAATGGAGAGGAATGACACGTTGGCCAGCACAGTGCACAAATTGAAAGTATGCTCATTAACGTCCAAAAGACTGGCCATTCCTCCCGGGTCCTGTTATGTTGCTAGGTCCTTTCTGCCCAGCTTTATCCCCTCGCCACTCCTGAGTCCTACCTCTCCTCTCTCCTAGCTGCTGCTGAAACTCCAAATTCTTCCACTTGGCTTTGTAAAGCAATTCACCTCTTTTTTCCCTCTTTCTTTTTCTCCTTCTGGCTTATCTTGCCTTGAGATGAGTAGGACTGCAGTGGGCTTCACCTTTTATTTCCAAAAGGGCCTTGAGGCACCTTCCCAAACACTGGCGGTTTTTTTCCTGAAGAGAAACTCTGCATCTGGCTTTTAAAATAAGTCGTTATCTTTTTAAAATCTACTGGACCTTACATTTTTATTGTGCTTTATCATCCATTCAGCAGCTGACAAGCCCTTATGGAACACCTGGGGATACGAAAATGGCAAGGACACGGCCCCAGTTCCTTATGGGGTTCTAAATGGGGCAGGAGAACGTGGTGACATGGTTGCAGCAAAGGGGGAGGTGCTTTACCAGGGGCCTGAGCAAGAGGCGGTAAGATCACAGAGAAGGGAACGTCCTGTGTGCCCTGCTTGGGTGGATCGGGCAGGTTCCATGGGGGAGGCTGCACCTCAGGTGGGTCTTGCACGTCGGAAGAAACATATGGAGGAAGCAAGTCAAGAAGGGCATTCCAAGGAGAGAAAAGGGCCCCGGGGAAAGGTGTGACTGCAAGAAGGAGCAGGGTGAAACGGCAGATCATCAGGTTGCTTATTGTGACTGGACTGCAGTGTAGAGAGGGTTGGGGTGGAGACAGAGGCCAGCCATGAGGTCGGGGAGGGCAGTAAGAGGAGTGGGGTGACAGAGGCGCCTCGAAGGTCCAGCAAAGAAACTGGAAATCCATGATCTCATTTGTCTTCCCAACTTCCCATTGAGGTGGGAGCCAAAACATCAGATGACAGAAGTCATTTTATAGATGACAAAACTGAGGTTCAGACACATTAAATGCTGGTCCTTAGCTGGCACTGCTCCCAGACAGGCCTCACGTGATTTTGTTAAGGTTTATTTTAATTAACTAATGAATTCATTAACTTTGGCTAAATCTTTTAGACCTTCGGCTGGGCCGCTTGTCCCAAGAGAGCAGGGCCCCCAGATTTTCCCTGTTCACCCAGCAGTGGAGACTGACATCCAGACCTTCTCCGACTGGAAAAAGAAAGCCTCCAGGCTCCTGGGAGCTTTGGCCGGCCTCAGTGGCCAGCAGGGCACTTGTTTAATCTCCAAAGAAAGGCAGAGAAAAATGGATTATGGAGCAAAACTCCCTTTGCATACAGCCCAGGGGAGAAGATGCTGCTGCAGGAAAAGGCTTAACAACGCCGAGGGCTCTAAGACCCCAGTCTCCCTTGGCTTGTGCTCAGCCTCCAGAGACCTTTCACAGCTGGGGAGAAATGGAGGAGGCCATGGCGTCTGCCCCCAAGTGTTCTGAGAATTGAATGAGGGATTAGCTACTTAATGGCCATTGACTTTGATGATCCAGGCTCACAAATCACCACGTTTCCTGCTGCTCAGGAGCACGCACGTGCTGTTTCCTTCACGCATCATGTGTACATGTGTGTGTGCACGTGCCACGTGTGCAGAGTGAGTGTGCGCAGACCCGTGCAGCTATGGTACACACTCATCTCGCATCTGGGTACATATGGGCAAACGGGTAAGTACTTGAGTGTGCACGCCCGTCTGCCTGCCAGGTGCCTCTGGGGCATTCTCCTGTTCATTTGTGTATTTCTAGCCGGCCACCCTGATTCCACGGCTCTGTGGACTGCTGCGTACTGCTCTGCGTGTTTGTGCCGTGTGCGTGCCTGTGCTTGTCTATGCAGGTATGTGCCTCGGAATATGTGTGAGTGTTCCGTGCCCCTGACGTGTGCTTGCTGAGCACGCTCGTTGGTGTGTACTTCTCCCTGTATGTAGGTGCAGTCTGGGTTCGTAGGAACCATGATTCCGTCTTTCGATTCCTTGAATGTATGGAGTGCTTTCCTGCCTCCAGGCCTCTGCACGTGGGCTCCCAGGCCTGAAACACTTTCCCCTGCTATCGATCCCCTCGTCCAACGTAAAGAACATATTCCCTGCTATTTTTTCTCACGGTGACCTCTTATTTTCCTTCCGTGCACTTATTTCCATTTGTTATCATATATTTATTTGTGTGTTAGCTTGTCTACTCTTTGTTTCGCCAGGAGTGTCTGGTATATAATAGGTTTACAACAAGAATTGACTGGATGAATCTATGCTGTGTGTGTGTGTGTGTGTGTGTGTGTGTGTGCGCGCGCCTCTGAGTAGGGGAGCATGTCTCTGGATGGCCACACCTATCTGTGTGCACAGGTCTGTGTGCAGGTGTGTACAGTAGGCACCTGTACATGTACATACATGTATGGCAGCGTGTGTTAAAAATGGCAGGAATTTATTTCTTCTGCTCATCCCAGTTCCAGTGGGGATCTCCCAGGTCCCAGATGGACTCCAGGGAAGAAAAGCTGGGGTGACCAGAATGGCCTAGAAATGGGACACTGTCCTGAAGGCAAGCAGAGAAAACCCCCAAAGGGCTGCCGGCACCCCTGACAGTGGAGCCCCTCCTTGGGAAGGCTGCACGTGTGAGCAGACACTGGCTGTCGAGCCCAGGGAAAGACTGAGCATAGGCGTGATTAGCTGATGCCACTGCTGTTTTCTCACAAATGCTCATTCAGCATCTTTACTGAGACCCCCTCTGGCCCATACTCTGAGCTGCGTGCTGGGGTGGAGCCCAGCCACGTGTTCCCAGGAGCCACGACAAGACAAGCAACACTCAACCCTTCCACATCATTTAGTTGCCCTCCCCACTCCCCACTAGACTGAGTTCCGTGGGGTAGAGACCAGGTCTGTCCTGTCCACTGCTGTACCCTCAGCGCCTAGAGCTGCTTGATGCATATTAGTTAAATAACTGAATGAATAACGCCTGAGCAGTCCCTCCCCATATGTACAGAGAAAGAACAACTTCCATTTGTCTACTGCCTTAAAACTTGCAAAGAACAGCACCGTCCACTCTGCTGGGTGTTCCCTCCCCCCTGTCAAGCCCCTCATGAGTCTCCTTCCTCACCTATAAAAGTGGGGAGAGTGTGAAAACAAAACTGGGCAGAGGGAGAAGACAGCTAATAGAACCAGTGCAGACGCAGAATGCTATAAAAGTAAACACGGTCAAAAGGCAGCATAGAGACTAACGTCTGCTAATAAGACGTATTTGGGGAAAACAACTACTAGCAGGGTTTAAAGAAACTGCTAATAGCACAGCCTGAGTGCCAGTGGAATCCTTTCAGCTAAAATGGTTACAGAAGCCCCTGCCCAACCAGTCTGGAGTAAGGAAGCTGGAATCACTTCGGGAGGCTGCCCAGGTCAGCCTGCCACTTGGAGCTGCAGTTTCCTTCCCAGCAAAATGCAGACAAGACCCACATGCTGACTATAAAGATGAAATGATAAGAGGCTGGCAGGTATTAGGCGTTCAGCCCCTGCCAGTTTCTTCTTTCCTTACAGACTCTGTCACAAAATAGTTTCTGATGTGTCGTTTTGTGGTTGGGATTTAGCAAACCCAAGTTAATACTACTAGCTAACACATTGATTTATTGAGTACTTATTATGTGCCAGATGCTGGGCTGGGCACTTTACACATGACCTCATTTAATCAACAGAATAAATCTATTATTATTCCCATTTAGTAAATGAGGATACTGAGTCTTAGAGGGGTTAAGTAGCCTTAATTTAAGGTTGTACAGGTATTGAATAAAAGAAGCTTGTTTGAGAGACCTGTTTGAGAGCCTGACTTTCTAACCCGTGGGCTTTACAGAGAATTTACCATTTTTCTCTGAGCCTCAAATTCCCATAAAACAAAAGGGTTAGATTAGACCTTGGGTTTTTAGAATTTTTTAGCAGCTGAACCCTTTTACTCAAACAGAACCTCAATATGTAAAATAAATAAAAAGGGAGCTGCCCTTATTGACACAGCAGAGCCCAGAGCCTCTCCCCAACCCATTTCCTGCCCCCCAAGGCAGTCCCTGAAGTACTTCTGGGACCTCAGGGGACAGGCATTGAAAAATGCTGGGATAGACCATTTCTGTGGGCCGGGCCCTGCTCACTCAGATATACTGTCCTGGAGGGTGCGGAGATTAGGGAGGGTCGCTCTAGAGGCAGGAAGGAGGAGGCGAAGCCACCGTCACCCTCCACTCCCATTTATAAAAGTGGAAATCAACTAAAAATACTAAGATAACGAGAAAAAATTAGCCTGGAGAGTACTGCAAAGGTCGCTGCGCAGACCGAAGCTTTACTCTGGGGGCGTGGCCTGGGTGGGGAGGGGGCAGGAAGCCTGGCCCCCAGTAGGGGGCTCACCAGCCTCTCAGGCGTGACTGGAAGCCCCTCGCCTGATTGGAGAGCCTTTGTTTGAAGTCCTGATTTAGGCAGCTTCTTGCTGCAAACTATGCATTCAATTGCCAGTGAAGATTCAAAAATTGTAAAATAATTGTTGGTGGCAAAATGATTCACAAATCCATGCAGGCCCAGGGCTTCGGGAAGGCCGTCAGATTTACATTGAACACATGGTGACATAATTCAGGCTAAACAAATACGCTTGTTCCACTCCCGACAGAAGCAATTCCCCAGAGACTGCTGGGTAATGCCGGGCAAATTACACACCCAACCTGAGCAAAAGAAGGCACGTCACCATTGAGGGTGACATGCAGTGACAATGGAGCAGGTAATACCTGCAGGGGAAGGGTCTTCCTGACATATGAGCAAGCACAGGAGCTGGGGACTGTGTCATCCTGTTCTTGAGCCAGGAAGCCATGTGGGCAGTGATTGGGGTGCCCTGGAGGGAACCGGGTTGGGTCTAGTTCTGAAGCCAGCCAGCCAATCAGCTGGCCAGCACATTAACCAAACCATATTGGGTCCATGAGGAGGCAAAGGCATTTTTCAAATGACAAAATGGTTTGCCCCTTCGGGTGGGCTGCTTCCATTTGGACTGGATCAGGTGCCAGGTGTCAGGTATGTCATGATGGTTTTATCAATATCTCTATCCCCCTACCCCAAGTCTTTGCTTGAATACTTTTCTTTTCCTTTTTCCTTTTTCTTTTTGGCCAGTTTAAATTGCTTTATATGGCATTTTACCAAGGAGGCAGGTGTTTTTTTTTAATATTCCCCACAACAGTTTTTTCACTCTTATCAAACAAAGCTGGCCATGATAATAGCTAACATTTGTTGAAGGCTGTGCTGAGAATTTTATACACATTATTTCATTTTAACCCTCTAAAGCAGTGATTCTCAAACTTCAGCATGATTCAGAATCACCTGGAGAACCAAGTCACAGGCTGCTGCACCCCAGCCCCAGTGTTTCTGACTCAGGAGGTCCAGGATGTGGCCTGAAAACGTGCATTCTAACCAGTTCCCAGAGAATGCTGATGCGGTTGGTCTGGGGATTAGTCTTTGAAAACTAATCTGGTCTAAAGAAAAGTAGGTCCAATGAAGCTTAAGAGGCAGTTTTGTGCTTGTTCTGCAGGCTTACCTGAGTTCAGGTCCTGAATTCTTTCACTTCCTGGCTGTGTGACCTTGGCAAGTTGCTTAACCACTCTGTGCCTCAGTTCCTCCATCTGTAAAATGGGCACAACAATAATCACACCCTCAGAAGTTTATTACCAACAGCAAATAAATTAACACATGCAAAGCTCTTAGAAGAGTACCTGGCACATGGGGAACACTTGATAAACGTGAGCAGACACTGTAATTGCCCATGCCCATACAGGTAGTAAAGGGAAGCTGCACCTAGCTCCTGTGGCCCTAACTATGACACTGTTTGGTGACGCTGGGGCTGGTGACCTTTGGCTAGTGACCTCCAGAGGCAGCACAGGGGTCAGTCAGGAGTTCCAGGCTTGAATTCTGACACTACTGCTAGCTGTGTGTGGCTGGGAGTTTCCCCTCTGAGCCTGACTTCTCTCACCTGGGGAAAACCTGGGCCTGCTTTTGGGGAGCTTATGTTCGAAGTGGGTGGACTTTTTCACCCCAGTGATGGAGCCAGATCATAAAGCATTCCAACTGCTGAGGAATTAGAGTTCGGATCCAGAGGTCAATGCTGCTCAAACTTTTCCACCAAAGGACTCCTACTAGACGGAAGCATTGCTCAGAGCCAAGCAGTTTCTCCAAAATCCTGTGTTTTAATCTTAAACACGCATACGTATTTTATATTCTACTCCCTAATATTGCCATGTTTGTTTGCACATGAAGATATTAACTTTTTTTTTCTTGACTCTTCTAATAAAACAGGCATCTGGGAGCTGTGTATCATGTTTGCCTGGGGCTTTGGAACCTCCTTAATACATGTCTGAACACATCTGTGGAGGGCTCCACTATAGGAGAAGGAGCAAATGCCCAGATTCCTGGAGGACCTGGCCAGGCGATGCCCTCCCCAGGAGGAGTTCCTAAGCCCCAGCTTCTTGGAAGGGTGGTGCCTGACCACGCTGCAGGGTGCTCTGTCCCTTCCACCTAGGGAGATGCCATCAGCCCCACATTGACTGCGGTTCCTGTTCATGGAGAGATTTTACATCAAGGGCTTTTCATTCAGAATTGGATGCTTTAATATGTTTTACAGGAAGCCCTTTTATGTGCCAATAAAAAACGAGCGATTATAGCAGACGATGAAAAGTAGCTAGTGCCTTGGAGCCACTGTATGTTTAGAAAGTGCAGATACATTTCTCTGGAGAATGACACGATCAGGTCCCTTCTCGTTCATTATGGAATCAGGCAGAAAGGGGCTCTTGTTAAAGAAATACAGAGCTTTACACAATCGCTTCACGTGTGTGTATGTGGCGGGGGGTAGGGTTACAGAACAAACAACCATCTCTGGCTCTAGTAGTTTAATACTTTCCTTTCTTCTTTGTGGAAAAGGAGATGAACATAAGCCAAGGGCAGTAGCCATGACCACCAGGGGCAATTAACTCGGCATTTTAATGACTAGTCTTTCTCTGCAGACTCCCCAATCCTCACCATTTCTAGAATCAACAAAAGCCAGAGTGAAGAGACCTTGAAAGGTCATCCCCTCCCCTGTGAGTACAGTGGGAATCTCTCATGTTCTTAAGGATAAAGGTGGAATCCTCGCACTTTCCGTAGGAAGCCATTGTGGGGTTGAATCCCCTCCCCCCAACCTGACAGTGGGAGACCAGGGAGAATCCTGGGATACACTTATGAACTAGGGTCACAGTGCACATGGAGCTGCCATGTTCAGGCCCAAATGCTGAGCCTGGCCAGGCAGCCAGGAGGCATGGCCGTAGCCAGGAGCCACGCAGGGTTGGAGAGAGCGCATGCTGCTCTGGACAGTGTGCACCCCTCCTCCGAGTGCCCTATTAGCCTCGCTTGGCACTAAGAGAAAAGCCAGAGGGCATTAGATTTTATGAGGTATAAAGTTTTAGCCCTGACTGTGAACTT
Organism: Rhinolophus sinicus; assembly: GCF_057876585.1. Taxonomy (NCBI): domain Eukaryota; kingdom Metazoa; phylum Chordata; class Mammalia; order Chiroptera; family Rhinolophidae; genus Rhinolophus; species Rhinolophus sinicus. The sequence goes on from NC_142514.1 coordinate 25,782,528, forward strand.
GCACTGCCAGCACAGGTTGAAGCCCAGAAGAGGCATCAGAGAGAGGAAAGTAGAGGGAGGACCAGGTGTAACCTTCCTGAGCTCTAACCTCAGCTTGGCCACTCACCACCGTAGGACCTGAGGCCAGTGGTTCTCAGCTGGGAGGAATTTTGCCCCTCAGGAGACTTTGGCAATAGCTGGACATGTTCTTCATAGCGACCACCGAGGGGGTGGGGTGCTCTTGACATCCAATAGGCAGAGGCCGGGGCTGCTGCTACACACTCTGCCGTGCACAGGACAGCTCCCACCACAGAGAAGCATCCGCCCAAAATGACAGCAGTGATAAGGCTGAGAAACCCTGTCTCAGGCAAATCCCTGAAGAGTTCTGTGCCTCGGTCCCCTCACCTCTGAAATGGGGGTGGCACTATCAGTACCCTCCTCATAGGACTGCTTTCAGGACTAAATGAACTAATATATGAGGCTTAAATGAGCTAATGTATGAGGATTACATTATGTGCTATTGATGGCGTGGCTGTCACCCAGGACAGAAGGGGCCAGGGCTGACGGAGAGAGGCCAGCAGAGTCTGTGCAAGAACAGAGGTCCAAGGACAGAAATGAGGGGAGAGGTCAAAGGCAAGGTTGACTTCAGTGTCCCGGAATTGTAAGTTCCGAGCTGGGGAGGCAAGATGAAGAGGAAATGGGTTGAGGGAGAGGGGTCCTGAGCACTTGCCTCAAACCCCGCTGGTATTTGAGGGTTCGCTCTATGGAGGGTGGACAGCCAGGGAGTAGGTGAGTGGGGTGGACAGTGGCAGTCCCTGCCGCAGTGGTTCGTGCTCACTCTCCTCCATCCCTGCCTGCCCCAGGGCCACCGCCACCTGCCCCAGGAGAGCTCAGGACAATCTTTATCCTCTGGCACTGTGCAGAGAATAAGGACTTAAAGCCCCTCAGGCTCTGAGTTACAGGGACACAAGAATTGTGTTGGCTCCTACAATAGTTTGAATCGTGCCCCCTAAAATATATGTCCAAGCTTTCAGCATCTTGTCCTCAGATAACCTTCGAATGTGAATTTATTGGAATAAAGGTCTTTGCATATGCAATTAAGGTAAGGGTCTCAAGATGAGATCATCATCCTAGATCAGGGTAAGCCCAATATTCAGCAACAGTGTCTTTATAAGAGATGGAAAAGTACACACAGAGATGCAGGTGGGGAACAAGGCAGAAATTGGAGGGATACCGCTATAAGCCACGGACCACCAAGAACTGCTGGTAGCACCCAGAAACTAGGAGAAAGGCATGGAACAGATTCTCCCTCAGAGCCTCCAGAAAGAACCATGCTTGCCAAAACCTTGATTTTGGACTTCTGGCCTCCAGCACTGTGGGAGAATACATTTCTGTTGTTGCAAGCCACAAGGTTTGTGGTAAGTGGTTACGGCAGCCCTAGGAACCAATATACTTCCCAAGACAGAGAGACCTCTAGGCCAAGTGGCACCATCAGACCAGGCAGCTGGGTGGGGAGCTCAGAGGTTGGCCCTGGCCCAGGGTCACCTTTCAGGGCCTGGGACAAAGCTTTCAGCATCTTGTCCTCAGATAACTGCCCCATAACAAGGACCTTTTCTTCCACAAATCCCAGAACTCTCCACACTTGGCAAGAACCAAGTTTCTGGACCAGTTAACAAGGCCACTGGACGGTCAGGTTTAGGCAGCGTAAACAAGCAACTGTGTGGGAAGAAAAGAAGAAAAGAGAGAAAAAACGAAGTACAACCAAAGCTTTATTAATTGTCCAAGCTATTTAGCAGTAGGAGTTGAAAAGAAAGTAGTTAGCTGTTGAAGAAAGAAATGGAAAACTCTGGTCTTTCCTTAATCTCGCTGCCCTCCGTGTCAAACCCCCATTGTCAGGGTGAGCACAAAGGCTGCCACAGTTTGCAGCAGAAAATGCTAAGGACCAACCAAATGGGAATGCACAGGCCCGAGAGAGAACGGTTCAATACTGAAAGTGTTTTCTCTGCAGCCAGAGGTGCCCATTTCCAGTCCTTTTCAATTTGTACACTTTTCTCCAATGACTCCTCGAGGGTAATTACAGTTCTTTTCACAAATGAAGTATGGAAGATACGAGACAGAGGCAAAACTGTCAATAGTCCTGCAGGAATGCACGGTCTGTCTCCTGCAGAGACAGAAAGCATTGATCCCCCTTCTGTGGGACTTGGAGCGTGAGTGGAAGGCACCCCAGGAGGGAGTCTGGGGAAAAATCGCCTTCACCTCTGAGGGGCGCCACTGGTTGAAGACAGGGAGACACCTGATGTAAGAGGTGGCTCCCTCTCTCCCCCTGCCCCAGCCCCCAAGCAAGTGTTTGAGGATGCAAGGGCTTGCATTTTTTTTGTATTTTCCTTTCTTGGATGCAGGATCCCAGTGGCCCAGCTACAGGAGCTCCAGTGGCCCAGGAGCTTGCATTTCCACCCATGACTTAGAGATTGCCAAAAGGCACCTGCTTGCAGACAGGTACAGAGTCCACAGGTGCAGGAGACTGTGGAGGCACTGCTGAGGAGGTGGGATCAAACAGACGTCCCCAGGCTGGACCAACAGGCTAGGATTTACAGATGAAGTGTCATAAGTGTAAAGGTGCAACGTTGCCTGTGGGTCCCAAACCCAACTTCTGACTACAGCAGCCTCCTCCTCATAGCGCTAAGGCTGAAAGTTACAAGTGAGCTCAGCAGGTCCGCTCTCTGCCATGGGTACCAACAACAGCACTCACTGTTTGAGTGCGTTCTTCAGGCCAGGTAGCTCCTTAGAGGGGTGCTTTACAGCAATGTCCCGTGTGATCCTCACAAAGGCCCTACAAGATACTATTATCATCCTTAGATTGATAGCATCCTTAGTTCTACCCTGCTCGGGCCACAGCACATAGGGATGGGATCTGAGCACCATGCTTCTGGAAGAATATTGACAACTGAGGCCATAAAGGGTAAAGCATATGCAATAGCCCCCTCTGGCTGTCCCTGCAGACCCGCATTCCCACGATGCTTAGCCCTTGACCTTCTTGAGACCTCTACTCTCTGAACTGTCCTCAGTGCTCAGCCCACTCTCCTCCCCAGAGCCATTGCTTCCTTCCCTGCGTACAGCACTGCCACGGCCATCAGATTGATCCCCATGTTGACAACACTCTCAGCCTCTCTGTGCTTTTTTCCCCACTTTACCCAACGGGAAAAGTTTAATCCAATGGGTCTTTTCTTTTTCTTAGGGACTTGGGTTTTTGAGGGGAGCATGATTGGAAAATATTGTACTGTAGACTGGGGACACAACCAGTTCATATTCCCGTCCCCTGGGGCTGGACCCTCAGCTCTACCAGCAATGACCTTCTACACATCAGCTGGCGATAGTCGCCCCGCCCACTGGCTTTTTCAGTTCTTGTCCCTTCTTGACAAGAGCCCTCACCCCAGCGTCTCCCTCTCCCTCCTCATTCTCAGCATATGACCTGACCTCCACTGGAGAGAAACATGCCAATTTATGGAGATGAGAGGTACTTTGTCAACTTATTGCTCCAATCCTTTTTTTTTTAAAAAAAAACAGCTTTATGAGGTGTAACTTATATACCGTAAAATCCATCCATCTGCAGTATACAATTCACTGATTTTTATTGTATTGACAGAGTTGTGCAACCACCACCATATTTTAATCTTGGAACTTTTACATCACCTCAAAAAGCAACCCTGTGCCCACTTGCCGTCACTCTCCGTTCCCAACCCCAGCTCTAGGCAACCACTGCTCTGCTTTCCGTCTCTAGATTTGTCTACTCCGGGTATTTCACATAAGTGCAGTTACGCAATATGCGACCTTCTGTGTCTGACTTTTTTCACTCAGCATCGTGCTTTTGAGGGTGACCCATGCTGTAACATGTAACTGTAGTGGGTTCCTTTTATTGCAGGATAGTATTCCATTGTATGGATGCAACACATTTTGTTTTCCTATTCACCAGTTGATGGACATTTGAGTTGTTTCCACTTTTTGGCTATGGTGAATAATGCTGCTACAATCATTTACACACATGTCTTTGCACGGAAATATATTTTCATCTCTCTTGGGCAAATACCTAGGATATTACCCCAGATCTTACAAGCTAATCTGTATTTTTTCCACCTTCTTCTCCGGCATCAAAGACTGATGTATCTCTCCTCCAATTATGGGAGAATACCTCAGCTATGGCAGGCGCTGTCTTCTTCCTGGTTGCCTTAGGGGTCTTGTCTATCAGTCTTCCCTTCTCTCTCATCACCAGCAGCCTTCCCCTCCACAATAAGACCCTTCTCATAGTGCTTTGTGAGACTGAAATGAGTTAATACACATTAAGGTGGACAGACTCTAAAGTGGTACCCGGGATCCTCACCTCCCGCTGTTCAGGCCTTTGTGTAATTCCTTCCCAGTGTGGGTAGGACCTGCGACTTGCTTTTAATTGGTAGAATACAGGATGTCACTCCCATAATTATGTCACATTATATAAGACTGTGTCTTAGAAGATGGAGATATAGACCCTCCTTGATGGCTTGATAAAGTAAGCAGCCACATTGGAAAAGCCACATGGAGGAAACTCTGAGCATCCTCTAAGGACTGTGGGTAGCCTGTAGCAATTACAAGTGGCCAGGAGGACCTGTAGGTCCTGGGACCTCTAGGGAAGCCTCTAGCCAATAGCCAACAAGAAAGCAAGGCCCTGAATGTCTCTACCACAAGAAGTGAATTCTACCAAAAATCTGAGTGAGTTGAGAGGTTAATTCTTCCCCAGTTGAGCTCCAGATGAGAATGCAGCCCAGCTGACACCTTGACTATAGGCTGTGAAGCCCTAAGCAGAGAACCCAACAAAGCCATGTCAGGACTCCTGACTCACAGAAACTGTGAGATAATAAATGCTCGTTGCTTTAGGCTGCTAACTTTGTAGCAATTTGTTACATAGCAATAAAAGATGAAAATACACAAATTGCTTAAAAGAGAGCCTGGCACAGCTAGCAGGCTATGATGTTAGTTGGTGCTCACGGTGGGACCAGATCAGCTATTTTCCCTTAGATTATAACCAAGCAAAGCCCATTTCAGAAAAATCACTGGAAACAAGTGAGATTTTCCATTTCTGACAAATTTCTTCCAATAGTTTTCTGTATTCACTTCTTGCTCTTCTATTCACTCCCGTTTTTCTGCAATTTAATTCCTCTACTTCCTCCACTCCCCCAAAGCTGTTCTCTTCAAGGTCACCATGCATCTCCTAGTTACTACATCAGATGGATGGTTTGGGTCCTTCCTGGACTGACTTCTCTGTGGCCTTTGATGTTGATGACTGAAGTGGCTTAGAGCTTTGGCCCAAGGAGACACTCACTAAATCTAAACTTCTTTCAGGAGGACCCAAGAGAGATCAGCCCCTGAGAGCCTGCCTCCTGGCCACTTTTATTTATTCATCATTCATTCATTCACACATTCACACACTTGCACCCTTCAGGGTCCTGCACGTGCAATACTAAACCAGTCAATAGCATAGGCACGGTCTCTACTTCCAATGGAGATTATGTTCTAGGCACGGGGCCACAGATGAAAATAAGTCCAAGAATATATAAGCAACAAGATTTCAGAGAGTAGGAAAGATTAGGATGATAAGAAGTCAGGATAAAGCGATAGAGAATGCTACAGAAAAGGGCTACATTGGACTAGGTGGCTGGAGAGTAATTCTTTAAGGAGATGACATTTGAGCTGGTATCTGAATGAAAATAAGGAACCAGCCATGGGAAGAGCTGAAGGAAGATCTTTGTAGGGGGAACAGACAATGCAAAGGCTCTCAAGTGGGAAAAATCTTGGGGGTGTCCAAGGAACCAAAAGAAGGCCAAACAGTGAGTTGAGCGAGCAGTGAGCGGTGGGAGATGAGGCCAGAAACATCCACAGGGCCAGACCCCATGGCACCCCACAGACCCTGGTGGGGAGTTTGGGTTTTATTCCAAGTGCAGCAATGAATCAGTAGAGGTTTAAAGCTGGTGAGTCATTGATGTGATTTTTAGTCTATAAATATCACTCTGGTTCCTACATGGAGACTAGATTATAGAGAGGCAAGGGCCAAAGTAGGGTGACTAGTTGGATGGCTATTGTAGTGGGAGCAGGGAATCATGGTGTTTTTGACTAGCGTGTTGGAGGTCAGGTTTCCCAGGAGACAGACTTTGAAATTCTGTGATTTGCATGCAAGTAATTTACTAGGGAGTGAACTCAGGAACAACACTGGTGGGGGAATGAGGAAAACAGGATTGGGCAGAGGGAGAAGTCAAACTGTGATGAACTTGCAGCAGAGCCCCCATCCCAACCCAAGGAAAGCTCTAAAGCAGGCAGAGCCCCTCAGAGCTATGCTGGATTGAGGCAAGAGGCCCAGGTTTTCCTACCCTCAAAACAACCAGTCACTGGATGTGGGATGTAGGCCTGGGAGGGGGCATAGCATCAGGCAAGGGGGTTCTCTTAGCTGCGGATTCAGAAGCTGGAGGAATGAGTGCTTGGACACTCCACAGCATCTACTATAGGTGATACCGTAGCAATGCAGAAAATTAGACAGAATCAGAAAATAATTTCTAAGCAGAATCAATAAAACTCCTAGTTGGCCTGGTTGTAGGAGAGAAGAACACGGGAGGAATCAAAGGTAACCCTGAGTGCTCACCTCCTGAGATGGGGCACAGACTCTTGTGAGGAAATGAGGAGTTTGGTTTTGGCCACGTGCCATCCAACAAGGCAGATAGACATCCATGAGATGCTGTCAGCTGTGCAGTGGGACAGGTGAGTGGGGGGCTCAGTGGAGATCAAGGCTGAAGTCATAGTTTGGGGAGCTGTCAGTCCTCCAAGAAATAGATGATGGGGAACCTGCAAAGAACACTCAAGAGAGGCCCATGCGGTGGGAAGGAATCAAGGAGAATGGGGATCTCCGGAGCTGGGAGAGGAGCTATTTTAACGAAGAGGGAAGAGTCATCAGGTCTGAGTGCCAATGGGAAGCTACCATTGGATTTGGCAAGATGGAGATCACGGGTAACCTTGATGAGAGCAGTTTTAGTGGAACTATGTGAATGGAAGCCCAGATAGGAAAGTTCAAGGGCAGAATCAGAGCTGGAGAAGTGGTTATAGTGACTAGACAGTTTATATATTTTAAATGTCTTGCTGTGCATAGAAGCAGGGAAATGGGACAACACCTGGAGGGAGATGTCTGGTCAGTGGAGAGGTTTTTAAAAGTTGGGTTATTTCAAAATGTGCCCATATGCAGATGAGGATTATCTAGTTACAGGGGAAAGGGGTGGAAGGAATGACGTCCTTCAGAAGGCGAGCTGGGGTGGCGTCCAGGGCACAAATGGACGAATTGGACGTGATCGACATAGGAGTCCTTCATCCATGCAACTGAAGGGAAGATACCGAGTGTGGATTCAGATTCCAGATACCAGCAGGTTAGGTGATTTGGTGGGCGTATGCTGAGGGAGTTTCATTTTGTCAATGCAGTATGAGGAGCTTGAGGTAAACACTGAAAGTGCAACTTCTTAGTCTCCACTGGGAAAGGCTGGCTTCAGGACCTGGCATCTTAGGAGCAGATCTACCTGGGCTGGAAGGCTGCTTAGTGAACATACACAGAACAAAGGAGACCAGCTGAATGAAAGGACAAGAGACCATCTCAGCCTCTGCATCCATCCATCTTGCCATGGGATGGTCTTGCCATTGGAACCAGACAGCTCAAAGGTCTTATGGCTGGAGCCCTCTGTGCCTGTCCTTAGGGACAGAATTTTCTGAGACTACAGGCCAAGATTTCCTCTCTTCTAGACAGCCCTGGGATGGGCACTGCCCATCTTTGCTCTGGGGAAGCTCACTCTCTTCTGCTCTCTGACCAACTTTCTTCTGACCAACACATTCTTATTTTAGATTTGCCAGACATACAAAATAGGCTACAGTCCTGTGCTCCAGGCCCCCAAACTATTTTTCATTTTTAGATGACCCAGCATATCTCTGCTTTAGTCCATTGATTCAAATTAACTCTGAGAGGCTTATCTATTTCCCTCATTTCTGAGTTTCCCAGTGTTACTACAGACAAAATTAGCCTCTTTCTCCACTTTCCAGCATCCTCTAGTGTCCCTCTCTTCTCATTTTTTGCCTCCCTTTCAGAACATACCCTCCATCTTAGCCAAGGTCTTCCCTTCCCTCAGGCGTTGGCACAGCCTGGGTCCCACCTTCATGTCTCTTGTCTTTTGAACCTGACACCCTCTTCCTTGGGTTCCCTTGGCTTCCGAATCATTATCGCCTGCCTAGAGCCTTCTCCTAAGCGATCAACTCATAGATCCATTATCTCCATTTAATATAGTTTACAAGTCAGGGATCACCTCCATATGAAACCCTTTCTGACCACCCCAAGTTCTAGTCCCGATGCAGATTAATCTTAGCATCTTGTAATACTAATTTTTAAAATAAACTTTATTCTTAGAGCAATTTTGGGCTCACTGCTAAATTAAGCAGAAAATACTGGTAGTTTCCATATACGCACTGTCCGGACACGTGCACAGCCTCCCCAATACCAACATCCCCTCACCAGAATGGTGCATTTGTTACAATTGAGGAACCTGCACTGACACCTCATCATCACCCAGAGTCCATAGTTTACTGTAGGGTTCACTCTTGGTGTTGTACGGTCTACGGGTTTTGACAAACGTACAATGACATGTATCCACCATTATAATATCATACAGAGTAGTTTCACTGCCTAAAAAAATCCTCTGGGCTGCACCTATTTATTCCTCCCTTCCCCCCAACCCCTGGCAACCACTGATCTTTTTACGGTCTCCACAGCTTTGCCCTGTCCAGAATGTCAACTAATTGGAATCATACAGTATGCAAGCGCTTCAGATTGGCTTCTTTCACTTAGTAATATGCCTTTACGTTTCCTTCATGTCCTTTCATGGTTTGATAGTTCTTTTCTTTTTAGCACTGGAAAAGATTCCATTGTCTGAATATACCACAATTTATTCATTCACCTACTGAAAAAAGTTGTCATACAAACTTTTTATACTTGTCAGGTTACATATCTGTCTCCCTCTACTAGATAGTAAGCCCTTCAAGAACAGGGATGACAAGTTTTCGTAAACTTAGCGCCTAACAGAGTGCCTGGTACCTAGTTAATTCTGATAAAAGCTTGTTAAATGAATGAATGCATGAACAAACTAAGAAGTCAATGAAAAATATCCCACTGGCATCTACAGCTCTATCTGTTCACAGCTCAATGTACTCGCATCTTCTAATCACCTCCGAGTGGTCCAGAAAATCTTCGTAGACTTTCTGTCTCACAGAATCCTCCTGGGACAAAAAGACATTAGAACATACCTGGGTTCTTCTTTCTCCTTCAGGCCCTGTGTCTAACTACTCTCCAGGTTCTATTGCTTTTACCCTTGAAGTCTGTCCCATTAGCCCGTCTGCCATAGCCTTTACCACCGCTGAAGTTCAGATCCTGTTCATTTCTCCCCTGGGCTATTCCAACAGCCTCCCAGTCTCATTACCCTTCCCGCCAGAACACTCTTCACACTGGCCACCCGAGTGGTCGTACTAAGGTATCCCCTCTCCTGCTTAAAATTCTGCAATAAGCCCTCACTCCTTTGGGATTACAATGGCACTCCTTACGAAGACAGTTCAAAGCTACTTATGATTTAGCCCCTGAGATGGCATATGTGAAGCTCTTAGCACAATGCCTGGAACAGGAAAAGCACAATAAATGTTCACATTATTGCCATTGTTACTATAAAGCCTAGAGATGAAAAGAGTTTGGGAGGACGTGAGAATGGTCATCAAGTTTCTGATGGTCGGGCGTATGAAATATGCATCACATCCTTTCTGTCTTGTCCCAAGAGGCAGAATTGGGCTGATTGGGTGGCGGCTGCTGAGAGATAGGTTTCATTTTAATTGAAAGGAGACCTTTCTAACAGCTGAAAACATCCAAGAATCAGAAGGAAGTGAACACCACTGAACTGAAGGAGTGTGATTGGATGCTGAGATGTTTTTGAATCCTGGTGAGTCATTCACTGGATTCCCAAAGCCCAGGTAATTTACAAGGGAATTTAAGCATCAGGTGGGGGCAGGAGTGTGGACCGCATGACGTAATGGGCACTTACAACCTGTGGCTTCTGTGACACGGTGGGGAGAGCCCTGTCCAGTGTCAGTTCTACAAGCATCCCATGCACTCTGCCATCACCAAGCCCTGCTTCACACAACCTAACAATCCATTTCCATCACCATCGTTCGTTCTCTCCAGCCTGGACTATTTCAATAGCCAACTGATAGTTCTCTGAGCCCCTCCCCTCCCCCAGACCACACTTACAAAGTGGTCTTCTTAAGGCAACAGTGGATACCCTTCCAATCCTCTCCTCAAAAACCTTCCAAACCCCAGCCCCTCCCCACTCCCTCCATCATAAACCCCAAATGTCTAAACCTGTGGTTCCTGGCTGCACGACCTCTGGGGTCACATAGACTCACTTAGGTCTGAATCCAGGCTCTGCCACTTCCTATCTGCCTGACCTTGGGCAAATCATTTGTCCTCTCTGGGTCTCAGTTTCCTTACTGTAAATTGGGGGTGATCACGTTGACCTTGAAAGATGGCCATGAGGATAGAATGAGAGTTGTGAAGTCTCTAACAGAGGCCTGATCACCGTGGCCTCAGGACACCACGGTGCCACTCACCCTGCCTGGTCCAGCCCACCCACTGCCCCCAGCCCACCGTGTACATCGGGTTGCTGACCATTGGTCAAGTTCGTTCCCACAGTCTGGCTCACTCCTCACCTGGTTCAGCACCTTTTAAACCCCTGTTCATCCTTTCGGGGCAGATAAACCCCACTTCTTCTGTGAGCCTTTCCCCTGCAGGTCCCCACCAGAATGAATTGTCCCCACACATTCACTCCTACAGCATTTTGATCATGTCTACATTGGAGCATCTGCCTTGTTGACTCTGTTTCTGTGTCTGGTTCCCTTTGGACTGTAAGCTCCTTGAGGACAGCGACCTCGTCTAGTTCATTGCTTCTCTCTCTGTGAGCCCCATGCGTGGGAAGTATCATTCAATGGGAAGGTAAGGAGATTTTTAAAATAGCTTGAACCTAAGTATTTTCATTAAATGTTAGTTAAATAAGTGGATGGATGGGAAAGAAAAGTGGTCAGCCAAACCCTAGGTCTCACCCCAGCAGCCTTCCAATGAAGCCCTGGGGTGAGTGGTCTTTGGGAAGAGACAGCTCTACAGGTAGGTTTGCCACCCACCTTTTACACTGGGTTTACCACTCTGCAAGGAGGCTCCACCTCCAGAATTCCCCCAAGGGAATTCTCTAAACCTTCAACCACAAAGGCTTTTCTCATGAAAATTTCCAGAGACAGAAAAAAGAGGCCTCTGGTAGATCCTTCTGCCCTGTAGATGGAAAGCTCTGCCTGGCTGCCTCCGCCTCCCTCTGGAGCAATCCCAATTCCTGGGCCCCAGGCCTTAGAGCAGGAGGCAGCCTGAACAGCTTCTTAGACCAAGAGCTGGAGATCCTCTGTCAGATGCTGAGAAAATCAGTTGTAGAAATGCAGACTACCAAGGGGCTATAAAAGCAGAGGAGAGGGAGGGTTGCAGACCCAGTCTAGCCAAGTAGAGCCTGAAACAGCCCAGCCAAGACCTGGAGCCTAGGTCAGAGCCCATGTCCATTCAAGTGAATGGTGCCCGGAGCCCAGAGCGATGCCAGGCCCATACATACATACATACATACATATTTCGATTAGCTACACACACACACACACACACACACACACACACACACGCACGCACGCACGCCCTTCATCTTACAGTAGGAGGTCTAGGAACCGGACTCGGGAACTGGAGGTCCAGAACCAAACTGCGGCCCTGACCACTCACATTCTACAGCCCCCTGCCCCTCCAGCCAGGCCCCCAGCGCCCCCACCCCCACCAGCAGCAGCCCTGATGCTGGTGCCTGGTGCTGGTTCTCAGAGCAGTGGCAAAGGATTGGCCGAGCATCCTCCCAGCACTGGGTTCCTCCCTCAGCCGCAGCCTGAGCCCAGGCTGCCTGGAGCAGCGGCGCTCAGAGTCCAGCTACTTCAGCTGTGTGACGTTGCCCAGGCAAGTCATCTCTCTGAACCTCCATTTCTTCATCTGTGAAGTGTGAGGATAGTATGAGGTCACACACAACACTCGCTGCATGCCTCTCCACCCATCTCCTCCCCTTCTAGCCGTGCCAGTGCCAGACACCATGCCAAGGGCTGGAGCTACAGCCATAAACAGGAGAGCCTTTGTCCTCCTCAGGAACACACAGCTCGATTTCCTTACATTTCATATAGAGGTAATCGGGACCCAAAGATTAAGTGAAATGATAACGCTAAATGTCTGGGCATCCTGGGCATACATTAGGAGCTTAGCAATTATTGCCTCCTTTCTTTTTCTCTCCCGGACAGCTCTTCACGGAAAGGGACTGAAAATTGTTCACTGTCAGACTTCCTGGAATACAATAGGTGCTCAATAAATGTTGAGTTTATTCTCTAAATGGGCATTCAGGGAACCAAAGACTCAAAGACATTTCCCTCTCCGTTTCTCTCGCAATCTCTCTCTCTCTCTGTCTCTCTCCTTCTCTCTGTCTCTCTCCTCTCTCTCTCTCTCTCTCTCTCTCTCTCTCTCTCTCTCTCTCAACAAAAACAAAAACAAAAACAAAAACAGGAAACCAGGCATGAGCTTGGCTCCTCCCTGAGATGCGAGGTTGTAACCCACACTTCAGTCCCCCACCGCAGGCAGGTGAACTCCAGGCCTCCTGGGGCCCCACAGTCAGGGCTGACAGGGAAACAGACCGTGGACCCAGGCTCTTGTTTATTCATAACTCCCCTTGGGGGTAGGAATCTGAAGCCCTTCCTGCCCCCACTCCCACTTTCATTTTAATGAAATGAAGCCACTCCACAGCCCCTACCCCCAAACCTTCCTAAGGTAAGAGTGAAATTGATTTTCCCTTTTAACTCGAAAGCAAGATAAACACATGGCACCCTTAGGGGCGGAGGGGAAGCACTTAAAATAGCTCATCTTGGGGAGCAGGCTGCTGCATGCAGAGTTAGTCAGAGACACAGGCTGAATGCAAATCACAGCGGCGGCAGCTGGGCTCCCCCCACCCCCACCTGCCCTGGGGAGCAGGTGAGAAGCAGCACCTTTGCCCCCGTCCCCTCTGCCTCCCTCCAAGCTGGGGACCATCTGGCGGCTGACCTTTGTTCTCATAGAGTCTGACCTGGAAAGATTTCGCTCAGGTCAACCCCACCTATGCCCACAGCCCTGCAGTGCTGGGTGCTTACTACCCCTGGAGGCCGCCCACTGAGGCTCTCCTGTTAGAAACTTCTGCCCTTGGTGACCCATGCTGGGTGTCCCAGCACCTCCCCCCATTGATGGAGGTTTAATTTCGAGTGTCTCTTCCTCCCCTATTTATTTGTTCCCTGCAGGGATTGGAGAACCGAGATCATCCCCCCAAGTCTTCTTTTCTCCTGTCCGACCTCCCCAAGCTCCCAGCCATTGCACAGAGAGCCTGTCCCATGTAGAGAGGCTGCTGTCCACCCTTGTGTATCTGGGCTGGTGTTGGGCAGCGGCAGGTCTCCAGAGAGGATGCAAAGGAGGAGAAGGAGGAGGGAATGTTTGCGGAGGGAGGGGAACTGACCCTGACTAACACTTACATATGCCAGACAGACCGTGCATTCAGTTTGCTTCCATTATTTCATTTAATCCTCACCACAACTCTATATTTAGGGACTATTATTATCCCCAGTTTACAGATGGGGAAACTGCACCCTGGGGATTTCAACAACTGGCCCAGGATCACAAAAGCTGTGAGCTGCTCATAATCTCCCGAGGAGCAATCGTGGTCATTTTTCTGATGTGCATGCGGGTTTGGATGATCATAACAGAAAATGGGGATGCCTCGCTGGGGCACCTCACAAAGAAACCCCAGGAAAGCTGGGTCCGTGAGGATGGCAGTGCCTTGCTGTGGAGCAAGCAGGGGCCACGACCCTCTTCCAGAGCCCTGCTCTAGACCGCACCTGCGCCTGGAACCCATCCTGGAGTGACCTGGTCTCTAAGAGGATAAATCCAAGTTCCTGGCCCTGGCAGCTACGGGTCGTGACTCAGGCACCAGGGCTGCCATGGACGCCCCATCCCACAGACACCCACGTTGGGAGTCATGCTGGATGAATGTCTCTTTGGCATTCACACGTCCTGTTAGTACATGCCATCAAATAGTACGCAGCCACTTAACGCGAAACTGTCGCTCTATATTTATTGACATGGAAAGACGTCCACAACATATTGTCGAGAGAAATAAAAAGCATTTTACATGACAGCATGTGGAGTCTGCTCCCGTTCGTTTAAAACTGTGTCCATATGTGTTTACAATCAGAGGTGTCTGAGAACGTTCACCAGAACGGCACCAGGGGTTGTTTCTGGAAGTAGGATTTCAAATGATTCTTTTTACTTTCTTCTTGGTTCGTTTCTGGGACTGATTTTCATAATCATGAACACAGACCATATTTATTTTTAAAAAATTACAAACACTTTTCAAAAACTCAATATGCTATTTAGTTAGTTTTGATATAGGACAGGGGACAAAAGGGTGTCTGCGCTTTCTCTTCCTCTCTCTTCCTCCTCCTTCTTCCTACCTGTCCTTTCTCTGTGTCACAGCCAAATTCTCATGCAGGGGCCCTCTGTGTTGGGGTGGCTTTGGAGTGAAGTGACCAGAGTTTAAATGTCAGCTCAGACCCCCTGTGTAAAATGGCCATGATGAGACTTTCCACTCATTAAGGTTATTTGAACAATAAGATTAATTATGTGGAGGCACGTGGACCATACCCCACACATATTCGGTGCTGAATGAATGTTTGTTGGTGGGGGCAAGCATGCCACACTAATGAAAAGACCAGGCATCCAGAAGCCTTGGAAGCACAACCTCTCACTGACATGAGGAGAAAATGCCTTTGTTAAGTAGCTGGGATGACTGACTCAAAGCCATGCAGTGTTCTCACTCATGGCCCAGATAACATTTATTTAACATACATGTTTAACTAGTATGTTTACCTGTCTCTCCATGGACCACATCTAGCCCACACACAGCCTGTTTTTGGGTGGCTGTCAAGCTAAGAATGGGTTTTACACGTTTAAAGGGTTGAAACTAGTCAACAACACACAAAGAAGAGTATGTGGCAGAGACCATACGTGGCCCCAAAGCCTACAGTACTTATCATATGGCTCTTTACAGAAAAAGTGTCCGTGGCAGGGGTCAGGAGCATCTCTGTCATACCCTGGCTGCTGGAGGACAAACAGCGAATGGAAGAAGGAAACAACACAACCCAGAAGCCCAGGGCTGTCTCCCTGCACTGTACAGGGAGGCCAACACTCCTGATGCTGAGTCCCCGAGAAAGACTTTGTCTCCACATGCTCTGGCTAGGGAGGTGGGGACCTGGGTGGGACGTCTGGGATGATTTCCATCCCAGAGAGTAAGATGGAGTTTGGGGCTGCAGGGGAAAGCTTCAGTTACGCAGAAAATGTGCCCTGTGAGTTGGGTAGTATTAATATCCCTGCTTTCAGAGGAGCACACTGGGGCTTGGAGAAGACAGGCAGTCAGCCCACGGTCACACGGCCGGTGAGCAGAAAGCAGGGATTCGAGCCCAGGCCACATAACCCTCAGTCCTGTGTCCTGACCTTTGCCTGCAGGGATGTTCCTGGACAGGGCAGGATCA
The DNA here is from genome assembly GCF_057876585.1 of Rhinolophus sinicus. Classification (NCBI taxonomy): domain Eukaryota; kingdom Metazoa; phylum Chordata; class Mammalia; order Chiroptera; family Rhinolophidae; genus Rhinolophus; species Rhinolophus sinicus. The sequence continues at coordinate 25,798,254 of NC_142514.1, forward strand.
GTTAGATGTGGGTCCTCAGGTAAAGTTACCTGGAACATCAGTGACTCACCTGAGTCAAGTGGACCTCTGGGGGTCACTGTTGCCACCTACCCAGTTGCTCAGACCTGCTGTGGCCCCGCCTCTGCAGAGAGATCAATGGCTCTTTGTGGACACCCACCTTCTGGTTACTGGCCAGGTGGGCCAGGCACCATGGGGGGGTCTTCACATACCCCATCATCTCCTTCCTTCCCCACACCCATCCACAGCATGTGGACAATGACTCCATTTTGCAGACGGGAAAATCGAAGCTCAGGGAGTTTACAAAAGGTCATGCGGTTTGTAAATTGCAGATTCTGGACTTAAAACCAGCTGTCTCTAACTCTGGAGTCTACACTTTCCAAAGCTGCCTCTTCTGTGGGGTGGGTGGGGTACCTCCTCCTCATCTCCTCTGGGGGCACCCCCTTCTAGGAGATGCAACAGCGAGCAAGCAGCCTGCCCAGCTCCCACTGGCTCTGTCTCGGAGAATCTCAGCCAGTCAAGTGTAGCAGGATTGGGTCTGCCGAGACAGACTAATGAAGCAATTTAAAAACAATTGTTTGGAACACACAGACATCTGGGTAATAATAGACTACAAGACAACTGACCAGTGAATTTTCTCAGGGCCACTCACAGAGCAAGTTCTACCTGAGAAGACTCACTGGAGGTCCCGCAGGTATCCCTCACCGTAAGGGTTTGCCTCATATCACAGGATGGGCCTGCCCCTTCTTCCAGCGTGTCCTGGCCGGGCGCTGTATGTGTGTGTCTGAGATGCTTCTGTGCAAACATACACAGAACAGGTACATGCTCAGCTTGACAGTCTCGTGCATTTACACAGCTACACATACATTGGCATACATGCAACAGGACGCCCGTGTACACATACAGCTCTATACTCTCAGGCACATGCCCACATATATTGCTTACATATGCATGAGCATATGCAAATATACACGCCTGGATACACGGAACACAATACTGCCCCCCAATTCTTTACCTCTCCCTGTATTCCCATCCTGTGCCATGTGATTCTGCAGTGCTTCCCATTGAGGGGAGCAGAATGTATTGCCCTGCCGTTTGACTTTGCATTGGGTCACGTGACTTGCTTTGGCCAATAGATTAGACAGATGTGATGGAGTACCAGTTCTAAGACAAGGTCCTAAGACACCGCATATGTTTCTGCTTGCCTTCTTGCCTTTATGTCAACATCATAAGAACATCCTTGGGACAGGCCATTGATCGCAGCAGGAGGATATGACACATTGCAGCAGAGCCACTCCAAGAGGACCCAGCCTAGATCAGCTCAGCCCAGGCAAGCCAGACGCGTGGGCAGCGAGAAATGGGGTGGTTTGTTATGTAGCAAGAGCTAACCAATAGGCACATCCAGGGAGACACGTGAACAGAAACACAAAGACATGCACCCAAACAGCCCCAGCACACACATGCATGCACCTGCACACACACAGGCACTTTTCTGCACAAGCACATTTTCAAATACAAGCACTAGCTTACCAATAGAAGGGCTTTACCAACAGAAGGGCTTGTAGGGGACAACAGTGAGAGTGGAACCCTATCTTAACCGACCTTCGTCTCTGGGAGGCTCTTTCTTGCTGTCAGCGGAGAGTCTGTGAGTATAAGGTGTTTGACCCAAAATTCTTTTATAGACTTCAAGGGGAGAAGTCTCTGGCCCCACAGAGGCAGAATTTTTCTAGAGCCTTCTCTGAGCAGCTCTAACAAAGGCCCCAGTGTTGGCTCAGATTGCAGCTTCCTCAGGAAGGAGGAACAAGCTGTCACCTTGTGACTTGGGAGCAAGAACAAAGGGAACTGCAGAAGTGGCGTGGGTGGGGTGGGGCAGGGCTGCTCCACCAATGGGGGCATCCCAAGGGCATAGGCCCTAGGTCCCCTCAGTCTGTGTCCTGGGTTGTTCCCTCAGGTGCGTGTGTGTCCAAGTGCTCAGTAAGGCTGATCCCACAGGAGGCCTCACACAATGTCTACGCCGGAGCTGGGCTGGGCCCTCCTCACTTCCTCTGGGGTGGGGAACATGCGCTCTAGACAGATGTCACAGACTCCTCCATAATTAGCTGCTAGGTGTGAACATGGGCCCAGTAAGGTGGTATAGCTTAAAGGGGGTGGGGAAGGAGGCTTGGGCTCTTAAACCAAAGGACCAAGATTCTAATCCTATCTCTACCACTAGTAGCTGGGCAAGAATCTTAGTCTCTCTGCACCTCAGTTTTCATACCTGCAAAATGGAGCAGTAATACGTGAAGATGAAATGAGATCATCACTATGAAAGCCCCTGACTCAGTGCCTGGCATACAAGCCTCAATAAAGGGTAATAGCTATTACTACCCTTCTAAACCATTAGCTCGTAAGGGCTAGAGCTATACCAGTTTCATTCAATTTTGTACAATTGTAGCCCCAGGGCCTGACACATAGCAGACATTCAGTAAAAGTGTTGAATGAATGAACTAATGAATGATGACATAGAAGACAGAATGAGAGTTTGAATGAAGGTCTCCAAGATCTTTAGGGACACGGATCAGGGTTAGATTGCAAGGCAGATGGGAGCTGCTAGACATCAGGTAGTGATCATGTGGAACAACCATTTTCTATAATCCCTTCCATGCTCATAGCTCCACGTAGCTACCCAAGCATGTTTACATCACCACTACCCCCATTTTAGAGATGGGGAAACTGAGAGTTGCAGAGTAGAAACCAGCTCTTTTGACTTCAAATCTCAGGTGCCCTCCACTACCCCATAGCTTTTCTCAGAGTGAGAAGGAATTTCGAAAGCTGTTACTCCAACTTCTTTCTCATTAAAAGATAGACCTTTAGAGGAAAAATTACTATCTCAAGGCCACACAGTGAGGAGGACCCTGTGTTTCTTGGATCTGAGGCCAGTGCATCCTCTCAGGGCCCCTGAACATCCTGCGACATATACGTGATCTAATCTGTGCAACTGCAAGCTCATGACACACAGCGCAGGACGGATTCCAGCCCTCGGGTCTCAGGCATGGGAACAATCAGCCTGTGTTCTTGTGGGTGGGAAGGGAAAAATCCAGCCACCTGATCAACAAACATTTATTAAACACCTACTGCATGTCAGTCTTCTATGCTATTGCTAGGATCCTAAAGATAGAAAAGATATAGACCCTGCCCTCTCTAAGGGGCCGCAGTCTATGAGAGAGACAGATATATGGACAGAAAATCACAGTGCATGGCAGTTTCTAGTGGGATAGGAAACGCTAAGTGAATGGAGAATTGGGGGTTTCTAACCCAGACTGGAGAGGTCAGGCAAGCAGAGCCAAATGGACGCTCACAGGAGCCCCCCAGAAGACGGAATCCTGTACCTATTCAAACCAATATTATTGCTCAGTCTTGAGAGGCTCAGCCTGTCCTCTAGGTCCTGTGCAATTCAGCTTTGCTGCCACATTTGCATCCCACTTTTCAAAATAAAAGCCCAAAAGATAACAGCAGACCCTCCCATTCTCCTTCACCTTTGAGGTCCTCACTCCCCACTGACATCCATACCCCCAGCTGCTTATCAAAGGAAGCCTTCCAGGCCTCTGCCCAGGAGGAGCTCTGCTAAACAAAACTGTCTTCCATGTCTAAATTTCCAATGGTGAGTTAGGGCTTCTTCTGACGAAGTGCCCCAGGCAGCATCTCAGCTGGTCCTCTCATTAGGGGCTGCAGGGAAGTAGTCCTGAAGCAGATGACACCTGAGTTGGGTCTTGAATGAAGACTAGGTGCAAGCAGGGGGGAGAGTAGAAAGCAAGCTCCAGACAGACCCGAGGCTGCAAAAGTGTGAAAAAGCCTGACCTGGCTAAGGAACAACAGGCCGCTCCTGTGGCCGCCATGGAAAGATAGGCTGAAGGAGCAGAGAAGTACTGAGGAAGCCAGCAGCCCCAGCCTGGGGATGGGCTTGGTCTGGCAGCTGTCGTATGGAGCCCATGAAAGACCAGGGTGGGGTTAGAATTCTGCACTCCCATTTGTCCATTTAACAACTATCTGTGTTTGGAGAGGGGCTTCATCATGCTGGTCTGTGGGCCACAGTGGGGACTTTGAATTTAATTCTACCCTGTTTCCCCAAAATGAAGATAGCCGGACAATCAGCTCCAATGCGTCTTCTGGAGCGAAAATTAATATAAGGCCTTATGTTATATTATATTATATTGCATTGCATTACATTACATTACATTACATTACATTACATTACATTATACCTGGTGTTATAGTAAAATAAGACCGGGTCTTATATTAATTTTTGCTCCAAAAGACGCATTAGAGCTGATTGTCCGGCGAGGTCTTCTTTTCCAGGAAATGCGGTAAGTGATCTGGGGAAGCCACTAGAGGGTAGGCGGGTAGAATGAATGGACTGGATTGGATCACGCTGGGATTGGGAACAGACGGGAAAGAAGAATGGTCTGAAGCCTGAACCTGGGCCCCTTGAGGTTCAGGCCTGAGAGATGAGGAGGAAGCTGCAAAGGTGGTTGTGCGGACAGAGCCAGGAGTGCAGTTTCCAGGCTCTCGCCCTCACATGGGAAGGTGCTCACTCGGGTAGTAAATGGCCATCAACTGTGATTGGATGGCCGTCAGCTGTGGCTAGTTGGCCGTCAGCTGTAACCAGTGAGCCACTGGCCACTAATATAACTGCTGTGGCTATGCTAGCAGCAAATGGGGACTGGCAAGAAGATGGTGGCTGGGCTGGCAAGTGCGGATTGTAGTTAGGACAGCGGGTTGCGGACAGTATGGCTCCTGCTTCCTGCATCTCCAACCCAGCCGCCAGCGAGACTATAGTGGCATGACTCCCGTATCTATGGATCCGTGGGTGTTCCTTTTTGGCCTCACTATGTCCTGCATTCTTATGTGGGGAGTGGGACCAGAGACCCCGCAGGCCGCCCTGCATGACAGGTGGGCTGAGGGACAGTCAGCAGAGGAAACCAAGTAAAGAAAGGGCTTCAAGGAGGAGGACTGGCCAACGTGTCACCTGCTGCTGCAGGGTGTGGAGGCCTGACCACCGGGCTTGGCAGCGCGGACGTGGAAGAGACCCCGCCCTGGAGCAGAGTAGTTCTGGTGGAATAGGCTCAAGAGAGAAAGTAGGGAGAAGGCCTGGACCCACCAGCACCGAGCACTCTCTCTGGGAGTCTGCTGCAAAGGGAAGCAGAGACACAGTCCTGCAGCGTTGGGGAGGGTGAAGTCAAGAGAGGTGTTTTTGTTTTGTTTTGTTTTTAATCGAATCATATAATTAGAGAGATGTGTCTATGATGTGAATGATCCAGCTGTGAGGGGGAAAGGTGATGAGGAGGGGGTGTCCATGAGTAGGTTCAAGGGATAAAGTCAGGGGAAAAGTGCAGGGGTTGGCCTTACACAGGCGCCAGGTGCTTTCTCCATAGTCACAGGAGAGGGGACAGATTGCGTGGGCACAGGGAGCTCTGTAGCTGTGAGATGGGAGTTTGTGAAGTTCACTTCTGATTGCATCTGTTTTCTCGGGAAATAAAAGGTAAAGTTGTCAGCTGACCGTGGGGAGCAGGGAGGGGTTAGAGGTGATTTCTCCCGAGACTATTTCATCCTGGGTAGCCATGGGCTGGACCACACTGCATCTTTCCTGACTTACTAGACGTAAAAAGGACAGAGCTGCCTCTGCCCTGAGCTTCTGTCCACCCCGACACCTGCCCAGGACCCCAGAGGGCCCTGAGGGTGCCCCACTAGCACCCAGACCCTCCACAGCACCTCTCAGCACTCTTCCTGACAAGGTATTTCCGAAACGGATCAGGAGGTCTCAGAGAGCCTAGCCCCATCCAGCCTGCCCCCAGCCCACGTGGCCTGCCCCACCCAGCCCCAGTGGGCAGGGCATAGGGCGGGAGCTCAGTGGCTGGGAATCAGGTGGAAATCTCCTGCAGGTGTCTACGGGAGGCAATGCCTGCAGCCAGCCCTGCTCGCAGCCAGTGACAAATCTCATATCCAGAGACTCTTTGGTGTTACTGCTAAACTGCGTGATTACACTTGTCAGACCCCTCAGAGGAAGGCAGACAGACTTCCCGTGCCTTCAGGTGCCTGCGTGATAGAAAAGGAGAAGCAGCTGTCAGCTTGGGCCTCTTTCTCCCTCCCCTGCTCTGGCTCCTGCTCTGAGCCTCCCCACAGCAGCAGTAGTGCCATGGGACAATGCGGGGGGACAAACCTTCCATCCCAGCAGCTCATGTTTCTGGGCCAGACCTTGTGCCAGTCACTAAACACACATTAGTTCATTTAATACTCAGAACAGTACTGTTTTCATCTACATTTTACCAATGATGGCACTGAGGCTCAGAGAAGTTAAGGAACTTGCCCAAGGTCACCCAGCTGGGAAATGGCAGAGACAGGACGCGAAGCTCAGCCTGTCCATTGATAAAGCACTCCACAGCACCTCTAAGTGCTTTTCCTCCCAGGGTTTTCCAGAAACGGGTCACTGAGCACCCAGAGTGTTCAGGCCCATCTAGATTCTCTCCTGGCCGATCTGGCCAGGGTCACACTGCCCAGGTCCAAATCCTACTCAGTCATCTACTACCTTGGTGCTTTTGGACATGGTATATGAACTTCCCTAAGTCTCTATTTTCCTATCTGTACAACGAGGCCCTGACAGTACCTCCCTCCCAGGGTTGCCACAATAGCCTTGGCCATGCTGAGCCTGATCCTCCTCCCATCAACGTGCCCTAGAATATGGCATCAAACCCCAGGCACGGGCAGGGCCGAAAGAGGCCATCTCCTCCATCATTCTGGTCATTAGGCCTCTACTGATACAGCCTCACAGCCACATCACTTCCTTGGCTCACATAAAGCTTGTAGTCCTCTCTGCCTCCCAGATCTTTTAAACATCAACAAGCCTCCTGGCGTTTGTATAAAGAGAGTCACCCAGAGCTCGAAAGAGTGAGGTGCAAAGTCCCTTCCCAGAGGCCTGTGCAGCGTCACACACCTGTTCCCATTATCCAGGAGCCACCAGATGGGTGTTCTATGTAGATAAGATTGATTATAAATGCAAATTGGGAGTGGGCTGGAGATTGACTGGGAGGAAGCAAAACAGTGGGTGAAGGATTAAAGCCGGGAGGAGGGAAGAAAATGAGGAGCAGGAGGAGAGAAGACAGTGGGGAAGGAGCCAGAAGCCGGGCCTGAGCTCATGACTGCAGGAGGTGAGGTTTGAAGAAGCCCTGCTGTTGGTTAAGTAAAAGCTCTGCAAGGGTGAGAACAAGAAGAGCCTTGGGAGAGTCCTGCCAAATTGTGTGACCTCTTCGAAGCAGGATGGGGGCCATATAGTCAGAGGGGGCCACCAGCTTCCGCAAGACCAGAGAGACCCGATGTGAACTGAGCACAGCTCAGTTAATCCACACACAACCTTGTGTCCCTTTTACACACAGACGATAAGGGCACTTGGCTCTCTGCCTGGTGAGAAATCCCCAAGAAACAATTTGCCAGGGCTTCTTGTAAACCTCCAATGACAGGGAACTCACAACCTTGGGAGACTCTATAGCTAGTGCATGGCCACCCCGGGTTCACATGTAGGTGAACTTGACTCCACAGCCCACAGTCACAGGACTTGGAAACTTCCTCACGGGCCTCCCTGCCTCTCAGGACTAGGTGTCCTGCCGGATACTCTAAATACAACGTCATAGCTTCCCTCATGCCCACTGCCCCAGAGAAGGGCTTAGAAACCCAGGTGGAGCAAGTTGAGGTGGGATGTTTGTGGTCTGCTCACCCAAGGTCTCCGCCTGGACAAGGGAGCGTCTATTACTCTGAGGCTACTTGTGGTTGGAGATGGCTTGGGCTGGGCTGATGTGAGACAAACAGACATAGTGAGATAAGAGGAGGGGGAGAGAGAGAGAGAGAGAGAGAGAGAGAGAGAGAGAGAGAGAGAGAGAGAGAGAGAGGTGAAATCCAACAGGCGCCCCTGAGTAGACTATCCTGCAGAGCCCAAGAGTATGTCAGTTCTTTCGTCCACCTAAGACAGAAAAAAAGGTAATAATCCCTGATTACAGGGACCCTAACTCCCTCAATAGGAGTTAGGCAAATAAGTGAGGCTCGCTTCAGATGGTTTGGGACCAGGGAGATGAAGCCCAGCTGATGGCACATTCACCATTCTTCATCCTCTGCCTGTGGCAGACATCACTAATCAAGCTTGGTACTCTTAAGGCTAGATGGTGGTTTTATTTTAGATAACAACACCTATCTTAAGGGCCTTGGACCCCAAGTGAATATAACCTCTAACAATATGAAAGGCTTGGAAGGCCAGATTGAACTTTACCGTGGCAATCAAGGGCAAATCTCTGAGCCTTTCAACTACTTTCACAACTCATTGGTTTTGGAGTGCAATGTCCTGGCACTGGTCACAAGTGGCCAGTGTTTTAGCCTGAGCCCACATAGGACAGGACAGGATACCACATCTGTGCATCCTGTCTTTGCTGGTTTTGGGCCCAGCACACCAATATTTGCAATCAATGCTAGGGAAACTGAGTGATTCTGGCCATGGTGTTTGCTCTGCCCAGCACCCGGCCTACTTATTTTCTTGGAACAGTGTAATCATAGACTCAGGACTATTTTTAACTGATTAAGAGGAAATCCGGGAATCAGAGTTTCTTTTTAACAGCTGTGCCGCCAAAAAGGTGCTACTACAAACACCAGCAATTATTCCAGAACACGCACATAAAGCATCATTTGGGCTTCTGCTCAGGAGCTCCCATTTTATCAATGTTAGCCCCTCTATACATGGCTATTAGGATGAATTAGGGCAGCCAGAGAGACAATCATCCACTAAGGATGTCCTCAGAGCCCGAGCCCACACAATTAGCAAAGTCATCTCAGTGTCACTTATGGGAGAGCCGATCCCCATGGCAATGCAGTCAGGGTATGATTGGCTGACTTTAAGCGATGAGATGCCTACAGATCAATGTACAAGCTATGACCTGGCCTGGGAAACGGCCTAATTAAGAGTTTAGGGGAGGCTGAAAAAGAGGAATCCTTGAAAGGGACTGTAGCCAGCTGTGTACCCAGAGACTGGCCTGAGAAGGCAAAGGTTGGCAATTGCACCTTAAACATGCTTCTTCACTCTGGCTAGTGTTTGGAGCTTCATCCCATGTTTCCTTCTACTATAGAGCCTTTTAGAGCAGAAAGGGCACACTCAACCATCTTTCATACTCTGCTGTGGCAGACATTACTAATCGATCATGACCCTCTTCTTGCTAAGGCTGGATGTTGATTGAGACTACTTCAGCCCAGAGCTCCAGCCAGCCACGACCATTGAAAATGAGATAATATTTAGTTGCTAGTCTGCTTTATAAGCTCCTTTTATGATTAAGCTGGCTCAGAATGGGAATTATTGACCTTCCCACTACTGTCCATGAAGGATTATCTTGGCATTTGTTTTAATTTTGATGTACTAATGTAGGGTGTTCAAAAGGATATTTATGACTCCAAGCAATAAACTTGGCCTCAGAAGGCTGAGAGCACCTTATTGAGTGCTGATTGGATGGGGCTCATTTAATGTTTTGTCTGCCCAGCACGCCATCCATCTTCTAGGAGCAGCTGCTCCCTCTTTTCTCTTCAACAATGTGGTTTTAGGGGGCCACCAATCACAGTACTTACTCCATGGTTACACTGAGTAGTTCAGATGTAGCCTACTCATGGACCAGATACCTGCTCTGGGCCAGACAGAGGCATTCCCTGAGAGTTTTGGACCCAGAATTAAGGGAAGAGGGCCTGGTCCTCCCTGGTGATTAAATAGCGGGGTGCAAGGTATGGAAAATGCCAATGGCCAATTCTTGGCATATGGAGGAATTTGGCTTAAGGGAATAATGCTCGCATCTAAAGATGAGCAAGATGGAGCAAGAGAGATGGAGGGTGAGAAAGAGATAGAGACAGAGAGGGAACCTGGTAGTTCTAGTTTTCCCCTAGGCCAAGGTACTCCCCTTCAACACTCACACAAGTCTTCTAACAAAGTCCCTTTGATGGTTACATTTTGAAGTTGAGTTTCTGTCACTTGCAACCAAGAACATGGACAGACACCAATGCATAGCAAAGACCCAGAAAAGGAAGATAAGACCATTGGGTGGGAGTCCTGGAGGCAAACATAAAAAGATACCTGGGATAAGGGTTCTCTGCATCCATGAAATGCAGGTAGTCGTAGTGACAGAGAAAGCCTGATCTGGTAGGGAACCACAAATGAGGAAGAGATTTGGACAATTCTACTATTTATGAAGTTTAGTCCCATTGGCTGGTCCTGGGTGGTATGTTGCCTAGATCCATGCTTGTTATGCATGAGGTCAATAGAGTATTCTAAGATTCTCTGAGGCAGGCTAATCTCTGTGTTCTCTGTGTACTTTGCCCCAGGGTTCCCAAGGAGTGGGGTAATATCCTGGGTATAGGGAAAAATAAACACATTCCTGGGAAAAGGGGCCCAATGTACACTGCCCTCTGCCCAGAGAACAGTAGCATCCCAGAGTCTCACCTGTGGGACATGCACTTCTGAAAATAGCTAGGACAGGAGGGGGTCTTGTTCAAACACCTACATTTTTATCCATGCTTCCAAAACAGGTCTGTTGGTACCTACTGTATAACAGATCACACGCTGGGCGCCTCAGATATAAACACACATGGTCTTGGCCTCGAGGAAGGCTCAGGCTAGTGGGGCAGAGAGACGTTAAACAGAAAACAGTGCAGTGGTTTTCAACAAAGGTGTGTGATAAAATTCTAAAAGGCCATAGAAGGCGTGGTAAGTCAGCCTAAGGGGTTAAAGCAAGCTTCACCTGAGAAGTGATATGTGAGTTGAGTAAGAGCGTGTTCAGAGGACAAGATCCCAGGGTTTTCCTCAGATTCCCAGAGCACCACTAGGTAGTATGGTAGGTACTTCACACTCACCCTCAAACATGTCTTCCTGTACAACAGACTGAAAAGCTAAAAGCTACATTTCTCTGATACCCTCTGCTAACTAGGGTTTTTCAAAACTAGGGTGACCTAAGTTTTGCCCAGCAGACGGATGGGATGAGACATGGAAGGTGGAAATGAACCAGCTACGGGATCTTCCACAGAAGCTTTGGCTAAAGGTCCACGATGAAGCCCGTAGTCACAGGTGCTGATCAATGGGAGAGGGTAGCCAGGGGGCTTCAGTAGAACAGTTCTATTTTATGGCAGGACTTTTTTCCTGGCTTTTTTCCCCCAACCCTCCCAGATATTCTGTTACTCCCTGATTCTTATAATAAATCTATTTTTATTGAAACCAGCTAGAGTAGATTCTATCTGCAATGAAGACTCCTGAGTATAGCACCAGGTTCTGCTTCGGTCTTCCATCCATTCTAGCAGTATGTACAGTGGTTAGGAGCATTAACTCTGGCTTTAGAAAAGCCTTGGTTCAAGTCCCAGACCTCCCATTTTCTGCCGATCTGGTTTCTCCACCTATAAAATGGTGGTAATGATAATATGTACCTCAGGGTGTTGTTACAAAGCTCCAACGAGATAATGTATGTAACTCACAATACTAGACATATAGCAAGTTCTGGACAGACAATTGTTATTATACTTATGCTTGGGTTTCTCTGCCAGCCAACCCAGTCTTCACACTGTTGTGAAAAGCCAATTTAAGAGCGGACAAAAGAACATTCATGGCATAAAAAAAGGAAACCTTGACAATCACAAAATAAACTGAATAAGATGAAATGAAACCGGAGTAAATGCACAGCCCTAATCTTAGGTAAAGAAAATCTGAACAAAGACAGGAAGGCTGAGACACAGGGCTTGGTTGCAATATAGATGAGACAGATTAGTGGGATTAGAAAACATATCAATGGGCATCACTAATGTGATGTCACCAAAAAGCTAATATATAGTCTTTGGCTGTGTTAATAAAGGTAGAATGTAAAGAGAGGGAGGTGGAAACCCTCTTCTATTCTGTCTTGATCAGCCCACATCTACAAAGTTGAATTTAACTCGGAGAAATCTACCCATGAGAAGGAGGCAAAGACTGGTGTGAGTTATAAGCACCTGGGATAATAACTAACACTAACTGATCCTTTACTATGTGCCGGAAGCCACTCCTAACCCATTCTTAACTTTTCTCTCAGCAGGATAGACTGGACCTTATAGAAGCTGGGTGGGCTATGCAGAGTCAGTCTTAATAACAGCCATGACAAGGATGGCAAATGTGTGGCATCCATGCCATCACTCGCCCCTCCCATCCCATGGGAGACATCACTACTCAATTAAAGAACTTACTAAGTCCAAATGTGGCTTTCAAAAAATCCTCTCCACCCAGCATTGCATTCAATCAAAGCTGAATCCTATAGGCAAGTCCTTCACCACAAGGACAGGATGGATCCATGGTGACCATGTTGTGAATTGTGACCAACCTAAGCAGGGATGGATAAACGTTCTTTCAAAAATGGGCTGAAAGACATGAAAGACTAGCTGGCAGGACCTGGGTGGGGGGGCAGACACAGACCAGCCACTTTTCTTTAGCACTGCAGGTGTAGAAACCTGGTGTTACTAATGCACTAAGAATGGATCAAGCTTTGTGACAGAGACAACTTTATATGTTTACCAAATCCCATGTTATTTTCTTCTTCCTGGTACATAGGAAGACTACATTTCCCAGCCTCCCTTGCAGTTAAGTTGAGATCATGTGACTGGGTCTAGCCAATGGGTTATGAGCAGAATTAATGCATATCACTACTAGGCCAGACCATAAAACCCCCGGTTGAGTGGTTATTCATGCCATTTTCTACCCTTCTATGTGTTGGAGATGGCAGCATTGCAAGATGGAAGGAGCCTGGACCCCTGAGTCACCAATGGGAGAAAAGCTCCATGAGTTGCTGCCCAACCCACATCAAAATGTAATACGAGCAAAAACTAATTGTTGTGTTAAGTTACCAAGATGTCAGAGTATATTTGTTAATTCAACAGAGCCTAGCCTAGCCTGACTACAAAAAGGTTAGCACTAGTGTCTCTCCAAGTATAGTCTGGGATTAGAATCACCCAAGAAGTTTATTAGAACTGTACATTCTTGACTCCACCTGAGAGGACCTGGAACCCTAAATCCTGGGAAGGGCCCAGGAGTTTACAATTTTAACAAGCAGTCTAGTGATTCTTGTTCTCCTCAAAGTTTCAGAACCACTTACTGCTCAACTACTCTCGTAGGGGCCAATTTATCACTTTAAGGTGAGAAATAGAATTTTCAAGCAGAGTGGAACCCTGGGGTCAGCTGGCCAGGAATACCTTTACCTGTGGACATACTCAGATGTAAGTGAAAGAGACTGAATTCCCACCTGAAGACCACTTGGGGCTCTGGAGTCAGCCCTGGGAATTTGAGAAAGGGAAACTTAAATGTCTTAGCATGAACCGTGTGGCCTGAGACTGTCCCAGCCATCACTGCACACTCATTTGGAAGACATCCTGCAGAGACCAAACAGGGGACCTTCTTCTCCAGACCATGCTAAAAGCAGCTAACCAATGTCCTGCTTCTGCATCCACGCTCTTTAGACTCCAAAGATCACCCCTTCCACTTTCCCAGCCACTCCTCAGGCAGGAGCCAACAGTAAATTAAGTGATGCCCCTGAGGGCATCCCAGGAGAATTCACACAATGCCTCTGTGCTCCCTTACCATTCATGTCCAGCATGGGATTCGGTGGGGAAAGAAAGCACACACCTGGTGTATATGTTGACCTTTAACTCTTCCCTATTTTCACGGTGTGAGGGCACCTTCTCCCTTCGTCTGCTGAACATGTGGGCTCCAGGGCACAAGATGGACTTGAGTCCCAGCCCTGCCACTTACTGAGTAGGTAAATTGGGGCAAACCATTGCATCTCTCCAAGCTGCAGTTTCCTTACCTATCAAGTGGCGATAAAATAATACCCACCTTCCACAGTTGTTGTAATGGTTACATGACACCTGTATTTTTGACAGCCCCAAGCCTTACCCTTCAAGTAGAGTACTGAATAAAATGTTGTCAAACGACTTGAAGGAGGTACTCTATATGTGATGTTTATGAATGACCAGATATGTTTGTGGGAAGAAGGGCAGTGGGGTGGGGGAGATGGAGATTAAGAGCCTGCATTTTGAAGACTGAGAAACCTTGACTTGAGTTATAGTTACCCTGTGGAATATTAACACGGAAAATGAATCAACTGCAGCTACACACAAACAGCTTGAAGGCACCTTAGAAAATAAGCTGAATACAAAAGTTGCAAAATAACTTTTTTTGTTTACCAATAATATAATACCCAGACTTTATGTTTTAAAAGAAAACAATGAAATTATAAACACAAAATTCAGATAGTTACCCTCAGTAGGGGGCAAGAAATTATCATTAGGGAGGAGGACAGTTGTGTGTCATTGGTTTGGGAATGTTCTCGTTCTTAAGTTGGGGTAGAAACAGTGGTGTGCATTTTACTATCTTCATTTTATATATATACACACACACACACACACACACACACACTTATACTTTCATATGAATCAGATGACATAAAAAAAGGAGAAAACAAAGCAACGCCTTGTTCCTGTGTAGTGCCATACAAGCAATTTCCCATAAGAGTAACAACAACAAATCCCCATCCTGTTTGTCTATTGAATCCTTACCATCACATTAATAACAACAAATATTCATGACTCCTTGGACCAGGTCCTGCTCTGAACAGTCTACATGCACTAACATATTTAACTTCCATGAAAACCCTATGAGGTAAGGATCTACTGTGTTTCCCCGAAAATAAGACCCAGCTGGACAATCAGCTCTAATGAGTCTTTTGGAGCAAAAATTAATATAAGAGCCAGTCTTATTTTACTATAAGTAAAATATTTTACTATAAGTAAAATAAGACGGGATCTACAATATAATATACTATAATATAATACTGGGTCTTATATTAATTTTTGCTCCAAAAGATGCATTAGAGCTGATTGTCCTACTAGGTCTTATTTTCAGGGAAACACGGTGTTATTATCTACATTTTGCAGATGGGGAAACTGAAAGAGGTCACCTTGCCCAAGGACGTGCATGTACTAGTGGCAGAGCCAGGATTCACACCCAGCCCACCCAGCTCCGGAGCCCGTGTCCCTAACCACTTGGATTCAAAGCCTGTCCTGAGCCTGTGGTTTGCCTTGTTCGCCTCAGTACTCCCTTTGTCGTCATACTGGCCCCTTTCAGGAGCAGGTTATGATTCCCATATTCCAGAAGAGGAAAATGGCTTGCTCTGGCAGGCAGGGAGCACATTCGGACACCACCCCCTCGCCACATCCACCCAGCTGATGGATCATAGCACAACTCAGGTCCCCCTGTAGGCAGGTGCCATTAATCAATCAGAGTCGGCCCACACCTTGAAACCTGTTTGCCACCCCTCAGCTGCAAACGACCTCCGCTTCTGCAGGTCCTCAGAGGCCCTCCCAGCCCTCCTGTCTGAAAGAGCTCTTCCTGCCTACCTCCCTTCATGTCTCCCTCAGCTGTGGGCAGTGCCTGGCTGCCACCTGGGCAATCCTGGCCCCGACGGGTTGGTGTTCCCTTTGCCCAGTGCTCCACTTCTGTTACAAATCAAAACTATCCTTGGACCAGCTTCTGATGCCCCATGCCTCAGTTTCCCCAAATGTGAATTGAATAAAAGGCTGCGTGATCTGCCCTGAGCCTGAAAGCACAACAGCTGTTTCCTGTGCTTTCTGCTTCTCTTGGAGAAAGAGGCCAGTTAAAGACCAGGCTCACTTGGGGCTCCATTTCTGGAGAATTGAAACTTTGGGGCACTGCTGCCCTTGCCCCTGAGCCCTAGATTATACTCCAAGCAGCTGGTGACAATAGCACATTGCAATAGATATTAATTGCTACATTAAATTCTATGCTATTGCTTAAGAGAATGTTCCTTTAATTTCCCTGCAACTGTGGTCAACCTGATCTTTAATCGAAACTGACAGGCGCAATTTAAATCAGGTAGCAAACTCCCCTCTCTTTAAAGGAGCCAAGAATGGCATGAATATTAAATGGGTCAGGACAGTTGGCAACACTAATACAGTTTAAATCGGAACAAGCCTCAGCTACAGCTTTTAATTATGCATGCTCTGTCGGTAAGTCGGGCCCTGACAGCAGTGTCACCAGGAGTTCAGGAAACTTCCTCGATGTGACATGAAAGGCAAGGGGAGTGGGCCGCGGGGGGGCTCAGCATGGCCCAGGGTCTGAGGGTAATCTGGCTTGGAGACTGTGCATGCAGGCTGCCCTTGCAGTCTCTGACATCGCTGAAATGCTGTGTGCTAAATCCAGGAGGGATAGAAACAGAACTAAAAAGAGGCATGGGCAGAGAGAAAGGCACAGCCAGAGAGGGAAATGGGCGTACGGGGGCATAGACCGAGCTTAGAGATGGAGACGATGTACAGAGAGAGACAGAGGCATGCAAGACCCAGAGAGAGACAGAGGCATGCAAGACCCAGAGAGAGACACTAAGCTAGAAGCAGAAACACATGAAGGCAGAGCCAGAAATTACATCAGAGGCATCGGCAGACAGCAGGGCAGCCCAGGAGGGGCGCAGCTCCAACCTGGGCATCTCGATGAGTACCCCAGTGCCCCTGAACAAGTCCCAGAGACAGTTGTCTGGGGACCGAGGGCAGATCTTGCCTTGCAGGCACCAGCTCCTGGAATAGCACAGGCCCCACACGGCATTTCTCAAGCTGAACCAGGTCCATAAATCACTGGGGATGGGAAAAACGTATGTGCAACCTTAGAAAAAGCATCTGGCAGGGGAAATGGTGGCAGGGATGGTGAGGGGCCTGGGGGAGAGGAAGGAAAGACAGGACAGATCAGAGATGAGACAGATGGATGGAAGAGACTGGAGAAAAGATCAAGAGAGGTGGTGCAGGAGAGAGAGGCACAAACATGTGAGGGAAGATACACACACGGGGATGGACAGAGCAGGCATCAGAGTCAGAAAGAATTTCCTTTTCGCACTGACCTTTGAAATGTCGTTTGTGGGGAACTTGCTATTCTTAAGAATAACCTGCCTTCCTGCACGGGACGCACTTACAGTTGACATGACACTTCCCATCTGCATGCCACCATGTCCTTGCTCCCTTCCCAGACTCTCCAGCTATAAAGGGACATTCTAGAATATTCTTTCCCTCACAGCACTGCCCAGGACTGAGGTAGGCCACATGATTAGCCCACATGTAAGTCATGAGGCGTTCATCTCCATTCTCTCTCCCTGGCGGTATTTTCTGCCTGTTCCGCCTCTTGAGACGACACCCGTGAAGCAGTACAAAGAGCAGGGGAGGAAAACTCACTGCTGACTTCCAGCTCTTGGGCACAGAATTCTCAGTGTCCCCATCGGCTCACAGTTATGTGACAACCCTAAAGGATGCCGGTGAACCTCGGCTGAGAAAACACTGAGTGAAAGTGAGACTGCGCACAAGTGAGAGAAATTGTCATGGCCCACAGTGGAAGGAAAGACACCTCCTTTGTAGGTGGTGTGTGGAATGTGGAAAAGGATGCCTGGACTGAGGTTTATGCCCCAAACCTAGTCTTCCCACAAACCCATCCAGGCAGGGTTCCCTGCCACTTCCTAAAGGACAGGGTCTGTCCCCACTCCTCCTCACGTAGGCCTGGCGGGGAGGGGATGGCAGCTGAAATTTGCATCCGGTCCCCTGGGCTGGCTGATCTCTGCAGGAGGGGAAGGTAAATGCAGAGGCAGCCAGGCTTCCTGAACATGTTTGCCCTGTGCGGCACTTAACATTTACACATGCGGGTGGAGGTGGTAAGCGGTCTTAGTGCCCGAGACTGGCATGGCAGCCGAGGAGGGGAGCCAAGTCCGGCTGGGCCAGGCCAGAGGAATGCCAGAGGACTTTCATGTTTAGTATCTTCTTTCTCTGGGTGGGCCAAGCACTGCTGTCACCTCCCAGGTCCAGCCACAAGCCCCTGTGGCCCTGAGGAGGTAGCATGGACTCTGTTGAGGGGTGCCTGCCTGCGCCCTTCTACCCAGGGTCCAGCGCCGGTGGAGGAAGAAAGGGCACCCAAAACTCCCTCCCATTCACTCAGCATCTCCACCAGCCACAAACAGCTAAGATAGTATAGCACTGTGTTCATGCAGCAGGAAGGGCAGCAGTTACTATTTCCTTCTGACAGCTGAGGCCCAGAGAGGTGGTGACTTTTCAGGGGTCACACAGCAAGATGTGGGGGAGCCAAGTCTCACATCTACTTCTCTGGGGTGTGTCTCAGCCTCTTATGTCTTCCTTACATTGACCCAGTGTCCCCGAACTTGGGGCCAATGTGCAAGGTGCTAGGGATCAAAAAGACCAATTAAGCCCGTGCCTTATTTTGTAAGATTTCATAGTCCAGTGGGGGAGATGGTGAGATGAACTTTAATAGTGGTTAAACAGATAAGTCCTGAATGGACCCCCTAACCTGGCTATATCTTCTGTCCTACAGCACACGAAGTACTTACGCCCATGAAGCCAGTTCTGCCTTAGGGCTCCAGACAGAGGGTAGATAATAGAGGTGTTTATAGAGGCCTCAGGAGTGCCTTGGGGAGGACCAGACCAGGAATGTGGTACAGAATAGTGTACAAGAGCTTGCACATAGAATCAAATGGATCTTTACTGTTGAACCTTGGGCAAATTACTCAACCTCTCTGAGCCTCCGTCAGAAAATAGCTTATTGGCCTGGTTAAATTATACATAAAAAGCAGGAACAGTCCTTGGCACTCAGTAAGCACCAAGTACATGATGATTACTGTCCTTTATTACTGATTACTATGAACTACACACAGCCCTCCCCAGCCTCTCCTTCTAACTGGTCAGTGGTATATTGACCAGGCCACATGGTTACCAGATAACTCCACAGTAGAAGGGCATCCATCTGCTGGGGATTTTTCTCAAGTTTGAAGTATGTTGGACATTACCTGGTGTAAGAGCACAGTATTAGACATTAGTTAGAAGTACTTCATTCTGCTGTAGGACAGAAGATATAGCCAGCTCAGGGGGGTCTATTCAGGATTCATCAGTTTAACCAGTATTAACTGAGCACCTTGCAAGGGCCAGGCAGTACGCTAGGTGCTTAACGCACAACTGAGAAGCAGCCAGCACGGCCCCACCCCTTCACGGACCTCACAGGCTAGTCTCCACCGTAGCAGAGCCAAAGTTTTGCTTTAATACAATCATAATAATAGTTACAGTGTCAGAGCCCATTTCAGTGAGGACCGACTATGTGTAGAACACTGAAAGTGCTTTATTTGCGTTAACTTATCTTTATCTTTACCACACTTCTATGAGGCAGGTAGTCTTGACAACTACATGTTTCAAATAGAGAAATTAAGGCTGAGAGAGAGAGAGAGAGAGAGAGAGAGAGAGAGAGAGAGAGAGAGAGAGAGAGAGCAGTCAAGTCTCTTAGCCAAGGTCACAAGCCAAAGTGAGTAGCATTCATTCATTCAACACGCATTTGTTGAGTATTTACTGTGTGTTGAGCTCTGTGCTGAGGGAAACCAAGGTGAGCCAGACAGACCTGCCCTCATTCTAGTGGGGGAGCTATATAATATAACGAACCAGAAAAACAAATAAAACCAGATTATTACAGGCTTTAGTTAAAGCAAAAGAAAAATGGGGGAGGGTGCTAAAGTAGAGAATAACACATTCTGTTCTTCCTGGGCCCTAAATTGGTGCAGAACACATAGTAGGCACACAATAAGTATTTGCTGACTGACTAAATGAAAAAGCAGGTATTGTTTTTGCTGACACCTGAGGAATGAGAAAGAGCTAGTCAGGCAAGGAGTGGCTACCTTCATTCAGGTACAGCGATCAACATGTGCAAAGGCCCTGAGGCGGGCAGACCTGCGCATGTTGGAGGAACTGAAGGGAGGCCAGTGAGGCCAGGGCGCAGTGCGCAAGGTAATGAATAGCAGGAAATGGGGGTTAGAGAGGTAGATCAGATCCCCGGAGGCCACCAGGGTAATTTATCGCAAAGGCAAAGGGAAGCCAATGAGTGAGCTCAGGACAGTGATACAGTCTTGTTTCCATTTTAAGGAGACTGTTGTTTGCCTTGGGAGGCATGGTGGATTAAAGATGGCCATCAGTTCTTTGCTGCTTCTCTCACGGATAGGCAGAGTCTATTTCTCCTCTCCTCAAATCTGCCTTTTGATTTATTTTGACCAATAGAATGCAACGTAAGTGATACTGTGTCATTTCCAAGATAGAGTCTTCAAAGATCCTCAACTTCTATTTTTGCCACTTGGAATGCCCTCTATTGAAACCCAGATGCCTTGGTGAGAAGCCCACGCTACAAGGAGAGGCCTGTGGAAAATGGCGGCATTCCAGGTAACAGCGTTGGCTGAGCTTACAGCTGCCAGCCAGGTCAAGCCTCAGATGATTGCAGCCCTGTCAACACCACTGGAGAAGAAGAACCACTCAGCTGAGCCCAGTCAACTCACAAAACTTGGCAGACAAATGATGTTATTGTTTTAAGCCACTCAGTTTTAGGGTGGTTTGTTACACAGCAATAGATAACTGAAACGTGGAGAACAGATTGAAGGTGGGCCAAAGCAGATGAAGAGAGAGGATTTGAACCCAGAACTCAGTGACTCCAAGATCCTGCTTCTACCCACCATGCTGTATGACATCAATGCCTCTCTGATCACTGATGCCCGCATGTAACTCTCCTGCCCCTCTGCCTGTCTGTCTCTCAGACTCAGGTCCCACTCTCCTGCCAGCTATGACTACCATCAGCCATCTCCTGGTCCTGACCCTCTCCTGGGGACCAAGCTCGGCTGTGGCCTCGGAAGCCAGAAGGGCACAGGAGGATCCTTGTCCATCTGGCCTTCATGGCCCTGCCACGTCTTTTGTCCTGGCCCTAGAATCAGGGCTGGTCTGCAGAGAGAGCTTCCTCCCTCCGCCTGGCCCTGGGGAGCAGGCCGCTGCCCTACTAGCTCTCCCCTGCACTCAGACGTGACTCAGTGACCTTTACGAGCCTGAGTCTGGATGGGCCTGGTGTTTTATTAACCTAATAAAAAGGCAGTCTGGTTCAGGGGCTTAACATTTCTGGAGAGAGGAAGGCTCTGCCCTCCGGGGCATTGGGAAGAAGAAATACTGTCTTGGGCTGAGCTCCCCCAGCCCCGTTCTCTGGGACTTCTCACAGGGAGGCAAAGAGCAATTCATTGTATTTCCCATCAAACAGCAGCAGCCAGCCACAAAGCTTAATTTAATTTTGTAATCAGTGGAAGCTCAGGCAGAGGAAGACTGCTCACTGTTTTTTCCACTTTGCTTTTTAATAGGATATCTGACAGCACACATAATACAGCGGCTTTATGCAATAAAGGATGTGCACATATGCATACATGGGCATGGCAAGGCAGCCGCAGGAGGGAGGAAACAATCTGGCTTTCGGAGGCCAGAGACCTTTTCCCTTGCGCACTTGGTAGCTTTTGGATAAGTCACTTCACTTCTCTGTGCCTCTTTAGTTAATGAAGTTATTGTCCTTATATTTCTCAGATTTAATGAAAATAATAGCTGATATTTATCACGGGCTTAATACACGTGCTAAGGAATGTGCAAAGTGTCTCACTGAATCTTAGTAACAAGACTACAAGTCAGCTACTGTTATTATCTCACTTTATAGAGGAAGGATCCAAAGCACAAAAGGGTTGAGTAACTTGCCCAAGGACACACAGCCGGTAAGTGGGACAGCCGTGTATCAAGAGGGCATTCTTTTTCATTATTGATCATTTATTTTTATTCATTCTGATAATTACAACCGATAGCAGTGAGTTTGAATGATAGTTTAGGCTGTCATTATAAACAGAATGTCTGAATGCTGGCTGGTAGTCTTATTTTTAACATTTTTAAAAGATTCTTACTAAACTATAGCTAACATACAATATTATATCAGTTTCAGGTGTAACAATAACAATAGTTATTCAACATTTATATACCCAAAGAAGTGATCACCATGGTACATCCAGCAACCATCTGACACCACATGACGCTATCACAGTATTACTGACTATATTCCCCATGCTATATATTACATCTCCATGACTTATTTGTTTTATATCTGGAAATTTGGACCTCTTATTCCCCTTCCCCTTTCCCCTCCCTTTTTAATCTTTCAGTTATAGTTGACATTCAATATGATTTTGTATTAATTTCAGGTGTACAGCATAGTGGTTAGACATTTACATAATTTAAAAAGTGATCCCCCTGACTAGTCTAATACTCACCTGGCACTACACATAGTTATTACCATATCATTGACTGTATTCCCTATGCTGTACTTTACATCCCCATGACTATTTTGTAACAACCAATTTGTACTTCTTAATTCCTTCCCATTTTTCACCCTGCCCCCCAATCCCCTCCCATCTGGCAACCATCAAAATGTTCTCTGTATCGATGAGTGTATTTCTGTTTTGTTTGTTTATGTTGTTCTTTAGATTCCACATATAAGTGAAATCCCATTGCATCTGTCTTTGTCTGTCTGATACACTCCACTCAGCACAATACCCTCCAGGTCCATCCGTGCCGTCGCAGATGGCAAGGACCCATTCCCTTCCCTGGTTGAGCCGCAGCAGGCATCAAGAGCGGGCTTTTAGTTGAAAGCAACAGAAGCTGACTCTAGATGTTTAAGCAGAATAGATGGTCACCCAAAGGGTGGTGAGTGTCCCCAGCACCAGCTTGGGGCTGCGCTTCCAACCATGCCACAGAGCTGGCCTGATGAGGAGGCCACCTCTGCCACCCTGCACTGCCAAGCACCGCCATGCTGTTTGCCCGAGGGCCAGGAATTTGCCTTGTGAGCACCTGCTCCTCCTCCAGCACTGATGCCACTTCTGCCCCAGGAATTCCGCCTTGTACCCCTGCGGCCCCCCTGAGCCAGCAGCCATGACAGTCCCACTCAACAGCAAAATGCAGTCCATGGGAACTTTTCCCCCAATTTTCTCACTTCTAGAGACAGTTTAGACAGGTGGGCTTGGCTGGTGGAGCCCAGGTCATCTGCCAACTCCCTAGCTGCAAAGAGGGCTGGGAAAGCGAGAATTCTGGGTTCTTGGAGACCAGAGCACGGGGGACTGGAGGTTGTTCCAGTAGGAGGGTGTTCCATGGGTCCGTACCGCCAAGGCAAAGGTCCACTACCCACCAGGATCGCACGAGGCAGTCTCACCTGGAGCCTGCCCTGGACTGGGTCAGATGACGTGCTGGTGTATAAGGGCTTCCGTGGGATGGGGGGGCCGGGGCAGGCGAGATGGGGCTCCACTGTGGTGGGAGCTGGGGGAGAGACTCGGGTTAGTGGTCAGTTAGTGACCACTGTCCTGACCAAATGGAGTGATGGCATCCAGATCGCCATCAAATCTGGTTAATTTGGGCTCGACCTGCTGTCCATCTACACCGCACTGCCCACCATCCCCTGAGCACATCCTGCTCTTTCCCACTTCAGTGCCTTTCCACATGGTTTTCCTCTGCCCAGAAGACCTTCCCTTTCTCTGCATAGCAAGGTCTCATGCATTCTCAAAATACTAACAATAGTGTGTGCTTGTATACATTTTTTAAAAAAATTTCCAATAGGCCAGTCACTGCTCTAAGTGTTAACTTATCAAATATTCACAACAATCCTAAAAATTAAAGAAAATTATTAGCCTCCTTTTACAGGGGAGGAAATCAAGGAACAGAGAGGTTGAGTAATTTGCTTAACGACACACAGCCAACAGCGATTTGAAGCCAGTCACCCTGCCACCACTCTGATACATGTCCACTCCTCTGGCACCTGCTCTGCAAGACTTTCTGAAAGGGCTCCCTGCCAAGTCCAACCTTCCCTCCTCTAGGATCCTGCAGACCCCAGCCTATTCCAAAAGGATCAGTTACTTCCATTTCAGTGATCCGCATACACGGCCCTGCCTCCCCCACTAGGCTGCTGGGACAGGGCGTGAGTGTGTATTGTTTGTGTTTCCATCTCCAAGCCCAGTGCCTTGCCCAGCCTGGTGCCTCGGAGCGGCTCCGTGCTACTTGAGTCAGTGAGTGAGTCTGTTGAGCAAATACGTAGGATAAAAACAAATCGTGGCCAAGTCTGAATAACGTAAGTGGAGCAAATGTTTCAAGGTGCTCATGTCCTATCCCCCACCCGCAGCATCTGCAGACTCACTCCTTGGGGTGACAGAATATTATGAGGGCCTTGCCAGGAGCTGCTGTCGCCCTCTCCCAATGGATCAGGCACCCTTAACAGCAATCAAGCAGTAATTCTCTCAAACTATTGAGCGTTGGGGACTTTTAATTAATTAAGCCTGGTGACCCTCACCATTAATCAAAAAGAAAGGAATAAAGGAAAGAAGAAATGATATGAACACGGATTAAGAACTTACTTCAACATGTTTCTTTTTTTCATTGTTCTCCAACACCATCTATGGACCAGCTACATTGGAATACCTTTGGAATTTTGGGTCCTTTTAGCTACAGATTCTTGAGCTCCATGCCATGGAAATTCTGGTTTAGTTGGACTGGGATGGTGCCTGCCTTTGTCGGTGATTCCTGGGGTGTTCCCCTGCCCAGCTACGCTTTATATCACCCACTAGAGTGCCATGAAGAGAACATTGTCATTCCCTCTGCAGAGGTGGGGCTAGAGAAAGGGCTTTCCCAAGATCAGCAAGCAGTAGGTGGCAGGCCTACAGCTGTCACTGAGGTTGGGGAGAGAGAAAGAGAAAGAGGAAGAGAGAGGGAGAAATCTTTGGGAGAGTAGAATGTCCAGCATGAAAGAAGCAAGTAAAAAGAGTGGAACAGTAAGTGATGAGCATCTCATCTCCTCCTTCCCAGTGGTGTGCCAGCTCCGTCCCTGGGTCAGCCCCCAGGCCCCAGCTCCCATGTCTGCTCTAGTCCTTGGCTGAGACTACCTGTTCCAGCTGGCCTTGGTCCTCCAGCCCATGTTACCCTCTGGACCTGGCAGCCTGCTCTGCTGCCATCTCAGTCTGGGTAGCAGCCTGCTCACCTTCCCCACCCCCACGTCACCTGGCGCATAGCACCATATTTATGACAATGTCTTCAGTAAAGACCATTCAATATCTCAATCCCATCCCAGAGAATCCCCCTTTAAGAGGGAACAGAGCGGTTTACCGGGGCAGAGGGGCATATGATACAACATGTAAACCTAGCAAGTATTTGCAAAGTGCCTGCTGTGGCTCTCACAGAGAGAGATAAAAGGGGGTCCCTGCCCTGGCAGCTCACTCTCTTTCTGGGGATTAAGACACTCCGAAAGAGAGAGAAAGACACTCATGATCAAAGGCAGCATTCTATGACTCAAAGAAATGCTCAGACTGGGAAAGACATAGCTGGACAGTCCCTGTAAGCAGTGGGGGTCAGGAAGCAGCGGGGGAGCCCAACTGGAATGTTTACTCGGGATATTTAGGATTTCGGTGATGGATATGGTGAGGGAGGCAGTCAGGGGTCCCAAATCAGGAAAGTGGAGTGAGTAATAAGAATGGCTCCTATTAACAGCATTTAGAAAGCCAGGCAGGACTGAGCCCTTGACATGCGTGACCTTCTCACTTAATCCGCAGGGCACCCTAGAGAGGGGTACCTCTGAGGGAGGCCATTTGACAGGTGAGAAAGCCAAGGAGCAGAGAGGTGATGGAACTTGTCCCCAATTGCCCAGCTAAAGTAGCAGCCCTGGAATTGGAGCACAGGCAGTCTGGCTCCAGGGTCCATATACGTGACCCCTTTGCTATATTTCCTCTTTAAATAGAAAGGAATAAGAAGAGGAAAATCCAGCATGCATTTGGAATGGGTCAGATTCCACTTTGGCTGTTACCTAGTAGCGGGGGCGGGGGGAACAGGACCTGAGGCTGACCCTCCCGGTCAGGCCTGAGCTGAGTAGAGTGCTGGCGTAAGGAGTGTGGCTTCTCCTGCAGATGATGGAGAGCTGTCAGGGTTTCTGACCAGGCCCATGGCTGAGGGAGATGAGCCTGGTCCTGCTGTATAGGGTGCTCCAGGGTAGACAGAGATGCAGGATGTTTCTGCAGAGCAGGGGCAGGTTTAAGGGCCTGGACCCAGGATCTGGGAGGGGATGTCAAGACAATGGAGAGGAAGGGACTCCTGGAAAAGCTCCACCTGCGTCTCACGCAGGCCACTGGCCAGCTGAGTGACTGCCTCTCTGGCTGTCTGGAGAACAAGAGGAGCCGGCAGGGATCAGATGAGGCCAGGATTGTCACCCTGGCCAGCCATGAGCACTGTTTTAATAGGAGATGACGCCCCTCTGCCTGATGTCATTTTCTTCCCCTTCATCTCCTTAGTGGCTGATCTCCCCATCATGTATTATGAATCTCCCTGGAGGCTTTTACCCGTATTTTTTTAGCAAGGGACCCCGCATCATTTTTTGATGTAGCCAAGATCATCAATTATAGAGAAACAAAGGAATATACTTTCGGCCCGGATCTTTGCCTTTCCACTTGGTCTCTGCCTCTGGTCGCAGAACCATTGGCCTCCTTGGCTTCAGCCTGTCCCCCTGCTGAGGCCTTGTGGCCAGGCCCAGACGCTAACCCCTTGGTGGGGTGCTAACCAATCCTGCAAGGAGTCCACGGTGCTCTCAGCTACTGCCTGACGCTTGACCTCACTGTGTCCTGCCCCACACATCCCCCCTCCTCCAAGGAGAATCCATGGAAGGGACTGGCAGGAAGACCCCATGGTGGGAGGTCACGAATTCCATCCCTGGAAGACATCTGGGGCCTGAGGAAGCCAGCTTCAGCCCAGCTTTGAGCAAAGGCCAGTGACCACAGCAGGGAAGCAGCGAAGTGTTTTGAGGCATTTTTCAACAAAGCTATCCAGGGGCAGATGTCCAGCGGGCAGTTGAAGACCTGGATTGGACGTGAGAAAGCTCCTCAGCTGGAGTGCAGCCTGGGTGTCATCTCCATAGAGGTTTCTACTTAAAGTGGATGCTTCTGCTATTTTGGTCTCAGTTGACTTAACTAATGTTGGAAATTAGCTGTTGCTAAACATTCATCATGACACAAATAATCTTAAATATGTTACATTCATTCATTGACAAATACTAATTGAGTATGTGCTAGGCCCTGGGCTCTAGGGGTCAGTAAAACAGACATGGTCGCAGCCATCTGGAGCTTGGGGGGTGGGGGAGATGCCAGTATACAAATACAGGTTTAACTATAATTTTGGAGACTATGGAGGAGAGGAAAGATATGTTGGTCTACCTGAGGGTGAGGGAAGATTTCCCTGATGAGTGACTTTTAGGCCAAGATTTAAAGAATGAGCAGGAGTTAGCCAAATGAGGAAGTAAGGGGAAAAGCATGCTAGCAGATGGAACAGTACCTGCGAGGGCCCTGAGGCAGAAAGGAGCATGGGATGAGTGGGAAATGGAACCAGGCCCATGTGGTTGCCATGTACTGAGCAAGGGAAGAGAGCCTGAGATGAGAGGTTAGCTGTGAACCTGGCCCCATCACACAGGGACTTAGAGGCCACGATAAGGACTTTAGATTTTATTGTAGGAACACTCGTGACTCATTGAGGGATTTTGATGAGGGCTGAGGTGGTCAGATCTGTGCTTTAGAGAGCTCCCTCTGGCTGTATGTGGAGAAGAAACTGGGGCAGGGGGATGTGAGGAGACCTGACTAGAGGTGCATCTCAGCCTGATCCCTGGGCCAGAGACATTTCTGTTTAATTCACTCAACAAAAGGGCTCCCTTGTTACATGCTTCTTCCTCTAGCTTCATTATCTTTTTTCAGGGAAAGACACCATCTTCTGTCCAATGGTCCTAACCAGAAGCTTGGAGCTTCCACAGCTCTTCCCTCTCTCACCCCTACATCCATTCTACCTCCAGGCCCTGCCCCTTCCATTCCTTCTCTCCATCTCTACGGCCACCCCTCAGCCCCCAGACAGGTCACCATTCTCTCCCTCCTCCCTCAGATGCTGCCAGAGCCCCCTGAGGGTCTTCTTCCCTCAGGCTACCTCACTCCAATCCACCTCCACACCAGGGCAAGTCACATGCATCTCTCACATGACCCTCGTCCGCATGGTCCCAATGGGACCACAAACATGTCATGACCTGGTCCTGTCTACCTCTGGAGCCTGGTCTCCTGCCCCTGTTCACCCCTCCCTGCCCACCCCACACCCACCTCCATTCCTCTAGAGCTGTTAAACCAGTGCTGTGCTCATTCTTGCTTCCCAGCTTTGCATATGCTGTTCCCTCTACCTGGAACATAGTTTCCACCCTCCTTCACCTGACTAGCTCTTCATATTTCAAATCTCAGCTTACGTCATTTATTCATTTATTCATTAATTTAACATACTTATTAACTTTTAAAGTGTGCAAAGCCCTGTACTTGGTGCTGGTGATCCAGGCGGAACAAAATGGCCATGGTCTCTGTTCTCACAGTCTATAGCCTGGCCCCAGGTATAGAGCTATATGTCTGCTCTATGCTTCCACAGTGCCCATATTTCTGCATGGTGAAACATACAGTTTATTGTTACTGTGGGCTGCTCCCCTCTTAGCCTGTAAGTTCTATAGGGGGAGAGGCCAAAGCACCCAGTACAGTTCTTGGCACATAGTAGGTCCTCATGTGCTACATAGACAGAGACGACTAAGACCCAGTCCCTGCCCTGAGTGGGTGAATGCAAAATTGCTTCGAACAGTTGGAGGAATTGCACGTATGCAGCTCGGCTGTGGGATCATTTCTGCCAGCACCAGATCCCTCATGCGTGGCTCTTCTGCCCAGAGACTGTCACCACCAGCACCACCCTGCCCACCACCCACTTATGCAGAGCTGAAGAGCCAGGAGATCCATTTCCCTCCCAGGCTAGAGTCGGGGCATTGCCATCCCTGGAAGCCCTGCTTTTCCATGCAAAATGTTAATTAGAAAAAATGTTAATTAGCCCAAATGTTAATCCATCCAAACTTTCATCATGGGCCCGGCAGCTGAGACACGTGACTCAGCACTCCTGCCTGCCACTCACTCTCCTCTCCCCAGGCCACTCTGTGGAATTGGATGTTTTCTGCCACTTGAGGGAAGAAACAGTTCAGTACCTGCTGTTGAAGGGGAACAAAAGAAAAAAATGCCCGTGGTGGGAGAGGAGATGGTGTTCATTCACCAAACACAAAATCATCTTTATTCCTGTCCCAGCTCCGTGCCACTACTGCTGGGTCACCAGAACAGGGGGCACCAGTGCCAACATGGAGGCCATGCTTCTTCATCTGTTTGCAACATGCCCTGCCTGGTCCACTGCCCCATGCCCCTCCTTCTCATGGATGAAGCTCCATGGAAACTGCTCAGCCATCCCTCCCCGAAGTCCTGCCCTAGGCAAGGGTTCTAGAGGCCTAAGTATAGGCCACTGGGTACTGTCAAGCAAGCCTAAGCTGCCTGAGTCAGTTTCTGCTCCTGTAAACGGAACTGAGAAGGCCTACCTGGTGGGTTCTGATAAGCATTCAATGAGATTACATATGTGCAGACTCAGTACACATCAGTGAGCATCTGTGTCCTTTCTTTGCCCTTCACCTGCCCCTGTTGATTCTGCCCCTGCAGGCTCAGGCCCTCCAAGCTCCCCACCCTGAGTCCAGAAGGAAGAGTAGCAGAATTATGCCTTGCCCTGCCCTCACACAGTGGCCTGAGGGAGTCCTGTGGGCAGCCCAGAATCTCTCCATGACAACCTGACACAGGCAAGCACTCCCAAGCTGGCCCCAGGAGCCTTCACAGTCCCTAAGCCAGAATCCGCCCAGCGCCTCCTCATTGGCCAGTCCCAGGACCAGAGCCCTCCCATGCCCCACCCTCATTAGCCCACCAAGTATTCCTTCTACTCTGCTATTGTCCAGTCAACTCTGTTGGGCTTTTGCCTTGGTTCCCAGCCTTACATCGACCTAGAGTTTCTAACCTTGGTTATCAATGGAGTCTTAGTTCCTACCATGCTTCTGTGGCTGTCCTTCCCCAGGACTGCCCTCTGTCCCCTTATCTCAGAATCTGCTTCTAGAACGGAGAGCTACCAGGGTGGGGGAGTAGCATAGTATCCAGCTTATGACTCAGTGACTTGAGTCCTAAGCCTAGCTTCCCCCTTAATAACCATGTGACCTTGAGTAGGTCCTTTCCTCTCTATGGGGAACCATCTGCTCTGCAGGGCCAATGAGAGAATTAAATATCATAAGCTGTACATGGTGCTTATCACTGCCTAGTACCTAATGGTAACGAACACAGATAGTGTGCTAAGCATTTTACACCTGTTAACTCACCTAACTCATGGCCACTCTATGAGGTAGGTGCTGATAAAGTCCCATTTTACAGACAGTGAAACCAAGGCACAGAGAGGTTATGTAAGTTGCCCAAAGCTACACAGCTAGTAAGTGCAGCAGTCACATATTCAGACCAAGGGAAGCCAGCTTGAGAGTCTGCTCCGAATCACCACACTGCATCTCCCCTCTAAGCGGAAGCCATCGTTTCCATTCTGAGTATTATTTCCATTGTCAGACATCCTGACGCCAAGGCTCAAGGCTGTCTGCCAGACTTCCGAATTGGGCCACCTCCTGGAATCCAACAGTGCCCCACCCCACCCCGCCCACCCCACAGATCAGAGACCCAGCGACTGAGGCCTGTATGTCTGCATGTGAGAGGGAGGGCATATGCAGCCTCATACGCCGCGTGTGCCTATGTGTGCAGAGGCTGCCAGCCATGGGGAGCGTGCCAGAGAGGCCGATGATGGAGCAAAGTCAGAGACAAAGAGATGCTGCTGCCAAACCTCCCTCATCTCCAACAGAGAGAGGGGGGCGGACAGACAGAGAGAGAGAGAGGGAGAGGGAGAGAGAGAAGAGGAGAGTAAACAGGCTGGAAAGAAAAGGAGACAGAAATAAAGGGTAAGGGATCAAAGAGCTCAGTGTTTAGAAAACAATGTGCATTCTTGTGAGTGAGAGAGAGAGAGAAAGGTGTGAGGATCTGGGAGGGAGCAGGTATGAGTGTGTCTACAGACCCATAAAGGATTTATAAGAGGAACTCTGACTTTTTGAATATGTGTAGAAGATAGCCTGCATACACACTTTACGTGTGAGAGTGTGCACTGGGAGAGTGTGTGTGTGTGTGTGTGTGTGTGTGTGAGACAGAGAGAGAATTATCTGAGTGGGTTTGTGAGTGTGCACCTGTGAGCACACTGGCTCCATCAGCTGTGACAGTCCTACCCCAGGACAAAAAGGCACAAACAGGGCTAAGCTTCTCCCAAGGCCCTTCAGTGACTTGGGAGGCATGGAGGACAGCAGGGGAAGGGGAGGAAGAGAGGCTGCTGGAAGGAGAACAAAGGGCAGTGCGCTCACGCACTGGACAAGCAGGCACATTGGATGCTGTTCACCACCAGCCAAACCATCCCCAAAGCCACCCCATCCAGCCAAACAGCAATCACCCCAGAGCAGGGCCTTCCCATGGGCGTGAGGCCCCCGGCCCGCTCACAGGCACTGGTATTTTACTGATTAATAACAATCTGCCTTTTCTCCCAGCCTCCCCACAGAGCCGAGGCCAGCCCTGCGTAGGCAGCCAGGGCATGTTAGCAGCAGTGCCGAAGTCACTGCGCTCAGTGACCCTCCACAGATTCACCTGGGTGCAGTTCCTGCTCTGGGGCACACATCATTGGAGGAAAAGATACATGGCTTAGGCCAAGAGAGTATGACAGAGACCTGGTCCGCCCTCCTCTCCCTGCCCTGCCCAGGCCATGCAGCTGGGTTCCTGTGGGTCTTTCAGTTTGGGACAGGAATGAAGAAGGCACGTCTGGGCAGACCAAGGAGGGAGGGCAGGAGCATGCAGGCAGAAGGCCCACACCTGAGTCCAAAGTCAGTGTCAGCCCCTGGGGCGGTAGATAGCTCCTCACCCGCTCAGTCTCCCAGGACAACTGGGAGGCACCGCCTACCCATCACCTAATACATGGTAGGAACTCACAGAGCCCGGTGGTTGCATTAGAAGGAAAGGATAGGACTCAACCCAGACTTGCCAAACAGGAGACGATTATTGCTCACAGAATGAGAACTTAGTAAGCATTCGAGAATGGAGAAGATGGCAGGAAGGTCAGTGCCTGGCAGGTGACAAATGTACCATGAATATTCGTGGAAGACAGCACATGGAGAAAGCTGAGATATGCACAGCTCAGGGAGGAAGCAGAGCCCTGGAAAGGGCACAGGTACCTTCTGGGTATCCGAGAACCACAGCATCACAAAGGCCAGGACCACGGCAGCTTTCACACAGGAGTTATTTTTTAAAACAAATCACGAAGTGAGTGGGAGTTGACCGGGGCGGGGGGGGGGGGGGGGGGGGTGTAGTGGATACAGAATTCCAAGTAAAGGAAACATGTCTAAAGGCACGGAGGCTGAGCTGCTACTATAACTCCCACTAGTAATAAACCTTTACTGACCTTTCTTGTGTGCCAGACATTGTTCTACATGCGTCCATGTGTTCACTCATCTATACCCTTTGGGTGTATACTCTCATTTGCCCCATTTTACAGATGAGGAAACTGAGACACAGAGAGCTAGTCATTGGACCGAGAGCACACAGAGCTGAAAGGGCAGGGTGGATTCAGCTAGTCCTGCATCCAGAGGGGGCATATGGGGGCGGGGGTGGGAGGGCCTGGAGTATCATTCTGAGGACTTTAAACTGGGTGCTGTGGCCGGTGGGGAAAGATCAGCCCAAGTTCTGAACCCAGCACTCTGGTGGCCCATGCAGAGTGTGAATCAGAGGTGACGAGGCTGGAGGCAGGGTCACCAGGTGACAGCTTCCACAGGCAACGTTTTCTTCTGCAGGAGCCTCTCTGGCCTTGTAAGCGGTCACACCAAATGACACATTTCTGCCTAGTCCTACTGCCTTCCAAAGGGCACTTTCACCCCCATTACTGCAGAATTGACGGTGCCCACTGCACAGAGGAGGGCACCGTGGTTCTGGGAGCACCGATGATTGTCACATAACTAGCATCCGGCAGCGACTGGACTTGAACCCAGATCCTTTGACACTACATTCTCTGGTCTACACAGCCATCTTCCCTGCCTAGGCTGCACCCTCTTGAGAGGTACAATGTCTACCTGGCCACCAAGTGCAGGGCGAACCCCAATAAGTTTGTGTCAAATGAGCGGATGAATAAATGGTGTTTCCGGCACAACGGTCGTTTCTCTCTGGCTCCAGATCGACCTTCGATTGTATGACAGTGACGACAACAGAGACCCACTCTTGCACTTTGTCTCCATCAGTCCAGGGCTGATGCTTCTTGGTCTGAGATGAGAGCACAGTGGGGAACAGGGCCCCGTCCTGCTGTCTAGACTCAGGCAGTCTGCCACCAGGACCCGACGTCAGGCCAGATTACCCAGCTCACCACCTCCTCTAACTCCCAGGCTGACAAGGAAGACACCCCCACACAGTAAATGGCAGCCTAGGCTGGGGGAAGGACCACGAGCTGCTCTGAGAAAGTCCTGGGCAGCTCTGAAGATGGTTTCTTGGAATGAGATGAACCTGTCAGAGAATGAAGGCACAAAAACAGACTGCAATCCTAGAGATTTGGGGAAATCTCACTCCTCCAGGACTGCTGTTCCGGAGGAAGCGTGCTGACTCGGAAACCCGTCTCTGATATAATAGGAATGATGGCAGTGCTCTTTCTGAAGTATTTTTAAAATAAGATTTTGTATGTATATATGAGAGAGAGAGAGAGAATGACAGATGGACGGGGTAGTCAGTGGAGTATTTTTAATCCTGGAGTCAGGATTACGTAACGATGGGAAGAGAAAAGCTAAGGCAGGTGGTGAGTCATCTGGAGCAAAGATGAGAACAAGTCTCACCCAAACCTCCCTTCCCACTCTGCCAGCATCTGCAGCTGCCAGGATGCACAGGGCCACATCGGAAAGCCATGGTTGGTGGGCCCAGGGCTGGTGAAGCACCACAGTCAAGACTGACTCAAGCATGGGGTGGGTTTGCAGGTTTAGGGCCCAGCCTGACCCACTCACAAAGGCTGAGTCTTGGAACCACTTCTCAATTTCTAGGAAATTGGAAAAGGCTTTGGAGATTTTTTCAAGTGAGTTCTTGGCTCTGCATTACAGACTCCATGTCATCTTTGACTTCCTGTAATTTGCTGAAATGGGGAACTGTGAAAGCTGCATGTGAAGTTGCAGCTACTGCCTGGGAGACACACTCTCTGAAGGGCCACCACGATAGCTGACAGCACAGGGGCTCTTCTCCAGGTCTCTGAGCACTTGCCACAAGGCAGCAGGCCTGTGTGAAAGCAAGAGGTCTTCTATGGGGACGTAAGGAAGCTCGTCTTGACTGTCAAGGAGGTAAAGCAAGAGATGGGTGATGGAGGGAGGCTATGGTATGTCTACCCCTGGAGAACTTCTGGAAAGGAACACCTTCCATCTGCCCTGGGTGGTCTGCAAAGTCATCTGCTTGAGGCAGTGGGCTGGACCAAATGGCCAGCTGAGACTCTTCCCTCCTCTAGAATTCTTCAGCTCTAGATGCATTGCTGCTAAAAATACATGCAATTGTTATGGAGCTAGCACCCATGCCTCCTTTCTTCAGCAGAATTCCTCTGCCTTCCACCCTTTCTAATAGCTACTGTTTATCGAGTGTTTACTATAGGCCAGACCCTGTACTTGCCATGTATGGTCACATTTAATTCACTAGCTACCCTACAAGATAAATGCTATCATTCCCATTTTATGGATATGAAAACTACGACATAAGGCCAGTGGCTTAACTGAGATTTGAACCTAGCCTGTGTGACTCATCCTCTTAACCCTGACAGCATGGACCCTCAACCACAGGTTTCACTGCTCTAGGCCTGACCTCTCCCCGGGGTTTGGGCTCCTGCAACATGTTTGGCTGAAGCCAACAAAAGTTATGGGTCCAGAGAGACAGCTGCTAGTTCCAGCAACAATGCAATCCATCTATGACTCAACCCACAGCAGGCAAGAACCTGCCCAGAAAGTGGCCCCCACACGACAACCCTGCTAGGGGTGAGCCAACAGCAGTCACTGCCTAGAGCTGCTCTTCAAAGCTCTTGACTGGTCAAAGTGACGGGCAGGGAGGGAGGGGTGAGGCTAATCAATTCAGAGGCAGCCTAATCTGTTTTATCAGGGGCCTCCAGTGTTTGCTTACAAGCAAAGGGATCTCTTCTTGTTGTTTGAGGATTCTGGAGAGAGCTCCAACAGCAGGCTGTGCCTGAGGAAGGGCTGGGAGGCGTGGCCTGGTTTCAGTACTGGCTCAAGTTGCCGCCAGCCCCGTTTTATGTTGCTGAGAGAGGAGAGAGATGCAGACCATGAGGGAAATGCCAAGTGAGACAGAGACAGAGACCATGAGAAAGTTTCAAGAGTTTGGAAGAAAGTGAGACCATGACAGAGAGGCAGAGAGCCCAGAACAGATAAAGGCAGAGCCAGAGATCGCGAGACACTCAAGAGTCATGGAGATCTAGGCCAACAAGTAAAAATGAGAGCAGAGACCCTGAGACATAGAGCCCAGGCAATTAACAAGTATTGATTGATCCCCTCTATGTCCCAAGTCGTGTTCTAGGCACTGAGGAGACAGACGTAAGACAAATACCTGCTCTCACAGAGCTTCCTGTCTAGTAAAGGAACAAGGTGGGACAGACACACAGTCTACAAGGAAACCTCCAAACATGATTACTTCAGGTAGCAATAAGAAAAGAAAATAGGGTGAGGTGACAGAACAACTGAGATCCAAGGAGATTGAAGTAACAGAGAAGAGGCAGAAAATGTCATAGTACACCATGAGTAGGCCAAGGAGGGTAGGAGGGAGGCGAGGAGGAGGAGGATGGAGAGGAGGAGGAGGAGGAGGAGGAGGAGGAAGAGGAAGAGGAGGAGCAGGAGACAGGTGATGATGAAGAGGGAGGGCGAGGGGGAGAGGAGACATAGATGAGAAACCACAAGAAAAATGGCACCAGAGAAACCAGGCTATGCAGAGGCCACGAGAGAGATGCCACCAGTTATGAATCCTGAGAAACCTAGACAGAGTGAGAGCGGAGACAAAGACCAAAGAGTCATGCTTTGAATTAGGAAGGCTAAAGATAGGAATAGAATGAGAAAGGCATAAGTAGAAATAATGAGAAGCCTAGAGTCAGGAAGACCTAAAGGCTGGACAGAAACAAAGCGAGAGAGAGAGAGAGAGAGAGAGAGAGAGAGAGAGAGAGAGAGAGAGACAGACAGACAGACAGACAGACAGACTATGGGACTATTGTCATCATTTATTATGGAGTTGGGTTTTCAGAGTTGCTCCTAGATCCATAAACACCAATCTTCTTAACAACTTCTCATCATTGCTTTTATTACCCTCCCTGATGGGCCCTAAAGTTTGAAAGATATTTGCCTACCACACAATCTGCATTTCATAAGTAATAATTAATTTGCTTCCCCATTTTTTTATTCATCAAGCACCTCTCTATCTGGCAATCAGAGCAGCAGACGCACGCTCACGTTGTAACACTCAGTTGCAGGACTTCCAGCCAAAAGCAAAGAAATCTGCCATTTGAGCTTTGATGAGCCTTGTGCATCCTAATCACAGGTAAACGCATTCTTTGTGTTGAGTTTTGGGGCATGTTGACAATAGTTCAAAGGACACAGACTCTTGCACATCCATGGGCTGTTTTCAGAATGACCGTCCCAAGCAGTTCCTACACCCTGCCAGGTCCTGGGCTGCACTACCTGAACTGAGGTCCTGGTTTAGGTGGGTTCCTGCCTTGGGAGTGCATGGCCAGAACTGAGTCACAGTATCTATCTGAGTTGCCTTTTTACATGCAAACTGTAGCTATTAAAATAACAGCTATTAAAACCCATTTAGCCCTCTAGCTACTGTCTTAGTTCTCACCTTCCTCCACAGCCATGCTTATCAAGGAAGGATTGTTCTTTCCTTCTGACCCCTGATTATTTGAGTCATTACTCTTTTATTCGTCTCAAACAATTCTTTGCAAGTCCTTCATTGTCTTTCAAATTGTCAAAACCAATGACTTTTTCAAACTCAAGTCTCTTTAGCATTTAGCATTGTGGACACTGCCCCCTACCACCCCACATGAAGTTTTTCAGATCCAGAAGACTTTAGGGTGAATATAGGTTTGTCCATGTACCCACTGGAGCAGTCTCAGGCCTCCCAGAATGACCCTGTCTAAGCCCAACCACTCATCCCTCTGGGTCTTTGTCTCTTGGCTACCACTGTCAATTTTGAGCCCTAAAATGACCTATGGAGGTTGACATTTCTTATTATGTTATCCTGATCTGTGACATTGGTCATGTCCCCACTCTGTACCTGTTGAAGTTTGCACATAATGCCTTCCTGGGTTCTGACCTGAGTTGGGTTGTTCTTGGTTTGGTTTCTTGCTTGACCCCCATCGCGGTGTCTTTCAGATTCCCCCGCAGCAATTCCTGAACCTCAGTGCCTTGCCTGCTGACTGAGCTCTCTCCCAGTGTCTTCAGTGGTAGGCATTCACCAAGGCGTTATTCACTACTCTTAGCAACTGCCCTGCTCACACCATGCTCTCTCGCTGACCACCAGTCAGGGTGGGAATAGACACAGTGCCAAAATAGGCACTCTATCGCTGATGTCCCACTCATGCATTTTCTCTCTCCCTCACTTTGAAAAGTTTATGCTTCATCCCCCATTTCTGCCTATTAAGACCCCACCACCCTTTGAAATTCACTTTCTTTCCATCCCCTGTTTCAGGGATCCAATTGGATAATAAATGTAAGACCTCAGGGATAGCTCCTGGATATCTCTTAAAATATCCAGGGGCAGAGAGACACATCTAAATCCTAGGGGATTCCAAGAAAAACAAGCATAGAGAGTATATCTTCTAAGCAAGCATGGGATCAGGAGGAAAAGACCAAACCAGAAGAGTCAGAAGCCAGAGAGACACTGGGACAAACCAGGGATAAGAACAGGGATTGGACAAAATAAGATACTCTTCCATCACCATGGCCAGAGCTGAGATTCCAGAAATGCAGCTTGCTAGCCACCAGTCATGGTGTATGAGGAGGTACCATGTGAGTTAAAGACATGGGGTAAGGGTACAAAATTTCTAACCGCTACAAGAGGCCCCCCTGTCATCATGCTCAATAGCTATCTATCTATCTATCTATCTATCTATCTATCTATCTATCTATCTATCTATCTATTCCCTATGTTCTACCAAAACACTTCGTCTTATTACCGTCCGTATTCACTTATAGTTCCTGTTTGTGCAAGGTACTATTTTTCTTCTACTGAGAACATGCAATTTCACAAATAGCGGTAACTTTAACTCCCCAATTGTATACTAGAGTTAGGAGCAAATGCTACTTGAAAAAAGATTTAAATAAATGCAGTGTCAAGGGACAGATTTATTTCCTTCTCACTTTCAACCTTGTTTATAACTAATTTCTACTTGGGAGACTTGGGCTCATTTATTTATTCAACAAATATTTACTGAGTTCCTATCATAGGCCAGGCACCATGCTAAGAGCTTGGGTGCCATGAGAAACGAGATACAGTTCCTGCCCTTTATGAGCCTATAGTAAAGACAAAGAGACAGGTAAATAAACAGTTATAAGGCAAGGTGATAGGTGTTAAAATAGAAATGTGTTGAGTGTTTGGAAAATACATAGTAAAGGGAATAAGCCAAGACTTTGAAAGAGACAGTGGTCAGGGAAGGAAGGAATAATACCTTACCTAAATTCTGAAGGACATAAGGTAGTTGGAAAGGGTAGGAGAGAAAGAGAGAATTTCAGTCAGAATATTAACCCAGAGAAAGCAAGAGCATGATACAAAAATTAGTGGAGTGGCAGTTGTTCCGAATGCCTAGTAGTAGGCTGTGTGGTGGAGTAGGGTAAGGGGGGGATGAGAAGTATGTCCCACTGACAAGAGGAAAGGAGTGAGATCAGGAAGGGCCTTGTATTCAATGTAGAGAGTTTATGTCATATATCCTTATGTTGTGTTAAGTATCCCTGTACCTTCAAAGAGATTTAAGCAAGGAATGGCATGGCTGGATTGGAATGATGCGTAGAACTCATCTGGCCAAATGTGGGAACAAGTTAGGAAGATATTGCGGTGGTTTGTGTGAAACGTGATAAAGGCTTGAGTAAAGGCACTGGGGATGGAGAAAACGGACAAATTAAAAAGGTATTGAGTAGAAAGAGTCCGCAGGCTTCAAACTGTGCGGATTGCAAATTTGCTTTGAACATGTCCTTATGTCAGCAGCCTTCCTGGGTTATGTTGGCTCTTACCTGGGACTCCGGCTCTTAGGGCTAATAAGCAGCGTGGACTCACCTCTAGCTGATGGCCTGCTCAGCAACTCACAGACTGACCAGCCTCTATATTCACATACACTGAAACTAATTTTTCTTGCTCCTGGTTTTATTAGCATTGGGAGTCACTCCTGCCTTCTAGTTTCTCCAGTTAGGTCCAGATCAAATTTCATAGCCTGTAAAGAAAACTTCTGCAACTAATTTCAGGTTCATAATCCACCCCTACCCTCTTCCACCTTCCATTATTCCCTTTCTTCTCCTCTCATTGCTGCAAAGAACACTACTGACAAATGTGGCTATTTGTACTTAATTGCATCCTTTCCTTGACTATTTTTGCCCAATCAGGATCAAAGTTTACTTTGGTTGCCAAGGGGAAGCATGCTATTAGTTATCTATTCACCCATCTTTGAAGATCACCACCAATGTAAAAGTTGCTTCGCATTAAATTCTAAGAGGGTGCTCATTAACTCAATTATACTGGAAGAAACAGTTTTAATGCAAGCTACTTTGGAAGGAAACTTTTTTCCTCCTGAATATTTTAGACATATCATGTCGAATAGAATTAATTTTTAAAGAAAATTACATAGTGTTTTTCTGACAAGAAAAAATAGATTGAAGAGGGAGTAGGGGGAGGAGGGATGGAAAGGAAGGGAGGGAGGAGAGAGAGAGAGAAAGAGAGAGAGAGAGAGAGAGAGAGAGAGAGAGAGAGAGAGAGAGAGAGAACCTGAGCAAAAGAAAGAGAGAAATAGGGAAAAAATATGACAGAGACAGAGATAGAGTGGGCACAGGTTACTTCCTATTGGAGTTGCTGTTTGCTGTTGCTATCAAGCACCGTTTTGGAGATAGTCTATGTAACAGATCATCAAAGTCACTTTTTCACATTTTATAAAAAAATACCAAGACTCTGTGACAACTGTATATTAGGGAAGGAGCACCAGCACCAACCGTTGGTCCTATAGGTTTTCACTCCTGATTTCAATGCTTACAAGGCCTCTATCACTTAAAACTTTCACTTTCTGCCCAACATATGATATGTCTTACTGTCATTAACCAGGATCATAACTCAGTCAGGGCTGACACGTCATCTACTTTCCCTGTCCCCGACATGTAACTTGTTCTAATTCCCTTTCTTGCCCAGCTCCAGAAATCCCAATATTTTTCATTCTCCCTCTGATGAAGATCATGTGGAAGTTGGTAGCATAAATCTCGTTTCAGGGAGGAATGGGGTAAGGCAGGGGGAATATCCACTTCGCAGAGAAACAACCATGTATGTACTCGTGTGCGATGCTGATTCAGGACCATGGACAGCCACGGTTAAGCCCGTCCTCCCCTCCACACCCCAAACATTAGCTTTTGCTTTGGTAAAGAGTAGGGAAATTTAGACGCTTAGCAGCAATGATAGATTACAGAGGAGGGGTTGACAAGACAATCTGCGGAGTCTAAATGCATTGAGAAATTCATCTTCTTTGGCTGGTTGCATTGACTGTGCACTTTTGCAAAGTTAACGGTGTTTGTTCTGGGCCAGTCTCAGGGTCATACAACTAGTAGTAATAGATCTGGGATTGTAATCTATGTCTACCTGACCGCAACACCCATGATCTTAACCAAAATATATAGGTTTTCTGTGTCAGCTGGGGCCCTTTAACTTGAAGAAGTCAGCGTCACCAGTCTGAGGGGTTTCCTATTGTGGAAACTTCTCAAATTGCAACCTTGGATGATTTTATATTTTGTATGCTCTATACCAACCCTGAAAAACTGTTTCGGAGGGGGAAAATACTAAACAAAAAGAATAAAAGGGGAGCAAATCATTAAATCATTTTAAAAGAAAAAAAACCCTCGCCCCTCCACCTTAACGCAGCCATTTTTCATTTCTGCATGTTATGTTTCAGCCATTGTTGACACACTGACATATTTCCCATCATTGCAATTGAAGCAATTGTAGTGTTTGCACTGTGTATTCACTTCGTGTCTTATCATAAACGTTTCCCCAAGTTGCTATACATTCTCTATAATGATCAGCTTTAATGTCTGTATAACGGTCTAACAAATGGATGCACCATCGTTTACTAAACATCCTCATAATTGTTGAACACTTAGGTTATATCCAATTTTTTATTTCACAGATCGTGCTATGATGAGCATTTTTACGTGAAAACCACATGGGGTGATAGAAAGAGCACGGGCACGGAGTCAGACAGAATAGAGTTAAAACTCAGCCCTGAAGCTGACCTCAAATGAGTTGAAAGAGTCCTTAGAGGTTTCCTCTTGAGCGTGGGGCAAGTGGACATGGCCAGAGCAGTGGAGTAAAGGATTGTGAGTCAGAGGCAGGCAACTCACAGAGACAGATGCAAAAGGAGGTGGGAGCTACTGATGACAAACTTTCATGACTTTACAACTTTACTTCTTCAAACTCAGGACTGAACAAAAGCAGTTCACCCAGAAAAAGGCACATGAAGAGGATGTTTCTCTTTGGTCAAATACTCTGGACCCAGGGCGTGAACTAGGATATAGAGATAGAGATAGAGATGGAGATGGAGATGGTCAGCTGACAAAATCTCCTTAGAGAATACATAACGAGAGTAGGAGGCTGAGAAACACACCCCTTCCCAACTCCTCTAGGCTAAACACACTGGCCTCAAAACACTGGGGTCACTTCTCTGCCCCTGATCAACTTTCTCTGAACTCTTTCTCCCTACAAGCCCAGAGACATATTCTGCTTCCTCCATCTCATGGAGCCATCGACATACCTGTGAACCTTGACCATAGCTACCAGACAGACAGGATTCAATCTCCTTGGCTCCTGCCTCTTTCCACCCAAGGACAATCCCACAGGCTCCTTTATTAGAATATCTTTTGCTGCTCCATGAGGGCAGATAAGTTACCAGATTTCTGGAATCTTCCATGGCTTCAGTCACTGTCCTTGCTTTAGAAAATCTGGCATCCTGATGGGATGGTCCCTGGGCTCTTAGAAGAACTCCATGTGCCCTCCTTGGCTCTTGAGTGTGACCTCCCTATCTGTCTCCAGCACCAAGCCTAAAGGTGCCATTAGAGGAGGCCATTAAATAGATAGAACCAGTTGGCCATTCAAGTATTTCAAACTCCAGAAGGTGATTCTGTTCCCAGGGCACCTCCAGACTGAGCAGCTCCTTCATTATTGTGGCCCCTTTTCCATACCTGTACAGTAAAGGGAGGACATTCCCCTACACCTACCTCCAAATATCCCTGGTCAACCCTACTTGAGGTGCAGGGGTAGGAAACGGGGTGGAAGGAGAAAAGGAGGCCAGCGCCAAGACCACCCACCAGATTCCTTCCAGCAAGCATGTCCACGCAATTTCTGGCATGTGGCCAAATTGGTAGCTGAGCTCTCAGAGCCCAGGGGAGCAGGCAGGCCTTGTCAGGGGAAAGTGCTGACCAGTCCCTTCTCCTTGGCTGTCAGGGATAATCAGCAGCAGCGCAGTTAATGGGGAACACAAAACCTATTTAAAAGCTACATTTACCACTTGGCTGGTTCCATTACAGTGTGTAATATCCAGGTGTCACACTTCCTCTCAAAGTGTCTGTCTCAATGCTTCCTCGAGCTTCCGGGGTTAAGAAGTCACTGACAAGAGCCACCTGAGGAGGATTCCTCCCCCCGCCCCCGCCACCCCCGCCCACCCCCACCTGCACAGTGGGCTTCTCTCAACCTGTGGTGCAGCTAGAGGGGGACATTTCTGGAGCTGGGCCACAACAGTGGACACTATGGGCGCATGGCTGTCCTCAGTGGACAGGGGGATTTCTTGCTCCCTGCTATGACGGCTATGATGCCAATTCTACGCCCCTCCCACATCTGGGAATCTGGATGCCAGTGGGGTGTGATCTACTGGGTTGGGACCTCAGTTTCCCCAACTCTCCCATAAAGCCCAAATGAACAGAATACTTTGCCACTTCCTGACATGTGCATATCCTATTCCAACCCCTGAATCTCTCACTAAAGATCTGACTGGAGGCAGAAGCCAGGGGCTCCATTAGAAAAGTCCCATAGCGTGCTCCTCCTTAGCTGTCCATCTACCCCACCAGTCTGCCATCAATGCTGCCCCACTCCACCCAATGGCATTGAAGCACCTTATATCCTTAAGCCAAAAGTGTCTTCACTTGCTTGAGCCTGCCCAGCCATGAGCCATGACTAATCTGGAAGTATATCATCTTTATTCCAAAGGGTAAATTCTGGGGCTTTGAAGGGAGCCCATACTGTGATTGCCAAAAGCGACTCTTTTTATTCATCCAATAAATATTTTGTGAGTATCTAGTGTGTGCCACACACTGTACTTGACCTGAGGATACAGTAGTGAGCAAAGCTGCCAATTTAGAGGTAGACACAGGAAGAAAACAAATAATTGCAAATCCCTAATTGCACACTGTGGCATGTGCTGTGAAGGAAAAGTACAGGGTTCCCAAGAACAAAAAACAAGGGTCTTGACCTGGCCAGGGGATCAAGGAAAGCTTCAAGGAAGCCCCTTGAGGGGACATCTATGTCTTTCTTCCCAGTGCCTTGCTATGCCTGGCACACAGACGCTTCTCAGCTCGTGTTTGTTGAGTGACTAAGGAACGATTCTTGTCCTCTCTCCATCACTCTATCCGTCACCTGCTCCATCCTTTCAGCCACACGCACCCCCATCTCTACAGCTAGTCTCAAATCTTCCTTCACCCAAACAAGTGTCAGCCATGCAGCAGAATCACTTCTGGCTCTCCTTTACTCCTCCCACGTAAGTGGCGTGGGCACCCTTTGGATCAGCCTGAGAAGAAAGCTGTTTCCTCAGGATGAGCAAAGGATCCACCTCCCTCCCACGCTAACACTTCCCAGCACTCTCCTTCCTCATGCATGGCCAGCTGATGTTTCTCTGGAGGAGGCCTGGTTAACGTGTCAGATCAGGCTGGCGAGGCTCCTGCTGTGCGGGCCGCCCCCCAGGCAGGGTGCTAGGCCTCTGGACTTCCCAATGGCCAATAGCTCCTCCAGGGTCAGCCACTGCCAGGGCAAAGAGCACCTATCTCCCATCTGTGCATAAATCAAGCCTGTGCGTGCTGGGAAGTAAGGGGGCCCCTCTCCCAGGAGGTGCTGGCAATGTTCAGAGTAGCTGCAAGCTTGCATTGCGTGGATCTCCATGGCACAAGGGGCTAACCAGCCCTGTGAGGGTATCCGATGCCAACACACCTGGTCAGTCCTGACAGCACCTGCAGGGGCTGCCCACACCACCTGCTCAATAGGCATCTTTCCGTCTTACACACGACTGGGTCACAGCATAAACACAAGGCCTGGCTTCTGCCTCTGCAGACGAACAGAGGCTGCCAGAGCTCTGCCCACACAAGCGCATATCCCGAGACAGGGTGGAAAAGCACGAAACACACTGGGGGTCAGGGGACACAGGGCCAGGTCCGGGCAGAGTTAACTCACTGTATAACCCTGGAATTGCCTTCCTTTCTCTGAGCCACAGGTCTCCGCCATGAAATGAGAGGTGGGGCTAAATCAGTGGCTTCCTAATGGTTTTTCATGGGTCTTACCTTCCCCTAAAGACAAAGGGAAGTCCAAGAAGCAATGATTTGAGCTCTGTATAACCCCACCTTAGCCAAAGAAGTACCTCTTATCTGCTTTGTATATAGAGCTTCTGCAGAAAAGTTTCACTGAGGAGAAAAAAAAAGTCCATTGCTAAGAGAAGGTTTAAAAACTGCTGGAGTGATAATCCCTAAGGCTCCTTCAGGCTCTGACATTTTATGGGTAAGTAAAATAATATATGTGAAAGAGACCTGCAACATGGT
Source organism: Rhinolophus sinicus (assembly GCF_057876585.1). Taxonomy (NCBI): domain Eukaryota; kingdom Metazoa; phylum Chordata; class Mammalia; order Chiroptera; family Rhinolophidae; genus Rhinolophus; species Rhinolophus sinicus. The sequence continues at coordinate 25,843,237 of NC_142514.1, forward strand.
AGGGATGCAATAAATGGCTCCATTACTACTGCTCTGTTCTACATGTGTCACAGGAGCCTTTGATAAATGCCCAGCTGAAATCCAGAGACCAGGCCTATACCATTTTCTGATCTTCAAGTCAAAGAACCACACTTGGAGTGACTCAAAAATTATGTGTTGATGGATAAATGTAGGAAGAAAGGAAGGGAAAGAGGGCAAAAAGGAGGGACGTGTAAGCGCCAGAGTCAAGGCCTAGGAGCCCTCAGGGCTCAGGTTCCAGGACAAAAGGGGTGAGCTCCCCTCGAGGGGCTTCCTTGAAGCCAACTCCAGCATTTAGGCATCACACACTGGTTGCCATGGAGATGGGGGAGCATGGGCTCGGGGCACTGGTCACTCCACCAGAGGCAGCATCTGCTTCTCTTGATTGTACCCAATTTAAGAAAGCATGGAGCGGGGAGACTGCACTGCGCTTGCTCTGTTTCCCCATTGCTTCCTCCCTACCTCCCACTCATCTCCAAGATTTCCCTGGGCAGCCAAAGGTCAGGTCTCCTTAGGATGGAGGTCCTGGCACAGCACGCAGGCTCATGTGTTGACCAAGTGCATGCTGGGAATGGGGCAGACCATCTTAGAGAAGGTAGGTTAGGAAAGATGAGTGGGGAGATAAAACATGATCCCTTAAGCAGGTGAGTAACACGATCAAGCGGAATTTGAAGAGATGGGTCTGCCAAGCTGTGGGGAGTGGAGCAGAGAACAGGGAGAGGAGGCGGGAGAGACCAGGTGGGAGACTGTTGGAGTAATTCAAGTGAGAGAAAATGAAGCCTGGCCTAGGACAGTGTCAGGGGGAAATCGACTGGCAGCATGAGCCCTGGAGTTAGGAGAGAGTGGAAGAAGGTGGATTTATTAATTGGATCAAAAGCCTCAGAACTTGAGAGCATAAAGGAATCTTCCAGATCCCCTAGTCTGGCTTTCCCAAAATGCCTTCCCTAGAAAACTGGGCCCATTAAGAGGTTCCACTAAAAAGACCTCCAGGGTCAAGCTGGCTTTGGAAATGCCAGGCACTAAGGCTGCACGTTAGCATAAGAAAGGATCAGAGCTGCCCTGCTGTGAAGAAATTCTCACCTTAACTCTGACTCAACTTTGAATGTTCACCGAGGTCCTGATATACAGAAACTGACTGTAACTTTGTTTAACCCAACTTTGTATTTTAACTTTAACCAGAGAGCTTTCCCCATCCCCTTCAGAAACACTTCTGGGACATTAGGAAATTACTGATCAAATACATCTCACACACACAATGCACAGTGGTGGGAGAAGAATCAAGATGCTTGGCTGTCCCAGAGGCAATCAATTCTCTGCCAGGAGTCCCGCCTCTGGAGAGCAGGCCTAAGAAATGGGTGCTTCCGTGGAAATAATGATATGCATGTCACATCTAAAATATGAAAACAGTAAAATCTCTAAAAACTCAGTGGCTAAGTAAACTATGGTATAATTCCTTGATGGAACTATGGTACAATAATTATGAATAGTATATAGTTACACAGGGAATCACTGAAGATTGAATAAATTGCAAACATTGTTTGACTGCAGTTTGTTAAAAAGAAAAATGCATGTGGGAAAAATAAGGATAGGAAGGAAATATATGGCAGATTATTTTTACCATGAAGAAGTTTCTCTGAATGGTGAACATAAGGGTTCTAATCATAGAAATAAATAGTCTCTCCACCACCACCACCCCCATAATAAGTGGTGACAGGCTTGTACATCAGGCTTCTGTGAGTCTAGGCAGTTTGAGTTGGTTCCTTGTGTCTCATTCCCTGAAGGCATATTGGGTATCTGACCCTGTAGGTTTGAACCCTGGTATCCCTGTCAAAGTATGGCCCCCAATGAGACCCATCCTGTATAACCACACATCTCCCTGTCTGACGTCCTCACCTCATATTCCCAGCTTCACCAGGGCAAACAAGGCTTGCGAGAGGGAACAACTGGAGCACGTGAAAGGTGGATCTCGACTCAGAATAGACCTCCTGTGAGAGTTCGACATTGTCTGGTTCTTGACACTGGCTGCTTATGGGACTCAACTGAAAGAGGTCAAAGAAATACTGATGCAGGGGTCCTACCCTTAGAGATTCTGATTTAGTTGGTCTGGAGTATGGCCCGATCGTTGGTGTTCCTAAAGGCCTGGGTTGGTTCCAGGGCCCCAGGGTTGAGAACACGGTGTAAGCCCAGGCGAACCTGCGCTGAGGGAAGGGGTGGAGGTGCTTGTCATGACTTGAAGTCAACACCAAATGCTGTGGGTCTCAGGGCTTGGGGTCAATGTCCTAGGGTGGGGGGGCACAGAGGTCAGGCCTTGTGAGATGACTCCAGATTCCCTCAGAGCCTCTGCCCGTGACCAGGAAGCAGAGGCCTGGGCTCCCCGACATCCCTGGTTTGGGAGAAAGCACGCTGGCTCGCAGCCTCTGGAGCCCATGCTTTTCAAATAAAGACATTGCCGCTCGCCAAGTGGATGGCTTGTAGGGCTAAATGACTTAATATTTTTGGAGTAGAAGGAACAAAACCACCGCAGGACACTGCTGTTTTCTCCACTGTAATTGATGGGGCTCACTCCTTTCTGCCGTTAAAGCACAAGCTGCAGCTATTTTTCTTTTTTTAACCAAACACCGCTGAATGTGAAACATTGATTTTTTTTTAAAAACTGGGTTTCAAACTAAGAAATGTCTTGATCCCAGAAGTCAATCGCCTCAAGTGTCATAGTAACTTCCATGGGCGCCATTGTGTGACCGAGGAGGGGCTCCAGGAAGCTGGCTTTCCCCCCACCCCCCACCCCCATCCTCCCTGCCACTCTTCCCCACCCCCAGCCCTGCAGTGACTGCCTCCTGGAAAGGGTCTTCCAGTTCTTCTTCAGAAGGGCACATAAGGACCTTCCCCTGCCTTGTGTGGCTGTCAGCTTCTCTTCTCAGAGGGTCCAAGGAGCTCCTTACTGCCCTTCCAACCATGCCCACACCCTGAGCACACCATGACCCAGGCAGGAAGGACACTCAGAACCTCAGCCCCACTGGGCCGCTCAGGCAGCACCACTGCAGACTGTCGTGCTGGCTGCTCACTGCACAATCCTACAGAATGTGTCCCCACTCAAGCCACTCACTTGCTCTTTAAAGTCAGTTCTTGACTCTCCCATTGCTTGCAGACAAAGTCCAAACTCTTCAACATGGCTCCCAGGGCCCTGTCTGGCCTTCCTGCACAGCTACCTCAAGCTTTGTCCCCCTCGTCTCTAGCCTTGGTCTCCCTGGATTCATAGCCCTTTCCCAAAGAAGCATGTTTTCTCTGGCCATGCCTTGTCCACCTGCTATGCTCCTGCCTGCAATGCTCTCCTTCCTTCCGTCTTAACCAACTAGAGCGAATGCAACACCTTGTTCAGCTCTCAACTAAAACATCACTTCCTCCAGAAAGCCTTCCCTGACTTCCATACCTACGCCACTGGGTCCCCCTGCAGTGTGCTCCATGGCGTCTTTTACTTCCCTTGGCACGGCTGTCACCTCATATAATTGCAATTCACTCTTCTCCGCTAGAGTGGAAGCTCCCAAGGGCAGGAACTGTGGTCTCTTGTTTATTGCCATCTCTCCAGTGCTGGTCAGGATACTGGCATGTGGCAGGGGCTCAGTTAATTTGTTATGAATGAATGGCTGTAGTTAGAGGCTCCTTGCCTAGCATGTGGTGTAGCCTCCCCTCGCTTCCCACCACGTTTGCTCAATCTGTACCGCAGTTTCCTTGAATAGACCAGGAGCCGGCCTGCCCCAAACTCTGCCCTACTCGATTGAAGCCTGAGACCTACCAAACCCTTTCCTGTCCCCTCTCTTGGAACAGAATGGACACCTGTATCCTGGTCCCCAGAGGGCCAGTTGCAAATGGACTGATTCAGTCATAGCCAAGATGCTAATGCCCTTGAACTAAGCTCTAGCTGAATGCCTGTGTCCCTAGACTCTCCTTGCCTGGCCCCACCGGCTAGGTCACAAAAGCAAAGGGCCAAGGGCTTTACAGAGTTCTCTCAGTTAAACTGCACAACAACTCTTTGAACTGAATATTGTTGTTATTATTATTATTCCCACTTTATAGGTGAGAAAAATGAGGAACAGAGAAGTTAAGCGACTTGCCTAATGTCACACAGTAAGTAGTGGCTGTGCTGGAATTTGAACATCGGGCAGACCGACTCCAAAGCACCTGTTTTATACTGATATTCCCTGAACTAAGCTCAAATTTGCTACATGGTGTTGGACTCAGGGCCTTTGATGGTGGACTAGCGCTCCAGGGCCTGCCTTCTCAGGCCTCCACTTCCCCTTGAGCCCACAGGAAGAGGCCCTGGCAAGTCTGTTGCCAAAGGCAGAGGATATTTCACCTGTCTTTTGGCCTATGTCCCTCCTCCCAGCTTTGAGCAGGCACGGAGAATGGCTATTCACCGTCTCTCCCCAAACAATCCTTCAGAGGCAGCCAGAGTGCCCCTCAATCTTCCTCTCAATGTCACTGCACTTTCTCAGCACTGGCAGTGTCACCTTGGACTGGGAAGGTACAAACAGCCCTACAGTCACAGGGAAAAATAAGCAAAGAAATTGTATTTCCTTTGAGACCATTGTGAAACGAGTGACTTGCCACTCTTGTGTTGAATCGCTTTAGCTGTGTCTTGCAAAACCAAAATTCCATTTTTGTTGAAAATTTGAAGGTAACTGGTGCAGGGAAAAGAGCTAACTGGGGAAAGGATACCTGAATTCCAATACCAGCCTTGTTATCAACCTGTTTAACAACCTTCAGTAGCTCCTTTTGTCCTTAAGATGATTTCCAAACTCCTGAAGGTGGGGACAAGACCCTGCACCATTTCTCAAGAATCCCCACTCTGGCCACAAGGAGCTTCTCATTCCTCTGAAGGTCGTGTTCTCTCTCCCACCTCTGACCCTCACAGATGTCCCCTGAGTTTTCTTTTTCCTCCCTCTTTACCCGGAAACCCCTTCCTCATCCTTCAGCTGAAATGTCACCTCCTCCAGGAAGTATGCTACCATCATCACCCCCAGATGAGGTCAAGTTGCTAAAGAAAAACTAGCTGTTTCACTAAAGAGGTCAAGTTCAACGGCAGGTAGCTTCACAGAGGAAGGGGTTATCAGCAGTAATACTGCTAGTGATTCGTGCATTTATTCATCCATTCATTGGAGAAATATTCATGGAGCAACCAGTGTGAGTCAGGTACTGGGCTGGCCACTGGGAATATGATGGTGAACAAGACACAGAAGGTCCATGCCCTCTTTGAGCTTATGTTCTAGTGGGGAAGAAAGAGAAGAAATGGGTAAATAAATAATTAAGCAAAAATGCGTTTTTGAGACAGTGATCAGTGCTAGAAAAGCATTAAACAGAGTGGTGCAACAAGACAGCAAGTGTGTGTGTGTGGGGGGCATTTTAGTGACAATAGTCAGGGAAGGCCCCTCTGACGTGACATTTAGGCTGAAACCTGACTACTAAGAAGAAGGAAGAGCAAGCCAGCCAGAGGGAACAGCCAGGTGAGAAGACTCTAAAGGAGGCACAAGTATGGCTGCAGGACTGCAGGAGACAGATCAGAGAAGCAGGATGGGAGATGGAGGGTAGCGGGGGTCTTTAAGCCGCAGCAAGGAATCTGCATTGATTATGAGCATAAAGCCTTTGGGGGAGAGTGAATAGACTGCCATTAAGCAAGAGAGTGACATGATCTGACTCGATTTTGTGTGTTTTTGCAAGATCACTTTGGCTGCTGAGTAGAGAATGGATTGTAGGGGAGCAAGGTAATAACAGAGCAAATATAACCCCTGGTTCAGTAGGAATGACGTAGCCAGCAGTGAGCCCTGGCTTTAGTTCCTATTGCAGATGGTAGATGTTGCTGGTACCACAGGGAGTGGCCATGACCGGGGCAAGGAGTATGTTTTTGTCTGTGAATTCCTAGAGGAGCGTCTGCCGAAGGTCTTTGTATCAGTCAGGACAGTGTAGGTTCCACCACAGCCCCAAATTAACCCTCCAGCTTCCTAGGTTTCATAAACAATGCTTTATTTCTTGGTCGCATGCTCATCGTGGGTAAGCCTGGTGTCGCTGCTCCTCACAGGCCCTCAGGAACACAGGCTGACAAAGGAGCCAGTGGCTCCTCTGGAACCTGGTCTTTTTGGTCACTGCAGCAGGCAGCGGAAGAGAGTGCATCAGATACCACACATGCTCCTCTGCACTTTGTCACCTCTTCTCACATCCCATTGACTAGAAGGAGCCACATGTCTCCATGTAACCACAAAGAAGCTAGGAAGCGTGGTCTTCTGTGTGCTCTGGAGGAAAGGAGGGCTGAATATGTGACTGTGTCTTGGCACTAACAATGTCTGCCATGGGCTTGAAGTCAGAAGTGAGTTCTCTCTGGCAAAAATAAAGCACAGGGAGTGGAGGGTAGAATCCACAGAAAAGAGCGACGGCAAGATGGAGGAGAGACCAAAGAACTGGACCAAGAAGAAATACAGCTACTTTCTCCTGGGATGTCCAATGTGACTTAGGACAAAAAACACTTGTTTTAGGTTGAATATGGATCTGGCTGGTGCACAATGGGAGGGGCAAGACACTGAGTTTCGGAAGGTCATCCAGTACAGGCTTCAATGCCAGGAAAGCAAATTTCCCTCCATGCCTCCCTCACTAGGCTTCAGTTTTCTCGCCTCTCGGAGGTTTGCATTGGTACATGCACGTGCTGGAGAATTTTGTAAACCTTTCTGCATTACTATGTGATCTTTCTATTTGATACTTGTTCTGCACACAAAGTTTTGCTTTTTCTAATAATATTGTCATTTTTCAATAATTATCATATCAGCACTTTTATAAGTACCCTCAAAGCCTTTCACATATCATAGCTCATTGAATCCTCATAACAATCCTATAAGGTAGATAGTATCAGCTCTATTTTATACATGGCGAAACTGAGGCACGGAGAGATGAAATCACTTACCTAAAGTATAACAGCTAAAAGCGGAAGAGCTGAGAATGAAACCCAGGGAGGCTGGCTTTGGAGCGTGACACAGAAGACACGGCCAAGACCCATGCATGTGCCAAAGAACGGAGGTCCCCAGCAGAGGGGAGGGGGCAGCAGGCCCCCCTTGGCCACATTCCGGAACTGGTGGCTTGTGACTTCATAGGAGAATGAGCCTTCTCCATACGTACACACACAGAAACTGGCCTGAACGCGATACGTAAACAGTGGACCTCTGAGTACTTGAAAGCAGAGAAAACCAAAACAAACAATTTAGAAGCTCTTCTCACTTTTTGTTTTTTCTACTTCATATCGGCCTGGCTTGTTTTTCCAATGAATATATTTGAACATCTCCTAGAAGGAAGACCTTCAGTTAATGCTACGAAGGAAAATGAGGAGAGGAAATAAAGAGTATAAGTCTTCTTCTCTTCCCTCAAAGAGCTTGCCATCTAGTCAGGGAAAACAACCAGAATCATATGGCACATTGGATCATTTTATAGGAAGAGATAGTATACAATTCTAAACAAGGCGCCGTGGCTAATTGTTAAATAAGTGGGCAAGACAATGGGAACTATGGAAGGCTGGGGTGGCAGCAGGTCAGGAGGTCACTGAGCTGGGTTAGCAAGTAAGAGGCCAAAGGAGGAATTTGAATCAGGGTTTGAAGGGTGTGGCAAGGGCCAAATGACATGGAGGCTGGGGATGGCTGCCCTGGGCACTGAGACCAGGAGGTCTCTATCAGTTTTCTGCAGGGTTGGAGGTCTCTAGGCAAAGGTGACTGCACACATGGGCTGGGCCAGGGTCCCTCCACAGACCTTGCCTTCAAGGAAGCTTCCATCATGGACCGACAGAAAGTTCTCAAAGAAGCAAGTTCAGAAAAAAAGATGTAGGAACAGGCTGGAGACAGGAAAGCGGGATAGAAGGTGAGTTTTGTGAAATCACAGGCTCTGTGAGCCCCTGTCACTTGCTCTTCCTGTAAAAGCAAACTGCTGGTCTCAGGGAAGCCATGCTCAGCTCAGCTGCCTGAGCATCTGCAGAAGCCCCTGCAGGAATGCCCAGGGCTGTGAACAAATCTGCTTTTAACTCTGTTCCTGACAGCCTTCAGGCTGCCACCTTCTAGGCTTTGAAAAATGTGCTTCCGTCTCTCTCTCTCACACACACACTCATGCACTTCAAACAAACCAACAACAACAAAAACCTACACATTTCCCTGTTGCATGAGTCAGAACCCACAAGCTACTCAAACTGGTTGTAAGACAAAAATAAATGAATCAGAAGTTATTAGACAGTTCGTAGAATTTCAGAGAAGGCCAGAGAGCTGGTCCTCTATGCTGCCAGAAACGGCACTTGAGTCATATGGCTGGCTCACTTGCAGAGATAGTCCAGCTGTCCAGGGTACAGCCACTTAAGCTTGTTTGATAGACCTAGAGCATGGAATGCCGTCTCCAGGACGTCTGTCACTGCTGCCTCTAAAAGCTCGACGGCCCTCCACTACCATCCAACCCCTGGTTAACATGGCGTCACCTTCCTCCAGGTGTGCTCTTCTGAACAGAAGCCTCTCATGGATACCCCTGATAGCAGGAGCCCAGGTCACATGCCTGCCTGGCAGCTAGCATGGACTCTAGGAAAGTGAGTTCTGACTTCTCTCTTGGGAAAGTGGGATTCATAAGCGAGGTAATTACCAGGGTGACCACACACCCTGGTTTCCTAGGAGAGCCTCAGTTCTTGCCTGTTGCCCCAGTATAATTATTAATAACTCCCTTTTTATTCTCAAACGTGTTTTGGCTTGGATCATAAATTATATAGGCATCCCAATAATTCCCAGAAATAAGTGTTGGGCTTAATTTTCACGAATGTCCTGCTTTCCCTCCTTTCCTGATCCTCTGCCCCTTCCATCCAAGAAGCATGTTCTAGATTTGCCGAATATCTTCCATCACAGAGCAAAAGGGAGCTATTCTATTTGTACTCAAGGCAAGCCCACAACAGACATACTTCAAGGACCATTCCTGCTAACAGAGGGAGAACTTTTCTACATAAGGTGAAAAAGCCAAATGAAAATTCAAAGGAACACAGGAAAACATGAACAGCTGGCTGGTATAGTTGGAAATCCAGGTTGGGCCCAGCTCATACAGGGCCTTGAATGGCAGGAAAAAGCTTTGGGTTTTATCTCTGGGAAATAGACATATGGAAGTTCTCTGAACAGGAGAATGACCTGACCCAGTCCAGTGTACTACTTGAAAAGGCAGGGGCCAGACAGACTTGAGTTTAAAGCATGACTTATTGTATGGAGAAAATGAAAGCCACCTCTTGAGATAATTGTGAGAATGAATTAAAATGTAAAGTTCCTAAAAGATACTAATGATATTGAGTGTCTTTTCATGTGCTTATTGGCCATTTGCATATCTTCTTTGGAGATTATGTCTATTCAAATTGTGTGCCCATTTTTAAATTGAGTTATTTGTCTTTTCATTACTGAGCTTTAAGAGTTCTTTGCATATTTTGGATACAAGTCCTTTATCAGATATATACTTTGCATATATTTTCTCCCATTATGTAGGTTGTATTTTCACTTTCTCTATGGTGTCCTTTGAAGTACAAAAGTTTTAATTTTGATAATTTTCGACAAAGAAGCCAAAAACATACCATGGAGAAAAGAAAGCCTCTTCAATAAATGGTGCTGGGGAAATTGGAAAGCCATGTGCAAAAGAATGAAACTAGACTGCTATCTGTCACCATATACCAAAATTAACTCATAACAGAGCAAAGACCTAAACATAGGACCTGAAACAATAAATTGCATAGGAAGAAAGCATAGGTACTAAACTTATGGGCCTTGGGCTCAGAGAGGATTTTATGAATTTGACCTCGAAGAGAAGTAAAATAAAAAAATAAATGAATGGGACTATATCAAACTAGAAAGCTTCTGCACAGCAAAAGAAACCATCAACAAAACAAAGAGGCAACCAACAAAAGGAGAGAAGATATTTGCAAACAGCACCTCCTATAAGGGGCTAATATCCAAAATATAAAAGAATTCGTACAACTCAACAACAAAAAAACAATCTAATTTAAAAATGGGCCGAAGACCTAAACAGACACTTCTCCCAAGAACACAAACAAATGGCCAACAGATATATGAAAAAATACTCAACTTCACTAGTTATTAGGGAAATGCAAATCCAAACCACAATGAGATATCACCTCACACCTGTTAGAATGTTTATAATCAACAAGACAAATAATAACAGCATTAAAGTGGTTGTGGAGAAAAAGGAACCCTCATACACTGCTGGTGGGAATGTAAATTGATACAGCCACTATGGAAAGCAGTATGAAGGGTCCTCAAAAACTTAAGAATAGAATTACCATACAACCCAGCAATCCCTATTCTGGGTATCTAACCAAAAAAATCTGAAAACATTTATCAGTAAAGATACATGTACACCATATGTTCGTTGCAGTGTTATTCATGGTGGCCAAGACATGGAAACAACCAAAGTGTCCTTTGATAGATTGGATAAAGATGTGATACATATATATAATGGAATATTACTCAGCCATGAGAAAAGATGAAATACTGCCATTTGCGATAATATGGCTGGATCTATTGTCATGCTAAGCAAAATAAGTGAGATAGAAATACTCGAGAACCATGTGACTTCACTCATATGTGAAATATAAAACTGAAAGCAACAAACGAACAAGACAAACAAATAAAAACTCAAAGACAGAGACAATAGTTTAGTGGTTACAAAAGGGATTTGGGGCTGATAGAAGAGGGTAGAGAGGGTCAAATATGTGGTGATGGAAGGAGAACTGACTCTGGGTGGTGAACACACAAGGCAATATATAGATGATGTATTACAGAATTGTACACTTGAAACCTATATAATTTTACTAACCAATGTTCCCCCAACATGTTTAATAAAAATTAATTTAAAATTTTTAATAATAATTTTGATGAAATTCAATTTACCTATTTTTTATTATGTTTTGTCACTTGTGTTTTTTTGGTGTCGGATCTAAGAAACCACTGTAAATCCAAAGTCTTGAAGATTTTCTCTAGTTTTCTTCTAGGAGTTTTATAGTTTTAGCTCTTACATTTAGGTCTTTGATCAACTTTTAGCTAATTTATGTATATGATTGATCCAACTTCATTATTTTGCATATAGCTGTCCAATATCCAGCACCATTTATTGAAAAGACTACTCTTTCCCCTATTGAATTGTCTTGACATCCTTGTCAAAAATCAATTGGCCATTGATATATGGGTTTATTTTTGGGCTCAATTCTGTTCCATTGACCAACACATCTATACTTATGCCAGTACCAATGTGTTGAGTACTGTTGCTTTGTAGTAAGTTTTGAAATCAGGAATTGTGAGTACTCCTACTTTGCTCTTGTTTTTTAAGATAATTTTGACCATTATGAGTCCCTTGTAATTCCCTATGAAATTTAAACTCAGCTTATCAATTTCCACGAAGAAGTCCGCTTCGATTCTGGTATGGATTACATTTAATCTGTAGATTAATTTGAGTATTGCAATTTTAACACTCTTAAGTCTTCTGATCATGAACAGGGAGGTCTTTCCGTTTATTTAGATCCTTAACTTTTAAACAATATTTTTCAACTGTAGCTTTTGATGTACAAGTTTTGCACTTTTGTTCAATTTATTCTTGAGTACTTTTATGCTCTTATAAATGGAATTTTTTCTTAATCTTAATTTTGGATTGTTGATTGATAGTGTGTAAAAATGTAATTGCTTTTTGTATGTTGATCTTATATTCTGAAACCATGCTGGACCCATTTTAATAGTGTGTGTGTGTGTGTGTGTGTGTGTGTGTATGTGTGTGTGTGTGTGTGTGTGTTCTTTGGTATTTTCTATACACATTTTCTGTATTCCTTAGTATTTTCATATCATCTGAAAATAGAGATAGTTTTACGTCTTTCTTTTTAATCTGGATGTCTTTTTTTCCTTCTACTTGCCTATTTGCCCTGGCTAGAACCTCCATTACAATGTTCAACAGAAGTAGTGAGAGCGGACATTATTGTTTTATTCCTAGTCTTAGAGGGAAAGTAATCATTCTTTCACCATTATGTTAGCTGTGGGTTTTTCATAAATGAACTTTATCAAGTTGAGGAAGATCCCTTCTATTCCTTTTCTATTGAATGCTTTTGTCTTGAAAGGGAACTGGGTTTTGTCACATACTTTTCAGCATCTATTGAGATGATCGTGTAGTCTTTTGTTTTTTACTCTATTAATATGGTACATTATATTAATTGATTTTCAGATATTAAAACAACTTTGCGTTCCTGGAATAAATCCCACTTAGTCATGGTGTATAATCACGTTTATCTGTTGCTTGATCTATTTTGCTAGTATTTTGTTGAGAAGTTGGTGCCTATATTCATAAGGGATTTAGGTCTAGTTTCCTTGAGGTGTCTTTGCCTGGTTTTGGTGTTCGGAATGCCTAGATTTTAGTCTTGTACAGGCTTTGCCACCAATTTGCTGTGCATCCTTGGGCCCCTCTTCATTTCTCAATATCCTCATCTATAAATTGAAGGATAGACAAGTCCCTTAAGTCACCATTCAGTTCTTCTGAATGTTATTGCATATGCATTACGTCATCTGAGCCAGAAAGCCTTAAGGGTTAAATATTATACGGACTTAATTGAATGAGTTGGAAGGTGTTTCCTCCTCTTCTATTTCTCAGAAAGATTTATATTGGGTTTTCTTTAAATGTTAGATAGAATTTACCAGTAAAGCCATATGGACCTGGGCTTTTCTTTGTTGAAAGTGTTGCTATTGCTAACCACTTTGATCGCTTTACTTGTAATAGGTTTATTCAGATTTCCCATTTCTTAAGTCAGTTTCAGTAGTTTGTATCTGTCTAGGAATTTGTTAATTTCATCTAGCTTATCTAATTTTTTGATATACAGTTGTTCATCATATTACTACATAATCCTTTTTATTTCTCTAAGGTCTGAAGTGATGTCTCCTCTTTAATTCCTGATGATAAAAATGTGAATCTTCCCTCTTATATTCGGAGCCAGTTTACCTAAAGGTTTGTCAACTTTGTTGATTTTTAAAAAGAACAAACTTTTGATTTCGTTAAATTTCTCTATTGGTTTTCTATTCTCTGCTTCATTTATTTATGCACTAATCTTTATGAATTTCTTCTTTCTGCTTGCTTTAGATTTACTTTGCTCTCCTTTTACTAGTTTCTTAAGGTGGAAGTTTCTGTTATCAGTTTAAGATCTATCACTAGTTTAACATAAGTGCTAATGCTAAATTTCTCTGCTTTAGCTGCATCCCATAAGTATTAGTATGTCATTTTTTTGTTTTGTCTTGTTTTCATTCATCTCAAAGTATTTTTTAATTCCTCTTGTGATTTTCTTTGATATTTAGGAATGTGTTGTTTAACATCCCCATATGTGTGAATGTCTCACATTTCCTTCTGTTACTGATTTCTAATGTCATTCCATTGTGGTCAGACAGTGTTCTTTGCATGATTTCAATCATATTAAACTTATGGAGGCTTGTTCTATAGCCTAACATGGGGTCTATCCTGGAGAATGTTCCATGTGCCCAAGAAAAATGTATATTCTGCTGTTACTGGCGAAGTGTTCTACAGATGTCTGCTTTATGATACGGGTCAAGTCTTCTATTTTCTTGTTGATCTTCTGCCTAGTTGTGCTGTCCATCATTGAAAGGGTGGGGATTAAAGTCTTCAGCTAGTATTGTTTAATTGTCTGTTTCGCCCTTCGGTTCTATCAGGTTTGGGTCATGTGTTTTGGCACTTTGTTAGGTGCATGTATATTTATAATTATGTCTTAGATCATTACAAAATGTTTTTCTCTTCTCTAGCAACAATTTTTGTCTTAAAATCTACTTGTTTGATACTAATATAGCTTCTCCAGGTTTTGTTTTGTTAATGCTAGTATAGTGTATCTTTTGCCATCCTTTTACTTTCACCCTATTTATGTCTTTGAATCTAAATTGTGTCTCTTGTAGACAGCATATACTTGAGTCATATTTTTTAATTCATTTTGCCAATCTCATTCTTCTATTGGAATGTTTAGTCCATTTACATTTAATGTAATTTCTGATAAGGTGGGATTTCCAGCTGGCATTTGTTACTTGGTTTCTATATGTCTTATATTTTTTGACTCTCTATGTTTTATTTATGTTAATAGATATTTTCTTTTTTTGTTTTTTGTTTGATTTATTTATTTTTTATTATTATTGGGGAATATTGGGGAACAGTGTGCTTCTCCAGGGCCCATCAGCTCCAAGTCGCTGTCCTTCAATCTAGTTGTGGAGGGCGCAGCTCAGCTCCAAATCCAGTTGCCGTTTTCAATCTTTAGTTGCAGAGGGTGCAGCCCCCATCCCATGCAGGAATTGAACCAGTAATCTTGTTGTTGAGAGCTCGCGCGCTAACAAACTGAGCCATCCGGCCGCCCCAATAGATATTTTCTTGTGTACTATTTTAATTCCCTATTTTTTCTTTCATCATATTTTTAAGTTATTTTCTTAGTGGTTGCCCTGGAATTACAGTGAATATCCTAAAACAATTTAGTTTGGATTAATACCAACTTAATTTCAATAATAGGCAAAAACTTTGTTCCACTATATCTCTGTTCCCTCTTCCTTTGTTTTACTGTCATACAAATTAGACCTTTATATATTATAAGTTCATCAACACAGTTTTATAATTATTGTTTTATGTGGTTGTGTTTTAAATTAGATGCAGAACAAAAGCATTACAAACAAAACTGTATTCGTATAATTTTCTTTTTAATTGGGGAATGTTGGGGAAGAGTGTGTTTTTCCAGGACCCGTCAGCTCCATATCAAGTTGTTGTTTTCAATCTAGTTGTGGAGGGCACAGCTCACTGTCCCATGTGGGAATTGAATCTGCGACCTTGGTGTTATGAGCACTGTGGTCTAACCAACTGAGCCAACCAGCCACCCACCGGTGGCTCAGCTTCAAGCTCAAGCCATGTTTCTCACTGGTCCATGTGGGAATAGAACAAGCGACCTTGGTGTTAGCACTGTGTTCTAACCACTGAGCAAACCAGCCATCCTCATATAATTTTTATATTAACTGATGTAGCTATTTTTACCTTTGCTCTTTATTTCTTTGTGTGGACTCTAGTTAGTGTATAGTATCCTTTCATTTCAGCCTGAAAGACTCCAATTAACATTTCTTGTAGGGAAGGTTGTTTACCAATAAATTCTGTTTTTGTTTATCTGGAAATGTGGTCATATTTCCTTCATTTTGGAAGCACAGTTTTGTTGGAATATCTTGGTTGACCTTTTTTCTTTGGACATCTTGAATATATCATCCCAATGCCTTCTGGCCTCCATAGTTTTTGATGAGATGTCCACTCAATCTTATTGAGGATCACTTGTATGTGATGAGTCATTTTTCTCTTGCTGATTTCAGGATTCTTTCTTTGTTTTTGACTTTTGACCATTTGACTGTGATGTGTGCAGGTGTAGATATCTTGGAATTTATTCTACTTGAAATTTGTTGAACTTGCTGGATGTGTAGATTAATCTTTTTCATCAACTTTGGGGAAGTTTTAGGACATCATTTATTCACATATTCTTTCTGCCTCTTTCTCCTTCTGGGACTCTCATTATGTATGTGTTGGTACGCTTAATGGTATCCCATGGATCTCTGTGGATCTGTTCATTTTTCCTTTATTTTCCTTTCTGTTCCTTAGACCGATAATCTCAATTAACTTATCTGCCAGTTCAAATATGCTGTTGAGTGTGTCTAGTGAATTTTTTATTTCATGCATTGTACTTTTCAACGCCAGATTTTCTTTTTTTTAATGATCTCTATCTCTTTATTGATATTCTCTATTTGATGACACTTTATTCTCATACTTTCACTTAATTCTTTGGAAGTTTTTCCCTTAGTTCTTTGAATGTTTTACAATCAATGATTTAAAGTCTTCGTCTAGTAAGTCCAACATCGGGACGTCCTCGGAGAATTTTTATTGACTGCATTTTTCCTGTGGCTGGATGATATTTTCTTTTCTTTTTTTTTCATGTCTCATAATTTTTGTTCAAAACCAAACATTTTAAATAATATAACATGACAAATCTGGAAATCAAATTTCCTCCCATCCCAGGATTTGCCATTGTTGCTGTTTATTATTGTTGCTGTTACTGTATATAGTGATTTTTCTGAACTAATTCTGTAGAAGCTGTATTCTTTGTTGTGTTCAGCCACTGAGGTCTCTGCTCAGTTAGCTGAGTGATTATCTAATGATTGAACCCAGCTTTTCTTAAATGCTTTCAACTAACGTCTCCCATCTTTTTATGAGGTGCTCCGTATGTGCTGGTGCACACCCTCTGGGCTCTACCTGAATACTTCATTTCCTGCTTGTGCAGAGTCCCAAGGTCATCCAGAGGTGAGAGACTGGGGATTTCACAAATCTTTTGAGGGGGATGCACACAATCCTGCACATGTGTGTGGTCTTCTAAATCCCCAGAAATATGTCAGAGCTTTTCAAAACTCCCTATGGATATCTCATTCACCAGATTTAAGTTTTTTGACTAGCCTCTTATTTTCTCAATAGGTATTACCACCTGAGGTAAATGTGATTTTAAACAATTGCCTATGATTATTTTTGGCAAATGCTCTGCGGATCAAGTATCTCAAACAAAGTATCTGAACAAACTCTGAGATCAACTAAAGGCAAGCCCTGTAAATGAGGCTTTTCCACAGAGCTGCTGTGCAAGTCAAATGGTGACAATTCTCTCAGGATGGAGAATTTGGGAAGCTCCAAATTCCAACTTCCCCATCCAGTGGCTGCTAGGCTGCTGTTTTTCACAGCTAGTGTGATTGTGATGCTGCTGGTTCAGAGCTGGGGAAGGAGGAATGGGAATGAGACAAGTTAAAATGTTAACAGAGCTCATTGTTCTTGCTGAAATTAAGCCACTTTCCTTGAATAAACATTCTTTGGATTGTTTCAAGCCTTTGATTAATTTCCAGAGTTCTGAAAATATTGATTTTGATAACTTTTCCAGGGTTCTCATTGCTTTTAGGGAAGAGCAGATTTTTGAAGGTACTCACTCTGCTTTCTGAAAGTGCTTCCCTTCCATGGAGAGTTTTTACTGGGGCCAAACATAGTCACATCATTCCTTTTTTAAGATCTGTCTGGCCTCAGCATTGAGAATAGATTAGAGAAATGGGACGGATAGTAAGAGGACAGTGAAAAGAATCTTACTGGGAAGAAGTGGTGGTTGGGCAGGAGAAGCACCTTGGCCGCAGAGAAGTATATTAGTACAGGAGACTTGTATAAGATACCTTTTTCTTTCCCCGGGTCCACTCAGTTAACCAGGAACTGAAACAGAGCTCATGCTCCATCAGACAAGCAAGTCCAGGGGGAATCGACCTAGACACAATGCAGGGAATAGCAGAGGCTGCCTGCTTATCTCTGGGCAGCTCAAGGAGGCTTTGTAAGAGAGAAGACATAAGAGAGCCCCAGTGGAAGGTGAAGTAAATCTTGGGGAGGGGCAATGAGGATGGCCATGAGGGGTTGGGGGCCTGGGTGTTCCTTGGCTTCTGCCACAGGGACAGCTTGGGAGGAGGGGGCAGCCAGAGCTTTGCCGCCTAGGATTCCCCAGGAGCACAGATTCTGCTCTGCTGCAGTCTCCTCCACCCCTCTCAAGAGGCCTCCCCTAGGTGCATTGTGTTCCTGAAGCTCAGTGGAGGAGCCAGGTAGAGCAAAGTGGGCTGTTTTCTTCTTCATTCTTTTTCTCCCAACCAATTCTCTAAACAAGCTTTTGTATGTCCCAGATGTTCCTGCCTTTGTTCAGATTTAATCCTCCCTATTTATCTCCCTCCCACCAACCAGGTACCTGTTTACTATGTTCCACTTGTATCTGGGAGCTGGGGCTCAGCAGATCTGCCAAGACTGATCTTATCTGCACTTGGGCAAACACATTTGTGACCAAGCTTTGTCATCCACCTCCTGTATGAAAGGGCCAGAGAAGGAGAAGAATTAAAACCAGCACCACCCAGAAGAGCAAGCCCAAAGAGATTTGAAAATAAACATGCAAACTGCTTTGGGTCCCATTTAGAGGCACTCACAAAGCCCTTCAGGGGGATACAATGAGGCTGTGCACCCACATTCAGGGCCCATCCCTCTGCAATTGCAAACTGTGTGGCCTTGGCTCTCAATCCTGCCCTAAAGAGGAGACTGTGGCCCTGCCAGGGCTGTGAAGACAATAATGCAGAACTTCTCCCCGGCTCAGATTCAAAATCTGGGAACGTCACAGCTGTTAGAGACCATCACTTTGGGTTGTTGATGGAGTCCCTGAAGCCCACTTGGGGAGGAGGGTCTAAGGCCGCAGAGGGAGCCAGGTCCTCAGGAAAGGTGAGGACACAGGTTTCCTGATTCCCCCTCCAGATCTCTTTCTCCCCAACGGCATACTGTATACGCAGGGGTTGTAAAATGCAAATTGAGAATCACAGCAAGGGTAGAGAAAAAAAACGGAAGAAAAATAATTTTATTCCTTATCACTCTTTACCAGACAGATCTATGGAGACCAGCCATCTGACCATAGTGTCTCTAATCTGGATCTCTGTGGACACCCCTGCACTTGGAGCCACCAGGCCCTGCCAGCCCCACCTTTGGGAGTTTAGGGCAGGCAGGATCTGGTTCTTTACCAAGTCCTAAGTCCAAGGGAGCCTATAAACCACAGGTTGGAACAAAAGCCTTAAAGGGAAGTCATAGTGAAACCCCTCCCCCCTCCCACCTGGGGAAGGTGGAAGGAGTTCTCCTAAACTCTTTTCTGAACCCACAGTCCTCCCACCCCACTGCCTCGTCCGCACCTCTGTCTGGAACAAGAGTGAATGTGATCTCAAACTGACGTAGGGTCAACTCCATGGCAGGAAGTAGGCTAGTTCCTCAGCCACTGCACCCTGGATCCTTTAACCCTCACCTCAACCCTCCAAGATAGAGATCAACATTTCCGTGGTGGACATCAGTCAACAAAGACTATGAAAGGTAATGCAAGTTGCCCAAGATCACATGGGTAAGAACTGGAAGTTCCATATTTGAACCCTGGTCTGTTGGCTCCAAAGCCAAAAAAAAAAAGGTCCGGGAATCTCCAATGCACCAAGGTTCCCACTGACCGGTCCAGGATGGACGGGCCTGTGTGTGCACCGCCAGGCAAGGTGGTGGGAAGGGTGTGCAGCCCGGAAACGGTCTGCATGCCTCCTTGCAGCTACCACAAATGGCTCTTTTATCTCGGCGGCTGCCGCAGCAGCTTCAGGCGCCTTTGCCTCGCAGGATTGACATCAATCCTCATTCAAATCAAACTCTTCTGAAACATGCTCCAGTGGAGTGGAATTTTCTGCTAAATAAGGTGTTATTAACCCAGCTCCCAGCTCCTTGGGCCCAGGCTGAGCTCAGCAGCAGCGGCAGCCGCTCCAGGCTGATGAACCCACTTAAATACCGATTAATAGGCATTGCAGCACTGGCCTTGGCTGAGCCCGTGCTCCCCCAGGCTCCTCTGGGCTCCTCGGGCCGCGGTGCCTGGAAACCCTCAGTCACATCTCCTCCGACTCTCATTCCAGCCCAGTCACCGAGAAGCAATTGGATGTTTTGTGGTCTGAAGATGAGGAGATGGCAGTGGGGGATAAGAAGGATGAAAATTGTTATTCCTCTTTTGCATCTTCTTTCTTCCCAGGCTTCAGTTTGTAGGGCTTCTCAGAATGGGGCAGAAAAAGGACAAGCCAGTCAAAAAGAAAGGGGAATAGCTCTGCCATCCATCACCAGTCCCGGCACCGCGTAGAGAGGACACAAGAAGCCATCCAGACCTTAGGTTGGGACTGGATCCCAACAAAATGCCGTTCCGGTTCTAGCGCAGCCTAAAACATGCTTTGATGCCCCACATCCAATCATTTCAGCTACATACAAGTTCAGTGTATGTAATTCTCAGAGTTTAAACTTTCACAGCTGAAAGAGTCCTTAGAGAGCCGCTGGTCCAAGCTCATTTTACAGCTGAAGAAGCTCAGGGAAAAGAGGGAAAAGGTCATGTCTGAGGTCACACAGCTACCGTGTTTCCCTGAAAATAAGACCTAGCCAGACAATCAGCTCTAATGCATCTTTTGGAGCAAAAATTAATATAAGACCCCGGTGTATTATATTATATTATAGTATAGTATAGTATATTACATTACATTATATTGAAGACCTGGTCTTATAGTAAAATAACACCGGATCTTATATGAATTTTTGCTCCAAAAGATGCATTGGAGCTGACTGTCTGGCGAAGTCTTATTTTCGGGGAAACACGGTAGTAAGCAGCAAAGCCAGGGCTCATAGCCACATCTCCCAATGCCCTGTGCAATGCTCTTTTCTCTTACTCTGTTTTTCTCCCGTCTAAGAACATAAAAGCATCATTGATAGCCAGAAAGTAATAACCACATTTATATGATTTCCCAGTTTACATATTAGAATGGATACCAAATTGTTCTGAAGTGATATGTTATTAAATAAGATCAGAGAATATAAAAATGGATTTCTGAACTCTGCTAAATAAGAATACACCACACTATTCATCTATCTTTTCAACAAATGCTTGTTAGGTGCCTGCTGTGTGTTAGATATGGTGCTGGGTGTGGGGTCTAAAGGGGTAAATGCATGGGATATGGTCCCTAACTTCATCAAGCTTCTAGTGGGGGAGACAGAACAACGAGAGAGAGAGAGAGAGAGAGAGAGAGAGAGAGAGAGAGAGAGAGAGAGAGAGAGAGAGAGATTGCTGTAAGGGAAAGGAAAAGAGGGCCAGCAAAGAACCATGGTGATGACCTGCTTTATGTTTAGAGGGCCATGGAAGACTTCTCTGAGGAGGTGACATTCCAGCCGAGACCTAAAGGGTGAGAAAAGGCCAGACAGACAAGGAGACAAGGAGGAGTAATCCAAGCAAAAGAAATCAGACTTGTATTTCTTATCATGGACAAAGAAATGAAAATATTTTTAAATTACTATGAGCCCATTATTTTAGAGACAGGAAAGTTACTCCATTTCCTCACCTAATTGCTCTGCTCCTACAAGATGGTGCTTTATTGATCAGACGTTCTGGGTCGCTTGTCTGCTTTTTTTGTACCATTTGCTCGATTTGTGGCTGAGAAGCGCCCTTTTAGGGGTTTTGGAGGGACTGTTCATTTCCCTTCCCAAACCCAAGACGATGGTTAGCAGAGCTTTTCAGCACACAGGCTCCAACAGGAAGATCCAGGTTCCATCACTTTTTACTTGTATGACCTTGAACAAGACACTTTCTCTTTGAGCCTCAGTTTCTTCATTTGTGTAACTGAGGCTATTTAAAGCACAACCTCAGAGGGCTGAAATACTGTATGTGAACAACATAGCCTGGTATCTGGCACAATGCAATTGCTCAATAAATATTAGCCACTATTATGACTGTCAGCTACATTCAAAAACTACCTTGTACATACAAAGGTGTTGGTTAACTTTTCTTCCATTTTTTTTACTTTCCATGCACACTGTAGCAAGGAGCAAGCAGATCCCCTTGTGGTTGTGACTGGGGCTTGTGCTAAGAACTAGATGGGTCCCGGCAGGATGGGTGAGGAAGGCTTATGTGGCGTTAGGGGGCTAGGGAAAGCCTAAGACCTAGGGCAGAGCTGAGAAATTAATTACGTTAATTCTACCCACACCTCTGTAAGTCATACATCCATTAGAATATCTTCATTCTCTAAAACTGGGCAAGTGTTACTCAGGGCAGAACCCCAGGGAAGGTGTCAGCCCAGGGAGAGACTGGCATGATGACATTTACAGAATAAGTAAGAAGAGAGGACCCAAGAAAGGGAAGCCAGAAACAGGCTGGCAAAAACCACAGTTGGGCTACTCAGGACTCAAAAACAAGGAGAGAACAGAAGATTTCAACCATAAGGGAAAATCCAAACAGGGCCTTATTCAGAACCAAAGAGAACGCCAAGGAAGGCTGGGAAGCGCTGAGCTGGCAGGTGGTCTCCCTGAGGGTCAGCATCTCTATGCATCGAAGAATTTGGTTAAAACTTGTCCTTCTCCACCTATCTTGGGGGCATTTCCATCTGAAGAAACAACCACATCTAGCAAGCAAACTTAGGGTTCGGCCAGGAGAGCCTCAAAGAAATACATTAGGTGGCACATGTTTCTATCTTCTCTACCCATTGAATGGTCAATCCTTGGATATCCTGTCTCTCTCCCCCTGGTTCCCCAGCTTGTTCCATAGCATCTTCCAGGCCAGGCCTGGGACCCACCTTAACCACCTCCCAATACCTTGCCTCTTGAATCATGGACCATACGCTAAGCTTGCCTAAAGCTTTTATAATTACCACACCTCCTTCCCTGGCACTAGCCAGATTCACGCTGAAATACACCAAGTCCAGCTCATCTGAGCTGCATTCCTGGCCAAATGCAAGAAAGGTTTCCTGCATTATCCAGCGGGCTGGGTTAGCATTCATTAGGTGTCCCTCCACCCAACTCTTGGTCTCCCCCTCCACATACCCACCAACCCCTGAGGTATCTCCACTAAGCTCTGGATCTCCTTGAAACATCATTTGAGAATTGCTGCTTCGATCCAATGCCCTTAGTTTACCCTTAAGAAAACTAAGTCATAGAGTCATCGTCTCAGCCTTATCATAGCCTAGACTCCATGTTTAATTCTGGCTTGAAGTTCAAGCAAGACAAGGACAGAAGGCCAACTAGGGAGGCCCCATCCCCATGGGGGGCTGCACATCTTCCTCCTGCTTCTGCCTCCCCAGATCCCAAAGCTACATCCCCTCGTGGCCTCACCTATAAACCAGCCCGTTCCTCACTGAGGCTCCAGGCCCACCCTCAGCACACCAGCCGGAGAGATTCAATAATGAGACACTGTGCTGGTTGGTCCCGACTCACCCCCACATAAACACTTTTTCCTTTTTTAATCAGCTCCATGACCCAGGAATCTGCCCCTGCTGCTGGGTTCAGCCAGTGAGAGTCACTCGCAGGGTAGGAGGGAAGGGGACAGAGCTCGGGTCATTTCTTCTCCTTCCTTCCTGCTTTGGTACCACGTCTCTGGCAATAGCTCCTCCATCCATGACTAACAACTCTCCCCAATGCTCCCTCCTGGCTCCAGCTCTCACTGGGCCCCAGTTATATTATTTCTTCTCCTTGTGTCTTCAACCCTAGACGTGGTGGTAATCCTCTGCTGCTTTGCCTCTTCTGGGTAGTCCCCTGATGATTACCTTCATTCTACCCACACCTCTATAAGTAGTCCATCCATTAGAATTTCTTCATTCAAATCATCCAGGATAAATTATGTTTCTCATCAGGCCCCAAATGATACAGTCACATTCCCAGACTCAAGGTCCAATGGCCCAGCCACCATGGTCTGCCTGTCTAGACCCCATGGTATCCACCAGAGCCAAGCTCTTCTACTTTAAAATGTAGGCTTCTCTGCCCCATGTCTTGCACCTTGACCATCACGCTCTCCCCAGCACTGGCCTTTGTTGTTCAGTCATTTCCCAGCTGACGTTGCCCTGCCTGGTCTTCAGTCCTGCACTCTGGCCTCTCCTCAAAACTATGTTGTCCAGGTCAGAGCCAGCCTCGTGTCCTTGTGGCCTATTCCTCCACATGGCCTTGGCTCAGACACACCCATGTGGTGCCCTTTCCATAGCCTTTGCTGTCCTCACCTATGGACGCTTCAACCAGTGTCCCGGGCATATGCAAAGAAGGTATTTACTATAGCTGTCTTAGGCTCCTGCCCTTCCCAAGGGTACGGGCCATGCTCTCTGACCAGAGAAGTCTGGGACCCGGGATGCATTGTGCCTGAGGTCCTCGTCTCCTCTCTTCAGCTCCCTCTGGCGGGAGGCTCTGGCCAGCCTCCCTCCAGCCTGCATCACTCCCTGACTCACTTACTCAGCGGAGGTTCTCCGAGCACCTGCTCTGTACCAGGCCTGGCTCTGCACAGCACCCAGGGATCCTGAGTCAATCAGACCAGACCCCTCCCTCAGGAAGCTCACAATCAAGGGGAGAAAGGCCAATAAATAGACCATCACAACACGGAATGACAAGTGCTCTAAGGCACAATGGGAGCAGGTCAAGGGGCACTAAATTCAGCTGGGAAAGATGAGAGAAAGCTTTCTGGGGGTGGATATGTCCATGCTGAGGCTCTAGTATCCAGCAAATAAGAGTGGCCTGGACCAGAGTGGTCACAGTGGAGAGGAGGCAGTCAAAAAACTCCAGAAGTGGTTAACAAAGGGAGACTCTCCAGGACCTGGTGATGTATCAACCATTGAGGGAAAGGTAGGGGGACTGGTCAAAGTGCCTCTCAGATTCTGAGCTGGGCATTTAGGTGGATGGCACTGGTGCCAGTCTCTGAGAACAGGAGGAACACAGGAGGAGGAGCAGATTTAGGGAGCAGCCAGGCTTGGGGGCAGTGATGATGAATTCAGATTTAGGCATATTGAGTCCGAAACACCCTTGGAAATGTCCACTTGTGGATGTACAGTAGGTTGAGGGACTTAGGACACAGGTAGAGAGCTGACAGTCAGTACCTCACTGAGAAAGCCAAGTGGTGAATAAGACACACTGCTGAGTGAGGCAAGAAGACTGAGCACAAAGCCTGTTGGACACCAAAAACTAATGAAGAAGGTTCAGGAAGGAAGAATGAGGAGTTGTCAGAAAAGTGGTAGGAAAACCAGGAGAGTGTAGTGTATGAAAACCAAAGGAAGAAATGGTCCCAAGGAGGGACAGCCAGCACAGAGAAGATAACCAGAGAAGATATCCAATCACGGGAAAGATCCAAGATGGCGGAGAAGATAAACGCGGTGCCTGCCTCATCCTATGAACACATTAAAATTACAACTAAATTATAGAACAATCAACCTGGAGAACCATCTGAAGTCTAGCCAAACAGAAGTTTTATAACTAAGGATATAAAGAAGAAGCCATGTCGAGACTGGTAGGAGGGGTGGAGACGCGAAACAGGCTGGTCCCAAACCTCCCTGTGGCAGTTGAAAACTAGGAAGGATATCTCAGGCATGGAGTTTCCCCCTGGAGGAGCAAGAGACCCCAGCCCCACACCGACCTCCCCAGCCCAGAATACTGGTTCTGGGAAGAAGAATCCCCATACCATCTGGCTGTGAAAAACTGTGGGAATTCCGACCGTCATGGAGGGACAGAAGGAAGACTGCGGGAAACCCAGCCGTCCTCTTAAACGCCCGCTCACAGACTCCATTGCTCGCAGGCACTCACCTTAGGCTCCAGCGGAAGGACAGTGACTCAGGGTGCATTGGAGGCATACAGGGGGGCAGACTGAAGTATGTTGCTTCATGATGAGGGCTGGAGGACAGTCAGCATTTTCCTTGTGTGGGGTTTTTCTCCTGTGTAGCTGGCAGCCTGACGCCATCTTTCCTGTGTTGAGCCCTCCCCCTACGCTTACGGCCAAATCTGATTCTGATTGGTCTGCTTAGTTCCACTGCTTCATCCTGCTGACTCACTGAGATCCCACCCCACCCAACTTCCCCAACACCATAGGCACTTGCTAAGCCAGCAGCCAGCCCTGCCCACATTGCATTCTTTCTTGAAAAACTATCAGAATTCAAGTGCCCCAGGCAGGGAGCAACTGGCCTCAGTGTGCTCTGAGACTTTTGTATGTTAGCTATATTTTAATGAAAATCTTAAAATAAAATTTTTTTAAAAGAAAAAAGAAATCAGGACGTATACCAGTAGACCTTTATGATTTGTGAAGATATTCCTATGTGGCTTTCCAGGAAACTGTTTTTCCATTTTTGGTAAAATATAATCTACTCCTGACAATGTATATATATATATATATATATATATATATATATATATATATATATATATACATTTAAAGATTTTTTTATTAGGGAGGGGGAACAGGACTTTATTGGGGAACAGTGTGTACTGTACTTTCAGGACTTTTTTTTGCAAGTCAAGTTGTTGTTCCTTCAATCTTAGTTGTGGAGGGCACAGCTCAGCTCCAGGTCCAGGTGCCATTGCTAGTTGTAGAGGGCGCAGCCCACCATCCCTTGCGGGAGTCAAACCAGCAACCTCGTGGTTGAGAGCCCACTGGCCCATGTGGGAATCGAACTGGCAGCCTTGTGGTTGAGAGCCAGTGCTCCAACCAACTAAGCCATCCAGGAGCTCAGAGGCAGCTCAGCTCAAGGTGCCTGTTCAATCTTAGTTGCAGGGGGCAGAGCCCACCATCCCTTGCGGGACTCAAGGAGTTGAACCAGCACCTTGTGGTTGAGAGCCCACTGGCCCATGTGGGAATCAAACCAGCAGCCTTTGGAGTTAGGAGCACGGAGCTCCAATTGCCTGAGCCACCAGGCCGGCCCCAATGTCTATGTATTTTAATACAGATTTTTCCTTTCTTAAAATGTGTATACATTTTCTTGGCACCCCTAGTGTGTGTGTCCAATCACAGTTGACTCTGCAGTCTGGAATTGGACACTGGCTCCTCATCTTGCTAGACATATGAACTTAGACAACACAGGTGACCTCTGAACCTCAGTTCCCTCTATGTAAAAAAGGAACAACGATGGTGCCTACCTCTCAGCGTGTTTCCATTCACGTGACCATGTTGTAAAGTACCTCACACAATGCCTGGCACAACTGAAGTAGTCAAAAAATGGTGGCTCTATTCCTGGGTATTAATTCACTCAGCAAACACTCATGAGCATTCCGCAGTGATCCTTCCTAGGGAGAATGCTGAACCAAAGTGGGATCCAGTCTCAAAGAGACAATGACATCAGTCACTAAATTCCAACAGAGCAAGTGCTGAGCAGTACAAAAGAGGCCCCAAGGAAGGCTGCAAGAGTCCTAAAAAGGGAGAATCCCTATTGTTGCCAGGGTGTGTGCTTAGGGGCTACAGGCACAGGAAGTTGCCAGGAAGAAGAGACCTACTGAGGCAGACCTCGAAGGATAAGTGGAACAACAGTCAGGAAGAAGGAACAGCCTAAGCAAAGGCCCAGAGGGAAGAATCTGGACAGTAAGGATGGCTTCTCAGGGCTCCCCGCTGCCCTCTGGTGCCAAGCTCAAGAAGGGAAAATGGCCCAAGTCTGGACAGCAAATTCATGGCAGCCACAGCTCCCCAATTCTGTTCTCCCAATCACAAACGCTGGGATGTGATTATTAGGTGATTACATTTTTTAAGGCCCAAATTGTTTTATTTGTTTCCCTGCCAGCTTTCATGAGGCCATCAGTCATTCCACACACAGATAACATTTCTTATATACATTGACAGAATAAATTACATGGTTCTCATCCGGCAAATCAACATTACAGGGGAACATTATCTTTTGCAAAACGCTGCCTGGGCACATCATAAATCCTAACCAGGTTTATTACATCTGTCTTGTCATAGATTCATTTTATTGAAAAGTGTTTGTTTTTTTTCCAGATTAATAATCACATTAATAGACGAGATTCTTTTTAGATGATTGTTTTCTTGGAGAAACCAAAAGGAGAATTTCACGGCTACAGAGCCGTGCCACACGGGTGCTGTAAGGCTGTCCTCGTCATGCTGACAACGTCCTCCAGGCCTGGGAACTGGGAACTCCTGACTCACCGGGAAATTTGGGCCAACCCACAATTCCTTCCTCACCTCTGATTTCACAGCTCTCTCCAAAGGACAAATCCAGAAGCTTCCAAGATGGTGTCAAAGATATATTATTATATTAAACCAATCAAATGAATATTTCATGAATAGCTAGCATGTGTGCAACAGACAAACCAACGGGGGAGATAAACTAACCCACATGCAACAATGAGAGAACAATTAAGGACAGAAGCCTGACAGTCAGGCTGCCTGCCCATCCTCCTCCCTCTGTGCTTGGATGGCTCAGCCACTCTGGGATGGGTGACTAGTTGGCTCTGAGATTCTTTTTCCTCTTTTTGTTAAGTGAGAGGATTGGTCCAGATCAGGGGCTGGAAAACTGTGGCGCGTAGGCCAAATCCACCCCTTCGCCTGTTTTATTGGAACACAGCGTGCCCATTCATTTATGTATTGTCTACAGCTGATTTCACGCTACCATGGCAGAGTTGAATACCAACAATAGAGACCATATGACCTGAAAAGCCTAAACTATTTATCATCTGGCCCTTTATGGAAAAAGTTTGCCAACTTCTGGTCTAGATAAACTATAGGTGGGCTGTTTGAAGGCCAACTGGGATTCGTACTGAAGTGCTCATTGTAACATTGACTTGAGCCCACGCTGCTAAGGGCTTTCCTTGCCTCATGTCATTTAATTCTCAAAACACCTCCATGACAAGATTCTGTTCCACAGATGAAGAAACTGAGGCTTCAGGTGGTCTGGTGACTTTCCCAAAATCATCCAGAAGCGGAGGCAAGCCAGGAACTCAGGCCTGTCTGGAGCCAAAACCCTGGTCCTTGCATCTCCAGTAAACTGCATGGGTGTCACGGAGATGCTAATCAGGGAGGGTGGGGGGAAACTTCTTAGAAGACCTCAAATTTGGCACAAAAGATTTTGATGGTTGGGAGAAAGGTGGTTGAGGAGAAGATGGGGGTTGGCGACCAGAAGGATGGTTATGCATCTAGGGCCAGGCCCTTATGTATGGGTGAGGGAATGACCCTCTGTCCACTGCCCTGGGGTGGCCATCACCTCCCTCAAGCTTTACAACTGCACTCTGAGCTGGGCGCTCCTCTGGCCTCCCACTCAGCAGGTGAAGGAGTGCAGCCCCAGAGGCAGGTGCTTACCCAAAGTCACACAGTGGGTGAGGGGTGTTCCCTCTACACTCAGATGTTTGGCGAGTTATTTTCAAGAACTGTGTCACCTGGACTAAGAGAGAGAGCTTGCGGGACACTTTGGTATTTAAGGTGGGATCACTTCAGCCAGAGGACAGGGGGCATCCAGGTGGTAGAACCCAAGAGGAAGGCAAAACCCGGAGGCAAATTGAAGGCTATTAAAGTGGCTGACTATGACCTTCTAGGGATCACCTCCCTAGAAGCCTTTGAGTCCATATAATGAGCAAGACGTCCCCACACACTCAGCTGCAGTTACCCCTTTGACTCATGGCCACTACTTTCCCCTCCATCACTCAGCTCCAGCCACACCTCCCCCTGCCTCTGCCCACCCCCCAGGCTCCATCACCGCACAAGCCCAGAAGATACCCTTCACATTGTCACTTTCATGAATACTATACATGGAGTTGGGCGACTTGGCAACTCTGTGCCTATGGATCTTTGCACTTACTGTTCCCTTAGCCTAAAATGCTCTTCCATAAGCTATCCACAGGCTGGATCCCTCAGCTTCTTCATGTTTTTGCTCAAAAGTCATATACTCAGGGAGGCCTTCCCAATGTTTTATGCAAAATTACATCCTCCACACCACCCTTCCCACCTCCCCTGCCTTTGTTTTCTTTATATCATTACCTCTATCTGGCTAATTTATTTGTTGTCTACCAATGCTCCCCACCCTGCTGCAGTGTGAGCTCCACGAGGGCAGGGTTTTTGCCACTCGATTCATTGCTATCTTTCTAGTACCTAAAAGAAAGCCTGGCACATAGTAGTCATTTAATATATAATTGTTGGCTAAGAGTTTAACGGATCTTAATATTGTTCCACAACGTGCTAGATTTGGTTCTTTGGACAAGTTATTTAATTTCTTTAACACTCAGCTTCCTCTGTAAAATTGGGGTGAAAATACTACTGTCTCCATTTGACTGTTATTAGACATAATTGAAAAAGAAAAGAAAAGAAAAGAAATATAACCTGCTTGGCTTAGTGTCTAGCAGAGAGCCTCCTATGCAGCAGCTTCTGGGGAGGTGAGAGGTATTTCTTCTTTGCTGAGGACAATCGCTGAAGTCAAATATACCTGCACCGTGAGACCAAGTCCAAGACCGCACCCGTCAGGCTGTAGTGTCAGGGCACGGTGAGAAACTCAGCTTCACTACGTACTAACAACGTGATTTAGGAAAGGTCCTTCAACTCCTCATACTTCAGTTTACTCATCTGTTTAATGGGTGATAATAAAACTGAGTTCATAGAGTCGTTTTGACACTGAATGAGGTAATGAATAAGAGTTACTCGGCACAAGACCTGGTCCATATGATCTCAGTAAATGTTAATGATGATGAGGATTATGATAAGAATCTCCAAGGAGACCACCTGGGAAGGAGGTGCGCGGCCAGCCTTGGAATCCTCCAGACCTTGGCCTCTTGGCAGGCAGTAGGTTCCGAACAAATCAGACCTGAGCAGGTTAATGTGCAACAGTCGCTCCCCTGTCTCCTTTTTTTAGCACAAAAATCTGTCCTAGTACCTCTCATTATCCACTTCATCAGTCTCAAACCGTTGGCTAATTGCACTTCCCAGCATACCCCTCCCTCCATGCCTCTCCAACAAGCTCCACAACAAACAGCTGCCTCCTTCTATGGGCTCCACTGCAAAGCCAGAAACAAAATATAGCAGGCAATACCCCAACTGCTTTCCCCAGGCTCCCTTTCCCCCCTGACTCCCTACTCCTCTCCCACATCCCCACCCCCAGGAAAATGGCCCCAGGAGAGCCAAAGGTGAAGAGATATAAGGGAATCGGGGTTGCAAGAAGATTTCATGGTTTTCTCTGGCTTTCATGTCTCCAAGATTCTAAGTCCTAACTGGTTGTGATCCTTGAGAAAAGAAAACATATGAGGTGAGCTTGACATTCACTCCACTTTTTTGGCAGTGGGCACTTTCTAAACTTTAGCATAGAGAGTGGAGCCCAAAGAGAGAACAGAGGTCTTTCTAGATAGAGGCAACAAAGACTGGCGTTTGAGGCAGCTGGGGCAGCTGGGATTTGTGGAGCAGATTACAGGAGACTTGGAAAGTGCAGAGAGGAGCAGCACCAGGAAGCCGCATGGGGTTCTCTTGCGTCTTTGACTGGATACTGAGCTGTGCATGTATAGAGTGAGACTCCGAGCTGCCTGACAGAAAACAGCTCCTGGCATACTGAGCCAAACAAACATTTTGGAGGTCAGAGTTCTGGGAGCCAGTGGAATTTGACCAGCCAGAGTGGAGAGATCTAGCTGAACACCTCAAGCATTTGGCAGAGACCCAAGGAAGACCACACATTAAGGACTAATCTATACCCACCCGACCGAAGCCTCAAACCAAGCCATGACAGAATCAAGCTGATTCACTAGTACATTAACTGCCTCCCAAAGCAAAAGCACAATACTCTTTAAAGAAAGGCAATATAAATCCAGATCTCAACAAAACAGCACCCACAATGGTCAGTATACAATTTATAAAAATTCAGGGAAAGGTAACATATAACCAGAAGAAAATTTTTACCAGTAGAAATAGACCTAGAGATGACACAGTTGTTGGAATGAACAAGAAAGGACTTTACATGAGCTATTATAAATATGCTTAAGGATTTAAAGGAGAGTATGTATTTAGTGAGTAAACCAATGGGGAAGATCAATAGGAAAAAAAAGGAAACTATAAAAGGAACCAAATAGAAATTATAGAACTGAAAAATGCCATATCTAGAATGAAAATATTACCTAGACAAGTTTAACAGCAGATTGGAAACTAAAGGATAAGTGAATTTGAAAACACAACACTTGAAAAATGAAAACTGAAATACACAGAAAAAAAAAAGCGTGGAAAAATAGGACAAAATCTCAGTGACCTGTCAAACAATACCAATGAGTGTAACAAAGACGTAATTGAAGCCCAAAAAAAGAAAAGAGAGAGATTGGGGCTGATAATTTTTTTGAAAAAATAATTACTGTCAAGAGATTGAAAAGACAAGCCACACACTGGAAGAAAATATTTGCAAAAGACATAACTGATAAAGGACTGTTATTCAAAATATACCTGCCCCCCCCCAAAAAAAAAAAAAAAACTTTCAAAACTCAACAATTAAAAACAAAAAACAATTTAACCTGGGCAAAATATCTGAACAGACATATCACCAAAGATGATATACAGGTAAATAAACATATGAAGAGATGCTCAGCATAACCCATCACCCTATAAGTCTATATTCAGAAAAAAAAATCCTTCAAAATGAAGGTAAAGTAAAGACATTTTGAAATAAACCAAAGCAGAGAGAATTCATCACCAGCAGATCTGCCCTACAAAAAATGCTAAAGGAAGTTCTTCAGGCTGGGGAAAAATGGTACCACATGGAAGCTGAGATCCTCACCAAGGAATAACGAGCACTGGAAATGGTCATATATACGTCAAAGTGAAAGACTGTTTCTTAATTCTTAATTTCTTTAAAAGAAAAATGACTTTAAAAGCAATAATAATAATAATAATAACAATAATAATACTGCACTGTGGTAGTTAACATGTGTAAAAATAAAATAAATGTCAAAAATGGAACAATGGAGGAAGAAAATGGAAGTCAGCTGTTGTAAGATTCTTACATTGCATGTGAAATGCAATAATATTAGCTCAAGGTACCCTTTGATAATTTAAGAGTGCATTCTAGAGCAACCATTTTAAGAGATATTAGATTGAAACTGTATATGAGATAAAATAGAATACTAAAAATTTTCAAGAACTCAAAGAAAGCAAGAAAGGAGGGAAGAAAATTAAAAAATAAGAAAAAGGGAAAATAGATATGAAACAGCAAAACAGTACTTTTCAAATCAATAATTACATTAAGTATAAATGACTTAAACACTACAATTAAAAAAGCAGAAATTATCCAACAATAAAAAAGCAAGACCCAATTATACCCTTTTATAACACACACACTTTAAGTATAAAACCAGGTTATTGAAAGCTAAAAAAAATTTTTTTAAAGATACACCATGGAAATAATAATTAAAGGAAAGCTAAAGTGGGTATATTAATATCAGACAAAGTAGACTCAAGACATGGAATACTACTAGAGGTAAGAAGGGACATTTCATATGATAAAAGAGTCAAATAATCAAGAAGACAGAACAATCTAAATGTGTATCTAACAACAGCTTTGAAACACATGAAGCAGAAACTGACAGATCTAAAGCCTCTGTGTGTTTCGTTATACGTAAATTATATCTCAATAAAAATTTTTAAAAATACATTTGTAGAAATAAAAAGAAAAGACAGGCTCTCCAGCACAGAAGTAAGTCTGGGGCTCAAGGTCATGGCCTAACCAGCAGCCAAGAAGTCTTGACACAGAGTCCCAGGAGGTTGGACCAGAGCTTTCAAATCCCTCCTGCATGAATCCTGGCAGAACATTGCAGCTGGCTCAGGTCAGAGCCAGTGGTCACAGGAGACAGATAAGCAGTCACTGCTGTGAAGGAAGAGGAATGAAGGCAGGGGGCTGGTCAACGCTTAGCAACCCCATGGAATATTAGATAGAATATGAAGGGAACAAGAAAGAGACACTCTAATGTCCTAGCTCAGAACTTTCGTTTTCCTCAGAATACTTACTACAAGTTATAATCATTTGATGTATCTGTGGGTTCCCTTGTTTGGTTTCTATCTCTTCCAGGCCTGTAAATCCCATGAGGCGGGGACCATGTCTGCCCTTTTCACCATCTTATCCTAAGCCCTGGACACAGACGTGGGAAGACCCTTGATAATTGGTCATTGGACAAATGAGTGAATAAATGATTGAATGAGAAAATAAAAGAAAAGAAGGAAGGGAGGGAGGGAAGAAAGGAGGGAGGGGACATGGAGGGAGGGACGGGAGGAGGGAGATAGAAGAGAGGAAAGATCAAGGTCCTACCTCCCTAGAGGTGCTAAGGCAGTGTCATAAATAACGTGAAGTCAACATGCAAATCCTCAGGTCTAAGTTTCTCAGTAACCCTTGCAGCGCTTACTAGGCTGCCTGCTCCTGTTCTCTCCCTGCCACCTGAACCCCTGACCTTAGCAAGGCACTGAGGACAGTGATTTCAGTGAAAATCCTCTGCAGCTTCCCCAGCACATCCTGTGCTAAATCAGACCTTTGTCTGTGGGAGCACAGTCTCAGCTCCCCAAGGAAGGAATCGACATTCATTGATCAGAAGCTCATTCCCTAACTTTCTGCTCCTCACCCCATCTCCACAATGGGCCATTTCCCAGACAATAGCCATCATCACTGCCTTTGTGCTAGCCCAGGCAGCCTGAAATTGAGTCTCCAATCTTCTTGCAGACATGCACAGGAAATGGAAAATCCATGACAGTCCCTGCTGGCACACTAGCAGTTGATTCCAAAGCCCTCCTGCTCCCTGGGGTACAGAGGGGACAGATGACATGGGATGGCCTGGTCAGGGAAAACTCTCAGTCCCACGGTCAGCCTTCCAGGGTAGGATCAATAACTCCTTGGGGACTGAGGGCCCCATCACCTCCCTACTTTCACCCACCCATTCACAGCAGGGCAGGGCCTGATCAGCTAGAGTCACCCCTAGAAAACCTGGGGACCCTAGATTTCCAGTCCTGTTTACAGGAAGGCCCTCTTGCTTCCCGGCAGAACAAAGAATCCAGGGAACTAGCAATCCTCAGAAAGAAAGGTAGACAACAGATGCTCCCACCCCTACCCCCAACCCCCAGGTAAAGCCCTGGGAGGCACGAAGCTGCTTATCTTCAAGTAGGACATGCCCCTCCCTTGCATTCTGCAGATGCTTCTGACTCGTGTGACTGGAAATGTCACTTCTCCTGCTTAAAACTGACCGTTGGTACACAGCTGTGTTACATATAATCCTAAATATTTTGAGACAGGGAACTTTGATTACGAATTGGGTATTAGACAAAACAAAGGATTTATTCTTAATTTCATTAGATGTGGTAATGTCTAGTTATGAAAAAAAAAAGTCCATAGTTTTTTAGAAATATATCCTGCTTTAGTGCAGAAAAATGAAAAGAGAAGGAAAACTATCATAAGGCAGAATCCAGGTTCAACAAGATGAGATACTATGACAGATTAATGATGTCTGCCCAGGCAGGGGGAATGCAGCAAGCGCAGGGAGTGGAGAAGAGTGCATGATTCTCGCCATGTAGTTGCCGCCCCGACGGGCCTCTTGTCTGCCAGATAAATGTCTACTTTGCCTTTCAGGCCTCCTTCAAAGGATATCTTAGTTACATATTGATTAACAAGGAGTTAATACGTTCATAAACAATTCAGTCTTGTTTATTTATTGTTTCTACTCTGGGTCAAACCAAACATAAGAACTATCAGGGCCCTCAACTAACAATTGCTATTATTAATTGAATTTATGTGAAAGTAATGGTTTTATATTTTAGACTCAACTAAATGAGCTTCCCTTTTCTTGCTTTCAAGCAGGAAGTGATATTAACTGCTGGCATTTATTGGATGCCTAGCGTGTGCCAGGCACTGTGCTGAGAGCTACACACACACCATCTTAATCATCACAACAACCCCATGAGCTAGGACTGTTACCCGCATAGCTCAGATCTGAGTTGGAATCATTTGCACAAGGTCATACAAGGGTAAGCCGTTGAGTCAGGCTGTCTGATGTCAAAGGCAGCACTCAGCTGGTTCACTCTCCCACCTCCCGTTCAATGCCCAGACAAGGGACTCGTAAATTTTTCCGCCACAGGAAAGAGCTAGGACTTTATGGACTAGAGGCCAGAAAGAACAGAGACCAAATTCCAAAGGACAGCTGCTTGAGAGCAAGTAACCAAGGGAATCTCTCTGCTCTAGGTAAGAGAGAGAAAGAGGAAACACCACTTGGGAGGGGCTTTCCTAGCCCCGCACAGGAACCCCTCCCACTCCTGGGCATTCAGAGCAGCTCCTCAGAAGCCACCAAGGAGGGACTCCCTACTTTGAGAGTTACAGGTGATGGGCCACTTCCCTGAAAACGAAGCCCAGTTTGGGGGTGGGGTGGGGGGGAAAAGGGGTGTTCTGTTTTTCAGCAAAATGATAGGTGGAATTCAATCAGTGAAGTTGCCAATACAAATTTGGGGTTCTGTTCATAGAATTCTAATTGGGTACCATCCTTAGTTAGGAGATTTTCCTGTTTCACAATGAAAATTTGAATCAAAATTTTTGTGTGAGTTTGGTTATTTCTGTGAAATTTAAATTTGTATCAGTAACTAAATATCTTACCTGCCGTGCAGTGGGAGGGATGTGCTGGCAACACGAAATGCAAAAGTCCAATGTGGCCATTGAATGTATGGCTCAAGCAAAGAATCAGATATTCCAACTGAGATGAAATTTGCTTAGAAATAAGAACAGGTTGCTCGTCTATAATTCTGTGTGGTTTTCTGCTTCTAGTTCCCCCGTCTCCCCTAAAAAAAGGACTCTGAGATTTTTTTCCCAGAAGTTGATGAGAATTGTTTGTAATAATTTGGAGCTGGAGGTTAGTGAACGTAATATGAAAGAGTTGAAACTGAAACAGGTCATGGACTGCAGCTAAAATATTGGGAAGGAGGCATGAGCTCACGGAAACTGTCCTGTCTGAACAGTCTCAGTGAGTGTATCCAATTGCAACATTGGGTACTGGGTATGGTAGAACCAACCTGCTATATACCTGGCGTTGGTTGTGGTCTTTGATATCCTTCACGGGCTTTGGCTTTCCATTAAGGATTTGGGGAAATACTAAACTACAGAAACAAATTGCTAAGATATTAGAGTTACTACCAGAACTGTACTCAAGGTCCTAAAAAATTTAAAAAACAAAAAACAGAAAACAAAAAAACCCTCAATGTTTCCAAGTTCTCCAGCCTTCCAAAATCAACCTTTCCCTTGAAACCTAGATAGCGCTAGTCCAAGTCCTCAAACTGCTTGATTGAAAAATAACCTCACCCTTTATCAGGTTCTCTCCCCAGCCTGGCTCCCAGGAGCTAATGATTTATAACTCTTTATGACTCTTGCAGATGTTTTTTCTACTACCTACCTCCATATTTCTAAATAATATGTTTAAACTGCTATTTATTGATCCATATATTTCAGACATTCTCTATTGATTTTGAGTTAGGATGGATGTGGGTTTGGCTCTTTCATCCCCCCAATCTGCATTGCCCCACCCAGCTGTTTCACTATTTTGGGTTACATAATTTGTGTTGTAAAGTAGGCATTTGCTGTTTGGTGGCCACTTAGCATCCATTCTTTTTTCTCTTTTAACCATACTTCGATTTCCATTTGGGTTTCCACTGTTCCTCTCCACAGTCGCCACTCTCCTGGGAAGCGGACTCCATCTCTGGCTGCAGGAGTGGTCCCTGACTGGCTGACCACTATCCTCCAAACTATAGTGATTGATTCCAAAAAAGGCATGTAACCCAATATCAACCAACAAGAGGTTGTCTGGAGGAAACTGGGACAGAATTTCTTTGTCTTCTGCAGAAGTCCCTAGAAAATTATTTTCTCCGTGATGGATATGAACAAGGAAGCATGAAGCCCCTAGAAAGTGCTGGACGCCACCTTGCAACCATGAGAAAAGCCAGTCTTTCTTTGAATATATTCTGCCAAAGGCAAAAGGGAGAGTTGGAAGTTAAAGATTTTAGTGAGTGCCTAGATCAAGCCTCATCTGGAGCCTAAACTAACTTCAAAGTTGCCAATTGTGTGAACAAAATACTATAATTCCCTTTATGGTTTAGGCCACTTTGAGTTTTCATTGACTTGCAAAGGAAAGATTCCTCACCGATATAAGGGTTTGTATCATTATGATCACATAGCAAATTATTTATGGTTTC
This sequence comes from Rhinolophus sinicus, assembly GCF_057876585.1. Lineage (NCBI taxonomy): Eukaryota > Metazoa > Chordata > Mammalia > Chiroptera > Rhinolophidae > Rhinolophus > Rhinolophus sinicus. The sequence goes on from NC_142514.1 coordinate 25,880,834, forward strand.
ACAGTAGAGCTGAGCAGTGTATGATTGCATATCCTTTCATGTCAGGCTCTTTGGTCATTTTTAAAAGTTAATTATCATTTTCACTTGCAAAATGTTCTATGTCCATATCTTTAATTCTGTCCCCATACTCTTCTCCAACCTTCTCCTCCATTCCGGGCTGGTGGCCCTCTGCTAGCAACCTGCACCTTCTCTCCAGCGCTGTCCTGATTCAGCCTCCTATTTCCTGGGTCCCACAACTTCTCCTCTGTTGGAGTTTCAAGCAGGCAAACTGTCTATCGAGGGGTGAAGATGCCTTCATTCTGCCCTCACACTGGACTGATAGCCTGGTGAATTCCCAGTTGAAACTTGTATTCCATAAGATGTTATTTATTTGTGTATGACATCTTCTGCATTATTTTGCTTTTTGGAAGCTTTTAGGGGACCTCCTGATCTTGGATTCTAAAGCCTCTCTATAACTCCTTCGATGTGGGTTTTTTCCTCTTATTCTGGTGCATCCCCTGTATGATGTGGGCCTTTTCAATCATGAGTACTTCATTTTGGAAATTTTCTTCTTGGATTCTTCCCTGCTTCCTCCCCCTCTGTTTCCTCTCTTCTTTTTTCTTCTCTCTTTCTTCTCTTCTTTCTTTGTGGACTCTTCTTAGTCAGATGTGGGCTTTCTAGGGTTTATTCTCTATGTTTTCTCACCATTCTCATACTGGCCAGTCCTGTATCTTTTTATGTTTTCTCACCATTCTCATACTGGCCAATCCTGTATCTTTTTAGTTTGCTTTGTATTATATTTCCTTGACTCATTTTTTTATTTGAACCATATTTGGTATCTTGTTCTTGTTTTATAAATGCAATACTTTCTTATTCTTCTTGAGATTATTTGTTAGAACTGGGTTGGTAGTCATTTTGGAAGTTTTCTTCTGTCCCCTGTCTTATCTCTGTTTCTCCCAAGTTCCTTTTTTTTCAGGTTTGATTTTTATTTTGGTTTCTTTCAGAATGAAGACTTAACACATTTGTCTGGTCCCCTTTGATGGTCTGTGTTTAAGAATTGGTTGAGTATTCAGAGGTGCAGGCTAGAAAAGGTGTGTTGTAGACTAGACCATAAAAGAATATATTTTAATGTGTTCAAAAAGGCATGTTTAAAAAATCACCCAGGAGACCGGAGTTAAGTGGGTGCTTCACCCTACAGTTACGTGACTGAACAGATGCTGATGTCTACGGCATTTTATTGGTCTTTGTTCACTGTGTTGATAATGAGGATGCCTGTAAGACATTAAATGCAAATGTCTTGATGGTGAAATAACTGGTGAAGAAAATTTCAACAAGATAATATGAGTTCCCGAGCAAATCATGGAATCAGCTGGAGAAAGTGAACAGGTGCAGGTAAAATTCTGACAGGCACAACTGCAGGAGTGGCAGTAGCAGGTTCAGGCACATCCTGAATGAGCAGGAATCATTGCTTTGATGACCTTAATGCTTCACCTCAAAGGGTAGGCCTACTGATTTCCTTAGTGCTCTCAGTGGGGAAGTAAAATTGGGTAAATTGTGTAATAAGAGGTGGTTTGAATACGAGTAATTATCTTGTAGAAAGTGCCTTGAAAAGCTTGTTCTACTTCAGCAATGCACCGGTTTTGCAAGGAGAGCTGCTGGCCAGTGTTTCTGAGATTTCAAAACCTAGTATGAAAACATCAGTGAGCTGAGTGAATTTGTTGCTCACCTTAATGATAAAGTGACTTGCAAAACCAGCTCATTTAGCAGGTTTCTTTTTGCAAGGTTGAACACAGTCAAAATCTGTGAGGTCAAGCTATGGAGGTACATCATTAATAATCACACCAGGGCCCAGTATTAATTACTGGGACGCCCAGAACTTCAGGCAAACTGGCTCTCCAACTTGCTGGCATAGCCTTAAGGCAAAATAATCAAAGTGCCCCAACATCTGCAAAAAAGCTTGATCTGTTTCTTTCCTATATCATTGTCTTAGTAAATAAGACTGAACTTCTGCTCCCAGAAAGATAGCGTAGACATAGTTTACCCTATTCCTCCTGTTAAGTATAGCTGAAACCCTGGACACGATATATAAAATAAACATAAGACTCTAAAAGTTGGAAAGAAAAAGGCAGATTGGCTAGGGACTTCAGGACCCAAGGAACAACTCAGCAGTAAGCCCTCTGGATTTTCTTTTTTGCCTCCTATAATCCCACTGGGTACTGGAGATATAGGCAACCTGGAAATGTCAATGAATGCAGAGAAAAGAAAAGCCTGTTCTCTCTAGACAAAGGAGCAAGAAAAGGGACAGCCCGGCACGATAAAATTTCTGTATAATAACTACTCTAATCCAGCCAAACATCAAAGAAAAACTTTGGCCCCATCCCTCCCACCACCAGCACAGGATGAGTGAGGAGCCTAGACTTCCATCCTCACCAGATATAATGAGGTACTCAACCCTCTCCCATCCCCCTCCAGATGGGGTCAAAAAGGCTAAGTGGAGAACTGGGACCTTCACCTCCACTAAATGGCAATGAGGCACCTCTTGGCTGTGTAAGTGGAGCCAACGTGGGGAGCCTGACCTTCTACTCCCATCTGGCAGTATAAAGGTGTTTCTCCTACTTCATGCTAAGTGGTGTCAGAGGAGACTTAGTGAAGAGTCAGGACTTCCATCATGACCCAGAGTTAATGAGTCCACTCCATGACCAACAACAACACCAGCAGCACCACCACTATTACCACCATCACCACCACTGTCACTACCTCCGCATGTTAATGGAGGCCATGGAGAGAACAGAAACAAGACAATTCTGCTTCTTCCAGCCAGAGTGGCTTCAGTAGAGGCCTCGTGGGGAGGCTGAATGCTTTCCCCCACAGAGTGGGAATGTGTAGCTCTTCCCCTATTATGGTGAAAATGCAGGTTGAATGGGGAACACGGACTTCCATCCCCACCTGACAGTAACAAGACCCCACTCACCTCCCCCAACCAGAGCTATGTCAGAGGAGTCCTTCTAAAATAGATGATTGAAATAAGATCCAGAGTCTCATAACAATATACCCAAAATGTCCAGGTTTCAATCAAATATCACTCATCATACCAAGAACCAGGAAAATCTCAACTTCCATGAAAAAAGACTATCAACAGAAGTCAACACTGAGATGACACAGATGTTAAAATTATCTAACAAGGATTTTATAGCAGCCATCATAAAAATGCTTTAAAAAGCAATTACAAACACATTTGAAATAAATTTTGTAATAAAAAAACTCAGCAAAAAAAATAGAGCATATAAAAAAGAACTAAGTAGAAATTTTAGAACTAAAAAAAAAAAAAATCAAAATTTAAACTTTCAATGAGTTTGTTCAATAATAGAATGGAAAGGAGAGAAAAGAGCTATGAATTTGCAGAACAATAGAAATTGCCAGATATGAACAACAGATTTTTTTAAAAATAGACTGAAAGAAAGGAACAGAACCTCAGGAGACTGTCAAGATTTAATAAAAGATCTAACTTTCATGTCATCAGAGTCCAAGAAGGTGAAGAAAAGTAGGGCAGTCTGAAAAAATATTCAAAGAAATAATGGCTGAAAATTTCATAGGTTAAAAACCTATGAATTTAAGAAGCTAGCCCCAAGGAAATCCACATACACCAAGATATATCATAGTCACATTTCTGTAAACTGAAAAAAAAAATCGTGAAAGCAGAGAAAAACAATTGCTTACCTATCGAGAAAAACAAGTTGAATGACAGTGACTTCTTATCAGAAACCATGGATGCCAGAAGAAAGTGGCACAACATTTTTCAAGCATGGAAAGAAAATGGCTGTCAAACTAGAAACCTATATCCACAAAAATATCCTTCAGAAATGGAGAAGAAATCAAAATATTATTAGATGAAAGAAAGCTAAGGGAATTTGCAGCCGACAAATATACCCTAAAAGAATGGCTAAAGGAACTTAAACTTGAAAATACCACACCAGGCTCCCCCGCCCAGGGTTCCAGTGCCAGGGAGACAAGGCCCCATAATTTTTGGTGGTGAAAACCAAAAGCAGAGATTGTGACTGAGCTGAGTGACCCAGAGGGTGGCTGCAATCCCAGGTGCTCCTCTTAAAGTTCCCACAGGAACTTACTCACTGATGGACTCACTGTCTCTGAGCTCCAGTGCTGAGGTAGCAGCTGGAAAGGTGACAGGGACATATGGGGAGGAACTGAGTTGTCTGGTTTCATGGCAAGGACTGGAGGGGGCAGCTTTCTCCCAGATGGAGGAGCTGGCAGAAGCCATTGTTTCTTTGTTGAGCCCTCTCCCTCTCTGGCATGCAGATATAGGCGGCCACTATATCTGAGTCTCCATCGACCTGGCTGACACCATTCATTCATCCCACCCTGGTGATTCTGAGACCCCACTTCACCCAACTTTCAGACATACCCAAGCTCCTTCCTGTGGCTTTTTCATACAAACTGCCTACCTTGGTTCATGCTGCATACTTTCCTAAAGTCTCTCAAAGGTTCACAAACCCCAAACAAGCAGCATCTGGCTTCAGCATGTCCCATACCTCTGGCTGAGCAGCCCTAAGCCTGGCACTAGTGGCGGCTGACCTTGGTTCATGGCTTGGCCTCTCAAGGCATCTCCAAGCAGAGCATGAGTGGTAGTCATCTGCAGATTGCTTTGTGGCTCATGCCAGGTGGCCCCAGGCAGGGAAAAGGCTGCGGCTGAACTTGGCCTGCAGCAGGTCCCCTCCCAGGTGGCCCTGGGGCTGGCATGCCTGTGGATAGCTTCAAACCAAGCTGGAGCATCACCTGGCCACCTCCAAGGAAGACACACCTGAAGGGCAGATTGGGCAGGCCCCAGAGTGCTTCTAAAGCAAATCCTGCTCTGTAGGGTCAGCCCCTACACTACAACTCCTCCACTGTAGTCACAGCCAGTCCTTACAACCAATGAGCCCAAGGGTCAATCCCGCCCACTGACATGCAAATAACAATCAAGGCTCAACCACCAGAAGGACACACACAACCCACACAAGAGACACACCTGGGGCATCCAGCTCTAGTGATCAGGGAGACTACGCCACTGGGCCCCACAGGACAACTACTACATAAGGCAACTCTACTAAGACCAGGAGACATAGCAGCCATACCTAATACATAGAAACAAGCACAGGGAGGCAGCCAAAATGGGGAGACAAAGAAGCATGTCACCAATAAAAGAACAGAACAAAGCTCCAGAAAAAGACCTAGCAAAACGGAGATAAGCAATCTACCAGATGCAGAGTTCCAAACACCTCTGCATCTTATAAAGATGCTCAGTGATTTCAGGAACAACTTCAACAAAGGGCTAGGAAACATAAAAATGGAGATAGAAAACATTAAAAAGATCCAGTCAGAAGTAAAAACTGCAATAACTGAAATGACGAATACATTACAGAAAATAAACAGATTAGATGAAGCAGAGGATTGAATCGGTGATTTAGAAGATAAGGTAGCAGGAAACATCCAATTAGAACAGCAAAAAGAAAAAAGAATCCAAAAAAATGAGGATAGTTTAAGGGGTCTCTGGGACAATATCAAGCGTACCAACATTCACATCATAGGGGCACCAGAAGAAGAGAGAGAGCAAGGGATTGAAATCCTATTTGAAGAAATAATGATGGAAACTTCCTTAACCTAGTGAAGGAAATGGACATTCAAGCCCAGGAAGCACAGAGACTCCCAAACAAGATGAAACCAAAAAGGCCCAAACCCAGACACATCATAATTAAAATGTCAAAGGTTAAAGACAAAGAAAGAATCTTAAAAGCAGCAAGAGAAAAGCAGTTAGTTACATACAAAGAAATTCACATAAGACTGTCAGCTGATTCCTCCACAAAAATCTCTGCAGGCCAGAAGGGATTGGCACAAAATATTCAACATGATGAAAAGCAAGGACCTACAACGAAGATTACTCTACCCAGCAAAGTTAACATTTAGAATCAAAGGACAGATAAAGAACTTCCCGGGCAAGAAAAAGCTAAAAGAGTTTATCACCACCAAACCAGTATTACAAGGAATGTTAGAGGGACTTCTTTAAGGCAAAAATAAATAAATAAATAAATAAATAAATAAATAAATAAATAAATAAATAAAAAGTATGAGTAATAACATGGTAATAACTACACACCTATCAACAATTACTTTAAATGTAAATCGATTAAATGTTCCAATCAAAAGATAGGGCGGCTGAATGGATGAGAAAACAAGACCCTTACATATGCTGCCTACAAGAGACTCACTTCAGATCAAAAGACACACACAGACTGAAAGTAAAGGGATGGAAAAGATATTTCATGAAAGTGGAAATGGAAAAAAAAGATCGGGTAGCAATACTTATACTAGACAAAATAGATTTTAAAACAAAGTCAATATAAAGAGACAAAGAAGGACCTAGTAATCCCACTTCTGACTATTTATCCAAAGAAACCCAAAATCTTACTTTGAAGGGACGTGTTCATCCATATGTTCATTGCAGCATTATTTACAATGGCCAAGATGTGGAGGCAGCCTGGGTGTCCCTGAATGGATGAATGGATAAAGAAGAGGTGGCACAAATATACAATGGAATATTACTCAGCCATAAAAACGAGTGAAATCTTGCCATGTGGGACAACATGAATGGACCTGGAGGGTATTGTGCTGAGTGCAGTAAGTCAGACAGTGAAAGACAAATGTCATATGATTTCACTTATAAGTGGAATCTAAAGAACAAAACAAACAAACAAATGAAATAGAAACAAACTCATAGATACAGAGAACATTTTGATGGTTGCCAGATGGGAGGAGGGTTGGAGGTTGGTGAAAAAGGGGAAGGGATTAAGAAGTACAAATTGGTTGTTACAAAATAGTCGTGGGGATGTAAAGTACAGCATAGGGAATATAGTCAATGATATGGTAATAACTATGTATAGTGCCAGGTGGGTACTAGACTAGTCAGGGGGATCACTTCTTAAATTATGTAAATGTCTAACCTTTATGCTATTCACCTGAAACTAATATAAAATAATATGGAATGTCAACTGTAACTGAAAAATTTATAAAGTTGGGTAGAAAAATGAAGGGGAATAAGAGGTCCAAATTTCCAAATAAGTCATGAAGATGTAATGTACAGCATAGGAAATAGAGTCAATATTATTGTGACAGCGTGGTACAGTGTCAAACGGTTGCTGGACTTATCATGGTGATCACTTCTTTAGGTGTATAAATGTTGAATAACTAGGGTATATACCTAAAACTAATATAATATTGTATGTTAGCTATATTTGAATTAATACCTTTATAAAAATAAAAGAGACCAGGACATTTATAAAAATAAAATAAAAATTATGCACTCCAGCATTTGTACTCCTGGCTGTTCATCCCAGAGATATGAAACATGTCCACACAAAAACATGTACACAATTGTTCATAGCCAGAAACTGAAAAAAGCCAAAATGCCCTACAATCAGTGAATGGTTAAACTGTGGTACATCCATACCATGAAATACTCTGCAGCACTAAAAAGGAATAAATTATTGATACACGGAACAACTTGGAGGGATCTCAAGGACATTGTCTAAGTGGAAAATGCCAATCCCAAAAGTTTCATGCTCAGTATATCATAAACCCTGACAAGTTTGTTTTTTTGTGTGTTTTTCTTTTTCCTATTTTGTAATGCAAGTGCCTGACTTAAGCTTTGATTGCTGAGGCATCCACTTCAAAGATGGCTCGCCAATAAACACATTGCCAGCCACATGACTAGATTAAGGGCACCTTGCAATTATAATAAGAACCACAAAGGCTGGTCCAGCCATGACACTGGTTATTGACAGGCTGAGACAAATACAAAACACTGGGTTATTCCACTTATACAATATTCTTGAAATGACAAAATTATAAAGATGGAAAATGAATCAGTGGTTGCCAGGGGTTAAAAATGGTCACAAGCAGGGCATGACTACTGGTATAAAGGGTAGCATGAGGGAGATCTTTGTGGTGATGGCCTGGTTTTGTGTCTTAACTGAGGTGGTGGTTACACAAAGCTACACACGTGCTAAAAATTATGTAGAACTGTAGACACACTGTCTATCAATGTCAATATCCTGGTTTTGACATTGTACTTTATTTACATGAGAATGTAACTAGTGGGGAACACTAAGCAGAGGGTCCACTACATCTCTCTCTGCTATCTTAGCAACTTCCTCTGAATCTATATTCAAAATCGAAGGGTTTTAAAAAAGAGAAAAGTAAATGAGACGGAGAGTGCATCCGAGACCTTTTCAGACTGCTGTTATAATCTAGTAAATTGGTCTCTTTGCAAGATACACCTGTGGACGTTTCTATGCATGGTAAGCTGAACATCTTGCCCGTGTCTCCTCTTTGGCAAAATTCTAGGCATCTTTCCTCAGTGCTTATGCCGACATCACTCATAAAGCAATAAAAAAACATAAATTGTTGCTAGTTGTATCCCTATATCTAGACAAGCCTGAGTGCACATTGTGAGTCCAAGGCAGAGAAAATAAATGGTCTGGATGCTTCAATTGACGGACAGTGTCAATCCAACATCTGTGATATCTAGTGGTGACAACATCATGCAGACCACTAATGCAATGGCCTTCTGCCTATATTCCTACTAGAAGGAAATGCTACATTTCCGCTCCAGGTTATTTAAAATAAATACATAAATTTTTTTCCCAACCAAGATCACAGGGTCCCTGAATTCTTACCCAAGTTAAGAACACCTGCTCTGAATACTCTTAGCTGCATACCTACAAGTTTGGATTTGTTCCTGTTTTCATTTTTTGTCCAGTTCAAAACATTTCCCTATTTCTATTGTGATTTCCTCTTTGACCCGAGGGTTATTTGGAAGAGCATTGTTTTGCGTCTTCTTCAAACCCACAGTATATCCCTTGCAAATGCGTTTTAGAGGCAAAGCTCCACAGAGCCGGAAGACAATGGAGGCTCCCCTGGCAAAGCTGACTGGAAAAGGAGCTGGGAGGTTGTTGGAGCCATTGCTGCTGCGGCCGGCATGAAGTGTTTAATGTGAAGATTTCATCGCTGCAAAAGTTACCATTTTTTAAAAGAGCGGTCATGCAGGCTCAAGCTTCAAATGTGCGTTGGTTGCCTGACAGCGAACTTAGGGCTTGGGCAAAGACTGTCAGGCCAAAAAAGGGTGCTGACAGCTGGTCGGTCCTTCATGCTGCTACCTGGCTTTTCTGCCTTCCCTCAAGGCGAGGGGAGCCCCTGGGGGCTACCAAGAACAGGGATGGAATCTTCTAGCAAAGCAGGACCTGGTGCAAGCTTTATTTGCTAAAATCAAAGAGACCCCTGGGGGAGATGAGGGAAGGGAGGAAAATCAGGCCGAGAAGCCCGATATAGTGCCATAACAGTCTGCGAGGGTTTGGACACTAACTCCACACACCAGGTTGGGAGTGTTTTGTCCCCAGTTTGGAAATGCAGGTTGTACTAGTCAAGCTTCATTTGGGTTGTGGAAGATACACAGTGGTTGGAAAATAAAGAACAAAATTCAGTGAGATTTATTTCCATTGCTTAACTCACCGTGTAACCGTAAATACACACTTCAACCTTCCAGGCCTTGGTTTTGACGTACATACAGAGAGGAGCCTGAAACAGCCCTCTACAGACCCTCCCAGTTCTAAACGTCCATGATGTCAACTGCTGGCTAGGTGGCATGGTCCTCTGAGCCTCAGTTTGCTCCTCTGTGTGTGCGTGATGATAATGCCCCTCCATGCCCAGGACTGCTGTGATGACCAGATGATAGTGGGCACAGGAAAGTGTGCCACTGGGCCTCACAGTGATGTGACCCAGTTTCCAAGCCATGCCAACCTGAGATGTAAGAACAAGCTCATAGTGAGTGACAAGCTGGCCTCTCGGGCTCTGCCCTCCACCCACACTTGAATCTACCCCCACCCCCACTTTAAGTTCCCCCACAAACCTCCAGGACCTCCCAGGAGCATTTTATGTACTCTCAGGTCCCTGTGTGGCTTCTGCTACACTATGACTCATTGAAATGATGCCCCTTTTAATGCCAACCCCACACACTACAGAGGTGCCATCTACACCCTCCCTGGGTAATGGTGCAAACCTGCGGGCATCCACTGCCTACTCTGAGGGTGCCAGTGTCCAGCACACCAGTGCTGTATGCAGCGGGGGTGCAGACTCCCCTGGCCAGGCCGAGGACTAAAGGGAGGCAACTGAGGCACCCAGGATGCAAAACGTCAGGAGGTACCCACTGTCGGGGCCATACAGGTTCCACCTTGCATACTCACAACACCCAGAATGAAGGCCTTCTTACAGTTCACTGCCTAGGTGCCTTGCTTATGTCACTCTAGTCCTAGCTCTGCCCATCACAGCCACAAATGTGGGCCTGAATGTTTCGTGTCTCACGTGATGGTGGACGCAACGGATAGCTCTCAGGAAGCTGGAAGTCAGTGAAGGCCCCAGCCTTGCTCTGGAAATGGCTTCCTCAATGCTCAGACATAGGCCCCGGAGCTATGTTTGTAATAATGCCAGACAATTCCTCCTACCCCAGCTGACTGGGTCAAGGGAGACACCTGACCAAGGGGAACAAATAAGATCTCTCACCCAGGCATTTGGAATGAAGATTGCCAAATGACATTTCCTTTCTGCAGGTGGCTGGAACTGTGCACATAAACCCCAGGTCTGGGAGCTGTCAGGTTCCACTGTGGGTAGGAAGAAGCAGAGAAAGGTGATGTGCAGAGAGACAGGAAAGCAACAGGAATGCAAAGTGGGGGAGCTCCTGATCTCAGCCTTCTGAGGCCCAGCTGCATGCCTAGCCTTGACTTCCAGGAGACTCCCAGTGTCTTTACAATTCAGTTCCTTTTCTCCTTAAGCCAGATTGAGTAGAATTCTGTAACAGTCTAAGCAGAGAAATTGAGGGTCTCTCTCTTATTTCAGCCTCCTTGCCCTAGAACTTAAGCCAGGCCCAGAGGCTGTGCTGGAGACCCCTCTAAGAGAAAATGCCCCAGAGCTCACATCTTCCTTCCTGGTTGGCCTATTGCCTTGAACTGATTTTACCATCTCTTCTTTCTTCTCTTAAGGTGAGTTTTTCCAGGAGCTTCTTGGACCATTGTGTAAATAGATCCTCGATTTTTTTCCCCCTAATTTCAGTCCGCAAATGGGTCTGAATCCCAGGGTGGGAACCACAGCTTAGGCACTAGCTGGGGCCCAGCTACCATGCTCCCAGGTTTAAATGTGCTCTCTGAGTGGCCTCACCCATTAGGATTCCAAGCACAGTGCAGACAGCCTCTCTTCCTTGATGAAATTACCCACTCAAACAGATGTCTGTCTGCCCAGTAGCATGCTGGTGGAATTCCAACAGGCCTACAACCCTGCTGTCAGGCAAGACACCAAGCACAAATCATTCACTTAGACTAAGGCAAGCCAAAGCCCAGGCTCCTCCCACCCAGCCTGGAAGAGAAAAAAAGGGAGGACAGGAAGGGAGGGGGATGGAGTAGTGGCTTTTACCTTCTCCAGTACCTTGTCTGCCCCCAACCCCCTCACACAGACCCCAAGTCAGCAGTCCTTTCCTGTGGGGGCTAGAGAGATGGGGTGAGGACCTATCACCCAGGTATTTTAATTATCTGTTGTGGCTGACAAATCACTCCCACTCCAAAACTTAGGGATTCAAAACAGCAGCCATTTCACTGACAGTTGATTCTGAGGGTTGATTGGGCTCAGCTGTGTGATTCTTCTGCTCAAGTAATGTCAGCTGCGTGTGCAGTTATCTGGGGACTTGGCTGGGCTGCTACATATAAGATGTCTCATTCACATGTCTCATGCTTGCTGGGAGTGGACGGAAGGTTAGGATTCTTCTTCCTTTCCATGGAGTTTCAGGTCTTCCCTCCACATGGTCTTTTCATGTGGTCTCTCCAGCACGGTAGCCAGTTCAGGACCCAAAAAGGCACAAAAGAAGCTTCAAGACTTCCTAAGGCTTAGACCAAGTGGTGGCATTGCACCTTTTTTCTACATCTTTTTTGTTAAGAGTCACAGGCCAGCCCAGACTCCACGTGGGAGGGGACCACACAACAGTGTGAATATCAGGGGGCAGGGTTTCTTAGGGGTCAGCTTTGGAAACTGCTGCCCCACCAAGAAGAAACAGAGCTGAAATTTGACTTTGGTTTACAGACCATCTGAAGAAACAGCATTTGCACAAATACTCAGATGTGGATTTCATGCCATCACACACACAGACCTGCTCAGTCAGGACATATAGACACTGAAATATTCACCTTCACACATTGAAGAACATTTACACACACACCCTCCCCTTCACATTGACATTCTCATGAATTCACACTCACACACTCACCTTTACATTGACAGGCCTGTAAACTCACACACACACACACACACACACACGCACATACTCACCTTCACACGGGGCTGGCTCAATGTCGCAGGCTGGCCCAAGACCCAGTAATCACTTGAGTGGTGACTCAAGTGAACAGTAACATAGCACAGCTCACCTGAACTGTAGAAAAACCATGGGTGAAGAAACCTGGGGAGCAGAATTCTAAGCATCCCCAGGGCCAGAGAAAACCACTCAGGAAGAGCCAGGCTCCACACAAACCTGCAAGGAGCCTCAATGGGAGAAAATTCTTTAATTATCAGAGTGTCACCAAACAAACTGTACGCCTCATTTTGGGGTACTTAATGCTTATGGTAATTCACATTCGGAAGATTTTTCTTCTCCCTTCTGTTTAGTTTAGCCACTCACAATAGAGCTAAAATTATTTCAACTAATTTTAGGTGCTCTCTTTACATTGCCCCTGCATTTCTTCCCCAGCGTTGCTACCCAAATGCAATCTTTAACTTCGGAGACAGCCAAATTCAGGACAAATTGGAATCAATGCTGCCTTTGTCTTGGCTAATAAGTGGCTGCCACGCAGAGGAGTGCGGAGCTGCTAACTGGCTGATCTCAATAGGAAAGAGACAATGGCGGTGAGAAAGCTAGGGGATTAATTATAGGGCCGCCTTCTGTGAGCCACAGTTTCCGCTGCTCCTGGCCTGCGGTGCAACAGGGGTGGGCCTCTCCACCCATCTTTAGAAACAACAAGCTTGCCAGCTGGAATTCTTTTGTCCTGGGGATTCAGACCAAACACCCAGCACACACAAAGGTCAAGGGAGAAAAAGGGACATAGTGAGCAGGTTGCCACCTGCGAGGGAGAGGACCAGAGTGTGTGTGTTGGAATGGGGTGGGGGGATGAGGAGACACTTACTGGGACAGGCAAGCTATGAGCACCTGCTCACGAAAGAGGCATGAGAATCCCCCCTTCCCCTTGAGGAAAACGAGGTCCAGAAAGGTGAGGGAATTGTTCAAGGTGTGGCAGGTTAGCTCCTAAAGGAGACAATAGTGGCCCCACCAAAGCAGCCAGGCTAAGAGTAAGAACTTCTCAGAACCTGAATTGGAACTAACTTGGCCTGATTTCAAAGCCCATCAAACTCTTTGCACTACTCTCTAAATCTTTCCTCCACCATTAGTCTACGTCCTCTGAAACCTCATTTCATTGTCTTTGGGGTAAAGGAATTACCTCCTAAACGTCCCTGTTAAAATGCAAATACATCCGCTGAGTGGAGGAGGGCATGCATTCGTTAGCCCAGATTTGCTGTTTAAATTAGGCACCTGACAGGGAGAGCAGGTTCTTGAGGGAATAAGACACACAGTTTGGATAAGGGGAAGGGGGACTGCTGAAGGACAGCAGGCTCAGATGGAACTCAGTGGTCATCTTGGGAACAGGGTGGGGACACTCAAAAGTGGTGGCCTCTGGAAGGAAAACACCAAAGGGATTGCCCAAAAGGCAAACTGGGTCAAATCCAACAGTCCACATACAGACTTGGTTTTCTCGTCCCAAAAGCTACCCTCCCAGATTCCACATCTCTGTTCCTCCACCTGGAAGCCCTCAGTGGATGCCCAACTCCTTCCTCTCCTTGACCCTGCAACCCATCTTTCTCTCCTACTTCAAAGCATGTCCTCGCCTCTCCAGCCTCTCATCCTTGGTATCTCATGCTTGATTTGGCATCTACCTGTGTCAAAGTAAAATTGCACCAGACAGTAGCGAAAAATGGCCAGACAGATTTTATTTGGCCTACTCAGTAGGGGAAAAAGACTTCAGCACAGGAATGAACTCAACTCCAAATACAGCAGGGGCAACTGGGCTTTACAGCCAGCGGGCAGGGTGAGAGGGTCAGTGGGTGGAAAATTACTAAGAGGAACGTGCTGAGGTATCAGAGGTGGGGAAATTCTTACTAAAGTGGTTTGGAAGGATTCTTGCTAAAACTGGGCTCAGCAGAGCACAAACGGCAAACTAAAGACAAGGCCAGTGAGAAGAGGGCTCAGAGGGGCCTTGTCACCTGCCTCTAAGCCCTCCACCTCCGGTCTCAGTCCTCCAGCCCATCCTCACACAGTCAGAAGGGTCCTCCCAAACCTGGTCTGACCCCATCCCTTTCTACTTTAAAGCCTCCATCGGCCCTCCCATTTTCTTCAGGATAACCTAAAAACTCTAGCATGTTGGGCCACAGAGGGCCATTCAGTCATAGCCAGAGAGTCCCGGAAAACCTGACCCAGAACGAACAGAACTCCTTGATGTGCATTCCTGACTACACTTGGGTCCTGGGCCTAGAAGGGTTAAACACACCAGAACACAACCTTCCGAGCTAGTACCTCACTCTGCCACAACAGAACTCTCTAGCCTGTCAAACACTCCTCATGCTTTTTCTCCTTGGTTTTCAAGACCTCCCTGAATGTCAAGCAGTTTCCTTACCACGTCACAGATGAGGTGATTTGCCCAGGTCCCACAGCTAAGAAGTGGCTTCAGCCAGCCTCCAAACCCCATCTGCTGAGCCACGTGATGTTGTAATTGCCCCTTTCCTCACTAGATGAGAAGCTTGGGGAGAAGAGGTATAATGACTGTTTGGTTTACCGTTTGATCCTCACACTTAGAAGCACATGGTACACAGGAGCACTTGATAGAAAAGGCAGTGAAATCACTACCATTTATTGAGTACTTACTTTGTATCGATCCTAGGCTAAGTGCGTCGAAAGGGCATTCTTTGCCTAGCACTATTATTAATCCCATTTAACAGATGGAGAAACTGAGACCCTGAGCAGTTCAATCACTCACTTAAAGTGGCACAGTTAATAGCATCTGCTCGACTGCAAAGCCCATGG
Source organism: Rhinolophus sinicus (assembly GCF_057876585.1). Classification (NCBI taxonomy): domain Eukaryota; kingdom Metazoa; phylum Chordata; class Mammalia; order Chiroptera; family Rhinolophidae; genus Rhinolophus; species Rhinolophus sinicus. The sequence goes on from NC_142514.1 coordinate 25,896,024, forward strand.
TTTTAATCTCTATACTGCTTAACAAGTGCCATGTGACTATGTGAGTGACTGAGTGAAGGAAGTCAGTTCCTGAGCTTTTCTCAGCATGCTGTGCTTTCATCTGAATAACCACCTCCTCACTCTCCTCCACAGGCTGACCTGTGGGCTCAGCTGAATGTAGACACTTTGCAAACGAAAGAAGAATTCCCAAATATCAATGCTTGTAACTAATGTTCTTTGGTAAAGATAATTTCAATGTTTTAAGATATTAATGTTCTTTTGACTGGTCTCCTTTCTAAGCACTTCTGAGTAAACAAATCTATCTAGGACTAATTGATTCTCACAATTGTGCTATTATAACCTAAACTAGGACATTCTGAGTCACATATTCAAGAGGAGGAATGGTTCAGGGTATGTATATGTGAGTGTGTTTTAATATTTCTTTAAGTTTCCTTTCGTGCTCAACTCAAGAGAAATATTTGAAATTCAAATAATGAGGTATTCATAGTGCGTTTTGCTTCCCTTATGCCCGGGGTAAAAATAAAATAAAATGCTAGACCTTTTTCTTCCTCCATTATATGGTGCTGACTTTCCTTTCTCATTATGTTTACCTCTGAAATTTGAATGGGAGTGAAATTTAAAGGAATTACCACAATTCTTCAATACATTTGCAAATCAATTAAGAGGAGCCAAATTATGCTCCTGCTTTTTGCAGGGAGCCAGTCTTCCCCAGCTCACGGAATGCTGCAGCCCACAGCTGCCTAGCAAACAAAGAGCAGCTGTCACCTCTAGAAGCAAGCTTGGCATTTCAGCACTCACCTCCAGTGGCCAATGCCAACCGTTGCAACAACCCTTCACTGGGCAGCTCCACTTACCTGCCAGGAGCTGAGTATCCCACAGGGTGTTAGTGGTGCCAGAAAAGCACACAGTCTTTGGAGTCAGAGACCTAGCTGTGCAGCCCCCACTTCTGGCTCTGTGACCTTGGACAAGTCACTTCACCTCTCTGAGCCTCACTCTCTTTGGCTGCAAAGTGGAAACAATGCCTTCCCCAAAGTTGTCCTGAGAATGTGACCTAGAGGAATGCACCTCGCACCTGCCTGGCACACACTGGGCCAGTGGGGTCTACCTTCCTTTGTCAGAGATCAGAGGGAGGGTGAGATCACCTAGTTATTACTCCAGATCCCTGAGGGCCGCTCATTTCCACGGGCCCTATAGGACAGGGCATTCCAGCAAGATGTGGAAGGTAAAATGCTACCTCCCTCAGGAAGCCGTGCCAAATTGCACGGCTCTTCTTAATTCCCTCTGAAATACGGGAATTTTACTCTCTCCCATGTATTCTGTACCATATACCCACATCTCTCTCCACAATGAAGCAATTCCATGAGGGCAGGGACAAAAGGTGATGCTTCTTTACAATTTCTATTTCAGCCAAACATAATTTGTTATGGTGTCAGTTGACTTTCTGGCCACCAAGCCTGTACGCGTGCTGTCTCTCCATCTGAAGCACACCTAACTCCACTTTGTATTGGATTAGCTAATGTGCCTGGACCCGCCATAGCTTTGTCCCTGCAAATTCAGGTGTGGGGAAGATGTCCCACTCTTCATTTTTCTTTGGCTCATCTAAACTCACCTCATCCTGAGGCTGGGGGTCAGCGCATCTCTGGCCAGCCCGGAGCCGCTGCTTCCTCAGGCTCCAAGGTGCCTCCTGGAGGAGACCTAGGCCACGTCCTGCTCTGGCTCCCCCCTGCTGCCATCCCGTCCTGGAGGAGGAGGCCCCAGAGAATGGGGCTTGGACTCTGATGTGGACAGTGAGTTGGCTCCCAGGAAGAGATACAACCTCTGCAGCGTGGCAAACAGGAGAGAACGGGGTAAGCCCAATGGGGAAAGGTTTGGGGGAGAGCAGCAGAGCTCTGAGGAGGGTCAACCATTTAAGCCCAAGCACTAGGGCAGGGCCCGGCTGACCAAGTCCAGTTACAGGCCCCAGGACAGACATCTGGGGAGGGCAGAGGGGTAGAGAAGGCAGGACAGGCAGGGCGCTGGAAGCCACTGGGCCGGCCCCTCCTTTCTCTGTGTCTCAGCTTCCCATCTATGAATTAAATGATTCTCAGTAGGCGGCCTCGAGGGATCCTTGTAAACCTAACATTCTGGAATCCTAGAGGGTGGGCATAGCAGGGCCAAGACACCTCCCATCTTCTACCCAAGTCGCCAGGCGACCTTGAAAGCATCTTCTTGCCCCCACACTCCCAGGATCTGGGTGTGAAGTAGTCTAACTTGATTTGTTTCCATTGAGCTCGTGTGTGCTGGATACCGTGCCAAGGGCTTCGCACACATTCTTTGCCAAGGGATGTGGCAGCTGAGTTCTGATGGACTCTACCCTGCCCAGAAATGCCCTTTCATGGCCCTGCTTCTCTTTAGAGTCTCTGGGTAAAGAAAACGGGCAAGGCACAGGACTGGCCCACCAGGCCCTCTTCCTGGAGTGTATGCCATCTTCCTTTGGCTGGGGCCCAGGGAGGGCTGCGTTCCTCCTCCCTGCCAGCCTCCTGCCGGGGGTGTCGAGAGCCTGGTCCCCAAGCCCCAGCAAAGGCAGGCGCAGCTCCACAGGGACGCCCCAGCCAGGTGTGCAGTGCTGTGCTAAGCAGCCTGCCAGCCTCAACAGATGGCAGAGCGGAATCGCCATCCATCACAGCCGTAAGTGGCCAACTCCCCTCCCGGTGCCCCAGACAAATGGCTCCACTCCTCCCTCCCTCCCTCCCCCAGTCCCACCATCTACCATCCCTGCGAGGCAGCCAGGCAGAGCCACTTTACTCAGTGAGTCCTGCACGTAGAATGTGGGGGTAGGCAGAGCTAGTGACATGTGGAGATGCATCCATCACCCCTGAAAGGTAACAGCTTGCTCCACATGGCAATGCAGAGGGTGCCAGCCCGCACGTGTGTGTGTGGGGGGGGGGCGTGTGTGAATGTGTGTGAGCATATGCGTGTGCTTGTGGATGGGCCTTGGTGAAGCTTCAGGGAATAGGGGTGACCAGGCAGTTCAAGGCTCTGAGATGGGCTGGACTTCAGCTTTTCTGTCCATTTGTCTACATGGTAGGCCATGTAGCAGGGTATGAGTCAGACCAAGTGTCAACCAGATATCGGGTCATGCGCTAGGCCTCTTGGAAGGTCATCTGAGTGAGAACATAGGTCAGGCCACCTGTCAACCACTGGTTAGGACATGAGCCCCACTGAGACCCAGAAATGAAAGCCACTGAACTGATTAGGTAACTTGAAATCTCTATCCAGAGGCTTTGCCCCAGGGAGAAGGGAAGCATGGATGGGATGTGGTACCAATTCCCAGCTCTTCCCAACCCTGCAACATGGGTTAATGATGTAAACTTTCAAAGCCTTAGTTAACAAACTAAACCATACCTTTGTGTCCAGCAAGCACTTAGTGGAGGGCCTAGGAAGGAGAAAGCACGCAACACGTGGCATCAATGAGCTCTGTGGCACGAGGAACAGCTGCCTAAGCACCGGTGGGGAGACAGAGTCAGGGCAGCAGGCAAAGGGCAGGCTTTGGTAAGCCCTGGTGAGGGGACAGGTGGGAAGCTGTGTGGGGCAAGAGTGGGGCAGAGCGACTTGGGTGACTGGGCCATTGAGAGAACTTTCTAAAGACTCTCAGACTTGCCCTCTCCTGTTTACAATGCTCCTGAGTGACACAGTAAGGACATATTGAAGTACCTGGGTCAATTCCATGAATGACCCCAAACAAGACAGGAAACTCCTTTATCTAAACGGCACATCCCAGGCTCACCGCTGATGAACCAGCATCAGGACAGCTTCCTCAGGATCTCTCTGACATCCTGCCCCTACTTTCAAATATCAGAGTCTCAGGCACAGGGGATGGAAGGACCTGAATTGATGAAGTTCTTGTGAACATGAGCTGACCAAGTCCTACACACCCTGCAAGGCCCAGGTCATCTCTCACGTCCTAAAGGAAGACTTCCCCTTCACACATGCCTCTCTCCTAGTGCCTCTCATACTGGATCCTGTTCCCATTCTCTCTCTCCCCAGGTAGTCCCCGCCTTCCCCCAAGGCTGGGACTAGGTCTGAGCCATATCTTACTCATAGCCCCAGAGACTAGCAAAATGCTTAACACAAACAGGGAATGAGTGAATGAATGAATGAATGAATGGGTAGATGGATGGATTCTTTCATCACAGTTTTAACTGTCCACAAGCTTCATATGAGCCAAGAGAGTTGTATGGCTTTTTATAAAAATGTGACCTTAGTAAGGCTGCATCCATAGAAGTATTGTAACCAGAGTAATGAAGAAGACAGCCCCTCTCTAGTCTATGTCACCCAGAAAGAATGCCCAGAATAGGGAGATGAGAAAGAAAGTAGAATCTAAAATTACTTGTATGTGCCAAGAAAGCGTTCAGGAAAACCAGGCAGAGGAGCCTCAGCTTGCAAGAGCTGTTTGCAAAAACCTGAAGAATTGTGAGAAGGAAGCCTGCAGAGCCTCTCTCCAGCAGCCACAATCTCCCCCAAGCCCAGGAGTCCTGGCTGCCCCACCTTGTCCCAGCCAGTGAAGGTGTCAGACTTCCTGACATACCCCAAGGGAGGGACAGAAGCAACAGGTGGAGACTGGGGCCCAACTGGAGGCTTCTGGACCAGAGTGTTGTCCTGCTGCAACTTGGCATTCCTGGGTCAAGCAAGAGAATTGGCAAATCTCCCTAAACAAATAAATCTAAATTCCAAATACAACTTCATTTCAACTTCATATCCCAAACTTATATGTTTACTTCAGGGAGGAAGGGCTATTTTGTGCTTTCCAGGACAATGCAGTTCATAATTTTTTCACACCTTTCAGCGCAGGTGACAGCTTGCTTTTAAAACCTAATTCATTGCCACGCAGGGCTCCAAGGTGCACTTTAATACATGCACCAATAACACATCACAATAAGGTTAGCGACAGACACTCCCTCCCTCCGCCCCAAATAGGCATTTTTCTGGATCCAGCCATCCAAGAAGAGAGCCATGCCAAGCAGACACCTCTAGCGAGGCCTCTGAAAACTAGCAATAAGAGAGGCCTCCCTGTGTAATTTCCTCTTGGACCAAACACCACCTTCTCACCCCCCTCCCCAACTTAATTGCAGGAAGAATTGTTATGCTAATTAGTATTATTCACAGCATTAACGGAGCACAAGGTCTAAATTTAGATTCCCTGAATTCACTGGGAGCTGACAAAGATGCTGGTGGGGAAGGGGAGGTCCTAGGATGGGGGTGCTCAACGGGGATGCAGGGTAGTGGAGGGGGGAGGCTAGCAGGAGCCACCGACCCCATCTTTGGGCTAATCGGGATCTTTAAATCACAACAGAAAGCCTGTGGATCTTGGCAGGGACACTCTCAGAAGGCAGAGTGTTCTACCAAGGGAATATTGAGCAGGAGAGAAGGGAAATCCATGTGTGCTGAGTGGCTGCCGTGAGCCGGGCTGGATACCCAGTGCGATGGAGGAGCGCTGGCTTGCATCCAGGCTTCACTCTTTGACTTATAAGCTGAGCAGCCTCGGAAAACTTACTTTGCCTTTCTGGGTCCCAGTGTCTTCCTCTGTGGCAGGGATCATAATATCTACCTTGCAGGGCTGCTGTGAGGATTAAAGGGGTCATGATGCGAAGCACCTGGAACAGGTGCTGGCCTGAAGGTAACCATACTTGCTGGCTAGGATAATGGCGACGAAGGAGGAAGAGACCTTGGAAGGCAACCACCACCACCACCACCACCACCACCACCACCACCACCACCACCACCACGCAAGGAAGGAATTGTTAGTCTTGCTTCATGACTAAGGAAACTAAAGCTCAGAGAGGTTGAGGAGCCTGCCCAGGGTCAGGTCTCTCAGAGCTGAGACTCCAGCGCAGACCTGTCTGACTATAACAAACACCCCCGTTGTCATGGAGCCCTTATCAGTGCTGGACAGAACAGCAGCACAGCCCAACTTTGGCCCTCCCTCCTAGGACCTCCCCACATTGTCCCATGGGAGTGAAAGGCCGAGATGGATCCAACAAAGGCAAAGAAAGCCCAGGCTGGGTCAGTCCTTCCTCCTACCTCTCCAACCCTATCACCTCAGGCGTGAGCAGAGAGGCCCCAGAGACCAGTACATCTGAGCCCTCTCACGCAAGTGCACTGTCCCCTCTTGTCATAAAGAGGCAGTAGAGCACGATGGTTAAAAGCATGAACTCTGCCCAGGCTGGAATCCCAGCTCTGTGTGACCTTGGGCAACCTCTCTGGACCTCAGTTTCCTCATCCATAAAATGGAGATAACTATAGTGCTTACATTACAGGGCTGTAGTGAGGATTTAATGAGTTCCTTTATGTGAAACACTCACTGGGCGTGTATTAGGAGCCATATGACTCCAAGTTGTACAATTCTGGAAGTCTGGAGACCAACCCTGCCTAGGACCCTTGCCTTGAGACCCCACCTTGACGATCCTAAGCCAGTTTTCACTGTCAGCTCCTGATAAGTGGGCCTTTGACGAGATGTCTAAGACTGAGGAACATGGGACCCTCACTTCCTCTGAGAAGGGAAAGGGTCCTGGGTCTGAAGGTGTAGTCCCCCTCCCTGTAGGTCTCCAGGTTCTGAAGATACCCGGGGCCCCACGGGGCTTCCCACCTGCTACCTGAATTCCCAGGCATGCTCAGTGCCGGGGCCTTCGTTTGTAGTCTGAAAGCACAGCTAAGGATCAGCCTCACCCAGAACTTCACTGCAGAAAGCAGCCAGTTGCACAGGGCTGCCATGTCTGCGTGCACAGGGTCTTGGGAGAGCTCTGGATCCCCGGCAGCCGGGAGCTGTGGGTGCCAATCCGTGCCCAGATCCCCATTAGCTATGGGCCTCGAGCAAGTCTTGGGCCTCTTGGAGCCCCCACATCCTCGCCTTTAAAGTAAAAAGGAAAATTGCTCCAAAGCAGGCTGGCTATGCAGGTTAAACAAAATAATGTGATGTGGCTGATTGAACTGGCAAGTGTCACGCAAACAGGAGGGAATTCCTGCTGTCATCCCGGTGTCTGGTCCCAGGTGTGCAGTTGTGGATGACACACCGCTGGCAGGTCCAGCTGCATGGGGATGAATGTGGGGGGCTGCATTCTTCGGCCTCCCCCCACCTGGCCATGGCTCCTCTGTCACTGACTGCACTTCTTCAGTCCCATAAACACTGAAGTCTCCTGATGTCCATCCTGTATCCCGCTCCTTCTCACTCCACAGTCACCTGACCCAGCCACAAAGCCCTCCGTTACCACCTCTAAGCTGAGAACTTGCTCTCGAAGTGCCATCTCTAGTTTAGTTCTCTCTCCCAAGCTCCAGACTCATTGATCTCAGACATCCTGGCCAGGGCAGCCCACTGGCCTTTCCAACCCAGCAGGCCCCAAGCTGAACTTACCCTCCCCTCACCCCCTTGAATCTGTTCCTCCTCCCTGTTCCCCAGCTTCAGTAAATGACGTCTCACGTCCCCAGTAGCTGAAGCCAGAACCTAGGCGTCATCCTGGATTCTTCCTTGCCTACCCCATGCATCCAACCCATCAAGTCCTGCCAACTCCACCTCCTAAACTGCTCTGCGTCCAGCCTCTGCTCCCGGCTTTGGTCCAGGCCAGCTCATCACACCTGGGCTGAAGAGCACCCTCCATCCTGTTCTCCTAGCACTTGCTTTGTCTCCCCCAAACCACACGGTGGTCAGAAACGTCCTTCTAAACAGCAAATCTGTCCTGGGCTTCCCCTGATGGAACAATCCCGAGGACTTTCTATAGCCACGGATCTAAGTCCAAACTCCTGAGTGGGCCCCACAGGCCTCCATCATCTAAACTGCCCCAGGGTCTGCGTCATTCTGTCCCTGAGCATCGGGAGTGCATGGTGGAGGTGGGCACATGCCGAGGAGTCACACACAGGACGGAGCTGTGACTTACACTCCTTGATCTCCAGCTGTGTGCCAGGCTCTGTGTGAAGCACGGGATACACATTTCCTCGATTCACCTTTACCACAACCCTCTGAGGCAGGCACTATCATTATGTGGGCAGAACGATGGCCCTTAAAGATGTCCCCGTCCTAACCCCCAGAACCTGTGAAGATGTCACTTTCCATGGCCCAAGAGACTTTGCAGGCGTGTTTACGTTAAGGATCCTGAGATTGGGGGTTAATCCTGATTATTTGGGTGGGTGCAGTGGAATCATGGGGTCCTTATAAGAAGGAAGCAGGAGGGTCAGAGTCAGAGAAGGCGATGGGATGACAGAAGCAGAGACTAGAATAATGTGCTTTGAAGATGGAGGAAGGGGCCATAAGCCAAGCAATGCAGGTGGCCTCTAGAAAGGCAAGGGGACTCCCTGGAGCCTCTAGAAGGAATACAGCCCTGAAGCCCCTTAATTTAACTCCTTAAGACTCATTTTGAAGTTCTGGCCTCTAGAACTGTAAGATAACAAATTTGTCTTGTTTTACGCCTTGAAGTTCGTGGTGATTTGTTACAGCAGCCGTAGGAAACTAATACAGATAGGGGCACTGGGACAGCGTGGGTTCCGGTTACCATCCTGAGTTAAACAGTAAGTGGCAGAGCCTCAACTTGAACTCAGGCCTCTGGCACTAGAGTCCTGGGATGGAAATCTCATGCAAAGGAAAGTGGAGAAAATGGGGTCTGACTGAAAATCCTGGAATGAGTTCCCCATCATGGGGGGTAGGGGGGAGGTCAAAAGAGACTGAAAACTTATTTATCAAAGTGTCCAAACCGCAATTTCTCTAGCAGGTGTATGTTTGCTCCAGGACAATGGTTTTCAAGTCACTTAGTAACAAAAATCTCCACCAGAAGAGAATTTCCTGGGAACCCTAATTAATATAATCCAGATCAAAGAGGAGAGTCCCTGTAGGAGGGGGTCATGGTCCCTGCCTCCTGGGCTGCCCTTCCTCATGGTGTTTCTGCAGTACCCTAGGGTTCCATGGGACAGTGTGTGAAAGCACTGGCCTGGAGACTTTCTGAGGTCCCTCCAGATCTGAGGTCACAAGAACCTGTGAATTTCTCTGGAAACACACAACAGGGGACACTTGGTGTCTCTCTGAGCCCCTGCAGTGGGTGGCAAGAGCCAGGAAAGGTTTAAGACCCTGTCGCAGAAACTACTAACAATTTTCAGTTACTTAATTCTCCTAGAGCGTTGACAGGTCCCCATAACTTAAGGTTTATTTGCTTTCTCTTGAATGTCACATATAATTCTTGTCGAAATGTTTATTTGCCTAATGCAACTTTTAGTGCCTGGATAATTTATTCCCTCTATTTGTCAACCAGGAGGAAGAAAGGCTACTTGTACGCCTCTGGTTCGATTAGGGGAAGTAATACTCTTTCATCTCCATGACGCCTCGACTGGGTTACTTGGCTGCTGTACACCTTTCCTGGAGAAAAGCAAGGTCTACTCCATTTCAAGGCCTCCTGCCCCTCCTGCACAGTCTGCAAGCTCAGTTCCATCCAGACACGAATTTTGTTTTCTGCAAAAACAGCAGCCAACGAGGAGGTGAACTGTGTCATCACATGTCTTTTAGGAGGCAAAATTCAATTTTCTGTATATGCAATGTCATTTCCAAATCAAGCCAATTCCGTGAGTTGTGAGGGAATTCAATTCAGCCAATACTAAGTGAGCGCCTACTATGTACCATGTCCTCTGCTGGGCTGAGGCTTCAGCAATAAATAAACCTGTGTTCCTGCTCTTGAGGAGCTGAGGCCAATCAGGAGCCAGGCATGTAACCCAATAACCACAGTGCAATCTGGGCTGTAATGGGGAAGCAGACAGAGCCCTGGGAGCCAGCCAAGATGGCGGGCAGCGTGGGACGCAGCCTCACACTGTCCCAGGGTGAACGGGGGAAGGCATCGCAGACACAGGGAGCCCATTATAAGGAAAGGCAGACTGGTATGGATTGTGCTGTAAGGGACATCAGGGCATAGGAGCTGGAGAAGGTGGAGGCCAGACCATGGCAGGCCTTGGATACTGTCCAGTGATTTCAATGTCACTCGTAGGCAACGGTGAGCTCATCAATACTTTGTGTTAGACGATAACTGTGCAGCAGTGCAATAGTGAAACAAGGTGAGACCAGTGCCGTGTGTGCTGGGCCCCCTCGGGGATCTCGGCAGGAATGCAGGAGAGAGGTGGTGAGCTACCCCAAGGCAGTGTGGATGGAGAGGGACGAAGGCACAACGTGCAGTGGAGAGACTGGGCATCTACTCAGCGTGAAAGTGAGGGACTAGAAGGGGGTCCTGGAAGGGGGAACACTGACAGAGACCAGGATTGTGGGCAGGAGGAAGTCAGCTCTGGACGTGTGAGGTCAGAGAGGCCAGGAGGCTGGCCAGGAGGCTCTCCAGGGAGGAGGAGGATCCAGTGGTTGTTGAAAATGCAGGTCAGAGAAGGAGCTGTCTGTGCCTGGCTTACTGGCCAGAGAGGATTGAGGAGCCTGCAGAGACCTGGGGCCCCTGGGCTGGGCTGGGTTGGGCTGGGATGGGGCAGCAGTTTCCCCAGCCCAGGACAACTGCCCTGGACCGAAAAGGTGGTGCTGACTTCTCCATACCCCGCCACCTGCCTGCTGTGGCTGATAGAAGCATATCCTGGGACAGGGATGAGTCTTTGGAGAACTGCCCTGACATTTTGCAGGCCTTTCAAATGGGAAAGAGAGAGTCCCACTGGGGACCCCCCCCTCAGGCCTCCAAAGGGACAGGAGAGAAATGGGGACACACAAAGACATCATGAGTTCTCAGAAATCTGGATAGAGGGGCTAGGCTGGAGGGGGAGTTATGAGGGGGCCCAAAAGGTCATTTCAGAAGTTCCCCCAGGACCCGATCCACTCCAGACCCAGATGTCCCAACAACCTGGAAAGGCAGGCTGCTATCAGTGTATAGCAACCCCACAAGTGGAGACAGAGTCAGCCTCCCAGGATGAATCAGGGACTGCCAGCTTCCAGAAACTTTTGAAGAAGGCTGGGTACATCAGAGTCTCACTGGGGTCACCTAGGCACGGTCGGGGGGGACGTGGGTAAGAGTTACCCTGACTCATTCCTGTGATGCCCCACAAGAAAGGATGGGACTTACTCGGCCTTGTGGTTAGCAGCACAGACTTCAGAATCAAGCCAGGCCTGAGTTCAAGTCCTGACTCTGCTACTGACAGAGGTGACCTTAAGAAAATTGCTGAACCACTCTGTGCCTCAGTTTCTTAATCTTAATAGACATGACAATAGTAATAGTGCCCACCTTATGTAATTGTTAGGAAAGTTAACTGAGGTAAGTACGTGCAGTACTTAGCACAGGATCTGGTACTTAATGAGCACTCACTAATTAGGTAGCTCTCCTCTCTCTCTCTCTCTCTCTCTCTCTCTCTCTCTCTCTCTCTCTCTCTCTCTCTCTCCTTCCTTCTTTCTTTCTTCTACCATCACCACCTCTGTAAAAGGAGATCCCAAAGCCAGAACGTGTGACATTCCCAGCCAGGTCCAGAGAACACCTGAATCTGGCAGAGTACATTTTGTTCCAATACTGGGAAGAAGCATCTCTGATGTAAACTCATACACCAGGCCCCGCAGGCATGAGGTCACGCCAGGCTCTGAACACCTCTCCTGGTCGCCCACACAGGGAGGGCCAAGGTCACACCCTCAAACCATGGTGATCCCCCCAGCCACTAACAGGGGGCGGCCACATTGCAGGAACCAGCTCATTCTTCTTTAAGTTCAGCCCCTGCCTGGGAGAAAGAGTCCCCTCCCCCTTGGGGAACACTATGACCAGTGAGGGTCTGCTCCCTGGAGCTCCTCTACAGGAACCGATCAGGACCTATTGGAGACCCAGAGACTCTCCTTGGGGGACTGACAGGCGCTCTCTTCACAATGCCCAGGGCTGCAGGCCCCTCTCCCCACTTCTGTGTTCACGAGCTCCCACTAAGAGTCACCGCAGTGAACACAGCAGCCAACTCTCCACATTTGTGCCAAGGAATAGAAACTCTCAAATAACAAAGAACCCAAAAGTCATTGCTAATCACATTTGCATAATATGATTTTTTTTCAGCAGATTTACCTTCCTAATTATGCTTGTCTCTCGCCAATATTAAAGTGATTTTGCATTCCCTGTGCACACTGGTGACAAACGGGGCTGCTCCTAAGTGGGTGGGGAGCCAGGTTAAGTCATCTTGGAGGCGGAGGTTTTTCCACAAAGTGGATAATTCCCAGGCAAGGAGTTAATAAGGTCCACCTACATTCCTAGGGGGGAAGAAAAGTAACAACTGACATTTGTGCAGAGTTTTACAGACCACAAAGGACCTCCACAAGCATCGCCTCATTTGATCTTTACAATAACCCTTCCACCCAATGTACAGGCAGAGAAACTGAGGTTACCTGCCCTAGGACATTTAGGAGTAAAGTCAGGACTTCCACCCAGATCTCCTGGATCCAGAGCTCTTCAGGGATGGTTCCTTTAAGAGACATTCTTCTTATTGCATAGCCTCCTCCACATATGTAGATACGGAAGCAAAGAAAAATCATCACCCAATTTGCCTCCCTGGATCCATGCCCCTGGTTACTCTCCCTTGCACAGAGTCTAGAATTGGCCACGTGACTTGCTTTCATTTGAATCCATCCAAGTCCAGGCAATACATAGAGGTCTGACAATTAAGTTCAAGAACTTGCTGCAACAATGTTGCTAAACTTTTTTGATATCAGAAGGATTATTCATTATGAATTTGTACCAACTAGACAAACAGTTAACCAAGTTTACTATTTGCAAGTGCTGAAAAGGCTGCGTGAAAAACTTAAACAAAAACGGCCTGAACTTTTTGCCAACAATTCATGGCTCTTGCATCACCACAATGCACCGGCTCACACAGAACTGTCTGTGAGGGAGTTTTTAGCCAGTCAACAAGTAACTGTATTGGAACACCCTCCCTACTCACCTGATCTGGCCCCCAATGACTTCTTTCTTTACCCGAAGATAAAGGAAATATTGAAAGGAAGACATTTTGATGACATTCAGGACATCAAGGACAATACAATGACAGCTCTGATGGCCATTCCTGAAAGAGTTCCAAACTTGCTTTGAAGGGTGGACTAGGCACTCATGTCAGTGCATAGCTTCCCAAGGGGAGCATTTCGAAGGTGACTGTAGTGACATTCAGCAATGAGGTAGGTAGCAGTTTTTCTGGGATGAGTTCGTGAACTTAATTGTCAGACCATGTAAGTGACTAAGCTGAGCTCAGTTAAGCTGAGCCCAGATCACAGAACTGCCCAGCTGCCACTAGTGCCGGGATGGTTTGTTACGCAGCAAAAACTAACTGATGCAGGTAGCAACAGAGCATCCACATTCTCACACCACTGGCAAGGACTGTTTCCTTACACAGTCAGGCCCACTGTCTCTCCATGTTCGGCCGTTCCTGGGCTTTGATCCAGCCTGGGCAATTTCTGCACCCCAAAGACCTGGACTTGCTCAGTTCTGAAGTTTTGTTCTAGAACCTTTAGAAGGTGTATTTCTTAAGCCACCATCTCATATGCCATAAACTTTCTTCCCTAGTAAATCCCAATTACTGACCCCCAATCACTCTTTGCCCCTAGAGCAACCGCACATGAAGTCAGCCAGAGTTTCAGAGACAATTGCCCAAGAAATCTAAGCCAGAGCTTGAAAGACTCATAGGGAAATCTAGACAGCCACCAAGATCAGCTTTATCTATGCCCGGGCACGCAGGGTTCTGTCTTCTCACCAGTCTGAAGAGGCGGCTCTGCTTGCGGCTGGATCTGGACCCCTACCTCCAGACAGTGCTGCCCCAGTTGTGACACCATCCTTCCTGGGACAGTGCTGCCTCCAGACAGTGCTGCCCCAGTTGTGACACCATCCTTCCTGGGAGGTGAAGAGCATGGGTTGTAGAATAAGAATGCCTGGATTCTAATCCCAGCTCCTTCTCTTAATCGCTGGGTGATTTTGACAGGTCCCTATTTCCTCTGTGTTTCAGTTCCTCCTCTGTAAGATGGGCATAACTTTAGCACCTACTTCATAGAGTTATTTTCAGGATAAACTTATGGATGTAAAGCACTGATAACAGTCCCCAGCACCTAGTAAATGTTATGCAAGTACCCATCCCCCACTACCCCCACTGCTATCTCTCCTGCTGTAATTTTTATGATTGTTGTTCTTGTTCTTGTTTTCCATGTCTCAGAAGAAGGACCCTGGAAGGGGAAGATCAAGGTCATGCTCTGGGCTTCAAGCCCTCACTTGAACTTCAGGGAGGCCCCTTTGGCCAGGACAGAGCTCCCAGGTTCAGGTGCCACAAAATGCCATTGTTTTCTCTGCCTTCCTTTCCCTGGACATAAGCCCAGTATGTGGGCTCTGCAGGTTTCTCTTTCTCATTAGTCCTAAAGTTGTTCTGTAATCCACACTTAAGACCGGGTCTAATTCTGCGGCAAGGGCAGCCTTCCTCACTGCAGACCCACCCCAGAAGCCTCATCATCTTTTCTGGGCTCACCCCTCATGTTAAGGTCACAGTGAAGCAACTCGATGATATAAACCTGGTCAGAGGGATCTAGGTTCACATCTGGGCTGAATCACTCACTAATTGTGCAGTCTTGGGCAAATCATTTAACCTCTGAGTTTAGACTTCTTCGTCTTTAAGATGGGTCCTTGATATTCCCCCCACCCACCCAAGGGTTGTTGTGAAGATTCAATGAGAAAATGTCCACATATTAGTTAGAGTAGTGGTAGTTACTATAAAAAACAAGCTCCAATATTTTAATATTTCAATAGGTTATCACAATAGAAGTGTATTTCTCATTCATGTAATAGTTGCACGAGATTTTTTCTGTTTACTTCGTGGCTTTCCTTGACCTGGTGTCTTGGGGGTCGAGGCTACTTCTATTTAGTGGCTTTGCCATCCCCTAGAGGCATGGAGCCCTTTGCCCCCAGCCAATACACAGGGAAGAGAAGTTGGGGAAGACACACCTTATTCTTACCCACCTTGACCCAGGAGGAACATGAATTATATCCCCTCACATTCCGTTCATGAGACCACACCAGGAGCGCCATCTAGATCTAAAAGAGATTAGGAATAGAGACAGTCCCTGGCTGGGTAGCACTTCCCAGGGATAACTCTACAATATGGGGGGGGGGGGGGGACACACAAACTTATGGTGGACTAACACCTGGTCACATCTGCTTAAGTCTACAGGTGTTTACAGATATATCGTGGGTGCATAGTAAGTAGTTACAACGGCTACTTCTACTATTGCTGCCACCATGACAACCCCCATTGCTGCTATTGTTATTTTATTCATTGTTGCTCTTTGAATAGAGATAATACCAATCTTACAAAACTGTGATGAGCGTTAAATAAAGATGTGAAAGCATGAATAATAATACCTATGTCTTCCTCCTTCCCTACCGATGTCCCCAACTGAACCTAGAGTGCTTCCTGGGGTCAGGCACTCCTAGGCTGAGCTACTGCTGAAGAGCTACACTGTGGCTCATCACCCTTCTGGATTGGAAGCCAGCCCCTCCTGTTGGCTCCACCCCCACCCTAAGGTCATCTAGGGCACTTGTCATCTCTCTCATCCTCCTAAGAACCACTAGAGACAGTTTCCCAGGTCAGGCTCACCTGATTTATTTTGATTTCAGAACAGAATGCTCTCTGCTTGCTTCTCTCTGAAGCTCAAAATGGACTCAAAGTAAGAAAAAAAAATTGAATTTCATGCATTATTTCCCATTCCCCCATGACTATTTCTTTTCCAATACAAATGATGTTTCAGGTAGCTATTTTCCAAGTTCCCTTCCCACCAGCCCACTCACTCAATTTCGGTTAATTCCCACTCCCTTTCTTTTTTTTTTTCTGGACTGTTTAACTGTGGAAAGGATTTTATTTGCAGAAGCACGTCTCCCAGAACTTTTGGGCCGCACATTTAAACATGGCTCTTCCTAATACCAGGTTATTAAAGGTCAGAGTGGCAAAATGGATTAAAGACTTGAAGTAAGAATTGAAACAATAAAATACATAGAAGAAAACATAAGCACTAAGCTTCTAAACATCAGTCTTGGCAACGTTTTGTGGGCAGAGGATCTGAATAGACATATTTTCCAATGAAGACATACAGATGGCCAACAGGCGCACGAAAAGATGCTCAACATCACTAATTATTAGGGAAATGAAAATCAAAGCCACAGTAAGATATCACTTCACACCTGTTAGAATGGCTATTAGCAAAAAGACAAGACATAGCAAGTGCTAGAGAGGATATGAGAAAAGGAAACCCTCGTGCCACTCTTACAGAGCCGTTGGTGGGAATGTAAATTGGTGCATCCACTATGGAAAACAGTATGGTGGCTCCTCAAAAAATTAGGAGTAGAACTACCATAGGATCCAGTAATTTCTCTTCTGGTTATTTATCCTAAGAATATGAAAACACTAACTCTAAAAGATATATACACCCCTGTGTTCACTGCAGCATTAATTATAATAGCCAAGATATGAAAATAATCTGTGTCCTTCAAAGGATGAATGGATAAAGAAGATGTGGTAATAAACAAACAAACAAACAAAACAAAACAAAAAACAAACTCAGATACAGACAACAGTATGGTGGTTACCAGAGGGGAAGGAGGCAGGGGGAAGGTGAAATGGGTAACGGGGGTCAAATGTATGGTGACAGATGGAAACTAGACTTTTGGTGGTGAGCATTCTATAACATATACAGTGGTGAGCATTCTATAACATATACAGATATCAAATTATGCTGTATGCCTGAAACTTGTATGATGTTATTAACCAATGTTCCCGCAGTAAATAAATATTTTTTTTTAGGAAAGTGATTCAGTGCATAAAATTTTAATGACTAGAATGTGCTTTAAAACTGAGAGAATAAAAATAACATTGTGGAATGAAAAGTACCTTTTGAAATCCTTAATGCCATAATTAAAGAGAGAACATTTCCTTTTAAAACAATTAAAAGATAAAGGTCAGAGTGGACTTCCTGGACAAGCAGTGTGATCTCATATTTTCAATAGTTTAAAAGAGCAAAAAGGAAGAGACCGATGCCGGTGACATAGACACAAGAGGTCATTTAAAAAGAAGGCAGGAGGCGAAACCCAAAGAGAAGGAGAGATGAGGTGAGGCAGGATTCATCACACCGCACCCTCTTTCTCCAGAATAATGTAGTGGATTTGAATTCTTGTTCTGCCTCCCTGGCTATATGATTTTCAACACATCATTCAGTTTCCCTGAACCTCAGTTTCTTCATCTATGAAATGGGGTCCCAGTGGCTACCGCACAGAACTATTGAGACAACGAAACAAACAACATACGCAGTACAGTCAGCATGGTGTATGGTGCTTAGTAAGGTGGCCAAAAAACAATAATTCCCTTTGCCTTCTTCCTTCCAACATAAATGCAGATTAGACTTTCTGAGTCTCAGGTTAACTGGAATTTTTCTAATAAAAACAGTACTTTTCTGAATACAAAAGTGACACATTGTTAGTATATCTTCAAGCAACAGATCTTTTGCAATGCTGCTGAGGTTACATCAGGGCCACGGGGCAGGAAAGAGTGGCCACAGAAGAAAGAAAATCTCATATAAACTTTATATTAAGTTGGCAATATTAGATTGTTTATCTACAAAACAGTACTTTTATACAATTCAACCTAAATCTAATAATAATAGCAACAAATGCTTATACAGTGCTACTATGTACGAAGCCTGGCTCCAAGCATCTGAGTGCTTATTAAATCTCACAACAAGTCTGCAAGGTAGGTACTACTATAATCCATGTTATAGCCAAAGAAACTTCAACACAGAGATGTTAAGTGACTTGCCTGAGATCACACAGCTAGTGAGTGGCAGAGCTGGGATTTGAACCAAGGTAGTCTAGCTCCAGAGGCCATGATTTAAGCCACTCCATTTTACTGCCTTCTATATGAATAATTAAGAGGCTTCCTGAGGAGGATCCCATGTATCCATTCGGCTCTTAGATGAGCGGGGAGGAAGAAAGCTGCAAACCCAGGTCAGCAGGAATGCCCCGAAGGAGGAGAGAGCTGCTATCACCCAGCAGTCAGCCTGCAGTTCTGAGCCTGCCAGAACTACCAGGCAGGGACTGGCAGGTGCCCGGTCCCACCCCCTTTCCTGCGCATTTCATTTCCCTGTCCTTTGTGGCATGACTCTCATAAAACTATTCATTTCTTAATTCTGATGGCAGAAAGGAATTTAATCAAGTTGCTTGAATATGACGACAGCCTCCCGCTAAGCCAGCTACCTCCCGAGGGTCATTGGGAGACCATGCCCTGTTAATATTTAGCTCCAACAGCAAACATTATGGCTTTCAATTTAGAAGATTATGCTTTTGGTTGGTTATGTATCGTATGTGCCTCGCACGCGCTCGCTGGGTGGCTCATCTCATCAGCGCGGGAGCATTTTGCCAGGGTTATAAAAAAAAATGCCATTTTCTCTGCGAGCCCTTTCCACTCAGTGATCCAGTGAAGTAACATCGGGATCAAAACCATGTTCTGAAAAATAATTGATCTATTCAGAAGCTCACAGGCTGCATTCCAACCACCCCAAAGAACCATTTTCGTGGGGAGCCAGGAGCCAGTGTGGGAGGGGACTGCAGGGAGGGATCCATCCGGATGCGGCCCTAGGGCCTGGGGCCTGAGCCGCGGAGGGACGCTTGGCGCTGTCCGTAGTGCTGAACCCAAGCTGCCCCACAGTTACCAGGGAGCGGGCATGAACACGGGCTAGAGGAGGTTGGCTGATTGTCTAGGGAGCTGTGCCCATTCTCGGGTCTCGGATCATTACATTTTCCTTCTTTCCAGAGCTCCCAATCCTCTCTCTAATTCTGGATCCAATACTCAAGTGCCTTCTCTCCTGCTTGCTCTCTCTGTCGGCTGCCTGTGTCCTGAGGAGCTTGCGCCTACTAGCCATTTCATGGTTTTTCTCTTTTTCTTTTCTTTTTCGTTTGCATTCTTCCTTAGGATGGGACAGATCCTTGGGTGTGTCTGAGAAGCTCAATATTTCAGAAATACAGACCCATCTTTATTCCCTTTACTCACACTCCCTCTCACTCAATTTCTCCGTCTCATCATCTCCACCTCCACCTCCACCGTGCTCCTCCCCTCTTGCCCTCCCCTTGCTGTCTACACCCGTTTTGCTTCCTTCCCTGTCCCCTCCTTCTCTACCCCTCCTTCCTTCCTCACTGACACTCTCCATCCTCCGTCTCCTCTTTCCTGTTTTCTCTTTCCCGCTCCCTCTCTCACCAGCCTATTCCACTTCTCTTTTCCCCTTTCTGCCCTCCGTCTTCCATCTGTCTCCTTCATGGTCTTTCTCACTGTTTCCATTTCTTTGTCGCTCTCCATTACACTTTCTCTTTTTCCTTCTCTTTTCTCTCTCACCATTTTCTCCTTCTTCTCTATTTCACTCCCTCACTCTCACTAGCTCTCTCCTTCTCTCCCTGCTCTGTCTTTCTATCTTTCTTTGCCTCCTTCGCTCCCCCTCTTTCCTTGCCATCCCTTCCCTCCATCCCTCCTTCTATCTCTCCCCATTTCTCCGTGTCATTTCTCTCCCTCCTGCTCTCTCCCTCTCCCTTTCTCTCACTCTCTCCCTCCTCCCTTCTTCCCTCTCTCCACCTCTCTTCCCCCTCCCATTCTCTCTTTCTCTGAACACAGATCTCCTCTCTCGGAGCCCCCAGCTGCCTGGTGAATTCATTTCAGCAGCTATTAGGGACCAGCACCTGCCCTGATACTTGGTAGGGAAGATGAGTTTGAGATAATATGGGCTGTTTCAATCTCAGCACATCTGTAATTGCATTACCATTAAATTGCACCATTTTCCAAAGGTGAAAGCCCAGGGCCTGTGTGCTGAGAGTCTCCTGTAAATCCACTGCCAAGTGCTGCATGATGTGGAGGCCCCAGCCAGAGGGGAGAGTAGACCTATCTTGATTTGGCCACTAAAGTAATCCCCTTTATCACCAGAGTCTCTTGTTTTCCATTTTATTTGAAAAGTAAGAGAACCCCTGGGAATCATTATTTCCAGTTTTCTCATCTCACAGATAAAGAAATTGAAGATCAAAGAAAGGAAGGGAGTTGCCCAAGGTCACAGAGGCACGAGCCACCGAGTCTGCAGATGCCCCTCATTCTACAGCCTTCCTACAACTTAGGACTAGAGCAGAGAAAGGTGGGGGAAATGCAAAAACAGGATCCAGGATTTTTAGGTTCCAGGAGGGGTGACCTTGAGCTAATATGCAAGGATCTGTCAGATCTAGTGAGCAGGATACAAAAATGGCCCATGGGGCAGAGGATAGCAACATCATGACTTCTTGTGGTCTGTCACGTTTGGCCAGGGATACAGAGGACAGGATTCAGCCCCGAGAGGAGGACAAAGCTGGCAAAAGCTGGATGGGGATTGGGCATGTTAGTGCTCCAGACAGATGGGCTGCTATGCAGAGCAGGACACTATTTCCAGCTAGGATCTGGGAGATACAACCAGGAAATCAATGCAGAAGGCAGCACATAAACCAAGGCAATAACCCAGGAACTGGTGGTGGGGACGGCAGTCCAGGGGACCACTCAGCTTGTGCTTATGTGGAGGGAGAAGCTGGAAAGGATGGAGCCTGGAAGAATGGAGATTAGGATAGGCTGGAGCCTGGAAGCCAGAGAGGCAGGATGCGATGCTAAATGGGGGTGGATTCAGAGGGAGAATCAAGCACACATTATAGGCTGGACATCAAGAAGGACTCCAGACAAGAGGTTGTAAGAGAAAAGCAGACGAGCCTGGGAAAGGGTCAGTACTAGCACAAAGCTCCAAGCATGAGAACTCCAGGAGGCCAGGAAGGTGATACCTGACACGGGGGTCTGTCCTTTGGGTTCTGTTCTGCCTTGTTTGTCCCTATTTCTGCTTCTTGAGGAAAATAAATGCAGGCTCAAACAGCCCAGGCTCGTCCTGCACTAGGAGCTCAATCCCAATGCCCACCTACTATTGGCCAGCCTGGGGAAGGAGGGGTTAGGGGCTGGGGACTGGGAAGGACTGGGAGATCATCACCAGTGGCCTCTGATGAGGCTGGGAGCCCAGCGATGCCCACTCCCCAGCCCACCGAGCCAATGGCAGCAGGAGCCTTAACAGGCAGGGTGAGCAGATGCAGGACCCCAGCACATCATCCCCAGCTCCAGGGCTGGGAGGCCAGCAAACAAACAAACAGCCAGCAAATGTGTCTCTGTGCCCCAGAGTCAGCCTGCCACAGTGGATACACCTGCTTTGGTAAAGCAGTTGCTTTGAAGCCCAGCCCGATGCAGAGAGAGTCTGCAGCACCCAGGCACAAAATAAGCGTGTTTAATGATGTGAAATAGCTCTGTGTGTAATCTGGGTGTGCTACAAGGGCGGCTGAGAGCCTCTAAAAGCTTCCCCTGCCTGGCCTGCCTCTGAGGCTGGCCCATTATGTTGTTTGCTGCCTTGTGATCAGGATAAAGCCAGCCGCTGCCATCCCTGGTTCCATCCATACTGCTCCTCACCGCCCCCAACTCAGGCACCCATGGGGACCCCATCACAGGTCATTGGGCACAAGGCCAGCTGCCCCAGCAATTCTTAGATAAATCAATTAGGATAAATGAGCTTAGTGATGTATGATGCCCTTGCTCCACTGCGTGCCTTCTGAACTATTAGTTCTCTGGAGAAGATTAATTATGGCGTGCCATACTAATGCTCTTTTAATGGAATCTGTTATTTAAGTTTAAGAACAGCAGGTATTGAATGTATGAGAGCTAGATACCTGTTATGTGCATCCCAAATCAGGGGTGATGGATAGAACTAACCTCAGGATGGACCTGCTAAAACAAAAAGAAAGCCAGGAATCAATCTGAATCCTGCAGAAGGTTGCACCAAGTCCTGGAGGTTTTCCTGGAATTGACTGCACATGTTTGTGGAATTAACTTTTCACCCTACTTGAACAGGCATTCTTATGTTGGTAGAAACAGAGTAGGAAAATGGAAAAGACGTTGAAGGGAAGAGCCTGGGCGATCTTAAATAAGTCATGGTGTAGGCTGTAGACAAAAAGAGGATTTGGGGTCATATTAATAGAGATATAATATCACGAGCAAAGGAGGTTTTGGTCTTGCCCTGGACATTCCAGTTCAGTGCAGGAAGTCATGTTACCCAAGTGATATTGACCAGCTTGGACACATGACATAGACAGTAGAATATGAGAGGTATGAAAACTAAATTCTATGAAAGTCGCGGGTATCTCCTGAGAAATAAAAATGAGAGAAGGCAAAACTAGGCGTTATTCATTCTCTAAAGTAGTGGTTCTTAGCCCTGGCTGCTTCTTAGAATCATCTGAGAGAACCTTCAGAAAACACCAATGTCCAGGCCAACCTCCCAGAAATTCTGATTCAAATGCTCTGAGGGGGACCCAGGCATCAGTGTTTTTCCAAAGTCCCCAGGTGATTCTAATGTGCAGCTGAGGCTGAGAACCACTTTTCTAAAGGATCATAAGTAGAAGGGATGGCACTTGTTATGTGCAACTCCAGAGAACAGAACACATATGGATAGATGGAAGTTTTTTTGTCCTAATATATTGGAATCCTGTGATAGGTGGAACCCCAGGGGATAGGGTTGGAGTGAGCTGGAGGGAGGGGTTTTTGCTGCTCTGTAGGGGGGTGTTAGCAATTGAGGCGCAGCACTAAGCAGGTAGGACAACCAGGGAGAACCACGTGGAGGTGGAAATAATTTGCAACCAGCCACATATTTGTTTACTGAAACTTTGTAAAGCAGAATACAAAGGAATCAGCGGGTCGCCATGAATGCCACCCCCTGGGAGTCCTGTGGGGTCAGGGATAGTGCACCAGGTGTCTCTGGGCAGAAGCAACACTCAGAGCTGAAGGGAAGGAGCAGAGCATCACGGGCCAAGGCAGCCTTGGCTGAGTACATCCCAGGCACAGCCATTGCCAGGTGCTCAGGAGAGGGCATGGCCCTGCCCCCAGCAACGAGGAGCCTGGCAGGAACTGGGCAGAAGAACCAGGCACTCAGCCTCTTGGATAGAGATTCAGGACTGAGGTTGCTGTCCTGGAAGAATCGGGCAGATCCAGAAGCTCCTCTGAGCAGGACTAGCGGCAGCATCTGGGGAAAAGGGGATGAATCTTCCCTGAACACCTGGTGGAGGCCAGGCCCTGTGTGTCTGCTTCACAGCCATCATCCTTTACTCCTAACAGTGGCCCTGCAACTTATGGAACCTCATGAACATATTATAGATGTGAAAACTGAGGCTCGGAGAGCTTCAAAACCCCACATGGTCACAGAAAGCATGTTCCCATGGCCCCAGGCTGAGGGGTCGTGTGGCCTGTGGTGGGCTCTCTGGTCCCAGGACTGAAGCCAGCAACAGCAGGCGTTCAGGTGGGGGGAGAGCCACCCAACCTCCCGCCAGGCCAGAACTTTCCCCGTTCCCAGAATCTGGGGGAATGGTCATCGGAGTCCTAAGAAGTGAAGGTAGGCGATACAGGGTGCCACGTGGCACAGAGACTGGGGCAGAGGCTCAGTGCTGTGTGGTGCCCATTTCTCTAAGCCAGAGATTCTGAGATGCCTCACTGTCATCTGCCCAATGGGAATGGCAGTCTCTGCGCCGTCCCCTGCCATGGAGTGATGGGGGAAATATTACAGACTCCAAATAGGGCAAAGTCATCTTGCCCTTTGTGATGAAGCATGGTCCCCTAATACCTACCTACACACACACACACACACACACACACACACATACACACACACAGAAACAGACGCATGAACATGCTCATTTACACACAACCTACAAGTTATACCATGTTTATTTCCCCAAGCCTTTGGTAAAGTCTTGTTTAAATATTCCAGCCCAGTGTCAGACCAAAGTCTTTCCATGCGTGGGCCACAATAGCAAATCAAGAATGGGGTGCCCTTTAACGTCCATAGAAGGCACATAATAAGTATTTGGTACAAGGAAGGAAGGAAGGAAGGAAGGAAGGAAGGAAGGAAGGAAGGAAGGAAGGAAGGAAGGAAGGAAGGAAGGAAGGGCTCTTGCACTGGAGTTGCAATCCTAACAATTCACATATATAGAATACAGTGAGCAATGAGCTCTAATACCTTTTATCTCAAATAATACTTTGACACATATTGTGTTTCCCATTTTACAGATGAGACATCTGAAGTTCAGAGAGGCTAAGTCACTTTCCCAAAGATACACAGCTAGTAAGTGGAACAGAAAGCTGTAGAGCAGAGAACAAGGTGAGGCCTGCACTTAGAACATCTCAGGAATTATTTCTGGTCCCAGTGAGCTGTCTGGAAGCTCTCCTAGCTTCCCTCCTCACCCACTTCCATCTCTTTCTATCCCATTACTCTGCCTACTTTTCTCCATAGCACTTCTCACTACATGATTTTATTACTTGTGTATTAGCTAGTGTTACTGTCTGTCTCTCCCACTAGCAGGTATAGGTAAACTCTGGAGAGCAGGCCTCCTTCCCTCATGTTGACCACTGTATGCTTATTGCCTAGCAGAGTGCCCAGCACACAAATGTCCCTCCAGGCTGCAACTGATGCCTGGCTGAGGAGTTACTCAGGGGGCATCATGGGCTTGGGGGAGGGGAGATATTACTGGTGACATCCTAACTCTTGCATGTCCTCCTCTGCAAAGGTTCAATAAACAAATGTGAGGTTGGTTACAAATTATTTCTGCCATCTTTCATACAATGAAGTTAACAGCTGGCTGAGCTACAATATAGCAATTGTATAAATTTCGAGGGCATTTTCATGTTTCAATCTCTTTATGTATTTCTAGTTGACCAAACTTGTTCAAATTACCATTAACTGCAATCCCATCACCTGGCTCACTGGGCAGGAGGGCAGTGGTTTGGGTTTAACTCCTTAAGGGCCATGGAGGGGAGGAGGGAGACGTCTGGAGCTGGCCAGGTCTAGAGAAGGACCCGCTGTTACATGTCAGTCCGCTGCTTTCATTACACTTCATCCTCGTCTTCCACTGGGGCCTCTGTCTGACCAAATCCCATCCAACTTCTGTTTCTGGTCAGATCCTTCCCTCTTGGGACCTTAAGGCCATTTCCTGCCACATTTCCACACAAAACAGTGGCTGACAGAAACCCTCCTTAAACAAAATCCCACTCCAAATTCAAAGCCACGTAGTCGACGCAGGGAAGGAGAGATGTTGGGAAAGTGGGGGCTCTATTTGGAAAAGTTACAATCCAGGTGTACAGTGTAGTGGTTACACATGTATATACTTTATATAGTCATTCCCCGATTAGCCTAGTACCCACCTGGCACTATACATAGTGGTTGCAACATTATTGACTATATTCCCTGTACTGTAATTTCCATCCCTGTGTCTATTTTGTAACTACCAATTCGTGCTTCTTAATCCCTTCACCTTTTTCCATCTAGCTCCTCAACCCCCACCCTTCCTTCTGGCGACCATCAGTTTGTCCTTTGTATCTATGAGCCTGTTTCTGTTTTGCTTATTTTTTTCTTTGGATTCCACATACAAAATAAATAATTTTTTTACATTAAAAAAAAAGAGAAAAGCTATTACCCAGTGGGAGTGGCGGGAGAAGGGAAACATGAAAGCTTTTTAGGGCTGGAACAAAATTCGCACATCATGCTGTTCCTAGCACCTGGCACAGAGGCTGGCACATAGAAGGGACTAAGCAACATTGCTTGAATAATGAATGAATGAATATCATATAAAGACCAGGCATTGGTTTGGGACCAGATAACTGGCTTCAAATCCTAGTTTCACCGTTTTGTGATCTTAGACCAATCATCTACCACCCTGAGTGGCAGTTTCCTCATCTTTAACACCAGCAGAGTTTTCAGAGCGAGAAGGTGTCACACGACCCCCTCCCCCAATTTGCCAGAGGGAGAGAAAATCATGTAACTGTCAGTAACATGTTAGAACTGTCAAAAGTACATAAAGAAGGTACATCAATTGTGAAACAGAAGTCACGGCTCTGTTTATTTTGCAATGATAGAAACTTCACCGTTTCTCCTTCCAGATAAAAAGTATAAAACTTCCACTGCTACATCCAAGAAATGTGTAAACCTCAAACATTATAGCCCCGCCCTGCCTAAGGTCTATGAAACAGAGACAATACCAGTGGGGTCTTTGTGGTTATCAGCCCTGCTGGGGCCAGTGCGCCCTTCCCTGCAAACAAAGAGGAGGTGTTCAGGGAAGCTTCAGGGAAAGAATCCGGGAGGAGGAGACAAATGAAGGGAGTGTGAGGAAGCTGACAGGACTGACTGCATGGAGATGGGGTGGGGGAAGCTCTTTTCCCTTGGTGTTGAGCCAATAAGAACTGGAGATAGTTGTTGGATTCTGTCCTGTCTTAGCCTCAGCCCAGCCTGGCTTTGAGAATAACCACAACAGTAACAATAGTCAATTTATTGAGCATATACTGTGTGCCAGGCAGCATACTAATTACCTACATGCAGATCTCATTTCATCGTTATGACTGTCCCACTATATACATATATATAGTTGTATTGATCCCATGATCCCCATCTCCTGGCATTCCTGCCCTTCTGTAATAATCCCCTCACCTTCAGAGTGGGCGGGACTTAGTGACTCACTTTTAATGAATAGAATAGGGCAAAGGTGATGGCATGTCGCTTCTGAGACTAGGTTATGAAAGGCTGTGACTT
Source organism: Rhinolophus sinicus (assembly GCF_057876585.1). NCBI lineage: Eukaryota > Metazoa > Chordata > Mammalia > Chiroptera > Rhinolophidae > Rhinolophus > Rhinolophus sinicus. The sequence continues at coordinate 25,922,647 of NC_142514.1, forward strand.
GTCTCACCTCTCTCTCTCTCTCTCTCTCTCTCTCTCTCTCTCTCTCTCTCTCTCTCTGTTGAAGCCAGCTGGAAAGGCCCATGTGGCAAGAAACTGAGGGCAGCATCCTTCCAACTGCCAGTGGGGAACAGAGACTCAGTCCACTAGTTCTTGAGGAATTGAATCCTGCCAACAATCTGTGCATGAGTTAGGAAGTGGATCTTTCCTCAACACAGTCTTCAGATGACACCTTGACTGCACCCTGTGAGATGCCCGGAGCAGAGGACTTAGCTAAGCCATGCCCACAGAAACTGCAAGACAATAAACGTGTATTGTTTCCAGCTACTAAATTTGGGGGGATATTTGTTATGCAGCAATAGATAACTAATACAATTATTATCCCCATTTTATAGATGAGGAAACCAAGACTCAGAGAAATAACCAAGCTTGCCTGGGCCACACAGTGAGTAAGTGGTGGAGCCCAGATTAGAACCCAACTTTATCTGGCCTCCAAGCCTGCATCCTTATCCAAGAAGCACTCCTGCCCCCTCCCTGGGACCCGCCACTCAGAAGCTAATTGGCCCCCATCAGCTCCCTGACCCACGTGTCCATGGCGCTCCTGCTCAGCAATTTAGCTTTATTGGGTTTTGAGGCTTCAGTCACTTCTTGGCAAGAGCTACCAGGTTTCCCTGAAAATAAGACCTAGCCAGACAATCAGCTCTAACGCGTCTTTTGGAGCAAAAATTAATATAAGACCTGGTATTATATTGCATTATATTATATTATATTATATTATATTATATTATATTATATTATATTATACTGGGTCTTACATTATAGTAAAATAAGACCAGGTCTTATATTAATTTTTGCTCCAAAAGACGCATTAGAGCTGATTGTCCGGCTAGGTCTTATTTTCAGGGAAACACGGTAGTTGAGGCACGTTCATCCCATGACTTCTGGGGCCACCTTGGATGGACACACTGACCTTGTCCCCTTGCCTGGAGAAGGTGATGGTGTACAAGGGACAGTAGCAAAAAAAGAGGCGGGTAGCAAGATGGTGAGAGAGCCGAAGGTCATGTCCTTTGTAAAGCACCGCCATCACTTTCTCCGGCACCCCCAACCCTCATTCCTGAGCATTCCCTGGTACCCATTCCCCCCATCTTCCCTACCCCCACCCTCATCAGCAGTTTCTCCAGGTCTCCAGAGTCATCTCAGTGCCCACTGCTACCCAGGCCAGATTGCTGAAGGTCTGAGCAGGCCAGGGCCACATCTGCCTTGCTCACGGCTCTTCCCAGAGCCCAAGACAGGCCTCTCCCAGAGCAGCTGGATGCAGTGGTTTCCCTGTGGTGGTTAAGAACCCCAGGAGCTGGAGTCAGCTACACTTGTTTCCAATCCCTGTTCTACCGTCTCTGCTCTATGACCTTGAGTAACCTCTTCCGCTTCAGTTTTCTCATCTGCAAAACGGAAATAATAATAAAAATAGTAACAAAGTTCTTAATCTAGTGCCTGGTATGTGGGCAATACTTAACAAATGCTATCTATTAATACTATTAGCATTATTATTATTTTCTACTTGTAAAATTGGGATAGTTCTGTATTTCATAGAACTATTCGTTGGCTGTAGAACATGCCATTATTGCATAGACCACTAAGAAGGAAAAATGCTATCGCTTATAACCTCATCAATCATAAGATGTTTCCCATTCTAAGAGTGCATCTCAGAATCCATGAGACACGGAAAGAGAAGCGCCTCATGGAGCTGTCGTGGGGATTCAATGGGATAATACCAAGGTGTTCAATAAATGTTTATCGAATGCATGGAGGCTGGATTCCCACCCAGGACCCAAGACTCAGCCCAGTGCTCTTCCCACTGTGCAATCTGCCCATCGCTGCCCACTCTGCTCACATTGTAGCACCCACAGGGCAGCAGGACTGACCAGAAGGGAGGTGGCTTCCATGAGCCCACTCCCTGCACAATCTCTCAGTACCAGGAACCCCAACCCTGCAGAGCAGTCTTTCCTGCAGCCACGGAAAGACCCCTCTGTGATCACCCTGGAAGGACCTCCTCTCCTTGCCTCTATAGCCTTAGACAACAGCCCAGTGACCAGCTTGCCACCCTGCAGGACAGCGCTCCAGACTTCCTTCCTGGAGGGCAGTATTCCTGTCCTGGCTTGATCCTGAGATTGCCCTGTCTGTGCCTCAGTTTCCTTCTCTGTAGAATGGGGATGATGCCTGCTTCTCAGGATGGCTATGAGGAGCCTATGAGACAAGGTCTAAGAGAACCCTCCTCTTGCTCAGATGTGAGGCTCAGAGCCAGGAAAGGGTGTTGGGCAGGGGCCTCTCCCTAAATGCCTCTTGAAGCAAGGATTGCACAGGCCTTCTTAATGCTTCCTTAGGAAGTTCTTCCCAAGATCTGCCTTGTGTCCTTCCAGCTGTAGGAGACTAGACCCCAGGCTAAACAAGCTTGGTGATTAAAAGTAGCTGGATCACCCTCCCCCTCCCCTGCACCCAAGGCAGCAGAGTGGAGGTAGTGACTGAGGGAAGGGATAGATATATTGCAGCCCAGCCTCCAATTTACAGTCCTGCCTCCCTTGGGCAGGACAGGCATTCACAAAGCTCAATAACTCCATGCCTCTCACCGAAGCACCTCTATCTAAGGGCATTTGTCTGTCCCCTCCCACCTCCTGCCATGGTGACCAGGACCCAGACCACCTCCTGCAGGGCCCCTGAGGCAGAGTGAGCCCAGGCATCCCCTCCCTCCACCAGCCCAGAGATTCTGGCTCACCTAGGACCAGATTGCAACAGCTGCTTGGGAATAGCAGTCCCCCCTCTCTCAGTTATGATGAGCTCCTTATCTCTCTGTGCAAATTAGGAGCACTTCATGGTAATCCAGCCTGCTCTCAGCCTCAGCAGAGGCTCTGAAATAAAAGAGCTAAAAGAGCTGGATCTGAGTCATGGAACATTTAAGCTCCCCCTCTGCCCCATCCCCCCAGCAGTCACGCCTATGAAGAGAGGGTGATGCTGCTTGTTCTCCCCCTTCCCTGAGTCTCCTCCCCATCCTGAGCCCTTCCCTGGTGTCCAGGTGCCCAAGAGTCCGTGGCCAGCTCCCCCACGGGTCATCTGGGAGTCCCCTGAGCAGGGCTCCCGTTATACAGAATGCATCCATAATAATAATACCCATCATTTACGGAGACCTCAGGACCAACCAGGCACTGGGCCAAGTAATTTGCATAAATAATCTCGGACAGCCCTGTGAGGTTGGAGCTCTAGTCCCATTTCTCAGATGAAGGGCGGAGAGGTATAGTGTCTTGGCCAAGGTCACTGTGCTGGCTAGTGCTGAGAATGAAGTGCAAGTCCACTAGCTTCTAAGCCACCCTGCTAACTGTGCCCCTTCCCCCCCAACCACCACCCACCTTATTGACACAAAGACAGGCAGATATTTGTGTCAATGCAGACACACATAGTCACTCCCAGAATAGACCCACTCACATACTCATGTGTCCAGGAATCAAAGTTAGATTTTTCCCCTCAAATGGACCCAAAAGGAATGTGAGATGGATGGGCTGCAAACGACGGGCCCAGGCTACAAAGCGGAAAATCAATTTGTAACGGAGGAAGCTAAGATCTCCCCGAGGTGCCTGGGACGGCCAGCCAGCCCAGCGAGTGAGGCACCAGCAGCTACAGGGAGGAGCACCCCGCCTACTGCATGGCTCCCCGCTAGGCCGGCAGGACCCCAACAGCCCTGCATTGTTTCCAGACTGCTGTTGCCAACAGGTCCCCGCTTCCGCTTCTCACTTCCCAGTGGTGGCTCCCTCACAGATGCTGAATTCCAAATGCAGTGAAAAATAAATATTTTAAGGTTCTGTGGCCTGAGTCACCGGAGTTTGGTGGCAGTTAATGCTCTGCAGCTGGCCCTGCCCACGGGCCTGCTTAGCATGCAATTAAGATGCAAAATGACATCTTTCAAGAGCTCCCCTCCGGGCCTCTTGCTTCTCCTTTCAAGGCCCCAGGGGACTGAGAAGATTCAGAAACGGTGGGGAGAGGCTTCTCCCCCACCCTCATTGGCACAAGTTCCAGGAGGGTTTATGGGCTTGGCTCAGAGCCAGGCTGAGGGCTGGGATTCTGGTCTTCAGCTGCCCCTCCTCCTGGCTCCCTGCAAACCATCCCCGCACCACAGCACACACAAACCTGAAAAGGCAAACTAGACTGGATCCCAATTTGAACCCTTCAGTAATGCCCACTGGTCTTAGATTATAATCCAAACCACTGACGGTTACCTCCAAGCCAGACCACTGGATGGGCCCTCTTAAATGTGATCTCTTCTCTCTCCACTCACCCTCTTCAGCCACTAGGGCGTCCTTTCATTTCCCCAAAACAAGCCAAGCTTTTTCCTGCCTCAGGGCCTCTGCACCTGCTGTTCCACTTTCTCCTGTTCCGTGCAGAGCTGGCTCCTATTAAAGCTTAAATATCACCTCTTTTCAAAAAAGGCTTCTTAGACCATCCCCATGTCATAAGAGGCACTATGTGCCAGGCACTGCACCAGCTACTTTATAACAACCCAGGAAGGGAGAAAACAGACATGGAGCTGTTAACTTCTCCAGGGCCACACAGCCAGAGTTAGAATTTGAACCCAGGTATTCTAGGCTCAGCTCTGGGTCCTTAACCCTTGTGCATACTGTCTCTGACCAAAGCAGCTTTCTTTTCCCACCTCCATCCCTGGCTTCTTTCCCTCTATTTGGTTGTCTTGTCTGTCACCCCAATTGAATGTCATTAGTCCATGAAAACAGGAGCCCCTTCTATCTTTCTCCTGTTTCCCCAGCACCTACAGCAGTGCCTGGCCATGGTAGGTGCTCAATGCCTACCTATTAGATGAATGAATGAATGAATGAATGAATGAATGAATGAATGAATGAATGAAATGTTCCAATCCCCTCTGCTTCCTCCAGCCCTTCTCTGTAGGGCTTTGGAGTCAGGAAAACGACACATGCAAAAAGCGCCTCGACCTCTGCATGGTACATGATAGGGCCTCAGGCCTGGGCGTTACAGTGACTCCTTCAGGAAAGACGAGTTAGTACCAGGTTCCCTAATTTGGACCTTATCCTGCTACCACTGTTTGCAGAAATACAAGGGACACAACGAGACAAGCAGTGAGTTTGTGGTTCCTGCACAGCAACGGGGAAGAGGGGCACAGGCCGGACAAAGCTGCAGCTGGTGTGATCAAGAGAACACACCAATGGGCCAGCCCACAAGGCACCTGCAGAGGTCTCTGAGTTCATGAAGGGTCAGAAGAGAAGAAGGGGGGCCCATTTACTGAGCACAAACCACACTCCTTAGGATTGTCGTATAACAGAATTGTCACTTATCAGAACTGTTATCTGATAGGAACTTGTGTGAGGGCAAAACTCTTTGTCCTTAGGTGACCACAAGGTAAAAGTGTGCCAGCAGAGTGAGTGGCTGCTGAAGAAATTTAGTTCACTCTGAGGCTATAGCAATAGGAGTATGATGTACAGATTAAGGGAGGTGATTTTCTCCCTGCACCTGCTCTGGCCAGACGCCCCTGAAGTATTGCATGCAGCTCTCACCACACTTCAGGGGGGAACTTCCCAAGTTTTGAATGTATAAAGGAGATAGTCCCAGGCCTACTGAAGAAACTGTGGCTGCCTGACCATGAAAAGAGTGAACACAGAAGGCCTTCACCTTTGCTTATTATCCCTGAAGGCTGCCCTGGAGATGAAGCTCAATCCGGCGGGGGAAGGAAGATTGCAGTTACAAGATCTATATGGGAAAGGTACCTCACCCCGTGCGTAATAACATTCCTGTCACTAGCAGTGATCAGGCCAAGGCCTGAAGCAGATTGTGGGAGGTGGCAGAAGAGAGGCAGGATCTCTGAGGCTCACCTTGGCGGAATGAGCCTGGCACTCAGTGTCCAGGTGCCAGTGGCATCACGTCACCTGGGCGGCTGCTTAGAAATGGAGAATCTTAGCCCCCAGACCTACAAAATGAGTATCTAGATTTTAACAAGCTCCTTGGTGAGAAGTACTGGGGTAGAGGGCTGGGAGGAGGGGTCAAGGCCTGTCGAAAGGGAGACGACTCCACCTTTTTGGAGGGTACTGGCTGAGCTCCTACCTGCTGTCAGGCCCAGGCACCCCTGTGGAGGGTTTTCCAGGCTGGTGGGGGAGGCAGTGGGCTCGTACCTAGGTGAGCAGGGTAAGAGGGAGCCTGTGTGCTGAGATGGGGGCTGTGCAAGATAGGGTGGTCAGTTCTGGGGGAAGAGGGAGGTGGGGAGAGCTACCAGAAAAGGCTTTAAATAATGTGCCACTTTGTTCAAGGTCATAGAACAATGACAAATCAATCACAGAATGCCAGGAGCCTGACTCCCAGTGCCTCTTTTTGTCACCAGAATATGAACTCTGGATTCCAGAAGGTAAGCTCTACTTCTTACCTTGGGTGAGGCACTCACCCTCTGCAGCTGTCAGTTTACTCATCTATAAAATGGGTATGTGATACCAACTTCCAGTAACATGCCATGGACATTGTGTCAGCGGGTCAGCAGGGTCTTCTCTGATGCCACCAGATGGGGGATGAGCCTTGAGAGTCAGGGTGGGTTGAGAGAGTCAGGGTGGGTTGAGAGAGGAAGCATCAGGAGTGCTCATGAGTGCATGAGTGAGAGTCCTGGGAATGGCTGGTGCTGCTGGGGTGTTGGTCCTTGTGGGGCCACTAAAACTGCAAGTGGGAGCTGAGCACTAGTGGAAAGACGGAACCCATGGGTCCGTGATACCAGAGCCTCAGCTTCCCTGGGGATGCAGGGGTCACCAAGGAGACACAGGGCAGGAGCCTCAGACCCTGGACAGCTCCTTGAGTAGAATGTGGGGGCGGCAGCTGGCAAGCAGGGAAAGAGATGGGAGGGGCTAGTCCAGGGCGGAATCTACATGGCTGTCACAGCTGAGGCCAGCAGCCTCCCTTCAGGTATGGCAAGTGACCCCGGGGGACAGCTCACAGCCCAGAGAGGCCAGACAACAGAAATGTCACTCAAAGACATCAGGAATGGCAGCTGGCAGGGTCTGCTGCTCTCAGGGTCCCCCATCTGTGGGCTCTCCAGAGGACGGAGGGTGAGCATAGGACAGTGGCCTCCACAGCCCAGAGGCCCATGAGCCCCCTCAGGGAATCACCTGTGGGCCTCAAAAGCCACATGACGTTGGTCATGGAACTGGCCCCTTCGAGCTGCATTGGCCCTGTCTGGTAGATGGGCTCCTAACCTAGCCTTTGGGGGTCACTGGGGAAACAAAACAATGCGATGAACAGCAAGAGCGTTGCCACTTCTCCATGGCGGTGGGCACACGGCTCTGCACGTACTTGGCAGCCCTCAGCTTCCCCTTCGTTCTTCTTCCACAGCACACATCACAATTAGCTAGTCAGTATTTATTGCATGATTACTAACAGTGTTGACCTGGAAGGCAAACAGCCCAGGGTCAGAAGCCGGTTCCACCACATTTCAGTTGTGCAGCCTTGGGCAAACGCCTCTAGTCTCTCGTCTGTAAAATGGGGACCAGAGAGACCACCACAGGGCTGTGTGAGGGTTAAGTGAGTAAATAAGAGAAGAGCTACGATCACAGCAGCTGGTGCTGGGACTAACATTGCCCACCCCCCTGACCACACACACGCACACACATGCACACACAAGTACATGCGCACACACACGCACACACTCTAGACCATAAGAGCAGCAAGCAGTCTGCTTGGTTCACCGGCGTAGCCCTAGCACGTAGCTCAGTGCCTTATACACAGCATTTTCCTGATAAGCACTTGTTGTCTGAGAGACAGGTGAATATTGGGTTCAGCAGCTCAGAGTGTTCAACTTTCCTCTGCCCTCACGCTCCTCCTCGAAGCTCTGGCTCCAGCGACAGCTGCTCCCACTTCTTCCTCCGCTTCCCAAACCTGCAGCCTCTGCTGGGAAACAAGGGTGAACTTTGGCACAAAGCAGAACCTGGACTTTCCCCTGCCTAGGTATGTGACCTAGACGGTTTCTTTTTGTAACTCTCTGAGCCTCAGTTTCCTCATCTGCACCATGAGGGTAATTGCTTTCATGAGCCAACACATAGACTCGTACAAAATAGGCTCTGAAACTGTTCCCAGGGGTTTGGCTTCTCCAAATCTCGCCCCTACTGGACTTCACCTCTTCCTGACTCAGATCTGACTACAGCTGCACCCCTTCCCCAGGCCATATCCCTACCCTTGACCCTGCAAAGGTCAAGACCACGGTTCATGACTTTTTCACTCAACTCCTGTCCATCTGGCTGCTGCTCAGTTTAACCCAGCCACCCGAGCCCCATGAAGGACAAAGATTGTGGCTCCTGTGTCATGTCTTTTGTCAGACCTCTCGTCCCTCTCTCAGCATCCAGGTGGTTGTTCTCAGAAGACCCAGCACCCTGAGCTTCTCTGGGGCCTGCCAGGTGGGACCTGACCCCACAGAGGGGCTGACACATGTGGCATGAGCGAGCGCGGCTCGCGTACTCCTGAGTGCATGCACATGAGAACACGTGCGCAGACTGATGTGTGAACACTCAAGAAGGACAAAGGGCAAGTCGTGTTTTACACACATCTGTGTGGCTCCACTCACACAGGTTTGCCAAATGTGCACACACGACACAAAGCGTGGAGTGGGATGGGTGCCCACTGCCCAAGAATGGGGCTGAGTGACCCAAGTAAACCACTCTCTATCAGTCCCCTGCCACACACACACACGTATCCCCAAGAAGAATCTAGACAAGGTAACGTAGAAACGAGGGCTTCAAGGCTGGCAGTGGCCAGGAAGTATCTGATGGGAGGCACAGCCAGTCTTTCTGGCTCCCAGGTCGAGGCCACCATGTTCTCACAACATCAGGGGGCCAAACCCAAGCCCCAGTCCCCACCCTACAGCAGCTGCCTCTCTGGCAGCCAGAGGAGCTTCCTGGGGCTGGCTCCCTCCCAGCAACATGCCATTGCCACCTAGAGTCATCTGGGGGCACCTCTAGGTCCTGCTGGCTGCCAGCCCCACTCCCAGCTCCCTGCTGGCTCCACCGTTGGGGGTGTTTGGGCGGGGCGGGCATCTAGGAGCAGAAGGAGAGATGAGACGGGGGAATGGGCACTGCTAGGCAGGGGTGGGAGCGCTGGGTTCCTGTCTCAGCAGATCTATAGCTCTTTATGTGGCCTCAGGCAATCCCTGCCCTGCTGGAGCCTCAGTTTCCCCATCTGTAAAAGGACAAACATTCACACACGTGTTTAAGTGACTACAGATGGTCATGGGCATTGCTCTGGCTGGGGGTTCAGGGCTAGGACTTCACAGGGAGTGGGGAGGTCCTCTAATGAGGCCAGGCCAAACCGCTGCTCATCCTGCTTCTGCCACCACAGCCAAAACGCTGTGCTGCCCTGAGTTCGAATCTCAGCTGCACCACTTTTTCTCCGTGGGACTTGGAGCCAGGTGCTGTCTTTCCTCCTCTAGACAATGGATGTAGACACAATACTCGGCATGGTCCCTGGGCCACAGGGGGTTCCCAATGGATGCTAACCGTGACTGCTGCCTGCCCAAGAGCACCAGCAACGGCTTCATTGGGACCAAATAATCCTCACATGTTTCTCCTATGCTCTATTTTACCTGAATGGAATCTGCCAGAAGCTGAGTGAGGGGACAACTATTACCCTAAATTGAAAGAATTTGGGTCACACGGTGGAAACCCTGGCAACCAGCTCCAAAAGGATGGTGGGAGGGGGGGCTGGCTGCCACATCCCAGCCACCCCCTCGGTGGTCTCCTAGACAACAGGATGAGGGCACCCCCAGCATAAGCCCCTCCCACCATCCCAGAGGCCAGCCCAGAGCTCTCGCTGCCCCCACCAAGGATAGGAACTTGACCCACTGCCGGAGCCTCTCCACATTTAGTCTGTACAGGTCACAAAGCTCCTCTACCACCCAAGTCCAGGCCAGTGTGGGCTCCCCCAGCCAGGATACTGGGGCCCACAAGGGTACAGCTGCACCCACAGCGCCTGGCTCCCCATCACCACTCTGTAGGATCTGCCATGGGCTCCCTGATTGCTAATTTAGACTTTCCTGCCATCCCACACAGGGGAATCAGGGGAAATCAAATTACCGAGTTATTCACTCTTTTTGTACAGCTGATGGGGCTGATTAGCTGTCAATCACAGCCCGCATTAACATCTGACACTGTGTGCATAACAATTACCAGTCACATTAAGGAAACCTTTCCTTTCTCTCTCTAAAGAGAGACAGGAGGGAAGAGACAGGAGAGAGGAGGCGGCAGAAGGAGGCACTGAAGAGAGGAGGAAATTCAATCAGCATAATTAGCTCAATCAGAGGAGAGCATCACTTCACCAGCTGAGCAGAGCTACCGCCACTGCCAAAGGCCCCTGGCTGACCAGCTGCTCCAGGGCCTCTGCCCACCCTGCCCTGCAGCCAGCGCTTGGCCTCTTTCTGCAGCCACAGTCTGGCCAACGCAGGTGCCCATCCAAGCAGTCAACTAGTTGGCCCCGCCTTCAGGCACTTTTTGCTCCAATCAGATGGACTCATTCTTGCCTGCTTCTCTGGGATTGGCTCTGACTGAAGAAGGGACTCTATGACTCCAAGGATTGAGGCAGAAGTGGGAGCTGGGGGTGGGGTAGAATGGAAGGGGATGAGGACTGCCTTTTGGAATCCACATTTATGATTCTTTTGTGGAAGAGACTCCCTCTCGTTTTGTGAACCATCCTGTTCTTCCTGCTCCTTCCTAAGGGCCCCCCAAAGTTCCACTCTGCACTCTCTGGTCCCCAGCATCCCTTCTGAATTGTTTGACCTTCTCCAGGCTGAATTCCCAGTTTCTTCCTTTGATCCTACAGCATCATAGAGTTTCAAGCCCCTTTCCCACCCTACCTTCCACTGTGAACCCTCTCCAGTTTGTCACTGTCCCTGAAACTAATCCATATTCCTGGTATGTAATAACCACCTGGGGTTCTTGGGGAACTCAATTTCCCATCTATAAAATAGGATAGCTCTCAGGGCCCTCCAGACTAGCCTTTTGAGAGTAACAAGGCCTGAGGAGCTTTCACTTTGGACACTGCAGCTGCCCCACTAGGAGAGGGACAGATGCTTCCAGCTATTTCCCCAGGCTGGGTGTGGGGAGAGTTTGTGGGAGTCAGCCCCACTCTCCCATTCAGTCTCCTCAGGGTGTCCTTAGGACTGAAGCAGAATAAACTGATAACATCCTTAGAAAGAACTGAGCTTGTCCCTCACCACAGGCTGATGCTGGAGAAGCTGTGTTTCCAGGCATGCAGCCTTCTTGCTTGTTTGACCCAGTTATTACTTTGCTCAGGCTGCCATAACAAAGGACCACAGACTGTGTGGCTTCCCCAACAGAAACGTATTCACTTTCTCACAGTCCTGGAGGCTAGAAGTCCAAAATCAAAGTGTCAGCAGGTTGGGTTTCTCCTGAGGCCTCTCTGTGTCCTCACCTGGCCTGTCCTCTGTGTGCCCACATCCCTGGCAAATCCCTGTGTGTCCAGTCTCCTCTTCTTATAAGGACACCAGTCAGATTGGATTAGGACCCACCCTAATGCCTCATTATAACTTAATCAGCTCTCTAAAGACCCTGTCTCCCAATACAGTCACATTCTGAGGTCCTGGGGGTTAGGACTTCAACAAATGTGTTCTGGTGGGTGGGGGTGGGGTGGGAGGGTGGGGGTGGAGTGGGAGGGTGGGGGTGGAGTGGGAGGGTGGGGGTGGAGTGGGAGGGTGGGGACACAATTCAGCCACTAGCACCCAGAGAACTAAGAGCAACATTGTTGGTGAAGTTGTTAATCGCCAACACCTATGCAGCACTTAGGCACGGGTCTACGTGCTTTACACGTACTCATGAACTCCTCAGAGCTGAGCACGTCCTTTGAGGGCACTGCGATTGTCCCAACTCTACACCTGGGAAAACGGAGGTACAAGGAGGTTAAGTAACCTGCCAGGCTAGTAAATGGTAGAGCCAGAATTCAAGTTCAGGCAACTGGCTCCAGAGTCCACGCTCCCAGCAACTACATTCTATGTGTGTACAAGGCCCTCGGGGGCCCAAAGGCTGTGTAGGCAGTGTTTCCCAGCCCCTGGCCTCCAGCCCAGCAGCCTCTACTGTAAGGACAGCTCAGGCAACCTCAGGCCTAGGCCTGGTACCCAGCCATCTTCAGCTCAGAGAGCCCAGACGCCATCCCTAGCACTCAGGAGGGTCTCCACACGGAGTGACTGGAGTGCATCTCAACCCAACAGCTGCCCACCTTTACCAAGCCCTTGCCAATGGGCCAGGCCCTGTGCTAAGCGCTGTGCAGACATTATGTAATTTCATCCTTGCAGCAACCTGGGATCCAGAGTCCAGGATTACGCCCGTGCTCTCCCCTGTCCCACCAGATCTCCCAGACTGACCTCCGCTAACCATTCCTGGGACCCCTTCTAGGCCACAAGTACTAGTCTTCTGAGGCATTTTAACTAATTTACTCACCCCTTCAAAAAACCATTAGTGAGCGCCCCCCCCATGTGCCAGTCACTGCCCTGGGTGTCAGGTATGAGCGGGGAAAACAATAAGAAAGATTCATGTCTTTCTGAAGCTTATAATCTAGTAGGTTCAGATGTAGGGAAATAAAGAAATGCAATAGTTACAGATAGCGATACATTCAATAGAGAAGTATTACCGGGCAACGGTTTGGGAGTGGCTGGTGGGGTGCAGCCTCTTTAAACGCAGTGGTCAGGGGAGGTCTCCCTGAGGAGGCGACAGGTGAACTGAGATCTGAATAAGAAGGATCCAGTAATGAGGGGAAAGGCAAGCAAGACAGAGAAGACAGTGAGTGAGTGCAAAGGCCCTGAGGCATCATCTCGGGACAAAATGAACACCAGCGTGGCTGGAGTGGAGCCATCAGGGAAGTGGTCGGAGCTAGCAATACGGTTTTGCATCTCAGTCTAGCTTCACACCACCAACAGGGATGCAGTGACAATTCCTCCCAATGTCTAATCCAAATCCTTCAACAGCAATTTAAACCTCATTGCCTTGCTCTGTCCTCAGCAAAGCCCAAACTAAAATCTGAAAACACCCATCACAGTGCTCCCTCTCCTCTGACATCACAGTGCTCCCTCTCCTCCAACATCACAGTGCTCCCTCTCCTCTGACATCACAGTGCTCCCTCTCCCTGACATCACAGTGCTCCCTCTCCTCCAACATCACAGTGCTCCCTCTCCTCCGACATCACAGTGCTCCCTCTCCTCCGACATCACAGTGCTCCCTCTCCTCCGACATCACAGTGCTCCCTCTCCTCCGACATCACAGTGCTCCCTCTCCTCTGACATCACAGTGCTCCCTCTCCTCCGACATCACAGGGCTCCCTCTCCTCCGACATCACAGTGCTCCCTCTCCTCCGACATCACAGTGCTCCCTCTCCTCCGACATCACAGGGCTCCCTCTCCTCCGACATCACAGGGCTCCCTCTCCTCCGACATCACAGTGCTCCCTCTCCTCTGACATCACAGTGCTCCCTCTCCTCCGACATCACAGTGCTCCCTCTCCTCCGACATCACAGGGCTCCCTCTCCTCCGACATCACAGGGCTCCCTCTCCTCCGACATCACAGTGCTCCCTCTCCTCCGACATCACAGTGCTCCCTCTCCTCCGACATCACAGTGCTCCCTCTCCTCCGACATCACAGGGCTCCCTCTCCTCCGACATCACAGTGCTCCCTCTCCTCCGACATCACAGTGCTCCCTCTCCTCCGACATCACAGTGCTCCCTCTCCTCCGACATCACAGTGCTCCCTCTCCTCCGACATCACAGTGCTCCCTCTCTGACAGGAGCACATCCCCCCAAAAGACAGGAGCTTCTCCTCTTCCCCCAAGCATTTCCAGGTGGCATTTAAAGGAGTGGCAGAGGTTGGGTTTGGAGCCTCTACCAGCTCAAGAAAAATCTCCTTTCTGATATTTTCAGCTGCCTCCCTCCGCAGGCTGTCAGAGCGTGACAGGGAACATTTCTCGCCAAAGATCCCCTCCTGTTACTGCCTAAACACACTCATAAATCCTTGCCTAAACCCAGAAGCAAGGCCCTGTGTTTCAAATAAGAGAGGCGGGGAGACCTGTAGAGAACCCTCAACCCCTCTCCATTCTGTTTTCCTCTGTTTTCCTTCCCACTCCCAGCTGCAGAAAATAGAAAACCATTTTCAAGAGTCAAGATGCCTAGACCCCCCATGTCTACATCCCCAGCTACTAGCCATGTCTCATGGGGGAGACGGAGGAATCAACCAACAAATGCAATGCATGCTGTAATAAATCAGTGACCTAGGAGCAGGGGAGCCCCTGGTTAGAGGAGGTGGGGGAAGATCCATTCATGTATTCATTCTATAGCTATTTATTGAACACCTACCCTATGCCAAGTGCTGTGCCAGGTGCTTGAATCAGTTAGAGTCTGGTTAAGAAGACAGAAACCATTCTAGGTGTTTCACCCAATGAGAATTTAATGCAGGGGATTGGGTATTCAGGTGATGGAAGAGTTGAGAGGTCAAATTAGCACCATCTAAAAATTAGCAATAGCAAGAAGCCACTGGAACCCGTAGGAATGAAAGGTCAGTGAGAGGAGATAATTTTACTAGATCCCAGAAACTACAGTTGCTCTGCAAGAAGCTAGACCCCAGGGAAGCCTTCCCAGCAAAATCTGGAACCACAGAGGGAACCACTACCTGGCAGGTTATGTAGTTACTGCCAGAGATGCTGCCCCTGGCAGAGAAAAGGTGAGAAATACTCCACCTTCTCCCTTCCATCCTTCAGTCTCCTGCCAGTGCCTTTTGTTGGCCAAACCCACCCAAAAGACAGCTCATCAAGAGCCTGGAAAACACAACCCGTCAGAGTCAGCCGTCCCCCTCCTTCCCCATGATAAAGGAGAGAAGGGGACAAGCAAGGGGTGACTTGAGGACTAACAATCAAATGAGTAGCACACTACTAACAACTTCACAGAGAGGGGACATTTGATGTGGGTTTTAAGGCATGAATAGAAGCTTTCCCGGTAGAGAAGAGAGAAAGGGTAGAGAAAAGAGCAGTTTCAAAGGCAGAGGAAATGGCTTATTCGACTAACAGCAAAATATTCTGCTTGGCTGCCAGGAAGGTTATACAAGCAGAAGCAACAAGAAATTGTGACTCATGCTGAAGGGCCTTGAAGGCAGAGCTCAGGGGGTTGGATTTTATCTTGTGTGTAGCGGGGACTCCATTGGATCTCAGCCATAGACAACTCATTAGCAAAGAGGAGGAACCACAGGTTTGGACGAGAGGCAGTGAGGAGTCTTTGCAATGGTCCTAGTGAGTGACGATGAAGTCTGAACGAGGGTATTTCCATGGAGCCTGGGGAGAGAGTGGATTGAAGAGTTTTGGAATGCAGAGACAACAGGGCTTGGTGGTTTACTGGCTGTGGAAGAGAGAGGGAGAAAGAGAAACAAAATCTGGTATTTAGGATGGTGTCTGGGTCTCTCGCCTTACTTTTTCCTTCCTCTAGAGCCAACTGTAGGAGAAGCCTCCATTTATCTCCTAATATCCAGTCCCCCTTGTTTTCATTGTAGTAGAATCCCCAATTTTAGCTGAAAAAAGTCCTCCCAGAATAGAATCAAAACTACATTTCCCAGCATCCTTTGAAGCTATATAGGACCATGTGACTAAGTTCTGGTTAATGAGATATAAAGTAGAAATGTAATGTGTTTGCTTTGAGAGCCTTCCTTAAAGGCAGCTAGCATGTGTCCTTTGACTTTCATTTTGTCTCCCTCATCCTGCTGCCTAGACAGTAGCTATGATGAATTGAGCTTTGGCCACCATTTTAGACCAGGGAGCTAGAAAGAGCCTAAGTACCTAAGGACTTCAGGAGTAGAATTGTCACCAACCTTGCATTGCTTACATCAGACTTGTGGGTGAAAGGAAAATAAACATCTATTCGTTCAAGTCACTGTTATTTTGAATTTATCACAACCACACTTAACCCTAAGTAATACAATACCCATATCTCCAGCAATCATTTAAATATCTTATCTCATTTACTCCTCAACAATCCAAAGGTGTAGATTATATTAATATACCCAACTTACAGGTGAGGAAACCAAGGTTTGAGGAAATTAAGTCACTTGTCCGAGGTCACACAATGAACAGATGGTGCAGGTGAGACCTGAACTCTAGAAGTTTGACTCTAAATGCACTAACTTCCTCAGAGACACCTTGTGTCCCTTCTCAGATGTTTTTCATCTTTCCCCCTGCTTCTTTCAGCCTGACACATGCTTCTAGCAATAATAATTGCTTCAATAATAAGACAATAATAAGAGCACCAAAGTTTGTTCCTTTGTAGAACTGAACAACTTCCCATTATTTCAGCCAACAAATTAGTCTTAATTGCAATGTGGCATCATTAGGTGGCATTTGGGAAAACACAGAAGGTCCCCAAAATGTCAAGAATATAATTTGATCAACAAAACATCTGAAAGAGGGGAAAAAATCAGTAGTTGCTTATAGAAAAAAACCACTGGGGTGAATTTTATAATCTGTCCTTTTAACTTCTTTCTTTGTAAAAGACGAATTACACCTTGGTGGCTTCTGGGCTCTGCCTCACTGAACAGTTGCTGAGCTGCCTGTGACGCTTCCAGCTGAATTTGTTCCCTGCTGTCAGCTGGAGGGAGGAGGTTATTTCTCTGAGAGAAAAAGGGTTATTTGGTTGTTTCCCTGCTTTCACAATTGCCCCTGTACACTCTAATCAGCAAAGAGCAGCCAGATGAATCTTTAAAAACCAAAGTCAACAAATTGATGGTTGCCAGGGGGAAGGGGGGTTGGGAAGCTGAGTGAAAAAGGTGAATGAATTAAGAAATACAAGTCGGTAGTTACAAAATAGTCACGAGGATGTAAAGCACAGTATGGGAAATATAGTCTATAACGCTGCAACAACTATGTATAGTGCCAGGTGGGTACTAGACTAATCGAGGGGATCACTGCATAAATTATATTAATGTCTAACTACTATGCTGTATACTTGAATCTAATATAATATTGAATGTCAACTGTAACTGGAAAAAGAAAAAGGCAGATCATGGCACTCCTCTGCTCAAAAACTGTACATTCCCACCCTATTTAGCGTAAAAAACCAAGTCTTCATCATGGCCTGCTAGGTCCTGCGTGATCTGGTCCTTGCCCACCTCTGGCCTCATTGCCAAATCTCAGCCCTTCACATAAGATGCTCCTGCCTCAAGGCCTTTGCACTTGCTGTTCCCCCATCTGGAACACTCTCCTCCACAGAGGTCCATGTGGACCCTCTCCCTCATCTCCCTCATTCAGCTCTCTGCTCAGAGTTACCTCCTCAGAGAGGCCATCACTGCCCACCACAAAGCCACATACCTCGTTGCTATTTACCTTTTTGTTCTGCCTTTTTTTTTTTTTTCATTGAATTGATCACTACCTGTCATTATAATATAAATGTCTGTGCATTTTTTTGTTGTTGCCTTGTTCCCCAAGTAGATTGTAAGCTTCATGAGGGCAGGAACTGTGTCTGGTTTTGGTTTTTTTTTTATGTTAGGCTACATGCCTAGAATAATGCATGACATATGGTAGGCTCTCAATAAATATTAGTTGGAAAAGGAGAGAAAGAGAAAGAAGGAGGGAAGAAGGAAAAAAAGGACAGAGGGAGAGATGAGGGAGGGAGAAAGAAAGGAAGGGAGGAGAGAAAGAGGAACAGAGGGAGGCAGAGAGGCAGAAAGGGAGAGGGCGTAAGGCTAGCCAGTATTGCACACAAAAGCATCAGAGAAAATAGGGAATAAATTACTCTTAAGGACCAAACAAAATGAAATTCGGTAAGAGAGATTGGATTTAGAAATGAGAAGCACTTTAACAGTGAGAAATGTAAGGTACTGGAGCTGGATGGGGAGGGGGCTTGGAAAGAGATTTGCAATCAGGAAGTGGGTTCCCAGAGCAAGGGTCAGAGTGAGAGAGATGATCTGGCAGAGTGGGGAGGGCCCAGCTACGTTCTTTTTCCGTCTTCCTCTCTTTCCATGGGAGCAACTGGAACAGAAGGGATCTGGGACTCCGTGAGGGAGGGGGGGGGAAAGGTAGTTCTTTTCTCTGAGCCTCCCCACAAAGTTGCAGAAGAAATGTGGAACAGTGAATCATCTCTCTTTACAATCAAGCCGTTATTTAAAATGGAAAAAGGAAAAGAGACACAGAGGAAGAGAGAACGCGGGAGATTATTGCCCGCCAGCTCTCTTCTAAATTCCCGGCAATCAGCCACTGAGTTGTGTCTAATCTCACGATGAGCTACTTTCCTGATTGAGGGAGCTAATTGCTGGGCTGACACAGCTTCCCGGGAAAGTACTTGTAGACAAAAAAATGCCAAGTGCTATCACCAATAACAAAAATACATCCATGCACACTCATAAGAGACCTACACTGATGGAGAACACGCCCCATCCAGCAAGAGGAGACACACCCTTGAGGCCAGTCAAAACCACCAGGAGACCTCCAGGGGAGAAATTAGCCTAGGACATAAACAGCACGTCCACAGAAGTAGAGGGACAAATGGCCAATAAACCTGGGAAGAGAGGTTCAACCTCACTAGTAGTCAAGTAAATGCCAATTACACCAAACATGGTGCCATTTTTGTGGTCAAATAAGAAAAAGGCTTTTGGGGGTGGGGGGGAAAGGATGCTCATGTTAGCCTGGGTCTTTAGAGAGACAGAGACAAGACCCTGAGTAGATTTCTTTGCTATACAGGGTTTATCATTAAGACACCTGGGTGGGATAGGAACAATCCAAGATGGCCAAGTAGATAAATGCAGTGCTTGCCTCATCCCATGAACACATCACAATTACAACTAACTTATACAACAATCAACCTGGAGAACCATCTGAAGTCTAGCTGAACAGAAGTTTTATAACTAAGGATGAAAAAGAAGAAGCCACGTTGAGACAGTGAAACGGGCTGGCCCCAAACCTCTGTGTGGTGGTTGAGAACTGGGAGGGATATCTCAGCCATGGAGGTTACCCGCCACCCCACCCCCACCCCCAGAAGCAAGAGACCCCAGCCCCATAACAACCTCCCCAGCCCAGAGCACTGGTGCCGAGAAGATGAGCCCACACACATTCCCACAATATCTGGGAATTACAACCATCTGGAAGGGACGGAAGGCTGCGGGAAACCCAGCTATCCTGTTAAACAGCCCGAGCACAGAGACTCACTCGCTCACAGGCACTCACCTTGGGCTCCAGCAGAGGGACAATGACTCTGTTTGCATTGGAGGCAAAAGGGAGTCGGGGTGGGGGGGCAGACTGAGGTGTGTGGCTGGAGTCGAGGACTGGAGAACAATAGGCATTTTCCTTGTGTGGAGTCCTTCTCCCGTGCAGACGGCAGGCAGGCGCCATCTTTCCTGTGTTGACCCCGCCCCCAAATGGCAAATCTGAATCTGATTGGCCCGGTGAGCTCCACTGCTCAGCCCTGCTGACTCAGTGGGACCCCACACCACCCAACTTTCCCAACAACAGAGGCATTTTCTCAGCCAGGATCCAGCTCCACCCACATTGCACTTTTTCTTGAAAAATTATCGGAGCCCAAGGGCCTCGGGCAGTTGGCAACTGGCTTTAGTATGCTCTGAGATTTTTACTGAGTAGCTTCAGGCTCAGCATTGGCACAAAACCAGAATCTATATTAACCTGGTGACCACAACTCTTCCCACTCTAGTGACTCCCTGAGACTCTGCCTGAGAACCCAACTTATGTACCGCATGAGGCTTTATCAATGGCTGAAACTTAAGGGAGTCAGCAGGTGGCAGCCTGCCTCTGAATGTCCTGCCTTTTTGTGGAGCTACCCCAGGCCCGGTATTGTAGCATCCATTCTCAGTTTGAAGCATGGCTCTCCCATGTGCCTCCAGTGTTAGCACAGGCGGCAAACAACCACAGATCACTTTGTAGCTCCTACCAGGTAGTCCCCAACCAGTCACAGGCACTGGGTGACCTGGGCTTGCACCAGATCCCCTCCCAAGAGACCCCAGAACCAACATACTTAGAGGTTGGCTTCAGACCACAGCAAAGCACCACCCAATTAGCCCCACAAGTGACACATTAAAGGGTGGTCTCAACAGGCACCAGAGCCTGCTGGGCAGATCTCACTCAGTGGGGTAAGGCCCCACACAGCAGCCTGTAAGCTGTAGACCAGGCCAAACCCCACAGCCAATCAGCCTGCGGCTCAATCACACCCACTGATGTGCCAATAGCAATCCTGGCTCAACTATAACAGGAGGGCACACACACCCCACCCAAGGGGTGCTCCTGGAGCACCCAGAGCAGGTGGTCAGGGTGACTGTGCCAGAGCCCCACAGAGCACCTACTATATAAGGCCACCTGGCCAAGACTGGGAGACATAGCAGATCTACCTAATACACAGAAACAAACATAGAGAGGCAGCCAAAATAACGATATAAAGAAATACATCCCAAATTAAAGAATAGGAGAAAACTCCAGAAAAAGAACTAAACAAAATGTTGGCAAGCAACCTATCAGAGAGAGTTCAAAACAGTGGTTATAAGGATGCTCAAGAAACTTAGTGAGAACTTCAACAAAGAGATAGCAAGCAGAAAAAATGATATAGAAGCCATAAAAAACAACCAGTCAGAAGTGAGGAATACAATAACTAAAATGAAGAATGCACTAGAAGGAATCACTGGCAAATTAGATGAAGCAGAGAATCAAATCAGCTATTTGGAAGACAAGGTAGCAGAAAACACCCAATCAGAACACCCAATCAAAACGAATCCGAAAAAATGAGGAAGTTTAAGAGACCTCTGGGACAAGATCAAGCATAACAACATTCGCATCATAGGGGTACTAGAAGGAGAAGAGAGAAACCAGGGAATTGAGAACGTATTTGAAGAAATAATGACTGAAAACTTTCCTAACCTGGTGAAGGAAATAGACACACAAGCCCAGAAAACACAGAGTCCCAAACAAGATGAACCCCAACAGACCCACACCTAGATACATTATAATCAAAACGGCAAAGGTTAAAGACCAAGACAGAATCCTGAAAGCAGCAAAAGAAAGGCAACTAGTAACTTATAAGGGAGCTCCCAGAAGATTGTCAGCTGATTTCTCAACAGAAACTTTGCAAGCCAGAAGGGATTGGCAGGAAATATCGAAAGTGATAAAAATTAAGGACAGAGTTCTTGGTTTTCAACCAACATTCTGATTTTACTAAACATTGATTCATTTTGCCTCTTCTTGAACTTTGTATAAATGAGATCATACAGAATTCTTTTCTGACTTTTTTCACTTAACATAATACCTGTGAGATTCATCCATATGATTGTGTGCACTAGTCATTTATTCTTTTTTGTTGCTGTTCAATAGTCCATTGTATGAAAGTACCACAATTTATTTACCCATTTAACTGTTAATTGTATTTAGATTATGTCTACTTTGGGGCTATGATGAATAGACGTACTATGCATATTCTTATATATGTCTTTTTACAACCAAGACTACTCTACCCATCAAGGCTGTCATTTAAAATCAAAGAACAGATAAAGAGCTTCCCAGGCAAGAAAAAGCTAAAAGACTTCATCACCACCAAGCCAGTATTCCAAGGAAGAAATGTTAGAGGGACTTCTTTAAGAAAAAAAAGTGCTCAAAAACATGAATAATAAAATGGCAATAGCTACATAACTATCAACAATTACCTTCAATGTAAATGGATTAAATGTTCTGATCAAAAACATAGGGTGACTGACTGGATAAGAAAACAAAACCCTTACATATGCTGCCTACAAGAGACTCACTTCAGATTGAAAGACACACACAGACTAGAAGCAAAGGGCTGGAAAAAGTTATTTCACGAAAAAAAAAAAAAAAAAAAAAAAAAGAGCTGGGGTAGCTATACTTAAACCAGACAAAATAGGCTTGAAAACAAAGTCTATAACAAGAGACAAAGAAGGACCCAGTAATCCCACTTTTGGGTATTTATCTGAAGAAACCCAAAATGCTACTTCGAGGGGATGTGTGCATTCATGTGTTCATTGCAGCGTTGTTTACAATGGCCAGGATGTGGAGGCAGCCTGGTGTCGATGGAAGAATGGATAAAGTGTAGATGAGATGTATATATATATATATATCTGTGTGTGGGGGGGGTGTATGTATGTATATATATGTATATATATTATATATAGATAGATATAGATATAGATATACACACACACAATGGAATATTGCTCGGCTATGGAAGGGAATGGGTCCTTGCCATCTGTGGTGGCATGGATGGACCTAGAGGGTATTGTGCTGAGTGGAGCAAGTCAGACAGAGAAAGACAGACGCAACATGATTTCACTTACATGTGGAATCTAAAGAATAAAATAAACAAACAAACACACTCATAGATACAAAGAACATTTGATGATTGCCAGATGAGAGGTGGGTTGAGGGGTTGGGTGAAAAACAGGACGGTATTAAGAAACACAAATTGGTTGTTACACAGCAGTCATGGGGCTGTAGGGTATAGCATAAGGAATATAGTCAATAATATTGTAATAACTATGTATGGTGTCAGATGGGTACTAGATTTATCTAGGTGATAAATGGGAGAGGGGATGGGGGCAGGGTGAAGAAGGTACAGGGATACAAAGTACAAATTGGTTGTTACAAAATAATCAAGAGGATGTAGAGTAAAGTACAGAGAATATAGTCAATAATATGGTAATAACTATGTATAATGCCAGGTGGGTACTAGTCAGGGGACCACTTCTTAAATCATATAAACGTCTAACCACTGTGCTGTACCCGTGAAATTAATAGAAAATAATATTGAATGTTAACTGTAATTGAAAATGTTTTAAAAGGTGGGAAAAGGTGAAAGGGAGTAAGAGGTTCCAATTTCCAGGTGTAAAACGAATAAGTCACGGGGATGTAATGTACAGCATGGGGAATATAGGCAATAGCATTGTGATAGCGTGGTGTGGTGTCAGATGGTGGCTGGACTTATGGTGATCATTTCTTGAGTATACAAATGTTGAACAACTATGGTTTACACCTAATCCTGATATAATGTTGTGTGTTAACTATATTTTTAAATAAAAATCTTTAAAAAAGAAAAAGAGACACCTGGGTGGAACCGGTCACAAGGGAACCATCTTTTTGGCCACTGTAGGCACAAAGCCCAGTGGAAACAGAAAGAAATAGCTCAGCCTGCTCTGGGACGCAGCTGAGATCCAGCCACTTGCCTTCTGGGTACCATTCAGGGAGATGCCAGGCATGCCCACCTACATGGTACCCAGAAAGACGGCTTGATGGGCACTCCTCCAACAAGAGCTTCCACCCAGACTCCAATATACTGTCTCTGTCCTTGGGGCCATGCTCAGCTCTAGCTCTGGCCTCTTTCCCGAATCCCGAATCTAATCCGTTGTGGTAGAAGTGATTTCTTTCGTTTCACCCAGCCAGGCATCACAGTCAGAGCAACTAAGGTAGGAAAAAGCAAGTTCTGAAGATGGTGTCCAACACAAGTACCTTGAGGCCCCGTTGCCTGCCTGACAAAATAATAATATTCCGTTCTGGCAAAGATGTGGTGTGGTGCACTTTCCTGTGTGCTGCGGGTGAGAATAGAAACTGATAATGCTCTTTTTGGAGGACAGTTTGACAAAAAATGTTCAAAATGTTCATTTCCTTTGTCCTTGGAATCAGGACCGGGAAGAAGGCTTCAGCCCCTCCCCCCATGACAGACATCCCCTGCTGTCCTCAACAAAGAAGGAGAAGTCACTATATGACTGACCAGAGAGCGAGGTGTTGATCAGTCCCTGTCCATTAGGCGACGGGGTCGTTGTCCATTAAACTCGGTATTTCTGTGACGTGCTTTTGGTGGTACTTCCTACTTCCCCCTGTGGGAAGGCGTGAGTGAGCACACCTGAGGAATGCTGCTCTCAAGACTTTGATCCAAGGAGAAGGGCGCTGCTTGGCCCCCCTTGAGCCTAAGCCACGCATGCATCCTGAGATAGTTCATTTTTGTGTCAACGTGACTGGATCACAGGGTGCCCAGAGATTTAGCTAAACATTATTTTGGGGTGTACTTGTGAGGGTACGTCCAGGTGAAATTAGCATTTGAATCAGTAGACTGAGTAAACCGGTTTGCCCATCCCCCCCACCCCCCGTGTGGGTGGGCTTCATCCAATCCTTTGAGGCCTGAATAGAACAAAAGGTGGAAGAAGGAAGAATTCAGCCCTTTCTGCCTGATTACTTGAGCTGGGGGTGAGGGGGTGAAAGCTGGGACATAGATCTTTCCCTGCCTTCAGCAATCCTGGTTCTCAGGCCTTTAGATTCAGACTGAATCCCGCTACTGACTCTCCTGAGTCTCCAACTTGCAGATGGCAGATCAAGAAACTTTTCAGCCTCCATTATTACATGAGCCAATTCCTTATAATAAGTCTCACCATATATACATATATATATATATATGATCTGTTTCTCTAGAAAACCCTACTAGACATCCCAACTCAGCCTTGCACTAGAGTTCTGATTTGGGGACTTTGGGGACTTGCGTGGCCATGAACAAAGTGGTACTTGATTCCAGTTCTGCAGTTGTACCTGGTACATTGCTTCTTTAAATCTTCAAAGGCAGTGACTGAGAGAGCTGGATTTCTGAATTCCTGGCAGTAATACCTTCCGATATCATCGAAAACCCACCCTAATTTTTTTTATTGAAAGATAGCCTACATGCAGTAAGGCATATAAAGTGTAACTGATTTCATCAAACAGCTTGATAATTTTTTCATTTTTCTCTACACCCATGTAATCTCCACCAAGATCAAGATAGGGGACACTTCTAGCACCCCACAAGCATCCATCATGCACCTTCCCAGTTTGTCTCTCCCCAGAGAAGTAACCAATATTCTGATTTTACTAAACATTGATTCATTTTACCTCTTCTTGAACTTCACATAAATGAGATCATACAGAATTTTTTTTCTGACTTTTTTCACTTAACACATAATACCTGTGAGATTCATCCATACGATTGTGTGCCCCAGTCATTCTTTTTTGTTGCTGTGTTAATAGTACATTGCATGAAAGTACCACAATTTATTTATTCATTTAACAGTTAATTGTATTTAGATTATGTCTACTTTGGGGCTATGATGAATAGAGGTACTATGCATATTCTTATATATGTGTTTTTATGGACACACACACTCATTTCTCTCGAGTATATACCTAGAAATAAAACGTCTAGGTCATAGTGTAGATGTGCTTAACTTCAGTGGAAACCATTTTCCAAAACAGTTGTACCATTTTCAATTGCACCCGCAATGTATAAGTGGCCCAGTTGCTTTATATCTTTGTCAACACTTGATGCTGTCAGTGTTTTACATTTTACCCATTTGGTGTATAGTATAATCTCATTGTGGTTTTAATGTGCATTTCTATGATGAGTGAGGATATTGAACAGCTTTTCATGAGCTTATGGCCATCTGCATACTTTGTCCTGTGAAATATCTCTTGTCCTGTGAAGTTTGCCCATTTTTTTAATTGGACACCTTAATTTCTAAAGGAATCAGTACTGAGGAAATAATCAGAGAAGTAGACAAAACTTCATGCATGAAGATATAGTCACAGAATTGCTTGTAATATCAAAAAACAAGAAGCAACCTAAATGTTTCACAGAGAATGAGTTAAGTAAATTATGATACAAACATATATTCCAATACAAGGTAGTCATTTTAAAAGATGCTTATAATAAATGTTAATAAAATGAGGAAATGCTTATAATATAACGTTTTAATAGTGACTTTTTTAATGTAAGCACTAAAAGAAAAACTGGAAAAAAACAAACACCAACATGTTACTGCTGGCTATTTCTCAATGCTCTATAATGAGTATATATTACTTTTATAATCAGAAACACAATAAACATTACTTTTTAAACTGCTAAGACTATTGAGTCTGACTGCAATTGAGGATTATGAACAAACCATTACCCGCACAGAAACTAGTCCTGTGACTTTCACCATATTTGGGCACAATTGTCTAAGCCTGAATACCTCACCAACGCTCTCTCAGGAGGAAATTGTTTTGTTTACTCCACATGCTGCATAGATGCCTTTGTGTTTATGTTCTGATTAGGTCTCTATCAAAGGATGCCAGTGTGTTGCTCAAATTTGAAAAGGCCTAAATGGGGCAGTAATGGAGCATTTAGGAACAGGTAGACTCATCTGCAAATGGACCCATTTCTGATTCTAGACAAAGGGGAGAAAGGCCACAAGCTCCAAGAGGGGAGGGACCTCTATGCCTGTCCTGCTCACTATTAAGTCCCCCGTGTCCGGCATAGGACCTGAGCTCCATCAATATTTTTTGGATGAAGAAGTGAATACATTTAACTATTAAGTACTGATTTTCCCTTACAAACAAACCAGACCTCATATATACAAAGAGTGTTTCCGCCGCAACGACATCCCCTTGGGAGACTATAAATAGTTTTTACAACAGCACTCTGGTGGCATAAAACATTAGCTATTCTTTTATAGAGTTGCTTCCAGAGACTGTAATATATTCCTCTGAGGATTCTCAGGGTGGCCCGTCAGGAAGAGTGGGATGACCTCCTGGCAGGGGGTGTTAGAGGTGAGGCAGGCTGCAGGAGCCATCTTTTCCTCCTGGGTACTGAGACAACCACTGACCTGTGGCTGGAGGCAGGAGTGTACAGACAGCCTGATCTGAACACAACAGACCAGCAGCCTTGCCTCCTCCAGGTTGTTGCACACTCCCTTCCACCACATTAACCCTCCTAAAGCTCATTCTCATGCTGTCACTCGCCTGCGTCCAAACCTTTGATCGCTTCAAAATAGAGGCCAAGCCCCCAGGCTGGCTTGTACGGTCCTCCAGGACCTGACTGCATCTGCTCCAGTCTCATCTCCC
Source organism: Rhinolophus sinicus (assembly GCF_057876585.1). NCBI lineage: Eukaryota > Metazoa > Chordata > Mammalia > Chiroptera > Rhinolophidae > Rhinolophus > Rhinolophus sinicus. The sequence goes on from NC_142514.1 coordinate 25,949,554, forward strand.
ACGATGCCCTTGTGTGGGCCTCCCCTGGGGGAGAGGGCTTCGTCCTGAGACTCTCTGTGGTGCCCACCCATCCTGGCCGGGCTGTGACAAACACCACGAAGTTGGAAGGCATGGCAACTGGGGAGGAGGCCATCTGCAGCTCCACTGCACTAGAGATTGGGCAGGAGGAGTTGGAACAATATTCTAATCAAGCCATGAAGCTCTGGACCAGTGGTTCTCAACCTTGCCTACACATTAGAATCACCCGGAAAGCTGGGACAGAGTGGCCAGCTGGTCACCAAGATTTATGATTCCCTCTTAATGTGGCTAGGAAGTGGCCTCCCTGCCAAGGACTAGATTTCCCAATTTCCCTTGCATAGAGATGGGACCACTGACAGAGCGCTGGCCAATGGAATATGGGTGGAAGTCAGGCACATCTCCTCTAGAGCTGGCCCATAAAAACCTCCCAAGCAATCCTCCATCTGCTGACTAGATGTGGAAGCCCAGGTGACCTTGGAAGCCATGAGTTGATGATGAGAGAGCCTCCATCAGCTGGGTCCTGAATGACTGTGGAGCATAACCAAGCCCAGGCAAAAGGGACTTGACATAAGCAAGAAACCCTTTTCCCCATAACAGACCATTAGGATTTAAAGGTTTCTCTGTTACAGGCACCAAGGCACCTTAGTTAATATAGAACTTTTTGAAAAATGCCGTGCTGGGCCCAAGCCCCAGACTCTGACTTAGTTGTTTAGGATGGAGCCAGGCTCTGGTATATATTAAAAGTTGCCCTGGGTAAGTCTAATGTCAGAGCTGAGAATCAAGCTCTAGACTCAGAGGTATTCACATATTTTCCTACAGTTCATTCCACAGATTACAGAGCCCCACTGTGTGCTGGGCATTCTGCTTCTCACTGGAGATGTTGTCTCTAAAGCTGGCAGAGACTCAGCTTTTATCCTACCCATGGCCATGGCCCCAAATCCTGCTGCACATAGTAAGTGATTTTGATAGATTACCTCATTGGCCTCAGACTGGAAGGCAAGTGGAACTCTCCTTCAGCCAGTGCCTACCTGGGGGCCTGTCAGACCGCTTTGGTTCCTAAATGAGCCCATCTCTCTCTCTCCCCTATGCACCCCAAGAAGCTGTCTACCATCTGGACCAGAGCATAAAGGCAGATATGGATTTTCCCATAGCTGGAGAAAGGTTAAAGAGTTTCCTCTGGGCAGCTCATCATGGTGTCTTCATACAGTCACACCAAACATTAGCTGACCCATCCTCTGGCAACAGAGACACAGAGATGTTAAGATGCAGCCCCAGCCCTCGAAGAGCAGTTCCGTGGCAGACATAGATTAGGGTATTGGGAATGGAGCATTCGAAGCCATCCTGGGTCACCACATCCTAGATGCAGCTGGTGTGGTAGACAGAATGCTGAGCTCAGAGGCAGGAGGTCCAGGCCCTGATGATGCCCCTAGCACTTCCCTCAGGCAACTTCAACACGGGGTGGCGGGAGCTACAGTAGAGGTCGTACAGGGCACTGTACACTGTCTCCCAGGTAAGAGAATGACTAACTCCCAGAGGAGATCAGGGAAGACCCTGCAGAGGGGCGGATATTTGAATTGGGTGTTGAAGGAAAAGCAACAGTTAGCCAGACAGAAAAGAGGGATAGGCAACACACGCAGCCATCACAGAGGCAAGTGAGTGCAGGGAAGGTTTTAGAAATAATTGTGACCTGGCTGGAGAGGAAGGGGCAAGGAAGGTGGGGCAGAAGATAAAGCTGGAGAGGGCCTTGGTCTGGTCTGTACAGAGCCTAAAATCTGAGGCTCAGGGGTTTGGGCTCTCAGGAGCCCTTAAATGGCTTGAGAAAGGGCATGACACAGTCAGATTCATGGTTTACAACGGGGAGCTGTGTGATGGGGGCTGTACCAATTGGATGGAGAGAGGCGGGATGTGGGAGCCCAGCTGGAGGACTATTAGTCACCCAGATAGAGGTGATGAGGGCAATGGACGTGATGATGGAGAAATCTCACCCTAAGGATCCCGAAGGCTCCCTTTCCCAAAGGCACAGGAAGCTTGGAGAGAGCACCAGATTTGGAGTCCACACGTGCTGTATCCTCAGTCTGAGATGCTCTTCCTCCATCTTTTTATTCTTACCCTTCCGTTCTGTCCAAACGCCACCTCCTCAGAGAGGCTGTCCTGGTTTAATCATCCTCTCAAAGTGGATGCCTCCATTTCTCCCTATCTCATCCCCCTGTGATTTCCTTTATTGTAATTTCATGATCTGTGACTTTGTTTATTCTTTTGTTCCTATGTTTATTGTAAGCTCTGTGAGGACAGTCGCCTCAACTGTCCTATCTGCTGTGAATCCCAGGCTCTGGGCAGAGTGCCTGACACATAATAGGTGCTTTTGATACATGACATCACTGGCCTCAATGTCTTGCTCTTTTTGTGTTCATGGTTTCCCCCCATGAACTCTGCAGTGCCCCGTCACTGTGGGTAGGGTGTATTTCCCAACCTCTTCATTTGAGTTTGAGCAGCCAGTAGAAGAGGGTGGAAGTGGGAGTCTGCTGGCTCCAAGTCTGGGCCTCAGGACACCTTGTGCATTTCCACTTGCTCTCTTACACCTGTGCTCTTGGCCATGAAAAGATACGCCCAGGCTAGTGCCCTGATCTCAAGAGGAAGAGGAGGAGAGACACGTGAAGCAGAGCCACCCCCAGCCAAGCTCAGCCCAGATCAGCTGACCCACAAATTTATGACCATAAATAACTGCTGTTTTAAGCCACTGAGTTTTGGTGGTGGTTTGTTATGCAGCATTCTTCTCTCTCTGTAAAATAAAAGGGCCGCCAGAGCTGGTTTAAGCATCTCCCTCCAAGGTCTCTGTTTTTTCTTTAACCACGGCAGCTCCCTTCCCAGTCCTGCCCTCTCCACCCGTCCTGAACAGCTTCGCCTCACATGCTCTGCCTTCGCCTCAGCCCTCATGAATAACCATGCGGCATCTACTTTCACAGGGCCAAGTTCACGGCTCCTGAGAGTCCCACTTTCAAGGCTGCCTCTTTGCTGCTTTTGCCTCTCCTCCAGACGTTTCCCCAAGGCCTGAGGGCATGCACAGCTAAAAACCCTCCCTGAGTTCTGATGTGCAAATCAGAAGGCTGCAGGCAGACCCAGGAAGAACTGTCCTTGCCAGGACAGCTGGCCCTACACCCACCTGGGGACGGTGGCTGGGCTGGATTTGGAATATGAGGGGCCCATCTGAGCAGGCTCTGAGACAGGAAGCAGTTGGCATTTGAAGTCATGGAATCATAGGCCTGGAGCGAACTTGAAAGACCCTCATCTATCATATGGGGAAATTGAGGCACAACTCGCCTAACCTATGGGAAAACTGAGGCACGAAGAAGTGAATAGACTTGCTCAGGTCAACAATTCAGCGGCAGAGTCAGGGACCAGATTTCCTGACTCCCAGCCCAGTGGTCCTTCCACTGCCCCCTGCTGGTCACAGGTGGGAGAGCACAGGCAAAGACTGGCAATTTCCTTTTTTGCCGATTCATTCAACACCATGCCCAGCACACTCCCGGGCAGGGGACAGCTACCATAGACTAGATATGCGCTCGGGGGGAGGGGCCAATCTATTAGATGGCAGATGGCCCAGGACTCTGACCACGACTGCCTCCCTGCCAGTCCCTTCGCTTCCAATGTGCTCCTCTCTGCTTGTCACTGCCGTCTCTCTGTCTCTCTGGATGCTCCGTCTCCATCTTCTTGCTCTCAGTGCGCTTCTACAGTCTTTTTCTCTCTTGTTCTCTCATGTTCTTCTTTTCTCTGCCTCTTTAATTTTTTCTCTTTTTTTTTCTATCTTTTCTCTGCCTCCAAACCTTTCTGTGTCTCTTTCTGTCTGTGTGTCTCTCTCCCTGCCTCCTGTGTATATATCTCTCTCCCAGTCTCCCCTTTCTCTACCTGCCCCCGCCCCCACCTGGGTCTCCAAGTGACTCCCCTTCTCTCCCTGGGGTTGTATAGTCTTTCTCTCTTACTCCTGTTTTTCATTTTCTTCTCTCTCTGTCTCTCTGTCTCTGTGACTCTAGCACTCTCTGTACCTGTCCTTTTCTCCCAGCCTGTCTCCCCTTCCCCTCACCCCTGCACTCCCACCCCAGGTTCTGTCCACTGCCTCCCCCCTCCTCGGGCTCTGTTCTCTGCCAGCTGCAATTACAAGTGTGTCTGCTGAAGTAGTCCAGCTCTTTTTCCGTGATGGGTAACAAGAGGCTGTATGTTTGCAGCCAATGACTAGAAATACTGAATTCCTTTTCAGCAAAGAAAGACAAGCACCCTCTCAGTTTATAAATATTAATTATAGGCAACCAGTAATGAGAACACGGGGTGGCTGTTGGCTGTGATCTCTGATTGTTTGACTAATCCTAGAGACAGTTTAAACAAGACAGTTACTACCTGACAGGAAGAGGAATTAGGGTGCAACAGTCCTTTCATAAGGATCGGCTTAGAAATCGGCAAGAGATGGGGATGCCCTGAGGCCGCTAGGAGAGCTGACCTGCGCAAAGCCCGTCCCCTATCTGGGCCTCAGTTTCCTCTCTGTACTAAGATCTGGCCTGTGTGATATGGGGTTGCCACTTTGGGAGGGGGTTGGGCAGCCCATTTCAGAACATTTGCCACGCAGGGATCATGGACGACAGAAGGAAGGCCCAGCTCAGAGGAGAGGGGCCTGGGGTCAGAGGGGAGGCATCTAGCTCCTCTGGGTCCCTAGGGTGACTCAGGTGTCTGTCTAATTTGAGTCCTGTCCGGGAAAGATCCTAGCTTGAGGCAAAATCTTGAGCAAGACCTGAGAGTGCCCCATGTTGCAAGTCAGACTTTCCAGACCTATCACCGGTGGGGCAGGCTTTCCCGGTACCTTAGTTTTACTCTCTGCAAAATGGGAGTAATGAGGAGTAACTTTATGCAGCTCTTCTTGATGCCGGAATTAAAAGTCCATCGAAATTGAATCTGAGAAGTCCCAGACTGGCTGTGTCTGCCAGAGGCCATTTCAACAATTGCCCTATTTCCAAACTCACATCTCAATTCGATAGTTACTGACATTATTATGTGCAAAGCAGAGAAACAATTCCCGATGCAGCACCAGGAGGGAGGCCTGATGGAGGAAGAGGAGCAACGTCTGGAACAAGGAGTGTACTCTGAGAGGTCCCTGGACAAGGCCCCCACACGGAGGAAAACTAAGCTCTTTCTTCTAGAATATATATTTTCTAAGACCCCTCTCCTCTGGGGAGATCTGTACATTTATAAAACACTAAGCCATTCATCATCTCTTGGGAACACAGGTCAGCCAGCAGGACAGCCCGTGTGAAATATGTGCTTCCCATTTAGCAGGAGCAGAACCCAACCTAGGCAGCATCCAGGTCTCTTGCCCAAAACCATGCAAGTAGAAAATGGCTGAGCTTGGAGTCAAACCCTGGTCTCTGATCCCAAAACCCAGCTGTGTGTCATCACGGGGTCCCCAGCTCAATCTGCCTGCAACTCCTCCAAGGGGCACGAGAGCCCAGCAGGCATGTCTGGAGGCGGGGACTGGCCTCCCCTCCACTGTGACCCTACTCAGCCGTCAGCACACTGGCGCCCTGGCTGGCCCGTGCAAGGTGCTCACAAATGATTATTGATTGAATGCAGGAAGGAAGGGATGTTCTTCAAGAGCCGGGTTGTGTTTCCATCAGTCACTCCTTGCCTGTTTGTAAAAAGAGGATGTACCTGGATTCAAATTCCATCTCCATCCTGTGTCCCACCCTGTAAGACCTTGGGCCAATTACTTAACCTCTCTGTGCCTCAGTTTTCAAACCTGTAAAATGGGAATAATATCAGGACGGACTTCACTGTCCTATAGTAAGTGCTATCTAAGTGTTATTAATAACCACCTTCTGTCATCCCTTTTTCCAGAGCCTCTGAAGACAGTTTACCCAATGTCACATGACGGCGAATGAGGAAGGAACATGAGGCTGCTCTGTGTTCCAATACTTCAGTGAGGGAGGTTAGGGAAGGGGTCTGGCTCCACCCTGGCCCTCATGATGGCAGAGGCTGGCTGAGAGTCACCCCCACTGCCCTTGGCCTCCCACAGACCTTGATCTGTGGAAAGGCCCTGCGGGCCCCATCCTGGCTGCCCCTGAACAGGGGATACTCTAGCTTAGGGTTCTGCCTGGCCCTGAGCTCTATGCCTCGCAGCAAACTCCAGCCACAATCCCACAAGACTGGGAGGGGAAGAAGGAGGGAGAGGCGACTTGTTTAAGAAAACCCAACGTTCTGAGTGTCCCCATTGCACCTTTCATGGGCTCAGGCCCAACTAAGTGCTTCTTTAGAACTGTTTCAACTCCAAGTACAGATGCTGCAGAGCCAGTCCTGAGGGAACCGTGGGCTGCGATTGCACACGTGAATCAGAGCGCAGCTGTCTAGGCCGCTAAGGCTCTCAGCAGACAGAAGCTGAGTGGTCCTCAGACTCTCCCTGACTCTTTCTCATTTCACCTCCCCGAGCAGCTTGGAGATGCTCTTCAGTCTTAAATCTTTCATGGAGCCCAGGCACACATCAGACCTTCTCCAGTCACTCCAGAGGAATAAAGGCTGGCTCAAGGGCTGAGATGCAAACCCATTTTCAGGCTGGGCTGCTCAAGGCTCCCGCCCTCCTTCGTCAGGTATGCCTGACACTCTTCCCCAGAAGTTCACAACATCAGCAAAATCTGTGTATGCAGCTCCCCCACATTTGTATTCTCCCCCTTCCTCCCTCCTTCCAGCCCTCCCACCACCCTTCCTCTCCACTGTGCCAGACGTAAACAAGAACCACTTCTGCCTGCAGCCAAAGCCCTCAGATCTAAAGATTTACAAGAAAATCTTCCTACAGATTCAAAAGGAAGTCCTGAGCCAGTCATTCTGATTTTCTACCTGAACTCATCTATCCGCACATTCATTGAACTAATATCCATTCCATTGACCAACTTTGTCATCTGCGGCCAGCACCTTGACCCCTTTGCACCTCAGTTTTCCCATCTGTAAAATGGGGAGAGTATTGGTTCCTACTCATAGGGTGAGTGAGGAGCAATGAGAAGATGCACTGAAAGTGTTTACCCGAGTACCTGGCACACAGAGAATACGAACCATTACATGTTTTTACTCACTGAGTACATGGTATTGCCAAGCCCTGGAGCCACACGTATGAACCCCACTAGCATGTTGTTCTCGAAGAGCACACTAGGACACAGAGGAGAAAGATAGGTAAACAAAAATGCCAATATGGTGGGATATGTTTGCCTAATAGAAGAATGTACAAGTTACAGGGAAGGATAAAAAAGGAAGACCTTGAGGGAGGGACGCGCATACTTGGGCGACTCTGAAAGTCTGAATAGGAGCTCACCAGGTAGTAAAGGTGGGAAAGGCATTGTAGCAGATGCAACAATGTAGGCAAAGACTCAAAGGCAGGAAACAGCATTTTATGGCCTGAGCCCTAGCGAATGAGAGGCCCAGAGATAAGACAGACAAGTGATTGGGGGTCAGGTTACTGGAGGCCCCAACACTGCAGGAGAGCGAGTTGGACTCACCCTGCAAGAGCCGAAGTCGTAGAGTAAGAAGGGTTTTAAGCAGGAGAGTGACATGATCGCACTCAAGCCTTAAGCTGCCTGCACATTCAAGCCTGCAGGGTTTACATAACTTTCCCTTTTCTTCTTGAGCATTTATCCAGCCTAGAAATTTTAGAGCAAGCACTTTCCCTTATTTCTATTCAACCTGAAAGCGGCAGTCGAATCCAGCTTGCATCATATTGAAATGCAGGTGGCCTGTGCAACAGTGTTGCTAAAATTACCAAAACTAACCACAGCCAGGGAAGGGCCATTATCCGAAACAGATTTTATTACCATGGAAACCAGCAGATAATGCCAAGTCCAGTAATTTTTATTCTCCAAAAAGAGAGAGAGAGAGACGGAGAAAGAAAAAGAAACAGAGAAAGCAGCAGGAGAAGGAAAACTATTGAAAGCAAGAGCGAGCGCAGGAGCAGACTGGAAGAGGGGCAGAGAGAGCTGAGGAATCGAAGGCTTCCGTGCCACACATGCCCCGTGTCCAGCCATCCACATACTCAGCTAACATTTACAGAATTCGTACTGTATGCCGCAGGCTGGCAGGAAGCAACCAGAAAGGGTTTTGCAGTGTGACTTCCACTACTGGTCCAAAATGTAGGAAAAAGTGTCAACGGTTCCAGAAAGAGCAGCCCTGATGGTCTCTACCAATAGCATCGGACTTGGGTTGGAAGACCTGCCTTTGAGTTCAGACCCTGCCCAGTGTAGCTTGTGACCTTAGGCAAGGTCACGGAAATTTTTAGAGCCTGTTTCTTCACCTGTCCCAAGAGTCATCTTCTGGGGTGGTTGTGAGGACCCGACAGGCGTGGCTGCCAAGGCATTTTGTAACTATAGAGGGCTGCTGCACAGAAGTCCCTGCAGAGGACCCAGGGTCCCTACGTCTGTGTCTCTATCTTGTTCCTTGATTTGAAGGGCTCCTTCCACCCATCACACAGCTCCCGGGTCCGCTGCAGCCCTGGACCCAGCCCCAGTCCACACGTAGGCATGTATGGCCCCAAATACCAAGGGGGGGCGGGGCGGAAGGCCCTGCTGAGAGCTGTGGGGACTGAGCAAAGGGGCAGCAGGAGGGCCGGGGAGCAGTGCAGGTTTGTCAGCAGGGCTGAGATAAGGCATCCACTGGCTCATCCCAGGGGAAAGGAAAAACGAAAGACAGAGGGGAAAGAGGTAGGCGAGACAAAAGGAGGTATTCTAGGAGACACTAGGGGAAAATGAGGTATTCTAGGATCCTGAGGAAGGAGTGAGTAGGAGAGTTTAGCTGCCAACATGTATAATCAGTGGGAGGGCACTTGAAAGGGAGCCAAAGAATATAGGAAAAGGCCTATAACAACACACGCACATATACAAATGTCATCAAATCTTTGCTACTCTAAGCGTCCATCACCTGCGAGGCTGTGAGATATACAGACACTACCCCAGACTTCCTGGCAATTTGTCTCTGCATTCAAGTCTGAAAGGCGCTGGTCTGTCACTTCCCTTCTTTGAGTCTCAGTTTCTTCATCTATAAAATAGGAATAATAATACCCTCCCGGCCACACATGGCTGTTGGGAGGATTTTAAAAAACAAAACAAAACATTTGAATGGATCACTTTGAGAAATGAAAAGCACCATATGAATGTAAGATATTATAGATATTATTTTATTGTTATGTCGTTATTACTATGATATACCAGGAGCCCAACCTCCCAGGGTAACAAGGCACTTTCATAACAAAATGACTTGATTAGACTGTTCTCTTAAAAACACTGCTCCCCAGCTACCATTTTCCTACCAGCGTGCCTCTTCTTGCAGCTGCATATTAAATCTTCATCCCATCAGCACTTGACTGAATCTGTAGAAACAAAATGGCAGAGGGAACTCAGGCATGAATTAGCAGTTTAAGACAGGAATGAGATTACGATAAAATCCCCACTCTCTCCATCCATCAATATGTAATAAGAATAGAAGACTAATGTGAAAATATCAACATGACCTATTGCTTTGAGCCTGTCATCGCCATCCTTTATAATCGAGCCTTGCAAGATGAGAGCATCTCATTTCACTGTAAGCATCATACTTGCGCAAACTGTGTCCCAGGCAGGCTGCACACTTGGGCAGATGCCTCTGGGGAAAACAGGAAGGGACCAAATGGGACACAGTTCCCTGACTTTCCAAGTCACACGGAATGAGAATGAATCTGAGGTGACTTAAGCTGAAGGGTGTTTTGCTCTGTTTTGACTCCGTCTACGATGGGGGAGCCCCAGCCCTGTCAAAGGGTCATGGCTCCTGTCCTAGAAGATGCACCAGACAGGACATTTCCTATGTTCCGAATGTCTCCAGGAGCCTCTGATCCTGGGGTTGCAGCAGCAATCGCAGCCTCAAGAAGCAGCCTCACACCCTCTCTGCTGGGCACCTGGCCAGCTACCCGGGCACTACAGGACATAGAGCAGGTTCCTGGAGGCAAGTGGAACCATCACTGGTCCTTGTATCAGCAGATGAGGGACAGATGGGCTCCGAGAAGCAATGGGACTTGTGCAAGGACACATGTGTTAGACTCCAGCTCTGCTGGGCTTCTTGTCAAGTGCTCTTTGCACTGCAGCCACTGCCAGCGGTGTGGCAGCACTGAGCCGGGGCCGGAGGCATATGAAGCAGAGGCGGTGGCTCCTGTTCTCAGCGAGCTCACAGCCTCACGCCCATCCGGAGGCCCTTCTGCCTCCCACCTCCTCCTCTTCCACTCAGCTCTGACCACCCCGGCTTCCTATTGCTCCATAAAAGCACTGAATTTGTTTTTCCCAGTCAGAGACTTTGAACATTCTCTTCCTTCCCCTGGAATCTTCCCCCACCTCGCTGTTCATGGGACAACTCCCCCCCCTTCCAGTCCCCCTGACATAGCGCCTCCTCAAGGAAGCCCTTCTCCCTACACCCGCTCCTCTGCTTTGGGGCCCTTGATGAATTTACTGTCATGTCAGCCAGTGCTGTGCCCCTATAGCACATTTCTCAATTGTAATTCAATCATTATTTGTGTTATTATTTAATATGCATCACCTCTATGAGGGAGCAAGCTGTGAAGGTCAGGACTGCTCTGCTTTGTTTGCCATTGTATCCCCCAGCACCTAGCTCAGTATCCGAGATTCCATCATTCATTCGCTCAAAAATTTTTACTGAGCACCTTCTATGTGCCGGACACGGACAGCACGCCTGCTCTCATCAAGGCTTCACTCTAGTAAAGGAACGCAAACAATAGACTAACATGTGTCGGGGGGTGATGAGTGTGAGGAGAAAAGCAGAGCAGGGGGCTCTAAGTTAAGGTCTTCGGGAATCCTCTTGGAGAAGGAGATGTTTGAGCAGAGCCTGGAACGACCCACACCAATACTCATGCCGCAGGAGCAGTCCCTGCCGATGCCCTAAGGCTGGTAGGCCCTTGCCTTACTCCCGGAGATGGGAGGGAGGGGGCAGTGGAGAGCCCAGTGCAGAGATTCGGGCAGAGGAGCCACGTGATCTGACTTCGGCTCTAAGAGGAGGGCTCCAGGTGCTGAGGGGAGACCTACTGTGGGGGTCGAGGGCTGGATCAGGGGGACCCGTTAAGAGGCTACGGCAGCAGTGCAGGTGAGAGGTGACGGTGGCTTAGACTAGAAGAATGGCAATGCAGGTGGGAAGAAGAGGACAAATTCCGGATGCATTCTGAAGATGGAGCCAACAGCACTCGCTAATGGGTCGCATGTGGCTTATGAGAAAGAAAGGAGCCAAAGACGATGTCAAGAATTTTGGCCTGAGCCACTGGAGGAACGAAGTTGTCAGGAACCAATAAATTGCCTTTATGCTTAAGCCCATTTGAGTTAGAGTTTCATCACTTGAAATAAAAAAATAAAGTAAAAAATCTTGACTACTTCAGAGACTAACAGGCCAGAGGTAGCAGGGAGGGGAGCGGGGAGGAGGAGACAAGGGCAGGTGCCTGCTTGAAATGTAGGAGGGGGTGTCTCAAGATAGAACAAAGAGGACTCTAGGGATCCTCACCCCAGGTGCTTAGGAGTTTGGCAGCGTCACTCATGGGACGTACAGGCTCAAACGACTGTATAATTTTTTAGCATCTTGAAATTTAGGCACCAGCTGCTGGAAGTTTGTGGTTGGAGCTTTAAGAGATTTATCAGGAGTGAAGATAAATCAGAGTTACCATTTGTTGTGTACCTTCCATGAGCCAAGCAACCAGCCAGGCTCACTGTGTACAAACGCTATCAGCTAAGCACACCTGGCTCCATTTTATAGATGAAGAAACAGAGGCTCAGAGAAGTTACCGGCCTTGCCCAAGGCCATACAATTAGAAATCAAGAAGTGCGAGCCACCCAGGAGAAACGAAGCCCTTTGCCCCTAGGGGTCATGATGAGCTCCTGGGCTGGAAGGGAAGAGCCTTGGGACCCAGCCCTGGCTCTGCACTCGCTCCCCCGTGCCCTGGGTTGAACTCACCTCCCACTCCATACTCGCCTTCCCCACATGGGAAATGCCAAGATTGAGCGTGATGATCTCCCCAATTCATTACGACTCCTGGGCCTTCAGTTCAGGCTTTAGGGAACCAGCGTAGGCAGAAGCAATCAGTCTGCCACGTGGGAGGAGCACCTACTGTGTGCAGCACCTTCTCCTGGGAAAAGCCCAGAGGAGGGAGGGGTTGCGGGCGTGCCATGGTCTGCTGGGGGGCCTGGAGCCCACCCTCAGAGCGTTTCCAGAATGGTGGGGGCTTCAAACACTGGACCACAGCAAATAGCTCCACTGGGAGAAAGTGGGCAGCCAAGCCAAGCTCCTGAGCAAAAACCACTCACAGCACATGCTCTGCATTTCATACATCATTTGCAAGGAGCTCCCGCCACTTTGCAAAGTCTCTTCCTACTCCGAGAGCATTTGGGCTTTGCCTTCTGTCTTTTCTGATTCAGCTACTGCCCTTTACTCTGTCTCTTTCCACTGCCACCAGCAACCACAGACATTATTTTCCTGTAAGTTTGAGAGACCTGGGACGAAGTGAACTCAGTCACTTCCTCCTTATGGACTCGATGACATAAAGAATGTGCGTGTCCGGGTCCTAGGAGACACACGCAGCAAAGGTGGAACAGGAGTGTGAGGGATGCTTCTGGGAGGGCCTGAGCGCTGAGCGCAAAGGCCGTGGAGGGCGCACTGAGTAATGGAAGTGTCAGCTGCAGTGGGGTTCACTGAGCAATGTGGACACTGCCACTTAGGTTTCCACGTGGAGCTGCTCTGATTCCATAAAGTGGAAAACTGCCCACAGCAGGGTCCAGTTAGGTTAGGTTTCAGCAAGTACATCGCTGTGTCAGAAAGGCTGGGGGACATGGAAACATGGGCAATGGGCAGATAGAGCAGGCCTGCGCTGTGTCCATGGTTAGCCCCAGGGCTCAGCACATAGTAGTTGCTCAATGGATTGTTGCTAAACAAACAAATAGAAGAACTGAGTAAATAATGTGGTACCCAGATCCTGAGTGACAGGACCCAGTGCTGTTGAGGGTCTCTCCCAGCACTGTTCCCAGGGCCTGCCCAGGGCATCAACGACCACAGATACAATGGAAATGGCTCATCTGACCCAAATAGAGGAACCAGCCCCATCTCTCCTTTTTGCTCTCTCTCTTCCTCTCTCAGTCTCTGGTTTTAAGACTGGAAAAACAGAAGAAAGAAAGAAGGGTCCCCTTACCTATGCTGGGACCCTCCCACCAAGCTGGAGCTTCCCAGCGTACAGGCCACTGTCGTTCAGAGCCCAGTAGCTCAGAGGGGTGGATCAGCCAGGGGCCCCGAGGGACAACTGTGGCCCATGTGAAGACAGTTTAATAAAGGGACTCTTTATACAGGGGTGTCACAAGGTCGGTGCAGATCTCTAAGATATAACAATCCCAAGCAAGCAAGTGAGGGGGACAGCAGTTACTACCAGCAAAGTTAGGTAGGGAGGGCTGCCTCAGAAGAAGCTGGGACCTTTAGTCAAGGAACTCGTCCAAGCTGCACTGGCCCCGCGGGAAAACCACCGGTGAAATCAACACCCAGCCTTGCTCCCCGCCCTTTCCCTAGGCTCCTGCTGGTGACACCCACTGGCCTGCGGAGTAAGGAATCAGAAAATGCCCAAGGCGCTCCTTCAGAGGCAACTGTAGAACTACAGAGGACAGCCTGAGGGGGAGGCAATGTCCTCCCCAGACCCATCTTGGCCAAGCTGAGAAATGAGAGAGCTGTCTTTCCTGTCCACCCGTTTCTCTCCGGCCATCATGAGGGTTAAGATGGGGGTGCAGAAGAAAGAGGGACTAACATGCTTGTGTTCCTTGTCCGTGGGTGTGATTGGGGTGAGAGACAGGGGAATAAACTATGGACAGAATGGTCCCAGCAGGGTCCTATGTGTGTTTAGAATTTACAATTCCAAGAGGCCACAGAACTTCTAGAAGTTGTCTATAACCTGATGTTGGGGTCATGAAAACCCCTAGACTTAGACTCAGAAGCCCAGGGTTTGAATCACTTCCTACATGTAACAGAGGCACAGAACAAGAAAGAAAGGTGGAACAGGAGTGTGAGGGATGCTGGTTTTAAGGCAAGAAAGAAAAAAACTGATGTCCGGATAACACGTCATGGTTTCGCATCCTACCCATACCTTAGCCAGGCACTGGCTCTGCGCATGTCCCTTATGTCCTTTTTCACGTTATCTCACCAAGAGTCTGAGCCAAATATTGCTATGCTCGTTTCACAGAAGAAGAAACTGAGGCTCAGAGAGACCAAGTCCCCACCCTCAGTCCTGCAACTGGTCAGCAGTGGAGCCAGGAGGCAAGCCCAGGTCTCTGATGGTGAAAGCCTGGGCCCCCTACCACCAGCCCTCCCATCTGTAGGGAGAAGGTACATGGCCCCAAAGCCTGGTTCCCTCTATAGATGCCAGCGTCTCTGGAGAGAGTACAGCCCGATGCTCCTGTTCCCAGTCTCACCAGGTGGGAGGTGGAGCCTGGCTGATTCACTCTTTTAATCAGGGGCAGTGGTGGCAGCAGCTTCCTGGAGAATGCTTCAGACTCTTATTAAAATTAAGGCATTGCTTTAATAACCACAGGGTGAAGGCAGCTGCAGCTGGGGACCCGTGGGCTCTCAGTAGTCCCCATGGGTCTTGATGAGCAGGGCACTGCCGCCGGGCACTGGGACACTCCTGTTTCTCCACTCCACATTTAATGCCTGTGTCCCTTCTCCCCCAGGGCCACGCCAAGGCAGTTGCCTCTCCGACAGTTAGCCATCTGGGCAAACCCCGAGTCCTGGGGGGACTTCTCTAAGGTATCCCAGTACAGGTTCTGGCTCCAGCCCCAGAGATGTGGTCAAGCTAAGCCAGAAAATATACAACTTGGAGAGGTTAGATATTTGCCGAGGGTCACACAGCCAATTAGAGGAAGCACGGGGTCTTGAACTCGAGTCCATATACTCTTTCCACTCCATCACATAGTCTCAGTGTGTCTTGTATGGACCCTGAAAAGGCACCTATTGCTGGGACAGGTGTGACATCACCTGGCAGACATACCTAGCCAGGTGCTCACTAGCTCTGTGATTTGGAGCAAATTGTCTCACTTGTCTCTGCCTCAATTTCTTCATGTCACACAGGATATCAGGTCACCGTGGACCTTGAATGAGATAATGAGTGTGATATTGCTCTGGAAACTATAAAATGGGGTGCACCTGGAGGAGGTGGGGGCCTAGAGCTGTGAGGGAAAAGGCAGATCCTAGCAGATGTCAGGGCAGGGGTCGGGGAGCAGCCGAGAAGCGCAGAGGGGAGGGGATGTGGGCTGGGAAAGGATGAAGGAGTCCCCGCAGACTTCAGGGGAGACCTGAGGAATCGGGGACAGAGGGGGCCTCCTGGTGAGACCACACGCAGCTAGGGGACCCTGAGGAATTAACAGCAAGAAACCAGGAGACCCACTTCCCCAGGAGAGAGCAGGAAATGGCCAGGGTCAGGCAAGCTGTGGCTGGCTGTGCTGTGCCATGCGCTAGCCTCTGAGCCTCGTTTCCTCTCTGTACAGCCGAGACAAGAGATCTGCTTTTCAGGGCTGTCGTGAGAATTGTCATGTGTGTGAAGTGCCTGACATACAGTAGGTGTTCAATCAATGGTTTCCACTATGACAACGGTGATGATGATTAACAAGTGACTTAAGATCTCTGGGTCTGTAGAGATAATCAGATCCATGTCACAGTGTCCTTGGGAAGCTAAAAGGTCAGAGGCTACGTGAGACTGCCAAGCACAGGGCCTGGGACAGGGGCTCCACAATCATCAGTGCATTCTCCCCGGCCCTCCTCTTTCTGACCCAATGAGCAGATGTAGAACCTAAGGACGGACCTGATAGGAACAGGGGCTTTGGTTCCTTCTGAGAGCTCTCAGCTCCCCTTGAAAGACAATGAGCCCTCCATCCCTGGAGACAACCAAGGAGAAGTTAGATGACCTTGTGTCAGTGGGGAAGGTGATACATTTCAGGCAGGGGACTAGACTCGAGCTCAAAAGCCCGTCCAGCTGAATGATCCATGGCTACGGAAGCACAGGTGTAATCAGACTGCCCGGCCCTGGCCTGGAGTAAACCCAGCCTCGGGCTTAGAGTCAGAAGGGTGTGGGCTGAATCCCAGCTCAGCTTCTTCCATTTTCTCAGAACCTGCATATAGTAGGTGAATAATAAATGATTTTCTCTAAGGGCCAGAGGGATGCTTGCCTCTTTAACTGCCCTCCAGCAAGAAACTCATGCTTGAACGTCTATCCAAATAGCACAGCCCTCCCTTGGAATTTCCCAAAATTAGGAAGACAGAAGAGGCTCCTTCAAAAGTTGATGGAAGCTGGCCTAGTATCTCCTGCTGTGGAGCACCCATGGTCCCACTGGACGGCCTCACGCATTCATCCCCCACATCCCATCCCTGGCAGCCCCAGCCCAGGCCCGGCAGGTGTGTTTGGAGAAGTACATCGCAAGTCTCACCCTGTACATGTTCCCCGGCTCAATTATAGGCTCAATTTTCTTTTCTGTTTAATCCCCAAATCAATATGTGTTCATACATATTTAATCGGGAGGCTGTTTTTATTAGAGTGGGGATTAGTTTTACATCTTTCTCCCCACTGCTTAGAAGGCATCTGACACTCACGTGGAAGACAAGCAGATTAATGAAGGAAAAACCCAGGCCAAGTCAGAGAAACTGAGGGCGCCACTCCCAAGCCTGCCGTCCGTCCCTTCTGCCTGGGACCGGCCTTCTGGCTGCCTCCCACCATCCTCTCTCCTAGGCCAAGCCTGCGGCCTACCCCTCACCCCCAATCCCTGCTCGAGGTCCCGGCTTAGAGAAGCACCCTGGGGTCGTTCCAGACCTGATCTCCACCCTCCCCCCGCTAAGAGCTAGGAGAACAAGGGCCAGCCACCTGTTAGAGGTCAGAGAGGGGAGGTCACCCTCAGCCTTGCCTTCCAGAAGTAATAGAGTTCTCCTTCCAACTCCGAGTCAAAGCTGAGCAGAATAAATTATCACCCTTTCGCAGCGTAATCACTGTCACACTCAGCCCCAGCTGCCATCTGCTTCTTCACCAGAATCCCCACCTAGCCAAGCTGGAAGGAAGGACAGGACACGTGCACCGGTAGGTCACTGTGCTGGCCAGGGAAGGACAAAGACAAGAACACTCTAGGGCCTCGAGCAGAAGAGAGGAGGCCTGGACCAGTGTCTCAGCCCCCCTGTTAAAACCGGGGCTGGAATAGTCACAAGCGTGCAGGCATTGCATGGGGCTGCAGCTACACAGCATCTCATGTCATCCTCATCGAATCTCGAAGAGACAGAGCCCATTCTGATCACCTGCTTTTTACTGAGGAGGAAACTGAGGCCCACAAATAGGAGGTAGTAACCCTGGCTTTGGGCCAGGACGCGTGGCTGCAGGGTCCATGCTCATAGGGATTTGGCTGCAGTGCTATCTCCCTCCATTGTGCAATCCTTTCCTCCTCCACGCAAGCTGGGGGCCCTTTAAGGTGACATCCAGAGACAAGAATAGTTTGAGAGCACCAGTTATTGTCAGGGAACTGCCAGCCACAGAGGAACCTGGGGACTCTGGGTGGTGTCAGCGCATCCGCTCACAGCCGCCACCTCTCTCCTCCATCCCTTCATGGACTCATGCCTCACTCACCTGGGAACACCTCCATCTGCTCTGTGCTCAGAGCTGGGCTGTGTGGAAGAACAAAACCAGGCGTGGTCCCTCTCTCACGCCACTGACGGTCTTACGGGCGAGACTGACATCAGTCAAACAATGACACCAGTGGAGCAAACGGGGAGCCCAAGGTCCTGTGTGCCTCTGCGTAGCGTTCTCTGCTCATCCCTGAGCCTTGCACTGTCTGTCATCGGGCTTCCTGCAGCTCATCCTTCAGTCTGGGATCGCCCGTGTCTCTCCTTCCCAGAACCCACCCCACTTGCAATTACCTGATTGCAGAGACCAGGTCTGTCCGACTCACCATTGGATCTTGTTCATCACTGGAGTAGAGAAAAAAAATGAGGGAGAAGGGAGAAAAAGAGTGAGGGCGGAAAGGACAGGAGGGGAAAAAGAAGGGAGAGAAAGTGAAATAAGAGGAGGGGGAAAGAATAAGGGGAGAAGGAGGGAGAAAGGGAAGAAACTTGGGCCACTTTGAAAGACCAAAAGCAGTCCCAAAGTCCCTATGCTTTCCTCTCATTCTGGGCTGACGTTTGACCTGGTTCTCAGAAACTTGTTGAGGTGGGAACACAAAGAGACCAGCTGCCGTAGGAAAGAGTTGAGTATTTCAAGGATTTCCCATAAGAACTGTCAGCTGAATTAACCTCTACACAGAGGTCAGGGGTCGGGCCTGTCCTCTCAAAGCTGCGGGAGGCACAGTGGGCAGCATGACCTCCAGTTATTGGCTTCGCATCTAAAGACCCCATGCCTTGACAAGGGACTGGGACAGAGCCACCCCAGAGAGTTCTGCTGGCCAAGGAACCTCTGACCAGCGTTCGGGGACCTTCAGAACCCCTCCAGAAACTTGCATTTCTCCTGCAGGCCCCCTGTTCCAGGTGGGTCCTCAGAATGGCCAGCTGGGAGGGCCCCTTGGCTCCAGGGCTGCCTGGGGGATGGCACAGCCAGTCTCTGCTCACACTAACCACTTGGCAGTCCGTGTTTGACGACCGGATTAATTCCTGAACAAAACAGATAACGTAGGCAGTGTGATTCCTCATTTAGCTGTCAGATCAGAATAAAAAATGTGTGAGAGAGAAAACCCAAGGGAAAAAGAATTGGATAATGATAAATTGTGACTGAACGCTCCAAAAAAATAAAACACAAGCCGTCTCCCCATCGTGTTGTGTCCGCTGTCATTTAAGTTGAAAATATTCTAAGTGTGCAGGGCCTTCTCTTTGGCACTTTTGGGCTCTTCCTGAGAAGGGCCTGATCCCCTTTTGGGCAGGGTCTCATTTCCTGCACAAATGCAGCCATGCGTCAAAGACCCAGGCAGAAAGGCTAGCCAAGGAGCCTCCTGCCTCTCCCTCCTCGCACAGCCAGATCCCCCAAGAGAGAACACCTCTTACTGCCACCCCCCAGAAGGGAGGCCTTTGCACAGCGGACTTTACAGTGTTATTACAGTGCACACTCGGAAGGGAGAGGGAGGAACGGGGGGGAAAATGTTTTTTCTGTGATAAGTGTCAACTCTGCCTGTGTCTAAAAAGTACTATTGTTCTGCAAAATGGAACATTATTCAAACGTACAGAAGTAATAAACTGAAGCAAGATTTCCATGATCAGAAGTTGTTCGGCTGTCCCAGGGAATCAGTAAACGCTCATCTGTGAAAGTTTCAACACACCACACAAGGGCCAGATGAAAAATGAGCAGGCCTGGGAGCCTCCTTGGGGCCTGGCCCCCGGGAGAGCCTGGAAACTCATCCCAGGATGGCATGATGTGGGTGAGAAAGCCTGTCTCCTCAATGATCTCTAAGAACAGAGATTAGAGCTACTTTGGGTCTGAAGGCAGAGGTTGGGATGTGGTGACCTGTAGCAAGTCAGGCTGCCTAGGACATGTTTGTGGCCTCCTGGACTCCAGCAAGGGTGCACGGCAGGTCCTCCCCTCTGAGTGCCTGTTTGCCCATCTGTGGACAGGAGGCTAGCCTGGATGACCTCAGGGGCTAAAAGCAGCAGGCTTCTAGGACTGACGCCACAGTCCAGGGATTGCCTGGGGCAAAAGTTAAGGAACACCACATGGGGGCAGATCAGCCTAAAACCGCTGAGAAAAGAGCAGATCAGGAGATGCCTCGCCTATCCAGGGGGAGAGGAAGAATAGACATACCACTGCCAAAGGAGATGCCAGTGGTGCTCAGAAATGGAGACTGAGTCAAATGGCCTACACCAACCCTATGGAGCAGGAATTGTCATCCCCATTTTAGGGATGGGGAAATTGAGGCTGAGAAAGGCAGACTAGCTTGCCCAGAAACCTAATGCTTGCCATTCTCTCACCCCAATATCCAGTCTAGCACCAAGCTCTTACTTCCACCTCCAAAATATCTCTGGACTTAGCCCACGTCTTTCCATCCCCACCACCACCACCCTAAGCCACCATCATCCCTGCCTGGAACTGCTACAGCAGCCTGCTGGCAGGACTCCCTACCTCGAGTCTAGACTCCCCACCATTAGTCAGAGATTGCCTTATAAAATGCAACGTCGTATTATCCCCCACCCCCACACCTAAACCCTTCAATGGCTCCGCAGTGCCTCAGGTGAAACCTAGCCTTCTTAACAGGCACTCGAAGCTCTTCGTGGTCCCTTCCCACCATGGTGCCCTCGTCTCTTGCACCTTGCTGCCTCACACTCCAGCCACAGCCATCTGGACCACTCTTAGTTTTCCCAAAGCAGCAAGTTCTCTTTGCTTCTGACCCTTTGCACATGCTGTTCCCTCTGCCTGGTGCCTCCTCTTCTCTCCCCCTCATTTGGTTCTATCACCCTTTAGGGCTTCCCGGAGGTGTCATCTCTTTCAGGAGCCTTCTGTGACCTCCACGCAGGGTAATTTCCCATCTCCCCTATTTTTCTGGAACCTCCGTACCTCCTGCATGACCTTCTACTGAAATTGCCAGCATGCTGTCTGGACCCCCCACGGATCTGTAACTCATAGAAAATAAGGACTACGTTTACCTGACTCACCATTGTACGGTGAGCACCCAGGACCATCCTGGCACACAGTAGGCACTCAAGAACTATTTGCTGGGCCAGTGATTGAATGAATGAATAAATGAATGAGAGCATGAGTGATGAGGCTCTCCTTCTCCGTATATCCAAATGTATAAAAAGCACAGGCAAGTCCATCAATAAGGCAACCACTCGCTGCTCGCAGCCTGTCCTTGGAGGGGAGTCGGGTGATGGATTTCCGGAGGTGATGCATGAGAGCGTGAGAAGGGCGGAGTGGACGCACGGAAGAATAGAATATAGATTTCTATAGATTAATCATTTGTCATTCCTGCCACTGGGCACGCTCGTGCACACATGCTCCTTCCCTACCCAGATCTCCTCCCGCCCCTGAAGCAGCACAGCTCCTACTGCCCTTGGACCATGCAACAGGGCACACGCACTCACAACACTCACACACAGCCACACAAACACACTCAGACAGACACTTCAGGCAAGTTCACACATCACGAAAACCCTCAAACACACAAATTCAGACACATACTCAGCACCGAATCTTAACTGACAGCTTTCCGACCTCCTGGGGTACCCACACACGCAGTGGTGCCCACTTCCCCTGACACACGGAGAGTGAACACTTATCTGACACAGGCACACTCACAAATCTCTCATTGCCTTTTCTGTTTTCCCCTCATTGCCAGGCTCCCATCTGTCTTCCTTACAGAGCTGTGAGCCTGACGCCAGGGCACTGAGCCCTCACTCCTTTCTCTCTAGGGAAGAACCCAGACCACGTCTCTCAGAATCTCCCCAGCTCTTCCGGCCCTTAAGCTTCTCCTGCCTGGTAACCCTCTCCCACCCCGTGAGTCCATCACTGTGCCCAGCATCTCTTGGGTCAGATCCCCCACATCACAGGTGATAGGCAGAGGGGAAGGCTGGGGGCTCGGGGTAGAGCCCCCGCTCACTTCCCGTCACCGTGCCAATGGACATGTACGTGCTCTGTGAGTTGCTTCCTATCTGTGCAGAGCTGCTGAGGAGAAAACTGAAAAGGGACAGATTCTCTTTATATCTCACCCAAAGGGGAAGATCCCCCAGCCCCCAACTCTCCCTGGCCATCCACTCTGCGCAGTGCTGGGAAGATAAACGTCAAAGGAATACTTCTCCCCTAAAATCCCATAGGCCCTCACCTGCCCTCCCAGAGGCCCTGTCTGCCTTCCCTGGCAACCCAGGGACCCAAGGCACCTCCTCACTTCTCAGAGCCACACCCTTTACTCCATCACCTCCCAAAGACCCCCCCAAATGCCTCCTGGGCTCCCAGACCCAGTCTTCAGGCAGCTCTTCAAACTGTAGAGCCATATTCTCTCTCTCTCTCTCTCTCTCTCTCTCTCTCTCTCTCTCTCTCTGTCTGTCTCTCTCTCTCTCTCTGTCTCTCTCTGTCTGTCTTTCTGTCTCTGTCTCTGTCTCTGTCTCTCTCTCTCTCTCTCACACACACACACACACACACACACACACACACACACACTCCTCCAGCCTCCAGACCCACCAGGCTTGTGAGTGCACTGTGTTCCCTGAAGCCTGTGAGGTCATCCTGGGGCTCCCTTTGCCTCAGTAGCACTGAAGATGCTCAGCCATGCCCTGGTCACCCTCCGAGGCCCTCCTGACCCACAGGTTCCCACACACCCCCATCCTAGTCATCTGCATAACACCGAGCTTTTACCTTGTACTGCCAGGAAAACAGCACTTGGCCCTTCTCCATGTTCCCATTACCACCTCTGGTTAGTGAGAACTAAACCCCTTAAATGTCCCATCCACCCCTAAAGTCCAAGGACCTAGGTAGCCAGGTTCCTGCCCTCTCCCACTGGGAGCGACGCCTTCACTGTACCAGCCACAGCCCACGAAGAACATCAGGTATTGTTCATCTACCTATTCATCATTTGTTTGCTTAGGTATTACTGCTTGCTCTAAGGTATGTCCAAAAGGAGGGGCAGTACCTCCACCAAGGGCCTTGCCCATGGAGCTGGCCATTTATGGAGAGAGACCCAGACATCACAGAAGAACCAAATCCAAGGGCAGAGAGATAGTTCAAAGCACAGTGCTGGCTGCAAGTCAACAGGCAGTGATCTCTGCCCAGATCCAGCATCACCATCAAGAATTATGAAGAAGGCCAACAAGAAGGCCAACCTATCCATGCCCCTGCTCCCAAGCATGGCAATCTAAAACATGCCCAGCAAAGAGTGGCAACATCCAATTCTTAAGCAGCCCCAGAGATGCAGCAGAAAGAACCAACCATGTCTGTTAGTTCCCCACTTATACACCACATCCCAACTGCAGAACTTTCCTGAAGGACTGGATGAGAACCTAGGGCACACACAAACCCACACAGAGTGTACCCCTGAGGCTCAACGAGGTCGCTATTTCCTCCTGGGAGTCCCTGAACATCTCCCACGGGGAGGTTACAGGCATCAGGACACAGGGACGCTGAGCTCCTCAGACTACCCGCCAAGGGGCTGGCCTGGGCAAGGCTGGGCTGGCTGCAAGGGGCTTCTCGTGCCCCTTCTGCTGGACCCAGCTTCCGGGAGCCCCTGTTTCCTCCCAGGAGAGCCTTTCCATTTCAGCGTCTCTGTGGATGCTGGGGCCCAGGAGGGGGGGGTGTGGCCCCACATTCTGTTGCCTTTGATCTCAGTCACACTCAAGTCGCTCCAACATCCAGTTGCCTCTCTGTCTTCCCATCTCCCTTTGAAGTCGTTAAGTAAAGATGGCTATAGATTACAGCCATTTCAGCTGCCTGGAGCAGGACCTTCTCAGGCTGTCTTCTCTTTGCTATTAGCCTGTTTGTTCTGTCCGGGGGTGGGGTGGGGACTAAAGCCCCTGTTCCAGTCTGGCCAATGCCAGAGCTTCTCCCTCCCACAAGTCCTGAGCATTCTCGCAGGCATGACCTGGCATATCTCTGTGTGCCATGCTTCCAGGAAACGGCTCGGCAATGACTTTACCAGCCCTGCAAGCACTAAGCCGAGCATCCAAAGGGATGCCACCAAGGTCCCCCACAATCTCAAGGATGGTTTATAGAATCTCTGTGGTTCTGGAGCCAGGTCCCACACCACCATCATCTAAGAGTTTAAAATTGGCCCCCCAAATTATGGTCCCCTCAACACGCTGAATGGGAAGATAGCCAGCATCTCTCCTCCCTTGCTAATACAATTTTGGTTTCCTTTGGGCAAATTTCCTCTTCCTCATCATTGCCAAGGTCCGGTCTTCCATCCTGCTAGTCTCTCTCTCTGCTCTCTCTACTGGCTCCACCTCCCTTCTCTGCAGTCCAAAACTTCCAGTGCTACTTCTGTTGCTGGCAGCCAAAGTAAACTTTTCAAAGCATAGGTCATGTAACTTTTGGGGGTCCACAGGCCCCAGGCAGATGGTGACTGGCCTCAGTGTTCTGAGCCTTTGGCAGTGTGGTCCCAGGCTCAAAACTGGCATCAAAGCTGAATCTGCATTGACACATTGAACACAACTCACCCCATCTTGGTGAATCCCTGAGACATCACCCCACCCAACTCCTGTACCATCCAAGGCTCTTTCAGCAGCTGAGACGTATGGACAGCTGTCAGGTAACAGCAGGCCTCCGGGTCGTTTGCTGAGCTGCCCCAGGCCCGGTGCTGACGGCCAGCCTTGGTTCAGAGCATGGCCTCGCCCATGCATCTCCAGGTCCAGCACAGACAGTGACCAACCACAGATCACTTTGTAGCTCCTACCAGCAAGCCCTAGACCAGTCACAGGCAGTAGCTGACCTAGGCCTGCACAGGAGATCCTCCCAAGAGCTCCTCCCCAGAACCAGAACAATTGGTGGCCAGCTTCAAACAGCAACAGAACACCACCTGATTAGCCCCAAGCAGCACACCCAGAGAGTGGTCTTGACAGGCACCAGGGCCCACTGGGGAGAATTCCACTCCATAGGGTCAGCCCCCACACAGCAGCTCAAACACTGTGGTCATGGCCAATCCCCACCGCCAGTCAGCCTGAGGGTCAATCCCACCCACGGACATGCCAACAGCAGTCAAGGCTCAACTATAACAGGAGGGCACACAATCCACAAAGGGACACTCTCGGAACATCCTGCTCAGGTGACCAAGGAGACTGTGCCACTGGGCCCCACAGGACCCCTACTACATAAGACCACTCTGCCAAGACTGGGAGATGAAGCAGATCTACCTAATATATAGAAACAAATACAGGGAGGCAGCCAAAATGATGAAACAACAACAAAATAACATATCCCAAATGAAAGAATAGGAGAAAACTCCAGAAAAAGAGTTAAACAAATGGAGGCAAGCAATGTACCAGACACATAATTCAAAACAATGGTTTATAAGGATGCTCAAGGAACTTAGTGAGAACTTCAACAACAAGATAGTAAGTATAAAAAAGGACATAGAAACCATAAAAAATAATAGGTCAGAAGTGAAAAATACAGTAACTGAAAGGAAGAATGCACTAGAAGGCATCAATAGATTTGATGGAGCAGAGGATCGAATCAGCAATTTAGAAGACAAAGTAGCAGAAAACACCCTATTGGGACAGCAAAAAGAAAAAAGAATCCAAAAAAATGAAGATAGTTTAAGAGGCCTCTGGGACAACATCAAGCGTACCAACATGCACATCATAGGGGCACCAGAAGGAGAAGAGAGAGAACAAGGGATTCAGAACCTATTTGAAGAAATAATGACTGAAAACTTTTCTAACCTGGTGAAGGAAATAGACACACAAGTCCAGGAAGCACAGAGAGTCCCAAACAAGATGAACCCAAAGAGGCCCACACCCAGACACATCAGAATTAAAATGTCAAAGTTTAAAGACAAAGAGAGAAGCTTAAAAACAGCAAGAGAAAAGCAGTTAGTGACCTACAAGGGAGCCCCCATAAGACTGCCAGCTGATTTCTCAACAGACACTTCGCAGGCCAGAGGGATTGGCAGGAAATATGCAAAGTGATGAAAAGCAAGGACCTACAACCACGATTACTCTACCCAGCAAAGTTATCACTTAGAATGGAAGGGCAGATAAAAAGCTCCCCAGACAAGAAAAAGCTAAAGGAATTTATTACCACCAAACTGGTAATACAAGAAATAGTAAAAGGACTTCTTTAAGAAGAAGGGGGGGAAGAACAAAGCACAGGTCATGTCACCCCTCTCCTGTAAAGCTCCTAGTGGTTTCCCATTGCTCCTACAGTCAAGGTTAAACTCCTTAGCTTCTTGACATACAGGCCCCAACCCACCATCCCAGCCTCATCCCACTGGCCTCTTTGCTGTCTGACTACCGCCCCTTGTCCCCTCCCTGGAGCAGGCCTTTGTCCACACTTCCCTCTCCCCTTGTCTAATGCATTCACCCTGCAGAGCTCGGCTGCCATGTTGCATCCTCCAGGAGGTCTCTGGCCCCATCATCCAGGCTAGCTCCTCCTAGGATTATTTCCTTAGAAGTGTTCTCCTTTCCTTCCAAGCACTTGACTTGGTTTTAATTAATCATTCATCTGTGTGATTATTTGACAAAAATCCGTCCCTGCACTCCCATTAGACTATAAGTTCCCTGAGAATAAAGATTCTGTGTATTTTTATTCAGTCATTGGCAAAGTCTAGTCCACTGTTTTAACCATCGTGGGCTCTCAATACATATTTACAATTGAATGAATGAATAAATGAATGAGAAGAGACTAATTGCTGTGGGAGCTGGCAGCCCCCATCTAGACCATCTCAACTCAGATCACTCCATTTTCTCAGAGCAAATGTGAGGTTGGCTCCTAGGAAAAGAAATAAGAAACAGGTCCTTCTCAGCCGCCACTTTGATTGCTCAGAGCAGGGCCACAGAATGTTCAGTGCATGGACCTAGGTTTGAGTCTTAACTCCAGCCCTTCTTGAGAAATCCACACTTTATGAAATGAAAAACAGTGATTGCAGCAGGGCCTGAACTGGTAACCCCTGAACTTCACAGGCCAGCTCGCCTCCTGCTAGAACCGTAGGACTCAGTTTAAACAAGCCAACTTTAAGTTTAGAACCAAGGCCAGAGAAATAGGTAGACCAGGAAAATGCTGGAAACCACAAGAGACGTTGTGGTGCTGAAGGGACCAGAACCTGGAAGTTCAGACCCTTGAGTTCAAACTTGATAGTCACTCTCCCAGAGCGTGACTGAGGCTGTCTTCTCGTCCCCGATCCCCATCCCCAAGCCAGCCCCCGCAGACTGCCTCCAATCACTGAAGCCTTTGGCTAATTCCCCCACCACTTTGAGGGGTGGCAGTGCCATCAGCTCACTCCACGGTCCCCACCCCCACCCAAACACATCAAGCCCCAGAGAACCATGCTCTTTGATTCTGCTAGAATTTAAGATGCTCTTTCCTTGGTGAGTCACCTCTGCATTACTATCACCGGGGAAAGAACCCGCTTCTTGTCTTCCAACCCTCTCCTCCCAAAGCCTTTTCAAAGGGAAAGGGGAAAACCACGGAGTAACACCCCCTTGCCGCTCCAGGCATTTTAATGAATTCCAGCCTTCAGGGAGAAGGACGGCTGTGTTAACGGTGCTGGTGAAAAATGAGGGGAGGAACAGTGAAGCAAATTTCTTTTTATTGACTTTTAGTGAGCTATTTAATCCAAACAGCTCATTATCTGCAATATAAATATACTATATAATGGATTTTGCAATAAGAACAATTAGTTTTGCAATTAGCATGAGAATAAGTTCTCCCCAACTGCAGAGAAGGCGAGGCCCAGATATGGGGGGCTGGGGAAGCTGATGGGTGGGGGGAGATGGGCGAGAAAGAAGAAAGCAGCCTGCAGGTGGAGAGGGCAGGGCACCCTGCATGCCCAACTCCAATACCCTGTGTGGCTCAGATCTGCAGGGACGTTGTAAGTAGACAAGAGAGCAGAGCCACGTTGGTGGTTGTTAAAATCACAAACTTTCAGCAGACCTGGGCTCCAGGCTCAGCTCCATCACTTATGAGCTGTGCAACCTCAGGAAAGTCACGTACGGTCTCTGAGACGCAGCTTCCTCATTTGAAAACCTGAGCATCACTGTGGTACCTCTTCGCGGAGCTGTGATGAGGATGACAGAAGGGGCGGCCTCGGTCCCTGGCACAGAGTGTATCCTCAGCAACTGCTTCCAAGGGCGCTGAGCTGGGATTTCTCTGCACCTCCCTGACTCTCCTCCAGGAAGGAAGGAATCACGTCCGTCTAGCTTACCACTGAATCCCAGCACCTGGCCAGTACATAGTGAGCACTTAAATATTTGTTGACTAAATGCTGCTCAGCAAATGAAACTCCATGGCTACTTGGCCCAGCGCCTGGTACATAGTAGGCACTTAATAAATATTCCTTGAATCGATATTACTAAGTAAATGAAACTCGGTGGCTGCTTCCCCTCTGGTCACATGCCAGCAGCTTTGTCTCAGGCATTCTTGCAGATAAGCATCGTGCCAGAGGCCAGCCTGCAAAAAGTACCCCCTCAACAGGCCCTGTTCCTGGACTCTCCCAGCCCAGCTCTCTTGCAGGTTTCTCAGCTAGCTTCTCAGAGTCAGGGCCTCCCACCTATGTCCCCTCCTCTCTGTGGCTTCAGTGCCTTCCTGAGCATGGCTCAAGTTCAGCCCTTGTCCCTCTGGCTGACTACAGTCCCCCACCCCTGCCCTGAACCGGAATGTTGAGGACTCTGGCACTCAAAGGCAATAGG
Source organism: Rhinolophus sinicus (assembly GCF_057876585.1). Taxonomy (NCBI): domain Eukaryota; kingdom Metazoa; phylum Chordata; class Mammalia; order Chiroptera; family Rhinolophidae; genus Rhinolophus; species Rhinolophus sinicus. Next base: position 25,977,916 of record NC_142514.1, read on the forward strand.
GAAGTGTTCAAAGACAGAGAGAGCAGGCTTTGGGGCTTTCCAAGTGCTCCAAACACAACAGACGGCAGGGGTTAAGGCACGGACTGTCAGCCAGATGGCCTGGGTTTGTATCCAGGAGCTCCATTTCTAGCTATGTGACACTGGCAAGAACCCTAACCTCATTTGCCTCATCTGTAAAATGGGAACAATAATCATTACTTATGGCCTAGAGTTTGGGGAGAATTAAATAAGAAATCCATGGGAGGCACTAGTCCCTGTCACACAGCAAGAACTCAGCCAATGTTAACTGCCGTCGTTGTCGCATCCTCTTACGGATTATCAAGACCACACATAGACCGCATTCTTGGGACTCAACTCTGCCACTGCCTGGCCTCTCTCCAGGAAGCTTTGCTGAACGTATTTCATGTCTTCATCAGTCCCTACCAGGTAGCAGGCTCGCTTTCGAATACTCCACACACATAATGTCATCTGAGCCTCATACCTCAACGAGGTAGGTGTAGGCATTGTACAGGTGGAGAAACTGAGACTCAGGGAGGTGTGAGACTTATCCAGGGTCATGCTACCGACCAGCGGTGGAACCAGGACTCCACCCCAATCTCCCTGAGCTCCAGCCTCTTCCCCAGGCACTAAATGTGACCCTGAAGACACGAGCAAAGGCGGGGAAAGAGTCCTTCTATTCTCCACTTGAGTCTCCAGATGTTCCATCCTGGGCCCAGCTGGGCTACTGGCCAGTGGCTTGGGCAGGACCTCAAGGGGAAAATGGGATGGTGCCCAGGATCCTGAGCCCCAGGATTTCTCCCAGTCAACCTCAGGGTTGCATGGTCTAGGCAGTAGCACAGCCAGGCTTCCTGTACTCGCCAGCGAACTCCTGACCTTGAGGCTGAAGTGACGTTCGGGTCCCTGCAATGGCTGATTGCGGTTAGGTAGTCAAACATCTGGCACATACAGACTCCAGGCAGAAAACGGAAGTTTCCCTGACACATGGACACACAGGTAAAGAAGACTCAACTCCCGCCTGCTTAGGAAGGAGGATGGCTTGAGGATCCCCACAGGTGTGAGGCCACCCAAAGGCTGATGGGAGTTTCTCTGGAAACAATGGCCAAGAATGCTGGCTTCAGAGGCTCACAGCCCCCAGGGTAGAGTCCCAGTCCTGTCATTTACTTGTTCCATGACCCTGGGCTAGTCACGTGTTCTTTCTGAGCCTCAGTTTCCTCATCTGTAGAGTGGGGACAATCATGATATCCTACCTCCCAGGGCTGGAGCAAGATGACACATGGAAAAGTGCCAAACCAGACCCTGACACCCATCAAATGGAAGCTCTTACTGTCATTAATATTCTGCTTTAAATGTGAGGCTCTGTGACAAGACAGGGAGTAAAACGAAAAGACAGGAGCCCCGGGAGGCGTCCTCTTCGGGTCTCAGTTTCCCCACTTGTACCAGGGTGGGCCTGCAGTCCCCAACACCTTTCCTCCTCTCCCTGCCCTGCCCCTCCCTCTCCCAGAGCTGCCTGATCTTGGCCCCAGCGGGGGTGGGGGGGTGGCCCTTGAGCAGGAGAACAGAACACAGAGCTGTTAGTCACGGGTGTGGAGAGGTGCAATCCATCGGGAGGCTGGTGGGATGCGAGGGTCATCTCCATTACAAACTGGCTGTGATTAAGCCATTACTTACCGTAATGGGATCCTTTCAGTTGGAGGTGATGCCTGCCACAGCTGATGACGCTGGCCGGGCCACCACAGCCCGGCAGGCTGCAATAACACAGGCTCCCCTCTCTGTGACAGGCTCAAGCTCTCACGCTCGTCGCAAAGTCCATTTTCCAGCACAACTGTGTACACTTCCCCGTGACAAATGCCTGCTTTCCTTTAATCTGTTACAAGCTGAAGAGGCCCAAAGGAAGCGTTCCATCACGGAAAAAATGTTTTTATAAGCTGCTCTTTGAGGGCCCCTGAGTGAGGGGCACACGGCAGTGCGTGTCAGGATGTCTTTGCACTGATGGGGACTCAGGGGACCCAGAGCCACGTGTAGGAGCGGGGTCTGCTGCAGTGTGTGGTGAGGAGAGTGCGGGTGTCACACAGGCATGTGGAAAGTATCTTCATGGGTCTGAGCTTAGGGAGAGAGTGGACTGTGCATGGGAAGATGCATGTCCTTTGCGTGTGCATATGTGTGAGTGCAAACACGTGTCCATGAGTGAGGCAGGAGGGAGTGTAATATCTGCAGCGTGTAAGGAAAGAGAAGTGCCTGGGGGGTGGGGGTTGTATTCAGAAACGTGCATCGGGATACTTAGCGCCTGCACAAGTGTGCAACAGCAGCTCTGTGTGTGTGTGTGTGTGTGTGTGTGTGTGTGTGTGTGTGTGTGACGGGGGGAGGTCCTGTGTCTGCACACACCTGGGTCTATGGGTGTGAGGGTGAGGGGGGGTGCCTGGGTGAGGGTCGGCCTAAGGGCCTCAGTGCATGCGGAAAGCATGTGCGTGTGTGAGCACTCATGTGGATACCTGAGGGGGCAGTGTGGGGCATAACAGCATACCAGCTTCCCCAGGCCTCCTAGGAAGATGGGTGGGGGCCCTGAGCACAGGCCCATAGCTCGTGCCAAGGTTGTCCCAACACCTAGGAGCAGCCTGGCAAGCTGGGGATTCAGCCTGAGCCAGGGATTGGGAATGGGGATGGAGGGGGTTCAGAAGCCAGGGGTGCTCTCCCCCAGCCTCCATTCTGGGCGCAGAGTCAGGGCCTCAGGATGGAGACCATCTGAGAAGGTGGCACTCAGTTCCAGGTTGAAGCGAGAGACCATAAAAGTCCTGTCCACCTGAGGATGGCCATGGGGTAGGAGGAGCAAGGCAGACTTAAGGACAGTCCAGAGAGGACGCTGGTGATACTGGAGCCACCATCCAGCCCAGACCCAGGGCTCGGAGAAGCCAGCCCAGGGGAGCATGGCTAGTGGAAAGGAGAAGCAGCTTCATTCCCCGGAGTTACTAAAGGGTCCTGCAGCCTGGGGCTCCCCAGTTTTCTGATCTAAGTAATGTGCCTGTGATGCTGCAGGGCGACAACGGAAGGAAACGTGAACCGAGCGTCCCACACATGCCTGATCCTGTGCCAGCTGTCATCATCGTTAGTATGGATGCTGCTATGCACTCAGCCCTCAGCACGCAGCAGGCCCTGTGACACAACTTTGTAATCAGAATCCCCCTGCACTTCCTAAAAAATCTTCACTGAGGACTGAGTCTGTGTCCCCCACGCATGCCGTGCGCATTATTTACGATGATCATTATAAACATTCTCTGTCAGACACACGCATGTGCCTCACACACGTGATTTCATTTATAAATAGCAATTAATCGTGATAACAATGCCTTGCTGAGTCCCTAACGTGAGCTGCCCACATGCCAGGCACAGACTTTACATCTACAGAACGTGAGGACCTCCCTGCGGAAGGTGAGGGGCAGGGCGGGCAGCAGAGCGCCCCGGGTCCCACAGCCAACAAGCCGAGGACCCGGCATTGAACCCATCTTCATAGAGCCCATCTTCAAGGAGCCTCCTTGAGGGAAGTTTCCAGCAAGAACATCGCTCCTGCCTGCTTTTCACCCTGGAGCCTCACACTGGCTGAGCAAAAGGTGAAGCTTAAGGGACACTTGTTCACTGACTGACGGAGACTGTGCTGAATTCATCAGATCGCTGGGAACTGGTGGAGTTGCCCACTTCGACAGGAAAAAACTAGGAAAGCGCCAAGGAAAACCTCCTGATCATAAAACAGTCCACCAAATACACACAGTGGCCTCTGTAAAGTTTCACTTCCATGTGCATTATCCTGCCCAAGGTCATGCAGCAAGGGAATGTCAGAGCCAGGACGCAGGCACGCCCCGTCTACTACCCACTCTCCCAGAGACCCCCAGCTGGGAACCAGCGTGGACTTATTTTTCTCAGTTGCAGAGAAGATATACTGGAAAATGTATGGTTGTGTCTTCTGTTGAATGTTTGGTCTACTTTTTAGAGAGATGTATGCAAACATAGTGATCGGGATAAGGGCCAGATGAGGCTGAGGATGGAATTGGTGAACGTGAGGACAGCAGAAGGCAGGAGTTTCCTACAGCAGTTGTGCCTCTGAGAAGGGAAGAAGAACAGAACTCAGACATATGGAACCCCCACTGTGGGCCAGACATGGCACTGGGCCCCTATACTGATAATCCCCGGTAATCACCCCCCTCAAAAACGCAGTGTCCATGCTGCAAGGGAGGAGGCTAAAGCTCAGAGAGTTTAAGCAGTTTGCCCAACATTGCACAGCGCATCACTGGGGAGATAGGATATAAGGCCAGATCTGGTGGGTTCTTTTTCCCACACATCAAATGTGGGGCAACTGTGCGCCCCACTTCTGGGCCCTCTTGGCATAACCGTGGACCCTATGCATCCTCCCCCTCCATGTCCTCAGCTTTCAGCTGCACTATGAGCACTACTCGTTCTGAGGCACCAGAGATGGAACCTGAAAACTCTTTGCCCCGGGAGCCAGGCGCCCATGCCTCCATGCTCTGCTCTGGCCCTCCTTCCCAAAACGCTGGCCTGGGATCCTCTCTCTGCTCTTTGAAGGACTTGTTTGCTCCTCGCAGCCCCTTCCCAGGGCCTATACTTTGCCGACCTGGGACCCCACTGCTCCTATGGCACATGTCCGGGTCAGAGCAGGAGAACTCTCTCTCTTCCCTCATCTCATCCTCAGTGGATTCCTGTTCTGTCCAGCACATTCCGCAGCAGAGAAAGGATCCAACACTGACCACATGGGACTCCTTCCTGAGAAATGGCCCCTTCTCCAGATCATGACCCTGCCTGAGCTAGACCTTCCTCAATGGGCACTTTGTTCATCTCTGGCGCAAGAAGTAGCTGGCCTGGTAAACGGAGATGAACTCCTATTTCTCCTTCAGATCTCAGACCGAACATCGCTTCCTCAGGGATGCCCTCCCCAGCCCACCCCAGACTCTCATTGCACTGTACACTTGTCCCTCAGATAACGCAATGCAATTTGCTACCAAACCATAAATAGCATAATGCAGCATTGGAAGTTTGCTGCCCTGCTAGGCCGTGCACTCCTTGAAGAGGGAGAGGGGGCACTGCACTTACTTTATTGGCCTATGAATCCCCAGCATTCAGCACAGAACTCTGCACATTATAGAAAGGCAATAAATATTCCCTGAATGAATGAATGCTCCAGACAGAGTTGGGGCTCCCTCCCCTGGGCCCCCACAGTCCCCTGGACACAGTTTCCTCACTGCACTTATCACGCTGTGCCAGAAGTCTCTCTTTTACTATCTCAAACTCACAGCCCAAGAGCCAAATCTGTCCAGTAATAGATTTAAAGTAAATGATGTTATGTATTTTAAAAATCAACATATTAATTTCTCCCAAAGAATAGGAAGACCTGGCAAGGCAGAGCCACTTCCCCCCTGGCAACAATCAGGTAGAGCTGGTGGTATATGCCCTCCCTTTAAATGGACCCCAAGTTTCCATATTGCCAAAGTCCCGATGACCCCCTATTCTTCTTACCCCAGACCTGTTTCACTCATTTCTATTACCTGCCTCAACATAGTAGACATTTGGGGTTGTGACCTCTTGCTCTGTTTCCATAACCCTTTGGCTCCCCTCAGACCGTGAACTTAGATCGGAGCATTCCCTGCATAGGGCCTGGCGCAGAGCACAGGAACAGTAGGAATGGCTGAATGAGTGAATATAAGCCAGAGCAGAAGGAAACTACAGGGAGTAATGAGACCAAGTGGAGCGAACCTGGGTGTTAGGAGAAGAGAAAGCCTTCCCTAGGAATGGGAGCACTGCATTTTACACTCTTCAGGGATTAGTTAAGAACAGATAATTGAGTGTACCAAACACTTTGTATTTTGTCTCATTAGCTCCTGTGATGCTTGCCATGCTTAAAGCTGGGGGTGGTGAGTAGATTAATCCCATAGAACTGGTTTAATAAATAGAAATCCACTTTTAAATGTCTCCCAAGGATGGAAATCCTCTTTGCTGTGTCCTGGCTTCCAAAAGCGGCCTGGGATGCTACTGCCACCTGGTGGTAATGAGTACATATTGCAGGAAGAGCATTCTAAAAGGAAAACAGCCAGAGCAAAACAGAAATTTTCAAGAACCTGGACCCGCCTCCCAGGAAGAAACAACCTTGACAAAGGGAAGGTACAAAGTAGGGCAGAAATGACTGGTTTGAAAGAGGAATTATATTTAGTGTAATTCAAATCACAATTACTGACTATTTGAGGTGCCCGAGTTGGGCTAAATCTGCCCCAACTCCCAAACGTTCTTAACTATAATCAAGAGGGAGATAAATAACTAATTTTAATGCAAGGCTGACTGAGGTCCAAATCCATAACTGTCAAATTCTCTGAATGTGTATGTTCTAGCTCAGCTTGAATTAACACAATAGCTGATAATATAAGCCCGACTTCGAGCAAAGGGCTTTCTTTATCTTTTACCTCTAGTAAATCTTTACAACAACCTTTTAAAGTAAGCACTATTATTATCCCATTCTGCAAATGACAAAACTGAGGCTCAAAGAGGTGAAGTCATGTGCCCATGGTCAAAGAGTGTGTGAGTGGCAGAGAAAAGATTCAGATCTGGCTTAGGTCTTTTGCCATTTCTTTACAGTCTCCTGCCTGCTCTAGACCCAAAGCGGCCTCTTTGAGATTCCAGGACCCACCTGAAATAAGCATCTCCCCTCCCTGTAATCTCTGCAGGTCTCTGGAAGGACCAGATAAGCACAAAGAAAAGTGTTAGGCCTGCCCACCTCATGCCTCCCTGTACCCCCTCGTCCTTGGCCTCTATTCCTCAATGCCCTCGCCCTCTGGAAGTGCTCTCAGGCCCTGCCTGCCTGTCCTGATCCTAGAGCTCCAACCCTCCATCATCTCCACGCCACGTCCACAGACCATCTGGGCAACGTGGAGCCTTGTTTGCTGACTGGCAAGTTCTCAGTATGGGCCTCTGCTCCCCAGAGAGAAACACAAAACCATAATTGTCCCCAGATTGCCTTGTGTTCTTTGTGGAAAGAAACAATACACAGCCTTTGTGTTTAAAAGAAAAATTACTGAAACAAAAAATTTCCAGTTCACACACTTTTGAATTGACAGGAAAAAAAGCAAACATTATTTCCCAAATCTATGTTCACTGGGAAGCCTCCTTTTATTATATTTATGCAAAAACATGAGCCAAAGCTCATCCTACGCCCCTATAAAGCACGTTCGATAATAAAATGCAAACGCTGTTTGCAAAGAATTACAGAGGATCAAATTCTGGCCTATTGTGAGGAGTAGTTTAAAATTAAGAGTTTTGAGCTTCATGTATCCCAATTTTATTTTGCAATAATCCATGTCTTTAACTTACCCTGTTTATATTTGCTCCGAATAATGTAGCCAAAAATCCACTGAACAGTGATTGTGAAAAGGGTAACTCATTATCTGCTTTCGCCCAGAAACAACAGCGGAAGAAAGGAAGGTGTTTGCTCGTGCTCCCAGAATTCTTTGGAAATATTTGCTTTCAGACATTTTGTAATATTGTGCAGTGTGCACATTTCTGCATGGGAGCTTTGCAATTTTAGAAAGATACTAAAAGGAGCAGAAAGGAGAGTAAAGAAGGTTTGTACCCATAGCCCAGGTCACAGAGGAGCCTATTCTGCATACCCACCTGAGGAATTCTGAGACATTGTCATGGCTCTCTTGGGAGCATTTACAGAAGGGCCCACAAGGAGGATTTGGGGTGGTTGCTGGAGGGATCTCACACACTATGGGGACTCAGAGATGCTGAGTCACTTTCCCCAAGTCACCCAGGAAGCAGGTGTCATGGCCATGAAAGGAATATGGAAAGCCAACCCCCAGTGTTGAAGAGAATACTCTGGGGAGGGTAGTGGTTGCAAGAAAACCACCCTAAGCCAAAGGATTCAATAAGTATATGGCTCACTGTGACAGTAAGCAGACAGCAGCTTCCTCAGTGCCATCAAGAACCCTGGTCACCAGAGCAGGAGAGGACATGAGACAGAGTCCAGCCCCTGTGCCTACTGGTCACTCCCTAGAGACTGAGCCCCAATCCTCTCCAGTTTCTACACAAATCCTCTGCAACTTATGGATCACAGAGGCTTTCAGATGTTCTCCACGACTGGCTCCTTTGGGGTTCGCATTGCCACCTGGGCTGCCACCTGCATTTCTGTTCCTCCATCTCTGCGTGCCCTTCTCTTTCTTCTCCTTCCTTCATCCATCTTGCTCACTGCTCCTCTTCCCAATACTGCCAAAAGTCACATTAAAACTCTCTGACCTTTATGTAGCATGCTTTGCTCTTTCCAGAGCACTTTTTCTTACACGAATGCTTCTTAAACTGGGGTACACACATCCCTGGCAGCTCCCAGCCATGGGCCAGGGAGCTTGTAGAGCCACGGCATTAGAATTACCCAATGGTAAATAACTTAAAATGCTGTCTTTGTGTTAAAAGAAACAACATGGATATATTATGGAGCAGAATGCAAAATGCACATAAATTTTTAAGCTACACTAAGACTTCAAATAAATTGCAAGCTCGTGGTGGGCTTCTTTAAGCTACACCCTCAAACCCCCAGGGTACCTGTTTACTCTCTCTGCCATTAGGTTTCACGTTGGCGGAAAACTTGGAGATGCTCTGGCTGACTTTATCACTTGAAATCCTCACAACAGCCCTCTAAAAAAGCCAGGCAGTTTTAGAGATGGAGGAATAGGGACGCAGATGCTGACTCACTTGCCCCACGTCACACAGCAAGCAGGTGTCAGCGCCTAAACACTGTCCAGGTATTTTAACTCCAAGCCCAGTGCTCATTCCACACCAAGCTGCTGCCAGGTGCCTCAAGCCGCGGGGGCAAAAGGCCCTAGAGACAGAAAGTAGTGGACCCAGGGCTTGGGAGAACGCTTTGCGATTCTATAAAGTCCTCCCCCATGACAAGGGGTTTCTAAACTCATAGGCAAACAGAGGCTTCAGCCTGGGAAGAGTAGACCCAGGTGGTTACAATTCTGACATCACCCAGATAAACCGCTGTCAACCCTGGATCCAGGCTCAGAAGCTGTGGGCAGAGTCTGCAGTTCTGCCCCCAGTTCTTTCTGGTAAGACTCAAAAGACAAGGGGCAGGCATATGGGGCAGGCACAGGTGGCCCTGGCCTCTTTCTCAATGCCCAGAGCTGTCAGGGCAGGTGGTCCAGCTCCCAGGCCTCTGGGCCCAGCAGGACTCTGAAGTCAAATGCTAAATGGTTGGCTGGAGGCAGGATTTGAATCCAGGTCAGGCTGACTCCCAAACCCTCACCTTTCCCATGTGGCCACGCTGCCTGAGGTTATGAAAGGAGTCCCATCCTGGGGTGAGGAGGCCTGAGTTCTAGCTTCTCCAAAAGTTGCTGAATGACTTGGGTCAGAGCCTTCACCACGCTGGTCCTACTGCACTGGGGGTCCTTCTAGCATCCAGGAGTTCCAGAGCCAGAGCTACCTGAGTTCAAATTCCAGTTCTCCCATTCACCAGCTAGCTGGTCTTAGGCACGTTACATATTTCCCATACCTGTGCCTCAGTTGCCTCATCTGTAAATGGGGATATGATTCACGCCTAGCTCATAGGATTGCTATAAGGATTAAATGAGTTAATTCAGGCTGGGCCCTTAGAAGAGAGCATTCTACAGAGCAGTGCTCAATACGGTGAGGTGTTATTGTATAAAAATAAGCGTACAGGGAGCCAATTGGTGACCCCAAAAACCCCCACCCTTGCAGTAGTGCGTCTGATTGGTGGGGGGTATGGGAACACACAGGCCACCCTTTTTCCTGATTCCTGCTGTGTCAGACTTAAACAGCTGCCCTAGAATTTGTTTACAACTGGTGGCAAAAGGGAGTCATCTGCCACTTCCTTGTCTTTCCAAGGCCCAAGGCTTGGGTGGGAAAAGCTTTTATAAGAAATCACCAGGGCCCCTCCCAGGTGCCTTCCCATCATGCCCCAGATGCTCAACCCCTGAGTCCCATGGCTGGCATTCCTTCAACAACTATGCATTGAGCATCTACTCTGGGCCAGGCATTGGCTGGGGCACAGGGGATACCACAGTGAGCAAATCCAGACACAGTCCCTGGGTGCCTAGAAGATAGACACTAAACAACCCACAGTGAAATGACAGGTAGTGAGTGACAAGTACTAGGAGGGAAAGCAAGCCAGAGAAAGGGGATCGTGATGGGAGAGGTGTTTTAGATAAGGTGGTGCCGTAAGGCCTGTCTGAGAAAGAGACAGATTTATCGTGTATAAATAATACTTGACCACTTTAAGTTGCTAGGCCTGGCGCTTTTCTCGGTCAGCTAACCACCGACATGATGGTCCCCTCTGTGAGCCTGGAGGCCTGTGAGTAGGACTAGGAGGACGTGAGCATGTCAGGAGGGGACACCCTGCAGTCAGTGGATTATAGAATTTGGGGGAAGGTTCTAGGGGTGTTTTCCTACAAGTACACTCAGGGTGAGCGTAAAAATCTGGGCTTAGTAGAAGGGTCCTGAGCACTGATGAGGGCACAGTACAAGGACAGTCGCAAGGCCCCATCTCCACGCGCGTCCCATGCAGAAATGGCTCGAGGTTAGAGGACGTCCCACATAGCAAACTTCCAAAAGGAGAAAATTAGTTATAATTTGAATTTCTCAGCTTTCTAAATGGTGAAATAATGGCCTGAATTTAAATCTTCCAAGGTAAACTCGGTGGTTTTGTTTTCTACTGTTCGTAGAGCTAGAACTAGTCTGTGTTCAACATTAGAATTTATCAGTAAGTTATTTTAGTGTCAGTTGTTTGAATGTTACTGTATATTGCATGTCTTGATAGAAGGATTACAACCGCACACAATTCCAATAAAAAATACACATCAGAACCTTAAAAATAAAATGTATATTATAATATTAGAAACAATATTTATTAACAAGTAAAGAAGCAAACTATAAGGTCAGCTGAGTGAAGAACATTTCTGGTAAAGGCAACGGCACGTGCAAAGGCCCCGAGAATGGAACAAGCTAAGGACTTCGAATTTCATTCTCACTGTGAGAAGGTAGATTGCTCTTCAGAGTAGACAAAATAGTAGATGCTGATTATGCCTATTAAATTCAAACATGCGAATCCAGGAATCCAGAGGGTTTACCCACCTTGTCCAAGGTCACTCACCATCCAAAAGACCCTTCTAACTTTATTGAGACCGAAAAAACAATAGACTACATAGGAGCCCCATGCATATTAAAAAGCCCTGTTTTCATTAACAGAAAGGGAAAAAAACATGAATGAACACAGCCTCCTCCTCATACTGAACAGTTGTATTTAATGTACAGATCACAGAGGCAGGTAACTCATACACGCTTAGTAGCAAATGGAAAGATCAAAGCAAAATAAGTTAAAAAGAGACACAGCAAAGAGGAAACTGCTTGTCCTAACCAGCCTTTTCAAACTGCTTCAGGGCACCCTCGAGGGTCCTGTGAAATGCCAGGCTCACGCTTGTTGGTATTTCTGACGCAGGCATGGCCTCGCCAAGGGCGTCCACAGGTTCTCAGATGCCTCCTGGGATTCAGAGGCTCACGAGCTGAGATGGCGTGAAGCTCGTGCCCGGGGCTGGGCATCGTGCTAGATGCTTTACCTGCATTGTCTCCTTTCATTCCCCAAAATGTAGGGATTATTTTCCCCATTTTACAGATAAGAACACTGAGTGCTGGAGAAGTTAAAAACAACTTGCTAACGGTAGGAAGTTTAATTTGAATCCTGGCCAATTCAGGAGATTTGTAAGATCTTGGTTAAGAGTAAACAGATTGGCCCTGAGATGGGAGATTGTATTCGGTTGGTGCAAAAGTCATTGCGGTTTAAAAGGTTAAAATTGCAAAAACCACCATTACTTTTGCACCAACCTAATAAATGACGAGGCCACGCTTGGAAGAGAGGAAGGAATAGAGAAGCAACATTTGTTGAGGCACAGACGAGGCATCTCTCTCCCGTGTCTCATTCAATCCTCCTGATTACCCTGCAGGACAATGATTGTGAGTCCTACATTCAAAATGAGGACACCGATGGACCTGCCCAAGGTCACCAGCTAGTAGCAGAGCCCAGATTTCCAGACAGGTGCATTTGGCGCCACAGCCGACAGCTGCTACCACACCTGGTCATGGCACCTGGGGTGGCGGGATCAACCTGTCCTGGGAATCACAGCACCTGGAATGTGACCCCAGCTTTTCCAGTGACTTGCTGTGTGACCTTGGGCCCATCACTCCCCTCTCTGGGTCTCAGTTTCCTTGTCCATGAAATGAGGAGATGAGTGGGATAAACTCCAAGGTCCCCTTGAGAGTAAGACCCTGAGTTTGTTTATGAGAGTCAAAAAGCCACACGCAGGGCAAGACTGGTCTTTTGCTGACTCCTCCTGCCTTGGGCAGCAGAGGAGACAGAGGAGCAAATCCCGGCTTCCATGTCTGTGTGCTGCTCTCACCCTGACCCGTCTACCTCCCAGCTTATGGAGCTGTGACCCTCGACCATCAGAGATCTGCCTTCATCTCTGCCTCCTCCCTCCCCTCTCCCTATCCCCCATGTCTGCTCTGCACCAAACCCAGTGCCCTCTGTCTCATTAGCAACTCCTACATGGGCTCCCTCGTCTACACCCCGTCTTAGCTCAGACCCTCTCCATCTCTGCCACAAGCCATGCAGAGCCTGTGCCTGGTCCCCTGGCCCCAGTTTCTTCCATGAGAATGGCCAGAGAGATCTTTGTTGGAACAGATCTTTTGCCAGCTCCAAACTCACGAATCTCTCCCAAAGGCCTACAGGATAAATCCCTTAGCATAATATTTGACATTCAAAACCCTTCAAGACCTGGTCCTAATCAGCCCTCATCAATTAATTCCCATCTACCACCCTCCTTCTCCTAACTCCCACCTACATGTCCGTCACGCATCCTGCTTTTCCACCTAACTGCTGATACATGCTGTTCTTCCAGTCTGGAATTTCCCGGCCTCCCGGCCTTTCCACTCTCCACCCTGACCTAGTTCAAATGCCTTCCTCCCAAATAGCCCAAAGAGGTCACAATCCTTCCCATCTCTCCATTCCCATGAGTCTTTTCATGGCACTTGGTACAGACTATGATTTACGTGATTAGGTATCTCCAGTGCCCAGCCCCCATCCTGACATACGGAATGGATGTAGATGCATATTTGATGGATGAATGGAAGTCTGACATCTCATTCTCTCATGTTCCAGGGATTTGTTTTCTTCTAGAATGTCAAGTTACCCAAGAAAGCTCTGTCACCCGGAGCACTACTGCTCACATACGCAATGCCTCCCAATGTCCCCTTCACCCTCGTCCAGGTATCCTGCCAGCATGGTGCCCAGAATGTTCTCTCTCTCTCTCTCTCTCTCTCTCTCTCTCTCTCTCTCTCTCTCTCTCTCTCCCTCTCTCTTTCTCTCTCTCAGTGTCCTCCTCCACTGGCCTGTGAGGACACTAAGCCCCTCCTCTCCCTTGTCCACCTTGAACCCTAGAGCCCTGGGTCCAGCGTCAGGTCAGAGAGGGACAAGATGAAAGATGCATCATAGAAGGATGTGAGAAGTTACCATAACTAGCTCCTTGAGACACGCACATCAGTGTTTTAGGAGCGAGGTACAACCAAAAAAAGATCAAAATACGTGACAATCCATCCAAAAGTGAAAGCCCGTACAGCACATAAAATGGCAAAGCAGTGCTGACAGATGACCGTGGGGTACTGTACAGGGAGAAGCTCGGGGGGAATCTGGTTGTATAATCTGACTCCATCCTAGCAAACAGAAAAGGTCTGAACGGGTACACACCAAATGTTATGGCGTCTATTTCTGGACGGTGGAGATTATGGGTTATTTTTACATATGTCTTCAAACTTTTATACTATCTGACTTTTTTTGCAAAGAGCATGAATTTTTATGTTCAGAGAAACAATAATGCTATTTCCATATTGAACGAAGAGGATGAGGAAGAGGGCAGAGAGAAAAGGAGGAAGAAAAGCTAAATTAGAAATAGATGAAGACAGATAATTGCCGCCAAAAGACCTCTGAACTTCTCCCAACCCCCACGAGGTGCCCACTGCCCAGGAAAGACGCCCTGATCATGGTTTCAGAGCTCACCCCAGACCCCAATCTCCTGCCTCCAGCCTAATCCTCCAGGAACCCGGTTCCTATGGCACCTAACGCTCTGCTCCACCCCAGGATTACAACCCCATCCGTCCTGCCGTCCTGCTGTCCTGCCTTTGGCCGAGAGGTCAGAGAGGGCATCAGGACTGTTGATTCCACCAACCCCTTTTGTTCATCTTACTCTGAACAAAACACAAGGGCAGGAAACCTAATGCCTTCCCTTGGTGCCCATGAGGAAAGACTCAGGCAGAGACACTGCACCAGAGGCCAGCGTGGCACCGTCTGAAGACGTGTTCCTTTAAGGCACAAGATAGGAAGCCACAATGGAGAATTTGAATTGGTTAAAGTCTGGATGTGAATCTCCAAACAGAAAAACTGCAGGTCCTGGCCCCTCTCCCTAGTGTCAGGACTGCCTTGACCTGGTTATTTAACTTCTCTGTGCCTCTGTTTCATCACCTGTACAATGGGAATAATAAGAATACAGACGTCACAAGAGTAGTGAGAAGACTGAACCAGGTAACATATGCAAAGCCCTTGGCATAGACCTGGCACACAGTAGGCACTCAATAGGTAATGGCTTTAATTATTGTTGGCAGAATTGTTCTAATCCTGCAGCAAGTAAGTCATACACATGCCGGGACCATTGGCCGTCCCGCTAACAGGAACCCGGTGTGTTCTCATCGGTTACCATCAGGAGGCTGGAAACGCCTGAGGGATTCTGACGGAGGGAAAATCAATTGGGGTTCATGCACGGGGGAAAGAACTGCATTTGTCAGGGGAGGATTGTTGCACAAGAGAAATATGAAGGGCTCCTTTCAGCTCATCCTCTTTCCTCCTGGAGACCATCTAGCCTTATTAAAAACACAATAAGGAGCATGGCTCCTGCCTCCATCATGTCTAGTTGGGAAGCAGACACCAAGGCAAAACAGAAGTAGGAAGGAAGGCATCTGTCTGTGGGTGCCGAGGCCTCAGGACGTCTCTAAGGAGCTACATGGAGAGAAGCCCATGTGTGTGGTGAGCAGCAAGAGCACTCCCGCCAGGAGTCAGCCCCTCATGTCCTCTAGTCAATGAGATGTGACAGGGCACAAATAAACCCAGGTTGTGTCAACCCGTCATGTCACTCTTCTGCTGAAAAGTCGTCGGGGGTGCCCTGCTGCCTGCCTGATGGCCTCCAAAGGCCTGAACACAGCACCCAAATCCTTCCCAGATCAGCCATAACTGACCTGCTCCATCTCATCTCAGGCCCATTCCGCCTCCTTTCCCGTCACTCTGCCTCCTCTATTCCAACCCTGCCGAACGCCGACTCCTGCACGCCTCTGCGTCTTTGCCCATGCTGGACTCTTCTCCACATGACACACTTCGACACCTCCTTTGACACCCTGTTCAAACGCCTACTCCTACACCTGTCTTCTCAAGCAACCCCAGGAATTATGGTCTCTTTTACCTGTGTGTTTCCAGAACACTGGATGCAGATGTTTATTTCAGTGCTTATACACTATTTCATCTATTGTGAGCTCTCTGAGGGCAAGGTTTATGTCCTATTAATATCTTAATAATATAATAGTACCTGGCACATAGTAGGGGTTCGGTAAATGTTTGTCTGATAAAATACAGAGAGACAATAAATATAAGAAAAGTGCTCAACCTCCTTAGTAATAAGGGAAATGCAAACTGTAACTAAAATAAAATGAGATGACATCTTCACCCATTGGAGTAGCAAAAATTGTAAAAGATTGATACTATTCAGTTCTGATGATGGTGTGAGCGCATGGACTGGTGGGAAGGTTACTGCTACAATCTTTCGGAAAGAACTATAACTTCATCTGCTAACAGATGTGTACATCTGGTGACTCTTTAATATCACTATTATGAAATTATCCTATAGAAATAAAAGCACCAGCATGTAAGATGTGTTAGTTACCTATTGCTACATAACAAATTGCCCCAAAGCTTAGCACTTTGAAACAACACACACGTATTATCTCATAGTTTCTGTGGGTCGGGAATCCAGGCACTGCCTAGCTGGGCCCTCAGGCTCAGGGTCTCCCACGGGCTGCAATCAAGGTGCCTGCTGGGGGCAGTCATCCGAAGGCTTGACTGTGCAAGGATCTGTGTTCAAGCTCAGTTATGTATTGTTGGCAAGATTCAGTTCTTCCAGGGTTTATAGGCCTCGGTCCTCAGTTCCTTACTAGTGGTTGACCAGAGACCACCCTCAGTTCCTTGCCAGGCGGCCCTCTCTATCAGACCAAGCACAGGACAAGAACCAGAGAGAATACCAAGAAGGCAGAAGTTACAGTCTTTTGTGACCTAATCATGGAAGTAACATCCTATTAATTGTGCCACATTCTAGTAATTAGAAGCAAGTCACTAGGTCCAGCTCACACCCAAGGGGAAAAGAACCCACAAGGGCATAAATACAAGAGGTGAGGGTCATTGGGAGCCTTGTCAAAACTGTCTACCACTCTGTGTGTGTGTGTGTGTGTGTGTGTGTGTGTGTGTGTGTGTGTGTGTGTGTGTGAATCATGAAGAAAACTATGAAAAGAACCCTCCAAACCCTTCACAGGGGTCACTGTGTAGAGGGACAGGATTAGAGAGGTAGAAAAAGTAGGAGGAGCAAATTCTTGACTTTTTAAAATAAATCCCTATTTTGTTTGACTTTTTAAATAAGTTAGCATTTGTTGTGGAAGTTAAAAATTCAATAAATAGTAATAAGAGGTAATCAATGACCAAAGTGTCATAGGAATTGAAAAGGGGAAAATCCATCCTGGTTTGGAGAGAGAAGGGTAGAAAATCAGGAAAGGCTTCATGGAAGAGACAGTGTTTGAAGTGAGTCTTGAAAGATGAGCTGGGTCGGGACGTGCAGAAATGACAGGAATGACATGGGAAGGTAAGAGGACACCAGAAGGCAAGTTAACTGTTCCAGGGCCAAACAGTGGGTGAGGTGTAGACACGACGCAGGTCCTCAGCCAAGGCACCCAGGCCAACCTGGCACGTGCCTACCTGGCTTTCTCTATCCCTAAATCAGAGGGGCTGCAGAACGGCGTACTGAAGAACTGAACCCCAGGGCCTCTCACAGAGGCTTTTAGACTTTTGTACCTGCTCAAACTACTTCCAAACTCCACAGTCACAAGCACCAGTCCCGTGCTAAGAGGTCCCTGGGCCAGGGCCATGAGGACCTCAAAGCCTGTACAACTGAGTGTCCCCAGAAGGACACAGCAAGGGGAGGAGAAGTGCCAATACTGCCTCTCCCCATGCCTCCACTTAGGGGGACCCTCCACTGGTCTCAGAGAGTCCACACTCTTGTTCTGCGGAGCAAACCCCTTTTATCTCCCTGGCTATTAACTTCATTAACCTCCTCCAAGGAGAACAGGCTCCATCGGCACCACAGGACGTGCTGGCCCTTGCTCAGTGGTCCCGTCAACCACAGGGAAATAGGAACCACGGGGCTAGACCCAGGAAACGGGTTGTGGTTAGTACGTAAATGTACACCACAAGAAAATCAGTCCTTCAAAGACTCTCCCTGATCAGCTGCTCTGGGACATGCCCACGCTGGGCCCAGAGGAAGGGGAGAGGCGGAGGCCCAGGTCTCTGCCCAGTGCAGCTCTGGGCCAAGTGCGGGTCCAGAAACCTGCATTAGACCATTCCTAGCAGGACGTGTGGCTCATAAGGGAGGTGGGGAATCAAGGACGGTGTCACAAAGAGGAGGAGACAAGTGGACTGGGTTTTGAAGAGTGAGTAGGAGTTTGATGGAAAGAAAGCACAGACAGTTCAAGCAGGGGAAACAGCAGTGGCAAAGACGAGGCACCTGGACTGGCAGGTCAGTGGAACTTGAAGGAGGAGACGGGGAGGGGGTGGGGCCGGAATGGCGGGCGGTAAACGAGGAAAGGTAGGCGAGGACCATTCCTAAGGCAAAGCGCGACAAGCTTTCTTGACTATCACCTTGGAGCTTGGGGCTCATTAAAGATGATTTTTAAGAAGTGGAGCCTCTGGAACGAGATATGGAGGTGGGTGAAGAAGGCAAGACAAGGCAGGGAAGAGACTTTTACTTATATCCTTCAGGTTTTTTTAAATAACAAGTCTATATACTGTTACAATACATTGTTTAGTATTTCAGACTTTCTTTCTTGGCTAGGATCACAAATCACTGACAATAGCTGCCATTTGCTGAGGATTTACTCTAAGGGCTTTATGCACATTATCTTGCTTAATCCTCACACGACCCTCTGAGAAGGTACTATGATCCCCAATTCCCAAACGAGACACTGAAGGACCGGGAGAGCAAATGACGTTGAAGGTCTCATACACACACACAAATAGGTGAATGAGCCAGAATTTGAACCTGGGTCTGCTGACCCCAAGCCCATACTCTAACACTCCACCCCACAGCCCCCTTAGTAGCACACATGACAGGAAGGCAAGTTCATCACTTTCACAGATGCTGTGAGTCTAGGAGACGGAGCAAATACTCAGGACAGTAGAGCTGGATTCAAGCCATCTGGATAGGCTTGTGCCCTGGGCATGGGGCCAGTATGCCAGGATGGAATATACCAGGCACAGACGTGATGTGCTGGACATGGGAGCAGGGTCTTGCCCAAGGACAGGTGGGAGATGTGTGTCCCACCTGGGACTCGTGTACCCTGCTGATCCCAGAGGCTTGTCCCTGCCCTCCTAGGCCCTGGGCCAGGACACTCAGGCTAAGAAACCTCATCCCAGTAGAGGCAGGGGGCAGATAGTTGACTGGGGATGAACTCCAGGCTGACTTCAGCCCACAGCCTCTGGGGACTGTTGGGCTCCCCGTCTTTTCTGCCCTTATCGCCCTCCCTGCTAGTGGCCCTAAAGAAGCAGGGGCCCAGCCCTGAACCATCGGAACCAAGAGACAAGGCTGAGACAAGGTTGGGCTGTTGGGGAGGTAGAAAAACCCACTGTGTGACCTCAGGGACTTGTCCTAGGACAGTGGTTTTTCACTTCTTTTAAGCTGCAGACACTTCTTTCAATTGAATCTTATCTAGAACCCAATATGTAAACTAGATAAGGTAGGAAGAAAGGAAGGTTGTCCCCAACCCCAGGGGTCCCCAAGAGGTCTGAAGGGGTCAGCTGAACACAGTGTGAAACCCACTGAGCGAGATCACTTTGAAAGTCCCCTAGCTCAGAAATGCTATGACCCTATAATTCCTAGTGAATAATCATAGAAAAATCTAACACACATTGAGCACTAACTGTGAACCAGACACTAAGATAAGGACTTTACACAAATTCTCTCATTTAATCCTCATCATAAAATCCTCATCATAATGTAGGTTCCATCACATGGCAGAAAC
Source organism: Rhinolophus sinicus (assembly GCF_057876585.1). NCBI lineage: Eukaryota > Metazoa > Chordata > Mammalia > Chiroptera > Rhinolophidae > Rhinolophus > Rhinolophus sinicus. The sequence continues at coordinate 25,997,350 of NC_142514.1, forward strand.
TGCACCAAACGCTATTCTCTCTTTCCTCTAATTAGACTTGAAGCCAGACGCATGGATAGACTACATTTCCCAGCTACCCTTGCAGTGAGGTAAGGACATGTGACCAAGTTCTGTCCAATAGCATGTGAGCAAGAGTGATGTGTGCCATTTCCAGGCCAGGTTAAGGGAGGGAGTGAGCTCCCCACACTCTATTAACCTCCAGCTGTCTGTCAGAGACGGGACCACCAAAGTGACTGTAGAAGCCTGGTGTTGAAATGGTGGATTTGGGTCCCTGAATTTACCCAGTGTGGTAGCGCCCTCTGCTGACCTAGAGCCCCTAGGTGGGGACCTGAGAAACAAATTTCTATTCCATTTTAGCCATCTCAGTATAGATGTCTGTGTGACAGCCTTTCATATCCTTATTTCTCAGCAGAGGAAGGTGAAAGAGATTAATTTTCCAAGATCACCCAACTAGTGACAGAATCTGGAGCCATTCAGATTCTGGTTTGAGTGATTCTAAAGTCCCTGCACTCAAACCATGACACCTCCCAGATGTTATAAAATTAATAATGCCAAAACTTGGAGCAACCAAGATGTCCTTCAGTTGGTGAATGAATATGTAAACTGTGGTACATCCAGACAATGGAATATTATTCAGTGATTGGAGAAATGAGCTATCAAGCCACGAAAAGACATGGAGGAACCTTAAATGCATATTACTAAGTGAAGGACGCCAATCTGAAAAGGGTATGTACTATATGATTCCAACTACATGACATTCCAGAAAGGGTACATCTATGGGGACAGTAGTTGCCAGGTGTTCAGGGGAAGAGAGGGAGGGAGGGATGAATCATGGACCATAGAGGATTTTTAGGGCAGTGATACTGTAATGGTGACATTTGTCAAAACCCACAGAATTTACAACACAAAGAGTCAACCCTAATGTAAACTAAGGACTTTAGTTAATAATGTATCAGTATTGGTTCATCAACTATAGTCTATGTACCACACTTGCTCATACAGATGTAAATAACAGGGGAAATTTGGGGAGCAGGTATACGGGAACTCTCTATACTTTCTGATCAATTTTTCTGTAAACCTAAACCTTCTCTAAAAATAAAATATGAATTTAAATACATGTGCACACAACTTCAAGAAAAACTCATGTAGGAAAAGAATATTTTGCCACGTGCCATGCACTTTGGTCAGCACTCATGTAATCTTCCCACTGATCTATGGTGTAGATACTGTTACTATCCCATTTTTTCCAATGAAGAAATTAAGGTACAGAGAGGCCAAGTAACTTGCCCAAGCCAGGACAAAACTCCCATCTATTTGGCTTCTCACCACCCTCTCTCCCCAAGACCTGCTCCTTCCACCTTCCATGAATAGTTGCCCTCACCAGGCAGGGTGCCAGGTCCCCAGCCCAGAAGAGCCTGCAGGTTACAGTGTACCAGGCCCCTTTTCATGGGAGCCATGTTGATGAAGGCTCACAACCGCCCAGTGAGGGAGGCTCCAAGGTCACCCATCCAACCAGACCTCCAGACTCCCTGCGCAGTGCTCCTGCCCCTGCAAGCACCTGCTCAGAATAGATCAGTCCTGGAGATCCAAAATGGCCGAGGAGATAAACACTGCTTCCTTCCATGAACAAATTAAAATTACAAATAATTATAGAGGAATCAACCTGGAGAACCATCTGAAGTCTGGCCAAACAGAAATTTTATAACTAAGGATATAAAGAAGCCACGTCGAGACTGGTAGGGGGGCGGACACATGAAATGGGCTCCGAGTGGCAGTTGAAAACTGGGAGGGATATCTCAGCCATGGAGGTTCCCCCTGGAGAAGGGAGAGACCCCAGCCCCACACCGACCTCCCTAGTCGGGAGTACTGGTGCCAGGAAGAGGAGCCCCCACATCTGGCTGTGAAAAACAGTGGGGATTCCGACCATCCAGGAGGGACAGAAGGCAATGGGAAACCCAGACATCCTCTTAAAGGACCCGCATAGACTCACTCACTCGCATGCACTCACCTCGGGCTCCAGCGGAAGCACAGTGACACGGGGTGCATCGGAGGCATACAGGGGGACAGACTGAGGTGTGTGGCTTTAAGGCAAGAGCTGGAGGACAGTTGGCATTTTCCTTATATGGCGTTCTCCTCCCACGTAGCCAGCAGGCTAATGCCATCTTTCCTGTGTTGAGCCTTCCCCCTACGCTTATGGCCAAATCTGAATCTGATTGGTCTAGTAACCTCCGCTGCTGCGACCTGGGACCCCACTCCACCCAACTCCCTCAAGGCCAGAGGCACTTTCTAGAGAGCATTGCACTCTTTCTTAGAGAATTATAAGAGTCCAACAGACCCCAGGCGGGTCAGTGTGCTCTGAGACTTTTACCAAGTAGTTTCAGGCTCAGCACTGGCACCAAACCAGAATTTATATTACTTGGTGACCACAACTCTTCCCACTAGTCACTTTCTGAGATCCTGTCTCACCCACTTGCATACCACATGAAGCTTTATCAATGGCTGAACCTTAAGGGAGCTGGCAGGTGGCAGCAGGCCTTGGGGTGTCCTGGCATTTTTTTTTAATTAGTTTCAAGTGATGTCCTGGCATTTTGCAGAGCTACCCGAAGCCCAGTACTGGCGGTAGACATCCTTGGTACACAGTGTGGCCTCTTTCATATGCCACTAGGGTTAGCACAGACAGCGAACAACCACAGAACACTTTGTAGCTCTTACCAGGTGGTCTCCGGCCGCATACGCAGTGGGTAACCTGGGCCACAGGTAGTGGGTGAGCTGGGCCTGCACCGGAGTCCCTTGAAAGAGGCCCCACAACCAACATACTTGGAGGTTGGCTTTAGACCACAGCAGAGCACCACCCAATACATATAGGGTGGTCTCATCAGGCACCAGAGCCCACTGGGACAAATCCCACTTAGTGGGGTAAGCCCCCCACACAGCAGCCTGTAAGCTGTGGATGTGACCAAACCCCACAGCCAATCAGCCTGAGGATCAATCCCACCCACTGACAGGCCAATAGCAACCAAGGCTCAATTATAACAGGAGGGCACACACAACCCATATAAGGGACACTCCTGGAGCACCTGGTGCAGGTGACCAGGGACACTGTGTCGCTGGACCCCAAGCGCACCTACTACACAAAGCCACCTGGCCAAGACTGGGGGATGTGGCAGATCTGCCTAATACATAGAAACAATTATTTTCAATGTAAATGGATTAAATTCTCCACTCAACAGAGGGCTGAATGGATTAAGAAAACAAGACTCTTACAACATATGCTGCCCACAAGAGACTCACTTCAGATTGAAAGACACACACAGACAGAAAGTAAAGGGATGGAAACAGATATTTCATGAAAATGGAAATGAAAAAACCAAAAACAAGCTGGGGTAGCAATACTTACACCAGACAAAATAGACTTTAAAACAGGCTATAACAAGAGATAAAGAAGGACCCACTAATCCAACTTCTGGGTATTTATCTGAAGAAACCCAAACGCTACTTCGAGGGGACATGTGCATCCATATGTTCATTGCAGCATTGTTTACAATGGCCAAGACGTGGAGGCAGCCTGGGTGTCTGTCAGTAGAAGAATGGATAAAGAGGAGGTAGTACATATATACAATGGAATATTGCTCAGCCATGAAAGGGAATAGGTTCTTGCCATCTGTGGCACCATGGATGGACCTGGAAGGTACTAATGCTGAGTGGAGTGTCAGAGAAAGTCAGATGAAATGTGATTTCACTTATATATGGAATCTAAAGAACAAAATAAATGAACAAATCAGAAATAAACTCATAAATGCAGAGAACATTTCGATGGTTGCCAGATGGAGGGGGCTTGGGGTGAGTGAAAAAAAGGGAAGGGATTAAGAAATACAAATTGGTTGTTACACAGTAGTCATGGGCATGTAGGCTATAGCATAAGGAATATAGTTAATAATACTGTAATAACTATGTATGGTGTCAGATGGGTACTAGATTTGTTGGGGTGATAGATGAGAGGGGGCTGGGGGCAAGGTGAAAAAAGGTGAAGGGATTAAGGAATACAAACTGATAGTTACAAAATAGCTAGGGGGGTGTAAAGTACAGCATAGGGAATATAGTCAATGATATGGTAATAACTATGTGTAGTGCCAGGTGAGTACTGGACTTGTCAGGGGGATCACTTCTTAAATTATACAAATGACTAACCACTATGCTGTATACCTGAAACTAATATAAAGTAATATTGAATGTCAACTGTAATTGAAAAATTTTTAAATGGGAGAAAAGTGAAGGGGAATAGAGGTTTGAATCTCCAGGTATAAAACAAATAAGTCATGGGGGTGTAATGTACAGCATGGGGAATATAGTCAATAATATTGTGATAGCGTGGTATGGTGTCAGATGGTTGCTGAACTTATGGTGAGCACTTCTTTAGGTCTATAAATCTTGAATAACTATGGTGCACATCTGAAACTAATATAATGTTTTATGTTAACTATATTTTAATAAAAATCTTTTTTAAAAATGTTTTTAAAAGAATAAATCAGACCTAGTGCCACTGCACCCTGCTACACACACAGCCTTCAACTTTGTCATTTGACCCTCAAGCAGACAGGCTTTAGCTATCCAGGGGACATGACGCCCTTCAGCACTTACACAAACTAGCATTTCTCACCAAGAACTGAGGGTCATTTGGGGACATTTTTTTCCTGGAGATTGTCTAGATCTCCTTCAAAATGCATAACCACACCTGCACATTAGCACAAGGCATCACTTTCCCTGCTCTCTGTAACCCCTGGAGGGGAACTGAAGGAATGTATCAAATTCTTAATTTAAGAAAAAATCCCCGGTGCCTGCATGCGGTGAAAGGGCCATTTCGTATATTGGAGATGTTAGGAAGAAAATGCTGCCTGGAAAAATTCTGATCTGAGTGCAGTTTCTGGGATGCAGGCCCTCCCAGTGAAAGAAATAGGACCGGAGGCAGCTTTGGCATGTAAAGGACATAAATACAGTCCAGGGACAGCGTGATGGCTGACTGTCAGGGTGGCCCATTACCTTAGACAGGGTGAGACCATTTGAAACCTACTGAGTTTTATTAAACATGCTGACTCCATCCCACTGGAAGTGACAGGGAAAACACTGGAGCCCTGAGCGCAGCCTCAAAAACTATCGATGCGTCTGAGAATGAGAGACCCCCAGTTTGTAGTCCTTTCTGTGGAAGGGCCCACCAAGTCTCTGGGATCGGACAAGCCTCATCATTTCCTAGCTGTGTGGTCCTGAACATGTTAACATCTCTGAGCCCTCATTTCCTCCTCTGAAAGATTGACAGATAATTATACGATTCAATGAGATAATGCAGGTAAAGCACAGAGCACATTGAAACATTCGATAAACATTAGTGATGTTGTGATGGGGATGATTATTTAAGAGCTAGCCATGTTCCTACAGATTATCTCATCCCCTCCTCCCATTACACAGATGGGAAAATTGAGGCCCGGAGAGTGGAAGGCACTTGCCCAGGATCACACAGCAAGTTGGAAGATCTGGGACTAAAACATATGTCATTGTTTCTTAGGCCAGGACTTTCTCCACTGCACATACTAGTCAAGTTTTGAGAGTATCTCAGAAATGTGTAGACTATTCCAACAGCTATGTAATTTCTACAATGGAACCAGGTCTGGGACAAGGAAAGAGTTAGATGTCCTATTCCACCAGAAAACCTGCAGTTCCCATTCAGCTGCCCTAAGGGCTGGGATCTGCCTTGGCCCCTCTACGGGAGGAGATGGTTAATAGGAAGTAAGGAGTGTGGTAGAGAATTATTTCTGCTTTACATCACACATCTCGACTCCTTGAGAAGCCAGCAAGGGGATATCCAGGTGGGTCATCAGCTCTTCAACCCAACCGCACTCAGCAAATCAGTCAGTCACCACTTCTTAAACTCCATTCCAGAAGTTAGCCCTTTTCTGTCCAAGCCTCCCAGGAGGCAGCTCCAGTTTTCAGGACTAAACCAGGCATTGAGCCTTTGCAGGTATTCTGGATAGACATTGAAAGGGCCTACCAGGGAGGCCGTCTGCAGCATCAGAGTCTCCCAAATCACTCCTTCGTGTGCCCTTCTTAACCCTGACGGGTGGAGAGGACCTGATCCTTCTGAATGGGCAGCTGGTTGCTCAGCTCTCTTACTCTCCTATCTTGGAAGCACTGAAATGTCAACGTCCTGTCCCTACAAGTAGGAAGACGATAGAACCCAGGCACGTACCCTAGATGCGTTGGGTTTGGAGAGCACAACTGGCCTTTGTTTCTTTACTGACGGTATCCATCATTCTTGGTCCCCCATGGCCTCTAGTAAGTGGGACCAGCCACATTCTGTACCACATGACCCCATCACCTCCTGGCCACAGCCAATTGTTGAGAAGGAAATACCTGACTCAAAGGCAGCCCATCCATTGGGTGGCGCCATCCTAGAAGCTGGCCACAGTCATATATGGAGGAATTTGAACGAGGAGATTAAAAAGGGTATTTAGGGGTGGGCACTAGAGCCAACGGCTATGTGGATGGGGGGAGGGGTGATGGAGAAGTAAGGCAGCTTAGAGAGTCCTGTTATCTCAGATGGCTGAAAGAAGCATTTACAGGGTGGTGGAGGGTTGGTAGAGAAGGTAGAGAATAAGAGTCTCGGAGGGACTAATAGAAGGTAATATGAGTTAGAGTTCCTCTCCCTGGGGTGGTGGGAAGACTCCTGAAAGAGTCTAGAAAGAGAAGCAGTGAGACCACAATGGTATCCACAGAGCAATGAAAGCCAAGCATTTTCATAAAAGAGGTTGGAAATAATCCCTAGAAAGGGAAATTTCTACAAGACACCCAGATATAAGAGGAACAGGTCCCTGAGGTTGAGAATTGATGGATACAAGAGAAATTCTCTCGGACCCTGGACCAGGGCTCGCCCATGGGCTAAAGCCATTTCCTCCTTACCAGTGGCAGCTGCTTTGAGCACCTGAATGGTTTGTTTTGGTTTTTCGTTTGTTTGGTTTTTGGTTTTGTTTGGTTTGGGGTTTTTTTTCTTCCTGAAGAGAGTAGCAGAGACTTGGAAGTTAAATTTCTGAAAATGCATCAAAAGGCAAGAGAAAACCTTTGGCATATTTCCTGTGTTTAGAACGAAGACTGGCAGAACTGTCTAGGCCGGAGCAAGAGAGAACGGAGACTTTTTATGATGAAAAACCTGTGGATGATCAGGCTGCACGAAAGCCTAGAGGGACCCCCTGAATTCTTGCTGCTAATGAAGTTAATTGGGGAGGAGGTGGCATGATGGCTTGGAGAAGACATACCTGTTGCAGAGGCATACCCGGCAGCAGAGTCAGTGGTGAAAGCCTGGCTCAGGCCATGGCACAGGGGCCGTGTCCGGCATATTGAGCTGATATCCACAGCACTCAAGGCTTCTGATGGACTACAGAATTGTACGCTTAAAACCTATATAATTTTACTAACCAATATCACCCCAACAAATTTAACTTTAAAAGCAGCACATCAAAAGAATAAATTAAATATTGGACAAAAACCCTCGCTTCATGGAGTTGCTCCGGCTGTGTTGTCTGGACCAGAGTTGGTACTCATTACACTCAATTTCCCTTTTCTCCATTCCAGTGAGTAGCTGTGCCTGATATAGAGATAGGCCAGGCACATAATAAAGGAGTACAAAATCATCTACTTAATTGTGAAAATTATAGGGAAGCAGATTTGGGCTGTACTAAAGGCAGGCTCGCACCAAAACCATCTCGGGCTAAGGAGCGTCCCATCACAAGAGATATGCAAGCCCATCGGGAAATCACTAGGTAGGCTCTAAGGACTCCTATAGCGCCAATAAATCATGACTATAAAAAGCTCAGTGAGTTTAGGAAGAAGACTTTTCCCATCAATTTCAGAAATGTTACGTGTTTATTATGAAGTGCCCACCTCCATTCACTGCTGATGGGATTATAAATTGACACAAACTTTGCAAAGGGCAATTTGGCACAATGTATCAAGACCCTTAAAAATATCCACAGCATTTGACCCTGTGGGAATTTGTCCCAAGGAAGAAATTCACGATGTGCCCAGAGATACAAGTACAAAAATGTGACTTGTTATTTATAATAGCATAAAAAGAGGAAATAATTGAACTGTCCAACAAAAGAGGATTGATTAAATAAGTTAGAACACAGCCAAAAGATGTAAAACTACGCTTCCATTAATCTAGTCTTTAAAAAAAAAGAAAAAGCATATGTCCAAGGATAACGTGAGGATTTTTTCCCCACAGTTATCCCATAGAAAAGAGAAAATCTCTTTAAATTCAAGTTCTTACAAAAAGGCTCCTATTAAGTGTGCTGTCTCTTAGTTACTTTATTTTAAACAACAAAGTACTGTTTGGGGAAATCACATTAGACCTCCCTGACCTCAATCAATGCTAGTCTGGGATGTTTAAAGAGGTCACCTGCCAGAATTGGCCAAAAGGAAGCAAAGAAATTTAACAGGGATTAGTAATTACTCTGAGGGTTACAACCTCACAATTGCAAGTGTTGGCTGTCATTGTAAACAAGCCCTTAAAGATCACTTTTAAAAGCAATGCAGTAAGTGGTTATGTTGTAGAGATCACTAATACACACTTATGGGACAAATAAAAAGACTGTCCTTATGTTATGCAAATAGGTACTTGCGGCTTGGCGTTCAATTTCCAGAGACAACATGGTACACTGATTGCAGAAGTGTTGCATCTCAATCTCAAACAAGTTAGACAAACATGGCAACGCTGTGCTGTGGAAACCTATGACAGGTGAGTCACAAAGCAGCTTCCAGGTTGATGAAAGCATCGATCTCCAGACTATGGGTAGTCCATATAAAATGATAAGTGACAAAAACAACAACAACAACTAATCTTTATAAATTCAACATACTTCATGTTACATGTGGTTTTAAATATCTTTGTGTACCTAAATTTATAAATTAAACATTATGAGTAAGCATCCAATGATTTCTTCTATATATTCAAGTTGGCCCCAAAACTCTTTACTGAATCTTCCATTTGAAAAAAATTGGGCCTTATGATCCTGGCTACTGCATATTTAGGCCATAGATAGATAGTGATGAGAGAAAATATCTATAAAATAATATTAAATAGAAAACATAAATTGAAAATGTTCTAGTGTACACAGTGGACATAGAAAAAAAGGCTAGAAAGAACTATTCCAAAATGCTAACAGCAATTATATCTGGGTGGTAAGATTATGAAGTACATACGATTATTTTTCAAGTTTCTTTTTAAAGATAAATTAATGTTTTAACCAAGGGAAATAATTTTTTAAATGTTTTTGTAAAAGTGCCGCCTTTTTTAGATTCTCCTTTAGGGCTGTTAGAATATCATTTGTCCCTTTGCATGCCCCAAATCTTCTGGGAACTACAAGATATGATGGAGGTGGGGGATTTTGATAGAAATATATGCACTGACAGAGGGAGATGTGTGTGATACAATAATAAGAGGGAAAAGGCAGATTACTAAGCATGACAATCACATGTATGTAGTATGATTCCCCCTCTGAAAAAGAGAGATGGGGAGAGAGAAAGAGAGAGAGAGAGAGAGAGAGAGAGAGAGAGAGAGAGAGAATATATGTGATAGATATGTTTACATAACCATAGAAGGAAACCCACCAAATTGCCAACAGCCACCCAGGGTGGAGAAATCCTATACTCTTCTGTAGTGTTCATTTTTTCATTTGTGTGGTACATGTTTATAATAGGATGTAATCACTTTTTGCTGATTCTACTGAAATAGGAAAATGCTGAGGGAGAGTCCTATCCATTTGCGTGGCTTCACTGCTCTGCAAAAAAATAAAATAAAATTAACCAGTATTTTCCAAACCCCCCAAGCCTGTGGGGTACAAAGGAGTTACAGCCACAGCAACAAGGGGCATGTCCGTGGCTCTAGCCCCCATCTGCTACTGCAGGATTTCTAGTCTCTGAGAGGACACAAAAACACATTTGAGCACGAGTGGCTGTTGGCTGAGCGTTTCCTACATGCCGGGCACTGTGCCAAGTGCTTTGCATGCATTAGCTTACTTAACCCTTACCACAAGCTTCTATCCACTTTACAGGTGAAGAAACTGAGGCATTGAAAGAATGAGGGTACACAGCCCATCAGTGACAGAGCTGAGACTTGACCCCAGGCAGCCTGGGCATTCCGTGGGTGACATATGTGCCACAAACATCCTCTCAGCTGCCACATTCACATCTGCCATTTCCCCCCTTTTGTGATCTGGTCCCATCAGGGATATCAGTCACCAAAGCCTTTGCTGCCCACTGAGCCAAAGGAACAAGCCACACGCCTGAGGTGGCAGCCAATATTTACCATGGAGGGCACCAATATGAGGGCCAAGAATCCTGCTTCCCAAGGTCCCCGAGGCTTCCAGCATCCTCCACCACCACTGGGTTGGGGCTGTGTGGCCAGAGTGCTACTGAGATTGAATTGCTAGGATAGCATCTGGACCAGTCCCAGAATTTCCAAATTCTGCCTTGGCCCAGCCACCTTCCTCCTCCTAAGAGGTCCGTAGGGAAAGAGCCCCACCAAGAAATAACAGAGGACCAGAGCCTTCTTATGAGCTGATGTCTGGTCCCAACCCAGAATGCTGGGCTGGGCCTTTCCTAAACGAGGCTGCTCCACCCCCTTTCCCAACCTCATCTCAGACCTCACTGCTCTGGAGCAAGACCAGCTCTAGCCCCCATCTTGTTCCTGCCTCCAAGGGCAAGAGAAAAAAACACCACACAGAAACGCAGTAAGAGGCAGCAACAGCCCCAAAGCCTGTCCCCAGGCTGAACAGGCTACACCCTCCACAATACCTTATTAGGATGCCCAGCTGGGGATGAGGGGAGAGAAGCAAAAGCAGAGAATTCAACCTTCTCTCATTTCAGAGAAGCCCTAACCAGGGCCCCTATGCTATCTCTTTCAGGAAATGGAAAAGAAAAGGAACAGCACACCCACAAACCCTAGATGTGACTTGGGGTCCTTAAGAAGCATCCTTCTTCTTTTGGGGTGGAGAGGGAGCACAGTTTCTTGCCTTCCACACTGACCCCTCCTTGGGGAGGACTATAGTGGGCGGTCAGGGGAGAGGGGAACCCCATCTCAGCTGCCTCAATGCTCCATTACTGCTACAGGTAGTGGCCCTGTCGCTGTCATGCCATCAATGGGACAGCTGGACCTTCAACACACCAAGACCACTTTGCATTCTCTGAAACCCCATGCTAACCTGGCACCATCACCCCAGCCCCCATTCCTTTTGTGCCACACAGTCTAACACAGATGATACAAGTTGGACCCTAAAAACACCTCTTTGCAGACCTCCACCCCCATCACTTTCCTGAAACAGGAACCCAAATGAAGAGTAGAATTGCCCCTTCCCTAAGGCAAAGCTGGTGGACCCACTTTCACCTCCCTCAGGACGCTTTTCCACCCTGGTGATGTCCTCCAGCCAGCCCTCCACCCTTCCATCCTTGCCTAAACATGCCTAATCCCAGGTTAGTTCAGGATTGAAAGAGACCTTCCACCCATCTGCATTTCCACTTCCCTGTGTTCACACATTCTTAAAATGTAACTGTTTTCCCCCAACCTCCCTCAGACAGAGTTCCCATCCTTGGTCAGTTTGCCCCTGAGGTGGCAGAGAGCTGTAACCAACTTCTCAGTAACACTGGAAAAGATCAAAGAAACATGCAGTAATGTGCCCTGCAGGGGCTGGGGCTTCTGGTCTGCAACCCCTTCGGAATATGGGAAGGACCTAAGTTCCTCTGGAAACCAACATCCATTTCCCCTCTCAGATTCTATCTCCTCCTCAGTCTTGCTTTTGATCTTGTTTTCAAGCCAGAGATGAGCATTTCCACGTTGACTCCGGCTTGATTATAACTGACTCTGAACCTTTCTAGTGATTAAAGTAGCCGCAAGGCAATGTTCCCCAGAGAGCTGTACTGCAGGTTGAATAATTCAAGGCATCCCTTCCAGAAGGCTGAGAAATCTGGGAGGAAAAAAAATCAGAGAGCGGAAAACTTTTTTTTTTAAAGAAAAAGTAATTTCTCCCATGCTGACTACACAATAAGTACTTGATAAAGGTTGGTTAATTTTGATTGACATAAACACTTAAACAGAAATCAAATCGAGAAACTGGCAGTGACCTGGCAGGGTGGGAACAGGATATTGGATGCTTCCAGCAAGTGGGGCAATTCAGATGACTAACTTCCTGCCTCCCCACTATAAAATAACATACGTGGGAGCTTCTGAATTTCCCTGAATTAGAAGGAAGTTTGAAATGAGGACAGTAGAAGGACGGTTAGAGGCAGCCCCTGTTGCCCTGCTCCACATGATGGGCTGAGGTTGAACCCAGGAGAGGGGTTAGGAGATGAAGGAGCTGTTTTCACTAAGAACTGATTGTGTGGACTGTGGGTCCAGACCAGCTGCTTTGGTGCCCACGTGGCCAGGTTTGGCATGAAGCAGAAGAAAGAAAGTGGGTCTTCTCTCCACCTCAGCCCTGGCTTCCTGTGGCAGAGTTCAGAGGGACATGAAGCAGTGGTAGAGCAGAACCAGGCCATCTGCACCAGGCAGAGTGCCCAGGAGGTCACCTTCTGACCGAGGGCATCAGCAGTAGTCGCAGTGGCCAGTTGCTACCTTCAGATGGTGAGCAGTGGGCTTCCCCAGGAAGGAGAATTGAAGAAGAGGCACAGACCTGAGGGCCTGCTACCCTGGGCAACCCAGTATAACCAGGGAAGATTTCCGTGGGAAGGGGAGACTTCCCAAAAAGCAGACAGAACCTGCAGCTCTTACAGTCAAGGACGAATGATATTGTGGCTGCCTTCTCACCCACAGGCTGGTGCAGGCTGGATAGTTCAGGTTTTGGAACTTCCTACCCGGAACTGGTCCAACACAGAGAGAGAGAGACGGAGATTCGGGCCTCATGTCAGAGGCTCTGTCCAGCGTGTTGTCAGCACCTCGCCAAGCTGGAATCCCAGCTGCTGCCGTTGCTTCCTGAGGTTGCACAGTCAGCATCCACAGAGCCAATTCATCTACCTGTGGTTTAATGAGCATCAGATGCTGTGACCAGGGACCTGGAGGCCCAGAAAATTCCAATTCCAAGCCTACTCTTTATAGTCAATGAGCATCACAACCCAACAGCCTGGACAGTCCAGGGGTTCAGGAGCCATAGAGCCAGCAGCTGGGGCCTCTCCCCAGACATGGAGCCCCAACTCTAGAGGACAGCAGTCTTAGTGTTCCAATATCAGAAATGTCTCCACTCCTGGGAAATAGCCAAACAATTGGAAAACGGAACCTAGTGTTGCTCTGGAACAAGAGGAGCAGTTAATGAATAGACACCCCTTCTACTTCGAGGGTCTCTCCTCCAGAAACACAGCAGGTTGGCGAATAAGACTTGATTACCTTGGGAAGAGCCCAGACAGAGAGGTTCAAATAGGTTAGCTGTGCCACACCTATTGGGTTCTCTGCCCAGCCCCCCTTTTCCAGTAACCTCCCTCTTCTTCCTCCAGGTGGCTATAGCAATGGGCCCCCACTGCCCTTTATAGTGTTCCACAGGACCACGGTGGCTCTACCTCTGTGACCATTGTCGCTTGAACAAGGAGTGGGCATCTGGTCTAAGCTGGACCAATCAGAGGACCTTCACTGAGGATTATGGGAAACTGGTGATGGGGGGGGGAGAGAGAGAGAGAGAGAGAGAGAGAGAGAGAGAGAGAGAGAGAGAGAGAGAGAAAGGAAGAAACTAAGTCTTACTGGGCACCAAGAACTTAGACACTGTGTGAGGGGGCCCTTTCCACCCACCCTGTGGACCATAAAAGCAAAGAAACTGCCTTCAGAGAAATAAACAGAAAGGAACAGAAGGGAACAATGGAGTTTGGGAAAATCCCAAATAAACTTTCTGTAACGTTCCCTCCCTGGTCCTCTAAGGACCACGGGCACAATGCTCCATTTTCTGCTGAACTGTTTCTCTTCCAGATTAAACATCTTTAGGTCCTTCAACTGCCCCTCGGGGACGTGATCCGGAATGCTGTCCCCATATTAGACGGACCTGGGGTATCTCCATTCCCTTTGGAGTAGAGCATCTGGAAATCAACCAGATCTCTGAGCTCAAGTGCTCTGAGCAGCTGTGAGAAGAGGGTACAGACCAGCACCTCCCTCTCCTCGATTCACGCAGCCCCCATCCATTGCTCGTGGCAGCCATGCTATTTGGTTGGTTCACATGAGGCTCAGAGAACACTAAGACCAGTGTATTTTTTCACAGCAGCTTTTGTAAAGCTTCATTTTTCTCACTTTCCTTCATTTCACTTGAGTAGATCTTTCGTGATACCAGCCTCTCATCATCTGTCTCTCTCGTTTTGCTTTCCTCCCTTTTTCCCCAGGTTCCTCCCGCTACTCTGCCTCCTACTACACGCCACGCTGAAGCCAGGTGGGAGCTGCCTAAGATGCAGATTGTACCACCTTGCACCTGGGTAAGCCTTTCCATGGCTCACCTGACCGCTAGGACAGAGTGTAAACCCCTGGGAGTAGCAGTGGGGTCTTCCATGCTCTGCCCAGCCTACCGCTCCAAACTGCCTCCCTCTTCCACACGTCACAGATGACCTCAGGCCCCCTCAGCACTTGTTCTCATGATGCCACACTTGGGCGCACGCTGCTCCTTCAGCCTGCAGTGCCTCTGTCGCTGCATCATGGCAGGCAGCTTTGGAGTCAGACAGACTGGGCCTGAATCCGAAGTCTGCCAACTACGTCGTGTCTATAACCCTGAGGGACCCCATTCCCTCTCTGAGTCTCTGTGGACTCAACTATAAGTTGATAATAAAAACATCCACTTTGCAGGGCTGTGGAGAGGACTTCAAAGAACTTAGATAAAGCATCAAGCACAATGCCTACGTACATATAACGTGCTTACTACACTATATGCCCACAGCCTGTACATCTAGGCAACTCCTATTCGCATAGCAAAACCCAATTCCAGTGTTAGCACAGCCATGACGTCTCACCTGATTCCCTACTCGGTCCTGGATTCCAACAGCGTTCTCGCCTCTGACCTCATAGCCCCTGAAACGTGCTCCTCTTTGGCTGCATGTCCCCTTACCGTAATCATCATCTGCACCCGGTCTGCCTTGCCACCCTCAGGTCTGAGCTCCTCCAGGGCACAGACCGGGTTTGGTTCCCCTCTCCAACCCCCAGGACAACGCCTGGCATGCAGAAGAGATCGTAGATGTTTATTTCATGGGATCGCAGTGAATTATTCAAATCTTAACTGAATTTTGTCACCCAATATACTCCCCACTCCTCCCAGCTTTTAGAAGTTGCACTTCCTCCATCGTCAATAACAATAACAATAGCTAAAGCTTACTGATTGCTTCTTGTGTGCCAGGCACTTTCTAAGTATGTATCTCATCATTAACTCTCTGAATCCTTACAACCATCCCACAAGGAAAGCGCTGTTATTAACCTTGTTTTCCAAATAGGGAAGCTGAGGTTCAGGGAGCTGTGTTTCATGTCCAAAGTGAAACGGCCAGGAAATGGAGGAGCCAGATTTGAGCCCACGTGCTCTGCTTCCAGCCTATCTGCCTTTTTTTGCTTTTATAATTTTAGGTTTACAGAAGAAGTACAAAGATGGTGCAGAGTTCCCAAATACCTTCACCCAGCCTCCTCTAATACTAATTTAATATTAATGTCTCACAGAACTATGGTATATTTGTCAAATTAAAAATTAACATTGGTACAATATTAATAACTAAACTACAGACATTTATCGGACTTACTCAGGCTTTCTACTAATGCCCTTTTTTCTGTTTCGGGATCTAATCCAGCAACCCACGTTGCATTGAGTCATGACATCTCCTTGGTCTCCTCTAATCTGTGACCTTGACACTTTTAGAGAGTAGCAGTCAGGTATTCTATTGACTATTCCTCAGTTTGGGTTTGTCCGGTGTTTTCTCCTGAATAGTCCGAGGTTATGGATTTGCAGAAGCTTATCACAGAGGCACAGCGCCCGTCTCCCTGCATTGTATTGGGGGCACGTGATTATCAACATGACTTGTTACTGGTGAGGCTAACATTGATCACCTGGGTTCCCCAACGCAAAGTTAGTCCTTTTCTGCATTTACTTTTAACCACCACATTCTAAGGCTCTCAATCAACGTCACTGGTGCTGGAAAAGAACTGTGCCTGCCCAGGCAGCATGCTCAGAGATAAGAGCCCGGAACAAAAGGATTCTGGAGCTGCCCAAGGCAGGGCCAAAGTGTCAGCTACCCACTCAGCATTTAGAGCATGAGGAGAGGTCAATCTCCCCACAGCTGGAATCATCTAGAAAGCCTTCCCAGAATGGCAGCACTTAGGAGGGATATGTACAGGCGGTCAGGAGGGAGGGCCACGCCAAGCAGGGACCCTGCACGAGCGTGGGCAGTCTTACAAGCAGAAGCCAGCAGCAACAGGATTTAACTAAGACAGCAGTGGCTGGACTGAAATTACAAAAGGTCTACATAGCCATCCCCTGTCTCCAGGCAGAATGACTCTGAAATCTTCACAGTCCCTTGAAAACATCTCCACATTGATGGCCTAGAAACTGGGAGCCATGCTTTCCAGAATGGAAAGAAAATCAAGCCAGTGGAGCATCCCACATTTCTGCCCCACCCTACCTCTGGGCTCCCACAGCACTTTGTGCCTCCTGGCATTTATCACGGCTGCCTTTGTTTCTAGTCGCAGGCAAGTTGCTAGTCTGAGCCCTCCTCCACCCCATGCCCCACTGGACTGCAGCAAATGCAGGGCCCTTCACACCCCTCCTTCTCCTCCAGGCACTGAGCCCAGTGCCTGACACACAGTAGGGGCTTAGCAAATGCTTCTGGCAAGCTGGGAAGAGAGCAGATTCACTTCTAAAAGAAGCTCTGGGAAGAATAGTCTGAAGACATTTTGTGACTTTCGTCGCCTTCCAAAGCTCAAAAAATCATTTTAAAAACTGATGACTGTGAAATTTCAATTATATTCACAAGGAGAGCTAGATTGAACTGCAAGAAGCTCAGAACAGCAGCTTTGTGTGTGAAAGGCCAAAAGGGCCTAAGAGAAGAGCAAGCAGGATGGGGACAGCCTTGAAGCCAGATCCATCTGTTTCCAGAGACCAGCTGCACATAAGCAGACTTGAATTTATAGCCCTTGAAAGAGGGGACAGCTCCAGGGACATTAGAGAGCTATAAGTCAATGCCATGAATCAGCTACCAAAAATAATTTAGTGCTCAGAGGTTGCATTAATAGAGGTATAACATCCACACAGAAGGAGTTGATAGACCTGTTCTGCTCTATGTTGGTAAACCACAATCAGAGAATTGGGTTCAGAAAGACAAACTGGATTTTGTGCAGAGGTTGGTCTTAAGAATGGAGAAAGTCCCGGAATTTCTCCTTTGAAAGGATGGAAAGAATATGCCAGATAATAGGAAAATAGGTATGAAGAATCAGAGACAAAAGCTAACTGCTTCTGAAGACCTGCAAGAAAGGCCAGCATGGCTGAAAGAAAGCCAGTTGTAGCCAGACTTGAGGCAGGAGAAGTGGGTGGTGGCCAAACTTGCAGAGTTTCATGGGTCATACAGAGTTTGAATTTTAACCCGAGAACAGCTAGAAGCCTTAATCTGTTCTTGCATATTGGCAGAGACCCACATTGGGCTGAGTCCCACACACCATACACCCATATACACACACCATGGAGGGAGAGCTCATCTATGTCCTATAGGGACCCTGCATTGGAAGAACTTCAAAGAAGCAGGAGGTGGAAGATCCCCTGGGACGTAACCATGAGAACACAGCCCAGTGAAGAACTTGGCCAAAGCTGCCACTTGGTAATCTACGGTCACTTTTGGAGCTGGCCTTCAGGGATCTCAGAGAACAAGCAGCTGGCAGCAAAGGCTTTCTACAGCAGAATTACATGACTTGGTTTTTTGGGGATTTTTTTGGGGAGGGTTGTTGTTTTTTCCCCCTTATCTTGCAGAAAACTAAGAGCAGACCTCATCTCTTTCCTGCTGTGTTTTCCTTAAAGTCAAAAGGAGTAACCAGCCACTCCTCTCTTCATATAGTCTCCAGGGCCACCACACGGTGGGTGCACATCTGGGTCCCTAGGGAGACCTTTGTGGGCACTTCATTGCAGCAAACCAGACCCTTATCACTTCAACACTGGACACAGAGCAGAGCCCCACTGCTCTCCACTCCACCACACCACCACGGGCCCCTTTTTACATATTTCCCACATGCTGCTCCTGGAACTTTCACCACTCACGTCTCCAGAAAGTAGACACAGTTCTCACTGTTGCTAGCCCCTCACTGGAATGGAGTCTGCAGAGCCCTGCTTTTTTACTCCCTGGTCAAAGTCCAGGAGGGATGTATCTGATTGGTCCTGAGCCCATGCCCTGGACAGCAAGGGAAGCTGAGAAAGTGAGTTTCCAGATTCTCTGCTGAGGCTGCTGGTTCCCATCAAGACTCAGAAGCTGGAAGACTTCTCAAACATGGGACAGTGGGTCCAATGCGGGGAGACCAGCAAGTATGGTATATGCCCAGTGCAAGTCATTTCAACATCCCATCCCCTAGTACCAATGTCTGCCCTTGTCAAGGCCCTCTTTAGTTTTAAGCAGCAATAAGCTCACGACTAGGAGAGATAGGGGTACGGTTATAAGGCATCTATGAGGCTCAGAGAACAGAGGGGCAGAGGCCACTACACAGGCAAATCACTTAGGGTCTATGACCCAACCCCAAGACTCCATCAGCCCCAGGATCCCCCTGAACTCCTGCTAACAGCATAGGGAAGGGATTTGTGGGTCCCACCTGGGCAGACCCTCCATGTTTAAAACCAGTGTTCACTCCCAGTGGAGGCAGAAGATCAAAGCCACAGGCAGAATCTATGTGATGAGCTGAGCTGCCTCCCTTCCCTGAAGGTGGTCAGTCTTAGGGGTGCTGAAGACAAAAATTGCAAAGATTTTGTCTTAAAGAATAAACTAAGGCTAAGAGTCACTCTATGTCCCCTGCCTGCCTCTAACACATGCCCTGGCAGCTCCTGCTCTTTTAGTCACAATCCCACATCAAGAAACAGGAAGCTACTTGAGGCCAACTCCACCCTCTCCCTCGAGTCCTAGGTTCCTTAACCCCATAGAGTCTGTCTGCACTTCTGCACCCTTCAAAGATGGAAAACCCACCCAACAAGGCCAGGCCATCTGTCTTCTGGAAAACTCCTGCACTTTATAAAATCATCTCCTGAGATCCAAGCCCAGAGGACCCCACTTGACAACAGCAGGACACAGACGCCAGCGTGCTGTCTCCATGCCAGCCCGGGAGGGAGCAGCGTCTGCCAGCCAACACTCCCGCTCTTTCTTTCCAGGTTCTTACCTAAGACTAGGTAGAGGCTTGGAAGAAGGGCTACCCCAGGGAAACATGCTAAAATTAAACCACGGCGAGAGCAGGGTGACTCAAGCTGCCCCCACCCCTCCCCACCCATACCTCATGATTAATTTAGGACACGCCACCCCAGCCTTCTCTTCCCAGAAATTAGATGAAACCCTTAGGGAAGAGGAGTGATCTGTGTTACATAATCACACACCTGAGACACCAACAACCCCCCTCCTACCTCCTCCCCTTTAGCCTAGAGAAACGAATAGTAATAATAATAATTAAGCCTGTCTATTTATGGTTCTGAAAATCAGCAGTTCCAGGCCACACCTGCTACGGTTGAGCTAAGCAGTAGAAAGGCTCTGCGAGACGTCCCCAAGTCTGCCTAAGTGGAGCTGGCAAGACGCAGGAGCTGCCAACATCCCCACTTTGGGGCGAACACAAGAGCTATTTAGAACAGCTCATTGGTGAGGTCAAGGAGAGGAGGCCGAGGCTCTGAAGGGCATTTCATGTTACGAAATCCAGCCGGAGGCCCAGGTCATCACTCAGCAGAAGCCACACAGATTTATTTATATTTTGCACGAAAGAGGGAAATTACTTAGCCTTAGGGATCAATTCTTCACTCCAATGTTTCTAACTTGGTAATACATTCATTTCACCAGTTCCCTTTTTCTTTTTCGTCTTCTGCAGCTTAAAGAAATAAGCCACTTGTGAGCGTTGGTGGTATAGTGGTGAGCATAGCTGCCTTCCAAGAAATAAGCCACCCTCTGGGAAGGCTCTGGGAGGGGGACGTGAAAGGAAGAGAGAAGCCAAGAGCCATACCACTAAGCCACTCACCAGGCCCCTGGCTTTGTGGAACGAGCACTGAGTTTGAATCCGACCTGGGTTCCAGACCCTGGTTCTGTCACTTTTCTGAAGTGGAAGGAGCCCTGAGCAAGTTAAAGCGCCCTTTCTTAATTCCTGAAGCAGGGACAACTATTCTGAACCTCACTGGGTTGGTGTGAAAAGTAAATGAGAACAGATATATTTAGGCTTCTAGTTCAGCAACCAATACATCAACAAGATTGATTGAAGATGAATTTTAATCAGATTTGATAGTGTGACCCATAGCTTCTCCCTACCTAAGTTGCATAGTCTGTCTACAGTGACATCATCGCTTGAGTGAGGGAACATCCCGGCCATTTCTAAAGGCCAGAGAC
This sequence comes from Rhinolophus sinicus, assembly GCF_057876585.1. NCBI lineage: Eukaryota > Metazoa > Chordata > Mammalia > Chiroptera > Rhinolophidae > Rhinolophus > Rhinolophus sinicus. The sequence goes on from NC_142514.1 coordinate 26,017,927, forward strand.
TTGGAGACCCCTCCCCGCAGAGACAGGGTGAAACTAGGGTATTTGTGACAGCCCTAGCCTAATGCTCCTGAAGCCCAGGAAGCCTTCAGCAACTGGGCAGGTTTGATGAATGGCCCCTGTGGCATGGCACACCTTTTCACCAGAGACAGGCTTGGGTTGATGTATGGGCCACATAAATGCAGCTGCTGGTTAATGGGAGGCCATGATGGAGAAACATTAACATGGGGATTGACTGGGAGGAAGCGATGTTGTGGGGATGAGGGCTGGGGAAGTGACAGGAAACTTTCTCGCTGGGAGAGGCTTAAAGCGGGAGCGGGGAGGATCGTCCAAATAGAGGGAAGAGGGCTGGCCCGGTGGCTCAGGCGGTTAGAGCTCCATGCTCCTAACTCTGAAGGCTGCAGGTTCAATTCCCATATGGGCCAGAGGGCTCTCAACCACAAGGTTGCCAGTTCAACTCCTCAAGACCCGCAAGGGATGGTAGGCAGCGCCCCCTGCAACTAAGATTGAACAGGCACCTTGAGCTGAGCTGCCGCTGAGCTCCTGGATGGCTCAGTTGGTTGGAGCACGTCCTCTCAACCACAGCTTGCTGGTTCGACTCCCGCAAAGGATGGTGGGCTGCGCCCCCTGCAACTAGTAATGGCAACTGGACCTGGAGCTGAGCTGCGCCCTCCACAACTAAGACTGAAAGGACAACAACTTGACTTGGAAAAAAGTCCTGGAAGTACACACTGTTCCCTAATAAAGTCCTGTTCCTCTTCCCCAATAAAATCTTTTTTAAAAAAAATCAAATAGAGGGAAGAGTCCAGATGAAGACAAGGAGACAGGCAGGTGCAGGAGGGTGGGGGATGCTCAGAGGTGTAGAGTGCATGAGGGAAGGAGTGGAAAAGATCCTCCTTCAAGGCCTGTACCAAATGTCTCCTCTTCTAGGAAGATCTTTTAGACTTCTGGTCGTGCTCTGGCTCGCAAAGTAGCTACTGACCACAGGCTCCTCCCAGGGGCATTCAAAACCCTCCAAATCTGGCCCCAGAGCACCTTCACTCCTGTAGGCTTTCATTCCCCAAGCTCAGCCCTGACCACCCACCTCCAGGCCTTTGCCTCGGGCATTGCCTCCCCCTGGAAGGCCTCCTGGCCTCCCTTTCCCCCCTTCAAAACTCTAAGTATCCTACTAAGTCCAATTCAAATGCCTCTTTTCCATGCCACTGCCCTAAGGCCTTCCTCCTGAACTGTTGTCATCCTGCCACCCTGACTCCTCAGAACATTTTGTTCTGTTGGGGGGGCTCCTGGTGTACCTTGCCTTGTCACATGGACATTTATTCAAAACCAAATGTTGATCAATGGTGAATAAATACACATGGCATATGCATACAATGGCATATCACTCAGCAGTAAAAAGGAACAAATCACTCGTACATACAACAACACGGACCTGAAAAATAGCACGCGGAGTAAAAGAAACCAAACATGAGAGCACACAAGGTTTGAGTCCCTTTATACATAGCCCTAGAACAGGCAAGCCTAATCTTTGCTGACAGAAATCAGAACAGTGGCTGCCTCTGGGGACAAGGGCACTGAGTGGAAAGGGACAGGCAGAACAGGGGAATTTTCTGGGGTGATGAAAATGTCCTGGTCTGTGCTCAACAGAGAGGCCACTAGCCATGTAACATGTGGCTGTTGAGCACTTGAAATACGGTCATTTGAATTGAAATGGGCTGTAAGTATAAAATATACCCTGGTTTTCAAAGACTTGGGGCGAGCAAAATATCGTACAATTTCTCATTAATGAATTTTTATATTGATTACATAGTGAAATGATAATATCTTGGACATACTGGGTTATGTAAATATATTATTAAAGTTCATTTCACCTGTCTCTTTTTACTTTTTTAATAAGGCTCCTAGAAAATGTGAAATGACCTACGTGGCTCCCATTACATTGCTATGAAACAGCCCTGCTATAGATCCTGGCTACATGGGAAGACACATTTATCAAAACTCGTCAGAACGTACCCAAAAGATGTGTGCATTTCACTATATGTAAATTATACCTTGATTATAACAAATTTTCGTGAGCACCTACTATGTGCTGTCAGACACAGCATTATGTGTTGGTAATACCACACTGTAGAAAAAACAGACCTGGTCCCTGCGCAATCTAGTCAAAGAAACTGACTAATCAAATAGTTGCTCTAAAGAATAATCTTACCTCATTCCCAAGGTAATATTGTTAAGGCAAGAACTGCTTTTTGAAATCTTTGTCCCTATTACTGCTAGTCTAGGAAGGGGTGAATATTAGGTGCTCAGTAAATTCTGATACACAGAGCTGAACTAATAAATTGGTTCAAATTCCATTTCTGAAACAGGCAGGTAAACAGAGTCTACCTAGGGAATGTCTGCCTTTGAGCTGACCAGCTAACACATTAGAGCTTTTGTCTTTTTGTAAAATTTCCAGGGACAGAAGGATCCAGAGTCTATCCCCATTTTCGGTTTGTTCCTTTGGGATATAATCCTAGTATAAATGATGAAACCTTTTGGTTAAATACTCTGAGCTTCTTGAGTAAATACTGTGAGAAGCAGGGTGGTCAGAATTAATCAAAGAAAATGGGTTTTCTTATTTAGAGTGTGTATATATGGACTACTTTTTTTTTCCTAGAGATTTTGAAGCTAAAGTATGTTGGCAAACACCCACACAGAACAGGTGTCCCCAGGATGGTGGGTACACTCCTGTGAGCTTCTTAGTAAAGGTTTGTAAATAGGCCAAGCCGGTTTCCTTTCCAAGATCCTCAGACCTTGGTAGGAGAGTCACTCCTTGCTATCAGCTCAGAGCGCTCTCTCCACAATGCCTACCTCCACACGTCTTTGGACTAAAGGGGAACCACTCAAGCAATTCCTGTTTGCTGATGAGGTTTTAAAGGAAGCTACCCCATGACCTGGTAGAAGTCACTTAAATGTGTGGATCCATTAGAGACCACTGAAGTGAAAATCCAACTTGTAGCAGCCGTGGAAAGAGCGTCGATATTAATTCATTTTAGGGCAGTTATTGACTTCTGCTCTGAGCTGAGCCTACGCAACGTCCCGGGGTCCAGGATACATACAGAAGGGTCAGACCAGCGCCCTGCCCTCAAGAATTCCACAACCTCATGGTAGGAGTATAATGAGCACAGTTGTTGCCAAGTCACAAGTAAAAAGGTCCCAAAGAACATGTAGAGAGCATAGGGATGGGTGAGATCCATTCCACTGTGGGGAAAGCTGGACAACAGTTCCTGCCAGCGCCTATGCTGAGCACGGTGCTGGATTCAGAGTCTATGCACCATCTCCTGCTCCCTCCATACACCTCACCCTTCTCACAACAGCCAGCGAGATCATTTAAAATCATAAATCAGATCATGCCACTCTTCTAGTTAAAAACTTTCAATGACATTCAATTGTACTCAGAATAAAACTCAGATTTCTTGACATGGTTGTATTAGTCAGCTACTGCTACGTAACAAACCTCCTCAAAACAGAGTGGGCTAAAACATCAGTAATATATTAGCACCTGTTTGTGGGTCAGCTGGCTCAGATGACTTAGGCCTACTCTGTTCCGTGTGTCTTTGAACCAGAAGGTCAGGCTGAACATGTTTTTCTCACGATGATGGCAAGTTGCAAGAGAGCAAGCGAAATATACAATCCATCTCAAGGCCTGGGCTTGGAACGTCTGGACAAATATCATTGGCTTATGCAAATCACATGACCAAGCCCAAAGGCAAGGGGCAGGAAGAATGCTCCACCCATAACGAGCCATGGCAAGTGTGTGAGTCAAGTGAGGGGTTAAGAATGGGGGCCAACAGCACAAAGTGCCATCTGTTATCTACCTGCATCTCCAGATTCAACTCACAGCATGTTACTCTTTCCTTTCTTCATTCCAACCACACTGGCCTTTTCTCACTCCCTCAGATGCAGCAAATTCTTTCCGATTCCAGGGCCTTTACAGAGTTTTTCTCTCTGCCTGAAAGTCTTTTCCTCACTCTTGGCAAGATGGCTTTCTTTCATCCTCCTAATCTCCCCTTAAATGTCACTTCTTTACAGAGACCTTTCATAACTCCCAAATAGAGTCCACGGATATCATTTTTCGTGCTGCCTTTCATCACACCCTTCACAAGTCATAGTTATATTGGGGTGTTTAATTGTTCATTGTCTGCATTCCCACCAGAGTGTAAGCTCCACGAGGAAAGACGATGTATCTGTTCTGTTCACCAAATGGTATCCCCAAGGCTTTACACAGTGACTGGCATTTAATACGTGTTCATTTTACACATAAATGAATAAATGAAAGCATCATTGCAGTTGCATTTGAGCTGACCTTTGAAGGAGAGTTGGAATTTAAAAAGCAAATGGGAGAAAAGCATAAGAAACAGCCTAAGCCAGTGGGTCACAGCATCATCATCCCCTGGAACCAGCGGCATCCGCATCCCCTGGGACCTTAGCCCCTGGACACGAACCTATTAAACCAGGATCTCTAGGGGTGGGGCCTGGTAATCTGTGTTTTCCAAGCTCTTTAGATGATTCCGCTGCAGGCTAAAGTTTAAAAACCACTGGCCTAAGCCAGAGGTCAGCAAATTTTTTCCTGTAAAGGACAAGATAGTAAATATTTGGGGCTCTGAGGGCCTTAGAGTACCTGCCACAAGTTCTCAGCTGTTGTTGTAGCATGAAAGCAGCCACAGAAGACGTGCGAAAGAATGTGCATGGCTGTATTCCAATAAAATGTTACTTCCAAAAACAGGCAGATTTGGCTTTGGGGTGGTAGTTTGCTGGCCCCTGGCCTAAGCAAAGGTATGTGTGTCACCATATGAATTACTTAAACTCACAATTCATATCTCTAATGAAAGGAATTAAAATTTCAGAACTAAACGAATTTCTTTGATATCAGAATTCCATTTAGTCAACTAATTAGAAAGTGCCTTCTCTGCACCAGGCGTTCAATACATAAAAATGAACGTGTATCCACAACCTCCCAAAACGGGAACTCAAATCAGCTGAGCACCTATTAGGCGCCAGCGACTCCCATTTATTCCTCACAGCATCCTTACCACATAGTGGTATTCTCCCATCTGACGATTCCAGTAACTGAGGATCATGGGGGCAAAGTGACTTGTCTTAGGCCACACAGCCAGGAACCTGGGGAGCCAGGAGTCAGACCCGTTCTGACCAACTCCAAAGCCAGGCTGTGTCTCCCAAGGGGAGAATCCCACAGTCAGTCCAGAGTGACTGGACATGTTTTATTAAAGCTACCTTAGTGCCTGACCAGCATCCCCCTTCCACCCCAGTCCTGCCACCAGCAATTGCAAAAGCCCTGAAGAAAGTCAAATGCCACATGTCCTGTTTGCCAAGAGAGCCACAAAATGGATCCAAACAAAATTGCCAAGATAAATCACAGCATTCTAATGCATCCTGTGCCTCTTCTCAAAATGCAACCTGGGTCTCCCTGGGAGATGGGGAATGTTGCTATTATTTAATAACAGGAAAAGTAATTTTTTTAAGAAGCATTTGCTCTTTTGGATGAACATTGATTAAATCCCATCTTCCTGACCAGAGAGTTAAATCTAGCCTTTCAGATCGGTGATTGAAACGATGTTAGAAGTTGATTTGGTTTCACTCAAACCCGCCCTTGTGAGAAGGGTGCTAAGAGCTTCCCACCATCTCAAGAATCATCAAATTAAGGAGAAACTAGAGCTGTCGGGGAACGAGAGAGTTTGCTTCAGCCCCAGTGTCTGGCTGCAGCCAGTTCAGAAGAGGCTGGAGGCTCTGGGAACTAGGAACGAGGGAATCCCACCTCTCCTGCCCAGGAAGCTTCTTCTTCCAGTCAACGTAATGCCTTTTGCTGCAGGTTAGCTTTGGTGAAATAAATTCATGCATTTTCTGCCATAACTGGGACATAAAAGTGGGGAAGAGATGGGGCTGCAGGAGCATCGTGCCAAGAAGGTGCCCAGCCCCTGGGGAGGCTGCTTGTGCAGGGAACAACGCATGGGAGCCGTGGAGATGTCCCCTCCTGACACTGTTTCTGCATAACATCCACTAGTGTACTCACTCCTCCTGTCCCCGCCTGACCCATCTGAGACCTGGTCCCAGAGACTCATTACTGGGAAGGCTCTGGCTCCCCCAGAAAGAAAGGAACAAAGAACTTTCAAAAACCCTGGGGCCATTCCAAGTTCCTTTTGGAGCAGTGGGTTCCTGGGGACAGCCAACAATATTTTCCCATCGGCCTCTTCTCCAGAGCTATCATCTGTTTATCTCCCTAAGTCCCCACCTGACACATGCTCTCTCTTTTCTCTCTTGTCACCTGGCCCTTCCCCGGAGCCACTTCTCCCTCTGCTCCAAAGACAATGTCAAAACACTTCAGAGATTAAATAAAAGCCGTATCCAGAATGTGGTCAGCTTCGCTCAGCTAGAAGCCTCCTGCTCATCTTTACACCATCACAGCTGCCCTGCCAGACACTTGCCCTACCAGATAGGGGGACAAGTGAGCAAAACCCCCAAGCAGTGGCCTGGTAGGCCCAGAGATGGCCTCCTCTGAAGGCAGTGGCCTCCATCACTGTCACTTCAGGGTAGCTGGTGCAGGAAGGAGCAACCAGCGTGCAGGGTTAGAAGGCGTCCTGCCTGGAGACAGGTGGACTCCCTGGTGACGGGCCTCCCCAAGCAACCCCCACTGTTTCTCTGGTCTGCGATTGGGTTGCCTTGAGACAGAGCCCACAAATGACTGTGAAAGGCAAAAGCAACGCCATTGTTCCACCACAAAATTGGATTAACCAAAGGTGAGTCAGGTGTGGGGCGGGGGAGTCTCGTCCCAAGGGATGCAGAGAATGGGACTAGATTAGATGCCCCTACACAGAAGGGGACAGGGTCTTATGTGTCCTTGTAACCCCAGGAGCTTCCTCTGTGCAAGTCAGAAGAGAAGAAGTGAAAAGAGACAGGGAATCAGGAAGGAAATGAACTTCTGGTAAAGCGCCTTGAGCCAGAGCTCAGACTGGAATGTGAACCGAGAGACAATGCAAATTCCTCAGGGCGCCAGACAAAAGGATCCTGGGGCTGGTGTGGACTCAGAGGGACTGACAACCCAGGCGGCTCAGAGAAGACAGATGTTAGCTGACATTGGGACGGGAGCAGAGCCTGGTGTCCAGCCCCACCACTCAGCCACCTCACTCTCTCCTTGGCCTCAGTCTCCTCATCAGCAAATGGGTTGGATGGAAGCATCTCCAAGATGTCTTCTTATATATATTCTGGGATCGCCTCACCTGCAGATAGCGGGTGTCTTGACAGAACTCTGTGCCTGGGCGAAATGTTCTAGGGGCACTCAGAGGGCAAACCAAAGAGTGTGCTGGTGACCTAGGAAGCCCCCAGGAAGATGAGAGGAAGGTGAAGACAGCAGAACACGCCTCAGGACCTGGTGGAAACAGTGAAGCTGGGGGTGGTGGGGGGAGAGGCAAGGAAGGGTGGCCACGCATCTGAACACAGTCTAAAACCAGCCCTCATCGTGCTATGGTCTTGTTACCTCCTGTTCTCATGGCACCCATTCTCACTTGTTCTTATTTATTTATATAACAAATACTTATTACAAAGCACGTGTATGTGCCAGGCACCATTCTATATGTTTTATTAACTCACTTAATCCTCATAACAACTCTATGAGATAAATGCTATTGTTAATCCCATTTAACCAATGAGAAAACTGAGGCACTTGCCCAATATCACAACTAGTAAGTAGCAGAGCCAGGATTCAAACCTATGTGCTTCCTCAGAGCAGGGCTGAGGTCCATTTTATTCACAGTCTAGCACATAGTAGGTACTCGATAAATGTATTGAATCTAAAAGTGAATGACAGGACCCAGGATGGCTAACGTGGGCTCAAACTGCCACCAAAGAGACCCGCTGGGACCAGGCAGGCACTGACTCCCACTGCTCTGAGGAGTCTCCTGTCTGCCTGGCCCTTCGGCACCCAGGGTTGGGGTCTCCCTGGGTTGGGGTCTCCCCAGGCTCTGAGGACACTTTAAGAGGGTCCTAGAGTCAGGCTTGAACCCTGGCTGGGGTGTGTGAGAATGGGAGACTCTGCCTGCCTGTGGCTTCCCCTGCCCCCTCCGCCTCTGCGGTTGGAGACTGCAATTAATTATGCTGTGTAATTAGATAAAGAATATTCATTTTTCATTAACGATGGTAAACTCTTCTTCTGTGGCTGAGTTCCTTATGTTTTAATTAAGCGGGGCTCCTAAAAGCCGCGTGGCTCCTTCGCGAGTGCTCCCTCTTATAATGAACAGTCACTTAGAATTTTAAGAAGTGAAGAATTCCTTCCCCCAAGTTAATTACCTCAAAATTAGCTTAATCACAGCTCATTTCAACTTATCTAAACAACAGCGCAAGGAGTTCCAGGAAAACAGAGATTCCGATTTTCCTTGTTAGAGTTAAAAAAAAAAAAAAAAGTAATAATAACGTGAAGTCCTTCCTGGTGGGCAGCACTGGTGCCTTACTCATGGGCAGTGGGATGCTTGGAGCGCGAATGTTCCCAGCATCAAAACCAGGAGCTTGGCCATTTGGCTTCTTCCTTGGCCAACAGCCCACTTCTGGCTGCCTGGGTTCCTGGGGTAGGTGAGGTGTTGCAGACCCCTCTCCTGGCTGTTCTCAGCGGGAGGACAAAGGCCAAGCCTAGGGCCCTGGCTGCCCCTCCTCCCCTAAACACCCCATGCCTCCCCATTTGTTCTCAGGCCAGGGGGCACCTGGGCGTTGTGGCCAGGTCTGGCCCCTCCCCGCTGGGCATGTACAGGCCAGAGTGCCTATGATGGAAAAGTGACCAGACCCCAGAGAAGCATAAGCTCTGGGGACCAGGAATTCCGTATTCACTCTCTGCACAAACATGTCTCCTGCCCAGCATAATGCCTGGCACCCTGTGAGCACGCAAATGCATTTACTGAAGGAAGGAAGGAAGGAAGGAAGGAAGGAAGGAAGGAAGGAAGGAAGGAAGGAAGGAAGGAAGGAAGGAAGGAAGGAAGGAAGGGCGAACTGTTTGGCCCTAGGAGGCAGAGTTGGGATCAGTAGACAAACTGCCAGATTTCAGCTCCCTACAAGAACAGGACTATCTTCCAAGAAAGTAATCCTGGGCTGTGCCCGAAGAACGTCTATAAAGGCTACATCCTTTACGTCAAGTATCTCATTTAATCCAGCAGCATAAGGACGATTATTCTCATGTCACAATTGGGAAAACTGGCACAAAGAGGTGACAGAACTTGCCCAAGGCCACATTGGTAATGAACAGGATGTAAACCCAGATAGTCGAGTCCCAGAGCCTCTCTAAGAAGTAAGTTCCCCCACCTGGGGTGTGCAAGCAGAGGCTGGAGGACCCCAGGTTAAGAGTGCTCTAGAGGGAAGCCATTGTTGGAATGAAAAAGAAGGGAGACTGTGGACCCCTGGTGTTTTGCAGGTAGGAAGGGTTTGGGGCATCAGGCCTTTCCACCTGGCCTGCAGATACCATTTAATCCCATCCCAGGGGTTTGGATGGTGCCTAGAGAAAACCCTGCCGATAAGCACCTGCCCACCCACAGGAACTGGCATGCCGGCAGAAGGCTGCAGCTCTCCCTCCTTGTGGAACAGCCAGAGACCTTCTGAGAAGAGGAGGCTGGAAATTCTTTATCTGCATCCTCTGTTCCACACAATTGGCTTTCCTTTGCCAACTTGCTGTTGGGGTGGGAATGCGCGAAAAGCCCGAAGGGGCATCAAGCCATTATAAAAGACTTCCAAAAATAAGGGACCCCTCCCTGCTGTAGAAATAATTCTCTCTGGCAGCCCCACACTCCCCATCCCTTCTGCCTGGTCCCAAGTCACCCTGGCTCACCAAAAGACCCAGTAGCTCCCAGCAAGGGTCCAGAACTTCCCAGCCATTTACCTGTGACTTACTCTATCCACTCCTCCCCGCCAAATGAGAAATGGCAACACTGCCAGACACCATGTAATTCCGCCTGTCACTGCCCTAATTACACCCCCTGGTCTCCTGCCAGCACCATGCACCCCGCACCGCTTGCATAATGGGTCTTTTTTTTAAAGCTACTCTCTCCTTTTCACAGCTGCCTTTTGAAGGCGAACAATCTCACACAATGTCGCTTAATGAAAGCACGCTCATCGATTCCCAGCCCCCAGCCCCCTTTCTCTCTCCTCTGCGCGCACACGCTTTCTCTCTCTCTCTCTCCTTGATAATCATCATAATTGTCATAATCACCCTGGAGTTAAGAGAACTGTACCTGGGACATTTCAATCAATTATGAAATGACCTAATAAAAGGTGAAAATGGTCTGTGTGAGAACGAGGCTGCAGGGAGGGGAGGCAGACACACAATCCCACATGGCAAGTGCAGGCATGCACAGGCACACGCGCACACACACCAGACCCTGCAGGATGACAATAAGGGACACAAGAGGGGCACAATTTGCTCTTGATGCCTCAGAACAAAGAGCAAGGTAAGACGCTGCAGGACAGACCCAAAGACCCCACCCAGCCCAAGCCCTATAATTAGCAAAAAGCCCTCCCCCAGGGCCAAACCATAGCACAGAGAGCCTCAGAGCAGAGTTCTGGTATTAGAGGCCGGTTCCCTGAATTTGGGTCCCTGTTCAGCCCCTCTCTGGTTCCACATTTACTCTCTCCAAGTCTTTCCATACTCATCTGGAAAATGGGATAGCAAACTAACCCACCATAAAGTTCTGATGAAGACTGAATGTTCTGATCACATTATCTCAAATCTCTCTCTCTAGGTTAATCGCTAGCCTAGTGTATGAATTAATTTATTTCCTTCACCACATTTCAATCTGAAATATATATATATATATATAAATTATACACATAAAATATATATGCATAAATATATATACATAAATTGTTGAAAGCATACGTCCACCCACACTGGCTATCAGATCCTTGAAGGCAGCTATATTCACAGGTAGAGCTTGTGAGGTTTAAGAGCACAGACTCCAGAGCTAAACCTACTGACTTGCTTAGTTCAAAAAAGAAAACAAATGGAAAAAAAAGAAATATATATATAATATATATATAACATATATATATTATATATATAACATATATATATATTATATATAATATACATATGTAATTTTAAAAAGAACAAAATAAACTTGCCGAGTTCAAATCCTGGCTCCACCACTTACTAGCTGTGTGACCTTGAGTAAATTACTTAAGCTCTCTCTGTCTCAGTTTTTGACACCTGTAAAATGTAGATAATGATAGCACTTACCTTCAGGGTTGTTGTGAGAATTAAATAATATATACATAAAGTGCTTAGAGTGGTGCTGGCTTATAGTAAACATCATGTTGTTTGGTGGTAGTGTTATCCCAAATACTTCAAACAGTGCCTTACATTGTGTAGACACTCAATAAATATTTTTGAGTGACTAATACACATACAGCTCTTAGCACTAAGAGTTTACTAGTGGCCAGCATTCGGTAAGTTTTAGGTATTATCATCTTCATTACCATTATTATTGTTACCAGCTACAGTTCTCGCCCTTTCCACTTCATCAGGGATAGCTGTCCCCATTGCTCAGGTGAGAAGCTGAGGCTAGGGATGGCTTTCCAGGAACATCCCGCTGGATTGGGGCAGTCTTGACCCACCCCTGTCCTCCTGGCCTCAGCACTTCCCTACAGGAGGCCTTGCAAGCAGCTGGCTCTGGAGGTGTTTAATAAACACACTGAAGCTCCTGCAGACACCACCTGCTAGCGCCCCTCCTGCAGACACCTCGCCAAAGCCTGGAGTCAAATCTGCTTTTGAGGTGTTGGGCTTCCTCAGAGTGGGCTCTGTGATGGAGAGACTGAGCCATCTGCCACCAGCCTGTGGCTGTGGGAGGGCTGTGGGAGCCAGCAAGGGGCAGGAGCAGGGTGTGAGGACTTGTGTAGCTCAGGCCCCGGGCTGGCTATCTCTCCAGCAAGAGAGGGCTGGGAAGAAGGGCTCAGACCCGCGTGTCCACCACCACCCACCTGTCGACACAGGAGCTCCCCATGCCTGTCTCAGTGAAGCAAGCGCTGTCAGCCCCACCGGAAATAACCAACCAAAGGCCTCAGGCAGAAGGGGGTGGAACCTTGGCCAGAACTTTGTTCCAGGAAAGTTCTAGATGAGTGGAGCCCCTCTAACCAAAATAAGCAGATCAGCTGAAAGCAAATAAGGTCAAGGTGGGATTAAATCTTCAGATGCCCTAGAAAATGAAAAGATTTTAGTGCCATCCCCCTCTCCCACTATAAAATTCAAAATAAATTTTGATTTTTGGAAATGACACAAAATGTACAAAAATGGCAAAGGCAGTATATGTAGTAGTTAGGGTTTTAAAGCCTGACTTTGGGCAAGTGACTTGAATTCTCTGTGTCTCGGTTTCCTCATCTTTGAATGGAGGTGATGACCACTCCTTAAATTGGTTGTGAAGATTAAGGGGGTAATACACACTAGGTCCTCACTTAATGTGGGTAGGTGCTGCAGCTTGAAGCAAAACAGTGTTATAAGGAAACCAATTTTACCATAGGCTACTTGATATAAACAAGAGTTAAGCTCCTACAGAATTTCATCAACGTCATAACGCTATTTGAAGACCTGCTGTACTTAGAACAAAACCTGTCACGGAGTGAAAGCCTATTCAAGGTTATTAGTATCATGCTTTTTAAAATTAAAATATCTGCTTTCCAGGTTTTCAGATTGCAAAATTCTGGAAGAGGATCATTGCAGCTGCAGGTTTCACCCTTTGTTCTGCCCTAAGCACATGCTCAGGTTTGCCCATGGAATAGTCAACCCTGCCAACCCCACCCGGACCCTCTGAGACCAGCTGGCATGGTGCCAGAACCAGGGCTACAAGGAGCTGGGGAGGGGTATCAGTAGGGCCCCTGGAGCCCTGGTCTCAGTATCTAGTCACTGAGAAGGGGCTGGGAGTGGTGGAAACAAAGCCCTTCCTAGAGGAGCTTCAGGGCCCAGCAAGTTCCCACAGTGGGGGTCCAGTGGGGGCCCGTTTGCCAGAACCAAGCACAGGAGCACCAGGGAAGGTAAGAGGACTCAGAGGGGCCCAAGGATACTAGGCTTCAACCCCTCCGGGCTGGGAGGATGCATTGGCCCAGGCCAGCAGGGGGGCGCTGAGACAGGCGCAGGGCGGGGCTGCGGGGCTGGAGCAGGAGAAAGGGCTCTGTGCTCCCCCTCCCTCCCAGGTCCCCTTCGGAGCAACAGAAGAAACACAGGGGACTTAGCTCTGTCTTGAAGTGCAGGGAAAATCAGATTTTTATAGTCATTCTTGGAATGGTATAGTAATTAAGCACTCAAAAGGAGAGAGATCTGCTGAGAACAGCTTCTGGATTGCCTCCCCAGCCAGCTCCATCTCTAGGAACTGTTTCCTCCCCTCCCGCGCACACACACACACCCCGACTGCCACAGGCTGCAGCTGGGCTTCCAGCAACCCTGATCCTGTACCCTCCACCCTGCCAGCCCAAGGTGGGGGTGGGGACCTCACCCCACCAGGGCCAATCAGAGTTGCTCTTCAAGAACTTGAAGTTGGGGGGCCGCCCCGTGGCTCAGGTGGTTAGAGCTCCATGCTCCTAACTCCGAAGGCTGCTGGTTCGATTCCCACATGGGCCAGTGGGCTCTCAACCACAAGGCTGCCAGTTTGATTCCTCAACTCCCGCAAGGGATGGTGGGCTGCGCCCCCTGCAACTAGCAACGGCAATGGCAACTGGACCTGGAGCTGAGCTGCGCCCTCCACAACTAAGACTGAAAGGACAACAACTTGAAGCTGAACGGCACCCTCCACAACTAAGATTGAAAGGACAACGTGACTTGGAAAAAAAAGGCCTGGAAGTACACATTGTTCCCCAATAAAGTCCTGTTCCCCTTCCCCATAAAATCTTTAAAAAAAAGAACTTGAAGTTGGATCAGAGGGATGTTCAGCTACTTCTGAGGTGTTTGGTATAATCTCCAGAGCAGCAGGAGCCGAGTTCTCTGCCGTGTGGAGCTGTGTGGACCAGAGAAGCCACGGAGGCTGTTCTTCAGGGAAGGAAAAAAAGCAAGACAGAGATGTAAGATTTGCAGAGGAGCCGAGGCAGACAGAGGTGCTGGAGGAGCTCTCGCTGGCAGTTCTCGTCCTGTCCTGAGGACCAGCTCCATCTCCTGAGGACCAGCTCCATCTCCTGAGGACCAGCTCCATGTCCCCAGGAAGCACTCAACATCCTTACAGCCGAGTTCCCTTAATGACTGAGCTACTTTGAGCGGGTTTCTAGTCCTTGAATCAAGACGCTACTGTTTCCTGTTATCTCTGACACCATTAATCCTAAATTCCATCATTAATTTACTAACAATGCACACATCAGTTTCACATGCATCCCATTTTCTGAAACAAAACATAAGGAAGGGGAGAGGAGAGCATTTCTTATGCAGTCCGAATGAATTCTTCTGCCCCTTGTGGCCTGGTCTTGCCCTGGTTCTGCATTGAGAGAAACACAGTCTGGCCGCCAAACGCAATTAAAAAGGAACTCCAATTTTTACTTAAATCTCTCAAAGCATTGTAAAAGGGATCCAGTTCAAATCAAGCAGACTCTTAAAAACCCCTTTCCTCTTTTCTCTACCTTTCCCCAGAGCCTCACATCCGGCAAACCTTTAAATTCTTACCCTTACACTCTCAGCTCTCCTGTCTCTCCCCCTCCCGGCTTCTCTCTCAGCAATTCATTATATACATGTTTGAGGCTACCTTTTTTGTTCTCTCCTTTCTCCCTCACCTCCATTTCCACAACAAACGAGAATGCTGACACTGACCCTGCAGCTAGAGCCTCGGGCTCTTGTACCACCCCTTCAGTCTCATCTCTCTACTCGGTCCAATCCTGACTCACAGAATCCTCCTTAGGGGGCAGAGAAGGTGGAAACAGAAAGTGGGGCAAGACAGTGGGCAGGCAGGCTGAGGGCATCCCAAGTCAGCCAGTCTTGGTCTTGCCCCTTTGAGAATCCTGGAGACTCAATTCAGTGTCCCAGGGACAGCTAACAGACCTCTACTTGAGGCATACAAATCCAGAGTCCCTAACTCCCCTCCACCTACATCCACACCCTGTCCTGACCTCCAGTGTCTCAGTAGCCCCACCCTTGCTCCCACTTACACCAGGACAAGTTCTTACTTCTCTCTGGGTCTCCTTCTTCCCTGCTGCCAGCTGGACACCAGTCCAGAGGCTTCCCCCAGGTCATCTCTCAATCTACTCTCATAGTTTACCCACGTCATCCATCACGGGGGCCGTCTCCCACTGGCTCCTTCCCGCTAGTGCCATCCAAATGCCCAGACAATACGCTGCCATCTCTAAAGCAGGCGCTCACACAAGCACACAAACCCACATGCACACACAAACACATGCATGCACGATGGACATTGATCTTCGGTCTTCCAGAAGCACCACTTCCATTTTTCTCTTCCAGTGGCTCCCCACTGCCCGATGGCTAACTTGTCCTTTCCGCTCCTTGGTATTCAAGGTCCTCCACAGCTCGGCCTTCTCTCTCAGCCCATCCCCCCCACCTCCCCAACACAAGCCCTTCTGTCAAGCTCAGCTCACTTGTCACCTTTGGGGATGGCTTTGTTCAGCTGGTTCCCACCTGTAATACCACCCACACCAAATAAACACAGTCCTAGCCTGCAGGGTCCCGTAGCCCAGGTTCTCTTCTTCAAGCACAAAAATGTGTTTGAAGGACTTCCATTTCTCCATGGTATGTCTCTCCAACTGTAAAGCTCTCCAAGGGAAGTGCTTGGTTCTTCCAGACTTCCAAAACTATAGGAAAAAGCAAATCACAAAACCCTATGTCTAGTACAATTCTATTTTTGCAAAAACTAAAAAGCAACCAAAAACTCACATGGGTGTGTATGTGTACATAGGTGAGTGTGTATGTGAATGTGTGTATGAGTGTTTGTGTGTGTGTGTGTGCACATGTAGAAAAATGTCAAACTTTTAACACTGATTGTCTCTGGAGGGTGGGGTAGGAGATAGGGATGAAAAAACTTAACTTCTGACTTTGTATTCCTGTAGTGTTTGCATTTACTATTGCAAGCAAATATCACTTGTAATTTTTTTCTTAAAAAAAAAAAAAGTGAGCCCTTTATAAGGAGCCAGAAGATTTCGGTTCCAGTCGTGCCTCTGCCACAGACTCATTGTGTGACCTAAACCAAGCCCCTCCCCCTCTTCTGGCTGCAGTTTCCCATAGAATAAGGAGCCTGTGCTATACCCGTGGTTTTCAGAGGGTCCGAGATGGCCGTGAGGAGTGAGAGGACGCTGGCAGCAGGGCTGCGTCCCCTCGACCCTGCGTCACCCTGAGCTGGACCTTTACTCTTTTGTCAGTTTTACAAGTTCAATTTCCAGTTCTTCCGCCAGACTTTGAAAACCACCATAGTCAGTAATGAGGAATTTCGGGCGGGTTTTGGATGGGATGGACAAGTCAGGTCCATTCGAAAAGAGGGCACACGTACATTGCTGGTGGGAGGGGAGTGTAAAATGGAAAACAGCTTGGCGGCTCCTCAAAAAATAAAACATATACTTAGCAATTCCCCTCCTCAGTGTATGCCCAAAAGGGTTGAAAACAGGTACTCAAACAAATACTTGTACACAAATAGCAGTGCTATTCACAATAGCCAAAAGGTGGGAACAACTCAAATGTCCATCAATGGATAAAATGGAAAAGCAAATTGTGATATACGAAGATATATTATATATGATGGACTATATTCATCCATGGAAAGGAATGAAGTACTGACACGTGCTACAACATGGATGAACCTTGAAAATATTATGCTAAGAGAAAGAAGCCAGACACAAAAGGTCACATATTGCATGGCTCCATTTATATGAAATATCCAGAAGGAGTAAATCCATTGAGACAGAACACAAATTGTTGGTCTCCAGGGACTGGGAGAAGGAGAGAATGGGAACCAAGTTGCTTCCGGGGTTTCCTGTTGGGGTGATGGAAATGTTTTGGAAGTAGATGGAGGTGCTGCTTGCACAACATTGTGAATGTACTAACTGCCACTGAATTGTTTCTTTAAGTGGTTTGTTGTATGTTATGTGAATCCCACCTCCATAAACTTTTTAAGAAGCAGACTGCCTGGCAATGATAGGGAATCTGCGTTGGAGGGGACGAGCAGTGGTCAGCAGGAAAGAGACCACAAGGCAAGAAGGCTGTGGCAACAGGGAGGTGAAGGGGCTGCTGGCCCTCGTTATCATCAGGTGGGAAGCTGAGGGACGGGCGTTGGATCCTATGGAGGGGGAACTACCCGCTCTGCCCAGCATCAGAGAGGGTTCAGAAAAATGAGGGCAGAGAGAACCTCGGAGATACGGGTTTAGCCATGGCCACTCGAAGAAGAGCTAGGCATGCTCCTGAGAAGCCCCTTGTCTGGGCAGACTTTGTCCTGAGTGTGCGGCAGGATTCGGCTGGTCCCCAGGCTCAGATCCCAGCACCCAGAGTCTGGCCAGGGAGCACCCAGCTATTCCACCCAAAACCAGACCCAAACGCAGCCCTGCCTGCCTTCCTTTCCTGAGGGCTCCACCCGAGCACCAAGACAGACAGAACAAATCCACTCACGTGGCTCAGGGGAGAGAGGCGGGTCCTGTCTCCTGGGTCCCTGTGACACACAGTTGGGTACCATTATGGCTCATAACACAATCAAGAAGAACCTTCAGAGAAGAGATTTCTATGGAAAGAAAGGGGAAAGGATTCTGCAGGGACACTCAGAGGTGACCTCCACCACCCTCCCTGAAAAGGATGCTTAAGAAACAGGGAGAAAAACAAAGGAGGGGGTGGCTTGCCCCAGGGGGGTGAGGTCTGCAGCCCGGAAGGACTAACTCATTCTATACATCGTTACTGAAAGCCTGGAGACCAAGAGCCCTGCCTTCATGGAGTGCACAGCCCTAACCTGGACTAAATGGAGGCCAAATGCAAGGGAGGAAAAGCTGAAAGTCACACCAACCTTTCCAGGGGAAACGGTTTGTATCTACAGAGAGCCATCAGGTAAGTCTCCTTTCCTTCACTCCACGTGTGCACGTGTGTTTGCTGCATGCTTCCCAATCAGCTCATAGACTCTGTGTCAGCAAGTGTCTCAGGGTCCCCTGACTTCCTCTATCCTACAGCCCCAAGCCATCGCACAAGCACACAGTAGGTGCTCAAGGAAGATTTGAGGACCTACTAGTACAGTGTCATGGTTAGGTGACTATCCTTTAGATTCAGAGCTGCCTGCAAATCCCACCCCTGCCACTCACTCCTAGATGTACAATCGTGAACAGCTATTCTTATTATTGGAGCTGTATGGTGGTTTGGAAATCCAATCCCCCCTCTTCTTCTTTCATGTCTCCTTCCCACCCCTGGGTGAAGGGGGCCCCTCTCCTGAGAGACTAACAGAAGGCCCTACAACCTTCCTTCTCCCCCTGCAAGGAAAAGCCCTGTGAGGACCTTTGATCTCCTCGCTCCATGCCATTCTCCCTGTGGCCTTCCCAGGGTCACCACACATAGGGATGAGTAGGGAACTGAAATCCAGCCCACACTCCATCTCCAAGCCTGGGCCCCGCCCTGGTGCAGGGCTGCAATTCTCTGGCGAAAAGCTCTTTCCCTAATTCCCCCAAAGCTATGGAGGCTCCAGCCCAGGCCCAGGCCAGGACAGAGGGCATCACAGTGTGTCCTAACCCGAGACACACAGACACGTCCAACACACCCCAGAAGAGCTCCAGCCTCTCAAGCTTGGCTTGAAGCTCATTATCTCGACACAGTTCCCACCCAACCCAGAGAAACCCCATCTGATGGCACATTCCCCACCCCACCCCCCGTCAGACCTACCTGCCCTGACTCCAGAGACTCACAAGCGAGTGTCATTACAGGCACAGAGAGGTGGGTCTCCCAGGAACCCGGCTCCCCAGCAGCACGTGACACACCTCGCTCCGAGTGTCCAGTACAGGGCTGCCTCCCCACTGGACTGTGGGCCTCTCGAGGGGAGGCAGTGTATGTCCTTCATCTCCTGGTCCCCAGTGCCCAGCACAAGTCCAACTCGGCACATGGTCAACGGAGCCAGAAGGACAGGCCCTGGATCCAGCCTGTCTGTGTTCAAATACAGACTCCATCCCTGTTTGCTCTGTGACTCTGGGCTTGTAACTTCACCTCTCTCAGCCCTGGTTTTCTCCTGTAAAGCACAGCTAATGGTACTCATCTCCTTGGATTGTTGTAGAGATTAAAAGAGATAACGTATACACAGTGCTTAACACAGGGTATAGCACATAGTAAGTACTCAGAACAGATTAGCTGTTACCCTTATTACTACCACTATTACTATTATTACTTCCGCACATGTTGACTCCTAAACTTCTGATTTCACAAAATCATAGGCTCTTGTATCCAGAAAAGCTTCATTTTCCAATAAGGAAACTGAGGCTCAGAGACATTAAGAGACGTGAGCAAGGTCACACAGCTAGTAGTAAGAGACTAAACTGAGTCTAGAAGGCCAATTTCCTGCATCGTCATTTTCACTGCAACGTCCCTGAATTCTTTCTCACCTGCCTGCCCACTTGTTCCAGCTTCGGTTCATACATAGTTTTGTTTTATTGTTTAACTTTCGCACGCGGGCGTGAAGGAGCACGCACTGTGTGTGTGTGCGTGTGTGTGAATGTACACAGGTCTGAGAGTTGGTAGGCTTCACTGTGTGTGTTTCTGGGCACACTCAGGTGTGTGTACTTGGATATGTGTGGGTGACTGTTTCCACGTGCGTTGCACTGGTGTGTAGGTGAGTGTGAGCGTGTGTCCTTATACACGGAGATGAGTGTGAGTACCTGTGGAAAGATTCTGCTGTGTGCGTGTTCATGTGTATAACTGCTTGGGGGTGAGTTTTCTGCCCAGCGTGATGGTGAGGTCACTGCAGGCAGGGCTGTGTCCTTCACTTCTTGGTATCCTCGCTGTGCCTGGCACAGAGCCTGGCACACAACAGGCCTCAATAAACATGAGTGGAATAGAAGGGGATGTGTGTCCCCTCAGGAGAGTGCAGAGGGCTTCCACCTCCAGTAGTCTCTGCTACTAAGCTCGGTGATTATAGGAGGGGTGCCCCCTTGGGGCCCCATCCAGCTGGGCCCTAGTGTACCTTCCATGAACCAGGCAGTAAGTGCAAAACAGCTGGCTGGAGCCGTCCCCAGAGGGACAGATGAAGTGGGTGCCCAGGGACATACCCCCAGCCTGAGGGCGGTTGCTTAAGCGGCAGTAAAGGAAACAAAAGATGAAATACATCAGCCATTGGCAGCAGTAAAAAGAGCGAAATCGCTCAGCAGAAAGCCGTGTGCTATCCATCATTCAGCCCTTCTCCACTTCAGCTGCCGAAGCAAGAGGGTGTTTTAATGCCCTCCAATTCATTTGCATTCGCACTGCCATTCTTTTATGATATCAGGGGTTGCTAAGAAGAGCTGAGCGGTTTTTTAAAGACGTTGATAAACCATTTCTACCAGGAAATAAAAGTTTTTGGGGGGAAGAGGGAAAAGAAAGTTTTCCAAAATAATGCATTCCGTCTGCAGAGTGATGGGTAAGTGATTCTGCAGATGTATTGGCCCCATAAAACTGAGCAAGGAGTTTGGCCCATATGTGAGCTCTGTGCTAGTGAGATGAGCAGTTCATTCATTTTGCAGCTGAGTTGAGACCTAAAACTTTGCAGAGAGCCACTGAGAAGAGCTTCAAAAGCAGCCCGCATCTTCCGTGTGACTAGAGCTTGTGACCCCTGAGACACATACACACAGTCAAGGTCTCTGAGCCTTCCAGTCTCCTCTAGGAGCGCCCCCTGGTTTGAAAGCTCGGCAAGCAGTAAAGGATTCAGCAGAGAGGGGTTCTCTTTCCATTTGCATCTGAGAACCCAAGTAAATAATTAGGTGTGACCATTATGCTCCCTTACCGATACCACACCATTTCTTACCCTCTTGCAACACGTCACTAAGCACTACCACGTGATCTGGTTTCGCAGCCAAACCCGGGCTACATGACCTTGGGCAAGGCCCTTCTGTAGTGTGGGCTTCAAATCCTGCCCCAACCAAGTGAACACATCGGTCTAAATGTTTGGTCTGCTAAAGCACTCAGGCATTGCCATCCTCACGTTATAGACAACTGAGGTTCAGACAAGGGAAGTTGCTTGTCTAAGACCACACACCTGGTAAAGGTAGGGGCAGGACTTAAACGTGGGCTTCCGAATCCTCAGGTAATAGCTTTTTCCTTCCTCCCTTCCACATCATTGAACATGTACTAAACATCAGGCGGTTGTCCACTACCTCCCTGCCTTCTTAGAACCTGGGGACAGGTGAGAGGGCCAGATGGAATGACGCCATGGCTGCAGAGGTCACTGAAAGACTTCCCAACCGAAAGAGCACAAAGGCCCCTGTCCCCACTTAATCCCAGGGGAGACTTTCCAGATCCTCAGTCTGAGCTTTATACTCCTGGCAGATGTCCACACATGAAGACATAGCAGACACCTTCTGAGTGTGTTTGTCTGCCCAGCACTGGAAAGATCTCTCTGCCCCCCTGCGCTGACCTATCACCTGTCAAATATTCACACCATTAGTCACACCTATGGGTCAAGGCATTGTTAAGGTACAGATGACATCTCACTGGAGGAAAACAGTAACTCACAACTCTCTGCTCCTCTTTGCTCAAAAGGGCTGGAGGGGATGCTTAAGGGACATGGATCTCTAAACAACAGAGAGGTTTAGAGCATCTGTGATGGATGGATAGATAGATAGATGATAGATAGATAGATAGATAGATAGATAGATAGATAGATAGATAGATAGATAGACAGAAAGACAGATAGAAAGACAGATAGCTAGAATAGAGTGCTGGTGGGACAGAAAAGGCGGAAATAGGGAAGAGCGTGCCAGGACAAGTGGGGTCAGCATTCTGGCAGCAGGAGAAGCTGGTCCTGATGGTCACTATTTATTGAGCTCTTACTATGTTCCATCATTGACCTGTTTTATCTCATTTGACATTCATAACAACATACTAGGAGGTACTTTTTAATCACCCCTCTTTTACACAAAATGAGACTTAGAGGTTAAGTAACACGCCCAAAGTCACACAGCTCGCAAGTTACAGCAGAGCTGGGGTTCAGTCCAGCTCAGTACATGGTCACCTTTTGCCAAGTGACTACGCAGTCAATCGGCGGGTCACAGTTTATGGCAGATGCTGGTGTCCTGCCTGCATCCCCTTAGAGACAAACGCCTACTAGAGACCCTTAGGTGCCTGTCCAACAAACTCCTGCCCCGGAGCATTTTCAAAGTCTAATTTATGATCTTCCCCTCCTGTCCACAAACTCTTGTATCCCTCCTACATCCAAAGGCAACCTGGGAGTCAAGCTGTGCCCCTCCCCCTTGCTCACCGTCACATTTGATCACTCAGCAAACCCTGTCTCATCCATCTCCTGTAGGCCATCTCCTCCCTGCACCCGATAGCTCAGGCCCAAGAGGGCTCACTGACTCTCATGCCCATTTGCCCCTGTTGCAGCCCCCAGAGACCTGCAGCTCCCACCCAGACAATCAGAGGCCCTAGAATGGGATCTTTCACCACCCGTCTCAATGGTCATAGATCAGAAAATAGCCTGCATAGCATTTTGGAGGGGAACCTGGGCTCTTCTACTTACTAGCTTGTCCACTTGGGCAAATAACTTCTTTCAAAGCCTCAGTTTCCTCACATGAAACCTCCCGTCTTCCAGCTGGAGAGCCGAAAGCTGGATAAGAGCTGACTGTTGCCTTTGAGGGGCATAGAGTATAGCAGCAGACAGATATATAGTTAGACAATTAAAATAGCCTGATAAGGTTCTGGAAGGGAAGTGTATGAAACAGAGCACAAAAGAGAGCAATTAGGTCGTTAATAATGACAGCTACTGTTTATTGATTATCTATAATGTGATATGCATTTTACTTATATGAATTCATCTGAACCTTAGGTTGAAGCTTCTAAGAAGATACAATTATCCTACTGCTTAGATAAGAACGGATCGGCTTGGAGAAGTAAAATAACTCTCTCCAGGCTATAGCCATAATGTCCTGGGGATTTCCATCACTCCTTATACTTTTAATACAGTCTCGCCCATGACCTCCTCCAGTGGTGTCTGAGTCAACCTCAGTTTCCCCATTTACCCATAGGACAGTTAACATGAGGTAATCTCTCCATGGCCTCCCTTTTCTCATCTGTAAAAGGGGTATAATAATAAAACGGATTACAAAGAGTTATACTGAGCAGCTAAAGAAGTTAATATATGAAAAACATTTGGAGCAGTGCCTAGGACAGAGTCAGGGCTACACGGTGATATATTCTTCTTAGTAATGTTATTTTTACTGTTATCGCCATCTTTCTCTGAGCCCGTGGACCATCGTGGGCTCAGTGAGGAGCCCATCATCTGTTTATCAAATGACACAGATGAGAGGCCCCTACACAAACCAAGCTCTGTCTCAGTTGAAGTCTCCAGCCCCCTCCCACACAAGCAGCTCTTCCCCAAACCACCTTGGTCAGGCCCCTCACACACCCCTATTTCTACTATCACTGGGGGGCTCCCAGCCCCCTTACTTCCCCAGCCTCACACACCAAGCAAAGGGAAGCCAGAGTAGCCTGCGAGAGGCCAGTGGAGAAAGGGAAGGGCTGTCTTCCTGCAGAGGTGTAAGGGAGTGCCTTATGGTTCATGAACAAAATGTCTTCTGCTTTCAGGGGTGCCGGGTATTGGCAGCTGTATCTCTGGTCAGCCAAGAGACTCGTGTTAAGAACTGCCCATTCCTGGTGAATTTCAATGAGGTGCCCTTTCTGCAAAGAGGAGGAAAGCCATCATTTAAAAGACAAAGACAGCTTTTGCTTGGCAAGATAGCATGATAGAGCAACTGCTGCCTTGGAGTACAGGAAGAGAAGGCTGAGGGTCTCCCCCCACCGCAGGCTACATGCGGTGTGTGTCAACAAGATCCCTGCTCTGTGTCTTGTCTTGGGTTGGGTTCCAGGACACAGGGGTGCATCAGACATTGTCCCACAAATAAACAGGCAGCTACTAGACAGTGTCAAAGGTACCAGGACAGAGATATGCATGGTGAGCTCAGTAGGGAGGGGGCAATGGAATCACAAAACCAGCGTGGGACAGACAGGGTTTCACAGAGCAGAGAGTATGTGACAGGGGTCTTGAAAGAAGAGTACGAGTTCACCAGGCAGAGAAAAGGGCTGGGGTTTTCTGAAAGCCCAGATTATCAGAAAATGATGTGTCGTAAGACCTTGCTACAGCACAGAGGAATGGTGAGAAGTGGAAAAGCAGTTGAGGCCAAGTTGTAAATGGCCATGGTAAAAAAAAAAATGTGGATTTCCTGTTTGAAAGGACAAAAGGATTTCAAAAAGGGGGATGATATGATGCATTGTATGCTTGAGGAAGCGTGATGCACGGATTACAGGAGTCGTCAGAATGGGGCCATGCTTGACATTTCTAGACTTGAGGTAGTGAGTGTTTGACTGGAGGTCCCTGAAGCATGGCTAGGGAAAAACAAAGGACGCTGAAGACGTTTTAGCTGAGGAATGGGGGAATTCCTACGGGGAATACCTACGGGCACCATCAGGGTACAGCTTGACTGACCAGATGATGGAGGGTCCTCCAAGACCAACAGAGGCCTGGAGTTCTAGGCCAGCTGGGAAGTGGGATCTGAGCCCCTAGACTGGCAAGAGGTAGGCCTAGAGCCAAAGCGTCCAGCCCACATTCCCCTGTATCTAGGATGGCAAATATATTTCATCCTACATGCCAACTCTGATGGATTGGTGGTGTCTACCTAAATTGCTATTTGAAAAGCATTATAAGACCATATCTGGGCCAAATGGGAAAGAAAGCTCTGATTGATTAGCAACGTCTGTCATGGGTACTGGGTCAGGAGGGCTATTACATGTGTCTCATACCTGTTTTTCCTGCACTATGTACTCAGATTCCCTGCCAAGAGTGATTGAGATGAGTCGTGGGTGCCTGTCTCAATCAGCGCAGTTAACAGAGAGCAGCGGTGCACATGGGAGTGAGCAGGTACAGGGGAAGCCACGAGGCTGCAACCTGTGCTCACTGGGCCTCCGGCTAATGGAGTCTCGAGAAGCACCAGGCAGCAGCTCCACCTCTGCGACTGGTCCCGACATCCTGAATGGTATCTGAGAGACCCCTCCTGGGAAACCCATAGAATCCCCCAGACACTGACCAGCTCCTGGAGCATTAATAATTCTCTTCTGTTCAGAGGTCATGTCAAGAGGTAGTACAAGCCATAAAAACAAAAAAAGGGCATCTTTCAAGTTAGAAATTATTCACCTGGGACCCATGAATGAGCTACTGCAAACCCCTTGAAATCATGTGAAAATTGTTCTAAGTATGTACATTTTTCTCAACGGAGGTCTTGTTTTTTGTTGTTGTTGTTTTGTTGTTTTCTGGCAATCTCTCAAAGAGATCCATGGCCCAAAAAGGTTTCAATCGCTGCTCAAAATGAACAAGAGTAATGAGATACAAGTGAATTCTGCTGGGGTGAGGAAGACGAAACATCTGTATGTAGTAGGAAGTGAACTTCTGTGGGTACCACTGGTCTACTCAGCTAGTATTGTTGCCTTAGCCTTAAAAAGTACCCTCCAAATCTGGGGTGCAAGCTTAGGGCTCCTTTGGAGGATTAGGTAGCTTAGAAATCCAGGGAAATATTTTTTTTCTCAAAATATGTTCTTCATCAAACTTTCAAAGAGATCCATGCCCCCACAAAAGGTTTCAACCACTGCTCAAGATGAAGGAAAATAATGTTATCTATAGTCAAATAACCAGAGAGGTTTGTGGGGCCAGGAAAGACAGGAAGAAGAAAAAAAAGGCTTGTGCTGGGAGAACAGCTAGAATTGGCTGCCCCTGAAGGCTCTGTCCACCCCACGAAACGGTGCCAGGTTAGGAAGATGCTTTGGACATGATGTTGGTCACTGGGATGGTGGGAGCCCCTGAAAACTATTAGGCTTAGGAAATTGTGTTTGATGGGGGTCAGGGGTCTGGTTTAAGACCAGGAAATAGGATGGAAGGACGTGGACTAGCAGCCCTGGTTCATGGTTCACGGCCTGTGATACATGGAACTATATCACTTCTTCAGGGCACATATGCCCACTTGTAAACACACAGTAATCAGTGCGTTAAAGTGTTGTCTATTTATCTGCTCCATAAGTCTGCCGTCCCTAGGAGAGCAAGGACTGTGTCTGGTTTGGCTCCCACTGGCACCTGGCAGAATGCTGGGCACACAGTAGATACATTCAGAAATATTTGTTGAATGAAAAGATGAGTGGGTGGGTAGGTGGGTGGCTAGATAATTAGTGGACAGCCAGGCCAAGGTGGTCCATCTGAGAAGCAGAATCTTGAGGAAAAATTAAATCAAATGCCTCACCAGTTTGGCATTTGGGCGGCAATCTGGTATAGTAGCTCAGAGAACAGACTCTGGAGTGAGCGTGCCAAGTCCAAATCTTAGCTCTGCTGCTTATTTGTGTATGACCTTGGGCAAAATAGTTCACCTCTCCATGCCTCCGTTTCCTAATCTGTAAAGTAGTGATAATAATAGTCCCTATCTGATAGAGATACTAATAAGTTAATACATCTAAAGTACTTAGAATGATACCTGATACATAACAAGCATTAGGTAGTAAATTTTAAAAAGCTGAACACATATGGAGAATCTAGGTATAAGGCGAAGGAATGCAGAGGGTAGGAAGGGAATGAAAGCAAAAAATGGGAAGTGGTGGCTTCGATGTCACCTTATAAAATGCCAGTGGCTTACCCTGGTATAGAGGAATCCATTAAGGGTACTGACCAGAGCTGGATAACAGTGATATATTTTTTTTAACTTTTTAAAAAAAATGTTAAGTGTGTTTTCCAGGACCCATCAGCCCCAAGTCAAGTAGTTGTTTCAATCTAGTTGTGGAGGGCGCAGCTCACAGTGGCCCATGCGGGGCTTGAACTGGCAACTTTGTTGTTAAGAGCACCGGGCTCTAACCAACTGAGCTAACCGGCCCCCCCAGTGATTTTTGTTTTTTTGACACAGGGATAACAGCACATTTAGGGGAAGATGAGCTGGTTTTTAGACCTGACTGTGGGCATCTACATGGGAGAGTCCAGCAGGGGAGCCTGGGGCTAAGAAGGAGAGAATTCCATCAGCTAAATCTCTCCGAGGAAAGTCAATTCTGCCCTTAGATGTAGGAAAACGGCGTGAGAAGTCCTCTCCACCCAAGTGGCCCACGTGCCAGCACTCAACTGCTGAACTCGGGCCCTCGCTGCTCCCTCCCCAGTTCCGGGCCCTCGCTGCTCCCTCCCCAGTTCCTGCAAGGACCATGTGCACTAAGCCTGCCAGAGTGACCCCCAGAGGCAACCGCCAAGGCTCTCGGGAGTTTTCCCTTTGGCCTTTGGGATTGAGGATGTCGAAAAGGAACTTGGGTCCAGACCGTTGTCCAGCAGCCACCGTGGACTCTTCAGGCCTGGGACACGGGTATCTCCAGTCCTCCCAGGTTTGAGGGCGAGAGGGAAGTAGCTAGATGGATGGGAAAGGAGGTTTGGGGGCCTCAGAACACCAGGCTTTCTATGGATTGCCCCACACTCTGCTTCTCCTCGCCCATGTCCTGCCGAACACTAAGCACCGAATGCCTACCTGCCATCATAAATAATAATAATGGTGACAAACGCTCAGAATACAGACTGTCTTAGCCACTTCCTCTGCTGGTTTCGTCAACAGTGGAACAAGCAGTGTATCTTAGGTAAGCAATAATGACTCTGAACTCCAGGTCATTTTCAATTCCGGCATATCCATAGCAACTTCTACCCACAGCCAAATTATGCTGAAATCCATTACAAATTAAAGACAGCGTGTCTCCTTGAAAACATGCATGTCAACTGCCAGTTTGTTTCAATGTGGCAGAGTGAAGACATCATCACAGTGGCAATCTTGATCTTTTTGTTAGTCCCCAGATGTACCAAAATAAGTCCATTTCTTCTAAATTTATCAAAGTGTTGTCAGACAGAAAAATGCCAAGCTGTCAATTGAAACAGAGACCTCGCTTAAGTTTTCGAAATAAATGCATTCTAAAGGAGCTCTATAGTAGAAACGGTGCTGGACTGAGACTCAAAGGACCCAAATTTCAGTTCTTGGTTTGGTTATCACTGGCCACATAGATTTAGGAAGTTACTTGGCCCCTCTGGGCCTCAGACATCTCACCTGCACCGCGAGGGGCTTGGACTAGATGATTTTATGTTCAGAAAAAGTATAAAGCTTAACACTCCTGATTTGCCCCCATGCAAAGTCTCTTGACTGAGTCATCCAGTTCTGCCCTTCCTCCCTCCAGTTGTCAACTAGCAGTGTTGTGAGCTGATTGGTCCTTCTTCCTCCTGTGATTTGTTATAAATAAGTGAACAGGGCAGGGTGGGACAAAGGAAGGGGCTGTCTGCAGCCCTCAGAGAGCTCATTAGTGGGAAAAGCTTCTCGACTTGTGACTTCTGATCTTCAGCCCTGATTCACTCCAGCAGTCACAAGCAAAAGGAGAGAGAAAAGAGGAGCTGGGCGGTGTTGGTACAGGGCATTGGGGACTTGAGAGGGTGGGCAGTATGATTGGTTAAAAAAAAAAAAAAAAAGCAGAGTCCCTCTAATTCAGGGCAAACTTTGGTGACTGCTCAGCTCATGTAAAGACTGAGTCCCTGGCTGGGACCAGGCCCTGGACTAAAAATATAGGGGCCCTAGAGATTAGCAAGGATCACCCACCAACAAACTGGACCCTTGAAAGATGCAAACACCTTCAGAAAACACTCCCAGGCAGGTCAAAGTCACAGGACTTTGGAAACAGAGCTTGAGAACTGTTGGAGGGGCTTCCCAGAGACCAAGCTAAAAAAGGGGCTTGTAAACCAGAAAGCTATGGGATGTTAAGTGAGTCTGGGGATAAAAGTCTACAGAGGGGATCCCACACCAGAAAGCCTGTAGAGCTATCCATGGTCCTGGTGGTCTCTGCCGGAGGCTTGTCAGCCCACATGGTGTCCGGTCTGATCTTAGCCAACCCCAGAGGCAGATGCCTGCCCAGCTCTGCCTCCTGCCTCGCCATGACTCCCTCCCAGTCTGCCCCAGTTCACACCTGCGCTGCCCTGGGTGACACTTCTGCCAGCTGCCTGCCCAGAACCATACAGCTACTTGCGTTAACTGCTGCCTAAGCATGTCGTTTGTTTACCCCAGCCTTTCCCAACCTGGCAGCCTCACTCTCCACCCAGTTCTTGAAAACACAGCTGTAGGTGGTGAATAAATACAGGGAGAGGCAGTGGGACTTGGCCTGGCAGCCAGAAGGCCAGGATATAAGATGAGAGGCACAACAGACCCACCCAAACCCAAACCGCGCCCCCACCAGTGCACCCTAAACAGATGGCAGACAAAGGCTTCCCTGATAATAGAAACCCATCCCCACCCATGACCCTGTGAAGCAGAAGCCCGGTCCAAGTGGAAATTCCCCGGGAATCTCCCGATGGTGCCATCCCACTTTGCCCCACAAATATGCTCTCTTTCTGGAGTTTGGGCAAGTTTTGTCACCAGCAGCCATCAGGTGGCCAATTTTGGAATAGTAGGTTGTAATTTAGACAGATGTGTACCCCTCCCTCCCCTTTCCTATGTCCAAGAAAATCACCGTCAGCAAATCACTAAATGTCTCTGAACTTCAGTTTTCCCAACAGGTTTGCCACAAGACCATCATGAGACAACAGACATGAAAGGCCTTGGTAGATTACAGAACATGGTGCAAGAGGCAGTTACTGTTTCTGTCCAAATCCTATCCAAGCCTCCATATTACTCTGAGCCTTGTCAAGGAGGGTCCTGAAAGCTAGTTGGTGAAGGCGAACACACAAGTATTTCTATGTGCCAGGGGCTTTCACACACACTGTCTTATTTAATCCTGTGAGGCCAAATAGTGCTGTCACCATTCCACAAAGGAGGCTAAATGACTTGCCCAAGGTCATGTGGTTTAAGTGTCACCAAGCCAGTATTTGAATCCAGTTCTGTGTGGCTCCAAAACCTGTGTATTTTAACCACTACTATATAACCACATCCCTCTTGCCTACCGTGTTTCCCAAAAAATAAGACCCAGCTGGACAATCAGCTCTATCGTGTCTTTTGGAGCAAAAATTAATATAAGATCCAGTTTTATATTATATTGTATTATATTATATTGTATTGTATTACATAAGATCCAGTAGTATTGTATTTATTGTATTGTATTGTATTGTATTGTATTGTATTGTATTGTATTGTATTGTATTGTATTGTATTGTATTGTATTATTCCCGGTCTTATATTATAGTAAAATAAGACCGGGTCTTACATTAATTTTTGCTCCAAAAGATGCATTAGAGCCGATTGTCCCGCTAGGTCTTATTTTCGGGGAAACATGGTAGTTACTACAGCCGCTTCCATCGGGGCCAGAGCTTTTCTCCAGAAACCCAGAGGGGCAATCTCACCTCCAAGGAAGGCCGTTGATCCCACTTGCCCCTCAGATCAGATGACTAGACTGTGCTTTTGTTCTAAGCCAGGTCTCACTCCCAGTTTGCCAAACCTTCTGAAACTTGGCTTTGGCCTAGGGTTCTGAGGGAAGGCACAGCCTTCCTCACCCTAGCTGGACCCAGTCCCTTCACTCAACCATCCCCTTCCCCCTCCTCCCATACCTCATGCCCCAGCCACTTCCTCCCCACAAGCAAGAATGCATTGCACATGCCCTTAGGCCAGAGGTTCTCAGACCTTCTAGTGCATAAGAATTACCAGGGAAATGCAAAGGTGGTTCCAGTCTCCTCACAGCCCGGGATTCACAGTCCTGCAGTCTTTTCCCTGGGCTGGGAGGTGGAACCAATTGTAAATCCCAAATATTACATTCCTGTGTAATTTTCCCTCCCTCTTCCCACCCCCAACTTTACAGAGGAGAAAATTGAGGCCTGGAGAGAAAGGGTGATTCCTTTAAGATCAGACCACTCGTTACAGGCAGAGGCAGGAGGGAGGTCTGGGGCTCTGACGGTCAAGCCAGCACCTGTCCACAGGCCCAGCCAGGGTCGGGTGAGAGGGGAAGCCATGAAAGGCCGCCTCATGGCCTTTGGGTCATTTATCTCTGGGGCCATGGAACAACTCAGTGGGGACTGGGATTTCACACTGATTTATGAGGTGACTCCACTGGAGGACTGCTGGGTAGCGATGCCATTTGTTATTTCCCCAAGGAAGGCTCCAAAATGATGATGCCAGCACATGACCCCAGCCCCTACATGCGCACGCACACACACACACACACACACACACACACACACACACAGAGTCTCTTATTAATAACTCCCAGGCCATCTGGTTCAACAGCCACTGGGGCTCCCAGGTCTGGGCATCATGTGCAGGGGATGTGACAAGAGATGGCGTAGAGATGGACTTTTTCTGCCAGCAGAAGAGGAGTTTGGGCAGTGCACAGAATTAGAATTTGGAGAAAACACAGGTGCACCCACAGCAAAATCTGGAGAAGTATGGGACCTCCGTAGAGCTCAGCTCATTCAACATCAAAGGTCTAGAGCAGCGCTGGCCAATAGAACTTTCTGTGAGGATGGAAATTATGTAGACATGACATAAGATATCTGCTCTGTCCAATACTCTAGCCACTAGCCACTTGTGAGTATTAAACACTTGAATGTGGCTAATGGGATTGAATAACTAATTTATTTTGTTTTAATAAATATTAAAAGGTGCTAAGATATTTAACACATTTAAATCTCACAAGAGACCTCTAAGTAGGTATGATTATTTCCCCCATTTATAGAATGAGGAAGCTGAGGCACACAGAGGTCAAATAACTTGTCCAAGGTCACACAGCTAGTAGGTGGCTGGGCTGAGAACTGAACCCAGTCAGTCTGGATCCAGAGTCTCTTCCAAAGCACTACACTAAGCCGTACCCCTGCTGCTGTACTGTATTCCTACCAATCTGGGGCACACTGCAACAGACACACATGCACGTGTGCCCGTACACAAGGCCTTAGCAAGGAGTCTGCGCAAGCACCAGGCCGAGAGCGGAATCAGAGCTCTACTCTGGAGGGGGACCCTGATTTGAAAGAAGAGAACCCCCCATAGCCTTGGTAAAGCCCTGGCCTAGTGAATAAAACACCAGCAGTGGCATTTGAGCCTTGACTCAGAGAAAGAGACATGGTTTCTGAGTGATGGAATGACAAGTCTGATGAGAGAAGCACAGTGCTTGCCCTAGAGCACCTCCCAATTAGATGGAAGAGGCAGTGAACCTATAGGGGTCTGAGCTGGGAATGTCATGAATCTGGAGGGAAGTGCTCTATTAAACACCGGCGCCCTGACTCCATTTCAGCTGATCCTAAGAAAGTCTTTGGGGTTCCTAGGAGCCCCAGGATAAGCCCTTCCTGAGCCTAAGAGTGAAGGTTTGGAGAATGTGTGGCATCACAAATGAACACTCCTGGGCTGGCCCAGTGGCTCGGGTGGTTGGAGCACTGTGCTCCTAACGCTGAGGTCACCGGTTTGATTCCCACATGGGCCAGTGAGCTGCGCCCTCTACAGCTAAGATTGTGAACAACATCTCTCCCTGGAGCTGGGCAGTTGTGAGCAGCTGGAGGTCGGCCTGGGCTGCTGTGAGCTGCAGGCTGCCATGGGCAGTGTGCGACTGCCTCAGCTGAGGGGAGGGCAAGCTCATAATACCTCCAGCATGGGCCAGGGAGCTGTGTCCTACACAACTAGACTGAGAAACAACGGCTTGGGGGAGTGGGACAGCTTGGGGGAGTGCGGGGGGAGGCGGAAGAAGGGGGGAAAAAAATGATCACCCCTCCCACACTCCAGGGTGGGGAGCCCGCTATAGCTAATTAGGAATATGCATTAAGAACACAACTTACAAATGGCCCCACAGTTCCCCACATCTCATTTGCATTGAGCTGTTGTTACCTTATTGATTATATTAAATTAGGAGATAGTCACACTGTCTGCAATGCAACAATTATCATCATCAAACCAATTAGTATCAAACGGGATGTGGTCCCGGTCTTGGTTATTTGCAACACCATCAGCCTGGCCTTATGAAATAATTGTGTTTCTGTTGAAACAGTAGCAATCAGCAGAAATCGTCCCACGAGACCCGCCTCTCTCTCCATGGCTGCGTGTCAGGATAACTTGTCACACAAGCACAAGCAAAATGATACAACTGGTATCTTTGGGAGCACAGGTCTCA
Source organism: Rhinolophus sinicus (assembly GCF_057876585.1). Classification (NCBI taxonomy): domain Eukaryota; kingdom Metazoa; phylum Chordata; class Mammalia; order Chiroptera; family Rhinolophidae; genus Rhinolophus; species Rhinolophus sinicus. Next base: position 26,051,171 of record NC_142514.1, read on the forward strand.
AGGGGGATGCTTTAAGGACAAACTGCACCGGGCGACAGAAATCCTTGATTAATCAGTCACAATGTTTCAGTCACAGACATGGTCACAAAATAACCCCCGCCCCACAACTAGAATAGACACACAAAACATGTTCAAACATACACACATGCACACACACACACACACATCTCTGAACTTCAAGACACAGATCAACCCCAAGCAAAGGCACACAACAAATTCACACACACTCATATTCACACACTGCTACCCAGTGCCATACCTTTTACATAAGCCAGTAGCCGGCACACTCGTGTACAGCCACACACACAATTGTTCACCCAACACATACGAGCAAGTAAGCAAACTCAGGATACAGATACACACACATACCAGCATATGCACAATGATTTATCACAGTCACACACTTCACAATACACTCATGGGCACACACCACTGTTAGAGATCTTCTAGACAGAAGCCAGGGGGCTGGCAAGAGGGTTCCTAAGATCCTTTCTCATGGCTCTTAGGCTCAGAAGCCTCCGCCTTGGTCCTCACTGGCACACTGCCACCCCAGGTCTGGTGTATACTCTCAATGGTGTGGTCTGACTCCTCGTCCAAGTTCACTGTCAGCTTCGTGGCTCTCCCTCTCGGTGATTGGGGAGGGGGCCGAGTGAGCAGAGGAGGGCAGAAAACCAGATGCGCTGAGTTTTTCTATGAAGAGGGAGCCTTTGGAGAGTAGCTTCACCATCAATTTTGTTAGTGCGTCAGCGCCTGTGCATTTGCTCACAGTTTTAACCTGCCTGCCAACGTATTGAGCACACATCCTCTGCCTGTCACAGAGCTATTCTTTCATTTCTGCAATAACTATTTCCGGAGTGCCTCCTGTGGGCTGGGTGCTGTTGTAGGCACTGGAGACTCCACAGTGAACAAAAACAGTCCCTGTGCTTGGGACTCTTACAGCCTAGAGGAAGAGACAGATAATAAAGTAATAAACAACTACATATATAAAACGTCAAGAGCTGTGAATAAAAACAAAGCAAAGAGGATAGAGTGTGAGGGTGCTGTTTTAGATAAGGGGGTCATAAAAGACCTCCCTGGTGAGAGGACATTTGAGCAGAGACCTGTCAGAAGGAGAGGCAAGCGGTGAAAATACCTGGGAGGAAAGTGGGCCAGGTAGAGGGAACAGCCAGTGCGAAGGGCCTACAGCTGGGGCATGGGTGACACTCCTTGGAACAGCAAAGCAGCCAGTGTAGCTGCAAAAGGAAGCAAGGGGGTGCAGAGAGGTGCTGCCTACCTCAGGTGTATCATCTCATTTAATCCTCAAGGCTCTGCATCATCTCCAATTTATAGGTGAGAAAACTGCGGCTCAGAGAGCTAACATGACAGTGCCAAGTCACACAGCTCTGCAGATACTGAGCAGAGGTCACGCCCAGGTCTTCCCATGCCAGGGCTGCCTCTACACCCCAGGCCGTCCCCTGCCCTCATGTGCCCCTCTCTCTGACAGTCTGTGCCCAGGCCTGTTCACATAGATGTGCCTCAAACTCATTCACCATGGTCATCAAAGTCACAGCTGATCTAGTAATTCATTGCTAGAGCTTTCATTACGCACATTATTACAAGGACGATGGTTACAATTGTTAGCAGAGCTTATAACTACAAACACCATTAATAACGCATAGCTCTTTCCATCACCACTAATGGGCCCTTTCCAGGGTCCCTCACACATACACACGGACCAGGGACAGACTCCGAGGGGTGCTGGGGAGCCTCTAAATCCTCTGCTGCCTGCCCCCAGCTACCTGCAGCTGCCTCCTGTATGCCTCCTGCGGAGCCAGTCACAGCCCCACCCACCCCAGAGCTTTCCTCTCCCAGTAGGTTCCACTGCTTTGATTCACTTGCTTCTTTGTGTTCGAGAGGAGGAGATGGCAAGCAGAATGCTGTCTCCACAATTCCAGTTCCAGTATTAGGGAAGGAGGAAGGAAGCCACCCAAACAGAAAGCAGAGGTTCAAAAACTTTATCAGAATCCCCACCAAAACTAGGCTGAAAGAGGATTAAGAAATTTAAAAAATCGTTTTGTGTCTATATACATGAAGTCAATGCTAGATGTAAACATTTTCTCATTAAATCTGCACAACAATCCTGTGAGAGAAGAATCATCACGCACAGTTTACGGATGAAAAAGCTCTGGCTCAGAGATACTAAGCCACTTGCCTGAGGTTACACAGCTAATAAGTAGAAGAGCTGGAATTTGAACCCAAGTTGATCTGGCATCACAGGCTACGGTATGGCCTGAGTTGCCCAGGTCAGGGAGGTGCAAGAGGGACTGAGGAGGGTTGTGGCATGTCCAGCCAACTGTCCTGCAGGACGACACTCAGCTGTGCCCCTCTCCCTGCAAGTGCCTGTGGGAAGAGGCAAAAGGAATTAGGAGGAGGAAGGGAAGGAGAAGGAGGAAAAGGGAATTGAGGCGAGAGGATTGGGGGAGAAAACAAAGGGGGATTTAACGGAGAAAAGGAAGAAATAAGGAAGGGGACAAAGAAGGAGCAGGCGCCCTGCCCCGTACCCCACCACCCTCATCTGTATCCCTACTCCATCCTCTGTACCTGGCATGCATTTGTCACACATGATCCTTAGTCCGTACCCCGATATATGGGAAGAATTAGTCCAGTTCTCAGGAGCAGGAACGGAGGGCTGCTGTGCCCCAGGCGCTGCGTGTACATCATCTCATTTTCATCTTCAGAGCCACTCCCTTCATGGGGGCTCAGGGCACACCCCTAGTAAGTGAGCAACCCCACAAGACTACTGCCCTGTCTCCACACTCATGGGCTTTCACATCTCTGCACCCCTCCCTGAAACGTCATCCCCTCCCAACCTCATTGTGTGACAAACTCCCATTCATCCTTCAAGACTCAGCTCAAATGTCACCACCTCTGGGAAGCCACCTATGACTCTCACAGGCAGCATTAGTTGAGGAATACAGCAGTGTATGAAAAGTTCATTTTCTCCCTCTCCCTCCCTTCAATCTCATCTCCCTGAGGTCACAACAGATGGTGCACATCCTTTCATATAATTTTCTACGCCCATACAAACACACAAAAACATATGTGGGCTTTTTTTTTCCTTTTTATTTCTTTCTATTTATCGAGAAAAAAAACAAAAAGGATTCACATTACTTCACACTTGCTTTGTTAACTTAATATACATCACGGAGAACGTCCAGGTCACGGCATGCGGACAACCCCCGCACACACACTGCCTGTGTAGCCATCCACAGCACAGCAAGCCAGGACCTCGCACCATGTCCCCCTTGATGGATGTTCAATTATTTCATCTTCATCACTACAAACGGTGCTGTAATGAATGTCTTTGTACATGTGTCCTTATGTTCTGATGCTTTTATTCCCACAGGATGGACTCCCAAAAGAGGGATTTGTGAATCAGAGGGTATCCGTATTTTAAATTTTAATTGCTACTGCTGATTTCATTCCCTAACACTTAGAACAATTCTCTCTCCCAGTGATATATGCCAGAGCCGTCTTCCCACACCATGGCCAGCACTGGCTGTTATCTATCTCTTTTATTCTTGCCAATAGATGGATGATAGTGTCTACCTCATAGAGCTGTTGTGAGGTTTAAATGTATAACACGATATCCAGCACGTAAGTCCTTAAGAAATATTAGACATTTATATAACTCTGATGTTATCTTATTATCATATATCTAAGGAAAGCCTAGAATACATGATAACCTCTCGGTTCAGGAGATTGCATATTTTTTAAGTAGACTTGGATTCCAGTCCAGCCTTCCCTGACCAGCTCTGTGGCCTGCAGCTAGTCACTTAACCTCTCGGAGCTTCCGTTGCTTCATCTGTAAAACGGGGGTGATGAGCCCTGCACATTCTCCTTCACAAGGAAATAATAAAGTTCGAGCGAATGCATGAGTGTGACATCCCCTTTAAGACCCCATGCAAGAGGATTGTGGAGGATTATGCTCTCAGTTCCACTGATGACCAGGCATGACCTCTGGGTGATTACCAAGAAGCCACTTCTTAGGAGAGCAGGGACCTTCACAGAGAAGAGCGAGGAGGTGCCATGACCCTTGGTCTTCAACCCATCAACCAGGCATCTATGCGTCAGGAATCCTGAAGGACAAGGCAAATACGTGGATATGAACGTCTCCTCCTAGTCACAAATGCCCTGTAACCCAGCAGCTATTGCTAGCTGCCGGAAATTTCACCACTAGAGACCCATTAGAGGCCCATGCCTCCCTGCAACACGGCCTGGGGGACCAGCTCCATGCCCATGACTTCTGACATTGCTTACCAAGCTTTTCTGAGGGCGGGCCCTGTGCAAGGCTCCTCACTGTCATCTCTATGCTTGACCCTGTCAAAGGCCACCTCTCCAGCTCCGACTTCTGTCCAAGCTTCAGACACACATTCCCATCTGCCTACTCGAGATCTTGCCCACAGGCACCTGAAACTCAGCATACCCCAGAGGGAACTTCTCAGCTTCCTCCAGAAACCTGCCCCTCCTTCCTCCCGCTTCCCCATCTCTGGATCTGGCGTCTGGCCACAACACCAGAAGCATCAGCATTAAGCAAAGAAAGGCAGGTCCCGCTCGCTCACCACCTGCAACCCACCACTTACTAAGCCTAAACTCAGCTGCCTTCTCCATCCCCCCAGCCAGGGCCTAGGGCGAGGTGAGTGAGGCAAAATTTAAAGGGGGCACTCTCAGGTCCCTGTGACTGCAGACACTGAGAGTGAGCGCCTCCTTACAGCTGTCGCCTTTGGAACCTCACTGGCCCACCCAGTCCCAGCTGGCGGTGCTCTCTGGATGAGGGCAGCTCAGCTCATCATCTCTCACTAGGCTAAGGCAGCAGCCAATCACCAGGCCTCCCCACTTCCAATTATCCTCTTCCCTGCCACCAGATTAATCTTCCCAAGCCCCAGCTTTGATCATATCACATCCTCAAGAGCCTTCGGGGCCTCCCCATCACCTATTGAATTGCACTCACACCGCACAGGTCAGCCACTATGCAACCAACTTCTGCTTGAATCTACCCTGCCAAAGGCATCCGGCCAAGAGCTGACATCTAATTGGACCATAAATGAGCACCTGACACCAGAGCAGCTCATTCATTGGCTACCTAATAGCCTATCACATAGCCTGACACAAAAGGCTCTATAAAGAGATAATGGCTGAGCCAATCAGAATTTTTCTCTCAGGAGTTTGAACTAGAAGAAATAAAAAAGAACTAGTTAATTGATAGCAGCGCAGAAAAAGCAAACACAAGGACGTGAACCTAAGTCATGTTAAGAAAATTAATGAACTCCTTCCTGCTGTGGAGGTCCTGGCGCCATCTTAAACTCAGTCTGTCCCGGTTTCCCAGCCCTATGACAGCTCCTCGTGTTGGATTCCCATCAGGGTGCCCTTACGATGCCACTAGGGTCTTGTGTGAGCTGGCTTGAGTGGATCTCTGGTCCATAAACCAAAACATTCAAAGGTTTTACCATACATCCCTGCTTAGAATATTGGCTGCAAATAATTTTAAAAAACCCTCAAGTTGGCATGGTTGGGACTTGCATTACAAAGATCCAGGGAATTCCGTGGAAGAGCTGGCACTGGAATGCAGAAGGCATTCACCGGGAATCAGCCCTTTCTCTCTCTGTCTGCAGTCCATTTGGTCACTGGGTAGAACCTACACACTCCCACCTTCCCAGTTAGAGATCCTAACACGGCCTTCTCCCAGTCCTAGTTCTCAGTTTCCGGAAAAGAGAATCTCACTGAGCCCATTTGGGTCAGGTATCCAATAAGCCATGAACCAGGAAACCAGCTCATGAAAGAGACACGCAGCCTCTGAGCCTTTTAATTCTTCTTCCAGATTAATCGTTGCTTTCTCCCGGTTCATCTCCACCAATGGCAGTGTCCTCAGTGAGGGTGACGTCCTGTGATGGGAGCCGGCAGAGGGCCCTGCCTTTCTGACCTTGCAGTCTGGCCCACGCAGACTGTCACTGGGTGAGGAAGGCTGGATCCCTCCAAGACTCTGGGCAGGAGTCTATCTAGAGAGGGGTGTAAGCTCCATTTCCTGCCACATAGCCCGAGCTTAGCAGTGATACACACACACACAGAGAAAAAGGGGCATCTGATGCTTCTGTGTGGTTCCAAAAAGCTGAAGACATCTCACACCCACAAATAATAATCATGATTTTCTGTAATTATTATTTGTGTGTTTTGCATAATTGTCATAATTATTATCATCAGCTCATGAGCCTCCCATCCCAGTGTGCTCTATTCCCGTCCTTGGCCCTGAAATCTGATCACATGGGGCACGCTTTCCTGCCTCTGACTTCCTCCCAAGGTCTGGTTCTTAGGGATCCCTTCAGGAAATGGAATGGGATGCTCCTGATGGTTCTTCTGCCTTGTCTGTCCTTCCAGAATATTTCTGGGCCTCGGTGCTCACGCTGGAGAGGAGACAGAGGGAAATGACAGGGACCTCGCTTGCTTACTCACATTAGTAAGAGAAATAATGCCTCCCTGCTCCCCTCCAACCAGTGGTGTGCTGGAGCCAGCCACTACCAGCTCAGAAGTTCAGACTATTATCTCATCCCAGCTCCTCATTCCAACATGTAACATCACCTTGGTAGTTTGAACTCAGTCATGGAGGGAGTATTTATACCACAGAAATTGGCAAAAGGGCTTGTTTCCAGAGAGTTAGATGTTAAATACTTACCAGCACACCCTCTACACCTCAGACAGGGTGTTCTTTTAAGACTGAAGTATGTGTCACCTTCCTTCAACAGCTTTATGTTATCCGTAGGTGAAGTCCAAACTTTCAATGCAAGGCCTCTGCAAAGCCCTGCATGAGCCAGCCCCAGTCCATCGCTCTGGATTCCATCCTTACCATCTCCCTATGTTCTTCCAGATGTCTCTGTGCCCCAGAGAAGTCCTTGCCAGGCCCCACTCTCTGGCCTCCAGTCTCCACCACACACCATCCCTCCTGACACCTGCTCTCCACCTGCAGACCTCTGCCCTTCCTCCTTCAGTCTTAGCTTCAATGCCATGTCCTTCTGGGAGGCTTCATTGACCCCCAGACTGGCTCAGAAACCCTTGCTTGATGCTCCCCAGACCCCACTCTCATGGAAGCAGGTATTTCATCATGTGTCTGCGTCTCAGTGGCCCCACTAAAATACTGGCAGGAGTCAAATCTAATTTGGTCATTCTTTTACCTTCAGCATCTGGCACCGAGTCCAGCAACGTTGAACTGGATAGAATCAACACCACAACCCAAGATAGGCTGTGCTCAGGGCCCTCAAAGTGCACTGGGAGGTCAGAGAGAGGGAGGGCACTTCTGATGAATAAGTTAGGACAGGCGTCCTGGACATGTCCCCAAGGAGAAATGCCAAGCAGGGCAGTACAGGCAGCTTCTTCTCCGTGGCAGTCCTTGCACCAACCTTCTGCTTCACTAATGCCCCCCGAGCTGCTCCCATTTGGTCTACAGCTTCACGATACTTTGTGTACAGGAACCGCTACCTCCACCCCCACCCCAACCCCACCCCCATCCCCCACACACATATACCTCCAACTTAGCCACAAAAGTGTCTGAGGCTGAATTTCCCAGATTCTCAGTAGAAAAATTGGGAGCTCAATGTTAGATAGTAAAACTGGTTTGAAAAGGGGGAAATGTGGTATTTCTTGCACACTTAAGTATGTAGACCGAGATTCTTGTGTCATAGCTAACACTGGCACAGATGCCTTGAAAACTGTCAAGGAGCAGAACAAAAACCAGCAGAGTTAAATTAAATAATAAAAAATAAAACAAAATCTGAGTGTTTTAACGTGTCAGACAAGGGTCCCTACACCAGAGAAGATATTCACTGAGCAGTTTGCTAAAGTGGGTAATTCAGGGTTTTCTACACCAGAAGGTGAGGGCAGGGCAGCTGATGGTGGGTCTGTTACTTAAGGATGGACACCACACTCCGCCAAGGACTGACTGGCTCACGGGTCCAGTCTCCATTTGGGTCCAGTAAGGACCTCGTATATATCGCCTGGGGACAACAGCCTTCCCTTTTGCTACCTCCTAGGCAACTGCTGTTCAAAGTAGACATTGTCCTGGAGCAGTGCTGCTAACTCTTCCTGACACTTCCTGTGTTCTAAAGACTTGGCCTTCTCCTGCAGGAGGGGCAGCGGTTAAGAGCGCCAGACCAGCTGTCTCCACTCCCCCGGTTAAGACCTTAAGTCAATAACTCGGTTTCCTCTTCTGTAAAATGGGAATGCTAATAGTATCTCACACGCAGGATTGTTACGAGGATTAAATGTGTTATGTGTACAGCCCTTGGTAGATCTTCTGAGCGCTGACTCCTATTACTATTATCTCATTTAATATTGTCATGAAGACGGGGATACTATTCTTATCTCCATTTTACAGGGAGGCACAATGACCTGCTCGTTGTCCTGCCATCGCTGCCCTTGAGGAGGAGGCGCCACCCCAGAGGGACCTGAGGCCCAGCAGACGGAATAGCTAGAGGCCTGACCTTGCTCTGGTATCCAAGGAAATGGCCCTGCAAGGTGAGGATGGGTGTGGGGAGCTGAAGTGAGAGGGAAATAAGGGTCAGGGTCCTGGGCTGCTGGGCTAAGGAGCTTGGCTTTGGCCTTCATCCTACACGCAGTGAGGGGTCACTGAAGGGTTTGAAGTCAGGAGAGGTGTGCCCAGATTTGAGTTCTGGAAAAACATGCTGGATGCAGTGGGGAATAGATTGGGAAAGGTGGGGAGGCAAGGAAGCCAAATAAGGAGCTATTGCAATAGTTCAATGATGGTGGCCTGGAGATGGGGCAGGGGAGTGAGAGAGTGGACTCGGGCCAAAGCAAAGTCCCTATGCAAATGCCACCGACTGCCCGTCCTACCTAAAGGACTATACCCTTCCAGCCCTCAGACAGGAACCTGGTGGACCCTGAGGGCTGTATGGATGTGGCAGCAGCAGGATGGAACCACCCCCAGCGGCAGCCTGAGGCTGGGTAGGGGCCCTGGGGAGGCCTGCCCAAGGCTGGGCCAGCTCCACAGCCAGACCGGAAGGACTGAGTACTTGAACTTGTTCCCAGGAACCCTATCCACAGAACATGCACAAGCCCACACATACAGGCACTCCCAATTCACCCAATTCAATGGAAGGCACACACCACAGACACACACGTAGCACTTGCCTCATCTGCATTACCATCCCATCCAACACGATACTCACTACATACTCACCCACCTCCACCCCCCGCAGACGACCACCACACACGTGGAACCCACTTTCTACTACACCAAGACATCATACATTCAGTCCATCACAGACCCCACCAGACCTACATCTCACACAACGTGCCAACAGATATCAGATACACAATTAACACGTACAAACCCAGTACACAGCACGCACCCTCACAGAGATAAGCCCAGCCTGCCCCACCACACACATATATGCAGGTATGCCCACACACACCACACCACCCAATTCAGGGCTAAGCGAGGCACAGGGGGTGAGTGGGGCTGAAGTCCCACCCATTTCCACCCCCAAAGCTGTGTGTCCATGAGATTGGGGCCGCCTGAATGAGGCTCCTTTTTCTAACTCATGAAAAGGCAGTACATATTTAGGTTAAACATGGCCTTGCAGAGCTGGCGACATTCTCAAACCAAACAATGCCTGATACAGGAGTGCTATCTACAGGAGCAAACTTTGTAATCACATCTACGCAAGTTATCTTCGTCCTTACAGTGAGTGACAGACAATGCACCTCCAATTATAAATGACGGAAAAACTCTGATACCAAAGGCAATTCTAAATAAATTAAAATGTACGTTATGATCAGTGCATGCAATAAATCCCTTTTTTTTTACCATAAACAAATCATCATTTTATCAATGGAATATCACTTTTATACGCCCCCCCCCCAATAAGGAATATGAATATAAAATAATGTCAAATAATTGGCCTGCCTGGGAGTCCTCATGTCTCCCTCAGGCCCTGCTTAGCTCGTTCCCTCCCCCAGTTTTTCCAAGTGGGTGAGCAGGAAGCAGCAGGGGGCCTGACACACTCAGTGGGCACATGGTGCCACTGCTGGTTGCAGCAGCTCCAAGGAGGCTCTTGCCAGCAAGACTGGCTGCCCATTTGGAGGTGAACTAAAGACACTGCCTGGAGGGGCTGCGGCAGATTTTTCTAAGCCCACACTTGACTCTGTCCACACAGAATTCGCCTGTGTGTGGTCTTTGGGGAGACTACACGGGAGCAGCATATCAATCAGACTGGAAGGAGAGCCAGAAAGAGAAACAGACATTCAAATAGCAGAGCGTCAAATCTGTCACTGGTTCCTAAAGACCCAAGAACATGAGCACACATAGGCCAGTCCTGAGACAGCCACGCATGTGAGACACAGGGACACAGAGACACACTTGTGTGTGCAAAGACACACGTGTACACAGAGACAGCTCAGAGTGGCGGGCATAGAGCAACACTCATGTTAACCGACACATAGGTGTAGCACAGAGGCTAAAGTACACATTTCTGTGCAGACAGAATGAGTCCAGAAGTACCTGCGTGTGCCCACAGGGTCACGTCTCCGTGCACATAGGTACCCAGCACCTTCACACAAGAATGTGCCCACACTACAGCCGCTCAGAACTCCTCATGCTGGGCCAGCTGGCATATCCTCGCCATGTGCCCTGCGTGCCACCTTCTCTCAGCCTCAAGACCCACTCCTCTGGTCCTGAGATGTGAAGGAGGCAGACCTACCCCCAGGAGGGCAAAGAGGGCCCTGGCAAGTAAATCCGTGTGCATTAGACCCACAAAGGTGGGTGGAGTTTAAATTACTGCCTGGCCCCACCCCCAGAGACTCTGATTCAATTGATCTGGGGAAGGCACTAGGCATGGGCATGTTTTAACAGTCCTCAGGTGATTCCAATGTGCTTCCAGAGTTGAAAATTACTGGAGCAACGGGTCTGGCTTCTAGGGTCCTGCAGGTGGGTCCTCGTTCTCAGGCAGGACTGCCACCATAGATGAAATCCTGAGGACATGAGGGTGTCCCTCCCCCTGCCCTTCAACTCACCCAGGAAGCCCTTGACACCCTGGATCTGAACCCCCCTTTTGCCCCCCATAGACCCTTCTCTAGGAGCCGGTAGCGAGGTGCCCATCCATGCACTGCGGCTGCCCCCTGCTGGACAGAGCTGGCCGAGCACAGCTGCCTCTGTGACCTGTTTTTGCTCCCCACCAAGGCTGACTCCAGGCTGAGATGTGGGGGGAGCCAGGAGAGCACGATCCTGAAGAGAAGTCCCCAAACCCTCTCTAAGAAGCCCCAAACCGTCAGCTCTGCAGCTCCAGCCACGGCCCAGCCATCTCTCTGGTGCCGGCCATCTCAGGCCTGGGTGATCCCAGAGGTCCTTTCCTTTGCTTATCCACTCAGTGGTACCCAGTAATGCCAATGACCTGGGCTGGCCATGGCAGCTGGGGCGACAGAGATGAATGAGGAAGGGGAGCAACCCAGGAGGTGCCTCCAGTCCTTTCCCACACCCATCCATCCTCCAACAGCTACCTAAGCCCCCCACCCCCCTTCAAGCCAATGGTGTCCTTCCCTACTCCACACCCTCAGTTCTCCCACTGCCTTAGGATAAATCCCAGGCTCCTAAACATGGCTGAGCAGGCCCCTCACAGCCTGGCTCCCGCTGCTCAGTCTCCCTGGGGCCTTCCACCCTGACGCCTCCTGGCCAACTCTCACTCACTCTTCCACATTCTGCTCATGCCACCTCCTCCGGGGAGCCTTCCTGATCTCCTCACCCCACCACTCCCCACATCCACTAGTTGCTTCCTCCTATTTTTCCTAAACATCACATACCTGCCTCTTACAATAATTCTCTGTTAACATGTCTGCCTACCCCCACCAGAGTGGGGGGTCCCCAAGGGCAGGGACCAGGGTCCTGGGGTCAATAAGGTTAACAGAATGAATGAAGCTTTCTCCAACTTGCTGGTCCATCAGAGCTCTCCCCACTCTGCTCCACCTTATGGACAGGCTGAGCCCCCCACTCAGAGGAGCAACCCCTGAGGCAGGAAGAGAAGAATGAGTATCCTAACACTACCAAAATACTCACCAAGAGCTAGATGTATTCAGTGCCAAGTGCTTTCCATTGATCCATTTAACCCTCACAACACTGTCCCCATTTCAGAGATGGAGAAACTAAGGCACAGAGAGGGCAAATAACTTGCCCAAATACACCGCCGGGCAGTCCGGAACGGGGATTCAGCTCAGGAATGAGCTCCAGAGGCCACACTGATCATCACACTTCCCTCTTAAGAAAAGAGACTGTTGGTGGAGAACCAATTCTGACACACTCTGGCAGGCCTGCCTCCCCAGGCGCCTCCAATGGGACACTGGGAGGGTCTTCCCAAGAGAGGCCAGGCCCAGATTCTCCAGCCTGCAGTTCTAGGGCTGTGGCTTCTTTCACTTCCTTCTTAATTTTTTTGACAAGAGCAGATGCCACTGCAGTTGACAACCAGCCTGTCTGTGTGAACAGGAAGGCGGATCTAGCCCCTCGTTTGTCTAGGAAGAAAATAGAATTGGACAAGGAAGCAGCTGTGTTTTGGGACCCCTGGAGTCTCTGGGGGTGGCGGCAGGAGCAGAAGGCCTCCCAACAGGCAGCGAATGGGTGCAGGGACAGGACGGGAGCTGAGAGCCGCCCACATACCCTCAGGACCAGCCCCTGCCTCTAATCCTTCCTCCCTCCCTCTCTCCCTCCCTCCCCTCCCTTACTGTTCCCTCCATCAAGACTGTGCTGGGCCTGTGCTGCCTACTAGGAACAAAGGACAAAGCAGAACCGGCAGGAACAGGCCATCAAAGCCTGGCGTGGGGAGTGTGTTGATGCAGCAGGATTCTGAAGCCCAGCTGTCTGGGTTCCCATCAGCCTCCACCCTTCCAAGTTGTATGAATTGTGCAAGGTCCTTCAGTTCCACATCTGTAAAATGGGACGCTAATGACACCTGCTTCTTTGGGTGATAGAAGGATTAAACGAGTTCACATAAGCAACACACTTTGGAGCAGCACCTGGCACCCAACAAGCCCCTTCTCCCCACATCTGGCCTCCTGGAATAGTAGCTCCTCACCAAACCCCAGGAGCCTCTCTGTTCCCCCTCACACCCCCACACAAGGAGGCTTGGCTGGCTAGGGTTAAGGGAAGCAGGAAGTGGCCCAATTTCTGCTACCTAAGGCTTCCCCCACCTCCACTTTGCTCAAGGATGCAGCTCTGCTCTGCCTCTGGCTCCTGTGTAAGGGTCAAGGTGCTTGGTCAAAGCCAACTGTCTGAAGCCTCCCAGCCCTGGGGGAGTTCCACAGGAGTGCGCTCTGAGCATGCCCAGACCTCTGCTGGTGGCTGAACTCTCCCCTTTTCCCCAGAACAGCTGCTCCCTCCAGACCTACCACTGCCACCCCCATCCCTATGGTCACTGTCACCATCAAAGAGTCTTGCAGGGCAGGGGGAGGAGGGGAGACCTGAGGTGGGGGGAAAAGGGGATAAAAGGCCAGGGGAGGGGGGAGGGAAGGCGGGACAGGGAGGAGAGAAAAAGGGTGACTGACCATTTGTTTCTCTCTTTGTCTTTGCAGGCTGTGGCTTCCCCCTACTTAACAATTGCCCTTCAAGCACAGCCCCCAGCCCCTCCTAATTACCATGATTAGCACTAAGCGAGCTGTCGCATTTTATGACTCTCCAAACCAAAAAAATAATTAAAGCAATTACTGTCATTAACACTCTGTGCTCTTCACCGCCGTCTCTGAGAGTGAGCGCGAATGGGCCCTGGGGAGTCATGATTGGATGTGGGTGCCTTCCCTTCCCCCTTTGTGCCCCCCCACCACCACTGCCACCACCTGCCACCTCAAAGAGCTCAAGCGCCAGCAAGCCTGGGAGATTGCAAGGAAGGGCCTCCGTGGGATCCTAGGCAGACCCCCTGTACCCCTGGAAAAGCTGGAGCCAGGCCTCAAGGAAACTGCTCAGAGAGGGTACCACCCCCAGGCAGGAGCCCACCAGGCCCAGTCACCCCAAGACTTGGCCTTATCCCTCTGCAACTCCTCAGTGCTGGGCCCCCCATCCCCACAGGCAGGACTCCCCCAAGCCCTGTTCTCTCTGGCTCCCCATCTTCCCACCACAGCCCAGTCCAAAGCTCCACCACTTCCCAGCTGAGTGACCTGGTCTCCTAAACCTCAGGTTTCGGTTTTATCATCTGTTAAAAGGGCTTAAACAATAGAAATTTATTTCTCACATTTCTGGAGGCTGGTGAATCTTTTAAAACATAAGTCACAGAGCACAGAGGATTCTTAGGGCATTGAAACTACTCTGTATGATACTATAATGATAGATGTATGTCATTATACCTTTGTCTAAACTCATAGACTATACAAAACCAAGAGCGAATCATAAGGAAAATTACAGACTCTGTGATAATGACGTGTTCATGTAGGTTCATCACTTGTAACAAATGTACCCCTCTTATGAGGGGATGTTGATATTGGGGGAAGCTTGCTTGTGTGGGGGTCAGGGGTAGATGGGAAATCTCTGTACCTTCCTTTCACTTTTGCTATGAACCTAACTGCTCTGAAAAATAGTCTTTAAATTGTCCCCCAAAAAAGTAATAGATAAATACTTAAATTAAAACAAACAAACATAAATCAGATCATGTCATTTCCCTGCTCAGAATCCTGCAGAGTAACAGCCAAAGTGCTTAGATGGTCTCCAAGGCCACGTTCCTCTCCTGCTACCCATCCCCCTCACTGGCTCCGACCTCAAACATACCCAATATACTCCTGCCTTAGGGCTGGCCCATCTATCTGGAACTCTTCCTCCAGGGATAGCCCACCTCCTTCAAGACTTTATTGCATGCCTTCCCAATGATGGAACTCTCCCTCAGCATCCCACCACACTGCCCAATCCCCTTCCCTGTTCTACGCTGTCATCTCCCATTCTGCTTAGCACCTTGTGCTTAACACCTTCTAACATGTTTTGTAATTTATTTCTTTATTGTGGTCATTGTTTATTGTCTAGCCTCCAGAAAGGCAGGGATCATTGTCTATTTTGTTTTGATGTTTTCCCAGAACCTAGGTCAAGGCTTTGGCCCATAGTAGACCCTCAGTAAATATTTGTTAAATGAGGGACTGTAATCTTAGCCAACGTATACTGTTTCCTCTGGAAGATCTAGGGGTGTTCATGGAGGGAACTGAACCAACAGAGACGTCAGCACCCTGTTTCCCAGAAAATAAGACCTAGCTAGACAATCAGCTCTAATGCATCTTTTGGAGCAAAAATTATATAAGACCTCGTCTTACATTATATTGTATTATACAAGACCCGGTCTTATATTATAGTAAAATAAGACCAGGTCTTATTTTAATTTTTGCTCCAAAAGACGCATTAGAGCTGATTGTCCGGCTAGGTCTTATTTTCAGGGAAACACGGTAGCAAGGCACAGGCAATATCCATCAGACTGTGTAGGACTAGTTTTCAACAGCGACACCACATGGCAGTAAGAAGTAACACCAATCATGGGCTTTCTCATTTCTTCTAGGCATGGTCCTGGAAGTGGGATTGACCTCAGAGGGCATCAGCCAAAGATTGCTGGCTAGTTGAGACATGGGGAGAGACTCTCAGTCAGACTTTCTTCTGATAATCACTGGCCCTCAGCAATTGTTTAAAAACTAAAAGTTTTCACTTCACATCCATTAAGATGGCTATTATTTAAAACAACACCAACAACAAAATAAGTATTGGCAAGGGTGTAAAGAAATTGGAACACTGTGCATTGCTGGTGGAAATGTAAAATGGCACAGCTGCTATGAAAAACAGTATGACGGTCCCTCAAAAAGTTAAACATAGAATTACCACATGATCCAGCAACTCCACTTCTAGGTATATACCCAAAAGAATTGAAAGCAAGGATTTAAACAGGTATTTGTGCCCTGATGTCCATAGCAGCATTATTCGCAATAGCCAAAAGATGGAAGTAACCCAACTGTCCATTGATGGATGAAACGATAAGCAAAATATGATATAGACATACAATGGCATATTATTCAGCCTTAAAAAGGAATGAAATCCTGACACATGCTACAACATGGATGAATCTTGAAGACTTTACACTAAGTGAAATAAGCCCGTCACAAAAGAACAAATACTGTATGGTTCTACTTATACAAGTAACTAGAGTTGTCAAATTCACAGCTACAGAAGGCAGATGGTGCAGGAGAAGGAAGTAGGAGCGGGGGGCAATGGGGAGTTGGTGTTTAATGGCGATGGAGTTTCAGTTTGGGAAGATGAAAAACTTCTGGTGACGGAGAGCGATATCGGTGGCACCCCAACGTTAACCCTGAATACCGCTGAACTGCACACTGTAAACTTATTGAAATGGTCATTTTTTATGTTATGGATATGTATGTTTTACCACAATAAAAACCTTTTAATTTTAAAAAAGCAGAAAACCACCTCGAGCAAATAAAAAGGTTGGCGTGACTGAGTCCAAGGAGAGGTGCTTCAAAGCACGGCACAGGGGTGGGTAACAGGCCATGTTCCCCCATGGAGCCCCAAGCCACTGGCACTGACGGACCTGCTCTTCTTTGCCCCACCTCACCACGCTGGGATCCAAGGTTGACTCATATTTCTTTCCTGGGGTCCATCTATAATGACTCTGCATCCCTAAAACTCCAACTACACAAAGCATGGTCCTCTATGAGGTTCCTTTTTCCTCATCCTATTCAAAACCTGGAAATAAGCAAAAAAAAAAAAAAAAATAGCTGTGCGTCTTCTCCAAGTCCTGTAAACTGGCCAGCAAGCCCATCTAGAGTCAGCTGACTCTCTAGGGCAGGCAGCTTTGTTTGAGGTTCTGATTACTATTGATTAGGGCCCATGCTCTGTAAAGTTAGCCGTTCACTCGTGGAAAACTGATAAGGTACAAATGATTTCCATCCAGCAGAGAAAATAACCCCAAAGGTTATGGTTTTATTGCCCTATAGGATATTGGCCAATTTTGTATCTAATTGAGTAATCTTAGTCCATCGTTGTTTTTCATATGAGCTTTTCATATCCTCCTTTGAATCACCTTTGTTCCAAGATTCTCTCATTGAGCTAAATAAGATTTTGATTGGGCTCACCATGTATTGCATGAGAATTATGTTTTTAACATTTTGAGAATTATACCTGGGCATCCGGGAACCTGGGTAGGTGTTCACATGTGCCACGTAGTCCGGAACAGCTGCTTGTCACCCCACTGCCGTGCTGCTCCTCCTCCTGGTTCTCTCTCTCTCTCTCTCTCTCTCTCTCTCTCTCTCTCTCTCTCTTTCTTTCTCTCAATACTTGAAAATCCCTATTCTCCTCTGCTCCTACCCCAGCCAATAAAACCACATCACATCTGTAGCAAATGGCTTAAAAGCCGTCATCACAAAACACAATATTTACCATTTCAGTTTGCCTTCCTTCACTTAGATTTCTTTTTCCAGGTCTCTTTTTAGAAAACCAGGTGGTATTTGCGTTACTTGTATGAAGGAACCACCCTGGTGATTTTCTTTAAAAGCGTGGGAGGATGGGTCTAATTCAAGGTCATATGTGTCTCCACCTCTAAAAACCAACATAATTTCCAGAAATCAACTATCCCCAAGTGAATGTCCTCATTAAGTTTAAAAACAAAAATGTAAAAACCCTCTTCTCCAGATAACCTAATACAATATTTGAAAACTTATTATTGTTGTCACAGAAAAAAAGCATTTTTTCTTATTTTTGTTATTTTGTTTCTAGCATCTTATTAAACTCTTTTATTTGCCATAATTAATTGTTTTGAGTTAATTTTATTGGGTTTTCTAGTGATAAAATTGTCTTTGGCAAATGATGATAATTTTCCCATAGCTGCATTTTGTAATTATGTTTTCTGTCTTATCACATCGGCTGTAATATTCATTCTTTGCTATGATTAAATATGTTGAGCTTTTGAGCAGTTATTGAGAAAAACTTATTGGAGAGCAAAGAGGCTAGGGACTGGGTAAGCAGCTAAAAAAACAAATAAATAAACAATCATCATAGTTTGAGTATGGGGTAATAGGTTGGTTGAGGTCTGGACCAGTATGACGCCTGCAAAGGAAGAGATACAGGAAAGAGAAAGTTTAAATGCTGAATCAGCAATGAGGGCAGAAACTGAACACGAATCCAGGTCTGCACACCTGAAGTCCAGTGGTCCACCTCAGTGACCAGGTATGGGGGTCACCCATTCCACCTTCTGTACTCCAGTGTTTGTTATAGGGATAGCTACCTGATCTAGACTGACACCAAAAGGCCTTGGCATTCCCCATCCACGTGACCCAAGTGGTCCACTCAGAAGTGAAGTTCAGGAATTTTGTTGGCTGGTTGGCCAAAGGGAAGCCCTTCTCTCTCCCAGGAATTGGAGGAAGAAGCTAGAAGCTACTGGTACCCAACATGGAGACGCTGGCCTGAGCATCAGGAGTAACAAACTGTGGATCAAACCTGTCTTGAAGTTCATGCTACCTTTGGACTTTCAAATTACATAAGCTACACATCCTTTTGTGATGGGTCTTCTGGTACTGGCTACAGAGTCCCAGCTGATAATACCAGGAAATTGACAATATTTTTAATAGCTACTGTAAATCTCTCATAGTGTATTCATCTGAAAAGAGGTGAGAGAAAAGTAATTAGAATTCGCAGTTTATAAACATTTCCTGAAATGTGAATTCAAGAGAGAAATTAGCAGATGTTTTAATTGTCTACTCCATCTCCAGATTATCACACTTATTCTACCTATTCTCTAAATATATTAACATTTGTATAAACACGTTTCCAGCTTACAATGCAACATCACACATCTCGACTCATTTGGTTCCCATGACAAGCAAGAGACATGAGTGGCGACAGCAATGCTTCATTTTGTGTAGCACTCTACAGTTTACAAGGCTGTCTCTATTACTTTATTTTGTGTGTTTTCATATGCCTAACTCCCGCGAGTCCTGGACTCCAGGAAACACTTGTAGTTCTCTTGGCCCACAGAGAACTGTTTCATATTTCTGTGTCTTCCCTGGTGTCACTCAGTCAATACTGTCCTTCCCACTTTGTGCACCATGTGAACTATTCATGCTTAAAAACCCATTTCAGATCGGGCACATTGTGTGTCTCTCCAGGAAGTTAATGTGGTCCTGAAGAAGTGTGTTGCCTTTGCCAGATTAGTCAAGGTCAGCCTGCTGGTTTGGGGGATAGAGTAGGGGTTCTGGCCAACTGCTTTGTGATTGGGGCAAACTTCATACATCACCAAAGGAAAGACACCACCTGCTCTGCCAGCATCCTGGCCATAAGAATGCACTTCAAGCTTGGCCACAATTGCTCTTTGTTGTAAGGAGGGAGAAGGGTCAATGTCAGCCGTGGCCTCGAGCCATTTTTGTTGGTTTTGTGCTACTGCTCCTCAAGCCCACCCAGTCTTTAGGCTTCAAACAGGCTTCAAAGAGACTTGCAAATAAATTACAGATTCCTCAGATTGATCTCAAAGAGACTGTCACCTGGATCCTCAGACAGACGTCAGAGGGACTCTTCAGTGAGCGTGGATCAGAGCACAGGCCTGCATCAGGAAGCCCTCCGTCCGACCTCAGATGTTCCCTCAAAGACACCCTCACAAGAGAGCCAGGTCCTAGCACCCACCATCGGCACTCCCACTGGGTCAGTCAGGGACAGCAGGACTCTGTCCAGGAGGACACTGGTGGGTCCAAAGGCCTTATGGGGGAGGACTAAGGGTGCTGGTGGTGACCAGCTGGATTTCCTGACCAGAGCAGGTGGACACTCGGCTTTCCCCATCCTATTATCGCTCTGGGGATTCTAGTAACCAGAGTGGTCCTCTCCATAGAATGAGGGGTCAGAGGGCAGAAAGGGTGGGAAGACAGCTGACCCAGTGGAGGACAGAGAGAATCAGTGCGGGGAGGGGGGAGGGGACAGGAGCAGAAGAGGTGGCCCAGGCCCCTTCTCTGAAACTGTTTTCCTGGGAGCTACCTGGGGGCTGTGGTGCCATGGCCCAGTATTTACAGGATCTGGTTGTAACTGTCAGTGTGAACCCTACTTCCTGTGTCTTCAGCACAATCAGGTCTATAGGTAGGGGTCAGCTGGAGCTGCCACACTCCTGACTCCAGTTCCAGGACACCAGGAATCCAAAGCAGCCATCCCCCCATTTGCTTATCTCCCACCATCGCCTGCCATCTGAATGTGTAGAGCAGGCAAGCACCTGGGCATGGGGTCCTGGGGACAGGGGTGGGGTGAGGCGTGCAGGTACACATGTGCCAGTGTCCGTCCATCCCAAGGGCATCCTGGCCTCAGGCAGGCACTGCCTTCCAAGGCTGCCTTGTCTGCTCACCTCCCCCAGCTGCCAGCACACTGTGCTCCTGTTGTTTAATTTTGCTGAACACCGAGTCCCAACCCCGTGTTAATTGGTTTTACTCCAGCCTTTTGTACCTCCCATTAAATGAGGAAATGCCACCCATAAAAATTTAATTTTAAAAGCCAACTTGTTTGTTTTATATTGAAATTCCCCAGGCAGCTCCAGCAGAGGAAACAGACACATTTTCGTTTCATTAAAGCAACTTGAGTGAAGATAAAAAAGAAGCTGAAAAATTAGATTTAAAAACAGAGCGAGAAGCTTTTGAAGGAAATGAATGAAAATGAGCTGCTGCAGAGGGCAGCAGAGATGGCAGCTCCACCTCGGCCTGTCTCCCTCCACCCCGGGCCTCCTGTAGGAGACAGAGAAGCAGCAGGGGGAGTTGGTGGACACTTGGCTGGGGCCTACAGAAGGCTGGACCATGGACTCTCTCCTCCCTGAAAATCAGCCCACTGGGTGTCCTAGAGGAGGCAAGAGAGAGAGACTCCACCCCGGGCCAGCAGCATCCTCTTCCTCAAAGACAACCTGTATGATGGTTAAGCCAACTGGGTGGTCCTGGCTCTACCCCTTACCAGCTGTGTAATAATGGAAGGCAAGTGGCCTTGGTTTTCTCATCTGTAAAATGGGAACAATAATGTTGTGTCCTTTATAGGGTTGTTGTGAGGATTGAGTAGCACAACACCTTGAAAACACTTAAAACAGAGCCTGGTATGCAGTAAGTGCTTAATAAATGTGAGCTTTTATTATCTGATCCTGCTTTGACACTTCCACTTCATGCTCCTAATATGGTCCCCTCTGCTGAGTGCGTCTGCCTCCCTCCCTCAGCTATACATCCCCTCACTACTCAAAGGTCCTTTCAATGATGTGCCTACACTAAAGACAGCTATGAGAGATTGGGGGAAGGTCTGAGGAGACGCTTGGGGAACCCCCGCTCTATGGCACAATTCTTGTGTCCCAAACCAATTCATTAAAATTTTCTCATAATCCTTCTAAGGAAAGCCAGCCTCCCTGGGTTCAAACCCCAACTCCACCACTTACCAGCTGTGTGTTCTTGGACAAGAAAGTCTTCTGGGCCTCAGTCTCTCCAACAATAAAGTGGGAACAATAACTGGATCAGCCACTGTTGTCATGAAGATACAATCAAACAAGCTCTGCGGGGTGCCCAGCACTGCTGAATGCCTGATGAATGGACACTGTCCTGCATCAGGTCTGAGGGGCTGAGACTGTGGAGGTGAAGAAGAGGTGGGGCAGGTGGTTCCATAATAGAGTGACCTCATCTCCCAGTTCCTGGTTGTTGCCTTGGGGTAACTATTAATGGTCCTCCCTTTCATTCTCCAAAATGTCATAATCTGGATGACTAATTACGTAGTCATCCTACTCTGAATTTCCCATCCCAGTGAGAGGCCTTGGAGCTTGCTCCCTGGTGTTGGAAACCCTGAGCCCTAACCTCACATTTGGCTCCGGCTAATGAAGCTCATTACCTCATTTAGCCTGATCAAGACACAGGGTGGGGAAAGGCCAAGGGTGCTGGGGTGGGAGTCTGGGATTCCTGGCCTCATCTCTGCGGCTCAGGGCAATTTACGCAACCCCGAATCCTTCACTTCCTCTTCCCTCCCAGAGGAAATTGGTAACAGTGCTATCTTACCAACAGTTGCAAAGATCAAAATCCAACCAGTGAATGGATGTGAAAGTGTTTTGTAAACTCTCAAGTGTTGCTCACAGTCTGATGAATACCCGTTAGGAGGTCAATGACATCTGCTCCAGCCACCAAAGCAGAATTTGCAGCTTCTATTCCTGGAGGTAACCAGAGATGGAGACATAAAGAACCACAAAGGGGCGCAGATGGGGAAGAGGTGGTCTGCTCAGCTCCTCAGCACATGAAGGTCCTATAACTCATAGCCCATGTCCTGCAGACCCTGACCCACTTCCCACAGGCATCCAACATCTGCCCAGGGCTCTCTTGCCCCCACCCGCTCCAGACCCTTCCAGGCAGGGGCAATTGCTGTCCCCAGGCTCCATCCCATTGGCTGTGAGAGCTACCTCAGGGTACAAGGTGAGCGAGCTACCTGTGGGCTGCTTCTCAGAAGAGCTCAGAGAGGACATCTTAAGGGCTGCCCCTTTTTATTCTAGGCAGAATTCTTTTCCAGTAGTTCCAAAATTGTACACTGAGGAACCCCTAGGACTTAATGACAGGTCTGAGACAGCGGGACCAAGTGGGTGGGGCTCCAGTCTCCTCTCTCTCTCTCTCTCTCTCTCTCTCTCTCTCTCTCTCTCTCCCCTCTCTCACTCTATTCAACCAGAGCAGCTCTAGTTTATATATATTCTTTCCAAGATTTTGCTTGCACAAAAATTTTCACCGTTAAAATGTTTTTACAAAAACACTGTTCTGGGGGCCAGCCTGGTGGCTCAGGCGGTTAGAGCTCCATGCTCCTAACTCCGAAGGCTGCCGGTTGGATTCCCACATGGGCCAGTGGCCTCTAAACCACAAAGATGTCAGTTCAACTCCTCGAGTCCCGCAAGGGATGGTGGGCAGCGCCCCCTGCAACTAAGATTGAACACGGCACCTTGAGCTGAGCTGCGGCTGAGCTCCCCGATGGCTCAGTTGGTTGGAGCGCATCCTCTCAACCACAAGGTTGCCAGTTCGACTCCCACAAGGGATGGTGGGCTGTGTCCCCTGCAACTAGTAACGGCGACTGGACCTGGAGCTGAGCTGCGCCCTCCACAACTAAGACTGAAAGGACAACAACTTGAAGCTGAACGGCACCCTCCACAACTAAGATTGAAAGGACAACAACTTGACTTGGGAAAAAGGCCTGGAAGTACACACTGTTCCCCAATAAAGTCCTGTTCCCCTTCCCCCAATAAAATCTTTTAAAAAAGAAGAAGAAAAACACCGTTCTGTGGCTCCTCTTCTCTTCCTTCCTGCCTTCCTGAACTATTCAATCCTAAAGCCATTAATTAGGTACAGCAGAGCAAGGAGACATCTGTGTGGGGTGGGGGAACATTGGAAAACCAGAGCAGGATGATGGGGGGTCATGTAGGGGAGGCAGCCCAGCATCAATGTCAAGGTGAGGAGATTGTCTATCACAAGGGACAGTCTGGCCTGAAGTATCAGTACAAATGGGACAAGGGGGGCATTCACACATGGGACAGCTGGTGCTGATGTCACCTAGTCAGGTTAAGTAGGGCAGCCATGCAGGGGAGAGGGGCCCAGCATGAGGAATCAGAGGCCCAGATGGATGAGGAGGGGGCCAGCCTGGGAGAGGGTGCCCAAGCCTAAGACTGAGTGAGGAGGGTGTCTAAGTGAAGGGGCGGGTAACCCTGCCAGGCAGTCCCAGTCTGAGAGGGGGTGGTGCAGAGAGAGGAGGGGCTGCCCAGATCACGGGCAGGCAGTCAAGCCTTGGGCTCTGCCTCCTTTTCTGCCCGCCTAAATCCTTCCTAAAGCCAAGGAAGACCTGGAGCACCTTCCTAAGTCAATATTTGAAGTCATCGAATATTCATCAAGCACCAGTGATGTGGCAGGCAGCATGGTTGGTGCCGGGGAGAGAACGGAGAGGGAGCACGACAGACGGCCCCGCGGAGAGGGCAGACATGGAGCCGCCATTACAGAATGGGAGTGATGGGAGCACCTGGGGGGAGGGGAGCATCATGGCCTCTCCTGGGGGACCAGAGAAGAGGCCAGATAAGAGGGGAAGGAAGATGAGTTTGCCAATGGGGCAGGATGGCAATGACTCTGGCCCCTGTTTCTCTCCCTGCCCAGGTGCATCCCATCCCCAAAGGCCAGAGCCACCAAGAACCTCACAAGAGGCCTGTCTATCCTGGTTCCCCAAGGACTACGCCCTAGTCTCGGAACCCTCAGGATAGATGGGGAGCTTCGGGGAGCTGTCTCACTTCTTTGTCCAGACCCCACTTCAGCTGGAGGCTTGCCTAGATGGGAAGGTCCCCCGGTGCTTTCCTTTCTGAGGTCCAACATCCCTCTTAATTGAGAAGTTCTGCCTGGTGCTTAACTCTAATCCCTTTTGTTCTCTCTATTCTTAAGAGATGGTTAACTGAGACCCTTCACCAATACAGCCGAAACACTGATCACATCTGGAATGGGAGGAGACGGGAGAAAGGCGCTAACCAGGTCAGTGAGTTGGGGGCTGTACCAAAACCCTCCCTCTGGCAGAGACTCTCTCCCCCTCCCCCATCCTTATTTTTTCCTCGAAACCCTGTCATGCGGGGTCTCTAGTCCTACTCCCCACGTAAGAACGCAGGACATGGTGAGGCCAAAAAGGAACACCCACGGAGCCATAGATAGGGGAGTCATACCACTATAGTCTCGCTGGCGGCTGGGTTGGAGACACAGGAAGCAGGAGCCACACTATCCACAACCTGCCGTCCGCTTCTCTCTGCCAAACAACCTCACTTGCTAGCTGCAACCCGCCTTGCTAACTGCAATCCGCAATCCACACTCCGCCACACCACGCCAAGCCACACCACCACGCCACCACCTTGCTAGCTTAGCCACGGCAGTTACATCAGTGGCTAATGGCTAACTGGTAACAGTCGATGGCCAACTAGTCACAGCTGATGGCCATCTACTACCTGAGCCAGCACCTTTCTACGTGAGGCCGAGAGCCTGGAAACTGCTCTCTGGGGCTCTGTCCCCACACTAACCTAGCATCCTTCTTTTGGGTCTCTCCGCCTTTCCCACGCTCAGGTGAAAGCCCCACTTATGCACCCCATCAGCACAACAGTCCTCAGTGTTACTCCCAAAGGGCCCTTTTAGCACAGAAATCCTGCATAGATCCCACGCTAGGTGGTCCCTTCCATTTGGGCCTCAAGATGGCCGGCCCAGCCTAGAAAAAGGACTGCCTGGACTCCATACGACCTGATTTTCATACTTCTGACAGCCCCAGGGGAGATAGGGGTTAGACCCGGAAAAGACTTCTTTTTGCTGAGACCAGGCAAGGGCCTCACTACGGTCACCAGGAGGGGGCGCCACAAGCGAACCCACCGGTCGTGTGATCTGCGGACCCGGCGAAGGAGCGAGGGAGGGTCAGGTGGGCCGCGGGGTGCGGGCAGCTAGGAGAGCTGCTGGAGGAGCCAGGCACACCTGGTCGGAGGCGACACACCCGCGCCCGCCCCAACACGGGAAAGGGAGTGGCATCGCGTTCCGCCTGCAGAGACTCGCGTCACCTCTGATGTCAGTGCTTCAAGGGGCTTCTTTCCAGCTTCGGGCTCCAGGAAAGGGAGTCGCGGTGCCAGAGGTTACACAACTTCCCCAAGGTCGCGGTTAAGAGACGGGCAGGCCGGGGGGGTTCGAACCCAGGTCCGTGGACGCCTGCCGCGTGGGTCTAGTGCCCGCCAGCATCGTCCGCAGGTGGCCTCGCTCCGCGTACCCCACTTTATGAACCCACTGCGAGAGCCAGACCAGCCTTGGCCTAGCTTCCTCCTTTCTCATCTCTAAAATGGTCTTTCATGGTAAGATCTCCTTGGCAGCTTTATAATTTAAAAGAGCTTCCTGAAACCACCAATGTTTTTAAATGAATTCAGGTCCCAAATTCCAGGAGTGGGGTAGGGAGGAGGAAGATGATGATCGTCCTTTCATTGTGAAAGTTAGATGCGAATGGTAGAGGGGTCCTCCACCGACCCCCAGAGCTGAGCTGGTGGGGATACGAGGGGCCTCGCGCCTCCGGGAAGTGTCTCCTTTTGAAAACTCACCGGTCCTTGTTCTGAGTGTTTTGAGTTCAATCCATTATGAGAAATCTTTTGAGGATGGACATATTCAAATCCAGATGTTGTCCCCGCAGAACAAAGAGCTCCCTCCAAATTCTCTTTATGGAGAAGTAGCTTCTCATCTATTGAAGGAATAACATCTCTTGATAAGTGGAATGTTTTTTCCCCCAGCCAAGAACCTGCTGCTGTGAATTGATTAAAAAACGGTTTCATCGCCTGCATCTGTTCCATTTCAGATGCAAGGACGGCAGCGACAAGGTGGAATGTCACCTTCGGATGGATTCAATAGATTGAGTATGGCTTCACTAAGGAGAGAATGTTGGATTTTTAAAAATATATGTTATTTATTTAGATCGATTTCTTTTAATTCAAGACATTCTAATGGGACAAGTATAAGATAAAAGTATAGATTGTCAAAAAACTTCCCAAATCGTACACTTCATTTTGCTGATTGAAAAATGCCTGAATAACAATTTTTCAGAAAGAAGGATGCGTTAAGAGTACACATCGATTGTAAGACAGCACCAATTAAAGTAATATTCATTTTTTTAAAAAAGTATACCTTAAAATAGGGGAAATGTAGATTGCATATTTGTTGACTATAACATGTGTATATATGGATTTTTATCAGTAGGATCTAGTATTTTTGTTGAAACAATCTGAGAGCCCAAAGCAGGAACCTTTCCTCACTCTACTTGCATACCATTGGTGACGGGGTGTTCACTACCTCTGAACGTAATCTTTTTCGTTGTGGGAATGTTCTGGCAGTCCAAGTTGGTGCTCAGCCCCTTGTTATCTCCACGGGTCCCAATTTGGCTCTTGGAGCCAGGCAGGGTTATACTATTGCTCCTGCCTCTGCCCCTCTGAGTCTCTATTCTCCAAGGTTAGTTTCCCCAAGTCCTCACTATTCTTTGCCCTCTGCAAATTGGACTCTGGTCTTTCCCTGTCCCCTCAAAAGTATGGCAACCAGAACTGAATACAACTCTCCAGCAATCACCTCCCTCATCCCTAACCCTATACCTCTATAGATGCAGCCTGAGATCACATTAGTTTGGGGCTAAAGAAAAATGTGATGAGATCACATTAGTGTGGATCTAATAATGTGGCACAGAGAGGTCAAGCAAGTTACCCAAGGAAGCAGGACTGGAAGGTGAAAAAGTCAGGATTCAAACTCTTAACCTTTCAAGTGAACCCCAAGAGGGTCAACGAGTTTTCCCAGGGGATTCATGTCTCTAAATGCAGTACTACCATCTGTTTCTACTTCTATATTGTAATCAATTAATAAATACTAATTTTTTAAAGGGAACTGTTTAAGAGACTCAATGCTTATCAAATGGGGATTCAAAGTGATCAGACCTTTTATTACTCAGCTGAACACTACCAGCCCCTGGGATAGTTTTGCCTATTTTAAATTGCCAGTTTTAAATTATTTTTATTATAATAACAAATTTATAGTCTATCCTCATACTGTATCACTGGTTAAAAACATAAATTCTAACAAAAAAATGGTTCTGAAATACAACTTAATAGGAAAAAAATTTTAATGAAAATATTTCTGCAAATTCCTCATATCTACACCCTACTTACATCTGATCAATCTCACACGTACTTGATAAATGCCATTGGGACCACCATGTATCTACCAGGATAATTAAATTGGGTCCCTACCTTACACCTATGCCAAAATTAATTCCAATGGATACAAAAAACTGTATATAAAAAAATGAAACCATCTATGTGTTAGAAAACAATGGAAGAATTTGTGTCATAATCTTAGAGTACAGAAGTCCTTCTTATGTAGCACAGAAAACCCCCAAAGCCATAAAGAGAATGATCTGTTTGTCTACACAAAATTGAATTGTTTTCCCTGGGTAGGAAAGAAAAAAAAAGAAAAAAGAAATTCATAGACAAGTCAAGAAGCAATTGACTAACAGGAAAAGAAAATATTTGAAATATATTACAAAGCACTAATTTCCCTAATCTTCAGACATCCTACAAATCAACAGGATAAAAGACCGATAATTTAATAGAAAAATAGGCAAAAGATGTGAATAAATGGTCACAAAAACAATGCAAATCAGTCTTAAATATATGAAAAAAGTGAAATACCAGTTGGACTACAATGAGTTAACCATTTGTCATCTCCTAAAATGGCAAAGATCAAAATGCCTGATGGCCCAATGTGCTGGCAAAGACATGGTGACATAGGATACTTTCATCATTGCTTGTGGGAAGGTAATGGCACAGTTTCTATGAAGAGCAATTTGGCACTATTTTTCTTAAAGTAAATGCTCATATACTCTTTGTTATGGTTTGAATTGTATCCTCCCCCCAAAAAAAAATTCATATATTGAAGTCCTAACCCTCAGTACCTCAGAATGTAACTTTATTTGGAAATAAGGTCATTGCAGATATAATTAGTTAAGAAGAGGTCATACAGGAGTAGGGTGGGCCTCTAATCCAATATGACTGGTATCCTTAAAAGGGGAAATTAGGACACAGACACACACACACAGGAAGTACACCATGTGAAAATCAAGGCAAAGATGGTGTGACGCGTCTAATGGCCAAGGAACACCAAAAATTGCCAGCAAACCACGAGAAGCCGTGGGAGCAGCCTGGAACAAAATTCTCCCTCCCAGCTCTCAGAAGGAACCAACTCTGCCCATACCTTGATCTCAGACTTCCAGCCTCCAGAACTGTGAAATAATAAAGTTCTGTTGCCTAACCACCCACTTTGTGGTACTAAGTTACGGCAGCCCTAGTGAACTAATACACCCTTTGACTCAGGAAGACGAGTTTATCCTACTATGTATTTGCACAGTTGCAAAGTGGTGAGTAGTCCCAGGTCTACACTGCGGCATTGTTTGTAATTAGCTACAGACTGGAAACACCTCAAATGTCTATCAGTCAAAAATGGCCTAAATAAATGATGGGACATAGAATATTTTTCAGCTGAGTATCTTTCAGTAATGAGGCAGTATAACATGTACTGATTAGAATTATCTCAAAGGTTTATTATGAACTGAGAAAAGCAAGGTACTGTTGGTTTATAGAGGGCCTCGTTTGCATTAAAATAAAGAAAAACAAAGCAGAATATGTATGTGCAAATATTTGCTTGTAGCAGCATAGATTCTATCTGGAAAGATACATAAGAAACTGCTAGCTTCAGTTGTTCCTGGAGAGCAGAATCACTTTTAAGAACGGTGGAACAAAAGATTTTGGAGCTACTATAAACACACCTGTACCTTTTGAATCTTCTACATTGTTTATGTATCCCCTGTTGAAGAAAAAAAAAAATCTTATGTAGAACATCAAGATGTCTCTGGTACTTCAAAACCCAACACTGGAAAGAGAAAATATAGCCATTTTAGCTTTTCATCTTTTGGAAATAACAGCTATTCACACCTGAAATGGGTTATTTGAAGAAATGATATCTTCTCTCTTATCTCTTTGTTTAGAAACAAAGCATAAAATTTGGTTTTTTTATACTTATTGAAAGGGATATCTTTTTTTTTTTTAAAAGGAGGGCGCAGCTCACAGAGGCCCAAGTGGGGATCGAACCGGCAACCTTGGTGTTATCAGCACCCCGCTCTAATCAACTGAGCTAACCGGCCTGCCCCAAAATTTGTTTTTAAAACTACATAAATTACAAAAATGAAGCACAAGATGCAAAAATTCTAAACTCCTATGTACTGAAAGCAAGTATATCTATTTTTTAACTAGCAAGTAGTTAAATTTCAATCTATAATGATAATTTCAGCCTACCTTCAGTCCCTAATCCAAGCCTGATGAAGTGGTTTTAATTCATTTGTCTATAAATCTTGCTTTTCCTCATAAAATTAATTTAAATTCTATTAAACACTAGGCATCACTTATGAAATGGAAAAGGGTCAGAAGCAGCCTTTAAAAATAGTAAATCTTATTAAATACAAGCTTTTAACACAATCGTTGGGATCAGACTGATTTAAAATAAAATACATTTTTCTCAAATGTCTCCTTTATCTTGCAAAAATGAAATAATGTTTTTGTTCAAAAAAAGGTCATCAATTGCTGTGAAAACAATTTAAGTGTCCAAACATGTTGAGAAACGTGTTGAGAAATGCAACTGAGGCTCACCGTGGATGGTTGTGCAAGCTGTGAACTCCACAACTCCAGGGAGCACCACATAGATCATAATCCAAGTTGTGCAGTGCACCACCTGTGCAGCTGTGCATGTCACCCCTGTGGCTACTGAAAATGTTGAGGAACCATGAAAGGCTTTGGAGCAGGGGAGAGGAGATATCAGAGCTGAGGTCACATGGATTACGAGGCCAGAATCCCATGCATACAGACCCCCATCGCTCTATGTTGGTCTCCCTTGTGGAGGCTCTGGCAACTGAAACATCCTAAGTGTTCTCTGAGCCTCGTAGCCTTTGTTTTCCTAAGGGCCCATGTTACTTCCTTGGCCCTTACAACTCAAAGTCCTCTTTAATCACTCAGCAGCGGAGAAGGAAGGCCAGAAGAAGGAATCCTGCCACACCCCGAATCTTTACTCTTTTCCTAATGGAGGCAGAGGTAGCTAGCGTAAGGAGCGAGGTGATATTCAGGACATTTAGCCTCCACCACCAACTTCTGGGCTCTGCCTCCCTATTTGAGAAATGAAGAGAATCATTGCCATTCTTTCTCTGCCTCTTGGAAAAACAAGTAAGAGAGAAAAACATAGTGATGATTTCACAAGGAATGCACAGACATTCAAGCATCCCAATTATTATCATCAAACATCAAGAATTAATGAACAGAGAGTCAGGAGGCCCTACTGAGCAGCTATAAAACCCCTAGCAAATCTCAAGATCTTTCCGGGCATTAGCTTTACTACATGCCAAATGGCAAAGTTTGAACTAGATCAGCAGTTTGCTGACCTTTCACCATTAAGGGTTTGCTTTATTTCCAAACCATCCCCACAAGACCCCATATTTTGTAAGACTTTACCCACTAAACTGTATTTAGTAATTATTATATACTTAATAATTATTAAGTAATTATTGTTACCATCATAAAGGATTTTTTGGTTGTGACAGAATTTATGGATTTACATAGCCCAAAATCCTAGAACTAGGAATAGTTTCAGGCAAGGCTTGATCCAGCAGCTGTTACCAAGGCCGTATGTTCTCTCATTCTCTTGGCTCTGCTTCCTATGATGTGTCACAAGGTGACTTCCAGGAGCTCCTAGCACTGCTTGCTTTTCTCATTTGTGATTGGCAAGAAACAGAGCACTTGCTTCCCAGTTAGCTCAAAGAAAAGACCCAGAATTCAGACTCATTAACTCTGGTTGGCCTGATTTGGGTCATGTGCCTTTTCCTGACCAATTACTATAGCCTGGAGGAGTCGATATTCTCATTTGCTTAAGCCAGTTAAGACCCACCCCTAGAATGGGGTCATTTCTGACCAGATCACAAGGCTGGGAAATTCCCAGTATAAAAGAAGAATCCGGCAAAGGGAACCGTCGAGACAGCCATTAAGGTTCCCATCACATGTTAATCAGCCAATGATATCTCCAACAGCCCATAGGAACTTCTGACCAGCATGTGAGGTGCACACTAGTGACCTCCAGGATCTTGTGAGCTGGTCACAACACAACTCCATCTGTGGGTGGCCACACTGACCACATGAGCTGATGTCAGCCCAGCCAGCAGCAACCTCCTGACTGTGGTTAGACTTCAGTTGCAAGTTGTCTACGTTACAGTTTCTAGTTCTCCATTCTTATCTGATTCTCCACAGATGGCTCAGTTGGAGACTGCAGGTAAATTTCAAGCTCCCGAGTTCTTAGGCCTATGACTGCCCTTTTCAGATACACAGAGACTTCCATGAACTAGACTTGGAAAAGGGGATGCAACAGAGATGCTCAGGGCAAAACATACCTGAAACCACTCCAGCTAACTCATGTATTGACTCACCAAGCATTTACGGACATTTGTCCCAGATCCTGTCCTGGAGACCCATCTTCAAGGAGCCATAGTCAGGTGGGGAGATGGTGGCGCCCCAGACCTTTAGAGTTCAGTGTGGGAACACAGTGAGGGGGACAGCAGCAGGGGCCCTGGCACAGGGGCAGGCCCCTCCCCTTCCCAGGCCAGAGGGCATGAATGTCCACTCTAGAATGCTCAGTAGCAGGGCCACCTCAGCCCAGCCCCACACTCTCCTAGCCCTAGGGAAGGCCAGTAAATCACCAAAGTTGTGTCCCCCAGTACAGATTAGGGAGTGTTCAACCTCAAAACTGGGACCCAGCCCCTCTGCACACTCTCGTGGCTTTGCAGAATTCCCTCTGGCCCCTTCACAGCAGAGGCTTTGGGGAGGGAGGGGGGCAGTCAGACTTACCCTTTTGCCTTCCTTCAGACCCCACCTCTTCTGTACATTCCAAACCAGGTGGGATTCACTGATTAAGTGAGTGCACAATGGTGCCAAAGAGAAAACCTCACTGCCACCGTGCTCTCCTGGAGACACCTGAGAGCCTACCCCTCCTTCCAGGCAGGTCTTGCCTTTATCAGTTCCCTAAGTCAGTCACCAGCATTTCTGATCCCCACGTCTGCAGCACATGGAGCCAGGGTGCTTGGGGTGGAGAAAGCCTGGATGGTCCCATTCTCAGATTTGCCGAAATGAACTTGTGATGTGGCGAGAGGCAAGTCCCTTTCCCTCTTTCAGTCTCCCCAGCAATAAAACACAGGTTTCAAGCTAATCAAGCTCTCTGGGGCTTTCCCACCCTAACAGTGCAGAATGTGAGCTTTGTTTTCTCTTTTTGCTTTTTAATTTAAAAAATTTTTATTTTATTTTATTAGTTTTAGGTGCACAAAACAAAGTAATAGTTAGATGTTTATCATTTATATCAGAATGTGAGCTTCTAAGGTTCAGAAAAGAGGGAGCAGGAATAGCTGAATTGAACGGGGGAGGGGAGCAGGAGGCCCAGCTGGCCAGGGCCCCACAGACAAAAAGTCCCCAAGTTTAGACTTTGGACGCTATCACCAAATGATTACACTTAGTCACAAGATATATGTGTGTGTGTGTGTGTGTGTGTGTGTGTGTGTATATATATATATATATATATATATATATATATATATATATATATATAGCGAGAGAGAGAGAGAGAGAGAGAGAGAGAGAAATGGAGAAAGATGTCTGGCCGTATTACCAAAACATACCACCTACAGTAAGGCCCATGAAATTATATATTTTTTAAATAAACTTTCTAATTGTGGCATTATTTTGAAATTTACACAAGAGTTGCAAAGATAGCGGAGTTCCCATGTACCTCTCACCCAGATTCAGTGTCCCCTAGTGTTATCAATGTGACACCACCACGGTACATTGTCAAAACGAAAAATAAAAACAACATTGGCACATCTCTGTTAACTAAAGTCCCAACCTTATTTGAATTTCATCAGCATTTCCATTAATGCTCTTCCTGTTCCACGATCCAATCCAGGAAACCATAGTGCATCTGTCAGCATGTCTCCTAGCGCCCTCTGGCCTGTGACTG
Organism: Rhinolophus sinicus; assembly: GCF_057876585.1. NCBI lineage: Eukaryota > Metazoa > Chordata > Mammalia > Chiroptera > Rhinolophidae > Rhinolophus > Rhinolophus sinicus. The sequence goes on from NC_142514.1 coordinate 26,084,798, forward strand.
TTCCTGCTTTTCCATGCTTTTCATGCCCCTTTCAGTTTTGAGGAGACCCGGGCAAGTATTGTGTAGGATGTCCTTCAACTGGGGTTTGTCAGATGTTTTTCTCTGGGGTTATGGGTTTGGGGGAAGAATACCAGAGAAGTGAAGTGCCCTCCTCATCACATGATATCCACTTGACTTACTATGGGGTGATGCTGAACTTGACCACTTGGTCAAGGTGATGTCTGTCAGGTTTCTCCACTGCAAAGTTACTATTAGATGAGGGGATAATTAAGCTGGAGGAGGGAGAATCTACTTATGCTATTTGGAAGATTTGTCTCTTTTGCCCCTCACCCCCCCACCGTTAGTTATTCAATCATTTATTTCTACATGTAGGAACTCACAGATATGTATTTCATGCTTTGGGTTACAATAGAATATTCCGTTATTTATTGTATTGCTCTAATTGTTGCAGTTTTGGCCATTGGGAGCTTTTGGCTCCTGGATCCCTTTGACACCCCCCCCCCCATCCTTTTTGTGTTTTGAGCACTTCCTAACTCTGGTACCACAAGATGTTCCAGGCTCACCTTTTCTCTGCCCCTGCCCTTTCACCAGGGAAACAATAAATTTTAAAAAACAAATCCTTCAATCATCTTGTCAATAGTCCAAATATATTGCACTGCATTTGACTACATGTTTAAAAAAGTTAATTTGCTCAATTACAGTTTAAGACATACTTCAGTGTTTGTAGCTCTACTGTAACAAATCTTTGGCAAATATACCAGGATCCTCGGAACATAGAAGGGACTTGGCCCTTTCTCCATTTTCAGGAGACCTTGTTGAATTTAACCTCTGCAGCCACTCTGCTAAGAGTTGGGGACTTCTACAGAGGTCCCCTAATGCCCCGCGTCCTTCCTAGAGACATCCAGTGGAGCTACCAAAGGCCAAGGTAATTAATTCCTGGAATCTTTCCCTCTCCAGACTTCCCCCCACACCCACCCCACACCCAGGGGGTGACCAGTCCTGGAGCTCTGCAGACCTCATCTAGGTTGGCCAGGTGCAGGCAGGTGGCAGGAGAGCACGAAGTTTCCAGGAAGGAAATTGGCAAGCTCAGCCACTGAGACAGGCATGCAAGAGGCAGGGGGGCGTGTGTGGGCTGGGCACCATGAAATCCAGAGGACTCCTGGGGATTGGGGCCCACGTTTGCAAAATTCAGCTGTAAGTGGAGCAGGAGTTCCCTGGAGCAGCAATGGGTTCTGCATAAGAGTTGGCTTCTTGGACAAGAGCAGCCTTTATGAGCCGGAAGAGAGTGCAACTGCACTCACTCTGGGAGGGCACAGGAGCTGCATGACTCATCGATGTCCCTCAGACTCCTGTTGGCACAGTGCTGGGCAGCATGTAGCCTGGGAGCACTAACGGAGTCCCAGCCCAGTCCTGGCCCCAGAGGTCGTCTCAGGGAGGCAACCACAACCCAGCATATGGGGACACTGGGGGAACACAGAAGAGGAAGCAACTCAGCATCTAAAGAGTCCCGGCAGGCCTCAGAGGAGGTGACATCATCAACAAGATGAATAGAATTGGCCAAGCAGTAGTGGGGAGGGAGGACACTCCTGGGCTGGGGAAGAAGCAGATACAAAGGCACGGAGTGCCTGCAAGGTGCTGGCACAGGGCCCACCGCCTGGTGAGTACTTCATACATGTGAGGCATTATCGCTGTGGGTGAATTGTCATCACGATTATTAACCTAGACTCATTACTTAAGATTGGTCCTATCTTAAAGGTAGTTACTACAATAAATAAATGCCTACTGTCACGGAGTTTTTCTCAAGTCTAAAAGGGGCTATTGGGAAGATGAGGGGTGCAGCATACACAGCACTGATCAGGAGTGGCTGTGAGCATGTGAGGAGGTGGTTGGTTATGTCCCTGGGGGGTACAGAGGAAGGGACATTCTGGGGTCTTTAAAGATGACCAGGCAACAACGCAGGGACTTGGCTAGACAGGGTCAGGCAAGCCGAGAGGAAGAGCGTCAGGACCCGGCTAGAAATGCACACTCCCTCCTTCTTTGGGGTGGTCTCAGAATAAGCAGGTGTCAACGTGGAGATGAATGCCTCAGAGAGAGCTGTGTGATTTCCAGCTCCACCAGTTCCGGGACCCTGGGCAGGTGACCTCACCTTTCTGAATTTCTGAGCAGCCGTTTCCTCAACTTTACAACTGCATTAAGATAGGTACAAGAATATCCAAAGCACACCCTTTGTAATAGCAAAAACCAAAAACATCCTATAAACAACATCCAATAACAGGAGAATGGATAACTAACCAGCGGTATATTCTAAAATGGAATATTATTCAATAGTAAAGTAAATAAATTATAGGTACATAGGTAATAGAAAATGGATTTTAAAAACAATGCTGCATGAACAAAGGAAGTCACATAATCATATAGAATGAGTCCATTTGCACAAAGCAAATAAAAAGCAAAACTAAACAATGTTATTTAGGGATTCATACAAGGGTGATAAAACTAAAAGAAAGTCAAGGAAATGATTAGCACAATTAGAATAAAATTCAGCCAAGTGGCTCTTTAGGATGAGGGGAGGAGGATGCAATGGAGGAGGCACACAGAGGGCCTCCAAGGCATTGGCACAGGTCTGTTTTTTAAGTTCGGTGATAGATACATGGATGCTTTATTATTATTATTATCCATTAAGCTAACCATGAATAGACTATGTGGTGTCTTTTACAATAAACAATTCTTAGGTACAACACTAATACCAACCTTACAAGATACTACCTATGATAAGGCAGAGAAAATGTAAGTAAAGTATTGGCTCACACAGGATACAGTCGGTATTGAGTGCTTTGGCTCCCTGGGCCTCAGTTTCCCCATTTGCAAAGTGAGCTGGTAGCACTGCCAAAAACTGGTCGTTTAGCTTGTGGGTTCTCTGTTCCCTTTGTACACACACACACACACACACACACACACACACACACTTGAAAGCAGGTCCCAGGCCTCACCCTTCCACCAGAAGAGTCTCCCCTCTTCCCTAGGTCACTGGTGGTTTCAAAGTGGTAAAGGTGGCTGGCAGCTGATGCCCCGGAATGGGAGCTCTTGGTCCTGGTTCCGAGTCTTTCCAGCTGGGGCAATTAGCCTTTTCTGAATTTCTCAAGTGTAGAACGGGCATAATAACCTCTGTCTTCTTCCTCACCTAAGCCCACGGGTAGATATTGTAAAGTGCTGCGCTCAGTGTGGGATCATGACTGGTTGACCTGGGAACCTAAAAGCATTCTTGTGGAGGGGTGGGTGGCCTCTGTGAGTTTCACAGCTGTGTAAGACAGCATGCTGTGAAAACTCACATGGTGACTGGTGTAAACGCACGTTCTTTGCCTGGTTTTCCGCCTCCTAATTGTGTATCTGCTAGTTCTATGTACCTATCTTTCTATCCTGGTAAGGTCCTCATTTCAGAAAACTCCTGGTCCTGAGTGCAGCTCGGGGATTCTGTGTACCTGCTCTAGTCATGGTGTACCTGTTGAGTGTTCTGTCTCCATCTGAAAAGTGCCTGTCTGAGCGTACCTGTCTTTATGACTAAGAACCTACCTCCAAGGGTGCGTGGACCAACCTCTGTGTACCTGATTCACTCAGTGCGTCTCTGACTGTACCTTAGTCAGTCGTGGAGTACTTGTCAAGTATCTGAACGTACATGGCTGTACCTGTCCTTGCATCTATGTACGCACCTCAGTCAGTTGTGGCTGGTTCAGCCTGTGCTTACCTTCCGCATGCGGGCCGTGCACTCCCGCCCTCCTCATCTCCTCGCCGCCAGGGCCTGGAGACCCACGGAAGGGGCTGCCTCCCCTGGTCCCCCGCCCCTATTCCCGGCGGAGCCCGGAGCCCTCAGCTGCGGGGGCGGGACCAGAAGCAGGGGCGGGGCAGGGGCGGGGCAAGGCCGAAGGCGGGGCGGACGGTGGGGCGGAGCAGGAAGGGGCGGTGGCCGCCCCGCCCCCTGGGTCGAATTGCTCTTCCTCCCCTGCCCGGCTTCCGCGTCAAGGTCCTTAACGCAAGCTCCCCGCCCACCGCCCTGTATAAAGGCGCCGCGGGCCTTGCTCCTGGGACTCGGCCCCATGGAGACGCCACCTGCTGCGGCCGGCGCACGGCGGGGTGAGTTGCGCGCGGTGGGGCAGGGGCGAGGGCGAGGGCGAGGGCCTCAGGCCGGGCAGAGGAGGGGGCGGGGAGGGCTCCGGCTGGATACACCAGACGAGGAGGGACGTGGGGCCGATCCTCTCCGGCCTGGCCTATCCTCGGACCCCTTCCAACTTAGCCCAAGTTGGAGGAACCTAGGGGAAGGGGGACCAAGCTCCGGAGCTCGGAGCTGGGACAGCCTCCGCGTCACCGAGGTAGGCGGCCAACCAGAGTTTCCCAGCAACTTTTCTCGCCTGTGGGTCTCCCCGGAAAGTTCTCCTCCCCCGGTCCAGAAATCTGGCCACCGGCCCTGCGCCTCTTGGGCCTGGCTCCGTGAGCAGGACGGGCAGGCGGAGGCGATGGCCTCAGTGGGGAAGCCCCCGCCCCCCCACACACACAGACGCAACGCACTTCCAGCCCGGGGTTTCCATCCCAGCGCCCCGCCCCGCAGCTGTGGTTGTGCGGCGAGGTTCTCTGAGACCTCCCAAGATTTGTGGGTCCCCAGAGTTGTTGTGGGACTGAGCTTGGGATAGAGATGGATTTAGACTTCCTAAGTTCAAATCCTTTCGTCATCAGCCAACAGCCGGATGACCTTGAGCAAGTTCTTAGTGGCTGTGGCTCAGTTTCATCCTTTATACGATGCAAACGATGATCCCTAGCTGGGAGCACTTTTGAGAGGACTAACAGAGGTAGCACAGGAAGATGGATTTGCACAGTGTCACCAGTGTTGCCTCATCCTGTTAGGTGGGGCGGATGGGAGAGAGCCATTCCCCATCCCTAATCCTGTGGTTGTCCTACAAGGAGCTGTGACAGGTGCCTTCCACCAGTCTGAGTTGTGAGTGGCCGGTGGAGAGAGGCCCACCCAGGAAGCCAGCCCCCGCCATGAGTCTGTGGGAACTTGAAGACAGCCACAGCTACCAAGGTACCCCCAGGTCGGCCCAGGAGCCCCCTGCTGAGGAAGCAGCCACTACTGAGCTGCAGATGAAGGTGGACTTCTTCAGGAAGCTGGGCTACTCATCTGCTGAGATCCACAGCGTCCTGCAGAAGCTGGGGGTCCAGGCGGACACCAACACAGTGCTGGGTGAGCTGTTGAAACATGGGTCAGCAGCTGAGCGGGAGCGCCAGGCCTCACCAGACCCCTGCCCTCAGCCCCCTCTGGTCCCCCGAGGTGGAGGCACCCCTAAGGCTCCTATCCTGGAACCCTCAACCCCAAAGGAGGACAAGGAGAGCAGTGACCTAAGGCCAGTGGTCATCGACGGGAGCAACGTGGCCATGAGGTACGTGTCACTTCTGTGGCCAAGATGTGGCCAGGAATGGTGGGTCTCTGCACCTCTGGTAGAGGGGACTTTGGAAAGGAGTTGACCTCTTCTCACACACTAGTCTAGAGGGAGGAAAAGCTCCTTATTGAGGCCCTACTGCGTGCCAGGAGGCTCCTGTCATCCTTGGAAGTAGGATGGCTAGGAATGTTTTAGGGATGAGACGGGGGATCAAAGACTTGCTCAGGGTCACACTACTGGGAAGTGGTTGAGCAAGGATTCCAACTCGGGTCCTCTGTCTCCAGAGCTCCCCTTATGCCCTTTGTCTCTCCCCAAGGGCAAGCACTGTCTGTTCTCTCCTGTGACATGAGGCAGTACCGTGGAAGGAATCAGACTGGGCTCCCGCTCACTCTTAGAGGAGCCAGGAGTCACCTCCTCTCTGAGCCTTCGTTCCTCCTCCATCTGTAAGACAGGGCCAACCCAGCCCCCGGTTGTGAGGAGTGAATGCAGTGCCTGCAGAGAGCTCGCTCAGGGAGCAGTAATAGTAGTCGTGAGTACAGTTATTCAGGAGCTGGGGCTTCTGAGGCCTATCTCAGACTTGGGCTCGCATGGAAGCAGGCCCAGCTATGGAGGCCTTCGTAGTTGTGACCAAGAGTGACCTCGAGGACCTAGCTCTGTGTGGGAGATATAAACGGGTGGCCTGATGCTTTGGCGTCAGGTGAGCTGTGACTTGGGTCCATTCTGATTTGGCTGGAGCCACGTGGGCTGGACTGGGCTCTGGGAGCTTCCTAGGGCCAGAGCCAGGACCCAATCCCAGTACCCCTCCCCCCATGCTTTAACAGGGATGGGGTGGGATGGGGCCAGGGTTGCTCCTGACCCCAGGGAGCCCAGACCCTTGTTCAGTCCAGGCTCTGCCCTCCAGCCCTGCTTCTCTCAGTCCCTCTAAGGTGGGCTGGTGAGTCAGGGCTGGCAGATCATTCACAAGGAAAAGTTCCTGTGGGCATGGCCAGAGAGACTCCAGGCACAGAGACTGGAGGGCTCCCTCACTTGCTGCTCTCCTGGATCTGCCTGGTGGGCTGCTTGAGGCCCCAAGGCCCTTGGCCCCCTCTACCCCTCCACCCCTCCACTCCCTGCCCAGCTGGGCCAAGTCAGAGCTGTCTGGCTGGTCCTGTCCCACCTTAGCCACCTTTAAGTCAGTATTCCCATCTCTGAAATGGGCTGAGCCTGGGTGGAAAGTTGGGTAAAGCTGGCTCCCACATGCCAGTGGCAGCTGATCACAAATTGGGCTTTGAGCGTTAGGGGTCCTCTCAGGCCCCAGCAACATGTGGCTGGGCAAGGAGCCAGGATGTGTCTGTGACTCCTTCCTCCAGGGGTTTTGGCCAGAGTGCTGAGCCCTGGGGCAGCCATGTGCTGTGTGTGTTTGTATCCTGGCAGGAGGAGGGGCTTGAGAGGAAGGAGGGGCAGGTGGTAGAGGCCAGGCGGGGTGACTGGAGAAGCTGGGTGACTGGAGAAGCTGGCGGGTGAGGCAGAGCTGCTGGGGGTTTCTGAGCTCAGGGCCATAGCAAGAGGGGAATTCCAGCCTCAAACTTCCTGTCTCAGCTGCTACTGTGTTCCTGCCTTGCCGCCCCCTCCCCCACAGGGGAGGCGGGCCAGCCCCCACCATATGCAAATCGTGGGGAAATTCACCTCTGTTTCCTTCTAAGGGAATTTTTCTCTAGCTGGGCCCAGCCCAGGCAGATCTTTTCACCTGGGTAGCCTGGCCTGGCCCTGGCCTCTGTCCTAGGGTGGGAGCTGCTAAGCAGGAGTCTCCTATGTACTCAGGTGCCTTACCAGTGTCTAGTTAGCCAGGTTGGGGGGCCCTGACCTGGGCAAACAGGACTGTGGTGGTAGTGGGAGGATATCTGGTTTTCCTGTGCCAGCCGAGCTTCTTCCGTTGCAGTGAGAAGGACTAAAGTTAGCTGTAGGGCGGCACTCCCGGCCTGGACGGGCAGTATCTGGTCTACTTCTGCCAAGAGTAAGGCTCTGACTACCTGCCAAGGGAATATTCTGGAGGCTGGGGCAGCTGAGAGCAGCCAAGGTTTTTGATGCCCAAAGGCAGAATGCTGCCCTGGAAACCCTGGCATCCCACTAAGTCCCAGGGCTTGAAGATGTTGGCCTAGGATGGGGCATATGCATGTACACACATGTGTACAGAAGGAGGTAGGTGGATGCTTGTGCGGACTGCATGCCTGAGAGAGGAAGCCCAGCCAGAGACGATCACACCCTCGTGGTCTTGGGGACACAGGACAGAAGGCCCAGGGAAGGGAGTAATATGATAGGGGAAGCAGAACACTAGACGTGGTCCTCCCAGGTGCGGAGGCCTCCTACAGCTAATTTTAGTCCCTCTCATACAATGGGTATTACGAGGACGAACCAGGAACTTGACCCATCCTGGAAGGTCAGAGACAGCCTCTCAGAGGTGGTGACGCCTCACATGGGTCCTGATGGAGGAGCAGGAGTTGGCCAGATGCATCATTTTTCCTGTGCCCAGCCTGCCCTCCCTCTTAACATTATTCAAATTCAAGTTTGGGAGCTTTTCGTTTTTTCTCCTAAGTAAACTTCACATCTTGCTGTTGGGAACAGGAAGACAATCCAGTGGTCCCATACATCGATTCAAGTTCTGTCTCTTACCACTAGCTGGGAGATCTTAGATGAATCGCAGAGCTTTGGTTTCCTTCATTGCCGCTAGTCTTATAAGGGTGAAGCAAGGAGGTGTGAGATGCACCTGGCCTCCCATAGGAGCTTGGTACCCGCTAGTCCCCACTCCATCCCCACCGTCAGGGTTGCCACCTGTCTGAGTGTCAGCAGCTATGGTGGTTGTGAGCACAGGCTCTGGGTTTGCATCTCTGTTCCACAATCGCTGTTTCATGATGCTGGCAACTCGTTGCCCTCTGTGGACCACCTTCTTCTCATCTGAATAAAGGGGAAAGGAGCCTTTTAATGATAGTACCCTCCTCAGAAGCTTGCTGATGAGTCATTATAAACACACAGATCAGGGCCTGGCTCCGAGCTCTCAGTAAATGTTAACTTTTATCGTAAGCAGGCTGATCGCTGTGCATCTGGTCGGGAGGCCCCAGCAGGCGGGGTGAGCACTGCCTCCAGGCTGAACTTTGCTTCCCTACAATTTACAGAGAACTTCAGACCTGGGAGCCCTGGCCTCACCTCCAGACAGCCTCTGTGCCCCCCCAGCCGCCCAACCTCCCTCTCTACCTTCTCTTGGGGCTTTAGCTATCAAACCCCCCACCCCCCAAGCCACCCACAGGATGTGGTCGGCCATGGACTTGCCTCTTTTGCGTAACGTTTATTCTGTTTTATTTGCCAAATATAAGAGTCTGAGTTGTTCACTGAGGGGTTAGTGAGGGGCAGGGGCTACTGGGGAGGGATCCCCCAGCTGGCCTCCAGCCCCCCTCCAAGCCTGGTCCTGGAGCCCTTCCACCATACTCAGTGTTACCTGGGAGCTCCACCCGCTCACCCTCCCAGGAAGCCAGTGGGACCCTCCACTTTGCTGGACTATCTTTGGTCTCAAGCAAACAGGAAAGTTGTCCCACTGAGATGGGCCTTCTTAAGGAGGCTGCAGACAGCCAGGCCCATTTTTCAGGTAGAGAAACTGAGTCAGAGCAACCCAGCAGCACCTCAGGGCTTTCTTCTGGATCCGACCCCATTAGGATGAGGTGAGGTCTGGTCATGAGACCATGGCAGGGGCATGTCCCATGTCCCAGCTCTCCTGCTATCTGAGTCTCCTGTCCAGACAGTCGTTCTGCCTCGGGTTATGCCTTTCTGAGAGTGGTGAGGAGAGTACAGGGCAGTGCAGGCATTTTGGGGAACTGGCGGTCTTGAGCGGAAAAGCAGTATCCTTTCACTTTCAAACTGAAAGGCTCCTGGGCAGCCTCCTCCACCTGTGTTGCCCGCCTGCCTTAGAGGTTGGGCTCGTGGCTTCTGCCCCTTAGCCCAGCTCCGCCAGTGTGTGCAGGACTGAACTTTAATCCACAGCAATCTGGTTTCTCTTCAGTGAGCTGGGGCAGGCGCCTCCCGCAACCCCACCCCCAGGCCAGGGAGGGGTGGTGACTCAGTCTGCATGTGTACATCTGTGTCCCCTTGGTCCCAGCACCCTCGGGTGGGGCAGGAACCAGAAGTCTCCTGTTCCTTTCCCCCACCCCCAGGTGTGTTGCAAGCAGCCTGACCCTCCCCCACATGGGGAGCGAGTGCTGCCAGATTCCTGGGCGTTTCCTCACTGTCGGGAGATGGAATATGAGGGAAAGCCCCAGGTCTGGCCATCCCAGGCACTGTGAGAACCAGGAGGGAATGCAAGCCTTGGGCCCCAGCCGGAAGGCGGTGGCCTGAGCCAGGGCAGGGGCTAGAGTGGGACCTCCCTCCTGCTCGGTTCTAGAGGATAGCAGGTGAGCCATCCCCGTGGGCTGACCCCAACCCTTCTTTCCCCCCCCAGCCATGGGAACAAGGAGGTCTTCTCCTGCCGAGGCATCCTGCTGGCTGTAAACTGGTTTCTGGAGCGGGGCCACACAGACATCACAGTATTTGTACCATCCTGGAGGAAGGAGCAGCCTCGGCCTGATGCGCCCATTACAGGTGAATGGTACCTCTGGACAGGGATGCTCTTGCCGCCCCAGGAGCCCTGATTCTCCCCAGGAAAGACCCTTTGGGTGTGACCAATGACATCTAGGCCTCAAGCAGGGACCAGCATTTCTTTTTCCCATTTTGTGCTGTTCTCAGCATCCCTGCTCTGAACAGTGACCACTGGAGGTCACTTTGTGCAGCCTCTGCCTCTGAGTACTGGACACCTCCCTCACCTAATGGTGGGATGCTCTTCACATCCCCAGTGGCACAGGCAGCATAGTGTGGTGGCTGAGCCTGTGGGCTCTGGATCCTGGCTCTGGCTCACCTTGCTGAGTCAGGTACCCCTCACGTACCCCTCACCTCAGACATGGGTGGGAGTTGACAACCTCACAGGATTGTCATGAGGATCGCATGAGTTAATACATGGTAAGTGCTTAGAAGAGTGCCTGGCACATAGCAAATCCTTGATAAATGCTAGCTGTTACCATTGTTCTTACAACAAGAACCCCAACCTTTGAGAGTAAAAAACTGAGTGTGTGTCCCTAGAAGTCTTGAAACATGGGGCTAGGCTGGCTGTGAAAAGTGTCCCCCTCTGGATGGGTTCTGGTAGCTTTGTCCCGGCTATTCAGGGCACAGAGCCGAGACAGGTCTCCTGCCCCACTCAAACTGGGGCTCATTCATGGACCCCTGTGAGGCCGGCTAGGTGAGCACCAAGCCAAGCCCACCTGTGAACAGGCAGGAACAGACCTGATGTCCCGAAGGAAAGGACAAGGCTCACCTCTGCGCTCCAGAGCCTTTGTTGAGCTGACCTCCAGGTCCGTTCTTAGGTGTTCTTGGTTTTCAGGCAGCAAACTATGTGCAAGGCCCAGGTGAGTGGCTGGGGTGTGGAGTGGCCTCAGCAGAGCCACTTCCTGTCCTCGTGCACCTGGAGCTAGGAGCTGCTGTGCCAGCCACCAGGTTAGGGAGCCCTACAGGCCTGGCCCTGGATCCAGGCTGGGCCCTGACCTGTGCCCCTGCCACCTCCCAGACCAGCACATCCTGCGGGAACTGGAGAAGAAGAAGATCCTGGTGTTCACGCCGTCGCGGCGTGTTGGTGGCAAGCGGGTGGTGTGCTACGACGACCGCTTCATCGTGAAGCTGGCCTTCGAGTCCGACGGGGTGGTGGTCTCCAACGACACGTACCGGGACCTCCAGGGTGAGCGGCAGGAGTGGAAGCGCTTCATCGAGGAGCGGCTGCTCATGTACTCCTTCGTCAATGACAAGTGAGTTCCCGAGGGGGTGGGGGGCGGGCTGATGGCCTTTGAGTCCTGAGGGGAAACCAGAGGTGCCCTGGGGCGGGCTGGGGCTGGGGGAGCTCTGCTGGGCGGCAGTGGCCTTGGATCCAGGCAGCTTTGGGAGTGAGAGGGACATGGCTCCACATAAGAAGAGTCAGGCTGGGACCAGGCCGGGGTAGAGTTTTGCTTTGGGGAATGGAGCAGCAGCGTTTGTAACAGGATGTGGTCAGTGGTTCCAAGAAAGCCTCCCTGGTTCCCAGCACTGACTCTCCGACCAGAGGCCAGTGGATATAGCATTAGAGTCAGATTTTAAGGTTGCTGGCCTCCCTACCGCCTCAGCTCCCAGCAACAAGGATTGCTCTAAAGTCGCCCACAGCTACGTATAGCCCTCGACTGGGCTCTCCTCCCCTCCCTTGGGGCAGTCCCACCCGGAACCCAGGCACGTCCTGCTGGATGGGCACCAGCTTCCAGAGCTGCTCCCCTAGCCTCCCGAGGGAGGCTTGCTGTCCTGCCCCTTACCTGCACTTGGAAGTTCTCATGTCTCCCACCTGCTCTTCAGGTTCATGCCCCCCGATGACCCTTTGGGCCGTCACGGGCCAAGCCTGGACAACTTCTTGCGTAAGAAGCCACTCACGGCCGAGCACAGGAAGCAGCCATGTCCCTACGGTAAGAGACCCGCTCTACCCTCCACTGCCTTTCTCGCTCCTTCCCTTTCCTCTCACCTAAGTTGACCTGTGCCCTAGATTCTTCCTCTTGGGGACCACTTAACCCCAAGTTTTCTGTGCCACCCCTGGTTCTGCAGCTCCCCTGCTTACAATCCCCCTTCCTTCTCTTCCAGGGAGGAAGTGCACCTACGGGATCAAGTGCCGGTTCTTCCATCCAGAGCGGCCAAGCCGCCCCCAGCGCTCAGTGGCTGACGAGCTGCGTGCCAATGCCCTCCTCTCGCCCCCGAGGGCCGCGGGCAAGGACAGAAGTGGCCGGCAGCCTTCACCTCCATCTCAGCCTGGCTCTCAGCCTACAGAGCGTGAGCAGTGCAGCCTAGAAGGAAAGAAGCTAGGAGCCCAGGCATCCCTGGGGCCCCACCAAGAGGGTCTGACCCAGACCGTGGCCCCCACGACTGCAGGGAGGAGCCTCCCACCGAGTGGGGGCAGTGGCAGCAGCTTTGGGCTCACGGACTGGTTTTCACAGACCCTGGATTCTCTCCCGTACACCTCCCAGGACTGCCTGGACTCGGGCATTGGCTCCCTGGAGAACCTGATGCCAGAACTCTGGGGGAGTCGAGGGGGAAGCCCTGGTGAGCCGGGCCCACCTCGAGGCCCTTATGCTGGCTACAGCCCCTACGGGGCTGAGCTCCCGGCCACTCCAGCCTTCTCTGCCTTCGGACGGGCCGTGGGTGCTGGCCACTTCAGTGTCCCTGCTGACTATGCACCCTCACCAGCCGCCTTTCCACCTCGAGAGTACTGGTCTGAGCCGTACCAGCTTCCCCCACCCACCCCAGTGCTCCAGGAGCCCCAGGTGCCAGGCCCAGGGGCTGACAGGGGCCCGTGGGGTGGGGCAGGCAGCCTGGCCAAGGAGCGAGCCAGTGTGTACACCAAACTGTGTGGTGTCTTCCCCCCACGCCTGGTAGAGGCCGTGATGGGGCGCTTCCCGCAGCTCCTGGACCCCCAGCAGCTGGCTGCGGAGATACTCTCCTACAAGAACCAGCACCTCAGTGAGTAGGCAGCCCTGTCAGCCCTCCGAGGCCTGTCAGGTTGGGCTGTGGGCTATCGAGCAACCCATTCCCAGCCCTGAGGCCCACCCTGGAGGCTAGACAGAGGGAGGATTAAAGTAGGGAAGGGAACCCACAAACCAGTGATACTGTAGGATTGGTTCTGGCCCGTTTGGCACCTCTAGCCATCTGCCCAAGTGGGTCAGAAGCGATCACCCTGTTGATGCACATTGTATCTGTAGTTTAAGGAGACGCTGCCGGTAACGGCCGTGGTCCGTGGCTGAAGCCCAAACCCTCCTTTCTCTCAGGGCGGGGAGGGAGGCGGGGGAGCAGAGGCTGGAGGCCCTCTGCACAGGCTCCCCACCTCCGCCCCGTCCCTGGGGTGCCGGCCTTGGCTGGCTAGTTGGGCACTGTGTGCCTGCCCTCCAAGGGCCCCTCCTCTAAGCCAATGAGGCCTTACCCATGCTCTCTTGCCTGGCATGAGGCTTCATGTTAGTAATAAGCAAGATGCTTTTTAACCTCCTTTTGTCCCCTAGTTCACCAATCTCATCGCCCCTGCCAGGGGTCCATGGACTGTGTTGACCCCATCCTCTGCTCCCCCAACCTCCACACTTGGCATCGTCTCACCCTTCCACATGGGGTGGTGGGTGTGTGTAATGTTAACATTTGAAGTGGAAAGTCCTTGCCTCCATGAACACATCAATAAAATATAATGTGAGCCCCTTAAAGAGGTGGCGTTGTACTTGGGGGTTGAGCTGGCCTTTAGAGGATGGAAGGTCAGAGGTGTGTGCCTCAGACCTGCCGAGCTCCACCGAGAGGAGGCAGAGGCATCCTTCCTGAGGCCCTTGAGAGGAGGAGGCCATGGCCACGGGCAGGGGTGGGGGAAAGTGGGAAGCAGAAATGGGAAACGGCCTGGAGTCCTGAGACTGGGGTGCAGGGAGGGGGTGGTACTGGGCATGGGGCCTGTTCCCCTTTTCTGTGACCTGAGACAAGGATGAAAAGGCACCTGGCTGAGAAGATGGCTTCCAGGGGAGCTGGGGTGTGGGGGGGTGTGGGGGAGCCCTTGGGCGCTCGGCTTCAGCTCTGTCCTCCCAGAGATTGCCTTGTTCTAGACCCAGAACTGCAGAGCAGAGCAGGGCCAAAGGCAGCCTGGAGAGGCAAGGCTAGGCTAACCTCCAAGTAGGAGCTTAGGGCTCCTGCTCCCAAACTCAAGAACTGGCTCTGCCACCAATTATGTCACCTAGGGCAAGTGACTACCCCTCTCTGGGTCTGTTTCCTCGTCTACAAAGTGGGGATAATAATGGTACCTACCTTACAGGGTGGTTGTAAGGAGTGCCTGAGATCATATGTGTTGGGTGTGTGGCCCAATGCCTGGGACATAGTAAGTGCTCATGAAAGGACCTCTGCTCTTACTTTCTATGGGCTGTGTTCACCTCCATCCACCATCTCAACCTTCTCATCTGCCCCTAGAAGGAAAGAGGCCAGGCAGGATGATACATCTCTTTTTTTTTTTTAAGATAAAAAACTAAGGTATAAATGTTAAATATTTTAAGTGAAAAGCTGAGCTGTCAGGTGATCCCCAAACAAACACCACCAGCAGGGGAAATGGAAAAAATAGAGTTTTAATAATTATACGCATATCTTTGAACATCTCACCTAATCTGTACTTATTGTTTATGAAGCTTTTATGGTATCTGTACATTTTGTTTTTTTTTAAGAAACTGCTCTGCCGCAGAGCAGCTGTGCAGCATGTTGCAAATGCCACATTGGGGAGCTCCCTGCATGCTGGGCCCCCCAGCCCATTCCTCATGCTGAGCGTCCTTAGAAGCCTGCACTTAAGACAGGAGCCCACGCACAGTCCACAGCATGCTCGCCAGGTGCCCCCTGCCTGTGGCTTCCAGCCTCCTTGGGAGGATTGGAGCTGCACAAAGAAATCTCATGGCCTTATTTATAAAATATCGTTTCCAATCAACAACTGTACTGCAGGTTAAAAGGCTATCCATGGGCCTTTGTTTTTATGGGACAGGAAGCAAAAATACCGGACTGTACTGTTCATTATCAGCCAATGGCAATGCTGAGTGACTTGCCCAAGTCCCATGGAGGGGGACAGACCGACCGGGCCTCAAGTTCAGGTCCCCTGGCCCCACAAACCTGACGAAGGGAGGGCCCCAGGCACTAGTTTACAGTGATTCTCAGGCCCCTGAGTGGGGTGGAGGAGGTGGGGGCGCCCCAACTAACACCCATACCTCATAACCCTCTTAACGTTTACATTCATATAGAAATCCCTCTAGCATGACAGAGGCAGGACCACGCCACCCACCTGCTCAGCAGCAGATACCCAACAGCCCCAGCCACCAAGCCCCCCTCTAGCTGCACCCCAGTGGAGCATGAAGGCCGGGAGGCATCCAGAGGCTGGAAGCAGAATAGGGTGCCTTCACCCCTCTTTCCATCCCACCAGCTGACTGTCCATAGACTTGAGGGCTCACACTTGGTCCCTGACCAGAGCTGAACTCTTGCTCATTTGCTGCTGCTGCTTTGGGGGGGGAGGGGCGGAAGCAGATCCTACAATAGGTGGGAGTGGGCGAGGGCAGCAGGTCCAGGCTGGTTTGGGCTGATGTCTGGAGGCCGTGTCTGGCCCTGCTGGCTTGTTGCCAGGCACCAACAAGGGCATCAGAGCCCACATAGCAGGTGCCAGCTGGGGCTGGGCTGGGCTGGGGAGGGCTGAGTCAGTTCAGTGCCGTTGGCCTGGACTTGCATCCCGTGCTTTCCCGGCAGCCGCAGCTGGCTGGGCTGGCTAACAGGCTTTGTAGCCTCCCCTCAGGCCTCTTTCTCAATCTAACTTCCGGGCAGAGCCACTCAGAGGCTGCCAGGCCCAATGCCCAGGATATTTCTTTCCCATGACTTGGGTTTTAACTGTGAAGCTCTCCCCACGACCTCTTGCCCTACTCTCTGAAGCACCTTTATGAAGGGGGCCTCAGTGTCCCTACCTGTAAAAGGGACACAATGATCCCTGGGTCTCTCTAGATTTGACAAAAGGGTATCTCAGTTCTTGAGATGGCAGCATGAGAGAAAGAAGGCCTGGGTTCAAGTCCCTCTCCCTGGCTGTGTGGCCCTGGGGAACTGCCCTCCCCTCCCCGAGCCTCAGCTTCCTGGCCTGCCTCATAAGACAGCTTGTAAGGTTCACATGGGCTCAGGCTGGTGTGAAGGAGAGAGTGGCAGGGCCTGGACAGTGATCCTGAGGCAGAAGCTGAGGCTGAGGCACTGGAGGGGGTCAAACTTGGGTAGCTGCCCTGTGTGCTATTTCCTCCTCTAGTTTTCCTGGTTCCAGGAGCTCAGAAGCTGACGGGGAAACCAATGAGTATGCAAATTCCCGCTTTGTTGGGAAATGGTCCCGGGGAGCTCACAGAGGATGGCCTCCTGCCAGTCCTTCCCTGAACCCCCACAGGCCCCACCCTGGGGCTCTCACCCTGGGCCTGACCCTGAGTTTTCTTGCAAGTTGTCTCACACACAGGTTAACCCCGCCTGGGGAGCAGGATGCCTGTGGAGACCTCAGCCTCCTTGGCAGAGAATGAACTGGCCTACAATGGGATGAAATTCCCGGTCCTGGGTGTCCCCACCCACTTCACCAGCCTGAGGAAAATCCAGCAGTCTCTAAAAATCTAGGGACCTAAAATAGGAGCAGGAGAGCTTTAGGGCTTCAAGGGGAGCACCTCTCCCAGGGCCTTCCAGTGCTGCTAACACCCCAAACATGGCTAATCTCCTGCAGGGTAGTGTGGGGGAGTGGCTGCGAAGAGGTCACCGCTCACCACTGCAGCTGCCACTTCCTCCCTCTTCCTACCAGCCCACCTCCCCCATGTCTCCTGGAAAAGCCAGAGTCTGTCTCCCCAACACAGAAGGGGAAGACTCCTGCATGAAGGAAGTGCTGGGCAGGTCTCTGTCGGAGACAGAGTGAGTGAGCAACAGAAAAACGGGGATTCAATGGACTACAAATCTAGGAGAAGGGGGTCCTGCCAGCCACCTGAGCTCTGGACCCAGCTGGTCCTCAGGGCTCATGCCCCCAAAGGCAGGCCAAGGGTTAGTTAGTACTTTTGCCCCACAGCTTCTCAAACTTCTGGCTCATTTTTTCCCCCTAGAACATAGCAGAGTGGGTGGAGTAGAGGGCAGTGAGTAAGAGCCTGTTCTGGGGACCTCCTAGTTCATGGGAAGGGTGTGGGAGATTTGGCTGAAAGAGACAGGAAGTAGGGCCCTACAATTAAGGAAACCCAAGCCATCCCAGGCCATGGTATGTAAATCCTTCCAGCTAGTTCCTGGAGGGGGAGTAGGCACCAAGCTGTCATCCTGGGGTGTGGCCTCTTGAAGCCCAACTCAAGGCAGCTGCTGGCAATCTTAAACTACTCACTCATTTAAGAAATGGCTGCAAAACTAGGTGGGAGAAAAGGATCAGGCAACCCCACCCCCACCTCTACTGAGCTGGGCATGGTGCTGGAAGGACAGGTCACTGGAAAAGAGCCCAAAGGCTCTGATTCTGGCTGCTCTCCAAAGAGCCTAGCAAAGGCTAGGGCCATCCTGGTGCTCTACCTGCCACCTGCTGGCTCCTACTGGTATGACTGCCTACGGACCAGGGGGCCAGCTTAGCCACCCAAGCCACCAGCACTGGCCTGAACAAAGGGCCTAAAGGATCTTCAGCAGGATCTGAAAACAATAAAGAGAATAATATGGAAAGTAAGTTCAAGTTCAAAGGCAAAAACATGGAATTCTTAATGGCATCCTGCGGCTCTACCCTGGAAAGCAGCACCAGAGGTCACAGTCAAGGCACCTACAAAATTTAAAGCTATAGAAAATGCCAACTGTTCTGAGTAACAAATTACCCAAGTAAAATTCTCCTTCCATCACCATATAGTTGACCCCCTTTTCCCTCTTCTACCATCCCCTTCCCTCTTACCTCTGGTAACCAGTAAATTGTTGTCTGTGTCTATGAGTTTTTGTTTGTCTTGTTCCTTTGCTGCTTTCAGTTTTACATCCCACATATGAGTGAAGTCATATGGTTCTCGACTTTTTCTGTTGGATTTATTTCGCTTAGCATGATAATCTCAGGATCCATCCATGTTGAACTGACTCTGGGCGGTGAACACACAATGCAATATACAGATGATGTAGTATAGAATGGTACACGTGAAACCTATGTAATTTTACTAACCAATGTCACCCAATAAATTTAATTAAAATGTTTAAAAAGAAACTTTTGAATTACAAAAAAAAAAGCAATGTAAAAAGTCATTCCAACAAATAGGACTATGTAAAATAAAAAGGGTAAACATCAATGGGAAAAAATTCTCAAGAACTGAAGGAACAAGAAAGGAAAAGAAGAAAACTACAAGCATTCGTTTTTAACAAATGATCTGGAAGATGAAGTTACAATGAGATCTGTGTGTTTTAATCCTTTGACACACAACCTTTGGCTCAGCAATCACACTGCTAAGAATTTATCCTACAAGTACTTCACATACTTGCAAAATGAGGTGTGTAAAACACGAGTCTGAAACCGCGAAAGATGGCAAATAACTGTAACGTCATCAGTAGAGGACTGGTTAAATACATTTTGGTATACACATGCAATGGAATATTAAGTAGCCAATAGAAACAATGAGGCAGCTGCTATGACAGAACATTCTCGAAGCTGTACTGCTAGATGAAAAAAACCAAGGTTCTATCAGTGCACGTCGTACACTACCATTTTTGTGAGACACATGTACGTGTGCATATTGCTCACATATGTACCAAGTTCCTCTGGAAGGATACACAAGAAACTGTCTCTGGGAAGGACAGCTGGTAGCTGAGACAGGTGGACTGACGTTTCGTTGACTCAATTCAGTACCGTTTGAATGCCTGCCATTTGAAAGACTATACTTTCAGGGATCATTTCTATAGTTTGTTACTAGAGAAGTTTCTCTGAACGTTTAGAGTACCTGACTGTATGCCATTTGTATTGCTCGTTTAAATTAAAATTGTAAAGGCCCCTTGGAGAACAGAAGTAAGTTATGGGGGTGCAGGTGGGGATCTGGGGCGGGTTGTACTGTCCTGGGGGTCTCTAGTTTATTCTTGTACACGAATAGTAAAACCTTGGAGCATATATACCTCTACTATGCGTATGTGGTTAAACTGTGATGACTGTCATTTTTGAAGATCAAAATGGTTGAATATCAACAATTGCTTGTAGTTCAACCTTTCATTCATAAATCATCTACATGTACTAATAAACTAACATTTAAGTATAGTTTATAACACACTCAAAGTGAGGAACCGAATAAGGTTGAGCCTGAAAGTAAATATAAATCAAAGTCTTGATATATTCTTCCCACCGCCCATGAGCCCCCCTCCAAACCCTCCCCACTGGGGACGACTGCCCTACAAAGTGAGGGTCAGAATCAACTCCACCACAGCCCAGCTCAGTGGTGAAAACTTCTACTCTACAGAAGCAGTTTTGCAAAGTGAAAACTGTTTCAAATTGTAAATCTTAGTGCTTATAAAATTCAGACGTGATAACATTAATTTAGATTAACACAGGAATGAGTCCCAATCCCTTCTTTTCATTATCTCTGCATCTTCCGCACACATCAATTTCCCAGGCACTGACTATGTCACCAACCTGGGAGAAGTAAATGTGTACAAAGCAGCATGATCTGCTCTCTCCACACCGCAGCCAAACCAGAGCACTGCCCCGGGGTTGGGCTTCACGTGTGAATTGTTAGTGTAATAATGCCTCAGTAATTTGGAGTAAGGTTGAAGGACAGAGAAATCAGAAAAGCAAAAACTAGGTCATAGTCTATTTCAAAACAGCATACTTACTGCTTTCAAGCTCAGGCATTTCACACTTGCCTGGTTCCCTTATTTATTGCGTAGGTCAGGATGTCAAGAATGCTGCTTATAGAGTACTTAGGTCACCGCAGCACACAAAGACTCAAGCTTGGAGTAATAATTCTGGTGCCTGCTTCCTACTCTTTCAAAGCAAGGGATTTTTTTCTAAGCAGAAAGTATAAAGTCAGTTGTGGGGAGACTGTTTAACAGCAGAGACCATTTCTCAATGGGTATCACAGACAAAGCTGGTGCCAGCCAGTGTGGGGGGAGACATTTGTTCCAAGAAGGGAGAGATTCAGTTAGCAACTTGATGGGATTATAACCATGTCTTGGTCTTCCTGCAGTTCTGTTACTGGTATTTTTGATCAATTCCTTAGAGCACTCGAGCCCAAAATGTGTATTGCGACTTTGAAAGTCCATGCTCTCATCCCAGTGGCCCTGTCCAAATTCATGCTGCCTCCCTTCAGTCCCCCACCCTGGCCCTATGGAAAACCATCTTTTACTTTGTCGATTGTTCCTGCAAAGTTGCTGTAGGCAACTTATAGGGTCTGAGGGTGTTTAGAATATTGAGTTTGAATAAACTATTTCCTCAGCCCCCTGGGAGAGCATACTTGAGACTTGCCAGGAAGCTTGGTACAGACACCACCTTCCCAAGATAAGACATAAAACGTTAACTACAGTGTCTGGACTTGTTTTTAATGTCTTAAAACTACCAAAAGGAGCAAAGGACAACCTATTTCTATCTAAGAGTTGAGAAGGCTAAAGTACAGAAAACCAAGTTTGCCCAGATGGCAGAAATCCACCAGCATGACTGCCCTCAGCGCCCCCTGCCCTCTTGTCCCTCTGGATTACAGGACAGGGAAGAAGGGAGTCATCTTGCAATTTGGCTCTCGTTCTTTAAGCCGATTCATTTTCTGTCCCTCAGACCTGAAGCAAAGTACTATTCTAAACCCAGCTAACATGGTGAAGCCATGGCCAGGAGGAGGCATCTTCTGGGTGGTCCTGGCAGTCGTGCCAGTTCAGAGGTCGCTGGTGGGGGCTGCTAAGATGGGATATCGTAGGCCACCCAGCAGACTACCTCTCCCAAACCTTACAGATGGGTGCTCGGAAGGCATCTGCCACCTAAGTGACTGTGTCCTCCTGGGGTAGCACCTTTGTTCTTTTCATCAATCACTTGATCAAAGTCATTACCTTACCTCCTTTTAAAGTCAGGCAAACATAGTTTATAATGGAGGTTACAAGTATCACAAGCATGGTAGGCAGGCAGCCCTTGGTGCCTCTTTCTAAACCACCCCAGTGCAGAGAATCTAAGCGATCTCTCCGGACTTGAAAAATCTCCAGTACACCTGGGCAACTTATAGGAAAACTGGGAGGTTCCCATAATCAGTGATTAAACTTTGTAGAGAAAGTAAGTATAAAGCAAGCAGCACGACTCTGCGATCAATATACATGTGGGTATATTCATATATATATATACACACACAGATATGCTTTTAAATAATATACTTTTTAAAGAGCAGTCCTACCCTACCTTTAGCAAATGTCAAACTATGAAAGTCAAATATTTTCAGGTTTGCCATATACTTCTGGCAGAGTTAAGGGAAGTGTAGGTATCCCACCCCCACCCCACCCCACCCCGGAAAAGGAGACAAACTGATAAGGATATAGACTGTTTCTGGTTTCCATTGTTACTTGTTGTTTTTTAAAATTTTTTTTTAATTGGGGAATATTGGGGAACAGTGTATTTCTCCAGGGCCCATCAGCTCCAAGTCATTGTCCTTCAATCTAGTTGTGGAGGATGCAGCTCATTGGCCCATGTGGGAATTGAACCAGTAACCCTGTTGTTCAGAGCTCGTGCTCTAACCAACTGAGCCATCTGGCCGCCCCCCCCCCCCCCTTTTTAAGGAACAACCTAAATATAAGAATCTATTTCCTTAAAAACCCTGACATTGGGGGCAGCTAGTTGGCTCAGTGCTTAGAGTACAGTGCTCATAACACCAAGGTCGCCGGTTTTATTCCCACATGGGCCAGTAAGCTGCGCCCCCCACAACCAGATTGAAAACAATAACTTAACATGGAGCTGATGAGCCCTGGAAAAACACAGTTCCCAAATATTCCCCAATAAAAAAAAAACAAAAAAAAAAACACAGAAAACCCTGACATTGGAGTTCTGCTACCAAAGACATAGCCAACGACACCTAAACAGCCAGAGTCCAAAACAAAACAAAGTTTATTTGAGAATAAGAGCGAAAGCTTCTGCACATCTGACAAGGTAGAATTGTTTTGATAATAGACATCACCCATATTCAGCTCTACCAATATCATCACAAATGGAACATATTTTTTCTAACAAAGATATGGGCATAAGTAAAGGACTATGACTAAATAGAGGCAAAGGAAAGGTAAGGCCCAAATCTTACCCCTTAGACTGCTTCACCACAGAGGCTTTCAATCACACCACCCAGTCTCCTAACGTAGTGGTTCTCAGCTCGGCTTCCTATCACAATCCCAGGGACTCTTTGAAAGGAAATTCCCTAACTAGATGGTACCCTAGTCAAGAGTCTCTGGGGGGTGGGACCCAGATAGCAGTAATTTTTTAAGCTGCCCCAGTAATTCCAATGTACAGTCAAGCTACCTTGACCACTGCTCCAGAAGCAGGGAACAATCACCAGCGAGTTCCTCGGCCCATCACGCCCATAAGAAAGGGGGACCTGTTGGGCACTGATGGTTCTCGTTGATCCTATCTTTCACCCTGTTCAAGAGTTCCATACGTTATCAGCTTTGAGCACAATTTTGAGGCTTTCCATATGCCTTAAAGATTTTAAGAGCAATATTTAATCAGGCAAATACCAGCAAAGAGAAAAAAGATGGAAAAAGAAATTTTCGTAAGGCATGATACAAATAAATAAATGAAAAAACAATCTCAGGTTTAAAAGTAAAGCATGAGAAATCAAAGCCTATGAAATTTTATTTATACAAAAAAATAAAAATATCTATTTTAAAAGGACTGATTAAAACTTAGTTTTTCACCTTTTCCTCTTCCTTGAATATGAAACTGCTTCCAACTCAGAAAGATTTAAGATAGGTAATTATTAAATAAACACTCTTTACCTTTCCCCTGCAACAAAACAAAGAGCCAAGTTCCTCATTTTATTTGTGGTCAACCAGATTACCTTCAGTTAAGAATATTGGCAACTCCACGAAACAGATTATCAGATATGTCAGCAGGAAGGTATGAGCTGTACAAAGGCATTACAAAAAAAGTCCCAAAAGAAAATAAGATGATAAAAACAACAATAGAAAAATGATAAAACACAAACAAAATAAGAAAATGCCAGGTATTTACAACCTCCCTCTGAAATGTAACCTGCGTTCTACTTTCAGCATAAAACAAAAGCAGAGACCATTTCTCAATGGGTATCACAGACAAAGCTGGTGCCAGCCAGTGTGGGGGGAGACATTTGTTCCAAGAAGGGAGAGATTCAGTTAGCAACTTGATGGATTATAACCATGTCTTGGTCTTCCTGCAGTTCTGTTACTAAAAATGACACAAAGTAAATGATCCGATGTGGTCTTACGAAAACGACTTGTTTGTCACCACATTTCAGAACAAACTACTCAAGAGTCACAGGCACTGGGTCTGGGAAAGCAGAGGTGGATGGCCACACATTCAGGTGAGGGATGTTTATCTTTGTGAGGTCGGAGGAGGGAAGCAGGGCTCTACAGCCTGGAAGCTTCTGCACTAATGAGTCTTCTAATAGTCCTAAAGAGAGAAAACGAAGTCCCAATTAATTCACAGAAGAACGCTGGTTTGAACCTAAAGACAAACAAAATCTCATAAACAACTCTGCTAGGGGATTGTCCTGTAGCCAAAGATTCTCTCTTAAATGTAATGTACAGTGGTACCTCGGTTTTCGAACATCTCCGTTGACGAACATTTCGGCTTACGAATGCCGTAAATTTTATGAATCTATGGTATCATTAGATTGTAAAATTCACGCTAAATTTGCAGTTTTAGGGGTTGATTTTAAAGGTATGGAACGGATTAACCCATTTTGCATTACTTTCTATGGGGAAACCGTGCCTTGGGTTTCGAACGTTTCAGAACTCGGTCTTCCGGAATGGATTATGTTGGAAAACCGAGGTACTACTGTATGTTATTTCGTATCTGAAAATAGCCTGTCTTCTGAGTCCGCCAAGGGACTAAAAGACCAATTCTGCCTTCATTAGACATCCTGAGCTCACCAGTCAGGAAAAAAAGCTAGTATAACAATTCTTTATTTAATCAAAGAGAAGGTATCTTCAGTAAAAATGTGCGACTCCTTTCTCTCTCCAAAATATAAAAAAAAGTTAACACTTAAAAGTTGAAGTGGGTACAGATGGACACCCCAGATTTTAAAATGAGAGTCATGACCCCGGATTAGGAACATTCAAGCTCTGAAGACAAATACATTTTTCTAATCATCTCCAGAATTACCAGCCTCTCTAAAATGGTCCAGCTGATACTTACGGCTCGTGGTTTTTTGTTTAACTTCAGATCAATCCTGTATAGGAAAGATAAAAGATATTTGCATTTTAATTTACAGAAAGAGTCCAAGAATCAGCTACTGCATAGGGCATAAGCTATAATGAAGACTATTTGGTTAAGTAAAATCCACATTCTTCATTAGACTATGTCATATTTAGTTGTTTATCCAGTTATTAAGCAAGTATTTAAAACATGAGCAAATATTTTTGCCACAAGGCAAACTTAGATGACTCAAAAAGGAAATACATAGCAGTTATGAAAGCCATATAATTTTTAATAGTGATTCCAAAATTACACGTTAAAGAGATTGGATTAAAAGGGCATGCTCTACGTTAATGTGTTAGCTCTGTAACTACACCACTGAGAGTCACTGCGACACACAGTGATTACGAACAGGAAAGAGACTAGGAGTTTGTATTTCTGGGCATGAAACACAAAAGAAATTAAACAAATTTCAATTTTTAAATCTTTCCAAAGCAAAATATCAAGATCTTAAATTATTAAAATCCTTATGAAGCAAAGCCAGAAAATCAATTTAAATAAGAATTAAAGTAAAAGTTATCTATTTTAAAAGCAATTAAAATGCATAAAAGTGAAGTTTACTTAATTTTGCTGAAGTTATTAAATAAAATGTTACCTCCATCACGTTTTTCTGTTTTTAAAAAAAACTTCCCAGCCTAACCTAATATACATACCTACAATTAAACAGATAAACTATGGGTTAGAAAGGTCTCAAAAAGGCACATTGGTCTCTACACACTAAACAACACAGCACAAATACTAATTCAAATCAAACTTACTCAAAGTCATAATCAAACATGCCAGACGGGCTGAGGGGCAGCATTTGAAAGGAAGAAAGCAATAGAAATTAATATACTAATTGAATAAATTAGTCGATTAGCCACCCTAACAAGATTTGTAGAAACAAAATCAGCTTTAAGAATCTAAAGCCATAAAGTTTCAAACATCAAAGCACCAAAGATTTTGTGGTTGAGATTCCCTTCCCTCAATGGTTTTCATATCAGAAGAACAGACTATGAAAGGAAAAGTTATTGCATTAGAAATTAGATACCTGCAGGCCTTGTATTAGCGGTCAGATTCAGAGTTAGAACTTTGAAAATATTTCATTGTAATGACAAATAGAATTAGGGCATTAGAAGAAACAGAGAAAGAAGGGTTTAGTCATATAACAAAAGGTGCTTTGAAGACAGTACTAACAACTCAGCAAAACATACTTGCACTACAATAAAAGATAAAAACATTATACATTTTTTAAAACATTATACAATTTTTAAAAAGGAAACATTTTACAACTTTTAACTCCAGTTATATGTTCTACTCATGTCCAGGGATCATGGTACTCCTTTTCTACAGCATTCATTCTAGAAGCCAAGGGTCGAGTGAATAAACTTCAGTGATAGGTGAGTCTTGTTCCAGAAACTGCAGAGCCTGCCCTGGTGATGGCAGTTAACTGTTTATGTCAGGGCTACAGTTATGGAACACTCAAATCTGCTGCGCCCCTATGAAAACAAAGGAAAGTTGACACCCACAAGCACCTAAGCCTCGTGGATCTGGATGGGAGCAGTACGAGGAGGAGGCCATTTGGGGCCATCACTGCTGACAGACCATGTCTGGACAGACCTCTATAACAAACATGAACCTGGAGCATGACACCACCAGCTTCATAGGTGGCTCCAAAGCTTTTCAGATTATAGACAGGTGGTAAAACAACATGCAAATGTCTGTTTTTTCCTCCTAGCCAGTGTTTGCAAGAGTGAAGCTGGAAGAAAGAGGATACAGTAAGTGTACAAACCAGGAACTATCAAAAATTTAACTTTCAATCTTACTTAACTTTGTTCACAAATTAAAGTAGACTGTACCTACTTAATGAAAAATTTACAAACTATCTTAAAGAATTCTAGAGTTTGGTATAGTAGTTTATCTAAAAGAAAAGCTGTAAGTTATTATTTTAACTTTTTTCTTTAAAGATACTGGGACTTAATCATTCAGATATGTAAAATATAAAAACTCAGAACAGCATTTATGAATGCTAAAAATTAACTGATAAATTTTCATATTCCTGAAGAGAACAAATTCAAAAGTACTTCCTTTTTGCTAAGTACCATATGTATTTCCCCTTTGCTTTACTCACCACTAAACAGTGCCTGGCACATAGTAGTTACACACTTGATGAAATAATTTACTATTGGCTTTATCTGACTATATGGGGTGTGGCACGTTGGAGGAGAAACTAGTACTGGACTGGGTGCAAACTTAGAAATGTGTGCCAAGTGCTCCACCCTCAGCTCCACTCTGTCAGACCCACTAAGACATTAGCCAGGGGGCGAGGCGTCTGGGCCAGACACATTGCTTAACGAAAGGTGTCAGGAATCTGCTGAGACCCTTAACTGACTCCGGAGGTGCCATTCGGGCGCTCGGAACCTGTTTTCCCTAGGAAGAAGGTAAATCAGCTCCACTCTGCTCCCTTGGAGCAGGCGAGTACCTAAGACTAAGGGAGTAACCCAGCCTGATTAAACCAGGAAAATAGCCAAAGGATCCCGTTTCCCAAACAAAAAGCACTTATTTGTGAAAACAATAACTAACATCAAAGATCTTTATAAATCCTAGTAATTTTTCTGAAAGGAGTTAGCTTCCAGGGACAGGAGAGAAAAGGATAGGAAGAAGTGCTGTTCCTATGGAAATCTACTAGAAACCTGCAAGAAGTATGTTAAGTTTAACGCCTAATCCCATTTTATCACCAGGTCCCTATGGAAACCATAGCTATCTAGAGTCTATTTGTATCAGTAATGGGGAAAAACGGTCCCAGAGACTTTCATGGGACCCCCTACTCTAAACACTGTGAAACAGGGAAAACATCATTATTTTAAAATGACAGTGGAATAAATTTAAGAAAAGCAACACAGAACGTGACATTTAAGTATCCTGACAACTGAAAAACTATATTTTTAAGAGTATGGTTCTCTGCTACTGTTTATGATAAGCTAGCATCGGTCCTATCAGTGATCAAACAACATGTCGCCTTTACAAAAAAGAAAAGATACGTAATTTGTTCTATGTCTTACTGCACTTATGAGATTGGCATGATGATCTGTGGTTTGCAGAAAAATGCTAAGCAGCAGTCCTTAGTCACTGTTTGGAGGAAATACTAGGTCTGCAATCTAAAAGCTACCACCACCACCAAGAAAAAGTCCTAAACGAATAAAAGAATCCGTTGATGCCCAGGAGGCTTAAACCCGTTAGAGTTAATTCTGTGTTACCCCCAAGTGCCATGCCCATGGCACCAGCAATTCAATACCTTGGGTGCACGAAGGAATACCCCACATGTTTGTAAAGCAACCCACCCCGGAAGCACACCGGAGAACAGGGAACCCCACCCATCCCCTGCACGCCTCCTTTCACCTCCTCCGCACGCAGGCTCCCAAGAGGAGCGGAACAAAAGCTGCCTTATGGATACCTGGTTTCCATGCCTTCCAGAAGGCCTGAGGCCAGGGCAAGATTCCTTACTCTAGAAACTATGCATTATCCTCTCTGGGTGCAGCTGTATTTCCCATTATCAGAGTTAATAGGCAACTGCATTATTATACAAACCCCAAGCAGAGTGAATGCTAAAATCCTCTCTGGGTGACACCTGACCTCTCTGTCCACTGATGTCATTCCTAGCTCATTATGCACTGCAAAAAAACACAGTGGACAAACGTTAATCTAGGAAGGCACTCTTACGTCTTAGACTTTATGTTACTCCTCTGATATCTGAAATCAGCATATTGCAGATACATAAAAACAGAGAAATCACAAGCAACCATAGAACTTGTATTTGAAAAAAAAAAAAAAGGAATGTTAGTTCTCTGCATGCACAAGGGAATAGAGTAGGCAGGAATCAGAATTAAGAGCAAAGGACTTTATCCTACTTTGCAGCTTCCCAACATGGACGAGTGGCATTTTTCAAACACTATTACATAGGTTCTGCTTCTATTTCCCCTTTTCCACTTCTAAAAGGATTCCAAATTCACCATATTAAAGTTTTTATGGAATAAAATTCTTTTACACTAGAAACAGTGAGAAGTCTGTCCTTCTGCACGGTTACACTAATGTCTACCAATTCAGCCCTCAGACAAATTAGTCTGTTTCCTTTGGACCAATGGAACTTCTTCCCAATAGCAACAGAAGGACAGAACCAACCTTGAAGAATTTTTATTCTAGTAAAGTCCCTTCACAGCAACAGTCCTGGAAGCTTTGGGTGGATGGGGGTGGGTTGGGGGGTGGGGAGATACAGGGTGTGGGAGGTGGTCCCTGCCACTAACCTGTGCCGGTTTTTATTCTTTCGTTTTTTATGGCTGCTGTGATGACTCCCTGAGGAAGTAGAAGAAGCAGCCTTCTGAGGTTTCACTCCCTGCACAGAACCATCCAGTTCCTCAGGGTCTTCCTGGCTGGGCTCATTTTCCTGATTGTGGAAGTCTGGAGAAGTATCACTTTCTGTCCCACTTCCTGGTTCCCCTGGAAGGGATAAACACAAGCCCCCAGAAACATCATCAGTATTCTTCAGGCAATCTGTCTGTCAGTCAGGAGAGATGTTTTTGAGCACTAATGTATAGGAAACGACTATATTTCTATCCTCACTGACCATACCTTCTAACTGACAAGAAGATACATACAGACAAAGCATTAAAGCTAGCCGAGTTTCTGAAGAATGTGTAATTGGAAACAGTGAAACCAGAGGCAACAGATCTAAGGACTGCTGGGAGACGGGACCGTACAACCAGGATAACCTCAATGCATAAAGGTTATTTAAACACAGATTATATTAATGGGATTAACAATTATACAAGAAGCATTACCGAAAACAGTTCTTTGGGACAGGTGAGGGATGACCGTGGGAAAACTTCCTATAGCTGGTCCTGGTTCTTTCCCCAAAACCACACAGGAATCCTGTCTTTCTATCAAGAAAAGGGGCCCATGAGGAGAGCCCCATTACCTGAGTTACTCTGAGAAGTCTTAAGAATAGTTTTAAAAAACAGTAATCATACTCTTTAGCTGACACACAGTCCCAATTTTAAAACATCCTTTAGCTATATTAAACAAGCAAGTTCAAGAATTATTTGTATAAATATGTGTATATATATAAAGAATAATTACATATATTTTGGTAAATGCATAGTTTTTTCTTTCCTGAAAGAAAATTTCTTCAAACTGATAGGTAAGGCTGGGGTTAGACGTGCACTTTACTCCGCTGCTGAAGGCTCCTCAATATGTACATTATCTGCTTCCAAAATGGTTAAACGAGGACAGCAGGACCAGGGACCACTTTTCCTCTTTTGATGTTTTTGTATTTTAAACTGCTGGGAAGACTTCAAATTGAGTAGCACATGAATACGATTAGTGAAAGGAAGAGATGGTCCCCACAAAGCAAAAGAGAAACAGAACCAGATCTCAGAACTCATGAAACTATTGTTGAACACTTCATGAAAGCAACAGAAGAGGGAGCTCTAGAATTATGAGTCTAGAAAAAGTATATTGACCAATCCGGCCCTTCTGAAGTTCAAGAAAACGGATTTTATATAAAAATTTGCAAAAGAACTGCAAAACTTACCACATTGAACTACAGTAATCAAGACTGTGTGGTCCTTGCATGAGAACGGACATACAGATCCAGGGAAAAGAATTCAGAGTCCAGATATAAACTCTTAACATTTATGATCAATTGGTTTTCAACAAGGGTATACTGGCCAATCCATCCCTTCTAACATTGATGGGGCAATTCTATTAAAAGACACTGATGAGCAAAATGAACTATTTATTCACTTTGGGCCAGATGCTATGGGAGTATTGAGTAAATGGATGAGGTGGTCATATTCTGTAAGTTAAGCACACGTGCATACACACGTGTGCAAACACATACAAAACAGTGTAAATTGAGCCAAAGCCCTATGGAGAATCCACCTATGTTACCTCTAAAGAGGTTAACATCCCAGGCAGTAACCTATGTGCCAAAGTACTGATACGGATATTAAGTATCATGTGAGTCAGAGAAGAAAGAGTGTATTATGTAGGAAAAGCTTCATTGAAGGGGTGAAATTTAAACTGGACCTTGAAAAATGAGAAGCCAAAATAAGTGAAAAAAAATAGCGTAAGCAAAAGTGCAGAGGTGGGAAAACACAAGGTATATTTGGGACAAATGAATCAAACAACATCATTTGAACAGAGAGCTTGAGAAATAAGAGGTGAAATGGAATGACAGGTTAAGAGGACTCATAAATGTCAGATTAAGGGATTTCATCTAGGGAGACAGTATGAGGTGATGGTTAAGAGAAGTGACTTGTTGCTTAACCTTTCTGAGCCTGTTTCCCCATTTGTAAAACAAGAGTTATGTTTCTTTTATGTGTTGACTGTCTCTTATGGACCAGGCATTGGGCTACAGCAATATTCCCTGTTCTCAAGCTTTAAGGATTAAATGAGATCATGCAAATAAAGTGTTTGCTTAGTGTCCAGAACACAGTAAGTGTTCAAATCTCAATATCCTTGAGGTCAACAAGCATGCAAGTCAAATTCTAAACAAACAGTAAATACTATTTGCAGTAAAACAGTTGTTAGCAGGACATAACAAAGCGAAGCTATCAATCTCTGAATATACAAAAATCCATTGCATTCCTCTACACTAACAATGACATTTCAGAAAAAGAAATTTAAAAAAAAATTCCTTTTGCAATTGCACCAAAAAGAATTAAAACTTAACAAAGGATGTGTAGGACCTATACACTGAAAACTGCTTAAAACATTTTTAAAAGAAATTGAAGACACAAAGAAATGGAAACACATTCCGTGTTCATGGATTAGAAGAATCAACATAGTTAAAATAGCCGTATTACCCAAAGCAATATACAGATTTAATGCAATCCCCATCAAAATCCCAATGGCATCTTTTAAAGAAATAGAACAAAAAATCATCAGATTTGTTTGGAACCACAAAAGACCCCGAATAGCCAAAGCAATCTTAAGAAAAAAGAACAATACTGGAGGTATCACACTCCCTGACTTTAGCTTGTACTAAGGGCAACAATAATCAAAACAGCATAGTATTGGCAGAAAAACAGACACATAGACCAATGGAATAGAATTGAGAACCCAGAAATAAACCCACATAAATATGGACAGATAATTTTCAACAAAGGAGCCAAAAATATACAATGGAGAAAAGAAAGCCTCTTCAATAAATGATGCTGGGAAAACTAGAAAGCCACATGCAAAAGAATGAAAATAGACTGCTATCTGTCACCATGTACATAATTAACTCAAAATGGATCAAAGACCTAAACAAAGGACTTGAAACAATAAACTGCATAGAAGAAAATATATGTACTAAACTTATGGACCTTGGGTTCAAAGAGGATTTTATGAATTTGACCTCCAAGGCAAGGGAAGTAAAAGCTAAATTAAATGAATGGGACTATATCAAACTAAAAAGCTTCTGCACAGCAAAAGAAATCATCAACAAAACAAAGAGGCCACCAACTGAATGGAAGAAGATACTTGCAAACAATGCCTCCGATAAGGGGCTAATATCCAAAATATACAAGGAACTCATACAACTTCGACAACAAAAAGACAAACAATCCAATTAAAAAATGGGCAGAGGACATGAACAGAAACTTCTCCTAAGAAGACATACAAACAGCCAACAGATATATGAAAAAATGCTCAACTTCATTTGCTATTAGGGAAATGCAAATCAAAACCACTATGAGATATCTCACCTCACACCTGTTAGAATGGCTATCATCAACAAGACAAATAATGACAAGTGTTGGAGAGGCTGTGGATAGAAAGGACCCTCCTACACTGTTGGTGAGAATGTAAATTGGTGCAGCTGCTATGGAAAACAGTATGGAGGTTCTTCAAAAAATTAAGAATAGAATTACCATACAACCCAGCAATCCCTCTCCTAGGTATCTACCCCAAAAATCTGAAAACACTTATCTGTAAACATATATGTACTCTGGTGTTCACTGCAGCATTATTTACAGTAGCCAAGACATGGAAAGAACCAAAATGTTCTTCAATAGATGAATGGATAAAGAAGTGGTGGTATACATACAAAATGGAATACTACTCTGCCATAAGAAAAGATGAAATAGTGCCATTTGCAACAATATGGTGGATCTTGAAATCATTATGCTAAGTAAAATAAATCAGACAGAAAAAGCAGAGAACCATATGACTTCACTCACATATGGCATATAAAACTAAAGGCAAAAAACACACAAAAAACTAACTAAAGGCAACAAAGGAACAAGACAAGACTCATAGACAAACAACAGTTTAGTGGTTACCAGAGGGTAAGGGGAGAGGGAGGTGGTAGAAGAGGGTAAAGGTCAAATACATGGTGATGGAACGAGAACTGATTCTGGGTGGTGAACGCATAATGCAATATATAGATGATGTACTATAGAATTGCACACTTGAAACCTATGTAGTTTTGTTGACAATCATCACCCCAATAATTTTAATTAAAAGAAAAAACACTCCAAAAAACAAACAAACAAACAAAAAGAATCTCTGAATAGAGATTTACCCAACAATGACTACTGAGTTCTCTGTACAAATCCACAGTTTAGAATTATCGGGCTAGAAGTGGTTTATAAGAGGGTCTGGAGCTAGGGAGACTAGATTAAACACTGTTCAAACACAAAGTGAGACACAAAGTAAGAATAATTTTCTTCCTTGGCACATGGAAGCAGAAGAGGAGTGACAGCAAAAGGGGTGGGTGACAACATCTCAAAGTGCAGCAGCAAGTCAGCCAACCGAATGACACTGCCACTAGGGGAAGACATATGAGTTTGTTTCTCATTGACATAAAAGTGAGCAATTGATTTTTAGAGCAAAGAACATCAGGTTTTGATTAAGTTTAATACATCTTCAAATAAAATACTCTACTTATTAAAAGAAAGGAATAGCTTTTACATAGTGTCAATGCAATAACTTCTGAGCAGCACAAGTTTAAAGGAGCTAAGGAAGATACCCAGAGCAACAATTCATGCAGTCGTCTACTTACCCACTGGAATGACATAAATGTTGAGGAGAAATTTGGTTTGATGAAAGCTTCAGAGGAATCCAGTAAAATAAACAGTAGAGATCCGTTAAAGGAAACTGGATAAAATATGCCTGTTTTGTTTTTCTTTTAGTCTTTTAAAAAAAATATGCAATGCTTCACTAATTTGCATAAAATTCCCCTCTGGGGACCATGCGAATCCACTTTATCATTCCTTAGCCAAAGGAAACAAAAATTAATGCATTTTTTAGGAAATTTTTCAGAATGGTTTCAAAATAAAATGCTGAAAGTGCAAAATTCTAAAATTCTTGAGATCTAAGAATATGCAAGTCAAAATTCAAGAGAAAAGAATGTTCACGTCATTGCCACCAAAGATAAAAAACAGAAGTCATTCCAAAAGATTTGTTGTACAGAAATTCTGAGCCATTGAAGAGATTCTGTACAAAGGAAAAGAAATGAAAGGCAAAGTAGACCATTCCACTCATGGAATTAAAACTTCATTTGAATCACCTGGGTCATTTAGGGACACCCAAGCCTTGAACTTGGTCTAAAGAGGTCCGCGTACCTAGCAGAAGCAAACACAGGTCTTCTCTGGAAGACAGCACCTTCATCCTAACCCTCAACTTATTCTACAAATACTTTTAATAATAATGAGCAAGACACAAAGAAAACCAAGCACACAGGAAATTAGATTTCATGAGTAATGACCAGCAGAAAACAGTAGCAAAAACAAGTCCTTAAAGACTTCAGAAATTGAAATTATATACAGACTATAGAATGACTATGCTTATCATACTTAAAGAAATAAAAGACAAGTTTGAAAATAACTACAAAGAAAGCTATTGAAAAATTACATAACAATTTTTTAAATAATTAAGTAAAATTTTTGGAAATAAAAATGTAATAACAAAAGGTTTAAAATCAAGGGAAGGTTTAACAGCAAATCAGATTTAATTGAAAAGAGAATTAGGAACTGATAAGTCAGAAAAAAATTACTCATAATACAATACAGAGACAAAAGGATAGAAGATATAGAAGAGATAAGATAATGAAAGACTTAAAGGATAAAATGAGAAGGTTTAACATACATTTAACTCAAGTACCCAAAGGAGAGGAGAGAAAGCATAAAACAAATGTAGTATCTAAAAGGTAACAGCTGGGAATTTTCCAGAATTGATTTAAAAAAAAAACCAAAAACCAAAAAAAAACCCAGTTTCATGAAGTTCAGTGAAACCCAAGCCAGAAAAAAATTTAAAAAATAAAATCATACTTAAATACATTGCAGTTAACCGCAGAAAATCAAGACAAAAATATAATAAAGTCTTAAAAATAGCAGTGGGAAGTGGTAATAGAGGTGGTGAGATAAAATGCAACAGAATTACTTTAAAGGGGCTCTAACCATTTGAATTAATGAACTCCAGTATTTATGTAATACTCTATATTCTGCTTTATTCCAAAAAGAATTCAAGGCAGTTTACTGTGATTCGTATAATGAAATTCAATAAAACAAATTTAAAATGAGATATGTAAGGCAAAGACGAATAGAAAAGGAAAGTAAGCTGGATGCAATACTAAGATTCAGTCCTAAAATGCATGCTATAAATTCCAATTTGCTTTCTAGAGAGGAACCACAAATTTGGTTTTAAGCACTTTAGCAGTCAATTACAAGATTTTCAGTAAGAAACACCTAGTCAGTCAGGGAAAACTATTCCTAAAGGAGATGATAATTAGAATGATAGTAAACAACATTTGCAACATCCTCTTACAATAGACACATTTTACAAGACCAAACACAACTTTATACAGAAGGCCAAGGAACACCAATAGGAGGTATTACAGAGGTGAGGCTCAGCCCAGGAGGAAGATCTTAGAGTAATGGGCGGTCAGAAAATCCTTAATACATAATGGACTTGCCTCAGTCAAACTTCTAGTTTTAAGAGTCTTTTCCTAGGTGTAGCTATTCTATGTGAATAATTAGGTACAGAGCCATATACTAAACTATCTGATAAGCCAGGGGCAGGATAATAGGCTCTTGTGAAAACTGAGAAGTCAGGTATCATTCCTTCTCAACTCACAGGAGTGAGATCCAGAATGTTCCTTAACTGTCTTATTTACTGTACAAAGCAGATGAAATGCCTCTACATTCTAAAAGTGGCATTAATTGAAAAGAAATAAGATTTAACTGACAATCATAGCAAAACAGAAATCAAAAAGACTTGGTACAGCTGATTAGGTCGGCAGAAAAAAGTAAAGATGCCTCCAGGGGCGGCCAGTTAGCTCAGTTGGTTACAGCACGATGCTATTCACACCAGGGTTGCCATTTCGATCCCCGCACGGGCCAGTGCGAGCTGCGCCCTCCACAACTAGATTGAAACAACTACTTGACTTGGAGCTGATGGGTCCTGGAAGAACACACTTAAAATAAAAATTAAAAAAAAAGAAAAAAGAAAAAAGATGCCTACAAAGTTTTGAATGCGGGAGAAGTACCATAACAGAAAAATTGGGCAGACATGTGGTGAAGGAAATAAAACAGCTCGGTTTTAGACAAAATGTTCGGGTTGAAGTATCTGTGTGGAAATGTCTAGAAGGCATTTTTCTAGAATGTCCTAGAAATGTATGACTAACGCTCAGAAAAGGGTTAAGGATAGAGCTAAAAATTTAGAAATCTGTACCTAGAGATAATTGAAGTCACTGAGTAATTCTAATTTCCAAACTACCAAAATCGCTTTTCCTCAAACTACTGCCCCAATGCAAACAAAAGAACTGGATCCCACAACACGATATGCCACCTGAAAGAAGTACACAGCCACAATACAAAAGACAGGTTGTATTTCAAAGTGAACCAATACACAGGGACACAGAGTCTGACTCAGAAAGGTAAGTGTACAGGTCTATAGCCCATCACTAGAAATTAAAACAGAATTAGGCTATATGGCTTACATACAAAGAATGACAATTTCTCTACAAAGTAAATGCTACCTACACTCCACTATTATATTTAAGAATACACAGGTACATTCTATTTGCAGGATCAGAACTTCCTACGAATTATTAAATTGGGTATGTGGGGAATTTATTAGATTAACCTGAAATTTTCCATGATAAAATACTTAAACTTTAAAAAAATTCCCTACGACTTATTAGGAGTGAAGACATATCTTTATGTCTTTGAGCAGCTATCATCAACATACCTGTGATAGAAGAGGCAGGAAGGAAGGACATGATAATTTCTTTCTCATAAGAAAGACATGATTAAAGATATGCAAGAGAGTTACTAACTTCTAGAAAGACAAGAGTATAACAGATACAGTCTTCAGATACACAGCTGGATAGGAGTTAAAGATAGTTACTATGGTAGCTTCAAAATAAACTGATGAGAGGCCAGCCCAGTGGCTCAGGCGGTTGAGCTTTGTGCTCCTAACTCCGAAGGCTGCCGGTTCGATTCCCACATGGGCCAGTGGGCTCTCAACCACAAGGTTGCCAGTTCAACTCCTCACCTCCTGCAAGGGATGGTGGGCTGTGCCCCCTGCAACTAACAACGGCAACTGGACCTGGAGCTGAGCTGCACCCTCCACAACTAAGATTGAAAGGACAACAACTTGACTTGGAAAAAGTCCTACAAGTACACACTGTTCCCCAATAAAGTCCTATTCCCCTTCCCCAATAAAATCTTTAAAAAATAAATAAATAAAAAATAAACTGATGAAAAAGTAAAAACATAAACTTACTCTTTTCAATGAGCTGGTCCTGAACTCCTGCCAATGCACTTACTGCCTGAAGAAAAAAACCACGCGTTACTAGAAAGATTATCACAGACCTCAGGAGAGCACTCACAGACAGAAGGGAAAGAGAAAACTCAGAAATTTAACTGAGGGCTTCCCCAACAAAGGGCCACATAAAGATACCCCGACCTCACTTACGGCTGCTGAAGTAACTGAGGATTTACTGAAGAGCCGCTCAGCTTCCTTAAACTTCCGGTTCCTTCGATCATTTTTGCTATTGGAGTTTCTAAAACACACACAAGAATTCATGATAAGCACCAAGCTCGGTCTACGGTTCAAGTTGAAGCTGTCCCAGGGCAAATGTGAGAACTGTTTTTCATTACCTCCACACCACTCAGATTGACCAAAATAAGCTTTACACTGAATGCCTATGAAGACACAAATGTTTTCCAATGGAAGGTACTCCTCTGTGATACACGAGATGACTTCAGCGGGTTCATAATCATTTTCATTTTAATATGTAGTTAACGACTATTAAAAACAACTAGCAGACTATTGATATGAAGTGTCTCTGTTATGCAAACTTAATTTTTAAAATTTAAAGAAATAAACCAAGATTCCTTAGAGAAATGGCTGATAATTAGGTCTGAGACAATAAAAGGACATGACAGGAAAAGTGCTGAGACTAATAGGATCATATCAAAAGGACAAAGGCATCGGGTTGAGGAGGCTGCCTCTGGCCACATTCGGGATAAACTAAGCATTAAAAAGGATAACAACGGGTGTGTTGGCTTTGTGAAGTCACTGAGCTGTATATTTATGATTGTTGCACTTCTCTATCAATTTCAGTAAATTAATTTATACTAAAAAATAAAACCTCAACAGTAAAAAAGGGACAGCACTAGATCCCAACACCGATTTAAAAAAAAATAATTCATGAGTCTATAGTGATGCTAAAGAGGGACAGAGATAGAATGAAAGGGAGAGAAGATAAAAGGGGAAGGCTCTTCTTTCAGAATACCAGTAATAAATGTAAAAGGAACAGTAAAATTAGAACCACCATTTTGCAACCTCCAGTATAATAACTGATTCAGGTAGGAATCAACAATGTATAATAAAACCACTGAATAAAATTTGGGAGGAGCAATATATTCCCAGTCTAAAAGTATAAGCTCCAAAATTACTTGTCAATTACAAAGAGAAAAAATAAGCTTTCATAATGGAGAAATCATATCATCAAACTTAAGCAGCACCAATAATGGGACAATCTGACATTATGTGCCGCCTAATAAAATAAAGGTAAACAACAGGAGGTACACAAATCACTAATGCAACATTTCTGCCAAAAATGTTTAAAGGATCGCTCATGAAGTCACAATAAGAAAAATCTAGAATTGGGACAATCTACAAGACAATGTTGTAAACCACAACTTCACCAACAAAAAGGGTGGGAGACGCTCTTATTAAGAAACCAAAAAAACATCAATGCAACGAAAAACTTTGACTGGATCAAAACAAGGTAGCAAAGCATGTTGGGGACAATTAGGGAAATTTGAATAAACACTGCGTGTTAGAAGATACTATTAACGTAGTGCTAATTTTCTAGACATGATAACTGTGGTTAACTAAGAAAAATGTTCTTATTCTTAGGAGATAATTGCTGACATAATTAGGGACAATGTGTCATGATCTCGGCTTCTAACTTTTAAATGGTTTAGGAAAAAAAACAAACCCAAAGTATAGGGCAAAAGGGATACAACCACACAGGGGTAGAGTTAGGTAACAGATCTTTGTGGTGATGGAATAGTTTTGTATCTTGACTGCAGTGGTGGTTATAGGAATCTACACACAATGATAAAATGACAGAACTACATATACACATTGTACTCGTTAATTTCCTGGTTTTGATGTTGTACTATAGTTACATAAAAACGATCGGGGAAAACTGGGTGAAGGGTACATGGGACTTCTCTGTATTATTTTTATAATTTCTTACGTATCTATAATTATTTCAAAATTAAAAAAAAATGTTTTTAAAATGTAAATATAGGTATGTGTGTTTATATATATTATAGTGAGGAAAAGAGAAAAGAGCAAGAAAGCAAATGCAGCAAGTTAATCGGTGAATGCCGGTGAAGGGTTTCAAGTGTTCATGTACTATTCTTTCCATTTTTCTATAGATTTTAAAAATTTCAAAAAGTGTAGAAAGTTTTCAGGAATAATAGCACTAAATAAATAGTGGTAGGGTTGGCACACAGGTCTGGCAACTATTGTGAGGGTGGAACTCATGACGACTTAAAATGTGGAAGACACTAATAGAATGCTGTGGTGTAAGGTAGTATAGGCTGTATTTCATTTCAGCTTCACACATCCCTGTGCTATGGACCAGACCTTCCCTAGTCTATGGATGTAGGCTTTGTCTAGCATGACTCAGCGAGGCTGAGCCAGAGTGCAAAGTTCAAGCGCAAACCGCTTTCCACACTGCTTATTTCTGCCTCCCTGCAAAGTTGCCACCAATATACACAGCATTAAAAACAAGTATTAGTAGGTCACAGTACAAACACTACAGGCTTCTGACACTCACTTTTGATTGGTCAGATACCTATCCCAGCCACGAATAATATTGCCATACATCTGAGTGTCTTCCAGGTAGCTTCCTTCAAAAGCATAGATTTGTCTCTCCAAGTTTGCCAGTGTTTCCTGAGAGATGAAAAACAAGGAAACGGATAATGCCTTTTAAATGCAAATATTAAGTCGGACCAAACTGAAATCTTAATATTAGACTTAGAAACTCAAGCACAACTACACTAAACTACCCTTGTGGAGAGACAGATGGTATGGGAAGGGACAAGCTGTTTCAGACTAAGACAGTTTAGACCTGTCTTGTTGGATCCTTTTGAGAATAGAATGAAATATAGAGAGCCTGTCCCCTGAAAAATGTACACACATGCAAAATTTTGTATATACTTCAGAGGGTTCATGGAAACCCAGCTGTCAAAAACCCCAGCTCAGGCAGGCTCCACTCATAAAAGGCATTGCCAGTGGGGAGGGAAGGGGGAGCAGCCTTCCAGCGCCAAGTCGCTCCCCGCCCCGCAGGCTCAAAAAGGCTGCCTGCAATGGTCAGCCAGTTGCTATGGAAACATGGAAGGGCAGCTTCAGGTGAGATGAGCCTCCCAGGTGCCCAAGCCAAGACTCAGGGGGGGAGGGAGGGCTTAGCCACCAGGGTGCATGAGACCTTGGGTCACATTCCTATTCCCGAGATTGAATCCGCTCCCCTCGGCTGTCACCTTCTAGATATTCCCAAACACGTCACATCCCTGCCCATCAAAAATTCCATCCAATGGATCTACTCCTAGTTCCCAAAAGGACATGCGCCCCTCCATCCTCCAAAGACCAGACTGGATGACTGGGTCCCCCTTCCACAGCCGCCTCCTACCCCACCCCGCCAAAGCCCACAGGCAAGCCCGAACCAATCTCCTACAGCCCACCGATACGCCCGCCCCCCAACACTCAAAGATTACGAACCACCCGCCCTCACCCACCGCCAAAGCTCACGGACACTGCCTTTCCGGGGCTCCCACACCTAAGCACCCCAGCCCCACGCGCCATCCTTCCTCCACGCCCCCCGCCCGCCTCGTCCCCCTCCCCCTTCTTCCTTCCTCTTCCTGGCTTCTCGCCCCGCCCTCGGGGCCCGGGCTCCCGCACCGCCAGGAAGCCGAGGCGCCGGCGAGCCGCGGAATGCGCAGCCCAGGCTCGGGCCGCCGGACTGTCGGCCGCCGCGCAGCGCCCGTAACGGCCTGGCGCGGCGGGGCTGGGGCCTGGAGGTGGGGGCAGGCGCGGATCCTCCACCGTGCGTCCCCGATGCTAGCCCCTCACCGCCAGCTCCTGCTTCCTCTTCACGAGCTCCGCCAGCTCCCGCCGGGTGTCCGGGATCTGCGGCGGTGCCGCCTTGTTGTGCATCGCCATGTTGGGCTGAGGCGGCAGCGGCGGCGCCGGCTTGTGGGGGCGGTCCCTGCCCGCCGCCGCCCGCCAGGGGGCGCCCGCGCCGCACTGCGCCTGCGCTCGCGGCTTCCGGAGACGCGGGCCTGGCGGCGCTCTGGGCCTCGGTCCCGCGCGCGCCTCACCTGGAGGCCGGCGGTGATGGGCGCTCTGCTAGTCTTGGTACTACAGGCGTTTCTGCCCCTCATGGACGGCTGACGTTTCCAGGCACTGCAAATTCACCGTGCCAAAACCAGACTCCTCCTAAGTCACATCAGTGAATGATTTAAACTGCCCGCCGAATTGCCCAATTCAAAAACCTGGGTCTCATCCTCATTCCTTCACCCCTTAATCCCATACAAAACGAAGTCCCCTGGGCCCTGGAAGAGCCCGCAAATCCATTTGCTTTTGTTTGCCATCTCCCTCGGTCATCCCGGCCTTCCCTATTTTTGGCTACATTATTCCAACAGATTCCTGTTTCCACACTTAAACTGCATTTAATCTCTTATCCACAGTGGTGCCAGGATAACTTGTTTTTGGAAAATGAATGTATCGCTCGCCTGGTTTCAACATTTCAGTGGCTTCTCATTGCCCTTTAGAGAGACAAGTACTGTATGTGTGGTGGTTAAGGACGAAAACCGAAAACCGGAGCCAGAACTACCTTGTTCAAAATCCGACCTTAGCGTCCACTGATACGCTGAGCCACCTTGGGCAAGTAACCAAATTTCACTGTCTCAACTTCCTTATCTCTAAAATGGAGGTAATAATAGTACCTACTTAATACAATTGCTGTGAGGAGTAAATCACTTTATGTCTGTAAGGGGCTTAGCAAGTAATAAGGACTACGTGAGTGTTAGCTTTATTCATTAAGTGCAGTCTCCTTAACTTTGTTTTCACTTGGCCCCTGCTGCTCCAATTTTCAGTTATGTAAATTTCACTATCGTTAATCTCGATAGGATTTTTTTTCTTCTTTTTTCTCTTTCCTTTCTCCTTCCTTTCTCCTTCCTTTCTGCCTTCTTTCCTTCTTTCCTTCCTTCCTTCCTTCCCCCCTTCCTTCCTTTTCCCCTTACTTGGAAGTCTTTGGGTTTCTACAATCTATAGTTTGGTATCTTTCACCAGTTCTGGGAAATTCTCAGCTTTTTTTCTTCAGATAATGCCTCTGCCTCATTTTCTCTCTCCTTCTAGATGAAACATAATAATCCTTCAATTTTTTTTACCCACTATCTTTTTTGTCTCTCTCTGCTACAGTCTGGATTTCTTTTGTGTGTTGATCTTGTAACCTGGGATCTTGCTGAACTCCCTTATTGGTTTCAGGAGGTGTTTTTGTAGATTCCTTGGGATGTTTTACATAGATAATCATTTCCTCTTCAAATTGGCAGTTTTATTTTTTCTTTTCCACCCTGTATGCTTTTTATTTCCTTTCCTTTCCTTACTGTGCTGGCTGGGACTTCCAGTTCTATGTTGAATAAGAGTGGTCAGAGGGGACATCCTTGACTTTTCTCTGTCTTAGGAAAGTAGTGTCTTTCACCAGCAAGTATGATGTTAGCTGTAAGGTTTTGGTAGATGCTCTTTATCGAGTTGAGAAATTCGCCTCTATTCCTGGTTTACTGACAGTTTTTATTATGAATGGTATTGAATTTTGTCAGATTCTTTTCCTGTACTAATTGACATGATTGTGATATTTCTTCCCTATCCTCTTGGTATAGTGGATTACACAGATTCATTTCCAAGTGTTGAACCAGCCTTGCATATTTGGAATAAACCCCACTTGGCCATGTTGTGTAATTCTTTTTATATATTGCTAGATTCAATTTGCTGATATTCTACTGAGGATTTTTGTGGCTAAGTGCATGGGGTATTGGTGTGTAGGGTTTGTACTTTCCTGTCTGACTTTGGTATCAAAATAATAACGGCCTTCTAAAATGAGTTGGGAGGTATTTCCTGTTTTTCTAATTTCTAGAAAAGAAGGTACACAATGGTGCTAATTCTTCTTGTAATGTTTGGTAGAATTCTTCCACCATTTGGGTGTGGCTATTTCTTTTCAGCTTTTTAATTACAAGTTCAATTTCTTTAATATCTGTACGACTATTCAGATAATCTACTTCCTATCAGGTAAATGTTGGTAGTTTATGGTTTTTGAAGAATTGGTCCATTTCATCTAGCGGCTCAGGCTGGCTGCCCACCACTCATGGCAGCCTGCGGCAGCTCATGGCAGCCCAGCTCCAGGGAGAGCTGTTGTTCACAATCTTAGCTGTAGAGGGCGCAGCTTACTGGCCCATGTGGGAATCAAACCAGTGACCTCGGCATTAGCAGCATGAGTCACCAGGCCAGCCCGTTATTTCTGTTGTTTCTCACCTATAATGCCTTTTCTTGTTCATTAATAAAAATAATTGTATTTTGGGGGGGA
Organism: Rhinolophus sinicus; assembly: GCF_057876585.1. Classification (NCBI taxonomy): domain Eukaryota; kingdom Metazoa; phylum Chordata; class Mammalia; order Chiroptera; family Rhinolophidae; genus Rhinolophus; species Rhinolophus sinicus. The sequence continues at coordinate 26,128,350 of NC_142514.1, forward strand.
AATGTGGAAATAACTAGAGGGGAGATAAAGAGTCCCTTCCTCCAAAGATGAATTTCATTTGTTTCAGACACCTGGAGGCACAAGGTCATCCTAAACCAAGTTCAAGGCCTGAGGTTTCCTGAGCTTCCAGGCTATAAATACCTGGGAAGATTCAATTTCTTATCCACTCTTTTATTCTAAAAGTTATAGACCTCTGATATGCCAGCTTTTTGTGGGAATCATGTTCTATTAGACTATTGCCTGTGGGCTTTGGGTTTTGATTTCTGTCCCATTCAAGCGAGGGTAAGATCTGATTTGCTAGAATCAAATGTGGTTTGCCTTTAGACCAAAGGTGGCTTCCAGACATCTACGGTCCATCTCTCTCTGGATTCTTATTTATCTTCACTTTTTGCCTGACAACTGTTTTACTAATTTGTAGGTTCTTGAATGCTTTAAGAAATTGTTTTGCTTATATTTTATCCAGAAGTTTGAGCTACTTTCAAGCAGGAGGGTTCAGAAACCAATAGTCTCACTCATCCTTTTTTCCCTGTTGAACTTCAAGTGCTTCCAAAGTTTCATTAGTTTGTTACTTCAGGTCTTTTTGAGTGCTAGTCTATCTGCCTAGAAATTCATATGCCTTTCTTTCCTCATCCCCACTGGCCTCTTCTGAGTAACTGACTCCTAAGGCTTTATTGAATACTGTTTCTCTGTGCTTCCATAATCCCCACTGCTTCTCCTCTCTAGCACTGTTTGTAGCTCCGGGTTATGTTGCTCTGTGAGGGCCAGATCTTGTAACTCTCATGGCTACAAGAAGCAGTATATCACAGTGGTTAAGCATGTGGCATCTGGAACCAGGGTGACTGGGTTTGAATCCTGGTCCTACCTACCACTGTGTGATTTGAACAACTCTGTGCCTCAGTTTTTGCATCGGCAAAATGAAATGGTAAGAGAAGCCTGCCTCGTAGGATTATGAGGAAGAAGTGTGAAGGTATCAAGGTACGCGTCAGTGTACATGTAAAATGCTTAAAGCTATGCCTTATACATAGAAAGTACTCCTAAGTTTTAGCCAGTTTTATTATTGAGCTCTCAGTTCATGGCAATTCTTAGCTACCCGATTATTGAATATTTGTTTACTTTTATGAAAACATAATGATTTCCAAGCAGCTCTGGCTATGACTTGCTGAGGTGAGGATTTGCCTGAGCCACTCTTTATCCCTGGAAATCCCAGCCATTGTGATTTCCTTGAACCCCCTATGAATGGACAACCTAATGAACCAGCTCAGCTGTCTTTTCCCTCCGCAGATTTCTTCACTAAGCTCTGTTAGGCAGATGGGAAGCCACAGTCCAGAGGAAAGACCACTGAACCGGGACTGAGGTGGGTTCTCATCCGAGCTCTTCCACTAATTTGCTGTGAGTCTTCAGGTAAACAGCTTAATGTTATAGGATCCTTTCCACATCCTCCACTCCCGCTCTGCTGTCCCCTGGACTGCTCAGTCTGAAACAGTGCCCTCCCTCTACTGATTCAAAATCCACTTCATCTCTAAGGCATACCTTAAATGCCATCTCTTGCACATGGTGCAGCCCACCTCTAAATTACTGCTCGCTGCTTCTAACTCACAGCTGTAAATCAAATGCGAGCATGGTAAGCTTATGCAACTATTGATTTAGTGAATTAATTCACTTTAACTTTAGGGTACATGTGAACAAATTAACTGTCTTAAAATTGTTTCCCATTTGATAAATATACTGGAAACTTCACCCAGGAGACCAAATGAAGCTTCCAATTCCAAAGCTTTCATTTCAATCAAGTAGCCTTTTCAGTTGATATAAATTCACATACCCAGGATCATCGTGGTCTCAGAACGTCATCTCACAAGCAGTCATTGCTGGTGTGTGGTGTGTCACACTTAGGCTTTGATTAATATAATTTCATTCCTCACATCCACAGATTTCCACAAAGGGAAGGATGTTAAAAAATATCACCATTTGGGTACAATATCAACTAATAACCAACCTGAAAATATGTTAAGTTCTAAGCCTTTTAAAACCAAGCTACATGTCTATTGTATACTGACATACTCAATACAAAATTTTTTTAATTTCAGTTGTCTGAATTACTGTGCTTTTACTTACAGCACCAGCTGCAGTTAATGAGCTGTCCTTTGCCAATATTAGAATGAGGAAACTAGATGACCAGAAAAAGGTTTTATGGGGAAAATCTGAACACTCTGTCCCATACCTTGGCAGGACTCAGACCACCAGAGGATTTGGGGGAGGGGATCAGAAGCAAAGGGCTATTTTGCAGATAGCTTGATTTCGACAGCAATAATTTGTAGACAAGCCAGCCAGGGTACAGAAAAGGTGGGGAATAAAGTTGCAAATACGTAGCTTAGATGAACATGAGTTTCTAAGCAATGAATTCATTCAAGAAAGCTTTAGGATTTTGTCAGCTTCAAATGAGAAGTCTGCTGGTGATATTTGGCTTTGGAGATGGGTAGTATCTTTTCCTTGACCATCTTTCTTAAAAAAAGGTGTGTGTAGGAGGGACACTTTCCCAGATATTGGGCATGAAGACTCTCTTAAGCCACAGGAAGCAAAAGTTTACTCCACAATTGGGACCTGTTATGGAAAAATGTAGACAAAATAGTCATCTATCACAGTGCCCACCAGGCTGGTGTGTGAGGCAAAGCCCAAGGCCTGCAGGAAGCAATAGTACGAATAGAACAGACTGAACAAGGAGGCCTTGGAGTGAGATGCCAGATTAGGCCTAATCCCTGAAAGAGAAAACCATCACTCTGGATCAAGAGAAAAACTCATCAAAACAAAACCCACCTTTTAGACATGCACAGATGTAACATATGATCTATGTGGCACAATTAAATTGGGAAAATATTAGTTATAGTGGCCCATGTGCAACACATTGGGGGGATGCTAATTGCTCTTCCGTTGTCATGTCATCTAACCTTTCATCTGAACCTTATTGTGTTCACTCTTCAAAGAGGATCTTTCCATTTCTTTTGAATAAACATTAGCCAGCTGCCCCTCCCCACTCTAGTCAACATTTAGCCGAGTACACATGTGTACGTGAGACCTCAATGGAAAAACAATTGTAAAGAAGACAGTCTAACATAAGTTTCGACCCGAGAGGAATAGTTAGCAGTAGCACTGATTGCGAGTTGTTATCATTTCTCCTTTCTCCCCATTCCACACCCCAAGGGTGAAATAGCCAGGACAGGGATCAACTGGGGTGAAGCCCCCTATATGTAACCTGTCCCAACTATTCTGGGAGGGAAAACCCCTTCACTGCCAATTCAGAAAACACTGCTGCTTCACCAGGACCAACACTCCATTGCCGAGATACGGGGCTATATTTACAAATTTTATTACCTTTTTTATCCCAAAATACATATAAATGAAACCTGCTCTTCAAATGCAGGGAGGCCTTTGCCTATAATGTAGTATTACATTTACATCACAAAACATTCTCATATGAAAATCAGTATGCAACTCTTTCACACAATTTTATATACATATATACAGTGTACACACACAGAGAGATACAATATATGTAAGTAGTTATGACTTTTCTACTTACATATATTCCTCTAGTGGAAAATTAGGAAATTGGACAATTCCCATGCTTTCCAGCCTTGGAAAGGTAAATACAACCTTTCTCAATGTTTTCTTTTAAAAAAATGAAACATGTAAACTATAAACTACACCATCTCCTTTAGACATATACACGTTAGAATAAAGCTAAGACCCTGCCACATAAATGACAGTGTGTTTCTCAAAAGAGGAAGAGATGGGCTGGCCCGGTGGCTCAGGCGGTTGGAGCTCCATGCTCCTAACTCCGAAGGCTGCCGGTTCGATTCCCACATGGGCCAGTGGGCTCTCAACCACAGGGTTGCCAGTTCAATTCCTCGAGTCCCGCAAGGGATGGTGGGCTCCGCCCCCTGCAACTAGCAATGGTAACTGGACCTGGAGCTGAGCTGTGCCCTCCACAACTAAGATTGAAAGGACAACAACTTGACTTGGGGGGGAAAAAAAAAGTCCTGGAAGTACACACTGTTCCCCAATAAAGTCCTGTTCCCCTTCCCCAATAAAATCTTAAAAAAAAAAAAAAAAAAAGAGGAAGAGATAACATTTGATTAAAAATGCAACGCTGAAGAACAGATAAGATGATCAAAATTGTTATGTACATGCTCCATGGAGAAATCAGAATTCTTTCACAGAAAACACATTCTCGACATATTTCAGCCTTTTGTGACATGAAATCAGCACCCACTGGCAGTAGTCATGATCTTCCTGTACAGTCATCTGCTTAAACAGCCTCCATAAAGCATCTGTTTAAATCCAAGTCAATAATGAGGTCATGTGGTCAATTCCCACCTCCCAAAAAAGAAGTGCAAAATCAAACTGTGACTCAAGAGCTCAACCAGATCAAAGCTTTGGTATATACTGGAGGCTGTTCTGGTGATAACCAAAGCTTAGTAAGATTCTGTTAAGGGGTTTGCCCCAGAAACAAAAACAAAATCCAGTCCACAAGGTGATAAATAAAGTAACTGTACAAAGAGAACAAGCCACAATTCCCCTTTAACCAAGGGTTTATTATTTCCTAGGCAGCAGTTCTGAAAGCACCAACTAAAGCCACAGCGCTTCTATGAAACAATGTGTTGGTGAGACTGTTCTGAAAACGTATGTCCACAGGCATGTGGCTGATGTGCCACAGAAAAAAGTTCAACCAAACATAAGTCGGTTTTCTTACACTAACGTAAGCTGGTCAGCCACCGAGGAAAGACTTAAGGCAGTAAAAGGCATTATGGAGCCCACCGCGGTGCTCTCTGAGTCAGTCCCAACGCCTTCGAGGAAAGACCGGTCTCTCCAGAGTCTGGGCTCTTCCGAGTTGCTAGCTGTCGGATACTTCCTCCTCTTCCTCCTCATCCTCATCTTCTTTCCTGTCTACTTCAGAGGTGTCAGAGGACTCATGAAGCAGAACATACTCTCTGCTGCTGAACCCAAATTTAAGTACATCTTTTTCCTTCAGTTCGTAGTATCTCTGTGGCTCAATGCGCTTATTGTTCAAGAATGTTCCATTGCCTGAACCAAGGTCAATGATGTAGGGCCTCACTCTGCGGCCAACTGTCCCATCAGCACGGGTGTATTCTACAAGCCTAGAAAAGATGACGGAGAGATACCTGTGAGCAAAACCCTGTCTCAGATCATCCAGCTTTTTGCTGGATAACTTGGCTTCAACACAGTTCAAATTCAAACTCTAAGAAATCAATGGGAAGGCATGACCTTGGACTTAGAAATTGGGGGCAAGTTAAGTAATACTTAACAGAAAAGGTGAGAACTGGTTGCTGGAGGGCGGGAAATTCATGGTATATCAAAAACTTAAAATGCAGAATTCAATGCCTCTTTCCATACTTCAGAAAATTTTAATACATTTTTTTGTGTTGTTTATAATCAATATAACGCTTCTTTCACCTATATTTCAACATATTTGATCTCCTATCACAATGGGAAGAAAGCAGTGGATTTGGACTTCAGAGTTAAGGGAGCTAGATTTGAGTCAGAGTTCTACTATGGTGAACATTTACTAGGCAAGTCACTTGGCTTTACTGAGCTTGTCTTCTCACCTGGCAAATGGGGATATTAATACCTGTCCTATCCTCCTCACAGGATTGTTGTGAGCATCAGACAGTAACAGATGTACTATGCAAACTGTCAAGAGACAGATGTGACTAACATATATGCGACTAAGAAACAGATGTGGCCACCCAGGCATTCTCATTTATGTTTCCATTTAACCCTCATAATAATAGTCCCGTGAGGTAGGCAGAAACTGAGGCCCAGAAAGTGGCTTGCTACAGGTCAAACACCTGGTACGTGACCGTGTCAGGATTCAAAACTTGGATTCTTGACACCACGTTCAATGCTCTTGTACAAATATAAGTGATTACTCAAAGGGCAGTTAGGCTAATACTCCTTAAGGCTAGTGTCAGCAGTGAGGGGTATGGGTTCTTCTGCACATACATGTACACAAAACTTAGCACCTCTAACTACCTGAGGCATTAGCTTCTGCTCACCCTTGAGTTTCTTCCCACAAATGTATACCCACCGATACTGAAAGACCGCGTGCTGCTTTGAACACGAGGGGTGATCGATTGGAATGTCAGCGATGCGGCGGTGGCGCCCCAAAAGGTAGGCGCTCTGTCGATGGATGTACATGACCGGGAGCACCTCATCGTTTTTAAAGGGGTAGAGACGCCACCGTTTTTTGGGGATCCGTGCTTCTGGGGGCTCGCTATATTTAATGACTACACCCCGGAAGGTGTTGGTGTCCTCAAGAAGTGCCCCAGAAAGTTCAAAGCTTGGCTTTTCCTTAGCGGGCACCTCTTTATCTTTGTTGTTGCCACCAGTTCGAGGAACCAGCTCCTGAGACTCATTACTGCTGGCACTAACTTCATTCTTCTGGCGATGCTCCCGCCGGCGGGCGTTATAAAACTCCCGCTCTGCTTCCTGAGCCTGTAGGTTCTGAAGGTTTCGGTCCCGTCCCTGAGCCTGCCCACTCCCAGGCCTCTCGTTAGACGTTCGCCTCTGGTGGGAATGGCCCCTGTGCCGGTCTCGGTCACTGTTCCTGGCTCGCCTGTGTTCCTGTCCTGATGCTTCCCGGTGCTGTCGATCCTCCCGTCCTCGCCGGGGAGGATGATCCTCCCGTTCCTGAAATTCAAACCCATTCAGGAAATCAAAGGCAGTTCACAGCCTATGAACAAGCCACATTCAAAAGGAATGTGATTTGGACTTTGGCCTTCAAGAGCAAAATGTCCCACAGAAATAAGGTTATCAGTGGTGGTGATGTACCTGTCCAAGGTCACACTGTGTACCCCATGCTGAAGCCCAGCTAGAGCTCTAACAGTGCAAGCCCATGTTCAGAGCCTTAGAAACAAGAGCACCTGCAGGCAAACTTATAGGGGAGCATATACAGAAGAGAGAGCTAACAGAGAGTTAAGGAGTCATGTACAAGACAAATACGTAAAGAAAAACAAGCTAGCTTTCTCTTATGCCAAAAATGAAAATGTGATAGTAATTTTAAATTATTTCAACAGTAACAAAAGTCATTCAATACCTAGGAATAAACTTAAGAAATATGTAAGATCTGATGTGACAAAATTATAGAAATGGACAACAGAAGTTGCCAGTTGAGGGGTACAAGTGGGAAAGAAATGGGTGTGACTGTGAAAGGACAACACAAAGGATCCTTGTGGTGGTGATGAAAATGTTTTATATCTTGACTGCGTTAATGTCAATAGTCTGGTTGTGATATTGCACTCGAATTTTGTATGATATTCCCACTGGGAGAAACAGGATACAGACTATATGCCTTTATTACTTTTACAGCTGTATGTGAATTAATAATTATTTCAAAATAAAAAGTTTCACTTAACAAAACAAGCAGAAAAACCCCCACCCAGTTTTGAGAAAAGCCCATTGCAGGTATAGGTGAACATACACACAACACTCCAGCTAGGATGGAAAGAGGCTCCAGATTTGGACCCAGTATCAAAAAAGCTCAATCCACTTACCAGCTTCACTTTGACTGTTGAGTGGTGAGGACTTCGGCTTCTGTTACTTCGAGGAGACTTGCTTCTTCTCCCTGAGGACTTTTTCTTTTTGGCTGGGGATCTTAAGAGAATGAGACACACAGGATTTTATCTCAATTTCCCTTCCCTGTATACATTACGTTCCGATATCAGGCTTACTACTACACAAACACCACATTTGTGAAGGTCTCTGCTTTTCACACTGTAGGAGTTAGGAGCTTCACTTTCCTAGCCCTAACATCTCCCGAGTTCCAGACCCACAGACATAACCGCTTACCAAACCGTCTCACTTACCATGTTTCCCTGAAAATAAGACCTAGCTGGACAATCAGCTCTATGCGTCTTTTGGAGCAAAAATTAATAGAAGACCCGGTATTATAGTATATTATAATTTTAATTATATTATATTATAATACCCGGTTTTATAATAAAATAAGCTGGTCTTATATTAATTTTTGCTCCAAAAGATGCATTAGAGTTGATTGTCCGGGCTAGATCTTATTTTCGGGGAAACACGGTAGATATGTAACATAACTCTGGATTACCAACCCTTCAAAACCTTTCCTTTTTGCCATCTCAGTAAATAGCATCACCATCCACCCCGCTACTCAAGCCAAAAACAATAAGTCAACCTTGATTCTTTTTTTTCTCACCACCAACAGCTTCCCACACCCCTCCCTGCAATCACATTCAATCCATCAACAAGTCCTCTGGCTCTGTCTCCTCTCTCTCCCACCTCATTCCAACCACTCTCTTTGATCGCTACACTGGATTTTTTTCTATTTCTAGAACAATCACAATTAATTCCACTTCAGGTTCTTGGCACCTATTGTTTTCTCTGCCTGGATCTTCACAAGGCTGGATTATGGATTAGTCTTACTCAGGTCTCAGCTCAAATGGCACCTTTTCAGAGATGCATTCTCCCCTTTCCCTCCAATTTCTATCGCATTACTGTTTTAATCTATCCCTAATACTTGTTACTAACTAAAACTATTTTCTTTATTTGCTAGTTATTTTGTCTCAGGGCTAGAGCATGTTAATTCTGAGAAGGTAATGACCATCTACCTTGTTCACCCCTTGTGGCCCCAGTACCTAGGGCACATAATACTCAGTAAAACTATGTTGAATGAATAAATGAAGGAGTCTAGCAGGAGACTTTTCCCCCAGAAGTTCTATCAGGTAGATCTCCTAGGCCTTCCATATGGAAATCTTTGGGGCCAGGTTCAATGTAAAGACAACACTCGCACTCCACTCGCAGGCAGGTGGGGAAAACCTTTCATTTCAACGTAAACGATCCGCTGGGTCATCCTCGGCGGAGTGCTGAGCACACAGAGATGAAAGGGCAGGATACCGTGCATTAGGTGCTTAACACCCAGCTACAACCCAGGTTGACAGGTAAACAATAACACAAGCACCACCCCGATCTCTTTCACCCCTTAGAATGAAGTCCAAGCCGCTGCGCTCAGCATTCAAGGTGTGTTTCTGACGCTACCTCGGTCCCCCTTTCTCAACGACCCGACCTAAGGTCCCCTCCAGGCTGCTTCCCACTTACCGACTACGTCCTCGGGCTCGGTTCCCGCGGTGACCAGGACGTCCCGGCTCGCCGGCCGGTGGGGACGCACTACCGCCGGAGGAGTCCGGACGGCGGTGGACCGGAGGAGCGGCCTCCGGGCTGAGGCGCTCCTGCTTCACCACCACCGCCGCCGTCGCCGCCACTATGTCCTCGTCCCGGTGCTTTCGCCGGCTCCCCCTCTCTCGCTCGCTCTTCACGTCCTTCATGCTGAGACAGCCGAGGAGCGTAGGAAAAACTACGTCCGTTGCACTTCTCTCGCTAAAGGAAATGACGGGCTAGATCCCTGGACTTCCGCTTCTGCGGTGTACGCTCTCCCAGAAACCCTCGCGACGGAGAAGCCAAACACGTGACAACGACGCTATTGTGGGCGGGGCTGTAGTGCGGCGGCTCGGGTGGCGCGAGTTTTAAGTTTCTAAAGCCAACCTCTCGAAAAAAGCTAGTTTCGAGGCTATTTGTTGTCGCATCATTAGTAATTATTAACACGGAGACCACCTAAATGCCCATCAGTAGGGAGTTGTTTAGCCAATTGATGGATGTTATATTGCCACTCGCAATGCTATTTACAAACTCTCTATGACAAAAGGAAAAAACCCTGACTTGTTAAACGACAGAAGCGGGATACAAAATTGTGCGCAAACTGTGCTTACATTTACGTTTGGAAATACGAAGGAAATGAACTCATACATGGTAGCCCGTGGGCAAATCATTAGTATTTTCCCCTCTAGTTTTGAACTTTCTGTTATGTTGTCATTTCTCCATTTAATTAAAAACAAATACTTTTTAAAACCTGAGAACTACAGATGTCTTCTGGGAATCTTCCCCAATCCTTCACTGAGAAGTCAGATGACTTCCACCTTTGCAGGTAAGAACATTGGGGATCAGCGAAGGAGACCTGCCACCTCATTCAGGTCGAGAGCTAGACGTGGCGCAGGAACCGAAACCCCTGTTTTTCTTTCTCCCAAGAGTGCCGGAGCGATCCGGTGAACAGGAGGCCTGACAAGCTAACCACAGAACTTTTCGTGAAAGCCACGCAGAAAAAAACTGGAGCTCTGCTGGCCCCGCCCAACTTCGAAGCCCCGCCCAGGCTATGAGACTGGAAGAGGAGGTTTCCATGGTGACGGTAAACAAGGCCCAGCCTGGAGGGGCCGCTGCTGGGCTACTTACTACTCCAGCTGCCGCCATGATCCCTCCCGCGGACTCTCTGCTCAAGTATGACACCCCGGTGCTGGTGAGCCGGAACACGGAGAAACGGAGCCCCAAAGTAAGGAGGAATCTCAGGGGACGCGGGAGCCCGGTAGCTCTGATGGGGAAATGACAGATTCCAGCCTAGAGGATCGGGAATCCAGAGGGACAGAGGCTGAAACGACTGGGAGTAAAGGGAACTGGGACGGGGGAAGGAGGGTGGGAGAGAGGTACAAGAAGCCCAGATGTTGGGCGACTCCAGAGGGCAGATTTAGAATGGGGAAGGAAGTCTCAGGGAGATGAATGGGGTTCCTTCTTTTTCATGGTAGCCGGGTCCAAGAATAGATCTGGTAGTGATTGCCCCATTACTAGAGGTGTGAAAGCAGAGGCCCGAGCACCGTGCCAGAAACATCTGTTCAAGGAGATACAAGCCTTGGGTTGGGGTGAGACCAGAGACTCTACACCGCCTCCTGCAGCTCTGAGACATAACTTCTGTTGAGAAGACAGATGGGGAAAATGAGCTGGGAATAGGGGAGGGGTGTACTGGAGACCTGGAGCAATCCAGAGTGCCAGGACCTGCCGAGCTCGGTGTCTGAATCACCTCCTGTCTTAACTTGTTCCTTCTTCTCAGGCTCGGCCACTGAAAATCAGCCCCCAGCAACCTGGACCCTCAGGTCCAGTCCCACAACCACCAAAGACCAAGCTCCCCACAACTTCCTGTATCCCAGATCCTACAAAGCAAGCAGAAGAAATCTTGAATGCCATCCTGCCTCCAAGGTAACAAAGCAGGAGCAGTGGCTGGGTGAAGGCCCAGGCTTTTGCAACCCAGAACATGGGAATGTGGAAAGAGGAACCCTGTCTCTGTTCCTGGTTGGAATTTCCTCCCACCATCCTAGAGCTCCTCGTGCTGGCAGGTGGCTGGATCTTGGAAGGGTGGTGGGGAGATCTCTATCTACCCTCATTTCCTGAGTGCTCTCACTCAGGCTCGTGGCTTTAACTACCATCTATATGCTGATGGCTCCCAAATGTGTATTTCCAGCTCTGTCCTCTCCCCTAAACTCCATATATTCTACTACTACCTCATTACCTCCATGAAGATGCTAGTAGATAGCTCACACTCAACATGTCCAGACTTAATCACAATTTCTTCTTCCCCCAACCTGCTCATTCCCAGTCTTCTCCTTTCTACTAGAGGCTCAGGTCACCTCTCATTCCTTTCAGTCTTTTACATCACAATGTCCTATCCTTCATCAAGTTCCTTTGGTTCCACAAATCTGACCACTTCACCACCTCTACGTCTACCGTCTTGTTCCTAGTTATTGTTAGTCACCTGCACTACTGCAGAGGCCTCCTTGCTATCTGAAAACCCGGCTCCACTCTTTGCCCCTACAATCTATTCTCAGCACAGTCCCGAAATCATAAGGCTGATCACGCCAGGTGTCCGCCAGAAACTCCTTAATGGCTCCCCATCTCACTCAGACTAAAATCCAAAGTCCTTACAGTGACCTGGAAGACCTCGCATGGTCTGGCCCCTGATGTACCCATGATCTTATCTCTTATTCTCCTTCTGTTCACTGTGCTAATGCCACAGGGGCCTCTGCTTGCTGTCTCTGAAACACTTCACTCTTCCACCTCAGGGCCTTGACAACTGCTGTTCTTACTGCCAAAGATACTCTCCACATGATATCCACCTGGTTCCCTTCTTTCTTCACTCAGGTCTTGCTCAAATGCCATTTCCTCACGGAGGCCTTCCTTGAGAATTCTTATAAAAGAGTACCTTCTCCCTTCTTCGTTACTCTGCTTCTTTCTTCTTAGCCACATTTATCACTATCTGACATGCTTTTTCTACTATTTTTATGTAATAAGTTGACAGTTTTTTTTGGTTTTTGTTTATTTAATTTTTAAGTCTATGATGAAAAGAGACTGCAATCTCCTCAGAGATGGAAGTCAAAGAAGAATGGGGAGAGGGTGATCTCAGTAAATTCCTTCCCATCAATGCATGAAAGTCCTCTCCCCCATGATGGTTCTGCCCTCGGGCTCCCCCCTAATGATTCCAGAACGGGGCCATGCCTCTTGACATGAGGTTTATTATAGGGAGGGCTACATGCCTTCAAGAATTTCTCCATTCCCAAATCCACACGTTGGCCTCTTTCTGACTGGCACAAGGTTTATGGTGCCCCGTGTCTCCCACCCCACAAATCAGTGGGCAATTCCTTCTGGGCCTTCTGTTCAGATGAAGCAACAACCACAAATTTGCCCTCTACACATTAGGAGGGTAAGATCTGGAACATGGGTGATGATTTCACAGAGGGCTGTGGGAGAGTAGAGATTGCCCAGCCCCAAGGTAGGGGACCTGTGGAGGCAGCTTAGTGGACATGGCTTTGGAGCCACACATTCCCCAAGGAAGAAAGGGAGACAGAGCTGCCCTTCACTCCTGCTCAGGCAGAGAGCTCATCTCACTCGTGTCCTGAGGACCGTCTCTGGTCAATGGGTTTTGCTCAGCCTGGCTGTGTCTGCGCCACAGGGAGTGGGTGGAAGACACGCAGCTGTGGATCCAGCAGGTGTCCAGCACGCCCAGCACCAGGATGGACGTCGTTCATCTCCAGGAGCAGCTGGACCTGAAGCTGCAACAGCGGCAGGCCCGGGAGACTGGCATATGCCCTGTCCGCAGGGAGCTCTACTCGCAGTGTTTCGGTGAGTGGCCTGTGGACAGGGGGAGGGTACACTGCATTCTCCTGTCTCCTTCCCTTCCCCTCCAGCACAGCCCCATGCCCTGAGGAGCCCCGAGCTGAAGCGCCCCCATACGACAAGGCAAGGATGAAAATCTGTCTTTCTACCTGCCCCACCCAGGAACTGCTAAATACATCCTCTTCCCCCTCCCAGCCCCGCCTCTCCTACCAGGACACCCACTTGCCAGTCAACCTGGTTCCTGACAACCTGGTTCTTCACCTCTTAGCAGATGTTTGGAGTAAATGAGAACTTCCATTTTAAGTCTTTGTTTTTTCAAAGATTTCTATAAGTATGTGTTAATTTTTTTCATCAGAAAGTTTTATGTTCTATATTTATATCCATCCATCGACATTCGGCCCTTGGTCCAGAAAAATATTTCAGGGTAATTTGTTAACTGACAGACACAGGGATTTAAGATCTCCCTCCCCAAGTGCTGGTGTGACATGGCTGTCCCCCAGCCCAGTCTCACTGGCCCATGTGGACTCTGACATGCAAACTGCGTCCAGTTTGCACATGTCTGTGCCACCCTGCTGCCTGAGTATGATGATGGTTTGCCCTCCAGCTCAGCAATTATGGAGGAGATGGGTGGACAAGCTGTAAGCTGTGCTGTTTCCAGCCCTAAACCAGTCCAGCCAGGGAGGCACATTGGATTTTTCGGCTGCTTTAAAGCAGCTACCATCTTCAAATTGAAAAGTCAGATTTCTATGAATAGTACCCTGTTCTTGGCTGAGGATGGAAGAGAGGAGCCTCACGGCTGCAAACAAACCTGGGGCTCCTGTCGCCCTCTGCCCTGGGCTTGCCGACTGCCTGTACTCCCAAGTGCCAAGTTCAGAGCACTGGCTGCACGGCACGGCTCCTGGGGCCACTTGAAGGCCCCTCCCCAGGTGTGTCTTCAAGTGAGCAGGACACACCCTAAGCACTCGTCCCAATAGGAAGGGAGGCTTGCAGTGGACATGGTGCATTTCCCCTCCCGCCTGCCTTCTCTGACCTCCCTGTGTTGCGTGCATTGGAAGATGAGCTGATCCGTGAAGTCACCATCAACTGTGCGGAGAGAGGGCTGCTGCTCCTGCGAGTCCGGGATGAGATCCGCATGACCATCGCTGCGTACCAGACCTTGTACGAGAGCAGCGTGGCGTTCGGCATGAGGAAAGCGCTGCAGGCCGAACAGGGGAAGTCGGACATGGAGAGGAAAGTGAGTGGGGTTTACCGCCCTCCAGAACTCTTCTGCCTGTCTCAAGGCCATGAGGTGGTCATTCTGGCCGCCTAGGCTGCACTCCCATCACCTCAGTGAGCGCCCCTTGGTGCAGAGTGGAAGGGCCAGCCTGGTCATTGCCCTTACAAGGGCTCGTTGTCTCCTCTCCGACGAGCCGTGCCAGTCACTGACCTCCCACTGGGTGGCAGTACAGACCCTGGCAATGTCTTGGGTTGGACAGCCATGTTCCGGGTCCCCTCCGCCCAGGCACTCAAGCCACTCCATTCACTTGGCGACATCCCAGGATGACTGGGGGTTCTGTCTTTAGATTGCAGAATTAGAAATGGAAAAGAGAGATTTGGAGAAGCAAGTGAATGAGCAGAAAGCAAAATGTGAGGCCACCGAGAAGCGGGAGAGTGAGAGGAGACAGGTGGAGGAGAAGAAACACAACGAGGATATTCAGTTCCTAAAGCGGACGAATCAGCAGCTGAAGGTAATCCTCACACAGGCCCAGGTGGAGGTGCTCTCCCACCTGTCCTCCCAGCCACACAGGCCAAGCATTTGGTTCCTTTTCCTCCAGGTGACTTGAAATGCTTGTCCACATGTGCTGCCAAGGAGTAAAAGCAGCTGACTTTTGTGGGGCTGGGGGGTGGGTGAGGGCCCATTACCCAGATTCTCCATCCATCTGGCTCTGGAGGGGACTCTGCGCTCAACTTTGAATCACCATGACACCTCAGCCTGGCTCTCCAAGCGAGAGAATTTGTTTCCCCTTGGAAAAAAGCTGACCATCCTCCGGAAAGGTGGCTATGGGCAAAGTGGAACTTTATTTCCGCGGCAGCTGGTGATTTGAAGCCTTGAATACTTTTCTGCACCTGAGCTGAAGGGAAGGCGGGGCCAGGTTTCTGAAACTCCAGGCTTTCTCTCTGCTCCAAAGGTTCTTATAGGTTGGGTTCCAGACCAGCAGCATCACCTGGCAGCTTTTAGGAATAGCGATTATTGGGCCCACGCCAGGTCTATTGAATCAGAAACTGGGGTTCGGGCCCAACGATCCATTCTAGCAAGGTCTCCACGTGATTCTGATGCTTGCTAACCACTATTCCAGATATAGCGCCTGGTGACATTTAGTGGCTGTCTCCCATGGCCCTGGCCAGAAGGGGCCCCTGGATTTTTCTCCCTCTTCTCCCTAGTCTCATAGAAACCTTACATTCTTGTGATTGGCAGACTTGTTGGCACTACAAAGCAAGAAGGCCAGGCACTTGATAAAGAAGGGCTAGTGGGGGATGACATAGGTTTTCTTGTTGCTGATCTTAACAAAAACAAAGAAAAGCTAGAAACATTCACAGCCAGATGTGCATCTGTTTACTTCGCAGCCTCTGAAGCTGCCTGCCTTATCTGCCATATTCCTTTATCGTAAGCCCACATTCCTTAGTTCCTCCTATAGTATCAGTGGCAAGAGCAAAACAGAATACCTTGGCATCTTCCTGACATTTACTAGCAACTTTGTAATCCCCAGGGTGAAGGACTCCCTAGAAGTTATTTTTATTGGCTCGAAGCCACACTACAAATAAAGCAGTGTTTGCCGTCCCGAGTAGACCTACTTAAAGATCTGTCCACACAACATGATGGTAAATTATGTTACTGGCTGCCAGAGGAGAAAATAACTCCCAAGTGTCTTCGGCTTTACGTAGAAGACGGACAGCTCCTTACTCACTGGTAGCAATTTTCTCTAATTGGGTGTCAAGTCGTCTCAGTGGCTGAAAATTTGCTGTTTCCCAAACCTCTTGTCCCAATACAGAGCTCCCAGGATTCCAAAGTTTAATTTAGCAGACATTTTTAGGCCTGAAATCTGAGCCATGGAAAACCACTATTTCAACAACTTTTATTCAATTTCCTTTGCAATGCTTTATATTATGCACTGAATCATTATTGTATGGAAACCAGGACAGCTCTGGTTTGTCGTCATGTAGCAAGACTGTTGGCCAAGCCAGAAACCAGCTAATCTAGAAAATACGGAGTTGGGAATGAAAAGGAAAAATACTTGGCGTGGCAGCAATGGGATTATCTTTTCCAGAGACTTTTATCACCTCTCAGCTATTTGTGTTAGGCTGCAAATTGCAAATATTAATGGAGTTCGTTTTTGTTTTTCAGGCCCAACTGGAAGGCATTATTGCACCAAAGAAGTGATAATTTCCATATGGGTCTCACAAGCACGACTACCCCGTTGTAAGCCCTTTGTAATAAAAAGCTAGTTTCCTGAGTGAACAAGCCATACCCTCCCCTGATCACCACCTCCGTATTTGTCAGAAGTCACACTATTGCTCGTGTCATGAAACACCTGTCTGGCGGCTGGGCTCCCACTTGGCAGTGGACGGTGGTGTAGCCCAGATGGTCTCAGAATGCGGCCAGCCTTGGCATTTGCCAACTCAAGTAGTTAAGATTTAGAATTCGCCCCTTTCTGCTGTATTCCTCACGGGTGAAGCAACTTTCTCATCACCTAGTACCATCATTTATTTCTGGCCAAATGAAGCTGCTTCTCTGTCCCATTTCTGGTCCACATTCATCTTGTACTTTAACTTGGGATTCTCTGGCCTTTCCCTTATTTGATGTCTTTTCATCATCCCTGACCCAGTGCAGTTCTAGTAACTCATTTTGGAGTTTGGGGTTTATATTGTATCATCTGACCCCTTCCTCCTTAGTTTCCAACTGCCTGGGTGAGGAGGCAATGGCAGTCAAACCCCTGGCTTATGAGAAAGTAAATGTTTGCTGGAAAGAACTGCAAGTCACAATGTCCACCGTGAGCCGCTTGCACCTTAGCTCTTCCCCCAACACTGATTTGTTCACTTTATTCTGCAGACAATCAAACCCTGGCCCTCCATCCCTCTAACTAGCCATGTTTAATTAACAATGGGAGTGGTGCCCAAACCTCACATGCAGTTCTAATTACTAATGACAGGGTTATGCCTGTAGACAACTACATTTTACTATTCCTCTTAAGTTGAACTGAAGTTTGAAGGCTCAGGACTCTTCTGGTTCTGTAGGCCCAGAAGACTAAATGAGCGGACCCGGATGGGCTAGGGCAGCAAGCTGAGTGACTTCTGCCGTTCAAATTTCACAAGTAACATACCTAAGAAGGCACCAACATTCCCAATTGGATGGAGTGCCTCAAGTGCTTAGTATTCCCCCGAAGAAGTGTGAAGAGCTCTCCTTACTGGAGCCTTGACCCAACACCCATCCTGGCTAAGACTTCAAGTCTCACTGAGGAGCTGCTGTCCGACAAGGGCTGGGTTCTACCAAGGCAAACAGGCCCCACACTCGACTCTCAAATCTGAAGCCACAGTTTCTACGCTCACGCAGGTATCCCGTGGAATTCTAAGACCCTACTGAAATGACCTGTCTGTGCTCTGTCATTTTAATGGAGAAGAATGCTGTTTATTGACACGTGCTGGTTCCACGACTTCCTGACAGTAAAGCACTTATGTCCTCATTGGATCCACCTAACAGCCTCAATGAGGGACAACAGAAACTGCTGTAGCTTTTTCCTCATATTTGAAAGCCTAGACCATGTACAGTACATCTTAAAATGTTGTTACGGTTCTATTCCAAATGGCTCCTGTTCCAAATTGCTAATTGCCAGTACAAAAGAAACAGCATGCTTTTCCGTCTTATAGATCTCGTCCCTGTTTCTGTCAGCCACTTACATGACAGGGTTACACTCTGAAGGAATTAAGAAGGCTGATTTGAGTGTTAGAAGTGCGACTGGACCTCATCGCTGAAATCCTTGGGGCTGAAGGGCTCTCTCTATTTTCACTGGCACTAGTGAATGGTTTCAACTATCAAACCTCAGAACAAATGCTTTGTGGCCTTGGAAATGCCAACTGGGCATGAAGAAAATGAATACAATTTCTAATTGCATATTTTTGTATAATTTAATAAACAACTTTTAAAATGTTACTGCTTAGGTTTGAACTTTTTGTGTTTGTGTTTCTGTCCCTCTGAGTCATTGGTCTTCTTTTTGTTCCTGTTCCTATTTTTCACATTGTGTGTTTCATAGTAGCGTACACCAACTTTTCTGGGTTGTTGCTTCCGTGCTGCTCGCCTCCGCTGTAAAAAAAATAGCCAGAAAATAAAAGCAAACTAATCAAACACGGAAAATCATAAAACAGGCCCCTAACCCTCTCTGTGCTCCATTCCCATGCCGCCTCCAGCGCGAAGCAGTCAGTGCTAACAAGGGAGGGTTCACCTCCCAGACCCAAGTTTGCGCTTCCATTGTGAGCTGTGACAACTCCAAGTTAGAGACGGTCAACTGGCCCAGCCCTCACCCAATGCTAGGGTTCTTTCTACTGCACACCTGACAAGTGGTCCTCTGGTAAAAGGCCAAACACTTCCAACAAGCTCTTCACCTCCCAAGAGGGCCCATTCCAGCTCTGAAGAGCCCAGTTACAAAGCTGACTTCCCAGAGGGCAGTGATGTCTGCCTACCAGCTCTGCACATCATGTCATTTCCCTGGGACCATATAAAACCCATGGGCTCTTCTGGATGACAGTCCACATGCTTGAGGACAGGGGTCAGGAACTTCTAAGCTACAAGACACGAACTCAAGGACCTTCACCCCGTGGGCCAACCCTTGATCTTATTTAACTGCCCTCAAGTAGCTCACTTAGGGCTGGAGTGCCTTGAATTCAACTCTAGTCCATTAGTTTCGGAAAGAGTGCGTCTTAAGAACTAGATTTCTACTTTCTACAGCTAGATGATATTTAAGACCAAAAACACGTACTTCCTTAGATGTAAGCGTCTTGCGAGTTTTATTTGAATGCTCCTCTTCCCTCTGTGCCTTCCGCTTCCTTCCCTTTTTGGCAGGTGCTAGAAACAACATCAAACACACACAGAAAAGAAACAGGAATTTTCTATTCAAAATGTGTCTGTGAATCATAAGGTGGGAATGAGTTTGATGTGTTGGAGGAAGAAGGAAAAAGGCCAGTGGGAGTGCAGTACGGTGAGCAAAGTGCAGAGTAAAGTAGGATCAGGCGGGGGGGCGCCAGGCCAGGAAGGACGTCGTGGGCCATGGCAGGGGGTGCATTTACGTCATGACAACACACTCTTGTTATAGAAGCCGTGAGTCCAATGAAGTGAAAAATAAATGCACGAACCACCTCGTCCCCCGCAAAAAAACTGTCTGCAACCCATTCTTAAATTACAAGGTTAATATTGTACCGTTTAAGAGGAACTTGAACCAATTTAATCCTGAATTACCAATGTAACCCTAAAAAAAAATGTGCATAATGAAAAGTAGATAATTGTATTTGTATTGTAAATAGTATATGGAAACAAGGTAATCTGCCAGATATAAATAAACATCTGTGGGGAAATGATGTGACAAGAGATAATGTGGAGGTTAAGCTTGGATTTCCCAGAGATGCAAATCACACCTAAATGACTGAAATGATTTACCTCTACTTGCATCTCCCACATCCTCTTCAGCTGTTGTTCTTTGTTCTTCAGATTTTGCAAAAACCTTTTCACTTAGTCCCTTGGATATTCTGAAACAGAAAAGCAAAGTAAGGAAGCTGTCCCACATTCGCCTCCACTGCCCAAGTCACGTGCTGACTTGTGACAACCTCGCAGTTGAAGACACCCCACTCCACACCGTTACCACCACTGGCAGAAGGCAACACCCTACAGTTTTGCGGCTCCCTGGGCATTTGTAAAACACAACAACGAAACTTCTCCTATTTCAGGGAGCCAAATTTTTTTTTTCATTTGACAGATCCTTTTTTAGAAATGTGGGCAATCCCACACCTGCCCCCACCGTAGAACCATCACTCCCAATACCCATGGCAAGTTTCTGGGAAAAGGAGGGAGCAAACTGCAATTCGTGAGAAGAGGAAGGCAATACCTGACCGCTGAGAACTTTTTCGCTTTGGCTTTGTCTAAAAACTTCTGGTATTTAGCGATCTTTTCATCCAGGGCTTTAATAACTGCCTTGGTGTCGTTTTCCACGTGTTCTTCCTGGGACTCAGGGTAAGACTCTTCCTCGTCGTCTCCTTGTCGCTGCTGTCCCTCCTCCTCCTCCTCCTCCTCCTCCTCTGCACAAGAGTTCTCAAGCTCTTCATCGATATCCGACATCTCCAGAGGAACCAGGTCATCCCCAGAAAACTGAGGCACGACATTGATTTTGCCGAAGTTCTGCCGAACCCGTGCGAGAATCTGTTGCATCTCTGAGTTGGCGTCACAGTGACTGTTCTCTCCTTTTTCCTCCTCGATGACAGATTCTGACTCCTCACTTACAGTTTCTGTGATTTGCTCCTCTGCGTTGTTCTGGGTTGTCTCTGTGGCAGCTTCCAGAGCTGATGAGGATGGAAGCTATTCAGGCCAGAAAGAGGTGGGGTTGGGGACAGGAAGAGAAATGGAATCAGAAGATAAAAACTGAATTTCTGAATTTACATCTTGCTCTCAAATGAGGCTGTCCTCTTCTCAGGACTAGGGGAGAATACTGAAAACACCCAAATTGGAGTCAGATCCTAATCAGTTGTAAGCCAATGTGCATCAAACCCAGAACCCATATTAAAGGATCAAAGGAATGCAGCTGCAGTTTCAAAGGAAGCACCGACTACAAGAGTATATAACCATTACAACCAATCAACCATTTACTGTTAGACAGGTAAGATTCCCTACACCCTCCCTGAGGATTTTAAGGAAAGGCAGTTGTTGAGATAAGCACATTCAAAATTCACACACACAGCAAGAATGAACGCCAAGCTGAATGGCAAGCATGAAAGCAGCACTAGTGTCGAGTACTAAGGCGAGGCACTGAGGAGACATCTCGAAGGAAGGGTCTGAGGTAAGGGGAGAACCTGTGAGGAGAGCTCAGAAGGAGCCCTGACTTCGGGAACATTAAATGACTGGCTTGCTTCCGATAACGGTGAAAAGAGAAGTTATCTGCCAGGCATCAGACTGGCGCGTCACATATGTGATATCATTTTACTCTTGCAAGCGAGACTCACAGAACTTAAGTGATTTTCCAAAAAAGTACTAAATCAGAAATCCATGAAAGTCAGGAAACTATCTAAAGAATGTGTATGTACATTTGTATACATTTTCCCAGTAAGGTCATTTTTTAGCTTTTGGATTCTCAAGGGGGTTTCTGCCACCACCAAAAAAAGAAAAAGAATCGCAGAGTGTGGGGGGGGGACTAACTTAAACTTAGTGACTAGACATGGAGGAATGAATCAAGATAACACCACTGTTTCCACACAGGATCATGAGAGCGGTGATGGACGTCCTCAGAGCCAGTTGCTCGCTAACTTAAAACTGTCCAGCTTCCCGCCACACCACTTTCGCCCGACACACTGCAGGCCCATGACTTCCTGTCAGGACTATGAACCTATCAAGCACAGCACCGCCTCAGGTGCTCGGGCGCACTACTCCCTTGACCTGGAATGTTCTCCTCCCAAGACATCTGCATGGCCCCTGCCCTAGGTCTCTGTTAATCTGCCACTTCCTCAGAGGCCATCCCTGACCACCCAACATACACAAGTACTCCCGTCTCCCACAAACCCCTTACCCTGGTTTAATTTTCCTCTCAGCAATCAGTACTTCTGGACATTATATGATTATCTGTTTACTGTCTGTCTCCCTGTAGTATAATGAAATACCTATTTGGTCTTTGACCCTGGTTCCTGGCACAAGAGCTCCTAAAATCTTTGGAATCTTCTGAATAAAGATAGGAGTATCTTTTGTTATTCATAAAAGTCCCTTTCTACCACATCAGAGTTTATGCCAATGAGATGCCTCATGGTGGGGCCATTCAGTGTGAGGGCTGGTCATCAGAAAGGCCAAGCACTTGATTAAAGGGCTGGCAGTTGGGCTCAATCACCAACAGCACACAATTTTGATTTAATCCATAGTGCCTACGTAATAAAACCTCCACAAAACCCCCGAAGGACAGGGTCTGGGGAGCTTCGGGGTCGGTGAACACACTGACGTGCTGGGAGGGTGGTGCAGCTGGAGAGGGCGGGGAAGCTCCAGGCCACCCCCCAACCCCAGACCTCACCCCATGCTCGTCTTCCATTTAGCTTTTCCTGAGTTGTATCCTTTATAATAAACCAGTAATCATAAGCAAAGCACTACTCTAAGTTCTGGGAGTTGTTGTAGCAAATTATCAAACCTGGGAACCCTTGAATTTGTAGTCAGCTGGGCAGAAGTGGGGGTAGCCTAGGAACCCCATCTGCAGCTGGCATCTGAGACCTTAACCTGTGGAGTTAGTGTCAGAACTGAAGTACTGGACACCCAGTTGGTGTCAAAAAATTCTTCCACTGGTATGTGTGTGTATGTGTGTGTGTGTGTGTGTGTGTGTGTGTGCATACATATACATACATATACATACAAGAAGGTAGGGACTCGTGTGCTTTCCACAACAGTATCTCCAGTACACAGAAGAGTGTCTGGCACACAGGAGATACTCAATATATTTTTGCTGAATGAATGAATTGATGAACAAACAATATACAAAGAAGACGGCAGAGGAATTGTTTTGTTGGGTGTTTGGTGGTTTTAGGGGAGAGAGGTAGAAAGTGGATGAACATCAGTTTCAGGTATGTTGATTTTGAAATGCTAGAGAAAATTTTCAACTGGAAATTTCTAGCTGACAAGTGAAACTCTCAGAAGGGCGCTCAGGTTAAGAGGAAACCAGAGCTAAATGGACTTAAAAGATTTGCATGGAAGCCACCTCCTCTTCAAGAAACCTGGCTGACCTCTGAAAATGATCCTATAAAACAAACAGAAAAGCAAAGTGCCAAAGCTGGAGCCTGTGGTAGTCCACTGCCAGGGTGAGGGAACTGGAACTACAGGGAAGCTTCTCAGCGCAGCCCAGAGGTCGTATATCTAAGACTTCTTTCCCTGAGGATCAATTGCTGCACTCGCCTTTCCCACCTGATTATGAGCTTCTTTGAGGGCAACAGCTATTATTTATTCCTACATGCCCTGTGCCTGGCACATGGCTGGGTCTAATAAATGTCTGTTGAAGAAATGGATCTTGGAAATGCCTGTTCCTCAATCGTAAGAAATGATACAAGTGCCAGAAGAGCACTTACATTTAATGTCCTCTTTCTTCAAGGCCCTAAAGAGACTGATATTTAAACTTGGTCTTCTATCAGGCATCTACTTTCTGGTCTCTAAGTGCCACCCCCAACAAGGTCATGGCAACGGCACTCTGTACTGGGAGCTACTGCAGCTGAAATACTCTAACAGGAGAAGACAATCCGTAAAGGGAAGCAATCAAAAGACACCACACGTAAGTCAGCAGCCATGATTTCCAAGAGATGGGCCCACCCTGTTCTTACCTGGGGGGTGGCAAGGGGCTCTGCATTGGGCGGCTTGACAAAGAAAGGAATGCGGCCCCTCTGCCAGTCATTGAGAACCATCTTGCCCACAGTCTGCAAGTCGGGCTCGCCACCCTGAAATGTCACAGAAAGATTCCCAATTGAATTCAAAGGACAAAACCACCTCCAAGTTTGGAAGCATGACAGCTCTCCCAGGTGTTCACCACTACCTACTTTCCAGGTTTCATACTGTTCACACGACACAGATGTGAAAAATAGGAAAGGTCCAGACCACATGAGCACATGGCTGAAGGACGTTCCAGTCTAAAACCTCACAAACCTGAGCTCACCTTTAATAACTTCCCAGTCCGGAGAGCTAGCTTCTCAAGAAAGTCCTCAGCATTCTCCCAAGACTCAATCTTGTATGTCTTGCTGATATAGTCTGGCTTGGCGCGTTCGAGTACAGCACCAATATGGTCTTCAGGAGTCTTAATTTTTTCAACTTGAACCTAGATGTTAATAGGAAATCTCGTTTGCAAACCTTATTATAGAAGCAGGGAAGTTCCCAGTGTTCTCTGTAATCATGTCTGAAAGTGGATTTCAACACCACACGGCAAGCGGGGCCTGGTAGGAGCCCGCCCCGAGGTGGCCAGACGTGGTCGGCTGGAAGGGGTGCCACAGTCAGCCAGCCGCCGCCATGGGGCCCGGGGCCCAGCCTAATCCCTGTTCCTCACAAACTGAGTGGCTTCTGCAAGCAGTTTAAGTTTGGAATGCTTCTTGCTACTCCCTTGCAGAAATGGTTAAAAGCCTGCCAATCCCAGGACACAAAGAGAATGGAATAGTTTACGAGAGGTGGGGAGGAATGCGCACAGGATGTATAGCCAGCAGCGCTGGTTAAGGTTAAGTGGAACCAGTTAAGGTTTTCGGTCATATTCAGAAACATGTGAGGAAATGAATGAGGTCCAAAATGACTCAACCCATAAACCCACGAACATGAATTATCACTAAACATAAACAGGCCCTGCTTCCCTTCGGATCCTGTGTGTAAGCTCCAAACTCTTTTGTGGGATGACATTGACCAGATATGCCCACGGTTCCACTAACTCTTCAAACAGGCTTAAGTAGAATGGAGAGGCCGCCCTGTTCAGCATCATGTTCCTCAACTTTGGTCAGACAGGTTGACCCCAAACTGTCTTCTGAATGAGTAAAAAGCAAAGGTATCCAGTGTCCCCCACAGAACGTCTTCCCCGAAAGGCAAACAGAGAGCCAGTGAGGAGCAGAATACTCACAACTCCTTTCAGCACAATGTCTGTCTCTGAATCCTCAGAGGGGTAAACCACACCTGGACAGTCAATAAGGAATATCCGACGCATCAAGGTAATATACTGCCAGACCTGAGACGGAAAAAAAGCCAGACACTTCCCGGGTCAAACACGAGGAATCTAATTTCACAAATCCCAGATGCTCGTGAAGCTATAAAAGGAGGGGTGCGGTGGGGGGCGGGGGGGGCGGAGAGAAGCAACCTGCTGAGTAATGAAGCTACGAAGTCTCTCCTTTACTTGTGCCATGCACGAGGCACTTCACTAAGTATAAACTATAGTTTCCATCAGCTAAGAGTCTAAAAATAATAGAGGCAAGATCTCCATCCAGTATTGTGCAATAATATCCAGTAAAACTTCCCCTGATTTTTAAAAGTGCTCTTGGAAGCTTAATACTGTTTGGCGTCTCTTTCTTTCAGCAGAACCATGCTGCCTCCCAAACTTTCTATGTTCTAGGGAACAACCCTCAACTGCCAAAATCTCCTTTTATGTTGAGTTTTCTTTCTTAACCCAGGCATCAAATATTCTTGGGTTAGTTTTGTTTATGAAAGTAAAAGTGACAATTTAAAACAGACTTACATGAGTGGCACTTATCAAATCATGCCAAAGCCACACAGTGGCTTACAAAGTATTCAGTCTTATCAAAATGGGGAGAAACAACTCTGGTACGTTCCAAACTATTAGATGGAGACTAAACTCGAAGGTGGTCCTCATTCAAGGGAAGCAGATACAAATCTCCATGTCTTAAATAATCACCTTCCATGGAAATAAAATATGTAGACGTAAATAAGACCCCCTCGAGCCAGACGTACCTTAGTTTCACCTGCGATGGGGGCCACATTGCAAACTTTCTTGGAGCGCAACGTGTTTATCACAGAGCTCTTGCCAACATTTGGATAGCCAATGAACCCGACGCTGATCTGTTTCTTGTCAGTGTGCAACTGTTCAAAAAAAGAATATGCACTACATACATATAGTCATGAAAATCCCTTTGGACAAACAGATTGTGTTACTTTGCTAATATAAAAAATACAATGCAAAACTGGTGCTTACAACTTGATTTAAAGCCTGGACATACACCACCTACGTATTCTGAGCAGGCTGGATATATATACTTATTAGTAAATCAGAGGTGAGTAATGTCCTCAGTCATCCATGTGAAATTACTCTCCAAAGTTTTAAGGTTAAAAGTATGTGGGTCAAGAAACAAAGGAAGAAATTGTTAGTCATCAATTTAGAACACCAACCACTGATAAAATGTCTTCAGGGAAGAGAACTTCAGCAGATGCTCTAATTGACATCCCACGACCCATCCCTCCTTTTTCCTGCACAATACATTTTGCGTTTTCATTGCCAAAAATAAACAACAAAAGGAAAAAAAAGCAACCTCAAATGTTAGACCACTGGGTGAAAGTACCAAGGAGGCAGAGCTCAAGATGAATCTACAAATGGATGGGAACTTCTGATTAAAGATGGTGAATTCAACATCCAAGCCTACCTCACTCCCTAAACTCCACTAGAATGATGCAATGGGAATTAACACATATAAATCCATAGAACCAAACATACAAAACCAAAGAATGAGCTAGAGACGAGATAATAAAAAGTAACATGGGATTTAACAAACTACTAGCAGCTAAAAAGTAGTATCTAACCTGGCCCATTACAAGACATGAAAACTAAGTGGCTGCAAACATAGGCAAACTAAAAATCCAGAAAAAACATTGTCAATGAATTTCAAAAGGCCTCAGGAATTGGCAATACGGATGGCTCTAAGGGTGGGACTGAAATCAAGAGAACTGGTGGAAAGTCTGTAGAAAGAGTCACCTCTCCATCCCTTCCGTCACTCATCATGGGCACACAACTCCTCTCCCAGAGCCTTAAGGGATAATGATTTTTTTTTTTAAACCCTGCATTCCTGAAAATATCTTCAATTTTCAAACGTGAAAGGGTCTCCAGATTTAGAGATAGCAGTGTCTGAAAGAGTTTCCAAAGTGATTAACTGAAATTCTAAATATTGACTAGTGAGACCCACAGGCCCTTACAATCAAGAGTTCCCAGAACCCTGGCCAAGCTTATACACCCCCGAGCTAGAGATGAGAAGACTCCTTCCCGGGGAAACTCTCAGGCTGAGAGTAAAGACCTACAGACACTGACATCTAGGGTGTCCTCCAACAAAATACTGTTTCCAGCCAATCACCCTACAGTGACGTCTATCGTTCAACAAGCCTACCCCCTGCACAAAATTTCTATTGGCTTCTTTTAGTGGCTCACTCTTAAATATGAATGGAGAGCCAAGAATAACCAGACATTTGAAGTGTGAGTCTACTAGAAAAGACGAAACACACAAAAAAACTGAGAGAAAACAGAATAAATGTAGGAAGAGAGGAAAATTTCAAAATACCACTATCAGTATCATTCTCATTCTCAAAGAGACAGAAGATATTCCATCCGTGAAAAAAGAACAGGTTGGAAAAGGGGGCAGGGCAATTCAAAGCTAAACAACAACTGTCAGGAATTAAAGATCAAAAGTGAGAAGCAAAATAAACTTTGTGGTAGAGTAACTACATGATCAAGTCAAGGAAACTGCCTAGAAAATAGAGCATAATGGGGTGGCTGGTTAGCTCAGTTGGTTAGAGCGTGGTGTTAATAACACCAAGGCTGCCGGTTCAATCCCCATATGGGTCACAGAGAGCTGAGGCCTCCTTTAAAAAAAAAAAAAAAAAAAAAGAAAGAAAAAGAAAATACAGCATAGTGTGATTAATGTACTGAAATAAAGATAAGAAAATTCAAGGATTAAACCAAATTCTTGAATGAGAACAGAGATCATGGTGGGGGTGGGGGAGTTTCCAAGAAATAATATAGGACAATATCAGATTGCAAGTCCGATCCAATGCCCAGCTCACTGAACAATAAAAGACGCATCTTAAAGCACATCACTGTGAAATTTCAGAACAGGAATATTTTTTTAAAAAAAGATCCCAGCCACCAAAGATTAGGAGTCAGAATGGCTTCCAGTTTCTCCCCAGGAACATCAGAAGCCAGAAGACAATGCAGTGGTACCTTCAACATTCTGAGGAGAAACGGTGTGAGGGTAAAGATATTTCTAGAGGGCCGGCCTGGTGGCTCAGGTGGTTGGAGCACTGTGCTCCTGACTCTGAGGTCGCCGGTTCAATTCCCACGTGGGCCAGTGAGCTGCACCCTCTACAGCTAAGATTGTGAACAATAGCTCTCCCTGGAGCTGGGCTGCCATGAGCTGCCGCGGGCTACCGTGTGCCACTGTGAGTAGCCAGCAGTCAGCGTGAGTGACCAGCAATCATCGTGAGCTGCCATGGGCTACCGTGTGTTGCCATGAGCGGCTGGCGGCCAGCATGAGCTGCTGTGGGCTGCCATGGGCTGCTATTGTGCAGCCAGCAGCCAGCGTGAGTGGCCGTCAGCCGGCAAGAGCTGCCGTGAGCCGCGGTAAGCAGCCAACCAATGACTGACGACCAACTGCCTCAGCACGGGGGGGGGGGGGGGGGGGCGCAAGGCTCCTAATACCAGCATGGGCCAGGAAGCTGTGTCCTATACAACTAGACTGAGAAACGACGGCTGAACTGGGGGAGGCGGAAGATGGGGGTGAAAAAAGATATTTCTAGAATGCAAGGTCTCAAAAAAATGTTCTTTCTTAACACTCCTTCTCAGGAAGCTTTTGGAAAATATGTTCCATCAAAAGGAGTAAACCAAGAAAGAAGAAAAGGGATCCAAGAACAAGGGATCCAACACAGGAAACAGCCATGGGATTTCTGAGGATGATGATGAAAGGAAATGCCAGGAAGAAGACTCTGCAGCCAGCCTGGGGGACAGCCAGTGCCGGCTGAAAGGGAGGTGCCCGAAAGAGCCCACTCTACCAGGGGATTTGGTGATTCATTAGTGACAAATAAAACGGAGCTAATTAACCAGGGAAAACACAAGGTTCTATTAGAAAACAATTATAATCACAGCACGGTGTGGATCAGTTGTGACTGGTATTTTAGTCATAATAATGTAAACATTGAATAAGTAATAATTTAGCCAAACATATGATATAGGGAGAATAGAGGGAGGAAAAGTATGTGTGGAGGGACGATGGCTGTAAGAAACCTAATCCTCATTTGCCATCATAGGAACTTAATAAATATCTAAAACTGGGTGAGGGGAGGGAAATCAAGAAATAGAATCATAAGCTGTATTAAAATATAAAAGAAGTAACAGCTAAGAGTTGGAAGTGTTTGCCTCTGGGAAGTGCAGAAGGGTGGGACAGAGAACATGTGCCTTTTGTTAGAAGCCAGGTAGAATAAATAAATACACAAAGTTGCAGGTACAGAACATGTAGCTTTGAGAACATTTGCTAGGTCGGTCTGGTTTCAGGGCTTCCCTGAGGAACTGACATCTGACAGGGGATCCAAAGCTGGAGTTTGGCAGGGAGCCCTCCAGGCCGAGGGGACAGAAACTGCACAGGCCCCGTGGGTGCAGGAAGCACAGCAGGCCTCGAATGCTCAGCAGGGCAGGGAACACAGAGTGTGGGGTGGTGGGCCCTCAGGTGCCAGGCACACAGCAGAAAGGGAAGCAACGCTGGTCAGGGATGGGGGTAAAGGCTGAGCTAGAAAATATTTCAGAACCCCTTATAATTCTGAGGCTCTATGGGTTTTTACATCTCTAGACCACACGTTTCTCATTATCAAGATGTGGCAAGTGAGGCTGGTAACTTTCCACCACTGTGCAAGAGAAATTCTTACACAAACCCACAGCTCCACGACCCCAGGAGAAACAGATCAGGTGTCAATACCTTTCCAAACTGCCGCAGAAGCTGAATAAATGCTCCTTTGCCAAAGGGGTTAGTAAGACTTGCATGGAAAGCAAGTGTTGGATAATCCTGGGAGAGGACAGCAACCCATCGTTTCTAAAGGGGAAAAAGAAAAGATGCTGCTAAATTGTAACTTGTTTATTTACAATACAGGAAGAATCAGAGCTTGAATTACAGGACTGTGCTTCAAATACACAGCTGTCTACGGAAAATGTTAGCTATAATTCTGTGAAATGTTTTTTTCAAGTGTGACAGTTAATGCTTTGTCTTTTGTCTTATAAATACAAAACAATATTCCAAAAATGCCTTCAATGCAACTTAATGAAATAATGTAACATGTTGTGAAATGGGCCAGTCCTACAGCTGCCACCTTCTGAAGGGGCCCGCATCACTCACTCTGGGCACCCTGCAGCTGCCCCGTTACCCACCAGCAGAGGATAAAAGGTTAACTCTGCCCAGCCGATGAAGCACATTTTGGTTGTGTTTCCAAAGAGAACATTTCAATAATGACTACAGTCTCAGGAGGCCAATGCTTTAACTAATATTCCAAGTCCCAGAAACCAGGAAACTGATTGATTTATGGACACTCTAAGCTTACACAAGCTGAGTGGCCTCGGATGTCTGTTTTGCATTAGCAGCTGTACTTACTGTTGCCCAGGTCGGAACAAGGTCACATTTGTTAAGAACAAAAATGAGGTGTTTCCAGGGTTTTTCCTTTTTCAAGTAAGTCTCAATGTGAGGGGACCGGGTACCCATTGGGTCTCTAGCATCAAGAACTTGAACTACAACATCTGAAGAATCTATCACCTGCAAATTCAAAGAGGCAAAAATGATTTGCTATTGTACAAGGGCAAAACGAACGAGGGCTGACACTTAAGGCAACCCAGGGGAAAAAAACAATAGTGATAACTTCAAAGCAATCTTATGAGGAGAGTAGGTTGCAGCCAACCTCAATGCCCAGTGATCAGAATTCAAAAGTTTTTTCATCCTGTGGTATGTGAAAGTTGTCAAATTTCAAATAGGAAAAGTCGCTTAGAAAAATCCATCTTATTTCATGACTACTATGCATTACTGAACGGTATCATCTACTTATTAGACTTCTGAAAGTTTCTTCTGTTACAAGTTTCATGTATTTTACAAAACACTGAAAAATTTAGTTTGCTTCCATAGTACTAGCTTCCTATTACCAGTATGTTACTCTTTAATTATGTGACTATGCTTGAAGGTCTTTGTTCCCAAGAATATTACTAGTGTGAAGACATAAACCTCAGCCAGCTAGAGAGCAGTGGACTCAAGATACACAAAGACTCTTCCACTAACTAGCTGGGTGAGCTGGTAAGATATTCATAGATGTGTTCTCATCTATGAAATGAAAGGCCTGCACTAAGTAACTTAAAAATTCTCATAAAGGTCTAACCATGTATGATAGATCTAAACAGCAATATCACTTTAGCAGGTCATCCAAAGAAATATTGACAGAGAATACGTGAATGTGTATAAGGTAGCTGCTATTACACGAGTAGTAAACAAATAGTTATTTAGACGGATGACAGTATGTTCATGGCTACATCAATCCTGGTTTCTTTGTGGTAGAAAGAGGATAGAATGGGCAGCAGACTTGATACTGTATCTGACAGAGCTTCAATATATCGAAATCAATTTTCTCATGTAAGATTGTGAAAGCCAAAGGAACCACTCAATGAGAGAGAATTTAAAGTCTTACCTTGTAGAGCTCACCCCATATTCTTTTGGACTGTCCCTTTTTATATATCTCCTCTTGGGCTTCATTTCTAAATAAGAAAGCACACAAAGTGAGCAACTATAGCACTACAAAGATTAAAAGGATATTTTAGGGAAATATCAACCATATAACAAGGAAAATGGTATCAAAACTGGTTGCAGATGGACCAAAAACAAACAATTTTAAAAGTGACTCTATCCAAATGTCCACCCACAGATGAATGGACAAAAATAATGTACATACATAATGGAAAACTATTTAGTAATAAAAACTAAAGTACTGATTAGTGTTACAGCATGGGTGACCTTGAAGACATTATACTAGTGAAGTGAGCCAGACACAAAAGGACAATTACTGTATGACTGCACTTATATGAAGTATTACTCATAAGAGTATTCAAACTCCTAAGAGACAGAAAGTAGAATGGTGGTTGATGGGCGGGGAGAGGGAAAATGGGGAGTTATTGTTTAATGGGTGCAGAGTTTCAGTTTGGGATGATGTGAAAAAATTCTTGAGGTGGATAGTTGTGATGGTTTCATAACCATGTGAATGTACTTAATGCCACTGAACTGCATGCTTAAAAATGGTTAAAGTGGTAAATTTTGTTGTGTATATTTTACCATAATAAAATTTGTTTTTGAAAAAGCAACTGTAATTAGGCAGTATGTCAGAGAATTATAAAAGGAACTGGCAAGACCTGAACCCTAATCTATACTCCATAGCTGCCAGGTAAAGTGAACTTTTTCTGATGAGGTTGAGAATCTGTTTATTAGCCTCAAAGACACTTATCCAATGTCTGAAACAAAAATAGTTTTGTTTGTCCCACCTATTGCACCTTTTGGAGGAGGAAAAAATTTCAAATCAACAGAAGACTACAAAGTTAACTGGAAAGTCCAAATAATTCTGAAAAATGAACTGCTGCCTCTTTTTGCTTGGCTTCAAATGGCTTCACATTATCTCCAGGAGGCCCAAAGCTTGAGACGGGCTGACAACACCAGTAGGAGGCATTGCTGCAGTCAGTGGACAATGCCTTTTTGCTAAGTCACTTAAGAGACATGAGAGAAAGAATAGGGATTCTCTGGCACTACTTAGGGGAAACTAAATTAGTAAACCCTTCTGGAGAGTAATGAGGCAGCTGCCTATCAAAAAGCGTGCATACTCTCCAGTACCGTAATTTCCCCCATAGGAATTTATCTTTGGGGAATAATTAAGGATGAGAAAGGTTTGGTCACACTAATGTTTTACCTTAATGGTGTTTACTATAGGGAAAAACTATAAACAGTATAAATGTCCAATAGTGGAACTTGTCACAACAAAATACTACTTTGACATTAAATATTATATTGCTGTTAAGTATTGGCACAGAAATATATTCTTAATAAGTTAGAAAAATATATGAAAATAAAAGGCAAGTTAAAATACAGTCCTAAGGTATTATATTTGTAAATAAAAATTGAGTGTAAGAAAGATCTAGAAGAATATATATATATATCGGTGGCTGATTCTTAACCTTCTTTTGGGTATGGACCCCTATGAGAATATGATGAATGTTACAGATCCTTCATCTCCTTTTCCGCCCATCCCAAAACAGTACAAAACAAAAATAAAAACAACAAAATGCCACCTTTATGCACTTCCATAAATTCTCCATATTATTTTCAAAGGGTCACAGAAACCTCCAAGGCCATCCATGTACCCCGCAATGGTCCAGACTTCTGGTTACGGAAGTCTTGATATTCACAAGGCTTAACATAGGTAGTGGGATTATGAGTTCTTATTTTCTTTTTGTTGTATTTCCACTTTAACAATATTTTCTAATTTGCCCATGACAGAATATACTGCTATTATAATGAAGAAGAAAAGACTTTTTATTTTGGGGATGAAGAAAGAGACCTATAGTAAACAAGCCACCTTAAATTATTTTCAACCTGGCCCCAATTTCACTAATTCTTCTAGTCTAAGGATAGAGGAGAATTCTCCCATCTATGAGTTAAATCACTCAGCATCATGTAGGCAAAATAAGTGTAGAGGAAATGTTTTGTTGCAGAAGAGCAAATGATGAGGCCTCGTGAACTTCAAAACTGTACCTCACACCAGTGTCTTCAGTGACCAAATCACGGTCCTTGCCCTGGTCATAGCTCTCAGTGGACATCTCTGCATTTTCGACAAGAGACTGCACGTCACTTGCGAATAAATTTGGTCGCTTCCTCTGTGACTTAGGGCCAAATGTAGTTTCAAAGCTTTCAGTATCAAGAATGTGCACCTTTGCATTCTAAAGAGAAAGGAGAATTATTGGTGAAAGTAAGGAAAGCACTGAGAAAACAAAAAATTAGAAACCTACCTGGGAAGTGCTTCCCCCCCCCCCCCCCCAAAGCTCAACCTATACCAGAATCTACAACATGCATGCAACCTGGCTTTAAATCAGCAGTTGCTTACTTCAACGGCCAAAGTACATGTTCCTGTATTCTGAAGTTCTATAGGCTTCCTCGGAGAAATACAAAAGTAATACAAAGAGTCAAAGCAAATATGAAGAGTTGTGTAAGACTTGCCAAAAACTCTGCTTTTTTCCCATTTATCCAAACTTTTGTCAAATGTAATTAAGGCGACAATGCTAAAAATTAACTTACCTTTTCTGAACTTTTTTTTTTTCTTTTGAGCTTTCAAACAAGTGTATGAAATTCGCCAAATTCACAGATTTTGTCAAGGACAATTATACTCAAATTTGTGGGTATTTTTTTTGTTTGTTTTTGTTTTTTTAAACCAACTGTAAATGCCAACTTTTTCTTGGAAGTTCATTTCTTTCATGGCTAAAAGGAATTGCTTGTTTTGTAAGATGCATTTTAGTTTCAGATAACATTTTCCCTAATTTAGGTAACGTTTTTATTAAATGCACATGGAAAGTCTTCAGATGAAAAACATCTAGCAGAAGTCCAAAATAATAGTTTAGATGTGATAAAAGGAACCTGATACTAACTAGAACTTGATGTGACTGTAAAGGAGTTACGGGCATAGGAATTTTTGAAGCCGGATAAAAGTCAAAGTCTGAGTTAGGATCTATCACGTAACAGAATGTTAACAGCCGGCAGGGAATATCCTCAAAAAATGTACCCTATGCCCCTAAGTATAAGCTCCTCTGTAAGCACCAGCTACTAAGCACGGATCATGGAACCACACCTGTGGCTTCTGAACTTTCAACAGATTCCGACCTCTAGCTCCTAAAGACCCTTATGCTGTTACAACTTTCTCAGACCCTCTAACCCACTGCTTACTTTGGTTTTACTTGCTACCCTGCAACAAGAGAACACCCCCGAGCAGGGTCGCATTTACATGGCAACCAGGTTCTGATGTCACTGGGAAAATTGTGATCCAATTTATCCTTGAAAATCTCTTAAATAACCTATAAAGGACAGTATACATGGATTTGTGTACATAAACCTATACATTAGTAAGTACAATGCAGTAATATGCAGTATATAATGAAGTACACACAGAAAATAAGTTAGTCTTTACTGTACTGCTACAGAAATACAGTAATTATAATGCACATGAAGCTGAATGTGCAAAAGTTAGAAGCATATCTGATTGGACTCCACTGTGCAGCAACCTCAGAATTAGATTTTCTAATGAGTGGTAGATATCACACTAAACTAAAATAAGTAAGGTTTCTCCAGGTCAAAACAGAAAACTCATCAATTACTCTGAGTTCCTATCTGCATCAAAATATTAGCTGACTGCTACAGCTGGAGAGCCTTCGGCCTTCATTCTATGTATCAGATATTTAGGCACAGAACAACTGGAATGGACAACAAAGCATTAAATCCATAATAGAATCTCTCTGTTTTTCTCATAAACAGGATTCAATATTTTGTTGAAAGATGGCTTTAGGGAGAACAGACAAAGAGAACAAGGGAAATGAGCAACTTGTCTGTGGTTCATGAATTACACTCATGTGTTTCCCTGAAAGAAAACAGTCATTCCACTAATAGGTGCCATTCTTCTCGTCTGTCATAAAACAAAGCATAATTGATAAAACCTGAGGCAATAACCAGGCCTTGGTTTTTATTTTGTTCTGCAAGTAAACACTTTTCTTTGAACTGTTAATCCATGTATGCATGTCAATGTTTTCTTCCCCTCCTTATACTGGAACTGAAGCTTACATACTGGCTCCATTTCTGGGAATTATTATTCACGCAAGTAAAAACGTGCAGGCAATCATTAGGCCATTTCTTTGGTTCTGTGTGAAACTCATTCTACTCAAGCCAGATCCAGTGCTTACTGTACTTTGAACTTCAATGATTAACAACCAATATGACCAGCACCCTTGACTTCAGCTCAAAAGAATCTCCAAGCATCTCACAGAAGCCACAAGTACACGCGACCAAAGGTCTCCCTCCTACCAACTCAATCCTAATTCTATGGTTGCCCCAAAGTTTGATGGAATTACCACTTAAACAAGTTTGCCTACCAAAAAAATGTTTAAATGATACTAGTAATAGCTATGATCTATCTAGCTCTAATTAGGTAGCAGGCTATGTGCTCACTATGTGCCACGAGTTTTACGGATGGTTCATCTGCATCCAATCACCTGAGGAGGTGAGTTATCTTGACTTTACACTTGGGGAAGTGAACGCTCACAGAGAAACAGAACTAAGGCCATAGGAAGGGGTAGAACTAAGAGGTAAAGACTAAAATTTAGGTCTCACTCCAAAGCCTATGCTTAGATCAACATACTACTAAACCTCCCCGCAAAAACGCAATTCATACTAAAGGGGAGACCCCCTAACAAAGGTGAAAAGAGAAGTCATGGAAAACTCAGTAGTATTGCATTAAAGTTACTATTCTCTAATGGAAAAGCAAAAGACAAATTTGGTAGAGTATATGCATGGCATTTGCCAAAGAAACTCCATTGCCAGGGAGCTCTCCATCTTACATGAGGCTGGATTCGATCATGGAGAAGAGACATGGGTAACTTGCTTTGCTTCATGACAACTTTGTATGGATCCTTCATAACTGTATCCATTTCCTCTTGAAATTTTTGTAATGATGACTGCTTAATCACCCGTGTGTTTCCTGTTTTACAAAAGAATGTTGCCATTTAATAAACAACTCCTTTTTGCTTCTGTATCCATCTTCCCAATGCCACAAGGAAAGATTTTGAACTACCCTTGCTCACCCAAACACCTGATACACCATCCCATGTAGTCATTTTCAAACTTAAAAGAGGAAAAAAAACTGCCTCTCTGAGAACTAAGAACTAATCAACCAACCCAGACACATAAAGGGTTTCAATAGTTTTCCCAGCCCAATTTCCTGACTGGATGAAATTGAAAAATAAAAATCACGGAACAGGGCTGAGAGTTGACAGATGTCCTACTGCCTGTCTGCTCTGGCAAAGAAATCTGAAGCCAATCACAGCTGATCAGTTGGAATACACAGAGAATCCTGAAACACAGAACCTAAGAGTCAGTTAGTTTTTAGGGTTATGAGGGCTTGAAAGGGCTATTAAATTAACCAATAAATCCATGCAAGGGAACGAAATAAAGCTATGAACACTACTACCTAGAGAACACCTTGGAAGTGAGAGAGCTCAAAGAACGTATTTCATTAAACAGCATGTTGTAGCACAATCACAAAACTCAAGATGAGGGTGACTATGACGGTGGTGATGGCGGTGGTGAGGATGACGACGGTAATGATGAGAGCAGTTAATGCTTATCTTGTACTTACTATTTACTAGGCACTATTCTGAGCACTTTACATGAACTTATTCATTTAATTACCACAACAGTCCTACAAGATAGGTACTATTTTTATCTTCATTTTAGAGATAAGGAAATTGATGGACAGACAAGACTTAATAATGTGCCCGCAGTCACAGAAATGGCAGGATCCAGAGATTCAAACCCAGGCAGTCTGGACCTGACATCACAGTACTTAGCCACCATGCTAAACGCCTCTGTAAGGAGTTTTCTTTGATGTTTTTCTGCGTTGCAGTGTCCTAGGAGGTATCCCATCAAAAGATGTAAGATGTATTCAAAAGTAGTTGCCACCTGCCCCCAAGCACAGAGGTAAAATACCAAACACTGGGGTCTGACCGTCTGACCCACACACCACACAGTGGCGAAGGGAAAGCCTGAAAGCCCAGACTAAAATGAAGGTGGAGTTCCCAAAGAAAGAAGCCCTGATCCCTCTGTGACTCTGGAGATACTCTATTCACCCCTGGGAAGGACCGACAATGAGGTGCTTTCATTGTCACTCAGTTCAAATACAACCCCACTAAGAAAAAGTATTTCAGAGGAACTTCTGGCTAATGTACTCACTCTTCAGGCCAAAGGCACAAACATACCTGCAAGGACCCTCTCAGACAGTAACCTCTCCAGGCAACCAGGAATGAAGACATGAGAGTTCTACGGTCTGTCAGTGCTGGTCATTAAGGACGGTCTTACCTGTTTCAGAGGGTCACTTAATGAACAACAATGAGCCCTTTTCAAAAAGAAGTTACTTATGGAATCCACCTCCACTACTTTTCTCTGCACTTTTTCCACTATGGGTACTTTTTATCTCATCTCTTTCTCATATAATCCTTGACAGTTTCACTCACCCCAAAACTCCTGCCTTTTAGACACCTGAACACTCTCCCCTTTCTACACAGCACACATTTTGTAGAGCAAAAATAACAGAGGACAATACTCACCAAACCATTTAATATTTGGCTCCACTCTTGCCACTGTGCCAGAAGCCACCGTTGATTGATATTGCAGAGGCTTAATCACTTTACCACGATTGTTCCTAAATTGAGGAAATTAACAGATTTTGGTTGACAACAGAAGAAAGGCAACAGCAAAGTTTGGTTTACAGAATACCCTTTCCATCAAAAGGACATTTTCTTTTCTTTTCTTTTTTGGTTGTAAATGATCATGAAATACAGATTTCAGTAAACAAAAAGTACTACATTTGAAACAGATTGCCCAAAAGCCATTTAACCTCTTGCAACAGAGCACATAATGATTTCTGCTAGATGAATAACAAATAATGCCAAGGTTTAAAAATCTGTTTACTGTTTTTTGCTTAAAAAAAAAAATCACATAGTTGAGTTTTTTGGGTAATTACTTGAAGGCTGGTTTAAATGAATTTTAAGTAGAGGGTGATTTATGCTGTAACTCAAAATTCTAAAACAAACTGCAGAGTAGGTGACTAAGGCAGATTAAGTTCATTGACGTTGGTGTTTTAGACACATCTTTTAGAACGGATGAAGAATCTAATTACCAAACAAATTAAGACCAGCTAGCGAAACGCCACACTCAGAGTTTCTGTGGTAGAGGCTGCCTCAGCAGAACTCAGAGTTGGGATGAGTTTCCAAAGGCCACAACGTTGTGATCTAAAGTTTGGCATTCAAAACAAGTCCTCTGGCTGCTTTCAAGGCAGTCCTATATGCCTTGTTAAAGAAAACCAGATTTCTATCTGACAGATATTCAACTTGAGATTTACACTTGTGGGGGCCGCAACTGTGAGGAACAAGACCTCTAGTTGTTGTGACACAATCATGATTTCACCACCCACACTACCCATGTCTGTAACCAAAAAATTCACAATTTATCATAACAACACCCATCGAAAATGATAATTGAAATCACACTACCCGGCTTTGGGGCTATAGCGGGGGTGGGACTATCAAAGGCTTAACGGGTCTCAGCTACAAGTCAAGGGCATGAGGGGGAAAGGATGACTGTTCAGTGCTCACCTGCGCTCCTTCTGCCTGTACATATTCAGGCGCCTGATTGTGGCCCGGTCCCTCATGTTTTGGCCTCCAGCTCCCTGTACTCGATCTAGGAAACACAAGTAGACCGCATACTATTTGATAACCAATCAGTCAAAGTTTGATCACTGCTTCCAACGCACCCACTAGTTCATTCAGAGTAGGCAGGCTGCCGCCTCACTGAAAAATCTCGACTTTTTCCGTATGTTGTTCCCACAACATTATAATTACTGGAAGCTACATGGCATGACACACCTGACCTAATCTTTGATCCTCGATAGGATTGTCTTTGACAATGACAACAGCCAATATTTTGGGGCATTAACACTGTGCTGTCCACATCACAGGTATTGCCTCATGTAATCCATACAATAATCCTATAAAGAGGGACACATTATCCCCATTCTGTAGGCTAAGAAGCTGAGGCACAGTGGTCAGACCCTTGCCCAATGTCACACCGCTCCTAAATGGCAGAGCCACAATTTAAACAAAAGCATCTGATCACTATCTGTGCTCTTAACCACTAAGACACCTACCTCTGGGTCTCAGTTTAACAAATATGAGTGTCTGCTAAGTGCAAGGTACCGTGGGAACTACAATTTTGATACCATGTTCCTAATGTAGTAGTTTCTTAACTTCCTAATGTTTGATTTTAGTTTACTCAATAGCTAGCAATTCTTGCCTTATAGTTGAAAGAGAAAGAGAACAAATAAGCAGAGGGTGATTTGTGCTGTAACTCCCTTCAAATCACCTGTCTACTCTTGAAGTCACGCAGTAGTAAACAGGCTAAAATCACAGGAGTGGCAGCCCTACTGCTCATTAACTGTACCAACTGTGACAAGCCACTTCCCCTATTTTGGCTGTGTCTTCACTTATAACCTCATGATCTCTAAGGGCCTGGGGGGAGGTTCCTGACATTCTAAGTCTACACAAACTGAATATCAGCAATCCAGAGAAAACATTCAACATGAATTCAAGTCATCAAAAACTTTAAACCATATTTAAAAAGTTTTATTAACTAAACCTGAATAGAACAGACTCCTCCAAAGGCTATCTTGTTCATCCTTTAGGTAGAACCTAGACAAAACTCATACACAGCTCCAAAAACATCTTTATTTATCTGTAGGATTTTCTCTGCACTTTGCTAGACAGGATGACTCCAAGAGCCAAATCTACAATCCCTTTCTCATTTAAATGGTCAAAGCTAAGGTGGCAGGCAAGTGTGGTCAAGTATAAAAGGCCACATGGATTGGCCTTATATCGCTTTCCATCTGACTTTATCTAATTTACTTCTGACAATTCCTTGAGTTGGGAAGCTGGAATCATACAAGACTGAAATATACTGGGGGAGGAGCTTCAACACCTGACCCACGCTAAGACGCAAGAAGAGGTCAAGTTTAACTGCCCCTTCCAGCTCAGAGCCTCCCAGTCTCTGCATCTCACAACGGGAGTCGTCCCACGGCTGCCAGGCCTGAATGTTCACTTTCCCCAGCTTTAGACCTGGTGTCTGACAGCCGTGACAGGCGTGCACGATGTCAGCCCTCCTCAGGGCCTCCGAAAGAAGAAACCACCTTCTCCGTCCTCATCCCCAATAGCCACTCAGCTCGAAGTCACTCCAAACAATGCCACCCGTGTTTCCCCCCCCCCCCGTCTCCTCGAAGCCCTCCCCACAAGCTTCCTCCAAGCTCCACCCTCCGCGAGCTCTGCCGCTTGTACCGGGGTTTGTGCTGGCCTTAGATGGATTGATGGTGCTCCGTCCTTTGTACTTGGGCTTCACCATCTTGCCGGCGGGACGAGGACCGGAGTGCTAGCTCCGGCCTACGGCTGGTAAACGAGTTCGTCACTTTCCAAGAGCCGCCGAAGTGACCCGCATGAACCACGCAGGACCACGTGTGCAAGGGCTACGTCACTTCCGCTCGCGCCCCTTCCTTCCCCGGTGCGACTTCCTGCGAACTCGCTAAGCGCGCGGCCGCATTCCTGGCTCCGCCCCCGTGCCTGCCGCTCAAACAGCGCCCTGCGCCCAGCCCCCGCCCCGTCTCTCTCCCTAGCAACCGCCAAGCTGCCCCTCCATAGCGACCGCCTGGATACCCAGGACCAAGAGCCCAGAGCTCCTAGTTGGGCCCACCCCAAAACACAGAAGCCTCTTCCCTGGACGATGGCACAAACTTAAGTTTAATTATCTGAATTTGTCCTCTAAGCCCTTCCAAAAGCGACTGACCACACAGCAGCCAGATAACATCAATCAGATTTTGTCACGCGCTCATTAAAACTCCAATGGCTTATCACTCTTAGAGCTAGAGACAGAGACAGAGACAGAGAAACTCCAACTCCTGGTCATCCCTATAGAATTCTGCATGATCTGGCCCCTGCCTATTTATCTGACTTCATTTGTACCTCCTTCCCTCTGGTTATTCTGACATTTACAGTGAATGTTCCCGTTACCTGTATCATTCTTTCCCTGAATCTTTGCATGGCTAGTTTCCCCTGGTCATTCAGTTCTCAGATGAAATGTTACCTGCTGGGTAGGGTCCTAAGATTTAGCCAATAAAAATATGACTAGTTAAATTTTAATTTCAGATAAACAATGAATAATTTTTTAGTATAAGTATGTCCCATGCAATGTTTTGGACATACGTATACTTTAAAAAATTCATTGTTTGTCTGAAGGCAAGTTTACCTGGGCATACTGTATTTTATCTGGCAACCCTTCCTATTGGGAGAAGTCTTTCCTGTTGTTAAAAAAAGAAACAGCAGGCCAAAATGGAGGCATAGTGGCTAAGCCATGTCACCAAACCAAAACTTGATATGGGATGCTGCCCGATTCTGTGAATCACTTAATAAAGCCGATTAGATCTTCAAATTTACTTGGTTGAGTTTTGTTTTTCAACACTGTCTAAATCAGCCATCTCTCACCCTTCTGCAGTCATTCCGTCACATTATTCTATTTTATTTACTTCATGGCATTTATCACTATATGAAATTATGTTATTTACAAGTTTATCGGCTGCTTCCCCAAAAATAGAATGTAAGCTTCCTGAGAGTAGGGACCTTGTAAGTTTGTCCACCGCTGTATTTCCATGATTTAGAACAGCACTTGAAACTTAGTGAGGATTCAATAACTGTTCACTGAAGGAAGGAGTGAATAGATGGTGTCTTAGCTCTGCCTGCTGTAACAAAATACCATAGACTGCATGGCTTAAACAAGACATTTATTTTTTACAATTCTGGGGCTGGGAAGATCAGGGTGCCAGCCTGGTTGGGTTCCTGGTGAGAATTCTCTTCCTGGCTTGCAGACAGCTGTCTTCTCACTGTCCTCACATGTTGGGGAGATAGGGACAGCTCTGGTCTCTTCCTCTTCTTATAAGGGCCCTAATCCCATCATGGGGGCTCCACCCTCATGACCTCATTTAAACCTAATTACCTCCCAAAGGCCCCACTTCCAAGTATTGTTGCATTGGGGATTAGAGGTTCAACCTAAGAACTTTAAGGCGACACAAACATTTAGTCAGTAGCAGATGGGAATGCCTCTTGCCCTGAGGGGAAATGACAGTGGTGAGACCCAAGAGTTTCTGTTTCTACTAGTCAAAATAAAGTCTCTAGATGCCAGTGTGTTTCAACCAAGAAGCTTTCTCTCTCTTTCTCTCTTTTTTTTTTTTAGCACCTGAAGTTGTCAGGAAGTGCCTATGGCTGTGCCTTCAGGATCAGAGAAGAGGTGGTTAGGCCCGAGGAAGGTGGATTCCAGCCTGTGGTGAAGCTCGTTTCATAAAAACAAACAACTTGGTATAAAGTGAGGTACTCTAATTGTGAGAGGGATGATTCTTTATTTCTGAGTCTAAAACAAACAAGCCCCAGAACATTCTTTCTAGAGCAAAAGCAGGCCATGTCCTAGACAAGAGTAGGAAATACCTTCTCTCCCTTGAGACTCACTTTTATTGCCCCCAGGGCAAGTATCATGAGATTAAACACAACTTTGCTAGAAAGTCCCTGAGCCTGACATGGTGTCTGAGGGAGTCTCTGAGAGCTGATCAGAAATAACTTCATGCTGAGTGAGGATCAAAAGATGTCTCGTTCTGCCTCACACTGTCCCTTTGGTTCCCCAAATGAGGGTGCAATAGCCCACTCCCAGAGAGAAAACTAGGATAATGTGTTTCTGATGCCTCAATTTGGTTCAAACCAGAATAAACACGAATGGCAAAAATCAGCCCATGAGCTCATTCAGGCTTTGATCAGAGACATAATTTCATTATGAAATTTTGAATCAGGCTGTTGTGAAGTCTTGCCAAGGAGTTTCATTTTCCCAGATGATATGGTGGGTTGTTTCTCTCCTGTTCTCATACTCAGCTTGCGTTTATCATACGAACTTTCTATCTATTTTTATAACCTGATCCATCAATTCTTTTACAACACTGTTTTCTGATCCTGACAACCATCCTCAGTTCTACCAGCCGAAAATAAGCCTGGTCAAGGTGGGTCAAGCTTAAGTTATTGGTTTGGTTTGCATGCCCTGCTTGCCACAGTTATAATACAATGACTATTTTTAACTCTCCTTTCTGATGTCGTGGTAACCAGAGGAGGCAAGACACACCTCCAGGCCTGTAATTCCTCAGCTTTAAAACAGACATATTAACTACTCTGAAAGATTGCAGCGTGATCATAACAGTTACAGTGTATGAAAGTATTGCAGACATGCTACACACCGTGGAGATGGGCTGCTTTCTCCTTTCCTCAGATCCATGGCTAGCACCTCATTCCCTGAACTCTTGTTTGCAGGAACCACAGGTTGGTGTGAATGGGAAGACCCCAGCAGGAACTGGCTGAAAATGCTATCCTTCTGCAACAGCCTCCTGCCAAGTTCTGATAGGAAAGA
Organism: Rhinolophus sinicus; assembly: GCF_057876585.1. Lineage (NCBI taxonomy): Eukaryota > Metazoa > Chordata > Mammalia > Chiroptera > Rhinolophidae > Rhinolophus > Rhinolophus sinicus. The sequence continues at coordinate 26,172,438 of NC_142514.1, forward strand.
ATGGGCTGGTGTTTCCATAGGAAGCAGAGACTCTAACCTTACTTTTTTCTTCATTCTGTAAAAACTTTTTCATTAGGGTCTAATGAGCAAGGAGCAGCAACTTCTACAGTTGCATTTTTCAAAGTATGATCTGAGGACCACCGGCATCAGAATCATTTGGGGGAACAGGTTAAAAATGCAGACTCCAGGGCTTCACCCCAGAGGTAATGAAATCAGACCCTCTGAAGGTGGGGCCCGGAGAATACACATTTTTACGAGCTTGTATTGTGATTCTTGTATACACAAAACTTTGAGATCTGAAAAGCAAAGTATTTTCTCAAAGTCACCCTGAGGCTTTCTGACCAGCTGACCAGATGGTGGTCCTAGTAAGACCCAGCTCCTTTCCCACCTATCTTAAATCCTCTCGTTTTTCTCAGCAGAACCACGGTGAGGAAGGCTGCAGCAGTGTCTAATGCACTCTGGAAATATATGTCTTGGCTCTGCCCCAAATGCCTTGATATTTATGCTGCAGCTGGAGGGTCGTTATCCTTTGGCAATGCTCCATTGTAAGGCCATTAGCTCTTAATTAGTGCCAGCTTGTTGGTTTATCCTTCCCAATTGAACTGAGAGCAGAGGCTTCTCTTTTCAGTCTCCTGTGTCTCTCCTCTGGCAAGTCCATGATGAATTGACCCCGGCCTGCTGGGGCCAAGAGTTAGGCCCCTGGAGTGGCTGCTGCTCAATGTGAAACAGTTACTAGCCGCAAGCAGAGGTTCTGGGACCCTGGAAGGACAGGGAAGCACTTGGAATATGTTTTCAGGGTTTTGTTGTTGTGTTTCGTTTGTAGAAAATAAATAGAGTCCGTGCTCATGCAACCTCAACAGTTTACAAGGGAATATAAGAAAACTTAGGTGTATTAAATTGGAGTTTTGTGGGCCAAATTGCTCTCAGTTTTCAGTCTAGGATGCCTAGGGGTTTGGGGGACCAGGATACGGCAAACTAGTGGTCCGGATGGTTATGAAAAGTAGCTAAGATCCTTACCTCTGGGAACTCCAGGGAACCTATCTTCATGGATGATGTTTCTGGTCACCATTTCTAAATGGGAAAAACATAGTCTGTATTGGTTTTGGCCTTCATCTCATGGCAGGGTAAGGAGCTCTTCAAAAAGATCCCTAGATTAAGCTTTGGAAAAATAACTAACAGCATTTTGCTCCTTCCTATCATTGAATCCCGGTGGTCCTCAGCACATTCCCCTTAAAAAAAACCTGAGAAGCCGTTTTTTATGAGATGCTATTAATGGCCTCTAATTTTCAGCCTGGTTTAGATAACTCAAGATTGCTGGCTGCGTCCTGAGAAATAGATCCAGAGTACACACCAATGTGGGAATTTAAAGTATAATTCCAAATTGTAGATAATTGTTTAAGTTCCAAGGAGGCTGGAGGGCCCATATTAAATCATCTCCCCAGGATCAGTGTGTTTCCTATTACACTTGATATCTATCTGTCCAACGATCCTTTTGATTTTTAAGCCGTTAGACTAAATCTTTGTGTAATTCTTTACCCCCTCATCTCCTGCCACACCTCCCCCTTTTCCTTAAGAAAACACTTTTTAAAAATGTTAACCAGGTCCCTTGGATTGTTTCCAGAAGAATAGTGTCACGTTAAAGAATCTGAAAAGTCAACTCCCAAAACCAGTGTGTCAGGGGGCCCTCTGTCTGTCAGAAGGTCAGTCTGGCCCTAGAGGCAGCTTCTACCCAGCAAGACACTAAGGTTTTCCTCGGCCCCCTGCATCCATCTTGCTCCCTTCTCTGGTCTAGTCTAGCCTGGGAACAAAATCTTACTTCCAAGTAGGGACTCAGGCTGAGGTGTGGAAGGAAGACAGAACAAATACCTTCTTAAGCAGCAGCTGAAGAAGTGGTGAAAACCTTGATTTATGTGACTTTTTAGAGCCTTGATTGAAAAAAGACAAGTCTGCCACTCCCTCATCTCAGGAGAAAGCAATCCTTCCAACTTACTGTGTAACCAGGTTGGAGGAATCTTCTCGGGGCTTTACACATCTATTTGAGAGACTTTAGAATTGTCAGTGTTGCTTCTGGCCAGAGTTGGGTGAATCCCCAGGATACCTGGCCACTATACCCAAGACCTGGGGACTCAGGTTTCTGCTGTGCTCCCTCACCCCCCACCTACCCAGTGAACCAGGCATAAACCAAGTACTTTATCTCCAAGGGCAGGGCTAGGTAAACTACCCCTTCCTCCCTCCAAATCCTATCAGCTGCCTGTTTTTATATGGTCCACCAGCTAAGAATGGCTTTTACATGGTTGAAAAATCAAAATAAGAATATTTTATGACACGTGAAGACGATATGAAATCCAAATTTCAGAGTTTATAAATAAAGTTTTATTGGAACACAGCCACGCCATTTGTTTACATATGGTCTACGGATGCTTTTGCACTACAGTGGCAGAGATGAGTAGTTGCCCCGCAAAGCCTGAAATATTTACTCCCTGGCCCTTTACAGAAAAAGCTTGACCACGACTCCATCCTAGGGCTCTGGTGTGTATTCTGCGCATTGAATAACTGTGTAACTGACTATTAGGGCATCGTCTAGTTTCCACTGTCCTCTGAGAGTGAACGTTACATGTCCTGATATGGAGGTACACTTAGGGTTTTTTGTTCTGGGGGTTCAAATGACGGGTCCACTACACACATCTGAGCGTAGCTGATGCTTTAGTGGACCAGCAGGCGGCGCTCTGGCGAGGTTTAAGTTTCCTGGGGAGAGGGAAGAGGGAGCCAGTGTGGAGATAAAAAGGGGGTCTGGGAGGAGCAGCACGGGTCAGTCACTCCCCTCTCCCGTCCTCGGGATTTTTTTTTCCCCGAGACCAAAGAGGAAGGGGGCTTCAAGCAGAAATCCAAAGAGCCTCTTGGTCCAGTCTTTGTGAGACTGCCTCTGGTGACTTTGACGCAAAGCCTGATACAGGTAGAAAAGAGCCTCTTGGTTTTGCCCAGCATGATTCTGGTGCGTTGGAGTCTTCAAGGGCAGCACCTGGGTGGGCAGCTTCAGGAACGTTCCAAAGCAGTTCCCATGGCCGGAAGCTGGCACCACATGCTGACAGTCAGTCTTGAGCAGCTTCATGAGCAATGGATATGATGAAGGGCGGGAGTGGAGAGGCAGGGCTTGTTGGATACCTGTGAGGTCCCTATGGCATTATTTTTCAACACATGTAATCCATTCCCTGGATCCCCCTCCTCTTTCCAATAAAGGAGTGACACTCTGAACAGGCTGGACATCACGGCATGCAGGTGGGGAAAGGACATGCAAAACGTGAGTTTTCACAAAGCTAGGCGGGAGTGTAGCCAACTACCTGAGTTCAAATCCCGGCTCCACCACTTACTAGCTGTGTGCCCCTGGTCACATCCCTTCACCTCTCTGGGTCTCAGGGTACTCATCTGTAAAATGGGCATAACAACAGTATCCACCTCACAGGGCTGTGCTGAGAGAGGATTAAGGAAGGCAATACCGATAAAGGGCTTAGTAGTGTAAGTGCTATATAAGTGTTCGCCACTGTTATTATAAGTGAGTCTCCAACTGCACCCACAGCTTCGTGAGACCTGGGAAAAGACAGGGGGTGTGATCATGAATCCCACAGCCCCTTCTCTTAGATGCTGACATTCACCTGGGATCATACTTAGATGTGACAAAGGTTCATAGACAGTCCATAGAAACACAGAGGGGGGAGCAACTGCCAGGGAGGTTGCTCCTTCCCATAATGATTTGATCTGGGTATGAAATATGAGTATTAGGAGGAGGAAACAGCCTGGACAAAGGCACTGAAATGTGAAAACTCTTTCATATTGGGCATAATTGAGTGGTTCTGAGTAGAAGAGTAGAAGAGAGGGGGGATGGGAGTGGTCGGAGACGATGCTGAAAGCTGGGTTGTCACACCCAGTTGTGGCCAAATGACAAAAAGATCAAAGTCAGGATGCTTTTGGTCTAGTGCTCTAATAAACTTTGATGCTTCCAGAAGGAAAAAGGAATAGGCACTGTCAGTAAGTATGATCTCCAGGAGTCACACGAGAGCAAACCCATTCAAGGGGGACCTTTTCATTCATTCAAGTTTTTCATTCATTCAACAAATGTCAGGCCTATAATAACAAAAGACTAATGCAAATGGTCAAATATGCGGGGGGGTGGGGAAATGTGGACTAGGCAAGCTATGGTTGTGAAGAACCTACAGCCGCACATCAAAAGCAAAGGATGGCAGTGAGAGGGGGCTGTAAAAGTTCTCAGGAGTTGAGCAGAAATACCAAAGTGAGTTGACATGGAGAAAAATCAGAAGGACTAGAAAGATGAAGCAGGTTTTTCGTTGTTGTTTTAAAGAGGGATGGGGGAGGGGGTTATCACTTTGTGAGGGTGAAATGCCTAACTATTGTTTTGTACACCTGAAACTAATAATAAAAAAAGAAAAGAAAAGGGAAATAGGAGAAGGGTAAATCATGGGAATGCGAAGAGAATGTGTTTGTGAGAAATTGAGATGCAATGTCTGTGGACATTTTGTTGGTTTGGTGGCAGGAAAAGAATTGTAAATATGCGTGGTAGGCAAATACCTCGTTCAATAAAATACCTTGCGAGAATGAATGTGAGGGCACAAGAAAAATCAAGCAGAGTCAATCGGCACCGGGCCTGCCATTGGGAGAAAGGCCAAGTGTATATTCAAGGCAGTTGTTGCCAGTCTCCTAGCCCCTGGGCAGATTCGAAGTCTGAACCAGATGGATTATGTGTATCTTAACTGACACAAGCAACTGCTGGGCCATCATCAGGCTTTTCTATCCACTGGGGAGGCGTTGCTCCCCTTCCTCCACTTGGGGCTCCAAGAGAGGTGGCTCTGGCTTTAGGCCAGTGCCAGAGAGAGACTCACTTAGGGCTTTGCTCTGCCGTTGGTTCCCCAGTCTCTCAGAGCATCATTAGATCGAGTTGAGGGCTGTCTGAGGCCCTTTAGGAGGTGGTTTCCTCGTGCTCCAGGCACGAGCACAGAAGTGAGACTCTGGCTCAAATCAGGAACCATTTATCCAAAAGCAAAACCCTCAGAGATAAATCTAATGACAGATGTTCAGATTAAAATGCTGGATTCTGCAATCGTAAGACTGCTCTTCACTTGGCCTTGACACCTGAGACCTGCCCCTTTGAATCCTCTGAGATAAGACAGTGAAGTTGAATTGCCCAAATGGCCTCCTCATGTGCCCACCCTGGGGCTAGCAGAGCCAGAGGGTCCAGATCTACCAAACCCACTGCCCCAGCCTCTTTCCGTGTTGGTGTCTTGCTCCAGCTCCCAGTCCTTGAGAGGACACTTCCCATGGTCCCTGGGATTGTGACACCCTCATTGTCACCACCTTTGCCAAATGAGTGTTCCACGGCTGGCCTGGGAGAGCACTTTTCTTTGTTTCTTGAGCTGCCAACTTGTTTGACAGGCTTTGGACCTGGTCTGGCTGTTCAAGCATCACTTAACCCCCCCACTACCCCCAAATCCCTGTTCCCCCTCCTCCCATTCCCCTGCCCTGCAGGCTGCCGGCTTATTCCTTTTGGAGATGAACTCATTGTTGACTTTAACTCACTTCGATGTTTCCCAGGGAAGCATGCTGGCGGGAGGCCCACCGCAGCTCCTTGAAGAAGACAGCCGGGCCAGTGCCAAGACTGGGTGCCAGGGGCCTTGGAACTGCCAAAATGCCTCCCATTTTATGGACAGGCCTGGCTCGACCTGAGGACATTCCAAGTATTTAATCAGCAGCCCATGGTACATATTGGGTTGCAGAGGGAGCCCTCAGAAGCCAGCCCTTTCAGGAGATGAATCTCAGCCAGAGGAAGGAACCGGCCTTCTCCATGAGCTAGGCTGATGCTCAACAGATGGAAAAAATGCATCCCAATAACAATAATCAATAACCAAAGGCTGGCAGCTGCTGCAGCATGGCCTGAGGGATCCTCGGGGGCTTGGCTCTGCCCTCTCTCTCACACCACACTGAGTCCAGCCAGGAACCCATCTCACCCACCTCCCCGAACCAAGCTCCGGGAGAGCGGACAAGCGAGGGAGGAACCATATTTCACATACTTTCTCTTTCAAAATGTAGCCCTGTTTCGCAATTTCCTACTTAAGTTCTGGAAGGCTCTAGGGTAGGGCCCAAGCCACCTTCTCCAACTACTGACCTGGGTCTCTTATCCTTCTTACCACCAGCCTGGTAAGCTGGAGATGCCCGAGAAAGCAGGCCCACGTTTAATAGCTGTCCCACCACCTCCATCAATGGCAGTTCATCCAGACTCTATGGGATGCTGAAGGAGCCCCAGCTAAGCCCCAGGCCAAAACCTGTTTATCCTTCACCCTGCTGTCAGCTCTTTCTCTCCAGAGAGCCAGGAGGTTTGCCACACCAAAGCAGGTGCACCCAACTGTGGTATGCTCGGCTGCAGCAGCCCCGAGGCGTCTAATCTTCAGATCTCTGCTCCCTACAACTAGGCTTTTGTTCCATCTTACTCTTACAAGCCAGACAGTCCTCCAGGCCCTTTGCAATGGATCCACTTTCAAAATGGAACCTGTTCTCTCTGGTTGTTGTTGTTTTCCTTCTTCACTATCTTTTATCAGGGTTTCCACCTGTTGTCTGTTTCAGTCTGGTCTGGACCACAGCTGGAAGCATCAGGGGCATAAAAGGAAGCACCTGATTACTGGCTCTGTGTCAGGACTTGACTCAGGGCCCAGGAAGCTGACCCTTTTCCTAAATTCCCTCTCAGTCTTTCTAAACCAAACGAAACCAAACAAACCAGAGGGGGACAAATACTTAGAAAAACAAAACCAGAAAACACAACCCCATCACCCAAAATATTGACATGGAAAATAAATCCATTCTCTGGAGACTTGGTCTGACACATACCAGAGCCAGCACTGAGTAAAGTGGCCAGAAATGTGTTAGTCTGGACAAGTCTGTGACCCTGTAGAGGAAAAGCTAACATTTTCCAAATGGCGATGGGAGCAGATAACAGCCACATACAAATCATGTGCTGCTGTTGCCTAAACCTGGAAGCAGGGGTAGGAATCTTGACATGACTCCCTCGCTCCAGCACCCCGCTCACTCGGAAAAGCACCTGTGACTTCTGGTCAATCCTTATGGTCTCTGGCCTCAAGGTGGGCTGCTTCCAGGGCTGTGAGGAGGTAATGGCTCCCCATCTTGAAACTCATACCCCAACTCCAGCAGGAAGAAAGTTGAGACAGACCGGAGCAAGTCCAGGTGGGGCTGTTTTCAGGGACGCTCTGGGATCACACCTGGAAGCACCCAGCATATCGGTGTCAGGAGAATCCCTTCCCACCGGTAGTTCTGCAGACATGGAAGCTCAGAATGTCCCTTCCCTGAGCTGCCTAGGGCTTCAGGCGCAGCTTTAGGAGGCTCGAGGAGGTGATGCGGAGAAGCTGAATGCCAAGGTGACGCAGGAGATACAGCAGGATCCAGATCGTTCTATGTCGCTAAGATGCTGGATTTTTGTTTTGATGTTGTTTTAGAGGAAAAATTAAGGCAATGCTTCTCAAACATTTATCATGAACATGAATTACCTGGGGGATCGACTCTAAGGCAGATTCAGACTCTTTAGTCTGGGAGAGGCCTCGGATTCTGCGTTCTGTATTAAGCTCCCCAATGAGACTGAGGTGGCTGATTTTAGGCCATACTCTGAGTAGCAAGGACCTAAGGACATGGGAGATTGGGACAAATCAGAGCCAGAGCCACCTAACACACACAGCGATTGAGGATTAATACCCAGAAAAGACACAGAAAAACAGAGAAACAATGGTGCATACAAATAGAATCAGAGGTTGAGGTGAGAACAGACAAAGGGTGACAAACTGAGAGACAGAAAAGGGGACAGAGTCAGAGAAATAGGGAGTGGCAAAGGCAGAGAGACCAAAACCAGAGATGGCCATGGGCAGCCGGTGACCACCCAGTGAAGGGACTCAAGTTTTGGTGGGATGAGCCCCAGTGCCCAGTGTATCAGGCACACGAACCTGAGATGCCCCACCTTCCAAGCCCCCAGCCTTCCTACACCTGCCGCACACTCTCCTTGCTTCTGTAAAGCTGTCCCTCCCCCCAGAGCCTTCCACTACTGATTTCCCCATTCTCTGTCCTATGTATTCATCCTCTTTCTCTTAACTGGACCCTTCACAGCAGGTTTTAAACATTTTCAAATCTTCCTCGCCTAGGGAAAAAAAAGACTCTCTCTTGACTCCACATCTTTCTAGCCCCTTTCCTATTTCTCTCCTCTTTTTGCTCAGCTAAACTTCCTGAAGAAACTGTCTGCCCTGCTTCCTGCCTCCCTCACCTTCCCCAAACAGCTCTTGCTGAGGTTCCCATCGGCACACGTGTGAGAAGCCCAGTGCTCGATTTCCTGTCCTCATCTACTTGGTCTCGATCTCCCCTCCTGCTTGCTGGCTTCTGGGCCCTGACACTGCCTTGGTTTTCCTCTCGCCTGCTCTGTCTCTGCCTCCTTTGCTCACTGATCTTCCTTCCTGTCATACGTGCTGGGCCACAGAGCTATCCTGAGCCCCCACCCCACCCCATCCCCACCCTGAGTCCTCAGCCCTCTCGCTACCCTGTACTCGTTTTACTCAACCTCTTCCAAACCCAGAGCCTCAATCACCTGCTCTGTCCCCGTTTCTATTCCAGCACAGGCTTCCCTTGTGCACTCTACACCTGTGTTTGTGTCTACACAAAGGCTACTCGCCATCTTCACCAGGTTGTCTCAGAGGGACCTTGGACTCAACCTGGTCAAAACCAAACTTATGTTCTCCCTTCTCCTCCTCAACTGATCTTCCTCATGGATTCCCCAGCTCAGAAGACAGCACCATCATCTGCCTAGGTGTTCAAGCCAGAAACGGGGACTTTGTCCTTGACACCTCCCTCTCCCATGTCCAGTTTATCACTAAACTCTGCCAACTTTATTCTCCAAGTACCTTTAGACGTCTCCCCATTTCCACTGCCGCCAACCTAGCCCAAGCCTTTGACCCCTCTCACCTGGATGACAGCAACAGCCTCCTAACCATCTTCCCTTCAATCTCTTTTCTACACTACAGCCAGCATAATCTTTGTGAAATACAAATCTGACCATGTTGGCCTGCAGCTTAAAAAACCCTTTAGCAGCTTCTCCTGGCTCTAAGAATAAAGATAACTCCAGGCGACCTTTCTGGGGTTGTCTCCCCTCACATGCGCTCCAGGCCTCCCAGTTATCGTGGCCTCTTTTAGTTCCTTCAACACCAAGCTCCCTTCTGCCACAGGACATTTGCATGTGCTATGCCCTCTGTTGAAAGCTATGCTGTCCAATATAGTAGCCACTAGCCGCAGGTGGCTGGTGAGCACTTAAAATATGTCTAGTGCAACCGAATAAATGAATTGTTAATGTTCTTTAATATTAATTAATTAAAAATTCAAAACATACTCAATTTGGTTATTGGCAAGTTTACCTCTTCTTGAAACAACTTGAGTTTGTGAATCTACTTTTCAACTTTAATTTTTATGAAACCTACACACAGCTCAAGTATTTCTGGTGAAAGTTTAGTGTCTAAATTAAGATATGCTATAAAGTGTAAAAATACACACAGAATGTTGAAGAGTTAGTTTCAAAAAAATGTAAAAGATCTTGTTAATTTTTTATATTGATTACATATTTAAAAAGATGTACATTTTGCATGTTTGGTTAAAAAAAGATACAATTAAAATTAACTTCACTATTTCTTTTTACTCTTTAAATGTGGCTACTAGAAAACATTAAATTATATAAATGGCTCATGTTATATTTCTATTGGACAGCACTGGATTAGAATGCCATTCCTTCTCTTTGTCTTAACGCCTTCTGCTTGTCCTTCAGAGCTTGGCTCAAATATCACCTCCTCCAAAAAGCTTCCCTGAGATAAAGTCTTTGACTTTTATTCACTTTATTTACTTTCATTGCTATGTGTCTGTGACAGTGGTTGCCTGCCCTTAACTCTGCCCACTTGTAATTACACATTTATTTGAATGATGACTTGACTCACACCTGTCACCCCCAGCAAACTCTAAGCTCCACGGGGACAAAGCCCATGGTTGGCTCCCCACTGGAAACCAAACACTTAGTCCAGAGTCTGGTGCACAGATGGCTGCCAGTGGACACTTCTGAACGCCATCAGAGGTGATTCCATCCACTGTGCTGCCTCTGGGTCCGACTGTCACCAACTATCTCAGAGCACTCCCTCGTCCTAGGAGTACCATTCAGTATGGAGATTCTACCTCTCCCAGATGGAAAGTCTTCCTCTACCGCTGACAAAAATCCCTTCATCCTTAGAGGTAGGTAATTAGAGCGGTGCTTCTCAAATGTGAATGCACATGTCAGTCACTTGGAACCTTGTTAAATACAGACTGTTTCACCAGGTCTGGGATGGGGCCTGAGAGTCTCATTTCTAACAAGCTGCCCAGTGACAACACTAATGCAGGGCCGCAGACCACACTCTGGGTATAGGGAAGCTGGTTACCGTTCTGAGTATCCGCCAAGTTTTCAACCTACTCTGTCCGGGAGGACATTAGGGGTCTCTTAAACTTCAGCTGCATCCCTTCCCACTCCCATGCACCCCCCAAATTCCTGTACCCTGAAAAGAATGTGGTTCCTGTGGCTACTGTTGTCATTTGGGTTTTGTTTTTAATTTGAAATAAACCTTTAAGCAGTTTTCAGAGCCGGGCAGCCCTGATATGGATCATGGATGTGTAACAATACTCTCCAATGAAAAAGTCACACAGCTGGAAATGCTGAGCAGTCCCCACGCTTTGGCTTCTGTCTGCCACTCTGGGCCAATCCTATCAGCTCCTCCAGAAGGCAACACTCTGCAAAAGTTTGGGCCTGGATGCTGGGCAGTGTTGTGTACCAATCCACTGTTAGCATCACAAACCAAGTGGGTGCTGCTGAGCCCTCTGCCAGGCAGAGATGACCTCTTCATCCCCGCCCTGTTTACATCATGATGTCCGAGGGATAGAAGTGTCTTCCAGTGGCCTAGAGTGTGTGTGTTGTATGTGTGTGTGCATGTGCGCACACGCACATGTGTGCATGTATGTTGGCTGCATGTTTGGACACGGAGTCTGTGCCTCGTATGTGGAGTGTGTGTACTCCAGTTCCGTAAAGCTTCCGTCACACAGAGCAGTGCTGGACTCTTTCTTCATGGGCCTGGAGGCTGAAGAGTGTCCCTAGGTGGGCCCTGCAGATGTGAGTGGCCCCACTGTCCCTTGCTGCGGTGGCTGTTGCTGGCCCTTGCGTCTCCGAGAGCCTGTGCCTGCCTCCTTGCTCTCCTTTCTGCTCGGGTTCCTGTTGGCATTCTCCCGCCGGCCCTGGCCTCCCTTCCGCCTCTTCTGCCCTGCAACCCAATAGCAGGAAGAGTCAACAAAGGATGTCCTCCCGCAAGCCCGGGCATGGCCAACGGCCCTGGGAGGGGAGTGCTGAGGAGGCTGGGCAGGGGGAGGCAGGGAAGAGGCTGGATATGCTGCCTTTACGCAGTCGGGGTCTTCTGAAGGCCTCCTCTGGCCATCAGCCACTTCAGAGGACCCTGCAACATGGGAACTGAGAGGGGGTCCCAAGAGCCTTTGTACCTTCTACCCCTCAACGGACCAGACACCCCCCTGTTCCTCATGTCTTCCTTGAACCTTGCGCCCCAATGGGTCAAGATGTTCAGTGCAGCTTTCAGGACAGGTAGGATGGTCCCCAGCCCCCTCTGGGGCCATCAGCCACATCAGCAACTGTAGGCTGAGTGACCTTAGTCAAATCACTGCACCTCGCTGGGTCATAGCACCCCTTCCACACCCTGTCTGACCTCTGAGGGCCCTTCCAGTGCCCACATCTGCAGGCTCAGAAGAAACAGAGGAACTGGAAGGATGTGGACACAAGTTTCCAGCTCTCACCACACGGACTTCTGGGTCTCTGAAAGCACCTGGCACTGGTTTGCACAATGTGGGGTCTTGAGTTGGGTGCTCCCCACTTGTCCCTGGCCTGGGACCCTCTCCCGGGCAGCAGGCAGGCAGCAGAGGTGGTCACCGCCATGGCTGTGCCCGACCCCCGGCCCCAGGGAGGCAGGGGTTGCAGCTCACCCTCAGGACAGGGTGTCCTCCGCACTGTACATCTCCTCATCTCCTTGGTGTCAGAGCAGATGGCATGGTCCCCCCCTGGGGCATGGAGCACCCTCCGTGTCCGCTCCTCAGAACCCCTCCGGAAACCACAGTGCCTCTTCTTCTTAGAGCAGGGCCCCCATGGGGACCACTCACTCATTTCACAGTGTGCTGGCAGGAAGCGAGGGAAGGAGAGAAAAGAAGGGGTCACATCTCTTCCTCTGGCCCAGAACACCCCAGGGGAGCTTCTCCCACCTGCTCTCTGCCTGGGGCTCAGGCCCTGAGGGCAGAAAAGCCCTGAGAGAAACCCCAGAGCGTGGTGGTGGGGGTGGGGGGGTAAGCTTTCTCTGGACAGCGCCCAGCGCACACTCCCTGGCCACCCTCCTCCTGGGATCCTGGACCCTCTGCCCGCAGTGCCCATGGTGCCTTACCAGGACTGCTGCACTCTGTGGTGCCATTGGCAGCTGCAGAGCCCTCGGGACAGTCTGGGTAGCAGCGGCCCTTGTGCAGGTATAAGCTCTCCTTACACTTGGTACAGAAGTTGTGGCTGAAGCAGGCCTCGCAATGCTCAATCTTGCATTCTGAGGAGAGGACCAAAGCGGGGGCATTTGGCTCAGCCTGGAATAGACACTTCCCCTCGTCCCCATCTTAACGCCCACCAGTCCAGGCCCACCCACACTGAGAGCAGGACAGTGGCTTGGAGCTGGGACCTGCAAGAGAGGAGTCTTGGGATGGAGGGAAAGGCAAGGACAGGGCCGGGGGAGGGGAGCGAGGAGGCTGATGTGGCCACTCACCAGGGTCAGCCAATTCCAACCCAAACCCTGGAACCTGAGGTGAGGCCCAAGAGAGCCAGTTTCAGAGGAGGAGGGCAGGGCCTTCTGGGATCAAGGAGGGTCCTAGCCTCTCATGGCATCCCAGGGATACAGTGACCCTCTGATTGTGGCTGTGTGGCTCCCTCTGCCCCCATTGTTGGGTATCCACAACACCCCAAACCCGGGATCTCTTCCAACCAGGTAAAAAGAATCAGTTTGGAGGAGGGGGAAACAATCCCAGGGCAAATTCCTCTCCCTCTGCAAGTGAGTTCCAGGAACCGCCTTGGTTAGGCTCTTGGGTCCCTCCCTGATCACCTACTGCCAGCTCTCTTTCCTCTGGGGAAGTGGGGGAGGGTGGGTTGCAGGGTTGGAGAAGCAGGCAGGGTCTTTCACAATCTCTCCCTTCCCTGATTGTGGGCGGGGCTAACTCCTTCCCAGTCTCTGGCACCTGGAGCCTGGGCTGCCAGGTTCCCAGGAGCAGGCACAGCCAGGAACTCCCCATCCCAAATACCCTGAGGACCAAGCGGGCAGCCCCAGGGTCCTACCTCCAACCTCACAAACTCTCCACCCCACCGCACCCTCCTCTGTGCCTCCTAGCCTCTGTGGCTTTATCTCAGCTTCTCTCTCCCTCCTTCCTTCTCTCATGCTCTGATTCCTGGTTTTGGTTGCAGGTGAAATAGAACAATAGCAGTTAGCATTTATTGAGTACCAGACAGAAAGGGCTTTACACATGCCTCTCACAACAACCCCAGGGGTAAAAACTAGTACTCTTATTTTAAAGGTGAGGTTTTGAGAGGTTGTAACATGCCCAAAGTCACACACCAAATAGGTAGCAGAGCTGAGAGTAGAACCCCAGTCGTTGTCCCTCCAGGCCTCACTGTCTCCCTCCAAAGGGTGTTGTGAGCTCAACTGACAGGAGATCTGGAAATGCATTGCAAACTTCAGTGCCCTGAACAAATGGGAGGGAGCGCAGGCTTTGCTCGTGGGACTGTGTTCACAGCATGTCCCCCAGGATGTCACAGCTAAGGCGGGATGGAAGTATGACAGTACAAGCCTTGAAGCACATGAAACAGTTGTTATATGGGAGAGGAACAGAGTGAGAAGGAGGGAGAGAGCAGGCTCCCTGGGGCTTGAATTCCTCTGCAGTCAGTAGAGCCAGTGGTGGTTTTTAAGCAGAAGTATGATGGGATAGGTTGTGTGTCTCAGAAGCATCTTTCTGGCTGCAGTGTGGAGGGGAGATTGAAGGGAATCAGATGAGGGTTGGAAGACACATAAACAGACTATTGCCATCGTCCAGGAGAGAGGCAACAGGAGCCTGGGTAAGGCGATGGCAGGGGGATAGACGGGAGATGGAGCAGGTACGATTCAGCTATTGGATGTGTGGGAGATGGCACACATGAGAGGCTGGCTATCAGGTCTATGGTTTGGGTGATGGCCTGGGACACCGGGATCTGTGGGAATACAGGTTGGTGCAGGTCTGGAGGGAGGAGATGCCGTTCTGATATGAACACACTGAGCTGGAAATGCAGAGGGGATATTGAAGGAGGATGTCTGGCTGCGGCCACATACTTGAATCAGAATTCCTATCGCACATCCTCGGGGTCCCCCAATCCTCTTGCTGGCTACCAACAGTTCCAACTCCCTCCCCCAGGATCCAGAGCCTCCGGTGCCCTTGTGCCCCCTGCCCACACTCACTGATGCACTTGTTCATGTCGGGGTTGCGGGCATCGAAATATCCAGGAGGGCAGGACGGCAGGCAGACGCCCACCTGGCGAATGTCGTTCCTCTCGAGCAGGATGAACAGTTTAGGCGAGCACTTGAGGCAGCCGTTGACCTCGGAGCAGAGCTCACAGCCTTTGGTGCAGGCCTGATTCCCCTCGGCGCTGACTGCAAGTGTGGAACAGGGGCGACAATGTGGCTGGAGGAGAGACGTCTCTTTCCCAGGCTCCCACAATGATGGGAAGTGAGCAGATGGGAGTTTCCTTCTACAGAATGAACGTGCTTCTCAGAAAGCCCAGGCCAGGCTGGCAGCTCTCTGCAAGGTTGCTTTATAAATAAACCTCCCCAGTGTCCTCTCAAGGGAACAGACCCTGAAGCCAGAGCTCCCAGCCACCCTAAACGCCTCCATAGCTCCAGGCACAACACAAGCTCACCCTCCAGGCTCGCAACACCCTCCCCAGAGAAGCCACAGAAGTGGCTTCATGGAACCTCCTCGTACCCTTTCCCGAGGAAGAAGAGCTCAGCCTCAGGTGTGGAAGTAGGGATTTTGTTTTAATCCTTGAGGAAGTTTTAAGGACAAGAGGGATAATAGGCTACCTGCTCAGAGACAGGAAGACAATGGGAAGAAACCCATGTCTAGAACAGTGGTCGTAACCAGAGACAATTTTGCTCCCCAGGGAACATTTGTCCTACTGGAGACCGGAGTTGCGACTGGCATCTGGGGAAGAGAGGCCAAAAATTCCCCTACACAGCCTACAGTGCATGTGGCCAGCCCCACAACAAATTATCAGGTTCAAACCGTTGGTGGTGCTCAGGCTGAGAAACCCTGGCTTAGAACCCGCCTCTGAGACAGTGTGATCTCCAGCCACAGCATGTCTCAGAGCTTCCATCTCCGTCCCTCAGCCACTTGTTGAACCAACCCCCACTGAGCCCCTCCTAGGTACCCCTTGCCCAGTGAGCGCTGGGGACAAGAGGCCTCACCCCGTCACTGATCTTCCAGTGGTGCAGACAGACCCGTGAACAGGCAAATGCTCAATCACAGGACCAAGCAATCATGGACCCGAAAAGAAGAGAGGGGAAGAGTCACAGAAGAGGTGCCATTTGGGTAAACTCTTGAGACGTTAGTAGAGATTTGTCCATTAGGAAAGAGAGATAAGAGATAAGGGCCCCCGAGGAGCAGGACCACAGACGTGTAAATCAACCCAAGGGGAATAGCAGATAATTTGGGGGAGCGGGCAAGAGGGGTAGGAGAAAAGTGGTGAAAGATACGGAGTCCTGTCCTGAGGAGCCTCTAATATCACGCTAAGCAACTTGTACTTGATCCTGCCAGGCTGCATTTCCCCAAGAATATTCCCTGGAACATCATTCCCCTCCATGTTCCGAGGGGACCGTGGAGAAAAGGTCACTGAATCAGGGAAGACTGAGAACCACAGGGTCCAACAAGTGGAACAGGATTCTTTACTTCTTACACCCTTTCTTATGCTCCTCTGCTGAGTGCCTCTCCAAGACGGGGACAGAGAGTTGCATTTCCCACACATTTGGCCACAGAACCCTTGTTTTACAGAGTTTTCTTGGGACCTTTCTGAGAGCTGATTAGCTGACAGGGAGCCACTGGCAAGTTTTAAGCTGGAGCAAGACCTGGTCTGATTGGCATGTTGGAACGGTGCTTCTGACAGCCTGGATGGAGCCCAGAGACTGAAGGACCATGTGGAAGGAAACTGACCATCAGATCATCCTGGTGAGAACGTCTTAAAATTCGGTTCAGTGGAGATGGAGAGAAAAAGACCTCAGAGATGCTTAGAGAATATGATCAGCACGCCACGGTGACCGGTAGGAGGGGAGGAGTCTGGGGCGAGTCCCAGCATTCTGGCCCCAGGTACGGGTGAACAGGGAGGCCAGTCCCTGAAAGAGGCCCCTGGGAAGAAAAGCAAGTTGAGAAGTAAAGAGGTGAAGGAGAGTAGTATGAGTCCCTTAGGAGGAGCCAGGCAGCGAGAAACTATAGATACAGGCGGGAGGCAGGGAGCTGGGGGAATCGGAACAGAGATGGCAGGAGATCACGCAGGGCCCAGAGCTCAGGCTTCAGAGTCACTCGGGCAAAACACTGCATCTTCTGTGCCTCCCCCGCCCCCAGAAAGGGAGATGAGGATGCTGTGGGAGGAACACCTGCTCCAGGAAGGGGCCCTGATTGCAGGAGAATGAGGAAGAGGTTGGAAGGTGAGCAGAGGGAAAAAGAGAATAACAAATGCAACAAGAACAAAATCACAATCATAATAATGGCAGCTGATTACGAAGTGTCCAACACTCGTTCGGTGGCCGCTCTCAGTGCTTTAGAGGTATTGACTCATTTAAGCCTGACAACCCACGAGGTAGGTATTATTATTTTCTTTTTAATCCTCATTTTTACAGATAAGGAAACGGAGATGTTAAATGACGTGAACAAGGTCTCACAGCCAGTATGTGTCCCAGGCAGAGAAAAGAGGGTTTGAAGGCGAGTGATGGGACAATGGGAGTTGACATGGACAGTGACAGGCAGGGCTAGACTGATTGTTTTAAAAATTTAGAATTTATTTGTATAGAGTCAACGTTATTTAATCAATCAATACTTTAAAAAAATTAGTATTGTTCTTGTTGGTTTAATTATTATGAGAGGAAAATTATTCCAAATGTTATATTGGAGTCATGAGAGAGCCCTTGGGATTATTTTTCCACTTGGGGCCTTTATGCAGCTATATTACAAATTAATAAATCACTGCGGATATTAGGTACCATTTCTACTTCAAAGATATTAAATCCTCTATTACTCAAGGATTTCACTTAATTCATTGTGGAAATGAATGCTCCCTCTTGGTTTTTGCCTTGGTTTCAATAACTGAAGTCATCCAGGTGTCCCATTTGCAGCCTCTACAGCTATGTCCATCATCGTTTTTTCCTTCCTTATCACTTTTGTTAAGGACAGACTTGCAAAAAGCCTTCTCAGAATGCTGCGGCCTGCCTCCCATTCAACCAACAACAAATCTCGGAGTGCATTTTCCTTCAGATCTGTCAGTGACACAACAAGAAAAAGTATGGCACACGTGGGCGTCTGAAATTAGTTCAGCGTAGCTGGAATCTGGAGTCCGCGGTTAGACCTGAAGCTGGAGAGGGAAACAGGGCCCAGACGAGGAAGGGTCTTAAGTGCACATGGAGGAGTGTGGACAACGAGCAAGCACTGTGGGTTTAAACTAAGAGCCATGGTCAGGATTCCATTTTAGGAAGATCACTGCTGTGGAGAGAATGGGTTGGATGGAAGGGAGAAGACACACGAGATATGCAGGCCAGACAAGACAAGGTGATGTCAGGAAAGAACAACTGAGGATGGCGTGGAGGTGCTGGGCTTGGGTGACAGGATAGCTGTGGGCTCTTCACTGAGGAGGAGGAGCAGGTTTGGGTGCGGATATGATGAGTAGTTGAGTTTTAGATTGTTGAGGTTGTGGTTTCTGTGGGATACCCAGGGGAAGGTGTCTGTTAGGCAGTTGAACCTGTGGGTCTGGAACTCAAGAGAAACATTTAGGCTGGAGATGGAGACATGGAGTCCTTAACATATAAATAGTCGTCAAAGGCATGGAGGTCCCTGAGATGGCAAGGACAACGGGTGAAGAGAGTGAGACTAGGAATTAGAAATTTAAGAGAAGGACAAAAAACGGAAGGCTAGCTTAGAGGCTGAGAAGGAGCAACCAGACGGAGAGGGGACACTCAAAAGCACATGGTATCATGGAAGCCAAGAGAAGAGTGTACTCAACAGGGGACGGAGGCATCACATGGCAAATGCTGCTCAGGTGTCATGTAAAGAACAGCAAGAAACAGGTGGTTGGTACTCTGGGTGGGGGTGGAGAGCAGGGGCAGTAGTTAAGCAGGAAAAGTAAGGTGAGGAAAGAAGGCCATCTCATTTCAGGAAACCAGCTGTGGAAAGGGGGAGAGAACTCAGGGATCCATTCTGGTCGCTGTCATTGTGGTTAAATCCGCGGGAGGAGAAGCATCCAGGGCAGAAGCTGTGCAGCTGGAGAAGAGGGCCAAGGGCTGAGGCCTGGGCAATACTCACAGTCCACAGACAAGCAGAGGAAGAGGGGTGCAGAGAGAAGCTGAGAAGGAATCATAGAAAGGTGGGAGGGGACTGAGAGAGAGAGGGAATAGAAACTGTTGGAGAGACCACAGGGACCAGGGCGGAGAGGAGATCACGGCCAGTGAGCTCTGAGGCGAATCTGGGAGGCTTGCCTTAGGAGGTGACCTTGACAAGGGCAGTTTTGGTGGAGTGGCAGGGGTGAAAGCCAACCCACAGTGCACTGAAGAGCAGAAAGGCTCGACGTGGGAGTAAAGCGAGAGGGACAGAGAGGGTCCAAGAACATAGAAAGAGAGAGGGAAGAGACCAGCTGGGAGCAGAACTATGACCACAAGACCAGAGGTAGGCTAAAGGCCTAAGCATGGGGAAGGTCCAGACACAGGGCTCAGGTGGTAGGACTGGCCTTGGGCTTGAGGTCAGGATCCAGGACAAGGGACTAGGGGGTTGAGCTCCATGAGGTTTTGGGGCTCTGAAGGAGGAGAGGGGTTACGTGATTAGCAGGGGTTACTTCAATGAGGAAAAGGATGCTTCTCAAGGGGGTTAAGAACCGAAGGGTGTTCTCAGCTTAGCAAGGCAAATGGATGGGCAGGGAGGGGATGGAGAGCCAGAGGGTAGGGAGGCTCTGTGTGTGCGTCCAAGGAAGATAGTGGGTGTTGCATAATGATTTAAAGGGAAAAGCCAAGACTCGTTCATTCTGTGGACGTTTACTGCACATCTAACACATGCCCAGAGCTGTGTTAGGAGCGGGGAATGTGGAAGTACAGCAACACAGGCCCACCTAGGAGTGTGGGAAGCAGGTGGCTGTGCGCTGCGGTGAATGGAGGAGCAATGAGGGCACTCCCTTACCTAGCCGGCTAGGTGAAGAGGGTGCGCCCGTCAGGAGGCAGCCTGTGCAAAGGATCTGAATGTCCTCGAGCCTCCACGGAATGGAAACTAGGACTTTATTCTATTGGCAAAGGGACCACAGAAGGGCATGGTCAGATTCACAGTTTGACAGGCTCCCTGAGGCTCCTGTGCCTATGATGGCGGTGAGGGTGGGGGAAAGTGTGCAGGGGAGCAGCCCTGCAAGGCTATAGCATGGCCAAGGAAGCTGGCTCAGTGTGTGTGGGGGGTGGGGTGGGGTGTGTGTGTGTGTACATGTGTGGGGGTGTGTATATGTGTGCCTGTGTGAGCATGTGTGTATATGTGTGTGTGTGTGCGTGTGTGTGTGTGTATATGTGTGCCTGTGAGTGCATGTGTGTGTATATGTGTGTGTGTGTGTGTGTGTGTGTGTGTGTGTGCAGAAGGGCTCAGAGAGGGGATGGAGCCTCCTTCCCAACTTCCTCACACATCCCCCTCACACAGCTCAGCCCTCCCTAACCACCCTGCCTTCTCCCCCGGCTCCCAAGCACTGAGGGAAGCCCACTTCACTGAGCCAGGAAGGCAAGGCTGTGGCCTCCTCGATTTCTCTGTTGCTTCTCCTCCTGCTCCATCCTTGTCCAAAACCCTTCAGGTTGATATTACTGTAATCAGGCCTTGCCCCAGGGTAGCTTAGAGCCCCTGTCTCCCTGAAGACTGGCTTCTGGCCATAGTCCCTCCTCTTAAAGGGACTTGATTTCTCACAGTTCCCCAACCTTCTCATCTCCAGGGATCTTTCTAAAACCAAAACTCTGAAGGTGTCACACCCCTGCCTAAAATCCATCCATAGTTCCCTAGGCCTGCAGAATTAAGACTCAGCTCCTCCACCTGTCCTAAAAAGTTCCCATGAGCAGATCCCACCTGCCTCATCTCGCAACACTGCCCTTAAGCAGTATGGAAATATTTTTGTTTCTCTGGGCACATCACACTACTTCACACCTCTATTCCTTTATACAAGTTGGTCCTTCTACCTGGAACACTCTCTGCTTCCTCCTGAGCCTGACTAACTTCTTCAAGCCTCAGCACTAAAGTTACCTCCTCTAGGAAGTCTTCCCTGATCTCACCTCCCTGCAGAAACTGAATGGACTATATCTCTGTGTTCCCACACCCCCAGTACTTGAATCCATTGTGGTAGACATCAACATGTGTCATTCTTCACTGCTAATATATCTTTTCCTCCCACTAGAAAGAGCTTTGGAAGGCGGAGCCTATCTTATTTCTGAATGGTAGCCCAGTGAAGGGGTGAGGACCCACAAAGGGATGGGGATTCCCCCCAGAATGTAGGGCTGAAGATGTGGTGAGTGAGGCAGAGGCTCGGGAAGAGGGTACACAGATGAAGCTCACTGTGTGTTTGATAGAGTCTGGGGAGAGGGATTGGATAGGAATGGGGGCTTGGGGTGGATTGGGTGAAGGTCAATGAGGGGTAGAGAGGAACTCGCCAGGACCCAGAAGAGGGATGACCTTGGTATCTAGCCTTCGAGGAACTAGATTCAATAAGAGACCTGAGTTAAATTAGTGGGAGTGGGGTGGGAGGTGACAGAGAATGAGACCTCAGTGAGGCAAGGGCCCTTCTCAGGCTTCACACTCTCCCAGTTGATGTATCTATTCCTGTAGCCCAGGGTCATCCTGGGGCACGCCCCCCAGGAAGCTCTAGCATTCTTTAACTCAACTGGGAGCTTAGTTTAGACCTTCACTCTTTCTCACCTGGGCCCAAGTAGACTGAACTGGCCTTTTGCCTCCCACCTCAAGCCACCTCCCCTCACCCCTTCCTGCAGCTGGAACATGCTGCGTCTCTGATTGAAACCTCTCCGTGGCTCCTCATTACCCACAGCTCAAGTCAGGTCAAGTACAGACTCCTCAGCCTGACACGTACAAAGCAGTCCACCATCTGACCTCTGTGGCGTGGTCCCCCCAGGATGCTCCCTCAGCCCCAGGCAGCTGTGGCTGCTCTATCCTCTGGGGTGTTGGGCTTTTTATTTTACCAGCACAACCCTTCCTTTCAACAGAAAAGATTCTCCATGTATGAAACAGACATGAGCACAGCTGGCCCAGTTAAAGCCCTAGGCTCCCCGGAACTCTGCTTAGAAACTATTTCTCCAGCTACTGCTACTAGCTGTACCCCATTTCCTGAGCAAACAGTCTCAGCCTCCGCCCAGCTCCACACCTGTGCACGTGCTGGTCCCTTGGCCTGAATGCCCTCCCCCTCCCCTACCTCCTACACCTTTGCCAAGAGATCACCTACTGGGCTCTAAAAACAACTCAGGAGGCACTGGCTCTGGGCCCTCCCAGCCCTTCCCCCACCCTCAGGTTGCTTCCTGTTTCCTCCTCGCAACTTGACACTAGATTGAAATTGTCTCTTCCCCTGCCCTTCTCACTCAGGGACTCCTCAAGATTCATCTCTGTGACCCAGGTCCAGCCTCTGTAGATTCCAAATGGATGTTTGTGGAATAGCCCAAGAAATGAATTGGGGGGGGGGGGGACTCTACAAGTCAGTGTGAAAGGGGACAAAAACTTCAGGTGGAAAACAGTGCAGCGAGAAGGGCCAAAAAAGGGGTCCGGCTTCTGGAGGAGTCAGGGTTTAGTGAAGGAAGGGGGCTTCATGGGGGGCGGGGTAAGACTGAGCAAGGGGGCCCAGGAATCCTGTAGAAGGGTCTTGGTAAAGGGAGGGGGCACTGAAGGTGAGGGCGGGTGAAGGGCAGGAAATCCAGGTAGGAAGGCAGTCAGGAGAAGGTGAGGGCCAGTGAGGGTGAGTGAAGAGGGTGCTCAGGGTGAGGGTGGGTCCTCGGTGAGTGGAAGAGGAGAAGGACGCCCTGCCAGGGCTCATAAGTCATAGCCACGGAATTATGTGCTCAACTTCTCCCTCTCCATGGAGGGGGAGACCATCAGTCACACCCGAGATCAGCCATTTCTGGGCTCAGAACTGATGTGTGGCTTCGGATCAGAGCTATAGCAGGTGGTCGTTGGTGGCTCTACCAACACGCAGTCACAAGATGGTGGACAGAGTCCAGAGACCTGAGGCTCATATACCTAGCAAGCTACCTGTGCCCCGCTGGCTACACAGCGCATGGTCTGGAGGCCACACACAGCTGTCTCACTCCTCTCTCTTCCCTCCCCCACTTCCCCTGACACCCGAGGGCAAAATGGTCCCCACATTGTTTATATAACAATGACATGCATCCCCAAGTCAACATGTAGCTTGATATTTCACCAAGTTTTCACTATATATCTCTCTCATCTCACATAAGCCTACCTATATTCCTATACAATGACACTGGCAGCTTTACGGTTATTATTTAATAAGTATTGCCTAGCAACATCCACCATCCTCAGCTCTCTCTGAGCCCATGTCTCTCTTAGACCCTCGCTGCACCTGGAGTCTTTCCCCCTCACCTTACCCCAATCTCACATCTCACCACCAAGGATGTCTGTCACTTACACCACTGGGTTATTGCTGCCAAGGCTGTGGGGTGTGGCTGCAGCGAAACTGTCAAAATTACTGCATTCGATTGGCCATTGCTGGGACTGGGCCCTTTCTGATGGCCAGAGCAGTTCTCTTTTTGTACAACAGTTTAGAACAACAGGTCTCCTGGCCCTGGTTTAGGTGGAGTGTGGACCTGCACGTGTGAGTGGTTCCTCTCATACTCTCTGTCTCATCTCGGAAATTGAGGAGACTGATTACAAACCGCTAAACCGCATCTGGCCGGTGGAGTCCAAAATACTGGCGGCGACAGATGAGAAGGGAGGAAAACCAAGGCCTCGCTGCTGATTAAACCTAACCGTCTCTAATTGTTTGTTAAGACAGGGATTTTCAGCTTCACCAGTTCTCTGAGCTTCTCTCCCCGGGTTCTGCCCTTGGCCGCTCCCGTGGGGACCCAACCAAACTCTGCTGCCTTTCAACTTTTACTGGAGGCCTCAGTCTGCAGCCCTCAAAAGTGAGCTAAGAGGTGGCTGGACCAGGCTTCAGAGGAGCTGCCTGCCTATGGGTGTGACATCTCGGATGGCGGATGTAAACACAGGCCTCCACCCCACTCCCTACGTGTGTCTCTCACATGCACTGGCCACGCCCACAAAATAATGAGCAGGTACAGAACGCCCATCACTGGAGAGTTTAAGCAGAAGCTGGAGGACCTAAATTTTGGGAGCACCTAAGACAGGGCTCTATGAGGGACAGTGGGGGCACTGGGCACAGGTTCATCCTGAACTCGATCAAGCTGTTTTCAAGAAGACTAGACTCACAGGAATCAGAAGACCTGGGTTACAATACGGACTGTGTGTCCGTAGGCCTGTCATCTCTTCCCCTTTCTTAGCTTCACTTTCCCCATCTGTACAATGATAGGATTTATTTTATTTTAAGCTGTGAGAACTCTTTCTTTCAATGAGATCTTATATGGAATCTTACAGAAAACAGGGAGGAGCCAAGTTTTTCTGGTCGGAGGGGCGGTAGGGCCTGTCTCCTGCCCACTTGCCTTCCCTTCACCCCTCCTCCTCCCCAGTGCAGCTCCTTGCTTCCCACTGGACAGGGTTAAAAACCACAGGGGTGGACAGTCTCCTGAGCCTCCTGTCCCATGGCGCCTGCCCCATTATCTGGGCAGGGAAGACTTGTGGCCACCACCAAGCTGGGCAAAGTTCCTGTCCCAAAAGGGTTGCACGTCAGCCACCACTAAAAGAAAGGGCCCTAAACTGTCAGTAAAAAGGGAATCAAACACCCTGGGGCAGGGCCAGGACACATCTCCACAGATAGCACATAAAGCTGGTGTTATGTCCAAGGGCACAATCCACACACTGGATCCTCAGGACAGAGGGGTTACTATAGAAAGCAGAGTCTTCAAAGGGGGAAATAGACAAAGTGAGGAATCTACATGGTGGGCACTCTCAACAAATTAACCCACAAACTGGATAATCCACAAACAGGACAATCTGTTGAGCAATCTACACATCTGTAATAGACAAAGTAGAGCTCGGCAACGGTCACCACAGAATGAAGCCACTGAGGCCCGTCCCCAGGTGGCCCCCTCCCACGCCCATGGCTCCTCGCCCTGCCCTGTCGTTACTCACTCCGCCTCTGTCTCTTCCCTTTGATGCCCCGGCCGCCAGCAGAGAGATGCATCCAGCTCAGAACCAGGGCCACCACACACAGCCCAAGCCGCATAGTCACTGGCCAGCTCTAGGCCCCTGGTAGGAGGGGTGGTCTCTGGGGCAGTGGATGGCGCAGGGCTCTTGCTAACGCCTCCGGGGCTGGGTCAACAGCAGGAGGCCCAGGCCTGGGCCACGTCCCAAATCCACCATAACCTCAGGTGGGGACAGAGTGGTTGTAGGGAGCCCACTTCTCCATAAGGAGGTCCAGAGAGCTTTCCTCAAAGGCACTTGGGAATGTCACATGGGAGAACTCGTCACTTCAGCAGGGACACCTCCAAAACCCAACCTGTTGTGGGAGGAGAGAGAATGATTAATTCCAGGGTACTATGGGGTATCCCCAATTTATGCCTCCTATACTGCCATGTGGTCTCCTGCCCAGGAGACTATGAGAACTCAGAATGTTTGAACATTACAAGTTGCCCACCTGGCACCCCCGTAGAAGAAATCTGTTCCTTTTCCTATCTTGCAGAATTCCCTAACCTGGGACTAGAGCTGGCTACCCAAGCAGCTGGAATGTGGTGGACCCTCAAACTAAACTTCTGGATCATTGGGAACCAGCTGATCCCTACCCAATATTGGCCAGTTCTAACTGGAAGTCCTTCTTTAGGTCTACACTATAGACCTCATGCTGCAGTGATATCATGTCTGTTGAAGAGGAGCTCTCTCTGTCCTTCTGTGACTGACCCCTCAGCTTTCTCTTCCCAGTGTTGCGTCACCCCTATGCCTTTCACCTATCCTGGAGCTAGAGCAGTGGCCCCTGACAAGCTGGCAGACTCGGCGTAGCCCTCTGGGCTTGGAGGGAGAAAAGGAAGTAAGGCTTCCCCGGCCACAGAAACTCTGACACAGCAGGCCTGGTGGGCCTGGCCTTTGTGAGGGGATAAAAGAGGCAGCTATGCCTGCTCTGGCCAGAGACATAGAGAATGGGGATAATCCCCAGCCCAGTGAGAGCCAGGTCTCCGGATGGCTGGCTGGGTGATGGGGGCAGGGGGAGCTAGTCCTTCCCCAACAAAATGTGTCCGGGAAGCTGGAGCCCAACCTGGGAGTCAGAGGATGGAACCCCAGTGCACACTCACAAGATCGAATGCACTCACCGCAGAGGCCAGCCCAGGCATTGCTGAATACCAACGTCCCCTCACGCAGGGATAGGAGGAAACAGGGAGCCTTCAGGAAGCTTTGTAGATGCCAGGGAAGGATCTCCCTCCCACCCACTGGTTAGATGCCTTTGGACAAGTTGCTTAGCCTCTCTGACCCTCAGAGTCCTCATCTATAAGACCGGGATAAATATGCCTATTTCACAGGCTTGCTCTGAGTTGGCCGAGTTTTGGCTTACGAATGAGAAATCTGAATTGCTGGAGTAGAGGTGCCCTTCCCAGCCCCTGTCCCAACCATCTCCCCTTTTGCCTCTCAGAGAGGCCCCAGAAGAGCCCACCTGCATGGCAGATAAATCATGATTCCACAGGGAATATCAGCACCTCCCTCCTCAGCCTCTCCCACCGGCTTTGAAGGCCAGACACACTCAAGTGGTTAAGCTGCCTGTGAGAAGTGTTTACATGAGGCTGATGGATCCCACCTGGCGTTGGGGCCGGAGCCAGCAAAGATGCCCCCAGCCACCCTTAATGCCCTGTGAGCTGCCAGCCCCTACCTTCTCCTCTAGTACTCCCTGTATGACCTGCAAAAGCCTTCCCATTCCTCCCCACCCCCCACTACACACTTCCATCACCTTGAGTTTATCAAACTGGGGTCTTTAGCCCCAAGTACATAGTCTCAGAGGTTTGCCATAGAGCATGACAGTCAAGGGCATAAACTTCAGAGTCAGACTGCCTGGCTTCCAATGTCGGCTCCCCTGCTTGTTAGCTGTTACCTTGAGCTAATTGCTTATCGGATCAGAACCTCAGTTTCCTTATCTGCAAGGGCGTTGTTGTTTTTTATAGTTTCAGTGAGTTAATACATGAAACTGCTTAGAATGATGCTTGGCACATAGCGAGGACGCAACAATGTTCATTGTATTTCCTATGACGGAGACTTCACTTTGTGGCCGCATTCCAATGGTCATCTAAGAAGCAATATAAACTGTTTCTGTTATCATCTAGATATGAATCTGAACACTGAGCATTGTTATGCAATGTCCATAGTTACATTTATCTGTATCATTGATCACCTGGACCCCAGCGTGATCCCTCAGAGTGAGAGCGTTAACCTTTAATTGCAGCATTTCTCAAACTGAGGTCAGAGGACCCCAGGCAGATAGATCCTCGGGGTACCATCAGTCTTTACACTGGACAGACCCTGGAGAAGACCACCTGAGAAACACCTGGTGTTAAACCCTGGGTCTGTGAGACGGGTCTCCCCTCTGGGGTCCTTGGCACAGAAAAGGTCTCTTCCGCACCTCGGCACGCCCTGGGCCTGCCCTGCACCAAGCGAAGCGGCCACTTCAGGATTAGTGCTCAGCAGAGGTTAGCTGCCTTCCTCTACTTCCCTCTAATTCCCTGCCACTCCCCACCAATCCTCCCAGGTCTTAGCTTTCAGCCTGCTCTTGCCATGCTCACCCAAGTCCTGGCCCACGCCCACTCGTAGCACCATTGAACCAGGATCTCAGCTACCATGTTTCCCTGAAAATAAGACTTAGCCAGACCATCAGCTCTAATGCGTCGTTTGGAGCAAAAATTAATATAAGACCCAGTATTATATTAATTCTATTCTATTCTATTCTATTCTATTCTATTCTATTCTATTCTATTCTATTCTATTCTATTCTATTCTAAAGACCCGGTCTTATAGTAAAATAAGACAGGGTCTTATATTAATTTTTGCTCCAAAAGACACATTAGAGCTGATGGTCCAGCTAGGTCTTATTTTTGGGGAAACACGGTAGGAAATGGGGAGGAGGGTCTAGATCTGAATGTCACTGGAGCAAGTGACACTGGTCTCTCTCACCCATCACTGGATGGGAAGAGTTTCAAACACTTGAAAAAAATATGTACAGATAGAATCAACTCTGAAAAGGACCTAAGAGTTTATTAGACCAGGGGTACAAGCAACAAATAGGAAGGAAATTGCATGTGTGCATGTATGTGAGGGGGGGAAGGAAGCGAAGGGCAAATGCCCCATTTAAAGGGAGCATACGCTGTTCAATTCCAGTTGGTTGTTGATAGGCAGAAATAATGACTCGATATTGCCAGATACGATTTTTTAAAAGTTGAAAATTCAGAATTTTATGTGAAATCTGATTTTAAAAGCTGGATGGGTCCCAGACTAGGAACCCTGCAGTACCAAGCCCCAGCTCATTCCTGCCCTTCCCCACCACACACACACACACACACACACACACACACACACAACCACGTGGGCTAGAGCTGCCAAAGGTGATAGGAGCTGATGACTTTCTTTTAAAGTAGCCTGCCTCATTTCTATTAGTTCCCTTGCCCCTTAGGTTATATGGCAGAAGCAATTCATTTTTTGAGGCCCATTAGTCTTCACAGGCAGAACCAGCAATGGAAAGTGCTGGCAGTGATCAAGGTCTCAGGCATCTGTGGGGGGTGAGGAAGGGCATTTTGTCTCAGCCAGGGTGGGAGTGAGGGATTCACATTCACCACGGACCTGCGCCACCTGCCATGTGCTAGGCCCTCATTTACTCCTCAAGGAGGAAAGTAAAATTCTTCCCCTTTTACTGGCACTGACTGAGAGGTTAAGGGTCTTGCACTTACAAACCTCATCAGTGACCAGCTACTTACTAGGACTGGGGAGCTGGAGGGCGGGGCAAAGAGCAGGGAGCTGGTGGGTGTGGGGCCCGAGCCAGCTTAGGGACTAGACCCACAGAGATGGGGAAGGGGCTGGAGGCAAAGGCAGAGCTCGGGTGGGAGACCGAGGAGAGAGGCCACTCGTGCTAGGTGGTCCGGGGAAGGGGAGGGCACAAGCTAGGGAGGGGGACACAGCTGGGGGTGGAGGTGAGGGCGGGGACTCAGTCCCCCCCAGAGGGCTGGAATACCTTTCACCTTCTTGCCTGCAACACTATCAGGATAAATTGGTATTCCGTCCGGGGCCGGACACAGTCCCAAAAATGTAAACCATCCACATCATTTCTCATTAGGCCTCCCCAGGACCCGCTACGGGTGTAGAGTTTTGGGGGCAGTGGGCTGGCGGGTGGGGGCAGAAGACTTGCTAGATGGAGGGCGGGACCAAGTACTTGCTCGCCAGACCCGTGGGGATTAGTGCCCCTGCAGCTAAACCAGGTGCCCCCCACCCCCGCCCCCAACACCAAGGGCAGCGGGGAAGGCTCCCGGTCGTCCCTCCGTCACCGCTCCGAGCGTGCAAATTCTCCCCTCCCCACCATCCCGAAGAGGCCCGACAGGTGCAGGGGGAGGGGAGACCTGAAGTTACCCGACTGCCCCCGCCCGCCCCCCAAATCCAAGAGTACTCTCCAAGTCCGAGAGACCGGTTGCATAAGAAAACTCCTGCCCCCAAGTGCACGTACTGAAAACCCTCCCTTGCCCTCCGGAGCCCGGGGCGAACACACAGCCCCCACCTCCCCCCCAACCAAGCAATGTCATCCTGCCCCGCGGGCCACGGAGCCGCGCCACCTCGCAGCTCACGGGGGCCGCCGCGCAAGCTGCCTGCCACGTCGGACCCGGGCCCGGCCTGCAGGACTGGGGTGTGGATAGGTAACCAGGGGCCGTAGGACCAGGAGAAATCCGAGGTGATGAGACCAGGAGTCAAAGTTTCTGAAATGCGGGTGGTGTCGAGTAGGGCTGGCGGACGTGGGGAGTTCCGAACTACAAGTGAAGACGATCATCGGGGCTGCGGGGTTGAGGGGAACCCGAGGTAGCAAACGGAAGGCGGCTGCCCACTGGCTGGAGGGATGACGCGGGCGGAGGGCAGCAGGATTTGCAGGAGGTGCCCTCTCCTGCCCGCGCTGACCAGAGGGCAGTCAGAAGTCCCCTTCCTCTTGCTGTCTGGCCCCGCACTCAGCTCCGCCAAGCCCCGACGGGAGGGCCCGCGGCACCCCAGGCCCCGGGGAAAGGGGCAGGAGGGTGGAGGACCGGGCAGCTCAGGGGGCACTCACCTCCACGCTGCCAGCTGCGGCGGGGGCAGGCCCGGGAGGGGCGAGGGCGCGGCCGGCTCACCCGCCAGCCGTACGACTGTCCCGGGCTCCCGGCTCTCCCGCGCTCCGCCCGCGGGTTCCCAAGTTGCTCAATCTGCGGGCGGCTCACGCCCTCCGGGGCCAGCGCCCCACC
This sequence comes from Rhinolophus sinicus, assembly GCF_057876585.1. Lineage (NCBI taxonomy): Eukaryota > Metazoa > Chordata > Mammalia > Chiroptera > Rhinolophidae > Rhinolophus > Rhinolophus sinicus. The sequence continues at coordinate 26,202,449 of NC_142514.1, forward strand.
CGGCGCATCGGTCCTCTGGGGCGGCGCGGCTCGGTCCGGCCCCAGCTCTCCGCCGCGTCCCTCTTGGCGGTCCGCTCCCGGCTCTCCTCCCGGTGCGCGTGCTTTCCGTCGCGCCTCCGCTCGGCCGGAGCTCCCAGCCGGGAGAGGAGCCAGTCCTGCGCTCGCACGAGGGAGGGAATCCCCCCCTTTGCAGTCCCACCTCCGGGCCGGCCCCCCTTCCCGGGATCCACAGCAAAAAACGGACTGGAGCGCCAGGCCCGGGAGTCCGTAGCCCCCTCCCGCACGCCCTTGCCCGCGGCTGGGACGCTGCGCTGGGAGCGCAGGGCTGGCAGCCGCACGTGTGCGCTAGACCCTGGCGCAGACCCTCAGCCCTTATTCTTCTCCTCCCCCCGCCCTGCATCCCGGGGATTCCACGCAGCCAGAGCAGACGCCGCAGCTCCAGGCATCCTCAGGTCAAAACAGGGCCGAGGAGCCTCGGGAAACCTCAGTTTCCCTATCAGGATCCCGGAAAATGACAAGGAACAAGCTCAGCCGGGTCTGTTGTCCTGGCCACGCCCGTCTCCTCTCAGGGTCCAGTCTTCAGAGCATCTTCCCAGTTCAGAGAAAACGTGAGGCTATAAGACGGATCCCTAGAACCCAGGTGAGGACACTTCCACACCAGAACTGGTGTAGGAGAGTGAGGGAACCTTTGAAATAAAACCCAAATTCAAATCCCTACTCAATCATTTACCAGCTGTGTGGCCATGCCTAACTTACTCAATCTCTCTGAGCTTTGGGGTCTCATCTGTTTTGAGGATTCAGTGAAGTGAGAGGTCCAATTGCCTGATAAGTGGTAGGGGCTCCATAAGTGTTTGTGGAATGAGCCCTGAGGGGCTGCAGACACCTGCAGGGACCCGGATGATGTTGCAGCCAAGCCTGAAGAAGACAGGCAGGGAGACTCACTTCTTAGGCTGGCACCCAGCAGCTCTCCAGCCTCCTTTCAGAGCGGGTAAAGGAAAATGGGCTAAAACTGTAGTTAGCAGGAGTTAAGTTAGAGCAGAAAAGCTATACTGATTGTGTGTGTGGAGGGGGTAGAGGTGGTGGGTAATGAAGACAGGCTGTGGAATCTCCTTCTCAGGAGAGGAGGGGAAAACACTGACTATTGAGACAAGAGCACAGAGTCTTTTACAGTGACAGGGGAATGGATGGAATGACCCTTGGTGTGCCTAATGGCCAAGGAACAGGGATGGTGGAGGGCACGAGAAAGTGGCGCAGTTGGGTCCCAAAGGCACTGTGTCTGGGCTCAGTCAGCCAGAGCATTGCCAAGTTTGCAGGAGGCAAATAGTCACTTCCGAGTTGGTCCTGGGCCCCCTCCAGCCCCCATCCAGCCCCTCCCTTCTCCCCTCTACCCTGAGCCTTCTCTAGGTCTCACTGGCCCTTGGCTCTGCTCCGTGCCTAATCAAACAGCCCCAAATGCTGAAAACTCAATGTTTATTTTATTTTATTTTTTTACACACTTGCATAACTCCCCGACAAGCCACGCCAGGCGTTGGGCTTTTTGTTTGGCTTTATTTTGTTGCATTTAGGGAAAAAGAGAGAGAGAGAGAAGAGAAGGAATAACACAAACCACCCAGCCCTAGAAGCTGTCTTAGGCCAGGCAGTGGGCTCAGATTTCCTGCCTGAGGAAGTCTGTGGGAGTTAAAGGGGCTCACTTCTAGGCTCAGGAATGAGTGAGAAAGGGAAGAAAGCCACCTGGGTCGGAGAAGATAATGAATTAGAACCATGTGACAACGATGGATGAGTAATGAAGAGCATTTCTTGTGCATCTAATATATGCCAAGCACTGTGCTTGCTTATATATCGTGACTTAAGTTTGCAACCATTTTGCTTTCTTTTTTCTTTTTCTGTTTATCTTATAAATGTGAGTTCTGAGCCTTAAAGAGGTCAAGTCGTTTGCTCAGAGACATATGACCTGCAAGTGGCCAGCCCAGTACCGTACTCAATGACTTGTAATTTCCCTCAGAGAGCCGTGTTGCCCCGAGTGTGCATATGCTCTTCATTCTGCCTAGAAGTGCTTTTTTCTCTGAGCTTTCTCTTACCATCCTTCAAAACGCCTCCATGAAGTTTCACCTGGCCACTGTGCACGTCTGCCTCCCGACCACGTATAGACTGTACATTACTCATCACCAGCCTGCAACTGTCTTCCCCACTGAGCTCCTTAGGGCAAGGACTGTGTCTGACACGTCCTTATGGTCCCAGCACCCTGGACATACTTAATTGACGTTTAGTGAACTGAACCCCCGAGCAGCCAGGATTGTACCTTTTGTAAACCCTGCTAGGTGATTCAGATGACGTTATTCACACGGCGTCCCAGGTCACTACCACTACTCACCTGGGCCAACAGCATCATCCTCATTAGATGACCAAAGGCCAGGGGACCAGACCAGTAACTCCTAGAGATCAACAAAGTTCTTTATACTTTATGTCATCCTTGACTAGGCAAAAAACGATTCCACCACCTGCATTATCACTGGATCAGTATACTTTTAGTTACAAGTAATACAAGACCAAATCAGAATAACTCAGACAGCTGGGTGGTTCATTATTTCATGTATCAAGAAGGGCTGAGATGGGAATAATTAAGTAGCTCAGAGGCCACATCAGATTCTCTCCTATATTCCTATTCTACCATCCTCGGTGTGTTGGCCACTAACTATCCTTATGATCACAAGGTGGCTGCAGCAGCTCCAGACACTACGTCTTTATCAACCAATTCCAGCTGTCTCTTTTAAAGACTTCACTGGCACTTACACATGGTGAAAGTGGTTAATTTTGTGTTATGTGTATTTTACAATTAAAAAGACTTTTTTTGTTTTAAGAGGAGCTAACTGGATCACATGCCCACCGATGAACCAATCAGAGACAAGAGGGATGCTGCTGCTAAGATTAGCTTGAACCCGTTGGGATTCACCTGCATTCCATGGAAAGGGTGTTCACAGACAAAAGCAGGACTGTCTTAGCACCGAAGAAGGGAGAATGGCTTTGGGGAAGACAACTAACAGTGTCTGTGATCATCGCTATTACTCCAAGGAAAGCTGCCTTTGTTATTGTCAAGTTCCGTGACCCCACTGTTCTCTGACAGCTTATCATTCTCTCTTTCATGGAGGCAATATAGTGCCGCAACACTGGAATGAACGCTGTCTGAGTTCAAAGCCCACCTCTACTACCAACTAGCTCAATGTCCTTGGGTAAGTTACTTCACCTCCCTGAGGCTCATCTGTAAAATGGGTATAGTAACAATATCTATCCCACCACAGTTCGTATGGGGGTAACATAACGTAACACATTTAAAGAGCTTAATGCAGCTGCAGGAATTACAGTGAGTCCTTACTTAGTATATGCTGGATAATTCACTATAATTCTGTCCTTTCATTAATTAACTATTCACTGAGTGCTATTGTGTCCCAGGAACCAGGCTGGAAATGGAGGATAGAGAAATGAACAGCACACTGTCTGTTTTTCTAAGGAGTTCCTGGTCTCTCTCTCTCTAGGGAGAGATTTATAAGACAATGCAGATGAGGCAGAGTGACAGCACAAAGGAAAGGGTGACCACGACTGCTTGAGGGAGTCAGAGAAGCTTCTCCAAGGAGGAGAGGCTTGAAAGATTTGTTGGCATTTTCCAGGCACATGACATGAAAAAGGCATTTCAGGCAGCGGGAATGGCATGTGCAAAGGCCCAGAGGCCTGATGCCCTTAGAGAATAACTAGTTCTGGTTTGTGGGGATTTAGGATGAGAGAGTTGGGGAGGAGGCAGAAGCTGAGATCCTTCCAGAAGGGTCTCTGGTACAGGCTAAAGAGGGAAGTGGGGAGCCCCTTGGGTGTTATGAGGTGAGTGAGAGGCAGGTTTGGAGCTGTGCTTTAGAAGAAGTGCCTGGTAGCTCTTTTAAAGGCTGAATTTGATAGGGAGAGACTGGAGGGGGTGCCGAGCCCCAGTGAGAGAAGGGAAGAGGCTCATTTGCAAGAGCATTGCTGTGCTCTTCCCTTTCTTCTCTCAACCTTCCTTCCAGAGATCCAGCTGTGTCAGCTGGGAACCCACTACACTATAAACACGCACTCCCAGATTCTCCACCTTGTGTAATGGAGGGAACTTGGGATCCCCTAATACACACCTGGGACACTGCAGCCTTCACCCGGCAAGGTCTGGAAAACGACCATCAGCCTTCTTTTCCCCTCATCCTCCCTTCCTCGCCCTCCATTCACCGTCCTGCAAATGCTCCTGCTCTTTTCCATTCTTCCTGGCACATCCCTCCTCTCTTCGTCTTTGGGACCCACCATGTGCCCTTTGGTGCCTCCTTTCTCACACAGGACTTTGACGTCTGCCTCAAGGTCCTCTTGTCCACCACAGTCTCCAGCACCATCTTGAGGACCTCATTCTGCATGTCAGTGCCACACCCAACACCTCCTGAGCCTGCCAGACAGTGATGGTAAGACCCCAGACCCCTGGACCCCCAACCCCCTACCTTCTGTTCCCAACCTCTTGCACACTTCCTCCTAATTCAGATTCTTGACATTTCAACCACTTAATGATTTCCGCTTCGCCTCAGCATCTCAATTGCCCTGCAAACCCTCTGCCTCTTCCTGCTAGTTCTGCAGGAGAATCCTCCAGCTACCTGGGACAGTGCCACTGCGAATCCACAGCCAGCCTCAGCTGGGCCCTCAGCCACCAGTGTTGATCCCTCAAGCCACCCAGGCCCCACCCTCATCAAGACAGCTGAGACAGCCAAGCGCTTCAACTTTCTGCCCCCAGAACAAAACTTGTGATCCCTACCCAGAACCGCTTTCTCCCCAGATTTCCCCCATCTTGGTAAACAGCAATGAACCTGATAAACAGGAAACTGGGAGTTGTTTTTCATTCTTCCCCCTCTCTCACCTCCCACATCCACTCCATTGGCACATTCTGTTCGATCTTCCTCCAGGCCATTTCGCAAACCCATCCATTGCTCACCTACTGCTACTGCTTTAAGCCACCTTCGCTGCTTACCTGAGCGATTGTAAGCATCCCTGACTGGTTCCCCTGCTTTCACTCTGCCCCCCACCAACACAGGCTTCACACAGTAGCCAGAGAAAACTTAAAAAATTATAAAGCAGATCCCATCACTCACTCCCTGCTTAAACTTTCCAGTGATTTTCCATCGCACTTAGAATCAAATCCAAACACCATCCCTTATAAGGCCACATCCTTCCAGCTTCATCTATCACCTCTCTCTCAGCTTCAACCTTACTGGGCTTCTCTCAATTCCCTGAGAACGCCAGACTCTTTCTTGACTCAGGGCCTTTGCACAGGTCCTCTGCTGGCTCACCCTTTCGCTAGGTCTTTATACGGGCGGCATTTCTTCCTTCCAATCTTAGCTTATACATCATTTTTGTTAGACAGGCCTTTCCTGACCTTTCTATTTAAGTAGTTTCCTATCATTTCCTATCACAGCTGCCTCTGTGTTTTACTGGATATTGCATTTTGTAATCACTTACTTGCTGGCTCCCCTACTAGACTTGAGTTCCCAGTGCTTGCATGTGAAAGAGCCCTTCTTCCGTTTACCGTTCTCACGCTCCCGCATGCTCCATTGCTAAGGGCACCAACAACCTCCTCGTCCCCATGTTTTGTACCTCCTTTGTCTTCCTCCTACTTTCTCTCTGCAACTCTTGACATCCCCTCCTTCTTGGAATGCTTTTCCCCTGTCCCGACGCCTGGTCCTTGTTCTCCTGCCTACCTCTCCTCCTGGCACTGAACGGTGGGCAAGCCCAAAGTTATTCCTGGCCCTCTGCCCTGCTCTTCAACCATGAACTGATATAGATAAAAAACACAATGTCCAATAGTCAGTCAAATAAGTGTGATGGTTAATTTTATGAATCAGTGTGGCTAGGCCATGGTACAAACATGAATCTAGATATTTCTGTGAAGGTAATTTTTTAGATGAAATGAATATGTAAGTTGCTGGACTTTAAGTAAAGCAGATTACCCTTCATAATGTGGGTGGGCCTTGTCCAATCAGTCGAAGGCCTTGCTACAACAAAGACTGACCTCCACCGAACAAGAAGGAAGTCTGCCAGCAGATGGCCTTCAGACTCAAACTGCAACACCAACTTCTGCAACTTCCCTAGGTCTTCAGCCTGCCAGCCTACCCTGCAGACGTTGGGCTTGCTAAGCCTCCACCATCATGTGAGCCAATTCCTTAACACACACACACACACACACACACACACACATACACTCACACACACACTCTCACACACACACACACACACACTCGCACACACACAGGTTCTGTTTCTATGGAGAATTCTAATACAGTAAGTGTTAACTAAATGTTAACTAAAAATCTCCTAAAGTCTTTTCCTTAATGAGATTATTTCAAAGATCCAAGCATGTTGGGCCTGAAAGTCAAGACACCCAGGGGTTCTAGCCCTGGCTCTGCCACTTGCTGGCTGGATGACCTTATCTAAGCTCCTGACATTTCTAAACTCGCTTCTCCCCCACTCTTCCATTTCAATAAACAGCATCTCCACCCACCTGACTGTTCAAGGTAGAACCCAAGAGTGTTTATCTTTGGTTGGCATCTTTTCTTGACTCCCTACATCGGATCCATCAGCAAATCATTTCACTTTTGCCCCCAGAGGGTCTCTGGATCCACGAATTACATTCCATTTCTTCTACCATCATTCTGCTCCAAGCACCCATTGTGGTGGAATTTGTTCCTTCCAGGGATGCTGCTTTGCAACCATGATGTCGCTCATCCCACACAGTCTATCTCAATTGTCATTTTGCTAGTATTGGGCTGTGTCTTTAAAGGTCTTTTGAAGTACCATTTTGTACTTCTGTAGGTGAATATAATGATATATATTTACCTCTCTTCCGTTGTTAGACATGTGGGTGGGTTTTTCCCCTATGATAAGTAATGCACAATGGATATCACGATTCCACAGGCTCTGCCACTGACTGGGCAGTCACTCGAGGTCTGGGGTTTTATACTTTCATTTGCTTAGTGTTAACAACAACTCCGTAAGCTGGATGTTACGATCCTCATTGCACAGAACAGGAAACTGGTTTTGACCATGTAGCCAGCCCCGCCAAGGTGTCACAGCCACTAGTGACACACGCTGGGTTTGGATCCATGTCTGTGTGAACCACCACCTGGCTCAACCATGTCAGTTAATGCCGTAGACGCATCTTCTTTGTGTATCGCTGGCGTGAGAGCTTTATAGGCCCTGCACCCTTATTGCCAACAAGCTTTCTGGCCCCCCGCACGGTGCCTGGTACACAGTATGTACCTGAGAAACATAGAATTGATGAATGAAGAAGGTGGTGGTTTTTGAGGTCATCTTTTTCATTATGATATTACCTGTACTGTGCATTCTCTTTAAAGAAACATTGCTAATCTAATAGGCAGAAATATTATCGCTTTAAATTTCCTTTCTTTGATGGTTGATAAAATGAAATGTTTTTTTAACAAATGTCTACCACTAAACGTTTATAATTTCTCTCCTGTGAATTTCGTACCCATATAATTTGTCCGTTAATCTCCTGGGGTCTTTGTGGGCTTTCCCCCCTTAAGTCGTATGAAATCATTCTATGGCAAGAATTGTAATTATTTGAATAGTCGCTGCAACTATTTCCCCCAGCCTGTTGTTTGCCCTTTCCCTCAGATTACCTCACTTTGTCCCACGGGGCTCCTGAATGTGCGTCCAGTCTCCTGGGAAGATGATGAGTCTCCAGCAGCCGGTGGCAACTGGATCTCAGGCCTTTCCTGTAGCTGAGATCCTTGTCAGGGGCCTGAGTACAAAGCAGTTTTCAAACAAATTGACCTTACGGGTCACATGACAGTGTGCTTCATGGACGCTCTCCTTCTTTGACCAAAGGCTCCCCTACAGGGAAGGTATTACCATTTCCAGTTTTCTGATGAGGAAACCGAGGCACCGAGAGACGAAGTCACTTGCCCATGAGAACACCAATTGTAAGCGGCCAAGTAGAAAGGACCTCGGGAAGCACCTGGCCATCAGCTTTCCTCCACCTCACTGAGGAAGGAACCAGGCCCAGGGAGGGACAGTGACTCGCCCAAGGTCACACTGCAACTTAGAGAACAGAACCCAACCTCTCCAAGCAAAACCAGGTTGTCGATGAGGAGACTGTGCTGAAGGTGTCATTCATTCACTCACTCATTTCATTTATTCAATTAGTATTTATGAAGCACTTACTACATACCATGTTTCCCTGAAAATAAGACCTACCCCGAAAATAAGCCCCAGTGAAGATCATCAGCCAGACGGACGCATTTAGTACGTTGTGACGATATTCCAGAAGGAGATGACATAACTATTTGAATAAATGTAGATTGTTGTACATGAAAAAATAAGACATCCCCTGAACATATGCCCTAAGGCGTCTTTTGGAGCAAAAATTAATATAAGACCCGGTCTTATTTTCAGGGAAACACGGTATCAAGTTCTAAACTGAAACAACAACAAAAACCCAGAAAACACTGACAAACAAGACAGAGTTGGTCCTTGCCCTTGAGGGCAGCCCAGAGGAGAGGGACAAGTAATGCAACAGTTACAATTCAGAGGACTATTGCTTCCCTTGAGATGAATTGGAGGCAGTGCGAGCCCTGAGCAGAGTGAGACGAGCCATAAAACTTCCTGGAGAAAGTAACTCTCCGCTGAGACCAGAGAGCAGAGTGGTCAGGCTAACAGTGAGAGGGAAAGGTCCTGTATTGAGGACAAGGGCACATGCAAAGTCCTGGGGCTCAAGGTAAGTCATCCTCAGAGATCTGAAGTAAGTAGGAGATGGAGGAGGAGACAGCCTGCAGATGGAATAATGAGAGATGAAGCTAGATAAGCAAGGCCAGTGGAAGAGTCAGCTCTTTATCCTGAGGGCAATTAGGAACTCCGCCTTTCTTTTTTAGTAGGGGTGTTACACGGTCAGAATTCTGAGACAGGCTACCCTCACTGCCCTGTGGAGGGCAGACTGGAGGGGGACAGCATGCAGGCAAGGAGGCCAGGGAGAGACAGGCACCTGGGCAGAGGGGGAGGAAGGGCACGGTCCCGGGTCCCCTGGAGACCAAGCTGGAGAGCTGGCCTGGTGCAGGGACAAGGCGGGGGGCAGGGGCCTGTCTGACCACTTGTGCCAGGCCCTCCTCCAGCCTGCCTCAGACAAGAGCTACACGGAGCAGGCTGGATGGAGAGCCGCACCCCCATCCTGCAGAGCGAACCCTCAGTTCAGCTCAGTCCAATGCTGCAGTGCAGGTCAGGGCCTAAGCGAGCTCAGATGTGGTGGAGACACAGGGTGGATGGGGCAGGTAGAGGAGTCAAACAGGAACGCCCGTGATGGACTGAATCTACTCATCGTGCCGTGTGTGTCTGTGGACCATCTGGGTCGGCGCGGGAGGAAAGTGAGCAGAGCAAGGGCTTTACAGCCAGACAAGCCCAGCTCTGCTATTTACTTGGCTGTATGACCTTGAGCAAGTTACTCAACCTCTCTGAGCCTCAGGTGAAGATAATATAACATGGAGATAATAATCATACGTGCCTCATAGAGTTATGAGAGAAGGACAGGTATTAATTTAGTCAACATATATTGATTGAGTACCTACCATGTGCCAGGCACTGTGCTAGGCATCGAGGTTACAACAGTGAGCAAAACAGAAAAGTCTCTGCCCTCATGGAATTACCTTCTGGGAGACACATACCAATATGTGTATTGTCCTGATGCAATGCCTGGCACACAGTAGGTGCTCCATAAATGTTTATTTCTTACCCTCTCCTCCCACCTGATATCATTTCCTAGGTAAGGAGCAAGGCAAGAGCCCCTCTCCTCACCCATTCTCCTCCCTCGGTAGTTCTTGACTCCAGCCCAAACACCTTCCAGCCCAGAAGTCTTCTTCAAAGAAGGGTGCACAGAGGAAACCCTGCAGAGGTGCACTAGCTAAAAGCAAAGTAGTAGCAAGTGCTGCCTTTGACCTTGGGATGAGGAGGGGAAGAAGGGCTATGTCCTGACTGCACCCCTTATGGCTGGGAGGAAGATCTCCATTGGAGGGCCCTGGGCAGCTCCAAGCACCCCCAGCACCACCTGCCACCCAGTAGCATCCTTCCTTTTCCAAGGGCCTATAGTCTTTAGGATGTAGGAGATTTGACAGGAAGATTGGAAGAGCCAGGAAAGACTCCCAGGGGGAGACACTGCCCCTCCTCATCCAGGAAGGATCTTCCTCCTACTGAGGTGGAGGCCCAAAAGGGAGTGTTTGCCGAAAGAGGGAATTGCCAAGCACGCAGCCTGCCCATGAGTGGAGACAGGTGACCTGACTCCAGCATTGAGTCAACAAGCTGTCACTGAGCACTTAGTATCAGGCCCTTTGTGTCCACTATCTCCATGGGTTCCCACCATATCCTCCCATTTTGCAGGGGAGCAAACCAAAGCTCGGAGAAACTGAATGCTTTGCCCCAAATCACCAAGCAAGTCAATGGCTGAGAGCATCTGAACTTGGGTCTGTTCTGACTCCAAGAACAGAGGGAAGAAGGAGGAGGCCTCAGTTTGCCTAAGAGCCCAGAGCTCAAGCAGGGAAAGAAGGGGAGCTGGGGGGTCTGGGGGCCCTTGGCAGCAAGGCTCTGACTCAGGCCTCCCAACACACACGTTCCAAGCTAGGTGCTGGGCAAGGGGGTGCCCCAGATGCCCTGGGCTCATGGAAATCTAACAAGGAAAACCCCTCCTCCCACCTGCTTTGGGTTCTGGGTTAGGGGAGCAGGAGCTGTGACTCAGACACACGTCATAGACGTGGATACTGGTGGGTCAGCTGGGAGGAGGTGGAGGGCGGCAGCATACTGGGTCCTACACATCCTTCTCCCTGATGCCTGCTTCTCAGAGCTCCGCAGCCCCACAGCAGTCCACCACCGTGCCCATCCTACTGGGGGCTCCAGGGTCCTGGTGGAGGGCTCAGCTAAGCCTGTCTGGATAAGAGAGGTCCAGACTGATAAGATAAGATAGGTCCGGGGTTGGTCTGACGCAGCCATTCTGGAAGCCACCTGTGGTTGGCGGGAACTGGGAGAGGCAGGAGGTCAGAGAGAGGGAGGCTCTTGTTTCCAAGTTCATGACGCAGATCTGGGGGCTGGCGTCTATGGACACAAGGTGACAACCAATGGACTATCTGGATAGAGGAGTCATCACACTGACCCTACTGATTCGCCCACCCCCACCTCTAGCCTCTCTTTCGCTCAGAGCTACTTGGAAGTTTCTCCAGATGTGGGGTGACTGGTGTGGTCACTGCCAGGCATCAGGCTGGTGTTTACCATCCCCCCCACCCACCCCACCCCCAGCCCCAAAGTTGGGTGGGGCTGGTCCCCCTCCCCACACCAACAGTAATGCACTCAGCCTGCCCAGAAGCTGGGGAGAAGTTGACTTCCTCCCTCAGTCCCCACTCCAGCAAGTCCAGCTCTGGACCCCGGAACCCACCTTCCTCCACCCAACTAATCCCCAGCCCCTCCCCCGGGTATTCCAGTGTGTGGAGCTGGGCATGAATGTGTGAATGGCTGAGAGAAGGGGATGCAAAGTGCAAGAGCTGTGATGGTGCGCATGTGTTAAGGAATGCGTAAGTGGGAGGTTTGGCTTCGAGTGCACGTACATTTGTTCACGTGTGTGTTGAACCGGGTTGCTGAGCACACATGCGTATGCAGCTGTGCACATCTGTAAGGGGGGAGCATCAAGAATCACAGAAGCTCAAGGTTCCCAGGAACCCTAGAGACCTTTCAATCCCACCCTGTGCTCATGTATTTAGTGCAGGAGCAAATATGTAAGTGTGTGTGTGTGTGGAGGGGGATGGGGGAAATAGTGACAGTAACAATGACAGGTGCTGGTCCAGGAGCACCAGGTGCCAGGCACCAAGCCAGGTGCTTACACACAAGATTTTAACCAGTACCATAGCCCCATGAGCTAGGGAAGGTGACGACCCCATTCCGTAAATAAGAGAACTGAGGCTCAGAGAACCAGAGCAAGGTCACATGACTCAGAGGGTCAGTGTCTAGACTGGAAGCCAGTTTACAGGCCACCCTCTGGTGCTGTGATGCTCACCTGTAGCTGGTGAGGTGTTCAGATCGTGGAGGACCTGGGGAAGGGGCTGGGAGTCCCCACAAGGGGACAGATGCAGGAGAGTGTAGGCATGAGGCTGCGCATGCTGGTTTGCTGTGCTGACTAGCTGTGCAGACGTATCTTGGAGGTATTGCAGGTCGGTTTCTGACCATCGCACTAATGCAACTATCGCAATAAAGCAAGTTGTCATCTTTTGCTGGTGGTGGGGCTTGCCTTCAAATTGTAAAAAACGCAACATATGTGAAGCGCAATAAAGTGGAGTGCAATAAAACGAGGTGTGCCTGTGTTGGGGTTTGAGCACATCTGTGGAAGCCGAGGTAGGCTTGGGAGTGTGAGCTCTCGTGTGCGGTGGAGTGAAAGTGAATGTGGTCTGAGTGCGGGTGAGGATAAAGGAGTGAATTGTGAGGGTCTGTTGGGGGTGAGAGAGGAAAGGGGGAGAGGGGTAGAGGAGGGGAGAGGGAGAGGGAGAAAGAGGGAGAGCAAGGGAGGGAGGGAGGGAGAGAGAGAGAGAGACAGAGAGAGAGAGAGAGAGAGAGAAGGGAGAGCGAGGGAGAGAGGGAGGGAGATGACAGGGACGTGTGATTCCATGTGCATTTGAGTGAGGGTGTGCAAAATGCATCGAGTTGTCCTTTTTTCTTTCTCTTCTCTGACTTCAACCAGGAACAGATGTCTGAGCAGGCTAACGAATTGGAAACATCTGAAACAACTGTGTGAGCTAAAGTATAATAAATAGAGCTTTCATCACATTCCCTGCAAGGGGGTCGCTGGGGACAGGCTCCAGGGAGCACTAAGAAGGGTCGGGGGTTGACAGTGGCCCAAGGATTGGTGGGTGGGAGGACAGACTGGCCTCCCCTCTCCCAGGAAGGACAGACTGCCCCGGGAAGATGGGCAGACAGACTGCCTCCTAGCATCCACAGGCCTCGGTTTTCCTATCTGTGTAGTGGGCTTGGTGTTTGTTCTGGGATCTGAGACCTGGCCCCTTAAGGAAGAAGCACCTTTAACTTCAGGCCGACAATTGGCCAGACATGGTGCTGAGGGCCATAAGCCAGGCCTGAGGAAGCCCTCAGTCACAGGTGCCCTCGTCCCTGGCCCTGCCCTCCTTGGGCCTGGTCCCAGCACCCCTACATTCACACACAGGCCTCCTTCTGGACTTCAGCTCTCCAAAGGAGGACATACTGTCCTTTCTGTCCCCAGATGTGTCAATTTGAAGGGTCTGGTGAGAAAATTACGGTTAGGCTGGTGGGGGAGGGCAAGGGTCCAAAGAGGGGTATCAGACATGGGCTGTCCTGACAGGCCTCACGCCCACCCCTCATCATGGCCTCATCCCAGGCCTACGTCTGCCACAGTTGCAGACACTCACTGCTGAGAACTGCCCGGGGAATGGAGGCCTACAGACATTGCTGTGACAGAAGCCAGATGCAGCCCCCAGGAATTCCAGGGATGGAGAGATGGGCAGAGGTGGGCCCAACGAGTCAAGGCCTCCTATCGAGGCCGTCAAGAAGCTGAGTGTGGGAGGAAGTCAGACCACAGGCTCAGGATGGACAGGGTCTCCCAGAAATTTGGGCTCAAGGTATTTGGATCTCAGAGACCCCAGGGGCTGTATCTCAAAGGAGAGGGCCTCCGTGGCCTGTCCCTCGCTTGCCAGTTCCTGCCTGGGTCTTTGTTCAGGAGTCCTCTACAGTCGCCGCAAAGAAACCTTCCTCTGATCCTCCAAATGAAAGAGAAGGCAGAGGGTCCTGACTCTATCCCTGACCCACCAGCTGTGTGACCTTGGTCACCTATGTGAGTTGCTAGGCCTCAGTGTCTCTGTCTGTGAAATGGGAGTATATTTCACAAGGTTGCCACAAAGATTCCATGGGATGAAATGTGAATGTCCACTGCAGGAGTTAGAAAGAGATCAATGCCGCATTCAACAAACATTAACCTGGGCTTTCCTCTGGGCCAGACTCTGGAGCTTCTGACAATAACCTAGACATCGTGCCCTCTGGGCTTTTGTACATGCTGTTCCTGCTGCCTAGAACGCCCTGCTTCCTGCTTGGGAAGTGTGAGAGGAGTGTGGGTGAGGGTAAGGGGCCTCACCCTGCATGTTCCTACCTCAGGAGGCACCTCCCCAATCCACTGCCTAGGTGAGGAGCCCTGCCTGGTGCTCCCCTAAAATCCTGCCTTCCCCCATCACAGCAGCCCTCACACGTTATTGTAGCTAATTGATCAAGGATGACACCTCATCCTCTCCCCGACCCCAAGACTGGAAGCTCCCTGTGGGCAGACACTGTGCCCACCTTCCTCACTGCCATGTCCCCAGTGCCTGTCCGTGTCTGGCATGTGGCTGTCCCTTCTTTCACGCTAACATTTGCGTGGCACTTACTTTGTGCCGGGTGCTGAGCCGTGAGCTGCACGTAGGACTCATGCGATCTTAGAACCCTTGAGGAGGGTACTATTATTATCCATCTTTCAGAGAAGAGAATTAACGGCCCCAGGTTATGCAGCTGGTAATGAATGAATGAGTGAATGAATGAATTACGTAAAATAAGGTCACCATCTAGTGATGGAAGCAGGTAATTGGTCCCAGTACAGACAGACTAGTTGCAGTCCAGGAGCCACGGGAGAAGAGAGGTAGGCTGTAAGCCAGGAATGAATGAGGGGAGTCAATGAATGGAACTGGGTGACCAAGAGCTCAGGCCTCAGGCCCCAACAGAGGCCAGTCTTCTTCTGTCTCATTCTGGTCCTTCTGGCTGTGGACACGACCCTCACCCCAAAGCCACTCCTCCCCTCCAAGCCATGCTGCCCAGAGTCGGGGGCCCAGACTAGCCATCCTGCTCAGGTGCCCTGACCTGTCCCTGCCGTGGTCCCCACCCCTGCGTGTTCTGTTGAGGACACCACAGGGACAGACCTTGGCCTCTTGCTCCTCCTTTTTAAGGAAACCAACCGGATGTTCTCAGCTTGGACAGGACAAGTTGTCCTCCCTAATCCAAACCAATGCTTCTCTTTGGCAGGGGCCCCCTGGAAATCCTCCTACTGCCCCCCCCCATCCAGAACCCCCTCCTTTTGAGAGCCAGCCTCAGGCTCCAGCACCTGGCAGTTTGAGTCACTGGAAGTGGTTCCCAAAGGACCAGATCAACAAGGTCCGTCGGACTAAAGTCGGATGTCATGGGAACCCTTGGCCTTGGAGTCAGGCCCAAGAACTGGGGCTCTCCCTGGTGGTACTGCAGTGACTGAGGAGGGGCTGGGCAGGGCCTGCGGGCAGGGCCTGGACCAGCTGCACTTTCAAGGCCCCTTCAGCAACGGGACCCTAGGGTTCCTTACGTGTCACCCTGCCCTGAGGATGAGGACACGCTAGAGTCTGTCTGCAACATGCCCCAGCGTGCGTATCTGTGAGTGAGCCTGCTGACATGGGCATGCCTAAGTGTGTGTCCCCAGAAGTGTCTGAGTGTGTGACTCTGAGTGCCTCCATGGGGGGGCTGTGTGCATGTCCACGTGTGTTAGTACATGGCAAGGTCTGTGTGTGGCTGGAAGTACAAACATCTGTGTCTGGGGAGTGTGCCTCTGTGAGTATGCATGTGAGTGCGAAGGTGCATGTGTGCGTGTCCATAACCAGGAGTGAGGGTCTCAGGGGTTTCCGCGTGCCTAGGTGGCTGTGACAGGGACTGTTTGTGCACAGTGGGAAGTGACAGGGAGCTCTGGCAGCTTGACATTTACACCCTGCTTCCCCGGCCTGGTTCAGCCTCTCAGAACTTTAGAGAAGGTGGCATCCTAGCCCTGCGCAGTCACCCAGACAGACCCTCTGGGTGGGGAGGAAACCGGAGCCATCGGAGGCTCCCAGGGGCCTAACTCAGTTACATGCTTATCACACAGCTTCTCTGCTGTGAACCCACACTACATAAGGGGGGGTGGGTGCAACGTGCCCCACCCTCAGCTCTGCAGGCCCATGCTGTCCTGCTGATGGGGAAAGGCTGAGGCAAGGGGCCCTGGTCCTGGAAGACTACTCAGAGGAGCCCCAGCCCTGTCCTCGGGGAGCCCGGATCGGAGGGCGGTCACTAGAGGAGCGTAGGGCTGAATGCCTCTTCCATCCCTGGATGCACAGATGGATGCAGACGAAGGCAGTGTGGCCTGGTCGCAGCCCCACTGGACCCCCTGCTCCTCTCAGGAAGCCCGGTCCCTGACCCTCCGGGCTGGCACTCGCTGAGGACAAGGGCACAGCTGTCTCGAGTGCTGGGAGTCACCCCGGGAAGTGGGAGGGGCCTGACTGCTCTCCCCTCACACGAGATGCAGTTACTCACACCCCCAACCTTCACAATTAGATGTGCGGTTTTCCAAAACCCAACACCAGCCTAATGTGAAGCACATTGTCTCCCAGAAGCAGCTGGGAAAAGGAGAGGGCAGCTCAGCACCGTGCAGCCCTATGGACGGCCTCCGAGCTGCCCGCCGCCGAGGGAAGAAGGCCAGCCAGGCTCTCTGCCTACCCCCTCCAGCCCCCCTTCTCTTGCAGCAGTGTCCCCAGGCCATCACCTTCCCTCCTGGGGGGGGTGGGTCATTTGGGAGCCAGATGTGGAGCTCCAGCCTCTGCAAGGCAGGGGAACAGAGGGAGCCGGAGAATGGCCTTTGGAATCAAACAGCTGCAGACACTGGAATGTGGGCTCCACCACTTGCACAGGAACTGTGTGATCTCCGGCAAGTTTCCGAACCTCTCTGAGCCTTCATGCCAACACCCCCACACCCAAGGGTTGCCAGAGGATTAAAGTGGATCCCTGATGCAACACCAGTGAAGCAGTGCCTGACATAAAAGGTGTGTCACACTTGGAGTCTCCACGGGGAGATAGAGATTTAGCTAATATGGCAGCAGATCCTGTGGGTAAAGGCAGGTGCTGGGTGCTGAGAGCACAGCCTCGGTGAATTCCAGCTCCCTTGGCCCTGCCCCCTCTGCCATGGAGAGACAGGGAGAAGCTGCAGGGTTGGGGCCAGCTCGCCAGGCTCAGTCCCAGCTCCACACTTACTGGGGGAGTGACCGAAGACAAACCAGTCCCCTCTCCAAGCTGTGGTTTCCTCCTCCACAAAGCAGCGAGTACAATAGTCCTGCCCACCCCAGAGTGGTGATATGAGAAGTAAACGACCATACAGGGATCCCAACTGTGTCTGGTGCGGGGTAAGCCTGCAAAGAAGTTTCTCTCTCCTTTCTCTATTGAAAATTATCTGATATTGACTGATCTAATCCCTTTACATACAGTATCTCACTTAACCCTTAAAATACCCTCTGAACACCCAAATGTCCATCAACTGGTAAATGGATAGATGACATATGATCGCCCACCAATGGACTACTACTCAGCAATGAAAAGGAACGCGGTGCTGATACATGCTACGACATGGATGGATGAAAAGCAAAAGTATTATGCTAAGTGAGAGAAAGCAGACACCAAAGACCACACATGCTATGATGCCATTCATAGGAAGAGTCCAGAAAAGAGCAGATCCATAGAGGCAGAAAAAGGATTAGTAGTTGCCCAGTAGGAACAGGAAGCGACTGCAACTGGGCGTGAGGGATATTTAGAGGGTCTAAAATGGTGCTGGGATGATGGCTGCACAGCTCTGTACACTCACTAAAGACACTGCATTGAACACTTGAAGTGGGGGATTGTACATTTTATCCCTCAAGAAAGCTATTTAAGAAACAACCTATGAGATAAACATTATTAGTCCTTTTGCCCTTAAAAAAATTCATAGTAAATTTCTGGGATTCTATGCCAGGTTGGTTTGCTTTCAAAGCCCATTACTCAAGTGCTTTAATTGGGAGATAAAAGAAAAAAACAAAAACCACGTTTGTTTTCCACTCAGTAGCCAAGAATCGGCTTACGGAAGTGACATGAGGAACGAGGAAGGGGCCTGGACTCCAGACATGGTCATTCCCCAGGGAAGGTGTCCCTGGCACTGGGGGCTTCACAAGGGACCACTGAGTGCTGGCTGCCACTGTCCTCCCCTCCACTGTGTACACAGACATATCATATACTACATATAAAGCCGTGTTGTGAACACCTGTTGAGTTCCAGGCTTTGCACTCAGTATTGTCTAGAGCAGGGGTGTCCAAACTTTTTTCAACGTTTTTACCAAGGGCCATATGCGGTAAAATACACAAACAGCCGGGCCACTCACTCGAGGTGAAGTACGTATTGCCTCACCTGGTTTATTTAAGTAAACTAAATATATTTTTGGAATTTGCTGCGGGCCAATTAACAATGGATTTCGGACCGCAGTTGGCCCACGGGCCACAGTTTTGACACCCCTGGTCTAGAGTCTAGACAGTATTTCTATGTTTCACAGTGATACTGCAAAGTAAGAATTATTACTTCCGTTTTGCAGGTAAGGAAACTGAGCCTTAAGGAGATGAAGTAGCTTGCACAAGGCCACACTACGTACCAAGTGTGAGTTCAAACAGAGCTGAACAGTCCAAAGCCTCCTTTTTTTCCTAGAATCTCTCCTCCATTTATTTTTCTTGGTCCCTCCAAGTCTGTCTACCTCCTCTGTCTCTGTCTTCCCAGCTCCCTCTCCTATCTGCCTGTCTTTCTTTGTCTCTCTTTGCTTGCCTCTGTCTCTCAGTCTCTCTGTCTCTGTCTCTGTCTCTCTCTCTCTCTCTGTCTCTCTGTCTCTGGCTCATTTATTTTTTAATAACCACAATAATGAGAAAAGCTCCTTTCCGACCCTCCTGGGGAGGGAGACAAAAGGAGGGGAGCCCAGGGAAGAGGGGGAGGGATAACCTTCCCTCTGGCTCCTGAGAAATGTAATAAAGGGCCTGAGAAAGTGCTGGGCTCCACTGCCGGCCAGTATCCTGGGAAAGGGGGCGACCCCCTCCCCCACCACAGACCCGGCTCTGCACGGGCCTGGGGTCAGGGGAGGGAATGTCTCCGTGCTGGGCCCCCCTTCTCCAGCTCACAGGCTTTATCTCTCCCCTCCCTGCTGGTGGGAGCAGTTCCCCCAGCTAATCCGTCCCTGAATATGGTCCATGCCAGACGCCCTCCCCTGACCCAGACCTGCCAGCTTTCCCAGGAGAGCTGCTCAGAGGAGAGAATCACTCAGGAATTGTAGCCTCTGGGCTCACAGGAGGTCAGGCTGTCCAGCCCCCTGCCTTCTGCCTGTTCAGGCCAGCTCCCCATGAGGCTGTGCCCAGCCCCCCACCAATGTCTGGCAAGAGGGGCCTGGGCCTGCCACCCCATCACGGCCTGCAAGGAGCCTGATGCCCGAGTGCTGGCTGGCCCCAGATCCTCCCCAACTGCCCCCAGGCCCTGGCATGAGAGAGCCCAGGATCCCCCAAGGAAGAGAGAAGGCTCTGCCCTCCCCTCTGCCCCCTGGAGGACCAGCATTGGCCAAGACAGAGGGAGCAAGTTAAAGTGTCCCCATCAGCCCCCAGCCTCACCTCACCCTCCAAGGGCGACTTGGAGAGGGGCTTAGCAGGTCCGAGGTGGGAGAATGCCTTGGTCCGAGCTCCTCATGAGACTTGAGGGAGCCATGGGGATGACAGGTGAGAAGAGACTTCTGGGGAAAGGGAAAGGAAGGCCAGGTGTGGCCATGCAGCTGACATGGACCCCTGGCAAGGAGCAGGGGGTTGGTAAGATGCAGCCTACTCATCAGACAGGACACTGAGGCCAAGTTCACGGTGCAGGTGGGCATATCCAGCTCCCTGCCCAGGACCCGGGGTCCTGTCTGCCCAGGGAGGCTGTGGGCCGTGAAGCTGCACAAGCATAGTCCTGCTGCTCTCAGGTGTCTGGGGAGTTTTTCCGCCGCCAAGAAACCACATTCTGGCAGAGCTGACAGCATCTCCCACCTGGCCAGGGACGGGAAGGAGGGGTTGGGAAGCTGGAGCTGGGGGGGGGGGGCCTGGGACTGAGCATACGTTCACCCACTCATTGGCTACACTCTACCCAGCCTGGTGCTGAGTTCCAGGAACAGGGCGAAAGAAATAACAGCTTATTCTTCAGAGGGCTCGCAAAGCGCCAGGTACTGTGTTAATGCAGTATCTCACAAGACCCTCACCGCAACTGCAGTTTAAAAATTAGAGGTACAGAGAAATGGGGTCTAAGGTTGCACAGCCAATCACAATTCAAACTCAGCACCGAATGGCAGTGCTTAGAGCGCGGCTGACTCCACAGCCCGGGCAACACTGCTCGCCCAGGGATAACGAGACACCCTTCCTATTTCACAAAGCTCACAGACGAGAAGGAGTGAAGGAGGGCTAGGGTGCTGGGAGGTGCTGGGAGACGCCCAGGAGACAGAGGGTGCAGAGATGTCCGAGCTGGGACACAGTCCACATCGTTAGAAGCAGGAAGGCAGAGCAGTGACCTCACTCACAGGCACTGCCAGCAGATCCCGCGCTTTAGGCTCTGCGCAGAATCCCCGAGCAGCCTGGTGCCCAGTGGGCAGCCAGAAACCGCCCACACTGCAGCACACCTGGCTTGGCCTTGCCCTAGGCGCCCTTGGCCTTGCCCTAGGCACCCTTGGCCTTGCCCTAGGCGCCCTTGCCTGGAGCCATGGGCAGAGGAAGGGAAAAGGGGTCCAGATGGAACGGGGAGACAAAGACATCCCCAGCCCGATTCTGTCCGTGCCGGAGCCTGCACTGGGTTTTGTGAGCGGTTAGACGAGGCCACTGGGCAGCTAGCTCCCTGACCCACCTTAACGAGCCAATGATGTGGCTTCCCAGCACCTCCTCCGAGTGGTGGCCACCGGAAGCAGAGTGAGGTGGGCACCAAGGGAAAGGCAGGCAGGACAACTCCAGAGCTTCCAAAGGCCCCTCTCCTGGGTTGCAGGATGGTGTGGTGAGGGCAGGCCTGGCTGCTTCCTTTTCTAAATCTGCAGGAGCAAAGGCCAGACAAGTAAAATCTTTCCTAAACACCCCATCCCATTGGCACAACACTTGTGCCTTTTAAGACCCTTCCTCGTTCTCTCAGATGATTTTGAACCTCCAATCCTTCAAGATAGGAATTACAAAACTCCTCCATTTGATGAAAGAACCTGAGGCCCATAGAGGTAAAGAGTCCTGCCTGAAGCCGCACAGCCCGTGAGGAGCAGTGCAGACGTTGTATCGCCCAGCTCCTCATCCCGTGCATGGAGGCCCCTGGTACCTGCTGGAGTAGACGGAGCTTGGGGGTTCTGAAACCTTGTCTCCCTCGCAGGCAGCTGCAGGTGGATGGGCATAGCTACCCCCCCCCCCCACAGTTTAGCACCAGACACAAAGTGGCTAGTGGGCAGGCAGTGGGGGCTCTTCAGGACACATGTTTCCACTTTCACTGAAGTTGGGAACTAAGAGCAGAAAAACCTGTGAAGTTGCTAATGGGATAATGGAGAAAGTATTTATTTATTTTTTGAAGGGGGCCTATGAGGATCTGGGCGGGCTCAGTGTGAGGCTCAGAGGCAGGAGGTCAGCCTGCTGCTAACAGGGATTAAGCAGACACCGTGGAATGAGGGGTTTTCCGGAGCAGAGGCTGGAGGCAGGGGCTCTGCTGCTCTCAAAGCCAGCTCTCCCTGGAGAGGGCAAGGCTGAGCCTGAGGACTCAAGTCACTTCTAGGTAGGGGCAGGCATGCTCTGAGCCTCCCTCCACACCCTGCTTCCTGCCGCCCCACCCGAGATGCAGGCCTGTGTCCCCAGCAGTCTTCCGAGGAAAGCTCCAGTAACTGCCTCCCTGCATGGGCAGCTTCAGGAGGGAGCTGACCATATTGCTGCTGCAGCTGGAGCGAGACCGTCCCCAGGAAGCTAGCTCTAGTTGAGAAACGTCTTCATGAGAAAGGACCAACGGGCCTGGCCTCCCCACCCCTACTGTTGAACCCGACATCTTTCCAGCTGATAGCACTGCCCTTGGATCTCCCAGTCCTGAACCGCTTAGGAGCCCCACTGAACTTAAGGGCAGCAAGTCCCTTAGACGTCATGTGGTCCCATGGCTTTCAGCCATGGATTTGCGGGAGGTGCCCAAGGCTGAGCAGGTAGGACCCCATGCCTCCCCGACTCCAACCAGAGCAGCTCTGCTTTTATTTTTTTTGCATATGGACATTCCACCTCAGATTTCTCTCCAAACTACTAAAGTGTCCACTACTATATAAAAAAAAAACCAAAACAAAGCATTTAAAAATCCTGGCCCTCGCCCAGTCTGTGCAGGTGAAATAACCTCAGGGTTCAGAGAGAAGAGACTTGCCCAAAGTCACACAAAGCTGGAACTTCACTGCCAGTCACCTCCCTCTGCTGGAGTAAACAACACGACTTCAGGAAACCGGACAGAGACTAAAAACAGCTCCCTAGGGAGTGAGGAGGAGGGTAGGGGTCGATGCTCCTGTGGGTCTTATGAGGTTGTTTCATTTCTCAGGGCACAAGGCCCGCATAGCAGAGGGGACAGTGAACACTGGGGTGAGGACGGAGAGGATGGCAGTGGCCCATCTGCAGTCAGACTGGAGGCCCCTGCCTTTGGGGCTGACCCCGACTGGAGATAGGGTCCTTCCTTCCTGCAGAGGCCCCTTCTTGCCTAGTGGCGAGTAGTCCTGGCCCAGGTTCCGGAGTCCTCTGTCCAGGCCGGCCTGAGTTGCTCCTTTCAACCCCAGCCCAGCCTGGGAAGGCTGAGGTTCTGGAGAGTCCCGCCCTGACTCTGTTTCCTCCACCACCGAATGTCTGCTAAGCATTCCAGGATTCCTGATACCCCACTGTGCACCAGCTGGCACCCACCACACACTTGGGGAGGCCTGGCTGCCCAGGGCTTGATAGCTCACCCCTCTTCATTGCCAATGCCCTTCCACCAGGAAAGCTCTTAAGATTCTGGTCAGATGCAGGCCCACTTCGCCAAGCCCCGCTCACCACAACTACATTCTGTCCTTGGAAACATGTGCTTGACATTTGTCAGTTCCATTTCTAACCTGCCCCCTACCCCCACTCACTTCCCTGTTCTGGTCCCGCATGCAGTCTTTTCCTTGGGGAAGCAAGGAGAGGCATTTAGGAAGGACACCCATCTGCCTCCATGCTGCCTGGCTCTGGGACAACAGGCTTAAGTTATTCCTGGAGATTTAGGCAGACATTGGGAAGAACTTCCTGACCAACATGGGCTTAAAAATAGGAATGGGAGCCGAGGAAGATGGTGAAATCATTGGCCCTGGAGACATTCCATGGGGGCTGGGTTTGGGTGGAGGCCTGAGGGGCTGTCCAAGGAGGAAATAGGTTACTGTTAGGGGCCCCAGTCCCACACCTGGCCACAGGCCCGAAGTCTGAACCTCACCCTTTTGTTTGACAAATATGAGTCGAGTGTCTTCTCTGTGCCAGGCATCTACTGGGCTCTGGAGAAGAGCAGAGAACAAGAGACATGGTGCT
Organism: Rhinolophus sinicus; assembly: GCF_057876585.1. Lineage (NCBI taxonomy): Eukaryota > Metazoa > Chordata > Mammalia > Chiroptera > Rhinolophidae > Rhinolophus > Rhinolophus sinicus. Next base: position 26,225,881 of record NC_142514.1, read on the forward strand.
TGCCCATCCGTCCTCACGGACGAGGAACCGGGCAAGTTCACCATATGTATGTATTATCAGTGACAAAGAATCAGGAACCAAGGGCAGGACACTGGACCCAGTCTAGAGAGGGATTGGGAAGGACTTCCTGGAGGAAGAGTCTGAGATTAGAAAAAGAGGGGAGGCAGTAAACAGAAGATCCTAGAAAGATGTCACTCAGGACTTGTGCCCCATTGAGATACACCCAGCAGCTCCGCTAGGCGGTGTCAAGGCGCCCTCTTCCTTTCACTGATTTTCAAAAAACGGAGAGCACAGTGAGGAGAGAAATATAATCACCAGATCACATGAATGACCATAACGTGGGTAGATGTCCCTATCAACTCCCTATTTTTAGCCCAATGTTTGGCACACAGTAGGACCTCAATAAACATTTGTTAAATGAACAAGACATTTGGTTAGTCAGGAATTTACCCCTCCCACTGGCTCTTTTCCTTCCAGACTGCAATACAGCTCAGCTTCGAGCCCCACCAAGGAGAGGAGTAACCTCCAAAGTATTGAAGTAATGTATTTACCAGGCCTTTCTCCCATTACTGCGTCCTACAAAGAAATCAAAGCAATGACAGTTAACGTGTACTGAACGCTTACCATGTGACAGGCGCTGTTCTAATCACTTTACATGTGTTACCTCATTCAGGCCTCACAACCACCTGCCTCAGGAGATAGACTCCAGCATGGTTTCAATTTACAGGTGAGGAAATTGAAGCACAGATAAGTTACGGATCTCACCCAAGGTTACACAGCTAATACATAATGGAGGGAAGCAGTTTACGTGTGTCTTACAGGGTGTCAGGCACATTCAGGGCCTTTCCTTCTTAGAACAATTAAGAGAAGCAGGTATCATCCCCTTTTACAAATGAGAAAACCAAAGCTCGGAGAGCTAAGTAACTTACCCAGCCTGGAAGTTGCTCCTCTGGGATTTGGCTCCCCGTACAGTGCTCTCTCTCCCTTACACCCCATCGGTTTCCTGGGGCCTTTCCCGAACTAGGGTGCAAACAGCTGCTCCTGGTGAGCTCTGGCAAGGAAGCAGCTCCAGGAGGAGAGCTGGCCTGGTGACTCGCCAGCAGGATTTATGTCCTGTCCAGGGTGGACAGTTTGGCTGCTGAATGAAAGGCTGAACAGAGCTCAAAGATGGAACTTATTCCCATTAAACGATTGCAAATGTCAGGCAGCAGGGCCTGGGAGCTCCTTGAGCACGCACCCAGGCGGCTGGAGGCCAGGCTGCCCATTACGAGCATGCCCACTGACCTCATGGTTGCTCCTAATGCAATTAGAGCCAGCTAGGAGACAGTGGATTCCATCACAGAGCCTGAGCAACGTGCTCCCCAGGAGAGCCAGGGGCCCCTCCCGCCTGAAAGATGGCGCTGGGACAAAGGGTGTTGTTCTAATTAATTGAATGAGATCCGTTTCAATGCAGATGGATGCAGAAATTACCTGCAGATGTGACTATGCACAGCCATTTTAACTGTCCGGGCTGTCACGCAGGCGTGGGGAGCCAGGGCCTCTTGGAGCAGGATTCATTCCATGCAGCCCCCTGCCTCCAGGCAGGGCAGACCTGTGCCAGCCTGAGCTGAGGAAGTGATTGCTACCTCTTTTGGGTCTCCTGGCCATCGGGGACCACTGGGGCCCTGCTGTCAGGATGGGACTCCCCAGGGGTCCTGGCTAACGGCCTTGGGAAGGGCTTCTGCAGGGGCACCTTGGTGCAAGGTGCCAGTGGTCCTCTGCACACTCCCCAGGGCCAGAGTCCTCTTCCACGTGTGCTGCAAAGTCCCCTTCCCTGGGTCTTTGAACCCCTATGCATTTTTGGATCGTATACAACCGGATCACACATTTTTAAATAAAGATGCTATAGCAGTGGTTCCCACACTGATGACGCAAGATGCATGAAAACACGAATTGATTGATTGATTCATTTCAGCACCCATGAGACTCCAAACTCTGTTCCTTGTTGGGCCATAACAGAGGGTCAGACCTGGGCCCTGGCCTGGAGGAACACACAGTCAAAGGAAAGGAAGCAGATGTATTAATAGTCAGTTACACAAGGTGGGATGGGCTGACCTACTGGAGGACATGATACTAGGGGGACGCAGAGGAAGGAGGTGACAACATGGGGGGACAGGGCCGACTTCACAGAGGAGGTGAGCTTTCAACTAAACCACGAAAGGGGACTAGAACCCCCCCAGGTGAGGAAGGGAGGAAGGCACGAGAGTTTGGGTTGCTACCTAGAAACTCTGGGGATCTTTGACAGGACAGGAGTAAGAGGACAGTAGGGTTAGATTTATATTTTAGATCGATCCTCTTGGCACAGAATGAACCAGGAGGAGAGAGACTGGGGGCAAAGGCCAGCAATAGTGCCGGCCGTGAGAAAGAAGAAAGGACAGATCTGAGAGGTGTGGACATTGCCACCCTCGGGGACTGCTGGAGCACAGAAGGAGGGGAGTGGAATGAGGCCGCAGATAAGAGGGAGGAGTCGAGGTGGAGGAGCCTGAATGGCTGGTGGGAGGGAGAGCGCCACGCGGGAAGGAGGGGAGGCTCCGCAGGCGTGGCTGTCCAAGGGGACCGGAGCCAGACAACCAGGACCTCCAAGTTATGGTCCTGCTGCCTTCCGAACTTTTGTTGAGGGATTCTCTTCTTTTTTCCTACATCACTCAGAATGTTAATCCCCACCCCAATTCCATTTCCTCCCAATATGGAGAAGGCACAGATCTTTGAGGGGAATCACTGCCTAGAACCAGTCCATTTGGTGTCTTCTGGGCCCTCCAGGTCCACGCTAGGTGCAAGGACAGAGAAGTCCTAAGCCCAGGCTTCCCACTGAGTCTGGCAGTTTCCTCACCCAGCATCATAGCGGCCCTCCAAATCTTCCCCTCTCTCTTCAGGCCTTCACCTGCCTGCTCCTCCTTCAGCAACCCACCATGCCTACCTGCCATCTAGATGCCACCCCCTCCACTTCCAACCCTCCCCTCAAACTCACTGTAACTGCTTCCGTCCTTCCCTCCCCTGGTCCTAAGCCGGTTTCTCACCTGTGCTCTGGGACTTGGTGCCATCAGCCATCCCCTCTCAGCCTACACAAAAGGTTCCTGTCTCCCCATCCTAAAAGACCCCCTTTACACCTCCTTTAAGTTACTCTCTCCCTTTCCCTCTTGGAAGTCTTTCTGCACGCATGACGTGCACGTCCTCATCTCTTTTCACCCTCAGCCCAGTGCAAATTAGTGTTGCCCCCAACTCAAGAAACGCTTCTTACAGCGTCCTCATCCTACATGACCCTGACCAGCCCAGACCTCCCTTCTTAAAACTGTCTCCTTCCTTGGCTCCTGGCCCCCAGGACCTCCTGGATCTCCTCTGACCCTCTCTGACACCCACTCGCCCAAGTTGCGATTCCCCAGCAAAGTGCCTCAGAGGCCCTTTCTTCTCTCCGTACATATTCTCCCAAAGCTTTGATTATCACTGTAGCCCTGACTCCACTAGGGACGTCCAAACCCATCTATTTCAGAAGTTGGATGTCCCCTGACACTTCTAATATTCTGTCTGCCACGTCCTACCCTAAAACTCATCAGCTCCTGTGTCCCCTACTTTGGGAATGGCCAGCAACCTGGACCCATCCTCCCTTACTCCCTGTATTCAATTCATCACAAGATCCTCTTGATTCCACCTTCCAAATATCATTGGAATCGACTTTTCTCCATCTCCACTGCTGGCACTCTGGCTCGGTCGTTTTATCGCACACCTGGACAGCCTTCGGGTCCTCCTGAGCCTGAATGAGTCCTCCCTCCAGATCCACGCATGCCTGGTCTCTGCCTCCCCTCCGACCTCATCTGCCACCGACCCCTTTCCCTCTTCACTCCGGTCCCTTTGCCTTCCTGCTCTTTTCTGAACACACCGAGTTGTTCCCACCTCAGGACGCTCTGGAGGGCTCTTCCACCAGATCAGCAGTTTTCAAACTCTTTGATCCCATGACTCTACTTCATGCTCAGAAACTGAGGATCCCGACGTGTTTCTGTTTGTGTTCATGTGGGTTATAGCTATCGCCACAATAGAAATTCAATCTGAGAATGTTTTAAAACACTAGAATACACAAGTCCATGCCCTGTTAGCTGATGTCATTACACTTCACGGGGCATCTCAAACCTCCCTGTACACTTGAGAGAGAATGAGAGTAGAAAAGGCATATAGCGTCTTAGTAAATGTTTCACCTGGCAGACACCCTGAAAGGGTCTGAGTCCCCAGGCCACACTTTGACAACGACTGTGCCAGAGGACATGTGTCTCTCTCTTTCACTTCATTTAGGTCTCAGTGCAAATGTCACCTCCTCAGAAAGCCCTCTCTGCCCTTTACCCCCTCCCCAAGTCATTCTTTCCTGTTACTACGTCCATGTTCTTTATAGCACTTATTACCATCTGAAATTATCCATCTTGCTTATTTTGTCTTTCCGCACTGGAATGCAAACACCATGTGGGTAGAGATTCAGACCTGTCTGTTCACCTTAGAGCCCAACATAGCACCTGACACACAGTAGACACTCAAGAAAAGATTCTTAAATGAATGAGTTGTATAAAAGCAGTTGTTCTCAGCCTTTGCTGCATCGTAAAGTCATGGGGGGCGGGGAAGGATGTGTTTTTAAACTTCCTGCATCCCAGCCAATTAAATCAGAATCTCGGGGTGGACACAGGTGTCAGTGCTTTATAAAGCTCCCCAAGTGACTCCAATTGCAGCCAAGAATAAGAACCACTGGTCTAAATTCGTAAATCCTCACTGATGGAGAGCTGTTTATTCCCCACTGGGTGAGAATTATGTAGGGTGTAAACCCTGGCAACTCGAGGTCTTGCCTGTCCTGTGCTGGGTCAGGCTGCCAGGCCTAGGGGCGACTGGTGGGGGAAGCTATCAGGCTGAAGTCCTTCATGGAAGAGAAGTGCCCTCCTCAGATCCTTGGACCAAGACGATGGGCTCTGCAGCCTACATAGTTGGTGCTGGTTATCCTCACACACATCTGCAGGGATTGCTGTGTGGCTGCATTCTCCCCCCATGCAATGGTGTGGAATTCTGGTGCTTTGGCGACGCCTGGAGAAGGATGATGATTCCAGTGGATAGAGATAGAAATGAGACAGGTCCCCAGATTGCCCCGGGCAGGAGGGAGGATCACAGCTGCTGGCCTTGCCTCTGAAGTGCAGCCAAGTGTCTCCAGGAAATGACACACCTTACGCGATGAGCAAGGCTTTCCTCACTGAGGGGTCACCAGAACCTCTGCCTGCTTCAGGGAATCACTGTTCTGGGAACCACTGGTTCCCCACAAAGGCTGGAGTCAGCCACCATCCCCCCCAAAGCAGCTCCTGAGGTTAGGGCTGCGACGGAGAGAAAATGCGCCCTGCACTATGCCAGGTACTCTCCGGTAGGGTTTCCGGGCGGGAATTCCCACCTGTTCTCAGGAAGTTTTTTCGCTTTCCCATTCCCATATCCCAAGATACAAACTGTTTTCTGTTCTCCACGATGAAGCATTTCCACAAAATGACAGCCAATACTATCAACCACCTGGGTTCAAGGAGCCGATTTTCCCGATTTCCTGAGCAACTTTTCTTGGGATTCGGGAACAGAAAAGCAAAAAAAATTCCCAAGAATGGGTGGGAATTCCCACCCAGAAACCCTAGCGATAAATAGGAAAAATGTCTAATAGATACATTGTGAGTAGTACATTTATTTCCCATTGTGGGTATTACTGGGTTCAAAGAGCCGATTTTCCTGATTTCCCAGCCAACTTTTCTCAGGATTCCAGAATGGGAAAGCGAAAAAAATTCCCGAGAATGGGCGGGAATTTCACCCGGAAACCCTACTCTCTGTACATGGGCTCTTGCATCCCAGCGGTTGTCAGAGGGAGATAATGGTCTCCGTTGCAAGGGGAGGAAAGAGGCACAGACAGGTTTAGATGACTTGAGTAAGGACACCTGCCAGCTCTGTCTCAGACGACTATGCAGCAGGCTGGAATGCTAGAGGTCATCAACTACTGAAATCTCAGACCAACAATGTGACCAGGGAGAAGTCACTTGACCTTCCTAAATCCGGCTCCTTATCTGTAAAACCCGGGAAATAGTACCTGCCTCACAGGGTTGTTGGACCGGATATAAAAGCACTAGACATAAGCCTGAAGCAGAGAAACTGCTCAATAAATCGTAAGTATAGTATTATTCTCAGAGGCTCCCAAAACCTTCTTTCCATTACAGCCTGCTGCTTCTCGGAGGAAAATTACTTCAATTTGTATGATGCGACTTCAAAGTTCTTTCATGTGTATTAGCCCATTTCACGTCGGCAGCGGCCCAATGAAGTTGAAACTTTTATCTACCACCCCACTTTGTTTTTGTTTTTTCAATGAAGACATGGGTCCAGAGAGGTCAAGTCACCTGCTCAGGTCCTGCGGGGATGAGTGACAGATGTCCCAACTCCCTGTCCAGAACCTTCTTCACTGCAAGGCAGCAGCCACAGAGGCCGTGACTGACCCTGGCCCCAGGCAGAGGTTACACCCTGGGTTCTCTGGGAAAGAGAGGCAGAGAAGCCTGAGGTGGGAGGGCTTGTGGAGAGGAGGGTGGAGCCCTGTCCTTGATGTGGTGGCTGGGCCCAGATGGGGTTGTCGCCACAGTCCTAGGGTTTGGCTGGGAGAGCAACCACCGTTTCCTCTGGTGTAGCAATGCCCAGTGGGTCTGGGAACCCGCGCTGGGCGGGGCTGGAGCAGGGAGGGGGGATGCTCTGCCTCGCTTGGCCTGGGGCTTCTTGTCATTGGGTGGGAGTCTGCTCCTGTCCTGTGTCACTTCCATCAGCAGGCCCAGCTCCTAGAGGAGCTGGCACCTTCGTCCTGGTGGAGTGGGCTTAACTACAAGTCTTTGCTGAAAGGTGGTAAGGGGCCAGGAGCAGGTGACGTGACACTTAATGAGTTGGGATTGGGAGGCACCTCTTTAGGGCGGTTAGAGATACTGTCACGTGACAGGGATTGGCTGTAACCAGAAGACGGGGTAATAGGAGCCTTTGGGAGTGGGGCAAGGCCACATTCCTCATTAACAGGTAAGTAAGCTGTTCTGCGCAGGCTTGGACTTGGACTTGGGAGGAGAGAGGGTCGTCCACAGCTCTGGGGCAGCTACCTGCATTGCAGAAGGAAGTGGGGCAGGGCCAGTGACGCCGTTTGCAGGGCCCAGCGCAAAATGAAAATCTGGCCTCTTGTTCAAAAACTATTAAAAGTTTCAATAGGGTGACAGCAGAGCATTAAGCCAAACTGGGGCGGGGTGGAGGGGACCCTGGTAAGTACAGGTCACAGGCCCATGAAGCCATCCTGAAGTAGGGTCTAGGGAAAGTGAGCAAAGGATGAGGCCACGTGAAGGGCAGCAACAGGGGTCGTCTTCCATCCTAGTGGCCTCCTGACCAAAATAAAGAGACCCTATAAACACCTAAGTGAATAATTCTGGACACAACATTTCCTAGACGGACAGCATGCTCCACCGAGGTGTTTATAGCTTTCCCAAGTAACCGAGCTACCTCAGCCAACCAGCATCCTCAGAGAATCCAGGTCTTGCCTTATTTGGAGGAGGGATGGCATTTAAATTTCATAATTTCATCTCCATCTTGGGGGAGCTGGAAATGCTGGGAAATGCTTGGAGACCATCTGGGAAAAAGGCCTCTGGAGCTGTTTCGTTAATTTACAGAACTGACAACCAAGGATAGGGGCCTTTGGCAAGTACCAAATGTGATGGCTCAGAAAAGAATCAAAGTATTAATAACGGGCTCGGCTGGCATGGTCCTCCAGTGCCCTACGCGGGGGTTCGTGCAGCTGGGAAGCCTGATGTCTCCCTTCCACCAGAGGGATCAAAACCAACTTTCAGAGCAACATAAGCCAGGGGTAATTTTTAGTACAGACGTAACTTTCTAGTTCCTTTTTCCTACCCCTCATTTTTCAGTTGCCTTTAAAGAGGCCGCACAGAGCTAAAAAACAAATCCAAGTTTAAAGAGACAAGTGCAAAAATGCAAACTGGGCAAGGGGACAGAGCCGCCAGCTGGACAAAATGTGCCTGGAAAACAGCACCCCCTGCTTGGCAGGTGTCGGGGATTTATGGTTAAAGTTTTGCAGACGTTTCATCACGTTAGGAGCCAGCTCAGGAGACCCTCATAAAATCCTTATATGAAAGAACAAACTAGCTGATAAAAGTCAGCTGCTGCCTATAAACGCGCTGTGGGGATTGCGATTGAATAGTGGATTTATTAGTCTGGGCTCTCTGAGAATTAAGGACTACTGCGCACGTCTGAATGGGGAAGACAAGCGCCTGAGCGCAGAGCATTGCTCCCTGCTCACATGATGGCCAAGGGACCATGCTGACCCCCTCCCCCGTCACTTACTCCCTTAGAGACCAGAGGGAAGATGCTCGCTGGAGTCAAGTTGCTGGGGATCCGCTCTTACATTTCCCTTTCTTGCCTCCCACAAAAACCATCAGTCATTCTCCATGGCATTCCCTGCGCGTTTTATGACAGCATTTCTCACAACAGGCGTATGAATCTGCCCGGCCTACTAAACTGTGTGCTTCTCTTATTGATCTTTGAATCACCGGTAATCGGTTGTGTGCTGGGCACACAGGGAGGCCTCTGAGTCAATGTGGCTGTGGCAGGCTGTCAGGCAACATACCACGGACGTTCCTACTACCCTATTGCACGCAGCATGAGGGGTGCGGAGGACAGGGCTGAGGTGCCTGCTGGAATTGAAGATGAGCTGGGTGCTGGGAAGCAAGAAAAGGGGAAAAAGGGGTACTATGAGGACAGTAAGGCTAGTTTCTTCCCCAAAGGGCAATCGGTGACTACTCTACCCGGTGCTCGCTCGTGCTCTCTCTCTCTCTCCCCCCTGCTTTTTCTCGGGATTAAGATTATCTCTTAAAGAATGACCCTACAACAGAATGAGGGGTACTTGATAAGACAGCAGATACCTAGACCCTCCCTACATATATTGGATCAGAACCTCTGCAGCTGGGGCCCTAATATGCTGTACCAGGTACTAGTCTTGGAAAAAATGACTTTCCTTTGCACTTTGTAGAAACCAAGAAGGAGCCTTCCAGGAATGATGGGGAGGAGGGAGAGTGCCTGGAAGGGGCAGCCTCCCCACCCCCACCCATCATTCCTTAAGGACTGGCTTTCTCCTCCTAGCACCTGGCATTAAGGGCAAAAGTGTAAGACTCTGGCACACAGCCCCAGGACTCACTCCAGCCCTCCTGGCTATGGGATCAGAAGGGAGATTAACTGGCAAGGTTGCAGCTGCCCTGAGAGAACCTTGGCTGCCTCCTGTGCCACTGCCAAGCCAGATGAGGGCTGCACTTATTTCTGCTGTTTGGAAGAATCATGTTCTAAGCAGGGCTGGGTATTCAGGAAACCCAACTCTTGTCACTGCTGAGTAGGTGTTAGGGATGCTTTTGCTTTCTACGGCAGAGAGGAAACAGTGATGTAAGGGAAAGACCCCTTTCACCAGAACCAAGAAAACCCTGGTGCAAATTCTGGCACTGTCACTGACACGCTGTGGACACTTCGAAAACTATGTCTCTCAAGGCATACTTGTTTCACAGCACAGAGCTATACATTTAGGTGACTAATAAATCTCAAGTGAATTTCAACCCCTTAAATGTTTATAAATTTCCCCAAAGCCCTCACATACCTCCTCTCACTTCAAACTTATAACCCTGTAAGGACATATATCACCCTGTCCATTCTACAGATGAAGAAACTGAAACAGAGAAGAAATGACTTACCCCAGATCACTTGGCTAGTAAGAGGCTGTGATGAGACTTGAACCCACGTCTGGTCATTTGCAGTTCAGCAAGGTTTTCCCTGCGTTGATTAGCAGTGCACTGGTTCTTTCCCCGCACCCCTGAACCTGCGTCCCCAGTTGTGCACTCTCCCTACCTTCTCGAAGGGAGAAGAAATTATAAACCACCCAGAGCTGGAACAAGTTGCAGATGGCGCCTGGCCCCTACCAGCCTGATTCGAGTCCGACATAATATAACCACCAAAAAGCCCAGACGCTGGGCAGGGGCAAGTCCTCTCCAGAGCCTAGGATCCCACTGGGTTTGAAAAACCCCTCCTCTGCCTGGCAGAAGACTCTTGTGATTGATTTCTAAATGTGGATGGAAAGAGACAGGAAAAAGAAAGAAACCCAAATTCCTCATTCATCCCAACAGATTGTCTCATGGACAAGGAAGGGGGTTCTGAACACAAAGAGTCTATTTCCCCAACTGAGGGAACAGAAAAGAACTCACATTTGACATCTCAACCCACAAGCCAGTGGCATGCTTGGAGGAGGGCTAGAAGGACTCCCACGATGACGAGTCTCCCAAAATTAGTTTCTAAATTTAATGATTCCACTAAAAATATCAACAGAATTCTTTTTTTATTGGGGGGTGAGTGGGTAGGGTGGGATTAGCAAATTGAAAAATTCCAGGGAAAAAGGCAGCATGAGCAGGTGGGAGTTGAGGGAAGGTTGCTGATACCTACAGATAGTAAGACTTTGGAAATAGCCTATATGTCCGTCAGTAAGGGACTAAATAAATTATGGTATACCCAGAAAACTATGCAACTGTTTAGAAAAAATTAAGGACGCGCTTTATGTATTTACATAGAATGATCTCCAAGATATAGTACGTAGAAAAAACAAGGGCAAAACTGGGTATACAGTATGCTACTATTCATACAAAATTATGGGGAACACATAAAAACATAGTTGCTTGTTGTATAATAGTATCGATTACCCCAAAACTTACTGACTTAAAACATTTATTATGTGTTTCCATGGGTCAGGAATCCGGGCACAGCTTAGCTGGTTGCGTCTGGCTTAGGTCCTCATGAGGTTGTAATCAACTTGTTAGCTGGGGCTGTGGTCTCACCTGAAGGTTCATCTGGGGAAGAGAGGCTCTACCTCCAAGCTCACTCAGGTGGTTGTTGGCAGGCATCGGCCTCTCACAGGAGGTCTTTTTTCATAACCTAGTTTCAGAAGTGACATCCTATCACTTCTGTTGTATTCTTTTCCCTAGAAGGAAGTCTGTAAGTCCAGCCCACACTGAAGGGGAAGGGACGTACACGGCGTGAATACGACTAGAGGGGGATCACAGGGGCGAGCTTAGAGGATACCCAGCACTACACTTCCATAGGCAAAGAATATTTTTGGAAGACTACACCAGAAACATTTAACATTGGTTGCCTCCAGGAAATGGAAATGAGTAACTGGGGGAGACCTTTTCATTGAATATGCTCTTGTACACTTTGAATTTTGTATAAAGCAATAAGCACAATGCCTGGCACACAAACTTTTGATACATGTTGCCTTCCATTCTTTCTCAAAAGCTGTCCCCTGTGCATGGAACGCCCCACACTCCTCTCTTAGCAACCAAGTAAAATTAGCCTCAAGCCTAACTCAGGTGTCGCTGTCACTGTCACTACGAAGTATTCTCAGGAGCAGGTACTAGTTGTCACCTCTGTTCTCCCACAGCATTCTGTTTTAACCTCAAACACAACACTTTAATGACTGTATTACAATTTAAATCTCTTCAACTCCGTCTGGTCCTGGGATCATTAGCATCAACATTATCTGGAACCTCAGACATGCAGAATCTGGGCCCCGCTCCAGACCCACGGAATCAGAATCTAAATTGTAACAAGATACCAGTGACTTATATGTGCATTAAAGCTTGAGAAACACTGGTTTTAATCTTTCCCTGGTTGAACTAGAAACCTTTCTAAAGCTCTCTTTCATCTCTGTCCTCAGAATGCATCATAAGACCTAACACCCAAACGTCTTTTGAGTTAAGTTTTATTTACAATTATTATGCAAGTAATAGGATAGTTTAAAAAAAGTTCCTAGAAGAATATATATCATATTGTTAAAAACAGTTATCTGGTAGGTGGACCATGTACACTTTCACTTTCTGTTAATACTTCAATTTTTTACCATCAGGATGAATTGTCTTTATAGGCAGGCAAAGGTGGAGATCTGAGAAAACAGGCAAAATGTGAGATATAATACATTCATAAAATGGAATATGATAATGTATATGATGGTACATAATTGTGGTGGTCTACATTTACTGATATGAAAAAATGGCCAAATTATATATTTTTGAAAAAGACATTTAACACTATGTATAAATGATACCATATATATATTTTTTAATTTGTGAATATGGACACTGAAAGGATACATATAAAAATCTCTCTGATGGAGCTTGTTTTGTACTTTTGTACATTAAATTTTTAAAAAATTTTCCTATGAGTTTTTAAAAAGCATATATCACTTTTGTAACAAGAAAACAAAAGGTCATTTTTATTTTGAAAATTATCTATATTCTTTGTTAAGCCCCTTTACACCCAACGACCCAGATTTTTACAACAGCCTAGGAAGTCGGTGGGTCTGGAAGTACCACGACCATTTCACAGATGAAGACACCAGGCCTCAGAAACACAAACCTGATCACCGGACTCGGGGGTAGTGTTCTCCCACCCACGCAGCTACTCCAAGATCAGAGGAATGTGGCAAATCAGTTGCCAGTTTTGGTTCAAAAAAACCCCTGTGATTTTAGGAGACCCATTATCCTGTGACTTACTCTCAGATATTAAGAGCAACGAGAGAGCACCTTCAAGGACAAAGCATTCCGAATCTTTCCTGCTGCACCACCTCCCCCTGGCGGTAGGCTCTGGAAACTAAAATGGGCTGAATGGTAAGGACCTCTGGCAACTGGAAAACAATTACTGTTTTCCATCCACATCACTCCTATTTCTTTAAATCATCAAAGTCACTTTCTCTTTCTTTAAGTGGTTGAGGACTGACACAAAACCAGGACCTGGTATCAACTAGGCTCAGAGCGCTGCATGACACCAAGGGCGGCACGAGTCTCCAGCCCCGTCCTTTCCTTCCCTCCCACTTCTGTGGCTGCTGTTCCTGCCCCCTGTGGTCCTCTGCACTGCTCTTCCTCCATTCTCTCTGCCTCCATCCACTCCCCTGAGCCTTAGGAAAGGGTGACGGGCAGCCCATGTACCCTCAGCCATGACCTGGCAGGGAGAAGCCCCAACATCAGAAACATCGAGCACAATTCTCCCGAAAGTCAGTCCTTAGGCTCATCACACTGATTTTTCAAACATGTCAGGTTGCGATACTGAAATTTCTTTACAAATACCAGAGGGCAGCACTATCAGTCTTCACCTGGGTTCCCCTGGCCTCCAGATAAACACACAGCTTCCTTACTCTTCCAGGAAGAAGGAAACATTCAATAGGGTATCTGGAATAGGAAGAGAGAAAGACTGTGACATACAACCTCTCCAGAGAACACAAAACATCAGACTGGTAAAGGCTACAGAGGCGCTGGGAGGGCATCTCTACAAAGCTTCCAAAGAAGTGACACGGCAAGAAAGGAGGCGAGGAGACATGGGGGAGTGAGTGAGAACCAGTACCTTGTACGAGGTCTTGGTGTTCATCCTCCGAAATCCGGTCCCAGGCCTTGGGCACAGCTTGGATGTTCGGCAAGTCTCCCCAGTGGATTGAGGACAGGAGGTACTTTCTCTTCAGGTACCTTCCTAGAAGTTAAGGGCTGCTCAAAAAGAAAATGGAGGACGCTGAAGGGAAACAATACCCTGAAGAGAGCTACAGGGGCATAAAAGGGAAAGTGCAGCTATCATGACATTTTCCAGTGGCAGGATCCGCCTACGCTACCTGTCTTTACTGAGCACCTCACTCACGTGGCTCTGTGCTGCACGGACAGAGGGACAGAACACTGCTCCTGCAACCTAGGAGCTCACCACGACGAGGAAAAAACTAGAAACTGAAAAGGAAGACTCTACGTGAGATAAAACTCAGTGGAAGTTCAGAGGATGAGTTCATCCAGTTTAGAGGGTAGCAGGAAGGTTCCAGCTCGGAGGAAAAGCATATGCAAAGGCACAGAAGTAGGGAAGCCTGGAACGGATTCAGAGACAAGTAAACCGTCCAGTCTGGCTGGTATGGAACAACGTGTAGAGTAGGAGGAAAGGTGGTTGAGAAGGCAAGTTGAGCCAGAACACAAAGAACACTACAGACCAAGATGGGGCGTCTGCACCCTGCCCTCCCCCAACACACGCTACCCAAAACTCCTATACAAGCAACAGGATCAGCACTTAACCTCCTGAAGGTATACGGAGTGAGGTCACTCACTGGGGATGGCTTAGAGGGAAAGAAGCTAGAGACAGAGAAACCTGTCAAGAAGCTGCATGTGATTAACGTCCAAGTGAGGAGTAAGAAACTGGAAGAGGCAGTGGGGATAGAAGAGGAAAGTACAAAAAGCAGCAGGGAAACAGAATCAAAGGACTTGACAAGCGCCTGTATAAACATGCTCCGAACAGTACGTGGCGCAAAGTGCTCAGTAACGTTAGCTGCAGTTACAGCTCCTACTGTGCACGCTGCTGCTATGCTGCAATGAAAAAAGAAGAGAGGGAAGGGTGGGGGGGCGGATGGCTCAGCTGGTTAGAGCGCGAGCTCTCAACAGCACGGTTGCCGGTTCAATTCCCGCATGGGATGGTGGGCTGCACCCCCTGCAACTAAAGATTGAAAAACGGCGACTGGACTTGGAGCTGAGCTGCGCCCTCCACAACTAGATTGAGGGACAACCACTTGGAGCTGATGGGCCCTGGAGAAACACACTGTTCCCAATATTCCCCAATAAAAAAAGTTGAGAGAGAGAGGGAGAGAGAGAGAAAGGGGGAAGTTGTTACTTAAGTTTCCACACTGGGTGATTAGACAGGGTTGATTCTACAACTAATGGAAAAGGGAGTTGAATGTGAGGGCTAGACAGAGGAGTTTGATTGTAAACCTGACTCTGTACTTCTGTGAGCAATCCAGTTAGAGGTATCTCCAGGAAACTGAAAATCAAAATTAGAGACAAGAATAAAGACTGGATTTGAAGTTATTCAAATGAATGTAGAACCTTAAACCAGCAGGTAAATGTGAGTATCAGACAAGAATTGAGAAAAAAGCCAGACTCCAACCAACTGGTCTTTCAGCTTCTATCTGGCCCACACCGCCCACAAGTCTTTCCTCAGAACACAGCCAGGGTGATTCTGTTACAAACATACTCGTAGGGGGTGGCCGGTTAGCTCAGTTGGTTAGAGCGCGGTGCTCATAAAACCAAGGTTGCCAGTTCAGTCCCCACATGGGCCACTGTGCGTTGCGCCCTCCTATGAAAAAAACAAAATAAAATACACGTAGGTTCGATTATGCTAGAACTTTCTAATAGCTTTATGTCTCAGTCACAGTAAAAGCCAAATCCTTTCAAAGACCTTTAAGGCCTACATGCTCTAGCCCCGTCTCCCTGACCGCATCTCCTGTTAGGCTCCCCATCTTCACTCTGCTCTAGCCACCCTGGCCGCCTTGCTAGTTCCTGAACACATCAGGCACACTCGCACCCCAGGGCCTTTGCACGTGATGTCTCTTCGGCCAGGAACACTCTTCCCCCAAATAGCATATGGTTCTCTCCCTCACGCTCATCAGGTTTTTCCTCAAATGTCGCTTTCTCTGTGAGTCCTGTCCTGCTCACCCTATTTAAAATTACAACCTCACCCTCACCCCTCACTTCCCCTGCTTTATTTTTCTACATAACACTTATTCTGTTTTCCTTTTTTTTTTAAATCGTTATCTTATTTTTATTAATCCTTTTTTTTAAAGGAGGGTACAGCTCACAGTGGCCCACACAAGGATCGAACCGGTGACCCTGGTGTTATTAGCACCGTGCTCTGACCAACTGAGCTAACCAGCCACCCCCTCTGTTTTCCTTTTCTATTGTCTATCTCCCAGCACCTAGAACAATGTCTGGCAGGTAGTAACTACTCAATAAACGAGTTGAGGAATGATTGTACGCAGGAATGCAGGAAGAACCCAAGTTCAGGAGCCAAAGAAAACTAAGCTATACTCTACAGTTTTGTACTCTTGTGAATTTTGAAATTAAAAAGACTTCCTGGAACAGCTCTGGACACTATCTGAAGTGTGTGCAAAGGATACGAACTTCGATAATGTCTCTCAATGTCTTGCAACCACTCCAACATGTCAGCCACAGAGGGGCTCACACCTGAAGCCTGCAGGACAGCGTCAATGCCGATTGTGTCTGCGTGCTGCTCATAGATCCGAAGCACTTCTCCCACGTGGCTGCTGACCGAGTCACGCACCTTGAGGAGGGCAGCTCTGAGGGAAGGAGTCCGACATTAGGCTCCTCATGAGCAAGGCGAAGGCACGTTTCCTCAGGCTTGGCACACTGACATTTGGATCGCATGGTTCTTTGCGGTGGGGGCTGCCCTCTGCACTGCAGGATGTTTAGCAGCTTCCCGGGCCTCCAGCCACTGGATGACAGGAGCAAACCATGCCCTCAATCCTCCCCAAGTTGCAACAATCAATAACATCTCCAGATAGTGCCAAATGTCCCAGTGGGAAAAACTGCCTCCAAACGAGACTCATTCATCTATGGAGATTGGTTACAGTGGCCCAAGACTTAAAAACTGACTTAAAGATGGAGAAGCTGAAGAAGTGACATGGCTCTCAAACCTGTGTGATGAGCCCAGCTGCCAAAGAAAGTGAAGACCAACAGGCCTTTCTGGGGCTGCCATAAGCTATATAAGGAGCAACTGCTCACACAGCCCCATACCACGTATGGGAAAGGAATAACCAAGAAGAAATTGAAGCAACAAACTAGGTACTATCCACATGCTACCTAGCCCAACATAGTAAGTTCTTGAAATTACGTACAGTTTAGGCTCTCGATGCACACAGACTACTGTGGATCATAGGAAAGTTACTTATTGACAATCGTGTATAAAAACAGCCTGTTTTGCTTACTGCACGTCCTAAGTACCTAGAACACTGTGGCTGGCAATAGAACACTTGTTGAATGAATGGAAAGGGTTACTGTGAAGGTTAAATGCAATAATGCATATAAAGTGCTTAGGGAAGTGCCTAGCTTACAGTTAGTATCTTTCTTATTCCACTGGTGACTCCAAGGGGCCCAGACACCAAGACTAAGGCTACAATTTCCCCAAAGGCAAGACATTCCCTAGCTTAGAATTATGGCTTTCAAAATGTTTGACCACAACTCGCAACTGAAAAATAGATTTAAAATAAGAGCCCAGTACCCACACACAACTATGTAATTAATTAAAATAAAAGTTCACTATTTCAGTCAGTTCACTGAATGCCTCCCTTCTACTCAACTAAGGAACTAAGTCTGGTTCATTGTGGTAGTCCCAGAACCCTGTGTTTAGCATTCCATTGGTGATTAATAAATGTACTTCCTACAACTGAATATAAAGGTCCCCATTTTTGACAGTTTCCTATTAGTCTATGGCACAGACTCTATACGCTAGAACCGTCTTTTGTTCTGGTCAAGGAGAGGCCACATGGGCCCTGTCTTTTCTCTGTCCTCATAATCTCTGTCCTCTAACCCATAATCTCTATAAGACAGAGAGTCTAATATTAGGCATCATAAGGGCTGAGCGATGAGCTGGCCCTGGGCCCAAAGACACTAGTGTACAGCAGAACAAAGTAGCGGGTAAGAGGTCTGGCCTTGGTGCCAGGCACACGAGGGGTAGAATACCAGCTTTGCTATTTGCTGTGAGACCAGAGGCAACCTGCTTGAACCTGTTTCCTCACCTGCAAAATGGGATTAAATGAGGTTAAGTCACAGAGGTGTTGAGAAGGTTTTCTGAGATCATGTATGTAAAAACTCTTAGCTCTGGCATCCACCAAGTTTACATATACAGTTGACCCTTAAATAACACGGGCTTGAACTCTGCAGGGAGATATTTTTCAATTGACCCTCATAGTTCAAACCCGAGTTGTTCCAGCGTTCCACGGAGGGATACCCAACCAGGGCCATGCGGAGGCAGACTGTAGTTATACCAGGATTTTCCACTGTGCGGGAGGGGGGCACCGCTAACCCTCTCCCCGCCCCCACCTGTTGTTCAACGGTCAACTATAGCGCCTCACTGTTTTTTTACCAAAGAAAAATGTGGAGGAGAACTAATAAGCTTTCTCCACTGCTTTTTTGTTCCACTTCAGTAACTTCTCCTAAGTCTACAACTGCCATGCCTAGCCTCTGACAAGGGAAATGCCAAAAATGGCTCTTTGACAGAGGTCCCACTGCAACGGATGCAAAGGATTAAGGTTGAGACACCTCCAAATGCCATGCTCTCAGTAAAGAGAAAAACACTCTCCTAACTGATCCTAGCCACTTAGGGAACACCCGGTTTTAAAATTCCGCCAAGAGGGGCCGGTCAGGTGGCTCAGGAGGTTGGAGCGCTATGCTCCTAATGCCAAAGGCTGTCCGTCCGATTCCCACATGGGTTAGTGGGCTCTCCACCACAAGGTTGCCAGTTCGACTCCTCAACTCCCACAAGGGATGGTGGGCTGTGCCCCCTGCAGCCAGCAATGGCAACTGGACCTGGAGCTGAGCTGCGCCCTCCACAGCTAAGACTGAAAGGACAACTTGACTTGGAAAAGGCCCTGGAAATACAGTTCCCCTTCCCCAATAAAATCTTTTCTAAAAAAATAATAAAATAAAACCAAATTCCGCCAAGAAAGAGGGCTATGGAGCCTCTTACAACTTCTCCCCCAGCTTGTCCAGGACAGTGTCACCAGCCTCCAGCTGCTTGCGCCTCAGCCGCTCCTTTAAGTCCGGGAAGGCCCGAAGTGCCGGCACATCCTCAAACCGCAGATTCTGCGCCGCCTGCAGCTGCTCCGCCAAATTGCGGAGGGAGGCCAGGAGGGGCTGGCAGTCCCTCAGAGAGGCCTGCCACAGGCGCTGCTGCTCCTCCACCACGGGAAAGCACTTCTTCAGGGCCTCCTGCACAGCAAGCAATGGTCGGTCCTGAGTCATCTTCTGTTGGAAAAAAACAACAACAGAGGAAAACAAAAAAACAGTATTTGGGTCCCAGGTCGGTACAAGTACCGGATCAAGGGTGGGAATTATTTCCGTTCTCAATGAGTTTCAACTAAACTAGGGATTCCTCAGGTAGGGCTGTCTATCCCTTCCGACAGGAGCTTCTGGTGCGAGGCCCTGTCTTACCTTTAAGGGGCTCTTGGAAAGCAGGGCCCTCGTCTCCCACCTCGGGAAAGGTTTCCCGACAATCCCTCGAAGGAGGCTCTTTTGGGGCTAGGACAATCCGCGGTTGCCGACAGCGGATTCCGAAGCCCAGTCTCCCCCTCGCCGGACCCGGGCTTCCGGAGCCGGAATCTTGTCTCCTCTCCTTGAGACTGCTGGCTCCTTTCCTTAAACCAGCAGGAAAACTTAAAGCTAAAGCTATTTAAGTTTGAGGACCCGCCAGAGCAGCCAGCCTGCGCCCGCAGTGTCTCTGCGCATGCCCCAATGCAGCTAAGTCGAGAAAATATGTCGTGTAACCGCAATGCTTTCTGGGTGCTGTAGTTCTACGTGTGAGCTGGCCGCCTGATTGTGGAGCTTCCTTGTGATTGGACGTTGTGGACCCTCCTTCTAAGACCGCGACTTCTCATTCGTCAGCCTGTGGCAGTTTGAATTTGGTGACGGCGGTCGCACGTTGTTAGCCACTGAACCGCTCCCTCTGAGCATCAACAGGGAGGTTTTCTTCAGTCCTTGTTTTGAGACCCGCAGGTACGATACTCGTAACTCCTTTAGCCCAGGCCCCGAAGGGCAGCCCTCCCCACCCCACACTAACCCCCTGGGGTGCCCGTCCTGTCCCGCCCCTTCGCGGCCCCTTTACTTTCCTTTCCCAACTCCGCTGCTGACCCCTGTGGCTGGATCCCCCGCTCCCTGCAGCCTCCACCGAAGCGCCATGGCTCCGGCTAGGAAGGGTAGCAGTCGAGTAACCAAGACCAACTCGTTACGGAGCCGGAAGCTCGCCTCCTTTCTTAAGGACTTCGATCGTGAAGGTAAGGGGCGGAGTCGGTGTTGTCGAGACTACCTGGGACAGTCGCGGGGCCGCAGACCACGGATTCACGGTCCGTTCACCCGCCGGATGATCCGTGTTCTGTTGACTTTGCCCCCTCACAGTGCAAATACGATCCAAGCAAATTCAGTCAGACAGGCAGAACCTCCTCAAGGAGATGGATAACTTGTACAACATCGAGATCCTGCGGCTCCCCAAGGCGCTGCGCGAGATGAACTGGCTCGACTACTTCGGTAAGAGCTGCTCAGTTCCCTCGGGCCTCGGCCTTGAGCCCCTCTGTGGTTACCGCGACAGCCTTCACTTTAGGCCTTCCCTGATAACTACAGGAAATAGCAGCCCCATTTCCTGTCTCACTTCCCTGCTTTTTTTCTCCTCCTTAGCACTTAACCGTCATTTACCCCTGCGGGTAGTCAAATGTTTCCTCTAAAAGACCAGGCAGTAAATATCTTAGGCTTTCTGGGCCAGAGGCTTCTCCATCCAACTACTCAACTCTGCCGTTACATTTCCAACAGAGCTGTAATGAATGGGCATGGCAGTGTTAAATAATACATATTTATGGACACACTGATATATATGAGTTTCACATAAGTTTCATGTCTCAAGAAATAGCCTTTTTATCCAGATATTTTATCCAACAACTTACAAATGAATGAATGAATGAATGACTTGGTTTGTTACCAGAGCTCAGATGAAAGTTATACAATGCTTTCTGAAGCTTATGGGAATTGCCAACTTAAAAAGGGCAAATCAATTTGTGAAGTGCAAGGACCTAAGAGTTTTCCTGGCCAGAGAAAAATCCCAACCTGTACCCTATCCCCTTGTTAAATGTCCAAGGAAATGCAAGAGATTGTCCTTTCTGCTTGGTTACCCTTACTTTTTCTTTCTTTTTTATTATTAATTACTCAGTCTTTAGCCTCCTTCCTGGGTAGAAATGCATACTCTGCTCAAATAGTATTTTAATGATCTTTTTGGCTTGCCTTTTTATTTATTAATCTATTTGTTTGCACATTTCTATAAATATTCATTGAGCATGTGTCAGTCCCAATGCTAGGTGTTAAAGATGCATTGGGAGCAGAGGCTGGTTAGCTCAGATGGTTAGAGCATGGTGCTGGTAGCACCAAGGTTGCCAGTTTGATCCCTGCATGGGCCACTATGAGCTGCGCCCTCCTTTAAAAAATTTAAATTTAATTTAAAAATAGATAAATAAATAAAGGTGCATTGGGGAATAATAACAGACATTGTAAGCTCTCAGGAACTTACAAGTTAGTAGAGAAGAATCATTTAAAAAATTCACACAATTATATAATTAAAGTTATAAGTACTACAAAAGAGATAGAATATAGTGGTCAGTAAGCACATTTATATAGTGCATCCTACACCAGACAGACATTTACCAAGTGTTTTACATGTACAGTCAGTCCTCACTTAATATCAATAGGTTCTTGGAAACTGCAACTTTAAGTGAAACAACATATAACAGAATCAATTTTACCATAGGCTGATATAAACAAAAGTTAAGCTCCTATGGCTTATTTATTTATGGTCACGAAAAACATCACCAAAACACTTCTAATATTAAACATTGAAATAAGTGTTACCTCTACATATATTGAAGAAAGATTAATAAAAACAAGTAAGAATTATTTTCCAACCCACTTATTCCAGTTCACGGTCACAGGTGGCTAGAGTCTCTTATGGCACAAGGCAGGAAGGAACCAACCCTGGACAGGACGCCCTTCCATCGCAGGGCCGCTCACTCCCACCCCCAAACTCACTCAGACTGAGACAATTCATACCAGTGTACTTCACGTGCATAACTTTGGGATGTGGGGGGAAACTGGAGAATCCAGAGAAAACCTACACAGATAGGAGAGAATGTGTTAACTCCACACAGACAGTAGCCCTGGACCGGAATTGTTTTTTTTCTCTCCTCAACATTATAATGAAATGATGTTGGATGGAACCATGTTATTCGAGGAGCTGCTGTATTAACTAATGTTATCCTCATAACAACCTATTAATAGTATCCCTATTTGATAGATAACAAAATCAGGGCCCAGAAACATTGGTTACTTTGCTCAAGATCTGATGAGCTGGTGAGTGACCGAGTCTATCTGGATATGGCATGTTCTGGTTCCAAAGCCTGAGTTCTTAACTGTCATACAGGACACTACCGTGTTTCCCTGAAAATGAGACCTAGCGGGACCATCTGCTCTAATGCGTCTTTTGGAGCAAAAATTAATATGACTTGGTATTATATTATATTGTATTGTATTATATTATATAAGACCCGGTCTTATATTAAAATAAGACCGGGTCTTATGTTAATTTTTGCTCCAAAAGATGCATTAGAGCTGATGGTCCAGCTAGGTCTTATTTTCAGGGAAACACGGTACATATAAGAGTTTCTAGCAGGAGGACCTAACCTAACTTTATTCTACATCTAAGCTTGCACAGACCTCTTCATTCAACACTCATTTACTACATACGTACTGTGTGTCATGTTTTTGCTAGAAACTATGGATATTATCTCTGTCCTCAAGGAATTCAGTTCAAGACGGGGTGGACACTTAAAGCGCTTTGAGTAGCTGTTGGGTATGGTGACAATGAATAACTCAGCACTTCGCAGTCATCTGCTGTAATAGAAAAATAAATAGAGTTTTGGGTTTGAGCTGAGTTTTGAAGGATGAATTAGACATTTGTTGGGTCCGAGGAGTATTTGGGGCAGAGGAAATGATAAGTACTGGGCCACTGAGTCATGAGACACAGTGGCACATTTGGGAATAACAGGAACTTGGATGTGGTGGAACATGGAGTAGGGAGGGGTCAAGCCTGGAGAAAGATTGGACTAGATTATAGAGGTCCTTGATGGACCAAGGGCTTAATCTGGTCCAGTTTTAGAAAGATAACTAGTCACATTAGGGAAGATGGTTTATCATTAAAATCTGATAGTAACTAAACAAAATGTTCTTTTTAAAGCCCTGGGAGGAAACAAGCAGGCCCTGGAAGAGGCAGCAACAGTAAGTGACTTGTCCTATTTTGGAACTGTTGGGTTTTTTTGTTTTTTTTTTAAGTTTGTTCTGCTCACAAAATCTAATTAGTGGATGCTTACTCCGGAAGAGGCTCCATAGGGGACATTATCTGTTTACGTCAACCAAAAAATCACAGTTGTCAAATGCTGAGTACAGATGAAGCTCATATATGATAGTTTCGAGCCCTACGAAGGGAGGCAGTTGTTTTTGGCAGGTTCTTTATAGTCCTTCGCCCTGACCTCTTCAGGAAAAGTAAAAAGCCTCAAGTCCAAGCTCCTTCAAGCCCCTGGGTCATAAAATGGTAACCGAAACCTGCTAGGTGACAAAGACTGTTGCTTTATTCTGTCTTGCTATAGAAGTTGTGCTCTTGCTTGGGACTCTCAGGATTCCCTACCCCCTTTCACTTCCTTCCTCCCAGCATCAATACCAGGGCTGAAGACAGTCAGATGGGAGGCAAAATAGTTAAATTTGTACTGTCCAATACGGTAGCCACCAGCCACATGTAGTTATTTAAATTAATTAATAAAATAAAAAATTCAGTTCCTCAGACACACTAGGTACATTTCAAATGTTTAGAAGCTACATGTGACTAGTGGCTACCATATTGGACAGCTCAGAAATAGAACATTTCTGCCCTTGCAGAAAGTTCTATTGGACAATGTTAGGAGCTGGTCCATAAATGGGTTTCACAGGGACCCGAGGCACTCTAAAATCATTCATGAGCAATGTGTGTGTGTAAATCCATTTGTGTATCTTTCTGGGGAAAAAAATTATTATAACCTTCATCA
Organism: Rhinolophus sinicus; assembly: GCF_057876585.1. Taxonomy (NCBI): domain Eukaryota; kingdom Metazoa; phylum Chordata; class Mammalia; order Chiroptera; family Rhinolophidae; genus Rhinolophus; species Rhinolophus sinicus. The sequence goes on from NC_142514.1 coordinate 26,249,660, forward strand.
GATTTACAAAGTGAACCAAAAAATATACATCCTTCTCTGAGTTAATTAGAATTATTGGAATGTCAAGATTTTGAAGTGATCTGAGTATAAAGGGTAGCACTAAATAGTGGATCTCCACCAGCCTCAGAAGTTAAAGATACTTAGGAGCCAGTTGTTCAATCAGGAAAAAATTCGAGAGTTTGGGGGTAAATATTGTAGGAGAGGGGTGGGAGATAACTGAAAAATAAAAATAAGAACTAGTAAAACATTTTTGGTCCATGCTTTCTCTTTCTTTGTTATATGTTCCCCCACCTACACATTCAGATCTAATGCTTCAAAAGTAATCTGCTTTCAGAAGTAATTTTCAGTAATGTTTCAGAAGTAATCTCTTACTTCTGAGATGATTTATACTCATTACTAGCTAATGCATCACCCTCTTTAGAACTACAAATCAGAGCTTCTGATGATAGCCAGTGTCACCACACCAAGTCAAGAGAACATTAGCCTTAGTTAATATGATTTCAAACCCAGGGAAGGAATGATACTTTAGTTCTATAGCTCTTAATGGTTGAGTATGTGGGGGGTTCCCAAGATGACTTCCAGGATTTATAATTTTCACTAGGAGGACACTCAGGGTTCAGCATATATGGTAGTCCCCCCTTATCCACGGCGGATACGTTCCAAGACCCCCCCAGACTGAAACTACGGATACTACCATGTTTCCCCCAAAATAAGACCTAGCCGGACAATCAGCTCTAATGCGTCTTTCGGAGCAAAAATTAATATAAGACCAGGTATTATATTATATTATACTATACTATACTATACTAATATTATGTTGTTTGTATTATGTTATATTATATTATATTATATATTATAGACCCCGTCTTATAGTAAAATAAGACTGGGTCTTATATTAAAATAAGACCTACCCGGACAATCAGCTCTAATGCATCTTTTGGAGCAAAAATTAATATAAGACCAGATCTTATGTTATATTATATAAGATCTGGTCTTATATTATAGTAAAATAAGACTGGGTCTTACTTTTTGCTCCAAAAGACGCATTAAAGCTGTTTGTCCGGCTAGGTCTTAGTTTCAGGGAAACACGGTACTGAACTCTACAGAGGGTGCCAAAAAAAGGTATACACATTTTAAGAAGGGAAAACTGTATTTAAAATTGTAATACTCAATATATACTGATAACAAAAGATGAATACAAGTCACGTTTGACTTCTGCAATTACAACAGGTACTCAAAATGGTTACCATCAGCGTCCAGACATTTCTGATTACGGCAAACTACTGCTTGAGCAACAATGACCAAAGTGTCCACTTGTATACATTTTTTTGGCACCCCCAGTACATACTACTGTTTTTTCCCTCTACATACATACCTATGATAAAGTTTAATTTGTAAATTAGGCACATTAAGAGATTAACAACAATAACTAATAATAAAATGGAACAATTATAACAACTGTAATCAAAGTTAGGTGCATGGGGTCTCAAAATATACTGTACTCACCTTTTCACTTGAAGCAGCTTATGGCTTCTCTTTGGCATATCCAAATTGCCAACATCACTATTGTGCTTTGGGGCCATTCTGAAGTAAAATAAGGGTTACCTGAACACAAGCACTGTGATCTCATCACTGAGACGGTTACTGAGTGACTGAAGGGCAAGTGGCATATGCAGCATGGATATGATCTGGTGGGATTTCATCATGCCACTCAGAACAGTGTGCAATTGAAAACTTACGATTTTCTATTGAATATTTCAGACTGGTTGATCATGGGTAACTGAAACCATGGATAAGAGGGGACTACTGTAGTCATACTCTGCTATGATTTGTTACAGTGAAAGGAGACAGAAGATAAGCAGAGGGAACAGGTGGATGGGGCAAAGTCCAGAGGAAACCAGGCGCAAGCTTCCAAGAGTCCTTTCCCAATAGAGTCACACAGGACACGCTTAATTTAACACATGTGAACTGTAATCTACTAGAAAAGCTCATTAGAGACTCAATGCCCAGGGTTTTCATTGGGGCCTGGTCACACAGGCATCTCCTACCTAGCACATACCAAAATTCCAGACTTCCAGAAGGAAAGCAGGTGTTCAGCATAAACCATATTGTTTATACAAATCTTAGGCAGAGCGAGCCACTCTTAACGGAACAGTGGGAACTGGGAAATCCAAGTTCTAGTGCCAGGCACGGGCCAGCCATGTAAACAGGTCTTTCCACGGCTATCAGTCTGAGGCTGGTTAACTCCTCTGCACATTAGGTGATCAGTGGCCTGCCACCAGTGATACCTTCATAACTTGCCAGTTGTTCCTAGAGATGGCAGAAAGCTGGCCACCACTTTCTGTTCCATCAGCCATTTCAGACATCACTAATCTATTCCAGTACTGTTTCTTGGTAAGCCCGGACAGCCTCAGAATCCATCTCTGAGCACTCCATGTAGTCCCTACCAATCCAGAGATGAAACCTGCGTCATTCATAGTCTGTAAAAACTATTCTGATATTTACGTGTGCCCTATGAAGAAAGGCCTACAAATTATGCCTGCTCTTGGCTATTCCCAGACATGTAGGTGGTCACCGCTGTGAAGTTTAATTAGAATGGTGACTGGGAGCCTTGTTGAAAGGCCCAGGAGTATCTTATGGACCCTCTAGATTTAAAAAGAGAAAAATGAGAAGTCTGACACAGCACCAAGGGTCATTAGGAACTTGTATTTGCTGATGGAATGGAAACAAGAGCAACTGCTTTGGAAGTAATTTGGCATAATATCAAGGCTGAACATTTGTGTACCCTAAAACCCTGTCATGCCTGACCCTAACTATACAGCCAAGAGAAAACTTGTACATGTGTGTCAGATATATGTAATGACAGTTCAAAGTAGCAATGTTTGTAATAGCAAACGTCTGGACAGGATATTGAACAAATCCACATGGTGGGATATTATATAGCAGTGAAAAAAGATTAACTACAGCCACAAATAGTGGTCAGAAACAAAACCAAACAAAATATTGTTTAAGCACATATATATTTGTGAACACACACACACTTTTAAGCAAATGGGATGATAGTGGTTTTCTCTGGAGAATGACAGAATCAGGAGACTTGTTACCTTTGGAGGAGAGACAAGGAAATTGAAAGGGAAAAATACATAGCTAGGAGCAAGTTATTGGCAATGTTTTGGGTCTTGGGTTTTATGGTGGGTTTATGGGAATTTATTATATTGTGTTATAAGTAACATAATAATCTTTTGTATGTATCAAATAATGTGTTTTTTAAAGTAATTGTTTTTCATCTTAAAATATTGTTTTCCTCATATTTGATGGAATATGCCTGGTGTTTATTATAGGCTGACCTGGATATGACAGAAATAAACAAACTAACAGCAGAAGCTATTCAGACACCCCTGAAATCTGCCAGAAGTGAGTACTTTTTAAAATCCCTTGTTGAACCAAGAGAGTTGCAGCCCAGCGTGGTTGGCTGGCTGCTCGGGTAGGCCTCACTGATGGAGCCTCTTCCCTCTAAGAGTCTCGGTCTTATAAATGGAGAAATTGGATTTTGGCTGCTGCATTCAGGTAGTTGTATGCAGGACTAAACTAACCTAATTCTGCCGACTGATGTGTGAGCGAAAGTGAAAGGAGAAAAAACAAAAGCTGTGCTGGAAAAACCAAACATGCTACCTGCTTGCTTCCCCTGAGTTGGAGAGGTTAGCAAGATTGAGAGGTGTTACAAGACATAGCCACACAAGCTGTGACTCCCTGATTGATCAGAAGGGCTGAGAGAGAATTGTAAAAGGACTAACTTTCTCAACATGTAATTCAGTGTTACTTGATTCAGTGACCCATCCGTGTAAAATTCACATACACACCCCACACTCTGAGAAACATTCTTATAGGGAAGTTTTAGGGGAAGCTGGTTGTAATTAGTGAGCATGGAGTCAGGCCAGCATGGGCTCTCTTATGGACTTAATGTCACTGTCACCATCTTTGGTAACTCAGTGCATCCAACTCTTGTAAGGCCATCCATGGTTTCTCGGCTGCCCACGCGGGCAACCCGCTCCACTGGGCAGGGCCAGAAACACGGTCCCGTTCTTCCTCTCACTTGCCCTCCGTCAGCAATGGCTTGTAGGGTGAAGAAAGCATGGGGAGATTGTTCACTTTCCTAGTGCCATATCCCAATCCCGCCTCCCTGAGGTTATGACGTAATTGGACTTGGGTGTTCCCAGAGTTCCCCTCAGCCACGTATTTACAATCTGTTGGGTCACTTTGTAGAATTTCTACGTTTAGGTAGTATGAGTTTCTCTTTTGAGTCCTACCGATTTTGCTTACTTGCTGTGTGTTGTGGGAGTCTTCTGATTTCACCCGAGAACTGAACACACCAGAACCAATGTCAACAAGCAGGGGAAATGGTTTTGTGCCCTCTTGCCCACTGCATTTCACTGCATTGTAAGCTATTTTTTTAATGTAAATATAATTATATTCTTATTTAATATGTCAGGGGAGAAAAAAGCTTAAAAGTCATTTAGTCTGATCTCTCCCCCTATAATTAAGTGCAGAATTTTCTCTCTAGAATCCCTGTTTAGGACTGTCTAGCTCCTAGCTGTACATATTTAGCAGTGAGACACCTGCTAAGTTTCCTCGTGGCATCTACATAAATAATAGTTTATTATAGCAGATAGTCTTACTTATTACAGTGTGTCTAGTACTGTCCAAGGGGCTTACATTCATTCATCACATAAATACATAGACATTTATAAGGACTCGGTTATGCTTTGAGGATGAAAATAACAAAGACCCTGCTCTTGTGGAGCACACATTCCAGATCTCATCATATCCCTACTAAGTGACTCCTCCCTTTTATAGGTGAGGGAACCGAGGCACCACCAGGAAGCCATGTGATGTAGTTAGTGGTAGGGCCAGTCCTCGAGCTTACGTCTGTGCATCTCCAGAGTCTGCACGCTTAGTCACAGTGCTGGGCTGCCCAGACAAGGCACCATAGGGGGTTTCTTAACCACTTTGGTTAGTTTCCTTTGTCTAAGCCCTCATTTTTCAAAAAACCATCTTTATATTGGGTCTATTTCTTGATTACAGCCTAAGATTGCCTAAGTTTTATTTCCTGTAAGAAATGTGAATGCGTAACAGTTTATTCTCATGAGAAATACCACTTTGTTAAACTCTTTCTTACAGCACGAAAGATAATACAAGTGGATGAAATGATAGTGGAAGAAGAAGAAAAGAAAAATAAGAAACCTCAAACGGCAAGAGTAAGTAGGTACTCAGATCCAGGGCTGTGGACTGACAGATGAGGAAATACTTAAAATACAATGTTGCCTTCCCAGAGTTCAGGTTAGTAGAGAAGACACCGCTTAACATGGCTAATAAAAGTGATCACAGAAGTGTGTACAAAGTGTGTAGAGCATAGAAGAGGAGGTTATTAGGTCTTACCTACCCCTTAGGACACAGCTAGGCCTTCAGGCCTTCAAAGTGAGTGAGATTTCATTAGCTGGAAAGAAAGGGGAGGGAATTCCCAGAGGAACTATGAAAGTGGCCCTCTAAGGAACAGGACGCAGTTTGGGATGGCCGGGATACAAGCTCTGAGGGTAACCTGGGTAGAGTGGGGCCAGGTAATGCATGGGCTTGTGCGCCAAGCTCAGGAGTTTCAGTTTCATCAGGTAGGTAATGGGAATGAGAAGGGACAGGACCAGATCAGTATTTCAGAATAGTATTCAGGATAAATGGGAGAGGGGAAAAATGAGACAAGGACACCAGTTGGGAAGTTATTGCAATTCTTGAACTGAGGCTCTAACCGACCCTATAAAAAGAGATCGTTTTTAGATAAGATTTAAAAGGGAGAACGGGCAAGAATGGTGGAAGGAAGGAGGAGCCAGCAATGACTACATGGTTTCTAGCTTCGGCGACTGCCATCCGGTGGGATGTGGGACAGAGAAGGAACAGTGGTGCTGCTGAGGGAAAGGGGAGCGGTTCATGTGTCAACTGTCAGCACGTTGAGTGTTTAGTATTTTCCCAGGACATCTAGCCTAGACAGAAATTTCAACCTGGAGCTCAGAGAGGAGGAGGAGGAGGAGGAGAATGAAAGCCACACTGACTCCCAGGTCTTCAGGGGGTTGTCCCAGTGTGGGAGTCGATGAGGTGCAGGGAAAGCATGGAGAAGGGGGGCTGAGGGAAGAGAGAAAGAGGAGCTTGTGAGGCGGACTGCAGAGGGACAGCAGAGAAGCAGGGAAGGGGGGTCGATCTTGGAAGGTAAGGGAGGAGAGAATTGTCAGAAGATAAGGAGAAACTTGTCAGTTACCTCCGAGGACTCAGGAAGGGGGAGCACTGCCGAGGGTTCCTTGGACTGGGCACCTGGGGTACCCAATCCAAGGATGACCTTTGTGGTCGGTACACTTTATGTAAAGGTGGGGAGGGGTGGGGTGACCAGCCAGGCTGCAATCAGTTCAAAAGAGATTTACCCTTAATCTTGGCCAAAACCCTCTACTATTTTGAAGACCAAGCCAGGTATAAGTTCTTAGTTGATCAATTATGTTGAATTATTTAAGTCACTGAATTCTGCGAGATAACCTTCTTATGTTCAATATTAGTTTTCTTTTCCAGAGCTGGTCCCCCTCTCCCTTATCTTTCTCCTTTGTGGGCCAGGCTTTTTGTAACCTCAGTGTCATTTCATTGTGACTTCAGGTCAAAAGGTGTCCTCCATCCAAGAAGAGAACGCAGTCCATACAAGGAAAAGGCAAAAGCAAAAGGTAATGGGTTTTCCAAATTCAGCTGTGTGTTGTTGGTTTTATTGAAGAGCCACGTTCATGGCAGTGAAAGGAGGTGAAGGGGCGTTTGTGGCTCCTGTTCTAGTAGACCGTAAAGTCATCATACCCTAGAGTGTGTGAACTGGGCGGCCTCTAGAAATGACCTGACCCACGCCCACCTCCAGTTCTTCTGCCCACGTTCTCTTTCCTCCCCTCCACTTTTTAAAACATGCAAACAGGGAGCATGTGGCCCAGAAACATGAGAAGTGCTGCTATTTTGTTTATTTAATTGCCTAACAGTCTATGTGCAGAGCTACCCCACGGCCAGTCACAAAGTGGCTGTCACTTACCACTAGTTCCTTGAAATGTCCCTCTTGGTCTTGCTAAATAAAGAATCACCATGGGCTTCACCTAATTCTGGTCAGGAGTGGGAGCTACGTCTCACGCGTAGGAAAATCGTCATGGGAGGCGGGTGTCTGTGAAGGAGTAGACTCCTCCCGGTTCTCCCTGAGCAGTGGTGACCGCCTGGCAAGAGGACAGCGACTCCAGTTGGGGGGCCTACAGCTCTTGAGAGGCGGTGTCCTGCCTCTCGTGCCATTAGCTTGATTGAGAAATCAGATTCTGGAGGCAGACTGCTTGGGTTCCGAGTTCTGGCCCTCTCCTAATTGGCTGTTATCTTGGGCAACTTGTGTAAAGTCAATCAGCTTCTGTATCTGTAAGTGGGGATAATAATGGTGCTTCTCGTAGGGTTGTTAGAAGGGTTACATGAGTTTATGTAGGCGGCCAGGGCACCAGCTGACAAGGTCTGTGCTCTCCGAGTGTTACCTGCCTCTACTGCTGCTGTCATTGACCTGAGCTGGTGCACCTAATGGCCATTTCTTACCTGTAGGTCAAGCAATTATAACACTGTTACCCCAGCTGTGGGCCGAATGGAGTTGTCTATGGTGAAACCAACTCCAGGCGTGACACCCAGATTTGACTCAAGGTGAGTATTGAGAGCAATGCTTGGATTTTGGTGGGAGCCCAACATTTACCATTAGTCTGGAAAAAAGGGTGTTTAAGAAAATACTCCTGACTCCATCCCCGGGGAAGCCCTCAGAGGAGGGTAATCATCTGGGCCTCCCTCGGGTGCAGGTTCATCTGTTTTCAGCAACAAAATGATTATCTGATGAGAGGGAGAACATGCCGTCTCTGATGACGAGCAGGCCTCTAGTGACTTGTGGTCCTTCTGATTCTGAGCCAAAGTTTTGGAGGTAGGTAGTTAGTTAGTTAGGTTTAGTGGATAGGCATTCTCCTATACCCTTGGTGAAAACTGACACCACCTTTTGGGAGACGAGTGTACAAAAGAAGTTCTGGCAGCATAAGTTAATCCCTTCCATAAGCTGGTCAACTAAACAGGACATGCTGTATAGCCAGTTAAAAAGAACTAGATCCTTATGTGCTGATAGGAGAGGAGCGTCAGGATTACAAGCATCTCCAAGCTGTCGTAACAGGCTGTCCCCGACGAACCCATTTGCTTTCAGACTCAGCACGTTTCTGGAAGGATGAATAAAGAATTGAAAGTGCTTATCTCTGGGGTGGAAAGAGTGAGGACTCAACTTCTATTTTATTTCCCATTCTTCTTTGTTTTGGGGTGTGTGTTTTTTCCCCCCACATGAGTATACGGCAAAGGACATTTAGGGGAAAATAGGTAGGAGCATTTTAACTATCTTGAGAAAGTTACTTTGGGAATTAATACAATGATATAATCTCTAAATCGTCCTCCTTTGATCCTCTTGAAGCACTTAGCTACTCCTGGAAATACATAACCATAGTTTATTTCTGGCTTTGTGGATGGATGGATGACATTCATATGGAACTTTTGACCTAAAATTTACATACATAAGAATTAACTGTTGCTAGATGTATGTTTGATAATTACAACCTCCCTTCTCCAGCTGTGTTTAGTCATTACTGCTTAAAAAGACTTTTCCCCCTAAATTTAGAACTTGCCTTCTTAGAAATGTGTGATTTGAAAGCTGCAGCTTGAGGCCAGATGGAGTTCATCAAGGGCTCATAGAGCCTGGAGTCCTTGACTCTGCCAAGCCATCTTTACAGAGATTTTCCCACTTTATAGGGTCTTCAAGACCCCAGGCCTGCGTACTCCAGCAGCCCGAGAGCGGATTTACAATATCTCAGTAAATGGCAGCCCTCTTGCCGACAGCAAAGAGATTTTCCTGACTGTGCCCGTGGGAGGTGGAGAGGTAAGTGTTTCAGAGGGAAGCCGGGCCACAGCGTGCTGCCTAGTCAGCATGGCTTTGCCTGGTCTATCACCCACTTCCTTCCCCCCAAGTCCTTTTGGTTGTACGGATCCTGGGCTCCACATTTACACAGGACTCAGAACCCAGTTTTCTCTCCCAGGTTAGAGGCCCAGACTAGGAAGGTCCTTGCCAGCCATGGGTTCCGTTTGTTCGTCAGCTAATGTTTGTGCACCTGTCTTGCAGCAGGTCCAAGATGTAGAAGACATTCCTGCCCTTGAAAAGCAGTTTAGTAGTCAGATAGGCTCCCAATTAATGATAACATCATCGTGTGGCGCCGGCAGTAATGGAAATCTTAAAGGGAGTGCGTGGTGGGCACCAGCAGGCTGTGTGCCTCGTCTGACGGGAGCACGAGCCGTCTCTCACACTTTGTCTAACTGAGGTTCGGAAGCAGGCTGAGTACAGCCAGGTGCTGACCCACCATCTGGGAGGGAGGGCGCTTCATCTCAGATGTGCTCTGCAGGGCATTTCTAAGCTGATGTGTGTGCCCTGGCACCGGGGTGACGCAGCGACTGGCCAGTGGAAAGCACTGACGTCACAGTCTCCGTAGAGACACAGTGACAGCCTGGGTCCTGTCTCTCTTGCGTCATCTGCCCAAGTGCAGGACACCAAGGGGACCCTCTGGGGCGCACTGGGCTGCTGGAGGGAGGTTCCTGCCCTGAGAGACATGCCAATCGAACCCCTCTGCCCTCCACACAGAGCATGCGGCTACTGGCCAGTGAGTTGCAGAGGGTTGACATCGCACAGCTGGATCCAGAGGCCTTGGGAAACATTAAGCAGCTCTCCGTAAGTCATATTCATCTCCACACCTAGGGTGCCTCCGAGAGCCTTTTGTCTGTGCGGTCTAGGCTAATGCTTTGTACCTAACAATTGTATTGCCTTCTTTCCCACGAGGGGTTTTCCCTGTTACCCTACTTACCTAGCAGCAATCCTGTCCCTACTTGATGCTCCGTTTCAGTCCATCCCAGACTACCTGCCACCGAAGTTGTGCAACAGAATCAAAATTCAGGTAGTTGGTGCCCATGTGTCAGGGCACAGTGACCTGAAACTTCCTCACAACACTTCAGGAATCAGGGAGGGGCTTGTTACCAGGAATTCCACAGAATCAAAGAAAGCAGAGAACAGCCAGGCCTCAGGGCGGTGGGACTGCCAGCGACGGGAGTTTATGGAGCTCCACTCTGAGGCGCCAGCCCCTCCAGCATCTTGCTGTTTGGGCCCCGTGCACTCATTTCTCTTGCACTTCGTCCCTCAGCAGACTCCACAAAGGCGCTTGGTTCTGCTCTCCCTGAACATTGGTTTATCGTGGCTTTGAGTAGCCACTCTTGTAACTCGCTTGCTCCATTGCCTAACACTAACTGCCCAGTTTCTTGTCTTTGTTTAAATTCTCAAGAGGAGGAATTCAATTGGCTCAGCTTTTGTCAGATGGGCCACTTCCCAGGTCCAGTCTTGGGTGGTGGATGGGAGCACTTAGTGGAAACATGGTTGCTGTAGGTCCACCCTTCTGGGGAGCCTGTGAAGGGCTCAGCCTAGGACCAGGGACAAGGGCGCCACGGCTTTCCAAAACATATCCTACTAAACGTGGTGAGGTCACACACACATGCAGCCACCCAATCTGGTGACGTTCATCATCTAGCTGACCTACAGCATTACTCTTCCCAAATTATACCTTCACTGTCTCACTTGAGATGTTCTTTTGTTCTTTTGTTCAAATGAGAAACAGATTCAGAAAGGTGAAATCATTTGTGATACAAATAGAGAATGGAGGGCTGATTCTCTCAGACCTGCCTGACCCCACGTCCAGCGTTTCCTGAGTAGACTAAGTGGCTAACTGGGCAAGTATACCCAGTGTCATCTTCTCTAAGTGACCTGTCTCCTTTTCTTTTCAGAGCCGTCTTGCCCAAATCTGCAGCAGCATACGGACTCACAAATGAGGCTGCTAGTCCAAGAAGCCAAACTTGACAGGATGGATCTTCCATGGGCATTTCTGGGACCTTCTTCCCTTAAAGCTTATTGTGTGTTTGAGTGTGAAGTTCCAGAGCAAGGAGAGGTGTTCCTCTTGGAGAATTCGGGAAGTGAGGCGACATTGTTCCCCCATCAGTTAAAGCTTTGCTATTCACACCTCCCAGTCCGGGTGACAGAGACACTGCCTGCTGCGTCCCTGCCATGACAACTTCCTGTCCTTCTCCCAGCCCAGTTCTCCTTCCTGCTCTCAGAGCTGCAGTCTCCTGCTTCCTGTGACTCAGCGTCCTCTCTGCCCTGCCCTAGTCCCAGCGGAGGTGGCGTGGAAGACCCTCATGTTCTGGGGCAGACTGCCGACTCGCCCTCATCACAGAAGCCTCTGCATCCGGTGTTTCTGCTCTGCTTGTGCTTGAAGCTGGGAGGTTTGGGCTCAAAGAAGTGAGAGCTCTGGGCCATGAATGGGCAGATCCAGAAAGCTGGGAGGAACCGTACAAATGCAGTGGGACAGGATGAGTCACAGCAGTGACCACAGCAGGACACACCTCCCCCTCCCATGGCCGTCCCCTCCTCCTGTGGGGGGTACTCAGTGGGGCTTTGGAATTGCATTGTTATGCTCAGTAGTTTTTTTCAGGCTGGCTTATAGAACCATGTTTTGTATTTATCTGTTAACCGAAGACCAAAAATTGGTTTGGAGGCAGTTTCCATGTCTTGCTCCTCTACCTCTCCAGTTAGTGGGAATTTGAATAAGGAATTATGGGGCTTGGATGAGTCTGGGTTTTTACATGACTGGCACAGAGCAACTCTCTCTAAGCTCTCCGTGGTCCCGTGGTCCCTGCCACGTCTGTAGACTTTGCAGAGAGCGCTTCTCTCATGGGCTTCGTGGGGGCAGTGGGTGTAACTGGTGTGGTGGCCTCATTCCACGTGTGGCCTGTGCCCTGGACCAACTGGCACCTCTGCCCCCAAGAAGCACCTGATGTGGTTCAAGAATATGGGAGCTGAGAGCTCCCACCCCAGGCTTGAGAGCAGTTTTCTCATGTGTGGCTCTTTCCTGTGTATTATTTTGCTGGCTGACCAATCTAGTAATCCCGTCCTGTTTAAGTTGTCTTCTTTTCAGGTTGTTTTCTTTTCTCTTTCCTAAGACTTTTACATACTGTTTTCCTCAGTAATGGTATTTCTAAGCTGATTTCTTCTAATCGGCTACTGAAAGGTGTCTTTTTTCAATAAATTGTGGGTTTGTTTTTCATCAGTGTTCAGCTTGCCTGTCACCTCCAAGCCGTGCTACCTGGACTAGAGGCAGCGTTGGAGCTGAAGCTGTGAGGGTGGGGGTCTGTGAACAGCTACTTGTCTCACAAGATGTGAAAATCTTACCTCAGGCAGAATCTCTCTGATAGCTGAACAAAGGGCCCTCACCCCCAAATCCAGGACAGAGATAACCTACCCCAAGAACTTTTCCCCCAGTACCTTTTTTCCATGAGCTAGAAATTTACCTCTGGGAGGTCAAAACCTCGGTATCTATACTTCACCTATACAGTCAAGCCTTGGCCAGGAACAAAGCCCTGGCGCAAGCAATTCGGTGATCCTGCTGCTCATGTCCCAGAGCTCTGGGGCTCTGGCAGGTCTGCCTGCCCGGAATTCTTTCTACATTGAAAATGATCAGCATGGAACTCATGGAGGAAGAGAACCATCTGGTTATTACTTAGCCAGGTCACCTGCCATTGCCAGTTTATGGAGAAGGACGCTTTGGTCAGTGACACCATTTGGAATAAAAGTTACTCATTTCAAGGAATTAAGTCCCCAAACCTGAGGCTTCTACCCTTTCCTTTGACCTGGTACAGTGTTAAGAGCCTGACATCAAGGAAACACTTAGGATCCAACATGCGTTACCCAGAACCAGGCTCGCCCTATTTCACTCCATTTGCTCCACTGCCCAAAGGAACCCAATGGTAGGAAGCGGGTGGTGTGTAGTAGGTGCCTAATAAATGCCAATCGTGTGATGAAGAGAGAGCAGTCCATTCCATATAAGGGGCTGATTTGGAAGGTAACGAGTTCCCCCTTCCAGGATTTAAAGCTTCGGCTGAACTCAGGGCTGGAATGTTGCAAAGAAAATTTAAACCTTACCTGCCCAGTTCACAGACATACTTTCACTTTCACTGTTTGGAGTTTGTTTTTCAAATTAGTTGGTAACAATTTAAAATTGCGAGGTTTCACAAAAATGATTCTAGCCTCCAAAAATAAGATTCGGCAACACAGGCCACGTCAACTGGAGCCGAGTAGCAGCTTTCTTTGGTCCTTAGAGAACCCTCTTCCCGTTCAAAGCAATCCCTACTAGACTTCCTTTTGTTACCTACCTCAGGCCTGTGGGCTATGTACTTTGTACCCACTGCCCGAGTGTATAAAGTAAATAAAAGCAGCTGCCCCGGGGTGAAGGGAGGGTGGGGCCTGGAGTTCAGAACCCTAGAATTTCAATAAACAGGTTCATTCTTTGCCCGACAAGCCCCCTGATCTTTCCAAAAGCCCTCCTTGGGGTTTCCTATTGAAAGAATTCCAAATATAATGCCTTACGAAGAGTTAAGTTATTCATAGGAAGAGCTAGTTCCTAGGGTGCGTGTGACAGGACATCACCTAACCGTCATTTGTTCATGGCATCAGACATACCTTTTAGCTCAAAGGAACTACTATCCCCGTCACCAACAATGAGTTCGCGATGTGTCCTAATCCCTGAAAAACAAAGTATGTCTCAATGTCCACATGTGCACAAACTCCGATAAATGGATTTGCTTTTCCTAATTTTACACAATGGCAGTTGTTAACCCATACCGAAAACTGAGCCTGACATACATGCTGAAGATTTAATAGGTAGTTCATGTGGCTTCACAAAAGAGACAATATGACAGTGACCAAGCCGAACCAGAGCCTACACTGAGCTCCCACTTGACAGGAGTCTGGAATCCAGTTTACTCTGGCTAAGGCACCTTCTCTTTGCCCTTTCCAGGATTAGGCATTTTCCCAGCCCCTTATCATCCCCACCTGCATCACCTCACCGATGGAACAAGTCCCCTCTCCCCGCAATTTCCTCCCCGCCAGCTGTAACCGCACTTCCTGCCTCCTGCACTTTGCCATCACCTTCCCCTTACTTGATATTAGCATCTATGTAGTTGGCGTTTTCTGATCCTCGGATGATGGAGATGGTGGAGGACACAACATACCCTTGGCACCGAGACACCAGGAAGAGCCCAGCTCCCCATCGGCAAATTGTCAGTGCGCACAAGTACATGCTGCCGTGGCACAATATGCCCAAGAGCCATCAGGATGGAGGCAGATGCCCGTCTCCAAAGAAACAACCCCTGCAAATCTGACGCAAAGCTCATCCTGGCAAACCTACTCATCTCCACTCCCAGCAGTGCCCCAGCTGATTGTCACGAAGGCGTGTGGTGGTGGAGGAAGAAGGGGCTAGATGGAGCCTCACTGCGGGGGATGTAAGGTGTCTGTAATGGGGAAACAAACTTGGTTTGGGATTTTTAGTTTTTCTGAACGTACACGAGCAATCTTGGTCCAAACATATTCTTGGGGAGAGACTTGAGATACACATGCTGGGCTCGCAAGACACTGGGAGGCATCATGAGGTCTCCGTGAACAGAAGGAGTTTCTGACTTCTCTCTGTTGCCCCAAGACCAGGGGAAGGGGGGAAAGGGGGCGGGGACAGCTACTAATATGGGTAGGAAATATCCTGAGGAGACTAGCGGGGGTTTTTTTCAAGATACTGGCAGACACTCAACGGTACATGACAAAGGTATAAAGAGATTTAGAGAGAGGGTGCCATACAGTAGTAAGTTTTACTCAGTCCTGAGCAGTGTGATGTGAGGAGCTGAGTCCAGAACTCAGTCACCGGTTAATGGCAATGAACTCACGACCTGGTTTTCCCTGGGGGCCTTCTCACAGCTCCCCAGGGACTAGGTCAGGCAAAGCCTTCCACTGGACTCCACAACACCTAGCATTTAGCCCTATCGCTGGGCCTTAACTGACTCCCCCTATTAGGCAGTGAGGGCTTAACTTCCTAGTAGGTGCTAAGCACATGTTCACTGAATGAGCAGATCCTTGCCAACCAATCAGCAGCCTCAGCGCCCAGAGAAGTTCATTTCAATTCCCAGCCACACAGGGTATGTCTACCCGGTGCCTCACACCTTGCTAGTGTCACTTAGTGGGTGTTTCCTGTGTGCCAGGCACTGTGTTACGAGTTGGAGGGGGTCCTCCATGCTCTGGCTGTGAGCCCCAAGGGGGCAGACTTCAGCAGAGCTGTCATGTTTCCTAAACGTGTCCTCCCCTAGACTGGGGGAAGTTTCATGGCAGGGGCAGTCTGCTTCGTCTCTATGCAGAGAGATCTCGGACACACTCTGGAGATCCCCCTCAACGGGCTGGGGAGGACACCCTCCCACACAAGCTACTTAATGGTTAAGCGATTGTCACTGAAAGAGGCACCATATCACACACAAATTTTTATTACTTTGTCCTGCATATAGAACCCAAGAATTATAAAAACATCTCCAGCATTTAGTCAAAGAAATCACCTCCCCAACCAGCCCCTTCCCTTCCTGGGTGGGCTCAGATGGGGGTGCTCGGGGGTTGCAGGCCACTTCCTTCTGTCCAGTGAACAAGTTCCATATAAAAATAGATCTGTAGAGGGCTCCCAGAGGGCCAACAGCCTGCATCGCACCAGCACCCGTGCAGGGCTGAGGCCTGGGACCCCTCAGGGTTCTGGGACCTCTCTCCTCAGTGGAGGGAGATCTACCCTGGACACCGAAGTCCTGCCAACAGGAGCCCCTCTGCAGGACAGCTGGGGGGGGAGGGGACTTTGACCTTTAGAGCATGACAGATGGAGCTGGAGACGGAGATGAGCCTCCCTCCACCCAAGACTGGACGCTGGTCCCATGCCGTGTCCTCTCCAGGCTTCCCAGGGGGCAGGGGGTGGGGTGCAGAGTCTGAAGGGCACCTGGCACTGAGCAATAGCTCAGTGTCCCCCAGAACCCCCAAAGTCACTGAACTTGGGCAGTTGCCCAGGAGATGGGGGAGCAGGGGTTGGAGGGACTCTAAGGAGGGCAGAGCTGCCCCGGCAGGGCCAGGCCAAAGGCACTGCTGTGAGCACCATCCCCCACCACTGGCGCTCCCCAAAGACGCACTGCAGCCCCTCCTCAGGCTGGCCCATCTGCTTGGACTCTTCTTGTCCTAGGTCCTCCATCTGGGCCTGCTGAAAACTACCCACCCAAAGAAGGAACTCTCTCCCACCTTTAGGACACTGGGCAACTTCCCAGGCAGTCTCTCAGCCAAGAAGCCTTTTCAGACATCCCCCATATACACAGATCAAGAGAGCGTCTGTCTGCCCCTCCACCCACCAGCCCACAGACCCGAGGTTTCCTATGGGGCCCTGGGCCATTACTGGAAGGCACCCTTGTGGTGCTTCTTGGTGCCTGAGCTCATCTCCCCACCTGGTCTGAGCCCTACGAGGGCCAGCTCTGGGTCTCATTTACCCCTTTCCTCCAGCCCTTGGCTCTTCCTTCCTACCCCCAACATACACAGTGAAACCCAGAACGGGCATGTCAGGGGTGACTCGGAAAGACTCAGCCCCCATGGCCCTATCTAGACCCAGCTGCCATCCTGCCGTTCTATGAAAGCGTGGCCTCACAATCACCACAACTTTTGGGGAGCCCTTCTGGATGAGGATCTCTGGAGTCAGCTAAGTGCACCCACTTCTGCAGAGGCCTGCAGAAGCCAGAGGGAGGAGGCACTCCTGGAGGCTGGGTGGTGGCCAGGGGGTGGAGCTTCCACCAGGGGGTCACCTCAGTCTCTCTGACTGCCTCAGGAAGGAGTGATGGGATCACAGGGCAGGACCAAGGCCGCTCTCTCCAGATCCAACCTCACCCCTAGACGGGAAGTTGGCCTACGTGGTTCCAGCCCAGGCCTGGCCCTAGCTCCTCAACTGGGCCTCGGCTTTCCCCATCTGTACAGTGAGGGTTGGACCAGCCTGTCAGAGAGAGAAGACCCATCTCTGAGACTCTCTTCTTCACCATTCCCCAAGGCTGGACAGCAAATTCCTTGGATCCCCCTGGGGAGGAAACATCTCACCTCATGCTCTTCCCAGGAGTCCTGGCCAGAGAGTTTATAAAAGGAACGCCAAGGGGAGGCTGGCAGGGCCTCAGGAGCACCAGGACATTGAGTGACCCAGCCAGGACCCTCACCCTGGCTCTGAATGTCAGCCCAAGGGCCGGGGAAGCAGAAGTCAGCTCCTGGGTCTAGGGCCCTCGGGGCGCTGAGCTCAGTGCCACCTCTGCTGCCTAGGCTTCAGGACAAGTGTCCAGACAGGGCTCAGCCCAGTACAAGGAGCTGAGGACGCTGCCCCTCCAGGGCCCAACAAGATGGGCGACCAGGCAGCTGTGGTCATTGGCAGGTCTAATGAGAGCCCAGCAGTGACCTGTGCTGCCTGTGGGCCAGTGGGTCTGTGAGATAGTGGGGTAGGCCAGGCTCCCTGTTGCATGGAAGACAGAAGGGCATGAGCCCGGAGATTTAAAGCTGTACCTTCCCTCTGCGCCCTCAGTGTCTGAGACCCTGCATTTCCTCCTGCTATTCTCTCAAGGGTCCTCTCCAAGGATCTGACCCTTTTTCCAGGGGGCCTGAGTCAGGCAAGGTGTTCAGACTGGGGGAGATAGAAGGAGTAGGCAGTGAAATGGGAGGAAACTGGCCCCACGTGAAGGAAGGAAATGCTCACTTCCGCAGGAGTGGAGAGCAGCTTGCCAGGGCTGGGTCTGCAGCCTCCCTGGGGTCCTGGCCTGGAAGAGTTGGGGGCTGCTCACACCTGTACCCGCCGGCCCTGCAGATGGAGGACTCGTGCCCTCAGGGCGCTGATCCCACTGAGGAGGGCCTCCCGATGTTCCACAGAAGAGATTCCCAGGCTCATCAGATCCCTGCAAAGAAGGGCTGGTCAGAGCAGCCAGCTCACCCCCACCTTCTGCTCTCCCTCCCTTGTCTGGACAGGGAAGGGCCCAGAATCAGGACAGGCTGGGCTTCCCACATGGGCAGCGGCAGGGCCCCTGGCTTGCTTAGACTCACTGGGCAGTCATGGCGGCCACGGCCTCCAGGCTCCCGTAGCCGGCTGCAGCGAAGCTGTCCTTGTAGCGGCCCAGGTCCAGGGCCCCCAGCCACGCACCCACGGAGCCGAAGGAGGGGAAGGTGGAGAAGGCACGGTCCGCCAGCGGGGTGGGAGGCCTAGAGGCAGAGGAGCAGTGGTCAGCGGACAGCAGGGATCTGGTGCCCAGACCTGGTCACTCTCCTGAGGAGAGGCCAGCTCAAAAGGACAGGAGAAGAGGAGGCAACTGAGCCCAGGGCAGGCCTGGCTCACATGGAGTGCTAGGCATTCTCAGAGCAGACGAAGTTTCAACATTCTCGGGCAGGTGGAAGTGAGTGGGCTGCACCTGAGCCAGCTAAACGGACTGGGAGTATCTGAACAGCTTGGGGGTAGACATACCTAGGAGAGTTTGGGAGGTGACCCATTTTGGGGACAACTAATACTAATTTCACATATTTTATTTACTGGAACTACAAACGTGTTAGGACTATTACCACATATATTTATCCAGTCAACGGTCATGGTACTTGGGACACGGGAAGCAAAATCCAAGACAAGCAGAAGTGGCTAAGCTGGATGAAAGGTTACGTGCCTGAGGCAGGTGGGCATGAATATTAGCTCTCTCTGGGGCAGCTGGGTGAGCAGTCATACCTAGACAGGAGGGGTAACACAGGGGAGGCAGCTGTACTTAGGGCACCTGGGAGGCCATTTGTGGACAGCGGAGAGGTCAGCTGTATCTGCTGTGGATGGGGCTAGATGGGAATGTACCTAGGACAGGTGGCTGTGGCACACTTCGGGGGTTCTGGGTCCTGCACCATCTTGCTCAGGATGCTGTGGATCTGGGAGAACCTGGGCCGCTCACCTGGCTCCTTCTGCCAGCAGGCAAGCATCAGTCGGTGCAGGGGGGAGGGGCAGTTCCTGGGGGGGGGCAGCCGGAAGCCATCCTCCACGGCCTTGATTACCTGGGCCATGGGGGTGGGGGAAGGGAGCAGACAAGAGGTTTTAGGTACCCCCAATATACACACACATTCTATCCCAAGGAAGACTCAAGTGGTGGCCAGACGGGACAAGAAGCAAGTAAACAGTGAAGAGGGGCTTGGGGCTAGGAGGTCAAGGGTCAGGGAACTGGGGTCTGAGGTCAGAGGGCAAGAGGATCAGAAGACAAGGAGCTGGAGCCACGGGTCACTCACATCTTGGCCAGACATGTCCCAGTAGGGCCGCTCCCCAAAGGCCATCACCTCCCACATGACAACACCAAAGCTCCACACATCGCTGGCAGAGCTGAAGTGGCCGAACTGCAGCGTCTCGGGGGCTGCCCACAGTGCTGGGCTTCGGCCGCTCTGTGGGCAGGTGCGCAGGTCAGGGGCAGAAATGGACGGGGTCATACCCAGGTTCCCCACCCCACCGAGCCTCAGAGCCAGCCCCACCTGCCATCCTCCCAGCGGCACATCTGGGGAAGGCACACAAGCTAACCACAAGGTGACGTCCACACTGGCATTTATTCGGGACCAACTGGGTCGAGAGGCAGGGTGGGGGAAGTGACCTTGACACAGCAGGGAAGGGGGCACAAGTGGGGGGGGGGATGCGACTCCAGGGCAATTTGACGGGAAATAGAGCAGTTTTGCCTGGGGGAAGGAAGCCCTCACCATGGTGGTGTAGACAGCCTCTGCTCGGTCCCGGGGTCCCCGCCCAAAGCCGGACATCTTGCAGATGAGGCCACTGCTGACCAGCACACGGCGGGCGGCCAGGCCCCGGTGAACGTAGCCCATCTCTGACAGATACTTCATGGCCGACGCCAGCCCAGGCAGCAGCCCCATCAGCTGCCCGGCCACCATTTGGCCCTCGTGCCTCTGAGGGAGACAAGGAGACCAAGACCAGGGCTGTACACTCAGCCTCTCTGGTGCTGTGTGACCTCGGGAAGTCATGTGGCCCTCTCTGGGCTTCAGTTTGCCCCGTAACCCACCAGGTCAGCCTGGTCAGTGGGTACTTTTTCAACTCCAAGCCCCACCAAAGAGAAAAGTGAGGAACCAAGAATAACATGGTCATCTCTACCCCCCCAGGGCCCAGGCCACTCACCCTGAGGAAGCCATCCAGGGCCCCATGGCTCATATACTCAGTGACAATCATCAAGGTGCTTCCTGTGCCCAGGGACGGGGAACATACAGAGGCTGAGTTGTCTGCTCCCCTCCGCATACATGCTCCCCCCACATAAGTTCCGACCTGGGCCAAGATGGCCAGAACGAAGGCCATACCCCTCTAAGCTTGCCACCCTCCTTCCCAGCCCAGGATCCCCTATGCTGAAGAACAAAAAGGAGTCAGCTGCAGGGTGACAAATGCCAAGGTCAGGAGCTGCAACAAGTTTGCTAAGAAAGATCACCCAAGGTCCAATGATCCACCCCCCAGAATGTGACCACAAGTCAGAAAGGTCACTCTGTCAGAGGGGCCATCCTGAGTCAGTGAAAGAAAGCTGAGGCCTTCTCTCCATGCTGGGACTCACAGGCACTGCCTCTCATGGCTGAGGGAAGGGCCTTGGGGCACAGGAGCACCCCCCTCCCGCCCCATCATCTCCATCTGCATGGGCCCTACCTCGGGTGACGACCCCCTCCAGCCGCACGATGTGGCTGTGGTCAAACTGACCCAGGGTCAGGGCCTCGGCCAGGAAGCTGAGCCTCTGAGAGTCGGAGCAGCCTTCCCTCAGCGTGTGCACGGCCACAGGGAGCCCCTGGCGGCCAGGGAGCTGCAGGCAGCCGCAACACAGCTCCCCAAAGTGCCCTGTGGGGACACAGCACCTCAGACACCCCCCTGGAGGCCACTCCCAGCCAACCTGGCAGGGTGAGCTGAAGAGGAGCAACTTCTGGATCACGGGCGTTTCTGGTCTGGGACTCAGAGTTCCTGGGGTCAACTCCTGAGAAACTGAGGACCAGCAGTGTGGTGGGCTTCATCTCTCTTTCCCCCTCTTGGCCTCAGTTTTCTTCTGTGTGAAACGGGGATTCCTCCCTGCCTGCCTCAGCAGGAGGTTTCAGAGCCTCAGAGAGAGGACTTGGCATATGCCAGAACACTGAAGGTTACCAAAGCCCAGGGTGACCCAGGACGGATAATGATGACATCCATTCTGCCACGCGGCCCCTTTCCGGCGTCTGCCCAGTGGGTCTGGCAACAGTGTGAGGGCATAGCATCAGGCTCCTGGTGAGAGCAGCTGCCTTGTCTAAGCACAGGGGCCGATGGTTTGTAGACGGGAAGAAAGGAAACCAGGAGGCTAACCGTTAGGGGGCGAGCACCCACCATGAGCCAGGCCTCGTGCTGAGCTTGTGAAGGCCACACATCAGCTCCTGCTGAGGCAGCTATCATGACCACTTCACAAATGAGACACTGATCACGCAGCTGGTCAGCGTAGTGCCAGGACTAAAGCTCGGGCATGTCTGGCCCCCAAGTGTGCAGAGGCCGCTCCCAGCTGCCCCATGGAGGCCTGGGGTTAAACTTCTGCCAGTGGCAGCCTGCAGAGACCAGCCCTGAAAGGGCCTGAGAGAGCTCAGGAGAGATCTCAGGGACCCTGGGTTCAGGGAGAAGGTAGGAAGGCAGGGCAGGGTCACAGACTCCTCTGCCAGCCCTTACTCTGGAACCTGGTGGGTGGAGGTGGGGCTGGACATGGACTTGGGGCTTCTTCGGCAGGGCGGGGGACTGGGGTGAAGGCATGGCTTCCAGGGTGGGAGGGGCTAGGGCAGAGGCAGGGCTCTCGGATGGACAAGGTTTCCTGGACCCCCAGCCTGCCTGTTCCAAGGCTCTTCTCCAGAGTCACACTTTTCGCATCCAGCTCCTTGGCGAACAGATGAACAGCCTGCAGCGGGTCCCCACAGCTCTGGGGGTCCACAAACGTGCGGCGTGTTGGGATTTTGACTGGGAGCGCAGAGAGAGAGAAAGAGAGAGAGAGAGAGAGAGAGAGAGAGAGAGAGAGAGAGAGAGAGAGAGAGAGAGACACACGGGCCTGAGGATAGGGGCGGGAAGTGTGGGAGTCATGCAATGGCAGCAAGGAGGAGGGCTGAGGAGTGAGGTAGGATGGTGCCCACCACCCCTGAAGCCAGGCCCAGACAACTCACAGTGGAAATACAGCTCCTCCTCATCATGGGCGTCCTGACCCCCCTTGCCATAGCTGCAGGACCTGGGAGGGGAGAGGGGTGCAGAGTTGGAGCCATTCCCTGAGCCAGGCTGCCCCGCCCTTACCATTACAGCAGCATCCCAAGGCGGCATGTCTTTGTCCTTTCAAAAGGACAAGATGTGTGCCACAGGGGATGGACCTTCTTTTTCTGCTGGCTTGAAAGCTCCTCCCCACAGCACACACGTAACCCTAGCTCCAACCTAACCCCTCAGCCCATCAGCATTCCTAGTTATTTTCACTTTGAGACACAGTGCACATTCTTGCCACTCCAGAGGCACCCAAATCCACACCCCTGACTTTAAGCTCAAGCTGCCCCCCTGCCTACAGGTGAACAAACAGGCAGGCCTTGCACTCAGGGGCAGCTTCGGGTCTAGTCAGGAAAACCAACATAATGGTTGGACCTGACCCCTTCCAGAGCCATCAGAACGGCTCCCTGAGACAGCAGCAGCTGTGGAACAAAGGACTGCATCACAATCAACAAAGCCACAGGCTGGCATTTAGGGGCCCCTGAGGCAGTGCCTTGCAGCCCAGATAGACTTTGGCTTTTATTCTGTGAGCAGAGGAGAGCCCCTAGGGAATTTTGAGCAGGGGGGTGCTGTGAACCATTTGCATTTTAGAAAGATCATCCTAGCTGCTGTTGCTGTCCCTGCAGGAGATGGGGGTGGCTCAGGCTATAGGGTGACCATGGAGGGAAAAGTGAGAGGACTCAAGTGACATTTAAGTGACAGGGCCACAGGGCTTGGAGATTGCTAGAAAGCAGGAAGGGAGTGGGAGAAAGCTTGCCCAGCAGAGTTTATGGTGCTGCCATTTACCAAGACAGGGAGAGCAGAAGTTCATGTAAGGACTTGTGAGTTTGCAGGGCCTATGGTATAAGCAGGGGATTCAATGAAAAGGGAGTTAGGGGTGTGTGTGTGTGTGTGTGTGTGTGTGTGTGTGTGTGTGTGTCTGGAGTTTGGAACAGAGGTAGGCTCTGGAGATACAAATTCGGGAGCTGTGAGAAGTGGGGCAAGGAAGAAGCCTGAGGACCCCCAACGTTTAGATTGGGTGCAGGAGAAGGAAGCCAAGGAGATCACAAGAGAACAGTGGGCGAAGTAGGAGGGAAATAAAGGGAAGTCAGGGCGGCTATGTCTAGGTACCAAGGGAGGAAAAGTGGCGCAGGGAGAGAGGTCGTGCGAAGGCTCAAGGCGGAGGCATGAAAGGAGGATGGAGAAGGGTGGTCGCGGTTCCATACCAACGGGAAAGGGGAGAAAGGCTGCCTGTCATACAGGATGAAGTGGTCGCAACAGGAAGTGAACAGCATGGGCTCTGGAACGTGACTGCACCGACCGGCTTCCCAGCTCCTCTACTTGGCAACCTTGGGACAGGGTGGCTCAGTGTTCTCTTTAATAAAATCAGGATAAAGACGACAGCCTCGCCTGATGGCACTGTTGCAAAGACCTTATTAAGGGTCTTACTAAGACCCTACTAACTCAATAAATGTTAGCTGTTATGCAGGAGAGAAAGGGACATTATAAATAGTAACAGGTTCCTGAGCTGTAAGAGGGGGTGGGTTCAGGTCCCAGGTAGGAGGGCTGATCCTGGCTAAGAGGAAGACATGTCCTCTAGAGCAAAAGAAGGGAGAGGCCCAGAGAAGACTGGGGGTGAAGGTGAGGGGCTAATGACGGGGTTAAAGAGCAGGTGCAGCAGATGTGGCTGAAGGAACGCGCTGCAAGGACAGGGAGCTGCAGGGCAAAAGTAGAAGTGGATCAGTGTTTGGGGTGATGGCCAGGTCCTTGTCAGGACATGGGAGAAGGAAGCAGAGGTGGAACAGAAGAGAAGGTCCTTGGGAATGAGGAAGTCAGGTAACTGAGGGGCCAAGAACTGGGACTGGTGGTGTAATGGCTACTGCAGTCACCCAGCGTGGTGACAGGACTGCCATGAATGAGGGGAACATCCGGGAGAGGTGGGTAGAGATGAACGGGAAGGCTGAGTGGATGCAAGAGTGGGAGAGAAGGTGAGAAGCTTCCACTGGACGACACCCTCTAGTAAGAAGTGGGGCGAGCCAGGATGGACTGAGGAGGGAAAGTGGAGGTGAGGAGACTATTGCATAGAGCAAGCACTACAGAGATTCGGAAAGTGGGGGACAGGGAGAGATTTTAAGGTCTGCAAAGTTGGGACACGCCTGCTGGAGCAGCTTGCCTCCAGGCCCATCAGCACTAGACCGGCTGATTCTCCCCCATTTCACTGCCATTTGATTTTGAGCACATTTTGAAATCCACTCCTTGGCTTGCTCTGCCTGCCCAGTGCGTCTGTATCCGAGGCACTCCTGGGCAGCCGCTCTGGTCCTGCAGAATCTTCCCGGAGAGCGGCTCCTTGTTCACCTCTCCCCTTTCTTCTTTCTGCCTCTCTGAGCTGCCCACCTCACGGCCAGGACAAGATGCTGTCAGCTCCTGCCCTTGCCTGCTTTCCCAATAGGTCCAACATATGGACCTTTAAGTTCTGTCACTAAAGAGCTGGATCTTCAAGTGCCTCACTTACGGCCAAGTAAGCAGTCAGTGCCAAATGAATGCTCAGTGTCCCCTTGGCCCACAGGCAGTTCCAGGCTGCTGAGATGTGGCTCCTTGGCCAGCCCATTTCTCTCGTCTGCTCCCTACAATGCAGCCCTTTGCGTGTAGACTGTCTAACCCCTCAAGTAGGCTGACTTCAGCCCCACCCTGGTACCTGCCTGGGGAACCTCTGCAAGTGGTAGCGTGGCCCTGGGGAGAAGGGGGAAATATATACCACGAGGGTTCTGCTGTGTGTAAAAGGACTGGAATCTTCTCTGAGCCAGACTCAAGCTCCACATCTTTCCCCTCCTCCCATCCCCTTTCTCTGCCCACTCTCCTGCAAGCTTCCTTCTGCTGGGGGTTGGGGGTTCTCCTTATCGTCCCCCCTCCCACACACACGTGCGTGCACACACACACACACACACACACACGCACACACGCGCGCGCGCACACACACACACACACACACAACACAATTTATGCCTTTCTTCTCTATGCCTGTGTTCAAGGGCCTCAAGACCCCTGGGGGCAGGGGCTGCAGGCCTCTGAGTGCCTCAGGAGAATCCTAATCACACTGGAGCAGCCGGAGCTTGATTCCGTCCTCAGTAATGCCTTCTGACATTTAATGAGTTAAGGAGCTAAATCCCCCTCATCCCCAGCGAGCGGCTGAGCTAGTTGCAGGGCTGGCAGCCGCTAGAGCGTACGTGGGGGGAGGGGCGAGGGCGCCGCTAGCCAGGCCTCAGCTCCACAGCAGTGCGCGTGCATGTGCACGTCTGCATGCGCGCGCACGCGGGTACAGAGAGAGGTGCCTGTGAGCACACGTTAATGTGCACTGGGGCCAGCCAGGCCGGGACCAGCCACCTACCTCTTCCAAACGGCCAGCACACTCATCACGGAGCCCAGGATGAGCAGGGCTGAGACGGTCACCACGGTGATGACGACCGCTGGGCTCTGGCCCTTGGACGCGGAGGCAGCTGCAAAGGCAGGCAGAGGACCATGCTCATGGGTGAGCCCCAGGACAGACTCCCGTCCTCGCCCCACAGCACCTCTGCACTTGAGGCCAGCCTTCCCGCAGCGGAGGGACCAGGCAGCCCCCAGCAAAGAGGCACCTGGAGCTTCCTTCTCTCCAGGGCAGGGCGCCTCCACTGCAGCCCAGCTCTGAGAGAGAACAGGGATCCAGGCAGGCTGGCCTGCGCCTCCCTCTTTACTTTTCAGATGGGCAATGAGACTTAAGGTAGCTCTGAAGGGGGAATGGCCTCTCATCTGAGCTCCGCAGCCCCAAACCAGACCATTCACCAACAATGATAAGAGTTAACATTTAATGCACACTTACTCCATTCAAGACATTATGCCATGTGCCTTAACCAAATGATCCTGCTTCATCATCACAATAAGCCAGTCAGGTGTTACTGTCTCCACTTTATAGCTGAGGAAACTGACATTGAAAAAAGCTGTGTAATTTGCCCAAGGTCACAGAGCTAATAAATAATGAGCCTAAGATTTGAACCTGATTCCAAAAGATTCTGCTTTGAATTATTTCACCAAGGGAGGGGCCTAGAGGACCCCAGGCTCTTAGCTCCATCGCTCCATCCATCCATCCATCCATCCATCCATCCATCCATCCATCCATCCATCTCATCCATCCATCCATCCATCCATCTCATCCATCCATCCATCCATCCATCCCATCCCATCCCATCCCATCCCATCCCATCCCATCCCATCCATCCTTCCATCCATCCATCCATCCATCCATCATGTGTGCCAGGCTAGTGCTAGTAGTGGGGAGACAGTAATGAATGAGCCAGAATCTCTGCCCTGGAAGACTGTACAGACCAGTGGGAGAGACAGAAACAAAAATCTTAACTGCAGAATGAAAAAAGAAACACAGAAATGAACACAGCTGAGCAGAGGCACAGTAATTTCTTCCTAAGCCAGTGAGGAAGGCTTCACAGAAGAGGTGTCTGACCGGGAAGATTGACAAGGTGGGTGATGCTTAGATGCACATGCTGGGTCTGGAAAATGGCAAGTTGTCTCATGTGGCTGGAAAGAGACTGTGGAGGCAGAGAGTGGCAGGATGTGAAGCCGGAAGGTGGGGGGATGCAGGGAACCGGGGAGGAGACAGAACTTGGAAGGCCTTGAGTGCTAGGCCAAGGAATGTGGACTTTATCCTGCGGGTCACAGGGAGCCAAGGGACAGTGGACAGAGCGTCTGCCTCAGGGGAAAGGAATGAGGGCATTGGCTGGGAGTGTGGGGGGAGGGGAGGCTTGTGAGAGGTGGAGGTCTGGGGTAACTACCGAGGATTGGGAAAATGTTGTCCAACCCTGAAGACTAACCTGGGATTTCAAAATACACCTCTCAGGGCAGCCTCATGCAGGACAAACAGAGGAGGATGACCCAAGTCTGGGGGCTGGGGGGGCAGGTGCAGCACGATGTTTAGGGAATGAAGGTGAGCAGAGCTGGTGAGTAGTTCTGCCAGGACAACCAGCAGTAGCTGGGTAGATGGATGTGTGGCCAGGAGGGGCTGACAGCCTGGGAAATGAGGTCAGACCCCAAGAGCTGTTATGAGGATGGATGTCACAGAGCAAGTAAAAAGGGACAGAAGAGGGAGAGTCAGAGGCCGCCAAAGCCAGGGTCAAAGAGGGTATTTCAGAGCCCGTGGTTCCAGAGGTGGGGAACAGGGCTCAGGGTCTGGCCAGGGGCAGAGGGGGTGTGGTTACCAAGGACTGTTAGAAATACAGGGTCCAGGTGGACATGGAAATGGAGAATGGAGATGGGGTGTTCGTGGGAAGCAGCCCTCCGGGGTCCCCACCTCCTGGTGTTCATCTTCCTGGAGCGTGGATTGGACGTAGTCGCTCGCTTCTAATGAACAGAATGTGGCAAAGTGATGGGATAGCACTCCCAAGATGAGGTTACAAGAGATGGTGCCTCTGTTTTGGGTGCACTCTTGCTCACTCACAGTCTCTAAAAGAATCTAGTTCCTGTGTTATGAGTAGCCCCATGGAGAAACGCATGAGGCAAGGAACTGTAAGAGCTAGCAAGAACCCGAGCAGGGAGGCAGAGTCTCCCCTAGTTCAGCCTTGAGATGACCACAGCCCCAGAGGACACCCTGACTGCAGCCTTGTGAGACACCCTGAGCCAAGTGGCACCTAGTTAGGCTGCACCCATATTTCTGACCCACAGAAACCAGGAGATAACAAATGTTTATTGTTTTCAGTTGCTAAGTTTTGGGGGCAATTTGTTAGACAGCAATAGATAACTAATACAGTGCTGAAGCATGGGCTTTCATCATGATCTTGATTTGGGGTCACAGCTACTGGAAAAAGTACTCTGCTGATTGGAAGACCCAACCCCCCATAGCCAGGCCCGCAGCAAAGGAGGCTGCGGAACTGAACAGTAGCTATTAACGTAGAAACACCAGAAGAATGGAGGTCATCAGCCCCTCTTCCGCCCCCCCCACACACACACACATCACACTCATGCCAGCAAGAGCCATGAGCCTTTGTTCAGATGACTTCCTCTCTCCAAAATGCCTTCCCTGCCCGTCTCCACACATTGAAATGTTCCCCAGCCGTCAAGACATGGCTCTAATCTCCTCTTGCCAGCACCTGGCTGAGGTCTGGCACAGACAGGCATCCAAGCAAGAAGTGCTGTCTTCCTTCCCAGAACTCAGACTCCCTCAACATTTTATCTCCACCTCCCTTCGGGCTCAGAACTCTTCCTATCTTGGATTAGACTCGTGTAGCAGGTTGGAAAGAATTATTATCTTGACAGCTGGTGCCAGAATGCCTCTTAGGGGGAATTGCCTTTGTCTAGGAAAATACTTTCACGAGCTGCTTGGGGTAGATAGAGGTGAGACCCCAAGGGCTGGGTTAGCAGCAGGCGAAACAACAAAAGAGGGGGCTAAATGCTCTGTGGGCATCCTGAAAGGGAACTTGGGGGTGGCTGGGAGAAGAGGAACCAGGGGAGAGAAGTGAAGGGGGGCTGTGGTAGAGCACTGCAGTAGAGAAGCTGGAGCTGTTTTAGGATCAAGATATCTAATGTTCAGCTTCTGTTTTATTTTGTCTTGATAACAGCTCCAATGAGAAATTATTCCCAGGCCATACAATTCACCATTGAAAGTGTGCAATTCTTGTTTTGTTTTGTTTCATTGATTGCTGCAGTGCACCCCCTCTACACGGCCCCCAACGTTCACTGAAGTTGGCTTCACCCTCTAAGGCCGAGTGTGCCATGTTTGGGTCCATGGTGATGGCAGAGAGAGAAGCAGAATGGGAACAAGAATTTAGCGGTCAGAACAAGAGGTGACCATGACACTAGAACTCCTTCCAAGGAAATAGCAGGGATCTTGGGGAGGGCAGGGATGTTTCCACAAGACATGGGATAGGTCCTGTGAGGCAGGGAGCCACAGCGGAGACTTGGGGTGTAGGGGTTCATGACCCCCTTCCCTGTGAGCTCCTCCAGGACAGGTACCCAATCTAATTCATGTCGCCAAGTAGATATCAGTTAGTGGCCTCCCAATTTATTACTTAATTAGGTTTTAATGAATTAAACAGTTTTGTAGGCTCTCTTAATGTCACATATACTCCCTCTCCCATCTGTCTCCTGCCCAGGTCCCTCTCGCTGACCCTCGGCACTTACCCTCCTCTGGGGTCTGTACTTCAATGCTGGGGCTGAAGCTCTGGGTCTCCCAGGAGGGCCCTGGGGAAGCAGCCCGGACCTGAAACACGTAGCGGGTGGCCGGCTTCAGGTTGGTGACAGTGACTGCAGGCATCCCTGTCTTCACAGTGGAGTACGTCTGCTCGCTCTGACCCTGCGGACAACGGCGATGGCGGCGTGAGGCCCAGACCCACGCCTCTGGGAGAGGGACGGGGAAAGGGGAGGGGCCGGGGAGCACCCTTAGGAGCACGAGAACCTGACTAAAGTCTTCTCGGGGGACTGCACAGGTTTCTTCCACAGTGTCCCCCCAAGTTCCCACCCCACAGTCAGTGAGCACAGCCCCACCTCAGAGTAAGAGAAACTTTACAGAACGTGCTAGATCCTCCTTCTCGGGGCTGAGAGGACGATGGACATGAAGGCCTGGCAGCCCAAGGGGTGAGCTGGGCCTGATGCCTCAGAGGGGAAAATAAGAAAACGGGCCCTGATACCTGCCTGGTCTTGGTCAGCTCACAAGCCTTTTCTTCCCTTTGTCATCTGATTTTCATAACTGTCCTATCTTTTCGATTTATTTGTCTTGTTTCACAGATAAGGAAATCAGGCTCAGGGGGTAAAGCAGCTCACCCAGGGTCTGCACTGGAGAGTGGGACCGGTGACAGACGTCACTGAGCGAGGCCCTGCTCACCGTCAGGTGCCGTACTAGACCCTCTAGAAGCCCGACCTCCTACAATCCTCGCAACAGCATCTCTATCTTCTTTTGAGGTGAAGGTCACATGAAGGTCAAGGTGTCACCTCCATTCCTTCACGTCCTGCGCTTTTTGTTCTACATCGTGCTGCCTCCACACATCTGATAACGGCAGGTGTTACAGACACTCCCATCATGTCATCTCTGCCCACACCTCCTTATTAGAGCCCCTGCCACACCCACAGAAGGGCACCTCCATGACGTCCTGTGGCCCAGTCCCTTGGTCATGGTATTTAGGGACCAGGGAAGACTTGACCCAAGCTGGGCCAATCAGAATCTCCCTTCCAGGCATGTGAACAGTTTAGAAAAACAGTGAGGCAATGGCTGCAGGACCTAGGAAACGGAGCAGGCTGGGGACGGGGCGGAGGAAAGGAGCACGGCTGCCCACCTCGCATGCTGTGCTCTGAGCACTCCCCTCTGCGGAGGAGGTTGGACTGGGGAGCAGAAAGACGCCCAAGTGAGGGGCGCTGTGGCTCCAGCAATACCCCAGTCACTGGGCTCCATGAGATGGTCCTGAAGACTTCAAATAGTCCCTTTTGTACTGGCTCCTCCTTTCCAGGGTTTTAGTTCCCAGCAAATTCACACTCTCTGAGGGCCTGCGAGCATCCGCCCAGCTCAGCTCCGAGACTCTGTGTCTGTACTCTGATCCCCAAGTGTCAGTTCAATGAGCCCTTTCTAAGCTACTGCTGTACGCCTCGCTCCTTCCCAGTGTCCTTTGCTGCTGTCTCCTAAATAGCAGGGCTCCTCAGAACTCTGTCCTGGCCACTCGTCCCACTCACGTTCCCCTCCTAGGGCATCTCTTCTGGTCCTCTGGCTTCGCGACCATCTGTGTGCTGAAAGCCCAACTCTCCTTCTCTAGCCCACGCCTCTCCCTTCAGCTTCAGACCTACAAGTCCACTTGGATGTCCCATGGCCCCTTGAATGCTACTTGGGTAAAGCCAAGCTCACCACCTTACCCCAAACCTGCCCCTCCCCCTCAGTGGTTCTCCACCTGTCAGGGCACCCCACCCTCTAGGTCGTCCCGCAGTGACTCAGAAGTTTCTCCTCCTTCCTGTCCAATATCCCCCCGGCCCCAACTCACAGTTCTCAATAGACTTCTGGGATTTAAAAACTATTGTCTGAGTCAGCAAAGAAGTCCCTTGAGTCACTGAGAAGTGAGTGAAGTTCTGACACATATGGTGCTGAAGTTGAAAGCCAGGTTTCACTTTAATAAAGTTTGCACCAAGGTGAGAAACAGTTTAACAGTAGGTTACATATCAGATTTAAAGACAATATATTTATGGGGGAAAGAGAGAGCGGATTGGACTGTAACTCCATTTGTCAAATCATGATTGAACTGCAACCACAGATTGATGACAGACCGAGGTCAGCAAAAGCATCCTATGAGAATCAATTGGCCAGAAGGACTTTACAATAAGGAGCACTGTATATTTTTCATTTGTAAATGGTGGGTTACACATCCTTTGTATCAGTGCAATTATACCAGCTGACCTAGCAATGTGTTCCAGCACGCACACATTTGTGTAAAAATGGAGACAACATAATCTTTCTGCATTCTTTTTCTTAAAAGTGTTGCAAATTGCATGCATATGATTTGGGCACACAAACTCTGGATCAGCCCGCAGACAAAGCTCTTTGTCAATTGTGCACACTAGGCAAAAGTGGTGAAAATAAAGATGATGCCTAGTGAGGAACGGAGACTTGAGGGAATGAGGAAGAGCAGGGGAGTCCACGGTATGGAGGGGACAGGAAGAAACTCCAGCCTGGGAGGCCAGTGGACATATTTAGTAAGAAAGTAAGAAGGGCTTTTGCCAGGAGGAGGCTGTAAAGAAGAGGAAGCGGACTGGCAAAGGGGACAGACCACAGCCGGGGATGCAGCCCCAGGTCCTTCCCAGGCTCCGACTCACCTTCTCATAGTAGCGGATCTCATACTCCGTGCTGTTGGCCCCAGGGGCTCCAGCAGGGATGGGCTCCCGCCATGACAGGGACACACTCTGGGGCTCCACTCGGTCCCTGCGAATCTCATCCTCCTCCCAGGGCCCTGAAAGTAAGTATTGCGGGATTCTCAACAGAGATCCAACTGCAGGGCAAGGCCAGGGAGCTGGAAGGACCGGGCATGCAGGAGTGGGGGAGGGGCTAGGGAAGGCTGAGGGCATGGTCTAAAGGGCTGTGGGTGCGACAAGAGGTTCCTGAGGGGCAGAGCCTGAGGGGTCCAGACCAGAGGGCAGCAAGGCCCCTGTCACCCTACAGCTCTCCACTTCAGGGGCTCCTGGGGTGAGGGGGAAGCACCCGGTCTCCTGCTGCAGACCCTTATGGTGATTGGTTCTAATCACCCACGCTCTTTCTACACTTTCTGTGGATTAGAGACATTAGACAGCTTCATAGGCAGGAAGGCCAGCTACTGAACTATTCTAATGATCTGGTCAAGAGGTAATATACTCAACACACTAGGAATAGCAGGACACTACCTCAACCCAATAAAAGCCATATATGAAAAGACCACAGCCAACATCTTACTCAGCAGTGCAAGGTTGGAAGCTTTCCCTCTAAGATCAGCAACAAGACAATGATGTCCATTCTCACCAGTTCGATTCAACACGGAACTGGAAGTCCTCGCCAGAGCAAGCAGGCAAGAGAAAGAAACAGAGGCAACCAGGTTGGAAAGGAAGAAGTGAAAGTATCTCTGTCCCCAGATGATATGTAGAAATCCCTAAAAATTCCACCAAACAACAACCACCACCTGTTAAAACTAATAAACAAATCCAGCAAAGTTGTAGGATAAAAAAATCAACATGCAAAAATCAGTTGGATTTTTATACACTAACAATGAAAAATCTGAAAAGGAGGTGCGTGCTTCGGCAGCACATACACTAAAACTGGAACGATACAGAGAAGATTAGCATGGCCCCTGAGCAAGGATGATGAAAAATCTGAAAAGGAAATTAAGAAAACAAAGCCATTTATAATAGCATCAAAAAAAATGAAGTATGGGCCGGCCCGGTGGCTCAGGCGGTTAGAGCTCCATGCTCCTAACTCCGAAGGCTGCCTGTTCGATTCCCACATGGGCCAGTGGGCTCTCAACCACAAGGTTGCCGGTTCAGCTCCTCGAGTCCCGCAAGAGATGGTGGGCTTCGCCCCCTGCAACTAAGATTGAACACGGCACCTTGAGCTGAGCTGCCTCCCAGATGGCTCAGTTGGTTGGAGTGTGTCCTCTCAACCACAAGGTTGCCAGTTCGATTCCTCGAGTCCCACAAGGGATGGTGGGCTGTGCCCCCTGCAACTAACAACGGCAACTGGACCTGGAGCTGAGCTGCGCCCTCCACAACTAAGACTGAAAGGACAACAACTTGAAGCTAACAGCACCCTCCACAACTAAGATTGAAAGGACAACAACTTGACTTGGAAAAAAGTCCTGGAAGTACACACTGTTCCCCAATAAAGTCCTGTTCCCATTCCCCCAATAAAATCTTTTTTTAAAAAAATGAAATACGCAGGAATAAACAATCAAAAGAAGCTAAAGACTGGTACAGTGAAAAGTATAAAACATTGCTGAAAAATTTAAGAAGACACAAATAAATGGAAAGGCATCCATGTTTATGAAGTAGAAGACTTAATATTGTTAAAATGTCCATGCTATTCAAAGTGATTTACAAAGTCAATGTAATTCCTGTCAAAATCCCAATGGCCTATTATTACTGAAATAGAGAAAAGCCATCCTAAAATTCATACAGATTCTCAAAGGATCATCAATATTCAAACAACCTTGAGAAAGAAAAACAAAGCTGGTGGCCTCACACTTCCTGACTTCAAAACATATTTCAAAGCTACAGTAATCCAAACAGTATGGTACTAGCACAAATAAATATAGATCAGTGGAACAGAATAGAGAGCCCAGAAATAAACCCTGACTTGTATGGTCAAATGATCTTCAACAAAGGTGCCGAAGCTACACAATGGGGAAAGGATAGACTCTACAACAAATGTGTAAGTAAAACTAGATATCCACAGGTAAAAGAATGAAGGTAGACCCTTACCATATGCTACATACAAAAATTAACTCAAAGTGGATTACAGACCTGAGCATAAGACCTGGAGCTATAAAATTCCTAAAAGAAAATATAGGGAGAAAAGTTCATGAAATTAGTATCAAATCTGGCAATGATTTCTTAGCTATAAAACCCAAAACACAGGAAACAAAAGCAAAACTAGATAAATGGGACTATATCAAACTTAAAAACTTCTGCGCAGCAATGGAATCAATCATCAAAGTGAAAAGGCAATCTATGGGATGGGAGAAAATATTTGCTAACCACATATCTGATAAGGGACGAATATATAAAGAACTCCTACAACTCAACATCAACAACAAAAACCCCACAAATCACACAATTAAAAAATAGGCAGAGTACTTGAATAAACATTTCTCCAAGAAGATATACAAATGGCCAACAAGCCTATAAAAAGATGCTCAATATCACTAATCATCAGAGAAATGCAGGTCAAAACCACAATGAGATATCACCTCACACCCATTAGGATGGCTACTATCACCCCCCCCAAAAAAAAAAAAAAAAAAAAAAAAAACAGAAAATAACAAGTGTTGGCAAGGATGTGGAG
The DNA here is from genome assembly GCF_057876585.1 of Rhinolophus sinicus. Lineage (NCBI taxonomy): Eukaryota > Metazoa > Chordata > Mammalia > Chiroptera > Rhinolophidae > Rhinolophus > Rhinolophus sinicus. The sequence goes on from NC_142514.1 coordinate 26,284,469, forward strand.
AAATTAGAACACTTGTGCTCTGTTGGTAGGAATGTAAAATGATGCAGCTGCTGTGGAAAATAGTATAGAGGTGCCTCAAAGAATTAGAAATAGAATGACCATACGAAGTACCAAATAGAACTACCTAGGGGCTTGTGGGGGATAGAAGCTGCTGTTCAACTGTTCAGTGAGTTTGAGTTTTGCAAGATGAAAAAGTTCTAGAGATCCGTTACACAACAGTGTGCATAGAGTTAACACACTTAAAATGGTTAAGATGCTAAATTTAATGTTAAGTATTTTTTACCACAATAAAAAAAATACTGATGCCCAAGTACAACTGAAAACAATTAAATCATATTCTCTGTGGGGTGGGACTAGGCATTAGAGTATGAGTGCGCACGCGCGTGTGTGTGTGTGTGTGTGTGCGTGTGTGTGTGTGTTTAAGCTTCTCAGTGATTCTAATATGTAGACAAGCTGGAGAACCACTAGTCTAGATAACGCCAATGGATAGCAGCAAAAACAAACAAACAAGTACTAACACCTGAACTAAGCCAGGGACCACCAGGTTCCTGGGGGGAAAGATCACGACTTCACTGCCATGTGTTGATCCAAGGGGTTTCCCAGACAGGCTGCTGGAAAGGCAGCTGGGTAAGGGGTTCCGGGGCTCACAAAAGGTGTCTGGGAGGAAGATGGAGATCCAAGACCCATTAGAAAGTGATTAGGTAAAACTACCCAGAAGGAGAGGAGGAAAAACGTTTAGGAAGTAAAGCCAAGAAACCACAACATTTAAAGACAGACGAAGGAAAAGGTGCTTGGAAAGGAGGAGCCGAAGAATTAACAGGAGGACCCGGAGCAAACAAGGTCGCAGAAGTCCCAGGAAGAGAACCTTTAAGAAGCTTCTCTCCTGACACTTCCGGTTATTAGCTACGGGTCTATGAGCAAGTGCCTCAGTCTCCTCATGTGTAGCTTGGAAATAATGACGACGCTTCACAGGCTTGCTGGGAGAATTTTATGAAGTAACGAACACAAAGAGCTTAAGCACAATACCGGACACAGAGTGAGCACTCAGTAGACGTTTGCCAACAACAGAGGCCAGTGGTTGGCAGCGTCGTGTGTTGAGAAGAGATGGGGAAAGATGATTCAAAGTGCCCTCCGGCTTTCGCCACATGGAGGTTCCTCGTGACTCCCGGGCACTGAGGGGAGCTTGATGTCAGGTAGTGATGGGCCCAGGAAATGGAGGCAGGGCATACGTAGCTCACTCTTTGAAAAGTCTGTGAACGTGGCTTCCAGTTTTAAGTGGCACCCACCCATCTAGCAGCCCCACCTCCAGTCTTTGTCAAATTCCAATTAAAAGAAAGAGTTGAAAACCCAGAACATCACCATAGAGTAGTCTTGACAGCTGAGGAGGAGGTGTGGAGTGGCATCTTCCTGCCTGTGATAAAGCCAGTGGGACTAGACTGAGAAGTGGAATTGTAGTGAACCTCCAGGTTAAGCTGCCCACAGAGTGGCACTGCCTCCCATCCTAAAAATAACTTGAAAGGTCCTTTATCCTTCCTCCCACTGTCTGACCCTTAAAAAATAGCACCGTCTTTGTTAACTGGACAATGGACAGCCATCACTTGACTGCATAGCTGCTTTTGAGGAAAAGTGCTTTTCCTTATCCCTATGGAGCGCCTCTCAGCCTAAATCCACTTGAGATGGCAGCTCCCAGAAAAGATGTGGGCACAAAGGGAGAGGAGTGACGAAGCATCCCAGGAGGTGGCACAGTCCCTTGTAGATACAAGCAGAGGGCACGGATAGGAAGTAGCTAGGAATGCCTTTTTTTTTTTTAAGATTTTACTGGGGAAGGGGAACAGGACTTTATTGGGGAACAGTGTGTACTTCCAGGCCTTTCTTCCAAGTCAAGTTGTTGTCCTTTCAATCTTAGTTGTGGAGGGTGCATTCAGCTTCAAGTTGTTGTCCTTTCAGTCTTATTTGTGGAGGGCGCAGCTCAGCTCCAGGTCCAGTTGCCGTTGCTAGTTGCAAGGGGCGCAGCCCACCATCCCTTGCGGGAGTCGGACCGGCAACCTTGTGGTTGAGAGGACGCGCTCCAACAAACTGAGCCCTCCAGGAGCTCAGCGGCAGCTCAGCTCAAGGTGCCATGTTCAATCTTAGTTGCAGGGGGCGGAGCCCACCATCCCTTGCAGGACTTGAGGAGTTGAACTGGCAACCTTGTGGTTGAGAGCCCACTGGCCCATGTGGCAATCGAACTGGGAGCCTTCGGAGTGAAGAGCACGGAGCTCCAACCGCCTGAGCCACCGGGCCGGCCCAGGAATGTCATTTTTTGAAACATTTGTTGAAAGCAACAGGTCGCCAGTATGTAGATATAGGAGAAGGTTGCATTTGACCCCACAGAGATATATTATATGAAAGTCTGATAAATCCTGAGAATGAAGCTAAAAGCTGAGCCCAAGCACCTGCTCTCCTGCTGTACATTTGTGATGCGATTCAGCCAGCATCCGAGGGGGCCAAGAGTACAGTGGACACTATTGGAAACCTGCTCAACAGCCACATCCCCCTTCCCTGCTGGAAGAAGGGAGGAGGGAGTAAAAACTGTACAGATCTCTTTCTCTAATTATGGAGAAGTAAAAGCAGAAACAAAAAGATAAACACAAGCAAGTCATCCAGAAATTGAAACACATTTTCTAAAATAATTTGAGTCAAAACTACAATACTAGAAGAAAACACAGGTGTAAATTCTTCATGACTTTAGATTAGGCAATGGTTTCTTAGATATGAAACAAAAAGCACAAGAAACCAAAGGAAAAAAATAGATAAATTGGACTTCATCAAAATTTAAAACTTTGAACTTCAATGGATACTATCAAGAAAGTGGAAGATAACCCACAGAGGAGGAGAAAATATTTGCAAATCATGTATCTAATAAGGGTAGTTACATGTTGAATTGTGTCCCCAAAAATGATATGTTGAAGTCCTAACCCCCACTACCTCTAGAATGTGACTTTATTTGGAAATAAGGTCTTTACAGAGGTAATCCAGTTAAAATGAGGTCATTAATCCAATATGACGCATGTCTTCATGAAAAGGGGAAACTTGGACACAGAGACAGATACTCGTAGAGGGAAGATGATGTGAATACACACGGGGAAAAGATGACCACTTGACCGTAATGATGCATCCACAGCCAAGGGATGCCAAGGAATGCTGGCAGACACCAGAGGCTAGAAAAGGCAAGGAAGCATTCTCCCCTGGAAAAGCCAGAGAAAGCAGGGTCCTGCTGACACCTTGATTTTAGACTTTTAGCCTCCAGAACTAAGACAATAAATTTCTTTTCTTTTGAGACACCCAATTTTTGGTACTTTGTTACAGCAGCTCTAGGAAAGTAATACAAGGGTCTAGTATCCAGAAAAGATATAAATATTGGCCATGCCTCAAAAAGTCAAGCAGTTCCTCAAAAGGAAAAACTTACCATATGTATTAGTCATCTTAGGCTCTCATAACAAGATACTGCAGACCGAAACAACAAAAACGTATTTTCTCACAGTTCTAGTGGCTAGAAATCCCAGATCAAGATGCGTGCAGACTCGTATTGTATTCTGGTAAGGACTCTCTTCCTGACCTGCACACAGCATCCTTCTTGCTGTGTCCTCACCTGGCCTTTCCTTTGTGTACACTCAGGGACAGCAGGCAAGTTCTGATGGCTCTCCTCCTCTTCTTAGAAGGACACCAGTCATACGGGATTAGGGCCCCACCCTTATGATCTCATTAATCTTAATTACTTCCTTAAAGGCCCTATCTCTAAACATAGTCACAATCCCACTCCAAGATATATATCCAAGAGAAAACATGTTCACACAAAAACTTGTACACAAATGTTCATAGCAGCATTATTCATAATAGCCCAAACGTGTAAACAGCCCATGTCCATAAACCAATGAATGGATAAATGAAACTGTGGTATAACCATGTAATGGAACATTAATCAGCCATTAAAAAAATGATGTACTGATGGGGCAGCCAGATGGTTGAAGCGTGAGCTCTGAACAACAGGGTTGCCTGTTTGATTCCCACATGGGCCAGTGAGCTGCACCCTCCACAACTAGATTGAAGACAACGAGCTGCTGCTGAGTTTCTGGAGGGGCGGCCGGATGGCTCAGTTGGTTAGAGCGCGAGCTCTTAACAACAAGGCTGCCAGTTCAATTACCACATGGGATGGTGGGCTGTGCCCCCCCTGCAACTGAAGATTGAAAACGGTGACTGGATTTGGGGCTGAGCTGCGCCCTCCGCAACTGGATTGAAGGACAACGACTTGGAGCTGATGGGCCCTGGAGAAACACACTGTTCCCCAATATTCCCCAATTAACAACAAAAAAAAAAGAATGAATTAAAAAAAAAAAGATACACTGGTATGTGCTACAATATGAATGAACCCTGAAAACATTACGCTAAGTGAAAGAAGCCAGACACAAAAGTCCACATATTATATAATTCCACGTACATGAAATGCCCAGAATAGGCAAATACAGAGACAGGAAGTAGAGTAGTGGTTAGTAAGGGCTGGAGGGATGGGGGAATGGGGAGTGACTCTTAATGGGTTTCTTTTTGGGGTGATGAAAATGTTCTGGAAATAGTGCTGGTTACATAACCATGTGACTATATAAAAAAAACCACTGAACTGTACACTTTAAAAGGTATATGAAATTTTATGTTATGTGAATTATATCTCACAAGAAAACTAACAATACTAACAATGTGATATATTATGTATAAAAACGTACTGAATGTGACCAAAGCTATACTTGGATGGAACTTCACAGGCTTAAAATATTAAAACCAAAAATAACTACGCACTGAACTCACTCAGAAAAAGACTTCAGGAAAGCAGGAGAGTAGTATTAATAAATATAAAACAATAAAATAAGCAACAAAAGTAAAGAGCAATGAATTTATAAATTTAAGAGCTGACTTTGTCATAATCAATAAAATTAACTTCTGGCAAAGATAATTAAGAAAAAAGAAATCACAAGCACACAACATGAAGGAGGAGAAAGCAGAGTTAACTCCAGATCTTGAGGAAAATTTTAACATGTACATATACATTTCCAGGCTAATGAATTAGGTAAAGATCATCCAAAGATTTTCTATGAAAGCACAAATTAACAAAACTGATTCAAGAAGTTATGGAAAGATTGAGAATATCATCAAACCTTGCCCCCCGAAAAGGTGCAGGTCTCAGAGAGTTTCCCAGATGGTTTTGCATGCCTTCAAAGAATGTATAATTGTGCTATTTAAACTGTTCCAGAGCAAAAAAAAAAAGAAAAAGGAGAGATTCTTCCTGATTCTTCTTCCAAAGCCAGAATTACTATAATGCCAAAACTTGACAAAGAACAATAAAAAACACTAAACTAACCTCTCTTATAAATGTAGATAGAAAAAATATTGAAATTCAAGCAAATTAACTCAGCAAAATATTAAAAGAATAACTCATATCCAGTAGGGTATAATCTAAGAATGCAAAGAGAATTCACACTGAAAAAAAATCCATTAATAGAACTCATCATACTGATAGGTCAAAGGAGAAGAAAACATGTGGTCCTCTTGAAATGTCCCTAAGCATTTTATAAAACTAACATCCATTCCTGATTTTTTTTTTTTTTTTCAGTAAAAAGTAGAAGCATTATTGGCCAGCCCGGTGGCTCAGACAGTTGGAGCTCCGTGCTCCTAACTCCAAAGGATGACGGTTCGATTCCCACGTGGTCCAGGGGGCTCTCAACCACAAAGTTGCCAGTTCGACTCCCACAAGGGATGGTGGGCTGCACCCCCTGCAACAAGCAACTGGCAACTGGACCTGGAGCTGAGCTGCACCCTCCACAACTAAGACTGAAAGGACAACAACTTGACTTGGAAGCAAGTCCTGGAAGTACACACTGTTCCCCAATTAAAAAAAAAAAAAAAAGTAGAAGCATTATATAGCCAAGGGACTTTGGCAGTAGACAGACCTGAGTTCAATGATGGGTCTAAACTTACAAGCTGGTTAACTTACAAGCTGGTTAACTTACTTGGCCTCTCAGTCCTCAGTTTCATCATTTGAGAGATGATTATCATTCCATTTAAATGAATTAATGTAGAAATTCATACCGCACATTGCCAAACACAGAACAGTGCTCACTCAGTGGAACTTTGGTATTTTTATTAATAAATGGAAATAAAAGAGTATTTCTTTAATATGATTTCTAAATCCACCTCTATCAAACCAACAGGATTATTAATATGAAATACCAGGAAAAAATTTGTATTACATATAATATTATACAAAAGGGATTTTACAGTAGATAGTTCTAGATATGAAGATAGAGACAGAAAAAAATTGTGGAAGGATATTAATAGTTGTTTGTGCCTGAGTAATAGAATTATGGATGCTTTTTTCTCTTTCTATACAAACTTTTTAAATGTAAATGCAACAGCAAACATTAAATCACAACAGAGATAATAAAAAAAACCCAGAAATGTTGTTCCAGAAAAACCAGACAAATTGGACAATGTCTCCCAAAAGGCAGAGGAAATGGATTAAGAGCTAAAAAATGATAAAGGAAGTAACAAGATTTGAGAATGAGGAAACAGATGTACAACCTAAGGCTTAGAAAGATTCTTAAAAGAGATATTGGAACTATCAGAAGTTCTACTCAAAGCAATAACTGAATAAAGTTTTCCAGGAATTTAAAAAAAAAAAGTGTGCACATCAAACGTTTTACTATGTTCCAGTCAAACTCAATGAAAAGAGAGTGACAACTTGTTAAATTTTACTTTCATCAGTAGGTTAAAGAATTATACACACATCTGTGTATGTTTGTAAATACATACGTATATATATTTACAAAAGAATAAAAATTACACTGGCCTCAGATTTTCTGCAATACAACTGTCAAAAGACAGGGAAGTTGAGTCACAAACCAATCCTATCTTCTCAGATACGAAAAGACAGAAACTACCACTCACCTATCCTTCTTGCAAAAGGTAACTTGAAGGTGTACCCCAGCTGAATGAGAGCCAGATCTACAGTAATTTCAAGAATGAGGAAGATGTAGTATAAAAGGGTTGTTGGTCTTTATTCATTCATCTCAGTTCCAGACTCAGAAATGTGCCTATTATGGATTGACCAGTGGATTCTATCTCCTCTACAGTCTGACCCTTCGTGCTTCCTTGCTCTTTTCCAGGACCAGGAAAGAGGCTGATGGGTACAGCAAGGTTGCAGAGGCTGAAGGATGGAGAACCTCTATTTCTAAGACGGAAGAGGAGGAGGTATGATTCTGCTTCCTACTGAAATTTTTGAAAAGGGAGAAAAAAAGATTGAGGGGCTCTCCACCTCTTTTTCCCCGGGAAAGTAGAGACAAGGCAACTGCAGAGTTAAGTGTAGGGCGAAGCCTTGGCGCGGTCAGGAGAAGGGGGGGCTTCAGAAGGCTCCCGCAGTCTCTCTTAAACGCTCACATCCTCTGTGGCCCAGCGGCAAGGAGTCACCTGTATCTCCCCTCATTCTCTACCCCTTGACATTGATAAGGGAGCTGAACCTCGATGGGGGTCACTGGACTTGAGGATTTTTGTCGTCACTTCGTCTCCTAGAGAGACGCTGTGCATTGATTTGCGGCATCGTTGGCACCAATTGTGGTTTCTCTGGAGTGGCTGCGGGGTGTAGGGGTGCTCCCGTGGGACGGACAGAGGAGGCTTGGGGAAGGCGCAGGAGGGAGAAGGAAAGGACGCCTCTCCAGGGCGCGGAGAGGCCTTACCCCCGGGCCCCGTGGAGACGGTGACCTGCGCGTAGGTGGCTCCCGCGGCGGCCGCCGGGCCCGAGACGCCGTTGAGCGCCGCCACGCGCACGGTGTAGCGCGCCCCGGGCCGCAGGTGGAGCAGCGTGGCGGCGCGCTCGCGGAGCCCGGCCTGGCGCGGCACGAAGGCCACGCGCGGCCCGCATGGCTCGCACGCGCCCGCCGGGCCCTCGCGGCCGCAACGCAGGCACAGCAGCGAGTACGTGACATCTGAGCGGCCGCCCGAGTCGGCGGGCGGCAGCCAGTGCAGCCTAAGCGCCAGGGGCGAGCGGCTCAGGCTGTACTGCAGGTCCCGCGGCGCCGACGGCGGCCCTGGGGCGGCACAGGGGGGCCGCGTTGTCAGGGGGTGAGGGGGAAAGAGCTGCGCGGGGCAGCGAGGGGGCGGGGCCAGCGAGGGGGCGGGACGGGGCGTGGGGCCAGTGAAGAGGTGGGATGTAGGAGGGGGGTTCGGCGGGTCATGAGATGGAAGGAGGTTAGTGAGGGGATGAGGATGGGGTTTGCGGATGGAGAATAGCATAGGGGCAGGGGTCCGCTTCCTAGCTGGAGAGTGAGATGAGGTGGGGGCGGTCCATTCGGGGTGATCTGTCTAGACGCCCAACCTCAAGCCTCTGTCTGGACTCGCCCTGTTTTCCTGGTTCTTCCACCCCAAAGCCCGGGCTCCCATCCCCACCCCAGGCTCCCCTCCTTAAACCCGGGGTCGCTGGCCCTCACTCCCACCATTCTCCTCCCCAGTGTGGAGCCCTCTGCCCCCACCAACACTTCGATCCTGCCTTTATTAACCGGTTCCCCACCCACCTACCCACCCCCCCTCCGTAAGGCCTTCAGGAGGGGAACTCACGGGTGCAGGAGGCCCAGGGCGGGTCAGTGGGTGAGCGCGCATAGCTGTCCTGGCACACGCAGAACGTGGAGGCATTTTCCAGGGCCCGGCTGTGCTCTGGGCATGGCGAACAGAGGGGCCGCCGAGAGGACATCTTGTAAAAGCCTGGGGGACAGGCTGCGAGGAGGAGCAATGTGAGAAGGAGGGGGCTCCTACACAGCTTCTCTCTCCCTCCCTTTTCTGCCAGCACTTATTAGGATGAGAGTTGTATCTAATTGTGGTGGGGAAAGGGGGTGGTGTCTCAGCTACTCCCTGCCCTATGTATGGGGTGGCAGCTCCTGACTGAACAACCCCATACTACCTAACCCTTAGTAAGCACTTAACGTGTTCTAAAGCAGTGCTTTACTTCTAGTAATTCATTTAATCCTTACAACAACCTGTGAAGTATGTATTTTATCACCATTTTAAAAATGACACTAAGGCTCAGAGAGGTTAAGTAACTTACCCAATGTCCCACAGCTAGTAAATGGTGGGATTCCAACCCCAGTAAACTGATGCCACAGTCCCAGTGCCCACTGGAAGAAAATGTGCCAAACTTCCAGTCTTGATGTGAGGATAGAAGAGAGGTGCTTCCACAGTTACCAAGGGACAGACACCCACACACGCCCAGTTACACAGACACAAATACTCTGACACACACACGTTGTCAAAGCTCATCCTCCACCATTTGGGGTTAATGCATCATAAATCCTCAACTCACACATTTGGTTCCAGTTTTAAAATAGGGCCAGCCAAGTGGAAGAGAGTAGAGAGAGAAGAGGGATAGTGAAAGTTCCCTGGTTCTAGTCTTGGCACCTCCTCAGTTACTTTGCTTCTCTCACCTCACCCAGAAAACAGGTTGTTAAAAGCACAGGCTTTTCACTGAACATCCTGGGTTTGCAGCTGAGTTGTACCAATTATTTGCTGTGTGACCTTGGACAAGTCAGTTGACCACTCTGAGCCTTGTGTAGAATACCTACCTCAAAATGGTTAATGGAAGATTAACTGAGATAAGATGTGTAAACTGCTTAGCAAAGTACAAACGACATTTACACAATAATGGTTGTAATTACTGTGCCTTCATCACAAGCCTGAAGTGGAAACTGCTACACATCCACTTTTAAAAATTTCTCACCAGCTGGGCTAGAGAAAGAGGCAGTGGCTCTTGGCCCCTCCTCTCAGAGCCTGGGTGGTTCTCACCTTGCTCCCTAGCCCCACCAGGATTTCTCTGTCCCTCCCCTGTAATTTAGCTGGCTATGGAAGGCTGGCTGCTCTCCAGTCCCAAGAAGACATAGTACAAAGGAAGGGATGCAGACTAGCCCTTGGGAAGAACTTTCAGCCTGCCTGGGAAAAGAGGGGAAGGGTTGAGGGTTTCCATCATCTGCAGGGCTTAGGCTTGGGAGGCTCCATCTTGCCTAGAATCCAGGGCCACCCAGCTTTGGGCAGGGCCTCAGCAGCCCAGGAGCCTTTGGAAGCCTCTGCCTCAGAACAAGGCATGGAACCCACTAACATTGTGTGTGGTCTGTAGTCTGGTGGGCAGCAGCAAGCGACCCTGGCTGGGACTCAGAAGGCTTGGGTTTGAGTGTTAGCTCTGCCACTTCCTATGCCTCTCTGGCTTCAAGAAACCCTCAGTCAAATGCAAATAACCATAGCCTGCCCACCTCTGTTGTGGAATAAAAGAGGCGATCTGTTTGCAGGGGCTCATAGCGGTAGGGAAAGAATGCTGGGGGCTCCCTTTCTCTGTGGATATGTGTCTTAGAGATGGGTAGTCCCATCTGAGACAGCACTGGTTATCTTTACTTGGAGAGGTTCTGTTTAGAAGAGGTTTGTGTTGAAGGGCAGACCCAGGGAAGCAACTCCTGACTGCCAGACCCTCCCTCTCTTTCTCAAGGTCAGAGTTGGAATTTCAGAGGTCATCTCATTCACCTCCCAGCTGGCCTAGTCCTCCAGCAGCTTTCCTAGCAGTTGCCACAGTCTTTGCTCATATACTTGGTGAAGGGGAGCCCACCCTCTTCTGAGGCTGCCTCAGCTGAACAACATGGCAGTTAGAAAGTGCTTCCTTATGTTGAGCCCCAATCAACCTCCCTGTCCGTAATCCACCTCATCCCACCCCATCACGGGTCTCAGTGTGCCCTGCGGAGCCTTAGAAGACATATCTGCTGGGGTCCCTCTGCTCCAAGGCGGTCCTACAGAGATCTGAAGACACAGGTCATATGCCCTGAGTTTTTCCCAAAGTCTTTCAATAATTCCTCTAGTGGCTGGGAGAGGGGGGACAAGAGTCAGGATCCCTAAAGAGAAAAACAAAAAAGGGAGAGAACATCTTTGCTCCGTCCCCTCCACATCTATCCACCTTTACAGAGGGACCTCCACTTAGGTGCAGAAGGCTTTTGAGCGTCCTTCACTTTCTTTCTTTTTTTTTTTTTTTAATTTTATTTTATTAAATTTATTGGGGTGACAATTATCCTTCACATTCTAAATACTGATCTGACCATTTCACTTCCCTGCTTGAAACCCTCCGACAGCTCCTCACTGCTGTTCCCCTGCCCACGCCACGCTGAACTCTTCCCTTAGCACCTACGAGCCCTATGTCCTACCAGTCCTATAATGTCCTACACCCCTTCTGTCCTGGCAAGCTCTTCTGCTTCTTCAAACCCCAGTTCAAAATAATACCTCTCTGTAAACTTTCCTTGGCAACCTCCCCAGCACCCTACTCCCCAAGGCAGAGCTGATGCCATTACAAGTGGCCTTTGTTAGGTCTCAGCCTGAGGGAGTTCAACACAGCTCTGGAGTGGGATTGGGTTCCTGAGTGTGTGTGCGTGTGTGTGTGTGTGTGTGGTGCAACTGCCCAGATTGGTGGATCCAAACCTCCTCCTCCAGCCGCTGACCCATTCATTCAACAATTTTATTTTAGCATCTGCTACGAGTCAGGTACTGGTCTATGCTCTGGAGATACAGCAGTAAAGAAAACAGACCAACGTCCTGCTGTCCACTGGTACAGATGCCCTCCCTCCCACCTTATAGGAAGAAGAGAGGCCATCAGTAATTTCCTCAATGTCTGGCCATCAAACCCACAAACCCCTCCGTTCACACCCATCTTCCCTCTCCTCTCTTCCAGGCCTAGTGGAGGGATGAACAGCCTCCTGCTGAAGAACAGCTCCTTTTCTTTCACTCTGCATCCTGTCCCTTCACCTCCTCCCAGACCTTCCACCTAACCTTACACTGTTCCTTCTCTACTGGCTCTCCCCAGTGACAGAACAAGGGAGTGGAGCAGTAAAAGCGGCCCGTTTAGGGTGTAGGCAGTAGGGTACTGTCCGTATAGTACCTAAAAACAATAAAACTGACTAAAACATCATTCCACTGAAACTGCTCTCACCAGAGCCACTGAGCAGACATTGTCTAATCCTTGCCTTATCTGAGTGCTCCCAACACTGTAGGCCATTCCCTTCCAGACACCTCCGTCTTTCTTGGCTGCCATGAAATCACACTCTCCTCACTCTCCTCCAACCTCTGACCACTGCCTTTTTTATGGGCTCTGTTTCTTCTACTTCCCGGTAAAGATAGCTGTTCTGTGAGTCTTCCTCATTGGCCCTCCTGCTTCTTACCCCACACGTTCTCCATGGTCTGTCCCAACCACACCCACAGCTTCAAGCAGCATCTCTTTCTGTTGCTGAGCTCCAGACCCACTTTCCAGCTACCTCCACTTGAACGCACCATGGACACCATAAATTTGATATGTCCATCCACATCCTGTATTCGCTACCCCAGTGAATGACCGTCTGTCCACTCAATCCTCCAGAAGCATAGGAGTCAAAAGACTCCTTTGTTGCCCTGTATCACCAAGTGTTGTGGATGCTCTCTCATTATCACATCCATCCTCATCTCTCAATGATCCCTACTACAGGCCTTGTGCTCTTTCTTCTGGACTATCGTATCCTCTCCCTTCCTTAGCTTCTGGCCTCTAATTCTTCCTTCTCCAATCCTTTCTGAACTCTTCCCTTAGCACCTATGAGCCCTCAAGTGATTCCTGCTTCAAATCCTCCCCAGCAGTCTAAAACATAAAGTCTAAACTCGTTATCTCAGCGTTCAAGGTCCTTCATGATTTGCCCCTAGCCCTCTCCAGCTCCATCACTCCCACCCCTCCAAGTGCCCTGTGCTCCAGCCATGCTAACTTGCATAGCCCCTATCATGCTACATTCTCTCCTGTCTCCATGCTTCTGCACACAATCTCTTAACTCAGAATTCTCACAGCTGTCTGGAAGATAAGGCCTTCTTACTGGCTCTCTCCACCCTTAGGATTGGGTTCTCCCTTCTCCAGGCTTTCTCGGCTCTCTGTTGATATGTATCACACCCTATGGTAACCACTTATTTACCTGATAATTTCCACTGGGCACCTACCATATACCACATTCTGTTATGGACACTGGGGCTACTGAGACTAATACAACACATTGCCTGAGCTCCAAAGTTCCTAGTCCAGTGGTGGAAACACACGTAAGTAGACCACTGCATACTATGAGGTAAGTGCAGAAATGGAGGTTGCAACAGGTGCCTTTAGAGCACAGAGGCGGATCCTAACGCTACCTAGGGAGCTCAGGAAGGTTCATTCCTCCAAATCCCTTACTAAGTCACAAGTTTCCCCAGGGAAGAAATGACGACATTCATGTATATACATATCATAAACCCTCAGTAAATGCAGATGTTATGTTCTCAATTCATACTGAATGGATGATGGAATAAAGAAATGAAAGGAAGTTCCATCACTTCCTGCCCTGTCTTCCCACCACTGTGTTAACCCCTCTATTAGAGCATATGAGTATGTCACCCTGTTGTGATTTTTAAATTTTTACATCTCTCCACCTAAACTGTGAGCTTAAGAGCTGAGACTATGCCGGATTCATTTCAGTTGCTCTGGCACCCAGAAAAGGACACGGCTTAGAAAAGGCATCACTTGCTCTTTCTCCCTTAGGTGCACACATCCACACTCCATCGTCACCCTCAGTCCTCAGAGCCAGAGAAGGGACGAGAAGGAGACGTCAGTTCCTGGTGCTCCCACAGACCTGAGAATCCACAAAACCGCCAACACAGAGGGTACCCCAGGGGTACAGTGACTCTAGTTGAGAGAGTTGGGTGGGATATTAGTAGTCATCTAGTGCAACGTTCCAATCTCTCTTTCTCAAGCTCCAGAATCCCCCTACCAGCCTGACTTGCAAATTGTCAGTGACAGAGAGCGCTCACTCCCTATAAGTAACCAATCCCAGCAGCCAATAGCTGGTAGAGTTGGGCCGCTATGGAGTTCTTTGTGCATAGGGAGACAACATAGTAGAAAGAACTTGAGAGTTGGGCCAATCTGGATTCAAATCCTGGTTGCCTATTTCCTAACTTTGCAAATGAGGTGTTAATCCCTCTGAGCCTCTCTCTCCTCATTTGCAAAGCAGAGATAATGACTTACTTTACTGCCATGAATAAATGAGAAGACCTGTGTGGTGAGGTGCTTATCATAGTGCCTGAAATATAGGCCCCTAAGGCTCCCTTATATAGAGTCAAATTTACCTCCTAGTAACTTCACTCATTGGCCCTAGCTGGACCCACTGGAAGCTCAGGACTCAAGACTCCACAACCCACAGCTTTTCCACGTCCCCACTTCCCGCCCGCCCCCCCCCGCCCGCCTCTTTCATCTAGGGCACTCTTTCCAAATTGCCACCTGCGCGCGCTACACTCCCACACCACACACTCCAACCCGCTGGATACCTTCACAGATGTCACCGCGTTCCTGGAATCCCGCACTGCAGCTGCAGCGGCCCACGGGCACCAGCCACTCGCCATCCGCGCCGCAGTGCATGCGCGGGGGGCTGCCGGGCTCCCCTTCCGAGTGTGCCACGCACGTTCCGGTCACCTCCACCAGCGTGGAGAAGGCGCTCTCCGCCGCGGTGGCTGGGAACGCCGCCAGGCCCCGCACCGTGGCGCGGCACTGCTTGTAGTAGACGCGCACGGAGACCAGCGCCACGCATGCGCCCACGTCCTGAAAGGCCAGGTGGAAACCCCGCCGGCTGAGCGGGCCGATCTCCCGCACCTCTGTGTTTAGCTTCATCTTGCGTTCGCCCAGGTCGCCCTGCGTGAAGCTCTCGTCCGCTGCGATCGTGTCGATCTTGCGGGGCCGGCTGCCACCAGGGCGGGGACGCCCGCGAACCACCAGGTCGGCCTCGGTTTCCAGGTAGTAGACGTTGAAAGTCTCCTTGCAGGTGCCCGCGGCGCCGGGGATGCTGCTGCAGTCGCGCAGTGTGAACTGCAGCTCCACGAAGATGCGCTGCCCGCGGCCGCGGCTGATCCAGCCCGTCTGCAACCAGTTGTCCTGGTTGGGCTCCAGCACGTTGCACACCTGGTATGTGCGGATGGGACGGTCGTGTTCGTCCACGCCGCTGATCTCCTCCCACTGAGGAGGAGAACAAAGGTGTGGGCAGCTCAGAGCCAAGGCGCCCCCAGTGGGTCGAGTCCCGGCGGTCACTCAAGCTGAAACACCCCTGCCCCGTCATTTCACATTCTCCTTTCCCTCCTACCTTCGCCGCCCTGGCTCCCCCACTCGCCATACACACCCCTGAAATTATAAAATGCAAAGCAGAGATACACGTTGGAGACAACTGAGTCCAAGTCTTAATTTTATGGATGGGAAAGCTGAGGCTCCAGAGGGACAGGGAGTTGACTGGATACGCACGTGGAGTTAGTGGCACTGGTAAGACTAGTGCCTGGAGTCTCCTGGCTCTCCACCCAGGGCCTTTTCCATAGCACCAAGCTGCTCTCATACCGCCACATCTCCCCACCGACCCTGTTTCCAAGCCTCTTTAGAATTCCAAGGCTTGCTTCTTCTACCAATCCATCAACCAACACCACTGCTTGGAGGATCTACTGTGTGCAAGGCACTGTCCAGCACTGGCTCCATCCAGAGACCACATTTCTGTTCCTAAACACAGCCAGTCTCGCCTCACTTATTTTATTTTAGTTTACTTTATATTTTGACTGTCTGATTGAAAACTCACCATTTTCTAATAGGCAACTCTGCCTTGAAGTCAGGGCTGCTGCCTTCCACATGTTCCAAGGAGCATTTTAACCTGAGTAACCATGGGGAACTAATGCGACCGAGTCAGGAGCACGACAGGATCTCCCTGGGACGGGGAGTGGGGGGGAAGGTTTGCACTTACCCCATTACTAGGCAATGCAGTCCAGCCCAGCTCAGCCTGGGAGGCTTTGGAATCCAGGAGGACGACTAAGGAGAGGGGAGAACAGAGATGCCAGAAAGCCAGAAGGTCAGAAGGGTGGCCCCTTTGATGAGTTCACTGCAAATTTGTTAAGGGATAGCAAATGTGACAAAGGACACAGACAAGTTTTTTCCATTCCATAAATCCCCAGGAAGGGGTGTGAGTAGCTCAAGTCCTGAGAAGGAGAGCCACACGATTAGGGAAAGAGCCTGTGTTAGTTTCCTGTGGCTGCTGTAACAAATTACCACAATTAAGTGGTTTAAAACAATAGAAATTTATTTTCTTACAGTTCTGGAGGTCAGAAGTTGGAAATCAGTTTCACTGGTCCACAGGGTGTCTGCAAGCCTGGTTTATTCTGGAGTTTCAGAGAGGAGATCCATTTCCTTCTTCAGCTTCTAAGGCCACCTGTATTCATTGGCTTGTGGCCCCCTCCTCCATTTCCAAAATGCATCACTCCAATCTCTGCTTCTGTCATCATATTGCCTTCTCCTCTGACTGACTTCTCCTGCATCCCATTTATAAGGACCATTGCGATTATATCAGGCCCATCCAAATAATCTCTTCATCTCAGAATCCTTAATCATATCTGAAAAGTCTCCGGCCATTTAGGATAACATTCACATGTTGTGGAGATTAGGATGTGGACATATTGCGGGGAGTCATTATTTAGCCTGCCACAGAGTACATGGCAAGTACTCTAAGGCTGGCTTTAAAATGGGGGGTTGTCAGTGAACCCCCCCCCCGCCCGGCCTTCCCAGATTCCCTAAATTATAACTAAGCATCAAGAAGAGGGCAAAAGTGGGTGTATTAGAAGATTCCTGTATACATCCCAGCAGGGATGGACAAAACTTGAACCTTTTTACTTTGACTTCCAGGGCCTCTGGGGGAAAACGAAATGGAGAGACCCTCTCAGCAGCAGGGGAAATGAAAATCTCTCATCTTCTCAGCCAGCGCCTTTTCCAGCTGCTCTCATCTCAACTGCCTTTGAAAGAATGTCAGCGGTCCTTTTATATATATAAAACCATGACCCCTCCTGTTCCAGAGAGGCTTGGAGTAATTTTCTTCCCCTAGAAGGCATCATCCCAGCAGTCTGAGTTCTTCTCAGTATCAGTCCCAGAAAAGCACAGGTTTGGATAGCACAGCAGCAGCTCAGAGATAGGAGCCCAGGCCATCCTGAAATCTTGAAAGATTACTTATCTGGAGCTTAAGCAAAGGGACGAGGCCCCAAAGTGAGGGCCTCTAAGCGGGTTGGCCCCAAAGACATCATGGATAGTGGGCAGGGCCGCCAACGGCGTCCTGATTTTAGTATAACTGACAGTAAATTAGAATTGCATATTGTAAAGGGTCAGAAATCCAGCCCAGGACGAACCCGGTGGGCAAAGCCACAAATTCCATTTCCTCAGGATTCAGCACCTTGATATGACGCCTCTGGATTCAACTAAGTGTACAGTTCCCCCAAATTCAGAATCAGAGGCAAGACTCGGGGGTCTGGTACTATGGGCCGCCCAAACCGGCAATGCTGACGGCTCCAGGTAGTCCACGCTTCACATTCAGCACTGCGGACACCTCCTGGATCAGCACGTCGGGCAGCCCCCACCCCAAACCCCCACCGCCTACCAGCATTCCACCTCCTGTTGGCCGCACAGTGGTCCCCTAGGCCCCGCTATTCGGACTCCACCCCGTCCCCCCATACTTCGATCTCACCTCCGCATCTTTCTGTCTCCTGCGCTCTCTTCTTCTCCCTGCCCCCACACTTCCCCCCTCCAATCGCTCAACCTGTCCGTCTCACCGACCCCTGGACCTCCTCCTCTGGCTCCCACGGTTCCTGGTCTTTCTTCCCCAGCCTTCCAGGTCTCCAGCCCCAGAGCTCCTCAATGCCTCTCTCTTTCCATCGCTTAGCCACCTTTTTCTCGTCTCTCCAGTTCTTTGATTCCTGCTGCCCGCTTGCTTCAAACCCCTATACGGATTCCAGTCTCTCCACACGACTCCTTCCCCAGCACCCCGGTTCTTCAGCCCCCTATCTTTTGGCATCCCAGGTTCCAAGAACAGCCACCAGTCTCCTCACCTTCCTCGGCGGTCCCGGGTCTCCCTGGTCCCAAAAGCAATGCGAGACAGAGTGGCATCAGGCAAACGAACAGGCGCAGCGGATGTGGACCGACGCGTGTCTCCATGGTCCGCAGACCAAGCTGTCTGTGCGGCGGCGGCTCAAGCCGCGACAGACCCAGCACCGCTGAGCAGTGCCCTCAGACCACAGAGCCGGCTGGGGGCGGGATCTCACAGGCTACCGTCATCCATCGGGACCAATCACTAAGCACCGCTGCTGGAGCTCCACCAATCCCCGCCAGCGGAGGGTGAAGGGGTGGGGTTTCATAGGCTAGGGGTGGAACAGTGAACTGAACGGGGAAAGGAAGGGGTCCCGCCAATCTCCAAATCGTGGGGGTAGGGCAGAGCTGAGAGCTGGCTGGACTCTTGGGGAAGGGGATGAGCTGCCTCGGTGGCCTAGAGCACTAAACCATAGCCCCTCATTCCTGAGAAGTAGATGACGTGGGCGTGTCTGACGAAGGGGCGAGCCTCGGGGAGGCAGCGACACTCGCAGCCTCTGAGATAGCCTGGAAGCTCCGTTGTTCCCAGGACTTGCAGAGGGTTTTGATATCCTGACCCAAGCTCAGGGGAGCTCTTCTATCTCCCAGCTCTTGGCTTCTTCCAGTGTCTGCGGCTCCTAGTGTCTCTTGGCTCAATTCCGCCCCCTTCTCTCCCCGCCCTCTTCACACACACACACACACACACACACACACACACACACACACACACACCCCGGCAGGTTGAAGGGGCCAAGCTCGGACCCGGGAGCTGCTCAAGAAAGGAGGGCAAAGTGGGAAAGAGTCCCACCCTACCAGCAACCCTGAGAAACTGTGGATGCCTGGATGGGGCAGGGGCAGATTTTTGCATAAACGATCGACTTCTCAGATTCTTGCTCTTGCAAGAGGACACAGGCAGCACTCTTCACAACCACCCCTTTCCCCATTTTGCTCAGAGCCTGGAGTTCCCCCCTTTGATAATCCCTCTACGTCCACCCCAGGGGACTGGTGAGGAGCGTAGTGGCCAGAACTCCTAGACATCTGCGAGAAAGGCGGAGTAATCCTCGCAGAGTTCAACCAGAGCTGAAGAAGCCGCAAGGAAACGTGGAACACGACCTCTACCTCGTGAAGGTCATTTATGTGCAAGCTGAGGGTTTAAGGCGTTGGTGTGGAAAGGGTTGGGGCCCTCCAGGACGAGGGAGGCGGCTATTGAGCGCCACCATCTGGGCTGAACTTGAACGGAGAAAGCTCCACCCACCCTGTGGCTTTTCAGAGCTCTTTTCTTGGGGGACCCAACCCCTCTCCTTTTGGAGGAAATAATAGCTGGAGAAGTCTTGAGAATGAATGTGAATCCTGTGTCTACGTGACCTGTGTGGCCTGTGTGTCTGTGCATTTTATGTATATGTATTTCTTACCCCTCCAACCAACACTTACTGGGACCAGTGCTTTGTGCTAAGGATACCTGGGTCAACCCCCGTCTCTGCCACCGTCCATACCTCCTTTAGAGCACACACAGAGTGTAATGAAATTTTCTGGCATCGTAGAGCACTGGCCATTTACAAGCTGCTTTCATATGTTCTCTCTCTGTCTCTCTCTCTCTCTGTAGCTCTCTCTGTGTAGTATGTGTACAAGCACACTTGCTTGCTCACAGATATACCTGCTGGACAGTAGCAATAGGAATAGCTGGGAAGATTTGGGTTCATTTGCCTGTAAAAAGAAAGGTCATCAGGAGGGGCTCGGGCTCAGACTACTGTAGCCCGCTGAGGAAGCAGAAGGAGGTGTGGCATCCGGCCAGTCCTTGGATGCTGATGTGGGGAGGGAGGGGGGTCTGAAATCAGATCTACCTGAAGAAGGGCTCTTAACCCCCCCCCCACACACACACACACTTCTTCCCATCTTCATTCTCCTCACGCTTGCTTTTCCCCTTCCACCTCCCTCCAGCGCTGGGAGATGGTATTTTTAGAAGCTGCTTAGAGACCCAGGACTCCTTTCATTTCAAAACGAGTCTTCCCTCCACCACCCCTCACTCCTTTCTCCAAAACCAGGTCCCATCCCCTCTGCAGTCTCTAAGGCGCCAGCTGTGGCTCCAGAGACTTCAGTGCAGAGGTTCTGGCCCTGTTGACTAAAATAAAATGCAGACTTCCTATGAGCTTCCTAAGGATCTTGCAGGAGCCAAGCATATGGGGGAAATAATCTGGGGAAAGCCACATAGGATGTCCCACAAACCCCTGACTGTCAGGAGTCTGGTTCCCACCCTCTCCCACCACACACACCTGCAGGCACCTCGAGGAAATCGTCAGATCGAGACCCTAAGAATGAGAGAAAGAAGAGGAAAATGAGTGAAATAAGCCTTTTTCTTCCTCTGAACGATTCATTTATAATAAAAACAGAATGGAGAAACTCCAGTGCATGCAGATATATGCAAATCAGCCAGATCTTAATAAGAGTTGCTCCAACGTGGACTCCACTCTACAAGGAGGCTGAGGAATAGACACCTCATGAAGAAATTCAGAAGGGCCTTAGATAGAAACTAAGCCATGGTTTATTGAAACGTTGTGTTGGGGGCCAGTCAACTAAGGGCTGGGTTAGATCCCTCCCTGAAATAGTAAGCGGGGGGAGTGGGTTTGTTGTTGTTGTTGGTGGTGGTGGTGGAGGGTGGTTGATGATTTTTCAGGCTGTGGTGCTGAACGATCAGCCCGCGGGCAGCGGCGGGCTTGTTTCTGTCCATGGTGCTGAACCCACCAGAGTTCGCATCCTCTATTTTCAATTAGACCTGGGACTTCTCTGCTACCACGGTCTGATCCTTGACCCAGGGCCCACTGCCTATTCCAGCCTATAACTAAGATCCAGCTATTCGAATCTCCAGGAAACAAGCAACCTTACTCCCTAGGGTAAAAGTGGAGGGGCCTGGAATCCATCCAGAAACTCCTGTTTTCTCTTCTACTCCTCCCAGACCTCATCTGAGGTAGGATGGAAGGCATGTTTCTCTCTACTTCTACCACACTATCTCCAGGATAATGGGGGAAACACCAAATGATGAAAAGTCGTCTTCCATGGATCAGATCCAACTTTACCACAACCTCCATCTCCAAGTTACTGAAAGTTACAAATACAGGGGCTGAAAATTTGGTCTCTTCCTTTTGCACAGAAGCAGAAAGTACATGAAGCCTGCCTGGACAGGGAAAGTAATTTCCTCCATGAAGAATACTAAGGTTGTTCCAGGGAACTCAGTGTCAAGCCCTGATCTTAGGAAAGAAGACAGGGAGGGAGCAAAGAGCAATGAGAAGCCCTACTGCTCAAAGGGGCATCTCCAATTTGTCTCCTTCCTCTTTCATTCCCTCTCCTACTTGCTAGCCTAAGAAAGAAATTAAAAAAATCCAATGTGAATGCTTTTCTAGGACAAGAGACTTACATGCAAAAATAAGATGGAGGTTATACACAAATGTTTAAACCATTTTCTAAGAGAAAAGAAACACAAAACATCTAATTTATTAACTTTGAAAATTAAGTACAGAAAACCTTTAGATTATCAAACACAACATAGCCTTTACGTGCCTCTAGTTCATCCTCTGTAAAATAGGAATGAAAACACTTTTCAAAACTATCATGAGGTCAGAATATAATTTATATATATATGGCCCAGCACAGTGCTTGGCATATAGTTCTGGTATATTTTATTATTTAACTCCAGGGTTAAGTAAGGTGAAAACCAGAAAGAAAAAAGGGAAAGGATAAAGGAAAGTGTGGAAAGCATAAAGGAAAGTTAGGTGGTGAGGTAGGAAGAGAGAGCCAGAATTAGACAAACAGTCATGGAGGAAAAGACGGAATGAGGGATAAAGAAAGAGACAGCTGGTTAAGATGAATGTGTCTAGAAAGGAAGGAGCCTGAATAAAATGTGTTTGAAGAGACAGGAATATTATCATGGCAGGCTGGCTGGCCAGCTGCCAAGTGGCCTCAGAGGTGACATTTACCTTGGTGAATTCATCATGGTCCAAGCTCATACACTTGACTTAACAGTACTAAAAGAGAGACTATATACTGGGGGCTTGGGAAGTAAATCATATTAACTCAGCTCCTATCCTGCTATCTGAGCCAGAGAACAAACGTATTAATACACTGTGAGAAATGGGACTGCCACAGGGGTCAGAATTGCCATGTCCAGCAAATTCTCCCTCTATAGGAAAATTTGCATAGGAAGCCTGCTTTGAGAGTGTGAAGAGAAGGAGTTGGATGGTTTAAATATTTGGTGGCATCAGGTTCTGAGAACCCTGTGCTTCCAAATCCTCAGTAGGAACAAACCTGCCACCAGCACCTGACTGTACTGGGCGTCAGAACTGGGAATGGGATCCACCAACATATGCTTCTCTGACTATTTTAAAAAAAATCCTAGTTCCATTTCTAGGAGGCCACTTTAAGATTGAAGCAGTCTGTTTAAACTTAAATTACCAAAGGAATATAAACTAATAAAAATTTCGTAAGTAAAAAGTGAAAACATCCATTCATTCCACCCCACAGAGTTCCATTTCAAAATTTAAACTATGTTAATAGACTGATATATACCTTTCATGATATTTTACACACACACACACACACACACTCACACACACACCTTTACAGAAAATAGATACATCTGTTAGCAAAGTAAACACTTTTGATTATCTACCCAGTACCTCTCCCCTCTCATATTTTTTATTGAGAAAGCCCCAGTTTTGTTTGGATGTTCATTTACTATAGTCCTTTGCTCAGAGAGGATGACCATGTCCCTACGTTCAGGGATGAATAAAGATTGTTATTAGCTAATCATTCTCATCCCATGCCATGTCTCAGGGTTAGCTTAGGCATAGGTATGTGATCCAATCCTGGCTTTCTGAATTAGGGATTCTAGAAAAGGTTGTTCTTCCTAATAAAAAGAGATGCATAACAGCAATATTCCACTTCTTCTCCACATGTCATGTCTGTATTTGACACCTGGAGCTGCTGCAGCCGTCTTAACATCATGAATGGAGATTTCTCAACACCTTCAGTTAAGATTTTTCAGTTGCATGTAACTGGAATCCCAACTAAAATTGGATTAAACAAGAGCTAAATGTTATTGGTTCATGTAACTGAATGGGATAGATCTGTGTAGAACAGTAAGATTTTGCATTGGGATTGTGGTAGAGTGCTAGCTAATCACCAAATTTGGATATCCTAAGAAGGAATGCAATTGAAATCCCAGGACTGAAAAATATAGTAACTAAATTTAACATAATAGAGGGATCTAATATTAGATTAGGCACAGCTAATTCTAGGGTTAATGAGGTGGAAGATAGGTCAGTAAAAAATGTCCATACTAAAGTATGTAGAGAGAAAAAAGAATAGAAAATATAGATAAGAGAGTAAAAGACATATAAAACATTGTGTAAAAGCCTAAATACCTGGAATTAGAGTCCTATAAAGAGAGGAGAAATGGAATGACAAAGAAGCAATATTTGAGGACAGAGCAGTTGAAAATTTTCTAAAGCTGATGAACGACATCAAGAAGTGCCATCAATCCTAAGCAAGATAAATGCAAAGAAATCCACACCTAAACACTTCATGGTAAACTACTGAAAACCAAAGACAAAGAAAAAATATTAAAAGCAATTAGAGGAAAAACAGACACATTACCTCCACAGGAACAACATTAAGACTAACAACTGACTCACCAACATAAATGATAAAATCCAGAAGATGATGGAATGGCATCTTTAAAGAGCTAAAAGAAAATAACAGTTAATCTAAAATTCTATACCTAGTGAAAATATCCTTCAAAAAAATTAAAGAAAAATACATGTTTTCAGACAATCAGAACCTGAGGAAACTCTTCATTCACAGACCCACACTAAAAGAAATACTAAAGGGAATTTTCAAGAGAATAAAAATGAACCCAAAAGGAAGCATGGATATGTAGGAAGAAATGAAGAACAATGGAAAGGATAAATATATGGGTAAAAGTAAATGAACAGTGACTATATATAGCAATAATGTCTTGTGGAGTTTTAAACATGTATAGAATTAAACCACATCACAAAAATGGCACACAGTATGGGAACAGGTAAATAGAGTTAAAGTGTTTTAAGAACCTTGCATTGTACAGGGAGTGGTAAAAGAATTAATATATATTATACTTTAAAAAGTCAAGAGTGCATGCTGCAATCACCAAGGTAATCATGGAAAAACAGTAAAAATATGTTACTAATAAGCTAATGTAGGAAAATATGGAATAATAAAAATAATCCCAAAAAGGTTTAAAATAAGAGAGAAAAATGGAATATAGAACATGTGGGAGAAAAAAAATACAAAAAATATTTGAAACTCAAATGTATAAATAGCTATTTTAAACATAAGTGGACTGAACACCTTTATTAAAAGACAAAGATTGGTTTTTAAAAAAGCAACTCTTTACTGCTTTTTAAAAAAATTTTAAATATGAAAATACAGATATATTAAAGTAAAAGGTTGTAAAAGACATACTATACAAACAGTAACTAAAAGAAACTCAGTGAAACTAAATATTATACAAATTAGTCTTAAGGCAAGAAGCATTACTAGATACTGCATATGAATAAAATGTCAATAAATTAGAATGATATAACAATTCTAAATTTGTATGCACTTAATAACATAGACCCAGTATATAAAAGCACATCATATATACCATGCCTCCACATCTGCAAAAAGCAATGAACTGAGAGTCCTGGGAATCCAGGAAAAGAGAATTTGTATAAAGCAATGAACATGGAAGACAGAGTGCATCCACGGATATAAATACAGCATAAGAATATCAGTCAGTATAATTAACTGCTAGCTGCTGCAACAGACAAACCCCAAAATTTCAGTGACTTAATTCAACAAATTTATTTCTAGCTTTTATTACATGTCCATTGTGAACTCGTAGGGACTCTGCCCCATTCACAGTCCTTAGGGAAAGATGACTTGATATCTTGACCCTGCATCATTAGGAACATGTGACAGGGGAAGAGGGAGATGGATGAGACATTCAAACTTTTAACTACCTCAGCTGAAAAGTAACACTTCTGCTCACAAATCATTGGCTAGATCCAGTCACATGTCCCCATTCTAACTGCAAGGAGAATGGGAAATTTAGGGGAGGACATGAAGTATTTGGTGAGCACTCTTTCTAACATAGGAATTTCCCAAATCCTTAGAGGAAAATATGTTCTTTCTTGGTGTGTGACACTATTTGAAAAGTGTGCTAAATAATCTCTCAATTGGTCTGTCATCTGTCTTTAAAATTGCATCTATTGACTTTCTCTCTCTCTCCCCCACTTTCTTTGTCTCTCTCACCCCAACCTTCACTCCTTCTTCTTTTCCTTCTCTCCCATATAGTATCTTCCCTTGGCTTATTAGAAACTCCTAGAAGAGGGCCTAGAATGATCCAGGGTTAAGAGAAATAGCTGTAGCCTTTCATACAGTGTGGTTTAGACTATGAACCATAGACAACTGTTCAGACACATCTCTTCCTCCTCCCTTACCGCAAACATTGTTATCCATATTAGTAAGACCAGTACGCAGGAGGCTGCGTGTTTGGCTCCACAGAAGGAAGGACGGAGGCAAGACTGGAAGACTAAACAACGAGTTAGGATTCACACTCTCAACCGGGGGCATTTATTTTGGTTTGGAGCCCTCTGAGAAGAGAAATGGAATCAACAGGCATCACCCCACAATAGGACCGTGGTCAGGAACATCATCCAGAGCATTACAACTGAAAGGGACCTCAGAGCTCCACTAGTCCAACTGTCCATTGTGCTGATGAAAAAACTGAGGCTCAGAGAGGGAAAAGCACTTGCCTGGATCCAAGAAAACTATAGAAAAGCTGAAACTAGACCATATGCTTCCTGACTAGAAATCTCAAGCCTATTTGTTTAGTCAAAGTTGGTTGGAAGAGTAGTGTATTAGTTTTCTATTGTTATGCTAACAAATTACCACAAACTTAGCAGCTTAAGAGAATACACATTTATTATCTCACAGTTGCCATGTGTCAGGGCTGGGCACAGCTTAGGTGGGTGCTTTGCTCAGGGGCTCATAGGATACAATCAAGGATGTGGCTGGGCTGCCTTCTCATCCAGGCTTCAACTGGGGAAGAATTTGCTTCCCAGATCATTGGGGTTGTTGGCAGAATTCATTTCCTCTGGCGATAGGATTGAGGAGCCTGACTGTTTGCGGGCTGTTGGTTGGAGGCTGCCCACAGTTCCTTTCCAGCTGTACTTCCTCACATGATCACTCGCTCCATCAAGCCCACAAGTCTCTCACCTCAGGGGGCAGCCAGTCCCTCTTTTAAGGACTTTTTCATGATTCAGAATAATTTCCCTTTTAATTAACCCAGACGCAGCTGATTCGGGACCTTAATTACATCTACAGAATGTTTCATCTTTGCCATATTCTATTGGCCACAAGCAAGTCTCAGGTAGGTCCCCCTCACACTCAGAGGGAGGGGATTTCTGAAGGGCATGAACACCAGGAAACAGGAATGATGGGGACTGCTCTAGGGTCTGCCTGCCCCAGACAGAAATATTTAAACCTACTCAAGTGAAGGGGAGAGGAGTTATCGGGTGGACGGAAACATCTTCCAAGAATGAACTAGACAACCTGGTAGAAAATGGAGCTGGGTCTAGAAGCTGTCAGATGCTGAGGCAGCTGCTCTATCCTTTTTAAAGAAGTCTTTTGCTTGCTCTCTTTTCCTCTTTCCTTCTGAGGTCAAATATCTCTGGTTTCTTTTTATAGCACAGTTGCTGCGTTTTGCTCTTTGGAGAAAGAGGGCTCGCCTCAGCCCTCAGGGCTTACCTACTTATAACATCTGTCCCTTCTAACTCTGGTCTGCCCATGATGTTGGCTTGTCATATGTCCACTCTGGCTTCTGCTGTGGCCCTGACTGCATGACTTTTCAAACTTGCCTCCTCACAGCGAATTCTGGCAAATTCTTGGGGGAAAAATCTAACTGCCTAGCTTGGGTCAGATGGTTACTGGTCCAAAAAGCTGTGGTCCGGGAACAGGTTTACATGGCATAAGGACGGCCCCTTAAGGAGAGAGCGGTGAATGAGCAGACACCCAGTTCACGTGTTTTCTTTCATTCCACTGCATGAAACGGATCAGCAGCAAATGGAGGGGACTGTCCTTGCCAGAGGTTGTAGCGTGCCTAAGTCGCTGCTCTGGTCATTGTGACAGTGTATGTCAACTCCATGGACGCATAAAGCTTATTTATCCTTTTAGCTGTTCAGTACCTAGAACGATGCCTGGCACATTGCACGTACTCAATAAATATATAATGAATCATGAATGAATGAATTGCACCTTAGCATGGCTCAGCACTCCCTTCCAAACTCCCTTGCTTAGAAACGTCAATGACCCAGAAGAGTCAATTACATTCCCCTCTGAACTACAAACCTGAGCGTAGATTTCACTGCTCCCTTTTCTCGGGGTTAAGGGTAGGGATTAAGTGGCAACATGATGGGAAGGGGTACGTATGTGCAGAGGGGTTGGTGGGGATAATTACTCCATTGGGTGGATTGGGTTGAAATTAAAATCTGGAGGAAGGGGTGAGAAGGAGCACAGGCGCCAGGGGAGGATGGAGCATCTTTCTGTCTTGGTGGAGACCAGAGTGATCTTTAATTATCATATCCTGTTGTTATGATGACATCCCTCAGGTCCAATGAACCCACCATGAACCTTTATTCCATGTCCTGCTTCATGTTATAGTAATTCTTGCTGCTGGTTCTGTGCCAAACACGTTAAATGCCTTGTTTTGTTTAATCCTTACTACAAACCTGTAAGATGGCTACTGCCGTATGTTTCCTTCTTCCCTGGTTGTATCTCCTGCTATTTCCTCACATTTATTGAACGTGGTACTGAGTCAACTGCCCCTTCTAACTCTGGTCTGCTCATGATGTTGGCTTGTCATGCTGTCTCGGAAGGCACAGGTGGGCCTTTGTAAGTGGGGTGCTTTCCTGCTCCTACTGGGCTCTCCAAGCCTCAGGGCATGGTGAGTTGGGGTCATGGGGCCACTAACACACATGAAACAGTTCATAAACAACTCAGCTACCATTTACTGGCATTTCCTGTGTGCCAGGTTTAGGAGACAACATCGCCCAGTGATTAAGCGCAGAGGTAGATAGATGTAGGCTGGAATCCGAGCCCGGGCTCTTTCTACCTTGCTAAGTCTCTGTTTCTTCAGCTGTAAAATGTGGAATGACCATACCCATGACACAGAATTGATGTGAGGATGGAGATGTGGGTGTGAGTAATAAAGCATCCTAAAACACAGCTTCTGCTCTTTTGCATCAGACAGAGAAGCCAAGTTTGGAACAGGTCTTGAAGGATGGGTGAAAATAGAACAGGAAGGAAAAAGAAAGGCTATTACAGAAAAGAGATGAGCTGAAGTGTAGAATTAAAGGCAGACATGAACATGGCATGTTCGAGGAACAGGGAAGGCCAATGTAACTTGAATGTTGGGTTCGTTGGAGATGGAGGAAATCACGTCAGCTCAGCATCTGAGGAAAGCCTCACCAGGACAGACCAGAATATCACTGCAGGGCAGTGGGGGAGGAATGAGGCAGTGTACAGGGAGCTTTCGTTCGTGGGCAGTGGGCAAATGGATAGGATTTGGGCAGGGGGCAGACTCAGGTTGATGTAATCCACCTTTGCCTTGTACTCCAGAGACCCGGCTGAGAGTTCAGAGCAGTAACTTCATTTGGGCCTCAGTAAGATAAGAGTTATACCAGATACTCTCTAAGGGTCCTTAGAGTCCTAATGTCCTAGAATTTCTATCATTATAGGGTTGATATGGTGACAGGGGGAATATAGAAAAACAGAAAAACTTATAATGTGTTGCAAGCAGTATCAATATGATTTGGTCACCATTTGGATACTGGGAATAAAAAAGTGAACCAGTAGTGACCAAAGTTTGAATATGGATGCCTAAGATATTGGGGTGCCCTAGGATGGGGAAGTAGATTGTGGAAGTGACAGTAAAAAACGCAAGAGAAAATTCTAATAGATGCATGAAGACCACACCAGGCATGTTCCTGTCTCCAGGACTTTGAACTTGCTCTACCCTTTGCTTGGAACTCTCATCCTCCAAATGTCTGCATAGTTTCCTTCCTTTCTCCCTTCAATTCACCCTTACAGTGAGGTCTTCTCTGACCAGCCGACTAAAATTTACAAAACTTCCCCACCCTGGCACTCCCTCTCCCCTACTCCTGCTTTGCTTTTCTCTATAGCATTTACCATCACCGGACCACTCCGTTTATTCACTGACTGACAGACATCCAGTCAGTCTGGATGGGAACTGTGTAATATGGGAACTGTGTAAAAAACAGTATTTAAAAGAGTTTTAGCGTTGCATTGGAGAGTTTAGGAAAAACAATTAATAAAGATATAGAAAACAAATAAAAAGAAATTATTAACTCCAGAAGAAACAAAAATTTTACAAGGAAGGAAATGTAATCATAGTTCACACTTGGCTCAACAGTAAAAATATTCTATAATGTAATGTATCCACTACTGATTTAATCTAAAATAATAGTCACATCAGGACAATGTAAGAGGAGACCTGGGAGGGGGTTATAGATCAGGGTATCTATCAATTTCAGTTGTTCTTGGGACACCTGTCCTGGGGCATCTTCCTGCTCCTGTCATGGCAGACTGCTTTCTGGACTGGCACAGCTATCACCCTGGGGTTTTGTCTTTTGCTTGTTTTAGGTGGCTTGCTAATTTATTTTTGTTTCCTTTGGTCTAGTCATTCTTGTTCTTACTCTCTTGATCTTTGTTTGTTTGCATATTTTTATCTCTGCCTTTCACGTAAGAGGCTTCCACTAAATGTCTGGGAATCATTGGCTGGTTTTTCATGTTTAGAGTGAGGCACTAGAAAGCTGATTGAAAAATCTAAATGCAAGGGCCAGATTTTCTGACTCATGTATTTCACTCTGGATTGATCAGGCAGTGAGCTAACTTTTCAGTATGTGTAGGATTTTTCTCAAGGGTCTTTCTTTTACTCCAGAGAGGAGTCAGTCAGACTTCTGCTTGGAAGATTTCTCCGGGCTGGAATTCTTACCACTCGTTATGGATATTTTCACTTGTTCCCCTGGATTTCAACATGGCACCTCATCTCTGCCTCTAATGTTGCCTGGTGCCCCTGAGTCAGGAAATACTTTTGTTCCACTTTCCCGCAGAGTGAATCTGCCATCTCCTGACACAGTGGGGAGGGCGGCTCTCTCAACATAGTGAAAAAGGGAGGAATAGACTCTGGGTAGATGTGAGACACAGTCTTGGCTGTTTAACCAACTCCAATAATTTCCTCCCTTCTTTCTGATTTCATTCACCCTTCTCTGAATGGCCTCGGCAAAGGATTGGCTTAAGCTTGAGCACATAACAGAATTCTGGCCAATGAGAAGTGATGAGAAGTCAACAGAGCTCTGGAAGAGTTTATCTTATTTTTTAAAAGACAGCCATTTCCTCTTCTGCGTCTGGATATTGTCATGTGGGAATATGATGCTTGGAACTGCTTCTATCCTTTGAGGGGAAGGCCAAAGAAACCATAGACAACATGATCTGATGGCCCAGGGTCTTTGAACTACGGGATTAACCATCCCTAAAACCAGCCTACCTGAAGACTCCTCAAAATCTGGAGTAATAAGCCCCACGTACTTTAAGTCCTAAAATGTGGTCTAACACTACCAGAATCAGTACCACCTGCAATCTTACTTGAAATGCAGAATCTCAGGCTCATCCCTGACCTACAGATCAGAATCTGCATTTTAACAAAATCTCCATGGGATTGATGTGCTCATTACAGTTTGACAAGCACTTCTTTAAGCCATATTTAGCTATTTCCCTTATATGCAGCTGGACCCATTCTAACTGATAGAGTGGGTGTAGCAGACATCTTTGAAGCCACATGTCACACCCCCTTGGCCCACTTTGATTTCAACAGCAGCTTCTGTGGTAGGCAGAATTCTAAAGATGTCCCTATTCCCAAGATTCATCCTCTTATTCATTCAAACACTAACCTAGTTGCTGCTGTGAAGGGACTTTGCAGATGGAATTAAGGTTATAAATCAAATGACCTTAAAATAGGGAAATTCTCCTCAAGTATCTAAGTAGTCCTAATATATCACAGGAGCTCTTAAAGTAGAAGAGGAAGGTAGGAGAGATGAGGGAGAAGAGGAGGTCAGAGAGATTCAAAATGTGAGAAAGACTGGACCTGATATTGCTGGCTTTGAAGATGGAAGAAGGGGGCCATAAGCCAAGAAATGCAAGCACCCTCTAGTAGGTGAGAAAGACCCCCAACTGAAAGCTAGCAAAAGAATGGGACCTCAGTCCTATACTGGCATAGAATTGAATTCTGCCAATGATCTGGGACGTCAATTTGTTCCTAAAGTCTCCACAAAGGAGCACAGTCCTGCCAACACTTTGATTTTGGTCTTGTGAGACTCTAGGCAGAGAACCAGCTCAGCCACACTGTGCCCGGACTTTTGACTTAGAGAAACTGTGAGATAACACATTTTTGTGCTGTTTCAAGCTGCTAAGTTTGTAGTAACTTGTTATGACAGCACAGTTAAGGTGGACAGTTAGTTCTGTGCAAGCCTAGACTTACCTCTCACCGACAGCATCCCACTTCAAACATACAATGTGTCAGTCTTTATGCCTGCCTCTAGACCGTCCTGGTATCATGGGAGCTTAATTGGCACAAAGGAAACCAGAAGTGAGAGGAAGTTAACAGCTCTATGGAAAACGCTCAACCAGTGGAAGAGAGGAGCCAGTAGGTAACTGCTTTAGCCTCACACATCTTAATTCTGGAAGACATTTGTACACTTCTCAAGACATCCTAGTGGAAACAAAGCCCTATTATCTATAGCAGCAACCTCCATAGTGCACCATTAGTTTGGCTTTCCTTCCTTTCTTGTCTCATTCTCCTTAATTCCTCACTCTTGCTTCCTAGGATTACTTCCTAAATGACCTCCCTGCTCCCAAGTCCCTTTCTCAATCTCTGCTTGAGATTGACAGGCAACCAATAAACTCTACTTCATGAGCTCATCTTGCTTAGAATAAAAGGGTAACTTTACTAGAAGATTATTTCAGTGTTTCACACTTAAACCAGACCTCAAGGAAAATTGAAATCAGGGACTCTAGTACCACTAAGTTCTTCTCTGTCCCTTGTTCTTTTTCCTCTAATGGTGTGACATTTATAGAAAAAGTCTGAATCTATCAGCACCAGAGACGAAAATCCCACAGAAGGACTTTAACTGACAACGCTTGGGTCACTGTCCATGATTGGTACAAGGGAAACCAGGCTCTATCATTGGTTCATCTTGGGTCAGAGTTTAGCCCTGGATTGAACCATTATAGCTGGGCGGTAGTGTCAAGGACTCCAGGTATGGCCAGTGGGGACCATCATTATGTTGCATGGCATTTCCAGAAACAGTGAAATGACTGAGAGCTGGGGACCCCTTCCCACTGGTTACCTAAAACCATCACCACCCACTCCCAATTCTCTTACTTCCTCTTTAATGATCCTGTCTCAGTTTCCTCCACATACTCTCCTTCCTCTGCCCAACCCATTATTGCTGGGGTTCCTGAGAGTTCCATCCTTATGCTTTTCCTCTTCTCATTGGGATTAATGGGCCTAAACCAGATTAGGCCAATGAGATTCAAAGAGATGCTTGCATAGGATTTTCGGGAAGGAGGAATCAGTCTCCCTGTTGCCTGTTAGATGGGATAAAGAAGCATGCAGCCTCAACTGCCTGTGGCAGTCATTTTGTGATGTAAGGGGAGCGAGTTTTGGTATAAAGTCCATGAGGGGACAGCAGAGAGATGGAATCATCTCAACTTCCTAATGACATTGTTGAACCTGGGAATCTATTCATTCTGTCCTACCATTGGACTTGCTGCATTTTGAGATGGTATTATACATTTCCATATTGTATAAGCCAGTTTGAATCAGGTGTCTGCTAGTTGGAGCTGAAAGCATTCTACTTAATTCACACTTATTACCATGAATTTTCGCATACTCACTTTCCTGGGCTCCAGACCTACCCACATTTCCCAATGGCTCCTCCTCTTCTTGAGTTTCCTACAATTCATTTACTTAAGAAATAAGAATCTAGTGCCTACTATTATGCCAAGCTCTGTTTTAGACACTGCAGGCAGAGCAGCTGATGAAACAAAGTTGTTGTCATCAGGGACCAGTGAAGGAGGCAGACAATGAACAGTATTATTTTCTGAATGAATGAAATAATTAATAATGCAGGGTAGGAACCAATCCATGTCGAGCGAAAACCTTATCCTCGTCTATAGAATATCACATCTGAGTCTGGTTTAACAAACAGCCCCGGGAACTGAGAGGTAGACCCTGTTCTCGCAGCCCTCAGAATCTAAAAAGGTAAATATGACCTGGGGCCTGACCTCTGGAGCTCAGAGTCCAGAATGAACAGCAAATGTGTATTGAGTGCTTATTTTGTCAGGCTCTGTAAAAACTGCTTTAAGGGAACCCTCTCCTTTAGTCCCCACCGACTCTAGCAGCTTGTCCCAGGACAGACTTAGGGCTCAGGACGACAGGCCTGAGACCAGGCAGTCTGGACAATGACAAGAGCTCCGGTGAGGTAGTCCTGCCCCTTGGGTTTGGCACAGATCCATGTAACCCTGCGCCCGGTCTCTCTCGT
Source organism: Rhinolophus sinicus (assembly GCF_057876585.1). Taxonomy (NCBI): domain Eukaryota; kingdom Metazoa; phylum Chordata; class Mammalia; order Chiroptera; family Rhinolophidae; genus Rhinolophus; species Rhinolophus sinicus. The sequence goes on from NC_142514.1 coordinate 26,318,150, forward strand.
CCTTCGGTGTTCTAGCCAGTGTGTGGGGTCTGACGCCTGGGTTTTCCCCCATGTCCCTTTCCCCAGGCTTCAGAGGCTGGGGTGCGTGAGAGGGGGTCGGAGAGATGGGGGATCTGGGGCAAACGAGGGAGGTCATTGAGCTCAGTAGGGAGGGGGTCGGCGAAGTCCGTAAAGAGGGATCAGTGGGGAAGAAGGTCGTTGGACAGAGGGACAACCATAGATACTCGCTTTCTCCCCCACACTGCCATCTATCTGCTCCCACGCCCTCCAGCACCGCCGCCAGGATGGACCTTCTCCTGGGCTCTAGGAGGGCATTCCTTTCCCCTACTCGGCGCCTCCACTACGCTGCCCCAGCCTGAAAGGCGACAAATCCTCCGCGGACCAAGAGGCTTGACTCAGGCTCTGGTCTCTGACTCGGGAACTCGCATTTCGGCCGTGCTCAGCATCTCCTCTGCGTCCACTCCCCCTCGGCTCGCGACCACTTGGTCTGCGCCGCCTGCATTCTCTGTGTGCCGGGCCCGCCCGCACTGCGGGGGAGGCGGGGAGCCGCCCACGCCGCGCCCGGCGCTCCGCGTCGCCGTCTCCCTGGGACGCGCGCGGGCTACGCGGCGTGCTGGAGCAGAGCCGGCGGCCATGGCGCGGCGCTCCAGGAGGTAGCCGGGCGGGACGCGAGGAGCTCAGGGGCCGCCATGGCCCGGCGGCGGCGACGCGCTTGCATCGCGCTGTTCCTGGTGCTGCTCTTCGCCTTCGGCACTCTCATGGGCCTGCGCACGCTCAAAGCCCCCGACGGACTCCCTGCTCTGGGTCCAGGCCTGGAGCTGGCGCCCTTTGAGCGTCGCCCGGAGGGGGCCCCCGCGCCCGCCGCCGGGGCCCCGGCAGTCCCCGCCGCCCCGCCGCCGCCGCCTCGGCCCCGCACCGCGGGCCCGGGCAGCCCCCCGGGGCCGGCCCCCGCGGAGGCCGAGCCCGTCCCCGGGCAGAGTTTGCGTGTCTACTCGGACCTGCACGCCTTCTACTACTCATGGTATGGGAGCCCGCAGCGCGAGGGTCACTACATTCACTGGGACCACGTCATGGTGCCACACTGGGACCCCAAGATCTCGGCCAGCTACCCCCGCGGCCGCCATAATCCCCCCGACGACTTGGGCTCCAGTTTCTACCCGAAGCTGGGGCCCTACAGCTCCCGGGACCCTGACGTGCTGCGGGAGCACATGACCCAGCTCAAGGAAGCCGCCATCGGTGAGTACTCGCGACCCCCGAGCAGTCCTATCCCCCAACCTAGCCCTTCTTCTTTCCCACACCCTAACTCATGCTGGTTCAGTCAGTCACTGGGCCTTTTGGCCCCACTCACCCTTCAGCCTGGCTTCTTACCCCTTCCCTTCTATTCTCATTCTGTGCTCACCACTAGGCACCCCCCCCCCCCTTCCTAGTATTCAGACTCACCCACCTTTGCCTTCTGGTGCTCCACAATTCCGGGGCCCTTTCAAAGGGCGGAGCAGCTAGGTCAGTGGAAGGAGTCTGCGCCAGAACTGACCCAGGTAGAGACAGTGAGGAGAGGGAGGCAGAGTCTTCATGTCTATTGGGCTTCTAGGTTTGGGTAAGTGAAGCCTGTATATCCTGGCCCCGCAGGAGTCTGGGATTCAGAGTAGTGCCTGGGATGGCCTCTGCTTTCACACCAGGTACAGGGTAGAGCAGCAGCCCTTCCTGCTTTTGCTGGCTGCAGGAAGGAAAGTTTGCCCACATTGCATGATGGACCCTGCTCTGTTTGCAGTAGGGGGTCCAGGAGCTTTTCATCAAGTACTTTGCTTGAAAAGAGGTCCCTGGGAGCCTCCTTTGTAGGCATGGTAGGGTAGGAAGCTCACTTGTTTCAGATTTTGTCACTGAATTCTGCATTTTACAGTACATTTCAATTTATCTGGAAACGATTAGCAAGTGAGAGAAAAAAACTGAATGCCAGAAACGATGATAGGAAGTATTCACAGATAACACAGGATTTTACAGCCTAGAGGGACAGTCTAAACAAATGTATTGCCCATGGGAAGATGACTTCTGTTCAGGGCTTTTCTCCTTGCAGGACCTCAGAGGTACTCTTCTCCTCCAGAGATAGGACTGTGGTTTCCAGGTGGGTGTGGCACTGTCCACCCATTTCCCTTTGTTCTACTACTTGTTAATGTCAGTGAAAGCCCAGCTCATACCCGGGCTTTGCTCAGGCTCCTTTCGGGCCTGGTGCGTTGTTCCCCTGCCGCTGCGCTTCAGCACCGCGGGCGTGGACAGCTCCGGTGCACCAGGCTTTGGAATATGATCTGCAGGAAGTGAACCTGGCAGGATCCTCACTCTAGGTTTCATTCAGAAACCATTCTGCAGTTGGAGATGGTTTGTGAGGAAACAAATCTCTGTTGTGGGGATACTGTGAGTCTCTGAAGTAGCTTCTGTGTTGTGTCTCAGGCGTCCTGGTCCTGTCCTGGTATCCACCTGGCATGGCTGATGATAATGGGGAACCCTCAGATGACCTGGTGCCTGCCATTCTGGACACCGCCCATCAGTACAACATCCAGGTGAGTCTTCAAAAAGAGATCAAGTGTTCTTTGGCCCATTCTGGAGATTTCCCCTCCTCTGCCCACAGGGATAGTGCCGCTACCGAAGTTCTTGGCATTAGCCTAGGTATGGCAAATAGGTGGCAAGTGTGGCATTGGGGGGGGGGGTTCTAATAAATAATGCCTATGTCATTCTTATTTTCTTCAATTCTGAAAAAAAAAAAAAGTTGGGAAAACTAAATATAGGGGAAATGGGAGACTAAATATCACAATAATAGAGGTTAGGTTCAAGACCCTGACCCCAGATAGAGGGCAGGCAAGGGCCGAATGGGCCCCAAAACTGAGTGAACTCCAGCCTCAGCTCCCTAGTGGGAGGCAGTGCTGGGCCTTAAGGAGCAGGGCACGTAAGTGTTTCAACAGACAGGCTCACTTTCAAGAGTGACGGGCTGAGCTAAGCATGTCTAGTTATTTCCCCACATGTACCAAGCCAAGTCCTGTGGCAAAACAAAAGAAGAAACACGACAGAGCGGAGACCCACTCCCGGCCCTGAGCCCATCACCAACACATTTAACAGGCCGTAGCACATTTTCCCATCCCATTGACACAGCCTCACTATGCTTTTTCCCATAGACTCAGGCAGCTAGTGCCAATCACTTGGAGCTGGCACATAAGTTGAAACCTATTAGCCACCCTGCAATAGCCCATAAGAATGACTCCCAGATGCCCAGCTGTGGGAAGTGGGCAAACTTCTTGCCCCTCCATTTCTGCCCCTGAGGGCAGTGGCTGCTTTCTCTCTATTGTGCCCACCACTGCTAGGCCCTTCCCTGAGCTCAGCCTTGCCCCAGGCCATGGTTGGAGCATGAGCCTTATCGGCTGCGACCCTTGGAGAGATCCTCACCTAACTAGTATCACCTCTGTTTGTGGCAGGTGGCCTTCCACATCCAACCCTACAAGGGACGGGATGACATCACTCTGCACGACAACATCAAGTACATCATTGATATGTAAGGCTGCTCTGGGGCCTGGATTTTGGTGGGGATCAAAATAGGAGTAGGGACAGGTTTGAAGGGGCAGGTCAGGAGACACGAGGGCAGAATACCTGTCCCCAGCAGTTATTGTACAGTAAGAGTACCGGGCTTGGAGTCAGCAGCCTTGGTGTGAATTCTGGTTCTGCAGCCTCCAATCTGTGATCAGAGGCAGGTCTTTTGATCTTTGAGTCTTACTCATATGAGAGTTACATGAGTTAACATATGTGAAAATGGCTTGTACAGTGCTTGCACGTGTCATTCATTCATTAAAACAGTATTTATTGAATGCCTTTAGGTGTCTAGGCACTGTCCTACGCCCCAGTTGTACAGTAATGAGGACTAGCAAAGTTTATATTCTAATGTGTTGGGGGGGGCGGCGGCAGTGGAGCAGACAGTAGTTACACGTGAAAATTCAAATAGTGATCCATACTATAAAAAATAATAAAGCAGGGTGTTGTGTTAGAGTGTGTCTGAAAAAGTACTTTAGAATGTGGTCAAGTGAGCTCTCTGAGATGACATGTGAGCAAACACCTAACTGAAGAGTTGGCTCTGCAAAGATCTGGGGCAGGCAGAAAATTCCAGGCAGAGGGCTGTCAGATGCAAAGGCCGTATGATGGGACAAGCCTGACAGCAGGTGAGGAGGCCAGTGTAGCTGGAGTGTAGCGATAACTCATAGCAGGAATGGAGGTGGGCAGGCCCAGGTCAAGTAAATGAGGTCGTGCAGGTCCTGGCAAGATGCAATCAGACCTGACTTACACTTTACAAAGCAAGCGGATTGTAGGGAGGTGGAAAGTGGGTGCCTGGAGACCAATTAGGTGGCTGTCGCTGAAATCCAGATAGAAGATGGTGACTTGGCCTAGGGCAGGGAAGTGAGTCTTGAATAAAGGAGTGGCAAGTCTAGGGAGAGGAGGGCGGGAACTAGGTTCTTGCTTGGCACGATGAGTCCAATTGTGGAGACCGGCTGGATCCAAAATTGTGCTCAGGCATCAGGAAAGCTCTCATCCATGGCTGGTCCCACAGCTGTGCTGGCTTCTCCCATCCTAGGTCGCCAGCTCAGGTTCTTCTTCCTCCTGCTCCTCAGGTATGGCTCCCATGGCGCATTTTACCGCTATAAGAACAGCATGGGTAAGAGCCTCCCACTCTTTTATATCTACGACTCATACCTGACATCCCCTGAGGCCTGGGCCCACCTCCTGACACCAAACGGGCCCCACTCAATCCGCAACACCCCCTATGATGGGGTCTTCATAGCGCTGCTGGTGGAGGAGGGCCACACCCATGACATCCTGGCTGCTGGATTTGATGGTATGTACACCTACTTTGCCTCCAACGGTTTCTCCTTCGGCTCCTCCCATCAGAACTGGAAAGCTGTGAAAAACTTCTGCGATGCCAACAACCTCATGTTCATTCCCAGTGTGGGGCCTGGCTACATTGACACCAGCATTCGGCCCTGGAACAACCACAATACACGGAACAGGGTCAATGGCAAGTACTATGAGACAGCCCTGCAGGCAGCCCTGACAGTGAGGCCTGAGATTGTCTCCATCACCTCTTTCAATGAATGGCATGAGGGCACCCAGATTGAGAAGGCGATTCCCAAAAAGACACCAACTCGTCTGTACTTGGACTACCTGCCTCATCAGCCCAGCCTGTACCTGGAGCTGACTCGCCGCTGGGCGGAGCACTTCATCAAAGAGAAGGAGCAGTGGCTGATGTGAGGGGCCTGCAAACGGGCATGAGGTGCTGATGTCCGAGCCTCACTGGACGATGTCGCCACGACGTGGGGCTCAGCTGAGATTGTAGGCATTTGCTTGTCTCCAAGTCCATAGCTGGGTGCTTCTGGGTGGGCCCAAGCCTGGGCCCGTGTAGGAACACAGCCTGTTCCTCAGGCGGGTGGTGCGGGGGTGTTCTGCAGTGACAGGAAAGGGAAATGTAGAGGCTGCCAGGTGTCTGGAATTAGCCCAGGGCAGCTCCATATCCTCAGTCAGAACACTGAAAAGAATCCCTTCTAGCTTTGAAATCAGCAGGTTGGTGTGGTGTAGTGGAGTCACCAAATCACTGCTCTTAGAAGGGTGTCAGGGTTCTCGGCTATAGCATGCACCCTGCTCCCTTCGGCCAGCCTGTATCCCCTCTTCAGGCCGCCTTCCTACATCGTCTGTCTTCTCCAAGTTAGGGAATCATATTTGAGACTTCCTAAAAGGGAAATTTTATGTTTAAGCTCTTCCCAGTATATCCCTGAACCCAATTTTCAGGAAGTAATCCTGAGCATTTACACATTTATTCAATGCAGACTAACAGAGCACCTTGCCAGGTGCTGGGTGCAAATGACCAGGAATGGTTCCTGTCTTCCTGCCATTATAGGACCCAGCTTCCCTTATTTGGTGTAGCCTTGTGGCTAGTGCCTGAGCACAGCTATGGGTTCTTCCTTCCTACATTTTTACCCAGTACTGGGAGTTCAGTTGTTTCCTCTAAGAAAATACCTCTGTGGTCCAGAGCCTCCATTTTCCCAGATGAACATTTAGCTCCAGGGAGACGACCAGAACATCCCTCTCCCTGTAGCTGCCTAACGTGAATGGGGCCCATTCACGAGAGCCATTTTCAATGCTGCTGTGATTTGTATTAAATATGACATGGTATTCTCAAGTAAGCATTCCTTTTGCTCTTCAAAACTTCACAAATTCTGTCCCTGACTCCTCCGACTCTGACAAATTGAATGTGGGATGGCTACAGTGTTAGCACAATGAAGAGTGAGTTTGCTTAAGAAACTAGTCGTTTAAACAAGATTTCGAGGGAATGATTTAACAAACCACTGCTTCTTTACAAAAAAACACACACCTGATATGCTAGTTGTAGAGACCTTCAAAGCAGGCCTGGGGACAACTTCTTGCAAGATTCTTAGGATCTACTTGACAATGTGTGTTGGAAACCACTGAGTTTATGGTCTCAAGACTAAATCCTAATTCTGGATGGAGGGGAAGTAGTGGGCCCTATCGGTACCACAAGGACTCTCAGCTGCAGTTAGGTAACTGATACTAAACCCCACTGATGGATGGGGTAGGCCTGGTCACCTTGCTTGTGACTTAGTGGGGAAACCAAGGCAGGCAGGGACAGGTGAAAAGGGCTAGATGGTAACCTGTAATAATTTACAGAAGGGAGTAACACTGAGGCCTCATTTCACACATAAACAATTTGAAAAATACTAAAAGTACAGCAATGCCCTAGAGGACAAGGGTAGCAATTCTCACACATTGCTGACGTCAAGCAACCTGATTTAGTTCTTTTAAAGGCTAATCTGTATCAAGAGTCATAAAAATGTTCACACACTTTGATCTAGTAATCCTACCCTAAAGAAATAATTCAAAGAAGAAAAATAAACCATTTAACAAAGATGTTTAATAGCAGCATTATTTTCTATTAAAGAAAAACAAAGTTCAAATGCCCAACAATAATTTTTAGCACTTAATATACATATGAATACAGATCAAGGCTGCTGAGTAGACACTGGATTTAAATAAAGGTATTATAGGTATAATTTACTTTATGAATAAGCAGAAAGTCACTGGTTGAAAGGGATAGTAGAGATTTATTTTCCAATATTCTTTAATTTGGACCCCCCCACCTCTACCCCTTGCCAAGTGAGCTGACTTCCTACCCTTAGATCAAACGATTCTCTGCCAGGCAATTGCAGCACGTCACACCCCCAGCCCCTAGAGTTCAGAGGAAATAGTGTTTGGCCTGTGGCTCTGCAATCTTTATCCTAACCTGGTTCACAAAGTCATGCCTTTGGTCACTTGAGACTTTTAAACAGCACCAGTGGCTACTCTAGCTCATTTGGACCTTAAATGTCACCACCTACCTGAGAGGAGGCTCTCACTGGATTCTAAATCTATTTAAATTATTTTTCAAATGTTAAAAAAAAGAGAGAGAGAAGGAACTTATCAGAAGAACATCCTAGGAATGTTCTTAGTCTCCATTCAGCTTTTGGCTGATCCATGACATTACAGACTACCACCTCGCCCCCAGGGATGAGGCTAAACCAGCAGCTCCTGGGGCCTGGTCTAGTGTGCAGACACTGCCTTCAAGGGTCAGACTAGTTTGGAGCCGTAGTGGCCTCTGCAAATGAGGCCTTGCCAGCCACCAGCAGACAGACACACAGCATTCAACACCAGTCCCTGGGCCCTCCCTCCTGAGTTTCACAAGCAGGATCCGTGTGAGGGGAGCAGCCCATACTTCTGTTGGAGGACAGCTGTAGTACTTTCCAGGGCACTGAGGAGGAAATGGAGGATAATTAAGAGCCTGACTTCTCAAAGCCCTGAGCCCTGCAGAGTCTGGTGATCAGGGACCTCTAAACTCTCTACTCTCTGTTCATCGAACCCTTGATGAATCCTTTTGAATCCTGAAAAAGCCAGCAAACTTAGTCCCACTCCATCCACCACTTCTCTAAACCTGCTCATCCCTATCAGGGCAAGAGAATGTGACAACCTTTATTTTGTCAAGGCCTTTTTTGCATCTCCCATCCTCCCTCAAATTCTATCCCCATGACAAAGGAAAGAGACTCACCAGCCTGGACGAATGATGTCAAACTTTCCAGGCACAGACAAGTCAATCACAGTTGAGCCTAGGCGACACTCAGGGCTCTGGCCATTCCCAATTGGTCCCCCGTCAATGACCAGGGACAACTCAGGCCAGAGGTCCTGGAACTCCTAAGAGGAGGAAGAGGAAGAGCATGGACACTACCCCTCGCACATGCAATGATGTCATGCTACAGGCAGGGTTCATAAGTAAAACGAAGGCTGCACAGTTTGAAAAAACAGTAGGCCTAAGCAGAGGCCTACTGTACAGAGGAAGGAAGCTCATTTAGTTAAGGTTAGCTGTGCTAAGGACACTGCATTAGGACCCCGGGCACTACATCCTATGAGGTTTGGAGGCCCCCAGCCCCCACACACCTATCTAGAGCTTAAAGACTATCTTGCTGTGCAAAGAGGAATTTCCACACATCGTTTCTGTCGGGGAGGTGTAAGTACAATAGTGGAGGCCTAGGTGGGAGTCCAAAGATGTGGGCTCTACCCTGGACTTGCCACCATATCTGTGTGACCACATTCAAGTTACTTTATCTAGAGCTGTAAAATTAAGGGAGCTGGAATAGATGATCTCTAAGGGTCCTTCTAACTCTGATCCTGAATTTCAGGGGAACTCTGGATCAGGGTAGGGAGAAGAAAACAGGGTGGACTCTGCAAGTGCCACTAACACCCAATCCTTGGGCTACAGGAAGGGTTCTCCATTCTGAGCTAGGGCATTGCCCACTCCTCCACCCCGACCCTTTATGAAGACACTGCAGTGGCAGTTAGGCCTGAAAATTAGGGATGGGGAAATCATGAATACCAGTTACTGTGTCGGATAGGTCAATTGCTTGCTGCAAAGGTAAGAATACCTCCTCCCACCCCCTTCCCCACTGCTTCGAGTATCGCCCCCAGGACTGAGTAAAAGCCTGCAGTCTGAGAATAAGGCATGCTGAGCTCTCACTTTCCAGGACTCCTGAACTCGCTTTCTAGGTGTGGGCACGGAAACCTCATCACTTCGTTATGTTCTACATTTAAGTTCGGTAAGAAAAAAGTGTGATAAGTTAACATTTCTTTGTGTCCTCATTTGTTCTAAGCTATGAAGCTGAAACAGCATTAGCATGATCCTTTCTTTGACCTGGCTTATGGCAGAGGTAATAAAATAGGGTCCGGAGTCTCTAGGACAAGTGATTTAAGTTTTCGGAGCTTTAACTTTCTTTATAGCACTGTTGTAGACTTACTGCCTAACTGTATTCTCCAACAACTGCTACCCCCACAAAAAGGAAGAAAATAATTATATTTACCATAATGTTTCTTATTATTAAAAAGGTAGAAAGAAAACACCAATTCTCCCTTCGCCCTCAAACTCTGTAATAAAACCCAAGATTCCTTTAACTTGGATTCCCCCCACCCCATCCCTTGCCAACTGGGCAGACTTCCTACAGTTAGACTCTCCTGCTAGGCAATTCCAGCGAACCATCAATCCTAGTGGTTCAGAGGAAACTGTCTGGCCTGCTGACATTTCTGGGAGAAGGACTGGGTAACTCCTACCTCAACATTCAAAGAACTGGCCTGGGAGCTGAGATTGGCGCTGGTGAGAGCAAGCGGTCCCCCAAACATCTGGGCCAAGTCCTGCATGAAGGTGTGGTCAGGTATGCGGATGCCTACAAGCTAGGGGGAAAGGGAAAGGGGGATCATCAGAAAGATTAGAGGGGTGGGGGGAATGGGTCAGGACTGGATCCTAGTGAAAGCCAAATGGCAGGAGTCTGGAGACACGAGAAAATCTGACTCACAGGGGTGAAGGGGTTCAGGTCCTTATTGAGCTCCTCTGAGCGTTCCATCACCAGGGTCACTGGTCCTGGTAATAGGTCTTTCAGGAGTCCCTCAGGTACTCTCACGTGGCAATATCTGGGAAATAAAGGAGCACAAATGTATCCAAGAATGAAGGACCACTGTTGGTCCTAGTCCAGACTCTAGGCAGATCAAGAAAAGGGGGGAGGGGGAGGACCGAGGAACTATAATGGGATCCATCTGTCTTCGCTCTCCATCTTCCTAAGAGCTTGGGCAGAGCGTCGGGCTCCGGAGAAGCACCCCAGGCTTGGAGCCCACGTGCCTCTGGTCTCCGAGCCTACAACAGCTGCACTGCTATCACACTCCGTGTTTTATTTTCTTCAAAGCACTCCCTACTCAATTAAGCTACCGTGTTTTTCTCCTTTTTATTTTTTAAACCGTGGGAGTCCCTCCATTACCACAGAAGCGCCAGAATAGGGGCCCTGCCTGTCTCGTTCATCGCTGCGTCCCAGCATCTCGTTCAGGGCCTGGCAGACGGTAAGTGCTCCATACACATTTCCAGTTCCGGATTCCTGGGTGAGCTTGGACAAGCCCCTCCCGCTCTCTGCGCCTCAGTCTCCCAAGCCTGTCACCGGAAGCCCCTCCCGCGGTGCCGCCCCCAGCGGGGCCGGGTCGGGGCGGCCTTACCTGTAGACGTCGGCCACGCGGCCCAGGCACACGGCCAGCGGCTTGGCCTCGCTGCGGCCCTTGAGGCGGTACACAGCGTCCAGTGCCGCCGAGCAACTCGCCGAGCAGGCCAGGCCGTACAGCGTATCGGTGGGGACGGCCACCACGGCGCCGGCGCGCAGCTCGGCCACCGCAGCCCGCAGCGCCTCGGTCCAACCGGCGCGCTCCGGGCTCGCGGCCCGCACGGCTCCGCTCCCCGGGAGCCGCAACAGCCGCGCCCCCGGCGCCGCCGGAGCGGGGCTCGGAGGGCGGAGGAGGCGGCCGCTTCGGGCGGAGCCCGTAGGCCCCTCACTCAACCCCACGCTGGCAGCCACCGCGGCCCTCAGCCCCTTGCACGGACGCGCTGGAGACATCCGCTCAGGCCCGTTTCCGGGAGGAAGTGACGCGCCCATTCAGCTTCCGGTCCGGGAGGCTCGGCCCCACCTCCGCGCCCGGCAACTTAAAGGGACCGCGACCCCCAGGAGGATTGAAGGAGACCGGTGGGGACCGGGCGGGGCGCAGCTTTGCGGAGCCTTAGCGCAGCGCTGGGGAGGGGGGGCGGCCGAAAGGGGGGCGGTGGTCGGGGCGCGCAGGCAGAGATGGAATGGGGCCCGGGCTCAGACTGGTCACGGGGGTGAGAGGGGGCCCGTCGGGGCGGGGGGAATGGGCTCGGAACCCGCGCCAGCGCCAGCGCTGACCGTCTGTCTCTCGCTCTCTCCGGGGCAGGGAGGCTGCCGGCGTGGACCGTGGGAAGGCGGGGCTGGGGCTCGGCGGGAGGCCACCCCCGCAGCCGCCCCGGGATGAGCGCGCCCAGCAGCTGCTGGACGCGGTGGAGCAGCGGCAGCGGCAACTCTTGGACACCATCGCCGCCTGCGAGGAGATGCTGCGGCAGCTGGGCCGTCGGCGCCCGGAGCCGGCTGGTGGCGGGGTCAGTGCCCACCCCGGGCTGCCTGGGAGGTGGGAACTGCTCACTGGCTAGATTTGCTAAACCCTAGCTTCCCCTGGAGGGTGAGAGTGCCCCCACCGCTTTACCCTCCCCCCACACACACACCCCGCCTCCTTTCATCTCGGCAAGAGGCTCTGAAAAAGTTCAGTGCTATCCAAATGCCAAGTGGCCATACCCTTGCAGGGCCTAACCTAAGGCCTTTCCTCCCAGCCTCACTGTTTTCCTTTCTGTTTCAACCAGAACATCTCAGCTAAACCCGGGGCGCCCCCACAGCCAGCTATCTCCGCCAGAGGAGGCTTTCCAAAGGACGCTGGTGATGGAGCTGCGGAGCCTTGACCATCCCGAGCCGGTTGCCCTGAGTTCTCTCCTTCCCTGGGGCTGGTGGCTGGACTCTTTGAACAACTCCCTTCAGTAAAGGGGCCAGTCTTCACTGGCAGCGGCTGGATCTTGGCTCTCAGCCTGGGGTGGCAGCTCTGCTAGCAGCTGGGTTCACTCCCACTTCATCCTGGCTGAAGGCAGTGCTGAGCTTTGAAATGTAGCCAAGGAATACCCAGTCTGATTACCCGGATTTGGGCAGACCAGAAGTGCTTGCCAGAGGGGTCTGGTCTGGTCTGCTCTGGGGGATCCAGGTGGTATTACATGTCCATTTCATGCTTTGGGGGCTCCTTGTCCCACAAAACACTTAGCAGAGCCTTGATTAAAAGGAAACCTGCAGACTCTCCTGGTGACCGACCTTTCCTTTCTGTCCCCTAAGACTGATGGCTCGGGAGGGGGAAGTGGTTGAAAGCTGTCAGCCTTGGGCAGGGTTGGGAAGAAATGCCACAGATACTACCAGATTTAAATAAGCATTTAATTAGGATTTCATTAGTATTTAATATTGCTTTTTCAATTCCAAAAAGTTAAATTTTCACTTCTTAGCAGATATTTTAAAGTACAATATTAAGTTTATACAAAATGAGCAATTAAGCAAACACCATTATTTCACATTCTTCAAAAATACAAATTCATATTTACTCTTTTTTGGGTTTGGAGGTTTCTTCCTTTGGAAGTACTGAACCTGTAACGTTTTCATATCGCTCAGTGGAAGTTCATTGTTCCCATGTTTCACACTTAAATGAATTTGATAGGCTTTTACATAATCCAAATAAAACTATTTGGGATTTAAAGAACTGTTACCAAGACCTCCGGCCAATGACTAGTATACATCAAAAAAGGCTCTCGTGGGTCTTACCTTTCTTTCCTGGCCGGAAGATCTGAGCCAGATATTCAGCGAAAACCTGTTTCCAGCCACCTTCTCCAGAGACTGGGAGTTCACAGGGAAAAGAAACAGCCACCTTGAACTCTGACCCCCACCACCACATTCCCAAAAAAAAACCAAGAAAGGATGTAGACTGTTGAGTCAAACAGCGCCCTAGGCGAGGCCTGAGGACACAGGGGAGAAGGGCAAGAGAAGCCTCTGACTTGGCACCACTACGAAGATAACAAGGATATTGCAAAAAACACCCCTGGGTTTTGGTGAAAAAAGGTTTTCATGAAAAATTTTCCCATAAGAAAAAGTAGAAACTGCATTGAGCTGAGAAAGTGACACAACATTATCACCCAATTTTTGGCCCAGCAGGCACACCACCAAAAGGGCAGTGTGTAGTTTTAAACTTTGCATCCAGTAAAAAAACCTTGTACTATGTACACATTAAGATCCAGTTTAATTTGCATTTTTCAGTGCAGACTGAGAAGCCCTCTCTTAAACAGGAGTAACAGAAATGCCCAGTGATCATCAGCTTCCCCAAAGAACATGAGAAAAAAATGGGACACTTTCCCTTACCTCCAAAGATATCCAAGAGGAAACAGGCTAAACTGAGTACCAATCAGAAATATGCATAATTCAGTTTTGTTGCCTCCTCCCCAATATTAAGAAATGGACAATTCCGATGTCACAGAACCATTTGCATATTGGATCTATGGAAATCTTTCTGCTTTGGCTGAAGTATATTTTAAAACTGTATAGCAGCCTGAGAATGACAAAATGGGGTGGGAGGGGGAACAAGAGGGGAGTGAAGGGGAAGGAAAATTTTGATAAAGCAAATTATTAACAGCTTTGTTCATTGAATTTAATGAAGGCTGGAGGCCTTCCCAATATGGAAATGGCTCACGTTGTACCCCCTCCCCAAACATATTTCTGATTGGTGATGTAGGCAAATTGTAAACTTCAGCAATACTGTTGCAGTTCCACAAATCAATGGTTTCAGTGACTGGAGAAGTCTTTAAGATTAAGAACAATGGCCGTGATTACAAATATAAAAGTCTAGAAGGTGCCAGGTTTCTACCTAGGAACCACCTGTTCCTCTCAGGCATCACTTTGTAATGGTGAAGGGGGGAAAGATGGCAAGGGTGCAAGAAATGATGAAAAAAGGGCCTCAACAGTCAGCAGAAAACAGGACCCGCAGCAGTTCTTCAGAGAGCCTGAGGGGGCGCCCCCGGGCACAGGGAAGGCTTGCATAGATTGAGCAGTTGCTGAGAATGCATATAATAGTGTTTCCCTCAAGACAGCCTCCTGGTACAGGGCTGATGGAGCAGAAAAACGTGGCCAGACCAGGGCCACATGGGACAACGACCGTCAAGCTACACATATTGCACTAAGGTAAGTGCTTTTTTTTTTCACACCTCAATTTAACTTTTTATTCTGAGCAAAAATAAAACTTTGTGGAAAGTATATATATATATATGTGTGTGTGTGTGCGTACATGTACACACACACACATACACAAAAGAAATTGCAGCAATTGGGTTAAAGATAAAATAACCTAAAGTGCTTTTTTATTTTATTATTTCTTTAATATACCAATATGAGGTTCTGCAAACTCGTCCTTCTGGACACATTCAGCATTACACAAAGTCTCTCAGGAAAACCCACCCACCCTCCATTCTACCCATCAGTCCACTGCCTTGACCCTGAAGGTAAAGCTCTCCAGTTTACTGACTCTCCCAGAGGTGGTGAAGAGAAGTCCCTTGCTTCTACCCAGAGGGGTCTTCACACCTTAAGGCCCCTCCTAGGCTTTGTACCATGATCTCCTTCTGAAAGGGTGGCGAGGGGTGGAATTTAATAAGTGACACCAACTACTGTCACCAAACTAGTGATGCCCCCATGAGTCTGACCAGACCCTGCCAGGAAAGGCAGGGCCACTTTCTCCCTCAATGCCCCACCCATGTGCCCGGGAAGGGCCATCTTCACTAAGGCAGTTTGGCGGTGCCAGTCAGAGTCCTACCACCGCCAAAGCCTATGAATTCCAATTCCTGATGCTACCTAGCACACTGTAAAGAGGCAGTATAACTAGAGATGCTAGTGGGAGCTGGAAGTATAAATCCATCGGGTGAAAATGGTTACGGTTACCATGGAAAGAACAAAAGGCTTGACTTCACCTGCTAAGAAGTCTGCAGACCTTCCCTAACCTTACCCTAGGTTCATTCCCAGGTTTGGGAAACCACACTCTCCATGAAGGCTCTTTTTGGCTCCACTTTAGTCAGCAGCCCTCTCTTCTCCAAGGTCCCTGGCACTAGATGCCAGGCTTAAGGAAAGGGGTGGGGCGGGAGAGTGCTGGAAAGGAAGGAAAGAATGCCTACCCTGTGGAACAAACCTGCTCTTCACAACCACTCACTAGCATTTGAAGCACACTCCTCGTTTTTCAAAAGATGATTGGATTTGATGGTCCCCCTTGTAATAAGTCACCCTCGAAAGGCAGATACTTCAACTAGAAACATCTGTCAGCCTAAACACTGTTTTAAAACGCTTCTTCATCACACCCAGTCTTTGGAGAGTGGAAAAGCCAATGACCTAGGAAGGCCCAACACAAGCACAGCTAACCAGAAAGAAGCAATATTTAAACCATGGATGCTGCTAGTGGCCTTCCCTGGGCTCCTGTGTCCCAGCTCAGGCCCCAGGGAACCGAATCCCAGGTGGGCCTAGGTATGTGGGAGGTCATTCTGCCCTCCGATGTGAACTACCTTTAAGATCCCATTGTGCTGCTCTCAGAAGTTGTAGAGAAAACAGCCAAGGGTCCCACCTCAAAGCTTCCTACGGGTGCAAGGTCCAGAGATAGCTAAGGACAACTCATGTGGAGCAGCTGGTGTTCCAGAAAGACTAACCTAACCCACTGTGATAATAGAAGATTCCTCCTGCTTTATCAGCTTCTGCTGAGGTCAATGGCCACCAGACCCACTAGCCTTTTGGGGAGGGGAGTGCAGGTTAGAAAGAAACAGATTCTCCTGCCTAGGCTCCTGGAGTGAGAAGTCACCAGCTGCTTGTGGCTAAGCCCATTTTGCCTCATGGCAGTGACATTTCCCACCACTGCCCTCTTGTCCAAGCCTGTCGCTGAACATCCTGTTACAGGTAGGGCCTCTGGTTCCCAAAATGCTCTGCTCTGGATACTGTCTTGGCTGGCTCTGAGTAACGGGTCAGAACAGGAGACGACAAATACAGATCTCTTTACATTAGGAAGTGGAAAAGGAAGGCAAAATTATGGCCGCTTTCTGCCTGACACCATCGACTTAGAAGAGCAGCCCTGTTTGTGGAAGGCTGCTCCTCGCTCAAGGCAAGGAAGGGGCTCATGGGAGGCAGAGGCCTAGTCTAGACCCTGGACCATGCCCAGTTTCTAAGCTCAGTGAGCACTCATGACTACATTAATAAAGCCAGTTGAGAGGAACTTTCCATTTTAGTGCGAACTGTATTTTATGCTTAGAGGCAATGACTTGGAGCCAAAGGCAGACAGATGGATAGAATTCTATACACAAATCAAAAAACAATTCTTTTTTTCCTATAACACAACTTAATGAAGCATTCCAAATGAGATAACTTATTGCAACATTTCAGGCTTTTTGGTGGAAGGGGAATTTTTTTTGTTTTGTTTTACCCTGAGTAGAAGATCATCGTTTCATGTTTTTTGTTTTTGTTTAGAAATCATATAACTAAGCTGAACAAGTCACATCCTTCTTTGCACTGTACTAGGCTGTATGCAAGATCCGGAGGGTTAAGAGGTGGAGATGGGAGGAGGCAACCAAAAACCTGGCTAGAACCTGGAACCTGGACACCTGGCCTGCCAATTAAAGGCCACCTTTAAAAACCTCCCTTAAAGCCACACCACCTCCTGATAAGCAAAATGCAGCTCTTCTGTTCTGAGGAAGAAAATACCATTAAAGGAAGGCAGAGCACCAACCAGCAACTGGCCATAAGTCACGTGTCCACTCTAGGACAAAACAGGGATGTTCCCCAAGAAAAATTCACTGCGATCTGCCATCCCTGGCAACCAACAGAGACAGAAAGAACCAGGAAAGCAAAGCCTGTGATCACGTTGCTAGAGCCTGCTCTGCACATACGTCATTGACAGGCAGCAGTGAACAGCTCACCTCGGGCCCCTGCAGGACCAGATCCTCCCCACAGCCTCGGGCCAGGCTGTCAGCTGCCCGTTTGTACTGCAGCTGGCTGCATGATGGCATCTGCCAGTCACTCCGAGCTCCACCAACACCAAGCGCAAGCAACAAAACCATCTCATCTAATTCCTGTGCAGTTCACAGCTGTCTGACCTGTCTTCGCCACTTCCCTCCCTGATGGAGCGAGGGTCTGGCCTTCCAAGCAAGTTTCAGCCTCAGACTCAAAAGACACATGGGGAAGGAGCAACACTCGACCACTGAACTCCACTGCCCAAACCACAAAGGCCCCAGTGCAAGTGATGGGCAGCATCAGATTGATGGAAACCACACCCTTTCATTCAGAATTTTTATGCATACGAGTAACCTTAATTTCCAAGTTCACATGACAATAAGCAAAAGTGACATACAGTGCAGCCAAACAGTTCATTTATAACTTAGCTTTTTTTTGTTTTGTTTTTTTGTTGTTTTTTTTTTTTTTTCCAAAGATCAGTTCCTTAAAATGGATGCTCCTGGGATATGAATAAAGAAAATACATCTCAAAGGTGAGGATTTCAAACAGTAGATTTCTTCATCCTTCAAACTGTTGACCCCATGATGGGAGGCATCACACCTTATGCTTCCTGCTCGCCCTCTTCCCGGAGGTGAGCACCTCTGGGCCTTTCACTTGGAGAAGCAGCTGGTCAGGCCCAGCTCCTCCTCCCCCTGCAGTAGTGCTTCAATGGGAATCAGATTGGATGGCGTGTCCAGGCTCTGGAGGGACAGAAACTCTGACATATCCATGGCACTTAATGTTTCTGTCTGAGGCTCTGAAGGAGTCTCTGCTTGCCTGCTTTGCTCACAGGAAGAGGGCACGGCGGAGGAGGACGACAGGGGGACAGCGGGTGAGGGGAAAGTCTGTGGCGGTAGCTTCAGGCTGGGCCCATCAGGTGGCTGGGGGCTTGGCTCTGCAGGGGGTGGGGAAGAACAGCCCTTTCTCTTGCCAGCAGCCCGCTCCTTGGCAGAGTCCCGGCATGCGCACTGACACTGACACGCCTCCTCTTGCTTGATGATGATCACAGGGACACTGAGGCCAATCTGCTGTACAGAGCTCCCTACGAGAGGTGAGAGACACTGCGCTTCAAGTGGCTGCAGGGCACAGAGGGATCTAGACTAGGTGAGAGCTGAGTGCCGTGGAGGCAGGAAGGACAGAGAGGGGGGATGCCACACTCCAAGGCAAAGCACCTCTTCCTTAGAAAGACACACACACACCCCATCTAGAGGCACCCTATATTTCCAGCCTCGTTTCCAGCCATCCTTCCCCCTGCACCCTCCATGCCAGGCACAGCGGACACCTCCCTTTTCCTGACACGTTCTTCTTACCTCTGAGCGTATGGTCACTTTCTTCTGCCTAAACTCCCCAGACTCAGCTGTTCTTCTGCAGAACTTACTCTTCTCATCTCTGTAGTCCCAGCTCACTCCCCTCCTCTCCTGATGCCTCCAGGCAGTGTTTCCAGCAGGCTTAGAGCTAGGGCTGGCTCGAGGGCAGCAGCCTAGTACTGTACACACAGCTACTCTGTTCCTCCCACCCCTTCACACTGCACAGGATTTGTTCAGTTCTGCCTGCCCAAAAGGCTCTGAGCACCGTTAGGACATCTCACTCATCTTTGCAGCCCTCGTCTCTGACACAGAGTAGGTGTGGTAAATCTCCTTTGACACAATCAGCATTGTGCGCACACACACTCTCTGAATTCAGACAGGCTTTGTGTGTCTCAAGAGAGCTAGAGACCGGGGGCAATAGAACAGAGTGGGAGTTAGGAGACCTGAGAACTAGCGCTTTCGCTCTGCCACAAACTCACTTGTGACATTGGGGTAGTCACTTAATCTTTCAGGGCCCCAGTTTCTTAATCAATAAAGTTTTGTGTGTTTTTTTAAAAGGAACTTTTAGTTCTATATAGCTTCTGACCCAGATGCTATTTCTTCATTACTGTAATTACAAAAGAGTCCAGTGAATTAACAACTGCCCTCTTTAGCATTAACTGTGATTCAAACTTTTTTCTGGCTACATTTAAAAGCTGTATCTGAAAGGGAAAGAACTGTTACTAGTTCAAGAATGTTAAACGTGGTGCGGTGTGGTGTTTATCCCGTTATCCCTTAAGTGCACTAACTTCCAATAGCTGTGAGAACATGAAATACTCTAATAAACAATACAATGTGACAAATTTGATTTCCAAGTTTTAAAAGCTGGGGCAAAGCAACAATGAACTGTGCCTCAAGGGGCCCAGAGACTTGACTTTCTTTCAAAGCCGACACAGAATTACATACCTGTGCTACTGGCTACTGGTACTGCAGTGGTAAAAAACACCTTCTCAACTTTAGATGCTTGCTGCTGAAAAAAAAACACACCACATTTATAGCCACTCCAATATGGCACATTCCCAATTACATTCCAATTGAAGCCTCCCCAATTGTAATGGTTTTCCAAGAGGACAGAAAACCCTCAGTGTTGAGGGATTCTTGTACTGAGTGATGTTTTGTGCTCTGACATGAGGTCACCCCACTGTTTGACATTCAGTGTGGACAATGTAGCCTGCTTTGTCCCCACTACTTGGCTGTCTCCCAGCTGCCTAATCCATGGCTCTGTGTGTCTAAAGGCTCCTCCAAGGTTGCTTTTCTCAAGCAACCCTCTAAGCTTTCCAATCTCCACCATCCCCCAATACTTCTGTGGGGCCGGGAAGTGCTTTTTCCCCTCAAGGATTAAGCTGCCAGCTAAGGACAGGCTAAGACTTCCTTTCACAGGCAGGACAACCCCAGGGAAGGCCCTGGGCAGTGTGCTGTAAGTTGCACAGGGTAGTTGCTCAAGGGTGGGTCCGGGGCTCTGCCACACCTGGATTCAAATCCAACCTCTGCCAATTATTAGATGTTGCAGTCAGTCAGCTGATTTAACCTCTTAGAGCCTTGGTTTCCTCATCTGTAAAAATGGGGATGATAACCAAAGAATGTCTCAAAGGACTGCTGAGAGGCTGACATGAGACTATGCACGCAGAGCCCAGGGCACATGGCGAGCATTCAGCAAGCATTCGCTGCTTACATTATTGCTACGCAGGACTCTAAAGCCGCGCCCAGAAATCACCCTAATCACTTTAGTACTCTTCCTATGACATTGGCTACAGGGTTTCTATTTCTTCAAGTCTTCTCTTACAAGTGCTTTGTCTTTTATCCCTTCAAGGAAAAAAAGAAAAGTGCCTCTACGATGAGTCTAGGAGGAACGTGAAAGCTTCTGGCTAAGTTACAGGAGATGACACTATAAAATAATGATGGGAAAATGAGACCCATATTTAAACACATGAAAATGAATTGTATGGAAAAGGAATGACACTTATTCCATGCAGCTCCCCAGGGCAGGTCCAGAAACACATAATAAAAGAGACACGAAGGCGGACAGGGTCATGACATTGAAAACACATTCCCAGTGACTCTGGCCATCTGAAAATGGAACGAGGTTGCCTCCAGAGTCGGCTGGAACCCCATTTCTAGAATCCGAGTGCCCTCGCCAGTTAGCCCTTCTCTGGTTTGTCTGAGAACATCGTACAGCCACCTAGGCACTCTCCTACGTGGTACATCCTTTTCTCCATCTAATTCCTACTTGTACCCGAAGGCTCACCTGACTGTACGTGACACAACAAGGCCTTAGTCTCTGAATCCCTCATCAAGCAGCACGACACAGTAGTCAAGAACACAGGCTCTGGGATGGGTCTATCCTCAGATTCCAGCTTCGCCACTTATGTGTGATTTTGGGTTAGTCACTTAACTTCTCTGGACTTCAGCGCTCCATTGGTAAAATCATACCTACCTCCCAGGATTGTTGTAATTAAGTGAGTAATGCATTAACAAGTGCTTGGTTAGCACAGTGAGTGACATTTACAGATACAGAAATATAGAGACAGTAAAAATACCAGTGGTTGCTAAGGAAAGGGAGAAGGAATGAATAAGTGAAACACGGGATTTTTAGGGGAATGAAATTATTCTGGATACTGTAATGGTAGGTACATGACATCATGCATTTGTCAAAACTCAGAACCTACCACATAGAGTGAGCCCTAATGTTAAGTATGGACTTCAATTAACAATAATGTATCAGAGTAGATTATAATCATAAATGTATCACTCAAATGCAGGAGGTTAACAATAGGGAACTGGAGGGGAGGGGGCGGGGTGGATGGCAATTCTCTGTACTATCTGTTCAATAAAATTGAAAAAATGTAACTTAAAAAATAATATACATAAGGTAATGATTTACATGTTAGAGCCTCATTTTTGAAAAGTGCTTGGTTAGCACACAGCTCTTACACAAAGTAAGGGCTCAATAAATCATAGCTGTTATTTTTTTCTATTACCATTTTTACTATCATTTGGCATTTTACCTACTGGTAATGTTAACTTTCTTTTAAGCATTTCAGCCTCTTTAACTAGAATGTGAGCTTTTATGAAATAGAGATCATGGTTTTCACTTTTCGGGATCCCCCAGAATATCCTGAGTGGCATCTGGTGAATACCAGGCTCTCAAAATACATTTAATTGAATGACAAAGTCATTTCCTTAGTCATCAAGGCCAAACACTCTTGTAGAAAATGGCTCTACACGGACTCTGGGAACGTGGACTACTTCTCTGATTTGGCCACTGCTGTCTGGTTTCATCTGAGGGGGTCCTGTCAGTCCCTCACATCAGCGTGGCTCTGCCCAGAGACAGAGCCCGCTTTCCTGAAATGTCCTTCGGTCTCTGGAGTTTGTGGGCCGCTCTCCTGTCCTAGATGATGGCATTGGGTTGCAGACGGAGTATTTGTTCAAGTGCCCACTGCTAGCGAAACCTGAAGGTGGTTTCTCTGCCTCTCTATTTAAGTATCAATGTGGATTTATACCACTTGATTCTGGGAGAAATACCTAAGAGGTAGAGTTACAAGTTTCAGGGCAGGTATGATAGCCATTTTCCTTTCTGAAGTAAAAGCCTCCGAATACGTCACCTATGTAAATACACTTCACCCCACGGGATCTGTTCACATGATACTTACAATTTGTTCTTGGTTTTGCGATGAACTGGTGGCACCATTCAATATCCACTGTAAGTTCTGTTCTCCCATGACTAGGCTGGACTGCAGGATAGCCGTGTTGGGAGTCGGGGTGATGGTGATAGTGGGATTATTAGTCAGGACAGAGTTGGCACCCAGGGGCAGAGTCTGGACCATGGCTGGCAGGGGCTCAGTAGTACTTTGTGGTTGGGGCGGTGCTGCCACGGCTGATGCCACTGCCGCTGCTGATGCAGAAGCCCCAGCAACAACAGAAAGTCCTGGTACGATGGGCTGCGGTGCCTGGGGGTGCGGAAGAAACTCTTGATGATTAGCAGCAAACTGTGTGCTGTGGGGAACAGGCACTTCTGGAGGTTGTAAGAGAGCGGGGGGGTTGCCAAATGCAGCTTGCTGGGAACCAGTTCCTAGGGAGGGAGCAGGCGGAGGAGCAGACGGTGCTGAGGCTGGTAGTAGAGGCTGGGGTGGCTCGGAGATGCCAGGCTGCAGTACAAGCGGAAGAGATAAAGATGCTGAATTTCCTGTGGATGGCGGAACATCACTGACTGACTCTGCATCACCATTAAAACTTTCAATCAAGGCAGCTGGCAAGAAAAAGAAATAGAAATATATATACATATCCCAAGCCTTATATGAACCACAAAAACAGTCACTACAGGCTAAACCAAGGACAGCTGAAGTCTGTCAGAGCCAATTTCTCCATTGCTAGTGGGCTGACTTTCAGCTTCTCATTTAATGACACCTCTGGTCGAAGTACCAGGCTTTACAATCAACCTCACTTTATAAATGTAAAGACCTAGTATAGGTCTTTGCGTAAAAAAATGTGTCCTAAGGCTTTTCTAGAAAATGGGCTTGACATCCTTTTTTGGCATGACCAGTGAACACACTTTCTGACTACTGTGAAGCTTCAGAGACAGATTTTCACTCAGATAGTTTGATCCATGCATCCGATGCTAAGTCTGGGGATCCTATCCACTCATGAACAGGGTGTCACGTCAGAAGCAGAAAGAGCTCGTAGCTTCTCTCATTTTTTAAGGCCCACAAAACTTTTGGAAAAGGAGACCCCTTCCCTTGAGGGTCTAGGAAAAACAGACCTTCAAGTAGACCCTTGCTGAGGAAAATAGGGGAAAAGATGGACTTGAACTGAAAGGCTCGTACTTCTCCAATCCCTCATTAAAAGTCACTTCATTCAAAGGAACTGAAATAATATTTCACAGTGACTGTCATTCAGTGTGTCAACAGTGTGACCTCTCTTTCCCAGTGCTGAGATCTAAACAGGAAGTCTGTATAACAAACCTGTCTGTTGAGGGTCTTCCTGAATCGCCGAATCATCTGCATTCTGGAACATTGATTTAAAGATGCTTGCTGGTGAAAGAGTGCTGAGATCCTGGCCCTGTGTCTGATGGACAAAACAAGGATGTGAGACCGCAAGTGGATGTAATTCCTCACCATGACAGAACATACTCGTAGAGCAGCAGAACTGCAATGATCTTTTGATATGCTTATTTCTAACTTCCCTTTTCAGATGACAGATAGGTGGTAAACCTCAGACACTCAAGATTTGGATCCTCAAACGCTTGAAAACAGAATTCGACAAGCTGACTTGCAGGCTGAATGCCTGTTTTTGTAAATAAAGTTTTATTGGAACCCATGCACACTCGTTCACTTATTCTCCATGCTGCTTTCAGCTACAATGGCGGAGTTGAGGAGTTGTGACAGAGAATATATGGTCTAAGAAGTCAAAAATATTCACTATCTGGCCCTTTACAAAAAAGTGTGCCGCCCCTGCTTTAAAAGACTGAATCCTACATGAAAATGGGATTGAATAATATCCATTACCTGCAACTTGTTTTTCTCATGTAATAATAATATATTGTTAATACCTTTCAAGGTATTATAGAACATCTATAATATTCCAATATGTACATATGGTAATGAATCAAACAATATAAAGAAACACAATGGTAGAACGTAGTGATCACCTTATGCTCCATATTGTCATTATATTGATTCTTTGTAACTTACAATTAAGAAAAGGTCAGAGGCATTTATAAAGATAAAATGTGACAAACAAATAAACACATAATGACTTGAGGACCTGACTTCTGACAGGCACCAAATAAAATGACCACCTCCACGCTTCCCTTTAGTTAAGGGGAGGGGAAAAACAGCAATTCTTTTACCTGCAATCCACCTCCAGTCTACCTGCCCATGCATTTTGCAGGGCAAGAGTGACAAAGGCAATCTCCAAGAGTCTAGACAAGTAACAGAAGTAAGTGAAGCCAGGAGTGGGGAGGACAGGGGCTGGGAGGCTATGGCAAACTTGACAGCATGCGCCATCATCTGAGGGGCGTCAGTGGAATGCTGCCATGTGGCTATGCAGGTTGGAGATTACCAGAGCTCAAGAATGGTCCCAAATTTGGATTTTTTGGTGAAAGCTACTGATTTGTAATTAAAAGCAAGTAATTAAAGAACAATTTAAAAACAATGTACAAGCCAAATAAAAGCTTTCTTCAGGCCAGATTTGGCCCTAGTGCCAACTTGTGCTTTAAGGTCATTTTGCAACAACTCCGCTTCTGGGAGGGAGACATCACTCTGGGACTGGGCAGACGTGTGGTGAGCAGAACTCTCCACCCCTCCAGAATTCCTCCGAGAGGAAAATGCCCCTCTGACCCAAGAGGGGCAATTAGTCTCGCATGATTCCATCGTCAGGAAGAACAAGAGGGGACGCTGAACGAATATGATTGCCAGTATGATAGAAGCTGAAGGCAGAAATCTACGTGAGGCTTCCAGTTTCCAGTCCCCAGTGGGTTAAGAACCACAGGCAAGACAGTGGCCTTCAAACTTTTCACCATGACACAAAGCAAGAAATACATTTTACATTATACAGTATGTATGTACATATATACTTCATATTATATACATATCCAACATATCCATATGGATATATGGATATACGTCTACAAGACAGCTTATCCTTACTATGTGCAGTGTCTTCTGACACTTTCAATTCTGTTGATGTCCTTAAAACACTGATGATAAACTACTATTTTATAACCCAATAAAGAGGTATGACTCAGTTTGAAAAAAAGTGGGCTAACAACTGCCACTAAGTATAAACTTTGCAACTTCCTCATAGTTGTTATTTTTCTTCTACTTGTTTACATATCAGCAGCAATAGCATTGTTAAAAAGGGGTGAGCCTGTGTGACTCTGAAAGATTATGTAGAAGAATGTTCACAGCAGAACTATTCATATTTGCCCCAAACTAGAAACTATCCAAATACCCAACGGAAGTAGAAAGAACAAACTGTGGTATATTCATTTAGTTGTAGTACTGTTCAACAAAGAGAATAAATGCTCTATTACTATATGCAACAATATGGATGAATTTCTTAAACATAATGTTGCAAGAAAGAAGCCAGCACAAATAAGTCTATACCACACGATTAATATACTGCATGACTACAATTATACAAAGCACAAAAACAGGCAAAACTCATCATAGGTTGTTAGAAGTCAGGATAGTGTTATCCTTAGGGAGAGGCAATAGCTGTTAGGGGGCTTGAAGGGGGCTTCTGGGGCGCTGGGAACGTTCTGTTTCTTGATTTGGGTGCTGGTTACGTGGATGCGATCAACTGTGATTCATTAAGCTGTACGTTTACAACAGGTTTACTTTTCTATATGTATGTTAATATGAATAAAGCTTTTTAATTTAAAAAAAAAAAAGGAAAAAGGACAGGGCTGAGTGAGGGGACTGTGACTCAACCACTGCCAGGCTTCAGGATAAAAACCCTGGGAGCAGCTCCCAAAAGTAGAACAGACAAGAACAGGGTGAGTCTCTGGGGCCTGGAGCAAACAGAAGAAAGAACACGGGGAGTTGTCGGGGACCAGGATGGACCCTGAAGCTCAACAGCTGAGAGGCCCAGGGGGCCACTCTCTACCTGCTTCAACCTTCCTTTAACAAAAGATTTGAGCAAACCAGAGTTCACTTCTAGGACACATATACACATGTGGCTGCCCAGAAACCCACAAAATGATGATCACATAAAAATTTATCATTGGATGGGGCAGCCCAGTGGGCTCAGTTGATTGAAGCACGAGCTCTGAACAACAAGGTTGCCAGTTAATTCCCGCATGGGATGGTGAGCTGCGACCCCTTGCAACTAAAGATTGAAAACAACGACTGGACTTGGAGCTGAGGGGCCCTGGAGAAACACACTGTTCCCTAATATTCCCTAATTAAAAAAAAAATTATCATTGGATTTTAACAATTTATAATTTTTTTAAAGCAAAACAAAGCAAAATTAATCTTATGACTTCAAGGATTTGTGGCCTTAGTTTGAAAGGCTAAAAATGAGACTATTTCCAATTCTGGGGTAAATGCTGGAAGACAAGGGCACAGTAGGTAATTTGACTCCAAGGGATGGAGCAGCCTCTCTCATGCTGAAGTTGTGGTAGAAAAGGATTCCATTTTTGTTACGAGTACTTAACGTTCTCACGCACCAGGATTCCTCACCTAGTGACCCCAGGGCGCCACAAAGCTCCTTAGTCAGTGCACTCTTAAACCATTTAATACAATCTCTGAGACTAAAGAGATCTTATACCCAGAAATCTCAAGCTGCATAGGTCAGAGGACATCTAGGCCACTCAGTATAGACAGTTCTTTTAGAACATTAGCTCTGAAATGTGAATATGCATAAAAATCATATGACGTGTTTATTTAATGTTTTTCTTTGTTCTTCAGATTGATTAATTTCTATTGACCTATCTTCAGTTTAACTGATTCATTCTTCTGTCATTTCCAATCTGCAGTTAAGCTTATCTAGTTAATTTTTTATTTCAGATAAATTTTCAGTTTCAGAATTTCCATTTGGTACATTTATTATAGTTTCCATTTTTCTGCTGAGATTCCCTATATATTCAATCATTACAAGCGTATTCCTTTATGTCCTTGAGCATATAAGAGCCACTTAAAAATCCTTGTCCGCTAAGTCTAACATCGGGCTCATCCTCAGGCCGGTCTCCATAGATTACCTTTGCTGTTGAGTAGGGGTAATGTTTACTAACTTTGGGTTACCCCGTACATTGCAAATGATATGTTGTAGAGATATGGATTGTTACACTTCTTGGAAGAGTGTTTGCTTTAACATTCCACTGACTAGCCTGTGTGCCAGCTCCAAACTCTGTCTTCCCCACAGAGGACAGCAGCTGCAATCTTTGTCCACTTCTTCAGCCTTTGCTGGGCTGCTTAGGGTCTACCCCCCACCTCCACAGTTCAGGAGGCCACTAGAGATTTAGACAGAGTTTATACATGGAACTTGGGGTTCCCCCTTTGTGGCTCTTTGCTTTCCAGGCTATGCTCCCTCACTTTCCAGGTGCTTTGGTAGCCCTGACCACTGTCCTCTGCTTTATTAAGCCAGTAAGACTGAGTGTTTATTACTGAATTCTGGACATCTTGTTTGGTATTAACCAGGGCTTGCCCTGAGTGGCTAAGCATAAAACCCGAAAACCCATCCAAGTGCCTTTGCTATCTTCCAAGTGGCCCCTTCTTCCAAGCGTTACCTCTGCCTGTTTGGGTTGCTCTCTGGTGCCGTCAAGGCGTCGTTTTTTGTATTTTGCCCAGCATATACAGTTGTTTTCTATGGGAGGGTTGTTCTGATGTGAGCAACTCTGCCATTAACAGAACCCCGGCCTCAGGGTGCCTATATAAAAATGCAGTGTCAAATGACACTCCCAGAGGACACTGACTCAGTGGCCCAAGGACTTACGTTGTCAGAAGAGCTGCAGATAACTCTACTTTGAGAAACACTTTTTCACAGCATTCTTGAGTCATTTAGTCTCTGTTCAAATACTTCCTTTCGCATTGATTCCTTCTTATTTATTATGCATACATTCAGAAAAATCTAACCTAAGCTATATTTATTTAGCAGAGAAAAACAACAAAAAATGCACCCTTAACAACCAGTAAAGCACATAGCTCCTTACGAAGCAGCACGAGCTCAGGCTTAATGCCTGGTCTGCAAGGCACATCATGGGGCCACAGCAATGGCAGGGAAACTCCCAACAGAGTGAACCGAAGCAATCAGACCTAGAGGTAGCGGGGTTGTTCTTCAGCAGAGGGCCTATATAGGAGGTTTGCTTCAAAACCCCAATGTGCTGAGCTCAAAGCAAGGCAAAGACTGATTTAGGTCAGACTGGCAGGGCTTGAGAGAGTCTGGAAACTGGTATTCTGGCTCCTCCTTACAGGGGACTAATTTTAAGCGTCTCGAGGACAGACCACACCTACATTTTTACCACTACAAGCTCAGCACCAATGCACTGACTAATGGAATAGGCACTCAATAAATATTTGCTAAGTGAATAAAGAAAATTTTTCTGCAGCCGGAAAGTTGTCAAGTGAGTGACCTGGTCAAAAAGCATTAGGCATCAGAGAGAACAACCTCTCCTGTGAGAGCTCTTATCAGGAAAAAAATAGACACAAAAACAAAAAACCCTAAACAGTCAGTAACTGAACACAAGTAAATCTGGAAGACTTCAAAAACTGGCGTCCCTCCATTTTCCCACCAAAGGGTGTGCTCCATTCTTGAACCCACATCACAGATATACTTACTGTATTGGAATTTTCTCGCAAGTCAGAATCTGTGGACAGAAGGCTCAAGTTACTCAGACAAAGTGAGTGATTTGCATCCTGTAAAAGAGAAAAAATTCTAATTAACAACAACAAAATAATTAGGATTTATAGTAGCATATCATGTAATAAAACACTTGATTACAACACCCCAAATGTCTAGATGTGTTACCTGGAGAGGTATAAAACCATCCAAAGCAAGGGCTACGCTAATTATTTCAATTTTTAAATCCTGGTATTAGAATAATCTCTTACAGTTCTTAAAGATGGTTAATAAAGAGTTTTAAGAATTATCTCACAACTCAGGCTCTAGAATAACAAAAGCTGTGATAATATGAAATAATATTTGTATAATTGGTCTTATTATTTACAAAGCAGTTTTACATGACCTCATTTGCTATTCATATAAAACTCTGAAGTACTATTTTACATTCCCATTTTAAATATGAGAAAATTAATGCAAAGACTGGCAGTGAACTGTCCAAAATTACATAGCTAATTAGCAGAACACAAACCCAGTGTTTCTAACTGAAAGTCCATCTTCCTTCCATTTATCACTGTGTCTCCAATATGGGCATTTCAGGGATCATTACGCAGAGTGGTACTGAGCGTTTACTATTCAAATACAGTTGCCCAGGCGAACTCTGAACTCTGGATTACTAGAATGCCGGTTGCAATTCACATGTATTATGTGGTAACGCTGCTTACCTCATGGATCAGATGTTCCCATTCATGCATGCATTCAACAAATATTCACTAAGCATCTACTATGTATCAGGCACTGCTCTAGGACCAGGAATACTAATGAACAAAATAAACTCAGGGGGAGGGGCAATAAGACAAACAAATATACAGGGGAATAGGGAATGTTGGGGTAGGAGTTGCCCTTTTATTAGATTAGAAAAGACCTCTTAGATAAGGCGGTATTTGAGCAGATACTGAAGGAAAGAGGGCATAGACCATGCATATATCCAGGGAAAAGTGTTTCAAGCAGTAGGTACAGCAAGAACAAAGGCTCGAAGACAGGAGTGGGTTTCCCTTGTTCAAGGAATTACAAAGGCTGAAGTAAGAGGAAGAGAAGTAAATTAGGTCAGAGAAGTGACCAAGCCAGAGAGTAGGGCCTGTAGATCACTATAAAGATTCTGACTTTAAGTGATACAAGGAGCTACTGGAGGTTTATGAGCAGAGGACAGACATTATCTGCCTTATGATTCAGAAAGATCCCTCTGGATGATATATGCAGAACAGTCTGTTTCAGGGTGGAGTGGGAGTGGGGAGAAGGGGAAAAAGGTGCCAAGAAGACCACTTAGCAGGTCATAGCAATGATCTGGATACAGATGACAGCGACTTGAATGAAGTCATCAAAAGAAGTAACCAGTCTAGATATATTCTCAAGGTAGAGCCCATAGACTGCTGGTGGATGTGGGGTATGAGGAAAAAAAAGAGGTATTTAGAAAACCTCCAAGATTTTTGGCCTATGCCACTAGAAAAACAGGTGCCAATTACTAAGATGGGAAAAACTGCAGGAGGAACAGGTTCAGACATGTCAAATTTGAAAGAGCAGATGATGATATCTGGGTGGAGATGTCAAGTGGGAGGCTGAACACACAAGGCTCGAGTTCAAGAAGAGATCCCGGCTGGATAAACAGTTAGGACTCAAGGGCAATGCAGATGGCATTTAGAGCCTAGAGGAGATTCCCTCCACTGGAGGGTGACTTGTGATCCAGAGAAGATGAGGTCTGAACACTGTGCACTGGGGCCCCCCAATGCTTAGAGGTGGTTGGCACTTCAACGGTCCTCAGACTGTTATAAAAATGAGAAAACGGACCATGACTTAATAAATGCAGCTTAGTAGACAAAGACTCTCAAATCTTAGTATTTTTTATCTGGTTTTACAGATGAAGAAACGGAGACACAAAGAAGCCATCTGCCTAAGGTCATCCGATTAGTGGCTGAGCTTAGATCTGAAGTCACGCAGCCGAGCTCCAGCGGCTGCAGTCTTCATGACGAATGTGATTTTGCCTCTTATAACACAAGGGTCAAGAACCAGGCTCTAGAGTCAGATTGCCTGCCTCTATTAGACTAATTACAAGCTCTGGATACTTAGACAAGTTATTTAATTTTCCTTGCCTCAAGTTTCCTTTTTTTTTTGTAATATGGGGATAATAGCAGTGCTGACTTCAGAGAGCTCTTGTGAGATAATCCATATAAAAGCACTTAACACAATACGTGGCACACAGTAAACATTCAGTAAATGTTAGTTATTATTACTAATAAAACAGAGGGGGAGAGTCCTTTTAAAGGGCTCTTTTGCTGTTTAAAAACTGCAACCCACAGAATTAAAGTATGCTGTCTCTCCCCAAATCAAAATCATATTACATACTTTTAAGAACCTCATTATGAAAAAGGGGGTCAGCGTGTTTCAGTTTCTTTAGCCATGAAGTAGCAAGATAATAATAGTACTCATTCCTAGGTTTAAACGACATATGGTAAGTACCCAATACCACATAAGAAGTAATAACAGTAAATTTATCCCAGATCTCTCTGGAGTGAGCTGTAGGCGAGGGAAATATGGTGGAGGAGCTAGGCAAAGAACAGACAAAGCTGCTTCAAGTGCCTAAAACTTTGCAGAGGCCTGTTCTGAGGCTCAGTGCCTTAACCCAGTGGCTCTCAAATCTGGTCTGCAGACAATTCAAAGGGCAAGGGACCACCCCGACTCTGCTTGGTTCTCCAATGAGAGATTAACAGATGTGTGAAACAAAGCACTAATTCGTGTTGCAAACTCAAGTACAGATATGTCATTTTATAGGCATGAATGGGAAAATAATACCCATCTAAAGCATCCGGCTGGTCCTTTGGAAACCATTCCAAGACCTCTGGTTTCAAGAGACTCTTCCACCAGGCCTGACAGAGGAAGTGGAGCTGAATCAGAGGCTGAAGCACAGGGAGCCTAGTGAGGTCTCCAGCTTCTACCACCCCTTCACAAAGACACAGATCTTGGCCCTGATTTCTTCCCTCTCACTAACAGGTACATAGCGAAGATGCGCTGACCTTTCACTTTGATATAGAAACAACTGCTGCTGTTCTGTAGCACCCAGATCAAAACCAGAGACAAAACACTGCACACACCTCTGATCCATTGTGATTTGGAAGTGCATTGTATAAGTGTCCTTTGTTATCATGACCTTTCATGTGACTTTTGAGACTGTATTGAGTGCTGAATGTTTTCTCACAGCCGTTACTGGGGCAGAAAAAGGGTCGTTCACCTGCGAGAATGACAAGCAGTGTTAAGTTTACCATAAAGTCATTTCACTGGATTAAGACATCTACTATTTCCTAAAAGAGGACAGTATAATAAATATTCTTATGAGAGTTCAGGTAACAATTGTTATAAGTTAATTACATGTTAATTATCTCAGTCCTAAAACTTAACGTAGAGGAAAGCACTGAGAATTGCCTGCTCCTGGGAAGTTTAAAGAAACTGGTTTTTTCCCCAGGTGTGTTTTTTTTTTGAGTGTCTTTGTATTGGTTTCATTTCTTAAGGTTGGATTCCTGAGTCCAACGTTTAGATCCTTCTACCTCTGAAAGTCAAACATTATAGGTGAAGGCTAAGGCTCACTCCCTCTACAAAGCTCTCTATAGGTCTCAACGGAAACAGATTATTTATTGGCTCGATGAAGGTTAAAACAAAAAATAAATATTAACCTAAACTCACCAGTATGTGTACGGACGTGAGTTTTAAGGTGGTGGCTTGCTGCAAATGCTTTTCCACAGCCATCATGATCACACCTAAATAAGTGGTTTAAGCAAAAGGAAACAGCAGTCATTAGTTAACAGACTTTCATCTTCATCATCTCTTATAAATATAAACTCAAACCAAAACAAGATCGTATCAATGAAATTGGTTTTAGAGATGGGAATGATGACAGGTCCAGTCCCTGGAAAAGTTAGGCGACAAATGTGAGATCAGAGGAAGCTGATGGCCCAGGATAAGTATTTCTTGTCCTATAGGTAAGGCACATGTTGAGAGACCTGACAATAAAAACCTTTTGATGAATTACTTAACAGAATTCTATTGACAATAAGATCACATTGGAAAACCTAGGGCCAGTGCAGTATTAGAAATATCAACAGTGGATACAGAGGCTCTCGTATAGGCATGGAGCCTGAAATAGTAACACTAGAACAAAATCAGGACATATTGGCTATAATAACTTATCTGTAATCTTCAGTGTCTACTTCAAATCTACTTCTTCCTCTTTTATTTTCTTGATAACCAGAGCCAGAAGTAATTTTTCTCTCCCCAGAACACCTAAGGCATTTATCTACACACTTCTTTTATGGCACCTGTTATTTCCAATCTTGTTTTATCTCCATTGTATACATTTGCTATCCGTTCTCCTAGATTGTAAACTCTTTGACAGCGGGATCCATATAGTTCTTTATGTTTGCTGTAGTTCTTGCACATAGCAGACATTCAGTTACTATTTATATGAACGAATGCATTTTCTTTTAAGTCAAAATATTTTATTTCTTCAAATAGAAAGCTTCTTTAAAGCATTTCACTTTTTAATTATATGTAGTAATCATGTCTGAGGCCCCATCTAATAGCCAAGAAAAATTAGTAGTATTAATTATCACAAAAAATACACACAATTGAATAGAAATTAGAGTCCCCTCAACAGCCCTAAAGGGACATAAGCGTGATAGCATCTGGAGACTAACCAACTATAATCTAAATACTTTTGCTTTTAGAGGGGCCATGACTCAGAAATACATCTGTAATTTTAAAACACAATTACATTTAATTGGTGTTTAAAAGTTGACTATCCCTGAAGACTTTTCAATTTCTTGGTGTCCTAATGAGGAGAGGAGTGATTTAAGAAGGTAGCATATTTAATGCCACGTATATAATAGCAATTTTTCTTGTCAGAATTCAAAGACATCGTTTAGGAACAATTTTCAGTAATACATCTTTATTATATTTAGGGGGAGTCTTTACAAACTGATGATCTCATTAAAAACATCACATAATCATCCCTAAGTTGTTTTTCAATCCCTACTGAATACCTAGAATTATGTTACATGCTATGAACACAGAAGAAAGTATACGATTTAAGCTTAAACATTTAGTATAGATGCATAGGGGCGGACAGATGGCTCAGTTGGTTAGACTGCATGGGATGGTGGGCTGTGCCCCCTGCAACTAAAGACTGAAAATGGCAACTGGACTTGGAGCTGAGCCCTCCACAACTAGATTGAAGGACAACGACTTGGAGCTGATGGGCCCTGGAGAGACACACTGTTCCCCAGTATTCCCCAATAAATCTTTAAAAAAAAAAAATCAGAAAGACTCTAATTCTGATTTTTAGGGGTTCGTTATTAAAAAAAAATGTATAGATGTATATACATATGCATAAATCAAAACACACAGATAAAAACGGATGCTCCTATATGTTTGTGTTTACACAAGACATATTACAAAGGAACAACTAAACAGTAACAAAATGAAATACCTGTACCACTAGACTAAATTTCTTACCCTTCATTTCCCCCTTTGTCTCCTATTCTTCTCACCTTGACTCTTAGGTAGGTATCCTTTCCCCTGTGCTCAAAGCATTTCCCCTGTGCTCAAAGCACTCTGGGCATCTCAGTCGCAGATACTGTCTGTTTACTTGTGGGGTTTTTTCCCACCAGACTAAGTTGCTCAAGAGGAGAGCCTGTGTCTTAGCATTCCTCTAGCACAGATAAAAATATCTACCACATAAGTGAGTTTCAATAAATGATTCTTCAAAATAAAGCGGAAAACGAGTCAAAAAGCCATCGTCCACAGAGTGAGGACGCTCTCGGAATCCATACCTTCCCTCCAATCTGCAGTAGTTGGTGAAAGCTGTCCTAGCGAGAGCTAACACTGCCAAAGAACTGGGGAAGGGAATTTTCTTTCCATTTTGAAAAGTTTTAGAGTACATCAAGATAGCCAGCTGAAAGCTGGTCAGTGACAAATAGAAAACAGTAAGTAAGACCTACCGAAATGGCTTTTCTCCTGTATGGGTTCGAATGTGCTTCCTCAGATCACTGAGTGTGGTGAAGTACTTGCTGCAGCCTTCAGATTCACAGTTAAACGTTTTCCCTGTGTGAAGCCTCTGATGTGCTTTCAGCCTGTAAGACATCCCAGAGAAATTCCCTTTGTTATAACGTACTACAGAGCCTCCCTGTGTCAGCTTAAATAGGTTTCAGGATCAAGTAAGCGTAGGGCAAATAAAATCTTTTATGAGAGAAGAAAGTGATTTTATTTATGGCTAAATAAATACTGAAAACAGATCTAACAAAAAATAATATATATTGGAAATAAATTAATTCCATTGGAAGAATGGGCTTTGGGGAAGGGTGCCATGTATGATGGAGATGGGGGAAGAGGAAATAGAGCTAAATCCCTAACTTACATAGTGGGAAGTCAATATCCTAAAATGGAAAAATCAAGAAGGAGCAAAATAAGCCTAATACTTAAAAGCATGGAAGTAAATACAACAGTATTAATATTAAGCTAAAAAAGTAGAAATCAGTTGCAAGTGAAGGGGGAGAAATGAGGTACAACAAACCTTGTAAAACTACTCTGTAACATTGAGCATTTATAACTTTGTTAAAAATGATTTTAAAAGATGAACAAAGATCAAGTGCATAAAAATTCTATATCCATAATATATTAGTATCCAAAATTTCTTACTCCAAGAGAAGTACATAGCATAGTGGTAGTATGAGCGCGGCTCGAGCCAGTCCGCCAGGGACTCAAACCCTGGTCCCCCTTTTACTAGACGGGGGGCCTTGAGCCAGTTACAAAACCTCTTTGTGCTTGCACTTACTTGTCAGCTGCTGGGAGGACGAGCACGCAGAACAGTGCCCCGGAGGCAGTGAGTGCCTTTTAAGGGCTAGCTATTGTTACGTTTGTTATTTTATACCCAATGTTGAAGACAAATATGTCTCATACAAATGGTGGAAAAATAGCTACTGAGCGGACCACTCCCCATTTCTCAGGGTGAAAAGAAGTTCAAAGTGAGATAGGGAAGAAAATGACAGAAGCCTTAGTACCAAGATTCTGAGCCAAGAGGAGACAGTACTCTCTCTATGCCAAATACTAAAATCCCCAAGCCAGCATAGAAATACAAATTCAAACACAAATTACTATCACTTTTCAACCCACCCAATATAGGTCAAAATGTTTTTTATAGTTGTATTTAATCAGATCATTACCCTTTTTTCTTTTTTTTTAACGAGGGCACAGCTCACAGTGGCCCATGCGGGGATTGAACCAGCAACCTTGGTGTTATTAGCACCACGCTCTAACCAACCGAGCTAACTGGCCAGTCCCATATGTCAATCTTTAAGTAACAAGTTCCTCTAATGAATTTTAAACAGTTGAGCCTAGTTGTGCTCTTGGAAGCCCTGAAAGGGGACATGTGCATTGTGCGAGGAATGCGCACTCTGCCGTCATGACAGTCAGGGTCAGAGGCAGCAGCACAGCGGGAGGAGAGGCTGACCTGTACAGCGTGTTGAACGCCTTCTCACAGCCCTGCACGTCGCACTCGAATGGCTTCTCCTTGGTGTGCACTCGCACGTGGATCCTGAGGCTGTAGGAGGTGAGGAAGGCCTTGCCGCAGCCCTCCTGGTTACACACAAACGTGTACTCTCCTCGGTGGGTCTTCTGGTGCGTGCGCAGGTTGCCTGCTGTGCTGTAGGTGCGGGGACAGCCCTCAAAGGTGCACTGGTACCGCTTGACCTGGCAGACAGACGACACCTCATCAACAGGACAGAAGAGCCGCCCAGGGCCTAACTCCCCCCAGAGCTGGCTCCCAGGAGATGTGAATGGAACATAAACACAGAAAACTACCTCTACCAACAAGTGGGGATATCTTCCCATTGATCAAATCACACCTGGACAACAAATGAGTAACGGGACAGATAAGCGTAAAGGTCAATATTCTTTTTTTTTTTTTTTTTAAGTTCAAAGTTTTAATCCGCATTTGAACAAGTGCTGGGAAAAGCAAACTTTGGCCATAGTAAGTAAGCCCTGCTGTTGTAGGCCACGAGGGGACCAGCTCGTGCCCCCGGGTACCCCGACTCGCTCCACACTTCCGAGCGGCACCTTCAGATCACGCCCTCGCACTCCGATTGCTCGGGAGATGAATATTCTAAGTGAACATAAGAAGGGTGTTTTTAGACTCTAGTATACATGTGTCCTCTAAAGGTGGGCATATACTGTTACAGTTACCTATATTGAAATAAAATTTTGACTTTGTTTTAAGGCTTGATTAAACATCCTGCCTATGGCACTATATCTTGACTAAAATGGACCAATGTTAAATCGTGTCTAAAACATACTGAAATTTATATACTCAGTCATAGGTATATACATATAGCTCAGTTATACACTACATAGTTTGCACTGAATATTTCCAAGTCTACACAATGAAAATAATGTTATCATGAATTTCTTGGAATATCTGGCAAAATGACATTTCTGAAACTGCCCGCCTCCTGGTTTCCTTTCACTGCCAAACTTCCTGAAGCGGTAGTTTTCACCTGTGCCTCCATTTCTCTCAACGCCAGGCATTCCTTACCACTTGGCAAGCTGCTTCCCTGTATGAAATTATTCTCTTGAACTTCCTGGTGGTCACACTGTTTCATCCTTCCCCACTTTCTTTCTTTTTTTAAAATTTTTATTGGGCAATATTGGGGAATATAGTGTTTTTTTCCAGGGCCCATCAGCTCCAAGTCGTTGTCCTTCAATCTAGTTGTGGAGGGCACAGCTCAGCTCCAAGTCCAGTTGCCGTTTTCAATCTTTAGTTGCAGGGGGCACAGCCCACCATCCCATGTGGGAATTAAACCAGCAGCCCTGTTGTTCAGAGCCCACGCTCTAACCAACTGAGCCACCCGGCTGCCCTCCTTCCCTACTTTCTTTCACTATTTGCAAAAATATCTCAGGGAGGATGCCTTGTCCTTCACCACATAGTAATTCCTTGGGGCTCTCTTTATCTTCCTTTAACCTCTAAATGGGGGTTTGTTCCAAAACTTAACTCTCACCTCCCAAACCTTCCCCATCTCTACACTGGCACAGGGGAAGCAGCATTAGACTTGGCT
Organism: Rhinolophus sinicus; assembly: GCF_057876585.1. Lineage (NCBI taxonomy): Eukaryota > Metazoa > Chordata > Mammalia > Chiroptera > Rhinolophidae > Rhinolophus > Rhinolophus sinicus. The sequence goes on from NC_142514.1 coordinate 26,355,953, forward strand.
GGAGAAGACTGAATTCTGGCACTTACGCTCAAGACTTGGAGCAAGTCACTCGGCTTCTCTGAGTTTCAGGTTTTTTATTTCTAAAATGTGGATATTAATACCTGCCCTGACTGTCTCCCAGAGCTTCTGAGTAGAATAAGGTAAGACATTTGTGAAGATACTTTGCAAATTCTCTGATGCTCTATGTAGCAGGGTGCTAGTATTGTCTACTCTTCGGCTTTAGCAAACATCTTTACCCTTTGAACCTAACCTTTCTCCAAAGCCGCAGTCCCTATACCCAAATACACTAGTGTTACTCATTCAATAGTTACTGAACTTCTGTGTCCCAGGCAACACGCTCGATTCCACAGATAAAAAAAGTAATTAAACAAGACTAAAACCTCTGCTTCTGAGAAGTGCCAATTTGAAGGAGGCAGACATGCACAAATGATTACCTATTGTGCTGGGCCTGACAACAGATACATGACCAAGGTACTTGGGGAGCATGAAAAAGGGGAAACGTCATCCCTCTCAGAAAGACTGAAAATCAGTGAAGGCTCAGTGGCTGGGGTGCTCTCTGAACTGAGGGTGTTTTTTTGCTTGCCTATTTGTCTATTTTTTAAGGATAAACTTAAAAGGTGTTCTGCAGACAAAGTAGGAAGAAGGACATTATACACTAGCATAGTTTCCACTGAATATTTTCAGGTCTACAAAATGAAAATAATGTATCATGAATTTCTTGGAGTATCTGGCAAAATGACATTTCTGAAACTGCCAGCCTCTTGGTTTCCTTTCACTGACAAACTGCATGGAGAGATGAATAAGTGTGCTGGCCCAGTGAACCACACACACATTTACAGTATGTAAAAGACTGGAAGGAGAGCAATCTGGAAAAATAACCCCTTCCTTAGTTAAGCTGCGGAGTAGAGAAATAGGACAATGGAGAGCCATCAACAGGTTTTAACGAGACAGAACACAATCAGACCTGTAGGGGTGATCTTTCTGGTAGCCTTGAGGACGATGTACTGGAAAGATAAGAGAGTAGAAGAAGGGATAGGATTAAGAGAAGTGGGACAACAATCCAGAGAGAGATGAAAAGAATGTGAACTAGGGGAAGCGATAGTGGACAACATGAGAGATGAATTCCAGAGAAATGCAAGGGGGAGAAATGACTGGCTATACTGACAACTGGATGCTGAGCTCAGAGTAGGAGAGGTCAGGGAGAGGCCAAGTCAAGAGCAACCCCCAAGATTATGGCCTGGATGACTAAACAGATGGTCACACCACCAATCAGGGGCTGGACGGAGGTGGGGGAGAGATGATGAGTTGGGTTTGAGGTGCTGCCTGGCAATGTCTAGTAGCCAGTCAGACATATAGGCTGGAAGCTAAAAAGAAAGTCTACAGCTGGCTTTCCCTGTGTATTAGAGCAGGCATAGGTTCCAGCCCCAGCTGCCACTTACTGGGTAACCTTGGGAAAATCACAGAAGTTCACCAAGCCTCACTTTCCTTATTTATAACATGGAGGAAATAAAAATCTATCTTTTTAGAGTTGTTGTAAGAATTAGGAATAATTTGTGTAAAGCATTTAAATACAGTGATTGGCATAGAGCAGGTACTGAATAAATAGCTCTTGTAACAGCACAAAGACAGAGCCCTGAAAATCACCAATGTTTAAGGCACTGATAAAGGAAGAGAAGCCACTGATAGGTGAGTGGGAGAAAGGGTTGGGGAAATAGAGAAGCAAAGGAGAATAATGTCACAAAAGCCAAGAGAAAAAGGGTCTCTAGGAAACAGAGAACAATCAAAATGTTAAATGTCAGAGAAAACAAGGAAGATAAGAGCTGGGGAAACTACTGGATCCAGCAGCTGGAATTCACAGAAGACTTAGCAAGGCTAGTTTTAATGGCCTGCTGGGGTCAGAAGTCTGAGTGAAGATGACTCAATGAAAGGTGAAGTGGAGGGAGAGACTAGAGGTCGGGAGCAGCAGCAAAAGTGGACTTTTGAGTTGAGGAAGTGTGTTGACTCGGTTTTTGTTTTTTAAGTAGGATAGGTCTTGAACCTATTTGGGAGGAGACAGGTCCTGGAAGAAAGAGAAGCTGAGGATCAAGGGAGGAACATAAAGAAGAGAGGGATATTTAATAGCCTAGGTAGAGGGAAAAGCTTCAGGTAGGAAGAGAGACACTGCATTTCAGAGAACAGTTATGAGATAAGTATGGGAGTGGAGGATGTTTCTGTAATGAGCCAAACAGTACGTATTTTAGGCTTTGTGGGCCATGCAGTCTCTGTTACAACTATTCAACTCTGCTGCTGTATGTGAAAGTAGCCATAGACAATATACAAAGGGACAAGCAAGGCTGTGCTCCAAAAAACTATTTATGGACAATGAAATTTGAATTTCCTATCATTTTCATATATCATGAAATAGTGTTCTTCTTTTGATATTAAAAAAAATCATTAAAAAATGTAAAACCCATTCTACAAGAACAGGCATCTGGATGGGTCTGGCCCGTGGGGCTGGGGAAGGGAGGGGCCCTGACTCTTCCCTCTCCCCTCCCACTCCTCTCATCTACGCAACCCTCAGTATGATTTTGCACAAGTCTTTAGGCTCCTCAGGCAAGTGCTCTCTCACCTACACATTCCTGACCCTTCCCTCTGCCACACAGGACGTGCTGCAGAAACATCTGTTGAATTGAATCACTGACCCACTAGGCCAGGCATCCTCATGTTTCAGTGCGTAGTTTTGAAGCCATTCATTGCCAGATTTATTCTAAAACAGTGTTCTACACATGCCTTCACTCTGCTTGAATGAGAAAGTCCCAATTCCTTCGCCTGATATTCCAGGTCCTCTTCCGTCGTCTATCACGTGACTCGAGTACAACAGCAGGCTCTGTCTAGGCCTACGGGCAACAGCACACCCACCCCCTTCCCTAACTGCAACACTGAATTTCTACTTTGTGTCTCTGCTCTCTTCGTTCTCTCTACTGGGAATACCTGGTTCCTTTCTTCGCTGCTCCTCCGAGCCTCTGTGTCTTCAGTTCAAGCTACGCTACCTCTAAGGCCCTCCACAATCACTCGGTGTCTAAGGGACAGTGTCCTTCTCGGAATTCCAATAAGACTTACCTATACCACTCACTGGACACCTAGCTTACATTGATAATCAGCCTTTCACGATACATCTGGATTTCTGCCAGATGGAGATTTCAAAATAATCACTGACCAGGAAGGAGAACCAGGACTGTGAATGCTGCAATACAGAAATCCGCCTGTCTCAACCACAGAGCTTACGACTACAGCAAATGGTAAGAGCAGAATTTCATTCTTAAGATGCTAGAGCAGTTGATAACTTTATAGGTAAGAGTGCAATCAATAATTAACTACCCCCCCCCATCTCCCTGCCCTGCCAATCCCTACTCCCATCCAGGGTTTTTACTTGGCCAATTCAAGCTCCCAACAAATGTTCTCAGAAACTCTTTCCTGACTGACTCCTACCCTCACCCCAAACTAGAATAGGTATTCTTATTACAGGTTATCATAGCTTCCTCTATTTCTTTCAAGCACATAATACCATTAATATTAAAAAGCTACACAATTAAACAATTTACATCATTATCTATTTAGTCGCTAGGCACAGCATTGGCTGAAATGCAGGAGGCACTAAGTAAAGGTGTGTTGAGTTAGATAAATGAATGAGTGCTCTCCATTTGGACTACAGGTTCCATGAGATCAGAGACCACATCTGTCTGTCCACTGCCACCGCCTCAGGGACCAGCCTTGTGGAGAAGTGGCACTCGATTCATATTTGTTGAATGACTAAACAAATGAACACCATAAAAGCAGCAGGACTTAATGCTGAGGAAAGTACACAAAGCCTACAGGAACAGAGTTTCAAGGACGAGGATGAACTAGGTCAAATGCAGCAGAGATGACAGATAAAGCATTGCTCAGATTCAGCCGACTCACAAGGTCATAACTGCCCCAGCAAGACGAGCCTCATTGAGGAGTAGGATCAGAAGCCAGAATGGAATGGGCTGAGAAGTCAGGGAAAAGCAAGGAGATGGAGACAATGAATATAACTACTCTTTCAAGAAACTTGGCTGAGAAGAAAGATACACAAGAGAGCAAGTTGGGCGGGGACACAGACTAGGACGGTATTTGTATTTAAATATGGCAGAGACCGCTGACTGTCAAAGCAAATGCCTGCTCCCCATATATGCTGAAAAAAACGAATAATCTCTCACCGTACCTGGAGGGAGCAGTAAATGCAAGTCGCTATTCTTTCAGAATCATTTTTAAACAGCACCAAATTTCACAAAAAGGGAAAACTAAGCCTCCTCAAACTGGATTAGAACAGGAAGTTGCAAAAAACGTGTACGTTTTCATGGTTACATAGAAGAGGTATTGCCACATGCGGTACATTTAAATACAATTAAGGTTTTTCATGCATGCATGCATTCAAAAAAATATGTTTCAGGGATTATACTGTCCCAAGTGCTAGGAATACAGAGAAAATAGCCCCGGCGCTCAAGGAACTCAAAGTCAAGAGCAGAATCAAACAAACAAACTGACACAAACAATATGGTATGAGAATATGGATGTCAAAACATAGAGAAATACAGCGAACAAGCATCTGACTTACCCTTGGGGATGACTAAGGAAAGCTTCTTGAAGGAGGTGATATCCAAGCTGAATTTAAACAACTTAAGGGAGGGGTGACACATGATTAATTTGCCTATTAGAGGACCTACAACATGACCAGAATGTCACTGAAGATTCCATTGGATAATAAAACATGTTTCTCCAAAAGAGTGTAAGAACTGCATCATTTTAATTTTCCTACATGGTCTCAAAACAGCTGTCAGTCACGAAGCTCAGGACCTGAGAGAGCACAGGTGAGGCTCGCTGAGGACGGGGGCAAGGATGGGAGTAACGGGCAGGAAGCATGAGCTTTCAGAGAACTGATGTCGATCTGCAAAGTGTTCTGAGAATAGAGAAATATTTAACAAAGATGATTGCCCTGTTAAGTCAACAGAATCCGAAAAGGAAAGGTGAACGAGATAAGCAAAAATGAGAAAATGAAACCCTGGAACTCCAGGAGATACAAGCTTAAAAAAATTCAGAAAAGAAAAAAAGGCTGGGTTTCTGATGGAGAAAAAAGAAATGTGTCTGAGAGAACTGGACCCTACACACGTCAACAGCCCCACACTGAGGAACGGGAGTCTCTGATTCTGAGCACCTAGCGTATGAACATTCTTACAAATAAATGACAGGCTTGGACAACGAGGCTGTAGGGGCTGCCCTTCCCCCCCATTACTGGAGACTTCCCTTCCCTCTCCCCAGTACTGACTCTGTTCCTCTGCAGACACTGATCTTATTTCTTCTACTCCATAAAGTGCAACCACAGAGCTTGAAGTAGAAGAGCTCTGAACTGCCTTCCTCTCTGCACCAGGCCTGCCCCTGCTCACCACTAGAGCTGAATTCATACAGCTGTTCCCACCCCTCACCCCCGACCCTTACAGAACTACAGCCACGTGCTGCTCCTCCTTTCTTAGCCTTTTCCACAGCTAACAGGTCTCAGGGTCTGATTCTCCCCTGCCTTTGCCTTATGATAGGAAAGCATAGGCTTTGGCATTCAGAAAGTCCTCAGTTCAAATCTGAGGTCTATTACTTTTAACTGCATGTTTCTACAGCCTCGGTGTTTTCATCTGTAAAATGAGGGTTAACAGTACCTACATTATAAGATTGCTATGAAAATTCAATACAAAACGATATTAAAGCCCCTGACACCATGACTAGTACGTAGCAGACACTCAATAGACGCTAACTACCTCCCCCTTTCATCACTGCCACTGCCTGCATAAAAGAAGTCCTCATTCTTTAGCTGTAAGAGCCTCAGCTTTACCTGGTGCCCCAAATGCCCACAATGGAAGTAACTTTCAGTGGCTTGGTGCTAAGGAAGTCAAAATGAGCCAAGTATGAGAGCAGAAGATGACCTGTGGCAAGGGCTGGTGTTCGCAGAACCCCTGCAGTAGGACTACAAACCTGTTCTTATTTTAAAACATGGTTATAAATGGTGGTTCCCATTCCATAGTGGTATTAACATGACAGTTCAGCTAGTTAAAAATATCGGGACTGCTGCAGGCTGTCCTAGAACACACCAATTTATAACCTTGTTTTACGGAGAAAATGTTTTCCTAAGAGTTGCTAACAAAGACCATTGTAAACTCTTCTTAAACTAGAGATTCTCTCCATACCTCCTTTGAGAACCGTGTGGGCCTACGAGAAAGTACATGAGCATTCACTGAACCACCACGATGCATCAGACACTATGCTAAATGCTTCAGGCATATACCGTTGTATATTTATATATGAATAAATCTCATCTAATCTTCACAAAATGCAATGGGATATTTTTACTTCAACAAAAGTGGAAACAGAGCAGCTTGCCCAAAGGCACACAGCATATACCAAAACAAAGATGGAAGCTAGGTCTAAATTACCCCTTTGCAAATCACAGGAGAAACAAGTTTTAGAACAAGTTTGGTTTAAATAAGAGAAAGATGTAAAAATACAGGTTCTAACTCCAATGCTCTTCAACAGCAAAATTTTAGCCCTACCCAATACGTACAGCTGAGACGAAATGTAAAGCTGAGACCTGCTATCCCTGGAGCACCACGCTGGAAAACCAACGTATACACACCAGTACCCGTGTCCCTCTTGCAGGCCAGCAGCCTCGGTGATGGAAATGCTGATGACTGTGGACAGGTTGGCAGCACGCATGCAGGGATAGTGCTAGAAGAGCTTCCTCTACGGGGAAGCGGAAAACGCCTCCTGCCCCGGATTCCTACAGAACTTCGCACATACAGCCTCTAGCAGTCTCCCTACTGGATTCCAAGTGCTGAGGGCAGAATTTCTTTCCTTTCCTGATATTTGACAAAAGTAGATATTCAGTAAGAGCTTGTGGAAAGAATGAATGGATCCATAACACTAGAATTTCCAGCAAAAACAATCTCAGTCCTAGTTCTGAAAAGCAATTCTGTGGGCGTTCAGAAGGGAACCAGTAAAGAAATGGCACCGATGCAACAAAGTTTGGGAAACCACGGAAGGCATGAACCAACAACAGGAAACACAGCTTCTTAGAAACCTGGAGTAGAAAGACATTAAAGGAGCAACTCTTACGAATGCTGATCTTGAGCAGAACGACAGTATATTTGATTGGAAATGTTTCAAAGCTACCAAATCAACAGGTAGGCAGTAGTAAAACAGCAAGTCTGAGAATAAGATGCGTGAAATCAGAGTCAGAATGACCAGTGGCCCCGTGGAAGGAAAAGCTAATATCTGTAGCAAGGTTCTGGTTGGTTTATTTTTGCACAAGGCAAGCATGAAGGAAAAACCTGAAGTACTGTCATGCCCCACTTAACCATGGGATCCATTCTGAGAAATGCATCGTTAGGCGATTTCTTCACTGGCAAACATCATAGAGTGCACTTACACAGACCTAGATGGTACAGCCCACTACACACCTAGGGAGATGGTCTGAACTACTGTCCTAGGCTACAAGCCGGACACAAGATTACACCAGCACAAGAGAAAATGATGCAATCAAGAGGCGTGGTAAACATGAGATGAGGCTGCCCTGGAACGCAGCGGCATTGTGTTTTACAGCAAACATTTTCTCTTAGTAGAAATAGTACTCTCTAAAAAGTATACTATAGTAAATACTTAAACCAGTAACGTGGTCATTTATTATCATGAACAAGTATGTACTGTACATAATGACATGTGCTGTACTTCTCTACGACTGGCAGCGCAGGTGTGTTTACACCAGCAGCACCACACACACGTGAGTGATGCCTGGCACTAGGACATTACCATGGCTACGACATCACTAGGCAATCGTTTTTCAGCTCCATTATCATCTTATGGAACCACTGTCAGTGATAGGTCCGTCCTGAGGGAAACGTCGTTATGCGGTGCATGACTGTAATAGGTAAGCCAACTACACACTACAGAAAACAATGGAACAATCAGGGTAAACAGGAAAATCAGGCTAAAACATGACTCAGAAAATAAGCTGCTTAGGAAGCCAAGAAGACTAACTAGTTTTCAAATGATTTGATTTCTTAAGAGTAAGACCTGGGCATGGAGATGGAGAAAAAGACCAAGTTTTAAAAAATTTGAGGGGCGGGGGGACAAAGAAATCATAAAGTGTTACCATTCATAAACACTGGACTCTTCAGGCCAATTAAATGGATTTAAATGCCAAAAAAATAAAAGCAAAAGCTAAGTAAAATGGTGCTGTAGGAAGGCAAGTCTCCTGAATGCCTAGTCATCTGGCAAGATTTTCAAAGACTAAAAGCCACTGCTGCTTCTCTCCCAATCCCCAACCAACCCCACACCTATTGATTTCAAAAATAGTTACTAGCATCTTCCATGTCAGTCTCATGGATAGAATGGAAAAATGTGGCGGGAGGAAAAGCACAGTGAGCTAAATCCACAGTAGACTAAACAAAGTGCTCACAGCACCCTTGACCTTGTCCTACTCAACACGATTACCAGTGACGTGCAGACGTATGTGAATGGCAAACCAGGTTTGCAAGTAGTATGAAGTGGGAAAGTGACAGCTAATATCACTGATTGCATAATCATTCCCTCCCTACTATCTCTTCTGCCTAGATCAGCATTCCCCAAAATGAGTTCCACAAAACACTGACCCTGGAAATGAAACTGAAAATTGGTTTCCCAAATTCAAAACATTTAGAAGATTCTGCATTTCCTTCCTGCTCAGTTATTAGCACAGCAAGAGCTCTAATAAATCCTGCAATAAACCAACCTCTGTCTTGACTTGGTATTTCCCAAACATTTGCTCTTGAAACACTTTCAATAGTAATCATTAACTGAAGATGGCCTAAAGTTTAGGCCCTAAACTATATTCAAATTTTCTATGCTAAAAAGTGATTCAATCCCCTTGAGTTACTACTGTCTGATCACTCTTCTTCCTCTACCATATTAAAAAAAAAACACAAAAAAAAACCAACTTGACATTTCCTGCCTCCTGCTTCCTCACCACCCACTCACTTCATCACTTGAAATCTGGCTTCAGCCCGCAGTGCTCTACGGAAAGTCTTCTCCTGAGGTGATCAACTGCACAGACAGCAGAACTAATGGCTTCTCTTGAGCCCTCAATCCCTCCACAGGGTCACAAAGGAAAGTTCACACCTCTTGAAACACTCTTCCCTCAGCTTCCACAACACTGCCTTCCACACATTTCCTTAACTATGCGATCTTCTTCGCTTCCTCTTTCCCTTTCGAACCCTTTAGTTCTCAGAGCAACCCTTACTTCTCCTTTGAGTAAATTGCCCACAGTTTGAACTACTGCCCCTTCGTGGATCCACAATTCTACCCTGTTTCCCCGAAAATAAGACCTAGCCAGACCATCAGCTCTAATGCGTCTTTTGGAGCAAAAATTCATAAAAGACCCGGTATTATATTATATTGTATAAGACCCAATCTTATATTATAGTAAAATAAGACCGGGTCTTACATTAATTTTTGCTCCAAAAGACGCATTAGAGCTGATGGTCCGGCTAGGTCTTATTTTCGGGGAAATACGGTAATGCCAAGCCATTTCCTCAACTTTAGATTCTCATTTCCAATGGGCTTCTCAATTTGTTCACTTTACTTTTCTTCAAAGACTATGCATTCAATGTATTCCAACCTAACTCATCAATTTCCCCACCAAACTCTCTGTCTTATCTGCTTGATTCCTCTTATGGAATCGCCATTCCCAGAGGGTGTAGGGGGCAGCAGAATCAGCAGCTTTCTCCTCAGCATGCACACAGCACCATGAATATGCCTCTGTTAAAGTACCTATCCCAGTTGACTCTAACCACTTAACTCGCTACCTAGACATGAAGCTCCGTCAATCGTCTGTGTGGCCCCTACAGAGACACAGAAGCAACTCAACACACTTGGAAAAATGAATGAACCCTTTGAATCATACTCAACTCACGGCTCATTCTTCACACTCTAATAATATACCAAGTTCTCTCATACTTCAGCAGAAGCTCTGGAGTATAAGCTCTGGAGGCCACCATCCTTCATCAGACTCAAATGGAACCCCAAGCCAAAACTCCAACTATCTCCTACATTGGGCGATCAAGCTACCATTTGCTACCAGAGCAATCTTTCTAAAATGCTACTCGAACCACATAACTCCCTGGCTCAGGCACCTTCAGTGGTTTACCACTATTTCCAGAATACAGTCCAAACCCCTTAGCATCCTATCACTACTTTCCCTGTCTGGATCTCTGCTTACTCCCGATGTTCTAGTCCAGGGGTAGAAAACCCCACAGCCAGGGGGCCAAATTTAGCCCACTGCCTGTTTTGTAAATGAAGTTTTATTGGAACATAGCCAGTTGGTATTTTGGGCCACATAATTCTTTTGCTGTAGGGTGCTGTCCTGTGCACTATAGAATGTTTAACAGGATTTTTAGCCTCTGCCTACTAAATTCCAGTAGAGCTTCCCCCGTGTGACAACCAAAAGTGTCTCCAGACATTGTCAAATGTCTCCTGAGGACAAAACTGCTGCAGTTAAGAACCACCATTCTGGAGGTTTTTAAGTACAACAGCTAACAGTATGATGTCACTGCTAATAAAACAGACTGTGTAGTAATAGTAGCACAGTGTCCAAGAGAGAAGACTCACATAGTATTCAGTGCTAGTTGACTTAACACTTGTGAGATTGTGCTCAATTACAAATTTTAAGAGGAATTTGGAAAACCGGAATTCATACAATCAAGGCTGACCAAGCTGATAAGAAACTAGGGGAAAATGTCATAAGAGGGATGTTTAAGTTAATGGAGATATTTAGCCTGTACAGGTGAAGATGGGGAGAAACTCATGATCTTTTAAATATCTGATGGGTTGTCCTGCCAGAGGAAAGTTGACCTTGCTGTTCACCAGAAAGGCAGAACTACAAAGAGTGGGCAGCAGCTGCAAAAAAGCAGATTTTGGTTCTATACAATTAAAAGCTTTCTAACAATCAGAGCTGGCCAACAGATCTACTAAATTGAGCTATGAAACACTGTGCTCTCGTCATTCTAGAAGTGTTCAAGCAGAGACCAGATGGACTGATGTCAGAGATGCCATCAAAATTCCTGCATGGGGTGGGAGGTAGGACAAGACGATCTCCCCAGAGTTCCCTCCAGCTCTGAGATCCTGAGGCTAGCAAAGGAAAAGCCATATGTCATGAATAAAATGCCCCCGTTTCAAGACCTTAATTATAGCAAAAGTGAAAAATATTTTGCCAATTTACCCTGTTTGCTAACACCTTATATTTATCTAGTCCTTGACATTGCAACTACCAGTGATCTATTTTTCCTAATTGACTTGTAATCAGTTCCTGAATAATGTATACCACTACCTTTAAATCACATCTATTGTTTTGTTAATAATCACCACTAGTACAATTTGTACAAAGTTTTATAGTTTTCAAAGCACTGTGACATGCATTACCTTACTTACATTAGCTAAATATAAGCATGAAAACTTATTTTAGATAACCTGCTCAGTTAGTATCTCTTGCCCGAATTTTTTATGAAAAAAAGCTAGCCTTTATTATTCATTAACCATTCATTAATAAAGCATATTCCAACAAATACTCATCTCCAAAACATTTATACACAATCTAGAGGTAAGCCAAATCTAGTTACTTCAGCATCAGAAATATGGACTTACCTCAGTAAAATTTATATTTTATTTATGATTTGGGGAGGAAATTGTGAATAATTATTATTTAGTTGTCCCAAATTTCAATGTAGTCTTACAAACCAAAAGTTCCAGAAAGCAGTCACAACAAAACGTGAAGCAAATGTATTATTGACAAGCAAAGCCCCTGTAGCTCCTAATTCCAGCAACTTCTTTACTCCCCAGATAAAATTGCCAATAAGAGTTGTTCGTTTAAGGACTTTCCCCAAAGCCAAGCTGAGCCCTCACCCACTGCTTTACTTACTTCTTTACGTTTTGTTTCTGGACATTCCGACTGCAGAGTGAGGGTTGCACCTTCGATATTTCTTGGCATGGGCGTGGAACCAGGGTTTATTGTTAAATGAATCTGATCTGGTGAAATAATGTGTTGCACATAACCCTGGGACATTGCTTCATGATCTATTAGATGAAAGCCCTCTTCACCCCCTACTAGAAAAGGCAAGTGTTCTCCGCACTGTCCATCATCATCTTCATCCTCCAAAGTGCCAGGGTCCTGCTCAATAAGAACAGTTGTCCTATCATAAACAGTTCCAGATGAGGAAGGCACCAGTCCGTTTTTATCCACAAACCTGAGCATCTTGTCATCGGGGGTCAGCTCATCTTCCTCTGCCTCAAAGTAGATGACGTTGTTGTCTGGACTGTGTTCCCCCATGGTTCAATTGTGCTCAACTCAATTGTGAGAAATGGAAAGGTAATGATGACCTGTCTGCAAGAGAACAAAGCCAGAGTTAGAGCCATACCACAGGACCTGGGAACCTGTCCTCAGCTACCACAGGGATCTTTTTCCCTCTCATTTCAAGAGTTAAGTCAAAGTACCTGAAAAATCATCTTCCATGGAAATACTTTTTTTTAAAGTTTTACTTTGAAACCATCAAGTCATTTAAAAAGCAATGCCTTTTTAAAAAAATTGAAGTAATAAGTAGCAGTTCACAAGACCTTCCAAATGTGCCTTACTGCCAAACAATTTGAAGGTTGGTCAAAATACCTCAAGAGGATAAAGGGGCAAACTGCTTCAAGTCTGAGTGGCTATAAATCTTAAAAGTAAGGATACCCCACTCAAATATCCCCCAAATCAGAACATGAGGCAGTGCAATGTAGGGGAGCAAAGCTTTGGGGGCAGGATCACCTACCTGCAAATTCCAGCTTTGCCACTTACTACTTGGGGAACTTTTCTGTGCCTCCTTTTTCTTATGAGTAAGGTGGGACTGGTAATTCCTGTTCTCTCAAAGTTGTTAAGTGGAGTAAGAGATAATGTATACTGAAGCACAATGTCGGACAACAGTGATTTCATTCCCTCCTTCAAAGAACAGATGTGTCAGCCGCTGGGTAGAAAGTGTGATCCCTAATCAGGCATAGCTAATGAAAATCACGTTATCTATTTATCTCCTAAGACGTTCCACTAGAAGCCACATTTGTATAGTGTGCTCTGGGCAGTGAGGAAATGATGAGTCTTATTTTATTTCTAATGCCCCAAGCACAGTACACTGACACTAGGAGTTTAGGAGATGTCAGCTAAATTAATGAAAGGCCTGCAGATACACTTTCTTGGGAAAATATACTCTCTTGGGAAGATATGCTTACTTGGGAAAAATACCAAATTTGAAGCTTTCCTGCTGTGGAATAGTGATTCTACCTTTATCTGCAAACACACAGGTTCTACAAATATGAGTTCGGCAGGCAGAACACAAAATTTAAAAATAACCACCTCATCACCTTTAGTTTTCAGTCTGGCTTTGCACTTTATCTTTCTTTTCTGCTCTGGATTAGAAAGTGAACCTTTACGTAGTGGGGCGGCTCGACAGAAAGATAGTTACCAGAGACAGGCCAAGGGATCAGATCCGGCAGGAACCGGCCCGACCCCTTGCTCTGGCTTACGCAACCCGGTAGATGCACATTTCTCTGCATCTGAGAGGAGAGAGAACTGAGAGGAGAGAGAAGAGCAACGCTGGCCCCACTGGGCTGCCCAGGCACCACTGGCGGCAACGCGGAGACCAACTGTCCGGAACAAACAAGACCAGGAGGTTTGAGCATGGCAAACGAGGAGTACACACAGAGCACCCTGAGAGGAGACTGGGAAAAGCAACCTGTGTGGGATAGCTCCCAGCCCCGGCGACAAGGAAAAATCCGGACAGGTTTGGGGGCTCCCAGCCAGGCGAAGAGGGGCAGGGTCCGGGTCTCCATGGAAACAGGGGAGGGGGGCTAGATACCCATCCCCATGGAAACGGAGGAGGGGTGGGGTCCCTATGGTGACCGGACTGGGGTCTCTACTGGGAAATGCTTCAGGAGGGAGCCTAAGTCCCGCGCTCCCCGGAAAGTCCCCGGCCCCGGCCGCGTCTAGTTTCGCCTTTTACCTCCGCGGCTCCCGGCAACGGCGGCAGCGGCAGCTTCTCCCCTCCCCAGCGGCACCATGATTGCCCCCACCTTCCACGAACGTCACTTCCGCTTCCGCTTTCCGGAGGAAGGAGGAGATACCGGTTCCGCCTCTCCCTGGCGCTTCTGGTTGGTTAAGGCGGTGTGGGGGCTGAGCTCGAGCCTCCAATTGGCGAGTGGGAGGGGCGGGGCACCGCGAACGTCACCCGGCCGTGAGTCCGTCCAGCGCGGGGAAGTGCACGCCGCGTTCTTTCCCTTCAGGGATACGGGGTGTCACTCCCAAGACTGTACGAATGGAAAGGAGCTCAAATCCGTGCTACTCCACAGTAGCCTCAGTCCGGCTTGCGCTGGCCGTCCTCGCCATGGCAAGCACAACGGCAACGGGAAGGACCCCAGTTAGGTATCCGAATTCGGCTGGGACCCGCATGGGGAGCCTAGAAGGTTGTGACGTTCCCGCATTTCTCCCTCTGTGGTCTCAGCTTCCCCTCATCACCCATCAAAGTTAATTAACACGGCCAAGAGGGTCTAAGAAAGGAAGATTGGACCCGACTGGCAGAACGAGGGAGTATTTCTGTCCCAGCCAGAGCATACCGACGTCTCTTCTTACCCAACCCCGGCGCCCCATAAGCTCTTGTAAGACTCCCAACTCCCCGCCCCTCACACTACCCTTGCTGTCAGTCCCAACTTTTTGCCCCCCCCCGCAGAGAATTGGCGGCTCCCACCGGGATCTGCCGGGGTAGTCAACGCCACCTACTGGCTATTCCCTTTAACCGTTCACCTCGTTATTCTACTGGCCCGTATCTAAATCACCTTCTACTGGCCCGTAATCTAAATCACCTTCTTTCAAGTAGTGGTGTTCCAGAGCCCAAGAAGCTATTTTGCTTGTGTCTTCGTTATGCTCCTGTCTTTTCTAAATCCTTGGAAGATCTAGCTGTTAGAACTTCCCAGTAGCCACTGCGTGTTTTTACCCTAAGCTACTTCTCTGGAGTATTCACTGCAACAGCTCCCACAGATTAGATCGGGGGTCAGGGGGTTCAGGCCATGCCTGTACCATCTCTTGCTTGACAAATGGAAATAGTGACTGTACCCACCAGAAGCCAAGCAAATATTTCTTTGGCCCCTGACTAGCTGCCCCAATGCTTAAGCCACAAAGGTCCAGCTGCAGAGAGCTGCCATCACTTAAGAGATAAAAACATACAAATAACCACTGTTAAAAATACATTTATCATTAAAATATATTACACATATAAGAGAGGGGATGCATCATATACAGTTTGCCCAGAAAAATCCCACTTGTTTCATCAGAACACCAAATTTCTTCAGTATTTTCATTTTCAAGCCACTGAATTGCCGTCAGAGGCTGAGTGACCAGCCCCAGAGTTTTTGAGCCACATCTGAGTAGGCAAGGGGGTAAGGCTTCCATATACATATACATATATCTGCAGACGGAGTGCTGGAAGCATCTGGGATGGCTGTGGCCTGTATATCCAAGCAGCTTCCACTTGTGTTCTTGCTGTCCAACTCATTCTCCCTTCAAAACTCCAGTTTGTTCAAATATCTGATCATGGGGAGCTCTGCCCAGGCTACAGGGAAGGCACTGACTATGCACTGGAGGTAGGCAAAGTGAGCACAAGTGCAGTTACTTATACATTTTTAAAATTAAAAAAAAAAATAGAGCTCTATCTGTGTTAAATAACTAAAGTTGAACATCTGAATGTCAGTTTTATTGTGGTGGATTCTCCCCGCCCCCACCCCATGTCCTCACAACTCACAGCACTGAGCACTGAGTGTGAGCCACGGTGGGGAAGGACGACCTGGGCTCGGGAAATAGGCAGTTGCCATTCTTGCTCCCAAGTGGCCTCACATCCTCTTAAGGTCACTCTTGAACTGAAACAGGTGGGACTGGTAATTGACTGCCTCAGGTAAAATAGAAGAGACAGACAGGCTCAGGGTGAGTTGCAGAGGAACTGGTGAATAAATTCTTGAGCCTTCTTCTTCTCTACCATTTCAAGCTTTTGGTGACCAGCTGGGTTTCGAAGCAGTAAGCTGCCAAATATGCTAGCTGCATGAAAAACACAGAAAACAAACAATTCAGCAAAAGAAGGTACTACTTATTCTTGTGTTGTTAGGAGTGGGAGAGGGGCCCAGAAGCAAATTTTCTGCTTTAAAAAAACTATTTGAGGGCTTGAGATTTAAGTTTTACTACGGTGGACTTGGGACCTTCCTCAATGATATTTTTCTCATAATGCGTCTCTTGGCAACAGACATTTGGTTGCTTACCTAGAATATTCTCATCCAAATGATTTTTTGCTGAATTTTTCAGCAGTTCTTGCAAAAATGCCATCAAGTAGTGGAAAACATTTTTGTGGAATGTGGGGAGAGTAGAAATGACCTGAAAGAGAGAAAACTGGGATTTATCTTTTCATTCATTCATTTATTTGTCAAGTGCTTGCTATATTCCAGCAACTGAGTACATGATCCAAGTACATCAATAAGACTATGCACAGAAGACCTTGATCATTTACCACTTGGCACAAGTGCCAGGAGAGAAGCACAGATCAAGTGCTACATGAATTTAGATGTCAAACTTCTATGTGCTCTCCAAAGACTTAAGGGAATAGAGGACATTTTAGTTGGGTCTTGAATATAAGACAAAATTGGACTTATAAAGGTAAGGACTAGGCATTTAGGGCAAAAGAAAGTGTGAAGGAAACAGTGAGGTAAGGAGAAAGAACACATTTAAGAAGTCATTTTTGGCAGAAGCACAACTGTTTGAACAGGCACTAGGCCTGGAAGGCATCAGGCTAGAATTCAATGAGTACTCCAGCTATCTGCATATCAAAATCAGTTGGGAAGCTTGTACAAAATATATTCCAAAAGAGATTTCAATTCAGTGGATGTGGGCTGAGGCTCTAGGACCTGTATTATTAGCAGGCTTTCTAGATTATTCTGCTAAGGTCTGTTATATATGTGAGCAACTAGAGTAGATCATAAAAAGTCTTGAATATTTAAGACAATCAATGGCAACAGAGAGCCAATTATGGTTTTTGACCAACAGTACTATGACAGCTTTACAACACAATCTAATGGCAGTATGCAAAACAAATCAGCAGAGGGAGAGGCCGAATGCAGTTTTGAACCAAGGTAAGTGGAATAAGAATGAAGAAAAAAAGATGGGTGACAGATCAAGGGGACTGGGTATGTGGGAGGTAAAGACTGTAGGAGTCAGAAATGACTCAGGTTTCTGGGTTGAGTCACTGCAATTGAGGGTGACGCCATTAAAAGAAAAAAAGGACATGAGAAGAACAGGTTTGGGAAGAGATGGAACTACGTTTCTAAGACACTTCATTTGAGGGGCTGCGATCACTGTCCCCACAGGCTCCATGAAGCCTGGGGCTGCAACATGTGTCCGCTGATGCTCAATGCTTCCCCTCACCTGTTTACTTGCTGTGTAGTTGCCAGAACACTCCAAGCAGTTATGGTAGGCACTATAACAGATGACGGGCTCTGGCAGGCTTTCCAGGAAAAGCAGCAAGGCTTCGGCTACGGAATGATTGCTAATGGCTTTTGGCCCATCATTAAGGAACAGGTAGGTGATGCTGCTGCCCATGGTTAGGAAAAGGCCCAGGAGCGAGCACATGCCAGAAGTGCTGCCCGCCCAGTCAGGCTTTCTGCTCAGAGCTAGGACGCCAGCCTGACACCTTGAAGGGGCCAAGCTGTTTGTCAGCTTAGCTGGGCCCTCCTGAGTTCCCGCTATATTGGCTGCTTAAAGTTGTAAAGTCTTCTCTAGGTAAACTTTAAGAAGAACATGATAGCTGAGGACACAGTATCTGATTTGAGCCTTAAAATACCGGTGGTTCCAAAAATGTGTAAACACATGACATGTATTCATCTTTTGTTATTGGTATATATTGAGTATTGCAATTTTAATACAGCTCTTTCCTTTCTTAAAATGTGTATACATTGTTTTGGAACCCTCTATATTCTTTCCTTTCTCTCGACTCTCATACTCTCTCTCTCCTTCTCTCTCTTTCTCTTTCTCATTCTCTCTCTCTCTCTCTCTCTCTCTCTCTCTCTCTCTCGCTCTCGCTCTCGCACACACATCTGAAGGATACGGCGATTACTGAGGATATCGATCATTCCAGTATCCAAACAGTCCCTGATATGCTCAAATTCCATCCTTAGGCCTGGCTGCTGAAACAGATCTTCCTGCAAAAGAGAAAAAAGTCATAAAATAATTATATTCTTAGAAAATCAGCAATGCAGAGAACAAAAAGCAGCAGTGTAATGAGGCCTCTGCATACCCTGCTAGACAATCTGATTTTGGCTAATGAGTAATAATTCATCTGCAGGCCTTCCCAGGCACGCTCCCACAACAGGTCTTCAGAGTGATAAGACATCTATTATGAAACTATGGGTAGGGAGTACCACACACAATAAGATTCAATATAAGGCAAGACTCAAAAGCAGCTATGTTTCCTGCGGTGTTATAGAGGGATTAACCAGAAAAAGGAAAACCTGAAGAAATTATATCATTTATAAGACGGAGAAAACTGAAAGGCACCTTAGTGCTTTGTGAAAACAGGATTATGACAATAAAGGTATTTCCGGTAGTCCCAGAGTACTTTATATTCATTTAGTAAAATGACTTAATGCCATATAACTGTGTTAATAATAACAGTATTATGTGTATTGCTCAAAAGCTATACTTAGAAGGAACTCTACAGAGAAGGCAGAAGAGCACAGTACTTAAGAATGTGACTTCTATAGTCAGACCCCCTGAGTTCAAACTTCAATCCTGCCCACTTAATCAGCTCTGGGATCTTGATCAAGTTATTTAACCTATCTGGGCATCTGTTTCCTCATCTGAGAGCTACTGTGAGAACTAAATGAGGCAATGCTATAAAACACTTAGAATGGTGTGTGAATTTTAACACTCAATAAATGTGAGGGGGAAAAAGTGAAAAGAGAATATCACCAGAATGTATGTTGCTTCATCTCCCTGGAACGTATATAAATGAGTCAGTGAAACTGGCCAATCTGATCTCCTGAAGCTTGCCCAAGTCACTACAGAACTCAGATCTCCTGACTCATGGCTCGGGAATTACATCTGGTCCCCTGCCTCTGGCTGGCTTGTCAAGTTAGCCCCTCCCATTCTCAGAAGCTGAGGAAAGTTCCTCAAAAGGATAGCCGGCTGACATCCTGAGAAGTCTCCAGATGGCTTTCTACCTGAGGAACCCCGGAGGCCAAGGAAGGGGACGCACTGTGCTGGGAAGGCCATCCTGTGCAAGGCTGCTTCCCTTGGGGGTAATCAAGCACTGTATGTAAAATCAGGGTCCCATAGGGACCTATTTATGAACCTACTTATCCCTCATTGACTCCCTGGGGGAAGAACAGTGTTCCACAGGTGCCCTGGGGTAAAAGGCTCTTACGTCAAATGTTCCTGAGGCTGATGCTCTTTCTCAAGGCAGCCTGGTCTCAATCACGTCTGACTGCTTTACCACCACCCACCTGTTGGACAGCATTTCGGTACAGATAATCAACCATAATCCAGAGCTCTTTAGGGATTTCCAGGGGGTTCTCCAAATGGCTCCCATCATCTTCAATCAATAGTGGCATCAGAGTCTGAAAAGAAATAAAAAGCATGACAAGAAGCCCCACCAGTGGAACTTGTGCCAGGCTGGCTTCAGGAGAACATGTGATATGGTGACAGCAAGGGAAGGGAAGCATTTCAATGCCCCTAAGCAAAACATTCCACAGTCAAATAAAATTGGGTGGCACAAAGTACAAAGATGATTTTTTAGAACTGGGAGTGGGTTATGGGAAGAAGTTCTAATGAACCAGGTGAAACAGAAAAAACTCCTGCCTATAGCATTTCACTGTCAGAACGAGAGAGAGAGTGTGGTCGGGCGAAAACAGAGTCCAAAAACCAGAGTGCAAGGTCCAGGTCAATGTTAACTTGCCATGTGACCAAGCCACTCTCCTATGGGGCCCCTGTTTTCATCTATACAATGGCGACGATGGGGTTCAAGAGCACCTACGTTTAAAAATGCACTGAGGGGGAAACATGCATATTACCATGAATCTGCTTCAAACTGGCTTCCTTGTGTTAGAATTGTCTCCCCAGGAGCCTTTTAGATCTCAGAAAATTTAGTTTGGAATAATAAACTACCAAGTGATGATCAAAACAACAACAAAAAAGGAATAATATCATGGGCCAGGGAACCGTCATTATCTTAGTACCCAGGGCTGAGTCTCTCTAATGTACTACGTATGAAAGACTGAAAAACAGCCACAACATTTTGCAGCTTTTCCATCAACTGGAATCTGGGCTGGCTTCACATTTGCCACCATCTGATTGCAATGGCACAAACAGGCAAGACAGCAGAAGAGCCACACTGGAAACTCACAGTCACAAGAGGCAGTAACTCATTGTTTTAAACCACTACAATTTTGGGGGGTTTGTCTCACAGCAGTCTAGCTGATACAGTAAGCCAGCTCTAGGGAGGCTGAAGAATTCTCAGGTCCCTGGGAAGGCAGGCATAGGAATATCTTGTTTGGCTGGCTTGGCTGCTGCTATACACTTCTACATACTTCCTTGTGGCACGTAACTCACCAGCTCTCTAACAGTTTCAAGCGACAGGTCCGAGATTGGCTCCCTCATGTAGCACAATGTATGAATGGGAGTTCCGAAGCAGCTGGGCAGGTAGTTCCCAGACACTGACAAAAAGTAATCCTTTCCCCTGTCCAAGTGCAAAACCAGAATGTCCTCAATTTTGTCTTCACCTGAGTTGAGCTTTGTAGCCGTGGTCTTATTTACAAATAGCTCCAATTCAATATCCATGGCAGCATCTGAAGAAAAATTTTAAAAGCAGTGTTGGCTGGTGGGAGGCCCAGAGGAAAAGGGGAAAGAAGGTCGGAGGGAAGAGGGTCAGGCATAAAGGGTTAGAGAAAGAAAAGAAGAGGTATCAGCCCACCAACAAGTATTTAAGTGCTCAGCATTCAGGAGACACTGTGAACAAGGAGTTTACCGTCCAAGTGGGAACATGAAAACAACAAACAAAAATGGGAATAGGCAACTGCTGTGAAATCCAAGTTCTGAGTAGCACAGCTCAAGCTAGAAATTATTAATACAATAAAAAGGCATGGATCAAAGAGCTTGCCCTGAGCCAGGTCAGATGAAGACACTTGATCCCGTAGAAAATATAATGCAAGTATCAGCCTGTAAATTGTCCGCAAATCAGGCGTAATCCCTCTGCCATGTAGCACAACGCGAGTACAAAGGAGAAGTTAAGGGAAAGACATGGATGGCGCATTCCAGGGCCAGGTGTAACTTCTGGATTACTACCCCATTATCTTTCCCCACAAGAGCAGATACTTGGGGAGTTGATTATGGTGAAGCAGACAGTGAACATGATGCTTTTAGCAGCATCACTTGCTGCACGGCAAGCTTATGTTTTCCTTTTCTGTGAAATTAGGGAACAAATACACGACTGAGAATGCTTTTGAAACCGAATTCATGCTTCTCACTCTTTTATATTTGATTTATGGATGGTTCATCCACAGGGCTTTTAAAAAGTTTCAAACAGACAATAAAACACTGAGAAACAAAAAGCTTATTTTAGGAAAATGAGCAAAGACAGGGTAGAGTATTCCCCAAACCAGTAACCAGGAACCTGGGAACAGAAGCCTCACCTGGCAGGAGGAACCCTTTGCTGGGGTTGGCGTTCAGCCACTGCTTACAGTAAGACACTTCATCAGGCTTGTTGATGAATTCGAACTGACAGGGCACTTGTCCGTTATGAATTGTAAAGGATTCGACTCGCAACTGCATGTATTTCACATTCTGAAAATAAAACTGGGAACAAGCCCGGGACCAGTCAGACCAGTGCCCTCTTCCCAGCAACCTGCCCAGACAGCCCAACTGGGCAATCCTTGCCCCTTCTGGAAAGAAAATGAAGGACCACCGCTTTCAAATCACATTTGTGCTCTAAGTATTGACGCGGGAGGCCACAGCTACCACTGTCAAGACCAGCTGTCTGTGTTTAACCCACAAACGCCACAAAGAACTCATACTGTTTTATAAATAAATGTCCTGAAGGAATTGAAGTTTACATCTTCTATACCCAAAGACGATCTCCTAAACGCACTTCACAAATTCCACCCCAAACATGAAAACCTAGCTCATCCTACCAAGTAACTGGTCATCTAAGGCATTAAAAATATCCTCACCGTAAATCCCCATTTGACTGACTTCTTGGTATGGTCAACTCTGAATGATCTACGCTGTGGCTCTTCCATGAAAAATCTTTAGCTCTAACTTGCCTTCTCCCAATACCCACTGCTTTTCTGTACTGCCTTCTCTCCCATCAACTCATGCATACCCAAGAAATTGACTCAATTTAATCTCAAAGCAAAGCAATCAGTAGGAAGACAAACCCAATGCAAGAATGTACACCAGTTATACTAAAATCAAACAACACATTTGGATCACCTATGCCATTAGGTAACTCATAAATAGCCTGTGTGTGGGTGAAATATATGGGCCACAAAAGGTTAAAGGCTTCCGGCTTAGAAGATCAGGAGAGAACAGGGCCAGGTGTAACTTCTGGATTACCACCCCAGAAGCCCCTTTCTTCTCAGCTAGCACCATCAGCTTCACTTTATCGAGAAGCAGCCTGTCAAGAAAGACTTGAGTCCGGCAGTCTGACAGGTGCCTCCTGGAATTCTGAGCCCTAGGAGATGAGATTTAAGTTCTACAAATAGAAGAGCTTGATGCCAATATTCTTAACATGTCCTTCCTACCTCTCGCTTGGAGAGGGACACAGAAGGAATGTTGGCATTTTCCATCTTATCCAGGGAACGAACAATCTCCTCCAGAGTCTTCCGGTAAAGCTCTTCTTTTACAACCCTCACCTGGAAGGGAAACAGCAGAGACTGAGTGCCATGGCTTCTGCTCATTTCTTCTTTTTCAGTATGGAGGACATTCCTGGCATTGGGAAATAGCAATTGACAGCAACACATAAAGACTAAATAGATGTAATTAACTAACAAAGTATCCAATTAACAATAGTGGTAGAAGGGTCCCCCAGAGGCAAAGCTTGTGGTAAAATCAACTGCTTCCTGATTAGCAGAAAGAAGATGAGGGAGTGAAAGCGTGGCTGGCAGTTGTGCCAGGTCTCAGGCCCAGGGTAGAAAGATGCTCACTACCTAGCTCTGCTTTGCTTGCTGCTGCCAATAGACCTACAGTGAGAAACTTCTCTAAGGCTTTGATTTAAAGCTGCATTTCTTAAATAAATAAATAAATAAATAAAAGACAAGCAAGCAGCATTTCTCAAGCTTTTGTAACCTCTGCTCCATCAGCCAAGAAGATGTTGTCAGGTTTTCCCGTCTGTATTTTGAATTATAAACACAGTTTGTCATTTTCCAATAATAAAACTTTAATTATAACATTCATTAGGCATTTTTTTCAAACCGTCCACACCCTCATAGATTCTGATATGTCTCTACCTGCACCCTTGAAAATAGATAATATAAAGAAACACAAAATCACTGGAGAAGTGATATAAATAGAGAATAAATAAATGAAAAGATGTTCAACTGCACTAGTAATCGGGGAAATGTAATCTAAAATAATGAAATATCTTTTTCTTTTGGCTCATTGTGTTGGTAGAAATTGAAAAGATTGATAAAACCTAATTATTAGCCTGGGTATGAGAAAATAAGCTCATACATGGTTGGTAGAAGTGTCAGATGGTAAGGACGGTTGGGAGGATAATCTAGCAGGATCTAATAAATTTAAAATACATGCTTATTTGAACCTCTAATTGCACCTCTAGGAATTTCATTCTATAGAAATACACTAAACAAAGATGTATGTGAAGGGTGGTCACTATAGCACTGTATATAATAGCAAAACTGTAAACAACTTATGATGACCAATATATATGTTATGGTTTATCCGTTCTATGGAATATTTTGTAGCCTTTAAAAATAATGACGAGGGAGCCCTACCTTTACTGACATGGAAAGATCTCCTGAGACATAGTCAGTGGGGGAGAGGGGGAAATGTTCTCAGAAACAAATGCATAATATCACCTCTTTTACAAAAAACGAAAAGCACCCTCTATCTTATATGTACAAGCAGAATACTGACATACATTTGTAAATGCATAGAAAAAGGTCTGGAAAAATTCAGTCCTAAAAGCCAAGGGAAACGTCCATGTATGTAGAAACATATAGTAGTAGTATGCCAAAACAATTATGAATTAAATTGAAATTAAAACAACTTGTAAAGGCGCTTCCTTACAGTGAAGGGGGGAGGAGGAGACCAGAAAGACAAAAATGGTCTTGGTTGTGAGAACCTATTCCCTACAGAACGATTACAACAGGCATCAGCTGCCCACTTACCCCAATGTCAAACACTGAGCTGACCGGCTTGTGGTCACTGGTCTTCAGGGCCATGTGGCTCTGGTAACTCAGCTGAGTGATGTTCTTGCCTTTCCAGAGGATCCGGTCACACCAGGCAGGAGCGCGACACTTCTCACTGAAATGCAAAGTCCACACTGGGGGCCCTCCCAGGCACAGTGGCACCCACTGCCTGGCTAGCACCTTGGCTCAACTGGGGAATGACGGGGCAGAGGCTTCCAGTCCATGCAAGCCCGTGATATGAGAGGGCAGGAGTGATTCGGGCCCACCACGAGATAACATGCAGCCTGTGTATCAGCCAAAATAACTGAGAAAGCTCAAAGCCAAAACACCACTCAGAATGATTCTCTGCTCTTTATCCTCCTATGGGGAGGAGGTAAGAGTCATAAGGCAATCTGAGAGTAAGTACGCTATGGTCCTTAAAAGACGGTGATTAAAACAGGCTCTGAATTCCTACTGCCTGGGTTCAAATCCTGGCTCTACACTTTCCTGCTTGGGAGGCTCTTTAATTTTTCAATGCCTCAGTTCCCAAATCTATGAAATGAGAATAATCATACCTATTTCAACAGGTTGCTGAGAAGATTAAATGAGACAATATAAGTAAAACGTATGTAATAGGGCATGGCATAGCACACGCACTAATAAAAAAATATGTAACGACCAAGTACAATCTAAGTTAGTTGGAATCATCTTATCATATTAAGCATAGCTGAAAAGTAAGTCAGTCTCAAGAATTATCATGGGACAACGGCTAAAGCAGTCACAAAGAAAACATCGAGGAAGGCAGGTTGCTTCATCAGCAGATACGGAGAGAAAATGTTTGACCAGGATGCAAAACATGGGGAAAAAGTCACAGGAAACCCGTTTTCTTTAGGGCCAGTAGGGCAAGGGCTTCCCTAAATTTCTGGGTTTCCATTTGCTCAACTTCCTGACCTACCTGGTATCCCACTCGTCAGAGCCAGTATCATACTTATAGGTAGGTTGGAACGTGAGCTCGCCTTCTGTGAAGCCTTCAAAGACAGCCTTTGCTGCCACCTGAGTTTTCAGCTATACAAAACCATGGAAGAAAAAATAATGTCAGAATAAAAAGGTCAAAACTTAGCAAACGAAAGGAAATCAGTCTGAAATTTGAACACTAAGCTAAAAGGAAAGGCCCATGAGAAAGCCATTCTACAAGATCTGGAGTTAACGAACTTCTAGGAAGAGGAGCAAGCTGATCATTCTGTCACCTGTTACACAGTTTTGAAGGCTCTTTTACAAGAGTCACCTGCCTCCAAGGCGCCTGAGTACCATCTTCTGAGACGTCCCTAAGAGGATTAGGTACCAACAGACCTAGAATTTTTTCTTTCTAGGTATGAAACACTTCATCTGTATGAAGTTGTTCCAATTATGCAGAGGGATAAAACTGCATAGAAAAAGGTCTGGAAAGATACGGTCTAAAAGCAAAGGGGAACTTCCATGTATGGAAAGATATATAGTAGAAGTACACCAAAACAGTTACGAATTAAATTTAAATGAAAACCATTTTTTAAAGGAACTGGTCCAATGAGTTATATGAACTGAAGGAAGCTGTGTGCCTCGGTTTCCCCATCTGTAAATTTTGGATTTATAATCTAATCTGTCTCACGGGATAGTTGGAAAAATGAACTGTCAAGTTAGAACAGTGCCTGACACATTATGACAATAGCCAACATCCTTCCTAGCACACTAATTCTAGGAGTGCCTTCCAGATCACTCACTCAGCAAGAGATAAAAACCACAGGTGCTCAGCTTCCCCCTGGAAGACCCAGCTTGGCACTAAGTGGGCTGGTAAATAACTGTTAGCTCTAATGTTGGACACAACAGTTGCTAAATTCCTCAAAATGTGAATTCCTAATATAAACTAGTAAAGCAAAAGCAACAGAAAATAATAAAAACTTAAGTATTAATGTAAGCTATTGCTTCTTGAATGGGTATATATAGGCCTTAAAACCACCTGGCATGCAGTGAACACACAAAACAGGTACTATTACTTGAAGAAAGACCAGAAAAGCAAGCAAGGAAGAATGATTTAGACTAATAAATACTAAGGTTATTAAAAGGGGGGCAGAGACTAAAAAGAAAACGGACTTGTACATTCTGAACAATTCTGAACACTCAAGCAGTTTTTAAATCTACTGAGGAACAGCCTGAACAAAGTCCAAGAGAAACAGATCTCTTGTCCTATGAAATGGCTGATGCTCTGAGACAGAAATTCTAATCCAGACAATGGTGGGAGAAAAGCAGGTGACAGAGCGGATTCCCATTGGAAGCAAAAAAAAAGCCACTCAGGAAAAAGAGTTGTCATTCACACTGGACAAGTCTGGGGAGAGGAAGGAGAGGAGAGCAGGAGGTACATCCAAAAAAATTAATAAATCATTTTAAATGTACCGAGTGTCTGCTTTATGAGAAGCTTGGTACACTTTTAGTCCTAGCTTGAATGAATGAATGAGCACATGCCAGACAGAGAGACAGAACACGCCCCTGCTCCCAAGGGAGATTAGGAGCCTCAAGGGACGAGCCAATAGGGTGACAGCTATGAAAGAGAGAAATGCAGATGAAGGAAAGACATTACTGGACATTAGCTCCTCCGGGAAACCTCCCAGGCCAAGGAAGAAGAGGCTGAGGGTTTGGAAGCCAGGCTTTTCTGTTCCCTCACAGTGTGGGGACAACTGCCTGAGAGGGCACCGGGGGCCATCTATACCTGGTCATGCGCATACAGGGTTTGAAAGTCCTTCTCTTCGATGAGCTTTTTCACTTTTTCCACATCCAGCTCTTCTATCCTGTAGTTGAGGTCCCCCAGCCACAAGATCACACTGTGAGGACAGAGCACAAAGTCCACAGGGTTTAGTAGGAACTTTACCGGTCTCATCCAGTGAGCTTTTGCCATAAGGACCGTGAGGCTGATTCTTGGGAGCTGGGTGGAGAAGTGACTCAGCTGCTCAAGAAACCTTTTTCTCTTGTCATCCCACTGAACACTATGTCTAACATGCCGCTTACTCAGTTATCTGGGTCCTAGTTCATTATAAACCACCTTGAGGTCTCCTTGACTATTTTATTGTTAGACAGTTGGAAAGATAGTCTAATGAGATCTAAAAGCAAGACAATCATTTACTTCAGTCCTGGGAAGAGGCAAAACGATCAAGTACTGGGAGTCATGTCAATCACCCAGGGACCCCAAACTAGATGATGCCGTGACATCGCCTCTGCCCCATGCACACTCCAGGCCACAAAGCACACTCTCAGCCTTTGTTTCTAGAGGTGAGTTCTTCTGAAACAAAGCTCCACCTTTACAGGGGAATCTGGGTTTAACCACCACCATAGCATGGGCTGGCTCTTTCTGCAGAGTGGGACCGGTGTTTTATTACACCTGATGCTTTGGGGGAAAGATAACTAAACACTCCTAGATGACATCGTACATCCCATACAGTCCAATACGGCTCTATCAGACATCGACAACCAAGTCATTAAGAGAATCGTCACAGCAGTCTACACGCATCAAAATAAATGCCTCCATGAGCCAGAAGCAGACAAACTGACATGCAAGCTGCAACCTCACGAACTAGAATGTGGCAGGCTCAGCAGAACGGAAGACACACTCCCTCATAGGTTCCCTGGAAAAGGAAAGCCATCCTGTCAGCTTCCCGAACACCAGTGAGCTCAAGACAGTTCCACTATGGCAGCAGGCGGAATTAGAGGCTTGATTCTGTATGTGGCAGACACCATGGCCCCAGCGGCTTCTTCCTCTTTATAAAATAAGTGGAAAAAGCTTCAAGTGTTACTGTCCAGTCTGACATTCTAATTTACCTTGAATTTAGACATGTAGGAAGTTTTAGAGATAAACAAAATAAAGAGAATAGACAAAAATTAGCACAAGATGCTCCAAGCAGCTGCAACTATAGCTTTATAAAGTTGAATCAAGAGGTATAAAAGACTAAGTAAAAGCAGACAGATGCAGTCATTTTCAATTACATATGCTTTTGGAAAGAACAGACGTATAAAATCCTAAAACACACTTCTACAACCTGGGTTTGAGATGCTCTCTCATTAGTTGTTTTCCTTATGATTGTGTATCAAGGCAGATGCATATTAAAATAAATCGTACATATTTTCCAAGGACAAATGATTTGAGAATGATCCTAGCGGTCTGCCAGGTGGTACGTTAGGAAACTAAACATTTCCAAGGGACATCATCCACGGGTAAGCCAGAGGTGGCTAGAGTTCCCAGTCCAGCAGTGGCAAGCCTCCCCCAGTTAACTCCCTAACAAAATAGAGGGCCCACAGCTCTGCACATCAGGCACAGTGAACCGTTGAGGGAAGCAGCCCAGACTCACTCGTGCTTGCTGATGGTGAGAGGGGGAAGGCTTGGATCCACCTGATAGAACTGCATTCGAGAACAAATGTCTTTATAGTCCTGGTTCCTCCTCTCATACTCTTCTGTGTGGGCTGCCAGGTGAGAATTCACAACGCAGATGCTCGTGTTGTGGAACTGGAACCTGATTGCCACTCCTCCTTTGTTCCCCTAGGATAAGAAGCCCAAAACATCCAATTCACACCTTAATTGTGGCACAGTCATTGAAACCCGCGAACTTTCTAAATGTTTTCTGTTCATTAGTCTTCATAACAATCCTGTGAGGTAAGTAAAGCGTTATTGTCTTGTATAAGTAAGAAAAATCCAAGAAGGCAGAACGACTCGCCAGGCCATGGCAAAGCTGAGTCCACTTTTCACTACGTCACAGGCCAACCACATGCCCTCCCTTCTCCACAGGAAGCTGAGCTGTTGCCATAGAACCTAAAAGCAGGGCTTCATAGCATCAAGAAGAGGAAACGACAAACCTCTTATCAGCATTCTTTCCTTTCTTTGATGACACAACATAGTTTCTGCAACCGATCTCATGGATTAGATGGGAGGGTCAACCAGAGGCTCTAGTGTGGCGTAAACACGGGGACACACGTGAGCTGGCAAATCAGCCGGCCACTCACTAAAACACGATTTCTAAATGGTCTGCTTGATCTAGCCCTGCTTGAGGGCACAGTGCATCTAGTAACACCGGCAGCCCAAACCCGGGACCCCTGCAGTCACGGTATCCTGAGAAGCAGAGCTGAAACCTTAGGGACCAGGGCCCTCTGCGCGCCAAACACCCCAGCCAAGAACTCACCATCCTGCCCATGATTCCCGTCCCCACAGTCTCCGCTTCCACTTCTGAGATGTGCGCTGCGTATTCCTCTTTCACATACAACAGCAACATAATCCCAACCAGTCGGATGAGCTTCACCTGGAAAACAAAGCCAAACATGCAAGTCATGGCATGGAATAGAAGTCAAAACTGGGAGTAAATATCCCAAAGGAAAAGTGGCCTCAAAGCTGAGTGGGAGTATTACTGCAGCTCCTTCTCCACACTGGGACCCTGGGTAATGCATGACCTGTTTGCCTCACTGATTATGCTACACGAAAACCTAAACAGCCTCCAAGAGCTAGGACCTGCATCTTTCCCACCCAGAGGCGCCTCTTCTTGGAGGACCTGGAACTGAAAACAGCACGATCGTGAGGCCTGGCTGATGGAAACAGTGAAATATTGTCTTAGAATTTCCCTTCGTGGCGACCTGTAATTCAAAGGTCCCTGACTGCTCTCTTACCTTTACGTACTTGGCATCTGGATGAAGACTCTCTGATACAGCTTTAAACCACTCTTCCTCCTTTGGGGTATCATGGAAGAAAAAGGCCTCCTTACTCAGATCGAGCTCCTGGAATCTATCAGGAGAAGCAATCAGTCAGATAGTAGAGAAAGGCAATGTGCAGGATGACACATTCTCAGATTGGTTTAGGTGTGTAAATCCTAGCTTTCTAGCTAAACTGCAGGACCCTCAAGAGGAAAGAAAAACAAACACTTAGAGTCTAAATGTTAAGGAACTTACCAGTGTTTTCTCAAGCAGCAGCCCGTTTCTTCTTCATAACCAGCCTGTGATGTAGTTGGAAGCGTCTGCATTTTACATCTGAGATCACTAGTTCATACAAGCACCAGGTGGCAAATGGGTTCAAACCTAGGTCTACATAAATTCCAATTCTAGGCTCTTTGCACTTTACCATACAAGCTTCTTTGCTGTCCCCTCCCCATGAATAATGCCCAGGAGAGGGGTAGGAGGATAGTAACAGTGAAACAAAAAGGACTGAAGGATGGGGCTTTTTTTTTTTTTTTAAAGCTAACCTTCCTTCTCTAGCAAAAGATATTTTTGCTTTGTGACCAACAGAGGGCTAAATGTCTAAGTAATGAAAGTCAGTTCAAGATGCAGTGATCTTCCCAGAGGATTGCACTAAAAATGAAATATTAGCATTTAAATGCCAAGCACATCGCTTTACCAGTGCTAGGAATTTATTTATTATGAGGAAGAACATCACACAGAGAAGCAGCTGTCATGAAGCCAGTGATCGTTTCTCAATTCCCTCACCTGCCGGGAAGACTCAGGTATACATTCATGTCCTCGTCCCTTCACCCACAGCCATAACATTCCTCAGGATGCAGAGGTGACAGAAGAGAAGCACTCACCCTACACAGTATACATCTGGGGGCTTGATACCGTGGCTTAGCCAAGGCTGGAGGCACTCTTTGGGGGACTGTCCATTCACATTGTATGTGCCCACAAAAAACCTGTCACCAAAGAGAATCAATCAGTCACTCAGGAGGACCAGGGAGATGAAAGGAGAAAGCATTTTATGCTGTTTTCTGTCTCTCTGGAGTGGAATTTTAAGACACAAGAAATGTCACATCTAACCTAGACCAAGGACTGGGGCACCAAGGGTTGGCTTGCAGTCTGTCGTGATATTTGTTGCTTTTGTGGTAACTTCAGACAGTACAGGCCTCCTCTGAACATTCCTATTTAGCCTTAACAGCCATTAGAGAGCTGTAATCCACAAAATGATTCTTTACCACGTGTATGCTATGGAAATGGAAAAAATGGCAAGTGCCATGGTAATTACTTCCAGAAGGAAAGCAACAGCAGTGTTCACCCTAATTGACTATTTCTATCCCTAGAAGCAATGTTACTTTGTCTTATAGGCACAATGCAATGATTTAAAAAGATCTAGCAAAATCCTGCAACCTTCATTCATTTAACTTTCAGTAGTCCTGTCTAAAAAGATTACCAAACACTAATTTCATTCTACTAACTTCAATTTAAATGACTTTCTTCAAAGGCCCAGAATGAACAAGGGATACACAAAAATCAGGGTATCGTTCCTTCTTCTGTACTCATTTAGCTCTTCAACTATTTCTGTAATTACTTGTGTCCCTCCCATTATACCACAGTGCCTGGCCAGAAAAAGCACACAATAAATGTCTGCTAATGAAGAATGAAAGGAATCACTCATTTAGAAAATTTTGCTTCCAAATCCAGAGTATGAGAGGAAGTGCTAGAATTGCAGAGAGATGAATGGTCATTTTGCTTTGAAAACAGTCTAAGACCCAGTCAGTTACCTGAAGTTCTGAATGTAGGTATAATCCTCTTCTTTCTGCACTAGACGTGATTTCACTATTGTATCTCGTAGCCCAAACTTCTGCATTGTTAAAATATGAGCCTTGTCTGAGACTGTGATAGTGGAGGAGCGAACCATGTCAGTTATTTCAGATTTAGATTTAGTCTGTCTAGAAAAACAAACAAATAAATTGTATTTTGATGAGCCCGCCATGACAAAACACATAAAAATAAAGCTAGAAGTTTCCACATAAAAGCATCTGAGTCACAGAAGACTCGAGGCTAAAGCAAAACTAATTTGTTACAACACAGTACTTCCATGTGGAATTCATTACATTTTTTGTTGTTGAATGGATAGGACATTGGTTCAGAGATTTTCTGATAATAAATTCATAGCATCTCACACCAGAAAAGGACCTCGAAGAAAATCTAAGATAATCCCTTCATTTTTCAAATGAGAAAAATGAGGTCCAGCATCATCGCTGGCTCACCCAGCTGGACAGTGGGGTCCCGAGTATGGATTAGAACCCAGATTTGACAGTGTTCTTTTTGGACCCTAGTGTCTCACGTAACAAGACTATAAAACTATCCAGATCCTTTGACTTAATTCTACTGTATCTCAATTCCACAGGAATAATCCAAAATCAAAAGACAAGAAGAAAATTTGTTATTTCATAATTATTTGTGTATTTTTAATAGTCATACTAAAAGTTATTCAAATGCTAACATTTAAAGTCAAGCAAAATTTGACATATTTAATGAACAGAATCCTAATACTAGCTCAAGAAACTTTCACTGAAGATTATTTAATAAAATAAGATATATAAAACACTTGAAGCAATTTCTGACACTGAATAAGTGCCACAAAAGGGTCTGGTATTACTACTGTCATGTACATACTAATTTAGGCTGCGTAAAAATGTGTCTATGTATATCAAGAAGGCTCAAAGGTGAATTGAGAATGATAGATCTAGCTACATTTAAAGTTCAGGGATTGTTTATTGCTGCTTGAGTGAATGATTAAAATATTGACGCAAATAAGAAAGTTTTATCTTGACCAGATGATGCTGGCTATGATCGGTAGGGGGCACTAGAGTACAGCCTAAATATAACAGCATGACCAAAAAAAAAAAAGTAAAAATGGAAAAAAAGTATCTTCAGGGTCAGAAAACTCCTAAAAGAATGGGAGTGAGAAATCGAAATGTTTCTAATCCACATTTCTAAGTAGGGTTAGACTACCAGTTTCAAATTCTACATCTGCTACTTGCTAATTCCGGATATTGGGTGAGTTATATAACCTCTCTTCTTCACTTGTTTCCTTAGCTGTAAGACAAAAAAAATAATGGTACCTACCTCTCAGGTTAAAATAGATAATCCACGTAAGTGCATGGTGCCTGGCATTCACCGTAAGTGCTCAATAAATAGCCAACATTTCTTAGGCCAGCTACCCTGGGACAATTTACATCATGCACAGTAATGTTTTCAGTTCTCTAATGAGAGGTACAAATGAAGGGAAAGCTGCATTACCTTGTGAGCAAGTTTTCTGGTTTATCCTGACCCCGGGAGCTTTGGTCCACAAGCAGGCCTTTCCCATGTGGCCTCAAATCATCAAAGTGAGAACCACCTACGGGAAGGGGGAAGGAATTAAAATATACTTACATACACTTTAATATAGAGTCGACAGTTCCCCAAATCGTACTAGGAATTATTGGTAGTCCACATATTGCTCAAAAGCATAAAAAAGGTCTACGCTGGTATCTGGATGAAGCTTTCACAAAGCATACAAAGAGAAAACAAAAAAATTGCATCTGGATGTCATTACTGCTGAAAACGTAATTCTCGCAGTGAGTCTGACTCCCTTTTCATGGAGAGAGAGTGCATTACAGCAAGACTCAGCTGTGAAACCTACAGCCGTGAGTTCTGCCACCAGCTCTACTATTTGTTGACCTTTGGCTTTGGGCAAGTCATCTCACCTCTCCTAATCTCAGTAACCTGATCTGTCCTGCATTCCTCACAGGTTTATTGCAGGGATCAAATAG
Organism: Rhinolophus sinicus; assembly: GCF_057876585.1. Taxonomy (NCBI): domain Eukaryota; kingdom Metazoa; phylum Chordata; class Mammalia; order Chiroptera; family Rhinolophidae; genus Rhinolophus; species Rhinolophus sinicus. Next base: position 26,390,023 of record NC_142514.1, read on the forward strand.
CTGGCATGCTGAGTAAGCACTCTGAAAGCCACACAACATATTATAAAATATATAATAGTGAACTGGTTACCATTTACTGTAAGCGAGACTTCATTTCCAAGGAAGAAAAGGGCAAGCGTCGGGGATCTAAAACTGGAAAGGGTCTAGAGCCCTTGAGAATGAGAAACGCTTGTCACTGTCAACAAATTGCCTTGAAAACCAGAGCCCAAGGACATGCAACAAAGAAATACTTTGGGGAAGTTGTTAAACCAAGGTCATCTGAAAAGGAAAATTAATCTGCTAATAGCTGCTCTGCTCCTTAAAAGCCAGATCTCTTGTCAACAGGGAACAGCATGAACAGGCCACAGAGAGATGCTGCTTCGATACACCAGTTACAAGGGGCACCAGAGGCATGAAACATCACCGAAGAATTTTGCTCTGAAGACTATTACTAAACATGGACTTTTCAACCATGCATTCATATGATCCAGAAAAAGCAAACAAACTTTGCAGTTGAAAAGAAAACACAATCAGTTGAAACATTACATTTGAAACACAATCATTTGAAAAATTATATTTCAATCCCTCCAACGAATTACTAAGGTCTTTCCATTTTGCTTCCTAAATGCCTCTCAAATCAATATGTCCCTACCCCCACTGTCACGATACTAGTCCAGGTTACCAACAACTTCTCGGAATGACTGCAAAAACCTCAACTGGTCTCCTTGCCTCTGCTCTCACCCCACTCTCTCTAACCAGAGGAATTTTTGAAAAAGGAAATCTGATGATACCACTTAAAACCTTTTCAACGCTCCCCATCAGATAAACCCAAACCCCTTAATACGGCTGCCAAGTCTCTTCCCAGTCAGGACCCTGCCCACCTCTGGCCCCCTACCTCCTTGAACACCATACTCAAAGTATATTAACGCTACTGCAGTTATACAACGATCCGATTAGAAACTTACTTCCTTACTCTGCTTTACACGGCTAACTCCTACCCAATCCTGTGGCCAAGGGTCAGCAAACTCTCTGTACAGGACCAGAGAGTAAATGTCCTGGACTTTGCAGGCCATGCAGTCTCAGTCACAATTATCCAACTCTGCGATTATAGTACAAAAGCAGCCATGGGCGTGGCTGTATCCCGATAACACTTCATTTATGGTCACTGAAAATGGAATATTAGATAATTTTCACATATCAAAATGTTCATCTCTTTTGATTCTTTTCAAACACTTCAAAATGCAAAAACTATTCTTAGTTCACAGGCTGTACAAAAGCCAGCAGCAGACTGAATTTGGCCCCCAGACTGTAGTTAGCCAGCCCCTGCTATAGGCCACGTCTTAGACGTCACTTCCTCTAAGAAGCCTCTCTGACCCCTCCTAGACTAGTCAGATGCCCTGACATTGGTGTTCCCATAACTCCCTGTACTTCTTCCATCACAGTCTTGATTGCTGTATATTGTAACTGTTTGTCTCCGCAGTTACACTGCAAGCTTACTGAGAACAAGACTAGATCTGATTTATTCTGCGCCACATTCCCAACCCCAGCACACTAGCCAGCACATTACAAGTAGTTAAATCACTCAACATTTCAGTAGAAAACACTGTGGATCCCGTATGTGCCTTATGTAAATATATATGAGGCATAATCAAACAATATGGTAAATGTCTAAATAAAAAAATGATTACAGTAAAAGATACATTGTCATTAATCCCCTCAAAATACTCCCCCTTGCTTCACACACACTTATCCCATTGTTTTTGCCACTTTCTGAAGCAGTTCTGGAAGTCCTCTTTCCTGAGTGTCTTTTGTTGCGCTGTCGTGGCTGCCTCGATGTCCTGCATAATTTTGACTTTGGGGAAGAGCCAGAAGCTGCACGGTGCCAGATCCAGTGAATAAGGTGGATGAGGACACACTGTAATGTTTTCATTGGACAGAAATTGCCGTATACCAGAGCGATGTGTGACATGGACTGTTGTTATGATGAGGATGATTGACAGCACACTTTAAAAACACACTTTTCTCAACCATAGTTCATATCTGACTGCATCAAACAAGTTAAAACTTGTTACAAGTTGAAACACTGTTACTAAGGTTTGACACACCACTTCTGGTATTGAAGATCCTGCCTTTCCTTTGGATGGCACTAGGCAACAGCATTCACCGTATTTTGTGACCACAATGGAAAGGCTCCATGTCACACATGGCTTCTGGTACAGCAATTTCTGTCAAATAAAAACATTATGGTGTGTCTTCATTCACCTTATTCACTGAATCTGGCAGGATCTGGCACCGTGCAACTTCTGGCTCTTCCCCAAAGTCAAATGACCATGACAGATAAACGTTTTGAATCGATTCAGGACATCAAGGCAGCCACATCAGTGCAACTAAAGACACTCAGGAAAGAGGACTTCCAGAACTGCTTCAGAAAGTGGCAAGAATGATGGGGTAAGTGTGTGTGAAGCAAGGGGGAGTATTTTGAGGGGATTAATGACAATGTGTCTTTTACTATAATAATTTTTTTTAAAAGATTCACCATATTTTTTTATCATACCTCGTACCTTCTAAGTTCAAGTTTGCAGCATGCTTTTAAAAATAAATTTTACTGGGGAATTATTGGGGAACAGTGTGTTTCTCCAGGGCCCATCAGCTCCAAGTCATTGTCCTTTAATCTAGTTGTGGAGGGCGCAATCAAGCTCTAAGTCCAGCTGCTGTTTTCAATCTTAGTTGCGGGGGGCACAGCCCACCATCCCATGTGGGAATTGAACCAGCAACCCTGTTGTTGAGAGCTCGCGCTCTAACCAACTGAGCCATCCAGCCGCCCCTCCGGAAGCTCAGCGGCAGCTCGTTGTCTTCAACTAGTTGTGGAGGGTGCAGCTCACTGGCCCAGGGGGGAATCAAACCGGCAACCCTGTTGTTCAGAGCTCACACTCTAACCAACTGAGCCATCCGGCCACCCCCATGCAGGTTTTTATATGGACATAAATTTTCAAATAAATATGTAGGAGTGTGATTGCTGGGTCATATGGTAAGACCATGTTTAGCTTTGTAATAAACTGCCAAACTGCTTCCAAACTGGCTGCACCATTTTCTATTCCTACAGTTAATGAATGAGAGCTACTGTTACCCCACATCCATGTCTGCAATTGGTACTGTCAGTGGTTTGGATTTCAGCCATTCTAATAGATGTCCCTGTATGCCATTCACTAACTCAAATACCTTGGTTCTCTAAGCTTTAGAGCTCAGTGAGACTAAAGCAAGAAAGGTAGAATCCAGTGGGGAATTTGGTTTCTAGAAATAATTAACCATCGTGTCATACAATTCTAGGAACAATCTATTCTAGTTTTTTACTCTTATTTTTGTTGAATACTGAAGACAATGGGAAGATGACCTGAAACATTCCAAAAGAACACTGCAGGGGCGGCCAGATGGCTCAGTTGGTTGGAGCGCGAGCTCTCAACAAGATTGCCGGTTCAAATTCCCGAATGGGATGGTGGGCTGTGCCCCCTGCAACTAAGACTGAAAACGGTGACTGGACTTAGAGCTGAGCTGCACCCTCCACGACCAGATTGAAAGACAACGACTTGGAGCTGATGGGCCCTGGAGAAACACACTGCTCCCCAGTATTCCCCAATAAAACTAAAAACAAAAACATAATTACAAAAAAAAAAACCTGCATGCAAATATTTATAGCAGCTTTATTCATAATCAAAAACTTCAAGCAAACAAGATGTCCTTCAACAGGTGACTGGTAACAAACTGTGGTCTAGCCATATAATGAAACGTTATTTAGCAGTAAAAAAGAATGAGTTACTAAGCCACAGAAAGACATGAATGAATATTAAATGCATACTGCTAAGTGAAAGAAGCCAGTCTGAAAAGACTACATACTATATATGACTCCAATTATATAACATTTTGGATCAGGCAAAACTACAGAGACGGTAAAAAGATCAGTGGTTGCCGGAGGCTCAGCGGGCAGGGTAACAATTAAATAGGAAACACAGGGGACTTTTCAGGGCAGTGAAACTATTCTGTAAGACTCTGTAATGGTGCATACATGACATTATCTGTGGGTTTCTAAACCCATATAAATTTACAGCACAAAGAGTAAACCTCAATGTATGCAAATTTTAAAAAATCATTTCTGAAGTCAGGGGATCCTGGAGTGAAATGTAGAAAATGACAGAAGAATCTAACTATATTGTAAATGTATGAAACAGCCTCACTGAAGGGTATAGAAGAAAAAGTGCTTACCTAAGTAACTTTCGAAATGAGTGGAGTGTAAGACTAAAGGCAGAAGGAACTGTACATGAATACTGTACTCTAGTTCATAAAGCTGTGAGTTAACAATTCTGACACCATGGTGGATTGTGGGAGCCAGGTTTCTCACTGTTGAAGAAGAAGGTTCCCAATAAGCAAGGGGAAGAAGTTAAAATGATTCGTGTGGTAATGGATTAGATAGAGTTGGAGATATCAATATACACTCATGTTTACCTTAATATAAATATAGATGGTCACATAGAGAAACACACACACAGAGGTAAGTATACACACATGTATTTCCTTGCTCTGTCAGCTAAGACGGCCTAGAAGCAAGAACACCCCGTAGCAACGACTGCACTTAATGCCCAGGTCTTGGTTTCTAATACCCTTCTCCAATATAAGGAACTAGGGCTCCTTGAGATATAGTTATTCTAGGAATTGGGCAATAAATAAAACAGATGGGCCTGGAGCATTTTGCAGTGCCAGAAAAGAAGAAAGTGCTCAAAACACACACACAAATAAACGGTACCCCCACAACAATAGGAGTATGCCCGAGGGATGCAGGAGCCAACTGACAGAGCCCCAATGGCCACAGTTAAAACAATGTGAGCAACAAATTAAAGTAGTATTGGATTATAATTCAAAGTACAAAATAAACAGCCACCAGTCCACACTGATAGAAATTATTGAATAAAAAAGTAAAGAGACAAATCTCCTGTGACGAATTCCAAGTAAGTTAGGTAAATACTCTCTCTTTAAGGGGGTGAAGCACAAATGCCCTCTCTTTAACTGTGGGTTGTACATAGTGACTTCCTTCCAAAGAGGACAATATGGAAAGGAGGGAAAGGCTAACTACCGGAGAAACCTGACCAGCGTGACCTTAACCAGGCGCTGAAGCTTCACATCAACAGTGATAAATGATGTTGTTAGTACACCCTTGATATGATGTGATGAGAACGATACTTTACCTCTGTTGTCTTCTGCCCAAAGCCTATAACCCTAGTCTAATTGTGAGAAAAGCACCAGACAAATCCAAACTGAGGGTTACTCTACAAAATACCTGACCAGCATTCCCTCAAACTGTCAAGGTCATGCAAAACAAGGAAAGTCTGAGAAATAGTCACAGCCTAGAGAAGCCTAAAGTGACATGACTAAAGGTAATGTGGGATCCTAGGTGGGTCCCCAGAACAGAAAAAGGCCATAAGGTAAACACAAAGGAAATCTGAAAAAAATAGGAACTTCAGTGAATAATAATGTATCAATAATAGTTCATTAATTGTGAAATGTGTGCCATAACTAATGTAAGATAATGATACAGGAAACGGAATGTGGGACATATGGGATCGATCTGTACTGTTCTCACACGTTTTCCAAAAACCCAACATTGTTCTAAAATAACCTTAAAAAAAAAAAGGCATACTGGGGACTGAAATCAAAATTCTTTGAAAGGCTTATCTAGTCGCTGTCTCACTTCCCATTCTTTTCTCAAGCCTCAGCAATGGGGTTCTCTGCTCTTCCCTACAGTAAGTCCTCACTTAATGTCACTAGGTTCTTGGAAACTGTGCCTTTAAGCTAAAAGACATATACAAAAACCAATTTTACCTGAGACTAGTTAATATAAACAAGAGTTAAGTTCCTACAGCATATTATGGTCACAAAAACATCACCCGGCAGCTCAGGGCACAAGGCGGGAACCCATCCCGGACAAGACGTCCTTCCATCACAGGGCCACCCACTCCCTCTCCTACTTGCTCAGACTGGGACAACTCAGACACATCAGTTCACCTCACACACACGTCATTGGGACGTGGAGGGAAACCGGCGTCCCCGGAGAAAACCCATGCAGACATGGGGAGAATGTGCCAACTCCACACAGACAGTGGCCCCGGTCCGGAATCAAATCTTTTGTTGAAATGAAATGATGTGAACAAAACATTATTCGAAGACTTGCTGTACTCCACTGCAATGGCTGGTTAAGGTTAATGATAACTTTCATGCTGCCGAGTCCAGTGGTCAATTCCCAGTTTTCAGCAAAGTCCACTTCAACCTTCTTGGCAACACTGACTAGATGACCACTCCCTCCTCTAGTAAACATTTTCCTTAGTCCTTGAAGGCTCCTCTTTTTCTCCACCCACCCAACCCCCCACCCCCAGGAATGACTCCAGGCAAGGTCCTGGGATGACCTCTTCATCAACAGCTACACTCTTTCTCATCTAGGTGATCTCACAGTTTTCAAAACCACTTCCACTGGGCAGCTGGTTGGCTCAGTTGGTTAGAGCACAGTGCTCATAACACCAAGGTCACCGGTTCAATTCCCACATGGGCCAGTGAGCTGCGCCCTCCACAACTAGATTGAAAACAACAACTTGACTTGGAGCTGATGGGTCCTGGAAAAACACACTATTCCCCAATAAAATTATTTAAAAACAAACAAACAAACAAACAAACAAAAAAACACCTCCATGGTAAATCTGTTCACTGTCAAATTTATATTTCCAGCCTGGACCTTTCATCTGAGCTCCAGATTCTTAGATTCTGTTTCCCCCTCCCTTAGTTTTCTTCATCTCAGTAAATGACATCATCATTCAACCAGCTGCTCCGAATTAAAAAAAAACTACGATTAACTTGTAACTCCTCTTTTTCCCCCTTACACTCACATCCAATTCATCAGCAATTTAGGCAAGTTCTACCTTCAAAAACATATCTGGAAGTTCTCACCAAGACTACCACAGCAGATATTAATTGTTGAGCTTCCACACTTACACTCTTAGGTTTCCAACTGGCAGCCAGAGTGAACTTAGAAGAAAAGAAAGTACACCACTACGTCAGACGAAGTAACTTCCCTGCGTCAGCCTTTAAATAGTTCTCTAGGCACTCAGCATAGGCTCTGAGCCCCTGAACAGAGCTGACCCGGCCCTACCTAACCTGGCCGCCGCGCCTCTGCCCTCACGTACCTTGCTCTATGCTCTACATCACTCAGTCTGATCTCGACACACTTCTCTGCTCCTGCTGGTCCCTCTGCCCGGAATGCTTTTCCTCCAGATCTCCGTTTCATTCAAGCCCCTGCTCAAAGGTCAGAAGTTCTCACTGATACCCCATCGAAGCAGGCCTCTCCACCCTACCTCACTCTATCCCCTTACTCTGGAGGTTCCTGAACTTTCTCGCTTCACAGCACCCTTACTGTCTCAATAATTTCTTCAAAGTGCCTCTAGGCCAAACGACAGACCTAACAGTTCTGTTTAAGTCGTTAGGGCCAAACACATGACTAAGTAGTTAAGCCCTAATAACCCAGGAGCAGTTTGAAAAAAAGACACATAAGTAGAAAGAAAAAAATATGTCTATTTCATTTTAAATGACCACAATTACTTACTAATGAGATGTGTGTGCCTGTGGCGTACCATACAACTTCTCAAACCCTGGAATCACACTGGACACCACACACAACGTTCCACATTGATTTTTGCATGGTACCCGATTTTGACCGCAGCAGCCACCAAAAAAACCCAGCTTCACAAAGATAGAACGTCATCAAAAGGAATGCAGTACCATCTAATGTTGAAACAGTAAATGACCTCGAGCTAGAAGTCTGGTGTTCCAAAAGATATCAAGCATCTCTGTGAGTACCTTCAAATTTTTAAATGCCCCCCAGTGTCTCTGTGAGTTCACTGCAGAGCCCCCAGAGTGCCTCGGCACACAGTTTGAGAACCACAGCCTTGCGATTTACATTTTTCCTTTTAGTACTAACACCACATGACGTCATATCTTATATGTATTCACTGGCTTATTAATGGCATTTCCATTAAAATGTAAGCTCTAGGAGGCAGGGCTCCTTTACGCTACTCCCCAAGGACCTGGCACAGCACCTCCTGCATAGCACGTACTGAGTGTGTTCGATGCGTAAAAGCCTCAGGAAACTCAAGCCGAAGTCTAGCGCTACCATTACTTTCTTGTGTGACAAGTTACTTCCTCTCTCTGGGTCTTAGTTTCTTCATCTATAAAGTAGGGACATTAATAGAAATACCTCAGGGGCCTTTATAATATACAAAGGCAAACTGAGGCATAAGAGCTCCGTTTCTGCATGTCAGTGCTTTCTAAAGGCTCAGAGTTTTGGATTTTTGAGTAGTTCCTATGAGCAGCCAGACTGAAAGCACAAGTGGTTTGTCCCTGTGGACTCGGCGTAGGTCCGTAAGTGGGCAGCGTACTGACTGGAAAATCGTCCTGCAGACCTGTATCTCGTCATCTGTTTCAGGACTCAGCCCAGCAATGACTGCAACTTCATTCCACACTCTATGTATGGAAATTTTAAGGCATGATTTGGGGATTTCCAGCCTCAGGCAGTCTTCTCGGAATCTTTTCTCTCCTGAATCTGGCACGGAAGGTGGCTGTCAGCAGCTCTTCACCAAATTGACCATCACACAGCCCCATGGTTCCCTGTCTGGCCACAGCTTCCTGTCCTTCCTCCTCTCCTGCTTCCTCACTCCCGCTCTGCCCTTTTTCCAACCTCAGACCTCCAATCCTTTGTCCCTCAGCCTAAGAGGTGGCGTCTGGGGTTTTCCCCTTCCTCCCAGGTTCAGTCACCAAGTCCTATAAGTCCTCTCTCCTAAACGTGTTTATATGTGGCCCTCTTCCTTACCCCATTGTCATGCCTTAGGTCAGACGCTGAATATTTTTGGAAACCACCGTCAGTGATTTCCCTCCCTCCATTCTCACCCCCTCCAATCCATTCTGCCAACACCTCAAAGAAAACACACATCTGAGGAGGCCATTCCTGTGCATAAAACCCCTCAATAACTTCCATCACCTTTGGACTAAAACCCAAACTTCTGAGAATTACATAAAAGGATCTTTGTAACTAGCTCCACGTGCCACCATCGGCTCCCAACTCCCTTCGCCCACCCCCGCCCCGAATCCAGTCACACCAAGAGGATTTTAGATGTTTCCTCTTCACCCCACCCCTGATCCTGGGTATATCCTAACCACCCCTCAATCCACCTTCATGTGGTCAACTTCAAACTCATCCCTCAAGACTCAGTGCAGGAGTCTCTGGCCCTCTGCTTCTTTTCTCTCACACACAGTACTGCCTTCTTTCAAGGCATTTATCGTAGTGGACTGTAACTGTTGAACTCTTATTTGTCTCACCCCTTTAGCTAGACCACAGGCTCCTGGGAGCAGGGGCTGATGTTTTTTCTTGTGGCCCCAGGTTACCGCAACATATTGCACAAACCAGGTAGTGAGTAAACATACTGAACAAAGAGTCACAGGGCAGAAGCTTGCTGCCATTTCTGGGTGCTTTTTTGATGATCACCTTTCATACCTACAATTTAAACCACTTCCCAGTAAGAGCCTACCTACTAGGTCAACCATAGTAACAACTGCAGCTTGACCTGGATTTATAAAAGCGCGGAAGTGTTCTATTTTTCTTGCGAATTCTGTGCATTGCACTGCACATCTTACAGAACCAAAACCCTTCTCGTGGGTCTCACTAAACAGACACCAGTGACCCTTGGGCTCCTTTCTGAGCCCGAGCAGCAGTAATGCCTGATACAGACTCACCACCCCATAGCTGAAACCTCTGGGGCCAAATGTATTTTGGAATTCAGAATTGGGGGGATTTTAGAAAAATAACATGTTACCTACACCATATATTATAACGCTCCCAGCAGAGTCTGAGCCAACACTCAGTAATCAAAACTTTCATATTTCCACAGAGCCATTTATGAGTAGTTACACTTAGTGGGATAAAGCCTATAAATAGTCTCATGTCAGTTCAAACAAGTCTTACTGCCAGACTGAGATGGAGCCAAACTTACAAAAAAATTTTTTCAGTCTTCAGAGCTTTTAGGACTTTAAAACTGCTGATAAAGGATTGAGGATGGTAGTGAAGAGCATGGCCTGACATATCTATATGCATCAGAAAGGACTGAAGTATGTGTCTATGCACATATATAACACGTTTACAAACATACATATAGTATACAGACAATTACATATACTCGTGGGAAAGTCTCGAAGGGTATACACCAAATGTTAATACTAGTCATTTCTCAGTGGTGGGATTTCTTTTTCTTTTTGCTTATAGGTACTTTCTAAGTTAGATAAAATAAGATATAAGATAATTTATAGAAGATATATGAAATAAGATATATATATATATATATATATATATATATATATATATATATATATATAAACACACACATACAGAGAGTGCCAAAAAATGCATACACATTTTAAGAAAGGAAAACTGTATTAAAATTGTTATACTCAATATATACCAATAACAAAAGATGAATACAAGTCACGTTTGACTTCTGCAATGACAAGAGGTGCTCAAAGTGGTTACCATCAGCGTCCAGACACTTCTGATTATAGCAAACTATTGCTTGAACAACGCTGACCAAAGTGTCCACTTGTATACATTTTTTTGGCGGCTACCTGTTGTAACTGCAGAAGTTAAACGTGACTTGTATTCACCTTTTGTTATCAGTATATATTGAGTATTACAATTTTAATACAGTTTTCCTTTCTTAAAATGTGTATACATTTTTGTGGCACCTTCTGTGTATATCTCATAGGCTTTGGAGTCAGACTTATGTTCCATTTCTGGCCCTGCCACTTACTAGATGTATGACCCTGAGTAAGTTAACTAACTTCTCTCAGCTTCTACTTCCTCAAGTGAAGATAACAGTATCTGCCTCATACGGTTGATACAGTTGCTGTCTTTCTTCCCTATGGTTAACTCAGTGCTATCCCAAGCTGCATGGCCAAAAGGTGCCCTAGAAGCTAAACCAGATCTGTTGAAGGCCCAGATCTACAAAACAAAGACAGGAGGCAAGGCCTCAATTTCAGGGTCTTGTAGCCAGGCATACTACTGACTTGGGGTCTGGGCTTTTTCCAAAACATGGCATCACATAAGGAAATAAAGTAAATTCAAACCAAAATCCAAATACCCCATTTCTTCTGGTAATCGTCCAAGACGCAACAACATTATTTCTTAATTCAATTGCTCCTTCTGTCTCCTCCTCTTGCTCTGTTCCCACTGCAGGTCCCATAGTTATTTGTAGGTATTCCCCAAGATCTAGAGCAATAGCACTTTCAGTGATGATGAAAACGTCTTATAACCGCACTGCCCCAAATAGTAGCCACTAGCCACACTTGAGTACTTAAAAATGTGGCCACAGCGAATGAGAAACTGAGCTTTTATTTACCCAGCCACATGTGGCTACATATTGGACAGTACAGATCTACACCTTGTTCTTTATCTTCTATAAGAATCATCGGTAAAGGGGGTCAAATATATGGTGATGGGAGGAGATTTGACTTTGGGTAATGAACACACATGCAATACAGATGATGTATTATAGAACTGTACATTTGAAACCTATATAATTGTATTAACCAATGTCGCCCCAATAAATGTAAAACAAAAAAGGAATCATCAGACACAGTCAATTCTAAATGGAGCTGTCCAACTCTGCCTGAATTCAGTCCCTCCAGTTTTCACTGGGCATTTCTACACGATGTTCTCTGCACAGATGGGTCCCAGGTAAAGCCATGCTTTGACTTCTGGGCTCTCCCTTCCATCACCAGCACCATCGCTCTCCCGGGCAGCCAGGTTTGCAATCCTGCCATCGGCTCACCCCTCTCCTCACCCCCAGAGCCAGTCAGTCATCTCTCTTCCTTCTCACAGCTGCCTTCCTCCAGGTCATCCTCTCCTCACTTACTACCTCAAAGTCTCCCAACTAAGAGAACTTCCCACTTCTCCCTACCCAATTCAGTCTCTGGACTTGGCCAGATTAAACTCTGATTTCAACTCTCCCCGCTCTAAACCTTTCAGTATTACACCACTGCCTGCAGGTGAAGATCCAAACAGGCTGGACTGGCATATGAGGCCCTTTCCAAACTAGCCCTCCCCTCTCTCACCAATCCACCACCCAAAGACAATAGCCCAATCTCAACAGACCGGTTCCTCATGCACGCCACCCTTCCTTACTCCTGCCTCCACATGAAATCCCTCCTACTTTCTGGCCACCTCTCCTTCGAGGCCCAGCCTCAACTCCTACCCTACGTCCTCCTTCACAAGGCACTCCCAACCACACTAGTCCTCGGGTAGTCGTTCCTCTGAATTCTGTAGGCCTTCTTGTCCATATAACTTGTTTGGCACTTTAAGAGAAATTAGTGTTTGGGAAAAAGCTTTGGGCTTTGGAATACAATAGACCTGGCGATTTTACTGGCCCCATCCACTACCCTAGTGAAACCTCAAGCAAATTACTTAATTTGTTTCCTCATTTGCACAACGAGGATAATACTACCCAACTTACAGAGAGGACAAAAGAATAAACAAATGGAATTTAAATGAGTCAAGGGTCTAGCAGCACATTGCCTGGTACACAATAGACCAGGACCGGTTTGTGCTTTTCCCTCTGCTGCAGCACTGCTCACCTCCCACTGCTTTGATTATAGTAACTATCATGTATCGAGCATTCCCGCGTTATCTCTGATCATGGGCCTCCTTTGACAAATGCGGTTCTTGAGGCCCAGAGCAGATAGCAGACATGCCCAAGGACAATTAAAACCCAGATCCGCTCCACTCCACAGCCTCCCCTTTTGCAAACAGGAGTACATCTTCAATGAAACTATAAATTCTTAGGGGTAAGTACTAGCTGAATAGCAGGACTGAGTGTGTCTGGATAACAAAGCAAAAGCACCACCATGGTCTGCACAGGATGCGTGGGTGTGTGGCTGTCATTGCTGGGTGGAGGTCACATCCTACCCTCCTTGAGCTGCTACTAGACAGGTCTAGGAGGAGGTAGGGATCCCTTCCTATCTTCTCAGTCACTGGCCTTTGCATTCCACTTCCAGCACGCTAGAAGAACCTGCAAAACCATGCGAGCAAAATGCCAACAATTCAAACTGGCAGGAGTAAGTGGGTTAGTTCAATGACACCGTACTGTGTACACACCACCAGGGAGCCATCCTATAGGCTCTCTCAGTCTAAGACAGGGCAACACATACCAGAAAGAGATACATTCAATTCACGGGGAGAGAAATAGATCCAGATCCAATTACCCAAAACCCAAGTCAGGCCGTGTTCATTTTGACAATGACAGTAATATTATCATGAATAATATTAATAGAAAATACTTAAGGCTTACTACATGACAGGCATGGCTTTAATAATCACTTTCCGTATATTAATCTTCACAACTACTCCATGAGGTAGGTACTACTATTATCTGCACTTTATAGACCAGGAGATATACACAGAGAGGTTGAGTCACTTGCCAAGAACACACAGCTAATCAATGGCACAGCCAGGATTCAAACCCAAGGAATCTGGGTCAAGAGTCTGTGCTCTTAACTAATAAGCTATATTAACTGTCAGAAAAGCATGGGGTTCAGGAAGTGTTTCTGGCAGAGGAAATAATTTCAGCACAAACACATGGCATTGTGGTATGTTCAGAAATAAGTAGTAATAAGTAGTAGAAATATGCAGAAATGAAGTTTTGTTTGAGAAGCATCGGGGGATACACAAGAAGAGTGTAAGGGTTAGGGCTCAAGCATCAGATTAAAAAAGACAACGTGAGTTCTAGTCTCAACTCTGTCACTGACTAGTGGCTGATCACCGGTCTGTTACACACCCTCTCTAAGCCTCGATCTCTTCCTCTGAAACACAGACATCCTCTTACAGCGCTTTGGTGGCACACGGAGGCCCACACACCCACAGTGAGTGCTTAATAAATGGTACCTGCCACTAACAATAATGATAATAAACAGTCATAACAGTAATAAACTTTTTATGAATAAAATTTTTTTATTAGTAATAAAGTTGTATTATATATATCAGGGCCAAACTGTAAGACTTTGAATGCCATGTAGAGTTTGGATTTTACTCTCATGTCAAAGCTCATGGGACATAAGGCAGGGAACTCTTGAAAGAAGCCCCTAACACAGGGCGCCCAGCATTAAAAAGAATGCAAAGAATCAATTTTTCCTATGTTAGCCTGGCCGCCACCCCAGATAGTTCTGTTACTTTCTTAAGAGTCAAATAACCATGCTTCTTAAGTATTTTTCTCTCTTTTCTTCCTTTTTAACATTTCTCATTATCTGATGGTTTTAAAAAGTACCATAGACTTTGGCATTTAAAATGAGCAGAGGTATCTCTAAAAACGCATCGTGTGCCATGCAAACCTTTGAGTCCTCAATTCAAAATCCAATGTGCACCCTCTGCGAATACCTTAAGTTAGCACAGGCTAAATATGACCAGTTTAGTTTCAAGGAGGAAGACGGCGCAATTACTTCACGGCCACAGGCTGTAGTGGTGCTAGGCTACTGGAGAGATGACTTGACTTTTTCCCCAGGCTCTCTCTTCACTGTGTCTTCTGTGAACTGCCTGTGGTCTGGCGATAAAGCTGAAAGAGAAGTGGGCAGGAAGAGGGGGGAGCAGGGCAGAGCATACTCAAAGAGGAAGGGGCCAGGAGTCGAGCAGGCCAAAAGCACTTCAGGCTGTGAACTGTGAGGGTCTCTATAGTTCCCACAAAGAAGGCAGACATTGTTTTGAGCACCTACTGAGGTACAAGGCATTAGGGTGCTATTTGTGGGGGGAGAGAGGATGCAAAATGCAACTAGCAGCAAGTTTAAGCTTGTAAAACATGTCAACAAAGAGACGAAAAAGCACAGGGCTTTATCCAGAAATAATGATAGTCAAGTGTGAAATCATAGGAAATGAAAGTGAATTGAGGCAGATAAGACTAGAGATGGGGGCCACGCAGGGCTTGAACTTCAGGCTAAAGAATCCGAACTAAATTTATTCTATAGACAACAGGGAATGATGCAACATTCAAGTTTCCCACACAAAATAGTAAGGCCTGATAGAAGTTCCGTTCTAAAGAGATCCCTAAGGGGAAGGAGACTTAAGGTTAGGAAGTCTCATCCCTGTACTAGTTCTGTTAAGAAGCTACCAACATGAACTATGGGGGATTTAAAAAAATTGTTTTTAATTTTCAAATTGCAGAAAAACAATGGACAGAATTTGGTTATTAGACATGAGAAGGGAAGGAAGAGTCCAGGATGACCGAGGATTTTAGTGATTGCATTAACAGAAAAGAAACTGGAGGGGAAGGAGTAAAGAAGATAATGATGAACATAGTTATTTGGAAGAAACCAGCCTGAGATAAGCCCTGAGGCGGGCAGCCAGTTTCTAAGATCTTGGAGGTAGGAACTTGCAATTCTTAAATGTTTCCTAAATGAAAGCACCCTTAAATCATGTGGCATGCCTTAAGTCCTGTGTGACCTTCTAGGAGGCAAACATTCACTTCCACTTTACAGATGAAAGAAAGCAAAGTCAAGAGACAAATTTAATATTCAACCAAGGTTCAATAATGAAAATGAAAATAAAAATATCCAGGCCACTTAGACATACATTTTGTTCAAATCCTCATTCATACCTGCTAGCGTCACTTCCCATGTGTATCACTAGCAAAGCCTACAAATTTGTTGCAATACATTTTAAGCAGCAAAGAAAACATACGAGTCGGCTAGCTTCTATGTTCCAACACTGTCTTTCCTCTAATAAATATTGATGCCCTCTCTCTTCCTGAACTTTCCCTCCCTGAGGAATTTTCTGTGCAAAGCTCCACTTCTAATTGAACATTTGTAGGTCAACTCTCTTGCTCTGGACTCCTAATGTAGAATTCCAAAACAAACTGTTTTCTGAAGGAAAGAAGTCTTCAGGGGTTTCTCCTGTTCTAGAAACAAACACAAGGTTAAATGGGACAAAGAGGGAAAATAGAGAAGGGAACAACAAAAAGGAAGAAGAAAAGTGAACACAGTTCTCTTTTGTTTAAAGAAACAAAGTGATTCAAATTAATTTGCTTAGCAGCCTGCAGAGCTTGCCACAGAGGTGGAGATGATGGGTGGTATTTTACCTGTGGGATAAACATCTAGCAAAATTCGTTTTCTCCATGCTAAAAGGATGTCAGTCACACAGACCACTTATTGAGACAGACAGACAGACCCACCGACCCGGGGCTATTTTTCCAACATTCTTTCTGGCTTCTACTCTGATAATCTAGGTTACCCTTTAAGCTACACTGAGATATAAATAGCATCCATTTCCTTTCTCAGGCCAGACTTTAATGCTTTATTTCCTGGGTCCAGAGGAAAAAATACTCATAGCACATCTCATTCTAAATTTGAGTTACTACAAAGCTATCTCACTTTGAATCAAACATGGAATGAAAAAACCTCTTCAAAAGACCAAAATTTGTTTGTTACTACCACTTGGTTAAATTGACCCAGAATGGCCCCAGTTCTGAGTAGCTATTTCCTTTATAGTGCATAGCTCAGAAGCCTCCAGAACACAGCTCCAGGTCTTTGCATGTGCCCAGGACGAAATGCAGGTGACTATTTTACACAATGACATGGATGAGGAATGCGCCCTAGGCAGGACCCCCCAAAAGGGTATTCGGATAAGCACACCTTCAGTTGCTAGATAGAAATAAGGAGTCTTTTCTCTTTATTTCCTTTTAAGGAAAGAAAAAGCTACACCAAGAACAGTTAAATAAATGAAGAAGCGGAAAGCCCCTACCTACAACATAACATCTACTTGTCTGAGACCAGTGCAAGATCTCAGCCGCTGAAGAAGGCAAGAGAATCAGATGAACCTAGGCGGCCACTCACCCAGAAGCATTACATCGCACTTCAACATCCCAACTCCGCACAAAGATACCGTCGGAACCTGAAGGCATGGACTCCAATCTAAAACTAGCTGCATTTCCTTTGCTACCACAATCCCTACCAAGCTTGCCCTGACACTCTGAATTCAGCAGAGACCAAAAGAAAGGAATAGACATTTTAGAGAGAAGCATCAAAGTGACATCTTGCCTTTCTCCACCAAGGCAAAAGAGAGGGGTAAAGACCAGATTCACCTTGTCCCTAAAATAGTTAGGCCTTGAGGGGGCTCTTACCCTTGGCTCACCCTACAAGGACCACTTCCTGCTGGGCCAACACGACACTCTCTTCCTCTACGTATAGACTGTCAGATCCCTCTCTGTCAGACTGTCAGCTCCTCCAGGAAGCCCTGTTTTTCCTGATACCTGCACCACAGATACAATTTTTAAGCAACTTTTTGCCGCAGGTTGGTTCTCCAGGCTATCGGGAAGTGGATATTTTGATCATATGCATACAGGAAGAACCAAATCCACACCCGTTTCCCTTGGGGCCTGGACTATCCAGAACAACCAACCAGAGGAGGCCCAAAGGAGTACAAGATACGACCCTCCTCTGAGGCCAGAGCAACTCTGGAAACAGAGCTGACCCAAACAGAACGGGAGGCTTGGTGCCATTTCTTCCCAATTTTAACATAAGCAACTTAGCAATTAATAGGGTCACCCCACTTACTGTAGGTATTACAATGGGGACAAATCATTTCAAACCAAAATCTTGACAAAAACTCCTCACCAGCATGTGGCTGGTTTGGGGAGATTTTCTGAAAGGCAATGAAAAGATCCTGAGATCCCTGGGCCCTGTACCACCCAGGGCTGATAAATGGCTTCAGAGCTGGGCTGATTTCTCCCAGAAGACCTCTCTCTGCTTAGGGAAAGAAACGCTCCAACAGCCTGTTTCTCGTGTGCTGGTGGAGAAGACAGAACCCACCTTTTTCTTTTGCCATTGGGCCTGTCCTCCGCCGACTGTCTGGATTCTGGCAGCCTCTTTCGAGGAGCAAGGAGAGGATATGTTCTTAATCTTAAACTCTCACGGGTCCCAGCACCAGAGCCCAGAGTGTCATGGAAACTGAAGCAATAGCTGTCTCAAGATCAGCACTTCAAATGAGCTGAGATAAGCACATGAAAGCTGCAACCTATCAGCACCACCAGGCGCTAAGACCCGTCCTGCGGTGGCTGCAATGAAGGCAAAGCATAAGCACTGAGGAAGTCCTTCGCTCGCCTAGTTTCCTCTCATTTTACAAACTTGTGCAACATGCTATTGCTCCCGCCCCTCACAGTTTCCAAGCCTTGTAAGAGCAAAGGGAGTGCTACTTGACAGACTCTTCACCTCTAGTAAAGGGGCACAAATGGGTACTAGTGGGCATGCCAAAGCGCCCACGTAACTGGAGCCGCATGGGCACACCCAGGAGAAAAAAAATACCTGGGAGCCCTAGCAGAAAACCTACGAGCTGGACAGAAAATACAGGCCTGCAGATCCTCCCAAAGCACCAGACTGACCCAAATTTAGGCCCTGGGCCTCCTGCTCTCCAAAAAACAACCTCCTGCTCAACAATTGGCCTTTTGTGCTGCACAACATTATCCACCAAGGGTTGGGTGGAAAAAAACCTAGTCCCTTTCACCTGTAACCTCATCCTGCTCTCTAGTCCCAGGGTGGACAGCCTCATCCATCACAGGGTCTGAGGACCAACAAAAAAGCCAGGCAACCCCAACACACACAGGATGCCTCACCCAAAGTAAGACTCTGTAGGTGCAACTGCATCTCCACAGAAGCCAAACTCGGGAAAGTCAGGGCTGAAAAAACTCACGTAAGATTAGAATAGAGAAACCGAAGCTCAGAGAGGTGCAGCGACTGGCCACAGGTCACACAGCGAATCAGAAATGGAACTTTACCACAACCCCAGCCTTGGGATTCCAGAGTACCCCACTGCCACCCCCCTGCCATCGTCACACCCGCCTAAGAATAACTAACACCCCCACAGAACTTCAGCCCCAATGTCCCCGCCTCCGCAGGGCCAGGACCTTAGTCTTTGCCCCGTGCGTCCACCCGCCAAACCGTAGGCCCTGTCCACTCGAGGGCCGGGCCCGCCGCCGTCCCGGGCCCAGAGCCCCAACCCAGCTTCCCACCGCTCGACGGACCTGCAGAGTCGCGCTCCGGACAGTCAGCGGTGGCGGACATTTCCGTGCCTGCTCCCTCAAGTTCTACATCACGCCGCCCGCATAGCCCCGCCCGCACCGCCCCCACAGGGGTCCGCCCCCACAGGGGTCTGTCCCCGCTTGCCACCTCCTCCAATCCACAGCTGTTCTGACCCATAGCCCCACCCCTAAACAGAACTGAGCCCGCCCCTGCAGCCGAGCCTTCTCCAATCCGCACCGCCCGTCCCAAGACGGATACCTGCCTCCGCCAATTCTGATGCCTGAGGCCGAGTTCCAACAGGTCAGCGGAGGCTCTTGCTGGGTGCACCTGTATCGAGACAGCCACTGGAACTCAGGATCAGGTGTCGCAGGGTCGAAGCCTGTGGCCAGAACAAGGAGAGAATACTGAACCACGGGCTTGAAGAGCGGGCTCCACCTCTGCATGATTGTATGACCGTGAGCAAATCGCTCATCCTCTCCGGAGAGTCTTCTCTGTTTCCCTCGCGCACAGCATGGGTCTGAGATTCACGTGCGGAATAAATGTGCACCCAAAAGTGCTGTTCCAAGGTACCACAACTCCAACCTCGTGGAAACTGTGTGCCAAGGTCTATTCTATGCTTTATAGGTATATTACCTCCTTAATCCTCACAACAAAGTTTAGGAGGTAGGGAACAGCTCTGAGTGGTTAAGTCTAAGGTCACAGACTGCATGGCAGAGTGCGAACTCAAATAGATGTCAGTACTAGGGATTGGACTGGGTGCTTTAACTACCCATAATCCCCATGAGCAACTCACAAGCTACTCCAAATAAACACACACACTCTAAGTAAAAGCAGGGTGCTTGCTATGAAATCCACCTTCAAGACAAGCCGGGGAAACACGTGATGTGGGAGAAAACTAATTACTTTTACTTGTAACCTCATGCTGGACTTCAGTCCTTTTATCTAACAAATGCAAAGGTTGGGCTGGTGGATATCCAAGAGCCTGTCAGCTCTGAGAGTCCCCTCTCACTCAGCTCCCCCCCTCCCCACAACTGCTCAGAGAAGTTGAGTTAGTGCAGTTTCCCTGCTGGTTACCCCAGGTGTGGACTCCAGAAGGAAGAGCAGATGAGGGACTGACAGATGTCAAAGCCTAAAAGAGGAAAGTCATCCTCAACTCCTCTCCTTCGATCTCACAGCCGGGTACCAAGCTTTGTTCATCCATTCAACACATATTTAAGTGCCTACCACATGCCAGGCACTGTTCTAACCACTGGGGCTAAAGTTGTGAACACCCAAATTCAGAACCCCCATGGCGCCTTCATTTTCATCTGTTTGATCTCTCCAGTCCAGTCTCTCTTCCCTGTCCCCATTACCAGGCCCTAGTCCAAGCCTCATTTTTAATGCCTGACTATTGCAACACATTCCCATTGATCTCCCTGCTTTAGGATCATCCCTTCCACACCAGATGCCAGAGGAACTTTTCTGACATCCAAATCTTGCCTTGTCATCCCTCCTTTAAAACTCCTACAGCTCCCCATAAGGTATAGGGCAAAGTCCAAGCTCTTCATTAATTATTTAAGACCCTTCATGAGCTGCCTCTGCTGGCCTCTCCTGATTCAGCTCTTTCTACACCCTCCTCCAACCGCAAGTTCAATCCCACCAAATGACCTGCTGTTGCCTCTGACTGCCCTTCTTTCCTTGTTGCCTGCCTGGGAAAAATCTCACTCATCTTTCAAGTCTCAGCTCACACATAACCTCGGACATGAAACCTTCCCCGAGTCATGTATATGGCACCGAGTGAGAATGAGTTTAGGAAGCATTAGAGCAAAATTCAAGAGTTCAGGTTCTGGAGTAGAATATCTAATCTTGTCTAGTCCTGGCTGTATAGTTTACCAACTATGTACTTGGGCAAGGCACTTAACCTCTCTGAGCCTCAGTTTTCTTATCTGTAAAATGGAGGCATTGATAATACCTACCTTGTAAGGTTGTGGTAAAGAAAGTGAGATAATGTGTGAAAAGTTCTTAGCACAATGTCTAACACACAAGTTAACAATGAATGTTAGTTAGTTATGAGCCCTCTTGTATGGAAGGAGGAAACATTTTCTGAGCTTCTACTATGTGTTGAGCACTTTCACATGTATTATCTCATTAATTTTCATAGCTCTGTGAGAAAGATATTCTTTACATATAGAAGTCTACAAAGCTAAGGTTCAGAGAGGTGAAGTAGTTTGCCCAAAGTCACACAGCTAGGGACCAGCAAACATAGGTTTCAAATGCAAGGGGCTGTGTAGCTTCAAAGTCCATGCTCTTTGTTGTTATTACTATTATTACCCCTCCTACAACTACTACTAATAATCATAAAATAACTTATCCTTACTAGTTGAAGGCTTGGAGATAAAATTTCCCCTGCATATAGAATATACAGTAAACCCCTTAACCAGGCATTCAGAGCTCTATAATCTTTGTTTCTCTTCCTTTCCCTCATACCCCTGTTTGCATCCAAAGCTAGTCCCTTCCTGGCACAACCCCCAGACGTTCATGCTCCATGGTGAGACCATGATAGAAGGAAAGCCCTCCCCTCATTCCTGCGGAGACAAAATGTTAGCCTGAAAGGAAACAAGTAATAGTGTCTGGTGAACACCTAAGCTCCAGCACCTGGTGGCTCAAATTTGCATGTTCTGCGGTTGAGCCTCTGCTCTGTCCAAACTCTCCTTTACAAATATGCCTGGCTGACTTCCTGGCCTAAACAAATTCTGCCCCAGAGGCCACTAACCTCTCACTGCTAAGCCAAAGCTAGACCTTTTTCTCAGCTGCAGTGGGGGGTACAGAGCAAGGTTCAAGGGCAGGAGGGCCCATGTGACAGACTTCCCTTGGTTCTAGCTGTGGCTGGCAGACAGAGGGAAGATGGGCCTCTAGAAGCAGTTGACTCTGCCAACTTGTTAGAGATTCTGCATCAGAATCAGAACCCACCCTGTGCAGCCCTGCCCAGAGCCAGGAGGATAAAGGGGCCCTGCTGGAGTTAAAACTCAGATCCAGAAATAGGAAAATTGAAAAGCAAACACCATGATTGGCTGGTGGCTTGGGGGCACTGTAGCCACATGACAGCAGCTTTGAGAGGGCACAGAAACTGGAGTGTGAGTCCAGAGTGTGGAAAGTCATCTGGTTGTTGGTAGGTCAGTGCCCATTCAACCCTCCCAGGGAGCCTGGGGTCTTACCTACCTGGACAGGCCCTGGCAACTTCCTGGAGGAACATCCTGGTGTGTGAACCAAAGGGTAGGTGGAATATGAGGTTGAGCTCTGCTGTGTCCAGCTGGACGGTCACATCTGAGCCTGCACAGAGGAGACCAGAAATGAGCCCTTGACCTCTAAGAGCTAAGGATGGGTGCATCTTAAGGCTGGAGTCCCCAGAATGGAGAATGAGCAGCCAAATCTCCCAAAGTCCCTTTGGCCCTTAAGCAATTCACTAAAGGCTGCTGTTGGAGCAATAGGGGAACCCTGTGTACCGTCAGCTCCAAAGGGACATCATCCTCACTCTACAGAGGGCATGCACCAAGGCTCTAAAAAGTCAGTAAGCCTTGCCACAGCGATACTAGAAGGAGCTGGAAGAGACGACTTCTTTGACCTGTAGTCCATCCGTCTGCAGGTGTAATGAAAAGCACATACCTAGGGGCAGACGAGAGGGGCTGTCCGTCAGTCAGTCTACCCGACTGTGCCAGGCACGCGCTAGGCACTGGGAATACCATGGTGAAGAGAACAGATGTGGCCTGTCTTCAGGGAGCTATACTGTGGACGGTGTCTTGTTCATAGTGGAACCCCAACCCCTGGCAGTCACACAGGGAGCATCCCAAAACATGTGCTGAACTAATGAGTGAGTCAGCGCAGTCTAGCAGAATGATCAAGAGCATGGGCTCTAGAGTCTGGATTCTGAGTTTGAATCCTGGTTCCACCACTTCCTAAATTACATAATGTCTCTGGGCCTCAGTTACCCAATCCAAAAAATGGGGATGAAAACAGTGATAACCTCGTAGAGTTGTTGTGAGGAAAGCACCATATAATGTGCGTAAGGCTCTTAGCATAGAGCCTGTCACAAGATAACCATTGATTAAATATTCATTTCTATTATTATTACTATTACGATTATAGTCTGGCAAAGAGAACAGACATTGAGTAGGTCACTCCAAATAATTAAATCACTGTGAGTGACAGAGAACTGGCAAGAATGCAAAAAAAGGAATGTGTATCAGTGAGGTACATTTTCAGGAGTTCAACAAAGGCTTCCTGGAGAAAGTGTGAACTGAGGCCCTAAGATGTGTGGCTAAGAGAAAAGAGGTGTGAGGGCTTTCAGGCAGAGGGAATCGTATGTACAGGAGCTCCACGCTGAAACCGTGTCATATTTGAGGTGCTGGAACAATCTAGAGGATTCCAAGCCCAGCAAGCAAGGAAGCATGTGACAGGAACTGAGCCGGAGAGGTGGGCAGGCGGTATTCTGCATGGTCTTGCTTGCTGCAGTAAGGCTATCAGAGGGTGCTCTTCGCATCATTCCTCTCTGCAGATCCTGTATCCCCTACTCTAACCGGGACCCCGACTAAAAGGACCACTCACCAAGAACGTAGAGTTCACCATCTGGGGACACTGTGAGGAGGGAAATGAAAAGGACCTTAGCAATTGAGCACCCCAGTCCCAGCACCATCCTTGCTCCCAGTGCCCCACCCCCAACAAGGGCAAAAATGACCTGGGGCCCAGAGGAGGGGGACTTGTACCACCCAGCCCCATGAGGCACCTTCTTCCAGTGTGAAATCCCGCGAGATAGGCACTATCTGGTCCAAAGAGACATCATCCCCGGTAATGGCCATCCTCCGGTGCGTATACAGGAAGAGACTAAGGGCAGGAAGCAGAGGTGAGGACAGGGCCCTCTGGCTGTCCCTCAGGCCCATCCATCATGGAGGCTTTGGGCTGCTCACACTCCCTCCTTGGTCCCTAGGGCCGTGCTGGGTTGTATCCAGGTATGCACAAGCCTCAAGCCCTCTCTGTCCATGGTACCCGTTAGAGACTGCAATTTACGGATAGGTCATCAAAGCTGAACTTGTCTCGTTTGGGGGAGCCCCTGCTTTATTAGTAAAACCTATGCTTGATCTATCCGTTGCACATTCTAGCACTGCCTGTGACAGGAACAGTGCAACTTTAGCCACCCCCTTTCCCTCCCTGAACCTCAGTATCTCCATCTGTAAAGTGAGGGCGGTGGTTTAGAAGATGTCTCAGCTCTGAGACCCTGAGCTTCGATTGCTGGTGATGAGAACTTTGACAAGTATTATTCTCTCTGCTTCTGTGGGTGTTGTTGAGCACTTTCTATGTGCTTCAGAATGTTTTAAACACTTTGCATGTAATAACTCACTTTAATCTTCAATCTGGGCAAATTGAAGTACAGAGGAGGAAAATACCTTGCTCAAGACTGTGTGGCTTAGAAATAACGAAGCCTAGATGTGAACCCAGGCAGTCAGGCCACGAGGCTCAAGATCTGGGCCAGTATGTTAAACGGCCTCTTCTCCGGAAGCTTTCTCATCAAATGTTAAGGATTATATGAGCCAATGTATATGAAGGGCTTAGAATATAGTATTCACCGTAAATTTACAATTAAACAAATTATATTGAAAACAAAGGTTAAAAGAAGAATGTAGTATTCAAAAAATATTAACAATCATTATTACAATTACTCTAGAAGACTCAGATTCTGTCCCAGAGGGATGGTTGAAGTCTAGCTGGAGGGTACAGTGAGGAATAACCGCATGGCCCAGACAGTTGAGGTCCGAACCCCACACTTACGCATGTTCCTGGCCTCCATGTTCCAGGCGGTAGCGGACGAGCCCCAGGAGGCGGCTCTGTCTGCTGTCTCCCTCGCACAGCACACCTTGTACCGCCTGCTGCTCAGGGTCAAGGGAAACTGAACAAAACGAGTGGCCAGGGCTCTCCCCACCTTCCCTCTCCCCACCAACCCAGCTCTCCCCACCTTCCCTACCCTTCCCTTGCCCACACAGATTCACTGTGTGACCTTGGACAAGCAGCTTTACTTCTCTGAGCCTTCATCTGTGAAATGGGGATCATAAACCCAAACTTCATAGGGAGTTGGGAGGATAACTGAGTATTTAAAGCACCTAGCAAAGTTCAGTACTACGTGCTTAGTAAACACTGGTTTCCTTCTCCCCTGATGGCACAGAGAGGGAGGAGAGCAGACATGTAGACACCTTCCATTCTACTTTCCCTAGTGCAGGCCCTGGGGCTGGAAAGCTCAGCACGGAAAAGATATGATGATGCAGTATTCCCCCTCAGCCAGGGTCTCCTGTATAGCCACAGACTGGTCCATGCTGGCTCCTGCTGAGCAGACACACCTGCGGGGTGCAGATGGGAGCCCCCTTTGGTCAACAAGTTACCCAGGAGGTGATGGAACTGCCTTAAAGGGCTGGAGGGCAGGGAAGAGGGGCCTTTGTGCAGGGAGAAGGTAGAGGCCTGACCTTCCTCCTCCCTAGGATGGGCCTTGGAAAGTTTCCAGGGACAGGGATTGACTCTGCCCCGGGATCGCCTCTTTGTTGTACGCCCTTTGTCTGGGAGGGCGTCCAATTGTTCCCGAGTAGGATCCAGTCTATGTGTGGGAAGTGGGGTGCCTGGTGCCATTAATGGAGAAGGGGGCACACTCCCAGTGCTCTGGGGGTGGGGCTCTGCCTCTCTTTTGGGGAGCAGTGTTAGTCCTGCTGGCATCTCTCTGTGGGAGGTGTCAGTGGTGTGTCTGCATGGGCTTGGGGGAAGCACCCTGTTACTCTCAGGGAAGGTCTCATCCTGGACAAGTCCCAGTCTGCTTTCCTTGGAGACAGGAAGAGTGTCCCATTGCTTGTTGGCCCTCACCCATGCCCAGCAGGCCTCATTGCATCAGCTGCAGGCCAAGGTGGGTGTCTGGCTCTGGCAGCCGCAGGACAGGGGTCCCAGCCCTCAGCTTGCCTGCTCCCTCCTGCCCAGCCCTGTCCTGGCTTCCCTGCTCCCAGCCTGGTCATTGCCGCCTACCTCCTGAGCGGTCACTGTTGGGTGCGCTGGACATCGGGCCGGGGCGCTCCAGTGACTACATTTCCCAGCAGCCCCCGCGCACGATGGTCACCCAGCCTTCAAGTCCCAGCATGCCCGCTAAAATCAAGAGGGTCTCCCCGCCCCCATTAACTCCTTAGGTCCTGGGGTGCGCTGGGCACCCGGAAAGTTTTCTCCTAAAGAATGCCCTAACCTCCACCTCTGACCCTCTAAGTCATGGGGTCAGATTTCCCGGCCCAGGGCCCGGAAGGAATATGGTCATGTCTGCCTTAAGAGAAAAATTACGCATTTTTATTTTTTTCAATTCCATTCTCAACTCTCATCCAGGGGGTCCAACTCTGGCCTCCAGTGGAACTCTTCCCAAATAACTACCCTGTCCTAGCTTAAAGGGGAGAATAATACTCTGAAGAACCATTAGCCCCAGTTTCCAGCTGAAGAAACTGAGGCTCAAGGAGGTTACCCAATTTGACCAAGGCCCTGCAGCTAGCAAGTGGCCAAATTGGGCCTCTGCTGAAAAAGTCTGACTCCCACTTCTGTGCCATGGACACTGCCACACACTGCCATATTTCCTCCCTTAGCTTCACGGGGTGTGGATGCTGTGTATGACATATGACGGGGAGCAGCCAGTTCTGTCTGCCTCATGAAGCTATATGAGGATAACGGATGTGAATGTGCTTCGTAAAGGGTGTTCCTAAGCTGGTCCTTGCTCCTCCCCCTCCAGAAACAGTGTCCGATGTTGTTCCCAAGCCCCTTCCCCTGATTCACCTGGTCATGTGCATTTGGGCATGGCTTTTCTCCTTTGGGGCCTCAATTTCCTCATCTAAGATGAGGAGGTTGCTTCAGGTGGACAAAAAAGGGCCAGCTCAGATCAGGGAGCCCAGGATTGGTCTCTCAGCCTATGGACCATGTCACTAAGCTGTAACCTCTCTGAGGACCGGGCTATGTCTTTTCCTCGCCACCCAGCACAGTTGGTCCTCAGAATGTGTTTATTAAATTAGTGAATTAATGAATGAATTATCTTAATGAATACACCTACTCTCAAGCTTGGACACGAACTGAAGGGTCAGTGCCGGACGAGTGACCACTATGACTTCTAACCAGTGCCCCCTCTTCTTTCCCTAAGCTGGGAATTGCCACTCTAGTGACCAGCCCAACTTTTTATATGTAAACCTCTTCCAGGAGCACATATCACCTTCTTCCCAATCTTGTCCTTTTCCCAGAAATATTCACAGCACAGATGGAACTCGTTTATTTGAATTTGGTTTCAAAGTCGTGTCGGGATGAAGGGAAAGGGGATTGATACAGACCTTTAGAGATAAAGGGGTTGGGTGTCACTGCAGGAAAGCAAGGGAACCCCAATTCTAGCCCACTCTTACCATCAAAGGCTTGGGAGGAGGGTCTGGGAAAAGTGGATGGGGCTGGGCCCATTTTATAATCTGTCCTCTGCAGGACTTTGGGGCCCTCCCTCTTGATGGGGGTCAGGCGGAAAAAACAATGGTTGTTTTTCCAGATAAACGCCAGCCTCTCTTTGGGGTTGGGGCTAAGTCCTTGACCCCTTGGAGGACACCATGGTCAGGCCTCGGCCCTGGGAGGTAGAAGGCAGGAGCCTCAAACCCAGAGATGTGGGCTTGATAAATCCCTTTCCCTAAAGATACAGCTATACAGCTATAAGAATCAGAGCTGGGGGTGGGCCTGGGAGCCTGCAAGGCCTGCAAGGGCTTCCTGTTGGCGCTCCCTGATTCAGCCGGGCCCAGCTAGGGGAGCAGGAGCAGCAGCAGCAGCATGGTCCCGGACAGGGACCAGTGCAGGGGGCTCTTGGTGGCCCCTGGGGCTGCCTGGCTGAAGTGGAAGTTCCCATCCAGCTGGAGGCAGCTGCCTGAGGCCGAGGCTGGGCAGCACTCCTGGGAGCAGGCCTGAGCCACAGACTCAGAACACCTGTGGATCTCTGCCACACAGGCCTGGCTGCAACCCGCAGTGTAACCTGATCTGGACCGTTTCAGCTGCAAGAAGAGACAGGACCAGTCATCCTCCCATTGCCCCTTTTCTCCACTCACGGAAGCAGAGTGTTAGGTGGGCCATGGCTGAGCTGAACTTCTCTGAACCCCTACCTTCCTTCCCACAAGGTCAGCCAGCCAGTTTCCAGAGAACACACAGGGTGAACAGAAGTAAGGGGACATGTCAGGAAGACTTTGGAAAATTCCAGCTGCTGCCCTGGATTAGGCCTAAGGCAGAGCTGAGAGGGTCACTCACGCTAGACCCCAGGCAGCCTGGCTCCCAGAAGGTCTAGCTCCAGCCAGATTCAGCTGCTGACCTACTCTTCAGGCAGTTCTGAGGAAGACCAGCATCCCAATCCTTGGGGCACTCCAGCGACCCACCTCACAGAAGTCCAAGCCCTCAGGGCACGTGGTCACAGCTTTCTGCCCTTTGAAGCAGTCACTGCCTTGGCAGGAGAAGGTGGCACAGCTTTTCTCCTGGAACAGAAAGTGGAGGGAAGGTTGACAGGTGGCGAGCTGTGTTCAGACTGAATAGGAAGTGAAAGCCGAACAGAGGCAAGCCTGGAGCCCCGTCACGCGTATCCCACCGGCCCAGCCACTACACGCTGCCCATCCCTGCCTCCACCTCCCAGAGCAGGCACGTGTGAATGACACACTCACATTTCTCTTAAGGGCTGGTGGAGCAGGAACCAGCTTGTCCTCTGGGATGGTCAGGTGGCCTAGACCTGGGGGCAGAGCAGGGTTGACTGGGGAAGTGCTGTGACACCTCTGCTGGGGGACATTTCCTCTGCAAAGTCCCAGCCCCCACCACACAGGAGGGCATCTTGTGCATGTGTGACAGTCACAACTTGAAATTTCCCTCTCTGCTGCCACCCTAGACAAGCACAGGAGATTGTTCCGGCTGCCTTGGAGCTTGGGGGGAGGGGAGTACTGGCGAAGATGGGCTGGGGAAGGTAAGAGTTGGGAAGGGGAATCTGGAAGCGGTTGGGGCACTGACGGTAGAAAGCTCAGACTTGGGGAGTCAATGAGGAGAACAGACCTCAAAGATAAGGGTCAGCCTGACAAGGTTTAGAGGTTAGGGTGTTGATAGAGGTTGGGGAATTGGTGAAAACTGAGCTCAGATTTGAGGACCTCTCAAAAGGTGGGGTTCAGAGTTGGGAGTTAGTGGATGGGCAAAGCTATGGGCTAGGGAAAGGAGGGGTGGGACTCAGAACTTATAGGGGCAGTGGGAGCAGGAGTCAGAGTAGGGGCTTGGAATTGGAAGGCGATGGAGGAGGGGCTCGGAGCTGCAGGCTGGTGGGACTTTCTCACCTGAGGCCACCTCACTGAGCACCAGGCAGAGTGGGCGGCCACTGCAGCACTGCAGAGAGCAGGGTCCTGGGCCGGAGGCCGAGTCGTTGGCCAGCAGGCAGGGGCTGGAACCGGTTTCATTTCCCTCCTCACAACTGTGGCTGCACCGGGCCGTGTGGTGGGAAGGGTTAAGTTGAATCAGCTGGATAGAGAGTGGGGAAGAGTCCAGGAGGATGGGGCGGGGGGCAGCCACTCCTGGGCTGTATCTCAACTTCTCCCAGCATCTCAAACACTGACGCCTCTCCCTCCCACTTCAGTGTCTCTCTCCCAGCACCTTCCTGTATGTACGTGAATCAGTCCCCCTTCCAATGGCACCACTCCCAACCTCTGCAATAGCCTCCCACCTGGGGCCCTGCAGCAGCCCCACCCCTCACCTCACAGTAATGCTC
The DNA here is from genome assembly GCF_057876585.1 of Rhinolophus sinicus. NCBI lineage: Eukaryota > Metazoa > Chordata > Mammalia > Chiroptera > Rhinolophidae > Rhinolophus > Rhinolophus sinicus. The sequence continues at coordinate 26,419,910 of NC_142514.1, forward strand.
CCCAGGTTTACACTCTGCCATTTGGTTGGAGAACTTTGCCTCCTGGTAGCACATCTCTCCGAAGCAGTGGAAGCTGTGGCATATCTGTGGAAGGGTTTGAACACTGTGGCCTCATTCCCATGGGTGAAGGGACCCGGGAGGCTTTCTCCTCCTCCATATGCTGCTTACCTGGACAGGTGCTGGGGTCACCTGACTCCTGACCAGGTTCTGGGCTATCAGTAAGATCAGCAGGAGGACTGGTAAAAGGAAAAGGAGAGCGGGGCCACCGCAGGGAATAATCAGCTCGGGTCACAGGTCAAGGAAAGGTCATGCAATGGTTAAGAGGAAGAGGTCTTGAGGTCAAGCAAGGCAAAGGGGCAGTCCCAGGGTCTAGCAATAGTCATGGGTTAGGGTCAGTAACAGAGTCTAGGAAAGCCTGGGTTCCCTGGGCTGAGGACAGCTACCTCTGAGCAGAGCAGGCCTATGGCTACAATTTGTCACAGACATCTTCCGTCAAGGTGCTTCAGGAGCCAGAGAAAGTGAAGGGCCAGTCCTGGGCGGGCCAGTCCTGGGCAGCCCAGGTGGGGGCTGCAAACAGAGAGTCCCATTATTACATTGTATAGATGAATAAACTGAGGCTGGGAAGCAGGGGTCCATCTGTAGGGAAAAAGGGGCCCCAGGGGTAGAGTTTTTGCTTCTGGGAAGTCATACTGTCAGTGACGTTAGGCAGGCACAATGGGGCCTGCAGCCTAGTAACAGCCCCTCTGAGAGTGAATGTTGTCGGCATGGCAACAGCAGCATCCCAGGGAGACAAAGCTGGAACAGGTTCAGTGACAGGAAATAGACATCCGGTGCCACTGATCTTGCCTCATTTGCCTCCAACATCAGAAGGTGCCAGGAGTTGATGGGCGGCCTCAGAACCCAGGGCAGGGAAACCTGGCTCACAGAGAGGGTCAGAAATCAGGGCTCACCTCGTCCAGGTTCTTCAGGGTTCAGACCCCACGCTGTTCCTAAATCAGAGCTGAGCCAAGGGCAGGAGGTAGTTCTTAGACCCTGGTATCCTGGCTCTGCCTCCCACAGGACTGAGGGGTCAGACCTGTACAGGTCTGCTAAGCCCAGTTCAGGTTTTCCCATGTAAGGCAGAAAACTGCTGGAGATGAGAGGTACATTATTCCCATCTTCCCACCCACCCCTGGGAGGCTGAGCACAACCCAGTCCCCAGCGCTCTCAGGGCTAACAGGGCATGTTCCCATCCTCATGGCTCTAGTCTTCCATCAGCACTTGGATCTCTCTCAGGTGACAGCTGGAGCTAAGACCCCCTCAGGGCTGGGCCCCTTCTGGCGGTGGTCTTTAGTGCACGAATGGGGCAGTGCTCAGGATCTAGACTGCTGAGGTGAAGCAGGATAGGACCCCTTGGCAATAGGGGCCACTTCTTTCTCCACCCTCACCCCTCCTTACCACCAGGAGCCACAGCCCCTCCACTCTTCCCTCCAACACTAAACTAAAGAAGCAGCTCTCATCCAGTCGACACCTCTCTAAGGGGATTCCATCTCTAAAGATGAACAGGCTAAGAGAAGGGCCCAGACGTTCTACCCAGGTCCGTGTCCTTGTGAAAGGGCCCAGGCCTCCCACACAAGCCCCTCTTCCTCCTCCCTGTTTTGGGTAGATGAGGCTGCAGGGACAGTTCAGGAGTGTAAAGGGGCCAGACACTCAACAAAATCAGAAAGCCAGGCAAAGCCTGGATGGTTACCTCCTAGTCTGTATTAGTTCTGGCTACTTTCCCATCTCCTTGAGTGTGTGCCCCCCTCCATGGCTCTGTGCCCCAACCCCTCCCATCTGTAGACCTACCTGTACAGCTACCTGCAGGTACTGAGGGCAGCTAGCCTGTGTGCATGAGTCAGGGAGGCTGCAGGTGCAGCCCCCGGAAGCTGGTGGCTGCCCCTCCTCCCCTCCAATCATTTGTCAGCTCTGGGAATTCCCTCTGATGTTGCTGCCATTGGAGATACACAAGGGTCACAGGCAAAAAAAAAAAAAAAAAGAAAAAAGAAAGAAAGAAAACACAGCCAACGTCCAGACTGTAGCTGGGAGAAAATAAAGCCAACTGGCAGCTCGGGCAGATCAAAGGACCCCATCCCAACATCCCACTGGGACTTGCCTTATTTGTGTAGATCAGAATTCTGGCAGGTAGAGAGGACTCTCAGAAGAGATCAGGAGGGGAGGGCAGTGTCCTCCCAGAGTCCACCTGGAAGGGGAGAACTGTGGGGCTGATGGTGGAAAGGGTCATGTGTGGAGAGAGGTCACAGGCCCATTCCCACAAGAACTTTGAGGGGAGGATGCTGGCAGGACTCGATGCACGAGGGGAGAGGTAGTTATCATCCCAAGGATAAAATAATAATAATAATAATAATAATAATAATAATAATAATAATGCAGAGGGAGGAGAAAAACCTCAGAATTTTGTCTGCCCCTCGCTTCCCCAACACATTGGTTACCTTTAGGGTGCTCTCTCTGTAGAGCATTCTAGCACAAGCTGACCGCAGGCAGGGGAAGGGGAACGGAAGGAAAGTGGAAGAAGGAATGACTGATTCAGGCTGGACACAGATTTATTCGCTTTCCTCTCAGAGGTGGGGAACGAGGGGACTCCTGCTCTTGGAAGGTGAGTCCCAGGATCAGCCTCTGGGTTCGGCAGCACCAACCTGGGGGTCAGTCCCAGGAACAACTCCCCGGATGCTTCCTGCCTGGGCTGGGAGCAGCAGACAGTCCTGCAGTTTGTCTGATGGGGCAGCTTTCCTCCCTATAGAGTGAGCCAAATCACCTGTTCTCTGCAGGAAGTGCCCTGGCAGAGGTCAGACTCCATGTCGCTTATAAGACTCAGGAAGCAAGGATGGACTCCTGGCGATCCAGGAACCCCTAAAATTGTGTGCAGAAATGTCTATGCATGTATGTTTTCCTAGGGAGAAAATCCAGTTGTCTTTGTATTTCCAAAGGAATCTATGATCCTAAAAAGATAAAGAACTGCTGATCTGAACCAAGAAAAAGCAACCCTCCACTCCTGGTCAGGGGGCTCAGGTGGAATCCTGTTCTACCCATAGCAGACCCCCTGAATCCAGACTTTGAGGAGTCACCTCTGTGGAGGACTACTTCTGATGCCGGGTTTGCCTGAACCTAATAGCTCTGGGCCCCTCGGGGCTGGGTGTTGGCCACATGGCTGTTCCTGCCTACCCAGGTTGTCACTGAGCCTCCTTACCTCTGGTTCTGCTCCCACCATCTCATCTCCACCTGATTCCCAAGGTTTGCCAACCTAGTAGCTGTGCCTGGCATACGGAAAACACTAAAAAGGTACTTGGATGAAAGTAATGAATGAAGAAGCCTTGGTTGTGACAGGGAAGCCCCAGGTTTCCTCCCAGGCTGCTCTGGTGCATAGTTCGCAGGGTGACTGGTCATCTGGGCCAGGGGGATGGAACCTGGTCCCCTCTCCCCTCCACTGTGAAGAAAAACAGGTTATTGCGCTACTACCTTAACCCAGGAGTCCCGGATACCCACTCCTAAAGGGGTTGCTGAGGAACGTGACAGATGCTTTCCTTGGGGGCCCTGATGCTGCTACTGCTCCAATAGGAAGGCTGGAGGGACGTCTCCTCCCCATATTTCCCATTTCCAATGTTTTAATTCTCTTCCCAAATGGCAATGTCTCTTTCCACTTCGGGCCAGTTTTTGGTAATCAGTGTTTCTAGTTGGCTCAATTAGGTTTAATTATCCACTCACTCTGCTTCAGAAGCTCAGGCCCCGGAGAGTTTGTACAACTGAGATTTTAAGCAACTGGAGCAGCCAAAGCACAAATGAGCGTGTGAGGAGTTGCCCAAGGGATGGCTCGAACGAAAGAGGAAAATACCAACCAAACGTGACGTGACTGGGGCCAGGCTGGTGAAACCCTCCTGCCATGCACATGACTGAGGAAACAGGAGAGCGTGAGGCAGAGGGCCAGTCTGAGACAGGGTTTTTACAGTAGATGTATCACAAACCAACAAAGTCTGAGTGCTTCAGGGCAGGGGGGCCTCTGGAAACCCTGTTCTGGAGCACGTCCTGGCCTTCAGACGCTGTGCCTGTGGGCATAGCAGCATCTCCTCGGCTCCCCTAGTTCTTTCCATTTGGGAAACCACTCACTCCTGGGGCAGCTGCTCAACTCCACCCAAATCCTGGCTACCTGGGCTCGGAGGACAAAAGAATATTAGCCACTTCTCAGTCAAGAAGGATCCTGTAGAAGAGACAGACAGACAGGATGGATCCTAAAGACTCGCTTGGTAAAGTCAATGCTGGTCCTAGTTCTACGGTGCGCCAGGCTGCTGGGCTGGGGGAGAGGCGGGGCTGAGGGCCCCTCCCAGTCGGCCCTACTCCTGTCTTTATGCAAATAAAAAGGCCAACCTTAGTGCCAACAACTTTGTTGTTAGCAGAGGCCCTGGCTCACCCTTCCCATCTTTCCCTAGTATGTGCATGAATGGCTGGCTCAACCAAGGAAGGGGAGGGCTTCTCCTGGGTAAGGCTCCTTTGGGGAAGTGGGGAGAGAGGTTAGGTCAGATTTACCTAACATATGTAACCTAACAGGAGCTCATGAAACTTTAGTTGCTACTGAAGTTGATGAGAAAGTAGGGATATGTTAAGAACTAAAGGACTGAGTTAGTCCACAGCCCAGGGCTTCAGAATAAGACACATTCAGAACAAGGGCTGGTTTTATTTTCTGACAGAATCGTTTTTAATATAAAACAAAGATAAAACACACCTCAACCCTGCAATCTGCCAGCATACCTTGTCTCTACAAGATGCATGATAGACCATAAGACTAAATAGCAAAGAGTCTTTAGGAACATTTGGTTGGGAGAAATAGAAAAAACAGATCTTAGGGAAGCCTGGGCAAGCCCAAAGCTGAAATACAGTCCTGCACACTAGAGCAGGCCTTGTCTTTTCAGATCCTCGTATGTCTTCTTATTCACAACATTCCCACTGGAGTCTTCATACTCTTCCTAAGAGAGAAGGGGTACACTGTTAGCGATGCCTCCTGGGAGAAATGTTCGGAATTAGTGTCTGGGTACCTGAGCCCACTCTGGCCTGAGTCCATGGCATTCATCTAAGACAGCCCTTCTTAACTGGGATTCTGGAAGAGAATTAAATTAAGCCCCACTGCCCTAAGGCATCCATTATGTGGAATAAACTAACTTCTCTCTTAGGGATCTAGACTGGTACACTTATGACTCATCCTTGGGATATATGAGAAAATAGTTCATTCAAATCACTTTTTTTTTGCATTTAAGATGAGGAACGCTGGTTGAGAAAGGCTGACCTAAGAACAGTTTTCAAACAGTTCCCAAGAACTGTGGGTGTCTTCCCAAGAGGCCACTGCAGAAAGGGAGGTTGAAAGGGAGGCCAAGTAGGCTGAGCTGCTCCTTCCAGAACAGTTTGCTTTATTCTCTTTTATGTATCAGAATTCTACATTACAGTGTGGGAAGAGCATTGCTGCTAAAAAAGGATTATTGAAAACCACTCACTAAAAGAAAAAGAGTTCCTACCACACTTCATATGCATATTGTCATTTCTGAAATCCGCTACTTGGGATGACTGTCTCAAGACCAACAGGATTCTTTCCTATCCCATGAGAGGACCATCTCTCATTAGACGCTACTGTGTTTCCCGAAAAGAAAACCTAGCCGGACAATCAGCTCTAATGTGTCTTTTGGAGCAAAAATTAATATAAGATGGTTGATTGTTATGTTATGTGTTATGTTATGTTATACTGGGTCTTATATTATAGCAAAATAAGACTGGGACTTATATTAATTATATTATATTAATTATATTAATTAATATTGCTCCAAAAGACACATTAGAGCTGATTGTCCGACTAGGCCTTATTTTCGGGGAAACACAATATCCTCAAAGAAGATCTAATCTATGATACGGTTTCTCAACTTCTTAGCTTATGAATCCCCGGAGCAGGAGAAGACATTGGGTATTCCTGCTTGCCACTTTAAAATTTCAGTGGGAGAATACAACCTGTACAACTGAGATTTTAAGCAATTGGAGCAGCCAAAGCACAAATGAGCGTGTGAGGAGTTGCCCAAGGGATGGCTTAAGACACAGATTTAAGTCTGACATATTTAATATCACAAATAAATTAAGCTTACACGTCAAGAGCCAATTTATAGATATTGTCACATTATACTCGCTACTGCAGTGAACCAGGGGCCATTTTTCACCTCCCTTTTATGTGGTAAGGGATCTCCGTCACTTGTTGCCATCCCTGACGTTACGGTAACACCCACCTCAGTGTCAGGCTGCCATCGTTCTGATGCCTTCTGCAGTTTCAGCTTGGCCCACACTGCAGGATGAGAAATGAGCAGACTGAGTACCCACTGGGTACACAGTGTTACACACATCCGCCGTTAGGATTCCCCGGGATGAGCTCGCCTTTGAAGCTTTTGCTTCCCCCAAACTGGAATTTTGGTTCTGGACCACCTGCCTACACTTCCATCGCAAAATATACTGTAATTATTGCTTTGCTGTAAAAGAAAAGTTGTATCAAATATAACCAAAGACCTCTTAGAACAGAGAACTGATACTCTCGAAGGAAGAAGTACATGTGGTACAACCTATGGGAATTGCTGGGGAAAGTGACCTTACTGTCTTAAAGTTCATTATAGAAGAGAAAGGGAACACCAGACATTATCAAATATGGGCATATTTCGAAGACTTCACAGTGGGGGGAAAAAGGTGAAAGATCATGGCCAAAGAGTCTGAAAAATAAGATGGCTCAACAAACAGTGGAGACACTTAAAACAAGAATTATGACGGTTCAATGACATCTATAGACACCACCATAGCTTCAGAGGGAGGAATCAGACATGTACACAAGACAGGACAGACACAAAACCAGAGAAAGAACGACATAAATCTCTCGGAATAGTGTCAGGAAGGTGCACTCGCAGAACAAAGGACAGGGGTATCGCCAGAGAGGGAAGATGATAAAACATGAATAGATGAAGGTGGGAAGACACAACTACTTGCTTCTTATATGCTTCTACATTTCCCATCGAGCAGAGCAATTTCTAAACTTGACAAGATTAGAAGAAATACCTTAGAGAGAAAGGTGAAGCCTAAGATGGGTAAAAAACAGTAAATGAGAATACACACACGGAAGTACTTAGCTCTGTGCCTGGTGTACAGGTGCTCAGGTAATCAATCATCTTTCCCTGCCTTGTTAATTGCTTTAAATTAGCCTCAGGCCCAGTTAATATGCACATCACCAAGGAACGGAGAATTTATCACGTGCTACCATGTGCCAGGGCCGAGCCCTGTCAGTCCTTGCCCAGACTGTTCAAGAATCCAACCCAGAGTGGTACTAAAACACAGGAGATTGGAAATAATGGCATAAATTTCCTAAGATAAAAGTGGATGTAGGAAACGGGACTAGTTAAGAGAAATGTTACTCTTCAGAGGGACCTGAAACCATTAGATAAGAACGGGATCACCTCTGGGAAACAGAGTGGGTTCACTAAGAGTAAGTGCAGCAAACTAATTGAATTCCCCCTTTTTTGAGTTAGCTGACCCAATAAAAAGCCACAGACACATATCATGATTTTAGCAAAGCAATTGCTCTCATAAACAATGTCCCCAGAGTTAATTAAAATGTTTAAACCTCTTATGCTATTATTATAAACAAGATGGTGCTGTCTGAACTTGATGCTTTTAGTTTATTAATTACGTGGATTTATACCCAGTAAATAATGGTCAGTCATGACCAATCACTCAAATGGGAATTTCTGGTGGCAAGTCCACAAAGCTCCTTTTTAGCTGTCATTTGTTCAATTAAAAAAAAAAATTGTAAGTCTGGAACACTAGAATAACTACAATAAATTTCTAAGTGAAATCCTTCATTTAAGTAACAAACAAACAAAAAAGACTATAATTTAAATGAAAGTACTGAGCTCTCCCATCTGGCTAAAACCTCCACAAGAAAAACTTCAACAGAATGATCTAAAACAAAGACAAACAAGTAAATCCAGCAAACAAGTAAATCCAGCTGTGCCAATGGTTTCGTCCCTGCACATTCTATTCTAAGAAAACATGTCTTCCCAACATGTTCTGGAAGGACAGTCCTATCTAACAAGATACTGCTTTTGTCCCCAGCTCCTGGAGACACAGCTGAATGGACTACAGATAGTACCTGACCCAGCTGTGCCTACCCCATCTTTCCCAGGTATGTATTAGAAATTGAGAGAATGAATGGGCTAGATGACGGCAGGCTCTGAACACTGAAAAACGTCATACAGAGGAAGGACTAGAGCCGCCTTCATTGTCAACTGAGGTTAAAAGAGAAGACAGAAAATAGTGGAGAAGGTATATGCATAGAGAGAAGCAGCTGAATAAGCATATTCTTGCAAATAGGACGGAGGGCATGGAGTTAGTTTTAATAGGCTCACTTCCTTACCAACAAAAATCCCTGAGGTATCTAGTTAGATGCTTAAAAAAAAAAAAAAAAAAAAAAAAGCACAACCCAAGTTTAATAAGAAGAAATTATTCCACTGATAGAAAATGAAGAAAAATGGAAGAAACTCCACAGAATAATACAACTCACTTAAACTCAGTAATTAATCAATGCTTACTATTAGTGAGACGCCTGAGAAAGTCTGTGATCATTTCGTGGGAGTCAATATGTATACAACCATCTATCTGTTACTGAAAGTTTGAAAGGAAGCCAGAGAGTTAATCTAAGATACTTACAAGGAGGAATAATGCTTGGGGGGAACAGAGAAAGCCGGAGGTGATAAAAAATTTGTAGTAAATTTGTGAATGATCTATTGAGAGTGGGGGAGAAAAAACAAAAAGAGAAAATGATATTGAGATAGAAGCAAAACTCTAAACACTATGCGGAGAACCTAAAAATACGAAGGGAATCGTGATGGGTGGAAATGATACAAAAAAATCAGAGAAGTGGCAATAATAAAAACATGCATATGAGAGAAACTGATTAACCTACACATCTGAATAAGGAGATAAATTCTGCTAATAATATGGACAACGGAATTATGAATCTGCCAATATTCTGGAAAAATACAAAATTTTTCAAAAAAATCTCTGTATGGCTAATGAGAAAATGCACGACGTTTCTTTCTGGAATAACCCTTCCTGATCAACTCTTTTACAGGCTACATGACCTTAAAAACACTACCTAACTTTTCTTTTCTGAAAATGTGGGTGACATCTTACCTCACTGGTTGTTTTAAAGATTTAATGAGTGTAAAACATCTCCCATTTACCTGGACCAGAGCAGGCACTCGATAAATGGTAGCCAGTAATATTAATATTGAACACTGAGTGAAGAGATATATGGACTTTGGATCTCACTTCTCAGACTGCAGAGAAGGCCCCAAGTGAAGATGGTGATGATAGCAGCTTATGCTTACTCACCGAGTACATGCTACATTGTGTGTCAGGCATGGTTGTACCACTTTACCTGTATTATCTCATTTAAACTCCAAGACAACTCTAGGAAGTAGGTATATTATTACCACCCACATCTGATGGATAAGGAAACCAAGCCAATAATAAGAGAAGAACTTTGCTCAGCTAGTAAGTGGTGCAGCCATGACTTGAAACCAAAGCGTTGTCCTTCAGCGTCTGCTCTCTTTAACTACCACATGAAACTCTATTAGGAATGTGGCACTGACCCAACTTTACTCTTGAAGCAGAACATATCAAAACATAAAGACTTTGACAGAATCCATCAACTAGTCCTAGGGTAAAGATCATGACAAGAGATGAGGGGAATCTGAAAGGAGAAAAACCACTGTTTATAAACAAAGTGATAGAAATATTAAGCATAGTAAGATTAAAGACACAGAATCTACTGAATTATTATGAGTCAGAAATAAGTATCAAATTTACAGTGCTTGACCATCAAGATATAATCACCTCCTGTAAATAATTCAACCAAACAATGTTATTTATTAATAATGGGTAATAGAAATTGGTAGCAGAAATAAACTTAGTTGAAACATTAAAGTTAGAAATATTAGAAAAATACCTGTCTAAAAGGAATAGATTCAAGTTTACTATATAATCCATGTAAATGAGAAATCTAACAAAAAACAAAATAACTTCCAGCAAAGGAGTTAAATACAAATAGATCAATTAATACATCAAGTGTAAAAGGCTTAGTACCCTATAGAATGATAAATATTGATGACTAAAGTGAAAAATAGCCCTCATTTACTGCCAAAATTTTGATAATTGGAGCAATGGTCTAAGTTTATCACAATAGAACAAAAACGCTATCAAAGAAATTTCAGGAAGAAAATGGGAGTGTTCAATATGGGTACAGTACAACATTGAGTTTATGTGGCTCAAACACTGCAAAACAAAATACATACAAAACTGGCAGAAATGCAAGAGACAAAATTTAATTACAATTGAAAATGTCAACATGTCCTTATCAAAATTCAAAATGAATAGATATAACTATGAAATTAAGGACCTGAACACTGTAAGATTAAACAGCTTACATGTTGAGAAAAACGCTTTCTTCCAGTTGTACACAAATCTTTAACAAGTCACTGATTACATACTTACACACAAAGATACAATATACTCTAAATGCACAGAGTATCTTACTACATGGGCCAAGAAAAATAGAAATAAATAAAACAGTTAAAAGGTGCTCAATCAACCAGAATTATAACTATGTTTAAATAATTTCTGAATTATTTTTTAAAAATCAGAGATAGCATCTTGAACAAAGTTCTAAATATAACATCAGCAATGGATACTCCCAATGGATTCCTAAGAGGACATCTAGTTCTAAAAGCCTGTACAGAAAGAATCAAGAAAAAGGAGAAGAATGTTTTTGACTAAAGAAATAAAGAAACAAAACCACAGCAAATATTAAGAGAAAAAAGGAAATAAAACTCAGAGTGGAAATTAAGCACTTAGTTTCCTACTTTGTCATAATAGATCATGCAATATGGGTTATTAACTAAAGAATCTTCTGAGAGTGATCCCTTTCTACGAAGATGTAATCTCTATGTAAAGATAAACTGTTTCAAATGACAGAAGAGAATGTAGCATGTAATCCCATCCATTTTTATGTCATAAAGATGGTTTTGATCCCTAACCTGACAAGTGTCTCAAAGGAAAACAAGAAGCTCATCTTTTATTTATGAACATAACTACAAAACTTGTAAACAGAATCCTAACAGGATAAATAACTGCATTAAAAGAATATTACAGGGGCGGCCGGATGGCTCAGTTGGTTAGAGCGCAAACTCTGAACAACAGGCTTGCAGGTTCGATTCTCCCATGGGCCAGTGAGCTGCACCTTCCACAACTAGACTGAAGACAACAAGCTGCTGCTGAGCTTCCGGAGGGGCGGCTGGATGGCTTAGCTGGTTAGAGCGCCAGCTCTTAACAAACAACAAGGTTGCCTGTTCCAATTCCCACATGGGATGGTGGGCTGTGCCCCCTGCAACTAAAGACTGAAAACAGCAGCTGGACTTCGAGCTGAGCTGCGCCCTCCACAACTAGATTGAAGGACAATGACTTGACTTGGAGCTGATGCGCCCTGGAGAAACACACTGTCCCCCCAATATTCCCCAATAAAAATTTTCAAAAACCAAAAGAATATTACAGAATATTAGCCAGTATGAGGTAATACAGGAACACTGTTTTTACCCATTGCCTGAAAAAAGTACTAAAAACGTAACCTTTCTTTTTTAGAATATAGTAAAATCACAAGCCAATCTTAAAACTACTGTAGGTTCACAAGCATCGTTCCTTTTAAAAACAGCATCCAAACAAGGATGACCTATCACCTGCTTCTATTAAACATAAAACTTCGGGTAATGCTTGGGATAACTATACATGAACAAAAATAAATACGTGGAATAAAATAAATAAAAACATCCCTTTGTTTTTGCAATTGGCATGATTATAAGCCTAAAACGATAATAAAATCAATAAATCAATCTCGAGGTATCAGAATAAATTAACTCAGGCAAATTGTAGGACATAAGAAAACACACAAAAAATGAACTGTGACCTACTTACTGGTGGTAGGTATATAGCTAGAAAATATATCTAAAAATGAGATTGCACTCAAAATGCAGCATTATGGTTCTAAGAAATTTCATTACTATTTTAATTTCTTCCGAGAAAGGGAAGGGCAAAAAAATGAAAAGTAAAGAGGCCAAGTGGTAACCTGGCAATAAAGGCAGATTATAATTCTGACTGGAAGCTCTGTATGATCATGACTCCTAAATTAACAAGGGAAGACAAGAAAGCAGGAGTACTCAAAGGTGATTGCACACAAAACACTTAGCATCCATGGGCTGATCAGGGATCAGGGAGCTCTTGAGAAGGTCATTTCTATTTGGCTCTGCCACAGAGGATTTGAACAGCCCCAGAGACAGGAGCTACGGGACTTAGCTGACCAAGCAGCTGAGGAGCGTGGAATGTACACTTGAGAGTGAGGGCGTGAAATTTACCAAGCTCGAGTGGTAAAATTCTTTCTTCTCCATCTAACCAGTTGCAAGTGAAAACACGACAGGAGAGATAAACTAGAAAGAAAGTAGAAAGCCTACAAGGAAGATGTTAATGGCAGAAAAAGCTACCACAATCAGAAAGCTAATTAGGTCCCTGGGTGTTTTAACAACACGTTCCCTGACATGCACTCACGTCGTTCTTTCTCCAAGTTATTTTGCTGCTGAGTTTCTGTGTATCTGCCCTGTCACCTCAGAAATAAGCTTACTGAGACCTGTTATATTATTTCCTTGGTATCAGTGGTGCTTAATATATTAAAATCAATTCAGAAAAACATACAATGATGTCCATTCACTCAAAATCTTGCACACACGGGAATTCACAGACACTGGTTAAAGGCCCTATTTTATACTCAGCCTAGGGCTCTTCTCCAGGGGGAAACAATCAGTATAGCTAGCTCATGCTCCTCAGAAATCCAGTAACTGTATGACTGTTGTAGCTTTTACATATCCGCAACCCGCTGCCCTTAGGCCTGGATACACCAGGGTATTGGGACAGTGACTTGCAGGAGTGGCCACCTGATCTGGCCTAGGGAACAACAAACACAGCTTACTTACAGGAGACAGCATCTTCAATCTGAGTCACATTAGCAAAGTGGGCAGTGTTTGGGATGCCCAAACATCTCATGCCATGAGCATGACGCCATTCCTAGAAGAAAGCAGCAAAGGGACAATGTCAAATGGCCATAGCTGAACACAGAGCGCTAACTCCATTCTCCTCATAAACCCAAAGCTGACCCTTTGCAAAAGACTCCACCTAAAAGCAACATTTCTTTTGTGGCTGTGACTGACACAGCAGATATTTCAAGGTAGCACTGCACTGTTTGCCTCACTGGGCTGGTTTATAAAACCTGGATCCTAGATCTAGTACTCTTTCAGACAAAACCTGTGTTAAGACCACAGAAAAACACAACTCGAGCTAACCAGTTACCACCCATGCAACTCCCACCATCAGCAGGAGTAAGGGTTACTGGTGGCAGGTCAGTGCCATCTCTGTAAATAAAGGAGAGACTGTTTATCAGGTATAAGCAAGGATGTGCAAGAGAGCAGGGAGAGACTGATGTAATGACAGTTTGGGCTCAGGGACGGCGGATGGCGTGGGCTTTATCTTGGATGCCAGTTCTAATTCATTCTAAGTGATGTTGAGATACATTCAGAGACTACTTAGGAGCTTAGCAGAAAAAATCCAGGATCAATTAGTAATAACTATATTTGAGGGAAGGAGGGAGTTCATACAAATTCGCCATCCTTGGTCTAGCAAGTCTTTCCTATTGTGTAAAATTTCCCTCCAAGTACTAAGAACTGAAGGGTGAATACACTTACTGGAGTATCACCTAGATAATTCCTTGTCTCAAGAATAACTTGATAAATGCCATCCCTTTAGTTTCTTTTTTCAAAGAGGCAAAGACCAATTTAAAACCCAAAGAAGGAGGCCGTCAGCCCCTTCCTTGGCCCTGAGTCCTGGTAATGGGATAAATGACCAAGGAGTCAAAGACTGGTCTAAGATGCTGGCAGAAAGACAAAAATAGAGATGGATGAGAACAAGCAAGATAAAACCAAATGAGGTTCAAACACAGAGCAGAAGAATGCCTTCAGAAAGTGTCTCGGGTGTTAACCCAGGCTGGCCCCGGTATGAGAGGCCAAATGCTGTGTGCTTGACTTTAGACTCACTCCTTCTCTGATTCTCTTAAGCTCTGGACACTAGCAATCCTCTCAGGCTGCTCCTAGCCTCTTCCCTCAAAGACTCATGTTTTATACTTCAATTTTCAGGAGAAATGACTCTGAGTTCCTTACAGCAAAGTGCCGCTGGAAGGCCTTGGGACCTCGGTAGGTGTAGTTTCCACAAATCTCACAGTTGTAGTTGATATTTAGGCCATGAAGCTTATATAACCAGTAGGGAATGGGCTAAAAGAAATCAGAAAAGAAACAGTATTAGGAGAGTCGGCATCTGCTTCCAAAATGGGAAATGGGGAGAAAGATGGTAGTGCTGGCACTTACTTTGCCATCCCAGCCAAGCGGCAGGTTTTTGGGGTTGTAAATGATCTCGTTCTCTTCATCTTCACTTTCACTCTCACTGATCTGCTCTTCCTCCTCCTCCTCTCGCTCTTCTCCTGTCCTTGCCTGTTTGCGTTGTACATTTTCATGAGTGAGATGTCGCTGTTCCTAAGTCAGGTCCATAAACGCAAAGTCAGAGAAAAGTAGTGCAAAACATGAAGGGACAATTCCTGTTTTCCTACAACCTTGGCTGACCTCCCACTTATAAGGATAAGGTTTTCTTTCTTGTAGAATAAAGGGAAAGTCTGACTTTATGTCAGAACTATCAGCAGGCCTTCCCTGATCCCAAAGGATCAAAGGTTTTATGTCACTTGTCTAAATTACTCATCTGAGGCCAGACTATCACAGAACACCAGAGAACAAAGTCTCTAAAATATTTCTTGAATGTTCTTTCTTCTCCTTCCCACTGTTACTGCCGTCATCAAGATGAGAACCTTCTAGCTCGCCCTGAGTCTCTTCTCACTCCACTCCAGCTGCCACTTTGTTCTGAGATTTACCTGCTTTAAAAAAACAATCTAAATGGTATACTCTGCATAAAGAACTTCTATTAGATTTCTGCTGTTCAAAGGATGAAGTCCAAATTTCCAACATAACTCACCAAAACAATCTCTGACCACTCCCTTACAAGGCACACTCTATACACACTGAACTTCTCATTATTTCTGGAATATCTAATTTCCTCTCATATTTTACCTTCATGCTTGCCGTTTTCTCTACCTGGAACATTTTTCTCTCTCTTTCTACTTAGAAACTCAATCTGAGTGTCTTACAGCATGTATCACATTCCTCACATTTGTCTCTTCCAACCACAAAGTGGATTTTTCAAGGTCAGAAGACTGTGTCACATTCATTACTGTATCCACAGATTCAGCACGATGTCTGGAAACCAACAATATCAGTAAAGGGTGAAATGATAAAAACCGTATCAGTACATAAGGAGAACAACTTCTGGAAACCATTCTGGCTGGAATGCCAAAGAGAATGGTGACACCTCCTGGCAGGGAAAGCAAAATGCTCTCAAAGGAGGGAGAAAGTGGATACATCTTATTGTCAAGGGCACAAATTAGCTTCCCAGTCATCTTTAGACGACTGGCGACTCAGACTGTTGCCCACATTAGCAAAGCCCAAGTTCACTGTGGAGAACTACAAGTGTCTCCAATGTCCAATGTCTGGTTAGCCTCCTTTTATTGAAAGCAGCTGTAGAGGAAACCAACAGGCAACCAGATTTATAGCTATATGTGTGGTCCTCAAACCAGGGCAGAATAAAAACATCCATAGCAATTGAACGAAGACACATAAATGAGCTATCTGAGCCAGAGCCACCCACTCAGGACACCATCTGAGAACCTGTGAAGGGAATGGCTCGGAGAGCAGCTGACAATTGCATAAAGAAGACACTATCAGAAAGGCTGGTCTACTGCAAGACGCCCAGAGGCACTGGCCATCTTCTCTGGATGAGTGCTGCCCTTTCCTCCACCTTCTCTTCCCTGAAAGAGAGCTATTTTCCTCCTACTCCTCTCCCTACTTTCTCTCTGAGATGAACATCCTGGTCAGGTTAGGCCTTTTTCAATCCCCAACCAACAATCCAGCTCCTTCTTGAAAGACTATTCAAGGAGCAGCTCACAGCCAGCTTTGATCCACTAACACTTTAGCCCTAAAATGTTAGGGCTAAGATAGTTTCTCACAATCCTGTGACTACGTAAGTAATGTCTTTTCATTGTAAGTCATACCCGAAAAGCTTCTGTGCATAGCCTTTCTCTTACTTGTCTTTTGAGTGTCTGCTTCTTGGGTTACCCCCTGAGCTCAAAGAACCTGTACCATTCTGGCTACTATATCGAGAGGAGAGTATTCTCTCCGCTAGCCTCATGGGAACTTGGCAACCTTTGGGATATAACCTAAGAACAGACATCAGACAACAGAACAGGACCTCACTGAAGGGCCAAGCACCCTGAGAGAACTCTATTTTCTGCTGAACTAGTTTAATACCTACCCTTCCTCTTTCAATCTGAAAAAAATATTTTATGAGTTCATATTTCTCTTACTCCCATACTCTGTAGCGTTTATAGCCCTCTGCAGTCAGTTACTCACCCCAAGAATCTCTACATATTCGTAGATCTGGGCTTCTAGGAAAGCAATGTCTTTGTTCCTCTCAGTGTCTCTGAGAACAAGAAACAAACTGTATCACTCAAGGGTTCTTTTACTCAGTGCCTTGCTCCCTGTATCTGAGAACACTGATTCCATGAGTGTGTTAAAAATTACAAGCACACGAGAAACATCACGCTGTGAAACCAAATGCCCTGCTCAGCTCAGGACTCGCTCATACAAGTACCGAGGTTGTTTCCTGGAATCCATGGAAGCTTCCTCTTAGACCTCATTCTAGAAGGTAAAACACATATCCAGACATTCAAATGTCCATCAGTATATCTACAAAAGCAACGTGGTACAGGAGAGCAAGTTCCGGAACAGGCAGACCTGGGCCCGAATCCTGACCCTGCTGCTTAGTAACTGGGAAAAGTAGACACAGTCCGTAACTTTTCTGAGTCCTTATCTGTTAAAAGTGAGGGTAACAACTACTTTTCAGGGTTGTTGAAAAAATTAGAAAAAATACCCGGTACAAGCACGTGGCTAAAGAATAGATCCAACTGTCATTAGGAAAAATAAACTTTGGGAAATATTTTTTGAACCTATTCAGCCTCCATAAGCTATTAAGGTAACAAAGGGTACCTAGAGCAGTTTCAATATTACAGACTTCACCATTCTCAGTCACCTGCGTATAGTGTCCTTGGTTTATAATAACAATGACAGCACTCTGCCATGATCAGAGAAAAAGAGCAGACTGGATCTCTATGGATCAATCATGATGATAAAACAGGCTTTAAAATCTGTTGTGATACAAATTCTCCATGGGAATAACATTTAAAAACTGTAAGAGGTGGTGCAACCTCAGCCACTCACCGCTTGGTGCCCTTTGACTTGGGATTTTTGGCAAACAAGGAGGTGTCAAGCGATTCCAAGGACTTTCCTTTAGTGCTGAATAGCCTCTGGGCTCGCTCTTCCAGGGTCCTAAGGAGACAGGAGGGGCAAACGATTTCAGGATCACTGTACCATACAGACCTGCTTATTTTTGCAGTCAGGGATGACAGAAAGAATGGTATCAGAGCCATGAATAAGATTGTGCCAACACACAGTAAAAGAGACAGTTATGATAGAAAAATCAGTCTCTTACCCACCACACTTCAGGCCTAAAGCTAAGAGTGCAGATTTTAATCTGTCCAGACCCAGGGAGGCCAACTCCTGTATAAAAAAGAGAAGTTATAATTTTATGTACATAGATTTTGAGAAACAACAAATGCTCAAACTTAGGTCTTTGCAGGCTGGTGTGTGGGTGTTCCTAAAGTTGTGGCAACACCACACACATTCCATAGTCAGTGTCCTAGCAGTAAGCTCAAACTCTCCAACGGCCTGACTCTGTGGTCAAGTTTATTCGTAACCCTACAAGTTGTGTTCCTTAACTCTACTACAGCTTGATATAGTTAGAATCATTATTTTACAATTTTTAAAGTGATTGGATAAGTTTTTTATTTTCCTTTTTATCTTTCCACATTCTTTGTAGATGCCTGGTCCCAGGAACTGGTGTTATATCGTAAGTCCAAGGCACTGAAAACAGGAAATCGAGTGGTCCCTCTGAGGAGTGAACAGGCAAGACCAGTAGAGTGGCTAAATAAAACATACCTCCCAGGAGGAGAAAGCAGAGAGGTCAAGGTGGGCTCCAGCATGGGTGAGGGCACTGCTTGTCTCTTTCTGGCAAGAAGAACAATACATATTTATTAACATCCAGGTTTAGAATGAAGACAAGGGAGCCATCTAAAGTACCAGGTGCTAGTTGGCACCATTCTTATATACACATATGAACAAGAATCAAATTCCTATAAGAGCACAGCAAAAAAAAACAAAAAACAAAAAAAAACAAAAAAAAAACAACAACACATGGTCCATTCTCTCCCTGAGAGTTCAGGAAAACTCAAGTTCATCCTCAGGAGTGAAAATATACAGAAGAGATTTGTAGCACATAATTTCATCAGTCTCTGCTCAGTAGGAACTGTATAGCAGTAATGACATGGTTGGTGAAAATCCTGGGCCCAGCCAATGGCAAGTAGGCCCTGACAAATCTTGTTCCAAAGAGAAAACCTAGTATACTGAGCAGGGAACTCCTAACTCCTCACGGCGACAACTGATCCCGGCGGATCAGCATCTAATGCCCTAAAGCAGAGGCTCAAGATTCAAGTAAAACAGTTACTTCAGTTCCCTGGCTTGTCCTCCACCCACACCCCCACTGAAGCTCACCGGCCATCCAGGAAAGGTACCATTCTCCCATTTCTTCTCAAATTCATTTTGAATCTTCCCAAAAAGTTCATTCTGATCTTGGAGGGGCTTCACTCTATCTGTGTAATCCTGAAGGTACTCAAGCAGCATCTCCAGGTATCTACAGAGGAACAAGCAATATACAGGGAAAGCAAAGGCGGTTTCTATTCTTGATATATTGCTATGTGCTATAAACCATACTTATAATTCTAGTGATATTAGTTTTTAAAAGTAATACCACTACTTTTTTAAATGAGCTTACAATTGACTTTTTTCCTAACATGCCATCTTGATTTCGACCTTTCCCATCTTCTTTCATCCTTATAACACTACAAATACTAAAATCCTAACTCATACATAAAAAGATTTCAGGTAAAAAGAAAATGTAATTGGGGGCCGGCCCGGTGGCTCAGGCGGTTAGAGCTCTGTGCTCCTGACTCCGAAGGCTGCCAGTTCGATTCCCACATGGGCCAGTGGGCTCTCAACCACAAGGTTGCCAGTTTAATTCCTCGAGTCCCGCGGTGGGCCACGCCCCCTGCAACTAAGATTGAACATGGCACCTTGATCCGAGCTGCCGCTGAGCTCCCAGATGGCTCAGTTGGTTGGAGTGCGTCCTCTCAACCACAAGGACAAGGTTGACAGTTCGACTCCCGCAAGGGATGGTGGGCTGCGCCCCCTGCAACTAGCAACTGGCAACTTGACCTGGAGCTGAGCTGCGCCCTCCACACTAACACTGAAAAGACAACAACTTGAAGCCGAATGGCACCCTCCACAACTAAGACTGAAGGGACAACAACTTGACTTGGAAAAAAGGCCTGGAAGTACACACTGTTCCCCAATTAAGAACCGTTCCCCTTCCCCAATAATATCTTTAAAAAAAAAAAGTAATTATTTATTTAAGGTAAAAACAAAATTTTATTTTATCACTAACCAGGGGTGTAGTAACACACACAAAACTTAACATCTATACATCAGACCCAGGCACCTCATTTCAGTCATAATCTGAGAAAGTTTAATTTTTTCCTGTTAAACTCCAAAGACACAGAGGTCCCTGGATAGGAGACTTCCTGCTACAATGAGACAAAATTAAGAACAGTATGGCTGTAAGATCACAGATGCGCTTATAGACACACATTCTTCCAGAGCTAGAGTATTATAAATGTTTTCAAACCATGTCATTCAAAATTCCTAACTTCCAATAAAGCTGGCAGTCATTCATTAATGCTTCTCGGGCAAGAAAATTCAGAACTCTGCCCTCAAACCTTCACGTGAAATAATCTTCTACTCAAATCCAGTAGAGGCTTAGAAGTAATGCTCACCTCTTGTACTCTGCATTCTTCCTTTCTTTTGGAATGTCAAATAACTGGTCAAAGATGGACAGGTATGTGATATAATCCAGCTTCTAGAAAGAGAAAAGACATGACAAGAGCTTCAGTTAGGTGTTCCCACCAAGTTATAACATAATCTCCTGTACATGAGATCAAAATTGAGGGTTGCCTAACAAAATACCAAGGCCCAGCTCATTTCAGCCTTTCTTTTCCATCACGTAATTCCTACGCTAACTGGGTGGGGGGATGTGGGGCAGGAGATATCAGACCCACAATTAGCTCTGCAAAACAAAGATCAAATTAATAAACAGTAAACTAAAAGAAATATTTGTCAAACACTTACACGCCAGGCACTTGGTTAAAGACTTGGACACCCACTATATCCTAAAATAAGGTCCTGGAAGGTGCCATTTGTTCACTCATTCAATCACTTACTGAGCATCTCTGGACCAGGTACATAGATACAGACGAGAACAAGACAGACATGGGACCTGCCCTCACGAAGCTTAAAGTTTAGTCACTGAATTATTGGGACATTTCCTCACAACCCCAAGAGGAACTTAGTCATGTACTTCCTTGTGACCTTTCTGAGATTGTCACATTAAATCTCATCTCTTGTGGGAATTTATTTTTTAATTTATTTTAAGAAAGACTTTAAGTAGCCCTTTGGTGGTGAGATTGTTTCTATGTCAATGTACCTAGTACTACGTGTACCTAACTCGGAAGCTTGATATGTATTTGTTTTTAAAATTTATTTTTACAAAAGCAAAATATGCTTAATAATAAAATGTATTAATAAAATGTTTATAGTATTCACTGTAGAAACAAGACTTTCACTTTGAATACTGTTTCCTTCTAAGTAAGAAGAGCACATCACCACCTCTTTAATATTTACACAAGTTACAAAACACAAGGAAGACACGCTAATTGCTTATGTCTAGTAGCCTCGGCCCAGTGTGCTAACTCACCCCTAGAATCAGAACCACTCTAACCTCTTCTGGGTCTTACCTCAGAGGCCTTCAGGTTAATGTATTTGAGGTAACAGTCATGGAGATCGAGGTAACGACCATATCCCTCTTCATCTGTGAACTCCACCAAATCTGAAGGAATCCAAGATACCAATGATTCAGATATTAAAGACCACTTGCTTGGACTTGGCTTCTCGAATGGACTGCTAGTTCTTTGTTTCATGAAGCAGCCCTTCACCCACGTGTCCTTCCTGTGCTCACAGAGGGAATGGATCTCAGCATTCCAGGCTAGTGAATTTGAGCTAGGCTAGCACAAAATCGAAAATTTTGTCCAAGGCCAATTTAGCAGGTCAGTCTAGCCCAGAAACCAGCAAAAAGAAAATCAGTAAGAGATCCTGGCTATAAATTTCTCTGGAGCCATTTTCTAGGACTCTGAGGGCAAATTGAGCTCTGTCATTAACTTCTACTTCTGCTAGTGCTGGATTGAAATGTTAAACTCTACTTACTTTGTGCCTCTTCACTTGGATTCTCTCGAGCCTTCAGGAGTTCCTCAAATTCCACTGACATTGGCACACAGATCTGATGGGGGAAAAAGCTCAGGTGGATTTTTTCAACATAAAAGTTGCAATATCACAGAAATGGGCTGTACAGAAAGTTAGACTTCTGATGCTTTATTTAGCCTTGATTTTTCTTTAGGAGCCTCCTACTCCAATTACCTTGCTTTTTTTTTCTTTTCCTTTTTTGTATTGCTTGACTGAAAATTGCTAAAGTAAAACATGCTCACAAAAACTCAACACAAAAAAGACAAAATGAAAAATGAATGAAAAACGAAAGTCCCTTTATTAATTCTCCTGCAAATAGGTAACCACTGTTAACAGACTTTTTTTTTTTTCACCATGTATAAAATTTTATTCCAAAGAATCATAGACCTACATGTAAGAATTCAAATTATAAGACTTCTAGAATAAATCATATAAGAAGCTCTTAGAAATCTTGGATTTGGCAATGGGTTTCTTTTTTTTTTCCTTCTTTTTTTCTGTTTTTTTTTTTTTAATTTTTAATTTATTTATTTTTTTAATTAGTTTCAGGTGCACAAGACAAAGCAAAACTTAGACGTTTATCATTTATATCCCTCACACTGTGTGAACCCCCCTCCCCCACAGACTTTTTTTTTTTATGTCAGCCATTCCTACTTTTGCTGTACATTCGAATCACCTAAAAGAGTGTTAAAAAATCCTGATACTAATTAAATCGGAAGGGGTGCAGGTATCAGTACTTTTTAAAGATCCCCAGGTGATTCAAACATGCAGCAATACCTGGAAACCACTGCTCTATGTATTTAAATATATGTATTTTATACAAGCACACACTAGCGGAAACAAAGTTATTTTGTTTTTCACATAACCAAACATGTTTTTCCACTTAGCGTATCTTTCCAATTACTTATATAACCATTTACTCCTCATCACCTTTCTACGAGGGCTGGAATGTAGTTAAGACACTGGAATGGTACTCATGGCTTCTCCCTTGGTTAGCAAAAGACTACACATGCTACCATCTAAGGGGGTGGAGGTGGGAGACATATGTAGGTGTGTGAGAGTACTTTCATCTACCTTCACCAACTTCAATAAACAGCCTCTCCTTTCGGGTATTTTAAGTCTCTTCCTTTTTCCATCTACTCCTTTAAATCTGTACATTTTCCCTACCTTCCTCTGATCCTCCTGTTTCTCCTATTTTCTGCCAGTCTTTCAAATGCATGTTCCACACTCCATACTACTATTTCCCCATTACCCACTTTTACCCATGACCAGATTTTCATTCCCAATACCTCAACGGAGCAGCAATTCTAGCAGTTATCAGTCAACAACAGCTGATTCCAGTGACTTCCTTTCTGAAACTCTTGCTTAGCATCAGTAAGGTAACACTACCCAGAGCTGTCATTTGACCTCTGTGATGGAAGTCCTCCCAGGCTCCTTTTCAGTCAAGTACGTTATGGTGCGTGTGCCCTAAGACACAAGAGAAGCTCTAACAATCTCCCTTCACATTGTATCTCTCCCACAACTCTGACTCATGGCTTTAACCATTGAGTCCACGTGATAATTCTCAAATCTAAATCATGAGCCTTTACCTCTTGCCTGAGCCCTAATTTCAACTGCTCAGGGGACACTTCTACCTAGATACACCAGCACCTGAAAGTCTACACATATAAAAATTCAATTTCCACTGCAAATGGGTTATCTCTTTCTTTCTTATTTCTATCAAGGGAATAAACAATTTTCCAGTTACATAGTCATGAAAACTCAGAGTAATTGTTGATCCATCCCTGTCCACTTCTCCTATAGCCACGACTTGTACCTTCCCACCCCCCGGCTGCAAATTCCTTTGGTTAGCTGTGCAAGATGCTTAATGGATTCTAGATAATTGAGACACAATCCCTGCTCCTTAAAATCTCGTAACATCGTGGGGTACTCACTCATTGTCGTAAGATATGATAGGATCATAAAGAAAGGAAAGATTAATTGCGGGCAGTAAGACTAGGAAAGATATTTCATGAGAGTTGGCCTCTGGGCTGAATCTTGAAGATGTAATGATCACTGAAAGTGAGTAAAGCCTCTTTGTGTTAGTTGGATCCTCTAGGTATCAGATTTCAAGACAGTTAGGAGCACAAGCAGTTTATTTGGGGGGCGCTGTGTGTGTGCATAACCCCCATGAAACATGAAACGGCGAGGAGGATTAGGCAGGGAGAGCCTAGACCACAATACAGACAGGACAACACCTTGACCATCCCAACAGGGAGCTCTGGAGCAAAGAATATTCATAAGAAGAGTCTCACATTGGGTAGAAATAGCCAGGCTATAGTGCCCTCATGGTGCTTGGTCACTGGTTTGGGGCTGCCCAGAAAGAGAATGGGCTTTGGCTTAAATCTGAGGGGGATCTTCAAAGAACTGGAGTTGTAATATGTTGACTAACTACGCTCCTTGCAGCTAAATAGCAACCTGTGAGTGGCACATCTCCATTTTTTTCTTTTTTATAGCTTTATTATTATTCTTTTAAATGAGTCTCTTGGGGTGAGCGGTTAGCTCAGTTGGTTAGAGCATGGTGCTAATAACACCAAGGTTGCCAGTTCGATCCCCACATGGGCCACTGTGAGCTGCGCCCTCCTTTAAAAAAAACAAACGAGTCTCTTGATTTAGTTCCCTTTTCCTTAAACCTTTCCTTTAGTAGGCTCTTAGGCAGGTTTGGAGAAAATATTTTTTGAGGTCATACCTCATTTGGGTGCTTCCGGTGGAATTCCTTTATTTGCTTGAGTCTATTATAGAATTCAGCAAACTCATTGGGTCCTGAAATGGCATTGAGCTCCTCTTTTCGTAACCTGCAATTTCAGGAAAAATCCAAAGAACATAAAGCATAAAATCAGTCCTTTAACTATGGCTCCTCAGAAGCATTAACTCCTGGTCTGGACATGACTGTCACTTACCCATCCTTATCGTCATATAAATCTCTCAGGTTCCCACTGACTTCCATATACCTCTGAAAGGCAAACACAAACCCATGAGAATGAAGCAATCTGTACAACTACAGAGCTAAGCAACCAACAAGGGCTCTCTAATCAAAGTCCAGGAAAACCATGAGCAATGTGGTATTAAGTAATTTTAATAGATCGCACTGCTTCCTGGTTAGTTTTTAAAGATTTGAAGACTACCTAAGTGACGTAATTTGAGGGGTGGCAGAGTCCCTGTATTTACATGCTGACATTTAACTGATACTTAAAATTTTCCCTAGATGAGTCATAAAAGAGAGCCAT
Organism: Rhinolophus sinicus; assembly: GCF_057876585.1. Classification (NCBI taxonomy): domain Eukaryota; kingdom Metazoa; phylum Chordata; class Mammalia; order Chiroptera; family Rhinolophidae; genus Rhinolophus; species Rhinolophus sinicus. Next base: position 26,444,988 of record NC_142514.1, read on the forward strand.
AGGTTAAGCAGCAGTTCCCACCTAAGACCTTCAAAGATAAAAGGGTAGTCCAAGATGATTTTTCACTACTTCAAAAAGCTTGATTGAGGAGTGTACAGGCTAAATAAAATATCACACAGCCTCCTTTGAATTCTAATTCAGGATGGAACAGATACATAGTACCTTCTCCAAAACTTCTGGGACAGATTTGCTTCAGAATTTGGAATTTTCAGGTTCAGAAAGATACTATATATTATGTAAAATCCTTAGTGGAATCTGGAACAAATAGTAATAGTTCTGCAGTGAAACCCACGCATTATTTACCAAGTGGGATAAAGACCATAAAATACCTCTCTCATCTGTTCAGGTCAGGCTTTGCTGCCAAATGAGATCAAGTCAGATATTGCCAAGTAATACCAAAACCAACAAACCAACAAACAATAAACTGTTTTCAGAGTATTTTGGAATTTGGATATGGAACTAGAGGCTTGTAATACTAATTATCTCTTACAAATCAGGAACTCTGATTAGGTGTTTTATTACTTTCTAAACAAATTTCAAACAGATGCAAGAGTAGAGAGCATGGTATAATGAACCTCCATCTACCTACCACTCAGCTGTCATGAAAACCAACACTTTGATTTTGATTAGTTTTCTAAAAGTAATCAAACTATTACTAAGCAAATCACACAATGTAGGCAAAAATACTTCACAACGATGCATTCTCTTGTGGAGAGAAGACAGTACCTTCTGCGCCAGTCACTGACTCCTTATAACTATTCTTTGCATGTTCATGGGACAGGATGCTGCAAGGGGCGCCTTTCTGAGTTATTAAGAATGAGTAAGAATTCCCCATTAAGATGAGTGAGGAAGGGCAGTTCAGCATCTTCGGCTTAGCAGCCGCCTGGACAGATAACCCGAGGCTGGCCAATCTTGTTACTTTTGACCAGGGTTCGTGAGACCCCCCCACACCTCGCCTTCCTTCTCTTTCTCAGCGCATCCCGACCCAAAGAGAAGAGGACAGCGAGGCACTCACATCTTGCATGGCCCGTGTGCGGTGGTCAGAATTGATCTGGTCCCGGAGCTGAAGAAAGGCAAACGGTGACACAGACGCCGTTAGTCGGAGTTTTGCAGTTGGATAGGCCGCCCGAAGGCGGAGCTTACCCGCTCAGGTCTTAGCGGCTAAAGCGGAGAGGCCCAGGGGCGCTGGACATCGGAGGAGGTTACCAAGACCGGAGAGGGAGACCCAGGAGGCGGCGGGGGTCAGGGGGATGGCACGGGGCGGGTCTGAGGCTCCAAGAAAGCTCTCCGAGATTACACACGGGGATGGGGCCCAGCCGCAGATGGAGCGCCAGCCCGGGCCCCACTCACCGTGGACTTCTTAGTGAGCATCTCTTTGGCCATGACGTCCATGAGCCGTTCCTTCTCCTCGTGATAGCGCCGCTGCTGCTCCAGAATGGTCTCCATCTTCCCGACGCCGCCACAGCTCAATTCACACCACCGACAAGGCCGGAAGCGACTCCTGCCGCCTTGCGCGCCTGCGTCCCCGCGCAGCGCGTCCGCCGGCACCAAAGTTCCGCGGTGCCGGAAGTGCCTCCGTGAGCGGAGGGACCGTGAGCACCTCAAGGCGATCCGGTCTGTGCTCGTCGAGATGGCAGCAGTGCCCCCTGCTGGCCCAGGGTGCGGTGGCGTGAGGCCGGTTGGTTTGCAGGCACCTACCTCTGGGGAGCAGACAGAAATCCAGGGACCCGACTCTGCCGCTTCCTGGGGCTTCCTGAGGAGTAGCTGAAGAGCACGGGTGGGAGTTAGGGGGCCGGAGCTTGAGTCCCTAGCTCTCATTGTGACTTCTCACAATGTTTTCCCTTTCTCGAGACCTCAGTGCCCTGGTCAGTAAAATGGGGATGATGGTGGTTTTGAGTTGTTTCTTTTGTGGACGAAAGGGGATTCTGTAATAAAACCGACAAGTCCAGTGACAGAAGGTAACCTCAGAGGGTGATCTGATCATAAATTCCTAACTGGGTAGGTAATGCCCCAGGCAATATAACTTTTTTAGTATCAGTAAAAGGTATAAGCAAATCCTGTCCATTCTTCTTGTGCATCTAGGTTAACATACCTTTGAAATACCAGCGGAATCCTCTTTTTCAGACCCGTCTTGGTCGGCAAGTAATCAAGGGCTATGCAATTGTCAAGGACCACAGGAGCAAGGGAATCTGGGAACTTTTGCTGGGCAGCAATACTCAGCCATTTCTTTGGCTGAGTATTCCGATGGTGGCAGACAAATTCCTAATCATATTCCTATTGAATATATTCTGGCACTCGGGCTAAGCATGCCAAGTTTACTTTGTTCTATATTGTCATCATAACTGGCCAGCACTTCTCCTTTGGGTCCCATGATATGCCTTTGGTCCTATTGAAATAGTTCATTGTTAAAATAATTTGTCTTATGCAAGGGGGGGTGCTTACGAATGGGTAAAGAAGTGACAAATTGCTCCAACAGGCAGAGTCCTTCCATTTGCCAACTGTTTAAACATTGATGTGCCCATTCTTTAGTCCGGAGTCTTCTCCTACACCGAAAATAAAATGAACCAACCTCCCTGAACTCTCCTTTATGGATTCATTCATAGGCACAATTGAGAGAATTTTCCCAACAAAGGATGAAACCGTTTACACACTTTGCAAAATTCATTGGGGTCATATCCAATGGAAGGAACAAGTTTACATACTTTGGTTATATCTTTCTTTTCAATTTTGTCACGTAGACATTTAGAGAAATTCAGTGGAGATGACAGGGGCAATGCATAATGGTAAGCAGGGGATAGATGTCTCTGGTTTTTTAATAATGTCTACCTGAAAGGTGAAGTTGGATATGGGTTGGTCTGGGAAGACAGTGACATTGGGAACAGTATTAAAATTGGTAACTGGAGCAACTAATGACAAGTATTGTTCTTGATTTGATGACATATCCAATAACCAGTTAAATTTCCTCCCTTAGCAGCACTCTGAGAGAATTTTACTAAAATATTACCTTTCCAAGCATTAGAGAGAGAAATGAGGGAGTAAAAAAAAGGAGAACAACTGGATTTGTTATCATGTTGATAATCTTCCCTAAAATACAGGGTAGCCTTATAAACAAAGATCAGCAAAAGATAAAGACAAGAAACTCAAGAATCTCTGTAAGGACTGATGTGATACAGGCCGGGCCCAGTTTCTTGGGAATGGTTATCTGCTTCTTCTCGTCCTGTTGCCTGGATTTTGGTTAATTGGAGTTTGGTTTCATTGATGGGCTGGGAAGCCCACTCAGCAACAGGGTCTGGGACCTTTTTTAAATGAGAAATGTGAATCTATGAGTCAACTTCTTGTAAGTTAACAGCACATGGATTGGTCATAAGTACCTGATAAAGCACTTTCCAGTGGGGCTGAAGAGTCTTTGAGTTGGTGGCTTTTCCAATACACAAATTCCCCCTGCTTGAGGCTATCAGAGCACGCCTCTGTCTTCCAGAAGCACACTGTTGAAAGACTCTTTAACAAGGTTAGTGTTATTTTGTAGGGTGTTGATACACTCCTTGCAGTAATGTAGGCAATCTCTTTTGATAAGTACGAGCTGGTGCAGTCCTTCATCGAGGTTCATAGGACAACCTGTGATAATCTCAAAAGGGGAAAGTTTATGTTTTCCAGTGGGGGTAGAATGAAGGTTAAGGAGGACCAAAGGGAGGGCCTTGGGCCAGGCAGACTAAATGCTGTGTAAATTTTTGCCAGTTGGGTCTTTATTATTCTGTTGGTTTGTTCTACAATCCAGAGGGTTGAGGATGATAAGCACAATGGAAATGCCAATAGATAGATCAAATTTTACAAATGTTTTGAATAGTTTATTCTATAGGATGAGTCCTTCAATCAGTGTGAAGGTCTTGAGGGATTCCCCGAATTGGAATAATTTTTTCTAATAGGGCCTTAGCTACTGCCAGGGCCATGTCTTGACAGTAAGGGAAAGCCTCAACCAAATGTAAAAACAAACAGATCATGACCAGCACATATTTATAACCGTATGAGACAGAGAGCTGGATAAAGTCTAACTGCCATACCTCAAAAGTCCCTGTTGGTAATGGAGAGCATGCAATAGTTTCCCAGGGTTATATTGTGGACAAATTTCGTATGTCTGATATATCTGGTGGGCAATAGTGGGTGAAGGGCCCAATGTTGTTTTCCCCACTGGATTATTTTCTTAGTGTTCCAAGGAGTTAAATAATGAATGAAGGGTAAACTCTCCTTTCGGAGACCGTTGGGGAAGACAGGCTGTTATTAGGGCCTACCCATAAGTGTCGAAAAGAAGGAAAGGAACAACCTTGTTTAATGCTTCCCCCTTTCATCCTCCACAGAAATGGCCTGAGGTTTAGCTAGTCTTTGGTATAGGTGAGAAACGGGAAGTAAGGCAAGAGCAGATGAGGTTTTTATACCGTAGGTTATCTCCTGTAAAGTGGCCGATTTGGTGGTAGTATCGGCCATTTCATTTCCTTGTGCCTCCATATTTTGGGCAGAAGAATGTCCCTGAATGTTAATAATAGCTAAGGCTCGGGGATTTAGTTTCGCACCTAGGAATGACAAGACATAGCTTTGCTTTTAGTTTTCTGTCCAGATGAAGTCAGGAAACCTCATTGTTTCCGGAGCACGGCAAAGTCATGAGTTACTCGAAAGGCATTATCTGCTGTCAGTATAGATATTGCAGTTTTATCTTTGGCTAATCAACATGCCTTAGTAAGAGCACATAGTTCTGCCTGTTGGACAGATTTGGCATCAGGTAGAATGCCAGATTCTATGATCTCATTAAGGGACACAATGGTATATCCAGTTTGGTAATTGCCATCGGGTCCCTTAAATAGGATCTGTCAGTGAACCGTTCATAGTCTATGCTTCAAAGTGGGGTTTCTTGTAGATCCAGTCATGGGGTAAGGAGTTGGTCTGTCAATGTAATACAGTCATGAGGGCTGTTATCATCTGGAAGAGGAAGTAAGGCAGCAGGAGTAAGTAAGTTGCATCAGGGAAAGTAAGGTAGGGTGAAGACAGAAGGAAGACTTCATATTTGGCCAGACAACTAGCAGGAAGATTCTGAGTATGATGGGAACTAAGGATAATTTCAACAGAGTGTGGAACACAGACAGTAAAAGGAGATCCCATAGCTATTTTCTCAGCAGCCTTACAAAGCATATAAATAGCGGGTAAACAGTGGCAACTGCCTTAAGGTAAGGGGAAAGTCCTGGTGTGACCGGATCTAATTGCTGACTAGCATATCCTACAGGCCTGTTCCGCCCTCCATGAGGCGGAGTAAGAACCCCTTAGAGCATTCCCTTGACTTTCATGAGAGAAGAGGTGAAAAGGGAAGTTATAATTTTTGGATGCCTTAAGGTCCTAGCTAAGGTAACCTGGATTTTTATTCTTTCAAAGGACTATTGGGCATCAGAGGTCCATTGTAGGGGATCACGAGAGAAATTCTTGAGTAGTTCATAAAGCAATTGGGACATGAAGCAAAATTTAAGAAGCCAGTTCCAATAATAACCTGCAAGTCCTAAGAACCCTTGAAGTTGTATTTTTGTTTGAAGGAGGGGGGAGTTTAAAATGCCATGGTGGCATGATGGATCAAGATTTAATCCTTCTGGAGTTAGGAGGTGTCCTAAGAATTTAATGGAGATTTGACAAAATTGGAGTTCCCTTTAAAAATTTTGTGTCCTTTGGAAGCTAGGTTATAAAGTAAATGGAGGCTGTCAGTGAGGCAAGCCTCTTCAGAAGGAGAACATAAAAGTAAATCATCAATGTATTGGAGTAAAGTGGACCCACATCTGAAGGAAATGGTGGCTAGAATCAACCTTAAGGACTGAGGAGAAATAAGTCGGGCTTTCTGTGTATCCTTGAGGAAGAACAGTCCAAGTAAATTGTTGGCCTTTCCACATAAAGGTAGAAAATATTGGCTGTCTGAGTCTATTGAAACATGCACTGTAGAGGTCAGTAGCTGAAAAGTATCTGCTTTCAGAGGGAACACTGGCGAGCAGGGTGTGGGGGTCAGGAACCACGGGCTGTCAGGGAATGACTATGATTTATGGCTCTGACGTCTTGAAAAAATCGTCCCCCTCTTCCATTGGGTTTACAGATAGGTAAGATGGGGGTATTACAAGGGCTGGTTCTAGGGATAACCAGGTGATTTTTTAAAAGTCGTCTACTATAGGTTATATTCTGGCCAAGGCCTCAGGGTTTAGGGGGTATTGTTTAATATTGGGGAGGGGTTTACTGGGATCTATCTGTATTTTAATTGGGTGTTAGACTGTGCTCAAAGGCTTCTGGGCAGCCCTTGGAGAGTAGGATGTATATTATTGATGAGGCCAGTTGAATAAATGGGGATTTCGGTGAGAGCTATCTCAGAGATAGGATCCCCTGGTGAAGATAATTCAAGTATCATTCCCTTTTGAGAAGAAGGAAATATGAACTTGGTAGGTTTCTTTAAAAATCTCTTCCCAGGAGGTGTATGTGAGCTGATGGAACAAGTAAGAAATGATGGTTACCAGTAAGAGTTCTCAACTGAAAAGGGGTAAGTAAGAATGTAGGATCTGTCATAGGTTGGTTGGCTACCCCAACCATCTGGATAAATTCAGAACTCCAGGGAGAGGACACTGAAAGCACGTTGGAGTTGAGAAGAGACAGGGTAGCTCCAGTATCAAGTAGCGCTCTAATCAGTTCGTCCTCAATTTTTACATCTAATTCACCTAATTTGTTTTAAATAGAAGAAATGTCTCCTTAATATCCCCGAGCATCCCTAGTCCTGCTTAGAGAAAGAGGGCTGGGAAGCTTTATCAGGGTTAAGTTGTTGCTATCGTTTGTATTTGAGACATCCCATTGAAAAATGTCCAGCACATTGACAGCAAAAGCACATTTTCTGGTTTTGATTTTGAGGGGCCAGCAATTCTGGGGCATCTCTTTTTAATTATTGTGGTTAGAGTGCCATCAGCTTAGAGGTCTTTTCCTGTTAATCTAGGACTCATGGAGCCCTCGGTTCCCCTTCTTTCTCTAAAGTCTTAGATAGCTGGTTAGCTAAAGAGGCTATCTCATGGGGTTGCCTTGCGGCCCAGTGAAGGTCATGTTGTTTTACTAAGGTATTGAGGACTTCAGAAAGGCCAGCCACAAATATGAAGCTGAACAAATTGATTTTCATCATTTAAAATTTTTATCCCTGAATTTTGTTGGAAAGTTTGTTCAAACCTATCAAAATAGTCAAGAACAGGGTCATCCTTTTTCTGTATACAATGGCGTATGGCTTTCCAATGGACTTGGTGAGGAAAGATTTGAGGAATAACTCTTACTAATTTAGCAGCCTGTTCTTATAACTTCTCAAAACCCTGGGCATAAGTTAATTTGAAATCCTCCAGAGGTTTATTCCAATCAGTGGCCAACATCCATTCCTGGCCTAAATATTTCCTATAAGCATGTGAATATTGATAAAGATCAGAAAAACCAGGCTGATAGGCATTGATAATTAGATGGAAATGCCATTCAAATTCAAGGGAATTAATCTTAGGGTCAGGGAAGTCCTTTACTAGGGCCAAAAATTCGGATTTCGTCCAAGCAGCATAAGAAATTTGGTAGTCTCCATCACCCAATTCAACCTTAAAAGGAACTATTAAGAAAGGGACAGGAAAGTCTGGTCCATTAAGAGAAGTAGGCTATCAGGAGAGGGGGAAAAAGGAAGTTTGGAAAGAGCAGAAAAAGGAGAAAGTAGTGTGTGAGGTGGGAATGGTGGAAGAGGTGCAGAGGGTGGTTTTTCTGGAGGCTTGTTAGTAGGTCTAGCTTCAGAATCGCATGTGCAAAATTTAGAAGAAGAATTTACCAATGGTTCCTCTTTAACTTCAATTTCATGGGTGCAAATTCCTTTTTCTAATTTATCAAGGCGTTTATTCAATTTAGAATTATTCTCTTTAAGAGAGGCTATCAATAAGAGCCTCTTGATTTTGTTTAGAGCTCTCAAGGTACCAGTTAAAGAAAGCCTCCCATTGTTTTTGGGAGGTTCAGCATTTTCTTTGTTCCAATTGTGTGTACAGATGAGCAAGTTTTGAAATAATTTCAAAAGAGCCCCCGTTTAAGCCAGCAAAGCTTAAAATCATCCTGGGTGATATTTGTCCAAAGACCCAGCCAGTTACAACTCTCTGAGCCATATGTCTTGTGCATAAAGTTACCAGAGGGTGGCTGGTCATTGGAAGAGAGCTTAGAACATGGGCTGCTCATTTGCACTCACCTAATGAAGGTGTCCCTTCATCCCTTGGAGTGCCCCTTCAGCATAACCATCCCCACAAAACCTTATTGACAGGAGCTGAAGAACTGTACGGATTAAGTCTGAGCCCTACGGATGAGGTCCAAAGAGCTGTATGGACCAAGTCCAAATCAAATCTTATGAGCGATCCCATCCCTGAAGTGCATAGAGTCTCTGAGACCTCAACAAAATGTGGGAGGTCTGGATCTGACAGGCTACTTACCCTGTGCTGCCAGAAAAACAACTGAGTGCCAAAGGCTCTTGCTGGTGCTGGGGTGTTGATTTTGAGATGGTGTTAGGAGAGTCAGGGTGCTGCTTCAGATCCCACCACTGCCACCAAAATCCAAAGGGCATTGGAGCAAAAAAAGGAGAGACTTTATTCAGGCAAGTAGTTAGCAAACTGCGGAGACAGCATCTGGTAAGTCACCAAAAGTGTGCTCCCCCAAGACAAAGTGGAGGACATTCTTTATAGTGACAACCCCCCCCCAACAGATTCCTAATTAGGTCCATTTTATGTAAATGAGGTACCCAAATTTGCATGGTTCTGATTGGTCCTAATCATGCAGTTCTGATTGGTTGGGAAAGATCTCAGTTGAAATGCAAAACTAGGAACTCCTTTATAATAGTTAACTCCGACAGCATAAATGAGGAGGGCATTCAGTCAGAAATTCTTCCTGGTATACAGAGTATGCAAGAAGCCGTTGCCAGCAGATGGCCCATAGGCTCTCACCATTTGTAAAATTTGGGCCCTCAGTTGACCAAGGGGAGTCCATCTCAGCAGGTAAATTCTTTCTCGAGGTTCACATCAAATAAATCTCTCTTCCTGGGGTCCACTTATATCTCAATAAAGCTGTTTTAGAAATCTGTATAAATTAATACAGAAAAAGGTCACACAAAGTGAAAAAAAGCTAGATGTACAACAGTGTGTATAAAAATTGATGTCTACACAGGTTATTTCTCTATGGATATCCAAGTAACAGTACACAGTAGTTGTTTATGAGGAGGTAGCCTGGTAGATGTTGTATGGGAAGGAATTTTTCTTTGTGCCCAGAGTACAGCATAATATTTTTTTCTTAATTTATACATATATTACTTCTTCAGTTTAAAAATAAACTTAAAACTAAAAATGAAAATACATATATGCACATGCAGGCTTAGCAAAAAAAGAACTAAGAGGCTATAATATACCAAGGAATTATTAGTGATTTACCTTTTTGTTATTATTTTTGGAATTCAATTTTTCTATAATAAGCATTCATTGCTTTCTGTTTGTAAAGTTTGAAAAATCACATAATGACTCTTGTCTTGCCTACTCATGGGGTGTTGTGAGGATTATATTTATGTCTACAAATTTAAGCAAGACCTCAACCTTAGGGAGAGGATCCCAGGCATAACTCCTCACCAGAGGCTTTTCCTGCACCACTAGAAATGAGGTAAGAAATCTCAATTCAGGATTCCAGAGACTTAGTGTGTATCTATTTTGGTGGTGGTGGGGTAACACTTGGGGTCTACCGTATTTCATCAAATATGCGATGTCATCAAATATTAACCTCACCATTATTTTATGTTCCACTAAGAAAGAAAAAAAATTGTCAATTAAAGTATGTCACACCTTCAATTATACAATGAATCTGGATTTTTTTTTTTTTTTAAGATTTTATTGGGGAAGGGGAACAGGACTTTATTGGAGAACAGTGTGTATTTCCAGAACATTTTTTTTTTTTCCCAAGTCAAATTGTTCTTTCAATCTTAGTTGTGGAGGGTGCTGTTCAGCTTCAAGTTGTTGTCCTTTCAGTCTTAGTTGTGGAGGGCGCAGCTCAGCTCCAGGTTCAGTTGCCGTTGCTAGTTGCAGGGGGCGCAGCCCACCATCCCTTATGGGAGTTGAGGAGTCGAACTGGCAACCTTGTGGTTGAAGAGGACACGCTCCAACCAACTGAGCCATCCGGGAGCTCAGCGGCAGCTCAGCTCAAGGTGCCGTGTTCAGTCTTAGTTGCAGGGGGCGCTGCCCACCATCCCTTGCGGGAGTCGAGGAATTGAACTGGCAACCTTGTGGTTGAGAGCCCGTGCTCCAACCAACAACTGAGCCATCTGGGAGGCAGCTCGGCTCAAGGTGCTGTGTTCAATCTTAGTTGTAGGGGGCAGAGCCCACCATCCCTTGCGGGAGTCGAGGAGTTGAACTGGCAACCATGTGGTTGAGAGCCCACTGGCCCATGTGGGAATCGAACCGGCAGCCTTCGGAGTTAGGAGCATGGAGCTCTAACCGCCTGAGCCACCGGGCCGGCCCCTGAATCTGGATTTTTGAGATGTTAAATCTGAAAAATGTTTATCTTGAAATCAATGATACAGTATTGTACCTGCGCATCTCTTCCTGTTAGGTGGGTAGACCACCTAAGACCATGTAAGCAACCAGTCCCACTCACCTGATGCCCTCCTTTCCCTTAAAACTTCTCCTTTCCCACTCTGTCAAACTAGTCACCAAGACCTGTCTTTTCCACTCCTGGTGCCACCTGCCTCATTGTCTCACCTGGACCACTGCACTAGCCTCCTAACCGGCCTGCTCATCTTACCCTCCAATCCATTATTCATACTGCAGCCTGAGTGATCTTCTCATGCCCCTGCTTAAACATTTCCACCGGCTGCTTTACCCTACCAGCAGGGTGAGGTCTGTGTAACTTGGACCTGGCCTCTGCTTGCCGTTTTAGTCTCTTGGCACTTCCTCCAAATTAAATTACTTGTTGCTTCCCCAAAGCACCATATGTTTTTCAGGGCTCCAGTCCTTCGCACCAGCTGTTTTCTATGCGTGGACCAATCTTCCTCAAGTGTTTATTGAACATGTAGTAAATACCGGGAGCTGAGAATGGAGGGGTGAGCAAGGCAGGCGCAAGCCCAATTTTTAAAAAGATTTTCTTGGAGGAGGGGAACAGGATTTTATACGGGAACGGTGTGTACTTCAAGGACTTTATTGGGGAACAGTGTGTTTTTCCCAGGACCCATCAGCTCCAAGTCAAGTTGTTGTCCTTTCAATCTTAGTTGTGGAGGGCGCAGCTCAGCTCCAAGTCCAGCTGCCGGTGTTCAATTATAGTTGCAAGGGGTGCAGCCCACCATCCCCTGCGGGAGTCAAACTGAGTCCAACCGCAACCTTGTGGTTGAGAGCACGCCCTCTAACCAACTGAGCCACCCCTCCATCCAAAAAACATATAATTATTAATTGTAAGCACACAAGGTAGGCATTTATAAAGATCTGTTGAAAATGTCAACAATGGCCTCAGAAAGTTTAGAATTCAAATTGGGCCAGGAAGGCAGTGCGAAGCGGATTAGAATCCTGGATCTACCACGACTACCAATGTGACTTTGGGGAACTGACATGCGGAGTCTCCACCTCTGTGAAATGGAAAAATGCCCGCCCCATAGAATTTCTAAGAGGGTTTAATAGGAGATACAATCACATGGTTCTGCCGGCCCTGAAGGCCCCTCCCCCAGAGGACGCGAGGGTCCTCCCACCCCACCTCGCGGCCCGCATCCCAGGAGGGACCTTGAGCGCCTTAGCCCGCGCGTGCAGCGAGTGCCTACGAGTCCTCCACCTCCGACAGTTGGATCGCGGAGCCCAGACCGCACGCTGCGGCTGGGGCAACGGCCCGGGCCGTCAGACGCCCAGTGAGCAGGACAGCGCTCCGCCCCATCTCCCCACTTTGGGGGCCAGCCCCCCTCGCAAATTCCCGCCCCCGCCCTTGAATCATTGGGGGGGGGGCATGACCCATTCATGCCGGGAATCGGATCCAGATGTTCCCGCGGCGCGTGCAGCTGCATCCTTGCCTTTTTTGGCAAAAAACGTGCGGCTGCGAGCGGATCCCGGGCCGCCTCCGCTAATCCTCGGGAAGAGGGGGAAGGGAGCTGAGGGTCTGGGCCCAGAGTGGGTATCTGCGGGATTTGGGAAGCGCTGTTAAGGGAAGGCGCGATTTGTGCCAGCCGGGACCCTTCCGACACCCCTGCTCGCGCTTGGAACCTGCCCCAAACCCCTCCCTTCGCCACGGGAGGAAAAAGCCTTTAACTAGCGGGGGGAGGCAGGCTAAGCCCAAGAGGGATGGTAGAGAGGGACAGTAGCTGCGGCGGGGATCCCCTTTTTCCCAAGAGATTTCCCACTCCGTGGCCCAGGCAGCTCCCCCCTGCTCTGCAAGGAGGAGGTCTGGAAGAGCCTGCGTCTCCCGGTCTGCAAAGGAACCTCCTTCCCCTTCCACTCCCAGACAAACACACAGAGGCTGGCTTTCCTCACAACTGCTTTATTGCAGAATCTTGAAGGGGGCGAGTCAATACCACCCCGCTGCCCATCTCTGGGCAAAATGAAGCTGAAATGAAATGATAAAACACTCGACGAGCTGGGCAAAACCCTGTACGCCAGGACCTCCTAATCTGCTGCTCAGACAGCCCCAGCCCTGCAGACAGGGGCAGGATTGGGGTGTGGAGGGTCAAGCCTGAGTATAGTCCACTTCTGAGGCATTCTCAGGCACCCATAGGAGACCTATAGTCTCTACAGACAAGTCTAGATTGAAGGGGGCCTGAGTTCCCAGAGTCTAAGTTTGGAGGGCTGCGGTCTAGAGCCCTGACTTGGGGAGAGAACTTGGTCTGGCAACCCAGACCGTAGGGGAGAGGGCTGAGTTCTGGAGTCCAGGCTTGGGAGGGGATATGAATGATAGAGGCTCTGTAACAGCCCAGGTTTAGGGGCCCTGGGATAAGGAGTACTGGTTTGGGGATGTTGGAGTGGGGAGATTTAATCCTGGAGCCCAGGGGGAGCCCCAATTTGGGGAGGAGTTCCAATTTGGGTCCCAGAGGTGGTTTGGAAAAGGAGCCTTAGTCCTTGAGCCCTGGTTGGGAGGGCCTGGGCCCAGGAGCCCTGGCTCAGGGCCCTGCCTGGCTGCAGCCCTGGCACAGCACTTGGTCTCCATCGGGCACGAAGCCTTGGCCCACCAGGGAGGTGGAGCAGCGGGCACAGGCGAAGCAGCTGTGGTGCCAGTGGCGGTCTTCAAAGGACACGTACTTGCCTCCACCGAGTCCTGGAGGGAGGCTGGAGATTAGCTCTGCACATCTAGAGGGTCCTGGCCCTCAGCTTCACCCAATCCCAGATCCCATTCTCTTGCCTGCACCCTACCCACTCAGTTCTTTGACCTTTCTCCCACCTGTGATGGGGCGCTTGCAGCTGCTGCACTTGGGTGCAAAGAGTTCTCCAAAACATGCCACACAGTAGGGATCTTCATCCCGGGAGGTGAACTGCTGCCCTGCTAGGGGTGTCTGGCACCCGGTGCAGACCAGGCACTCTCGATGCCAGGGCTGGTCACGGTATGTCACGCCACCCTGTGTCAGCGTCTGTGGGGGCAGCATCTGTCAGCAGGGGCAAGTAGGGATTCCCACCCCACAACAGAGCCCTGCTCACCCCCACCCATGTATACCGTGAAGATAAGCACCCCCACCCTGCTGGCCCAGCTCCCACCTTGCTGCAGCGGGCACAGCGAGGAGCAAACTTGTTCTCATAGCAGGGCACGCAGTAGTGAGCACCCTTGTCGGGCACGAAGGAACGGGAGCCCAGCGGCTGCTCACAGCCGCTGCACAGGAAGCAGTGCTCATGCCATGTCTGGCCACCATATTCCAGCTTCCGGGACCCTGTGGGGAACAGGGGTCCCACTCAGAGGCTGCGTCGAGCTCCTGCATGATACCCTCTGCTGCTCCCGTAGCCTGCACGTTGTGGTGTCCATGCACACGCAGCGAGACTCCCACAACATATTGCACATGCTAACCTCCCCCAAACATTGGACATGCTGGCCGAGCAGGTACTAGACCCCTATAAACTAGACATGAGGGTTTGGCATATGTGAAGTCGTCATATGGACAAGATATGACTATCTCAGCACACACCAGGCCTCTACGTCACAGGCATGAGGATTCAGTATATGCTAAGCCCTTATGCACCAGACACAATGGCTTAGCGCTCACACACACAGACTCCACTTTTACTAGCCACGCAAGTCTCTGCCCACACAAAGTTCTAATTTCCTGGACATGAGAGGGTCAGCACATGCGAAGCCCCTGCATATCCTAATCATGCTATTCTTTGCATATTCTAAATCCTCACATATATCTATTACGCATACAGGTCACCACACACGTTAAGCCCTCTGTTTATCTGTCCCTGCACAAGCTAAGCCGCAATGCACGAAGCGCTGACAGTCTCAGCATACTCTCAGCTCCTATATGCGGCAAACATGCAGGTTTTCATGCACGCTAAGCTCCCCCATGCCCCATGTGTCAGTCAGCCCATACATGTAAGCCCACAGGTGTATGCCAGGCCCACCGGTCCAGCACACATTAAACTCTCAGCAATGTACCAAGCTTGTCAGTTCCTGTACATGTTAAGTTCCCAAGAACATACAGGCATGACAGACCCTGCATACATGAAAGTCCCAGGAACATGCTACATGTGTGGGTCTTTCTAAGCCTCCATGTATGTATCAGGCGTGCCAGTCCCACATGTAGCCCAGGGACATACCCGGCATGACGGTCTCCCCACAGGCAGAGCACTGCGAGGAGAAGGCACTGCAGTAGCAGTCATTGCAGAGCAGCTCACTGTCCTGGCAGGTGAAGGGCTCATCAGCCAGGGAGCGCTGGCAGCGGCAGCAGCGGAAGCAGCCCTCGTGGAAGTGGCGGTCTTCGTAGAACAGCTCCTGCCGGAAGCACAGCAGGGATGCTGGCACCTTTGTCCCTCCGGCCAGCCTCCACCCACTCCCTGCCCTGTTTGCTCTGGTCCTTACCCTAGAGTCATGCCCAATCAACTGCTGACACTCGGCACAGGTGTTGGCAAAGGTGTTGTCATAGCAGGGCACGCAGTAGGGGCCGTTGTCTGTCTGGATGTATTTGCGGCCATACAGGGACTCGCTGCATTTTGCACAGTCAAAGGCCTCGCTCATGGTGGCTGTGAGTGAGCCCTGTTAGGGACACAAGGTGCAGCAGGGTCACCAAAGGGGCTGTGGCTTAGTCCCTTGCAGGAGCCCATGGCATTAAGAGCACGAGATCAGGCATAAAAAAATGCCAGGTCAGAGTAGGTGGCAATGGGGAAGGGGTGCTTCTGGGAACCTAGGAGTCCTGCGTGTTTATTTCTGTATTTCATGATGGGGGTGGAAGGGGGTCATGAAAAATCAGGAAGCAGAAGTTGTTTTCTTATCTGGGCCCTGGCAGATCTGCGGGGAGGGGGGCTTTTCCTGGGTCAGTGACTCATTTCCTGCCCCAGCCTGAATTTAGCCTCTACTGTCCCCAGTGTCCCCAAAGGGGCAAAAGAGCAGGGGCAGAGAGCCACCCTATCTTATTCCATCTGAACAACAGTCCCACCCTCTCCTGACTCCCAGGAAGGGACCCTCAGGATATGGATCAAGGAACCCCTACCCACAGGTCTGAAATGGGAACCTTAGGGAGAGGAATGGGCTGTTCTACCCCCATCCAGGAAACAGTGGAATGTTAGAGGGATGCTGGGCGGATGAATGGTGGAGGTGGTGGAGGCAATGTCATTGAGCCTCACCTCCCAGGAGAATCAGCCCAGCAACAAGGACTTCAGAGGCTCAGCCTAGGTTTAAGCAGGAAATCCTGCAAGCTGGACCCAGCCAAGCTTCCCCAGCTGGACCCTCTGCCCTCATCCCCTGCTGGGTCTCTGGTCACACCAGCCTGGGCTGCCTTGGCCTGCAACATCTGCAGCAGCTGTGGCAGCCCAGATGGCCAGATGTCAGGTTTTGCCAGCAAGAGGGGAGAGAAAAGGGAAATGAGACGCCTGGGGAGAGAAGGGGGAACTAGAGACAGAGATTATGCAGTGTGCCTCCCTGCCATCTCCTGCTAGGGGGCATCACTCCTGGCAGCATCTGCCAAAGCCCCAGGATCTTTCCATCCGCGGGTCATGGTTTCCCTCCTCCTGCCTCTGGGGGAGACAGCCTCTCCTCAGCTTTTCTGATGTCTAAGGGTTTGGGGCAGGGGGAGTAAAGGGTGAAAGTGGGAGCCACTGAAGACATTTTCTCCCTAATCAGGTCCCCTCTCCGGTGGGGAGTCAGGCAAGGGGGAGCTGTTGCTGCAGACACCCAGCCCCCCACCAAACCTCAGACACTTTCCATTTTCTCAGGAACAAAGCATGTTTGCAGGATGAGGTCATCCACACAGCTGCCTCTGGAAAAGGAGTGTGGGGAGTGGGGGGGAGGTAGGGAAATGGGGTTCCCGGTCCCTTCTGCTGCCCTTGATTCCAGTCTCTAGCCCCAGATTCAGAGCTCCCCACCTCTAGCCTCTTCCATCATGAAGCCTGCTCTATGCGGACTGGGATCCCAGAGGTGGGTGGAACCACCAAGATCCATAGGAAGGGGATGTTCTCACAACTGCAGATGAGCCTGGGGATTACAAAGGAACCACCAACCCACTCCCCCCACAGTAGACCCCAGGAACTGGCAGTCCCCAGAGGCTGCCCTGGCTCAAGTTGAAGGAAAAGTCCTCCTTTTCTCAGCTACCCCCAGCGGGAAATTCTCTCACCAACAAGCATTGCTCTGGCTTGGAGTTCAGACTCCAGGCGCCAGCAGATGCCCCAAGCCTGGAAGGCCTGGCTCTTCTGAAGGGATGGCTCGTGAGTTCACAGCTGCTCTTCTGTACAATGGGAGGACACTCAGTTCATACCCCAGGCCAGGGCATGAGGCCACCAGGAGCTGGGGTCTTCAGAGCAGGGACTTCTGGAGTAGGGGCTATGCCGTAGGGTGGACGGTATCCCCCTTCTCAGTCTGCCCCCCACCACTTGGGCCTGGGTTTCCTCTGGCCCAACATCTGAGGGTTGCCTGGGCTGTCAGCCACTGGGCAGCAGGGGGTCACACAGGTGGAGTGAGTGTGGCCATGCCTCTGTCCCAGAGTGCCCTGGGCCTTTTCCTTCCTTCCTGGCTTGGCCCAAAGCATCAGCCACCTTCCCAGGCCCAGGCTACCCTTGGTCCCGCCCCCTGGGAGGCAGTCACCACTCTGAGACAGGGGCACCCCAAATAGGGTATGGGCATGACTTCTGTTTCCTTCCCAGAATGCCCTAGTCTGTCCAGCTGGGCTCTAGTGAGGACAGAATGAAGGGCACTATCAAGGCCCACCTGTCTCTGCCCATTCCCTTCCTCCCCCTTTCCCTGGCAGGGCTGGGGGACTGAGGGAGCCAGTCTTATGTTCCTTTATGGCTGGTAGGAGGGTGCAGGGGAGACTGCTCAGTCTGCCAGATGGCTCTCAGCCCTTGCCCCCACCAACACACACACACACACCCCTACACCTGACCCAGACACACATCTGGCACCTCTCAGTGAACCTCCTGGAGCTCAGAATGGCTGGATAAATGCCTGTGGCATGCACGTGGTGGGTAAGGGCTTGCGCTGTGAAATATAAGCCTGGGTGATCTTGGGCAAGTCACGTAAGCTCTCTGAGACTATTTTCCCATCTAACACTATCTCCTACCTCCTGAGGTGGTTGTTGGGCATACATGTTAAGATACTTAGAAAGCACCCAGCAGTTAGTTAGTAGTCAGTAAATGGAGACTATTAGTGTTCTTATTATTAGCCCCTCCCTCATACTGGAGTCAGACAACAGGTACTCAGCCAGGCTGGGGTCGGGGAGCACACCCAGAATTTGACCTGGACCTTCTCAGTGTAGGCCCAGGGAGAGAACAAAGAGGAACCCCTTGCTCTGCTAGGGGCACCAACAAGGCTCAGGCCATGAGGCTAGCCCGACTCCAGTCCGCATAACTGAGACCCCTCACACAGGTACACAGGTGCATACACCTGCATGCTGCCATGCCTCTCACAAAGTGCACACTCATCCACCATCTCAGCACATCTCACAAAAGGCAGGCGGGACAGTGTGCCATCTCCATTTTACGGCTGAGCACAGAGGCCAGGGTCAAGGTAGGGGCATGCTCAAGGTCATTCAGGTATCAGAGAGCCCAGGGGCCCTTTCCTGTTTCTCTTTCCCTGGAAATGCTGCAGTGATGGTGGAGGGGGTGGTCAGCACTTTAGGAGCAGGAGGACATGAGATGCTGGATGACATCAGTAGCACAGGAACCCAGCTCTTCGCCCCAGCTGCCAGCCCTGAGACTGGAAGACACCCAGAAGCCTTTCCAATTACCCATGCCAACTACTCAACCCTTTTGCCCCCCTGCAGCCCCCAATGTCCAGGAGAACCCTGGCCAGGCCCCATAGCTGTGAGTCAGGATCTGAACAGATCCCTCCTCCAGCTCCTGGGAGTTGACAGGAGACTAAAGGGGAGAAACTGATCTCCCCCCACACCCACCCCCTGCTATCACAGGCACCAACCGCCCCCCCAAACTCTCCCCCCCCCATGGGGCCTGGGAGTCACAGCAGTTTAGGGCAGGGGGAGGGGGTGGGAAGCAGGATCCAACAGCTGTTCTGGGGACGAGAGGAATAGTTCATTCACCCTGGGTCCCCCAGGGCTGAAGCAGCCCATCCAAGATGAGTTTAAAAATAAATTGGGGCTGTCTTGGTGTATGCCTGGGGCTCCTTGATCTCAGTCTTACTGTCTCAGCTCCTCTCCTCATGGGGACTCAGTTGGCCCAGAGTTTGTGTTTTCCCACATCCTTGCTTCCCAGTCTTCTGGGCCTGAGTCTCTCAGGGTCTGTCTTGGAAGCTGTCAGGGCACCTCCATTAAATCTCAGTCTCTAGGTGACTAGCTCTGTTCCACTCACCCTGCGCCTGTCTCTGCACACTTCAGCAGCTGTCTGCATGTTGTGGGTCTCTGTCTCTCTGACTGGCTATCTCCCAGCAGCCTCCCTCCGGGAATTTCTACCTCTGAACACCCACGTCTGCTCTCTTAGTGTGTCTATGGGGAGGAATGCCTTGGTCTCCACCCCACCCCACCCCAATTCTCTACCTCTTAGCCTCTCTGTATGCCTGAGTGTCTCTGTCTCCAGTCTCTGAATGTCTCTGTAGGCCCCACAGAAGCTGATTCACCACAAGGCTAAGGAAGCTTAGGCTTCTGGGACCCTCACTTGCCCAAGGCCCTGGAAAGGACGCTATGGCGTGCTCACTAGGGTCACTGTATGCTCTTTCTTAAAATGCTCCACAAAACCTGGCTTCGTCCCTATGCCTCGGGTCAGTCTCTCAGAGTCTCTACACCCAAGTAGAGTCCCTGTTTTAGATAACTGCAGCCTCCTGTGTAAGCCTGTCGTTCGCGTCCCGGTCTCAGTCTCGGTCTCTCGCTCCACCCGGCTTTCTGGGAGCCTCAGTTTCTCAGAACCCTCCGGTCTCTCTCTCGACTCTGACTTTTCTATTTCAAACTTGGCCCCCTCCCTCGCCTAACTCTCACTGCAGCGCCCACCCCGCCGGAGTACCGGTTGCAGTGCAGACCCGGGCTCAACGATCTCCCGAGATCGGCGCCCTAGGCGCCCGCAGCCGGACCCAGGCGGGGGCAGGGGGCGGGTCGCCTCCGCTCCCTTCCCAGCCGGAGGGCGGGGGCCAGGAGCTGGGATCCGAGCCGCGCTCAGCAGAGAGCTCACCTCGAAGCCGGCGGCCGGAGCGGGGAGCGGCGTTCGTCGCGGGTGAGGGTGAGGGGGGCTGGGAAGCCGGGCCGCGTCCTTCGGCGGCTCCTACCTGCTGGCCGGGCCGCGCGGAGGCCGAGCGAGCTGCCGGCGAAGCTGCCGGCTGCAACCGGACCGTGTGGGCGATTGAGAGCGCGGCCCCTACCCTCCCCGAGGAAGTGTGCGCGGGGGCCCGCCCCGCCCGGACCCCGCCCCCGGCCGCCCCTGCCCGCGGGGTGCGGAACCCGCCCCTGGCCCCTAGTCCCCGAGGCGGGGGGCAGACCCCGCCCCCACCTCCCTTTTAGACTGGGGCCCCAGTCCCCCTCCTCCGGCCCAGCCTAACCTGGCTCTCTCTACCTTCCTGGGCGGCCAGGACCCCGCCCCTGTCCCTTCCTCGCCGCTTCTGCTGCCCTCTCTCCCTGCTCCCTCCACTCTCCTCCCCACCCCCACCCCCCTAGCCTCAAGCGGGAGTCTGCTGTATTCAGTCTCAGGCAAGGGGTACAGGACCCAGCTAGCTGATCAAGGTCCTTTTGGGGACCAAGAGTCTTCATGCCCTCTTTGTGTCGCCCTCCTCCCAATTTACCCCCAGGGGGTCACACTCAGCCCGAGTTTGTGAAAGGGGCCTTAATCTAGCCTGGAGGAGAGGGTGGTTTTGACTCTGCCATCATGGCCCTGTCAATGGGGACCTAGGT
Organism: Rhinolophus sinicus; assembly: GCF_057876585.1. NCBI lineage: Eukaryota > Metazoa > Chordata > Mammalia > Chiroptera > Rhinolophidae > Rhinolophus > Rhinolophus sinicus. The sequence continues at coordinate 26,465,503 of NC_142514.1, forward strand.
GTTCTCTGGAAACAGGAGTGAAGAGAGGACCCCACCTCCGCCCTGCAGTAGAGCCTTGACCTTCAAAGGGCTTTATTCCACAACTCTGATTGGCAAAAACAGAAGTAGTCACCACCTCACCTCCAGGTGCATCCTGGGACTGAGAAGTCCTGTTTAGGTATCCACAGCGCCCAGGAATAGTTTTGACCTTTGAGGCCCCAGGGGGGATTCTAATCCTTGGCCCCATGATTTTTGGGCCTCTCAGAGAGCGGTGTGAGGAGTGTGCGCGGTTGAGGCACGGCAGGGAAGTAGAGGGAACCCCTCCTCCCCCCACCTCTACAGTTTCCAACTCTCTGGCTTCCTCCCTGTGCCCTGGAGGGAGGACTGGCGCCTGCCAGGGACACAAGGCCCCTCTAGGTCCTTGAGGCCAGCCCCCCTGGGATCCTCAGGATTGTCACTAGGAATAAATAGCCTTGATCTGGAAGGGTGGGGGGAGGAAGGAGGAGGCTCTGCTGTGCTGTTTGCAAAACATGAAACAACAAACCAACCCTGGAAATAACCTCGGCATCTAGAGTAGAAATTCAGAGGCTCTCCCATCCCCCAGGCTGGGTCCAGCCAAGCTCTCAAGAGCAGAGACTCTTTTCCTTCCAGGCTGGGGTTCCTTAGTATCCTCTTCTCCCATCTCTGAATCACATGCCTGCCTTCCTGGGTCCCAAGTCACCCTCTAGACCAGATTTCCTTTCAAAATTAACTAATTGTTTGTTTATTATTGTTGTTCCTGTGTCAAGAGGGCAGGAAATGGGTCCTCCCTGTTCGCTACCACTTTTCCAATACCTACTCTAATGTTTGGATAATAAATATCTGACGAATGAATGAATGAATGAATGACACTGCTTCAGTTTGGATACCCCCTTTCCTCCTAGTTTGGACCATAGGCATCTGTTACCTGGAATCAAGGGAGTGAGCAGCCAGACCATGGGTGGGCCCTTTCTCTGGGATTTGTCTTGCAGGTGTAGGAGACTCCTAGCCCCGGGAGGTTCAGGGAAGACTGCCTGCCATGTTTCCCTGAAAATAAGACTGGGTCTTAAATTAATTTTTGCTCCAAAAGACGTATTAGGGCTTATGTTCACGGGATGTCATCCTGAAAAATCATGCTAAGGCTTATTTTCTGGTTAGGTCTTATTTTCGGGGAAACACGGTAGTTGAAGTTAGATGCCAAAAGGGTTCTGCTGTGGTGGGGAGGGCACAGGTGAGCAGCTTTCAGAAAGGGAGGAGTTATGAGTGAGGAAGGTGCTGGATCAAAGGTATAGCTGGGGGGGGTCTCTAGTTTTTTACTCACAGCTTGAATTTCTGCTGAAAAGCCTTAACAAGAGTCCATCTTTCCTGAATTCTTAACTTTGTACTAGTACCTAAGCACTTTACGTATATTAGTGCACTTAATTTTCCAACAACTTTATGAAATATGTATTTTTATCCCTGTTTTAAGGATGGGGAAATAGGAGACAGAGAGAGTAAGTAATCTGCCAAGGGTGACACAGCTAATAATGCCAAAGCCTGGATTCAAATCCAATCAAATATCAAAGCTCCTTAAGCTAAAAAAAAAAAAAAAAAAAAAAAAAAGAAGCTTAACTGTTAGGTTCTAAGCCTCTGTAATCATTTAACATCCTTAAACCTCAGGCTCCTGTCTGTTGAGTAGTTGACTCTTGTCTCATAGCATTCCTGTGAGGATTGGATGAGAGCACACAGTAGGAATTTAATATGTGGGACCTCTCCCCCACCCCCCATCCCCACACACATTCCCTTTCACAGTCAAGTGTTAAGGTTCTGTGGATGAACTTGGGAGTCTGGAGGCCAGAGAAAGTTAGGAGACTTCTGATTTGGCCCAGCCTGGGGGAGGGACTGTTGTAGGCCAGGGGCTGTTTATCATTGTTTCTCCTGCCTACACTGTAAGTGCCCCTCTGGTTCCCCTCCACATTTCTAGCTCTCCAGTGCGCTCACATTTCCCTGCCCGCTCTATTTCTGTTGACCCAGGAGGACATGCCCCAGGGAGGTCTAGGGATCAGCCACATGGACTCCCTGTTCCTGTTCTCTATCAGTCCCCCTCCCTCCCTATCTCTGAGGAACAGGTGTGTCTGAGCTGGGGCTGGAAGCAGAGCCTTAGTCCTGGACGACCAGCCTTGGGTGAGTGGGATCTAGTTGTCCCTTTACCCACCCAGGAGGTCCCCACACCCCCTTCCTTATCTTGTGGTGGAAGGGGACTTGCTCAGGGTCTCCCAGCTGTTCTCTCATCTTGGAAGGGCTTTCAAAAGGTGGCCTTGGGTGATGACTGACAGGCCTCTCGTGGTTTCCTCTTGAGTACTGAATCACTCTCTGATGCTTGTAACCACAAGCTCTCCTTCCCCCAGTGAGAAAACTTCCTTCCTTCTTTGGGTATATTGCTCACCCTTACCCTTTGGACTGCCTAGAGCCCCTGCAGGCGGATTCCAGGGTTCTTTATCCCTTCCAGTGTGCAGAGCTGTCTTCTCCTGGGCGTACCCATTACTCAACGCCTTCTTCAAGGGAAGTGGCAGGAGTGACTGGGGCTGCCACCAGGTTACTCTGACTAATGGCTAGGCTTCTGAATCAAGAGGAGGCTGGAAAAGTGGGCATAGGCGAGATCATGAAGGGCTTTGTATTTCAATGGTTAAGTAACAAATGAGATGGAATTTTGTTAATGCATGTGGCTCTAGTTAGGCAAGACTCAGACTCAGAAAAAAACTTTTCACACTTCAGATCTCAGCTACTTTTAGGTTTTTTCATGCCCACTGGTCTATTGGACTTCCACTTCTGGGCACTGAAGAGAGGATTTCCCCAGAGCTCCTCGGCAGGAAGAGTGAGCCCTGTCATGAGAAATGGATGCAATCACAGCTGAAATCTAGCTTTACAGGGTGGAAAAGAAACCCAATGCTTCTGGAGTGCTCTGCATTGCCCAACCCTCTCTCAATCCTTACATTTAGGTTTAGTAATAACAATAATAGCTCCAAATTGAGAATTTGCTAAGGGGTGAACACAGCATTTTAAACATATTACAGCGGTACCTCGGTTTTCGAATGTGATCCGTTCCGGAAGACCATTTGAGTTCTGAAACGTTGGAAAACAGCCCACAGCTAAGCCTCAGGATCTTGCACTCAGTGGACACCGCGTGACATGTTCTACTTCCGAGGCGTGTTAAAAAAACCGAAGCATTTACTTCCGGGTTTATGGCGTTCGTAAACGGAAATGTTCACCAACGGAGATGTTCAAAAACAGAGGTATTGCTGTATTTCATTTAATCCTCACAACAATTCTGTATTACTACCTCAATTTCACAGAGGAGGAGACCAAGGTTGAGTGAAGCTAACTTTTTCTTGGCTGGTAGCAGTTAGTATCAGAACACACCTCCATGGTTTATGGTTTATGGTACCATGTAAATGTACATGGTACTGCCTCTGACACTCATGCTGTCAGCCAGCCATTCACTGAGGGTGTAAGGCTCAGAACTTTATAACTACTGCCATGATATCACTCCTGCCTTCAGCTGTGAGTCCCTTGATGGCTCTTTGAGGCAAGCAGCGCATGCTATTATCCTTGTTTTATGGATGAGAAAAACGATGCTTATTAAAATCAAGCGACCTGTCAAAAGCCACGCAGCCAATGAATGGCAGAGCCAGACATGGTTTTAAGGTCCCCACTCTCTACAGAATGCTCTTTTCCTGTACACACAACATTCACACAGCTCCTAGTTTTAAATACACCGCGTAAATACAAGGGTAGCGCCCTAGTTAACTGCGCATGCGCACACTCCACGCCCAGCTCGGCCTGCTGCAGTGCCAGCCACGTGTTCCCAGATGCCAACGCGGAGCGGAGCGCGAAGGCGAGATCTCGGTACACGTGGACAAGCAGACGAATAAGAACTGGCTCTTGCAGTCACGAGATTAGACGTGGGGAACTACTCTTCCCAGAAGCAGCCAGGAGCGGACGCCTTTGCTAGATGACGTATTTCCGGAAAAGCAGGCGCCGCATAGCCTGCGGAGAGGAAGTGGGCGGTCCTAAGCCTCTGGTGGCGTGACCTGTTTCCGGTAGGGTTAGTGGACGCGGCGGCTGAGGTGGTGTTGAACCGGCGTTGCCTACTGAGCTTTCCCCGGCGTGAGCAGACATGGCGGCGGCTTTTCGGAAAGCTGCCAAGTCCCGACAGCGGGAACACCGAGAGCGAAGCCAGGTAGGACCGCACAAGGTCCACGAGCGCTGGCCTGTGGCCCCCATGTGCTTCTCTGGCCCCAGCCCCCCCTCTGTGGGTGGGTCCTGGTCTCTTCTGTACGTAGATGCTGCGTGTAAATAAATGCACATATGTGCTAACGACGCCGGCGTGGCTGGGCGGAGCCTTGGGGCTTGGGGGGGGGGGGGAGGAGGAGGGTTGTGGTCCTCTCTGGGAAGGGCACGGGCTGCTCCCCTTTTCTTGGGGATAATCAAAGCTTCCCTCAAGGTTTCAGTGAGGTAATTAAATGAGATGCTGTGTGTGAAGCGCTTGATCTCTGAACTTGACGTCAAAGCTCACATAGCTAGTAAGAGCCCCAGCGGGAACTGGCAGCCACATCTAAAGGTGCTCAGCTCTGTATGGGGGTTGTGACCCAAGAGATTGGTGTGATTAATATGGTATTGGGGACCCCTTCATAAATTATATAAATGTCTACTACACTGTACCCCTGAAACTAGCATAAAGTTGTACTGAATGTCAACTATAATAGAAGAAAATATGGTATTGTGGGTTTTGTGGTCCATGAAGACCCGCCACATACGCTTTTTGTTTCTGTCTCACCCTGTAATGTTGGTGTTTTCCATCCCCATTAGACAAGTGAGGAAAGTGAGGTCCAGAGACCTAAATTGACTTGCCCACCCACAAATGCCAAAACCAGGCAGGATAAATAAGCCTGTGGAAGATGTATCTGTGTGGGGAGGTTGAATAGAAATTCGTTTAAAGTATGTAGATTCAATATATCTCTCTCACAGCTCTCGGGAATCACATCCAATCCGGAAAGGCCCTTGGAGATATCTGGTCCAGCTGCATTTTATAGATGCAGAAGAGAGGAAGAAGGATGTGTCTAAAGTTGTGTCGCCAACTGATGCCTCTTAACCACAGTTCAGTCTTCCTGCTTAATAGCATTTACCAGACATTTATTGTTCACTTGCAATGTGCTCTGTGGTGTGCTGGGAGCAGTGGTGTAATTTGCCACCATGCTTGCACCTACGTGTGGCCCTTTCTAAAAGTAATGATAGCTAGAAGTGTGTACTGTGTGCCAGAGCCAGACAAAGTGCAAAATGCTTTCCCCTCATTATCTCATTTAACTCTCAACAGTGTGTGGAAGTAGGTATTATTTTCTCACATTTGCAGATGGGGGAACTAAGGTTCAGATAAGTTAAGTAATTTGCCCAAAGACTTGCGCTGGCAAGCGGCAAAGCCAGGAAATCAGACCAAGTGTTTTGAAATCGGGCTACTAAAAGATGAATAAAGAGGCAACTTCACAAGAGGTGGCACATAAAAAATGCCAACTGAGGAATTGGAGTGGGAAGCATAGAGGTGACAGAAGACGTGGTGCAGCTGTTGGACTTGGAAGGCAATGGTAATAGCTGTCACTTTTTGAGCACTGACTATGCTGAGTACAGCCCAAGAGGCTGTACAAGGATTGTTTCATATAATCCTACAGCATTCCTATGAGGTGGGTGTTATCCTAATTTTATAAATGAGCAATCTGAGGCTTAAAGACAGTGAATAGTGTGTCCAAAGTCACAGTTGTAAGTAGTTGGATTAGCACAGAAGACAGAGGGCTTTCGAGGCTGGCTGTGAGCATGACATGCCATGTCTGAAAAGGACTAGAGGGAGAGGTGCGGAGAAGGCCGTACTGGAAAGGTGGATAAACACATTGACAAAGCACTCCCAATTTGGGTAAAGTTTGGACTTTGATCCTATAGGTCCTTCACTGAGACAATGGGGAACTATCGAAGCTATTTTGTATGGAAGGGGGATGTGTGATTATGTGTGAACTATTTCAGATGCAGCGCCAGGTTTATTTCTATATTGCCAGTGCACATTCAAGAGGACATGATCACTTTCAAGATTTCTGCCTCGTGGTGTTGCTTTTTTGACCCTTGAGTTTTCTTTCTCCGCTCTCTGTCAACCTCCCTTTGTGTGCTGTAATTAAAAATTACCAGGAGAGATTTTGGGTGTTATTTTAAATACTGACTGATTTATTGCATCACTGCAAGGATAAAAGATGAGAAAGGTGACTGTTACATTAAAAATCCCACCCAAGTTATCCAAATTCTTTTACAAGTCTAAACAGTAGAGAAGTGTATGTACTTCCTCCAAAGTCGAGATGATTCAGAGCAAAAAAGGATGCAGTGTAGTGGAGTGGGGAAGAGCACAGACCGTGGTCCCAGATAGAACGGGTTCTAGTTCTAGCTTTGCCATTTGCTAGTTCTGTGTTCTTGGGCAAGTTATTCTCTAAACCACATTCCCCTTTGGAAGATTGTGATAACCGTTTCTTTGTCCGCTTTAACCTACTTTCCATGATTGTTGTGGGGAATTAAATGAGATTGTATGTAATGAATTTATCAGATTGCTTTGTAATAGAGTAAGAGCTTAATAAATGTGACCTGTTACGATGATGTAGGCAAAATCATTTAGCACAGACCCTGACATATATTAAGTGCTCAACAATTGGTAGCTTGTGGAAAGATAATACCAAAACATAATCCTTCTACCTTCCGTGCTGTGCAAGTTCTGTGTCAGAGAAAGTATTTTCTGTCATACTTGGTGTTCTCCATACTTTTGTACCAAAGGTACAATAATAACAGTAAACATATGCTGGGCACCTGCTATGTGCCAAGCCATGTGCAGGCACTACCACTTACAGAGGCTCATTTAATCCTCACAATAACCACGAGAAGTAGGTATTATTATTCCCATTTTTTAGTTAGGAAGCAGCAGCTCAGAGAAGTTAAGTGACTTGCCCAAGGTCACAGATTGTTAAGAGGTAAAGCTTGGATTTGAATCCAATTCTCCAGACTCTAAATTTAGTTCCTTTACCACAGTTGCCTCCCTGTTACTATGTTTTCCCTTCATAGTATTTTATAAAACCTTGGATTAAGTTGGTAGTAATTTTAGTACAACTGGCAACTGCTTGCTTAGTGCCGAGTCATTGTTGCCTCTCTCTGTCCTTAATAGGCCAAGCCACCTACTATGGTGGTGCTCGTGACCTCTCTGGCACCATCCCTCTCATCCTTGGGCAGAGCCCAGTGAGGGGAGGGGAGGGAACAGGGTAGTGAGTTGGCTCCAAGGACATGGATTTACCGAGCACTCCAGAGGCTTGCTTGTTGCCATCAGGTGTCATGTTGATTTGGGTATGTGTTTGCTGAAGAAACTTAATACTTTTTTTTTCTTTTGTCTTCTAGCCCAGCTTTCGAAAACATCTGGGTCTGCTGGAGAAAAAGAAAGATTACAAACTTCGTGCAAAGTGAGTTCAGTCTTTCTGGTAGAGGTGCTGCCAAGAAAGCTTATAACTTCCCCACACTGCAGTTGAATTGCTTGAGTGTCCGACAGGGGATAATTTCCTGCCATTGATAAAATGACCAAAGCTCTGGCAGCCTGTCACATACTTGTCTGTGACCCTAAACTTGTCTCTTTGTTTAGGCAGAGCATTATTTATGTAACTGTAGTTGCATTGTGATTTTTTTGTTGTTGTTATGTTGCTCCAGATCATTTTTCTCATAGTGGCTTTGATTTGCCCCTGCCTTGGTGTTTGAGCCAAAAGCTGAGTCTTTTCTCTCTCCTTTTCTTGAAGTGCAAGATATGATCTAAAATTCTAGTTGTTGAGTCTCTTACATCACCATGTGTGTGGTGTGGAATGAAGAGATGTGAATGATGGATTCATGGGACTGAGCGTGGGTGATAATGAACTCTGAAAACATTTTATAAGACAATTATGCCCATTCTTCTCCGTTAGCACTTTATTGCAAAATACTTTATAATTATTTGTTAGCCATGCATGTCAGCTGAGGTCGTTTTTATGCTCTTGGTACAGATGGTGGGCGAGGTGTTTGGTTGCTCTGGGTCCCAGAGTTTTTAAGGCTAATAGTAATAACTGCGTGCTACTGTTGGGCCAAGCAGTGTTCTAGGAGAGTTACAATTTTTACACTCATTTATTCTTCCCAACAGCCTGCTAGGATACTATTATCATACCCATTTTACAGGTTAAATTGGGATATAGAATGGTTAACTGACTTATCTAGGATTACTCAACCAGAGGTGGTGGAGACAAAGTTGAATCCAGACAGTCTGGCTCCAGAGTCCCCGATTCTAGTCACTATGCTGTACTGCACTGTGTAGTTTCTTAATATTATTTGGTCAGTTGGTGCCCAGGCTTGCGTCAGAATCCTGTCTAAGGAGTTTTAATTTGTGCTTTGGTCCCTCCCTATAATGATATAAGTGGTACTAAAAATGTATGTGAGATGGGGACAGTTAATGTCAGGTAGGATTGGGACTGGAGAGGACCTACAGAGACAGGAGCTCAATATCAATGACAGTGGAGTGTGGATCAAATGTAGTTATTGCTTTGGCTTTTTTGAGTTTCATTTTCTGTGAACTTTAGATGCTTGTAAAGTTTGCTCATTGTGAGATTGTTTAACCTACTTTTTAGTGACTACCGGAAAAAGCAAGAATACCTCAGAGCTCTCCGGAAGAAAGCTCTTGAAAAAAATCCAGATGAATTCTATTATAAAATGACTCGGGTTAAACTCCAGGTGGGTGCCTAATGGATCATTTGGTGTTTTGAGCTCCAACTCAATAAAGAAAATAAGGATGGGGGGGGTGGGGGGCGATGGAGAGAAAGAATCTTGGCCTTTACTTAGCCCTTTTCCAGTTGGTCCAGGTGCTCTTGGTCAGTATCCAAGGCAAAACTGTCCCATCAGGAGCAGCACATGTTTTTGCCCCTGACTCTGAATTGTCTTATGCCTAAAGCTGTTCTCAGAGTGGATGACTGGAGGTCATCTAAATTGACCATGCACCTTGGGGCGTAGTGCGTTGACTTGCAGATGGCTTTTGGTTATCTTTGTTCCAGCGATAAATTATGCCAACAACTTAGTAATGGTTTTAATTTAATAAGAAATGTATCTTTTAAATTTGGATTTTAGGATGGAGTTCATGTTATTAAGGAGACTAAGGAAGAAGTAACTCCAGAACAGCTGAAACTGATGAGAACGCAGGATGTCAAATATATAGAAATGAAAAGGGTTGCAGAAGCTAAGGTAACAACTGAAACTGTTCTGAATATTTTTATGGCTTAAGAAGATAAATATAAATCCATCAATCTAAATTTAAAAATTGATTTCTTCTGGTGTTTGCAATTTTTCATTGGGGTACAGTGTGTTTCTCCAGGGCCCATCAGCTCCAAGTCATCGTCCTTCAGTCTAGTTGTGGAGGGCGCAGCTCAGCTCCAAGTCCAGTTGCCATTGCGGGAACTGAACTGGCAACCTTGTTGAGAACTCGCGCTCTAACCAACTGAGCCATCCTGGCTGTCCCTCTGGAAGCTCAGCGGCAGCTCGTTGTCTTCAATCTAGTTGGGGAGGGCACAGCTCACTGGCCCATGTGGGGATCAAACTGGCAACCCTGTTGTTCAAAGCTAGCGCTCTAACCAACTGAGCCTTCTGGCCGCCCCTAGTGTTTGCGATCTTGAAATGTGCTTAATTGTGAAAAATGACTGAGAAGCATAGTGGAGTGGAAAGAGTTCCGTTTTTAAAATGAGACAGACTTAGGTTTGAATTCTGGTTCTGCCATTTATTAGCCCCAAGATTATGGACAAATTAACCTCTCTGAAGCTCTTTCCCTTATTTCTATCTCATAAGACAGGATTAAATGAGTTTTGGGGAATGCCAGCCCAGTCCCTGTCATGTGGTTGGTGCTTGATAAATTTTAGTGGTCCTTTCCTTTAAAAGAATGAAGCAAATTCTTTGCTCGCTGGTGATAATGATGTGAAACGGTTTGAACTTTTGCAAATTCATTTCTGATACCCTAGAAGAACCCAATATAAAATGAGACCATATTTTGTGTTCTAGAAAATTGAAAGACTAAAATCAGAGCTCCATCTGCTGGATTTCCAGGGGAAGCAACAGAAGAAGCATGTGTTCTTTTTTGACACTAAAAAGGAAGGTATGAAATGTTTGCAGGTTCCTGGGACAGTCTAGCATATTCGTCTGTGTTGTTTGGTGTTAAGAGACAGTGCCTAAAGGATTGTCTTGACTTTTAGTTGAACAATTTGATATTGCAACTCACCTGCGAACAGCCCCAGAACTAGTGGACAGAGTCTTTAATAGACCCACGCTAGAGACCTTGCAGAAGGAGAAGGTGAAAGGAGTTACCCATCAGACTCGACTTAAGGTAATTTTCTCCATTTTTCTTTAGGTCTGAGTTTAGGAGAATCTAGATTCCATGTTTTTTTTTTTTGTTTGTTTGTTTGTTTGTTTTTGCCACTGCATTTAGTATAATAATTTGTGGAAAACTCATTAAGTTCCCTTAGAAAAGTAGGAGGGTTGATGATAAGGGTGGGAGTGAAGGAACAGTCCTTGGTTTCTAAGATTGGTGGATGGGTCGCATAATGGTCAGCAGCTTAGGTTTTGGCCTTTTGATCTGCATTTGACCCTGGGCTTTGTGCTTTTAATGCTTGCAACTGATGCCAGCAATTTTACAGTGCAGAAAAAGGAGGGCACTGAAGATAAAGGATTTGGTATACTTTGATATTGAAACTTTAGCAGCAAATACACATCAAAAATTCTTTCGTGTTATGCATTTGTAACCAAAATTTTGTTGACTTCCTGTGTTTTCCATCACTGTAACTGGGTTTGTGTAGAAGACATGCTTTTTGTCAAAGCCTTCTGGAGTTGAACTCTCACTTCTGACTGATTCATTTTAAAAAATGCTGTCAATGTGTTTCAGTCAGACAGCTGTTCTGTTTTGATTTGAATCATTTACACTACATCAGCTTTGCTTCCAATGTTTAATTTCACAGCAGTTTCTCTCACTCAGAGGCAGCTAAACTTGCTTTAGTTATATAAATACCCCTAATTAGTTTGACTATATTGGGTAATCCCATAAATTTGACAGTCTGTGCAATAAAGTGAAAACAAAAGCTGTCTGAAACCACTGCTGTGAGACTATGCTAGAATCAGGGAATTGTTTAAGTCTGAGGCCCAGTAATATTCCGCTGTATGTAGATAACACTTCTAGTTGAGGAGCCGGCTGACTAGTGTTCACGTGATAACCCTGTTTGTCAATTACTTGCTTTTTTCAGTTTGCTATGTCACTGACACTTTTCAAGTATTATGGTAGTCCCTAAAGAGATGAGTGTTCCAAATGCCTGTGTAGAATAATTCACCAACATATCTTTTGAGAAGTTGGGAAGGTTTGGCTTTTGCCATTTTTGTCTAGCATTGTTACTTTTTTCGATTGTTTTGTTTAGAGCAAAACCATTTTTATTAAGCGACCACTGGTGGGTGGATCGCAAAGGAATTTTCAGTCTAACTTGGAGGGAGTGGGCAATCCATGAATGGGCTTTAGGAAGTCTATGAATGCTTTCTTCCCCCACTGGAATTTTGAGTAAATAGGTATATATATGTGTACAAATTTAGATCATTTAGTTCTGTCTATCTCAACTGGGGTTCCATGAGAGAATAAGCCCTATAAATTTGTACAGACACATGTACATTTATTTTAAGAAAGAATCCAAAGCTTTTGTCAGTTTCTCAGAGGTTTACAATTCCCCCAAATTTAAGGACCACTGGTCTTATTTGAGGAGTCGTCAGCAGTGAGAGTTCTTAGGTCAGCCTCTGCTGAAAAAGTCCTGCTCTCTGAGATCTGCGGTCCTCAGACACTGCATACTGCCTGGTGCCCTTCTCTATTCATTTTTGTGCAGGATTTCCAGTACTAGTCCATTTTGGCATCACCTTAGGTAACCGGATGCTCACGCGGGGTTGGAGCAGCTTAGTGTAGTAGTGGAAAGATTCCTGAGACCCGCGTGACTCAGGACAGTCCTGACTCTGCTCGTAGTGCACCGTGTGTCCCTGGGCAAGTCTCCAGGCTTCCGTTCAGCTCCAGATTGTGGTGTTCCCAAAATGGACAGCTGTATAGTGTCTCGTTATGTCGATTCTGGAGTAAGGAAGGAGTTGATAAACTCCGTTTGGGTTTAAGAAACAGTTTCTTATTCATTTTTTTATCCTAAGTGTTTTATTGAAAATGTGTTTCTTCTGCAGCGGATAGCTAAAGAAAGGCAAAAGCAGTATAACTGCCTGACACAGCGGATTGAACGTGAGAAGAAATTGTTCGTTATTGCACAGAAAATTCAAACACGCAAAGATCTTCTGGTGAGGAGAGAGAGCCTTAGGCTTTCATTTTTCCGCCCCCTTTGTAAAGGTCTTAACTGAGACTGGATTTCAGCTGTGTGTAAATCTACCCCAGTGAAAATGTCTGCTCCTCAGGGGCAGTGGTTTGAGCCAGTGTCTGTTATTCTGACAGTGTTGAAATGTGCCTTGATTAAGAAGGTAATAAGAGCCTTATTAGTCCGTGCTTTGGAACAGCAAAGGGTGGGATCAGGTAGCATGTGAACTTTATAGCTTATGAGTAGCTATCTTTAACATTTAAACAGTTTAACAAAACAGTGCATGTCACTCATTGGTGTTTAAAAATAGGCAACATTGTGTAGTTAAATAACAGAGCTAAAGGATGTAAGATGCCCCTTTCATATGATGATTCCTCTAAATGTCAAATCTTCGGCTTTGCAGATCATTCAATTCTGCCTTTCTCAACTAGGGTTCTGGGAGAGAATAAGCCCTACCAAAGAAAATGATCCAAGTACCTTTCTTCTCAGTTTTTCCAAGAACTTCTTCACATTAGTATCATTGTAGATGCCCAGGGAGAAGGTGGTTTGTTGCATCTGGAAATTCCTCAGGGCTGGAAGGCTTTGTCTCTCCTGCACTTTGAGAAGGACTGAATTGGGGCTTTCTATAGGTAGTTTATGAACATTCCTATTTTATAAAACCCTCTCCTACTATTTACTGGTAATATTTTTACTCTTATAGGATAAAACTCGGAAGGTGAAGGTGAAGAAAGAAACAGTGAACTCCCCAGCTATTTATAGATTTCAGAGTCGTCGAAAACGTTGAAGTGTTATAGATAAGCTTTGTCATTCTGCGTGGAAAAGAATTATTTTTCCCCCCAGTAATTTCAAATTCCATTGGTCTAAATGACATGGTTTTCTTGTTTGTAACCATAGTTTATTGTAGATCTGACATTTGATATGAACAACATTAAAGCCCCTTCCCCATCTTACTGTTTTTGGGTTGTGAAGTCAGTCTTATTTTTATATACTTACGTTTTTTTCATAATGAAAGTTATATAGTCTCATTACGGAAAATTTGGAAAATAAATTCATCCCTGATCCCAATGCTTGTTCAAGAACAATAAATAGTTATTGCTGGGAGCTGGGACAGTGTTGGTGAAGAGTACTGTGAGCATTCTGGTTTTTTCCTCCATTCTGTAAAGGTATGCATCGGATTTTGTGTATTTGTGTTTCGTAATTGTAATTATAGTAAACAATTTTATGGCTTAGTTTTTTCACTTAAATCATTAGCTCTTTTCCGTTTTGTTACAGCACTACATTTTTAAAAAGCCATGTATATGCTCATAGTAAAAATTAAAAGAAATATTTTAATGTTAGCATAATGTTTTATCCAGTGGATAGGCTGATTTTACCCTCATTCATTCTATATTCATTGGATATTCAGGTGGCTTCATAAGTTAGCCAAGGAGGATTTTTCCCTCTTACCTTTTAAAGCTGTAGATAGAAACACTTGGAATTAGGGACCTCACAGGGGTACCTCTTTATTGATATCAGAAGCTCAAATCAGAACAGACCTGGCTGTGTTCTTGCCCTTTGCGTTCCTGGCCAACTCATGAATCCAAAGCTATAAATGGCTTGGGACAGACCTTCTTCACCCAGGAGCTATGGACCCCAGGGTGTGTGCAGCAGCTTGCTTCTCCTCCCAGAGTCTCACCCTTCCCTTCCCTGCCCGTATAGGGATGATAGGCCACAGCCGTCAGGACAGGGCTGAGCGTGCTCAGATCAAATGTGGGAGGAGCAGGGTTCTCGGAGGCTTGCTTACACCTTGTCCCCTGGAGGGGAAACAGCTGTGCGTGGATTTAAAGATAAAAAAAAAGTTAAAACTTAAGTTCCCCTTACTGCTAGGTTCCTGTACAAAACCTAAAATGAAAGCCTGTTTTCGCATGGTGTACCCAATGGGATTCGGATCTGGCGGCCCTGGAAAACAGGAAAAAGGGGTAGGGGAATACAACCTAGCAGCTTTTGCCTTCGGGAAGGGCTTCCCACTCTGTGTGTGAACGCCCTTCTGGGGAAGTGCTAAATAAATGTTGATAGTCTTGTGACATAGGGCTCTGGGGACAGTCTTGCCAGGGGAGGAGCTTACCACATGGGTGTTGGACAGAGGAGTGAGCAGACCAATGAGCACCGTTCCTGGGGCGAAACAGCTTGACCGCTGCTCTGGCTGTCCCTTGCCCCTGCTGGCTAGGAAGGTAGGAAGTTAGGAATGCCTTCTCCTTAAGTACATGCCCGCAAAAAGTTACACACACTCCGTAGGCCCTCACAGTAATAGATGCACAAGGCACACACATACTACTACTCAGGCCTCCTAAACCCAGGGGCATGTGCATCTACATGTCCTCTGGTACACGGACACACCACCAGGGCTTCTCATACAGAGGTTACACTCCGGCGAGTCCTCACGTGATAGCTAGGTACACAGCGAGGCCTGAGGCATGTGCCAGGCCAGAAGGAGCAGGAAAGTCCAACCTCCGGGACGAGCGTAAGTGCCAGGCTAGAAGGAATCAGACCATCGGGCCTGGAATTTCTGTCACACTGAGGTCTGTCTCTGAAGTCCGAGGAGCCCAAGGGGAGAGATTGGCTGCCCTTTGTGGTTAACCTGACAGATTCGAGCTTTGTGGAGCCTGCTGTCCTGCAAATAGGCAAGGGCCTTGATGCTCCCGTGTTCAGTGGGCCCTCAGACTCCTGACTGGTGGCTTGGGGAGACTATTGGTTCCTTAGGGTGCAGCCCTCCCGGCCCAGGGTAGCCTCCTTTCCCGGCTGTGCTCCCTGGGCGACATGGAACGCTCCCCCTCACCCCTGCCCCCAGTCTCCACAGCAGAGAACCAACTGACCGAAGCAGGAGAGTGTCAAACCCTGGCTTTATTCTTGAATGAAACCTTTTTCTGACTTGAGAACTGACTCCTGGCTACAGGGTGGAAAAGGCCCAGTAGGTGGAGCTGCCGCCCCTTCGCTGGGGTTGGTTTTCAGATGCTGCTGTCCACCCACTACCATACTTGGCTTCTGTCTGAAGCATCCTGTATTCTGTGGGTGCTCAGTATGTGTTTGATTATTGGATTTAATGCTATGCGGGGAGCTCTCATTAGAAAAGATTTTCTCCCGCCTCTGCTCCTCCAGCGAGAGGTTAGTGTCGCCCCAAGACAAGGACCAGGCAGGAAAGGATTTGCCCATTTCTAGTGAGGACCATGGAGGAAACGTCTCGGAGGCCCAGGTTGTCCAAGACGTGGTCAGGGTCTCCCCGTGTGCAGTGCTGAGTGTTTGTTTATAGCTGGCTATGAGGCTGTGAGCAATTAGAGCTTCACGCCCTCTGGCAGGGAAGGCAGCCAGCAGACACAGACTTGCTCTGCCTACCTGTGGAGGCCGGTGAGGCCAGGTCCTGTTGGGACTTGAGTGTGAGGTAAGTGGGTGTATGGTGCTGGCCTCCCTTCCTCCTGAGTTCTCCCAGCACGTCAGTTCACAGAGCCTGCGCCCAGGGTGCTGGGGAAGGGCGGGCCACAGCTTGGGTGGGAGTCCTGGCCCAAAGCCCCAGGTGAGTGGAGGAATTGGGGTGGGGGGACCTGAATACCATTTTGGGGCTGAGCTGGCAGGTTTCTTGGACTTGTGCAGCTGCCTCCTGGGGTCACAGGGTATGTTCGCTCTTGCCAGCCAGGTTATGGGGCCTCCCTGCTGGCAGGGCTCCCATCCAGTATCATGGGTCTGTCTCAGCAGAAAGTGCCAGGAAGGATCAGAGCGAAGCTATGAAACTCCAAGAGGCAGAGCTTCCTTTCCCAAGCCCACCACTTAGGAGTTAAGAGGCTCAGGAGGCTGCCCAGTTCATGCTTCTGCTTGTTCTTTCCTAAACTGCTCTGGTCAAAGGAACGAAATCTCTTCTGCTTCTTCACACTCTATGAGCCCTCTACCTGTTCCTTATTCCTGGATCTATCATCATTACCTTTGGGAAGTGCTGTAGAATCTGTCTCTCTCCTAACTGAAGATGCAGATTGTACCTAGTGCTCCCTGTCTTCTTACCTGCTTCACTCGATGACCCCTAGCAATGGCAATGGCTGAGTCTCCTCTCGTGGGAGGGGAGCAAGCTGCTCGGAATTGGGGCCGTAGAACAGTCCTGGGCCTCCTGCTTAGGTGGGTGGTAGTCGGCGCTGGCCCAGAGCAGAGCAAGGGCCTTGCTATTTCTAGGCAAGAGGAGTGTATCTGGGGACGTGCTGCTGTTTGGGGTGAAGAAGAGGGTGGGAAGGAAGCCCTTTCCTTTCCTCCTGTCGTCTGTCACCTGATGGCCATGCTCAGATCATAAGTGTTAATGAAACTGTGGTGCCCCGGAGGCACTTGGGCAGCCCCCCCTGCTCTGAATCAGCCTGACTCATTTACAGCTTTCTCCCAGTTACCCCAAAGGCTCCGAGGTGGCAAATGGGGGGGATGTTGGTTTCAGGTTTCATGTTTTCACATTACTGGGTGGAAAAAAAACACACAAAAAACCCTTTCCAGACCAAAAAACCAGCTTCTACAGCAGAAACAACATGTCCTGAGAGCACTGAAAATTTCCCCGTCCTCTCTCCCCAGCTGCTCAGCAACAGAGACCCGTGCAGAAGGGGTTAAGAGGAGGAGGTTGGAACCAGGCTGAATAGCGAACTGGGGACAGCCCCTCTGGAGGTGGCAGCACTTGCCTTCCTGCTTAAAGGCAGAGGAGGACCTTTGTAGGGTGCTCTAACTGTGGTCTCCAGTGGCCAGCAATGGCTTGCCAGGGGTCTGGGACAGTCAGCTGAGGATGGGTGGGGGCCAGGGAAGGAAGCCACCATCTCGCATCTAGCTAATTTGATCCCAGGAGGTTGGGGGCAAATGTCCCTCCCTCAGAGAGGGCTCTTTAGGGTGGAGTGGTAGGTGGGAAGGTGCGGGGTCCATCTGGCACATGGAGTGGGGGGTGCCATCCCCTCCTGTTACTGGCTGGTAGCATGATAGCCCCCCCACCCCCCACAGGGGCAGATGGCCTCCATGGCAGATGGAGACTAGGCCGCCAGTGGCTGGATGAGCTTTCTAGTCTCAGCCTGGCCTCCCTGGGTAATGAGAATCCAGAGGGGTAGTGACAGGTCCGTCCGTGTGCGTGCGTGTGCGTGTGTGCGTGTGTGTGTGTGTGTGTGTGTGTGTAGGGAATGGAGTCCTGGCCTTGTCGGGCCATTCTAGGGGAGAAATAAAGAAGGAACCCTAGATGGAGTCAGCGGATCCTGGGGACACACCTAAGTTTTCCATGTAGGGGTGACAGGTGCTCAGGACCCTAGCACTGCCCACCTGCCTGGGCCCCTGAAGCTGCCCCAGTTAGTTCTTGAGCGAAGCCGATAGTCCCCGGGGTGGGAGTCTCTGTGGCAGCAGGAGCCCGGTGAGCTCGATGCAGACCTCCTGCCAGGTCCCTGGAGCTCAGGGCCTGGGCAGCAGCTCCTCCCGGAGGACGCTCCGTTTATTATGCGCTTGTGCTCCCTCACTGTGCAGGCAGGCAGCGGCCTTCATTAGCGGAGGAGCTGGGGTCTGTTTTGGCTGCCTCATCAGCATCAGTGAACTGCGTCCCTGCGAGATTTGATACAATTTAATTAACCTAATTAAAAGCTCTGATTGCAGAGATGATTGGGGTAGCGCCAGCAGCGACTGCATATTTATAATGAGCTGCAAGGTGTGGGACCGCAGCCAAACGCCACGCATCCTAATGAGCGGGAGCCGGGAGCCAGGAGCCAGGGAGCGGGAGAGGGAACGTTTATTTTTGGCAATAATGCCCAGTTCCTCCCTGCCCGAGAGTCAGACCCAGGGAGCAGAGACAGAGCTGCCCGTCGAGTTCTTCTGAGCAAGGTGGAAGCAGGAATGTGTGCGTGCCCCCCACGCATTCTTGTGCCTTTGGACAGTCACACGAATGCACAGTGTCCGCGTTCTCTCCTGCAGAGTGGGGGCCGGGACCCCAGCAATGCACTTTTCCTGCCCCTCTCCATGTCTGGGAGTCAGAGGCTGCCTTGTGAACTATGAGCCCTGATATGGGGAAAGAGCCCAGCAGAACCATCTTGATTTCAAGACTTCCGGATTTCTGGGCTGTTCTCTCAGATTTGCCAAGGAAGATCAGACTCTGACAGGATTCGGCTGAAAAGCTGGGTAAGGGTCAGAAAAAGGGTCTGCATGTCCAAGGGACCCTACTGAGTCTCCTGGGCCTGGAGCAGACAGGAGAAATGGGTGATGACTTCCCACTCATCCTGGAGCCCCATCTCCTCCCTGTCTTCTGAGGACCTGCCCAGTGAGGGCCACCTCCCTAGGACTCTCCTCTCCTCTCCCACTGCCTCTGTCTGGGGAGTCTTGGTTTGTCTGACTCAGCGTTTCCGCTGTAAATCACATCTAATAATAACGAGAGTGAGAGCTGTGGCAGAGATGCTGTGGGTGAACGGGGCACCGGTGAGAAGGGGCACGCTGCTCAGGTGCAGAGGGGTGTCAGGTGGGGAGGGAGATCTGGGGTGGCAGGAACGAGGGCTGGGCTCTGGAAGCCACTGTCAGGCCTTGGGGGAAGAAGGTGGGAGCAGCCCCCCCCTCACTGAATGTAGCTTGTGTAGGTCATGAGCTCAGCTGAGCTGGCCCAGCCCCCCAATGCTCTGAGTGCTGCCAGGACAAGATGAGATTTGTCCCCAGCCCACCTTGCAGAGCTGCAGCTGTTTAGCTCCCTTATCAATCTTCTCCGTGGGTTTAATCATCTCTCTGTCATCCTGCTGGGGCAGCCCTCTCCTTACTGGAGCCCCGGCTTTTCTCCAATCCTCCTCCCCCAGACGCAACCATCTTTCCCCACCTGACTTCCCTTGTAGGAGACAGAGGGTGGGTTAGGCTGGCTTTGCCCCATGTTTAGTCCTAGTGGCGGGGGGTCGGGGGAGTGGAGGTCCTCCCTGTTTTTGCAAGGAGTAAATATCGATTAAGGACGGGTAGAGGTGGCACTGGCAGAGAATTTGCCCTAGATGACTCCCCAAGATCTTTGACTCCACCCTAGGCTGGATAGGACAGGACCTAGAGGTTGGCTATGACAGCCTTCCTCCCAGTTCCAGGAGGTTCTGATGTACGTGCATTATCCATCCCTTCCTTCTTCCTCCCTTCTGCCAGCCCCTTGGGAACTGTGTCCACCCATGACCATCTAGCCAGCCAGCTCTGGCCTCCTTCCCTGGGTGGGTCCTGTGGGGCCAGGGGCCCGTGGGCAGGAACCACAAGCCCACAGCTTTGCATGCATCTTGGGAAAGAAGATGCCCAGGAGTCAATAGAGCCTGTGTTGTGGTCCAGGCTGGGAGCCAAGGTGCAAGGGGGTCTGGGTCCCATCCCAGTGCTGACGTGCAAGCTGACCTTCAGGGCAACTCTTCGGCCCTCTCCTCTTTGCTCTCTTTCCCCTCCAGAGCCCTTGGGGAATGGGCAGGAGGGCGTGGCATGGGGTGGCCTATGTGCCCCTCAGAGGGGACATGAGAAAGAGGGTCCTTCCTCCCTCTGCTCCTACCACAGGCACTCTCAGTGCGGTGGAAAGCCACTCCTTCCCATTTCTCAGAGGCGATGGAAAGTCCCAAAGAGGTTTAGGATCGAGCTGAGCATCACCCAGTTTGTCTTCAAGGTGGGGCTGAAAGACCCCCTCAGAGGGTCCCCTTAGGAGGGACCACAGGTTCTGGAGGAACACCGACTATCTTTGGGCTGGAGGGGGCTTGTTCCCTTCAGCATAAGGCAGGGCTCTGGAGGACAATGGCGTGTTGATGAAGCTTTGGTCTTGGTCTCACATGACCCGATGGGGGTGGATGGACCACACGTGGCTGAGCTGCCTGGGCTGACCTTTGGTCGCTGGCTGGGGAAGAGAGGAAACCATGAAGCTCTCCTGCCCACTCAGTGCCCTGGGCACCCTGCCACCACCACTCCAGAAACTGCCCTCTGGGCACACACCCTCTGTCTTCACCTACCTTCTTTACTCCTTCTCTTCCCGTTCTCTTTGCTTCGCTGTGTGTGTGTGTGTGTGTGTGTGTGTGTATTTGTAAGCATGTATGTGTGAGTGTGAGAAAGGAGGCACCCAGAAGATGAAGGACAGTGAGAGAAGAAACTCCCTCTATGGGTTCTTTCCAGTCAAGGATGAACCTAGTTTCTCCCATCGGGGGGAGAACACCAGGGTACGGCCAAAGGACATGTGCATGTGTGTCTGTGTGTGTTCATGGGCAGGAGTGGCCACATGTGCACATGTATGTAGAGAGACATGCCTCCTACCCTGCCTTGTCCTATTGACCTGTGCCCTCCTCTGGTGGGAAGGGGTGACTTCTGTGGTCACATCTTCCAGCTTGGGCTGGAGCCACACCCCCCTCTCTGGCACAGGGCCAGAGTGTCACTTTCAAAAGGAAAAAAGAAGACTTTTTTTGGGTTGTGTAATTATTGTAATCAATTGAATTAACTAAAAATTACCGTTCAGTGAGGAAGCAAGGCACATGTGCGGGCATGCAGACATGATGGCTGTTATACACAGACACAGGTACACAGAGGGCAAGTCAAAATACAGAGAGACAGCGAATATACTCGTAGGCACACCTGTGATTTGTAAAGGGGGTTATTCGTTCTTCCTCCTCTTCCTCAACAAGATGGTAAGGTGATACTGCAAAGAGGGTTATTTCAAGAGAATCTTTCCCTAAAATTTCCTAGGGGTTGAGGGTTAGGGCCTCTGAGATGAGGCAAGCTGATGCAAATAACTTCTTTTTTCTTTTTTAAAGATTTTATTGGGAAAGGGGAACAGGACTTTATTGGGGGACAGTGTGTACTTCCAAGTCTTTTTCCAAGTCAAGTTGTTGTCCTTTCAGTCTTAGTTGTGGAGGACGCAGCTCAGCTCCAGGTCCAGTTGCTGTTGCTAGTTGCAGGGGGCTCAGCCCACCATCCCTTGCGGGAGTCCAACCGGCAACCTTGTGGTTGAGAGGATGCGCTCCAACCAACTGAGCCATCTGGGAGCTCAGCGGCAGCTCAGCTCAAGATGCTGTGTTCAATCTTAGTTGCAGAGGGCACTGCCCACCATCCCTTGCAGGACTTGAGGAATTGAACTGGCAACCTTGTGGTTGAGAGCCCACTGGCCCATGTGGGAATCGAACTGGCAGCCTTTGGAGTTAGGAGCATGGAGCTCCAACCGCCTGAACCACCGGGCGGGCCCTGCAAATGACTTCTTGATACAGCAGTTTGAAAGGGAACTCATGGCCTGACTGTCACATAATATTTCAAACATTGTGTGAAGATTTTTAATGCGTTCTCCTTTCACTCGGGCTAGGCCACACCCTCTTGGTGGCCCAAGCAGTATGTGGAGGGAAGTTACATTCCCAGACCTGGGATTAGATGGGGGTGTGGTGTCCAGATGCTGGCTTGGGGACTCCTGGGGGTGAGAAGGGGACAGCATGTGTGCCCTTAGACTTAGTCTTCAGGCGTCTCTCAAATTAACAGCTTTGAGTGGTTTGACCAAGGAGTATTTTTGGACAATCGCATCTCCTTTACCTCCGTCCCTCTCCTACCACCCTTCCCCACATGTAGTCCTATTAATCCCAATGGACACTGGGATTGAGAGTATGGGAATAGTCCTTAGCACCGAGGCAGAAAGGACAGACCCTGGGGCGGGGACGGGGGCGGGGGCGGGGGTGGGGAAGGGCTGGGATGGAGGCTGAGGCTGAGGGTATAGCTAGGATTGAAAGTTGCAGCTGAGTTGAGCATGGACTAAAGTGGGGTTTTTGGAGGTTGGGTTGGCAGGGCATGTCTCTCAGTCTTGACAGGATTCTGAGAAGCCTATTTTTGGAGTCCAAGGCAGATGTTTTCCGCCAATGAAGAGAATGTTTGGTGTCTGTTGTCCCCTGGAAGCAGCGGGACAGTTCCCCTCCCCCTGCTCCCCTCAGCTGAGCAGAGTCATACATCACCAAGGGGCTGGGACTCCCTAGATGTATTGCCCTAATACGTCGCTATAGCAACCCCATTCTAATCCTGCATTATTCTAATGCAATCCCCCTCCCCACTGTGATGTATAGCTTGGGTCTCAGAGCTTCAAGGCCCCTTCTCTGAGTCTGCTCCTATTACCCCAGGGATGGGTGTGTTGGAAGCCAGCTTGGCTCCCTTGGGTCCTGTCATGCTTCTCCTCACCCTGTGCATGGGATCCTTTGTGAGGCTGTGTGTGGAGGTGGGGTCTGGCCCATTGGCCCACCAGCCTGCCTTCCTAGAGAAGGGAAGCAGCAGGCCATGTGTCCTGGCCCTGGCACACGAGCGCCTGACGCACCGACCCACGCCAGCCTGCCCGGCCTGGGGACCTGAGGCCTTGGGGTTGGGGGCCAGGGCAGGACAATGGCTACATTCCGGCTGTCAGCCACAGGCCCTCATTGTTCCTGTGGACACTGCCTGCTTGAGGGCAGTGATTCTGGCCCTCACCCCGCAGGGGGCGTAGGATGCTCCCTGGACCACTCCCCCGGGGGACCATAGAAGGGTGATTCATGGGGTGGCCAGGGCAAAGCAAGCCCCAGCTGTGCCCAGATTCTAGGGGGCGGGAGGAGGAGGTGACTGAGGGTTGTTTGTGTCAGGAGAGGGAGGGTTGAATAGCTAGCAGACTCAGGGCCGTGGACATCACCACGTCATCTCCTACCCCTCCTCATGTGTGGGCTGGTCAGAGAGGGCCCATTGTCAGAGGGGCAGGCCCACCCAGGCTAGAAGGGAACTGAGAATCGAGAGGGGCCACCTCAGATGTGGGAGGATCCATCTACCATCCCTCACACTGTACTGGTGGGGAAATTGAGGTTTAGAGGATGGCAGGGACTTGCTCAAGGTCACACAGCTAGGAAGTGACAGGCCTGGGACCAGAACATTTCCCTATATCTCCCTGGTGCCAAGATGCTGCTGCCATTTTTGGTAGAAAAACTGCGTCCCAGTGGCGATCTGCAGCCTTAGCAGGGGTTGTGCTCGTAAGCTCCTTCCTCTCCCCCGTTTCCTTTGAAATCCTTCTAGTTCAGGTCAGCACCTGGCATCTCTGGAGTGAGAAGTTAGAGCTAAGGGGACTCCTAGGGCCATGTGGAGGCCACACTGACTACATCTTCCTGAAGGCTCTGAAGACGCGAGCAGGGCATGGAGGTTCCCAGTACTCTGACAAGATTCACACATGCAACAATAGGCTTCATTGTGTCCTCCCAAACAATGATCTCACTGGGGCCCTCACATGCCTACCCTACATGACGGAGAGGTAGGGAGGGGAAGAAGCTGATTTAGGAATGTTTTAAGGACGGGGGACTAGTCTTATTTAGGTGTTCCTGCTGCTCAACATAGGGCCTGATTGTTAAACTGGATGATTGAATGAGGGGATGGATGGTAAGTGGTTGGGTACATGGATGGATGGGTGGATGGTTGAAGAGGTAAGTTGAAGGTTACATGGATGAGTGGATGAGTGAATGGGTGGGCAGATGGATGAATGAATAATGTATGGATGGGTGTGTTGGTTGATGACTGGATAAATGGATGGATGTAGGATGGATAGATGGATGGATAAATGAAGGAATGCCCATTTCATATATCGAGGTCCAGGGGTGACAAATGACTCAACTTGGGTCATACTGAGGATGAACAGTAGAGTGAGGCCTGGCCCCAGGTGACTGGCCCCCACCTTTGAGGCTGGGATGCCCTGTGGCAGGGTTTGGTGGTCAACCTCTGGGCACGGTTGCAATAGAACCCGGAGATGGGACTTGAAGGGGTCTATAGTTAGACTTAGTCTCATGTTAGATGGTTCCCTTGGGTCTGGTCTAGGGGCCTTGATCCTTAGTTTCATCTTCTGTGCTGGGGTCAAAGGAGGGATCAAAGGAGGGCAGCCCACCGGTAGAACGGTCCTGAGCAGGGCAGGAAGAGGCATGAAGGTTCAGGAAGGGGGAATGTGTGGGGTCTGCGGGCTCTGGGGCTGAGTGGCTGTGCCTTCTTGGGATCAAGGCCCAAGCAGGGAGCCTCTGAGGTAAACCCCTACTCGTTCTTCATGACCCAGGTTAATGGCACCAGCATCTATGAGGCCTTACCTGACCCTCTGGGTACTTTCTCCCCAGAACCCAGCACCGAGCCTTAGAAGGGGCTCAGAGTACATCACTGGGGACATGGGGTTGCCACAAAGAGGTAGGAGTGGGGAAGAGGTTGGGAAACTGCACCTGCCACTAATTTCTGGGTCATTTTAGGTGAACCCCTCAACATCCTTGGGCCTCCATTTCCTCGTCAGTGAACTGGGAACAGAAAGCTTGAACGCTTTTTTTCTAGAGTGGTTTTGAGAATGAAGAGAAATAATCTTTGGGGGTGGGGAGCACTAGGCACTATTTTTCTGCACTGTTTCAACCCAGCACCAATATAATAATATATATTGTACATATAATGTTAATTTTATAGTTCACATTGAATGTGCACTTAAAATCTGCCAGGCTGTCTTCTAAGTGTTTATGTATCACATCTCTCATCTATTCCTCAGAGTAGTCCTACCAGGCAGGTATTATCATTATTTTCTTTTGACTGATGAGGAAACTGAGGTATGGCAAGTGTGCAGTCACTTGCCCAAGGTCCCGTGGGTAGTAGGTGGTGCCGCCAGGATGAAAGTCTGGGCAGATGCCTGGGCCCACATTCTTAGCCACTACATGGGTTGCTCAGTATGTAACCCTCTAAATGGATGCATCTGGAGGGTTGACTGACCATGGTGATCCCAGGCAAGTCATCCAACTTCCTTGAACCTCATGGAATTTACCTGATGGCAGGGTGGTGCAGAAGGGGACAGACAGATCCTAGCCAATGAGCTCCAACACCCTTGGTCCCCAGCGTCTCTTCCTGGCCCAGACCTGAGTTCTGGAACTTCTGTTTGTGCACATATCCCAACCACTGGACACTGCAGTGCACCCCAGCGAGGAGTGTGAAAAGAACGTGGCTTGGTGTCAGGTAAGGCTTTTATGTCCGAGTGACTTGGACAGAGTGGGGTCCATGCTAAAAGTTCATTCCATTTTGGTTTTCTTCCCCATTCACTTGTTTTTGTATGATGCACTGCCCAGGCCCTACATAAAACACCTTTCATTCATTCATCACCTACTTATGCGAAGCACTCTATGTACATCCTCCCACTGAATTCTCAAAATAGCTCTATTATGCAGGAACTCTACATTGTCACTCTATCAAGAAACTGAGGCACAGAAAAGGTAAGTATCTGGCCTAAAGTCACACAGCTGATAGGAGGTGGAGCCAGGATTTGAACCCAGGTCTGTCTGGTGTCACGGTCCCTGAGTTTCATGGCCCCGGAGACATGGACAACTTCCTCAGGGACGTTGATGACAATGGGAGAAGGCAGGTGACCCATAGTGGCAGGAGGGGCCCTTGCTGCACAGCCAGCTCTGTCTTTGAGCTGCTGGGATCAATTCTAAGCAGCTTCTGCATTGAGGTAGCTCTTCCTGCTCCCCAGACCAGCCAGCCTCAGAGAAAGGCTGAGGACAGTAACAATTTCCCACCCTAAGCAAAGAGATCAGTAGCAGCGCATGGTCCAGGTCTGCCCCTGTTCAGAGCTGAATAATCTGGAGCCCTTGAAGAAGGATTTCTGAAAAGCCATCAGGAGTGAATCATTGACTTAGGGAGGTGATGAATCAACGGGGAGTTCATAAAACGGCAAATGAATCGGGTGTGAGAACGATGGAGCCACTGCTATTCCCGAGAACCCTCTGGGGACTGAGAGCCAGGAGAAAAGAAATAAAAATAACACGGGGCCTTTCGCCTGCTACAAGCCTGAGTCAGCCCCTCCTTCCATGTGGAAACAGAGGGCACAGAGAGATGAAACCCACTGGTGGCTGAAGTGGGGCAGAGGGAGTTTCCCTGGGCACTCTCGGCTCCCTGGGTCCAGGCTGTGGGTGCAATTAGCAAACGCCTTTCCCCCTTCTTTTCAGAAGCCCTCACAAGAAAGAACACTGATTTTGACGAACACCCAAAATAATGTGAGATCAGGCACCATGCATTATGCATGAGGTCTGATTTAACATGAACATTATTTCTTGT
Organism: Rhinolophus sinicus; assembly: GCF_057876585.1. Lineage (NCBI taxonomy): Eukaryota > Metazoa > Chordata > Mammalia > Chiroptera > Rhinolophidae > Rhinolophus > Rhinolophus sinicus. Next base: position 26,491,956 of record NC_142514.1, read on the forward strand.
GTACGAGACCATATGCCTCCGTGCTGTCTCTGTAGCCTAATAATACCCAGACCCACCCTGGTCAGGCTCAACCGGAGACATGTCCACTGTGTGTATGTGTGTGGGGGGCCCCTCCTGGTACTTAGCTCATCTAAGGGGTGCCCTTTCAGATGCGCGGGAGGTGGATGGGAGGTGGGTCATGCTCCTGGAAAAATACCAGGGAGCTGGGGGTGGAACTGTGTGAAAGTGCGTGTGTGTGTGTGTGTGTGTGTGTGTGTGATATCAGAAGCCCGTGACTTGGTGACACTGGGTTCATTGCGTGGTGATGTGGGGACATGTGTGTGGCTGAGGTTTTACTGAACAAGAGGAATGATGGCAGGAATGGATAGATCTAATTGCTGCGTGTTTGTATATATACATGCATATGTACGTGTGGGGGTGTGTTTAAAAAATAAGATCACACATACATACAAACACACCGCCTAACTTTAATTATCTGAAGGGAGCAGGAGAGAGCAGGGAGGAGCTGGGAGGAGCTGGGAGGAGCTGGGAACAATGACGGGCAGGGATGTGTTTGGAAAGCGCTTTGTGGGTTAAGTGATTGGAAATTCTGAGCGAAGGGGACCCTGTCCATACTGCAAAGGATGGCTATGTGTGCTTAAATATTACAGGTGCCAGGTACCTGGTGACTCAGGAGAGCTCAGCGCCAAAGGTCACAAAACTGCTACTGACTGGACAGCTAAGCAGTGGTATGGGAGTGACAGTGTGTTAGCATGTGGGTGAGCAAGCTGGCGAGAGTGTGCATTGGGGTTTCAGCTGGCTGAGAGGAGGAGTGATGGGGATGAGTGTGAGTGGGAGAGAGACAGAGGAGGCAGCTGTGATGGCAAATTTCTGAGTGTCTGTGGGTATGGGTGGGATGGTACCGTGTTTCCCTTATATTATAGGGAATAAGACCGGGTCTTATATGAATTTTTGCTCCAAAAGACGCATTAGAGCTGATGGTCCAGCAACGTCTTATTTTCTTATTTTTGGGGAAACACGGTAGTTGGAGAAGGGTCTCAGGCAAGCCGTAAAGCGGAATTGCTTCCTTGGAGGTGATAGTTTCCTCTGCTCTACCTGTTGCCCCCACAGAGTAGGTAACTTGAAGCTGATTTTCTGGAGGGATCCTTAGCTGGGAGATGGCTCTGGTGACTGCTGCCATGTCCCAGCTCAGGGACCAATAGAGGGCAGTCCTCCCACGCGGAGGCCTCCCAGGCAGCAAGGAGAGCCCTGATCGGCTGGCCAAACTCTAACTCCAGGGCCTTCAAATATGCTAGGCAGGGACAAGATTGACGGCTCTGGCTTCAGTCACTAAGCGGGAGGCCCAGTGAATCCTCTTCGCTAAGCTCAGGGGAGCAGCTGGACCTTCCCCTGCTCAGGTGGGTCTCCTTTCGGGAGCTCAAGCCCTGCTGAGGAAAGCCTGGGCCTGGGAGGCTCACTGGGGGCTTGACGCTCCCATATGCAGGCCAGAGCCTCTCCAGTGGAGACCAGATTCCAAACAGCTCTAAGTGGGTAGCTGTGGTTGGTCAGCTAATCCTGTGTTCACTCAGTCGAGTCCTGGGGTCAAGGAACAATTGCACCGAACCTAAGCCAGGTTAACATATAAACGAGTGCAACTTCCTGGTGCAGGAGGTACAGTGCAGGACGCCTTCTGGGGTTGCCTTGATGACCACAGGTGACTACAATGGCCACCTTCCTTCTTCCTGTTGTTGGCCAACCCCCGCCCTGCAAATCTTTTCCCAGTTCAAACATTAGCACTATAGCATAAACTTTCTTTTCCCCTTCTACCTCTGAAAGCAAGCACAGTGGCACACACACAAATTCATACACTATCACACAGAGGTTCACATGGGGAGAGTGAAGCTCTAACAGGATCTGTGGCCACATGATCATAGAAAATAATTTTGTTCAAATAAGGAAGATGGGATCAGAAAATTCCAGATCTGCTAGGGAAAGCTTGGGCGTCTTGGAGGTTGATGTTAGGAACTTCTGCCTCTCTTGAACGAAAGGAAGTCTGAGGATCTCAGAAATGAGCAGGTAGATCCACACACACCTGGATGGAGAAACGGCTCGGTCAAGCTCAGGGCTGACTGTGGCTTTCCTAAACTCTATTCTATCCAGCCAGTAAGACTCCAGGGTAAAATATTTCTCTCCCTATGGCTTCTCTTCATATGGTCAAATGTTCCGTGGTTCCTAGCCTCATTCCAGGCTGGAGACTGGGGGAAGGGGCCCCGGGGGGCCTTCTGTGACCGGAGGTTGGTCACTGGATAGCTGTCCCAGGCTGGTGTCTCATTAAGCAAAATCCTTACAAAGTGGAAGATTTTCTTCTGTCCCTTTTCCATTTTTTCCCCCTTTCATCTTTTTGTTCTACTCCTCAGCTGCTGCTGGTGCTTGGGAGGCCACATTGTTTAGCTGTTTTTGAGTTGACGTGCTTAAATAATAAATCCACCCTCCTGTACAGGATTAAGCAGACAATTAGGAAATCAATCAATCAATCAATCAACCAATCAATCAATCAATTGGTGTCAGCGGCAGGCAGAGGCCAGTGAAAAGGACCCGTCTTCCCAGTCGCCCTTTCCAAACCTGCTGAAGCTCAGGGTGGCACAGGCCGCAGGAAGCTCTGAACTTCATTTTCCATTTCAGGGCCCTGAGGCTGGGACAAATCCAGGAAAGGAGAAATAAGGAAGGAGTGCGGCACTGCCTCGAAGTTCCATAGTTATTGGAGCAGGGAATGAGAGGATGAGGTAGGGTGGCCCGTGGCTCTGGGCCACGCTGTCACCTGCTGGCCTGTAAATTCCTGGCCTCCTCTTTAAGAAGCATGGGGAGGCTCACTGGTCTGCCAGTACGGGTACTGGCTGAGACATGGGTGCCAATTACAGGGCTAATTGCTCACGAGTCTGGACTGAAGGAGGGAAGAAAAAAAAACAGTGAGAGGCTGAGCATTTGAAAACCCGGGTGGCCTTTATACTTGCAGAGCCAATTCCCCCAAGATTGAGGGGCAGAGCCCAGAGTCACCGTAACTTTCAGCATGGCACAATCATCCTGAGGCCCCGATCTGGCCAGGGACCCCCAACTTGGGGGCCCGGGAACACCTCTCTGGGCGCCCTAGATGCCACGGGCTGTTGGGCAGTTTCCCTGGAGGGAGTGGGCTACATGTACACCCTCGTTGTAGACACTTTCTCCCCAATCAAGCGATTGTGTCTTCAAGCTTTGTCTCCACGAAGAGGAAGAGAAACTGCATGTGGTTTTTCCTGAGAAGGGAAAAGAACACATCTACGGAAGAGATAGGGAGAGCTGTCTTATTAGTGTTTTTAAGAAGAGTTGTTTTAAAGGAAAAGAGATCTTGGCTGGGACACAAGTCGTCTTGGGCTTCAGCCCGGGAACCCAGCCCTGCCTCGGCCATCCTGACTCTGGTGAGGGGTTAAGTTGTTGCCGAAGTCTTCAGAGGGAGATGTCTGAGGATGTCTACTCCCCCCATCCAGGTCATGACTGCACAGCCATGGGACCTTCCCAAAGGTATGTGCATCACTCCCTGGGTGGGTGGGGGTCCTTGGGTATCCATCCCTAGAGAGGAGATGGCAAGGCTTTTGGTGGGACAGTTGTTTGTACCCCCACTCTTCCACATGAGAAGGTGAAGCAGGTGGTTTGTTTGCTGAGAAGTAGGGCAGGCTTTGCCCAAGCAAACAGGAAGGGCTCTCTCCCCAGGCCCACTGCAGTCCCGCAGGACCACTGCAGGAACTTCCAGTGGATCCAGGTAGGTTTGGGCACCACTTGCCTGTGGGTGGAGAGCCAGTCTGGGCGGGCTGGTGGGGCCTGACCCAGCTTCCAGCTGCCCCAGCACCGGGAATGGTGAAACTGGCACAGATTCCACACGTGGAATGCAAAGTGAAACCAAAGTTAGGGGTTGGGGTGTTGGGTGGGGGATACATAGATGTTAGGCTGGTGGTGGTGGTCCAGGTCGAGGCTGAGAAGAGCAGTCAAGCATGCCTGAGGAATGGCTGACCCAAATTCAGGGTGGTGTTTGTGGTTCACTGTCCTTCCCCTGGTCTGGTCTCAGGACAGTCTGTGTAAGGGACGGGACAAGAGGCGGCTTCATCTTCCCTAAACTCACTCACCAGAGGCAGGGGCCCCACCGTTGCCCAAGTAACAAGCGATCCTGATATTGGCCTGGCAGGTCTGTGTGGTCACCTTTCTCCAAAATAGTGAAGCCACGACTTTAGGGGAGGTGAGCCAGGGTATCCCATGACTTTATCCACAAACCAACCCAGCCCTGGTAGTAAAGAGGACAGGACACAGCCCTGGGGTACATGTTTATGTGAGTAATAAAATATTTACTATAACATAAATATAAAGGGAACTTCCCAGTCTACATTATTTTTTTTGCAATAAAGATACAAAGAGAATGCACCAAAACATTGTTCCAAAAAATAATAAAAATAACAAAATTTAAATTCAAACTGTAACAAATAGAACAAGAAATGGAGAAGGGGGAAGCTCCAAACACATCCAGAAAATAAATAGAGATGGGTCAGAAATCTGGAAATCATATTAAAATATCTTTTTCGGATTAGTCAGTATACAAAATCCTTTAGGATGGGGAAGGAGGGCAACCCGGAAAACCAAAAATAAAAACCAAGCACAAAATGTTTCTTCTCCCGCCAGTGTGTACATATCTCACATATTTACATGGTTCCCACCTCACCCCAAACTTGGGGAATTTCTCTCTCAGCCTCCCCCAGCATCCCGCATCCCAGGGGGCTGCAAAGGGAGTAGACGGGAGCTTCAGGGACTCAGGCAGAAGGCTCTCAGGGAACGACTTATTTCTACAGCTGGTTAAAAAATACCTCCAACTTTTCCAAGTTTCGTTTGTTTGTGGCCAGGAGGGCAGGGCTCCGTGGGGAGCCAGGGCCCTGCTGTGCGGTGGTCAGTCTGCAGCGAGGCAGAAGGCCCTTCCCATCCGAATGTGGTGGGAGCGCAGACCCCTCCAGCGTGGCCGGGAACCGAGCTGGGACTCGGATAAAACGAAACGAAAATGAACACTCGAATTTTTTTTGTTAGTTTTTGTTTTTTAGTTTTGCTCTTTTGGGGTAGGGTAGGAGAAAGTAAGGGGAAAAAATAAATTAGGCTAGATTAAAGCTTTGGCTATTTCCTGCTTTTATACACAGACGCGGCTCTCGCGGCCTCCCCTCCGGGGCCCCGATAAATACAGTATACAGCGATTTAAATTAAGGGCGCGGGCGGAGTTAGAAGGACCCCAGGAGCCGAGAGGCTCCATGAATAAATAAAAACCGTAAAAAAACCAAGCCCGGAGGAGGGTAAGGGGGATGGGGCGCATCCTTATGGGAGAGAAGAGGCGCGGAGAGAATAGTGACAGTCCCCCACCCTCGATCCGCAGGCTCCGGCATCCGCTCCGGGGAGACGGACAGGGAACTCTCCTCTCTTCGTCCTCTCTCCCGAGGAATACCTAACCCCGTACCGCGTTACCTGTCGCTGTGGGGAGGCCGCTGCCGGGATCCGGCCCCGAACAGCCCGGGGGGCAGGGGCGGGAGTCGTCGAGGGGATGGGGGCAGGGAGTAGGCGGCAGGCAGGATGCCCGGGGTGAGTTGGCGCGGTCTGGATCTTCCCTTCACTCCTCCGGGACTCGGGCGACGCAGCCTAGTCGTCTTCGCCGCTCGCCGGAGATGGTCGTCCGGGTGTTTGGTTTTGTTCGAAAGTTTCTGGGCTTTTTGTAAAATCCAAAGCAACCGAACAAAAAGAGTACAGGCCGCGCGGCGCCTCGCCGCGCGCTGGCGGGGGCCCGGCCCGCGGGGTCACTGCACGGAACCCGGCAGTGTGTGATGGTGGTGGTGGTGTAGCGCAGCCGGCGGTGGCGGCGGGGGCGCCGAGGGCGGCGACGCACCGCCCCCGCCCGGCCCCAGCTCGCCAGGTGCATAAACGTCGTCCATGGGCGGGTGGCCGGCGCCGGCTGCGGGGGTCATGCGCTTCTCCTTTTGCCGCCGGTTGCAGAACCAGACGCGCACCACCTCCTTCTCCAGCTGCAGGCTGTCGGCCAGGCCGGTGATCTCGTGTGCCGAGGGCTTGGGGCACTTGAGAAAGTGGCTCTCGAGCGCGCCTTTGACCCCCACCTCGATGGACGTGCGCTTCTTGCGCTTGCGGCCCTGCGCCGCGATCTTGTCCAGGTTGGTGGGGCTGCCGCTGGACGAGTCGGTCTCCTCCAGCCACTTGTTGAGCAGCGGCTTGAGCTTGCACATGTTCTTGAAGCTGAGTTGCAGGGCCTCGAAGCGGCAGATGGTGGTCTGAGAGAACACGTTACCATACAGCGTGCCCAGCGCCAGCCCCACGTCGGCCTGCGTGAAGCCGAGCTTGATGCGCCGCTGCTTGAACTGCTTGGCGAACTGCTCCAGGTCGTCCGAGCTGGGCGCGTCCTCGTCCGAGTGCTCGCCCACCGACGAGCCACCGCCGCCTGCGCCCGGGTGCAGGTGCGCCGCCGCCGCGTGCAGGCCGCCGGCGTGTGCATGTCCGTGTGCGTGTCCGTGGGCGCCCAGGTGCGGTGGAGGCGACGGCTCCAGCTGAGCCTCGTGGCCGTCCTCATGCAGCGCGTGGTGCAGGCCCGGCCCCGCGCCGCCGCCGCCCGCCGCCAGCATCCCAGCCAGGCCGCCGCCGCCGCCCCCCGGGTAGGCCGCCTGCGCGTACAGCCCGAGCGGCTGGGGCTGGTGACCCCCGCCGGCCCCCGGCGACGGCGACATGGCGGGGCCCAAGTGGTGCGCCGTGCCGCCCTGGGCCCATGCCGCGCCCGCGTGGGCCGCCCCCTGGTGCACCAGGCGCGCGTGGAAACCGCCGCCGCCGCCGTCGTCGGCTCGACCGTTGCCGCCGCCGCCCGCCTTGCCGTGTTCCAGGTGCGGGCCGCCAGCCCAGTCGCTGCTGCCTCCTCCTCCTGTGGGTAGCCACTGGGGGTGCGCTAGGCCCACGGGGTGGCCCGCGCCCGCGCCCAGCCACTCGTGGTGCATCAGCTTCTGCACTTCGCGGTACGCGGCCCCCGCGTGTAGCCGCTCAGCGGCGGCCGCCGCCGCCGCTGCCGCCGCGGCGTCCGGGTGCATAAGCGGTCCGGTGCCCCCGGCTCCGCCTCCGGGGCCCCGCGGCAGGTACTGCGCGGTGGTGGCCATGCCGCCCCGCGCCCTGCGCCGCGCCGCCGCCGCCGCTCCGCTCCGTCTGCGGGCCCTGCCGCGGCGTTCCGCCGGCTTAAAGCCCCGACCCGCTCAGCGCTCCGGAGCCCCACCCCACCCGCCGCCCATTGGCTGCCCGCGGAGCCGCCTCCCGCCCCCCGGCCCCGGCCCTCCGCCCCCCGCGCCCGCCTGCCGCTCGGCCCGGCCGCCCAGAGCTCGCCATTGGGCCTCGCTCCCGGGGTCCCGCGCGCCGACCGTGCTGATTGGTCGCTGGGGCTTCATTCACGGCCCCCCACCGTCCGCGTACACACTCACGCCCCGGGGGCGCGGCCGCCACGTGGGGAGTGGCGCGGGGGTGGCACCGGGACCGCACCCCCTCTCGTCCTGGCTGCGTGGGCCCTGCTTTCCCCCTGCGCTGGAGGCTTGGAACTCGGCGGGTCCCACTCTCCACGCGAGCCGAATTCCAGCCCGTCTCTGGCCAGGCGGCCAGAAGCGGCGGGGGATTGCGGGCTCCGGGAGGCGCTCGGGCTTCGATAAGCAGCTCAGCCCCGCGCTCCTCCCTCCGTAGTGCAGCTGCGGGCGGGCCGGGATTCCCGCGGGTCTCGTGGCTGCGAGTGGGAGGTGGCGCGGGTCCCCGACTCGGTTCCGGTGCGGCTGCTCACCTTGCCCGCCTCGTCTCCGCGGCTTTCCAGCCGGCACAGAGCTGTCCTCTGCGCATCTCCCCCCGGCGTTTCCTTTCCCTTCTTCTCGCTCTAGACCCGGCGTCGCAACTCTGTCAACCTCCGCGGCCCTTAGAGCGCGTCCAGCGCCGGCGGAGTCGGACCGGCCCCTGCTTGAGGCCTCGCGCGGGCTCCCCTTCGGGGCACCGTGGCCCAGGTGAGTACCGCGCGAGCGGCTCGGGGCGGAACGGCCGGCGGCAGCGATGTACTCGGGCGGCGCTCCACGGTTTCGGGGTTTCGTAGTGAGAGGACCTCAACTGTAGCTCCGGAGAAAACGCCGCGGACAGGGGTGGTGGACACATTTGGCTCAACAGTATGTGTCCCACACTGCCGCCGCTTTCTCGCTCCTTTTCCTCCCAGCCTGATGGGGTCATGGCGGGGTCACGGCCCGGGAAACTTGCTGTAGGTGAGGAGTGGCGTGGACTTGAGGAAGGGCGTCTGGCACTTCAGAAATTCATGATGCAGTCCGGGAGCTGTCCAGCCTTGTATGGAGCCCTGAACTGGATTTACCTCGAGTTGCCTGGGGCTGCTGAAAAGGGAATTGAGATAGAGGGGGCCTTATTTGGAAAGGTGAGGCATAGAATTCGGGTACCTCCTCACTCCCCCTCACCCCCACCCCCTTTAAGTACTCTGAAGAATCCTGAGTGGACTCGGACCTCAGCAGCAGCTGGTCTGTGCCTCTAAGCCCCACACTGGGCTCGAGGCTGAGTGGAGTGAGCTGTGGCCTCCACCTCTTCCCCACACTGAGATTTGGCTCACACAGTCTTCCAACTGCTAGCCTACCTCTTTTCTCTCCCTCATCTTGTCTACATGGATTCAGAGGTTCCAGGGCTCTGGGGTCCCAAATCACAGGACTGAACTGGGGCCCCAGTTAGGGCCCAACTGGGCAAGTCAGGACTGTGGGATAAAGCCTCAGAGTGTGAAGAAGAGCGATGAGGGCTCTGGTGGCAGCTGCTGTGGAGATGAACCCAGGGGTGGCTGGGACAGAGTCAACAGTGACAAGGGTCATTCTGGGCACAGACTGTGCTCACCCAGGCCCTGAACGCCCTAGGACCAGCTGGTGGCTGGTCTCCAAGGGATGGAATGGGACAGGGCAAGGTTCTTGTCTGGCCAGTGGCCACTGTCCTGAGCAGGCTCCTTAGGTACCACCCTGGCTGCAAGGGCTGTGATGGAGCCTTGTGTCTGAATCCAGCTAGGGATGCTGGGCTTTCCTGGACTCTGGCCCAGAAAGTGGTCACCTTGAGTCACCTTTTCTTCATAAGGTCATTGCAGTGGACCTTCTGGTTCACTTGCCTTCCTGTCGCCTCTCCTAGGCCCAGGAGGTAAGACCAAGGTTGGAAATCCTCTAGTGAAGCCTTGTCTCATGCCAGCCCTGCATATCACTGAAGCTTGGCTTCCAATCCAGACCTGCCACTATCGTTCTGGGCAAGAAGAACTCTGGTCCAGTCTTTCTAGCTCTTGGTTTTCCTACCTGCAAATTGGGAATAACAGTACCATAAGCGGCCCACTTGTCTCACTAAAGTTAAGTCAGAGGGTGGTACTAGACAATGGGGGTGAAAGCTCCAGAAAGGGCTTTTACTCTGCTTGTTTCTATTGTTAGTGCCCAGTGAATGGGCAAGTTACTCCCCCACTGTAACAAAATCTCAGTTTCCTCATCTGTAGAATAGGGTTGTGGAGGTTTGGACCAGTTAATGTCTCAGGCCCTTCTAGCTCTGATGGTCTGTGATTCTATGAATCTGTCTCAGTTTCTGTTGGAGGAAAAGCAATGTCTGGACAGTGGACAGGTGTTGTGATGTCCAGTCTTTGTGGTTGTCACTGAGACTTGAAGAACGATGGCACAATACTTTATCAAGCGCTTTTCATTCACCATTGTACCTGCATCTCTCAGCCCTGTGAGAGAACACTGAGACTGTTATTGCCGGTGCATAGCTGAAGGAACCGAGGCTCATCTGAGGGCATAGAACCCGGGAAAGTCCCCCTCCTCATCATTCTCCCCATTGCTCTGGGATGGGGAAGGTTGCCAGTCAGTGGCTTTGGCTATCACAGCAGAGGGAGCCCTATGTCTGGTAGCTCTCAGGGGGAAGCCAGGGCCAGCTGGTGCTCTTAAGCTGGGTTCCCAGGTCTGTGCTGAACTGAGGGGTGCCTGCAGCAAAGACAGACTCATAGGTTACCAGCTTGTCAGTCGGCAAATCTTAGTACCAATCCCATTACTCCCATTCTCAGCCTTGTGACTTTGTGCTAGTTGCTTTGCCTGTCAGACCCTCAGTTTCTTCATCTTAAAACGGGGACAGTAAGACCTGCTTCTCAGGATTGCTCTGAAGCTCCAAGGCTGAAGCAAAACATGTCATTTAGATGCCCTCTTTTTTTTTTTAAATTTATTTTTTAAATTTATTGGGTAGATGCCCTCTTAATGTTAGATGCTGCCCTGGGGTGAGCAGCAGTGTGGATAGGAAAGGATAACGTCCCTTTCTCTGCTTTGGAAATTTTAGACCCTCTACAATGATATGGGTTTGGTCTCGAGTCCAAATTTTCTTGTATTTGAGAGTTTGTTTCCAGAGGAAGTATCTACATCCTCTTGGCTCTTGCTTCCAGAGGTTCTGTGTGGGACACTGGGGACTATGACATGGTCATTGGCAGAGACACCTGCTGTAGGACAAGCCCTCTCTCCTGGAGCCCTGCCCTCACAGACCCTGGGGAGAACTTGGAATACGACAGTTGGACACTCAGCTGACCCACTCAGACACAGACTGGTTTCGGCATGTGAAAAGATGTGCATACACACACACCCACACCCACATGCATTTTAGCTCAGGGACAAGCATACAGATTCACAGTAGGGACATATGGACTCATACCATTAGGTCGGATATTCACACTCATCCAAACCACACAATGATAAATACAGGCATGTGTGTAAACCGGAACACGCATACACAGAACCTACACAGAGGCTCAAGTAGGCATTCCTTCAGACACAGAAATACATAAGACCTGCAGGCCCTTGGGGTCACAAGCATGGAGGCTGTCACCTGGCTTGCCGATTCACATGAATAGGCACACACTTGTGTTCACACACAGGAGCCTACAGCCCAGCCGCATACACTCCCCATTGCACAGATACAAAGAGGCCTACCCCACACATCACACAGACACACACATGCATACTCGTACCATGTAGGAACTAACACATTTACACAGCGGATCAGAAAGCAGAGGAAGGGGTGTGTCCAGGCCAGAGCTTGGTCCATGTGGTTAGGCAGCAGCGTTAGTCCCAAGGAGGCAGGAAAGTCCCTTCTTTTCATTTATATATATTTTTTCACTCCTCTTGTCTGTGGAAGGCAGCTCCCAACCAGGCCACCAGCCTCAGAGGTTCCCAGACCTCCCTTCCCATCGGGGCCCCTTTCTAGCCCACCCCCAGGCCAGGAACTGCCTGGGCTTTCCCAGAGTGGCTGGGTCCCAGCCTCCTCCAGGCTCTGGAGTGTGACAGAGAGCTTGCTCATTTGACACAGGTCACTGAGCCTCCAGCAGATGGGGCCCTCACTGTGGGGGGTCCCTGAGCTAGAGGGGCTGCAGGGGGAAGAGCTGCAGGGATGAATGACAACTACACAAGCTCCAGCACCAGGTCCACTTTCTGCAGAGCCCAGAGTCACAGACACAAACCTCTGCCGTCTACATTCACACTCCCTCCTGAGAGGTTCAGACTTGGCCTCTAGAGCACAACCACACTCCGTCAGCACCTCGTGGCCACATACGCACTGTAATATTCTAGACACATACCCTAGGCAGGCGAGCCTGGCATACCGAGCAAGGTTTGGGAGAAGGTAAGGGGGGGTAGCTGGGTCTGGCTGCTTTCCCCCTCTGGACTCTGAACCCCTGCACTGTGTCTTGTCAGTCAGTGGTGACTTGGAGTCCAGGAAGTGCTGAAAGCAGCTGCAGCTGCAGACCCAAGGCCTTTATAGTTTGGGGGCAGATGGGCTCCAGGACACTCCTCTTGGATTCCTTGAAGTCAGGAGTGCTGAGAAGAGCTAAAGAGAGGGGGAGATCAGAGCCCATGGAGAGCTGCTGGAGGAGCTGGTGCCTTAGGATGCCCTCCTGTGTGCCTGGGCTTTGAACCTTTGTCCGAGTCAGACTAGGCTGGGGCAAGGGACAGCACTCATAGCCCACTTCCTTTCCCTTCTGCCAGTCTTTTCCTCACACCCTACGTCCTGCATTTTCAGTGTCAGGAGACCTGGATTCTGTCTTGGCTCAGACTCAGGCCTGCTGGATGACATTGGACCAATCTCAGTCTCCTAATCTCTGTGAAACTCAACCTTCATCTGTAAGCTGGGCAGGATGGTCTCTACTGGTTTCTTGTGAAGATGGGGTGAGATCACTGCCCGGATGGAAACTTGGAAAGTGTGGCTTGGTTTTTCTCCCGGGGCTGCATGGGGTGAGTAAGAGGCTGTGTGAGCGGAATCAGAGCCTCCCACTCCCCCAGCCAGTTCTTGCTCAGCAATGGCAGGAGTGACCACGCCCATCACCCTGTTGTTCTGGGCTGGAATGTGTTTTTGACTATAAGAGTCTGGCAGGGTCCCGGCTGTCCCAGATTCCCTCCTGGGGTGGCACCAGGTCATCTTGTCCAGCAGCTGCCTTGGTGAAATTTGGTGCCAGCTAGACAGATTCACAACGCTGACCACCATCCAGAAAGCTCTCCCACGTGGGGTGTGATCACTGTCCTGAACTCTCAAGCCCTTACCTGTGCTGTGTAAACTCAGCCCCTCCAGGTGTCTGTACCTCTTCTATCCTTCCTGTGTTCCCAAAAGCCTCGCATAGAGGAGTGAGGGCTAGGCGGGTACTGCTGCCTGTGGCGGTGGAGAAAGAAGCAGCCTCACTTGTTTCATCTAAGGTGTCCTATCTCAGTCTTGGTGAAGGGAAGGAAGGATGGAAGGTGAAATTCATCTTTTAGGGATGAAGCTTTCCTTGCATTCCCCCTGCCCCAACCTCCTAGGCCTATGGGTAGAGGTGGGGGTCCTCCCAGTGCATCAGTAGAATATTCAAATGAGGGGTGGCCAATTACTCTTGAAATTTACTTTCATTTTGAGCAGAATGGCAGCCTCTGAGCTGGTGTTAATGCCCACAATCCGGTTATGCAGAACACGCTCTCTGCAAATCGGTAAATCATTAGCGGGATTAATCACTCTGAAAGGCTGGGGCTGGATTTGGGTTTTTTTTTTTCTTCTTTTTAACACTTTTTTTCTGGATGGCTGCAAAATTCACTACCACAGGGTGGGGTGGGAGCAGTGAGTGATTATTTTAGTTCTTGTCACCATCATTAAAAGAGTGAGGTGCCTTCCTGGGCTGGTGTTCACTTTGTGGCCCAATTGAGGGCGGGGGCGGGCAGCTTGGGTGGATTGGAAGGGTGAAAGGGGAGTTCTCATGTTTGTGTGAGGTGCAGTGTTTACAGCAGTGTGCTGGGGACTTGGTGCGTGTGTGTATGTGTGTGAGATGACTACATGTTAGCATGCTTGCATGGCTTCGTGTGTTTGTACTTTCTAGATGCCCATAAGTATTTGTGTGCTTGTGCTTGGTTTGCGTTAATGTGTGTGCACTAGTGTTTGTAACTGTCAGACAGTGCTATCGTCTGAGAGTGGTCTTACAGACCACATCTTACCTTCCTCAGCCTCCAGGTAGCTCTTGAGGGGAAGTAGGTAGAAAAAGAGGGAAGTCCCTACTTGGACCTGCTTTGGGGGTATGTGGCTCAAGGTGAATTTGCATATTCATGAGCCACTGCCTCTCAGTTCCCCTGGGAAGGGACTGAGTCCAGTGGAGGCCCCTTAGGGTGGATGAGGAGGTTAGGCTATCACTGTAACCTCTGTCTCCCCCATCCCGGGTCTAGTGGCTGCCTCTTCCACCCATGGGCCAGGAACAGCAGCACCCCATGGCCCCTGAACCCCAGTTTCTGCATAGCTTCTGATAGGAGCTGTGTGGCCATGAGGGGATGCTCTTTTTCCTTCCAGGTCCGATGTCACTATAAGGGCTTTTGGGAACCAAAAGCTAGGACCACGTTGGTGAATGGGACTGTCTCCCACTTGGTGTCCACAGTGGGCCAGCCTCCTTATTCCTCTTTCTCCAGAGCTTAATGCAGCCCAGCTTTGGAGCAGTAATTACCTTCAAATGACCCAGCAATGACATCCTTAGGGTGTCGGCCAGAGATTTGACCGAGGCGATCACAGGATTCACTACCCCGCCAGCCCCAGAATGTAGGGTTTGAGGTAGGACTTAGTGTGCCTGGTCCTTACATCAACCCACTCCTTCCTCTTATGCCCCCCAACCCCCTCGCCCCCCGCAGAGTCAGGCGGGTAGCCTGGGCATGACTATCCACCACCCCACAGATGGCACAGGTGCCCTGTATTCCTGTTCCTGTGCCTCATTCATTGCCTTCCTCCCCTCTGTGCAGTAGCCTGGAGTCACGGGGAAGGGCAAGGTGATATAGTTCCTTGGCTGTTACAAGTTGGGAGGGGAGAGAGTTGGCTGGGCTCCATGCTGGCTTTCCTCAGCTTTCTTGGAGGTAGCAGGTGGAGGGTGGAAGTGGAAAAGGAGGATTTAGGAATTATATTTTCCCAGGGACCTCTTAGCATCTTTATGTATCTCTGGTGGCAGACATCTGTCTGAGCTAAGGGTAGCATCTGCGTGGGCCTGAGACAACATCTGTTTGAGGCTGGGACACCTGGCTGAGCCCAGTACATTTTCTGGCCCCGGGACAGCTTCTGTCTGGGCTGAGGACATGTGTCTGAACCTGGCACGGCATCTGTCCAGGCCTGGTGCGACATCTTCCTGGCTTGGGGCAATGTTTGTTTGAGCCCTGGACATCTGTCTGACTTGGGGACGTCTGCTGAGCCTGGAACAATACCTATCTGAGCCTGGGGGTGGACTTGTCATTGCAGATAAAATCATTGTTGAGTCTCAACTTTCGTTTGTGGCTCAGAACAGAGCATGTGCCAGACTCACGTCCCTGCTGTCCTTTCTACCAGGGAAGGGCTTTTAGGTAGAGTGCCTCAGTTTACCTCCAGTTGTAGGCCCATTGGCCTGGTTGCTCTGGGCACCTCAAGGGACAGCTAAAGTTTACACTCTAGTGGCTCCAGGAAACCAAAGTTTTGTGTAAAGGAGGCAGACAGGTCATAAAATCCAGTGAGTAGTCTAGGACGATTCTCCCTCTTCCAATCCCTTTGTTGAGTCAAGTCAAAGTGCTACCCCAAGACACAGCTCAGACATGTCCCTTGCCTCCTGAGAAGCCTTCCATTGCTCCCTACTATATACATCTTCAGGTCCAAAGCTCCCAGTGGTCCTGTCCCTGTCTACCCTCGGAATGCAGCAGCACAGAGCTTCTGTTCCCACAAACGTACCAGGCACTCAGGACTCCCTGCCTTTGCATATGCAGTTCCCTGTCCTTGGAATGCCTTTCTCCCCCCATCACATCCTGCAAGTCCTAGTTATGGTCACCTGCTCTGGGAAGTCGTCTTGCTCCTTCTCTGGACTAAGCCACTGTCTCTGACCTGCTTTCACCCTGTGTTGTGCAGATACCTCGGTGTTAGCATTGATGGGCCCGTGTTGTCATTACCCTTTGTATGTCTGTCTCTCCTGCAGGACTGTGAGCTCTTGGGGGCAGCTGGCACTGTCTCATCTCTGTCTCCCAATAACCAGCCCAATTCCTGGTCTATAGTGCTACCAATAAAGAATGTCTGGTGATGGACCACACGGCCCTGCCACTGTGATCTCATTTCTCTCTCTCTTTCTTTTTTTTAATTTTAATTTGGCTTGGGGGAGATACTGGCTTTCAGTCTCCGAAGAAGTGGGCTTCAGAGAAGAGGGTGTATTTTCTTATTTGTACCTGGTAGGTTGACAGAAGCCAAAGGGTGCTGGGCAATGGGCCCACAGCGCCCTGGATAAGGGCCTTTTGAAGTCAGTCCTGCCCAGTGTTCTTTGTCCGTGACCAGGATGGAGATATATGGCATCCAAAGAGTCGATACACTTGCTGCTGACAGGAGGCAGGGAAGAACGGTGAAGGTCAGGGGGTGGCATGTAATCCAGACATAATAGCTTTTCTGTGGGCTGTGGGGATGGGCTTAAATCTAAGAAAGAGAACCTTTACCTGCGTCCAAGCCCAACTCCTTGAGGGCAGGTGGGAGAATCGAAGCCTGTTTTAGCTTGTGTGGAAACGTTCCAGGGTTCCTGGGTTTGCTCATCCTGCCAGAGAGGGAGAGTCACGTAGGTGTTATTAATATAAATGTCGTGTCCAGAGCAAACCGCTCTCCCTGGTCAGGCCCCCCTGGCACCTGGCCAGGTTCGGAGGAGGTAGCTGACAAATGAATGCTCCTGGGACAGACTCTCTGCTTTCGTGGCTTTTATTCCCCAAATAGGAATATCTTTATTGTTTTTGCTAATGATAATAGCAACACAAGCTTATTTGTCAAAATTCTTTGCCTCATAAATATATAAAACAAAGTGGGAGTTCTCCCTGAGTCTTTCTGCCTCACCCTTCGGAACTGTTCCTATTAGCTATATCTTTCCAAAACTTGTTTGCATGGGCACACACTAATAATAATAGCTAAGATTTATTGAGTGCTTATTATGTGCAGGAATTGTACTAAGTGCTTCTACCTGGGTTTACACATCGCATCCTCATCAAAACACTAGGAATTAGGTAAAACTATTATTTCCATTTACAAAGGAGGAAAATGAGGCTCAGAGATCATATTAATATCAATAACCTACATATATTGGGGGCTTACTACCTGCTAGGTACCATTCAAAGCACGTTACAAGCTATCTCCTTTAATGCCTGTAGGAGCTAGTAGGTAAGAGAATGCCTGGCATGTAGTAGGCAATAAATGGTGACCAATACTTCCAACTTGGAAGTTTGAGAATCTCAGATGATGAATCTCGGATCGTTCAGTGGGCCCCAAAATTGGGGGGGGGGGGCTCTTGTCCCCAACCTTCTGAGCTACAGGCAGCCACCCCATGGGTGTCTGGAGATGCTGATTCAGCAGTAAAAGATGTAAATTCCTACCTTGGTTTGCATGTGACTTACACATATGCATTTATGAGTGTCTTTGATTAATGTTGAAGAGCTTTGGTGATTTTTCTGCCAGGCTTCAGGGCCCTGCAGAGGGCATGGCTAGTGTAGACTGGCTGCAGACTCTGAATGTGCATGTGTGGACTATTGGTTTGGGTGCAACTGACAGCTGTGGGTAGGTGGATGGAGGCCAGAAGGCTGAGCAGGGCAGACTGGAGCCTGGGATTCTGGATGGGGGATTTGGGCGGCTGATGTAAGTGGGGGGTGTCTGTCAGAATATGGCAGGGTCCACCTAACAGGCTGGGATGAAATCAGAGCTCCAGGTACTAGGTGGTGACTGGGTCTATAGGTGGCCATGACTTTGGAGAAATCAGGATCCTGGTCAAGCTTTCTAGGTAGGAACTCAGACCCAAGGAACCAGGACAGGGTCTGGGGTCCAGGGTAGGACATGTGGTGGTGGTGAGGGCTTCCAAACAAGGTGAAAGCTCAGAGGCAGGAAGGGGCCCTCCTCCAGAACCTTCCCCTGGTGCTCACCAGGACAGGGATCCCTTGCTTGTGTGCTCCAGGAGAGAGAGTGCTGTCTGCAATCAGGCCTTGGGAAAATCTGCCAATTGCAAGAATATTCTGTGTGCGCTGGCTGTGCCCAGCCCTGTGCCTGGCACCAAGGGGAGACCAGTCCCAGCCTGCAAAGCTTGGCAGGGGAGTCGGTGAGATAAGGAGGGAAGGGCAGGCTCCGACCTTGATTGAAGGCTGTGTGCCTGGCATCAGGCGGCACTTTCATCCATTATCTCCTTTGATCCTCACCACGATCAAAGGCAGTGGCTCTCTTATCTCCTCGTTACAGAGGAGGAAGCAGACTCAGAGAGCTGCAGTGACTTGCCCAAGGTCACACAGCAAGTGAGTGAAATAGCCCAGAATGCAGCTCTGTCTCATTCTAGAACCTGAGCATTTAGCCAGTTTATTCTGCCTTGGCTAGGGGTCAAATAAGGATAATACCTACTTTGCTTAGTTGTGAGGGTTAAATGAGCTCAAGTGTGTAGGGAGCTTAGCACAGTGGCTGGCACACAGTCAGTGTTCAATAAAAGGTTTTTTATTCCTTAAGTGTTGGAGCTGGGATTCTGAAATCCTGGTCCAGTGGACCCTACTGTTTGCATGGTACCATGGTTCTTGCCAAGGCTGGTTGGGAGGAGGGGCTGGTTGGGGACAGAGCAGGGCATCCTCTGTGGGTTGGATGAGCCCTTGTTGTGCATGGACACTAATGGAGAGCAGCATATGGAGGGGGACAACTTGCCAGGCCAGAGCCCCTGTTGGCTCAAGTCCTAGCCCTGGATAGGGTGGGGACACTGAAGTTGTCTAGTTAGAATTGTGTGTGTGTGTGTGTGTGTGTATATGTAGTTGGTGCGGGTCCTTGACTAAAGAAGGAGAGATGACTTTGGGAGGTGCTCTATTAGCAGGCAGTGGTCAGGGCCCTTTCTCGTTTCCAGCGGCAGAGATCTGAATGTTAGGTTTCTAAGCACTTTATACGTACTACTTCATTTAATCTTCACAATAACACAAGGAGTTGGGGAAGCCTGGGAGACAGTTGGGCTCCCTTTGATTCCTGCAGACTCTTCCCACCTCTCAGACACCTTGGAGCACCCAGTGTCTGCCACCCAGAAAGACCAGGATCCCTATAATGGGGCAGGCCTGAGAACATCACAGATCCAGAGTCTTTCATGTCCTCGCTGGGCCCTGCCCAGGATCAGGCCCTGAGCCTCCTGGAAGCCACCCAGGACACTGAAGCCAGTGAGGGTGGGGTGCCCAGGTTAATCCCATCCAGCCAGGCTGGCCTCAGAGCTCCCTCTTCTCGGGGGCTCCCAGCCACATCTTCCCTGTCTCTTCTCTTCCACTTAGCTCTTGGCCCCCTTCCAGCCCCCTCCATAGCTCAAACCCCATCCTCTGGGCTCTGTTCAGAGAGTCTAGTCACAGCTCGTAGCAGAGGCTCCTGGCAGGGAGAAAAGAAGGTTCCATACCTGTTGTCTGATGGAACTGTCTTGAAACACTCCCTGTGCTTTGCTAACTCTGCTGGAGGCAGCATGGGCCGTGCGTATCCTATCTGGCTCCCTCTGACCTTTCCTTACGAATGTCAGTGCACAGGCCTCAGTCAGGGGGGGCTTCTTGGTTCCTGACCACCCACCCGTGCCCATGGCCTGGGCTTCTCATCCTCTCTTGCAGGAAAAGGAACTGAGAAGAGGAAATAGAAAAGTTGCTAAATATTCAGAGGCCAAGGAAGGAGTCTGGCTCTTCTGTCAACCTTTGACGAATAAAGAAACCCAGCAAAGGGGATTTCCTGAGTGGGATGAAGGAAAAGAAAGATCTTGTACTGATGGGCTATGCTAACCTGGAAATCATGACTCTGTCTTCCCATCCATCCACCCATCCATTCCATCCATCCACCCATCCATCCACCATTCATCATCCATCCATCCATCCATCCATCCATCCGCTTACTGAATGCCTAATGTAACCACCAGTTCAGTTATGCTTATTATGTTGGAGAGCTGGTCAGTGTTTACACTTTTGTGACCCTTCTGTTTATGTATTTCCTCGGCCCACCTGGTTCTTAGAGAAGTTCCTTGACAAGTGGTCCCCCCTCTCTGTAGACCCAAGGATCAGCCTTTGCTGTCTGGTTGTCAGCAGCTGCCTGGCTTGGGCACCCTGGGGGCCAGGGTTGTAGGGCTCTTACCTGCTGCTTCCACCCCCACTGTGCCAGGCCTGTGACCCTCACCATGACCCAGCCTGGAGGATGCCGCGCTGGTCCGGGGACAGTGCCTCGCTGCCTGGCAGTCTGCCTGCACTGCTGCAGCAGCTGCTGGCCCTTTGCCAGCGCCAAGCTTTTGGAGCGGTGAAATTGAGTCACTGTGGAGCCTCTCCACACTGCTGTAGTAAACAAACAGGCTGGGAACTGGGGTGGGGGGCGCTGCTGCATTGGCAAGAGCAGAAACCTTGTGGGGGCTCAGAGCGGTGGGTGGGTGAGCTTTGAGCCAAGCTGTTGCTGTGGTCACTCTCCCTGCCCTCCTCTCTGCCCAGGCTAGAGCTGGGGGGTGGCTCTGAGCTGTGCTGACTGGAGGTGAACCGCAGAAGGAGGTGCTATTGACAGAGACCCAGATCAAGACAGAATGAGACACAGAGAGGCAGAGGGATATAGAGATGGAAGCAGAGAGAGAGAGAGAGAGAGAGGAGGGAGGGAGGGAGAATATATCAGGTGAGAGAAGGAAGACCGAGGGGCTGAGTAGAGAAGGGGCAGGGGAGGAATAGATGGGCTAGGGGAAAGCTCTTCCACAGGCAGGAAGTGAGGAGCTTAATAACAGCCCCCTCCTATGTGGACGGCATCCCACAGTGAACAAAACTTTTCCACTTGCTTAAACTCATTCAAGCCTCACAATAGCCCAGCTGTACTGGGATTGGAGTCCTAGCAGGATGAGGGCAGGGATGAGCCCCTTCCTGGGGAGCAGTCGGGGGAGGGGTGCTGCAACTGGCTGTGAGATGGGTCCCACTGGGTTGGGGGGGCGGTGAGTGGTTTAGAGACAGAGCCCCCAGCTGGGCCTGAGTTCCTCCAGCGACTGAAACTTTCCCAGCTGGGCTCAGACACCTGTGCTTCATGCTCCTGTCGCCATGACTTCACTGCTCCTCTTCTTGGGAGGAAGAGGTTGCCCGAGTGAGGAAATCCCTCCGTCCCTTTTCTTCAGTTCCCAGGCCCCTGACTGCAGGAGTGTGGGCTGTTGACAGCTCACAGCTGAGGCCACCTCCAGGCAGTGCTTTAGTGGAAGGTGGATGTCTTGCCTTCCGTGGGGGCAGCCTGCATCCAATGGCTGGTCAGGTGGAGGAGGGTGTGCAAAGGCCAGGTCCCCTTGCTTCAAACTGGGACACTTCTGAAGGGCCGTCCCAGCGCCAGAGCTCCTTGTGAGGCAGTGAGACTGGCACAGGCACTTGGTGTGACTGCACTGCACACCAGTTTCTCCCTTTGCCCAATGCTGCTGCCCTCTCTTGCTGACCCCACCCCCGCCCCTGCCCAGTACTCACCAGTAAACCTTCTTCAGGTAAATCTCGCAGTCTCACAGCATTTCCAGGGAATGACTTGTTACACCGACTCCATCCATTGGGCCCCAGCCTGGGTCCAGCTCAGCTCCGCCCGTCACCTAATCCTCATCCCCACCTCTAACTCTAAAACCTCTCCTTTCTGCGTCTGGCCACTGCCTCCTTCCTTGATCTTCCTGTTCTCCCTCCCCGCCCTCTAGAGCTGTGCTATTCAGTCAGTAACCACATGTAGCCGCTGGGCACTTGAAATGTGACTGGTCCACATTGAGATGAGCCCCAAGTGTAAAATATACACTGGATTTCGAAGACTTGGTATGAAAAAGAGAATGTGAAATAGCTCTAATATTTTTTAATACAGGTGACATGACATCGAGATGATAATATTTTGGGTGAAATAAAATATTATTAATATTTCACCTGTTTCTTTACCTTTTTAGTGTGGCCATTAGAAAACTTTAAATAATGCATGTGGCTTACATTGTATTTCCATTGGACTGTGCTGCTCCAGCGTCTGTTATCGCGCAGCAGCCAGAGGGAGCCTATAAAAAGCAATCTTGGTTTGATCATGTCCCTCTGCTGTTCACAATCCTTTAAATGCCCGTATCTCACCCAGGGTAAAAGCCAAGCCTTTCCCGGGGCTTTCAAGGCCCTGCATGATCCAATGGCTTGTTTCCTTGCAGATCTTCCCTCCTTCCTTCCAGTCCCTTGTTCCCTTGTGCCAGCCACACTAGCTACCCTGTAATTTCTTAAACTTGCTAAGCTCATTCCTGCCTCAGGGCCTTTTCACTTGCTGTTCCCTCTGCCAGGAGTGGTTTCCCCAATTCTTCACAGGCTCATTCCCTCATTTGATTCAGATTTCTTCTCAGATGTTCCCTGCTCAGGGTGGCCTTTTCTGTCTCCCTCACTAAAATAGATGCCTCCCAGTTCCTCTCAACCTCTTAGGCAGACCATTTATTCTCATGTAATATTACATTACCTATCAATTGTTTACATTTTGATTGTTTGTTTCTCCAGGAAGCTAGAACTTGGTCTGTCTTATTCACCCAAATAGTCCCCATACCTGGGACTAGGCCTGGAATAAAATAGATGGTCAATAAATATTGGTTGAGTGACTAAATTTTATAGATGACAAAACTGAGATCCAGAAAAATGAAATTGTACCTAAGATCACACAGCTAGACAGAGACAGAGCTGGGAATAGCTCAGGACTGTCTGAGGCCAGAACCTACACTCTGTCACTAGAGGTACTACTGCAGCCCCTTTCCTTCCTCTTTGTCCCATCACTCAGGAAACACAGGTATCACCTTGGGGAGAGCGGACATGGCTGTGACGAGGCAACAGTCTCTGTTTTTCTGGTATCTCTGATTTTCTGAGTTCTGGAGCCTTCCATGCATAGGGACCCAGCTGCTAGTTGATCCTTCATTCCTCTGTGCACCCAGACTCACCAGCCTAAGGAGGACACTGGGATGGGGGTGGAGAGGAACAGGATAACTGGAGGGGAATAGGTGTATGGTCTTCCCAGGGCTCAGGCAAAGATACTGTCTGCCTAGTGCTGAGTGTGGGGCATAGGGAGGAGGCCATGTCTATGAGTGAGGTGACAAAAATCTCACAGAACTTAGGTTTGAGAAGACAATGAAAGGGCGAGAGAGGAACCCTAGAAACCCAACATGATTGCAGAGCCCCCTGCCCAGCAAGCCACCTGTAAGGCTGTCTGCTGCTTTGGCACTTGGGGGCAGCTCAGGCTTGGCTGAGTTTGCTTTTGACCCACCTACCCACTCACCTGTTCATCACTGTGGGGCAGGAGCACTCTGGGCTCTGATCAGATTCCCTACCTGCTAGATTCCTTAGAAGGTGCACCTTGTTCAGAACGAGCAGGACTCTGGAGTCCTGGATGCTGTCTTTTCATTACTTGGTGAACTCCTACACATCTCTCAAGTCCTAGCTCACATGTGCTCTCCCTTGTCCTAACTCCACCTGAGGGCTCCTGGACTTTCAGGTGGAGTTAGTCCTACCCTCCTCTGAGCACCCAAATGGTTCATTGTTGTTACAAGTGTATAAGCATTTACAAGTGTATAGTTATTTTCTTGTATAACAGCCTCTCCTATTAGACTGTGAGCTCCTTGAGGGCAAGTCTGTCTTACTCATTTCTGTGTTTCCAGCCTGACGCTTGGTAGTGAGTAGACTTTCACCATCACCATCATTACCACTACCACCACCACCACAACCACCACCATCACCACCACCACCATCACCACCATCATCACCACCACCACCACCACCACTACCACCACCATCACCACCACCACCACCATCACCACCACCACCACCACCATCACCACCACCACCACCACCACCACCATCACCACCACCACCACCACCACCACCACCACCACCACCATCATCACCACCATCATCACCACCACCACCATCATCACCACCACCACCACCACCGCCACCACCGCCATCATCCCCACCATCATCATCCCCATCATCATCATCATCATCATCAGACTTGATGTTTATTGATGTGTTCTTGCATATGCTAAATGCTCCCCCTGAAGCAGATCATTTAATCCTTACAATTACCCTATATAATTAGGAAGGTGTTTTATCCCCATTTTACAAATGAGAAAACTGAGGCTCAATGAGGCGCCCAGGGTGGCACTGATGAAAGTGCAGAGCTAGGGCTTGAACCCTTATCTTCTGACTCTGAAGCCAGAGTTTCCATTGCTTTATGTGACCAAGAGGTGAAATGATCTCTTCTATGTGGGCAATAATTCAGGTGAGTCTGCAGGCAGCCAGGATGAACTGGGTGGTGGAGGACGGAACCCAGTTGTTCCTGTGACTGAAACACAGGGTGTGTGCAGGGCTCAGAGGAGGTAGAGATGGAATAGTCAGAGGGACCAGATCAGGGAGGGCCTGGGGCAGATGGTGAGTTGGGCTTGGGCATCTTTTTAAGTTTGAGATGCCTGTGAGGCATCAACATGGAGATGCCCCGTGGATAGTTGGGTCCATGGGTCTGGAGCTTGGGGAAAATTCACTCTGGGGAAGGAGATCTGGGATTGTTGACATAGAGACAGGTAAGTCTGTGGAAATTGGGAAGGCCCAGGGGTGTGTGTGGCATAAGAAGAGGAAAATGTCAAGAATAGAACTCTGGCGACCCCCATTATTTAAAGGGCTGGTTGAGGAAAAGGAGCCAGTGAAAGACCCTCAAAGGGACAGCAGAAGGCAGAAGGAGAACCAAGACAGAGGGCTGTTACCAAAACCTCGAGGGGACTCCATAAGTATTGTGGAATGAATGAATGCATGAATGAATGAATGAGTGCAGGTGGAAAGGATTGGTGATCCCCCAAGCTCTGGGCCTATTGTGATTCTCCACTGACGATCCAGAGCCAAGGCTCTTTCTGTCCCCAGAAAACTCTGGCTCCTTCCTGTTTCCTCCAGGACCTGCCTTCTGCTCGCCCCTTCCTCAGGGACCAAAGATGGGATTACTTTCCCTACATCATAAGTAGGGCAACTGAGGCATAGTGGACCAGAGCCACACAGGTACCCTGGGTTTTAGTGTAGGTACACTCCAGGGCAGGAACAGCATTTCCAGAGAGGGGGCTACCAGAGAGGCAGGGTGTCTTGGGGGCTTCTGAGCTCTCACCTCTGGTCTGGGGTTTCTCACCCTGTAGTCATGGAACTCCTCCTGGAGGGCTCTTGGAGATCACCCAGTTTAACCCCCTCATTTTATAGCTAGGAAGATGAGGCCCAGGGAAGGAAGAAACTTACCCAAGTTCATAGTCATAGAAATAGTAATAATAATACCAAGCTACCATTTATTGAACACCTACTACGTGCCAGGAATTTAAAATCTGTCCTTTTTGTTTATCCCCGTCATTTCCTTAGTAGCCACTGATTTTGCAGATGAAGAATCAGAGGTTCAGAGAAGTAAAGTGATTTGTTTGAAGTCACACAGTAGGTGGGCCTGGGTCAGGATTCACACCCAGATCTGTTTGACACCAAAGCTTGGGTCGTTCCTCTGCCCTCTGTGGCCTCCCACATCCCAGAACCCAGGTCTCCTGCATCCCAGGCTATATTTTCTATACTGGCTGCAGCTTCTGTAGGACCCAGGCAGTGGCTGAGGAGGGAAATGGCAGTCAATGAAATGGAGGGCGTGCCAGTGTCTGGCCTTGAGCGTTGGACATGCACAAAGCACGTGGGAAAAGGAAGAGAGGGGCTCCTCCCACCCCTAC
Source organism: Rhinolophus sinicus (assembly GCF_057876585.1). Classification (NCBI taxonomy): domain Eukaryota; kingdom Metazoa; phylum Chordata; class Mammalia; order Chiroptera; family Rhinolophidae; genus Rhinolophus; species Rhinolophus sinicus. The sequence goes on from NC_142514.1 coordinate 26,517,223, forward strand.
CCCAAGGCCCAGCCAGGCAGGCCCCCAGCAACCTGGCTGCTCTCTTTCCCAGGGGGCTGGAGCTGCTCCCCGCCTCTGCCTGCCCGCCTGATTGGGGCAAAGCTGGCTTCATGTATTATTAATAGCACTGCCAGCCTTCCTGTTTTCACGCTGATAACCTGCTGGGGAGGGCGGGTGGGAGGGAGGGAGCAAGGTGGCAAATCCTGGAGCTTTCAGGGCCCCTCCCCCCTCAGCAGAGCAGCTCTGCGGGGGCTGGCCCAGCCCCAAGTCTCTGAAGTTGGTTTCTGGAGCTTCCCCCATCTGAGCCCACAGGAGGGGACCAGGGACCTCCGAAGGAAATTCATGTGGGAGGTTGGAATGAAGGAAATTCACGTGGGAGGTTGGAATGTGTGGCTCTGGGAAGTACCCCTTCCTTATTCCATCTAGGATACCAACAGCTCAAATCACCTTGGCCTCCCCAGAGGCAGATGTGCCCACATCCAGGTGGCCACGGGGCTCAGCGCTGAGGATTCAGGTGTGTGTGTGTGTGTGTGTGTGTGTCCCAAGATTCCCTGGGGCAGAGATCTCCAATGTCCAGCCGCACATGGATCTCAGCCCACATTTGAGCTGGTCTCTCCCTTCCTCATACCCAACGCCTAATCTTTTCCCCTTCTAGAGCCACATTTGAGGGCCATGGGCAGGGTACAGATGGAACTAGCCTTGTCAGGGATGGGGGGACATGGGGTGGAGAGAGGCCATCTCCTTTGAGCCAACCTACAGACTGGAGGTCACTTGTATGGGTCTGTATGGGCCAATTGTGCATCTCTTCCCACTTTCTTGTTCAGTGATGTCACTTTGGTAGTTTGAAATTGGCCTTGTTGGGAGTATTGACTCTACAGAAATTGGCAAAATGCAAATCACGGTCTCCCCACCCCAGAGCCCATTGTTAGACTTTTACTAGCACAGCCCCTAGACCAGTGTGAAAGGCTCTGCTCTGACCTTGAACATACCTATACTTATTCCACCTTTAACTGCTGCCCAGTTTAGTCTCTGTAATTTTTTTCTCCTTTGCCCATTTTCATTAACATTTAATAAAAGCAGTAATAATAATGGCTAACATTTATTGTGTACTTATTAATTCTGTTCTAGTCTGTTTGAAGAGCTTTGCAAATTCAATTCACTTCATCTTCACAGCCATCCAATGAGTAGTCTATATTATTTCCATTTTACAGATGAGGTAACTGAGGCACAGAGAGGTTGAGGAACATCTGAGGTCACATAGCTGGTAAATGGCAGAGCTCAGACTCCATACCTGGCTCCATGGCCTCTGCTGCCAGCTCCTATTTACTTTTGTGTGGCTGCGAGGGCTGCTTGTGGGGTGCCTCCTGCAGGAGTCTTTCTGGCTATCCTAGCATCCAGGCCTCCTAAGCTGACTTCCTCTGTCATCTCCCAGAGGCTGTGCATTGAGCACACAAAACGGCTCTTCCCAAGTCTTTTCTGCTGCCCCCCAAACTGGGAGCTCTTTGAGTGTAGTGCCTGCGTCTCATTCATCTGGGAGCAAGCACTGAGGGCACTTGCTAAATGAGCCACTCAGGAGGTAATCACAGGGGCCCTTGGGCACAGTGCCTGCAACATTGCATGTGTCCGTATGTGCCCTGCTCCGTACAGGGCAGTGTGGCTATTAGAGACGAGGCTCAATCACCCACAAAGTTTGTATCTGCCTTCTGTATGTCAGGCGCTGTGCTAGGAGCTGTCGGTTACACTGGCAAGCAAAACAGACACACATCTTTGTCCTCTTGGAGCTTATGTTCTAGTGGGGGAGACATGCAACAAACATGATAAAGAAATAAAACCAAAAGAAGGCATTTAGTGGTTCATGCTAAGGAGAAAAAAACTAAAGCAGGGAAGGGGGATAGGAGGAAGTGTCTAGGGGGAGGTTGAAATTTTGATGGATTAGGAGCCAGTCAGACTTCTCCTAGAAGAAGACATTTAAGGAAGTGAGGGAGCAAGCTGTACTGCTTGTTGGGGGAAGAGCATTCGAAGCAGTGCCAAGGTCCTGAGGCAGGAACTTTCTAGGCACGTTGGAGCAACAACAAGCAGGTCAGTGTGCTTGGAGTGAGGTGAAAGGAGGGGAAAATAGGCCAAAGAGTTATCGGAGTCAAGAGAAGCAAGTGGAGGAAAGAAGAGGCACGTGAGAGTAATGGGGGAGGAGGCACGGAGAGGGTGATGAGGGCCAGCAACCTTTCCCTGTGCCCAGGCTGTGAGAGGAGGGAACAGGAGACGGCGCCACTCTCTGTAGCTAAAAGCAGCCTTGCAGCTCTTGACTGGGTCCTTGGTCCCTGGTATACCCAGGGGCAGTGTAGAATTGCCTCGGTTTCTCCTCTAGACTCCTACCAGCTACTCCCCTGCCCTGACCACAACAAGGTCCTGGCCTCAGGGAACTGCTGGTCTGGAAGGGCATCATTCTTCTCCTTGGGTTTCTGCTGCCCTCTCTGCCTGCCACCCGGCACCTCAAGGAACAGTTTTTCCATGGTCAGGTTCATTTAGGTGCCAACCACGAGCCTGGCCACTCCTGAAGCTCCCGCTCTCCAGCTATTCTGCTCCATGTCCCTGAGGTCCGGTCTCCAGGCATCGCCTGCCCAACAATGATGCAGTTGTCTTCCCAAAGATAGTGAGCGATCCAGGACCCAGAGAGGCTGGCCGTACAGGGATGAAGTGGTAAAGGCGGGAAGAGCCTGGCCACGGGTGGGGGTGGGGCTGTGAGTCCAGTGAGCACAGGTTTGCTGCAAGGGTCTGCGCCTGTCAGGAGTCTAGGACGGCTGAGTGGAGGTGGTGCCAGCGGAGGTGATGTGGACCGCATTTATCTGTCCAGTACTGCATCCCACCCAGAGCCCCAAGTGCTCAGCATTGTAAATAAAACACACCTAACAAATCTCCCCTGTAAATTTTCTGCGTAGAATTTCATTACCTGTCTTATTTCCAGTCATTAGGTTTTAGTCCAATTTGGAGCTGTCCTGATGGTTGTGTAAATCATGCCTGCACTCTGGGGAGCATGAACTCCAGGGAGAAATCACGCCTGGGCCTGCCAGGGTGACAGCTCGAGCCTGAAGAACTGGACCCTGAGTGGTTGTCCGTGGAGTGTTGGCTGCGTGCCCCGAGCGCCTGCTAGTCCCCTTGCCCTGAAAAAGGAATGGAGCCAACAGTAACTGAGCACCTCACGTGTGCTAGGAACTCTACACACATCTAGAAGCTTCACACAAGCCCTACGAAGTAGGAATTACTGTCTCCGTCTTAAAGACTGAGGCTCAGAGAGGGAAAGTTACTTGCTCAAGGCTACAACAGCTTGGCTGGTTTGTACCTGGATAGTTTGGCTTTGAGCCCAGGTTTATTTGACTCCAAATTCACTGCATCCACTGCCTCCCAGCTTCATGGATAGAGGAGACCATGGAGAACCTAGCACAATGCCACCCCTTCCATGGGGAACCTAGCACCATGCCACCCCTTCCATGAAGCATCCCTTGGTTACTACCTGGAGTCAGTCCCTCTGTCATCTGTTCCCTCTATGTGAACTGGAACCACTTTGGAAGCTTTGATCACATCCAGTAGCCTTCCGTGACTCTTCACCTGCTGTGCTGTCTCACACGTGGCTTCCTGGGCCTTTCATTCCTGGCCCTTTGCACACTTTTATTTATGCATCCAGTTCTGTGATTGTTGGGTTATTGTCTTTCCTTTTAAAATGTAAGCTCCTTGAGAGTCACGGCCACATCTCATTGGCTTACCAGTGCATTTCTAGCATCTGGTACAATATTTAATACATAATAGGTGACTGATGCATTTTTTTATTGAATGGATGAATGAAACAATGAATGAATGAAGAGGGGTGTTGGAGGAGATGCCGATACGTCATCACCTCCAGTGTCAGGTCATTAGACTCCCAGAGCCAAGTGAAGGTCTGAACGGGCAGGGGGGATTCTGGAGCCTCACGTCCGGGCCCCAAGTCAGAGCTGATCTCAGCTTCCATCTTAACATCAACATTTAGCCCCAGACCCAACTCAAACTCCAACCCCAGCCACCACCCCAGCCCACCTCTGGTGCTGCGCTCAGCCCCAAGCTCACACCCTTCCCCAGTGCTGACCGCAGCCTGAATCCCAGTGCGTCATAGGCTCAGCCTCAGTCTTAGCCCCCAACCCGACTTTGATCTCAAAATCAGTTTCAATCTCAGCCCCAACTTGAACACAGATCCAACCCCAACCGTAGCCTCAATACCAAACCTCAACCCCCACTTTAGCCTCATCCCCATCTTAAATCTAATCCCAGCCTGAATTTCAAGCACAACGGCGTTTCCGACTTCAGTGCAGTTCCAGCTCCAGCCTCCACCTCCATTATCACCAGCCTGTCCTTGGGAAAGCAGTGGCTCCTCCTCACCTGTGGGGCAGGGAGCAGGCGTGGTCACCAGACGGTGGCTGTGGTGTCGGCCTGTGGTCCTTTCCTGCACCCACCTGAGAGAGGCAGGAACTCTTTTGGCTTCTTGTGGGAGCTCGGTAATAACTTCTCACACCTATGTCATGGGTACAGTTTACAAACCACAGCCACATCCATCAGCCCACTGGATCGCCTAACCACTTGGGAAGAATTATGCATTTCTCTGCGTTATGCAGGAGGAAGTGGAGGTTATTTAATGTTTTAGCCGGTTTGTGGCAAAGGGGGTGCTATAACCCAGCTCTTCTGACTCTGAGTTCCAAGCTGTCCCTAGCTCTCCCTGACCTGGCCGGGAGATGAGAGGAGCTCTTGATTCTGTGTGTGTGTGTGTGTGTGTGTGTGTGTGTGTGTGTGTGTGTGTAAGTGTGTGCAACAGCAGAGACCCTTACCCCCACCCTCAGCACCCTGGGATGGTCTCCACTAAGAGATGTGACAGAAGCATTTTCAATGTTTTCCACCCTGAGTTCAGGAAAACTTGTAAGGGAGAGAAGGTAAGAGATATTTCGGACTCCAAGGAGAGTGTGGGCGAGGTTGAGGAGTTAGGGGTTAGGGTCTTACATCAGAGACTATAATGGATCCATTACTTACAAGGCATGGGTGGAGTTTAGGAAGCAACAAGGGACGGTGTGGTCCGAGAGGCTGGCAATGCTCGGAAGTCCTTGCCACCTCTAAGGCTGATGGGGCGAGAGGAGGAGACGGTGCTATTGCAGCCCAGCGAGGGCTAGTGCTGGCGAGGACAGGATGCCGGTGCAGGATGGGTCATGGAGAAACACAGCCACCGCTAAAAATGCTGCCCAGGAGAGGAGTGGGGAAGGGATCCCTGACCTACTGCTCTCTCCCCACAATCTCTGCCAGCTGAACCCAATTCGGGGCACCCAGGCCCTGCAGACTCCTGGGGTCAGCCTCCCGGGATACAGCGCAGGACCGAGAAGGGCAGGGACTGAATCTGGAGCAGGGGATCAAGTGGAGGATAAACAGCACAAGGAGAAAGAGAGACAGGAACAGGTCATCGAGGAGAGACGGGCAGACAAAGAGGAACCGCACGAGGTGGCAAGTGTGTGTGAGAGCGGGAGTGAGAAAGGGCTCAGCCTGTTTGCCTGGGCAGGTCTGCTGAACCCAAATCCGACTCATCTGCGTCTCCTCAAATAAACTTCTGGGAAGTGAATGCCCAAAGCTGGCAGAGTGCAGAGAAGTCAACAAATATGTGCACAGCGAATTCCAAGCCTTCTGTTCCCGGCTCTGGGAGGAGCAGCAGAGCCTTGGGTGTCCGCCCTCCTCCCCCTACCCCCACCCCCTGCCTTCTGTTCTGATCCTGGAGAATGGCCTCCGCCAGGGGCATATGGAGACAAGGGGAGACTCTCTCACCGGCAGGCCTGAGGTCCAGGGAATCCAAGTAACACTGAGAAGTGAAGCTGTGCTCTGAGGCTGACACAAGCCTTCACATGCACGACTTGATGGCATCCTCCCAACCCCTCCGGGAGGCGTGCTGGGCGGGGACCGTTGTTCCATTTGATGGGTGAAGAAACTGAGACTCACAGGGAAGGATTTTCCCAAGGCCACGTTCTGAGTCAGTGGTGGAGCTGTGATTGGGCCCAGACTGAGCTTGAACTCTGACCTCACACTAGCCCCAGCACAGGCTCAGACTGGCCCCACACTACCTGGGCCAAGAGGTCAGAGGGGCCCAGCCCACCCTTGAGTACTTGCCTCCTAATTCTGCTGTGGACAGACTCCTGGAATACCCTTGAGGCTTGGATTTTTTCCTAAAGAAACGTTTACTAAAGGCAGATTTATGAAACTACTTATTTATTCTGTGCAGGGCACTTTGCACGAATTATCTCATTTAATCCCCTCAGCAATGTATAAGTTCAGTATTATCAGCCCCTCATTTTATAAATGAAGAAACTGGGGCTCTGAGAGGTTAAACAGCTTTTTCAGGTTCCCGCAGCCAGCACATGGTGCTAGGGTTCAAACCCGTGACTCTGGAGGTTTTCACTGTTACGCTATGCAGCCTGACGGAGACCAGAAATTGTAGTTCTTCCCTCTTCTTTTAAAAACAAACACCTTACGTACCTCTAACTAGGAGGAGCCACAGGTCAGCTTGGTGGGCACAGCTCCGAGGTGTTTAGCCCTGGCCTGGGCCACATCTGACAAGTCCCAGCCCAAGGGTGGCCTGTAGTAGAGGAGATTGGAGAGCATGGTCTTTCTCAACCCTCAAAGAAAGGCGAGGAATCCAGAGGACCCGTGGGTCATGGGAGGAACATTCTGAGTCTTGCACAGGACAGAACAGCTCTAGTCGTTACACACCGGGGCACAGTTCTCCAGGTACAGGCGTGTGTGCTAGTCAGCGTTCTCCAGAGAAACAGAACCAATAGGATATACATATAGATGTACAGAAAGAGATTTCTTATAAGGAATTGGCTCGTGATAATGGAGGCTGAGGAGTCCCATGATCTACTCTCTGCCACCTGGAGGCCCAGGAAAGCTGGTGGTGTAGTTCCAGTCCAAACTCCAAGGCTTGAGAAGCAAGAAGCCCATGGGATAAGGCCCAGTTCGAGTATGAAGCCAAAGAACCAGGAGCCATGACGTCTGAGGGCAGGACAAGATGGATATCTCAGCTCAAGCAGAGAGCAAAGTCACCCTTCCTTGGGCATCTTGTTCTATTCAGACCCTCAGTGGATTGGGTGATGCCCACCTGCATTGGCGAGAGTAATCCTCCTTACTGTCTACCGATTCAAATGCGAATCTCTTCTGGAAATGCCCAGGAAGACATGCCTAGAAATAATGTTTTACCAGCGATCTAGGCATCCTTCAGCCCAATCAAGGTGACACATAGAATTAGCCATCACAGCATGCTACACCCTTGTGAGAGATATCTGTCTGCTTGCCAAAAGAAGGTGCTGGATGTATTAGGGAGCTTCTCCCTACCCTCCCAGTGCTAGACATGTGAATAATTGATTAGAGCCCCAGCTCAAAACTGGAGAGAAGAGATAGGCAGAAGGCACTTTTCAGGAATTTTGGGCAAGGGCTGAGTCCCCAGGGAAAGCCCAGGTCTCCTGCAGCATCTATTACCCCAGGACGCCCCTTCCTGGTTCTCCCTGTACATCAGTAACTTGCTTTTTGTGTCCCTCCCCCTAGGGGTTCCCAGGAAAGAGAAGGGGACTCAGAATCCTGACCTTGCCATCTGTAGGACAGCATGAGATTAGAGATGCTGAGCCCAGAGACCTGGCGTCTTTGTGATTCTGGGCAAGTCCCTGGCCCTCTCTGGGCCTGTTTCCTCCTATGCAAAGGGAAGCAGTGGGCCTCAGTGCTCCCCAAGTTCCCTTCACACTGATTTTCCCCTGGGCCCTCCGGCTCTGAGCTGTGCAGCATATTCTCCTGCTCCTCTCTCTCGTCTCCAACCTCTGGGCAGAGACTCTGGCCATGGTGCTGAAGGCGTCCACGGCCTCTATAGGGGCTTGGACCTGTGGAGGTGAGCGAACTACTCATCTCAGGATTTGTGAGGGCAGAGGAAAACTACCCCAATTGAGCACCTACTATGTACCAAGTTTTCTGCTGTTCACTTTACATGTATTGTCACAGTGATTGATCACAGTATCCCTTGGAGGAAGAGAATATCATGGGGAAACTGAGTTTCAGGAGCTGTGGGTCCTACAACTTTCAGGAAGCAGAAAATTGCTCTCCTGACTTTGGGTTTCAAGTAGTCCTGGTTCCCAGAGATGGTCCTGGGACAATTAAGGGCAGCTGAAAAAACAGTGACATGCAGAAATGGTTGATGAAACTGTGAAGGAACGTCTGTTGGCATTGGTTCTGAGCCTGCGGCCAGAGATGAATGATTGAAACACCAGGCTTGTTAAAGCGAGAGCACGTTTGATTTCTCTCCCCTGCACTGCATGCGATTTCGCTGGAGGGAAGTTAGCAATCAGCTAATTGACATTGAATTAACCATGAAACTCAGCCCGTGCCTTCTCTCTGAAGCGCTCTCCAGCAAGACTTTATCAAGGCTTTGAATTATTGATTATTACTTATAGCTCTGATGGGGTGATTTCCTTTTATTTGTTTTCATGTTGGGTGTCCTTCATAAGTGTCCCTGAGAGTGGGAGGCACCAGACAGTAGAGCTTCTTACCAGAGGAGCGGAGGGGAGGGGGCTGAGTCCAGGGAGGACAGGTCTGGACATCCATCCTGCCCCAGAGAAATAAACCTGTATTTGTTAAACTGTGGAGATTTTGTGTTTTGTTTTTGCTGCTGTTACCGTAGCAAAGCTTAGCTTAACCTGACTAATAGGGGTGCTGGGGGTTGAGGTCCTTCGTGATACGTCATGATACCAAGTTTAGTGTCTGAATGAGCTGTGTTCCTCACCCCTGCCATCTAAACTCTACTGTAAGGGCTCGTATTGGATGTCTATTTCAACTTCCTCAGATACTGAATTCTTCCACACTATCCAAACCAAATGGCTTTCTGTGCTCCGCTTGCATATTCTTGGGACAGGGAGTCTTTTCAAAAATGCTCATCTCTGACTGCCCCCCCTTGGCAGTGCCCATGTAATTGCCCACTGGTTTGGGCTCTGTGCCATGGAGCCCCACAAGGTAGTTTTATTCTTTTTGTCTTATCACAGCCTTTCAAGAATCTGGAATTAGATATCTGAGTCCTTTCCTCTTCCAGGCCAAATATCTTTTTGACTCTTCCTCACACAGCTAGATTTCAAGTCCTCTCTTCAACTTGGTCTCTTTTGTTGGGAATCCAATGTGTCTGGGAGTCTCTGAAAATACCTCAAAAATGGATATAGCACTTCAGATATGACTTGAGAATGGTAGATTTGAACAGAACTATCACCTTCTTCAGGTTGGATATTAGACCTTTAATGATGTAGCCTGCCTAGGATGAATAGCTTCATTCTATGCCACACACATTTACTTCTTATAGAATTCATGTGCTCTTCATATTTCCCAGCTTCCTTGAGGCCAGATGAGGCCATGTGAACAATCTGACCAGTGGTCTGTGAACTGAAGTTATATGTGATACTCTGGAATGAAATATTTAAGAGCCAATGAGTGACATTCCAGCTCTTTTTGATTGCTGTGGTGACCTGGAAGCCATGTGTGCTCCAGATGGTATTGCTATAAGACATAAACAGCCTGGATCTCTGAGTCACCACAGGAAAGGGAGCTGTCCTGAAGAGGTGCTGGACCCACCGTGGACTTTTTATGAGCAGAAATAAACTTCCATGTGTTAAGTCACTGACATTTTTACTGTAGTGGTTGCTGTTACTGTAGCACAGCCTAGCCAAAGCTGACTAACAGGCCATCATGCTGCTCGCTCACATTGGGCTTGAAGTCTCTCTCATTACCTACGAAACACCTCAGGGGAAGCCCATCCCTCTTTAACTAGAGCTTGTAGTAATTCTTATTTATCGACTTTGAGCTCCTTAAGTTTTGTGAGCATGTTTTATTCTTTGTATTTCTCCCAGTCTGGTCAGCCACGCAGAGAGCATTAATCTTGGCAGAAGGAAGAGAGTAAGAAAAGGTACTCTGGGCCCGTCAAAATGGAGGCAGAAAATATCCTCTTTGGAATGAGGCAGTGTGGACTCAAATCTCTACTTCACTTCCCTCACTGACCAGCTGTTTGCCACTTGGCTAGTTACCTATTCTCTATGAGTTTCTATCAAATGGAGATAGTAGTCTCAGTCTTTCAGGATTGGAGAATGTAGGAATATATTTTATAAAAAGTGCCTGGCACATAATTTTTGTTGTAAATAAGGACCAAATATCATCATCATTGTCCTCATCAGTGGGATCAGGGGCAGTCTTGCCCCATCCATCCAGGTGGGAAGAAGAGAAGAGGGTCATTCAGGAAGGGTCTCCACATCACGGTGGTCACAGGTGGAGGATTTCACAGACGTAGGATCAAGGAGACCCTCGCAGGTTCAGGGCCAGACATTCTGGCCCAGCCCGGTGGCAGCATTCCTTCAAGGTTGCTCACACCCCCCAGGTCTCCCTCTCCTTTCTCACTGGACTTTCACTCAACAGTCATGTTTGGCCTAAGGTGCAGCTTGTCACATCTGTGTGGTTGGTTCCTCTAGTACAAGTTCAGTTTGCTTCCGGGAGAAACTTGGCCAAGGTGATAGGTTAGTGAGGAATCGTGTCACTCTGCTGGCAGGGGTTCAGTGTGCAGGGGAGGGTAGGTGGCCTCTGGACAGATGCTACATTAGAGATGGACAGCATGCATGGGCAGATGTCATCTAAAGATGATGGTGCACCGTACACAGGTCACCCCAGAAAAATGTCCCTGTGCCAATGCACACCATTTTGTGTGCCTCATGTCACTGCGGAAGAAGAGAAGAGAGGGAGCTTATATTTTTTTGAGCTGTATATCCAAGCTTTTTTTTTTAAATGTTTTTTTTTAATTAAATTTATTGGGGTGACAATTGTTAGTAAAATTACATAGATTTCAGGTGTACAATTCTGTATTACATCATCTATAAATCCCATTGTGTGTTATATCCAAGTTTTAACTTACATCTAATTTAATTCTTACAATCCCACGAGTTAAGGGTTATTCCCATTTGAGAGAGAAGGCAAATGAGGCTTAGAAAGTGTTTGAGCTGGGACTTGAGTCCAGGTTTGCTTGACTTCAAAGCCTGTCCTCTTTTTGGTCACCGCCTGCCTCCCAAGACTTGTTCTCTGTGTGGTCTTTCGCTGCCCTCCACCTTGACAAATCAGCAGGCACTGTGGTATGTTCTGAGCCCGTTTCCCCTCCGGAAAACAGGGATACTAATAGCACCTACGCCCTAGAGTTGTTCCGAGGATTAGCTGAGGAAACGGTCTCAGGCCATTGAGCACGAGTTAGCATCAATTAGGTGTTAGTAAGGAATGTAGTGATAGCTAACTTGCGTGGGGTACTGTGTCTACGATGTCCCAGGCGTGGCGCTAAGTGCTTGATTCATTTTATTTAACCCTCAAAATGACCCTCGGGATAGGTGTGAGTATGCTTATTTTCAGCTGGGGAAATTGAGGCTTAAGAGAAGTGAAGTGAATTATCCAAGTTCACACACTGAAGAGTGCGTCCTGGTCATCGAGGCTGTGCTGTCTGAGGTCAGAGCCACAGAATACTAATAATTTAGGAATAACTTCCTCGTATTGAGTGGTTATTACCACTCAATGCCAAGCACAGTGCTAATATATGTATATAAACTCTATGAGGCAAGTTCTATAATGAGCGGGGTTTTTCACACAGGAAACTGCAGTGTGGGGGGACCTGAGCGCAGGTTACTGACAGCCCTTGCACTTAGCCACATAAGCACCTGAACATCAGGGAAGACACAGGTATTATATATCCTTCAACTGGGATGTGGTGCTGGGATTAAACATTGTTTGCAAAATACGTACTGAAAACAAAAGGATTCAGCAAGTTTTAAGAGGAAGGGATACATAAAGATGTTAGGCAAAGGCCAACACAAAAAAGGTAGGTGTTGAATTGTTGGCCTTCCAATGGCTCCAGGTGGTCTGGGCAGGTCACAACCAGTTTGATTCAGCTTCATCCCGTCTTGGCCAGCTCCACACATTTTGAGCCGGCCCCAACAGGTCTGGTTTGATTCGAGCCAGCTTGAATTAGTTAGATCTGGTTGCAGCCAGTTGGGATCGGTCTGAACTGGATTGACCTAGTTTAAGTCCGTTTGTCTCTTCAGTTTGACTTTACTCTCAGCCTTAGAGCTTTGATGCTCTGGTTGGATGGCTGTGGTTGGCGCACCAGGTGAGAGAGAATATGTAGGTAGATTATTAACCTTACAGGGGCCGGCCCATGGACCCTTGGGAGTCTGCAGTTGGAAGACCTCAGCTAGTGGGCTCTGGCTTGGCCAACTTTGCTGGAGCACCCCTTCTTCAGTTTCCCTTCCCACTCTGTCCCCCTGAAATCCCCTTCCCATGTGCTCTCTCCCACTGCTTTTCTGTCCTAAAAGTAGACTTTGCCTTCAATTTCTTTCTGAAGGTGCCAACCCAGAGGACCCAAAGGTGCAGATCTAGAGCTGTCCCTGAGCAGTGGGGCTTGTATAGGATGGCAGGGCTCATATGTAGATGGTGCCCCCTGTCATGGGTGACTGAAGAGTGTTTCTCACTTCATTCCCAGGCTTGAAACATGTGATTTGCACCACCACACTGGCAATCCAATTAAACATTGATGTGAGTGGGGGCATGGGGAGGAAGGTGGGCAGAAAGGGCAGATACTGGCTAATGGGATGCCACATTGCATTATCATCCTGCAGGAACCATGTCCCTTCAGGGAATGGCGTGCGCTAAAGGGCATGAGCACCAAACAGGCCTCCGTGGGGAACAGGGCCTCCATGCAGGTTGGACCCCTGCCCTGGGCTTGCTGCTCTGTTCCCAGCTGGACTGGGTGGTGATGGAGCTGCCGGACTGGTCAGACCCAGGAAGAGTCAGAAATTCGGCACCAGCCATCTCCTGGAGCTGACAGTCCCCAGCACCTGCCACCTCCCTCTTCCCTGTGCCATGCCTACGGCTGTGAGTATGTTGGTTAGAGAACAGGGGTGGCCACCTGGTTGGGAATGTGTATCCTTCGAACTAGAAGCAAGTTGTCTAATACACTTACCCACGGGCATGCGGAGGTTCTATAGCAGGCCAGTTCATGCTCCTCCCACAGACCTGTGGGATCCATTCTGTGTATAGAGAGGGAGTAGGGTAGAGAGAAGGAGAGTCTCCTGCCTCCAGGCCAGGGCTTTTCTACCATGTTTTGCACCTCTCTCCCCTGCAATGAAGGCAAACTCTGGTCCCGAGAACTCTTGCTCTAGCTCTCTCCCCAACGGTTCTCCTGCCCGCCACCTCCACCTGCCATGATGCCAGCCACGCCAGGGCTCTTGGGACCCCAGAGGATCCTCTGAGGAGAGATGGGAGCCACAAAGGAAGGGGGTGATGGGCCTTTAAGTGTTAATCAAGGGGGGGGCATCTGAATGGACTGTGTCAGTAGTCCACTTTGTCCTAAGGTCAAAGACTGTGCCCGGGGAACCAACTGAGCCCAGAAACGATGGTGCCCAGCGACTGACTGCTGACCATGCCTAGGGACCGACTGTGCACAGGAACCAGCTCTGTCCAGGAAGTGACCGTGCCTATGGAGTAACTATGCCCAGGGACCCACGGTGCCCAAGGACTGACGGATCCCAGGAACAACTGCCCTTACAGACCTTCTGAGGACTCACTGTGTCTGGGCTAATCTGTGCCCAGGGCCTGACTTTTGTCTCCTCTGATGGCCCGAGGGCTGACTGGACCCAGGGGCTCCCCGTGCCCAGGGACTGATTATGCCAGAGAATGTCTGTGCCCAGGGGCTGACTGGATATAGCCTGACTATGCTGAGACTGTTTCAGGGGTCAGCTGTGTCCGGAGACTAGCACAGACCAGCGACCAACTATGTCTAAGAACAGCTGTGTCTGGCAAACCAGCTGAGCCCAGAGATCGGCCCTGCCCAGGGCTGCACTAGGCCCAAGGATGGACTGTATCTGGAGATCTAAGACCCACTGTACCCAGATACCAGATGTCAGGAGACTGTGCCCAGGGACTATGGGGGTGGGCAGAGACTCTTCTACCTGGAAATAGATTCATGTGCCTGGCATAGGGCTGCCCAGCTGTGTGGTACCATGTCTGGTGTGAGCGTCCCTGGCAGCAGCTCTTCTTCTGGGACAATGGGAGGGGAACCCCTGTCCTCAATGCAGGCAACCTCAGACTCTTCATTTTGCAGCCTGGTGACTAGAGAAGGGGGAGAACACAGAGCTACTGAGCACCTATTATGTGTCAACACATGATTGATTCTTCTTTCCCATTATGTCGTTTCCTCCCAAGGAGGTAGTAGACATCATCCACATTTACAGATGAAAAAACTGAGGTTCACGGAGGTGAAAATTCTTTTCTAGTCTTTCTGACTCCAGAGCTCTTAACCATAAACCATACTCCCCATCGGATCCCTGAGAGGAAGGAGAGATTGGGGCCTCTCCCCATCTTACAGAAGAGGAAACTGAGGAAGGAGCAGACTCGGGCATGTAGCCTGTAGTTGGCAAGTTAAAGCTGCTCATGCTAGTGGCCCTGACTTCTCAGGGAGGAGAAGGGCACTTGGCAGGCCTGGGAGGAAGAGCTTCCTGCGCCGCATTCCTGCTGGCTGTCTTGGAGGCCGTCTGCCTCATCACAAGCCTCCTTTCATGCTGTCCAACAAGGCTGCTTCAGAGCCCGGACTCGGCTGTGCAAACACGCACATCTGGGCTGCTGGCCGGAGCAGGGCAGCGGAACTCCCCCACAGCTGGCCAGCTGCTCCTGACCTTCTGGACAAAGGGATCTTTGGCCCTGTGGGGGCTCCCAGGGAACTTGGGGCTCTGGAGGGTACAGCCCCTACCCAGCCCTCTATAGGGAACAGTCCTCTCTGGCTCGTCATTTTCATCAGTACTGGAACTCTGTCACTGACAGCATTTCCTGCTGAGGGCATGCCCTTCTTCTCCCTCTAGGGCCAACACCCAGCCAAAACAGGGGAAAATAGGACAAAGGCTGCGGGCAGAAAGGGGCAAAGGAACCTCTGAGCAGCCATCCCAGTCTAATCCCCATCCTCTAAGTTCTAAAAAACTTAGAGTTTCATGGAGAAGACACCAATCAAATAATCACAATAAACAACTGTAAATGACAACAAACTCTTACATTGTGTTTTTACAATTCCAGGCACTCTTTTTGATGCTTTACATATTTTAACTCATTTCATCCTTACCACAACCTGATGAGGGGGATACTGTTATTATTCCCATTTTACAGATTAGGCCATTGAGGCACACAGAGGTTAGGTGACTTGCCCAAGGCTTCACAGCTCATAAGTGGCAGAGCCAGAATTTGAACTCAGGTAGTGGACATTCTTAACACTGATGTACATTTACAAACTACTATAAAGGCTGTGATGGGGAAGTGGCAGTGGGGAGTGGGGAAGTCACTGGGGAGGGAGATAGGGTTTAGGGAAAATCACTTTGGCTGCTGGGTGGAGGGCAAATCTTAGGGTCTAGATTGGAGGCTGTCACGAGAGTATTGGTGAGAGATGATGGCGAGGCGGTCTGGATTAGGGCAAGGCTGTGGGCACGGGGAAAAGAAGATGAGTTTGGGAGAGATGTAGCATCTAGAATGGTGGTACCTGGCTGTTGAGTGGGTATGAGGGTGAGCGTGAAGGTGGAGTTGAGGACTTTACCCTGTGTTTGGGGAGTGAGCCCCATGTGTCCCAGGTGCCCTCTTCACGTGCCTGGCAGGACCATCTTGGTTTTCTAGGAGGAGAGTTGGCCTGTGGGGCATATTTGGGGTCTTCCATTGATGTGGTGCCCCCACTGCCAGCAGCAACCCCGAGGGCTCAGGGGGGAGAGAAGATCAGTGGTGCAGCAGAGGAAGCCCCCAAATTAGGCATCAAACACGGATTCATTCTCTGGCAAGAGGTGAGACTTTGGGAGAATCACCTATGTCTCAGGACCTCAATTTCTTCTGAAATTGAGGAAATGAGGCCTCTCTTGCAGGGCTGTGTAAGACAATGGATGGGAACGTGGGCTGCGAAGAGAAAAGGCTGAGGAGCTATTCGCTGCTGTTGTTTAACAGCATCATTTGAGGCTCCTTTCCATGTGACAGGGAGGACTCTAGAGGCCTGGACACTTGTCTCTAAGGTGTCCTGTGATGCTGGACATGCCTTCTGCTCTGAGCCTCTGCCTCCTGCTCCCCTACGGGAGGTAGAAGATACAGGGCTGTTCTGCCAGGCCGGTGGAGACAGCACTACTGCCTGAGTTTAGCACCTGGAATGGAGCTGGCCAGAAACGACATCTCTTGTTCATTCTAGTTCATTTTTCATCTAACAAACATTTAATTGAACATCTACTAGGTGACAGACCCTGTCCAGAGTGCTACAACCTTAGGATGAAACGAGGTCAGCAAAATACCCCCAAAGCTCACTTTTCAGTGGGGGCGGTGGATCGTACCGAGTAAAACAAGTTAACAAAGAGGACTGGAACTACCAGCTGTGTTATGAAGACAAAAACCGCCAGTGATATAAGAGGGCCACAGGGAAGCTGAGGTCTGGCTGCTGAGACGAAGCCAGACTAGAGAAGCTTAGGTGACTAGTGAAAGAGGAGTGTGGTAATACAGGCATCCAGAGGTAGGAGAGAAGCCAGCTCAGAGGGCTTTGCAGGCCCTTTTAAGGAGTGTGAACTTTATTCTAAGAGCGATGGGAAGCCTTTGAAAGGATTAAAGCCGGGGCATGACATAATCCGATGCACTGGTTTAAAAGGTTACTTCGGTTGCTGTGCAGAGAATGGATTGAATGGAGGAAAGAAATGTGATGGCTCCCACTCCTAGTTCCCTCCACCCCCACCCCGCCCAGAGGACCACCCCTCTGTCAGCTGAGGCATTACCCAATCTCCACAATCCCTCATCCCTCTTCCAGACCAGGGGCTCCAGATGTGCATGGCCCCCAGAGAGCAGCAAGGCACCTGAGGCAGAGGACTGGCTGGCTGCCTCCTGCAGGCTGGGCTGGAAGGTGGCAGGGGGGACCCAAGTGCAGGGCCAGTGGGCGTGAGCATGGCTGACCAGTCTGCTTCCACCCACCATGCAGGGCGGGGGGGGTGGGGGAGGGGGTGGGGGTGGGGGGGCCCACCCACATCCCCACCCCCACCCCCACCCCGCATGGGGCTTTTGAATTAGAAAGTCTTAACTTTTTCTTTTAAATGGCAGCTCTGTGTACTGTACATGGTAATTAATACATTAGCATTTATGCAAAATACCATCACAGCCAGGCTGGTATGTCAGCTGCCTTCCTGAGCTGCAAAAATGTGAGCGCCCCGAGGTACCTCAGACAGGCCCCCGCCCCTAGCAGACAGCTCGGTTTGACCTGCACCATTCCCTAACGTGTCTCAGGGAGCATGTCTGCATGTACATATCTGTGTACACCGGCCAGTGTATATGCTTTTTCTTGTGAGGGTTTGTGGGTATGCATGTGTCTTTGTGTGTGCATGTCTGTGTTCATATGAGTGTGTCTCTGTGTGTGTGTGTGCCTGTGTGCTAGTCTGGGCATGAACGCATGTGAGTATGGTTTTATATATGCACATTGCTGAACCTGTGTGTGTGTACTTCTCCGTATGCCCATGTGCATGTCTGCGGGTCTGTGTTTGTGACTGGGTATGTGTGCATGAGTGTGTGTGTCTGTGCCTGTCTCTATGCACTTATGTACATGTGCCTGGTACATGTCTGTGTGTGTTGGTATGCATCCGTGTGGGTTATGCATGCATGTGCATATAAGCACAAATATGTAAGTTCATGGTTATATGTGTACATCAGTGGGCACTCACATGTAAGTGCCGATATGTAGGTCATTAGGTACGTCTGTGGGGTCTGCTCTTCATGTATGTGCATCTGTTATCAGTAAGACTGTGTGTGTTTCTGTATGTGTTTGGATATACCCCGTGCCTTCCTTTGGATGTGAGTGTGTGTGTGTATGAGATGCTTGCTTGCTAGAGTGGTTCTGGAATGGAGTTGTAACGCAGCGGAAAGAACAGCCCACTGGAAACAATGACATCTGGGTCAAACCCTGCCTCCACCCCTTGATAGCTCTGCGACCTTGGGACAGTCTCTCCACCTCTTTGCGCCTCAGTTTCCTCCTCTGTAAAATGGGACTGATGAAATCTACCCTTCCCATAACAACAATAATAAATATCCATTGGGCATTGGACACCCTGCTGAGGAGCTCACAGTGCAATGGGGGAGATGCACCCACAAACAGGTAGTGACCAGAGAGGTTAATATGGTGATGGCACAGGGTGCTTCGAGGACCGTCATTTAACTCCGAGTAGTTGACAGGGGTGGGGGAGAATTGGGGACAGCTTCTCTGAGGAGGCGATTCTAGAGTGGAATCTTGGAGGATGAGTAGGAATTAGCCAGAGGGAGAAGCTGAGACGAGGGAGCCCGAGGAGGGAGTGCAGACATGAGCTGTGGAGCTGTGCAACTGCCTGGCCCAACCAGAGAGGCTGGAGACTAGGAGTGAGTGGCAGGAAAGGGCAGGTTGGAGTGGGGGCCGGGCCGCTGGAGTAGGTCATCCAGGGCCCGTATATCAGGGGCAGTGGGGAGCCGGTGAAGGCCTTTAAGAAGGAGAGAGTCAGGATCAGAGCAGAAACATCACTCTGCCTTCTGCAGGGAAGTGGGACAGAGGCCGTATCACAAAAGATCTAGAGTGTCAGGCTAAGGGGCTTAGATCCCCCCCCCCCCCCCCCCCCCCCCCGCCGTGGGCAATGTGAAGCCATAGAAGGCCTTTAAGCAGAGGAATGGCTGGGGAGTTTGTATTTTATAGAAATCAGGCTGCGTACTGAGTACTGGATCCTGACTGAGGGAGGCCAGGGCTAAGGACAGGGAGGCCAGCGATGGGGTGTTTGGTGGCTTAGTTTGGGGTAATGACTGTGCTGCCACACCTCTTGGGTGTATCTTAGGAAGGGTGCATCAAGCCTTTTTAAATGAAGGCATGCACAGAGCAGGCAGCGGGAACCCTGGTTTCGACCCTGTGCCCTGCCATTATCTTGCTGTGTAACCTTAGTGTGGCCAAGTCTCTTAGCTTCTAGGGCTTTAGGTGGTAGTTGGGTAAGGAGACCCGCAGGAGGTGATCCACGCAGAAAGAGGGGGGGACGTTGGGAAGGACTTTGCTTCCCTCACCTCCTTGGGGAAGAGTCCCCTCGGGGCACAGGAGGCCCGGCAATGGGGGCAGCAGCCTTCCTCCTTTCCTCTTGTGGACAGGAGGGTGAGGACAGGGCAAGGACAAGCTCATGTATTTTCATGCCGTGGCCTCACACTCAGCCCCATAGTCCCAGCTCACAGAGGCTGGGAGGCTGCTCTGGGGTGGGCCAACCCCGCCTGCAAGCAGACACTCCGCTATTGTTCAAAATGGAATTGGTCCCAGGAAGCTTGGAGCCTGTAAAACCGCTATGAATTTTGCAAAACAGCTCTGAGGCGGTAAAGCATGTCAGAAGAATCGAATGCGGAAATCCTTATTTAGAAGCTCCACTCTGGACAGGCAGGCGGTGCGTGGAGAAAGGATGGGGCAGGGGCTGTGGCCCTAAATGTCCCTCCCCTGTAGCCCACACAAAGGGGAGACAGCCCTGCAGCTGATGGAGCCCCAGCTCTGTCTGATTTGCCTGGCCTCAGGCTGGACCCCTCACAAGGCACCCCCCATCCTTTCCCAATGTACCTATATTTTTCTTTCTTTTGAAAGCAGCTTTATCATTTTGTAAAAAAAGGATACATATGCTCATTGCAAAAAATTCAGACAATATGGAAAAGTTCAAAGAAAAATGTAAAAATCACCTCGGATTTCACCATCCAGAGATAACCACATAACATTTTGGTGAACGTCCTTCCAGACTTCTCTCTGTGCATAAATATACACAAATAGATTCCACGTATGCAATTCTACCCTGAGTGAGATCTGTCGACACGTCCTGTTCTGTCACCTGCCCCCCCAACCCCCAACTCAGCAATATGTCATGGATATCCTCCATGTCAATACATATAGATCCACCTCATAGTTTTAATGCCTGCGCTATATGTGTGAATAAACCTCACTTTACTTACCCAGTCCCCAGCTGATGGTGATACGTGTTTTCCTAATTGTTTTGCTCTTATAAACATCCCTGCAATGAACAGCTATGTGCATATATCTTCGTGCATTCATTCATTCATTCATTCATGCCACAAATGTTTATAGAGTCCATCCTACATACCATGAGCCCAGTGCCAGGCTGGGGATAGAAACGGTGAATGAAACAACACGGTCAGTGCTTGCTTTTAGAGTTTATGATATAGTGGGAGACAGGACACCCAGCCACTGTCAGCAGGGCAAACAGCAACTTTTGCAATGGGTTTATGTCTTAAGCACTTACACAAATCACTATCCAATTAGCAGGTGATACGGAATAAACAGAGTATGAAGGAAAATTACTCATAGTAGGAAGGACAGGTATAGACTATGAGAGGGGAAGAGCAGAGCAGGTAACTTACCCTTGGGAGGCAGGAAGGGCTTCTCTGAGGAGGTGACATTCAAGTTGAAAGATGAATGGGCAAGAGGCAGGGTCAGGGGATGATGGGTGGGTGTGGAAGGGAACAGCAAGAGTTCACTTGGAGTGGTTTTTTCAATGACCAACATACAGAAAATTCCTAAAAATGGAGCTGTGGAGTCAGAGGGCAAGCAGAGTTTGCATTTTGTCGCATATTGTAAATTGCTTTCCACGAAGGTTTTACTAATTTACAATCCCATAAAAGGTAAGTGGTGGGGTTGTCGCGCAGATTCAGTAAGAGTGGGCACCGAGGGTTAAGCATCGCGCTCGCTTGCGTACAGGAAGCGAGCTGGTCGCTGCTGTTGCCATTATTATTATAATTATCTTTGCCAATCTAATCAGTGAAAAATGATATCTCATCTTTGTTTTTAACCAATGTGTCTTTTTTTTCCAACTCTGCAGGAAATTGAGCTTTTGGAGGTGGGGAAAGGAACTATTTTTCTTAAGCCACCTTTGTCAGACGCCTTCCTGTGCCTCTTGGAGAGGCAGGAAATGTCCAGGGGCCCTGGCTCACAATCCCCTTCACTCAGCAAAGCCCCTGGGACTTAGAGGTGACTCCAAATCCCGTATGGCTCTGGGTTTCCAAAGGCAGGTGCCAGTCAGAGAGGAGGGTGGTTTGGAACCTGTGTAGGATGGGTGTCACGCCTGTGGGGAGGGGTCAGTGGGGGGGGGGCCTGGAGGCAGAATCCACATGCCATTAGGAGTGCTTAGAGATCCCAGGTGCTCCTGGGTGATATTAATGCAGCTGTATGAATACTAACAGCGTGCCCATTAATATTAATGACAATAATAAACAAGTGTGAGGATTGTTTTTAAAGAGGACTGCTGCTCCAGTTGTTGCCCCCCTTCTTGAAGAAGCTTCTAAGGGTTTTGGCTTCCCTCTCCCCGGACCTCGTGCATGAGTCTGTGGCATCCGCCTGACCTCTGCCTGGGCAGGGACTGAGCCAAAGGGTACTTCCAGCACTTTGGATTGAAGGGGAATCAATGCAGGAAACCCCAAGTTTCTGTGCGAGGCGGCGCTCCGGAGGGATGTGAACCGTGGGGGGCAAGGAGGGATGAATTGGCTTGTGTTTGGGCAGCCAGCTGTGAAGACTCCACTTCTGACCCTCTTGGGCATAAGGCCCAGCCAGCTACATCCCCAGAGGAGCGTGGGCAGGGGGCTTGCAAGGGGCCAATCTCTTGCAAAGGTGGCTGGAGGAATTACCCTGCTAAAGTGGTCATGAATTATAGAAAGGAAGAGGGGGGAGGAAGGCCCAGAATATCATATGTGTAAATAACCCAGAGTGGCGGCCAGACATAAAAGCCAGCCACCAAGCTCTTGTACCCACAGCGTCCCTTCTCCTCCCGACCCACTCGTGCCAAGTACCACAGCGAGTCACTTACAACCTCCTTCTTCAAAGGATTTGTTAATAAGTCAATGACGGAACATCTAAAGGGGAAAAATATTTCTCTTTATAGTTGGAGATAATTGTCCCAGGAAAAAAAAAAACAACAAACCTTTAATTACAACTCACATGGAGAAAGCTTGATTTGTGGGCAGAGCCCAAATGCTGAGGAGCTGGATGTAAAATATTTGTAATATTTAGGGAACCTAGAGTTTTACATAAAAGTAAACAGCATTGCCTGAAGGCACAATTTCCAGCAACACAATAAAATGTGCAGTGAATTTATGGCGGCCATCCATTAGCTCTTACCAAGGCAACGTCGCCCCTATCTGTCGTCCATCATTATAATAGAGGGTTAATGCACCGAATTTACATAAAAAAGTCATATTGTCTGCATGAATTATTTACACTCGAAGCTGTTTTTACAGCTTGGTTTCAAGCTGGATTCTGGGAGAGATTCTGCCAGTAAATTACTCTGTGGAGACCTGGTTCTGTAACTGCGCGCGGAGCCAGCAATGAAAAGAAAGGAAAATGGGCAGGCCCTGGCGGGTCGTTGGTGCTGACGCCTCTGGGGTGGGGGCTGGTGGCAGCGGTGGAGGCTGTAGGAGGCTGTCGGACCTTGCTGTGCATGGGGCTCCGTCTCTGGGCCCCGGGGTTTCACGGGTGCTGCCCAGCGACCCATGCGGGCAAAGCTGGTTTGGGCCCCTGGAACCACAGCGATTTCCAGAGGTGTCCAAGGGTTCTTGGTGGCTGAAGTCAGAGGTCTTTTAGGGATCAGGGTCCTAGACAGGGAGAGGAGCGACCGTGTTTGTTGGAGCAGGGCCTAGCTTAGCAGTGTGACGATTACAACCTCCTCATCCCCATTGTACAGATGGAAAGACTGAGACCTCAAGAAGCACCTACTCAGGAAGCAGGAAGCCATTCATCTCAGGAGAGCCTGGGGAATATGGGATGTACATACACTTCAGACTTGGGGGGAGTGAAGCTGGGATACGGCTTCCTTGGGAGGATATACGGAGAATCCGAATGTCTCCCATCTCAGCCTTTGTGTTTTCTAGGGCTTTTAGTGAATTGGAGCTAGTTTTAGTGGTTAGGATGGGGATGAGCTGTTTTGTGGCACTGGGTTCTTAAATTGTCTTTCCTTTAGGGTTTGGGGTACTGGGGAGAACTGCTTCTGCTAACAGGTGATGTTGAAGTTATGGGAGGCTGATCATGCAATGAAAACCCACCTGGATTTTTAATTCCGTGCTAGCTGCGTGGCCTTGGGCAAGCCGCCTAGCATCTAAGGGCTGTTTCCTCATTTATAAAATGGGGTTTCTAATCCTGACTCGCCCAGCCTGTCCCTGCAAGTGAGGAGAGCCTCAAAGGTGATAACGTGCTCTAGGAGGTGTGTGATGTGTTATAAGCAAGGCCACAAGTGACGGGTCAGCAGAGGGAAGCCTTGAGGTTAGGGCTGATCGGAGAACTTGAAAAGTGCAAGACAGACAGATGGAAGGAGAAGGCCAGACAGTCAGACACAAAGAGCTAAAGAATCCCAGACAGAGAGCTAAGGAGAGACAAAGAGCAAACACACATAAACAAAGAGACAGGGAGAGAGATGGAGAGGAGGAAGAGGTGACTGTTACAGGGAGAAGAGTCAGGTCAACTCAGGCTGCCGAAGGTCTGACTTCCTGGAGTCTTGAGGATGTTTTCCTGGTCAGTAAAGAGGTTGGCAGGGTGGGGTCTGCCCTGGGGCCAGGGTTACCTCTTGCCTGGACCCCCTCTCTCCATCCAGGCCAAGAAGTGCCTGGGCTTCTTTCTGGCCCATGGTTCCTGCCTCCTCTCCCTCTGCTTTTCTACAGCACAAGGAAGCCTGAGTGGGATGCCCGGCTCCTTCCTTCCCCCCACCCCCAGCACCTGGGACGGGCATGTGATTGTCGCTGCTGCACTCTGGGTCTCCCACTCCTGGAGCAGTCACAGCAGGTCCCAGGGGCCTGGAGACAACAAATGATTCCCCGCTGACTGGTTGCTGGCTGCCTCCTGCCTGCCAGCCCATTCTGCTGCACACGGCAGATAACCATGTAAGGCCAGGGAACCCCTCCTGCCCGCGATGGTGTGATTTAAACCTGAACTTCGCTTTGCTTTCATCCCCCGGAGAAGCAAGATTTAGATAATAAATTTCCCTGTCTTCCTGGGAGCATGCACACACGTGCACAGACACACACCTGCACACTTACATAAAGGTCCTCACACATTGCAAACTCCCCATGCACGACTACTTGCACAGAAACGTGTCCACCCCATTTGCGACCCACATGTGTACACGTTCACATATGATGCATCTGTATGCATACACATGCCATCCAGGGACCTCACAGCCACAGGTTAGGGCAGGAGGAAAACGTGGTGGTGGCCGGAACAGCTGGGGCCTGTGGGGTGGGTGGGAGGGGTCAAGTGGACAAGCAAGGCTGAAGTTGCAAGAAGCTCTCCAAATCTCACCCCTCCTTGTTGCCTTGAAGAGAGGAATGAGGGTTGTGTCTTTGTGTGAATATGTGTGTCTGTGTGTGTGTGTGTCCTGGTGCCCAAGTCTGTGCCTATCTGTGGGTGTTCACAAGTGTGGGTGCCTTTGTTGGGTTCTGAGGCTGACAGTCTGTGGAGAGGGGAGAGAGTGATGTATTGTGAAGAACTCGGGACTGGAGTCATGCCCACCGTGCCGCTGGCCTGCTGTTGGCCTCGCGGGAGCTGGTGCCCCTCTCTGGTCTTCAGTTCCTTCTAGCAGCTGAGGGTCCCGCCAGTTCTGACTTTATAGTCTCTCTCTGTGACCTGGAGGATGTGTTTCTCTGAGGTCTGAGTGAACTGCGCTTGTATGTGTGTGTGTGTCTTTGTGCTGAGTACATGGTTGTGTGCATGCTCGTGCCATGGCGTGTTGTGTGTTTGCGTGAGTGTACTTTGCAAAGCAGACAGGATGCCCGTGTGCCTATGTTTGAATTGTGAGTCCACGTTCAGTCTAGTGTGTGTATGTGTGACGGTGAGTTTGGGAAATAATTTGTGGGTGTGCTTTGCTTAGTGGAAGAATTTGAGGGTGAGGACGTGAGGCCATCCTTGCTTAAAATTGCACCGCTCCCCTCTTTTTACTCCTTGGATTTAATCTTCTCCATAACATTGATCACCATTGAGCACACTATCTATTTATTAGAGTAGCCCCCTCTTATCCGAGGGGGATATGTTCCGAGACCCCCAGTGGATGCCTGAAACTGCAGATAGTACTGAACCCTATATGTACTATGTTTTTTCCTATATGTACATGCATACATACACTTTATGGCTTCTCTGTGGCATATCCAAATTGCCAGCATCATTACTCCTGGGCTTTGGGGCCATTATTAAGTAAAATAAGGGTGACTTGCACACAAACACTGTGATACCACCAGTCGATGTGAGAACCGAGATGGCTACTAAGTGATGAATGGGCAGGTAGTGCATGCAGTGTGGATACATCGGACAAAGGATGATTCATGAGATTTCATCACACTACTCAAAACAGCATGCAATGTAAAACTTATACATTGTTTATTTCTGGAATGTTCCATTTAATGTTTTCAGCTCTCCATTGGCCGTGGGTAGCTGAAACTGCGGATAAGGGGGGCACTACCATATTTTGTTTATGGCTTCCCTCTCCCTTACCAGAACATAAACCATACAAGGGCAGGAATTTTAGCTGTGTTGTTCATGTCTGTATCCCCATTATTAGAACAACCTCTGGCACACAGTGGCATTGTGGATGTTCAATAAATATTTATTGAATGAATGAATAACTTTATCACCTTCTTCAAGAGTTCCCTTAAGTGTCACTTTCCCCTCTCCTGAAAATATTGTTAATCATAAAGGACCATGTGTGAACCAGGAGGAGTGGCTATCACCAAGGTGCAGAAAAAGTATGGGAACAAGGTGAAACGAAAAGTTACACTTTAAGACAGGAGTGTTGCTTATCTTTCTTTCCAGGAGCAGTTTTGATGAAGTTCTGAGGGTGGGAGAACAGATTTTAAAGTGACAGGAAGGGAGGTGGAGAAGACGGAGCAAAGACAGTGGGTTTAAACAGTATTTGGAGGAAGAGGAAGAAACGTATTAGCTGAAGAGGCAGTGAAGGTCCATGATTGCTCCACGACCTTGGTGACATTTATCAACCTTCCTGTCAGGACTGTGCCAGGTTCATGGCATTTGGTAGCTTAAGTAGGTCTTTGGGTGTATGTGACAGGGAGTACCGTGTCTCCCCGAAAATAAGACGGGGTCTCATATTAATTTTTGCTCCAAAAGACTCATTAGGGCTTATGTTCAGGGGATGTCATCCTGACAAATCATGCTAGGGCTGATTTTCCGGGTAGCTCTTATTTTTGGGGAAACACGGTATCTAACTTAAGGTAGGAATTAAGGTTAATGGAAAAATGTCTAGACCTGTGCTGTCCGCTACCAGAGCCGCTGGCCATACATACGTGGCTTTTGAGCACTTTAAGTGCCACTTTCTTAATGAAACCCCAACCACCCTATTTTAATTGCTACCTGGCCCCTCCCAAGCATTTCAATTCCCCTTATCTTGTTCTAATTTTTCTTTTGCCCTCATCACTTTCTAATTACTAATTTAAGTTTATTTTTCACTGTTGGTTTCCCTATTAGAATGAAAGACCTCACAAGGGGTGGAAACTTTGTCTGGTTTGACCCCTGATGTGTCCCACATACCTAGAAGTGTGCCTGGCATGCAGCAGGTGCTTAATCAATACTTAATGAATCAGTGGATGATGCTATCTGTGGAGTGAGGGTATGAGTGGACTTGTGAGTGTTTGTCTTGGTGTGAATGGGCTTGTAAGGTGAGCGTTCATGGGGGTGTGACTGTCATGGGCTGTGTTTTGATTGTGGGGCAAGTGAGTTAGGAAGGAGGGTGAGCTTGCTCCAAGCCTCTGTTCTCTGGGCCTGAGGGGAGCAGTTGTCTGATAGGAGCTTCAGGTTTTGGGCACCCTGCCTGGACATTGTTAAGGGTTTACAAACAGACCCACCGATGGCTTCCTCTAGAATCGCTAGGAATCCTTTCCTTGAGAAGCTGTTCCCTTGGTGGCCATGGGCCTGAGCCCAAGCCCTGGCAGCTTCCTGGGTCCATTCCCTCTTTACCCCAAGTTTAGGGAATTCCTTCAACCTGCAGCCCAGTCTGACCCCTAGGCTGGGAGGAGTCAGGGGAAGGGTGAAGACCGGTGGTCAGTGCTGGAGGACAGCCATGCTGAGTGGCTGGACTCAGCATCCAGATAGTCTGGACACATGGCTAAGGGGAGGGGCCTTGAAATGTCCCTTGGGCAGGTGGGGATCCTGGCAATTGGGGGTCTAGGACGCAGCAGACAGTTCAGAGGCATCAGGGTTGGGCAGCAGGCGGCTGGGTTCTGATGAAGGGCTGGGGAGGAGGGTCCCAGCTGGGGGAGCTTAGGACATGTATGTGGAGACCAGCCCACTGATCCCCGTCTTCAGGGAGCAATGGGGTCTGTGCCTTAGTCAGTCCCTTTGTATGTGAAAGTGGTGGGCACACAGCTGCTGGGAGGTGGAGGCGAGTGACCATCCCTCTGGATGACAGTTGGGACTCAAAATGTGCTCAACTGAGTGAACTTTGGTCTGAGGCCCAAGAGGTAAGTGCAGTAGGGGCCAGAGACAAAGTGCCCCCTTTAGGCCAGCATTTGGGAAACGCTGCCTAACGCTGCGAGTGCGGTGTTCAGGGCCAGAGTTCTCCTTAGCTTTTTCAGTTTTCAGCTGTGTGAACTTGGAAAGGTTATTTAACCTCTCTGAGCCTTATTTTCCTCACAGGTAAAATGGAAACACGTTTTATTTCATAGTGGGATTGAAAGGATTAAGCTGTTATTACTCGTGTTATTATTCTATTTAAAAAACTGCACAGATCCAGGAAGAGAAGACTGCCTTGACAGGAATTCACATAATAAGATTCAGGGTTTGGGCTGACCTCGAATGAATGCCTAGTGTGGATGGTGAAATCTGTGACACTTAGAGAAGAAAGTGGTGATCTCTGGAGCCAACATGGATTCACCAAGACCAGATGAATCTTTTAGATGCTTGACAGCTTAATGACTGGTGGATGAAGAAAATGAGCTAGTGTGAAGTGGAGCAGAATCTGTTTAATGAGCACCTACTGTGGGCCAGGTACTTTAATACATGGTCTTACTTAATCTTTACAAGCTTGTGCACTAGATGCAACAGTCTCATTTTGCAGATGAGCAACTGAGTCTCTGGAAGGTAAGTGGCTTGCCCAAGACCAATGGAGCTGAGATTCAAGCCTGGATCTGTCTGATCCTTTCTGCCACAGCACACTGTCTCCTAAGACATAGGATCGGGTCTCTCGTGACTCTTGAAGACATGATTGACGGCTGTGAGGGTACAGAGGGGGCTCCCATCTGGCTGAACAACAGCCACGAAATGTTCTACGTGGAGCCAGGTCAGTCTGTGAAGGTCTTTAGAGGTTGCTGTAGGGCTCTGCCTCCTACCTTGTTCTGACCAACAGATGCCAAGGATCCAGAAGAAGACATAAAGGGTGCAGGCCCATAACAGTAGGTGGTGGTACAACAGAATAAGGACAGAGGAAAGGTCAACTAGCAGAATCAGGATCCAGAAGGATCACAATAGGCTGGAGTGACTATGTGGCATGATGAAATACTGATGAAACGTCATAGGGATAAATGCTGAGGCCCATCTTGACTACAGGAAAAATTGTAGAGAGGAGCAGCAGCTCATGAGAAAGGGATTTAGGAGTTTAAGGGCCAGTAAGTTCAGTGTGAGTCAGTGGGCTACATTAATAGAGGTATGGGGTTTGGGACAAGGGAGGGGGACCACCATCCTGACCTGGCCTGCTCTCTGCCCTGGGGTGGTAACTATTGTACATATTTGAAGGTCATGTGCTTCCCACCCCCTGTTTTTACTCTGTTTTTTTGGGGGAGGGAGTTCTTTGAGGGGCAGGGCCCTTCTGGAGTTTGACCCTTGGATTCCATCCAGAGTAGCCCTCCGAAATGACACCTCTGAAGGAGAGAAAGAGGCTGCAGAGTTTCTGAACTGTTGTTTGAGCAGCAAGTCCTGGATCTGATCTTTATGCCACATTGACCTCATTTGAGGGAGAGGAAAGCACTGGTTCTTGACTGTTCTGGAATTGGGAGAGGTCCTGGTCCCCGTGGCCTCTGGCCAGCTATATCCACCGCCCCCCCAGCTGTCTCCTTCCCTCCTCAGAGCCCTGATTTTGGTGGTCAGTGGTTTGCCAGGGCCTGGCAGGGCTGCTTCTCCTATGCTGGAGGCAGGTAGCAACAGAGAGCCTTGCAGTTGCTCAGAGTGCTTGAGCTGGGATGTCACCTGCCAAGCTGAATGCAGCGCAGGAAGCGCCTGGCTCAAAGACGTACTGTTTAATTTGGAGGTTCTGTTCCACTCTGAAATGCACTTCTTCTGGCAGCTGCAGTGAAGTGAAGCTGTTGAGCTTCCCTCTCTCATGCCAGAATCACAGCCACTTTTTCCTGAGAAAGAAGTGGGGCTGCAGATAGTTTTACTCATTAAATTCTTCTTTTCCTCTTAGATCTGTTTTTGTAAATTTTTTTTCGCATGAACAGAGAAGTAAAACGGATGATGTTGAAATAAACCAGGCATTTCTGATAAGAAGGTTAAAGCAGATTGTTGGGGGTGGGGAAGGGGGGTTGGATACACCCCACGTTTCTGCACACAGGCTGCTCATAGCCTGTTGAGGATGGGCGTAAGAGAGAGTGTTTATGACTCTGCTCACCTCCCAGCCCACAAGAGCTGTTTCTCCAAGTGTCTTGGCGACTCACCAAGAAAGGCAGTTAAGGGAACTATCATTTATCAAGAGCCTACTAAGTGCTAGGCCTGTGGTATGAGTGAGCTCATTCAGTCCTCATAAAAACCCTGGGGGAGCAGGACTCATTTTATAGATAAGGAAAGTAGAGGCTCAGATGGATTGAGGTAAACCAGTCAGGGGTGTACAGAGCTGGAATTTGAAGCTCCATCTACCTGACCCCAGACGCCACCCTCTTTTTGCTATAGTTTGTTACCCTGAACAGTTCCACATCAAGCTGGGGATGTAAAGGGAGGAGGAGGAGGACGAGAAGAAGAAAGAAGATGAGGAGATATCGGCCATGATATGGATGAGTGGGCATCCTACCTGGCGAGATGGAACAAGACACTGACTGCAGTGAGTGAACTAAGAAACAGCTGCTGGGTTTTGATAAATTTGGGTGATTTGGGGAAGGGTGTGGGGTGTGGATGGGTTTGGTTGGATAACCAGGGTGGACTTCTTGGAGGTGGAGGACCTAGAAGGTGAATGGA
Source organism: Rhinolophus sinicus (assembly GCF_057876585.1). Taxonomy (NCBI): domain Eukaryota; kingdom Metazoa; phylum Chordata; class Mammalia; order Chiroptera; family Rhinolophidae; genus Rhinolophus; species Rhinolophus sinicus. The sequence goes on from NC_142514.1 coordinate 26,547,503, forward strand.
GGTCAGGCAATGGCCTTGCCACAGCATGAGCCAAGGCAGGAGAGGTGAGAGCCTGGCTTGGGTGTGAGGAGGTAAGTCAGGGTGGGGCAGAGATGGTTATGGTGAGAATATATGTGTTGGAGGGGGAGGGCGGGATCAGGTTGGAGTGTGTAATGCAAAGAAAGAGCCCTGGGCTGGGAGGCAGGTGCCTGGTTCTTGTTTTGGCTCTGTCACTGACTTGCTGTGTGATCTTGGGCAAATCTCTTTTGCTCTCGAGTCTCAGATTTTGTGTCTGCAAAATGGTAGAACTGAACTAGAGAATCCCTAAGGATCCTTACAGGATCCCGTGAAAAGAGAAGGTGACTATAGAATCCTGAAGACCTTGAATATCAAGAGTGGGCATTAGAATCATGAAATGTTAGTGCGGAAAGGAATCATCTACTGAAACGAACATCTTACTATACATCTTAAAGGATGAGTAGGAGTTTTCGAGGTGAAGGGAAGGGAGATGGGAGAGGGAAAGGAGGGAGGGCATTCCAGGCAGGGGCTATAGCATAATCAAAGGCGTGGATGGAGGCAAAAGATAGGTGTGCAGGGGACACCAACATGTTTGGTGATGTTGAAAAATAAAGACTATCATAGGTGGAAGTCTTAAGAACTACGTGACCGAATGGGAGAGGGAGATGAAGCCAGACCTTGGAGGACAAGGGGCTTTTATTCCATCCTGTGGAATGAGAAGCCATTGAAGGGATTGGTGGTGTTCATTCACAGAGGCAGTTTTGAAAAATCACTTTGGCAGCTTTGTTGATGGATTTGACCGGGGCTGGGGGTGGGTCCAGGCCAGGGATGACCAGTTAGGAAGCTGTGGTGTCAGCCCAGTGAGAGATGGTGATGGTCTGAGGAAGGGAGCAGAGTGGATATGTTGAGGACAGCCTGTGAAAAGGAGAAGCGAGGAAGCAGAAAAGATAGGACTTGGTGATTGATTGGATGTGGCGAATGACGGGGAGGGAGGGGCAAGGACTCCCAGGTTCCTGGCTGGGTAATATTCCCCGAGACAAGAAACACAGGCCAAGGGACAGGTGTTTTGGGAAAGATGATGAACTCAGTTATGGGTCTGGGGAAGCTGAGGTTCCAAGGGACCATGTATGTAATGGCTCTTTCTTTCATTTATGTATTCATTCATTATTTATGGAGCACTTGCTATGTGCCAGACACCGCCGGATGCTGCCTTCCTGGAGCTGTCCATCTAGAAAGGCATTCAGAACGCTCTTCCTTATGCTGAACCCTGACCTGCTGAATTTCCACCCACTCATCTTCTTCTGCCCATCAGGACTTCGCAGGAGTGTACCCCACTTCAGAGATTAGAGCTCAGACGATCACGGCTCGTGGCATCGCCTCTGGTTCAGGGAACACAGAGCTGTGGAGGGAATGTGGACTTTTGAAAATTATAAAGAAGTGGATTCCAGCCTGACCGCCTTTGTTTATGGGCTCGTCTGTTCAGTGGGTTTAATAAAACCTCTCTTACAGGCAGTGGTGTGCTGGAGTGGGTTCCTACTGGCTTGTCGAACAGATTGAGGGCAGCTCTTCCCAACTCTGTGTTCAGCGACATCCCATGGTAGTTTGAAGTTGACCGTGGTGGGCATATTTATACCACAGAAATTGGCAAATGCTACAAATCAGAGCTCGCTTTTTCCTCCAGATGGCTGGTTGGTAAATGTTTGCCAGCACATTACCGCTTACAGGGTGATGGTTAGGTGGATGGGTGTTGAGCACCGGGCACACGGCACCCACATATGCACACGTGCTTGGCACACAGTAGGTATGTCATAGCGTGACAACCTTCTCCTTTGACATTTGCCTGGTACAGGAAAAACTATTGTTTCATTAGTCAAAGTAACACCTACCCTTCAACCAGGGACGGTCCCCAATCTTTTCTCAGATGATGTGGTTCCAGTGAAAGCTGCCATCTTCTTATTCCCCTTGACCTCCACAGAGGGGTGGAGTCAAAAGCATGAAGATTTTGGAGTCTTATGAATCTAGGCTTGAATCTTGGCTCTGCCTCCTGCTAGCTACGTAATCACCCTGGGCAAGTTATTTAATCACTCGGAGCCTCAATTAAGTCACCTGTAAATTGAGGATGGACATGCCTCCCTCATTAAGTTGTTGTGAAGATGAAATGAAGTAATGGGTGTGTGGGTGTGCAAGGACCTGACATCAAGGACGCAGTTTCAGTGAAAGCTTGACCAATGCCGGCCTCCTCCCCCTGAAAAGTCCGGTGTGGACTTGGGAGACAGTGCTGACAATGGGGGGTGGGGAGGGAGGGAAAACTGGGGCTGCCTCCTTGAGAGAGATGCTTGCTGGTGGAATATGTAGGCCGCGAGAGGCTCTGGGCTATAGGCTAGAGGACCCTCCAAATGTATTCTGAGTGCAGTGGAGGGGAACTCCCCAGGCCTCAGTTCACGCTTCCTGGGCCCTCACCTGCAGATCTGCAGATAGGCTCCTATCATCAGCTCAGCTTGTGGGTTTCTGGGGCGGCTGTGGCAGCTTGGGTTGAACTGATTTACCAGCCCCAAGCAGATTAAATCACCCAGAGTCATTTGAATTTTACCCGGCCTTGTCACACAAATCTTAGAAACTGCTGTCTGGCAAGAAAACTTTGTACTTCTTGGAGAAAGTCTCAGAGCTCTAGAAATTGAGGTGAAGTGGGAAAAAGGAGATGGGGCCAGGGTTTTTCTGCATCTCATGTCAGGCTTGAGTTGGGGAGTGGAGGAGGAATGAAGTGTGTGTGTGTGTGTGTGTGTGACAGAGAGAGAGGGGGAGAGACAGAGACAGAGAGAGAGAGAGAGAGAGAGAGAGAGAGAGAGAGAGAGAGAGAGAGAGATTGATTGCTGCAGAGGACTCTGGAGCAATGTCATCATGTCATCTCTGGCTGTGTGACATAGAGCAAATCACTTAACCACTCTGAATGTCAGAGGATTGTTGTGAAGGTCAAAAGGGCTAGCCTTGTATAAAGTGTTTTTGCAGACTTGAATCAGTTCTGTGATTACTAATTGGGAAGAATGAACAAAGGACTTTGTCAATAAATTATATATGACTATAGTTACCCTGTGTTGAGCAGAGCATGTGGAATCTGGGAGCTAAAAGGTAGGGGACACATTATCAGAGGTCTGGGGCTTGACTTGGGTATTAAAGGAAGTCTAAGTCCCAGAAACGTGAGTGGAAGAGGTTTTAGTGCAATTGAGGTTGTGAACACCCCATCCGTCTCCAGGAGTGAGTGTGTGTGGCTCTGGAGATGAATCTTGATTGGTTTAGCCAGTCAAGATAATCCACCCACGCCAACCTTGGCACATTTATTGGTTGTAAACCAATCAGTACACACATTCCCCTGGTCATAGGGATTAGTTTAGGTTGGCCCAGTCAGACAGAAGCTCAGAACTTTTTTTTTTTTAAAGTTCAGAACTTTTGTTAGATGGCTGGGGAAAAGACAGCAATCTCTTTGTCTGGATTTGAATGAGGAAGCATGTGGTCTTAATTCCTAGGGGGCATTTGGTGACTAGGAAGACAATCTGAGACTACTGTCAACATACGGAAGTGGGAAGAGCCTGGAAAAATCACAGAAAAATGGCATCTCAGCCCTGATCAAGCTGTGCCTGAAACCTATTGTGTCTGGACTATTTAGTTGAGTGAGCTAATAAATCCACTGTTTAGAGCAATTGGGGTTCCCTTTCTGTATTCCTTGCCACTAAAGCTGATAAAGGGGCTGATGGATGGATCTGTGACAGCAGTCTGGAGAGTGGGAGTCTGCCTCGTAACAGGCAGCCAGTAGTAAGGAGAACATCTGGGCTGGAGTAAAGGTATGGTAGGGGTGTGTGATAGATGGGGTGGCAAGTGGCTTCAGGAAATGAGGCTAAAGGAAGTTTTGGGTTGAATAATAGAAGAACTCAGACACAAGGTTAAGAATTTGGACTTGATTCCATTGTCAACGGGGAATCATTGAAGATTGTGTGTAGTGGGGGCGGGGGGAGTGGCCATGTGAACACAGTGGTATTTTGGGAAGATCAACCTCACTGTGGGATGTAGGTTGGGTTGGAAGGAGAATTGCGGAGCTGAGAATTAACAAAAATGATCATTTACTGATACTGTGCACAGTGTGTGTATTGTCTCGCCTAATTCTTACAACCACCCCTCTTTTTATTACTTTTAAAACCGTGTTTCAAAGATCTTGAGTAACTTGACCAGTCACATCATTAGTAAACAGCCATCAGGACTTGAACACAGCTCATTGGACTTCAAACCCTGTGCTCTTATTCCTCATATTTGTAATAACACAGGTGAGAGGATAATATGGGCTAGACTAAAACAGTGGTCACAGGACTGCAAATGATGGATAAGAGACATTAAGCTGGTGAAACCCTAGATATATTCTTATTAGAGTCAGAAACTAGACCAGGGTAGCTGTTGTTATCAATTGAAAACACTTTCCCTAAAGTGCTAGACATTGCAATTAGGTAGGAAGATAAAATAGACAGGGTACATATTGGAGGATGAGAGCAAATCATCATAGTTTGCAGATAAGTAACTGTTTACCTAGAAAACCCAAGACAATTTCTCAGAAGCAATCGGAAACAATGGAATTTAATAAAATGACCAGTAAGAAAACAACAAACAAAAACAAGTATCATTTCCGTTTATAAAGTGACTATCTGGAAGGTCCAGTGAAAGGCCTCAGCCACCGTGTCAAGAAGAGAATAACACAAAATACTTGGAAATAAACTGCATAGGAAACATGGAGAATTTACACGAAGAAAACCAGAGAACTCTGCTGACGGATATGAAAGACTTGAATAAATATGACACATACCTAGTTCTTGGGTGGAAAGATTTAATACTATCAGGCTGCCAATTCTCCTTAAATCTATGTACAAAATTAAGATAATTTAATCAAGACCCCAACAGGAATTCTTTTTATTTTCTTTTGAATTTGACAAAATAATTTTAAAGCTAATCTGGAAAAAAGAAAACCAAGAATAGTCAGGAAAATTCTGAAAAAGAAAAATGATAAATATTTACTCTATCAGATACTAAAATGTTTTATAAAGGGAGGAAAATTAAAATTCTTATGTAAGAATAGACAGATCATCGGGACAGAATAGAGAGTCCAGAGATGCATCCAAACATTTAAGGGAATTTTACATACGATAAAATGTCATTTCTATTGAGTTGGGACAATATGGACTATTTTATAAACGATGTTGGGATGATGGGCCAGCCATTACAAAACAAACTGGTTTTCCACCTTACCCCAATAAGATCAAGTCATGAAGACCATATAGGTATACATATGAATGAATATTTTGGTCATCTTCAGGAAGGAAAGGTCCTTGTAAGCATGACATGATATCCAGAAATCATAAAAGAAAAGACTGATAGATTGGAATATATGAAAATTAAAAATTTAAGTATCTGAAAGACCATTAAAAGGAAAGTTAAAAAAATGGAAAAAATATATGATTGACAATTGTTTAATCTGATCGCAAATGTGCAAAGAACTGTTACAGCTCATTAAGAAAAAGATGAATATTTCATTAGAAAAAACAGGCAAAGGACATGAACAGGCTATTCACAAAGAAAATAAGTACAAATGACTGAAACACAGGAAAAGATATTCATTTACTCTCACCAATAATCTAAGCAATGCTAATAAAAACAAGTGTCATTTGCCTTCTGTCAATTTGGCCACACATGAAAACCCAGGGCTGGCGAGGGTGTGGACAGACAGGTGCTAGAGAACTGTTGATGGGAAGTCCATTGTTGTAAGTGTTCTGAAGGGCGAGTGACAGAATTAGAAATAGCATACCCTTATTGCAGCAATTTCATTCGTAGGATTTTATTCTAAGGAGATAATTGCAAAAATGAGCAAAGAGATATGCACATGGCTATTTATCTCAAGATTGTTTAGGAGAGTAAAATCTTGACAACATTTTACATGATCAATAGAGACCCAGTTAAAGTATAATACATATATACAATGAAGTACTATGAAGTGATTAAAATAATTTTGTAGAGCTCTATTTATTGACATAGAAAGATGTCTATGACATATTGTTGAGAGAGAAAAGCAGGTGTCAGTGAGAACAGTATGTATAATACAATCTCTCCTCTATAAAATTATATACATAGATTTCTATGTGTATATATGCATAGAGATATGTCTGGAAGGCTGTTCACCAAAATGCTAGGAGTGGTTATATCTGGGAGTTAGGATTTTGGGTGATTTTTACTTTCTTTTACATACTTTAAAATAATGGTTTGATTTTTTTTTTAATAATGAGGATATGTGTTTTTCAATCAGAACAAATAATAATGCTCTCTTCATTTTGGAAATTAGATAAATATCAAATGGTGATTTAGTGAAGTCAAGCTGTTAAGGAGTCAAGACGAAAGTCAAGAACTCGATTCTATGCATGGTGAAAAGCCCAGAGCAGGAGTTGATTCTGGAGGAAGGGAGAGGCGTGGGGTTTTCAGGGCGTTGGCTTGTGGCAGCGGCCGGTGGGCAGCAGAGACTGATCACAGAGGCACAGGGGCCTTTCCCCAAGGATGAAGCTGTGGAGGAGATCTCAGAGGGAAGGAGAGGAGGTACAGGAGTGGAGGGCCAAAAACCTGGGCCTGGTACACGGCCACATTTATGAGCTGGGAGAAGCAACAGGATGAGTGGTCAGGAAGGCGAGGGACAGCCAGGAGCATAGAATGCCTCAGAATTCCGTGGGGACAGGGGTGAACGTCTAGAGAAAGGTCAACCATATCTAATGCTGTAAAGGTACGGAGACCAAGTAGAGGGCACAGACTTGACAAATAGGAGTTCGTTGGTGACTTCAGAGAGAGCAGTTTCGGTGGGAGAGTGGGGCTCTACGTGGGTGTGTGTGGGAGAGTTTGTCATGGGAGAAAGGAGGGTTCCAGCTTGGGGGAGCAGGTTTGAGGGAAAGGGACTGAGCCTTGATCAGGGATGGCAATAACTGGCACATGTGCCACCTTGTCCACTCCCCAACACCAGCAGGCATCACTAATCATTCTGCCGAGCCCGGAGGAAATCTCAAAATCTTTCTCCCAGCAGTCAGGCCAGGGAGCCACTAGCAATCTAATGGACTTGGCCAGTGAGGTGAACCTATTTTCCATGCCTGGGCTTGAACACATACTTGAAGGGTGATGAGGAGGAAGGCACGGGGGGGTGGGTGGTGACTAAAGGTGCAGGAGAGGGGAGGTCTGGTGGATCCAGGGCCACCCAGTGCAGGTGTGGACGATGGCCTTGGTCTGGGAAGACTTCTGGGCCCGGAGCCCAGGACGATTAGAGAGTCTGTGAGTCTGAGGTGACGAGATGCTTGAACAAATGTATGCTTTGGGAGACTGTGAAAAAAGCCCAACTGTGTGTGAATTACTAGTTAATGCACAGATATTTGGAGGCTCACTGTGGCCCACCATCTGGCTGTCCAGGGAAGGCAGAGCAGGAACCCCATTGTCTGGAACACCTGGCATAGAGTGGGGTCTGGCTGTGGGTTTCAGTGCAGGGCCAGAGAGCAGAATAAGGAGCTGAGGTTCCATTGTGACTTGTTGGGAGGACTTTTAGGAAAGACAGTGTGATTCAGCTGCTGTGTCTCCTCCAGTGTGTTTTGATTCCATCAATGGGAGAATGGGGTCCTAGATACAGAAGGTAAAGACTGGGGGACTCTCAGTGGCCAGAGCTTGTCTGGAACAGTGGAGGAATGCAGCCACAAGGGCAGAGCTCGCCTACAGAAAATGACCTGGATGGGGAGAAGTCCAGGAATCACGCCCAGTCTAGGAGGAAGGCTTGAAGCACCGCAAACCAAGAAATTAGACATTTGCTTTTAACCTGCTGAAGCCATGTTTCCTAAAATGTGCTCCTTGAAACCCTAGTTACTTGAGGTTGTTCTACAGCAAATACGTTATGAGAGCACAGTAAAGGCTCTGAGAAGTCCTGAAGCAAAGAAACTTTGACGTAGAATTTTTCCAAACTTATTCAGCCACAGAAACTTTTTCAATTTAACAGCAATTTACCTCCTGCACGATTAATGGCTGACCTGGAGCAGAGGGCGTGATATGTCCCATATGGTCCCAAGGGCAGTTTTTGTGCAGATGTGGGGATGTGGGAAAGAGGCAGATTTTGGCACAGTTCAAGGAAGAACTTTGCAACAATTGTAGGTCTTTTTACCATGACAGAGGCAGTAAAGGAATCCCTGCCCCTGTAGGCCTCAAGTGGAGGGTGGACTTGTCAGGGGTGCTGTAGAAGGAAGCCTGGCTGGACCCAGGTGGCTGTCATCATTGATTTCTGGGGTTCCATGAGTCTGGGAAAGGAGCTCTTTGTTTACCCGGAGGTGGTACCGCTCCTTTGGAGCCTGTTGCCCGGCTTGTATTGCTGCATACTTGTCCCAAGAATACTTGGGATGCTTGAAATGAACAGCCTGTGAAGGTAAGATGCGAACACATAAATATCCTCATTAAGTCCCAAATACACATCCCAAACTTTACATAACAGGAGCAGCAGCTGGAGACGCCCACAGCCCTAATTGCTTTTCTGTACTAAGAGAACATCCTCTCTCCAGCTCTGCTTCTTCCATTCATTTGGGTAATTACTGGAGGATCCAGCTGTGGCAGACTGGCGGGCAGGCAGGAGGGTTTGTGGGTGCCACCCTAAGGATGGGATGCCAGGGGGACCTGGAACCACTTGGCTCTGGGGGAGCGCGGCCTGAGGATGGGAGGCCAGCCACTCAGTGCCCGTTCCGATCCTAATGGGCTCAGATTGGGCTGCCAGGTCAGGAGGTGTCAACTCCCAGGGACTTGGCAAGCATAATTCAGGGCAGCAGGAAGGACCCTGGGCCAGGTACAGGCATAGGGACGGGAATGGATGGAAGGAAATGACTCTGTTCAACAAATTGCTCAAGATGCCTTCTCTGACTCTCAGCTGGGCTGGGATACTGAGAACGATTAATCAGCCACAGCTCTTGACCTCAGCACTCACAGCCCAGAGGGAGGAAAAAGCTGGGGGCAGGAAAAGGGCTGGCATCGTGGCAAACTTTCAGGACTGGGGTTACTGAGGACGGAGAGATGGAGTCTATCTTGGGGAAGGGTGTCGGGGACTTCTTGGAATAAGAGACAGTAGGGTTGGGTCTTGGAAGTGAGTGTGACCCAGGGAGGAAAACAGTCACCTGCAGTTTGGGGCATTCCCTTCTGCAAAATGGAGTCAAGGTTACTATGGACTTCTAGGTCCCAAAGTGACATCTAGTTTGTCCCCTTCTCTCCTGGTCTCTAGTGACCACCCAGGACTCATGAGAACGCGCTTGAGATTTCTTTAAGGGTGTCCCAAGCGTGGAGCTCTTGCAGTTGGGACCCGGGTTCTTGGTGGGTGGCTAGAATGGGTGCCCTCGATCAGTCAGGTTTGAGCCTCTCTTTGGAGGGGTTTTAGGGAGGGTTGTGGCCCAGGGGTTCTGCCCACCAGGCTTCCCGTGGGTGGTGAGCGAAACTTTTCCTCCTGGTTCTCTCCCAGCAGCCAGTTCCATTCTCCCAGCCCCGAGTGGCAGCTCCCTGGGCCGGAAACAATGTGCTTTTTCCACGCCTGCGAGTGGAAGTCAGCAGTTTGGCACCGTCTGGCTGGCAGCCTCCACCGGCTTCCTTTGGCACTTTATTGGCAAAGGCGGTGACATTTCTTTCAGTTGGGTGGGTGGAGCTGTTATGCAAACTCCCGCTCTCCTCATTCGCCAGATGAATATTCATGACTCAGGCAATCTGTACCAGCCAGACTTTCCTGAGGGCGGCAGCTTTTCTTCTCTTCCTCTCTCTCTCTCCTTTTCTCTCTTCTTCTCTCCTTCCCAGCTCTTTGGAAAGCTGGAGTGCAGCTATATTTAATTTACAAATACGGAGCTATTTAGCTTGCCTTTTGAGATGCAGGCACTGGGGAGGAGGTGCTGGCAACAGGAATAGTGGTTGAAGGATTTGGTCCCGACCCTGGGCCTCCCGGCCTCAGTATCAGCACCGGCCCCCAGCCCGGGAAACCTCATGGCTCTAGGACTCCCTTTGAACTTGGCATCTTAGTGCCTACAGGCCTGAAGGTGCAGCAGCTTGGGCCACCCCATTCCACACTGGCCTCTGAGGTCAACGTGGAAATTCTGAGGCACTGAGGCTTTCCTGCTCAATGCATGGCCCAGGTCCCATCAACATATGATGGCTTCCTCGCCCCCTGCCTCTCATGCTCTCCTGTTTGTCAAGACCCACCCAGACCCTGCTGCAAACCCTAGATCAAAGCCCAGACGGACCGGGGCATTCCCTACTCATTGCTTTCCTAGAGAAGGAACCAATCCCTACTGGGATCAAGTCCTTGGGGATACACCTGCTCCTTTTCTAGGAAGGATGCCTACCTAGTTTCCTTTGTCTCTTCCCAAAGGGGCCCCAGAAACTCTGGTAGAGAGGTCAGATTTTCCAGAATTTGCCAGGGAATTGGGTCTTAGCAAGGATGTGCTTGTGTGTGGCATGTGTATATGTGTGTGTGTATGTAAATATTTACGCACAGCTTAAGGGAGTCTGTATGCCTACATCTATGTTCAAGTGTTTGAGTGTGTGTCTGTATGTGTAAGGGCGTGAATGTGTATGTGGCGGGAAGTCTGGGAATGTCTGCATGTGCGAATGTGCCTCTCCAGTTAGAGTTTCATGTGCATCTCTATGTGTCTGGGGGTGCTGGGTGTGAGGGTGCTTCTGGGGGGCTCCTGGGAGGCTTGTATGCGTGAGTGTGTATGTGAGTGTATATGTGTCAGTAAATTGTGGATGTGTGTACAGTGTATGTGTGCCTCAGAGTCTGGGAGAGACAGAGAGTGTGTGTATGTTAGGGTGCGGTTCTCCCTGACCTTCCTTCCCTCCCAAACCTTTTCCTCTCTAGCGAGGTGGAGGGGGACGTCCCCCCCTTTGCGAGTGTTACAGATTCTATCCAAGGACGGGAACAGAAGGCTTCCCAGCACAGAGCGTCCTGAAATTACTTTATACTCCCCTCTCCTTGTTTCAGCAATCCAAATAGCAGCGTCAGGCTCACCCATTCTCCGTGCCCACCACTCAGCCCCAGGGGAGGAGAGGGAGGCAGGCCATCTTGTCTGACCCCCTTTGAGAGCCCCTTCAGCCCAGAGCCAAGGAGCTGTCTTCCAAATCTCCTCGTTCCACGGCCCATGCTTCAGTGGCAAGAGCCAGCTGCCTCCCTGCCTGCCAGCAACTGCCAAGCTCTTCCAGAACCCACATCCAGGCCCGGCCTCATTTACAAATATGCAAATTTACATCTTTTCTGGTATGCAAATGGAGACATGACAAATAGCTAATTAGGGTCAAAAGAAGCACTCTGAACCAATTAGTTGTAGGGTCGATTCCTTTCTGCTGGGAGGAGTCTGGGCCCTCCTGCTCCCTCATGTCTACACACACTGGCCTGCCCTGTCTGGCTGGGGCTGTGGACCTTCCAAGAGCACTGAAACAGGAGTCGATGCTTGAGTCCCAGTCTCACTTCTGTCTCTTCGCTACGTGGCCCTGGACAACCTTGCCTGAGCCTCAGTCTGTTCCTCTGTGAAATGGAGCAATGATAGCGCCTGTCTGGTCCTAATCCTCTCCCCAGTGTAGTGGGACTTGGAAAGACTCAGATGTGAACAGCCTTTGGAAACTGTACTAAAATTCCTTTGATTGGCATGACACTTGTGTTCTTCCAAAATACTTTCTGCCCTTGATGTCGTTGAATTGTCATATCCACCCTCTGAATTAGATGAACTAGATGCAGTGACAGGATGCCAGTGCCAACTCTGGCCAATGATTTATGTCCGCCTGGAGTGTGTTGAGAAGGATCCTGAGGCCAAGTCTGAATTCACCAAACAGAGAGACTGTGATTGGTTAGTGATGTCTGCTGTGGGTAAGTGACTGGATTCTGGCAGCTCATGGGCTACATATTTACTAACCATGAAAGATGTGGAATTTGGAGCTTGGGTTCCTGTCCTGTCTGTTCCCTTGAGTAAGTGACTTACTCTTCCAGGGCTCAGCTACGTAGTCTAAAACAATGGAAAGAAAACCTAGGTCTTAGAGTTATTGTAAAGAAAAAACAAGGAAAGGTTAGGCAATATTTTTCTGTCATCTGGGAGATGATGTATATATTGAATTGACATGTCAGTGGGGCAAGCGTATTGTCCCATTTCAGAGGTGAGGAGCCTGAGGCCTGCAGAGGGTGGATGACTTAGAGAGGAGAAAGCTGGCAGCCTTGCCAGGCAGGCCTGCACAGCAGCTGGGGCTGCTCTTCTCTCTGCCACTACAGGATCCTGGCTTTCTCCTGCCACCCCCGTGCTGATGCCCCAAGCGGGCTGCAACAAGCCTTGCTGGCCTGGCTCCACTTCTGGGTGTAAAATTTGGCTGAGTCGGCATCTGGGGCAATTGCCATCCTGGAGCCTGGGGCCTGGGCCAGGGCCAATGGGCAGATGAAGGGATGGTGGGAGGGCCTGAGCACCAGGGAGCTAGCCAAAGCGAGGCAGCTGGCAGGAGTGGGTCAGGAGAGGACCTGGCTTGAGAACAGCAGCTCGGGGATGCTGAGAACCTAGGCCTGAGCTCAGAACAGAGCCTAGCCTTGTGCATGTGCCTGGCTGCAGGCCATGCTTGAACATGTCGGCCGGTGTCCCTGAGAGTGCCTTTGTGTGTGTGTGTGTGTGTGTGTGTGTGTGAGGATACATCTGGGAACATGTGTCTTTATAAATGTGTGTCTATGCATCACATATCGGTACAAGAAGAGGTGCATCCATGTAGTTGTGCACATCTATGTGTCAAGGTGTGTCTGTGTGTCAGTGTGTACCTATGTATGTGTCCCTGCTCGTCTTTGCATAAGTGAAGTTCTTGCATGTATATATCTGTCAGGACCCATGTATGTGTCTGTACATTTCTGCCTGTATCTGTGGGTTTCCATGTGTTCACATCTCTCAGGATCTGCACAGGCGTGTTCATATCGGTGTATGTCTGACCACCACTGTCAGTATTTGTGGAGGTGGGGCCACACCTGTCTGGCGGCCTCCATACAAGCATCACTATACGGCATTGTGTTCTTTCCAGTGTCTCTGTGCCTCTCTGCGTGTCAGGCACATCTATAAGTCTGTCCATGTGCGTGTGCCAGTGAGTTCTCTGGGGCTGTGCTCACACGTTCGTGCATTTCTGGGTGTGCAAGTCTTCCTGTGAGGGTATTGGTAGGGTTTCTGGGCAGGCATTCCCGCCCATTCTTGGGAATTTTTTTCGCTTTTCCGTTCCCGAATCCTGAGAAAAGTTGGTTGGGAAATTGGGAAAATCGGCTCCTTGAACCCAGGTGGTTGGTAGTATTGGCTGTCACTTTGTGGAAACGATTCATTGTGGAGAACAGAAAACACTTTGTATCTTGGGATTTGGGAATGGGAAAGCGAAAAAAATTCCTGAGAACAGGTGGGAATTCCCACCCCGAAACCTTATGTTGGTGTTACTTCAGGATGCAGGCATGGCTGTATCAAGGTGAGCAGGATGGAATCTTTCACATGGCTGCAGCAGCTCCTGGTCTTCCCTGTGGTCTTTCCTGTGTGGCTGTAGCGTCCAGGACTCCCATGTCCCCGGGTGCTGTCGCTTGGTGTTTTGGACAAGGACCTGCTGGCTGGACCTCCCTGCTCAGTTACCTGGGTCACTCCCAGGCAGCCTCACCCTGGATACGGTTCTTCTCATGTTCTGGTTGTACATGTCACTTCCTTTCCACCTGGCAGGGACCGGGTCAAAGTCATCTCTGCCTGCCCCAGGTTCGCAACCCAGGGCCTGGTCCACCGCTGTGTTGGAACATGAGAGCTGATGGATGATTCTTGTAAGAACAAGGTGCCCTAGCTCATATTTTGCAATTATCAAATGTCTCCTCTCTCCATACAGTTTTCTCCCTTCACTGATGATTTTGGATGAAATTTAAAACAAAAAGATTGATTCAAAGTTGGAAACTATGTAAATGAAAAAAAAACGCTTAACACCAATAAGTATCATTTGAGCTTTAATGTGAAGAGAAAGCATGTTAAGATGACATTTTCTGAACAATTCCAAATGAGCGTGAAGTTTTCAGCTGGTCACTGTCCTAACTTTGTTCCCGTCTCTTGGGGTCCGTGGCTGGATGTCCTCCCTGTTGGAATCCTCACCAGGCAGGCACTGAGGTGAGATGTGAAGCAGCTTGGACAAGCCTGGTTGACTAGCTCACTCACTGGCTGTGTGACCTTTCTGAACTTCAGGTTCCTTTTCTGTACAATGGGGATAAAGGACCTACTCCATAGGATGGTTGTGAGAAAACGGTGCACAGGGCCAGGGGCAATGCCTGGCGAGTATCATTGCAGCTTCAGAATACACCCAGGACCCAGCCACTTCCCTCCACTTCCACTGCCATGGCAGCGGGCCGAGCGCCGTCATCTTCCCCTCTCTCCCTAAGGGCCTGTTCTCTACACTCTGGTTAACGCTCACGTTATATCATATCATTTGTCTGCTCAGAACGTCCAGTGGTTTCCATCTCACCTGGAGTGGAAGCCAAGGTCCCACATGATCAACCTCCCCACCTGTCACTGTCTCTGCTATCCTTCCCCATCTCACTTCTCTCTAACCACACTACCCTCCTGCCGTTCCCCAAATGTGTCAGCCACATTCCTGCCTCAGGACCTTTGCATGTGCTCTGTCCTTTATTGGAATGCTCTTCCCCCAGATATCTTCATGGCTCCCTTTGTCATTCCCTTCAGGTCTCTACTCAAATGTCACCTTCTCTATGAGGAACACCCTGCTCTTTCTGACATATTTTTATCTATGGCGCTTATCACCCTCTCGTATACCATATCACATTTTTACTTCTTTATTTTTTGAGTTGCTTGTGTCTCCCCAAGAGAGTGTAAGCTCTGTGAGAGCAGGAACTTTTGTCTTTGTTTTCATCACTGGAATAGTGCCTGACAAGTAATGGACACTCAATACATATTCGTTGAATGAATGAACTGCTCCTCATTTTGGAGAGTACAGCTTAGGAGTGGTTGTCTACCAACTCAGGAATCAAAGGTTATTGTTCCCCTGCAGCTCTGGAGCTGATTCCTGACTCAGTCTGAGAATGAACAGTGTGTTCTCACAGGCCAGCCAGGGGTCAGGGCTCCCTGCTCCCTGGCGTTCGCTTTGATCTCCACACACCACGGCTGCAAGTGAATCCAAGGCCGAGGTGGTCCTTCTTGGAGGCTCCTGCTCAGCTGGGCCTTCCCAAGGGAATAAGGACACTCAGACGAAGGTAGGTAGTCTGGCTGGATGCCGGAAGTCTGAGGGAGAGTTAGCTACTGGAAGGTTATGGGTTAGGCACTCAGCCCCAGGGAGCGGCATGGGCAGAGCCAAGTATGTAGGAAGTCCCTGGGGTGCAGGGGATGGGTGGACAGTAGGGTGTGACTGGAGTGTGTCAACCTTACCTGGTGAGAAGTTTTGGAAGCCAGGATTGGGTCATGCCCCTGTAGAACAGTGCTCATGCCTCAGTACGTGTATCAATGTCTGTTGGGTAGCCTGTTCAGGTCAGATCCAGGAGTCTGGGATTTGAGTGGTCTAGTGACCTCAGGGCACAGAGGAAACATAGTGGTGAAGGTCCAACCTGGGAGCAGGTCTTGGCCTTCTTCAGCTTTATTTTTAAAGTAGTTTCTTCAGACGTGGCGAGGAGGGGTGGTCCCAGGCTGGGAGACATGTTCAGGCCAGAATGATCTCCCCAACCTGACACATTCACGGCTAAAGTGGCTTTGTCTGGGTTCTAGAACAGAATTTTTAACTTTTTTTTTTTTTTTTAAGTCGTGGACTTCAGTCTGGTGAAGCCTATGGACGCTTCTCAAATAGAGTTTTTAACTGCCTAAAATAAGATACATAGGATTGCAGAGGAAACTCATTTTATTGAACTGCAGTTCTAACCATGGACCCCAGGTTAAAATGCTCAGTTATGCTTTTTGAAGACAAATATTTCACTCTCTGAAAACAGCACAAATGCTGGCTCCTTCTGCACATTTGGAGGGTGGGGGTCAGGGGAAGGTGTTTGTGCATATCTTCACAGGGTCCCAGGATAGAGGGAACAGCCATGTCCCACCATGCCCAGGAGGTGAAGTTCAAACTGCTTGGGGGGAGCCACAGGGAGGGAGATGGCTGGGCTGCCTGGGGAAAGGAGTGAGCTCCCCATCTCTGGAAGTGGTGAGCTGGAGGCTCGTCTTTGAGGGATTCTGCACTCAGGGTGGTGTGGGTGATTGCTGCTGGAGGGAAAGGATTTGGATTGATATAACCCAAGGTCCTTTTGGAGGTGGATCTAGGAGATCCCCATGACTGTTGGATCTTTCTCCTTCACCCAGCCCTGAGTCGCCGAAGCCACCTGAGAATGAGCGAATGGTGACTTTCTGCTGGCTTCTGCTTGCCCATGCAAGGAATTTGCACCAATAGCACCTCAGTTTTGCTTCAGAACCAGTAACCGATCTTGATGTTTTGAAGACACTGGGCCTCAGGCTGGGAAAACCTCTTGCTATCCTGAGACCGCCCCTCAAAACCACTCCTGGGGGTGTGGGATTGCAAACCCAGCCTTCCCCCTCAGATCCCAGACTAGGATGGGGTCCCTCTTCTTACCTCTGTGGCACTGTCACCCTCACCCATGGCTTCAAGGGCCTCAACAGAGCCCAAGACAGTCTTTGAAATTATCTGGGACAACACGCCCGTGGTGTGGACGGGGTAGCTGAGGCCCAGAAGGGCAAGTCACAGAGCCTCTGGGTGGTTCTGGAACCTCAGCACCTGATTTCCTCCTGCAGTGGAGCAGAGACGGTCTAAGGCGGGAGAGACTGCAGGAGGACGGCAGCCTTGGGTCCCCTTTGACAAACACATCATGCTTCCCACCTAAACCACCTCCGTGGGTGGGGAGCCAGGGACTGGTCTATTAGTTTTCTCCTGCTGTCCCCCGAGGGTGCATTTGTCTGTTTTGCATTTTTTCCAGGCTGTAGTTAGACAACTCCTGGTCCTGGGGGGAGTGCTGCAAAGAGAAAATGTCAGGGCGACACGCCGCCAAGATAACATTAGCGAAATATCAAGTCCTTTATGATGTCAGGAGGGATTCCTTCCCGCTGCCGAAGCTGCCTAATGACATCATAAAACAGGCCTGCAGCAGCCGCGTTCCCCCCGAGTCATCAATCAGGTCTGTCTGTGGAGGGCCCCAGCGTGCAGGGTGGGGGGTGTGGTGGGGCGCAGGATTTTAAATTCAAAGGAGGCCCCAACACAGCCACACTATGATGAGCTGAGGGGCTGAAGACACCCACAGACCTCAGAAAGGGTCAGTCTCCTGGAGGCAGTGCCCCTTTGTGGTTGGCCTGGGTAGATGTGGCTCCCAGGGCCCCTTGGGGCCACAGGACAGTAATGGCTCCCTGGGAGATCTATGTTTAGCCGAGAGAGGCCGGGGTGCTGAGTGATAGGAGGGGCTAAGCCTAGCCTTCCTGTTTGCTGACATTGTCCAGGACAGGCGTACGTAGGCCCCAGTCTGGAGCAATAGGACAAAGAGCCTCACCACTGGAGACAGACAGAGGAGGTCCTTGAGTCCTTTGTGGCAGGTGTGCACTCCTGCAGGTTTGGGGTGTTGGTGTGTGTATGTGTGTCCATCTATCTATATAGACCTGTGGTGCTTGCAAAACATATATTAGGTTGGTGCAAAAGTAATTGTGGTTTTGGGAGCCTGGATGGCTCTGTTGGTTAGAGCGCGAGATCTTAACAAGGTTACCGGTTCAATTCCCACATGGGATGGTGGGCTGCGCCCCCTGTAACTAAAGAATGAAAACGGCAACTGGACTTGGAGCTGAGCTGTGCCCTCCACAACTAGATTGAAGGACAATGACTTGGAGCTGATGGGCCCTGGAGAAACACACCGTTCCCCAATAAAATTTATAAAGAAAAAAAGTAATTGTGGTTTTTGCAATTATTTTTAACCATTTAAGCCGCCATTACTGTTGCACCAACCACATCCCAGTGGGTTGTCCCTGCCTGTGTTTTCCTGGGTGTGCACCCTCATGCCTGCAGCCGACCGCCTGCCTGCTTGCCCCCGTGTGCGTGTCAGTCTGTCCGTAAGCCTCTGTATGTCCATGTGCCTCTGCTTATGCACGTCAAGGGACTGCAGATGTGGGCAAGGAGAGGTGGGAGGGGACAGGAGGACCGAAGAAAGAAGGGCATCCCAGAGGGTGAGTGGGGACATGGGCTGTATGTGTACCGAGCACATCTCACCACCCTGGGCTGAGAACTTTGTATGTGTAGTAGACTCACCCAGGGAGATTTTAAAACTTACCCATGCCCCAGTCTCACCTCAGATCAATTAAATCAGAATCTCTGGAGCCAGGGCCCAGGTACTGGTGTTTTGAAAGGCTCCCCAGGTGATTCTAAGTGCAGCCAGGGCTGAGAACCAGGGTGTCCAGGGCCTTGCTGTTCCAGGTGTGCTTTGTGAACTAGCACCATCGGCCTCACCTGGGAGCTTCTAAGAAATACAGACTATCAGGCCTCTCCCAGATGTCCTGACCATAGTCTGCATTCCCCTTTCCATCATCTGCCCTTCAATAGGATGCCCAGGTGATGTGTACAGCTGTTAAAGTTTGAGGAGTAAAGCAGTGCTCTTAACTGCTTCAGATCTGAGTTTCTGACTCAGTAGGTCTGGGGTGGGGCCTAAGAATGTGCTTTTCTAATGAGTTCCCAGGGGACCACTCTGAGCAGCACTGGCTTAACTCCAGTGGATGAAGGAGGCAGACAGGAGGAGGAGTGGAGGTGTATGTGAGGTGGGGTACGAAGATGGGGTGGAAGGGGTGAGGAAGTCAGTCACCCAGGAAGATCATGTGCCCCCCAAAAGTGTGGCCTGCCACCATCTTAGGGCCTCAGTTTCCCTGACTTAGGGACCAGTTCAGGGATGAGGGTAGTTAAGAGAATAAGAAACATAACCTAGTCTCCTGCAAGCTGCTGGTATTTGTCCCCCATTTCTGATCCCTAGGGAGTCCCATCCCCCACCCTATCATTCTGTTACAAGGACGGATCCAGGGCTGAACACTTCTCTGGTTCCTGAGAACCCCAGGCCTGAGCTTATTAAAATGCCCACATGTCTTCTTTGGGGTCCAGCACACAGTGGGGGCTCAAGAATCAGGGCACCCATATATCTGGTTTGCCTGGGACAATCTCAGTGTATGATTCTCATCCTTCCATTCTCTAACATTTGCATGATCAATCATGCGATTCCCTATTGATAAGGCTACTGGAATTATTGAAGTTTGGTTGAAGTAGAGATGAGGAGACCCAGAGGGTGGGGTGGGAGGTGACTAAGTGTGTTCCCAAGGGGAAAGCCCTCTGGGAAGCTGTTCCCCAACTCCATGTTCCCTCTTCCTAGCCCAGCTTCCCGGGTGAGAAGTAGGAGGGAGGGGCCTTCCCAGGACACCCAGCCATGGGACAGGGTCTAGCCTGATGGAGGTGGCGCACTGGGGAACAAATATCTCTCCCATGGGACAGCCAGCCCTCTCTGTCTCTGTCCATCTGGTGGGTGGCAGAAGGTGGGGGGAGGTGGTGCTGGTAGCCCAGACAGGCCGGCCGGGCTCAGCTGCAGCCCTATCTTGCCTCCGGCCTTATCTGCAGTATCAGCACCTCTTCTACCTGCATCTCTGAGGAGTAACCTGAGGGCTGGGGGAGGAGATAGCGATCAGCCAGAATACCAGAGGTGTGAAGCAGGCGTGACCTCACCCAGGGTGTGCCTGCTCTCTGAGCCCTGTCGGGCCACCCTCCCTGCCAGCTCCCAGGCACCCCCAGGCTGGCTTAGCCAACAAGCTTCAGCCAGCCATGGCAGGGGTGTCCCTATGTGCTGGCTGAGTCCCAACCAGGGCTCAGGTCAGGAACTGGGTACCTCTTCTGGGAGCAGCCCATTGGCTGCCTGGGGGTGAACCCTGGGGTCTCTAAGGGGATCCCAGCCCTTCTCTGGCTCCCTGGGGCTAGGGCATTTGGGGGAGCAGCAGGGAGGGAGGGCTGGGGCTGGGGAGAGCAATTCAGAACTGAAATTGAGTGCTAGACATTGGTCCAGAATGAATGAAAGTTGTGACTGCCGAATGACCAAGGGAGCTCAGAGACCTGTCTCAGCTCGGGTGGGAGGTGGAAATCAGGAAGAGCTAGGTCCCGCAGGGCCACCTACTGTGTGTGAGGCCACATGCTAGCAAGAGCTGATTTGGAAATCAAAGCGGAAAAGCCCAGAAGAGACTGTGGGAAGTCTTCACGGAGCCAAATATATTAAAACACTTCTTGGTAACTTCAGATTGAGCCCATTGTGGTAAGATAGGCTGTCAATGTCAAGTGGTTGCCTGGGCTCAGGGCGGATGAGCACCCCAGAGCTGTGGGGGGTCCTGGAAATCTGTGGGCAAGGTCTCTAGGAGAAAGTACCCCAGCCCTGAGTGGCTAGAGCAGAAAGTGAGATAAGCAGTGGCAACAGGAACTGGTCCTGAGCCAGCTGGATGGGGGCTGCCCTTGGACCCCTCCCACTGTCCCGGCTCTGTCTTATTACTCAGTTGTTTCCGCTTAAACCTAAAGGCACGCTCAAGTCCTTCCCACACATGCTCATCATCCCACTTGGTCTACAACCGCACCCACTCTCAATCTCCCCACACTTGTGCCCACCACCTCCGTGCACATCACTCACAGGAGGTGAGACCTCACCCAGGAGCATTGCATAAACAGCCACTTGAGATACCTTTGTGTGATGAATAAATGGGTCTACCTGTGAGCTGCTGGCCTTTCCTGGGCATGCTCTATGTTTGTGGGCCCAAACCCAGCCAGACAGACAGCATTTGCCCCAGTGCCAAGGCCATTAACCCTGCTCTCCAGAGCGTCTCCTAGTGGCTGCATTTCCCCGCCTCCCCACCGTGTAGATCTGAGCTGTTCCAGTCTCCTTTCCTCCACGTGCTTATATAGGACACGGCTATATCACAGCGCGTGTTGTTTTCTGAGTTATTACCGTGTTTCCCCCAAAATAAGACCTAGCCGGACCATCAGCTCTAATGCGTCTTTTGGAGCAAAAATTAATATAAGACCCGGTCTTATATTACATTAAAATAATGGTCTGTGTAGGTCTTGTTTTCGGGGAAACACGGTATTCAGTTCAGCAAATGTTTCCTGGGCTGTCCACATGCCTGGCCCTCTGCTGAGGTCTGGGGCCCTGAGTAAAGGAGAATAACTCACCACTTTCAAGGAACCCCTGGGGCTGGGCAAAATCCTCAGGCTGGCTCCCACTCTGTGCTGGAATTAATTCCACCCTCCCTGGACCCTTCCCCAGCTGTTCATTCCCCATCTGCCTGCACACACACTTTTCTCTGCCACGTGGTGGCTGCCCTCTTGTCATTCTCTTCCACCCTCTTGTTTTCCTCCTTCACACTTGCTTTGGATGCGTGATATCTGACATCACCTGGTCGTGTCCTCTTGGTTTGGGGGCAGCATCAGGAGTGTGTGGAGAGGCTCAGATTCCTCCCTGGCATCTCCCACCCCCTTGTTTTCCAGCTTTGGCTCTGGGAGATGCTGAGCAAGGCATCTATATCTCAAGGGTGGGGTGGAGGTTGTCCCCATTCGGCTCTAGGTAAGGCTCTTGGCTTCTCTAAGGCCTGAAGCATGGTGGGAAGTAGACAGAGGAGAGAGGGAGAGAGAGACAGAAGAGAGCAGGGAAGGGGAAGGGAGGGAAGGAAAGAAGAGGAGAGTGGAGGGGAGGGGAGAGGAAAGCTAGGGAAGAGAAGTGAAGAGAAGAGAGGAAGAGAGAGCGAAGGAAGGAGAAGGGAGGAAGGGAGGGAGAGAGGAGACAGAAGAGGAGAGAGAGAGAGAGAGAGAGAGAGAGAGAGAGAGAGAGAGAGAAACTAGAGTTCAAGTCACAGAAATTGAGCAAAGTAATAGGGATAAACAGACCAACGAAAAGAGATTCTGACTCAATCACCAGGCACTTCTAAAAAAAAAAAAAGCAATCACCCTCTTTCCTTAAGGGTGGACTTGGGTCTCTCTCAGCACATGGCTGCCCAGCCCTGGACCTTCCTCTCAGTGGCCTCAGCTCTCACCTGCTGAGACAGGTTGGGGAGCGCCCTCAAGGAGGAGGAGATGAGGACAGTGGCAGTGCGGTTCCTTAGAGGGTGGTCCAGCCCTGGGATCCTCCCAAAAGTCCCTGCATGACTCTGATCTTGACACCCTCAGTTCAAGCCTTCAGGGAGCTTTGTCAGAGATGGGAAATCAGCTTTGTGGGGAAATTTTGCAAATTCCCAGCAGCCTCTGGCCCCACCTTGCGTGGGCGGTCTTCGGCCTTTTCTGAGAGGCTGGATCCCTTCTGAGACCTCCTTCTTTTTCCTCCTGGTGCCAACTGGAGGCCTATGAGCCCCCTTCCTTGTTAGGCTGCCTGGGGTGGGGGTGGGGGTGGGAATGGGGGCTCAAGATAAAGAGCCTGACCTCTCCTCTTTCCCAGCTGAACTGCCAAGAAGCTCCTGGGCAGGTTCCCATCTTACCCAACCTGCTCTGCAAGACTCACTGGGCCCCTCCCCTTTGCCCTTGACCTGGGAGACCCCTCCCCAGCCCTGGCCAGAGCTGAGGAGTTTTGCTGAGAGCCAGGAGCAGTCTCATGAACTCAACAAGGGATCCTGGCAGGAGTGGCAAGTCCATTTTTTGTCACTTGTGTCCCCGCAGCATGCACCCGCCCCAGGACAGAGGGGCCTTGGCAGCCTCCAGCCTGGTTATCTGATTTGGGGGCTGATAGGATTTCTAATGGAAAACAATATGGTAATTTCAGAATGTTCCTGATTAGATGAAAATGATATTGCATCAAAGTTACTTCCTTAATTTATTCAGAAAATAACAAGAGAGAATTCTCTCCTAAGATCCTTAATTAAACCAGCGCTTCCACAGCTCAGGCAAAGCCACTGGTGAGTTCCAGGTGTGGTGGATAAAGGCCACTCCTGGCCAACTGCCCCAGGGCCAGGGCAGGTCTTTCCCCATCAGGCTGCCGGGTGTGCCCGGAGGGACGTTGGCAGCAAGCGGGTGCAAGATGAAGCTCCTTCTGCTTCATCCTGACCCTTCCTGTTCTCACCAGCTTCTTCCTGCAACTCCTCAGGGAGCCAAAGCCACAGGGACTCAGCCAGCAGGGGTGGCAGAGCTGGGAGCCCAGGTGTCTTCAAGGTAGAGAACAGCTGGGTGAGCATGGAAGATGCTGGTAGGTCCAATTACGAGCTGCACTGGAATCAGCTGGGGAAGGTCGACACCCCCAAAAAGGCTTAACGGAGGGCAGTTTGATTGGAGAGGGAGAGGCAGGTGTAAGAGAAACAACAAAGGATGGTGGAGCATCTGGGCATTCCTACGAGGAAGAAGGAAGCTGTGACTCAGCCTGAAGGGGTAAGAAAAGGAGGGACAGAGAAAGGGGCCACTTGGCAGAGTTGTAGCCACGGACCATCAGAGCCAGGGAAGAATACAGCGAGTCAGGAAGAAGTGGGGCCACGGTCCCAACCTCGTTCTTTTCCTGCCCTCCATGTCCTGCTGGTAATGCACAGTAGCTGGACTGGACTGGAAGCCAGCGGGTCGGGGAGGCTGGATGACATCCTTCATGTTGGTGAGGCTCCTGGGGCACAGAGCAGGACAGAAAGTGGATCAGGGGACAGCAAGTGGAGAGTGGCTAGTACAACCCCAAGGTGGTGGTGCACAGCTTTCAATGTCTGATGCTTCCGAATTTCTTTAGCACATTCTTAGTCATTTTCCTTGTCGCGCCCCATAACAGCCCTAAGTATATATTCTTGTCTCCAGGCGGAAACAGGCTCAGAGAAGTTGAGAGTTGTTCTGGAAATCACAAAGCAGGGAGGTTATAGATTTGAATTCAATTCTGCCTCACTTCAAATCTCCTCCTTCACCCCCTGAAATAGAGGTTTGGATGCATACAAGGGATAGCTTGAGCTGGGCGTCCCGAAAGTTTCCTGATGTGAAAGGGCCCTGTCTAGAAGCTTCTGTGAGACCATGCGGGAAGTCCTGCCTGCCACTCATGAATGACGATCTGGAGGCCCTCGGCACTTTGCAGAGCAGACCACAGCACACTACCCAGGAAACAAACATTTCTAACGCTGGTAGGACCTGCGCCCCTGGGTTTGATGTGGAGAGCTGGCTGGAGTCTGCTGGAGCAGGAGCAGAAAAAGGAGGCCTCACTGCTCAGTTGGGGTCATTTGGGAAGGAACTTCTCATCCTGCCAGGGACCATCCCCATTTGCCCACATGCTTACTGGTTATACGACACCAGCCTCACTCTTTCCTCCAGGCACTGGCACCCCAGCCAACGGGCAGTATAGTGGGCCAGGTTCTAGCTGGGTATACAGTGTGCCTTGTCCTCTGGGCAGTGGGACTAACCTGAGAAGGGCTCATGGGGAGCTCCTGACTTTGGATTCCAATGTGGCAAAGGGGTAGAGAGGTTGAGACTGACCCTGTAGCTGCAGAGGACTTCAGCGTGACAAGAAGGGTTCTGAGGGTGGGAGGCTGGAGTGAGCTTGAGGGTGCTTGCAGGTGTGTGTGTGTGTGTGTGTGTGTGTGTGTGTGTGTACACCCTTGTGCATCTGAATATACAAATGGGCACATATGTGTGTGAGGATGTGAGAGAAGAAGAGGGAGAAAGAGGAGGAGGAAAAGAAAAGAGGGAGGGAGGGGGAAATTTGTCAGGATCATTACGGATGAAAAGGGTCAAAGTCAAAGGAAGTGGGGCTTGGATGGCCTGTGTGAGATGATGACGATGATGATGATAGCAGCTAATGTTTATGTAACACTATATGCCAAGCCTGTTACAAACCCTGTATATATATTAACTATTTTAATCCTCATAATCAGTTTAGGAGGTACTATTATTACCCCATTTTACAGATGGGAAACTGAGGCACAGAGAGATTCAGTGACGTGCCCAAATAACTAGAGCTAGGAATTGGACCCAGGCCCAAATTTTAACCACGGAGAGGTACTGCGTTTAGACTTGGAGGTGTGGCCTGGTCTCTGCCTCATGCATGGGCACTAGCTTGATGTTCTCTATCTCTGTCTCATGCTCTTTGTTCCCAGCAGGACTTTTTTTGTGAGAATGGGGAGTTGATCCCACAAAGCCTGAGTAGCAGGCAAGTGATCCTAACTGAGCCACAAAACGGGTGATGTTAAAGGAGTTTGGGTTTGGGAGGGCCATTCCTTCTGTGTGGTTGGTGTGCGGGGTGCATAGGGGTGAGGCAGACGGGTGAGTGGTGGTGGCTAGTGAAGGGTCTTTTCAGGCCAGGCTAAGGCGTGAGACCTCCATCCTATAGCATAGCTGCTAGGGTTCTTCGAGCAGAGTTTCACACAGGTGAGTGGCATGGTCAACCTAAAAGGCTCATTCTGGCTGCCTCATGGATTGGAGAGAGACTGGATGTGGGAGGCTGGTGAGCAGAAGGATGCAGTGATCCAGTTAAAAGGATGATGAGGTCCAGGCTGGGGTAGGGTTGGGGGTGGAGGCGAGGGGAGGAAATTTAGGAGGCAGAAGCCTCAGTATTTCGGTGATAGACTGAATATGGGGTGGTGAGGGGAAACGAGTAGTTGAGAATGAATGACTGCTAGGTTTCTGGGTACCTGGGCAGATGGAGACCATGGGGGGAGAGCAGCCCCTACCACACCCATGAGTCCCTCAGGAGGGCAGGGAGGGCTGTGGTCCTGGTGGCCGACATGGTGCCCCTGAGAAGTAGCAGGGCATTGCCTGGCCCTAGAGAGCTTTGGATTGGCCCTGGACTTTCTCCTGATGGAGACCACAGGCTGGGGAGGCAGGAGGTCAGAGACATAGCCAATGGATGAACACATCAGGAAATGGGGAGGGGGGCATTGATTTCTCCTTGAATATTTTTCATTTTCTTTAGGCATCCCCATTCCTAAAACACTCACACAGAGGAATGTATGAGAAATAAACTGTACACCATTCATTCTTAAGTCTCAAATACGGGGGGGGGGGCAGGGACTTGTGGTTCAGTGGTTAGAACTCTCATTCTGTGGTCACGTGGGGGTTCAAATTCCAACATCACACGCTCTGTAGCTGTGTGTTCTCGGGCAGGCACTCTATCTCTCTGAGCCTTAGTTTCTTCATCTGACAATGAGGGATCATTACAGCACACACCTCACAGGCTTGTGAAGATTACATTAGATAAGCCACTGCATGGCAGCCCTAGTTATGATTATTCAGATCTAGACGGGACGACATCAAGCAATATTTTGGCATTTCTTCTTCCTTTCTCCCTGGTCTCCACTCTCCCCACAGATAGGGCAGGGAGAAGGTCTGCCAGACAAGAAGGGGGAGCCTGTCTGGCCAGAGAGGGGCACCGATGAGCCTTCACTGCCTGGCACCTTTCCTCTGTCGTACCTTCCCTTTTGTATTTCCCCAGGCCCTGCCTTTCTCCTGCAATCCTGGAACAAGACTATAAACGCAGACATAGGCTGAAAGTCAGACGCCAGTCACCCCTGCCTAGACACGGCCTCTGGGGATAGGATCTGGACCTGCCATTTCTCAGCCTTTCCCACTGTGGCTGCAGGCAATGCCTGCCTCAGCCCACCTTCTCCCCTCCTCAGGGCAGCGCCTCAGCCCCAAGCAGCCCCTATGCCTACAGGACCCCTTCCCCGAGCTCTCTCAGTTGTCCCAGAGGGAGTTCTGGGGTCAGGGCGAGGCCTAGTGTTGCTGCAGACCCCTCAGAGTGGTTCCCAAAGAAGGTATCAGGAGATGGCCGCCTCCTTTCTCCTCCCTGCTTCACCCCCCCACCCCCCCACCCCCACCCCCACTCCCACTGCTCCAAACAACCAAGGGGCCTGAGCATAGGGCTGAGCTCAGCTTCTACCTCAACTCCTTCTACCTCAGCTCGGAGAGTTTGCTGGCAGCAGTGGAGATGACTTTGGTGGAGTTTCTGCCGTTTAATAAGCTACAAAACGACATTATTTTAAGCCAATCTGGATATAGCACAAAAACTCTCACCCCGTCTGTTCTGTGAAACTCAGATACCCTGACGAGAACACAGCTCACAACCAACTAATACAATATTCTACTGGGCTTGCTGTCAGCGGGCCCCACGCGGGTGCCGACTCTCAGAGGACCGCCCAGGCTCGCGCACCGCGGGCCCAGGAGGGAGGCGGTGGCCCCGGGCGGCGAGAAGAAGGACGGCTGAGGTGGGAGCCTCGCCGGCGCCGGGGGGGTTGCCTCTCCCCTCCCAGGGAGCTGGGGCTGTCCACAGCCCCTCTGGGCTCCCCACCCCCTCCATGGGGACGCGGAGAGGAGAGGAGTGTTTCTGGCCTGCTGACAGCAGTTTCACTCCCACAACTTGCATATGTCTGATTCCGAAGCAGGGAAGTGTGTCCAACACACCCAATGCAAAGACAGGTTGTTGAATATTTTTTCTCTCATCACTAAAAAGGATTCCCTGCTGGGTGCAATCAAGATCCATAAACTGCCGGCTCGAGTCGGTGTGAAAGCAGCGCTCCAGCCCAGACTCCCTCGCTGGCGCTAAATGCAGGCTCCGGGCGGAGATGCACAGACATCCGCTCGCAGTCTGGCCTTACGACCGGCACTTCCCGGCACATTAGGCAGTGCGCTTATTTTGGGCTACGCTTCAGTGGATTAACTTTCAGTGTAAAGTTTCTGAGCTCCGGGCATCATCCCTGTGGCGCTGGCTCCCTCCTCTTTCGGTGGGTACCAAGGTTTACAGAGCCAGAGGCAAGGGGACGCGGCTGATACCGGTTGTTGTGGCAGCCGCAGGGGTCAGCCCTGCGAAAGGAAGGCAGGGCCGGCAGAGGCCCTGCTGGGGCCCCTGACAGCCTGCAGAGCCTAGCTTGCTGACCCAGCCCGCCTCAGGGTCGACCAGAAGCCCCACGCCTAATTCCCCCTGCAGACATTGACCTTGGAGGCTTTGAAGATCTTGCAAAGTACCGTTAAGATGGCTGGTCCTGAGTGAGACTCACTCCTCTTCTGCTGGTGGTGGCAGGACTGTTATCCACCCACCCCTCAGCAACTGGGCCTCTGGTTCCCTTCCCACCCCCATCCCAGGACACCCGTTGGAGGTTGGAATCCTATTGTTTAGGTAAAGACAAGCAAGCTGCCTCCTTTTCCTTTTGAGTTGCCCCTCTCCATCCCTCAAATAAGGAGACTGAGGCAGAAAGGGAAGTGTCAGAGGTCTTAACTGGGCCATAGGAAAACCCTCAGGGAGTTGAGGAGGCTGGAGAGAGAAAAGGGAACATGATCATTCCCCAGACTTCTTTCTGAAACCTCGGGAAGGAAGAGCTCAGGGTTCTTCCAGAAACCGCAGGACCCTCTTTCCTCTGCCCCCCTGGCCATCCACTGGGACATGCTTTCACATCCAATGATATAAAACTCTAGTTCTCATGAATTATTAAGAAGCAACTAAAAATGTAGTCTCCAAAAAAAGCCCCCTCTCTTCCCCAGGTATCTCGTTTTCTGGGGCATATGATGTATCATTTAAAACCAGAATGAACTTCAGAGATAGCACACAGAGTGAAGGGCAGCTTAGCCAGAGTGCTGAAGCCCTGTAGGGTGTGGAATCTATTATTCACTCACTCATTTATTCAGAACCTATAATCGGTGCCGACTTTGTACAAGTTACTAGACTGGGGCTGTGGGAGGCATAAGGGTCTCTGTCTATGGAGGGAGGACAGTACACACCCATTCTTCCATTTCTTCATTTATTAGCACAGGCAGGCACTGTGTTTGCATGCTCGGCACAAGCAGAGGCAGTTTGAGTATGAAGGAGAATGTGAAAAGGGCTACGAAAGAGAGCAGGGGCCTTTGGAAGAGGCAGTGCTGCCCGGGCCCCTTCCCCTCTCTCCCAGCTTTGAGCCAATGCTCAGTGAAGGCTCCAGGGTCCACATCCTAAGCTTTCCATGACCTTGTGGAGGCCCACAGGGACGGCATCGTTTTGCCTCAAAGTTACACCAAGGCAAAAACGAATGATGAGAAAGAGGAAATGTTGAGGCAGTTTTGGGGAGCCCTGGATTAGAAGTAACCCTTCTCCTCTCTCATAAACAATAAATCACTCTCTTTCTCTCAACCCCCTCCCCCACTCCCTCCTGCTCTGCCTCTCTCCAAGAGATCAGCACATTGCAAAGACAGGTTGTTGAATATTTTCTCTCTCATCACTAAGAAGGCCTCCCTGCTGGGTGTAATCAAGAACCATAAACTCGCCTCACAGCAGCTCGAGTCGGTATGAATCGAGCCCTGCTTGGTTTGCCTGGATTCAGACACGCTCAGGCCCGCTGACATTGGCGGTCAGGCTGCTCTCCCAGACGCCTCCCGTCCTGGAGGGGCTGCAGCAAGGGGTGGGGGGGCTGGGTCTCCTAGCATCTCCACCACCGGCTCTGTAATAACTGGGCATTGAATTCAGGGCACTTCTCCTGAAAGGTCATGAAGGAAAGAAATCGATGCCTGTAGACAGGGAGTCAGGACGTTGACAAGTGCCATGGGCACTCCTTGGCCTTCACCCCATGTCCCCAGGTCCCTAGGGGGAGGAGACTGGAGGTTGGATGGCCTGGAAGTTATTTCCAACGGGCTGCCTGACCACATAGAGCAGTTTCTGTCTGGCTTTCAGAATTGCCTCGTTCACAGTGGAAGGGGGCTCCAGACCTGGTGTTGCTCCAGAAGGCTGGGAACACGTAGGGGGTGTGGGGTGCATGGAATGAGAAAGGAGAGTGAAGGAGAGGCATCAGGGAAGCTGGGCTGCTGACTGCTTAGCTACTAAGAGCTCCATCCCGTTCTTTGAAAATCCGTTAAGCTGAATTGGGAAGAATCTTCAGATGCAAAGCTAGGGAGCAGCCTTTCCCACCTTCCCTTGACTTTCTACCTCTGATGTGACTCTCTCCAATGTCACTGCCACTGCCTGAAGCCCGAAGCCAGGTCACCCCTCCTACCTGACCTCTCTGTGTCCACTATCACCTTTCCAAAACATGAATCTGACCATAACTTCCCCTCCCTAGAGTGCTTCCATGCTGCCCCATTTCCCACAGAAAATGGACCATGGTAAACAATGACGACCTGCTACCAATATTTCCTTCCAACACCCCTGCTCCAACCCCCTGCCAGCAATCCTTCTGCACACCGAGCAGTTCTCCAAATACATTTCATATTTCGTCACCTCTAGGCCTTTGCGTTCACCATTCTCTCTGCCAGGTATTCCCTTTCTTCCTTGTCTTATAGTGAACTCCTCCCTGTCCTTCAAGGCTCATCAGAAATGTCCCCTCTTCCAAGGATCCTTCACTGACCCCTGGGCAGAGGTAATCTGTGCTCTCTGGGCAGTCTGTGCCATTCAGCCCTTAACATCTGAACTGTGATTGTCCAGCTCAGTGACCCTGTCCCCACGGGCCGTGAGATTCTCCTCTAGGGCTGGACGGAGTCTGATTTAGCTCTATGTGCCCAGGGCCCAGCACCTAGTTTGTTGGGAGGAATGAAATCAGAAGCTTCATCACTAAGTTACAACAGTGCTCTCTGTCTGCACCTGCATACATGCATACCTGTGTACCTGTATACCTGTGTACCTGTGTGGGCATGTCTTCCTGTCCACACTTTCCCTCTCCATCCTCCCAACCAGACAGAGAGCTCCTTGAGGGCAGGATAGAGTCTTGTTCATCTCTGAAGGTACAAATACAAAGTGGGTGCTCGTAAATGTTTGTGGAACTGGGTTTGGATTTTGCTAAAAAGGACCTGCCCGGGCTCAGCCTGAGAGCTGCAGGGGCTCTCTCTGCAGGGTTGTTGTTGGTGGTGATGGTGTGACTTCCCATGATAGGGCCAGGAAGTTGCTGTGTAGGAGTTGGATGCCTAGTCTTCATGGTGGTGGTGGTGGTGGTGGTGGTCCTTCCATTCAAGCTTGGAGGGGCTGCTGCCCTGGAATCTGCAGGCTCAATCTGTATGCAGGCTTCACAGACCTGTACAAGCTAGAGAGGGGCTGGCCCTGGGGCTCTTGTCCCCAGCTGCCAAATGCTGTAGCTCTCCAGGAGAAAAACGGCAACGTTGGTCTGCTGCAGCCTCCTTTGCCTCTCCTGGGAGGCCAGGAGCAGAACTCGGTTAAAATGAGGATTTCCTCTTAGGCAGACTGCATGCCCACCCTCCCGCCTTAGCAGAGGCCACAGAGATATTGCCCACCAGCTTCAGGGCTCTCATAACTCTTTCAAGACAATCACTTTATTTATATGAGTTTGTTTTAAAAAACCCACAGACGATCCACCTTGGGGACCTCTCCTACCGCCTCAGCTTGATTCTCTCCTATTCTCTGAGTCCATAACTCTTAGTCTTTTGATTCTCCCAGTCCACAAACTATAAAAATCTTATTTCTATAAGGTCTTTTATGGTTACCAAGATAGTCAATAGTGTCATTTTCATTCATATCATTCTGCAGGGAAGTTAGAGGAAACGAACCAGACAGAGGAGGACTATAAATAAGGCTCAGCTACACAGGGCCCCAAGCGGATCCTGCTGCGTTCTTTCAAACGACTCACGCAACAGAACACACAAAATGTACACATATGCACACAAATATGCACACATATGCCCACTCCTGCATAGAGACAGGTGCACACGACTAACCCATGCGCACAGGGTGCTTGTATGCATGGAGCTTGCACACACACACACACACACACACACATACGCATATGCATGCACGGGCTTACACAATTTGGCAGCCTTAGAAAAAAAGCTCTCTATGGAATTTTCCTGGCTTTGAAGGGCCCAAAGCGGGCAGCAGCTCTTGCTGTGGTGAGATGGGGGGACTGAAGCAGGCCAGCCCAGAGAACACATTCCGAAGCCATGAACTGCAGGCTTGGGCACCTAGCCACCCATGAGCTCATGTGGGGGAGCTTCAGAATTCTGGCCAGCACAGGAGTCTACGCTCCCAGCTGAGTGGCGGGGGCAACCACTCAGTCAGCGCTGGGAATGCCCAGGCAGCAATCAAGACTCCCTCTGCTTGTCTGTCGGTGTCATGTGAGGGCTCAAACCTTCATTCCTGGAGAGGAAACAGCCAGATGCACAATTCTGACTCGTGCCTAGCTGCTGCTCAGCTGCACACCTATCCACAGGGCCCCAGAGGGAAAGTCCAGAGCATGACATTGGAGCAGAAAACAGAGTCTCAGGCAGATGAAAGGTTGGCGAGTGTGTTGGGGTGAAGGGAGGCAGTCCAGACTGGGCCAAACAAAGATGGAGTGTCCATGCCCAGGCCCGGGGGAGGACTGCCAACCTTCCCCAGGTAAGGGCAGTTAGGGCCCAGTCCCTGTCCGCCTGAGCAGGCGGGGTAAGGAAGTGGGGGAGTAGCTGGTGCTAGAGAGCCATGCTTGCCTCAGAGAACTCCAGGCTCATTGGCCAGGGGAGCAAAGGAAGGAACAGCCACTGGAGTCAGGTGGCCTGGCTTCTAGTGCTAACTCTACTCTGTTGCCCTGTGTGATGTTGGGCAAACACCTTTCCATCTCTGGGCCTCTATACGTCAGTGAATCATAGAGAGGGATGAGTTCTCAGGCCCCTCAGAGTCTTAAAGATGCAGGTGGATTAGCTGCACCCCAGAAGCCTAGCACAGGTGTGTCTTCTTAGTTTCTCCATCTGCAATATGGGGATAATTTTTGATGTCAGCAACATCCCAGGGATGTCATGAGGGGTGCTTGGCAAGGCCTAGCAGTTCAGATGAGTGTATTTGGGAACTGGTGAGTTTGGAATTTGTAATGGATACAACCCATCAGGAAACGGAGATGCTGAAAAGGCTCCCCTCCCCCACCAGCTATCGCTTCCCTCCTTACTAGCCCCCCAGTTCCTCCCTAAACACTGAAGAACTGAAAATGGGGACCAGGGCTCTGAGCTCAAGGCCTTGGAATCCCTCTCTTTTCCCTCCTGCCTTCTTCTAGGGAACTATTAATTGTAATTTAAGCCTCCCAAGTTAAAAGCAGCGTGCAGATTTAAGGATTCTTTCATCCCAATTACACATCGTTTCTGGCTGCACTTTAGTACCAGGCTTTTATCTGTTGTTCTGGGGAATCACTTACCAGCCAGAGCAGCGGGCTCCACACAGATTTCTTCCTGATTATGTTTAATAGCGAATGGAGAGTTAACCACCTTTCCTCCCCTGAGCTGTGTCGGCAGTTTTTCCAGCCCTGCCAAAAGCAGCCCAGGGGAGAAGAAGAGCATGAAATGGGGGAGTTGCAGGGAACTCTATGTCCTGGAATGGTGTGTGCGGGGCTTTGGGGGACCTGTGTGGCTCTGGGTGGCTAAGGGGGCTTCCACCCCCGTTGTCCAGGTGACCTAAGTGCTCTGTTCTAGACACTGATAGCAGCTGTTTGTGTATTTGACACATTCTACAACTACAAGGGTCCACAGTGTGCCAGGCCCTGAGCTGGCATTATTTACTCACTCACATCAGTGTACACCCAGCTGCTAGGGCCACTGTGTCACACACACTCCAAGGTATGCCCAGCCCCTGCACCTGCACTGCCACACCCACACATGCTCATAGAAACATGGACACACACACACACACGCTCCAAGAAGCATGCACACATACACACATACACACATCACATACACTCACAGAAGCATGTATATACACGCATGCTCCAAGAAGCGTTCACAATGCACACACACACCGCAGGAAGCATGCACACATGCACACATTTACAGAAGCAGGCGCGTGCATGCACACACACACACACACACACACACAAGCATTCATGCATCTTCACAATTGACGCCTCCACACACAGAGACACACGCTATTTGCACAGACCCTCTACTTTTACTTTCAAATACACTCTCCATTCAGTTCCGCGCGTGCACAGTTTGAGTCTTCTTCATTGTCTCATGGAGCTTTCTCTGTCTGTCTGTCTGTCTGTGATTCATAGAGTTACGCTACCATAGGAGTTTGGAGTGGGTCTTGGAATGTCAGGTGACACAATTATAGAGTCAGGCACCTGTGCCATGGAGCCCCCTATCCCCATATCACCCATTTCCACTATGTTCCTGAGCCCCGTCTGTCACAACCAGTTGGATTGTACCACGTTACAGAGCTCAGCTAGCTACTCGGTCCCAAGGCTGTTACTCTGTAAATCTCAATCTCAACACGTCCAAAGCCGAGCTCCCAGTCTCCTCTCCAAACCTGCAGTCTTTCTCCATCTCAACTCTTGGCAAGTCCTTCCTTTCATTGCTCAGGACAAAAACACTCCAATTCTGACACCAATTCGATATGTGGGATTTTCCCTATACCACCACGCAATGCTCTGACACTAGCAGGGTGTCTTACAATTCAACTCAATTCTGCCATGATCTACCCAGAGATAGCATCAGACCTCACAGGTGAAGGGCTCGGTCCCATGAGACTGCCCCCACTTCAGATGCCAATTACTACTCCAGGTTGTTACCTGTGTTTCTGACCAATCAGCTATAAATCATAAGTTCCCACAATCCCCTCCTTGGGTTCAATTAATTTGCTAGAGTGGCTCACAAAACTCAGGAAAGCAGTTTACTTACTGGTACCAGTTTATTATAAGAGAATATAACTCAAGAAAAGCCAGATGGAAGAGCCATATAGGGCAAGGTATGGGGAAAGGGCCTGGCGCTCCCATGTTCTCTTGAGCACCACTCTCCCAGCACCCTTACTTGTTCACCAACCTGGAACCATGTTCACCAACCAGCTCTCTGAACCTCATCCTGTTTGGGTTTTTATGGAGGCTTCATTACATAGGTATGATTGGTTCAGTCATTGGCCATTGGTGATGGAACTCAATCTCCAGCTCCTCTCCCCTCCACAGAGGTGGAGGTTGGGCTGAAAGTTTTAATCCTGTAATCACGTGGTTGGTTCCCCTGGCAACCAGCCCCCATCCTTAGGTTACCTAGGGAGCTTTCCAAAAGTCATCTCATTGACATTGCAAAAGACGTCTTTATTGTTCTCATCACTTAGGAAATTCCAAAGATTTTAGGAACCCTGTGCCAGAAACCAGGAGGAGTATAGAGAATTAGGGCGTTTATAACCCCTTGTCTACCAGATATTAGATATGGGCTGCCCCCAGGGAAGGGGAGTGACCTTGGGTGAAGCAGGTGTATTCTCTAAGGGCAGTGCTGGAAGAGAGGGACTTAGTTGAATGCCATGGGTCACAGCATTCCCAGTACCTTGGGGAGTGAGTGCCTCAGTTCAGAAGCGAGGAATTTGGGCGCCATACCACAGCATCCACTACAACTTTTAACATACATGCGTGAGTAAATGTAACTGTATTATAGTGGTTGTTTACAGCTATCATTCCTGCTAGAAAATGAGCTCCCTGGTGCTTCCTCAGTGCCTAGGACAGTTTTGGCCCATAGCAGGCTCTCCCTGAATATGTGCTGAATGAGGGAGTGCATCTGTCCATGGTCAACGTCCTGTTTTCTCTGTCATCAGCTTTATTGGAATCACAATACAAAGTCTGCTGCCAACCGGTCCTGTAACTGTGGGCAAGTTGTTTAACTTCTTGCAGCCTCTGATTCTTCATTGGTAAAATAGGATAATAGAAGTGCCCACCATATGGGGTTTGGAGAGGATGAAACGAGTTAATGCTTGTAAAGCCCTCAATAGGTGGCTGGAACAAAGCTGGTGTAGGGAAGCAAAATCTGCCATCCCAAGATGTGTTTCTTTGGCATGAGGATTATTTTAGGCTGATTATTTGTAAGAAACAAAAGACTCAGGAAGAACCTTTGACCTTCCCCCCTAACTGTCTAAGAGAGTTTAGATAGAAGACCTGCTCCAGGAGAAGCTATTGTCATAGATAACTATCTTGTAATATGAACTAGGTGTGGTAGACAGGGAGGGACCTCGCAAAATCTGTTTGCTAAAACTCTTGTGTCCCATTGTTTCTATATGGTGCAACAAACATGTTTACCAAACGTTTGTTCTTTCCGTCTTTCTGTGAATTGCCTTCCTTCACTTTGAAGTCTCAGACTTCCACTACTTCTCCTTAGCTCACTCAAAACGGCATATAAGTCTCACTTTGCCTGACTGTCTTTGGGATTTCTCATGATTATGTGGATTCCCCATACGTATGTAATTAAATTTGATTTTCTCCTGTTAATCTATGCCATGTCATTTTTTAATGTTTTAAAAGATTTTTATGAAAATATAGCTAACATACAATGTTATATTAGTTTCAGGGGTACACCATAGTTATTCAACATTTGTATACCTAAAGAAGTTATCCCCATGATAAGTCCAGCAAGCATCTGACACCACATCATGTTATCACAATATTATTGACTGTATCCCCCATGCTGTACATTACATCCCCATGACTTGTTTGTTTTATACCTGAAAATTTTGACCTCTTATTCCCCTTCCCCTTTCCGCCCCTTTTAAATTTATCAATTACAGTTGGCATTCAATATTATTTTATATTAATTTCAGGTGTACAGCATAGTGGTTGGACATTTACATAATTTAAGAAGTGATTCCCCTGACTAGTCCAGCACTATGCATAGTTATTACCCTATCATTGACTATATTCCCTATGTTTTACTTTACATCCCCATGACTATTTTGTAACTACCAATTTGTACTTTTTAATCCCTTCACCATTTTTTACCCTGCCCCCCAAACCCCTCCCACCTATCACTCTAACAAATCTAGTACCCATCTGACACCATACATAGTTATTACAATATTACTGACTATATTCCTTATGCTGTACTCTACATGCCCATAACTACTTTGTAACAACCAATTTGTACTTCTTAATGCCTTTCCCTTTTTTCACACACCCCCACAACCCCCTCCCCATCTGGTAACCATCAAAGTAATTCTGTATCTATGAGTTTGTTTCTGTTTTGTTTGTTAGTTTTGTTCTTAGATCCCACATATAAGTGAAATCACACTGCATCTGTCTTTCTCTGATATACTTCACTCAGCACAGTACCCTCCAGGTCCATCCATCCCCCCACAGATGGCAAGAACTCATTCTCTTTCATGGCCAAACAATATTCCATTGTATATATGTACCACCTCCTGTTTATCCAATCATCCATCAACAGACACCCAGGCTGCCTCCACATCTTTACCATTGTAAACAATGCTGCAATGAACATATGGATGCACACGTCCCCTCGAAGTAGTAGTTTTTTTCAGATAAATACCCAGAAGTGGGATTACTGGGTCCTCATTGTGTCTTCCTATAGCCCTTGTTTTAAAGTCTATTTTATCTGGTATAGATATTGCTACCCCAGCTTTTTTTTTTTTTTTTTTTTTTTTCATTTCCAATTTCGTGAAATATATTTTTTCCATCCCTTTACTCTGTCTGTAAGTAAGGGTTTTGTTTCTTATCCATTCATCCCTCCTATGTCTTTTGATTGGAGCATTTAATCCATTTACATTGGAAGTAATTATTGATAGACATGTAGCTATTATCATTTTACTACTCATAATTTTGATTTTTTTTTTCCATCTTAAAGAAGTCCCTATAACATTCCTTGTAATACTGGTTGGTGCTAATGAATCCCTTTAGCTTTTTTATTGTCTGGGAAGCTCTTTATCTGTCCTTTGATTTTAAATGATAGCCTTGCTGGATACAGTAGTCTTGGTTGTAGGTCGTTGCTTTTCATCACATTGAATATTTCTTGCCAATCCCTTCTGGCCTGCAAAGTTTCTGTTGAGAAATCAGCTGACAGTCTTATGGGAGCTCCCTTATAAGTTACTAGTTGCCTTTCCCTTGCTGTTTTTAGGATTCTCTCTTTGTCTTTAACCTTTGCCATTTTAATTATAATGTATCTAGGTGTGGGTCTGTTTGGGTTCATTCTGTTTGGGACTCTCTGCACTTGCTGGACTTGCATGTTTATTTCCTTCACCAGGTTAGGAACGTTTTCAGTCATTATTTCTTCAAATAGGTTCTCAATCTCTTGCTTTCTCTCTTTTTCTTCTGAAACCCCCATGATGTGAATGTTGTTATGCTTGATGTTGTCCCAGAGGCCTCTTAAACTATCCTCTTTTTTTTTTCTGCTGTTCTGATTGGGTGTTTTATGCTATCATGTTTTCCAAATTGCTGGTTCAATCCTCTGCTTCTTCTAGTCTGCTGGTGATTCCTTCTAGTGCATTCTTCATTTCAGTTATTGTATTCTTCACTTCTGACTGGTTATCTTTTATGGTTTCTACTTCTTTTTAATGCTTGCTGTCTCTTTGTTGAAGTTCTCACTAAGTTCCTTGATCATTCCTATAACCATTGTTTTGAACTCTGTCTTTGGTAGGTTTCTTGCCTCCATTTTGTTTAGTTCTTTTTCTGGAGTTTTCTCCTGTTCTTTCAATTGGGGTGCATTTCTTTATTGCCTCATTTTGGCTGCCTCTCTGTGTTTGTTTCTATGTATTAGATCTGCTATGTTTCCCAGACTTGGCTGGGTGGCCTCATGTAGTAGGTGTCCTGTGGGGCCCAGTGGCAGAGTCCCTCTGGTCACCTGCTTCGGGTGCTCCAATAGTGTCCCTTGTGTGGGTTTGTGTGCCCTTCTATTATGGTTGAGACTGGATTGCTCTTGGAATGTCAGTGGGTGGGATTGACCCTTAGGTTGACTGGCTGTGGGGTTTGGCCACATCCACAGCATGGATTGCTGTGTGGTAGACTTACCCCACTGAATGGGATTCACCTCAGTGGGCTCTGATGCCTATTGAGACCGCCCTTTGTGTGTGCCATTTATGGGGCTAATTGGGCAGTGGTATACTGCAGTCCGAAGCCAACCTCCAAGTATGAGCCTCTTGGCGGGGCTCCACTGGTAGGAGCTTCAAAGCAATTGCAGTTGTTCACTGCCTGTGCTGGATCTGGAGGCATGTTGGAAAGGCCACTATGGACTGAGGATGGCTACCTCCAGCACCAGGTCTGGGGTAGTGCCACAAAAATCCAGGACACACCGAGACCTGCTGCCACCTGCCAGCTCCCTTAAGCTTTTCACTGTTTTAATTGATTTCAAGTTTGTTCTCCAAAATGTGTCAAAAATCCACAGAAAATAATTAAAGTATTTACGTTTTAAGTAAATACAGTTAAGGTGCTACATTTTATTAAAATAAATGATTGCTTTACAATATAAAAATTTCTTACTGTTATTCATTCTTTTTTTTTTTTTTAAAGACTTTATTGGGGAAGGGGAACAGGACTTTATTGGGGAACAGTGTGTACTTCCAGGACTTTTTTTCCCCCAAGTAAAGTTGTTGTCCTTTCAGCCTTAGTTGTGGAGCTCAGCTCCAGGTCCAGTTGCCATTGCTAGTTGCAGGGGGCGCAGCCCACCATCCCTGCGGGAGTCGAACCGGCAACCTTGTGGTTGAGAGGATGCGCTCCAACCAACTGAGCCATCTAGGAGCTCAGCGGCAACTCAGCTCAAGGTGCCATGTTCAATTTTAGTTTCAGGGGGCGTTGCCCACCATCCCTTGCGGGAGTCGAGGAATCAAACTGGCAACCTTGTGGTTGAGAGCCCGCGCTCCAACAACTGAGCCATCCGGGAGGCAGCTCAGCTCAAGGTGCCGTGTTCAATCTTAGTTGCAGGGGGCGGAGCCCACCATCCCTTGCGGGACTCGAGGAGTTGAACTGGCAACCTTGTGGTTGAGAGCCCACTGGCCCATGTGGGAATCGAAACGGCAGCCTTCGGAGTTAGGAGCACGGAGCTCTAACTGCCTGAGCCACCAGGCTGGCCCCTTGTTATTCATTCTTGAAAAACATAAAAATATAGAAAAATGTGCATCTGTTTTCCTAAACTTCCTTCTGGAACACTGAGCTCGTGGGGTAAAGTCAGACATCGCAGTCAGCAACATGGAAATACCATTCAACTATGGTCAAACATCGCATTGAAAATGTTAGGGTTTAGCCACTGACAACACCTTGTGTGGTACACGAGTTGGGTGAAGCAAGGTCTCACAGAGTCACTAGAAAGGGAAGAATTGTGGTTACCAGGTTAATGTAAATTTTGGTTTGGTGCCAGTGCTGAGCTTGGAGCAACTCAGCAAAAGTCTCAGGGCACACCAAGGTCAGTTGCCTCCCGCCTGGGTCCTGCCAGACTCCAATAGTTTGCCAAGAAAGAGTACAATGCAGGCAGGGCTGGATGCTCGAGGAGAAAGCTCCTCCAGTGGTGCACAAGTTGGGTGGAGCAGTCAATCAACCAGTGAGTCAGCAGGGCAAAGCAGCGGAGCTCCCTAGGCCAATCATATTCAGATTTGGCCTGAGGGGGCGGGCTCAACACAGGAAAGATGGCGCCTGCCTGCAGGTTATACAGAAGGTGGACTCCTCACTGGGAAAATGCTGACTGTCCTCTAGTTCTACCCCTGAAGCCACACACCTCAGTCTGCCCTCCATACATCTCTGAGGCCCCCGAAGTCACTGTCCCTCCGCTGGAGCCCAAGGTGAGTGCATGCGAGCGAATGAGTCTGTGTGTGGGCTGTTTAAGAGGATGTCTGGGTTTTCTTTAGCCTTCTGGCCCACCTGAACGGTGCGAATCCCTACTGTTTTTCACAGCCAGATGTTGTGGGGGCTTTTCTTCTCAGCACCAGTACTCTGGATTGGGGAACCTGGTATGGGGTGGCTGGGGTTCCTTGCTCCTCTGGGGGTAACCAAGGCAGTTGAGATATCCCTCCTGATTCTCAACTGCCACACATAGGTGTTCAGCCTCTCTGCCCCTCCTACCAGTCTCGACGTGGCTTCTTCTTTATATTTCTATTCGGCTAGATTTCAGATGGTTCTCCAGGTTGATTGCGCTATAATTTAATTGTAATTTTAATGTGTTCATGGAAAAATGTAGGCAGTGTTTATCTATTCTGCCATTTTGGATCTCTCCCTCATATCAATTTAATTCTTAGACTAGCCAGAAAAACTTAGAATGGTTGAGGAAAAATTTTTATCCTCCCCAACATTGGTAATCAATAAATATTTTTTGCTGTTGATAATGTTAGTGTCTTGGGCTCTCCTTGGTTTGGGTTGCTGCCAGAATTCTGATCAGGCTTAAAGACAAAGCCAAGACCTCAGCCAGGGTACCTCCAGGTGTACGGGGAAAGGTAGGTTCTCTTTCTGCAAGTCTGGTGTGCAGAG
Organism: Rhinolophus sinicus; assembly: GCF_057876585.1. Lineage (NCBI taxonomy): Eukaryota > Metazoa > Chordata > Mammalia > Chiroptera > Rhinolophidae > Rhinolophus > Rhinolophus sinicus. Next base: position 26,588,596 of record NC_142514.1, read on the forward strand.
CTCAATTTTTGGATAATAAGGATAGAGATCTGCTCACAAGCTGATGGCTGGAATCCCTGCCTCAGGAAATCTCAATGTGTACCTGAGTGTGTACATGTATCTGTATATATGTTTGTATGGAGATAATGCAGGCTATACTCAAAGCTGTACATTTCTAAAGGATAAGTTGTCTTAGGTATTAGGCCCACATAGGAAGCCAGCTATTAGCAGGGTCTAGAGGCGTCAAAAGAGTCATCTCCCCTTCCCTCCCTTCTACTTAATCTTTGCTTCCTGCATGGGCTTCTGCCTCATTGCTCCCCTGAATGAACTTTCTCCAGGTCTCTGGTGAGCTCCTTGGGGTCAAATCCAGTGGATGCCTACTTGATCTCAGTAACAACTAATGCTGACCACTGCTCTCCATCTTGTGTTGGCAGATCACTCTCTGGATATAGAGGATGCTGTGGTATGGTCCCCAGACACCTCCCTCAGGATTGAGGTACTCTCCCAGCCAATGGGAGCATTGGTGGCCAACAGCATTCAGCTGAATCTCTCCCCAAGAATCATCTTTGACTAGAGGCAATGGCTTTTCCCAAATTTACACCCTTCCATGGAGGCAGTTTGAATTCAATGACTGACTTGCCTCATTTTGGGACATCTCTAAAGGACCATACCTACTCTAGAGATTTCCATGGAACTGACTAAGGTCTCTGTTGCAAACGCATCAGAGTTCAATTTCTCCCTCTGCCCAGTCCTGTTACCCTCCCTCTTTCACAAGTGTTGTTACTGAGATCACTGCCCAATAAGCCCTCTGCATGCAAATTTCCATCTTCAAACTGTTTCTAGGAAACTTGACCTACTATTACAGTTGATGCTAGGAGTGGTTCCCAGGAAACAGACTCTCAAATGGGATTTTGGAGTTGTAACACCCACTGGCCAGTTGGTCATGAGAACTCCATAACTGGTGTTGGGTGAAAGTTCTAATAGCCCCTGACATGCTCTAGTGGTGCCAATTGTTAAAACTTTTACCAGTGGTGAACTGGAATGGGATACTGGTAGAAGGGAACATACTGGCGGGAGTAGTATCACAGACATTTGAGAGGCTCAGAGGAATTAGACGGAATTAGATGATCATTTCTTGGGACTATCAGTGCATTGGAAAAAGACAATGAAAGGCTAATGGTGATTAATCACCAATTTCAGGTGAAATGTGAAAGCCAGGATACCTCCTTGCCCCAGATAAAGAGACTTCCTTCGGCAGCTGGAAGTCAGAAAAAAACAAAACAAAACAAAACAAAACAAAACCAACCCTGAAGTTTGGCCCAGGAATTAATTATAAGGGTAGCAGATTTCCAGAGAAAATTGAATTTCCAACACAGCAAGTTGGCTAGCTTGATTGATCAGGCCTTGATTGGGAAGGAGTGGGACCCTAACATTTGGGACAGGGACCTCTGGGTTGATGCACTTGAATAACTTGAAATCCCAGGTCACACTGAGTCGTCTGCAGCAGCAGAGTGTCCACTGCCTTCCCCTGGCTTGAAGATAATGCAGAGGCTTCTACCTTGCAAGGTATCATGCATCATGTGATGCCACCCCACCATCCACTCCAGGGTCTACCCCACTCCCTTCTGGCAACGCAACATAATCTGCCTGCTAAGTTGCTTCAGAACTTAGTCAGTGTAGACAAGCAGGAGCAGGAGTTTAACTCTGTTTCTCTCCTGCATCATTGATGGTCTCTCTGCCTCTAGTCTCTACTCCGCTGCTCCATCTTCCATGATGCCACCAAAAGTATCTTTCTAATACGTATCGCATGATGTCTGTGCCCTGCTTAGGACTGAACTCTTCAGTAGCTTCTTCTTGCTTCTAGATAAAGTCCACATTTTTGTGCTCGGTGTGGCTTCATCTCTTACCTTCCCCCTTTCTATGTTTCTTCTTTTTGTACTTGCCACGCACGCTCCCACGTCTGAGCCTTTGATTTTGCTGTTTCCTTTGCGTGGAAACTCCTTCCCCTTCCACACTTCATCAGGCACTTCCCTGTCCTTCTTCAAGTGCCACCAGATCACCTCTGTGGAAGACATTGTGTTCTCCTCCTGGCTCCCTTTTTCAAGGCCAGTGCCTATGTATTCTCAGCTACTGAGAATACTGGCTCCAGGGCTGACAGCTGCATTCTTCCATGGAGATTATCCTCAGCTGCAGACAGCCACCTTGCCTAAGGTTATGCCTACTGCTGGGGCCAGCCCACAGCCAATGCTGGTTAAGGAGGGGACAAAGACCTGGATCTCTTGCCTCAGTTTAGGACAACTCTAAATTTCCTTTCCCTTCCAGAGCTTCTCGTAGGATTGGCTAAGGTCTCAGTTGCAACAACATTGCCGATCCAATCCTAGCTTCCTCACTTCGTTATAGGTGTATCTCTCCACAACATCCCCAATAAACCTTATGCAACTCTGTTTCAAAATCTGTTTCCAGAGAACCCAATCAAAAAACACTTTTTAAGGTATCCTTAGATCCTCTTTGGGTTCCCTCAAAACCATGTGTATACATCTGATATTGTGTGTTTTTCACTTATCTGTTGCTGTGTAACAAACCATCCCAAAAATCACTTAGTGGCTTCAAATAATGATTGCATTTTCTTTCATGATTTTATGGGTTGACTGGCCTCCGCTGGGCATTTCTGCTCTGTCTGGTATAGCTTAGGTCACTCGTGTGGCTGCACTCAGCTTGGAGCTCCACTGTGACTGAACTGTCCAAGATGGCCACTCATCCTCCAGGTCCTCTCTTTGTGTGGCTTCTAATCATTCAGTAGCATAGCTTTGGCTTCCTTACATTATGGCAGCTGGGCTTCAAAAGGGAAGAACTGAAAGTGGCCATTCCTCTTGTGCTTAGAAAGTAGGAACCTCACATCTGCTACATTCTATGGTCAGAGCAAGTCACAAAGCTTGCCAGATTCAAGGAGAGGAGAAATAGACTCCGCCTATTGATGGGAAGAGTATCAATTGTGTCTAGGGATGAGAAAGAGTGGTTGATGACCATATTTGGAAACTATCTACCATAGGATATAACAGCCATTACGCTGGGAGCTCCTTAAGGACAGAGATTCAGTTGTATATCCATTACCCCTAACCCAGGCACTTCCAGGAGCTGTCAGAGATTTTCGGTGACAGAGTGGGCTCCAGCCCCAATATTCCTCATGCTATATTCGGTCCCCATAGAGCCTGGGGAGGAGCTATAGAGGTAGTGGAGCCAAGCCTCAGGCTGTCAGCTACCTCTTTAATTTCCAAGATAGCTGATCCAAATGCTGTCTGGGAGTCTATTTCTGGGCACAGACTCTGCCTTCTGGGGTATGAGTGGGGCACATTTCATTCAGCCACATGGTTGTACAGGGCCTGGGATCCAAACACAGACTTAATAATTAAAGCTCGTCTCTCCTCTCTCTTGTCATTGTACATTTAGAGCATGTGGAAGTCATTAGTGTTGTTTGTCAAATATTTCTGGCTATGCACCTGCTGAACACATGGAAGGACTATACTCCTTGGCCCTCTCACGGTGGGGTAAAGCCTGGTTAATTCTGGCCGATGAGTTGTGAGTGGAAGTGACTCGTGTTATGTGTGGGTATTGAATTGCTATGTAAAGCCCTCTTGGGAGCACATTTTCCCTTTGCTTTGGTGACTGGCAATATTGGAAATGGTATCTACTCCATCCATAAGGTGAGGAGACGTGGAGCAGAGCCCCAACCAGCCATGAGGTGCAAGTGGCATGAGTAAGACATAATCTTTGTTGTTGGAAGCTACTAAGAGTAAGGGGTTGTTTATCACAGTGGCATGACCTTGTATCCTGATACGAGGGTCCTGGCTTGACCCAAGCTATGCTCATCTTAGCATTCAGGTGGGTATGGAGTGCGGTGAGGCAGGGCTCTTGGGAAAGAATTCACTTTCAGGGAAGGAAGAGTAGAGGCCAGAATAGATGTTGGAGTAAGAATCCTACACTCGGGCCAGCTAATATAAGAAACTAATACATTAGTATGTGTTAGAGTTATAAAGCCTTCATATTAAAATTGAATGGAATAAATATTCAGGAATATGGGAGCATTTTAAAGATTTCTACCCCTTCCGTTTACACGTACATTGCTTCTCTCCCCACCCCACCCACCGTCCATTCATTCACTACTAGGGATTTGAATGCTTGTCTTAAAGGCAGAGTAATTTGAATGCCCAGACATTTGCATATGTCTTTCTGTAGTTTTCTTTATTCTAGTTCAGCACTTCTCTAACTTTAGTGTGCCTAAAAATTCCTGATTATGGCTGTATAAACGAACCCATGGATACAGGCCTTTATGCGTGGTTTAAGAGATTTTCCAGGGGTACTTTTGACTCTATGCAATTCTGGTCTTATGCACAGACTTCAAAATCTAACCCCTATGTAAAATAAGATTCCATTGTTCAAAACCGAAAGAACCTTGCAAATTCCATGAGATGCTGAAAGCACAAGATGTCAGCAGCAGCTGCCCATTATCCGCCCCTCACCCAAGTCCTGTTGATTTTACACCCATGGTCTAAACCTCCTGGTCTCTTGCCTGGATTACTGTGAGGGGGTCCTTACTGTCTTTCTGCGTCTACTCTTGCTGCTTCCAATCCATTGTCTCCATTGCAGCCAATGTGATCCTTTCCAAACACCCATCTGGTCCCGTTACTTCTCCTTCACTGACCTCTCATTGGTCTTCCCAGGAAGCCCAGCATCTTTAATGGAGGCCCACAGGACCTCTCCTCTGCCTGCCTCTCCAGCCTCATTTCATGGCAGTCTCCCCTTTGGCCTCTGTGATCCCACCACGCCAGCCTCTCATGTCCACCCACACTTCTGCATCCCTCTCACCCCATCACAGAGCCTTGGCACCTGCTATACCATCTGCTTGCAATGTTTTTCCTCCCTCCTGGCTTTTTTTGTCTGGTTAACTCCTACACATGCCTCAGATGTCAGTTCAAGTGTTAAGTCCTCAGAGAAGCATTTAAGCCAACTTATTCTTTATTTGCTCTTATAATATGGTTTGTCTTCCTTCAGAATATTATGTCAGTTTGTAATTATGCACTAATTTATTTGATTAGCTGATGAAAACTTGTTTCTTCCACTAGACTGTAAGTTCTAGGAAACCAGGGGCCATGATGTCCTTGTAATTCTTATATTCCCAGTGCATGCAATACGTATTTGCTGCATGAATGATTGAATGGTGCCGACAGTGGGTGGCACTGATATCAGTGATGGTGCATCAATTTTTGAGTCTTTTGGGTTATTGTTTGCTCTAATTCTTAGCTCTGGCTTATGAGGCCTGGGAAATAGGAATTGCCTCCAGAAGCAAAAATCAAGATCCAGTGAGTAGACAAGGTTAAGCACCAGTGAGTGGCTGAGTCAGGTCCAGAATCCATCCTCCTGACTGCAGATATGGAGTTCTTTCTCAGACGTGATACTACTTTTGGGCCTTGACTTGGACACAACAGATGTCTTCTGAAGTCTCCAGTGTGGATAATTTGTGGGATAGAGAGCACAGTAGCATGTTTTATAATAGTCCTCTTATCTCTTCTCCTCTTCTTTTCATATTTCTCTTTCTTCTTCCTTTGATTAAAAAGTCTTTTTTTTATTTTATTTGTTTTGAATAAGATAAGCATGGTTAAGACTTTTTGAAATGTTGATGAGAGAATAAAAAGAAATTGGGCTGAGCACGTCCTTGCCCAACCTGTAGGGCTGATGAGGACCCATATGTGATTTTAAGGCTGAAAGCTCAGGCTTGGGAAATGCATTTTTGTTGGCTTACTGTTAAATGTAATAATGTTTAATTATCTTGTTAAGGCTTTAGGGCTTGTTCACATCTCTCTGGGTGCAGGGTAAGATTTCTCTTGGAAGGGACTGACATTCCCAATTTGAATCATCCTGGTAGGAGGTTAATCCTGGAAATGTGGAGGTATGAGACAGCATTTAGCTTTAAGGGACATTTTCCTCCTTTTTCTGGAGCCTTGGTTCCGTTTGTCCTGTGTTTTAAGGCATGGGGGTAAGTAGAGCTTTATATTAGTGAAGGTAAGGCCAGCTGCTGTAACAGATAAACCCTTAACCCCTCAATATCTTAACAGAATAAAAGTTTATTTCTTGCTTCCAAAATAAAGGTTCCCGATCACTGGTGACTTTCTTCCGAGTAGCAATTAAGGACTCAGACCCCTTCCATCATGTGGCTCTCCTGTGTTTAGCATCCAAGGTCACCATAGAAGTAGAAAAACTAACTGGGGTTAGGTCTCAGCATAGCTTGAGCAGGGAAATACAGACTCTGCTCCAGAAGGAAGTAGCTTGTTTACCAAAGGAGCTGCACGAACTGTCAAATGCACTGGTAGGAACCAGGGGAATATGCACAGAAGTGGATCCTGAAGGATTTGGTGTGGGATGGGGGCCTGGGAATATAAGTAAGTCTAGACTGCAGAGAGTTTACTGATACAGGAATGCTCTCCTGGAGTCAGGATTTGACGCCTGGCAAGGACACTTGGAGCCAATGCTGATAAATCTGATCAGATGCTGTCAGGATGTCTCCCTGAAGCTTGGATATGATGGTGGCCTGCAGTAAGTCAGAGGATTTAGAGATGTGGCACGGGACTGTGAGACCAGCTATGTTCCCTGGAAGGGTCTAGAAGACACTCCCTTCACTAAAGCAATAAGGAACGTGCTAGTCAGGAGTAGGCGGCGTCATGGAGGGGATCAGTGGTGGCCATGCTCAGTGGAGGTGAAGGCTGATGGTCAGAGACGCTGCCATGGAAGTGAGGCCTGACAGAAATGGAGAGGACAGGATTTTGGAATGACAGAGGCCACGTGTCAGCAGGTATCTGACAGGAAAGGGGGACTTGTTTACCACAATAAGCAGCAAAGCTGGAGTGACAGCTGCGGTCCTGGACCAAAGGGGCCTTGCTGATCACTAATAGACCAGGTTTCTAGGGGCTAAAAGGGCAGCCAACAAGGCTATTGCTGGACTTATATAATAAAAGAAGATCAAGGGTGGGTGAGCAAAAGGCTTATAACAGCTTCTGCAATAGAAAATAATGAATATTTATCCATTTCTCAGATTTGAACCATTCTTCAGACCCAGAGTCCATTGATCGAAGGGGTGGCCAAGTACCCTTGAGGAAGGAGCCTCCAATATCGCTTCAAATATATACAATAAACAGTTCTCCAGTTTTCCTCTAAAGGGACCTATGGCTATTTTTCAGAGTAACATTGCAGGAAAGGGAGAACACGAAACTCTTTTGAGGGCCGTTGGATTTAGGGTCTGAGCTGGGAACCCAAATGCTACAATGGCCCCATATTAGAGTTGGGGCATATTGAGAGCCCTAACTTAACTTTCTCTCATTGGACAGTGGGTCCAATGGACCCACACACTGACTATTTGTTCATTTTCCTGGTTTCTGAGTATATAATTAAAATAGATGTACTTAGTAGCTGCCCAAATCTTCACATTGGTTCTTTGACCATTATGGTAAGAAGCCCAAGTGGAGGGCTTTAAAAATGCTCTCCAACTTCTTGGCCAAGATATTAAATCTGATGCAATTTCATATCTTAGGTGGCATTGTAGAAATTAGTGTTGCCATCAAGGACTTAAAGGATTTAGGGTTGATTTTCCCCATCAGATTTCCATTCAATTCACTGGTACGGTCCCTGCAAAATCAGATTGGTCATGGATGATGACAGTGGATTACCATAACGCGGGAGCCCCAGTTGTAGCTGCTGTGCTGGATACGGTATCTTTACTAGAACAGATCAACATAGCCTCCAGCATTTGATATGCAGCATTTGATCTTTTCAATTCACGTCAGGAAAAAGGATTAGAAGCAGTTTGTACTCACAGGGGAAAGACAGCAATATATATTTACTGTCTTGCCCCAAGGCTATGTTTTCTTACCTTCTGTCACAATATAGTGTAAAAGGACCTTGGTTGTCTTGACATTCCACAAACATGCTCATCCACTATATTGGTGGCATTATTTTCACTGAGCCCAACGAACAGGAAATGGCAAGGACTCTGGGTGCCCCAAACGTGTCAGGAGGCAGGAGATAAGCCCTACAAAGCTTTAGGGGTTGACACATTGGTAAAGTTTTTAGAGGTGTTGCTCCTTGAATCTCCTACGCTAAGAAAGAGGCACAGTGCTTGTGGGCTTCTTTGGAGTTTTGAGGCAGTGCATACCACACTTGGAAATAATGTTCGAACCCATTTGTTGAGAGGCTTAGGAGGTTGGCAGTTTTAAATGGGCCCTAGATCAAAGAAGGTTCAACAGCAATTCCTGACTACAATGCAACCTGCTCTACTGCTTTGGCCATGCGACCTGGTAACTACAATAACATTAGAGGAATCTATGGTAGTCTGGCAAGCTCTTTTAGCAGAATAAAAGAGTTAGAATTATGGAGCAAGGCCATGCCTTTTGTGGCAGAGAACTACTCTGTGCTTGAAAACCAGCTTCTGGAGTGTTACTGGGCCCTGGCAGAGACCACGCACCTGACCATGAACTATCAAGAGACAATGTCGCCACAGCTGCTCATCATGAACTAGGTATTATTTGATCTGAGTCAGGTTGGGTAGATGCATCAGCAATCCATTGTATGGTGAAAATTGTACATCTGTATCAGAGCTGAACATGTCAAAAGGGCACAAATAAATATACTCACAAGTGGCTCCGCCTCCACGCCATCTATCTTGGTTGAACCAACAACTTCCTCTCAGCTTATGTCTATCACCTTATGAGGAGAATTCCATGACCAGCTGATGGAGAAGGAAAAATTCTGGGTTGGTTCACAGATGGGTTAACTCAATATATTTGGTGGCCCTAAAGGACAGTGTTGAGAGCAAAATCTTCCACTCCGTAGAGCTTCAAGCAGTATAGTTTGGTTGTCAACTTACAGAGGGTCTGAGATGAGGATATACATAGACTACAAGGCAGAGTATTGAGTGAATTGCTTGGCTAATTGGTCAAGGGCCTGGAAGTAGCAAGACTGAATGATCAGAGATAAGTCTGGGGACAAGGGGCGTGGATAGCCATCTGGAAATAGACACAAAGTTTTCAGATCTTTGTGCCTCACATTAATGCTCCCTAGAGATTATCCAGTGTAGAAATGGCATTCAACTCGAGGTCAATAAGACTCCTAAAGGGAACTGTACTTGTAGTGTTGTTTGTAGAATGCATTCTTGCCTCTGCTTGACGTGGTGGGAGGCGGCTGCTGCTAGTGGGCAGGCGAATTGGTGTAAACCCAGAGAAGAGTAGAGAGACTCTCCTTTTTAGGTGCCCACTCTCAGGAGCCCACTGGAGTATTCACTCTAAGAGCACAGTGGGGTATTTGTGACAGGCTTCTCGCTCGTACGTCTCACCTGTGTGTTGTTTTCCAAACACCGCTGTTTTGCCCCAATTCTTTGTAAAGGAAATAAAATGTAATATACTCTTTGGGAAAAAAAACAAACAATAAAACATTGGATGTTTTGGACATCCATTGGAAGTTAGCCAGCCTCTGTCCTCAGCCATCCCACACATGCACAATGGGCCCATGTAAAGAATAGCGTGGTGGCAGAGATGGAGGCCACGCTAGGCTCAACAACATGGGCTCCCGCTCCCCAAGGCTCATCTAGCTAATGTAGCTGCTAAATGTATGACCTGGCAGCGGCAGAGACCAATCCTGAACCCTCAGAATGATGATCCTTGTAGAGAATGAGCAGCCACTTGGCAAGTGCCCCTGTGAGGGGCAGAAATTTGTCCTTACTGAGAATGACAAATACTCTGGATATGGGTCTGTCTTCCCTGCCTGCAGTGGCACTATCCAAAGGGTTAGTGAGTGTTTGATTTAATACTGATATGAGATTCTACATAATGTTGTTTCAGACCAAGGGACCCACTTTCCAGTAAAGGAGGTATGACAACAGACTCAGCACATTGGGATTCACTGGTCCTATTAGATACCGTGTTTCCCCGAAAATCAGACCAGGTCTTATATTAATTTTTGCTCCAAAAGACACATTAGGGCTTATGTTCAGGAATGTCACCCTGAAAAATCATGCTAGGGCTTATTTTCTGGTTAGGTCTTATTTTCAGAGAAACATGGTATTATATCCCCTGGAAGCTGCTGGCTTGATGGAATGTTGTAATGGCCCCTTATGAACTCAGCAAGGTGGCAGCTTGAGCAGTGGTACCCTGCAAGGTTGGGATTCTGTTTTCCAAGATGCAGTATATACATTATACTAATGGCCATTAAGTGGCATTGTGCTGCAATAGCTAGAATATGTGGATCTGGGAACCAAGGTGTGAAAGTGGGATTGGGCCCTCTTTTCTAAGGACCAACTTGGGGAAATTTGTGCTTTCTGTCCTAGAATCTTAAGGTTCTGTGGGACTAGAGGTCCTGGTCGTAGGGGGTGGGTTATTTCCACCAGGAGAAGCAGTAAGGATTCCATTGAACCTGAAAGAAAGACTCCCACCTAATTGTTTTGATTTGTCATGCTAGTAGACCAGCATACAAAGAAAGGAGCAAGGGTTGCTGCTATATAATGAATAAGTCTAGAACTTTCCTACTTCCCTGTGAACTTTCCCCATGCCCTACTTTACTTCTGCTCCTTGGGACTAGATCCTGCACCCAAGTCCATGTCTCAGGGTCTGCTTTTAGGGGAACAGAGTTAAGACAGTTGGGTTTTAAATTTTCTCTTATGTGCAATGGAATACATTGAAGGGTTTTAATAAGGGTGGCACATGATCAGATTTGCATTTTAAAGAGATGACTCTATGGCTGTGTAGAGAATGGATTGGAGGGGCCAGAGCAGACTTAGGGAGTCTAGTTAGGAGGCAATTACAATAGTCCAGACAAGAGATGGCGGTGGTTTGGACTCATATGATGGTGGTGGTACAGATGAAGAAAGAAGCAGATGGACTCCAGATATTTAGGGAACAGAATTAATAAGACAAGTCTTTCCTTTATCTGTTTCAGATCAATTTGTTCAGAGCTTGCCTCAGTGTATGCACGTGTTTTTCTCATTGTCCTCTTTAAGGCTGTCATGGCTCTTGGACAAGATTTACTTATATCTCTTGTAGGCAGCTGTCTTCTGGGAGGAGAGGACTATATGTGTGAATCAAAGAGCTTTATCATTGAATATTGAAGAAATGTGTTGGTCTAGAATCCTGTGATGGGATCTTTCTAGCTCAGCCTAACACACAGAGACTATTCTCTGAGTTCCAGTTCTGTTTGAGCCACTCAGAGTGGCACCTCTGCAAAACTCTTGGGTCCCAAGGCTGTGATGTTTAGCTAATTATCCCTGCAATGAGCGGGAGTCAGGACTGATTTGTGGGAAAATGGTGGCAGCCCTTAAGATTCTCAGAAATTCTTGGTACGGGAGGTGCAAAGAAGTAGAGTAGAAGAAAACTTTTCAAAAGACTGGATTTCCTGTCATCAGTGAGCTCGAGGCTCCAAGTTATCAAAGTAATGTGACTATTTGTACCCAGGGGCAGTAAATGTGCGTGGAGCCAGGTAAGAGGTGGGGCAAGTCTGATGATTCCCAGGTTTCTGGCTTGGGTGACTGGTTGGTAGGATATTGAATTCAGTTTTGGATACGCTGGGGAACATTCAAATAGTAATGTACATCAGACTGTTGAATACATTTGTATTTCTCATGTCTAAGATAATGTCTGGCATGTTAGGAACTCAATAAATATTTGTTCAACTACATTAGCTAAATTCTTCTTCCCAAATTCCCCCAGCAAAACCCAACCTTAGTGATAGTTCAGGAGCATTGTTGTTACTTTCTGTTTGGAATCATTTAGTCCCTAGGTGAGGGACTAAGTTAGCTGAAGTTCAAGACCTATCTCTGAGGAGGCATGGCTTTGGGCAGTGTCCACAAAGCACTTGACTCACTGAAGCCTTATTAGGCATTCAAGGAAGATGACCTGGAGGTAGGAGATGAAGACCCACATGCATCCTAGGACCCAGCCTTTTTGAATGAAGTGGTGATTGGGGGGTGGGGTGGGGTGGAGAAGGCAACTTCCTCCTGGATCAGGACCTACTGTAATCCCGATTGTAGAGGTTGTAAATCCAGGCTTTAGAGCTGGATAACTTGGGTTTAAATCTTCACTCCACCATTTCCTGGCTTTGTGACCTTGGGCAAGTTACTTAACCTCCAAGCCTTAATTTCCATATTTGTAACATGGAGATAATCGTGTTAACTACCTCATAGTGTTTTTGTGAGCATTAAATGTGATCAAACATGCATCAGCTCAATGTTTGGTACACAGAAAGCATTCAATACATGCTATTAATAATAATTCAACAATTGATAACACTAATAATTATTTTTAGCTGTCTAGCAATAGCACGTATTCCTTATAGTCCTTTTACCTTATGAGTAAGGCGTCATCGTTTTTATTCCCATTTTACACACGGGAAAGAGAAGCTTGGAGAAGTAAAATGACCCAGACAGGCATGTGGTGAAACAGCCAACTTGTGAAGTCTTCTGACCCTAAATCCCAAGTTTCCCATGACGCATCTCATGGAAGCTTAGGTATGGTTAAGTGGGTCTCTCCCCGCCCAGCCCAGCACCACTGACAAAAGGTGTGAGTCAAGTTCTAGGAGAGAGGACATACTGGCTAACTCAGCCAGGGGTGTGTGTGTGTGTGTGTGCTTGCGCATGTTTGTGTGTTGGAGGGTGGGGGGAAATGGTGAAACATCTTCTGTAAGTCTCCAGGTAACGCAGGAATCCCCAAGTACTAGAAAGCACATGTGTGCCCTGTCTTTTCAATACCCTCCTGAGCCCACCTACCTTTATTCATCATTTGGAAAGCCCTATTCAATGGAGCTGAATTCAAATGAAAGAGAAAAACAGTCTTTCTCCACGAGTCTCTGCATCCCACGGTCCAACCGCGTCAACTAAACAGCTCAAGACCTTGGAGAAATCTGAGGTCAGAATATCTAGAGTGTTACTTCTTGATTCTGAATAATTGCTTTTCTCTCTCTGGGCCTCAGTCTTCCTACCATCACCAGAAGGGGACTGCTCCAGCCTGACACTGTAACTCAACGTTGCACCCACATCTACTTCTGGGGAAGGAGGGAGGGCCTATGGGGCAGTGGCATCAATCTCCTTCCTGGGATGGCTCCTCTGAGCTCTATATTTCTTGCCTATAGTGACCGGGGAATTTTCCCCTATTGATTGCTTTCTGTAATCGAGCCTAACAAATAGAACTTCCCTCAAATGATTCTTCCAACTAAACTGATAGAAAGCTAACCTTGTTATATTTATTGACAGAACATTGAAATAAATATTATAGGTCTAGAGGGAATGTTTCAGCTCATTGATTTTTTTAAGGAAATAATAAATGGAGCCTATTCCCTTTGGCATATTATGCTGGGAATAATCTGAAAAAATGCTTAGCTTGTTCAACACAGAGCTTAGAAACCCTTCTTCCACTCCCCGTGGAGCAGGGGCCCTTTGCATAAATCTGCTATGGCCCAGACAATCAATTTTCAATTTTAATTATTTTCAAAACTCGTTTATTATTTGCTTGTTCTGTGAGTTGGGAACTTCACTTTCTTGGTGAGTCTGCAGCCAGGAGTGGTCAGACCTCTGGCCTGGGTCTGGATACATGAAAATTCTTAATTCTATTCATCAGAGAGGAAAACTCACCATCCCTCTTTCCAGGGACTCTTGTTTGAGAATACGGGTCTGAAAATCTGGCCTCTTGCCTATTTTTTGTAAATAAAGTTGTATTGGAAAATAGTCATACCCACTTGTTTACATGCTGTCTGTGACTTTTTCACTGCAGTGGCAGAGTGGAACAGTGTGACAGAGACCAGCTAGCCCACAAAGCCTAAGATATTTGCTATCTAGTTCTTTACAGAAGTTTTCCAGCCCCTGTTCTAGAGTCTCCTCTCTCCTGCCCTTCAAAATGAGACTAACATACTTCTTCACCCAGTCACTTAGGGGTGTCTCCTGGACTGGGTGGCTACTACAAGATTAGCCAGTGCCCACAGCATTCTCTTCAAGGTCCGCGACACTATCCTAAGACATTATATATATTCATCTTTATGTTTTTAATTTTTTTATAGTAGTCATAATATATATTCACCTTTATTTCATTCTCATAATAACTCTAGGAGGCAGGGTGGTTAAACTGTTTTAAAAATGAGGAAAACATGGCATAGAAATTTTAGTAACTCACCCAAGATCACACAAATATATAGAAAACAACAGAACTGGGATTTTAATCAGGGGAGACTGGCTTCAGTGTCAGAGGTGGGGGATTCTCAGAGAAGGTCTAGGTGAGTGCCCCTAAAGTACGGATGGGGAAACAGGCCTGAAGAGGGGTCACATCGTTGGTGATAAAGCTGGAAGTAGAATCCAGATAACAGTTCTGGGGACATTTCTTTTCATTGTTATTATTCATTGTTCTGCTCAGCTTCTGTCTATCTGAGCCAGACAGGAGAATTCAAAGACTATTAGATCAGGGCCCTGCATCGCTCCCCAACCCTCCCACCGAAACCTTGAGGGTTGTGTTATCTGCTGCATCACTTATTAGTTTTTTCTCACGGTCACCTGCTCCTTTTACTCTCCCATGTTGGTGGAGGAATTTGGTACCTGGCTCAAGGGCTTCTTTTCTTGGACAGTGCCAGCATTCGTTCCTACCTCAGGTGTTGCTGGGCACCTAGAACACAGGGCAGTCAGGGGTTTGCACGGGCATGAGCAGCTCTTTGGGAAAGATCTTAAATCACATTACAGACTCATATACAATCAAAGGTGTGAGCTACCTATATGCCAGCCTTTCCCAATTAACAATCATTCCTTGGCTCTTGTCCTGCCTGGCTATTACCATATCCTTGGCTGGCCATTCAAAGCCAGATTGATGGGAGGGGTTTCTGCTCTATGGTTGTCTCCATGTACTTCCCTCTCATTCACTCCTCAGCTCACTCCAGGGGGCATCCACCCACAGCCTGCCACTGAAACTGCTCTAAGGAGGCCCCTAACGATCCCCCAACTGCAAGGGCAGTACATCCCAGCCTATGTCTTCAGGATCTCTCTTGCCTTTAAAACTGTTGAACACTCCCTTCCAAGCAGTACTTTCCCGGCCCTTCTCCTACCTCTCCAGACATTCCTTCTCAGGATCTTATTCTGCTTCTGTCTTTGTTTGCCCTGTTAAACTTTGAGTTGCCTGGGGTTTCATCCTAGGTCCTCCTCTGACTGCACTCAGGGTCAGGCCACAGCTCTGACTATCTACCCCTTATCTACCAACCATGATTTCCCCAAATCTCACCCAACTGCCTAAATCTCCTCCCTGGACTCCAAAAGTGTGTACAACTGGGCATCACCTGAAAGTCCCTCAGGTACTTCAAAACCAACTTCCCAGTGCTGAACTCTTTGTTGTTCCCGCCAAACCTCCTCCTCCCCATAAATACCAATATTGATGAATTATTTCACCACCCAGCAAGCCATTGGAGCCCGAGGCTTTTGCTGTCACATGTCCTATTTAGAACTGGCCCTGTTGATTCTGCTCTTAAATCCCTCACATATATTTTCTCCATTTCACTCTTGATGCAAATACCTCAGTTTATGCTTCTATCACCTCTCACTGGACAATTAACTAGTTATGAATTCCACAACTATTTATTGCATATTACTGTGTGCTGCTGGGAGAAGCAGTATCAAATAAGTCCATAGGCTTAGCTCTATGGACTCAGATTCTTAGTAGGGGGAGACCCTCAATAGACAAGAAAGCTGATACTTAAATAAGATAATTTCAGATATTGTTAGTCCTGTGAAGAAAATAAAATTGAATGAGGTAAGTGAAACTCACCAGAGGTGAACTCCTTTAGATTGAGGGTTAGGAAGGACTCTCCAACCAGGTGACATTTGAGTTGAGAAGAAGCAGCCCTACAAAGATGTGTGAGTGTTGCAAGCAGAGGGAGACCCTGGGATGAGAATAAATCTGACTGGGTTCAAGGAATGAAAAAAGGCCATTATAGCTGGAGTGCTTTGGGGAGACCAGTAGGAAATGCATTTCCAGAGGTGGGTGAAGGTCACAGCATACTGGGCTTTATAGGTCATGGTAGAGAATAGATTTTACTGTAAAGGTGATGAGAAGTCTTTGGGAGGGTTTTAAGCAAATGAGCTCTGATTTACAATTAAGAACGCTAACTCTGGCTGCTGTGATGAGAATGGGTTGCATGAGGTCAAGTGTGAAGGCAGGGAGATGGTTAGGAAGCCATTGCGACAGTGTGGCTAGGATGAGGGTGGTAGAAATGGGTAGGAAGAGATGTGGTAGAGTCAAGATTTGTTTTGGAGGTAGAGCCATCAGGCTTACAGATGCATCAGATGTGTGTGTGTGGGGTGGGGGGTGAGAGAAAGAGGAAGCAAGGATATCTCCACAAGACCTCACCCCTCCTCCCTCCCTGTGCCTCTGTTACAGAGAAAAGGGAGGCCCTTGCGCAAGAATTCCAAACTCCTTCCCATCCTCCTGCTCTGACAACACTGGTTCAGAGAGGGGCTGAGGGTCAGACTTGTCTTGCCTGGGGCAGCCTGGCCTGGAGTTGAGCCAACTGGGTGGGCCCTGATCTTGAACTGAGCCACAGGGAGGGGTTTGAGTCCAACAGGCTTATTCCCATACTCCCGTCCCCATCTAGGCTTTGTCCTGAGAGCAATTAGGTGAGAGAGCCATCAGCCTTCATGCTGTTGCATTGTATGGGCCAGATGAGTGGAGTGAGATGCTCACCACATGGCCTTATGGTGCCCGCTGGGCTCTGGCAGAGTGGAAAGGCACGGCCTCAACGGGCTCCTTTTAGGGCTTTGGAGACTCTGCATGTCAGAATTCCCCTCTCTGGCCTGTTGGGAAGGACAGACTTATGTCTCTGGAGGCCAAAAGAGAAAAGAGGAGCTTGGTTTTAGCTTCACAGAAGCAGGTGAGTCCTCTATGGGGGAAGGTGGGGATGGAGAAGAAGAGGGTAGTTTTCTAGAATCTTCTAAATGTGCATTTCCTGACTCTGACTGACTATGATACTGTAGAAACTGACTTCACAGGAGGACACCCCCTGCTGTAGCCCCCCATCCAGCCATCTCTCTACCTCTAATGACCAACCTCAGTGAACAGAGACCAAGAGTAATAATGTCTTCAAGAAGCAGACAGGTAGTAGTGAGGTGGGCTTTGTGGGGACTGTGGAGAGTTTATGTTCCACACGAAAGGTGGGAGCTGGGATGGGGAGTAGCCACGGCTTTGCTCCAGCAGATTGTTGACATGTGGAAAGTTGAACTTGATGTTGTTGGATCTTCTGAGTTTTCGGGAAAAATCAGAAATCTGAAATTTTATGTGAAATCTCCGGAATCTGAAATGTTGGCAACTAAATCAATTAAAAAACAAAAACAAAAACAGTGTGGGCCTAACAAAGCTGTGGGATGTATTTGGCCTGCGGGTGGCCAGTTTGTCATGCCTGATATAGAATCACAGAGGGACCTGAGGCATAGTTGGGTCTAACAATAGCCCGGTGTACCAACTGATGCTGAATGCAAATAAAAAACACTGGAAATAGCTACAATTTAATGTCCATGTGTTCCCAACCTACCAGGTTCCCAGCTGCAGAAGTTGGAAATGCTTGTGACTTCGTTTGAATTAAATACTGAACAATAGCCAGTGTTTCTGTTAACATCAGTTAATCAGTTGATTGTTGAACACAAAGTATGCCATTCCTGTTCTCATGGATATGCATGTTCGTTCGTTCATTCATTCATTCATTCATTCATTCATTCAGCAAGCTCCTATGGTTACCGTGTAAGACACAAAGCTGGCTCTGTGTCAGGTTAAAAATGACCTATTATACCAGGCAAGAGAAAATAAGTGCTGTAAGCAAAGGGCTGTGGAAGTGAAGCAGAAAGATAATATTGATTACCTTTAGGGCAGCTGGGGAAGGCTTTAGAGAGGAGGTGACATTTGACCTGAGCCTTGAAGGAAGGATGAGTGGCGTGGGGAGGAAGTAGGTTTCAGTTAGGATTCTTGTGTGCAAGCAACAGAATTAACTCCACATAACTAACCAACAGGAGGCTGGGAGATGAGGCCTGGGAAAGGCAGGAATGAAGGAGGCTCTGAAAGCCTGTGATTTAGGAACCAGGAAACTGAGAAGCTGGTTCTCAGTAAGAGCGGATGGGAGAGGATATGCTGTTTCTGCCACTGTTGAAATTAACTTCCAAGTAGCTCCATGATCCTAGTGGTAATTGCTCAAGATTCAGAGTCCTGGGAGATGGTGACTGAACGGCCAACTTTAGGTCATGTCTCCCTCCAGTCCCTCAAACGAGATGAAGCATATGACTCTTTATGTGCATAGTTGGTGACGAGCAGTGGGCAGTGGACCCGGAACATTACTTTCTGCCGTAACTCTGTGTAATGACGACTATTTGCAACCCATGCTCACAGTGAGGAGGACACCCCCAAGTTCTCCAGACTGAGCAGGGCCTCAGTGGACTCAAGGCCCTGCCCGGGAGGAGAGGTGTCGCAGAGACTGAGGTGGGAGGCCTTACTGAGCCTGGGTCCACGGGAGCCAGTCCCTGTGTGCTCTGTCTCTGCCCACACTCGGGCCCCTGCTGCAGCCGGGAGCACAGTGACTCCCGTGTTCTTCTGCACACAGTGCTCTATTTGGGTCTCGGGCTTCGCTCCTCTTAGTCAGCTGGAAAACATAAAGCCATGTTTCCTAGAGGTAAACACCTTTGGTTTCTACTTATCAAATGAATGAGTAAAACTTAAAAATAATTAGAATCGGAAGCAATCTAAATGTATAATAATAAGGGATTGATTAAATAAATTTTGGTACATATAATAGAATCTGTCCAGATTACAAAATAGCCTGCCTATTCCAAACCTATTAAAACACACACACACACACACACACACACACACACACACACACACACACAGAAAAATGACTGGGGAGATATATTACAAAATGTTAACAGTGACTACCTCTGGGTATTATGATTCTGGGTAGATTTTATTTTCTTCTTTTTGCTTATCTTGTCTTCCCTATAGTTTCTATAACAAACATGAATAATTTTTAATCTGAAAGAGTTTTTCTTAGAAAAACAAACTTGGTGAGTACAATTGTCATTATTGCTAATAAGCTACCTTTCTACTCTCCCTCACAAGAATCAGCTGAGCATATACTGAGTGACATGTAATATGGGTCTGAATAAAGCCAACAATGTGGCTGAGAAATGGGTTGGAGGACATTGCCACTGTCCCCAAATTGCCTTTTCCTTGCCCCTACCAGGGGCAGCCATCTGCTTGGCAGTCGCCTTTCAGGGGTGGGAAAATGGGGTCAAAACTCCATCAATCCAAGGCCCGTGTCTCTGCTTTGCTCAATGATTTTGCCCATGAGATTTAGGACACTTTTACCATAATATTTATTCAGTTTTATGGCTTTAAATATAACACTAACTCCTAATAATCAATATTGATTTAACTATAATATCTTATTTATAGACATAGCCCTCTGGTTTGCATATGGACTCAAACTGTAACGCAGCAGAAATAAGCCACTCATTCCTCTGGCCCTGGGCCAGCAATGAAGGAACTGTCAGCCTCCGATAAATGGCTCTGAGGCCAATACAGAGTTGGGGTTTTTCTGATCCCCACTTCTCCCCATTCCTTCCAAAATGGCTGCTCCCTACCAGCCAGAGCCACCCTGGGGTTGAGGATGCCTGTTTGTTTCCTCCAACACAATTGTCAATTTTCAGATGAGCATTCCAACTGACCTCATTGGAGGGCAGTTAAAACCTGTTGTGTGTAGAAATGCAAATAGAAAGAGGATCTTGAGGGAAAGAGAAATAGCCGGAAGTGCAAAGGATAAGGGAGGGCCTAGGAAAGCAGGGACTTGCCCCACCTCCCACCCAAGTGATCCTGATAGGACAGTGTGCATTTCTAGAGAAGTTATTGTTGATATAACGTGTTGAAGAGAATGTGTTGGCAGCACAGCTTGCAGCTTCCCCTTGTAGGGGCAGGAGACTGGCCTGGCAATTATGGCCCAGTGTGACAGAGGTCCATGAGGAAGGCTAGAAGCAGCCAGAACTTACAGCTTAGAGAAGAAAGACTCAGAGATGGGCGAAGTTTACCTAAGACTAAGAGGTGAAGGAGATGACCAACTCTTATGTAACAAAGGGGCTGTGCCTTCCAGTGACCAGAATCCAATGTCCATTGCTCAGAACACCCCCTCTCCCTCTTGAGGTTTCAAGAAGTCTCCATTGATATTTGGTGAGTATGGCAGAGCTATGTTATTTATCTTCCCCAACCCCTACACACACGCACATCTCACAACATCTATTTAACCCTTCTGCAGAAAATAGCTCAAAATAGGTGGAGTCTATGAATGACCAGGCCTGCCCAATCAAAGCATCTCTTGCCCTTGATTGAAAATTGGTTCAGTAATTTTGGAGGAGTTACCAGAAGATGACTTTGATCACTTTCGATCTGGTTCTTTTTCACTGTACTTGAACCTAACAGGAGGTAGTGGCTGGAGCTGCTACAGTCCTCTTGCTATCACGTAGAGCTTGAGAAAAAAAGGCAACATAGAAGTGAGCTGAGACATACCTTGCAGGAGACACCCACTACTTCCTCCATGCCTACAAACTTTCTTAGGGAACTCTCCTTTCCACTCTCCTACAGTACTAGGCAGCATGCGCTCTTCGTTCTCAATCACAAATGATTTTATCGGGGGTGAACACCTAACTCAATCTGACCAATCAGATTTTTTTCTCCCAGGTATTTGGAGCTGAGACATAGGGACTAAATCAGTAAGGTGATATTGGGCACGAGAACTTAAAAGTCATGTAGAACTGGGGCCACAGGTGGTTGCTCTTGAGACACACTCAAGTCTGAGTTACAGGGGAGATAAAGAAGACGACTTAATGATTATGTTAATAATGTTTTGGTCACCTATTGCTGTGTGACAAGCCAGTTCAAAACTTAGTGGCTTACAACAACTTATTGCTACCTCTTGTGGTCCTGTGGGTTGACTGGACTTGGTTAGGTGGTTCTCATTGGGTGTCTCTCATGCTATTCTAATCGGAGTGTGACTGGGGCTGGTGTCATCTGAAAGCTCAGCTGGGCGGGTGTCCAAGATGGTGCAAGCACTGGCTAGCAATTGACACAGGATTGTGGTTGATGCTGGCTACAGGCTAGGATCTCTTCTGGGACTGTTTCCTGGAGTACCTACAGGTGACCGCTCCATGTATCTTGGGCTTCTCACCATGGGGTGGCTGGGTTCTAAGTGGGATCTCCTAAGTGCAAGTATCTGAAGAGAAGGGAAGCAAACACTGCCAGTCTTTTTCAAGGCTAGATCTCGAACTGGCACAGTATCACTCCTACCCTACGCTATTGCTCCAAGCAGTCATAGGCCAGCCTAGATTCAAGGGGCGGGAGGAATAGACTCCACCTCTTGATGGGGAAATGTCAGTGGTAAAGGGAGGGACAGACTTGAAGGTGGCCATCTTGGAGACAAGGGAGCACAAATAGTGATTTCTAACAGCAAAGATTGCTAACAATTGTTCAACGCACTAAGTGTTTTACGTGCACTCTCCTTTAACCCTCAGAACAATCCTGTTATTACCCACATTTTGCAGATGACACTGAGGTGTGGAGAGGCTAAAATAAATTATGAAGGATATTTTAGTGTTAAGCAAAACATCCAACTAAAAAAAGTTTAATATGCCTATTTATTATCTCAGTTAACAGGGATACAAGAAAGTGCTGCTCTCAAGTCCCTGCTTTTCCTTGAGTTATTGGAGTAGGTTTTGCTTTCTTAAAACTGAATGATGTTGGACTTCCTATGGCCTGATGTGGGGGCCTTAGTCCCTTCTAAGGGGTGGCATCATGCCAGCGGAGGGTTGGCACGCATCGTTCCTTTGTGGCTCTGGCCATGGCAGCCAGGCGCAGCTGGTGAGGAAGAGCCTCTTGTCATCTCCATTGGGGTAATGCTTGGCTCAGACTCTCAACACCTAGGGAACAGCCATGCCCTTCCTTCCCACTCAGGGGGCACCAAGAAGCTCTCGGTGTCCTGTTGCCTCTGACCACCCCCTCCCTGGACTGGGTGGTGAGGCCAGCTCAGGGAAAGCAAACAACTTGCAAAGACCTAGACTCACTATGGCGCTTCTGATACCCAGGAGTTTTCAGGAGGCACTGACAGTTGCTGGTGGGGCTGGGGGGCAGGTAGAGGGAGAGGGAAATACATTTTTAAAGATAACCTGGAGGCAAATATAATATTTATACTTATTTATCCTCAGAGCTCACTCGCAAGGCCCCAGACATGTCTAATGAGCAGGAATTGCAAAATGGCCACGAATCCTACTTGTTTGCCTTTGCACAGTCTCTGAGCAGTCACACGGACCCAGATTTTTCAACTGTGTGACCGCTGCAGGCAAAACGGCTGTAAGGAACACCAGGACGTGCATGAGCGCCCGACTCCCAGAGGCATTGAGTCACAAAACTGCCGATCCAGGAAAACGAGGCGCTGCCCTGCATCCCTCAGCTTGGCAGAACACAGCACATCCACACATACACATGTGAGCCCATGTGCCACACATACGCACATTTATAAATGTACACACACACACACACACACACACACACACACACACACGGTGAGGCACTCAGGGATCCTTGCGTGCACTCATGGCTTCCTCACAGGCCTGCAGGAACACCCCTGTCCACATTCACACCCTCCAAAGCAGGTGTGGTCCATCTGGACCGGATGCTCCCTGGCTGAGGTCCTCCTCTGGATGAGGGCTCTTGTTTGCTCTGCTCACTCTGGACACTGATGATCATAAAAAATATCTGAAGGGGCTTGTTACATATACCGTCAATAGGATTAATTGAGAACAGCACAATCTGCTCTGGAATGCGAGCAACATACTGTTTATGATATAGTTAACACAAACATCTATGCACAGTGTATATATGTGTAGTTATAGCAATACATATACGATGCATACAAATAGAAAAATATATGTGGAAGCCCTGAGGTAATGGGAGTATGTCTGTCCTGGTCTCTGACTCTCCAGGCTGGTCAGGTCTGTGTTAGACGTTCTCAGAGTTGCTGGTGTTCCTTTTCCAAGCACTTATTATAATTGTTGATCTACGTCTATTTGTGAGATTAGTTTCTCCAGTCTGTGTTACCCTGGCCTGGGAGCCCTGTGAGGGAAGGGCCGGTCTTTGCTCACGTTGCATTCTGTGTGCCCAGCACACGGCAGGTGCTCTGTAAATAGTAGATAGCTGAGTGAAGGCATGGTCTTTTCCTTCTGTTGAATCTCCTCTCTGTGTTGCTTGACAATCAAATCTCACACCTTGACACCAGAGGGTCACTTCTTTTAATGCTAATAGCAGAGAATTCCCTGACTTGGTCTGAAAAGTTCACATTTCAAATATAGCACCCGCGTCAACTGTGTTTGTAACGAGGTGATTTTTCCTCCTCTGTGCTGCTGGTGGCCTGTTTAACTGGAGAAATGGTATCTCTTTGTTTACGTGGGGAACGAGTCTCTACAAATTCATTTCTAATGGTTGGATTGTGGCTGCCCTGACTGGGCTGTGGGGCCAGGGGCTGTGGTTTAGAGAGTCATAACCAGTTTAGGTTTTCATAGCACAATGGCATTTCCAGATACAATCTAGCCTCACAAATATGCTTATGGAAAGAACTGCGTGTTCTTAAAGACATGGTCTGGCGTCTTCATCTACAACCATTGCACTGGGTCAAGGCTGACCAGTTTTTGCTACAAGTCAAGAGGGGAGGTTGGCAGGACCAGCCTCTTGACGGATCAGGGCTAGAACAGCAGTAAGTTCTGACCCACTCATTATACGGATGCCTACCAAAATGCTTGCTCCAGCTTCCAGGTGGCTGGGTGCCTGTCTCTTCACCTTCAAAGGAAAAGAAAGCAGCAGTTTCCTAGATTCCATTGACATGATTTTATTTCACCAAACTGGGAGCGTCTTTGATAAACGGCTGGTCTTGCTGGCTAATTACTGTTAAAAAGAAGGGTTTCTGGCCAGCAGTTCCAAAACCCACATCACCCTTTTTTGGCAGAATGCTTCTAATACGTAATTGGCTTATAAACCTGTGTATCAGGACACCTCATTTCTTCACATATCAAGATGAATTTCCAGGTATCATCAAAGTTATGGGTGGATGGGAAAATCCTTAATTGAGACACTCATGTAGTATCCCTCATTCTCTCCTTTCAATTTTTATGGGATGTATAAAACAACAACAGCAAAAATCACGGTGGTCCCAGTGCTGCTGGGTGGCCTGGCCCATGGGCTCCAGTGACACCACCTCCTCCCCCTTTTTCTCTCTAATCTAGAGGTGACAGTGTCTTCCTGCTGACCTCTGGCCACCTCACTGCTGCCTGGTTGGGTTTCACTTTCTCTATCACCTATGTAACCAATTGCCTACATTAAATTCCTTCTGTTATACATTCTGAAGGGAGTTTCCGTTTCTTTGGTTAGACTCTGACTCATACAATCATTTTTGTCATTCCAGTTGGGTTGGGGTCTGATTTGAAAAGGGGAGGATCTGTTGAAAACAACTGGCCTCATGACTGAATAGTTCCTCAGAACTGCCGATATGCACCCCAGGCCACTCCTCCCCTCGACCCACCCCAGTTCAGTATCCTGTCTTGGAAGGGGCTCTTTCTTCCACGTCTGCTCTTTCCAGGGATTTGGGGGTGACTTCATGTCTGCATCTTATTGAATTTTAGTTTGGCCCATGTAGTGGGGAAAAATCGAAGTGAGTGAGGTGCTCCAAACACTGTAATAGATTTGTTCCGCAGGCTACCACGATGATGGCTCTGTAGCAGAATTTCCTAAGAGTGTTCCAATGTGTGACGGCTGGAGCTTTCATAAGTGTCATGTAGGAAAAAGGGTTTGGAGGGCAAATAGTTTTGGGACGCAGTGGGTTAAACAGGATTGGGAGGCTTCCTTACTCCAGGACTTCTCAGAACCTTCAAGGCACTGAGGTCCTCTGTGACTCTCTACGAGGGAAACGTAGTCGGTGGAGTTTCCTCAGCTCACGTACCCTCAGAATCCCCCTTTTCATGGAGCACTCACAGGAAACACGTCTAATCATGTCCCTTCTGGAAAACCTTCTCGATGGCTCACACCTGGAGTTTTGCTGGCCTGTTTGTCTGTATGCTGGGTTGGAGCTACGCTCCCTTCAGAGGGAAAATACCGTCCTCTGTGAGGCCAGGCGTGTTCATCCTTCAGGGCAAGTCCTGGTTCACTGTGTCCTGAGATGGACACTCTTTCTTATTTCCCGAGTGTTTCCTTCGTGGTTTTTGGTCCATCCCCAGCCACGGGAGAAAGAGGGTCCACCTCCTCTGATTATAATTGAGGAGCTTGTAGTAGGACAGAACAAGGCAATGCATGGGCCACACTTAGCATAGCGCTTGGCGCTTAGGAAGGGCTCAACAAATGCTAAGCTGCCACGGGCTCTCAGCTGCACTGGTCTTGTCTGTGTGTTTTCACCCAGGTCGAGGAGAGTGCTGGAACCTACCTCCAGACTCAGTGAGTCCCCTAGCCCCTTCCCATGGATCCTGAGACCTGGCCAACACCTCAGGGACCCAGGCTGCTTTGGGAGCTTCCAGCAGGCTCTTGGGTGAATTACAGCCCAAGATGATCCCTGCCCCTCGCAGAGCGTATTCAGGCCCCACCTGCCCTCTCTCTGGGGGAGCTCAGCAACTCTTCAGTCCTGTCTTTTTGAAGTCCCCTCCTTCCTGTGCCCCCAAGTTGTTAGCTTTGTTCTCCCTGGCCCAGCCCATGCAGTCTGGAAACCACTGCAATCCCTAAATATCCCCTCAAATTCCACAAACACCCCTCTGGTCCAGACAGCAGTCCCCCGTCATCCAGCAGAAATAAATAGGTGGGAAATTGCTACAGGAGTGTTTGGAAATGGGAGTCAATAGCAGTACTCCTGCCAGGAACCAAAAGCTCAGACTGGCAAAAACAAAAGCATGTTTGTCGCAAGGAGCTGGTCATGGTCACCTCCAGGCCAGGGAGCAGTGAACTTCACAGAATGCTTCTTGCTTCAGCCTCCCCAGGGACAGGGCCCTCCTTGATGCTTGGGGAGCTGACCTTTCCAAGAAGGGGCTGGGGGCAATGCTGCAGCTGGGCCCCCAACCCCTTGCCTTCCTGCCCTCCCCAGCTTGAGCCAGAGCCGGAAAGACCACTTCCAACAGTGACTCAGCCCTCGTCCTCCCATGGCCCCGCCACAGGGCCAGGCAGGGCGTCCGCAGCTGGCGAGGTTTGCTTCCGCAGCTCTGGATCCACTATCTGGGTTTCTGCCCCCTACCGCCTCCCCACGTTGTTTTAGAAGTTTTCAAACTTACAGACAAGTTGAAAGAATAGTTCAGTTATTACCCATATAGCTTCCACCTAGACTTAGGATTTGTTAATATTTTGCCATATTTGTCATCTTTCTCTCTTTTTGGTATAGTATTTGCAAATAAGTTGTAGACATCGTGATACCTCACCCCTAAATACTTCTCATGCTTCTCCCAAGATTAAGGATGTTCTTCATATCTACAGTGCTATTATGGTACATGAAAAAATTGAGTCATTTCATGATATCAGTCAATTTCCAGCTCATATTCATATTTCCCAATTGTCCTAAAATGCTTTTTATAGCTTTTAAAAAATATTTGAACTAAAATCCAATCAAGGTATGTGTTCTGCATTTGGTCTTAAAATTTGTGATAGTTCTCTTAGGCTTTTTTTATTCTTCTTACCATATTAACTTTTTGAAGAGTGGAGGATAGTTTTCTTATAGAAGATTCTAGATGCTAAATTTATCTGCTTGTGTCCTTCTGGTGTCATTTAACTTGTTTCTCCTTCCCCCATTTGTCCTGTAAACGGCAAGTTAGTCCTAGATGCTTAGTTAGATTCAAATTAATCATTGTTCATCAGAACATGTCCCAGGTACTGTACACCTCATATTGCAACAGATGAGAAATGCATCCTAACGTCTTTGAAGTTTTCTTGAAGTTCACATTGAAAGAATGAAATAGGTTTAGTACTCGCGTATTATATGTCGCGTATTTACAGAGCTACCTAATCTGGACTCAAAAAGCAATTTGGAAGGAGATTGACATTCTTATTTTATAGATGAAGAACCAAGGTTTAGAGATGGGGAAAGAAATGAATATTTGTTGAGTAACTACTGGGGACCAGGCATGGGGCCAGGTATTTTCCATCCATGCTATGATACCCACTTCATGCAGGGGACAGCCTGGGCAGTTAAGTGTCTTGCCTGAGGTCACAAAGTCAATTAAGTGGCAGAGCTAACTTCACACGCAGATCTTCTTATTCCCAGTCCTGAGTTCTTTTTGCCCAACCATGCTGCCCTCTCTCCTTGGATGCCCCGTCTTCAAGATTCTGCTTATCCAGTGGATGAACTAGTCTGTTGCCCAGATCTGTTGTGCGGAGCAAGCCTGGTAAGCTCATTCTCCAGAAGGCCCTGAGCAGTGACTCATCCAGGCCCTGGGGCACTGGATGCTGCGATGGGCCTTTGAGGGAGACGCTTTGGTCAGTAGCTGTCTTCCTTAGTCTCCCTATGGCCAGGGCAGGAGCAGGGTGGGTGAGTGGGAGTGTCTTTTGTCTCTCCCAAGAATTTAAGCACAGGTGGAACAAGGTGTGGCAGTGAGGCGTGAGGAGGTCCTCCTAATCATGGGGCTCCCAAGTACCAGGTCACAATCCTAGAGTCTAAGCAGAAGGCGTTTGGGGAAACCAAGGCCTAAAGAGGGGCAGAGGCTTGTCTCCGGTCACACAGCCAGTCAGAGGTGCAGCTGGGAGAGGAATGCAGGTGAGGGTCTGGACTCTTTGCTCAGTGCTCTTCACATGGTGTCCACACTGCTGCCTCCATTATTCATGTAATTCCTTCTTAGAGTAGAGAAGGAGCTGGAACAGGATTGCTAAGTGAGTGGGGTGAGATGACGAAGACAGAAGTAGGCGAAGACAAAGCAACACAGGCAGGAGGACATTGACTCTCTGGGTGGGGCTTCCCAAGGTAGCCGAGGGTGTGGGTCATAGGGGCTGTGAGTGTGTGTCTGATGTCTTAGGAGTTGCCTCAAAGACATGCTTCCCTCACATCTTCCTGTCTCCCTGGGAGACACTGGGAAACTCTCATTCTGTGCATCCTGGTTGCCTTAATTAGACCTTCATCTTCTCATTTGGGACTCTGACATCAGTCTCTTCATGGGTCTCCAGATTCCAAATTCACCACTTCCAACATGTCCTCTACATCATGGCCAGAGTTACATTTTTAAGACACCTTCTGGCCAGGTCATTCCTGTTCAAACCCTTGTATCAGTTAGCTGTTGTTGCCTAACAAACTAAAACAATCACAATTTTATATAGCTTATGATTCTAGTGGTCAGCTGGGTGCTTGTTCTGGTCTGGGCCAGCTTGGCTGACCTAGGCTCTGTCATGTGTCTGCCGGCAGATTGAGTGGTGGCTGCTGGTGGGCTCATGATCCAGGATGGTCTCACTAACATGTCGGCTGGTTGGCAGGCTGTCAGTAATTGGGGCTGAGCTCAGCTGGGACACCTCATTTCTTCTCCATGTGGTCTCTCAGGCTTGTTTCTGGCTGGATTGCAAGAACAGCTAGAAGGCAAGCCCCAGTACATGAGCCCTTGACAAACCCCTGTTTGTATCACCTTTCCTAATGTCCTACTCACCAAAGCAAGTCACATGACCAAGCCCAGATGTAGTAGGGAGACTGGGTGCAGGAACAGACTCCACCTTTTTATGGGAAATGACAATTTGTCACCCCAGCCTTACCTGATTCCCTAGTGCCCTCAGGATAAAACCCGGACTCTTTAGCTTGCTCTCTATGCTGTCTGTGACCTGTTCACAAACTGCCTTCCTGTTATCTATCTCACACAAGTCTTTTCCAGAATCTCAGTGTTTTCAAACACCTTTCCTCCTCCAGGCCTTTGCATGTGCTGTTCCCTCTGTCTGAGATGCCTTCTCCATTACCATCCCGTCCCCCCACCCCTGGCCTCATGCCTACTCATTGCTCAAGGTCCAGGACCAATGCTACCTTTTTCCCCCCTTCTTCTGCCTCCCTCAGCCCCCCACTCCACTCCAAGCCCTTGTTTCTCAGTCTAGTTGTGTAGGACACAGCTCCCTGGCCCATGCTGGTATTAGGAGCCTTGTGCTCCCTACAGCTGAGGCTATTGGTTGCCAGTCATCGGTCGGCCACTCACAGTAGCTCATGGCAGCTATCGCTGGCTGCCGGCCACTCACACTGGCTGCTGGCCGCTCAACGCCGGCTGCCAGCCACTCACGCTGGCCACCGGCCACTCATGGCAGCACACAGCAGCCCAGGGCAGCACATAGCAGCCCACGGCATAATGCTACCTTTTTCTAGAAGCCTCTTCTACTTCATTTGCATCTGAATTCATCCTCACTTTTAGATCTCAGAACCTTTCTTGGGTCTCTGTTGTAGCATTTTTTCCTGTTGTCTGGGAGCAGAAGCTTTGCTCACAGCAGTTAGGTGAGGGCTCTGGAGTCAGGCTGCCCAGGCTTGAATCCCAGCTCTGTTACTTACTGTGACTTTGCATGTGGAACTTCATCTCTCTAAGCTTTGATTCTTATTTATAAGAAAAGGGGGATAATGATGGTCCTGACTTCATAAGGTCGTTTTACGAATCCAGTGACGTTCAAGTGCTTGGCAGGGTGAATGTGCATCCCCACAGGCCATGAGCACTTTGTGAGTGAGACAATTTGGTTCCGTCTTTTCTGTAGACCCAGCACATGGCTTGACACAGAGCAGGTGCAGGAAATCCTGGCAGTCATGTTTGTGAATTGTTATTTCCCCCAAATAATAATGGGCCCCTGCAGAGATGCAGCAGACAAGGGCCTTCCCTGGGATTTGGCTTTTCCGTGGCATTCTTTAGGGTGGGGCAAGGCTTAGCTGAGCCCACAGCCAGCAATGAAGTAGATGCTAGTAACATCATTATACGCTGAATAATTAACTGTCATTTAAATATTCATATGTTGTTGGGGGCAAGGCCTTTTATCAGTATCTGGGGATGTGTCAGCAGAGGAAAGAGATAGATGTCAGCAAGGCTGACTTTGCCTGTGAAGGGCGACCCAGGGTCCAGAGAGAGCTGTTGGAGTGGCCACCAGACAGTCAGCTAATATATAACTGCAATATCCCCACATGATAAACTGCAATTTCATAAACGCTTGATGCATATGAGCAAGCCTAAAACAATATTGGAAGCATTAATTTCATTTGACTAATGCTTATCTATATTTTATTCTGTTCCATCTTTAAAGAGGTCCCTCTTTCTTTCCTGGTAAGGGAGGTGGGGCCAGAGGGGAGCAGAGGGGAGCAGAGGGGGTTGGAGGTTCTTACCTGTTCCGTGCCCTGAGATGCAGGCACAGGCTTGGGGTGTGTGTGGTGGGCTGTCCCTGAGCCCTGGAGCCCTGAATTGGGGAGTTGTGCTTCTGGCTCTTTCAAAGAAGAACTCAGGCTCTCTGCTGGGGTCAGGGGAGAGTGATGAGGGCATATGGGTCCTGGTTGGGTGGGCTGAAGCTGCTGTAGATTCCCCACTTATTTCTGTTAGGGATGAGCCTACAGAGCTCCCTGCAGGGAGATGTTTGGGAAGGCAGGGACTGTTACAAGGCAAATACCCCACAGCGGGGAAGGGATGAGGAAGAGGAGAGACGGGAGAAAGGAAGGTGAGGGAGAAGGATGAGGGATTGGAGGAGGATGAAGAGGAAAAGGAAGAAGAGGAAAGGCAAGAAACAGAGGAAAGAGCATAAAGAGGCCAGTGACGGACTACCCTGGAGGGAGGGACACGGCCTGGCACGGGGAATAACAGCAAGGATTCTGGAATTCGATAGTCCTCGATTTGAGTTCTGGCTGTGCCCTTAATTAGACGTGTGACCTTGGGAAAGATACTCACCTTCTGCAAACCTTAGTTTCCCATTTGTAAAATGGGAAAAATAATAGTACTTAACTGATGTATTAGCTGTCTATTTCTGCACAAATTCTGACAAATTACCACAAATCGCATGACTTTAACCAACACATATTTCTCACCGTTTCTGTGGGTCAGGGGTTTGGGCACAGCTTAACTGGGACATCTTCTGAGAGACTCACAGGCTACAATCAAGGTGTCAGCAAAATGTGTTCTCAGCTGAAAGCATGACCGGGGAAGAATCTGCTTTTAAGCTCACTCAGATTGTTGGCAGAATTAATTATTTTGCCATTGTAAGACCGAAGGCTCTGGCTGCTTGCTGGTTGTCTGTTACAGATGGCCTTCATCTCCTAGATGTCACCTACAATTGCTGGCCATGTGGGCTTCTCCAATATGGCCCCTTACTTCATCGAGCTTGCAAGTACAGCCTCCATCTTCAGCCTACAAAGATGAAGTCTTATATAATATGACATAATCGTGGGAGAGACAGCCATCACCTTCGCCATCTTCTATTGGTTAGAAGCAAGTCACTCAAGGGAGGGGATTGCATGAGGGCGTTAACGCCAGGAGATGGTGATGGCCTTTGGGTCTGTCCATCATACCTGACAGTGATAACCTGCATTTACTCAGTGCCAGACACTGTTCTAAGTGCTTTCCACCAACTCTCTGTTTTGATGTTCAGAACAACCCCATGATGGGCTGTAATTATCACCATTGTAGAGATGAAGAAATGGCAGCACGAGAGGTCAAGTAACACCTATATACTTGTAGTTAGTAGCAGGTAGAGTTTCCATGTGAACCATGTATTCTGGTTCTAGGCCCCAGACTCTCAGCCACTATGAGATCCAGTCTCACAGGGCAGTTTGTGAAGATAATCCACAGAAGATGCCGAGCACAGGTGCTGGTACAAGGCCTAATCAACATTATCCCCAAATAACTTGTTTGCAGCTCAGCCTCCTTTGGCAGCCTCGGCTTGCAACCTGCCCCCATGAAGAAGCCAGAACCACCCAGGCCTTCACATCCCCAGGAAAACCAGACTCAAGTGCCAGAGCACAGGAGAGCAAAATGGGGAGGTGAAGGAATGACATTGTGTGTGTTTCCTTCACCTGAAATGCTCCCAGAGCAAAGCTATTGCTCTCCCAGGCCTCAACTTAAAAGTCACTTGTTTCTGATTGTTGCTGTAGCAAATTACTATAACTTTCATGTCTTAAAACAACACAAATTTATTATCTTACAGTCGGAAGTCTGAGATGAGTCTCCCTGTGCCATAATCAAGGTGTTGGCAGGGCTGTGTTTTCTTCTAGATGATCTAAGGGAGAACTTGTTTTTTTTTTTTTCCCCTTTCCCAGTTTCTAGACGCCATCTGCATTCCTCGGCGTGTGGCCCGTTTCTCCACCTTCAAAGTCAGCAATGGTCAGTCCAGTCTTTCTCACACCGCATCACTCTGACACTGACTCTTCTTCCGCCTCTTGATTCCAGTTTTAAGGACCCTTGTGATTATACTGGGCCCGCTCAGATAATCCAGAATGATTTCTCAACTTAAAGTTGGCTGGTTAGCCACCGTAGTTCCCCATAGGCCCCAGAACATATTCAGTTTTGGGGATTAGGACATTGTTATGGACTGAATGTTTGTGTCCCCCTCCCAAGTTCATATGTTGAAATCTACCCGCCGGTTCAATGCTATTAGGAGGTGGACTTTTGGAAAGCAATTAGGATTAGATGAAGTCATGAGGGTGGGGCCCTCATGAATGAGGTTAGTGCCCTTATAATAAGAGACCCCAGACAGCACCCTCATCTCTTCTATCATGGGAGGACACAGTGAGAAGGTGGCTGACTATGAACCAGGAAGTAAGTGGGCCCTCATCAGACACTGTATCTGCCAGAACTGAGAAATAAATTTCTGTTGTTTAAGCTACACAATCTATGGCATTTTGTTACAGCAGCCCAAACAGACTAAGAAAGACACGATATCTTTGGGGGGGGGGGAGGTCGTTCGTCTGCCCACCACTGTTCCTTAGGGGGTCCAAGTTGGGTGCTGTGCCCAGTTTCCCCGTGGCATCCTTCACTTCTCCACCACTATCTTTAGCCTTCTTCTAGGGGTCTGAAACTCACATGCCCCTAGGGGCCAGGAGTGAATGCAAATGAATTCTTTGAGTGGAAGATAATAATGAGGGGTGGCACTGTGGCAAAGGAAAACCTGATTCAAATTCAAAAATTTTAAAACAGTGCACTGGCCAAGTACAACCTGTGGCCGCATTCAGCCTGCAGACTGCCAGCGTGCTCCTGGGCGTCCTGTTAGACTGTGAAGACCTGTGATCAGAGCCGGCCACAGAGTGGTCAGCACCTCAGAGGCAGAGGCACCCTAGGCAGCCCCGTCAGGAAAGACTCTCCTTCCTCTGGGCCAGTGCAGCCTGTGCCGGGCATATGCCAGCTGCACTCAGGCTCTCCCAGCCCGCTGCCTCTGCAGGGCACAACCCGCACACTGTCCATGGTCCTGTCCCCGGCGCCTCATGCAGGGTACAACCCATAGCACACATGCGGACTAGATCTTTGTTGAATGAAATCCGGTGCCTTCTTGCTCACTCTCTACCCTGTTCAGGGATATGTGACCCCCTTCCAAAGAGCTCGGTTTCTCTTGGCAGGTGCCAGCCATGCCACAGGCACAGAGCGTGTGTGGATGTGTGTGCGTGTAGGCGGGTGCGTCAATCACGGGCTTCAGTGGCTCGGAGCCCATGGTCTTTGCACCTTTGCAGGCAATCACCGTGGTCTGTGACCAACACGCCAGGGCCAGGGGCTGGCACATAGAGGGGGTTTCCGCCTGCCCTTGCTGCTGCCCCAGCTGCTTCCTTCCCGCTCTCTCCCCCCAACCCCTCACATTCAAGATTCCCTGGAGGTCGAGCCTGGTGTAATTACAGGGTATCTGCTACCTCCCTATAAATCTAATAGACTTTTTGGCCTTGTCAGATTAAAACTTACCTATCAACCCGCCGCAGTCCTCTAGATCTCCCTAAATCTGTACTTGGGAGAGAATTTATGGCCGGGAATTGCATTTTGCAAAATGATTAAAGTTGCCAAACAGCCATAAAAAGTTGCAGGAGGAGATATGGTTTTTTTGAAAGTCTGCTTAATTTATAAGGGGTGGAAGGTTTATTGTCATTTAGAGTCCACGGCGAGGCAGCGATGGAGCGTTCGGCGGCAGCTGTGCACAGCTGCTCTCGCTTTATGCCTTTTACATGTTTTTAAATTGCCCTGTTTGAAGCTGGCCTGCTGCAGTAGCTGAAACGCCCCAGTGGCCGGGTTTGCAGGAGAGAGGCTGTCCCCCCACCCCACCCTCTGATACTCAGCCCCACTCACACCGCTGCCCCTCACCCCCTCCAGGCTCACTTTCCTGAAGCATTTCTAACGGATCTTGCCCTACGCTGACTGCTCCATCACATTCCACAGTCCTCGGCTGGCCCCTGAAACATTAACCAATACTCACACGTGTAAAGGCTTTTAAGTTTATAGGTGATTTCACGAGTAGTATTTTGGTACGTATTACCCCAGATTAAATGATTAAATAAGATAAAACATATAAAGCTCTAAACACAAGGCTGCTACCTAGTCAGCTAATAAATAGACTTAGGGCTCCCATTTGCTCCACCCTCGGTCACTTCTGAGGTGCCAGGGCCTCTGCCCCGAGCTTGGCGTGCATTAATACATATACTCTTTGCTGCCACCCTGTAAGGTAGCTGTTAGCTATGCCCGTATTTTAGGTAGGTTCAAGAACTTTAGCCCAAGGTCATGCAATAAATGCACAGTGAATATTAGCCATTATTTTTAATACTATTAGGGCAGGAGCCTTGTTATCTCTTTTCTCCCAGCTTGGCATATAGTAGGTGGTCAATAAATACTGCCGATTGCAAGCAGGCATGAACTATCCTGTTCATGGCCGATCTAATGTCCCCCCAGCCCTCGTGAGTACAAGGATCAGACACCTGATGTCCCACCCTAGTACTGAGCCCAGTGCTAGGCACACAGTAGGTGCTGTTTACATAGTTGAAAATGATTGAATCAATGTAATCTTCACAACAACCCCATGAAGAAGGTATTAGAAATTCCATCTTACAGAGGAGGAAGTGAAGCAAAGAGGAGATTTGACACTTACTCCAATCACTCTCATAGTGGCAGAGCCAGAATTTCAGATTCCAAGTCCAGCGGGGATTTTGTTTGCTTGTGTTGTTTTGTTTTTAACCACAGCCCAGCTGCCCCCCCCATTAGGCGTTTAGAGGTAGATTCAGAAAAATTTCTTCCTTATTATTATCATATCTATTATTTATTAAATACCTATACTCCCCAGGTACCAGTACCATGTGGAATAACCCTCCCAACAAATTGCAAGATGATATATTTCTCCCCCATTTTGTAGATGTGGAAACTTAGGCTCAAAGAGATTGATCCACAATTGGCTGAGCTGAAATTCAAGGCTGGGTGTGTGTGTGACTCTAGAGGTGGGCAATTATAATTCAGGATGATCATTGCTCTAATGAGGGCAGATCTCCAAGCCCAGCCTGACAGGGCCAGAGAGTGTAGGGAAGGCTTCCTAGAAAAGGTGATTTCTAAGCTGACATTTGGAGGATGAGTAGGGATTTCCCAGAGAAATGATGGGAAACCACCTTCTCAGCGGAGGGGGCAGCATAGAGACAAGAAACAGCAAGGCGGGTTCAAGGACATGATGGTTTCAGTCTGGCCAGAGGCAGTTCTGAATTTTCTCTGGCCTCAGATGGAGTTGAGTCCTAACTCCACCTGCCTGGGTTGAAGAGATGCTCAGGGTAGTAGGAGAGGAACTGTTGGCTGCGTGCTGCCTCCCAAGGTCCCCGTCAGCTCTACCCGTGTGCCTTCTTCTCTCTCCCACGGTCAGGCCCACTCACCTCCTTTGCATCAGGGAAGTGGGGAGCTGCCTGTTGCCAACCTGTGACAAATGAACCGGACCCCCTTGGATCTGATCCAAAGTTCTTAAACGTGCCTATGTCCCTCCATCCATCTTTTAGGGACTTCTCCCTTCCTCCCCACAGTTCATGGTCGGTGAATGAACCTCATTTTCTACTTTTCTTGCCTCTCAAATGTTCCAAGATTTGGAACCCAAAGACGTCTCCAGGCTCTTTACTCATTTATTTATTTGTTCGACAAATATTTTTTGAATGCCTAGTAGGTGCCGGGTACTGATCTAGGGACTGGGGACACAGCAGACAGGCCCTTGTCCTCATGAAAGTCACCACAAACACATGGATAAACGCGATGATTTTAGAGAGTGACACGTGCCCTGATATGAGTAAAGCAAGCTGGTGTGACAGGAAGTGACTGGGTGTGTGTGTGTGTATGTGCTTTGATTAACATGTAGGGAAATCTGCCCCAAAAAGGGGACATCTCAACCAATACTTTAATGAGAAGAAGCCAACTGAAGGGAGGTTGGAGGAAGAATATCCCACACCCAGAGAGCAAGAAGTGCAGTGGCCTTGGCCTTGAGGGAAGGATGAGCTGTACCAACTCAAGGAACAGAAATGAGGCTGGAGCTGGGAGAGTGAGGGGCAGAGCGGTAGGCGACCAGGGGGAGAGGTGGACAGCAGTCAGATCATGCAGAGGCTCGTAGGTCATGGTCAGACTTTAAATTTTACCCTATAAATGCAACGAGAAGTTCTCAGTGGATCGGCTCAGGGAAGGGACGTGATCCGATTTACATTTGTGGAGAATCACTCTGCTTCCCGTGTTGAGAACAGAGAGTGGATTATCAAGACAGCCACAAATTCTAACCCACACCAGACTCTTCTCCAGATATACTGTATCCTGTCGTCCTTCTAGGTCTTTGCATCTGCAAATCCTTCTGCCAAGAATGCCTTTCTTTTTACTTTCTAGGGTTTTCCAGTTCTCTCTTCAGGAATCAACTCTTGGACACCCTCCTTGTAACTCCCTCCCCCACCCGGGCAGGGAGGGTAAATTCACGTTCTCATTGCCATTACCCAGTTCTAGACACCAGGATGTCTGTTTCTGTGTCCCTCTCCCCCTGGCCAAGATGTTCCTCAAGCAGCGGGACTGCGGCAGTCTTAGCTCTGAGAGCCAGGACCCCGCACACAGCCTGGCCCAGTGTGGGTGCCCGACAAATCCCGTCTGGCTGACAAGAACTCTCTGAGCTCCAAATCTTGACAAAGCACTACATGAGCAAACACCCTTTTTTTAAATAGATAATAAGATTTGAAGTATGGCAACATACTATTTACCATAATATTTACGCTAAATCTATACTTACTAGGAATTTTGACATCTGGAGGTTAAGTTTCTAAGTATTTGCTAAAAGCAGCAATAATCTGTGATAGTCAAAATCTGAATAGCTATCTCTCAAGGTCTGTTTCCTTGTTACTTTGAGACTATGAATGCTTGTTAAAGAAGAATACATTTGTTAAAATACTTCTTGTAAATGCCTGTGCTTCAAAGAATACTTTTGTTAGAATACATCCTGTAAGTACTGGGTTAGCTTACAGTTGGAAACCTGTGTTTGTCACTGGATGCTACATAGGCAGCCTGATTTGGTTCTAATTAACCTACTGGCATAGAAGAACTGCGCATTTTCTTATTAAGCTAGGAATGCATTTTAGAGCTGTCTTCCTTAGATTTATGCAAATACAAACAAAATAATTTCGAAACAATGCAGCGCCTCATTCTCCACCAACTGTAAGCTGGATGAGGGCAAGGGCACAGGAGCCACTTTTGCTGAAGCCTCTCCGGTCCGGCCCCACCTGCCACAGAGCAGGCATTACATGCTTGTTGATGGGAGAATGTGTGAGCCCTGGCACGCCCAGGCCAGAACTCCCTCTACCAAACTCAACTGCCCCTGCTCCCACTATGCAGGGAATGTAGCCTAGACAGAGGCCTGTGGATTTTACTGCAGGGCCGCCTCTAGTTCACCCTCATCCCACCCTGGGCACTGAGTTGCCTACACATTACACTCTCCAAGAAGTGCCCACAGAGGGCAGCCCTGTGGGCATGGCACAGATTGGGCTACAAGTGCAAGGCCTGGCAACCGCCAGGTAAATGCTAAAAACTACCTCCCAAGATCTGCATACTTGACCACTGCAAAGCCCAGCTTTGAGGTATGAGGAAACAATTGGATAACGGAAATGTGTAGTTGTCACTTGACCATTGGGTAAAGATACTAAGGACAACTTATTTAGCTTCTTTGAGCCTCAGTTTCCTCATCTGTGAAATGGGGATCATAATACATGTCAAGGGACTCTTCAAAGCCCGGTGACCCTATTTGACTACTGACTGCCTTTAATCCTTCCTTGGCCTCTGATATCTGAGTAGAGAAACAAGAAAAAGGACCTGTCCCAACTCTGGTTAAATCCCACGATTGCTTTGCTCAGACATTTCAGAGCCCAACAGGGTGGGAGGTTTCAAGGCCAGACCAGATTTTCTCATTCTAAAGCCCAGCGCAGATAGCCGAAGAGTCTCCCTGGCTCAAGTGCAGCTGCTACCTGACTTGCTCCTTGTTTCACCCCTCCAGGTCGCAAGCAGCCTGGCAGGTGGCTCTGTGTGACTCTGGGTGCCAAGTGGTGACCCATCCCTCTCAAATGATGATGTTAAATTTTACATCCCATTGCCTGTAATATTCATTCATTCCACACATAGTTACCAGGCACCTCCCACATGCAAGTACTGTGCCAGGCCCTGGGGCTACAGCAGAAAAGGACAGACAAGTTCCTGCCCTCATGGAGCCTGCGTTCTAGTGGGAGAAGGGTGGAAGTTTTGGGTAGAGCCGCACAGGCAGCTGGGGTTGGTGAGGTTGAATAAGTCACATCTGAAGCCCACAGCCTTTAGACACCCACTCCTAAAGTCAGTGTCCATTTTCAACCTGATCCTGAAACACCCACAATTTGGGTCTCCAAGAGAATTGAAGATAATGTCTGCACAGGGTCTGGTTTCGTGTTGGACGTATCCTGGGGGCTCTGTAAGTGGGAGATCGCTTTCTTTCTCCAGACACCGATCTTCTTGGGGCCCTCTTCCTGTATCTTTCTCCCTGCCCTGATTTTCAGGCACAGCAGGACATGAGAGATGCTTTTTGTGCTCAGGGTGGAAGGTGAGCCACTTTTTAAAAACAAAAACAGAAACAAAAACATACTTTATGTTTTTCAGAGCAGTTTTAGGTTCACAGCAGAATTAGGAGGAAGGTACAGAGCTCTCCCACACAACCCTCCCCCCACACTTGCACAGCCTTCCCTGTTAGCAACACCCCTCATTAGAATGGTACCTTTGTTATAACTGATGTACCTGCCTTGGCATATAGTCACCCAAAGTCCGTAGTTTACATTAGGGTTCACTCGTGGTGGGGTACGTTCTATGGGTTTGGACAAATGTATAATGACATGTATCCATCGTTATAGTACCATGCAGACTATGTTCACTGCCCTAAACGTCCTCTGTATGACAGCCAGTTCTTTAGGTTCTGGGACTGCCTGCTGGGGGAGGCAGTGCAGGAAGTGGACAGGAGACATGGGGAGCTCTTGGGAAAAGCATGCCTAGTGCCTCTGTCCTGTCTGCTGACACTGAAGCAGGGGGAGGCAGGGCCTGGGGTCTCCTTACGAGCAAACAAAGGGAGGAAGACATGGTGAGACCAGAGTGAGGGCATACAAGCCAGACAGATCAAGAAACAGTGAAAACATTTCTACCCACTTGGCCACCAAAGAGCTATGGCATCTTTCAGTGTAGTCCAGCCAAGTGGCTCTCCTGGAACTGACAAGACCCCAGCTCGAAACCCCCAACCAGCAAAGTGGAGGATGGCATTGTTGTCCATCATAAAAATCAATGCTTCTTTTGCTAAGTGGTCAATATTTATTTGGCTTTAGCATTGTTTAATTCAATGCATCAATTAAAGATAGTGTAATGTCTGCTCTGGTCTGCAGCCCCGGCTTCTGTGTGTCGTTACCTCATCTGTTTGAGATCACTCACGTCCTTACGTCTCTGCTCCTTTGTCCCCTTGCATAACTCAAGGACAGAAGTAATTGACGTGAAACTTTTAAAAATTAATTTCGCTGCATATGCCACTGAGGGGGAGTGCAAGTCCTCCCAGCCATTTATAACGTCACGGTGATTGGTCCTGACAAAACAATACCTTAAAAACTCACCAAAGTAAATTATGGCCCGAGCAAATGGCTGCTCCGCGGCGGGGCCAGAGGCTTGGAGGGGAGCCAGGCAAAAACAAAGTAATGTGCTTTTGATATTAATAACAGAGATGATATTGATCTGCAAGCTAGTGTCACTTCTCCACTCTGGCGAGGAGATTGCTCCCGGCATTTAGTCCACTGAAAGCCACTTTCCATGCAGGCCATTTAATTTTGTGAGTCTTTAATTATGTGAAATGGAGTCTAGTTAAAGGGCCAGGTCCCAGTTTTGCCGGGCGGAGACGTGGGCTGTGATTCAGGAAGCTGTCAGAAATGAATATAACTCAATTCTTAGATCTGCAAATGCAGTTGTCTTTCTAAATGTTTATTTCATCCCTGCACTTCTCTGGCCTGGTGCCACCGTGCATCAGGACAGACACAGCCTCTGATTACAGGACCACATTTTTCAAAGGACCTGAAGTTAATGTGCCTGTTTTCTGCATAATAAAAGTCATAACTCACGGGGGCCGCCAACGCCTCTCTTGTGAAAGGGGGCCCTGGACAGACTGCAGAAGGACCGCACATCCTAGCCCGGGCAATACGCGTGTCCTGTGCCTCACCCGATTTTGGACGTGCAGTCTCCTTGTGGAGCTGTGACAGACTGCTTTGGCAGACCACAAGTCAGACCACAGGCCAGTTCGTGGGTCAGAGTATGTATCAGATCCTGCAGAGGCTCACGAGACAGATCAGAGAGAAATCCACACATCAGACCACAGAGCAATCCACAACTCCCGATTAAAGATTCAGGAAATATTGTCGCTACAGCTCTATGCCTTGTGTTTATCTGAGTATCCTGCCTCTGGTCAAATTGGGTCAAGTCTCTTCCGGCCCTTCTCTTACACACACACACACACACACACACACACACACACACACACACGTGGCCCTCCCTATATGTGTCCAAGGGTGCTCCAAAGGCACCCTTTCATATATACATATACATGCATGTATACTTACACACACGCGCACACACACACACACACACACACACACACACACACACACACATCTCCGGAATCTCTCTTGGACTCTGTTGGCTGCTTTGTCCCCTTTCCAGATAAATCTCTCCTGAGCCTGATTGAAGGCTGTCTTGTTGAAATGCATTTTCAGCATTTGCAGTTGAGCTTGCCTGGGTGTCCTGGGGCTGTTCTGGATGCCACCTAGGTGTTACATGACAGGAGCCACCTCGAGGTATTCAGGTGAGCCTGCTGCTGCCTTGCCCTGCAAACACTCTGTGTCTCCAGGCCTGGGCCTTCGGGACTATATGACAAAGAGGGCTCAGGGCAGGAGAATAGTCTCCCATGGAGAACTCAGCTCTCACACAGGCCCACCTTTCCCGGACATAGCTAAGGGGCAGGAGCTAAGACAATCAGAGCCACAAAAATAAAATACCACAGAATCTACACACTTTATTCCAGGGAGGATGCACTAGAACCTCACTCAGAGCTCCTTTCTCTCACTTTACAAATAGTTTTGGTAATCCTACAAAGGATTTAGAAGGAGAAAGAAGAGACGGAGAGTGGCTCCTAGAAACAAAAGCACCCAGAGCAGCAGAAAATCACAGCTTAAAGTGAGGGAAGAGAGAAATACCCTAAAAGCAGACAAAAGGACTCAATGCAGTGAGGTGTTTTTTTTTCCAACTGAATTTTATAGCAGAATGTTCAGAAAGGTGTACACTCAAATATACTTAGGAAATGCGGGGTTAACGAAAGCCAGGCAGGTTTTCTGGCTGAAGATTTCAGTATCCTTAATATGCCAATATGCACTGTGTATCTCTAAGGGCAGCAGGACTAGAATTCAATTTTTCCCAGACTTATTTACCCATGAATATATTTTTCTCACCTAGCCCTTATCCCAGAAGATTTTGAGAGGTTAGTATTCAACTGAACACACTCTGGGAAATACTGATATACCACAATTGATGTTTGTACTGGTGACTGTAGTGGACGCCACCTGTTTTTGGTGTACAACAGCCTTTGGTTCTCCTGGAAGAAACAGCTGTTTGGAAATCTACCCCTCCCCACTTTTTTTTAGTACGTGTGGTTTAATTGGGAGTCTATTCCTCAACTCCAGGAGTAGGCACACAACCCATGTGAAGCCTCTCATGACATTGCCTCCCGGATCACAGCAATTGATTTCAGGATAGGCACGTGGTCAGATTAGAGTTACTGAGATGCTATGGAACTTTGCAGGGAATTCCAGATAAGAGACAAATTCAGCTAAAAGGCAGAGGATGTGAGGCTTGGAGCTGTGGCAGCCATTTTGTCACCACCTGGAGCCTAAGAAGAAGTCAACATGGAAGACACAGGGCCAAGAGGTAGAGAGAAACACGATCTGTCTTTTGAAAAGATCACTTTGGGTGCTGTACTGAAATTGGAATTAGAAGAGGGTCCTGCATGGAGACCAGCTGGTTAGCAAGTATTAGAAAGAGATGAGAGTTGCTTGGGTTAGAGATAAGTCAATAGAGATGGTGAGGGCTATAAAGAAGGTAATATTCACTGGGAGAGTGATTGGTGGGGATGATGAAGAAGAGGGAAGGAAAAACTGTGGCTCCCAGGTTGCTGGCTTGCAAAACTGCATGGGTGGTGGTGAGATCTGAAAGAGGAATAGGTTTGGTTTGGTGGAATGGGATGGGAGGAAGACCATGAATTCATTTTGGTTATATTGGATTTCAAGGGTGACTGAGAAATCTTAAGTGGAAATGTTGAGGATGATATTGGCTATAAGGTCAGAGGAGAGCCTAAGACTGGAGATTTAAATTGGCGAGACATTGGCTCCTGGAGAGTAATGAGTGACCCACGTCAATGTCATCCAAACCCATGTCTGGGACAGGAGTATGAAACTTCAAACTGGAAAGGAATCCTCAGCGAGACAGAAGGAAAAGAATGTTCAAAGTAGAAAGGAACGGTCAATTCCTGAGAGGTTAAGTAAGAGGAAGACGGGAAGATGCCCTTTGGATTTAGGGACCAGGAGACCGTTAGTATCTTTAGGCAGAGCTGTTTGGGTGGAGTAAAGGGGCAGAAGTCAGATTTGTGGGTGGGGAGCTGATCAGGTGAGGAAACAATCAGAATAATAATCATAGTGATCAATGATGAGTAGGAAGTAAACATGGGCAGGCCCTGTTCTAAGTGCTTTGTGTGTATCAACACATTGAATCCTCACAATGTCTCTTTGACGTAGGTACATTCATTCATTTTATAATGAGGAAACTGAGGCTCAGAGAGCTTAGGTAATTTGCCTGAGGTCACACAGCTGGTAAGGAGTGGAGCTTGAAATCAAACCCAAGCAGTCTGGCAACAGTGCCCATATTCCTAACCACTAACTTATACTGAGGAAACACATAGAGACAGCTCTTTCAAGCATTTTGGCTGTGAAAGAGAGGAGAGAGATGGACCTTCATTAGAGGGGGATGTGTACCCAATGGAACGTTATACTAAGATGGAGAGACTTAAACTTTAAATGTCATGGGAAACACCCACTTAAGAGGAAGTGTATGGATACAGAAGAAGGAGAAGGAATAACAGCAAGGACTCTTGAGAAGGTAGGAGAGGATGGGCTCTAAAACCCAGGGGCGGGAGGCTAGGTGGAGGGACCCCTTCTCTAGTGCAGGAGTTGGGGAGAGAATGGGTAGTGGTTTGTACATAGAATTCCTTTGGGATCACTTCCATTTTCTCTGTGAAAAGGGAGCTGAGGTCCTCTGATGAGAGGATTCTAGCATTTCAGAGGTTTGAGGAGACTGGGAACGTTTGAAGTAATCATGGAGGGCAGAAGAGAAAATTGGTGGGAAAATGTTGAGTCGTGGAAAGCTAGTGGTCATGAATTTGTAGGTTTGTGTGCAGCACAGAGAGAGCAGAGGGTTGGGTTCATCTCAGATTGGGATTTTGATAGGTCGGTAGAGAAGAGACTGTGGGGAAGAGAGTTTGGGGTATTGGCAAGAGTTACTAAAATGATGGAATCTGTGACATCCGTGCTGGATAAAAGAGGGAAGTGATGAAAGAGAGGGTTGACGGATTGGGAGAAAGTTAAAGAGGTTGATGGATTGGGGGTCTGGATGAAGCTAAAGAACTATAATGAAAGCTGGCAAAGAAGGAGAGGAGGGTATAGTCAGAGAGCAGGACCCTCTAACATTATGCCATTCGTCTCTCCTTATAGCCATTAGTAATAGCTAATCGTATCTCCAAATCGTTTTGCAAAGTTTAATTAACTAAACATTGGGACTGGTGTTCATACTCAGTTGGCGGTGGCACACACACCCTGATAATTCCTGGGTGCCCTCAGCCTGCCAGACCCATCTCTCCTCCATCCACTTGGCGAAGCCCATTTGCCTCCCAGGTGGCTTGGTCCGGATGTCTGTCTCTCCAGCAAGTCACTTGCTGTCTGACTCAGATCTCCTGTCTGTCCTGTGAGTCTCCATCAGAGACAAGGTACCCGATCTTGACATGACCTGAGGTATAGGTACTTGACTGCGTGCACTTAAGATTCTTACCTAGTTTCCCTTTTCTCTTGCTGTTCCTACCTTGACAAAGTCACTGTCCATCCTTGGAATCCACTCG
This sequence comes from Rhinolophus sinicus, assembly GCF_057876585.1. Taxonomy (NCBI): domain Eukaryota; kingdom Metazoa; phylum Chordata; class Mammalia; order Chiroptera; family Rhinolophidae; genus Rhinolophus; species Rhinolophus sinicus. The sequence goes on from NC_142514.1 coordinate 26,633,295, forward strand.
AGATTCTTCTACACTCATCCGTGCAGCCCACACCCTCTCTCTTCCTAGATCTCTGCATTACCTCCTCCGTGTGTTCACAGACATGTGTTCTCCAGGGTCCTGAGTAACAGCTGGGGATATCAGGTTTGGGGAGGATGCATGGGGTTCTCAGAGATCCTGGTCAGCAGAGTCTGGGAGAACCCAGTTGTCCAGAGAGAATTCTCCAGCATCAGATGATTCTATGGACCAAACTGGTATTAGGAGCCCGGGCCCAGACGCTGGCTGACCACCCTGACAGACTTCAGGAAAGCTCGTCGTGCAGTGAGTGCCAAGTGGGTGCTGTGGGTGTAACTTCGTCTTGGCAGCCCAGAAGCAGCGGCCCCTTGGCCTCCCACTGTCTTTGGAAGTGAGCCCCTGGAGGGCAGAGCCCACATCAACCTATTCACCAGTGTATCCCTGTGTAGAGCACACAGTAGGGACTCAACCAATATTTGTCCAGGATTTGATTCTGTCCTCTAGTTTGGAGAAGAGAGGAGCTGAGTAGGGAATAAGTAATAATATACTACCAAATACTTATACAGTGTTTACTATATGCCAGGAATTGTTCTGTTTATATAAATACGTTGATTGGATCCTCACAATAACCATGGAAGTGGGTACCAGTGTTATCCCCATTTTACAGATGAGGAAACTCATGCACCATGAGGTTGGGTAACTTACCTGAGATGACACAGCTAATGAGTGTCAGAGCTGGGATTTGAACCCCAATACTCTGGCTTCAGATCAAGGCTCTTGACCATGACGTGCTTATTCTCTTTTTCTGAACCTTGTTGCCAGGGACAGAAGCCTGAGTTTAATAGCTTCAGCTAAAAGGGATTTATTGGCTCAGTGACTGGGCAGTTCAGAGTGGGGTCTGGCTACAGGAACACTAGAGGTTCCAAACGATGTCAATAGGATTGCCATTCATTCATTCTCTCACCCTCTCTCTGTTCTGCTTCCATCTGTGAGGCAGCTTGTGCCCACTCTCTGGCCATGGGGGCCAGGTCCTGGGATTGGCCGCCACACCAGACCCATATGTTGTGGAGAAGGGCCAGTTCAGCATAGGAAGGGGGTGCTGCAACTAGATGAGGGCCAGGGGTGCGGAGCAATCAAATATGACAGATGTCACTACAAGCTTCTTTCCTATGCCTAGGGCTTTACATCTTTTAATTTATTTAACCCTCACTACAAGCTGTAAGCTAGAGATTATTGTGCCCATTTATAAATGAGGAAATTGAAGCACAAGCTGATTTATCTAAGTTCACGCAACTTGATGTGGCACTGCTGAGACTCAAGCCCAGGTCTGCCTAATTCTGAGACTGCATGCTGCCTCCAGCTTCTCAGATAGACGCCCGGGGGGAACATACTGACCATGACACACATGGCGACCCCCAAGTCTTCGGGCAGTTCTGTGGTCAGAGGATGGAGGCTAATGGGCACCTGGTGGCAGAAAGGCCGGGTCTCACCAGGAACGGGGGTGGGGTTGGAGGGAATCACTGATTAGGTGATGCTAAGGGCCCTGCCCTTTCCCAAGCCGACCTGGTTCCCAGGGCTTTGAGTCTGCAAGTGGGCACCTCCTCTGGGCCTGGCAGGGAGCGAGCAGTGCCTGAGGCAGGAGGCAGGCAGGCATGGCACGGTCCCTGCCCATCTGGGGAGTGCTTGGTGGTTGGCTGGAACTGAGCAGTGGACGGCGTTTGGACTCGGCAGTGCGAGCCCAGCTCGGAGGCTGCGAGGCAGAGCCGTGAACGCCAACAGTCTGGAGCAGGCTCTGAGGGAGACAAGCTGGGGCCCATTCACCGAGCTTGGTTCCCACGACAGCTCAGCAGACAGATGGACCTGGGATCCTCGCTGCCTGGCCAGGAGGGTGTACACACAAATGGGAATGCAGGCGCCCTAGAGGGGAGAGACAGGCTGGAGGATCCCAGAGAGCCAGGATGCTGAGCCAAGGGGCAGGTGCTGTGGCCTGGGCTGGACTGTTATATAAACCAGACAGTTGTGCTGTGCTCCACGGTCAGACTGACCTCTGGACCTTGGCTCTGCATGGTCCTGACCTTCACCCCAGACTTTTCCTTGACTTCAGTATCAGATTGAATCTAGAACCCGAACCCAGACTGAGTTCTGCTTCTAGCCCCCACCCAACTGGCCCCTGAACCTGCTCTTAGACAGAACAGACTGAGCCCCGACCCCAGCCCTCCCCCTCCCCCACCCCACTGAGCACTTATCATTTTGACTGCCCTCAAACCAAACTCACTTGCTTATGTCCTTCTCCAAACGGAGCCCAGAGCCCACTGGCCAGAATACCCCCCAGGAAGGATGGGGTCCAGCCAGAACTGAGCCTCTGGAGGGCAAGGGGGGTAAGATCAGTGAGGACCATGAGTGCTGGGGTGTCTCGGGTGCAGAAGCGATCAGGGGAGAGGAGCACTATTGGGATGGAGCCCAGAGGGCAGTCCCCCCAGGGCAGGGCCAACACTCAGGGCTGAGGACAGAGCCTAAGAGCATGGCTTACAGGGTCTGGAGAAGCAAGAAGCACAGGGGGTGCAGGCAAGAGGCAGGAAAGGCAGCCTTTCCCGGGGTCAGGGCCGGGAGAGGCAATTATTGCAGGTAGACACTGGGCCTCCCTGTCTATTCTTCCAGCAGGCACAACTGGGCCTGGAGAGGAACTGCACCCCGGACCAGCAGGACCTGGGGCTCGGAAGTTAGTGGTGCCTGAGAGAGACAGGCAGGCAGAGGCCCGGTCAGGAGGCAGAGATAGCTCATTTTGGAATGAGCCACGAGTGATTTTGGTTAGGGGCTGGCGGTGATGGTCCATATTAGGTCACTTCCTGTTCTTGGTACTCCAAGGGTTATCTCATCTAGTCCTCATTGCGGCTCGCTGAGATATGGAGCAGATGCCCTAGATGCCTGGGCCCCGATCTCCCCTCAGCCTGGACTCTGCCTGGGGGGGGGGGGTCCCTCTGGCTGCAGGAGTGTGCTGCCCCAGACCTGCGTGTTTGTGTTATGGGGGACAGTTGTTAGAACCCCTGGAAGCAGCCAATGACGGACTGGAGTTTGTGGATAAATAGCCCAGCTTCCTCTCCTTTAAGGAGACAGCTCTGAGGTGAGTTCTGCGTTATGTCCTGTGCCTCCAGTCAGGTCCCTGGAATGGGCAGAACATTTATTTGTTCACTTACTATCAGGGGTATGAGGTGCCAAGGACGAGGACGTCCCTGCCCAGACCCTGGGGCCAGCAGTCTGGACAGGGAGTGGCAGGCAGTTCAATCTGGGGCAGAATGGGGTCTGTGTCTCCAAGGAGCCTGTCCCACTCTCGATTGGATCCTCTCAGGGAGAGCGCAGTAAGTGAATTACCACTTCTACTTTTCAGAGGACTAAACTCAGAGAGGGGAAGGGCTTGCTCCAGGCCACACAGCTCATGCTCAGCAGACCTGAGTCTTATTTCCAGGGCTCTGCGAGCCGCGGACGGACGGTGAGGAGGGAGAGAGCACACTTGAGTCTGGGAACCATGCAAGGCTGCCTGGCTCTCTTAGGCTTTCCAGCTCACTCTTTTAACTGCTTCTCCATGTGCTGCCTCATCAATTATGGCATTTTGAACAAAAGGGCCCTTAGGGATCATTTAATCCAACGCCCAGTTTACAGATGGGAACATTAAGGCCCAGAGAGGAGAAGGAAGTTCCAGAAAGTTAGCCAACGAGTCAGGTCAGACAGGAGCAAGAGCCTCAATTCCTAGGAAAGCAGCATGGCTCCCTGAGTCCCTCGCAAAGCCAGGTAGTGTCTCTGACACTGAATCCCAGAGCCTCGGAGTCCCTCAGCTCTGGAGTGGACAACGGGCCCTGAGCCAGCCCATCCTCTTACTGCCAAAGCTCAGCTCTCTGGGCTCTGGCACTGTCTGAAAACTCCTCCGCCAGTCTGCTCTCGGCAGAGCACAGATTATCGCTCTTGTGCTAATTATTTTTATGATTAAAAGATGATAAATTATTAAACAAAGTCTGAAAAATGTGCCAAGATCTGCTCTGAGGCTGGGCCTGAGAAGATGCCCCCTTGGCATCCACGTTAATTAATAAATGAGGCTCTCTGTGGAGAGGAGCCACAGCTGGCACATCTGGCAGCCAGGCAGGGGCTGGCGGAGGGCAGATGCTGGGCAGGCGGGGAAGAAGGGGACTCCCTGGGAGCACCCAGCCTCGGCTTTGGTAACAGAGACCCCTCCCTCCTTGCTCCCAGCCTAGGACTCAGCGGAGGGCCTGGTGGCACCAGGTTGACATCTGGTCCCTGGAAGAGGCCTAGGACTGTAACCCGAGAAGATACTGTCAACACCTCAACACTACTCCTTTCTCCAAATGCAGACGTAGGAGAATCCCAAAGGTCTAAAGGAAGGCCAGGATTCAAATCCCTGCCTGCTATTTCCTCCTCGGGTAACTGGCTGGGTCGCTGAATGAGGCTCTGAGCTTTAGCTTCCACATGTGTAAAGTGGGTGGGAATGACGTCTACTTTGCAATGCAAGGGTGTTGAGAGTGTTAAAAATAACGTCTATAAGCCAGCTCCCAGTTCTTAGTAGGTGGCCAATAAATGTTGGTTCAGCTGAGCCGAAGCTTGGGTTTATTGCTGCTGTGCATGGGCCGTGACATCTTGGTCACCTTAACCTTTCTGAGATTCGGTTTCCTTACCTGTAAAATAGCAATCCTAAATCTCAGGATCCAGGGAGAAACGATATGTGAAGTGTCTAACAGAGTAAGTGCTCAATTAATAGTAGCTATTTCATTATCATTGTTTATTACAACGGAAGTTTCAACAAATGAATTTGGCTTCTACCCCACAGGCCACTTCTCCGCCGCCTTTGCTGGTTCTCTGTCCTTTCCTGCCTGTACTTCCTGGGATCAGTGAGTAGTGGGTTCAGTGCCCTGGCTTCAGGCCTTGGTGTCTCTTTTTCTCTTTATAGTCTGTCCCTGTGTGCTCATCCCACCTGTATGCTGGTGACTTCCACATTTATAACTCTAGCCTAGATTTCTCACTTAAAATCCAGACTCCTATATCCAGTTGCCTATTCAAGCCCTTCCCTTGTATATCTAATAGACGTCTCCAATCTCATATGTCAAAGAACACACCCCAAACAGAGTTCTTAACGTTCCTCCCACAAACCTACCCCACCCACAGTCCTCCCCACCTCGATTCGTGGAGATTCCCTCCTTCCGGTTGGAGCCATCCTCGATTCTGCTCTTTCTTTCACATCGAATGCCTAAGCCATCAGGAAATCTGGTCAGCTCCTCCTTCCACTTCTCACAGAACCCGAACCCCTGGCCATGTTTCACCATCTCCCCTGCTCCCACCCTAGGCCAAAGCATCGTCTTGTCTTGCCTGGATTCTTGCAGAAGCCTCCTAAGTGGTGTTCCTGCTCTGCTACTTGTCCCCCTATGCTCTACGTTCCACTTCACAGCCAAAATGATCCCTTTAAAACAAAGTCACATCCAGTCACTCCTCTGCTCATAGTCTTTCAGCAACTCCCTGTCTCCCTATAGCAAGTGGCAAAGTTTTTATCAAGGCCACCAGTCCTACGCAATCCCAGCCTCTGCCTGGCTAGGCCCTGCCTCCTCCTCTGTGCCAGCCTCACCCACTTTGTTGCTTCCTTGAGCACTCCAGGCTCATCCCACGTCAGGGTCTTTGTACTGGCTGTTCACTCTTCTCCTAGATAACTGGGCTCACTCCTCACCCTGCTCCGACCTCTGCTCAGATGTCATCTTCTGAATGAGGCTTACTTTGACCATCCTATTTAAAAGTACACTCCCTTCTGGTATTCCTAATTGCTCCTTCCCTCCTCTATAGCGTTTACCATCTTTTTATATAACACAGTTTCTTGTTTCTTATGTTATTGTCTGTCCCTTCCATCTAGTATACAGGCTGTTATCCATTCTGTGTACCACTATATTCCCACATCACCCAGCCCGGGGCCCCATTGGAGGATGTGCCAAATGCATGAGTGCCAGGACCTGGACATACAGAGATGAATCAGTCATTCACAGCCTCTGCCACCCAGGACCTGGGACCTGCAAGCCTGGTGGCCAGGTAGAAGAACAAACCGGCCATTTCAATGTTAAGATGAGCTCAAGGAAAAGGCAGGGAAGGCTTTAGGGAGGAGGGGAGACGGAACCATCCTGAGACAGTCGGAGTTTCCAGGAAGAAAAGGGCATTCAGGTAGAGGAGCCAGCATGTGCAAAGGCTTGGCAGCTTGAAGAAGTGTGTTCAGAGAAGGGTAGGTTGTCAGTGGCAACCTGAGAGAAGGTGTGGGGGAGATGACTGCAAGACGAGGGTGCTGGTGCTGGTGATAAGGGTGGGGGAGGCCCCCTGGAGTCTCCTGATTCTACCTGGGCCCCTACTCTCAGCATAAACAGATGGGACACAGGTCTATACTCGTGACTTCCCAGAAGGGAGGGAGTTGTCTAATTGCCAGGAACACAGTATTAGTAAAATAACAGCCGTATTTCAATGTGTCTAAGATGCACACTATTTTCCATACTATTAAGAAACACTGCCAATTAACGTATACCATGGCATTTATTTTCAGACCCATGTGAAAACCTGTGCATCTTAAAATCGATGTTATGTGATTACGGGTATGGAACTCTTACCGTGTGCTCGGCCCTATACCATCCACTTCAGATATATATTATCTCATTGAATTCTCGTGCCAACTGATGCGCAAAGGGAGATTAAGTAACTCTCCATCCAGCCAGTGGTAGGAGCCCAGGTTGAAACTCAGGCAGTCGCTTAAGCATTGTCTTCCAACAGGAAATGGAGTGTGAAACGTGGAAGCCCTGTGAAAGTACAGGAAGTCAGCCATGCAAATGGGAGCAATGTCTATTCATTCAGTGGGGAGACCCACCCTGCTGCATTCCAGTAATCTCTGCCCCCCGCCCCCAACAGTCTTATTGTGCTCTTTCCATGCCTGCCACTTGTTTTCTTGACTCCTGGTGAGTCTCCATAGTGAGGAAGACCTACCCTTCTCTCTTGGTTCTTGAAAAGCTATGAACCTTGAGGCCACAAATGTCTTGTGACCAAAAGTGCATCTCGGGAACTTTCTGGCTTTTCCAAAAGGGATCTGACTTGTCGTCTCCTCCTGTTGGGGGTCCCGTAGTTGCCCCTCACAGCCTTAACTTCAAAAATACTCTGGAAATGGCTGAAACCAATGGGTTAACTTGCTTTCCCTATTAAATATTTACATAAACACGCTCGGGAAGGTGTGTGTAAGTTATCAATAATGCAAGGCCAGCCTAGGCTCGGTGAGAGCTAAGAGACCCAAATTGTATCATCATAATCCATTATTCACATATAATGCGTCTATTCTCCTCCATTAGCTCAGGCAGGAAATGCCCCTGAGTGCCGGGCAGGGCTTTGGAAAGCGCAGTAAATGGCGGGGTAGACACATGGCGGGAGGGCGGCAGCTGTAGTTAAACAAGCGTAAATTAGCGCCCAGCCTCGCTCCCTGCCTGCATCCAGAGCAGCAGGCATGGGACTGGCAGGGAGGGGTTACACAATGTGGGGAACTCACCATCAATCCTGTGTTGCCTCGCCTGCCACAGAGGAGGAGCCTATCGCTGGTCACGTGGGAGACGTCCCTTTCAGAGCTCCTAGGACCCGCTGGACTCTCCACTGTGCTACTGGGTGGTGACCTTGGGTGAGAGGTGGAGGGGGTGCTGCTGTGCAAGCTGCCCCACACTGAGGCTTGGGGGCCTGTGGGGACAGAGTCCCAGAGAGCAGTTTCCAGGCTCTCAGCCTCACGTGGAAAGGTGCTGGCTCGGTTATTAGATGGCCATCAGCTGTAATCAGATGCCCATCCACTGTGGCTACTTGGCCATCAGATGTTACAGGTTAGCCATTGGCCACTGATATAACTGCCGTGTTTACGCTAGGGGGTTGGTTGGTTGGCAGAGAAGGGGACGGTGGATTGCACATCATGTGGCTCCTGCTTCCTGTGTCTCCAACCAGCCGCCAGCAAGAAATAGTGGTATGACTCCCCTATCCATGGCTCCATTGGTGTTCCTTTTTGGCCTCACCATGTCCTGCTTTCTTGTGCGGGGAGCGGGAGCTGAGACCCTGCATGACAGGGCCCATCTGTAAAATGGGGACAGGAGTTATCAGCTTATAGAGTTGTGCTGTGAAGGAAATGAAATAAGGAAGAAGTACCCTTAGAGAATGAAAGACCACTCTCCCCCTAAAACTCCCCAGGAAAATTCAGAGCAAGGGATAAAATGTGGGGAACGTGGGCCCCACATGCATGTGGTATAAACAGAAAGCAGGGTATAGACAGAGTGACCTCATATTATCTCCTTCTCAGCTTTGCTGTCACTGCTCTCTATCCCCTGCATCCACTTGGATTTTTCTTCCCATCACTGAGCACTACTTGACACCTTGTCATATACCTGTTGGCTTACGTGCTTCTTAGGTGTCTCTTCAGCCAGAATATCTGCTCTGTAAGGCCAGAGATCTTGTCTCCTTTTGTACGGTTCTCCTGATGCCAAGCACGGTGCCTGGCATCTAGCAGAAATGCCATTCATGTTTATTAAATGAATTCATTCTTTTAGATTCAAATCTAGCACCTACTCTATACCAGTCACTGTGCGGGAGCCTTTATATATGCGACTCACTTAATCAGCTCAATGACAAAGTCTGTTCACATATATAAAGACCAAAGGGCACTAACATTAAATTGCAATTGAGTGAACCCGGCAGCAACACTCAGAATCCTCTCGCTGCCTCATGTGGGCCAGGGGCCTTTTAATTCTCTAACTGGCTAAATGGTTTAATGATTTGATATTCTGACATCTTCACACAGACTTTCCTCCTGGTCCTTCCCGCAGTTCAGATTTTTCATTCTCAAACTTGAATGTGTTTAGGTGAAAATTACTGTACTAGGCTATGTAAAAAGAAAGCTATGTAAATGATTTAAGGGATTTTAAGGGCAATTGGAACTTGTACGAATTTTGCCTATGCACCAATTTTGGAACCTAAGGCTCATATAAGTTCACTGCACTAGCTGTGTGGCTTCGGGCTAGTTACTAACCCCGTCTGAGCCTCTGTTTCCTTATCTGAATATGAAGATGTTAATAGTTACCTTACAGAGTATATGGGATCTGTATATCATGTGTATACGAGAGGCAATAGGGGAGTTTGTACTTTTTGCACTTACCAGCCATGAGATCTTGGGCAAGTTACACTTACTTCTATGTGTCAGTTTCCTCATTTGTTAAATGGAAGATATTAATAGGGTCTGCCTTTTCACTGGACGAGACCCTGTCTGTTCTGCTGTGAAGGGGAGCCGTGCTCTGGGTTAGAGCTGCCCTACTTGTGGGTGCAGCAGCTGGAGGTGTTTTTTGGGTCTGCACCCTGGCAGGTGAAGAAGACCTCATTCTGTGAGGGAATTCTAGTACCATCTCTGCCTGTGGGTCAGTAACAGGCATGTGGTCAAAGAAAAACTTTACGGAGGACACAGATGGTTAGACTTGAGAAGGGTTCTAACAGAACGTTACTACTGACATCTCTAAATGTTCTTTCGTCCTAGGTACTTTATCCATGACATACACTGGGCCTATCCAATAAACATTCCTTTCCTTTCCTCTCTTCCTTTCATCCTTCCTTCCCTCCTTCCACAAATAGGTACCCAGTGCTAGCATGCGCACTGCACTTCTAAGCAGTGGAGAGAACAAGTCAGACAAAGTCCCCATCCTTAAGCAGCATACAGGTTAGTGGCTATGATGATAAAAAAACAATAGTAATAATAGCAATAATAATAACAACAATAACTTCCATTTACAAAGGACATTGTAATGTGCCGGAATCTGGGCTATGTCTTTGCATACAAGTACCCAATTTAATCCTCACAGCATTCCTCTGAGGTTAATGTTTTAATTTTATGGACAAGGCACTTAAGGCTCAGAGAGGTTATGTGACTTTCCTAAGGTCACACATCTAGTAAGTGGCAGTGGAGAAACTTCAGTATAGACCTGCGTCTTTCTATAGCTTCACTATGACTTTTCTCCTCAGAAGCAGCTTCTGAAAAAGGAGAGTCTTCTGGGCTATCTGGGGGCTTCCAGAGGAAGGCGAGGACGGATGAGGAAAGGAGAGAACCACTGATCCTGAAATCCCTCGCTTGGTGCCACAGTGTGGAGAAATTCTGTCCTGACACAGATGGCAGAATTTGGGATATAGTGAGCAGTAATAAGTCCCATCTCAGCAAGCGGGAGGCGGTGACTATGAGAAGGGCCAGCCCAGGGCTCGCTGGGGCAATGGCCCAAGCTGGTAGTGTGACATCTTTACTGTCTGATTAATAGGGCCCTGGGGACAGCAGGCGTCCTAGGGTTATGAGCCTGGGGACGAGGAGAAATAAATAGCCTTCAAAAGCCCCAGCTTGGAGTGTGGAGGATGTAGAGTCAAGGTAAGGAGACTGTCTCCAGGGCTATATGAGGAGAGTAGGCATGACTGGGCATGCCCGAACTGGCAAGGACAAGGCTGATGGTCTGGGGGACAGACCAGACCCAAGTCTCTTGCTCGGCCACTGCCTTGTGGAAACAGCTTGGAGAGACTCAGTTGTGTGAAAGGATCTGACTGGGGACGGCCAGGAGCCTGGGGCTCAGCTGCCCCTGTGGCTCCTGAGAGTGGCAAGGAGCCAGGAACAGGGGCAGGGCCCCAGGTTCTCAGCTCTCCAGTGAGCTCACTGTGTCAGTTAGGGTTCCCACGGAGAAGCAGATCCACTTGAGTGAGCTGAGGGCTTTCTGCTGTGAATGAGGCCTTCTGTGGTCGTGAGAGTTTGTGGGCAGTGATATCAGCCTGGACCCATGTGTTGGCTGCAGGCCTGGAGTCAGTAGGGCTGGCAGATGGGAAGAGCAGATAGGCATGAAGAGGAGGTGAGCAAAGACAAAGTAGAACCTGAAGGGGTGGCATGGGACCCACAGGGAGGACATACTGGGACCCACATCTATCCCTCACTGGGACCTGGTTGATCTCCCACTGCCTCCAAGCCTCCCAATGATGATGTGGGTTATCTGCAGAACTGGTCTGCTGCACCTGACGCTGCACGCAAACTCAGTCCAGAGTTCGGAGAAGCTGAAGAAGGAAATCCAGTGGGGCCTGGAGTTGCCACATGTTGGCTGCTGGCCCAAGCCAACAGGTGAGCCAGCAGGTGGGCATCAAATGCATGAGCTATGCCATCGCCTGATCTCACACGGATCTGAGTGCAAACGTGGCTGCTGCTCCACTTCCACCTTCCAGATCTCAGGCAGTTTTCTGGTGGCCATACCTAACCCAGAGCCATGCAGGGAACGGAATTCGGGGAAGTACAGTCCCAGCTTTGCTAGGCTGATGCAGTACGAACCCCCACACTCACTGTGTGACTTTGGCCCAGTGCTTGTCCCTCTCGGAGTCTCAGTTTCTTCATCTGTAAAATGAGAGGATGGATTCCTCAGTGCTTCCTCTTTTAAAGCAACCTCCTCCCAAAACACCCAAAAAGCAAAACAAACCAACAATAAAGGAGGCAAAGAGGCATGGATTGCCTCCTCTCCCCTTTGTGTACACACACACACACACACACACATACACACACGAGGTCTTGAAATCAATCTGTACATTCCTAGGGCTCCGAGGCCCCAAGTGGGAGCGCCTGGACATGTCTTGCAGACCCCTCCTCCCTCGGACAGGAGAAATGAATAGAAATGCTGCTGGACGTAGAGTCAGAAGACCTGAGCCCTTGTTTCAATGGGAGACGCCGCGAAATTATGAATCTCTCCGAACCTTGGTTTCTTCACCCATATCATAGGGACAATTCTTTTTCACCTAGAAGGTGACCGAGACCTAGATGTTGCCAGAGGCTGGGGTGTATGATAGGGTTCCTAAACGGTCACTCCACATCAGTGCCCGCTCTGTGGGAACGGCTGTGCCGTGCTGAGGACAGGGAGATGGTTAAGTGCAGGTCTCCTCCTCCAGGGAGCTTGTCAGCCTGTGCAGAGACAAGAGGTTCGTGCTATGGAAGCTATTTACACAAAAGGTGGTGTGGCTGTGGAGCAGGAGACACGCTGTGCCTGCCTGTGAAGGCTTGTAGAGGAGAGGTGTGTGATTCAGGGCTTGAGGAATGGATATGGCTGTGATCAACCTAGATGGAGGGAAGAGCGCCCTGGCAGAGGCCTGGCAGGACAGGAGGGCACTGTGTGTCTCTGGGGACTGGGAAGGAGTGGGGCACGGTAGAACAGAGGGTGTGTACGTACGTAAGGAGAGGAAGAGGTACGGTGGCAAGCAGAGGGGACCAGCTTGCAGAGCCTTGAATGCGTGCCAAGGATGTTCACCAGTGTTAGCCAACGCGTTCAAAGTGACGCACCAGGGTCTGCTGTCCTTCAGCGTTCTGGGCTCCTTCTTTCACGTCTAAAACAGCATAACTCAACCCCCTCCTCCATTGTGAAGTCCCCCTAAGTAGCCCCATGGATTCCCAAGGGGGGCTTATTATCCTTTTTTCAGTCGACCTGCAACTGGCTTCCGAGCCCACTCCTGGACCCTGCAGCTCCCGTGCTTACTTGATGATTGATTCACTCCAAGATGGACCCTGCCTGATTGCCTCTGCTTCTGGAGAATTCCACTGTCTCAAGGCTGTTGGTGGAGCAGACGTTTATCAATTGTGTACAGGACCATCTTGGGGCATTTATTGGTACCCTGGAGCCAACTCATATCACGCTAGTATTTACACCCAGGAAATCAGCAAACAAATCAGTTGGTCCTTAAACCTCTATCTCACACAATTGATTGCAGCACAGTGTAAGACCCACACTCTGTAAGACCCTAAGTTCTCTGCCATATTGCTGCCAGATCCCCTGGGAAACTCCAAATTCCATGCACAGTTTATCTCTCTCTTGGCTTTACTGTGTCTTTCTAGACCACGCCCTGGGCTGGGGCATTCAGGTTTCGCCAAGTTATTTCCCTTTCGCTACACGAAGGCCCGTACAGATAGGCTAGCTCTAAACAGATTTTATTTTTGGCTGTGCGAGTCGGTTAAGTTGGATTCAAACAGTGGTTGTGCAGATATTAAAAGTGATAACTGGGATGTTGAAACAACATGGAAAATGCTTATAGGTCACATGTTAAGATCCTGCATTCTCGCTTCTGGGAATCAATTCTGCAGACACATTGACACAGATGCATGAATATATATGTGCAGTGGCTCTGCAGCTCTACTTGTGATAAACATTGGACAGACCCTAATTGCCCGGCAATGGAGGGATAAGTAAAATAAGCAATGAGACGTGTGTAGTTGGTAAAAAGACAGAAGTGGATCTCTATCTACACTGACATGGAAATATGTCCACGGCATCGTGAAATGAAAAAGTTGCAAAACAGGATTTATACATATTTTTTGTAAAGAAGTTTGAAAGTGAACATATATATGTGTATATGTTTATAGATATAGAAAAATATCTGGAAGGACAAGACGTAAGCTGCTAATGTAGTGTCAGTCTTAGAGGATGAGTGTCTCTGCGTGGGGGAATTGTTTCCTTTTTGTGTCATGTAGCTCTGTATTGTTTGCATTTCTTACCGCGAGCATGTATTGCTTATTTAATTTTTTTTTTAAAACCGGTAGTTTTTACAAAGAGAAAATGCTTACAACACAATGCCAAATACAAAGGATAGGACGTAAAATTGTTTCTATACAGTGGTTCTAACTCTACAGAAACCTGCATCTGAGTGGACACGGATGGAAGAAGGAGGAGAGATTGGTGGGTAGGGTGGGGTCCAGGGAGAGGAGGGGCAGGGCTGAGATCTGGGGCATCTCTAATTCCTCCCAGCACCTCCCTTCATTACACCCCCAGCACATGTTCCCGTCACTAGCAAGTGGCAGTGGGTATCAACTATTCAATTATTTTCAAATAGTTGAGCTCAGGTCTGGATTGAATAAATCACATTGATGCCAATTTCCAGGGAAGTCCTTTCATATTTTATGATTCGCCCCCCACCTTTCCTCCCTTCTTTCCCTGTGTTCCTGTTAATGAACCCAGAGACTGCTGAATACAGCTTGGATGTCCCCACTGCTAAGCCCCAAATGGAAATGCTGCTGCTGAAAGCATCGTGGTTCTGGGTTTTTTCCCTTTCCCTCCTCACAGTCCTGGGGAAATTGATATGCAGGCAGGATTATGCTTTGTTTAAATCTCAGCCCTGGCTTCTGAAAGAATACATTATCCAAATCGGTGCATGTGGATGAAATTCTGCAAAACTCAGTTGTGTCACACGTGGCTTGCCAATGAGGTGTCCAGTCGGGTCTCATGCAACAAAAATGCCCAGGATCAGAGAGTATAACCAAGGAAAACCACCCACTAGGGGATATATCTGGAGTCAATAATTTATCCTGCTGGTGGTGGAAGGTAGGCCTACTACATACCTCTGCCACCGTCATGACTACCCAAAATGCCATCCAACTCCCAGTCCTGGGCACAGGTACTGCTTCCTCCCTTCTTTCCAGCTCCTGCAGAATTAGGATTCGTTCAAAGAATTGATTGAACATGAATTTGGAGACCAGAGTTGTTGTTTTTTTTGTTTTGTTTTTTTCCTTTTGCTTCTCTTTTTCTTTTGTAAACAGGTTTTAAAGGAACCAGGTCTGATTTGAAACTTGGGAATCTGGAACTGCTAGAGAAAGAACTGGATTTAGATGTGAGTGTTTCAGTGTTTCTATCAGTCTTGAATCTTTTCTGTGACTATGGCACAGAGGGAAAGACTCATTGGTGATGATTTGGGAGCCATTGCAGTCCCACTTGCTCTTTAAATGTTAGAGTTTTAATGATTTAGGAACCAAAAGAATAACTAAGGAGCCCAGCAGTCATTATCTCAAATAATGAGACTTTTTAATGCAAAATCAATGTTTGTTATAATGAAAATAGATTCCTCAGCTCCTGCAGGGCCAAATGTACAAATCTTTTCTACTGTTAAATAAAATGTGACGGCTCGTTTTCAGGAGGATGGTGAGCATTTTTATTCAAGAGTAAAAATAAAATGTCAGAACTTATTTACTTTTATTAAGTGCTCATTCTCAATCAGATGCTCTAATCAATATCTAATTGGTGGTGAGGAAGGGAAAATAATTTTTATGCCGTTGGAGAATGGAAGGAAAGTAGAAGGGAAGAAGGTGAGAGAAAGCCACCTAGTATATTTTCAGTTATAATAGTAGCAAATTTTATTGAGCGGATGCATAGCAGTAGGACTGCGCTAAATGCTTTTCCTCTGTTGCAGCGTCACACCCTCACAGTGATCCTATGAGATCAGCACTCTTATTGTCCCTATTTACAGGTGGCAAAACTGAGGCTTGGAGCAGAGAACTACCCACAGTCTTAGGTTTATTGAGTGGTGGAGCCAGGACTAAAAGCCAGGTCTGTCTGACCCCTAATGCCCTAGCTCTTAATTACTCTATTTATCTGTCTTCTAATTACTCTATTTATCTGTCCTTTTAGAAAATGTCTTTTATTTTTTTTAAATGAGTCATTCTTGAGAGGTTAGCTTTACCAATAGCAGAAGGTTTGCTCCTATGAGCATTGAAACTGCAAACATAAAATAATTTTTTTGTTTGTGTTTTTTCCAAATTTCTGAGTAGACACTGTGAAAATATGTGTTGTTTTTTTTAAACTTTTATTGGAAATATTGGGGAACAATGTGTTTTTCCAGGACCTATCAGCTCCATGTGAAGTCGTTGTTTTCAACCTAGTTGTGGGGGCGCACAGCTCAGCTCCAGGTCAAGCCATTGTCTTCAATCTAGCAGTTGTGGAGGGCGCAGCTAACTGGCCCATGTGGGAATCAAACCGGTGACCTTGGTGTTACGAGCAGTGCTCTAACCACTGAACCAACCAGCTGCCCGTAAAATAGTTTTGGAAGGTAAAAGTTTTCCTCAAATACATTACATACTTCTCTGTCCTGGGAAACAGAGTACATTAAACATAATTTAACCTTTTTTTTTTAGTGACTCAGAACTGGTTTTCAGATTCAGTTCTGATACAACGAATCTATAGTGTAAACAGGGGAAAAAAACATAAGAAGTGAGTTGAAATCCTGGCTCCAATGCCTGGTACTATGTACTTTGGGCAAACCTCCTGCTCTCTCTGAGAGAGGAAGGACTTTGTAATGCTCTGTGATTTTAACTTACAGGGAGATAGATTACATCAATTTAAGGAAGAACCTTCTAAGCATTAGAGTTATTTGAAAAACATCTCAGCTGCCTCCGGAGGGAGAGAATGCCCCATTCCTGGAGGTGTTCAATCAAGACCAATTGTGGAGACTATTTAGATGATAAGGAATTGGACTAGCGATCTGCTAGGTGGGGTCTGCCCACTTTCTCTAGAAAGGACCAGAAAGTAACTATCTTAGGCTTTGCAGACCATACCATCTCTGTCCCAACTACTCAAGTCTCTTCTTGTAGAGCAAAAACAGCCAAAGGTAGTGTACAAATGAGTGAGTGTGGCCGAGTGCCAATAAAAGTTTATTTATAAAAATAGGTGGAAGGCTAGCACAGGTCATGATTTGCCAGCCCCTGTTCTAGGCTCTTCTAATTAGAAATTGTATGATTCTCCTCTGGTCTCTTTAGTCACTGTGCTGGGCTGATCACTAGCGCTTGGCCCTCCCATAATCAGTAATGATGCATTAACTCTTACATGATTCTTACTACGTGCCGGGCATCTTTCCACACTCTTTACATACAGTAATTCCTTTAATGCTCACAACAATCTCGGAAAGTGGGTACCAATATTATTATTATTCCCATTTTACAAATGAGGCTACTGAGGCACAGGGGATTAAGCAGCTCACACAGGTTCATGCAGCTTGTAAATGGTGAAGTGTGGCTTCAGTTTGTTTTGCCGATCACTATATGACCAGCCATTTACTACATCACCTTGCGTAAGTTATTGTTCCTTATAAAATGTCACATCTTGCCTGTGTAGCCTACCAGCTGTGTGATCTCAGGCAAGTCACCTACCTTCTCTGAACTTTGGCTTCCTTGCCAGGCAATGGGAATGATGATGTTTACTACGCCCGCCTTTTGTGAAGCGGGCATGTGATTATGAAATCTCCTTATTTAGGGTCTGGAACACGACAGGTGCTAAGAGGATGCTAACTGCTGCCTCTCCCTTAGCCATTTCTGGAGAATCCAGGGCTTACTGAGAAACAAAGAGAGGGACTTGTCCTAGCAATCAAAGTTACAAGTTACCACTGTCTCCTAAAGGGTCTTTTTTTTTTTTAACCCCTAAGTTTGTTGTAAAGTTGTATTTTTCCTACAAGCAGTGTTTTGGCCCTCATTGCTGGGTGGCTGGTCTGAATTAGGCCCTTGGCAGGGGGTCTGTATCTTTCTGGAGGTGCTTTCTATGACCTGCATGGGGTCTGAGCTGGGAATTCAGACCCCAGGTTTTGACCACTCCAGCCCAGAGCCAGAAAAACATGGGGACCATCGCTTTGGCCATCACACCGTGAGATGGGGATATAAAGCATTTCTATATTACCTGGCTTGGTATGCACTCAATCCAGGGGTGGATTCTGTCTCTATTGAAATGTTTCAAGGGCTTACTTTATGCCAGCCCCTAGGCTTGGGATTTTTCATACGTCATCTCATTTTAACCTCCCAATGCCTCTATAAACTTATTATTATTTTTATTCCCATTTTGCAGAGGAAGAAACTAAGGCTTAGAGATATTAAGATACTTGCCCCAAATCACCATGAAGTGGTTGAGCCACGATTCAGCCCTAAGAAGCCTGAGTCCAAAGCCAGCACCTTAATCCCCTTTGTTATTTCTGTAATGTCTGCAAATCCTATTTGTTTCTACCTGAAGTCCACTCCCTAAACCCAACTTCTTGCCGCCTTCACAGCAACCACTCTGGGCCAAGCTTATTGCAATAGTCTGCCAACTAGTCTCTCTGCTTTTATTCCTGCACCTCCCCGCCATATTGTATTCTCAAATTAGTAGTCTGTGGAATATTTTTCTTTAAAAAATCAGCTCCATTGAAGTATAATTATCATACAATAAAATTCCCTAATTTTAAGCATACAATTCAATGAGTTTCGGTAAGTGTAAACAGGCAAGTTCACCACCCCCACAATCAAGATATGGAACGTTTCTGGGAGTGTATTTTTAGTAAAAATTTTAAGTTAAATCGTGTTATTCTTCTGCTCAACATGTTGTAAGGGTTCCCATCTCCGTTAAGGAAAAGTCAAAATTCTTACAATGTCCTACAGCGCTGTGACAAAGGACAGGTTATATGTTTACCAAACCTTTTATTTTCCTCCTGGGCACAAAGGAAGACCCTGCCTGTGTCTTATCGTCCTTGCATTGAGATAGGGCCATGTGACTAACTCTGGCCACCAGAAAGTGGACAGAAATGCCCACCTCTCCTAGGCCTGGGGCCTAAGATTTCTAGAGACGTCCCCACTGTTCCTCTCCTCCCGGTGCCAGCTTAATGTGGAGGGTCCCAAACAGCACATTGAGGCCCAGAGGATCCAGAAGGAGGAATTGGGCCCACGTCAGGCTGGGATGTGAGAAGAGATACATTGTTTCTCTGTTACGCCTCTGAGAGTTTGGAGGACTTAGGAACACAGCAGTGAGTGTTGACTCTGACCAATACAAAGACAAGACTCAGATTCCTCTGGCCTCCACCACACCTCCGTTGAATTCTCTCCACTGCAGCCACCCATGTCCTCAGACATCTCCTGCCTCAGGGCCTTGGTACCAACTGTTTGTGGTAGGCTAAATAATGGCCCCTCAAAATACATCCCCGCCCTAATTCCTGGAATCTGTGAATGTCATCTTGTATGGCAGAGGGAACTTTGCCGATGTGATGAAAGTAAAGATGTTGAAATGGACACATTATCCTGGATTATCTGAGTGGACCCAGTGTAATCACACATGTTCTTATAAGAGTGAGGTGGAGGGAGATTTGACTATAGAAGCAGAGAAGGCAGCATGGTGATGGAAGGAGAGATGACAATGGTGCAGCCACGAGCCAACAGATGCCAAGGAACACTAGCAGCCATCAGAAACTGAAAGAAGAAAGATGGATTTTCCCCTGGAGACTCCAGGAGGAACCAGTCTGTTGACCCTTTGGTGTGAGCCCTGGAAGTCTCATTTCAGATTTCTGGTCTCCAGAACTGTAAGAGAATAAATTTCTGTTGTTTTAAGCCACTATGTTTATTGTAATTTTATGTTTTTTAGCAACAACAGGGAACTAATCCACTGTTCTTTTTGTCTAAAATGCTCCTTCCCTGGAGAGCTGCATGGCTGCCCCCTCTTACCTCCTTTATGACTTTGCTCAAATATTTGTCACCTTCTCAGTCTTTCCCCTCTTACCCAACTTTGTCTATATTACATTCCTTAGCGACATTATATATACTCCATTAATTTTTTTTAACGTCTGCATGCCCCACTAAAATAGAAGCTCCAAGAAGGCAGGAGCTTTGTTTGTTTTCTACTATACTTCCATCACTGAGAGCTATGCTGGACTGTGAGTTGGCAGCTGGGCACCGTTTCCCCTCTTCTTTGCACACTCTTGTATCACAAGGGCTAGAAGCTGGGGAACTACATTTTCCCGACCCTCTACTAACAGGATTGCAGGTATGAGTCGGCTAATGGCAGACCTACAAGGTTTGGAAGGTGGAAAAAAACTGAGTCTATATTATTCCTCTTGCAGCAATGGGCTGATGCATGGACTTCGGTAAATGTGAGATGTTTGCTGTGGCCCCTGGGGGGTTTCTTGCAAAGCATACACCTTAGTCCTGGAGATAGCTACAAGCTATAATTTTGTCAATGTCCTTGTTTCATGCAGCTTCTTAAGACGGAATTGTTTTCATCATTAATGTGTGTCCTTCCAACCCTTCCAAAAGTTTTGTAAGCACCTTCTTTCTTGGAATTCCTACCATGGTTTCTGTCTTCCCGTCTGAACTGTCTGATGCTAGTCCTGGCACAGAATAAGCACTCAATGAATATTTATTGAATGGACGAGCAAACCTTGATATAAGGAAGTGGTTTGTTTAGAATGAATCCAGACTGAATACAAGGGAGCATCCTCAGGTACTAGAGGCAGTGACTTCTGCCATGTCTATGTCGGGGGTTTACTAAGACCTCAGTGAGCCTGGTAGAGACTGCAGACCTATTCTATAGGGCCCTTGGAGTGTGCCACGTCTATATTTATGTGGAAAGTAACATTTTAGAAAACAGTAGGGAATTTATTCCATAATATGGGTTTCATCCATTCTCAGCTTATCCATTTTTAAAATAAATATTTGAGGTCCAGAGAACTCTATCAGATATTGCAGGGGAAAGAGGGGTCCTAACACGCAGACCTTTTGCAGCTGAGGCCTTGGACCAGTCTGGATGCTTCACGTGTGCAGAGCCTTTTAATAAATAGCTACCTCTTCCTAAGGGCTTGGCATGAGCGAAGTGCTCCTTGCTCAGTGCTCCTCATGCCCTGTCCATGGACTCGCTAATGATCCCAGGAGGGAGGTATTGCCTCTCCGTTTTATAGATGAGGAAACAGGCTCAGAGAGGTTCAGAGACTTGCCCAAGATCACTCAGCTAAGGCAGAGTAAAGATTTGAACCCAGGTCCCAGCAGGTCCTAACTACCTGCACTTTTTCTAGGACCTGCCCCCTCTTTCCCTCTGATCGTCAGGCTTGGACCCCAGCAGACAGGTTTGTATGTATTTGGCAAGAGTGGAGCAGGGACCTCCGTACCCCACGCTCCTCAAGGCCCCTTCCCTTCCTTCCCCCACACCCACAGCCTCAGCACATCATCTGCCTTGGAGCCTGTTCAGACTAATCTCATTCTGCCCTTTATCCTTTTTTTAAATTTTCATGTTAGTCACCACAAAAATACTCCGACTCCCAGTTTAGCCCTCATTCCCTGCCCTCCGAGCTTCACTTGGCTTTTCTGTCCACTAATATGACTCCGCCTCTCTCCTTCCCTACTCGTGAAAACCACCCACTGTGCTTTCTGTGGTTAGTCATCAGCAAAACATCCCGTATTCACAGCCTCGTCCCTCCACGATCCCCTCCGCCTCCTTATACTAGTGGGAACCATGCTCCCCTCCCAGGACACTTCTCCCCCATGGCCCTCTCCGCACTAGGCAAGGTGGGTGGGGAGGAATCCTCCTTGCCCATCATCACCACTTTCAGAGGCTTCCTTCTCGTGTGTCCCCCCAAAACTGCTGCTTTGAAGTCATGCCCTCAGACTGTACCCCTGTGATCCTACACCTTGTTGCAGTCATCGATAGACCCTTCGTCCCCCCCCCCCGCCCATTCAGTGAAGATTTTAAAATCTTAGTCCACTGTTTCCCCAACAGTGCCCCATGACAGTTCTTGGTGATTGCAATATACAGAGAAGATCCTTCCAATCGCCTTTCACAGCACTCCCCTGCCGTCCTTTCTTCCATCTTACCTCTGCCCTTCAGTCCCGAGGTCATACATCGGGGCTTACCTTTAACAATAAGTGTATTTCCTCCAAAATCTCAAGCATCTACTTTCTAGGCACCATCTTACCTTTGCAGCTCACGCTGCTTTGGGTGCTAGTGTGTGGTCTCCAGTGGCCTCCAAGTGAGAGGAGGTAGAGGGTGAGGGGCTGCTTCTTCTGGCACAGAAGGCTCACAGGCCATTTGCAGTTCAAGAGTTCAGGCTTGTCTCTACAATTGTCCTCATTCCATACGTCAGGGGCCCACTCTTTACCTGTCACACTTTAAGGGTAACTGTGAGGCTGTGCGTCCATGTATCCATGCCCTTGGTAGCTCTCCCCCTTAATAGTCAAATTTAATAATCAAATAATTAAATCAAACCGTGGGCCCAGTTTTCAACCGTCTGGCAGCATGAGATGAGTCTCCTTGGTTTGTTTGTTTCTTTCTTTGTTTATTCATTTTTAAGGAGCGCGCAGCTCACAGTGGCCCATGCGGGGATCGAACGGCAACCTTGGTGTTATTAGCACCGTGCTCTGACCAACTGAGCTAACCGGCCACCCCGAGATGAGTCTCCTTTAAAGATGCCACAGGATGCTTTCAAAGCATACCTTAAATTGTCAATTAACTTACGTGCACCCACCATTTTAATTTTTGCAAGGCTTTCAAGGCTATCAAAAGCCTTCAGCCCTGACCACAATCCTTGTAATTCCTTCCAGACAGATCTAGCCCCAAAGCTACTGGCTATCCCGATGCCTCACCTTCCTCCTGGACCTTATCTCATTAACCACAGGTTAAAGTGTATATGTGGAACCCAGCTTACCAGAGGTTATCACTACTCCACTCTCCACCAGCAGTGGGACCCCTACTGTCTTCAGATGGATAGGCCATCCAACTCCTAAGTCCCATCATGAGACCGTGCCTAGTGCCAACTGCCTTAGCCCTGGTGCCCAGAAAGCAGAGCCTGAGACATGGAGAGTGTGATCCCAGGGTAGCAAGAGTGAGGTAAGTGGTGAGAGGGAGGGCAGACATAAGGGAGTACAGCGCCGAGCTTCGTACAACAGTTTTGTGACATGTACAGCTGATGGCTCGTCTCAGGTATGTCTTGTGTACAGGACCACACATATGTCTGAACAGACTGGTGACTATCTGGCGATGGGGGGGGCAGTTAGAGAGGGAATTTATCCTCAGGTTCCCTCCCATCTCCCATCAAAGTTTGTCCCATGGGATGTCAACTCTCCTGCACTTCTGGTTGGTGTCACTGACTCCGAAAAAATCAGAAATCACACCTTTCCATGTGAAGTTTTTCTCTGGGCACAGAAGTGGAGGGAAGATCTCGAGCATTCCCGGCACCCTACCACTTATGGAGCATTATATATATATCTCAGGAGTTGCAACGAGCCTTGTTATGCTCTGTGGGACCAGGCGCCCTGGAGGGGCTTCTCCGGCGGCAGAACTGCAAGGTCTCTGAAGCTGTGCTAGAGGGTAGCCCTTCTGGAGAGTCAGTCAATGTGGTGGCTGCTGAGGCAGAACAAGAAGGCAAGGACGCTGGAGACGCCGAGGCCAAGAGCATGTGAGGTCACACGGGAGGTTCCGAGACACCCTGAGAAACAGTCAGATTATGCCATTGCTTGGCTCAGGAGCCTCCTCCCAGGGGCCCACAGACCTACCCAATCTGATCGCCACTCCTACTCCTTCCATGACTGATCTGCTCCAGCGGCACCAAGCTTCCTGTCTATCCTCAAACCCACCCTGCCCTCCCTCCTTTTCAGCTGCTTTTCTCTGCCTGAAGAACCTCCCTCACATACCTGACTGTCTGTCTCCTTAGTTCCCTTCAAGTCTCTCTTCCGATGTCACTTTATCTGTGAGGCCTTCCCTGGCCACCTTATATCAAAGAGTACTTTATTCCCTGTCCCCACCTCAGCACTCTCTTTCCCTTTACCCTGCCATGTTGTCTTGACATCTTACACATTTAGTTCACTGTTTCTTGTGTGTCTTCCCTGAAGCAGGTTTATTTCTGTTACCCCTGGCGCCCACAACAGAGCTTGGCCCATAATAGATGCTCCATAAATCTGTTGTCGACTGAATGGATGATTAAATGAACAACTGCTATATGATCTCCATTCCCCCAGCCATGGCTGATAGATCAGAAAGAACCCCTGATCCAAGCTGGGCCAATCAGATTTTCTCTCAAGAAAATTTGGAATTGAGTTTGAGAGCTGGTGAGGTGCTATAAGGGACAGAAATTCATATCTGTGAATTCAGGGGCTACATGTTACCTTCCACCATGGGCCAAAGAAGCGGGAGGAGCTGGTCTGCAGAGAAATGAGACGTAAGGAGCCTTCCGAGAATGGAGAGAGGCTGTGCTAGCTCTATTTCCACCTTGGGATCCAGGAGATACTCTAGGACCTTATAATAAATTCCTCTTTTCTGCTTACCTGGAGTGGTTTTATTTTTATTTGCAATTAAATCTTAAATATCAGCACTACAATTTACTGAGTGCTACTATGTGTATGAGGAGCTGTGCTAAACCTCATCATGCTTTGTGGGACCGGAGCAGGTCACTTCCTGTGGCGCGGGCCATGCAGGGCCACTGGGTCACACCCAGCACCATGGTTAGCACACAGCCCTCGATGCAGGAGTCTTCCCTGCCAATTTCCAATGCAGCTGCTCTGAGGCTGCCCGGAGGTTTTTTCCTGGCACCCAGGGGGTGCCCCAGCTGCCCGAGAGCCCCAGGCCTCTCCTCCTCACCCAGGCACATGGCACTTTCCCCACCCCAGCTGTCACTACGGCTCTCTGCTCCTGTCACCTCTGCGCCTGAGGCTCCTGGTCTCAGTAAGGCTCTGGGTTGGGCCTCATCATCTGGTCCCACGCTGCTCGGGCCCACCCAGCATCTGCCTCCTTCCCTCCCTGCCTCCTGGGCTCCGCAGTCCCCTCCCCCAGGCCTGACCCGAGAGCATGGAATCTATTGTCCTCCCCCATCCTAGCCAATCCCCAGCCCGACCTGACAGCTCCCCATTATGGATGCACATTTCCAAACAGCTCATTTACATAGAGCACAAGAGAACAGCTTCTGTCTTCAGGAAAAAGGAGACACCAGGTCACCTAGACAGGGTGGATCCTGAGATTAGGGAGCCTCCTGTCCTTGCTCCCTCTCTCAGGCAACTCTGAATAGGCCAGCAGGCCACGTGTGGGGGTGGGCAGGATGAAACCTGGTTGGGCAAAAAAGAAATGAGGTGATGGGCAGGCAGATACTACTTAGTTATCTGTATTTATTTATTTGATTTTTAGAACATTTCTATTTCTTATCTACACACACCCTTGTGAAAGCTTTAGGGCCTGTGTTTTCATTCTGTTCTGCCCCTGGCCCTCACTGTTACCCTATCACCCCCCACACCCAACACCATCCAGCTTTTCTTTCAAAGACTCGCCACCGCTACCGTGGTATAGAATTGCAGGGTGTGCCAGGGGGAAGCAGAGGGGCTTTGGAGTCAAGAGCCCCATATTTGAATTCCAGCACTGTGTTTAACAAAGGACTCCCTTGGAGCCTCAGTTTCCCTGCTGGTAAAATGGGGATAACATCTACTTCGCTGAGTAGGTTTGAGGATGGAAAGAATAAGTGTGTGCACGCAAAGCACTTCGTGCCGTGCTGGGTAGAGGGTAAGGACCTGTATGTGGTAATTACATTGTAAAGGTTTAGGGAACAGAAAAACTCAACCACATGCCCCATCCTGGCCTCCGCCCCCATCCTCCCGGGAGATCTCATCTCTTGTTCTGACTCAGGCACAGGTAGATACCCACCCTGCCCCAGCTGCAGGCAGAGGATATAGCCATTTGTTCCCCTACTTTTTAATTTACATTCTTCTCTGGAAATGGCCCCTCTCTTCTTGTTCTGTTCTTTATCTGTTAGGTCCTTTTTCCCCCCACCTCAGCCATCTTAAGAAGGTGACAGACATGGACCCCTGGTGGGGTGAGGGGCAGGCAGGATTGGGACCTGATAATATAACAGTGCTGAATGTCCTACCACGAGCCAGGCATTAAGCTAAGCTCTGCACGTCCGTTACCTGATTCAGTCACCCACTTTGTGCACTCATGGCAGGCATTTCCCACTGAGCCCTGAAAGTTGTCAGGAAGTGTCATGATCCATCAGTGATGTCTGCCGTGGGTGAAGCCAGGGGGATGTCAAGACTCCATTTACCTTCTGGGCTGGGTGCAGTTGAGGACATGTAGGACACGCTCTGAGCTCAAGCCGGGTTTCAGGTGAGCTTACTGGGGAGGTGACCCTGAGCTACATCTGTAGGATGAGTCAGCTGAAGAAGGATGGGCAAGGCTCTCTGGGCAAGGAAGCAGCATGAGTGGTAGGCAGATAGGTATGACTGGAGCTTAAAGCAGGAGGTGGGGAGAGATGGGGGATGAAGCAGGCAAGAAAGGCAATGACTTAGAACATGTAAAAAGCATTTAGAACACACAGTCAGTGCTCAAGAAATAGCAGCTGCCATTATTATTTTTTATTGTTGCTGTTAGTATTATTACTGGAGTGTTTCAATAAATGTTTCTTGGCTGACTGGCAGAGGGCAAGGCCCATTAAGCACCTAGTGGATACTGCTCAGTAAATCCCTAGTTGACTTATTGGCAGCTTGATCAATAATCAATTGACTCTGGGAGAGTCCAGCCATGACAGGTGACAATGTGTCAGGATAAAGACATTAGTGGCAGTACAAACACCCTATCCCAATTCCAAGTTCAAGTAAACTTCACTTTTTACATGACCCCTCCTCTGAGGGAGTCTTCCTGGCTTGCTCCAGGCCCAGCTGCAGCCGACCCCTGGTAGCCTCTGATTCTGGTGGCCCTTCTTTGTGGCACAGCTATGTCCTCCTCTATGTCCTGGAGCAGGAGATGCCCCCAATAGGAGCAAGAGTTGTTGTGCAGAAGGATTGAGAGAAGGTTTCTGCTCATCTCCTTGTGTGGAAGTCCTGCCGACTCTATGCAGAGCTGGGGAGAGGGAAGTCACTGTTCTTTCTCCCACTCTTTGGGGGTGAAGTAAGCGCAATATATTTGAGTGGGGATGACCTGAGGAGTTGGGGCTGACTCCCCGCCTGCCTAGACAGGCTGTTATGTACTGCGTGACGACTGTGGCTTCTACTGCCGGTCTGTGGGCTGAGGGAAGAATGACAGAGGGGCAAGGGGATACTTAAAAAGCTTTTGAGTCCCGTTGTCTTTATCCATTGCCTCCAATTCATCCCTACCCCAATGGCTTAGAGTATCCTCTCAGCAGACAGTCAGCGAGCCGGGTACCACTTTCAGCAGAGACTTTTGAGCTGTGCCCTGCTCCCAGCACTGCCTCTGGGCAGGCGGGGATCCTCCCGTGGGATTAGAGACATCTCTAGGGGGGGCTAGGGCCGGGGCCAATGGTTTTTTTTAAGGCACAGCCTCCTCCTGTCCCACCAGTTTCCTGCAGGGAAGGGACCCCAGTGAACTCTGGGTGCTTTGAAGACAGACCTTTTTCTCTACTGTTACTGTTTCCTGTCTCCTCTGCTCACTCTCCCAGGGCCTGCTCTGAAACTCAGACCCACTTCCATATGTGCTTCCTTATTTTATAGGATGGGGGGGCACCCTCCTAAGACCCAGGCTCTTCTGCACAGGAGGAATTCCCATCTTCTTCCCTCTACCCTCAGGGTGGCTTCCCTGCCCACCCCCTTCATCTCCCAGAACCTAATTGAAGAGGCTCCGCCTGGCAGAGAGGATGAAAGCTTTATCTTCCCAGTCCATCCTGGAGCGTGTTAAGATGACGGATGCGTTTCCAGACCTGCATCCTCCTCCCAATAGCATTAACAAAATTGCCTTTCAGGGTCCCAACTCCCATGTCAAGACGGACTGCGGTAGAGGCAGGAGACCCAAGCTTTGGCACGCAACGGTGAGCATTAAAATCATTTTAATACTGCATTTAGGGTTTGCGTTCCTTGTGTGCAAGCTGGTCCCGTCGCTGGCATCAGAATAAGATGAATGATGTTTGTTAAAAAGCTCTTTGGTGCAGCCTGATGGACCATTAGGAACACTCAACTTGGAGCTGGGATGCGTGGGCCCAGCTTCTAGATCTGAATGGGACCCGTCAGTGATGTCACCGTTAGCCCTATTGGGTTATGGCCAAGTCTCTTCCTTTACGCGTCTCAAACCACTCCTGGGCTTCTGCTGTCAAGAAGTCAGAGACAGAACACGAGTATGAGAGTCTGGAGTTGGAATCTCACCTCTGTAACTGGGTGCTTGGCAAATACTTTCCCCTGTAGCCAATCAGCGTCCTCATCTATGAAAGGGGCGGGGTGGCTAGCTATTACGGGTTGAATTGTGTTCCCCTCAAATTCATATGTTGAAGTCCTAGACCCAACAGTGCTGTAGAATGTGACTTTATTTGGAAATAGGGCCTTTACAGAGGTAATCAAGGTAAAATGCGGTCATCTGATGGGGCAGTATGACTGGTGTCCTTATAAAATGGGGAAATTTGGACAGGCACACATAGGGAGAATGCCATGTGAAGATGAAGGCATAGATAAGGGTGCTGCTTCCACAAGCCAAGGACTACCAACGATTGCCGGGACACCACCAGAAGCTACAGGAGAGGCATGGAACGGATTCGTCACCACCCTCAAAGGAACCAACCCCAGTGACAACCTTGACCTCAGACTTCCAGCCTCCAGAACTGTGACAACAAACTTATTGTTTAAGCCACTCAGTTTGTGATCGCTTGTTACAGCAGTTTTAGGGAACCAATACACTAGCTAAGCATCTCCCACTCTGATGGAACTCCCTGAATCTGCGATTCTAGGGTTCAGTCTTGGGTACCAGCTAAGACAGGGTCAGCTGCATGGGGGTGAATCTATTCTCTGCTGCTCCAGGACCCTGAAGCTAAAGCCACTGGCTGCCTTTGTTCCTGAAACTAAAATGGTTAAAAAGGCCCAGGAGCCCAGAGGGAACTGCCGATCCTTTGGAAATGGCTGGGTGGAGGGGGGGCTGCTTTCCAAGTACAGGATCCCAGGCAGTGGTCCGGTGCCGAGAGTTCAGGGCCATCTGTGTCTCAGGAGGGGGGCCTGGAATTCCCACCTGGAAACCTGAAGCAGGGAGCAGGGGTGTCTGCTTCTGGACAGACGGGACAAAGTAGATGTATTGGGACAACCTCAGCTCCTTGACACCTTGCATGTCAGCTCGTTTTACCCCCAAATGACAAATCTTAAAATGACATGAAAACTTAACCACTTGAAGTAGACATTAGTGTGGATGATAGAAAAATAAAATGAAAATTCTTGCACACCTGAATATGTGGCCTACAACACAGACCTATGAATATTTACTGCCCACCCAACACAGCTACTTTTTATTAATTCTACTGACAACGGTTACTGGATGTAGTATTACTGTCTGCATTTACAGGTGAGGAAAACTGAGACACAGAGAAGTGAAGTGACTTCCCAAAGTCGCACAGACAGTAAGTGGTACTGCTTGGATGTGAACTCGGGGAGTCTGATTCCAGACCACACAGCCCAAAGGCTGGTCCCTCCGGGTGGTACCCAGTGACTCCAAATCTTCTCATGAGAGGCTGGGAACTGGGGACCACAGAGCAACCCAGAAAGAGTAAGGGACAATCGTGATGTCACGGAGGGTTTGAAAAACTTATGCTGGTTCTAAGATATTGGTCAGAAGTGCCCTGGTGATCTGTGGGCTACCCTGTTTACCCGACACAAGTTTTTTTTTTTTAAAGATTTTATTGGGGAAGGAGAACAGGACTTCACTGGGGAACAGTGTGCACTTCCAAGACTTTTTTTTTTCCCCAAGTAAAGTTGTTGTCCCTTCAATCCTAGTTCAGCTTCAAGTTGTTGTCCTTTCAGTCCTAGCCGTGGAGGGCGCAGCTCAGCTCCAGGTCCAGTCGCAGCTGCTAGTTGCAGGGGGCACAGAGCCCCCCATCGCTCGCAGGAGTTGAACCGGCAACCTTGCGTTTGAGAGGACGCGCTCCAACTGCCTGAGCCACCGGGCCGGCCCCCGACACAAGTTTTGGTGGCTGAGCAGGGAGCTTATGCTCTTTTGGTTCCTGGGAGGTGGCTGGGTGGCAACGTCTGCTTTTGGGGACAGGAGATTTGCCTGGTGCACTGGCTTCCCCTCCGCCCTTCCCCCTCGTGGCAGGTAGCACCAGGTGTGTCTGGCAAAGCTGCTGGGAAGGCCAATCAGTGAGTGAGAATGAGCTGGGCTTTGCTGGGGCCTGGATTGCACTTGCAATCAGGGCATTTCACACAGCAAATTGTGGTCATTTAGGCTTCTCGACAGCAAGCTTAATTTCAGGCCCAAGCACTGAGGATAGTCAGAGACACAATGAGGTAATTTCACATTTTAAAGCAGAGAATGCAGCGTAAATTAGTAGAAAAATCATGACACGTATAAGCCTGTTCTAAAGATGTATTGTTCCCTTTTCTTCTGGGAGAAAAAAAATCAGCTTCTATTAAGATTGAATTAACCACTAGAAGAGAATTCCTCAGACGACCAATTCATAAGGAGAAATCTATTTTAAACTTGGTCAAAAAGCTTTTGCAAAAAGTGGTGGGGAGAGAGTTCCCAAGGAAAAGCAGGTGCTCACACCTGGGCATGGAGGGTGAGGCCTGCTCATGCCCACCCTGGGATTGAACCTCTATGGATACAGCCTTGAGTGGTCTACCTGCTGTGGTCAGATGCCCCCCTAGACAATAGGGCCTTCCCCCTTCCTGTGTGGGACCCTGGATTCACCTAGTGAAACTGTTTGGTGCATAGGTTTTGGGGCCATGCTTCTTGGATTAGATTCCCAGTCCTGCCCCAGTCAGCTCTCTGACCCTGAACAAGAACTTAACTTTCCATCCTCAGTCTCATCATCTGCAAATGGAGAAATAATAGCACCTATTTCATGGGTCATTTGAGAGGAGATGCATATAAAGAACCTGACACAGGGGAAGCCCTCAGGTAGGGTAACTGTCTTAGTTTGGGATGCCCAGGAGAGGACCCTGAGACAGGGCTTGAATACAAGGTGAAGGTAGGGGACAGGAGGTGCCCAAAGTAAGGCAGCTACTTCTGTGGGCCAGTGGACCTTAATTCTGCTGAGGAACTCTGGGAGCTGTGGAGAAAACGCACCTTAGAGTTAGGCTACACGAATGTTGAGGGAGCTGGGGCACGCAAACACCAAATTCCAAAAGTCATTGGCAGGGCTGCTCCAGTGGTCTTAATTTCCTCGTATTTCTAACCTCTTCCTCAAAGGTGTCAAAGTGAGCTCCAGAGTCAGAGCAAGCCCCCAGGCAAGGCCAGGCCAGTCATGGGGAGTCAAGGTGAAGGACACAGGCATCTGCTACCCTGCTAGTGGCGTTGTTGTTCCTACCCAAGAGCTCTTCCTTGCACTATAGCACTTCTCTCATTCCAGACAGACAGGTGCCACGCTGACTGTCTAAGTCATCCCAGGGGCCATGTCAAGGAGATAAGCTCTGTGTTCCAGTCCCAGCTCTTTCCCCCAAAACTGTAAACTTGAACTGCTTCTGTCTCTTTCTCTGGATCATAGTGTCCCCGCGTGTTTGGGGATGTCCTTCCTTGCTCTGAAATAATGGCTTAGATGGCAGGGGCGTGGAGAGGTGATGGGCACCCATTCCCTCACCTCTCCCAGCACCCAGCTCTGGCTCCTGGGCCTAGCAGGAGCTGGACTGTGCTATATGGTCCTGAAACAGAGAGCTCTGGGCTGGTACCTGGTTTCCCGAAGCAGAGAGAAGCCACTGGTACCAGGCCTGAAGAATGACTCTCTTGGCTCTGCGAGTGCCCAGGGGTTCAGAAAGTGCTAGGGAGGGACAGCTCCAGGCCATAGACCTAATGTTGGGGACCAACACACCAGGATTCCTTTTCATTAAAAAGAAAAATGCGATCCATTTTAAGGCGAACCCATCAGAGAACCGATGAATTTGTCTCCAGACGGCAAACACTTGAGCATGAGACTAACTCTGCACGGGGCGTGTCCCCACTTCTCTAGGTAGTGTCCTCTACCTTTTTTCCATATCATTCGGTTTCAAAGAAGACTCTCCTTTAGTCCCTAAAAGCCTTTTTAATCCACTGAACTTTTTTATGAAGAAATGCTAAGTGCCAAATATTCCTTGGCTTTTTTTTTCCCCTTTATGATATGTTTCCAGTTCCTTTTTTTTTTCTTTTTCAGAAAAATCAATTTTGATGTTGAGCAAAAGGCTTTCTCAGAGACCTGGGTGACAGAACCCAAGAATTCAGTTCTCAAGGACCGAGAGCTGGTCTGTCAAGTGCAAAGGCAGCCAGCTGTGTCGAGTGTGGGTCCCTCCCCAGTGCCACCTGAGCCATCCATTCCCCAGGCTGGTAGCCTTGTGGGGCCTTGTCCAGCCACAGACTGTGGCATCCCCAGCCCCCTTGACAGCCAATGGCAGTGAAATGGCCGCTCTGAGAGTCAGCTTTCTACAAAGACAGAAATAATCAGGTTGAGCAAAGGGGAAAAAAGGGAAAATTGAGCATTATGAGGGTGATAATTCAGAAAGTGTCAGCTTCAGAATAATTGAATCGGATGACATTTCGTGCTACGGGAAACAATAGCAGCCAGCCTGCTGCCCGTCTGATTCATGTCTGGTTCATGTTTAACAAAACAAGGGCAAGGGTCACACAGCCACGAGCCCCATAAATAACCCGTTAATGGGATTTCCAAACAAGCTGTCCTCAGAGTGGCTTTCCGTCTCACTGAGAGAATATTAAAATGCAAATGGATTCGGGCTGTGTCTTCATAAACAACCGTGTTCATTTAACCTCCGACCTCCCCGCTTAACTGCCCATTCCAGCAATTTGTACGGGCTCCTCGGCCGCCAGCTCCTCGCGGTAATTCAGGGAAAGTGCATTAAAGGAAAGGGTTACAATTTGCGATGCTCAGTTAATCACGCTATTGAGATGTTTATGGACAGAATCTCACTCCTCCTCACACTCGTCTTAGGCATTCTGCAACCTGCCCCACCCCCACGACCCCCGCTGGTTGGTTCCTTTTGTTGTCCAGAGAATCTGGGGAGGGCCTGAGCAGGCTGCCTGCCTTCCCAGCTGAGCAAGGGCCCCTCCTTGGGTCTCTAGTCACCAGCCTGGTCTTCTTCCTTGGCTGCTGTCTTTCTTGGGGTCTGGCCAGAGGCCTCCAGTTAAATGCTTCTCCCAGCAGATGGTCTCCAGGCTTGGTACTCCCTTGTGAAAATGGCCAGGATCTTCCCAGGCAAGTGTGTGTCACTTGGTTTCTTCCAGGGTCTGTCCCCGGGTCTGCCCTGACTCCAGCCCTGGCATTGGCCTGGCAGAGGGCCCCTGCCTTGACCAGCTCTTTTAGAGGCAGCTCGACTATCTATTTCCTCCCCAGGTTCTGGGCTTTCTCCCTGAGCCTTGGCGCTCCATCTAGCTGTGCAGAGAGAACGAGGGGGAATGTGATCCACAGGTCAGGTCATGAGGTCTGACACCCTGGGCATACATTTCAGCGATGAGACAGGAGCTCTGTGGGAGGAGGGGCTCTGTTATCTCCTCGATGGCTCAGACAGGTCACATGTACATTACACTCTCCGGCGTACACAGGACTTTATCACATAGATGATTTCAGCAGATGTATTTGGTGCATGGCACCTAGGGGTTCAGTCATGAAGTTTCACCCTTCTCTTAGAGATCAAGAAAATCAAAGTCAGAGGGGCCACGGGACTTGCCTGAGGTCACCCAGTGAGTGGAAGGCAGAGTGAGACGCAGACGTGGACGGACTCGAAGGTCAGGAACTCCTAGCATTATGGTTTCTCTCAGAGGAGCAGAGTCAGTGAGAGCTGGGACTGGAGTCGTTCTCCTCTGTTGGGCAGGAGAGCCGAGGCGGTGAAGCCGAGCTGCGGAGGACCTGTGGGAGTGGAGGGGGGAGTCCATGTCATCGGTCCCTGCGGGATTGACGGCCCCCCTCTTGAGAACTGGGCTGCCTGATTCCAGCTGAATTTTGTGTTGTTCTCTGAGGTGAGCATCTCTCTCCTTCAGTTTTCACTCTTACCTCTTTACCAGGAGGCGAGGGGGAATGCATCCCCGATTTCTCCAGTTCACTAATGGAGACTTGGTCCTCTAGGGACCACCAAAATAAGAAGTATCCAACTCTTCCCTGCTCCCCTGTTTGATAAGCTGAAAGTAGAGCTCTGGGCTAATAGACAGGCCCCGGTTTACTGAAGCAGAGACAAGCCACTGGTAATGAAGCTGTGTCTGGCACTGAAGATGTGAGCCTGTACGGAGCTGGGCTGAGGCTGTGGCCACTGGGCGACCAGGTGTGGAGGTGGCCCTCCCTCACCCATTCCTCTTGCCCACGTCAACACTTCCTCTCAATCCTCTTTTCTCCCTTTTCTGCTTCCCTTCCTCCCTCAGGCTCAGCACAGAGGTGGGTGGGAGGGGGTTCCACGAGGGAGGGAGACAAGAGTTCCGCGGCCCTGCCCCCCACATTTCCTGTTAGCTTTCCCTCAGAGCTTTCCTCTCATGAATGGAAATGACGTCTTTCTCTTCCTCTCCCCATTTGTCTGTTTCTCTCTCTGTCTTCTTCACGTCTCATGGACTGTCTCATGTTCTCTGTACTTTGTCTCTTTCCTTTCTGTCTCTTCTTAGGTATTTTTCCTGTTTCTCCATCTTTGCTCTCTCCCTTCATCCCCAGCATTTACCCCATCCATCTGTTGCCTTCACCCACCCGCCGTTATCCATTCCAGCTCCATCATCTTTTGCTGAGCTTCCTATAACTGCCCCATGCTTGCTTTTTTGTCTCCAGCCTCACTCCATTCTTTACTCTGCTCTCACAGCGATTTCTCTAAAATGCACATTGGACCATGTCCTTTCCTGGCTTAAAATCCTTTAAGGCTCCCCACTGCGCTCAGGATTAACCCCAGACTCCTGATAGGACCCATGTCCACCTCTCCAGACTCATCTCTCTGCGTCCCCCTGGCATCCACTCTGTAGTGTGTGTGTGTGTGTGTGTGTGTGTGTGTGTACGC
Organism: Rhinolophus sinicus; assembly: GCF_057876585.1. Taxonomy (NCBI): domain Eukaryota; kingdom Metazoa; phylum Chordata; class Mammalia; order Chiroptera; family Rhinolophidae; genus Rhinolophus; species Rhinolophus sinicus. The sequence continues at coordinate 26,667,757 of NC_142514.1, forward strand.
GCGCGCATGTGTGTGCTCGTAAAGAGAGAGAGAGAAAGAGAGAAACACAAGCACACAGTACGAGAACCTGGGGTAGACACACTTACCTAGTGAAACAGAGACAAGAGAGATAGGGAGAGAGGGGAAAAGACAGAGACAGCGAGAGACAGAAAGAGACAGGAGACGCTCTGTTGGAAGAGGAATGGGTCCTTCAGCTCTTAGCTCTCAGGCCATTTGTCCCTTGCAGGTTCAGGTCATATGTACAGGGACTTTCTACATACCCAGACTGTCTGACACTGGAACCTGTACTCCTAACCACTTGGACACACTGACTGTCCTAGAGTGACCTTAGGTAGGAAGGATGAGCGCTTTCTGATTATGCAAAGTGAGAGGAAGACAGAGGCATGGGGAGGCAGGCAAGTTCAGAGGTGGCTGCAGGATGTTGGTGACTCCATTTCTTGGTGAAGTAGGAGGTGAAGTCACTGCCTGCGGAGTTTGTAGGGCATTAAGGAGGGAGCAGAAGAGTGAAGGCCAGATGACAGGAAGCCAAGCGGGCAAACACAGAAGGCCTGAGGGGCAACAGTGAGGCCCTGGCGATGGCTATGCGTTTGCGGGAGGGCCACCTGTGTGGCTGCATTTCCTGCAGCAGTGCCTAGCAGCATGGGTGCTGAAGCACAGAAGGTGGGCAGTTGGATTGACCCAGGAGTGGGGTTTCCTTAAGGGTGTGATGGAAGGACAAGGGTCAAAGGAATAGAAGGCTTTGGCAGAAGAATGGATGATGTAACAGACTGTAGGATCGCGGTGGGATTGCGAAGGGAAGAAAGACAGGAAAGACATTGGCAAAAATTAGAGGGGAAGAAAACAGTGATGGTTTTGATGAAAGTGAAAAACAGGTGTTGTGGAAATAGGACGGTGAGGGGGCTGGAGGATAAGCACGCTCAGGTCAGAGACAGTGGACAGATTTGCCCAGTTCAGAGGTGTGTGGTTCTGGGTAATGGCACAGTACAAGGTCCTGGAGGGGTGGCTAAGGTGCAGTGCAGTGAGATCACTGAAGTTAACAAACCACTCACAGACGGGGGGCTGAAAACAACAGTAATTTATTATTGTTCCCGTCTAGAGTCAGCTGGGAGGTTCTGCTGCCTGGGAGGATCTCGGCCAGGCATGGCTGATCTTGGCTGGGTTCACTCCTGTATCTGACGTCAACTAGAATGTTGGTGGGAGCTGGCTGGTCTAAGATGGCTTCTCTCACAGGTCTGGCATTTGATGGGCTGTTGGCTAAGGTGTGGGGCTGAGCAGACATTGTGTCTCTCATCATCCGTCTTGGGCCCAGACTGAGAATGTGGGCAACATCACCTTTCTGCATTCTGTTGGCCAAAGTGAGTCATAAGGCGGGCCCAGAATCAAGCAGGAGAGAAATGGGCTCCTCCTTTTGACGGGAGGAGCTGAAAAGAAATGTGTCCATTTCCTAATCTAGCACAGTTCAGGCCCTGGAAGTTCAAGGGGTTGGATAGACCGTCAGTTCCAACACTGAGTTCCCCCAGAATGTAGAGGGAGAGCCAGGTTCTAAGGCCCTCAGACAGTGAGGGGGGGTGACACAGAGCGCTGGAGACCACAGTGTCAGGAAGAACAGGTGGTTCAGGCCCTCAGACGAGTGGCTGTGTGTGTGTGTGTGGGGGGGGGGGGGTTAGGTGTAAGGATCAAGAAGATGCCAACCTCCGATAGGGTGGGAGCAGTAGTGACAACCCTGAGAAATAGTTCCTGGTATTTTGCAGAATCACCGCATTAGCAATTCTGTCCCTTTCTTTCCCCTGCCCCACCTCCACTTCTGGTAACTGACAGAAGGTCACTGGCCCATCAAGACGCTGCCCAGGGGAAGGTTGCTACATCAGCTCTTTCTTATTGACAGGACTGTCTTCACTTTCTTTCACTCAACAAGTAATTATTGAGCACCAGTCATAGGCCAGGCCCCGTGCAGGGGACAGGAAAGAAGACATAGTCCCTGCCCTTGGGGAACTCAAAGTCTAGGCAGTCCAGCCAAGCCGTGGCTACACACATGCGCTCACATGTGCGTGCACACATGTGTGTATACATACACACACTGCTCCCCTGACACCCGCACATGCTTTATGAATTAAAATATTTACACTTGCTAATTAAAAAACAAAACTTCAAAATCATTCTGATCGTTTATCTTTCTACTTCAATCTCTGACAAGTCTGAGATTTTTCTAGAATGAAGAACAATATTTTTTAAAGTAATCACAGATTCTATTCAATGGCTTATTTGAAATTTCCCATATTCAGTCTGACTCTTGAATATATTTCTAGGAACAAAGGGAATCCTAGGAGCCCTTCTTAAAAAAATAAAAAGTACAGAATAACAAAGCAGCATTAATAATAATAACTTCCCTATCTGTAGCACTCTGCAATCCCAAAGGCCCCATCAGGCTTGTTATGCCAGTTGTCCTATAAATAGCATCTCAAGGTTGGCCTCAGGGCCTCTGGGAGGTTTATGGGACCAAGTGTGGCTTTAGTCCTGTCCTAACTGAAGGCTAGGCTGGCTGGCTCTCAGTGCAAATCAACCTTGGAGGGTCAAGGTGAGCCCTTCTGAAGGGAAGGATGCCTCCTCCGTCCTTGTCCTATTGCCTCACCTTGCGTAGGACTGAGGCTTCCACCAGAGGACTACAGAGCCAGGGCCAGCACTGGGTTCCATGGTTCTCCACGGCCAAAATCATGCTGGTACCCATGCATAATGTCCAGGACGAGTCATTGATTCAAGGATGTTGGAGTTGGAAGGAATTTGGGAGGTTTCTGGGCCTCAGTTAGCATCTATAAAACAGGGCCACCATTCACAATGATTTCAGAGTTGTTGTGAAGTGGAAATACTATTGTTTGGGACGATGATGGGGCAGGTGCTCTCTGGATATCATGGATATGAGGTGGGCGTCAAGACCGACGGTCCCCACCTTCCCCAAGTGGGGTTTACGTGGAAAACTGTGGCTCTGACCACCCAGTCTGTGGCACCTTCTCCTTTCTTCACCTCTGGAGACTTTGGCCCTAACTCCATTCTCTCCAGAGCTACCCAGGTGCTCTAAGCTTTCTCCACCCACGTTCCAGGCAGCTGAATCATACCCACAGGTATGACCTGAGCTGGCTCAGATGCAGAGAGACTTCTTTCTCCCCCTGAACTATCAGGGTCTGAGCTTCTGCCCTGGGTGAGGTCAAGTGCTGTGCTGAGGATAGAGACGATTTGGACATATTCCCTGTGTGTGGGGGACTCACAGTTTGCTCGGGAGACAGACAAGACAATAGATGACCGCAGTGCAAAGTGCCATAATGGAATCAGAGGAAGACAGGAAATGGAGCAAGTGTTTGGTCCTCCTGGAGAAGTCCGGGAGGGCTTCAGTTGGGTAGGAGTTCCCTGGGTGGCAAAAGTGGGGCAGGGCATTGCAGGCAGGATCTGCCTGTGCGTAGGCAGGAAGATGTGAACAGGGGTGGTGTGTTCGAAGAGGCGGCCAGAACAGAAGATAGATGAGGGAGGCATGGCAAGAAATAAGGCTGGGAAAAGTAGGTAAGTCGCAGCTGAGGGAGGACCACCATGGGGCTTGCTAAGCAGTCTAGACTTCATCCTGGGGGCAATGGGGAACCATTGAACAGACTTTTAGGAAGCAGCCAGCATGTGCCAGGCTAAATGAAAGCACAGGCATATTTGATATGCCTATTTGCCACCCAAGTGACTGCATCAAAGAGTGAAGGTGGTGTTTTCTATTACCGAGTTGTGTGGCTAGCGGGCATGGCCCACTAAACCTCATCTCTTCCCCGATCTCCACACTCTCTGGTCTCTCCATCTCTTTCAAGGCTCTTCCCATCTCTTATCCCCAAGTTTCCCCCATCTTTCAGGCTCAAGGATGGAATAAAGCTCGGAGATGTGTGTCTTACCCATTATTTGATAATAACAAAGAATGGAGTATTGAAGGATTTGTTTTATAAGCCACAGCAAAGTCCCTGCTTGAAATGGCTGCAGAAAACCCTTTAGTCTAAAGATCAGGGGTCATTCCAGGCACCAAACCAGATGCAGTAGAGAAGTGTGATCCTTCTCAACTAGCTTCCATTTAGTGGGAGACGGACAAGGGCATGTAACTTTATCCCATGTTGCAGGAGCTTTGACAGAGGGGAGGAGGCTTTGAGGGCTCTAAGAAATGAACTTAACGCCGCCTACAGTGTAGGGACATTCTAGGAGCCTTTTTAGGTCAGGTCCCCTGGAGAGAGACTCTGAGCTGGAGATTTGTGTGGGGAAAGTTTCCAGGGCAATGTTCTTGGGAACCGCACCTGTAAGGAAGAAGGAAGCACAACTGTCAGAGGGAGAAGTCTGATAACTAAGCATTGCACCAGAGGCCTCAGCTGAACCCTGGCCCAACCCCTGGCCAGGGTTGTCCAGAATTAGGCAAGGGAGCTGGGCCTTTATGCCTCACGTTGACCAGTCACTGGCCATGGGCTGCCCGGGGAGCGGTGTAACCTGAGAACAGCCGAAGCTCTGCTCCCACTAGCTGGGGAATGAAGGCCTTGGTCCTGAGAGGGGTGCTGGGTGGGGCACCACAGTAGCCCCCACAGAAGACCTTCCAGAGGGGTGATGCCTATGCTCAAACGTGAAGAATGAGCAGGAGTGATTCAGATAAGGTGGGTGGGGTGAGGGGAATAGCATGTGCAAGGCGCAGAGGCCTTGCTCTGTTGGAAAAGAGCAAGTAATATGGCTCCAGCCCACAGCTCAGAAGCAGTGGTTAAAGAAGAGGCTGGGTAAATAAGCAGGGGCAAACCCTGCTGAAGGGCCTTGTTTGACAAAACCAGCTTCACAAACTTTAACTTTGTCACAATGGCAATGAGGACGTGTTATGATGTCATTTGCCCTCTAGATTCACTCTAGTTATATAATGAAGGGGGTAAGATCAATGGAAGGCAGAATAGTTAGGTGGTTTGAAAGTAAGTCCTGACTGAGCTTATGACTATTAATAATGTGGTGAGAAAGAAGAAGGATTAGGAAACATCAAGGGGGGAGAACTGTTCCAGTTAGTGACTAATTGGATATGGAGATAACTCTTCTAATATTATATATACTAACTCATTTATGGTTTACAATAACTCATGAGGTGGGAACTATTATTATTCCCAAATTGCAGATGAGGAAACGCAAGCTCAGAGGTGTTAAGTAACTTGCTAAGGTCACACAGTTGATAAGTGGTAGAAGCCTGTATCTAAACCCATACTTTCTTGCTTCCAAATTTCTGGCTTGGCCAATTGGATGAATGAGGGTACTCTTCAGGGGGACATGGGAAGAAAGCTGTTGGGAAGGAAGATGGTGACATTTGCTTTGGACATGTTGACCCTGTGTTCCCTGAAAATCATCTGAACAGAGATATTCAAAGGTAATTGGCTGTATGGGTCTAGGTCATATGAGCACGGTCTGGAGTGAGAGATTAGAGGGCCAGTACCCTTCAGGTCACAAATGAAGTGTGGGGATAGATGAACGTATCCAAGGAGAAGGCTTGGAGTGAGAAGAGAACACAGGATGGAAGTGAGAGGAACGTAGAAGGTAAGAGAAAGGCAGAGGAAGAAATCCCTGTTAGGAAACCAAGAGAGATTGGCCAGAGATTTTGGAGGAAACTCAGAAGTGTTGTCATGAAAGCCAGTGGAAGAGAACATTTTCAGGTTAGAAATGTTGGATTGTGCAGAGCGGCCTACTAAGATGAGGACGAAAAATTGTGCTGCATTCACTGAGGCAGAGACTGGACTCCCTGAGCACTCACTGTCCCAGAGAAAACGGAAGACAAGCACAGATCTAAACACCGCTTTCTCTCTATCTCTTGGCAAGAGTAGAACTGAAGGGCTTTTGGGACGAAACATCTCTTTGGAGATTGGAACAACACCCTGCTTATCATTTCCTCCTGGGATTTCCCTAGTACCTCTCTGCTGCGATATAAATCTGAGGCTTGTCATCAAGAGTGGGGAGACAGATCATGACAGCCTATGTCCTCTGAAACCTGCCCGCTGCCTCTGCACCTGGAGAGCCCCCAGAGGCTCTGGGCGCTGGCAGGCAGGGGAGCGGCCCCCCCACCGCATCTACCCCCCCTTGGCTCCTGCAGGCGAACACCTGGAGTCCTCTTGGCAGGCCCAGGGCTATCCTGGGACAAACCCCACATCTGACAGTGGTGTGTGGCTGCACCATATCCAGTCCTCACGCTATGCACCCCACCACCTGCACATACATACATGCACACACATGCACACACACATGCATACACACGCACACCCCTGTCTGCTGCATTCCATCACCCGCTGTGCTGGGGAGGCAGCTGAGGTAGAAGAAACTGTGCGGGGTTGGGATCCAGGCTCTCAGACTTCATACCAGCTAAGTGCGCCAGTTACTTCACCTTTTTGTATCTTTGTCAATGAGGATCCATTTTTGTTAGAGTGCCTGATATACAGTGACAATAGCAATAACAGCATTAACTAAGTGCCAGGACTATGCAAAACCCTTTACACATTTTCTCATTTAAACCTCCCCACAACCCCATAAGGTAGATTTGCTTGTCATTCCCATCTTCCACAGGAGGAAACTGAGGCTACAGAGGCGAGTGACTTTTGCTCAAAATCTCACAGCTTGTAAGTGGCAGGCCTGGGATTTGCACCGCAGCAGCTGGGTTCTGAGCTCTTAGTCACTTTCTTTCCCTGTGATTTTTTTCTTTCCAATCCACTCCTCACGGGTGCTCGGAGGCATCTTCTTATATTTCTTGTCTGCCTATGTCACTCCTCAGCTTAAAGCCACATGTTGGCTTTCCTTCAGCTGTACATTAAAAGCCAAATGTCTTCGCTGGGACTTCAGGGTATCATTTCTCATCCTCCCTCACCCAGACCTTGGATCCTAGCACCTGGTGAGATGTGCTGTTTAACAAACATGCTGTGTGTGTTCGTGCAGGAGGAAGGTGGCGGGTTCTGGAGGGTTAGGGCTCAGGTGATCTCATCTCTGAGTATCTTCTCCAACTCTGACATCTTCTCTCCTCCTCCCTCTCCTCCCCAATCCTAATTTCCAGTGAATGTTTATGCAATAGAAGCTGACCATGGGAATAGTAGTCATAGTGGGAATACCAGGGAAAGTTACATGGAGCAGCTAATAAGCCCTGACCGAGGGCTATCTACGTACCCAACTTTGTGGTACCCAACTCTTTTGCAGCAAGAAAGAATGAAGATACCCTGTCTCTCTTCTTAGGAGATGAGAGTCTACATGATATGCAGGAAACATGGAGGTTCTAACAAGTACAGCCTTCATGCTAGCAGGGGGTTGTAGCTTGACAGACAACTAAGGAGAAATCAGGGCAGACTTCGGGGGTGGGGATAGCATTGGCACTGAGCCTTTTAGAGGCTGAGATTGGGGAGAGATTTGCACATTAAAATGCTTCCATACCTCTGCCCACCCTTCACCCCATTCCATGTCCCCAACCCTCGCTGTCCGGGCCTCTGCCAACTCCTGCAGTCTCACCTCCCACTACTCCAGCAGGTGAGGCTTCCCATAGTTTCCTCATCAGGTCTTTTCCTCCCAAGGGGTTGTTCCTGTGATGGCAAGATGTTCCCTCTTCTTGCCTGGCTAACTCCTGATGACCCTTTTGTCTCACCTTAAATACCACTCCCCCCGTCTCAGGCTGGTTGAAGCACCCTACTTGCTGTTCTCTCTGCATCCTCTGCTTCCCCCAGCATAACATTTATCAGCCATGCTGATTATGGCTTGGTTCATTATCTGCTTGCCCTGGTAGCTGGTAAACTCAGGGAGGCCAGGGTCTGTGTTTGTCCTATTTACTCCTGTGTCCTCCAGCCCTTGCACACAATAGGTACTCAATAAATGTCTGCAGAATTAAGGACTAAGTGCTTGACATATATGGTAGCTTGTCTTCTTGTCACTGCCTTGAACATTCTTTCTGGCCAACACCTCCTCTTCTGCCATTGTCCTGTGCTCGGGTCTTCTGGGTCCTGGTTCCAGCCCCAACCCAGGAGTGAAAAGTTGTGTCGGGGCCCCAGGGATGCTGGTGATGTCTTGAGAACAGGACTGTAAAAGCCACAATGGGCCGGATCGGAGTGCTTGTCCCTGCTAATTATTACGGACAAGCCTCCTTATTGAACCTCGTCCTCTTATTGACATTCGGATGCATGAGCCGAGGCTGTTGTTTTAAACGCACTCATTAGCCACACAAATCAGTCCTGTTGACAGAGCGCCTTTGAATTAAGCATCTTGCCATAGTCATTGGACAAGGAGCAATTTATAATGCCATTAGCAACGCTTTCGAAGGTTACAGGCATCAAAAATTGTTCAGCCGTAATTATTCTTAATGGATACAAGAAATAAACTGACGCAGGACAGCTTTTTCATTAGCCTTCAATCAAGGCTGATGGCTTTGAGAAATGTACAGTAAGTGCGTTTTGGGGAGAAATAATGATGTTACAGCACCTTTCCCAGGAAAATGCTCTTGGTACACAGCTTAACTTTTAATGGCCTTAATTTGACATAATTAAAAAAAATTTGAATTTGTTTTTGAAGATCTTGAAATAAATTATTTGGTTCCCATTTTTAACCCTTGGGGGAACTGGTGCTGGGTAACAGTAAGGGAGTTGAGGGAGTCAGTCTCTGGGAATGGAGGGGCTACATGGGGAGCTGAGGCCTGTAGGGCAGAGGCCTCCAGAAAGCCCACTTAGCCTGCAATTGTGAGGGCTGCACCCCTACCCCAGGGTTTTCAAGTGATGTTGAAAGAAGTGATTGGTTTTCTGAGTAACAAGGCCCACGGGATTCAAAGGTAAGTCTATATCTACAGAGCCCATTTGCATCATCCAGGAAGTGGGGCCCATATAGGAGAGAAAGGAATCCTACACTTTGGGGCAGAACAGACTAAGGAAATGGCAGAACTGGGAATAAACCCAGATCCTGAACTGTGGGACCTCAGACAAGTGGCGACATCTCTCTGAGCCTTGGTTTCTTTATCTGCGAAATGAGGATGACAATACCTTGGGGTTCATGGTGAGAGTTTGAAGAGAGAACTGGTATGAAGCTGCTGGCCAGTACCTTGCACATAATAGATGCTCAATAAATGTTTGTTCCTGAGGTCAGGGCTGGAACCACCTTGCTGTGGTAGTTCCTATTGGCCGAGGCTAGGGCACAAGACACACAGGAAATGTATTTAATAAGATGGGAACAATTCTGTTTGCAGAACTTGTCTCATGGAGGACAATGGGTGTGGCTGAACGGAAGCCACTTGGAGTGGGGATAAGATGTCTCCTTGTACCCCTGATCCCCAATCCCCTAGAGCAAAGGAAAAAAAACAAAAAACTTCTAAACTGTCTTCTAAGGGGGGGGGGGGTCAGTTGACTGCAGGGCTTTTTAGGTGTATGCAAATTTGGGGTAGAGTGGAATTGCTAAGACAATGAAAGAGATGCACAAGGTAGAAGGGGCCAGGCATCTGCCTTGTATATCCTGCATCAGGCAGGACTCAGTTTCTCCTCCAAATAAACACTAAACAAATACTTCGAGTCTATCAGATTGAAGGTGGGTCAAATCCTAACTTGCCTGGAATGCTCATGTATCTGTTTCAAGCCTGATTGTACCAAAAAGGCACTGATACAAAGGTTTACCCTGAGTAAACCTTTGTGAAACAAGACCGTAGATATGTCCCACAGTGGGCAAGGCAGAGCTAAGGTTAGATGCCAGGTCTGTGGGCCTGACACCAGGCTACCCCTGTGCCTGCCATCGCCAAGTCCTGGAGGCACTGAGGAAGCCTATTGAGTGCGAGTGATTGTGACATGTCTCATTCTTGTTTCACAGCAAGGCTCAGGGTGAACCTTTGTATCAGTGCCACTTCAGACACTGGGAAAACTCAGCAGCCTGCCTATTAGGATACATTCTGCATCAGGCCTGAGAGCGGAGGCATGCCCAGACAAAGGCTTCAGAGATTTTCATGGCAGAAATACTGTCAATGGGAAGCGTTCTGTCCACTGGCTTAGTGTTTTCTGGGACTTGGGAGAGATGGCCACCGTGGCATTCTAGCAGGCAGGGGGGCACCTGTGGTCAGCAGAAGCTTATCTTGGGTTGTACTTGTGACCAGACTCAAGGGCAAATGCTGAAACAGGACTGGAAACTGGCAGATCTGCGTTCTACTTTCTGCTTGGCCATGAATTCCACGTGTGACCCTGTGTGGGTCAAGTAATTTCTCAGGGCTTCACATACCTCATCTTTATATCCTATGGAATTTGGATGTAGCACTGATGATCTTTTCCTCCCTCCCTTCTGCCTTCCTTCCTTTCTTTTGAGTTGCCACATCTTATTTACACAGACGCCTAACATATGAAATAAATAAAATATGGAGCTCATCTCGTTGAAGTGTGGGTGGGGCCCCAGAACCTTCCCCCTCTAAGGTTTCTCTGCAGACCCATAAGACTCCTCAGAGTGTGGATGACCCTTCACGATGTCCCTAGATTCCCCTGGAAACTTCATCTCCTGCTACCTCCTCACTCACCTCTTTCTCTCCCTGACACTGGTCAACTTGCCAGTCCCCAAATGGACCATGTGTTGTCTCTCTTCCTTGCTTTTCTTCAGGTTGTTCCCTCCTCCTGGAATGCTCTTGTTTCCATTGGGCAAACTCCAACTCATCCTTCAAGGCCTGCCTCAAAGGCAGTCTTCTCTTGAAGCTCCCCTCAGTGTCCCATGCACAATGCCTCTTTCACCCCACTAGGTCTCTATAAGGACTTTGTAAGCCGACTGGTAAAAGATGGCCCGGAGGGTATTTTAGCTACTGTGTAATATGTCTTTCTTCTCAAACTGCAAATGCCTTAAGGGCAGGGATGATTCCTCACTGAGCTTTCTGCCCCATCGCTGGACACGCTGATGGCACAGGCACAGGACCTGGGACCCCACGGAAGCCCAGCCATCCTATGCTCTGGCACACAGTAGGGGCCTAACTTAGGTCCTAGTATAGACAGGTGATCCCCTATCCTAAGCTATGGCACAAAGGAGGCATTATGCACACAGTGGGAACTCACCAGCACAGGGCCTGGCTCTCGATTGCTCAGTATATACTTGCTGAATGGAATTTCAGTGGAATGGAAGCCCAGTTCTGGGAAAGCTGCTGCTTTCTCCCCACAGACACCAGTATTTCCCCTCCTGACTGGTTGAAACAGCAAATGTAATCACCTCCCAAAGCCAAGAGCAGATGGGGCAGCAGGTTTGAGGTGGTGGGAGAGGTCTCTGGGGCAAAGAGCAGGTACTGCTTTCTTATCGCCATCGGCATGTTCTCAAGCTATTACTCCCCGTCACCCTCCTGGCTCAGCCTTCATTTGGACTTCTTCTGATAAACACCAATATCTGTGCAAATTCTTGAGGCTGACTGCCTCCCCAGCCCAGGGGCTGCTCTACTGGAACTCCAGATGTGTGATAAGGTGGGGAAATACATTTTCAGTCCACTAAGTCGTCACATTTTCTGACAAGGATGCTCAGGCGCGTGCATCTCTGATGACTAACATCGCCTTCCCTCGGCAGAGGGCTTCAGAACCCATCCAAACCATCACCCAGCTGTCAGGTGTCAGCTCACCCCTTGGCTTCACATTTTGAGAGGCCCTCTGAGGCACTCTGAGTCCTGACACGGCCGGGCAGCTTGCACGGTGTAGAGGAAGAGGGTTGGCTGGTGGTCAGCGGTCCTGGGGCCTCACTTGCTTTCCGTGGGTGACTTTGGGGGATCTATTAACCTCTCTGGGCCTCAACTTCTCCACCGGTCCAATAGAGGAGGGATGGATTCCAGTCTCTAAGGGAATTTCCAGCACCAAGACTCTGTGATTCTCTTACTTTTCTATCATTTGGAGCTCAGGATGGCAGAATTGCTGTGAAATGTAAAGGAGGGCTCGGAATCCTGGGGAAAAAGTAACAAGAGTAGCTGTAGTCATAGGAATAATAATAACAGCAGCTTGCACTTCCTATGAGCTGTTTCACCTATTTCTACCTCTGTTATCAGGCAGACCTAGATTCAAAGCTTGTGCCACCAACTAGCTGTGCGATCTTAGGCAAGTTACTTAAGCTTTCTGACCATCAGTTTCCTCCCATGAAATAATGAGATAATAAGAATTCAATGAGGTGACATTAAGTACTTATAGCACTGGGCTGAGAACACTGGAAGCACTAATAAATGTTGCCTTTTTAGAAATCAGTGTTAGTAATGATCCTTATAATACTCCTTATGAAAGAAACGAAGTACAGAGGGATTAAATCACTTGCCGGAAGGTCGAAGCCTGGGTTGTCCCCAGGTCTATGTGACCCCAGGTTCATGCACTTAACCCTTGCACCGTGTGCACCATCGCAAGAAGCCCTCAACCCACTCACTCAAAGCTGGCTCGGCCAGCCAGCGCTGGCACCTATGGAAATGAAGGTGATTGGCTGAGAGCTGATGAGTTGGACAGGATTGGGGGGAAGCTGCTGGCCTTTCGGGCCTCCGGACCCCTGAAGGGGTGGGCTGGGACTGAGGTATGGAAGTCATCTGGTCACTGCAATTTGGGCTTTTCTCTGGGAAAACCGAAGTTGAGAAGAAAATAGATTGCGGTCTGTTACAGACCCCATGGCTGCAAATCATTCTGCAGATTAGCTTTCTATGGGAAAATCTATATACTAATTAACTCCATGGCCTCTCTAACGAGTTTAAGCACAATAAGGCCTCTGAAAATATCGAGGCATTTTGCAGCTGCCTTAAATTCTACCTTGGGAGACATGCTCACAGCTCATGAGGCTGTTTGAGAGGTTCCAGAATGAAAGAGGAATCTTAAATGATTCATTTCCAAGGGCAGAAGGTGGGGAGCTGTGACTTTGGTTTATAGCAGAGGGAAGCACAGAGCTCCAGGCTTGTTGGGGTAGATGGAGTCCCTGCCTTGACGGCCTTGGTTGGCACCTGGGTGTGGCCCAGTATTTCCCACTCGCCTGAACGCTGCGTCCTCAGTGTGATTGTGAGGCCATTTCCAGGTCTAGACAGAGAAGGGCTTCTCGGGACTTGGCCATGGAAACCAAGGTGGGAAGATTCTGATGATTTGCTGCTATGCTGGTGGGACAGTGCTGCTCAGGCCAGTGGAGGTGGCAGGTTCCTTCCCATGTGTGATGCAGGAGGCAGCAGAACCCCTGGGTGCTTTACTTCTCCCAAGAGATCCAGATGGTTCCTCCTGGGGTGCTGGCCTTTGCCCATCACTCCTGTTAGATGCCGGCTTGTGCAAGGAACAGCTGGTATCTTCAGCACAGCACACACGTGTTCACTCGAAGGCACCTGCAAGCCTGTGAATAGCCACATGCATGTGCACTCCACACTGGTGTACATGTAAAAATACAGATGCATGAACATAGACTCACACATACAGCCTCATCCACACCTACACACAGCACTTGGGAGAGGGAGGCGGTGTAGCCAAGTGGTGAGGCCACTGGCTGTGACCCTGCTGTCTAGTCTGGCTTCTGCTACTTCCTTGTTGTGAGACCTTGGGAAAGTTACTTAACCTCTCTGAGCTCAGTCCCTTCAAGTTTGAGTTGAAGATAATACAAGCTTCTGCCTTATGGGTGGAGGCCAGACTTAGATGTGCTAATACGTGTGACACGCTCAGTGAAGGATGCTGTTATAATTATTCTTATGTAGTATCACGGCTGATGACATCTTTGGCCCGAAGCTCGCAGCTGGGTAACTCCTCCTGCACCTGGAAGGTACAGGCCTAGGCCTCTTGCCACTGGAGCAGCGAGCAGACAACGGCCTCAGATCTCACAGACCTGGGTTCAGAGTCAGCCTCCAGCACTCACTCACTGTGTGACTGGGCAGGTGGCCTAACCTCTCTGAGCCTCCTCAGGTTTCCCTCTGTCACATGGGCACAGTAATGCTGACCACACAGGGTTACCGTGAGGATTCAGTGAGGACACCTCAGCGGGAGGCGGCTCCCGAGCTCACATGACACCTGCGGGCAGCGCTTGGGGCGGGACTCTGGGCAAACCCCGGGCCTCCCTGTGCCTGGGATCCTCCCCTGTAACATGGCGACTGCGACAATCCACTGTGTAGGACGTTGTAGGGACTCCATGCCCTAGTGTGTGTTAAATGTCTGACACGTGGTGAGCCCTCAAGGCACATTACCTGGCCTTGTTGTTGTTGTTATTATTATTTATTAATATCTTGCAGGCAAATGCCCTCATCTTGTCTTTGTGTGTCAAGCCTCTGACACAGGGTCCAGGAACAGCAAAGGCTGACACTCAATGGAGCAGGAAGAGCAGGGACTCTGGAGCAGACTGCCTGGCTTCAAGGCCCAGCTCCAACTCAGGCTGGAAATCCCCCTGCTGTTGTTCCCGGGGACACAGAACACCAACCCACACCCACAGATAATCCTGGGGGTGAGCCTGAGTGTGTCATGCTTCTGGGGAAGGAACCCAAGCCCCTGCCACTCACTCACTGCCACGCCTCATAAAGCAACAGTCCAGAAGTGGTTCTGAGCAGAAATCTCTCCAGGGCCTGTCCACGGTCCAGAGGCCCTCCTGACATCTGTCTCGGTGTGGCCTGCTGCTGCCCACTGGCTTCAGCGCCGTATGACTTGCTCAGAACAGACCCTCAGGAAACACCTCACAGCCAACATGCTCCCCAGTGAGTGACCTGTTGTGTTACTAAGGAAGTAAGAGGGTCCCTGGTTTCACAGAGCGAGGGGGCTGCCCAGGCCTACTGATAATGTTGGATGCCCATGCCTCCATCAGCCATTCTTGTTTCCCACGTGCCTGGACACTGTGCTAAGTATGTGACACCACTGCCTCACCCACTCCTGAGAGATGGGTCTGCTCACCTGTTTCCCAATGAAGAGACCACGTCTCAGAAGGTGAAGTGACTCCTCCGCAGGAACAGAAGTCTGTCTGCTTTGGGCCCTGAACATCCCCCGTGCCTATCCATAGTGGACATCAAAATATACTTAGTGACTGATTATCATTTTTTAGCCTCTATGTGTGTGGGTCTCTTCACTGGTAGAAGTAGGGGATTAGTTAATTAAACACCCCACACTAGTGCCAGTACACGCCCATGGCCTTTCTCTAGGGAGAGCTCTGGCTTCTCTCTGAGGTGTCTGCCTCCTTTCCAGACACTGCTGATGTTTTTGGTGTCTGTGGCTCCCCAAGGGGAAAGAGGGTGGTGTTGGGAAGGAAGACAGTTTCTGAGGCCTCCAAGCTCCACCCCAGGACCTATCGTTGCCCATGTTAGGTCCAGTGGGAAGATATTCCAGGGATCATTTGTTTTCTGGGTCCCTCTGGCCATAAACACAGCATTAGATTGGGGTGTGGGAAGCACAGGTCCACACCTGCCCTGCAGATTCCCAGAGAGGAAAAGAATTGTAATGGTGGGAAAAGCAATAGACGGAAAGAAGAAATTTGCTTCATAAATAGTGAAGCAGATGATGTTAACAGTAAGGAAGAATTAGGAACGAGCAGTAAGATATCTTTGAGAACAATTTTCTCTTATCAAAAATCTTGCACCTGCAGTGCTGATGTTTTCCTAATGAAGGTACATTATGAAGGCGTTGTTTTTCTTTGAGGGCACATTATTGTTGTAACATGGCAAGTTTAAATTAACTTTTTCCCTCTAAATTGCAACACACACACAAAACCCCAGCGAAACAGAAGTCATAGTTCTATTTGCTCTGTGACAGTGTAAATGTTGTTTTTTTCCATCAAAGTGGAAAGTAAAAACAAAAGAAAACCAGGCCAAACTGTGACTGGCTGAACAGGAGTTACCCATGAACTAGAAATTGGAACCATAAGTAGTGACAAATGTGCCTGGCTCTTCCCTTCCTCTCCATTAAAAAAAAAAGAAAAAAAGAATTTCATTAGATTCTTACAATATCCTGAGCTAATAGCTTGTAGAGTTCCACAGCAGACGGTGGCTACAATTAGCTGCTTATATTTCCCTTGCCCTCCTTCCCTTCCCATTTCTCCTTCCTTTCCTTCCTTCCTTCCTACCTTCTCTCCTTCCTTCTCCTTCTTTATCTGTGTTTGAGCACTTGGGATGCACCGCTTCGTGCTTGATGCTCTTCGGACAAAGACAAACAAGGTAAGAGCTTTGATCTCAAAGAGTTTGAGTCTCGTAGGAAGGGCCTGCTTGTGAACCAACAGCCACATCATGTCATAGATGTTTGTGCAGAGTTCTATGGAAACCTAGAGGAGAGAAGGGCTGGGAAGGCTTCACAGAGGAGGTGACATCGAGTTGTGGCTGGAGGGATGAGTGGTTGGGGAGGGGGAGTCGTGCTTTCTAGGAAGAAAGAAAAACAGGTACGAAGGCATGGAGGTTGAGCTTATACACTTGGTTTTGTGTTTTTGTGTATGTGTGTGTCTGTGTGTGTATGTCTGTGGTTGTGTGTGTGTGTTTGTGTGTGTGAGGTGGTGGTGGTGGTGGGCGTGTCCTGAAGAGGCACATTTATGGGGACAGCCCTGATCTTTGCCTCAGGAAACTCTGCTCTGTCTGGGTTCCTGGTAATCATTACCCCATGGCTGAGACACGGCCATCAGTGTGGAGGGGGCATTCTTCCTTTCTTCCTTGGATGCCTTGGTGTGTGAAGCAAGGACCCTAGGACCTTTTCTGTCCCTAGACCAGATGGGGGTAGCTGGACTTCCCGTCCACTGGATTCCCTTCCCTGTGCTTAGAGCTTTCAGGCCACACTAAGGCACCGTCCATGACTCCTGTCACAGAAGAGTTTCGTTTAATGGTATCTCCTCAGACCTGGGAGAATTCTTTTGCACTCATCAAGAACAGGCTGGGCCACCCATGGGCTGGAGGCTCCCACAATGAGGGAGCTGGGCCAGCCTGGTGGACTCTGATCTTCAGTGGGTGAGGGCTTGCCTGCTTCCTGGCTCTCCTCCCCCTAGAACAGCTCAGAGCAGAGAAGTACTCCCAGAAGAAGCCTCTGGAACTGGGTCCCAGCCTTGATGTTTCCAGTAGCTTCTCTGGAGTGGCAGCGAGAAGGGAGAGAGGGCCCTGAGTGGCCAACCTCCCTTCTCTTCAGGCCTGGACCTGAGCCCTGGGAAGTTGCTGCCATTGTGATGGAGAGGTGATTTCCTCCTTTTTTAGGCAGTGAGGGGGGCCTGTGACCATCGAAATCCGGGCCACTGCTGCAGGACCTGAGGACTCTGGCAGGCTCAGGATAAAGGGTCAGAGGAAGGCTAAGGTGGAGTTTGGCCCTTAGCAAGCACTGGGCGGTGGGAGCTGGGAGCGCCAGGAGTGCAGGGAGCTCTGTCTTTCTGCCACTGACCAGGACAGAGCCACCTGCTTAGTAGGTACATGGGTGGGTATTTACTGAATGAACGCATGCGTACATGAATGAGTTAGTGAACTTTCTCTCCAGGCCCTCCATTGAGCCTAGGGCCTCAATCTCAACCCAGTCTGCTGCTTTGAACTTGAGTCTGGCATGTCCTTTCCAAGGAGCCAGGTCAGGGTCCATTCCTCTTTCCCACCTTATCTAAGACTGATGTTAAACTTACCTATGCCCAGAATGTACCTCTGACATATTTCCTATTGCAGGCAGCTGCACATTTGCTGGCATTTCTTAAGTGATTCCCCAGATTTTCCCTTTATGAGCAAAGAGGCTTGAAGGACCTCAGATTGCCCTTCCGTATCAGAGGGCCCAGGGGTCCTGGTAGGCCAGGAACTCCACAAGAAGCCCTGCTGCAGCCTGACAGTGAGGAGGACCAGCTTATGGCATAATCATTGTCCCAACGTGTAGACAAACAAATTGGCTTGCCCAAAGCCGCTTAACCAGTGAGACTGACTAATAAAGGCTCTAATGTGCTCGCTGGTTGAGGACATGGGACCCAATTGCCTAAGTCTGGATTCTGGCTCTAAGACTTCAGCTCTTGGAGCCTCAGTTCCCTCATCTGTAAAACGGACATGATATGTCCCACCTCAGAGGATTGCTGGGTAGATTCAATGAGTTAACACATGTAAAGTGCTCAGAAGGGACTTTGGGAGCTGGAAAGTGCTTATGCAATGTTGGCTATTCATGTAATTTGCCGTGTTCTTACTATGGCCCAGATCTAGAACTAATCATTTTACGAGAGTATTTCACTGAACCCTCACAACAAATCTATGGAGTCATACAGGTGAGGTAATGAGGCCTCAAGAGACAAGGTAGCTTAACTCAAACTACAGAGTGAGCTCCTGAATGGTGGGGACAAAAGTAGACTCAGTCCCGGCTCACTCCTTATGGAGTGCTTCACCAGGAACTTTATATTCCAATCCCTCTGCCTTGCCGTCCCCTGAGAAATAACTCCCAGTGTGGATAATGTACAGAACAAAGGGCCAGTGGGAAAGGAAGCTGCCTGCCAGCACCTGGGGCTGCAGTGGAGTGCAGGCCCACCTGAGCGCTACAGGTAAGCAAATCTGGCTGGAACCTGGAGACAGGCCCACAGCAGAGCCCTCACCTGCCCCTCCCGCTGCTGCAGCAGCAGCAGCAACACTTCTTTTTTAAGTCAAATGTTGCCTGGAAGTCATTGCTTCAGCAATTACCTCTGAAACCCATTGTTTCCTCAGCCCCATTAACATGTCAGCTCCTGGCAGCCGCTGACGGGGCAAACACCCCTTGGAGGGCTGCAATTCAATTTAAGATCACCTCCCCTGCACAGACAGCCTCCAAGCCGGCCCGTCTCCAGATTTCACCAAATCGAGGAGAGAGTCTCAGGGCGCAGTTTGATCATGCTGCTTCCTAAATTAAAAACAAAATTGTAAGTGTTAAACATCTTTAACAAGTCATTAAGCCCCAGCCATAATCCAGAAAAAGTCCCTTAATGAGTAATGACATATGTTGTGAGCGCAGTTATCTTCTAATGCTGGATGCTGAGATGGTGTGATGAAATGGCACAGTGCTCAGAAGGGATGGCTCACCACTAATGGCACGCTAATTCGAGGCTGTTAGGCTGAGGACCCTGGAGGGCCGAGGAGGCAGCCCGAGCCAGGCGGCCAGGCTGTCTTGCCTGGACAGGGCAGTCCTCGGTCTCTCCACCTGTCCTGGTCCTGGAGCCCTGTGTCTGCACTGGGGGATGCTCTGCCCCCAGTCTTAGCCTCAGCTCTGTTCGGGACTCTGGCCCAGGACAGGGTCTGTAGGAGCACAGAGGTGGGTCGCCAGCACTCATGCATCATCCCGTGGTTGTGGGTCCTCCCAGTTTCTCTCTGTCCGAGTCCAAGTCCCTGGGCTCTTGAACAAGCCAGGCTTTTTCTCCCAGTCCTATCATGGAGACTCTGCCTTGTCCCCATGTCCCTGCAGGCTGCCCTGTCTGCTGCCCACTCCACCTTCCTGGGCTCGGGATGCTGCCCTTGATCCTCTGTCCACATGCTGAGCCCTGACCTGCAACCTGAGCCTCCATGTCCTTCGTGCCCCAGGATCCCTGCCTCAGTGCTCCGGCCCCAGCTGACCACACCGTCAGACCCCTGTCTCATGTTCATTTACCAACAGTCTAGCTCCAGACCGGTGAAGAAACCAGCCAGCTGGCCCTCACTCTCAGGTTTCAGTTCTCAGGAGAGAGAACGTGTTTGTCCGAGCTTGGGCCATGTGACCTCCCCTAGGGTCATCAGGTGTGGCCCACCAACAGGGTGACGAACAGTCCCCAGAGAAAAGGGCTTCCTTTTTCCTACTTGGACTTCTGTGACGTCAGCCCCACATGCTCTATCCACCCACCTACGTCCGCCTTTCTGGGTCTGGCTTCTGTGGTTCCCTCTCCATACACTGTTCTGGGACGGCAGCTGGAGGATGCCCCTTGAGCCCAGGTGTCTTGGGTCAAAGAATCCAGAAGCAGGCCTGAGCCCTTCAGTAAGGGAAGGGGAGAGGCAGGGCAAGGAAGGGAAGGATGTGGCTTCGGGCAACAACTACAGCGTGTGGCTCAATCTGACCCTACAGGGGAGCTCTGGAGGAGAAGTTATGCCCCAGAGTCATAGTTACTGGGGCCAAGCTGCAGGCGCGGCATTAGAAGCAAAGCACCCACAACCCACAGTTTCCTCATTCATTTGTTCATTCATTCACTCACATACTTATTCCACACGTGTTAATTGTTACGCTCTTATTTATTGTGTTTACTATCTGCCAATACTGTGCTGAGAACTTTATTATTTATTTTATTTTAATAATTAGTTAATTAATTTTTAATGAGTTTTTTTATTATTTCAGGTGTGTTCAAAGCAACGTAATAGTTAGACATTTAAACCCCTCATAAAGTGATAACCCACCCCCAAGCTACTACCCCTCTGACATCTTATGTAACTGTTACAATACCATCAACTATATTCCCTATGTTGTACTCCATGTCCTGTGACTATATATACCTATATATTTAGTTATAGATGACATTCAGTATTATTCTACTTCAGCTCTTCAGGTGTATAGTGCATTGGTCAGACATCTACAGTCTATGACGTGATCCCCTGATAAGTCCAGGGCCCATCTGGCACCTTACATGATCTTTATAACATTGTTGATTATATTCCCCATACTGTGTTAACTATCAACTTATATTTCTTAATACCTTCACCTTTTTCATCCTGACCCCAACCCCATTCCCATCTATCACCCTGATAGCTCTAGTACCTATCTGGCACCTTACCTAGTTATTACAATATTGTTGACTATATTCCTTATGCTATACCCTACATCCTGATGACTACTGTGTAACACCCAATTTGTTCTTCTTAATTCCTTCCCCTTTCATCCATCCTTAACCCCCCTTGTAATAATGGTTTGGTGGTGATGAACTCCTTCAGCTTTTTCTTGTCTGGGAAGCTCCTGATCTGTCCTTCAATTCTAAATGACAGACTTGCTGGGTGGAGCAATCCTGGTTGTATGTCATTGCTTTTCATCACTTGGAATATTTCCTGCCACTCCCTTCTCGCCTGCAAAGTTTCTGTTGAGAAATCAGCTGGCAGTCTTGTGGGGGCTCCCTTGTTGGTAACTAACTGCTTTTCTCTTGCTGCTTTTAAGATTAGCTCTTTGTATTTAACCTTTGGCATTTTAATTATGATGTCTTGGTGTTGGCCTCTTTGGGTTTATCTTGTTTGGGACTCTCTGTGCTTCTTGGGCTTGTATGTCCATTTCCTTCACCAGGCTAGGGAAGTTTTCTGTCATTATTTCTTCAAATAAGTATTCAATACCTTGCTCTCTCTCTCCTCCTTCTGGAACCCCTATAATGCGAATGTTGGTATGCTTGATATTGTTCTGGCAGCCCCCTAAAATCTCCTCAATTTTTTGGATTCTTTTTTCTTTTTGCTGTTCTGGTTGGGGGTTTTCTGCTACCCTATCTTCTACATCGCTGGTTGGATCCTCTGCTTCATCTAATCTACTGTTGATTCCCTGTAATATAGTCTTCATTTCTATTATTGTGTCCTTTATTTCTGACTGGTTCTTTTTCATAGTTTCCATCTCCATTTTTATGAGATCATTGAGCATTCTTATAATCATTCTTATAACCAGTGTCAGGAACTCTGCGTCTGATAGATTGCTTATCTCTGCTTTGCTTAGTTCTTTTTCTGGAGCTTTGTTCTGTTCTTTCATTTGGGACATGTTTCTTTGTCTCCCCATTTTGGCTGCCTCCTTGTGTTTGTTTCTATGTGTTAGGCAGGGCTGCTATGTCTTCCGGTCTTAGTAGAGTGGCCTTATGTCGTAAGTGTGCTGTGGGGTTCAGTGGTGCAGTCTTTCTGGTCACCTGAGCCATGAGCTCCAGGTGTGTCCCTTGTGTGGGTTGTGTGTGCCCTCCTCTTGTAGCTGAGCCTTGGTTGATAATTGCACATCATTGTGAGGGACTAACTCTTGGACTCACTGGTTGTGAGGACTGGCCTTGACCACAGTGGAGTAGTTGTAGTGTAGGGGCTGACCCTATAGAGCATGATATGCCTCAGCAGGACTCTGGTGCCTGTCCAATCTGTCCCTTGGGTATGTCGTACTTGGAGAGAGCTAGGTGATGCTCCAGCTCATTTTGAAGCTGGCCACTGGGGCACCAGCCCCAGGACCACCTTGGAGGGGATTCGCTGTAGGTCTACTTCAGCCACAGCCTGTGCCCCGCCCGGAGCCACCTAGTGGGAGCCAGAAAGAAATCCGCAGATGTTTGCCACCCATGCTAAGCTTGGAAGTGCCTTTAAGAAGCCAAGGTGCAAACCAAGGCCAGCTGCCACTAGTGCTGGCTTAGGGCTGCTCAGCCAGAGGTACAGGACACTCTCAAGCCAGATACTGCTGTCTGGGTTCCGCAAACCTTTGAGAGACCCTAGGAAAGTCTGCAGCTTGAGCCAAGGCAGGCAGCCACTGAAAGCAGCCTGGGTGTGCCCAAAAGTTGGGCAGGGCCAGGCCTCAAATCACCAGGGCGGGGCGAACGAATGGGCGGAGACTCCAAAATGGCCATCGCCTGTGTTCACCTGCCGGAAGTGGGCAGGTTCAACAAAGAAACAATGGCTTCTGTCGGTTCCCCAGTCCAGGAGTAGGCAGCCTCTCCAGCCCCCATCCCAAGCCAGACAACTCAATGCCCCACCATTTGTCCCTGCTGCCTTTTCAGCTGCTGCTGCAGTGCTGGAGCTCGGAGCGAGTGATTCTACTGGTGGGTAAGTCCACGTGAAGTCCCTTTAAGAGGAGCGCCTGTGAGTGCAGCTGTACTCAGTCTCACTCAGTCACAATCTCCGCTGTTTTTCACAACCAAAAATTATGGGGACTTCTCTCCCCAAAACTGGAACCCTGGGCTGGGGTGGGGCTGGGATCTCTCGCTCCTTTAAGGGATGGGGGATCCCCACAGCCGAAATAGCCTTCCCAATCTTTAATGGTCGCACACGGATATGGGACCAGCCTGTTCCGTGTCTCTGACTCTCCTATTAGTCTGGAGGTGGCTTCTTCTGCACGTCTGTAGTTGAAAGGCTTCCGTTCAGCATGATTTTAGGTGATTCTCATAATGGTTGTTTTGTAGATTAGTTGTAATTTTGATGTGGTTGTGGGAGAAGATAAACACAGCGTTTACCTACTGTACCATCTTGGTTGTCTCAGTACCTATGCTGAGAACTTTGTATACTTTACTACATTAAAAATAGATCACTCAGTGACACAGGTGCTATTATGAGCTGCATTTGATGAGATAAAGACACCAAGGTCCAAAGAGGTCAGAAAGCGATTTAGTCAAGGTCATGTATCCAGAAAGTAGTGGAGTCAGGATATGAACTCAGATTTCAGAGTCAATGGACTGTGGACCCTGAGAGAAGAGGTATGGAATATATAAGTTTTTTTTCTTTCCTAAAGCCCAGACCTACATAAATATTTGAGACAGCCTAGCTAAATACTAACATACTCTTCCCCGATTAGACCCAAATCATTTAAATTTTAACAATAAATGAAACAATTGGAATCCTGGTCCCATAGACTTTCAGAGTTGGGAGGGAGCTAAGAGATCTCCTGGCTTAACCCTTGCATGTAACAGATGAGGAAAATGAGACCGAGAGAAGACTTGTTCTGTCCAGTTACTCAGCAAGTGCATGGAAGAGCTGCTGTGATGGAGGCATGCACTCGATGCTGCAGGAACCACACTCTCCTGTTTCACAGCAGTCTGCTAGTTTTGAAAGAGCCCTGGAAAACTTCTCACTGTGCCATTTACTTAGAAACAACAGAGAAACATCATAGAAGAGGATCGATTCTTGACCATGCATTCAAAATTAGACACTTACAGGGGATCCCTGCAGAGTTCTCTCGATTGGTGCCAGAAGGAAGCCACATTGCCTATCAGTGGCGGGGGTTGAGGGGGTGAAGGGGTGGCAGCTGGTGCAACCAGGTGAGGCCTGCAGGGACACGGAGCCTGCCTCAGACCCAGGGTGCTCTCAGCTCATGCTGACTTCTGCCAGGCCTGCTGACCTCTGATTCCATTTTGGGGTCTTATCCTGCCATCAGTACTCTAAGTTTGACCATATCTGATCCTTCTGCTTTAGTGACTCTTTTTTGGACCCAAGAACTTCTTGGCTGTCCTTTCATTGGGATCACTGCTACCTAACTTGGATGACCTTCCAAAGCTGGGCCTGTGCTGGATGCTCAGAGGTCATCATTTGCCTACAAATCTACAACCGTGAGCCTCTCAGGGACCTTTGGTATTAGGATAGGTTCCCAGGAGCCACCTGGTTGCTATGACAATCAAAGGAAGGGCACTGAGGCTGAATCACAGGCTTCCGTGCCTGGCAGGAGATGGTGGAATGCTTGGGCTAAGGACTGGACTGAGAGTCAGGAGAGTCAGGGGAAATAGTTGCCAGTTCCAGCCTGATTTAAGTTGGCTGTGTGACCTAAGGAGAATTGTGTGACCTTTCTGAATGTTCTGTGGGATGGGCTAGGATACTTTCAAGCATACACATCTTTGATTCTCAGGACTAGGGAAAGGGGCTGCATTCTACCTGCTCTGTTCTCTTTCACATCTATCTTAGGGGACACCCCATGCCCTGATGGAAAATGCTACTCAGAGGTCTGTCACAGTAGAAAGCAGACAATTAGAGATTTGCCATTCCCAACTTCTGAGTACCCAACATGGACGGGATGGAGTGGGCTTTTCTTAGCCATCAGGTGCTCACAGCATGCAAAGGGCTTGTCAGATACCATGGAGCATCCTCCCAGCCTCCGCCCTACAGCAGTCGCTCCCCCATCCTGGGACCCAAAGAGGGACAAGAAAACCCTCTTTGTTCTGGGCAGACAGTACAAAGCCTCGTTGCCATAGCAGCAACAGCCATTTCCTCCAGCTCTGAGCCGGGGCAGCAGCTCAGCTGGGCCTGGGCTCAGGTCCTGAGAAGCCCAGAGCAGAGGTCAACCTTGTATGTGGGGGGTCTGAGTCATTGAGACCCAAGCAATGTACCAGCGGAGGAACAAGAAGTTGGCAGTCACCAAGGCTGCCTTCCTGTCATCATCAAAAGCTGGGCTGGGGGGCAGCAGGGGCTGGGGCTGAAGCCAGGGCTTGGGAACACAGCTGCTGAAACAGGGCTGCTTGGATGCTTAAACCTTTCCTAGCCAGGCTGGCACAGGAGTCTGGCCTTGCAGGGACTACAAAGCCCTGGAGGAAGAGGTAGAGAAGGTTGAGGGGTGTGGGGAGGGGTAGGAAGGAGATAGCAGTCCTGGACCTATCAAGCCCCGAAATATTAATGGGGCTGAAGAATTTCAAAAGTCCTAAACTTCTGAAAAGAAAGAGTCCAACAGCTTCTCCCTGCTGGCTTCTCTTTCTCCTTTGTCTGTTGAGATCTCTGGGGAATAGGGCTTGGTGGCGGTGGTGGTGGTGGTGGGGAGGTGGGAAGGACTAAGGATAGATTCTAGGACTTGCAGGAACAGAGATGGCCTGAATGGGATATAAGCATTTGGCTTAGCACCTGGCTTTTCCCTGGCAGGGGAAAGAAGTGCTGTATGTTCTGAAATCACAGACGGAATTCAGCCTCAGTTCCTCCAGTTCGAATATGTACAAGTTGCTTGCCTCTGGAAGCCTCAGTTTCCTCATTTGTAAAATGGGAACACTAGTACTTATCTCAGAGTGTTTTTTGAAAACATTAAATATGATAATGCATGCCAATATAGGGTACCACAGGAAGTGCTCAATAATCAACGGTTACTAATAGTCTTTTTTATTAGGTTAAACCAGAAAAAAAGGCCATTTTTGTAAGTCAGAAGTGGCTAAATGTCAGCAGTTTTATCTGGGTCAACCTAATATCAGTGGGTGCGGTGACCCTGTGTCTGGGTGGGGTTGTGGTATAATGTTCAGCGTTCTACCACTTGCTTCCTGGGTAACCTTGGGCCAGTCACTCAACTTGTCTGTAACTCCGTTCCTCCTTTGTGAACCAGGAATACGAAAGTTGTGTGGATCACATGAACTAAAATAGGGAAAGCACTTAGAAGGATGCCTGGCCGCGAAGCAGTGCTAAATTAATGTTTGTTAAGTGAATGGATATGGTCCACTTGGAGAAGATGATTATTATTCCCATTACATGAGAAGAAATAAGGGTTTGCCCAGGTAACACACCTGGGAATGGAACACAAGCAGTGTAACTCTGAGTCCGGTGAGGGCTCTTACCATTGCTCCAGCTGCTTGGCCTCTGCAGCCTTCTTTCCTGTCCCGCCCAGTCCATCCCTCCATTCTGACGATGGTCCATCTGTCTGTCCAACCAGCCACCACTCATCAATTCTTCCACGTATTTATCCATCTACTTTCTTCCCTACCTTCCCTTCCTCATGAAACCAAATTCTCTCGGATGCTTGAATTTGGTTGAAATGATCTAGAAACCTAGAAATCAGTTTTTAAAAGTCAGGTTTATCGAATATAATTTACATGCAGTAAGGTTCACCCTTGTAAGGATGTATTTTGATGACTTGTGACAATCCCATATAATTGTTTAGCCATCGTCACAATCAAGGTGCACTATATTTCCATTATCTCAGCTCCCCCAAATCTCTTGAGTCCCTTTGTAGTCAACCATCCCACTATCCTCATCTTCTTGACAGCTACTCATCTGTTTTCTTTCCTTATAATTTTGCCTTTGCTAGAATGTGGTACGAATGGAATCAAACACTATGTAGCCTTTTGAGTCTGGCTTCTTTAACTCAGGTTAATGCAACTGAGATTCATCCTTGTGGGTGCATGTATCAGTAGTATGTTAATTTTCATTGCAGAGTAGTATTCCTTTGTATGGCTATACCACAGTTTGTTTATCCATTCACTCATTGAAGGACATCTAGACGGTTTCTATTTTTTGACAGTTCTGAATAAAGCTGCTGTAAACATTTGCATATAGATTTTTGTGCAAACATTAGTTTTCATTTCTCCTGGGTAAATACCCAGGAGAAGTGAGATTGCTGATTCATATGGCAAGTTATATTTAATTTTATAAGAAAGTGCCAAACTGTTTTCCAAAATCACTGTACCATTTTGCATTCTCATCAGCGATGTATGAGGGTTCCAGTTGTTCTGCATCTTTGTCAGCGCTTGATTTCACCTGTTTTAAAATACTTTTAGCCTTTCCAATAGGTGTATGATAGTATCTCATTGTAGGTTTAATTTACATTTCCTTAATTAATAATGTTAGACACATTTTCATGTTTTGTGGGGTTCTTTTTTCTCTAATCTATATATCTTTTTTGGTGAAGTGTCTGTTCAAAATTCTTGCCCATTTAAAACCTGGTTGTTTTCTTATTTCTGAGTTTTAAGAGTTCTTTAGTTCTTTATCAGATATGTGCTTTGAAAATATTTTTCTCCCAGTCTGTGGCTTGTCTTTTCATTTCTTAACAGTGTCTTTCAAAGAGCAGAAGGTTTTAATTTTGTTGAAGTACAATTTTTTCTTTTATGGATCATGATTTTGGTGTCACATCTGTGAAGTTTTTCCTAACCTAAGAGCTTCTCCTTTGTTGTTTTTAGAAATCTTATGAGATCTATGATCCATTTTGTGTTCATTTTTATATATGGTACAAAGTATAGACCAATTTTCTTTGTTTTTTCTTGGAATATGGGTGTGCAATTGTTCCAGCACTATTTGTCTTTATTGAATTGCTTTTATATCTCTTTCAAAAATCAATTGACCATATATGTTGGAGTTTATTGCTGGACCCTATTCTGCTCTGTTGATTGCTGTGTCTATTCTTTCCCTAATACCAAATGTCTTGATAAGTTTATAGTAAGTCTTAACATCAGGTAGTGTGATTTGTCCAACTTTATCACTCTTCTTCAAAATTGTTTTGGCTATTCTAGTACCTTTGCTTTTCCACATAAAGTTTAGAACCAGCTTATCAATTTCTACAAAAAAATTGAGAATATTTTGATAGGGATTTTGCTTAATCTATAGATCAATTTGGGGAGAATTTATGTCTTTTTTAATGGGTGAATAATTTTATATATTTGGATTTTTTTTAAAGCTTCAGCATTTTTTATTACCAATATTTTGCACAATTTAAGATGGAGCCATTAAATGCAGCATGTCAAGAAAAAAAATTTCAAGCAAAACAGGAGAATGGTAATTCACTGAGAAAGTTATGTACCTAGTAAAGTGGAGTTTGTCTTGGATTTAAAAAAAAATTAGGTCCAGAATTTTAGTTATACTAATTACCATCCCAATGAAATATGATAGCTATGTGTGGATTTTAGAGAAAAGATAAAATATTTCCAACTAATAAACATAAGCCCCATTGATTGGACTGGTTAGAATAGGTTTTACTGGGTTTAGATACGGGAAACTTCAATAAAGCTAACTATACATTGAGTTCCACTGATTAAAAAGTGCAGTTTTTAAAACTCTGCTTTGTGGTAAATATCTAGACAAATCATAAATGTAAAGCACAATATTGTCAATATTGTCCAATTCACAGGTAGTTGCAGGAGAAATGAAATGTGAGAATTTATATTTTAACAATATTCTTCCAGTCTGTGAACACAGCATATCTCTCCATTTCCTTGGGTGACGTTTGAATTCTTTCTTCCATTTTTGTAGTTTTTAGCATACGGATATTGTAATACTTTGCTAGATTTATAATAGTATTTTAAGTATTTTGCTGCTACTATAAATGATTCCTTAAAATTTTAATTTTAATTATTCATTGCTGGTATATAGACCAGCAATCGATTTTTGTATATTAACTTCATATACTCGTACTTTGGCCTGACGAAGCTCACTTATCTGTTCCAGTAACTTCTGTGTAGATGCTTGGAATTTTCCATTTTCTAGACAATCCTGTCTCAGCAGAGACAGGCTTATTTCTTCCTTTCTATCGGTATGTTTTTATTTCTTTTTCTTGCGTTTTTTTGCACTACCTATGATCTCCAGGACAATGTTGAATAATAAAAATCATTTCTGATTCTTCTCCTTTTCTTTTGCCCCCAGTCCATCTTATCTATCAGTCATGAGTCAACTTCCAAAATATATCCAGAATCGGAACACTTTTCACCATCTCTTTCTTTTGCTACAAGTTTAATGCCTGGATACAGCCAGCATCTCCTCACTGTGTCCCTACTTCCACTCTGGTCTCCTGTGTTCCCTCCTCCACAGAGCAGCTGAAGCCATATTTCTATTCCAATTAGAACAAAACTCAAACATCTAACCACAGCCCACGAGATCCTTCAAGAATTGGCCCCTGCACCCCTCTTGGACTTCACTGCCTTTACTTACTGCACAGTAGCCTTCTTGCTATTTCTCAAACATGCTGAGCATATTCCTGCCTTTACATTCGCCTGTATTCTGTCTGTCTGCTTCCTTTGACTTGTTCCAGTTTTACCTCAAATGCCACCCCCTGAAGGAGGCCTTCTCTAACCCTCTGAGCTAACACAGGCTGACACACCCTCTAGCTCATCATTCCTATCTTGTCTTCTTCATATGGTCTTATTCCTTATGTAAGTGTTTGTTTTCTATCTCTCCCCACTAAAGGACACGGAGTCCATCTGTGTTATGCACCCCAGAGTAGATAAATATTTGTGATATATATCAATGAGCAACTACATAGTAGTTTCTCATTAAGTGTTTGCTGACCAACTTCTTTCAGCTCTATGGTTCTCTGAGTCTGAGATCTTCTCTCCAACTGATCCCTCAACAAACTGGACAAGTCTCTTAAGAGAGCTGTCATTTCACACCTGTTGAATCTACTTCCTAAACTCCCATGCACTCCCCACCTGGCAACAATTTCACTTTGTCTGCCATCACTTTTCTTTGGTAGAAACAATCTATGTTCTCCATAAGACCAACCCAGCTTCATTCTTTACACAACTGGAGACAGAGCAGTTGCCTTTACTGCAATTGATTACTCCTTCTCTCATGAGCTCTCTTTCCTCTTAGCTTCTGAGACATTTCATGTGACTGGTTCTCCTCTTATCTGTCTAACGGTTCCTTTACCCTGTCAGTGATAGATTACAGTATTGTTTTTTGTCTTTATACTTAAGTATTAGTACTCCCTACAGTTATAGCAGGGACTTAATACCTGCTATTATCTTGAGATCATGAGTGTATGTGTTAAGCATTGCCATAATAGTGCTGCAAAACAAACTACCCTAAAACTTCATGTCTCATGAAACTCTTGATTGTCTGCAATTTAGCTGAGCTAGGTGAGGCTGGGTTGGTCAGTTTTGCTTCAGGCTGTGGCAGCTAGGCGGGGGGGAGGGGGGGGGCGGAGGGTGTGCTGCTCCAAGTGTGTCTTATTCTCTTTCTAGGGCATGTTCATGGGCCATGGAAGAAGCCCAAGAGAGCAAGTAGAAATGAACAAAGTTTCTTTTAACTGTCACACAGTCACTTTTTGCCTCATACTATTGGCCAAAGAATGGCTAAACGCAAAGTCAAAGGGTGGGGATGTATTTCTCTCCTTTAGTGGGAAGAAGTGCAAAGTCACATGATGAAAGGCATGGCTACAGGGAGGGGCAAAGCATTGGAGTCAGTAATACAATTTACTACAATGGAGATGAAAACTTCCCTCAAAACATGGCAGATCAGGAAGCCGAAAGGAGTCTGATGACGCCTTCAAACAGCCTATATCTTGTTAGGGAAGGGAAAAACAGATTCCTGTTTGGTGAAGCCATCGTAGTTGGGTTTCCATTACATGCAGATGATGACAATTTTTAAGTTATATAAGGACCCTAAAAATAGGAAGAAAGTGGAGGGATCAACGGCTTAGAGTCTGAATGAGATCAAAGGGTACTCATGGAAACTAGAATGGTAATACATATTGATTGGAGAATGGATGTTTTTGATAAGTGATTTGAGAGGTGGTGCAGTTCCTGGTGGTGACAAGGCCTATATTGTGACAAGTATGGCAGAGAGGCAGCTAGAGATGAAGAGGTTAAGATCTGACAAGCCAGCATGTGGGAGGGATTCCCAATCTGGACACTCAAGACATCAAGAATGAGTTGAGTTGAGAAGACCAGGATCCAGGGTCTGAAGGTTTTCCTGAATGAGGAAGAGTGGTCAGTAGAGAATTGGAACAAGAGAGAAGGCAGTATAGCCGATGGCAAGGGTCTCAAAGGAGCAAGGGGTTTACAAGAAGGTGGGGGAGAAATGAGGATGCCCAATTTTATATTTATTGTGCAGACTGCCCCTTGAGATTTAAACTCCTATAACAACCCTCTCAACCTTCGCATGTCACGATACCCAGGCAATTCCAACTCAATGTGTCCGAGACCAGACTCACCGTATTTCTCTGCAAACCCACCTCTCCTTCTGTTGCCTCTCTTGGTGAATGAGCTGCTACCCACTCACCCAAACCAGAAATCTGGGGGTCGCTCTAGAGTCCTCCCTCTCCCTCATCCTCTCATTACCTCCTACTAATTTTGTATCACAGATACGTTTCAATCCATTCCCTCTTCTCTTTTGTGCCCTATTTCAGGCCTCTGTCATCTCCCATCAGTGCCTCTGCCTCATTCCCCTAACCATGCTCCCTGCCTCCAGTCTCTCCCCGTGAAATCCATTATCTAACACCTCAGGGAACCACTCCAATGTTGGCTGAATCTGAAATCACTCTCTGCACAGGAAACCGATCATGAAATACCTGCTTTGTCTCTCAGATTCATGAATATGAAAATGGATTCCTGAAGCTAGTAGGGTGGGGGATTAGCTACAGGGGATAAGAGCTGGGCTGCTCTGAGAGGTGGGGGTTCACGCAGGGAGGCCCAGGCTTGTGCAGTCTTGGGGCGAGCTGAGAGGTGGTGTCCTCCTGTGTACACCCACTGGATGAACTCGGTTGTTGACAAAAAGATCCCTGCATCGCTGGCTGCCTTGGAGGTCCCCTGGATGTCTGAATGTGGGGCAGTGAGCGGATGTCCAGTGGAGAGGCCTGGGGGAGGGGAGGCCAGATGGCAAGATGAGGTGGGGGTGGTGAGAACAGTGGGGAGGGGTCGGCAGCAGCTGGGAAGGATCAATGTCTTTTCCCTTTCCGTGTTTGCCTGTGTTGCTATCCCTGCGCAGATGAAAGAAATTCAAATAGTTATTGATTCTCACTGAGGGGACTGTGGAGCTCTGGTCTAGCTCCTTACGGCTGCACCCAGCTCCCCACCTGGCCCCTGCCCCTGCTCCTACCCGAGCCTTTGGTTTGGGGCTGACACATGTTCAGTTCAAAACACTTGCCTACACACCTTTTCATTTAGAGTGGCCTTGTGCAGCCAAGGAGATACAAGCACAAGTTGCTGGGACGAGTCCAGACCCCGGCCTCAGCCCCAGGTATTGGGACAGGTTAGACCAACGGTCGCAAACTGTGGGGCCTGCGGGCCAATCCCAGCTTTGCCTGGCCCATGAGCTAAGAATGGGTTTTGTCTTTTTAAAGGAGTGTAAAGTAAAAGACAGAGGCTCTATGTGGCCCGCAATGCCTACAATACTGTGTGGCAAAAGTTTTACTTTCCGGCGCGACTTTGCTGACCC
Organism: Rhinolophus sinicus; assembly: GCF_057876585.1. Classification (NCBI taxonomy): domain Eukaryota; kingdom Metazoa; phylum Chordata; class Mammalia; order Chiroptera; family Rhinolophidae; genus Rhinolophus; species Rhinolophus sinicus. Next base: position 26,700,137 of record NC_142514.1, read on the forward strand.
CTGGTTTACACTGTTCTCCGCTGGTGATTCTGCAGGTGGATGTCCCCCAAGGCTAAGCATTACAAACCAAAAGCCTCATGGTGTGCTGTGCTGCAGCCGCAGGCCTCAGCAGGCTCTGTAATCCCCCCCAGGGGGCAGGAAGGGGGTCAATCCCCTCAGTGAGAGCCTGCCCCGTTGCTTTCCCAGGGCTGTTTTGGCCCCAGTTGCTCCCAGCTTCTGCCTCCTCTGGGCAGGGACCCAGGGATGCTTTAACCAACTATGGGGGTCCAGTCAAGAACTGGGTCCTTCCCAGGAGTTGCCCAGGGGAGCAGTGACCCCCGGGCACATGGGGCCCAGATGCTGTGTATCCCTCATAGGGCATACACAACTCCCAGCCAGAGGGTTGTCCAGATTTCTCAGCAGGCTTCAGCTTTGTTGGCAAGGCTGCAGAAGTCCCCCAGTCCGGGGGCAGTAGGGGACAGTCCAAGGACTATAATCGTGATGCTGTGATCTGTGCTGGGTGACCTTGGGCAAGCTACCACATTCCTCCAAATCTTGGCTTCCTCAGCTTTAAACTGGGGATAACCATAGCTAACTGTAAGGGTCATTTTAAATATTTAATATGTTAAAAAAAATTCTGGTTCTGTATCCGCACTTAGTGGCGATAAGTGCCAAAAAAATTGCATGATATCTGAATTTCTGGCCTGCTTACCATTGGCTGCAAAGTGCAAAAATCCCAGTGTAGAACCAGAGTCCCGGATGGAAAGAGGGATTGAGTCACTGTGGGCAGGGCCGCGCTAAGGTTTGCAAAGTGGGCTTGAGGCTGCTGGAAGAGGTCAATGCACGGAAAGGTTTCACGGGGCCTGCTGCACCTGCGGATATGTCTGGAATTGCTCCTTCTCCGGAAGAGGTGCTGTGAAGGAAAGGCCAGTTTCTGTGAGGTGCTGAGCTCACTGCTCACCCTACCCCCGAGGGATGTGCAGGAACCAGCAGGAAGGTGCATCGATTACCCTCGGCAGCTGGGCCAGGAGGGCTGCCTATCGATTGGAGGCTCGCCTCTCCCCACCCCTTCCTCATGCCTCCTCTACAGGCAGCGACAGTCCTTTTTGCCTTCTGCCTCTGACAGCGACAGGGGAAGGGAGAGCAGGGGGAGACCAAGAAATCTCCCTGATCCCCACCCCAGACAAAGAGATCTGGCACCTGCTTGTAATTCGGGATTTGATAATCCCTAATCCAGCCCTATTTGCACATAAATGCAGCGCCTGGCTTCTGACCCCAGGGGTCCTGGGAGCTGTTTTAGGGGCTTGTCCCCCTTTATTTACTCTCTGAGTTTTCATTGGCCAAAAGACCCTCTGGCCTCCAGGCCACTGAAAGGAAGAGGATTTCCCAAAGAAATCCCTTTCTCAGGATGGAAAGAATTCCCGCAAATGAGACTCCTCAGTATGCAAGGTTCCAACAGGACCCCTAGAAGGGCTGGGGAGGTGCCCTCGGGGCTGGCAGGGGCTGGCACACCTGGCTGCTCTGTGGCTGTGGGACCTCAGTTTGCTGGATGCTTGCAGCTGGTGGGGGCCATGGAGAGGGTCCTGGGGGGGCTGACGGGGGCCTAAGGACAGGACATCCCAGGATTCGCGTTTAAGAACTTGGAAATGCAGAAAAACAGGCCCTTGATTGTCTTACTTAGGACAGACATAGATAAGACACAGAGAAGTCTCTCTCTCTCTCTCTCTCTCTGACATTTATTGAGAATTTACTATGTGCTCGGTATTGTGCTCGGTATTGTACTCAGTGTTTACAAACATTATATCATTTTATGCTACAACAACTCTTGACAAATAAAGTAGCTAAGATTATCCCACTTTGTAAGTAAGAAAGCTGAAGCTCTGAGAGTTGAAGTGAGTTGCTCAATATCTTAGTGTCTGTGTCTGACTCCAAAAGCAGAGAGTTCCGTGCTGCAGGCTGCCTTGATTCTTCCCATTGTAGCCTTGTCCCTCAGACAAGGGGAGACTGCGGGGCAGGCTGAGCCATCCTTCAGGGCCTTCGAAGACAGCTAAGCACTTAGGCGCCGGGCTCAGATTGCCTGGTTCCAATCCCATCTCCAGCACTTGTGCTTCCGAAGGAGCTGCTCTGGCCACACACCTCCTCTCGGGTGAATGTGGAAGTGCTTACCTGGAGCCTTGTTCCTTCTCCAGAAGGTCCCAGTCCAGGTCCCTGGGACACCAGAGTTGCCTGCCCCACACCCACTTCTGGGGTCTCTGGGCCTCTTCGCTGGGTCGTCTTCTGGGGCAGGCCACACTGTGAGCTGTGGTCACAAGGCCGCTGCTTGCAGATGTTGGGGTGTTGTGTGTAGACAAAGAAGGCAGCCAGGCTGTGGCGTGTGTGGAACTCTGCTGAGTCCAAGAATTTAAATGCAAATCTGGCCTTTCAGGTCCTTGTGAATATTTATTTGTTAAGGTATTTCATTCAATATATTTATGGTTTTTAAATGTTCAGTCTTATGGTCCATGGACCTTCGTTTGTGCTTTTGCCTGGCGCCCTGTACATGTTAGGGCTGGCCTGGCCCTGGCTCACAGCCTACATGCAGCCATACTGCCTGCCTGGGTCAAAATCTGGGTTCGTCCCCTTATTAGCGATGTGACCTTGAGTATGTTGAGTCCCTTTGTGCCTCCATTTTTTTTTTTTTTTAAATCTGTAAAATGACAGGACCTACCTCACAGGGTTTATTGCAAGAATTAAGAAAGATTATACATGGAAATGCTTAGAGATACTGCCTGAAACATAGTAAATGCTGACTTAAATTTAGCTCTTTTCTCCATTTAGGAAGGGCTGTGCTTAGAAGAATTCGATTTAACTTCCTGTCACCCTAGGTGTCAGGGCAAGCATGTTTGTGGTGGGGAAGAAGGTCAGGAGGGACGCGGAGCATTGCAGTTGAGCTCCAGGGCTCTGCCACTGTCTTGCTGTGCAAACATTTACAAATTCCTTAGCGTCTCTGTGTCTGTTTCCTCATTTCTAAAACAGGGATGATTTAAACTACCTCAAGCTGGAGAGCGGATAAGTATCAACTGAGAAAATACTGATACTACTTGGCTCAGCATCCAGCAGGTCGTAGAGGTGACAATGTTCCAGTTTGGTTTTTTGGAAACGTCCTCCTTTCTTTCCATTGTCCTCTCTTCCTTCTCTCTCTGCTCCTCACTTAGATTTATAGGCTCTTGACTCATTTTCGTCGAGGTGGGTTTTCCAGACTGGGATACTGAGGCTCAGGGAAGGAAGCGGTTTTCCCAGCGTAACGTAGCGATCCGTGGAAGAGCCAGGGCTTCCGCCTGCCCGTCGTGCAGAAAACAGAGAGCGATGCTCCCGCCCAGTGTGTACTCACTCTGTGCTTGGAGCTCATATAGGCATGCAGCACTCACAGACACCCTGGAGTGCTGGGAGCCTACACACCCCCATTTGACAGTTGGTGAGACAGAGACTCAAGCACCTGAAGGGACTTTTCTATATAGACAGCCCTCTGTGCTCCCACTTTTCTGCATTTGGAAAGTGTGGTAAGGAAGTAAGCATACCTAAAACCAGCTGCAGTGTCGAGTAGGCTCATCTATGCAACCTGATTTCTCACTGTCTCCCAAAGGATGGGCATAACAACGTGAGATGATTGAGATGATTGGTTCCGTCCCTTCGGGATTGGACACCGGTTTCAAGAATTCCCTGAGGGACTAGCCTCTAATTTCAATATGTTAATGTGTGGAATCTAACGGCATATTTATTGCTTATGTAGATGCTAGTTATTTACATGGGAAACTGATTTATCTATTAGATAATTAGTAAACTTCAATAATTGCAAAAACCTTTTAGCAATCAGTTGACATTTAATTAACATACAATAACTGTCTTATTAAATCTACATTAAATGCCTATTGGAGTTAATTAAAACTCATACCTATGACTCCACATTCCTTGGAAATCCTCATTAAAGCCCACCAGTAAGAATGCAGATGGGAAAATTCCCCAGAAAGTGGCTTGTAATGGAGTTGCTTGAATGGGACTCAAACATTGATTCAGGGCCTACTATGTACTTAAAACAATGGCAAACAAGACAGGAATAGGCCTTGCCTTCAAGGAACATACAGTCTGGAGGGGCATGTGGAGATTAATCAAATAGTCAGAAGACAAAGTCTGCAACTCTAACAGGTGCCATGAGGGGCAGGTTGGCGTTGGGAAGAGCCCAGAGAGAGAATTTGAGCTGGCTGTGGGGGTCAAGGTGGCTGCTTGAGCTGAGTTCTGAAGGTTAAGCAGGAGATATCCAGGGAAAGAGAGATGAGAAGGTGCTCCAAGCAGAGGGAGCATCGTCTTCAAAGGCTCTGGGGAGGGGGGAGTGTGGTCAGAGGAGGGAGCAAAGAGGGCCATGGAGACAAGGAGTCTGGTCCTTTTCCTATAAGCAATGAGAAAGGCGAGTGTGTGTGTGTGTGTGTGTGTGTGTGTGTGTGTGTGTGCGCGCGCGCGCGCGTGCATGTTGATTGGATTTGTCTTTAGAGGTCATTCTGGCTGAGGCTAGGGGAATGGGTTGGAGGGGAACCCGATTAGATATGTGAAAACCAGTCCAGAGGCTATTGCCGTCGTCCATCTGAGGGATGCTAGTATCTTGGACAAGATGCTAGATGGTGGTGAGGACAGAGAGATGTTGAAACATTCAGCCCTCAACAGGAGCTGGAGATTGGAAGGGAGGGATCAAAGAGGACGTCTGCGACTCTGGCTTTCGGAGCTGGCTGGCTAGTGCCTGCCATTCACTGGGAGCAGGAACACTGGAAAAAGTCTAAATGTGGAATAAGGCCAGGGAGTCTCGGATATGAGGAGGGTGAGCTATCCAAGGAGAGATGTGAAATACACAGACACTATACAGGCCTTGAACTCAGAAGAAATGTTAGGGCTGAAGATTTAACAAATCCTCATGCAGGCCGCACTCCAGAGGTTCTGATTTAATGGTCTGAGCTGTAGGTGATTCCAATGTGCAGCCACGTTGAGAAGGGCCAGCCTAAGTAGAAGTAGAAAGCACAAACCATATAACCGGATGTCACTGTCCACTGCCTTGATCTGGTCATCTCCAGGGGTTCGAGTCCCCTCCACCAGAGCCCATTCTCATTTGCCTACATCTATGGGCTCACATTATTGTGGATGCTCTAAGGAATAACCATATCACCCTGTGACCAAGTGCTTACTGTGCTCCAGGCACTGTGTTGAATGCTTTGCTTCTGCTCTCTCATTGGATCTTCACACACACACACACACACACACACACACACACACACACACACACACACACACAAACTATGAGCTAGGTATTCTCTCTATTTTACAGACAAGGAGATGAAAGCTCTGAGAGGTGTGGTGTTGTGCCCACTGTCACACAGGGGGTATTGCGTGCATTTGAACCCAAATGCATTCGATCCCAAAGTCTTCATGGTCCATCACTATCATATACTGCCAGTTTCACCATAAAACTAGAAGGAGTTTCGTTAATGTGCCTGTATCATGGGACTAAGCCTGACGAGGGCTAAGGAAGGATCCGAGAATATGCCGTGTGTGTCTAAGGGAGAGCCCTGGTCCTCAGCAAGAAGCTCTTACTCTTTGCTGGAGACAGGAAAGTGATCCTCTCCCTTCCCTATAAGCTCTCTTGGTTTGGAGCCATAAAAAGCTAACAGAGAAGAGAGGATTAATATGTATCGAGAAGGTTGAGAAATTATTGCGACGGATCCCAAAGTCACACATGTATCATCAAACCTTGTTGATAAGCCAGCGCTTCTCAAAACATATTCCAAAATTAAATGGTGTTACTTGGGGGGGGGGGGGGGGGAAGGGGCATTTGTGGTCAAATAACTTTGGAAACTGCATGACTCCTCAGATCCTTTATGATGCTGCTATGAAACTCCAAAGGCGGGGAGAGTATGTAGTTTCCTAATCTTATTTAACCAAAGAATGCTCTTCTTTTTTTTTCTACAGAGAAGCTAGCTCAGAGTTTCTCAAAGTGTAAGCCCCCAAACCACCTGCATCCCAGAGCTGCCTGAGGGAATTCTTAAAAATGCAGACTTTGGTCCCCACCCAGACCCTCAGATCACCAGCAGCAGCTCTCCAGATGGGGCCCGAGAGACATGCCGTTTGATCAAGCATTCCAGTGCCACGAAGCTTTCATAGCCATGCTCTTAGAGGGACTAATGTTCTGAGAAATACACTTTGGGAAACGCTACTGTCGACTGAATATATAAACTTACTTCTATGGATTGCTATTTTAAAATTGGTATAGATGCTGTAATCAACAAAAATACAAATTTGCTTGAGTTGTTGCCAACCCCAGAGTTGTTCTTTATTAAACATTGATGTTCTTGGACAGGGGGCCCAAAAGTACAATACTCTGCTGTGTGGAGTCAGTGGGACATTTTGAATTTAACATGAATGTTCATGTCCCAAATATTGGCCTAGAATATGCAGAAAACCACCTAATACAGCGTTCCACATCTGAGCTCTGCACAGCCCGGGGATTCTGTATGTAGGGGCGTCATAAAAACCATGGAGGGCGGAGGGGAAAGGTAACGGCCCATCCTCAATCTGAACAGCTTTACTACTATGATCTGTTTAAATTTTGTTTGCAATCAGGGTCCAGCTGCTAAAAAAAAAAAACAAATGAAAAAAATTGCAGCCCGCTCATGCAGTTCCTTCACTTGTCAGAGGAGGGATGTGTGACCCAGAGAGGGAAAGAGACTTCTCTGTAGCTACCCAGCGGGCCAGGGGCAAAGCCTGAAGGAGCCTCGCTGGCCAGCACTTGGCCCCCATGACTGCGTAGTGTCAGGGCTGTTAAAATGCAGCCCACGGCCAGTGCGGCCAAAGTCATCTGGAAGTCAGAGCCCGACGCAGCCCGAGGAGAGCCTGCGTCGTCCTCCTTGGGGCTGACCTCCCTCCCTGGCCTCACTGCTCCTCTCCTTGCTGCCTTTTCCGAGCACCTAAGCATATGTATGAAGCGAAAATCAAACGCCTGCCTCGGACTTGACAGAACTGCTGAACTAAGAGCCATATAATGTCCTCTAGTGAAGGACATCACCTTGTCAAGATAAAGCTTGGTAAATGCTGCTCTACAGGAAGCTGGGCTTCCAGGGCCGGGATCATGTATATTCATGCGGGCTCCCAGCCTGCCCACTGCCCCACCCGCTCCCCTGCCAGCCTGCTGACCAGCCTGGGCAGCCCTGGAAGCAGCTTGGAGTCCAGCAGACAAGGTGCTTCCACTGCCCACCTTTTATTGGCACTGGGTGCTGATGGGGCTGATTGCTTGCCGTCGTGGATTTCAAACCCCAGATGCCCTTCACAAACCTCCTGTTAGTGTTCTCTGCACTGTCCGGCTTTGGGGGCTCAGCAGACTCCTAAGCATGGTGCTCAAGGCCCCTTGTGAGTGACCCTGGCCTCCTTCCTGGCATCTCCACGGACTCTGCCCAGGAACCACGAGCTCCTTTCTCCCCCAGCCATTACCGTCAGGCCATAGCCGTTCACAGAACTGCTTTTGCTCAGCACGGTCCCCTGCCTGGGACTCCTTTTCTGCTTCTCTGCTTGGTGAGCCCCATCGTATCGTTAAGGTCCAGTTCAAATGTCAGCCCTCCCCAAAGCATTCCCTGCCCCCCCCCCCAACTGATCAGTCACTCCCTCCTCTTGGCAACCAGACAGGATCCTGGCACACTCCTCCCCTCTCCCCTTTCCCACTGAGAGGTCTTGGAGGTGAGGGCAGCACCCCTAGAACCCAGTCTAGGGCCTGGCCCAGAGCAGGGATTCGTAAGAGTGAACTGATATTCGGGTTGCTATTCCTGTGTGTATTCGTTTACTCGGGCTGCTGCCACAACAAAGTACCACAGACTGGGGGGCTTCAACAACAGACATTTACTGTCTCACAATTCTGGGGGCTGGGAGTCTGAGATCAGGGTGTCGGCAGGGTTGGTTCTCTCTGAGACCTCCTTCCTTGGCTTGTCAATGGCTGTCTTCTCCCTGTCCTCACATGGTCTCCCTTCTGTGTGTGTCTGTGTCCAAATCTCGTCTTCTTATGAGGACACCAGTCATATTGGATTAGGGCCCACCCATATGACCTCATTGTACCTTAATCACCTCTTTGGAGATCCAATCTCTACATACAGCCACATTCTCACGTACAGGGATTTAGGACCTCAAAACATGACTTTTTGGGGGACCCAACTCAGCCTATAATACTGTGTAACAAAAGCACCAAACTTAGCAGCTTAAGGCAATGCTTATTTTCTGCTCGTGGATTCTGTGGGTCAGGATTTTAGACAGGCCACTGCAGGTGTGGCTTGTCTCTGCTCCATGATATCTGGGGCCTCGCCAGGACAACTGAAAAGCTGGGACCCAAATGCTCTGAGGCTCATTTGCTCACAAGTCTAGCACGTGGGCTGGAGTGCCTCCATGCGCCTTTTCTAGGTGGCTTGGCCCTCCCAGCATGGCAGGTTTGAGGAGTTGGGCTTCTTACTTGGTGGCTCAGGGCTCCAAGTGCAAATATTCTAGCGAGAAAGGTGGAACTGCATCACCTTTTAGGGCCCAGCCTTGGGCGTCGTACAGCCTCACGTCGCCTGTGCTGTGGGATGAAGCAGTGACCAGCCCACCCACATTCAAACGCAGGGAGATAAGGCTCCACCTATCTTTCGATGGGGCAGTGACAAGTCCGTGGTAAGAGCACGTGAGAGGTGGAACATTGCTGTGGCCATCTTTTTGGAAAGTGCAATCTAATGGAATTCAAAAGGATACCTTATAGTCACCATCATGGGACCTATTGAAGTTGGTTGCAATCAGGGGATACAATGCTGGTTCTCTGTTTTCCTTGGACCATTACTTTGCATATACACATGTTTTGGGGTTCAGCGTTTTTAATCTTGATGTTTATCCATTATAATGACCACACCTACCACCCGCTAGCTATGTAGCTCTGGAGGTCAACGAACAATTCCTTGCAGCGTACTCAACACAGGGTCTGAAGCGTGGGAAATACTTAGGGTTTTTGAGTTCCCTATGGGTTGAGCCTTTAGACTCATCTGTTTCTTTAACCAGCATACATTTCTCCAGTGCCTTCAGGGGGCCCAACACTATGTTTAGGGCCTCATCTATCACTTGTACAGTGAACAGGATTCATGGATTTTGTCATTCAACAAACACTATCATTGTTCAGTCATTCAACAAACGCTCTTATAGCATCTACCCCGGGGAAAGGAGAGGCCCTTGGCAGAGGTGGCCGCTCTCTAGCTAATGCTGTACTACAGATGCATCGGGCAGAATTCTAATAGCATCTGTGTGTTTCATTCTGCCCATTACGACACCATTATATTTTAAAGCTTGTCTTTCTAACTCTCCTATTTTTCTTCTAGACTGCACTCCAGCTATATGGCTCCAGTTTCTCTAACCATTAGGAAGGTATTATAGTTACTGGAGATTCATCTATCATTTTATGAGCCTCTTTCAAGAGCGGAAATAACAGGTTGTTTCAAGTGGGAAGCAATGGCTCACGAAGCCCCGTGAAACAGGCATCCTGCTCCCAGGGGATCAGCCAAGCAGTGTTTATCTTTGACACAATAAGCAAAAGATCAGAAATGATTACAACAAATGGCAGAGTAAACAGTCCATCTGCAGCAAAGGGCACCTGCCCAAATGCTGGAAATTGGATGCACATATAGCTGCCAATTCCAGACTGTGGCCCTAACGGCTCCATCGTACTGCTAAGGGATGTGGCGGGTGGCAGGGTGCAGTGTCACCCCATCCCTGCCCTAAACACCTTGGCAGGATGCATCCAAATATGACTGCCTTCAGGGGATCATGTCCCCTTAGGCTCAAGTCCAGCCTCCTTGACCTGGCTTCAAAAGCCCTTCATGACCTTGAGATTTCTCCACTTGATTCACTGCTTTATCCCCATAGCCTAGATCGATGTCTGGCATAGAGCAGACATTCGGTAAATATTTGTTGGCAGAGGGAATGACTGGTCTGTCCCCTGCTTACCTCTCCAGCTCCATCTCTTCCTTCCCTCTCCCTACAGTCTTCACTGAACTTCTTTTGGTTCCTAGAATACAGGATGCTTTGATTTTCCCTCCTTTGCACATTCTGTCTCCTCTGCTTGGAATGCTCTCTTCTGCCTCTTCCTGGTTAACTCCGTACCCCCAGTAGGTCTCAGCTTAGATGCCCCTTCTTCCAAGAAGCTTTCCCTGAGTCCAGTGCCCCCAGGCCCACTCACCCTAACGGCACGTTCTCTAGCACGTTCCTTCTCATAACCTCTTGTCAATGTTCCCCACTACTGTGTTTCCCCGAAAATAAGACTGGGTCTTATATTAATTTTTGCTCCAAAAGACGCATTAGGGCTGACGTTCAGGGGATGTCATCCTGAAACATCACGCTAGGGCTTATTTTCCAGTTAGGTCTTACTTTCGGGGAAACTCAGTAGGATGTAAGCTCTTTGAGGGCAGCAATGGTGTCTTGTTCACTGCCAAACACCAAAGACTCACGCTCCCCTTTGACAGTGTACCGTTGTTATAGGGAAGCAGCTGCTCAGCCCAAAACTGCGCTTCTCAACTTACCATCCATGTGACTACCTTTTTCTGTGGAATGCGAGTGGAAGTGATATGAGTTCCTTCTGGATTAAAGCAGTTAAGTAAGGGGCACTCAATCCTTCATACCCCCCTCTCTTCCCTCATTCTTCAATAAAATGCAAAGGAGCTATTGAAGGGCTCTGAGGAGACACTAGAGGGAAGCACCTGAGTTCCTGAGCTCCCCAGGATGACCAAAGGGAACACCTGCATCGGACTTTGCAGACAGAAGTGTGCAATTAAGTCTGAATATTTTAGGCCACGGAGAATTTGGGGATATTCATTATAGCAGCTAGCATTAATTGACTAATCTACAGCTTTGCCTCAACAAGTGCCTGTTAAAAGTAGTTTCCTGGACACACAGCCTCAGGCCATGTCTGTGTAGCCACCCAGACTCAGCAGTTTTCAGGAACCACCATCTGACTGTGGAGAGGAGTTTGGGAATCAGTTCACAGCATCATTAAAAGCATCAATTTGTTAGATTAAACGGACCGAGCCTTGTACCATTGGGCAACATAAAGATTCTCTGCATGTGTACAGAAATGGCATTATTCAATACAGGGCATCTTAATTAAAATAGGCAAATACTAGCTTTGACATAGCACATTAGATAGGGTAAGTGTTACTTTCTCACTCAACCCTTGTCCTATTACATCCTTTAGATTCCACCGCTAGCTTTCTCATCTATCCCCTCTCCACTGGCCAGCTATGGGTCAGTCCTTCTCGTCTCTCAACAGAACCACACAAGGGCCTCTGGCCTGGTCTCTTGTCCATGGCCAGATTTGGCCAACACTCACTTTCACCTGTGTTCACCATTACCCACATCACAGCCATATGGTTCTCCTAAAACCCAGAACTGACCTTTTTGTCCTGTTGCCTTCAAGGGAAGTGCACACTCCTGACCTAACATTCAAGGCCCTGCAAGGTATGATTCCTGCTTCTCTTTCCCATCTTATCTTCCATGAGTCTCCTTTATCCACACAATGTTTCAGAGAATCTAAGCCCTTCCTCTCCCATTTGTACCCTGGGAAGTTCTCTATCCAAGATTTTGCTCATGCTTTTCCTCCCATCAATGCATGGCCAGACCTCAAGGCTCCACCCAAATGCCACCTTTTCCCAAAAGCCTTCCTAGATTGTCCTCTGAAATCCCACAGCTTCTTACCTATGCCTCTGTTAGGACCTCTCAGCCTGCATGTCCTTGAAAGCAGAGCCTGAAGAACAGGCTTCTGTGTGTTTAATTTATTTGGAAGTGGTACTGGGGGGCACATGTGAGGGAGGATTCAGGGGAGTAAAATGAGGAAGGGGGGAAAGCCAATACAAGGACAGGTTGCCAAGCTGACCACCATCTGAGGCACTAAGAAATGAATCTTAGGGTTGTCTGCCTGGAGGAATGAAAGGTGGCCTCACAGGTACTAACCATCTCCCTTTCCATGTTGCACATGTGTATTCTGAGTGGGTTCCCTCTGATACCGCTCCCTCTGACTTCACAGAGGCCAGGGCAAGAAGAGAGAGGCATGTGTCACAGCCCGAGACCAGGCTCTGTCAGGCTGCACCTGCAAGGAGCTGGTCAAAGAGTGTGCAGAGCTGGTCACTCAGTGATGGCTGGAGTGACAGCAGTGCTGATATGTTTTAAAGTGTCACATGAGAGGTGTCTGACACATGGCTCTTCTCCCAGTCAACCTGCTGTTACAGATTTCTGTATATAGGGTTTTCTTTGTCTAATCTGGGGATTCTTTGAAGATAGGAACTGTATTTTATCTCCAATACCCAGCACGAGTAATATATATATATATATATATATATATATATATATATATATATATATATATATCGTAGGGTTCAAATATGCTGAATGACTGAGTGAAAGCGTTCAAATGCTTGTTTTTCACTGCATGGGAAAAATATATAACATACCCAAAGGAAATCCTCCTTCAGTGTGAATTATGAAAGAGTGGGGAGTGGGGTAGCTATATCCAGTGAAAACCTTGAACAAAAATAAAATAATAATAATAATAAGGCTAATAATAATAACAACAGCTAATATTTACTTGGTGCTTTCTACATGCCAGGTGGTTTAAGGGCTCTGTATATGAGCTTATTTAATCCTCATAACAGCTCAATAAAGTATTATCATTATTATTCCCATTTTATAGATGGAGAAATGGAGGCAGAGAAAGGTGAAAAACTTGCTCAAGGTCCCATGATCGTGGGCAGTAGGGCTGGGATTTGGGCCTGGGTAGTGGACTGATGCCCACAACTGGGTGCGTATCTCCCATATGGTATGGCAGGAAATACCCAGTATAGGGTTGGAGGGCTGCCTGGGACATCCTTACCCCTCAGACCCTGAAAGCTGGCATGGCAGGGGATTTGTTAGACTTTGTTTTTGCTAAGCTTCTGCTAAAAGTCTGCAAAGATATGTAACATTCTTATTAGCTTCTGTCTATGCCCATAAGGGAGGGATAAAATGTGGAATTTTACCTTCTAATTGTTTTTCTCACTCTCTCCTTCTTTTCTTGCAAACCAGTAAGGAAAAGACCATGCTGATTTGAATAACAGGCAAAGGATTTTCACTGAAGAAGAAATACAAATAATCAATAATCAATAAGGAAATAAAAAAATTACTTATAAACAAAGAAACAACTTAAAACGTTAATAGGCCCCGCCCCCACCCAACGAAAACAGATATCTTATTTTCTTATTGAGTGATTGCAGCCTGTGTTGGCCAAGTCCCGGGGAAACAGGTTCTCCCGTTCTCTGTTGGTGACTCTTTCCAGGGGTAATTTGGCAATATGTAACAGAAGTCTTAAAAGTTTGCACATGCTTTGATCCAGCAGTTCCTTCTGGAACAGATCCTAAAGAAACAGTCAAGGATGTACACGAGAGTTAATTATAAATGCATTTACCAAAACATTGTTGATGGCAGCGAAAAAGTAAAAGGAACTTAAACGTCTGACAATCAGGCTGGTTACATATCATAGTGGATTAGTAAGCAATCATTAAAAATGATGTTGCAAAATAATATTTAATGGCATGGAAAGATGTACACGATAAAGTGTTAAGTGAGAAAAAGTGCGTTACAAAATGAGGTGATAAGACATGTATATAAACAACTCAAACATGAGTGATCAGAAGGCCTCCACTCAGCTTAGCGGTGGATAAAAAAGCAGACTCTGGAACCAGATCGTCTGGATTAAAAGCCCAGCTTTGCCAAAAACTATCTGTGTGAGCTCAGATTAGTGCCTCAACCTCTCTGTGCCTTAGTTTCCTCGTCTGTAAAATGGGGATTCATAATAGCACCTACCTAAACAAGTCAGTGTATGTAAAGTGCTTAGGTGTGTGTCTGGCACCTAGTAAGCAAGATGTGAGAGTTTGTTAAAACAAAATTTTCACTGTTCTATCAGAACAGAAAGAGACAACTGTGGAGAGAGAAGTTTATCCCCTTGAAGGAGATGGGGCCAGCCTCAGAGAGGCAGCGGTACTTATTTGGGTCTTGAATGATGTGAAGGGCTTCTACAAGTGGGGAAGGAGCAGGTTGAAGGCCTTCCTTCCCCAGCTCTACCTAAGAGGCCAGCTATGCTGCTTCCCCTGAAGAGAGGCTGGGAGGATACTCTCCACCGAGCCACACTGGGCCTCGGGAAGCACATGGCTTACCACTGGGAGCTACTGTCTTGTGTCCTCTCTTCGTGCACGGCATTTCCAGTTTTGGTGAATAGAGCAGGCTTGCCAGGCAAGTTTTAGGACGAAAGGTTAAGCCTTTTTAAAAGAAATATACAATGCTTTTTAAGGAGGTGATTTTTTTTAAAGGAGGGCGCAGATCACAGTGGCCTATGTGGGTATCCAACCAGCAACCTTGGTGTTATTAGCACCACACTCTAACCAACTGAGCTAACCGGCCACCCCCAAGAGGTGAATTTTATTAAGTAGTTATGTTTTTACAAAAGGCTCTGCTGAGCCAAAGTTTTGGAAAAACGTTTACTTACGGAATTCTTGGATTTCTGATCCTGAAGTGACCATTTAAACCATGCAGTTGATAGACAGAGAGATGATTACAAGAGACTGGAAATTTCTACTCACGTGGTCATGATAGAACTAGGGCCAGGGTTGAATGGTTGGAACTTGCAGTTGAGTAAGTGAGGGCAAAGCTACAACCCTGGTCCTGGAATCCTGGGCGCTAAGAGAAGGCAGATTTTTGGCTCAATAGGTGTATGGCTTTTAACAGGCAAACCTGTTCAGAACTAACGTGGGCTGCCTTAAGGCAGTGAGCTCCCCATTACCAGGGGCATGTAAGCCAAGACTGGAGGATTCTTGGGAAATGGTGCAGCTAGATTAATTGACTTCTGAGTTTTCTTTCAACTCTGAGATTCCACTGTGCTATGATCTTTGAACTTCCTTATTTTTAAACTAATCATTTTAACAAAATATTTCAAATAGGCACAAATGAAGGTAAAAGCAATGTAGGAGACACTCATATCAACACCGAGATTTAAGAGATTAACATTTTGTTGTAGCCCACTTTTCTTTTTCTAAGGAAGAAAAATTACAGATATAGTTAAAGTCCACTTTTTCTGTCCTCCCCAAAGTGACAGTTAGCTTAAAGTTTTTTTTTAAAAAACACTCCATACCAGTATTATACATTTAATGCATATATATGTAAATGTAAGCAATGTGTGGTATTGCTTTCTGTGTTCTGAAAATTACCATCAATTACATGATACTGACTGTGTCCTTTTGCACCTGCTGTTTTTCATTTAATGTTATGTTTTTGAGACTTAACCGTGTTCATGCATGACATTTTAATTCATTTATTTCAACAGCTGTATAGTAGTCCGTTGTATGAATGAAATGCACTTGATCTGTTTGTTCTCCATTCACGGACTATTTAGATTGCTTACTAATTTTTGTTCTATCAAAATATACAAAGCTGGAATTGCTGGGTCATAGTATGTGCACCTCTTCAACTTTACCAGATGTGAACAATTTACTCTTTAAAGTGGTGTGACCATTTATAGCTTCACCAACAGTGAAAGAGTTCCTTACCCTCCAAAACGTGTGGTGTTATCAGCCATTTTAACTTTTGCCAATCTGATAAGCATAAACAGTTATCTCAGGGTTGCTTCCATTTACTTTTCTTTCTCTTTTCCACGTCTCTTCCTCCCCCACCATATTACACTTACTTGAACCTCCAGACATCTTTGTCTGCTCTTGACTTTAAAAGAAATACTTCCAACATTTCACCATTATGTATGATATTTGTTGTTGGTTTTGGGAGAGAACTTATTGGGTTAAGGTGTCTTCCAAGCTTGTTAAGAGGTTTTTTTAAAATCACGAGTTAGTGTTGCTGAATTTTATCCAATGCTTTTTCTAAATCGATTGAGATGATCACATGATTTTCCTACTTTAATTTGTTAATTAGGTGAATTAAAAGGGCAGATTTTCTTTTCTTTTTGCTTCGGTTCCTTTTAAACAAGTATTTCAGATACAATTGAAGCTCTGTATGCTTCCCTCCCCTCCCTCAAGGCAAATACCACCCCAAATTCAGTGTTTATCATTCTCATGCATATTTTCATACTATTGCTACATATGTATGTATCATAAACAATATGTGGTGTTGTTTTGCATGTTTTCAAAGTTTATATAAATGGTGTCTTACTATGCATATTCTACAATTTGCTTTTCTATTTTGATACTTGAAGTTCTAGTTCATTCTAGTTGCTATATGACATTGCATTGTGTTACAATGGAACATAATTGTGTTACTACAATTTATTTATTCCTTCTTTTGCTTACCGTGTTTCCCAGAAAATAAGACCTAGCCAGACGATTAGCTGTAATGCATCTTTTGGAGCAAAAATTAATATAAGACCCGGTCTTATTGTACTATAATATAAGACCCGGTTAATGTAATGTAATATGATATGATATGATATGATATGATATGATATAATATAATATAATATAATATAATATAATACTGGGTCTTATGCTAATTTTTTCTCCACAAGACGCATTAGAGCTGATTGTGCAGCTAGGTCTTATTTTCGGGGAAACAGGGTAGGAACACTAAAGTTGTTTCCAGTTTTTAGCTATGAAAACGATGGCATGGATAAATCTTCTTATAAAGATTCCTTCTGCATAGTGCACAGCTGTCTTGTTGGGCCATAGGATATGCTCTTTTTCAAAGTTATTAAATATGGCCAAATTGCTCCCCAAAGCATGCTCCCAGAAGTATAAGTAGAGATCTGTTTTCCATATCCTCACTGACACTTCGTATTTGTCAGGCATTTAAATGTTTGCTCTCCGATGGCTATAAAATGGTATTTCATCATTGTTTTAATTTGAATTTCCCCAATTTACTAATGAGAATGAGAATCGTATACAATGTATTTTTTACTACATTGCTGTTCGTATCTTTTGCCCCATTTTTCTTACTGATTTGAAGATATTTGTGTGTATATGTGAGACTCAAGAAGTAAAAAGTTGCCAGCTCCAGAAATCCCTGTGTCCCTTCTCAATATTATTTACTTCTCTCCTGGATGGAACCACTGTCTTGATTTTTATTTATCAGATTCTTGCTTTTTAAATGTAGTTTAGCCACTTATGTAGGCGTCCCTAAACACTATGGGTTAGCTTTTTCCTGCTTTTGAGCTTTATATAAGTGAAATCATTTTGTAGTTTTTCTTTTGTCTTGTTTCTTTGACTCAATGTATGTTTGTAAAATTAACTTTTGTGATGTGTAGCTATAGTTCCTCATTTTCACTGCTGATAGTATTTTATCGAATAAACAGTCCACAATTTATTTATCCATCCTACTGTTAATTTTTTTCCCCTCCAGTTTTTGAACACTTCAAACAATATCACCGCAAACATTTTTGTACAAATCTCCTGAAGCACCTGTTCTTGAGTTTCTCCAGGGACTATTCCTACAAGAGAATTTCTCAATTACCAGGTATGCATATCTCCGGTTTTATTATATAGAGTGCTAAACTATTTTCGAAAGTTGTAGCTTGTCTTTCACTTTGCTCATGATAGCTATTATTGAGCAAAGTTTTTACTTAAAAAGCAGTTAAATTTATCAATGTTTATCTTCTCTTATAGTGCCTTGTTTAAGAAATCATTCTCTACCCTGAAGACATTTTCCTATTTTTCCCCAAATATTTAAAAGTCTTGCCTTTTCTATTTAGGTTTTTAATCTCCCCAGAAATAATTTTTACATATGATGAAAACGTAGGCATCTAGTTTTACTTTTTTCAATAAAATGTCCAATTTTCTCAGTGCCTTTTATCGAAGAATTTATTTGTTGCCTACTGATTTGTGACATCACTCTGTTACATATCAAATGTCCATTTAAGGACAGATCTTTGTTTTTTCTTCTCTGAGATCCACATTTTATTTATTTATTTATTTATTTATTTATTTATTTATTTATTTATTAGTTTCAGGTGTACAAAACAATGTAATAGCTAGACATTTATCATTTATATCCCTCACAAAATGATAACCTCCCTCTCCCCATCTACTACCCCTCTGACATCGCATACAGCTGTTACATTTCCACTGTCTCTATTCCTAATGCTGTACTCCACTTCTTGTGACCATATATATATATATATATTGTAGTTGACATTCATTATTGTTCAGCTTCAGCTTCAGGTGTACAGTGCAGTGATCTGGCATCTACACCATCCCTGAGGTGGTCTCCCTAACGAGACAAGTGTCCATCGGATACCCTACAAAATCTTTACATCATTGTTGATTACATTCCCCAAACTGACTTTCATATCCCCGTGGCAATCTTGTGGTTACCGATTGTACTTTCTAATCCCCTCACCTTCTCCCTCATTCCCCCTGCCCCCTCCCCATCTAGCAACCCTCAGTTTTTCCTCTATATCTCTGAGACTGTTAAGGATAGATCTTTTATTGAGAAGAGTTTACTTTTGTTTACTACTTTATGTTTTTTAACGGTTTGATTTATTCAGGCAATTTAGCTAATTACCATAGCTGATTTTGGTAATTCTTATTTCCTAGAAATATAAAATTTCTTCGGGTTTTCAAATTTAAAAACATAAAGCTGAATGTATTCTATTATGATTGTTTTAAAATCTCTATTTTAGTCCTAATTTTGGATATTTATGCCTTTTTTCTTTGTTCTCTTTTTCAGTCTGTTGACAGCCTATTTTATTAGTTTTTCCCAAAAAGAGAAATAGTTTTTGTCTTGTGGATCCTTTCTATTGTTTTCATTTTATTTAATTAATTTCTACTCTTAATTTTAATATTTCCTTTCTTGTATCTCATTTCTGTTTATGAACATTTTATTGGTTCTTGAGTTGAGCAACGGTCATTTATTTTCTCTGGTTTTAAATGTCTTAATCAGTGCATTTGCAGTTACAAATTATTTTCTAAGTACTCTTCTAACTACATAGTTTTAATATGCAACCTTTAATGTCAGTCCATGCTAAATATTTTGTAATTTTTATTGTTTTGTCTTCTTTCACAATGAGTTATTTAAGAATGCATTTTAAAGTTTTCAACATGTTTATTTTGTTTTGAATTAACTTTTATGGTTGCTTTCTAATTTAGTTTTATCGCCACAAGTAAAAATTGTCTTGTAATATCTTTATTCAGTTTTGGAATTACGGTAATACTGGCCTCATAGAATGAGTTGGGAAGTGGTCCTTCAGCTTCTGTGTTTTGGAGGACGCTGTAGAGAATTGATATAGTTTCTTTCATTAATGTTTGGTAGAATTTAGCAATGAAACCATCTGAGCCGGGTGTTTTCTTTTTTGGAAAGATATTGAGTATTGATTTAATTTCTTTAGTGGATGTAAGTTTATTCAGATTATTTTTTGTGAGCTTTGGTAATTTGTTTTTCAAAGAATATGTTCATTTCATCTAAGTTATCAAGTTTGTGGGTGTAGAGTTGCTCATAGAATTTTTTTATTATTCTTTTGATGTCAGTGAGATCAGTAGTGATGACTTTTCTTTCATTTCTACCGTGTTTCCCTGAAAATAAGACTTGATCTTATATTAAGTTTTGCTCCAAAAGACACATTAGGGCTGATGTTCAGGGGATGTCATCTGAAAAATCATGCTAGGGCTTATTTTCTGGTTATGTCTTATTTTCCTGGCAACACTGCAATATTGGTAATTTGTGTCTTCTCTCTTTCTTTCTTGGTCAGCCTGGCTAGAGATTTACCATTGTTCTTTGTTCTCATTATTTAAGTTTGTATTTCTTAATCGTAAATGAGCATACATTAATATAGTTACAAGCCATTTATATTTCATTTTTCCTGAAAACACTAAATTTTTGAAAAATTTTCTCCAGCTTTATTGAGGTATGATTGACCAATAAGCATTGTTTATATTTAAGATGTACAATGTGATGTTTTGATATATGTATATATTATGAAATGATTACCACAATCAAGCTATTTAACATAGCCATCACCTTACATAGTTGCCATTTGTGTGTGTGTGTGGTGGTGAGAACACTTATGATCTACCCTTTTAGCAAACTTCAAGTATACAGTACGTTAACTATAGTCACCATGCTGTACATTAGGTCTCCAGAACTTATTCATTTTATAACTAAAAGTTTGTACACTTTGGTCAACATCTCCCCTTTTCCCTCACTCCCCACTTCTATTCTCTGTTACTCGAGTTTGAATTTAAAAAAATTTTAAGATTCCACATGTAAGTGGGATCACGCAATATTTGTCTTTCTGTATCTGGCTATTTCACTTAGTAGAACGTTCTTCTGTTTCATCCATGTTGTCACAAATGGCAGGATTTTCTTCTTTTTTAAGGCTAAATAATATTCATATATATGAATATTCATATGTATACATATATGGTATATATATGTATATATCTTACATTTTCTTTATCCATTCATCTGTCAATGAGCACTTAGGTTATTTCCATATCTTGGCTATTGTGAATAATGCTGTAATGAACAAGGGAGGGCAGATATCTCTTTGAGATAGTGATTTTCTTTCTTTCGGATATATACCCATAAGTGGGATTGCTAGATCATAAAATTTTTAATTTTATGAGAAAACTCCATACTATTTACCATAGTGGCTATAGCCGTTTACATTCCCACCAATGGCATAGAGGGTTCCCTTTTACTCACATCTTCGCCAACACTTTTTATCATTTGACTTTTTGATAATAACCATTCTAATAGGTGTGAGGTGATACCTCATGCGGTTTTGATTTGTATTTCCATAATGATTGGTGATGTTGAGCATGTTTTTATATACTTATCAGCCATTTGCATGTTTTCTTTAGAAAAATGTCTATGCAGGTCCTATGCCCATTTTTAAATCAGGTTATTTTATTTTGATATTGAGTTGTATATGCTCTTTACATTTTTTGGATATTAATCCCTTATTGGATGTATGCTTTGCAAATATTTTCTTCCATTCTATAAGGTGCCTTTTCATTTTGTTTATTCTTTTTCCTTTGCTGTGCAGAAAGTTTTTAGTTTGATGTAGTCCACTTGTTTATTTTTGCTTTTGTTGCCCATGTTTCTGGTGTCCAATCCAAAAAATCATTGCCAAGACCAATGGGAAGGAGATTTTTCCTCTGTGTCTTCTAGGAATTTTATAGTTTCAGGACTTATGTTTATGTCTTTAATTTATTTTTGAGTAGATTTTTGTGTATGGTGTAAGATAACGGTTCAGTTTTATTCTTTTGCATGTGGACATCCAGTTTTCCGAACACTATTTATTGAAGAGTCTAGCCTTTCTCCACTGTGTGTTCTTGGAGACTTGTTGAAAATTAGTTGACCATATATATGCCTGGGTTTATTTCTGGGTTCTTTATTCTGTTCCTTTAGTCTGTAGGTCTGTTTTTATGCCAGCAACATACTGTTTGGGTTACTAAATTTGTAATATAATTTGAAATCAGGAAGTGTAATGCCCCCAGCTTTGTTCTTACTCAAAATTGCTTTAGCTATTCAGGGTCTTTTGTGGTTTCATACAAATTTTAGTTGTTTTTTTTCTACTTCTGTGAAAAATGCCATTGGAATTTTGGTAGGGATTGCATTAAATCTATAGATTGCTTTGGAAAGAATGAATACTTTAAGAAAATTAATTATTTTAATCCATCAACACATCTTTCCATTTATTTGTGTCTTCTTCAGTTTCTTTCATCAGTGTTTTTTAGTTTTCAGTGTACAGATCTTTCACCTCCTTGGTTACATTTATTCCTAAGTATTTTATTCTTTTTGATGCCAGTATAAACGGAAATGTTTTCTTAATTTCTTTTTCAGATAGTTCATTGTTAGTATATAGAAACACAACTGATTTTTGTATGCTGATTTTATATCCTGCAACTTTACTGAATTCTTTTTTTTTTTTTAGTTTTAACAGTTGTGTGTGTGTGTGTGTGTGTGTGTGTATGTGTATGTGTAGAGTCTTTAGAATTTCCTATATATAAGACCATGTTATCTGCAAACAGATACAATTTATTTCTCCCTTCCTGATCTGGATGCAGAGCTTCATCAATTTTAATGATTTTTATTCTCCCAAAGAAGTAGCTTTTGGTTTTGTTAGTTTTCTCTATTTTCCTGTTTTCAATTTCACTGATTTCTGCTCTAATTATCACTTCTTCTCTTATGCTTGCTTCAGGTTTAAATTGCTCTTCTTTTTCTAATTTTCTAAGGTGGAAGTTTAGGTTGTTGATTTTTAGATCCCTCTTTTATTCTAATATATGCATTTAATGCTATAAGTTTCCCTCTAAGCACTGTTTTCACTGCATTCCACAAATTTTGACGAGTTATATTTTTATTCAGTTCAAAATATTTTCAAATTTCTCTTGAGATTTCTTTTTTGACCCATGTGTTGTTTAGAAATGTATTGTTTAATCTCCAAGTATTTGGGGGATTTTCTACCTATCTTTCTGTTACTGATTTCTAGTTTAATTCCATTGTCATCTGATAGTAGACATTGTATGGTTTCTATTCTCTTAGACTTGTTAAGTTTTGTTTTATGGCCCAGGATGTGGTCTATGTTGGTGAGTGTTCATGTGAGCTTGAGAGGAATGTGTGTTCTTCTGTTGTTGGATGAAGTAATCAATAGATGTCAATTATATTCAGTTGATTGATGGTGGTGTTGAGTTCAACTGATTTTCTGTCTGCTTGATCTGTCAGTGACTAAAAGAGGGGTGTTGAAGGCTCCGACTATAATAGTGGATTTGTCTATTTCTCCTTGCAGTTCTATTGGTTTTTGTCTCACATATTTTGATGTACTGTTATTAGGTGTATACATGTTAAGGACTCTTATGTCTTGTCTGGTTTTAATTGAGCATTTTATATGATTTCATTTTCTCTTCTCTCAGCATATCAATTATACTTCTTTTAAAAAGATTTTAATGGTTTCCCTAGAGTTTGCAATATACATTTACAAGTAGTCTAAGCCCAGTCTCAACTAACTCTATACTGCTTCACAGGTAGGAAAAGTACCTTATGATAGGGTATTCCCAATTCTTCCTTCCAGTCCCTTTTTATATTACTATCATTTCATTTCACTTACCCATATACTACAATCACCTAATAGATTGTTACTGTTATTATTTTTTATAAATAGTAATAATCTATTAGATCAATTAACAAGATAAATAAAATATTTATTTTACCATCATTTATTCCTGCTTTGATGATCTCTTTCCCTACACAGATCCAAATTTCTGACCTACAGATTTTTTTCTCTCCTTGAAAGCCTCGTTTAAATATTTCGTGCAGAGCAGGTATACTGGTGATGAATAGGCCTTTAGTATGAGGTTTTACATTAATGTGACTAGGAGTTGGGCTGTGTTTAATGTTAGCTGTAGCTGCAGGTGTCAAAGGTTTTAGTTTCCTCTAGTATCCTTGTTTTTGGTCTTACTTGTTGTCTTTGGGTTTCCCTAAAAACTCCTTCTTAAATAGAGCCTGAGTCTTACAGTTGTTTCAGCTGTAATTCACTGTTATTATATTGGAGCCCTATTGCTGTGGTGGTGAGGTGTGGGGGAGGAGAAGAATTCTATAATCCTGTGATTAAGTCCCAGTCTTTAGTGCACCTGTGTCCCTTATCCGTGACCTTCACAAGTGTTTCTTACCTTTTTTCCCCCTTTACATGAGACGGGAAAGCTAGAGGGGGCTGGAATTAGATAAGTTCCTTTCCCCCACATCAGATAAACGTCTGGTAAAGTCTTTCCCTTAAATATACCTTTGTTAAAGAGAATGCTCTGGGCATTATCTCAAAGTGGTGACTTTTCCTTACCCTCTAATAGAAACATGAATTTTTTCCCCTTGACTTTTCACCATGACAACTTGTTGGGGTTCCTGGAGGTAAAACACACAAAAATACAAAGCCCCCTATGACTACGGCTCTGGCTCACACTATTTTACACTTCACTTCCAGCAATTCATCAAAATTACTGTTTAAATGTTCCTACCATTTATGGCTCTAGTAGCTTTTGCTCCAAGTTAGTTGATGTTAGCTCTAATTCTTTGTATTCCCCTGTCTTTCCATATTTCAGAGCAGTAGTTTGCCCTTTGCCTTTAATTTTCTAATGGGTCCAAGAGATGTCATTGATTTTCAGTTTGTTTAGCCTTTTTGCTGTTGTTGTAAGTATGGGAGGTCTAACTTTAGTTGGAGATGAAACTGCAAGTCTCTAATAGTTCTTTAATGAGTTAGGAAACTCATAGTGTTTGTATGTCTGAAAAGTTGTGTTTCCCCTTACTTTGAATGATCATTTATCTGGGTATAAAATTCAAGATTGCCAGCTATTTTCCTTTAACACTTCAAAGCTGCTATTTTACTATCTTCTTGCCATATATTGATGCTGCTGAAAATTTTGCTGTCACTATAGGCATCATTCCTCTGTAAATTATTTGTCTTTTCTTTTGGTAGTTGCAAGATTTTATTTTTTTTTCTTAATACTGTACAGGCTTTCTATGATATGTGTCTAGGTGGAGAACTATCTTCTGGGTTGATATTTGAAGCACAAGGAGCAATCTAGCAATACGGGGTGATATGAGAGAGATTCCCAACAGAAGAAATAGCATATGCAAAAGCCTCAGGGTGAAGTCAAGATGCCATTTAAAGCACGGAATGAGATGGAGAAGATAACATTCACCCAGGAAATTGGAGAGTCAAGGCTAGAAAGCTAAGGAGAGTGGAGGGAGTTGAGGCTAGAAGGCTACACAGGGCACAGGTCCTGTAAGATGCTATGAGTAATGTGAAGATGTATGGGTACTGGGGAGCCACTGAAGACATATAAGCAAAGGAGTGACATGAATAGATTTTATTTTCTGAAATACTCTTTGGGCGGCTGTAGATGGTTGAAATGACAAAAACTTACTAATGATAGAGATATGGGGTGGGGTTGAAATAGTGAGGGAGAAGCAGGAGTCAAAAGTGACTTCCAGATTTTAAGCTTAGGTGACTAGATGAGTGGTGAAGCCATTGATCAAGATAAGGATCAGAGGAGGCAAATCAGATTTTGATGAGGATTACTTCATTTTTGTGGTGATGACCTGTAGGACATCCAAGTGAAGATATACTTAGAAAGCTGAATTTATGGGTTGGAGCTCAGAAGGACAATCTGGGCTAGAGATTTAGATTTGGAAATCATCTATTTATATAGATCTGTAATTTTCAACATTGATGGTGGTGAGATATTTATCAGAACTTGGGAGAATCTTTTAAAATGTCTACTACACATCTTGGAGTCTGATATCTACTTCAATACCCCTTAGGAGATATTTTTCTCTCCCATTTCCCCAATTCCCAATTTAAAGGTATTGTCCTGTGAAGCCACCACTCCTGATGGGTCTTTGGCTGTGTCAGGGCAGAAGAAAAGTGGATGAGATGGTGAGAAAGAATGTTTGTCAAGGCAGAGTGTACAGAATGAGCAGAATAACCCAGGGCAACACTATGAGGAAATCTATGTTTAGATTTCCACACACTGTTTAGTGGCACTCTGACCATATAAAGTGGGGGCCAGGTATAGCCTCAGGAGCCATCCAGCAGAGGTTATTTGCAGTCTCTACCCACAGAGCTGAAGAGGGTAAGACTCAACTCTTACAGACTTTGAGCCAATCCTGAACAAGGATAGGAGGAATAACTGGCCTTATCCCACCAGCAAATGAGTCCGGATTTAGTTTTGCTCCCATTGACTTCTGTTCCAAACATTTATTGATTTACTCCCTATGGTAGGTTGATTACATCAGTAGCCCCCAATTACTACTGGTCTCTCTGTATCCAAATCCTTTGCCCTGTAACTTTGGAGTCCCCTCCTATTCTTACTCTCGGCTTGGCTACATGACATGCTAAGGCCAATGTGATGTTTGCAAATGTGATAGAGGCAGAGACTGGAAAAGTGCTTATTGGTTTCCACATCCTCTCTTGTACCTCTGCCTTCCCTGTGACAACCAGATTAGCTCTCTCTTGGATCTCTGTACAAAACTAGCTCTCTTGTCTTAATTTCTCTCATCTCTCTTGTCTTGACTCCAGCTGCTGACATGAGAAGATCAGTTAAGCCTGGCCCAGATTGGCAGAAAGTAGAAAACCTAGCTGACCTACAGACTTATGAATAATAATAAACGGTTGTTGTTTAAAGCTATTATGTTTTTGGGACACTTTGTTACCCAGCAGAACTAACTGATACAGAAATAGTGGCTAACTGATGCCCAGTCATTCAACAAAGTTTTGTGAAGCACCTACTTTGCTCCCATGGGCTTGTGGAAAGCTTTGCAAAGCCTTATCTTACCTGCCACCATACTGGTTCTGTTGGCATGACCAATCTTCTATCTCTGTGTCCTTGTCAAGAACTTCATATCACTACTGGGATATGAGCTTCCCTAAGGCCCCACTCGCTTGGCTGGGCCCTGACACCTTCTAAGTTCTTTCAGCACTTTCACTATCCTGGGTTCCTTCTTTGAATGGATGAATCACTTGGAAACACTCTACTTCATCTAGAGCATTTATTATCACCTAGCTGTTCACTGCTTTGCTTACCTGGTCATATTGGACCCACCTGGGTATGGACACTCAAGTATGCACCTGTTCATTGCCTTTCTGTGGACACTGCATTAACAATTGGATGAAAAATTATCCTGTGTAAGGTTTTCCTCCCTGTATCAATTTGCCAGGGCTGCCAAGAAAGGACCACAGACTGGGTGACTTAAACAACAGAAATTAATTTTCTCACAATTCTGGAGGCTAAAATTTCAAGATCAAGATGTTGAAAGGATTGGTTTTCTCTGAGGTCTCTCTCCTCAGCTTGTAGATGGCTGTCTTCTCCCTGTGTCTTCACATGGTTTTCTATCAGTATGTGTCTGTGTCCAAATTTCCTCTTCTTGTAAGGACACCAATCGTATTGGATTCAAGCCCACACTAATGACCTTATTTTAGCTTAGTTACTTCTGTAGAGACCCTATCTCCAAATACAGTCGCATTTTGAAGTACTGGGGATTAGGACTTCAACATATGAATTGGGGCGGGGGGCAGACACAATTCTCCCTGTAACACCTGTCATACTCAACGCTAACTTTCATTGTTTCCCTCTGGCCTATGTGTTTGAGGTCTGAGTTTGCTAGGCTTTCAAGCCACTTGAGTTGTGACAGTTGAGCTCACATGCATGTTGTCTCCCACATAGTCTCTTGGTCATTGCAATTTTGATGTGATAATGCCAGTTTTCTTCTCTTCCCATCATTGGTACCTAATTGGCTGTCATACATTTTAGCAACAGTAGCTGTGGTCACAGTAGCTGAAGGCTCAAGTGATGCCACTTGCTTGCCAAAAAGAAAAGGCATAAGAGAAGGATGTAAACTGATGAGACTTAGCCCACAGAGGTACTCCACTGGGGTTCCTTGTCCTGGATGCACTAGCTGCTCTTCCTGATGTCAGCCTGTTAAAAGCGTGTGTGTTTGGAGGTGGTGCTGTAGGGAAAGCGGGGCCCACATTGGTCCCCAAGGAACCAGAGAGTTCTCTGATAAGAAGCAGCCAACACCCAGGAGGAGGCCAACATCAGAAAGGGCTTTGGAATGAAGCAGACTACGTTAGATCCTGACTCCACCATTTCCTAGTTATGACCTCGGGCAAGCCATTCAACCTCACTGAACCCGGTTCCTAATCTGTAAAACAGAGAGTACCCCCTACCTCACAGAGCTGTCATAAGGGTCAGTAGAGCCAGGCACTTTGCCTGGCCTTCATCAGTTACCCTTAGGTGTGGTGACTGAACAGTGAATGACTCCAAGTTGGAAAGGTAGGAGAGGCCCCTGGAACTTTTGGGGGATACTGACATCTCATGGAATAGTTGAATAATGTTAGTCTGAATACCTGTCCAGAATTTTCTCTGTCTTTAAGCTCCCTTCTATGTGCATGTACCTTTGTGCTCACACATGGATACACAAGATGCATAATGGACAAGTAAGCACCATCCACAGGCCTGTGGACACACACAGACACACACACACACACACACACACACACACACACACGACTACACAGACACACACATCCAGGCACATAGGAACTCATACAGCTCCAGGATGCCCCTCTACTACAGACAGACACACATACACAAGTGTGCACATGCAAACACACACACTCCTAGTTCACGGTGGCTGTTTCCCTCCATAAAATGGGACTCTGAATTCATCACAATATGCTTATGTACATAAATATATGTAATGGAGACCATAATGTGTATCTAAATATTGGAGACCATATATTGCGTTCTCCTCCTCACTATATCTAAAATTAAATACTAAGGGGGGAAAACCCAAGCGGAGAATAGGAAGCCATACATACAGATTGCAATCACCACCCAATGTTGCTGGTGGAAAGAAATGGATGTTGAGCATTGAATGTTAAAAATTGTGTTGAATTAGATAAGAAAATCCCATGTAGACTTTGTTAATGATTCATAATCAGCTAATAAGCTCATCTTGAGGAGAATAATGATCCGCAGACCTGTTGGCTCGTTTATCACTGTGTTTTACAACATTGGCAAAGAAACTAATTAAATCCCCGCATCATTACAGAGAATCCTTTTTAATAGAGATACAATGATGCACTAGAGGCTACAGATTACACTGCAAATTGTACCAAGAGATTTTGGACAGCGGGTTTTAATTAACATGTGAGCCAGAAGCAGCTCGCTTAAATAATAACCAGCGCTGGAACCATCTGCAAGGAGGAGCCAGCAGGTTGGAAGAGGCAGGGACTGAGTGGGGCCCGGGAGGCAAGGGGAATGTTGGCTGGGGCTGGGGCTGAGGGCGGTTCAGAGTTGGAACTACAGGGAGAGGGGGAGAAACTGAGGTGGGGCTGAGTCCATATGGGGAGGGAGAAGCAAAAGCTGGGACGTGTCAAGGTCAAGAATCCGACTAGAAGAAGGAATGCAGCCATTGCTGGGAAGTCGGAAATGGGGTTCACACTGATGACAGAGGCAGAGACAGATGACCTCTAGACAAGTACCTCATTTTCCATTTGGAAAAACAAAACCCAGAGAGACCACCTTATAAATGAGCACTTCACTCCTCCAGGTCCCCAGACTACTGTTTGGTGTGGGTTTCAGCTCTTGACAGTTGATTCAGCAAGTTGCTAAGACCTGCTGTCAGGTGGGTGGGGTAGGTGGCCTGAACGAGACCCAAGACTCTAGCTAATGCTTAGAAGCCGGGACACCTTAAGTGGCACAGCTAATGAGCCTTTGGTAACTGGAGTCCAAGGCTATTCCTACATGATCTGTAGTCTGGTTTTCAAGGAGAAGCTTCAGCCAGTAGGGCAGCAGACACACAGAAAGATAAGTGGGCAAGAAGGCAGGTGAGTGAAGAATAAAGCAGGGAAGTCTGCTTGACCATGAGTTGCATTGCATTCTGGGAAGTGAGTTCTTGGCAAACATAGAAGAACTTGCTTACTTAAAGGCAAATACTCATACATCTGGGAGACCTCCTTGCAGAGGCTGCTCCTGCTGAGCTGGACTTCCTGGGGTCTCAGGCCTATGTGGGGACTGCCCAGGTCACACAGGAACTGCTTGGCCTTAGCTTGAGAGGCTTGTCATTAATTTTCTTTGGCAGTCCCTGAGTCTGGGACTTTTCTGTTCTCTCCTCAGGATCCACACTTTCCTTCCCAGGCTGAGGTTCAATGCTAAGGTGGCCTGTGCCACAGGCAGCATCACAGCCTTCAAAGAGGTTTTTCTGACAGTTGTGGGGAAGATCAAGTGTCTGTGCAGGCAAGACACAGGAAAAAATTCTCCCTAAGTTCATGTCCCTCTCTCAGAGAAAATAAGCTGAAGGCTTCCTCCACTGGGGATTGTATATTATTATTTTTTTAAGATCAGCAGCAAAATGATTCATAAAACCTTGGAAACAGATTTCGTGTAAAGCCTCAAAGAACAATAGCTCATTGTGTACTGAGACTCCCACCTAATATTCTGCCAAAGGCGTGATGCAGGCTCCTTCAAGATGTAGCTGCACCCAGGAGTCATTTCCCAGCCTACAGTTCTCTTGGGGTTCCATGGCAACACTGCAAAGATCAGCCCAGCATCCTTCTAGCATCCCCAGGCAGCACTCACCCTCGTGCTCAGGCCCCAAGACTACCCCTGGGCTGGGGTGCTAGGTGCTATCCGTGTATTGGAGGTACTGGCAACACCATGCACACAGGCTTCCAAAGCTTCACCCCCACCCCACACACACACTCCTCTTACCATCTTTGCACCACGGAGGCTGAGAGTACTGAGCCATGGGCTCTCCTCCTCTCCCGTTAGCTCTGTCTAGGTCAGTGGTCGCACATCCCACACCTTTCCCCTTTTCTCCATCTCCTCACCTGAAGTTGGGTCTTTATACCTAGAGCAAACAGAAGTCAAATGCCATGTGGTTCAGTCTCCCCACTTTATAGACGAAGAGCGTGAGGTGCACATGGGTGAAGGAAGTGGCTGTTATCACGAATGTCAGAGCGGGGAGCAGGACCAAGCGCTGGGGCATGCTCACTCCCAGGCAGGTACGTTGTTCCACTGGGAGAAGAAGTGCTCTCCTGTCGCCTTTTCAGCTGCCTCATTGGGGCTTCTCAAGGAGACTAGCGTAGTTGCTTCCTGTCTGGCCTCTGTCTCCTGTCCGACTCCCTTTAGCAGACCCTCAGGCTTCTGCCATGATCCTGTCACCCCCTAGCTCGGAAGCTGTCAGAGCCTCCTGCATCACTTATGTATGAAGTCAGGTCTGAGGGCTCCAGATCTGGAAGCGATTCTCAAGGTCAGCCGGTCCAACTCGCTCATTTTGATAGATGGGAGGTTGAGGTGGATGAAAGGGAGGGACTTGACCAGTGGTCTGACTCTTGGGAAGACCAACTAATGCTGGGTCCCAGAAATAGGATTTATTACAAAAGTTGTACTGGCGTTGATGAACAGAGGCAGGGCAGGTGGCTGTTCACGAAGCTCAACCCAAATCTTATTCAGTGGTAGGAAGGCGGTCACGACAAGCTTCTCACTGTGGTGCCTGCTGATCAGCATGTCCCCCACTTTGCCCCAACAGGGTCTGGGGCTGAGCAGCCATTCTAGGCAGCCAGGTCCCCGCCTTGCAGTGTGGGTAGGAAGCTGGTGGCAGCGTGGACTCTGAAGTCAGTCAGACCTGGGTTTGAATCCCAACTCCACCGCTTAACTCAGCACCAGTGTCGCCACCATTGTCCGTGGCGTGTGTGCTGGGGCTGGCTCATGAAAGGTGCTTGCTTCATTATAGGAATTTTGTGAACCAGTCATTAAACACAGCCATCATTAAATATTAAATTAGATAACATAATTAAATAAATTATATTTAAAACAAAGGCAATAAATGCTAAAAAATGCCAGATTTTCTAATTACTTTATTATTGTCTCTCCTCTAGAGATTACTCCAGAGGCTGTTTCTGTCTGTTGTGTCTGTATGGAGGAAGTACTATACGATGGGGTGTTACCCACGTCTCCTTCCAAGTCCACATCCGGGGATCTCACAGCAGTAGCTTGACATCAGCCATGGTGTTTATACCACAGAAATCAGCACACACTACTGGGCAGTGTCTCCTCCTCCTTCTCCGCCTCCTTCTTCTTTTTGGAGAGCTTGCTATTAAACATTTACCACTGTGCCCCTAATTGTATCTGACCCTTCCCACAAAACTAGGAGGTAGGGGGTCTTGTTTTACAGAGGAGGAAGTTGAGGCTTAGAGAGTGAAGTGACATCTCGAAGGAAGGTCGCACAGCTGGTGGGTCTTAGAGCCAGGAGCTGAACTCACCTATGTCTTATGGCTCCAAGGGAAGTGCTTTTAAACAAAATTTAACTTTTACATTTAGTAGTGTGTGATTGCAGTGCTGTTCCCTTCCTGGCCACCACAGGCAGGAGGCCCTCCTCGGAGTGACTGTGACGCAGGGACAGTGTGTGACTGCAGCTGTGTGCAGGTCACTGTAGGTCTAAGAGTGGTGGCAGAGGCAGAATCTCGAGGAAGCAGTGTGTGCTGTGGGCGGGGCAGCTGCCACAGGGGAAGGAAGACCTGGACTGAAATCTTGGCTCTTCACCATCTCGCTGCAGACTCTAGAGTCACCAGCTAGAGCCTGGGGTTTCTTATCTCTACAGTAGGGCTAATACCCTCACAGGGTTGGTTTCAGAATTAAGTAAGTGAATATTCCCAGAGCACCACACAATGAGTATGAATGAGACAGATGTTTCCTTCCTTCCTCTCTTCATCTCTCCTCCGCCCTCCCTCATGCTCTTCTCTTCTCCTTTCCTCCTCACAATCAAAATTCTGTATTGTCATCCAGGCCGACAGTAGCCTGGGCACACTGACGCAGCACAGGCTGCTTCCCTCTGGAGATGGCACCTTTGTTTCTGTGCCAACCCTGGGACCACATTTTTCCCCATGGTGGGGGCAGCTTGGAGCTTCCTGCCAGCTGGTGAGATTCTGTGGTGCTGCAGTGGGCTCCAGAGGGCTTCAAAAACAGAGGGGAGAGAAGGTAGGTGAAGACACAAGAAACTGAAATCTAGGATGCTGAAAGCACCCACTGCACTCTGCCCACTTTCAATCTCCTCCCTCGCTCCCATCTGCTTCACAGAGGCCATTGATGCACCGCTCTGGTCTGACTTCATCCTAAGGTACCTTCTTGGCTGCCACCATGATGCCCAGTGCACCAGATGTGGCTGTTCTAGGCTCCTGCCATGTCCTGAGTTTGGCCACTGGGGTCCCACACTCACCATGAGGTGGCTGAAGACCTCCTCCCATGTCTCCCCTCCCTTCCATCTTCTGCATCACAAACCTATCCATATCCAAAACCATGTCCATCTTCTTCCCTCCCACCTAGGAGGCACAGCTGTCCTTCCTGCTCTTCTGTCCAGGCCAATCCTGAATGTATGCCTGCACCCAGCCCCCAGACTTCCCATCCATCCCACTCTGCCCGTCACCTCCTCCCTGTCTCATAATTCCAACCTCATGCTTTCTCTCTCTCACCTGGATATTTCTTCTTGGATTATGAAAAAACTCAACATTTTTAATCTAAAAATAAAATCTCCCTCCCTCAACCCAATGATTACTTATCCTCCTTGCGTTTTTTCTCTTCTTTTCAAAGTCAGGTTCATAGAAGGGTGGGCCCCATCTCCACTTCCTCACCTTCCCTCTCGCCGCTCTCCCTCCACACTCATCTTCATGCTCATGGAAACCAATCTCCAGGAGCGAGGCCTCCATGTTGCTTTATCTGAATGTAAGGTTTATGGCCAGCCTTTTCAGGACTTCTCTGAGCTACTTGACACCTAGCCACGCCTCATGACCAATGTCGCTTGATCTCCTCTTGTCTTCCCAAGCTCCTCTGCCTCAGCCTTTCTTACCCTTCAGTGCTGGTGATCCTCAAGGTGCTGTCTTTAGCTCTCCTCTCTGCACTATAACCACTCTCCCTAAGCACTCTCACCCTCCCCACGCCTGTGACTCAGCCCCCATTGCTCTGAGCCTCTGATGACTCAACAATGCAGGTTTCTCTCTGCAGCTTCAGACCTGTACACAACCTCCCAGCATGGCTGCTCAGTGACGCCCAGCAGCTTAAACCCAAAACTCCAAAAAGTTATCGTTTGCCCCTTGAATCTCCACTTCCTTCTATGTTCTGCTCGGTACCCGCATCTCTCCAGAGACCCACATGGAAAACTTGGGCGTTATCCCAAGTTCCTCTTTTTCTTTTTGTCCAACAGGTGATCCACTTCTGTTGACTCTACCTCTTAAAAATCCCTCGAATTTATCTACTTCTCTCCATCCCCACTGCAGTCCTCTTGTTTCTTATTTAGAGTACTGCAACAGTCTCTTAACTAGTCTTTCAATGTCAAGTCTTAACTCTACCTTCAGCCTTTCCTATTACTGCCTAATTAAAATGCAGATTGCAGCTGTGTGAAATTCTTCTGTCATTCTTCTGATTTCAGGCTAAGCTCCAAACTCCTTATGGAATACAAGGCCCAGACAATTTCACCCCCATACACCTCCTCATTCTTGTCTCTCGTTCCTAACCCTTTAGACCTTTGGTTTTAATTGTGTTGAAAAACCTGTTGTCCCCCGAATACAGCATGGTCACCTTTACCCTAGAATGTAAGTTCAATGCAGACAGGGATTTGGGGCTCATTTGTTAACTGTTGTATCTCCAGCCCCTAGAATTATGCCTTGTAGAGAGAGCCAGTGGAAAAAAATGAATGAATGCCTTCTTGTCTTTTGTCCTAGAGATGCGTCTCCCACTTAATTTTACTCATCCCTTCCTCCAACCCCAAAAGCCTTCCCCGACCCCACTGGGCTGGGTGGGTAGCCTGCCCTCTCATCCCATAGCGACCTTTCCTTTCATTTCCACAACACTCACATCATATTGTTTGCTTCTTTTCTTCGGAGCTGTGTCTTATCTGTCTGGGCACCCCCCTGCCAAGCACAGAACGTGGCACTCAGTAGTATTTGCTCAATAAATGCTTGTTGAATGAATGAAGTGCTAGATGGGCGCGACCCACCCCAAGTTCTCTTCTCCTCATGCCCACCATTCTCGCCTTTCCTCAGTGACCACAACTCCCAGCTCAGGCTTCCATCCCAATGCCTCCAACATGGTCCTTTGTGGCTTCATCATCCCTAGAGAAACTTTTCAGAGGCAAAGGGGCTGTGAACTCTGGCTTGATGCAGCTGAGGACATCATTATCCAAAGATTCCTCTCCAGGGGGCTAGGACTGTTCCCAAGACTTAGGCAGTGGTGTTGAGTCTCCCTGATGTCTGCCTCAAAGGACCCAATATAGGTCCCCATCTCCCTGAGGAAGGGACTTACGAGATCCAGGCAGAAAAAGGGTCATGGTGAGTCTATTCCTACAGGCTGGGATCTGGGAATGCTTCTGTTCTAACAAGGAATAAGTGAAGTGGGAACCCTGCTATATCTTGGAGGAAAGCTGTGACTTGGGGGCACAAGGAAGCCAAGAATTCACCCCAAGAACACCAGATGTTGGGCCTCATGAAGCAACACAAATAACTCTGACCCATGCCTGCTATGAGGAAGGAAAAGGCTGCTTATGGCTTCCCATCCCTGATTAGGATGGTCTCAAGGAAGGACAGGAGCCCGGGTCTGGGGAAGAATCCTGTTGGTCACTGAATGAGTCTTCAGTCAGTCCTGAGAGTCCACTGACCCCCAAATTCCCTTGCCATTCCTATATCCTGGTTAATTCCTCGGAACCTTCTCTTCATCCTCAATAGGCTCTTTACTCCCTTGTTTGTCTTGATTCTCTTTATTCATCCTCCTCTAGATTCCCAACTGTGACCCCATGGTCAGCGTTTCCATCAATGGTCTCACAACCTCAAAGCCTCCTTCATGCCCTTGACGTCCCACATGGCTCCCTGCCAATCCTGAACTCTGGCAAAACCATTCTACTGGTTCTTTTCCTTCCTGGGCAGAGCCCGGTATCCTTGCTGATTGAGTCTCCCAAATGGGGCCCTCTCCAGTCCTTTTATTCTGAGTGACCCCTGGTTGAGAGTCCTAGTGTGACTGTTCCAAATCTTCTTCACTCTCTTCCAGGTATGGGGTCAACATGAGTGAGGTCTCCTGGTCTTCTCAGAGAACAAAACAAGGAAAGACTGAAGTGCCCTTCATTTCTCTCTTTTCCTGTTAAAAAAACATGGGGCATCTTCATTGCTCCCCCTTTGCTATGGGAAGTAGGTCCTTCTCTTGTTTTGAGGCCAATCCCTCCTCCTCTTTCTGTTGTTCTGTTCTAACCCAACTCCTGATACCTCTGAGATCTTACTCCATCAGTCACATCCCCTTACTTGCATTTCCAATCTTTCCCTTTCCGTTGACATCTTCCCAGAAACTTACAAATGTGCTCAGGTCCTCCTGACCCCCTGAGCAACTGCTCTGTCTCTATCCATCATTCAACTTGTCACTGCTGCCACTTCCTCACCACCCACTCCTTCCTTCATCTTTGTGCAATCTGGCTGCCGCCCCCACTTCTCTATGGAAACTGCTCTTCTGATTTCTCAAGGAGCAACCTTCATCACCACATTGACTGTGTTCATGGCCCATAGGAAGCACCGAGAAAAGGGAGGTCTCCCCATCAGGATTGGCGAGGGCGCTGGGAAAAATCAAGGCTGGTGGGAGAGCACATCCAGCAGTAGATTCACTTGTAGGTAGATTGGTCCTCAATTAGCTGCCTTCCATGTCTTATGCCCTGTGATCTTTGTGTGACCCCTTTGGGTCAACAAACAAATATCCTCTTTCAGTGGCACCCCTCCAACCCACCCATCCCATCACACCAGTTTACTTTTCTCCATCCCCATCACCTGCTCCTGTTATGAAACAATCCACAGGTTCCTCCCCGTTCTCATCAGCCTCCTCTGATAGGTTTGATGCATCAGCCAAGCTGATCCCGGCCCTTTTTGTGAAGAACTGGTCAATGGCAGCTTCATCTGCCAAAAGGAACAAGGTGTTCTTAGCCATCTGGCGTCTTGACTTTGATCAGAAACTTGTAACAGTAGGTCCGGCACGTATGGGACTGTGGTACGGAAAGATTGTCTTTGCAATGAGTTTTTCTACAATTAAAAATAATATATTAATACTTACACTTCTTTTATAACGCATTCCATAAATTTAGGTGCTCTTTACCTTTATTCACCTATTTGGTGAGATATGACTGTATTTTTACCCTTTTTGCTGTATTTTTATTTTTAGAGGGTACTTGATAAATGGTAAATGTGTGAATGAGTGAATAAGTATTGCAAATACCAGGTTTTTCTTCATTAGTTTATCATCAGCCGATTCTTCATTACTAATGTTAAAATCTGGTTAATATTAATCTTAGCCAGGGCCACTCTTTGGATATGACACGTATGAAGACATGTCCTCAATGAGTAAAA
This sequence comes from Rhinolophus sinicus, assembly GCF_057876585.1. Classification (NCBI taxonomy): domain Eukaryota; kingdom Metazoa; phylum Chordata; class Mammalia; order Chiroptera; family Rhinolophidae; genus Rhinolophus; species Rhinolophus sinicus. Next base: position 26,737,068 of record NC_142514.1, read on the forward strand.
CTGTTTAACTAAACTCAAGGATGCACGGTTTTCCAATGCCTGGAGGGCTCCCAGGTTGTGGAAGGTACTCACGCCCCTGGCAGGACAACACCCTCCAGCCCTGCTCTACAAGCCCAAGGGATGAGCTGGGAAGTTGGTCTGTGGAGACATATCCTACGTGGACATTCTTTAACACTTCCTCCCGCCAAAGGGTGTCACAGGGAAGCCACAGTGCCGGCTGGAGCCCGGGGCGGCTGCCCCTTCGAGTGACCGGCTTCCTGTGGAATCCCACTGCCTTCCTCCCATTGATTTGGCCGGGATCTGTATTGTCTGTTCAAATGTAATTAAAGAGCCCTCTGATGGTGCCAATTAAAGACTCAGAGGGACGGGAGCGGGTGCTCACGGCATCACATGGTGCAGCGCGGTGAAGCTGTAAACATCCATTAGCCATTACAGTTCTCATTAGTCCTTGAAAAACAACTCATTAGTGTCCATAGAACTGACAGGTAAATACAGCTAATGGGCTAAATCTATCAATAAATTCATTGTGTGCAAAATCAGGGTTTCTGTCATTGTGCTGCTTGCGGTGACTAATCAGAAGGTTAAATACTCCTCCTGCAAAAATATATATAAGTTGCAAAGCACTTAGCCTGATAGACTGTGAAAAAATGGCATGTGAGAAACTAATGAAGACATCAAAGGCTTTATTTATACGTAGGGTGGGTTCATTTCAAGTTCAGGTTGCTATGAACTGTCACAGCTGTTTAGCTGAGACTAAATTTTAGAAAGCATATTGATTTGTTTTAATTTAAACGGGGCAGTTTACAAAAGCTGCTTGAATCTGAAGTTATTCCAGAAATGATTGCTCAGTGCATGGTGGTGGTGGTGGGGGGTGTCTCAGAGGCTTCAGCTGCCCCCCCACCCACCCACATAGGGCATCTCCGGAGAGGTTGCCAATCCTACAGCTGAGTATTTGAGCTTCTCCCTGCTCTTGGCCTTCCCCAGCCATGAGACTTTAATCCAGACGGGCCACCACTTCCCTTTCTCTGGACTCAGCTGCACTTCTGCCCTTGGACAGTGGAACAGTGGACTTTAGGGAACAGTGGAAGCTCAGCTGCTTCCTTTTAGCCAAGAAACTTCTGTCTCCTAGCCCTCTGTGAAAATGCTCCCCCTTTCACCGTGTGAGATGGAAGGAAGGATTTCCTGATTTCAAAAGGATAAAACATTAGTAGGAGAGGTTATGAATTGGTGGCTGGAGAGTTATGTCTGACCTCTCTGCCCCAACCTGCAGGCTTTGAAAATTTTAAATTTGTAATCAGCATAAAAACTGGGAGATTTACAAAACACTTTGGCTTTCCAGCTTCTTCTGGGACATGTGACGATCTGGCCACGAGGGGGTTTAATTTCCAGCCTGGTCTCAGTCCCTGGGGCTGAGACGTGGCTGTCACTTTGGATGGGGCTATGCTTTCCTCGACACCCCAGTGTCATCAGTCCCACGGTCTGCATGAGAACAGGACAGAACCAGCTCCGAAGGTCACGGTGACCGTCATAACTGCTGTATGCCAACACCCCCTTGGTGGAGTGACTTCTGAATGGCCCTGGTTCTCTGTGGCAGCACTTCCAGATCCAAATCCCAGATAGGTGCAGCAAGGTGACTGTTCCAGCTCATCCCCTGCTCTAGCTGTAGGGGACAAGGAGAGCAAGTCCCTGCCATTTCAGCTTGTGGCATGCAGAGCTGGCCCTGCCTCCCCATAGGACTCTCCGAATGGTGGGTCCCCAAATCTGACAAGGCTTTCAGAGGCTCATAGAAATGACAAGTGTCTACTCCAGCCTCCTAACCCGTCTCCTGCAACCTGCTTTTGTCCTCCTCCGGCTCATGCTTCACGTGGCTTCTCTTGAAGAAGCAAATCTGAGCACCTGGCTGTCCTGCATAAAAGCCTTCATCATCTGCCTGCTGATCTCAGGATAAAGTCCAGAATGCTTACAACTCTGCCCAAGGCTCTGCAGCCCTGGCCCTGCCTCTCCCTGACCCAGTGCGTGCCCCTCTCCTCCTCTTACCTCTGCTCCAGCACCCACGGCCCCTGTAGGTCCCTCCAAACAGCCTTCCGGCTTCCGCCTCCTGATGACCTGGGCATCTGCTGTTCCTTTTGACTGGAATGTTCTTCTCCAAATATTTGCATGTTTTCTTCCTCCATTGTAGCCTCCCCAGCCTTCTTCCTTTTCCTCACAATTGCTAAACTTATCTGCGGCCTCTATGCTTTCTGTTCCTTCTGCTTGGAATGCATTTCCCTACATCTTCCCATTACCAGGGCCATCTCATCGTTTAGATGCCAGCTAAATATCTTCTCCTCAGAAAGGTTTTCTGTGACAACCTTTCCCACCCATCACTCTTCTTTATGGCACTGAGCATGGTCTGAATTTATATCATTTACTTGTGTCCTTGTCCGTTTTCTGCCTCTCCTTCCTAGTATGCAAGCTTCAGAGAACAAGGCTTTGTCTGTGTTTTTCAGATACACCTTCAGTGCCTAGACAAGGGCCTGGCCCGTAGAGCTGCTCAATAAATAATTGTCAACTGAATTGCATCAGAGAACGTGGCTGGAATGGACCTTGGAAAGGATCTGTGCATATCTCAGCTATCAGAAGTCCACGGAGGCCCAGAGAGGCCAACCCAACTGAAACTGTGCAAAGGACATGAAAGGCAAGTTATAAGAAACATGAAAAGAAACTCAACCTCATTAATAATCAGGGGTGTACAAATTAAAACAACATGGTACCACTTCCACCCATCAGTCGGGCAAAAATGTTAAGTGTTGGAGACGATCTGGGAAAAAGGGAAGCTCAGTGGCAGCCACCCTGGACAGCAGCTCAGCTGTATCTAGGAAAACTGAAAATGCACTCTGTCAATGAACAGTTCTCCTCCTGAGTCTGACCCGGAGAAGCCCAGGTGTGCACAAAAATGCAATGCAGATGTGCATTCATTCAACAAATGTTTATCACCCACCTGCTATGTGTGCTACACACTAGGGAGAGAACAACATGCACAGTAGCCCCTCCCTTCATACAGCTCACATTCTACTGGGGCAATAATCAATCAATCAATAAATAAGAGTATGTCAGAGGGTGATGAGTGCTATGGAGGAAAGTGAGGTTGTGTAAGTGGGAAAGGGAGCCCCAGGGGACGGGCTGCCTTTCCAGGTGGGGCAGTTAGGGAAGGCCTCTCTGGTGAGACGACACTGGGCAGAGTGGAGCACATGGACACGGCTGTGTGGGGGGGCAGCCTTTTGGGCAGAGGGACTGGACAGTGCAAAGGCCCTGAGGGGGGAGAGGGTGTGGTGAGTCTGAGAAACAGCAAGTAGGTCAGTGTGGCTGGAGCAGGGAGAGTAGGGGGAGGGTGGTAAGAGATGAAGTCAGAGGGGCAGCCAGGGCCCAGCTCATACAGAGTCCTGCCAGTCACCGTAAGGATTTTGGCTTTGCTCTGTGAGATGGGAAGCCATTGGAGAGTTCTAAGCAGAGCAACAGCACGTTCTTACAGAGTTTTCTAAAGATTGCTTCAGCTGCTGCTGCTGTGTTGAAAATACCCCAGGAAGAGTGCAAGGTGAGAGAACTGTTATAAAAATGTAGGTGAGGAGTGATGTGGTTTGGACCAAGTGGTGGTGGTGGAAATGTATCCAGAATCAATGCTGGCTACGTACTGAAGGTGACAGGATTGGCTGAAGAATTGAATAAGGAGTGTGAGGAAAAAAAACCAGAGTCCGGGTTGACTCCATGGCTTTTGGCCTGAGCACCTGGAAGAATGGAACTGCCATTTATGAAGGTGGAGGAAGACTGTGGAAGTAACAGGATTGTGTGTGTGTGTGTGTGTGTGTGTGTGTGTGTACGCACGTGTATTTTACCTTTAATAAGCTTCTCAGACATTTAAGCAAAGATGTCAAGAAGGCAGCTGGACTTATAAGGCTGGAGTTGAGGGGAGCGGATAGGTGGGTGGTAGAAACTTGGGAGGCAGCGTGTAGATAGTCCTTAGATCTATGGGGGCAGATGAAGTGCCCAGAGAAGCAGTGTAAGTGGTGAAGAGAAGTCCAAAGAGGGAGTCCTGGTACCTGCCATTGCTTGGAGCACATTGAGATAAAGACAAATCAGAAAATAAGACTGGGAAGACGTGGCCATTTTTAGAAAGAGGACCCAGAAAAAGGGAAGTGAACAAAGTTTTCAAGGAAGCGATAATGATTAAGGAGGATGAGTGAACTGACTGTTGGATTCGGCCACATGGCAACCTTCCCAAGTGTTCTGGTGGAGAGGGGGGCCAGAACCCGATGGCAGTGGGCTCAGGAGAGAAGAAGAAGGAGAAAATGTGGAGGTGCCAAATAACAGCAACTTTTTGAGGAGCAGTTCAAAGAAATGGAGTGATAGCTGGAACAGAATGTAGGGACAAAGAGATTTTATTATTATTATTATTACTATTTTTTTTGCTTTTTAAGATGAGAGAAATTACAGTATGTTTGTTGGCTGGTGGAACAGTCCAGTAGAGGGGGGAAATCTGATGGTGCAGGAGAGTGAAGGGATAATTAACTGAATTATTTGTCACAGCAACAAATTATGAACAGCCTAAAATGTCCATCAAGAGAAGAATAGATAAATAAAATATGTTATACTCAGAATTATGAGATACTCTACAGCTGACTCATTGCCTAGAGGAACAAATTTCAATAGCAAGAAGGGGGCTCCATGGTATACTTGCTTAGGGTGCTGTGCTAAGTTGTCTTGGACTGTAGACCTTAACTCAGATCACACAAGCACCTTCCCTGCTTGTCCCCAGACGCCGTCACATATCCCAGTGAGACCATGGCTGTGTCTGAGGCTCTCTTGGGAGATCTTCCTTCTGTTTGCCTTTGTCAGAAGGATCCTCCATCATGATAATGAGATGATGATGATAAAGGTAAAATTTAGACAGCAGCTACTAGTTAAGGGTGTTTCATCAACTCCTTACCCCCATGCAGCTTACATTCTAGATGGACATTAAATAACCAATTCTAACAATTTTTCATTTTTGTTATGGTGAATGCTAAAAGGAGAATATCAAAGAGGGGCCTAGTCCAATCTAGAAAGGTCAAAAAATGTCTTTTAAGCTGAAAGCAAAAGGTGAGCATGCGGCAGCCAGGCAAAGGCAGGGAGAGAGGACGAAAGGATGGGAGGCGAAGAGCATTATAAGTAGAATGAACAGCATCCCTCCATTGTTTTAAAAAACAATTACTGAGCATCAGCTGTGTCCTAGGTGAATAAGGCACAAATCCTTGCTTTCTTGGGATTGCCATGCTAATGGAGGGGGACAGAGTGAATAGGTAAATGACACACGATTTCAGTTAGTGGTAAGTGCTATAAAGACAAATCAGGGTAATGGTGGGGGGAAGGATTGAACAGTATTTTAGATAGGGCGCTTAGAAACGGTATTGAGAGAGAGAGGTGACCTCTCACCTGAGACCTGCCATGGAAAAGTGCCAGGACTGTGTCCCAAGCATAGAAAACAGCAGGTGCAAATGTCTTGAGGGAGGCATGAGCTTGTCATGTTCACAAAGATCAAGGCCAGTGTGGCTGGGCCTGTGAACAAGGCAGGACATGGTGAGATTAAGGTTAGAGGGACAGGCAGGGGCCAGGTCATGTAAGGCTTTGCAACTTCTGTAATCCTAGGTCTTAGCTGGGCTGCACTATCAAATGGAATAGTTCTTGGAAAAAGTCCAGGATCCCCAGGTCTTCAGTCAGTAAGTGGGCTGTGGCTGCCTTCGTTCGCCTCAGCTGCAGAGGCGAAGAGTTTTTCAGTGCCCCCCAAGCCCCCCACTTCCATCCATATATCTTACCTTATCACTCCCGTCCATTTAACATGAGCCATATACTCCACTCCAGAGAACTCTCACTTAATTAATTTTAGATTTAAAGCAACAAGAAGTCCTTATATTAAAAACGGAGTGGGGGGGAGAACAGCTTGTTAATTAAAACGTCAGTTAGGGTGTTCCTGGCGAAAACTATGATTAGTGGGTGTTTCCTTTGGTTACAAGCCCTTGTGCTTTGATATTTCATGCATGAATTTAAAGAACCTCACACATGTGCCCAGCACCCAGAGACAGGCTACATTTCATGGTCGTTTGAATGGCTCATTCTATTCTGTGGATTCCAGTATAGCCCAAGCCTTCTGGGATAGAACCACGAGTCAGTCTTTTAACCTCCAACCCCAGCCTTTAGTCTCAGAACATCTCTCTCTCTCTCTCTCTCTCTCTCTCTCTCTCTCTCTCTCTCTCTCTCTCTCTCTCTCTCTCTTTCTCCCTCTCTCTCCACATGCCATTTCTATGGGCAGACTCTTGCTCTTCTCTGTCTTTGGAAAACCTACTCATCCTTCAGAGATCAGTGTCACCTTTTGCAAAGCCTTACTACATCTCCCAGTCAGAAGTATTTCCCCCCTCCTTTGAACCTTCAAACACATTGCTTACATCTTTGTTAGAAAAAAAATATCTGAGAAAGGAAAATTTTGTTTATTGCTTATTCTATCCAGCTACCTTCCAAGAAGGGTGGGCCCTTTATTTGTTGTGTTGGCTGGTAGGTGTGGGGTGGCTGGACTGGCACAACGGGACAAAGCCTGTGCCAGATTTCTCTGCTTGAGCAAGGGAAGCGCTGTAGAAAGACCTGGGGGTGGGGTGTGTGTCTGGGAGGCTGAACGGGGGAGGGAAGGGGAAGCGCCTATCGGGGGAAGAGGCAGCGGATGGTTTAAGAGGAGCTTTGAGGACCAATGTGGAAGAAATAAATGTTTCACGGGGGAGTTTTGGTAAGTGTCATGTGTGGTGTGCTATGTAAACCACTCTCGTGTCTCCCAAATGCCATCTTCAGTAAAACCCATTGTTCACTTTGTGGAATTGGATTAAATTGTTTTGGAAGGGTAAGTATCAAGGACTGCGAAGGGTCTGAGATTCTCCCTGCTTGCAAGCTACCAAGTCAACCTGCCACAGTGTTACGGAGGCTGGCAGAACATGGGCGCCTTGAGTAAGACACAGAGGACTTTGTGACTGTGTCAATAGCAGGAGCGAGAGCGTCAGCGTTTGCACTGCTTCCCCAATTCCCACAGGGTGACACCGAGAGTCAACAGACACTTGCAGCTACATGCAGTGTGTTTTATTACAAGAAAGGAACCTTTGGCTTAGGGAACCCAAACCTTTTCTTTAATTTTTTTATTGGGGAACACTGTGTTTTTCCAGGGCCCATCAGCTCCCAGTAGTTGTCCTTCAATCTAGTTGTGGAGGGTGCAGCTCAGCATCAAGTCCAGTTGCCGTTTTCAAGCTTTAGTTGCAGGGGGCGCAGCCCACCATCTCATGTGGGAATTGAACCCGGCAACCTTGTTGTTGAGAGCTCACGCTCTAACCAACTGAGCCATCCAGCATCCCCTCCGGAAGCTCAGTGGCAGCTCATTGTCTTCAATATAGTTGTGAAGGGCGCAGCTCACTGACCCATGTGGGAATCGAACCTGAAACCCTGTTGTTCAGAGCTCACCCTCTAACCAACTGAGCCATCCGGCCACCCCGACCCAAACCTTTTTTAATGAGCAGTAAGCCTAATTGAAATTTTCCCTAGAGAGAGATACATTTTTATGTTGAGCAACAAATGGACCTTCCCTTGGCTCTGGAAAGAAACAGTCTCTAGCTTCCAGGGCTGTTTGCTATACAAACATACTTTAAAGGATTGTCCCTAGCAAAAGCAGCCAGTCCCTTGGCTTGTAAAATGTACAGAAATGCAAGAGACCCATGGAGAATTGTCTCCCCGGAGTTAGAGGAAATGCTGACCCCTGATTCAAGGTGGGTGTGGAATGAGACCAGAAGCTGTTTATGATCCCGAGTGACACCTGGGTTATGAGCTTTCAGACTATGCTTTTGAAAGGAATTAGCTTATCACATGCTATATCACACAGCTATTACCGTATAACAAACCACCCAAAACTTGGAGCTTAAATAAAAATTACTTATTCTTGCTCATGATTCTGAGTCATCTGGGAGGTTCTGCTGATTTGTCCTGGGCTGGGCTGATCTTGGCTGTGCTTTCTTACATCTTCTCAATCCCAGCTGGGATACGGTGTATACTTGGCTCTGCCCTCTGTGGCTTTTCGTGGTATGACAGGGTTCCAAGAGAGCAGCAAGGCCCCAAGCCTCCTAAGGCCTCACCTTAGAACTGCCATTCTCTTGGCGAAGGCAAATCACAAAAGAACCCAGATTCATGGCGTGGGAAGTAGGTTCCACTTCATATGAGAGGAACTCCAAAGTCACTTTGCAAAGGCACATATTTACAGGGAGAAGAATAATTGGGGCCATTTTTACAATCAATCTATCACATATGCCTTCCCTCCTGGACTCTGAGGTCCTAGATAACAGGGATTTTGTCCCATTTATGTCTCTATCTTGGTGACTGTCTTGGGCTGGGCATAGAGAAGACATCGATAATGTCTGTCAAATGAATGAATGATATGCAGTAGGATGAATGAATGATACAAAATAGAGTTGTTCTCTCTGTGATCTAGATGGTAGGGAGCAGTCTTTGCCCCAGACCACAGCTTCCCCTGCCCAGGCGTGTGCCTGGTTCTCTCCGTGTCTGCTCATCCCCACGGCTGCTGCACTGACTTGGGCTCTCACCCTATCGTGCCCAGTGTCTTCTGCAGCTCTGTTCCTCTCCGCCTGCTTCGACCCGCTCCTCTCCAACCCATCCCCACACCATTTCCTACAGTTCTACAATGCACACCTGACCCTGTCATTCCTCCGCTTAAATCTGTTGCTGACTCCCTCAGGCCTAGAAGTCTCACCTCATTAGCATGACATTGAAGGCCCTTCCTCTCAGGACTTGGATCATGCTCTTCCTTGTCACACATCTTACATTCCTGCCCCCCCAGATCACCTGTTGGTCTTGAATGTGGGGCTGACAGCCCCTTGAATGTTGGTCCCAGCCCCATGCCTTCTGTCTGCCATGCACTCACCTAAATCCTCTCCCTTTGCTCATGTGTCACCTTGGCCTTCCAGGAAGGGACATGGACCTCCCTTTGCTCTCAGGCCACTCTAGGGCACTTTCCTTGTTCACGGATCTAGCTGCCTGGGGCCTCCCTCTCCTCTGGATGGGGAATTCCTTAAAGACAAAGGTGCTTCTCCTGATTTCCTCGGGAACCCCCACCCAACGCTGCAACTCACCCTGAGAGCACAGCGGAGTCTCATGCAGAATTGACTCCCATAATGTTTGCTGAACTGAACTGAGAGTTATGGAGAGGGAGGAAGGCAGGGCAGGGGAGAAGAGGGAAGGGCAGGGCAGGGGAGGCAAGCAGAGAGGAAGGAAGGAAGGAAGGAAGGAAGGAAGGAAGGAAGGAAGGAAGGAAGGAAGGAAGGAAGAAAGAAGGAAGGAAGAAAGGAAGGAAAGGAGAAAGAGGAGAAGAAGGAGGAGGAGGAGGAGGAGGAGGAGGAGGAGAAGAAAGGGAGAGAGAGAGAGAGAGAGACTGCAGCCCAGACAGAGGCATAACTATCCAATGCATCTGATTCTGCCCCACCTGGGAATCTGCCCTGGGGCTCCTCTCCCAGAAGCCCTTTCTGGAAAAGGTCGTAGCCTGTGGGCTAAAGGCTTTCCACACTAAGGCTCCTCCTGGAAGTGGAAGCCCAGCCTCAGCTTTCAGCCAAAAGAGCCCTGCCTGGCACTGCTGAGGGTGGAGGAGGGAGTGCTCCCTTGTCTTGCGTTTTCATCATTTTAGTCTGTTACCAGCTTTATTTAATTTGTCACTTAATTACTGTTTACTGAGTATGCTCATAGCTAACACGTATTTATTTACTGTGCACTTTGATTTTACTAGATTTCTTTCCTTTTCCTTTCTTTCTATATTGTTTATTCTAATGCATGATCAAGTAAAAATTTTAAAAAAACAAACACACTACATGGGAAATAACAGTTCCTTGATATTTCATCCTTCAGAGATAACCACTGTTGACAGTTTGGTGTATATCCTTTCAGATTTTTTAGGTACTTATGTGAATATACATGAATGTGACCCAAATATACCTAAGAAGGCTTTAAGGCCCATCTCTGCTCAACAGTGCATCCAAAATAACCCCAACTGGACTCCAGAAGCCTGAAGAATAATGTGAATCTTTATTGTTGGTTTCCTTACAAAGGTGGTGCAGGGGGGTTTTTCACAGCTTTGAAAGAGTCAGCTTTAGACAGCTCTCCTCCTCCCCAAAGTGTCTCACTCCCAGCAGCTGCTAAAAACCTCTTCTCGCTTCCTCCCACTCATCCCTTCTGTCTTTGGATTATGCCCTTGTGAACTCTGCGGACATGGAGCTCTCATCCCCTAGGGCAGCTCCCAGGAAGCACAGCTCTTCTGCGATCGTTGTCCTTGTAAGAGTCAGCCCTCCTGGAAGTTTTCAGAAAACAGGCGCTACATCTCTATGTCAGCATAGATGGCATCATGTTGTACACGTTGTTCAGTTAACCACTTTTTTTTTTTTCACACCCGGCTATCTCATGGATCCAGTTCCATGCCTGTGCATTCAAATCTACCATTTCCGTTTAGTCTAGGGTCCAGCTGCATTGAACGATGGTCCATAGTTTATTTAACTGGTCCTTGCTACTTGACATTCTAGCGCCTTCCATTTTTTACTACTAAAAGCAACGCCGCAATGAACACTTCAATGACTTTGAACTTTTATGCCTTTTCTTTCTTTTCCACATGCCCCAAGTTTTGCTATTCTAGCAAAATATCTGACAGAACTGTAGTTTTTGATTTTTGCCCTGCACATGTTTCCATTGTCTTCCTTCTGGTTCCTTTGGGAAACTGCCCCATCACTCTATGTGATCCTGAAGGGCTGCCATCATGCCCCCACCCTGTGGCACTATGGGGGAAGAGTCACGTGACCACAATGAGCAATCAGAGCACCCTTCCTGCTGACTTTGGCGATAATCCCATCAGTGTCCACTGTTCCTGCCCACTGTCCCTGCCCCAGCCCCAGGCTCATCCTCTCTGCCCAGGCCACTGCCACAGCTTTCTCCCCGCTGTCTCTGCACCCAGGCCTGTGCAGCTCTCATCCATCCTAAACAGATGCTCATCAGCCCTGACTCTGTCATTCCTGCGCTTACAAGTCCTGGATGGTCACTTCCTGTTTCCTGAGAATGCAGTCCTATTTCTTCAGTCTGCCATCTAGAGGCTGCAGGACCTGGCTCCTGCTTACCTCTCCATCCCTGTGGTTCCCTCCCACTCTCTTTCACACACACCAAATTCCTGGCAGACTGTATCATTTCCCAGTTTTGACACATGCCCTGCATTTTCCAGCTTCCATCTTTCTGACGATGCTCTTTACTCCACAGAAGTCTCACCCCCAAACTATGAAGGTTCAATTCCTGCCTAAGTTTTAAGCTCCTGGTCCCTGACTTCCCCCAGCACCAACAGGAAATAATCAATTTTACCTTCCTTGGGGGCTCCCTAAACATGCTGATGCCCTTCTAATATTTTTGTATTCCTCAGGGATCACTGATTACAAGGGAGCAGAAACCCACTCAACTTGCTCAAGTATGGGGGGACAGTACTTATTGTCAGGACCTGGAGGTCTCAAGGAAACTAAACTTAGCCAGATCTCATGGTGAAACCCGGGCCTGGGAGGCCATCGGGTTGAGAGTGACTGTCTCCATCTCTCAGTGGGTACCTGCCTTCCTGCCTCTACCCTCTCATTGATTTAAATGTGTGTGGTGGCAGCTGATGTATTGTCCCCTCCCCATGACTATACAGGGAACAGTTTTGTATTTGTGTCTCACCCTCAGCCCTGCTCAGGGTATAAGCAGGGCCGGGCACATTGTAAATAGGAAAAGGCAAGCTAGCAACATTTAGCACTTACGCATGTGACACAGGGATTTGTATTTTCATTTCATTCTTTTTAAACCTCTTAACATGTCTTCTTCCCACAAGAATAGGTACTATTATTTCCCCATTTTATAACTGAGGCAGTACATTGTCCAACCTGACAGAGCTAGCAACTGAGAGAACTGAGACTTGCATCAAGGCCTGTTTGAATGAATACATAAACTTATTCATCAACAGAAGGGATCTTTGAGCTCCTCTGCTCCAGACTCTGGCCTCTAGATCTGGAGTATAGACCCTTCCTCACCCCCCCTCACCCCGACCAGAGATAGCCAGCTATCATCACCTAAAACATCTCCACTTTTAATCACTCTAATGATTTTATCACATCCTACAAATATCAGGTATTATTTCTTCCTTGTGTCCAATCAAAATATTTTTTTGCTTGATTAAAAAGTCCCTTTCTGCTTGTCAGGCTTCCTTAGACTTGAAACCAACTCTTGGTAGCCACCTGTTCTTTTTGCAACAACGCTGTGAAGTAGACATTTAAAATTTCCACTTAAGAGATAAGAATCTCAAGGCCCAAGAAGGTAAAGCAGGCCCCCTAAGGTCATACAGGCCAGACATGGTGGGTCCAGAACTTGAACCCAGGGTCTTGAACTCTAAATGGCCACCCCACCAGTCACTTCACACTTCTCATTGGGTTTAAGGCACAGTGGTCTGTCTGGGACCATGGAAGAAACAGACTTGTCTGTTTCCAGTGGATAAGAATAAAGAGAAATAACAAGAAGGCTGGGAGAGGGATCCGTAAGAGGCACAGAGCTGTCTCTTAGGTTCAGGGTGCAGTGTGAGGGTAGAAAAGAAAGAGGCAGGGATCAGTCCAGAGATGGGGGAGAATGAAGAAAAAATATAATATTAAAAGGCCACGCTCCTTGCCATGGCTTACAAGCTAAGTGGCCATATAATGATGCTGGAACAACAGGCTTAAACCAGGACTATCGCAGGCAAACTGGGACATATGGTCACTTTGCCTAAAAGCCTTCATGACCTGTCTCCTTCCTACCTCTCTGAATCTTTCTCTCTCATTTCCTATGCCCCAGCCATAGTGGCCTTCTTGGTCCAGTGACATGCTCAGAGTGTTGCTACTCCAGGACCTTTGCACTCCCCTCTGTCTGGAATGCTCTCCCCCCATATCCTCACATGGCTGCTCCTCTTGTCACTCAGGTCTCAGCCCATATGTCATCTCTTGAGAGAGGCTTTCCTGACCATGAGATATAAGGTATTCCCACCTCCTGTTTTGGTTATCTATTATGGTTTAATAAATAACCCCCAAATTTAGCGGCTTAAAATAACAGTAATCATTTTATTATGTCTTATGGTTTCTGTGGGTCAGGAACTTGGGAAGGGCTTGGCTGGGCAGCCTGTCTGGATCTCTCATGCAGTTGTAGTACTGGTGCTTGTGGCTGGAATAGGACAGGCCTGGCACAGCTGGAGGCTGGCCGGACACTGTTTATGTAATCTGAGGACCTTTTCGTGTGGCCTCTTGGGGAAGGCTAATTTGAGCTTCCTTACAACATGGTAGTCCCAGGAGCGCTGGACTCATGACACTCAGAGCTCCAGGGAAGACATTTTATCACACAAGGTAGAGAAACGGCATCATCTTTTGTGATTAACCTTGGAAGTCTCATGGCTTTCCTTCCACCACATTGTATTGTTGACATGTGAGTCACAGCCTTCCCAGAGTCACTGCGAGAGGAGTTAGGTTCTTCTAATTCTTCATAGGAGTCTGGCAAGGTTCTGGAAGGGCACACAGGACCAGAGATATTGTTGCCATCTTTGGAAAACATAACCTGTCATACTGTCGTGTACCCTGAGAGACTGACAGTACCTGAAATCGCCTTAATTATGTACTTTTGACTTGTGTGTTATCTGTTTTTTTCCCCACTCTCCCTCTCCACTAGAAAATAAGATCCATTGAGAAAGACACTTTTTCTGTCTGGCTCACCTCTGTCTTCCCAGTGTCTGCCTTATAGAAGGCATATAAAAATTTCACTGAAGCTCTGAATAACACGTGACAAGGTAGACCGGAAACCTGAGATGGCCTCTCAGTATGCCTGCAGCTCTAGTTGTTCAGCAGCTACTCAAAAAAGCATCATTAGAAACTCTGAAATATATTTTCAGAATTGTTTTGTGGACGGGGGTCCCTGGCTTCATTAATGTGTCTCAGCCCCCAGGCTCCACTGCCCCTCAGCAGCCCAGTGGACTCTGGCACCAGGACACACATAGCAAGAACTCCTCTTCACTTTTGAGACCCCCAGAGGGACAAACATCCCCAAATATCTGCCTCCAGGTTTGCCTTGGCTTATAGACACTTCTGTCAATGAAAGGCACATATCATTTTCTCAGGAATCTTGATTCAGGAGAAAGTGCCTGCCTACTCTGAGTTCTTGGACCTGTGAAATAATTCTTGCTGGTCTCTTTTGTCTAAAAGAAAATTTTACTGAAGTTTTCTGCAAAGGCCATCTATAAGCCCCACCCTGAACTCATCCAACAAAAACTCATTAATGGGTGTGTTAGGGTTCTCTAGAGAAACAGAACCAACGGGGTGTGTGTGTGTGTGTGTGTGTGTGTGTGTGTGTGCGCGTGTGTGTGTCCCCCTATCCCTATTTCTATCTTGGACTGGAGAGCCAGGAATGGTGCAGTTGGAGTCTGAAAGCTATCTGCCGGCAGAATTCCTTTTTGCTCAGGGGAGGTCAGTCTTTGTTCTGTTAAGGTCCGCAACTAATTGGATGAGGTCGACTCACCTTAAGGAGAGTAATTTGCTTTATTCAAAGCCCACAGACTAAAATGTTAATCTCATCCAAAAAACACTTTCACAGAAATATCCAGAATAATCTTTGACCAAATATCTGGGCACAGTGGCCCAGCCAAGTTGACACATAAAATTAACCATCACAATGGTCAATGCAGAGGATAGAACTGCAAAAGAAAAACCCAGTTTTTGTGAAATTCATATTCTAGCAGGGAGGCAAGTAACCACCTTAATGCTACTTATATGTACACTCTAGTGCTTAAAAATGCAGCTTTCAGAGCTCTGTCCTGGGGAGTTATGATGTGGAAGCAGCTGGTCCACAGGCCCCCTTTGTCCTGACTCTAATGTAACCTGGGCTATGATGAAGCAGAGAAATGTATGGGTCACTGTGAAGGAGAGAGAAGGCTGTTCTGGATGACTGGCCATAATCTGGCCCAGAGATGTCCACAGTGTAAAGGCAAGTGGGGAAGGATGTCCCAGGCAGAGGGAGCGGAGGAAGTGAAGGCATGAATGTGATTGGAGTGTAGAGGGTAAGGGAAGAGGTGGCAGGACCTGCAACTGACAATGAGGTTGGAGCCCACTGAGGAAGTGTGGTCGGATGGTTAAGGCCATGGATTTTACAACCAGACAAGCTTAGAGCTGAACACAGACTTGGATACGTAGAAGTGCTACAACTCTCGGCAAAGTCACATCACCTCCCGGAGACCCGGTTTTTGCATCTGGGAAAAAAGTGGGTGGGCATAATTGTACTGTATTCGTTTCCTATTGCTGCTGTAGCAGATTACCACAAACACAGTGGCTTAAAACAGCATGAATTTATTATGATGCAGTTCAGAAGTCCCAAATATGTCTCATGCGGCTAAAATCAAGGTGTTGGCAGACCTGTGTTCCTTCTCGAGGCTCTAGGGGAAAAGTCTTTCCTTGCCTTTTTCAGCTGCTCACATTTCTTGGTTTATGGCAGCATCGCTCCAACCGCTGCTTCCATCATTCCATCTCCTTCTCTGACTCTGGTCCTCTTCCTTGCCTCTGCGAAGGACCATTGAGGTTACATTGGGCCCCCCCAGACAGTGAGAATAATCTCCCCATCTCAAGACCCTTAGCCTAATCATACTTGCAAAGTCCCTTTTGTCATGTAAGGTAACTGATCACAAATTTTGGGGATTAGAATGTGAACATCTTTGGGGGGGCATTATTCTGCCTACCATGACCTACCTACTTCACATTATAAAGATTAATTGGCTGGCACATGGTACCTGCTAGTTATGACAGGTGTTCCTATTCTTATAAAGAGTTGTGAATCCACAACGAGAAGCTTGGACTTCATCCTGAAATGGATGGGAGTAAATGGAAACCCACTTCCCTTAGAAACCTCCCAGGTTTTATGCCTGGGAACAACAATATAGATAGTAGTTTGGCTGGGATGGAAAGCAGGAAAGGGAGAGAGAATCCATTTTGGATTTCCTTTTCACAATGAGGCTTGGTCCCTTTAATAACAACTTGCCTTGTCTTCCCAAGAGGAGCCAAGCCACACTGAAGCCTGGATCGAGATGGTGTTTGCAGAGTTAGTTCCTGGGGTTGTCTTTCTGTAACTGACACAGAAACGGGCCATCCTCTGACCTATGCAGCCTTTTCCTTCTCTGGTTCTCCAAAGCTGCGTTGGTTCTCAGTTTGACCAAATTCCCAGTCTTCCTCCTTTGCTGCGTAGAATCTTAGAGTCTTGGCTGCATAGTACTCTTCTATCTGCCCAGAGTCTCCACAGACTAATCACCTAGCAGTGGACATTTACAAATCTGGCTTCCACCAGCCACACTCACTCACAGACAGCTCTGACTGAGGACACGGTTCCAAGAGTTGGCCTCGTACAGACTTTGCTCCTGCAGCCAAGCCCCCAGATCAGCATCCAACATTACAGAGTCATGAAACTGGAGGTGAAGTCTCTGCTCAGGATCACTAGCTACCTTCACATAGAGCAGATTTAACCCGAGACAGCTACAGTCCCTGAAGGAGGAGAGGCTTCTCCTGAAATTGTGGGAAAGATGTGAGCATGAAGGGATGTGCATTTTTCTAGGGAGAGGGGCCACATAGTGTTTATCAGATTCTAAAATGGCTCTGGGAACCCCAAACTATTCATGACCACGGAGAGACACATCATCACTTAAATCTTTGACCCCCTTTGATTTTGCTTCTTTGTTGCTTCTCTAAAGGGTCCAGACAATCCTATGACCCGGTGGTGTCAAGCGGAACCAAATGCTGTTTCATCTTAGTTGGGAGAGGCTCCTGCGCGCTCTGGTTTTTGAGGAATATAATTGCCCAGCAGACCCCGAGCTTTCCTTTTCTGCAGAGCTTCACCACTCAGACCCACATTCATTATGTGGGGGCTTATACACAGAGGCCCCGGGAGAGAGGGATGGCCCGAGCCACTCCAGATGCACACGGTCCCCCTGGTCGCGCCCTCTATTAGTGCACGGCTGGGCAGACCCCTCGGCCTTTCTCCAGGAATTTGAAAGGATCACGATGAAGGCTAAAGCTTAAATTTTTGAGCAGAGGTAATTTCAGAAGGTAGAATCATAGCTTAAGGAACCCTCTGGAGAATTTTCCTGATGCAAAGCTAACAAGACATTGTGATAATTTCTCTGGCGCTGGCCTCATTCCAAGTTGGATTTTAAACGCAGATTATAAAGCAAACACCATCCCCCACAAGTATTAAAGGAGGGGAAAATAACAGAACAGGGGCTGCAAAAATGGTCTCTATTGTGGGACCAAAAGCCGTCAATCACACAGGCTGACAGGCGTCAGAGATTGACAGACAGGCCCTCGCTCCTGACTTCAGTTATCAAGGGGAATGGGAAAAGTGTCTGCAAGAACATGTTAAATTGCCAAAGTCATTACCAGTCACCAATTACCAAAGAAAAGATAACAAGGTGTATTTTAGAAAAATCGATGCAACAACATGCATTTCAATACAGTGAGTTTTTTAAAACTTTTGAAAACAAAATGAACTATTTAGGGAATACACAATGGTTTTCAGTGCATACCAAACACTGGGCTTTGTAAAGTCATCAATATTCGCTTTAGATTTGGCTCTGCCTAAGGGGAGCAAAGATCAAGCAGTAAACTAACATACTTCATTGTTTTCCCTCTGGTTCCAGCCAAAGGACTAAACGATGACGGGAGGACCAGTTGGGTCTCCTGTAAGCTCCCCCAAAGAAAGGCCTGAGTGGTCATTGAGGGCAGTTCCTGGGGCTCTGGGCCTAGAAGGGGCACAGGTCAGGTCAAGTAGGCATTGGTGTGTTGGCCGATGACACCTGGGCTGATGTCCCACGAGTCCTTACACACAACGCAGCAGAACGTCCTAATCCTCTGCTCTGAGCCCTGCCTTGGGCTGGACCCTGAGGATGAAGAGAGGGAGGACATGGTTCCTGCCCTACTGGGTCCTGTAGGGGTGGGTGGGACTGAAGGCACATGACCCCAATGAATTATGGGACAAAGCAGACTGTGAGGGTTACCAAACGAGTATGAATGAAGTGCAACAAAGGAACAGGAAAGGACCAGATTCCTACAGTCTAGAAGAATCTGAGACGGCTGCAGACAGAAAGCTGATTCTTAGAGAATGAGGACTTCCTTAAATGGAGATGCAAATGCCTGAATGAAGGACGGTGCAGCAAGATGGAAGCATTTTGCCATTTTGTAGGCAAGGGGAGCCATTGCAAGTTCCTGAGCTGGGAAGTAGAATGACTGGAGTTGTGCTTTAGGGAGACCGCTGTGGCAGCAGTGCAGCAAATGGATGAGAGGATGGCACTTCAGGGGACTGCTGGAGTACATCCTACGAGAAGGGCTGGAGTCTGGACGAGGATGGGGTAGCAGGAAAGACCCAATGAGTTGCCATCATATTGCATGCATGAGCCTCAGAGGCCTCTCCCTGGCCTCCGCTTCTAGAGAGCTTGCTCACCTCTCAGGCCCTGCCCCGGTACTGTGTCTGCACGCTGTCTCTCCCCGTCCACTGTTACAGCATCTCCTTCCTTCTCTGCGCTCCACGGCCCTCTGTGGAGTGGCCTGCATGTATGAGTTCCACACAGTTGTCACAGTAGTCCAGGTTAGAAGTTCTGCAAGGACAGAATCCTATCACGTACACCTCTGTGACTCTTCCAGTACACAGTGCAGCGCCCCCTCACAGCAGAGGAAGAATGTGAAACAGCAAAACCTTGAATGAGAAAGCATTTCATGGTAACACTCAAGAAAGATCAGGGCTGTTGTGAATTTGCCCAACGGGCCATTAATTTCGGCTTGGATCCAACTTGCCAAAAAGGGCCTTATGTGACTGGTTAAACTAAGACTTATAAACTTTTCCTGACCCTGCAGTTTGAGCAGGACCTGGAAGCAATAGATGGAGTTCCCATGGAGAGAAAAAGCTACTGGGCCTCAAAACACAAATAAGGAAGAGGTGGAGGCATTTACAGTCCACATTGGAAGGAAGCAATCCCCTTCCTACTTGATTGGGCATATCAATTATCCAGACACTTTTGAATATGAAAGGGGCACCATCTCTAGTTACCACATGACAGCAGGCTTAAATTGGGGTTGTCCCTGAACGAATAGAATGCGGAGTCGCTGCAATGACAGGCACGACTGCTAGCTTGTCTCCCCACTCCCCCCACCAGGACCCCTTGTATTGTATAGATGGCAGGGACTTCCACTCCTGGCCTCTCCACGTTCCCCCTCCTCTTCCCCAGGACTTACCTACACCTGGGTAACTTGGAATGAGTACTGAGTGAGTGCTGCCCAGCCCCTTCCAGATTCTCTCTTTTGGAGCAGCTGTGCTCAGGACTGCAGCATTCTCTCTTCCTCCATGTGGTCAACTTAAGGAACATATTTGTGCTTGTGGAAGAGGCAGAAGTTGTCTAGTCAGCCAGTGACCGGATGGAGGGAGAAATATTAGGAGGCTCAGTTTATCATCCTTAGCCAAGCTCTGTCTCTCTGATTCCAGTGTCTCCTTCATGGTTGGTTCTACACTCAGAGTAGAGTATGACTGTCACTTTTCCAAAACCAATATCCATTCTAAGCAAAGGCTGGGAATTTTCAGGATTAAATAAAGGCTGTCATCCAAGGGTGTGACAGGCCAGTGCAGACAGGGACTGGAGAAGACTCATACTAGAGTCCCTAGAATGTGAACAGCACAAGAAAATGAAAAATCAGGGCTGAATTTCTGTTTGAGTTCATATCTGAGTGTGAACTCTCACCAGTTTCTTTTAGGGAGGATATTGACATTAATTATCAGAACCCCACAATATGTATATATTTTTTAAATAAATTTTATTGAGATAATAAATTACACGCAATAAGTAAACCCACTTGAGTTTTGACAAATGTGTTTACCTGTGTAACCACCACACCACTCAATATATAGGACATGTCCATCTCCCCAAAAAGTGACCTGTGCCTCTTCCCAGTCAATCCTTCCCCCAAATTTCCTTCCCCAGGCAACCACTGATGAGATTTCCATCATTACAGTTTAAGTTTATCTGTTCTAGAACATCATACACATGTTTTCTTTTGCACGTGATTCATCCATGTTGTAGCATGTATTAATAATTCTCATT
This sequence comes from Rhinolophus sinicus, assembly GCF_057876585.1. Lineage (NCBI taxonomy): Eukaryota > Metazoa > Chordata > Mammalia > Chiroptera > Rhinolophidae > Rhinolophus > Rhinolophus sinicus. The sequence continues at coordinate 26,757,301 of NC_142514.1, forward strand.
TTCCATTATTGAGTAGTATTCCATTGTATGGACATACCACAGTTTATCCATTCACCTGTTGAAGGACATTTGGATTGTTTCCAGTTGCAGGCTCTTCCGAATGAAATTGCCATATTTGCATACAAGTCTTTCTGTGGCCATCTATTTTTCTTGGGTAAACATCTAGGTATTGCTGTGTCATATAATAAGTGTATACTTAAATTTCTGAGAAACCACAAAACTGTTTTCTAAAAGAATTGTAGAATTTTACACCCTCCACCAGAAGTGTATGAGAGTTCTAATCGCCTAGCACATTCACTGACACTTGGTATCAGCAGTCTTTTTAGCTTAGCTATTATCGTATGAGGCATTCCTTTGCTGAACTTTTAATTTGCATTTCCTTGGTGACTAATGATGTTGAACACCTTTTTAGGTGTTTATTGGCCACACATATATCTACTTTTGTGAAATGTCTGATCAAATATTTTGTCCATTTAAAAATATATATATTTGGGGCGGCTGGTTAGCTCAGTTGGTTAGAGCGTGGAGCTCCTAACAAGGTTGCCAGTTCGACCCCCAAATGGGCCACTGTGAGCTGCGCCCTCCACAACTAGATTGAAACAACTACTTGACTTGGAGCTGATGGGTCCTGGGAAAAAACACTTATTTGTTGTTATATTTAAAATATATATTTTATTTAAATATATGTATTATATAAATATAAATAGATATATATGTTAATTTCACCAATCAACTTGACTGGATCAAGGGATGTGTGGATAGCTGGTAAAACATTATTTCTGGGTGTGTCTGTGGGGTGTTTATGAAAGAGATTAGCATTTGAGTCTGTAGACTAAGGAAAGAGATTTGCCCTCATCAATGTGGGTGGGCATTATCCAATCCCTTGGCGGCCCGAATTGAACAAAGAAATGAAGGAAGGACAAATTCTGTCTTCTTGAGCTGGGACAGCCATCTTCTCCTGCCCTTGGACATGAAAATTCTGGTTCTTGGGCCTTTGGACTCCAGGACTTACACCAGTGGGCCTCTGGGTCTCAGACCTTCGGATTTGGGTTAATTATACCACTAGTTCTCCAGTTTGCAGATGGCAGATTGTGGAACTAACCGCTCAACCTTCAAAACTGTATAAGTCAATTCCTATAATAAATCTCCTCATATATATATATATATATATCTTTATTTATATCCTTTTGGTTCTGTTTCTCTGGAGAACCTTGACTAATACCATATGTAAAACAAAGGACAAAGTACTTTTTATGTTCTGTTTTATACTTTTAGGTTATATGTTTAGGCCTGTGGTCCATTCAAGTTATTTTTTTTTTTTGTATGGTGTGAGGTAGGAGTCAAAGTTTATTTTTTTCCCATAAGGATTCCCAGTTGTTCCATAAACATTTGTTGAAAGACTATCCTTTCTTACATTGACTCACCTTGGCGTCTTTGTCAAAGGTCAACCAAACATATAAATAAGTATAGTCTATTTCTTGACTTTTCTGTTCCATTGATTTAACTGTCTATCTTCACATGAATACCATGTCTTGATTACGGTAGCTTTATAATAAGTCTGAAATCAGGTAGTCTAAGCCCTCCAACTTTGGAATACCACACTATATATCATTTGTGATTGTTGGAAATAAATGTGCTTGAATTAAATGTATAATAAATTGTATACATTATCCTTCCTTAGTGCGTGTTGTTCAATCACTCTCAGTCAATATGTTTGTGGTCTTCTGAGAATGCTGAGTTAAAGTACTTCTTTGGATTTTGCAATAAATAAAGATCTGGACTGGTGGACACCCCTGCAGCAGCACTCATAATTCTGTTTGGAAACTAGATAACCAACCTCTCTTACAGGATGTTGCTTTTTAACAAGACGGATTTCTGGCTGGGTTTGCACTTACAAGGGCATCAGCATATCTGTTGTCTGGTTTCTCCAGCTGTGGTGTGGTGAAAAGAATGCTAGACTTGCTGGCTGCAGAGCGCCCCTATCTGGCATTCACCATGGTGCTGCTTGGGATTTTCATAAATGGCTTGCAAAGACATAAATCAATGAGCTGTCCTCAGGGCTCACAAAAGCCCCAGCTCTTGGGTGGGTCCACTGCCCCAGTAGATCTGCTGGTCTCCAGCTGGGAGCTGCCCTCAGATGGGGTCTGCCAACTACTTGGACCCTGGTACACAGTCAGTCCTCATCAGAACCTGTAGTGAAGCCAGGCATTACCTGGGGACACAAGCAGTATCATTCCATTCCAAAGGGATTGTTTCCCCAAACTGCAATTTAACTTCAAGTCTCCCAGAGTCCTTGTTTCCATGCAGCCTAGGTGTTTAGCACAGCCTTCAACTTGGACTGCAGTGTAGACTTGGAATCCAAAGATGTGGGTTCAAGTTCTGGCCCTGACACTTACTAATAGAGTGACATTGGGCAAAGCACTTTACATTTTGGGGTCTAGCTCTTCCCCTATGGCATAGAGACTCTGACATCTTCCTCACAGGGCTACCGTAGGCATGTGGTAGTTTTACCGACATAAAGCACAGGTATGTGCTTGGTGGAATTCAGGAGGCTCTGTAAAGGATTATCATTACTATTATTTCTTCTTTTAGCCAAGAGGATCTCCCTGAACCTTATGCTACAGAGGCATAAGGAATGTCAGTGGTTCCTATCGGAGAAAAGTTGTGTGTATTAGTTTTACACAGCTGCTGTAACAAATGACCACAACTTGGTGACTTAAAGCAACAAAAATCAGTCATGAATCCCGGAAATATGAAATGAGTTTCCCTGGGCTGAAATGAAGGTGTCGGCAGGGCGGCACTTCCTCCGGAGGCTCTAGGAGAGAATCTGTTCCTTTGCCTCTTCCAGCTTCTGGTGGCTGCTGGCAATAGTTGTGCTTGTGGTTGCATCACTCCAATCTCTCTCTCCATCTTCACATTACCTTCTCCTCTGTCTACTGTTCCTCCGCCTCTGTCTTATGAGGACACTTGTGATGGCATTTATGGCCCATCCGGTTAATCCAGCATAACTGCCTTATCTCAAGATTATGGGATTAGTATCTGGTGTCTCATGAGGCCATGATGTAGCCCTCTTCAGTGGTGTGTGTGTGTGTGTGTGTGTGTGTGTGTGATATGGACCAGAAAAACATACCCTCTGTCACATTTATATAAATCACCTTCCAAGCAAAATATTAACGTAATTTGGTTGAACCAACCTTCATGAAAGACTGCTTACGTTTTTTTTCCCAAACTTCTCAGTAGAACAGCCCTTTTACAGATTCACAGAACACAAGAACTGCCAAGGCTTTTGTCATTCACTCTGCCCAGCGGTCAACTAACTAGAGCCCAGGGGCCAAATTCAGTCCCTGCCAGTTCTTCAGAGTTGTGTAGTTGTGACAGACCACTTGGCCCTCAAAGCCTAAAATTCTTACTATCTGGCCTTTTACAGAAAAGGTGTGCTGGCTCTTGACCTAGACCAAAGTCTCCACCATACAGATGGGGAAACTGAGGCCCAGGAAGGCAGGTGACTTGCTCAATCTCCTTCAAAGACTTAGGGGCAGATTCCAGCCATGCGCGGTTAGTGCTGTTTTCCAGGATGACACATTCCCAGGGCTCCTCAGAACTTCCTCGGGCAGGTGGGTGGGTGGAGCCCAGCGTCAGAAGTCAGGTTCAGGCAGATCTCAGCCTCTTATAAGGAAGACCTTTCAGCAGGGGCTGCCCCAGCTTCTGGAGAGGTTCGAGCAGACGCTGGCTACCTTCTTAGTGAGTATGCCCCATTTGGTGCCTGTCAAACAAATGAACGGACAATGGGGAGAATAAAGGATTCCGTCAAGGTATTTTAAAGTCCTAAACTGACACAGTGGTGCCCAGGCCTGGAGAACACTGGAGGCCTTGAGAGGGCAGCCAGAAGGATCCCAGAGACCCAGCACAGCCTTCCAACCTCTGCCCCGAGGCCGATATGGGGCTTATCCTCTAACTGGCCATCTCCTAAGAGGCTGCAGAAAAACTCAAAAATTTGCAGAAGCAGATGAGCTGGTGAAGCCCACCAGTGACTCGGAGAGGTGGAGAGGGACCGTGGGGCCTTTAATGATGACTAATTTGCAGCTTATTAATGCGGCGGTAATTAAGAATATTCATTTTATTAAAAGCCGTTTATTGTAACAGTGCATGCAAATCTGGAGACTGGCATTGTGCTCACGTACGAATCGACACAGGTCTATTGTGGCTCTGTGGATGGCAGGTCGCTGCGTCACTAATTGTTAAGAGTTTAGGGTCTAATTTTAAACCCTTTTAATTCCATTTGAAATAATTGCTCTAATGAAATTCAAAGTACTCAGAGGCAACCATGGAAAAGGTGGATGATGCCCTCCCCCCTCTTGCCCCCAGGGAGCCTGGCTTTGAGAGCTGTGGCAGGAGCTGTACGAGTCCTGGGTCTCCATTGGATGCTCCCTCTCCCCTGAGAGGAAATCTGCCCCAGTGAAGGCCGCTGGAGTCCTGTGAGGACCTGGCCCTGTGTGCAGCTGGATGGAGAGGGCCTGCAGGAGGAAGTCACTCTGGGATAAGTTATTTCTATGCACCACACGGGTAGGATCTGTGCAGAGGATGGGAGCCCCCACCAGAAACAATGTCCTTAGCTCCCATGGCATCATGGGCTCAACTGGGACATATCTCAGAGCAGCTAAACCTAGAATCATCTTCAATCAGACAAAGCTCTTCTTGAGGGCGTCCTGTGTGCCAGACACTCCACCGGGAATTTTACATGTGTTACCTCACCTAATCCTCAGGTGAGGATTGCATCCTTAGGAGGTGGATGGCATCATTGCCTCCATTCTACTGATGAGGCAACTAAGGCGGGGAGAGGATCAGTATCTTTCCAAAAGTCACATAGGTTAAGTGACAGAGGCAGACTTGAACTGAAGCTTTTCCGTCTGTCTTGTCAGAGGTTGTCCATCCAGTCTACATCCTACGGCGGTGGGTCTGGAACCAGCACAGAGTAACTCAAGTGCAATGCTTGTTCCTCTCTACCAGTGGCAGAAGATCAGGGGAAGGACAGATCAGAGGAAGGGAGCAGCATGAGCAAAGGCTGAGAAGCTTGAAAGTCCGTGACGTCTGGTGGCTGGGCCCTACGATGATTCCTGTGATCCCTGTCTTCAGTCCTGTGGTTGAGTGTGGTTGAAGCCTGTGACTTGTTTCTAACCAATAGATTAATGGCAAAGGTGATGGGATGTCACCCCACTGATTACATTATGTTTATAAGACTCCATTTTGCTAGCAGTCTAGCAACCTCTCTTCCTCTGGCTTCGAAGAAGCAAGCACCCATGTCATGAACTGCCTGTGGAGGCACCCATGTGGGGAAGAGCTTCAGGTGGCTTATCAGAGCAGAGTGACTCAATCCTGTACCTTCAAGGAACTGAAATCTGGCAGCAACCTTAGTAAGCCCCAAAGTGGACTCTTCCCCAGTCAAACTGCAAGATGAGAATGCAGCCCAGCCAACACCTTGCTTGTAACCTGGTGAGATCCTGAAGCAGAAAAGCTAGCTAACCCATGCCTGAACTCCTGACCTATAGAAACTGGGAGATAATACATGTATGTTGTTTTAAGTTGCTATATTTGTGGTAACTTGTTACTCACCAATAACAATGAATGCAACATCTAAAAAGAATAGCAGGGAAAGAAGGGTAGCCAGGGTAGTTTTCCATCTTTTTGCCCACGTGACACATCTCCCATCAGAAAGAGTGGCCACTATATCAATGCAGAAAATTAGGCTGCAAAGGGAGACCGGGCCGTCAACAGGAAGGACCTTTAGATCATGTTAAGACGTGTGGGCTTTCTCCTATAGGAGAAATATAAGAATGGTGGAATTTTAGGACAGGTGGCATGTCAGATCTGAGTTACAGAAAGGTCACTCTGGTGGCCAGAGCCTAGGATGGGTTGGAGGCAGGGAGACCTGGCAGGCTATTGCAGTGGTTCAGGCAAGAGATAGGAGCTTGAACTAAGGAAGGAACAGTAAAGGTAGAGAGGAAGGTAATTGAATGTAGAACAATCCAGTAAAGTAAAATTTCTTCTACTCTTAAAGATCTTCAGGAAAGGGAATATTCTAGTTCACTCTTTCCTTGTGTCCAATACTTTGAACAAAGCTGACTTCATTAACTTGGTTTCAGTATTACCTTATTAGTGATATTGCTAGAAAGAAGTTCTGTGTTTTGGGGTGTCCTCCTTCCCCCAAGCACATTGCATGATAGTCGTGCTTCCTTGGGAGCAGCTGTAACTGCTTTTGTTTTAAAGAGCCTCAGAGAATGACTGCAGTGAAATCACTACCATAAAATCTTTCTGGTCAAATACCGCTTCTCATGTCATCTGCCATCACCTGAAGGATTTGGCATTTCTCCTACTCTGCAGAGAACTTATTTGGACCTTAATAAGATCTTGCAGAATGAATGGTAAGTGCAAAGACAGAAACTTTGACCCTTCACCATCTATCCATTCGTTGAACATTATTGAAACTAAGCACAGGGAGTATCAGAGTTAAGTAAGAAATAGCCTTTTCCTCCAGGCACTCACAATTCAGTGAGAAAGAAAAACGTGTCAAGCGAAAATTGCAGCAAGATTCCTATACGAAGACACGCACTGAATACTCTGGGATTCCTAAAGAAAGGCGTGATACATCACTCCAACTGAAACATTTTCCAAGCTGAGGGTTCAGCTAATGCAGATGTACAGGGGCATGAAAAGACACAGTACCTCTAGAAACGAATTAGCACAGGATTCCTGGGGGGGCGGGAGGGGGTGGAGCAGGGAAGGACAGTTAGGGGACCTGAGGTTGGAGAAGTCATCAGGGTCCAGATCATGTAGGATCTCATGTGTGTAAGAGGCTTGGACTGTATTTTGTGGGCAGAAGGACCTGCTACAGGAGAGTAAGCGGGGAAGGGACGCCATCAGAGTTTTATCTTAAAAGGTTGACTTGTGTATCGTCTTCTTACACACTGGGTGCTCCTTTGGGTTCTCCATCAATGAACGAGGCTGAACATCTGAGAGTAATATGACACACACCATCTTTTTCCTATTGCCACTCCCGTCTATATGAGTAGTACCTCCTCAAGATCTCTTAACATCGTTCACGTCTCTTCAACTCCACTGTACCACTGTGTTCCAAGAACCATCATCTCTCACCTGTCTACTGAATAGCGTCCTGACTGTTCTTCCAGGATTCACTGTATATTTTTCCAAATCCATTTCCCATAACCAGATCACCCTTTTTTTCTTGTGGTAAAATTTAATTACAGCAAACTGCACAGATTCTAATGATATAATTTGATGAGTTTTGACAAATTTCTATACCCATGTAACCACCACCCGAATCATAATATAGGACATATCCATCACTAGAAAGTTCTCACATTTTCCCCATCCAGTCAATCTCTACCCGCTATAGGCAACTACTGATTTGTACTACCAGAGATCAATTTGTACCAAGGTTTTTTGGCTCAATATGTTTTTGAGATTCATCCATGTTGTAATATTGTCAGTTGTTCAATCTTGTTTATTGATAAGTAATATTCAATTGTGTGAACATACCACAGTTTGTTTATCAATTTACCTATTAATAGATATTTGGGTTGTTTTCAGTTTGGGGCTATTATTAATGCTGCTAAGAACATTCATGTATGGGTCTTTTAGAAGATGCATGTTTTCATTTCTCTAGGGTAACTACCTAGGAGTATCTCTGGATCATATGGTAGTGTATTTAACTACCACCAAACAGCTCGCTATTTGACACTCCTGCTACCAATTCCAGTTTCTCCACATCTTGGTCAACACTCAGTATATTCTATCCTTTTAATTCTAGCCACTTACTGGGTGTAAATACATTTCCCTAACGACTAATGATATTGAGTAACTTTTCATGTGCTTATACCTATTCATATATATTGTTTTGTTAGCTGTATGTTCAAGTATTTTGCCCATCTTTCTTGAGTGGCTTGCCTTTTTATTATTGACTTATAGACTTCTTTATATAGCTACAGAGACATATGCAGTGAGAATGCTTTCTCCCAGTCTGTGGCTTATTTTTCATTTTAGTAATGGCAGAGCAGTTTTGAAATTTTGATGAAGTCTAACTTATCAATTGTTTGATGATAGTTCTTTTTTTTTTTTTTAAACAAATGTAGTCATTTTTTTTTTACATTTTTTATTGGGGAATATTGGGGAACAGTGTGTTTTTCCAGGGCCCATCAGCTCCAAGTCGTTGTCCTTCAATCTGGTTGTGGAGGGTGCAGCTCAGCTCCAAGTCCAGTTGATGTTTTCAATCTTTAGTTGCAGGGGCACAGCCCACCATCCCATGCGGGAATTGAACTGGCAACCTTGTTGTTTAGAGCTCACGTGCCAGCCGGCCACCCCTCCGGAAGCTCAGCAGCAGCTCATTGTCTTCAATCTAGTTGTGGAGGGCACAGCTCACTGGCCTATGTGGGAATCGAACTGAACCCTGGTGTTCAGAGCTCACGCTCTAACCAACTGAGCCATCCGGCTGCCCCGATAGTTCTTTTTATATGCTAAAAATAAAAAGTTTACCTGCTCCTATGTTACGAAGATTTTCTCCTATGTTTTTTTCTAAATGTTTTAGCTATTACACATAGGTCTATAATCCATTCAAATTAATGTTTGTATATTGTATGAGCTAAGAGTTGAAGTTCATTTTCTTCATATGTTTTTTTCATTTGTTTCTAGCACCATTTGTTGAGAAGGCTTTCATTTCCACATTGAATTGCCCTGGTGCTTTTGTTAAAATTCAAATGACTGTGTGTGTATGGATTTATTTTTGGACTCTATTCTGTTCTATTGACCTAATTGTAGAACCTTATCTCTACACTACTATCGTGATTACTATAGCTTTATAAGCTTTTTAAAAGTCTTGAAATCAAGTAAAGTCCTCCAACTATGTTCTTTATTTCAAGATTGCTTTGGCTGTTCTAGAGCTTTTGCAATTTCATATATATTTTAGAATCGACTTGTCAATTTTAACTTTAAAAAATGGCCTATTGAATTTATAATTGATATTCCATTGTATCTATAGATATTTGAAGGAGAATCAGTATCTTAACAACATTGAGACTTCCAATCCATAAACATGATATATTTCTTCGTTTATTTAGGTCTTCTTTAATTTCTATAATTTAATATTTTGTGTTTTCAATGTAGAGATTTTGTACATCCATTGATAAATTTATTCCTAAATATTTTATATTTTATGCTATTATAAATGAAATGTTCTAATTGTTTGCTCCTAGTATGTAGAAATACAATACATGGACTTGTGTATATTAATCTTGTATACTAGTGATCTTACTAAGCTAATGTAATAGTTTGAGTAATTAAAAATTTTTACCTTTTAGAGTTTCTACATAAATAGTCATATCATTGGTGACTGAAGACAGTTTTACTTCTTTTTTTCTAATCTTTCTTTCTTTTTTTCCCCTACTTGTATTGACTAGAACATCTCCTACAATATTGCATGGAACAGGAGACATCCTTGCCTTATTCCCAGTATTAGGTGGAAATTGTTCAGGATTTCACCCACCAAGTGTGATGTTCATTGTAGGTTTTTGTTTTTGTTGTTGTTGTTACTATTACTGTTGTTTATGATGCTCTTTGTCAGATTGAGGAAGTTTTCTGTGAGCTGATGCTGAATTTCTCAAATAATTTTTCTGCATCTGTTAAGATTATTTTTCTCCTTTATTTTTGTAATGTGGTAAATGACATTAGGTAAAGTTGGTTGACTGTGTTCAATCAACCTCGTGCTCCTGGGCTATGATGCAGCATCTTTTTTATATATTTCTAGATTCAATTTATTAATTTTTTTATTCAGGATTTTTACACCCACATCCATAAAAAAAATTGGTATATGGTTTTCTTTTCTTGTAATATCACTGTTTGGTTTTGGTATCAAGGTTATTCTGGCTTTGTAAAATGGGATGGGCTTGCTCCGGCCTTTATTTTCTGAAAGAATTTGTGTAGAATTGGTGTTATTTATTCCTGAAATGATTAATAGAACTCACCAGGGAATCACCTAGATCTAAAGTTTTCTTTATGGGAAGTTTTTATTTTTAATTATAAATTCAAATTATTTAATAAACAAAGAACTATACCAATTATCTATTTCTTCTTGTGTCAATTTTGATAACTTGTGTTTGTGTGTTTAAGGAATTTGTCCTTTTTATCTAAGTTGTCAAATTTATTTGTAAATACTGCTTTATTTTTCTTTTAGTATCTATACAATCTGTAGTGATAACTGTTTTATTGCTGATAGTAAATCATCCATCTCCCTTTGCTTTCAGTATCTCTTTCTGATCAGTCTTGCTGGGGGTTTTTCAATTTTATTAATCTTTCAAAAAATGAAATTTGACTGTTAATTTTCTCTCTCCTTCACTTTTTTCTATTTCTGTTTCCATTTTTATCTTTATTATTTCATTCTTTTTATTTAATTTTTTTTCGAGTGTCTTAAGGCAGAAACCTATTCATAGATTGTTATTTAAAAAATCTTCTTTTCCAATATAAGCATTTACACACATACACGCACACACACTTCCCTCTGAATACACACACTTCCCTCTGAGTACTGCCTTGACTATACCTCTCAAGTTTTGATATGTATATTTTTATTATCATTCAGTTAAAAATATTTGACAATTTCCTTTGTGAGTTCTTATTTGATGTATTAGTTATTTAGAAGGACATTGTTTAGTTCCCAATTATTTGTAGCTTTTCCGAATAGCTCAGTGTTAATTGACTTTTAATTTAAGTCCACTGTTATCAGAGAAACACTGTATAAGTTTTCAATCTTTTGAGATTTATCAAAACATATTTTATGGTCCAGTATATGGCTTATCTTGGTGAACATTCCATGTGCACTTGAAGGGAAGGTATATTCTGCAGGTGTGAAGTATAGTGTTCTACAATGTGAATTTGGTAAAGCTGGTTGACTGTGTTACTCAAATTTTTTATATCCTTACTGATTTTTTTGTCTAGTTTTTCTATTAATTACTGAGAGTATAACTATGCTAGCCAATGTTTACTTCATTTCTTTTGAGAATCCATTAATAGATGCATACACATTTAGAATACTCATGTCTTTCTGATGAATTAATCCTTTTATCATTATGAAATATCCTTCTTTATCTCTGATAATATTCCTTATCTTGAAGTCTAATTTGTCTGACATTAATATAGCCACAGCAGCTTTCATATGCTCACTGTTTGCATAAGAAATAGCATGGTATATCTTTTCCTATCCTTTTCTTTGCAACCTATCTGGGTCTTAATGTTTAAAATGCATTAATTCTTGTGAATGGAAAATAGTTGGCTCTTGCATTTTTACCCACCTGCTAAGCACTGGACTTTAAGTATTTGAAAGATATATAGTGAGGGGCTTCAACCAGCTGAATGGAGTGTTGCCTTTCAGCTTCCATCTCTATGACTCTGACCGATGGGGGAAGAAACCCTGCGTCTCTTCCTTAGCTACAGAACCTGCTTGTCACCTGGCTTGGGGTCAGGTCTCAGGGTGGAACCAACCAAGGGGAATGTGACGTTAATTGGAGCAAGTGTGTAAAAAAAACAAACAGATTAACCTTTGACTACCTTTGCCGCATGATTCACGTCCTGCTTTCATAATGCTTCTTTTTCATCATAGTAATATTCCCTTAGTTATGTCGTTGGCAACATATTCTCTTAATTATAGTTTTCTTTTGGTTGAAAAGGTGCTTCCTTGGAGAACAAAAGAACTGTTTCTCCTCTCTCTTCTCCTTTGACTTTAGTCCTTCCAACGTGCACAGACTTGCTTTGAATGATTTGTTGGAGGACTTCGTTCAAGGAATCAAGTAAAGGATTTCAAGGAAAGAGAAAAGAAAGCAGGAAGGAGAAACTAGAAGGCATGGAAAGCCTACCATGCGTTGGATCTGTATGAAGAAATTCTCACAATAGTCTTAGGAGGTGGTGCTTTTATTGTCCCCATTTTACAGACAAAGAAACTGAGCTTAGAGGGGATAAGTAACTTGCCAAGGTCATTGTAGTTACTACTAGTGTGTCTACACTGGGCAGTGTACACATGATTTAAGGGAAGCCGACTCCATCCCAGCTTTATAGAGGTCAATCCTGATTAGTCTAACATTCCATTGGTAGCTTTCTCCAGGGGTCAATTATTGTCTCAGAGGTAGACAGGTAAACTAATTGGCTCAGTCAGACTGAAGGGAAGGATTTACATCCCATGTTACAGGGAGAGGCTCACTCCCTCTTCTGCTAAGTGTGAACTACGAAACCTATATTCCTTGCCAGGGGAGGGGCAGATCAGCATTTGGATAGAGCAGAGTGAAGAAAGTAGACCTAGATCTTTGATGAAATCGGTCCATTAATTGTACTACTCCTGCAGCCTGCAGCAGCTCTAGTGTTCTCACTTGAGATAATGCATCTTCATCTTGCTTAAGCCAGTTTAAAGGGCATTTTGTGTTTCTTGAAGTTAAAGCCATTCTAACTGGAAAAGTCATGGAATAAGTAAATGGTGGCCCTGGACCAAAGCTGAGTACATCCAGCTCCAGAGCTAATGTTCCTCGCTGCTCAGCTCTCTACTTCCTTCCTTGCAGTTGGAGTTGGTGACCCCTGCCTTACAGATACAGATGAGAAAGCTTAAGTGATTTCTTCAGGGTCACAGAGCTACCAAGTGGCTCACCCTGACTCAGAAATCATGTTTATCTGACTGCAAAGCCCACACTCTCTGTACGCCTCCAGTGGCTTCCCACACTTCTGGCTGCCACCCTTCCAGTACCTTTGACTCCAAACAGAGCCCTCTCCGTCACCAAATAATGTGATCAAATCAAACCTTCTTTCCATACAATTAGAAAACATAACAGGTTACAGCAAAAAATGCAAAAACCTCCAAAGCCGCTCAAAGCTAATTAATTTCTATTACTAGTGAGAGAAGAACCACTTAACATGTCTTTTCTTATTCAAATTACCATTGACGGCACCTGCTTTTTTATTCTTGGGAAATCCTGCTACAATGCGGGTAAATTATGTAAGACTGTAGAATTTATGAAGATAAGGCAATTAGCATTACAAAACCGAGTCCCGGTTACAATTTCTGGGGAACAGAAAGAGTTATGATGCTCCCTTAAATGGCCCAGTGAAGTCTCACAGATTGAGTTAATCCTTGTGGTAGTCAGGAAAATTGAAGGCTAAACAGCACCATGATGGTGGGTAATTAATAGTCTGAGCCCTTTGGTGATGAGGCTGTGGAGGGGGCAGCCAGGGTTCTGCCTGTTCCTTCTGGAAGAAAAAGGGGTGAAACAGGGCTCCTGGGGTAGGAAGGCAGGGAAGGGAAGAACTTCCTTACAAGGTCCCTGGTCATTGGGGTCAAGCCAGGTCCAGCACCATGTGATCACCCTCGCATATATTTTCGCCAAATCTCCATCCTGCCCTGTAGCTCCAACCCCCAGCACAGCTGCCACAGCTGTGGAAGCAGATACCACTAAGCAGGGGGTTCCTTGGAGTTGTTAGATGTTGCTAAGATTTTGCATCTGAGCCGGGAGGACTCTTACAGACACCTTGGATTATCAGGAGTACTTGACTTAATAGCCACAGATAACGGGTTGGGGAGAGTGGCTGTGTGGCTCCCTCGAATTTGTGTGCAAAACTGTGTGTGCGTGTCCTTTTCTGCAGAAGGGTCTGCAGCTTTCATTAACTTCAAAATAATAATAATAATAATACCTACTTCAGAGTTGTGGGGATTCAAATGAGTTAGAATATGTACTGATGCCTGGCATAGAATACACATCAATCTATACTTGTGCCCACCCAACCACCACAGATTCTGAGGAACCCAAACCATGGGGAGTCCAGGGGAGAAAAGGCATTCTTACCCAAGAGATCATTCATGATTTAAAGGGGCCAGGCAGCAGAGCTCATGGGAAAGGGGTGGGTGGCATGTAGGACTGCCAGATTGAGCAAATTAAAATACAGGATGCCCAGTTAAATTTTAATTAAATTTTAATTTCAGAGAAACAACACATAATTTTTTACTTAAGCATGTCCCATCTGGCACACCTGTATTTTATGGGGAAAAAATGTGAGATGCAGACTAGGCTGGGGCCTGTGGCTTGCCTATTCTGGAGCCCAGCAGCTTGGTTTCTGGTTCCTCAATGAGATGCTGGAGGAGCAGGGCAGGGCAGAGTTGGGTCTGTAGGCACTAACCCCTTCAGGTGCTCTGCTGGACCCAAGCGCTTCACAGGAGTAATTGACAAGTAATTATCATCCGTTAGAAGCCTTTTCAACATAGATGTTGATTCTAGTTCTTAAAAGGGTTTGTAGAGTTGAACAAATGCCTTTCCTAATCAGCACGAATTGTTTCTTTAAGCAGGAGAGAGATGTGGGTCCCTTCTTTCTCCTTCCATTTAATGAGTGGTCAGCATTATCTCTGGGGGTCTGGACCCTCACTCTTCCCTGAGGTGCAGGGTAACGGTGGTGGAGGAGATAGGGTGGCATTGATGGTGAATGAGGGCTTCTTGTGAGAGTCCTGGCCTCTTGTAGAATCAGGACTGGAGCCAGCTGACTCAAGTAGGAGCACTGTCTTTTCTAAATTGTGTCTCAAAGGACAAGTCCTTCATTCCTTTGGACTCAATTTTCTCACCTGTAAATGGGAATAATGATAAATCCTTCCCTGTTTCACAGAACCGAGTCAGCTATTAAACAGGAGAATGTTATCAGGCTTCCTCAATGGAGAGACCCTTGGCCCCCTCCATAATCCTACCTCCCCGCTCCCCATCATCTTCACTTTCAGCACTTCTATTAGAAACAGACTTGCATGCTAGCCAGCAAAAGTTTAAAAAAAACCCAAACCCAGCTGATTCTATATTTACATTCCTCCTCCCCTTCTCCTGCATTGTACCCAAGTGCCCATGGCCCAGCTGTGTTTGTCCCTTTCGGGCCCATCTCAGTTTAGGGGCAGAACACATTGTCAGTTGATGCATGTTGGAGCTGTTAAGATTTTCTCCAGTTTTCAGCTTTCTCACCAGGACTTCCTTTCCACTCCTGTCTGAGGCTGAGCCTAGCCTGCCCACTCCTATCATGTTTCCCTGAAAATAAGACCAGGTCTTATATTAAGGTTTGCTCCAAAAGACGCATTAGGGTTTATGTTCAGGGATGTCATCCTGAAAAATCATGGTAGGTCTTATTTTCTGATTAGGTCTTATTTTCGGGAGACATGGTAGCAGCTCCTCATTCACACCTGGGCCCAGCCATGTCTGTCCTACCTGGGTTTCCTTTGCTTAGGCAAGTAGCCATGAAGAGAGGGTAAAACTAATGCAATCCTGAACCTAGGGGACCCCTTCTAATCAGAGGGGCAGGACCCATAGCACAGTTAGGCTGGCTCTGTAAACTCTGCTGGCCAGGCTTGTTATCATAATCCTGATGAGACTCCTGGGTGGCTCAGGGTGAAAGTCCAGTCTGTTCTGCTTCAGCAGGAAGAAAGCACTTGGAAGGGGGAGTGGAGAGAACAGAGTGTGGGCAGGAAGCACCTGCACAAGGATGGGTACCCTGACCCTCTCAAAGAGAGGGGACATTTGACTAAGGAATTAGACTAAAGTCATTTGAAGTCCGATAAAGAGTGTAAATTATAGAACATCCTAAGAAAAGCCATAAATGAGTTCCTTTCATTGCACTAGAGAATCAGACTGAGGGAAGTACTGAAGGGACCCCGCCTGCTCCTTCCCCAACTCACAGCCCTTAGCAGCTTGCCCTCCATCTCCCAAGGTAGAGAGCGAAGCATTAACAAAGGAAATCAGGAGCCTAACTTCAGTGCAAAGCCCTCACAGTTCACATCCATCACTGCAGTCGGAAGCCTCCTAACTCCTGAGGTGCCCAGGGCCAGAATTAAAATTACCATTATTTCTATTTTCCAGATTTGGAAACCAAGGCCCAGTTTCCTGAGATCATTCGGTAAGTGAGCTGCAGAGTTACGGCCAGAATTGGGTGCTTACCCCACTACACCAAGGCTGCCTGCCCAGGATCTGTTAACATCTTCAGATATTTCTTGATGCATTATTGCTGGCTTGACCTCATTTTAAACAATGAGCTTTTACTGAAAAGAAGGCTTCCCCAGAGGTTCAGCAGGCCCCGGGGTTATTCAGATTAAGATTCTACTGAAACTTATCAAGTGCCTACTGAGTATGGATACTAGTGGTGCATTTTCACAGACATTTAATATTCACCATGACTCCATGAAAGGGTGTGGTTATCCCCATTCTACATGAAAGGGGCTTGGAGAGGCTGGGGAACCTTATTCAAGGTCATGCAAAAGTGGCAACCCCAGGATTCAGATTTCTCTCACACCCACTCAAGTACCTCTGCATCTCAGAAAGAAAGCCAGACATTATCCTAAAACATACTACTTACATATTAAAAGAGCAAAGAGATTTTGCACATATGATAAAATCTGAAACCTTATCAAGGCCCACAAAGCTCTGCAGGACCTGGCCCCTGCTCACCTTTCCAAAGGTATCTCTTATCCCTCTTTCCCCATTCAGGACACTGGTATAGCTCTAATTTCTTCCTGTCTTCCCTTCGGTATTTGACACTTGCTATACCCTCTCCCCGAAACCCTTTCCCTGAAATGTTTGCATGGATGGCTCCTTCCCCTCAGTGAGTTGCAATCCACATGATACCTTCTGAAAGGGGCCCCTCTGTCTACATTGGTACCCCCATCCCAAATCATCACCTATTGTCCAATCTAATTTTTTATATATTATTACCTGACATCATCTTACTAACGTTTCACTGCTCACTCTGTGTCTCCCTTACTAGCCTGTAAATCCCCCATCTACCGTGATACCTACTTTATTCCAGTGCCTAAAATAGTGTCTAACATAGGTACCCTGAAAAGACTTGTTAAATGACCACTGAATAGATAAGGTTTCTTATCTCGAAGTTATTCCTGATCCTGACCAAGGCCACTCTTAGCAATGAACGAGTGTTATTTTTTCTTTCTTTCTTTCTTAACAAATCTCATTAAAATCAGTCTTACCTCCAAAGTAGGTGTCGCTTTAAACAGGTGGTTTAATCAAAGCGAGGATGCAAAGGTACAGGGCACCCTGGATTACCCACAATGCAATCTGACGCTAGTCTAGAAGGAGAGGGAGTGTGTAAATAGGTGCGGGCCTTCAGAAAGATCCATCCCGCTTTCTTTCGGCAATAATGTAAAAGGAAAACTTTCAAATACCACAATTTGCAAATGAAGACCTTTAAAATAATGGGACGGCAGCTCTGGAATGGGATTATTAGGATAATGCGATGTTTAAGTGGGCGCTTTCCCTCTCAAGGACCTGCCTGGATTCTGCTGAGCTCATTTCACGAGAGACCTCAGAGAGATCAGTTATGACTTTTATTAAAGTCAAACCAATACCTGTATTCGCAGCCGCCTGGAGGAAATTTCTTTCTGTAACTCTGATTGAAGTTTAATGGGAACTACACAAAGAAAATTTACTTAACCTCCTCACCCATCTCTTCCGCGGTGGAAGTCTGTTCATCACGTGCTCTGCTCCCAGGAGACACTATCAAAGATAGCACTTCTCAATTTCATAATATTTTTCAGAGTAAAAGAGGGAAGACAGCTGCAGACCCCAACTAATCCAGAATACCATGTAGTCGACGTCTGATTTCACTTACAGGAACACTACAGACGTTTGCTCAAGGGTTTGCACATTAGTAGTTTGCAGATTACAAAATAAAAGGTATATGAACTACTAAGAAAGTATGTTACATGCGTATGAAAGTACAGTGCCCTGGCTCATATGCTCCTGATCAACCTCAGCTCCCAGCACATAGGGCAAGACAGGCCCCGGCTCTTACACGGAAAATAAACACCGTGAGTGGCACTTTTCATTCCAGACAGACCCAGACATCATATTATTAACACCTGTCATGTCTGTAGCACTGTATAGATGGAAAGTACTAAAATCCCCACCTTTGCCTTATGAAATTTACATACATATAAAACATAGGTTTAAGTTTGTATAAAAACCTGAACGTACAATTTCTGCAAAATGTTCAGTAGTGAATATCTATGGAACCATCACCTAAGTGAAGGACTGGGGTGCTGCAAGCACCCAAAGCCCCACCAGGAACCTGTTCCCTGTCACCATTGCTTCTCGCTTTCCAAATTTCATCATAAGTACTGGTTTGCTTCACTTGACAGCATTCCTAGGCAATATAGTTTAGTGTTACCAAATCAAACATCATACAGGATGTATTCCTTTGTGTCTGGCTACCTTTGTTCAACATTTTGCTTTTTAAGACTCGCTCATGAATCTTAGAAGTATGTTATTACGTGTATACAGAGACCATTTGATTTGCTATTTACTACTCCATCAGTACATATACTGTGATTTATTTATTGAGTTTCCCGTTGATGGACATTTGTTTTCGGTTTGGGGCTATTCCAAATAAGATTGCAATAATATTCTTATAACCATATTTTTGTACATACCAGCATGAGTTTCTCTAGCAGGAGTTGATAAACTATAACCCTTGGGCTAAATCTTGCCTATCATTTATTTTTTGGTAAAGTTTTATTGGAAGATAGCCATACCCATTTGTTTAAATATTGTCTGTGGCTGTTTTAATATTAATACTATGAATGCGGAGTTGAGTCATTGCGACAGAGACCACATGGCCTGCAAAGCTGACAATATTTACTGTCTGGTCCTGTTCATAAAAAGTTTGCCAACTCCTGCTCGAGGGCATATGCTTATGAAGGATTGTACTGTTATAGGGTTTGCATACCTTCAATTCTACTAAATACTGCCAATTTCTTTTTTTCAGCAAACTTCTTTACACAATTTTCAGTATTTTATTATGAAAAGATTGTTTCAAAGTTTAATATTGCTATTCAAGACATGGTATTACTGTACAACTTCAGGATTTCATCAAAAAGGATGAAAAACTACTAATTATTCTAACTATACTCCATGTGAAGTCTCAGACATGGCTAAACCCTTAATGGACAATCGGGCTTATGTATTTACCCTTTTATAGCCCACTAGTTCTTTCAAGTTCTGTGATAGAAAGTCCTCGTCACCTGATCTGTTTGGTGGGATGGCCAATTCTTTGCTATTTTAGTGTACATTCTATATTCCAGGTGGCTGCTATTATCAATTTGTCATGTCTCTGAGGGTCTTATATAAACTTATTTAGAACCATGTGAGTCATTAGACCCATCAACCATCAAGTCTGAAGATGCACAAGCCTTCAGTTATAAAGGGTTAAAGAAATACCATGGTTTTTTAAAAACTGGAGATAGAAAAGCACCTTTAGTCACTGATCTTTTCCTCGCCATCTTCAAATCTCTTCTCTGTCATTAACTGTAGCGTCTTCACACTTGGTATTCTAACACAAGATCATCATGTCATTTCCTACTTTTGTGAATTCCACCTGATCCAGCCCTTCTCCTATAAACCAGTGAAGGAAGGCCTGGCGACCATTACAGAAAATTGTTCCCAGATGCACTGAAAGTAACTCATGAATGGTTACTTTTAAGAGTGGTGCTCTTGCCTATAAACATGGGTGCCAGCTTGAGGGCACTTCACACGACGTGTGAGAAGGGACCCTCACACGACCACGTGGAGGCCCTGAAGAGGGGTGCCCCATGTGGCAGCTTGATATTGATGGGTAGCCCCTCCACAAAGTAGCTCTGTTCTTATTCTAAGTGATCAGCATCTGCTCTTCCAACTCTTCTGTGAACTTGGACCCTGGAAGACAGTGACCATAATGAGGGAGGGCCATGATCTTAGCTCATAGATTGCCAACGTATGTTTAGCGTGAAATATTTGCTGAGGGAATTCTGGCTCTGTGAAGGTTCTGTGCTGCCGACTGCCTCCAGTTCTCAACTGGGCAAAGTTGGCATAAAGAGTTTGTTTTTCTCTCATTAAAAGAATTGAGAGGTAGGCAATCCCAGTCTATTATGGTGGCTTGGTTGTCGTCAGGGACTGAGAGCTCTTCTTCCGTCTTTCTGCTTCTCCATCCTTAACTAAGGAATCCATTCTTAAACTGAGGCTTTAGACATCAACTCTGAGTTCCAGGTAACAGTTGGAAGGAGGGTGAGGAGGGCAAAAAAGTGCATCCCAGCTGCCTTACCCCTTTTAAAAACTTTCCAGGAAGTTCCACTCAAACACTTCCACTTAAGTCTTTTTGGCCAGGACTAAGGCTATTTCTACTGTAAAGGGGAATGGAAGATGTAGTCTTTTACCTGCACACATTACTACACTGAATAAAACCAAGGGGAGAGTAGAGTTTGAATGGGAAAATTAATCTTCGCCACATGGAGGGAAGCCACAGCACACAGGGCCAGAGCACAGCTAGGCCTACAACTAGGGTCAGTGATATTAGGAATAGAGGCAGCTTCTCTCTTTTCACCTCCTTTCCAGGGGACACATGGTTCTTGCTTTATACTCCTCTCCCACTAGCCTGTGATTCCTGCTCCCTATACCTTCAGTGCGCATGGCATATTGCATATGGAACCCTCTCCATCCTCGACTATACATTCTGACTCAAATTCCCATCACTGTCTACCAAATGCTGACTCTTATTTAAATTCTGGAGTAAGATGGTTTGTTCATGGCTGCCCTTGGGACAAGTGTCCAGTTCTGATCCAAACACGTGTTGGGGAAAAGGGAAGGCAAGAATATGTGGAACATGGCATGAACCTTTCATGGTTGGGCAGGTTCTCCCAAAGGGGCTCTGGGCAAGGCCAGTAATGACACATTCTAGCTGTGTACCTTTGGTGGCAGTAACTGTGAGAGGTTTTGTAGTATTCTGTCTCGAACTTCCACCTGTTGGAGAACCCAGTTATTTTAAGGTTGCTAGCAGAAAGTTTACCTAGAGTTAGTTCTAGATTTTAAAACTGGTGGGGCTAGAAAACTTCCATTTGGAAGATCATGAAAAGTATCTACTTCTAGAGGGAAACAGAAATTTTTTATTGAGAAGACCCTCCCTTCATTCTGAGATGAGCCATTAAGGAGAGGCCTTCCAGTGTGTCTGTCTGTCTCTCTTTTTCAAACTTTTATTTATTTAAGTGTGTTTTTCTAGGACCCATCAGTTCCAAGTCAAGTAGTTGTTTCAATCTAGTTGTGGAGGGCGCAGCTCACAGTGGCCCACGTGGGGATCAAACCGGCAACCTTGTTGTTAAGAACACCACGCTCTAACCAACTGAGCTAATTGGCCGCCCCCACAGTCTGTCTCTTAACCACAACACTACATTGCAGATGTAAGGTCAGTAGATATGCTTCACTGTTTTGGGGCAAGCACTGAACGAGTGATACGGTCCAAATTAGCACTGAGATATTGAGTGTTCCATACGGTGCTATAGATCAGCTGTGTCTTTAGCAAGACCAGGCCCTTATGAAGAGATTATTTTTCTAAAAATAAATTTTAAAAAGACTATCCAGCAATACCTTCATTCATTTCTTGGAAGATTTTTTTTTCCTCCAAGTATATGTTATTGAGAGTCTATATT
The DNA here is from genome assembly GCF_057876585.1 of Rhinolophus sinicus. Lineage (NCBI taxonomy): Eukaryota > Metazoa > Chordata > Mammalia > Chiroptera > Rhinolophidae > Rhinolophus > Rhinolophus sinicus. The sequence goes on from NC_142514.1 coordinate 26,778,827, forward strand.
TAACAAGAAAGGATGTACATGTCTGACATCCTTTTCATCTCACAATGGAAGTGAAGGACTGTAAAACGGAACTGGAGGGGATTTGGTGTAGACTTTAAGAACTATATTGTTGACCATGTGACTGCCTACCAGGCTGTAGGACCCAACCTCACCCTGGGAATGGAGGTAGGGTATCTAGTCTGTAAGTTAGGAATCTTCACTGTCAGTCTCTTGGGAAGAAAATGAGGTGGGCCTCAGATTGGGGGAAAGGAGGATCTCACAGTCTTTTAAGGGCCTGCAGTCCATGAAGAAGGACATGGTCAAAGGATCTTCCCATCTGTGAAGGTAAGCTGGCCCAGCATCATGGCAGTAGTTCTAAAATGAGACGCAAGAGATGGCTAGGGATGACCTGAATGGAGGGCAAAATTGATGGACCCTACCAATATGTCTATCTGACATCCAGTTTTAATTTGCCCTTTCCTTTCGTTAGCCTTACACATGTTTCTCCCCATCACCCCCTCCCCCCCGCTTTACTGTGCTGAGTGTTCTTTGGGGGAATTAATGGAAGGTTTTGTATACAGGCTTAGAGTAAAGCAGTGAAAAACAATTCAGAGCAGAATGGAGAAAGAGCTACAGAAAAGCAAAAGGTAACCTGAGAGAAAACTCTAGTAAGCAATGGCAATCAATAACTATTATTACTTAAGTATCTTTAAAAGATAACTGACTGCTTAAAGCAAAAATAATAATGCATAATGAAGTGTGGCATAGAAGTGGATTCCTAGAAAACACAGTTTTTCAAGAGAAATAGAAACCCGAATAGACCTATAATCATTAAGGAAATTTGAATGAATAGTTAAAAGTCTTCCAATAAAAAGAACTCTACGTCCAGAAGTTTTATCAGTGAGTTCTACCAAACATTCAAGGGAACAAATAATTCCCTTACATAATTCTTACATAAGCATTCCAAAGTGTCAAAAAAGGGAGTAGTTTCTACCTGCTTTATGAAGTTAACATAATCATGATACCAAAACCTGACAAAGACAGTATGAGAAAGGTAAATTACAGATCATTCTCCCTCATGAATGACAGGTGCAAAAATCTTAAACAGAGCATTCGCAAGTGTCATCCAGCGGTATGTATAAGTGTAATACATTTGACTAAATTGGGTTAATTCCAGGAATTCAAGGTTGGTTTAACATCAGGAAACTTTTTGCATGTATTCACAACATTAACATACAAAGGACTTGATTAGCTAGGAAAATCCATTTTTGTCTTTCAGCTATTTTTTTCCAGCTGTCATATGGACATGCAACTGTAGCTCCAGCAGCTACCTTGAACTATGAGGTGACTTTGCAAAGGAAGCCACACTCTGAGAATTGCAAAGCAGAAAGATAGCCTGAACCCCTGATGGCACCGAGAAGCCACTGTACCAGCCTTGGACTACTGACCTTCCAACTTCTTTTATGTGAAAGTGAAATAAAATTCTATCTTGTTTAAACTGCCATCGTGCTTAAAAACGTATAATTACATTAGCAGAAGCAAATCCTAATGATTTCTGACACCTGAAGATTAGTAGAGGTGAGAGGTGCCAGGAAAGGCTTCACATGATATTTGAGTTGTGACTTGGAAAATGAGTAAAATATCATCCATAGAAAGAATTAGAAAAGAGGAAGGCATTCTAGATATAATAATAGCATTGTCGGAATGTGCAGGTTATGAAAAAGCAAAGCTAACTCAGAAAATATCAAGACGAGTGTAATTTGTACTTCTTGAATGTTCTGTTTGGGACTTAAGCTTGGGCTAGGACTGGGGCTGAATTGAGCTGGAGGAGAGGAGGGTCACTTTGCAGCTCCATTACATGCAAACCAGCACCTCTGGGGAAAGACAGTGACCTTTTGTGGAAGCTGTGTGAGTAAACAGATATTAGCCAGGCAGGATGCAGCTCAATGAGGGGAAGTGAGTCCTTGACTTGCAAGAAGGTGATTTGAGCTCAAGCTTTTGCCTCCAGAGCTGAGAATGAGTTTCAGACAAAAGTGACCACATTCGTCCTTTTCTTGTGTGTCTCTGCACGGGTGATCTGTATAAGGCCCCTGCACCAGAAAGGAAATCTCTACAGAGGAATGGAAAACAGTACTGTTTACCTGTATTTTTCATAATTCAGTTGCCTAACATATTTTTTTCTGAAGAATCAGAAAGCTTTATAGGAAGTCAGACCCTATGGCATGTAATAGCACGATGTCATATACATTCTAATTTTCCTGAGACAGTCACAGCGTAATTACTAAGTGTACCCCCTTTCACTCTCAAAACTATCCTGTTTCGGATAAAAAATTTATGATCACCCTACTCACTTGTATAAGGACTTTGTAGTTTATAAAGAAAATGTTATACCTTTGCTACTGCTTTTTGTAATTTAGAGAACAAATAAATTACTACCATTCTTTTTCCCTCCAAAGAAATTTGGGGATCAGAGAGAGTCTTTTGAGGATGGATTATTTGATCCTAGTGTTTTAGTCAGAGACACTCAGAAAGGAAGAAAATACTTCTCTAACATAATAAGACTAGTGTTGATTTGTAAAGAAGGTCAAAGTTATAATAACAGGAAGAATATGCATTTCTCAGGTAAAACTAGACGATGTGGTCACTGCAGAAAAAAACTAAATTTGCAACAGGGAGACGTTATTGCCTCTGGTAATTCAAGAGAAAACTAGCCACAGGACACACTAGCAAAGAGAGAGAGACTGAATTATGGTTCTAGTATCTCACTTCCCCTCATCTTCCCTACCACCAAGACAATCAGAGGAAGGGAGTCCCTGTTTCTCCATCAATGCTAGAAGGAAACTGGGTGGAAGAAAACTCGCTTCATGCTCTCCTACCACAGTGACTAAAGTTTGAGGTGTGTCAGTTTGCAAGGTACAAACTGGATCGGAATTATCATGGTATCTTCCAGACGGAGATATTGAAACTCAGAAGATAAGCTGACTTGCTCAAATCACAGAGTTTATAAATGGCAGAACTGAAGCTTCAATTTAGGAGATTTCTTCATAAGGAAATATGATGGTTAAAGAGACTCCAATTTCCCTAGAGAAAATGTATGGCACGAGAAATGGCAGGAAGAACTGGGATGTTTACCCTAAAGATAAAGGAGATTTGGAGGCGCAGGACATGGTCTCTGTCATCAAATCCTTGATGGGCTGCCACATGGGAAAAAAATTATCCTGTGTAGGTTGGTCCAAGACAGCAAAGCAAAGACTAATGAAAAGAAGATAATAGGAAACAGAGGCCAATTCAACATAAAGAGAAGGAAACTAACATTTCTTAATTATCTATGCCAGACACTTTACATGTATATTCCTATTTAATTCTCATACAAAACAGACAAATGAAAAAAAAAAAAAACATGAAGTAAGACATCCTAATTTTAAAAGCAAGGAACCAGGAGACTTCCAACTTAAGGTAATGGCAGAGTAGCTTGTATTGTACTAATCACCTTAGTGATACTAATTATAAACTCTGGACAAAATAGGGGAAAAAAATACCTGTTTGCAGTTACTGGAAAATGACCAAAATCAGGCAGAAACTACAGGAGATTTGACTCTTAAAAGAAGGGAATCACACCGGTTGAAATCCAATTTATTCAGCTTCTCATCTGAGGGCGATCCCCTGACTAAATGGTGTGCTGGGGCATGTCATAGAGAGCTCAAGCAGAAATTTGCAGTCATATTGGCTTGAGGACTCAGAGCATGAACATAGGAAACATTGGGCTTGCCAGAGCTGTTGGAAATTGAAAGGGGGGAAAATCCCAGACAGGAAGGAGCCATAGAGAGAGGAGCCTTCAAAGATATACGAGTATATACAGAGAGTGCCAAAAATATATATATACATTTTAAGAAAGGAAAACAGTATTAAAATTGTAATACTCAATATACTGATAACAAAAGATGAATACAAGTCACGTTTGACTTCTGCAATTACAAGAGGTGCTCAAAGTTGTTACCATCAGCATCCAGACACTTCTGATTACAGTGAACTACTACTTGAGCAACATTGACCAAAGTGTCTACTTGTATACATTTTTTTTTGGCACCTCTGGTATATATTCACTCAAATCCTTAGTGGACACCTAAACCCTAAATGTGTAGGTGAGACTCCAAGAAGCCTATGGAGAAAACAGTAGCTGGAAGTCTGAAAAACAAACACAAAACAAACAAACACAAAACAAACAAAAACAAAAACCCAACTCTACACAAAACAAACAAAAAAATTGAGCAGAGAATTCAGAAACTTCCCACTATGGAGGCAGAATTTAAAGTTTGCATCTCACCAAATGAGAGGGCCTTGTTTTGTTAAGTACCTCATTTTCCACTGAAAACCCGGAAGGTCCACATTTAGGATTCAATGACATATCCTAAGATTAAGGAATTCATCCTAGCACCAAGGGATAAATCAGAGTAGACTTGCCCTAAGAAAGCCTAAAACCAAGCCCCCACAGTACAGAGGGGAGTAGGTGGTAATTTACCTAGTTACTAGAACAAATCTCAATACTCTTCAGAGAAAGATAACAAAAGAGTTCCCTATGCATACTTTAAAATTTTAAAAAACTGTTAGACATGTGAAGAGACAGAAAACTGTAACTCAGTGTAGAAAAAAGTCGGTTGATAAAAACAGTGACAAATGAACCAGATATTGAAATCAGCAGAAGGACCATTAAAATAACTATGATAAATGTAATAACAAATCTATAAGAAAAAGTGTATTTAATGTATGAAGAGATAGGGAATATGAGAAGATATTTGAATACTATATAAAAGAGCCAAAAGGAAATTCTAGAACTAAAAAAATACAATATCTGAAATTAAAAAAAAATTAATTAGAAAATATCATAGCTTGGATAAAGAAGAAGACAGAATCAGTAAACAGGAAGACAGCTCAATAGAAATCATACTAACTGAAGCACAGAGGGAGAAAAGGGTTGAAAAACATTAAGTGGCCGAACAAATGAGTAACTACAGTCTCAGAAAGAGAGGTGATAATGGGCAGAAAAAGTATTTGAAAAGTTATTGGCCAAATGTTTTCCAAATTTGATCAACCCTGCCCCCCACCCCAAAGAATACTCCCAGAGATCCAGAGAGTTCAGTACATAATCAAGATAAATACAAAGAAAATCACATATAAACACATTGGAGTTAAATTTCTGAAAAACAAAACAAAACAAATAAACCAAAAATCTTAAAAGCAGGCAGAGAAGCTGATTTCTCATCAGAAATAACTGAGGCGAGAAAACCTCATTAAAATGTTGAAAGAAAAAGAAAAACAAAACAAAACCCATCAACCAAAAATTCTATATCAAGTGAAAATACCTTACAAAATGAAACTACAATAAAGATAATTTCAGATAAATGAAAGGCAAGATAATAGGTTATCATGTGACCCAATTACAAGAAATGCTAAAGAAAGTTCTTCAAGCTGAAGAGAAATGAGACCTTATGGAATCTCAGATCTATAGGGAGGAGTAAAGCACACTGGAAATTGTAACTATGTGGGAAAATATTTTTTTAAAGTATTTATTTCTTTTCAAAAATATTTAAAAAGTCAATTGACAAGATTTTCACTTTTGTCCAATGGAATAGCAGGGGCTGGGTTTAACCTCCTCCCTGAAATAAAATTTTAAAACTGGACAAAATATATGAAACAATGGCTCTTTAGACATTGAATAGCTGGCCATGCAGAACAGTGATCCCTAAGTGACAGGAAACAAATACAGCCCTATTTTTGACCCAGTTTACTGCTGGCAGAACAGTGCTTGGGACACAGTACTCAATAAATTGCACTACTATTCTTTTGTAAGACTGTGTATTAGTCTCCTTGGGCTGTTGTAACAAAACACCACAGACTACGTGGCTTAAACAACAGAAATTTATTTTAGCATCGTTCTGGAGGCTAGAAATCCAAGATCATGGTCCAGCAGCGTTCAGTTTCTGATGAGAACTCTCTTCCTGCCTTGCAGATGGCTGCTTTGTCCTCACATGGCCTTTCCTTGGTGTTTGCATGGGGTAGGGGAAGAGTGGGGAGAGAGATATCTTCCTTTTCTTATAAGGCCACCAATCCTGTTGAATTAGAGCTCCACCCTTATAACTTCATTTCATCTTAATTACTTCCTAAAGGTCCCATTTCCAAATACAGTCACATTAGGGGTTAGGGCTCCAACATACAAATTTTAGAGCGGACACAATTCATTCCATAGCAGGTAGTATGAGAAGAATTAAACAACTTGAATTCTCATTTTAGCTTCACCACTTACTAGCTATGCTAGGGAAATCTCTCAAGTGCCTCAATCTTTTTTCATTTTAAAAAATTAAGGTATATTTTTATCCAATAAAATTCACACATTTAAAAATACTAGCAAGTGAGCTCTTTTAAAAAACAACTTTCTTTAATTTTAGAACAGTTATACATTTACAAAATATTGCAAAGATAGTACAGAAAGTTCCCATATACTCTGCACCCAGCTTCCACTATTATTAATAGCTTTGTCTAGTAGGGAACATTTGTTACAATTAATGAACCAATAGCGACATACTATTAAATAAAGTCCATACTTTATGTAGATTTTCTTGGCTTTTACCTTGTACTCTTGTTCTGCTCTAGGATCTCATCCAAGATACCACATTACATTTAGTCGTCATGTCTCTTTCAGCTCCACCTGGTTATGAAAGTTTCTCAGACTTTCCTTGTTTTTTTTTTTCTTTGATGATCTTGACAGTTTTGAGGGATACTGGTTAGGTATTTTGTAGAATATCCCTCAGTGGGATTTTTCTGATGTTTTTCTCACAGTTAGACTATGGTTATGGGTTTTTGGAATAAAGACTACAGAGGTAAAAAGTCATTTTTATCACATCATATCAAGGGTATATACTATCAACATGACTTATCACTGTTGGTATTGACCTTGATCACCTGGCTGAGGTCATGTTGTTCAATTTCTTTACTTAGAGTTACTCTCTCTTCCCCCTTTCTACACTGTACTCTTTGGAAGGAAGTCATATGCATAGTCCATACTTAAGGGATGGGGAGTTATGCCCCACCTCCTTGAGGAAGAAAGATATACTTAAATTATTTGGAATTCTGCCAAAGAAATTTGTCTCTTCTCCACTATTTATTTATTTATTTATTTATTTATTTATTTATTTATTCAATATTTATTTATAGCAGTACAGGTTAATAGAAGTGTATTTTATTTGGGGGGGTTATAATCCAATATTATTGTAACATATTCTCTTGCTTAAATTGTCCCAGTTTTGGCGATTGGGAGCTCATTCATAATGATTCTTGTGTCCTTTTGACATTTCCATCATTTTTCTTATTCTCTCTCTCTCTCTCTCTCTCTCTCTCTCTCTCTCTCTCTCTCTCTCTCTTTCTCTCTCTCTCTCTCCATTCTTATTCTTATTCACTTTCTGTTACTATAAGATGTCCCAGGTTCATCTTGTATTTTCTTGCCCCAGCCATAGAATCAGCCATTTCTCCAAGGACCCCTGGTCCTTTTTATTGGAGCATGGTATTTAGAAACCAAGATCTGTGCCTTAGATGTGATTTTTGCTACTGGGGCAGAGACAAAAATTAGAGAATCTGTCAGTTATTAAACAAGTCCTGGCCATTTGAGGCAGATTGTTACAGAAGTTAATGATGAGTTTCCTGGATTGGTTGCTAGAGATAGTGGTCTGACTTCCTGACAGTCTGTCTTGTAGAAATTGCAGGCTGGCTTCCTGAGCTGGTTACTATAGATAATAGATTGGCTTCCTGGGCTAGTTGCTGCAGATTATGGGTTAGAGTTTTATTTTTATACATAATCTGGGCATTGTCTGTTTCTATATTCAGTCTGTCAGTACATCAAAAGGGACATAGGAGCCAATCTGAAAGAGCTCCCACTGGTCAATCTGAGGATAGTTTAACAGTAAAATGAATAATAAGAGTAATAGATTGTAACTCATTGAGTTAAAAAAATAATCTGTGACTCTATACAGATACAAAAACAAACAACCAAACAACTAAATAAAGAGAGAGAAGGGAAAAGTCTTCCTTACAGTCGAATGCCAACTAAAATGTATGGAGGGAATGATCGAGGAAGAAGTGCAGCGTTTGGCAAGAAATGGTTCAGGTGAAAACCATTAATGGATCTAAAATCTTACCTGGGGAATCCAGATCAGAGCACCTCCCCACAGATCACATACTAAATACAAAGGAGAGACAATCCCTTTACAGTGGGGAACCCTGGTAGATTGCACCTTAGCTGACTGATCAAAGTGACATCGCCAATGATAGGACAAAGCAACATCAGGCCTCGTGATGTGACGTGCTGAGAACACAACATGACTTATGTCACCTTCCTGCCGAAGACGGGTCATCTAAATCTAACTGCGAGGAAGCAGCAGACATTCTATAAAACAACATCTCTATACTCTTCAAAAATGTCATTGTCGTGAAAGACAAGAAAGGCTGAGGGACAGCTCCAGAAGAAAGGAAGCCAAATGAATATGACAATTAAATGCAATGCATGATCATGGATTGCACATTTGGTTGTTGTAAAAGTCAATTATTGAGACCAGAGAAATTAGAATATGTACCATATTTTAGAGAACATTATGGTCAATAATATATTTCCTTATTGTTGGGATATACATGTGTGAGTATTTAGGAGTAAAGGGCCATGATGTCTGCCGTTTATCCTTAAATGGTTCAGCAAAAATAACAACAATAGTATGTCTAATTTTATCACAAATGTGGTAAAATGCTAAACAATAGGTAGGTCTAGATGAAGGATACGTGGGTGTTCATTAGGGTATTCTTGCAAATTTTCTATAGGTTTGAAAAATTTCAAAATAAAAAGTTTAAAATATGCAAATAAGGAGGTGGTGAGCTGGTGGTGAATATTGCGGGCAGGTCAAATAAGATAAGACTTGAGAAGAGGCTCCTGGATTTAGCAACATGACGGTTCCCAGTAACTTGAACAAGCAGTCTTGGGGAAGAGGTGGGGCAGAGGTTCAATTGGCAGGAACCGAGAAGAGGATATAAACTGAGGGTGTGAAGAAAGCAACTTGACATATATCTTTAAACACAATTTTTTAAAGCACATTTATGGTAGGAGTGAAGGAAATTAGTAGTTAGCTTCCATCTGTTCTTTTTGTTCTGTTCTAATCATTAACTAGTGTCCATGACTATTTAAACCAATCTGGTCAGGATTTAGTCCCAGAACTGAGTGAAATGCTTTTCACTATTCCTGAGTACGTCATTCACCCCATGGATTCTGGATTCAAAGACAATTTGTTGTCAAAAGCTCTTGTAATCTCCTCCACTGCTGGTTGGACAATCCCTCTAGGGATGTCCTCTGAAATCCCCTGGCTGACTTGTGCCACTCAGCTTCTATCCTCTCTCCGCTCACAAAAAAACTGATAAAGTACCTTGTAGTCCGCATGGCCTCTAGACCAAAGCCCCATTCTCCATGGTGGGTTCCTTCCAATCCTGCAGCTATCTCTTTGGTTAATCACTTCTGAACCTCTTCTATTTCCCTCTATTGGCATGAATTCATTCAGATTTTGTCTTTCCTATTCACGGTTGAAATTTGCATCCTCTGCTATATCTTGGGATACTGCTTCCTTTTGATACAGAACCTAGCATGTCCACATTTTAAGTTCATAATTATTGCCTCTAAGGGACACGTCTTCCAAACAGATCATTTCAAATATACCTGTTAACCCAAACTGACCGCTAGAGCGGTTTCCTCATATGTCAGCCCAACCAAGTTTCCCTTTAAACTAGTTTCAGGAATTGAAGGTGGACCTTTCAGTAGGATTTACGGCAAAGAACCATAGCCTTCCTGTTCAGTGTTCGCCTCTTTGTGGTTTTGCTAAGTGTGAGTAGAAAATGCCAAGAAATACCTCAGAAAGACACCTTCTCCTAAACTCTCATGTAATCCTACCATCTTCAAAGATCATGAGTTATACATGTCAACTCACTTATTCCTCACAACAGACCTGCCAGGTCATTTTACTGTCCCCACTTTACAGATGCGATAACAGAGGCTGAGAGAGGCTGAACCGTGCTAGATCTAGGGGATTAAGGAACCAAGATTAAAAATTGGTTCTTTTTGCACTGACAAGCTGCCTTCAAAAAATGATTTTGTTTCCTCTAGTCACTCAAAGGAACAAGGACTCGGGCTTTCAAACATTTTGCTGATTTTTTTTTTTTTATTAGTGACTCAGATATGAACTCACCATACATAAGAGGGATGTTACAGAGAGGTTACACGTGAAAGCCAATCCTTGTAAATGGAATCACAATGTAAATGCACTGGTTATTTAAGTAATTCCTAAAGCACATCATTTTGTATTTGTGAATCTGGATTTTCATCCGTGTAGCTGTTTGCCTGCTGCAGAAATTACCTGTTCTCAACCATCTCAAAATGGATGCAGACCAACAGTTAGAAGCAGGGAATAGAATTTTATTTCAAGGAGGGGGGTCATTGCCCCACAGAAAGCACTCAAAATAACAGACAGATGAAGCCCAGTTCACAAGTAGCTTAAGTTGAGCGCCATTTGCATTTATGATATTGTGTACATGTACATATGATATTGTGTACATGATATATTCTCTTTGAATATATCAGAGAGAGGGAGAGAGACTCACATACATAGTGATGGAGGCAGAAAGGGCAGGGGAAGGGAGAGAACCACAAAAACAGAAAGCGGGTGATAGAAGGAATAGGCGATAAAGAGAATGAGAGACAGAGACGAGAGAGTCGGGGACGGGGAAGCCAGGCAAAAATTGTGATTGGAGAGAGAAAGAAGAAGAAAAGAAGAGCATGAAAAAAGGGAAGAGAGGATCCAGGAAAGAAAGAGGGTGGAAGAGAAGAAGAGTACTCAGTGAACAGTCTGCCAGGGGCTTGTTCCCTGCAGTTAGCACCCTGGGAGCGCGCTCTGTCCAGAGCCTGCGCCCTCCTCCTTCAGCTCTGTAACACCCGCCCTCCCCCACCCCCCACCGTGAGCCTGGTGTCAGGGCACAGCTGGCCTAGAATCTCCTCCCATCTCCCGGTCTTTCCTGTCTTGAGGTTCCCACGCCAACTCTTGGCAGCTGCTATCCACTTCCATCCCAGGAAAGGTTGCCTGCTGCAGTTTTTCACCCAGAAAGTCCACAATCTCTCCTTGAGGCTTGAGGCCTCGAGGCCAGTTCCTTCGTATACAACCAGAAAAAGGAAGACCTGCAGAGCTCATCTTCAGGTTTCTGATATAAACCCTTTCTGGGCAGCTCCATAGGCCAGAAATAGGACAAATGATTAGGGGCCACACAGAGAGATTTAGGTATAAGAAATACCCTTTCAGTCGACCTGCTGCAAGATGGAATCCACTGTCTCAGGAGGGGGTGAGCTCCCCATCACAGGATGTATGTAATCATGCAAGCAGAAGCTGGATACCAAACCTACCTGTGATTGAGCTAAATGACCTGAGATCTCTTCTGTGACTGATTTCTCCTAAAGCCTTTGAAAAATAGCTTTTAAATCCGTCTTTACCCATGAAATCTTGCCCTATATATGGGATTAGAAAAATCCTTCCTTCACATGGAGTTTAAGGAGCAAGTTAATCCAAGTCCCTATTCATATGCTCACAAATTCTGAATCATTGGGTTTTGAATTAACGGGGTTTCCCAGGGAAATTCAAATGTTCCACCTGGGAGACACAGAAAAGAAGGTTCACGCCTTCCCTGGGAACATAGCCCAAGGAAAGAAGAGGAGATGGCAGGCAGGCTGCCTCCTTTCCAACAGGCCCACTTCTTCGCAGAATCTCGATGTTCCAATCCTGAAACAGTTGGTGGAGACAGAATTTCAGGAAAGGAGTCGCACAGAACTGCCAGTCACTCAGACATCTGGTGCCGGGAGGGCCATTTCTCCAGGGAACGTGCCAAGGCTGGGTTTACCCTGACCCTTCTGGAGGCATCAGTAAATGTTATTGCTTCCAGAAGCCTGTTCTGTCCCCTCTTCCTCTTCCCCCACCAGTACCCGGAGCTTCTTGCTCACACAGCGCTTTAAGCCTGGGTGGTTTGTATCTGTCTCTCCATTAGGCTGGGACAGAAGCCACGAGAGGACCATTTAATACCAGGGATGGAAATGCTGCATGAGGTTACAGAGGACCAAAGGCGGCAGGAGTAACCCTTTTTCTTTGGGTTCCTTGGATACTCTGAGTACTTTCTGATCTGACCGGTTTCGGGTTATTTTTAGGTCTTTTCTCCACTCGTCCCCACACAACAGCCTTCCTTACCTCATTTCTGGTTGCCTAGTTATTGTTCTCAGAATTGCCAGATGTCACATTCCCACCCACTGGCTTAGATGACCCTTCCCCTGGGTCTCCAGCCCCCTCGGGATTTGCTTGGCCCCTGTGTTGCCTAAAGGAGATCTCCCTGAATCCCCGGGCTCCGAGCTCTGCCTTCTTGCCCAGAGACAGCAATCAGACCCAGAGACAGCCCAGCTCCTCTCCCTCTGTGCCCCAGCCATCTGGTCACATTCAAAACTCCACAACGGCAGAAACTGTCTCATCCTTCTTTGGATCCCCAACCTCTACAACAGTTGCCAGCAGTGAGGAGGTACTCAGTAAAAAAGCGTCAAATTGAAGTTGAACGGAAAAGCACGGGAAAGTTCATGCTTTCTTCTGTAGCATGAGATTTTAGCAAGGAGGGCTTAGGAAAATCTGAGGAGGGAACTGAAAGATTTATTGGTGCCATTTGTTTCTCCCTCTCCTGCACAATAATTGATTAGATCTATCATTATTTCTTAAAATGGCCCTTGGGATGGCCCAGCAGGGGCCAATTCGCTGGTCCAGGTCGATGAGCCAGCTGCTGCCCGGGCTGCATCACCTTCCTATTGCATCTTCTGAGTCTCCTCTGGGATTGCCCTAAATTACCCTCTTAGTTGTAGGCACATTGGCAGCCACCATCCTGCTTTTCAGACCTCTCACTGCATGCAGGTGTTAGGGGAACAGAGTGGAGGGAGCCCAACATTGTTATTTATTTGTCCTACAAACATAATCTCACTCTCAATCTGATTTCCATTTGCTAAATGCCCCCATGAATGAGCAGGAGATTGCTGTGTTGCACTGAACTTGGTCAACTTCAGAAATACCCCACAAAAGATACCTTCGTGCTCAGTCACCAGGTCTTTTGTCATTACAACCCTTCCAATGAGCAGCATTGGGTTTATTCTATTCTGTAGTCCTCTCACTTCCTCATAGAAAACAAAATCCATATAATCCCTGTGGATACTGGTTTAGATGCAATGAAATAGACCTTCATCATTGACTTCCAGCCCCTTGCTCAATGCACGGGTCCAATTTAGGACAGAATAATATATTGCAGCTGAGTCCAGCTCAAGAAATGTTTGTTGAATGCCTACTGTGTGCCCAGCCCTCTGCCAGAAGCTGGAGAACACAGCTTGTTCAGTGGCTGAGTTTTCTATTGCTTGTATCACAGAGTCCATTATTCCCAATGTAGGTGATATTTGAGCTGAATCCTGAGGGGTGAATTAGAGCTTGGCAAGGGGGCACAGGCACATGCAAAGTCACAAAAATGAGAGAAAGCCTGGCCAGTTCAGGAATGCTAATTACTTCAGCATCCAAGAGAAGGAAGAGGGAGAGATGCAACTGGAGAGGACGACAAGGGTAAAATTACACGGATTTTTTAGGTTACGTAAGGAATCGGGCTATTGTTAAAAAATGCCAGAGTCCAGGAGATCAGCAAAAAAGCTTTTGTAATCGCCCTGAAGAGAAATGATGAGGGGCCAAACAAAGGGAGTAGCTGTGAGAATAGAGGTAAGGGGGTTGTAAGACATCTTTTGAAAATTAAAACTACAGGACTTGATGAAGCATTACAAATAGGAAGGGAAAAAGATAAGGGAAAAAAATGAGAGATGGTGCCCATATTTCTGGCTTAAGTGAAGGGTAGATTGCAAAGGCTTGTAGAACAGAACAAATAATATAATAGTAATAGTAATAATAATAAATATTTTTAAAAAATTACCAATATAGGGAACTTGGGACTGGAATTTTAACAACTCCTAAATAAAAGAAAAAAGCCAGGATAAAGCAATGGGGAAAAAGTCATATACGGAGGACAAAAAATAAAAAAAGGGAACCCAGTTGAAAAATTAATGATATTTCCAAAGATGTATACAGAGTATCTATAACGAAGCAATAATCAAAGACATAATTGAAAACAAAAGAAGAATAAAGGCAAAACTTTCTGAGCCAAAAAAAAGCTAAATATATAGATTGAAAATATTTACCAACTTATGAATAAAAATAAATAAAAGGAGGAATATTGAAATCTCTTACCACAGTTGTATTTCTGATTATTTATTCTTCTATTTCTCTTTATTACTGGGCTTCAGCAATTTCATTAGGATATGCCTTGGTGTGATTTTCTTGTGTTTATCCTACAAGATTCATTGAGTTTCTTGGGTTTGGGAGTTCATCAAATTTGAAAAATTTTGACAGCTATTTCTTTAAATACTTTCCTATTCTTCCCCCTGTCCCCACCTTTCTGAGACCCTTATTACATGAGTGTTAAATTTCATATTGTCCCACAGGTCATTAAGCCTCTGTTTAATTTTATTCAGTCTTTTTTCTCTCTATGCTTCAATTTGGATAGTTTATATTGCTATGCTTTCAAATTCACTGGAGTTTTCTTTTGTACTATATAATCTGTTGTTAATCCCATTCCATGAATATTTCATTTTTATGTTATATTTTTAATATCAAGAAGTTCCATATGGTTCTTTTTAAAAATTTTATTTATTTCCTTATTATAGTCATGTTTTTCTTTAAATCCTTTAGTATATTCATAAAGTCATAGCTGTTTTAAAATTTTTGTCTGCTAATTCCATGATCTCTGTCATTTCCAGTTTTGTTTTTCATGGTTGGTTTTCTCTTGGTTATGACTCACATTATCCTGTTTCATTAATTGTCTGGTAATTTTTTAATTGCATGCTGGAAATTGTGAGTGTTACATTGCTGAGTTCTGAATTTTGTTGTCTTCCCTTAGGAGTTCTGAATTTTGATGTCTTCCCTTAAGGAATGTTAAACTTTGTTCTGGAAGGCAGATAAGTTACTTGCAAATTAGCTTGATCCTTTCAGAGTTGAAGCTTTGTTAGGACAGGTCTAAAGTGAATTTAACTCTGGGCTAGTTTAGCCCTATCACTAAGGCAAGCCTTTCTGGGGTCTCTATTGAATATACGGGCTATTTGCAAGGCCTCTTCATCCTGAAAGTTCAGAACTCTAACTTATCCTAGCCTGTGTGAGTTTTTGGAATCATTCAGCTTACAACTCTCTGGTCATTCTTTGCCCAGCCTTGGTGTAGCTCAGAATTCAGCAACAGACTTAAGGGGAATTACTTGCAGATTTCTGGAGTGTTTTTCTGTGTTGCTCCCTCATCTCTAGTATTCTGCCCTTCAAATTATAACTACTTCAGCCTCTCTCTCTCTCTCTCTCTCTCTCTCTCTCTCTCTCTCTCTCTCTCTCTCTCTCTCTCTCTGTCTCTCTCTCTGTCTCTCTCTCTCTCTGTCTCTCTGTCTCTCTCTGTCTGTCTTCCTCGTCTGTCTCTTTAACTCAGCAAGATTTAGATTCCCTTCCACAGAACCATGATCCAGAAAACACCTCCAGACAGTAATCTGGAGAAATTGTAGAGCTTACCGTGTTTGTTTTGCCTTTCTCAAGGATCACAGCCCTCTACTACCACTGTCCAATGTTTGACACAGTTATTTCATTTTCTTTATGTATATTTCTACTTGTTTATAGAAGAAGGGAAGTCTGACCACAGTTACTCCATCATTACCATTAGTGGAAGTTCTACTGCCCTTCTTCCAAGCATGCATTTATTTGTTAAGGAAACCCCACCTTTTTTTTTTTTCTTTTTGCTGTGCATAAATGACAATGTGCTACAGCCCTTTTGGTGCCAAATTGTACTTTTCTCTTAGGTTACAGTAACAGCTTTTTAAATGCTTATTCTCTCTAACTCCAACTTACTTCATGCTGCTACCAGAGTAATATTTCTAAAACACTAATCAAATTGCATGGCAGCAAATGCAAAGTAGAAGTGAATGGATAGCTCTCTCTACCTTTTGCATTATGCTCTGTTATAGGGACCTCAAGGACATACAGTTGGTTTCTTCTCTTTTTTTAACCGCATTTTAAGGAAAGTCATCCTTTAAGTCTTTAATTACAGTTTTCATGCTTTCCACAAAATTTAGATTAGAAAAATAACAGAGAATGAACCAAAAGGAAAATCCCAATAATAGATGCCACACTGGCCTAAGAATTAATTTGTCTTCTGGTGACTAAGATTTTTTTTCCAGGTCACACTTATTGCACTTGGTTTCTTTAATGATGAGCCTCCTAAAATCTCAGGCAAAAAGACTTTTGGCACAGGAATGCCTATTATCTCATAAGATATGCCTGGCCATGTCTCAACCCCCACAGTGGACACAGGTTGAGTTCTTTCCCAAGAGACCCTTCAGCCTCTGTTTACATAAATTTCTGGTGTCCCAAAAGAAATACTCAGAGATTTCTGAGTCCTACACAGGCGAACACCAGGACTCTCTCTGTGTGAAACAAGACTCTTTTTCTTGTTTAATTCTTTATTGCTCTGAAATATCCTTTGCCTGATTCATCTGGTGGTCCCTGATTTCTGTTCACCTGGTGTGCTTTTGCCTATCCCTTTTTAAAAAATTCTTTTTCCTAACTTTGTTTTAGTTGATTGTCGCAGAAATAGAATAGAGTTGAATTTTATTTTTTATAAAATCTGAGAGTCTTTATATTTTAATAGGGGAATTCAATACATTTATACACATTGTTATAGATAGTTGTGTTTTTTTTTCCCTGTCATCTTGTTACTAACTATCTAGGTTCTTTTTTTACGTGTCTATTGGTAGATGGATTCTATTTTCTTTTTATTTATTTTCTTTAATGTATTAGAAAATACATGTCGGTTCTAATTCCACTATTTGTAATCTTGACATTTTTCAAAAATAGTTCTTAATCTACATTTTTCTAATTGCCAGAATCAAATGTGGATTGGACTCTTTTGAGATCTTTTCATTTAAGATAAGCGTACTTTACTCTCTTTTTCCAACTCCATGCTTCATTTTTTAAAAACTGAGGTTTTATAAACATTATTTTATTATATTATTCTCTTTTTACATCATGTAAAACTTCTTTTTCAAGCTAAATGTTAGAAATGTGTGTGTGTGTGGGAGGGGTACCGAGACTTTTAACAATTATTATTTATCCCAATTTTTCTGGTTTCATTATTCTCCTCCAGACCCTTTATACCATGACTTCTCCATCCTTGAACCCTTAATTTCTTTCATATCTGCGGCTACTGTAGCTCATGTTCAGGTGTTTTTTTGCTTAGCAATTGTGGCAGAGGTTGTTAGTTGCCTACTCATTCTTTGCTTTTTCCTTATTAACAGAACACTAGTTTTGTTAATGATAAAATGCAAAACACTGCAAAAGCACACATTTCCCACTTTCTTTGCAGATGGGCTGACCAATGAAATAAAAGCAAAAGCTTTAGGGGAGGCTTCTAGAAAAGCTCTTCAATGTGGCTGACTTAGTTGGAAAAGACATTCTTTTTGCCTTTCTTCCCCTCCTCTTTTTTCTTTCCTGGAATGTGGATGTAATGGCTGCAGCTCTAGCATCCATCTTGTGACCAAGAGATGACTTTGAGGAGGGAAACCACACTAACGATGATGGAACAGAAAGATGGAAGAAGCCTGGGCTCCTGATGACACTGCTGCTACTGCTGGCCCTGAATTACTTATCGCTAAACGTCATGTTACGTTGAAAGGAAAATAAACCTCCATCTTGCTTAAGCCACTCTCATTTGGGGCCTCTGTTATTTCAGCTAAACACAATTCCTAGCTTTATAGCAAAGAATGCAGGAGGAACATTCCAGACTGACACAACAGCATGAGCAAAAACATGGAGGTGTGAAAATATGGCAAGGTCAGAGAATAACAAAAAGTCCAGTGTGGCTGGAATCCAGCATATATGGTAAGAGAGAGTTACAGAGGATGTTGAAAACACAGGTGGAAGGGCGTGTCCCAAATTTATTCCCTTCTAAAAAGCAGGATAAAATCCAAATCACTTTATCTGGCATTCAAAACCCTTCACTACTTTGTTCCTACTTCTCCAAACTTATAGGCCATTTCTCATGTACCTGGCATTCCAGACACGTGGAACTACTTGCCGTAGCTGGAATTCATGAATTTTTCACCTTAGTGTCTTTGTATTTGCTTTTTCCTTTCGTCACCTCTCTGTCTGACTAACGTGTGCTCAGCACTTTAGACGGAGCCCAAGTTTAATCCTGCCCCCTGCCCCACCAATGTCGTTGCAGTGTTCCTCCTCTGACACCCCACAGCTCTGTATTACTCCCTCTGTAAGAGATCTCGTGCTCTACTCAGGGTCTTACTTACCTGACTCTACTCTGAGATCACAAGCTTCTAAAGGGTAAGAACTCTCGTATTTAATTACTCTGTTCACTATAATAGAAGACTGTCTACTACATGCCAAATTCTCAGTCAGTAGTAGTTCATCACATACATGGATGAGTGTGGGATGAAAAGCTTTGAATGCCAGGTTAAGGAATTCAGGCTTTCTCTTGCAAGCTGTGAGAGGCAGGAGAATGAAATGGGAGGCATATGTTGTATGTGGTTCTGGAATTCTACTCCCATGACCAGTATGAAATAGGGTCTGGGAAGCAGGGGAAAGCCCAGAAGTAAGGTGACTTATCAGGAGGCTGAGCTTGAGCAGCTCCAGAGATGGTCCCTGCCCTGTCCTGAAACGGTTAAGGTGACCAAGGCACATGCCTCTGCAGAGGAGAAATTTCCCTGTCCTTGCCTAAGTGAATGGCTGGGATTAAAGTGACAGCCCACCTTAGTGATGGCGGCATAATTGGTTGTTCAGCTCTGTCCTTGTCAGAGCGCTGACAGTTCTGCAGATGTCCTGTTCAGCTCTCCAAAGGTTAGCCTCAGCTGGTGCGGCTGTTCATTAATCATTCCTCCCTGACAGGCCTCGGTGCAGCCCACAGCTGCCACACCAGCCCCCGCAGTCCCCGCCCCACCCAGCCAGGCTGGAGGCAGCCTGAGCTCCCCTGAGGGGCTGGTCCCCACATGGGAGACAGGCGGTCTGTGTCCCCGCCACCCCGCCTGCTACTACTGCTGAGCGAGAAACACTGATAAAGAAATTTCCCTGGGTTCCTCCTTCCCGGAACTAGGGTCTGAATCACCTTACAAGCTATCCTGACATCCTTGACTTTATCTGCTCCTCTCCTCCACCCTCACAGAAACTTCTTACTGAGCTGAGGACAACCCTAGCCCAAGAGTTCCAGAAAGACAAGAAGGCCAGTGGATCCAGGCTACTCATGCTGAGAAGATGCAGAGCCCGACTTAGGGCCTGAATCCTGGGCAGACGGTGCATTGCATCCAAGCTGTAAATTCCACAAACTGTAAAAGATGCTCAGGAATCACTATTTATGACTCAAAACAGGACATGTATTTGTGCATTGGTTGGTTCTAGCCCCGGAATATTAAGGAAAGGACTACTCTTCTCTTTGCCTGCAATCAGCTTGGGGAATCTGATCCCCTGGGTTCAAAAGAGACCAGCCCCTCTCCACAGCCCTCTCCCCTTCTCTTTCCCTCTAAAGTCAACGCGATGGACTGAGCCAAGGATGGTGGGTGGGATTCTAGTCATAGCAGAGAGGTTGAAGGAAGGGTTGGAGGTCCAGGCATGGGGAGAAGAATGCACAGAGGACAGGACATGGGTTGGGGCAGAGCAGAAATTGCAGCTGGGTCAGGAACTATGGTCAGAATGAAGAGTGATGGGGCACTTGCCCATTCCAAGACCATGACTGCAAAATGCCTCTCTGGGCATCTGCTCTCAGCCTCCAAAATTTCTCAAGACCTCTTCCCATTTTCCTTTCTTTCCTCCCTTTTAGTTTTTCCTAGTTTTCCAGGCCTGCTCTTGGCACTGTGCTTCTTTTCTCCCTCTTCTCTTTGCCACCTGGTTTGATGCCCCTAGCGGATCAGAATTTGCTCGCAGACAACCAGATCCAAGATTAAGAATTCCACCACAGTTTCCTGCCCAGCCTCCCTTCAAGAGTAAAAGCATGTTTTCAAGGCCTGGGCCTCAGCTACAGGCTGCCAGTCGGGATGTGCACAAAGCAGGAGTCATCATTTCCCCCCATTGATTAGCTGTCCACCTGTAAAGTTTCCAGAGGAGCAAACAAGGGCATTGGGAGATTAGCATTCATGTGGTCTTTTGGACTCCAAACCACAAACACCTGCATTTTCACATGCAAAGACTCTGCACATAGTCAGTCCAAAAACCAAGAGAGTGCAAGCTCAGCTCCCCCAGACTCACACCCAGATAAATAATGCTACCATCTCCCATGTTACCTGGCACCCTTTCATATACATCATTCTGCCTCATCTTCCCAATAGCTTCGTAAGGAAAGTAAGACTGTTCTCACTTTATGTTTGAGAAAACGGAGGCTAAGTGATTTGTCCAAGATCGTGCAGTGGGTTTATAGGCACCTTAACACTTAAAGCCAAGTTCCTTGAGTTTGCAAATCTTGTATCCTTCCTTCTCATCATGTTGCTTCTAATGGACTTGCTGTGACTCTAAGCCAGGCTCTTTAAGAGTGGTACTATTGACATTTTGGGCAGGATAACTCTTTGTTCTGGGTGCTGTCCTGTACATTGTAGGATGTTTAGAAGCATCCCTTGCCTCTACCCACCAGAGGTCAGTAGCATCTCCTCCCCTCCCCCCCCCCTTGTGACACTATAAATGTCCCCAGGCATTGCCAAATGTCCTTGGGGGAGCGATTTTACCTTTAATTGAGAACCGCTGTTTTATGCCTTTCCACCCTGTGGCCCTCTTTAAATGTTGTCTACCTGAGGCAAGAGGCTGGCTATTTTCCATGCATGGGCCAGAGATTCCTCACTATGAGAAGTCAGAATAGAGCAAGGTCAGATTTTTCTGGAAGACTGTGCTTGGCAATGATAATGAAGAATAAGAAGGGCAATTTTTTAGCAGAGATCCAGAAGACATATATTAGAGGAGAAGGGGAGAAATTGGGAAGTTGACCCAACTCTCCATCTTTTTATCTATGCATCAGTCATTCCCTCCATCTTCCCATCCGTCATATGTCTCTCTGCCCAATCTGCAACTATTGCTTGATATAAGGCCTGTAAAAGACACAAGATGGAGGGAAAACGTCACCTATGGGTGATTCCCATGGAACTATGGAAGGTTGTTGGAGTCTCAGGCCTGCCACTAATAGCCTAAATATCTTGAGCAGATCTCTGAGCTTTAGTTTCCTAAAAGTAAGAATAATAATACATTCATCGCAAAATCACAGTGAAGACATAATGAGCTAATGTATGTGAAAAGTGCAGTATGTGCTATACAAGTATTAGTTATTATTATGGGGAATGTTGGACAAGTACAAAATACCTGCAATATCAGGCATTAAGGGTACAATAAAAAATGGGCAAAGGATTTGAACAAGGAACTCACAGAAAAAGAAATGCAAATGGCCAATAAATATAAAAAGTTGCTCAAACTCACTAGTATGTAGAGAAATGCAAGTTAAAACCATAAAACGTCATTTGTCACCTAGCAGATAAGCAAAATTGTAAAATATTTACATTTAACATCTAAAAGCTGTTGAGAATGTGAGGAAACTCCCATAGTTCACTGATGAGCTATATCACTACATCCTATCTGGTAGTAACTATAAAAATTAAGTATGTCATACTCTTTCACCCAGAAGTCACACATCTGTGACTCTTTCCTACAGAAAAAAAAAGCAACAGTATGAAAAGATGTGTGTGCAAAGATTGCAGTACAGAAAATAGTAAGGGTTAAATAAATACATGGAATATTATGAAGCCATTAAAATGAATTATATATATGTGAATTGGCATGAAGGAATGTTCATAATATATTGATAAGTTTTAAAAAGGTAATTGTATATAAAGAGGGTGCCAAAAATATATAGACACATTTTAAGAAAGAAAAAAACTGTATTAAAATTACGCTGATGGTAACCACTTTGAGCACCTCTTGTAATTGCAGAAGTCAAACGTGACTTGTATTCATCTTTTGTTATCTGTATATATTGAGTATTACAATTTTAATACAGCTTTTTCCTTTCTTAAAATGTGTATACATTTTTTGGGACCCTCTGTATATGTGTATATTGTATATATGTATATAATTGTATATATATCTATATATACACACATATATATGTATATATGTAATTGTGTGTATATATATATATATACATAAATATGTATATAAAGGTATAGATATAGATTTATATCTATACCTTTATGTACATATATCTAGTATGACCCCATTTAAAAATGAGAAGAAAATCCTTTTGTATATGTGAATATATGAATGAGTATGTTAGTGTGAGCATAAAGAAAGGCGTTGGAAGGTGCAGACAAAACAAAACATTGGTTACCCAAGGGGATGCAGGGGGGAGGGCAAACTGGAGTGGGAGAACGGGGAAAATATTAGCTTTTCCCTTGTATAATCTCAGTACATTTTAGACTTGTTATAGTGAGCATTTTTATTTTGTAATGCGAGAAAAGTGCTTAAGAGTCACTATGAAAGAGCAGAGAAGGGACGTGAGCGTTCAGGGCCGGAGATTCTTCCTCCGTGGGGAAGGTGGCTGGGCTGGACTGGAAAGGATGAGTCAACTTAGGACCTTCTGAAACTCGGGGTGGAGAGAATCAGGACTGAGATGCTGAATGAAAACGCCAACATTTAGACCGTGGATAAGCTTGCGAAAGTGCAAGGGAGCTGGGAGTACTGTCAGGCCTGGCCAGGCTGGGCTTAATCAGACAGAAAAAGAATGGCTGCCCAACAACCAGCCCTGGGGGCTACGAAATCAAGGATAAGGCAAAGTTATGGCCATCCCTAGCTTGATTGAGGCCACAACAGGGAATGTTCCACCCAACACCCTTTTGGAGGAAGCTTTTTCTGCAGCCCCCACCAATGCGGGAGGAGAGGAGAAAAGAAAATTGCAAAGCCAGTTGGAAAACCTTCCTACTTTGTCTTTAGTATTAAAGAAATGCAAGGGTGACGAATTAGGCAAATTGGTTGATGTCAAGTTGTATCCATCAGGATGATTCAGAGCCTGGAATGAGTAATAGTAATGGGGAATAGCTGTTACTAAGAGTAACCAAATTAGCATTATCGAAAAAGACAAAGGAAACGCAGGCGGCCAGCAGGCACCCCATCCCTGAACCTGCCCCTCAGTCTGCACATCCCGGCTTCTGCACAGAGGCCCACCCTGAACGGAGGGGCTGCTCCTCACCTGCCGGATTCTGCGGGTGAGGGGGTGCTGGAGCTTCAACACGATCAAAGAATGTTTGCATCCATTTTCTTATTAGAGCCTATTCTAGGCAGGTCCGTGGCACTGACTCCATTTCACAAGAGGGATGTAGACGAGGTTTGCCGGGGCCATGTTCACGTAGTAGCTGGTTAAGTACCAAACTCTTGCTTTTAACTTTGGGCCCAAAAATCTGAATGCGGGATCCAAGTCCTTGTACTTTCCACGGAACCTCCACTTAAAAAAAAAAAAAAGGAAAAAAATCTCCTTTTCTTTCCAGCCATTAGCCATGAAAAGTAGGAACGAGACTGATGCATAAAAAAGAAAAGGGGGAGAATGTGCAAGAACTTTCGGGGCCGTCATAGCTCTGTAGACCCTCCCTTTAGGCCCTGCCCAAGATGAGATGGGCTCTGCAGCCAGGACATCTGTGGGAGGTTTGCCCTCTTCTGGCCTTGCTGCTCTGTGCTCTGTGACCCCAACGCGTCGGCATCGGTTACACTTGACAGTCCTAGGGCAGCCCCCGAACCATCAAGGGCTGCTGATTCACAGGACGGCCGCAAAAGATGACTGGAGCCACATTCTTTTTGTATTAGGAACTTGAACAAGAAACAAAGAAAGAGGATGCCCGTTGCCAGCAGGCCCCTGGAGGGTAGCTGGGTGTGCTTCCTGGGGCAGTTGTAACAAAGTACTACAAGCTGGTGGCATAAAACAATAGACACTGTTCCTCTCACAGCTGTGGAGGCTAGAAGTCCAAATCAAGGTGTCAGCAGAGCCATGCTCCATCTCAAGGCTGGAGGGAGAATCCTGCCATACCTCCTAACTGCTGGGACATGCTGGCAATCCTTTGCATTCTGTGGCTTCTCGCGGCATCACCCCCATTCCTGCCCCCATCCTCACATGGCCACCTTCCCTCCAAGTCCTCTGTGCGTCTCTGTCACTCTTCTTACAAGGACACCTGGGACTGAATTTAGGGCCCACCCAAATTCAATGTGACCTCATTTTACATTGATTACTTCAGCAAAGACTCTTTCCAAATAAGGGCACATTGGGGTTAGGACTTCACCATATCTTTTGGTGGGACACAATTCAACCCACAACACTAGGCCACAATAAGTGTGGCATAAAAGCCCTATGGACAGTTGCCTCCGAGGCCCCCAGAGACACCCTCCACTTACAACTCCCTTGAGCTCCAGCCGCAGGGAGGGTGAGCGGTCTGCAATAGGCCCCACTCTGGAGCGGATGTTCTCACTGTAAGTTTCCTCCCAACATTACCCCTGTGCCTGTGATGGCTTGGTAAGTGTTATTCCCTGCCACCGAAATGAGCCATAAACAAAACTTTATTTATGGTTTAACGTTTATTTTTCGCCCACAAATCTGCTTAATTTTGTAATTAAAACTCTAAAAGAATTAAGACGCTTTAGAGATTCCTTTTGTTGGAAAGTAGAACATTTCTCCCATGTGCTGGGCCAGCCTAGTCACTGATACTTTCTTTTCTTTTTCTTTCTTTCTTTCTTTCTTTCTTTTTTTTTTTTTTTGCTGACATAGCCACCTCCTGTCACTGGGGTAAACCAAGTATGCCCCAGACACCCAGAGGAAACCCCAATTAACATCACCAGTGCATTTCTAAGAGAACTTAGGTGAGACCCCAAACAAGACAGACCAGAAAGCACAGTATTCTGGTTGCAAGACATGAAAAGGCTGCCCTCAGTGGGGCTGGCCTGCCTGAGTCATCACTGTGTGGGAAGGACTGGAGCCAGCTGTCCCACCGCCAGCAGGGGTTTGAATTTCTCTGCAAAGTCACACTTCATGCAAGTCAAACAGCCCCTCTGTGATGGTTGGGGTCAGAATGGCAGCTCTGTTCTTCCACCCTTCTTTCTCCTCCCCAGTCACCCTCCCAGGCAGAGACCTCTCAGGGGACAATTCCCTCACCTCTCTGTGCTAAAAGTCCTCCCAAGGGGCAGATGCCCTTGGGGATGGTGCTGGTGGTGAATATTCTGACCAAGTGCTAAGCGATGGGAAGGGACACAAGGTCCTCGCACTCTGAGCCGATCAGCTGCCATGACTGTGCTAATTAGATAAATTCTATAGCTCAGCGTGTGCCTATTAAGAAGACTGAGGTGTATGTGTGTGTATATGGGAGGAGGGGTCAGCATTACACAGTGTTGAGGCTCACAAAACCCCCCTATCCTGTCCTTTCCTGACTTCAGGAGGCCCTCCCACCCAGTTGAGCACCCCAGAGTACCCCCAAAGTCCTGGAAAAATTTCAGCTCTAATGCTTGCAGCGATCCTGCTCCTTCCCCTGTATGAGCTCTGGGTTTTTGTGGACAACTATGTACACGTCATGGTGCTTATCCCTTTCCAAGGGAAGTACAAGCCACAAATGCTTGGAGCAAGAGGGAAATCTGAGAATTGAGCTGGGAGCTGTCAACCTCTGCTCCCATCTCCCATCTCAACTCCCATCTCCTTTCATGGCCCTGCTCATCCTCACTTGTACCCTCAGCCTCTGTGCCTCCATTTAACAGACCTGCCTCATCCTGAGCTCGGGCAGTGGGAACTTAAGACACTCTAGCCAATGTTTGGGACTCAGCACCCACACTGTTGTCAAGTCAGGCCTTGACCTTGTTTCCCAGTTTTCAGCTGGTCTCATGCCTTGCTCCCTGAGCCTGAGCTACTCATATAGTCCTGTGTGCGACCACCAAACCCTCTTGGATTGGAATCCATTTTATTTTTACTGTCTCTCACCCAGTGACTGTGGTCCTAGGGAAACTCAGATCAGAGACTAGGACACTGTCACCTTACGACAAAGCTCCCTTCCTGCCTGCAGAGTGGGTCAGGAGGGGTGGGGAGGAGGAATGGTTACTCAAAGTCTGCTTCCCAGGCCTCCCCAATCTGACTGTCCTGCTGCAGTGATGGGTGTGTGCCCTACCACACCTCAAGGCAAAACAGATTTCGCAATATGTGACCAGCACAGAAGTGAGTTGTCTCTGCTGCCCATTTCAGGCCCTTTCCCTCAAAAGAATGCAGCACTGAATACTCAACAGCTGGTTGTCAGAATGTTTCACAGCGTGGGAATAAACAGAAAGCCCTATGCTGTTAGTCCAAGGTTTCTGGACCTAGAAGAGCCCTTAAAATCATCCAGTCCAATGTGCCATTTTACAGATGAGAAAACTGAGCCTCCAAGTCTGTACCGGGAGGTAAGATCAGAGGCAGAAGCATATTCATCAACTGCATCTGCTGAGAGCTACTCTAGACTAAGCATCAGAGATACAGCCTCTGCTCTCGGGGGGCACAATGTCTACAGGAGGACAGACCACATGCAAAAATGCAATTCAGTAGAGGAAGTGCCTGGATGGTGGACTGTGGAAGCAAGAACAGGGGTCAGAACAACTCTGGGGAGCCAGGGAAAGCTGACTGGGGGCCAAGGACATGTGGTTTGCACCTTTGAGACAGTATTTGCCCAGCTTAAGGTGTGAATGCAGTGCAGCCCACCTTTTCATTTCCAATACTAACCCAAACTAAATATGGTGAGATTGAACCAGAGAACTAGTTATGAAAATTGCATAGTGAACAGTCTGAAATTGATGGCATATAAATAGGAAATGGCTTTATTTTTCTCCAACCTCCAGCCTTCAAACATGCTCTAATTTCCCCTCTCTGTCCCCTGGTACCATTTCAGGCAGAACGCAGAGCTGTCCTTTCCCTTGTAGTCATGAGCACACTCTCTGTTTGGTAATTGAGTCTTAGTTTCAGATATTAAAAATTCCAAAGCTATCCAAATCAAAACCACCCAAACTGAAACTTCAGTCTTGCATGTGATTCAAACTACTTCATTTTGCCCAGCTCAGGACTCATCCCTGGGTCTGAGGAGAGCTGTGGCCTATTGGTATGGAGGAGGGGTGTGGTCTCCTGGCCCTGGAGAAGGGGTGTGGTCTGCTAGCCATGGAGAAGGGGTGTGGTCTGCTAGCCATGGAGAAGGGGTGTGGTCTGCTAGCCTTGGAGAAGGGGTGTGGTCTATTCTTTCGCTCTTTGTTCTTCCCCTTCTCATCCTCATCTCTCTGCTGCTCTGGCTATTGTAGAATCAGGGCAGAAGGAATGGGGATTGGAATGAAAGAGCAGAAATCCTATCTTTAACTAACTGGTGTCATACCTCTCCCTTGGCCAGTGTTGTGCCAACAAAAATGATGTCTTTGATGCGCTAGGCCTTCAAATACTGGCTTTCCCACTGAGAGTTTCCTTCTGGGATCTCCATTCTGAACAGATTCCTGACATGAGCAATGTCAGGAATGCCCTGGCTGACCTCTTATAATCCTCCTCCACTACAGGACCTCAACAGATGAAGCCCCTTACCCGGAAGGCAGAGTGTCTTTACCACCTAAGACTGCCTAAGCCCAGCCATACGCTGAAGCATCCACTTCCCTCATGAGATACTCATGTGTCCTTGCCACGTTCAACAATGACGTGCAGGTTGACCATCCATTGTCTTACCTTTGGCCTCACAAATGACTACAACCACCACTTGCCTTCGGAATTCTCTAGGCACCAATTTCTATGTTCATGTATACTCCAAGGGATGAATGCCAAGCTCTCCAAGAGCTCTACCACTGTGCTCCACTCCTGGACCTCACCTGGTAGGCTTGGAAGTTTCTGCTGCTTGGCAGTTATCCAGCCAGAGTGAAATGCCCATTTGCACTTTTACTGGCACCTCAGGCTTTGAGTAATTCTCTTGGAATTGCTGTTACTTGGTTTGAGGAAAAAGGAACACCCTCTTCCCTTGTCTTCACCACGCGGTACGAGGGGAATGGCACAGCTCTCCTTATGGCCAACAGCTCACCACTCCTCCAAATTCCCTCCTTCAATGAGCTTGTCCTTCTGTCTGTAGGGGCTGAAGATGGATGGCAGAGAAAAGACTGGGGACCAAGTTCATCCCTCTTTCTGGAAGCTCCGGACAAGGCATCTGGCAGCTACTGTTTCCATCTTTGGTGCTTTTGTCAACATTTCAAGACAGCAGGCAGGTAATTTCACTTACATTATTGTTTTCATAGATGAGGGTAGCTGGTTTAAGCCCTAGACTTTAGAAATCATCTAGCCCACCTCCCTATGTTGCAGATGAGAGCCTGAGGTCCAATAAGGCGAAGAACTTGGAAAACGGGGGGTCAGGGCAAATCTGGGGCAGATTGGACTACCTCCAGAGAGCCTGACCTGAGACCTGTACTTCGCCTCATGCTTTTCCCTGGCTCACCTCCACCAGACCAGTGAATCACCTCCCTTTGGAAAGAGTATCCAGTACAATTCTCTGCTTACTGACAGTCAAGACTTCTGGAAAAGCCCAAAGCGTGAAGTTATGGTGCCGACTGGGGGTTGAGGGTACAGAGTGGATCTCTGGCTCCAGGAAAGGGAGCGAAAAGCTAATGCCAAGTGGGTCAAGAGCCCTGAAGGGGAAATGTGACAGTAATTAAGGAGGAAGCTGGCCTTCTCGTCCTGGGTCATGACCATTCCCTGTAGTCTCCGTCGAGGTCACTTGAAGTGGAAGATTGTATCCGGCCAGACACTGGAGGCACAAGCCCAGTAAAGTGTTCGGGACAGCTTTATTTAATTCCCTGCCCATATGGAAATGCCCTCCACTAACGGTTTGGAAGCCACAATTGCATTAGCCGTCTGGAGCTCCCATAAGCTCAATCAAGCCATAATCAAGGATCTTCTGTGATTGTCCATTATCTGCCTCTCAGCCAGAGAGGCACGTTCTTGGGGGAAAGTAATGAGAGAGCTGTGTTCCTGGCACTAATTACATGCTAGCCTGCATCTGTGTCCCGCCCGCGGCTGTCAGGAGTCATTGTGGACGCCCGGGGACATCTCACCCGCTTCTGCGCAGATGACCCTGAGCACGCTCCGAACCCAAATAGTCCGCGCAGATCAGTCTGAATATGGCTTCCCAGGCAGACAAGGTCTTGCCGGTTTAAACGTGGCCGTATGTTTTACATTGAGAGCACCTCGGGTGCTCAGGAAGGCGCTACCGCTGGGTCAGCAGATAATTGATGGCGGGAGCCCGGAGAACATCTGGAGATGCAGCAAAAACAGCCAGATGGGCACCTCGTGAATACAGCAAGAGGGAAGAGGAGGCCGGCCCCGCCCAACGAAAGGCCATCCTGTGGGATGGGGAGAAGAAGCCCTGCCACCATCTGACTTCGGCTGATTTCAAGAAACGTTCTCGCTCACCCCCCACTTCGTGCGTCCTCAGCTCCAACCAAAGGGGCTCCTGCACTTTCTCTTCTCTCTGCCTGGTTGCTTGCTCATCCTCAGCGCTGCATGTCCCAGCTTTATCTGGACCTCACTTCCAGGTCCGGCTGCTAATGCCACCGCTGCTCTGAAGCCTTGCTGTGTTCACCCAAGCATGATGTCGCCTCTCCCTCTGCTTAACTCCCAGGGCGCTCAGCACAGCACGGACTCTGTGCTGCGGCCATGCAGCCGGCACACTGAGGACTCCTTGAGAGCAGAAGCTGTCCCCAGCTTTATGTTTCCTTTAAGAAATATGGAAAAAAAATCACACCAAAGGTCAGGGAATAATAAGACGATCACCCGTGTACCCCCTCATAGGATCAAATGATTGTTAAATTTTTATTATAGTTGCTTCACTTTGTTGTTTAAAGATGAGAATCTTACAGATAAGGTTGATATTGCATTAGCATAGCTAGTAAGAGGCTATAAAACTAGTCAGTGGCTCTGGAGCTTGATTCTCTGGGTTCACAACCCAGTCCTGCCACATATTAGCCAGGGGACCGTAGACAAGTTGCTTAACCCTCTGTGCCTCAGTTTCCACACCTGTTGAATGGGTCTTAGAACAGTGCCTGTCTGGCACATGGTAAGCACTCAATAAATACTCACTGCTATTCGTCTTCTATCCCTCGACTTATTGCTCAGTGCTTCTCCCCTACCATCCAACAGCCAACCCTGTCATGAATTGAGTACTTATGCTTTCAGCCCCTGCTCTGTACTTTTACTTCCATATGTATATATAGTCATGAAAAGTATATAGTATTTTTTGGTGTGTGTGATTTAATTTGCATAGTATATTGGTTAGTACGCTTTGAGTTGCAAATTCGGAAAGCCCAACTCTAAGTGACTTAAACCTTAAGGAGGATTTACTAACTCTCATAACTGAAAAGTTGAGTGGCAAGGAGGACTTCATGATTTATCAGCTCAGCCATGTCATTGAGGACCCTGTTTCTTTTGTCCCCTGGCTCTTGTGTCCCTGGTGTTAACTTCATTCCAGGCCAGCTCCTCCTCTAGGACCCCATGCATCTGGGGATAGGGAGTCAGTCAGCAAGGGCTCTAAGAAGAGAGAGGAAACCTCTTCCCCAGAAGCTCCGACAAACTTCTCAGTTCTCATGGCCTACAATAGTTCACGCAACCATCCCTGAAACAGACATTATGGCAATGGATAGGATTATATCGGTCAGCCTTGGCCCGAGACACAATCCCCACTGTAAGTGGAGGGTAGAGTCAGCTTCTTTCAAAGCACACGAGCTGCACAGGTTGCTGTGGAAACCTGCACAAAATTATATCAAGAGAAAGGAATAGATGCTGGTGAGGCAACAAGGTCTTCTACAAATGACATCTACCATTTATTAGCCAAGCACATATTGTTCTGCATCTTGCTTTTCTTCTTCAGTGTTTTGTGTTGAGATCTATCCATTTGGTACATAGAGATCTAGTTTATTCCTTTTAACTGAGTACTATTCTATCATATAATAGGCCATATTTATTTGGCCATTTCCCCATTGATGGATTTTTAATTGTTTCCATTGCAAACAAGGCTGCCGTGAACACCTGTGCACATGTCTTCTTATGGATCGTTCCAATCGTCTTCATGTTTGTCCCTGGCGCCTTCTCCAGTGGTCAAGCCCATGGGAGAGCTTCACAAATACTTATGGAAAGAATGAATAAGTGAGTGGTTGAGTGGATGTTCCTTTCTCCCCCAGCTATTGAAATGGTCGTTACAGGATGCTAGTCATGGAATCCTGCAATGCTAGAGTCCAAACAGGACCTCTAATTTCACAGAGGACCAAACGAAAGCTCAGAGAGGGAAATGGCTGACCTGAAGACATCCCGTATATCTGGGTAGAGCTAGACTTGAACCCAAAGTCACTGATTCCAGTAAAAAGTGCTCTTCACTCGCCTCCATTGTATCCCCTACTGCTCTGGGCTGCCCAGTTGCTCCTTTATTCAGCTTCTTGCACTCTTATGATCTATCTGCTCAACAAATTCTCCTGTAAGTTACCTACAGCCTCGCATGTGCTTTTCTCCCAGATGGGTGTATGACTTCCCATGGTTGACGCTCAGGTCTGATATTTCTCTATTAGCCAAGAACAAGGCAGAGTGCAAATAAGCCCCCCATACTGTCCTTGAAGAAGACCTACCTGAAGGGGGATGGCCAGGATCCACAGTACCTGTGGTGGGAGGAGCTGCCAAAGACTGTCTAGCCCAACTCCCTGGCAATTATCGCACTACACACACCTTCTTATGTGTTCCTTCTCGACCTCTCCTGTAATAAGGCACGTACAGCTCCCTCAGTAGTCAATATGCTTTAGGACAGCTCTGTTTGAAAGCCCCACCTGCTTCTCACACTTACCCAGTGCTATCACCCTTCCTTCTGGAGTCACTAAGAATAAAGTCAAATCCATTTTATATGTGTCAGTCTTTCAAATACCCAAGGGAGTCTGAGTCTGCTCTTCCTCAGGGGCAAAAATCCCCAGTTCCCAAATCCAACCTATATAAAATAGTTTCTACACACACACACACACACACTCACACACTCACACACACACACACACACGCACTTTGGTTTGACTGGCTTCTTGATAGAATGCAGGCACCAGGACAGGACCCCCTCCTGATGGCCTGAGTAGCTTATACTCATTCTGGGGTATCAGCTTAATCATCGTTTCCTTTGGGGAGCCTTTCTTGACCACCTAATCTGGGTTTGGTGCTGTTGTAGGTGCCCTCCCTGCATCCTGCCGTTCCCTAGCCCAACAATAATCACCGCAGATTGCACAGCCCATATATCCTTGTATGTACCCACAACATGGAAGCTCCATGAGGGCAAGGATAATGTCTATGGTATCCACCACTTCATGCCCAGAGCCCCGTATACTGCTGGGCAACTTGATGTACATTTATTAAACAAATTAATGAGTGACATCATTTTAAAATGGAAGAGAAAGTGAAAGAATAAAAAACTAGACAAAAAATTATTTTTAAAGGCATGTAGGGAAAAAAATAAAAATGGAAAAGAAAAAATATGATTTGATTGGTGAAAAACAAAGAGAATTATCCCTTCCCTTCCTCCAACCTCAGTATGCCTATTCAGGAAGTCTGAAATGCCCTTGGCTTCAAGGCATTCCACAGTCTCTCATACTGTCAGCTGCTCCTGAACTTGCAGCAACTCACTCCTGGAAGCCTTTCACTGGAACAGCTGGTCTCTTAATTTACCAGGAAAGTCAAGGCAAGAGCAAGACAAAGAGCAGTGTGTGCGATGGTATGCCAGGTGTACAGGAGGCCACAAAGTAACAGGGGGCATTGACCTGGAGCATCGATTTTACTTGAAATTTTGGTTGGGGTGTAGGGGAAATAATACAAAGCCTTTTTTAATATTAAAATAAAATTGGGTATGTGTTATAGAGTAGAATGCAAAATCTGGATTCCTTTTAAAGATAAAACATAAGGCAGCAATGAAATGTCATTGTTGTATAAAATGAAACCACTATTTCTTCATTCATTCATTCATTCATTCATTCATTCATTCATTCATTCATTCATCATTCCTTTATGCCAGGCACTGTTCTAGGCATTGAAGATACAACAGTAAACAAAACAAACAGAAATCATTGCCTTCGGGAGCTTACATTTTAGCAAAGGGAGGTAGGCAACAAACAAAATATATAAGAAAAATATATGGTATGTTAGATGGTGATAAATGGTGTGAAGAAAAATAAGCCAGGGAAGGAAGGGGAATAGGAATGTTGGCAGTAATGTGTGAATGTGTGTGCATAGGAAGAGGACATTTGGGAAAGAACTAAGGAAGGGAGGAAAGCACAGAAGGCACGGGAGTGGACTACAAAGGAGGAGCAGGTGTGGGTAAGAGTGAGAAGAGGTCAGCTTAGACCTGTTAAGTTTGACTGACATGCCTGGGGGAAATCCAGGTAGGATCCAGAAAAAAGCCGAAACAATATAGAGCTCAGAAAACAAGTCGAGTTGAAGGTAGAAATGTGTCATGTCAGCTGAGAGGAGATAGTTAAACCAGAAGAGTAGTGAGCTTTCTAAGAGAATCCAGGGCATGGGTTGAAACTGGCAACCCATGGACTCAGTCTGGCATATGCATGTGGTATTTGTTTGGTCTAATAACTGTCTTGAATACAGGGGTTCAGAGCTCAGGTTCTGGAATCAGACTATCTAGATTCCAGGTGCTGCTCAACATTGACTAACTACGTGACTTTGAGCAACTTACATGTCTTTCATAGTATCTCCAAAGAGGTACTCTCACCCCCATTCTGGGGTTTCAACTGCTACCTGACTCCATGCCCAGCAGTGGATTTATTTTATAGGTTCAGAGATAAACTCCCAGCCCAGGTATGGCAGGGGACGGTGGGGTGGGAAGGTACTCTGCACCCCTCTCTTTTTTAAATAATCAGAGACTCAAAGTCCTGAAGTCGCCATCAAGTTCCTATGTGATCTAAACCAAGTCACAGGGCTCCAGCTAGCTCTCTGCCTCATCACCCTTAAGCAGGTTCGAGCCAGCGAGAAGGGAACTGACACCCCTCAGCTTTTCTCTCAGTGACCCACAGCCGCCTGCCTCATAAATGTTAGAAAATTACCCCTGAGCATCCAGCCTACTCGCTCTTGCATTATATTTAATAGATGCAAATGCATGATTAATATTTTCCTTTACTGATTCTGATTTCATTCTGTTAGTGATTATACTGATGGCAACAGTTGAGGGGATTAAAAATCCCGTTTAATTCACATTAGATTTTTTTTTTTAACTTTGCTGATAAATTTTAAATGTCAAGTGCTTTGGCGTCTTCCACAAGATGCAGAGGCCAAATGAAGAGGCCAACAACCATCGTAGCAGGGAGCTAGGAAACAGCTCAGAGAAAGTCGGAACTTCACCGGATGACCCGTATTCCGCACAGTCCATGAAAACAGCACCGAGCTTGACCTGAGGTAAGTCCTCAGCTAGCAGGGGTTCCTGAACCTAATACTCACTGTATCTTTTCCACTTAATGATTCACAATAACGAAGGCTCTAGGGAGACCTTGCCATTGAAAGACACTCCTTAGGGAACCCTTTCATAAGGAACCCCTTGGTTGATCTCTTTATAAGTTTAGTGTGTTTTTTCAAAACTGAGTAAAGCGGTACTGAGAAAAGATGAAACCTACAATCTTCTCCTTGCTACATTCCTTCCTTCACACCCCAAATTCTAGTAGTCTGTTCCTCAGCCCCTGATGAAACTTCCATGAGAAGAGCCTAGATCCTCTATGTACGCCCCACTGCCCCCACTCTGGGGGTTGTATTATTGAGGATCTGTGTGGCAAGAATACCTGTGAAATGAGTTTTTGTTGTTTAGCTAACCCACAAATCCAGAGCACTGCTCCTATTTTATTCCACTGATGACCAACCAGCCCAGAGAAAAGGTGACTCGGGCAGAAACATGCTCACTAATTCAGACTTACCTGGGGTGAGATGGGCAGGAGCCTCAAAGTCGGTCTGAATTAGTGAAGTCCCACCTCAAAACTTCCTGGTTCATTGCTGCCTTCCTTCTTCAGTCTCTGGGATGGCCCTGCTCGTTTCCTGAGGTTTTCTCCTACCAGCTCTCTGTGTCCAAACCTTGTGGGGGTCAGGGACAGCCAGTCACTCATGACGCAACCCTCTGAGGGATGAAGTGGTCCCATCGATTGTCATCAATAGGCTCTGGGGCTAAAATCCCTGTAATCAGGCCTTGACCCCTCCTCACTGTCAAGCATCTCCCCTTCCCCTGAACACCAGGAGCCCTTTGTGAGACGTTTACTGCCCCCAGCAGCAGCCCTGATTTCTTTACATCTATTATTACAATTACTTGTGTACAGTGTCTGGTCTCCACTATTGTACTGACAGTTCCTCGGGGTACTTTCTATATAACACCCCATCCATCACCACCTTTTGCTATTTGCAACTTTTTTCACCGTGCAACACAATCATCTATGTAAGTTAAACAAACCAGTAGGGTCAGACTGCACCTCAGACCACTTGGTGAGGGAGGGCACTTCTGACAGACAGCAACACCGGTGATTCTGATGTAACCTCTAGGTTAAAAACCTCTGCCCAAGGGCATGTTGGGCTCAGAAAGAGAGAGAAGAAGGAGACAGAGAGAAAAAAGAAGATGCATAAAAGAACTAATTGGAATGACCCTTAATCTCCACATGCTCCCACCTTTATTTCATGCACCTGTGCTTCCTTGACCAGGTACAAGACCTGCTTCTTCTCTTGCCCCTCGACCACTTGTCCTCTACAAAGCTCTGAGAGGATCTTTCAAAGACACAAATTGGAGCATGTCTTTGCCCTGCTTTAACCCACGCCTGGTTCCCATCACATTTAGGACACAGTATTCCTCCCCGTGGCCTTACCACTTAGCTGGCCCTGCTCATGTTTTCACTCCAGCCTCCCGCTTTCTTACTATGCCCCACACACCAGTCTTGCTGGTCCTTGAACTAGCTGTTCTTTGCCGTGTGCCTTGCTCTTCCTTATGCGATCCTTGAGCATTTGCCTTAGAATGTTCTGCCCAGAGTGAGTCACACCATTGGTTCTGTCTCTAGCCCTAGTATCAGTTCAAATGTCACCTCAAATAGATCCTCCATGACGACTAATCTAAGTGGCAAGCACCCCCACTCACACTGTCATGTGACCCTGTTTTACTGCTTCCATAATGCTTGTCACTATCTGAAATCATCATGTTCCTTGAGCTGTTGTGTCTAGAACTATCTGTCTTCTATCCACTAAGAGGTAAGCTCTAGGCGAACAGGTATCTTGTCTGTCATGTGTTTTGGTGCCTTGCACAATGCCTGGCACATAGTAGGTGCTTGATAAAATGTTTGCTGGATGAATGATTTATGTTGTTCTCATTGGTAAATATGATTTACTTTATAACAATTCATTCAGGAACTTGTAGCAAAAAGTGGAAAATTTTATGTTTAAATTGCAAAGGAAAAGAAATGTAATTTTGCTAATTTAAAGTATATACTTTGTTAACCAATATTTCTAAATAGAAGTTCTAACTGTGTTACTTTAATTAGTAGACAAACATATCTATAATTAGTACATTGATTATATTCAAATGAAACTGCCAATATCCTTGAATATGTTTTGTCCCCTTAAGCAGCTGAAACATCCTGCCCCCACTTTTGTTTATAGGATTATTTTGTTTAGCAATCTCTTAATTCATAAGCAGTATAAAGATAACTATCAGTCTTGCGCCAGATGAATTATCACACATCGCAAATCACTGAAAACCCAGTTATTAAGTGGTGGAATCATCTCTGAATATATGAAAAGTGTAGGATAGATTAGCCACAAGATAAACCTAAATCACACTTGGGAAACATAAAGCTGTTTTAAGGCCATCATTTTATGTTTGAACACTTCCAGCACTTTCTTCATACATTGGTGGTAGCACAGAGAATAACATCTTAAAGAATGACATTTTATATAAGCAATCACCAGGAAGGAGATAACCTTCTGACATTAAAGGTAAAGATCAGCTCTCACCAACTGGAACAAGCTTCCCGGCTCTTGAGGGCCAGGGACTAACTAAACATAATCCTTAGAGTTTGCAGACTTCCGGATATAGAAGAGGGAGCAGTGGACAAATGGAAGAATGTGATTTCCCAAAGAGGGTCCAAGTCATGGGGCATCGTAATATAACTTTATGTTGAAGAGATATTTACACATTCACGTTCATAGCAACATTATTTACAATAGCCAAGAGGTGGAAGGAACCCAAATGTCCACCAATGGATGAATGGATAAGCAAAGTGTGGTATATATACAATGGAATATTATGCAGCTTGAAAAAAAGAAAATTCTGATATGCTACAACACAAATGAATCTTGAGGACATTATGCTAAGTGCCAGTCCCAAAAATCACTGTTTGATTTCACTTATATGAGGTATCTAAAGTTGTCAAATTCATAGAAACAGAAAACAGAATCATAGTTGCCAGGGGTTGAGGGGTTGGGGAAATAGGGAGCTATTGTTTAATGGGTACAGAGTTGCAGTTTTGTGAGATAAAAAAATTTCTGGAGCTCTGTTGCACACCTGTGTGAATATACTTAATGCTAGTGTGCTATACACTTAAAAACGATAAAGATAGTAAATTTTACATTATGTGGGGTTTTTTTTTGCCACAATTAAAGATAAAAAATAACTATAAGAAATAACTTTAAATTTAAGGAAAACCAACTGTAACCAAGATTTCAGAGGATCAGCATTACTGTACACTATTATAGAACTATTTAGACTTTTCAACCTCCAGAAGAAAATATTTGCATGTTTGGTTTCTACCAATATGACAGATTTCCTCAACCTAATGATTTGGTCACATAATTGTTCCCAGTAGGGGGTCCTAAAATCCTATTGGTTAAACCGAGAGACATTGTGTTTGTATTTATTCTTTTGTCTCCAAGAAAATTCTTGACTTTCAAAAGTTCACTATTATTTTTAAAACTACAATGTAATAACATTAAACCTATGAAAGGAAAACCTTACCCCATCATCTCTCCCCTTACATAACAACTATTCACCATTTACATATTTACCTTTCCAGCCCTCATCCAAATGCAGGCATACAGTAAGGCCTCACTTAACCTCATCTATAGGTTCTTGAAAATTGTGACTTTAAGCGAAACAATGTATAATGAAGCCAATTTGCCATGGCTAGTTGATATTAACAAAAGTTAAGTTGCTATGGCATAAATGTATTTCTGGTCACAAAAACATCACCAAACTTCTAAATAAAGACCCCAAACACTTCTAACATTAAACACTGAAATAAATGTGAGCTACCCATAGGTTTAAGGAAGATTAATAAAAATAAGTAAGATTATTATTTTTCAACCCACTAATTCCAGTTCAGGGTCAAGCATGGCCAGAGCTTCTCCTGGCAGCTCAGGGCACCAGATGGGAACCAACCCTAAACAGGATGCCCCTCCTTGGCTGGGCACACTCACGCACACCCATTCAGACACACCAGTTCACCTCACGGGCACATCTTTGGGATGTGGGAGGAAATCGGAGTGCCAGGAAAAAACTTACACAGACATGGGGAGAATGTGCAAACTCCACACAGACAGTGGCCCTAGCTGGGAATCCATTTTTTTCCTCATTAATGTTATTATGAAACATTATTTGAGGACCTCCTGTATTTTTATGTCGTTTAGTTATACTCTGCATACCTTTTTTTATGTGTTTCATTTTTCATTTGCTATTAAGCTGTAGACATTTTTTCCAAGTTTTACATTTTTGTTGAAATTATCGTTTTTAATTGTTGTGTAATATCCCATCAAGTCAATGACCATAATGAGGTTAGCCATTGTCCTATTCTGAGCAATTGTTTCTGTTCTGTTAATACAGATACAACAATCTTGGATATTTAAGTCACTGCTAATATGCTCAGTATTGAAAATGATTACTGTTAGAGACTTGAGCTATCGTACATATAGAATTGGAAGGGCCAAGGGGGCAACCACCCCTATTCCTCACTGAGAAGACTAAACCTAGACACTGAACACCACTCATCATCCCAGTCATATCCTCCTGGCAGCAAGTTCATGACCTCACATAGGGCCAAGTAGGCTGTGGAGCCACGAACAGTTTTAACTAAACTTTTCTGTGACATGCATCCAAATGGCAGCAGCAACAACAACATGTTTCTGTTTAAATCACACATATAACAACATTTGAATGCTTCAATTAGTCAATTCCTCCACGCTCCATGGTTCTGGGTTACCTTTGGAACTGGAAGATCCATTTGTAGGACTAGGCTTGCTTGGCTATTTATTCCTTTTGTTATTAAGGGTAGATTTTGTTCATCTGTTATGAGGTTGTTCTCTTCTGCCTGGAAAGCAGGGCCTACTCCTGTTTTCCCTGGGCCTACTTCTGCAGTGCACTAGGATAGTTAAAGCCTCACCCCAAAGGCATCTTTTCCAGCCAGGAGACACTCCTTTTGTACACAGACACACACTAAAAAGTTGCAAAAGGAATATCGAACCCTGGTTCCTTCCAGAGACTCACCAAATGGCAAGAACATGGAGGTAACACATGGACCCAATGGAGTCTACCTCGGGGAAGAGACTCCAATAACTGCAATAACTGAAGAATGAGAAGTATTTAGCCTGGAGGAGAGACGTCTCAGAGGCAGATACTACCCGTCTTGAAGATTGCTCCATGGAAAGGAAGCCTTGGGGTGTAAGTCCATGAAGCATAAGTTACAAGAAGGTAGATTCAACTCAGTTATAAGAAAAACACTGTGCAAGCACATAAAAACTCATAGAACACCAAGTGATATATAGTAGGTGCTCAATAAACTGTAGCAATCATTATTATCAGATCACCTCAAATTTAGATAACAGACACACATACACACACACCATATGCCACCCTGGGCTCTTTAGAGCACCATTCATGCCTACACAGAACATTCTCGAAGTATTTCTGTTTTTAATATAGATGCACATAGCATAGCTAGTTAAAAATCAAACAACAACAAAAATTGTCACTACTGAGGAGGGTCTCGGACCCTACTCACTTAGGATAGGATAGCTTGAGACCCATTTCTTCCTGTGGAGTGGCAGCCACAGCTCGAACGTGGTTCCTCCCATAGCTGGAATCCTCTGACCTTTGATGTCCCAGCAATGACTTCTATGCATTTTGGCAGTGACTGTCCGAATTCTAATTCAACCCCGATCTTAGCCTTTCAGGCTTTCTCTCCTTTAATTCCTTCCACGGATGATGGCCCAGGCTTCTGCCACCCCTTCCTTTCCTGGAGCAACCTGTGCTTTTGAAAAAATGACCATGGCAAAGGAGAACTAACACTCCCCGCCTGCGGCAGATCTTGTCAATCTGATTTTTAAATGATGGAGGAGGTTTGAGGACAGGGCTCCTGGTGGCATTAACACTCTCCAGGATGATGCAAAGATCAAGTGAAAAGGAGGAAAGGATCTTTTGAATGTGAGCACATTCGCAGACCCAGAGGACAGAGAGGTATTTAAAGTGAACTGGAACAAACCTGCAACATCAGGTGCGTTCTGCCTTCAAAAATAGCTGCCAGTTAGAAAGGGTTATTTACATATTGATTTCATGCTAACTTTGTAATGGAATGTGCTGCCTGCCTGCCTGAGACCTAACAACTGTCATCATAATTTTTTCTAAAAATATAGTCAGAGAAAAACACTCAGCGAACCCTCCATTGGAAAGTGGTTGCTGCGAAAGACCCCAAACCTATTTGACAGACCACTGCCAAGGGCAGGGGTGCACAGCTACAGCAGGCCCTCCCTGCCTCCAACCAGCCTGCACTCCAAGTTTTTTTTCCTTTTTTCTTCTTTTTTTTAAAAATCAAAACCTGTCTTGTTCTAAGGTGAGGGAGATGCTTCTCCCTGCGGGGCAGTCGTTATGGAAACTCCAGCTGGCCCCTTATCAGAAATAATGGATGAGAAAGGGGCCCGAATCAGCCCACCAGCTCCAGGACTCCATCCTGGGTGCATTCTTGCCGCGGTTTCTCCTGATGTCGTTCTACCAAAGACCCCCCCCCCCCTTTCCCATCTCCTAAGCCAGCTTCCAGGGGTTCTCACTTCCTCTCCTTCTGAACACCCCGCCCCTAGGTTTGTCTCCATGGATCCTACAGAGCTGATCTTTGGCAGGGCTGTCGTGGCTCCCCAGTACAATATTAGCAATTTAAATGCCTCTTTGCCAGGCCTGATGGAACTGATTCGGTTGTGATCCTAGGCATATGGATGGCATATTTGCTACGAGCTAGGTGAGATGAGTCCCAGAAGGCTCGCTGCCAGCCCTGGCGCTGCCTTCCCCAGCTGCTCCCGGGCAAGCGGCTGTGTGAGCAGTTAAGTCGGCCAGAGCCAGCCGTAACTGCTGCCCACTTTGTTTCCAGCCGGGCCCCCACTGCTGGGGACAAATCTTCCATTCATGAAGAGTAGCTTGTTAGGCCAACTCTGGGACTCTAAAGCTATTCAATTAAATTGTGGAAAGTCGCTTGGCCCATTGGCCCTGGTGGGAAATTTGCACACAAAGACATGGTGTCTGGTGCTCTTTCGCCAAATGGCTCCACAACAAAACTGTGACCGTCCCTGCTCCTCGGGGGCCCCCCAGCTCTTCCTCTCAGCTCTCAGCGCCCCCTCATTAGAGGGTGTTTATTAGGGGATGTTTTCCCAGCAATTCACTGACAGGCCTTTCATTCCTCCCTCGGCAATCAAGGGTGGCAAGTACGGGCTGAGAGCCCTCCAAGGCCTGATTGCTGAAAGAATTTCCAAAAGTAAAGAGTGTAAACAGGTACATTGAAAAAGCCTCTTTTGAACAATTATGTAAACATTCCAAACACTATTTGAAAACTTTCACAGTGGAACTGTCAGATCGAAGCATTCTTGTTTAATTGCCTGGGCACAATGGTTGCTCTCAGGCCATCCCAGTTTCCTGCAGGTCCAGCTCAGAGAAAGGGTCTAGCCAAGACGCAGGGGCTTCAGATAAAGAAGTCAAGGGAACAGGGCCATATACAAATGAGTTTCAGTGTCAGGCCCACAACATCATTCTGTGTGTGTTCTCACTTCTTTGGCTTCTAGAAGAATCTCCTGGGAACAGAACAAGTGTATTCTTTCTTCTGGCTGGAGTTCTCCGGGACCCGGTTCAGTGCGGTCGGTGGACGGTCGGTGGTCCTGGATGCAAGACACTCCCAGACTCACCTCTGTGTCATTTAAGGTTTTTGTCAAAGCACAGAAGGATCCTTCTGAGATACCAAGCAGAACCATTGACAGTGTTCCCCTCACCCTGGGAATGGCTTGTCTTTCTCCTTTTTCTACTCTAGTTTACTATTTTCCTCTTATCCCATGCAGCTCAGACTCTTAGCGATTTTTTTTTTAATTTAATTTTATTAAATTTATTGGGGTGACAATTGTTAGTAAAATTACATAGATTTCAGGTGTACAATTCTGTGTTACATCATCTATAAATCCCATTGTGTGTTCATCAACCACCAACGCCCCTGATTATCTTACCAGGAGTTGGAAGAGTTTAGGCCACACGGTCAAAACTCTTTGCTCTCATATTTCACGGAAACACCAAGGTTTCGGAGGACTTTTTATACATATCCTTCCTTGAACCAGCATAGCCAGACTCCAGTCATTTGGGGTCTCTTCAGCCTGTGACGACCAAGCCTTTCAGGATTTATCTGAATAAGAATATGGTTCTGGCAAAAAGGCATGGCTTATTCTTATTTTTGTTTTGTTTTTTAAATTGTTTCTTAAAAGCCAGTGGGGTTGGTTGCCAGATGGGAAAGGGGTTCTGGGAATGGCTGCAAAAGGTCAAAGGGATTACGAAGTACAAATTGCCAGTTATAAACATAGTCACAGGGAAGTAAAGTACAGCACAGGGAATAGAGTCAATAATATTGTAATAACTATGTATGGTGTCAGATGGGTACTAGACTTATTGGGGCGCTTGCTCTGTAAGGTATATAAATGTCTAATCACTATGTTGTACACCTGAGACTAATATACTATTGTATGTCAACTGTAATTGGAAAATAAATTAA
The DNA here is from genome assembly GCF_057876585.1 of Rhinolophus sinicus. Lineage (NCBI taxonomy): Eukaryota > Metazoa > Chordata > Mammalia > Chiroptera > Rhinolophidae > Rhinolophus > Rhinolophus sinicus. Next base: position 26,822,089 of record NC_142514.1, read on the forward strand.
TTCAAAAGAAAAAAGCCAGGGGGAAAAGCCTGACTGTTCACAAGAGGGGACTGGTACATCAACACAATGAAGACTTACTAACGGGTAGTATGAAGGCCAGATGGAGGCATGGGAAATAGCATGAAAGCAAAGTGAAAAATCAGGCCACAAATCATATTTGCACTATACTGGCAAACACAAAAACAAACAAACAAAACACAACCATGTCTGCATGTCGCAAAGGACTGGGAAGGGCTACAGCAGTATGAAAACATTTGTTCTGGGGAGTGGAGGTACCAGCATGGGTTACTTTGCAAGCCCATCTTTCATGTTATCGCATTGTGTTGTGAAGGCAGGGTCTGGGAATGCTGGAAAGCACCTGTGTACATACAAGGGTGAACATAAAAGGCCACCCCAGTAACCTGCAGAGAGATGTACATACATATCAGCCTGCAGCACTGTGCCTCCTTACCAAGCACGTGGATCACAGCTTCAGAGTAAATTCCTCAGGTCTAACGAAGGAGCTAAGGCTTGCCTGCTTGCTGAGCCCCCAGGAGGCAGACACAGAATCACAACTACAAGATAAAATCAGAAATGTGGTCGGTAGAAATGGGATGATCAACAGGGTCGGTTGCAGAGCAGGAACCGGAGAGAAAAATCACCTGTCTCCATCTCACGGGGCTCCTGCCTACAGAAGGGCTCAAAGGCTGTCTTGAAACAGGACCCCGGTTCTATGAATTGAACTAGTTGCTGTGGCTGCATCCCGACTCCAACCTACCTTGCAAATCACCCCTAGGTCCCCATGTGGCTTTGGCCATAGTCTCCTGAACTCTAGCCTGGGCTGGCCAGAGTGGCAGGCACCCAGTGTTCAGAGGGTGTCCTGGGCACAGACCCTCCCAAATTTAGATAATCTCCTGAGCCACACCAGCCTATCTGACCAATCCTTGGGCTATCTCCCTCACCTCATCTGCTACCATTCCCACCTTCCTTCATTCCACTCAGGCCACGCTGGCCTCCTGTGGGTCCTGAACTAGGCAGCCCATCGCAGGGCTTTTGCATGTGCCCATTTCAGGGCTTTTGCACTTGCTCTTCTCTGGCTGGAATGGTTCTCTCCCTAGTCCACATGGCTGTTTCCCTCACTTTATTTAGTTCTTTGCTTAAATACAACCCCTTCACAGAAGTCTTCTCTGACCACCTTTATAAAATAGAACCCTAGTCATATTCTAACCCTCTATCCTGCTTGATTTTTTCCTTCTTTATGTGCCTTTTGTCTGTAGCCCCCTCCAGAATGGAAGTTCCATGAAGATTGGACATTGTTTTGTTCACTGATGTACCCTCAGCACCTAAGAGAATCTGCTACCTAGCTGACACTTAATATATATCTATTGAACGAATGAATGAATGAGCAAACGAAAAAACAATTGATTATTTTATCCCATTTGAATATCCTGACAGCCCTGTGAGAAAAACAGATTGTGGGCTTTGTCTTAGCTCTGAGAAATTTAAAGCGCAAGGACAATAACTTACTTGTCTGTGTTCACAGAGAGTTGGGGGTGAGAGAGGAACTCAGGGGTATCTCCTGCCCTCTCCATGATGCCAGGGCCATGCCTTCTTCCCCACGTGAAATCCCCTGTTTGGAGACCTCCTGTAGGGTTTATGGAAGAGCAGCAGAGCCCAGGAGGCCAGCCGGGGCAACAGGGCATGAGGGAGAGCGGGTCTAGAGAACTGGGATGATGGTGCACTCAAAGGGAGGAGCTTAGAATCTCAGCACATACAGCTGGCCAGCGAGCCCTGAGTATGCCTTCCATCAGAGCAAAGCCCTCACTAGGGACTCCTCTGGATATACATGCGACCGTGCTTTACTTTGTTGGTCCTTGAGTAGGTCAAAGAGTCCTTAGAAGTTCCTGGGCATGAAGCTAGAACACCTGTGTCCTAGGCCCAACCTCACCACCTCTGTATACTTATGATAATAGGGCCAGGGTCCCTGTCCTACTGTCTTAGAAAGGAGGATGAAATACAGATGCAAAGCGCATTTTAGTAAATGACCATGACACGGATGGGACCCTGCTTTCCTGTGGAGAGGTGTGGTGGCATCGTGGGAAGAGCACTGGGTTGGGAACTTTGAAACTCTTGCTGGAGTTCCAGTTCTCATCATTTACAAGCTTTGTCATGGACAACCTCCTAATTCTTCTGAGCCTTGATTTTTCTCAACCATTAAATGGAACTAATAAACGTGCCTCACAGGGAAGCTGTGAGGATTTCAGGGACTTGAGCACTGTTCGATAAAGGTTAATGTGATCTGTGAGAGCATGATACATTTTGTGCACATGACAAGCCTAGGAAATCACAGGAATAATAGGGGAAGAAGAAAACTAACCAATCAAGATCAAGAGCACTCACTCCCTGCCTCAATTTTCTCATCTGCAAAGTGGGGATAATAACAGAACACATTGCATGGGATTGTTGTAAAATATTATATATATATATATATATATATATATGAGCGAGAGAGAGAGAGAGAGAGAGAGAGAGAGAGAGCGCTCAGAACCCTGTCTGGCTCATGGAATGCTCTTAGTGGAAGTTGGAAATTATTATTGCTATGATGATTATCATGTATCAGTATTACATTCTATAAATAATGTAATATCAACTCTGAGGTGTTGACACACCTGCTTCCACTTGGGCCAGGTCAATGAACTATTCTACATCTATGCTCCTCCTCAGGGTCCTGTCACAGAGGCATGACTCACTTGTTATTTCAGCTCCCTCCCTGAACATGCATCCCAGCCAAAACCCGACTGTGGTTCTCATACATAAAAAGCATTTAAGGGGTAAAATATTATAGTGCCTTTCCATGATAGGACAAGTTTGCTGATTTACATCTTACTGTGAATTAATAAGGAAGTAGGAAGCTGTGAAATAATTGGTTTAATAAAAACTAACTACCCATGAGGTTTCCAACTAGAAATTCCAATGGTCCCTGGAGGAAGGGACAAATGTTTGCACCCACAGGTTGCTTTTAACTGTAGGAGAGAGACAGGTGCATTCTCTGTATCCAAATGTAGAGCTAGGACCAGGGTAGCACATATAAGGAGGCAGATTACAGTTCATTTAAAAAAGAAAAAAGAAAAACAAACAAACAAAAAAAACCACTTTCTACCAAAAGAGCTGCCTGGAAAATGAAATCGTCTGACTCAGGAGGAAGGGTGTTCCCTGTCACTGGATGTGATTAAGCAGAGGCCCCTGATGCAGAGGAGATTAATTCATTGGGTGAAGGTCTGAGTTACATTACTTTTAAGGTCTCTTCTAATTCTAAGATTCCATGACTCTCTCAGTGTATAAATTATCTAGATAGTAGAGAAGGAAGCCACGCTGACCAGAATCTCAGATCATGATTATATGTATAGAAAACCAAAAGTTCTCAGCAGTTGCCTCTGGCTACCTCCAGTGCAGCAGCCAAGGGAAATATAAAGACCTCTTTCCTTCCCCTTCCAGTCTTGGGATCACATCCTTCTCACTCTTCCATAGCAGGCCAACTGGAACGAACACACTCCACCAGCTAACTTGCTGCAGGTGAGAATAACTTAGGGGGCCATGGTGATGCTGGTCAGCTCAGCTTGTCACAACTTCATTTATTCAGCAAATGTTTACTGAGCACCTATTTTCTGCCTGACACTGTGCTGGGTGCTGGTGATACTAAGTCAAATAAGTAATTATGGTCCCTGTCCTCAGGAAACCTACAGGATGGTGAACTGTTCATAGAAGTCAATGAGTCTCGTGATACAGTGTAATGAAAACAGATAAAGGGTACAGTGAAGAGGGGTGTCTCACCTAGACTAGAAAGCCTCCCTGGAGAAGGTGACACAAACTGAATTTCTGAGGTCACATCTGATTTAGGTAAACCAGCATTATCTAATAGGATTTTCTGCAATAAGAGCAACGTTCTATAATTTACCAATATGGTAGTCGCCAGCCACATGTGGCTATTGAACACTTGAAATGTAGCTGGTGTGACGGAGGAACTGAATTTTAAATTTCGTTAATATTAAAATGTGGCTCTATTGGACAGAACAGCTAGGCAAAGGAAGGTTGGAGATGCCATGATATAGAATTTCATGGGAATGGGATTGAGGACAAGCCAATTTAGAGCAGGTGTATAGGATCAGAGAAGAGAGTACAGAAAAGAGCCCTGGAGAAGGCTGATATTGAAAGGGTTGAACCAAGAAATTTAGGGAAACAGAAATCTGGAAGATTAGTGGCTCTGAAATACGGAAGAGCTTCCTGAGAGGTCAAGAGTGTTAAATGCTGTAAGCATTAAAAGGTGACAATGAATGTGCAATTAGGAGACTGGGGGAGTGGGGCAGAGTAAATTTAATCGAGTGTTAGGGGACTTCACACCCATTTGGCTTTGGCAATTCAGACCTGTTCCTCTCTGAGATAGCCTGGTCTCTGGAAACCCCAGGAGCTCCCCAGAAGGCGCTGGCTGTTCTGAGCTGTTTAAAAACAGTTTGGAGTTTTTAAAAAACATTTTGAAGTCACAAATGCCATTGAATCTTTACCTCCTGTTTCCTGAAAAATTCAACCACAAATAAAAGGTTGTATTTCATTTCCGGTACCTCCTAAAGCTCATCCATGGACCCCCTGGTTTTATAAAGTCTAACTTGCATAGTACTTACTTGCTGACTTCTCACAGCAGATATCTGAATTGTAACAAAATCGTCAGCTTCCCTGGAATCTAAACCTCGATGGCAACCTTTAGTTCCTCCACCCTGAGGCCCTCTAGCCTCAGCTCAGTCCAGTTCATTCACATTTCTGGGCTTATTGTCCTGCAGCTTGTCAATCAACTCCAAACCACAACACAAATTAGCATCTCTAAAGCCCACCTCTGCGGTCTCTGCCTTGAGATGTGTGACTAGTGTTTCCCAGGGTCCTCAGTCTTGGACACAAAGGGGTTACAAAAACAGTTACAAAACCAGAGGAACTGCTTGCCATCCCCCTACAATGCTAGTGGGGCTAAGAGTGGCCTTGCTCCCTGGCACCTGAGGGCTGGTGGCCCAGGACCTGTGTGTTGCTATGGCCCACTCTTCTAGTTCTTGAACATACCTAGGAATAGCTGAATTAGCTAAAGGTTCACAGCTTTGTCCCAGTTTAGTACCCAGATATGGTTTGGGATATTTAGCCCAAAGAAGGAATGTGAAATCAATGTGTTCTTTCAGGAGAAAAGAGAGAGACCAAGTGGAGACATGGAAGGGAAAGAAGGAAGGAAGAATCACCTTGTCACTATATCTTGGATTCTTAAATCAGTCTTAGTTGTTAAACCTTTACAGAATAAGATAAAAGTTGCCAAAACCCAATTAAACGACTACTACTACAATTGCTACTACGAATTATAATAATAATACTAATAATAACAATGGCCTCCCGTGTTCCCGTTCTTAAAGCAATTCCTTCCCACAACCCCCCACACACCCCTACCCCCGCAAAAAATGCCTCCTGGCTAGATGACTGTGTCCTGGCAGAGCTAAACTGAATGGTGATTCCAGCACGCTTCTGTTTGGCTACTGTTCCTGAAAGCTTGGGAAAGCCAGCAAACTTCCCCACTACCCCACTGCAAACAAATTCACACGTTAATTCCAGGATGCTATCTGCTACAACTTACAGTGTGTCAGTGTAGGATGGGGCTCCCCAGAAGGTGCTGGCTGTTCTGAGCTGCACAAGTGTGATATGGCCCTTTAGATTTCACAGACACCCTCTCCAAGTACAAACACACACTCACACACAGAGACGCACACGCACACCCACTCCAGCAGGCTGCGTGGTGTGTGCAGTCAGAAGCTATGTGGGAAATGTGAAATCACACCTCGCTTTCAGAGGCAGTGAAATCTTTCTTGGTTTGGGAACGGCAACAGTTTGCATGCTGAGAGGGTACAGGAGGTTTCCAAGTATCCGTGTGGAGTTCGGTGCTCTGGCACAGTTCACCTAGTTCCCATTTTGCCAGATCCTTTCTGGAGGCCCCTGCACAGCCTGGGGAAGGCCCTCAACAGAACAGAACAGAAATCTGTGGTTCTTGTTAGTTTTCTTTTTCTTTTCTTTTTTTTAACCACCCAGAGTCGGTTCCTTTTCCATCACCATATATTAGACCCCGTTTACTCTCTTCTAGAGTCCCCCTCCCTCCTTACTCTCTGGTAATCCCTAAACTATTGTCTATGTCTATGAGTTTTTGTTCCTTCATTTGTTTGTCTTGTTCTTTTGTTGTTTTTGTTTATATACCACATATCAGTGAAATCATATGGTTCTCCACTTTTTCTGTCTGACTTATTTTCGCTTAGTATTATAATGTCAAGATCCATCCATGTTGTCACAAATGGTACTATTTCATCTTTTCTTACCACCAAATAGTATTCCATTGTTTATGTATACCACAACTTCTTTATCCATTCATCTATAGAAGGACATTTAGATTGTTTCCATGGCTTGGCCACCGTAAATAAAGCTGCAATGAACATGTCTTTATGGATAGTGTTTTCAGATTTTTTGGATAGATACCCAGGAGAGGGATTGCTGGGTCATATGGTAATTCTATTTTTAATTTTTTGAGGAACCTCCACACTGCCTTCCATAGCGGCTGCACCAGTCTGCATTCCCACCAACAGTGTATGAGGGTTCCTTTTTCTCCACAACCTCTCCAACACTTGTTGCTATTTGTCTTGTTGACAATAGCCATTCTAACTGGAATGAGGTGATATCTCACTGTGGTTTTATTTGCATTTCCCTGATGACTAGTGATGGTGAGCATTTTTTCATATCTTGTTAGTTTTTGCAAAGATAATACATAGGTTCGTTTAATATTTGACAGTTGACACAGATTACTTTCATTTCTTACCCCATTTGATTCTCCCAAAGGCACTGGGAGGCATCTAAACAGGAACTATTGATCCTCTCTTGCAGGAGAGGAAAGTGAAGTGCAAAGAGGTCAAATGACTTGCTCATGGTCAACGTGAGAGTGTGAGAGGAAAAATTATTCTGACACTTGTTAAAAACCGGCCAGGAAGACTTTATTCAAGACTATTGTAACAGGAGAGAGAGATTGAGTTCAACTCCAAATAGAGCAAAGACAGCAGGGGATTTATAGCCAAGGAGCAGAGTGAGGGGGTCAGTGGGGGACTCGGTTCCTCTCCAAACTCACCAATCAGTTCATCACCCTCCACCCTGGGGACAACGTGAGTAACATCAATTCAGGGTAAGGGTATGGTTGCTATCCTTTCCCATGGAAACTAAGCCGAGGAAAGGAGGTTCTTCCAACGAATTGTAATAGAAGCAAAAACAAAAACAAATAAAGAACCCCCCTCCCCCACTTACTAAAAGCCTGCAGGAGACTTTATTAAAGGTTTGGGAGTAATGGAAATGTGTTTCTAGCCCAGCAAAGCTAATCAATTATAATTCGTTAGTAGAAATCTTTTTCTCAATAGAGTGCCACTTAGTTCTGTTGTCCCTTTTCCCCTCCTCCCTCTTCTTTGCCCCTTTTCTCTCTCCTCTGCCTTTTACCTCGCAGGAGCATCCCCCGCTCCCTTTCTCCCATTTTATTATGTAGAACATTAAGGTTCTTTTCAACTTCGATCCCTACCCCGAATTTCAGCTGAGATTTTTTTTTTTTTAATTTTTCTATGTTCAGAAGATGTATCTCTTCCTGTCACATAGAAGAAACTAACTTAAGAGCACGTAGATAATTCCAAGTCCTGACAACTCCAAATCTCCTATTACCACCTATCCTTTGTGTCACAAAATAAAAACCTAAAAAAATAATTTTCAATTATGCCTGTATTCGACAGGTGTGGAATTTCCCCCACAATATCTTTTTATAAATGTAATTGTTCTAAGCACTAACCCCAGCGAAGCTTAGGGTTCAAAAACACAACAATACAACCTCTGCTCTCCAAAATGAATGTTGATACATTAATCTTTAGAATATAGGCATAAGGTCGTCTCATCCTAACTCACTGATTTGCATTTCTCCTCTTCCCCTTACATTAAGAAAACAATGATAGAAAGCTAAGAAATTCAGAGAAATCGCCAATGAGTCTTTCTCCTTAAAGAAAGGGATCCTTTCTAATAATTAGCTTTAGGGAATAACAGCTTGTTTTCCAATGATTAATCATAACCATGATAAATCGTGGAGAAATGTAAATTGCAGGAAAAGTACACTTTGATACAATGCTAAAAACACATCTCAAACAGGGGATCAATAACATAATTCTGCCAGACGATCCTTTCTAATCCCTCAGGATAATAAAATGTGGAACTGGGGGATACTTTAGAAACCATCAGGTGCCCCTCCTTTGTTAAGACCTAGTTCAAATGGCTCACCCAAGGCCACCCAGGGAGGGAGGGCAGAGGACGGACTAGAACCCAGATCTCAATTCCCAACCCTGTGCCTTCCCCCTTTTCATGCCTGTTGTCAAGTTCAGCTTTAAAATCCACCAGAACATCAGAGCAGAAACTGGTATTCTCACCTTCCCTCATGGCCTATGATAATGATATTCTAATCAGTATAATGAAATGACACCCAGAAATAAAACTCACAAAGTATGTGGAGTAGATGGACTTGGAACCTTTACCGCATTGCTCCCATCTATCCAAGAAGCCTTGTACTCTCCTCGCTGGAGATGTCCATAGAGCCGTCTTCATCCTGCAGATGTATGGTGGATCTCTATGCTGAGACCTCCTGCCTCCTTAGTTGCGCATGGTTCTAGCAGGTCCACCAGCCCACCCCTCTCAATGCGTCGCCCTATTTACACCTGCTGCAGGTGAGCATGGCTTATGCTTCATTAGTGAAATGTTCACACTTGCTTAACGAAGAGAAGAACCTCCCGCCTCATGATAGCTGCTCCTGGGTAAGCTGGGGCTATTTCTGCCCCTTGCAGTGGAGATAATATGCTTATTAACTCTTTATTGGACCACGCAAAAGAAAAGCACCATAGAGCATGCACGACACAAGCTTTGTTAGTTCTTCCGATTGATGTCCAATTCCAATGCCCTTAAAGTCAATTTTCACCTAATCTATGAGCTCATTTGTGTATTTGCTCTCAGAAGCATAACATGGATAGAGCAGAAACGAGACCCAATGGCTGCATTACGTGCATATCCTGCTAAAAGTCTAAGTTATCCAAATGCCATCAGATACACCGCATTTAACTTTGGGATCAGGGTCTGGAGTTATTCTTTTCACTTTAGAAGAGGGGAAATAAAGGCAGAGTGAGGAGGCGCATTTTGCCTGAGGTGACTCCCACAGAGGGGAAGGAGAAAAGCCTGCATTGGAAGCCCAGACTTCTGGTCCCAATCCAGGACATAAAGCAAAGAGAATTTGCTTCCTCACTTGGTGTCCCCAGACACTGGCTCTGCTGTGATCATGACTTGGGAAGAAGGGGGAAGGGCATGAAGGAGGATGTCACAGACAGTTGTCAAAGAGATAGGGAGTTATACTTGGGGAACAAACACCTTGACTTTGCTGAGGCATAAACTTCACAGCAGGGAACTATTATTTCAGTGACAAAGCTTTGTTCCGTTGACATTATCTCTTAATTATCTGCATAAGAATGCATTTGTCAAGTTTCATGAGATGGGATTGATAACAATAAACTTGCATTTTTGCACAATATTTTAATTCCAAAGGCAAAAAGCAGCATCACACACAAGGAAAGCACTGTGGGCGGCTCGTTTTTGCGGCTGCTGGCTCTGCACCTATTCCATCCCCTAACTATAACAACGCTTGTGACCCACCCAGCCAAACAAGGCCACCAGGCTGTGTCAGAGTCCTGGGGCTACTAAGCTAAGGTAAGATTCTTGGAATGTCTGGACCAAATGTTCCACTTGTTGGGAAGACATCCTTTGTTGCCACCCTGCAAAAACACAGAGCCAGTCTGGCTCTCCTGGCCATGTGTGCCATGATGCAACTGAGCGTGGGTGATAATTATAGAGTATTTGACTCCAAGCCATCTCCTGGCCTAAGTCAGGAGGACACAAAAATCTCAGATCCTTCTGCTCCATCCTTTTCCCCAAGTACAAATGGCTCCAGCTTCTTCCTAAACAGCTGCAGTGATTTTCTCTTCATGTTACCGAGGCGGTCCTTCTTGCAGTACACTTACCAGGGCAAGAGCCAGCTGTGACCAGAAACGTGGTAGAACTTCTGAGCGCGGAGGACCTGACCTCTATGTGAACACAGCTCCTTCTAGAGCTCCCTAAGACATCTTTGATCCTTTCATTTCGCCAGGGAATTTAAAAGATGTTCCTCGAGGGGCTGGACCACATAATATTCCAGTCTCCACGCAAAGGACATTGAGACTTATGTGCACACCATACTCCAGTCACCTGCTCTGATATTCCACAGTCTGCAGGTGGGATGTGCAGGTTAGTGTCCCAATCTGACCCTCGTTACTGGGAGCCAAGGAGAGAACCTTAGAGATCAGCAGCATTTAAAGGATAGGCTGGGGGTAAGGAATCCACAAGAGACTGGGAAGGAGCATGCATGTCTGCCCAGACCTGCCCTTCCGTGCCTGGGTCAGAGAGAGCATCCTAGGGCACCAGGAATCTCTCTCTTACACATTACTGCAGAATGGTCTCCAACTGGTTTACATCTCCTTGTATCCACACCCTTGGCTAGTTCCCTCCCACACTGACTCGAAGCTTGCCCATGTGGCTCGCATTAGCCAAAGAAACTAATATGATGGTAACAGAGATCTGAAAAGCACTTGCACTTGGAGCCCTGTGACTGCTGCCATGAAAAGACACCCTGCCTAGCCTGCTGCATGATGGGAGGCACCTGGCCCATCCTCTGCAGCTGAGGGTCTGCTGACCCCCAGACACTTGAGTGAGGCCATCCTAGATCATTCAGCCATAGCCAACCTACCCGCTGACTGCAGCTGCGTGAAGCTCAGCAGGGATCAGCCTAACAACCCAAACCAGAAGAACCTCACTGAGTGGTTTGCTTTGCATCCATAGATAATAATTGATACACTAACCACGATGAATTCAGATTAGGGATCCCAGTGTGATGGGTAATTTTATGTGTCAACTTGACGGAGCCATGGGTACTTAGACATTTGGTGAAATACTATAATGTTACACAAATATTACTGTGTCTGAGAGGGTGTTTCTGGATGAGACTAATATTGGAATCCTAAGACTAAGTAGAGCAGATTGCCCTCCCCATGTAGATGGGCCTCATCCAATCAATTGAAGACTCCATAGGACAAAAAGACTAAGTAAGAGGGAACTTCCCTCCAGCCCCCCCATAAATGGTATTCTCTGTTCAGAGCTGCTCCTCTATCTAGTTCTCCCCAGCATGCAACGTTCTTCCCCGTCCCCCAAGATGGCTGAGACAGTCTGCAGGTGGAACGGGAGCCTTCCTGACGCCTTTGTTCTCATTGCAATCAGCAGTGACTTTCCACTCCCTGGTGCCACCCATTTGCTCCTCTGCACCTTCTCCTCCATTGTGGGAGTGTAGCCGTCACCCTGGAAATGCAGTCCCTCCACTGTGGAGGAAGAAGGACAAATGGAGGAAGGTTAGGTCTGATTTATGTTACATAGGGGCCATTCTTTTTCCGTCTTTTTCTTCCCCCACAGAACTGAATCCAAAATAAATGAACAGGCTCACCCATTCCTGAGTTTTAATGGAACTAATTATCTGACTGTAGAGTCCCAACTCTGTGACTGCTTCCATTCTGGCTGGCGTTAGATTGCATTACTATTTTCATTTGTTTTCATTATTATTAGCTTTTAGCAATGAAATGGAGTTAAAATTATTACAGTTTGTAACATGCTTTTTGTACTAATAATTCAAGTACTTTCGAGTAGGAGCTGAGAGCATTAATTTGTCAATCACTCCTGCTTTGTATCTAGTCCTACTTTAAATAGACTAAACAAAAGAAATGAACACTATATATTTCCCCAAGGGATAGAACTTGTAAACATTCAGATATGTTAGGCTTTCATGAAATTATAAACGGTAATTCCAAGGTATATTGCACAAATAATAGGGTATTTCAAAATCAGTGCAGCTGACACAAAAGCTTCAACTCTGGTCCCGATAATAACACGAGGCAGCCATCTGTGCTCAGAGCCTACTAACCTAGTCAGGAACCAAGGTGAAGGTGAATAAATGCAAACATTTTTGGAGGTTGAACAGAAAGTCCTCAAGAAGCTCTGAGTCAGGGACCTATGCATTAAGGAAAATGAGAGCCTTTTCCAGCTTCTACGCCCACTCAATCGGAAGCAGCATTTCAAAAACAACAACATGGGGATAGCCTGAACTACCACTAAGCAATGCCACATTAATTCTCCCAGGAGTGTTTACAACAAAGAGAAAAGGAAGCAAGATCCAGAGCTAGAAATGAATGTGATAAAAAAGATCAGCGTGTATCAGTGGAATGCCTAGATTACAGGATGCTTTTTAAATAAAGAAATGCCGTCTTATTACCTTAAAATACATACAGCACTCAATCAGATTAGGGCAATATTAGTCCTCTAGGACCTACTTTAATGAGTGAATAGGAATAATTTGTAATTATCAAATCAATTGTCTCTTGTAACTAGGCATTTGGGTAGTCTTGAAAACAGTTTATTCTCTTACTAGGTTAAGTACTCTTGCTTTGAAAATCTTGTGTGTTTTTGTTAAAGCTTTTTTTTTCTCCCTGAAGCGAAGGAAATCTTTAACCCAGCTCCATTGTCGATGGTTACAGGTCCTGGATTGGAAGGATCCCCAGAGAACAGGGGGCCTTGGGTGGCTCTTTCTGTCCCCAGGATTGACACAAGTAGGACAGCAGAAAGGTCCATTTCTGCAGATTTGACTTCTAATTGTTTTTATGCCAATTTTTAATCCCACTGGAAAAAGCCAGAATGTCAAACTTGGACCATAAAATTAAATACTTCCAAGAAAACACAGGAATTGGTATATTACTGGATTTCCCTCCCACGGTTGAAGACTGTGATTTTGATAATGTCGTACTTCTGACAAGAATATTTTGTCATTAGTAAGAGGCTGTGTTGCACCTGTTCACTAAACCAGGGAGGATTTTTCAAGCTTGGATTTTCTTTGGCAGAAGAGACCTTGGAAATTGACCAATCGGTTAATCCTGTTGACTCTCCGGTCCCCTCCACATGCCCGGCCCCCCACCCCCCACCTCTCAGGCTGCTCAAAAAATAGCTTTTGACTGTGGCCTTTAACAATATGATAATTTATTTAAAGCAGATACAGTCCTGAAAGTGACCCACTTAAAATTATTAAAGAGATACTGTGTTTATTTTTGCTGTCCATAAAACAGAAAATGGTTTATGAATATGCAAACCGATCTGATGTAATTAGCATGATTGGCTCCTACTGCACTCCGTTTTATGTGGTTAGAAGAGTAGATGCAGAAACTAATGAGGTCATGTTAATGTGCCTGTGAGGAGAGCTTCAGCTGTCAGAACAAGGAAGGCGAATGTCGGGGAGGAGCTTTTCCACAAAATCACTGAAAGTGGGTACGTATGGGGTGCTCTCCTGCCTGTGTACTGGGGAGCCACCAGGGCCGGGAGCCACTCTGCCTCCTGTCCATGAGGAATGAAGATGAAAAATAAAAATCTATGCCCATTCGGAGTAATGATTAATGTGGTATTTAATTATGTAGAAAGTCTTCAACAAGTGCTAATGACCAAAATTCCTCTGGCAGTCGGCACATGCCACACGGTCCCATTAGACACGAGAACACCCATCCCCTGGCCCCTCTTAATTAAAATAAGAGGCAAAAATGTTAATTGTGCACCGGCCACCTCTTGGGATTAATCTGCCCAGATCATTGGGCACTGCTAACCCGAGAAAGCAGGTTTCTCATTCAGGCATGAGGCTAGCTAGCACAAAGGGCTCCTCCTCTGGAAGTGCAGCCATCCACTTGGGAGATTCAGGTCCCCGCAGGGGGAAGGGGAAAAGGAAGGGAGACAAGCACGGAATGGGCAGGGCGGCTGTTTAATCAGAATGCTGAAGGCATGTTGCAGAAAGCTTCTTAGATATTGAACAGGACACACAGACCGTCACTGAGCTTTTCCTTCTACGTCTCTTCTAAAGCATAAGCACATGAACTTGAAAACCTTATTTTCAATTTCTGCCAGCTCCTCTATAGCTCTAAAAATACACCTTGCCTCTTTGTACCCCCTCTCTCCAACACACACATACACATACACACACACTTTGCAATAGAAACAAAGAACATCTTGAGAGCTCCAATGTTAAAAGCGGGGAGGAACCAGTTAAAAGTAAAAAATGAGGTTCTGGTGCTAATCAAAGACTCAGTGAGTTCAATGTAAAGGCAGCTCACTGGAAAGACATTGAATTGGCTCATTCTAAAGACACTTAAACTAAAAGAAAAAGGAAATTGGTATTCTTTGGCCTGCACCTGGTAGCAACCATGACTTTACCTTTGGAGAAGCAGCTGGTCCATTTCTGGTGGCCTCTCCAGTTATAGGATCTCAAAGAGAAAATTTTTTGAGTGCTTACTATGTGCTTGGCACTCTTCTGGATCTTACAATGCAGGGATTTTTTAATTTTTATTATTTTTATTTTATTTTTTAATTTTATTAGTTTCAGGTGCACAAGACAAAGCAATACTTAGATGTTTATCATTTATATCCCTCACACTGTGTGAACCCCCCTCCCCCCATCCACTATCCCTCTGACATCGCACACAGCCATTACATTTCCACTGTCTCTATTCCTAATGCTGTACTCCGCTTCCTGTAACTATATATATATATATATATATATATATATATATATATATATATTTATAGTTGGCATTCATTATTGTTCAGCTTCAGGTGTACCGTGCAGAGATCAGGCATCTACATCATCCCTGAAGTGGTCTCCCAAATGGGACACATGTCCATCCGACAATGTAGGGATTTTTATCCCCATTATACAGATGAGAAAACTGAGGCTTACAGAGGGTAAATAACTTACCATAACCAAAGACCTGGTAAATGGCAGAGGCACGCTCCAAATTCAGGTCTGTGTTACTTAACAGTCTATGTTTTCTTTCTTTTTTTTTTCTATATTATCTCAGGATGTGGGACAAATGGATGGATACAGGTGTGGGTCCCACCTTATGATACCTGAAGTTTGGCTTGTTTAAGGAAAAGCACAGCATTTAGCCAAAATGGTTCTACCACCTTGAAAACTGGTTAAAATTTGACACTGGCAAAGACAGCTTCTCTCACCCAAGTTACCCAGGGAAAGGAACTAACATGGAAAGTGGAAACTGGATTTTCTTCAGCCTGGCCTCCCAATACTTTCAACTTTTGTACTCTACATCCTGGTCACGTGAAACTCGCCACTTCCCACATGCTGTTCCATCTGGCTGGATTTCCTTCCTTGTGCAGCACTGCTTTCCACTTCTCCACATAGCAATCAGCCTTATCCTTCAAGGATGAACCTGAATTTCCCCTTTTCTGTGGGATTACATTGCTACAGAGTCAAGCAGGTTGAACCTACCTCTTTTTTTTTTTTTTTTTTATCATTATCACACTAGATTAGAGCTGCTTATTTATTATATCTATCTTCTTGGCTCGACTGTGTTCTTCGAGAGAAGGGACACAAATGTGTGTCTAGAGCACTTAGCCAGTGCGACGTACATACTAGAAGGTTCTCCACAAATGTTTGTTGCATGTATGAATAAGTGGGTGAATCAAGGAATAAGTAACATTTTAAGAAGCGTATGATCCCTTTCTTTGGCATTTCCACAGCTTCGGAGGGCATACTTATGAGATCATTTCTTTCCTTTGCTCAAGGGGAGCCCTACCCATGGTCATGGGGCAGCACCCATCCATGAAAACAGAGGTGTGGTTGCAGAGGTGTCACAGGTCCCATCCCAAATGACAATCTCTTGCCCACAAAACTGCCTCGTGTCTCAGTTTTCATCCTGATTTCATGGTACCATGTGCCTCTCTCATAAATGTTTGTCAAATATTTAGTTGTAATTTTGCATCTAGCTAGGTGATTCTTTGAATAATAGCTAGTAGCCACCATCCCCACTGGACTATGAGATACACGACAGCAGGTTTTGTCTTTTTTTTCTTCAATCACCGTTGTATACGTCACACCTAACCCAGGGCCTGGCACAGAGCAAGCTCCCCGCAAATATCTGCTGAGCCTCCTTCTTTCCATCTCTGCTGCAGGGGCCCTTCTAGCCCCACCGTTTTGTGATGCTGTGATAGCCCCACATTAAGAGCCACTCCTGGGAGTGAATGCTTTATGTCTCCAGAAGGCCCAGGTTAAAATTCACATCTATGACCCAAGCAAAAGTATGCTAACACAAGAGCGAATGAGGGCATAGCAGAATGGCCAACTCTCCTGAAGCAGGGCCTTGACAAAGGCAGAGATGGGTGTGGTGGTGGTGGCTGCAAGTACAGATGAGAGTCAGGGAGGGACCCAGCTGGAGGGCCAGGCCTAGGTGTGGCTGTCAGGGCCCAGGCAGCAGTATTGTGGCACAACAGAAAGAAAAAAAAAGAGATGGGGGAGAGAAGTCAGGGTGCTGGCTGAGTTTCTGGGGGCTGCCGTAACAAAGTACCACAAACCTGGGGTTTACAACAATAGAAATCTATTGTCTGGCAGTTCTGGAGGCCGGAGGTCTGAAATCAAAGTCCCGGCAAAGCCTGGAGAGGAGGATCCTTCTTGGACTCCTCCAGCTTCTGGGAGGCCCATCATTCCTTGGCTTAGAGCAGACTAACTCCAGTGTCTACCTCTGTCTTCACATGGCCGGCTTTCCTGTGTCTTCACATCATCTTCCTCCATTATGTGTTTCTTCTTCTCTTCTTATAAGGACACCAGTCCTACTGGAGTAGGGCCCACCCTATTCTCCTAGGACCTCCTATTAACGTGATTACATCTGCAAAGACCCTTTTTCCAAAGAAGGTCACATTTACAAGTACCAGAACCAGGGGTTAGAATTTGAACATATCTTTTGGGAGGAGGGACACAATTCAACCCTGAACAGGCATTAAGAGCAGAGTCTCAGCTCAGCAAACCTTTGAACACTACTATGTGCCAGCCTCTGTGCAGGTCTCTATGGAGAAAAAAAACAAAATGAATCAGCTGTAAATACAAAGTACGGAAAGGAGACATCCTCAAGGACACTTAATGCTGTGAGGCTTTGAAGAAGGCAAGGGCGTGTGCAGTTGGAGGAACCTGGAAAAACTTCGCAGGGGTGGTTGGGTTTAAGATCACTGCTAAAGGATGGATCAGAGTGCAACAGGTGGCCCTGGGGAAAGCAAAGCTGGCCGCGGAGAAGGGAACAGTGCAAGCAAACCACGCAGCACAGAATGTGTGCTCTGCCGGGTGGCAACTGAAGCTTTAAAAGCAGGGAGTGATGTGATTTGATTTGGGTTTTAGCAAAAATCCCAGCCAACTCAGTAGGGCATCCAAGGCCCTGCCCGATGCGGGACTAGTTGCTAGGCAGCGCCAAGTCCTTTCTAGCCACAGTCCTGGAGGCAACAGACTTGCCAGGTCTGTACTCTCAGGTACTTGCTGCCTAAAATCTCCTTCTCACCTCATTGTCAGGCGAACGCCTACTTGCCTTTTATAGCTCAGCTCCAATGTCACTAGCTGGTGTGTTGTGACTTGCTTCATGCTTCCAAAGCAGTGTCAGCTGAGCACAGTTACAGCACTACAGATACCTTGTTGTCACCATCTGTCACAGTCTATCTCCTCCACCAGACCAGGGGCTTCTGGGGCTCAGGGTCTGGGTTTCATTCCTTTTTGTGTCACCAGTAACCAATTCAGTGTCTGATACATGGTTGGCATTCAATAAATATCACTGGCTGCAGTGCTGAGAAAGGATGGGATGATATGAAACCAGAACCAGGAAGACCCATTTAAGTGGCTCTCACAATAGTACTGGCAAGAAACGACAAGGCTTCAAGTACTGTTAAGGCAGTGTTGGGAGAGGAAGAGGAAAGACAGACTCCCCCAAGCCTAGAAAGACAGACTTCATAATTTGGCCTCCTACACCTCAAACATCGCTTTCTAAAGCCCCAAGGACCTGGCATTACCTGAGCTTGTCTGCCCTGGTTCTGGGCCGGAAGCACAAACTCTGAGCCTGAGGCTCGTTGGGGAAGTCTTGGGATCTAGTGTAGCCCTGGCCAAGGCCCCATGGAAGCTCTCTGCTGCTAGCCATGGGCCACCCCTTAAAGTCTCCTCTAGAGCCCCAGAATGGCCCTGTAACAGCCCTTTGGTGGGTCAATAGTGACCCCGATTGCCCAGGAGTTAGCCAGCTGGGCTGCCCCCTGCAGATTCTATATAAGGGGAAGTTAGAGCTATGCTCAAGCCTCTTGGTGATTAGCCCTGTGAAGACAGCCAAGAGCCCAGTAAGCACCCAGAGAGCAAGCCTTCCCCATTTAATAAGACCCCAGCTAGACTGGACTCACACAGGCCTTCTCTCTCCCTCCACATCTCTGACGTCTTTCGGGTTGGCCCAGCCTCTCTCGCCTTTTGGTGAATAACAGCCCCCCACCAAGTATCACAGTTTTACCTTCTAAAAAACAAGCCAGCTCTGCTGCACACAGGATGTATTGGGTGTGGAAAGCTGGTTCTGCAGAGGCTGCTGTAGGAGCCATTTAGGTACATTTCCTACAGAGCTCCAGGGGGTGGTCTATGCCAACCTCAGCAGCTTGGAGTAAGGAACCCTGCAGCTGCAGTTGCGGTGACTGCAGTGACGCAAAGGGAACAAGAGGAAGGAGAGGAGGTTATTGAGAATCCCATCCTTTCAATCTGCATTCACTCATCTGAACACAGTCACTCCTCCCGCTGGGAAAATCCAACTCGGGAAGGGAGTCCAGGAATAAACTCAAAATCAAATGTTAGCCCTGCAACTCCTTGCAGATTTTCTCTCTCTCCCTCTCTTTCTCTCCTTCTTTTTAATTTTTTTCTCTCTTTCTCCCCCCTTTCTCCTTCCTTCCCTCCCTTTCTCTCTCTAACTCAATCATCCTCATATACCGTTGCCATTAGCTTCAATTGTGGACTCCCCATTTTCTCTGTTTGCAGAGATATTTTGGTATTAAATAAAGGCAGAGTTTCAGACAAGAAGTCAAAAAAAAAAAAAAAAAAATGGAATGGGTTTTTCCATTCTGACAATGCCATGGAATTTGCCCTTTGTTCTGACTGTTTTAGGGTGGGAGAGAAAGACAATTAGAAGACAGGGAAGCGAGGGGGAGCGTCTTGCTCTCCATGCCCTCAAAAGCCGAGGAAGAGGCTCCCTTTGGCCACACAGATATGGATACAAAGCCATCCACAGACACAGGACACATCCCTTCAGCAGGCATTAACTAAGCATTTATTATATGCCAGTCCTCTTCACACCTGTACACCTTCTAATTCATAAAGTGCTTTCACATCTCTTATTTCTTCTGATTCTCACAATGACCTATGAGGCAAGTACGATTATCCTAACTCCACTCATTAAGAGACTGGAGTCAGGGAGGCCATAAAGCAGAGCCAGGCAAGAAACTCAGGTCTTTTGACTCTTCGTCGAGGGCTCTTTCACCAGCCAGAGAGCATTGGTTTTCAAGTCAGCAGGTACTACAGTTCTCAAAGCCCAACACATCCAATCAGGCTTTGCCGTCCTAAACAAAGTCACTGCTCTTCGAGGCCTAGAGAACCTGAAGGACAGTGAGAGCGGCTTAGTGTTGAACAAAGGAAGAGCAGGGGACAGACTGAATTGAACCCTACTCAGCAGGGTCAGAAGGCTCAGAAGGGGCAGGTCCCAATCCAGTCACTAAGGGGATTTAGTAAAATCCCACACTCAGCCAACCTTAGGTACTTGCATTGGGGGTTCCCGCTGACACTTGGAGGAATCAATTTAGAAACAACATGGAGCCCTAACCAAACCAGAAAACACCTTTTGGAGGACACACCTCGGGTTGGAATCTGTCCCCACATACCACCTGGAGGCCCAACAAAAAGACAACGTGCCATGTGACTGAACATCCCAGGTTGAATGGCCTCAACTGTAAAATCACTTACGTTCTTTGAGGGTCAGTGTCTAGAGGAGGCACAAATGTATGTCCCCTACTGAGCTGCATTTCTTAGAACCAAAGTGGTAGTAAAGTGCTTGAAGGTATGGGCTGGCTTTGCAAACTATTGGCTTCCTGACTTTGGAAGTATTACCTAATGACCCTGGGCCTTAGTTTTCTCACTTGTAAAACCATCCCTACTATACCTCCAGGGCTACTGCGAGGATAAATGAGACAATGAGCGTCAAATTCTTAACACAGTACCTGGCACGTATGCATTCAATACATGATACTATTTTAAAAGTGTATGTTTTTCTGGACGGTGCGTGCTAAATCTGGTTATGAGCCAATGAGATTTGATAAAGAAGCAGAGAGTCCGAAACAGTAGCTACTGAAACCTCTCCAATCCTGTCTCACATGCAGGCCCGTATTTCTAGTTCTAAATTGCATGTCAGAACGACCTGACATTGAAATGCTCCATGCTCATTGCTGAATCCCTGAGTTCGTGGGAAGGAGAACCTTCCTGGGAAAAATCACCTGGGACCCGGATGCAGCACAGTCCAGCAATCGGACAAGCATGGCTGTGCTCTGGGGGACCCCCAGCAATGGTTCCAGTCGCAGCCCGAGAATGACATCATAAACTCAAAATGTGAGCCAATGCGCCTCCGTGGGAGGTTGTGGGAAAGGGTAGGGCATGATGTGTGTATTAGTTCCTGGGGCCGTTGTAACAAAGTACTACAACTGAGTGGCTTAAAACAATAGACATTTATTCTGTCATAGTTCTGGGGTCCAGAGGTCCTAAGTCAAGGTGTAGTCAGGACTGTCCTCCCTCTGAGGGCCCTAGAGGAGAATCCTTCCTTCTTCTATATTCTGCAGCTCCAGCCACTCCTTGGCTTGTTGCTGCGTAACTCCAATCTTTGTCTGCGTCTCAACACGGCCTACTCTTCTTCTCTTCCTGTGTCTCTCCTCCCTCTGTCTCATATAAGGACACTTGTCATTGGATTTAAGGTTCACCTGAATAATATAAGATGATCTCATCTCAAAATCTTTAGCTCAGTTACACCTGCAAAGACACTTTCTCCAAGTAAGGTCACGTTCACATGTTCCAGAGATTAGGACGTGGACATATGTTTTGGGAGCCACCACTCAACCCACCACAGTGAGTGTGAAGGGTGGGTCCCAGCTCCCGGAGGCTTCTGGTCACTGATGGCTGTTTACCTACAAATGGATACAAGGGCGTCCAGGCAGACAGCCTTTCCGCTTCCTTGCTCTACATCCCAGAGCTTCCCTTTGTCTGCTCCCACATGCCTATCCTTTTGTCCCTTTGCAGGAAGTGTGTAGTGATGGGATGCTGAGATATCCATTTTTCCAGGGTCCCTGACTGTTCCACCTGAAATTACATAAGCTGTGGACAAATGTGCATCATTTTAAGAAGCCGTTCGAAAGTAGGTGGTTTTGCTTTTTCTGAGCCATTCTTACTTAGAAGGGCAGACAAGGGTCTCATTGTTTGTGGGGATGAGAAAGATACAGATGAGGAAATATTAATTCAAGGAAAATGTTCATTCTTTCTTTTTTATGTGCACATTATGCAACATAATTGTTTTACAATGATTAACATTATTTCAGGGGTCTAACAAACACCATTTACAATGCAAATCTCCAGGCTGCCGAAAGGTACTTGCAATCAGGAAGGGAGTGATGGCTGCTGGGATGGAGAGAGTGTGAAAGTCACATGGCTCGCCTTTGAACACAGCATCCGAAAGCACGTGTGCCCATGGTGGCTTCTCCCTTTCCCTTCCCTGCAAAGGCTTCAGGAAGACTTTCCAGATCTGCGGAGCATGCCCTGGGAGCAATATGGCAATGTCTCCACTTCTACCTTCCATTCCTGAGGCTTCCCTGTACAAGGTCACCTGCTTTCACTTCTAACCAAGAGAAAGGCACACGACTAGGTGGTGGGAAGATGGGAAATTGGAAAATAACAACATGGGGAAATGTGTCAAAAGTACCCATCTGTTCTAATCCATCCCATCATTAATAACCTCTCCTCCCCCATCAAGAAAGAGAAAGCAGGAGGCCTCCCACTGTGCCGTATCCCCCCCATCTCCTGGTGCCATCTCAGTCGCTCGTGTGATCTCATGCTTCGATGTCGTTCGATTCCTTCAACGTGTGATTAGCACACATTTTGCACTGCACACCCCGCCATGTCCTTCCTAGGGCTGCTCACCAGTTAGAACCCGCCAAGCCTCAGCACCACAGTCTCCTCTCCTCAGCACCACAGTGAGAGGGCTGCTCTCTCCCAATCAGCTTCCTCACGCAGGGGCTCCTCAAATAGGATAAAAAATCACCTAGTTCTGCCCATGCCCAAACAGCACAGAACACATCCCAGAGAAATATCCGCTGTCACCCTGGAATCCGATTTCTTTTTACAGCTTCACTCCCATCACTTTCAGTGTCCTGTGTTACAAATGTATAAATTCAATAAGTGTGAAATTTTCTAGAGAGAAAAAAACATTATAGTATGGCATATCCATTGCTGAATCGCTAATTTGTTAGAGCAACAATATCACTGCAATGTTGCAACTGGTTTCCTTAGTAACATGTTCAAGTATACAGGAAAACATTTTGGGGTAATAAAATGTTCCCATTTGAATAAACTTGCACATGAGGTAAGGAAGTGATATTCTAAAAATAACAGATTAAGCAATTGATTAACTTAGTCACTCCACGACACTTTAAAACATGAAAATATTATACTTAACTGGAGATAGGTTGAGCTACCAGAATTGTGTCTGACCGTGCGGTCAGTTAAATTTCGAAGAATCACTTGGAAATTCTTTCCCATTTAACACTCAGCAATGTATAAATCCAGCTTACCTTGGCATTCTGAAACGAAGAGGGTTATTCTTAAGGGTCCAAATAATCAAAAACAGACTACTTCCCTCGTGCTAGAATTCAGCTGCCCAGATGTCCAAATCATAACTTTCTAGAGCCACGGTTTTCAGACTTTACTGTGCGCCAGAATCCCCGCGAGGGCCCTCCTACCAGTTTCCAATTCAGTAGGGCTGGGGTAGGACCTGAGAATGTGCATTTCTAACCAGTTCCCAGGGGCTGCTTATGCCTCTGGTTCAGGGGCCACACTCTGAGAACCACGTTCTAGGGGAAACCTAAAAATGATCACTCTGGCCTCCTAAACCTGAACAACAAAAAGGTGCTTTTTCATCTCACCCTAAAACAATCTGAGTCCTAAAACAACGTCATGGTCAGAGCGCCTCTTTTATAAAAATCTTAAGAAGATGGGTCCATGCTCCTGGAAGAGAGAGAAATGTGGGTGGGCACAGAGGCTTCACACTTTTGAAGAGGACAGTCAGGAGGTTGGGGACCTGCTAGCATCAGGCCAACATCACAGGCTGTGGATCAGGGACACTGTTTGTAATCATCTCCACCCCCAGTGCCCCAGACACCCGTCAAATTGGCCAGATGTGCTTCCATTCATGAGTTATGATATAGTCAGTGAATAGCTTGGTTTTGTTATGGATTTTACTAAATGTATTCGCAAAGTCATTGGTGACAGGAAAATGCTTAAATTGCAGTCCTCGCCCTTTGGCTCCTGATTTGATAATCCAGGGCTCCAGGTAGACAATCAGCTTATAAAACGGAAAGTGTCCTGGGCTGGAGTCAGGACACCTTGCTTCTGATCCTGAATTTGCCCCAGTTTGCCCCGACTTGCCACTGACCTTGGGCTCTCCTCCATCTCCAGGAGGGTCAGACTAGTGTTCTCTGAAAATGCCTTCCCACTTCCGTAATGCAGGCACAGTCACCCTCGATCCTACACTTGTCCTTTGTTTTATTTTATTTTTTTCTCTTTCTGTATCAAACCTATTTCAGTTTGAGGTAAAGGAAATTCCCAAATTACTGTTTTGTATCTGGCAGAGGATCGCTTCCCACAGATAATTTCTCAACTTCAGGCTCCTTCCTCCAGAAGCTTGCTGTGTCCACATTTCAATTAATTGCCTATTGGCACACACCCGACTCCAAATATTTGTGCAGTCCCCGAGAAAGCCTCATTCAACTAAGTACCTGATCGCGTCAACCTGGTCTCTGGTTCCAACATCTCAGAATATCCGAGCGAGGAAATATGCAAATGCCAAAGTCACCCAGAGAGAATTCATCAGGGGAGACAGTCACTGGAGGCAGGGAGAGAGGCTCCGACGAAAGATATTATCGCTCGCTGGAGACAGAAATTGGGGTGGGGGAAGGGAGAAGGTGAAGCATCTGAACACTGGAAATGCTCGCACCTTAGAGCACAGGATGCTGTTTCTTTAGAGAGAATCTGAGCAGACCAGCTAAGTTGCAAATATTATAGAAGCACTTGCAGGGAGGCAGGGCTTATCTTAGAAAAGCCTGCAGGAAAGGGTGTATTATTAAAGAGACTACCCCAAGTCTCTGTGCCAATAAAGTCAGCATTCCTACTTGCCGATAAACTCCTACCATTAGAGTCACTCTTCAGTATGTTTGACAACATTGCAAAATGGTTGGGCTATAGTGCTCAGTAACAAAAGTGGTATGCAAAATTATGTAAACATAGGATCTCAAATGCATAGAAAAAAAGACAGGAAAAATATGCCATCGCTGGTTTGCCTCTGGTAGAGAGATCATCGAAAAGTTTGTCTTTTATTTATATTTTCTTCCCTTTCCAAGTTTTCTACAATTAAAAAGTGTTGCTTTACTTACTGCTCTTAAAGTTTAAATTTGTTGTTTTGTTTTTTAACAAAAATATACGCTTTGAAGGTAAGCTGCTGTCTTCAAAAGGCTCTTGGTAAAATGCAAATCTTCTTAGGGACTAAAAGGGAACTGTGCAGAAATAGTTTTGCATGGCTTAGTGTGTCGTCTCGTCTCGGTGACTGTCATCCTGGAAACCAAGACAAGGAGTCAGGAATCTTGTTTTAGTCGCCTTTGCACCCTGTGAGCTTATCACTGATCTAGGAACAAGATGGGCATCAATGTGGAGTGATTGCACCCAGAACAGAGGAGAGATCAGACCTCCAAGGAAGTAGAACCCAGAATGAGTTCTGAGAGAACAAGGTGCTGTGAAACAGCCTAGGACAGAGGGAGCCCCAGGGTGCAACGTACTATGGGAATCCCTGTGGAGAAAAAAAAAAAGCGTGAGGGTCTTAAGCACTCGTCTGGGGAGGGGAGTGGAGTCAAAGCAGGGCGAGGGTGGGGGACCACCAAAGCCTATGTCCCCTCACTACAAGCCACCCCTTGTCTCACTGCATAGTTGTTCCAGGGCATGAGAAATTCTCTGTGGAGCTCTGGTTTCAAAGTGACACCCAAAGCAAAATGGAAGCTAAATGAAGGGAAAGATGTGAAGCTTCTTCAAAGCTGGATGGACCTGCTCCACCTGGACTGACAACGTGGTGCTGCTGAGTGCGAAAGAAATCGCCAAGGAAGTGTCAGCAGCTTTCGCGTTTGCGCAGGATCCCACAACAAGACTCTGGAATATAAAGAAGAAACAGGAAGCACAGCCAGGAAATCTACGGCACAGAGTGGGGGGAGGACTTTGACAAAACATAGTGACATGATGTCGTCAGATTCACTGCCACTACACATGGACCCGAGGGAAATGACTTTCGTCAAGTAAATGGAAAAACATACTTCTTTGATTTTCTCATTTGGGACCAGCTGCTCACACATATAATTATACCTACTCATGTAGTAAGTATTTATTGAGTGCCTACCATGTGCTAGGAGTTGGAAACTGGTAATGAATAAAGCAATACTCCTGGCTCCTGTGGAATATGTGAGCTGGAAGAAACATTTACTATCTAGTTCAACAGCTGCAGTCTACAGATCAAGAAATCACAGCCTACAATAGGAAAGAGGTATGAGCAAGAGAACCCAGCTAATGCAGTTTCACTATTTTTTATACCAGGAGGTTTTACACCTCATGACTTCTCAGGGTTTTCTCTGCCTGCCTGCAATGCTCTTGCCCTACTCGATTGATGAAAATTCTGCTTACCCTCTAAGGTTTGTTAAAATGTCACCTAGTCTCCATGAAACTTTTTCTATGCCTTCCTTTGGGTTTCCATTGCCCTCTGTACCTCTATCACAGCACTTGTCACAGCCTGCCTTGGACTTCAGTGAATATACATCTGTCCCCCCTCAGTGCTTCTGAGCCCCCGGAGGGCAAAGATAACCTCCCCTTCATCACTATCCTCTCAGCACCTCGCACAGCTAGGGGGCATAACATCTATGGAGCAGCCACCAAAACCTGGGCATGGTGCTAAACTCTTTATACACACTGTCACATTCAATCCTCACCAAACTCTCTAAGGTGGATATTAATTTGCTCGATTTAAAGATGAGGAAACAGATGCTCAGAGAGGTTAGATAACTTGCTCAAAGACAAGCCAAGTGGGGAAGCTGGGATTCGGCCAGATCTGTCGAGCTCCAGAGTCCATGCTGTCCCCACTGTCTACTGGGCCGGAAGCTCTGGAAGCTGCGTAGAATATGACTGTCCTGTCCACAGTACCGGGCACAGGATCTATTAGCCTTGAGTCAGGGTCGGAGGGGACACACCTGAGCATGAATGCCTGTAGGCAGGAGCCACTGGGGGTCATGGTGGAGGCTGCCTGCCAACAGAGGGCATGGTGTAGAGACGCACTCAGGTACCACTTAAACAATTCTGCCGTTATAGCAATCTTAACATGTTCAACGGCAGACATCAAAGTGAACACACAGTCGTCTCACAACAAAAAAACAAAATAAAAACAGACAAAGTGAGCCCTAATA
This sequence comes from Rhinolophus sinicus, assembly GCF_057876585.1. Taxonomy (NCBI): domain Eukaryota; kingdom Metazoa; phylum Chordata; class Mammalia; order Chiroptera; family Rhinolophidae; genus Rhinolophus; species Rhinolophus sinicus. The sequence goes on from NC_142514.1 coordinate 26,848,891, forward strand.
CGACAATGACATAATTCCCTAGAGATGAGGTATAAAGCAGAACCATATAGGTAAAGCACTAAAGCCAGCTGGAGGCTGGGAACATGTTGCTGTGCCCATCCAGGGACGGGCACGGATGGGGATGCTGAGACTATGCCAGAAACAGAGTATGTAGAGACACCCTGAGGAGGAGCCTGGCATACCGCAGCGGGCTGCGGGCGGCTGCTAAGAGGAGTCACACTGGTTTAGACACCCCTTTCACTTTCTAAGTCCTGAGCCAAATCTAAGGGATTGGTTTTTCTTCCAGGTCACCACCAACTCCCATTCCCCACCTCACCCCCCAGTCCCCACCCCTGGCTTTGCCTAGAACACCAGATCCAGGGTTTCAGAAGCTTCAGAGCAAACCAGGCAAAGCTCAGTGGATCCATATTTTCTTCTTCTCTCCTTCATCCAACTCCAGCCAAGAAATGACTGCATCTCTGGGAAATTGATAAAAAACACTGAGATTTTTTTTTCCCCATTGGGTCCCTTCATTATTTCTTTAGTATTTACAAAAAAAAGGGGGGGGGAATCTACCTCTCCATGTACCTGCTTACTTTTGTTGCATGCTGAGAGCTAGATAACCTGTGATTTCTCTGTGCTTTACCTTCTAAGAAGCTCAGAAATAAATTCAGTGTTTGTGTCTCACCCCAGGTTATAAGTTGCTTCCAGGGAACAAGAGGAGGGTGTTTCTCCTTTTGCTCCTAGAGGGCCTAGCAGTGTTTAGCAAAGGGACTCACCGAAGGTGAAGGTTCACGGAAGTGAAATGTTGGAGCACAGCGTCTCCACCTCCACCCCCAAGTTTCCGACCTTCCTTTTGATTTTTTTTTTTAAAACTGTCTTATGAATATGTGTTTTATTGTGACCTACCTCAAATCCTTTTTGCAGGTAGGCAGTGAATAAATGAATAAATAAACAAATAAATGAATAACGGACTCCCTCCTGCCTGGGGGTACTTTGTCAGCTCTGTTTCCAGAAAAATCCTCTCTAACAGAGACGGAGCTAAGAAACAGCAGTTTGGGAGCTCAGCGGGTTCCTTTTTTTTAAACCTAGATAAGCTTGGGTGCCTCAAGTAAATTCCCCTTTGATTGGTATGTTTCATCAGTTGAACTCTAATTGGTGCAAACAGGTAATTTGGAGATTACAAGATTTATTCTTCTATAACAGTGATTACTGATTGCTAATGATAGTGCTGATTTTTAGGTGTTTAAAACCTTGACAGTTACAATACTCATGTGATTTACTACAGTGTCTTAGAGACAGCCTTCTATGGGTCATTGAACACAGAGCCTGTGTCTTCCGTGAGCGCTGCCCAGCGCCCCATGGCTATGTGCGTGTATGAATAAACCCTTATTCATAATAATAATAATAATAATAACCACAGACTATCAAGCAGTCACCCAGAATACTGAGTCACTCGATCTGCTTGCCATTCCATGGATTTTGAAATGTATACCTTCTTTTACCAAAGTCTAATTCAATGAGATATTAGGATTATTGGCTCTTGAAATAATTGGACTTAGAGGCACATCATAAAAGGACGAAGTCATAAACTCTCTTCCCTGACATTTGGAGAGATTCTGGCTTGGAAGCACTCAGAAGAGCTAGAACTGCTAAGTGGCTGCCTTCCTGCCACCCCAGGGAGAGGAGCTAAATAAGGCTGCCCTGGCCTGGTGCCAGCTTGGGAGCTGGGCACCGCCTTTGGGCGCTCTCCCTTGTTATTCCATGTTAACAGGCTAGGTACTAACATGTCAAAACACCAGTGTGTGAAGTGAATGGAAAGTGGCAGTGCCCAGACAGGAAAGTTGCCTCCACCCAGGGGGCTGTGCACGCAGGGTGTGGGCTCCTACCAGGAGAAAGCGTGGCACCCAAGTACACTTGCCAATAAGGAGAGCAGAAGTGATAAACTCAGGCCAGCTAATTCAGAAATGTGCACCAGTTACCACTGGGTCCGGCATTGTACCCAGAAGATAATAGCAAGTCCCTCAACCTCCTACCTATTTAATTTTCCTTTTTGTTGAGACTTTTAGGTGAATAACAGAACATGCCACCTTCCATTTCCTGCCTCTAAGCCTGTGCAAAAGCTACTCACTATGTATGTTATGCTGCACCTGCAAGGCTTTCTCATCAGGTAGGTACCAGCTCAATGCCACTTACTTCCTGCTTCTTCCTTTGCCCTCCCTTCCATGATGGGTGAAGCCTCCCTTCTCTGCAGTCACAGGTGGCACTCGGCAGTGGTGCCCACTTTCTCTGACCTGGGCCAGTTTTCTGGACACAGATGTCTTTACTAGACTGTGAGCTCAAGTTCTAGAAAACCAAAGACTTTGGTGTCGTCCTACCATACTCTCCACACTTCCTTATTTGTCACTTGTGTTCCGTAAAGCTATTCTGACTCAGTCTAAAGCTTTCTTCTAGGCTTGTGGAATCATACAACGTTAGAGCAGAAATGGACTATTGAAGAAATCTCTTCAACCCCTTCATTTCAGGCATGAAGAAACAAAGGCTCAAATGAGTGGGCAGAGTTGTCCAAAGACTTCCAGTAAATGGCAACATAAGGCAGACTTCCAGCTAGAAGAGCCTGAGAAAAAAGTCTCCCCAGCCAATTACAAGTAAAAAATACTCCCAGACCTTTTGCTCTCAGAAAAGAGCAGATCTTATCATTAAACCCCACACTCGTGGCCACCCGTGTTTCTTGGCTATTGGCAATGTGAACATACCCTCTGCCCATTTGCATCCATATTTACAGACATATGTATTACTACACCCAACCCTTGCACAGCACTTTAGGATACCCAAAGTGTTTTCAAATGTATCATTTGATCTTTATGACAATTTTTAATGGACTTATAACTTCATTTTACCAAAGAGGAAATTTTGGTAAAATGACTTGCCCAAGGTCACACAGCTGGTAGTATGTAGAGGAATTAGACCTTGAACCCAGAACTTTTGATTTCATGCTCAGTATTTGTGTACTTTGTCCCAAAGGTTTCCCTTTCAGCTCTATTCCATGAAAACAAAGTTCCAGTACCTTCCTTTGGTCTGTAGCTTCTAGGATCATGTGGTTTTAAGGTTGTTTTACAGCTTACCTTTCTCAAGTAACCCTAAAACATGTCCATCAGATTTTTCCCATCCTGCTATTAAAAGTTTCTAAAAGGCTGGATATGTGAGGCTTTCCAGAGTGCCAACTAGAAGTGGAGGACTATGGTTTGGCCTGGATGACATCAATACTTTGACCCTTTAGACTGAATTATAATCTGTCACAGTATATTTTTTCCTGAAGAAATGAAAAAGTTCACTCTTACTAGGGGTCCCTCCTATCACCATCTTCATGAGGTTACGACATAATCTCCATTTGAGATAGAAGAGAAATGTGGAACCATTTGGCCCACTTCCCACATCTGACCCAACCCTTTCTCCTGAAGGAGAAAGAAACAAGGTTACAAACTAACCTGTTTGACTCTAGTTGGCTCCCTTAGTTACTGCTTCAAGGGGTATCATGGTTTTGAAGCAAAAAGACATAAATCTACATGTCACAGCTGGAGTGGCTCTCAGCACAAAATAACATTCGTGTTATCCTGAAACTCTTCTAACAGATCAATCACACGGTCATCCTCTGGAGTTTCCTGAGGTGGATCAGATAGGCATTTGACAATGAGCTAACCCCCACCGAGCTATGGGAAGAGGAAGAGGCCCAGCCAGGTGGTTGTCCCTCTTTTCTCTCTTGAGAGGAGCTCTGGTCCTAACTGTCCCATGTTGTCTCTGGTCACTTTATGATGCTACCTTTGATGAATACATGAGGCTAAGATAAGTCTCTCTTAGTTTTTCTCCCTAAAGAACTTTGAAAATATCAAACAAAGTGTTTTCCAGAGGCTATGAAGGTAAAATCAACCATGACCACCAATCTTCATTCTCTAGAAAGTTTCTCAGGTCATTGCTTCCTGTTAGTATTGAAAGTTGCAATTATATTTTGTCTCCCCCACCAGCCTCCTCCACACAGAGAGGCTTTGATGTAATCAGCAACATCCCGACATGATTCTGAGCAATTCCCATTCACACGCACACCCAGAGTCTTGCTTAAATACAACATGAGTCATCATGATGCATTCATTATCAGCCACTTCAATGATCCCGAGAGAAGGCTGGTGTGGTAGTCCCTAAGGTGAGGAGTCTGGGTTTGCTGATTACAAGTGAGAACCCAGTAGAACTTCCCAGGTAAGCAGCTGGGCATCAGCCCAATGAGCTCACCCTACCACTTTGCTGCTGTGTGGCCTTGGGTATTTAAGAGCTCAGCTGCCAGGAACATGTGCCAACCCCTGCCATCCTGGTGGCATGGAAGATTGAAGAGGGCAGTGAGCCAGATGATTTCATGAATCTCTTCCACCCCTGCTGTGGCTGCTCCTTTCTGTGACATCATAATAATGGGAGTGGGTGGGCCCCTGGAGCTTGTTTCAATTTGAGGGAAAGACTTTTAGCTATTCTCCTCCTCCTGTCCTCATCCTAACACCCACAAGCCAGGGCTAGGGCAGTGACACCTACCCAGATACCATTTCCCCAGAGAAGACAGGCAAGGGGCCAGTGGCCCACAGGGCACCTTGAGGTGTGCAGTGTGTCTTTCTTGATCAGGGAAGAACAGCCCTAGTGCAGACATGCCTTGGCACAGGACAGGAGACACTCAGATCCCAGATGCAGTATCTCCTTTGGCATCAAACGGCACTGGCAGGCACAGGCCCCAAACTCCAAACTCCACTAACAACCGAGCCAACCCCTCCAGGCCATGACAAACCCACCCAATGCTCAGTGAGCTCACAAGCTAAAGCTGCCAGTGGAACTACCCAGGGAGCCTGTGCTGAGGATGTCGGAGCCCGAAGTGGAGAGCTCGGGGCTCTGTACCCCTGGCCTCAGAGCATTTCCCTGAGACTACAGAAGGAAGAAGGGGCATACTCTACTGTGGCCAACCAGAGACCCTCCTGCAGGACTGCAATCTGCCCAGGGGTTTAGCGGGGGAACTGCTGTGCACTGAATCCCCTTGGCACCCTGGTTCCTCCCCTTCCACCGCCTCCACTGTCTGCTGGTTCAATTCTAGCAGGAAGGTTTGCTAATAGATGGCATGGAGGTGGCAAAGAGAAAGTCACTATATCGTTTCTTAGGGCTGCCATAACAAAACAACAACGTATTCTCTCACGTTTCTGAAGCCTGGAGTTTAAAATCAAGGTGTTAGCAAGGCCATGCTTCCTCTGAGGGCTCTAGGGAGGAACCCTTCTTTGCCTGTTCCTGGCTTCTGGTGGCTGCTGGCAATCCTCGGCATTCCTTGGTTTGCAATTGCATCACCCTAATCTCGGTCTCTGTTGCCTCGTGTTCTTCATCCCTGTGTGTGTTCACATGGCCTTCTTATAAGAACAGCAGTCATTAGATTTAGGGCCTATCATAATCCAGTATGACCTCATCTTAACTTAAAATTCAATCTGCAAAGACCTCATTTCCAAATAAGGTCACAGTTTCAGGTTCGAGGTGGACGTGAATTTTGGAGCGACACTATTCAACAGACTACAGTTAACCCAGCTTGACAGGCCTATGCCAGTTGCTGCTTTCTGTGCTTCGTGTACAAAACCCAGTACTTTCAGCATCTCAGAAGATGGAGGGAGAGCCCAGGGTGTATCTGGGGTACCACAACATGGTGATCTCAACAGACCTGAAACGAAGAGCATTCCTAGTGGACAGACCACCGTTTTGCCTCTGAAGTAACATCACCATTTCAAAACATTTTCACACTCATCCTCTCATTGGAGCTTCCCAACACCTCAGTGAAATAGACATAGCAATAGTAACCTCATAATACAGAGGAAGATACTGAAATTCACAAAGATGAAATAACTTGCCCCAGGCCACTTTGCTGAGTGGGATTAGGATCAGGGCTTTCTCACGCTCAGTGCAATGCATGCGCCACCATCCCAGCCCACTTAGCATCATATCTGTGCCTGAATAAGTCAGGGGAAAAGAAGATACCACCAAATAGAAAAGCGTCACCAGGAACCTAAGGTTTCAAATGTACAAGCTATTCAATGAAATACTCAGTACTGAATTCATTTAGATAATAGACATTGGAGAGAGGAGGATTAATAAGCTATGACCTCTGTTCTCAAGGAGTTTTCTATCTATTGGGCAAGACTGAAGCCCCCAAACAAGCGCACAAAGTTAAATGTTATGCACATTATGGGAGAAGCCTGAAGATGTCAAGTGGAACAAAGGAGGAAGTGATTAGGGCCACCAGGGGAAAGGATGGTTAAGAAAGGCTTCAAGGAGCAGATAGATCTGGAAATAGTTTTTACAAAACAAAACTGGATCAGAAATAAAAATTCATTATAAAGAACTATATTCAGACAATTAAAAATATGAATATGAACTCTCTTATTAGATAATGAATTGTTATCCATGTTAAGTGTCCAGAATTTGATCGTTAGGTCGTGAATATGTAAAAAAATGTTCCAGGAGATCTTTTACTGGAGTCCTTAGGAGAAAAGGATTCTGGTGTCTGTAATTTATTCTCGAGTGATTGACTAAGCAAATGATAATACCAATATGAGCATGTGTACATAAAAATGCATACACATACATATCTAAAGAGAAAAGGAGAAAAAGACAGAGGCAAATGTGGCAAATGTTAACGACTGCTGAAGTCAGGTGAAGGATAAAAGGAAGGGATACTATTATTGCAACTTCCCCGTACATTTGAAATCTTTTCAAAATGAATAGCTAAAAAAGATGAGGACTGAGTAACACAGGAACAAGTCATTTAACAAATACCATTTAACAAAGACTGAAAAATTATCGAATTAAGATATGACTAAATAACCTTGCTACTCAGCGAGAAAGGAAGAAGAGGCTGATAGAGCACACTGGTGGCAGTTACTGGGAGAAATGAAACTATTTTATCTAAGAAAAATTATTTGGAATTCAACATTCAAGGCTGAAGGGAGAGGTGAAGAGGAGGAGCAGTGATGGGCAGGAGGAACCACCTGACACAAAGCCCAGAAGCCCGGCCACCCTGTATGTGTGATGGGTGGGATGGCTGCTGTATGAAGAACTGCAGCAAGAGCTGAAGCTGGAAAGCTTAGGAAGGACCAGATCACAGCAGAACTTGCCAGCCGCACTGAAGAGCTTCTAACCCATTTGAGAAACAATTGGAGTCACTGAAGGGTGTCAAGCAAGAGAGTGACGGGGATTTCCCTGTGTGAGGGTGGCAGGAGTGTGGAGAGTGGGTGAGAGCAGAGTGAGGATCGTATGGCAGATGTGTTACAAGTCATTTATCACAAATAATAGGTAACGACCAAAGAGGATTTACTTATTTTAATAAATTACACTGGATTCAAGGTGATGCTTATAATAGCACCACACTCGTTCACTTGCATTCTAATTGCTTTATTGTACATCAGGTCTTTATACCAAACAAACAGGAAGTTTACCCAGCATGTATCACAGCCAAGAAAAGGTTAAGAACCCGTGGGCTAGATGGGTGACAGAACGGACAGCGTGATCAGCAGAAGCCCTGCAAAAATACAGGAAAGAAATGATAAGGATTTAAAACCAACGGTTTTCAAATTTGTAGCCATTGATTGCTCTTCAAACAATATGCAAAACAGATAAACATGCTATTGCTCTGTTTAAATCTGGCATGATAAGCCCTGACTCCTGCCTGCTCAATACCCTGCTCCATTCCAACTTCGGAAGCCCTTGAAAGGACTCCAGTAAAACAGTTGGAAAGCCAATGGCCTAGACCAAGGGGGAGAAGACAGTAATGAGAATCTAAGAAGAAGGTGAGATATGCAGAACATTAGGAATCAACTTCTCAGTTGGTGGGGAGGAATGTAAGTAATAGAAAGTTACTAGACCAGTTGCTAGAGTTCTAGGTCTCTGGTTTGGGGGACTAGGAGGGAGACGATTGAGACAGGAGAAGCAGGTTTTAGAGAAAGATGAAGACGTCCATATACTGAATGGCAAGTGCATGTGGGCACATCCTCAGCAGGCAAGGGGACACATGGCAGAGGGAGCTCAGGAGGGAGGTCCCATCATCCGGAAAAAAAAGCAAACAACACGTGGTATGATAAGAAAAGAGGCGAGAACCTAGGATGGGATCCTGACTGATACCAATATTTAGTAGTTGTTCAGAGAGGCCAGAACATGATCGGGTTTACGATGTCTTAGGAGCAAAGGAGAAGAAAGAGAAAGAAAAGGAATAATCACCTCACATTCTCTATGTTCCCAAGACACCGAGATTATACTCACAGTCTAAGAACCATCATGAGGAATTTTGTGTCATGTGCTAAAAACCTAACTTTTCCTTCATTTCAACTGAATTCTGAAACAGGGATTTTCTGATTTATAAATATATCCTGTGCTTAACAGAGGCCCTGGAATGTAAGTGCTTTATAAATATTTGTTGAATGAGTGAATTAATTAATGAATCTTTAAGAACTATTTGGGGAAAGCATTACAATGGCTTTAAGAGCGAAGTAGAACTATTGAGAGGATCAGGATAAACTTGACCATCTGGAATGTTCCCCAGGAGAACAAACATACTAACTAAACTGTGTGCAGGCTCCCAGAAGACCCAACAGCCTGTCATGTTCTACACGGGGCAAGATTTAAGGAACAGCAATAGAAACAAAAGGAAGCCAGCTCAAGTAGGCCTCCGGGCCCAGGAGCACAGGTAGACAAACTGTTCGGGATTGAGACAAAGAGCCAATAGGAAATGAGAATTATGAGATGTGCTTAAGAAAACCTGAAGTAATAAAAATAGAAATTCAGGATTTGGACTCTCACTGCACTAGTGAAACTGTATTTAAGAAGTGAGGCAGACAGCCTTGGAGGGAATAACGCCACGTCAGCAGCATAGCTGCCTTCTCCCTAGAAACCGCGTTCTCTTTCATTCTTTCTCCTGACCCGATGAGCAAAATCTAAGCTCCAGCAATGTTTCCTACTTCTGAACAACCAAATGGAGGATGAGAGTCTAGAATCTTGGAGGGTAAAGCTCCCTGAAGATCCCCTGTCCAGAGGCTACCTGCAGACCCTCTGATGCTCAGTGGGAAAGGCCCCCCCACAGAGCAGAAGCTCATTTGCTCCTTAAAAAAGAAGTCATCAATTTCTCTTTTATATCATGGTAAACAGAGAATAGGCAAAAGTGACAAAACTGAAACTGTCCTACTTCAGGCACATTCATGAGAAGGCAGAGAGAGTCCTTTGGAAAAGACAATACTGCTGGGAAAAAGAGAAGGCAGTAGGAAATGAGGAAGGATGGACTGACGCCATGAAAGAAGGCATAGCCCTGAGTCTCCAGGAGCTGAGCAGGGCTGTTGAGGACGGGACATTGTGGACACCACTCATTCAGAGGGTCACCAGAAGTTGGAGCCAACTCAATGGCACATAACCCACAGAAATAGAGAACAACAGAAATCCAACCTGCAATTAGCTGGATAGAACCCTATGCATAATCCAAAAGGGAAGGGAAACACTAAGGCATGATCCTGTTTGGGAAGACCTGGGACTTTAATTTCTGCAAATCAATAATGTGTTGACCAAGAACACAGTTAAGCAGGTTTTGTCCCTGCCCTGCACCCAATAAAAAGGCCAGAATGGAGGACAGGTAGGATCTAAAAAATATGAGTTTCTTCTGTGATATGCACAGTATTGAACGCTGCGGATCATTCCTTTGGCCACAAGTCTCAAGAATACTGGGCGTAGTGTGTTGAAAGTTGTCCTTTCCGACGCAACTTCCAAATGGTCTCAGCATGAATCAGAGCATTCTGATCACACATTTCTTGGCTTCTTTTCAGTGTTTTATCACTTCTCTTGGTTTTAGAAAGTGTTTTTCCACCCATTGGATGAGTTAGACCAAACTCTGATATAGAACTCACAAAGGAAAGTGACCTCAAATCTTCTGAAGAATAAAAGGGTGCAGAACTTCATCAAAAGGGAACAAAAGAAGAAGGAAAGTGAGAAAAGAGAGAGAGAGTGACAATCTGGAAGGACACTAAAGTTTTAAATGTGGCTATCTCTAGGATAATGAATATTTTAATTTTTCCCCTTTTGGTTTATCTGTATTTTCTATCAGGAACTGTTATTATTTTTAAAAAGTGAAAAATATAATAAAAATTATTTTTAATGACAAAAAGTCAAATTAAGGTAAGATTTCTTACATGCTTTTTTTAAAAAAAATTTTTAATGTAGTGAAATATACATAACATAAATTTTGTCATTTTTAACCAGGTTACGGGTACAATTCAGTGGCATTAAATACAATGCTGCACAATGTTGTGCAACCGTCACCATTATCCATTTCCAGATATTTTTCATCATCCCAAACAGAAACTTGTACCCATTAGACAATAACTTCCTATTCCCCTCTTCTCCCAGCGCCTGGTAACCTCTCTTCTACTTTCTCTATGAATTTGCCTATTCTAAGTACCTCATATAAGTGGAATCCACAATATTTGTCCTTTTGTGTCTGACTTACTTCACTTAGCATGATGTCTTCAAGGGTCATCCATGCTGTAACATGGAAATGTCATTCCTTTTTAAAGCTGAAAATATTCCATTCTATGTCTATACCACATGTGCCATCTGTTGACGGACACTTAGGTTATTTCTGCCTCTGGGTTATTATGCAACACGCTACTGTAAACATTGCTGTGCAAGTATCTGAGTCCTTGCTTTCAATTCTTTTGGGTATATACTTAGAAATGGAATTGCTAGATCATATGGTATTTCTACATTTAATGTTTTAAAGAACTGTTTTCCATAGCAGCTGCATCATTTTATATTTCCACCAGAAATGCATGTTTCTAATTTCTCCATATCCTTGTCAACACTTATTATTTTCCATTTTTTTTATAGCCATCCTAATTGGTGTGAAATGGGGTCTCATTGTGGTTTTGATTTGCATCTCCCTAATGATTAATGATATTCAGCATCTTTCCATGTACTTGTTGGCCATTTGGATAGCTTGTTTGGAGAAGTGTCTGTTCAAGTCCTTTGCTCATTTTTGAATTGAATTTTTGAGTTGTATGCGTTCTTTATATATTCTGGATATTCATCCCTCACCAGATATATGATTTGCACATATTTTCTCCCATTCTGTGGGTTTTCTTTTCACTCTTTTTTTAAAATTATTTTTTTATTTTTTTCCCATTTTGTGGGTTGACTTTTTACTTTCTTGATAGTGTCCTTTGAAGCACAAAGGTTTTTAGTTTTGATCAAAGTCTGGTTTATCTACTCTGTTGTTCCTTATGTGAAAGTGTGTTTTTGTGTGTGTGTGTGTGTGTGTGTGTGTGTGTGTGTGTGTGTGCGTGTGTGTTTAAAGATTTTATTGGGGAAGGGGAACAGGACTCTATTGGGAACAGTGTGCACCTCCAGGCCCTTTTTCCAAGTCAAGTTGCTGTCCTTTCAATCTTAGTTGTGGAGGGTGCCGTTCAGCTTCAAGTTGTTGTCCTTTCAGTCTTAGTTGTGGAGGACACAGCCCAGCTCCAGGTCCAGTTGCCGTTTTCCAGTTTCAGGGGGCACAGCCCACCATCCCTTGCGGTATTTGAACTGGCAACCTTGTGGTTGAGAGGATGCGCTCCAACCAACTGAGCCATCCGGGAGCTCAGCGGCAGCTCAGCTCAAGGTGCCGTATTCAGTCATAGTTGCAGGGGTCGCTACCCACCATCCCTTGCGGGACTCGAGGAGTTGAACCGGCAATCTTGTAGTTGAGAGACCACTGGCCCATGTGGGAATCAAACCGGCAGCTTTCAGAGTCAGGAGCATGGAGCTCCAACTACCTGAGCCACCGGGCCGGCCCTCTTTTCACTCTTTTGATAGTGTCCTTTGATATACAGAAGATTTTAATTTTGATGAAGTCCAGTTTATCTAATTTTTCTTTTGTTGATATATTTTTGATGCTGTATACAAGAAATCATCACCAAATCCAATGTTATTAAGGTTTTCCCCTATGTTTTCTTCAAAAAGTTTTATGGTTTTAGCTGTTATGTTTAGGTATTCAACCCATTTTGAGTTAATTTTGTATAAGGGATAAGGTAAGGGTCTAACTTCATTTCTTTTGCATGTGGATATACAGTTTCCCCAGCACCATTTGTTGGAAAGACTGTCCTTTCCCCACCGAATGGTCTGGACACCCATGTTGAAAGTCTTATATGCTTTTTATATTGTGAAAGACAATAGCTTTCAATGTACTCTTTGGCTAAAGGTAAAAAATAAAATAGCAACTCTTTACACTTGTATAAAAGGGGGGGTTGGTTAATATAATACTATATTTATACATTGCTATATGATGAGACAGTTTTATATAAATTACACAGTTTCATGGGTTTGGGAGTTGGACTGTCTGGGTTTGAATCCTGGCTCCATAACTTACTAGCTGGATAACCTTGACCAAGTCACTTAACCTTCCTAGGACTCAGTTTCCTCATCTGTAAATTGGGGATAATACAATCCACAGGGGTGTTGTGATGATTAACTGAGATAATTCATGTGAAGCACTTGGCACATTTCCCAACACATAGTAACTGTGTGATACGTGATAGTTTTTGCAATCATTTTTGTCATCATTAACATGATATCATGGAGTGGTTTATATCCATTATTTCTTGTGACTCCCTCCTTAACCCTATGAGGTAAGCAGGACAGTAATAATAGTCTCATTATAGAGATAGATAAAGTTATGTTCAGAATGTATTTTACTGTACCATATTATGTGGCAAGAAAGTGGCAGAACAAAATGAGTGTTTTTTTTCACCACCCCATTAAAAGGACAGTATCAGAAACAAAGCAACATTTACTCAGAGATCTGGTCCCTGGGCCGATGCTCTTTTTTTCTGAGAATCATGTCTGTCTTTACTCATCCTAAAATAGAGATGGTGGACTCTTTTCTACCTTGAACTAAAAGGGAAACAATGGCCCAGACAGGGTGAAGAGTCCCACGTAACGCAGACCCAGGAATCAGGGCAAGAACCAGGAAGAGATTTAGCACTACCAGAGTCTCATCAGAAGATTTCTTAAGAAATTATAGAAAGCCTTTAATGTGAAATAGCAAATTCATGCACACCACCTCCTGGCCAGATAGACCAAGTAAAGCCCTGTAGACTTGAGCTGCTGTCAGTGCAGGGAGCCGGTTCTATTACGCCAGACTTCAGAAAAAGAAATAGCTGAGCTGAACTTAATGTAAAGAGGGCTGTTTACATTCTTTTAGGAGACAGTTACATATTTTCTAAAAGGAAACCAACCTTGGGCAAGATGTGTTAGGAGATGTGCAGAAATAAAGATAGCAATCTTTGAGACGTTTCAAAACTGAGGGGGAAAAAAGAAAACAAGAAAGAACTACAATTTAAGGCAGCGTGTATTAAGTGCCTTAGATTTTCTTGTGAAACTTCCCTCACGCTGCTCCTATTAACAAAGGCAAGATTCTTAAGTTCGTCCCAAACAAGAATGTCCCATTGGTTACTCGCCATCAAAAGCCTGCCTGGTGGGTTTAGTCCCTCGATACTGAGCCCCCGATATGCAAAACCTTCCACATCTTCAAGCACTAAAGGGAAATACAGCCTTCCTGATGCAGTAATGGGATGGACGGTGAGGCTATAAATTTATTTGGATTTATGAGCTGGCTCTCTCCCTTACCTCCATCTGTGCCAAACCATCCGGGGATGATCCTGATTAATCATCTGTGAAAAAAAGGACATTACTGAAAGGTGCATGTTCTCACTCAAGTGCTTTCAACAAGACCCTGGGCAGTTAGTGCCGAAGCTTTCAGGAAAGGAGCGGCTCACAGGGCATCAAATACTTGGCCTTTCCTTTACCTCACTGCTGTCTCAAACTGGAATGGGAATAAATGCTTTCAAGATCAGCCAGGGCAGAAAAGTTATGCAGGATTGGCGGTCTCAGCTTCAGCATGAGGCTGGGTAGCTGTCAACCAAGCACCTGAACAGGTGACTCTGGAGATGAAATGTGCTCAGAGCCTTTCATCAGCCACCGGAGGCAGTGTGAGGTAGTGGGAAGAGGTAGGCTTTGGAGAAAGACTCGTTCAGATTCAAATTTGAACCACTCAAACAGCGTGTGAGCCTGAACAAGATCTCCGAGTTTCAGATTCCTTTTCTAAAAAAGGAGAGAACCCCTATTACATAGAGTTGCTGTGGTAGTGAGCTGCTAAAATACTGCCCAACGATCCTGCCTCTTGGTATCCACACCCTTGTGTAATCTCCCCTTGAGGGTACGTTGTACCTACTGACAAATAGAATAGAGCAAAAGCGATGGGATGTCATTTCCGAGACTAGCTTACAAGGGACGATGACTTCTGTCTTGCTTATACTCCCTCTTTGCCTCTTCTCCTTGCTGTGAGCTTCCCTAAGGAGTGGTCCACATGGCAAGGACCAGAGGGCAGCCTCCAGCCAACAGCCCATCAAGGAGCTGAATTCTGCAACAATCCTATGAGTGATTTTGGAAGCAGATTCTTCCCCAAGTCGAGCCTTAATATGACTGCAGCCAGGCCAACACCTTGATGGCAGCTTGTGAGAGGCCTGGGTTGGCAGTCCCAGCTAAGCCATGTGCCGATTTCCGGTTCACAGAAACTACGAGATAACAAGTACTTATTGTTGTAAACCACTAAGCTTTGGGACAACTTGTTATCTAGCAATAAATAACTAACACAGTGGTGTTGAGGATTTAACAAGGTCCGTGTACAAGAGCCAGGCCATAAGTGGTAGCTATTATCGTTAGCATGAGACGGACTAATTGCCTTCCAATCTGTTTGTAGAAAAGATGGTGGTGGGAAGATCAAGGGGTGCAGGGAAAGAAGGAGATGACATTTTCCAGGAAATCATGAACTAAGCAGAAACTAAAAAGAGAAATATAGCCAAATGCCAACTATTTTGTGACATGTGATCATCTCCCTACTTGATGGTCCCAAAATATTTCATTTGTGTCATGATTATAGCCCCAGCACGCTGGCCGTATGTCATGCAGTTGTCCCCTTCTCCCTATCCTGTCCTCAAATATAAGGGCCATGCCTCCGTTTTCTTAATCCATCACCGTCAAACACTATACTTTGCAAATAATGATAAGGAAAACAGCCCACAGTTGTTCTTCCTCCCGTTTTAAAAATTATTCTGGTAAGGGGTTTCTTCCCATTCTTTTCTTACTGAAATCCTCATCTTTCAAAGTCAGTTCACAGATGTCCTTCTCTACATAGTCTTCCTGACTTCTAGCTCTTTTTTCAATGATATTCACTCCCTCTATGATTCCCTTAATAAATGATTTGTTCTTCCAATTAGTACTGGTCTTGCCTGGTTCTTTATTAGGACTAGTGTGTTGTAGTCCTCTCTCCCTCTAGATGGCAGCCTCCAGAGCGGCAAGGGTGATCTCTCTTATTCCCCCTTATGAGTTACAGTGACCACCTCCAAGTTTGAGGTGGGTTATCAGAAGCAGTGACTGAAGGAACAAAGTATTTCAAACAATTCTCTGAGATTTAAGTAAATGTCTGAGAACAAGAAAAGGGGGGAAGCTCAGAGGACAGGTCACAAATTTTAACACTTTTTCAAAGCCATAGGGGGCCACAAGTGCCCTCCCATCCAATCAAGATGGCAGAGCTTGTGAGATCTCACAGTTTTCTTTTCCAAGCATGCTGTGGATTCCTGCTAGCACCATCCACACAACAAAGAAGATGGAGCTGTGAACATTGCACCCACCGTGAAAGGAAGACCAGGTAAAAGAGCGCAGACAGATATTATTGGAAACATAATTCAAGAGGATACAAGAAACAAGCACTCCTGGAATTCATTCCCCAAGTCCAAGGCCAACCTATGCCCCCCTGCCCCACCCCCTGCTCCATTCATCAGGACCTGGGTCCCACCTCCACACAGAACATGGTTCTGTGCAGGACAGGACAAAGCTGCTGGTGATTTCACAGTTCTTATAGCTTCCTTCTTGTGCAACAGGACAGGGGCAGCCCAAGATGTCATAAACAGATGGGAAATGGGGAGTGCTAGTGACACTGCTCCGACAGCATTAGGCCGTTAATGAAGATGAAGCAGGGCAATAACTCCCACAACTCATGCTGGGTGAGAGAAGGCCCATCGCCTTGGCAACCCCTCCTCCCTGAGGCAATCTCAACTTAAGAATGGCCAAGGCCCACCCAGGCTCAGGGAAGGCCAGATGGCTCCACCCCCAGGGTCCCCAATTTCTGAACATTGGGCCTGGTCCCCTCTGAGACACCAGCTGAGTCACAGATATATATACTGGGCCTCACTACTTCCAGTGCCTTCATCTCAAAGGTGTTGATCAGTATCCTGTGTTGGTGACTGGTCAGAATAACCTATGCAGGCTGGGGATAGTTCATCACCTGCCTGCCTGATGGTGATTGGTCAGAACCTACCTGCTTCATGATTTTGGTCAGAACTCACCTGCTTGGTGGTGGCTGGCTGTTCAGCACCTAGCTGGTGGTGGTTGGTCAGTACTTGCCTGGGTGGCTCTATTGGTCAGGAGCTGTCCATGAGCAGGCCTGTGGATTAAGTAAGCACCCTTGTTAAGGAGGCCTGGTTCTAGAAGAGGGGTAGGGCTAGAGAGGAAAAGAACGTCCCTCCCATTCTTTACAATTTACATGGCATTTTAGCAGCATTTCTTTCTTTTGGTTTTCACCACAACCCTACGGAGTAGGCGCAGTCAGCCCACTTTTACAAGGTAGTCATTCATTTATTCCACAGGCATTTGGGGAACATTTATTCTGGGCCCAATGCTTGGGAAGTTCTGGGGATAGAAAGACGAATAAAATGCTACTCCAGCTCTCAAAGAGCACAAGCTCCAAGGGAGGAGAGGACGACATCATCACGCTCATCCTAACAATGGCCAACATTACTGAGCTCTTCTGTAGGCCAGGCAACGGCCGGGCACTTCATACGTAGTGATACACTTAATCCTCACAATAGTTCTGTGAGGTCGGTATGATACTTATCCTTATTTTACAGATATTTGAAAACTGAGGCCTAGAAAGGTTAACTAAATTCCCCATATTCTAACAGCTAGCAAATAGCAGAGGCATCACCCACATTTGAACCCAAGCAGTCTGGCTGTGAAGTCTGCACCCTTAAGCACTGTAGATAATCAAGCTCAACGTGACATGTAAAGTAAGTACCAACTTAGAAATGTCCACCTTGTTATTGTAGTGAAGAGGAATGGGCAAAGCAGAAGATGGGAGAATCCAGGGCAGGAGGTAATTTAAATCATTTAAACAGGGCGCAGCTCTCCCAGAGCCCCAAAGGCCCACTTACTTCTATTTTTAAGGCTTTGGTATATTAAAATAAGTACGTGAAGTTAGTCACAGAATTTTGGTACGTTTTAAATGTTTACACTTAACAAATTATTGTAATGCACATGTGATAGAATGCAATGTAATTGTGTTTGTCACAAGATAATTTCAAGATTATGAAAACATGTTGATTTGTGTGTTTTAGGTAGGATGGTCCAGTTAACAGGACAGACTAAGGCTGCACGATAAACATCTTCCTCTTTCAGTCCTGTCAATGTATCTCTGTGATTGAAGTTTTCACTTGGAAATAATGTCAAAAATTTAAATTCGGTGCTGTCTGTGATTGAGTGCCTGGCAGCCAATGGCCTTCTGGGTCTCCCGTGACTAGCCTTGGATTTTACCAATGTCTTAAAGCCAGAGAGACAGTGCACTGCAGTGGCTAAAAAAGACATTCTACATAAATATCACATGGATTAGAGTCTCAGTCTGTTGCTTACCAGTTGTGTGATCTCGGGCAAGTTACTTAAGTGATCTTTGCCTCAGTTTGCCCATCTGTAAAATAAGGATAATAGTAGTACCTACCTCCTAGGTTGGCTGTGACTATTAAAGAAGTTAACACATGAGCATGGCATATAGCAAGTCATCAGTAAGTGTTAACCATCATTATCTTAAAGAAAGAGGAGGGACTTCAGGGGTACAAAGAATAAAAGACATTCTAGTTTAAAGCATCAGCACATAAAAAATCACAGGGGTGTGAAAGTACAAGAAATGTTAGGGGAACTGAAAGTAATTGTTTGTGGCTAGATTAGAGATTACACATGAGGCAGAGAAAGCCCAGGCCCAGATGGGGAAAGCTCTACACACCAGGATAAGAAGTCAGAGCAAATTCTTTAGGAAACAGGGACATTGGTGAATGTTAAGCCTGACCAGAAGGTGTTGAGGCTCAGAATTATAAGTGATTTCGTCAGGAGTAAATGGAAGATTTGGGACTCAAAAACTGGTCTTCTGCTGCTTTTAAATCTTATGTTTTGTTTCCAAGAGAATGAACTCACCCACCTCATCACTCCATCCCTCAACCCCACCCCACCCACCCACCCACATAACCATTTCATCCATCTTCTTGTAACACCATTCTGGTTTTCCTCTGGAAACCATGCCTCCATTCCCAGCCCATATGGATCAGATATTACCACTATTCCCACTTCAAGGGGTAGTGACTCAAGTCACAGCATTGCACCCCCTAGAAATCATTCAGCCATCATCATCATCACCCACATTTTCTGAGCACTTACCTTATGCCAGGCACTGTTCTAAAAGCTTTCCATGTATTATCTCATTTAATCTTCATAATAACCCTTGGTAGTGAGCACTATTGTTTTTTGGTTTTGTTTGTTTGTTTGTTTGTTTTTCTATTTTTTATATGTGGAAACTAAAGTCATTCTAACTCCCAAGCCTATTTGCTTAACTACCCCATTACACTGCCTCCTGCCCATTGGCCAGGAGGGCGATCAGCACCTCCCCAAAAGGCAGCTCAGAAGAAGCACTAGAACGAGCTGCTCTCTTATTTCCAGGGTTACCAGTTCCATTATTTAAAATAAATGCACAAACCCAATGCATATCATTCTTCTAAATTAAGCAGGGCCTCAAATACATGCTTACCATAGAAGTTAAGGAACACACACATTCATTCTTCACACGTTTATTGTCCTTCCTGGGCCAGGCGCTGTGCACGGCCCGAGGAGATACAAAGGTGAAAAGACAAGAGATCAGCCCCAGGCAACTGCACGATCTACTGGGAAGTCAGACTCTGCAGTGGTTTGCTTTAGAGCAACTGGCCCTCATCCTACCCATCGAACTGTCGGATACGGAATATGGGCTCTGGCCCAGCAGCTCCCAAATCAGAGTGAGGCATCAGGAAAGAGTAGGTAATAGCCACATGGTCAGGGTCCCCATGTCACATGATACGCCATGTGACGTGAGCCTTACTAGTGAGCTGCTCTGCCACTTCCTAATCGATACCAAAGCATTTGGCTTCCAAAGTGCACTCATTCCTTATATATGATCCCATATTCTACCTGGAAATTAAGTTTTACTTAGTGAATTTTTAAAGCCGCACTCTTTATCATTGCAGGAAATTTGGAGGGGTTAAAAAGAAACAGAAGGAGAAAATCAAAATCACCCATCACCCACCACCCAGCAGCAACCACTGTTCACTTCCTTCCAATCCTTTCTATATACATTTTTAACACAGTTGAGATCATACTGTATAATCAATTTTGTATCTTGCTTTTCAGAAACGTGAATTTAAAAGTCAAGCACCCAAGAACCCCAGCTATCTCATCAACACTTCAGATGCCTCAGAAATGCATCGGAATTTTAAAAAATTGATTCTACAAATCTCCCCCCTCCACTTCTCTTCTGACCGCATGGGATTTGCAGCAGAATACACACGATATAGACACATCCCCTGAAGTGTAATAGATTTGAATTGCACACAAGTTCGTGAATGAATGTCTAAATAATTAGGAGGTTAATTAATCTAAAATATAGGAGGATGAGAGAAATTTGGAGCTACAGATTCAACAGAGAGGTCTGCAAGCCTGACTTGCTAATGAGAATAGAGAGAGGTGAGAGACTAATAGAGAGAGGTAAGACGACTGAAGATGGTAACAGAGCCAGTTACTCCAAGGGGCATCAGATTTCTCAGGGCCTGTTGACTTAACTGTGTGGTCAGGAGGCCTTCTGGCATCTCCAGCAGAAATGTGGCAGACAGGTTGTGTACACAGATGCTAAAGCCAGACAATCTAGGTTCAAATTCAGGCTTTGCTGCTTATTAACGTTGTGACCTGGGAAAAATAATTTCATCTCTTTGAACTTCAGTCTTCTCATCCGTAAACAGGGATGATATTAATAGTATCTACCTCATAGTGTTTTTGTAATGATTAATTAAGCCCACATTCCAAACAGTAAAATCCTAGTAATGGTAGCTCTTACTAGCTGGAAATTTATATCCTAGAGCAGTGGCTTTCGCAAATTTTTTGACCATGACACACAATAGGAAATATATTTTGCATCATCACCCAGAACATAAAACATATATATTATAGTTACATATGTGTTTGTGTATAGATATATATAAACACAAATGTCATTAAACACTAGTTATTTTTACCCATGCAATGCAGTCATAGTTTCCATTCTATTTCATTTTTTAAAATGTTGGTTGCAACCCATGATTTCATGACTCACTACTGGGTCTTAGTCAGCAATGTGAAAAACCCTGGCCTAATGGAAATCATATAGATCTGGTGTTAAAAAAAAAAAAATCCCTGGGCTCAGCTCTCACGTCTGCCACTTACTACCTGTGTAACTACAGGAAAGTTTTGTTTGTTTGTTTGCTTTTGTAAAAAATCCGATCTTCAGTTTCCTCATCTGTAAAATGAAGACAGTGGCCACCTTACCAGTATATATAATATGGCATAGGACTCAGCACTTGGAAGGTGCTCCGTAAGCTGTAGCTTTCATAATTGATCCGCTTTGCGATGCAGGCAGGACTCTGGGAGAAGCTGGCCCCCATTCCCAATGCCTCTGGGACCTCCAAATGCAATTACCATGGGCTTTGTCTCAGGGCTTGGTGTGGAAGCGGCTTCCCGAGGTCTGTGATACCCTCGCCTAACAGTGTGCTTCCAAGCCCTGCTATTTGGATTTGATTTTTTAAAGTACTTCCTTTATTTTAATTCAGACCCCAGGGACCTGGAAAGTACACCACTCCTTTTTCCCAATAAAAATCAGACTGGCAATAAGCATATTGCATTTGAAATGGTGGAGATGGGCGCGCCTTCAAAGGACACCGCATTAGGACTTGGCTCACTCCCAGCCTGTGTTAGAGCCGATTTCCCTGGGGGAAACGCTGCCACAGCCTCCGCGGGCTGGTCTGCTGAAAGAAACCTTGGCTTTCACTAACTCTTTTACGACTGGGCCAACGAGACACTAAGAGGAGAGACTGTCCCGGTGACGTCAGTGGCAAATTGGGATTCACATACGAAAACTCATGTCACATCCTGGAAACCCTGAGCAAGCAGGGCTCATCCAGCCCTCTTGGTCCCCGAGCCCGAGCATACGAGAGCTCCCCTTCACTCAATAAGCTTCAGTTATCAGAGGCATTTTAATTCTTGACTACTTTCAAGACACTTTCAAGGTTGGACTGCTGTAGACATCTTCATTCTAATTCTCACGGCCCTATGAGAGAGATTCTATTATCATTATCCTCATTTTAAGGATCAAAAAACCCAAGGCACAAGGGAATTAAGTGATTCACCCAAAAAATGGCTAGTAAGTGGCAGATCAGAGAACGGAACCCAGGCAGACTGGCTCCAGAGTCTGTGTCCTCAACCACCATTGCCCCTTGGTAATGACTCCCTGCAGGCTCACCATGAGCCAGCCACTATTCTAAGGCTTTCATATGTGTCAACTCATTTCATCTTCACAATAACCTCATGCATAGATGTTATTATTACACCCATTTCCTATATAATACTCTGCCTGTGGCCAGAGCTATTTTTTTCTGGAAGCTTCAAGGACCAAGAACCATGAAGGATCCTCCACTCTGAAACAAACTGTCTGAGAGAGAGGATTTTATTTCTCACAGTGTCCTCCTGAGTAAGAGAAAGGTTGCAGCTGTTGACCCATTCATCAAACACACATTTTCCAGAGACCTACTCCATGCCAAGCACCTGGCTGAGCTCAGAGGACTCAAAGATTCACTCAATACCTGCCCTCAAGTAGCTCACAATCTAGAAACAAAAAGTTTGATAGCTACCATTTTTAAGCTCTTGCCCTAGGTCAGACACAACTTTCAGAGTTTCCCACACACAAGGTCATTGTCTCCTCCTAACAATACTTACTGAGGTTGATATTATTTCCCCTGAAGTCAAAGTTGGGTGAAACCAGGATTCAAACCTAGGTTTTCCTGACTGCAAAACCCAACCCCCACCCCAGGGTGTAGAGCAAAGGTAAATTATCACTCAGACATCCAGCCCACCCACACTCCATTGTGAAATAGCATGTGATTTGACTCCACCCTTGGCTCCAGGGGTGATTGATTTAAATCAGTCTGGATGACCTCATTCCCTTTCCTGATGATTGGTTCACAAACAAGACAAGCCAATAAGCACATGGCATACATACTGTGCACTGATTGGCCCAGGTGATCCAACCAGAGAGAATCTCTGGACTCTTTTCTGATCATTGCAGGAAGAGTCATTTTTCTCCCCTTGTGAATGTAAGTGAGAAAGCATGAGGCCCCTGGTTTCCCTTGGCAGCAAGGGAGAAAGCCAGGCTGAGAATAGAGCCAACACATGGAAGAGTACAGAGGTGAGAAAAGAACTGAGAAGCAGAGGTGGAGCCTGAAAAGCAACACCTGAAGCTTACACAACCTGCCTTTCAGTTTCTCATTCATGTGAGTCAAGGAATCCTCTTTAATGTTTAATTTAGTGTACTTACTTGCAAATGAGAACATCCCAACTAATGTATAAGGTGTTTGGGAGAAATTGAGATTGATGCAGCTTACAATTATCCTAAACTTCTCATGAATTCACCAAGTAAATATGACAAAACTACCCAAAAATTCATAAATGAAGAAAAAGTATAAATTTGGCTAATAAAATTCTTTAAAAGAATTTAAATTCTCCAAAGCAAAATATAAATACAATTAAAGAATATGCAGGATGATGTCATAAAAATGGCGGCATGAGGTGAGCCTATTGAAGTCTCCCATGGAATTTACAACAAATTGAACAACTATAACTCCACAAAGGACTCCCTGCGCAGCAGACAGGAAACACTAAGAGGCCCACTACTGAAATCATCTAAAGGTGGGCAAATTGTGCGAGCCGGGGAGGAGGGAAGAGAAGTGCAGAGATGGGGCATGTGTGGGCGCAGGACGCAGACCTAGCTCAGTGCTCCAAGCTCGCTGCTTCCCGTAAGTACCGCAGCTGCGGGAGACGGAAGAACTCGGACTGCTAGGGCTCCGCTTATGGCCCACAGGGCTGAGGGGGCAGCATGTAACACGGCTGAACCCAATGCTCACGGCAGAGACCTCGGAGAAAAGACTGAGGGAAGAAGGCTGAAAACAGTGGGTTAAGCCGTCACTGCCGAGCAGAGAACGGAAGCCTTAGGCACTGAGACTAGCTGCCCCCTCCCTACCCTCCCAGAGCTCGCCCTGCCCCCACCTGCCCGGTGCTAGAAGCGGAACAGTAGCAGTGTCAGATCAAAACAACAGAATATTTGCAGTTCTGAGAACTGTGGACCGCAAACACAAATTCACAGCCCAACTAGTTCTGGCAAAGAGGAGGGAGCTGTGGAAGCAGGACTGGCTGTGGTGGTGGTTGCCGCCATTGCTCCGGGCCACCTCTCACAACTCACCCCACCCCTGTCCCCACCTATCTGGGCGGATCCCTGCCAGAGTAAACAGAGTTGTTGAAACACACCGGCTCTGAATCTGATGCAGGAAGAGCTTTGGAACTTCAGAAGCTCTCCACATCCCCCCATGGAGGTGGCGCCCCATGACCCAGGTGAACTGTTAACAGAGGAGAAGCCCCACTTCCACGGAATCCCCCCATTGTGTGAGAAGCCGGAATAGTGCAGAGAAAATATAACACTACAGTGTGAGAAAGAATAAAAGGCTGCAGTCGGAGAGAAAATAAACCATTCTACAAAGCACCTACTGGAAAACAAAAGAAAGACCTCTTTCTATCAACCTGTTGCAGAACCCACTCCTGTAGATGTCTAGGAAGAGAAATAATAGATCATTAATTGCCATGAATAAAGAAGGTAACAAGACAGCTCAGAAAGAAAAGAAAATGTCTCCAGAAAATGAACTTAAAGACATGGAAATATGTGACTTAAATGACAGAGAATTCAAGATTGAAGTTTTTGAAAACTCTTTGAGATGCAAGAAAACACAGATAGGCAGTTTAATGCACTCAGAAACACAATAAAAGAACAAAATGAAAATTTTACCAAAGAGATTGAAATTTTAAAAAGAACCAAATAGAATTTCTGGAGTTTAAGAACTCAATAAAAGAAATGAAGAATGAAATAGCCAGCTTAGGTAGTAGAGTTGACCAGATGGAGGAAAGAATCAGTGACATCGAAGATAGAAATCTGGAAATGACATGGATGGAAGAAGAAAGAGACTTGAGACTTAAAAGAAATGAAAGAACTCTACAAGGACTTTCTGACTCCATCAGAAAGAGCAATATAAGAATAAAGGGCATACCAGAAGGAGAAGAAAGCGAGAAGGGAAGAGAGAGTATATTCAAACAAATAGTCGATGAAAACTTCCCAAACTGTGGAAAGAACTGGATACTCGAATACAAGAAGCAAATAGAACACCTAATTACCTCACCCCAAACAGGTCTTCTCCAAGGCACATTGTATGGAAGATGTCAAAAATTAACGACAGAGAATCCTCAAGGCAGCCAGGGAAAAGCAGATGGTAACCAACAAAGGAAAACCCATTAGATTATCATCAGATTTTTCAGCAGAAACTCTACAAGCCAGGAGGAAGTGGAACCAAATATTCAAACTATTTAAAGAGAGAAATTATGAGCCAAGAATAATATATCCAGCAAAGATATCCTTTAGATATGAAGGAGGAATAAAGACCTTTCCAGACATACAGAAGCTGAGGGAATTTTCTGACACACGACCTGCACTACAAGAAATACTGAAGGGGTCTATTCGACCACCATCAACAGGGACAATTTGTGGCAACCAAAACATAAAAAGGGGGAGAGTAAAGGCTTGTACCGGAAAGTGGGAATGAAGAAAATAAGCATGCTGAAGAAAATGGAATACTCTAAATATGAAAATTTCTTTTACATAAACTTAATGGTAACCACTCAAAAAAAATCCAGAACTGAAATATATACTGTAATAAAAGAAGAAACAGAGGGAAACATCATAGACTACCACCACACAGAAATAACAGACAACAACAAAAAGGCAAAGAAACAAAGGAGACACAGCCTTACCAGAAAACTAAAGATAGAATGACAGGAAATCCTCACATATCAATAATCACCCTAAATGTAAATGGACCGAACTCACCAATAAAAAGGCACAGAGTAGCAGATTGGATCAAAAAACTAAACCCAACCATATGCTGTCTCCAAGAGACACATCTCAGCTACAAGGACAAGCATAGACTCAAAGTGAAAGAGTGGAAATTGACCCTCCAAGTAAATGGTATCCAGAGAAAATCAGGTGTAAAATCCATACTGATATCAGATGAAACAGACTTCAGGGTGAAAAAGGTAACAAGAGACAAAGATGGACATTTCATAATGGTAAAGGGGACTATACAACAAGAAGACATAACAGTCATCAATATTTATGCCCCCAATCAGGGAGCACCGAAATATACCAAGCAACTACTAACAGAACTAAAGGAGAAATTGACCAAAACACAATTATAGTAGGGGAACTAAATACATGATTGAAAGCTATGGATAGATCATCCAAACAGAAAATAAAAAAATAGCAGCCCTAAATGATACATTAGGTGAAATGGACATAATTAATATTTATACAATACTTCATCCTAGAACATCAGACTATACATTTTTTTCTGGTGCACATGAAACATTCTCAAGGATAGGCCATATATTGGGACATAAAACTAACCTCAGCAAATTTAAGAAGATTGAAATCATACCAAGCATATTCTCTGATCACAAGGCTTTGAAATTGGATATCAACTGGAAAAAGAAAACAGGAAAAACCACAAATACATAGAGATTAAACAACATACTTTTAAGAATGACTGGGTCAATGAAGAAATAAGAGGAGAGATCAAAAGATACATAGAAACAAATAAGAATGAAAATACATTCTACCAAAATTTTGGGGATGCAGCGAAAACAGTTTTAAGAGGGAAATTTATATCATTACAGGCCTATCTTAAGAAACAAGAAAAATCCCAGACAAATAACCTCACGTTACACCATAAAGAACTAGAAAAAGAAGAAAAAATGAAACCCAAAGTCAGCAGAAGAAAGGAAATAAAAAAATCAGAGCAGAATTAAATGAAATAGAGAAAAAAGACAATAGAAAAAAATTAATGTGACAAAGAGCTGGTTCTTTGAAAAGATTAATAAAATTGACAAACGCTTGGCTAGCCTCACTAAGAAAAAAAGAGAAAAGACACTAATAAACAAAATCAGAAATGAAAGAGGGGAAATTATTATGGATGCCACAGAAATACAAAGGATCATCCAAGAATACTATGAAGGACTATATGCCACCAAATTCAATAACCTAGAAGAAATGGACAAGTTCTTAGAAGCATAGAGCCTTCCTAGACTGAATCACGAAGAATTGGAAAATATAAATAGACCAATCACCAGTAAGGAAACTAAATCGGTCATCTGAAACCTTCCCAAAAGCAAAAGTCCAGGACAAGATGTCTTCACTAGTGAATTCTACCAAACCTTCAAAGAGGATCTAATACCTGTCTTACTCAAACTCTTCCAAAAAAATGGAAGAAGAGACAATACTCCCTAACTCATTTTATGAAGCCAACATTACCCTGATACCAAAACCTGGTAAGGATAACACACAAAAAAGAAAACTACAGACCAACATCTCTGATGAATACAGATGCAAAAATCCTAAACAAAATTCTAGCAAATCGAATGCAACAATGCATTAAAAAGATAATTCATCAAGCGGGTTTCCCAAGCGGGTTTCATCCCACTTGGTTCAACCCAACCAAGTGGGTTTCATTCCAGGGGCACAAAGATGGTACCCCTGGAATGAACAAATGCACCAATGTGATACATCACGTAAACAAAATAAAGGACAAAAATCATAGGATTCTATCAATTGATGCAGAAAAAGCATTTGACAAGATACAACATCCATTTATGATTAAAACACTTAATAAAATAGGTGTAGAAGGAAAATACCTTAACATAATAAAGGCCATATATGACAAGCCCTCAGCTAATATCATAATTAATGGTGAAAAGCTGAAGCCCTTTGCTCTACGTTCAGGAACACGACAGGGCTCTCCCCTATCACCTCTGCTTTTCAACATAGTGTTGGAAGTCCTCGCCAGAGCAATCAGGCAAGAGAAAGAAATGAAAAAGCATCCAAATTAGGAATGAAGAAGTTAAATTGTCACTGGACATGATGTTATATATAGAAAACCCTAAAGACTCCACCAAAAAGCTATTAGAAACAATCAACGAATACAGTAAAGTTGCCAGCTACAAAATCATCATACAAATGTCCATTGCATCCCTATATACTAACAATGAAATCTCAGAAAAAGAAATTTTAAAAACAATTTATTTTGCAATTGCAACAAAAAGAATAAAATACCTAGCAATAAACTTAACCAAGGATGTGAAAGACCTATATGCTGAAAACTATAAGACATTTTTAAAAGAAATTGAAGAAGACACAAAGAAATGGAAAGACATTCTGAGCTCATGGATTAGAAGAATCAACATAGTTAAAATGGCCATATTACCCAAAGCAATATACAGATTTAATGGAATCCCCATCAAAATCCCAATGACATTTTTTAAAGAAATAGAACAAAAAATCATCAGATTTGTTTGGAACCACAAAAGACCCCGAATAGCCAAAGGAATCCTAAGAAAAAAGAACAATACTGGAAGTATCACACTCCCTGACTTCAGCTTGTAGTACAGGGCAACAATAATCAAAACAGCATGGAATTGGCAGAAAAACAGACACACAGACCAATGGAATAGAATTGAGAACCCAGAAATAAATATGGAGAGATAATTTTTGACAAAGAAGCAAAAAAAAAAACATACAATGGAGAAACAACAGCCTCTTCAATAAATGGTGCTGGGAGAATTGGAAAGCCACATGCAAAAGAATGAAACTAGACTGCTTTCTGTAACCATATACCAAAATTAATTCAAAATGGATCAAAGACCTAAGCATAAGACCTGAAACGATAAACTGCATAGAAGAAAACATAGGTACTAAACTTATGGACCTTGGGTTCAAAGAGCATTTTATGAATTTGACTCCAAAGGCAATGGAAGTAAAAGCTGAAATAAACGAATGGGACTATATGAAACTTAAAAGCTTCTGCACAGCAAAAGAAACCATTGACAAAATAAAGAGGCAACCAACTGAATGGGAGAAGATCTTTACAAACAGTGGCTCGATAAGGGGCTAATATCGAAAATATACAAAGAACTCATGCAACTCAACAACAAAAAACAAACAACCCAATAGAAAAATGGGCAGAAGATCTGAAGAGACATTTCTCCAAAGAGGACATACAAATGGCAAATAGACATATGAAAAAATGCTCAACATCACTAATCAGGGAAATGCCAATAAAAAAACAACAACAATGAGATATCACCTCACCCCAGTCAGAATGGCTATCATCAACAAGACAAATAGTAACAAGTGTTGGAGAGGCTGTGGAGAAAAAGGAACCCTCATACACTGTTGGTGGGAATGCAGATTGGTGCAGCCACTATGGAAGGCAGTGTGGAGGTTCCTCAAAAAATTAAGAATAGAATTACCATGTGACCCAGCAATCCCACTCTTAGGTATCTACCCAACAAATCTGAAAACACTTATCCATAAATGTTCATTGCAGCTTTATTCACAGTGGCCGAAACATGGAAACAACCCAAACATCCTTCGATAGATGAATAGATAAAGAAGTTGTGGTATATATACACAATGGAATACTATTAGGCAGTAAGAATAGATGAAATAGTACCATTTGTAACAACATGGATGGATCTTGAGATTATAATGTTAAGTGAAATAAGTCAGACAGAAAAAGTAGAGAACCATATGATTTTACTGATATGTGGTATATAAAACTGAAAACAACAAAAGAACAGGACAAACAAATGAGCGAACAAAAACTCATAGACATAGACAATAGTTTAGGGGTTACCAGAGGGTAAGGGGTGAGGGGGACTCTAGAAGAGGGTAAACGGGGTCTAATATATGGTGATGGGAAGAGAACTGACTCTGGGTGGTGAACACACAATGTGAGATATAGATGATGTATTACAGAATTGTACACCTGAAATCTATGTAACTTTATTAACAATTGTCACTCCAATAAACTTTAATTTAAAAAAAAAAAATGCAACAAACCAGAAAACATATTTGCAACCCATTTGACAATTAAGAAGCATGTATCCATAAATTTGTATAAATTAATGAGAAAAATAAGTAGCACCTCTATGGAAAATATATGAACTAAGGACAGGAGCAGAAGAAAGAGAAATGGTAATAAACATAAATTTATACCAACAATGTGATACCTTGATGCTTACCTATCAGACGGGCAAAGAATAAAAGGGATGATAGTATTAAGGGTTGGAGAGGGTGTTTAAAAACTCACTCTCATGCCTGCTGTATTAAATGGAAATTGGTACCACCTCTCTGGGGGACAATTTAGGAATAAATATCACAATTTAAAAAATATGCATACTACGCAGTTCACCCACTTCTCTTCTTAAAATTCTAGCTAAGGAAATAATCCAAATAACATGCAGTTACATGTTCGAGGATGCAATTATTTTTCATAATAATGAAAATTGCAAATAATCAAAATACACAACAGTAAGTTATTGGTGAAATAAATTGGGGGCGTTCCATATAATGGAGTTCCATGCAGCTATTTATAAAGACAACATAACTATATTTTTAAAAATGAATGATATACTGCTTAGTTATAAAGCAGTTTACAAAAGAAAAAGATATATGTATTATATATGATATACATGCATGTACACATGGTAAAATATTTTATCTGTGAGTCTAAAACTGGAAGCATTTAAAGTCTTCAGAATAGCAAGTTTTATTCTGAAAGGTCAGCATTTTTTTTTTACAATTACCTTTTACAATTACCATTTTACAATTACCTTTAAAAATCCCACTGCCGTAATAATTAATGACAAGTTACTGCGTTTCCCAGAAGTTGGTGTGCATCCTGTATGCAACAGACTTTCCTGGGCAGAGAGAGCAGGTCGTCACAGGTAGACCAACAAGAACCCCGGCAGAGGCCATTTTGTATCCTGAGAATCCTGTCTTATGGGAGGAAGTTCACTTACCACCCTGCTGAAGAGTCTCCACATGCCCAGAGTAAAAGGAAACATGTGGCAAGAGTAAGGATTTGCCACCAATGGAGCTTTGCAAAAGGGCTGAAGTTTCTCAAAAAATGTTAGAACAAATGCTAATGACAAGTGATTTTTGCCACCTATAGATCAGGAAGGATTTCCTGGCAAATAAAACTTTAATATGCATTTTTATTATTATATAATACTTTAAAAATATTTTGCTAATTATGATTTTCGGGGTGAAAATTCATTGAAAAGTGCAATATTGCATTTACATCACTAAATATATAGGTTTTATGTAAAACTTTTTTCCCATTTCCAGGTAAAGAGAGACATTTTTGACAGATATAATATGGCGATATACAGTCACAGGACATAGTTATATTAAATAAAAAGCTTTTTATATTTAGTTATTTCTTACCACATATTACATGTCATATCTTCCATCTTAATGTATTTTTCCGTCACTGTGCTCCTTTGAAGTTAAGAATCTAAATCCCAGAAATATTGTTTGTGTAAAATAAGCTAGATTCTGGACCTTGTAGGTATCTAATGTGTGTGTGTGTGTGTGTGTGTGTGTGTGTGTGTGTGTGTAAATATTAGCAGTAGTTATCTGTGGGTGATTTAAATTATTTTGAATTATGGGTGATTTAAATTATTTTCTTTTACTTGCCAATATTTTCTAATTTTTATTTTGTTTTACACACTGAGCATACTAGTACCATGTCTCCCCGAAAATAAGACCTAGATGGACAATCAGCTCTAATGTGTCTTTTGGAGCAAAAATTAATATAAGACCCAGTCTTATTTTACTATAATATAAGACTGGATCTTAGATAATATAATATTTTGAGTGAGTGTGTGTGTGTGTGTGTGTGTGTGTGTGTGTGTGGCAGAAATATAATCATATTCAAATGAGGTACTGGAGGCTTACAAAGTGCCAAGTCACCAGTGGGCGGGAGGCCTCTGGTTCATTGTCATCACGTTCTATGCACACTGGTCACTTCTACACCCTCCTTGCCTGAACCACAAGGCTCCTCAGGGCTGGCTCTCTCAGTGTCTTCCACCACACCCTGTTAGACCACGGTGAACTCTGGGAGGTTCTCTCGGGTCCCCTCTCCTGGCTTCCTGTGCAGCCACTTCTGGTCAACTGCTCCCCACTATGCAGGAAAATCCTGCAAGACTTGCCTCCTCCAAGTCAAGAACTCTATGTCCTTGAATCTCCCAAGGCCATCAAGAGTTGCCATCGCCCCCACCACTCCTGTGCTTGTCTGGGGGTCTGGGTGAGGTGAAGGGCACTACATAGGGTTCCTTTGACCTGGAGATCATTTAACACTTTTGCTTTTTCTCTCTTCTCTCTGTTCCCACTTTTCCCTGCTCACCGATTCAGTCCAGCAAATCTTAGCTAGTCAGGGAGGAATGCATGCCACAAAAATAAAACAAAACAACAACAACAACAAAAACAGATTCTGATCAATCATATACACTTCTAAATCATTTTTTTTTTTTTTGTAAATATAATCTCAAGAATTTGACTCCTGTTCTCTGGTTATATGCTTTGTTACGTGTCCTATTATATAAATATTGAGTTATTTAATTTAAAAAAGTGAACAAATCAACACAGAAAATCAGAGTTTACTCTCACTGTATTCTTATCTTGTACAATTATTTTGTACTATTATTATTGTAAAATAATAAATGTAAGTGGTAATTTAATGTCTTTTCCTACATACCAGGTAATGTTCTTGGTGTTTTATATCTATTAACTCTGCTGATCCTCAAATCAACTCTTAAAGTAGGTGCTACTAGTATTCCCACTCTGTAGATGGGAAAACTGAGTCAAAGAGAGATTGTGTAACCTGCCCGGGATCACACAGCTTCTTAGTACTAGAACCAGGATTCAAACGCAGGAGTTGGGCTGCAAATTCTGTGCCTCTCCAGACACTGCTAAATTTAACCTGTTAATCATGGTATGTGCCAGTGAGAGATGAAGCATCTGGCCAAACATCACTCAGCTAGTTTAGCAGGTTCACACCTAGGACTAGAACCCAGGTCTTCTGACTTCAGGTGTCATCATTTTCCTTTGCATCTCTGCTTTGCAAGATTGACAACGCCGATGACTTACTAATGGAGGCTGGTGCAAAACTAGCACTCACTTCCAGACAGGAAAGCTTTGCTCTGATTTCTGAGTCTAATCCCTAGTGAGACTGTCATTGCTTAAGATTCTTAATAGACAATGATTGTCAGGTCCGGCTCTCAGGTTCAAAAAGATAACTGCTCAAGTACAAGACAGGGAGGGAGAGACTTAGAAGCTACAGCCAATGAGAAAATTCCCAGTGAGGATTTTACTGACATGTAGCTAAGGATGAGTCAACATTCTAGAAGTGGGTTCCCAGACGCTCTTTGGCTGTATTAATGCAAGTTTCCCAGTGTCCCAAATAAGGAACATGAGAATCCTGTTCTTGTGGGTCACCTGAGCCTATGCCCACTTCTGAACTCTTCAAAGGGGGAACAACCCGCTGAAACCTTTGAGGAGTACAGCAAACTTGATGGAGAGAGGGTTGGAAGCCATGTCACAGGAAGAATAAGGAAGGATCTGCACTGGGGCTCCTAAGAATGGAAAAGTATGTAGTTCAGGGGACATGATTGTTGTTTGCAAAACTCTGAAGGCCTATCATGGGAAAGAGTGAGAAGACTTGGCCTGCGGAGTCTAAAACAGCAAACGTAGGACCGAGAGGTGTGTGTGTGTGTGTGTGTGTGTGTGTGTGTGTGTGTGTGTGTGTGTGTATGTGTGTGCTGGGAGAGAGAGAGAGCGCGCAAGAGACGGGGGTGGGGGTGGGGGTGGGGAGAGAGAGAGAGAGAGAGAGAGAGAGAGAGAGAGACCAATAAGGTGTTTAAATACTCATGCCTTGGAGTTGGACTACATGGATTTGAATCACCACTTAACTGTTACTTAACCTTTGTGTGCATCAGCTTCCTGGTCTATAAAAGAGGGATAACAAAAGCATCTCCCTCTTCTTCACCCAATTGTCTATTGATAGGTTGCTTCTATATCTTGGCTATTGTAAATAATGCTGCAATGAACCTTGGGGTGCAGGGGTTGGGGGCTGGGTGAAAAAGGTGACGGGATTAAGTACAAATTGGTAGTCACAAAATAGCCATGCGGATGTAAAGTACAGCATAGGAAATATAGTCAATAATGTTGTAATAACTATGTATAATGCCAAGTGGGAACTAGGCTAATCAGGGGTTCACTTCATAAATTATATAAATATCTAACCACTAGGCTGTACACCTGAAACTAATATAAAATTATATTGAATGTCAACTGTAACTGAAAATTTTTAAAAAAAATTTTTTTAATTTAAGAAAAGCATCTACCTCATAGAATTCTTGAAAGGATTAAGTGAGATAATCCATGTAAAGTGCTTAGCATATGGAAGTACTCTATAAACACTATGTGTAATAATTATTATCATAGTGGTACTATTACTATTATTGCCAGTGGTACTATTATTATTATTGGCTATTTAGCAATGAGATGTGCTACCTTTGGTAATAACAAGTGCCCTTACCCTGGACATGTGTAAACAGAGCTTCCAAGACTTAGCATGTTACAAAAATGTTGTAGATTCAAGCCTTGAGGCACAGAGAGAGTAAACCATCTCCAGGGGGCCTGCAGTCTGCCTCTTTCTGCCACAGGCAGAATGCCCTTCAGAGGAATGCCCCTCTCTTAGTCTGTTCAGGTTGCTATAACAAAAATACCAGACTGGGTGGCTTCTATACAACAGAAATTCGTTTCTGACCCTTCTGAAGGCCGGGAAGTCCAAGAGCACGGCACTAACAGATTTGGGGTCTGGTGAGAGACCATTTCCTGTTTCACAGACAGCCGTCCTTCCACTGTGTCCTCGCATGATGGAAGGGTCAGGGGGAGCTCTCTGGGGGCCTCTTTTATATGGGCACTAATCCCGTTCATGAGGGCTCCTTATGACCTGATCACCTCCCTGAAGGCCCCAAATACCATCACATTAGGGATTAGGTTTCAACATAAGAACTTGGGGGTGGGGGGCACACAAACATCCAGTTTCCAATGAGAGTCGACAAGCCAGTCACCAAGAACAGCCAGGCCTTGGTCCAGGGGAGACGAGCAGAAATGGTTTGTTCACTGACAGTGACCTCCAGAAGTGATGAGAACAAAACGCTCAGTAAGGGCCATCACTCTGCCCCCACAGGTGTGACAATGAGCCCATAAACACCTTGAAGTGCATGGAAGCAAATGTATAGAGAAATATCAGGCAAAATGATCTGGCTGCTGAAGGCCTTGCTGGCAATGGATTCATATGTTCCATGTGTATCTCTGGAAAGTTTGGAGTTTAGCACAGTCTAACGTTGCAAAGGCTCATTACAGAATCCTGGAGAAGGGGGGCGGGCAAAGGAGAGGGGCGTGGAAGGGGGGCATGCACACCCTAAGTGGGTGGGGATTAGGGAGGACAGTTTCTCTGGACCAGGCTTGTAGATGTGTGCCCAGCCAGCCCTCATCCATGCAGGTCTCAGACATAGAGAGACGGGCAGCAGAAAGAAGCTGAAATGTGGTTGGCAGACAGGACCTCAGTGAGACGATGGGAGCCTAGAGCAGCCCGCTTAGGGCTCATCACAAACAGTGCAGCTGGATGCACACTGATATGTGCCATGGGACTGTGGGGAGAAATGTTCTCCTCACTTTATCAGGGCAGCTTCTGCATGGTGTGAGGCTGGCCCAGGACAATTTCAGGACCATCGATAGGAGCCTGCATCTATGGTGATAAGCAACCATGCATCGATAACATTTTTGCTCATTAATAAATTAACTAGTTAATTAATTAAATGATATTTACTGATTACCTGATGTGATTTTGTGTCAACTTGACTGGGCCATGGGGTGCCCAGACACTTGGTGAAACATTATGCTCGGTGTGTCTGTGAGAGCATTTTTGGATTAGATTCATGTTTGCGTTGGTAAACAGCAAAGCAGATTGCCCTCCCTAACGTAGATGGGCCTCACCCAATTACTTGAGGACATGAATAGAACAAAAAGGCTGAGTAAGAGGGAACATCTCCTGCCCAAGTATTTGAGCTGGAACATTGGGCTTCTGCCCTCAGACTAGAACGAATACCATTGGCTCTCCTGGTTCTCAGGCCATTGGACTTAGACTGAAACCTACACCACTGACTCGCCTGGGTCTCCAGCTTGCCAACTGAAGATCTGGGACTTCTCAGCTTCCTTAATAATGGGTCGTTCCTTATAATAAATCTGTTTTTATTCATCCTATTCGTCCTGTTTCTCTGGAGAACCCTAATACACCTATTATGTGTCAGGTACTCTGCTCTGGGCTCAGAAAGCTTCGATTAACAATCTCATTATCAGGGACATCGAGAAGAAAGAAATAGGTAGACACTACATCCAAGTGAGTAGAGTTGCGCTGGAGCACATTAGGCATCCAGAAATAAATCCTCTGAAGGGCATTCTGTCGGTGGGGATGATCAAGAGCTGGGGGATCCTAAAAGAAGACGCAAAGGCCCAAGCCAGTGAAGGACAGTTCCTTACTCCTATGGGGTTGCATTTAAAACCTCAGAGTGCTACAGGCTGAGGAAGCGTGTGTGTGTGTGTGTGTGTGTGTGTGTGTGTAGCTGGGAACTGAATCCAGACACTCAGGTCCTAGCACAAACCCCGACACTGTATATTACCTTTAAGAAAAGTGAAGACCACAGGCTTGGACTTCAAAGAAGGATGAAAAAACATGCTGGCACATAATGTTTGTATATGCCTATGTTTATGTGCACAGAATGTGTATAGATGCACTCACACAATTACAGACACATACAGAATTTTTCAATTTCTTCAAGAATTGGGTCTTTGACTAAATCAGAGTCCTGGGATTCACGTGACCCATTAGACAGGACCCGGGTGGGGAGAATGCTGCTCTCGGGCCCCAAATGCACCTCTGCCGACAAGACGAAAGCAGGGCTTCCCTGCCAAGGTTTCCTTCTATTTGATAAGGAGTCACCTCCCCACCCTACCCACCCCAAGATAGACCTGAGCTTAGGGTCAAACCTGCATGGGCAGGAAGATAAGTCATCAGAGACTGTTGGTGAGTCAGGTCTTCATGGGTCCTCGCACATAGAACCTTTGTAAGAGCTGCTGTCCGAATCCCCAAATCCCCAAACGCCGAAAGCTCGGGTGTCAGATTTCTCAGGATGGCTCATGTTCTCTGTCCATTGTCCTGACCTGGATTCCGGAGCCAAGAGTAGACTTTATTTATTCTACAAACACTTACGGATCTATCATGGACCAGGAACTATATTAGGCATGAGAATTCAAACATAAACAAAACGCAGGCCTTTTCACAGAGCTCTGGAACTCAGTCAGCTTTTTTCTTTTTTTTAAATCATAAGAAAGCAAGAAAACAGAAGGACTGAAAAATTCAACACTAACCTTCATCCATTCATAATTGACTAATCATTTTCTGGTTAGTTTTTTGGAATGATCATGAATTCCACCCTTTTCTGCCTTTCCATAAGTTAGTTTGGAACCAACCAAAATATAAGACATAGGATACAGATGGAAATCAAAACGCCATTTTTGAAGGTGATTTGAAGAACATGGCCTTAGACCTATGGCCAAAAGTGGGCTTCCCAGCACTTCACTTCAGGTGTCAGTTTACCCATCCAGTAAACAGGCTGACCACAATATGCCTATCACAAAGGGCAGGGCCTGCCTGGGGAAACTTACAACCTGGTGCTAGGTCCTAAACGTGTCCTCTCTGAAGGCGGATCCAAGAAAATACAGAAAAGGCTGAGCTGAGCATGCCCAGTTCCTTCTTTGAAACTTGCCCATCAAATAAGTCACTCCTCCACTGGGGACTAGTTAGTGAAGGTACATAAAGGTCAGAGTGCTCCTTCTGTTGACCCTTAAGAACATTGAACAAAGGAAACGGAGGTTCTATCGACAGCTGGTATGTGTGTCCGAGTTTTAGGCTGTTAATCAGAAGGAGAATGTCTTAGTCTGCTCAGGCCGCTGTAACAAAACACAGGCATACTTCACTTTCTTGTGCTTCACAGATACTGAGGGTTTTTTTTTTTACAAATTGAACCCTGTATCGAGCAAGTCTATTGGCGCCATTTTTCCAACAGTGTTTGTTCACTTCATGTCTCTATGTCACACTTGGTCATTCTCATACTATTTCAAACTTATTCATCGTTATTGTATTTGTTATGGTGATCAGTGAGCTTTGATGTTACTCGGGCAAGACTTTCCACCAGCAAAAATGTTACGACTCACTGAAAGCTCAGGGGATAGTATTTTCAAGCAATAAAGAATTTTTAAATTAAACCTTTTTTTTAAGACATAATGCTATTGCACACTTAATACCGTATATACAGTATAGTGTAAACATAACTTTTATATGCACTGGGAAACCAACAAACTTTGTGTGACAAGCTTTATTGTAACATTCACTTTGCTGCAGTCGTCTAGGACTGAACCTGCTGTATCTCAAGGTATGCCTGGGTTATAGCTTCGGTGGCTTCAACAACAGACATTTATTTTTCATAGTTCTGGAGACTGGGAAGTCCAAGACCAAGGTGCTGACATATTCAGTTCCTGCTGAATGCTCTTCCTGGCTTGTAGACAGCCACCTTGTTGCTGTGAGTTCACATGGTGGAGAGAGAGAGACAGCAGCTCTGGTCTCGCTTCCTCTTCTAATAAGGACAGTAATCCCATCATGGGGCTCCGCCCTCATGGCCTCATCTAAATGTAATGAATTCCCTAAGCCCCACCTCCTAATACCACCACATTGTGGGTGAGATCTTTGATGTATGAATTTGGGGAGGACGCAACATTTCAGTTCATAACAGTGAACTAAGGGTGAAGAGGCTCTTAGCGCCCATAGAAACTACAATGGGAAGAGCATCGGACTTGATGTCTGGATGCCTAAGTTTAAATCCGGACTCTACCACGTACTAACCTGGCAACCTTTAGCAAATCATCTTCTCTTTCCAGGCCTTAGGTCTGTTCTCTGAGGAATTGAAGAGTGGGTGGGATGATGCTCAGTCTCCTGCAGAGGGTTGTTTGGAGGACAACATTTTGAGCTTGTATATGGACAGATGGGAGAGGTTGTGTTTGTTGGTGGTATTATTTCTGATGTCACCTGGCCTGAGCACTCTCCTCGAGAGGGGAGTACAATGTGTAAGCCTGCCTGCCTTGATGTCTCTAACCTGGACATATCTTGAGGCCCAGGCATCACTGAAGTACTTGACGAAAGGAGGCAACTTCCAACCACAAGGTCTATTGAAACTTCTCTTGTTTTAGAAGGTCTTTGATGAACCTGTTTAAGACCAAACAATTGGACTGGACGTCACGGACTCTCCCACTTTCCAATCACTTCTAAGCCTTTGAGTGGCTCAGGGAAAGTTTTGGATCACAGTAGACTAAAGCACTTTCTGTCTCTGTCTTCTGGTCTAATAGCCACACACACACACACACACACACACACACACACACACACACACACACACACACACACACCAGGGAATCCATCTCAACTCTAATGGCTTAGTTGTTTTTCAAGTATAGAGAGAATTTATAAACAATTCCTTAGAAGTTAAAGGAGAGAGAGAGAAAACTAATCTTGTATCCGGCTCAGAATGGATTTTTTAAAAATCTAAGAGTCAAGCTTTCTCTTCCCCTGAGATACGATTATGATTTCTCTCTTTTCCTCTCACAGTGATTTCATGTGCATTAAATACGCAATGTGGAACTTGCTGGTGCTGCTCGCTGATATCTGGTTCTCCTTCCCGGCACAGAATAGAGTTGCATTTCCTGGCTCCTAGTGGCTTGATGCAGCAAAGTGACCGGTCATCAATGAGCAGTCAGCAGAAGTGACACGTGTTTCTTCTGGGC
This sequence comes from Rhinolophus sinicus, assembly GCF_057876585.1. NCBI lineage: Eukaryota > Metazoa > Chordata > Mammalia > Chiroptera > Rhinolophidae > Rhinolophus > Rhinolophus sinicus. The sequence continues at coordinate 26,888,273 of NC_142514.1, forward strand.
TGGAGCATTTAACGGTTTAGCAACCACTGTAGGTCCTCCATAGCTCTATCCTGCTGTGGTGACAGGCAACGTTCAAGATGGTGGCTGCTCCACCATGCAGACCAGATCCTTTGTGAGGTGACATGGAGCAGAGCCTCCTGCTGACCTCAGCACCATGTAGGTGAGCAAGAAAGTAACCTTTGTTGTCATAAGACGTTAGAAATTGAGAGCTGTGTGTTACTGCAGCTTAACCTATACCCTATTGCATCTGATATACCCCTAACAAATGAAATAGTTCAAATTGTCATGACATTGTTTTATGCCCTCAAGAATCCAAGTTGGCCACAGATGACACCAACTCATGAGACTGAAGCTGTCCTAGCTCTGCAGTGTCCACTGTCATGGCCTGTCCTAAAGAGAAGACCACGCTCCCCTGAGAACTGATTTAGCCTTTGCATTAAACATCAGGCTGCTTCCTCTACCGCATGGCAGGTTTTCATCTCCTCTGAATAATTTTTTAGCAACTTGAGAAACTGCAATCCAAACATATAGTATTTTTGGCTGGAAATTAAAACACGTCACTTTTAAAACATAAGCAGTATGCCCTGAATGTTTATGGTAAAAAACTCACTCCTGGCCAGACTGCAAAGCTCACATTACCGAGAGGCAAACCCTGGAGCATGCTAGCAGTTTGCCTCCTAGTTCGTCCTTCCTACATGGTGCAACGACTGTGAATCATTTCTCCTCTGGCACATGGACTCCCAGGCTTTATGACTGCTTTCATATCAGAGAGCGACGGGCTAGAAGTTCCCCTTGCTGTAAGGGGACAGCTGTGGCGACAGAGAGACAGGCTTCTGTCCAGTGCGCTGCCCATGTGCTGAGCCAAAGCTGCCAGTTTCAACGAAGGCTCAGCCATGAAGCCTCCTGTTTGGGGAGCCCTCTTCTTCTTTTGTTCACACAGTCATTTATTTCATTTATTTATGTACGCGTCTGTCATGTCTGCAATGGGTCAGTTTCTGTGAAAGGTGTGGTGAGGGACCCAAAGACAAAGACGACATAGCCTCTGACTCTTAGGAGGCTGGACCCCAACCCTGGAGGCACTTGTAGTATACGTCATAAGAAAGATACATACACTGCGGGAATTTAGAGGAAAGTGACATGGCAGGAAGTCCATGAGAGGAAAGGGAAAGAAATGAACATTTCTGACTGTCTATTACCTACCTTGTGTCACTCCATTTCTACCACACACCCTGATCAGGTGGTAATTCACATATCAGGTGTGGACACTGAGCGTCAGAGATATAAAGGGATTTTTGCAGCATCAAGAAATGGTTAGTTGGAAGAGTTACCTTTCACACGCACGTTCATCTGATTCCAAAACCAGTGTCTGTTGAGCAACAATCTCTCTAACCACAATTTACCCATCTTTAAAATGAAGATAGAATGAAAGCACTGATCTCATGGAGTTGTTTTGAGGATTACATGAGGTAAGGCATGAAAACAAAGTTCTTAGTCTGGCACACAGGAAGTGTCCAATAACTGTGAAAATATTATTACTGAGCACCTATTGTATCGTAGGCACTTGTACTTCACAAATATTATTCTTAGCTTTCTTTTCAGGATGAGGAGAGTGAAGTCCAGCTAAACCAAACAACTGGCCCAGGGCCCCCTACCTCGTACCAGTGCTGGGGCAGGACTGAGGTCTGCCTGACTGGAACCCTGACGCTCTTCCTGCAACACCAATCTGTCTCCCAAAGCGAATGCAGAGGATCAAAAGCCCCAAGGGAGTGGGTGGTGTTCGTTACTGGGTAGTGATGAACAGTGCTCAAGTGTAGGCTTTACATTGACCTCGCAGCTCCATATGTTACCAACTCTGACACCTTGGGCAAGCTCTTTAACCTCTGAGCTCCATTCCCCATAAGGCTTATGAGGTATTAAACGAGACAATGCATGCAAAGTGCTTAACAAGATACCTGGCACACAGAGAGGTCTCGATGAGAGTGAATGTTGATGATGATGATGATGGTGATGATGATGGTGATGCTTCTGGCATCACTGGCAGCCTGTGTGACATGCAGATAGAAGCTGCCACAAAAGAAGGGACATAGTGTTTAGTCCAAGACTATTGCCTTGGCCAGCACACACTTCTGCTTAAACAAAGAATGTTCAGGATGCAACAAGTTAAGTAAGTGGGGAGAATGAGGATACCTACCAGAATTAGCGTGTTAAGAAAATGCGTGTTTAAGGCATTGCTTCTTTATGTGACTTCTTAAAATGTTGGTTGGCGATGAAGCCAGAATTCTCTTATCAAAATGGAATCTGTAGAATTCAATTTTCAGCTCAAACAATGTGATTTATACAAAGCGCCACCCTTTCAAGTCAGATGAGAAAATATAAAACTGTTTTATAATGGACACATTGTTTGCACACACACACACAATGTGAGCCCATGTTTTATGCCAGGCCTCATTTGGCATCTTCAACAAAAGGGGAACGCGCTCTTTTCTCTGGAGGAAACCCTCAAAGGAGACTTCAGCATCATATCAACTGTCCCCTCTGCTCCTTCCAAAATGTCAGAAGACATCACCCACCGCTTTACGCATGGGGACACCAGATTGCTGGGAGACAGGGACCTGACATTTATCTCCATTGGTCCTTTTCATTAGGCTAAGACGACTATGGATTGGCCACCTCAGTGGGGAATTCAGTTCCACTGAAATGTGCTGAGACCCCATTAAATGCTCAGCACTGTTCCAGGCACCGTGAAAATGCCTAGAAAGGTGGGTAAGACCCCATCTTGACCTTAATGCACTCAGCATCTCATAGCATGAGGAAAAAGCAAGTCTATGAAAGCAAGGCAAATCTTTACTGTCCCAGACAACCATGCATGCAACTGACAGTTTCACTGCTGCTTTACAGAGGGCCTACTGTGTGCAGGCAATGTTAAGCATGGAGGAGAGAGAAGCAAGAAGCGCACTCCCTGTCCTTGGGAAGATCAGAGCCCAAGTGCTTTAGCAATGCAACGGAATGAGAGAGAGCATTTCACTGGAAACCAGAGAAGGTTTCTTTGGAAAGGTCTTCAAAGAATGACCCAAGTCAACACATGGCAATGCTTTCTGTCTAGGGACCAGGACCCAAAGTCACAAAGCACGTTCTGATCAATGGGGTTGCAATCATTGACTGCTCAGGCATTCATTACCTACCACTGAACTTACAGCCACTATAGGCCCATTTTGACATGTTGGGGCTGTCAGCATTCAGCTCTCCCTGGTTTCCTATGAGAGTTCCCTCTTTATGAAGACTTATTTGGAGAGAGGACACAACTCTCTGCAAGGAAATAGAGGGGGCTCCGTCGTCCCTCTCTCTACCCAGGCTCAGGTCCTCTGCAAACGCCTCACTTAGGAGATGACATCTGAAGGATTCCAACCAGGTGAAGAGCGGGAAGAAGAGCCTTGCAGGGTGAAGAAACAGCAAGTCAAAGGCCTGACACAGCCATGAGTTAGGGCATTCAAGGAAGCCAGAGTACAGTAGGGATGTGGAGATGAGCACAGAAGGCTGGGCTGGGGCCAGATCCCTAAGGTCTTGAGGCCATTGCCAAGGGTTTGCAGTTTCTTCCTCAGCCATTAGAGAATTATAAGCAGGAGAGTGGGATGCAATTGTTTGTTTTGAAAATATCCCTCTGGCTGCTGAGTGGAGAATGGACTGTGGAGAGGCGAGACAGGAAGCAGGGAACTAGCAGGGGACTTTTCTGTGGCCCAGGGCATAGATGAGATGGCTGGGACCATGGGAACATCAGTGACATTGGACAGGAGGAGATAGAGCCAGGCAATAGTTTACAGGTGATGTCCACTGACTTGCTCATTGGTGTGAGCGGTGAGAGAAAGAAGAATCCAGAAACTCCTGAATTTGCAGGTTGAACAAGCATATGGATAGTGCTATTTAATGAGTTCACAGTGGAGAGTGCTGTTACTGGGGGCATCTTGGAGAAGGCCGTGTTTGATAGAGAAAAAAAGCAGTTGTATTCTGAGCATGTAAGGTTTGAGATGTCTGTGAGACATCCAAGCAGGGGACATCAAGCAGAGAATTGTTATATGGTACTGGAGGCGGGTGCTCAGGAAAGGGCTACAGATACAAGTTCTGTTATCGTAGGCATATAGATAATATTTAAAGCCAAGGACTGGATGGCCTCCTAAGGAGAGAACTAGACAGAATGAAAGAGGTCCAAGGGCTGAACTTTAGGATTCCGACATTTAAAAGTCAAGCCCTCTTGAACAGGAAAAATCTTAAATGGGCCTCTCCCTCCACACTCGCCCGCCCCCACTGCACTGCAGCAGAAACTGCAGAGGGAAAACCGAAACCGTTTTTAACCTAATTTGAATACTGTATGTACATAATTAAAAACATTTGGCCCCAAAGATTAATAACTCTTTTTACATCTTCCTTTGACAGTCGCTCTGATTTGTCGGGCGGGACGGGCGGGGCGGCTGCTTTCTGAGTTGATTAACACCTTTACGTTGCTTTGAGCAAAGTGTGGGGTGGCGACAGAAAATGCCACATTGCAGATGCCTGACTTGGGGATGGGACTCTGACTTCACGCCTCCCGATAGAGGCAGAGACTCACTTCTGACGGAGGGAAAGTATTACAAAAATATATATGTAACACATATTCTATTCCTGATTTAGGTCTATAATCTTATGAGCCAGACTGTAATGAATAAAGTTATAATTAGCTGTAGATGAAGAACACGCAGCCGTGTTTTCTAGGGTGCACTTTAGGGCTCCAATCCAATCTGCACATTTACAAGCTGTGCTATTTGCATCAACTTCTACGGACTCCACTCAGAGACAGAAGAGGCTGCATTATTGATGACAGTGTTCGCATCTTGCTTATCTCTCTACTACACCCTGTGGGGTGTGGAAGTGCAGGAGGAAGGAACAGCCAGGAAATCCGGAAAACACTACCCCATCCTCACAGAACAGCTCTCCAAATAGCAGCATCAATGTCTAATCTATGCCAGAAAACCTTTGGCATTTTCCCCCAACTAGGTAGATCTATAAGCTTGGACTAAATGGATATACAGTGACATGAATTGCTGTGACATGAGCTGTGTGACCTTAGGCAAGTCACTTCCCCTCTCTGGGCCCTGGTTTTCCATCTGTGAAAGGAGAACTTGAGCTTGCCTATCTCTAAGGGCCTCTCTAGTTTTAACATCCTGAGGACCTGTGATCCCATGAAAAGAAAACCAAACAGGATGGCCATCAGGCAAGCTCCTGTAGGACCAGGGCCCACCTCCTGCTGCCAAGGAGCCTAGCCCCCCATTCACCTTCTCTGTGTTTTGATGAGGTATGAAGCAGTGTACTGGTAAATGTTTAACAACTGGTTCTCCAGTGAAAAAGCTCTGATTTGCAGTGTTGACCAGTTTCTGGGGTGTAATACTACTACCGTAGCGGCTTTCAACTTACCCACGTGATGTCACTGAATATAGACTTGGGAAAAGATGCACGTAATCAGCTCTCGTAAGCTGGCACGCCTACTGAGTGGGGCACGTCACCCATGGTATGCGTGGGAACACTGGCAAGTCACCGCTTCTCTTCTCCTCTACTGGCCCTGGTCAAGAGACTTGTAAGTAGGGGCTAACCCCACAGTTGCAGGTGACAAAGAGAACGACTCTGATCTGTGGGACAGTTTCCCTGCCATGTTGCTCTTGAGGTGACTGACCTTGAGGTTAAGGGCACAGGCTCTTGTCAGATACTCAGGGTCCAAATTCTGGCCCTGCCACTTACCAGCTGTGTGGCCTTAGCTAAGAGACTTCACTTCTCTGTCAAAGATGTCAAATGGGGATAATTAACGTCCCTACTGCATAGGTGCATTAGTCAGCTTGAGCACCGTAACCAAATACATAACAGAAACTGATTTCCTCAGTTCTGGAGACGAGAAGTCCAAGGTCAGGGTGCCAGCAAGGCTGAGTTTTGGTAAGAACTCTCTTCCCAGCTTGTAGATGGCTGCCTTCTCTCTGTGTCCTCACATGTGGGAGACAGCGCTGTGGTGTCTCTTATTATTAGGAGGGCACTTGTTCTACAGGATCAAGGCTGCACGCTCATGGTTTTATTTAAATTTAATCACTGTTTTAAAGCCCCCATCTCCAATATAGTCACATGAGGGGGTGGGACTTCAATTTATGAATTTTGGAGGGACACAATTTAGTCCATAGCAATAGGGTTGTTATGAGAATTGGGTTAATATATGTCATGTGCCTAGTACATGGTAAGCACTCAGATTAGATATAGATACATGTCAATTTGAGGTTGATCCACAGAATCAAAGATAAAGACCAAAAGAAGGAAAAGAAAAGTAACTTTGGCACACATTCTATAAGCCTAGAATTCCATTTTCTTGGAAACGCCTAAGACCCGCCCTGGACCAACAAATCCTCAATCTAATGGTCATTGTAATCCAACTGTTGGTCAAGAACCTCTGCACTTGGGTTTTGTGTTGTGTTCTGTGCAAATCATCAGTTTGGAGTCAAAAATCTGAAGAGCAACATCTAGTGTGCCATCCTTCACCATCCTTTTGTGGGAACCCATGGCTGATAACTGGACGCGTAGAAAGGCCTGGAGAACTTCCTGCTTCTCTTACCCTCAATTCCAGGACATCCCAGTTCCCACACTGAGAGTTAAACTCAGGACCAATTCTTCCAGTTTCCAGGTGAGCTGCAGACGACATCTGAGCCTGCAGCAACCTGAGGTGGCTGCCTCCCCACTGACCTCCATAAATCCACAGGAGCTTTGGCAAGGAATACGGTGATGAAAAGAGAAGTCTGATGAGAGGAAAAGTAAGAAGGGAGGAAAGGAAATGCCCAGTTTTCAGCATCTCCTAGTTGTTAGGCCACACGCCTGTATCCATCCCAACTCTCATGTATTCTCCCAACAACCCTGAGAAACAGGCAACAGAATTTCCACAAGAGCCCAGCCATTCTACCCCTAGGTATATGTCCAAAAGAATTGAAAACAAGCACTCAAATACATGTGTACAAAAGTTTGTAGCAGCACTATTTCCAATAGTAGAAGATGGAAACAACCGAAATAAGTATCCATCAACATGTGAATGGACAAACAAAACGTGACACATACAATGGAATATTATTCAGTCTTAAAAAGGGAATGATACATGATACCTGCTACAAAGTGGATGAACCTTGAAAACATTATGCTAAGTGAAAGAAGCCAGATACAGTCACATATTGTCTGATTTCATTTATTTGAAATATCCAGAATAATTAAATCCACAGAGACAAAAAGCAGATTGGTGGTTGCAAGAGTTTCGGTGGAGGGAAGGGATAGGAGTGACTGCTTAATGGGACCAGGGTTTCTTGGGGTGATGAAACCATTTTAGAATTTGATGGTGGTGGACGCACGTTGTGAATGCACTAAACGCCACTTAGTTGTACACTGTAAAATGGTTCATTTTATGTTTTGTGAATTTCACCTCAATTTTTTAAAAAGCCATTGCACACTCTGGGTATTTTTGAGTTTTACTTATTTGTGCTAGAAAAGTGATTTTTAGTTTACAAGAAACCTAAGCTCCACTCAAAAGTGGAAGCAGGAAGTGACTTCCAGGTTCTTTTTCTAACCATCATCCTGGGAAAGGAGAGGAAGGAGGAACTTACAATTATTAGGCTCCTCCAACGTACCAGGAGCAATGGCACGTATTTCATCTACGTATTTCATTCAGTCCTTACATTTTGTCAGGCATCGCTTTGTGTTTATTACAACTCTGGTTGATTCTCTCAACAACTCTAACAAACAAATGGTAGGACGATGATTCCCATTTTACAGATGGGGAAATGGAGGCTCTTCGGTGTCAGGCCCTGGTCAGGAATCCAAGTCTGCCTGACTCGGGAGCCTCACTCAGACTCTTGTATCGGCAGGTATCCCTGAAGGGTGTCAGTAGAAATCATAGCTAATACTCTTACAGCCACAGCCACAACCAGCATGGACCCTAGAGGAGAAGAGAGGAGAAAAGGGGGAGCCTCTTGTTGCTCAGCCACATTTACCTCTCTCAGGTTGCCCCTTCTGTGTCCTGTCCTCTAATCAACAGGTAGAAGAAATATGGCCCCTTAAAGAGTAAATGTCTTCCTCCGAAACAGCTGGGTTAGCCCCTGATTCATCTGAAGAGAGAAAATTCCCCTTGGCAACCGAAGGCCTGGGAGTCGTCAGTCAGAACTATTTAGCGTGGTTGGTGGTGCCTCTGCCCCCAGCGGTCCAGGTTCTACATCAGTTTGAAGAATCCTTTTTATTGGATGCACTGGTGCACCATGGTCTTCTAAAGAATGCCCTGGTTTCTCAGCATGGGCCCAGGTGTGCTGGCTGGAACACGCAGGGCTCAGAAGGGGCCACTCTGACTTCCTGTCTTCACTCTTCTGCCGTCAATCTACATCACCCTTGGTAAGCCTTTTCTCCTCCCAAGGCCTCATTTCACCCGTGTGGAAAGAGAAGGCGCACTTCCAACTTTGAAATGTCGATGATTCTCCCTCAACACCTTCACATTTGCCGAGGAACTTGGCAGTGTTATACGGATATAGGTGTCCTCAGAAGTTGGGCATGAATCAGATGCTTGTTATGAAACCACTCATGTGTAAAGCAGAGGGTACTGGCGGAATGTGAATAACCAGCCTCTCATTCATGGTTAACTTGTAGATGTTTATAGAAGTCAGGAAGGAAGAAAGAGGGAGAGAAGGGAGGGAGAGGGGGAAAGGAATGAAAGTGGTTAGAAGCAGGTAGTTTGGAGTCAGAAGTTGTAAGTTTGAGTCTCTGCTCTTCCACTCACTGGCAGCATGACCTTGAATAAGTCACTTGACTTCTCTTGGCTTCAATTTTCTTGTCTGTAAAATGGGGATAAAAATACCTACCTCACAGGGTTCATCTAAGAACTGTTATTAAACATTTAGCGGAGTAAATTTAAAGATTTTATTGCCTTTATTCAATGATTCATAAATCGAGCAGCATCCAATCTAGAATACAGAAAGTTGTCCCAAGGAGATGCACAAAATGACTTTTATAGGCAGAAGGGAGCAGGAACGAGCAAGTTATATTGGGCAAAAAAACTGGGTTGGTTATTGCAAGGTCACTTTTCTTTAGGAGATGGCAGTGGTCTGTGAGGCAGATTTCCTACCTAATACCGATTAAGAGATTCCTAATTGACTGGTTTAAGATTCCATTTCCGAGGAGTTGAAACTGTAATTAAGTCACCATTTGGTGATGTGGGGCTTAGCACAAGCAGCTCCACTTTGGGCCTGTTTGTCTTGTTTTTAACAAGACTAAATGAAATAATGTATTTGAAGGGCTGGATACAATGCTGGGTACTTAATAAGCACCCAATAGAATATCAAGTATTAAGCAAAGAGGGAGAGAGAAAAGAAGAAATGAAAGAAGGTTGTGGGGAGGGGGGTGAGGGAAACCCGGATTGAACACCCACTCGGAACGAGCCAGGAACTTTCATCACCATAACCACATGAAACATGCACAGAGTCACAGAAAAGTTTGTTGTGGAAACCAAGAGACAGGGCTGCTTTCTCTTCTTTCTTAAATTGGGAGACATGAAGTGAAGAGGCAGAGCTGAGATCTTCTTTAGGCTAAGCCCAGATTCCTATTGCTGCCCCTTATGTTGCTTTGAAATATACCCCAAAACAATCAGTGCGTGTCCTATGGAAGAATACATCATCCCCCATCACACCTGAGACCCACACAGACACACGCTCTCAAGCACGCGGGCCTGCACACTCACAAGGCATTTTCAAGTTCTTGCTTGCTCACCCTCCCGCACATTCACATGCATACCCGACGAGGTCTGAGCAGCCAAGGTCAGTGCTTCTCCTTGTGGGAATCAAAAGCAGTTACCCTTTGATCACTTTGAATTGATTATCTCAGCATTCTTTTCCCCCGACCTCCCCCCCCCCCCCCCCCCACTATGTGCTATCAAAGCCCCTGCTCCTTTCTGTCATGGCACTTGGCAGAGTTCATCATCACACTTGGATGTGCATGGTTGTTTGATTAGTGTCTGCTTCCCCTCCTGTATCTGCTGCCTCAGAGCTTGGGGAACCAAGGCTGTTGGGCTCATCCCGCACCCAGCCCCACACCTGGCATACAGTAAGTTTCATAAATATGCGTCGAGTGGTGAAATGAATGAATGAGCACGTAACAATGAGTCTTTTCAAACACAAACTCTCAGCACCTCAGACCCCCTGAACCAGCCTCATTGGAAGGCCTTGACCTTGTAAGACACCCCAGCCCCAGGTACCCTCTGGCTCTCTCTGCTCTGTAGCCTGTGTGGAGTCCAGAATAGCTGCCTGCTTCCTCAGAAATGATCCTCAGGGCCTCTTTCCTGGAAGGGTGAGCAGGGGTCCCACCTGGCATTCCCCAATTAGGATCCAACTACCCCAGAGGGGTCTTTGGGCCAGTGACCCCATTTCCTTTTTCTACCTGCCATGCTCAGCACTTTCCCTCCATTCCTTTATACCCTTGACTCAGGCCTCAGATTCCCTTGGAAAAAGCATTTACATTTCTGCTCTTTTTCAGGGGACTCTGCCCTGTCTCTAATAAACAGAACAGGCTCGGCTACTGATACCCAACCCTGGAGCAGCACTGGAGGGTCTGGGTGAGCCCCAGCTGCTCCAATCCTTTCCTGCAGGCTTCCCTGTCAGACCCATCCCTTCCACAATGCCCTGGCCCCCCCACTCCTGGGTTTCTGTGCCCTCCCCCTCATTAAATCAGCGGCCATCAGGCTCCTAGAGACATTGGCTGCCCAGCTTCCCAGACCAGAAAGGGCCCAAGGGGTTGATTAGCATATTGTTGTAGGGGAAGGAAGACGGAGTCATCCTTTTTCCTATTGACACAACGTAACAGGACCTGAAGGCTCCCCCACCCCTCCAGCCAGCCAAAAGCAGCCATGGAAATGAGAATGACTCCCCAATCCCTTTCCAGAACTGATACTCCTCTCCTGTTCTCTCCTTCATCCCCAGCTCCCGTCTTCCTCCTTTCTCTTTCCCTTCCTCCCTCTCTCCTCCTCTTTCTTCTTTCCATTCTTTTTCTCTCCCTCTTTCTTTCCCTCCCTCTGTGTCTCTCTCTGCCTCTCTCTTTCTCTCCTCCCCAACCCCCAGCTCTCTCTTTCTTTCTCTTTAACCCCTTGCTACCTCCACCTTAGCTCCATCCCTTTAAAAAACTGCAAACAGAGAAGCCCAAGGAAGGGCTTCTCCCTTCCTGAGACCGAAGGCAGGCAGGTGCCTCCTTTACAGCTGGGAGCGTTTGCACAGGACCAAAGCTTTGCTCTGCCTGGAGAGCCACTGGAATGACAAATCTTTGGACAAATTACTGATTTCTCATCTAATTTACATCCAATTAGTGTGAGTGAAATGAATCATGTGGTCAGCCCCTCAGGGGAAACATTGAGATAACAAATGCCCAGGGCTTCTTTCCTGGGGAACTGACGGGCCCTCGGGGAAGTCCATGATTTACCCCTCAGGTCAGAGGGCCCCTCCCTGCCCCCAGGCAGGTTACCAAGCTCATAGATCAACCCCGCCCCCTCGCTGCAGCGGGGACAGGCCCCAGAGAGTTCAGGCTGGTAGAAAATAGGTGGACAAGGACCCGATATTCTGATCACCGCCCACCCCATAGAGATCCACTTCAGATTAGAATACAGCAAGTGCCAAACTCTGGGCTCAAGACCCTCCAGCCCAGAATGTCTACCACCCCACAAGGACTTCGTGAGGCAGGTGGTCCAGGGCTCTGGTGACTATAACTGGCATTTGCTGCCACTCACCGTGTGCCAGGCCTTGAGTTGAATGCTTTGCAGTATCCTGGCTCTTAACCCTCACAAAATACCCTAGAAGGCAGGCACTACTATGACCTCTACGTTAGAGGAGGGGTAACTGAGGCTCAGAGAGGAGTTGCTCAAGTGTCAGGAAGATGCAGAGCTGAGGTTTTTGAACACTGGCCATGTGATGCCAGAGTCCAGGCACTTAACCATCGTGCTCCGTCCATTTTGCAGAGGAGAAAACTGAGGATCAGAGAGGTGAAGTCATTGCCCAGGGTCACAGCGCAGTTTTGGCAAGAGTGAGACTATCGAGTCCAGTGTGCTTCTGCCTCATGCAGTCTCATCCACTGCTGGGGCAAGGATAGAGCACCTCTGAGTCTGGACAGGTGGAAACTACTTCCAGGAGTGAACACAGATAAATTATCCGAGGCCCTCCCCACTGCAGAGAAAAACCCAAACCAAACGCACACCTTGCTATCTGTGACTGGGTCACCACTTGCTTCTTCATGCATAAAGAGTAGCAGACGGAATTCAGAAACGTTTTTCTAAAACAAGAAAGATTACCCTCTGACACCGTTTGAAGTGGGAAGACAGGGGTGCGCGGGTGGGGCGGGGTGGGGGGCACGGGTTTCTTGTCTGAACAGTGCAGTCGCTGCGTGTTTGGGATGAGTTTGCTCTTCCTGTGTAAACTTGTTTCTAGTCTGCTATTTAAAACCTGGCATATGGATGGGCTCTCAGCTTCCAGTACTGGCAGTTCTTAACATTCACAGCGACTAAATAAAAAGGGAATTTTAAAAACCAAATGCAGTTTTACCCCATAACGAGGCAAAGAGAGAACTACTAAGAAGTTAGCAACTCTTGAACTTGGGCCCAGCCGACCCTCTCAATGTGGAGGCTTCTCTCATGGAGGGTGAGGAGGGAAGGGACCAGCCTTTCTGAGCACCTCGTGTAGGCCCAGCTTTCTGAGCTGGGGGCTGAGCCGTAGGGTCAGGCTTCGGGTCACGGCATGGGCTTTGCAGTCAGCCTGCCAGGCACTGAAGCCCGGCTCTGTCACTCACTAACTGGGCGACCTTGGATACGTTACTCACCCTTCCTGAGCTTCAGCGGTAAGACAGGCCTAAAAGAGGACCTCACTCACAGGATGTTGTAAGGATCCCAGGAGCTAACACTTGTAAGGCATGTAGCACGCTGCCCGGCACATACTAAGCGTACAAAAACACTGTGGTTATTACCTGCACATCTACTGGGGCAGTGGTGATTATTTTCCTCATTTTTCAGTTTCTGAGATTGCAGACGATGCTGCACATGGAAGGGAGTGTCCAACCTCTCTCTGTCAAGGGGCTGAAGATAACCTGTGGTCCCAGGAATGTGGTGAGCAGACTGGGAAGAGAGGCCCGGGGTGGCAGGAGGAGAGAAAAAAGGACGACTCCAGGAGGCATAGGACTTAGGTCACCAAGGAGGGCAGGTGTGGAGTAACAAGGCTTCTAAGGGGGACAGCCAGAGAAGCGAAGGCACAAGGTCACACAGCCAGACAGTGAGTGAGGAGGCTAAGACACCAAGCCAGGCAGTCAGTCTGCAGAGCCCTGCTCGATTTACTACACAGGTCTTGGCACCAGGGGGCATCCTGTAGCAGAGAAGAAAGAATTGAACCCAGAGAGAGAGTAGAAACAGCCCCTTTGGTCCAAGTAGACAATCAAGTCAGCTGGAAGCCTCCTACCAGCTCACTAGGGCAGAGGCCCCTCTGACCGGTTTGAGACTCCTTGAATGGCCACTAACATCCAGAACAAGCCCCCTGAACCACCAGCGAGAGCCCATTACCTGACCAGCCCCCCCAGAGTGGACCACCATTCCCCAGATGTGTGGCTGATCCAAACAGAGTGACATCATGGCTCAGCAGCGTTATGTGGCCTCAGTTTCCCATTCTGTAAAATGGGAAGATCCTGGCACCTACACCATATGATCATCAGTGAAAATTAAGTTAAGCAGCTGTACCTGGCACAGAATTCTCATTTCTGTTGTTGTCGTTGTTGTTGTTACCAGTGAGGAAACTGGCTCGGAGCAGAGGAGTGACTTTCTGACTAAGCAGCAGCAAATGGGGCCAAAACTAAAAATGTTGAATTTGAATACGGCGTGGTCAGCGGGGCTATGAATGGGGCCGTGAGTGTGCTGAGGTGTCTGTGTAGGCAAACCCAGTGGTCTGAAGAGCCCCACTGATGTCATGGGTCCTCTCTGACTCAATTGCCCCAAAACGCACTGAACACCCCAGCTTCTGGGGGACTGCACCCAGACACATCTCATCCCAGCTCCCGATTTCTCCAGACCGTCCCTTGGGAGGAAGCACTTTGTCCTGACTCGGAGATTTGCCCCAGGCACCGAGGACATGCCTGCTAGTAGCTCCTGCTTCAGAGCCTGCCACTGTCAAGACTTATGGCTGCCTCGTCGCTCCCCCTCGCTGGGTCTGGCTACATCACTTATCTCCCCGACGCTGACCTGCCAGCAGCTGCAGGAGGCTCTCTCCGGTAAGATTTGATTAATGAGGTTCAGTGGCAACAAATCAGTCTTATGGAGCAGCCCTCCCCTCTCTGGGACACACTCTCACAACAGCCGCTGCATACAAACTGCCCGGCGGGTGTGGGGCTGCCTCCAGCCCTCCTGTTAGCAGCCCCTGGCTCTGCACCCCAGCTCCGTGAGCCAGACCTGGCTGGACTCACCCTCACCCACCAGTATGCACTGCATCCAAGTGCAAGCAAGAGGGGTTTGCTCTTCTTCCTATCTTCAAGATAATAATATAATTACTATAGTAGCGTAAATCATAATAGCTACTATTCCTGGGCTTGCTGTATGCAAGGCACTTTGCTAAACACTTGATGTGATTTTATTTAATGAATCCTCTCAACAGCCCTATGGAGTGGGTATTTTATGATCCCCGTTTCACAGATGAGGAAAATGAGGTGCAAGTGGGCTGGAACTTGCCCAAAGTCACACAGTCAGAAAGGGGCAGAGCTGGAACGTGAACCTCAGCGTTCTGGCTTTTACTATTTCCTCATGTGTTTCAAGTCTTATCACACTTTGGAAATATGATGAAAGCTGTGGTCCTTCACCTTAGAAAAATATCCATATCTATACACACATAGACAAACAATCTCACCATGTACAGACGCATCTACCTTCCACCCTATGTATCCTGAGACCTCAACCCACACATCAGTGGGAAACTTAGGAAGGGCCCTTCCCCTTCTGGGTCTCAATCTCTTCTGTAGGGACAGAAGACTGGGGGGCCCCATCTCCAAACGCCCATCACTGTCCTACCCTGTGTCAAGTGCAGGTCCCCAATCCTACTTCCCAATCTCATCTCCTCATTCCCATTTGGAAAGTTCTTCTCATTAGAAGGCAGAACTGTTTTTCTCTTTGAGTTTCCACCCTCTGTATGTGCATCACCCCACCCCACCCCTTCTCCCTACCCCGACTGTTTTATTGGAACTGTTTGCTTCTCAAGCAGTTACAGGAAGCCCATGGCACATTGCGGTCCGTCCACTTCTTTGTAGCATAATCTACACATCATTCAAGTGTGCGTCCCTCCAGCAGCCGGTGACCCCATGTCACCTTCCCCGGGAGCCTTTCTGGAGTGGCTATCTGCTCAGCTGCTCCTCGGGTCCCCCATAACATCTCTTGACCCCAGGCCCCAAGGCCTTGATCCCCACTTTTTCCTTGCAAGCTGAAAGGACTGTGGATCTCCCCCTTTTGTTCCCCTCTTTACCTTCCCCAAAGTCCTCACATCCCAGAAACATTTGTCAGGGATTTGCCAATAATCACTTTTTCATCTGCTGGGGCAAGAGTCATCTTTGCATATAGATGTTTTCTAATAGATGCTGCATTGATTATGTAAAGTTCTTTTGGGAATCGCCTGGCCACTTCTGGGTCCTCACTGACCAGTTCCACCTCCAACACCCATCTCTGATCTCCTGGGTCAGTATGCTAAACCACCTGAGCCAGGGACGGGGGGAGGGGGCACAGGCCTCACATGTGGCAGGGACAAATGGCTCTACCCACCTGAGATGGACTTGCATGGCCCACTCTAATTTGGATAGGCTGGCAGAGGAAGGTCCATTTAATCTGAGTATGGCCAGTCCTTCAGTTGGAATTAACAGTGATGATTCTGATGATGAACGTTTTTGGTACTTTGCAGCTTACAAAGCAAAGCGCACTCCTCCATCAGCTCATACTATCCTCACAATGACCTTGGGGGAGGGAGGGGTTATTATTATGCCCACTTTACAGATATGGAAAGTAAGGTACTGAGAAGTGACTTGCCCAAGACTGCATGGTCCATGTGTGGCATTTCCAGCCCTTAAGCCCAACTCATCAAACTGTGAGATTATTCTTTTTCTCTTGTGTCATTTTGCTTAAAAGCTCATGTGGGGAGAGGGGCATTTACACATGGTTTCAGATATTGTCCCTCAGGAATGCGCAGGGAATGGCATGTGGTTTTGTGCATTTGTGCAGGGGAGAGGTGTGAATAGCTGTGAGTGAGATATTTGGGAGTGGGTGGGTATGTGTTTCTGTGCAGGTTGAGTGTGCATGTATGTAAGGCAGTGGGTTGGGTGAATAAGAGTGTGCAGAGGGTAAGGGGGTGAGCAGAGTGTGTGAGTGTGTGCACATGTGGTGTGAGCTTCTGGTCAGCTGCCTCCTCGGAGGGATCACTCTGGAGTTTGTCTTCAGAGCCCAGAGCCTATGGGTTCAGCCTCTTAGGACGAGAAGACCAGATGGATCACCATTTGCAGACTATTTGGGGAGGACTGTAAAGTAAACACTTCAACAAACATGCCCAGTCTCCTCAAACACAGCTCCCTCTGCAAGCTCAGGACATGCCCCAAGTTTTGGAGTTGGCCTTTGGAGTCAGTGATCAAGTCACCCAGAAAAGGCAGCCCATCATCGGTAGGTGTGGGATGTGGGCACAGAAAGGTCACTGTGGAGTTAGACCAATAGCCCCAGATGGGGGGAGGGATGCCAAATCCCTGCGGGGCCCTGAGTTTGCAGGGACACGGAGGCAGCTCAGTAGGGCTACTGAAGATCCTTTGTCCTGGGCAGACCAAGCCCTGGTGGGGTCTGTTGGTTGGCCGACTACCTGAAGACATGGTGGGTAGTCCCTCAAGTTTTCCTCTAGCCAACCCCCAGCTTGTGGGATGACGAGGTCCAGAGAATGCTCCTCACTGGGTGGCCCCTGAGGTCTTATAGTGCCAGTTAGTCACAGAGAAGCCTGGAGCTCCCGCTGGACCTCTGTCATGGCCTCTGCGACACAGACCAGACACTTGCTGGCTTCTACTGGGCCTAGACACCCTGGAAACAGCCCTGAACCCTCCCTAACACCAAGTCTGTGGGAGAGAGACAAAATTCATCAAGTTGATGGGGTACCCACTATGGCCCCGCCCAGGCCCACAGACGGACTTCCCTTTCTGCTGCCCTCAGGTTGGCGTTCCCTACAGCAACTCCGGAGCTTTCCCTGCAGCTTCCTGCTCTGGTTCTACCTGAACTTGGCATCCCCGTGTGCCAGTTAGAGTCACACCTCCCCTTTAACCAGAAGCACATTTTCCAGCTTGTTCTTTCACCAGGCTGGGCTCCAAATGCCTCTTGTGGTTGTTTCCCGAAATCCAATCCAACCTCAAAGCATGAAGATTTGCCATTACTAAAGACGAGCAAAAGCATATGCCCGGGGCTCGGGAGAGAATTTCTAATGAGGATTCCAGAGATCACAGCCGGCTCATGAGCCTCGGAATCCGATGGGCCCTTAACAGTCATGAAGCCCCTAATTACGCTCCCTGCACATCTCACAGACCCACCGCCACCCTTCGCCGTACGGCTCCCAAGACACGAGTCTGTGTGATGTAGAGACGGTGTTTCAAGTCGGCGTATAAAGGGAAAAACCAGGCATGGTCAAAATTACCTTTACAAATCCCTTAGGAGGGAGACCAATGTGCCATCTCTCAGTAAGTCCAGCACAGCCGGGCTTTCCTTCAGCGTTGGAACAAATCGCTTTTCTTTGGGTTAAGCACCAGATGAGGTTATTAGCTTGATTTAAGGGACCACGGTACATGACAGATGCATGCCTTTAACACTAGCTTCACCCTCATGGTGACACTCACAGGAAAAGAGGTGCAGAGAACCTGAAAGCCACTGGGGAGACAGCAGGCTCCACCTCCCATCTCGTACCTGCTCTGGGGCATAAGCTCCTTGAGTGAACTGGGGCTCAGAACCTGCACTTTATTCTCCATACACACTGTTGGTTGTCGTCGTTATTATTACACTGTGCATATACAGGGTTGCATTCAAATACCTGAGGGGCGATCTCCCTGGAAGAGTCATTCCCTGCATTACACTATATTTGCATCCTTCAAGCTACTTTTGAAGTCTAAATGCCACTTCTTCCAGGAGGCATTGCCTTATTGCTGCAGCTGGAAGTGGTGTCCCCAGCTATAAACTCCCACGGGACCTCCTGGCCAGTGCCACCCTGTGTCTCATATCCTAGTAACTATGTGTATGTCTTATCTCCCCAAATATGCCATAAGTCCTTGGGGGCCGGGTCCTTGTCTGTTTCACCACTGGGGTTCCCACAGTACTTGGTCTCCCATATACCCGTTAGCAATAAACATTTATTGAAAGAATAGATATGTGAATGAATGAACTACAAAATCAGCTCATCTTGGAAAATGAAAACATTACTACTTTGCTGATACAGAAGTGCTATCTATACTCCTGGACTCAGAACAGGCTGGAGTGAGGATTTCCGTCCTGACCTGACCCCACAGATTACATGCCTCCATGCCCTCTCCACTCCCTTGCTCCTCTAAGCTGCCTTCCCTACCAGACTTCTTCCGTTCTGAGGGACCGTGCCCTGGCTACAAAAGCAGAAGCCTTACCCCAGCGCCCTACTGGGTAGGGAGGGAAAACATTAATATGCCCATTTTACACATAAAGAAACTGAGGCTCAGAAGCATGTGTCTGACCCATTGTCACATGGCAAATGAACAGCAGGGCCTGGATTTGTGCGAACTAAAACCTGTTTTGTTTTGTTTTGTTTTGTTTTATTATTTTCTATTTAATCACATGCTACCTCTGGATAGAAATGCCATGTAATTCATAATGAGGATCCAGTTATGGAGGGGGCTCCACCCCTCCCTGCCCAATACAATAAGAGGCCAAGGGACAGTGTTGTGGTAAGTCTTGTCCCACTGGATGAAGTGCACTATTGGGAAATAATTTTCAAGGCTCCCTGCTGAAGGGCTGAAACCCAAAACACACCTGTGTTGTGGGTAACAGCAACTCCAAATGATCCCCTGCAAATACCAGGTCACCTACCTGCCCTCTTTGCCGACATCTCTTGAGGTGTTGCGGTTTCAGTGTTTTCTTCCAAGGCGCTGGCACCCAGCTCTGGACTATACACCACTGGCTGGGTCTCCCTTCCTTAATCCTTCTTCCCACCCATCTCCCTGTGACCGACCACTGTCAGCAGTCCCCCAGAGGGGTGGCACAGAATGAGCAATGAGGCTTTGGAGCTAGCAGATCTGGATTGAAATCCTAGCTCGGCCTCTTTAATACTCAGTTGACTGTTGACAAGTCACTTAACTGCTCTGAACTTAGTTTCTTTATGTGTAAAATCAGGATCATAATACATCAGTGCTTTGCTGGCATGAAGTTAATGACATACACGTAGCAGGGGTCTCGGTTCTGACCTCATTTAGAGGGTGGCATGCCCCACGGCAAGGTTCAGAGTCAGACCTCCTAGATTCCACTCTCAGCTCCTGCACGCACTCACCAACTGTGTGACTCTGGGAAAATCACTTACTCTCTCTGAGCTTCAGATTCCTCCCCAGTGAAACAGGGATAAAAATAGTACCTAGCGCGTGGGGCTGCTTTGCAACGAAATGAGATAATTCACACTAACAGCTTAGCAGAGTCTGGCACTTAACCAGTACTCAATAAATGTTACCCATTAATTATTAGCCATTATTAATTATGCCAGTGGACTGGTGGGCAAGTCTTGAAGGAGCTGATTTGCATGAGGTTTTTGACTAAAGGAATGGGGATGGAAACGAGATACTGTCTGGGGTGTGGGTCCTTGGGCTGCCTGGTATCTGTGCCCTACTGAGGAGTGGGCAGCAGGCAGCATGAAGGTGAAAGAGCCATTCTCAGGTACCCAGGTCACAAAGTGCAACCCAGGATGGTTTAGTGCAGTGGATCTCCAGGGAATCTAAGATGTCTATTTATTGAGCAACTACTATGTTCCCAGGTCTGTGCTTGGTGCTGAGAACTGAGTGGTGATCAGGAGACACAGCCTTACTCTCACGGAGTGCACAGTCTTGCGGTGTTTCTGGGCCTGCACCTCCACCCAGAGGCACCTCCCTGGGGGCAAATCTAGAGGACCTGGGGGACCCAGCAGCATCAGCAAGGTGATATGCACACCTCGACCAGACCCAGGCTGCAGACATGCATGGAGGAGGTCGCAGGAGCAGAATATCATGGAACAGTTATTGAGCTCACACAAGACACCCCAGGGGGCTTCCAGAAATAACAGGGTAAGATCAGGAGAGGGCAGATGTTCTACAGAAGGAGCATGAGAGACGGAATTTAGGACTAGGATGGTTGAGGGGCCACATTATGACCTAACAGCCAGTGAAACTCGGGGAAATGAAAGTGTGGAATGGGGAGCGACATCCTCGATAAGGGAGGGTTCGTGCCCCTGGGCAGGGCGCTCCCACAGACACAGACTCACTCAATACAACCCCCCCACACACACACACACACCATTCCTTTTGCACACATGTGTTTAAAACACACAGCCAGCACACAGGGCTCCCCACAGAAAGTCACAGAACACGCATCTCATGAGCCCTACACATGCTGCAGGATCCTGTCCCCGTCACATCTCACCCCTGCTCTCTGTTCCCTCACTCTAGCACTCGGTGGGGTTTGGGGCCTGTCAGACACAGACGCCATCCCTGCTCTGCCACTTAACTAACTGTGTGACTTGGTAGAGTTATTTAAACTCTTTGAGCCTCAGTTTCCCTTTTCTGTAAAACAAGAATGGTATGAGTCTCTCCCTCACAAGGTTGCTGTGACAATGAAACGAGCTCACGCATGTGATGTCCTCAGCACTGTACCAGTATCCCCCTCTTTTCAAAAGTTTGCTTTATGCCACTTTGCTTTTATGAAAGACCTGCATTTCGTACCTGTTTTCACTAACCAAAAGAAAGCTGGAGATTTTCACTTTTACAAACAAAACAAAAAAAAGTGAAAAGGGAAAACAGCGGTCAGCAGTTGTTTTGCAGGGAGTCTTCACAGAGGCAAGAGCAGCCCTGCCAAGCTCCTTCCCAAAACCACACTCAGCATCTCAGCATCAACCCGCCATAGCTCTGAACTGTGTCTGTGAGCATCTGTGCTTTATCTCGATTTATTTTGTGCGTCTGTTAGCAAGATGTGTCCTAAGGTGATTGCGTCTTCACTTTATGCCATTTCGGCTGACTTTTGGATAGCGGAGGAAACCTGTACCTGGCACTTATCAGGTGTAGAATAAATATGAGTACCCAGCTTACACCGACCCCAGTGTCATGAGCACACCTACACTCCACAAACAATGCATCCCTCTGTAACCCATACCTGCTACCAGTCACGCAGCACCTAGGGCACACACAGCGCTGGACATCACAGCTTCCGGCCTGGAAGACCACCCCACCGGGCGAGGCTCACACCATACACACCACCCCAAAGACCCCGAGTCTGGTTCCCCTTCTCTAAGCAGCCCCATGCAAAGGCCTGCAGAGACAGTTTTGCCAGACATGCCTGAGTCCCCAGAGGCACCCCGGGACCCACTGTGCAAATGGGGCAGGGCTGGGTGGCCACCAACCCTGAGGTGCTTCACTCCCCTCCTGCCCATCCCAACAGGACTCATTCAAGACTCCAGCCAAGCAGCTGCCACCCCACTTCCCCCCACGCTCCTCAGCAGCCTCTGTTATCTCCACTACTTGAAGAGAGTTCTCTTTTCTCCCCTTTGACTCCTCCGATGCTAATCTCTCTCCATAAATCATAGCCTCTAATCTTTTCATCACCTTTCTCTGATTAAAGCAGCCTAGGGGTTGGGAGCCACACTCCTCAGAGACTAAACTGCTTTGATGTCCAAATGCAGACCCGAGGCTGTGGCCCTGGCTGGAGGTCAGGCCTCCCCCTGGCTCAGACACCGCCATGCAGCCGTCTACACCTCACCGACACATTCCTGAGTTGTCCTGGGCTGCTAGCGAGGCCCGCACCTCGAGGATTTCACAGATCTCTTCATGAATATTTCTCACTACATACTGGATGTCATTATTCTATTGAGAATCAATTAGCCCAAATGTTGTTATGACAGCTACAGAAAAAATGATATTTTTAGCTTTGCTTTATGCTGCTCTGTCTCTTAACAGAATTATTGAAAACCTTAAAACTGATCTAGTGGCGACAGGGGCCTCCGTGGCAAGCCGGGGAGCGATTGATCTGGGAATGTGGAATTGTGCGGAGTGCAAAGCTTTTCTCAATGAAGTCGGAGCGCATCAGAAATAACTCCCAGGATGGAAGGCTAAGCGTGACCTTGGGCAAGATACTGACCCTATCTGAATCTCAATTTCTGCATCTGTAAAATGGTAATAAAAATTGTTGCTACCTTTAATGTTGTGGTGAGGATGACATACGACACATAAAAAGCTCTCAGCAAGCCACGTGGCAACATCACAGCAGGTGTCCAACATGCGAATGGCACTATTGCCTAGTGGCTAAGCAGGAGGGTCCTGGAGCCCGGCTGCCTGGGTCCAAGGCCCTGCTCTGACACTTCGTAGGGATGTGACCTTCGGTCACTTAACACTGCTGTGCCTCTGTTTTATCATCCATAAAATGGGATTTAATCCTACCTACTTGATAATGTTGTTCTGAGGAGTAGATGAGCTAATTATTACAAGTAAAACACTTACAAATCCCGCCTCTCTCAAAAAAGAAAGTCAGCTCTTTTTAAGACAGGATGGCTAGCACTGTCATCTGCGACCCACCTTTGTCCAGCTCACTACTTGGTCTAACAACTTCCCCTCCCATCCTTACATGTTCAGATCCTCTCCGTGTTAAAATCTAGCTCAGCTGTCACCTGGAGGTACCGCTGTGCTTGACAGAGGGAGATGGGAATGCTGGTTCCCGTCGTGGCTGGGTGACCATGGACAAGGCAGCCAACCTCTTTGTCTTGTTTCCTCATCAGTAGAAAAGGATAATCATAGTTTCTTTACCCCCCAGGTACAGGGCAGGCCCTGTCCAGTTCTGAGGCTGGGTGGGCAATACCTCATTCAAACACCAGTCCTCCTTGGATGGCTTCTGAAGACCACCTGC
Source organism: Rhinolophus sinicus (assembly GCF_057876585.1). Classification (NCBI taxonomy): domain Eukaryota; kingdom Metazoa; phylum Chordata; class Mammalia; order Chiroptera; family Rhinolophidae; genus Rhinolophus; species Rhinolophus sinicus. The sequence continues at coordinate 26,911,455 of NC_142514.1, forward strand.
GTGCTTCTTCCCCTACCGGGAGCAGTTTTACAGATTTACAGTACACAGGAAGCTGTTTTATGGGAAAAAGAAAAAAAATCATCTTCGGCCAAGAGGCCCCAGAAGAGAGTGGAGGGAAGAGGCACTTCCAGGATACGTCCCCTGCAGCCACATGCTCTGCCAAGACAGGAGCTGGTGTGGGAAAAAGGTTGAACCCATCTGAACGCCTTTGCTGGCAGCCGAGTTACACCCCACTCTCCTGTCCAGTGCGTTTTGTCCAGCTGGGATTTAACAGCACCTGATGGCTGACATCTTAGCTGAGAAAGGGTCAGAGGAGCAGGCTGGTAGGATCCCCCAGGGACCCCGGGTGTGCCTGTATCCTGGGCTTGCCACCCCTGGCTCTCTGCCTGAATAAATCCTTGCTATGTTCTACGGCTCAGTGCGAATCAAGCCTTTTTATGCAACCTCCACAGTCCCTTCATTTGGGATTACCTTCTCCCTCTTCTCTATGTCATCCCATTACACTCTCTCTGGCTTCTGCTGTAGCGCTTGTCATAGCCGCCACCTCTGACCCTAGTTCTTTGTGTGCAGGGCTGTCTCCCCGGCTGGAATGTGAACAAATAGAGACCCAAGACTTGGTTCTTCTGTGCTGAGTGTTTTCTGCTCTGTTTTCCTTGTCTCCTCAACACACTGCTTCCAGGGCACAACTGTCCTCCCTGGAGACTGTCCCACCCACTGCCATCCCCTCTTTGGCCCTCTGGAAGAGCACCCTGCCCAACCTGGCATCCAAGATCACCTCGTACAGCCATGTAGGCTGTGCACTGCACAACTCGATGGTGCCATTCACGTAGCCCATGACGTAAATGACGTCCCTGTGTGCACAGTGGCCGTGCCTGTGCTTGGGGCCTTTCAAAGACTTCTCATGATTCTGGAAAACTCTGACTTTTGAAGGCCCCCATCCCACATAAAAATGCATTCATATACCTCAGTTAGTATAATTTCTTGCTGTAAAAATGTTTTGAAAAAATTTTATCATTTGACTTTTGAAATTATCTGGCTATGAGCAGCTGCTTTATGTTTGGCTATAATTTCTAAGCAGTCATTCCTGAGGATTCTTGAGAAAAGAGAGAATTGAATCGGCAAGCTAGTTTCAAATGTGAAGCAGCTTTTATGAATTTAGCACTTAACAAAGTTGACCTAATGTTTTATAGACATTTAATTATACACCTATTCTTTTTTATCTTGCAGTTTTCTTTTCACATTTTGGAGTCAATAATAATTTCTTTCAGCGTTCAAGTATTGTCATGGGCCTTAAACACGAGCACAGGCCTTTCCCTATTTCTCCCCAGATGACAGAGACCAGTCCATAACTTTGAAAGACACTTTACCGAAGGGTTGTGATAAGAAAGTGGTTATGTGTTCCCCTTTATTCTTGCAGTCTAAGCGTAATTATTAATAGCCCCTCCCATTTACTCTCTAGGATCTGCCAGTTTGAAAGATCAATTGTGTGGTCACTGTGAAATACGAGAAGAAAGTACCATAGAGAGAAGGCTGGCATAGGTCCAGACGTGCCCCAGAGTCCCTTTCAGGACAGATTCATGGCCTTTCCCTTGGCCTGCTCCCATGTGGTCCAGGGAAGGTCTTCCTCCACCCTCACTCCTACCCCCCACCTTTAGGAATATTCTGGTGATCACCACACCTCAGAATCCAGAACAAACTGCCCCTTGCTCCCCAGATAAGAAGTCTTTTTCTCACCCCTACCTAATACCCGCTTGCCAAAGTCCTCATTTCCTGCTGTACGAATGACATCTTTCTTAGAAGACTGACAATGGACATTTTCATTTCCTTTTGTGAAAACCCCACTCCCTTCCATAAGGATATGCTCTGGCCCTATGACCCCAACAAGACAATTGAAAAATAGTTCCACGTTGCTACACGTCCCAGAGTTTTAATCTACATACCTTTAAATCTTAAATCTTTCACGGAACAAGGCGGAATATCAATTAATCAGTCTATCAACTTCTCTTTTAGCACCAATCAGATTATACTGTGATTGTAACCATGGGTCCCCATCCCTGGACTGTGAGTTCTTGGAGAGATGTGGGTGCCTCACTCATCTCTGCATTCTCAGTGCCAGCCTCTACCTGGCACACAGAAATGCTTACTGAAGGACAAGGGGATGAATAAATGACAGCAATTGTCTGTTAGACTGTCAGCGCCTTGAGAGCAAGGACTGTGCTTGTTCATCTCTGTCTCTATCATGGTCTGTGATAGCCCATGGCAGAGGCTCACTGGGGGCAGAAGCTCATGCGACATTGGATTGGACGGTGGCTGGCTGGCTGGCTGATGGTATAGATGGTTGGATATATGGATAGTTGGATGCATGCTTAGGTGGGTAAATCCTTAGCCTGAGAGATTGGTGTCCAGGAAGAAGACAGAGCTACTTGGACCTCTAATAGTGTTTCAGGTCCCAGCTCCAATACCCATGAGTCCTGACTGCCCTATATGGTTCCCATCCTTGGATTCCCAAGGGAATTTTATGTATCCTTACAATAAACTCCCTTCTATATGACACAGTTTGAGTGGATCTCTGTTTCTTCTAACCAAAAGAGCGTGACTCAGATAGAAGCCCTCCTTCCACATAGGGGGAAGGGAGGTGGGGTAGGCAGGAAGTAATACCTCTTGATTGTACCATAAATGGGTCTTAGGAAGCATGGCTTATTTGTGCCCTCTTGTCGTCTTCCCCAAGACAGTGCTAGAAGGCTGGGCTGGTTATCAGAGCCATGGTAGCTCAGTTCAGTTTAATGAACTTGTTCTGAGAGGTTCCGGCGCAGGTCTGTGCCAAGTTCTGGTGGGCAGCTTGGTCCTTGCCCTTGAAGCCAACCACCAGCTCCCTAATATCACCCCCCAATAGTGGCTGTATCATCTCAGGTAAGTCACCTCCTGCTCTGGGCCAAATTCTCCATCTATAAAATGTAAAGTTTTAAGGAGGTCATCAAGCCTTTCCTGCTTTTAACATTTGTGTTATGTGACTTGCTCAAGGTCACCCATATAACCCCGCTGTAAACGTTCCCCATCCTTTGGGTAGGATAACAGGCTGAACTCACCAAGACTGATGCAAAACCCCACCTCCTTTACTAGCTTCCACAAGAGCAGAGAACCTGTCATGATCTGTCATTTTTCTGAAGCCGTGTGTGTTCACACACTGCTGTAACTCACATTTTTCCTGCTATCCAGAACTCCACATTTTCACATGTTGAAACCCAGCCTACCTTTCTAGGCCAGTATTCTCTTACAGAATACGTTCCCTTCTCCCTCTTTTGGAAATGTCTTTTCCCTCCTAGTACCCCTGCTGCAGGCTTAACACACCTGTCTTGTGTTTCAGCGGGTCCCATCTCCCTGGGGTGATCGGATTTCCTCTGCAGGATGGTGAGTTCCCAGGGGGCAGACAGGAACGGCTCTACACGCCCCTCTCTCTGCGAGGGGCTTGCTCAGGGCTCTGTACACAGTAGGTACCACTGAATGTTTAATGGTGTGGACAGCTAGGCAGTGATTCTTATCATGTTGTAGGGGGATAGTTTATGATCAAGTAAACATTCACAAATTACTGCTAGACTATTTTTTAAAGCAGATCACAAAACAGCAAGTATTACATGATATAACATTTTTCTAAAATATATTTGAAGGAGTGTGGGGGGATGTGTGCATACCCAAGACATTGATTCATGGATGCAGGATTGGGGGCGACTCTTATTTTCTTCACTCGGCATGTCTATATTTCTAAGTGTTCTAGAATGAGCATGTATTACTTTCAGAATGGGAAAAGGGAGAAAAGCTCTTTTACAATAAATAAGCAAATGTTTGTTTAGCGAATGAGAGAGCAGGGCTCTAGGTTGTTACTGGAGACTCTAATTTGAGCTGGATCTTGGAGTGGAAGGGATCCTCTGCCAGCCAAGTCCCCCTGCCACCAGCCATTGATGCCAGAAGCACTGAGGCGCTTCTGACTGTAGCATTGCTCCTAAAGTTTGCAATGCTCGTTTGTGGTCCAGTAGGAGTCATAGCGCTACTGCTTATGCTGACAGCAGTGATCACATCCTTCTGTGGACACTGCACTTTACAGTTTACAAAGAGAGCATTTTTACACGCACTTCCTCGTTTTTCCCTTACAATCCTGCAAAGCAAGTATTAATGCAAACTGAGGCTTAGAGAGAATAACCAGAGAGGTCAAGGTCACACAGCTAGCAATGGGGAGAGCCTTCTGCTAGAGCTAGGTCCTCCTCCCCCAGTGCATACAAATCTCTTGGGCCAGGGATCAGGCAGGGTATCGGGGTAACAAGGCACCCGCATTTCTTTGTGCTCCAGAGTGGTTCAATCCCCGGGCAAGCAGGTTTGGGGGATGGGCGTGCTCAGGGGCGCTCCAAGGAAGCACTCAACCCCAGTGAGGGAGCGTCAGCCGCGCCTGTGTCAACCGTGGTTGTGGCTGCAGAGCAGCAGCCGTATCCACCGCCGGCGGGGAAGAGAGCACCGGTGGTGCTGGAGGAAGCAGGGCTCATTTCTGCCCCGAGATACAGACAGTGTCTGGAACTGGGGCTGGGAATCTAGCCTCTTGCAGCAGTATCCCGGCTTAGCTTGGGCTGAACCTGGGAGGGAAAAGCACAGGCGAGGCCAAAAAGCTGGGGCTGCTCCAGGCCAAGAACAACTTCCCATTCTTGGGAAAATACCCTCTGACCTTGACGTGGCGAGAGCCTCAGAAATTTCCCATTTGCTACCACCATCTATCTCACCAAAAAGCTAATTCGCCCGCTCCTCCACAGACCTCGTGTGGAGGAGCCGGCGAATTAGCTTTTTGGTAAATTACATTCCCTTTATCAATATAATTATAACAAGAAAAATAAAATACAAAGTAGTAGAGAAGATATTAAATATTGAGTTTGTATATAACTTCCAAATTAAATCCTTTCAAATGTTTTAATGAGAAACTTAAGTTTGCTTCTAGAAACATTTTTTTTTTAAATTAAGGTTTTATACTGGAAATGATTACACACAATTGATCAAATGACTCCACACAAATAATCAAAACTTTTGATGAGGATCTTTTCAAATTCTTGACAGGTACCATCAACAAGATAGTTTGTTCTCACATGAAAGTGATAAAATATTTAAAACCATTTTTAAACAAGTCTTCAACACAACGATTGCAATTATATTTACAGACTCAAATAGGTCCTTATTGACAAAAGTTGTGTTGGGATTCCTTGTACTAAAGCAAATGGCTATAGGATCTAATAGAATTTGTTCACACGGAAGTGTTTCAAAACAATGCAGCTCTAATCTGTAGACCAGGCATGCACCATTAGAGCAGGCAGGCTGTAGAGAGCCTGGATGCCTCTAGAAGAGCAAAGCAGGTGAGGAAGGACAGAAATCTGCAAACACCAAGCTCCAGGGTCACTGCTGGAGCTGCACCACTCCCCAGCCCCAGCCTTGACCCTCCCTGGGGGGGTGACACCCGGGACACAAACTCCAGCCCCTTGTTCACCATGGACATTCCAAAATCAACTGATACACCTGTCCACGTGGGGGGCACCTCCTTGACCAGGCCCAGCCCATTTCAGCCTGCTGGCCACTTGCAGGAATCTCAAGAGTGCCCCTCCGTAAGTCCCTCCAAGGAATCCCAGCTCATGCTGCTCCCCACTAGAGAGAAATAACCAGCCCATGAGTTCCAGATGCCCCAGAACCACTTGGCTACTCTGGAGACGGGTGGGGGTGGGGCATAGTATTTCCTGGCAGTTCAGGTGGGTGGCTCTGGCTTAGAGGTGCCACCTGGTAAGAGAGGCTGGAAGGTCAGGAATTTCCTAGAAGGAGTTTTAAGCCCATTTTGGGACTGTGTGGAGAGCTGGTACTGGGAGAAGAAAGCCCAGGGGAACCAATGGGAGCAAAAAGGCAAACTCGGCGCATGCCCAGCGCTAAAGCTGTTGGACTGTTCAGCCTGCACTGGTTGTCCCAAAAGCCACCTGGCTTGGCCCAGGTGGGATCTAAGATCCTTTCCCTTCTGCTCTCCTAACTCTCCAAGGACCCTCTGAAAGGATCTGAAAAGAACCCTGGAGCCAAACATCAGTTCCAAACCATCACGGAGGCATCAACTATGGGAACGCGAGGCCTGAGCTAAGACCTCCATCCTTATTGCTCCTGTTGAAGGAGAGGAGGTGGGAGACACCGGAGGGAAGATGCAGCAGGAGGGACTAGGAGAAGACCCAGTGCAGGGGGAGAGAGGAAGATCGACATGGGGAGAGACAGAGAGCTGGAATTGGGAAGAGAGATTGATGGAGAGAGCGAGAGAGAGAATCCTCCTGGGTTCCTCAAACACAGGATGCAAGCGCCCTTTGGAGAAGTCGCGCTTGGCGGAAACGCTAACTCAACGGCCCGGGCGAGTGCAAATGTAAAGAGGCCCTGAGAGCACTTTGTGCAAATATCAGGCCGGGAAGTGCTGCGCCCACAAAGCTGCCGGGCACCTCCGACGCCCTTCGCCCTGGACTGCGCGCTAATTCACTTTGCTTTCACCTCCCAGGGCGGGGTCGGACAGGTGCCGGCAGCGGGAGCGTGCAAAGGGCGCAGAACGTCTGCAACGGCCAGGGGCCACGGCCCCGCCTAATGGAGCAAAAGACAGATCAGCAGAAGCCAGCCTGGTGGGGCCGGAGGGGGAGCGCGGGCACCAGGGAGGAAGCCAGAGCAAGAGCGGGGGAGATGCTGAGGAAAGAATGGGGGGCTCGGTAAGACCTGGGCTTAAGTTCTGCAGCTTCCACCTACTGGGTGGGAGACTGAGCAAAACCTCCTGAGCCTGTTTCCTTGTCTATAAAATAGAAAAATAAAGCCTTTCCTGTTTACCTCAAAGTGTGAGTGTGAGGCTGAAATGTGAAGGCGTTTGGAAAGCAATTAAGTTCATAAATGGTAACTTATGGTGATATTAATAATAGCTAACCCTTTTCCAACCATGTAAGTTCCTGGCACTGTTCTAAAGGCTTTACATACATTTGCTTGTGTAATGCTCTCAACAACTCCACTTATGCCCATGTTGCAGATTATAGCATCAAGGCACAGAGAGGTTAAGTCACTCATCCAAGAACACACAGACAGTAGGTAGCGGGTGAACCCTGGCAATTTGGCTCCAGAGTTCATGTTATGCTATAGTATAGGGGCACATTTTATTAATGCCCACATTTTGCAGATGAGGGAAAGGAGTTTCGAAAGGTAGGGGCCTTGCCCTATGTCCCATAGGTGGTAAGTAGCAAAACCAAGATTTGTGCTTTCGAGTGCAGAGGGGAGGGTGGAAAAAACATGGATTGTGGGGCCAGTAGACTTAGGTTCGATGTCTTGTTCTGCCACTGTGTGACGTTGCAAGAGTTGATTTCACTCTCTGTGATAGGGAATATTGACCAACCCCACAGGTTATTGTAAAGATTGAATGACAAAAAGCATATGAGGAACCTGACACATAGGTGGTGCCCAATAAATCCATTGGTCAATATTTATCAGGCACTATGCTGGCTCCTGAGGACACAGTGATGATTAAGGCAGAGAAGGTCCCTGCCTAGGGGACTTGCCTTTTAATAGGGAGACAGATAACAAAGAAACAACTCATTACAGATTGTGACTAGGAAGGCCAGGAAGAAAATGAAGAGAGTGTTATAAAAGATTCATACAGAGAAACTGACTCAGAGAGGAGATCTGGGAAGGCCTCTCTGAGGAGGTGATATTGAAACTGAAAGATACAATGGGCTAACTAGGAGAGGAGCTGGGAATTGTGTCCAAAGAGGGAGGCCAGCCAGTGCAAAGGCACTGAGGCACTCTCTAGGAATTGATAGCAGAAGCACAGTAAATGTGGAGGACAGTGAAAAAAGAGGGGTTCAGAGAGACAGGCAGGAGCCTGGCCCGGAAGGCTGTGTACCCCATGGATTTTATCCTAAACTCAATGGGAAATCATGGAAGGCTTTCAAGTAGGAGTGACATGATCCAATTTAAACTCTCAAAAATCACTCTGGCTGCCAGGTGGAAATTGGAGAGGAGCAACAGTGAAAGCAAGAAGTTTTAGGAGGTGAATGTCTATCCAGGCTTGAACCAAGAGGTGTCAGCAAAGATGGAAAGACATGGATGGATGCAAAAATATTTTATTATAAAATAAATGCTAATTGCTGCTCACCTTTTCATCACTGAGCTGTGCCTATCTTATCTCAGACTCAGTTTCCAGGTCTAACAGAATGGACTTCACTGTTACACTGGGAACATGAGACAGTGACCCCCAGACATCTTTAGCTGACCCCCTGTCCAATTGCTTCCTAAGCTGAGTTGGGGGGTCAGGCTGGCCCACTGCCCTGTCAAAAGCTGTAGGTTAACTGGCAGATCTTGGGACTCTGGACACTGACCCCAGGACCAGAGAACAGCTAGCTCTCTCTCCTCCTGTCTGCTGTGTTAGGTCTATGAGGGTAGAAGAAATGGTCAGCCAAGGTCCCTGACTTCAAGGTGGGGTTTTCTGGGGAGCAGGTCACTCTGGAGATCTCAGGAGAACAAACTGGGGATTATCCTGTTGTGTTTCTTTAAGCATTTGTTGTTGAAATGGAAGTTACAATCCAAGCTAATTTGAATAACAGAATCATAGGAAAAACACCCTCTAACCACGAAAATGAATATTCAACATTCCCACCTTATCTTCTCTGCTTTGTAGGGCTGTTTCTCAGCTGCATATTAAACGGCCCCTTCATGTGAAGCTGGCAGAGTGGTGGTTTTGCAAGACAGAATGCTGCTGGGCTAAGGTGCTCAATTCAGAACATAAGTCATTCTAGGCCCCCAGAACTTGAAGGATCTTACAGGGACAAGCCTAGTGCCATGGGGAAGGTGGAAGGACTAGGAAAATCTTGGATTAAGACCACGATGGGTGAGAACTGAGTGATCCTGCCCACCTTTCATAAGCCCAGAGGCCAAGCCTGCCCTAACCTAGTGGGGCACATAGGCAGACCTCCAAGAGCACCTGTTATGTGGATATCTCACATGGTAGACCCGCTCAATGGGAGCTGTATGCCTAGAAGTGTCCCTGCACAAATCCCACAAGTTCATTTACATTGAAAACTGCGAGATCACTGGATTCAGTTGGCCCTTGGGAAACACTCAAGGAGACACTGATGTTCTCGGGAATATCTGATCAAGATGGCGGAGCAGGTAAACTTTGTGCTTGCATCCTCTCAGGACCACATCAAAATTACAGCTAAACTACAGAGCAACCATCATTGAGAAACACCCGAAGTCCAGCTGAACAGAAGTCCTGTAACTAAGAACATACAGAAGAAGCCACGTCAAGACTGTGTATATAATTGAAAAATTTAAAAACTTATTTAAAAAAAAAAAGACACTGGTGTTCTCTTTCACCCACTTTTCCAGGCAGACAGCGCTTCCATGTACTCAGCTACATGCACTGATGTACCACATCAGGAGAAGTTCTCTGAACATGACACTAACTGCCCTGTCTCCTTGCCTTTGTATTTGCCGTGCTTTCTTCCCAGAATGCCTTTCCTTCCAATTGGACTCCTGGAAAGTACTTGCTCCATGTCACCTCTGCTTTGCATTTCCCACTCCTACCTGGTTCCCACAGAACAAACACACTGTGCTGCAAATACCTGTTTTCACATCCTCCACCAAACTACATTGTATGTTCTCCAAAGAAATGTCTGTATCTACAGCACTGAGCCAGAGCCCAGCACAGAGCTGAGGCCGATCCAGACTTATAAACGCACACATGAGATATGGGTGGCTTTGGGATGAGACTTGTGGGTGACGTAAAGTAGAAACATAATAAATATGTTGGGTGACAGAATCAGAAATCTCAAAAGGTCTGACTTGCTGGATCAGTGGGCTTAATCCAACAAGAGGACATTTAATATAATAGAAATAAATGTCATGTCTTGCATTTATATTTCAAACCAAGGACCTCAGAATTGGAGCGGGGGTTCCCAAAGGGCCATGTAACATTAGGATTCATTGGTTGCAAGCAACAGAAGCAATGCTTGCTAATGGAGGCAAAAAGGGAATTCAACAGAAGTAATGGGATAGTTTACAGGGTTGAAGGAAAGAGTGTTGAACCAGACTTCAGAAAAGGTGGGAAGCAGACATGACTCCTCTTGGCCAGGGGAAGTGAGGAGAATTTGACTGATAAGCTCACCAACAATGTTCAAGATGGGAGATGGGGTTGCCCAAGGGAAAACAACATGCTATTATGAGACAAATGGAGGATGGGCCCTAAATAGGCAAAAACAAGATCAGACCCGCACAGATGGTGGGTCCAATCCCCTGGTGTTGCAGAAGCTCAAAAAAGGCAAGTGTCTGCCTGCAGTCACACAGGAACAGATAGAGGCTCCTGGCTCCCGATGTGGCATGAACATCAATCAACTGGAGGTAGATTTTGGTATCCGCACGCTTTTTCTTCAAAGAAGCCCTCAGGAACAAGTCTTGTTCTCATCATATTTGGAGGGCTTACCATCACCGTGGACTTCCTACAACAGTCTGCTTCCAGGCCCTAAAACACACGCACACAAAGGCTTACCTAAACCTCTTTCACTGCAACTCTGATGGCCATTGGATCTCAAGTGAGAACTCGCATTGCCAACTTCAGGAAGTGACTGTCATAACTAATTTATTTTCATGTCTACTATGAAGGCCTCCGGGGTGGTATAATCCACAGATACAAGCCTGTTTCACCTCTACTAGAAGGGTTTAAAAAATGAAATTAGACATGTTTTTGAGGCAAAATCTCTCACAGTTAACTCCCTGGTTCGGCACAAATTCTCTTAGCATTCGTGACCAAAGGAGACTCCTCCAAACCATTTCCTGTCATCTCCTCTGAGCTGTCAACTTTGATTATTCCTTTCCTGGTGCTATGCCTTGTCTTATACTAAAGGAATAATAAATACCGCCTTCCCCCTTTCTGAATCTAGGGCTCTGGCACTTTTTATTTCCTGCTTTACGCAAAACTTTTCAGAAAAAGTGCGAAGGCGATGACAGCAGCTTCAATAAATCACTAGGGAAGGAGATTGAGACTATTTGTAGGCAGTGACCCAGAAACTGGCTTCTTTGTCCAACATTTGGTGAGGCCTACTGTGTGGCAGGCCTTCCCCTGTCCCTGCCCTGGGTCACTGCACTGGGTCATAAGCAGTCAGGTCTTGCACCCATCGGCCCACCAGAACTGCCCTCTACGGTCCCCCAACCCAAAAGAGGGTTGAATGGTCTCTTTTCAACCCTCATCCTGATTAATCAATCTCTCAACATTTTTCCACCTTTTCCTTATGTGTCTTCTTCACCACCAGCTGCATGTGTGGAGACTTTCTTTGATTACCACTGACCTCAGTATCCAGAACAGTGCCTGACACATAATAGGCACTCAATAAATAGCTGCTTAATAAATGGATGGATGGATGAATGAATGCATGAATGAACAAACGAATCCCTCATTTCCTTGAAACTCTTTGGATCCCAGTACACCAGCCTCTCTGAATTCCAGCACAGTGCCTGGCACATAGTCAGTGCTTTAAAATTTGTGATGTGTTCGAATTAAATTCTCCTCCCACCCCACTCATTGCTTCTTGCCCTGGTCCCTCACAGAACGTCATTCTCTCCCTCTTCTCTTTTGCCCCTCGTTAAATGTTTGCATCCCTTAGGGTTCTGTCCTCGTTCCTCTACTCTTCCCACTCTACAGAGAGAATGCTCCATGAGTGATCTCATCCACTCCCACACTTTCAACTTCCATCCCACACTGATGCTTGAAGCCAAAAGTGGGGGGAAAAACAAGGAGAAAAGTAAAATTGTCAAGTTGGAAGTCCTTAGACACCTCAAAGCTTGGCAAGTTGAAGAGGTGGCAGAATAATAGATTGAAATTTTAATTTACATTTTGTTTTCCCTGATGTAGGAGAATTGGAGAACTATGTATATTTTATCTCTGTAATTCCTTACCAATTCTAAGAAAATACCCAGGACTTCTTGCCTCAGGGACGTTGGCATTGGCGAGGCTGAAATCAAAAGTAGCCTGAAGCTTGGCACTTGCCTTTGAAAACATAAGCTCAGTGAGAAGATGACTCTAGGTCAGTGTTTCTCAACCTCAGCACTGTTGACAGTTTGGGGTTGAATTCTTTGTTGTGAGGGGCTTTCCTGGGCGTTGTGGGATGTTTAGCAGCAGCCCTTGCCTGCAGATGCCAATAACACTACCCACCCCTGCCCCCACAAGTTATATGACAACCAAATGTCTCCAGACATTGCCAAACATCACCTGGGGGGCACACTTGTTCCTGATTGAGAATTGCTGTTATAGATTATGGGGAAAAAAGATGGAGGAAGAGCCCTGTGGAAATTGCCAAACTTGGATAGCTTTCCCTAGAGTTGGGAACGGGGGATGTTTCAAGGTTCCAGGAGTCATAGGAAATCTTTGCCTCCTTTCTGTTGTGCAATAAACCACAATCAGTAAAAGCCATAGCATCCTCCTGGCATAGCATTGCCCCCAGGTCTTCCAAGGCGATATTAGCGTGCAGGGGAAGGGAATTTTGGAGTCCCCAAAGGCATTTGCGGTGCTATTTCCTCAGTCCCACCCTGTCCCAGATGCGTGCTTACATGCTTCCCCATCTTCCCCTACCTGGGTTCATGTACCAGTCAGTGCTCCTTTCCTCCCTCTGTGTCCCAGCTGCTCTTGGCTGCCCCCTTGCTAGCAGGAGGCCCGACTGCAGCCAGACGTCCTCAAATCAAATCTGTGCCAAGTTAGGTAATTAACATTAGGATAACTTTTGACAAACTGCCTGAAACACTCCCTAAATCACCTACATGGCTTTAGTCCTGCAAGACTGAATCTTTGGCAAACACTGACATCTTTGCTGGATCTCTGCTTGCTCCTTATCAGAAAGTTGTACTCTACTGAGTGGAAGAGAATGAATACTGTTCAGTGAGTGATATTTCAACTCCACCACCTCAGGATGATCCAGTACTTTACAGAATCTCCTGCTCCATTGAGTCCTCGTGAGCAAGTGACATTGGACAAGTACATCAGTGCCTCCCACCTCCATCACTCATATGTGTTGCCCGGATCCCGCCCACTGGTAAGCAATGGCGACCTGCCTTGCTGGGTACCAGGAGCCCCACCAGCGCTCCCACCAGCAGATAGAAGATGCAAGTAGTTGTGCAACTCCGAGTTTGACCTGTGCCAGGCCCCCAGGGGACCAGTGAGCTGCACTCTCCCCCCAGGTCCCGGGCAGTGGGGCACCTGTCTTGAGTTCCTGCCTGGTGGACTCTACTCCCGTCTTCACAGCTTCTTCTTCACTTACGTATCGAAATTCTTGATGATAGGAAGAACCCTGGCTCTGTACTCTATGTTTGCTGTGGCCAAACCCCAAATCAGAGCACTTAGAAGTCTCTGCTGATCACGTCAACCTGCTCTCTCTCTGGCCCAGGGGTTATGACTCCTGCAGGGCAAGCCCCCAAGGGAGTATTTCCTCAGCACTGTTCAAGTTTCCTCCCCTGTTCCTACACTCTCCAAACCCCAGCCCCCAACAGAGAGATCCTAGATTCCCAGGATAGACATGACACAGATGGCGGATTGGCAATGTAACCCCATGGGTTTAGAAATAGTCCACTGTCTGTGCTAATTAATGGGTTAGTGTCAACCTGGAGAACAGTTTAAAGACTTCTGTTAATGTCTGCTTTTAATGTCCTAAACCCACACAAAGTTTTTTGGGGCAGTCTGTGTGCTGGGCGCTCTGCACAGCACTTACACAGATTCCATCTCTCTATGACCTGGATAAAAGCCTCCAGAGCTGATAGAGCAGGAGGCTGGGAGCCAGAGTCAGACACAAAAAGAACTCACTGGCTGGAGCAACCAGAGAAGATGGAATGCACTGGGGACCCACTGTGGGCCCTGGACTTCCAGCAACGCAGTGAACAGAGCTGACCCCAAAAGGGCCTGTCACCTTCCACAGGCACATAGAAAGGCTAAGGAAAATGCAACATAAAGATTATGAATATGTAGTCAAGCTTAAAGAAAGAACTGGAATTCCCAGGAGTCAAAGGAGACAAGAGACCTCAAAGCAGGAAGGAGAAAGAGATACTATAGTGGTCCACAGGGGTCTTGGACTTAATAACTTAGGGGCTGGGATTTTAACAGTCACAGAGCAAGTGGTCTCCAGACTGTGTAGGGTGAGAGTACAGAGCTCTCATAAAGGGTCAAGAGAAACTTTTTCCATGAGCCCAATAAAGCATCAGGCAAACAGTTAGGGCTGTGGATGGAAACAAATTTTAAATAGTCTGCAAGATTCAAAATCCCAGGTGACTGTCATGTGTACATCTGGTTTATATTCCGTAGGTGGTACAGAAGCCCCAAGCACTCTCTCGCTCTCTCTCTCTTTCTCTACACACACACACACACACACACACACACACACACACACATACACACACACGGATGATTTGAACCATTAAGGACATTCCATGACCCAGGAAACAACCTAAATACATGTATCCATCAACAGGAGAACTAATAAATTATAGTGTCTTCACACAATGGAAAAGTATTATGCAGCATTTAAAAATGAATGATCTATAACCATATGAATAAGTTTTTTAAAAAAAATATAATTTTGAGCAAAAGAAAGAAATTGCAGAAGGATTATGCCTGGTTTTTTTTAATATATATAAAATTTATAAACACCTTGTCTAGTTCCCAATTCCCCCTTTCTCCCTCCACAAAATAGCTATTGGTATTTTTATTAGGATCATGTTAAGCTTAAACATTAACTTAGAAAAAAATTAAAGTTTTCCTATCCAAGAATATAGACAGACTTCCCATTTGTCCAAGATTATTTCGGTATCCTTCAGAGAAGTTTAAAGGGTTTGTTTGTTTATTTTATTCATATATGCCTTGGACATTTCTTGTTAAATTTATTACTAGATATTTTATCATTTTGTTGATATTGTAAATAGCTCATTTTCTTCCAATATATCCTTTAACTGTTGTTTATATACATAAAAGTTAATGATTTCTGTGTATTTGTCTTGTACGCTGCTATTTTATTGAATTTTCTTATTGTTGACAGTAGTTTTAAAGTGTATCTTTCTAGGTTTTCCAAATATACAGTAATATCATCTGATAACTATAATTTTATTTTCCCTCTTACAACTTTCATACTTCTAATTTTTTCCTTTTATCTAATTTTATTAACTGCAGCCTTCAGAACAATATTAAATAATAGTACTGAAAATGGGAAGTCCTCTCTTGTTCCTGATTTTAGTATGAAATCTTCCAGCATTTTACCATTGCGAATGATGCTGGTTTTTTGAGCTGAGATAGATTTTTTTTCATCTTAAGGAAATATCCATCTATTCTTTATTTATTGAGAGCTTTTTTTAAGTCAAAAATTGATCATTCCTTTTCATAGATGAATCATTTCAATATAATGAATCGTTTCAATTGGTATTTATTTATTTATTTAAATTTATTGGGGTGACAATGGTTAGTAAAATTACATAGGTTTCAAGTGTACAGTTCTGTAATACATCATCTATATATCATAGTGTGTGTTCACCACCCAGAGTCAGTTTTCCTTCCATTACCATATTCAATTAGTTTCTTAAGGTTAAACCATCCCTGCATTCCTAGAGTAAATTCCACTTGGATATAATTTATAATACTTTTAAGTGCTGCTAATTCTGCTTGCTAATGCTTTATTTAGGATTTTAAAATTGATAGTTATAACTAAAATTAATCTGGCATTTCCTTGGTGTTCAATCTTTACTGGGATTTGGTACCTATGTATTGCTTAATTCATTTAAACAATCTGGAATTTTTCCCTTTCTTTTCAATTATTAGAACAGAATAATTACTATTGGAATTATTTGTTTTTAAAGCAGATAAAATTCTTCTGTAAAACCATTGGCTTAATTCATTTTGGGGTACAGTTATTTGACAAACTTCTTCCATTTTTTTGTGGATATCAGTATGTTTAAAATGTTTTTATGTCTTTGGTAATTATTTTGGCAAACTACATTTTCTTAGAAAATTTCAGTCACTCTGGTTTTCAAATTTGTTTTTACAAGTGGAGCAAAAAGGTTTTTGATTAATTTTGTCTCTGTGCTAATTTCTCTTTATTGTTTCTTATTCTGTGTTTATTTGCTTTTCAAATTTTTTCTTTATTAGAGCTATAAATTTATCTGTCTTACTGTTGGCTTTTACACCTTTTTTTTGGGGGGGGTTATTTATTCTACTATGATTTCTTTTATAATTTATTAAATTATTCTTTCATGTTACTTTATTACCTTTTCCTTCTGCCTTCCTCAGGTTTATTTCGTTATTCTTTTTCCAACTTCCTGGGTTGGATGCTTTGTTTACATTCTCGTTTACTGAACTGAAGGTGGAACATTGAAAGCTATGCATTTTCCTCTGGCACTTCTCACCTGTTCCCACTGCCCGTCACAGCAGAGGCTTTTTGTTTTCTGATTGTGTTATTTTCTACCCTTGTTGAATTCTGATCTGAAAACAATGTATGTCATATTTTTATTTGAGGGGGAGATATACTGAGGTTGAATTTGTAGTCTTACATATGGGCAATTTTGGGAAATGTCCCATCAGTACTTAAAGGAAAAACTGTAGCAGAAGAGTTCTCCCTCTGTCATATATATAAGTCATACTTTGCTAATTATATTATTCTGTCTTATTTATTCATATTTATTTTTTATCCATTTAATCTGTCAAACAGAATAAAAGTAAAATCTTCTACAAGGAGTGTATTTCTTTTTCTCCTCATATTTCTCATAAGTTTTGTTGTTTTGCATGTGGCTGCTCCTTTATTTGGTACAAAGAGAGTTCATAACCACATTGTTTTCACTGCCACTAAGTATATGACATTTGTATAATATTATTAGCATATACATAAACATATATTGTATCATTAGATTTAGAAAGTTCTCTTCTTTGTGTCATTTAGTGACTTTTATCCTAAATTCTACTTTATCTAATATTCAGATGGCAATCCCAGCACCCAGGCTTTACCATTCATTTACTAGGGCTGTAGTAACAAAGTACCACAAACTAGGTGGCTTAAAACAACAGAAATGTATTGTCTCACAGCTCTGGAGGCAGGAAGTCTGAAATCAAGGTGCTGACAGGGCCGTGCTCCCTCTGATTGTTCCAGGGGAGAATGCTTCCTTGCCTTTTCTAGCCTCTGGTATTTGCCAGCATTCCTTGGCTTCCCTTGGCTGTGGATGCATCATTACGGTCAAGTGGTCCTCTTCTCCCTGTGTGTATTCACATCATCTTCCCTCTGTGAGCGTTTGTCTCTGTGTCCAAGTTCCCCTTTTTATAAGGACACCGGTTATACTGGATTAGGGCCCACCCAAATGACCATCATTCAGAAAATGTTTGAGATGTTGCAGCAATGAGTCCTCTCATTGCTGAGATTTCTCTGTTCAGTTGTTTGTCTCCTCTTCCTTCGTTGAGAGCCAGTTTGGTTTCAGTTGGCTTTGGCAGCCCTTTCACGTCAATTAGAATCTGGGGACTAAACTTGTCTTCTAGTTTCATTAAAAATGAAGTTTACACACTTTTTCATTGTATTGTTTTGCAATGCTTTCCAGGAGGAGAAGGGGAAAATGCTGTTTTACACAGTCATATATCAGAAGTGTTTACCAATTTCTAAAGGATAGTGATCAATTCAATTGCTCTTAAAAGAGTGTTCGATCAAATCAAATGTTTCTGTGAATTCAGCTCATGGGTTGTCAGTGTAGGACTTCTTCATTAGGGCATAGTAGTCAAGCACAAAGCATGGAAAGAGCCAGGCCCAAGGTAGTGGGTTGAATGGTTCCCCCGCCTCAACCCTCATCACCAAAACAAACAAACAAAAAAAGACATGTCCACTGGGAACCTCTGAATGTGACCCAAGTTGGAAAATGGGTCTTTGCAGATGTAATTAAGTTAAGAATCTAGAGATGAGATCATCCTGGATTATCCGAGCAGGCCCCAAATTCAGTGATAAATATCCTTAAAAGAAGAAGAGGACACCCATAGAAGAAAAGACCATGAGAAGACAGAGGGACAGATTGAAGTGATGCATCTACCATCCCAGGAGCGTTGTCACTCACCGGAAGCTGGAAAAGGAAAGGAATGGCTTCTCTCCTAGACTCTCTAGAAGGAGCCAATCCTGCCAACACCTTGATCTCAGAGTTCTGGTTTTCCAAACTGTAAAATACATTTCTGTTGTTTCAAATCACCCAGTTTATGGTCATTTGTTACAGCAGCCACAGAAAACCAATACACCCAGTTTGAATCCTGCCTCCACCAGTTTCAAGGCATGTGACCTTGAGCAAACCTCTGGGATGCAGTGAAAGGAATTGAGCTGGAAGACAGCGTGACTGGACTCAAATCTTTGCATGGTTGTTGTAGGACAGCAGTTGTACCTACATTGTGTGTGGTCACAGAGGACAGGGCCAAGATTAGGGAGCAAGTTTGGGCCTCCCTCATCTTTACTCTAATCAAGGTAAAGGAAAGACTTTGTAAGAGTCACGGTAATCCAGGCATGGACAGGTGCCCAGCTTGAGTGATTGCAGGGGCCCGTCACTGGAGGTGTGTGAGGAGAGGGGAGGACCACTTACAGTGTGAATATTAAGAACATCAGGCTAGAGTCTGGAAGACCTTACCCCTCCTGCTTACTGCTGGTGACCTTTGGTAAATTACGCAAAGTTCCTGGGCCTGCAGAATCTCATCTATAACTTAGGGATCATAATAGCACTGAGAGTTGTGAAGTTTACATGAGAATTACAATCATAAGAGCACTGACTGTGTGCCAGGCTCCATGCTAAGCACCTTTACTTGTGTTAACTGTTCAGATGCTTAGTGTAGTGACTAAGTGATTGATAAATGGCACCTATTAGGATTTCGTTGCGGTAGAATGTTCTTGACCTGGAGGGATCTTGTTGATTAAATGTAGGGAATCCACAAATCTCTTGAAGGTATGTTCACAAGTTAGTGTGTATGTGTGCTTTTTTGGAGCATGCATCCACAACTATCTTCCGAGTCTCAAAGGGAGCAGGGACCAGAAAAGCATAGAATACCTGCTGTAGAGGGATCTGCGTTCTGTGGCCTGAGAAATCCCTTCCAGCCTGGAACAGAATAAGAGGAAGCAAAGGCTGCTGCAGTCAAATGTGTGTCCAAGACAAAAAGAGCCTGGTGTTCTATCCGACATGGGGAACCTGCTGCCTCCCACTAGATTCTCCTCCCACTCCCTCCCGCCTGGCAGCTATAGGCAAATTTTGGTGGGGGGAAGCAGCAAGAGAAGAAAAAAGAAATTTGCAATTTTGATGCACAAAGGGCAATTTCTACAGACAATTTTTGGTGCCCGTAAACGCCCACCACCTCCGGCGGCTCCACCTGAAACCCAAGGAGCATCATTTTCCATTCTCGTCTACGAGATAATAAGTTGGAGAGAAGCTTCATATTTCAAATCAAAACTATTTTCCAACTAGAGGAAAGTGGAAACTTTTCAGGCAAATTTCATATGCAATAACACAATTTCCTCCTGTTCCACTTCTTTTTCCACCTAATACATGATAAATATTCAAGATCTCCTTGAGGAAGCAGGAACGGAGAGCGGGAGGTGGGACCGTCACAGCTGCGGGGTGGAGGCAGCCAGCGGGGCGTACAGAGGTCTTGTCCTTTGAAGCCTGTCGGACACCTGCCTCCGCTACTGGCCACCCTACCCGTCCCTGGGAGAGCCCTCACTCCCATAAGAACTAGCCCTGGCAGCGCTGGAGATCACTGAAAAGTATGCATTACCCTAATGGCTGTTCCCAGTATTCTTCTTAGGTAAAAACCATGTTCATTGGGAAACTGCCTTGAAGAGATACTTGGGACAGAAGGTGAGACCCAGCACAGACATTATTAGGATGTTCAGTGATGTGAAGTCTTCCTCTTTCACGGGTCAGAGGTCAGGGGACAAGAATAAAGAGACACAATGACCCTCACCAAGGGGGACCAGTGGGCTCTAGCAACATGGTAGAAAGCTGATGGCTGAAGAGAGGTGGCCTGTGGTTGGGAGCACAGAGAGCACCCCTTCTGCCAAGGGTAACGTAACTAGCTCCCCTCTATTGAGCACTGCCCGGTACTGAGCTAATGCTCTCCCTGCATTATCACAGTTAAGCCTCACAAAATCACTATAAGATAGGAACTATTATTATTCCTATTATACAGGCACAGAAACCAAATTCAGGGAGCTTAAGGAAGTTGCCTGAGGTCATGCTGCCAGCACGAGATGCCACTACGCACCCACTAAAACGATACGATTAAAAAGACTCACCACACCAAGCGTTGCCAAGGATGTGGAGTAACTACCACTCTCCTACGCGGCTCGTGAAAGTGTAAAATGCACGACCGCTTTGCAAAACTGGCAGTTTCTAAATAAATGTCAACATACATGTATCCTATGGCCCAAAAGTCCACCCCTAGGTTTTCACCCAAGAGAAATGAGTACATGTGTCTATCCACAACACAGCAGCTTTGTTTATAAGAGCCCCAAACTAGAAAACTCCAATGTCATCAACAGGTAAATGCATAATTATCTTGGGTATACAGTACAAGGGAAAACAGCTCAGCAACAAAAAGGAACAAAATACTAATATACACAATGTAGATGAATCTCAAAACCAATATGCTGAGTAAAGAAGCCAGACACGAGAGTGAATACTGTGTGATGACAGAGACAGAAAGCGGATTAGTGGCTGCCCAGGGCTGAGGTGGGCTGGTACTAACGGCCCAGAGGAACACGGGTGATAGAAATGTTCTGTATCTTGACTAAGGTGGTAGTTACATGGGAGTAGACATTTGTCAGAACCCAACAAATGAACACTTATAATGGGTGAATTTTATTGCGTACAAATTGTATTTCAGTAAGGTTGCTTTAAATATTAATGCAATCCGAAGTGCTTATCAGGCCTATAGGACCCCACCCTCCTTTTCCCTCTCACCTCTCCCACCTGTCTCCCCCTGCCCTCCATCCTGGCCACACCAGCCAGCTTCCCTGATAGTCTTCACATCGTCCACACATTCCCATCTCTAGGGCTTTGCCCTTGCTGTCGTCCCCTGCACATGTCCGCATGACTCACTCCATCACCTCCTTCAGAGCTCTGTTCAAAAGGTACCTCCCAGAGTGGCTTCTCTGACCCCAGCCCTCACATAAAGTAACACCCACCTCATAATTCCCCAGCCTCTGCCCTCTTCCTTTTCCATAGCAATCGTGACACCTTATACTTCTATTGGTTTGCGGTCTGTCTCCCCTAGGAGCCCCAAGAGCAGTGGGACTCCGTCGTAATTGACAGTACGTTGAGGCCTGGAGCAGAGCCTGGTGTGTAGGAGATAATCATTCCTCGTTGAATGAATGAATGAAGCCCTCTGTCAAGCATTCTTTCCCTTCTCCTTACTGTTTTTCCCCTAAAAAGGGGGGGGGGGAATCCTTTAATATCAAAAAGATCTCTCTCAGAGATGTACCTACTCTACCACAAAACGGTCTTTCATTCTGAAAATTAATAACAATAATAGAATATTTACTTCTCAGTTTCATTATCTGCCTTTGAGTATTTCACCAGCTCTCTCTATTATGCCTAAGAACATTGAATGGATATTTGTCCTATATTTGTATAACTAAAACCCCCTAAAACAAAGAACCATTTTTCCAATGTGACGTCTGTCTTTAACACCAGAGACTGGTAGACAGTTAAATCTGCCAGCGACTTTTAAAAACCGCAGAATCTCTCAACAATATTTTTGTTCTGCCTCACTGATCACCCTTTTAAATGTATATTTATTTATTTACATAATTGGGATTATACAGCATGATGACACACAGTTCATTATCCTGTATTTCTCTTTTAACATTAGAGAGTATTTTCCACGTCATTAACAATTCCTGGAAAGTATAATTGTTAATGGCTACAGAATGTTACATCATACAGATGTACCATAGTTTATTTAATCACTCTCTTACTATGGAATATTTAGTTCGTCTCCTTTTTTAAAAAAATTTCAATTATAAATAATGAATGTCATGGTGTATAAATTTTTGCCTGAATTTCTGAGTATTTCCTAGAGGCAGAATCCCAGCCCCAAAGTGTGTGTGTGTGTGTGTGTGTGTGTGTGTGTGTGTGTGTGTGTTTTAAGGTTTTTAATACATAGTCCCAACTTGTTTTTGAGAAGAGAGATGCCAATTTAAATGACCAACAACAGAATATGAGAGTGCTGTGTCACTTCGTCCTTGCTGGCACACTGGGCATTACCAGTTCTTAAGTCTTTGCTGATTTGGTAGATAAGAAACGCTATTTTGTCTTAATTTATATTTCTCTGATGACTAGTAAAGTGGAACATCTTTCCGCATGTTTATTGACTATTTGTATTTCATCTTCTGTGAATTGTTTATGTTATTTTCCCATTTTATAATAGAAGTGTTAGTGTTATCTTAATGAATTGTCAGAGCTCTCTGTATATAACAGGGATATTAACTCTTATAGTAATCCTTGTTGAAAATCTTTGTTTGCAGTTTGATTGCCTTTAATTGTGTTTATGTTGCTTCTTGAAATATATAAATCTTTCTACTGTTGCTTATGTCGTTCCCTGATTAGGAGTTTAGGAAGTCCCCTGGTACCCCAGGATGAGTACCAGGAGCATTGCATAGCTTATCTCCTCCCACCCCCACTTTGTTATTTTTTATTATGTAAAAGTCCACACATATATAAGGGAAGAGAAAATACATTGATTCTGGGATTTGCTTCAAGGTAGTTTGCAGGGGCCAGAAGAGCTCATAGGTCCAATGAGAGTGGCCATGAGCCAATCGTCATTGTAGTTAGAAGTTCTCTCTACTTTTGTAAGATAATGTGATCTGATTGACACATTAGGGGGCCAAAGGGCAGCCCTTTCCTGACCCCTTTCCTGTGATAGGCACTGTCCTGGAAGCCTCTCATCACCCCCGTTGAATCCTACAACCACCCTTGGAGGAAGGAATCACTAGTCCCATTTTATAGATGAGGACATTGAGATTCAAATGGATGAATTACCCAAGGTCACATCATGGGGAAATGTTGAACCTGGATCTGAACTCAGATCATCCTGACCCAAGTTTCATGTTCCTTCCACTAGAACTATCTCCTTTGGAGCAGGGAATTAAATGGAAGAGAAGGTGGGCTTCTCTCATACAGCACGACTTACTCCCAGGCTCCTCCTCGGCACACTCCCAGGAGAAGGGGCTCAGATTATAAATTAATCTGATTTTTTTAAAAAATAAGAAATGTAATATTTCTTGTTCAGTTGACTTTATGGAACCAGATTCAGGCCTGCTACTCATTCATTTCATCAGTCATTATTTCAGCGGTCAGTGTTCAGCACCCACAGTGTGCCAGGTGTGTCTCACTTCCCTCATCGCATCCCTGCCCTGCCCCCACCCCCACTTCCTCTCCACCCCCCTTCTTCCCAAGAGAGACCCCTGAAAGCAAGGCATTCACCCCCAGGCTTGGCAAGGCTTTGGGGTCCAGGCAGTTCTCAGGCTCCAGAGGCCAGATGCTGAGAAGAGAGGAAGGAAAGGAATCCCTAGATGCCTCTGGCAGATATCTAGGCAAGGCCTCTAGGGAAGCTGGCGTCTCCTACTCAGGAAATCCCTGATTATCTGCCAAAGACTGAACGTGAAGCTCTCTGACAATACCAGTGAAGAGGACATGTTTTACACAACGACAGGACTATGTCTCTGGCTAAATTGGTGATGGTGGGAAATTGAGACAAAAAAGCAGGAAATTTAAAGGAGGTAAAGGGGTAGAGGGAGAGAGACGGAGACAGAGAGAGAATAATGCGCACAGAACAGAGAGAGATAGAGAGATAGATACAGAAGCAGAGAGAGTCATATAAACAATCTCAGAGAGACAAAGGTGAGAGGTAGAGAGATAAGAACAGATAAAGACAACCCTACAGACAGGGAGAGATGTTCATGGATCGAGTGAATAGCTATAGAAACAGGAAGGGGTAGCCAACACCCCCCAAAAAAGAAAGAAAAAGATTTGATTTGAGGTCACTTACAATAAAGATCCATGTGCATTAAATGATAAGCATAAAAGTACAAATTCAAAACCAAGCTATTACGGAAGAGGGGAAAAAATAATGATATCCAAGACGTAGCTGTCGTGAACTGCCACTTGAGTGGTCCGCAGTGAACCACTGGGTTTTCGTGCTCTTGTGTGCCACCTCCTCTTGACTCTGGACTGGCCCCATGACCTGTTTTAACCAGTATAATGTGGCGGAAGGGACAGTGTGCCAATTCCAAACTTAGACCTTAAAAAGTCCTGGCAGCTTCTGTTCTTTTGTGTGTGTGCTCAAGAAACCAGCCACAAAGCAAGAAGCCTGAGGAGACTGAGGCCAGCTTGCTGCTGTGAGGATGCTGAGCTCACCAGGTGCTGAAATCACCACCTGGAGAGGCCATCGAGCAACAGAGGCACTCAGACCACAGTGAGACCCAAGGCCCCAGACGATACAACCCACATCAAGCTGTGCCAGCCAGCCCTCAGTGAAGCCACATGGAGCAGAGACGAGCCCTCCACACCAGGCTCTGCTCACATTGCAGCATCACGAGCGAATACTGAAATGGTTGTGTTTTAAGTCACTACGTTTTTCGTAGTTCACTATGCAGCAATAGGTAACTGCGACACTGGCTTACTATAATAACAGAAAGTAAATCCAATGGATTCCCTCGTTTTCTTTGACTGGTGGATGATGTGGGAGACGTGGCGCATCTCTTTTCTCTGAATACTCACAAATGATACTCAGCTCCTTAATGGTGAAATCACCAAGGACAAACTCAAAAGCATATGGTCACACACACACACACACACACACACACACACACACACCTGCCAGAGGATGGTAATGACGCTGCTGCTGCTGAGCACGGAGTGATTGATGGGGGGTAAAGACAATGAGCACTTCTTGTTTTATTAGCACTTAGCATACGCCAGTGTGTCCCATATTATACATGAGAAGACTGAGGCTCGGGGATGTGAATGACTGCCCAGGGTCTTACACCTGATACTTGTCAGGGCCATGATTTGAGCCCAGACCCCCCATTAGGGCTGTTAGTGTTCAACTACACCAAGCAGAATAAACAAACCCCTATTTAGGAGCTGTGAATTCAGAGTCACCTTCTGTGTCTCAAAGACTCAGAAGCTGACACGCTCACCAGACCTTCTTGTCCGGGGAAAGGGGGAAAGGACAGGCGGTGCTCTCACCCTCTCAGGGTGAGCTGCTTCTTTGGTGGTTGGGACCCTTTATCCAGACCAGATCCCCAGGCAAGGCTCCAGATCAGGGCCACCCCAACCCCAGCCCTGTGCATTTGTCAGATGGGCCAGCACACCCACTCCTGGAGGAGGGGCTTGACTTTGCAAGGCCTGGAGGAGGAATCGCTTGACTCTGAAATTGGTTCCAGGAACACTTTTGCTCCCATTATTATACTGCCTCCCCTGACACCCCCTCCCCCAGCACTTTTTTTTTTTTTTTTACACTAAACTTTCTCTGAATTCACCTGATTTTTCCCATCTCCTTTACATTCTTTATAGCAATGGAGAAATAATCACCGCTTCTCCAGCAGGGTGATGGGAGTGTGCAATATTAACTGTAAATCAGGCAGAAATTGGTGGAAGGGGAAGGGTTTGATGAGGTGCAGAGACATTATATCATTTTAAAGCACTTTTCTGGTCTCCGGTAATCCCCATGTAAATGAAAAGGAGGCAACGTGCCTTTCTCGCCGAGGCTGCCGATAGGAATGCAGAGAAAATGTTCCTGGAAGGGAGGACACAGGGCCGAGAAGGTTGCCTGGGGCCTGACAGAGGAGGCGGAAATCCCCGGGGCTGTGCCCCCAACCCGTGCAAACCAGAGCTGAGCATACATCTCGGGCTTAAATAATCCTGGAAGTGCTGTGATTTCTTGGAAGATGAGGACTCGGCTTCTGAGTGGGGAGGACAGGCTATGCGCCAACAGGCGGCAGACCTGTGTCAAACCACCCTGTGGCCCAGTGGACTCAACCAGGAGTGGCACTGCCCCCAAGGGGGCGTCTGGAATGTATGGGGACTTTGGGGACTTTGTCAGTGGTCGCAATGACTGGGAGGCACTACAGAACTTGGCAGAAGTCCATGATGCTAAACATCTTAAAATGCATGGAACGCTCCCACATAATGAAGAATGGTCCCTCCTAAAATGCCACTAGCCCCCCATGTCCCGTGCCGTCCTCATACAAAGAACATGGTTTTCCTAAAAAATGAACACCTATCAAGACCCATCTCTGCAGGGGCCATCAATTAGTCTAGGCTTACTGACTGCTGGTTTAACTGAATTCAACTAACTGCATGTCACCCAATCTAAGATGTCACTGATTATAAAGGAAATCATTGTTTTATATACTACTAAGAAAGGAAACCACACTGTGACCCAGTGCTTTCTCATCACTTAGATTTTTACTTTATACTTATTTAAAATGTTCTTTCATACTTATTTAATCATTATTATATATCAAGAAATATTATAAGTACAAAGGATATTATATGTGCAATGAATTGCTGACAGTATCCTAACCTTCCTACTCAGGGTCCAACTCTTTTGGATCATGTTTCAAGTCAGAGTCATCAATATCCATGTTTTCCCACACAGTCTCATCCTAAGACATCAAGAGTGTACATGATGCTGAATTTCTTCAAAAGCGCTCCACCAGCATCTCCGGGATTTTCTTCCAAGCTATTGCTATCCATATTGCATTTGGGATGCCGGCTCTTTCTTGATCTTTTCAGTAGGTGTCAACAGGAGATTTTCAGACAATAAACAAGATATAGGAGTCTCCTTCCTCAAATGGTCGCAGAATATTTTGTTGACTGACCCATCGAGGCGCTGGCTGTTGGTGCCCAGCCAGGCCTCCCAGCATAACCAGGGAGGTTGCACATGTTGAGTGAGTGGTGGTTACATCACCACCACTACTTGAAGAGTGGCAGTTGTAAAACAATAACGTAGGCCCTGACTGTAGAGATGCTAAAATGGGAAGAGGCGGATATTTTAGAATCTATGAAACGTAGTATTAGAAAATCAGTGGGCCTGCATGGATCCATGCCCAGAGCTAGCATGCATACACACTCCCTGGGAAACTTTCTCAGAGACCAGGTCTGCAGACATGCCTGGGGTGCCTGTCTCAGAGCAGGGTGTGTGCTGTAGGGGTGGCAGATTTAGCAAATAAATATACAGGACCTCCAGTTAAATGTGAATTTCATACCAAAACCAAATAATTTTAGTATAACTAAGTTCCAAATATTTTATGGAATATTCTACAAAAAAGAAATTGTTTATCTGAGATTCGAATTTAACTGGGCATCTTATATTTTATCTTATCTGGCAACCCTACTATGGTGCTTATTACAAAGCTAATACGTGCAGATCTGGCCAGGAAGCTGGGCGCAGGCTCGGGTTTTCGCAGGTCTCTGGCTGTTCCACCGGCTCTTCTCTCATGCGTACAAGCCCAGGGCAGGGGTGAGGCAGGGATGAGAAGGCCTGCGTTAAGCCCTCCTGGCTCATTTATAACCAGCCATGAACCACAGTTTGGCTCGTGAACCACTCGTACTGCACTTAGTCAATGAGTTTGGGATAATAGGGAGGATTTAGGCCAGGCCAGGGGCCTGGGGGTGGGGTTAGGAGGGTCACAGCCCAATGCAAAGACAGACAGACCTTCACAACCTGGGGCGAGGCTCCAACAGAGACACTGAAGCCATGCTGCCTGAGGGTCTCAGGGGGTTCCCTGAGCAAGGTATATTTTGGACGATTAGAGAAGTGGAAAGAAGCTTCCAGGCCGAGGGAATGATTTGCACAAAGCAGCATAAATATGAAGGTGCCAGAGATGCTCTAAGAAAAGAGAGAAGTCTGGTGTGCTTGGACTAGGAGGTACATTGGGAAGAAATGTGGAGGGAACCAAGGTGGATTCTGTGATCTTGGACCATTAGGGACCACTCTGAGCCAGATTCCTGACCATCAAACAGACAAGTACTCAGCCTCAGAAGTCCTAGGGCACCAAACAGTACAGTAAAAACCACTTCTGAGGGCACGAGGATTAATGAAGGATTTCAGACATGAGATGCACACCATGAGATCTGTTTTGAAAATAATCACAACAACAGCAATCGTTCTACCACCTGCGGAGTACTTATTACCTGCCGAACACTTTGCTATTGTCAAAAATAATAGTAACAGAAGCTACTGTGTAGGTACCACATATCAGATTACCATGGCATTAGGTGATAAGCACTTACCAGCATCATCTCATTTGGTCTTTACAACATCCCTCTGAGGCTGGTTTTTATTATCCCCATGTCTTAGAGAACAAAACTGACACTCAATGCAACGACCAGATTTGTCCAAAGTCACACAGTCATTGGTGGCCGAGCCAGGGCAGGAATCCAGACTGCTGACATTCAGGCCCAGTTGCCAACTCTCCCTGAGTAACTGAAACTCCTAGAAAGCCACAGAGGTTCCCTTGCATGGCATATTCTGCAGGCTTCCCTGGGAGATGGCAGAAGACGTGGCTCTCCAAGCACAAAGAAAGGCTCAAATCAAAATTCCAAGTGCATCCTAATTTCCATGCGTATTTTCAATGACAAATGAGGCTGCAATTAGAAAGCCCCTAGCCAAAATTCAAGCCACATGCAAACAGGCTGCGGTCAACATCCACACCGGGTCGGCCCGGCTCAGGGAACCAAGTCTCAGTGGGAGGGTCCCTGAACTGGGGGTCCCCGGGGTTTGCAGCCTAAGGGACTAGAGGCAGGCGCCTGATGTCCCTGCCAAGTGCGTGCAATTACAGCAATTCTCTCAGTGCCACAGACTCCCGGGAAAGAGTCATCTGTCGTTCGGTTAAACTGATTAGGAATCACTTTCTCTGTTTCAGAGTCATTCCTGAATCTCAGCAGTGAGCAGAGTTGCTGCACAGACTTCCAAATCAACATGGCTCTTAACTCTTCCAGGATCATCCCAGATGCCCTGGGCAGTCCTGGGAGTTTTTGTTTCTGAGCCCTTCCTCTCTTGCCAGGTTAGTTCCTCGCATATTACCTGGAGGGCGGTAGTGTCCACTCCTTTCAGGTCTCACCTTCGGAAAGTTTGGCAAATGCAGTTCAGGAGCTCCTCCTCAATCCCATTCAGGATGGTGGGTCCCTCCGGAGCTTGGGTGGCCTGGGTAGTGCCAGAAGGCAGCCCATGGGGTGCCCGTGGTTGGTCGGCTCTGAGATGTGGACTCCTGCGGCCCCTGGCCTTGACGGTGTGATGGTTTCTCTATCGCACCCAGCTCCTGGATACCTGTAAGGTGCCCGGCAGCCCTTTTCTGTAAGTTTTTCACCTTTGTTGGCATTATTAGTCTGTTTTTTGTCATATAACAATCTCAAAATCTCAGTGGTTTAGCACAGCACACATTTATTAGGTTGGTGCAAAAGTAATTGCGGTTTTTGCAATTATTTTTAACCTTTTAAACTGCGATTCCTTTTGCACCAACTCATATTTTCAAATCCATGGGTCTACAGGTTGACCTTGGCTAATGTAGAACAAGTTCACGTGGCTCAGTCTGGACTCAGGCTTCAGGTTGGGCTCAGGCCTCCTCTGCATGTCTCATTCTGGGGTCCAGGACACAGGGGCAGTAGCTGCCTGGAGCACGCTTTTTCCATGGCAGGTCACAGGGGCACAAGAAGGTTGAAAAGAAGCAGGGATGGATGCCAGCATCTCAGCTCCAAAGTGGCACAGAGTCCCTATTACCCACGTTTCAAAGGCCAAAGCAAGTCATCCGACCTAGGTCATCACCAATGGAGAAACATACGCCACCCACTGTGGTTGCAGGAAACACAACGTCACATGATGAAGAGTATGGCTGTGAAATTCTAACTCAGAGAGGGCGCAAAGGATCAGAGCAACAAACACAGTATCATTCGAGTTCTGTGGACACCCTGTCCCTAACATGTGCAGCAGGGTAGCCTGGTGCACCTGAGAGGAGTAGTGAGTCTGGACACTAATGGGGACACACATCTGGAGCTACCGTGGGAACAGGGCATGGGGCTGTGGTTCCTTCCAGAAAGTACAGGTGACCCCACTGTAACCCCACTGTGACCCTGTGACCCATAATCACTGAAACAATAAAACAACGGGCGCATCTGGATTCACAGAACCAATGCCTCTTCCCCAAGTATGTTGACTTGTTGTGGAGAACCCGGTGTTCTCGGAGGGGAACTCAGCCCCTCATCTTCCACAGCCACAGCCTCACTGGGCTCAAACAGACCTCATGCAGCTCAGCACCCACAATACTCATAGCCCACCTCACTGCAGGGATCTGACAGACACCCCTGAGTCTTGGCATAGAGACTTGCCACACCAGGCTGGGAAGGGTATATATAGGGTTTCTCATCAGACCCCTGTGTGCACAGATGGGGAAACTGAGGCCCAAGAAAGGAAAGGTACCACGGAGTTAGGAGTTAGTGGCAGGGCTCCGTGTCTCCCACCTTAGTGCTTTCCAACATCTCAGAGAACCCAAGACCTCTTAGCCCCCCCCATCTCTCATGTTATCCCCCCACTGACCTTGTCTCTGTCTGACTTGGGCTCTTCAAGAATCCTGGCAGAATCTGCTGGGCCAACCCATCTGTTTCTATTTGAGAGGAATGGCATTTTCTCAGGGAGGACAAATTGGTGACAGAACGAGGGACAGGAGCTTGGCCATGAAACCCAGGGCCTGTACAAGGCCGGGCTAGGCTGATGGAGAGGTGTCTGGGTTTCAGCATCCAATTAGTACCCTCTGTTCTTAGAGCTGCTGACTGAGACAGCTGCTGAGCAGCTGGAAGGGAGCAGGCTGGCTGGTCAGCTGGTGAATGAGCACTAATTGGGTGTCAAGAACGCCAGGGCCCACTGGCTCCCCTCACCTCCCCACCAAACTCTCGGAGACCACCACAGAGAGCCCAGGGGCGGAAGGCAGCTAATTGGTCCGGCCTGCCCGGCAATCCCTTTCTCCACATTCTGATGCCCTGTCACTCAGCTTCCTTTGTCTTCCATTTCAAGGGCTTGGGGAAAATTGCCCACATCTGCTGAGAAGTTTCCTGTAAACCTTGGGGTAGGAGGGAAGCTCATTTTAAAAGAGGCTCCAAGCAGGGACGTTTTGGCACATTTCCCACAAGTGGTCCCAGTTGTCTTGACTGTGCAGAACTGTAGGGACAGCCCTCCTACACACTCCTTCACACTCTTGCTTGTCCATATTTTTAGACAAGAGTTTTCAAGTCACCCTAAAGCTAATGAAATACTTGTGTTGCCTTCCGCCTGGCAGCGTCACTGCTCATTTGGGAGGGAAGAAAAACTATTAATAATACTTCATTTTCCCCACACTTTAACCAGAAGAAACCACACTTACTTGAGAGGAAGTAGGTGTGGATTTGAATGAGCATGTGGCACAAACACACGGCTGTCTGGTGACCCTTGTTTTAAGTACGCCAGACACAAAATGTTGAACTTAGAGAGAAATAAGGCTGGAATTTCTGTAAGAGGTAGGGCTGAGATTGTATTTTGAGATATGAACACAATCTGTGCTTTTGTCCCCCTTTATTTTCCCAGCTCACTCCTACCCCCCAGGCAAGTCGCCACCACTGTGCTCATTGCTTCAGGGGAGAGGTGCAGGAAGGCAAAAACCAGGAGTAGCCCACAAATCTCTCTGGCTTTTGTGTTCCACTGGGGAAGGGGATTTCTCAGGCCTGGACGAGTGTCCCAAAGCAGGGGAAAAGCTGGCTTCGCTCTCCATCCCTTCTTCAGAAGACCAGATAGAAATCCCATCCCCACCCGCACCCCCAGATCAGGGAAGAGACAAAAGGGAGAAAAGAGAAACTATTCTCACCAACCCCTCTGGGAGGGTCACCCAGGCAGATAGAACTGTGAATAACCCATAAATCATTCTCCACCTCAAGCGTGACTCAGAAGCGACAGAAAGCCATTAGGCCATACAGGAAACCATAAAAGAGGGTGCTACGGGGACCAATGACCAGGGGCAAGAGGCCTGTTCCCTCTTTCTCCCTCCCAATGCTTTGGCTCTGCCGGAGAGCCCAGAATTGCAACTCTTCCCTACGAGCAGTGATCTCTAAGAAAGACTGACGTCAATGTCTACCCCTTAAGCTCTATGAAATGAGGATTCAAAGTCAAAATTCAATTTAGTACTAGAAAAAAATGTTTAAGGTAATACGCCTTACACACATGAATGGGTAGACATGGCATCTGTGGTCTTGAGACATTTTTGTATCACCTTCTCAGAAGCCTTCCTCCATTACCTCACCCTGCCTTCAGTCTCTGTCCTCATGGCCTGTTCTTTCTCCATAGCATTCATCATTATCAAACATTACATTAGATATCTGTGTTTATTTAGTTATTGTCCTTGCTCATGAGGGCAGGGATGTCGTCTGTTTTGTTCACTGTTGTACCTCCAATGCCTAGAAGAGAGCCTAGCACATTGAGCCTAGCAGTCTCAATAAATAGGTGCTGAACGAAGGAGCACATTGTGTGCTCTGTGGTGACCCCTGCTGGCAAAGGAGATATTGCACCCCAACTCTATCAAACATTATCACTGCTGAACCAAAAAGGAGGAGGGAGCACTTTTCCAGGTACTGTGGGTGATAGCATTGGGAAACTCCAGGCATAGGAGAAATTTTTTTCTGGACCTAAGACAAAGACAAGAGGGAGCCTAGAGATGGGTGTAGAAAAGGGGGTGAGAGTGAACCATGAGTTTAGTGAAAAAAGAAAAAAAAGGAAAAGAAGGAAACATGATGGGGGGTTGGGAGGGGAGCCTTTGACTCTGAGTCTAGCCACCAAGCTTCTCATTCTGCAGGGCAGTCACCTTCTTCCAATTTAATTCTCCTTTTCTCCCTCTTTTATTTCAATTTAGTCCCTCAGATTTTCAGGTGGGTAGAGAGAAGGTGAGGAGAGGGTGACAGTAGCAAGAGAAGTATAAGGCCCACTGTAGAGGAGCTTAAAACCAAGCTAAGGAGATAGGACAGAATGAGTTTGTCTTGACCTCCTCTAGCATCTCCAGAGGACTTTGATGCTGCAAAGCACTTTACCATATATTTCTTTAGTGGGTCTCTCCATGACCTGTCCTGGCAGGCGGGATAATCATTCACAAGCCCCATTTTATAGATGAGGAAACTTGAGCTCAGAGAAGAAAATGACTTTTCCAAAGTCCCCACAAAGAATCCTGACAGGGTCAAGATTCACACCTAAGTCTTCTCAATCTTACAGTTTCTGGTGTTCTAGTTCTGTGGTTTAGGTCATGGAGGAGCACCAACTCCCCCTGGGGAGATGAGGGATGCAGCTAGGAAACAGACAGTAGAACTCAACAGAGGAGCAGAATCCGGGGACCTCCAGGAGCCCAGAGGCAGAAGAGCTAACCCCATCTCCTGTAAAAGTTTTGACTGCAGCTATCTTCCCACCAATGCCATCACTTTGTGACTGGAACTTTGATAAAATGGGAACCTTGAGGTTCTCCGGCAGGGGTCAGCAAGCCAGGTCCTCCGCCCCCCCCCCCCCGCCCCCCAGGCATCCACACCCTGGTCTTTGTAAGAGGAAACCTCTGACTGCACCCCTGGGAATGTTTGCCCCATTTCATTATCAAACTGCTTGCAATTATCAAACAGTGCTCCCTGAAGTTGACCTTTAGCTGAGGAACAGCTATATTTAGAGAAAACCAGCCCTTTGTAATTACCCCCACTCAGATTACTTAAAGGTCGGCTGCAGGTGTGACAGTTTGATCTGTGGGAAGGACTGTTTCCAGGATCCCTGGATAATTATTCAAACCAGACAACAATTAGCAAATGTTTTTTGCAAATGAATCCATCCCTGTTGTTCAGCCCCAGAAGGGAGCACAGAAGGCTCACCAGGCCAAAGTAGTCCCCTAGAGACATAATAAGAACAATCTCCTTGTGCACATCTCTTTACAGTTTACAAAGAACTTCCTCTCTCACCCCCCCTTACTCCTTACATCAGCTCTACGTGAGATACACATTCCAATTTTACAGAAGAGGAAACTGAGGCTCAGAGAGGTGGACTTGTCCAGAGTCACATAATTGAATCAAGGCTTAGACAGGGATCTTCTGTCTCCAAATCACTTGCTCTTTCCTAAGAAAATCCCTCATTCAGCAAATATGTGCTGACTGCCTACTTTGAGCCTGGCTTTGTATTGGGCTGCAGAAAGGACAGGAAGACCTTGGCATTGTCTTTGGTGTTTGAAAACTCAGCACATTGGGTTGGGGGTGGGGAGAGACATGAACCATTGTAACCCCAGAGGTAGCAGCATCTGTAGTGAGTGTCCATAAACCTCCCTGCAAGAACAACTTTGGGCAACAGACATTAAAGATCAATCTATTTAAAGAGATTAAGGAGAGTTTTTGTGAAAATCAACCAAAGACAATGGACAAAGGCTCCAGATTGAAAGGGAGAAAGAGCATAAAAATGGAGTCAACGGATATCTTCCATTAGCACATTTAAAATAACTAAATAATGAAATGGCACATGTCATCTGATGCCAGTATGAGGAGGGATTGAGGATGTGAATGACATTCCCTTGAGCATAATTTTCTTAGTTTTAAAGTATTCCCCTGGAGCCCAGAGCTTCTAAAAAACTCATGGAAGAGCAAGTTAGGCACAGAGGGTCTCAAAGCCCCACTTTCCCTTCACTCAGAGAAGCTCCATTTATATCTGTCTTACATTTTGAGCTTCCATTAAAGAAAGGAGTCCATGATTTTAAAAAATGTAAAAACTATTGGTTTATAGACTTAATCGTAGGTATGGTGGTTAAAGACATTTATTAATACAAATTACCATGAGTATCGACTTCACAATTTCTTAAAGTACAAAAAACTAAAAAATAATTGTTGACAATGTCTTTAAACAAACAATTCACGTCAACTGACTGGTCCATCATCAGATTCTAATGAGATGAAATAATGATTAAAAATAAGAATGCCAATATGGATCATTAACATCTGTTTAGAGCTAACTGTATGTTAGGGACTATTCTAAGTACTTCACAGGCATTAACTCATTTGCTTGTCCCCACAACCCCGTGAGGTGGGTATTATGGGTCCTAATATCACCCCCATTTTATAGGTGACATAACTGAGGCACACAGAGTTCACTGGAGGTGATTCAATGAGCTCATGCACTTAGGTTGAGTGACACCCACTGCACAAAGGTGGGTGGGTAGAGCTACAGAGAAACTGAGGCTCAAGTGAAAGAGATGAAGGAGTTCCGGTAGACGTCGTCTTCCCTCTCAGCTGGGGCAGGGAGAAGGAGAAGGCTACCAAATCAGTAGGAACTTGGACTCCTCCCACAGCCAATGGTGGCTTGGCTTGAGCCTGACAACCATGGACTTCTAGGTGGAGATGGGGTGGCTGCTGAATCGCATCCCTATTCAGAGGTTCTGCAGTTTCCAAATGATGTGCATTTGGAGATAGAGGGCCTTTTGAACAACCCAGGTTTTGAGATCCCAAGCTCACAAGGGCACCCAGTAGGCGTGGTGCGGAGGGGGTGACAGTCTTCATTATATCATCAGTTGAAGCTCCACTGGGGAGAAATTAATACCTCATGAAAATGTGCATTTGAGGTTTGCTCATGCTAGGCTTAAGAGAGAAAAAGAGAGAAAGAGAAGGAAAACAAAAAACGGCAAAGTTTTAATAAACTCTTAGTAGAAACTCCACTATAAAGATACTGTGTAACTCATTAGGGAAGATATTTGTCCAACACTTCAGAAGCACTCATTTATCTACAAACAATATTGCTTTTTCCACTTATTATATCAGATATCCATTATTCTATGTATTCATGCAAATCCCCAAAGACCTGCCCTGGCTGCAATCCCTTTCTGTCAGCTGATATTTACTCAGCAACCTCCCCAGCTCAGGCCCTTGGCTACGCTCTGGGGTTGCAGTGGGGAAAGAAAGGCATGGAACACACCATCTAGGTCTGCACTGTCCCATACCATAGCCGCTAGCTAGCCCACGTGGCTATTTTACAGTTAGCTTTTAATTAATTAGCTAAAAGAAAATTAAAAACATAATTCCTCAGTCACACCAGACACATTTCGAGTATTTAACGTGTGGACAGACTTGTGTTCTGTGAACACAGTGCAAAGAACACCCCCACCATCGCAGAAAGTTCCATGGGAAGCCCTGGTCGCTAAAGCAATGCCTGTATGGATTGGGACACAAACGTGTTTTAATTATTAGCTACTCTGTACAGTCATGGTTGCCTATCCTTCTAAATATTTGCTAATTCTGGTTTTTAAATCAATTCACACTGGCTCAGCTCAGGTTAGTACGAATGAGTAGTTCTCGGATACCTCTGGACAACGTGAGTTTGGTAGCAAAGAGATGCTTCAGGAGGACATAATGTATAGACACAACCAGACGGCAGTGTGCAGGGCACCAGCTCACCTTAGTATGTACTATAGTGTTTGTACACACGGACTCACATATACTCACACACATGCTCCTGCTCACTGAGATACACACACATTCATTAACACACACACTCAGACACTCACGCTCTTACACACTTGTGATTTTATGTGCAATCACATCCAGCTCTTACAGACACACACACACACACACACACACACACACACACACACACAGTGTTTTACACAAATGCATCCTGCATTGCTACTGGATTGTCACACATGATTGAGTTGGCTACCGTTAAGTTCTGTGGCTTTTTGCTATCCTGATATAATACAGAAACAGATGGGCCAATCTTTCTTGCATTTTCCAGATTCAAGATAAATGCTCGGGGAGCTCCACAGTAACCCTGTCCTTGGGATCCATCCATTCATTCACTGTTCAGCAAACATTGATTGAGGGACTAGAAATCGACAGAATCACAGAGGAGGCATTGGTAACTGAACCACAAAAATTCCATTGTGAGTAGCAGACAACCCTGGAGAGGGGGAGGGTGTCATATTATAGAATACAGGGTCTGAAGTCCCTACCCTGGGACCAAAAATGCAAATAGTGACCCTATCACCTCCCACCCCCACCTCCCCAAATCCAGCTA
This sequence comes from Rhinolophus sinicus, assembly GCF_057876585.1. NCBI lineage: Eukaryota > Metazoa > Chordata > Mammalia > Chiroptera > Rhinolophidae > Rhinolophus > Rhinolophus sinicus. The sequence goes on from NC_142514.1 coordinate 26,948,593, forward strand.
CAGGGCATGCCTGCAGCAGCCAGCTCAGCGCTCAGGTCCCCCAGGGTCTGCTTTGGGAGCTTCACCCTTCGTCACCCTTCCTGGGGCAGCCTGTGTCTAGTGGCTGAGCGAGGCATGGGTGTGAGGGCTGACCATTTCTGCCAGATATGGACACCTCGATGAACACACTTGTTCCAAAACTCCCCACCAGGTTGGCCATGACCTTGTTGGGTTTGCACCATAGTTTAGCTTCTTCCTCTGCCCAATTTTGCTTAGGTTCCCTCTCCTTCGTAGGTGTTGATATAACATCTTGTTATCAGCATCTGCTTCTAGAGAATGCAACCTGCAACAAGAAGCCTCACCCCTGCACTGTCCATCATAAGTCAGCCATTGTCTGTGCCCACAAAGCTGCCCCTGGATATTTCCAAACCTTTGGAGACCAGGAGGAGGTGGGGAGAGGGTCACCCTCCAAAGCATCTTTGCGTTGCCCAGACTTCACCAAGTCTCCTGGAGTTCCGTTTATTTCTGTGCAGGATTTCTTGCCCAGAATCTTACCAGGTATCTCATAAAAGGAGAGCTCTATCCATTCCTGGCCTTCTCCCACCACCACCCGACGAAAATGCTCAAACCCAGGCCAAATGGGAACAGTACATATCATCCGTTCTAACCTTGTCCCCTGGACCCCCTCCCCTCTCCTGCTCTAAAATAAAAGCTGCCACGCAAATCCATGGTTATGAAGCAGACCCAGGGTGGGGGGAAGCGGGTGGAGAGAATTGGGGGAGGAGCAGGAGTAAGCCCTATTCCACATGTAAAACACCTAGCCCTGAGCCGGGTCCACAGTGAGTGTCCAATAAATGAGAGCTATTATCATTATCATTATCATTATTATTATTAACCACGAAGCTGTCACCAGTAGTCAGTCTGCAGGCCTCGGGAGGCAGTGTGGGCTGCTCCCTACTCCAGATCACTAACCCAGGCTAAGTGGTGGTAATTACGACTTTGAGGAATACCAGTAACAGTGCCAAGTTCCAGAATAGCTAAAGCATTGAGTCGAGAGGCCTCTGGCTCAGCTCAGGGCTACCAGGCTGAGCAGACATTTGCACAGTTGGCCATGTGGCAAGGTGAGGGCAATTCAGGGATACTCTGGAAATACTGTCCCTCCTGGCCCCCAGGAGAGGAGAGAGCCCCTCATGGGCACACAGCGGGGAAGGAGCTTAGTGTCAGCATGTGAAAGGACCACAGGGTTGCAAGCCTGTTGCAGCGACCCCATCCTAGTGGCCTGGGCCCATGGAAGGACCTCTGCATGGGTCCTGCTTCATGGGGAGCCACAGTCTCATTGCAGCCTGGTCAGGCATCACCCCGGGCTGTGCTGCGCTGCCAATTATTTGCCATGAAAGCACCACAGCGGGATGAGGCCTCATGGGACTTGCTCAGGGCTGCCTGCACAGAGTTGCAAGAGGCCCAGATGAACGTGAGGCTTAGGGCCCAAGGAGTTGACGGTTTCCTTTCTGGAAAAGTGATTCTTTTCCCCCACCTCCCTCTTTAAAAATTTGCCCCTGCCTTACCCTGAATAACCAATAGGCAAACAGACAGGCCCAGTGAAGTCTCAGCCATTGAGAGGGTAGCTAAAATTCTGTATTTCCTGCAATTGCCGATGCCTCCCTACCTCTCCCAGCTGCAAGTCCCAGGGGCAGCAGAACACAACAAGGCAGGGCAGGGCCCAGCAGTGAGCTTCGGGTAGCCCAGCACCTGGCCTCTATCTCCTGTCTCTTCAAAGTTCATCAAGTCCCTCTAACTGGGAAGTGAAGGTGGGGATGTCCCCCAAATTCCTCCTGGCCAGGGGCCTGAACTTCTGCAGAATGCTTTGGCTCAGAGTGCGGAGTGAGCCTCCATTTCCTCATGATAAAGCAACGAGGTCTTTTTTGATGGCTTCCATGATCAATTACTTCCCACCAAGTCCACACCCCTTGAGGTCCAGGCACTGAACCATCACACTCTTCCTGCCTCCAAGCTTTTGGCACACGCCATTTCTTCTCCTTGGAAGTTCCTTCTGCCTCGTCCACCTGTGAATGCCCAGTCATTGGTCAATGCCCATCTCAAGAGTCAGTTCCTCTTTGTAACTCTTCTTGACCTCCTTCCCCCACCCTCACCCTATTCCCAATATGCACTGAGCCCCTCCTCAGGGCTCCCACTACACGTTGAGCTTCCTCCTAACTTTGCAATGCACTTGTCTGTCTCCCTGCAAGCTGCTCCACAGTGGGGGTCCCTGACCCTTTCATCTGTGTACCTTTGGCATCTGGCAACTGGAAGGCATAGTGCATATGCATTTCAGTGATGGGACATGAACACAGGTGGAAGGAAAGGACAGCGGAAAGAAGGGGCTCAGAAGAAACTAGAAAAAAGACAGGGAGAGAGAATGAAGAAGAGGGAGAAAGAGTTGGAGAGACGGAGAAATGGGGATAAGAGCAGTCACTCACGGACCTGATCCTTTTATACTTTCTGTGGGAAGCTCCTTGTGCTAATGCTACTCCTGAAGACCTGGGAATGCCTGCCTTGGGAGACATCCAGGTGGCAGTAAAGGGCAAAAGCAGGAACGCCATAAAGGATGCACCTAGAGAAAGTGCTATTGGTGTCAAGTGGCTTGTAAGCCAAACCCCAAGGTAAACCACATGCCACGTTCTAGTGAAAATCCCTGGGTTGAGCTCCACATACTCCTTCTGCTTTATTCTCCATCTTCCAATCTGCCCACCTTTGGCCCTGACCCTGGCCCTTGACCAAGCACTCCTCTGGCCTGCAAGAGGTAACTAGCCTGTCTTTCTTTCTCTAGCCTAAATTAAAACCACGTGGAACATTCTCTTCATTCTAGCTCCCTCCCTTGCTCCCCAGTCATATCTGGCTTAAGATATTAAAATTCTAAACTTGGTTAGAATGTAAACTATTTCAAACTGATTTCTAAATAATTATTCCCTATACTGTCTACATGTGCTAAAGTGAGACGCATACCTCGTTTTCAGGCAGATGCTCATTATAAAACGTGGGCTAGGTGGAAACTCAAGAACTTTATTTACTCATAAATCATGAGGCCCACATTTCTCCAACGAATTGCCTATCGGTGCCAGGACAGCAAGGCTAAAGGAGCGCTGACATGGACATACATCTTGCCCCTCAGTTCACAGTTCTGGTTAACGCTGGGAGCAGTGCCCACTCACAGACCCCACACACTGTGGAAATCTGCAGGCCTTTTCATAGTCAGCAACTTGAATCTGGCGGAACCTCCCAGAGATAGATCAATCTTGGTCCCCTATGCTGCACAGAGGCCAAATGCTGGCCGAAACGAATGAATGAAAACTAAATGGAAGAGTGAATGAATACATGTGTGTGGGAAAAAATCAGTGAATGGATATGTGAATGAGTAAGCGAATCAGGACACGAGGAGACCCACTGAGCACCAGAGGATACTCCAGATGGCCAGGTGGCACGACTGCAAGATCAGGCCCTGGCAAGCTGCATCACAGCCTTTATAAACACTTCCTTTTTCCATGGCAAGCGTGATCCGCTCTATGCAAAGATATTTAAAGCTTAGAATGGGACACAAGCATATTGTCCCTTGCACTTTAATGTAAACCAGCCAAGGCTTCACAATCATTTTTGATCTCAAAACCTTCAAAGACAGCCTCAGATTTGAAGTCCGAGACTGTCTGGGGCGAAGGCGTCCAATGAAGACATAGGTGCTGCCGGAGGTGGTGGGCGCACGGTCGATGGGGTTGGTTAGCAGACACTGGGTATGATGAAGATGATCCACTCCTCTGACAGGCAAGGTTCCTTCCAAGTCTTTCTCTGTGCTCCATGTAAGTGGAAAAATCATCACCCAGGTCCTTACACCCCGAGTTTTTCCCTTTGTGCGACACTTCAGTACCTATTTTTTTTGAAGCATTCAATAAACAGTAGCTATATGTCATTCATCTGTGAAATGACAGTCTGGATTCCCAAGCATAAAAATTCCATAGCAGCCCCTCATGGCATTTATCATAGTTTAACAAGCATATGTGGGAGTGTTTGATTCAAGTCTGGTTTCCCTACTAGCAGGTTAATATTTCTCCTCTTATTTTAGGAGTCAGTGTAGTATGGTGCTTAAGAGCATGAGCTGAGTTCATACTCTTTCTCTTTTACCTATACTGTGTGATATTGGGCAAGTTACTTAACTTCTCTGTGCCTCAATTTCCTCATCGGTAAAAAGGAGGCTAGTGCCCGCCTTCTGGGATTGTTGTGTTAAATGAAATATAACAAATGCACTTTGAACAGTGCCTGACACACAATAAGTAACCAAAGCTGTTATTGTAATACGTACTTTATTTTTAGAGGAAAAACTACAGAGTCACAAGTATTTTTCCTCAGAATTTTATAAATATTTTCCATTATATGTGAGCATAATTTGAAGATAAATCAGACATCAATCTTATCTAATAATTGTTTTCTTGTTGTCTAATAGTTGTAGGATACTTTCCTAAGTTTTGAATTTCCTTCAGTGTTTCTTCCCAACCGTTAGTGGATATTTTTGTTTGAAGATGTGTTGTTGTTTTTTTAACTCAAGGACATTTTCTTCTAATAGTTCTTTGATTACAGTTTCACCTCTGTAAAGCTCTCTGCTTCTGGGACTTCCACGAAATGGATGGTGAATTTCCTGGATGTCCTCTGTACCCATTTTTGCTTATATTTCTTCGTTCTTTTTAAAGTTATTTTCTTTTTCCTTAAACATTTCTGTTAAACCTCCTCATAATTTTCATCTGAGTTTAGGGAGAACTTCTCAAGCTGGTTTTCTAATTAATCAGGTTGGTTTCTGAAGTTTCCATTCTGCTATGTGCAGCTTTAATGGAGTAGAAAGAAATGGAAATCATACCTTTCCTTTCTAAGAACTCTTTATTGTTTTCAGATTGATCTTTTTAAATTATCTTAACAACACCTCAACTCTCACTAAAAATACAATTAAAAGAGCTTTTTAAAAGTTCTTCCCTATTTCCTGAAAATATTTCTTTTTCTGGGTACAATTTTGCTGAATGTTCAGATTGGTCCCTCAGTCTCTCTTTTGGAATCACAGTCTTTTCACAAAACCAGCAAGCAGCTTTTCACCATTTACTCATACTTGTTGATGATGTCTAGAGTTGTTTCACTTTGGATAATCTGTTGTTGATTAGTAAGCCACTCTACCTTTTCCCAAAAGTGACAGGGAAATCAGCAATTAGGGTTTATAAATTAGAATGAGCTTTAGCTACAAGTGATAGAAAATCGAAAACAACAGTGGTTTAAACAAGATGTAAATTTATTTCTCTCTCCGGCAAAAGAAATCCAGAAGTTGTCAGTCTAGAATTGATAATGGTTTCCAGTGTCAGGAACTCTAGCTTATTCAAAATAGTTGCTCCTGCATATGATCTTTATTTCATAGTCCAAAATGAATGCTTCAGGTCCTGCCATCACGTCTATAACCCAGCCAGCAATAAGAAGGTAGAGAAAAACAATCACACACGCTCTCTTTAGGAACACTTTCTGGAAACGACCCTCACCATTTCTACTTACATGCTAGTGGCCTGAACTCAATCACATGACCATACCTACCTGCAAGGGAGGCTAGGAAATGTAATTTTTATTCTGGGTGACGAGCTAAAACATTCTACGAAAGAAGAGGAGAATGAATATTAGGGTTCAGCCAGAACTCATTCTTTTTTTTGCAATCTTGGGGGTGATTGTAGGAGAACTAAGCCTTCCCTCCTCCTTCCTCTCTTGCCAGAAGTTTCTGACATAGAACTTTGCCCTTCTTAATTTCCACCTGCATACCACTGCGATCCAAGAAGAATTAAGGGGCTAAGGCAGAGTAGACTTTGTCGTCACTCATTCCACTACTTGCCCCTATCTGGACTCGCCTCGTCTTTTGTTTCGTTTTGTTTTGTTTTTGGCTAAAACTCCCAAACGTTTCAAATAACTCACTAAGATCTCTTTGCGGTTTTCCAAAATTATGTAGAATTTCCCTGTTACTTTGGTTGCAGCAGTTCAGCAGGAATGACGAGAAAAATCAAATTCGAGAGCTCAGTTGGCATCTTGGTTCTTTGAACCTATGAGTCCTCTGTTTAAAATCCTGCCCTCAATAAGCACATGAAAAGATGTCAATATCATTAGTCCCTAGGGAAACACTCATTAAAACACCATGAGATACCACTACAAACCCACCAGAATGGCTCAAATTAAACCACATAGAGCTCCTGGAATTCTCACACATTACTGGTAGGAATGCAAAATATTACTACTTTTGAAAATAGTTTGGTAGAAATTAAATATACATTTATCATCTGACCCAACAATTCCACTCCTAGACATTTACTCAAGAGAAACGAAAGCATGTGTCCACACAAAGACTCACACATGAACGTTCATAACAGCTTTATTTGTACAACTAGAAACTAGAAAACAACCCCAATGTGCATCGACAGGCAAAGAGATACACAAATGGTGAAAATCCACAGAATAAACTACTTAATCAACAATGAAAAAGGAATGCAGCGCTGATACAACATGGATCAAACCATCATGCAAAATTCATGTGGAAATAAACTAAATGAATCTATGTAGTGACAGAAATCAAATCAGTGGGTTCTTGGGCAGCGGGTGGGAGTGGGGATTAAATGTAAAAGGGGATGACGAAACTTTGGGGTATCATAATTGTGGTGGTGTTTGCTTGAGTGAATGCACTTGTTAAAATTCATCAAACTGTATACTTACAAGAGGTGCACGGGTGCATTTTACTGTGTGTAACATACTGCAGTAAAGTTGATTTAAGAAAGGAAGAAAAAAAAACAGTCCTGTTTCCCATGTCCTAACGGATAAAGCTCACACTCTCTGAAAAACATACCGTATTTTATGATCTGGCCCCTGCCTCCTTCCCCAGCTTTCAGATATCCACGTGATCACCGTGAGCTGCTACTGCTCAAAACTCCAACCAGCTATGTCTTTGATGAAGAGAGTACTGTGGGAGGGGAAGTCCATTATAGCTTAATAAATGCAGTATTCTTGGCAGATACTATCTTTCAGGTCCTGGGATGGGGAGAAGTAATAAAAGGAGATCTAACTGGCAAGAGGCCTGGGAACTGTTGAAAGGAGGCTCTCTACGTGCCCCCACCTTTAACACCTAAACGTCAGTGCCCGGCAGAGCTTACCCTCTGCAACAATATGCTCCTACATAAGGATTTTTGCCAGGACAGCCCTGTTATTTTCCTGCTTGGAAACAAATTTTAAAATTAAAAAAGAAAAACCCTCAGATATTTTCAGTCACTCATTCTACACCACCCGTAATTTGTCACTCTGTCTTGAAATCTTCCCCTGCATGGCTTGGCTTTAATGGGATCAGCATTTAGTGAGCTAGGCAGTGGATTATGTGCGAAATGCATTAACCTCTCACATGATTGTAAAAATTGCCTTAATAAAATAGAGCTAAATCCTACTTAGTAGCAATAAAACAGAAGCCACTACGTTCCAGGATGCTAATGACCTGTGAGTCATTCCTTTTGATTTTAGAACGTTGAACATTTGGAATTTGTCCCTTTTTATGAAACTTTTAAGCTTGGATAACTGCTGGAAAATGACACCAGTTAAAATAAGTTTCCTGCTCACAGATAACCAGAAAGCCAAGGAACGTCCATCATCTTGTTAAAGCTCCATCATCCTGAGACAGCCTGAGATTTTGAGGGCACAGATGTAAACGGCAAAAAGGAAAGAACTGATTATAATAACTAATATTTCCCTAGTGCTTTCCTGCTTACAAAGCTGTTTTTCACCTATATCAATTGATTCAACTCACATAACAGACTTGTGAAGTAGGTACTATTATCTTCATTTTTTAGATAAAGAAATTGAGATTCAGAGAGGTAAAGTAATTTGTCCACATTTTCACAGCTAATTGGATGAAGAACTGGTACTTGGATCCAGGTCCTCTGAAGTCAAGTCCCACACCATCTCTAACTGCTGTTTTCAGATTTATCTTTAACAACAGTCACCTCCTTATGAAATGGAAGAAAAGGGCAATGGGGGATTAATAACCTGAAATATGGCAATGCTTTAGCCTCCTCCCTTTCCCAGCAAAGTGAGGTTTATCACGTCAGCATCTGTTATCTTGTATCCGTACCATGGTTTTCTGCTAGTGCTTATAATAACCATAATAACAGGAGCAGCTATCGTGTAATAGTAATAATAACAAAAACAGTTAATAAAAGTACCTGCTATTTTTTCTGAGCACTGTGTCAGGCACCAAGTGTCTTGCATGTATTATCTCATTGAATCCTCACCACAATGTGGTAAATATTACTACTATTCCCCATTTTCCAGATGAGGAAACTAGGGATCAGAGGAATTAAGAAACTTGATCAGTCATGGGTTAACTATACAATTAACCCCAATTTTTAACCTCTCCTCATATCAATGTGATTTTGTAGAGCTTCCCATAAAGAAGTGGGGATATTTCCATATTCCTTGAATCCCGTCTCTGACTTGCTTTGGCCAAGAGGATACAGCAAAAATGATGATGTGCCGGTTCTGAGTTTGTACACTTCCACTCCCACTCAGAACCCTGCCACCACCATGACAACAAGCCCACACTTACCCACTGAAGGATAAGAGGCTAGCTACATGGGCAAAGCTATTTGTTCTAGTTCAGGCCATCCCAGACCAGCCAGCCCCCAGCTGACCCACTAGGTGACCACAAACACATGAGCAAGCCAAGTCAAGATCAGCCAAGTCTGGCTCAAACCAACAGAACCCCCCATCAACCCATAGACGAAGCAGAAATTATAAATTGTTGTTTTAAGCCACTAGGTTATGGGATGGTTTGTTATGCAGCAATAACTAACTGATACAAAATGGAAGCAGGACTTAAACATTGATTTTATAGACTCCACAGCCTGGACTCTTTCTTATATGCTCTGTGGATAAGTCATGTCCTTCTAAACAACTCCAGGCAGAATGGTTAGGAGAAATGTCAATGTCATCCCAGGGGGATAGGTTAGAATTCCTTGTGCACTAAGACCTTGGGCCATTGTCTATTTAGGTGCGAAAGGTTAAGACCCAGATGCTTGGGATCTAAATCCAGTTCTGCTACTAAGTCTGTATAACCTGGAACAAGCCATCCATTTCTGTAAGTTTCCACGATCTTACCCATAAGATGAAAAGCTCAGGATGTATTTGCTCAAAAACTAATGTTTGCCAACAGTTGCTGTGTTAAGCAATGTGCTACATGCCAAGGATACAAAACTTATAAAATTCTCATCCTTAAGAAGAAGCTCACAGTCTAATGGAGACATAAACATTGCAAACAGAAAAAAGGGAAAAAAGGCAACATATAGCTGTTGTGGTGGGTGGAATAATGGTTCCCCAAAGATGTCCACATGTTAGTCCTGTGCCCGGGAATTTGTGCCATTCTTCAAGTTCCAGCTCAGGTCGCAGCCTCCTCTTGGGAGCCCTCCCCACTCCCTCATTTCTTTGTGTCCATCACAGGAATGGAGCCTTCTCCACGGTGCTAGGGAATTGCCTATTTACCTATCTGCCTTTTCCACTTGTATATTAACAATATTTTTGTATTTTCTCTATTCTTGATGCTCTGGCATCTAGGTCTCGCTGAACCAGGGAGAGACTGTCTCTCCCAGGGCTAGCTAATTCTTAGGACAGAAAATTACTCCCTTGCAAGTGAGCCATTCAAATCAAAGCAACCCATCCAAGCCCATCTCCACATTCACCCCCTGTATCGGGCTCTCACAGGGCTCTTCCATTCCAGTATTCCCCTGCCAGAATCAGCCCTGGGCCAGGTACCAGAAACTCAGGACAGCCCCTAAATCCCAGAGCCCACTGAAGTTATTCAATCTAACCAGTCTGAAGCTGCTTACCCTGCTTTGCCTGTTTCTTCCTTCAGAAACCATAATAAAGGCTCTTGCCCACATTTCCTCCCACTCCTGTCTCCTGACTGACCCTGGTACTTCCCGGTGTGACCCTGCATGGTGTGGCAAGCACCCTCCTCTTAGGAACTGTAACAGCTTCCTTTTCAATGGCAATTGTCTCCTGATCCGTTGACCTCACCACACCGGAATAACAATAAAACCTACATTTTAAAACAGCTTGTCTGTGAACTCCTCCAGGGCAAGGATATTCTCCTAATGCTACCTTGCACTGAGCACTCCCTGAGTGACAGGTGCTGTGCTCAGCCTTTACCTGTTTTATCTCATTGATTTTCACAGCAGCATGGTGAGGCAGGTACTGACCACTCCCAATTTACACACGTGGGAAGAAAGCCAGCGACTGGTAAAGCCACGATTCAAACACAGGTCACTCTGGCTCCCAGATCAGCTTCAGGTTACCCCCCTGATAGAGTCGTCTCACACTCAAAGGCCCCAGACTCAACCTCAGGACCTCTGCAAGCAGAGCTGCTAGGCACAGGTGTGCAATTTTCACAAAGGCACCTGACCAGTGGAGCAGGAGGACAAGAAAAATCAGCCCCTGTCACTTGCCAAGCTGGGCACCCTCAAGGCGGTTTCCTTCCAGGGGGCTCCTTTTTCCAGTTCTCACTCAGGTGCCAAGTAGACTAGCCCTACATAAGAACAACAGCTTGTTAATGTCTCCTATGATGTCTGCTAATGTCATTTCTCCATTGCATTGCACGGGGAGGTCACATTCTGATGTACATTCCAGTACAAACATCAGGCTCTCACGGATGTGTCAAACCAGGGCTCAAGGCTTCAAGCACTGAGCTCAATTGTGCCCTGCCCCTTTAATTCATTCTCTCATCCCCTTTGTGTCTATCATAGACTGAGCCTGTTTCTCAAATCAATTCATTTGTCTCTGCAGGGTGGGATTCCCAGAGATGTGTATTTTAAACACCTTAACTTTTGCCAGTGTAACATACTTGTATGTGATTATAGATTTGCAACTTGAGCTCTGTGATAATACCAAGTAGTTCTTGTCCCTCAAAACCAACCTTTGGAATTATAAATGACCCCGTCTGAGTTCCATGAAGCAGCTTGACCCTGGACATTGTGAGACCTCTCCTGCCCTTATGAGCAGGTCACTTACTTTTTGTCCTAACATGGACTGGACCGGCTCCACTGACTCATACCCAGAGCTCTTGCTTTTAAAAGCAATCTCTTAGCTCTGCCACAAGAATGTCATTTTGCAAAAGATATGTACACAGTCGTACAACCATGGACAACCTCGGAGAAACTATAGGTACACAGTGAGGACCCAAAGCTGGCACCAAACTGTGGGCACAGAGTGAGGACCCAAAGTGTGGCTCTGTGACTGCCTGTGTTGCTCCAAATCAATGACACTCCTCAGCCCTTGACCACAGGAACCCATGAAGTCATCAGATGATGCCCTCTGTTCCCCAGGCAGTCACAATATCACACTTCCATGACAGCCATAGAGCGCCAGCCCCACAGCGTGGCCTGGGAGGTCTAAAGACAGAGGCCACATGCAGAAGTCCCACTGACCCTGCCGAATGGCTCAGAGCCCCCGCTGCCTTTCCTGGATCTGCCTGGCTTTAGAGCAGGCTGAGAGGCAGTGCACAGAAAGCCAGTCCTACCAGGAAGTGTTGGGCACAAGAGGAATGGCAATGTGTTTCAGAAACCATGACGCATCATATAAACAGACTGTAAATAAAGGGTCCCACTGTGAGCATTACCCTTGTCAGACACCTCCCCACAACCCTGATTTCCACCTCGCCTTCACCCCCGCAACTAGTTCTTGCTTTAGAATTGGGTGCAGCTTGGTTTCTATCTCAACTCCTCCACCTACGGATTGTGCAAACTTAGCCACATTCTTCAACCTCCCTTTGCCTCAGTTTCCTAATTTGTAAATTGGAAGTAAAAATAGTCCTCATCCCGTAAAATTATGAAGAGTTTATGGATACAGAGCTTAACACAATGCCTGACACAGACTGATGGACCCATCTTCAAACTCTCTGGCGTTCGCAGATGCTGTTCCCTCTACTCCTAATTCCCTTCCCGCTTCTTAGTCTTAGAATTCTTTCTTTGCCTTTCGAGGAATTCTTGACACTACTCTTTGAGGAAATAGTCCCCATCGCCTCTAGCTGAGACCAGCACAGCATCTGGAGTGCCCACACAATAGAGCCCCTCCCCCAGTGACAGCCCTCACCACACGGTTCTTTCTCCCCAGCTGTGAAATCCCAAGGACAGGCATTATGTCATCCATCTTTGGACCCCCAAGTTATGGTTCCATGCCTGATACAAAACAGATGCTCAATAAAGGTTGGCTGACATAATTTAAGTAACGAATTAGTTATACTCATCAATGAGGGAAAAGCAAGGAAAACACGGGTAGAGCCTGACAGCTGTGTAAGGCATACTGGGCTTAAGCCTCCCTTTGAGCAGTGCAATAAACCCCACAGCTATGATTCTCTACCCTACTGATTTCATTGGTCTGGGTTGGGACCTGGGAATCTGATCTTTTAACAGCTTCCCAGGTATTCTAATGCACAGCCAGATTTGAGAGCTACTACTCTACCATCCTGTCGCATGAGTTCAAAGGAGGGGCAATTCCTTGGGCTCCCCAGATCCCACACAGCCCCGTCACATCCCCCAAGGGGTGGTGCCTATTTACAGGGCTGGTCCTTAGGCTCCAATCTGGCAGCTAAGCATCATGTAAAGAGCCAGGTGAGAAAATGGGGCTGGACAGACAGGTGGGGTGCAGAAGACAAGTGAAAGGGCTATGAACTGAGGGATGGGTCTCTACCAAAACCATCATCCTTCAAGACCCAAGTCAACCCTCACCTCACTCTGAAAGGGATTTTGCTCAGGCACCTCCACGCCCTGAAGCTGTCTGTAGCCCCTGCCTGCTTCTCCCCAAGGCAGCACTCTCCTCTGGACACCCTCCAAGAATCTCAGGGATCCTCAGATGGTTGGTGAATAGCAAGGGAAAGTGAAAAGACTGAATTACAGAGGTTCTTTTTTAAGCATTCTAACTGCCTTCACAGGTAAAAAGTTCTCCCACTAAAAACAGAGTAGACCCAGAGCTGCACTGAGGAAGAGAAAAGTAACTTGCAATTAGCACACTGTTGGTGCATAAACAGCGGCCTCAAAGTAGTTGAAAATAGTTGGTTTGCTTGTGTGAATTAACATTCCTCTGCAATGTTATGATAACAATGGCCTTCCTTAGTTTCCCTGAACTCTCCACCTAATCTTGTTTACATTCTTTTTAATAGTGAAAAGGAAGCTGGTTTTACTGGCTACAAATCATCTTCGACTGCAAACCACTGAAGTCTGAATTAATGAGCTTGAACTGTGTGCATTTGCAGCCGGAAGCTGTCTCCACTCCCTTTACATGGGTTTTCCTTCAAGGACCATCTCTCAGATGACAGAGGCTCCTTCCCCTTGGCAATTCTATTACTACCCCTCCCCCCCCATTTACAGACAAGAAAGTGGAGGCACAAAAAGCTAACCCAAATTGCCTGAGTGGCACAGCATCTGAGCCCAGGAAATCTCTCCCAGGGCCTGTGTTCTTAATCACAAAAGTCCCAATCTTGGAGAAAAGTGTCAAATTCTAGCTCTGCCATCAACCGTGTTCTCTCCTGCTAGAGAGAGTAGCTAACGAGCCCTGGGGCTTCCCCATGAGGCCCGGCATGGCATGGCATGACCCTTCCTCTTGGGAACTGTAACAAACTATCTTTTCAATTGCAGTTGTTTCCTGATCTATTGTCTTCACCATACCTGAACTTGTTTTCTCATCTGTAAAATGAGGATAATAATGCTGACTCTTAGGTTTGTTGTGGAGAGGAAATGAGATGATGCAGGTAAAGCACTTACGGCTGCATCTACTCCACAGTAAGAACTTAATGAAAGGCACATTATCTCTGGCCTCGTTCCTGTTGTTGTCATTTGTACTCTTTGCTCCTAACTCCAACATTGTGCAGGTGAGGAGACAAAGACGCAGAGATGTGTGACATAAGGCATCCTACCCAGTGTCACATGGCAAGCTGAGGATGGAGCAGGCTGGAACTCCGGTCTCCTGGCCTGCCATTCCCTCTGCAGAAGCTTTCTCCCACTAAGACGGCCTTGCTTTTGAGGTACACATGCAGGTGAAACTGTCAAGGTTTTCCTTTTGTTTTGCTCCCAATTTACTCAACAAGCTTTTCAACATGTGACGTAAGTAACGGGAGATGATGTGAACACGCATGGCTAACCCCTTAAAGCTTGTAATCAAAACCTTTCAGGAAAACAGAGAGTGAATTCCTGCTAGGTCAGCCTTTCTTTATCTCTGGAGTTCTTTTCAAATTCTTTGCGGGTGGTGAGTAGGGATAGGGTGCCTCCACTTCTCCCACCTCCCCAAATTGGCCTCAGCAGAGCTGCCAGGGACCTGTGACAGTGTAGATCACAGATGGGGTGGCGGCCTCCCATAAACAATAGTCCTATCCCTCCTCCTACACCAAACTCCCTGCCGTGGTGCTCTATCCTGGGACACGATCATACAATATCCAAGTGTAATGCGGGGTCTCTGGTCCCGCTCCCCACACAAGATCGCAGGATATGGTGAGGCCAAAACAGGAACACCCACGGAGCCATGGATAGGGGTTCATACCACTATATTCTCAATGGCAACTGGTCCAGACACAAAAGCAAACATCCGCCAGTACCCCAACGAGGGGTCTTCCTGCATCCCAGTCTCGCTGGCGGCCAGGCGAGATACAGGAAGTAGGATCCACACTACCTGCAATCCGCCATCTGCGCTTGCTAACCCCACTTGCTAGCCGCAGTCCACCATCCACTTCTCTGTCAATCAACCAACCCCCTAGCGTAGCCACAGCAGTTATAGCAGTGGCCAATGGCCAACTGGTAACAGCTGATGGCCACCCAGCCACAGTGGATGGCCATCTTATTACAGCGGATGGCCATCTAATAACGGAGCCAGCACCTTTCCACATGAGGCCAAGAGCCTGGAAGCTGCTCTCCTGGCTCTGTCCCCACACCAAGTCCTTCTGAAATCAAAACCCCTTGCATACAGTTTAAACAACAAAATAAATAGAACGGTATTGGCTTGACCCAGAGTAAAAATAAATATCTATGAGACCATACAGAGATCAATAAATGATTGAACAAAAAATAAATGAGGGAGAAGAGACCAATTTCCTGTGCAGAAGAATTCCAAATAATTTATGTAGATACCGTGTCCCCAGGGAGATGGAGCCTAACTCCCCCCCTTAAGTGAGGGCTGTGCACAGTGACATCCTTCCAAAGAGGACAGGAAAGGGGGAATAAAGAGTAACTTTTCAGTGGAGAGATTTGACCAACAGAACCTCTGCCAGGTGATCTAGGTTTATACCAACCGTGATAAGCCATGTAGGTCATATGCACCCTTGATATGATATGATGAAAACGGTACTTCACCTCTGGGCTCTTCCAAAAACTCACAACCTCAGTCTAATCATCAAAAGAATATCAGACAGATCCCAGTTCAGGCACATTCTGCAAAATACCTGATCTGCGCTCCTCAAATTTTTCAAAGTCATCGAGCAAAGAACAATCTTGTCACAGCCAAGAGGAGCCCAAGGAGACACGATGACTAAACATAATGTGGTCTCCTAGATGGGGTCCAACAACAGAAAAAGGACATTAGGAAAAAACTGAAAAGTCTGAATGAAATAGACTTTAATAAGAAAGTATCAAGATTGGTTCATTAATAATAATAAATGTACCATACTAATATAAGATGATAATAATAGGGGAAACTGGGTGTGGATTATATGGGAAATCTTGTACCATCTTCACATTTTTTCTCCAAATCTAAAACTATTTTAAAATAAAAGTTTATTTAAAAAACAAAAAACAACAACAACAAAAAAGAAAACAAAAAGAAAATCTGGTCGAATAGTCCAGGACAGACCAGTTTATGTTGCATTACCTCAGAATCATGAATAATGCTGGAGGGCCGTTTGTGCACCTGTCTTGGAATTCTTCATTTGGGGGAGGTGGGGGAAGGGAGGCCAGGCACTGAGTGTGTGGGCAGAACCTGCCTTCCCTCCCCTATCAGCTCCCTTTTCATCTGCTTTAGACCCTCAGCTTCCACATCCATTTTTACTGAAACATAGGATTCCTCTGCTCAAAAGAGTGAAAGCTACTGACCTAGCCCAACCCCATCACAAAAGGCCCAGAAGGAAGAAGGGGCATTCTCCGGGGGATTCTCCAAGGAAGGGACAGAGCTGAAGCTGGAGCCACACATGGGCGGGGGGCGGGGGCGGGGTACCTGGGACCATCCCTCAGGTGTTGCCCAGGCTCTCACCTCTGAGCCTGGGGCTCCTTGAGGCAGGGACAGTGTCAGGTTCATCTGTGTCTGTAGAACACAGAAGAATGCCTGAGAGGGAGGAGCTCAGAGAGTCCCATGGGATGAATGAACGCTAGTGTTCCCATCACATGACTGTTCCAAAATATCAATGCTAGTCAAGCCTAGAAAATTCTGCTGACATTTCAGATAAATGCAAAATAGAGGTCTCCCTGGTCTGTGTCCCTATATTTGATTTTATTAAAACAGACTCTTCTGTATCTTTCATTGAGCCTGGATACTGGAGACTGGCTTTGGAGAGATGTTCATGCATCCGGTCATTCATTTTAAAAGCTTTACTGAGTGTCTTCTATATATTGTTAACAATAGGAGCAATAATGTTTATACAATAAACATCCACTGACCACCTGCTGTGAGTCAGTCTCTATCCCAGGCATGACGGATGCAGCCCCAAATACGATAGACACACCCTCACCCTCAGAGAGCTTACAGTCCAGTGCCCTAACAGGGGGTCCTAATTGCTATTCGACGCTTCCTGAGTGCCAGGCACTGTGCTCACCGTTTCTCATTTACTCCTCACAACAGCTCTATAGGTAAGCACTATTGACGTCCCATGTTTTAGATGAGGAAGTTGAGGCTTAGCTATTTGTCCCAAGTCACTCAGCCAACAAGTAGTAGAGCCAGGATTTGAACCCGGGCACTATGAATCGAGAACACATATTCTTAATGATCCCATGAAGGAGTCAGCATGGGCCATGGGGCCTGGATGATGAAACACACACCAGGCACCACAGTCAAGTGGAAAATGAAGCAGCCCTTTATTACTAGCAGCGGGCTAGGAGTCCAGCATCCTCCTTGCACGCAGGATTCTGTGGGAAAAGCTGAGACAGGGAGTAAGCTTTGCCAGGAAGCCTGACCCTCCAAACCTAGTCCCCACGTGACTTATCTCTCAGGCTCAGGCACAGAAGCTGCATCAGAGAGGAGGGTGGCAGGACGGGGTTCCTGGCTGGTTAATAGGCAGAGGAGGCTCAGAGCCCTATTTCTACCTTTAAGACACAGACACCCCACCCACTGGTACAATTTGTTCCAGACAACGTCCTTACTCTGATCAATCAGATTATTAAACATCTCCTCCAGTAGGAGGGCACCATTAGGAAGGGATTAGAGAGAGGGCACTTTCCCAGGCACGAAAGAAGGCATAAGTGCTTTCTTATCTACACACAGAAAGGAGATATGGGCAGAAGGGAAGAAGCATTCCGTTCCGTTATTACGCTGTGGGCGAGAGTCTGGTCTGGTCACAGGTGATCTAAGGAGAATTAGACGGGGTTCCTGTTCTAAAGTGACTCACATGTGGCTGAGAGAAACTACAAACTTAGGCATGAATCATACAGCCCAGCAGAACTGGACCAGCTGGTTAGGGTGGGAAAGCCTTCCTAGAGCAGGGGAAAGCCTTGCTTTCTTCATTTGAGCTGGGTTTTGACGCATGCGTTAAAGTTCTCCACACAGAGAAGGGAGAATAAGAATCCAGCAGTAAGGGCCAAGATTCAGAGCATAAAGCCTCAGGTGGGTCAGGAGACTGAAGTATTGAGTGTGCCTGGGGCGTGGACAGTCTGGCAAGAGTGAGAGGAAATTAGGCTGGGAAGATGGGCTGCAAGTCAGACTGCAACTTGTGTGTGATGCTAGGAAACTCGGCCTCTTTTTTCAATAAGCAATGAGGCCAGGGATAAGCTTTGAGTGATTTTGTCAGGAAAGGGAGAGTTGTGGGTTGGGGGCTTATGTGGTCAGATTTGTGGTTTAGAAATTTATTCTGACAACCAGTTTGAAGAATTCATTTTCATTCATATAATTGTTGGGCACTTACCATTCCCTGACACTCCACAAGCGGCTGGATATACAATGGTGAAGTGAATAGATATAATTCCAGCCATCGTTGAGCTTGTGGATTGGCAGAACAGATCGGCGATGGCTAAGTATCTAATTCTAGTTGTGACAAGTCTATCGAGGAAAAACCCAGGGGATGATGAGTACGTATATCTAGGGAATATATAACCTACTGGGGATAGCAGAGAAGGCTTCCCTAAACAAGTGGCATTTGAGGTGAGACCTGATAACTGAGAAGCATCTGCTCAGGGAGCCGCAGGAAAGTGTTCCTAGTGTGAAGGAGCAGCAAGTGCAAAGGCCCTGCGGTGGGGAGGAGATGGCACAGTAGAAAAGCACAAAGGTGGCCCGTGTGCTTGGAATATAATGAGCATAGGAGAGGGTGGGATTGAAAAGCGGGGACAAGAGCAAGACAGGACAGGATCTCAAAAGCCATGGTAAAGATCTGGGATGTGATCTTAACATCAGGGTCAAACCATTAAACAGTTTTAAGAAAAAAGATGACAAGATCATGGGATAATGTAGCAGTTTAGAAAGACTTTCTCCTGTTATGTGGAAAACGTATTGGAAGACGTCTCCGTGAAAGCCAGGGGAGCATTAAGAGGTAGAGTCGGCGAGATTTGGTGATGGTCTGTTTTGAGGTGAAGAGGAAAACGGAGAATGTGAGTCTAAGGATTTGAATTTGGAGGGAAGGGCAGATGGCAACCCAGAGGGCACACATAGGAGAAAGAACTGGCAGGTCTTGGCAGGGACCAGGGATGTCTGTGCAAGAAGACTTCTTGCAACTCTCACTATTCACGAAAAAGAGCACAAAGGGGAATTTCCAAGAGGTGGGAGGGGCTGGGCTGGAAAAGAGACCAAGAGAGGGCACTTCTAAAATCTACTGCTTGTACCTCCCAGGGAAGCTGGCAGGGAGGAGTTGGGAGTCTTGTGAAGCCCTGTCCTGACACCACAGGGGCAAAACTTTTCTCAGCTAAATGAAGCAGAATCAAGGATCTGAAACATATTGTACCCATTAGAAAAAAAATGCAAATCAGAAAGTCAGGCATTTGTGTCCATGACAACAGGGGGGGGAGACCATATTTTGGCAAATCTGAGTTCATTTATATTCAAATAAATATTTCAGTCTATGACTCTGGCACTTTTTTGCATGAGATATTTCAGAACCATATTGAATGTCGCTCTCATGCTAAGAACTTGAGAATTAAAATGAGGGCCAATTTCAAAATCTATCAGGTTCCAAGATTTAGGTTTGGTTTTATCTCAAGGAATGAAAAGGAATGATAAACTACGGAGTGATTCAGCACATTTGTATATAGACTTTTTAAACCGGAAAGCCCAGTTCCATATTATCCTCTGCAGGCCCTTCTCTGTTAAAATGGAAAAACAGGTCCAAACAAGGCTAAATATCACACAGTTAATCACCAGAAACTCCAAGATATTATCTCTAGTAAATCCTGTAATTCCCCATTAAAATCGCCAGCAACGTTTTAAAATATTCCAGCCTTTTTTCTGTGCACATATCTTTTACATACCAGTTGAAGTCTTAGTACACATACAATTTTGCATGCTAAGCATTTCCCCCAAGTCATTAAAAACTTTTCATATACAAGAAGACGTTAATGCCTGAATAATATCTGCCCTGTAAATATACTATAAATTTACTCAATCATTTATTGAATTCATGGTTGGCTATTTGGTCTCCCATTTTTTTTCTATCATTTTAAAAAAAAACAATGTGTTAGAAAAACAACAACAACAATGTGTTGGATATCTTTGTATTTAAATCTTTACTCATCAGATGATTTCCTTGGGCTTGATTCTTAGACATGGAATTATTGGGGTAAACAGTATAAGCATTTGAAAGGCTCCGGATGTATCTATCCTGTGTTCCACAAGAGGTTATACTGTTGCTAGTGGGACGTGAGATGCTGATCTCAGCATACGCTCACCAACACATTTCACACCACTCCAGGCATCAAGGAACGCACGCCCAGTGAGAGGCGAGATGAGAGACGCCCAAACCACCCTCTACCTGAATTTAGAGGAGTAAAGGAGAGGTGCCCCTGCCATTGCAGTGGGGAGATTTCCTTAATTAGGTGCTGACTTTGCTTTCTGGGAGAATCTTCCATATTCATTATTTTCTGTGGCTCCTGACTGAGCTCTCAGAGATTTTTCCTCGTCCATTATCCATTATCTTCCGTGGCCACATCTGAAGTGGGTGTAGAACATTCCTTCCTTTAAGGCTGTGCAACTTTTGTAGCTGCTTTCTTGTGCAAATTCAGGGACTCAGGAGTTGTTTTAAGGCTAATTAGCCAAATCTCTCTTGAGCTCATCTCTTTCTTGCAATACAATGTCAAAAGCAGAGCGTGAAATCCAGCACAGTATCACTTTGTCTTTTCCAACTGTGTCCCCTGGAGCAACAGGTTCAGCAGGTGTGTGGTCTCCCTGTCAAGTCATCACAGGTGACGATTGTACCACAGGTTTTGCCCCTGTGTATCATAGGTTCCAAGATCAGTTTCCACCAAGGCAATGTCCCATAGTTTAGGTTTTTGTAACAGTAACATCCCACTTCTGGTACCAAATTCTGTATTAGTTAAGGTAATGCTAGCTGCTGGAGCATATAACCCCCCACTTTAGTGGATTAACATATATAAGTTTTTAAAATATATTAGATACATAGTACAATGTGAATTGTTGTTTTTTTAAATTCCCTTAAAGTCTAAGAGGGGGTCTTGATCTGACCAGTAAGCTGTTGTTCTCTACTAAGTGATTCTACTGGTGGCTCTGTCATTTTCAGTCCTTGGCTTCTGAGGTCACCCTGCTCATCTGTATCAAGCTGGGAGAGGGAAAGAGCCCAGGGAAGTGAATGTTGGAGTTTTCCTGGCCAGATCTGGAGTGGCTCATATCAGTTCCCGTAACATGCCATTGGCCAGAACTTAGTCACGTGGCCACGCTTAACTGCAAAAGAGAATGAGACGTGCAGTCGTCTACAAGCCAACGAGGAAGACAAATGGCTTTGGATGGATTCATAGCAGTGTCCTCCACCCCTTTCAAGGTCCAGCCCCACACCTGCACTGTTCATGTCACTCACCTGACCCTAATCTTCGCCCTGTCAACAGAACCCACCTTTATCTAATATGCTGATATTTTGTTCATCACAAATTTTTTTCATCAATTTTGACTTTTTAAAATATTGTACTGAAATACTATTTATCTTAAAGACTGAGTTTTTTGGCCTCCCCTTAAATTTTGCCTTGAGGTGAGTGTCCATTCATCTCTCCCAAGTCCAGGCCCTGCTCTTGCTGCAGAATCAGGAACAGGAACCCCACTTGGGACTAATTTTTCCCCAACATGAAGGACTTATTTTCCACTTTCTTCTTTTTCAAAGGAAAGCTCACCCATGAGGTTCCTCCATCATTTTTTATCCCATATGTCATGATGGAAATAGAACTAGGCATGGAGGCAAATCCTAATTCAGCCACTGACCAGTTAGCTGTGTGACATGGCACCAATTGCTCGACCTCTCTGTGTCTGCTGATGTGTAAAGTGAGGATCACGGTCCTGAGTCATGGGGTTCCTGTGCTAAATAAACAAGCACATGAGAAAGACCTCGGGCCCAGGCTCATGGAGGCATATGATAAATATTGGCAGAATCTGAGTCCAAAATGAAAAGGCCAGCCCTGGCTAGGTTATATATAAAACACAGAAACAAATTTTTGTCCTCCTTTAACGCCTCAGTCAGGAGTCAAATGAAGTGATGTGTGCAAGGAGTCCTGAAAAAGAATGAACCTTGTGGTTGTACATCTGCAACCACACTGAGGCTAGGTTGTGACCTCAATGGCCCCCCCGAAATGTTCGTACTTTTAAATAGGCTGCTTGGTGGAGCAGGGGAGGGATGGGAGAGAAGGCAGCCTGGGGTGGGGTGGGTGGCAACTTTGCCTCCTTTTAAGTACAGTGATTTCTCCTAGCAACGCCCATCAACCTGAAACTCTACCATGCCTCTTTCAAAATACTTGCCAGGAGTTCTTCCCCGAAAGGGTCCAGCCCTTGCCACAAAGCATTTTTAGCACATTCAAACTAGAATTTTGAGCATTGACTTAAAGCGGTCCTATGACATCATGCACGGAATATATAGAAAACTTCCATGAGCAGAATATTTGATTCAGCCTCGTTGCCAACTGCACATCTGTCTGGCACAGCTGCAGGAGCCATGCACTATTCCGGGCACTGTGGGCAGAAGTAGAGTGACAGGGGGCATGGTCTCTGCTCCTGAGAGGCTCGCAGTTGTGGGGGGAATACAGGATAGACACATGAAACCAAAACACACCTTCACAATGCAGAACTCTTTGGGCTGCAAGTAACAGATACCTAACTCAAGCAAGGAGACAGTTGGTTATGAGAATGTTGGGTCTCTCACATCACCTGAGGAATAACCAGAACCAAGGATGTGAACGCTGCCAGATCTCTCTCTATCGCTCATCTCTCCCTCTCTTGTGTGACAACAACTTGAGGCCTGACTTTCTCTTTCCACACAGTGGAACACATGGCTGGGCTGCCAATAGCTTCAGAGCTTGAGATGGGATGGTCTTAGCTGCCCCCCCGAGAGAGCTAAATCTGACAGTCCTAGTGCTAAGTCCAAAATTCCTATGGCAAGCATTGATGGCTTCTTTTGGAAGCCCTGAAACAACCAACTGTGTCCAGGGGACAGAATTAGAGCACATCCACATGGCTCCCGTCATGACCACTGGCTGGAGGAGGAGCAATTCCTGGGAAGGGGAGAGGGGGCTGGAGAGATCCCCTGCAAACCATCCAGGGTCCTATACAGTCAGGACCAAGACAGGGATCTAACAGGAGTTCAGAGGAAGAAGCAAAAGACCTCAACCCTGGGGCTGTGGCAGTCATGGAGGACTGCCTGGACAGGTAAGGCCTTGAGGAAGCAGTATTAAAGGGCGTCGCATCACGGGGACCTGTATGAGAGAGGACCAAATGCACTCCAGTTTTCTCCCCTCTACAGAGGACAAGCGTGAAGGACAAAGGGGAGTAAGCCATTAACAGTCAGCCCAACTATGTGTCAGGTACTGTGGTAAGCCTTTACATGCCATTAAATCAATTAACCGCACCCCCAAAAAAGAGCCTGCGAGGGGAAAATGAGTACCCTATTTTACAGATGAGGACACTGAGGGTAGAGATTACGTAACTTGCTCCAGATCACACAGCTGTAAATGGGAGAGCCAAGCTCTGAACCAGGTGTGTATGCAACGCTATGCCACCTGGCCTGGCTTTTGGTGGCCCTCTCCTACTGCCCTCACCCACTCTGCCAGCACCCTATGGTTTCTGCATAAAAAGATGCCTCAGCAGACATACATTTGCCCTGGTCAAGAGGACTGCAGCTGAGAGAGTGAGGACTTCAAAGAACCTACAAGAGAAAGGGAAGCAGTCGCCTTTCGTCATCTGCTCAGTTCAGAGAACAGTAATGCTAGCTCTCCACGTACCAGTCAAAAAAGAACTTTCTGGCTCCCCTTACCTCTTCCTCATCTTTACGTTCCATCCCTGGAGAGGTCCCAAGGCAGTGAGTGACATCTCTAGCTTCTCTCCGCTGAGGTCCTGTGGCCATGTGGCCCTCCTGGACAGGATCTCACACTGGTTTTCTGTCTCTCGTGCACCTTCTCAGAAAAGTCGCTGGCATTCTTTATCCCAATAGACGGGAGTGCAAGGCCTCGAAATGCAGCAACTTCTAGGCGGCTACCACAGCTGCCTCATCAGCCTCTTGACCTTTGGGTTTCTTAGGTGCAAATCAAATGCCAGTTAACTGTGTCCCTCAAACTAGAGGGGATGTATATACTGTGTTTCCCCAAAAATAAGACCTAGCCAGACAATCAGCTCTAATGCATCTTTTGGAGCAAAAATTAATATAAGACCCAGCCTTATTTTAGCATAGTATAAGACCGGGTATATATAATATAATATGATATAATAAAATATAATATAATATAATATAAGGTCTTATATTAATTTTTGCTCCAAAAGACACATTAGAGCTGATTGTCCAGTGAGGTCTTATTCTCAGGGAAACAGGGTATTAAACTCTCCAAGGGACCCAATAAAGCCCTTTCTTAAGACTTAAAGCAAGAGGCAGGTATCTCACAGTCCTCTCCTTGACGCTCAATATCATCCCTTTCCAAAGCTTTTCTCCCCAAACCCTTCTCTCCTGTGTGGTCCCTGTTATCTGGTTTAGAATTAAAAGGCAATTGGTCCCAGCCCTCCCCAAGGACAGAGAGAGAACTCACAGCACAGGCTTTTCTGAAGAAATCCTCCCACACATCCTCTCCAAATCTTTGATTCCTCCTTTTTGTACCTTCAACATGGGTTCAAGAGTTGTCAACCATCACCTTTGAAAACTTCTCACATGATCTAGCTCTGTGCTGTCCTATACAGTAACCACAAGCCCCCTGTGGTCATTGAACATTTGAAATGTGGACAGTTGCAACTGAGACGGTTTTTGAGTATAAAATACACAATGTATTTGGAAGGCTAAATACAAAGAAAGAATGAAAAATATTTCCTTAATTTTTAAAATGACTACAGATACATACAGTATTTTGGAAATGTTGAGTTAAATAAAATATATTATTGGAATTAATTTTGCCTGTTTCCCTTTACTTTTTAAAAAATGGATACCAGAAAAAGAATTAAATACATAGAGCTCTTAGAAATGACACCAAAAGTATGATCCATAAAAGAAAAAAAATGATAAATGGGACTTCATAAAAGTTTAAAATTTTGCTTTGCCAACGACACTAACGAGAGAATTAAGAGGCAAGCAACAAACTGGAAGAAATATTTTCAAACCACACAGGTGACATAGGCTTGGTATCCAGAATATAGAAAGAATTCTCGAATGCAATAATAAGAAGCAGGCAAAGGGCTTGAGCAGATAATTCACCCACGAGGATATAAGGAGGTCAAATACACACATGACTATGAAGGTATTCAACATCATAGTGATTAGGGAAATGAAAATTAAAACCACAACAGATACCACTCACACTGGTTAGAATGGCTGAAATAAAAAATATTGACAATACCGAGTGCAGGTGAGGTTGAGGAGCAACTGGAACGTTCATAAATCGCTATTGGAAATCCAAAACGCTGCAGCCACTCTAGAAAAAGGTTTGGCAGTTTCTTATGAAGTTAAACATACACTGACCATATATCCCCCAGCAATCCTACCCCCTGGATGTTTACCCTAGAGATATAAAAACGTATGTTTACACAAAACCCTATAGATAAATGTTCGTAGAAGCTATTAAGAACTGAATGTTTGTATGTATCCCCCCAAAATTCATATGTTGAAATCTAATTACCAATGTTATGATATTTGGAGGTGGGGACTGGGGAGGTAATTTGGTCATGAGGGTGGAGCTCCCACGAATGGGATTGGTGCCCTTGCAAAATAGACACCTTCTTTCTGCCACATGAGGATTGAAAGATTGGTCAGCAGTCTGCAACTCAGAAAAGGGCTCTCACCAGAACCCAACCTTGCTGGCACCCTGAGCTTGGATTTCCAGCCTCCAAAACTGTGAAAAATAAGTTTATTGTTTATGAGTCACCCAGTCGATGGTATTTTGTTAAAGCAGCCTGAATGGACTAAGACAGCAGCTTTATCTGTGATAGCCAAAAGCTGGAAACAGCTCACATGTCCCTCAGAGAGTGAGTAAACAAACTGGCATGGACACACCATGAAAATCTACTCACAATAAAAAGGAATTAGCTACTGAGAAACACAACAACTTGGATGAATCTTACAGACTCAAGCTGAGTGAAAGAAGCCAATCGCAAAATGTTACATATTGTAGGACTCGATTTATTCGTCATTCTTAAAAAGACCAAACTGTAGTGGTTGAGAACAGATGAGGGGTTGACAGAGATTATGGGTGGGGGAGGGTATGACAATAAAGGAATAGGCCGGGGGAGTTTTGGGGCGTTCTATACTCTGTGATGGTGGGTACATGAATCTATCCCATTTGTTAAAATTCTTAGAACTGAATATTACAAGGGCAAAAAGTCAATTTTACTGTATTATTTCTTTAATAAAAATTTTTAAATTACATTGGTGGCCTGCAGTATGTTCCGCTTGGACAGTGCTGGTTGAGGCCCTCCTTGAGAATGTTGTGTCTATTTGTCTGGATCCGAGCATCTGTTCCCAGCCGGACACCATCGTGCTTTCCACAGTGGTGATAGAATTTCTTGTACATCTCCACCATTGGACCATAAGCACTCTGTGGGCAGGAATGTAATCTTTGTGCCCAGTCCCTGAACAGAATAGATGCTCAATAATATTTGTTGAATGAATGAATCAATCAATCAACAGACTATATGCTTGAGTTTCTGGAGAATTAAGATAAAAATA
This sequence comes from Rhinolophus sinicus, assembly GCF_057876585.1. Lineage (NCBI taxonomy): Eukaryota > Metazoa > Chordata > Mammalia > Chiroptera > Rhinolophidae > Rhinolophus > Rhinolophus sinicus. The sequence continues at coordinate 26,975,177 of NC_142514.1, forward strand.
TTAAATGATTTTTTAACTCTTCCCATCCTCTGATTATACAAGCTCCCAGGGCTCAGCCTAAGTCTCCAGGAGCTAAGACTGGGTAGAGGTGGGAGTGGGCCTGACCAGCCTTCATCTATGGGGCACAGAGGGGACAGATATCAATGCCCAAGTCCTAGGCAAGGGCAGAGGGGAAGCTCACCAAGGAGGTGGGAGGGGAGTAATAAGGGGATCTAGAGCCGTGGGTGAGCCACACAGAGGGAGTAAGACAGTCCCGTCGGTCTGGAAAGCAGGGTCTAAAAGCAAAACCTTCCAGCAGGGAGTCTTGTCAGTCCACATCATTGGCTCACATTCCTAACGCTCTGGTTTATTATTCTTTGGAAGGTTGATATTCCAAAGCAAATGGGGGAAATATGATGCATGCTGTCATAGATACAAAGTGGCCATGTTTTTAGCCTGGTGCATTTTCCAAGGCAAATGAAAATTATTATGAAAACAATTTATACCCAGCAGACATGGATGATTGCCTGTGATGACCTTTCGCCAGAGAAAATGGGTTTGATAAAGAAAAAATGTGGGCTCATTAGGACAAATTAGAAAAAGCAAATGATTGCTCTTAAATTATGGAAACTCCAAGACTGGTGAAATTCTCTGTCCTTTTAGGACATAAAAACAATAAAACACAAAAAGAAATTGTTTATGCAGAGAAAAGCATTGCAATTTGTGTGAATAGATGTAGTCTTGTTTCTTGGGCAGCTTTAGAATGGAGGTTTTTTTCTAAGCTAAATGAAATTTAATTGACTTATTAACTCTGCTATGAATTCTCCTTCCATAAATCTAGCAACAACTAAAAGAAGAGGAGGGAAAAAAACATTGAGCGTGAGCAAAATAAACCTTAACTTTCTATAAATACTATCCAAAAAAATATTTCCAGCCATGCAACATGATAGAGCTGGGGGCACGATGTTGGGGCTGCCACTAAAAGAATGTGAAAGCCCAGGATTGCAGAGGAAAGGGGAGAGAACGGCGAGACTGAAGATGTCACTCAGGAAAGTTTCAACACCCACATGCCTCCCTGATTGTCACCCATGGGCACACTGAGCTTTACACTTTATAAAGTGCTTTCCTATATATTATCTCATCAAATCCTCACAGCAATCCTTATTCATTTATGACCATTTCAAAAGTGAGGAAACTGAGATTAGACAAAATTAGTGATTTATCAGCTAGTAAAAGCTACAGGCAGGATGAGAATCCAAGACTCTCCACGCTCTCTCCCAAGCAATCCCTTGCCCTCACTCTATTTTAGGTACCTTTACGCATCAGAACCAGAATCTACACAGTCCATATTATCTCTCTGTAGGGAAAAGCAGACAGAGGCGGGAGAAGGAAGAAAAGAAGGGCTCCCTAAGCGGGGCTCCTAAAACAGTACTCAGAGAAGACATAGGTATCAGAAAGGATAACCTAATTCCCACATCAGAACCCCAAAATCTCAGCGTTTTTAAACACACAGAAAAAAGGTTTATTTCCTGTTCAAGTCATACTCATAGTTCAATGCAGGTCAGTGGGTGCAACTCTGCTCCATACAATCACTCAGGAACTCAAGCTCCTTCCATTTAGTAGCTCCATCACCTTTTAGGGACTCAGAATCCTCCACTGGATCACGACAAAAGCCAGAAAGTAGAAAGGAGGAGGATGTGGAGAGTTTCATGAGGGAGGCGAGCCTGGAAGGGGCATAATTACTCTGCCCATGTTCCACTGGCCAACATGAGTCACATGGCCCCACCTCTACACAAGGGAAATGTAGTGTCCCATGGAAGGAGGGGAAAACACAGATGTCGATGGAGCATCAGCAGTCTCTGCCACAATTTTTTAAGTATTTCTTTGAGTATGAAGTATTTTCCCTAGTGCCCATTGAAGACCCTTTCTATGAGCCCCCAGCTAGACTCTCACAGCTCTGGTGATTCTCCAAGTGGGACCACATGACTACACAGGGCCAGACCTAGGACTCTTATTTTTTCAGGTTGGAGGAAGTGGACCTTTCAGGCGTGTATAGCAAAATCTCTCTATATATTTTCTTCCAACGTAGCTGAGTGAAAGGGCAAACAGAAATTTGAAAGCGATGATTGCTTCCTTTGTGGGGGAGAAGGATACCTGCTGAGTTCGGAACATATATGAATTCTGATTTGCAATCATTTCCACTATTTATGAGGTCACTGGACTTACTCCTGCTGAGTCCAATTTACAAAGAGCTTTGGTTGGATCAGGGAAAGGAATATTAGAATCCCATTGACTCGGTGATGGCCAGAGGACGATGGATACCAAATGCAAGCAATGTATCAATGAACTGCAAAGAAGCAGAATCCTCCATGTCAGCTCCAACACACTGCATCCAAATGGGTGGGATGTGTCTCTCTCCAGGTAAACGAGGGGTGTTGGAAGTGCCAACATTGTGATTTGACTACTCACCCCAAAAGCAGACAAGGGACTTTTCCAAGTGAAAAACTTGTAAGGAAAGATCAGGATGTCTGAGATAAGCAAAAGAGTTGTCCTTACACCATTATCACACCTCACTCCCAGGGCAACTGCATTCTGAGCATTGGACTCTGGTTCTGACCCCTCTCTGGCATTCTACCACCAAATAGCCAACATTCCCCTCCGTGTCCTATAGGCACATCTATTTCATCTGTTCAAATTGGAACTCACCTCTCCACCCTGACCCAGTGCCCGTGTCTGCTTCTCCACCTCCATTACCGTCTCATAAATGGTGCCTCCACTACCCAGTCACCCACGCCACTGGCCTCAGAATGAAGGATGCCTCCCTCTCCTTCACTCTCTGCTCTACTCCATCACCAAGTTCAGCCAAATGGTTCTCGAATCTGCTTTCTCTCTTCCATGCCCATTGTCAGTGTTCTCCTGGATTAGGGCAACCCTCTCCCAACTGGATTTTCTGACCATGAAAATCGCCACTCCCCTGCCATCATAAGAAATCAGCCTGGCTGCAACACACGCCTGTTTAAACCCTTCCATAGAATTCCTTCACTGCTTAACGAGGCTCCTTCTCAGTCTGTCCCCTGAAGCCCTCTCAGATGTGATCCCGTGGTCATTCTGCCCACATCCCACTCCCCTCTTGCTTTTGCTATACACCAGGTGACTTAGAGTTCTCCTAACGTTCTTCCTGACTTGGATACACGCTATTGTCTCCGCTTCCAATGCTCCCCACCCTCCCCACTCATTCTCTAGGAAGCCAACACCCACCTGTGCTTCAACATTATGATCAACTCATTTGGAAGCCTTGCTAGAACCCCAGTCTGATGCACATGCCTCTCTTCTGGTGTCCTCCCACCGATAGGATAGCACTTGGGATGCTGGGGGGTCATCAGTGAACTTCTTCCTTCCCACCTTCCTCTCCACACCCCACCCTGGGAGCTCCTCGAAGCAAGGACACTGTCATTTGCACTCTCTGGCTGCCAGCACAATGTCTATCAAAGAATAGGCACTCAGTAAATGCTTGGTTGCTGAATGAGCACCTGAAGTAGTAAAGAAATGATGCGAAAAGGGTAAAACGCTGTTCAAATGGATTCTCCATCAAGTGGGTAGTAAGAAGCTGAGCTCGGGGCATGGGCTGCTTAGATGAATCAAGCAATCCAGACAGTTCAGTCACCATGTGCCCAAGCGATGTGTGTGTTATCAGAGAAATAAAACATATTCACTCAGCCCAAAAGCCAAATACTTAGTCACGCTTCAAGTACACCCTTTGAAAAAGAGTCTCTAAAACTACAAAGCAGATGTTGCCACTGATGCCATAGTCAAACAAGATAAACCCAGAGGGGAAAACAAAATCCTTTGTGAAAATTTCTATTCCAGTCACGACTGCCTAGTGCCAAGGATCAGACATCACACAAACCAGTGTGAATAAAAAGGTGATTTGGGGTTTGTTTGTTTGTTTGTTTGTTATTATTTCTAATGATCTCAAAGTAAATTTATGTAGAGATGAGAAGCACGTCTCTGAATGGAGATCACATGGATCCAAAAACCAGTTCTACCACTTTCCAGCTGTGAGAACATGGCAGACAGGTCACTACTGGGATCTTGTGTCCTCAATCTAAAAAGGGGTGAGAATAGAATTACCACAGTGTTGTCAGGGAGGTGACATGAGATCATCTATGTAAAGGCTGAACAAAGCCAAGGTTACTGGAGGTGACGTGAATCATGTATGTAAAGATTTACTTGCCAGCACAAATAAATGCTGGCTGGCAAATACATGTTATTGTTTTTCTTCAGGAGACTGTTCCAGAACCCTCCTGGAGAAAGGAAAATGAGGACATCACAGGGGCTGGTCTCTTCATCTTGCTTCTCAGCTGTTCTGCCCTGTTACCTTTCTTCTCAAACTGCCTTCTTCCACTGGTGGTGTCAGCTGCCCCACCCTCAGCCTGTCCACGTCTCTGACCTGCCATGGCTCTGACACTCCCAGGTTTCCTAGTTCAGCAGGCAGATTCAGTCTCTCTGATCACCAATACTTCATTCCCAGGAGAAAGATAATGCTTGGAACAGATAGCAATCAGGTGTACATACCCTGGCCAGCTAGTTATAGTAGGGGAGCAGGAGGAAGGAAAGGAGAAAGAACAGGCTCACCTCTCATTACCACGAGTTTTAGGAGTGCCAGCTCCTCCACTGACTGTCGTGTGAGCTTGGGCACATGACTTAATCTCTTTGAGTCTCCAATGCCTCATTGTTAAGTGAAGATAATCCTGTATTTTTCACATTTTATCATTCTGAAGTTGGGATATGCCTTACAATTGATGTATGCATTTAATTTGACAGTGTCCCCCACCCTCCAAAAATTAATAAATGGATGGTGTGTCTTAGAATCGAGGAATTACAGAACCGAGACCTATTGCACCTAAGATTGTGAGGCAGAGTGTGTGAGTCACTGCAAGTAAGTGCTTCACAAGGTGTCTGGCATATAGGGACATTTCCATAAAGGGCTGTTATAAACAGGCCACTTAGACTCCCTCCCCGAGCAGGAGCCTCAGTAGGAGAGGCTACTTCTGGAGGCGCATGTGTCTGGAAGGTGACAAACGTCTCCAACACAGTTTCAACCATGTAGAAAGCTGGCAGTTTGAGAATGAGCTGAAAAGTAACCACGAGTTCAAGTATAAAGTCTTATTTAAAACAGAACTTGCTAAGAACAGAGGAGCCAGGCATGCAACGCATAGAACCTGGTCTACAGAGCAGGAGAACTGGGTTTCAGTCTCTTCTCCACCACTGCCTGGTTGTGTGACCTTGGATAAGTGCCTTGGTTGGGTTGTCCCAGAAGCAAACCAGAGGAGTCTGAGTACAAGGGGTTTGTTTGGAAAGTGAAGAAAACACTGGCAGGGGCATGAGGAAATGAAACGGAAGGGAAGACAAACCATAAAGGGTGCATTATTGCCCCAGTTAGTACAATGCGCAATGGAGCTTTACCCCACTAAGGAAACTGGTGGTCAGAGTAAACATACAGCCAGTTATCCCATCCCCAGGGAGCAAGGAGACCGGAGTATGTATGTACCAACTCCTGTCAGTCATTGGCTGAGGTCTGCTATGAAAGAGCACTTAATTCCCCAGCACTTTTGCCTCCAATAGAGGTGGGGGGAATGGACTTTAACAAGATCCTCAGGTACAAGAATGCAGGTTCTGGCAGATGGGAAGGAGACAGAAGTATACTGACATGGTAAGGGCACGGGGAAATGGGCACTGCACCAACAGCACCTGCTCTAGAAGATGCAGCCCCTTTACTCTCAGTTCCCCACCTGTGACACGGGAAGAATGAAATCTAAGTTGAAGTTTTGTATTTCATTCTTTGATGTAACCGTACATCTCTGACGTGGATGTATTAGCCTACGTCTGATCAGGAGAGAAAGCAGAGCACTTTGAACAGGGAAAGTTTAATGTAAGAACTGGTAACTACAGGTGACCCTTGAACAACATGGGGGTTAGGGTCCTGACCCCGCGCAATCGAAAATCCACAAATAACATGTAACTGTACCGTTGGCCCTGCACATCCACAAATTCAATCAGCCACGGATACAAAACAGTATTTTCGCCTTCCCAACCATGGTTTCCCAACCTCAGATTCCCAAGTGCAGATCAAAATTATGATTTTTCAATCCGTAGTTGGTTGAGTCCATGAATGTAAAACCTGCAGATACAACGGGCTGACTGTATTTATTGAAAAAATCCACTTACAAGTGGACTCATGCATTCAAACCCATGTTGTTCAAAGGCCTACTACCTACCAGGAGTAAAGGATAAGAAAAGAGAACCCTAGAGAATATAGGAGCAGCCACAGCTACCCCCAAGGGCTGAGACAGAGCCCTCAAGGAAGAGCCTCAACCCCTCACCCCTGTGCTGAGGTTTAGAATTTGTTGGGGAGGGTCCAGGTGAACTCCAAGCAGAGGCAGCAGGAATAACTCTCTTTCCAACTCTGTACCACATTTTGGACCTAGAGCTTCAAAATGCATCAGAAGGATTTTCTTAAAATTCTGCTCGTGATTGTCTTACGCTGGGATATGAAAAGAGAAAAGCAAACACTGGACATGTTCATGTTCTTCAAGAGCTGTGATAAGAAAGCAAAAGTAACTTTACGTCCACTAGCAAATGGTGATACAAAAATGTGTTTATTTCTGGCATTGCTATATTTCGATGTCCTAAAAATGACAGAAGCAGCTGGACCAATGAGCAGTAAGTAAGCCCTCAGTTCTGCTATGACAACGATGGGTGAATGTAAGCCAATAGGAAGTAAGTCTCCCCTTTAATGTAAGCGCCTTGGGGGAGATGGGCCAATGAGGAGCCAGGGCCCATGACTGCCGTCAGAGCAGGAGAATACTGAAAACAAAATGAGACCTAGACATAGGCCAGAGCTGCTGCGTGAGTGCCCTGCTGGATTAGGTGACATTTTGAGACCCCACTCAATTTGCCAGTATTGACGAGCAGTCTTCTCTCTTTGCCTCACATTTCCAACTCAGCTTATAAAGAGGGTTACATCGAGCAACACTCTACCATCTCTCAACATCCTCGCACTTACTTCTCTAGATTGGGAAGGGATGGCTAACCTGATTGGTCAGATCTAGACATTCATTGGACCACATTTTATTAGTGGCCAAAGTTTCCGTGGTTGATGGCAAGAAGTAGGACATCCCCTTCCTCTTGCACATGGGCTTTATCCCACTACCTGGGCAGGACAAGCTCTTCTCTATGCGCCCTCTATTCTCCCAATGACTGAGGGAAGGAAGCAGAGCCCCCATTCTCCTTGTCAGTTGCAGAAATGGAGGGGGGCTTCCTGCTTTATGCTCCACCACCTAGGTCTGTTTGTTAATCAGGCCCAGCCTCATTTCTCTCTTTGGATTCCATAAAATACTCCAACATCCTTATAATAAACCCCCATTTTTTTTTCTAGCTCCAATTGAGTTTATGACACTTGCAAGCATTGGTCCTAATTCACACAGAGAAAATTAGAAATGAGCAAGTTTGGGAAATATGGGCCAATGACAGGCAGACTACTTCTGATGAAAATAAAAGGGGGGAAGGACAACAACAGAGTCCCTGTCCCAGCCTGAGACAGCTGGAATGCACATCTTACTTGCCTGGTAACACTGAGATCTGGTTGAATTTCTTGGCTTCCTGTGTGAACAAGCTCCTGAAAGCAGGTGCCAACAAGTTATTTAGCCATAGTCAGAAAGCAGCCACTTCATCTCAGGGAAAGAAAGCCAGATGCTGAGAGTAGCTCTCCTGAGCTCAGAAAGGGAAATCGGAAGGGCGGGATCTCAGTTCTGTCTTCTCATTGCACCCCAAGTAAATAGGCCTCTGTCCAAGCCGGTGCCTGTTATTGTGCTAAATCCCATCAGCCCCCTGGGTGGGTTGGGATAGGATGTTTCTCCAGCTGCCCTTATTCCTGTGGCTAACTCCGAGGCTATCTGCATACATGAAGTCTCCTGGGAAAATAATGCTGTCATCATCTCTCTCTAACCCTTTTGTCCTAGAAGGCTTGTACCCTCTTCCTGCACTGTCCTGGTCTCCTTCTGCTCTATACCCACCTTCCTCAGTGTAAAAACAAAATCCTCAGGCTAGTTCATGCCCACTCAACCTTCATCTCAAGTGTCACCTCCTAGCGAAGCTCTCCCGGACTCTCCCAACCTAGATTAGGTCCCCTGACATGTTCTCATAGCTCCCCATACCTCTCCTCGACAGCCTTACCACCATTTGGAACTTTATATTTGGATGAGTGACTGGTGCCTGCCTGCCCCACTGGACTGTTAGCTCCATAGACCCTGTCTGTTTGGCTCACTACTTATTTTATGTACCTGAATAGGTTAGGCACGTAATAAATAGTTGAATGTATGCAGAGTGGTCAAGGCTCTGAAGTCAGACTGGCTGGATTTGAACCCCAGATCCCGGGGAACATAGAATAACAGAATAAATATAGGAAGAACTAAATAAAAACGCTTACAATAATAGTGCCTATCACAAAATAGGTGCCCGATAAATGTTTACTAACATTAGTATTGTTGCCATTGGTCTGACCTGTGTTGGTGGAAGATGTAGAGAGGGGTGGACACACTTCAGCTGGGGTCACTAGTGTGTGTGTACTGGGGTGTCGGGGGCGTGGGCACTGCCTTCCACAAGTGCCACTCAGACAGAAGGCACAGAAAGACATGTATTTCTGGGAAGGGTCAGCTTATCAGCACCGCAGCCAACCAGAACATGCTCCCTCCAGAGCTGGGTAACTTTGGAATTGTCTCTCATTGACATTTCATGGCCAATTAAGTGGCTAAGGATGAATTGACATCAGCAGAACAATGCCATCAAATTGTCACCTTAAAGTAATCCATGTTATGAACAACAGGATGAGAATACCTAAATGGATGAGTCTATGGAATCCATAATCATTGGGCGAAGTGACATATCAGTGCCCATCAGCGAGGACCACAGTGGTTTCCAAACGGTAACAGGAACAGAGGCCTTTTACCAAGAGAACATCTTACAAAAGATCCAATATATAAAACCAAAAGGAGTGGAATAGCCTTAGTTGTATCGTTTAAAGCCACTAAGTTCAGGGTGGCCGGATGGCTCAGTTGGTTAGAGCGCGAGCTCTTCACAAAAGGTTTCTGGTTCAATTCCCGCATGGGATGGTGGGCTGCACCCCCTGCAACTAAGATTGAAAACGGCGACTGGAATTGGAGCTGAGCAGCACCCTCCACAACTAGCTTGAAGGACAATGACTTAGAGCTGATGGGCCCTGGAGAAATACACTGTACCCCAATAAAAAAATTTTTTTTAATTACAAAAGAATATTTAATTTTCAAAAAAAAAAAAAAAGCCACTAAGTTCGTGGTAATTTGTTGCAGCAGCAATAAAAAACCAAATACATCACTTTTATAGCAACATTTTGATTCACCCTTCTCCATCCAACCCTATAAGGGTCTTAGTTCTTTAAAAACAATGCCTCTTTCCTCTTCTGCCCACCTCCTCCAACCCCTCACGTCCTAATTCTGTGCTTTGCCCAGGATAGGCAAGAGCAAATATCTTCTGGATCAATGAATACCCTTATTAGCCAATATTTGGGAATGCCCTCGGTTGTAGATTCTAGAATGTAGTTAACGCCAGAATGATTCTGAACATTCTCTGATGATTCAAAAGATCCTCTATATTATTGCAATCCAGAGGTCATACTCGTAGGAATCAGTGTGGAAACCTACAAAGGTACTAGTTGGTCCCATGGTGCTGCAGGATTCTGAGTGCTCCCAGGTATCTGAGAACAGCAGGACATTGCTGCTGACATGGGATCACAGGAAGTGATAGTGCAGTGAGCTTGAGAGTTGAGCCACGTAGTCCCAGCTCCACCATTGCCCAGCTCTGTGGCCTTGGGTAAGTTTCTAGCCTTCTCTAGGCCTCAGCGTCCTCCTGGATAAACTGAGGAACTTGGACAATGTCATCCCCCAAAGTCCTTTTTGCTGTCAGCTTTTCTGGCAACTCCTTTCTAGCATTTGCCAGAAATTTCTGGCACTTATAAATGCTCAAGAAATTGGACTGTAAACCAACCCTCTTGCTGATGACTGACACATCTGGTATTTGGGTTTCAATGTTGTCTCCTAAAGATGTATTGAAGGAAAATACATAGTCCTGATTGGAAATATGGCCTCAAAACTTAGCTACTTGAAAAGAAGTCTACGCATTGAAAGAAGGAGCTGCAGGGCCCACGGAGTCACAAGCATATAGGTATGTACGATGGAGAAGCAGAGCCGCAGTCCGAAGGCTGAGGGTCCCATAATGCTTCAGAAAAGGACACCAGCCTGAGGACTGTGGCTTACACTTGCCCTACTGCTTATTCTGGGCAAATCATGTCAACCTCTGAGCTGGTTTCTTTCTTTGGTTTTCATTATGAAATATATCATACAAAAGAGGGCTTAAAACACATGGGTACTGTTTGAAGAATAGCAATGAAATTAAAATCCATGTACCCACAACCTTGCTTAAGAAATAGAAAATTGCCAGTATCTTAGAAGCCTCCTATATCCTCCTCCCATCTTATTCCCTCTCCTATCCCTACCTATGCCCACCCCACCCTAAAGTAACCACCAGCCTCAATTTTGTTTTAATCATGTTTTAGGTTTTCTCTATAGCTTTACCATCTATGTATGGGTCCCTAAACATAAAATATTATTTTCTTACATGTTTATGAGTCTCGTAGTATCGGTATTATTCTATGAATTATTTCTTTCATGCAACATTGATTTGAAAGTTCATCTTAGTTAATGCATATAAGTAATACATCGCATAGTAGTGATAGATTCATTTTTACTTCAGAATTGCATTTCACTGTTTAAGTTTAACACAATTTATTTGTTATACTGTACATGGGCACTTTGGTTAAGTTCACTGTCTTTGCTCTTACAGAAATGACACTATGAACATTTTGTAGACATCTTCTGGCACAAGAGTTTCTTTAGGATATACTCTGGGAATGGATTTGTTGCGATATAGCATATGTGTACATTCAACTTTGCTAGGTAATTACAAACAGTTTTCCAAAGTGGTTGCACAAATTTATACTCCCAGCAGAAGTAGATGAGAGGTTCTATTAACTCTACATCCCTACCCACACTTGGTACTGCCAGTGTTTTTAAATCTTGGCAATCTGATGGACATGTAATGGTATCTCCCTATGGTTTTAATTTGCAATTTCCTAATTATCAATGAAGTGGAGTATTTTTTCATATGTTTATTGACCATTCATGTTTCTTCTTGTGAAAAATACTTATATGTCTTTTGCTCACTGGTCTATTATTGTTCTTACACATTCACAATCATTCTTTATATATTCTGGATAAAGATCCTTTGTTGGTTATGTGTGTTTCAAATATCTTCTCCTAAGGGTATGGGTTGTCTTTTTATTCTATGCTCCTTGTGATGAATCAGTTCTTAACTCTAATATAGTCAAACTTATTAATCCTTGTATTTATGCTACGCATGTGTCATGACCTCAGGTTATGAAAATATTCTCCTATGTTGTGTTCTAAACATTTTCTAGTTTTTTCCTTCATTTTTAATTATTTAATCCACATGGATTTTATCTTTGTATAGATTGTGAGGTGAGAAACAATTTTTTTTTTTTTTCCCAGTAAGGACAACCAATTTTCCCAGCACTATGAATTGAATATTCCATTCTTCCCTCACTAATCTGCAATATCCACTCCAATAAGAATCAAGTTTCCATGCATGCGCGATTTGTTTCTGGGCTCTTCCTTCTGTTCCACTGTCCTGTTTATCTATCACTGCCTTAATTACTGAAGCTTTATGACAACTCTTGCTATCGAGTACAGTTTATTCTTCTTTAGAAGGATTTGGCCCTTCGTTATACTACTATATAAGGTAAGAATTAGCTTGTCAAATTCTCACCTCCAATTAGATGTACAATTCTCACAAATTGTACATCTAATTGGAAATGCATTGTATCAAAAGAGTGGTTTGGGAAATTTCTGTCTTTATAATATTGAGTGTTTTGTCCAAGAAAAGATATATCTATTTATTTACGTCTTACTTTAACATATTTCAATACAATTTTATTTTCTCCATAAAAACTTTCATAGCCTGTATTATATTTACTCCTAGGTACTTTTATACTTTTGTTGCTAATGTGAATGGTTTATTTTAAATTAAATTTTCCAACTGATTGCTATTGGTAATAATTCAGTTAACTTTTGTATGTTGATTTTGTATCCAGCAACCCTGCTAAAGTCTCATTTTGATTCTAATAATTTGTCTATAGTTTCTTTTGGGTTTTCTACATAGTCGATCACAGACCTGCATATAACAATCTTTTTGTTTCTTCTCTCCTAATACTTATGCTTTGCATTTAAATTTGTTTTACATATATATCTCGACATTAAGCTGGCAAATGGGGTAAGTATTACCACTTTTCTCATTTTCACAAATTAGAAACTCAGAGCGGTTAAGTAACTTGCCCATTTCCACAAAGGAGGAGTTTCAAAGAGGTTAAGTAACTTGCCTAAAGTCTCACAGCTAGATATAGACAAAGTCAGGACTCAAACCCCAGTGTAGCCCTTCCAAAATCCACGTTTTAATTATCAATGCAATGGCTGCCTTTTCCCTTCCCCATCACACAAATATATTTGAGATTTGTGAAAGAAAATCTTGGCACATAAAAATATTGATCTGCCATTGAGGGGAAGGGTTTTTCTTTCTTTATTTATTAAAAAAAAAAAAGATTATTTTGAATTGATTAATACATCTGTACCATCCTGAGCCAGAAAGAAACTAAAGGGGGAAGGACTTAACATATTGTTTGCCATGTGTTCACTCATTCCATCCCAATAGCAACCAGCAAGTTGGGTATTAGTGTCTCAGTTCTGCGGCTGAGAAAAACTGAGGCTCAGAGAGATGAATATAAAACACCAATAATCGAAAGGGAATCTTTCAGGGGCAAACAAAATAGCACCACAAATAGCATGTATGTTGCATCAAAAAGAATTTGGAATAGCCTCTAAGTATACTTGCAGTTTAGGTTTACCACCTCAAGTAAATACAAAAAGAACCTTGGAAAGGTTCCTTGTGTGTCCCCTGAAGGTCCATGGAGACAAAGAATCCCTCCAAGGAGTTCTTCATGGGGATTGAGAAGGGAAAAAAAAGGAAGTCATTTGCTCCTTTGAATTCATTCATGTATTCATTCAGCAAATACAGTATTTATTAAGGGCCACCCATCTGAGTCCTGTGGTTGCTGCTGGGAATACAGCTGGGAACAAGCCAGTTCCTGCCCTCATGAAGCTTTCAATCCAGCAGGAGAGTTGGGTATTAAACCAGCAATCACTGACTGCATACACAGTAGCCAGTTCCAGACCCCACCATCAGGCAAACAGAAATCCTGTGTGAAGCTCAAGCAGACAGTGCTGTGCTCCTAAATATCTCCAGGTCCCTTGTAGAAGCTGCCACAGCCCTGCGGCAAGCTGGTGACCCCCCTCTCGCTCCCCGCCTTGGTTTGCTGCAGCTCCCACGTTGCTGGGAACCTGTCCATCAGAGTGCCAATCGCAGGGGAAATTGAATCCAGGGGCTCTTTCTAGTCGTGTTTGCTCACTTTTTTCTTAGCATGATCTTTGGTTTCATTATATTTAGGTATTTCTTTTATTTATCCATGCACCAGGAAAAAAAAAAAAAAAAAGGAAGGTGCCTCTTTAAACCAAGCGTGAAATGTATTAGGAACCTAAAGTTGAGAATAATGGACTTTTTTTTCCTTCTGGAAAGCTAGCCTACAGGAGAAAAAAAATCCATTCAAATAATTTCGTTTAGTCCTAAGTATAAAATAACCGAAGTCAAGGTGTCTCTGCTGTTATTATTTTTTCTGATGTTTTTGACACCCGCGTGTGGGGTTCTCCGGCGTTCACAGCTTCCAGAGCTATGAGCTCCCACTTGGTAGATTCGTAATACTCCTTAATATTTTCATTTTGATGTAATTTGCGGCCCCAGCTTTTTAAATATCCGCTCTGTAATAATGTTTAATTTCAGGGGTCAGTCCGCCAAGGAGTATATTAAAGCTTATAAAACTCATTTCCAAAGCTCAAATATCAAGCTGTGATCAGGTTAGGAGGGCAGCATCTGTGAATATTTCATCTTTTATCATGCTGATAATAAGGAGATGACAGAGGCACATTATTACAATGAGAGAATTGCTCATTTCAGGCCTGGTGCTGGAAGCTGGGGTCTGCAGTGTGTATTACTCAATAAGAGCAATTCTGATATGAAAAGCAAGTTTACTGAGGCACCACTGTGTCTTATTTGATTGGAATGAATAATATATGGAGCTGCCTTTCGGGGCGGCTGCGGGCCGGGGGAGGGGAGGCTTGCATGGAGAGGTGCACTTGGGGATAGACGGCGAAATAATTTATCAAAGGATGTGTTTTATGGCCTGAAAATAAAGTTAAGATAACCACTGTTTATTAGAATCATTATTTCGGAAATCTGTATTCTGGAAATCTTAAACATGTGCCGGCTCCCGCACGAGAAGAATCTTGATCTGTTGGACGGGCGGCGATGCCTCGTAATTATCTATTTGCACATAGGAGCTGAGTGAATTTGACACGCGGGCTGATTCCTGCCACATTCTCCATTGGCAACTTTCATTATTGCTTTGTGTCAAGTCAACTTCATCAAGCGGGAACCTTAAAACTCTGGTCTTTCTAGTAGTGAGATGACGAAATGCCATCAAGAGGGAGTGCATCTTTTGCCTCTTAGAGAAAACCAAGCATGAACCACCTCTAATGATTGGCCCCCACCATACAGCCACCACTGCACCCACACCCATTCTCTCCCCCTCTATCATAGTGGAAGAGGGGTGTCTCCTGGTCTAAGACTAATCCTTCTTTCCATGCCCTGGATCTGATCCCCTCCCACCTGTTCTGACCCCTGTGTGGCGCCGTTCTCCCATCTCCAACATCTGTAAGGACTCCCTTTCAGCTGGCTCCTTCCTTTCGCCTTATGAACGCGATCAAATCTCTCCCATCCTAGTAAAAACTATCTTTCTTAATTGACCTTCCGCCTCCCTCCAGGTCTCACCATAGGTCTTGTCTTACCTTCTGCTCCAAGTGTCTCATAAGAATTGAATACACTCTATTGTCCCACCAACTCACATGGCATTACTCCTTGCTCATTTCAGTATGATTTCAGTACCCACCACTCCAATGAGACCACTCCCACCAAGGTCATGGATGCCCTGCTAATTACGAAATCCACTGGGCACTTTTCATTCCACACCTATCTCTACCTCTCGGCTGCATTTGTCTCATTATTTCAGGACACCACTCTGTTGATTCTCCTCCTTCTTAATACCCTGTTCCTTCTCTGGAGTTTCCTTTCCTGGAAACTCTTTCTTCCCTCCCTGAGGATGTTGGTGTTCTGCAGGACTGCCCCTTGCCCTCTCCTCACTCTGCCCTCTCTACTGGACAGCAGCGCTCACCTCTGTGACTGTAACTACCATATGTTGGTTGCTGACTCATGACTTATGACCAATAGTAATTGATTTGCAATCCAGCCTCTTCTTGGAGCTCCAGATCCTTATATCCAACTGAGTGCCCCACTGACCCTCCAAATATAGGTGGAAAATTGAATGACCAACACAAATACACACACACTGGTCTCCTCTTCTCCCTCTTCCTCCCCTCCCCCTCCCCCTTCTCATATCTTAAATGAAAATGGAACCCTAAAGGCAGTCACCTAAGCCTCAATACAGGTGAGCACCCCCAACACCTCCATTAACAATCAACCGTCAAGTCCTATTGATTCTTTTATTTTCTAGAAAATAAATAGATCTATTGTTGTTTCTGATTATAAAAGTAACACACATTTATTTAAAATTTTCAAAATTTTAAAAATCACCTAACACCCTCCCTCTATAGATATTCATTAACATTTGATAAACATACATTTAGCCTTTTCTTTTTATTTGTTATTATTTTTCTTTTTTTATCTTTATTAGATTTATTGGGGTGATGTTGGTAAGTAAAACTATATAGGTTTCAAGTGTACATTTCTATAGTACATCATCTATATATTGCATTGTGTGTTCACCACCCAGTCAGTTCTCCTTCCATCACCATATATTTGACCCCCTTTACCTTCTTCTAGTCTTTTCTTTTTAATTTGGACATTCAGCCAAACTTATTGAGCACTACTATGTGCCAATCATTGTGTTGGATATATATATATATTTCCTTTTCTTAAGTCAATAAATGGGATTTTAATATACACATACCATCTTTAATTTAACAAGGAAAATCTTTACATTTCAATAAATGTAAATCCACGTAGTCCATTTAACTAGTTACACAATATTGCACTGAATGGCTATAGCATAATTTACATAATCAAGTTCCTGCTAATGGGTATTTAGGTTATATCTAAAATTCGATGTTATCAATAGTTAGCAATAAACATCCTTATATGTAAATCTTTTCTCACTTGTTCAGTTATTGCTTTAGAATATATTCTAAATTACATATTCTATGTAATTTAGAATATCTTCTTAATTACATAGAAGAAATATATGTAAATCTTTTCTCACTTGTTTAGTTATTGCTTTAGAATATGTTTCTGGAAGTGGAATTGTGGGGTTCAAGGGTATGAACATTTTTGAGACTTAATAAATGTTAGCAAAATGTCCTCCAATTATATTATAACAAGTTTCTCTCCCACCAGCAGTATGAAAATTTCCTTACACCTTCTTTGACACTGAATGTTATCAATCTGTAAACCTCTGCCAAATTGCCAAATAACATTGTATTGTTCAATTTTGGTTTATTTTATTACTGTTGAGATTGAGTATCTTTTCACACTTTTGTTGGATATTCATATTTCTTTTGTAAATTGCTTATTCATGCCTTTGCCCATTTATTTATGAGATTGTTCTAATGTTTCCTGTTGATGAATACAAACTCTTCCTATATTAGAAATAACAACTATTTATCTATCATATATGTTGCATGCATTTTTTTAACCAGGAGGTAATTAGCCTTCTATGTTTGTTTATGACACCATTAGAACAGCAATTTACAATTTTATATAGTCTAACCTAATAACTTTTTTCTTTATGGTTTCTGTTTTGGGCGTCATGTTTGGAGAGGACTTTCTCACACTAAATCATAAAAGATAAAAAGACATTTTCCCATGTTTTCTTTCAGTTATTCTTAAACTTTAATTTTTACATTTTATTCTTTTTCCTTCCAAAATTTCTCCTGGTATAATATTAACTTCAACTTACAGAAAAGTATGTAAATCAATATGAATATGGAATGATACTGCAAAATTTTATGACCAAAAAAGAAACTCTCAGCAAACTAAGAATAGAAGGAAATTTCTAACCCTGGTAGAGGGCATTTATGAAAAAACAAACAGAAAAACTACAGCTAACACCATAATTAATGTAGTTGAGTGGTCTTTTTTGCAAATTACATAATTGTAGAAAATTCTAAGGAATCTACAAAAAAAAAAAAACACCAAATAGAACAATAAGAAAATTTGGCAAAATCACAGAATAAAAGGTCAATATACAAAAATCAATTGTACTTCTAGATTTAGCAGCAAACAATAGGAAAATGAACATTTTTAAATGAGACAATTTGCAATAGTGTCAAATAGAAAAACAAATGCTTAGAATACATTTAAGAAAAGCCTGCAATACCTCTACACTGAAAACTATAAAATATTACTGGGAGAAAAGAAACAAGATCCAAATAAATGGTGAGATATATACCATAGTCATGGATTAGAAAAGTCAATATTGTTAAGTGCTTCATTCTCCCCCAAACTGATCTATAAATTCAACAAAATCCCAATCAAAATCCTGGATAGTTTTTTTGTACAAATTGACCAACTGATTCCAAAACTAAGTGGAAATCCAAAGGATCTGGAATAGCTAAAATAAAATACCAAAAAAAAAAGAAGAAAGTTGGAGAATTTACATTATCTGATTTCAAGATGTATACTATAAAGCCAGAGTTATCAAGATAAAATGATATTGGTATAAGGGAAAACACATAAACCAATTGAACCAACTAAACAGTCCAAAAGTAGGCCAGTGCACATATGGCCAATTGATTTTCAATGACATGGGCACCAACATAACTCAATGGGAAAAGGATAATGTTTTAAACAAATGCTATTGGAACAACTGGATAGTCACATGAAAAAAAAGGAAACTCAACCTCACACGACACACAAATATTATTTTGAAATGGATCATAAATACAAAACGTAAAACTATAAAATTTCTGGAAGAAATCATAGGAGAAAATTTTTTCAATTTTGGGTTAGGCAATGATTTCTGAGACAGAAAAGCATTAGCTATAAAAGGGAAAAAAAGATAAATTAGACTTCATCAAAATAAAACACCTGTGCTTTCTAAGAGACACTTTCAAGAAAAGGCAAGCCACAGACTGGGAGCAAATATTTGCATCACATATATTTTCAAGGTGCTTGTGTCAAGAATACATTAAAAAAAAATTCTCTATGGCTCAATAATAACAAGACAAACTACTCAGTCTTTTTTAATGGCCAAATTTGAACAGACACTTCACAAAACATATACAAAAGGCCAATAAACACAGAAAAAGATATTCAACATTAATCACCAGAAAAATGCAAATTAAAACCCCAGTGAGATACCACTTCATACCCACTGAAATGACTAAAATTTAAAAGACAGACAATTCCAAGATCAGATAATGAGGATACAGAGGCACTGGAACTCTCATACACTGCTGATAAGAGTGTGTGATGGTAAAACCACTTTGGAAAGCAATTTGGCAGTTTCCTACAAAGCTAAACATACACTTATACAACCCAGCAATTGTATTCCTATATAGTTATCTGAAAGAAATATATTCATAACATCCCCAAACTAGAAAAAATCCAACTTGCCATAAACAAGTGAATGGCTAAACAAATTATGCTATATCCAGTCAATGGAATACTACTCTGCAATAAAATGAACTATGGATGCACTCAACAACATGAATAAGTCCCAAAATCATTATAAAGTAAAAGAACACAGATGAAAAAAGATACATGTTAAATGATTTATAGGCCTCAGTTTATGATATACTAGAACAGGCAAAACTAATCAACAGTGATAGAACTCCAAGCAGTGGTTGTCTGGCAGAAACTTGGCATTGGGGGCACCAGGAAACTTTATGCAGACATGGGAGTGTTCTATATATTAAACGAGGTGGTAGTTACACAGATACATACCTTTATCAAAAGTCATCAAACTGTATGCTTAAAACGTGAATTTTATTGCATGTAAATTATACCTCAATAAAGTTGATTTTTTTTTAAATCTAGAACAGGATTTTGACAGCTTCTCAATGGCAGTATCTTTTCCTTATGTTGCTAGTTCTTTTCTCACCTTTTCCCCCCATATTGTTTAGTAAAAAAAGTATTGGGTGATACATGGCAGACTACCCTAACTAAAATTCTTTTGATTTTAAGTAACAGCACTCTAATTCAAAATAGTTCAAGAACAAAAGGTGGGCTGGCCAGAACAAGTATCTGGGGCAGGACCAGCAGGATTCTAGTACATTCCATTCCAGGAGTACGGAAGCCCTGAGCCCTCTGGTGCGTCTGCATGGACATGGCAGGAAGGGAGAGGTGGTGTATAGCTGCCAGTGAAAGCTGGGTAATGATGCTTGCCACCCATCCTTCACGACACAGCTGTGTGACACAGGAAGAGGCCACCTTCCATCACACTCTCCAGGCACTCCCTCCCGCCCACGCGGCCACTCCATTAAAGACCAGCCCAGCCTTATTAGCAAGTCTATCGCCTCAGAAGCAGGAAAAGTGCTGCTCATCCCATTTATTGGGCATATTATTCTCGTCAGCGGCTTTTAGAGGATTTTGCTAATGGCTCAGGGACTATATGCACCATCACAATTAAGACATTGCTAATAAATTAAGTTTTATGGACATAAATCAGCAGGTATGCTTATTCAGCTGTTACACCTCACTTAGAAGTAGGCTTTGCATCTTAAGATGAAGGATATTTCTATTCAGGAGTTGTAATGGCCTTGTTAATGGAATATTAATTACCTTGATGGTTGGACAGCAAGATGGCTGTTTCTGCTCTCTTGTCACAAGTGTTCTTAAAGAAAAACATTTTTCCAACTTTCTGACACTGTCACTGAGGGATCTCAGCTAAGCCCACTCCATCGTCCCCAGCAGAAGGACAGAACGAAGCTCATCCTCATGGGGTGAGTCAGGTAAACAAAGCCTTAAGTGAGCACAGTGAGAGTACACAGCTCACCTTCCCCAAAAGACGGTGCTGAAGGAAAAGTTGGGCTGAGAATCAGGAGGCCTGGCTTCTCAACTCCTGTCATAGTCAGTTCAGGCTGCCACACCAACAAATATTGGTTTCTTACAGTCGGAAGTTGGGAAGTCCAAGATCAAGGTACCATAGATTTGGTACCTGGTGAGAGCCCACCTCCTGGCTTGTAGACTGCCGCCTTCTCACCACGCGCTCACATGGCTTTTCCTCAGCATGTGCTTATAGAGACGGTGAGATCTTGGTCTCTTCCTCTTCCTAAAGGGCACTAATCCCAACATGAGGGCCTCAGCCTCATAACCTCATCCAAACTTAATCACCTCCCAAAGGCCCCACCTTCTAGTATTATCACACTAGGGAGTTAGAGTTTCCACCTTTGAGTTCTGGGTGGACACAAACATTCAGCCCATAATATCTCCACTCCAACAATAACCAGCAGTGTGACTTTAAGCAAGCTACTTATACCCTCTGGGCCTCAGTTTCCCATTTATTACATGGGTATAATAAAGTGACCATGAGTAAAATTAAGTGAAAAACAAAACCCTTAGAAAGATATCAATATTGGACTATTTTGTGATGATCTTGCCAAAACCATGGCAGAAACACCACTCCCCAAGGATGGGAATCAATTTTGCCTGCAAGGGGGCGAATGTTCTGACTGTCAATCATCCTATAATGTTGCTAATCCAGGAGGAAGAACCAATCCTGCACTGTGGATAGAGGGGGATTCCTTTCTCTCTGCTAATGCACGAGGGATTCTTTGGCCCCAAACTGCAGAACGGAAGGACTAGAGAAAGTGGGCTGCCCCAACCATATAAAGTGGGCCAGAGAGAGCAGCGCGGCAAGTCTCCCCTTCCATCAGCAGCGTCAGGGCTGAAACAGCCCAGGCACCAGCAATGCGGAAAGGCCACCACGTTCAGGATAGTCAGCTGCAGGGACAAGTGCATAGCCCTGTCATCAACAGTGCAAGCTACCAGGACTGACCCTGCGGACTCAGGAAAGCGGGACCATGCCATGAGAATAGCTTGAAGAGGGGTGCTTTCCAGCAAGAAGATAGGTGACAATTGAACCATGTGTGTGGGGGGGAGGTGTAGGGAGGTTGGCCCTGCCCTGGTCTTAGACCAGGTTTGTCCTGAAAACCTGCTCAGGAAATGAAGAACCTACTCAGGACCTAGTACACCTGTCCCAGTCCCTGCTGTGCCCCCAAATCACTGTGCAATCTTACACAAGTCCCTGCCCTTCTCTCTCCCAACCCAACAATCTCAAGGTCAAACGACCTCTTCCTCTGAGATACACCAGTTAAAATTGCTTCAGAATGCACATCACCTTTCTTTTCTTCATCCAAGAGAAAAATTCTCAGATCCAGGGACCTGCTAGGAGAATTTCTTTCTTTGCATCCATTTAGCACATCAGTTCTCACATTTTCTGCTTGAACTTCAGAGCAAAGGATTTGGAAAGCTGAGCCTTTGTCTCTTTAATGCAGTGTTTTGCATATTCTCCCGGACTTTTTTTCCGGGTCCTCTTTGCCTTTGAGTTGCCCACTGCAGACCAGACCAGCTCCCTGAGTGAGGCTGAGACCCATTCTCTCCACAGCTAATTGGGGCAGCTGCCCTTCCCACAGACCCTCCCTTCCTCCTGCAGAGATTAAAAATCCAGCCCAAAGCAGGAGGCAGAGAAGGGGTAGAGAATGCGGAATAGGCAATGAGAACCCCAGAAGTGGGGTGTAGGGTAGGGGTGAGGGGTTGCAGATGCAAGGTGTTTGGAAAGAAGCTATGGTTTGCAAGGTTGATGAAACAAAACCAAAGCAATTGATGTTCTGCATTGAGTCTCTGGACTGCAAGGGCCATGGAACCATGCCTGGGGTGAGAGGCTGTCACATAAGCTGTTGTATATTCAATGTCAGTAGCATCCAGTAGCCCCTAGGCTCATCCCGGAGGAGGGAGAAGGAAGGAAGGCCAATCTGTGACAAGGTGCCCTTCCTTCCCTGTAGCTCATTATCTTTTACTCAGTCCACAATGAAACTACAACCCCAGAAACAGAAATCTGCTTCTTACCAGGAATGGCCTGCAGAGATGTCTCGGTCAGCTATTGCTGCATAACAGTCCCAGTCACATACCACAGTAAACATTCATTTAGCTCAGGCATCTGCAGGTCAGCTGATCCAGGCTGGACTCAAGTGAGCAACAATAAGCTGCAGGTTGAATCTGAATTTGTCTTCATTTCTCAGTCTTTGGTCCAATATGCTAGCTGGGGCATGTTTTTCTCATGACGATGACAGAGGCACAAGAAAGCAAACAGAAACATGTGATGCCTCTTGAGGGGAAGCCCAAGCTGGCACCCTATGGCCTCTGTCCCTTTTCATTGGCCAAATTACGTCACATGGCCAAAGCCAAAGTTAAGAGCCAAGGAAATATACCTTGCCTTGCGGAAAGAACTATAATCATATGACAAAGGACATAGATACAGGGAAAGATAAAGAATTGGGACCATTAACGCAGTCTACAAGAGGCATGTGCTTCATAGTTGATGGGACACTTTTTCACACTTTCCTTAATTTATAACTCTTTATAACAACCCTGAGAGCCAGTGATTATATCTCCATTTTTCAGATGAAGAAATTGAAACTCAGAAAGAAAAGAGACATGGCTGAAACAACACCGTCATTAAGCATAAGAGTGTTTACACCAATCTTTTCATCGAATTTCAAGTCTAGAATCTTTGCCATAATGCCATAATCTTTGCCTTTCCTTAAGAAGACCCTAGAACACCTGAGATTTGTGGAAGAGTTCCCCATTACTTACATAATTTTATGGATGACAAAAAGGACCCAGATATTCTTAACCACAAAATAAAGGATTTGGATGAAATAAGGAACAGCAACTATCTGGCATGCATGCTCCCACTAACCATTCTCACATCCATGGCAGACATCACTAATCACTGATGGCACTCTTTGCTCATGAGCCTCAGAATCTTTCTCCACCCAGCATTGTAGACAGCCACCGCTAATAAGCTGGAGAAGACATAGAAAATGAAGACTGGTTTTAAATGCTGTATAAACCTTTTCTGAGGCTCGTTTCAGCCCCAAGAGGCTATAATTCTGAAGCCAGCAATACTGTGGAACAACAGCATGAAAAGGCCAACTGGCTGGGATCAGAAGAGCCGCTTCTAGGCCCAGGTCTGCTAAGTTCACTCTAAGTGGGAAAGACAATGAAACTTCTCTGAGCATTTGTTGCACCAGTTTTGTGACCTTTAAAACCATTTATTTCAATTGCATAAACATAAGTTGGGCACCCACTGTGTGCCCAGCACTGCCATCAAGGGAATAAAGAAATGAACGTGACATGGTCCCTATTCTGGAAGGAAGGCAGAGGATGGAGGAATGTTTTGATTTCTGAGGTCCAGCCCAACACTAATATTTTGCTAACACTGATGCTAAAACGCACAAGACGTTGTCACAGAACTCATAAATCCTGCAGGTTCTCCAAGCTTGAAGATCTCCTCCCAGGTGGGAGTGTGGGGTTATCAATGAGGGGATCTGGCCTCTGCATGGGGGTTACCATGCCCTCCGATTCTCCATGCTCCTAGAGTAGAAGGCAAACGTAACTTCTGGGCCAAAACTTTCTAGGCTTATATTCCAGATTTTAGGGTCAGACAGACCTAAGTATAAATTCCAGCTCCGTCACTTACTACTCTTGTGCCTTCCACTCACTGGCTGAGCAACTGGTTTGCTAATCTGAAAAATGGGAGAATAATCATCACTGCTGGTAGAGTCATCAGAAAACACAGCTCATCCCTAGGCTCCGATGCTGGCTCACTGGGAGGGTGGGCCAGTCCCCAGGCTGCCCTCTCGATCCCCTACCTCTACTTCCAGAGCCCCAGACATGAGCCTTGCCCTGGTCAATCAACTCATGCAAAGAGATGGACACCCAAAGATGTGACCTGCCCAGGCTAAGACATGACCGAATTTCCATTTAGATAGACTTCCTGGCAGCACAATAATCATTCTTCAAAATCCAGACTGGGGGACTCATTTTGGACAGGACAGCCCAGTTGCTGGAAGATTTTGAGTCTGATCCCCACTATCCCTTGGTTAGTTCCCCAGTATGTCCCCCTTCCAGCTCTATGAATTCTCATTTTAGGGGAGGGACAGGAGGTTTCTCCTCTTTGGGGATTTTCTTCTTCTGTTCATCTTTACTTTATTCAAATAAAGTTAATCTGATTCATATTTTCTCTATTTCTCCACAATTACAGTCTTCCTTTGCTTCCTTCCCCAGAGGCCCCGAGGAGACCCTGGACCCACCAGGCCTCTTTTTCCTCAGGCATCAGCCGTATCGCCAAGACCTCTCTCCCACAAACACAGTGTCATCAATTTCTAGCAGGATCTGGAGCCCTTGTTTGCCCATAGCTGTCCAAGTGCCTGTTTAATTCACTTCAGCTCCGTCTCTGCCCCCTTTTCTTCTATATACACCTGGGAACTTGTGGGGGCACCTGGGAGGTGGGGGTTATACAAGGATATTGTTGTCCCCCTTCGACCACCTATCACATCAAGTGACCCTCCATCTGCAGTGGGAGGGAGTGGATGAGGGGTTGAGTGCCTGTGTACACGTGTGGAACATATACTGCCTATGTGTGGAAAACAGTGGCTCACCTGCGTACAGTCTCCGGTATATAGTCTATTCAGTGACTGAGCTTGCGTGTGGTGCAAGATGCATCTGTTCTTTGGGGAGGTGACATGTATGGCTGGGGTAGGAGTGTGGGTGGTGGGGAGGGGGACCTATGAGGGAACCCACTAGTATGGTAGGAGGTACTTTAGCTTCCTTTTTCAAGCAAACCTGTCACGCCTGCCCAAATGTAGAGAAATGGTTACATTTATATCCCCAATAGTGCCAGCTACTTAGAAAGGGGACCCAGGTGGGGTGAACAATAGGCTGATCCCAAGAAGGAAAACAGTGAATCAGGGTCAGGCCCAGGACACCGGGGAGGTGGGGTTAGACTCTCAGAGGAGGGGTCTGAGCCCCCACTGGTGACAGATGAATCCTCTGGAGGGGCAAACAAGGGAAGCACTGGCCCAGCACAGCCTTCAGGAAGTGTGGCACAGAAAGACCTGGGCTCGAATCCTCTGCCACTTACTAGTTGTGTGAGCCCAGGCAAGTGACTTAACTTCTCTCAGCCTCAGTATCCTCAACCACAAATTAGACTGCTATATAGATTCAAATAAAGTAATACTGGCACACAGTAAGCACCACCACCAAGGAAGTGGTCATTACATTGCTTCTTACTGTTATTATCCTACCCGGTCCCACCCCTGCTCCTGTCACAGGAGCCGCTGCCAGAAGACCCAGTCCTGCCAGACCAGGATGACACGGAGGGTTTGCCTCACCACATCCACCAGACATGCTACCGTAGCTCCGGGATGCATGCCCCTCGGGGGCACCCTCAGGGTCCCTCCTCTCGTCAGAGCCAGGGGCTGCCTGGGAGGGCTGCTGCTGTTTGAGGAGATGGCACATGTGTGTGGGAGGGGTGTGTGTGTGTTTAAGGGCAGCTGTCTACCTTGGCACTGGACCTCTACCCAGCGCTTCCCACAGCCAAATCCTGGTGAGCATTTGTTCATTCATCTATTCATTCATGGATTGAGAACCTGCCAGGCACTCTTCCAGGTGCTGGTGACATGTGATTGCAATTTGGCTATAGGTAGTCAGGCAATCCAGTATAACATACCAGCTTTAAGTATCAAGATATTAATACTTTGTTGGTGTAATACCATTATTTCAGTATTTTTAAAATTTAAAACCTGAGTTATTTCCATCTGGAGAATTCCCTAGGAAATTTTATGCCACAACAAAAGTTCTGGTGGGCCAAAGAAGCACCTCTTTAGCAATCCATCTGTCTATATCTCTCCTCTGCGATTGTTAAAATCCCATGACCTGGATCATGGGATTGTGGGTCACACTGTTTGCTTTGGTTGGTTTGAGTGTTACTGGCAATTTATACTTCTCTCCAAGTCAGTCTGGGTTCTGCTGTTTCTCTGAGGGTCCTGATGGATGAGAGGACACATTAACGTAAACAGAAGAAGGAGGATATGGCAGCAGGATTAGGGGGTGGGGGAGGGACAAGGAAAGAATGAGGTTACCAGATCTTTTTACCTTCCTTTCCTCAGGGCTAAATTCACACGGCTCCCCTCCCAGAAAAGAGCCAGACCCCTTGTTGGCACCCAATTTCTCCTCCCCTAGGATAGTTTTTGTATAGTTTATTTTGAACATCATTATCCTGGAAGAACAAAATTGTCTGTCCTTTACCCTGGCTTTCCCTCAGAAGGAACTTAGGACAAAATGTAAAAGACTTTGGCAGCCATAGCTCACCTTTTTAATGAAATACTGATATTTGATGCTTTCTTCAATACCATATTGTTGTTTTGATCCAATATTATAATCACCACAATACAATGATGAGCACAACTCCCTGCCCTCAAGGAACGTATACTTTAGTGGTGGAGACACGGTGAACTGAGCGTAAGATATTCATAAGAAAATATCAAAGAGTGATATGGTTGGATCAGTTAGTTTTTGCTGCATAACCAACCATGCTATAATTTTATGACTTTTTTTTAATGACCATTTATTCATGCTCATGAGACTACAGGTCAGCTCGGCAGTCCTGCCCCTCTTGTCTGGGTTCCTTCATGCATCTGTTATTGGATCCTGGTCAGCCAAGTGGTGCTGCTTCTGGGGAAGGCTGGCTGTTGGCTACAGTGCCTCAGTTTTTCTCCATGTATTTATTCTCTCCTCCTCCAACAACCTCACTCAAGCTTCTTCATATGGCAATTGCTGGAGTCCAAGAGAAAGAGTGGAAAACTGCAAGGCTCAGAGCTGGCACACCTTTACCTCTAAAACATTCTATTGGCCAAAGTAAGTCTTAAGTCCAGCCCAGATTCAAAGAATGAGAAAATAGCTTCCATCTCTTGGTGGAAAATGATGCAAAGTCACATTGCAAAGAGGTGTTGATAGAGGGATGGAAAATCGTGGCCATGTTTGCAATCAATGACACAGGTGATTACGAAAATAAAAGGGAGTAACGAGATATGAAAGTGACAGGGATGAGAACCTACTTTGTATTAAGTCAGGAATACCTCTCTGAATAGACAGTATTTGGGGTGAGACCTGAGTGACAGGAAGAACAGTTATGCTTCAAAGATTAGGTAGATGAGCACAAGAAGAAGTGAGGGCAGCATGTGAAAAGGGCCTGAGCAGGAAAAATGTTTAATTGTGTTCAGGATCCAGAAAGAAGTTGGGTCTGACTGGATTAGGTAAATAGAGAGGGAGATTAAGTTAGAGAAATAGGCAGGGGGTGATCATGTTTGGCCTTATAGGTTATGGTAAGATATTTGAATTTTATTTTAATTGTGATAGGAAGCCATTGGAGGATTTTAAACAGGGAATTGAACTGATCTGATTGAAATTTTGAAGAGGTCACTTTGGCTGCTGTGGGGAAAATAGGCTACAGTGGGAACAGGCAGGAGTGAAAGCAGGAAGATCACGTAGGAGACTATTGTAATAGTCCAGGCAAGAAATAGGCATGACAGAGACCGAAGTGTGAGCAGCAAATGTGGCAAGAGGTGGGATACTCTAAAATATATTTTTGAAGCACAGCCTATAGGACTTACTAATGGATTAGGTGTTACAGAAGAAAAAAGAAGTGACGATAACGCCAAAGCTTTTGCCTCCAGCCTCTGAGTGGATGCTGGTTACCAAATGAACCACACTGCTAAGATAAAATGACTGCGAGAGGAATGCATTTGGGGGAGAGGGAAGTAAAACAAGAATTTTACTGTGGGCATGTTGAGTGTGAGAGGCCTGGTAGGCATCACAGAGAAAGTGTCAAATATGCAAATCAGATGTGTGAGTCTGCAGTTCAGAGGAGAGACTGGACTGGAGGTACTCATTTTACGGTCAACAGTACACCTAGCATGAGGAGATAAATCTACCAGTGGAGGGAATGGATAGAGAAGGGGCCATATGCCAATACTCAGAGGTAGAACAGAGAAAGGAAAAAGGAAAAAAGGGATTGAGAAATGGCCAGTAAAGTCGGAGCAATAAAGAAAATTTTTCAAGAAGGAGCGAGTGATCACTTCTGCTTCCAGACAAGATGGAGTAACGAAGACCAGATACCCTCACAACTTAAACAACTAGAAAACCAAAACATTGTTTCACAACAACAATGTTCAGGCATTGCACAAAAAATTGCAGCACAGCATCCCTGAGAGAAGGGAAACAAACACGGTAAACCATTCAATTGCACCAGCTCACCACCTGGAGGCAGTTTCCAGGCATTAGCAGAGGAACTAAAGACCAAAACAGAACCTAGCAGTCTGACTGAGCTGAGAAGTCAGAGATGAAAGTTCAGGGAGGCCAAGGTGGCTAGAATTTGCAAGGCAGAGTACCAGAAAGGAGTGACCTACACAGAGATTTGCAGAGTTGTTTCCTCAAGTCTATGGCTGAGTACTGATCTGTACATACATAAGCAAAAACTATCCAAAGATGGAGAGAGAACCATCAGAAAAAAAATGAGCAGAACAATTCCCAGAGCTCACACAGGACTAGGAACAGACCTTGTAATACATGGTATTGGGTAGAAGTCTAAGTAGGGAATTGCCTTCGAATTGGTGCTAAATTATGCCTAGACCAAAGTTACTTTGCACCTGCCATGACAAAGCTTAACAGGGTTGAAAGGATCCAACTGATTCTGAGAAACTATGCACCAGAAAAAATATCTAACACTATTTAAATAAATGCAATAAAACCCAACAAGCAATAATGTGTAAGAAATAATATCTCCTATATCATAAAAAATTACCAGGCATACAAAGAAATAGAAAATTTTTTTTCTGCATAACAAGAGGAAAAGTCAGTCAGTAGAAACAGACCCACAGATGGTGAACTAGCTGACAAAGACAGTAAAACAGCTATTATAAATATACCCCATTTTTTAAGAAGGTAGAGAAAAACATGACCACAATAAGAAGAGAAATAGAAGATCAAAAAAAATAATAATAATAATAATAAGCAAATGCAAATTCTAGAGATTGAAAAATACATTGGATAATATTTAACACTGCAAAAAAAAAGATCAGTGACCTTGAAAAGATAATAGAAATTATGCAAAATGAAGCATTGAGAGAAGAGACTGGAAATAAAAATGGATCATTAGATCTAAAACAAAATAAAGCAGTCTAACACATGTGTATTTGGAGTTCCATTAAAGCGGGGGCAGATATAATATTTCAAGAAGGAAGACCAAATAGTTTTCAAATTTGGTAAAAATTATAAACCCACAAATCCAAAAAGCTCAATGAACTCCAGACTGAATAAATCTTAAACAAAAACTCTAAGGTACATCATAATCAAAATACTGAAAATCATGATAAAAAATAATAATTTAAAGAGAGCCAGACCCAGAATACATAGACAAACAGAGATAAAAATAACAAACTTCATGTCAGAAATTATGCAAGCCAGAAGAAACTAGGAAGACATCATTAAGGTATGGGGGAGGGGACCTAGAATTCTTTATGCAGCAAAATCATCTTTCAAATCTAAAGGTGAAATAAAGATTTATTTAGACAAACAAAAGCTGTGACTATTTTTTTCCAGCAGACCTGTACTACAAGAAATGATAAAGGAAGTTCTTCAGGCAGAAAGAAAATAATATCAGATGGAAATTTTGATCAACACAAAAGAATGAAAAGCACAAGAAATGGTAAGTATGTGGATAAATATAGAAAACTATTTTTCATATTCAATCTTTTTAGATAATGATTTACAGCTTAAATAAAAATTAACAACAATGCATTGTGGATTTATACCATATGTGGAGTTTGTAGCAAAATTTATTAAAACAATAGCAAAAAAGACAGGAGGAGGAAATGGAAGTGTACTGTTGTAAGGTTCTTACACTATATGAAGTGGCATATTGTCTGATAAGCTTGTGATAAGTTAAAGAATCATCTATAAACCCTAGATCAACCACTAAAAAATGCAACAAAGAGAAATAGCTAATAAGCCAATACTGAAGATTAAATTGAATCATTTTTTTAAATTCACTTACTACAAAACAAGGCAAGAAAAAGGGGAAAAATAACATAGACTGGATGGACAAATGAAAAAAATTGCAAAATGGTAGATTTAAACCCAATCATATCAAAAATTTCATGAAATATTAGTGGCCTAAACAGCACAATTAAAACGCAGAGAGTGTTAGATTGGACCCATCTGTGTATTATCTACAAGAGATTCACTTTAAATATAAGGCCATATGTGATTAAAAGTAAAAGAATATTTTTGAAGTATGCCATGCTAACACTAAAAAAAGAAAGCTACAGTGACTATAACAAATAGATTATCAGAAAAATCACACACTTATGGAACACACCACTCAAAACAGAAGAATTATTTTTTTTTAAGTGCACACGAAACATTCCCGAAGATTGTATTTGGGCATAGAACAAGTCTCAGATAAATTTAAGATGATTAAAATCATGCAAATTATGCTCACTGGCTACAATGGATTTAAACTAGAAATCAATAACAGAAAGATATTTTTTCTCTAAAATCCCTCAAATATTTGGAAATTAAACAACACAGTTCTAAATAACACATGGATCTAAAGAAACCGGGAATGAAATTATAAATATTTTGAACTATATAAAAATTAAAATACAACACATCAAAATATGTGAAATGTAGCTAGAGCAACGCGTAGAAAAAAATTTATAGCATTGAATGTTTATACTAGAAAAGAGTGAGGACTGGCGAGGATGGCAGATTAGGTAAACTCTATGCCTACTGCCTCCCGTGATCACACCAAAATTACAATAAAATTATAGAATAATCAACCTCAAGAATCATCTGAAGACTAGCTAAACAGAACCCATATAACTAAGGATATAAAGAGGCCACATCAAGGCTGGTAGGAGGGATGGAGACGGGAAACCAGCTGATCTCAAAACCATAAGTAGTGCTTAAATACTGGGAAAGACATGTCAGTGGCAGAGGTACCTTTGGAAGAAGGAGGGTTCCCCAGCCCAGGGGTTCCCACAACATCTGATAGTGCAAAAGGAGTTCCCACAATATCTGATAGTGAAAATCAGCAAAGACTCTACCTGTCCATCCTGGTCAGATGGAAGGTGTCTGGAAACGCAGAAGCCCTCTTACAGGCTTCACACACAGACTCACTCGTTTGCAAACACTCACCTCGTCTCTGGTGGAGGGACAGCAACACAAAAGGCTCCAGATACATGCAGGGAAAGACTGAGTTGCGTGGCTTTGGGACAAGGGCTGGAGGAACAGTAGCCATTAACCCCGTGTGGAGCTTGGCTCACCTGCAGCCTATAGGAGGGCGCCATCTTGTCTATGTTGAACCCGCCCCCAAAGGGCCAAGTCTAAGACTGCATTGGTCTGGTAAAATCCGCGCATGTGCACCACATTGGTAATGCCCTGGGTTTCTGCCCCGTACAGCTAATACTAATACTGCATTGTTTGCGGCACTCTTGGCTTCTGGGAAGCTGGCCCCGCCCCACAGCTGCAGAAGTCTTTTACAACAGCTGATGGCCCTCACTGGCCTGGAGAACTTTTGGTGGTGGGCAGTGAGCCACAACTTGCACTACAGCCGTTCTTGGGCAGCAATCAGGGATCTGCAGGCCTGAGTCACGCGATGGCTGGCCCTTGTGTTCTCAGGGCATTTTGTGAAGTGGTCACAGACCAGGCACTGGCATAAGAACTGAATCTGTATTAACCGTGTAAAACCATGGGCCACATCTTATGATTCCCTGGGACCTTGCCCCGCTCAGCTAGTGCTGCATCACCAAGGACACTCTCAACACCGAGTCAGCCAGCCCAGCCCATGCACCTAAGGAGGCTTTTTCAGTGGCTGAGCCTTATGGTCAGCTGGCAGGTGGCAACAGGCCTAGGGAGCCCTGGGCCTTTTGCTAAACTGTCCTAGGCCCAGTTCACAGTGAGGTCACCCCCACATGCCTCCAGGCCCACCACAGGCAGCAACCAACCATATATAGCTTTGCAGCTCCTACCAGGTAGCCCCAGGCCAGTTACAGGCAAGGCTGAAATTGGCCTGTAGAGAAGCACCAGAAACAACACACCCAGAGGGCAGCTTCAGACCACACCAGAGCACTACTTGGTTAGCACCACAGATGTACACCCAAAGGGTGGTCTCAACAGGCATAAGAGCCTGCAGGGGGCAAATTCCCCTATGACAGGTCAGCCCCCACGTAGCAGCTCATACACTACAGGCAGAGCCAGTCCTCACAGTCAAGTCAGCCTGGGAGTCAATCCCACCCACTGATGTGCCAAAAGCCATTAAGGCTCACCTACAATAGGAGCACACACACAACACACTCAAGGGACACTCCTGAAACACACACAGAGGAGATCAGGGAGGCTGCACCAATGGATTACACAGGACACATATTACATGGGGCCATCCAGCAAAGACTGGGTGACATAGTAGATCTACCTAATACATAGAAGCAAGCACAGAGAGGCAGACAGGATGAGGAAACAAAGAAACATGTCCCAAATAAAAAAAACCAGGAGAAACCTCCAGAAATTAGAATTAAATGAAATGGAGGCAACAAACCTACCAGAGACAGTTTAAAACACTGGTTATAAGACTGCTTAAAGAACTTAGTGAGAATTTCAACAAAGAGATAGCAAGCATAAAGAAGGACATAGAAACCATATAAAAGAACCAGTCATAAATAAAGAATACAATAACTGAAACGAAGAATACACTAGAAGGAATCAATAGCAGATTAGATGAAGCAGAGGATTTAATCATGGACTTAAAAGATAAGGTAGCAGAAAACACTTAATTGAAACAACAAAAAGAAAAAGAATTAAAAATAAAAAAGATAGTTTAAGGGACCTTTGGGAAAGCATCAAGCATAACAACATTCCTATCATAGGACTCCCGGAAGGAGAAGAGAGGGAGCAAGGGATTGAGAATGTATTTGAAGAAATAATGACTGAAACCTTCCTTAATCTGCTGAAAGAAATAGACATACGAGCCCATGAAGTACAGAGAGTTCCAAACAAGATGAACCCAAACAGGCCCCCACACTAAGATACATTATAATTAGAGTGGCAAAGATTAAAGACAAAGACAGAATCAATCCTAAAAGCAGCAAGAGACAGACAATTAGTTACTTACAAGACAATCAACTGATTTCTCAATAGAAACTTTGCAGGCGAGAAGGGAGTAGGAGGAGATATTCAAAGTGGCCTACAACCAATACTACTCTACCCAGCAAGGCTATCATTTTAAATTGAAGGACAACTAAAGAGCTTCCCAGACAAGGAAAACCTAAAGGAATTCATTACCACCAAGCCAATATTACAAGAAATGTTAAAAGGACTTCTTTAAGCAGAAGAAAGGGGAAAACAAACAAACAAACAAAAGAAGATAAAAAATATGAATAATAAAATGGCAATAACTATGTCCTTATCAATAATCATTTAAAATTTAAATGGATTAAATGCTCCAATCAAGAGACATAGGGTAGTTGAATGGATAGGAAAAAAAGACCCATGCATATACTGTCTAAAAGAGACCCACCTCAGATCGGAAGACACATAGACCAAAAGTAAAGGATGGAAAAGGATACTTCGCACAAATGTAAATGAGGAAAAAGCTGGGGTAGCAATACTTATAGTGAACAAAATAGACTTTAAAATGAAGACTATAATAAGAGACACAGAAGGACATTACACAATAATAAAGGGATCAATCCAACAAGAGGACATAATCCTAGTAAACATCTATGCACCCAACATAGGAGCATCTAAATATATAAAACAAATATTGACTGACATAAAGGCATAGGTCAACAATAAAACAATTACAGAAGGGGACTTTAACACACCATTGGCACCATTGGACAGATCTTCCAGACAGAAGATCAATAAGGAAACACACTAGACCAGATGGATTTAATTGATATTTTTATAGCATTTCACCCCAAAGCAGCAGAATATACATTCTTTTCAAGTGCACATGAAACATTTTCCAAGACAGACCACAGGTTAGACCACTAAACAAGTCTCAATAAATTTGAGAAGATTGAAATCCTATTAAGCGTCTGCTCTGACCACAATGGTGTGAAAGTAGAAATCAATTACAAGAAAAAAACTGAAAACATACAAACAATGGAGGCTAAATAAGATGCTATTAATAATGAATGCATCAATAATGAAATCAAGGATGAAATCAAAAGATACCTTGAGACAAACAAAAATGAAAACATAATGACTCAAAATCTATGGGACACAGCTAAACTAGCCCTGAAAGGGAAATTCATAGCAATGCAGGCCTACCTCAAGAAATAAGAAAAATCTCAAATAAACAGTTTAACTTTACACCTAAGGGAACTGGAAAAAGAATAGCAAACAAAGCCTGAAGTGAGCACAAGGAAGGAAATAATAAAGATCAGAGTGTAAATAAATGAAATAGAGACCAGAACAACAACAAAAAAGATCAATGAAGCCAAGAGCTTTTTTTCTTTGAAAAGATAAACAAAACTGGCAAACATTTAACCAGGCTCATCAAGAAAATAAGAAAGAGGACCCAAATAAATAAAATCAGAAATGAAAGAGAAGTGACAACAAACACTACAGAAATATGAAAAATATTTAAGAAAATACTACAAACAACTATACGCCAACAAATTGAACAATCTGGAAGAAATGGATAAATTCCTAGAAGCATACAATCTTCCAAGGCTGTATCAAGAAGAAACAGAAAATATGAACAGACCGATTACTACTAACAAAATCAAATCAGTAATCAATAAGCTTCCAACAAACAAAAGTTCTGGACCAGATGGCATTACAGGTGTATTTTATCAAACTTTCAAGAAACATTTAACACCTATTTTTCTCAAGCTATTCCAAAAAATTCAAAAAGAGTGAAGGTTCCCAAGCTCATTTTATGAGGCCACCATTACCCTGTTCCAAAAACCAGACAAAGACACTATAGAAAGAGAAAACTATAGGCCAATATCCCTAATGAGCATAGATGCAAAAGTCCTCAACAAAATATTAACAAAACAAATTCAGCAATACGTTTAAAAGACCATACATCACAATTAAGTGGGATTCATTCCTGGTATGCAAGTTTGCTTTAATAGCCACAAATCAATTAATGTTATATACCACATAAAAAAATGAAAAATAAAAATTATATGGTCATATCAATAGATGCACAAAATCATTTGACAAAATCCAGCATCTCTTTATGATAAAAGCTCTCAGAAAGTGGGAACATATTGCAACATAATAAAGGCCATATATGACAAACCAACAGCTAATATCATACTCAATAGGGAAAAGCTAAAAGCATTCACCTTAAGATCAGGAACAAGACAAGGATGTCCATTTTCACCACTTTTATTCAACATAGTACTGGAAGTCCTAGCCATAGCAATCAGACAAGAAAAAGAAATAAAACGCATCCAAATCATAAAGGAAGAAGTAAAATTGTCTTTATTTGCAGATGATATAATACTACATAGAGAGAACCTCAAAGATACCATCAAAAACTGATTATTAGAACTGATAAATGAATTTAGTAAAGTAGCAGAATACAAAATTAATATTTAGAAATTGGTTGCATTTTTATACACCAACAATAAACTCTCAGACAGAGAAATTAAGAAAACAATCCCATTTACAATTGTATCAAAAAAATAAAATACTTAGGAATAAGTTTAACCAAGGAAGTAAAAGTTCTGTACTCAGAAAATTATGCATGTGTGTACCAGTCATTGAAGAGCGAATAAGACATTGAAGAGAGAAATTAAAGAAGATACAAATAAGTGGAAACATATACCATGCTCATGGATAGGAAGAATTAATATAGTTAAAATGTCCATACTACCCAAAGCAATCTATAGATTCAATGCAATCTCTATCAAAATACCAACGGCATTTTTCACAGAACTAGGACAAATAATACTAAAATGTATATGGAACCATAAAGACCCCAAATAGCAATGACAATCCTGAGAAAGAAGAACAAAGCTGGACGTATCACACTACCTTACATCAAATTATACTACAAGGCTATAGTAATCAAAACAACATGGTATTGGCATACAAACAGACACATAAATCAACGGAACAGAATAGAGAGCCTAGAAATAAATCTATGGCTATATGATCATTTAATCTATGACCAAGGAAGTAAGAATTTACATTGGGGTAAAGACATTCTATTCAACAAACGGTGTTGGGAAAACTGGACAGATACATGAAAAAAAAAAAAAAATGAAACTGGATCACCTTTTTATGCCCTACACTTGAATAAATTTAAAATGGATTGAAAACTTAAAGGTAAAACCCAAAATCATAAAACTCCTAGAAGAAAATATAGGAAGTAAACTCTCAGACATTATTACCCTTAGTAATATTTTTACTGATATATCTTCTCAGGCAAGGGAAACCAAAGAAAAAATAAACAAATGGAACTACATTAAACTAAAATATTTTTGCACAGCAAAGGAAACCATCAACAAAATAGAAAGACACCTTACTAAATGGGAGAAGATATTTGCCAATGACACATCTGATAAGGAGTTAATATCCAAAATTTATTTTAAAAATGCATACAACTCAACATCAAAACCACAAACAACAATCCAATTGAAAAATGGGCAGAGGACCTGAATAGACATTTCTTCAACGAGGACGTACAGATGACCAATAGACATATGAAAAGATTCTCAACATCACTAATCATCAAAGAAATGCAAATAAAAACCACCTCACTCCCGTCAGAATGGCTATCATCAACAAATCAACAAACAAGTGTTGGCAAGGACGTAGAGAAAAGGGAACCCTTGTGCACTGTTGGTGGGATTGAAAATTGGTGCAGCTACTATGGAAAACAGTGTGGCGGTTCCTCTAAAAATTAAAAATAGAACTACCTTATGACCCAGCAATTCCACTCCTGGGTATTTATCCAAAGATATCCAAAATACTAATTCAAAAATATATATGTACCCCTATGTTTACTGCAGTACTATTCACAATAGCCAAGATAGGGAAAAACCAAAAATGTCCATCAATAGATGATTGGATAAAGAAATTATGGCATATATATATATATATATATATATATATATATATATATATGCTCACACAATGGAGTATTACTCTACCATAAATAAAGAATGAAATCTTACCATTTGCAATAACATGGATGGACCTAGAGGATATTATGCTAAGTGAAATAAGTGAGAAAGACAAATACCATATAATCTCACTTATAAGTGGAATCTAAAGACCAGAATAAACCAACAAATGAAACAGCAATAGACTTGTAGATACAGAGAACAAAATGATGGTAGCTAGATGGGAGGGGAATTAGGAGGATGAGTGAGAAAGGTGAAAGGATTAGGAAGTGTAAATTGGTAGTCACAGGATATGAAATACAGTATGGGGAATATAGTCAATAATATTATAAAAGCTCTGCATACCATGTTTCCCCCAAACACAGACAATCAGCTCTAATGCGTCTTTTGGAGCAAAAAATTAATATAAGACCTGGTATCATATCGTATCATATCATATTATATAAGACCTGGTCTTATCTTATAGTAAAATAAGACCCAGTCTTATATTAATTTTTGCTCCAACAGATGCATTAGAGCTCATTGTCTGGCTAGGTCTTATTTTGAGGGAAACATGGTAGTGTCAGATAGATACTAGACTTATCAAAGGAATCACTTCATAAATTATATAAATGCCTAACCACTGTGCTGTACACCTGAAATGAATATAAAATAATATCAAATGTCAACTATAAGTTTGACATATATATACATATATATATTATACATATATATATACACACACATATATAATTCTCCCTCATGTGATGTAAAGTACAACATAGAGAATATAGTCAATGGTATTGTAATAGCTATGTACAGTATCAGGTGGGTAGTAGTCTTGTTGGGGTTATCACTTTGTGAGGTGGGTACATGTCTAATCAATATGTCGTTTTGTATACCAGAAAGGAAGGAAGGAAGGAAGGAAAAAAGGAAGGAAGGAAGGAAAGAAGGAAGGAAGGAAGGAAGGAAGGAAAGAAAAGCAGAAGAGTCTCAAAGCAATGATCTAAGCTTTCATCTTAAGTAATTAGAAAAGAAAGAGAAAATTAAACCCAAGGCAAGCAGAAAGGAAAAAATGATTAAGATAAAAACAGAAATCAGTAACATAAAAAAAAAAACACAGAAAAACATTAGAGTAAATCAACAAGACCAAAAGCTGGTTCTTTGAAAAGATCAATCAAATTGATAAACATCTAGTCAGACAGGTGAAAAGGACATAAAACACTGATTACCAAATTAGGAGTTAAAGTGTACATCATTACAGATCCTACAGATCTTAAAAAGATAAGGGAATGGTTTGAACAACTTTATGCTAATAAGTTCTACAACTTAGATAAGTTCTACAACTTAGATAAAATAGACAAATTCCTTGAAAGACATAAGCTTCTAAAGTTCACTCAAGAAGAAATAGATTGTCTAACCACTATGCTGTACACCTGAAACTAATATAAAATAATGTTTAATGTCAACTGTAATTGAAATATAAAAACAGAAGAAATAGATTACCTGAATCTATTAAAGAAATTGAATTCATAATTTAAAAACCTTCCTACAAAGAAAACTCCAGTCTCAGATGGCGTCACTACTGAATTCTAACAAGTATTAAAGGAAGAAATAATAACTATTCTTCTCAAACTCTTCCAGAAAATAAAATAGGAGGGAATATTTCTCAATTCATTTTATGAGGTAAGCATTACCCTGCTACCTAAACCAAACAAAGAAATTACGAGGAGAAAAAAAAAAAAAAAAACCTACAGATAAATATCACTCATGAACATGAACATGAACAAACATCTTTAACAAGCAGGAGGGGGTTGCCAACTGTGTGTAATTCTGCAGAGAGGTGGGGAAATTAGGGTAGAGAAGTCAATGTTGGGTTAGCAACATGAAGCTCCAGTGTTCCTACCTTCCAGAATCAGTATCTCTCTGCCACCTGGACATTCCTGTGGTTTCTTCACAACTTCTGAGGCCACATACCCTGCTAACCAACAACAGCAAATATCACCAACATCTCCCAGCTACCACCCACCACAACTGTCATTCAGGTGACAACATACCATGAGGTGGGACAGACTTTGGCCAGTGTATCCCTCCAAATTGAATTGTAGACTCTCCTAAAGGTTGGGGATGGAGATGTGGAGAGTGAGCCGGCATACTCTCAGGGTATGAGGACCAACAGGTGCCTCAGGCCACAGAGGTCGGGATCTTCTGGAAGCTAAAAATGGCAGATTATTTTTGAGGATTCATCCTGAGGTCCAATGGTCTCTAAACAGCATACTGACAACCACTTTAATAACAATGACTGACCCAGTTCTTGGTGATAAAAGCATATGAAGGGAAGCTGAGCAAGGCATGCCAACGCAAAACCTTCTGGCTTCTCAGTTCTGCCCTCTGGGCAGAACAGGCTCATGCTATGTGTGGTCTGACTAGAAGAAGCCTAGTGTCCCTTCCTCACTGAGCCCCAGGCAAAAGTT
Source organism: Rhinolophus sinicus (assembly GCF_057876585.1). Lineage (NCBI taxonomy): Eukaryota > Metazoa > Chordata > Mammalia > Chiroptera > Rhinolophidae > Rhinolophus > Rhinolophus sinicus. The sequence goes on from NC_142514.1 coordinate 27,015,171, forward strand.
GGGCCCATGCTAGAAACCACAGGGATAAGGTGATGCCAAGAGCACCATCCTTTGGGGAGCCTCTATTCTGATCCCTTGAAGCCACTTAAAGGTATGCATGTCCCAGAAATGGCTGAGCTAGGGTCCTCGCAATGCTCAGTCATTGGCCAGGAGCAGCTGAGAGATAATGTGATCTTAGCTGAACATCACGGCAGATCCACAGCAGCACTTGGAGCCTGTCAGCCAACTCTACCTACAGAGGTTCTTTAGATGGGAAAGCTGAGTGGCCCACCTCCAATGGCCGCCATCACTTGGCTGACTTCTTCAAAAAGAAGCTTTGTTTTGGGAGGAGAGGATCTAATAAATACGGTGGCAAAGGGATTAAAGAGTCAAAGGGATTATGAGTCTGAAATAGTTGGGACTAAACTAGGAAAGAGTAGGTCAACATTAAGGTATTACTACCCAAATTAGAGTTAAAACACTTCTCTTGTTTTCTTTTCTTATGGCATTGTTTGGTGTTATCAGTTTATGGTTGAGTAAAATGAGGTGAATTTTTTTTTGTTGTTTATTTACAATGGTTTATGAAGAGCCTGCTGAAGTATTTTCCTGAAGTTGATTATTCAATCCAAGATGCCAATGAAATTTCAGTCTCAGGCCTCATCTTGCTCTGAGGACAGTGGCTGAGGTCAGAATGGAGGGAAATATGAGTCAAGCATAGCTTGTAGTGCTCATGCTTTGCTCCAGGCTTCCATGAACTCAGTATCGGTCCTAAGGAGCTGAGTTTATGGTCAAGAAAATAAGCAGCAGCAGCAGATCCTTCAGGAAACAAAAAACACAAGACTATGCAGCTCTGAAAAGTGAAATAGGAGGTAAATATGAAATATGAAGGTGAGCAAGCAGGGGCGGCCCTAGAAGAAGGCGTCTGTCTGGTGTACAAGGACGTGGTCTAAGTCCTCTTTGAATTTCCAGCCACTAGAAAGTGCACATAAGTGTTGAATGAATTAGTGAATGTGCAGGAAGGCAACCTCCTCCCACAACAGTGGGACTTAGAACAAAAGAGAAGTCATCCCCAGTCAGGAGAAACTAAGGACAACCTCCAAAGACCCAGAGCCAAGAAGCCAGTGTTGAAGAAAAGGTCAGCACTGAACTGGTACACGTGCAACGGGGCCATGGACGGGACAGGAGGAAATCATGGAGGCTCCCTGGAAGCAGCAGAAAGGGTCAGCAGTCCTCAAACAACGAGGGGAAGGATTGGGAGTCAACCTGTGATGGGGTCTGAGTCAGGAAGACATTGTTCTGTAATTATTCCAGGGGCCTTCTCTCACCCCCAGCTGATGGGACCAGAAGAATCTTGGCTTAGTACAGATTGAGGCATTATCCTCACAACAGCAACGAGACCACATTGAGACCACAATTATCCCATTGAGGAAGGTGAGGGGAACTGGCAGAGGCATATCACAGAAGGCACAGGAAGAACTACCAAAAGGAGTGCATGGTCCGCAGGGACATGAATGGGGAGGGGCAATAATGAACTCTGGAAAATCCAGAGCCAAAAGGGAATGGTATCAGAAGAACAGATGAAGAGGCATTAGAGCCTGTTTTTCCTGGGAGGAGAGGTGGTAAAAAGTAAAGGATTCTGAATTCATATCAGAGGGCTTGGATTCAAATTCCAGGACCCCTGCTTCCTAGCTGTGTGTGCAGGCCATTTAACCCCTCTGATTCTCAGTTTTCCTGTCTGTAAAATGGGGCACATGTATGACATCTAACTCCAAAGCAGTTAGTGGATATCAAATGAGATAGTGCTGGGGCAGAAACGTCATCAGCCCATCCCCATGCTTTCCCCAACCCCCACCGTTGCCCAATACAGAACTGTGGGCCCTGCTGGTCCTCAGACTATGTTGCCAGAAATGGGACCCTGGGCTCAGGCCTCAGAAAGGAGCTGATTTGGTCTGTGTTCTCAGACACTAGCCAAGGCGAAAGCCAAAACCAGCATCTCTCAAGAACAGGTTTTCTCCTCAGGGGCGTCATGTTCCCTCTTGGTGCAATACAAGCAAATAGACTGTGTGTTCCTCACGCCAACTGCAAGACTGGCAAAGCGGGTGTGAGATTAATGGCTTTCCTGTACAACAAAGGCCTTCCTGCAAAGCGGCAGAATTCAATATGCAAACCCCACCACCCAGGCCTCAGACCCACCCTCCCGGCTCGGTGGACAGCAGTGGCTCGAACCCCATAATGTATGCATACTCCGGCTGCTGGGCCCAAGTTATTATTCATTACGGTTTTCTATTACCCAGTGATAAATGACGCCCCCAGGCTGGCGTTGCCCCCAGAATGCTTATTACGGCTCACTTAAGTAGGCGTTGATTTAGCTTAAATCGGTTGTTCTGTTCAGCCCAGACACAGGCCTGCCCCAGCTCTGCCTCGAAGACTCCCTTCACCAGAGCTTAATTGAATTCTAACTACTCGTGGCCTCCTATTAGGGAGGGGTGGGCTAGGAGGCCCAACCCGGTGGTCTCTCCAGCCCTATGTAATCCTAATTTGATAAGGGCCTTCCCTTTGACTCCAGACAATAAATTTTGACAACAAGCAACTCCAGTTAGGCCAGAGAGAACTTTCTGGATGGACTCAGCTCACAGGGAAATGACGAAATCTCAGGTAGAGGCAGTGCTTGGGGTGTCACTGTGACTGTCCCGAAGCCCAGCATCAGGCCTACTGTCACCATCTATATATAGCTTCAGGGGTGAAGAATAGGGGCTCATATTAGATGGACCTGGATTAGAATCCTTGCTCTGCCTCTTACTCATTGTGTGATCTTGGGCAAGCTATTTATCCTTTCTGAGCCTCCATCGCCTTGACTTTAAAATGGGGGTTGAGAATAGTACTACCTCAAAGGTTGTGAGAATTAAATTGGAAATTGTTTGTATAGCACTTAGCACAGTACCTTGTGTATGACAAGCTCTGGTCTTGCGCCCTTGGAAGGAAGGAGGTAACACCTAAGAGAGCAACCATTCTTGGTGGGACATAAAAAGCTGTCTTCAATACGGAACCAGACTGGGAACGTACCAATAGGAAGCCAGACCAAAATCCTGGGAAGACCTACTGATGTTTGGGACAGAGAATTTGTGCAGGGACAGAGTCTCAGGCCTGGAATCTTCAAGGACACAGGTAATCTTCGGGTTATTTTATATCGCTTGCTACCCTTGCCTTTTCTTTCTCCCTTAGTAAAGTTCTTTTTGAAAAAGCCCACCTACATATCAGCAGGGGAGCCCAGGGAAGCGATATTCATTAAATAGTAGCAGTAGCAGCAGTAATGGCTGGCATGGATGGAGCATCAAGAATGTGACAGGTCTACACTCTGTGCTTGACACACCTCAACTCACTTAACTTCACCACAAAGCTCTGAGGCAGGTACCGTCCCTATCATCCACTTTACAGAAAAAGAAACTGAGTCTCAAAGAGATGAAGGAATTTGCCCAAATAATTTAGCTATGAGTAGTGAGTAGCTAAAACAGGATTCAAACCTGCCTGTGTCTAATTCCAAAGCCCGCCTTCTTACCTATTGTGTTTACCTTCCCTCAGAGGGGAGCACGGCCCCCACCCCCTCTCGCTCCCTGATGGGATTCTGAGGCAAATTTGTAAGCCCACTCCCTTTGCCTTGTTCTTGACGTTCCTAAGAGCTCTGCAAGCTAAGGAAGACCTGAGAATGGCTGAGAGTCAGAAACAACAACCACCTTAAAGGTGATCAAAAACCACAGAGCAATTTTCAACTAACTGAGCAGATAATAAAAATGTTCCAAGCCATCAATCACATCCTTAGTGTAGTCTCCCAGCTTTTGTTTTTGCTGTTGGCTTTTTCTTTTAATTAAAAATGGAGATGCTGTGTCCAGTTTTTCCCCTCTCTGAGCTTCTGAACTTGCTACTCAGGTCTTGGCCAGAGTCAGTGGGGAGACATTGCAATTGTAGAATCAGGGCTGCATCAAAGAGAAAAGGGAGGTCCAAAGTGCTTATGTTACCCAGAAAGCTAGGTCACCTGCTGCATCTTCAGGGTCCTCGGGTCAGTCCCTTGTTGGCAGTGTTCCAGTGTAACAGGACACACACACACACACACACACACACACACACGCGTGTCCACCATTCCCAGGGCACATGCCACGTGCTGCCCGGCCCTCGCATTGATCTAAGGCTGGAGAACGTCTTTTTTAGACAAGGTCACCTTTGGCTGCTAATAAGGCTCAGCTATGGAATTATTCATCAGCTTTAAAAAAAAAAAAACATCATTTTCATCACGAAAAGTAATATAACTATGTTACAGAAGAATTGAAAAATAGAAAAAAAAAGAAACAAAAATAAGCCATAATTCATTTACCCTGACACAAGCTCTATTAGCATTCTTGGTGTGTTTCCTTTCTCTTAAGCTCTAGGTTTTACCTCATTGTAACCGTGGGGCTCTCACAATAGTGTATCCAATTTTTTTGTGGCCTAATCGTACATCCTAAACACTTTTCGGTATCATGCACCATCTTCACAACTGCCGTTTTAATGACTGCCTAGCACTTCATAAAGTTGTGCCATCATTTACTTAGCTAGTGACACGACGAATATGTCACTACCAGATAGTAATGCTGCAATGAACATCTTTGTAGTAAACGTCTTGTTTTCTTCCCTAATCTTTGGGATTATTTCCTTACAATAACTATTCAACATAAATGCAGAAACTGGGTCAAAAGGAATGACCAGTTTTTGATTCATCGTTAATGCTACGAGCATAGGAAAGTATCTTATTCACTGCAACATTGTCAACACGGATGTTATCATTTCATTCTCACAGGTTAATAAAAAAGATACCTCTTTGTTGTTTTGATTTGCTTTGGGGGAGGGGGTGCCCTAGAGAAGGGTAACAATATCTTGTCATTTTTAAGAGTTAAGAGCTTTGGCCTCAAATAGATTAGGGGTGAAAATTCTCTGAGCGCTTTACATTGCCTTGCTTAATTCTCTCAAGTCTTATCTGTAAAGTGGTAACGATGGTGCCACCTACCTACAGAGCTGGCATTAGGATTACATGAAATGATTTATCTTAGTCGAATTCCTGGCATATGATTAGCACCATATGTTTCTGGTTGTAGTTTATCAATAACTTTAAAGCACTAAGAAGTCTGATTACTACACCATCAATAAACATTCATGGAGGCTCTGGGGACGCAAGAATAAATAAACCATAGGTCTTGTCCTTGAAAAACTTCCACTGTGATGGGGGTTAAACAAAGAAGAATAAAGCAACTGCTTAGTGTTACAACTAAGTTCAGAATAGGCTCTGATGATGCTGCATAAGAGGTACAACCTGAGGGAGCTCAGAGACAGAGCCATACAAATTTGGGAAGGGGGGAGCAAAGAGAACATTATGGAAAAGGCACAAGTGGAGCTGGGCATTGAAGAATGGCTTCTCACGGGCAGACATGGGTGCGGGGGAGACACAGGGAGGAGCATTCCAGGAAGGGACACAAGCATAAGCAAAGACCTGGAAGAAGGGAATTTCATCCAGAGTAGATAAGGGAAACAGCCACCTGTCCCACTGGGTTCATAAGCTATAGATCTGGCCACACTGGGCAGCTGATCTAATTCCAGGATGAGCCTGCTTCATGGAATTCTCCGCTGACTCCCTCAGCCATCTCGTTAAAGCTAATATTCAACACGGCCCATGGGGGGGGGGGGGAGCTTAAATTAAAAAGCTTCTCTCTTCGAGCTGATTCCTAATACTCCTTGAGATCAAAGGATGATAGTAAATAAGACCATTCCAACCAGAACCCCAGAGCACTAATCAGTGCCTTGTCACAATGCAAAGCCCTGACACACTAGGGAGGGAAGAAGGGTGCTGTGTCTTGTCAAGAAGACTTACTTCGAGAGTCTTTTCACAGAGTCTAGCTGCTTCCTCAGTGGAGCCCCAAAATGGCACTGTGGCTGGAAGCAGTAGACATAGCTCAGCAACATAAGGGAGGGTTTGAACCCCCCCCCCAAGACTTCCTCCATCAAGCCCTCCCCCATCCCTATTGCTAATCAATGACTTGGTCCTCAGTGCTAACACATGCTTTCGTCATCCTCTCTCAGATCCATCCACACTCATTTTCTAGTTAGCTACAGTCATAGCTTATCTCCTGTACTCACCTGTTAGATGGCTGTCCCAGTCCATTCAGGCTGCTATAACAAAAAACATAGACTGGGTGGCTTAAACGACAAACATTTATTTCTCACAGTTCTGGAGCCTAGGAAGTCCAAGATCAAGGTGCCAGCAGATTCAGTGTCTGGTCCACCTCTTTGCTCACAGACAGCTGTCTTCTGACTGTGTCCTCATGTGGCAGAAGGGGTGAGGGAGCTCTCTCGGATCTCTTTTATAAGGGCACTAATCCCACCTCCTGCCCTCATGACCTAATCACCTCCCACCTCCTAATACCATCACATTGGGGATTAGGCTTCAACATATGAATTTGGGGGTGGGAGAAGCACTTCAGTTTATTTATAGAAATGGCAAATTCCTTGAGAGCAGGAATGTGATCTGTTTGTCTTTGCCTTTGTTTCTTTCATTCCTATTAGGAAACCCACTCCAAAGTAACTGAAGCAAAACACAATCAAGCAAATGGGGATTTATCTGTTCACCGGGTGAAAACAGACCCAGACCCATCAGGAGCAAGACTGGAACTAGGAACCCAAGCACTTGAGCATCTTTAAGCCTCTCTCCTCTTCCTCCCTCCTCCTCTTCCATCTTCCTCTCTCTCAGTCTCTAACCCCCTCCCCCTCCTCCTTACTCTCCTTCCCTCAGATCCACCAGATATCCAGTCTCCTCTCCAGACATTCATTTCCTCTTTTCTTCTCTGCAGACCAGCTTCTTGCTCAAGGCCCAGAACAGCCTTCCTACAACATCTCAGTTCAATTCAGCAGCTTCGAGGGACCCAAACTCCTCCAGTCTTGATTCCAAATTTCAAGGAGAGACGAGAGGACATATTGGCCCTGTTTGTGTCAGATATTCACCCCAGATCCAAGAGCACTCATGATACCTAACATTTATGAAGCACTTTTTAAGTACCACATACAGTTCTAAAGGCTCACATGTATTAACTAATTTAATCCTTACAACAAGCCTTGGAGGTAGGTGCTACTGTTAGCCTCGTTTTAGAGATGAGAGACGTACCATAACAAAAATCTAGTTTGCATGACCAAATTCACAGCTGGTAAGGAATGAAGCCATGACATGAACCCAGGGAGTCTGACTCCAGAGCCCAGGCTTTTAACACTATCCTATATTGGCCTTTGACATGTGGACAAAGGACAAGCTCAGTGGGGAAACAGGGCTGCAGTAGCCCATTCTCAGCAGTGAGCAGTTGTCAAAGAAACATCATCCTTAACACTCTTTACTCATACTTGAAATAGTGGATGGATGGATGCATGGATGGATGGATGATGGATGAATGGATGGATGCATGGATGGATGGATGGGTGGATGATGGATGGATGAATGATGGATGGATGGATGCATAGATGGATGGATGATGGACGAATGGATGCATGCATGGACTGATGGATGGATGGATGGATGGATGAGTGGACGGGTGAAAATTTGACAGTGTCATCGCCTCCTTGCTCAGCCCATTTCACAGTAAAAGACTATCAGCAAAATCACAACTTTGACAGTATCCTGGAAGTTTAAAGGAAGAAGGGAGAGGGGCCTAGGGTTTTGTGTTCCCTTTGATATTGAAAAGGCAAGAGTTGAAATTCCAAGGCAGAAAAAATAACCCATCCCTGCTTTTTACCCACTAGATTATCTTAGATGAGGAAAGAATGGCAGAGAACGCTTAGAATATAAGGAACCAAAGTAGGTAGATCATTCAGGGGAGGAAGGAGAGAAAGGATGGGATTCTTGGAGGTTTCTGCATGGGGCAGAGACCAGTTGGCACAGAGCACCCATGATGGGGAGTTGCTATGATAAGAAGGTGTTGGGAGTGGGAGAAGGTAATGGACACTAAGATCTGTGGCCTTTGGACCCACAGGAAGACCTACACTCCTATGCCTAGTGTAACAGAAGGGCAGGAAAGCACCCCAGCTTCTCATCACCATGCAAGCTTGGACAGGAAGCTAATTCCCAGTGACCAGAGTGGACTAAGACCAGAGTGGACTGACTAAAATCCTTCAGGATGTTTGTACTACTCAGCAGTAGAGGGAAGGTAAGAAACAGACCCAACTAAAGACTTGATCTTGTCAGCCTAGAGGGGTGGGTACTCCAAATGGGTGAATTAAAGGAAATGGATTATCTCTTAAGCTCTAGAGTTTTCATTTAAGTGCCATTATTCAGGTACTTCCTGATGGCCAAGAAGCCAGTGCTTGTCCCCAGGTGGGAACAGACTGTGTGAATCCTTCTTTCCAGCAGCAGCTCCCCCATGATTTAGCTCTCTTCCCGGGCTGATGTTGCTTTGCTTCCCATGGACCCTAAATACAGAATATATCAACCTTCTACTTAAAACTCTACAATATATTTTCATCGTCCTCAGAATAACATCTAAATTCTTTAGCTAGCCTGCAAGTTCCTCCACGAGATGTCCCCATCTGACCCCAGCTTCATTCTAGGTCCTCCTCCAAGGTCACACTGGCCTTCTTTCCATTTCTTGGGTAAGCCCTCTCATCTCAAGGGCTTGGGGCATGCTATTCTCTCGGCCTGAATGCTCTTCCTTCCAAACACCTCCAACCGCTCAGAAATAGCACACACACACACACACACACACACACACACACACACACACACCATCTCTTCAGATCTCAATCTCCCTAGAATGCCTTCAACACTGGGTTTTAAAAATCAATGTGCACATTGAGAGTGATTGTGTTTCAATCCCCTCACCCCTCTAAAAAGAGTTCTTATTAAGTCAGTAGTGCATTTTCTAATCACTGGGGTATGTTAGATTTTAAAACCTACAGTAATTGTTGAATGAATGAAACACAAGCCCTCTGCTCCTTCCTCTCCAGCCCCTCGTCCCCTGAACCACCCTTTTTATACCTTCTCCCTGTTCTGATTTCTATTGCAGTCACGTGATCCACAGCGACTCTCAGGAAACTCCGGCCAGGACCGCCTTCTTTATGAAGTAGAGGGGCGGTGTGCCCCCCCCTTCATCATGGGCACCTGAGATCTCATATATTCAAAGATTCTGGTGCCCTGGCCCAGGTGAGAGTCTCTGATCTCTGACAATCGGAGCAGCCAAGCACCCTCGTAGAGTTTTCTGCAGAAGAATCAAGTTTTTTTCAATGTTCTAGACTGAATTATTATAGCCAGAGGGAGCCATTCATCAGCTCTGACACTGCAGGAAGCTTCCTAGGCAAACAGCTTTATTGCTGCGTGAGATTAACCCAGACTGTAGTAATTTGTAACAAAGATAAGAAAATTGCACTGGTCTCTTAGAAATAAATCTGAATTCCAGTGTGGACAAAGGGGACTTCAACTTGAAATCTGCTATTTCAGATATAATCAAATTTATAACAGCCCCTGACGAGTATAAAAAGCCAAGTGCAGCTTCTTGATGGAGGTGTCATTTCAGGACCCACCGTTATGAAATCAATTTAGCTGGTATTCCTAATGGGCCACAAGTCTGAGCCCCACCTAACTTTCACGGAAGATTGTTTGGCCTATTTGAGAGTTATTCTCTCATTCATCTGACTGCATGATATGAGATGTCATCGGGCTGCCAATGGGTGGGGGCATGTGGGGTCAGGGGACCTGCCTCTTACCAGCTGTAAGATCTTGATGAGCCAGAGATGATAACAGAGGCCCCTCCTGAAACCATTGTGAGGATTAAATGAGATAAGAATGTGAAAGTGGAATACAGATGTCAGTTATTAATGAGAGTCTGTTAACCTAATAGATACCCTGGGTTGAGCTCTTACAACTGCACTGGGCAAGGACTTAACTTCACCAGCTTGGCCTCATTTAATCCTCCCAATAATTGCACTGTAAGTATCTCCATTTACAAGCAAAGAAACTGAAGGCCAGAGAAGTCATGGAACTTACCCAAGGTCACACAGCTGGTAAGCAGCATGACATGGATTTGAACACCTGCTCCTGGCCACTCCACAGTGCTTTCTGCCATACAGCAGTCTCTGTGCTAGCTACAGAGATGGAAAAGTGACGAACTTGTGGTACCAGACCTGCCGAGCACACAGCCTGGCTGTGACACACACCCATAAATAAATACCTTTACTACATCAATAATAAGGCAAGCCCACTAACTGTTTGCATGTGCCAGACACTGTTCTAGGAGCTTCATACAAATCTCACTTGGTACTTACAAGACCCGAGGGGGAAATGGACACTGTTATTACCCGACTGTATGGATAAGGAAACAGGCTCAGTGAGGTTAAGGGACTTACCTGAGATCATCCACTCATAGGTAGTGGAGTCGGGAACTTAACCTGAACTACGTGTTTATTTTTTTATTGCAAGAGCAGATGCTACAAGAGAGAACTGCTGGAAGGACCACGGGAATCTGGGCTTGAAAGGGGGCCAAAAATTTCCCCAGAAGAGATACCTCTTGAGCTAGATGTTAAAAAGAGAAGCAGGACCTTGTCCAGCAAACAAAGGGGAGAGCTAAGCAAAATCTCAGACTGACCTGCCGCCTTGAATGACCCAACCCATGCTACATTGGGTGCAGCCACCATTGTCCCCCTATATGACACAGCAGGATGGTCAGCTGCACTGAGCTGGCTGTTGGGAGGTTCCCCTAGAGGTCAGGGACCCATGGTACCCATCTCCGCACATCCAAGGCCCACAAAGGCCTGGCCCAGAGTAAGGGCTCCGTAGCCATTTGTGGACTGGAACTGAGTCCATAGAAACTTGGACCAGAAGAGCTCTTGAACATGGGGTCATCCAAGGTCCTTGTTGTACAGGTAGCACACTGAGACCTAACGAGGGAAAAACATGAGAAAGGCTTTTTAAAATCCATACGTACACGGGCCCAGAGGTCCCAAGACAAAGGTGGCAGGAAAGCAGTAGAATGGAATCAGGAGAACTAGTATTTAGTGGGACCTGGGTCTGGGCTGGTGGCCTGAGTGAAGGTGATGATGACCAAGGACAGAAACCATTAAGAGGTCGGTCACATAGCATGGAAGTTGTTGCCAGATGGACCCAGATTAATTTGGGGTTCTGCCTCTCACTGGCTATATAAGCTTGGACAAATTAACCTCTCTGAGCCTCAGTTTCCACATTTGGAAAATGGAATAATAGCATCCATTGTAAGGTTATTGAGATTAAGGGAAATGATGCAAATAATTCAATAGTGCCCGGCACATAGTACTCAATAAATAATACTAATTAATGGGGTCCCAGTTACACCATTTTTTGCCAACCCCAATCAGTAGCCTGTTGAACTGATTCCCCTCCCACTCCACCCCTTTTCCTCTTCCTGTCTGTCAGAGCCTCCTCAGGGACTCATAAATTCTGCAAAACTGGTGAGCCTCAATGACTCAGCCCCACGACGATGGCCTAAAATGTCATCTTAAATAAGAGGAGGGTGATGTGGATTGATCAAGTTCCATGATTTTACAACAAAGCACAGATGCTTCTTACTGTAGTCTATTAAAAACAAGATTGGGTAGGGTGGGGGTGGGGTGTTCATTTTAGAAACTTACAAGAAAAGTTCCCAAGAATATATCCACTGCAGAGGTGAGCTCAAAGCTGGGTCCTTTTCCCAACAAACCCCACATGCAATCGTTTTCCCAAAACCCTTCCCCTTCGAGGGTTCCTCTCTTTCGAGGGTTCCTCTCTTTCGTACTTTGCCTGTTAAAAAAGTAAATATTTTTCAATGAAATTCAGCAATCAATTAAACACCAACTCTCTTTAATATAAACGTTGAACCAACAGCGGCTGCACATTCCAACAAGAATATTTAAAGCAATTAAACTCGAGCTACTTTTAAAACAAATTCTTTTAAATGCTAATGACCATTGTTTTCGCACTTGATAAGTAAAATTTCGTGTCGAGCAAGGTTAGATGATTGCAATGATTTAATTGTACTTCTCAAAGAAAGGAAAATGTTAAGAAAAAAGCTAAGATGGACCTCTTACCACATTCCCACCGCAAAATGTCCTGTAACAATAGAGCCGTGATTTGCTGAAATTAAAATGCTATTATGGTGAAATTAGGGCTTCAATATTTTTAGCAGCTTTAATAGGCCTTGCATTTTAAGGGACATCTGATAATAGATAATTACATTTCATCTTAAAGAAACTGAGTTGTTTTCTTAAGGAAAATACTTTTCTTTCTTCCAGAGAGGTTAAAGCCGAGCCATCATTAGAAGCAGCACCCAGCTCGAGGTTCCTGCTTCAGCTTGGGAAATAGAGATTAGCATATAAATAGCCTTCGGTGCCTGCTTGATTCCAGCTATTTTGCGTTTCAATGTGGCATCAGAATGCACTTAGCAAGAAATGTTCGAGAGGAGAAAGAGGTTTGTAATATGTCGCTTTTATAGAGGGGGGAACTCTAAGTATAAAAGATCATCCACTCCTCTGTGAGCTTTTTTTTTTTTTTTGTATCCTTTCAATGCCCCAATTACAGACTCCAAGGAGCAAACAGGCCCCCTAGAAGGGAACCTTAGTTTACGCTGCGGCTCTTTCTTTGGACCAAGAAAATAAGTCAAAATGGTGCACAAGAAATAAGGTAAATACTCGGGCTTCCTCCCGGATTCAGCGGGAGCCCTGGGGGGCACAGCCATGCCCTTTTTCCTCTCCCCCACGCCACCCATCAGCAGCAGGGATGTTGGACAGCTCCTCCAGGACCCATTTTTGCTGGAGCCATGAGGAAGACTCCTGGCTTTCTGCCTGGAGGCGGGCTTCCCTCCTGGGAAATCTCAGGGACTGGGCACAGAGCCCAGGGTTCTTTCTGCCCTCCCCTTCCCACCCCCACTCCCATCCCTACACACACACACACACACACACACACACACACACACACACACACATGCGCGCGCGTATTCTGCCTGACTCTGGGTCAGGCTCAGTCTTGGACTGCAACAAGAAGATTCTTAAAGCCCACTTTCTCTTCTTTGCACAGGGCAATGGGCAGGTCTGAAAAGAATGGTGCTGCGCAGCTGTTTGAGGACACACAGTTTTCCTTGGAGATGACAGTAGCAGAGGAGTTCAGGCCAAGCAGGTGGGGACCTCGAGTCTAGTTTCTGGGTGGCTTGGACAAACCTGGAACCTGGGCTCTAGTGCCGACTCCCCTGCAGCTGGCTGGCTGCTGCCAGCTCCAAGCCTGAGTTCCTTCATCTGTAAAAAGGAGATCTACTGCCTGTCCACTCATGGGGCTAACAGAGGGAAGAAATGAGAAAATGGGTGTGAGAGACCTTTGCGAGCTCCCTCTCCGGTTAGCATTAAGTGATTAGGGTGTGGATGAGGTTATGTTCTGGACCGTCCGTCCGTTTGTCCATCCACCCTCTCAGCTCACTCATGGTCCCGGGGCTCTGCCCAAGCTCCGTACCTGAAGTGAGAGGGGTAAGGAATAATTTTGTTTTTGTTGTTTCAGGAAACCTGTTAGGAGGTAACAGCCCTCAGCTGTTGGACAAAATGCACCCATTTGGATTGTTTAGAGATGGCTGTTTGAAGACAAGGGCTGTGGCTTAAGGTGCAGCCAGACCTGGGTGGGCATCAGGTTCCTGTCTCACCTCTGCCAGCATCTGGGGTATGTCATCCGCTCTCTGAGTCTTTTCTTCACCCTCCAACCTGCCAGAAAGTCCTTCAGAAACTGTAAAGCATGGGGCATTTGTATCCTTCTTGTCCTTTCTGCCTGCACGCGGAGGGAGTAAGCACTGTGCCCAGGCGCCACATAGCAGCAGGGCTGCTCTAGGGTCCTGGACACTGGTCCCCTCCCACCTCATCATGCTCCCAAACCCAGCAGTCCTCACCGTGGGAAAGTATCCTGTTGGGGCTTGGGCACTCCCTTGTCTCTACAAAATTGGCCCAGGCTCTGCAGGGTCCCTCTCAGGCTGCACTATGTCCTGTAGACCCCACAGGAACTGCCTTTCTGGAAAGGTCACCACCACTTCCACGAGGACCCTGGTAAGCTGGGGATTCTCACCTGGCTGCACTGGGGGCCCTCATCTGGGCTCCTCAGTGGGGAAGGTGCCAACATTCAAAATCTGTATTATTTTTCCCCCTCTGTGCTGCAGCTTCAAACACTCAGTGCTGACCGAAGAATAATACTGATCCTGGACTTCACGCATGAAGCCTAAGTTTTCATTCCCAAAACACTATGTTGGAACAAACAGGGCTCCTTACAAGGGAACTTGAAGGGGTTTCTTGGGTGATTTGATGTGCTGCCACAGTGGGACAGAGGGCGCAGTGGTCTTGGGCCAGAATTCTGGGCCCTGGTCTGCTCTCTGCTGCTGGCCTTGGGTGAATTCTTTCCACTGTGTGATCACATCTATAAAGTGAGGGTTCTGTATCAGACAAACTCCAGGGGCCCTTGATGCTCAAACTCCTGTTCCTTCCTAGATTTCTGTTCTGGATGTCCGCTGGCCTGAGTCCTTTTCCCTCTAGCCAAGATACTCAACATCATCTGTCTTGCCAACTCAGATAACTACAAAATCAGCTTCCATTTACAGGATCTTATCTCCATTGTATACATTAGGAAATCGAAGCCCAGAGAAGTTGACTGACTGACCCACAGTCACACAGCTAGGAACGAAGAGCCAAGTTTCAACCTCAGGCTTCGACTTAACTTCAGAGCCTATGTTCTTAATTATCGCACACTGTGGCATTTCCTTGGGTGACTGTCTAGTTACTGTTTACAATCAACATGATTGTAGCACAATCTATGTCTCTGATGCCTAAAATTGTTTTCCAAAATATGATACAAAGAATGCTAATTCTACTCAATGTTAATCATTTTCCTTGGGAGAATAAAAGGGGATTTCATGACCAAATGAGTCTGACATTGAGTTAAACAACTAAATGGTTTCTTTTTAACTGCAGGTCTTCTCAGAGCCTTTAAGATGTGAAGAAGGTTCATTTTAAATCTACAAAAGGAAAAGAGTAGACAGTTTTCCCCAAAGCCATTTATTCATACGTAGATGCCCCCCTTCTCTCTTTTTTTCTTAAGCAACTTGTGTTCCACTAACAAAGTAAGATTCTACAACTTTGCTACTCAAGTGTGAGTGTGATCCTCAGACAAGCAAGAGCAGGCATCACCTGAGCTGGCCAGAAATGCAAAACCCCAGACCAAACCCAAACCTGCTGAATTAGAGTCTGCATCTTAACACAATGCCCAAGTTTTTCGTGTACACAGTAAAGTTTGAGAAGCACTGGTCTACAGTATACATTTCGGGAAACACGGCTGACTCATCAAGGCTGGTGTCCATGCATGAGCCATAAAATCCAATGGTGAAAAATGTATCAAGCATTAGTTGGCCTCATGTGGACCAAATAACCAGATTTGTAAGTAAGTCAAGATGCTATAACATCACTCACAGAGACATGAAGAGAGTACCCACAGCAGAAAAGTTTCTCCCTGTTCCCAACGGGATGTCAACATTGATAGAAATGCAGGGACGATCAACACTCGTGGCTCAAGGAATTCCTAGAATGTGGGCATGGAGAGCATTGCATACCTCTTCCTAAAATGTGAAGATCCTGTTTTAAATTTCAGCTTTATTGAGGTATAATTGACAAAACTATAAGATATTTAAACTGTGCATGGTGGTTATTTGACATGTGTATGTATTGTGAAAGGATTCCTGCCCATATAGTTTATTAACACATCCATCACCTCACATATTTATCATTTTGTGTTTTGTTTTGTTTTGTTTTTTTGGTGAAAAGATTTAAGTTCTACTCTCTTAGAAAATTTCAGTTACACAATAAATTTTTATCAACTATAGTCTCCATGTTTTACATTAGATCCTCATACCTTATTCATCGTACACTTGAAACTTTTTACCCATTCACCGACCTCCCTATTTCCCCCACCCCAGCCACTTGCAACCACTTTTCCACACTGTTTCTATGAGTTTGACTTTTTTGTTTTCAGATTCCACATATGAGGGATACCACACATATGCGTCTTTCTCTGTCTTGTTTATTTCACTTCACATAATGCCCTGAAGTTTCATCCATGTTGTCACAAATAGCAGGATTTGCTTCTTTCTCATGGCTGATTTTCCATTGCATATGTATACCACATCTTCTTTATCCATACATCCATCAATCTACACTTAGGTTGTTTCCATATCTTGGCTGTTGTGAATAACGCTGCAATGAGCATGGGAGTGCAGATAGCTCTTCCTTAACCTGTTTTCATTTCCTTTGGTATATACCCAGAAGTGGGATTGCTGGGTCATAAGGTAGTTCTATTTTTAATTTGTTGAGGAACCTCCACAATTTTCCATAGTGGCTGTACCAATGTACATTCCCACCAATAGTATACAAGGGTTCCCTTTTCTCCAAATCCTTGCCAACACTTGTTATCTCTTGTCTTTTTAATGGTAGCCATTCTAACAGATGTGAAGTGATATCTCATTGTACTTTGGATTTACAGTTCTCTGATTAGTGATATTGAAAACCTTTTCCTAAGCCTTTTTGGCCACTTGTATGTCTTCACTGGAAAAATATCTATTCAGGTCCTCTGCCCATTTTTTAATTAGATTTTTTTTTTTTTTTTTTTTTTTTTGCTATTGAGTTATGTGACTTCTTTGTATATTTTGGATATTAAACCCTTATCAGTTATACAATTTGAAAATATTTTCTCCCATTTGGTAGGTTGCCTTTTCATTTTGTTGATGGTTTCCTCTGCTATGCAGAGGCTTTTTAGTTTGATGTAGTCTTGTTTATTTTTGCTTTTGTTGCCTTTGCTGTGAAGGTCTTTTAATTCTTAGAAGGAGTGTAACTCCATTTCTTTTGATCCCCTCTCAGTCACAGAAGTAGTCAAGATCATGGGCACCCCTGAGTTTACCACCTGGGATATTCTTGGGAAATGGCCCACTGGTGCTTATCCTGGCATCTCAGAAGACAGCCTC
The DNA here is from genome assembly GCF_057876585.1 of Rhinolophus sinicus. Lineage (NCBI taxonomy): Eukaryota > Metazoa > Chordata > Mammalia > Chiroptera > Rhinolophidae > Rhinolophus > Rhinolophus sinicus. The sequence continues at coordinate 27,032,186 of NC_142514.1, forward strand.
AAGGGTATAAAAGCTTGTCAAGGTTTTAAAAATCACAGTTGAAATGACCCACTCATGCAAGATAAGACCCATGCCTAAAGAAAACTGCCTTTGCTTTTGGCTGCAAGTATTTCAATTCATGTGGTCACACTCTCTCAAGTTGATCTGACATTTCAAGCTGCAGCTTAATATATCTTTGCTCAACACAAGATAGGGAAACAAATTGTTTTTACTTAATGACTTCAATGTTATGAAGAGACAAAATTTTTTCAAATATATGGGTAGAGAGGTTCAGTAACTGGCCCAAAGACACAGAATTTGTAAGTGATGGCATCTGGATAAAATAGATCTGTCTATTCCCAATCAGGACCCTTACCACTACGGAGGCAGCCCAAAGACACAAGCGCAGTTTGTCATACTCTTCACGTTTGGCTCCTATGGAATTTATTCTTCCCTAAACTCTTCCTGACTTGCCAGATACATTCTTTCTTTGGGTTTAGAACTTTTCATTCATCTTTATTAAAATCCTTTTTCAGGTGCTGCCCAATATACAAGCTGGTCAAGATTTTTTTTTCCCCCATAAATTGTCATGCAAATCATTTTCTAGTGCACCCCACAGCTAGAATGACTGCCTTCCTTGTCACGGGGCAAAAGGCCTTGTCAAAGACTGAGCTCCACAGCCCCTTTGGGAAACCAGGTAATGACTAACCTGTCAATCAACTTAGATGCAACTCACAGCCAAAATATCCCAAACGGAACTCCTAATTTCTCCCCATGTCTTCCCACCTGCAGTATGGCGCCACCATAAATTTGGTGGTGGGTGGGGAGGGGAGTTTATTCCTCTATTCTTCATACCTCATATCTCAACTATCAGGAAGTCTTTTCCACCAAACTTCCAGAACATATGTTAAATTCATCACTTCTTGCCTTCTCCACTGTTAACACCATGGTCATCTCCCACCTGGACCATTGCAAGAGTCTCTTATCTAAGTTTACTTCTACTTGTACGCCCTCCAGTACATTTTCTACAAGGCACCCAGAGTGATCAGCATCAGAGCATGCCATTCCCCTGTTTAAAATCCTTCCCTACCAAAATGTAGGCCTGATGAAACCTGGGACCCAACGTTCATATTCACCTCTGAATCCCTAGTGCCTACAACCGTGCATGGCACAGTAGGTACCCAGTAAGTACTGCTTACATGAATGAATGGAGTAATAACCTTACCTGCAAACAAGAATCTTCTGCCTTAATTCTTTTATTGGTTTTTCGTTCAATTCTAACATTGTGGTTGGTTTTCTCTAGTTTCTGAGGAGATGTCAACATATATAGACTACAAGCAATTTATTCCTCTTCTTCCCTCCAGCCAACACAGGCAAAGTAAAAGGAATTTGTGACTTACACACACACAGATGCATCTCACTTCAGTTATGTTGCTTGAGAATAGATGGGAGATTATGCTGATTGAACTGGACATTTTCCATTTTTATTATCTTAATTATAAACACAAACTATTGGGGGTAAAAATCAAATGGAAATCTGCCTATCAATTTCACAATTAGCATCTCATTTCAAGAGACCAATCAACTTAAATGAGGGCCAGTGACCTTAATCTTTCCCCAAATACAGTGCTTGGTTCCTCTTATTAGATGAAACTCTCCAAACTATGAAATATTTGGGTTAACCCCATGTTTGCATCAATGATGTTATTACCACATTTAAATAAGTCAAGGGATTTTTGTGACCTTTGTGTTACGGTTTGTATGGACAAAAGCAGAAGACTAAATCTGTGCAAATCAAGTAGGAGAAATAACAAGGCCACTTAAATAGGGCCTCTCTTTTCATTTATTTTTCTAAGACTGTGAAGAGAAGTGTGATTTTTCAGGAGATTTATTTTGTCACCGATTAGCTAAAATTAACCCACAAGGAATGTAAATCCCAGAAGTCAAAGGCAGCTAATTTTAATCACAAGGGTCTATTTTAAAACATGCGCTTTGTGATATAGGAGGGAGAAAATTTTTGATTTTTCAAAAGGAAAGAAACAGAAAAGAACAAATTTGACCTGGCAAACAATGCATCAACAGCACATCAATAATACCCCTGCAGGGATTAGAACAAGACCATATATTCTGCAGAGCTAACCCCTTCTCCCAAAAGACCGAAGGCTCCACTTACATAAACATGGGGAGCTGTATAAACAGGTAACAACCGACCATTAGAACTGGACAGACTAAATGTTCTTCGATAGATGAATGGATAAAGAAGTTGTGGTATATATACACAATGGAATACTATTTGGCGGTAAGAAAAGAAGAAATAGTACCATTTTTGGCAACGCAGATGGACCTTGAGATTATAATGCTAAGCAAAATAAGTAAGACAGAAAAATATAGAGGATCATATGATTCCACTGATATGTGGAATATAAAACTGAAAACAACAATAGAATAAGACAAACAAATTAAGGAACAAAAACTCATAGACAATAGTTTAGGGGTTACCAGAGGGTAAGGGGAGAAGGGGCCTCTAGAAGAGGGTCAACAGGGTCTAATATATGGTGATGGGAAGAGAACTGACTCTGGGTGATGAACACACAATGTGAGATATAGATGATGTAATACAGAACTGTACACCTGAAATCTATGTAACTTTACTAACAAGCATCACTCCAATAAACTTTAATTAAAAAAAAAAAGAACTGGACAGACTAGTGGACAGACTAATAGGTTTGTTAAGAGCTCTCTGGAAAATTTCACTTTGGAATAGACTTGGGGTGCACACAATGACAAAACGACCAGAGAAACATTTCAAGGTCAGCCAAGAAGCCGCCAGTCCTGTCCACCTGACTCCACTGATTGCTGCGCCTTGAGAAGCTCCATCCAAGTCTTTGCTGAAGTGCCTGATTCTTCTTCAACTTGCCTGCATTGATGATTGGCTATTCGGGATCTGTTTGGCTAGAATTCTTAAGCTGCAAGAAATAGAAACCAACGTAAGCTAAGTTTAGGCAGCAAAGGGGAATTCATTAAAAGTATATAGGACTGTTTCCCAGAACTCAGGGCCACAAACAGCATCAGACCTCAAGTTAGACCCTCCTCTGTGTTTCATTTCTGTTGTCCTCAGCACATCTGCTTCTTAGTTCACAAGGCAGAAGGAAATGGTCCCCCCTTGCTCCTTAGTTCCAATCTGGTCTATTCCAGAGACCATTCCAGATTGTACTAGAATCTTTGGGTCTCAAATTCTAAGAAGAAAGAATCTGAATTTCTAAATTTGGGTCCGGTATCCATTCTGATACATTCATTTCAACCATGGCCAAGAAGAGTGGGCCACATGGTACAGACATGGCTACAGGGGGTTGTAGCCAAAGATGAAAAGGGAAATTCAGGAAAATCATTGTGAACTGGATAGTATCTCCCAGAAGATATCCAGTAAAGGACTGCATTGTTACAATGAGAGACAAATGAACTAGCCTAACACACAGAGCCAAGGCCAAGCCAAATGGTTACTACTGTACCTCTGGTCAGACCATCTCCTTAGGGTGAGGGGGCACCCAGTTGGGATTGTAGCTGCACAGCATTCTGGGAGAAGAACCCTGGCTATACTCTCTGAGAACACCCTGCATTCTTCTTCACACTGCTTAGAACAATTTATAATCCTACATTCATTTGTAAACTTGTTTAATGAGCATCTCTCTCTACCATTCAGTGTCAAACTCTGTGAGGTCAGGTACCATATTGGTTTCACTCACCTTCATATTCTGGCACCACGCCTGGTACATAGTGAATATTCACTAAAGATTTTGAATGAATGAACGAATGACTGAATGAATGAAGAAGCCAGGGAAGTTTTCCCAGATGATTTGGTACATGAATTGAATCTTGAAGGACAAACAAGTCCTTTAAGAGAACAAGTGGGGAGAGGGAATGACAGGTACAAAGGCACAGAGGCACATGGTACAAATACCATGGAGACTGTGAGGTAGGTTGTGGCAAGAGATCTGGCTAGAAAGGGGAGGTGGAGGCCACCTCATAGGGGGCCTTCTGTAGAGATTGGAGGACTTGGAGCTGGAAAGTACCTGTCTAGATTTTAGACAAATCTATCTGATGAGACTGTGGGAACTTGATTAAAGGCAGGGAGGTGAATTAGGCAATTCAGGTAGTCATCCAAAAGAGAAAATAAATGGCAGTGGGAAGGGGGAGAAAAAAGATTTTAAGAGCTATTAAGGAAGTAGAATCAGCAGAAATTCAAGGAATACAGTTTTCTCCATTTTATTACATAGTTATGTATGCACATCTTATCTTCCCTGCAAGACTGTGAGCTTTTGACTTTTTCTTCTTCATTCCTGGGCTACCAGGGCTTGCACAGTGCCCGCCCAACACACAGCAGGTTTGTTGAAAAAAATGAACTAACAAATGATTGAATGACAACCACTAACCAAGAGTGGCAACGGCATGCTGGGGTGGGGAGCCAAGCAGTGTCCTTTGAGGGTTTTGTAGAACCTTAATGTTTGTGTGTTTATGTTGCCTCCAAAAATGCTTAGAGCTCCTTACCTTCTTTTATATCCACTTCAACCCCCAGCACAGGCCTGGGCTCAGGGAAACATTTCTGTTTAATGGGCTCAACTGGAATAGACTGAAATGCAATAGAACGGAGTTCCTAGTCTTTAGACACTAGCTAACATACAGACGTGAAGGGGAAGGGGTAGCTGGCAGAACTGCCCCCCTGCAAAGGCTGAGGGTAGATGGGGCAGGTGCTCTGCCCAGGGCTTCTGGGAGGATAACTTAACCTAACCGAACTGCCCCTCTCAGCGAAGTGCCAGGAGAAGGGAGGATAAAACCCCTTCAACAGACCAAAAAAAGCTGAAACATCTGAGCAAAGATCGGAGTTCAAAAGACTCAAAGAGCTGAGACTAACCCTGAACAAATTCCAGAAGCTTCTGACCTGAGGAATGACACAAATGAATGAAGGGTATTCCCAGCTTTGTTCTCAGTAAACGTGATGAATGAATGAATGAACTAATAAATGAATATTTTCTACCTATTCATGGCCCATTTTAAAAAAGAGTTAAGACTGGAAATATATAACTTGTTCATGAGTAGAGATATGTTACCTAGGAATGTATTATTTTCTTGTTCTGTATTATTTACAAGCTGGAAAACAGTTTATTTCAAACATTGATTTTATTTCAATAACGATTCATATAAGGGAATCATAAAGTAACTAGATCATGTCAGCCTGATTTTCTGCACTCAGAGCAAGCCTGGCTTTTCAACCCTCACAGCAAACTACACTTTCACCTGAACATTCATCGGTGGCAGCTACCCTAGCTGGAGGCAGAAAGCCCAGGGGGAAGTAATCAGCCCATGACTATTTCAAGCCTTATGGTTGCCCTTAAAATTGCCACTGTCCTATCGTTCAACATTTCTCCATTATTCTTTGATGCAAATTCTCTATACCCACAAACCAGTCTGACTGAATTGAGTATCAGGAAGGAGAAAAGGAAGAGAAAGCTGCATTTTGTTTAAAAAGAAAACAAACAAACAAAAAACCAAAAAGCCCACTACATTGTAAATATTTTGGCAGGTTGTCTTACATCTTTGGTGTTATTCAGGTTTCACTTATAAATATTTCCTCATAGTACTGAAAACCTGTGTCCAAAGATCACTTTTAGCAGTTGAATGATATTCCTTCAAGTAGCCGAACCATGGCTTACTTAACCATCAGCCTCGTTTTGGGCCATCAGGCCTGTCTCTACATTGTTAAATTATACACAGTGCTGTAATGACTAACCCTGTGCATAAAGACATTTTCATATATCAGGTTAACTAGCTGGGAGGAATTCTGGGACCAGCAATTGAGGGAGAAAATGGACACAGCTGTGCACTTTTTCTAAAAGAAGACATTGTCTTTGTTCCCTCGACAGATTATGCGGCAGGACCAAGACTGTGTGATGTCTGAGCTCCTTCCAGCTTGAAGAACCACCTAAACCAAAACTCCCCATGATTGGCTGCCTCCGAATCTCATGGGTGGGGCCCATGCCTCTGTAGTTTTCAGTCCTTCTGGGAGGAACCCCTGGGCCTCACTCCACAGAAAGAAATCCATCACAGGTGCACAGTTCACAGAGGACTCTACGGGTCAGGACTCTTCATTGAAAATGACCAAAGACAACTGTAGGGGACTTAAGGAACAAAGGAAGGCCATGTGGTAGCTCAGCGCCAGTGGGGAGAGGCGGCTCAAAAACCGGTAGAAACACAGGAAACCAGGAGGAACCTGGGTAGAACATACTGTCCCCACTCCTGGAACCACCGCCTCTACCTGCTGCCCCATGGCCTCCGGGATGCATTCTCATCTGTCCCCTACCTCTGGGCATCACTCACACCAAAAGCACTGCACTGTGCCACAGCATCTGATTGGCCGAGCATGGATCACATGCCCTTGCACGTGGGTACCTGACCCCTTTCCTTCCCTGTACAGGAGGCAGAGATTTCCCTCCCACCTACCTTCCAAATAGAAGTGTTCGGATACTAGGCAATCTCGAAGACAAATATCTGCTGTACACCCCCTTGACCTTTATTACTTCATTTGACTCTCATAAGAACCCTGAGAAGGTGGCAGAGCAGCACTTACTCCCCATCTTACCAACAAGGAAACTGAGGCTCAGAGAGAGTAACTGACTTGTCCAACTGATGGTAGAGGTGGAGATGCGCTCTTTCTGCTCCTCAGAACTACCTGTTCATGGTCTGATTCTGTGAAATACTGACAATGAATGTGTCTCATTTGAGCAACGAGTTATTGGAAGAGGATCAGCTATCACCATCATTAGATACTGTACTTCATAAACTTACTGATCTGCACATCATTTGTCTTATTTTGTTGTTTTTGATGTTAATACTTTTTGCTCCTGGAGAAAATACTAGGCACAGTGGCCTCATGTGTTCTGCCATTCAATGTATTAAATTAACACCTCGATGCAAGGGCTAGAACTTAGAAGTGAAAAATCAGGTCCTTGCAGCCAAGACCAAATATCATTTATCTTAGCCTTGCATATTAGGAAGACTGTTTAAAAATGTGACTTTGAAGTTCATTGGAAACAACAGTGTTTATTGCACTGTTTGGAGGACTGTCTTAGTTCATTCAGGCTTCCATAACAAAATACCACAGACTAGGGGGCTTATAAACCACAGAAACTTATTTTTCCACAGGTCTGGAGGCTAGAAGTCCAAGATCAAGGCACCAGCACAGCCACGTTCTGACGAGAGGCTATCTCTCTGGTTCACAGCCAGCACCTTCTCGCTGTGTCCTCACATGATGAAGGGGAGCAGGAGCTCTCTCCGATAATTTTATAAGACACTCATCCCATCATGAGGGACAAGCTCCAATGACCTAGTGACCTCCCAAAGGCCCCACCTCCTAATATCATCACATCCGAGGTTAGGATTTCCACATATGAGTTAGGGGAGGCGCAGACACAAACATTCAGACCATAGCAGAGGATGAAATCTCAAAGAAGACAGTTGGAACTCCTGAATATTTAGAGCTGTGCTAAGTCTCCAAGGCACCGTGCTCTTTCTACTTTGCCTTTTTCTGGACTTCAGAAGCAGGCGGGAGTCCAGGGTGGAGGACCCAGACCTCTCTGGAAGAAGTGACAATTGAGATTGGGAGACGTTGAGATTGGAAGCCACATGAGGCTATGAGGGGAAAAGTGCATGGAGAGAGGCTGGAGTCCATGGGAGACACAGGAACCAACAGGAGATGAGGCCTTTGTGACTTGGCCTCTGGACAGGAGGCCATTTTGATATGGACTAAAACACAAGCCATTAATATTTCATCTTTTTAATGACCAGAATAGTGGACGATCAACATCCTTGCCTAATTCTTAACCCCAACCCCAGTCCTCACCCCCAAGAGTTTAGTGAAATTAAGTAATCAGAAATGGAGTGTGGTTCCAGGATGTCTGTGGTACATGTTTTTAATAACAAAATAATTGTATATAATTACATATTCTTTCTTATGTGGTATAGGCACAGGAATCTAGGGTACAACCCAATAGTACTGTCATCTCTAGAAGTGGTAGGATTAGAAAGGACACTCATTTTCCACATCATGTATTTTAGTAAGGCTTGAATTTGTTTTAAATGAGTATTTCTTTGGTCATCAGGAAAAATAAACAAACAATCAAGATAAATGTCATCTTTAAATGGTGGTTTTCAATCCTGTCAAACCAAGCTGACACAAGAACATTAAAATGTCTCATGCCACAATATGGCTACATCAACATGATGACATCCAGGAGCCCTGCTTCGGGCCACAGAGGATTTGAGTAACATTCTGCTTCCCCACCCTCCTGCCAAACTGTGGCCCCTGGCTCACCCCTTGACCTGTCCCAAGCTCACTGGGATACCAGGAAGAAGCCCGTTGGCATTTTTCAGTTGGGCGTTTTAGAAATTTCCGTGGATTAAAATGGATTCATGGCTGAAGAAAAGATTGTTTCCCAAACGGTCAGCAAGAAGAAAGCCCATCCTGTGTGTCCGTTTCACCATTGTCCAGGGACTCAATAGAGAAATGTGTATAATATATAAATAATAGAATGCTGAGATTAGGGGAAGAATGGGGGAGTTCCTAATGACCTGACGAGAAGATGAATGAGGGAAGAAATAAGGTGAATGTGAAGTGATCTAATTCTGGATGGTTATTAAAATTATGAGCAACTGCCCGGGGCTTTTAAGTCAAGTCATAACGCTATAGAGTTACTGTTTGGAGATGCACAACAGGAAGCGAGAAGCTTCTCATGCTCAGGCGTCTTGGCCAAAATATCAAGAATGTTGTCCAGTTTGAAAACCGATTTAATAACATTAGTGTCTCCTGCCTGAGCCAGGCAGAGACCTTTGTGGTGCAAAATGTCAGCACACGATTTCTCTCTCAGCCGGGCAAGGCATCTTTTCTCCAAGTCACACAGTAGGTGTGTGTCAGCCAAAAGAGATGGGTAACTGCCTAATGGTGTGGCTCTGTCCCAGGCCTCTCTGTTCCAGGTCCCCAGTGAGGGAGTCTAGAGGAAATGTCAGCTGTTAGAACAATTCAGTGTCTGCCCTCCCCTCCTCTGGCAGAGACAAAGTCCTAGAGACACAAGGCTGGTGTCTGACCCCCTCTCAGCGTGGGACCCACCCCCAGAGCCCAAGACGTAGGCAAGGAACTAAGATGCTAAGGCCATAAAGAGGCTCCCAGAGCCAGCAAGGACAAGATGTGGTACCAGAGATGAGGGAGCAAATATGTGTGGAGCCTCCTGGTATATCCCCCGGCACTGGGGATATAATTGTGACCAAAGCCCCCTGTCCCTGCCCTCCTGGACTTCATAGTCTGCAGGGGAAGCTGACTTGACACAAATGAATACAAATAAAGATAGGTGATAACTGCTGCAAGGAAAATAGGACGTCCTGAGATGTCACATCCAGGGGACCATGATCAGATTAGGGATACGGCTTCCTCAGAAATGGCATTAGGTTAGAATTTACAGGATGGAGAGGAACCGAGTGTTGCAAGCTTAAGGAATGGCATATGTCAAGACCCTGGGCTGCAAAAGGCCTTCAGAAAATCAGGAAACAGAAAGGAAAGGAATGCTGTGAGCAAGGCCAGAGGCAGCACAGAGAGCAACGCTGTCAAGCGCTTGGGCTTTGGAGCCAGAAAGACTTAGGTTCCAATCCTGGCTCCACCCGCTACAAACTATGTAATCTTGAGTAAAGTAAGTGACTTTACCTCTCTGAGCCTATCTCTCAAACACACCAAAAAAGAGGATAATAATCCCTGTGTCTCAAGGACAACACCAGGATTAAGTATAACCTCACAAAGTGTTTTCTTGGCACACTAATGGCCCACAGTAAACATTCAAGGGATGAAAATTAGTGTTGATGCTGAGACCATCGGATGGTTTGAGAGTAGCCAAACTGTGTCTTCCCCTAGTGACACTTGTCCTGGTGTAACTTTTTAATGGTCGCTCTGACCTCTGATATCCCAACACAAGCCCTGTGTCTTTGATGGGATCACCACTTTCAATTATTCTGCAGCTGCCAATCTCCTGTTCATTTCTTTTGCTTCACAGCTGCATCCACTGAGGCTCTCATTTCCACATCATCCCCCGCCTACCTCTGGTCCCTTTGGCAATCCTGGCTGGGGCTGGGGTGAGTATCAGGCAGCCCCAGCCTCCTCTAGGCGCTGGAATAAAGCCAGAGCCCCCAGGCCTGGTCACAGTTTCTCAACCATGATCACTGGGCTCCACTGCTGCTCAGAGTTTCAGGAGCAAGTCCTGGGACCCATGGAGCCCAGACCACTTCCTACCCCACTCCACCCCAGGCTGGCCCTTTCAGGCCTCAGAGACCCGACTTTTGCCTGGCCTAGCATCTCCGAGTTCCCTGGTCCCAGCATTGTGGTTACATCCCAGTGGCCTCAGTCTGGCCCCTGCTTAAATCCTTCCTGTTTGTCTCTTGCCCACAGGAAGCAGTCTTGCCCATGGGCTACAGCACAGTCACATCCAGACAGAGCTTCAAGGGCCAACAGCCACCTATAGGAGTCCCAGGGACCCCCATCACCTGCTTCCTGGCACCCAACCCATTGGCCCTCCCAGGAGCACAGGTGCCAGTGTCCTACCAAACAGCCATACTTGGACTCAAAGCTTTGGGTCATCCTAACCACTTGGCCTGGGCCCAGTTGCCTCCTCGCTAGCCGTGCCTTTGCCCAAGTCCCATCTCCATGCATCGTCCCTGAGCCAACCTGAGTTAGGACACAGTGGATTTCTACACTGGCATTCTCCCTTTCTCTCCAGCCCCCCTGCAAATCCAAATCTCACCCTCCAAAGGGCATCATTGTTAAAACACAATCCCAAGTCTGTGGAAGAAATTCCTGGGAAAAATATCTTTTAAACAGCAGATTTTTTTTAATAGCTAAGTTTGTTAAGCTAAATTTGTAAATGCACCAGCTACAGCTTACGTGCTTTTGTGCATCAGCTCAGTTAATCCTTGTTGAAAAAGAAAAAGGAAAAAAAAGACCCTCTGAAGTAGGCACCACTATTATCCTCATTTTACGGAAAAGGAAATTACAACTCAGAGAAGTCAAATAACTTTCCCAATATCACACAGCTAATAAATAGGATGTGAGATTCAATCCCAGGGTTACCTGACTTCAAAGTGGGCAAACTTACTCACTGAACCCGTTACTCACTGAACTCCCATTATCAGAGACCCCAGGCACCCAAGAGATTATGCCATTTGACCCGTCTCTGTACAGGAGAAAAATGAGGATCCAAGAGGGACTTGGGCTTGTCAAGGCCACACAGTGAAGTAGGGTCCAAGCTCACCAGCCCAGGGCTCTCTCATCCACATCAAGCACCTGCAGGGTAAGCAATGGATATGTGGCCAATGATAGCAGTCTCTAATCTCTGGAGGATTATGCTAAGACTTGAGACACTAACTATTGTCCAACACCATGCTAAGTTGAGAAAAGAGTTAAACTCTGTCTGCTCAAAAATATCCTGGGGAAGCAGGAGCATTACTTCAAGAACGATCCTGAATTGAGTCCAGTAAGGGCCCTTTTGAGATCCCCAAATGTTTCAATGCACCAGGAAAAGCTGCTGTGTGTACTGACATGGGGCATGGCTGGATCCAGAAGCTCCCTTCACACTCCATGTTTTGGATCCCAGGTCTTGCCTCTTTTTTACTCCATTTTTCAGAACCCAGGATTTGGAGTCCAAAGACCTACACTTTGGTTTACGTAAGTGATGACAATAACTGGCTCCTGTCCTGACTTCTTTTTCAACAATTGGCCATACTCACAGCCCTAGAAGGGGCAACCTGACATGTCACGTGTCTTCCGCCACATCCATAGCTGATTGGCCATAGATAGACACCTGACCAAGCTGGCCTGATCAGATTATCTCCACCTGAGCATTTTGGCTGAGGACCCAGAGCCTGTGGCAGTTAGCTCTGGGGAGTGCAGCTCAGAAGTCAGGAGATTCAAGGCTGACGCTCCCACGAATTTGAAAGAACCATAATGGGCCTTATGCAAAGAGACATGTGAACAGAAGTGTTAGGCTGTGGAGAAAGCAGAGAATGAAGAAGCCCTGCAGAGATGAGAGGTCTTGAAGTCCATCTTCTGTGGTGAAGCTGGGCAGGACAGCTCATTCATCCCTACCAAATACATGGGCCCAATCCAAGCATCCACAGCCGCTGCAAACATGCCTTCAATTCCATTCCTGCTCCATCAGTTCCAAACCATTCAAGCTTCAAAGCAAGTGAAACGCTTTCTCAGTAAACATTCCTCCCACCTCTAACCACAAGCAGCTAGGGTAAGTCAATTAGGTCATGACTTGTTCCCCCCACCCCACCATATGCACCTTCTTTGTACCTGGCCAGACAGCTTTCCTGGGGCCTTGGCAGTAAGGGCTTCTTGAAGTATCTGAGCTATTTCTAGCCCTCTGGTTCAACTTGGTCCATGGGACAGCATTTGCAGTAGACATTTTCAGATGCTTAGAATCTTCTTTTCCCAAACTGTCCCATCTCCACCAGTTGGGACTGTCAATCATATGGTCCTGCCTCCCCAGCCTAGGTTTGCCAATCAAAATACCCCAATCCTACCAAACAGGCAGACTCTCCCAATTGCTCAGGAGGAAGCCATGGGTAGTGTTGAACCAGGACAGACAAGTCCAAAGTAAAGGTGGAAGGTACAATGGCAACATCGGGCAGGGGTTTTCTCTTTCTTACATTAGCTACGCCCAGAATGCCTCTCAGGGCGAATATGAGATGGCCATTTCCCTAGTGTTGGTAGCATTCAGTGGGGCCATATATTAGTCAGGACAGACTATGCTAGGTTGCAGGAAGACCTAAACCATAAAATCTCAGAGACAGAACACAATAAAAGTTATTTCTTACAAACAGTCAGGCTGCCCACCTCTGTGAAATATTTGGCTCCAAGATTTCTGTGACAGAAGCAAAAAGAAAGATGGAAGAGGCCCACCAGCTTTTGACTGCCTTAGACCAGTAGTGACATATGTCACTTCCACTCAAAGTCTATTGGCCAGAACTAGTCACATAGCCCCAGCCCAACTGCAAGGGAGACTGGGAAATGTAAGAAGGCATATACCATGTTTCCCCGAAAATAAAACCTAGCCAGACAATCAGCTCTGATGCATCTTTTGGAACAACAATTAATATAAGACCCAGTATTATATTGTATTGTATTGTATTGTATTGTATTGTATTGTATTGTATTGTATTATATTATATTATATGACCTCGTCTTATATGATAGTAAAATAAGATCAGGTCTTATATTAATTTTTGCTCCAAAAGATGCATTAGAGCTGATTGTCCAGCTAGGTCTTATTTTCAGGGAAACACAGGAGGTATCCAATGAACACCAAATGCTTAAACCACATGAAATTTTAAAAATCTTCAAACAGTTTTTGAGCCAGAGTTCTTATTTTCTTTGTATTTTCTCCCGGGCCCCAAAGAGCCTTGGTTTTTAGAGGGGAATCCCAAAACCCAGAACCTGGGAATCGTTTTGTTTATCCTGCCTTGAGGAAAATCCACCCCATTTGCCTCTCTAGTTAAACCCCAGCTGGGCATCAAAGTTGTCCCACACTGACACACCGACTCAAGGACAGGGCTCCACTGCCGCCACCCTGCGACAAACAAACAATCCGACCTAGGGCTGCCTCCCACAGCCCATCTGGGAGTCGTGGAGGTTGTGCTGAGAACTACACCAAATCATCCAGGCTGCAACTTCTGTGAAAAATGCCCTATCTGAGCAATTAGGCCAACACAAACAAATTGGCCCAGAAAATCAAGGCTCCCACAAGCGCAGGGACTTGCTCTTGAAGGAAGACAACATTTGCAGCCTTGTACCTCTTAATCAACACAATTATGCAGAGGCCTTTGCGACAGTCCCCCTGCTAGTCTCTACCTAAGCCCCAGATATTGCTCGATTGGTAACAACCTAATTAGTGAAGGAAGGAGAGCGGGGAAGGAGCGGAGCAGTCACCGTGCTCCTTTTCAGGAGGCTGCTCACCATCAAAGGAGCCATTCTGGGCAAGTGGACGGCTCTCCTGAGCCGAGCTCAAGGTGAGGGAAAAATGGCAGCTCCAGGCTTGTAAATCAGCACTGCCTAATGTAAACAATGTATTCTTCCTGCTTCTAATGAGCCCATTTTCCCCCAGCTGGAGGAGGCCAGCACTGGCAGGGAGGCCTTTGATGGGCTCCATTGGAAGCTTGATGCGGAGGCATTCCGTAGCAGGCCGGGCCCTTTTATCTCAGCAAAGAGAAACACCCCCCTCATATCACCGGCCCACCTGGAAGACAGGTCTTTTACAACAGCAACTCTGGAATCAGCTGTGGAAGGAAACCAGATGGTTTTGCTTTTACTCATCTTGATCAAATTAGCCCGGAAGCTGTGTGGCTTCCTGGAGGCGGAGAGCGATGGGTGCTGATGGGGCAGGATGGGGCAGGTGTGGGGGGGCGGGGGATGTCACAATGGAATAGATTATGCAAATGTATTCATTTGTAGAAACATGAATGTTCTTGAGGAAATCATCTGACTAAATTAGGAAAAATTGTTTTTGATCAATGAGCAGAGTTAGACCAAACTCCCCAAAATAATCTGCACTGCTTTCCTCACTCATGGCCAAGAACGCATTTCCCTCTGCTTGCATAGCTGGAGGGTCAGCTGAGGACCAGGGAATGGGAGGGGCGTGGAGGTAGGAGCAGGCAGAGCCCTTCTCAAGCTGCCTCAGGAGACACAGGTGGCACCAGGACAGAGATGGAGGTGCCATGGAAAAGCCGGGGACTTCCTTGCTCTCCCACCCTCCCCTAGAGAAACCACATCTGCCATTTCTGCTTCTGCTTCCCTCGGTTGGGACTCAGGATCAGTGGGGGGGGGCTGCTGAAGGACAGGTCCCTAAGAAATCCAAGTTGTCCTCCTGTGACTCTCCTTCGCCCTCTTGCCCCAATGTCATCCTCTCTCTTCCTGGCTCCACATTCCTGATTTTGCCCCAAAGCCAGACCTTTCCATGCAAGGCTTGTATTTCACCAGGAAACCTCTGCCCTACAGTATCCCATTTTCTCCCTGCCACAGCCCCACAAAGTAAGCAGACACACCATGCACAGAGACTGCACAGGCCATACTTTTTTCTCATTTGTTTTACACAAGTGGAAACCAAGGCTCAAAGAGGTTATTCAATTGGCTTAAGTTTATCCATATGGTAAGTGCCAGAAGGAAGGTAAACAGAGCCTGTTTTAAAGGTGTCAGAACCGGTAATATCCCCTTCATCACCACCCCCACCCCCCATGAGTCTGTGATTTATAATAAGAAATATATATTTTTGGTCTTCATCCTATTTCTGGTTCACATCTCCTAAAACCCTTGAAATTTCCTAAGTACTAAGCATTATCAAGGTGTCTTTTGTTATGTTAATGAGGTGACTTTTGGAAAGCACCTAAGGTTGGGTGCTGGTTGCCAAGGGAGCTAACCACGTGATTAGAAAGTTGAAACCTTTGATCCCACCCCTTGACAGCTGGAGGTTGACTCAGTTGCCAATCGCCAATGGCCAGTGACTTGTCCATCATGACTATGTAATAAAGCCTCTGTAAAACCCAAAAAGCACCGCTTGTCAGCCCTTTTGGGAAAGGTTCCACATTGGAGAACTAGAATGCTTGCCAAGCCCCAAGCTCCATGAGGACAGAAGCTCCCTTTATTCAGGACCTCACCCTTTGTATCTTTTCATCTGGCTGTTGATTTTTATCCTTTAATATCCTTCGTAATAAACAGGTAATCTAGTGAGTAAATAGGTTTTCTTGAGTCCTGTGAGCAGCTCTGGCAAATTAATTGAGCCCAAAGAGAGAGTCTGGGCACCTCTGCTTTATACCCAGTTGATCAGAAGTACACATAACAACCTGGGCTTGCAGTTGGCATCCTGATGTGAAGGGTGTCATTAGAACCTCCAGTCTGTGGCCAGTCAGAATCATAGGTAACAACCTGGGCTTGAGACGGGTGTCTGAAGTGGAGGGCAGGCTTTTGGGACTGAGCCCTTTACCTTGGAATCTGATTCTATCTCCCGGTAGATAGTGTCAGAATTGAGCTCAATTCTCTGACATCCTGCTGGTATCTGGAAATTGGTTTTTGGTGTGGGGAACTTACTGGGGAACTTACATACGCACACACGTTGGAATTGGGTCCAGAATCTATTCACCCCCTCCTAGTCCTCAGGCTCTTATACTAGCTGCTCACTCAGCATCCCTGAGAAGCCAGGGCAGGGACCAACGTGCCCATTCACTGAACAATAACAGCACGTTCCAGTAAACTCTAAACAGAGGCTGGATGTGTGATCCAGGGGTCCTACACTCACACACACACACACACACACACTCACACACACACACACTCACACACACACACACACACACACACTTTGATCATTGCAGCTAAGGAGACTTCTGGAAAAAGAACTCAAAAAATGTCACCACCTGGGGCATAGCTACATACAGGCAGTACGCAGACATGCCCAGGAGTCTGGAATCCACAGAAGTCAAATCCCAAGCAGGGCCTGTGGGGTCCTGGGAGAGACTCTACCCTGGGAAGAGTCTGACTCATCAAGGGCCTGAGGACCAGGGAGGCATGGTACTTCTGCGTGGCTGCTTCTCCTGCCTGCCCCACCTAGCCAACTGGAGGAGAGAGGTTGGGAGACATAAAACCCAAAGAGTTGTAGCACCTTGGGGCCCAAGCACTCCTGCTTCGGGGCCCCTCTCAAAAAGCAAAACATGACAAAAGAGAGAATTCCCACATGCTTTGCAGCAGAGTGACAGACACGGTCCTAAGGGGGTAGTGACAATGTTCTACAAAGAAGAGGAGGGAGAGCACAGCTCAGAGCAGCCCCCACCCCCTGTAGCAGAGACCCAGGTGCTGTGGTGGTCCAGCCAGATGGGGGAGGCAGTGCCCCAGCTAGAGCCACACTGTGCAATGTAGGGACAGAAATAGTGGCTGCCACAGCACTGTGATTAAAGAAATCTAGAGGACTTCATGGGAATGCAGTGAGTGACACCCCTGATATCTGCTGCGACCCCTTGGCATAGGAAATAACAGGGACTGAGCTCTCCCGGTTCTGCAGAAAGGGGCTGTTGGGCACAGGAGAGCCAGGTCTACACAGTAAGGGAGCCTCATTTACACCCAAAGGCTGTTTGGTTACACCACTAGTACTAACTAACCCACATTGTGGACCTACCCCCTTCACCCAGGGCACACAGGCATGAATGGTCACTATTTTTGCTCTCAGGAAGTTCCCAGCCTAGTGGAGGTGAAGACAGATGAACCAAAGAAAATTGCTCCACAGTCACTCCCTAAAGCCCTGGCTATGAGAGCAGAGAGGGACCGCTGCATGCTACCCAACAGAGTCAGGAAGGCTTCTGAGAGGAGACGGTATTGGAGTTGGGCCTTGACAGTGTATAGGGGTTCATGAGGTAAAGCTGGAGGAAGAACAAGCCAGGCAGTGAGAAGAACCTGAGCATCAGCTGCAGGTAGGAGGGCACTTTGGGGCTTCCGTGGAGCTAAAACATAGTGTTGTACCAGGGGAAGGGGAACAGGAGGCAGGAGGTCAAAGGTGCTTGTGAAGAGCCTGAGGCCAGGCCAGGGTATTTGCATTTAATCCACACTCAGAACCTGAACATGGGAAGGAAAGTCAAATCCTCACTTGACAAGTGCGTAAGGCGTAAGACAGGGAGGTTAGAGATGAGTGCGACCTCCAAGACTGTGAGACAGTGAGAGAAAATGAAGATTTCACTCTTAAAATGTTTGGTCCCAAGAAAGGGCAGTACCTTCCTCCCTCCATACCTGAGAGGTGTGCTCAGGGGAGCCACAGCTCAGTCCCCTTGACTCTGGGTGGACCTGTGATTTGCTTTGACCGTGAAATGCAGGCTTTAAGGGAGTTGGCAGTTTCTACTTTTCCCTCTGGAAGTTAACTGCCATGTAAAGAAGCTCAAGCTAGACCACCAGATATCTTGGGCACTGTGATGCAGCCATGTGAGTGACCCCTGTTTCAGTACGGGGAACAGAACCACTCAGGTAAACCCAGTCAACCCACAGAATCATGATATGGAAATTGCCATTTTAGGCCATGAGGTTTTGGTGTGCTTTGTTACACAGCAACAGCTGACTGATACTTGGAGGGATGGAGAGATGAGGCAGAGGAGAGACAATTATGAGGGTCAGCAGAAAAACATCATGAAGACAGTACACAGTGTATACACAGAGCCAGGCCTGCAGCTAGAGGCTCTTCGTGTGTGTGGTGGGGAAGGTGCTGCAGACTCAGGGCAGAACCGGAGCCTCTGTATCTTGGAATGTATGGGGCAATGTCAAAAGGCAAAATCCCTTGCTTCTATGTGATTTGACAAACAGCTGTACACCCTCTAAGGACAAGCTGCTTTTGAAGTCAGGGGGAAGAACTCTGCTGGAAGCTTCCTTGGGGGTTCATGGTCCAGTTCCACATAGAAATGAAAGCTGTTCAGAGGAGGGAGAGAGCACATCAGTTGTAGGGGTCATGATAGGCTTTGTGGTAGAGGAGAGCATTTCAATTGTTTCTTCAAGGACAGAAAATTTCCACAAGGGATGATAGGTAGAGAAAGAATTCTGGGAAGAGGAGACAGCATGTACAAAGGCACAGAGGATGTCAGAGCACAGGGGCATGTGGGGAAACTGGGAGAGGTAAGTTTGGGGCTCGCAACGAGGGCAGTGGCTCCAATGAGGTTCCTATGAGAACCCCCACAGATTCTGAGGAAGAGTTGAATTTCTGTTCACTACCATTACTTTGCCCTCTCACCTGGGGTTCATGGGCCGCCTGACAGAATTGCCAAAAGCCTGGCCCACCACGCTCTGGCAACCTTACTTCAAATATTTAAAACCTTCCTAATCCATGCAGAGAGAGGGAACTTGGGAGTCCTGGAGCCATGGCTTCTGGTCCGGGAGTTATGACCCACTAGCTGTGTGACTTCAGGCAGATTATTTAGCTTGTCTGAGCTTTATCTTTAAAATTGGTTTACTTTACCTGTAAAGGAGGAATCTATAACATTACCCACCTCACATGTTAGCTGTGAGGATTAAAGGTAAGTGTGTGACAGTATTTTGCCTTTTTTTACATAGCACTTTTTTCTCTTCCCCACTGTCTTTGATTCTAAAGGAGAAAGTTTGTCTAAACACTCCTAGTGTGTTGCCAGACCCGCCTCACCCTAGCGGGGACTTTAGGAGGGAAACTACCTTGTGTGGCCCTCTCTGTATCTCTCTTCTCTTCAGTGTCTGCCCCCTGGCAGGGCACACACATTCTGCTCTGCTCTCTGCCACACTGGGAACCCACAGTGCTCAAGGGCACAGGAGTCTGCCGATGGGCCCGTGGAAGTCGAGAAAGGGTACAGAGGGTGAAAAGTGGATCTGAGGGCAAACAAAGTATCTAGCACATCACCTATAGGAAATCATAGGGTATTCATACAAGTGAATAACATTCAGCCATTAAAAGTCACGTGGCAAAAAAATATGAAAAGGAATTCATTCCATCTTTCAGTGAAAAGTACATAGAAAACACACAACATAATACAATATAAAAAACATATACCCACATAGAAAAAGCTTAAGGAGGTTATTTCTGGGTGACACAACTATGGGTAATTCTTTTTTTTCTTTATTCTCTGAATTTAAAAAAAAATGTCTGTACGAGTACATTTTTGTACGGACAAACCCATTATTGCGGTTTGAGTGGACTCAATAAATGTTCCTGTTTTCCTCAGTTAGGCTCTGAACTAACTGAGAATACAACAGAATAAGACAGGTAGAGATCAAAGTATCAATTTTATTATTAATACTGCAGGGTTGGCAGGGGGGCTTAGCTGTACAGTGACAATGGGCTTCCTAAAAATGAAGCTCTGAGTTAGACAGACTTACACAGGCAGTGTGATCAGGTGCCCCTACAGTGGAGGCAAATGCCCTTGACATCAACAACAGCAATGGCACCGTCATCATCACTACTTACTGAACAGTTACGATGTCCGAGAGACTGTGCCGAGTGTTCTGTGTGCATTAGCACATTTAATCCACACAAGAATCCTGACAGGTATGTTTCATTATTCTCTTTTTTCAGGTAAGGAAATAGGGCACAGAAGGTGAAGTCGTTTTCCCAAAGTTACATAGTGGGCAAGGTGGAATATGAAGTCGGGGCATCCAAGTCTAAAGTCCATGCTCTTCCCATTTGGAGGGACTGTCCCTAAGGGCATATCTATGAACCTGCTTGTGAGGGGGAAAGAAAGGTCTGGCTGTAGCACAAGGATTTGAAACAGGTTCAAAGTCAGACACAAGAGATTTCCAAAACCACTTGTGATGAGGTGCATATTGATGGAACACCCACCAGACACTTTGTCCTGGCACACAGCACAGCATAGTGGGAAGTCAACTGGCCTTGGATTCTAACAATCTGGGACCCCAAAATGATTGTGTGACCCCAGAAAAATCCAGCTCCTTCTGGGCCTCCACTTCTCTATCTGTGAAGTGAGGGTGTTTGGGCAGGTTGGCTGGCAGGTCCCTTCTAGCTCTGCTTTGCTGACATTCTCAGGAGGCTCTGAGGCCCCAAAGCCAGGCTGAGTTGTGGTCCTGCTGGGCCTGAGTGGAGGGGAGCCTGGATCTGCCTAGCAGAGCTCACCCTGAGCCCACAGGCAGTCGGTCATGGTCAGAAAAGAGGTTTAGTTCTGAAAACAACACTGTTTCATCCAGCAGACATCTCCTGGCCCAGCTCCCACACTCAGCTGAGTCCAGGAGAGAGCCAAAGACAAATTAATACATAATAAACTTTTCCCCTAAATTCTCTGAGAGGCCTGACAGAACCTAGATCAGCCCACTTTGAGGACCACAAAGTAAAGCAGCAGCAGTGGATATGAAGTAAAAGACCATGGAAACGGAAGGAGCTGCCACCACTATAGCCAAAGTAAGAGCTCAAGAAAATGGTGGCACATGTGATAGCTAAGAACATGTGAGGCCCCAGTGCACAAAGAATCCTTTCAGCATTGGTCCCAGCATCCTCTCTGCCCCCACAGGCTACATATCATGAACACCTGCGACTTTCTGCCCAAACCTTTCTCTTTGGAAGCAACCCTCAACCAATGACAGAGACAAACCCCCAGCTTCCTCAGCCCTTGGGTGAGAGAACTCTGAGATGTGTTCAGACTATCTTCCAGAGTTCCCAGGGGATCAAGCTCCCGATGACCTCAGTGGAACAGGCAACACTCTCCCTTCACTTGCTTCTTTGCCTTCCCTGTTCCACTTTGCCAATCCCCCACTGATATTTCCTGAAATCGGTTCCCAAATAAACTACTGGGACTTGATTCCTTGTTTTAGTGCCTTTGTAATGGGTCAGCCCTGTTAGGTTAAACTCCATTTCCCAGAATTCCATTTCTTATATGATTCTGGTTAAGGTTGGCCACAAAGAAATTCTTGTGGGAGATTTGGAGGGCAGAGGGAAGCAACAGCCGTTTTGTAGCTCACACACATTGTGGCTGAGCAGCTGACAGCCTGTTGGCATGAGGGCCACACTTGCTCCACTTCCCCTGGACTTTCCTTAGGCTTCTCTGACCACCAGCTCAGGCATATGTGTTTAGCTCTGTGACAAAGGAGGACACCCCATACCATCTAAGGCAACATGAATAGGCCCCAATATCAGAGTTCTCATGGGATCCCAGCTTATCCTTACCCTTGCTCTCCCTCACTTTCCATCCATCTTCCCTTCTGGGCTGTCTGCCCTGTGGACTTCAGCTTCCAATACCAGGCACCGTCACCACAGCCTTACAGAGACTCCCATGATGTGTAAGGTCCAATCCTTGTAACAATTCCCTTAAATGTAGATATGTGTTCTCCCAGAAGAAAAATCAGAGACAAAGTATACCAGCAAAGTATACCAGCGAGGGTTCCCGCAAACCTCCTCTAGGAGATGTACATGGTGGTTTTGTTTCTTCCTCGTGGCAGTTGCCCCTCTCTGATTGAATTTTCACCAATACACCTCATCTCAGAATCTGCTTCACAAACCAAGACAGGCAGGAACTCCCAGGATCCAGTGGGATGAATCAGTTAGAGATGGAGTCCCCACAGATAGACTGACACAGAGTCAGGGACATAGCATCCTTAGGACAACACTGAGATGCCATTTGACCCTCCCCGCTCCGGCTGGTGGGACCCATATGCTACATAATCAACAAACCTCACACTTCCTCCTGTTCTAAGAAAACAACATTGGCGAACTCTCTAGCATCCAACAAGAAATATTTCTGTTAAAATGTCAACAGCATTATCACTTTGATTGTAGGTGGTGGCATATTCCCTGACGCTCAAAATCAAGACCCTCAGTGCAGATTCAGCCTATTCTCTGGGGTTGAATCCGAAACCGAGTTCCCAAGAATTAGAAAAGAGCCACACAACACTTTATCCAGCGAAAGGAGTTTAAGGGTCAGCTGGAATCGGGCTGGGACTTTCTAGGGATTCTAGAAGGTTGGCACCTGTGACACTTGGGGATCCTCCAGCTTCACAGTCACCATCTCTAAGCAAAGTTGTTTGTTCTCTCCTTGGCTTTCCCACACGATTCTGAACAACCATGCATTGACTGGCCCATATACCACCAGGTCACAACTGCCCCTGAGCTTGTGAAGAGCAAGACGCTGACGCAAGCCAGCATCCCTGGCCCACAAGGCAGTGCGTGGACCAAGTTTAGTGCCTGAGATCAAAGAAACGGCGCCAGGTATCTAGGCTCTTGTGGTCCCAGAACACTGACCCTGGAAGAGCCCTCCAAGAACTTCTAGTACTCCAACCCCTCCCCATACAGATAAGGAAACTGAGGTCTGGGAAGGAGAAAGGTACACACAAGGAAGTACTTGAAGACAGCATCATGACTTGTTTGTCTCTGTTTTCTCAGAACCGGCACAGGACCAGACACAGAGCAGGCATCAATAGCTGCTGAATAAATGAATGAATGAACAAAGGAATGAATGAACTCAGCTAGTCGTAACAAACCTAGAACTGGAAGTCAAACCTCTTTCTTCCTCTTTCTTCATGCCTACCCAACTCATCCTCAAACTTCCATTTGACCAAAACTACAAATGCCCTTCCATTATGTACCCAGAATTCTCTTGGAATATTCACCCAGAATCCCCTTGGGTTGCTCACCTGGAATCCTGGCTCTTCATCTCAGAAAGTAGAACTTTCGGAAGACCAACCAAAGGCATTTTGAGGGCAAAGGCGTGAAAATTCTGGCTGCTAAAACAGCTTTTCCAAGTGCATTGGACGAAGGTCTCCAGCTGTGAAAAGGAGCATAGAATTAAGACAGCTTTCAGTCCTCACCACCACCTCCAGCCCTGCGTTCCCCACATAATGGTCACTGGGAGATATTAGCATCTAAATTATTTTAAGGAGATATAATAAGATTCACCCAGCAGGCCATTAATGACGAAAGAGATTATTGCTGGAAAAAATCCAAGACTGACTTTGAGCAGAATTGGTTCATCGAAATGACCCTTTCCCTGCACCTCAGATGATCCTGGTCCCCAGAGATTATACAGATTTGAAAAGTAACTGCCTTGGAACATGCTCACGTTTATGCAAGAGGATCTTGCGGAAGGAATCTCTGGAGAATTAAGGTCAGGAGTGCATAGCAGTGAGATAAATGAGATGTTCCCTGAATCGTAAGAATCCTCTGTGGCAGAATTTACAGGAAGTATCTCCAGTCTCCGTATTTGGCAGGCATCCAGCCAGAGTTGTCAAGTATTAGATTAATTTTAATTCAATGCAAAAAACCACATTAGTGTAGTGTTGCAATTGAGAGTTGAAACATACAAAAAGCCAAGAGTCCTTGAAGTGAATCATTCTAAAACCTGAGCATCATTTCAAGTGTCCATCAAAAAAGGCACATGCTTTTCAGGACATTCCCCAGCTATCTGCCACTTTCGAATTGTACAATTTAGCCGGGTAAATGAGCCATTTGGCAGTGACCTGAAGGTATGGAGCTGTTGATTAATGTTACTTCACAGGTCCTGGTCACAGGAGTTAAGGTTCAAATTCCTTGATGTGGCATTCAAGACCCTCCATGATCTCGTTTCCAATGCCTGTCACAACCTCATCTTTTAGGACAACCCTCCATGTTTTGTAGGCTGCAGTCGCGCCAGCCCTTTGATTACCACTGGTAATCTTCCCGCCACACTTGACTTGCACTCCTCACTTAATCTGCTCCACTCAGAGCCCTGGAAGGGAGCAGCCCCAAATACCATGCATTACCAGGGCACCCCCTCTTCCAAGCCCCAGCTTAGTGTTGAGGGGGAGCAGAACATCAACCCCTGCAGGATCCCAGAGCTGATGGAAACTCATTACCTTACAGCAGACTGGCCTGAATTGAAGAAGCTCTGACAGTTAGGAAATTAGAAAACTCTTGGGACAGAGATTATATGGCCCTCAGCCAGCTCGAGTGAGTACTAGAATCCAAGACTTAAAAGAACTTGGTGGAGCAGAGGTACCCATTCCTAAACCAGCATTCCTGATGGGGGTGGGTATTTGGCCACGATGAGTGAGTGATAGGCTACTGATGGAAGGGAAGGGCAGGTGAAGGCATGAGAAGTCAGTTTCCTTACTTGGGTCTCGTTTCCCTCATCTGTGTAAGATGGGGGACCAGAGTTGGGGTGGGAAATAACCGATTAGTGTGCCCCATTCTCCCTTCCCCCTTCCGTGGCAGAAATTGCTAATGGAGTACCACGTCTTTCCTCCCAACACAGCTTCCAAGTCTGTCTCAACACAGTATTCCAAACAATCACTACAGCCTCCTTGACTATGAAACTATTTGCCAGCCCTAGATATGCTCTACTCTCCCAAGTATAAAGAGAAGTGTAGCGCATGCCCACCTTTCAGCCAGCAATGGCCCGCTCTGTCTTTCTCACATGGAATCTCTCTGACTCTCACCTTCCTGCCTCCTTCTGTCACTTACAAGGACTCTTGTGATTACATTGGGCTCACCCAGGCAATCCGGGAGAATCTCCCCATCTCAAGATCTTTAATCACATCTGTAAAGTTCCTTTTGCCATGTAAAGTAACATATTCACAGGTTTGGGGGGTTAGAATGCAGACATCTTGGGAGGCCACTATTCTGCCCACCACAGATAACCTCATGGGATTGTGTCTAAGGATCAGATAAGATGATGCATGCAAATAGCTTAAACCCAGTGCCCAGTACTTGGTAAACGCTCAGTAAATATAACTCATATACTGTTATGTTCTCCACCCTCACCCTGTACTTACTGCAAATAAGTGTTCAATAAATATTAGAAACTATCGTTGTTGGTATGTCCTTGAGCCTCCCAGCACTGCTCCTTCACATTGCTTCACTGGTATTTGTTATACTATATCGTACATAATTGTTTACATGTCTCTTCCCCATCTCTTCAAAGAAAGCAATGCAATAGCCTCCCCCAGGCCTGGCATAAAGTGGGCTCCCAGGAGAGAGGTTCCAGGAAAGGCTAAGTAAGGACAGAAACTCACGGCTCTCAGGGCAGTGGGCATAGCTTTGGGGTGGATTCCAGGCCTCTGATTCTCGGGACAAAGGTGAGGGCCACCATCCAGCCTTCACTGGTGGCCCACTGAGCTGGGCAGGAGAGATTGAGCAGCATGACCCCACTTCTGCCCCTTGATAAGATGCCAGTCTTCTAGAGGAAACGTCCAACACAAACAATTAACCTTGATGTGCAGGAGCCATGCTTGGAGCCGAGCGGGAGCTCGGTCTGCATTTGGGCAAAGAAAGAAATGCATGACTGAGATATCAGCCACTGGCCTGGAAATTTTCCATTTAGCAACGTCACTCTCTTCTGTTGGGAGAGCACGGTGCTCTCACACATGGATGTGTATCATGTACACGTGTGTGCGCATGTGCATGTATATGTTCGTGTACACATGCGTGCACACAGAGTCGCGTGTGCATGGGCGTGCACACACATGAACACACAGGCACACGCACACTACCGTCCAGCCGTATGGACTACCTGACTTCCTGAACTCATCGTGCCCTATACTGGCCCCCCTCCCAAGGCCTTTTATACCTGCTACATCCCCTTTCCGGAACATACTTTACCCTTGACTGTTTTCACCTAGCTGCCTCTTTTCCACACTTGAACTTTCAGCACTCAATATTTATTGTAAATGACGGTTTACTTTTTTGCCCGAGCAACAAAATACACAAGTCTATTTTGCTTACGTTTATACTCTTAGTGCCTAGCATGGGCCTGTCATGACTGTTTGTAAAATGAAAGGGGAGGTGGGTGGATGGATGGATGGATGGATGGATGGATGGATGGATGGATGGCCATAGAAACACATCGTTAGTTCCTACCCAGGCTTACTGCAGGGAAACTGTTTGAGCCTCGGTGCCCAGGATATCTTGTCTGTGCCCCAAAATGGCCATAATAGTTTCCTATGCACCGGTTCCTCCAGGGCTCTTGGGGTATCTCCAGAATAAGGAATTAGGGGCACCCCATAGTTTACCTGTGCTCTAGAAGCACATTCAGAACCTGCAAATATTATCCCAGCAGGACAGCCCCGTCCTCTCGTGGACATTTAGAAACACTGTGACTAAGTGAAAGCCCATTGCTGATAGCGTATCGGGGAAATCTCCATGAGCTACAGTGCCTTGTCCCGCTCCAAACTGATGGCCACGCCACGCTGAGAGATAACAGCATGAGGGCTCCTGGGAGGAGCTGGTGGCTGAGGACAGGGATGAAAAATGGCTACTTCGAGCTGGGTTTCCGTGTAGGTTTGTTTTGAGACAGAACAAATGAGGTTCCTGCCCTTGGGGAAAGCATTGTTCAGACTTTTCTCTCTGGGAAAGACAGGAGTAGGGGGCATAGCCTGGATCATTTATAAAACTTACATGGCCCTCCCCCCAACACCACACCTCACTACCACTCCTCCACCCCCACGCCCTGAATCTGGCACCTGAGAGAGCTCAGAAAACCAGCCTCCTGACAGTCTTACTCTCTCCTCTGTCCTCCATGCCAAGCCTGCTCCTTTTCCTGGGGTTCCCCCTTGGTGAATGATGCCACCATCCACAAACCTCATAGCTCACAAACCTGTCTTCCCAAAATCTCCCCTCATTCTCCTCCTGCCCCTCCCCCATCTCATGAGCCTTAAGCCCTGTCAGTCCGTCAGTCCGTCCTCTTAAATAACTGAATGCTCCTTGCCTTCCACCACATCGCCCCATCCTGAATCAGCCCTGGCATTCCAATCTGAACGGTTGAAAAAGTATCTCACAGCTCCCCCACTTTTTCAGCCTCTTCCCAACTCAACTCATTCTCCCAGAGTCATCCTTCTAATATACATTATTCCTTTGTGCAAAAGCATCATTTGAGCACCTACTATGTGCCACGCCTTTTGTTTAGTGCTGAGAATGCAAACACAAACAAGACACAGGGCTGGGTATCATTCTCCTGTTCAAAGGCCTTTGATGGTCGGCCACTGCCTGCACAGCAGAGTGCATTGCCCTTAGCACGTCAGCAGGACCTTGCAGGACGAGTCCTCAAATTAACCTCTTTGGCCACAGCTCCCCCCAAAAGCCCAAAGGTTCGATCAGCACAGAAGAACTCACTGTCCCCCACACCACACCCTCTCATGACTCCGTGCCTTTCTTTCTCCCACTTCCTTCTTTCTTTTCCCCTTATCAAAGTCCTCCCCATCCTTCAATGAGAAATGGCTCCAGTGACATTTCTTCTGTGGAGTTGCCATAATCCTCCAGGTTGGAATTAATCACCCAATTCTCTTCGCTTCTAAAACCAGCATTATAACATTTATTTCTTCCGGGTTTGTGTCTTAGGTAATGAAGTGGAAATTATTATCTAACGGCTGCCACCAGGATTTCTCTTAGGGAGGAAAATGTTGTCCTTTGGGAAAATACCTTGAACTCTAGTCCCCAGGTCCTTCCCTTGGGGTTCTCATCTGTGTTCCTGGGAAGGAGGGAGGGAAGTTCCCTCTATGTACTGCCTCCCCCAGGGTCTTCTCTGAGGAGACGGCACGGAGCAGAAACATGAATGAAATGAGCGAATTATGGAGGATAGGCCTTCGCGCGGAGTAAACGTGCGCTGGGGTGAACTATTGTGATGGAGTCAGGGAATTAGATGCTGTCACTAGTGTGTAATCTTCTTAGGGGCACAGGAGCCTGCGCAGGGCCACCTGTGGATCATGTCTGCAGGAACCCACATCAGCACATGCGTGCACCACAAGTTCTGCCCTCAGTTTCAGGAGCTTCACAGACCTTCTGAAGCCTTGCTGTAAAGATCTGGTGGGGAGGAAACCAGTCAGTACATGGCTGCCTTGAAGCACAAAGGTGAGGCTGGAAGAGGCAGAAGATGAAGCCAGAGCCACAGGCAGAAGACTGGTCAGAATGGCTCTTGAATGACAGGGGGCTTGGGCCAGTTCTAAGTTGATGGGCTACCATTGATATGTGATGTCAAAGTCATTAGAGGATGCAGAAAGATTTAGGAAGAGATGCAGACAAGAGATGATACGAGGCAGCAAGGACAGGGAGAAAGAGGACGAACTGAAGAAACGTCTAGAAGAGTTGTATTAGTTTCCTATGACAGCTGTAACAAATTAACACAAATGTCTTGTTCCCACCGAGTTCTGGATGCCTGAAGTCAGTTTCAGTGGGCTAGAGGCAAGGTGTTGGCAGGAATGGTTCCTTCTGGAGGCTCCAGGGGAGATTCCCTTTCCTTGCCTTTTCTGGCTTCTGGAGGTTGCCTGCATTCCTCATGTCAGGACCCCTCCCCCCACTCATTCCAACCTCTTGTTTTGGTCATCACATCTCCTTCCTTTTCCATAGTCTAATCTCCCTCTGCCTCCCTTGTATAAGGATGCTTGTGATTACATTTAGAGCTCACTCAGATAATCCAGTATAATCTCCCGTTTTAAGATCTTTAAATCAATCCCATCTGCACAATCTTGTTTGCCATATACGGTAATAGTCACAGGTTCCAGGAATTAGGACACAAATATCTTTGGGGGCTGTTATTCAACCTACCACAGGGTTAGACTGACAAAACTTGGCACTATATGGGGTTGTGTGAGCTGGAGGGATGGAAGGTGTCCAGGAGGCTGTGCGGTGACCAGCTTGAGCTGCCACCCAGGGCTGCCTCCATTCATCAACACCGAGGGCAGAGAGCAGGGGCCCCCTATCAGATGTGTCCTGCAAGCCACCCAAGATGGCCTTCAGGTCTAGAGTTCAATGGTGCCTTCAGGAATGGCCCCAGAGGGTGGAGAGCCTGCTGTGAATGGTGGGCTAGAAGAGTAAGACTGAGAAGAGCCATGGAGGGAGGATGGGAGCTTGAAGAGAGATGAACAGCCCATGAAGGAAACCAGAAGCAGCAGCCAGAAAGGCTGAAAGAAAAGCCCGTGACTGCAGTGTCGCAGGTGCTGTGGGGATTTTCAAGGTGAGGCGAGTCATTCCCGGTGTGGTGTCTGAGGCAGCAGAGGTGAGAAGTAAAGATGAAAACAGAGGCATTGCCATTGGATTTGGCCATTAGCAGGTTTTAGGGACATGGAGGAGCCAAAAGCTAGACTGCACAGGACCAAGAAGGGAAAGCAAACTGTGAAATCCACTAGAAAAGAGACAATGATTTTTTAAAATAAGTAAATAATTACTAGCCTTCATCAATTGCCTGCTCACCTACCATGATCTCAGTTCTTAATCTACACATCGACCCAATGAGAAGTTACTATGGTTGTCTTTGTCACAGGTGAGGAAACAGGCTCAGAGGGTAAAGGAGCTTTCCCAGCATTATACTTGCCAGGAAGCGGCAGCAGAAGGATTCAGTCCCAGGCTGGCTGGCTGCAGAGCCCTGGTTATAAGCCACGAGGCACCTTGGCCTCCACCTGCTACCTTCACACACTTTCCACGGGTCACCAGCTGGGTCATCCTAGGCTCAGACACCAGACTTTTAGCAGCCCATATGTAGGGGTGGGCTGCGTGTGACTCACTCCTCTGCCTCCTTCAAGGTGCCTGGAGAGTCACTTATTTGTACAAACTTCCATGTAAAAATCCTTCCTGCCCTATAGAAATCCTCCTGAGGCAAGATCAGAAGCTGTGGCCTCTTGTCCCAGACTTCTACTGAGCAGGAGGTATGGTGGCTTTTACTGGTCTCCCTAGAGGTCCCTCTGCAACATCACTAGGCAGTCACAATTCATCCCTGGGACCGCTGAGCTCAGAGAACGTGTAGAACACAAGGACCGCTCAGGATCCCGGCACCTGGGACCAGCATACCCGCTACCTGGGCTCACACAGCATTTCTGTGCGGCATGCTGCCACCTGCACAACCGGGCTGGTCCTCCAATGCTCCAGTCACACAGATGAGACCCTTTCCATTGTGGGTGGCCACCAGAAGACACCTTCCAGGACCAACCAGGTCCACTCTGACCCCAACCTCTGGTCTTAGCCACAGCCTAACCTCTGCCAGGCTGCGGTGGCAAATGGCTGTCTGCTTGGCTAGGCTCCTGCCAGGAGTGAGAGGGATGGAGAAAAAGGAGACAATCTCTGTTTACCCTGTGTTCTTCTCAATTGTTTGGTGTGAGACCTTTGCCATCAATCTCTATACATATTGAGAAAGAGATAGTTAAGGGCACAGGTGCTGACATAAGATACCTGGGTTCAAATCTGGCTCCTTTACTTACAAAAAGGGGACGCTGATGAATTTTTTTACCTCTCGGTAGCTGAATTTCCTTATCTGTAAAAGTAGGATAATACTAATAAAAGTGTACCAAGTTAAGTGCCTTAACTATTACCCTTGTACAGAAGTTAAAAGATGCAATCAATCTGGTTTCGAATCCCAGCTCCTATTAGCTGTGCAGCCTTGGGTGAACTGTAAACTTCTCTGTGTCTCAATTTCCTCATCTATCAATAAGGCTGGTGATCATAACCATATCTACCTCATTGAGTTATTATGAGGATTAAATGAGTCAGTGTTCCTCAATCACTTAGAAAAGTGCCTGGTGCAGAGGAAGCACTGTGTAAATCTTAGATATTATTATTTAATAAACATTAGCTATTATTATAAATAAACATTGTGTGGTTTTTACACAAACAAGATCATATTGTCAATATTGTTCTGCAACTTCTGATATTGCTAACAATGTGTCTTGCATTTCGCGGAGGTATTTTCATGTCAATACTAAGGGGGTACCCTGCTCTTTTGAAACACTGCCCCCCCGGCTTACTGCACTGAACCATAAGAAGGAAGAACCCAGCTTATTTAACTGTTCCCCCTATTGGTGAGCACTTAGGTTGTTCCTAAGTTTTCACTTTTATAAACCATGTTGCAAGGTCATCCTTGCTCTCTGATTACTCATGTGAGTATTTCTCTGGGACAGGTCACTATAGGGGCATGGGTGCGTTGCAAGGTATGTGCATTTTACTTGTTGATGGATGCTAAGTGGCTCTCTAAAGAGGTTCAACCAATTCACATTACCACGTGTAGTGCATGAGACTACTCATTTCCTCCCCCTCCCCCTACATGAGATATTTTATCTATATTTATACATTTCTATAAGTCTTAAAGGGACATAAAGCTCATGTTACTATGTATTTCCCTCTTTCTCGTGAGGGTGAGTATCTTTTCATATGTTTCTAGCCATTTGTTTTTCTCTTCTGTGAGCTGCCTATTTACAGCTTTGGTTTGATTTTCTGTTGGGTTATTTGTCTTTTTTTAATTGATTTTTAAGGCTTGATGATTGATTGGATGTGGGGAATTTGGAAGGCAAAAGAATTAAAACTGACACCTGGTCTTCGGGCTTGGACAAATGTGGAGAGCACGGGATGGTTCACTGGCCTGGGAGCACCGAGGGGACAATAGCCAGGTGCAGCTACAGGTGAGATAGAGGTTGGGGCTCCGGCCTCTGGGCTGCTGCCATATCCTCCAGCCCTCACACACAGGGTGGCTTGGCTCTAAGTGGAACCCTGGCCCTGCAGGGCCCCAGACCAGTAGCATTAGTGATCATAAGTCACAAACAGCCAACAGCTATTGGGGGCCCACCATGTGCCAGTTACCATCCTAGGCAGGGGGAACACAACAGTGAACAAACAGATAAGAACCTGCTCTTGGTGAGTTTATGTTATAATATAAAGGAGACAAACATAAATAAACGAGATAATGTCAGACAATGGTAAGCGCTGTACAGGCAATAAAATAGTAACGATAAACAGTACAGGTGGCGAGTGCCTTAGGTTGGGTGGTCAGAGAAAGATTTTTGGAGGCGGCAACATTTGATTCTAGATCTACACAATGAAAAGGAGCCCTGCCCAGACCTGGGAGAAGAGCATTCCAACAGAGATAATAGCAGGATTCAAGGCCTGAACCAGGCAGAGGCCAGATGCTACAGGAGTGGAAAGACCAGCCTGGTTGGAGGTCAACAGATATCGGGGTCAGTGGGGAGAGGTGGCAGGAGAAGAAATTGGAGAAATGAAAAAGGGCCAGGTCGGGTAGAGGCCCTTGAAGCCATGGCAAAGAGTTTGGAGTTTATTTTCTGAGAAAAGGGAAACTCTTAGATGACCCTAAGTTTCTAATTAGGGACGGTCATGATATGATTCATGCTTTAGAAAGCCACTGTGCAGAGAATGGATTATAGGGAAGCAAGAAGAGAAGAAAGAAGACCAACTCGAAGGCTGTTGAGGTAGTCCAGTGCGAGATGGTGGTGGTTTGGATGTGGACAGTAACAGTGGAGATGACGATAAATGGAAAACACAGGGCTGTATTTTGGGTAGAGCCTACAGAACCTGCCAATGGGCAGATGTAGGGAATAGGGAAAGCAAGGAGTCAGAACTGACTCCTAGTTTTCTGGTCTGAGAAATTGGATGAATGATCCATGATCTGTTTACTTAGATGGGGCAGGGGAGGGGAGGTACTACTGACGTGGGCAAGAGCAAGAAGAAAATCAAGTGTCTTATTTTGGATATGTTACGTGCAAGGTGCTTATTTGACATTCTAGTGGCATTGTCAAGTAGGCAATTGGACAAGACGGGCTTAGGGAAGAGTCAGAGCTAAAGGTATAAATCTCATGTGTTCTGCAGACAACTGGTGTGGTGCATATTTATTGCTTCGTGGCTTGAAATCCAACCACCCACTTTCCCAAAAAGCTCCCAGGTCTCCCTTTTAATAGAATTGTCCCGTAGGCGTGGCAGGAGGCTAATTCCCTGTCCACAACAGCTCTGACCAGGCAAGTGAGCTGGAGAAGGGGATGGAGAGGTCATTGAAGGCCTTTGCACCTTCTCCACCCACTTCCTGAGGCAGGTGATTTAAGTTGGGCCCATCAGAGCCTCATTCATGGTGCTTTGAAGCTCCATCAAGTACCTCAAAGATGGAAGGCAAGTTCAAAGGTCACAACCATGTTGGTGGCCAGCATGTGTGAGTATGAAACTCTCCCTGAGGCCTGCCCTTCACTGCAGTTCCTGCTGCTGAGCCCCCACCTCTTTTCCAGGCCTGGTTTCCCAGCTCCCTCCTAGTTTGGCAGCACCACAATGGACTTTCAAAAGATTTACTTTTTGCTTACAGCAGCCAGAGTTCCGTTGTGTTGCTTATCATCAGGAACACTGACTAATATTTATATTTAATGCCATGTGGCTGGATGAGACCCCCCCAGGCTAACAGTATAGAGAAAGGAGAGGATGAGCTCTCTTACAGATGAGCTGTCTTTGGAACAAAGACTTAGAGCTACTATAGACTAAATTATATCCCCACAAAATTCATGTTGAAACCCTTCCCCACCTCCCAAAAATGGTATTTAGAGATGAGCTCTTTGGGGGGTAATTCAATTTAAATGATGTCATGAGGACGAAGCCCTCATGATGAGATTAGTGCCTTCACAAAAAGAGACACTAGAGAAGTTGCTTCTTCCCGTTCTCTCTCTCTCTCTCTCTCTCTTTCTTCCTCCCTCCCTCCCTCCCTCTCTCTTTCTCCATGTGAATGTACTCAGGAAAGACCAATGTGAAGACACAGCAAGAAGGTAGCCATCTCCAATCCAAGGAGAAAGGTCTCAGCAGACACTAACCCCACTGGCACCTTGATCTTGGACTTCCCAGCCTGCAGAACTGTGAGAAATGCCTTCCTGTTGTTTAAGCTCCCTAATCTCTACAATTGTGTTATGGAACCTGATTTCACTAAGACAGAAGCCAAAACCTCTAGGGCACCAAAAACTCCCAGTGGGGAAGATATTACTCACCTCTTCAGTAATTAGCCCAGCCTGGAGCATCTTCTCCCCAGAGCTGGATGGTTCTCAGGGATAAGGAGCAAGATAAGGCCTCCTAAGTGGGGATCCTGGTGTGGTAGGAGATGGGGTATTTCCTTTAAGAGCAGAAGGGGGTGAGAAGAATAGTCATAAGAATTTGTTACTACCAATGTGGCCATCAGTGACTTAGCCCGGGAGCGGATCTGTCATAGTGTGGAGGACACAGGCAATGTTACAGTGATAGATTAAAAAAAGAAAAGAAAAAAGAAGGGGAGAGGGACACAGCCAAAAGGGAGGAAGAGCCCCTGAGACACCAAGCAGAGCAACTTTTCCTATAGCAGGAGCCCCATGGGAGTCAGATACCCATAGAGTGTGACCAGCTAGGAGGCCGGACAGCACCGGTGGCATTAATCTCTGAGAATGTTCACCACCACCTCCATCACCCCCAAGTCCTTGCTCCTGCACCTGGGCCCCATTCCTCACCATCCCAGCAGCAAGGACTCCAGCTACAAGTCTGTGTGGACTGGGATAGGCCTACCCCCAATCCTAGGGGGAGCACTCGGGTGGGGGGTTAGGCAGAGATGGGCAGTACTGACGTGAGATGCAGAAGGAAGACGTGCTCCCACCTACAGAGTATCTGTAATCTGGGTTGTAAAATTGGAACGCTCCCAGGCCTGTAGTTTTCAAACTTTACAGCGCATCCAAATCACCCAAGAAGCTCATTCCCTGGAATCTATATTTTTCATAAGCCCCAGCCTCCTACCACGTCCAGGTGATTGAGAAATCTTACAAAGGGGCAAGCATATCTTACGTTCTGCCTTCAGCAGGATTTGCCAATTTGGAAAGCATCATTTTCAACTGGACCTTTTGTAAGGAAAAGAAGGAGAGGGGAGGAGAAGAGGGGAAGGGAGGGGACGAAGGGATGGGAGGGAGAAGGAGGGGAGGAGAGGGGAGGGGAGGGGAACAAAAAGAAAAAAACTTCAAAAGTGTTTTCAAGTCAAATTGCAGCTCCCATGACTATAACCTTTAACCCCGAAGGTTAAAAAGTCCCATTGTACCTTTCAAATGTCAATCCCAGTGCTGAGCCTGAATTATCTAACCTTCAGCTTTAAAGAGCCACAGCAAAAAGGTCAGAAGAAAAACTACAGTACTTGGCAGGAAGTTTCTCTGCTGTGGATACTTGAAAGGTAGAAGACTTTCAGAGGGACACAGCCAAGAGAAGTCACCCATTTAAAATAAAAGAGCCTCAGCTGAGCGAGTCAAACCTTTGAAACAGCTTTCTTGTGACTTAATTTGAGCCCTTATTGTTTACATAACTAGAAGGAATCTCTGGAAAACACAGAACTAGGCCCTCACCCCATGCTTCAAACATTTTGACAGCTGCGCAATGACTAGAACAGCATCCCCCAAAGTGTGACCTGCAGTAAGGGATGTTGGGTGAATGAAGGGCTCCTTGTGGTTAAGTAAGTTTGTAAAGCACTGGGTTAAACCAAGTTAAACAGGTTTTGTTGCTACATGACTTGTCAGAGCCCTTCTTATGCTAATGCACGTCGGTTATTGCCAGGACTGCAAAGTGGGCAGTAGTTCCATACCTGACTTCACCACCATGGAGCCTTGTCTTAAGCAGCGTCCCTCAGCACTATGGTTCCATGAAACTCCTTCAAGATGTACAGCAAGCCCCTCAGTCTCGAACCCACGCCTTCCACACCTCGCCCCACCCCAGATTTCCTGCCTCATTGCCTTCCACACACACACACACACACACACACACACACACACACACACACACACGCTCCGCACCTGAAATTCCAACCACACCAGCTACTTGCCCTTTACAAAGCGTTTAAAATACTTTCGCTCAGGCTGCTCCCACCACCACGAATGCCTTCCCTCCATCTCTTTACCCTCAAACTTCTACTCATGTTTTGAACCCTTTCTCGAACATACGGCCTCCGTGGACCTTCACCTGCTCCCTCTTGCAAAAATCAACTGCTCCCTGCTCTGGACTATGTCACAGCACTGATCCACCTGCACTGTGATTAGCCCAAGTCTCTCTTTTTTTAATTGGGAGCTTTGAAAAGGCTGGGAGTGTGAGCTGACTATGGAAATGAGTGTTGGCAATACTGATGGCTTCCATCTGTTGGCACTTCCTAAGGCCAGGCATGACTGTAAGCCCGTGACATGCATTCACACATGCCATCCTCACCACCTCACTCACTGGGTAAGTGCAGTGATTATCGATGATTATTATCCCTATTTTACAGGTGAGGAAGCCAAGACTCAGAAAAGTGACCTCACCCAAACTCACATGGACAGTGAGTGGCAGAACTTGGATCCAACCTTAGGCTCTCGAACACGACAGTATTTCAATTAAGAGCAGCCGAGGCCAGCCCAATTCCAGGGCTGGCTGACTCGGCAGGGGCACGATGTCATCCAGGACGCAGGTTCCTCACATCTCTGCACTGTGCATCCTCAGTGAATCAGCACTGCTCTGGGGCTGGCTACCTCATGGTGCCAAGACAGAGGCAACAATTCCAGCCAGCACATCCAGACGTGACAATGTCCAGAAAAAAAGAAAGGGAACATGGAGTGGAAGTTAAGGGCATTGTCTCTGAGCCAAACAGCTTTACTTCCTAGGTGCATGACCATAGGTGAGTTAGGAGTACGCAAAGCTACAGGAAAAATGGAATGGTCTATGTTGAAAGGAGCTCCCGTCTTCTCTCTTTCACCTCAGGTTTTTGCCTATAACATTCTTCCACCCCTTCTTTGCCTAACACACACCTCTTCTTTCTTTAGGAATGAACTTCCACCTCACCTCCTGCAGGAAGCCTTCCCTGATGGCACCCCACAGGCTGGGTTCAATGTCCCTGCTGTGTGCCTCTGAGTACTCTGTACTTGTTCCATTGCACTCACATCCCAATACTATAATTACTTGTGCCTTTGTGTCTTCCACGCTAGGTTATGCACTGAGGGAAGGCGGGAATCTCATCACCCGCGATCCCCAGTAACTGCTTCAATACCCAGCATACAAAGAGCTTAAAAATTATCTACTGTATGTTCAAGCAGAAGACAAAAGGTCACTTAATTGAGGGATAGGGGCATGGGCTTGGCAGTTCAGTTAGATCACCTTCAGGCCTGCAGGTAGACAATTTTCAAGCACATCAGCTTGTCCTTATTCGGGAAGCCTTGGACCCATGTCCAATGAACAAGGTGAGCCATGGGCACGAAGATGGCTCCTTAAGTTTTCTGCCACAATCTGGGATAACTTTCCCATAAATGTAGTTTAGAGTCATGAGGCAAAGCGCAGAATCATAAGTCGCGCAAACCGAACCAGAGGCTCAAGTCCTGACTGCCGCTTCCTCACCATGTTTCGGGGCAAGTCTCATCGTCTCTCTGGGCTTTATTGTCCTCATCTGTAAAGTGGGGATAAAAGCAGAACTTCCTCCAAAGGGCAGTTGTAAAGACGAAGTAAGACAAGTTATATACAGAACCAGGTACATAGTAAATCCCCAATAAATGTTGGTTCCTCTTAGCAGTTTGCACATTCATAGCGACAAAGCAGTGCAGAAGTGGTGACCTGTTTTATAACCAGAACTCTGGGCTTCGTCTCTGGAGCCACAAAGAGACTTTCTATTGAGGGTGGCATGATAAGCTAAGGGTGGAAGGTTCACTGGCCGAGCACACTACTGTCCCTCAACAAAGATGAACTCATGAAGATGGAGATGAGGTCATCGACAGCCTGAAAAATGCAGGACGGTGGGCAGGGTTGAAGCCAAGCTCTCTGAGTAATAATGGCTAATTGCATATTGAGTTGGGAAAGTGTTTTAGGAATAGAACTTTCATTAATTTTTCCTCTAGGACAGTTTTAGGAATCCCTGCAGCATACATTGCTCAAAAGCTCAACAGTAGGTTGAAAGAGTACTAGCCAAGGATTCGAGTCACTTCGCTTCTTG
Organism: Rhinolophus sinicus; assembly: GCF_057876585.1. Taxonomy (NCBI): domain Eukaryota; kingdom Metazoa; phylum Chordata; class Mammalia; order Chiroptera; family Rhinolophidae; genus Rhinolophus; species Rhinolophus sinicus. Next base: position 27,070,400 of record NC_142514.1, read on the forward strand.
TCCTGGTTCTGCTTCTGGACCTTGAACAAGCGCCTTGCCCCTCTCTGGCCTCAGTTAGTCTCTTGGCAACCTCAAAAGTGCCTCTGAGTTCTGTGGCAGGTCTTAGAGCCTGACGGCTAAGATGGCGGCCTTCACTGAGTTTAAATTCCAGCTCTACCTCTTAGAAACTGCAACCCTCCGCAAGTCATCCAACCCTCTAAGCAAGTCTGGAACTTGTGTGAATTGGGGATTATAATTGCACGAACTTCACAGGACCTACTACCTCTGTTTTCCTACCAGCTCTTATGAGGATTAAGACAGACAACTGCATAAAGCTCTTAGCCAGTCCCCTCACATAAGCACTCAGTAAGTGGTAGCTATTATGATTATTTCAAGTTGGTAATTCTCTTGGCACTTTTGATGACAGTGAAACCTGGGAAAACCTCTCATAGACCATGCGTGCATCTGACAGAGATGCATAAATTCCCTCCAAATAGGGATATCCCAGCCCAGAGGACAGTGAGGAGCCGGGTCCCAGGGCTTTGGAGCTGTCTGCTTCATTCAGCCTCAGAATCCCAACCAGTCAAGCACCTTATCAAGGTCATTGACTCTGAGCCTCAGTCTCACTCGGCACCAGGCACACTTGGCTACTTAACGGATAGCTTCTCTTTTCAGCAGGGACTGACTCCACCCCAAAAAGAAAAAAAGTATGTGTAGGGTTTGGGGAAGTGACAAGCTGTACTTTGTATCCATCACTAGTTTTTTTAATGTTCTTTTTCAAAAGGAAAAAGAAAAACTTGGGCTCTACTAGTCGTTAAAAACCTGGGCTGGAGAATCAGACAAACTTGGATTTAAATCTGGGCTCTACCACTCACTATCCAAGGTCAAGTTACTTCATCCTCTAAGACTCGACTTTCTCATGTGTAGAAGTTAGAAACAGTACCTATCTCTTGGGGTTGCTGGAGGGATTAAATGTGATGATACAGGTAAAGCTCTTAGCATAACACCTAAGTCCTCAGTAAGAGTGTGATGTTATCATCACCAAGAAAAACTAGTGGGGAGTTAAATTAGCAAATGATAAAATTGTTAAGAGGCTGTGAATATTCATTAGGTAAGACATCAGTGGGGGTGCTTAGCCAGTTGGTAGACATTAGCCAAGCACAGACAACCTAAGTGGCTACTGAATACTCAGGCACACTACAGAGAGGGTTGACCCAGCCATTCATGCTGGCCCTTGTTAACAGAGACCTAGCCTCCCTCCCAGCCCTGCCCTTTTTCTACTTGCTGGGTAATAGGCTAGTTCCTTCCCTTCTATAGATGTCAGTTTCCTTAGTTATTAGAGGTAAGGATTGGACTGGAAGGTGTTTAAATTTCTAAATCCCTATCATTTAAGGATTGTGCTAAATTCCTACGCAATTGTCATTTACACATTCATCTGGTTACCTAATCATGTCCCTAATTAAATCTTTCATAGTTTTTTAAATTTGTCACCTTTAAGCCTTAGAGTAGATTTGGAGAGAAATGATGTCTTTAAATTTATTTATACTCTGCCTTGGAATCTCTTGCAGAGAGGGCATAAGCTTTGGAGTCAGAGAGCCTGGGCCCAGCACGGAGGTCTGCCACTTGCTAAATGTGAGACCCTGGGAAGGTCACTCACCTCTCTTAGCCTCAGTCTATGTAGCTGTGAAATGAGAATAAGGACAACTTCCACATTGGACCACTGCAAAGATTACAGGCCAAAGGAACGGTTCAAAGGAGGGCAAAGAAATTCAGGCCATTCCATGCCAAGTCAATCTCTCAGGGCTTTCGCCAACAAAGTGGGGTTAGACACTCACTTCTGCTGCATTTACACCTGGGGTCTGCTCGCACCATCTCTGACTACCCCTAAGGATAGGGTCCACCTGATAACATAGTTGGCACAGAGGAAACAGAGAAAGAAACCAGACCTGAAGATGACACTGGAGCCCCAATGCCCATCCATGATACTTCATGTTACATGAGGCAAAATGTCATTTTTTTCTTGAAAAAGAAAAACTAAGTGAGATTTTATTTTTTCCAGGGCAGTTATCACTTAATATATAACTTATTTCTCATGTGTACTATTTATTATGTTTATACCTCTTCTCACTAGAATGTAAGCTCTATGAGGGCAGGGTTTTTGTGTCTTTTGTTCACTGATATATCCTTAGCACCCAGCTCAGTGCCTGGCACATAGTAGGTACTTAATAAATATCTATTCAATGAATAAATGAAGGTGCTTTGAAATCTGGAGAATGCTGCAAATGTCTACAATAATAACAACGATGATTAAGATTTCTTTTTTCATTTGCTGACTGGAATTGCCATTTAGCTGATATCCTGACATGGAGCCAGACACTCCTCAGAGTTAAGACAATGGAAACCTTCAGTGCTTCATGTGAAAGGCAAAATGTCGGAACAGGTAACAGGGTCTTTGCATTTGAGTGTTCTCCCCCCTGAGAGCCTGTCCCTAAAATTCTGTGTCTCTCGGGTCCTCTCCTTGATACTCTTCTCATTCTGCGTGTTCTCCCTCATGAGCCCATCTTCTCCCACAGTTTTAAATACCTCTTTCTTTGCTAAACATCCCAGATCTTTTTCTCTCGTCCTGACTTCTAGAGCCAGATATCAAGCTGCTAACCTGATTATTTCACTTGGATGTACTGGGCACAGAACCAGTGCAGAGTGAAAATTTGGGTCCCTTGTTCAAAATTTATTAAGAATTTCAAGACAGTGACAGCAGAGCATTAAACCAAGTGCCGAGCCTTCTGGGTGCAGGGCAACCTCCCAGGTTACATACCCAACAAAGCTGGCTTTGACCGCAGACACTTCAAACTCAGTATGTCCAAAATTTAACTCATCATCTCTCTCCCACCCCAACATGCTCCTCCTCCTAAGTCCCTCATCTTAAAGAACAGCCCCACCTTCTACCCAGTGACGCAAGTCAGGGTGGAGCCCTTCACCATCCTCACCACCGAAGCCTACTGAGTCTACTGCCCAGAGGCCTCTGCCATGTATCTTCACCTCTCCTTTCCCTCGGATGCTCCCCTAACTTGGCCAAGGTCCTTCCTGCAACAGCCTCCTAACCACACCTTGCCTCCCATCGCACACCCGCTCCAAGCCATTCTGCTTCTCACTGCAGAGTGATCTTCCTAAAGTGCAAATCCTTAACATAAAGTCCAGACTCCTCAATACGACATATAAGGCCTGCATGATGTGACTTCCACTTCCTCACACAGCAACACCCTGATCTTTGTTTAGCAACTCCCCACAGGCCATTCTTGTGGCTTGAAACACCCTCACTCTTACCCCTTTCCCCTTCCTTAGGTTTCTGCCTAGAAACCTAATGCTTCCTTAACCACTGGAGACCCAGGTGAGCGCCTCTCTTCCAGGCACCCTCAGCCCTTGCTCTTCCCCCATCACAGCATTATTCATGAAATAGTATAATTCCGGTTTGCTGGTCCAATCCTTCAATAGGTAGTGAGCTGTTGAAGGTGCCTCTATATTCCTGGGACTGGCACAGTGCCTGGCTACTTAAGGCCATTGTAGCTCTATCTGAGGCAGGTTCAAAGTAGGAAAACAGAGGGTGGTGATCTTCCAACTGATGGACCAAAATTAAACAGATAAACATGTTCCATCAATGCACCTTTTACAAAGTCTCTCTAGAAAACATATGAGAGACACCAAAGACACAAACAGGGAGGAAAACAGATCCCTGGGTAAGCAACAAACATTTGTATTCCCCATGACTTCATTTTCTGGTATCCCGATCATTTAAAAACTTGAAAAAGAACAGGATGTCTTTTCTTTACCCGCATACCTAATTATCAAGAATACTGAAACTGTTTATATCATTTTAGGGGAATAAGATAAGAAAATGTCTCAAGAGGAAACATGACCCATACTTTAAAAGATGGACATCATATGCGGGAAAACATTCTGAATGAGATCAATATAAACAGGGTTCACTGTATTTTAAATAGCAGGATTTAAGTAGGCTTTTATTCATAATCACGATGGACAGTCCTTTAAATTATGCTGAAGCATCAGGGGGACAAAAGAAGAGAGGGGAGTCAGTAATGGCCCAGAAAGCCTATCTGCGGGATCCTAAATGAAGCAAAATTAAAATGCATTTTTTTCCAGAAAGCCAAACAAATTATAAGTAGGAACAATTGGGTGACGACAATTCCTCTAGTAAAAAAATATAAGTAATTTTGTTTTCCTATTTATAATAGGGCTAGAAACTGTCAGAGTCCTCCAGTTACATGTGGGCTGGTTTGAAGCTGAGCTTTAATTTAGGATAAAAATACTCAGGGAAGAAATAGGGCAGGGACTTTGGTCTAGATAGAACTGTAACCTACACTTAAGAATACCCAGCTAGTTAGTTCCAGATTTGAACCATGAAACCACCAGGGAATAAACTGTTCACCCCGAGAAAGCTAGGGTTCTGAATTGTCAAAGAATTCTCATCGTCTAAAAATGCAAATAAGGAGCAATTGTTACAAGTTATGTCAACTAAAAGCACTCTCAGAGACATGTTTATTTCTTAGGGAAAAAAGAGGGTGCTTTTGTGCTTTAGTTTGGACTTGTGAGCCCAGGTTTACGAAGTAATGCTCAGCACCATTTTACAGGGCTTCTGGTTAAAGATTCCATTTTGATTTTAATGGAGAGATCCGTTAAGTCTACAATCCAGGTAAGCTCCTATCTCCTCTCCTCTGTCTACCCAGAGAACAAACTAGAAGACCTGAGTCCCGGGAAGTAGTCGACATAGGCGGATATTTCTAATTTACCCATAGAAAACTCTCCAGTTAAAAAACAGGTTAGCTAGTAATCTATTTAAAACCGCGGCTGACATGATAAATGAAACAGAATAAATGTATACAGCGAGTGAGCCTCCTCAAGAACACGGGGGGACCAGAGAGCTTCTGCTGACAGCGACTTTCCCGTCAGTGGCCTGTCTCTCTTGGAGGCAGCTGTCAATCACGGGCCAGCCTGCGCTCCCGGGGGAGTTCATTGTGCCCGCAGACAGTTGTGGAATAACTGCTCCTAGGCGTCGGAGCAGCAGATGGAGTGTATCTGTCAATCATTGTCACTAATTATTAACTTCTGTCACTCAGAGCAAGGCAACATCTCGGCGCCTGATCCGCTGTGATTTGATCTGCCACGCCACCTCGGAGACAGACAGAGCAACCCTTCATTCTGGTCACACTCTCAGCACTTTGCTGGGTCAGTCGCAGTGACTCAGTGTTCGCTCCCTGACTGGCTGGTACACGTGGGTGTGCTCGCAAGCAGGCTTCCGGAGGCGCAGCCACCATGAGGGGTCTCCTCCCGGGGGCCAAGGCCCGGGGCGCTCCTGCTCATTAATTATTGAGAAAGGAGGGTTTTATCTTGGCCGCTGGCAGAACTAGGGCCAAAGTGTAAGAGAAGACCAATTTGGAGGGTTTTCTTCCCTTCACACAACCCTGGGACCAGCGATTATCAGCCAAGTGCACATTGATTATATTCCTATGATCTTTTCTCAGCCCTCTGATTTTGGAGCTGAAGATGTCAGCCTGAATAATTAATTAAGGCATCTGTAGCAGGCTTTGCAAACAGGAGCTGCAACTAAGGGGATATTTGCTACCCTGGATTCAGAGCCTCTTTTGACAAGACTGGGAAGGGAGCTTCTAGATCTTCAAGGCCAATGTTCCCAAATTGGGACATGACTTGTCCAAAGTCACACAGGCTACTGCACTGGCACCCACAAGGAGACCTCTCACCCAAGCACATATGTAGAGTTCAGGAGCTCCTTTGTACTGTGCCAGCTGCCCAGCACCAGACCGTTTGGGAGGATGGACAAAGCCCCTCGGAGAGGCTGAGTCAGCGTGGTAGTCACCCACCCGCACTCTGAAGTCAGACTGTGGGGAGACCTTGGATAAGTTGCTCTACTTCTCTGAGCCATGATTTCCTCATCTTCAAAACAAAGATAATTCTAGAACCTTCCTCAAAGGCATGCTGCAAGAGTTAAATGAGAATATTTCAGGTTAAAGTACCCAGCCCAGTGCCTGCCTGTCACATTTGAAGTTCTCAATAAATAATAGCAATGATAGTTCACACCAGACCAGTGCAGGGGCTGGTCTATTCCCAAAAAGTAAAAATTGGATTCTAAGAACCACTGGGAAATGCTCATCAATTATTATTTGTTTAAGTGCAAGTGACTAGATTGATGTTAGCCAAGCTCTAAATCTAACCTAGTTGTAATTCCCATAACTAGGTCTTTAGGGGCCCACTTTGGTCGGTTGACAAGGACTATGGTAAGCATATCAATAGTTTATGTGTAAATAGTAATGCACACTCGGCTGAGTCTCTCCAAAAGCAGTTGTCCTCTTAGATAACTAAAGCACTCCCCCTCACTCAGTTGCCATTCCTATTTGATTTTGCAAACTCTTTCTTGATGGGAGATGCTCGGGGAAGTTCCAGCCTAACCCTGATTAGAAACCAAACCACATTCCAAATTCTAAATTCACATGGTCTGACTACATTTGCAAAAGCACCCTGCTGCTCCTAGCACCTGCCAGGGATGCTCTAGGTCACCAAGATGAAAAGCTGGTACTTTTCCCTGCCTCCAAGGATCCCACCAGACCCACTATTCCAGTTATAATGGCTGTGTAACAAAGTATCCCAAGACCAAGTGGCATAAAACATTCATTTATTATGCTCTTGGGTTCTGTGGGTCAGGGATTCAAACAGGGCAGAGCAGGGGTGGCTTGTCTGTGCTCCATGATCTCTGGGGCCCCAGCTAGATGCTGGACCAGCTGGGGCTCCTCAGGCATCTCTCTCTTTCTCCAAGTAGCCGCTTCACATGATCTCTCCAGCATGTCAGATGCAAGGTAATTAGGTTGCTTACATGGCAGCCCAGGAGTCCCAAGGAGCATGGAGAGGAAGAGGAGGGAAGGAGAGGGAAGGCCGGGGCAGGGGAGGGAATGGGGAAGAGAAGCTGCCTATCACCTTCTATGACCTAACCTCCAAAGTCACGCAGTCTCATTTCCTCTACGCTCTCTTGGTCAAGGCAATTATCAAGATCCATCCAGGTTGAAGACGAGGGTTAATCTCACATTATAAGAAGAGCATGAGTGGGATGTATATTGGTGCAGCCATCTTTGGAAATTACAATCCGCCACACCTTCCATGAGCATTCTCCTGGAGGCAGGAAGCTTGACTGACACCATCTCCAAGGAAGGCTCATGACTCCAGCTCTGGAAGAAGGTGAGAAACCTGGGGCCTCAGCTGAATGTCACACATAGGACAGACCCTCTGAAATCTTGAGTGGGAAGAGGTCTTGATGTTACTACCTTGACAGCATGCTCAGCCTCAGTACACGGTGGGTCTAATCACAGCCAGTGCCTGTGTCTAGCAATTTACCTTGCCAGTTCCTTAGAATGAGTGATGGCCTCCAATTCCTGGAATGTGCTATTCTCCTCCTGCCCCTTTGGGGTTTTGGCATATTCCAGTTCCTCTGCTAGGAACTTTAAGGCCAACTGGGATAAAATGGATCACAGCATCGTAGCATGGTCACCAGGCAGAGTTACAGGGCAGGGCCCCACTTCACCCCAGCCTATGGCTGCCAGCAGCCTTATTCAAAGAGATCCCAGTTCATATGTTCTTTCTTCCATAGGCTGTATATATAGGCTCCTTTCTGCTCTCTGCCATTAAACAGTAAGCCTTACTGTCTAAACAGCATCAAATTCTGTGGGCTTTCCAGTTGTATGTCTCAGGGACAGTCATGTACCACAATGACATTTTGGTCAACGACAGAGCACATATACCATGGTGGTCCCATAAGATTATACTGGAACTGAAAAATTCCTACCACCTAGTGATGTCATAGCCGTAATAACATCGTAGTACAACACATTACTCACGTGTTTCTAGTTATGCTGTTGTAACCAAGCATACTGCGCTGACAGTGGAATAAAAGGATAGCACATACAATTATATACAGTATATAATACTTGAAAATGATAATAAACAACCATGTTACTGGTTTATGTATTTACTATACTATACTTTTTATCAGTATTTTAAAGTGTGCGCTTTCTATCTATAAAAAAAATTGTGGGGCGCCCAGATAGCTCCGTTGGTTAGAGGGCGAGCTCTGAACAAGAGGGTTGCCAGTTCAATTCCCACATGGGCCAGTGAGCTGAGCCCTCCACAACTAGATTGAAGACAACGAGCTGCTGCTGAGCTTCCAGAGGAGCGGCCGGATGGCTCAGTTGGTTAGAGCAGTGAGCTCTCAACAACAAGGTTGCCAGTTCAATTCCCCCATAGGATGGTGAGATTGAAAACGGTGACTGGACTTGGAGCTGAGTGCGCCCTCCACAACTAGATTGAAGGACAACAACTTGGAGCTGATGGGCCCTGGAGAAACACACTGTTCCCAATATTTCCCAATAAAAAATTTTAAAAAATAATTTTGCTGTAAAATGCCGTGTTATGCTGGGCAGCAGGCTCATACACGTCATGTTTACCACATCTTTTGATTACATCATTTTCTCTTGTGCTTGATTTAATCTTGTGTTGTTTTATAAATTGTGTACAGTGTTTATAAGTCTACAGCAGTGTACAGTAATGTCCCAGGCCTTCACATTCACTCACTGCTCACTGACTCACCCAGAGCAACTTCTAGTCCTGCAGGCTCCATTCATGGTAAGGGCCCTAGACAGGTGGACTGTTTTTTAATCTTCTATGTCATATTTTTACTGTACCTTTTCTATATTTAGATACACAAATCCTTATCATTGTGTTACTACTCCCTACAGTATTCAGTGCAGTAACACGCTGTTCGGGCTTGTAGCCTAGGAGCAATAGGCCGTACCACACAACGTAGGTGTGTAATAGGTTATACCATATACTGCACACCATTGCACAATGAAATCACCTAATGATGCATCTTTCAGAATGTTTCCCTGTCATTAAGCGGTGCATGACGGCATAGTCAAGCCTCCAGCTTGGGTAACCAGGCCCAGAGCCTCACACAGACACTGCCCAGTAGAATTTTCTGTGATGGTGGAAATGTTCTATACTACCCAATTCAGTAGCCGTTAGCCACATGTGGCCACTGAGAACTTAAAATGTGGCTAGTGCAACTGAGGAATTAAATTTTCACTTTAGCTTTATTTACTTAACTTGACTTGAAATTTAAATGGCCGCACGTGGCTGGTTGCTACCGTATTGGACAGATTGCGTTCTCAGGTCTCAGAGCGGCTCTAAATCCTAAGGCAGAAAAGAGATGCGAGGCTCAAAGGCAACCCTATGGAAGGCAGGCTCACCTCCATGCCTCCAGTCCCCGTGGGTTCTAACTAGCTTGGAGCATCATTTTAGAAAGCGCGAAGAAGAAATTGCGAAAGGTGAGTTCAGAACCCTTCTCGACTGATTGCTCCATTCAATCCAGTCTTTTCTGAAAAGTACATTCAGACTGCTAAGTATCAGAAAGCCAGGGCACTGGAATTCAGCCTGGGAACACCAACAGGCTTCTGCCTTGAGCATCCTCTCCATCACACCGGCACCTGCACAGAAAGCAGAAAACATCCCCGGCCAATTTTTTGTCTTTTAATTCTGAGACCAGAATGCCAGAACTACCCAGCAGGTGGTGAAAGGGTTTGCAGAGTGTGCTGCGGAAGGAATCTAAAAACACAGGCCTGGCCATCACCTTAATCTGGGGCTGGCAGGAGCTTCAAGCAGAACTAATGGCTCTGTTATAGACCTCATTATCCGAATGGGATTTTTAGCCTTTTCCTTACTGTGATTGTGGGGTTTTTCTTCCCATCTGCTATTGAGCGAAAGGAATTTTGTAACAATGTTAAATTATTTGCCATTTCCGGGAGGGGAAAAAAATCAATTAAAAAAGAGTCAAGGGAGAGCGTAAAATGAATTTCTTCATCATTTGTGCTGATCATTTAAGATAGGATTTTCCTCTGCGGGGAAACTGCAAGAATAACAGGGCATTTGATAAAGAAAAAAGTTCTCTCTCACTGGTGGTTAACATTGCCATCACCCACCCTTTCCTGCAAAAGGGGTTTGGAATTCTCCAGTGCAGTCTCCAGGTTGGTGTAGCCTCCTCAACTTCCCCGATCGACTCTAATTGGGGGTGTTCAGCGAAGGAGGTCCTATGTGGCACCAGCCATGCCATGCTCGCTGTGGACAAATGCATTCCCTTTACAAAATACCAATGCATGTTGTCCCTCCTGTAGATCTTCCTGGGGGAAACCTGGCTGCCCTCCCTTCTGATGCCTCTCTTCTGAGAAAACGGAATGTATGCCTCACACCAAGCCTCCTTGCCCGTCCCTTCGTACTTAGCCAGAAACTTCCAGCACTGTAAGCCAGCCTCTCTACGTGCTCTCATAACCTCTGACAACTCAATTCACTAACCATATTTCCGTTGGAGAAACTTTTATAAAATATTACAATCAATTCAATTGCATTAACACATTTGAACCTCTAAGTTCAACACTGGAAAACACAATACTTCTCTATTACATCAAGTGTCTGGTCAGATATATATCACACAAAACTGAAACCAGAGGCACTGGGGGACCCTGTTTACCCCAACTTAGCAAAAGGAATTATCTGACAGTTGGAAATGAAAAACTACTAATAAACATTATGGTTTATTGAAAAGTTTAAACAATAAGATTAAGGAAACTTCTGCAATATTAAGAAATGTATATTATCCTACTTTACCTTGCTTGGGGAATTCCTCAAGGATTTATTATTCTGTTACACCACCAAAAAGCCTGTGTTATGTTAAGGGATTCTGCCATCCTGCCTGCATTCCACATGAATCTAAAATTAAGAGGCAATCTTTCTTCAGCACATTGTACTTCCCTAAATTAGGTTTGGTTTCCAGAGCAGAATTTGGAAGTCGGTGTGTTTTTTCTCTGGGTAACCATGGGCCCCTAATAATAAATGCTCTAGAGAAAAGAGTCCCCCTTTCTCTAGTGCTTTTGTTGTTAGCGCTGAAACATATGCATGTAAGGCAGGTGAGGATGCTGGGATGGGAAACTGACCTCCGGGCCGAGCCCAGGGTACATACAAAGTGATGGAGAGGAGCCAGGGGCCGCTGCAGGGAGTGGGCTGGCCTTAGGTCAGCCAGGAACAAAGAGGTCCTTGGGTGTTTCAGGCTTCCAGAAAGCAGCCTCCAAAATCTTCATAGATCGTGAATTGAGTGGCCTTGACCCATAGAGCAAAGTCCTCCTTCCTGGGCTGCCTCGTTCCTTGCTTTCAGAGCTCATCACTCAGTGGGTTGCTACTTGGCCCCCAACAATTCTCTCTCTAGGCATGAGGGATTTCATATCAGAGTCAGGCTAGAGTGTTGCTGTCAGGATGTAAACCTCCAGATGGGGAAAGAGCCGAGCCCGTGGCCAGCCATCGAACACCCTCTCAGGGCTCGCATTCGTAGACAGTATTGCTAATGACGCCCAGATGTCACCTCAGCCTGGGAGACCTACAGAAGGACTTTTTAAGCCCTCCTCTGATGAAGGTTGAGTCCCCAGACTCACACACCTTTGGTCTAGATTCTGCTCCCCCTTGCTGTCTCCGTTCCATCCTATATCACTCCAGCTCAACCCCTTGACCAGTATCCCCTAGAAATCCATTCACACTGAGCATTTGGTGACCTCCAGTAGAATTTATTAAGATTTGGTTAGTATGGGGAGTGCGGAGAGGAGAGAAGCAGAGGCCTCACCAGACAGTACAAAGCATGCCACCACCCAGTCCCGGTTCCAGCTTAGTGAGGATCCCACAGCTGAGTAGCAATGGGCATTCCACCAACCCAGAGACATTTCCTCTACCAAGTACCCATGACTTTGAGTTGTTTCTGCAATGGGGGAACAAAGCACCAGAGTCATCACCCTCGCAGCCTCCCAGGACGATCAAGTGCAAGGGTTGGGAGATGCAGCCAGATCTCCCCTACATGTGGCTCGCAGGATACAGCCTTGGCTAGGATTTGGTTTCTGTTCTCCTCATTGCTAATTAGCACCTACAGAGGAGAATCTGTAGTCCTGGTGGTGTTCACGCCAGCCCAGCCTGAACAGCAGGGTGTTTAGACCCAGATGGAGAGGATCCGTGTGGACGGCCGGGACAAAGACATGTGCATTATTATCTCAAATACACCTGACTCCTTGGGTAGCCTCTAGAAATCTTTGTGTTTCCGAGTCTCAGTTTACCCCCACTGCAAAATGAGCATCATTGTCTGTCCATACTCACACTGGTTAGATCTTTGCTGGTGTTGGCATCTTTTATAATCTGAAACTCCAAACCCAATCTACTTTTGTTCCAGAATCGCTTTATCTCACCAACCTGCTGCTGCAGCTATTTAACTCTTACCCCTCTCCTTACAATCTAATTAGCTAAAGACCCTTTGGTCTTTTGAACACCCCCCTCAATTGGAGGTGTGAGGGCAGAGCTTGGCTCCCACAGGTTAGCTCATTTAGGACTTGCATTCATCCACTATGTTCATGTATGTTGGAAATGTCCCCAAATGCATTTTAATCTCCATCTGCCATTATAGGGAAATTTTCCCAAAATTTTTTATTATTGCATCTTGTAGTTCTAGAATGTAATGTTTAACCATCAAACCTCAAGACAGGCAGCCTTGTATATTAAGCTCCAAATCTTTCCTCTCTTGAGAATCTCTACATCATAAATTGTTAGCTGAAAACTCAAAAATGTAATGGTTTGCATTGGTATTCAACTGCATCCTTTGTTGTTTTCTGGCACAATGGAATGAACACTGAAACCTAACTCTCCTCAGGCCCACAGAAAGTGAACAGGCAACTGCATTTCTAGTCCAAGAAAGGTCATTTTGCCAAACTGGACATCCCAATGATGCCCATATCTAATTCACAAACTTTGGGGAAAGAAGCCAGTGAGGCCAAATATAACAGAAACCACCCAAATACACAACAGTACCCACTCATAGTGACATCTGTGCCTGGTTCTGTAGCCACAGCCTCCACACCATCTAAACCCTCTCATGTGAAAACTCTAAATGCAAGCATACCCTGTGCTTTGCAGAAAGTCGGGGGTGAGCAGCAAAGAGGGGCAGATGCCGAAAACTACAATGCTCGTCTTACTGAGCATCAGGAGTCCTCCCTGCTTCACAGAATCTCTGGGTGAAAGGAAACAGCATTTGATTCCCATTATCCCATTTGCTCTTCACAACCTCCTCCTGTTAGGTAGGTATTATTGTGTCCATTTCACAGATGGGGAAACTGAGGCTCTGAAAAGCAGTTACTTGCCAGAAATCACACTACTAGGGAGTTGCAGAGGTAGGAACTTGTATTCAGGTCTGTTCACCTTTATAGCTCTTCCCAATAGTTATTCATAGTCCAATGTACCCCACCCCACTCCCCATGCCCACCCCTGTCATCCAATGTCAAAATCCCTACTGCAGACTCCATATCTAGTGGCCATCCTCTTTTTGCTCAAACACCTGGATGGAAAGGGGTTCACACCCTTCTGAAGCAGCCCCTGTCCCCCCTTTCTTGCCCCTACTTTCTTGCCATTACACTGGGGAAAGCCAGGAATCTTTCCACCCTCAGAGACAGGATATTAAGAAGGAAGCCTTAGAGCTAGCTTTTAAAAATATTTAAATTAGAGAGAATCTTTCAAAATGGGAAGAAAAAAGAGAGAGAAAAAAAACAAAAACAGAAAATGCAGCCACAGCCAGGAACCTAACCTGCTCCAAAGCATTCGTCAATTTCACTTCTTTAAAGGAAATAGGAGCAGGTGAAGGGAATGGATGATGGAGAAGACACCACTCTTGGTACCCAATTTCCAGGGGTCTGAGTGGGTCAGGCTGGACCCATCTGGGAGATGGCTCCTACCATCAACCCAGTTGAACTTCCAAGGAAGCTTGGGTTGGCTTTTCTTACATCCTTACACTGTGTCAAAAAATAAAAGCAAAAAACAAACAATCGGGGGGGGAAAAAAAAAACCCATTGCCACTAGGGAAAGGACACAAATTTTTGTGGATTAGCAGAGAACTGCAACAGCTCAATTCAATTCAACTGAGAGGTTGGAACCAGCTTTGCTGTTCCACATGCTTATGGAATACCAGGCTTTATTTTAGTATCTTAACCTGTCACTGTATCTCCTAACTACCCAAGAAGCAGATACTATTATTGTCCCTGTTTTATACATGAGGATCCAAAATCTTTCTTTTCTCTATACTCTGACCCAATCAGTCACCCCTCTGAGCCTCAGTTGCCCTCTGTTGATAGCAAGTGGCAGAGCTGGAATTTGACCCCACTGGGTTTCAGGGCCCGTGCTCTTAACCACTGCCTCAGTATATTGTGACTGTAGGCATGGTCTCACAAAACGACAGGCAGTATGGGTCTGTCCATGACCTTTATGAGGTCAAAATCAACCAACCAACAAGCTGAGTAAACATCATACAGAAACCACAAGTCCAAAATCACTGGGTCAGAGCAGAGGACACTAAAAAACTTCTAAATCCATTTTCAAAGCCAGTATAACATTAAAACCTTACAAAAGAAGAACCCAAAATGAAATGTCTTATTTATGAATACTGAATAATGATCTAAATAGATTATTAACAAACAGAATCCTGCCACATATTAGAGGACTAACATACAGGACTAAATGGAGTTCATCCCAGGAATGCAAGGCTGGTTCAATTTTAGAAACTATTTCTTAATTCAACAAATCAAAAATAGGGACTATATGATCATCTTATAGATGCTGGAAAAGAATTTACAAATTTCAACATTCACTCCAGATTTTAAAAAGAAAAATTCTTAATAAAATAACAATAGATGGACATACACTAACATGGTCTACACATCTTAAGCATCAAAACAAAATCCAGACAACACTGAGTCTTGGCAAGAATGTACAGCAACCAGAACTCTCATACATTGTTGATGGACATGCAAAACACTTTGAGAAAAGGTTTGGTACTTTCTTATCAAATTAAGTATATGGCAGGTCCTCAATATTATCATAAAACAATGATGAACGAAAAGATATTTTCATTCATCATCGTTTCATGATAACATTGATGAAATGCCATAGGAACTTGATACAAACAAGCCTAACTCTTGTTATAAACTCTTGATATAAATCAATTAGCCTAATGTAAAATTGGTTTCGTTATATGTGGTTTCCCTTAAAGTCCAAGAACTTGTTGTCAATGTTAAGTGATGACTTATGTACACCAACCCTGCAACCCAGAAATTCTACTTGTATGTATTATCCAGAGAAATGAAAGTAAATGTCCCCAAAAAGACTTGTATGCAAATGTTCATACCTTTATTCAGTCCCAAACTGGAAGTGGTCCAGGTATCCATACTAGCAAGTAGGTAAGAAACAAAAAGGAAAGGTAAACCCAAGATAATCAGCTGAAAAATCTATTAGAAAATCTGAATTTCAGTAAGATGACTGACTACAGATGTAAAATGCTTATAAAAATTGATACCTTTTCTACATATAAATCACAAGCCATTAGAAAGTATACAGTAAGAAAAGCAAATCCTATTTATAATTGCAACAAAAAAGAAATTTGTTAGGCTTGTTGAAACAAGAAATGTGCAGAATCTATAAGAGGAACACTTTAAAACTTTACTGAGGGTATATCAGGCAGTAGAGCCTAAATGATGTTGCAGGAAAAACCAGCACCAAAATCTCAGTGACTTAACACAATAGCAGCTTATTTTTCTCACCTGAAGTCAGTTGTGTATATCTCAGCAAATGTTCAAGACAGCTGTCCTCCGTGTGTAGCTCAGCAACGAGCTTGCTTTGATCCTGTAATGCCTCATGCTCCCATGATCACCGAAACAAGGGAAGACAAAGTAGAGAATCACGTTTGGGTTTGTCAATGCCTCAGCCCCAAAGTGTCACATGTCACTTTTGCTCATATTTCACTGACCGGAACAAGTTATGTAGCCTCCTGTCATCTGCAAGAAGCGGCAAAATTCAGGGGAACAAATTAAATACTTGGTGAGCATTTACTGCCTCTACCCCAGAGTAAATGAAAGTCAGATTGGGATCTTGATTAAAAAGACTCGCTAAAGATATCACTTCTCCCTAAATTATGCTATAAATATAATCCCAATTAAAGTAGCAATAGGATATTTCTTGGAACAAGACAAGTAAATCTTAAGTCTATATGTAAAACATGTAAGTATACCCAGAAAATTCCCGGAAGCCTGTCTAGTATGCTACCATTTATATAGAAAAGCATATGCATTGAAAATGTACAGAAAGATACATAAGAAATTGCTAACAGGGGTTTCCTCTGAAGAGGAAACTGGAAATCTGGAGTGGAAAAATCGCTTTTCATTTTATATCCTCTAATAGTTGTTTTTTAACAAGTAAATATAAAACAATTGCAATTTTTTAATCCCTAGATAAAAATCATTGTGCTAGAATCATCAGGATGAAATCAGCAGAATTCCAGGGAAACACAGCTGTATGTAGAGCTCTTTTGTGGGGTAAGGAACTGAGTAGGGAAAGCGCCTCCAGCCAAATGACCTGAATGATACATTTGGCTGGGCACTGAGTTTTCAGAGAAGAGCAATACTTCCCAGTCAAGTCCACCTGGGTTCGCTTCCTTCGTTTGCCACTTACTAGCTGTGTGACTTCAGTCAAGTTTCTTCACCTCTCTGTGCCTGTTTCTACATTCCTTAAAAAGGGATTTCTTACATTTACCTCTGTTACGATGATTAAATGACACGATACAGATAAGGTGCTTAGTTAAAGGCTTAGCATAGCAAGCATTTAATTAGTAGTAGCAGGAGAAAGGTTAAATTAATTATTGTACCCTGGTACTCTAGAATATTATATGGCTTTCGGAAGGAATTAGACAGGGCTAGGCCTGATAACGTAGCAAGATCTCCAGGCCCATTTTTACATGAAAAAAAGCAAATGAGAGATGAGAGTATATAACAGGATTGCATCTGGGGTGGGGGGAGAAAACTGTGTTATGATTTGACTTTGATGTTTGGTGTTTTTTTAATCAAATGGCTATGCTATTAAAACGTCTGGAAGGCTACATGCCTATCTGTAAACGGTAGTTAGTATCTCTGGAGAGGTTTGGGAAGGAAGAATGGGAGGCATTTTCGCTTCTTACTTTATGCACTGCTGTATTGTTTGAGCTTTTCACGGCTAGTTGATCACTTTTTTGATTTTTTAAAAGAAATACTTTTTAATTAGACAATTAATGGGAATTAGGAATCAGGTGCAGGCCTCCGCAGCGGCCCGGCCAGTGGGGACACGAGGCCCACTCCCGGCTCTCAGCACGGACACCCGGCCCTCTCGCTCCGGCCACGGGGACGCGGGGCCCCGGAGCGCGCAGCCCCGCAGGCCCGGGCGCCCGCTGAGCCTGCGCGCCGCGCCGCCGCACCATCAGCGCCGCCATCAGCCGCGCGGCGTGCGGCCCCGCGCCCCGCTGCTCCCGACCGCCGGCCCCGGCAGCAATAATGAGGCACAGCACCGTGACCGCGGCCCCGGGCTGCGCCGCCGCCAGCCGCGCGGGCGCCGCATTAGCATTTTAGAGTCCTTCCTATTTGTTCTTTTGTGCTTGCTTGTTTTCCAGCCCGAATGCTCGGCACAGCCCACCCCGCTGTACTTAGCAGAGGGGCCACCGAGGCAGAACGCAGCCGCCTTGGTTTTAGAAGCCGGGCGGGCTGCCTCTGGGAGACCCCTGCCTCCCGCCCTGCCCAGCCAGACCTCTTTTGGGACCGCATGCCAGGGGACGCGGAAGGGGCAGGCTTCGCCTCAGAATTGACCCTGAGTGGGGTCTTCTCCCAGGGAATTCCCTGCCGTCCGTCCCTGCATCTCTGGCCATGGCGCACAAGCTCTGAAGCCAGACTGGCGTGGGCTCAAGTCCTGGCTCTACCACGGAATGCTGTGAAGCCCTGGTCTACAACCTCGTCGATGTGTGCCTCAGTTTCCCTGGCTTTATAAATGAAGCCGAGTACCTATCTCCTAGGAGTAAATGCTTGTAAAGCACTTATCTTAGTGCTTGACACATTATCTAATTTATTCTTTAACAATCCTGAGAGGTGGGTATTAATACTGTCAAAGAAAATGGGGCTCAGAGGGGTGAAGTGGCAGAGGTCTTGACAGCTAGGAAACTCCTGCACTGCTGGGGATAGCAGCCGTGAGCAGACGTATTTGTCTCTATGGTAGACTGCGGTGTGTACTTTGTATGCGACTAAAGTTTTCTAGCCCAGGAAGGATCTCAGGAATAAATGAACTCAAATGAGGAAGCTGGAGAAAAAGCCTGTGCTTGGGGTGACACCTTTTAAGGAACTAAGAAGCCCTGAGGTTTAGGTGTACGTGTGCATGCACCTGCCGTCCCAGCATCAGTCAAAGGGAGTGGCTTCCTCTTTCCACCATTCGTGCACCTAGTAGGTATGCGCTGAGCAACTGCAATTGCCTGGGATGGGGGAGGGGAGGAACAGAGGCAAAACTTACTGCATAGTTACAATAATCAAGACAGTGTGGCACTGGCATAAGGATAGACATATACATCAATGGAATAAAATTGAGAGGCCAGCAATAAACCTTTACATTTAAGGCCAATTGATTTTTGACAAATATGTCAAGATAATTCAGTGGGGAAAGACTAGTTCTACCAACAAATGGTGCTGGTACAACTGGATAGCCACATCATCATATACAAAAAAATGACTGAAAATGGATCATAGGCCTAAATGTGAGAGCTAATACAATAGAACTCTTAGAAGAAAACATAGGAGTAAATCTTTGCGGCATTGGGCTAGGCAATGGTTTCTTAGATAAGACACCAAAAGCGTGTGCGCGCGTACACACATGTACACACACACACACACACAGATAAGTTTAAATACATCAGAATTTTAAACTTGTGTGTTAAAAAGAAAAGTGAAAAAATCCCCAAAACAGGAAAAATATATTTGCAAATCAGATATCTAGTAAAAGGTATGGATCTAGAATATATAAAGAACTCTTACAACTCAATAATAAAAGGGCAAATGCCTAAATTTTTTAAATGGGGAAAGAATTTGAATACATATTTCTCTAAAAGAGATATGCAAACGGGCAACAAGCACATGAAAAGATGCTCAACATCATTAGTCATCAGGAAAATGGAAATCAAAACCACAGTGAGCTATCACGTCACACACACTAGAATGGCCAAACAGAAAGGATGTGGAGAAATTGTAGCCTTCATACACTGCTGGTGGGAATGCAAAATGGTACGGCCATTGGAAAACAGTTAAATATAGAATTATCATATGACCCAGCAATTATACTCCTAAGTATATACCTGAGAGAATTGAAAATATATGTCCACACAGAAACTTGTATATGAATGTTTATAGCAACATATTCACAATAGCCAAAATATAGAAAAACCCAAATGTCCATCAACTGATGAATGGATAAATAAAAGGTGGGATATCTATGTAATGGATTATTCTGCCATAAAATAAATGAAGTACTGACATATGCTACAACATGGAAGAACCTTGAAAACATTGTGCTAAGTGAAAGAAGCCAGTCATAAAAGCCCACGTATTGTATGCTTCCATTTGTATGAAATGATCAGAATAGGCAAATTTATAGACAGAAAGATTAGTGAATACCAGGAGTTGGGGAATGGGGTGGGGGAACGGGTGCTCAGATGGGGACAAGAACAGGTAACAGGGAGTAACTGCTAACAGGTACAAAGTTTCTTTCTGAGGTGATAAAAATGTTCTGGAATTAGATAGTGGTAATAGTTGCACAATTTGTGAATGTATAAAAACCACTGAATTGTACACTTAAAAGAGTGAATGTTATGGTATGTGTATTATATCTAAATAAAACTTTTTTTAAAGAGTAGGGATTCATGCATTACTTGTGCAAGTAAAAATCATTTTAAGTTAGGCAGGTTGAGCGGCAAGGAGGAAGTGAGTTCCAGGCAAAGGGAACAGCATGTGTGAATCAAAGATCTGACAGCAAGAGGGGCCGGCGCGGTGGCTCAGGCGGTTAGAGCTCCGTGCTCTTAACTCCGAAGGCTGCCGGTTCGATTCCCACATGGGCCAGTGGGCTCTCAACCACAGGGTTGCCAGTTCAATTTCTCGACTCCCGCAAGGGATGGTGGGCTGTGCCCCCTGCAACTAGCAACGGCAACTGGACCTGGAGCTGCGCTGCGCCCTCCACAACTAAGACTGAAAGAACAACAACTGAACAGAACCCGCCACAACTAAGATTGAAAGGACAACAACTTGACTTGGAGAAAAGTCCTGGAAGTGCACACTGTTCCCCAATAAAGTCCTGTTCCCCTTCCCCAATAAAATCTTTAAATAAAAAAAAAAAAGAAAGATCTGACAGCAAGAGAAAAGTCATGATGGGGGAGACTGGAGGAAGTCAGAAGGGCTGGAGAATAGAGTGTGAGGGGAACAGAGGCATGTGATAGGCAGAGGGCAGATTACAAGGGGCAGACCACGAAGCATCTAGTGGGCCACAGGAAGGAATGAAGGCTTTCTCCCAAATACAGTGGGCAGCCATGTCATCCCTCTCACTGACACACACTTGCACTGATCCGGACTCACTCTCTCATACCTTGTCCCAATCTACAATGCCGCCCTTAACCTAGTCTTTCTCAACACACCAACCTCTCTTCCACGTTCTTCCCTCTGCCTGGAACTCCCATCATTCTTTCATCCACCTGGTTAATACTCCCCTGTCCTTCAAGATTCAGCTCAGATGTCACAGTCTCTGGAGACCACCCCTCCCACTTCCCACTACCTGCTCCCAACCTCCTCCAACTTAGGAGAACTTCACCTCCTCCCTCTTCCCCAGAAGCAGCTCTCTGTCCTTGAGTTTCTCACGGTGCATTGTGAACTGTGAGCCTCTTGGGGTTGTGTCATCATGTCCAGTGCTGAGAACTCAGCACTGTCCCATGCTAGTAAGTGCTCTGCATCTGTGTTCAGTGAGTGACTGAATGGTGAAAGAATGACTCCTCAAGGGGTGTTTTAGCCACAGCTTTGGCCTCTCCTGATCTGTTAGTCCTCCCAGCTGTACGGTCCACGCACACCCCCCTGGTTGCCTGGAACACATCTCTGGGCACAAGCAAACCCCCACACTGAACCAGCCTAGTCACCGTAGGAAGAACCCTGGCTCTTCCTGGCTGCGTGAGCTTGCACCCTCCTCTGAGCATGCTTAATCACCTGTCAAGTGGTCATCAGTGCCTGCCTGACTTCCCACCCCAGGGCTGTGTGGCTAAAATGGAGTGTGGCAGGTATGAAGTGCAATCTTCAAACTGAAATGTCCAAGGAACATTTTTATTTTCTTTAAATAAGGTTAAGTCCAGCTCTGAAGATCCAGCCCTCTACAAGCATGGGAAATTTAATCAGTTATTATTGGGGCTCTTCCTTGCCCCAGGGCTGCTCAGGGATCCTGGGGTCTTGGGCAGCACCAAGCCTCAGAGAGACCCTCTGGTCACCAGCAATCATCTGTCCTGTTTGTTCCCAAGGATATGCCCAGGAGGCCCAGCCTCACAGTCCCGTGGGCCAGACAGCTCTGCTACCTCCATGCCAGGAAGCCAGCCTTCTAAAGTCATGCTATATCTTCTGGAAATGAGTCCCTGAGGTTCCCTTGGAGGGACCCACTACCTTTTCCCATTCCAGGTCCATGAAGGCTCTGTCTTCTCTCTCTCTCTCAATGATTTCCAAGGCACTCCCCACTCTAAGACACCCAGTATCACTTATTGAAGGAGCTCTGGCTTTTACAGAACAAGAGCCCTCTCTTCAATCAACTGCTTTGCTCTGCACAAGAATCCCTGAGGCAGAGGAATTCGAAGGGCCAGGCTATTGGCTTGGAGAAAATAGGGATTGGGGAAGAGAGAGGAAAAAAAAAGCAAACTGCATTCATATGTCAAAAATAGATCCTGCCACAGCACATGCCAAAAAGCATTAATACATTGTGAAAGGCCCTGCCTTGGGTGGGAGTTACACAATGCCAAGCCCAGCCTGGACCGCTTCAGTTACCTCCATGTGCGGACATCATTTGGCAAATGCCTGCCATAGTAGGACATTAACAAATAATAATTTATGGAATGGATGAAAGAATAGAAAGGTCTGACTTCTTTCCCAAGCTGAAAGCTTTTCTGACTTCAGCAGGGCTGTCAAAATCCAAAAATCAGACACTTAACACTTAACACCTGACATTGGCCTCTTTGGTCTCTCTGTTGTTCTAGATCAAGGGCAGGAGCTAACTGCCCCCACTGGGCTGCTCCTTAGGAGAAAACATGTTGCTGATCCTTCTTGGAAATACCCCCAGTAGCCCTAACGCTGAGCTTGCTAATGTCAGACACCCTCCTCTCTTTGATACAGTCTTTCATTTAAATTTGGAGAAAGTCTAGTGCATTTCTCTTTTTACACAGAGAAAACTATTGCACAGAGAGGTAGTTTCCCTTATACCTCTGTCTAACTCCAGAGCCTGTGTTCCTAAACACCCTTGCACATACTGTCTCCAGTTTTCGTTTTTGTTTTGTTTTTCAAGTCTGGAAATGTACCCAAGGTGGAAGAAGCGAACTCAGTAACTGTACAGGGAGACAATTACCGGCTTCCAGCAGAAGCTCGGGAGAGGGGTGGTCTGTCCTGTCCACTCAGCACAGGCCCACAGCCAAAACCAATAGGACCCCTGAGTCACAACAGCCCTTGTGTGTGTTATACTGCCCCTGGCGCCATGCCCAGGACTGCCCAGTGGTTCTGGGGCTCGGAATACAAGGTCAAAATGTCCACATGGTCCAAACCACGCCATACCTCTGCTCAAACATCTCCAGTGCCTTCCCACCACCCCCACAACCAGATCTCTCAGTCTTTTCCAATTTGTTGTGGAATGAGCACTGGCCTGGAGACCTGAGTTGTGTTTGTCTCCTGGGACCTTGGCTTCCTAGTCTGTGACATGAGAGTCCACATCTGTCAGCCCTTCCAGCTCCACGTGGCTTGACTCCATGGGTAACTCTGTAGCCTAACTGCCTGGGAAGTCCCTTCGTACTCCACCCGAAGCCCCTGCCTCATCATCTTCTCTCGTGATGCCTTTCCCATAAAATCTTCTTCCCTCCCATTTCTGCCAACCCAAATCCTCCTCGTCCTCCCAGCTCCAGCCCAAACATCACTTCCTCCAAGAAGCCTTCTCTGATCCCAAGAGGAAGCCATGTCAGCCCCTCAAACTCTCCCAGCACAATGTCTGTGGGTCTCCCAAAGGACACAGCTCCCTTACCTTCTTTTTATGGGGCTGTGTGCTCTTGCAAGAGGCACAATATTATCTGGGTCAAGGGCACAGGCTTTGCGTCAAACAGACCAAGGTTCAAACCCCAGTTTTCCTGACTAATGATCTCAGGCAAGTGACTTAACAGTTCTGAACTTCACTTTCCTCATGTGTAAAATAGGCATAACACAGGAGCTCCCTCAGAGGGTCATAGTGAAGATTAAATAATAGGATGCACATAAGAGCTCAATAAATACTGGGTATTAATTACTATTGTCTTGTCTTTCTTTTTATACAAGTTCCTTGAGGGCAGACATAGCCTCTTTCTCATCTCCTTACAGAACCTCAGCGCAGAGTCCTTTCTGAACATGGTTAAACATTTTCAGAATAAATGAAACAATCAAAAGCACACCCATGTTCATAGCTGCGTTATTCAAAACAGCCAAAAGGTGGAAACAACCCAAGTGTCCATCAACAGATAAACAAAATGTGGTACATACATAAAATAGACTATTATTCAGCCTTTAAAAGGAAATACTAACATATGGATGGATGAATCTTGAGGACATTATGCTAAGTGAAATAAGCCAGTCACACACAAAAAATAGAGAGGGTGCCAAAAAATGTATACACATTTTAAGAAAGGAAAAAGCTGTATTAAAATTGTAATACTCAAAATATACCAACAACAAAAGATGAATACAAGTCACGTTTGACTTCTGCAATTACAAGAGGTGCTCAAAGTGGTTACCGTCAGCGTAATTTTAATACAGTTCTTTCCTTTCTTAAACTGTGTATACATTTTTTGGCACCCTCTGTGTATGTGTGTGTATATACTGTGTTTCCTCGAAAATAAGACCTAGCCAGACCAGCTCTAATGCATCTTTTGGAGCAAAGATTAATATAAGACCCAGTATTATATTATAGAGTATAAGACCTGATCTTATATTAAAATTATATATATAATTGATTTATATATAATGATTCTACTTATATGAGGTACCTAGAGCAGTCAAGCTCATAGAAACAGAAGGTGGAATGGTGGTTTCCAGGGGCTGAGTCAGCAAGGAATGGGGAGTTGTTGTTTAATGGATAAGAGGTTCAGTTTTGCAAGATGAAGCATATTCCAGAGATTGGTGGCACAACACTGTAAATGTACTTCATGCTACTGAACTGGACACTTAAAAATAGTTAAGATGGTAAATTTTGTGTCACGTACATTCTATCACAATTAAAACTAAAGAAATTAAACTAATGACTCGTTTGGCCCTTTTTTAAAATAGCAGATTTAGGCTGAATCCCTCAAGGGTCTCAGTAGGAACAGAGCTACTGAAAAGATGTGCTTGACGTTTAAAATGTTTGGGTATAAATAATTTTTTTAATGTCTGTGAGCCACCTATATATGCATACACTCAAAACGAGCTCATTTTTCTTCTCCTTTCTGCTCTGAAGGGTGACATAGAAATCAGCGCAGGAAGGATCTGAACGACCTGCTGATTACAGGATAATATTCATACAATGAGGTTAAAAGCACTGGCTGAAAAGTTCTTTCATAAAACCTGCTACACGAGAAGAGAAAATAATTTATGAGAACATGAACAATTAGCACTTTGTAAAAAAGAAATAATGCACTTAACTTGATCCCTATATTTAACATCAATTAAAGATTATCCTCATGAATGAAACTCGACCTGGAAATTAACAAGGGATTTAAATTGCATTATGCAAGCGAAAGAGAGAAGCCGGCGCACCAGTTCAGGGCTTCCAATATTCGGCTAGAATGGCATCTGTACAACAAGGCCTGGCCATTTCTTCACATTTCTCTGCAAGATGTTGCTGCAATATATACAAGCATTTGTTTCAGAAAAAAAAAAAAAAAGAATCCCGTGATAAAAATGCCCAGGTAGCTGCAAGCACAAGGCTGGCACCCTTCATTTTTAAAAATAACTTCTGGGTCATTTTTTTACAAGTAAAACTAACCAATAGATTCCCTTTAAAAAAAAAAAAAAGTGTCTGTACTACTCCTAGATTTGAATCTGGCATTTCCATAGAACTATTCAAGTGAACCTATAAGGCAAGGCTGATCAAAAATTATATTCAGTCACCTGGTTCCAAGTCACAGAATATTTTATTCCTTAAAATGAACAACTCAAGGGCTGTGAAATGGGTCTTAGAAAACAAGTGTGGACTAAAGCTATTTTTGTGTGGCTTTTTAAAATAGTTACCATGGACTGAGCCCGACTCTTTACTAAACAACCCACACCCCACGAGGCCAGTATCATGATCTCCATTTTACAAGTGAGAAGACTGAGGCTCAGAGAGTTCACTTATTCGTGTTCACACAGGCAGATATGGACTGTGACCCAGGTTCCTCTGTTTCTACAGCTCACTTGTAGTCACTACCTTTTGCCATAGAGGGCAGATATGATGGCAGCAGCATAGAAACCCTCATAGAGGACAACCATGAGACACCCCCACCCCATGCCTGTATCTAGAACTAGAGACTCAGCTCTCAGTTTGCCTCCTTCTAATATAAAGCATCATGCTCCTTCCCAGGGGACATGTCAGGACCGTAGCTCTGATGCTGATTGCTAAGAATTGCCCCGCTGGGAGGATGCAGAGAGCTTCTTGCCATCTTCTAGACCCCCTGGAAGAAAGGGTCTTGTTCACAGCCCAGAAAGTGCCCCCTGAGAGATTGGCTTTGTTTTTTTTTCTTTTCTATCACTGTCACTCTTGCTACATCCAAGTTTTCTGGTTATTGTTCCTAGTGCCAGATCTGGGGACAATTTACCTCTTTGCTGAAAGAGAGAGAGACTCAGCTCTCAAATCCTGGCTTGGTGCGTGTGTGTGCAGAGCACAGGTTTCCCCATTGTTATCTTGGGAAAAGAGAAAGCAGATGTTAACCGTTACCCCTTGAGAATTCACCTTGCTATGCTGTAAAATTCTGCATTATTAACATTCCAAAATCCTTCCACTCTTGTATGCGTCTTAGATGGGAGTGAATTTTTAAGAATTCAAAAATGTGAAGAGGATGGAGGTGGCAGAAGTTTATTAAATTGGCCCAGGGCAGTTTTGAAATTTGAAAGTTTCTCACCCTCCATGGCTCTAGGCCAACTCACAGCCAACTCAGCTGAGCAGCCTGTGTGGAGGTTTCTCATTGGGTGACCCTCTCCATCCTCACAGAAGGTGAAAGGCAAATATGGTGGGATACCAAGGGGGGACTGATTTGTCCAGCCCTAGCTGGACTCTGGAGTACACTGGGAAAAGTGGCAAAAGGAAGACACTCTAGCTGACTTCACAGTAAGTGTATTAAATATTAGTTAAATCAATGGGTCATTTTTTTTAAGACAAATAATTCTAAGGCAACTTTTCTTTTATACAAGCCAACAATGAAATTCAGCAGTTTCTTCTTCCTCTAATGTGGCTGACCCATTGGAAAATGAGAGTTGGGTTTTTTGTGTTTGTTTTTCACTCTATTTTGAAAAAAGAGAGAAGCAGCAAAACCAAACATCCACTCATTGCAAAACTATAAAATAATTTTGAAGGGTAGTTCCCAACATACAAGTGTGCTTTGCAGCAAGTTAACTGCAAGTTTGTGTAACAGTAGAGTGATGAAGCCCAGGGCTTTGAAATCAGAAGGACTCAGGCTGAGTTCTGCCTTTGTCTCTTTCCAGCTGTGTCACCTTAAGCAAGTTAATTGACCTCTCTGAGTTTCAATTTCCTCCCCCAATTAATGGGACTAACAATAGCACCTACTTTATATGTAGGTGCAGTCTGACGATTAAATGAGATAATGAAGATAAAGCGCACAGTACTTGGCCCATAGTAGGTGGCCAAGAACTGTTAGCTGCCACACATTATTATTTTCATCATCGTTATTGTTGGAGAGGTTTTTTAAGCACTGTGGCCCCCAGATGCAGTAGCAACCACATGTCCTGCCCTGAAGCCGCAGCTGGGATTTGGTTTTCCATCATGAACTAGACCCAAGGATCCCAGGACATGAGACAAACTGCAAACTAAAAGCCACTTCAATATGAGGAGCTTCCTCTCCCCATCCCTCAGGACCCACGGTTTGATTTCAGAATTCCCAGCAACAAAAGATTTACTAAGGACATTCTGGAGTAGAGAGAGAAGAAAGTCAAAATAGAATCTAATTCCTGTAATTAACTGATTAACTAGGGCCCTCAATCAATGGAATTTTTTCATGTACTGTCCTTTAAAGATGAGATCAGAGGATACCCGACCTCTCTGATCTGTCTTCCTAAAAATAAGCTGTTCCCTAACCCAAGCGCAAAGGGCCACCCAAAGAAAACTCAGGTGAGTCCTGGCACCTCCTGAGCCTCAGGCATCTGAGCAAGGAGGACCCACGTGGGTTTGCTGTAAAAGGTTGGGCCAGTGGAGCCCAGAGGAGGAGATGGACGTTTGTGCAAGATTGCCACAGATCAGGATGAATCCGAAAAGGATGGTCTCATTAACGCAAAATAACCGGCCAAGTTAACTGACCCAGAGTCCCCAGTCTCCCAGCATTTAGGGAAAGGGAGTTTGACGAAGCCGCAGCGCCGGGTGTGGGAGGCTGAGCGCCGCTCCCTGCAGGCGCTCCCCCGCCTGAGTAGACAGCCATCCATCACTCTAGGAGAGGCAGCGGTGGGGACGTGAACTCGGTCACCTCCTCCCTTTCTCCCCTCCCCAGCAAGCTCTGAGGAGCCGAGGCGGTGGCGGCAGCGCGAGGAACAGAACGCGCTGCAAACTGCTTGGCTACCCCCTTTGCAAGACTGAAGCCGCCGACACAAGTTTTTCCATTTCCTCAAACAGCCTCTCCGGCTGCCAATAAAGACAGCAGGCTGCTCTAGGCCCTTGCACGCGGTCAAAGGGGTCGTTATCCACCGGGTTCAGAGAGGCCCTCTCTACCCAGAACTGGCGCGGGGGAAGGGGCCTCCGGGGACACTCACCTTCCCCCTCAGTCTGTTGGCCGGCTCGCAGGCAACCCCGGCCGATTGCAGGACTGTGCGGAATAATTACCGAGTAATTTGATGACGGGCCTGATAGGTGCCAGGTCTAAGTCCCCTTCGAAATCAAATTCTGCCGCCTTATGGGTCTCAGTGCGCAAGGCATGGTTCATGCCTGGTATCCCACATTTGTAGGGCTCTTGGGGGTTTGTCTGAGCCATTGTTGCCTAAGGCAAGTCTACAGGCTCCATTAGAGAGCGGCTCTGTCATGGAATTGTGATCTTAACACGGGTATGTGGTGGATACCAATTACTCACAGCTCCCTGCACCTACTGGCAGGCCCCTTTGGGGGTGGAGGGTGACTTATAGGGTCAGTGGATGTTCACACCACCATTCCTTAACTCTACAGGCCTGCCCTCATCGGACCTGATCTACAGGGCCCAGGTTGGGAAAGGTATGGCCTGGAGACCCACTGTGAGAGGGAACAATGCCCCTTCAATGCCTGACCCCACTCAGATGGTCCCATTGGTCCACACATTCTGAGACAAAGCCTCAGATGCTTCTCAAAGTCAACGCATACTGTCAACTTTGCAAGGACTGTCAGATCTCAACTTCGAAAGTCTTTTGAGCAAGGCTTGCAGCAGCAAGAGTGCTGAAGTGGGATACCTGGACTCCCTGGAGTGACCTTGACAAAAGCCTGCCCTCATCGGAGCTTGACAAAAACCTTCCCCCTCTATGCCTCAGTGACCCATCCTCCAAGCACCATGACAAGGCCCAATTTCAGAACCTGAAGCAGCTCAGGTCTGTCCCTGACTGATACATAAAGATGGCCACTAGAAATTCAAGCTGAGCTCCCTTCCTCCTAGAAAGCAGAGAAGCCACTTCCTGAGAAGGAACTCGACTGGAGGTGAGAAATGAGAGAGTTTGCAGACCTCACCTGCATAGGAGGCAGCTCCCACCAGAGGAACGTCGGGCCCTTGAAAGCAGAGACCCTAAAACTTGGAGCCCAAAATAAAGGGGCCAATAAAACAAATCCATTAATTCCCATCATACACTCCAAAAACAACAGAACTGACCCCAGCCCTCTGGGTCCCACTTCCCCTCCACCTGAGAAAGGAACCACGTCCTCTGCGCAGACCTCTCTCTCCAGTGGCTGCACCCAGGTCCTAAGGTGTGCCAGCCTGAGACGCGCTAATCACTGCTCCCCACAGGTGAGGCCCTGAGGATGGGCAGGGGTGACTCTGCCTGCTATTATGGCTCTTGGGTGGAGGGAGTATCTCTGTGGCTAAGAGACCGGCAGTGACTGACCCCGGGTCACCCGAAGCTAGTGCAAGGCTCAGAACGCCCAAGTCTGGCGGAGAGGGAAAGGATAAGGCTTAAAGCCTGGGTCTAAAGGAATTGGATCAGGATAAGCCAGGCGGCCTCTCACCGCGGATTTCACCCTGCGCTACCTCGCCAGCCCGCCCCTCGCCACCCCTCCCACAGAGCAGCCCGCGGGGCCTCCAGTCAGACCCTCCGGAGGGTGGCCACCGTTCCCGCTGAGCCCCCACGGATTCGTAGCACGGCGGAGACCAAGGCTGCCATCTAGCGGGCGCCGGAGGCTGGCGCGGACGGTGACCGGAGCTGGACCAGGATGCAGAGGGCTCCCAGGACTGCGGGTCTGGAGACCAAGCACTGGCGTGCACACTTCAGCACGAGTTCTGCGACCTTGGACAAGTTCCTGACCCGCTTTGAATCAAACCTCCTTTCCCCGTGGACGAGACGACTTCTCCGCTAAGGGTCGTCGCGAACCGCGAGACCCGGGGAGTGATGCACCCTCCTTCCTCGAGGCCACACACTCGCTCCGCGCGTCCGCTCCACACCCCGCTGTTTTCCAACCGAGTCTTGAGCTAACCCGGTCCCCTAAAGACAGGAGAAGAAGGAGGCACTGCAGAAAGCCAGCAAAGCAGACATCCGCACTGAACAACAGGATCCTTTTCTAGGAATTGTAAATCCAGAATTGTAAATAAAATGCTAATGATTTATTCGTGCTCAGACTCCGGGGGCTGAGTCTCAGCTTTTGAAGACAATTCCTAGCCAGGCTTTCCAGGAAGACGGGCCTCCCCGCTGCGCCTTCCATGGCTCCTAGGGGACTTACAGGCCTCGGTTCTGGGGGGAGCTCTGAACTGTCCTTCAGAGACCTGGATGGGGTCAGAGGTCTTTTTCCTTCAAACAACTGAGTCAGACCCGTCAGCAGGCACCCATCATCATTCAGTCAACAAATATTTACCCATCACCAAGTACCTACTAAGCCTTTAGCTGAATACTGGCAATCAAAACAGATGTGGGATTCACATCTGGTGGGGAAGACTGACTCAATGAGCAGTCCAACAAATAAATACATGCAAATTACACTGAATGTCTCAAAAAAAATTGAAAAGTACAGTATAGATTTTTAACTTCCAAGATGGATTCCATGAAAGTTCTGGGAATCTCCAGGGGCCCTGGGGAGAAAACGGGAGGAGAGAGTTGCAATAAACCTTGATTGTCCTAAGTATTTTAAGGTACTTCTTAAAGGATGGGCTTTTAAAAAAAATTAAAAACTTAAAAATAACCTAAGCTATATTCATGTGCATCTTTAGCTGCCATGGTAACTGTCCTTATGTCTGACTTGGCTGGGTAAGGTGACGGTCACTGAGTACTGGCAGGTGGAGAACACAAATAGCCCATCAGACTGCTGTACAGCCAACCCAACACACCAAAACAGCAGAAATGGCCTCACTTTCAGCTTCCTCTCCCGACTAAGCAGGAGGCGCACAGACCCTGGTTCAGAGCCGCCTTGAGAAGCTTCAGTGGCCACAAAGCCTACACCTCAGAGCAGGAGACCTGAAACAGCCCACCCAGCTCTCCAGCAGCTCCCTGCAAAAGCACATTGCAGGCTTTGTTTGTTTTTAATAAAAGCTTCTCTTCCCCACATTCCCTTTTATGTAATTTCTTAAGAAGTGGTGAGTCTCTGGTTAACACTGACCTTTCTAGGTCCTTTTGAATGTAAGACACAAATGTACTAAGGATGATCAGGAGTCCTGCCTCCACTACTAAGCTGATTTTTTGCATGGGGGGGGGCCTCCATCAGCCCACCAAGGAAATACTTCCTCAATCACTGGTCACTGAAAAGTGTATTGTTGAGGAAATTCAGGCATCCTATGGAGGGTTGTACTGAATAACTTTTATTATCTCCTCCTATGGACGGACTCTTTACTGGGCCTTGGGGATATAAGACAGATAAAACAGCTCCTGCCCCCATGGTGCTCACAGTCTAGGTCTGGTGCCTCGTTGGCAAAGCAAGGAATTCTGAGATTCCCTTCCTGTGCCAGCTGCATGGAGAGCTGGACCTCAGCACAACCTTGTTTCCCTTAATGTATGTTTTGAGGGAATTCACGAAACAATCAGGTCCCTAAAGTTAAATACAAAGAAGTTGGGATTTGGCCAGGGCAGCCAGAACCAAAGTCCAAAACACAACCTCTTTGAGGAACCCTTGTTCCAACACCCACCCCTTAGGCTGAGCTGCATTTTATTTCAGCTCATTTAGGATCACACTTTATTTCATGAGGCAGGGTTCTAATATGTATCTTTAAGGTAATTTTCATGTTAAAAAAAAATACTAGCAATGAAAATGAGTGAAAGTCTGCTACAGGCAAAAACATGGATGAATCTCGCAATCAAAGAAACAAGGCACAAAAGAGCACATACATACAGGATGGTTCCATGTATACAAAGTTTCAAAGCAGGCAGCAATAAGCTATTCTGGTGGGGAAATTATGAAGAAAGACAAGGAAATGGTTATCACAGAAGTCAACATAGGAGTTACTTCTTGGAAGGAGGGGTTAGGATAAGGGGGGCACAAAGTGGACTTTTTGGGAGCTGGTAATATTCCATTTCTTGACCCAGGTAGTGGTTGCAAAGATATTTGCTTTATAATTTACTCATCAGATTGTATCTGTGTCCTATGCACTTTTCTAAACATGGTAGCTCACAATAAAAATCACATTCAAGGAAAAGGAAGAAAAGGAAAATGCAGCCTACTTTTTATGACTTTTGAAACTGAATTCTTCAGTTTGGGTGCGTATACCCTGCCTGAATTCTCTATAACTGCTTGTATCAACACTGATTCTCTCATGCGGCTGCAACAGCGTCCAGTTCTGACTCAGCTTTATAGATACAGGGAAGGTGAAGAGCTTGGGCTGGGAGACTTAAATTCCAGTTCTGCAGCGTTACTAATTCATTGTATGACCTTGGGCAAAACCCTTCCCTCTCTGGGCCTCAGTTTTCTCTACTGCACAAGAAGGAGGTTAGAGGAGATGATTCCCCAGGCCTGTAGTTATGTGACAGGTGCCTTGTATGTGTATATTGGGTGAAGTTTTCTCTGTTCTAGAAACTCCTTTCCATCTCCCACAGGACTGACCCTGGGAGCCCAGCAAATCCTGCCATGATGTCACACTGCAGAGGACGTGAACATTCCAAAAGCAAGGCCATCAAACACCCAAGGTAGCTGTCTGAAACTGCCACAAAGGCTGTTCCTAGGGGGAGAGCACCCCACATCTCCACTCCCCACGTCCCAGAATCCACACAGAGAATCAGAGCTCCGTCAGTTCTCAGATTCCTCCCTTTTGCCGAGGCAAGAACTGTCTTTGGACCTGGTGTCCCTTGGGGACGTGAACACTGCTAAAATCCCATTGATTAATCGTGTCCCACCCTTGGATCAATGGCTGGCATTAGGCGAGCTTAGCGCAGTTTTATTAGTCTGGCTGCCCTCTTGCAGATGTTATAGATGAAGAAATAAAATGAGGAGGAGAGGGAAAAAGGACAAAATCATTAGTCTGAAAGGAGCAAAAGAGCATCTTTTCTATTTTGTATTCAGATTTAGAGCTGTGCTGGGAGCACACACAACAATCCATTTTTATGCTGTTTCCAGAAGTTCAGCTCAGCCTCCTGATTTCCCATTTTGCCTGATATCTAAGTTCCCAGGAGCATTTGGTGGATAGCAACCGACAGCCCAGCCTCTGAAACCATTTTCCAGGGCCCCAAAAACACCTGAGGTCCATTCATTCATTCATCCATTTCTCACGAGGGCTTTTGCGTGATATAGAGAAACAGGCCTAACTATTCACCAGATAATCCATCTTAAAAGTGTCACATTTGCTCTGAAGGGACTGCCCCTTCCTCAGGACTTGAAGAGAAACCTGCTACATACACACAGTCCCCACCTTTCCAAAGCTTTGGTTCCAATGGAGGAATCCTGTGGCCTCTTCTAGCTGAAGCTCTCCAGAGAAGCGCTTTGAATTAAGACCAGAAATGCTTTTAAAAGACTTTGGTCCCTGGCCTTCTAATGATGACCTCTTCCTTAATTTTGTGATGGCTTCATCTGCCTCCTTCAATCATCTAGGTAGCTATAAAAAGCTAAACACCTCCTACTAACCCCATTAGGATGAAAGTGGAGGATTTTACTATTCATTTTTAATAGGAAGAAGCTCAAACTCCCCCAGGAAGTGTAAAAGGTAGGGTTTTGATGTATCTAATATGGAGAGGTTGCAACAAAGCGGAACCCCCCTAAACCCCCAGAGTGGGAAAGCCTTGTCGAAAGACAAACTGGAAAGACTGGGGAGACCAGCCCCTGCACAAAAGTGAACGATCTCAGGCAGCCCGGACCGACTCAAGGCGCCTGTGCTCCAAGGCGCCGACTGATTTCAGAACCTGCTTGGGAATCCAGGAAAAACTCAAATCCCCTAGAATATCGTCTCCTGATAATTGTCTGTTAAACATTTGCAACTCACACACGAAGGTAACTAAATGGAATGGCTCCCTCCAGGACTGTGCCATTCATAACAGTAATAAAGCCCCTGCCACAGATAGCAGCATTATCCAAACGCCATCAACATCAATATTCGTATCAAATGCCATCTGGCAAAGGAGCCTGCAAACCTACGCCCCTCCTACTCTGGGACTTCACAGCCTGGTAGGGAGAGGAGAGCCACAGCCTGGCCTCCTCAGCCTAATACTTAGGGCAGGAGAGGCCAGGCCAGCAGGCTGGGCCCAGGAGGGTAGGAAGGTACACAGGGAAATGGACAGGGAGGGCGAAAAACATCCACGTCTAATTTATTCACTGTCACTGACTTTTCTTCAAGTCTTAATTATGAAGATGCAACTAACTGCTCCTTCACATTGTCATAATAGGAAACTGATTGAGTATTTATATAAACCTCAAAGGAATCATTGTTTTGAAGAGAAACAGAACTTAACCTCCCGCCAGTCCTCAGGGCTGCGTTGCCGACAGCATCACACACAGAACCCTATACTTAAGTTGAGAGAGCTTTCTGTGGAGAGTAATTACGTGACCCTAGAGCACCAGTTCTTCCTGGAGAGAGAGGCTGGGTGCTTGGGGCACAGCTCAGCTCCTCCTCTGTGCTGGATCCTGCTTCCCCAGCCACTCCATCGATGTCACCCTGGGAGCCTTCTGAGAACCGGAGGTTACACAGCCATGAGGCTCAACATCCCTGAGCTTAAGTGTGTGAAAAGGAAGAAGGAAGGAGCCTTGTAGGTCTGGGCTTGACAAAGTGATGTGTGGCGCAGGCAGAAAGAAATACAGGAGCAGGCTTCAAGGACATCCTAAAAAACCAGGCCGGACCTCATCTTTTCCTCTCCATTTTAGCTGTTATGATTATAAATATTGATAAATGAATAAATGAATACCTGCTGCATAGGAGTATGGTGAGATTTGAATCAAGTCGTAGTAATGATGATGATAATATAATAATAATAAGCGCTACCACTTACTGAGTTTAAATATGTGCCACGTACAAGGCTGAGTGCTTCACATCTTTTCTCATTTAATCCTCACCACAGCCATGTGAGCTTTAAAAGTATTGATCTGCATTTTATACAAGATGAGACGGAGGCTCAGAGAAGTTAGGTAAGCTACCTAAGCTTATCCAAGCTAAGTAAACTAGTAAGTGGGAAAGCTGGAGTTTGAGCCCAAATCTTCCCAACTCTAGTGCCCAAGCTCTTGACCACCTTTCTGTCCTGCTCCCAAAAGCATTTTGTAAGCTCTGATATACTGAGCACAAGATTTTGAATTAGAAGGCCAGGGTTCTCATCCTGGCTCCACTGCTTCCTGGCTGTGTGAGCTTGGGTGAGTCACTTTGCTTCTCTGGGCCTCAGTGTAGCTGTCTGCCTCACAAGGTGGCAGTGAGGAGATGAAGGTGGAGACTGACCTCTCTTCCCAACGGGTAAAGCACTGCACAGATGAGAAGAACAGGAGTTCCGCTGCTAGGAACAGCATGGACCAGCAGTAAACAGCTGGGAAGCAGCAGCAGCCAGTGCAAAGAGGAGCAGCTTTAGGGAAACACCAGGGAAAAAGTCTCTGTTTGAGCCGAGCGTCTGGGGCAGCCAAAAAGCAGAACGACCATTTCCAGCCACTGTGGGCTCTCTAGAGAGCAACGAAGGGCCGGGGAGCGGCTGCTTGGACTACAGGCTAAGGATAGTCCTTTGGCCCCACACAAGCAGGAACCTGGACAATGGCGTAGCATCTGGACAAGCAGCTGTAGCATCTTTCATACTGAGACGCGACTGGCTGGTAAGAACTTCTCTGACTTGTACTGTCTTGATGAAAGTGAAGAAGATGGTATAAGGCAGGAAACCCTTCTCTACTTTAAATCTTTTCAGGAAAGATACAGGACTCAATCAATTCAAAAAACGAAACAAAGAGAAGTGAGTTCCCAGCATTGGAAACGACCATGCACAGCCCACCAGGGATGCCCCAGGAACGAGTTTCTACATTGAGAAGGAGGTCTTCACACCTAGACCTTCAGTTCCCTTACAGTTCTTTGTAATCACCCGGCACAAAGTCTTCTTACAAGAGGCAGGGACGGACTTGAAAGGGGACGCAGCGATGTTCTGGGAGAATCTAAGTCGTTAACTCCAGCGCAGTACTGTTCACACACCATGTGTTCCCTATGATAAAGTCCAATCATTCCACACCCCCTCTCACTCCCTGTATGCCTCTTGGGGCTGGTGTGGTGGACACTTGCCGAGAGCTGGAATGGGGTAGGTTTGGAGGCCAGGACTGAGCTGGGATTCCCTGGCCTGGGAAAGCAGAAGACAGCACTGCTACAGGGGAGCCAAGGCAGAATGCAGCTCAATCCAGAGCAAGGAGACAAGTCCTGCAAGGCAGGTCAGGATCCAATGGGAAATCTGCAAACTGCAGCAAATGCCAGCCAGCATTTAGAAGTCGCCTTTCTGACCAATGAGGACATGACTCATGGCTTGATCAGCCCTGGTCATAAAAGACCTGGGTAGGGTGGGTTCTTGGAGTGAATAGGAGCAGCCCCTGCCACCAAGTACCCAGATGCCAACACCC
This sequence comes from Rhinolophus sinicus, assembly GCF_057876585.1. Classification (NCBI taxonomy): domain Eukaryota; kingdom Metazoa; phylum Chordata; class Mammalia; order Chiroptera; family Rhinolophidae; genus Rhinolophus; species Rhinolophus sinicus. The sequence continues at coordinate 27,106,979 of NC_142514.1, forward strand.
TGCCCTCGACCGCCCGCAGTACCCTCTGAAAACCTTGGGCATATGTTCTCTCACGCCAGCCTACTAATAGCACAACCGAGGGAACTTTTTCTACTTCTCCCTAATACATTCAGGCGGAAGAATCATTAATACTTCACAAGGAATGAAAAATCAAAAGAGGAAGACAATTTTTTACTGTATTTTTTAAACATTTGAGTAAGAAAAGTCAGATGTCAAAAAAAAAAATCCCCATTTACATCTTTTAAAATATGAGCAATTAATATTTTCCATGGAGGTTCATGCTCCCTCTCTTCATTCTGTTTGCAGGGTATTGTTAAGCCATGCTTTGTAATTTGTTGCATGTTTAAATATTCCGTCTGTATTTCATTTGGCTACACATTTAATTCAGCCAACATGTTCATTTTAAGATCAATACTGTCATAACTATGTTGAAAAATTAAATTATTGTAACTTTATTTACATTTCTTAAAAGTACTGTGAAAATTATTCTTAACCAGGACCTAATCAATGTTAGAGTCTAAAAATATGCCACTCTGCATGAAGCTATAAAAAGATTAATGTACATTTTTTTACAAGAAATTAGTAGCTTAATGAAGTGGATAAAAACGCTGTCACAATTTTTATTGGATCTAAATTGCATAGTAGTGGAGGTACAGTAAGTGCCTTCTACATAATGACATAATGAGTCATGACTGGTGCTGGAAGGCTAATTTGCCCTTAACTGACACAAAACCAGGGAATTAACATCCCAGTCGCTCTACGCCAATAGCAGATGCATTATTTCATTGCACAGCAGGGTTTTTAACTAAACTCTTAACTGTAGAAATATTGATCTATTCTTCTGTGAAATGATGAAATTGGAATTTTTTAAAAGGACGTCTTAAATTATGGCTGCGGCAGTGACATTTGCTTTCACAGTACCGTGCCTGCCGACAGAGCAGATGCAACAAGAGAAGTTTGGTGAGGCTCATACCTGTTTGAGAGTCTTTACTCAGAGGAGAGGGGAAGGTGGATTCTGTGTGAGAGCAAATGCTGGCATTTGAGAAAATGACAGACTGTCTGTAGGTGCCCAAGTTCCGGAGTGAATGTTCTTGAATATGTCCTAGCCCATAATTTGGTTTATTTTGAAGATTATGTAGTGCCTGCAGGTTGTTTGAGGATAAAACATCACCAAAACAGTGAGATTCAACTTAAGTCTGAAATAAAAATTTAGTGGTAAAGGGGAGAATGGGTAATAGTTGAAGGAGCTAGAGACCCTTATAAGAGACAAGTATAAAGTTAGAGACATTGTACTGTCCTAGTTTCCATCTTGTCATTAATTCATTCATTTATTCATCCTATATTTATTGGACACCTACCAAGTATCAGAGATGGATAAATACAGTCACCCTATGGTGGCTAACTATTGCTGCTGTCAAATAGTGCAATGCAACATATTTGTTTAACCAAGTGGATCAAAATTCATCTTTCTGTGAAATTTTCACAAGAAATCTGATACTAACTACAGATACTTTGAGCTACCACAACCCAGGAATTTAGAAGAAAAAAGAACTGTATACTAACAAATACACATCTGACACCTCTTGTGTGTCTCTGACATATCAAAAAAAAAAAAAAAGAAAGAAAGAAAGAAGTGGCAAAATCAGAATTCTTTGTGCTTGAGGAGCTGGGAGACCAAACCTATTTAACTCAGTTCAACAAGCCTATATATTATGTCACATGACCTCAGCCTGGGCACATGAACTACCTAGATATAGTTAGATCAGCCTACAGGCCAGTGGTTCTCAACAACACTACCCCGGACATTAAGTCGCATGGGGACAGCCTTATTGCATTGGCTTGGGATGGACCTGGTATCGCTATTATTTAAAATCACCCCAGGTGGTTCCAGAGTGCAGCTAGGATTGAGAACCACTGCTGTAAATGCATACAACATAACAACAATAGGAACTGCACAGACATGCTCCAAGAGTTAGAGGACTTGACGATCAGACTCTGACCAGGAGTTGAAAGGAGGAGAATGACAGATGGGCCAGGTGAGGTGCACAAAAAAGGGGCAGTTTGACACATAATGAAACTGCAGACAATCAACTCGGTTCCCTTACTCTGCGTCTAGGAGCGCGCTCTTCTGCATGTTAAAAACCAATAAACATCTCCTCCTCACCTTCCCTTTAATTTTTATAGGATTCTTTAAAATGCATATATGTTGTAATGCAGGGACTCAGCTCCCACTCCCCGCACAAGAACGCAGGACATGGTGAGGCCAAAAAGGAACAACAACGGAGCCATAGATAGGGGAGTCATACCACTATATTCTCCATGGCGGCTGGTAGAGACACAGGAAGTAGGATCAACACAATCCACAAACCGCTTGCTTAACCGCACTTGCTAGCGTAGCTACAGCATTTATATTCGTGGCTAATGGCTAACTGGTTACAGCTGATGGCCAACTAGTTATAGCTTATGGCTATCTGATCACAGCTGATGGCCATCTACTTACCTGAGCCAGCACCTTTCCACGTGAGGCCGAGAGCCTGGAAACTGCTCTCTGGGGCTCTGTCCCTACATATATATGTATACCTTGTTTCCCCGAAAATAAGACCTAGCCAGACAATTAGCTCTGATGCCTCTTTTGGAGCAATATTAACATAAAACCCAATCTTATATTGTATTATATAAAATCAGGTCTTATATTATATAAGACCCCGTCTTATAGTAAAATAAGACGGGGTCTTATATTGATTTTTGCTCCAAAAGATGCATTAGAGCTGACTGTCCAGCTAGGTCTTATTTTCGGGGAAACACAGTATTGTTAATTATAAAAAAGATACACATTCACTGTAGAAAAATTGGAAATCACTGTTAAAAAGGTATTTTTAAAAAGTAAGAGACTTTTCAAATTTGTTATTTTAAAGAGGTACAAGAATCAATTCGTTTAAAAACATCCTAAAATTGATTGCTAAAGCATGTATGAAAGATTCTTGTATTCTCATCAACATGGAGCATCATCCTTTGAAGAAAATACTCATTTTATAAAGAGAAAGGGAAACCCATTGTTATTTTAATTTGCATTTCTTCTATTACTTATGAAGTTTTATGGACTTTCATGTTTTTGGCCCCTTCTACTTTGCGTGTGATTGTCACACACTGGTATCTTCTCATTTTATTTTGGAATGTGTTTCTTACTGATTTGTAAAACTGTACGAAGAATATTAACTTTTTCTACTACACATTAGCAAACGTTTTTCCTAGTTTCTCCTGTTTTGTGTATAGTACATTTTGACATAGAGAAGCTTTTCATTTTTATGTTTAAAAAAGGACAATAAATAGAACTCTTTGTTAAATTGCCTCTAATATCTTTCATATCTCTCCTTCCTACCCGCTTTGTGTGTTGACAAGCTCCTGGGACTTGGAGGCAGAAGATGGACACTCCTTAACAGGTGTGTGATTTAGGGCATGCCACTCCGCTTCTTGGAGCCTTCGTTTTCCTCCATTTGCATCCTAACTTTTGTCAGAATGAAATTCAGTCACCACTGTAATGGCAAGAACTTGGCTACCTTATTCACAGAGACCTGTACCTAGTAGGTACTCAATAAATATTTGTTGAATGAATGAATGAAGGAAGGAAGGAAGGAATAAGCATGTGGCTTGGATTCTAGCCCAGAGAAGGTAAGCAGTGGATTTTGGTCACCCAAGGGATTCAGCATGTCTGTTCCTAAGATGTCTTTCATGGATCAAAGATTGTATCTCCCAGTCCTGCTGCTTACATTTTCCCCATTATTTCCCAGCACAGCAAAGTATGTACTGGGTGTGCAGTGTGAGGCGGGGCCTGTTCTGAGCACAGACTCTGCCTAGGCCTCATGATGGCCCTTGCAGGATTTCATTACACACAAAGAATAATTAAGAGGAGATGAGATGGACCAGAATGTAGTCCATGAGTCTTACTGAGAAGTGAGATCAAGAAGAGGAAAGCAGGAGCAGGGAGGGCTTGTTAGAGGAGGGAGCAGCGAGGGAGTTAAAGGATGGGGACACTTTGGACGCACAGAAAAGAGGAAGCTGGCTGGCCAGATGGTAAGCCATGCTCTAGGTTTACTTTTATTCCTAAGACTATTGGCCTAATGTGCTACTTGATCACAAGACAAGCGCGTTTTATATTCATGATTTCCCTCACCCAGACTATTTTACTTGCTCATTGACACTTGTACCATATGCTAATGTATTGGTTTCGATAAAAAGCTCTCTTTTCAGTTTTTACATATACAAGAGGGGAGAATGGGAACCCCCAGGAAAGAATGTGAAATCCAGAACATCCAGCTGAGTCAAGCTTTTTCAATTCTGTTCTAAATATGCCTCCTAAGAGGTTTGTGTTCAGATTCACAACTGTTCCTTCACCTTTTTGAGTGCAGACCCCTGGGAAAATAGAGAGAAAAGCCAGGTTCGCCTGTCCAATTGGTAATTTTGCACACAAATTCAAGAGCTCTCAGAAGCCCTGTAACCCACCCATTGACTCCTATGGTCATACAGTGAACCCCTTGCATTAGAAGTTTGCCCTGAAGAGCAGCCAGCAAACCCCAGAGTTCAAATTCTGTGATCATTATACTCTCCTTGGCCTGAAAAACATTATTTTAGCATTAAGCAACTGGCCACAAAAACTGGACCTTTCTGGTTCACTTCTTTCCAGAAGTTATTTCCTGTCTCTGTCCCTACCTGCTTAAACTTCTAGCCAAGAATCATGACCCACATTACGCATAGGTGTGTAAGTTAGGATAAAACCAGCTGTTATAACAAATAAAGCCCATAATCTCAAAGACATCAGAGACACTTGCGCACTGCTTATGTAACAGTCCAGTGCGAGTGTTTCTACTCAGCAGTTGAGCCTCCACCAAAGTGATCGAGGAAGCCAGGTTCCTTCCATGTCAACACCCTGCATTTGTAATAGTGTTGCTGTGTTCACCGACAGCAACCTGGTAGAGGGGGAAAGGATCATGCAGGGAAGATCATATATGACAGGGTTTTACGGGCTAGGCCTGGAACTGGTATACCTCACTTCCACTCATGCTCTACTGGCCAAAACTCAATCATATAACCTTCCCTAATTGCAAGGGAAGCTGGAAATGTTATCCCTGTGCCTGAGAGGAAGAGAAAACTTGTCTGGTGAACAGGACTTCTGCCTCTGCCACAATGGGTGTCTATAGCTACTCACAAAGAGCTCTGGAGCAAGCTGTTCAGAGTCCCAGTCCCCAGGTAGCCATTATCCTTCCTCCTTCTGTAGATGCAGCCTCTAAGGAGCTCTGCTAGTACCAAGAAGACAGACCTTTGCTCTGGCATAAGACAGATGGGACTTCAAGTGCAAGATCTGCCAATAATTAGCAATATGTCCTTGAAGGTTCCTTAGCCTCTCTGTGCCTCAGCTTTCTCATCTGTAAAATGGACCACAACAATAGCTCCAATCTCATGACACTGAATGGATTGTATGAGAAGGCACACAATCCTTCTCATACAATTAATAAAGCTCTTAGTACAATGGCTGGGAAGTTGTAAGCACTCAAGTATCATAACATTAATAATACTAATAATTATTATAACAAAAATAGTACTATTATTATTATAGGCTAGTCCAGATTTTGGAAATGAAGAGAATCTAAGAGACAAGCTGAGGCTCCTGTAAGAATTGAGATAAAATGTGGTAAGAATCTGGCCTGGGTTAAAATAAAAAAGAATACCAGTTAAACAACTACTTCTATAACCATTGTCTTGGATCTGAAAGGAATTGAGAATAATTTAGGGATTTAATAATACATTGGAAGAGGAGAGTCAAGGGTCTATAGAAGTATAGTGGCCCAGATCTCCAGGTTGAAGGTCTTTCAAACTCACCAATACTCCTAGGCAAAAATCAAGGTTTCTTATTTATTCTCATCCTTCAGGTCTCGGTGCTGCACTGCATTTCACGTATCACAGTCTACCTGGTTTTCTTCTCACTGCAAGGATCATTCTGACTTCTTTCCCAGCTATCCTCCTTCACTGATTGACATGGCCTTCAACAAATTCTGCCCCCACCGTCTCAGTGTGCTAGTTCAGTCTTCAGCTCAGCCTTTTCCCCCTCCATCCAGCCTCGTCACTCTCGTTGTCCAGAGAGCATTTCCACTGAGACCCACTGACCCCTGACACCTACGTGAGTTCCTTTTTGCCAAATAGCCTGCCTTTCTCAATTATCCCATTTCCACCAATAGACTGCCACAAGGGTCATGTAGTGAGGAAACAGAGCCCAAAGAACCTTCAGTCTTAGACATCTAATCAAGAAGAGCTACCATGCATGCAGCAAAAAGGCATCCTCCAAGCAAGCAAATGGAAAACAGCTCTATTTCCAAAGTCAAGACAGATATTAGAGAAATGGTCAGTAGGGCTATAAGCCTACTTCTCAGTTCATTTCCCAAAGCTGTAAAGCCAATGCCTTTTCTGGGACAAAGCCCCAGTACAGAGAGTTCCAGCATTGCTTTTCAGAGTAAGTCCAGTCTTCAAATAAATTAACATTCCCTTCTCAACTGACTCATTACCTGGAACACGAAGTTTGCAAGCCTATTTGAATAGACAGGAGGACATGGAAATAAAAAAGGAATATTTACAATTTACCAAAATGAGTGTACCAGCACCTCTCTTCTTAAAACCAGCAAAAAGAACACTATAGAAGATTAATATTCCTTCTTTATAATCCAAGCTTCTGTTCTGAAGGTTATGTTGCATTAAACCAAGTTAATCGTCCGCCCAATGTCTTCTGATATTTAATCACCTTAGGTGCTCAAAAGATGCTTTTTAAAGTGTAAGGATCTTAAAGGGGAAGTTGCCACACTTTAGGGCAACTCATGGGTAATAGCAGGCACTTTGAAGTTGGGGGAGGGGAAAACTAATTTCCTTCCACTCAATTCCTCATTATAACTGTCCTTTTACAATTTTCTCAATTATATTTTAAACAGTTCTAAAAATGCACTGATGCATCTAATTCTTTTTTTTTTTTTTAACTTTTATTTAAGTGTGTTTTTCCAGAACCCATCAGCTCCAAGTCAAGTAGTTGTTTCAATCTAGTTGTGGAGGGCACAGCTCACACTGACCCATGTGGGGATCGAACTGGCAACACTGGTGTTACAAGCATCGTGCTCTAACCAACTGAGCTAACCGGCCGCCCCTATCTAATCCTTTTTACACTACAATTTGTCTTTGCAAAACAAAGTCACAGTTGGGAATTGGGGAGATGATATGGCACTACAAGAAAAACAGTGCCCATGGAAGAAGGATAATGGGCTGCAGCCTTTTCCCTGGCAGTATTGTAACTCTCAAGTGTGACATGATTACAACAAACCTTATCTGAGGCAAAGGGAAGTGATGAAAGCAGATATTTTAATTCAAATATATGGCATTTCCTTACATGGGAGCACTGAAGAGAACATACATCTACAACAGATGCTTAGGGAGCAAATAGTTCTGCCTGCTACAGGAATGTGGATAGAGTGGTCTTCTTAAGGTCCCCTTGGAAACCATAATCGATGACGCAAACGATGTTATGACCGCCCAAAGCTTGTTGGATAAACAAGCTTTATCCAACCCCTTGTTAAAAAGCTGACAACATACCAAAAGGGAAAATCGCAAATTGCCCCCCTTCCAATATAGTCTCAAATCAGTCCTGATTTGTCAAGGGAAATAATATCAGCAATTCTTTGCATCTCTATGTTCGGTGTACACTTGGGTGATAAGGGCGTTTTAAACTTCGGTTAACAGAGCAAATGCGCGGGAGCCTGAAAGCTAGAAACCGCGTTAAATAATACAACACCGCCACCTAGAGGTCAAACATTAAGGAACTGGACACTACAGCCAAACCGGGTGAAAAGCTAGACAAGCTACTGCCCAGACCAGAAAGGCACCCCTTCCTTCACATCAAAGCTGCAATGCGAGACGATTTAAGTGAGCCCGGGTTTTCTTCAACATACGGGATATTGAGGAAATGCCAGAGTAGCAAAATATGCCTCCCCCATCACTACCTACAAGGACTGGTGCTGAGCAAGTGATTGGAGCAGAGAACAGACCCCACCCACCCGCCATGGAAGGTACTGGGGAGGAGAGTGGAGGTGGGAAAAGGAAGGAGTGATCAGACGGCTTTCACGGATATGGCCGTTAAGCTGAGCTAGTAGGATAATAGAATTTCTACAGGCCAAGGGAAGTGGACTCCAGGCTGCAGGATCAGCATGAGCTATTAAGTTCTATTGTGAAAACACACAAGCTTTACTCTTTCAACTAGTTCACTGAAGGTTATAAAGACACGTGGAAAATGAAATAAAAACTGTGCTTCCAATCCTACTGAAAACGTTTCAGTCAAGTGTCCTTCAGTGTATTATATGTTTCTTGAATAGACATTTCATAAAGGGTCAAATATACTTAGGAACATGGGCTATAAACCAAGGTAAAGAGACATCTCTATTGCAGGTCTTCTCAGAACCTTTAATATTTTACTGTATACTATGTAGTAAATCTCCAAGAAGAGAATACAGGATGCTATTTCCAAAAGGTAACTATCGACTTCGTTTTCTGCAACACATCCCATGAGCAAATCCTCCCTCCTCCCTACTAGGGAAGTAAAGTCAAGTGGCAGTTTAAAGATGCAGGTTCTAGAATCGAACTATGGATTCTGATTCTAACTTCACCATTCACAACTGAGCCTATGAGTTTCCCCATCTGCAAAATAGGAACATATACCTACCTCACAAGGTATTGTGAAGATTACATGAATACATATAAACCACCTAAAATAATTGCTAGTGGTTGCTATCCATACTTCATGCCCTTCCTGGATGTTCTACAATCTCCCAACTCTGTAGGAGCAGTTCAGGGAAGATACTATTAACGGAAACACACTACAGCTATGCCCAACGGCTTGCTGCCTACATTCCCTTGTAAAGACTATGTTCCTTCAGAGGTCTCTGGGGGAAAATGGATGCTTAAAGTTGCATTACTAGCTTAGATGGAAAACAACGATATTCACTAATAATCTCCTTGGGATATAATTGGAAGCACTTTCAGCATTTGCAAAACAAAACAGGACAAATAGAAAACCCTAACAGAGTCCGCAAATCACACACATTGCTTTCCCCACCTCCAAAGCTTGTAACTATTGGAATTTTCTTTAAAATCGCTTGTTTTTCTATAAACACAGACCTTACAATGTAGAAGGTAAACTAATGCAACTCACAAATACCTTCAGTATTCTATATTGGGAAATCGTTATATCTGTCTGTGTGTGTATAAATGTGTATACATAAATGTGTGAATGGGAGAGGTAGTGGTGTGTAAAACAGCTAAAACATCTTGATGCAAAAGATTTCAAAGGTTTTGTTTCACCATCTGTCCCAGCTCTCTGAGGTAGCCTTGTATAAACACCCATCGGGATGCAGAACGTATCAGGAGGCAAACCCTCGTTAACAGTCTAGTATGATTCTTCCATTTCCCCTTTCCCTGAGTTGTCTCCTTTTCTCATTCACTTTATTTCTATTTCACGATTTTTCACCTTTTCTCCTTCATCACTCCCTGAATTTATAATTTTTCATAATAGTGGGGGGGGGAATAGTATTTCTTGGGTATCTACGTACCATGTTACGCTCATCCATTTAACCAATGGGAGCCTGAGGCTGAAAATGAAGGCAGGCAGCACTGGGCGATGTGCAACACTAACTAGATCTATGACGAGACTAGCCACCCTTGGTGTCCCCAGGACAGCACAGTTTACATCTGTTGTGCTGGGATCTCGTGAGGGCACCCCTTCCACGCTCAACACAACAGTATCCTGGTTTGGAGCTTTAGTTATATGGTCTCACACCATCTATAACCCTGGGCAAGGCTGTTTAGTCCTCTGGACTTTTGTTTTCCTAACTTGAAAAAGGATATAGCATTTGACACTATTTTTAAGATTTTGTTTTCAATGTTTCTGTGATTTCCATTTCAGTTTTAAAACTGAACTTCTAAAGTAGCCCCATCATGAAATTAAAGATCTTCCAAGATCTACCTCCCTCCCTTCTATAAATTAATGTATACTTTATTCCAATCAGTTTAGACCCAACCTAACTACATAAGCACCTATACATAAACATTGATTTAACTGACATTTAAGGGCCAATAAGTGGAAGAAATGAACAAGCTGGAAATCGGTACAAGTTTTTTATATGGTGTTCTACTAAATTCATCTCCTTAGCCTTCCTAGCTTGGATATAATGCATCATTATGCCAGGCCCTGGATATTCTCCATCATGAGTGAGATTTGTTAGTATGAGACACCACAACCAGAAAACATTTTCACCTGGGCTTAGACCTAAGCAGAAATGGGCCAGGAGAGATGTCTGGATATAAGGCATGAAATTCCTACATCAGGACAAAACTTGAAAGTCCTGAAACATAGCCACATTAACCATATGAGGCAGCAAAAGAAAAAAAAAACGATGATAACATGATAGTATGGGAAAACCCAATGTTCACCTCACCCTCTCATATCCTAGGCAAATAAAAAACTGTTTTTGGTGTAAATACATTTATTGATACCCATTTTATATAGTTCAATGAAATAATCTATAAATATAAAAGCATTTTTCTTTTGGATATCACCATGGTCCATGTAAATACTCAGCAGTCAAGAGTCATCTGCAAGAAGCACTCCAAGTCACACTGTTAGGTTTACAGACCTGAATATACACATTTCATTAAACAGTGGCACTTATGTACTCAAGTGGTCCAGTGGCTTTGGAATACATGACTACTGGGCATGTGGAGTAAAAATAATGTGTAAGTTTAAATCAATGGAAAGGGTATCAACCATCAACAAAAAGAAACAACTGAGAATTAATATCCTGGACAAAAGAAAGTACCACAGTTGACACTTGGTGTCAGAATACTGGAGATGAACTGAAGTATGTTTAATAACACATGTGTGGCGCCATGTGCTCTCTCCAAATCCCAGTGGACAGTCCACCAGTGCCTAAGAGTCATTCATGGTCAACAAGACATCAGTACTTAAAGAATCTAGATAGCTTAGAATAAAAGATATATAGCGGCTGGTATCAAGTTTAAAGAAAAATGAGTTAAGTATTTCAATGACATAATGAGTTCCTCCCCTAGGAGATTATAGGGAAAACAATTTTTTCAATTCCCTTTGCTATACTGACATGATCTTTTATCTTATTCAGGAGAAAGAACCCAGGTATCTGGTACCCAAAACACATGTGCAAAAATTTTCTTCTGCTTTAAAATTTTTTTCCTCAATACTTCAGGGGAACTAACACAGTAGCCACTGTTGACCCTTGCACTTGACCTGATGCAGCATAAAATTTTCTCATTTCTTCAGTAACAAATACAGGAATGTCCTTTGCTGCAGTCAGAGCATGAGTCTCTGAGTTAGCAAGCAAACACATTTAAAAGATCTTAAGTATGCAATGTCCAAAACTGAAATCTGAGAGGCAGTGTTAGAACTTAAGCAAGGCAGGATTTTTAGACACTACTCAAAATGAAAACATAAGTATATAAAAACTCAGTTCTTTCTATTATTTTCAACTGGTAAATGATAACAACATCCCCTGGTAAAGATAGGTTATCTCCAGGTCCAAAATGTCCCAACTACTTAAAGTAGGACCCCAAAAAGGAGAAATGCACACTTGAGTTCTGTGATATCTAGAATTCTTTTTTGCCTTTCTTTAAAAAAAAAAAGAAAAAGAAATAGTAGCTTCAGTTGTACACCACTGGTTGAAGGGGTTTTCATCCAAATGAGAACTTCTACCCATGGTCTTCAGTGGAACAGGCACCAGGTTCCCACAAGCGGCATCTCCCATGTCCTGTAGCATGTGGCATCTGACCCTGGAGTGAAGAGGAAGCAGGCACAGAGCCCCGACCGCTGGAATTCAGGTTAGATGGCCAGGCTAGATGGCATTTCGCGGCGTGCCATTGTGTGTCAATGCTTTCAGGCTGGGGGCACTGGTCTGGTGACCACAGCCCCTGTGAGAAGTCACGCCCACCTCAAAAACCTCATGAATAGCTTTCCGGAAACAATGGAAGTTGTAGTCTATTAAACCTGCAACAGAAAAAAAGATCAGGCCTCCAGAATGTCAACTGTGAAATTACCTACTAAGAAACATTTGGTGAAAGAAAGAAATAGTCGGTATGTATTTAAAAACAAACATCCAACTGAGGAATTCTCTACGCGGGAAACATGATAAAGCATACGCCCAAATTGTTAACACTGGTTACCTCTGGGGTCTGGGAGTAGACAGGTTAAACAAAACAATTAAGAAGGTAAATTTGCTAAGAAAATTTACAATGAAAGCAAGCAAAATACTTCATGAAATATCAAGCTTTTACTTTTACACATCTTTGGGGCAGCCAATGTAGAGCTGAAGGAAACATCTAGAATAATAGTTTGACAAACTGCTCAGCTGAGCCCTAGGGTTTGGCGGTACCAGAGAGAACCATCAGGCAGAACCTCAGGCAGCCTGTAACCCCTCTTCAAGGCAGTTCCTTCTTCATCTGTTTCATGAACTGGCTTCCAAATAAGATTTTGGTCAAACAAAACGTTCTCTTTTGTGACAGAAATGGCTAGTTGCTTACTAAACATTCATTTTCCCCCTTTTTCCTCAGAAACAGAACCCCAATTTTGGATGAGCACACAGGTGCTCCACTGAAACATTACATTTCCCAGCCCCCCTCGGAGTTATGTATAGCCACGTGACCAATTCTGGCCACTAAGATAAGTGGAAGCGTGTGGGACTCCAGTGAAGTCTCATTAAAAAGGAAGAGGATGCATGTATTCTTCCCTCACCCCTGTTCCTCCTTAATGTCTGGAATATGGATAAAATGGCTGGAGCTCCTGGTGCCATTCTGGACCATGAGGTGACCTTGAGAATAGAAGCCAGTGCTAAGAATGACAGAGCAGAAAGAAAAGTACCTATGCCCTCAAGGACACTGGGACATAAAGACAACATACTAAAAATCAATCAATACAATCTGCTGTCAAATTGACTACAAATGCGAACGGAAGTCCAAACAAGGGAAAGCCAAATGCAGGGCAAGAGCAGCCAATGAAAGCTTGGGGGATGACGCAGCACCTGGAGAAAGATTTCATTAGGCAGGAAAGATGAGCAAAAGGGTAAGAACAGAGCAGGGTGCTGGCAAGGAGAACACAGCACAAGTAGAAGACTGGGAAGAAACCAGTCTGACTGGAGATAGGCGCAGAGAATTCTTGGTAGGAAGTACTGGGAATCAACGCCAAATTAGTAAATTAGAGCCAAATTAAGGCAGACCTTCAGAGTCAGGGGGGAAAAAACTATAAAAGAAAAATTTAGATAAGTTCAACTACATTGAAATTGACCTCTGTGCAAATGGTAAAGTAAAACTGACAGGGAAAGTTGAACACTGGCCTGATATTTGATGATATTATAAAATCACTGTTACAATAATTTGTTTACATTTATTAATAGTAATACTGTTATGTTTGAAAAAGAGGACTATCTCAGATGTAACTGCTGAAATCTACAGACAAAATGATTTGGTATCAGGAATTTGCTTCAAAATAATGTAGTATAGAAAGAGGTATAGAGATGAAATAAGATGGCTGTATTTTTTATAAAAGTTGAATCTGGGTGATAGATTTAAAAGGTTCATTATATTACTCTCTACTTTTTTAATATGTTTGACAATTTTAACAACAAATAAGTAAAAAAATAATAATTTATTTGTAAGGATATATACACAAAACAAGATTGACCAGATATTGATCATTATTGAAGCAGGAAATGGGTACATGAAGAGTCATTGTGCTGGTCTACTTTTGTGTACATCTGAAAATTTCCATAACCAAGAATTTTTTAAAAAATTTAAACAATAGAGAAAAATAAAGAAATCCTAAGAAGTACAAAAAAGATCAGTACAGAAACAAAGGTATATAAAAAGGTAAATTACCAAAGAAGAAACTTGATCAGGTATAAAAAGATAATCACCATGAAAAAGACACTTACCCTAACTAATAAAAGAAGTAAAAATTAGAGGCAAATGAGGTACCATTTCACACCTCCTAGCTGAAAAATAACTAAACAATCTTAACAAAGCAAGCATTATCAAGGACATGAAGTAACAAGACCTCCCACACAATACTGCTGAGGTGAAAATGCAAAGCAATACCTAAAAAAGATATTATGTCCTCTATATATTCCGCTCCTAAATACCGTGTTTCCCCCAAAATAAGACATAGCTGGATAATCAGTTCTAATGCATCTTTTGGAGCAAAAATTAAGTAAAATAGTAAATATAATAGAATATAACATAAATATAACATAACACATAACAAAAACATAATATAGTATAATATAGTATAATATAATATAATATATGATATATGATATAAGACCCGGTCCTATATATAATATATATATATCTTATATATGTTATATTATATATAGGACCGGGTCTTATATTAATTTTTGCTCCAAAACACGCATTAGAGTTGATTCTCTGGCTAGGTCTTATTTTTAGGGAAACACAGTACATACTCTAGAGAAATTCCCCACATGTGTAAAGGGAAAATGTTCATTTGTTGCAAAACTATTTTTAATTTTAAAAATAATCTAAATATCCAGCAATAAGACAAGAAATTGTGGTATATCCAACCCATGAAATATGGTGTGACAGTGAAGTGAAAATGAATAAACTGGAGCTACATGTTATCAGTATGGATCAATCTCAAAAACAATCTTGAAGGAAGAGAAACAAGCAAGTCACAGAAGAGACTACTTACATTTTTACATTATTTATACAAAAATGTACAATACGCTATACTGTTTAAAGGATAGATGTGAAGTAAAAGAGTAAATCACGCATGGGAAAAATAAAACACTACAATCCACAGAGTGTAAAGGAGGGGTTTTCAATTGAGAAGACACAGAAGACACAGAGGACATATACATATTTGTCATGTTTTAGCTCTTAAGCTCAAAGGAATGCAAAATTTTTGTTTTATCCAAAAAGTTTTGCATATCTGAAATAACTCATTAATATTAACATTAATAAAATAATATTAATTCATTTAATATTAATTGATATTAAAATCTCAGCCAGAAGAGCACGGACTTGTTGCAGTGAATAACAGGGCACTACTATAGATCCTTAAGTAAATAACATGATAAAAGCAATTTTCTAAAATCTAGTCTGCCTTCGGAATAAAAGATGATACATACTAAGTCTTTAATATAAATATATGTGTGTATATATATGTATGTGTATGTATGTACGTATATATGCATGTTGAATGCATAACCTCAAGAAGAAAGGTACTGCAGCACCCCAAGCCTGGAGGGAAAGAAAAAAGAAAACCCAAGAAACAAATGATAAGATTTGGTGAAAATTCAATGTAAACAATACAGGAAAAGAATGGAAAAAAGAGAACACTGAATGCCCTCTTATCTGCAAGAGCCCCTTCAGCAATACTACCACTGATTACCTGACTACAGATATCTATGCTTGGACACCAGAAAAATGTCCTAATAACAGAAGTAGGACAGCCAGGAGAGCCACAGAGCAAGGGGAAACATATTCATCAGTTTTTGACACTGTGGACAAAATAATCAAATATTTATGTGTAGATGTCTCACTAATAGCTCCAAACATGGGACAGGAACATGGGCCCAAGTCAGAAAACACGGCTTGGATGAGCTAACCTGGAGAGTAAGAGAAGTGAGCAGAAAGACTTGGCTCTCAAGAATGCTCAGAACTGGGGGGGGGGGGGGGGGGGGGGGACAGTCAGAAGAAACAGGAAAGATAGTCAGAGAAACAAATACATAAAATAACCCGGGGAGTTCAGCTTTAGGGAAGCAAAGAGAAAAGAAAGCTCCGAGAAAGGAGGGACTGACAAGGTCACGTGCTTCAGAAGGCCGAAGAGGCTACAGAATGAGAAACACCACTGAATGCAGCAAGAAGGTAACCTGGTAACCTCTAAAAGAAATCATCTCAGTAAACTGGTTCCGGGGGAAGCCAAACTGCAGGCTGTTAGGTAATGAAAGGATCCGAAATAAGAGGCTGGAATAAAACACTTGATTTAAAATAGAAGATCAAAAGGAGAAAGTCTGACTACATAGGGAAGGGACAAAAGTAATTTGAATTTTTAATCGTCTAACACTGTAATATTATTCTCGCTTGTCTTCAAGAACCTAAGAAATTATGACGAGAACATAAAAAAAGCTTTTTAAAATGCCATTACCTTTTCGTTCAAAACTTTCTTCCCTAAGAATGCAGACCAGTGCCAAAAATTTAGTCACTTCCTTTAAATAAAGGACAGTTGTATTATTCAGTTTGATAATTGCCATAGATTCTTTGTCATAAGCACTTCCACTGCCATCTTCCTTTAACCTGTTTTAAAAGAAAGGACTGTTCATTACAGGTTTCCCAACTTGGTATTTTGTCACATTTAATTTTCACACTGACAAGTTTTTCCACCCAGTTTCCCAAATGTCTTTTGAGAAAGAAGAATACTGGCTTAAATATATTGGAACAGAAGTTCTCACTGAAGTATAGGATTCCCAGACTTTGCTGCAGCATTCCATGCATGCATTCAAACCTTCCTTTACCTAAAATGCATGCAATACAGCAGGCTCAAATCTTCTCTCATACTAATCTGTACTGACACAGTCTGCATATAAAGGACCTAAAATATGAAAACTGCCATTAGTGAAAAAGAGTAAGAGAAAACCTAAAATAAATACAGTCTATCAAAGATACTATAGAATCCTGATCTTGCGAAGTGAGCCGGACAGGGTCTGAAAGCTTTCATTTATTAAATTAGAATAGTCATCCTGGAATTGTTATAGGTAGTCCCGCTTCAAAAAATGTAAATCAACAATTATGAAGCAAATTAAACTATAATAAAGCACACCAAATTACACAGATTGTGTTAATAATAATGAGATAACAGATTTTTTTCTTTCATAATGTACTTTATATTTTACAACATACCTAATATTGAAAATAAACTTTACGTTTGATTTTATTATAAAACATTGATTTAAAACAAAATTTTTATTTGTTTTAAAGAAAAAGCAAATGTTCTATTCATCCATTTTTAAAATTAGGAATGCAAACATTAAACTTTACTAAATAATATAATAAATAGACATCTCATTTTCATTATGGAAAGAAAACAAAGGAGAGCAAGTAATCACAAAAGTGAAACAGAAGACAAGAATAGACAAGAAAAACAGGTGAGACAAACACATTCTCCTATCAGAGGCAGCTAAAGAAAGACACTGACAAATTAGGCAGAGAGACCAAGGTGAAGGGAAGGGACAGAGCAATGAAAGAGGGGGAGCAGAGAAGAACAAAAGACACAGGACACAGGTATCAGAAAGCCTTGTGAGTGCTGAAGTTAACATATCAGGAGAATCGGGGCTACCAGAGTCAACAGAAGTTATTGGTCTTTGAAATACCAGTAATTCTCCAAAGTTTTCACTCATCCTCTGGGCTACTCTATAAAATCACATCTTTGCTAGCTTTTATAAATTTCTGTAGTTTGGTGAATTTACATCGAGTTTACATTTTAGAGATTTATTTTGGAAACTCAGGCTTACAGGTCAAATTTTTATAAGTCCTTCTGACATCCTAATTCCAAATTCCTAGTTTCTTAGCTCTCTAAAAAATTAAGAACTCATTCCACAAAGCCAGAGGTTAAATTAAGAATCAGTACAGTCTGTTATTCAGGATGTTTTAATTAATCTAGTTTTTTGATCTAGCTAAGTCCCTAAGTGAGACGATGCAGTGCAAACCCCCCCAAATAATAGCAGGAGAAACTTTCAGTGATACTTAAGTGTAGCTTTTTTAACAGGTTGCGTACGGCAGGGTTTAAATCCCTCGTGAGGATTCTCGTGATCCATACGCAACGTGTTAATGGTTCTTATGCATCCGCTCCGAAGGTGTTAAGACGGAACCAGCAGCCCACCTACAGAGAAATTATGCTCCAAGTTGAAGCACTATGGTCAGAACAAGTCCGCTTCAGACAGTACTTGCTAGAAGCCTCAGAAATGACTCCCCCTAACAAACCGAAATGGTAGTTTTCCACCAGAGATCTCGCAGAAATACGTACATAACTTACCCATATATACAAGACACATCAATTACAACATCAATCATGTCACAGCACAGTTCGTAAGATTGCATATCCACAGGAGAACTGTCTGTTGCGATGTAGATTTTGCTGACAACATCAAAGAGAAAAGCTTTTTCAATACCTGAATTCTTGGAAAAACAAAATTGAGGGAAGTGTTCAGTTTTTTTTATGAATCACAGTTTGTAACTTATCAAAGATCTTGAATTACTGATGACCATCCAAGGACATTTTTTAACTATACAACTCAATACTAAAATAACCAACTAGTATTTGGTTCAGAGACACTTCTATTATCCAAAATGAAATTATTTCTATGCTCTGATTTACTGACATAATTGCATTAGTCAAATTTTTTTATTTCCTCCTCTTAAGTGAATTATTTTCTAAGACATCACCAAAAAAATTTTTTTAAATTTTAAATCCTCCCAAAATTAAAACTTGCTACATTTTCAATAACCCTTTCTTGTTATAATAATCAATCTCTGATTTGAATGACCTTTCTACCATAGAAGATCAAAAGGAGAAAGTCTGACTACATAGGGAAGGGACAAAAGTAATTTGAACTTTTAATCGTCTACCAGAAAGACTTTACATGACAATTAGCAAAACATAAAAGAATTAGTTTGACGTCAACAACTAGCATAACCCAAAAGCCCAAAAGAACTGGAGATAACTACACATTGAGTCCTTTAAAGTAATGTTTGGAAAATATAATGGCTGACTGCTAAATTTATTGGGGGATATCTTTTTATTAAGCTGAATCCTCAAAATATAAGAATGGAAATATGACACTATCATTACAGTTAGCAAGGAAAAGAAAAGATCAATTTTTTAATGTGACCTCAGAGATTAAACTGAGTCAAATTCCCAAAAGCCAGTCCTTCCAGTTACTACTTTTCCTTCAGGAAACAGGTATCATGAAGATATTTTTAATTAAGAAAACATGAGGAAATTTTTAATTTTAAGACAAAAAGGGTGAGTACTAAGGAAAGAATTCAGAAAATAACTCAAGCCACTTTTTAATGTCATTTACTTTGCATGTTAAGGGTGTCATTTAGTCTTTAAACTGGATCCAGACAAACTCAAGCCATTTTTTTTTTTTTAGAGAATGTGATAATACAAACAAATTCAATGAAAATGGAATAGAAAACTATAGTGAATTAAATAGCTCACTTACAGATATAAAAATATTTAACAGGTTTTCCAAGGTCGGCAGCTGTGGAATGAGTTTCTGCACCACCTTACTAAAGGCTTCAAATATTGAATGGTCATAGATACTAGTCAAATAAAAGCTGAAAGACATAACAGATTAATTTGAAAAATATCTTAAGTTTGGTGACAATGGTCATAATACACAAAATTTTAAGTTTCTTAACATCTGATTTCAGTAAGTTCAAATAAAGCCTTTTAATATTGTCCACCATTCCCATCGTTCAAGATGATAAATGCAGTGTCCCCACCTGGCTTGTGGTTCGCCATCCCTTTACTGCATTTACACAGAAGGCAATTGAGGCAGTACCCAGGAAGCATTTTCAGATGCAGAAACTTAAAATATTCACCTAAGTCTTTGCAATTTGATCCAAAAAGCTCGGTTTCTTAAGCCAATATTTGACAAAAACCAAGAGAAAGCTCAGAGGGATTGGTGACATATAGTAAATAAGTACCTAATTCAGGTCTCTACTAAAATGTTATCTCCTCAGAAAGTTCTTTGCTGACCTCCCTACCTAAAATAGTACCCCCGTACCCACTGCTTTCTACCATTTTCCCCTAATTTATTTTTCTTCATAGTATCAATAAGTACTTAAAATTACACTATACATTTATTTATAAGTGCTTTTGAGCTGTCTCATTCATCAGAACGCAAACTCCACCAAGACAGAGACTGTATCAGTCTGGCTTGTAGCTGCAAGCCCACTGCCCTGAACAGTGCTCATAAATATCTGCTTAATAAACAAATGAATACAACTGGTGCTTAGAATTTATGTAAATAACATATTAAGGAGGATGGGAGCTGGTGGCCCAGAAGGATATACGGTAGAGAAGTTAATATCTGTAGATTTAACAAACACACATTTGAGGGAGAGAGAAGCAGGCCTTTAACAATTTAAACAGTGTGGACAATTCTACCTGATTTTTTGCTTAGAAAGTATACTCTTCATTAAGTAGTTGCATCAGTGACACATTTGTAAGTATATATTACAAAATCAGAAACACAGAATTGTGTGTATCACACTTCACAGGTAATTTAAAGATACTTTCAAGGAGCTGACCTAAGAACTTAATCCTATGCAAGATGGGGCTCTACTCGAGATGTGAAAGCAAGGGCATAGGTAAGGCCAAGATGACCCCCCAAAGGCACCAGGGACTAAAGAATGTTTTAGTGTTTCCTTTAGGCTGAAAGGTTAGCAATGTGAGAAGGTCCTGCAACGACATTGAGGCTTGGAGGTGGACGGGGACAGGACAAACAGGGCATTTTAGTAAGCTGAGTTTCTGGAAACAAGAAGAGCGAATGGAATCTCATCCACAGGACTGCTAGTAATTATTAAAATCTTGATGCAAAATTCTACTGAGGTTAACAAGGCCTAGGGTCCTATGAAGAACTGGGGAAAGGAATGGTGTATACCACTGGAGCAGGATGCCCTGGAACGGGACACGGAAATGCTATAGAAAAGCAGTTAGGATTCCCATGGGCACTGGGGAACACAGCACAATCAAGGCTTAAAATCCATTATTAATAGTGGATTCCCAAAAAATATGATTGAGGAATTTCATGGGGAGGCACTTTTACTTTCTCTTACAAATACTGCTGAATTTTTTTAAAGCATGAATTACTTATAAATATGTTAAAATTTTAACCCAGGCAAACTAGAGATCAATGAGACTTTTCTACATGATCTCCTAGAAGAATAACTGAGGTTTCAAAGACTTTGAAACCTGAGGCCCGAAGGAATATTACTGGCAGGAATGGGGGTTGGCTTGAGCCTATAAGGAAGTCACTGTAACAGACAAGGGATAAGGAAATAGCTCCGCTTGTGTCTCTCTCCTGCTTCCCCTTTAAGCTGTTTATATCAAGATAACTTTCTTGGGTACTTTTTATTACTCATTTCTACCTGTAACACCAAAAAAATATAAGATGTAGGAAATACTCCTCACACACTATCAGAACACAAATCATCAATCCCAACTAGTAGGTTCTTTAATAATTTCTCAATGGTACTTAGGCTGAAAGGTTAGCAATGTGAGAAGGTCCTGCAACGACAGTGAGGCTTGGAGGGGGACAGGGTTATGAGCCAGCAGTTTTTAAACTTAATAGCAGCCTTAGGCAGATTTATTGGCTAAACCCACCTAATTCAAACTTTAGTTTCATGAAAGCACAAAGTGTTTTAAAACACATAACCAAGACACATTGGAGTCGAGACTTGAACATGTATCACCTTTAGAAGGCTCTTCCTACTGAGAAAAATACTGTAAAAACAGAGTTCTATAACAAATGTGACAAGAGAGTCGAACTGAGGTAAGAAGGAAAAAAAAAGTGATGACACTAGGGAGTCCCAAATCAGTTTTATGCCATGAGGAAACAGCCTGACTTTGATCTCTTGGGATGAATTTGTAAAAGCACAAACAGAAACACTTCACATGACTTCAACCTCCAGGAAAATGCACAAAAGCAGGAAAGTAATTTCTCAATAACATCAGGCTCCCAAAACAGCTTGAATTTAACAAAGAAGGAATCAAACACATTACAGATTTGGGAAAGGTATACCAGTGACAGAAAGCTATGTTTGTCATGACAGAGATGGGAAGACATTTACACATTTTTCAGGGCTCCCATATCAAACACTCGTTTGTTACCTAAGGTGGAGTTTTTCTAGCCCAGCATCTGCAAGGTCATCATTGGCCCTTTGATGAATGTCCCTCTGTGTTTCTATTTTGTGATCATCAGACAGACCATCAACTTTGTGAATAAAAACCTCAAAATTCATGTCTGGGTTAACTTTGTAGGCTTTAGAAACAGTAATGTGAAGTCTTGTTAAAGCCTCCATGTAGTCATCCTGTAAGTCAGAACAAAATCATTTTTACAAAGAAATCTTGCAAAAGACAAGAAATGAGTTAAGAAAGTCTCAAACCACCTCTGTCCCCAACCACGAAAAATGTTATCCTAATTATTCATAAATACTCAAACATTCAAATACAGTAATTTATACCACTAAATATAGCTCCAATCTCTCAAGATAACAAAATTCAATTACCAGTACTTGAAATTTTTGTTAATGATAAAGAAAGGAAAAATGAAATGACATTCCTTCCCAATAGAATTTTTTTAAAGTAATCGCAGCTCTGCCATTTATTAGATGTGTGACTTTAAGCAGGTTGCTTAAACTCTGTGATCTCAGTTTACTCATCTGTAAAACTAGAATTATAGTACCTACCTCACAGTATTGTGAAGAATAAATTAAATTAGATCAGGTATGTGAAAGCACCCATTACAGAGCCTGTCACTCAGAAAGCATTCCCAACTAATGTTTAAGCTTATAAAAAGCTTCTTAAGGACAGGGACATGTCCCCCATTCATCTGAGCGCCTGCCACTTACTAGGCCCTCAGTAAATGCTTGTTGGGCTAAACTCAATTTGGACAATTAAGTAAATCATCCACTTTAATATTTACAGACTCAGTTCTCATATGCCTTCTGCTGTTAAGGGCATTGATGAGATCTTTTCAGTGAGTGACATCACTATTGCAACAGTTAATAAAAGTACAGCAATGTCTTCTACTAACAAATAAAAGTGGAAAGCTGCTCATTAACTACAATTCAAGGCTATAACCATATCTCCTAGTCATCTGCTATTCTGTACTTGTACAATGATACGCCTACTCCCAAAGCACTCTGCATCTCTTGCACTGCTAGGGAATCAACTGGCAACAAAATAAGCTGCAAGAAGCACATGACAAAGAAGATAAACAACTCTACTTTGTTTCTACATCTTTTGATACCAGAGGAAAAAAGTAAACATCATTATTCCTAACTACCTGTGCATCAATGACATATATCAATGCTCCTGTTCCCCTGAAGATCATCTCGTAGTCAAAAGTTGGGTCAAAAAAGTCCATTTGCCCAGGAAAATCCCATATTTGGAAATTCACAAAGGAGCTATTGGAAATGTCATCTTTATAAATCTTGTTGGTACTTTCCAAAAAGAGGGTCTCGTTGGGTGACATTTTATGAAACACCACCTGTTAAAAGAAAGAACACAATTTTGTGACTATTCAATTTTGTACTTAAAGTTCAAAATTCTACCCTTAATTAACATAATTTAAAGAATCTGATCCCACAGCAAAAATTTTAAAAGAGATAAAAAGTGAATGGTGTATCTATTGCTAGTCACTGTCCTTTTACTTCTGATAAAGCAGAAGATACCAAATTACTTTCCATTCAGCCTATTTTAGAACTGAAACTTTCCTCTTTTTTCTGCACCATATTCAATACTAGCAGTAACACTGTCTCTCAATTGATTTTTTTCCTGTTAAATTGTACTAATTCTGCCAAAATCTGCTTTAAGATTATGAAAGCTTATAGCTCAAGTTTAAGAAGCTTGTTCATTGAAAACTTACTAGAATGCCTACATTAGGCTATGAGGAATAATCAGAAATGAAACCGACTGGACCCTGCCCTCATTGAGTTTGCTGTCTTGTGGAAGAAATAAAACAAAGATAGTAATTATACCAAGTAGAAAGTGGTAAGGGGAGGAGGAGGGAGGGGACGCTGGGAATAGACAGAGAAAAGCCAGCTACGGTAAGAAATGGTAAAGGCAATTAAGAATCACAATAATCATAATCCGTACAACTCTAACATAAAACCGATATGCCTCTGTTACTTTCTAGAGAGAAAAATGGACAGCTACTCCCAGTGAGTCATAAGTGGGGAAAAAAATTAAAATCAGTTTGCTAAAAACCTACCAAAAATTTACCCAAATTTTGCTGTAGAGGTGAAAAGTAAATTCAAACACAGTAATCTAGTAAATTCGGAAGAAGGCTACTTTTTAAAATCATCATATCTCCCAAATATCGTACACAGGCTTATTCTGGATGGACCTTTGCAACCGAGTGGAAAGGGCAAAAGAGCAGGTTATCTGGTGTTTTCTGACCAGCTCACTTTGTAAAGGGGCGATGGCTGATGGAGGCGGCCAACCTTGCCTCTATTTACCCCTTACTAAAAAGTGTACAGACCTCCATTCGGTCCCGGCAGACCCCAAGTGAAAGAAAATGGACTGACCTAGGTCTGCAAATATTCTCAAGGTTTCAGATTTCTGTAATCACAAAGACAGGAGTAACATCACCAGTGTTATACTCACCAGGCCACGAGTACTAAAATAGGTGGCATAATAGCCCCAATCTCCAATAATGTTACAGTCAAGTCTCCTTCGTGCTAGTAACAAGAGCAAGCATTCAAATGGCCAGTGACTTAGTCACAACATTCTGACGCTGCTCCCTGGGGCTCACCTGAAAAGTCCTGCAAACTCAGGTCACCTGAAGTGAGTGGCACACACAAAAACGGGGCAGGGGAGGGAGTCCGTGAAGTTCTCCGAGTTATAACTGGGGAGTAGGTCTCAGTTTCGTAAAGACACAGGCGCTGGGTCCCAGGAGGCGGAGGTCCCGGGCGGTGCCACGGGCACCTGCCTCCTGCCAGCCAGTTTCGCCTTCGGCGACCCACTCGGCCTCAGCTGACTTGGGCGTGCACTTATAGGTCGGGGTCCTCGCACGGGCCGCGCCTCGGGCTCTGCTCCCCAGAGAAGAGAAAGCGCGGTGGAAAAGCCCTGCAGACCAGCCCGGGCCGCCGCCCTCCTCAGGGGCCTCCCCCGCCAGGCGGCCACCGGAGCCCCCAGGAAGGGGCGGGGGAGGGACGGAGGGACGCGGCGCGGCCTCACTCACCTTCTGGATGGAGGACTTGCCGCTGCGCCGGAGCCCCATGAGCAGAATCCTTGGCTTGGAGCTGTCAGCGCCCCCCGGGCCACAACCTCCGCCAGCCCCCGCCCCAACCCCGCCGCCCGCGGCTGCCGCCTCCTCTTCCTCCTCCTCCACGCCGTAGCCGAAGTCCTTTGGGAACGAATCCGCCGCGCCGTAACTGCCGGCGAGGGGCGCCTCCTCCGCCCCGTACTGCAGGGACATGGTGCTGGAGCCGCCGCCACCCGCGCCCTGACAGGCCAGGCCAGGCCAAGCCAGGCCGCCGCCTCCCCAGTTCTCCGCCACCGCCGCCGCCCCCGGCAGCCCCCACCGCCGTGCGGCCCGCCCCCCGGAGCCCGGCCCTCATTGGCTTCACTCCGAGACCCAGCCGTTCATTGGCCGCTCAAGTTGCCACTCAGAAACAGCAGGGTAGGTGGTGTCCGTCACGTGCCCGGAATCACCTGACTCGGAGCCGAGGTGGGGGGAGGAGGAGTCACGAGGAGGGTGGCCCCGCCGGGCCGAGCCCTCTGCCCTCCGCCCCAGCCCGCACCTAGGTCCTGCCCAGCTACGCGCGTTGTTTCTCACCGCTGTCCTGCCATCTTCGGAGCTCCGGAGGCCATCGCAACGGGAGATGCTCTCTGGGCATCTGCGAGGATTGTCCTCCTACTACAATTGTACTCGCCCAAATCAACGTTTATTGATGCCTGCGAAGTCCTGGGGCACAAGGAGCACAAAACTGGAATCGACACGGACCCTGCCTGCTTCCCCGTTGTTAGAAGATTAATAGATATCGGACCTCTCCGTAAGTAGCCTTGGTACGAGATACAGGGTGGGAAGGTCAAAGGTACAGATGAAAATGCTCGGGAGTTGGGAGGATGAGAAAGTCTACAAGGACCTGGTGTCTGAGCAAGGACTAAGATGGATGGCTATGGGTGGGAGATGCAAAGGTATGGAGCAGCCAGCCAGAATGTGGGCAAAACCTCAAACACGGCAGAGTGACGAATGTAATAACAGTTCTAGCAGGTAGAAGAGCAAATCACTGACAGTGAATACTGCTGCCACTTCAAACTCAACAGGACTCAATTTCCCCACCTACCCACCTATCCAAAGTCTGATTCTCCAGTAATTCCATCCCCTCATTGAGCACTGCATCTTCTATGACCTCCAAGTCAGAGATCAAAGGAATGAATGAAAGCAAACCAAAGTAAATGTCTGTCACCAAGTATTTGAGAAAGCTAAAGGAATTTCCACCCTCCAGGGATGGAAAGTCAGGCTTTAGAATGGAAATTGGACAAAAGAGGATCTTCCTCCGAAAGTGGGGGTGGGGTGATACTGGTCTTCCAAGGAAACTAACCTCTTGATTATGAAGGGAAAGCATGTTCATGCAGGTTTGGGACTTGGTTATGTCTGAATCTAGAAGTTAAAGGTAGGATACATCCTTAGAGGTCATGTAGTGCAACTTCTTGCCTATAGAGGATCTACTCTACAGCATCTCTAATAGACATATAGCATTCACTTCAATAGTTTTAAAAGGAAGAGAGCTCACTATCTCAAAAGGCAGCCAATTCCACTGATAGAACTTTGTTTAAAACAAAGTCTCTTCTTCAGGCCAAAACTCACACTCCCTGGAGCTTAAAAAGGGAACGATACAGGAGTAGTCTTCATCTCTTTAATGACAGCCCTAGATTGCAGTCTTCATTACCCACTGTCTGCTCTGCTTCACATTAAACACACTCAGTTCCTACAACTGTTCCTTCTACAGTGATGTCCAACAGAATGTTAGATGGCAGAAATGTTCTACATCAGTACTGGTCATTATAGTAGCCTATGTGGAATGAGCACTTGAAATGTTGCTAGTGTGACTGAGGAACTGAACTTTGGATTTTACTTAATTTTAATGGCCAGATGTGGCTATGACTACCATATTGGACAGAACAGCCTTATATTGTCAAATGCCCTCTCCCTATTGGTCACTCTCCTTTATATATATATATATATATGCATTTGAGTTTGTCAGCATCCATCAAATCCCTGGTGTCTACAATGCAATACTGACCAATACAGCTTTCAGGATGACTGTTTAGCACCTGGACAATATTTCTATTAATGCTTTCCAGAATGGAATTTTTTGTTTTATTATCCATAGAGTATAAGTAGTTCCCACTGATAATAACTAGAACTAGTACTGTCAGCAGTTCTAGTGCGTAAACTTGTATAACTGCATTTTTTAACCTAAATATAAGACTTAATCTTTCAGCTTTTTTATTTAGGCCCAGAAGTTCGGGTATTTCCAAGTTGTTAAGCATTTTCAAGCATGTTTCAATAGCCTATCAACCAGCCCTTCCAACTTTGTGGCACTTACAGATTTGGCATCACTACCATCTGACCCACATGTAGTCTTATACAATTTGCAAGATACCTTTCATACATTATATTTGATTTGTTCCTCACAAAACCTTGTGAGGTAGGCAAGATACAAAATCAGCACTTTATAGATGTTAGCTGAAGCACAGCAGGAACTGAATGGATGGGATCTATTTTCTACTCCATTGAGCCTCTTCTTGTATACTGTCTTCATCCAAGACCTTGATAGAAATGTTGAAGAAGACCTCCAGAGGCCAGGCTGACCCTAAATTCTTAAATAGCACTGACTGGTACAGCAATTTAGCAGGTCAGTTCCACCAAAAAGTGTGATTATCCAACCCATGGGTTGCCATTCTGTCCAAAAGGATGGTACAAGAGACAGTCACCTGACTACATAAATATTAATAGTAGTCCCATGGGAAAAAAATGCAAAGGAGGATTGGCTACCAGAAAAGTTATACTTGTCTGTATACACAAAGGGACTGTCATACCAACTGCTTAAAGAAGCCAAGTCTCCCTCTCTTCCAAAACCCCTATGGGGCCATATTTTATTATTCTTTTGACTTTTTGCACATCCTATCCCACACTGTAATTGCTTATATACATGTCTCATAACTAACTTCAAGTCATTCATCTTTATAACACCCAGTACTCAATACACTGCTGTCCATGTAGGAGGCACTCAAATTGGTAAAAGATAAACCAATATTCAAGTGTATGTTCTTCCAACAGTATCTGGCCCCCCTCCGAAAACAAACTTGTGACTAAAAGAGACCCAGACCATTACCATATTCCTGCCAATATGACTGATTAAAATGCCCTTAAAATTGGCTTAGTGACAGTTTCCAGCAGGTGCCGAGACTTTTGCTAGTTAAACCAGCTTTCATTGGATTGTTTTTTCTCTGTGTTTTGACCGAAAAATAAAGACAGGTTCTCTAACAATCTGGATAAGATGCATGAAATAGGACTACTTAATAATGTCAATCAGTAAGGAAAATTAATGATTTAGAAAACAAAACATCTTTTTAGGTGTTCTAAAAGAAAGGAGAAAGGACTAACAAACAAGAATATAGTGCTTTACCATTTACAAATCTTTCACATACATTCCATTTGACCCTCACAACAACCCTGTGAGGTAGGCAGCACACATATTCTTCTCATTTAACAGATGAGGAAAGTGAATCTCAGAGCAGTTAACTAATGTGTCCAAGGTTCTACAGTTAGTAAATAATTTGTATTAGCATCAGTCTTTGGCCTAAAAATTCAGCACCCAACTTCCCCTCATGCTTGCCCTACCTACTTCACAGGGATAATGAAGATAAAATGACTTCAAGGCTATAAAAATACTTTGAGGGAAAAAAGCACTATATAATTATACCCGCAAACTATAATTTTCCACGATATATGGCTCATTCCCCTTCTCATCCCAACTTGTGTGTGAACCCAGAATTTTATATTGCCTCTGTTCTGTGCTCAACTAAGCAACTAATACAGCGGAACAGTGTGATCCTGTTTAAAGTTATATAAATTACAATCAGGGTAACTGCTATTACAGCAAATTGAAAATCAACACAGAAAGGCCAATGTGCAAGTAGGCCCAATGAAGCACAGAGCAAGCAAGGCAACATTATCAGATAGGGCATGATTGCATAGAAGGAAAACATGGTATCAGAGTTCAAACTGGCACACACACGGGTATCTAAGGCAAAGTGGTGGCAAAGAAGAACTATTTGTCCCACATGATATAAAAAAGCAAAAGATTCATGGGAACCCATCCACACAGAAGCATCTGTCACACAGATCTCTCCAGCTGCCCACAGAGAATATGAACAGTATCATCTACATTTTAAAGCATGACTGTACCTGTGCTCATATCCTGAACTAAACCAAGAAACAGCTCCATGCTAACCTTCCTTGGCTAAAATACAACCAGTACCGTCATTCCTAGTCAGACTGAAAAACAGAATGTCTTTTAAAGTAATGAATTAGATGGCTGTGTTTAGAATTTTTTCAGCGTTCATTTTGGATTCTCCTGCTTTTAAGACTCAAAAAAAGTTATATTGAGTTTTTATTGGTGATTCTAAGTATATGTGTTTATAACAGTTAAAGTGTAATAGGTGAATTAAACATATTAAAAGAGTTCTATAGCATCTGTTCAGAAAAGATTATATACTATACAAACTATTCAAGTCATACAAAACCATTTTTCAGTGTCTTTTCAACTGAGAAGAATCCTATTCAGCACGCTTCTCCTCCTGAGGTGGTTCATACTGAGCAAGCTATAGGGCAAAGACAGAGGAGTTTAGGTGAATTTTAATTCTATATTGGGTAAAAAATGTAATGGTAACAAAACGAGTCAACTATTACTCAATTTTTGTCAGTAAGTTTGTATTAATATCCTATCCTTTTATAACCATTCAATGATTTAAGATTTAATACAAGCAAACCTAATGAAGGCTCTTTTTACATAAACTTTTACTATCACTAGGAAACTAAGATTTAATTACAATTCATGGCTACACTGCTGAAATATTTGACATGCAATAAGCTATATCTTCCCAAAGACGCTGTGGCTTATAATAAGGAACTTTCTTCCCCTCCACCAAAAGTTTACTGAACTTTCTCCTAAAAAGTAGAGAAAAAGAATTACATGACATGAATCTAGCAGTCAATGAAGAGCTGCTAATGTCTTTGACTTACAAGATGCCCAAGAGTTAAGTGGCATTTGCACACTATGGAATCTTGGTAATTTAAGATACTGCATTTTCTTTTATGTTAAGTTGTGGAAGAGCACTAGGCTAAGATTTGAGTTGTTCCATTTAGCTATCAGAGTTGTTAAGATAAAACACATCATGAGAAAGGCCTAGGGTAATGTAAAATGCATTGTGTGATTAAGAGTGTGGTAAAACCTCAAAGACTTAGAGTTGACTAATTTGAAATTTATGAAAATTCTCACGGGAGTTTAAACAAAGGAAAAAACTTCAGCACTAGACAAAATTAAGTGCAAACAAAATTTACAGAGGTACATTAACACATGACAGGGCCTCCACATTATGACTAGCAATGGCCCTTTACTGACCTACTTACATCAATTGCTTAAGACTCAGAAATCTCCATTTACTTTTATAAGCAGCATTAACCAATATTCTCTTTTTGTTGATGCAGGTTCCTAAGAAAATCTTGACCACACTTGGCTGTCCTATTTATAATTTATCTGTGGTTTTCTAAAAAGGGCATCCATTCAGCCTTGCAATTAACTGAGATTAATATTCACCTTCCTCCCTCCCCTACTGTCCATTTTAGTGAGGTTTTGATCATATCACTAAAGGTAAAATTATTTTTAACATGAATTCTTTTTAAAAATTTACCTTTGTTTTCAGTTTTTTATTTTCTTCTACAATAGCTTCATATTTCTCTTTCATTTCTGCCAATTCTAGGCGAAGCAGCTCTATTTCTGGATTTTCTGGGGTAGCAGCTCCTAAGTGATGCTTTAAAAAACTAATATTAAAGTTAAGAATTTACTTGAGCTGAATGAAACTAATGAAATAGCCCAGAGTAGCATCAATATCTCTGATCAGAGTCACCCCACCCTACACCCATATTTCCCCAGAGATCATCATCCAAAAACTCAAAGGAAAGTAACTTTGTCAATAATCAAAAGTATTTTAAACGTTATTATCTATGTGATCAGAGTTCCAAAAATAAGGCCTTTTTCTGACTTGAAAGATGAAAAGGATACTCCAAAGCACTATTAGGTTTCTCTGGTTCTTCATATAAGGCTACCAATACTGCAAATCAAAAAGCAAAAAAAGCAACAATTAAAGTCTTAAATTTGAATGGCTGAAATTGTATTCCATAACCCGGTATATATGCATATTAAGTGCCTATTATTAAGTGCCAAGCACATAGCTAGGACTGTCTATACTATGGTGAACAAGACAGACATGGTCCCTGCTCTCAATGAATTTACAGTCTAGTGCAAAAGCAAGGAACTAGACAAAAAAGAGTACAAAGGGACAGTACAGGACAATGGGTCTTGGGAGCACTTTGGAAGATCACCTAACTCAGCCTAAGGACACCCGGGAAGGCTTCCTAAAGGAAGGGAAGTAAGACCTGAGCCTGAGGTGATGAGGGTTGCAGATGGGAAGGGCAGGAGGCAAACGAACAACATATTGAGGAACTGAAATTCAAGTGTGGCTGGATGGAGTGTGAACCATGTGGCAGGAGTATCCACTGTCAGTGATTTACTGAAGAAGCTGGAAGGGTGGTCGGGGGCAGACAAGGGAGGATCCTGCAAGTTCAACAGGACTCTGATCCTAAGAACAAAAGGCACATAAACATTTTCAGCAGGAGAGTGATACTATCACTCTTGACTGCTGTGTGGAAAATCAACAAGTAGGACCAGAATAAAGGCAGGAAGAACAGTTAAGAGGCTAATGTGGTAATCACAGGTTGAAAAAAATAAGACACCTGCACTAGAGTGATAGAGGGGTGGAAATAAGGCAGATAAATTTGAGAAAAATTTAGGAGAGAACCAATGTGGCTATGGTAATTACTGGAAAACTGTGAATTCAAAATGTTCTTCAAGAATGAGTTTCATACACAACATGCTAAATAACCACCAACCAAAAACTTTACCAGTAATCAACATGCTCAAATCAATATTAAAATATTTTAGTGATTTCACATCCAAAAGCTCATGTCAGCACTACCTTGCTCACCTTCTATTGAACAAATTCCTCCTAGGATTTACTACTCAGATAAAAATCTCTCTAAACCAGTGGTTAACTTTTTTGTGCATGGAACCCTTTGAAAAATCTGATAAAAGCCAAAAATATGTAACTACACATAAAAAAAAGTGCATATCTAGACCCCAAGTTAAGAACTCCTGTCGTAAACCAACTTACATGCTTCCCTTGTATTTTTTAGTTTTAGTAACTCATCAAAATAATATAGACAGTATGTAAAAACTCAAATGGGCAGCTACTTTTAACACCTTAATTTGAGTTGATAGTTACTCTTCATCTCTAAATACAC
This sequence comes from Rhinolophus sinicus, assembly GCF_057876585.1. NCBI lineage: Eukaryota > Metazoa > Chordata > Mammalia > Chiroptera > Rhinolophidae > Rhinolophus > Rhinolophus sinicus. The sequence continues at coordinate 27,139,486 of NC_142514.1, forward strand.
TTACAAAACTATTTTTCTGAGAAAATGTTTACACCACTACTACCCTCACCTCTTCCCCTTTTCAATGTTACAGTACCTTTCATTCTGTACTTACTACCTTTTTCTTTAAATTATATGCTCTAACTTCTGTTTCTTCCGTTAATTTCCACTGATCTCTATTGAGTCCTAATTTTATAAGACATGAATACTCTTATCCTGTCTTCCTCTTCTTCCCCCATCCCATTTCTTTCCATTTTTAAATTTCTGTCAGTGGTGCTTAAAAGTTTGATAATCACAGAACATAATGTAAATGTCAAGTTTCCTGTGTTTTTCTATAGATGGAATATACTTCCTTTTAATCAGACAAGAAAAACTCTATACCCGATGTTCCCCTTTTTGCCTTAGCAGCCAGGATTTTTAGAGGTTGACACAGTGCTCAAAATAACTAAAATACTTCTTCTTCCAAATGACTTATCATCTTTATCTGTAGACATCCAGTCTTACAGTGTTTTAATGTTAGAAGCAGTTTCAAATCCTCTTGGAAATAAGCTAGATAAAAATTATAAATTAAATCTATGTAAAGTACCTATGTTTGAAGCTGAAAATCAAATTTTAAACAGATCACATCAGTAGATAGTATGTTGTCTGATGTTTAGGAAACTGGAAATCTAGGGAGGTTGAGGGTTAGATACCAGTAGATAGGAGCAAGGGAAAAGAAAGCTCCAGTGGTTTCCAATCTCTCATGAAGTTAAATCCATATATGGCTACAAGGCTGTACATCTTCAGTTACGTCCCACAAGGGTCACTTTTCTGCCCTTTACCATTCTTTCACTCACTCCATCTAGCCATTCTGGCCTCCTTACACTTCCTGCAACTCTTGACATCACATACTATTTCATTCAGGTCTCTGCTTAAATGTTACTTAAGAGCCGCCTTCTCCCCACCCATCCCCCATACAAAAACGGCATACCCATCACTCTTTATCCCCTACTTTGCTGTTTTTATTCATAACACTCCTGGCTGACCCTATGCATTTATTATCTGTCTCCCCCAACTGTGAAATAAGCTCATTTAAATATGGGAATTTTTTTCCCCACTACTGTATCCCCAGTGCCTAGAACAGAGACCTGAATAAAATGGTTGATTAAATGAAAGAAATGAACTTGTGGAGTTTTTTTGAGGGGAGAGGGTCGATGAGATTCTAAATCTCTGTGACACTTCCAGAAACAACAAAGCTCGGTGCTTTCGTAGAGTAGTCCTTTAATGTTTACTGAAACTTATTTGCAAGGAGATAGGGAAACCATTACCTAAACCCAAGGTAAGTAGCAATTCAAAATTACCAGCCCATGCTTGGGAATTCAAAGCCCTGCTTTCTGCTAAGACGCCAGAATTAATTCTCCCACAATTTTCTCCTAACCCTTGCTTCTGGCCAAAGAGCAGTTACCAAATTATTTCCCAAACACTTACTGTTCTTCTCATGTGGACCCAAGTCCTCATCCCTGCCAGCTCTTCTACACCCTTGAAAGCCCCAGCCAATGAGTGATATGTAACAGGCATTCAAATCAACTGCTGAGCTAATGAAATAAGCAGTGCCCCAACTATCTCTTGGAACCCTCCAACTTCAAGCACCTTACTTAGATCTGAACCCTGGAGGAAGAGACATGGTGTGACAGCTTCCATTTTAAAAAATGAAAACAATATAACCATTTTGATGTGCCCTCAAGTTCCTTAAACTGTAATTCTACTGGAATTATGAAATCTGCACAAAGTAGGAATTGATATGGACTATGAAACCGGGGTTGAAAAGCCACAGCCTAAAAGACTATGATTCGCCTACTTCGGGGATTAGGCTCACTTAGCTACTTCATAGCGCACTTTCAAATCGGTAAATTTTCCCACTTGCCCTTTGTTCGAGGTTAAACGTTTCTTAACAGGAGTTTGAGGACTCCGCAGAAACTGTAAAGCGGGAGGAATTGGATCTCAACGTCTTTAGCAAACATGCCCACTGCGGCTGCTCGAGGCTAAGCAACGGAAGTTGGAGAGACTTTGCAACAGCTGCAACAGTTTCAATCCCGGCCGGGAGAGTAGTAGCGTGAGCGAGGCTACCCAATCCGGGCGGTGTCCGGCAACTAAGCGTGTGCTGATCCCCGCCGAACCCCGAGGCCCACCTCGCTGGACCCCGGACGGGTCGCACCACTACGCCCTCCATTCCCACGCCACGGCTTCTCGGGCGCAGCCCCGAGGACCACGACGAGGACACGAGGAAACATCTCCTAGCCCATGCTCACCCTTGGTCAGCGTGTCCAGCACCCCCGACTTCTCCAAGTATCTCCGGAACTGCTCGCGCTTCGAGTCGGCGGCCTGAGAAGACACGGCGGGTCAGTGGCCGAAACCCCGGGGGCCGGAGAAGGAAGAAGGCGCTGAGAGTCCGGCAAACCCCGCCTCCGCCTCGCTACCTCAGGCCCCCAAACCTGCGCGCGCGCCCCCAATCCCACCCGGAGCCGACCAGCGGCTGGCTACCGCCCGCACGCCCCCAGCCACGCCGCGCCCCCCTCACTTTGTAATGGGCCATAGTGACAGCGGCAGCGGCGTCGCTGGCGCCGGAGACCGTGGCTGGCGGGCTCTGAGCAGCACTGCTCATGCGCGGAAGGCCGCGCGCGCCTGCGCACTTGTGAACCACGGTCCGGGGTGGCCGGGGTGTGGCCTGTTTTCATGGCGACCAGGACGCTCTGGATGTCCAATAGTGAGCTGAGCCGAGGGAGGTTGCGTAAGCCCGCCCATCTGGCTACCCGAGCCTCACCTCTCTTTCCTCTTCCGGTCGCTGCCAGGTTCATTTGCTCGTCAAGAGGTGAGGTTTCGATAACTTGAGACAAGTGTCCAGGTGGGGCCAAAGATGGGCGTGGCGCCCAGGGACCGGGCCCGCGGAGCCCAGGAGCACTAGGACTACTGCCCGGGGAAGGAAGCCCTGACACGGGTAGTAGGCGAATCCGTTTCAACTGGGACCTCGGAAGCTGTGGTAACATATATGTGCTGGCTTCTTGGCTCTCATCCTGAAAAAATACCCAGACTGACGCAGGGCGACCCTTGGATTTCCAATGGCTTGAGGAGTGTGTTTAGAATCGTATGTTTCGGTTCTAGCTTTTACGTTTTGAGTTTTACTTGTTTTGTGGCCGACTTGATGTGGGCCTCTGTAGCGTGAACAGTGACGTGCTAATAATAGCTAGCACTATTGAGCGCTTACTGTGTACCAGGTACTGTATTAAACATATGTTTATTATTTTAATCATACTATACCTGTGGGGTAGGTATTGTTAGTAAAGTGGCGAGATTAGATGACCAGTTGTCAAGCCAGGACTCCAATTTGGGCACCAAATTCACGATGCTATAAACTGGTCAAAGAAAGCCACCAATCTTTTAAAGATTTTATTTACTAGATAACATTGTGATTATACACAAGACACATCAGATTTCAGTCTATAAGGGAACTAAGTCAAGTCCCAGGAGCAAACAAAATTTAACCGGTGTACAGAAATAAAAGATCAGTAACTAAAAGGAGGAATTATATACATTAAAAACAATCTGCTAATGATACAGGAGAGTTAGCATGTCCCTGGGTAGACAGGGAGGTCCCTGGTGGAATAAACAAAGACAGCCATAGTCTAAAACTCCAGGTTTTGAAATCACTCCTTTGCTCCAGGACATAATGTAACAAGGCCTTGAGATTAATCATAAAATTCCTTTTGGCCTGACAAATGGAGCAGATCTGATAGATAAGAGTGGGTTACTTTGCTAATTCCTTTAGGATGGGCAAGCAGAACAAACCTGGTAAATGAATTTCATTAGAAAGCGCCAGTTCCCTTCTTCAAACAGTTTCCTTCTTCAAACAGCTCCCCTTCCCCAAACAGACAAGGGAAGGTATAAAAGTTTAGTTTTTTAACCCACATTTAAATTCTAAATTCTGGTTTCTTCATGACAACTTTTGAGCATTTTCAGAAATCATTTCAGTAATATAATTATGAATATTTATGAAATTCTTATACTTTGCTAGGGAAGGGAAGGTATAAAAGTAAGAGCTTTTTGCCTCAGTCAGGGGCCACCCCCATTCGGGACCCCCCTCCCACTCGGGATCTTTGACTCTTTGCTTTCAATAAACTATCCTCTTTTTAAAACTCTTTGCCTCTCCTGGGACCGTGTTTCCATTCTTCGGTCTCACGAGACACGATCCCAGCCTACACCCAGAAACTGCCGGCAGATCCAACATCATCTACATCGTCTGGGGACTCACAGGAAAATATTCCTCCATCACTAAGGCTGCGGTCCCTTCAAGGAAAATCCTGGTTCCAATCCATTTAGCCTCAATTCTAAGCATATGATTTTTCCAAAATCAGTTTTCACAAATTCTAAAAAAACTAATCCTGATTTGGTAACTCTATGTCTTTGATTTTAAAACTAATCCTTCACAATTCAGAATTTGAGCTGTTTTCTCTTTTTTGAAATGAGTTTGCAGGTGTCTGTCTTAGCGGCTGGTCTTTAGAGCTGCCCTTATGTTTTGTCTATGCTCCACCCACCGCTAGGCTACTTCTATAATAATATATGCAGAATGTCTAAAATCCAACAGTTGTTCAGATCTGAAGGTCAGTGGGAGCCTGCCTACTAATGAGGTTGTTTGTCAGTAACACTAAATGATTTGGAGGACAAGCGGTAGGATTATTGCAGGTTCTGACCAACTCAGATCCACAGGACAAGTCTCCCGAAGAATTAGGAGTGTCTGGAATGTCAGCTGGTTGAAGTCTCCTTGTAAAGGAAAAAGGGTTCTGATTGTGCCCTCTCTGAACTGGCCCTTGAGTTTACCTTTAGGAAGTGACGCCCAGTTTTCATCTTCTATAGAGGGACTCCATGTAGCTCGAAGCCATGTCGGTTTCCCAGCGCAGTTAGCTGGCAGGAAGAAAGCCGTTTGGGGTGACTGCCCCATATGGTTGTTCAGAGCTACAGTAAAACCTGGAATAGAACAGTGACCTCTAAAGTACTGGTTCCTTTTGTTGTCTTTGCCATCAATTTCTCTTTTTTCCCTTAACTGGTTACCATTAACTTCTTTTCCAAATATTTTATGAGTGTCTTCAATAGTACTTGAGCTGATGTGTTGAATATGACTACAGGTAGTACTAAGTATGCACATCTCATTAGAAAGCAGTTTCCTGTTCTTCCAGAATGCATTTCTCATGATTTCCATTGTGATTGTCAGGATATGCCTGAAATGCAGATGAATTTAAACGAGGGCACACTGCGTGTGTTTGCTTTCCCACTAACACATTATAATCAGGTGCAGAAAGACAGTCGCTTCAGTGAATTTGCAGATGTGCTCTGATATTTGGCAAGATTTTGTTTTGACTTATTCACATAGAATTCATTATGCTCATCCTTCAATTTATATTGTTCCCAAAGCCCTCTTTTAATCTTTTTAAAGCCTAGATGGAAAATTTCTAGAACATTTAAGAAAAGTGAAACAGTGGCTATGGATTGCATAAATAATAGGAATATTGTCTTTTCTGTTGGTTTTGAGACAAAGCAATCAATTATATTTGGACATGGGTGGCCATGGCATTTAAATAGAGGCTCTAAATGAACTCCATATAAAAAATACTGTCCAATCATGAACCCAATTTCAACTACAGAGTGAGCTAAAATGTGTCTCACATAAGTGCAAAGCAAGGTTCCTGAGTGGAATCTTATTTAATTTCCTTTGCTCCAGCTGATAAAGTTCTTGCTCTAATATCCTCCGATTCCCAGACATTTCAAACTCTACCCTCTCCAGTTCTCCTCTCAGTTGAGCTTTCGCCCTCTTCCTCTCTTTCTCCCTCTTCTTCTCTTTCTCCAGAGCCTCAGTCGGTACAAAGCATGACCCATGTAGACCAGGGATGGTGAAGACATAAATACCACCTGCAGAACCCAGTATCTAATGAGGGAGATAGGAAAGGCCTGATCATAGCATACATTTCTGCATCCAGGTTGTTCTGTATTACAGATGAATCCAGACTGCTCATCATGCCAAACATTTTCAGCTGCTACACCCAGACAAGCATTCGAAATATGAACAGGATGGTGAGCCAGACCTTTCCAGTCATGGTGGAGTGGATGTAAACTTCCTCCAGAATGCCTCCAAGGAAATTCCAGTCCCCCATGTTTATTTAGTTGGCCATCTTAAGTCTGAACCCCATCAACTAGAAGGCAGATAAATTCTTCCATTCTGACGGGGGGGCGGGGGGGTGCTATATCTTAAAGCAAACCTTTGGCCAAAATATGAACAAAGCATCACTCTTCAGTGTGCTGGTTGCTTTACTTTTTCCCTAGAGTTGTGATAATCTCTTACCAAGAATAAGATGTCAGGAGCTTAAAAATCACTTCTGTTTAGACCTCAATGCAATGAAAAAAAACAAAAACATGATACCTGGGGAGGGATGTATGTAAACTCTATGAAGAATAGAACGGTAGGATTCCCTATAAGAAAGGAGTCTTCCTAGCTGAAGTTTGTTGTTTTATTTTTTAAAACTCAGAGCTTTTGGAGAGGTTCCTAAAAACTACTGATTTGTTCTTACAAACCTATTAAGATTATTTTATATAAAAGTTATAACCAAAGTCAATGATTTTAAAATCTCATTTATACACAAAGAAAAATAAATGTGTTTTATTTCATAATTCAGTAAGATACAGCATTTAATGAAACCAGAGGAAACATCTGGCTCTGCTATAGGAATTCAGATTAGTTTTTTAACCCACATTTAAATGTCTAAATTCTGGTTTCTTTATGACAACTTTTGAGCATTTTCAGAAATCATTTCAGTAATATAATTATGAATATTTATGAAATTCTTATATTTTGCTATGAAAAATATTGTCTTTTTTTAGAATTAAAATCTGCTGATATATTTTAGTTCTTACTCTATTTCATACCTAATCATTTATACAGCCTGCCTCCTACAAATTAAAAGGTGCCATTAGGAGGCTTAGACAAAAAGTGGTTCCAAAGCCGGTTTAAAATAATTTTTTATTGCCCAGGATATTTTTTTTCTTATGGCTTGTGGTGTTTTTCTTGTTTTGTTTTGTTTTAACAGGACTTTATTGGGGAACAGTGTGAACTTCCAGGGCTTTTTTCCAAGTCAAGTTGTTGTCCTTTTAATCTTAGTTGTGGAGGGCAAAGCTCAGCTCCAGTTCCAGTTGCCATTGTCAGTTGCAGGGGGCGCAGCCCATCATCCCTTGGTGAAGTCGAACGGGCAACCTTGTGGTTGAGAGGACGCGCTCCAATCAACTGAGCCATCTGGGAGCTCAGTAGCAGCTCAGCTCAAGGTGCGGTGCTCAATCTTAGTTGTAGGGAGTGGAGCCCACAATCCCTTGTGGGAGTCGAGGAATCAAACCGGCAACCTTGTGGTTGAGTACCCACTGGCTCATGTAGGAATCAAACCGGCAGCCTTCGGAGTTAGGAGCAGGGAGCTCCAACCGCCTGAGCCACCGGGCCAGCCCTTGTTTTCTTTTTTAATAACTATAAATTCAAGCTTAGGGAAGCTTACCTTTGTCTTGAAAGACAAAACAATGAAGCTTTTATGTGATTTGCTAAACTGATCTTGTTTTAAGAGAGAGATGGTAGTTATCTTGCAAGAGTAAAATTTATGCCATGAATGATGCAGGTCTAAGTCTAAAAGGAGACTTAGGTGGTAGTAAAAGGAGACAATAGCATTGTTGACAAAATTATGTACTGGTGGCATTTGCAGAAAAGAAGCCCTTGCAAATTTCTAAACAACAGTAAACTCTGTTAGGAAATTCTAAAGTGTCTTACAGGCCAAAAAGGGAATGAGGTTAGTAAAATGCCTCAACAGAGTTTGAATAAAATACTAAATTTGAGATTTACTGGAGCTTGGATATGTAAAAATAGGTTGCAAGTTGGTTCATGCTTACAGTGGTCTCAAGTTCACATAATACTGTGACAATACACCACTTCACAGGTCACACACTTTTCCAGGGACTTTCTTTCCTTCTACTGTAAATTTTTATCATCTTAAAATGAACTCCAAAAATTCTCAACTATCTTGTACTACCAGGATGTTATTATATATTACTTTGAAATAAATGGAACATTGGTGTGATGGTGGTATTATAGAAATTTTCATTCTAACAGTTTTTGACCTATTTAAGACATGTAGCTTGCATTTGTGGAGGAAGCGTTGGGGCAAGTTGTAATTTACATGCTTGGATTATCGGCCAGTAGGTTTTATATTAAGGTTGATATCCTGGGATATCTAAGAGGAAATATATCCCAAAGAAAAGGAAAAAAACAATGAACGTATTCATTCACTTCATTTAGAATATAAATGTGTGTCCTGTAGAAAGGGAAATGTTACACAATCAAACAACATACGGGGATACTATAGCTACAAGATACGTACACCACAAAAATCCAATGAGGTAGGTATGTTGCTTCCCTATTTTACAGTGAAAAAACTGAGCACACCTTAAATTACCAAGGTCACACAGCAGAACTGGCATTCAAATTCAATCAATGTGGCTTTAAAGACAGCTCTTGTTTTACTAAACTGTTATTTTTTCCTCATTAAGCATTTTTTAAATTTGCATGAAAGAGATATTAAGAAGTCATGTTTTCTCTTAAAAAGTTTAATTATTTAAATAGTGATAGTTTTGATTTTTTAAATAACTTGTTCTAGAGTATGTTTTAAAGCTTTATATAGTTAAAAAGACTTGCAGAAGCATCAACCTTCTAAAATTTAGTTGTATTCCTGAGATAAAGAATATGTCTACTTGATTTGATTATGTTGGCAATAATATACTCAGACCCAACAATCCAAAGCACTTTAAAGTGTAAGCACATATTATTCATGATAGTAATCACAATTATCAATGCATGACTATATTGTACATAATAAGTAATAGTACATCCAGAGTATGGTACGATGCAAACAGTAGAAATAATAAATATATACTAATATAAAAAGACATTTGATATATTGTTTCAGTGACATTCAGGTTATAAAATACAGTAGTATGGCCCCATTATTGTAAATTCACTTATATGTAGAGATGCATACAAAAAGCCTAGAAGGATATTCATCAAAATGTTAACTGACAGGAGTCCACCATCCTCCCAGAATGCTGGCATTTTAAATAAACCTGCTTTTCATTCCACCAAAAAGAAAAAAGAAAAAAAAGTTAACTGATTATCTCTGGGTATTGTCACACTTGACTTAATTTTTATGTATCATGAGCACTTTACTTTTCTATCACAAAAAGAAATAAAAGATTTTTTTTTCCTTAAAGGGCATAGTATTTCCTGAAAGAAGAAGCAGTATTATTTCACTACAAATCTTAGGTTCTAAAGCTTTCATAGCAAATGATGTGAATACTAGTACTATACACAGATACAGTACTATAAAATTCAAAAGCAAAAGATAAAAACATTTTAAATGACAATTAGCTAAAACATAGAGATTAACACAAACCTTTCTTAGTTTAGATAAATCTGAAGCAAATCATGCTTAAAAGAAGTTATACCACGCCATCTTCAACTTTGTTTTCTGAGTTTGTCCCTTGGCAGGCAGGGGTAGAGCAGATTCGATTCAGTTTCATGTAGTGAATGGGTCAGCCACCAGATAAAAACCATTTCCCTTTCAGCTCTTTCTTGCTTCTGAAACAGCGCTGTCCAAAAACCTTTTTTGCAATGATGTTGAAATAGACTCTGTCTGCGCAGTCCAATAAGGTAGTTGCTAGCCAGCCACATGTAGCTATTAAGCACTCGCAATGTGGCTTGTGTAACAGAGGAACTGAGTTTTTAATTTTACTTAATTTTAATTAAAATTTACAGAACTACCTGTGCCTGGTCGCTACTTTATTGGACAGCACAGATGAAGATTACTTGCAATATTTCTAATCATAGCACAATTTAGAAGGTTAAAGTTATGAGCCCCAAAGTAAGCCAAATAAATTGTTCCTCTTTCATAAACAGATGTCAAATTTAAAACACCAGGAGATGTTTGTGTGCTCTTTTTTAATGGTAGTTTTGCCCACTGGGGAACCCAATAAGATAATCAGTTTTTGGTCATGTGAACAGTTTCTAGTACCAAAAAAAATCTTTCTGACTAGACAATAACTTCTCAGTCATCAGTCTTAATAATCAATGAGTCACATCCAATTTCATAGTTAGATGAATCCTGTTGCTCTGTCTAGTTTTCTATTATTAACAATTATATTATCCTTTAGGTCATTAAATGTCTCCTCAGAGCTAGTGACCTGGTAGATTGGCCATGGCAGATAAATATTTCCTCATCTGCCAACGAATAGCTACTTTTCAGATTAAATACAAACATTTCATCAGGGGAAATTTATAGTACATATACATTCGTATTTGTATAGTTTATATTACATAAATTACACATGTTTAGTATACATTATTAATAAACTTGAAAAACACTAAACCTCATTAGTAGAAAAATACAATTAAAATGAAGTATTTTTTAACTATCAAAATGTCAGTTTTTCAAAGGTTTATGATACCTGGTTTGGGCAAAGTTATGAGAAAACTGTTACTCTCATATACTGTAGGACTATAAATGCATACAGCTATTTTTTTTAATGTGTTTAAAGTCCACCAATGTTAACTCACAGTGACAGGGATAAAGGAAAATACTTTAATGGTTCAAAAAAATAATGCTGAAAGCTCTTTACAAAAGACTGAATGCAAAAGTAAAAAGTGTACATACCGGTAGTTGTTTAAAAAAGGAGTTTTAAACATGTTTACTTTCTATGCATTTTTTAATTTGTTATAGTAAATTAATAAGCATATCAAATTTTTAAAAAGGCAGTTTAAATTTATCAAAATTGACATAGCATTTCTGTTTCTAGATGCTTGAAATATTCATTCATTCAGCAACACATACTTAAAGACACACTGAACTTTCACATAGCATTGTTAGTAGTAACATAAAATCAGCAACGACTGAAGTGTCCACTAGAGGAATGGTTAGATAAACTACAGTACATCTTTATCATTCAACAACTCAGAGAATAAAGATCACTATCTCTGTTTAGTAACAGAGAAAGATCCCTACATCACATTATAAAGCAAGGTACAGAACAATATATGACACATGACCTCATATATCCTGGACACAGTGTGTACTAGAAAGCCAGTTGCAGGTTCCTTGGGATCCTAGAGAAGCTATTAGAATCTTAAACTAGAAGTCCAGAGAATTCTGTCTTCTATAAGGTATTTCTTCTCTTATAAGGTATTCCTGGTGCACCCACAGAAATGTTTATTTCTATACTCCATGATACTCTTTCAGTATTGAAAGACAAGTATTGTTAGACCAGAAGGGGAGGAGAGTATGGGCTTTCAAAGTCATTACCAATCTTTACGTTTTGCCCCCTCTTAGAGAAGTTACTTGAATTTTTAAGAATATTCATGTCCTCTCTAAGATACAGAGTAATAGCCACCTTTCTGGGTTGTTAAATAGATTAGCAATAGTGTATATAAAGCACTTCAGTGATCTATCTACTCAGTGATCGAAAGTGATTATCAATAGTCTGACACAGGTATGAAAAGTTTTTATCAGCTATCAAGCAATTTCTACAATGTATCCTCCAAGGAGAGCAAGTCTCTTTTAGAGGGTTTGTACATGCACACCATGTGTCTAGGAAAGACCCAATCTTTGTTTTTTATTGCCCTTCCCTTTTCTCTTTTCTTCTTCCCTCCCCATGCTTTTAGAAGCGCCTTGCCTAAACCCCACATCCCTTTGTTAGCAGTCTGAAACTGATGACTTCAGTGGTGGTTTGCCTTCTTTTTAAAATTGTTAGCATTAGCTGGGACCGCTCTGTTTCTTTATAGAGTTCTTCAGTGGTTTTTTTTTTTTCCCCAGATGGCTTTTTTAATAACTGGTTTCTATTAGGAGCAGGTCAGTTTGCTGGGGATAGGAAAATATTGAAAAACACAGCAAATACAACACAAGCTAAATAAGCTGCAATTGCTATCCAAAACCGTGGATCTTTCAGCAGCGCCTTATCAAAGCAGCTAAACACAGTGTAACCAATGGACATTCCAGCAAATCCACCTGCAATGTGAGCTGTAAAAGACACCTTGGGGAAAAAAGGGGGGGGAAATGGAAATAAGAAGAAAATGCTAATTACGTATTTCAGTTGCATCTCTCTTACTAAACAACAAATACCATCACAATCACACAAGAGTCTTAAAGGTTTGAAGAACAAGGTGATCAGGCAAAAGACACACAAAACTGCATGTGCACAAAAAGATGTTCTAAAACGTGCAAAGCTAAAAAATGTCATTTCACCAACTCTGAGTACACAAGACAGAGCCATTGTTTCTCATTCTTGTTCGTCATCATATTTTGGATGGTTTTCTATAGTACCAACCAAGAGAACAGAGTTGGGTTGCATAAGGGATCTCTATACGAGCCTAGTCTGATCCCATATAAAATGTTAGAATGAAAGCACAGGTAAATACAACCCACACAAATACTCAAACCACAAACTGCCAAATTCAAAGATGAATTTCAACAAAATGAAATCTTTGTCAGTTTTCTTTATATTATAAATTCATCTGGACCCAAATTGGCATTGCTGTTTTCCAATGTTTTATATTTTCTGTGGGTTGTGAAATCCCTTCTATCCTGTTCTGGAATAGCTGGCAGTATAGTATGGCAGGTGTAGACTAGTACAGCCAGTGGTCAGGGCCATGAGAGCTAAGTGAAAAGGACAACCCAAAAGTCTGATTTCCTCAGGAATTTTCTTCCAAATGGAAATTTGATTGCCCTAAATCACAGAATTGTGGCCCTTATTTAATGACCCTTTTTAGCTATTGATATGATAGGTAAACAAATTTTCATTAAAAAGATAATAAGCCAAACTCACCGGTGACCCATTTGCAGGGACAAAGAACCGTCTGTAGAGAGCGAATCCCATGTCTGACACAACTAGAAGGAAAAACAATCTGATGAAGCCCCAAGGTCTCCACAACAGTGCACCAAATGTGTTTGGTTTCTCTCTAATAACAGTAGCAGCTAACATGTATTAGACCAAATTCTGTGCCAGGTGCTTTTCATATAAGAGCTTTGCGTGTATTAACCTTGTATCATTAATCCTCACAATGATCTTATGAAATCGGTACTATCGTCCCATTTTGCAGATTTATTCACCCAACAAATATTTATTATCATCTATGTGCCAGGCACTCTTCCAGGCAATGGACAAACTGCAATGAACAGATCACATACCCGTAGCCCTGCCTCAAAGCTGACTAGTTGCAGGAGACAAGCAAACAAGTAAAATATAAGGTGTGTCAAATGGTGCTAAGTGCTATGGAGAGATACAGAGAGAGGAAGGAGAATGGGGGACGCTGGGAGTAGGGTGTGATTTTTAATAGAGTCAGGGAGGCTCTCACTGAGAATATGACGGCGGTAAGGGAGCAAGCCATGCTGAAGTAAGAGTCTTCCAGGCAGAGAGGAGAGCAAGCACAAAGTCCCTAGGGCAGGAATGTGCCTGTTCTGCTTGAGGAATCCCAAAGCAGCTGATGTGGCTGGGTAGGTAGTTTACAAAATGCAGTTCCTCCCAAGGTGGCAGCATAACCTGGGAATTTATTAGAAATTAAAAGTCTCAGGCCCACCCCAGACTTCCTGAATCAGAAACTCTGAAGGTGAAGCTCAGTCTGTGTTTTAACAAGACTTCAGGTGATTCTGGACTACCGTTAGGGATAAAATGATAGGTGATGAGCAGGGGACAGACCATGGAGAGGTCTTATGGGTTACTGTAAGGACTTTGACTTTTATTCTGAGTGACAGGAGGCCTTTGAAAGCTTTTGAGCACAGGCGTGACATGATCTAACTTATGTTTTTAACATACCATCCTGACCGCTATATAGGGAATAGATAATATGGGAGCAAGGACAGGTGCCGGGAGACCAGCCAGGTTACTGGTACTATAGCATCCAAGTGAGGAATGATGGTTACATTTTATACATAAAGAAAGCAAGACACTGAGGTTAATAATTACTTGCCCAAGGCCACACAGCTCAGAGGCAGGGGCAGGATTTGAACCTTAAAAAGTCTGGCTCCACTCTCATCCACACACTAACTGCCTCTAATTACAATCAGGAGGACTGAAGATGGGCCAGGAAAGGGAATGAGTCCACATTCTCCAGCAGAGCAGTGAGAGCCAGAACTTAGACATTCTTCGAATAAGTCAGATCTGTGATGTGAAAGGAGCCTGTGGATTTCTTGGCTTAGAAGGACTCCCGTGCAGCACTTGGAAACATCTTGTGCAGCTGTCACATTCCATACCCATCCCCCAATTCCCTGTGCTCTGCTTAGTGAGCCACTGTGACATAGGAGATGGAAAGACCTAGTCCTTGCCTTTGGGAAAATAGCTTCAGGACCACATGTCCTGGCGACTTTCCTTTTCAATACTACGATATTGACGTGGAAGTCACTGGGCGGGAATTGAGGTCGCGGAAGTAACCAATATAAATTTAATTGGAAATGACTATTACACAAAGTTCTGGATAAATGTGGCTGTATGGTATTTTCAATCATTTGCATGTTCTGGTCCAGTGTAAATGACACAGAAAGATGGAACTACGAAAGTATAAGAAAACCCCTGCCAGAGAACAGGGCTGACTTATTGGAAACAGTTACTCTGATCTAGTCTTCCAGGGTAGGAGGCCATGTCTCAAAAAGTCTTTGTCATGTCAGTATCTCCATTTCTCTCTGATCTTGCCCACTTCCGACACCACTGCCTGGCTCTTTGTACTTCCTAGGGGAGTTTGCTTCTTAAGTTGCTGCAGTCTCTAATCTGAGACATGTCTTCCCACCTAAAAAGAAGACCTTCTTCCAATAAACTGAATCATTGTCCTCACTAAAAACTTGACACTCATTTTAAAGAAGTTGACTTTATATGGATTTTTTTTTTTTCAGGATGAAAATGTGAGATTTCCTTAATGTTTTCCAAAGGGTAATCTCAGTTGCTTCATTAGAAAACACATCCAAACAAATAAATGCTTAATGAAGGTAAGTCCTTAAGCCCAATTGTCCTTCACAATTAAGAAGAATTTTTACATCTATATATCTTTATAGCTATACATTTTCCCAAGAAAATATGTTTAAATTTAAAATGTACTTATATTGTATTTAATCTGTTGTGTGTTGTAACTGTTCTTATTTCAATAGTAGGTAAATCAGGCCAAAGAATTTTTAGAAATGACGTAGGCCAGGAAGTGGGGAGGGTTGATGGTTAGCATGTGTGTCCTACCTCTGTTCGAAAGTTACAATAAAAGCACATCATTCAGTGGCTTTATTACTTACCTTAAGAATGACATAATGTTACATAAAGTGTCTTTGAAGAAACCCTGTGCACGAGGAAAGGGTTTTTACTCCAACATTGAAGAATATTAAGAGTATAAAAACAATTTCCCCATCAAGGGTTTGAGGCTTATTTTATAATCAGTTATTCATAATTACCCAAAAGAAGCACATTGAAGACCCAGATAACTTGTGTAACAACATTTTTCAGTCAAAGGACTTGTTTGTCCATTGGTTCTGGTTGTGACACTGAACAACTCAGGCGGCAGCTCTACTCCCACAGCATTTCTCCTACATAACTAACTCCCAGATATTTTCTCTCCTTTCTGGGCTGACAACTTTCCCTCACTTCTTGGATTTCTTTCTTTCCTTTTTTTTTTTTCAAGTGTGTTTTTCCAGGACCCATCAGCTCCAAGTCAAGCAGTTGTTTCAATCTAGTTGTGGAGGGCGCAGCTCAGTGGTCCATGTGGGGATCGAACCCGCAACCTTGTTGTTAAGAGCACTGTGCTCTAACCAACTGAGCTAACCATCCAACCCTTGGATTTCTTATACAGAAGGGAAAAAAAATCACATAGAGTATGGTACAGACTATAAACAAGTCACTCATTTTCTCTCGAGATGAAATATTGTTTTTACAGTTAAACTGTTTACAAACTAAATTTAATCTCTTTCCTCAGAAGTAGTTGTCCCTGTTCACAGTGTTGCTAATTGAACTCTTGATACCAATTAGCAGAATCATTTTTTACCATGTGAACAGCCAAAGTCTTTGGCTTTATCAAGTGTCACCTCTGTCTTGACCTTCAAGTCTGACCTCAGAGTCTGACCCCAGCGTCTGTCCTTCTCCCCACCCCCTCCGTGTGGATACAGCTTGAGCTGGAGCAGCACAGGGAACACAAGTTACTGGCCCTACCTTTGCTTGTTTTCTTCCCCATGTGGCCTGCCGCCACCCAAAAATCTACCCTGACTTTCAAACTCAATTAAAATTCCATCTCCTCTCTAGATTGAACACTCTTCCTAAACTCCTCCAGCATGTAATTCTCTATGGTAGGTCTGGGAGCTGTCAAAAGCCATATTAGTCATCTTCTAGTTCCCTGACCTCTCATTTCCTTCTCCTCCAGTCCCATCTTCAATCCTCAGCCACCACTCCATGCATATATCCTAGATCAGCTTTTTTTTTTTAATCTGGAAATGTAGAAATTGAGAAAGAAAATAGATTATAACATTGGTTTTCAAGCTTTCCCTTTCCAGAAAAAATCATATACAGAAACCAATGTATGAATAAGAAAAGTCCAGTATATAAAACATAAATGAAGCTATTGTGGTTGAAGTGGACAGAGTGCCTAGAGCTCTACTCTTTTGACTCCCCCAACTTCAGAAAAAAATTAAAAGCAAAAACATGTTACTGAGGTACCCCTAAGAACCACCCATGAGGGGTGAAAACCCCTCCTTTTTCTGCTTAGGGCTGTGGAGCTGATACTTTTCTGACTCTAGGCTAGCAATCATCCTAGATTTAGTGTTTAGGAAGCTGAGACCTTCTGAAGGTTGAACCAATAAAATTGAAGATGTGAAGTGTTCACAAAACAAACTTACTTATAAGGATGATGATCAGTAGTCGGACAATTCCCAAGGCCGGGATCATTTCTCGAAAATTCTTGTAAAGAGATAAATAATAACAAGATAAGCTGTCTATTTGCAAATGAAACCCCCCACCATACGGTGTTTCCCCGAAAATAAGACCTAGCCGGGCAATCAGCTCTAATGTGTCTTTTGGAGCAAAAATTAATATAAGACCCGGTCTTATTTTACTATAAGACTGTGTCTTATATAATATAATGTAAGACTTGGTCTTATAATAATAATATAATATAATATAATATAATATAATATAATGTAATGTAATGTAATGTAATGTAATGTAATATAATATTTTATTATATCTTATAATAAGATATATTAATTTTTATATTAATTTTTGCTCCAAAAGACTCATTAGAGAGGGCAGACGGTCGGCTCGGTTGCTTAGAGCACGAGCTCTGGGCATCGGGGCTGCCAGTTCGATTCCCACATGGGCCAGCGAGCTGCGCCCTCACAACTAGAATGAAGTCAACGAGCTGCTGCTTAACTCCCAGATGGCTCAGTTGGTAGGAGCGCGTCCTCTCAACCACACGGTTGCCGGTTCGACTCCCACAGGGATGGTGGGCTGCACCCCCTGCAACTAACAACGAGACCTGGAGCTGAGCTGCACCCTCCACAACTAAGACTCAAAGGACAACAACTTGACTTGAGAAAGTCCTAGAAGTGCACACTGTTCCCAATAAAGTCCTGTTCCCCTTTCCCAATAAAATCTTTAAAAAAAAAGATGCTTTCGAGCTGATTGCCGGAGTAGGTCTTATTTTGGGGAAATACCGTTACTCCCTCCTCATCTGCTTTTTCATTTAAAATAAAGTTTGAGTATCAGATATTTGCAGAACAAAGGACTGGTGTAATAGCTGTTTTCAAATGTATTTGGAGAGTACTACGCTGGTGAACTTTGGAGAACAAAATGAAACATGACATTTAATTCCATGATACAAACTAGGCACAATTTTATGTTAGAAAATAATCTAAATATAAGTAATATAAAATCAACACTTAACATGAGATAGATAGATAGATAGATAGATAGATAGATAGATAGATAGATAGATAGATAAACACTGTCAAACTAAGTCTGATGAAATAGTTCCAAGTTTTTTTGGTTAATATTCATTTGATACTTCTTTATCATCTTCCTGGGTAGGAGTTAGGAAAGACTTAACTAAAATTTGAGTGTTACCTTATTTTTTTAAGATAATTTCAAAACAATTTTAAATGTTGGTGGAAAAAAAGTTTAATTTTAGCTTTGAAAAATCTCAGTCCAGCTTGCAGTACCCTCATGTGTTACTAGAGAACTGAGTCAGAAAGACATTTCCACTTTAATCCATTGAGTTTCTTCTCCCTTCCCTTTCAAGTTCTTAACTCTCTTCCCAAAGAGTAAAGATGCTGGAATAGCCGTGTTTATTCTAAATCAATTATTTTCAAACTATTGTGACCACGACCTATAGTAATAAATAATGTACGTAACAATCCAGTACACACATAAATCAAACAGTATTTACTCTTATTACACATACTACATACTGAAACTTTTTCATTTTTTCATTTTTGTTTAATTTTTCACAACTTTTAAACTGAGTTCACAACCACTAGTGATTGCAACCCAAAGTTTGAAAACTATTTTTTCTAAATGACTTTTATTTTTTAAAGAGTTTTATGATTGCTTCATATTTTTCCTTCTACAGTATTTTAAAAGTATAAATATATAAATAAATATAAATAAAATATAAAAACTTTATATTTTAAAGTATACTTATGTAGTTAAAGGCTTAAGAACTAGCCAGGATTTTGGCCTGTTTTGAAAAGTGGTTGGCATTCTCACATACTATAGCATGGGAGTATAAAATAGTATGCAATCTTTGGAGGGCAATTTGGCATTAAAATCTACTTCTAAGAATTTACCTACAAAAAAACCACACAGCTGCGAAAACATAAATATAAAAGAACATTCTTTACAGCATTATTTGTAAATGAGAAAAGCTGGAATCACCCCACATTTTCAGTGAAAGATTAAGTAAGTCAGGATATACCTCTATAGAGCAAGCTGTGGAGCACTTGAAAAGATTGAGGTGGATTTCTATGTACTGACATGGATAGGCAGATGGTCAGGATACTCAACGTTAAGATGCAGAACAATATAAGGGTGGTTCCATTTTTGTAGTATTAATGTTGGTAGGATTTTGAATACATATAAAAAAAGGTCTGAAAGGATGTATAACAAACTGTTAACAAATACTATATTGGGGATTTTGACTTCCTGTTTTTCAAATTAAAATTTTATTTAGTATTCATTACTTTTGAGATAAGGGAAAAAATAAACATAAAATATGAAAGGAAAACTCTGGTGGTAAAAAGGAAGATGAGTGCTCAGTTAATATTTAAAAATGAAGATTCCCTAAATCAAATACCAGTTATTGTTGTAAAAAAGAAAAAGTCCATAGATTCCATTCCCAAAGTTCTTACCACTAGAACATTCATAAAATAGCCTCCCATCAAAGCATAGACTCCTCCTGAAGCACCCACAAGATATTTGAGTGGATCAAAGATGGAGCTGGCAAGAGATCCTAAGGAAAAAAAACACAAAGGATCAGACATGACTATAAAAATCACGAAAGATAAATCTAATCTAAGGTAAAAATTTGTGAATCTTGGGCCGTTATCATATTAACAAGCAACGTATTCACTTTGTCCCTTCTATACTATAAAAGTATAGCTTTGTGGATTAACTACCTCAATTTTTTTTCTGAAACATTAAATGTTCAATATGAAGACAGTTTAACAGTGATAAGAGCACACAGACTCTGGAGGCAGCATTGCCAGCTGTGTGACTTGAGCAAGTTTCTTAATCTCTCTGTGCCTTAGTTTCCCTGCTACAAAATGGGAATATTAATAGAATTTACTTCAGTAGGTTGTCAGAGGAGGTAAATGAGCTGATATGTGCATGATGCTTAGAACACTGCCTGACATATATTATGTACTTGTTAGCTATTGTTTCAAAATATCCCACGTTTAGCCAAAACTATCAAAATACCAGAGACATACCAACATTATATTATCTAATGGCTTGCTTTCTCACAGAGTCAAGATGTGGCCTCAGAATCCTTCTCAACATGCCATTCAATCAGATTCACCAAGCAAGATGAAACCTATTTGCTAACCCAATCTCAGATTGCCTGAACCGAAACAAAGCTTTAAAACCACTCTAAGACATTCTTTCTATACTGCTTAGTTCTATTACTTAGTCTCTTGCTTTCAAGGCCCTCTTTCATTCCTTAGGATACAGTATAATACCTACTTTGTACAAAGAAGACAAAGTGTCTGACTTTAGGAATCTTACAAATGGGTGAACAAACAATTATAAAATGCAGAATATAACAACTATGATTTTAAAAAAGTAATAAATTTTCTATGGAAGCACCTAGGAAGGAATGACTTTCATTGAAGAGAAGTGGAGGCCCTGCTACTCTGAGAAGGATGAGATAGCTTTTTTAAAGAACCTTTAACATTTGGACAGGTAAAACAAAGAGGAAGAAGGTATTCAGGACTTAGGGATATGGAAAAGCAAAGCATAGAAACAAAGGTACATGGGTGACTGAAGATCAGTGAGAAGTAGTTCAAAAGGATTAGCGCAGTGTTTCTCAAATGTTAACCTACAGACTAGGGCTAACGTGGTTGCATCTTAATCATGAGAAATTTATTTTTTAGAATACAGATACAAATGTACACTCTGGCCATGATGGAGATCCAAGGATAAGATTTACCCTCCCACCTGAAATAACTAAAAGCACTGGAGAAAAATATATGAAACAATAGCCTTCAAGATACTGGACATCAGATAACAAAGGACCGTGAACCCTGCAAGACAAAAAGTGAATGAGTTGTCTGATTGCCCAGTTTTCTGCCTTAAGAGAGATTTCAGTTTGCAGTGCATGAAGGGGGAACCTGGATAGATCTCAGCAAGTTGATGAAATAGAGTTTAGAGTCCAGAAAGACCTAAGCAACTAGAGTTTGAAAGACAGAGCACCAGAGAGGACAGAGCTGCATAGAGAACACCAGAGAGGAGCATGTGCGGAAATTATCAGAGCCAAGAAAAGAGTCACCA
The DNA here is from genome assembly GCF_057876585.1 of Rhinolophus sinicus. Taxonomy (NCBI): domain Eukaryota; kingdom Metazoa; phylum Chordata; class Mammalia; order Chiroptera; family Rhinolophidae; genus Rhinolophus; species Rhinolophus sinicus. Next base: position 27,160,567 of record NC_142514.1, read on the forward strand.
GAAAGGAGTAGAGAGAAGAGTACCTTTTGCTCACACTGCACCAGAGAAGCTAAGTAACTTTTCAAATAAGAAAATTCATAATTCATGGGACATTGAGTAAAGTACACAGGAAGGTCCTACACCAGTTGGGGGGAATAATTAGCACTAAACATGACTCAAAAACATTTCAACTAACAAATCTTACCAGAAAGGATCAAACTGCTTCTAAGTAACTGAGTTTCAAAACAAATCTAAGGAATATTTATAGGAATACAATGCACCATCCAAAGGTAAAATGTCTAGCATCCAAATAATAATTGCCAGAGAGGCAGGAAAATGACACATAATGAAGAGAAAAATCCATTAAAACCTATCCAAACTGACACAGGTGTTAGATTTAGCAGATAAGGACAATAAATATTACAACTATATATGTTCAAAAGTTAAATAGAGCCATATAGATATAAAACAGACTCAAATCAAACTTCTAAAGATGAAAACTATAATGTCTAAGATGCAAAAATAAACTTGTTGAGATTATTGGCAGATTAGACATTGCTGAAGAAAAGATTAGTGAACATGAAGACATGGCAATAAAACTGCCCAAAATGAAACACACAAAGAATATTTTTTGAAATACATACAGTAGCAATGCGCTGTGGGTCAATTTCAAGCAGCCTAAAAATATGTAATTGGAATCCCCAAAAGAGAGAAACAAGGCAGGTACAGAAAAAAATATTTGAAGAAATTATGGCCAAATTAACCAAAGTTTTATGAAAACTATAAACCCACAGACCCAAGAAACTCAACAACCCCCAAGTACAAGAAACATGGGGGGGAAAAGAAAACACAACAAAGCCACATGGCTCAAAACCAGTAAAATCTTAAAAACAACCAGTGTAAAAAGACATATGTCATACTGAGGAACAAAGATAAGGATGATAAATTATTTCACATTGGAAACAATGCAAATGAGAAAACAATACAGCAACATCTTTAAAGTACTGAAAGAGAAATACTGTCAAGCTGGAACTCTATGCCTAGTAAAAATATATTTCAAAATGAAAGCAGAGATTTTTTTTTCAGACACACAGAGGCTGAAAGAATTGATGACCAGCAGATCCTAACTACAAAAAATGTTGAAGGAAATCCTTAGGCAGAAGGAAGAAGCTATTAAATAGAAACATTCACATGCAAAAAATGACACCAGTGTATACCAGGGGTGCCAAAAAAATTTATACACATTTTAAGAGATGTTATCTATGCTCAAGCAGTAGTTCACCCTAATCAGAAGTGTCTGGATGCTGAAGGTAACCACTTTGAGCACATCTTGTAATTGCAGAAATCAAACGTGACATGTATTCATCTTCGGTTATCGGTATATATTGAGTATTACAATTAATACAGTTTTTTCCTTTCTTAAAATGTGTATACGTCTTTTTGGCACCCTCTGTATATACCTTGTACCATGTATAAAATGGATCACAGACCAATATGTAAAGCCTGAAATTATAAAACTTCTAGAACAAAACATAGTAGAAAATCTTTGTGACCTTGGGCTAGGCAAAATTTCTTAGATATGACACTGAAAAGCACAATTCCTAAAATTTAAAAACTAATAAATTACACTTAATCAAAATTTAAAACTTAAACTCTTCAAAAGATACTATTTAGAGAATGAAAAGACAAGCAATTGACTAGAAGAAAATATTTGCATGTCATGTATCTGATAAATAACTTGTATCAAAATATATAATATTATATCTAATAAGGAATATAATCCAATTTTTAGATGGGCAAAAGGTTTAAATGTACTTTACCAAAGAAGATATATGAACAGCAAATGAGCACATCATTAATCATTAGGAAATGCAAATTAAAACCCAATGAGACATCATTATACACCCATTAGATTGGCTAAAATGAAAAAGATGGATGATACCAAGTGCTGTTGAGGAAGTGGAGGAACTAGAACTTTGGGTGATGTAAAATGGTGCCACTTTGTACCATATGACCTAACAATTCACTCATAGGTTTATACCCAAGAGATCTACACAAAAGCTTGTACACAAATGTTCATAGCAGTATTACTCATAATAGCCAACAAGTGAAGACAACCCAAATGTCCATCAATTGATTAATGGATAAAGAAAATGTGGTATATCCATGCAGTGGAATATTGTCCAGTCATAAAAAGGAATGAAGCACTGATATGTGCTACATGGATGAACAATAAAAACATTATGCTAAGTAAAAAAGACCACATGTCGTACTCCATTTGTGTAAATGTGTGATTCCATTCATGTGAAATGTCCAGAATGGGCAAATCTAAAGAGACAGAAAGTAGATTAGTGGTTGCCTAAAGCTAGAGCAGGGCTGTAGGGTGAGGAGTAGGAAGTGACTGCTAATGGGTACAGGGCTTCTTTGGGGGACAAAATTGTTCTAAAATAGATTATGATGATGGGTGCATAACCCTGTGAATTAACTAAAAAATATTTAATTATACACTTTATTTTTTATTACACACTTTAAGTGGATTGTATGGTGAATTATATTTCAGTAAAGCTATTTAAAAAGTTTGGCAGCTTCTTAAAAAATATCCACACCCTATGACATGATACAGCCATTCCATTCCTAAGTATTTGGAGAGAGAAATATTTGTCCACATAAAGACCCAAGAGAAAATATTTGTCCACATAAAGACTTGTATATACATGTTTATAGTAGCTTCATTTGTAATAGCCCCAAACTGGAAACAACCCAAATGTCCATCAACAGGAGAATGGATTAAACAAATTATGGCACATCCATACAATGAAATACTATATGAATAAATCTCAAAATAATTGTGCTGAGTGACAAAAGCCAGACAAAAAAAAGAGTACATATTCTATGCTTCCATTTACATAAAACTCTAGAAAATACAAATTAATTTATAAAGATAGTGGTTGCCAGGTGAAGGTGGGGGAGGGGCAGGGAGAGGCTGGGGGAGGGATTTCCAAGGGGCACAAGGAAACTTTTGGGGGAGTGATGGATAAGTTTATTATCTTGATTATGGTGATAGTTTCGTGGTTATATACACATATCAAAATTTATCAAATTGTACACTTTATATGTGTGCAGTATATTGTATGTCAGTTATACCTCACTAAACAGAAAAACAAAACACACAGATCCCAGGGCCACATTACCAGAGATTCTGATTCATTAGTTCTGCATGGGAGCTGGATAGTGTCAGTTGTAACAACTTTTCCAGTTGGTTCTGATGATCAGTCAACTTGGGGAGGCCTGGGCTGGAATACAGACCACTGCTGCTCAATCACCTGTAGGTTTGCTCAGCTGCAGATTCTGATTTTTAGGTCTGTTGTGGGGCCCAGTATTCTGCATTTCACCAAGACCCCAGGCAATGCCAGTGCTGCTGAGCCATGAACCACACTTTGCCAGGAGCAAGAGTAAGGAAACTAGAATCACGAGTATATTACCTATGAAGGAATCTAGAAAAATAGCAAAGCAAGAAAGACAACAGGCAGGAGGAAAACTTTTGGAGGTGATGGATATGTTTATGGTATAGATTGTGGTGATGGTTTCATGGGTGTATGCTTATCTCCAAACTCACCAAGTTGTATACATTAAATATGTACAGATTTTTGTATGTCAATCATACCTCAAAAAATATTTTAAAAAGAACGTTTTACATCAGGTCATCCCCTAACCTCTTCATGTATAATTTCTTTTTTGAACATTAGTAAAGAAGTCCATTCCTCCAAAAAGCAAAAAAGAAAAGAAAGGCAACGGGGCTAGGCAGTGGAGGGTAATGAAGATCAATCTTGGGCATTTCAGCTTTCTTTTGGCCACTTAAGTGTTCCTTGAAGGATATAATATGATCTAATCTGTGTTTGAGGAAGGTGACCCAAGCAGCAGTGTAAAGGATAGAGCAGAATAGCGCAGAGATACCTGCCAAGAAGCTATTGCAGAAACAAGCAAGGATCTGAACAGGTTATTCACGTTCTCTCTTCTCTGAAACTGGGGCAGAGCTGATTCCACAGGTTGAAATCAAGCCATGGGGGAAACAGGAATGTAGATGCTGGAGCCAGGTAGAGCCTGACCATCACAAAAGGGTTTCAAGATCAGGGGGGGGAAATGTGCAGGAACCGAAGTAGAAGGTGGAAAACCAGGATCCACAAACGTAGGAGAGAAGCAGGATGAGCTGTAACCAAGCCTTGCCAATTCTCATGGCTGCTTCCATTCTCTCCGCTCTAGAAGGCTGGCAAAGTTTTGATCAGTAAAATCTCCTAAGTGTGTCCCACCCCCCGCCCCCCGCCAAAAATAAGATATGTTGAAATCCTAACCACCCCCTCCACCCCAGTACTTTAGAATGTGACCTTATTTAGAAATAGGACTCTTACAGATGTGATTAGTTACAATGAGGTCATACTGGAGTATAGTGAGCCCCTGAACCAATGTGATTGTGTCATAAGACAGGGACATTGGAAGGGAGAACAGCATGTGAATGGAGGCAGAGACTGAAGGGCTGCAGCTGCAAGCCAAGGAATGCACCACCAGAGGCTCACGAGAGGCAAGGAAGGATTCTCCCCAACAGGTATCAGAGGAGGGAGCATGGTCCTGTTGATTTCAGACTTCCAGCCTCCAGAACTGTGAGACAATGCAGTTCTGTTGTTTTAAGCCATCCAGTTTGTAGCACTTTGTTATGGCAGCCCCAGGAAACTAACACAACCACCCACTGCAATATTGGTACATTTACTTATAAATTACATGTATGTGTATTACTGTGCTAATGTGTTTTAAAAACATAAAAATAGAATTTTAAAGGATGGGACATATTAATTACACAATATTTTAAAATTATTTTTACTTCACTAATAATATAAAAAAAACTTATCAAGCCATGAAAAGACATGGGGGAAACTTGAACACATATTACTAATGAAGGAAGCCAATATGAAAAGGATACATACTATATGATTCCAGCTATATCACGTTCTGGAAAAGGCAACATTATGGAGACAGTAAACAAATCAGTGGTTGCCAGGGGTTGGGGGTGGGGAGAAGGATGAATAGGCAGAGCACAGAGGATTTTTAGGGCAGTGAAAATACTCTGTATGATACGATGATGGATACATATCATTACACACTTGCCCAAAACCATAGTAAAAGGTACAACACCAAGAGTGAATTCCATCTTTTATGGACCTGGGTGATTATGAGGTGTCAATGTGGGTTCATCAATTGTAAGAAATGGACCATTCTGTTGGGGGACGTTGCTGATGGAGGAGGCGGTGCACGTGCAGGGATAGGGGTGTTTGGGAAATCTCTGTACCTTCCTCTCAATTGTTCTGTGAGCCTAAAACTGCGCTAAGAAAATAGTCTTTAATTAAAAAAAAAAAAATCTTTCAATGATTGGTTTTATTAAATAAATTTCACTATTTTTTTAAATCCTGGTTAAATATCATGACACAGGAATACAGATACAATAGTCCCCCCTTATCCGTGGTTTCACTTTCCAGAGTTGCAGTTACCCACAGTCAACCAGTCTGAAAATATTCAATGGAAAATTCAAGAGATAAACAATTCATAAGTTTAAAATTGAATGCTGTTGTGAGCGTCATGATAAAATCTCACACCATCCTGTTCCATCCAGCCCAGGACGTGAATCATCCCTTTGTCCAGCATACCTACACTGTACACACAGTACAAAAAGACATTTCGAGAGAGACCGCAATCAAAGAACTTTTACTATAGTACATTGTTATTGTTCTATTTCATTATTATTGTTGTTAATCTCTCACCGTGCCTAATTTATAAACTAAATTTTATCATAGATATATATGTATAGGAAAAACAGTATATATTGGTTTCTGTACTACCACAGTTTCAGGCACCCACTGGGAGTCTTAGAATGTACCCCCATTGGATAAGGGGAGACTACTTGTACTTCTAAATTCAGTTATTTTTCTATAGGCATTTTCTCTTAATCAGTGTCCTAGCCAAAATATAAAATTAAAAAATGATGTGTAATTTAAATTGGAAGAATTGCATCATTAGCTGTATTTATTCCAATTATGCAAAAAAAATTTTGCTGTAATTTGACTATGATTCCCATCTTTCCTAATGTCAGTCATTAGTTCTTGCAAAGTAATCAGCAAGTATTATAATAAGTTTAACATGCACTAAAACTCTTCACTGACAAATTTGAAAACAGATTAGGAAATTGTTTCCCAGCTTTTTAAGTGTGAATATGAAAAGTTCTTGCATCATTTTCAGAAGCAAAGCCTCATAAACATGGACTGATTTCCAATGACCAGTTTTCAAAATGCCCTTTTCATAGCATGAGTATTTTTGGAAAAGTAGTTACATTCTTCTTCCTTGAGAGAAAAATGATATTATGTCCTCAAAGGGATATGTTCCGTGTTTGGTTTTCAACATCTGTTAGATAGCTTACTGCTGAAAGCCTTGTGTTATCACAGCAAAAAAGCCAGCAAATTAGACACCATCTTTTTGTAAAAGAAAAATGCATACACTAATCTTTTAAATGAGCAAACAATGAGAGGAATCACTCTGATTTCAAGACATTATGTAGCTGCAGTGGCACTGACTCTGGTATTGGTGACGGATAGACACATTGATCAACGGAACAAAAGGAGAATCCAGAAATAGTCCCACGCAATTATAGCCAACGGATTTTTGACAGAGGTGCAAAAGCAATTCAATAGTCTTCAACAGATTGTTCTGAAGTAATTGGATGTCCATAGGCAAATAAACAAAAAGAACCTCAATCTAAACCTCACACCTTATATAAAAAGTAACCAACTCAAATGGATCACATGTTATATAAAACATGAAACTACAACTTGAGAAGATACCATAGGAGAAAATGTTTAAGACCTAGGGCTCAGTGAAGAATTCTTAGACACGACACCAAAAGCATGATTCACAAAGTGAAAACTAATAAATTAGACTTCATCAAAATTAAAAACTTTTGCTCTGTGAAAGACCCTGTTACGATAATGATAAAACAAACTACAGCCTGAGAGAAAATATCTGCAAACTACATATTTGATAGAGGATTAGGATCTAGAATATATAAAGAACTCTTAAAATTCAACAGTATAAGAAAAAAAAGTGAATTAGAAAATGGGCAAAAGACATGAGCAGACTCTTCACTAAAGAGATACAGATGGCTGGGCTGGCCCAGTGGCTCAGGCAGTTAGAGCTCCATGCTCCTAACTCCGAAGGCTGCCGGTTCGATTCCCACATGGGCCAGTGGGCTCTCAACCACAAGGTTGCCGGTTCAATTCCTTGAGTCCCGCAAGGAATGGTGGGCTCTGCCCCCTGCAACTCAGATTGAACACGGCACCTTGAGCTGAGCTGCCTCCCGGATGGCTCAGTTGGTTGGAGCGCGGGCTCTCAACCACAAGGTTGCCAGTTCGACTCCCGCAAGGGATGGTGGGCTGCACCCCCTGCAACTAGAAAACGGCAACTGGACCTGGAACTGAGCTGCGCCCTCCACAACTAAGATTGAAAGGACAACAACCTGATTTGGAAAAAAGGCCTGGAAGTACACACTGTTCCCCAATAAAGTCCTATTCCCCTTCCCCAATAAAATCTTAAAAAAAAAAAAAAAAAAAAAAGAGATACAGATGGCAAATAAGTACATGACAAGATGTTCAACATCAATCAGCCATTAAGGAAATGCTGATTAAGACCATGAGGAAGTATCACTCCCCATTTATGAACAAAACTAAAATAAAAAAATAGTGACAACACCAAATGTTGATAAGGATGTGGAAAACTGAATCACTTATACAATACTGAAAGGAATGTAAAATGAAACAGCCATTCTGGAAAACATTTCGGCTGAGTCTTACAAAACTAAATATTCAACTACCATGCAACCCAGCAACTGGGCTCTTGGACATTTATCCTAGAGAAATGGAAACTCAAGTTCACAAAACTCTGTACTGATGTTCACAAAAACCTGTATGCAAATGTTTATAGCAGCGTTATTTGTGATAGCCAAACGCTGGAAACCCAGATATCCTCCAATGAGTGAAGGGTTAAATGGTGGTACACCCACCCATGGAATACTACTCAGCAATCAAAATGAACTATTGGCACATGCAACAACCTAGATAATCTCCAGAGAATTGTGCCGAGTGAAGAAAGCCAATCCCCAAAAGCTTTATAATGTATCATTCCATTTATATAACATTCTTGAAGTGAGAAAATTATAGAAATAGAGAACAGATTAGAGGTTGCCAGGGGTAAAGGAGAGTGTCGGGGTGGGAAGGAAGAGAGTATTGTGGTGTTAGGAAATGTTTTGTACCTTGGCTGTATCATTATGGATATCCTGGCTGTGGTACCGTACTCCTCAGATTTGCAAGCTCTTACCATTGGGAGGAACTGGTTAAAGCGTACATGGCACCTCTAGTAGGTATTTATTCCCTTTTTTTTTTTTTTGTTAAAGATTTTATTGGGGAAGGGGAACAGGACTTTATTGGGGAACAGTGTGCACTTCCAGGCCTTTTCTCCAAGTCAAGCTGCCGTCCCCTCAATCCCAGCCATGGAGGGCGCAGCTCAGCTCCAGGTCCAGCCACCGCCTTCTAGTTGCAAGGGGCACAGCCCACCATCCCCTGAGGGAGTCGAACCGGCAACCCTATGGTTGAGAGGACACACTCCAACGAACCGAGCCAACTGGGAGCTCAGCGGCAGCTCAGCTCAAGGTGCCGTGTTCAATCTTAGTTGCAGGGGGCACTGCCCACCATCCCTTGCGGGACTCGAGGAAGCAAACCGGCAGCCCCGTGGTTGAGAGCCCACTGGCCCACGTGGGAATCAAACCGGCAGCCCTCGGAGCTAGGAGCATGGAGCTCCAACCGCCTGAGCCACCGGGCCGGCCCAGGTATTTATTTCTTATAACTGCAGTATAAATCTATAATTATCTCAAAGTAAAAAGTTTAATTTTTTAAAAATGTTTCCAATAAATAAACGGATGGATGGGAGTTCTAATATTTTCTGCCCACACCGTAATGGATCAGCTTGGGCACATCCCATTTTAGAGGTCACTGTTGTTTGCTACTAGTTTCTACTCAGTCTTTGGGCCCCTTTAACTGTTCTCTATATTTTCTTGAAGATATTCATCTTAAATGCAAATTTGACCACGTTACTTCCCAAAATCATTTGTCTGACATGTAAGTGCTTTCATGATTTGGCTTTAGGCCTTTACCAAATATATGCACCTAGGCACCAAACTACTCACAGTTCCCAATTGTGCAAAACCCTGTTTGACTGTGAAATAGATACCTGAGGATAGTCACAATGAGTGACTAATATCTCTAATCAACTTATCTCCAAAGCTTATCAGGTTTTCTAGCACATATTGGGAGAACAATACATCCTAAATAAGACACCCATTATCAACATTTATTACCTTTGCTTTATTACCTCCCGAGAGTCCAGAGGTGTTGATTTCACGTTGCCCTCAGAACACTAACCTGCAATCACTCCTGCCAGGTACACCAGCCCCACTCGGAGGCCTTTGTGGACCATTTCCAAGGGAATACCCAAAACGAGCTGCATAATAAGATTCCCCAAGATGTGCTGAACTCTGCAGAGACAAATACAGTTGTCAAATATTATGACTAACCCAGGCAGTTATTTCCTCGGGAGATTAATAGGCACTGATGTGTTGTTTCTAGTTGAGAACTTGCTTAACTCGAATTCCATTTTCTAATTTTTATTTTTTTTTAGCAAATGACTTATTAAAAAATAATCTTGAATAGGGTTTCAATATGTAAAACAGATGAAAGGGCATTTAGAAATATACATTATTTTATAAGTTCTTTTTTATAGCAATTACTGATAATGTCAAACAGAACAGTGAGGCTGGTTTAAGGAACATAAACTTGAAATTAGGTTCAGATAACAACTGTCATCTTATTTTGTTTTAGTTGCACAGTATGGAGAAAATACTAACTCACTCATGCTGTGTTTAAGTTTCAATAGATTTTTAAACAATTTCTCTTGCAATCTCAGAATATTCTTTAATAAAACAGAGGTAGCAAGAGAACCTCATTCCCTTTTTTTTTTTAAAGTATCCAAGAATGAAAAAAAATCACCTAATAACACTAGCTAAAGTTGGTATCTCGCATGTACTACAATTTGGCATTTAACATATTTGAGTACGGGTGTTTTTTATTATATTAGGTTGGTGCAAAAGTAATCGCGGTTTTTGCAATTATTTTTAACCTTTTAAACCGCATTTACTTTTGCACCAACCTAATAGTTTATATAGGTAAAAATGTTTAAAGTGAACTTCATATGATTTTACTTGTCAAACCCCACCAGCCTCTGGGGAGAATCTCTGAATGCAGTTTGATACATTTTCACATTAGCATAATCCTCAATTTAGTTGCTATGTAGCACAATCCACCCCACCCCCCTTTTTTTAAAGAGATTTCAGATTAAACCAAAAAGTTAAAAAGCAAAACGGGTGTTAGATCTTCCACAAAACGCAGCAGTTTTCTTTTTAGTTTTAGGGATTGTGTTTTACATTATAATTTACTTAACAAATATCCAGCAGATCATTAAAGAGGTTCTCTGGGCACACCTGGTAGAACGGATTATTCACCTTTATGGTGTGTGCACACCCAGCACAACTCTCACTGTCCAAGCCATCTTTACCGATGTAGGACAGGTAGCATGTAACAGGACAGAACAGTCTAGCAAGGACAGTTACACTAGTCTTACAGAGAACTCAGGCTTGAAAAGGATTTGGAAATATGTGCACTGTGTGAATTTGAACAAGGTCAAAGAGAGCCGTCCCATCCTGTTGTCTGGGAACAACTTGAAGACAAGGTGACCAATAGCACAAAAACCCCAAGAATCACCCCAAGCACTCTTTCTGCTGCTCAACATCAAGAGTAGAAGTGGCATAAAGATGAGATCGTATACCTGAGAGAGAACTACTGATCTTTTTTCATCCAAACTTGACTCACCCTTCAAAGTCCTGCCTGCATCCATGTCATCTGTGAAGCCATCCCCATTCTGATCTTTCCCTCTGTTTGTTTATATTACTCTAGCTAATCCAACATCCATTTCCTTATCCCTTGTCTGCCTCCTCTAGTGAGGCTGGAAAAGCTACTGTTGATTTTCCCAGCCTCTCTTAGGTAGAGGGTCGCCATGTCACAGCAGCCGACCTGCAGCCATAAGAGAAAGGCCAAGGGAAAAGCAGAGGTGCCAGCACAGGACCAAAAGTCCCGACTTCCTTAAACTGATGAACCAGCCACATACCTGTGGACTTCAACAAATTGACCTTCATTTGTTTAACCCCTGTTAGATTTTTTTCATTACTTGCCTCCAAAAGTATTCCTAATTTATACAACCCCATATATCGCATGTCCTACACAACCTTGCAAATTCTTTTTGAGTGACTTACTATGTTTCAGGCACTATAAAAATTATGTTATAACTGTTGTCTGATTTAATCACAAAAACCTTATGAGGTAGGTACTATTACCCCATTTTACAGATACAGAAATTGAGGCACAAAGAGATGAAGTACCTACCGTATACTACAATATTATACTGCCTTGCATTACCAGTTCATGATTCCCTCTTACAATTTTAAAGTCTTTGAGTGCAGGAGCCACATTTGCTCAGAACATACTTTTAAATGGAAAACCGAAGTGTGGAACGGTCCTCAAAAACTGGGCCATTGGTGATTTTGTCCTTGACTTGTCAAGCCTCTCAGCCCTGTGTCCTGCCATGGTATGCTATTTAACCACATGCCAGAGTCATCCTTCAAGGTTCAGGGCTGGATAAGTCACACAAAGTTGGCCTCATGGGAAACTCTAGGAATCCACCATAGCAGTGGGGCCAGCACCAACTGTTCACTGTCTGCAGCGGACATGATGAATCATGGGCTCTGAGCAAGGTCATAAGAGCCTATTAGCATTTAAGACACTATAAGCAAAAGTAAAAGGCAGGCACTGTATCTCCTATTGCTTGTATTATTCCAGATGGATAATAGCATTATACATGCATCAAAATGCTCATGAATTATTTATTGTTTTAAGTTTGTGATGGGGCAGAGACAGTGGGAAGCGATGTTTCATATCCTAAAGGGAACATTTAGCAACATCGAACAACCAGGGGAACATACTTTTAGTTTGGTAATGATTTGGTCTCCTCTCATTAATACTCCTAAATAAATACCAATATTAGGCATTTATAATGCAATACACTGGGCGTGGAGTTAGCACTAATGGGTTGAGGTCCTAGCTATGCAACTTAGCTGTGTGACAAGGAGCAAGCGACTACATCCCCTGAGCCTCAGATGTAAAACAGCGGGAGTAACACCTGCCTCCTAGGGTTGCTGTGAGTATCAAACAAGATTATGGACATGAAAATACCTTATCAATAATAAAACACTGAACACATGTTATGGGTTACAATTCTTTATAGTCATGTCTGACATCAGCGACCTATCATTCCTTACCCAGCATGTACCAGCATGTATGAGATAAACCTCCAGGCTTCCTCCCTCTTCATCGGATTATAGGTAAATGGACTCTCCAAGATGCCCGTGTCCAAGGTGATCCACTGTTTCTGAGGCTTCCACACAGCATAGTAAATAAACACCGCCAGCTGACAGGGAGGAACAGACATGAGTATCAACCATGCCTTCTGCAGAGAGACCACATTCAAGTCCACAGGCACCACCTTTGTTTCACATGGTTAGCTCTCGAGTGGGCTACTCTACTGCACGTGCTCAGAAGATGACAGGAAGTCCATTTCCATGCTGTCTATCTCACCATATAACCGGGGTCACATCCTACTTCCTCCAGTGATTAGGAGCAGCCCTCAACCAAATTGTAAAGAAGACTCTCTGAACCCCTTTACCCTCCTAAATGCCCACTGCCCTCATCATCCTTACCTCCACCGTTTGGTCTTTCATTTACAACTTAGTATGAAATTAAGTTACTGCTGGCTTCCAAAGAATAGAGTGGGGAAGGGAAAAATGATAACTTTACAGTAGAGACACCTGGCCAACATGACCTTAACCAAGTGATAAAGGCTAATGTCACCAGGGCTGTCATATGGAATGTCCCCTACTCCATGATGTGATGCGATGTGATATGATGTGAAGGGCACCTCACCTCTGTGGTGTTATTCCCCAAAACCCATATGTCCAGTCTAATCATGAAACATCAGACAAACCCCAACTGGGGGATCTTCTACAGGATACCTGGCCAGTACTTCTCAAGACTATCAAAGCCATAAAAAACAAAGACAGACTAAGAAATTGTCACAGATCAGAGGAGACTGGGGAGACATGACAACTAAATGCAGTGTGACACCCCGTATTGGAGGGTACAGGAGGAACAGAAAGAGGACATTAATGGAAAAACTGGCAAAATCCAAACAAAGTCTGGGGTAATATACCAATGTGAGCTTCTTAGATTTTACAAATGTACTATGGAAACATAAGATGTTAACAATGGGAGAAATTGGGTGAAGGGTATACAGGAACTCTGATCTTTGTAACTTTTCTATAAAGCTAAAATAGAAAGTTTATTCAAAATAACTTTTAATAAAATAGTTGATCTTTCTGTGACAGGCAGATATCTCAGCACCTGCCCCGTGATCCTTCTATAGAAAACTGCCTTGTCCACAGCACTCACTGTCTAGGCCATCATGTTTTGTACCATGTGACCTTATCCCATTTTTCTCCATCACCACTACCACCACCATCACCACTACCACCACCATCACCACCATCACCACCACCACCACCACCACCACCACCACCACCACCACCACCACACACACACAGCTGATTGGACCATCAGCAGCCCAGCCAATCTATAGGCTGGAAAGATAACATGAGGCAGGGTGCTAAAAAAAAGCAGAAAAGCAGAAAGAATTATGACGGCTTCCTAGTTGCAGGTTGTCTCACAATAAAATCCCTTGAGAAAATTTAGAGCTATGTCCCTCCAACAAACATAGCCTTGACAAAAGCTTCTCCCAGGAATCTTTACACGTTAGCCTTATCTTTGTCTGAGCCATAGGAGGCTCAGTCCCTGTGACAGTTCATTTTATGTGTCAACTTGGCTAGACCACAGTGCTCATATATTTGATCAAACATCATTCTAGATATTTCTGTGAAGGTATTTTTTTTAGATGAAATTAGTGTTTAAATCATTAGACTTTGAGTAAAGCACATTACCCTCCATAATGTGGGTGAGCCCCACCCAATCAGTTGAAGGCCTTAATAGAACCTCCTCTGAGGAAAACAAAATGGCAGTATACTGCCTTTGAACTCCAATTGCTACTCTTATCCCTTAGGTTTCCAGTCAGCCTGCCTACCCTGTAGATTTTGAACTTGCCAAGCTTCCACAATTGCATGAGCCAATTCCTTAAAATAAATTAATATGCATATCTCTCTATCAGTATATGCATTGATAGATGAGAGAGAGAGAGAGAGAGAGAGAGAGAGAGAGAGAGAGAGAGATGATAGATAAACAGATAATGTATGTAAATGCATCCTGTTGGTTCTGTTTCTCTAAAGAACCCTGACTAATACAGTCCCTGGTAAGGAAGTTGAGGCATGAGTAGGAGTTAAGAGAATTCCACTGGGGACTTCCTAACGCCCTGAAGTCCTCTGCCAATTCCTTTATGACACTTCACGGCATGGGAGAAAAAACTAGGATTGATGAGGTTCAGGAGAAGCCCAGTCCTGGCCCAGTCACTAAGTACGTGAGCTAGGGCAAGTCATTCCGTATCTCTGGGTCTTGCACTCCTTTTTCGGAAAACAAGAGGACTGGATCAGAGCCTGAAAACACTACATGCTGCTGACGGACATCATTAGATGATCTCATTTTTCTCCTACTGAAATTTTATGGCAGCTTATAACTTGTAAACATATGGCTTACCGGCCAATCTAAGTTGGTTCATGAAAGCAAACCATTTGCAATGCCAAGATTATTTGGTTTCTAAAGCCCCCACCAGCTAAAATGAAATGAAGCCACTGAAATTATAGTCACTGCTGGGCAGGGGACTTGTTTGAAAAATAAAGCTCAACATTTGGCTGAAAGTGACTGGTAATACAGGAAAAACCCAGGGAGAGAGCGCCAGAGAGGGTGAATTGAGTTACGTGTGTGCTGTACTTGCCACCACGGAGCTCTCTTCTTACATATTTTCCAGTTTCTTATCTAGATCCGATCTAAACCCCCATTTTGTTTGGACCTCCCCAGTGGTATTTGCACTAGTGCCCACCACCCAACATAGTTACCTCTGCAATGCTGATGGAAATGATGAACACAGGGGGTGGGAGGCAATTAGCTCTCTCCACGTATGTTCTTCGGACATTTTCCGGAAGCATCCATTTTGAGACAATCGTGTGGACATTTTTATATTTGAAGGGATCTTTACCTTCTCCATCATCTCTCATTTTTTTCTCTTCCTCCATCTCTTCTTCTATGTCTCTACCCCTGTTCATATTCTCCATCTCCAAATCATGATCAGAAGCCATTGTACTGGGTCCTACCTCCACCTAAAAGAGATATGAAAATCAGGGAAAAACAGATGACCCTATGGTCTTCAGGCCATGGCTCTTTCCTGGCTTCTCTGGCGTAATCATTGGTTTCCAAAGCGTTTCCTATATGTTGATAGAAGACAACGAAGAGTTAGTACCCAAATACTCATAATATCCATACTCTCATCACCAGTTTGTAATTGTGACAAAGTACAAATGAGGGAGAGAGCTCCTAGGGGTCACTTATGGTTTCATTTACTGCCACCACCACCTAGGGGATGGATTGGAGCCTTGAAATGGCACCACGACCTTGTATACCCATCCTTCCCCTCTGCCACTGACTTGCAAGTCAACCGTTACCTTTGTCCTGAAGGTGATGTATCTCAGAGCCCAAACCAGGCACACTGCATAATTGAACTCAGTTTATCTAGCTTAACTGATCAGTCTCCTTTCCCCTCTTAGTTTCATCTTGCTTCTACTCCCAGGTTTCTGATTCAGAATCAAAAGTCACTTATTGAGCATCTACTGTGTATGAGACACTATATTGGGGACTGTCACGTCTATTGACTCATTAGATTTCCACAACCACCCAGGAGGGAGGGATTTGTAGATAAAAGACTGAGGTTCCTACTCATCCACCTCCCAAAACAATCACATAACTTTGATAAGCTTCATCTTCTCTTTCTAAATTATCAGTATCCTTTCTAAAATACCGCTGCTTCCCATTCTGTAGCACACTTGAGTTAACAAGGCCATTCCTTACTAGTTCTCCGGGTTTAATGTCAACACTTGCAAAAACACATCTTTTCAACAACTCTCTGACACCAAAAACTCTTGACTGAGTTCCTACTAATTTCTACACCTGGTAGTCCCTTGGACTCAATCCTCAACATTCAATCAATCGTTCAGGCATTTATTCAATAAATATCTATTAAAAACCTCCTATGTATCAGGTCACGACTCCTATCCCAAAATGCTTGCAATGTAATGGAGGAAACAGAGGTCAGTAAAATTGCACAAATAATTGTGTAATTACAACTGAGCTAGGTGATACCAAGCAGATGCTATTATACTGGGCAGCACGTCTATACCAGTGAGGCCTGATCTACACACTCTTTCCTCTTCCTGTACCATGGTGCTGTCTGTACTGTTCTTCTCCTTTTGGTTTGGTTCTGGTTTTTTTTTACTCCTGGTTAAACTACTAAAATCACTCAATCAAATATTTCCATGGTCAAAAAAAAGTGGGGGGCAAGGGGAGAGATTGAATATATTAAGAGAAAAAAAACTCATGTTGCAAAATAGTACATAGAGTATGATCTAATTTTTGTAAAAAGTAATGTACTAATCCACATACACAAGAAATCTGGAGAATTAACCATGATTATACCTGTGTGGTGGGATGTCCCAGATTTTTGCCCTTTATGTAGGAGTGGGCCCAGATTTTGAAGAGCCTTAAATAATGTGGAGGGTTTCCTTTGGGGAAAATATATAAAACTAAAATTACAAAATAAAACAAATTACAAAAGTAGATACACCGCCTTAGAAGGAGCTCACGTCAGTGAGAGGTCTGAAGCTTAAGCTTTATTGTTTCACAGGTAATCCACCTCTGTGTCTATATATTTAAGTATGTGTTACTATTTTAATTTAAAAACCAAGTAAAGGCATATCTACGAGCTCTTTGCTGACCCTAAAGTTTCAACTACTATACTACTTCTCTCCTCCCCTTTGTAGCCCAATGTCTTGATGAGGGGTTTGTACATCTGCATCCCCCATTGAAACTGCTCTCATGAGTTACGTCCTTCAAACACACCCACTTCAGTAGTGATGTGAGAGTCCTAAGGATGTGTGTCTGCAGAGCACCCTTGGCATTTCAAAGCACATCCCCTTGCAAAATCTCACATACTCCTCAGAACAATCTGTGAAAATAAAGAGAAGGCAAGCAATCTGTTCCAAATCCTCCGTGTCTTCAACCTTCCTAACAGACCTGTTGAAATCCCTTCACCTCTGCCTTTCATCTCAACCATATTCCATTCACTGGCTTCCTTCTCCCACTCCCCAGCCACAGGCATCCCCTCTGTACACTTCAACAGCAGCACTCTCGTCTTACGACTGGACTTCTGGAACGGGGTGAAGAGGGCATAGTGCTAAGGTCACTAAAGGATAAGAACACAGGTTTTGACGCGAGGTGGACCTGGGAGTGGCATGTCTTAGTTTTCTTTGTAACCCCACTCAGTAGCCCTGGGCCTGGTACCATGAGCGGTAGAATGACATCTGCCAGGGGTTGGGGGAGGACGGAATGGGGCGTTATTGTTTATGGGTACAGAGTTTCAGTTTGGGAAAACAAAGAAATTCTGGAGACAGATGGTCGTGATGTTGAAGAATATAAATGTAGTTAATTCTACTGAACTGTGCATTTAAAAATAGTTAAATGGTAAATTTTAAATTATGTATGTTTTACCACACACACCTACACAAAACTAAATAATAACACTAAACTTCCAAAGTCACTGTGAAGTCTAGATAGTGTATAATGTTTGTTACCAGTATGTATTTAATAAATAGTATCTAATGCTACTGATAGTTTCAGCTTAGTCTAATGTATCTAAACTTCCTCAGTGGCCCCAAAATAAAGTTTGCACTGTAATTTTTTTTTAACTTTTATTTATTTAAGCGTGTTTTTTCAGGACCCATCAACTCCAAGTCAAGTAGTTGTTTCAACCTAGTTGTGGAGGGCGCAGCTCACAGTGGCCCATGTGGGGATCGAACCGGCAACCTTGTTGATAAGAGCACCGTGCTCTAGCCAACTGAGGTAACCGGCCACCCCTGTAATTTTTTTTTAAAAGCATGAGCCCTGAAGCCAAATGATTGAGATTAAAACACAGCTTTATAACACATCAGCTATAACCTTAGATCTCTTAAATTCTGAGCCTCAAATTACATTTTTTTTTAAATTGTGGTAAAATACACATAACATAAAATTTACCATTTTAACCATTTTAAACTGTACAATCAATCCAGTGGCATTAAGTACATTTACAATGTTATACAACCATCACCACTAGCTAGTTCCAGAACTTTTCTGCCATCTTAAACAAAAACCCCCAATACCCAGCCCTCCTCTTTCCAGCTCCTGGCAATCACTAATTTGCTTTGTCTCTATGGATTTACCTGTTCTGGGTATTCCGTTTAAATGGAATTATACAATATGTGACTTTTTGTGTATGGCTTCTTTCACTTAGTAAAAGTCTTCAAGGTTCATCCATGTTATAGATTGTGTCAGTACTTCATTCTTTTTTATGGCTGAATAATATTGTATTGCATAGATAGACATACCACATTTTGTTTATCTATTTGTCTGTTGAAGGACGTTTGAACTGTTTCTACCTTTTGGCTACTGTGAATAGAGCTGCTATGAACATCCCTGTACAAGTTTTGTTTGAGGTTTTATTTTCAATTATTTTGGGCATACACCTAGGAGTGGAATTGCTGGACATATGGGAATTCTATGTTTAACTTTACGGGAAACCCTCAGATTCCATTTAAAGTGAGGCTGATAATAATAGCACTTACCTCATAGTAGCATTTTGGGAAGATTTTTGAGATGACGCATGTAAAGCACTTAGAAGAGCATCCAGCAAGTAGTAAATATTCCTTAATTGTTAGTTATTATTGGCTATTAATGGATGGGTGGCTGTGTGGATGGATGGGTGATTGGAAATCAAGCTAAATTCAATTTGTTTTCAAATGTATTTCATTAGGCAAGATTCCACATTACATTACAGCAGGTTTTATTCAAAACTAAATTTAGGGAAGAAGAGAATTCTTTTATTTTTATTTTCCCAACAACTTTTCTGAAAGTAAAGGCTTCTTCCCTCCCCCACATCTTCTACCTTCCACTCACCCAACTTTGAAGGGTCAGACATTAAGTCCATAGACATAACTATTTTATTAGTTTTCATTGGATATTGATGATTATTTCTAGTTTTTGGTCACTTCTCATAATTGGCAAGACACAGTGTGGATTTAAGACCAGCAGCTTTAACCACAAATATTAAAGCATTTAAAAAAATAAGTTCAGTTAGAGATGATTCACATTGTGTTAATAAGCCCTATTGTAAATTTAAACATCATACAGGATGATTTTATGAGAAAATAAAGTTCCACATTAATAATACAACTTTATATCTATAAAAGGAGGTAGAAAAATAAGGATTACACTTCCACCCCAAATTTCTCTTTTCTCCAGATTTCAAAATTTCCAGAAATGTTACAACTTCAAGCCCATCATTTTAGGTGTTTTAGTGAAACGTATTTCCCGTGCTGTGAAGATAACCTGACCCATCCAGTTTCAGCGAGACTCACTGTATGTCTGCTGTCTTACTTGGCATGTGTGGTAAAGAGGTCTGACGTGTCGTTCCAGCTACTGCAGGCTCTAGCAGCAGATGAGCACGTTGATAGTCACTGCAGTTTTGTTTTTGCCTCTCTTCTCAGTCAATCACTACCCCACTCTGACTTCCATACCTGTGTGTGCGCCCTGATCCCTGAGGACAGGAGTCTCTCCCTGCTTCATCTTATCTCCAACATCTGGTGCTGGATGCTCACAGGTGCTGCTTCCAGACCTGGCAGGGCCCATCCTTCCCACTCCTGTTTATCTTCTGCTCTCACACCTGAATTTCTGAGCACAATCTACCACCTTGGAAACTTGCCTAATCAGATTGGCAACAAGGAAAACAACTGACCCACACTTACGAGGCAGTGGGGAAATGGATGCTGGTCATGGGGTATAAATTGATGCAGTCTTTTTGGATGTACCTTTCAACAGAACCATCCTACTCCGAGAAATCCAGCCTACAGATACATTTGAGCATTTCAAAGGTATTCTGTACAAAACTATTAGAGTAGTGAAACGTTACAAAGAACCCAAATGTACTTTAATCAGGTTGTTGCACTTTCTGACAGTTCTAATTCTTAGGTAGTTCTTCTTCACACTGTGCTCAAATCTGCTTACCAGCACTTCTGCTCCTGAGTCCAAGATTTCCCTCCCTAGAGTCACATAAGCAAATCTAATCAAAGGTCACGTCATTAATTTTGTCCCTGCATGGGTCTGGCCTCTCTATGGGTCAAAGCTGGGATGGGGTATCTGGAAGCACACTTTTTATTACCAGAATTTTTGGAGGCCCAATCGAATAGGGCAGGAGTCTCAAAACAAGTCAGCCATGATTACAACATATTACTATAATCTCAGAGTTATAAAAGCATCCATAGCTATCACATTATTTACTTGACTACACTCATCGAAGTGTTGCTCATTGAGTGGAATTATTTACAACACTGACTGTGCTTTCTTACTCACGAAGCAAAGATCATGCAGGTTTCTTGAGCTTTCTTTAATGTTGGCTTGATTTTATGCTTCCTCACCTTTATCTGCAGCAAGTGGCTGCCAACTCTGTTGAAATCTCTCTCTCTCTCTGTCTCTCTCTCTCTCTCTCTCTCTCTCTCTCTCTCTCTCTCTCTCTCTCTCTCTGACACACACACACACACACACACACACACACACACACATCAAAACGGGAGAGCACTGCTGTGACATGTTCACATCCTACCAGTAGGGACAACTGGACTAGATTGTTAGACTGTTGGAGGAGTAGAAACGACTCATCGCCTTCTGGTTAAAAATGGAGATGTTCCCCCCGCACACCAAGAATCAAAGACCTTCCCTTCGTGGCTGGCAAGTATTCTTCAGAAGAGAAAAAGAGGAACGAACTTCCCTACTTCCTGACCTCATCTGGTCTCATTGCTTATGTTATGAATCACAGAGCCTGTGTGTTGGCCAAGGATTGGGAAGGGCAGAGTTGTGCTCATTTACCGGGAACAGTTGTCTGCCTTAAAAAAATAATAATAAAGAAAGAAAAAAGTGTAGAAATATAAATTTCCATAAGGACATTGACACAGGAGACCCTTGACATCGGCAAGGGATTTTTCCAAAGATTTCTCAGGTGTCCCCATTCGCTATATACCAGGTAGTGTCTCCCAAAATTACGCTAGCAATTATAGCCCGAAAGTTAAGTGATTCCATTTCAGGCCCTCAATGATTCTTAAGTGCAGAAGTAAAGTTACTTATATAATTTGTTGTGTGAGGAGTATTAACCATGTTCAACGCTTTGCACCCGAGAAGAAAAGGAAAAAGAAAACTTGGTTAGTCAGTTGTGCCTCTTTTCATCTTTTAGTAAAGTTTAATCTCTCTCCCAGAGCAGTTTCTGCCTGCAGCACGCACTAATGTGACTTCCCCAAGCGCTTACTGTTGTATGCACATGACCCTCATTGTGGATCTCTCCAGACACCACTTAACCTGACAGTCCATGCTAATTTATCCAAAACTCCTCTTTGTGGCCAAAAAATAAATAAATAAAAGTAACTTTCTCAGGCCTCTTCACTTTCTTTTCATTTCTATCACTGGCACTATCAAGTGATTTACGTTTATGAGTCATTTCTACTCCACCAACGAGAAACAAAGATGTTAGTCACAGCAAGTTACACGAAGGCTATCACTAGTAGAGGACAAACAGTAAAGTCACGTGAGATGTCAAGGTGGGACAGTGGGCCTGGCTCACCGACTGGTACCTGACTGGCACAGGCAAAACCAGTCTTTCAAGTCACATTCATTTACAACGGGCCTTGGAGGGTAGCTAATGGAACACAGAAATTGTAAGCTGGAATCTGCAGATGTCAAGGGCCACCTGTATTCTTTTGCTAATACAAGTACTGATCATTTCTCAGTTTTCTTGGAGAAGTCCTCATCTCATGAATCTTGGTGGGCAGCAGGGACCACTTCCTACTACAGAAGTTGAAAATGCCCAATACTCACGCTTCCAGGTCCCTAGGCAGCTAAGGTTCAGGTACGTGACCTCAGCTTGACCCATCAGCTGCATTTGCTTAGGATTTTTGAGGCTGCAGCTGGGGATGGGGAAACTTCTTTACAGCAGTGCAGTGTAAAATAGTACAGTGTTTCCCCGAAAATAAGACCAGATCTTATATTAAGGTTTGCTCCAAAAGTCGCTTTAGGGCTTATGTTCAGGGGATGTCATCCTGAAAAAACATCATGCTAGGGCTTATTTTCCGGTTAGGTCTTATTTTCAAGGAAACACAATAGCAACAGTACCCAGTGTCCAGCCTTCCCACTGGGGTCAGTGTGGCCTCCAGCATCCAGTGCCAGATGTCTCCTTGACGAAGGCTGCAGCAATGAGCACACAGCAGCAACAATGAGGCCGTCTTCGCCTACCTGGCTCTGTGATGTGATTCTGTATAGTCAGTTGCATATTTGTTTCTGCTTATTTCCCAAAACTTGTTTCTGCAGCCTTTGAGTGATTTTGTAATCTACCTGTGATATGATGATATACTAAGAATTATATATTTGGCCTTCATCCCCAGTTCTTAGCACAGAGCTCCAAAAAGCCTTGGAATTTCCTGAGTGATAGGGGTGAGGAGCATTCTTTGTTATTTATAATAAGCCCCTTTCAATCCCACCTGAGTTCGTGGCTAACAAAGTGGCTCCTGGAGGATGGGGGCTGGTTGCCAGAGGAGACAAACCAGGTGATTGGAGGGTTGGAGCTTTTATCCCACACCTCTGGATAAGGGAGAAGGGCTCAAGATTGGGTTTAATCACCAATCGTCAATAATTTAATCAATCGTGCCTATGTAATGGGACCTCCATAAAAACCCTGAAAAAAGGGATTTGGAGAGCTTCCATGTTGGTGAACCTATCAAGGTGTTGACCTATGCATCTCGTCCCTTTGGCTGTCCCTCAGTTGTATCCTTTATAATAAACTGGTAAGGTAATTACAACCCTCTTCTGAGTTCTGTGAGCTGTGCTAACCAATTATTAAACCCAAGGAGAAGTTAATAGAAACCCCTAATTTATAGCTGGTCAGTCAGAAGTACTGGAAGCTCAGACTTGCAATTGGCAACTGAAGTGGGGAGCAATCTGGTGGGACTGAGCCCTTCATCGGTGGGGTAGGTAGTGTCAGAATTGCTTGGTGTGGAAAACTCACACATTTAGTGTCAGAAGTGTGAGTAGGAATAGAGAAATCATTTTTGTTTTTTTTTCCACTATCCAATGTACTTTCAATAAAATTCATTTACTGGTGTAATCAGCCAGAATCAGTTTCTGTCCCTTGCAACCAAGAACCTAATACACCTAAATAGCCAAGAAACTCTCCGAAACTATCTGGGGTTTTCCTGTCACAAGTTAAACTCATTTCTTGTTCTGTATTTGGGAGACATAGTGTAAGGAGAGCACAGAACCAGGAGACCTATTTTCGGGTCCAGACTCTGCCACTGTCCTGGCTATGTGACCTGGAGCGAGTCCCTTCCCGGCTCTGAGAAGTTCTCTCATGTGCACAGTGAACAGTCAGCACAACACCAGTAGTTCCCCAAACTGATTATGCCTTAGCATCCCCTCAGGCATTTGTTTTTCAACATTTGTTTTCATACAGGTTCTTCATCCCCGCTCCTGAAGAAACTAATTTAATACCTTTAATCGATCGCTGACAAGTACACCAATGAAGTGGAGGCAGCAGCACCTGTGAGAACCACCAACTAAGGCTCTCCAAGGTCACTCCACCCCCCTACTCTGATCTTCTCATGGAAGACAGAGACAGTTTTATTGCTGTATGCCTTGTGCCCAAAAAGTTCCTGGCACACAGGAGGTATTCAGAAAATATTTGTACCCAAGGAAAGGGTAAACAGAAACTCTCTGCAACTTTTCTGTAAATCTAAAATTATTCTAAAATAAAAAGTTTACGTAAAACAATACTGGAAAGAAGGAGGGAAGGAGGAGGGGGGAGGGAGGGATTTTATCCGCACCACATTAACTAAGAGTCTTACATCACTCACTGTATGTTGAAAAGCACTTCCCAGCATCCTTTTCCTCTGCACACACACCTCACCTCCACGCCCACCCCGTTATCGTTCTGCCATCGTTGATCTGTCAGAGGAGACCTGCAGAGCCCCCACGCTCTAATAGCTACAAAAGGGCTTGTGGCCTGTCTTTCAGGAGCAATGTTCCTTGTGCTGGGACTGCAAAGACCTGAGTTCTACTCAGCATCCACACATCATTTCACTGGCCCTCAGTGTCCTCGGCTATAAAATAGAGCTCCTCTCTCACGTCAGTACCTTGCAAAATTATTATAAGAATCAAATGAGATAATAAGAGTTGCCCTAAGAGTGAGCAGGGCCAGGTTCCATGCTAAATACTTTCGGAGTATTCTCTTCATTAATTTTCACAACAACCTTGTAAGATAGGATAATAATGTCCCTATTTTATGGATAAGGAAACTCAGGCTTCCAGAGAACTTGATCAAGGTCATACAGCCAGTGAAGGGAGGGCTGGGAGACGAGCCCAGGACATCTGACTCCAAAGACCCATGAATTCCTCTGCCTTCTGATTTCTGTGCACTAACTATTAATATTAGAGAAATGTACATCTTTGTTTCGATTATTTCCATCCCATCTTTCCCTCTAACCTATCCTTCTTCTTTCTCCAGTTCCCCAAACTGACCCAGACCAGACCCTAGAAGTTCTCAAATAGGAGCTGTGGAAGAATTGGCAGGTCAGCAGCCCCGAGGATGGGGCTGGGAATCCCCCACTCCCACTGCTGCCACAGGGAATCAATGTAGAGACAGGCATCCAGGAAAAGAAAGGATTTGCCTGCCTGAGCACCCAGCAGACTAAGTCAGGCTCACCTTCCCTTCTTCACCTCACCCAGGAGTGCACTGGCAAGGCACTCCTCTTTGGCAAAAGAGACTTTGGATCATTAGCTTGTGCTGTTTTCCTAGCCGCATTCAAACAAGTAGGTTCTAAATATCTGAATTGTTTTTTTTTAAGCAGCTGGCCACACCCATTCATCGGTACCAGGCGGGCCCCTGCTGAGGCTCACTGCAGTCTTGATGTGGCCAGAGAACCCAGGAGGCTGGGCAGCAGGCAGTGCTGGGTGGACCCAATTGCTGCCCAGCTGGGCCTGGTGGGGAGGCTTTTGGTGGTGTTGCTAGGCAACCTGGGTAATTGGAGAGGCCACAGATTGGGCTTCTGGGCCACAAAGATTAACAGCCTTCTTCATCACACTGCAAACCATCATTATGCCCAGTTCCAGAGGCCTGCAGCAAGCTCTGTGGTTAAAGCCTGAAAGAGTGCTTTTTTAGCTACAGACTTTAAGAACCAGCTTTTCAATATTATGGGTTTGTGGCTGTGGTTGTTTCTTTTTGCTACGTCTCTGAGGATACACTTGGAATAAATAGACAAAAGATCTAAAAATAAAAAAATGCCTTTACAACCCTCTTTTCCAAAAGTTCTCCTTCTTCCTGAAGCAACACACACTTGCCCTCAAGTGTGAGGGCAACTCAGGTAGGGACGCTCTGCTTCCTGAGGTGTCTACATGCCCACTACACATTAAAAGCTTCTTCCTTAGAATTCCACAACTGTGGCTGTCTTTCAGGAGTAGGGGACCAGGGCCTTGATCATGTACAAGGCCACTCAGCACAATAATGTGTTTGTGTCTCTCCCCTTCTAAGACTGTCACAATAACTCCCCTTCCCAGCCCACAGAACCACTCTCACTTACATGATTACAATGGATCCTCGCCTGTGAAGAAGACGTCATTATTATTCTCATTCTATAGATGAACAACTAAGGCAAAACGTGGCACCCACAATGACATGCCTAGTCACAGCAAAGCGGGGGTACCAACCCATTTTTCTGAGGCCAGATCCTAGGCTCTCCACTACACCACACTGCCTCCCCACAGAGCTACTTGAGATATTACATATATTTTAGTACCTTATTAATAATATGAAAAACAGTAATAATAATGCACACTGATTGGTGTAGAGTCACAAGAACTTCACCCTGTATCTCATAGTATCCTCAACACACCATCCTTGTTGATTGCGGTCAGGGTTTCAAAGCTGCCTCATGTACACTGAGGAATACGGTCTAGAAGAATTCCCAAAGACGGACACACTATTGAACTAGGTTAGCACACCACAGCATGGGGCTGAAGGAAAACCCTGATGCTGAGCCATCCTCTTTCATTCAAAGAGTTGACTCTGCTTGATAGCATTATGACACTACATCAGTCCCTTTAGTAAGGAGGCAGAATCATTGCTTTCATGAGAATTTGTAGGTATTTTTCAAAAAGGCTTTTACTGCTTCATCTAAAATGTCTCTTAAATACTGGTCCATTGACAGTGAGCAACTATGCCAGTTTGCCTAGGACTAGTGATTTCTTGGGATGTGAGACGGGGTGCTAAAATCAGCACAGCCCTGGACAAACTGAGAGGATAATTAGTCAATCTATCATAGACCACCTACATCAGAATCATCTGGGGACGTCATCAGGTGAAGATGGCTGGTTCTAATCTTAGGGCAGTGGCTCTTAACACCAGCTACACATCAGAATTGTCTGAGGAGAGTGTAAAACAGTGTTGACGTCTGAGCTCACCCCAGATCAATGGAATTAGAAACTCTGGAGGTAGGGCCTGAGTGCTGGTATATTTTAATGTGCAGTCAAGACTGAAAACTCCTGCCCTGGAGATTTGGATTCATAGGGTCTGGGGTTTTGCCCAGGGATCTGCATGTCTTTTTAACAGCTCCCCGGGGTATTCTTAGGTCCACCACGTGTGATAACCAATGAATTCTTACTTGATTTGTGCATTCATTGGACAAGCATTCCCTGAATGCCTCATATATGTCAGGCTCTGGGAACACAAAGAAAAAACGAAAAAACAACTACCTCCTGTTTCCCAGACCCTCCCTATCCAGTGAGGAATAAAGACCTACAAATTGTTCCAACACAGATTCAGATTTAGATTTAAAAGAGGGTCAGCATAATCAGCGTGGTTAAGGTTATTCAGTTCCCAGAAGCCTAGTATGGTAGATTAAAGAGGGAGCATATTATTTGCCATTCCTTCCACTAAGAGGTAGGGTTTGTTCCTCCTCTCCTTGCATCAAGGCCAGCCCTGTGACTGGTTTTGACCAATGATACATGGCAGAAATAGCGCTGGGTACCTTCTATGGCCAGCCCTTCAGAGATCTGCAGTCCCCACTTTCATTCCTCTTGGAATGCTCCTCCCTTTGTGAAGCCTGACACCACATAAGAAGGTTGACTCCCCTGAGGTGGCTATGCTATGAGGAAGCCCAAGCCACTCGCGTGGAGCGAGAGGCCACGTACACGATCACCAGAACGCCAGACTTATCAGTGAAACCTTCTGGGACCGTCCAGCCCAGCTCATCCACCAACTGAATACAGATGTTCCTTGACTGACGATAGGGTTACATCCTGACAAACCAATTTTAAGTTGAAAATATTGTAAATGGAAAATGCATTTAATACACTTAACCTACCAAACATCATAGCTTAGCCTAGCCTCCCTTAAATGTGCTCACAACATTTTCATTAGCCTAAAGTTGGACAAAATCATCTCACTGCCACGACCCAGGATCACGAGAGAACACTGTACTGCATATCACTAGTCTGGGAAAAGATCAAAATTCAAAGAACTGAATGCATATCACGTTCACAGCATCATAAAGTTGAAAAACGGTCAAGTCAAACCATTGTAAGTCAGGGACCATCCGAAGAGCCAAGGGATGGACCCCAGCTGACAGCTGAGCAGAAAAACAGAAAAGAATCATGACAAAATAAAATGGTTGTTGTTGTAAGCTACTGCGTTTTGAGGGGGTTTGTTATACAGCAATCACTACCCACACACCTCATCAGAACTAGAAGACAGAATGACATCCCAGCATTTTGCCTTCCCATGAACACTTCCTCTTCGTATCCCTCCATAGAGTAGATGCAGATGTCTCATCTGAAATAGCCTCCCAATTAGTCTCCATCTGTTTCCACTCCTGCCCCTTCCAAAGCAAAACAAAACACATTCGTAAATCAGAATATAGCAACTCTTTGATTAAATAAAATCCTCCAATGGTTTTCCCATTATCTTGGAGATAAATACAGGCTCCTTACTATGACCCATCAGGTTCTGCAGGACCTAGCTCCTGCTTCTTTGTGGAATTCTACCACTCTCCCCCAACATCTCCGTGCTGCAACTGCAGGGCCTTCTTCCTGTTCCAGGAACACACCCCGGTCTCTCCTGCCTCAGGGTCTTTGCCCTGGCAGTTCCAGCCACCAAACCCTTTCTCCTTTACCCCTCACACACCCCGATACATACACACAAAGCTAGCTGCTTCAGAACAAATAGCACCTCCTTGGAAGTCTTCCCAAGCAAACCATCAAGTAAATGAAGAAGGAAGGAAGAAGGAAGTATGGAATAATAGAAAGAGCACAGAAATTACGGCAGTCAGAAAACCCTGGTTGTTGCTCCAGTTTTGCCCCTGCTTACCGATGGACAAGCCACTTCACCTCACCTGATCAGAGTCCTCGCCCCCACCATGATGTACGAGGCCCATGACGTTCATGTGTGCCATATACCAGAAGTCTTCACATTTTTTGCTTAAGTCCCCATAAGAATTTTTAAAACGCTACGACCCTCTCACACATTTTTAAGTTAATAACTAAAGTTATTTTTATCAAGTTAAAGTAGGTTCCAAGGGAGAATTTTCTGGCACAGTCTTTATTAGAGGCATGCTTTAGATACATTTTCACCCAAACCTTAGAGCTACAGATTTAACTTGTTCAATTTATGGAAAGTTTCTACATAAGAAACATCCAAACCTACAGAGAATTTTCATGAATTATTTGAGCTCAACTGACAACAATTGCCAGGAAGCAAAATCTCAATGGATTAAGAAAGTGTTCCAGAGAATGGCAGTTTTGCAGCTTATTTTATGCATTAGAGTCAAAGGAGGGGACCTAAGGAAGGTTTATGAAATCCACTGGTGGTAGATCAAAGGGATGGGAGAAAGCAAAGTGGGGAAATCTCTGGGATTGGATAGAAAGTAAAAGAGAGAGACACACACTTCTTTTACATTGGTGGGTACAGGATAGTTAATAGTTAACATTTATAGCACACATAGAGATGGTATTTGGGGAACAAGATAACAATGAGAAGTTCTGTGGTCTCATACTCAGGTGTGGTGGGCTGTACCCTACGGGGTATGGAAAAGGAGATTATTCTGACATTTCTAAGGTATGTTATCTTAGTTGCAAAAAGACAATCGATAGACTCACTTCAAGCAAAAATTGACCTTTGTCAA
Organism: Rhinolophus sinicus; assembly: GCF_057876585.1. NCBI lineage: Eukaryota > Metazoa > Chordata > Mammalia > Chiroptera > Rhinolophidae > Rhinolophus > Rhinolophus sinicus. Next base: position 27,190,310 of record NC_142514.1, read on the forward strand.
GGAAGCTACAGGCCTAGGATGTGACTCCCTGCCATGACCCGCTTTTAGTTAGGAATTTTTATGTTCAGACCATCTTATGTGGTTACTTTCGGTCTCTGAGTTTGTACAGACTGCCATGCTGGCTTCCCCTGAGCTTGTCAGATTTAGTATGTGTCTCCTTTTTCATCCACAAAATTGTCTACCATATAATTCAATTGTCAAAGCCAGTCCTCACTGTTAAACCCATCAGCCAAACCAGAATATTTCTGTCTGTAAGAAAATCCACCTTCATTTCTAAAAATTTCTATAAATGTATTCATTTTCATCCCCATGACAACTGGCTCAAGTCCCAATTCTAATTTTACAATACATAGATAAAGCGCTAAAGCATGTTTAAAGTAAAGTAGCATAATGGTTAATAGTATACATTATAAAGGAAAGGTACAAGAGATCAAATCCTGATTTGCCACTTAATAGCTGTGACTTTCAGCAACTTATTAAATAAACCTCTGGGTGCCTTGGGAACCTCATCTGTAAAAAGATGATAAGTATCTACTTTATAAATCTGATATGAGTATTAAAGTTGATTAATCTGTAACACCCTTTGAACAGTGTCAGGCACATAATTAGCATTAAACAAGTTTTTGTTTTGTTTCTTAATAAATACTGAGTCTGTAGTAAGGCACCACCCCTATAGTCTATTTTACCTAATTTCTCTCTGTTTGCTCTCTCAGAAACACAGCATTCTCCAATTATCCTTCTGGTTTTTATGTCCCCAAGCGACACACCATAGAAAGATTCAATGAGGGTCTAGTAAATCCAGAGAAGGTAAGCAATGAATTAGAGTTGAAAAGGAGAGCTTAAAAGAATCCAGACAAGCAGCTGGATTCAGGAAAGAGTACCTGTAGAACCTGACAATCTGGAAACTGACTCCCTTAGAGTTATCCATGTCCACGTCCCCCCTGTTCCAGGGCCACCGGCGTATTCGACACAAACTCCCTGGACACATTCAGAGCTAGGTAAAATTCCTAGTGCCCCATCTACAGCTCCATCTCTTTCTCTTTTACTTAAAAAAGCACAAGGGATTGCAAATTAGGAAGCAGCATATCCCTGAATTTGCTCCAAATTGTTCACATGTAAATCATTTGTAAATTTCAATACTTTTATTAGGAAGAATAGATTAGTTGTAACCCAGCATATACCTGAGGCCAAGCACCCATAGATCAGGACACAAGACAAGTCAGGAGGCTCTTCATGAACTATCATGAAGTCCTAAAAAGGAAGTCCTAAAAGGGAAGGTTCATTTCCTCAGACAGGTAGGGTCGCCATCAGGCCTGGAGACGTTGGTATCATCTCCTCCATGTATCAGCCACACTTCTGAAATACAAATCAGATGACGTCTTCCCTTTGCCAAATCCCTTCAATAGTCACCTAATGCCCTTGGTATAAAATCTAGGTTCCTTAACAAGGCACACATGGGCCTCATGACCTGAGTCGTGCCTATTTATCCACTCTCATTTCTTGCCATTCCTCCATATACAACCTACACTTCAGCCATACTGAGCCCCCAGAAATTCCAGCTCCCTCCCTCCACTAGGACTTTTCCTGAGCATTTCCCTCTACTAGACAATCTTCCCTTCCCAATTTGTTCTTTTGATGAAGTTCTAACACCCCCTTCAAGACTCTGTCTGTGGGCACAGAGCCAGGAGTGCAGTTTCCAGGCTCTCGCTCTCATGTGGAAAGGTGCTGGCTCAGGTAGTAAATGGCCATCAACAGTAATTGGATGGCCATCAGCTGTGGTTAGTTGGCCGTCAGCTATAACCAGTGAGCCATTGGCCATTAATATAACTGCCGTGCTTATGCTAGCAGCAAGTGGGGGCTAGCAAGAAGATGGTGGCTGAGCTAATAAAAGCAGATTGCAGTTAGCAAGTGAGGTTGGTTGGCAAAGAAGTGGATGGCAGGATGCGGATAGTGTGGCTCCTGCTTCCTGTGTCCCCAACCCAGCCACCAGCGAGAATATAGTGATATGATTCCCCTATCTATGGCTCCATGGGTGTTCCTTTTTGGCCTCACCATGTCCTGCATTCTTATGTGGGGAGCGGGACCAGAGACACCGCATGCCACCCCACACGACACTGTCCTAAACACCTCCTCTGCAAAGCCATATTGAGCATCTACCACGTGCCTGCCATTGTGCTAGGCACTGGATACAGTGGGAAACAAAGCAGACATGGTAGAATTAAATGCCCTCTTAGTTCCCTCAGCAACTCCTGCTCCTCTCTAGGATGCCATTGTCTTCTTTCTATTATCACCATCTCCTCCACAAGGCTGTGAACACCCTGAGAATAGGACTTCTGTTTTATTCATCTTCAAATCCCTATTACGGAGCCTATGGAATGCATCAGTAAATGTTTGCAAGACTCATCTACTCACAGGGGATTCATCAAACATTTCTGTATCAGGGATATTAAAGTTGCTGGTTATACAACTGTGAACCAACAGACACTGTCACTGCCCTCTTGGGACCAATAGAGCACTTGATTGAATGAATGATGTATGAATGAGTGAATGGGTTAACAACACAGGGAAGGAGTGTGCTCTTCTCACTTGGATGAAGCCGCCTAGAGCAGGGGACGTACAGGAAGTGAGAAGCTGATGTCTAGGAAGTTGGGAAATGATGTCCTTTTATTCTTTCTGATACAGAGAAACTTATTAGTCATGTGACCTTTGGCAAATCATTTAGCCTATTAGTATCTTCATTTCCTCATCTGTAAAATGGGGATAATATCACAACAGGGTTATGGTGAAATGAGATCATGCATTTAAAAGCAGAGTTGGTTTTAGGGACTAGCAGTTCCCCTCACTTGTTCAGTGTGAATGTGCAGATTTAGAAACACAGCAGGAGAGCTGGCTGGGGACAACACATCCCTCAAGTTCCAGGTTCCAGCCCTGGGCCAGAGTTCTTACCTCAAACCTCCAGGAGACACCTTCCTTATTGAGCCCCACCCCCAGCCCTTCTTCACCTCCTTCTCTTCATTGTTCTGTGTTTACAAGACTGCCTAAGTGCTGTCAAGGCCAGAAGTTGACTTACACAGCTTTACAAGCCTAATAGAGCGGGGGAGGTGGCAGTTAGGGAGGGACGTGGTAGGAAGGGGGCCAAAAAGAAAGGAAGAGCATGGATGCTCATTGAGGCTCCATATGTGCCAGCTGGGTGTGTGACATGCATTGTCTCATGTCATCTTCATAACAACATCATCTTACAGATAAGGAAACTGAGGCTCAGGAAGAGAACAGGAGAAGTGGGATATGAAATCAGGTGTCTCTGTAACGCCAAAAAAATTTTCCTCTATGCCACACTGACCACCAGCTGATAGATGATCATTAAATGTTTGTGAAATAAATTTCAGTTTTCTTATTCCCAGGAAGAGCAGAAATTCTGTGTATTCCCCCACCCCAGAGAATCCAGATACATGTTCAAACAATGATGAGTAAACAAATGAATAATAACAAATACATAAATGAATGAAATCCCTCAGATATCCCATACCAGGAAGGAGGAAACAAATAATCCTGGGGAGGCACTTTGCAGGAAGAAGCAGAGACTGTCCCCCCTGACTGCGGTCTCCAGTACCCTAGACAGGGCAGAGGGCGAGCACCACGGGAGGGCTAGGAACGTACTCAGTTGAAGAGAGGAAAAAACTGGGAGGCAGGAGTTGGGGAGTTACTGGGGAGAATGTATTCAAGGGAGAGAAGACCAGGGCAGGGATGGGGAAGAGCATTACCTGGTCCTTCCATCATGTCCGTGCGGAAAAATCAAGAAACAGCCCCTTGACTCCTGGCCTAAGGTGTTGCCAACTTTAAAAAGAAAGTTGCAAGATCCCTAGAGGCCACTTCTGAAGGCTACTCCGGAAGGGAGGTTGCCATGGAAGCACTCTAACCAGCCCTGCGCCTCCCGCTGCCTCCACCTCTGCCCCCATGCTTCCTGCCACCAACTCTCTTCTCCCCAAGGAGGGACTCCCTCCACCCGCTCCCAGCTCCACAACTTACCTCCTTCCCTCGGTAGGCCAACGGGCGTCCCAGGCAGGACAGGCTGCTCCCCGGGTCCGGGCGTCCTCCGCCAAGGGGCTGCCTCTACTGCCCTGACTTTCTGCGCTGACAGGCACTCCTTGGCCCCTCCCCGAACTAAATTTGTCCGACAGGTTCCCAGCGGCTCTGCACTGGGGGAGGGAGCCTGAGGAAATCCTCTCCCAGCCCTGACCCCAGGCCTGGGCCGGGCCAGCCAGCTCCGCAGTCTCACTCCTGGGCTGGCCCTGGATGAATGAGTCCTCCCCCTCCGCCTGCCTGGGTCTGAGCCAGGGAGCCTGTGACAGCCTCTCTGCTCTTTCTCCGTGGCCATGGCATTGAACTCCATCCCTCCTCTGAGTCCTACCCTCCTGCTCTATGTCTGGGTCTTCTGCCTTCCGTTCTCAGCTCTGTGGGGAAAGACCCTGCATCTGGTTGTGCTCTGGAGGGAAGCCAGGCCTGGTACTGGGCACCAGGGTGGGTGACTTGATGATGCACAGCAGGAATTTAGTCACAAGCCCCTGGCTCTTTCCACCAAACTGGTTAGAACCTGGGCCCTGGTGAAATAGGTCTGCCAGTTTCTGATTATTCATTCAACGCAGTTTGAGAATGACTCGCCTGGGCTAGGCCCTGGGGGTGAAGAGGTAGATTAACAGGTCCTTGCCCTCGTGCTCTACTAGGAAGAGAAGAATGACATTCTTTGGTCGATGCTGGCTCAAGATTCAGGCAGCAGGGATCAGAGGGGCTTTCACCCCCTAGGGGAGGGTTCTGGAAAAGCTCCTAGAGGAGATGACGTACAAGGTGGGTTTTGAAAAATGAACAGGAGTTCTCCATAGTTGTTAGGGGAAAGAGCAGCACAGTCCCACTGGAGAGGCCAGGCAACTGGACAGACCCTGACAGGAACTACTACAAGTCAGAATCGAACAGGCTGTGTCAAGTCAGGTAGGGCTTCGTGCACCTTGCTAAAGGGCTTGAACTTTATCCTATAGGTACTAGGGAGTCACAGAAAAAGAGGTTTTTAACTAGGGAGACAGAATTTTGGATTGCATTTTAAATAGGTTGTTGGGGCATGCAGTGTAAAGAATGGTTTTGAGGGGACCAGATTGGAGGCAAGACCAGCCAGGCTGCTGCAAGAGTCAAGGTAATGGATAAAGTGGACTTCACCAGGGCCCAGGCAGGAGAGCAGAGAGGAAGGAAGAGTTTCAAAAGACGTTAAGAGAGTAGCACTGATGGGGCTTAATGAGTAAGGGAAGAGTTTTCCCCCTTGTCACCTAATTATCTCCCAAAGGCATCATCTCCAAATACGATCACACTGGAGGTTAGAGCTTCAAACATATGAATTGTGGGTGGGGGTGGGGACGCAATTCAGTCCATAGAACCAGATATACTGCCCACCATAGGGACTGAGCAGGAAGGCAAGACTCAGATGCCATAAAAGTAGATGAGAACCGGAGGGGACAGAGCAAGTAGGCTGAATGGGGTGGGGATGGGGTGTTGGGAGGTGCCCCAAAGCACTAGAGAGGGGCAGCTGAGGTGTTTTATAGGGAGCTTGTACCTGCGTATGAGGGAGGTACACCCCACCCCGATTTTCTAGCTAAAGTAGATGGCAAAGTCACCTGCTAGGAGATGGAGGGATCAAGGTTGGGTAGAAGATTGAAGGAAATGGTCAAATGTCTGAAAAAAAACAGCTAGGAAGAGAGGAGGAACATGAACAAAGTAGTATAGAGGTTCTCAGAAGGGTATCCAGAATCCAATCAGAACGGCACAGATTCACAATGAGAAGAGAGGGAGGGTCCCTCAGGAAGTGAGAAACTAAGGAAAGCAGGTCCTGTCCACAGTGATATGACAGTAAAGTCAATGCAAAATGGTTGAAACCCAAGGTGAATGCCACCAACACTATTCAGCCCCCAGGACTGGAGATTGAGCTTTCACATAAAATGGACAATGTCTAAAGAAAGTAGACTTGTTTTTGACCCCTGCTCAAAAGAGCTATGGGCAACCATGGAAGTGCAAACAGCATAGAAGACAAAAACATTGGCCGTTCTTGGTCACAGAACTGCAAGGAGGACGGTTGTGCCAGATCTCCTCCAGTATCTAGTTCTCCCCACCACATAAAGCTGGATCTAGCATGTCTGAGGTATAAATGACCATTCCAACCCTCCAACCAACCTCCTTTGTTCTTATTTCATCCTCAGCAAGCTACTTCCCAATTACGATTTGGTTTCCTTAGCTGTGTAATTTCAGAAAATAAAGATGTCTGCCCATACTGAATACACGTAAGTTAGGGAGCTCTTAGTGAACAAAGCCTGTGTCTTATTTATCTCTGTGTCACCAGCACCCAGCACAGGGTGTGACATTGAGTTGAGGTTCAAAAAGGTATTTTTAAAACAGATCTGAGGAGGGCTGATATGAATTTTTTTTGTAAATTAATAAATTCTTATATAGGAGTTGTACATCAGTTGCATGTGAATTTTATTAACGTGAATCAGTACCTACAAATCACATCAGTTCCAAGAGCGTGACAAGCTCATGTTTCTAAGCTTGCAAACCTCAGAGTCTGACCTTGGACTCTGACTTCACCAAGATCATGCCCCTGTGGGGCCAGCAAATCAGTTTCCTTCGCAATGCTACCCAAACTAGCACCATCCCTCCCCACCTATCTATCATGAGGCCTAAAGGATCTTTTCTTATTTGGATGTTTCCATTTAAATTTCTACAAATGTTTGTGTGGCTTTTTTTCTCCAGCAACTCTTAGCTGCTCAGGCAAAGAACATAAAAGGAGGGTGGTAGGATTGATTCAGGTTTGGATGCTACAGAAAGGCAGCACCAGATATCCTTCCAGCTCACCACAACCTTATTTCTCTGAGAACAGCTCCTACTCACACCATCCCTCGGGACTTTGGCTGTCATATATGTCTTCTGTGACCAGCATTGGTCACAGTGATTTGACCAGAGCAGGACGACATTCGACTCAGGTAGGCCCAATTCGTTCCCCTTTCCTAAAAATTTGCAGTGGGGACAGGAAGACCGTACTCTGTCTCTACTTGTAGCTGAAACTAAAAGAAGTAAATCTGGGCGCTAAAGAGAGTTCCTTGTGTGGAGATGCAGCGTAAACTAACCTCTTCCATGGCACTCTGAGCTTACCACATTGTATGGGGGGAAACCCAGACTTTCCCTCCTCTGTGTTTCCTTCACTCTCCACACAGAATACTTCACTTCTGACACTTCTGGTTATCAAATGTGTGTGTAGGGAGGTTCGCCCATTAAACAGTTCTCTGCAATACTAGTTGGGTGTCCTACAATTTAACTTCATTCTGACACTATCTACCTGCAAATAGTGTCAGATCCCACATGTTAAGGGCCTAGTCCCACAAGACTGCCCCTCCACTTCGGATGCCAAGCGCAAGTAGTAGCTTCCCCAGGTTACCCACAACTCCTGTCCAACTTGACTACAAATCAGAGATTCTCATATTTCCCTTCTTGGGGTTTGATTAATTTGCTAAAGTTGCTCGGGGAACTCAGGGAAACACATTTACCAGTTTATTAAATGATATGATAAAGGATACAGATGAACAGGCAGATGAAGAGATACACTGGGCAAAGTCTGGGAGGGTCTCATGCATAGTATTTTCTGTCTCCTTGGAGTTGGGGTGTGTCATCCTCCCAATATGTGGACGTGTTCACTAATTTGGAAGCTCTCCAAACCCCATACTGTTGGGATTTTATGGAGGCTTCTTCATGTAGGCATGATCAAATATTAACTCTATTTCTAGCCTCTCTCCCCTCTCTAGAGAGTAGTGGATGGGGCTGAAAATTCCAAGCTTCTAATCACAGCTTAGTCTTTCTGGTGACCAGCCACCATTCAGGAGCCATCCAGGAGCCATCCAGAGTCATCTCATTAGAACAAAAGATGATGCCAGTGCTCCTATCACATGGGGGAATTGCAAGGGTTTTAGGCGCTCTGTGCCAGGAACTGGAGGCAGAGACCAATATGTATTTTCTATTATTTCACCCACATCATAATACTTACCATAATGTATTTAAATTATCTGTGTCTTTCTCTTTTCCTGCTAAAGGGCACGCCCCAATAGTATGTGTTCTTTAAAAGCAGTGACCTTCTCTGTTTCATCTTTGTATCCATGCACTCATGCCCAAAATATGACACAAAGTATGAAACAATAAATGTTTGTTGAACTTTCGAATTGGGGAGCATAGACAAAGTTCCCTCTTTTAGCAAATGAAGGCTCCCTAACCACCAGCAGGTGTCAAGTCATGTCTCTGTGGCTTCTGGCCAGCAAGCTCTTTGTCTGAATCCTAATCCTTCGTGGGTGGTAAAACTATAGGTGAGTCACTGGATGTGTGTAGAGTGATCTGTCCCAGATCAGGGGACCCTCAATAGTAAGCAATATAATCTAGGCTGCATAAAGTTACTCGTTGTAATATTCCAGATTCCCTAGAGCATGTTTCCCAAATGCTGAGTTCTCTCCTAAATATGTTAGATGAACTGAAAAATATAAGTATCCCCATAAATTAGCATTCCTTTCTGAGATTTAGCATTATATAGCCAAAAGAAGTATAAAATCTTAAAAAGAGATTCTGTTTATGAAGACATACTAACCATCCACAGAAAACCCGGTACAGCAGAACCTTAAAAAAAAAAATCTATATGAAAATGTAAAGAATCTTTTTAAATGCATGTCTGACCTTGACTGGTATGTAAGGAATCCACAGGAGTAAGCAATTGTGAGAGCCTTATTTGCCCTGGGGGGCATATATGGATCCCTAGTGACCTAATACTACGGATTCCTAGTGACCTAATAATACCTGTGTTTTCATGGAGACAAGGCAGAACCTTCCCAAACCCCAAATTGCTAATGTCCTCAGTGGGCAGTAGGTAAACTAAAAAAAAAAAAAAAAACCCTGCCAAACTAGGAGGACAGTGGGGATGTGGGCCTGTCTTGTTTTAGCCTTGGATTAGAGTAAAGTAAAACAATAAACAAAAAAAATTTATCTCCTGAGAATTCTCCACCCCATACCTCCACTAATATGTATTTACCTAGAGACATACTCACCTTATCTGTGTAGCCCCCAATACTCCAAGATGAAAATTAAAGTTTTTCTGGATTGTTAGGACCTTTGGGCACTTGGAAGAAAAAAAATCTAAACTCTCTCTTGAAGAATACCATTCAACTCAGGCCTCAAAGATTTCCCACAAAGTTTCAAGTAACATGACTCACAATATTTTTTTTTAAAGTCTCTAACCACACAAGGAAACAAACAAATTCCAACAAGTAGAAGCAACCAAATCACAGACATTGTTATTATCAGCTATTAAATATAATTTAATTATCTTTCAAGTGGAAATAAATTAAAGAGGGAATTTAAAAGTACAACAAAGGAAAAAGTAACCAGTAGTGTAGATTGCCTTCCCCAATGTGAGTGGGCCTTATCCAACCCACTGAGGGTCAGAATAGAACAAAACATGGAGGGAGGACGAATTCACCCCTTTCACTTCCTGCTGGTGAAGTGAGACATCTCATCTTGTCTTCTCCGGGCCTTGGACTGAGATTTAATCAGCTCCCCTGGTTCTCGGACCTTTGGATTTGGACTGAATTACATCTCCAGCTTTCCTGGGTCTCCAGCTTTCAGACAGCAGATTGTGGGACTTCTCAGCCTCCAAAATCACGTGAGCTACTTTATCATATGTATGTGCCATGTTTCCCCCAAAATAAGACCTAGCCAGACCATCAGCTCTAATGCATCTTTTGGAGCAAAAATTAATATAAGACCTGGTCTTATATTAAAATAAGACCCGGTATTATATCATATTATATCATATTATACTATATTATATTATATTATATTATATTATATTATATTATAACCGGTCTTATAGTAAAATAAGTAAAATAAGTAAAATAAGACCGGGTCTTACATTAATTTTTGCTCCAAAAGATATATTAGAGCTGATTGTCCGGCTAGGTCTTATTTTGGGGGAAAATGGTACATCTGGAGAACCCTGACTAATACAAGTAGAATATATGATAGCATTACTTAATCTACTTTATCACTTACTGCCATACTTTGTTAATGCAAAGGGCGTTCCTTAAACTGCGAATCTTGCTGGCAGAAACCCTACTCAAGTGGGAGGATTTGTCTTTTTTACATGTATTCATCGGGGTTCTTAACTGCAAATAACAAAATCCCAACCAGGGTATTGTAAGCAGAAAACAAATTTATCACAAGGATATTAAGTAACTCATAGAATCAATGTGGGGACTGAAGAGAAGAATCATATTCTGGGCTACACAATGAGAAACAACCCAAATCAAGTTGCGGAACTGGTCCGGTGATAGGGATACCAGTGCCATGGCTATGAAGCTCTAGACAGGCAGCGTATGCCAGTGGTAACACTAGCACTGAATACTGAACTCATCACCACCCCTGCAGTGACTGCTTTTCCAGGAATTGGTCTTCCTAAACCAGTTTGTCTAGCTAGCTTTGAGGCATGTGTGTCTGACTGGTACAGCCCAGGCCCCACGCCCGTGCTCTAGCAGGGGATGAGGGAGAGGAAGTCCCTACCACTTTCAGCTTTTGGAGACGATGATGGGCCCTATACCTAAGATTTATAACCTGGGGGAATTCACTAAATGCAGGACAAGAAGCTCCAATGCTGGGGGCCCAAAAGAAATATCCAGTGTTCTCTACACCTTTAACCTTCAAGACCACCGCTGCCAGGTGCATCAACTTTGGACTGGTGCCAGCATACCTCGCAGAGTCTACTGCAAACAGGACTCACAAATTGTAATGCTCTACACTTAGAGCTGGTTATTGAATGAAGGTTGATTTAAGTCAGGCTCAAGCTACCACCAAGAAAACTGATACCTGTGCTACACCAGAAAATGAGGAAATTAGGAAGCCACTGTCCCAACTGTTGGCTCTCAGAACACACCACCTTAGCTCAGATCTGGGGAGCAGGAAGCCACTGCCAAAGCTATTGGCTCCAGAACCGTGATATCCTAAGTCCTCACGTGCTGCCTCATTTCTCCTCCTTAACTCTGTTCCAAATTCAAGCCCTTTAGGCATGGATCTGATTAGTGAACTTAAAATACATCGGGAGACCTAGCTACAAGAAGGTCTAGGAATGTAGTGTTAGCTTTCCAACCTCTACAGTATAGGGAGACAAGATAGGAAGGAATTGGTGCACACATTAAGGAAATTATTTACCCTATTTGCCTCAGATACTACCCATTCCACTTTATTCAATCTCTGAATGCTACATATTTTTTAAAATTATTTTTAATAGGCAATACATTCACGTGATAAAAAAATTCAAACACTATCACCAATACGCAATGAAAAGTAAATCTCTTATCCACCTCTGTCCTCCAATACTCCAGTTTTCCTCCCAAGAATCATTAACTTTTACCAGTTTCCTGTTTATCATTCCAAAGATAATCTATGCATATGTGTATATATAACCCCTTGTCATGCAGAGACTCAGCTCCTGCTCCCCACACAAGAACGCAGGATATGGTGAGGCCAACAGGAACACCAACAGAGCCATAGATAGGAGCCACTATATTCTTGCTGGCGGCTGGGTTGGAGATACAGGAAGCAGGCTCCACAATCTGCCGTCCGCTTCTCTGCCAACCAGTCAACCAACCCACCAACCAACCCCTTAGCGTAGCTACAGCTGTCATATTAGTGGCTAATGTCTAACCGGTAACAGCTGATGGCCACTCAGCCACAGTGGATGGGCATCTGATTACAGCTGATGGCCATCTAATAACTGAGCCAGCACCTTTCCACGTGAGGCTAAGAATCTGGAAACCACTCTCTGGGACTCTGTCTCCACAACACCCCCTTTTGTTTTACATATACAGAACATAAAATACACACTGTTTTTTTCCAATCTGCTTTTAATAGCAGTGAGACAGGAGTCTTGGAGAACCAAACACTAGGTAAGGATAATCTGACAATAATGAGAACTCCATTTCTTTTTCACACAATCTTTGTTTTTAAAAAAATATTTCTTATGAAATATTGCAAAATATTTAAACAGTACAAAAATGAAAACAGTAAAAATTAAGTCTCCTTCAAGTTCATTTTTTAAAAATCAATTTCTATAAACAGTTTTCATATTTATCTACAGAGGGTGCCAAAAAAATGTGTATACATTTTAAGAAAGGAAAAAAATATTGAAACTGTTATACTCAATACATACTGGTAACAAAAGGTGAATACAAGTCACATTTCACTTCTGCAATTACAAGAGGTGCTCAAAGTGGTTACCATCAGCATCCAGGCACTTCTGATTACGGTGAACTACTGCTTGAGCAACGTTGACCAAAGTGTCCACTTGTACACATTTTTTTGGCACCCCCAGGATATCTGTCTGCCTGTGTGTATATGCCGTGTTTCCCCGAAAATAAGATCTAGCCGGACCATCAGTTCGAATGCACCTTTTGGAGCAAAAATTAATATAAGACCTGGTCTTATATTATATTATACCCTGCAGTCTTATATTAAAATAAGACTGGGTCTTATATTAATTTTTGCTCCAAAAGGTGCATTCGAGCTGATGGTCCGGCTAGGTCTTATTCTTGGGGAAACACGGTGTGTGTATAGTTTTTTTCTCTCCTTTTTTTCAGAATTTTTTAAACATTAAATATGTTCGGATAACATTGGTTAATAACATTATATAATTACATGTGTATAGTTTTCATGGTTTTGAATTCCTTCCTCTGCATTGTTCCAAATTCTTCGTTGGCTAGAGTGTTGGCTCCAAGTTTGCCTCACAGCCCTGTAAGCTGTTAAAGCAATGGCTGCAGCCTTAATTAAGCCGTAAAATCTTGTGTCTCTACTGAGAATCCTGAAAGCAAAATAAGCCTGATCTAACTGTGTACTTGCTGTTCCTTGGTGGTAGACCCTTGAAATTCAAGGTCCTAGAGTCTCTTCGATTCTGCCAAAATTCTCTAGGCAGCTTCTACAATGCAGTCTGCATCTATTCCCTGACACAGAGGAATCCTGATTTTGCCCTCCCAGGCTCCTCTCTTCTGATCACAGACTTGTGATCTCCCTGGGACACAGGGATGGAACACAACCCAAGACAGGTTAATCAGCATTTTCCCTGAGATTTTTTCAAAGCAGATTTGGAAGAAAGATGCTCTTTTTCTTTCTGGTTAAAAAAATGTGATTATGTGAGTCTGGAACTGCTGGCGGCCACAGACTCACGTTAGTAGTGAAGTCAGATTTCCCTTTCATAGCAATTTTACCATGTATTAATAAAATTTTCTAATAGTTTGTTGAGACATAATTCACATAACAGGGACAAAGGCCAGTGAAATTCTTTATTATACAATAGGTAATAGTTACCCTTTTGGCATATGTTTAGGTTCCGGGGATTAGGAAATAAATACTGTTGGGGGCCATTATTTAATCTACCACATAGGATAATAATGGAACATATCTCATATGGCTGCTATGAGCATTAACAGAGTTAACACATGTAAAACTTGTACACACATAGTTCTCCATAAATGTTGGCTATTGTTTGTATTATTATTCATTGTTGTAATGTATCTTGTTATTCCTTGGCCATCTCATGACTGAACAGCCTTCTTATATTGATGGAAGTTCCCATTTATGGGTGTCAGTTGAGAGAGAAGCCCAACTTGTATTACAGAAGTTTGAAGGTAACAGGTGTTTACCTTCCCTCTCCCCTATCCTCTAGGCCAGGGGTGTCCAAACTGTGGCCCACGGGCCAACTGCGGCCCACAATCCATTTTTAATTGGCCCGCAGCAAATTCCAAAAATATATTTAGTTTACTTAAATAAACCAGGTGAGGCAATACGTACTTCACCTCGAGTGAGTCGCCCGGCTGTTTGTGTATTTTACCGCATATGGCCCTTGGTAAAAAACGTTGAAAAAAGTTTGGACACCCCTGCTCTAAGCCATGGGCCAATACCCAAGGCTTGGCTAATAAGATGCTCATGCCTAGGACACTGGAGTCTTATAAAGACTCAGTTTGAGATTATTAAGGGCTGCAGCAATAGTGCCAAAAATCTGGCAGCAACAAAAGTCCAGTGGTGGTGCAGTGGTTATACTTTTCTTGTGGTAAGAGATGATTAAAGCTGTCTAGCTTCTTTTGGCCAGGCACACAACTTTCTGTTCATTTTCTAAGACTGCTTCTCCCATTTTCCATTCCTTTCTATTAGGGACATAATGCCCTTCTGATAAATTCCTTTTCTGCCTCAGTTAGCCACTTTTGGCTTCTGTCATTGCAACGAACAACACTGATTGGCTTTCTGTTGGAATTCTAGTGGTCTGCTGTTTGTGGCAGTTAATTAACTGTGATTGTTTGAATTACAGATGATGTGCCCCCGCCCCCGACGGTGAGACACTGAGGACTTGATTAGAACTATTTCACAAGCTGAAACACATAAGATAAATTAATTGATTACTTTAGGTACCTACAGCAAGAAAGGGAAAATTCTGGTTTAGTTTTCCAAATTCAAAGCAAATTTTAAAATTCAGAACCGTCATGAAATGCGGCAAGATGACTTTCTGCCTCTCTCCAGAACTCTGGAACTTTTGAACATCTGGCTCAAAATGTACTAATTTTTAACAAATGGTACAGGGTCAACTGAATAGCCACATGCAAATGAATGAAGTTGGACCCCTTTCTCACACTATACATAAAAATTAACTCAAAATGGACCATAGACTTAAATGTAAGAACTAAAATTATAAAACACCTAGAAGACAAATAGGAATAAATCTTTGTGACCTTGGGTTAAGCAATGGTTTCCTAAATGCAATATCAAAAGCATGATTGATGAAAGAAAAAAGTAGATAAGTTGGGTTACCTCAAAGTTAAAAATGTTGTGCCAGGGTGGCTGGTTAGCTCAGTAGGTTAGAGCACGGTGCTCTTAACAACAAGGTTGCTGGTTCAATCCCCACATGGGCCACTGTGAGCTGCACTCTCCACAACTAGATTGAAACAACTACTTGACTTGGAGCTGATGGGTCCTGGGAAAACACACTTAAAAAAGAAAATTTGTGCCATGAACAATACCACCAAAAAAGTAAAAAGTCAACCCACAAAAATGGGAGAAAATATTTGCAAAATCATATATCTGATAAAGGACATGTCCAATATATATAAAGAACTCTTAAACTCAATAACAAAGACTTATAGGTCAATTAAAATTGGGTAAAGAATCTAAATGACATTTCTTCAAAGAAGAGATACAAATGCCCAATAAAGCACATGACAAGGTAGATGTTCAACGTCGTTCATCATTGGTCATTAGAGAAATGCAAATCGAAACAACAATGAGATATCATTGCATACACATGTGATATCAGCCTGACCCCCGGGAAGGCAAGGAGAGAAAGGACATTGAGTTCAACCAATGATTGATGGACAACCAATAACCAATAATCCAATCAATCACGAGTACATAATGAAACTCTGATAAAAACTCTGGACCCCGAAGCTTGGTAGAGCTTCCTGGTTGGCAAACACATTGAGGTGCCAGGAGGCTGATGTGCCCTGACTCCACAGGGAGAGGACAGAGAAGCTCAGCATTTGGGACCCTCCCAGACCCTGCCTTCTATATCTCTTCATTTGACTGGGCCTGACTAATATTCTTTATAATAAAACTGTAATTGTAAATGTAGCACTTTCCTTATTTATGAGAGTCATTGTACTGAGTTATTGAACTAAGGGGGTTATGGAAACCCCCCACATTTATGGCCAGTTGGTCAGAAATGCACATAACCTAGGATTGACTGAAGTGCAGCTGGCAGCTGAAGGGAGGGCAATTTTGTTGAGAACCATGCCCTTAATTTATGGGTTCTGCACTAACTCCATATGATTAGTGACAGTACATAAGTTAGTGTCAGAATATTACCATATATGGCAAAAGATGTACTTAAGGATCTTGAGATGGGGAGTTTATCCTTGTGGGGACAGAGCCCGAGAGGGTAGTTTACAGGCTCTCGGCCTCACGTGGAAAGGTGCTGGCTCCGGTAGTGGATGGCCCTCGGCTGTGGCTGATTGGCTGTCGGCTGTGGCCGATTGGCCTTCGGCTGTGGCCGGTTAGCCGATTGGCCGCTCGTATAACTGCTGTGGCTACCAAGGAGAGCCGAGGATTGCCAAGGAGAGCCGAGGATTGCCGAGGAGAGCCGAGGATTGACGAGGATTGCCGAGGAGAGCCGAGGATTGACGAGGATTGCCGAGGAGTCGAGGAGAGTTGTCGGTCGGTTGGCGGAAAGGCGGACGGCAGGTCAGGCGTCCGGTGGGCCCAGCCTCCAGTGAGACCATAGTGGTATGACTCCCCTACCTATGGCTTGTGGGTGTTCCTTTTTGGCCTCACCATATCCTGCGTTCTTATGTGGGGAGCGGGACCAGAGACCCCGCAGGCCGCCCCGCACGACAAATGGCACAGCGAGCAGGATCTCCCGCACGACAATCCTGTATTATCTAGGTAAGCCCTAAACCCAATCACATATCCTTATAACAGAGAGTTTGAGAGAGCTGTGACCCAGACAGAAGAGGAAAAAGCAACGTGACCACAGAGGCAGAGACTGGAGTAATACAACCATAAGCTAAGGAATGCTGATAGCAACCAGCAGCTGGAAAAGGCTGGTTTTACTCTATGAACAGACTGTACTCTAGAGTCTTCAGATGGAGAATAGCCCTGCCAACATCTTGTTTTGGGCCCAGTGAAACTGATTTCAGACATCTGATCTCTAGAACTGTAAGAGAATAAATTCCTGTTGTTTCAAGCCACCGTTTGTGGTTGTTACTGCAGCCATAGGAAACAAATACACCCCATTTACAGATGAAACTGAGGCCCAAATTGGTGAAGAAGCTTTCCCAAAGTCCTCCAACAAAGCCAGATTCACATCTAGGCTATCTGGCTCCAGAGTCTATGCTCTTAATGGCTACACTATCCAGCAACTAACCCAAGGAAGATTCTCACTGCTCACCATCTTGCTGTGGTTGCCACATTCACTTCACAGCTTCTGAAGATCTGCTACTTGCAACCTCACTCCTGGTGCTGATTTCTACAGTATAAGCTCTTTCAGGCTAAAGGAAACAAAGGCATTCCCCCACTTACCTCAGGAAATGAGGGTTCATTGTTGTTAAGATTCATAGATAAGAAGCATAAAAACCATCTGAGGCTGTACAGTCAGGCTTTGTGCAACTGAACCCTTGTTGTTTGCCATTTAGGATACAGTAACAGTGCTAATGCATGAAAAACAACTCCATTCATCATGCCCCTCCCCCACGGATAGGTGGTCATTCATTGCTTCCTACACAAGTCACTCCTCCATCCTTCTGACACAGGTCATCTCTTATCCTTGGCCCTGCTTCTCCCTATTGCTTCTACTGATGGCTTCTCTCTTTATTCTCCTTATAGCTCTCTCTCTTGATTTCATCTTTTTCCCAGATGCTATTACCTCATGGCTTTTGCTTAGCCTTTTCCTTCTGTCTACTACTATTTCACGCATAGTGAAATGCCTCAAAAAGGGATATGTCCAGGTTGGTGAAGCAGTATCTGATGTGGTGCCCTTACTGGTCAGAGCTCTCATTCTAGACTATAGTGTAGATTCCACTCAATATATTCAAAACAATTGTATAATTTTTCTAAGTTTTAAATTTTGATATTTGCAATATGCTGGAAATCCTACCCTTTGCAATATTTAATCTTAGAATGAAAAAACTTTAATGTCAACTTAAACAAATACACAGGAGTACAGTTTTTCAAAAGTGTTTTAGAGGCTATGCAAACAAAACAGTTGGCTCATTGCCCAACTTCTTTCTTTATTGGAGTCTTATAGAAAATAATGGGAAGAAAGGTTATGAGTTGAAAAGTAAATGAAAACTAGCTGAACACAAGTGTCTGCACTGAGAGAAATTTTCTGACTTTATTAATAATAAGATTTGTCCTAAGCATCTGAGATTCATTATCTCAGTTAATTCTGATTATTAACCTGTGATATAGGCTTATTTTACAGGTGGGCAAACTAAGGCTCAGAGAGGTTGTGACTGGCCTAGACTTACACAAAGTTGTCAATAACAGAGCTGGGATTTGAACCCTCATCTGCCTGATCCCCAAGTCTGTGTTTTAACCCCATTACTGCTATACGGCAGGGAGGAGCAGCCTCCATTACCTCCTATCTCTGAGAATGATAGTATAATAGCTGCACCAGCAACAGTCAAGGACAATGGCAGACACAGCCACACCAGCAGAGAGGAGACATGGGAGCAGCTCAGAGTGGGAGGGCAAGAAGACCCAAAGCACTGTGGTACCTGCTGCCAAGACTGGGCAGGTTCTGTAACCCAATGAAGGATGCCGGGGTGACCTCTGGTGGCTTAAGAAGTCACCATACTCATACCATATTGAGATCTAGGAACAGAGGCTTCTGTGTCCTGTCCCGTCTTGTCTTGGAGGGTGGGGGGAGGGCAAAACAGTTGTTACTAGATGATTATTTCCCCTTTACTCTGTGCTCCTTCGATATCCACATTTAGCTATCTCTCTCTCTTTTTTTCCCGTTTGTCATCTTCTACCAATTTTTTATTCAATTCCCCTTCAAAAGTGACATAGTTTAGTGGCTAAGTTCGTGAACTCTGGACCCAGACTTTTTGAATCCTGACCCTACTCCTTCGTAGCTGTGCAGTCTTAGTCAATTACATAAATTTTCTATACCTTAGTTTCCATTTTAACATCCTACCATGTAAATATGCACACTTCCGATCCATTCTCCTTAATAGTTGCATTAAATGTACCCTACTTTATTCAATCACTGCTTGAATGATGAACGTTCCCTTTAATCTTAGCCTTTGATCACTGTGAACAATGCTGCAATAAACATCCATGTAAATATATTCCAGTGCTTTTCTCTTATAGGGTGTCTTCCCAGAAGTGGGATTTGCAGATGAAAGGGTTTGTTTTTACTTTTAATAGATGTTGCTGGAATGCTTTCTGAAAAAGCTGTACTAATTTACACCAATACATAATAATGGCTCCATTTTAGCAATCCCATCAGCAATAAATATCTGAATTTTTAAACTTTCACAGTCTGGTAAGTATAAAATGATATCTCATTGTTACTTTAATTTGCATTTCCCTGGCTATTAGTGAGCTTAAGCATTTCTTATATGCTTGTCCATCAGATTTGTTCTGTGAATTACTAATTCATGTGCTTTGTCCATTCTTCTATTGAGTTGTCAGTCCCTTTCTTGTTAGTTTGTAGGAATGCATCTTATGTTATAAATGTTAACTTTCTGTTCTATTGCATTTCCCTCTCGAGATTTGTTGCCTATTTTTAAATGTATTTAAAAGATTTTATTAAGTTTAGTAGTTCTTCCTTTTCTGAGTTTGTTGCCTTAGTCTACCTTATACCTAAGTTGTATATAAGGTCTTCTACATTTTCTTTTTTCAAATTTCTTTTTTAAAAATATATACAAAAAAATAGTTGCTTTTATTTTTAAATGTTTTCCTCTTTAAATGTAAATATTCAAATTTTATCAAAATGTTTTGAGCATCTGCGGTTTACACAGATACTTTGCAGGGAAAGATTTTTTTTTTCTTCTCAGCTGCATTGAGGTATGATTGACAAAAATTTTATTTAGATTGTACAACATGATTTTTTAAGGTATACAGTGTGATGATTTAATATATGTATATATTGTGAAATGATTACCACAATCAAGGTAATTAACACATTAACACATCCATCACTTCACATAATTACTTTTCTGTGTGTGTGTGTGTTTGTGTGTGTGATGAAAACACAAGATCTATCCTTTTAACAAATTTTGATTATATAACACAATATCATTAACTGAAATCAACATGTTGTATATTTGATCCCCTCATACATTTTCTTCTAAGATTTCTATTATTTTCAGCGTCTATTGATATGATCTTAAGGCTTTTCTTCTTTGATTTGTGGAGTTTATGAATTGTATTGATACATTTCCTGATAGTCTAACCACCCTCATATTTTTAAAATAACCCAATTTGATCACAGTGTTTTACTCTTGTGTGTTGAATTCCATTTGCTAATATTTTATTTGGAATTTTTGCCTCTATTTTTTAGTAAAGATGGACCATAGTTCTTTTTTGGAACTATCTTTATCAAAGTTTGATTTTTAAATTATGTCAGCTTTATAAAATGCATTAGGGAGCTTTCCAAATTTGGGTTGAACTAGTAGATCAAATAACAGTGTCCTTTAAAGGTTAGATGGAGCTTAGTTGGAAAACCACCCATTCTGATCCTTTTATTAAATGGTAGATCTTTAATCATCTTTCAAATCTCTGTTATGATGATAGCTATATTATAGTTTTCCTTCTCTTTTTTAGTTAATTTGCATAATTTATAATATAACTGAAAATTTCCCATTTCCACTAATTTTTCAAATGTGTTGCCATCAAGTTGCAAGTAGTACTCCCTTAAAATTCTCTTTATCTCTTCTGTATCTATGGTTGTCTTTTTTCTCATTCCTAATCTTAAATATTTTGTCTTTTTCTTAGTGAGCCTTTTAAGGAGTTCATCTATTTTATTATCCTTTTTAAAAAAGCTTTGAGATTTATTCATCCTTTTTACTATTTGTCGTGTTCTAGTTTATTTTCAGTTTTATCTTTATTAATACTCTTTTCCTACTTTCTTTTAGTTTATTTGTTCTTTTTCTAATTTCTTAAGATGTTTTAATTTCATAGGTTTTTAAATTTTCTTTTTCAATAATAAAGGCTATAAAATTTCTTCTGACTTTAGTTTTTGCTGTACATCATAGGTTTAATCTGAAGTGTTCTCTTTTTCATTGTTTTCTACATAGTTTATAATTTTACTTTTATTTTTAAAGCTTTTTTTTAATTAAAAAAATTGTTTTAATTGGGGAATGCTGGGGAACAGTGTGTTTCTCCAGGGCCCATCAGCTCCAAGTCATTGTCCTTCAATCTAGTTGTGGAGGGTGCAGCTCAGCTCCAAGTACAGTTGCTGTTTTCAATCTTTAGTTGTAGGGAGCGCAGCCCACCATCGCATGCAGGAATTGAACCCCAAACCTTGTTGTTGAGAGCTTGCATTCTAGCCAATTGAGCTGTCCGGCCACCCCTATAATTTTACTTTTTATTATCTCTTTGATTTCAATATTATCTAGGAGAATGCTTATTAATTTCCAGGCATCCAAAGGTTTTCTTATCACCTTTTATTATGTATTTCTAATTTTATGGATTATAATTAGAGTGTGCCTTGTAAACTTGCTTTTTTAAAAATGTGTTAGTGTTTTCTTTGTGACCCAAATGTATGGTCTCATTTTGTAAATGATTCATGTGGATTTGAAAAAAGAAAGGATATTCTCTATTCAATGGATATTAGGCACCATAAATGACTGCTAAATCAAATTTGTTTATTCAGTTATTCAGTTCCTCTATGTTCTTGCCTATTATTCAGTATTAAATCCATTTAATCACAATATAATTGTATTTCTATTAGTTCTCTTTGCCTTTCTAATAGTTTTTGCTGTACATATTTAGCTGTCAAGTTGTTTATGATTACTAAAACTTCTTAAATTATGCTTTTTATTATGACATCATATTACCCCATTTAGTGCTTTTTTTTAAGATTGCTCCTGATATTAATATTGCCTTTTCTACTTTCCCTTTACGTAGCTGGATATGCCTTGCCTACTCCTTTATTTTCCACTTTTCTTTGTCACTGTGTTTTAAACCTGTTTTTTATATACAGTACATAGTTGGGTTTGTATTTAACTCAATTTGACAATCTCTGTCTTTCAATGAGATAGTTTATTTACATTTAATGGCAATTGATAATACTCACTTTAGTTCTTCCAACTGATACTATTTTATTATTTATTTTACTTTGCTGACTCCTCTGGTTTTATGAAATTACCATTGTTCTCCCTTTTTCTTGTTAGTTTTTGAGTTCTACCATATTTTTTCATTTTATATATGATTTCTTTACCTTCCCCTATGTTTATTATTGCACACGTATTTTGTTACTGTTGTTATAGTGTTAAAAAATACACCAAATATTTGCCCTATAGAGATGCTTAGTTCCCCACTTTCTTCCTTCCCCTCGCCCAACTAGACAAAATCTTTTAGAATACTTTTATTTCCCCTTTCTACAGTCACATGAAACCTTTGGATGGATTTTACTGCTTCTTCTTTCCTCGCTCCCACCCTAGTTCCTAGGTTTTGCTTAGATAATTTGGCACTCTTTGTGATAGGCTATAATTGGAATTTCCTTAGCAGTATGTTTCTTCTATCTCAACAATCATTTTTTTTACCCTTTATATTATACAGTTCTAGATAATTTATTAATATCCAATGGATATATATTATACATTTCGAAGGTAGTTTATCAGTATCAAATGAATAATATCCAATGGATTTTGATAGACTATCTGGAAATTTTATGCATATATATGTCTACATACATATAGACATATACATGACTAATTTTCTTGTAATCATGTGTATTTTATACACTTAAAAACATTCAGAAAAGGGGCTTACAGAATTCCTACCCTAGACAATCCCAGCTGCCTCTACAACTTCAATTGCCATTTCTACACCAATGACTCACCTATTTTTTTTTCCAATCCAAACTTTTCCTAAATTCTAGACCCACGTATTTACACACACATACCATTTGAGAATCCCAAGTGATACTTTAAAGGAAGCTCTAACTCAAGATATCCGAAACCATGCTCCTATTGTCCTCCCAAATCTGGTCCTTGTCAGATGAAAACTTAATCAGAAAATGGCGCTGAGAAAGCTAGAAGCCCGGGAGTCATGCCTAAGTCCTTCTCTCTCTTACCTCCATACCTAATCCTCGCCAACATCTGTTCATTTCATCTTCTAAACCTTGCTCAGTCCACTTCCCTCCATAGCTTGGAGGTCATTGGTGACTTTACCTGTTTTAGTGGAATGGGAGGGGCAGAAATCAGATGGGTGTGGGTTGATGGGTGGTGGGAGGGAAGTATGCAAAAGGAGACAGCAAATGTAGACAACTCCTTTGGAAACTTTGGGCAAAGAATCCTGGAAGATTTTGGAAGATGGTATCCTTCTTTCCTTTCATTCCCAGCCCCAACTTTAGCCCATGTATGCCCCTGGGTAGGACAACTGCTGGCACCAGTAAATACACAGAGTCTCAGACCTATGGCTGAGCTTTCCACAGGGTGAATGATCATAAAAACACCCACAGGTGGGAACATGAAAGAATTTGTGTGTGCCAGGAGATGGGAGGTTCCTTGTAACACAGTAAAACTAATACTACAAGGCATGCACCTGGACAGATACAATAGCCTCTTTACTGTTCTCCTCCACCTCTGCTCTCTTCCAACCTGTTCTCAGGAATCTTCTCAAATGTACATCTGATCATATTTAAGCACTTTTGTTCCCACTTTAACCCCTGAAGTGGCTTGCTACTGTTCTTAAAGTTAAAAAAAGTCTCTTGGTAACCAACAAGGCATTAAATGATCAGGCTCCTGCCCACCTCATCAGTCTTTTTCTCCCCTGACTCGACATTCATGCTCTCTGTACCACAGCCACTTTAGACTTCTTTGATTCTTCAAACACATTAGGGTCTCTTCTATCACTGGACTTTGGATATGCTGTCTCCTCCACTTGGGATGGTTCTACCTTCTCTTTTCTTAGTTAACCTCTAGCTCAAATGTGACTTATTCAGGGAAGTCTTTATTGCTCTCCAAGTCAGTGTAAGACCTCCATTATACTCTCTCATAATTCCCTGATTTTTCCCTTCATAGTATTTGTGAGAGTTTGTAATTATATATTTGTTGGTGTGATTTTTGATTAATGTCTGTCATCTTTAACAGATTAGAAGACCTAAGATGGCAGGAATTATGTCTTTTCTCATACCATAATATCCTCAACACTGATAGTATGGTGCCTGGCACGTGAAAGGTACTTATCGTGTTTCTCTGAAAATAAGATGACTGGGTCTTATACCATATTTCCCCGAAAATAAGACTGAGTCTTATATTAATTTTTGCTCCAAAAGACACATTAGGGCGTATTTTCAGGGGATGTCTTATTTTTCAATGTACAACAATCTACATTTATTCAAATCTTCTGGAACATCATCATAACGTACTAAATGCATGCATCTGACTGACGATCTTAACTGGGGCTTATTTTTGGGGTAGGTCTTATTTTCGAGCAAACACGGTAGTAGCGTGTGTGTGTGTGTGTGTGTGTGTGTAGGCACATAAAGGACCAGTCAAGTGTCTGAATGTACAAAGTAAAGCAGACCTGGACTGTGGTGACCTCATACGGAGACATCACACTGGGTGGCTGTCCCAGCAGCCCATCTGTTTCTCTCAAGGATATTGCTCTGGTTGGGCTACTGTCAACTTCAACTTACAATAGGATACACAACCTACTTGTTTGGTTTCTGAATCATATAAATCCACCCTCATTCAGCAATGTGGATTCTCAGCTTTCAGGGACAGAGAGAACAACATTGAAATAATTACCATTTATTCATTTGACCAATATTTATTCTGTGCCTACCCCTACTGTATTCAAACCCTGTGCAGAAGATGGGGAAACACAAATGAGTGAGGCCTGGTTATTATTTTCAAGGAATTTCTCATTTTGAAGCACAGTCAGATCTGTAAACAAATTATAACTTCCTGTTTTAAAACACTAATATTAAAAGGCATGCTCAAAGCTTTAAAGGATCACAGAGAAGTGGTGACTATCAAAGCACTTAGCAAAACCCTAACTAGAAGTGCTATTTAGAATGATGACCCAAGGGACAAACTTTTAAAACTTTCTAAGCTCTAACTTTGAAACAGTTTAGATCACAAGAAAGCAATTTCCTTAGACCACATTAAACAAGCCTCTTAAAAGAAAAAAAAAACATCACTAGGTTGCTTTTTATGTCCTTGGCTTTTATTAGACATAACAAGAAATATCTATTTGAATTTGGTTTTGCATTTGTTGTTCATCTTCTTCATCACTTTATTAATCATACACTGGTTCCTAATAAAGTCACATAAGAAACTACTTTTAGAATTTAGTGCTACGGAAACAAAAACTATGGTCTGTCTCTTCTGATGAACTGATTCCTCTCAGATGACAAGATCTATTCAACACGTACTGTTTTCATTTTTGCCCTGGCAGTCAGGAAGCTCAGAACTAAGTTTCAAATTCAGATAGTCATGTGTAACCCCACGATAATTACGATCTTTTTCTTTGACCCTAATGTTCTAGTTCTGGTTTTCTAGCCTATTGTAAATCATCTTTATATCCTATGGAAAAGATATAGGATAAAACAAATTTAACATTTTGTACGCCCAGTCATTTTAGAATTATTTCTGCTGTTTGTCAAACATAAATGCAAAAGAAAAAAAACCAACCTTGACCTATGTTTGGATCTTTACGAAGTTTGGATTAACTGGGGAGGACCCAGAGAAAAGCAACAGCTAGGGACAAAGAATGGGACTGAGGAAGTATGACCATATTCTCCAACTCAAATATTGTGGCACACTGATCTGGCATATCACCTATTAGAAGAGAGTATCTGAAATTTAGATTGTTCTGGAAAATCCCAGAGATTATTGAAGTAGACAGATCTCAAGAGTCACTGTCATTATTTAATGTATATGAATAGTTATGGAAAGGTTTTAACCTTTTTGGATCACAGATCCTTTTCAAGGTTTGCTTAAAGCATTGGACCTGCTCCCCAGTAATATATAAGCACAGTTTCTGAAAGCAGAACCCTCCTGTTTATCTTTCCAGAATATCAAAAGCACTTTACAGCTGGTACTGCTGTAAAGAATTCAGATAGACCTGAGGAAGCACCTGGGCTGCCAGGTCACAGACTGGCAAATCAGCTATCAGCTGAAGTTCTTAATACTTTTTAATACTCTGACACTGTTCTTGGATCGTTTAAACCAGTTGGTTGTTTTCTGATTGTTTTTAACTTTTTCGAGTAACACACCCCTCTGATTAGCTGTTGAAGGTATGGGTCACCTATCCTAAAATACACACACACACACACACACACACACACACACACACACACGTTGCACACAATTTCATGGGATTGGTGGACTTCCTAAAGTTCATCCTCAGATCTCGGGTTATGTCCAAGACTTCCCTGGAGTCAGGGGAACGCCCTTGAGGACATTTTAGTATCACCCTCTCCGTCATCACAGGGACTAGGACTTGATAAAGGAGGTTTATTGGACTGAAGATATCCACCTTCGCCAGCTCGCAACAGGCCCTTCTGAGCTCTCCCCTCCCCCACGCCCGTGTCGCGCAGGTGCGAAAACCTAAAGGGCCACCCGGCAGCGACGGCTCTGGAAGGAGTTGGGGGGATGGGACCCTGGGAGGGGCGGAGGCGGGGGTGGGGGCCTTCCCGAGGTTGCTTAGTGACCAAGGTCTCCGCCCAGGCTCTTCCATTTCCTCAAGAGGGGGC
This sequence comes from Rhinolophus sinicus, assembly GCF_057876585.1. NCBI lineage: Eukaryota > Metazoa > Chordata > Mammalia > Chiroptera > Rhinolophidae > Rhinolophus > Rhinolophus sinicus. The sequence continues at coordinate 27,216,843 of NC_142514.1, forward strand.
GGCGCGGGCCAGACCGTTGCTGATGGACCTCCCAGCGCGGCCCTCTTCCGGCTTCCTCTCCCTCTGCCGGGCGGTGGCCAGGTCCGTGACGTCACAGGAGGCGGGGCCAGCGCTGCTGCCGGGTGCTGGAGGCGCCATTGGAGCCGGCTTGGCTTGCGAGCTCCGCTGAGGAGCCGGAGCTTGGGCCAGTGTTACAACCGCGACCGCTCTTGGTCCCTGGCCCGACAGCGGCATGGCGTGCGGGGCGACGTTGAAGCGGCCCATGGAGTTCGAGGCGGCGCTGCTGAGCCCGGGTTCCCCGAAGCGGCGGCGCTGCGCCCCTCTGCCCGGCCCCACTCCGGGCCTCAGGCCCCCGGACGCCGAGCCGCCGCCGCTCCAGATGCAGACCCCACCGCCGACTCTGCAGCAGCCCGCCCCTCCCGGCAGCGAGCGACGCCTTCCAACCCCGGGTAACCGACGCTGCGGGCTTGGCAGGAAGCCAGGCCCTGGCATTTTTTGAGGGGGGTGGGGGGAAGGGTTATGGACACTAGGCTAATTCACCCCTAGACCCCTTCTTTGCCCGGAGAAAAGGGAACTAGGGTGCCGCTAGGCCTGGTCGTTTCCGGGGATGGGAGACATCCGGGAGGGGTAGTGGGGCCACAGTGTCGGTTTTCGGTGTTCCTGGGTCTGGAGAGCCTAGAGGGGTGGGCAGCATGAGGAAGATGGGGATATCCCTGGTGGCTCCGGGCCCTCCCAGTCCCCCCAGCGCCTCCTGCCTCCGCTGTCTTCACTGAGCAGCCCTGCAGATCCGGTGGGCCATGGAAAATTGGATTCTACTCACGAACCCGGCCTTGAGGGTGGGGGTGGGGGGCTGGTTACTGGGTAGGGGCCTGAGTGTGCCTGCCGTTCAGCACTGTCCTGTAGCTGCAGGGAGACCTGATTTCCAGAAGTCTTTAGAGACCGGAGGCCGCCGCAGAAGTCAAGGAATCCAATTTCAACCCGATTAATTCTAAGGGACTGGCCATGTTTTATTGTATGGCTATTGTCTTGTACCATACATGGCTTGAAATCGGTAGGTCGTTAGCTAGAATTTGAGAATCCTTAAACATACAGAGGCTCCGGAAGCAGGAATTCAACCATACGTAGCAGAGAGTCTCCCTTTCAATAGGGGATTCCACTTTGGCCAAGGAAAGGGGAGAGCTGGTGTGATAATAAAGTTAAAAAACAAAAACAAAAAAAACCCCCTAACCATTGTGGAGTTGTTGAGGGGAAAGTGCATCAGAATTAATATTTAGCAGTTTTAAGGGCTCCCGGAAATGGGGGGAGTCTCAAAACTGGACTTTGGCAAGTCATTTCTTTGTGTGTGTTTTTTCTATTTTTCAAACGTAAGCAAAACATTGGGATTGCCTTAAAATCATTGTTTCCTCACCCCTTTTTAGTCACCCCTGTTTTTAGGCTTTATTTCCTCCTTTGCAAATCCACAATGCAGTTTTCAGGCCTTCATCCTCTGTAACCAAGATTCTTGCAGTTGCCAGCCAGGCTCTCCCAGACACTACTATATCCTTACTCATGTTCACCTCTTCTTTATGCTGGCAGTGAAAGGATATATCAACTATAATCATATCTTACCTATCCAGCCTTTATACATTTCTTTTCCAAACTATGCCTTTGCTCATTTCCCCCAGACCTTCTTGACTGCGTGTATCCTTACCTTCTACTGTCATGTTTTTACCCCTTCTGTTTGCTAATTCAAATAGTCATTTCCTTAGGTCTCCCATCTATTATCTGACTAACCCTGCCCCATAAGTCGAACTCTTTTTGACTTTAAATTCCCTGACCACTTAATGTTGCAAAAAGCCTTATGTACTGAATAAGAATGTTTGCAAAAGTTCTTTGTAAAGAGCCCTTCAAAAGCAAAGGGTGTGGATGCCCACTTAAAGTGATGTTTTTTTACTCTTTCACTGCTCCTACAGATATACAAGGGTAGTCACATAATCTTTCTGGGTCTCCTTTTCTGCAAAATAGAATTAATACTTACCCTGTCTACCTTGATGAATATTATGAAGATGTTTTTATTTCTTCCAATACTACCCTCTAGACTAATTCTATTATAATTCACATTACAGCAAATGATTGATAAATGATTGTTGAATGTATTTGGAAACCTTAATATGGCAGAATGCTATGATGGGGTCATAATATTTTTTATCTTAAATTTTATTTTTTGCATAAATTATGCAAATTGGCTTCATGGTCATTTTATGTTAAAATATTTTTAAAATATTCATTTGTAAACATTGATCAGTTATGTTTCTTAATGCTTATTGGAATATGGTTCTGTCATGAAAGAAAGTATGAATAATTCATTATTTGCTCTGACTTAAGTGAAAGATGCCTTCTGGATTAAAAAGGAAGAATGGGGAAGGAAATATTAGTTGCTATACAAATAGAAAGAATAAAGCCAACTAATAGAAAAGTGAATTTAAAAATCAGTGAATTCACTTTGTAACACCCTAGTTGTTACCTCAAGGGTTGTAAAGTTCTCTTGCAAATGGTCAAGAAACTATGTTTTACAAACTTCACTTAAAAAAAAGATATGTGTCATAGCACTTTTTGTGGAAAGGGCCTATAGAATTAAGCCTTTTATTACTTAAATGAGTGAGGTGGATACACCAGGTGTGGAAGGTGGTTGCTGACCTCAGGGAGATGTGTGTAAACATGGAGTCTGGATGCAAAGCAATTAATTGATCATGACTTGAGGGTTGGGGAGTAACTTCTAGATCGAGGTAGCATTTTAGATCGGTCTTAAATAATGTTGGAGGGAGAGATACAGCCCCATTGCAAGTAAAGCAAAACTGCTTGAGCAAAGGCCAGAAAACCTGCAAATGAAGAATATTTTAATGCAACTGGGGTGTAGTGGTTGATGGAACTGGAAAAATGGCTTAGTCAGATATAACCTGAAAGTAAAACCTCAAATAATAATGGAAGGAAAGATTAAAATTATTATTCACTGTTAAAAAGAAATTTGCTTTTTAAAAAATTCCTTTTCCTGTTCTGTTTTATGTGGCCTTCTTGGGAAGAAAATCACATCTACTTCCTTATTTTCCTCTGGTGCATACCACGTTTAGATTCTGAGACTTTCTAGTCCTTCTACCAGCCTCAAAGTTGTATCTTTCCATTTGATCGCTTTGCCGTACAGGAGGCGGTTAGAGGTTTATCAAAGACCTTCTGTTCTCATGAGCATTGTCCTCATACTTGTCCTTTCTTGTTTCAAGTCTTTGCCGTTCCTTACAACCTTGCATTTAATCTGGCAAGTATGTGATTGGAGAATAATGCATGTTAAAGATGAAGCAAAGACTTCATACATTCTGCGATCTGAAATATGAATTTCATAGCCTTCTTAGAGGAAAGCTTTGCTAAACTACAACATGTAGTTCCAAGTGTTTTGGTTGAGTGTTTCAGAATTTAGCTATGTGTGGAGCTACTTTGAGTTCATGTCAGTTTCTGAGCTGTACCGTCACTTGTTACGGCATTATTAATATTTTTTACTTTGATTCTCATAACTTTATTGGGCAGGCATTTAACATTTATGCTGAAGAACTATGCTAAAGATCCTGAATGACTTCTCAAGGTCATAGTCACACAGCTGGGAAGAAGCAAAATGGCATTGTTAACACTTCCCCCTCATTAAAAATAGCTATAGCAAAGCGTATATTAGAATAATGTGGGTGGGGGGGTGATAAAATTTTTTGGTTTTTGTTTTTGATAAGGAGGCTTTATTATCTGGAAAGTGAATACATATACTACCACAGAAATACAAAACTTGAAAACCACATCCTTCCAGATTCTATGATGTCTCTGGAGTGCACTTCAAAGTGGTTAGTGATTTGTGTGTCCTAGACTCCTCTTAATAGTGTTAAATTCGGTTTGTGATTACCTTGACTTAAAATAGTAATCTGAATTCTATCAAATATTGCCTCATACGATCAGAAAATTCTTTCCTAAATCTGATCAATTCCAAGCAATAAATCTTGAATCTCCCCCTGGCTATGAACAGAATAGTTTCTGCTTTTCTCTTCCCTAAAGATTTTGAGTCCCAAACAGGACAAGAGCTTCACTGTTAGAAGGCCTTGGGTGGTAAGAGACTTACTCCTGATACATTAGTTTGTAAAATTGTGCAACTTAAAGGAGATAAAAAATAGCTCCCTATAAAGGAAGGACTTCTTTTTCCTCTGTAAGTTGTACTAGTTAATCCTACAGCAAACAGCAGATCTGGTCTTCATTGTTAAAGAAATCAAGGAAAGGGAACTGTCTGGGTGACTTATGCCAAAATAGCTGCTATTCTGTGTATTGTTGAAATAGCAACAATAGGAAGGCACACTTTGGGGTTATAGGAGGGGTGCTTTATTTGATATAAACACTTCTCGTTAATTATAATATGAGAGGAGGGACAAGAAGTTTGAAGAATTGACACAATAAAGTGAAAGCTCAAATGTGTTTCTGTTTTATTTAGAGCAAATTTTTCAGAACATAAAACAAGAATATAGTCGTTATCAGAGGTGGAGACATTTAGAAGTTGTTCTTAATCAGAATGAAGCCTGTCCTTCGGAAAGTCAGTCTCACTCCTCAGCACTCACAGCACCTAGTTCTCCAGGTAAGCATGCTTTAGTTTGCACAATCCATTTAAGAGTTTGTAAATGGTACGTAAAATGATGGTTTCCTAATCTGGAATTGATTTTGTCTAAAGTAATAAAGTTGGTAAAGTATATGCGTTATATTACTACTTATAAATACTTTTTTAAAACCATGGAGTCATGAAGTTGAAAAAGATCTTAAATTGATTTGACTGGGCTTCTATCCACCCAATGCAACAGCACCCTCTATAACTGCAGTCTCATACCATAGCCACTAGCCACATGTGGCTATTTAATTTTAAATTCATTAACATTTAATAACATTTTACCATTTAGTTTCTCAGATGCAGTAGCCACATTTCAAATGCTTACTAGCTACATGTAGTTGTGGTATTGGCACAACTATAGGACATTTCTGTCATGGCAGAAAGTCGTGTGACAGCCTTGCTCTATAACATTGACAGGTGGTTAGAGAGAATGTGCTCAAAAATAGAATCTCAGGGTTGGAGTGAATCTTCATGGTCACATAGTTCAGCCACCAACCAGTCTTGCCTGCCATGTCCCTGCAAATAGTCAACAGGCCATTGCTCGAAAATTTCCGGAGGTGGTGATCTGTCTCCTTTAACAGTAGAGGAGTTTATTTCCTCACAAAGTATTCTACTTCTAAGTATGAAAAATGACCTTGATTAAAAATTATCTCTATAGAACACAAATTGGTGTTGGCTCAGAGCTCGAGGGAGGGGGCAATGGGGAGAAAAGTCTTAAAGGGTAAGGGGTGTTACTTTGGAGTAGTAGAAATTTTTTGAAACTAGATAGAGATGGTGGTTGTACAACATTGTGACTATACTAAATGCTACTGAATTATTCACTTTAAAATGGCTCCTTTTATGTGAATTGCACCAAATAATTTTTTTTTAATTGTTTTCTTAGAACACAAAGGTTTTGGCTCTGAACCAGCACCCTTTCTAATTGTTCTTGCACATACATGAGTGATAGAGCTTTCAGTGGTTGTAGCTAGTGAGTCTCTCAATTTTCTCTCGAGATTTTAGTAATAATTTTGAAGTAATATAATATGTTATGGGTAGAGAAACAATTAAAAATTTAACTGGCCAGATGTTTTGGTCAGGTTTCATTGTAGAGAAAAAAATGTGGTTTAAGCAAAAAATGATTTGTTTCAGGGTATTAAATGGTTTATAGACTAAGAGAGCCAAAAAAAAAAAAAAAAGATACCAGGCTAAGCTTTGAAGAGCAACTCAGAACTGAGCTACCAATGGAACTACTGCTTTTATCATAATCAGGAAGTCGATTTCCATGTTTTCTGGCATTCCAGTGGATATTTTGGTTCCTAGCTACTATCTTACGAACGTTTTCCTCTTGGCATATATTCAAAAGGGATCAAAGGAGAGATGTCGTGCTCAATTGTCTCCTTCTTTCATACTTCCATGACCTTGCTAACAGTTTTTTATATTGGGCAAATCACTTGGTCTCCTAACTGTTAAACTTCTAACCTTATCAGAATCACCTCTGAAACTTAAAAGACACCCAAGCCCTACCACAGAATTAAATCAGAATGTGTATCTTTTTGTTGTTGTTACTTCCTCAGATAATTATGACACACCATCTTGGTTAAAAATAGGTCTCTGTGGTCTCCAAGGATCTGGTGGATTCATGCTGTGACTCTACTTTCCCTAATCCAGACTAGAGGCTTTATATCAGCTTGAAACTACTTGTTCTTGACCTTTGCCAAAGGAGCATTGAGTATGAGCTCGGATTGTTATGGCATCAGAACTGTTTTTCTGTATGCAGATCAGCTAGCATATCTGGATACATGTTCCTCCTATTTCGCAATTTACCTTTGTCCTTGCTTTGTAAAACAAATATCAAAAACTCAGAATTATTTTTAAATACTCCAGGTGAAGTAGTGAAAAACATTTTTCTAAACTATTTTTATATCGTAGGACTGTTTGCATAAAGTTATTAATTCTGAACCTTAGTACTAGAATTTATTAGGTATACTCGATTTGTCTTTTGGCCAGGTTCCTCCTGGATGAAGAAGGACCAGCCCACCTTTACTCTCCGACAAGTTGGAATAATATGTGAGCGTCTCTTAAAAGACTATGAAGATAAAATTCGGGAGGAGTATGAGCAAATCCTCAATACCAAACTAGCAGGTAGGCTGAGGCAGTCACTATGCCATTATTAGTTAATATGGTTCAATAAAGATTAACCCCAGTTAAGTAAATGGTAACTTAGGAGTAGGACATCATCCAAGAAGGTTCAGTGAGTTATGAGTATTAAGTTACTCCCTTTGGTGATTCTGAACATTTCATATATATTTTACATGGAAGGACTTTTCGTTTACATTTCTGAAACACGATAAAGCAAGCTTTTCTTTTGAGAATTTTCCGTGTGAATGAAGGCATTAAGTAGGTTAGTTGGTCTAGGTGGCCTGTAAACAAGTGGTTGGGATAATGCTAACATCAACAGGTGGTTGGGAAGAGTGTTGTATAGTCATATAGTCAACATAATCAGACTTCACTGTGGGTGTGGGAAGTCAGGCATCCTGTGATTTGGAGGTACATTAAAGTTTGGAAAGCAGAGCTCAGGAGAGGACAGAGTGATTAATGATGGCAACAAGTTCGTGCCTTTTGTGGAAAGGGATCTGAATCAGGACTAGATAGTACCTGTTTAGTGAAAGATAGTGATACTGTGATCAGAGGGGTTTTAGGCAACAACTTCTTCCTGTAACAGTGTTGTTTCCTAATCTGGTGACTCACACCACATGGTTCCTCAGAAATTATAATAGGTCTGCTTTAAGTTGAGAACTGTTTGTTTAACAACAAAGTTAAATGGATTTCTTTATAGTAGAACTTCTTTGATCCTTTAGTATAGTAATAATGTGTATTATAAGAAGAAACGCGACTATATCATTCCCCTCCCCTACCCCCGTCCCAAAATTGTTCACACCAGCTGGCTCTGTCACTTCTGTGTTCACAGATGTCAGACAACTTATATTTCTACTGAGTTTGTCTTTAGAAGGTGCTTCTGTGGAACTCTATAGTTAGGTAGTAGGGAATTTTTCTTAGCTTTCTAGTCATCCCCCTCTTTTACTCAGTATGTATGTTGAAATTTATAGCAAGGATAGAGTACAGAAAAGAGCTTCAAGCTTCATGTCCTATAGGAGGTCGCCTAAAATTTGCTGGCTTATGGTAGTGAGCATACCTGTCTGTCTTGGGAAGCCATTAGTAGGGGATAGAGTTACAGCAGGGGAGAGATTATTAAGAAAATGTTATGTTATAGATGATCAGTGACCAAATCTAGGAGCCAGAGATTTTGCTCTAGGATCTTAAGAGGAAGTAACAAAAACAGAGTGACTATTAAAAGGAGGGCCTGAGAATGGATGATTTAAACTGGGAAGCCAAATGTGGTCCTGACATTTGATTCTTGGAAAACTGGGGGAGAGTTTCTGGGGATAGTATATACTGTCTTTCCCCTCAACAGAACAATATGAATCTTTTGTGAAATTCACACATGATCAGATTATGCGACGATATGGGACAAGGCCCACAAGCTGTAAGTATTGCGAAGTTTTTCTTTGAATTTCCCAACTTCCAAGAGCAAAATTTTGAAACTGAGTACCTTGCCTGCTGGGAGCAAAAAAGTCCCTGTGAAGTAAAATAATAGCTAGCATTTAAAGAATACTTAACGTGCCCAGCACTGTGCTAAGCCCTTTAAATCCTCACGAAGTTTATTTCATCCACTTGCTCACCTCATCCACACAGAGAGCTCTCTGGACACTGAACCTGTGAAAAGATAGCACTTAAAGAATTTAATAATTTGTCCAAGCCAGTGGTTCAGCCTGGGTTGAAATCTAGGTAGACTGACTCGAGTGCCAATTTGTTTATTACCTGTCTTTTCCCCAGAAAGGTAGTTTCAATTGTTACTTTATGAAAGTTGATTCCTTAGGCTAACTGGCCAAGTATGTGTTCAGAATTTCTTAATTCTAAATATCTTGCAACTATCAGTTGCTCAAAACATAAATTATAAATAGCTATATATCTGAACTGAACCGTAGTCAGATTTCTTAAATTCTTGAGAATTTAGCACCTTTTAAATGGTGACTCATATTCTCCATGCAGTTTATCATATTTACTATTAGTTAATATTTAAAAAGTATAATACTATATACTTTAATATTCTTACACTCTTTTGTTTTTTTATTCCTAATTTATAGATGTGTCCTGAAGCTTTCTTGCATATCTGGGTACCAGGTTTGACCTCAAGAGATGGCTGCTGTACACTTTTTGCAACTGGTTTGATATCACATTTCAGCTCCAACTTTGCATCCTGAGAACACTTAAACGTTTCTGCAGGTCCATTTTATACAACTTGAAAGACCGTAAAACTTTCTGGTTGCCACAAGCATATCTTTCTTTTCTGCTCATCCAATAAACGGTTTTGCCCTACTGTGATAGATTTTCCAAACATAATATCTGGAGCAGCAGTTTAGCAAAATATGCCCCCAGTGGCATGCAACATACGGAGTTTCCCCAAGCACAGTTCTGTAAGAAGTGTGTGTGAGAGTGTGTGTATATGTGTGTATGTGTATTTTAAGTTATTATTTGTATTGTGCAAATTTTTTTGATCTTGGGGATCCTGGCTGTGAATTTGATGCACGACAATTATGGTTAAAAACATTTGCTTGGTCTACAGAAGATCATTAATGTTTTGTGACCATATAAGTTGTAACCATGGGTTGTTTTATGTGTAGGTATTACTGTTAAATACAGGGACTGTATCCAGGCACAGAATATGAATCATAAGTTAGGATGGACATTAGATGTGATTATAATGATATAGCAAAGGTCTGTGGTTCTAGGTCTACAAATGCACGGTGAGGAATTAGAACAAACCAGAGACGCGCCATTTGATACAAGGACTCTGCCTAGCCGTGTTAGAAAAATACTTTGACTCCAAGCCTTAAAATACCCACATGGAGTCTGTGCTCACCTCATTCACACAAAGAGCTCCCTGGACACTGAACGTCTGAAAAGAAAAAGTCTCCCCTGGAGCAGGAGCATCAGGGCTCGCTTGGGGAGCATCACACAGGTGAGCACAGGGCTGGGCCAGACCCCACGGCGCTGCTACGTGGGAAGAGCCGCTTCACCTTTCTGTCGGTTACACGTAGATTGGATCCTTTGGTCAGCTTCCCCCAAATTATTTTGAGAGGTGCCCATGTTCAACTGCTTGATCTTTGTTTTGGCAACCCCTGCCCGAAATTGCTTACAGACTGCTCTTCACCTTGTTGCCAAGGCTGAGGAACAGAAAGTAGCCTCTGTTTTGAGGAGGTGGAAGTTAAGTATACATTTATTTTTTACTGTGACTTGTTCAGGACCACATTTTACAAAATGCCTTGTTTCATTTATTATTGTTTCTGGAAAGGAAAATTCTAATAAAATTGTTTTAGTTTAAATATAGAATAGTGTTTTTTTTTAAATTAGGGCTTATTTTGAAAAATTCTAAGGTTAATTCAAATGTATGCCAATACCTTCCAAAGTAAGGTAATATTCAGAGACAGTTCTGATCAGATGGCTTAGAGAAATTTCTGGAATATTCACATTGGAAGATTCCTTATTAATGAATGTCTTTGACTTAAATCTAACCAAAAACTGCAATGTTATTCTTTGTACATTTTCATTATATAGTGTTAACAAGCTTAGTTGCAAACAAATAAAATACTTAAGCTATTTGTTTACCTTGCCTTCTTAATACTGTGATAATATTTATTAATTAAAATAATTTATGTGAGGCTGCTGTAACCATTTTCCCAGTTCAACATTACATTTGAGAGTTACAGACTTTTTTTTAAGCCCAGCAGTCATCTTTTGATAATTAAAGAATTATTTTACCTCCTATTTGAAGGGCAATTTGTTTCATCTCTTCTTTTTCCAGGGTAGTCACTTGTTCCTGGAAGAGGAGCATAGCAGTGGCAGTGATGGGAGTGGCCTTACAGTGGGATAGTCACACCAAAACTTTTGAAGGGGCCATCAAAAGTCCTGAAGGATGGACCAGGAATAGGGAATACTGCCTCACTGAAGTCTTCTTGTTACAGGATCAGTGTGACGTGCTCACTCACTATTGCAAGTGTTAGCCCCATCTGCTCAGTGGCTTCTGACTGGGAAGTAGAGTAAGTTTATGTAAGAACAATGACAGGCTGTCGTATCATGATATGGTTGCCCTTTGGGACCACAGGGTAAGACCACACCACCATGGCTGGGTGTTGGGATCTCTTCCAAATGGGCTAGGCATGTTTGTTTAGTGTTTTATCCAGAAAAGATGGTTCCTAGGATAGGTAACGGGGACCTGTAAGGTAGGCCTTCCTTAGACTGGCAAAAGGAGTTTTTCCCTAGATCTTGATTTCTAGGGCTTGAATTTAGGGACATTCCCAGATGGGGAAGTGTCTTTGTCCCATGGAGATAGGTTAAGGCCCAGGGAAGAAGTCAACCTACAGAGACCAATAACGGATGGGCCAGGACCTGTGGTCTCAGAACAGCCATATTTAGTGAGCTAGTTATTTTCTCTCATCTTAATTTTATTTATCCGTTTTATTGGTAAAGTCTTAAGCTTAAGGGAAATGAAAGAAGTAAGTGTCCTTGCTTAGGTCAGAGGAGTACAGACAGCGGTGAGTGTTAAGAGCTCTCCAAGGAGAAGAACATCAGGGATATAAGCACTTGGGCCAGCTTCCACACATGGTGAATCTTTTCTGCTCATTAGGGAGTATTGGTTGGCTAGTATCATAGTTAAAGGAATGGCTTTTGGATGTTTGTAGCCCTAGATTTAGTCTGCTCTGCCACTAGTTTGCTATGTGAGCCTTGCCAAGTAACTGAACTTTCTGAGCCATAATTTTCTTATTTGTAAAACGAGGGTAATTGGTTTTGTTTTCAAATGCAAGTTTAAATAGTCCATGTAAAGAAAATATTTAGCACCGCTTGGGACATAGAATACGCACCTGAAAATGTTACAGCAAGTTTCTTTACAGTGGTCTTCATCAGCTCTAAAGACCAAAATCTTCCTATCTGCAGCAGTGATTCTCAACTTGACAGTATGAAGGAGCCCCTTGTTAATGTCAGAATTTCACGTTCTCTTATTAGAATTTGTACTTTTAAGTGTTTGACTAAGGAAACAATAAAAGATGAATGACACGTTAATTCAGTGGTGCCTTTCAGTGGATCTGTATTTTGTTATTCACTATATCAGGGGTCAGCAAACTTTTTTACAAAAAAAGTTACTTACAAAAAACTTTTCGTAAATAAAGTTTTATTTGAACACAGCCACACCTATTAGTTTGCATGTGGCTGCTTTCACACTGCAACTCCAGAGACAGACAATATGGGTCACAGAGTTGAAAATACTGACTCTGGCCATTTATAGAAAAGTTTGTGGGCTCTGCATTGTAGCATTGATAAGCATTTGGGAAAGCTCACAAACAAGGCCAGCTAGGGGCATCATGAATTGGTAGACACATACCCTAATTTAACATTTCTGGGAGAGTTACGCCTCAGGTTGTGGTATAATGAAAAAAAATCCTCTGCTTACAAATGAAAACAGCCAAAGTGAGGTCTTACAGAAAAAGATAATGAACTTTTTAGAGGCGACTCTTGCCTTTAAAACAGCTTCAGAGAGTGCTACAGTCATCTATAGCTACAGTTGAACTGGACCTTGGATAAGGTTGACACCTTCAGGAAGAAAGGAGCAGGTTTACCTAGGGAAAGATCTCCAGTTACCCACCCCAGACCATACTTTAAAATAAATCAAGTAGCACTTCATTGGAGGGAGGATGTGATAACTTTGTCTAGAATTTCAAGACCTGAAGTCTTAATGGATCTCTTGTTTTTACTGATTGTTGTTTATAGTGTCTTGTCTCTATGCGAGGTTATCTGGGAGCTGGATAGTATATTTGAAAAAGTATTTGTAGAAATAAACAGGACTAGGATGAGGCTTCTACTTCTAGGAAGGATTTCTTATTACCTGGGCCTGGGACTATTACCAAATCTCCTTAATTCAGATTGAAGGCTGGAGGTTCCCTGGACCATCCAGATGACACACAACCAGGTATCAAATCCACATGAGGATTGGGTTTACTTTTGTTTCACCCATATCTTGAAAGTGTAATACTTAGGAATCCTGACTTTAAGGTGTCTGTCTGGGTTCTCACCTAGATTTTGGCTCAGTAATTCCTCATTACCTAGTGAGACTTTTTGTGCTTTTATATTTCCACTGCTTTTTAGTTAGCCTTAGCATTTAGCAGTACATTGATCCAAATTTGCTGATGCTCAATTTCTAGAAGTGAAAGTTCCTATGTACTTTTTGCTCATTGGAGCTTTGGTCAGTGAAGGCTGTTAACCTGGCTTGATACTCAGTAGTCCTTCGTGGGTTTTTTGTTTGTTTGTTTTTAACAGGACTTTATTGAGGAACAGTGTGTACTTTCAGGACTTTTTTCCAAGTCAAGTTGTTGTCCTTTCAATCTTAGTTGTGGAGGGTGCAGCTCAGCTCCAGGTCCAGTTGACATTGCTAGTTGCAGGGGCACAGCCCACCATCCCTTGCGGGAGTTGAACCAGCAACCTTGTGGTTGAGAGGACGTGCTCCAACCAACTGAGCCATCTGGGAGGCAGCTCAGCTCAAGGTGCCGTGTTCAATCTTAGTTGCAGGGGGTGCTGCCCACTATCTCTTGCGGGACTCGAGGAATCGAATGGGCAAACCTTGTGGTTGAGAGCCAGCGCTCCAACCAACTGAGCCATCCGGGAGGCAGCTCAGCTCAAGGTGCCGTGTTCAATCTTAGTTGCAGGGGGCGCTGCCCACCATCCCTTGCGGGACTTGAGGAGTTGAACTGGCAACCTTGTGGTTGAGAGCCCCCTGGCCCATGTGGGAATTGAACCAGCAGCCTTCGGAGTTAGGAGCATGGAGCTCTAACCGCCTGAGCCACCGGGCTGGCCCCCTAGTCCTTCGTTTTAATGGGAGCTCAGTTGGGAAAAATATGTTCATACTGGCTTTGAGTGTTTTTCAGTCATTCAAGCATTACTGTTTTGATTTGTGGAGGACAGATACTTGAGTTTTAAAAGCCTGACAAGTTCTATAAGTACCCCTAGTCTGTTCTGTGTCATGTTCCCAGTACCTGACTTGGAATTAAATACTTGGTCAGTTGGATTTTGACCCCTGAGAAAAGGGGCCTCAGTCTAACAAGGAATATATAAGCAGGCAAGGTAAAAGTCTCTAAGTGTGTGAATGGTACTGGTCATGGACCAAGGGAAAGAGGTGGTTCTAACGAGCCATAGTTAGTGATCAGGGAAGGCTTCATTCAGGGAGGTAGAGTTGAAGTGAAGTTTCAAAGGATGGATAGGGCTCTGGCCAAGGTAGGAACTGGGGCTTCACATGAACAAAGTCTGGGTAGTGGCAAATCATGGTGTGCAGGGCTGACATTCTTGTTTAGCCAGAGTAGAAAACTCATGTATCTATCCTGGAAACAGAACTTGAAACTAGTTAGTAGGGGCTAGATAATGAAGGGCATTGACTGCTAGGAATTTGGCCCTTTGTGGAAATCTGGACAGTTTTGGGTAAACTAATGCAGGGGTAAGTACAGGACAAAAGGGCAAGTACCAAACTGGAGACAAGTTGACCAGTAAAGAGCTGTTTTGTCCAGCCTGTACATTGATTGGAAAGGATGATTAAACATGGCCCTGGCTAAGAAGAACGTGGCCATTGAATCTTTCTAGTCTCAGCTTCCCTCTTCCCATAGGCACACTTTCAAAGATTCATTTTCTTTTGATTTGGTTTGTCTTTGCCAATTCAACCCATCACTTTTCATGGTGCTCCTATTGTTCCTCTGCCTGGAATTAAATCCTTTGTCCCTTCAAGGCAGAGTTACGTATTCATTTGATAAATGTTTATTGAGACATACTATTTGCCACATACTGTTCTGGGCTCTAGGACCATACCACTGAGCTGGACAGACAAGGTCCCTGCTCTTGTGGTGCTTACAATCTTGTGAGGTAAGACAGGCAAACTAGTAAATAGGTTAATCCAAGATTTTAAAAAGTATTGCAAAAAAATGGTAATGATAGGGAGTAACTAGATGCCTAAATTGAATTGTAAGAAAGGTTTCTGAGGAGGTGCAGTGTTACACAGTACCTCATTTTATGCCTTTCTTAAAAAGCTGTGTAAAGCATTTATATGTCTATATGATTATTCCACTATACTGAGCACTTAGTATAGTAGAAGATGATACTATACACAATACTTGAGCTACTATCTGTCTCTCTGTTGGTTCCTAAATGATGAGTGACTAAATGAATTATGTGGCTACTACTTTTCCAGTCATCAGTGCACTACTTGAAACTCTTTCCCTTAACTCTCAGATCAAGTAATTTTAAGGCCTCTGCAAGTTGTCTAGCCAGGGTAAGAGAGATGCAGTCCTTACCCTAGAGAAGCTCACAGTCTATGGGCAGAAATGTGATAAAACTTGCTTTGATAAGTGTTCTGTGCATCTGGAGAATGAGCGAGCAGGGTGTTTCCTGGGGAAGGCTACTCAGCTGCCCTGGCAGGTTCCCTCCAGGTAGTTTAATTACCCTGATCTGTACTCAGGAAGACTGACTCACTAATAAAGCTATTGGCCTATAAAACCAGACTCCAATGTGTTAATATATGAGAAATGTATCAGCTGCAGTAGACTGTCCCACTCACCTTAACAGCATGTTCTCTTCATGTAACCATACCACTTGGGACACCTAATTAAAGTCAAGAGGCACCTCCACGTATCAGAATGAGGGGGGTTAACTGCTACTATGAGCCTGGCACAGCCTTCCTCCCCACTTCAGTTTGCTTCAGTGGTTCCTGGTTCTGTTGCATCTTCAACTTGACATTTCTCCACCTCCAAATGGCACTTTTTTTTCAGCAACTTTTTTTTTTTTTTTTTTTTAAGATTTTATTGGGAAGGGGAACAGGACTTTATTGGGGAACAGTGTGTATTTCCAGGACTTTTGTGTGTGAGTGGGGTGGGGGAACAGTAGTGTGTTTTTCCCAGGACTCATCAGCTCCATCCAAGTCAAGTTGTCCTTTCAATCGTCAAGTTGTCGTCCTTTCAATCTTAGTTGTGGAGGGCGCAACTCAGGTCCAGTTGCCGTTGTTAGTTGCAGGGGATGCAGCCCACCATCCCTTGTGGGAGTCGATACGGCAACCCTGTGGTTGAGAGCCCGTGCTCCAACCAACTGAGCCATCCAGGAGCTCAAGGGCAGCTAATTGACTTTATTCTAGAAGTTTCAGAGGGCACAGCTCGCTTGCCCATGTGGGAATCGAACAGGCAGCCCTGTTGCCCAGAGCTCGGGCTCTACCCAACTGAGCCACCCATCTGCCCCCATATTCTTTTTTTAGTTTAAATGATCACTCTGGTTTCCATTACATTCTAGGCCTTGGGACGCATTACTTTTTGAGGTTACTTTGCTTATTGGCTTTGTTGCCTCTATCTTACAGCTCCAGGCTTGGGGGTGAGGGTTGGGGGAAGTGTCCAAACTTACTGTCTTCCCCAAATGTGCTAGGATCCACAGGCTACCCAGTTTATTAAAATCTCTGTGGCAGTGGTATCAGATACAGGCCTAAAGTTCCCAGTGTGCTAAATTGTAGTAAGAGGTATGCAAACAAGGAAATCCTATAGGTCAAGGACAAAAGTCCCATGAATGGAGACCTAGGGGGACTTCAGACAGCCTGTGACTGTCCACAACTTGTGCTCATGCAGCCCTTGAGGCTAGTTTTCAGAGGGATGGGAATGGGGGCCTTCAGTTAGGTGATCCAGCCATCCTCTTGTGCTTTGAAGATGGAAAGATGGCTATTTGGAAAGAACAGCTCACCTAGTCAGGTTCCACCAGGTCTCCGGAGCGTCGGTTTTCTCGAATACAGAATGGAAGAAGTGACAGCTCAGCCTTGCCTCTTAGCGCATAAAGTCCTTTAATTTTGTTGTAAAATCATACTTCCACAAATCAAAGGATCTGCAAAGTAACAAAAAGGTAAACGGGGGTGGGAGGTACAGAGGGAACAACACGCCCTTAAGGTTGAGAAGTAAGCACAATCCCAGTGGGCCAATCCTAGTGTGTGCCCCCCCCCCACCCGTAGTCACTATAGCAACGGCGCAGACTCAGTCTGGCATGGGTCTCTGGGAATTGTTGCCCACTATTTGCGGTAGAGAAAGACCTGTCCCCCACATCCGTCACGCCAGTGCTGACATGGGAGTCGACACATGATCGGTGTAGCAACAGTTAATATAATAGAAACTTACAGGGAGGGCGGGACTTCAAGAAAGCCCTAGTAAATGCCTGTGAAATTCGGGAAGCTTTAACCAGAAAATGTGATAAATAGTCCACGGATTAGACATTCACCTTGGAGACTGTGGGGAGGTGGCAGCGAGCTGGCGGGATCATTCCAGGCAGAAAAACTGGCACCTACAGAGTTTGGAAGCATGCGAGCAATTCTGGATGGCTGAGAACACACGGAGGTTAAGTAGGGGCTGGTAAGCAATGGGATCTAAGGATTCAGAAATGGGCAGAAATCAGATTATGAAGGGTCTTGAATTCCAAACCCAAGAACGTGGACCTTTTCTTGAATACACTGACACCTTACACACAACCTGAGCAGTATAAATGACCCCTTTCTTTGTGTTTTCCCTTGTTTTGTTTATCTTTGTGTGTTATCACTTCCCACAGCATTGTGTGTCTTCATCGCCAAGGGTCATGGAGTGTGATAAAAGCTGAGTGTTTTGGGAATGATCAGATTTGAGTTTTAGAAAAGCAACCCGCAGCAATAGAGTGGGTAAGAAGGGAGCAAGGCTGGATGTAAAAAGCCATCAGAGTTCAAAGTAAATTGCTTCCCCTACCTCCAATTTTCCTTCCATCCAAGGGTTGAAATTGGGCAGCTCAAAGGCCGTTTCCAATGTGGGTTTTGTTTGGCCAGCACTTTTCAAAAAATTAGTTGCCTCACATTTTAAAAGTGGGAGGTCTCACATTTAAACAATAACAAAAGATTTCTGGCTTCTTTTGAAAAGTCTGAAGATTTGACACTTTGGGGCCCTGATTCTGTCAACAGTAATAGTATGGAGCTGAGTAGCTGCTGCTGCCTTTGAGGACATATGCCCAGTTTATCACATTCCCCACCACTCCTTCCGTCCGTCAAACTGATGCCAAGTACCAGTTGCCATTTATCATGGTGCTTTTGTTTTCATTTCCTTATAGTGAGCTCTGTTTGGCCTTTGGAGGCATCTGAGTGGCCCATCTTTGTACTTACCTATCCTGCCTGGTATCTGAGGAGTGATACAATGAAATCAGTATTTTAGGAAGATTAGTTAGTGCAAACCAGACTGAAGTGAGGAGCTGGGAGGCAGAAAGGAAATAAATTAGAAACTGTTGAAGGAATATTTGAGAGAACTTGGTCAGTAAATATTGGGTGAAAGATGAGGAAAAGGTAAAATACAACTTCACAGAGTTTCCTGCCTGAATGGCTGGGAAGATGGTACCTCCAACATAAGCAAGAAAGTGGGAGAAGTGCAAAGGGTGGTTGTGATCAATACCTTGCTACCTCTAGTATTTTGTGGGCTAGGGCCTTGAGTTAGCAATTCCATAAGCCTCCAGAATTCTGCTGGACATGCATTAGATGCTCAGGAAATTCCAGTTGAACTGAAACTTATCAAAGGTGGGGTATATCTAACGGGGGGGGGGGGGGGGGGGGGGGAATTGGAATGCTTGAGTGAAATCAGTAAGTTGTGGGACCTTAGGAATACTCTTCAGAGTGGGTGATTCTGGGGCTTTGGGGGCAGTTAACCCCTTTGGGCCAAACCTATGCAGATAATTTGGCAGGCAAAAATGGAGATAGGGTGGAAATGGTGTCGTTCCCTGGGAAAAGAATTAAAAAATCAAACAGACTGGATGGCAGGACTTTTCTTGAAACAACAAGCTCTTGGTTGGGGCATTAGTCGGGATTTTGGACAGTGAGCCTGGGAAAGTTGGAAGGGTGGACTTCTCTAAACGTTTTTAAGAGCACATCACTTAAAAGGAAAATAAATTTTCATCCCAAACCTCCAATAAATATTTATTAAATACAACAGCAGTGATGTTATGCACTTTATAAACCACACAAAAAGTAGAAATTAAGATTGGATAAAAAATAGAAATATTCTAGTATTTTCTTCCCATATGCCCAGTGTGTATCGTCACACCCAATGGTGCGCGCGCGTACACACACACACACACACACACACACACACACACACACACACACACACACACACGGCCCCGCTGTAGTCAAAGGGAAGCACTGGAGGTGCTGAAACAGGAGGGGCACTTTAACCAATCCGCAAACTGTTGAAGCTGAGACATCAAAGTACCGCGGCTGCCTCGTGCTTTCCACATTCCAGGAACCGTCTTGGTGCTTTACACATAACATTTAATCCCCAACGCAACCTTCCGCTGTAGGTACTATTATTATCTTTTAAAATCTTAAGATGAGGAAACTGAGGCACAGTGAGGTTAAACTTTCCCAGGGTCACACAGAAGTGGCGAAGCCATAATTTGAACCCACGCGGCGTGGGTCCACAGTCCATGAGATTAATAACCACTACTGGAGAGGCGGAGGGGACACTTTTTTCTCTCGTGTGGACTTGGTCACGTCCTTCACGAATCAAAGTTGTCGTGAGAGTGCTAGGTACAGTGCGAGGAGGCAACAGGAACTCACTAACGGCTGGGCCGCCTCTAACGCGGAGAAGAAGGTCAGTTTATCTACGGTCAATCCCTCCAGAGGTCAGCGCACACAGCCGCGCAAGCGCAGACCGATGGGTTTAGTTCCCTATGGTTTCCGGGGCGAGGCGGCAAAAGGAAGGTCTACTCCCGGCGTCGCGCTGCAAGTGTCGCGCTGCGGGCGTCCTTTGCGGCAAGTCTCCGTGTCGCAAGCAGATCATCCAGTAGCGGCGGCCAGCGAGGAGACTAGGGCACCGCGGCTGGACGGTAAGGCTTGCGTTTGACCGCGGGGCCATGTAGCTTAAGGAGCTTCCTTCCGAGATTTCTTTAACAGATTTCCTCTTGGATTGCTGGGCGTCCGTTCTGCCTGGCCCGAACTCTGGGCGTGTCTTCCGTTTTCCCAGGCCGCTTTGCCCGCACAGCCAATGTCACCGAAGCCTTGTAGCCCGCACCTCTCTCGGTTCTCTTTCCAGGCTAATTTAGATTTCTGCCAGCCTAATGCTTTGGCCTTCTGTTACTTAACCTGAAGCCCACGCTCCTTAACCCGGCTTTCAAGGCCCTGCGTGATTTCGGCCCTGCCCACAGCTTCAGCTCATTTCGTTCTTCCCGACATGCACTCTGCGCTCCAGCCAAGTCTGGGTCATTGTCCCCCAGACGTACCCAGCACCTCCTGCTGTAACTCGTGCTGTGCCCTACTGGGCAAATACTTTGCCTACTGGGCAAATTTAACCCATCTTAAAAGGCATTTTCAAGTTTCCTGGGCAGAGTTGGTGTTTCCTCCTTTGAGCTCTTCAACCCCGTCGTGTTCCTTCCTTCGGGTTCCTAATTCGCTGTGTATCTTTAGTCTGGTACTTTGCAACTGCTTCTTTCTCCCCATTCCAGTGCCTGGAACGTTACTACTCAGTAAATGACTGAACGAATGATAGAAATTTTAAAAGTGAAATTTACCTGTAAATCTACCATTCATACGTAACTATTGGCATTTTTTGTGTGCTTCCTCCCAGTCTTTTGCAGTTTTTCTTTACTTTTGTAGTCCTTTTCTTCATGTGACATTAAAATATATATTATCCTTTTTTCCCAATATCTATCATATTCTACAAAGTAGGTACTGGAGTTAACTGTCCATTGTTGCACGTTTAAGTTGTTTGAAATTAATTTTTTTCAATAATTACTGAATCCCTACCTGGTCCCTGCCCTCACATTGTTCAGTATGGGAGACATTCAAATAAACAGTCCATTACAGTGGAGCGCAAAATACTCCTATGGGAAGTTAAGAATGATGTGCTAACATAGAGGAGGGATGACTTCTCAGGAGAGGTGTCATCTAAGTGATATGGATAGAAATATGTAAAGAAATGTTTCTGTGCTTATGCTATTTTTGTTCTTTTCAGTTATTCAGATCTGTCTCTAAGAATTTGTATTATTGAGTCAAAACATAAACATTCTTTTTGACTTTTGATAAAAATGACTTTATCAATATAGAGAGGATTTTTATGCATTGTTTTTAAGTTCTGGTTCTCTTTTCCTTGGGTTTTGTGAAAGCACAAAATTGTTCCTCTACCATAAACTGGAAGAATCTACCTAATGAAAAAGTTTGGTGAGAAGAAATTCGGAGAATAATGTAAAATACCTTTCTAGAGGGCTAATTTTAATCATCTCATTTTTTTCTTGGAAATTTCTTATTTGACTGCACTTTTATGACATTATCTTTCTGATTTTCCATTTCAGCCATGCCTTTCTTTGATATACAGAAAAGGCTGGGTGTTGACTTAGACCGCTGGATGACAATCCAGAGTGCTGAGCAGCCCCACAAGCTTTCATCTCGGTGCCATGCTTTTGAAAAAGAATGGATAGAATGTTCACATGGAATTGGTGTTATCCGCGCAGAGAAAGAGTGCAAGATAGAGTATGATGATTTTGTAGAATGTCTGCTTCGACAGAAAACGGTGAGGAAGTGATGGAGACGGGAGCTGAATTACTTCCTTATTTCTTTGGGGCTACTTTTCAGTGTTTTTAATTGGTCATTGGGCAGTGACTTGCCCAATGTGAATTGGCAAGACTTGTGGTAAAACACCTCTAAGTAGGTACCAGGTCAAGGAAGTTAAATGCCTTTAGGTGTGAGGAGAACCTGTTGTTCCTGAGTGTTCTTCCTCATCTTCTCACATATTTTCCTTAGCATTGTACCTTGCTTTAGCCATCAGGTTAGAAATTACATATGTGTGTCTGTTTCTATTTTTGCAGTCGGCCATAAAGCAAAAAATATCAACCAGTCTGGGATGTTTGTCCTTGAAAATCTTTGGGTAAAAATCTTTCAGAGTCATGGAACCCTTTTGGGGGAGGATGTTAAAACCCTACAGGTCTATTTACATTGAACCTGATATAACAATCTTAGTTATTGACGAGATTAGATTGCTGTAGGCGAGTCTAACCAAAAATGTAAGGGGAAAAGAATGTTAAGAGCATGGTGTCTACCTCTTCAAGAGTTGAGTGAGTTGTGTAACATATGGGGCCCTATTCTCCCTTAGAGAAGACATTTTTCGGTGTGGGGTGTCGTTTTGCCTATTTCTCTGCACCAGATAAAACAAATAGAAATGTTTTTATTACTCCTAATTCCTTGGAGTTAAGGGAGACAATTTAGATTGTCAGTTAAATTTATCACAAAGTTATCTGTATCAAAATTAAATTTCTTATCTTTTAACATCTACTCTTGGCATTTGGATAAAGTGAAGCCAAACTTGGAAGGAATGAGAGGGTGCCAGGTAATACTTTTATATTGATTGCTACAGGAAGATTGACCACTAAGTGAGTAATACAGTATAATGTATGTCATAGGACAAGTCAGTCATGGTTGGCCACCCACCACCTATTTAGTTCACAACATGTCTTAACTTCTCTTCTTGTGAGCCCGTTATTCCTTGCTCAGATTAAGACTTTACTCATAATGGAAAATTCACACCAAGAGGAGGCAGTGTGAACTTTGGATTGGGAGTTAGGAGAGCTGGCTTTTGATGCCAGTTCTGCCACTACTAGTTTTGCGACTTTGGGCAAATCACTTCTTTGTCTTGGTTTCCTTATTTGGAAATATTAAGGAGTTGCTCCAAGGTCATTTCCTCATCCTGTGAACTTACGAATAGAAATGTTACTGTTTTAGAGGTCACTCTAAATGACTAGATAATTCTCCATAGGTGAGGAAGCTAGTGAAATCGGGGAATTAGAATCAACCGCCACTCTAAGTGCCTAGCATGTAATAATGTATTTATTTCTCACAACAGTCCTGTGAGATGTTTTACTATTATTTTCCCCATATACAATTATTATAAAAACTTAAGGCAAGGAAAAATTAATGCCATTGCCTAAGGTCTTATAGCTAGTAAGTGGTGGAACTGGGATTTGAACCTGGCAATGCTGGCTCCAGAGCCTGTGCATATATACCTATAATGTAACACTAAGTGGTGATTAGTTGTAGTTTGGAGAAAGATTTGATATATGGTGTTGTGATATCTCAACCATGACTAGTCCTCTGTTGGAAAACTCTTTTATAGAGAAAGGTTAAGGATGCAGTCTTTTAAAAATAATAAATGTTTATGTTAGTATTTAGGATACCTGGAGTTTTTCTACCGAAGTTATATCCTAATTCTTTAAGGTTAATGGAATATTTAACTGAATACACTAGCTCTTCATATTTTTGTGAAAACTTAGTCTTTCACTAAAAAAATGTTCATTGAATCACCTATTATATCAGGAACTGTTCTAGGTATCAGAAGTATACCAATAAGAAAAACAGCAAAAAGTTCCTGCCCTGATGGAATTTATATGGGTGCAGGGTGGGGTGCAGAAAATTAACAAGCAGGTTAAAAAATAGTGTGTCAGATGCTGATAAGTGCAGTGGGGAAAAGCAACAGGAAAAGGATAGGAAGGACGGGGCATGGGAGCTAAGTAGATGCTCTTTTAAACAGGGTGGTTAAAGAAGACTAGCGACAACACATTTGAGCAGAGACTTAAAGAAAGTGCGCCATGTGGCTACGAGGGAAGAATGTTCTGGGCAGAGGAAGCAGCAAGTGCAAAAGTCCCTGAGCTGGGGCAGAGAGAGCTAGGGGAAGGATGTTAAGACATAAAGTCAGAGAGGTAGGCCTTGTAAGTCCTTTTAAGGAGGGATTCTGTTTTTTCTCTTAGTAAGATGGGAAGCCATTGAGTTTTGAGCAGACGAATAATGCAATGAGCATTACTAAGTATATTTTCTGTGTCACAGAATCCATGTGGATTATGGCTCTCAGTCTCCTTGTATCGTGGCTTTTATTTGCTGGGAATGTCCTTCCTGAGAAGTGGCAGAACTCAGGGCTCAACAGTGACTAGTAGCTGAGCACATATCAGGTCATTACTATGTTTCCCCGAAAATAAGACCTAGCCGGATAATCAGCTGTAATGCGTCTTTTGGAGCAAAAATTAATATAAGACCCGGTCTTATATTACATTATATTATATAAGACCGGGTCTTATAATAAAATAAGACACATTAGAGTTTGTTGTCCGGCCACGTCTTATTTCCGGGGAAACAATGGTATTTCAGTGTGGTAAAAGAGAACTTACATTGGCTATTTCTGCTTCATTCATACCAGTGAACAGTCACGAGGAGTATATACGCTGTGAGATGATCTCAACTTTTAATATTTTCAAAGATTTTAGTATGCACAAGTATGCCTCTTAAAGGTTTTTAGCCTGTATCTTTTTGTTACTGTTTTTGTAAATACTTGTATTCCTATATATAATTGGAACATTTTAGTTATTACATTTCAAGGAGATATTATATACACCAGAAGTTTATTTGTTAAAAGCTTGGGAAGTGATTTCAAGTTAATTCTTTAAAGACGAGCTTCATCTCAGAGGCCCTCTAAGATGAAAAGCTTCTACAGTTTAAAAATGAAAGCGGTTTTCCTTCAGTTCCTCCAGCTCTCACTTTCTGGTGCATATCTCCCCCTAGTTAAAATACTTTTCTCCTTTGGCAGATGAAACGTCTTAGTGCCATCATGAGGCAGCGGGATAAGCTAATAAAGGAGGGGAAGTATACGCCTCCCTCCCACCACGTGGGCAAGGAGGATCCCAGACCCTGAACAGACCTGCTGCTGGCGGCTGGCGGCTGGAGGCTGATTTCACGTCTGTTCTTCTCCACTGGAAAAGTAATGTACGGACAAACTCTTTGTGAAAGTGTCTGACAATAAAGGATTGTTCCATCCTATTTGTTCTATGTTCTCTTGGATCATGCTTTTCTGTGATGAGATTGCAACTTATTTTTTCAGTTTGGAAAAATGCCTGTACCTAAGCCTTAAAAATTAGCATCTAGGGAATAATAAGCAGCATTTAATGAATGCTTAATGTATATGAGGTGCTTTAAATATGGGAACTCATTTAAGAAGGTGCAGTATTTTTTAATGCTTTGGTTTTGGTTTATTTTCCATAAAACACAGACTTGGGCTGGGAGGGAGAGGCAGCAAAGAGAGTGGTTGTGTGTTTACTATAAGGTCTGTGAAATCGAAAGCTAAAAAATGCCAAGTTTGGGTAATTTAATTTTGAAGAAGCAATGCCATTGTTTCAATTTGCTATCTTATGTCTGGTATAATAGTACTTCTAGTTGATATGTTTAGAAACACTTTTTTAAAAGAAAAATCCAGATATAGAAGGAAAGTCATGAACCTTAGAAAATTAATGTGTTGAGAATATAATTGAAACCTCAGATACTCTGCAGCATTTTTTTTCCAACTTTTTTTTTTTAAGAATTTATTGGGGAAAAGTGTTTTTTTTTCCCAGGACCCATCAGCTCCAAGTCAAGTTGTTGTCCTTTCAGTCTTAGTTGCAGAGGACACAGCTCAGCTCCAAGTCCAGTCGCTGTTTTCAATCCAGTTGCGGGGGCGGGGGGGGGGTAATGGGGGGCGCAGCCCTCTATTCCTTGCGGGAGTTGAACCAACCAGCAACCTTGTTATTGAGAGCACGTGCTCTAACCAGCTGGCCGCCCTTTCCAACTTTTTTTTTTTTTTTTTTGGTAAGAGTTTATTGGGGAAGGGGAACAGGACTTTATTGGGGAACAGTGTGTACTTCCAGGACTTTTTCCCAAGTCAAGTTGTTGTCCTTTCAGTCTTAGTTGTGGAGGGTGCCATTCAGCTTCAAGTTATTGTCCTCTCAGTCTTAGTTGTGGAGGGCGCAGCTCAGCTCCAGGTCCAGTTGCCGTTGCTAGTTGCAGGGGGCGCAGCCCACCATCCCTTGCGGGAGTCGAACCAGCAACCTTGTGGTTGAGAGGACGCGCTCCAACCAACTGAGCCATCCGGGAGGCAGCTCAGCTCAAGGTGCCGTGTTCAGTCTTAGTTGCAGGGGGCGCTGCCCACCATCCCTTGCGGGACTCGAGGAGTTGAACCAGCAACCTTGTGGTTGAGAGCCCACTGGCCCATGTGGGAATGGAACCAGCAGCCTTCGGAGTTAGGAGCATGGAGCTCTAACCGCCTGAGCCACTGGGCTGGCCCCTCCAACTTTTTTTGTGGTAAAATATACATAACAAAATTTACCATCTTAACCACATTTAAGTATCTGGTTCAGTGGCATTAAGTACATTTACACTGTTGTGCAACCATCACCATCTCCAGAACTCTTTTTTAACTTGGAAAATTGAAACAATACCCATCAAATAACTCCCCTTCCTCCCCTATCCCTTGCCCCTGGCAACCACTATTCCGCTTTTTATCTCTCTGATTTGGATTACTTTAAGTACCTCATGTGAGTGGAATCATAGAGCATTTCTCTTTTTGTGACTGGCTTATTTCATTTAGCATAATGTTCTCAACATTCGTCTATGTTGTAACATCTGTATGTATATACTACATTTTGCTTCTCCATTCATCTGTTGATGTACACTGGAGTTTCCATGTTTTAGCTATTGTGAATAATGCTTCTATGAATATGGGTGTACAAATATCTCTGAGACCCTGCATTTAATTCTTTTGTGTGTATACCCAGAAGTGGAATTGCCTGATAATAAGGTAATTCTATTTTTAGTTTTTTGAGGAATTGATAAACTGTTTTCCATAGTGACTACACCATTTTACATTCCCACCAATAGTGCACAAGTGTTCCAATTTCTCCACATCCTTGCCAACACTTGTTATTTTCTGTTTTCTTATAGTAGCCATGTAAGTGAGATGGTATATCATTGTAGTATTGAGTTGCATTTCCCTAACTATTAGTGATACTACATCTTTTCATGTGTTTATTGGCCATTTGCTTAGTTTGGATAAATGTCTATTCAAGTCCTTTGCCCAATTTTGAATTAAGTTTAGTTGTTTTAGGAGTTCTCTATATATTTGGGATATTGATTCCTTATCATATAGTCATATGATGCATAACGATGTTTCAGTCAACAACAGACCACGTATACAATGGTGGTCTCATAAGATTATAATAGAGCCGAAAAATTGCTATCACCTACCATGTTTCCCTGAAAATAAGACCGGGTCTTATCTTAATTTTTGCTCCAAAAGATGCATTAGGGCTTATGTTCAGGGGATGTCATCCTAAAAAATCATGCTGGGGCTTATTTTCTGGTTAGGTCTTATTTTCGGGAAAACACGGTAGTGACCATCGAAACAGCACAACGCATTACTTGTGTTTGTGGTGATGCTGGTGTAAACAAACCTACTGCATTGCCAGTCATAGAAAAGTATAGCACGTACAATTATACAGGGTACATAATACTTGGTAATAAATGACTTATTTATGTATTTATCATTTTTTTATAGTATCCTCTTTCTACTTCTAAAAAAATGTATGCTATAAAATAGTTTGCATGTTACTCTGGCAGCAGCCTCATACATCTCATTTTTACTGCATCTCCTGATTGCATCATTTTCTCATGCTTGATTTAATCTCATGTTGTTTTATAGATTTAGTGTAGCCTAAGTGTACAGTGTTTATACTGCAGCATTGTACAGTAATGTCCCAGGCCTTCACATTCACTCACCGCTCATTGACTCACCCAGAGCAATTTCCAGTCCGGAAGCTCCATTCGTGGTAAGTACCCTATACAGATGTACCATTTTTTTATCTTTTATACCATATTTTACTGTAACTTTTCTATGTTTAGGTAGGTTTAGATACACAAATACTTAACCATTGTGTTACAATTGTCTACAGTATTCAGTACAGTAACATGCAGTACAGATTTGCAACCTATGAGCAATAGGCTGTACCGTATAGCATAGGTATGCAATAGGCTGTACCTTCTGTGTTTGTATAAGTATACTCTGTGACGTTTGCACAATGACAAAATCACCTAATGATGCATGTCTCAGAACATACCCTCATTGTTAAGTGGTGCATGATGTATATGATTTGCAAGTATTTTCTCCCATTCTGTGCATTGCCTTTTTACTCTGCCGATAGTGTCCTTTGATGCAGGAAAAATTATAATTTTTCATGAAATCCAATTTGTCCTTTTTTTGGTTGTTGCCTTTTATGTCATATCCAAGAAATCATTGCCAAATCCAGTGTTGTAAAGCTTTGAGCCCTATGTTTTCTAAATTTTATAATTTTAGGTCATGGATCCATTTTTAGTTGGTTGTTTTTTGTTTTTTTTTAATAGTGTTAGCTAAGGGTCCGACTTCATTCTTTTGCTTGTGGATTTCCAGGGTTTGCAGCACCATTTGTTGAAAAGACTGTTTTCCTCATGAAATAGCCTTAGAATGCTTGTCAAAAATCATTTGGCCATATGTGTAAAGGTTTATTTCTGTAGTGTATTTTATTCTGTTGGTCCATGTATCTGTCTTTATGCCAGTTCCACACAGTTTTGATTACTGTAGCTTTGTAGTAAGTTTTAAAATCAAGAAGTGTGAGTCTTCCAGCTTTGTTCTTCTTTTCAGGACTGTTTTGGCTATTCAGGGTCCCTTGAAATTCTATATGAATTTTAGGATGGGTATTTCTATTCAAAAAACATTGGGACTTTGATAGGGATTGAATCGAATCTGTAGATCACTTTGGGTTATATTGACATCTTAATATGTCATTCAAGCCCTGAAAATGGAATAGCTTTCATTTGTGTCTTTAATTTCTTTCAGCAGTGTTTCATAAGTTTTGTTGTATAAGTCTTTCACCTTCTTGGTTAGGTTAATTCCTTAGTTTTTGTTGTTGTTTTGGTTTTGGATGCTGTTTTAAATGGAATTGTTTTTGTAATTTCCTTTTCAGACTGTTTATTGTTAGTCTTGCAGCAGTTTGAGTCATAAATGTCAACAGTAAGGCTTGACTATAAGGTTCTTAAAAGGAAAAATACATTGTGTCCTAATCTCAAAATTGGAAATATAGGATTTGGCATTTGAGCAGGGTCCTACTTATTACTTGTATTAAAGAGCAAATCTTAAGCCAAGCAACATTTTCTTAAACAAATTGCTAATCAATCGCAATGAACAAGCCAGCTGGAGTCCTTCCAGAAAGATCCAGTACTGTGGCCCCGTGTTAGGTCGTTTATTGTGTTCTATACACACAAACTTTTCTGAATTTTTTAGTCCCAATGGCTTTAAGTGCATACATTAGTTTTGGAAAATCAGTGGCCAATTGAAAATGCCAGAGAGGAAAGCAGTATATTAATAAGGCTTAAAATCGGTACATGTCCTTTCATTCAAAGATATCTTTATTCCTGAGCTCGGGGTTGTAGAATGAAGGGAGAGCAAATTCCATTAGATTATATTTACCTAAAGGTGAAAATGAGTGATAGAGAACACTTACTGTGTTTGTTGGAAAGCATTGCCTTGATGTCCTTATAGGATATCAAAAGCCTCATTTACATCAGATACCCATAAATACCTGTGGGACAAAACTGCCTCTTATCTTTGTATATGTGGTCCTTTGTGCCTTAATTATATTGTTTGTTTCGGGTGTTGGTTGGTTTTTTGTTTTTGTTTTTGTTTTTTGAGAAAGTAGGATAGCAACGTTATGAGCTAGTGAAAGCAAGGAGCCAGCTCCAAGACCACTGTTCTTTAAGCAGTTTGAATAAGAACAAACAGGGTTAGGACTGTCTCTTTTTGACCAACTAGGTGGTACAGACTAGAACTAAAGTTGGGGGACAGGAGGGTCAGAAAGCTGTGAGATTCTTTACAATTGATGATTAAACACTCTGAGAGGGCAAGTTACTTACTCCTTCAAAATAGTATCACCTGTTATCCTTGCCCGTTCCTTCCACGCACTCTGGTAAATGGGAATCAGAACGTCTTTGGTGCTTTTTAATCCTGACACAAGGGAGACCACTGAGTACTTTAGGAACTGTGTTTAAATTTTTCATTTAATTTTTTTGAATAGGTAATTTATGTGGTTCAAAGGTACAAAGGATATATACTGAAAAATCTCCCCCAGTCATCCAGTTACCCTCTCCATAGACAACCAGTGTTTTGAGTATCCTAGAGATAATCTGTACCTATAGACACATACACACACTTTTTTTAAAAAACAAATGATAGCAAATTACGCACGTAATTCCTATGTTTTGCTTTCTTCCCTTAAAGTATTTTCAAGAAAGTCCCATCAGGCACATGGTCCAATTGGAACCAATGAATAAGATTTGCTTAGAATCCTGAAAGAGAGGAGGGAGGTGTCTTCTGTATTTAATGCTGAGAAGGTTTAAGTTCTATAGCTGCTTACGCCATTTTTATTCATTCGACAAACATTTATAAGCACCCACTTTACTACAAGAAGAGAAATGTAAAGGTATACCACTCAACAGATGAAAAGGAGCAGCCAAGTTGGGAGAGAAAGAAAAACTGCTTCCTGGTAAAGTGAGCCTCTGCATCAAGTCCTTCATGAAATTAACCCTATCCTTGGATTTTGAAATTGTATGAGCCAATAAATTTTCTTTTTTGTCTAAGCCAGTGTTGTTGGATTTTCATCACTTGCAATGAAAAGAGGCCCAATTAAATAGCAAATACATCAAAATTGCCTCATTTTACACTTTAGGAAATGGAGGCTCAGAAGGGTGAAGTATCAAATATCTGAACGTACTAGAAGCAGGATTTGAATCTAGGTCTAGACTTTCATTTCTAACTATATAGAAGGACTTGAGAGCCTTTTGCTAATGTAAGAAAATCCTGGACAAAACGATGCATAATTTTCTATGGGGCTAACAAAAAATGGTATATGCAAGGAAGCCTTGAACTCAGGAAGAATTTACAGGTGACAACTGGTCAGCTTCCAATCTGGGGGGGTGGACTCCTCGTGTGGGAATGGGTAGAGGCCTGCCATAGATGGGGAGATATTGCAGGGCGAAGTGGAAATCAGCTGAGTCTAAGACAACAGTGTGAAATGGGAGGACACCTTGGAATCTGAACATCAAACAAAAACAAATCACCTGGCTCAACAATTCTTGGGTCGGCCTGGTGGCTCAGGCGGTTGGAGCTCCGTGCTCCTACTCCGAAGGCTGCTGGTTCAATTCCCACATGGGCCAGTGGGCTGTCAACCACAAGGTTGCCAGTTTGATTCCTCGAGTCCCGCAAGGGATGGTGGGCTCTGCCCCCTGCAACTAAGATTGAACATGGCACCTTGAGCTGAGCTGCCTCCCCGTTGGCTCAGTTGGTTGGAGCGCGTCCTCTCAACCACAAGGTTGCCGGTTCAACTCCCGCAAGGGATGGTGGGCTGCGCCCCCTGCAACTAGCAACGGCAACTGGATCTGGAGCTGAGCTGCGCCCTATACAGCTAAGACTGAAAGGACAACAACTTGAAGCTGAACGGCACCCTCCACAACTAAGATTGAAAGGACAACAACTTGGAAAAAAGTCCTGGAAGTACACACTGTTCCCCAATAAAGTCCTGTTCCCCTTCCCCCAATAAAATCTTTAAAAAAAAATAAAAATAAGAAAATAAAACAATTCTGCCCTCACCCCTTCTGCTTCTCCCCAAATTTTGCTGAGAAGATAGTAGAGAAGAGGCTGATAAGCGTTAAGTAATGTAGTTGTGCACATTCTCAGGGGTGATTACATTCTGGGGCCCTGTCAGAGTTCACGCCAACGGTGAACCCAAAATATCTAGAAGTGCAACCATCCCTTTCCAGCACCAATTCTGACAAGATCAAGAAGATAGCATCTAGAAGTTTTGGATGTGGGTTAATCACAGGTGAAATCAGTCAGCCTCAACCATACTCTAAGAGGAATCTGAATGATCAGTCTCTAATATAGGAAAGGTTTTCTACTTTTTAGGAAATAATCATGACAACTATTATACTATATTTGTTTCTGTTCTTTCATACACAGTATCAAATTATGAGACATGAAAAGAAGCAAGAAAATGTGACCCATAATTGAGAAAAAGTCAAGAGAACTTGTAAATATAAATTTATTATTGCTGAATTAAATGGGAATTCTAGAACTAAAAATTACAATGTCTGAAATAAGTTCATTGAATGGGCTTAACAGTAGAATGGACACTATAGAAGAAAGGATCAGTGGATATGACGACATCAATAAAAATGATTAAAACTAAAGCAGAGAGAGAAAAAAGATTGGTGAAAAAAAGCCCAGAGTATCAGTTACCCATGAAATAATATAAAGCAGTCTACATATAATTGGAGACTCAAAAGGAGAGGAGAAAGAGAATATAGTATATGACATATTTGACAACAATCTGAAAATGCAATTAAGAAAACAATTTCATTTGCATAAAGAATAAAACAGGAATGAATTTAACAAAAGAAATGTAAAACATACTCTTAAAATTACAAAACATTGATGAAAGAAAATCTATAAAATGGAAAGACATGCATTTTCATGTATCAGAAGACAATATAGTTAGGATGGTAGTACTTCCCAAATTGATCTGTAGACACAGCATAATCCCTATCAGAATCCCAGTCAACTTCTTTGTAAAAATCAACAAGTTGGCCCTAAAATTCATATAGAATTAGACCCAGGATAACCAAAACAATCTTGAAAATGAAGAACAAAGTGGGAAGACCCTCACTTCCCATTTTCAAAACTTACTACAAAGTAGTAGTAATCGAGACTGTGGTATTAGCATGAGGATAGACATATAGCTCAACTGAATAGAATTGAGAGTCCAGAAGTAAACCCATGTCTATGGTCAATTGGTTTTTTGACAAGAGTTCCAAGACCATTCAATGGGGAAAGAATAGTCTTTTTAACATATGGTGCTGGGACAATTGGATAATCCACATGTAAAAGAATTAAGGAGGACAAATTAGAGGATATTTTTGCAGACCCATCCTATCATTGGATAAAATCAAATTTCCACAAGTTCAAGATCAGCCAGTATTATAACTGCCTGACAAAACAAAAATCAACAGTTCAGAAAATAACAGAAGCCAGAGTCTCTATAACTTTTATTCACAATGCTCAATATGCAGTAGACATGTATATTGGAAATATACATGTATAAATAGGAAGTGTGACCCATAGTGAAGGAAAAGAGCAGTCAACAGAAACAGGCCCCAAGATGACTCAGAAGTTCAATTAGCCAACAAGGATTTGAAAGCCTCTATTAAAAAATATGTTCAAGGACTTAAAGAAAAGGATGATCGTAATGCATGCACAGATTGGAAATCTTAAAAGAGAAATGAAAACCTGGAAAAAGAACCAAATGAAATTTTAGAGCTAAAAACTACAATATCTAAAATTAAAAATTCACGGGATGGCCAGTTAGCTCAGTTGGTTAGAGCACGATGCTTGTAACTCCAGTGTTGCTGGTTCAATCTCCGCATGGGCCAGCGTGAGCTGTGCCCTCCACAACTAGATTGCAACAATTACTTGAGTTGGATATGATGGGT
The DNA here is from genome assembly GCF_057876585.1 of Rhinolophus sinicus. Taxonomy (NCBI): domain Eukaryota; kingdom Metazoa; phylum Chordata; class Mammalia; order Chiroptera; family Rhinolophidae; genus Rhinolophus; species Rhinolophus sinicus. Next base: position 27,250,019 of record NC_142514.1, read on the forward strand.
CCTGGAAAAACACACTTTAAATAAAAGTTTTTAAAAAATGTAAAAATTCACTAGATGGGCTTAACAAATTGGAGACAACAAGAAAAAGTTTCAGTGACATTGAAGATAGATCAAAGAGGGACAGCAAAAAAGCCAATTGAGGGAATCTCAAAATCTGGTCACATTATATGTGTCTGACTTATACTATGATTATATTTTTTTACATTCACAGGAATTTCAGAAGCAGGCAGACTAGACTCTGGTAATAGAAAACAAAACAGTAATTGCCCCAGAGGCAATTGGATGGGATTAAATGGGAAAGGACTTAAGAGAACTTTCTAGGGTGATGGAAATGTTCTATATCTTGACTGTAGTGGTGATTACATGAGTCTATACAATCATCAAAACTCATGAAATTGTACACTTAAAAACTGTATATTTTTCTGTATTGGATTAACCTAAAAGAAGTTGGGGGAGGGGGAAGTACAGGAACAAAAAACGAGATAAAAAGGAAACAAATAGCAAAGTGGTATACTTAAACCCAACCATATTAATTAAGAAATGGTGAATGAGTGATTAAAATATGAGTGAATGTAAAAGGTAGTTTTTTTCTCTTCATGTTCCTGAAAACTACAAAACAATGATGAGAGAAATTAGAGAAGACTATGGTGGACTCTTTCTAAAATGACTCCCGGTGATCCCAGTCCCCTGATAGGCATGCCCTATGTATAATTCCCTTTTATTGTGCATAGGCCCAATTTAGTAACTTGCTTCTAACAAATAGAATATAGCAAAAATGATAGGATGTCACTTCTGAGATTAGGTTACAAAGACTGTAACTTCCATTCTGCTGATTCTCTCTCTCCCTCCCTCTCACTCTTTTTACTTGTTCACTCTGAAGAAGCAAGCTGCCATGTTGTAAGTTGCCTTGAGCCCCGCCTTTCACCACCCAGCAGTAATAAGATGAACCTCACCCATCCAGAGGAGGGTTTTGGAAGAGAGGAAATTGATGAAAGGGGTTCTTTAAACCTATTTATGAAGTCTTAGGCAGACCCCTGAATGACCCACATGTCCAACTGAATAGAATTAAATGGCAAATATTTGAGAAGTGAATTACAGTGTGGAATACCATGACGGTTTTGAGATTGGTCTCTGGTAGCACACAAAGCAGACCAGAATAACACTGCAAAGCACTCTGAAAACTAAATCATCTTTGGGATGATAGCCCACAAAATTAAGCCAGGACCTGCACACTAAACTAGAGTGACTGCCAGCTAAAATAGAAGATTTAAATAGGATCCAGTCTCATAACAAAGTGTCCAGGTTTCAATAGAAAGTTACTCATCATGCCAAGAACTAGGAACTTGAATGAGAAAACAGTCTACATAAAGATAATTTAAACTTTGGAATTATCCGGCAGAGATTTTAAAGCAGTCATCATAAAAGTGCTTAAATGAGCAATTACAAACTTTGAAACAAAATTAGAATCTCAGCAAAGCTCACAACTCAGTTTAAAAAAAATGGCAAAAGACGTGAATAAATATTTCCACGAAGATATACAAATGGTCAATGAGTACATTAAAAGGTACTCGATATCATTAGTAATAAGGAAAATGCTAATTAAAAACAATGAGATACCACTTTGCACCCACTAGAAAGGCCAAAAATTGTTCTAAACTGACAACACCACCAAATGTTGGTGAGGATGTGAGCATCTGGAACTCCCTCACGTTGTTGGTGGGAATGTAAAATGGTATTGCCACTTTGCAAAACTGTTTTCCAGTTTCTTATAAAATTAAACACACATTGACCACATGACCAAGAAATTTCACTCCTATAGTTTTTCTCAAGATAAATGAAAATGTATGTTTAGACAAAGTTGCACATGAGTGTTCATAGTTTTATTCACAAGAGGGAAAACACCAAATGATCATCAATCTGATAAACGGGGGTAAATCCATATAATGAAATACAACCTCGCAATACAAATGAATAAACTATAGAAACATGCGAAAACATGGATGAATCTTAACATCTTTTTGCTGAGTGAAAGAAGCTAGACACAGTACATACTGTATGATCCCATTTATACGAAACTCTAATAAAGAAGGCAGATCAGAGGGAAGGGGACTGACTAGGAATCAGCACAAGAGAACCTCCTGGGGTGATGGAAATGTTCTGTGTTTTGTTTGTGGTGGTGGTTACATGAGTGTTTATATTTGTCACAACTCATAGAACTATATTCTTTAAAATGTGTACATTTCATTTGTAAATTTTACCTCCGTTTTTAAAAATCCTGGTTTATTTGACCCCAAAGCTCACACACAGTCTTGAAAGAATTTGAATTCACATCCTTTCCATCTGTTCTTTCTGGTTACAGCAGTATGATTTATCAATGGAAATAAAAAGGAAATTCTGTCTTTTGAGGAACTTAAATTTTAACTACAGTTCAGAACGTGATAGGGTAATTTTAACGAGGGAAATTTTTAAAGATTCTGAAGAGCTCTTTCCTGAATTACCCTCTTCTCAGCTTTCTTACCTAAGTCACTTAAGCCTACCTGAATCACCATGTCCTACAACAAAGGGTTTGGACTAAATCATTTCTGAGTTTTCTTTCAGCACTAAAGTTCACTGATCTCTGAACTTCCAGCTAATCTAATGCAGGATGCATTGAGGTTTTGAAAGGTGGGCAGGATTTTCACTGGTAAACTTGTGAGAATGGCAGTTCAAGCAGAGATTCGATGGGCAAATGTGTTGTTGCTGGAAAGCACAAGCTCTGCTCAGAGAAGAGCAACAGCCCTGCCGTCCAGTGAACGTTAGTGTGTGTGGGAGGGGAGAAAACCTAAAAGGGGTGGATGGAACAAAACTGGGGCAGTGACTAAAAAATCGTACCCAACAGTAGAGTTCTAAAAGTACCTGGGAAAGGGCAGAAGGAAAGCAAACAGGTAATAAATTTAGTCCTTCCCTACGAGTATGTCCCTTTTCTTGATACTTACCTGCAGAAAAAAGGTCCCAGATTTGAAAGATGTTGCAGTCTTATTCGACATCGGTGCTGTATTTGACTTACAGCAGGTCTCCCTAAATGTTGTCCTTGGTCATGTGGAAGAGAACATGAGGACCAGGCTTTCAGAAGGAATCTAGAACAGCATTTCCTACATATGGGCTGTAGAGCAGGACTTCTCTGAGATGTCAATAGATGTTCTCTGAGGGAATTAGAAAAGGTCAAATATAGTTCAATAATGCTGAGTAAACCAAGTAATTATTATTGTTTTATTTTAACTAAAATTTCTTAGAGCCTTTGCTATGCCAACATGCTGTGTGATCTCCAAGAAAAGGATAGACTATAGGGCTATATTTGGTGATAGAACCCATTTTTGATGAAGCATCTCATGGGCCTAGTGTTCTATAGAACACAGTTTGAAAAATAAAGGGAAAAATAAAAAAAAAAATTAAAAATTAAAAAAAAAGAAAAGAAAAATAAAGGGATAGAAATTTCTCTTCCACAGGGTGAAGCTTGAAATTGGCCAACCTACTTCCATTTACGTAACGTTTTTATTCAAGCCATGGCATTAGGCATGAAACCAAGTACAAGATACTATGTTGGGCATTGTGGAAGAGTTAAACATGATAGATACAGCATGGTCCCTGCCCTTAGAGCTCACAGTACAGTAAGAAGTGAAATATGGACACAAATAATCAGCTCATGGTAGAACATACTCACTCAGTTCCATGAGGGAAACACAAGACCTGTGTGAGCCCAGAGAAGGGAGAAAGCTCTGTTGCGTGAGAGTGGATGTTGGGGAGGGGAGCAGGGATGGGCTAGAGGCTTTGTGGCACGTTGAACTCTAAAGGACATAAGATTTGGACACTCAATTGCAGTGACCATTCAAATTCTTTGAATTGGCACCTGTCACTTACAGATCACACAGATTTGAGCAGAAACACCCAGGCCAGGGTTACCTACTTTAATCTGCATATCATTTGGAGGCACTTATCTGCCAGCCCTGGCTGAAAACCAAAGCAACCCTGGACTGCCATGGCTCCTGCTGCCTGGGCAATTGCTCCAGCCAAGAAAGATGAGGAGAACTCGAAGTTACCAAATCCCACTTGGAACTACAAGTTCAGTCGACATGTCACTTGCATCGTAACATCAAGCATTGCAAAACCCAGTCTTGTTGCCGTCACCTTCAGCACGTCACATACGCTTTCTGAGCTTCAGTGTCTTCAATTGCAAAGTAGAGATCCTTCTATTTACTTCATGGAATTTCTCTAGCAGTTAAGTAAACACACACACACACGCACGCGCACACACACACGCACATACACGCACAGAAGCATTTAACCAGAACCACTTTGCACACACTAGGCGTGGGGATTCCGGCAACAGAAGATCAGGGGCTTCCTCTTGATAGTTCCCTCTCAGGAAGAAGCCAAAATGCACTGGACCAAAGGGGCCAGGTGGCTCATGAAGCCTCATGTCCCTGAAAGGAGTCAATGAACTCAGAGGTTTGAGAACATCTGCCTTGAGAGTGATTCTGCCTCCCACCTGGTGCTGACAGGTTTGGTCACTGAAATAGCAGAGCTGCCCAGGTTAACAGAACTACTTGTTTGAATCCATGATGAGCAACAGCTCGTGTTCAGGCCTCCCTTCAGACCTACTGAAATTTCTACATTACCAGGATCACCAGTCTGCCTGGAACTCGGAGCACAGCGAACACAGCGTTCTATGCTCTTTTAGAACACAAAGCTCCCTCCCCTTGGGGCTTCACTTTGCAGCCACTGAGAATCCAAGGCTTTTGCTGACTTACATGTTTCTATGGGCCAACTGCTTCCACAAGAATGGGCTGGAAGCTTAACTCCGGGTCATTTCATGATTAGGGGTTTCTGAAGAGGAGGAATGAGCTGGCTGTTTCCTGAGATGAGAGAGGAGAATTTTTTTTATTTTTATTTTTTACTGTAACCACTTAGAACAGTCTGTGCAGAAACAGAGTTTTGTGCTGGGAGAGAGAACATTTCTGCAATGATGTAGCAGAATCTTTTAAGGATCCTGCCAATGGCTCCTTTACAGGTGTCACACCCCATCTTTGTTGTGGCCAACGCTTTCTGGAGATCAAACATAAGTTCTGATAGAGGTAGCAAGTTCAGAATCCTATGGTAATGTAAGAACTAGGGATAAAAGTCTTCTGTAAGTATAAATACATTCGTTGAGAGAGGGGCGGGACCTATAGTAAACTCATTGCCACCCACCTACAGCTACTTGTTACCAAGCAGAAGAGCAGGCCAGCCAAGATGACTTACCTTCCAATGTCTCATGAGAAATCAGAAGTTTACATTTTTATGATAAATATGTGATTTTTAAATATCTTTAATTTTTTAAAGTATGTGAAGCACCTTTTGGTTATAGAAAGATGGAACAGACCCAGTTGACACTATTTCTCCTGCTAAGCATGGTTAAAAAACCTGGGCAGTATATATAAAACTAACATAAGAAAATTCTGAAAGAGAAGAAGGCAGACTGGCTAGCACCTCAAGACCCAAGGAAAAACTCAGCAATTAGTGCCCTGAGTTTTCTGTTTGCCTGATACCTGTCAGATTGGATACTAGAGAAGCCAGCAAAGCAAAAATGCCGATGAGTACAGACCAAAGCCCCAAGAAAAGCCTACTTTCTCTAGTCAAAGGACCAGGAAAGGAGCAGCCTAGAAAGACAGACAACCTTTAGATAATACTCCCTCTACTCCAGCCCTACCTCTACCCCCATCGAAGATATAATTACAAAATAGACAAAAGACTTGATGAGACATTCTACTGAAGACAATATGTGTGGCAAATAAGCACATGAAATAATGTTCAGCATCACTAGCCATTAGGACAATGTAAATTAATACCATGATGAGATATCACTATACATTTATATGAACAACTAAAATAAAAAATAGTGACAATAACAAATGCTGGTGAGGATGTGGAGAAATTGAATCTCATATATGCAGGTGGGGCTATAAAATGATACCGCCACTCTGTAAAATAGTTTGACATTTTCTTTAAAAAATAAGCATACACTTACCATATGATCCAGAAATTGCGGTCCTGGGTATTCCAGGTAGATGAAAACTTAGCTCCACAGGAAAACCCATAGGCAGTTGTGCACAGTAGCTTTATTTGCAATAGCCAAAACCTGCAAACAATCAAAATGTCTCTCAGTTAGGTGAATGGTTAAACAAAGTGTGGTACATCCATATAGAGTGGGTTAAGTGGGGGCCAACCAAAAGATATGTCCATGTCCTAACGCCTGGATCTGTGAAAGTGACCTTATTTGGAAAAAGGGGTTTTGCAGATGTGATTAAATTATGGATCTCCAGATGAGATCATCTTGAATCATCTGAAGGAGAGAAGGAGACACAGACATAGTGGAGAAGTTCATGTTGAGATGGAGGCAGAGGTTGGAGTTATGGCAGCCACAAAGGAATGGCTGGAGCCAACAGAAGCTGGAAGGCACAAGGAAGGATTCTCCTCTAGAGCCTTAGGAGGGAGCGTGGCCCCCGGACAGCTTGGTTTAGGATGTCTGGCCTACAGAACGATGAGAAAATAAATTTCTGTTTTAAGTTGCTAGGTGTATGCTCATTTGTTGTGGCAGCTCCGAGAAACAAATACACCATGGAATACTATGCATCAGTGACAAGGACCAAACTTGATACAGCAACAACTTAGTTGGATCTCAAGGGCTGAGTGACAAAAGCCATCTCAAAAGGTCACATAACTGTATAATTCCAGTTACATAACATTCTTCAAAAGACAAAATTATAGAGCTGGAAAACAGAATAGTGGTTGCCAGGGAATAAGGATGGTGGGGACAGGCATTAGTGTGACTCTAAAGGGACAGCGTGAAGGAGTTCTTTGTGGTGATGGAACAGTTCTGTATCTTGATTGCAATAGTGATTGCCTGAATTGAAAGGTGATAAAATGACACAGAAATACTTATTCACATTGTACAAGTGTAAATTTCCCACTTTGGATATGGTACTATAATTGGTAAAGGGTATATGGGACCTTCTTGTACTCTCTTTGCAACTTCCTGTGAATCTATAATTATTTCAAAATAAGTTTTTAAAAAAAGTTTTAGAGCATCAGGGAGCTTTTTGGGGTGGTGGACATGTTCTGTGTTTTGATTGTGGTAGTGGTTATATGAGTGAATACAGTTCTCAAAACTCATCTAATCAGACTCTCAACATAGGTGCATGTTATTGCATGTAAACTACACCTCAAGAAAGTTGGGGTTTTTTAAATCAAAAAGCACCAAAAGTATGTGGAACAACAAAATACATCAGTTTTCAGGTGGAGTTTTTCTAGGCCACACACTGGAATATTCTACCTTTTGCCACCCAGTACCCTACAAATCAACACAGATTACTCAGCACTTCAATGCAAGGGTTCCCTTGCCTCCCCAACATCTTACAGAGAATAGAAAGAGATAAATGTTTATCAAATGAAGGTGAATAGAAGTCTGTTGTAGAGGAGATAGCAACTCTGGCCTCCAGCCTAATGACAATTCAGATTGCCTCTTGCTAACCTATCTGGAGCCATTCCTCTCCTTGTGGTCCAAGGAGTAAGCACACACAGCCAGCCAGCCTAGGTTATATTCTCTCTGTCCTAGTGAGTAAATGCTCCAGGACATCAGAGAAGGAAGTTTGGACCAGGGGTGATTACTCAGTGTATCATTTGGATTGCTATTTCTCTTTCTATGCCTATTAGACCGAGCTGGAGGACAAGACTTTCCTGTGATGTTCTAACCCTCTGTCCTTGCACTGAACCCAGTAGCCACTCAAGAATCCTTTGCTACTGATTAAATGTAATGTCATTTGTTGAGGGAAATACACAGCTATTTATGCTATGAAGGGAAGTTCAGATTTAAGAACAAATTGGTAAATGGACTTGTTTTATGTGCTGAAGACAGTGGATAAGACACTTAAATGGGAGCCTTTCCCATCCCAGACCAATCTACTTAATTAGCTTCAGGCCACTTTATCATTTAGAGTAGCCAAAGACCACTTCTAGAAATAAGCCTAAAGTAATAGCATATGTTCATAAAAAGGCATGTAGAAGGATTTTTGTTGTAGCATTGTTTAGATTTAACAAATGGGAAAAAATCAAAATGTCAAAGAGGAAATAGCAAAATTGATTATGGAATATCCCAAAGTCATACTAAATAGTCATAAAAAAAGGAGAGGCAGACCTTGAAAAAGTTCTATATGAAAAGAAAATGCAAGGCATCTAAAATAACAAACAAAAATATGATTGGCAAAAGATTGAAAAACAGAAAAAAATGCAAGTTTCACAGTTCAGGTAATATACCGTGTATCCCTGAAAATAAGACTGAACCGGAAAATAAACAAACCCTCGCATGATTTTTCAGAATGACATCCCCTAAACATAAGCCCTAATGCATGTTTTGGAGCAAAAATAAATATAAGACCTGGTCTTATTTTTGGGGAAATTACACACACACACACACATGCACACACAGAGGGTGCCAAAAAAATGTATACACGTTTTAAGAAAGAAAAAAACTGTATTAAAATTACACTGATGGTAACCACTTTGAGCAATTCTCATAATTGCAGAAGTCAAATGTGACTTGTATTCATCTTTTGTTATCGGTATATGTTGAGTATTACAATTTCAACAGTTTTTTCTTTCTTAAAATGTGTATACATTTTTGGCACTATATATGTATATGCATATATATGTACATATGTATATTTTACACACCCACAAACATTTTCTTTTAAAATGAAATTATATAAATATATATGAAATTAGGAAAATGTCTGGGTGATACACAATAACTCTTTGACAGTAATTGCTAACTTTTGACAGTAATCTAGGATTAGAGGCAAATATTTACTTTTTACTTTAGAGATTTAGTTAAGAAGCAGCAGGGTTAAATAAAACCCTCTTAGGCCCATGAAATATGCTCACTCTCACTCATGAGTAGTGCAGAGTAAAACGGACTGGGATTTTGTTTTTCACCTATCAGACTATCAGGAACCAAAAGTTTTGGTAATATTGTTTGGGCCTGAATATGGCAAGCAGATCTTCTCACACATTTCAGAAGGGAGTATAAATTGGCATAACCACTATCTGGGCAATTTAGCAATACCTATGAAAATTATAAGTTCATACACCTTTTGATTCAAGAATTTCACTTCTAGAAATTTAGATTTCAGATATGACTTATCTGTGAGATTTGACATTTATACAAGATTATTCATGGCAGCATTGTCATAGCAAAACATTTGAAATCACCTAAAAGTCTATCAATAGGGTACTAGTGAAATGAATTCTGATATATCCATATACTGGAATTATATACAGTTGTTTGTAAAAAATAAAGTAGCTGTTTATGTGTTTTTCTCTGAATTGATTATTGTGGTCAAGAAATGCATTGTCTTGATTGGTTTAGGCTTAGCTGAGAAGATCCCTCCCACTGGGTTCGGAAAGAATGCTGGACCTTTGTCTTTTTCCTATAACAAAACCTTAACTTGGGCCAGTTCTGGACTCTTGGTCCCTGCCTTATACTCTTGTCTGATTTCATCTAAGCGCTTTGATCAGCCCTCTCAGGGGCCAGAGTTCATTCATTCATTCAATAAATATTTATTGTGCATTATTATGTGCTCGATACTATTATGGGAACTGGGGTATAGCAGTGACCAAACAAGCACGATTCTTGCCTTCATAAACCTATGCATTCTCTCTTGGAACCAACCCCCATGGCTGAGCCCAGTTTTCCGCTGCTTATGTCCACAGTCCATTGCCCACATGAGGAAAGATCTGCAAAGTATCTAGCTCAGCTCCTGAATCTAAAAGACAGTGTGGCATCATAGAATGAGGTCAGTTTTGGGAATTTACAGACTTGGGCAACTCTTCCCTATGGCCCTTACCAACGACGAGAACTTGCACAAGACACTTATCCTTTCTGAGCCTTATCTGTAAAATGGGATGATGACAGCCCATCCCTTGTGGGGTTGTAAGGACTGAATAGACCCCTGATATGTGCGAAGCATGTAGCATTGTGCCTACACAATAGGGGTTCTATACGTGGTAGATGTTTGGGTTTTATATGTCAGAACCAGAGGGCTTGGAAGGGAAAGTGACTCTGCCTCCAGGAACTGGGACAAGAGAATAGAAGAGTGTAAGGAAAAGGAGGCTCTAAGCAGCAGGAGCACAGAACTGAGGGGGCGGAGAAGTGGCAGATGGTGGGCAGCAGCCCCTGCCAGGATCATCTCTGGTCTGGGGAGCCTGAGAGTGACAAGCAGAGAGAAGAGTGGGCAGCAGGGCTGAGGCCACACGTAGGTCGCAGGATTCCAGATGGCAGAGGGACAGGGGCTGAGGAAGGCTGGAACACAGGCGCAGACCCTGCTGCCACCAAGTCCCCAGGTCCACCCCATCACCGCTTAGCCTTCCTCTCCTCTCCAGCGGCCCCCGCCACCTCTTCAGGAACCTCACCCCAGCCCTGATCCATTCTTGCCAACCTCTTCCTCTCTCCTACTACTTTCAGATGAGTATGCGAACATCGCCAAATCTTTCCCTGCTTAAAAGCAAACAAGCAAACCAGCTCCCGTCCGCATCCCACATGACCACCCTCTCATTTCTCCTTCGCCTTCACTGCCAAACTGCTCCATCTCCTTCCCACTCCTCACCTCACTCCAGCCTGGCTTCCACCCCCCAGGGCCCGCTGACCGTGCTCGTGTCCAATCACCAATAACAAGAAAGGACTTACTGTGCATGCTGGTGCCGGCCCTCTTGCCTCTAGTCTGCAAATGTGAAATTGGAGAGAGAGCTGGTTTCCTCGTAGGGCCCCTCGGTGCCTCCTCTATAATTAGAAACAATATAATGAGAAAGAACATTTGCGCTGCATTTCATGTCACAAAGGGACTGAACTTGTCCCCTGCTCAGAGCCCGTTAGTGGTTTCCCAGTCACACTGAGAATAATTCCCAACTGCTTCGTAGGAGGCCATGCAGGGCCCGGCGCCTGCCCTTCTCTCTAACCAGCCTCATCAACCACGCCACCCACTCACCCCTCACTCCTTTCTGTCCCTACTGGCTCTCCTCAAACACACACGACTGATTCTTGCCGTTCCTGCCTCCGCACTTTTGCACTTACTATTTTTCTTGCCTGAAATGTGTCTTCCTCTACGCTGTCCAATATGGAAGCTACTAGCCACGTGTGACTACTGAGTACCTGAAATGTGGCTCCCCAAACTGAGATGTGCCACAAGTGTAAAATGCACACGGAATATTGAGGGCTTAGTTCACAAAAAAGAGAATTTAAAATATCTAATTAATGGCTTTGCTGAATATGCTGAGTACTGCTTATATAGTGAAATGATAACATTTTGGGTATGTTATTAGGCTGGTGCAAAAGTGATTGCGGTTTACAAGGTTTAAAACAACTGCAAAAACTGCAATTACTTTTGCACCAACCTAATATGAACTATATTATTGAAATATATTACTGAAATTAATTTCACCTGTTGCTTTTTACTTTTTTAAAAAAAAAAAAAAAGAATAGACTTTATTTTTTAGAAAAGTTTTAGGTTCACCGCAAATTTGAATGGAAAATACAGAGTTCCCATATATGAGTACCTCCCACCCCCATAAATGCACAACTTCCCCTGCTATCAACATCCCGCATCACAGTGGTACATTGTTTTTATTATCGGTGAACTCACATTAATACATCATTATCATGCAAAGTCCACAGTTTATATTAAGGTTCGCTGTTAGCATTGTACGTTCTGTGGGTTTTGACAAATGTATAATGACATATAACCACTATACAGAGCAGTTTGTTTCACTGCCCTAAAAATCCTAGTCATCCCTCTCTCCCCCATAATCCCTGGCAACTATTGATCTTTGCTTTTTTCTTTTTCAATGTAGCTATCAGAAAATTTAGAAGCACACACGTGGGCGCATTATGTTTCAATTGGATAGCATTGCTGTAGAGGTGCACAGGGCTGCTTTCTTCCTCTGCTCAGGTCTCTGCTTAAATACCACCAGCTCCGTGAGGCTTTCCCTAACCACCCTACCCTATTTAAAATAGTAGCTCCCACTGTCCTGTTTTCCTTTCTACTTTATTCTTCTTCCTAACATTTATTCATAATTGCAATACAAGGCAAATTTAGTTATTTGTTTAATGTCTGTCTCCTCTATTAGAATTTAAGCTTTAGGAGGACAGATCCTTCTTCTGTCTTGTTTATTACTGTATCCACAGCTCTTCTAACAGTATTTGGTACATACCGTGTTTCCCCGAAAATAAGACCTAGCTGGACAATCAGCTCTAACGCATCTTTTGGAGCAAAAATTAATATAAGACCAGGTCTTACAGTAAAATAAGACTGGGTATATATTATATTACATTATATTACATTATATTACATTATATTACATATTACATTATATTACATATTACATTATATTACATTATATTACATATTACATTATATTACATTATATTACATTACATTATATTATATTATAGACCAGGTCTTATATTATAGTAAAATAAGACTGGGTCCTATATTAATTTTTGCTCCAAAAGATGCATTAAAGCTGATTGTCCGGTTAGGTCTTATTTTCAGGGAAACATGGTAGTAGTCTCCCAATGAGTACTTGTTTAATTAATTAGTAAATTTCAATGTCACTAAATCAAAAGGTCTCTTGAATTAAGTTACTGGAATGACAATGATGACAACAAAAAGAAAAGCATCAGTAAAAGTGCCTTCCTTACTCTCTTGGGAGTAAGGAATCTTCTGTATCAATCTTCTTTATGTCTCTCTGGTCTGAAGTGGTCCCATGTTCATGCCCAAACCAATCACTGTGGCCAGAGGAAAAGCCCATTACTGACTGGCTTAGGCAATGTCGTTTTCATTCTTTTTCGTGTTCAACTTTTCAGCCATTTCCTTCCTGTTGAAGGTTGCCTCTCCATTGTCCCATGACATCCTCCTAGTTTTCCTCCTACCTCTCTGAGTTCTTCTCTCCCACCTACCCCTTAACTGTTGGTACAGCTCAGGGCTCTGTCCTCTCCTCTCCTCACTCTTTGCACTTGCCCTGGGTGAGCTCAATATGGGTCTACTTTCTATCCTTATGTAGACAACTCCCAAATCTATTTCCAGCCCTGTCCTTTCTCCTGAGCTCCAGACCTAAATATCTCCATTGGTAGCCCAAGGGCACTTCAAAGGGAATATGTCTAAAAATGAACACAGCATCTTTCTCCCAAACCTGTACCTTCTATATAACCTTAGAGAATGATACCACTAATCTGCCTGAGACAGAAATCTGGAAGGCATTCTTGGCACCTCTTCTCTGTCACCCTTCACATCATCCTTAAGTCCTGCTGATGCTCTTCTAAATGTCTTTGACTCTTTGCACGTCTCCCATCTTCATCACTATCACTCTTGTCCAAGATCTTGGCCCATCTTTTAAGGACAAGTTTAAATGTCTTCCAACTGGCACTTATCACTGGCTTTCTCACACTCAATTTAGCCTCTTTGTAGTCTATTCTCACAGCACCCAGAGTGAGTTATTCTAGAATGCATATTGGATTAAGTATCTTCCCTGGCAGAAAAAAAAAAAAAAGTATCTTCCCTGTTTAAAATGTTAAAACGGCCATCATCAAAAAGATAAGAGATAACAAATTCTGGCATGGATGTGGAGAAAAGGGAACCCTTGTGCACTGTGGGTAGGAATATAAATTAGTGTAGCCATTATGGGAAACAGTATGGAAGTTCCCCCCCAAATTAAAAATAGAACTACCACATGATCCAGCAAGCCCACTTCTGGTCACATATACAAAGGAAATGAAAACAGGATATTGAAGAGATATCTTCACTCCCATGCTCAATGCAGCATTATTCACAATAGCCAAAATATGGAAACAACCTACATGTGCATCAACAGATGAATGTCTAAAGCAGATGTGATATATGTGTGTGTGTGTGTATATGTGTGTGTGTGTGTATATATATATATATATATATATATATATATATATATATATATATATAATTTCAGTCATAAGGGCATTATGCTAAGTTGAAATATAAGCCAGAGAAAGAAAAATAGTATCATTTATATGTGGACTCTAAAAAAGGTCAAACTCATAGAAACAGAGAGTAGAAAAGTGGTTGCCAGGGCCTGGGGCATGGAGGAAATAGAAAGATATTGGTAAAAGGGTGCCAACTTTTAGCTACAAGATGAATAATACATGATGACTATAGTTGATAACACTGTGTTGTATAATTGAGATTCGCTAAAGGAGTAGAACTTACATGTTTTCACAAATAAATAAATAAATAAATAAATAAATAAATAAATAAATAAAGTGATGGATGTGTTAATTAACCCAATGGTAGGAATTCTTTTACAATGTATACATATGTTAAATCACCATGATGTACACTATAAATATCTCACAATTTTATTTGCCAATTATACCTCAACAAAGCTGGGGGCTTTGTAAAGCCTTCAATGGCTTTACATGGAACTTGGGAGAACCCAGCATTCTCCATTACCTCTCCTATTTCTCCAGCCTCATTTTGGTCAACTTACCTCCTAGCACTCTTCATGCCAATTATTTTAAACTTCTTTCAATCTCTTGAGCCTCCTATACTCTCAAGTTCAGGACTTTGTATATACTGATCTCTGCTGTTAAGTCTCTCTCTGCTGACCTCACTTCATTGATTGATTGACTGATCCATTCATTCACTCATTCAAGTTTTCATTCATTCAACAATTATCCTCTGAAAGCTAAACCATGTGCCAGGCACTGTAGGGATACAGCAGTGAACAGCATAGATAGGGGCCTCACTCTCATGAAGCATCTGGCAGAGGAGATAGGAAATAAACAAGTAAATACATACGCAGAATGATGACAAAATGGTAAATGTTATGAGGAAAATAAAACAAGGTTTAAAGGAGGTGGCAACTTTAGATAGGTGGTGAAAAAAAGGCCTGTTTGAGTAGGTGACTTTTAAGCTGAGTCTTGGATGATGAAAAAGGCACCAATTGTGCAAAGATTTTAGGGAGAGGAGTTCCAGGCAGCCACAATAGCTTTGCAAAGCCCTAAGATGGGTATGAGATTCATTTATTAAAGGAACAGAAAGAAGGTCTGATTTTTTGGAATCCCATAACCAAGCGGTCTTGAGAGTAGGTCGAAGCAAGGGTCAGATCATGTAGAGCACATGGACCATTATAAGGAGTTTGTATTTTATTCCAAGTGAAAAATAGAACTGTGTGTGAGGTGACATGACATGATTTATGTTTAAAAAGATTCACTCTTGGCTGCTTCATGGGTTGAAATGGGGTGGGATCAAGGGTGGAAACAGGGAGACCAGTCAGAAGGCTAGTGCAGTTGTCCAGATGAGCAATGGATTAAGGTAGCAATAGAAAAATGGAAGAAGCGGTTGAATGCAAGATACATTCCGGAGGCACTTTGCAGACCTTGCTAATGGGGACGAAGGGAATCAGAGAAAGAAAAATCAAGAATAACTACTATAGGGCCGGCCCGGTGGCTCAGGCAGTTAGAGCTCCATGCTCCTAACTCCAAAGGCTGCCAGTTCGATTCCCACATGGGTCAGTGGGCTCTCAACCACAGGGTTGCCAGTTCAATTCCTCGAGTCCCGCAAGGGATGGTGGGAAGCGCCCCCTGCAACTAGCAACGGCAACTGGACCTGGAGCTGAGAAGCGCCCTCCACAACTAAGACTGAAAGGACAACAACTCGACTTGGAAAAAAAAGTCCTGGAAGTACACACTGTTCCCCAATAAAGTCCTATTCCACTTCCCCAATAATAATAAAAAAAATCTTAAAAAAAAGAATAACTACTAGATCTTTGACTTGAGTAAATGGGTAGGTAGTGGAGCCGTTTTCTGAGATGGCGAAGACTGGGAGAGGAACAGTTTTATGAGTAGTAGGGAGCCGATATCAAGAGTGCTACGTGGGACATTCTGAGTTTGAGCTGCCTCTTAGACATCCAGGTGGGGATGGGGAAGTGAAGGAGGCAGTTGGATAGAGTCTGGAGCTCAGAGGAGAGAGATGAGAGCTGGAGACACAAATGGGTTACCAATCTGGATCTCATCAGTGTGTGGATAGGAGGAATAATCAGAGAAAGGTGAGAGGAAAAATGTTCGAGGCAGAGCTTAGAAATCTTTAAGGTCCCTTACAGTTTGGGGATTCTGTGCTCTTTCCTCTGGATAGCCTCATCTTCACAGGGCTCTAGCCTCTACCCATGCTCGCGTTTCACCTTCACCGTCACTTGGACACCAGTCTGATTCTAGACGGTCCAGAGGAACAAGTTGAGATAGAGGACAATAGTGGAAGGAAAAGTCAGTATAGAACAGTAAAACTTTTCCATGAAGACACAGAACTGTAAGTTTCTATTTAAGCAAGGACCTCGAAAGACAAGCCCTGGTGAAATTACCTGTGGCCTCAAGATTCTAGGAAGTGTCCCTCTACTTTTTTGTGCTCCCTCCCAGGGTACCTTGTAATGATTCCAACTCAGAAGGAATCAGCGGAAGTATAATTGCCCTTTTGCTTGTCTATCTCCCCACCTAGACTGTGAGCAGCATGAGGACAGGGGCCATACCTGATTCATTTTTGAGCCAGTAGCACAAAGCTCAGCGCATGGCACTGAGTCGATGCTTAATTAGTGTTTGCTAAATATCGGATGGGTTAGAGAGTGAGTGTCATTCTCCTATTGTGGCTGGAAAGCTGGGGGCCCAAGCAGCAGTCTGGGGGCCTAGTTTAGGACTCCAAATAGGCACATGGGTAAGAAGTTTTGGCATCTCTCCAAGGAGAGAACTCTGTTCAGGTGTTTGAGGTGTGAAATTCTAAAGTCACTAACTTTTGGAAGGAATTAGCAGAGAACTTCAGTTGGTGAAATGGGGGACAGTAGAGAAGAAGACCAATGAGACCCAGAGGACATTGTAGAAAGGAATAATTTTCAAGTGCCTGCCCCCTCTACCATCCTGTGAATCCTCAAGGACAAAGACCTGCCTGGATTCACTTCTGTGTTCCCAACAGAACCCAGTACAGTCCCCGGCACATAATATTCCTCAGTAAAAGATGGCTGAAATGAATCGAAGCCCAGTAGCACAAGGTTAGTGGCTGGCTGCCAGCTGCAGAAAGCTTGGCACATCTCGGCCTCAGCTTGATCCCAGAGTAGCACTGCTGGAGCTAGAGCTCCTGGGAGACACAGCTGAATGTCCTAAGTCCGGAAGCTTCCAGAAGCTTCTGTTCTCACAGCCACAGCATGAATAATTCAGGACAGGATTGGTGGTCAGATCTGGGAAGGACATTGAGGTTGAAAAAGACAGAAATACTTAGATGCTCTCTAGTCAGAGAGGCTGACACTTCAGCTTCCTAGGTGATTTGATTGTCCTCCCCCATAAGCTCTCCCCAGCTGGCTGAGTCTACTAAGTCCCTGCCCAGAGATCCTGGCCCCTGTGGAGACTCAGTCCCACACCCAGACTCCCCACATTCTTCCTATGTTTTCAACTTATCTCCCCCCTCAGCACCCATGCTCCTCTCTTACCAGGGAAGGGCTTTTGCACCCATTTCTGAGCTGTAAATAATTCCTTTATTGCCTTTTCAGCTTTCTGCCTCAAGGTCTCTCAGCCCACCCCCTTAGGAACTTCAGGATCAGGTCGCACAATTCTCCCAGGCTGAAGCCTTTGCAGGCTTCTGTGGAGCAATGTCCCACACAGGCACTACTGGCCTAAGGACAGTTTAGGTTACAATTATGGACCCCTGACCTTTCTCTGGAAATCTCAGAGATATCTGTGGTCCAAGGAAAAGAAACTTCAGCGAAATCAAAGGACTTGGGTTCTTTGCCTTGGCTTCAGACAGTGAGAGTGACAATTACAGCATGCGGTTTGGAGACAGGCTCGGGCTCTAACCCAAGCCTCAACACTAGTTTGCTTTGTGGGCTTCAGTAAGTCATTTGACCTCTCAAAGTCTCTGTTCCCTTATTTGTAAAATGAGGATAAAAAAGGACCTACTGCACTGGGTTATGGGGAGGATTTAACTGGATAATAAACACAAAATGCCCAGGGCATTGCCTAGTGTGCAGTTGGAGTTTAGTAAATGGTGGTTCCTTCCCCCAGGGAGAATGCAGGCAAACACAGGTTTCAGAGGGTGGAAATCATTCCTTCCCATCTCCACTGTCCATTCCTGGGATGAGAGATTCATTACCTTTGCTGGGATTATTGCAGTAGTCTCCTGGCATAACCATCCACACCCATCTTGTATCTGTCCTTGGGTTACCTCCACTTTTCTGCTTTCCACCTTCCTTGACTGCTCATAACCATATAATTTAGACCAAATTTCTTAGTTTGAAGTTCAAGGGCTTCTGTAAGTTGGTCCAACCCACATTTTCCCAGCAGTTACAGTGAAAAAAACAAACACAGGATGTGGAATCTGAAGACATGGATTCTTCCAGTCCTAGATTGGCTGCTTCCCAGATGACTGAGTTAACCATCTAATCTCACTTTCTACATCCAGAAATTGAAGATCATAATATTGCCTCATGGGATGCCTTATGCTTTCTTACTGTCTATCTTTACTAAGCCCAGTGGATGCATCTTTCTCATCGTTGTATCCTTAGCACCAAGCACAGGACCTGGCACACGTGGTAGGTGTTCAGTATATATTGAGGATGAACAGGGTTGTGAGGATTCGGTATGGCATGGCCCAGGTGAAACACCTGGCACAGTCCCCAATGGTAGGTTACTTGTGGGCTGGGGTGGCTTTAGGCAAACACCCTTCCTTCTCTGGGCATATTCAATCATCTGTACTATGAGAAAATAAAAGGCAATCCTGGTTATTTTCTGTATTACTATGCGTAGCATGCAGAAAGAGTTCAATACATGTTTTCTCAGTGGATGAAGCCTCTTCCAAGGCTCTGAATGGGGTTGGTGCTGTCTAAACAGGAGTCTGAGTTCCTTCCTGTGGCCGGCCGGGTTCCCCTCTATCCTTTACCCCGCAGGGAAAATGGGGCCTCCTTCTGGTCCCTCCTACATTCAGTTCCCAAAGCCAGGAGGGGACGTGGACCCGCAGGTCGCTCACCCAGAGCGCAAGCAGGAGCTCCAGGAGCGGGGACACAATGAGGGTTTAGGGCAAAGAGTGGGCAGGCAGGGGAATGGGCTGTTCCAGAACCAGGTCCCGGTCTGAGAGATAGCCCGAGAGCCTGGGAAAACGAGTCGGGGAGCGGCGGTGAGGAGCTTCAAGGGGGCGGGACGGGTGAACCAGGCCAGGGTCAGCGAGCGGCCGCGGGGCCCGGGTGGACAGGGAGCCGGAGCAGAGGGCGGGGAATGTGGGGGCGTGAGTTGGCCCTGGGACACCCGCCGCCGCAGGGGAGGAGCTGAGGGGGGAGGGACCGAGAGATAGGGCTCGGGGGCAGCAAAACGACCGGGGTTCAGTGTGGAGAGGGCACAGGGCAGCCGCCTGATGGGCGCGCGGGGAGCGCGGAAGCAGACGCGGGTGGGGTTCAGGGCGGAGGGAGCGCGCATCGGGGGGCGGGGGGCGGCGTCGGCGCCGGGGGTGGGGGAGCGGGTTGAGCGGCTGCGCGGGCTCCGCTTCAGCCGCTGCCGCTAGGGCGCGGGGGGCGGGGGGCTCGGTACCTCAGCTCGGCCATTGTGGGAGCCGCTCCCCTCAGCTCCTCTGCGCTCCCCTCCACTGTGCTCCAGACCGGGGCGCGCCTCGCAGCCGCCGCAGCCGCTGCCTTTGCTGCTGCCGCCCGCCGGTCTTCCCCTCCTCCGGCTCCCAGGGTAAGGCGCGGGGCGCGGGGCGCGGGGCTGGATGCAGGCTCCTGCCTGATTGCACCCGGTGCGCGGCGGCGGCGGGGCGCGTGCTTGATCGCGCGGGGCGGCCGCGCCCGAGTCCGGGCAGCCCGCGGCAAAGGGAAGGCGGCTTGACAGGCTCGGGCGTCGCGGCCATCCCGGCCTCTCACCTGCAGCGCCGGTGGCCGGCGCCCGGCATCGCCGAGCGCACGGAGCTGGGGTTTCCCTTCGGCCGGCGCTGCCCGGGCCAAAGGGAGGCGTGTTCTCCGGCAAAATGGGACACCGAGCCCTCCCAGGTCCGGAGAGGGCCAGGAGGGTAAGGTCGCTTCCCGGCCCCAGGTCTCGGCCCCTGGCCCGGTTGTCTGCTGGGTCCCTAGTCGCGCGTCCGCATGGCGCGGCCCCGCTCTTTGTCAGCCGCGCGCGGCGGGCACGCGAACCCACCCGTGTCACCCCTGGCTCGCGGCGCGCCCTATTCCCGCTGTGGGGAAGGGGATGGAGGCGAGCTGGGGGGGAAGGGCCGCAGCGGGAGAACTCCAGGTGAAGTGCGGGTCGCGGACCCCGCGTGCGGCCTTCGTAGTGGGTTGGGGGCGTGGGCGCGCGCTTCTGTGAATCCGGGATTGATGGAGTGACTAAGGTGACCGAGGGGTGGGGCGAGAACCCCGAGGTCAAACAGGTGTTTGTGGGGGTCGGGAGACTGACCAGGGTATAGCTGGGCACGGGAGGTTTCTCCCGGAGAAGGCCTTGGATGAACGGGCCTTTGTAGTAAAATAGGGCGTCTTGGGGAGGAATAGGCGGTTCTGGGAAGAAGCAGGTGGTCTGAAAGGAGGGGCGTTTCCTGCCCAGGGCTGAGGGTAGAGATGGAAGGACAGCCTAAATTTCCCCGAGGTGGGGCAGTCACTTCAGCACCGGACCTGCTATAAGAGGTGGGAGGTGGCACCAGAAGGTAATTGGGGGAGGGAGTAAATGCTGGGATAAAGAGCAAAGCTGTGCCAGGACCTGGGTCCTTTCCTTTCTGCTTTCTGTGGCTGGATTCCTTTTGGATGTTCCATGGGAAGGGGGTCCACATGCTACTGGCCAGGAGGTGCCCAGGCAGGTCTGTTCTGTCTGTCCAAGGCTGTCTAGAGGCCTACTACACTGTTTGATGTTTCTTTTGTTATCTGTTCCCGTTCTGTGCCTGTGGTGGGGATCTGCCTATGACCCAGGAGGCTGTCTCTGCCTTTTGCTGCCTTCAGGCTAAGATTCCCAGAATCCAGGAGGAGCTGTGCCCAGAGACCCTTAGTGTCCAGTCATTTAGGCCACCTCACTGTCTCCTACAGCTCTGCGTGCAGGTGTTTCCCATAAGGGAAAGCCGATGGTCTCTAGAGCTACAGTGAGAACTGGTTATTTGGGCTGGATATGGGGCCTTCAGGGAGGCTGGTAGCTGAAGGCATGTACCATCCGAGCTCCAAGGGAGCCGTTGGGGTGGTGCGCCATGTGTAGCAGATGGTTCTGGGAAGTAAGCTTGGCCTGACTGAGGGAAGGCTGCCCAGTCTGGCTGGTGGAGCCCAGCTGGCCCCAGAATGATTGTGTTTCCACTCAGATCATTCCACTAGCTAAACTGACCAGAAAAACTGACTTTCTGTACCGCCTCCCCCATTCCCCATCCCATGCTGTGCTATTTATTCCTACAGCCCTTAAAATAAGCAAATAGGCACTTTAATGCCTATTGTGTGCCATGCATGGCACCAGCTAGTTTTACATTTGCATTTCACTATGTTCTTAAAACATCATCTAAGGTGAAATGTTACCCCCATTAGCAGATGAGGAAACTAAGTCTCAGAGAGATTAAGTAACTTGCCCCAGATCCCACCAATTGTAAGTGGCCAAACCAGAATTTACTTTCAGGTCTGTCTTGCTTCACGTTTAGAACTTTTTCTAACATATCTGTCGGAGACAGAATGGGAGAAATAAAGAATTTCTGCCTATTCTAGTTCATGTTTTGTTTCATGTCTACCATTGAGATCATGCTTTAGTTTTTTGAAAATATTTCCCATCTGTTGCCCTATTTTATCCTTATACGATTCCTGGGAGGTAAGTAGAACAGAAATGTAATAATAGATGCTATTTATTGAATGCTTATTGGACACCGGGTACTGTTAAGCACTTTACCTGCAGGATCTCATTTATTCCTTGCAAACAACCCTGTCAGGTTAGGTGCTACCATCACCCCCATTTTATAGATGAGGATGCTGAGGCTCAAAGAGGTTAAATGGTTTCCCCAGGGTCACACAGCTAGTAAATGGTGAGGTAGAATTCAAATCCACATCTTTCTATCTGTGGGACCTGTAAGCTTAATCCTTCAAATGGACCAGGTAACAATCATAGTGGTTACTAGTAATAGGAGCTAACTTTTACACAGTGTTTTTGTGTGTGTGTTTTGTTTTTTTTAAGAAGGGCGCAGCTCAGTGTGGCCCATGGGAGGATCAAGCCGGCAACCTCGGTGTTATCAGCGCCACGCTCTAACCAATTGCGCTAACCGGCTAGCCCCTTTACACCTACACAGTGTTTTAAGATTTATAGATATATTTACATATATTACCCATGTGATTTCCCCAAAACCCTGTGAATTAGTTTTGCCATATGTTATCATCATCCCATTTTCCAGATGAAGAAACTGAGGTTCAGGGAGGTAAAGAGATGAAGTCAGTGGCAGAATGAAGACTAGAACCTCTGCCTCCCAAGTCCCAGAGTTCCTTATGAGACAACCCCTTCAGTCTGTTCACATATATTCCTCTCTTCTCCAGATCACATCTCCCTGGGCCCCCAGGCTCTGCTGCTACAGTCCCCACCTGGGCAATGTCGTCCTCAGATGAAGAAACGCTCAGTGAGCGGTCATGCCGGAGTGAACGGTCATGTCGGAGTGAGCGGTCTTATAGGAGCGAGCGATCAGGGAGCCTGTCTCCCTGTCCCCCAGGGGACACCTTACCCTGGAACCTGCCACTGCATGAGCAGAAAAAGCGGAAAAGCCAGGATTCTGTGCTGGACCCTGCAGAGCGTGCTGTGGTCAGAGTTGCTGGTAAGAAATGCCTGAGTGAGTTGGGTGCCTTGGGCGCAAGGGGAGAATGGGCTAGTGTGCCCTGGCTGGGTGGGCAGTGGAGGGGTTCAACCCAGGGCTCTCTGACTCAAATTTATTATTACTATTGGCAAGATGATGAAGTAACATTAAAGAAAAATTTGAAAAAGGAAAATCTGCCACCCCAACCCCTCCATGCTAACATGAGACCTGTTTTCATTTTTGTGACTTCTTCCGTGCCTTCGTCCCTATGCAGTTATACCGTGTTCCCCCGAAAATAAGACCTAACTGGAAAAGAAGCCCTAGTATGACTTTTCAGGATGACACCCCCTGAACACAAGCCCTGATGCGTCTTGTGGAGCAAACCTTAATATAAGACCTGGTCTTATTTTCAGTGAAACACGGTATATTCCATGCAGTTGCCTTTATGACTTATGTACCATTCTAGATCTGGATCTGACTTTTCCCCCTTACTTTTATATCAAAGAGATTTTTCATATTACATCTTAGGCTTTATAGGTACCATTTGTAAAGGCTGTATAATATTGCATGATTTTAAAAATCCTACTCATTTTTCACTTTTTCGCGATAATAGAAAACGTCACAGCAAACATCTTTATGAATAACAACAGACTTCTCTTGAGTTTTTTCCTTGGGATAAAGTCTTTGGAGAGGGCAAGTTCCCTGACATTGCCTTCTAAAGGAGTGGGACACACGCTTTCCACAGTGCAAGGGCTGGGTCTGCCTGCCCTGTGGAGAGAGGTACCTACTTCTTTGCCAGGCGGCAGAGCAACGAGTGCGGGTTTTGGACTCACAGAGGCCAGGTGCTATTAATAGATTGTGGTCCTGCCCCTGACAAGCCGTGTGACTCTGGGCAAGTCTCTTATCCTAAGAGACTCCCCATACTAAGAACGCTTCCCGTGTAGAGCTGCCTTACGGATTAGATGAGATAATGTAGGTGAAGCTCTCAGCACAGTTTTTGGCTCAGTGAAGGGGAACTTTGTGAAGTGCTCTCTCTGCTGCTTCCACTGAAGGCATCCAGAACTGCCTCGGTGGGTTGTGCTCAGCTTCTCAGCAGGCGTTGGTGCCAAAGTGCAGAGAAGTAGACAAAGCAGTGCCTGCAGCTAATTCAGTGACATCACCCACTTTTAATCCAACACCAAGGCCTGTCCTGCTGCGGCTTTTGTGTCTCTCAAATAATACCCCCTGCCTGGCTCTGCTTTATCATCTCTCACCTGGACCTTCCACCCACCATCTAATAGTCTCCACCTTCCAGGCTTGCCCTCTTTCCTCCAAATGACTAATGCAGTATTTTGTTCTAAAATGCAAACCTGATCCTGGTAGCTGCTTCTAAACCTTCTCTGCCTCATCATTGCCTGTGGAATAAAGGC
The DNA here is from genome assembly GCF_057876585.1 of Rhinolophus sinicus. Taxonomy (NCBI): domain Eukaryota; kingdom Metazoa; phylum Chordata; class Mammalia; order Chiroptera; family Rhinolophidae; genus Rhinolophus; species Rhinolophus sinicus. The sequence goes on from NC_142514.1 coordinate 27,274,275, forward strand.
TACGGCTTAAAGACCTACTAAAATCAGGCCCCAGCTTACCACTGCAGCTTCACTTTGTACTCCCAAGCACCCTGCCACGGGGAACTGTACCTTGCCCCCTGAGGTGTGCATCTTGCAGGACCAGACCTCTGTGCTTTAACTTCTCTGCACGGTGCCGGGAACCCCGCCTCCTCCTTTGTGCCGCCTCCTCTGTCCTTAATGCCCCAGTGGTATCCACAGCTCCCTCCTCCGCGCTCGTATTCAGACTTTCCTTTCCTCTGTGTTCCCTTGTACAGTATAGCAGTTACCCTGCAGGGCGCCTGTCACGCCCTTAGGACTGTGTGTTGTCTATGTTTTTACCCCCAGCTACTTGCACAGGGCCTTGTGCATGTTGGAGATCAACCAGTATTGACTGGATGCAAGGAGTGTTTACAGGAGAATCGTGGTAGATTGCGATCCAGGGACAGGCAGAGGGCTGTAATGGCAAGCGAGACAGGGAGAGGTTCTGTGGGATACTCAGAGGGTGCTCAGGAAAGGATGTTAGAGGAAGTGAGCTGCCAGGGAGGAGCCCTGGAAGATGGGCTGGAGGGTTTGAACTCTTTCTGGTGGGCCATAAGGGGCCCTGGGAGCAGGGACTCTTTGTTCCTTCTCAAGACTTTTGGGCCTGTGGCATCAGCCAGCAAATAGTTTTCCGAGCTGTTGGTAAGGTGCAGGAAGAACTCGACTAGTTCCCAGCCTTGAAGGGCTGTGGCTGAGGGGCCCCGCGCCTCACAAACCCCTCATTCTCCTGAAGGTGGCAGAGTGGAGGCCTCCTTCTCCGTTCCTTATGCCCTCTACCCCTCCGCCATCACTTGCAGATCCTTTTGTGATGGATGATTTCCCCTTCCAGTCTTCTCCAAGGAGCCCCACGGGATGATTTGCCTGCTGTTTTACATTCCGAGTCTAGAATAGAAGTGGAGTGGACTCAAGAGGGTTCAATCCCCAGGCCGAGCCCCCAAGGACACCACTGGGTCTACTGAGCAAAGGGGTGGTGGGCGCTGGGCTGTTGTTTCCGGCGTCCATGCTGATCTTCTTCACATCCTGACACTGCCAGTGACTGTCTCGAGGAGGGGGCTGGGCTAGGGAGGCTGAAAACGGGGAGACTGCCATGGTTAAAAATAATGTGCGCTGCAGTTGGGTGTCTTTGGTTAGCAGGAGAGAAGAGAGGCAGCAGAGGGGGCGGGACTGCTACTTCAGGGCCTGGTTGCAATCTTCCTGCGATTTTAGAACACCATGGGGGCTCTAGCAGAATAATTAAACAGGCATTCTTTCCTGTTAGGTGCAGGAGGGGGGCGTCGGGGAGACCCTGGGTGCTCTGAGGCTCTCTGAAGCCAGAACTTTCATTCTGGGAGGAAATGAAGTGAGTCTTACCCTGGAAGGCAGCTCTGGCCTCCGCAGTTTTCCCTATGGGTCTGGGTTAGGAAGCCCAGTGGGGGTGTCTGGATCAGTCTCACCCTATACAGAGACCTCCCCCTCCCCTGGCCCCATAGGCATCCTGAGCTGGTCTCAGGGCTTCGCTTGTGCTTGAGACGCCTGATGGGAAACCCCTGCTAATCACACATGTCAGAGTGAAAGGCATGTCCGGGCTGAGAAAGCTGCTGATCTCAGTCTACAAAGTCAAAACAGGCTCTAGGGGCTCCACACATGCTGTGACCTGATTCTTCCCATCCTCATCCTTTCCCTCCATTTTCTCTCTCTTTTATTTGTGAGCCCTATTCTCAAGTCCCTAAGCCTGGCCACATTGAAATGGAACAATAGTCATTAATGTGAATGCCTTGTTGTTTCTCTTGATCAGTGTTATGGTTTACATAGAGATTTCATAACTCCTTGTGTTAGTTAGGACATGTGTTAGAATCGGAGGCCCAGAGGGTTTCAGGGACTTGCTTGTAGTCACACAGGACTGGTAGACCCAGATCTTCTAACTCCGAGTATATTGCTATTTCCATTTCCTCAGGCAATACCTGGCAATCAGGCCAACCTGAGTCTTCTGTAGATGACAATCTAAAGAGCTCACCTGGCCTCCAGACTCACCAGAGAGACCTTCTGGTCACTTCTGGGGGAGATTTCAAGACCCTGGCCTATAGAAAAAGGCAGAGACAAAGCTTAGGAAAGTTTGTGTCTTCCCCTCTGACTCTCGGTCATTAGTAAACAACTCATTGGTGGGGGGCAACAGGAATTGGGGAGCTGGGGAGGTTACTCTGGCAAATAGCTCAACCCATAGGGTAGAAAAGGGAGAGGGAAGAAGGCTGTATCCCTTGAAGCTTGTGGGGAGTGGGGGGAAAACAAGGTGCAGGACAGTGTCACATGGTTGTACAGTGCATGACTCTAGGGGGAGCCATTCATACTTGTCATTCATTGTAGATTTGTATATTTATTATGACAAGTTTCCTGCAGATGGCAGTAAAGTGTCTGGAAGAGGGGATCACGTTTGGGCTAGGGGCCGGGTGCAGGAGGGATTCACCATCCACCTATCAATCAGGTATCACATATTCAGGAACTTCCCTGTTCTTGGCATTGATACTCAAAGATGGCTGAAGATGTGGTCCCTTCTTCATGGAACTCAGTCTAATTGAGAGGACAGAGGGGACAAATAACTACCTTCCTGTGGGTATTGTGAAAGAGAGGGGCAGAGTGACTCAGGACTAAAGACTGGCCTCCTACTTAACCAGTAGAAAGCATCTACTATAGGATTCATTCTTGGGATCCCCCCAATGGGTGCTGATGAAATCATCATCCCCAGCATCTGCTCCAATGTGGCCTCCCCCAGGAAGCCTTCTCTGATCTCTCCAGTCAGATGGCAAATGTATCTCTACTCACCCCTTGTTTCAGTTGGTCTTATATTAAAATTGTTTCCAGGTACATTTCCCCCACCAGATCTGGAGCTCACTGTAGTCAGGAGCCCCATCTTACCCTTCCTTGTGTGGCCCCAGGATCTCACTCGGTGAGTGTGGGCTCGAGAACCTAGAGGCTCAGTGAGGGCTGTTGAATGTAGCTCAGATGCCGACGTTTGCTCTGCTTTCAGAGCCTAAGCTCAGCTGTGGGAGTCACTCAAGGGCCTGCCCCGGGGCAGACAGCATTGCACATGTGTGCCTTATCAGAGGAAGGGATTTGCTCCTCTGTGCCCATATGTCTGTCCTCCAGGATGGAAACTCTGAGAAGGCGCCTCCGTGCTTGTTTGTTCGCTCATTCACTCATTTAGTTAAAAAAAATAGATTTAACCCCAGTTATGTGCCAGGCACTGCGGAGACAACTGCATCTGGAGGCAGAAAACTTGGGCAAGTGACTTGACTTTTCAAAGCCTCGGTTTCCTTATGTATAAAAGGGAGATGATGACATCTGCTTCACATGATCATTGAATGAGAATCAAAATGCGCTTCACAAACACAGGCTAACGTGCCTGTTACTGCATTTAGCAGTGTCATTCCTTGTAACTTCCCTGGGCAACTAGAAGAGGCAGTAGAGACTCCAGGAAGGTAACAGTTCCCCAGGCAAGCGAGGCCTCTTAGTTCCATCCCTTCCTTTTGTTCACTCTAGGGCTTTGTCAGAGAGCAGATGAAAATGGTGTTTTTTTTTCCTGGCCAAGCCACTGGGGAGAAGAAGGGAATACAGGAGTGGGAAATAAGGCCCTAAGAACAATTCCATTGGGAACCCTTTCTCCTGAGGAGACAACCTTCTTTGCCCTGAAGCTCTGAGTTTTACACCTGAGGAGGCTCCTTCCTCCCCAGCTTGTCGGCTTCTTCCTGGCAGTATCTATCCTCAGAGTCCCTGGCCCTGTCCTGGAGTTTGGTTTCAGTAGCAGAGAGATGAGCAGGAGAGAGTTTCCTGAAAGTGGGGCAGAATGAATTGTAGCTACACACGACCAGCTCAGCTCCAGCTCTTTGAAAGTAAATCTGGGTCACAGTAGCTAGAAGGATGAAAAATGACCACGTGGGCAGAATTCTGTGCAGGCAGCGGAAAAGACAGCCAAGCTATCCTTTCTCTGAGGCTCAGGGTCCCTATGGGACCCCAGCTGGTGAGAGAAGGTGGTTGATGCATTGCAAAGTACAGTCTTTATGCTGTAGGTATTCCATCACGCTTTCCTAGGGACTTCCCAGGTGATGCAGAGAAAGGTTGGAATGGCAGCCTGACTCATGCTTTTCTGTTTTGGAGCAGCCAAGGACTGAGGTTAGGAACGCGGGGGAAGGGCTGGTTAATTTGGGAGCTTCGGAAGGCTATCATTTCTGTCCTTTGGGATTCAAGATGTGATGCTACCAGAGGAGCTGACAATGCAGCACGATCTAGGGCTGCACTTGTCTTTTATTTCAGCAGTCCTCCTCCTGGTAAGAGGTCTGTGAACATGCCTGGGTGTATTAATATCCCGTCATCCCCAAAGTGCTATCCTGAGCCTGACCAGTTGCTGCGGCTAGGACCTGCTGTGATCTGGCCCTGGGTCTGCCTGTTGCCACCTGTCAGGTAGAAGCCAGCCAGCTTCCTGGCTCTGCCTTGGCTCTCCTGCAGGAGTGGAACTGGTGCTGCTGGCTGGAATCTCCCTCTGGACTTAGGATGCTGTCTCAGAGAAGGTCTGGGAGGCCCTGTAACTTGAAGAGTGATCATGGCTGAAGTTCTGTGCCTCCCCCCCGCCCCCAGAAGGTACCAGGATTTTGCTTTGTGGTCAAGGGAAGGATTCTGCCTGGAGCCTCAGGGGGTGTGTCTCTGGCCATGCCCTTCAGTCTTCATTCCCACCGTTAGTAATTTCCTTGTTTGCGCACTCTTCCATTTGTTCACTGAAGGGAATGCCTTTGGGAGACAGTTGGAGACCCAGTTCCATCATTTGCCATTTGGGTGACTCTGGGAAGTTACTAACCTCACTGAGCCTCGCTTTCTCATGGTTAAAATGGGGGACCAAGAGTGCAGAGTCTTGTAGGGTGGATTCAATGAGATAGTAGGAATAAGGTGCGTAGCCCAGTGCCTGCGATGCAGTCAGCCCTCAGTTTGTATTAGCTCTTCTCATTAATATCGTTCATTCACTCATACACTTGTTCACTAATTGATGAATGTGTTGATTTATCCTTTTGCTTACTCATTGATCATGTTCCTTTAACAGATATTCCCAGGACGTTTTTTGGCTAGGCTCAGACTGGGCTTCAGAATCCAGCTCCCCTCTGGAAGACAGCTAAAATGCAGCATGTGCTGTGTATACTGCAAACCCAAAGAGAGTTATGAGGAAGTTCTGTGAGGGAAGGGCTTCCCCCTACTCCTGCCCTCACTCCTAGCTTAGAGCAGTGGTAGCATTTGATTGGGACTTGGAAAAGAAGTAGGAACTTGCCAGGACAACCTGAAGAGTGAGGGCATGTCCCTGCTGGCTTATTTCTATTCTTGCTCTCCTTTCTTTGACCTCAGTAGAAAGGAACAAAAGGAAATGAAGACAGAACAGCTGGTGGAAGTTAGGAATTAAAGAATTCAGAGGGTGGTTTGGGGAGTTGAACTCTGGACTCAGTCCAGGAGCTCCTGAGAACTGATGCCAGCTGGGATCCCCTTGTAAATAATAGCTGGAAAAGCTACTGTGTATTGAGTCCTACATGGGGTGGTGACAGGCAGGCTGGAAACTGAGCACAAATCCCGAGAGGCTCTAGAGAAGTGGCTACTGTTCTCGATTGCGATCAGAGTCACCAGCATGAGGGGAGGCCTGGGGCACAAGCCCCTCTCTCAAGAACAGAATTTCTGTGATTTTTAAAGACTTCAACCTGAATGTAGCTCAACTTTAGTCTCTCAAGACTACGTCCTCGAAATCCAGACACATTTTACATATATCATGTAATCCTCATAAACCCTGTGGGAAGTAGTTGCTGTTCTCCCTGTTTTACAGAAGAGAAAAGTTAAGGAACTTGTCTGAGGTCATCCAGTGAGCAGAGTGGAGCTGGGGTCCCCAATGCTGACTGTGCAAAGCACCCTCTGGAATACAACCTGTACAGTATGCCCTTTGGAATTGTTCATTGCTGTGGCTCAGGTTGGCCTAACTGCAAATCCCCTGCATTCTTCAGAACGTTTTGAACATATACTGAAGTAGTGAGAATAGTACAATGAACCCCCGCGGCCCAGACTCAAGAATTATCAACAATGAACCTCCCGGCCCAGACTCAAGAATTATCAATTCATAGCCAATCCTATTTCATTCACACACCCTATTCCTGCCTCCCCAGTTTCAGTATTCCCATACGTTCACCTCCCAAACTTTTAGACTATTATAGCACCTTTTCCCCAGTAGTAAACACATCAGTTTATCTGCTCAGTAGTCATATTTGAAGACTGTGACTAGTCCCACTTGACCCATTTCCCAGAGGTGTCATGAGAGATTCCACGCCCGAAAACAAGGGCCCCAAGGGAAATACGTCCCTTTCAGTGTTGTTTGTCTGAGCCTCTGGTCCTTCCAGCTTGAGAGTCATGCCCTACTCCCAGAATGCAACAGAGCTAGGCTAGAGTGTGAGCAGGGTCAGAGCCAGGCTAGATCCTGAATTTGAATCAGGACCCTGCCAGAGTAATTGAGTAAAGTATCCTAAAAATGGATTTTGAGGATGTAGTCTTGAGAGACTAAAGTTGAGATGCATTTGAGTTGAAGTCTTTAAAAATCACAGAAATTCTGTTCTTATGAGAGGGGCCTGTGCCCCAGGCCTCCCCTCATGCTGTTGACTCTGACCTTTTTTTTTTTTTTTAACATTTTTTTAAATTACTTTTAGGTGCACAAAACAATGTAATAGTTAGACATTTATCATTTATATCCCTCACACAGTGACAACCCCTTTCCCCCCATCCACTACCGCTCTGACATTGCACATAGGCATTACATTTCCACTGTCTCTATTCCTAATGCTGTATTCCACTTCTTGTAACTATGTGTGTGTGTGTGTATATATATATATATATATAAAATTGTAGTTGACCTTCATTATTGTTCAGCTTCAGCTTCAGGTGTACAGTGCAGTGATCAGGTATCTACATCATTGGTGACTGATCTTAATCGAGAACAGTAGCCACCACTGCTCTAGAGCCTGTCTGGGATTTGTGCTCAGTTTCCAGCCTGCCTGTCACCACCCCTGTAGGAGTTTTCACCCTGAGGTAGTATTGGATGGAGAGATGTTGTTTCAAGTAGAGGGGAGGAGCCACACCTCCTAATTTGGGGACCCTCCCAGTTCCCCCCGAGTACAGCCTGCCTGCAGCCTTTTGGTAGGAATCTCAGAGGCTCCACACAGGGTGAGACCTTCTGCCCCAGAGAACGGAGGCTGGGTGTGGCTGAGTGTGCGGGGGCTCACGTTAGCCTGATTCTTTCCAGAGAGGAAATAAAATAGTTACATTCACAGAGAGAGTGGGAGATAGCAGAGGGGTCAATACCTTTTCTAGCTACTATTGATCTGTTCCAAATGCCAGGCGTTGTGTTTGGCATCTTACATGCTTTATTTGACCTAATCCTCCAAACAACTTCAGGAGGCACATGTGCTACAGTAGAGGAAACAGAAACCCAGAGAGTTTGGTAACTTGCTCCAGGTCTCCCAGACAGTAAGGCGCCAAGCTAGGAATGGCACTCTCTGCCTCGGGCAACCCAGTGCCTCCCCCATTACAAGGAACAGTAGTTTAATAATAGCTAACATCTGCACTGCACTTCAAGGGTCACAGAGTGCCTGAACACCCATTATCTCCACTGCCTCAGAAGCCCGGGGCTGGTGAGGCATTCCACGCCCCTTTGGGACAGCTGCCTATCAGGGGTCCAGTCTCTGCTCATGTCCCTGAGTAAGGATTGGACATTCTTTGGCATTGGCTCTGACAAGCCAGGGGAGAAGGCCTAGGAAGAGACTGAGGTAGAGAGACTTGGCCAGTTGCTATGGTAACCCAGATGGCTAAGTAACCATTTTGAGGGTTGCTATGGTGACAGGGTGCCGGGCTGCTGGGTGGCAGGGATCCTGTCTTTCTGGGTGGCTGGCACCATCCAGGCCTCTTAAATTAGCGATGTTGCACTTTCTGAACAGAAGAGGGCAGCATGATGGTTGGCAGAGGCTTCCCACTCCAAAGCAGATTTGGGAACTTGAAGCAAAACTTAGTGTTTCCAGCAGCTGGACAGAAAGGGAACTTTTTCACTGAGATGGCCAAAGTTAGTGTCTGAAAGGTTGGTGGGGCTGAGCCTGGAGGCGGGTCTCCTGAATCGAGAACTAGACGATTTTCTTCAAAGAGCTGGCTTGGGGCAGCCTCTTTAGTGTCTGCTTCCAGCTACTGTTGGGCAACGTAAAAAACACAGGAGACAGCCTACCCCTGCAAGGAGGAATGGAGAGAACACACACACACACACACACACCCTCTACTAGCAAATTATTTATAAAGCATCAATAACACATGTAAAATAATGCAGCATGAGCCAAGCTGAAGAAGTGCTAGGAGTAAACCTTCTAGAGGTTGGAGTAGCGCTAACAGGAGAAATAATTTTGCACTTCCCTCTTTCATCTCTGCACATGAAGTGCCCTCTGCTCTTGGCCACTGAGTGGACACTGAATCGGATTCTCAATTATGTTGAATCTAGCCCACATCCCCCACGCCCATGTGACTTCGGTGAGGCATTCATGCCCTCAGCAAATATTTATTGAACATCTACTAAGTGCAAAGCATTTTGTTAGGCCCAATAATGATAAAAGATGAAATAGATGTCTCTGCCTCAAAGAACTTATGAACCAGGAGGTTGAGGCAGTGGTGCAGACACCTACCTTAGGTGTGGGTGCTCCAGGAATGGAGGAGACAAAATGCAGTTGGGATTTTGAGAAGAGACTATTCCACTGGGATTCACTGAAAATCACTTTATGTAGGGTGAGCTTTCAAGATGGGTAGGATTTCAGTAGGTGGAGTTGGGGGTGGAGGACATTCCAGGCAAAGGCTCAGAGTTTGATTATAGGGGAAGATGCTGCACATGAGGGTATCCTGCGAGATAAGCTTGTAAAGGAAGGTAGATGTCAAAATATAGAGGACTTTGAACTCCAGGCACAGATAAGGGATACTGTGAGAGATAAGCATGCTTTCTTCTTAAATACCATACATAGCTTCCTAGCTTCTCAGAAGCCACAGGCAGCTGAGTATTTTAGGGTCATCTGGTTCACTTATTCATGCATTTAATCAAAATTTTAAACAAATATATAATGAGTGCCCTATATGTGCCAGGTCATTTGCTAGAGGCTAAGAATCCTGTGGTGAGCAAGACAGACAGCAACCCCCGCCCTCCGGGAACTAATGATTTGGTAAGGATGAAAGACACCGAATGATAACTTCAAGGGTGTCAATATTACCAAAGGGGAGTAGAGGGGGCAAGAGGCCCTACTACTCCTGTGGATCAAGGCAGGCTTCCCAGGAGGAGTTCCAGCAGAGGTGTGAGCCAGGCCAAAAGAGGAGAGCAATGAAGGGTTACAGACCAGGAGAAAAGTAGGTGGGAAGGCAAGAGAGCACAAGAGCACATCTGAGGAGCTGAAAGAAGTTCAAAGTGGCTGGGCCTTATGGAGAGGGGCACTTGAGAAGCTTAGGTGGGGGAGGTCACCCAGGAAAAAAATAGGGTTTTATTTACTTGTATTACCCTTTCCCCCCACTAGATGCCCTTCTGAGTACATCCTGCCTCCTTCTGCTTCCCCCATTGCAGCCTCCTTAGAAATGCAACAGCAGTCGTACCGTCAGAAGCAAAGGAAAATCATAGACCAAAAGGAGAAGCCTCAGAGCTGTCCCAATTGTGTGGTCAGGCTATAAATTTAGACTCGCTTGGAAAAAAACAAAAACCGCCCCTTCATAGGCTTCCTTCTTCCCATCCCCCCAGAAGCTGCTTTGTTCCTCTCTCCTTGTAAAAATTTTCTCTGTAAAACAGGAACATCAGCCAAACATGTGGAGTTCCCCCTTTCCATTCATTAGAAGAATGCGTTACTTCAAAATCTCATGGAAACATTTAAATGCAAGTCTTGTCGAGAGAGTTACTTGAGTCTGAGAAGCCCCCTAGCCACAACCCAAACCAGAACTTTCTTCCTTGATTACCGTGTTTCTGAACAGGAATCTCAACCCCTTGCCCTGGCCTGCCAAACCTTTCAGGCCTTCAACAAAGCCTGATTCCCAGAACAGACTCGCTCTCCCTTCTCGCCCTTGTCTTTCCTCACCTTTGATGAGCCACAGTCACAATTCTTGAGGGATCTGCTCAAAAGTGGCACATGTGGCACATGCAGCAGCCCCAGGAGGGGATGGAGGGGCTCTTTAATGAAAGTGAAGGGGAGATGTCTGTTTCAGGGGAGAGGGTGGAGGTGAGTGTGTGTGTATTTCTGGGCCGCCTTAGCCCTACTGGCATAAACTAATATGGGAAATGCAGATGACTCAGCACTGATACAGTCAAGATCCCCAGAGTTAGCATTTCTATATGCTCTGCTGTTTATGAAAAATGTGCTTATGCCATCAATCACCAGCTCCTTCATCCTGCATCTTCTACTAAAAGCCTTTTATTTATTTTAAAAAGAATAAACCTCAAGCTTATTCACCTCCTTTTCTTGAACTGAGCTCATTAGCAGCTGACACCAAACTGTGAACTAGCTTTTTTTAAGCACAAAGGATTGAACTGGAAGGACATGAGCATTTGTCCAAGATCCTCCCTGTCTGTCCTCTTGTGGCCCTTCCCTGTATGATCTCTCTGCCTAGAACTTGGGCCGGTCAGCAAAACTTGATGGAAAAAGATATGATTAATGGCTTGCTCACCCGATTTCTGATTTTGGTGTGATGTGGAAAGCACCAGTGTGCACCTATTAGTGAAAAGCATCATTTCTTCTTCTTGTTATTAATGCACTGAGCGTTGACCAAGTACTTGGCACTACTCATAGCATACAAAGATGCAGGCCTTGTCCCTGGGGATGGGGGTGTTGAGGCCGGGGTGGGGGGGGAGAGCGGGGGTCGGTAAGAAGCTGCTCATTAAAAATCGAGAGAATGGGAACTCTAATGGAAGCCCAAGTCCCAATTTTGGCTGCTCAATGTTGCATGAATTCTTTTTTCACTTGCAAATGTGCTGTTATTGTGAGATCAGTCAGCCCAACTGTTTACCCACAACCACTTCTCCACCCCCTGAAAAATCAAGTTAACAGACTTTGATGAAGCTGGGAAGGATGATGGCTGGCTGGGGGCAGCTGGGGGCTAAAAGATCACCTGCATTTTACCTGAGTTCCTCATTCACAGTTCTTGGCCCCAGTGCAGTCTGTGAATACACAGCTGAATGGAGGAGCGGATGTTATTGGCAACTTCCTCCACAAAGTGGTCCCAAATAAATCCCTACCCATATTTACCAGTTTCCTTTCTTCACTTTCCTTTTCCCTGACAGAGAATCACTGGCTTCCCTTTTTCTTTTCCTGACTAGTTAAGGCGCCAGAATCCTTTTCTTTGTTCCTTAACAGTCCTGGTTCAGTCTCAGTTTCCTACATTTCTCCCTTTTGATCTAAGTGTTCGAATGGCTGTCACAATGCAATCATGTTGGGTCTCTCCTCTTATTCACCCCATGGTGCAGTGAGAATCCTATTTTCGTTCCTCCCTCAGTTGTCATTTCTCGGCCTCTGGCTCTGCATCCTTGGCCTGGTTTACTTCATGGTGCTTGGTCTGCCCTCTCATTTCGAGTTGTTTCTTCCATTTCTGGAAAAGCCTTTGTTCCTGGGATTCTTTGTGGTCTCAGTGTTCCCTCAGGCCTCATACTGCAGCCTGTCTGGGTCTTGCCCTTGTCCTCATTCTGACCGTGTGTAGCCCTGGGATCTGAGGCAGCTAGATCTTTTGCTCTCTCGTCTCCTTTCAGTTTCTCTAGGTCCTTCTCCAGCAGCTGCACAGGCCCAGCTCGGTTGCTCTCCAGCCGGGGGCTCCCTCCTTTGTCCCAGCTCCGGGTGGAGGTCCGCTCTGAATGGGGCTGCCCGCCCACCCTGTGGAGTCGGCTCCGGGGTCTCCCCGCCCGGGCGGCTGGCCCAGCCGTTCATCCTGACGCGCGCGTGCGGCCTCCTACTCAGCCAGACGCCCGCCGAACACCCCCGCCGCCCTGGGCTCGGGCCCCTGGTCCCCGGCGGGCGCTGGTGCGCAGCTACCGGGGGACCCGTGTGGGCAGACCCGGCCCAGCCAGTCGCAGCCCCGGCCGAGGACGCGCCGGGCGGCGGAGGCGGCGGTGCGAGGGGCGGGGAACGGGCCGGGCCTGGCGCTCCTGACAGGAGGAGCCGCCGCCGCCGCCGCCCGTCGCCGCCACGCCGGGGCGGGCTGAGGGAGGAGCGGAGCCCAGGGGAGGGGAGGCGGAAACGCGAGCCGGGACCGGCGGGCTGCGAGCGGGCTGAGGAGCGGAACGCGACTGACTGCCAGGCCGGGCGAAGCGGGCGGAGAGCGGACAGCGAGGGCGCCGCTGCCGTCTCCCAGCCGCACAAAGGGCCGAGGCTGGGGCCGTCGCCGCCTCAGGGCGCGGGCCTGGAACCGGCGTCGGCCGGAGCCCGGGGAGAGCGCGGCGCGGGCGGCCATGGCTGGCTACGTGCCGGGTCAGCAGCCGGCCAACCGCAGCCAGGAGAAGGAGTTCGTGCAGGCGTACGAGGATGTGCTGGAGCGCTACAAAGGTGCGGCCGGGCCCGGGGCCGGGGTCGGGGGCCGGCGCGGCGTGGCCCTCCGAGTCCGCTGCAGGTGGGGCGGCCGGGCGGGGTCGCGCCCACCCGGGCGCCGGGCCGGCTCTGAGCTGCTCTTTCTCCGGGCCAGTGTATTTACAGAACTGGGATAAAGCTCAGCGATTCTCACGTACAATCGACGGCGCTTTCCATAGCACTAGTTACATTACTCAGCCCTTATCTGGCCCAGCTGGAAGGAGGCGAGACCAGGGGCTGGCTTTGGAGCCCTCCTCCTGTGGGGAGTTGCCGAGGAGGAGTGGGGACGGGGAGAAGCCACCCGTTCTGCGCCCTGTGCGGGTCTTCCCCGAGAGCCTCGGACATCTGCGTGCCTGCCAAGGGTCCCTCGCCCCCTTTTGTCTCTCTCAGTCTCCCATCGGTCGCGTGGCAGCCGAGTGTGAACCCCCTGGGTTTCTTTGGGGCCGGTGTCCGTGAGTGTGCAGTTTTGGTGGCCAGGCCTCTTCCCACCCTCACCTCCCCGGGGGTTTTGAGCCTGACCGGGGCTGGGGTCTATTGCTGCTTTTCTCAAAAATCAAGGTTTGTTTTGGAGCTCGGATTTCCGCCCCTGGAGGCTCTCTTACGAAGCAGTGCTGCAAGTTAATGCCTCACCTAAACCTGGGGTGAAGACTGAAAGTTTTGACAGGCCAGTGGGTCTGGGGACAGCATTACCCTAACTGCTGCAGCTGCTCCTTAAGTGGAAGCCAGGGATGCGTGGCCTTGGGAGCCCTGCCTTGATCTTTAACATCCAGTTCTGGGGTTGTGCTTTGTGTGGCAGTTGTGCTTTCCACAGACATGGAGATTTTCCCAGAAACTACATAGGCTGCACTTTCTCCTATTTGATTCAGCTGGGGCTCTGGTGACTGGGCCTTTAGTTTCTTTTCATCTGAAGGAGAGGAAACTTCAGCCCTTTTGACTGAGTCCAGCATGCTTGTTTACGACTCCTACCCAGTGAAGGGAAACTAATGAAGAAGCTGTAAAATGCTCCTTGTTTTTCCTTGTGGCATTAGAGCCCTGCTTGGGAATGCAGCGGGAGAGGGAGAGAGAGAAATGAAATGCTAGAATGAACCAGCTTAGGGAGTTCTACTTGTTCCCTTCTGCATCAGCTCCTGTAAGCTGTCCAGGTTTTCCTGCCTGCAGCAAGTTTTCTGTCAACCCCCTGTGGTCTTTTAAGAAATGTGGTTCATTTCAGAGCACAAAGAGGTTAGATTGTGCTGCTGAACTTCATTGAAAAAAACGCTGCTAAGTGACTGGTTCCATTAAGTTTCCTTTGCAGGCTTTTGAGTAACACTGCGCTCTTCAGAGGGAGGATCCTCTGGGCCTGTCTCGGGTTTGGTGGCAGCTTTAAAAATCAGCAGAATTAAAACAAAAACAGGTGAAAAAAATCTCAGTACCTCACTAGATCATGTTGCTGGTGGCCTCCAGCTGAAAGGAAGTTGGATTTCCTAGCATATGAAACTAGGAAAGAAGGGGGAAGTAGGGTTTGTTCCAGGAGAGGCCTCTTGTGTTCAGTCCTTTTTAGCTGTCTCACTCAGTTTGGCTTTCCTCTGAAGGACTTTGATCAGGTGTATAGGAATTTGATCCTTCCCAGACACAGATCTCTTTCTTGAGGGGAGGAATGAGTCAAAAATGGTGGCCAAAGTGGATTAACTTGAGCTGTTTGAGGTTGTCATGCAGTCTGTTCTATGATAGGTGCAGAAGAATTTCTCTTTCCTCCCCGCTGCACCATTCTCACTGGGAAGTCAGGATGGATTAGCATCCGGGCCTTTGTTACTTTGCTGTATGGAATTCCTGCATTTTCCAGACTTAGAAGTCTCTTTACTGCCTTAATAGGAGAACTGTTTGCCTAAGCTGGAATCAATAGAGTGATCAGGGGAGGTAGTTTGTGAGGATAAAGCCAGAAATTGGATTTGGGGAGACTGGGGGAAATATTGATGATGATGGGGTTCTAGACTCTCATTGGTTGGCCACCAAATTATTTGGATCTTTTTCTGCTGCTATTCATTTGTAGTACCTCATTCTACCAGTGAAATAGGATTTTTGTATTCAGAAGGAGAGGTAAAGTTTTCAGCTACATAAACTGCCCCTAGAAGGGGCAAAGGTGAGAAGGGAAGTGATGCACTTGCAGTGTAAGGACATAGAACAGTACATTATAGCTGTATTAGGAATGGTTGTCAAGCATAGGTTTTCCAGAATTGTGCCTGGCAACCATTTCTCTGTGCATTGGTAGTGAGCATGGTTTTGGCAGGATTAGATGATTCATCATGGACGTAAACACTCTCTCTCATTTCCTAAATATCCCAAAGGTTCTTTCAGAGTCTGACTGGCCAGCAAATAGGAGGAGGTATTAGATTATAACTCTGGATCCTAACAGTTCAGAGGGGGCAGCAACCAACAGAGCCAGGGTGTGTCCTTGATTCTTCCAGTCTTCCAACAATTATTAAATATCTATTAGAGGTAACAGAGCGTTAAGCCCTGGAGATGCCAGAATTATGAATGAGACCCGTTTCCTGCCTTTGGTTATTCACATCTAGTAAGGGAAAGATATATACAAACAACTCATTATAATACTGTATTAAGTGCTAGAACAGAGGTGTGTGGAAAGTACTGTGGAAGCAAGAGGAGGATTGAATCTCTCCCCTTGGGTTCACTGCGAGACTTGACAAAGGAGGTGACACTTCAGTGAGCCTTTAGGGAGGAATGGGATTTGGTCAGATGGAGGAGGGTGGGAGGGGAGGAGGCGGAGGGAATAAATATGTGCAAAGGCATGAAGGTATGAAAATGAATAAAGGGCTTTGAGGAAGGTGGAGTAGTTGGATGTGACTAAACGGCTAGAGTTTTGATGGGAACACATGATACTGTAAAGGGCTCTGAGTCCAGATTCTTCTATGGTTTTATATCATGGGCAGTGGGGGAAGTCATTCATTGAAAGTTTTTAAAAAAGCAACAATTCGTATGCCAATTTTATTGCTTCATAATAGAGGACGTACCTGTCCAATGATTGGAATACTTACATCTCTGTCTGGGGCACTCTTTCCCAGTACCAAAGTGCTTATAAAGCTAGTAATCAGATGATTGCTTGGTAAACATGGAAACAAAGAAAAAAGAGGTGCATTGTTTTGAGGACTGTTGCATCCAGATGATGATATGGGCCAGTCACAAAGTCCCTCTCTGTAGATTCAGATCCTTATGAACACCAGAGGAAACAAAGAAGATACAGAGGTACTAAGAGAACCAAGACCTGAGTTTTCTAGGATAGTGACAAACTCTGTTGTAGAAGCTGGCTACATGTGGGCATAGTTTTAGGTTTTAGCGAGGAGGTTTAAAAACAAACAATCTAGGTTCATGGTGGTTGATTAAGCAGAAAGGGTAATATGGAGGTTGGTTCAGGCAGAATTAGACTTTGTTTTCCCAAAGCCCTAAAGCCTAAAGAGTCTTTACGTGTTAGGCTGGACTAGGAATAAAACAGAACATTCACATTTAAACATTGGTAACATGGACTATCTGGTATTTGAAACTTAAGAGTTCGTACCAGGTGTCACGGGTTATATGAAGCTAGTTAGGACTGATTTTTGTTCATCATATCACAGAAAAGAACTTACATAACTTACTGCACAGAGAGGAGTGAAGGGTCTGTGTATTATTTAATGTACAAAACCAGCAAGGCAGCATAGTAGATAAAGTAGAAGGAGACTAGGCTTTGAATTTCTTAAGTCTTGTGCTCCAGTCCTAGTTCTGCCACTTGTGTTGTGCGACCTTGGAAAAGTTACTTGTAATCTTTGAGTTGCTCATCTGTTAAAATGGAGATGATAATGCTAACTCCTTGGGATTCATGAGACTACAAGTGAGCTATTGGCACGTATTAAGCCATTAATGTTTAGAAAAACCTTCATGTATATAATACTTTGTATTTTACAAAGCAGTTTTATATTCATTATCTTATTTGATCTTTATAATATCCTGTAAGGAAGGTATTAGACACATGGGTAAATTTAGGCATAGAGACGTACATTATCGTCCAAGCACCGGGGTCTGTCTAGACTTCTAGGTGACAGTTTCACACTGTTTCACAGAAGGAAGGTTTAAAATCAGAGCAGTGACTTGGGTTGAGATAATTGTGAAAATACTTTGTTAGTATCATTGTTAGTGTCATTATTAATAGTTTTAGTCTCTGAACTATAAGTCACATACCTTGTGTGGCCTATGTTTTCAAATCTGTGCACTGTGGAGAATTTTTTTCCCCCATATGGGAAAGGTTTCATGGTGTATAAATCACTTTGAAATTTTATACAAAAGCAATGTAGTGCAAAGTGGTAGTTTTGTTAACATACTGGTTGGAAAATATAGGCTGAGGATTTGGTATTGTTTACCTAAGTGATACTCGTATACACACCCTCTTGGTTAAATGGAGATTCAGCGTTGTTGTTTTTTTAACTTTATTTTAAGTGTGTTTTTCCAGGACACATCAGCTCCAAATCAGGTAGTTGTTTCAATCTAGTTGTGGACGGCGCAGCTCACAGTGGCCCATGTGGGGATCGAACTGGCAACCTTGTTGTTAAGAGCACCTTGCTCTAAACAACTGAGCTAACTGACTGCCTGTAGATTCAGGTGTTTTTTTTTGGCTTTTTTTTAGATTGTTTTTAAGTTCCTTTTTAGAACACAACCCTTGAATTGAAGTGGATAGCTTCTAGACAGAACAATAGGACAATTGCTGCTTCTGAACATGGACTCTTAATTCAGAAAGTGAACCAAGTTCGTCTGCTGGGAAGTCACAAGCTTTGGCCACATACATGCTGTTGAAATCATAAAATGTGCGCATGTGCTAACAACAATGCTTATGGGAACTTTCGTCTTGGGCTTGCTTGGCAACTGACATAATACAGGCCAGGGAAGTGCATCAGCTGAAGCCTTATTGTCCTGGTATTTTTCAGCACCAATTTTAAGTTTTAGAGCTCATGGTAGAAAGAATACTTGAGTATTCTTTCCCAAGATCAAAAGTCACAAGTAAATAATTATGGGTTGCAAAATGAGTTTGTAGTGTGTTTTTTTAGTGGTCTTGAAAACACCCAGTCTTTCCTCCTTTTACTAAATACGGTTGGCCCTTTCAGTTTCTGGTAATTATATGTTGAGCCGTGTTGTGACTAGCTTGTGTGGTGTGCTAAAGCTCTGCGTTTGCTCTTCATGGTTTTGATGGGAGTTTATGCCTCTGTTGTCTTGGTCCTACCAGTGACATTTACTAATTTCCTGGACTGGAGGAGCCCTTTCAGGCCTGTTGGCTTGGCTGGCAGTATCTAAAAATGTTTATTCCAACTTTTTTTTTGTTACTTCTAATAAAACATTATTTTTCCTTCCAGAACTTCCCAGTGCTTGGAATAAATGACAATGAATCTCTGATTCTTTGTCTCCAGCTTTGCATAATTTGACTTGCTCTGCATACCTGTGTCAACTGTTAATGTCCAATATAGCTCTCTGCTCCCTTTGGACAGGTCTCAGTAGGTCTTCCTAGGTCCTCAGACCTGCCTCTGTGCTTGTGTGTTCTGTCTTCCTGGAGTGCCCTCCTCTCCCTGTCTTTTCTGATTATTCAAATCTTATCTCTTTTGTTAAAGGTAAACATTAGACCTGTGTCCTCCATGCAACTTTCTCCCATTACTCTATCAGACATTGACCTTTCCCTTCTCTGATCTCTTACAATGTCTACCTCTCAATTAGTCTCTTAACTATATACTGTTTTGTATTATTCTTGTATTGCCTCACATTTGTTAGAATTGTTCCCCTATTAAGGTTTTATGCGCTTATAACATAGGGACTTTGTATACTTTTTTTGTATGTGGTTGATGGAATTCCTGTCAGGAGAAGGCAATCATAGCAGCATTTTCAAGTTATATTTAAAATAATTTCCTTTTCATATTATAAAAGTATGTGTTTAATGTAGAAGATTATAAAAAATACAAGAAAGTATGTAGAGCTTTAGATAATATACCTTCGTTAGTTTTGTGTGTGTGTGTGTGTGTGTGTGTGTGTGTGTGTGTGTGTAGGGGGAGGGTGGAGAGGCAGGCCGACCAACATAGACAGATGTGCTCTGCCTGGAGAGAATGGGGTTCTCAAGGATATGCCCTTTTTGGCCAGCCTGAGACCTAGTCTGCTGTGGCTCCATAAATTTGTGTTACACTGTTAAGTCTGCTCTCCTTGGGCACAAGCATTTATTTTTCTTTCTCTGTTCAAAATTGCTTTCTTCTGCGTGACCATGTGTCAGTCAGTCATCAGGGATGATTTGGGTCCTTGCCGAGGACAAGTAAATTAATCGGTCAGTCAGAATCTTTGGACAAGGGCTTTGGCAGCTGTGCTGCTGGATTCTCTCCTACCGTAGCCAATTTCTGCCATGATTTTTGTTCAGAAAGGTAAATATAATTCCTTTGTGTTGATGAAAAGAATGAGCTTCCTTAAGTGTCTTTTGGAGTTTCGATGGTTTTCAACCTGTAGGAGCATGTTCGATTGAGACAGATAGGAAGAGATTTTTTTGGGGGTTGTGTTTTTTTAGTCAGTCAACAACAATGAAATCAGCTCACTTA
The DNA here is from genome assembly GCF_057876585.1 of Rhinolophus sinicus. Classification (NCBI taxonomy): domain Eukaryota; kingdom Metazoa; phylum Chordata; class Mammalia; order Chiroptera; family Rhinolophidae; genus Rhinolophus; species Rhinolophus sinicus. Next base: position 27,293,494 of record NC_142514.1, read on the forward strand.
GTGCACTGCATTCTTCTAGTACCTACAAGGAGATACTGTGTTGGGGGAAGGGTATTGCGGAGTAGGGTGGGCCTCTTAGAAGCATCGGGAGAATGATATTAAGGTTAGGAATACAGGGAGCGAAGTCCTGACGGTCAGTCTGAGGAACCTCCGTTTTCCACAGTGGGCAGGACTAATGTAGTGGCTGTGTCACGGCCAGATGAGAGGGGGGATCTGCTCTAATTGAGTCACGAGGTTAGATAGTTGGTAAAGAGGAGAGGGATATATTTGAGAGACATTTTGGGCAGGTACAGGGACTTAAATTTAGATAATAACATTGCTTAACATTGTTTTCTAGAAGATTTTGCGTTAAAAAAAAATTTACGATCCTTCATGGCTTTTCCAAAACAAGGTCCTCTTTCTTGTTGTATTAAAATCTTCTTTTAAAGATTGTATTCCATTTTGACCTTGTTACATAGGGCTATGTATTTGAACCTATGACTGAAGGTTGTGTTTGAGTCTCTACTTCTCCTTTAAATGAGCAGTGCTGAGTACCCCAGCACACCAATTCTAGCCACTGTGGACGACCTTCAGTGTATGCTTCCGGGGATCCCGGCCAAGAATTGCATAAGAAATCCTCTTAAGTCCTCTCTAAAATCTTCAATTATATCTTGAACTGCTAATCTCCCAGGGTGTCAGGGGGCTTGTTTGGAGGATCCATTCCCTCATGTAATTAATAAACATTTATTACATGTCTCCTCCGAACCAGGCAGTGGGCAAAGGGCTGAGGAAACAAAGATGTCGTCCTTGCATCTCTATGATCGTACAGTTTAATGGGGGAAACATATTGGTAAACTGACAATTACCATCCAGTGTAGGGAATGCTATCGTATAGGTAAATACGGGTGCTTTCGTAGTGCAGGGGAGGCATCCAAGAGGAGATGACTGAATTGTCACCTAAAGGATTTGGAACTCTGGGCAAAAAGTTCAGGGAGAGGGCATTCTGGGCAGCATGAACAGAGGTAAGGGGATGAGGGGTCTTGAGAGGGAATATGGGGCATTCTTAGTGAGGTTGGAGTGTAGGATGTGAGGGAAAGAGAAATGAGATGAGGTAGGAAAAGTGGGCAGGACTAAAATGTTGACTGACTTAGTGTGTCATGCTGTATGTATAGTTTGGACCTTAGGCTGCAGGGTTTTAGGAGTCATTGAAGGATCTTATGCAGAAAAAAGCTATGATTAGATTTACATCTTAGAAATATTTCCTCTCTGGCAACAGTGTGAAGGAGGATTGAGAGGGTCAAGACTCGTGACAGACCAGTTAGGAGGCTGTTACCGTAGTTTAGGCAGGGAGTGATTAGGGAGGGGTAAACTAAGGTACTGTAGCAAAGTAGGCACAGCAAGATGTGATATGGGGTAACATCCATGCGTTTTGCTGACTAATTGAACGTGGTGTATTAGGGGAGAGTGAAGAACCTCGGATTTGGAGGTTTCTGGCTGGGTTTCTGTGTGGGAGGGTAGTATCATTAACTAAAATAGGGAGTGGAAGAGAAGGGAGGTTATCTGCGGTGATATGGTGGCAGTGCTGTCACAGGGGAAGATACTGAGTTTAGTTTTGATTGCACTGGGGGTTGAGGTTTCCGTGGGAAGCTCCCCAGAGGTGTCCAGCAGGTAGGTGGCTGTATAGAGAGCTGTAGGTGAGGCAATCATCAGCTTATCAAATCAAAACCACAGGAGTGGGCAAGAGGATTGCTTAGGAGCGTGTGTACAGTGAGAAGAAGTTTGAAGCAAAAACTGGGGGGAACTCCAAGCGGAGGGTGGTTTTGGGAGCAGAGGAAAAGTAGCCCCTGAAGGAAATTGTCACCGAAAGGGGGTTAAGAAGGAGGTTATGCCACACGGCATCAGATTATGCAGAGGTCAAGCCAGGTGAGGACTTGAGGCTCTAACATGAAGGTCACCTTTACTGGAGCAATTTCAGTGGAGCTGTGGGAAGCGCATCCAGAATGCAGTGGGAAGGGAATGAGGTGCAGAAAGGGAGTCCGAGTTTTGAAACCTGGACTTGGAAGGAACAGAGAGGAGGAAGGCATTGTGTAGAGGGGGATGGAGGGTGGAGGGAGTTTTGTTTGTTTATTGTAGCGTAGCAGAGACTTAAGCATGTTTAAGTGCTCTTTGGACAGACTCTGTAGAGAAGGGGAGCTATAATACGTTTTCTTGAGATACTGTATAATAAATTTTAAAGAAGGGAGAGAATAGTTGATGGGAGGGTGGGGTCCAGAATCAAAAGAAGAATGTGTCTGATGAGAAAGAGCGAGGAAGGCGAGAATGCAGGTGGTTAAGTTGGTTGATTAAAGGTATAGGAACTTGAGGGAATTTCTCCTGATGGCTCTTCTCTCTATGAAGTGGGGTGAAGTTATGTGCTGAGAGTAGGGGCTGTGTGTTTGTGTGTGTGCTCACATGCGTGCACGTGAGAGCGCGTGCACACTCTTTCCCTCTAGCGCCAGAAGCACTCAGCAACCTGGCTGTAGATCCTGAGAAGGCAGACGGATTGATCCAGGATCAGAGTTTTCCAGCAGAGGTCTGATGGAAGAATAAGGCGTCCTTATAAAAAGTAGCTAATATCTGCTTGGTTGTTCTCTGGCTGGCTTATATTTTGTCACCCCAGCAAAATTGTCAGCTCCTTCTGGGCAGGAACCATTTATGTAACTTTTACATCCCTTTATAGCATTTAGTGTAATACTGTGCAGGGCAGAAATTGCTTCTTATCTATTTGTTGACTTCATCTGACTTTTGTGGTCAGGGGTATCTTGACTCTTGATGTAGAAGAGGCTTTTCTCACCTGTAGTGTTTAACTCCCATCTCACTATCTGATAGGGAGAGTGCAGGGTTCATCGGTTTGCGAGTGAACTCCAGGCTTAGCTTGAGCGTCAGTCTCACAGGCTGGCTAGCTTCACGTACTCTCCCCAGGGAAGTTGAGCTTAGAAAATTAGAAACATTTGTGCTTTCCATGAAGACTGCGGGATTAGTATTCCTTATTCTGTTTGGACCCGGCTGTGAAGACAACTTGGGTTCTTTGCAAGACTAGACAAAGTGGCTTTTGCAGAAGGTGCAGCCTCCTCCCCGTTTATTTTGGCAGGCGGGCAGCAAACGTGATGTATTTGGTCTCATGACTCATAACCCTCCCTGTGTTACCTTAACAGGTTCAACATAATCACTGCCTCTCAGATCATGATGGTGTCCTTCAAAGTTTATCTGACATCTATATCTAAAAAGAGTTGTAGTTACCCTTTCCTTTGCCCTCTACTTGTTTTTCTTTTTTTTTCACCCTTAGTCTACTGTAGAGGATATTTCCTAATGTATTAGGTCCAGTTCAGAACTGACTTAGGTCTTACCCCTTTTGGCACACTCTGCTCTCTTGCTTGGTAACTGGCGTGTGCCCCACAGTGTAGGTTGTTTTCTGCTCCTTGTTTTGTAAATTTGGACTCTATATCGGATAAACTAGACATGAGTCACTCCAGGGAGTGGAAGGTGTGTCTCCACTCATTTGGAGAATCTTTGATCTTGTTTCAGTCCCTGGTTTGGCTTATCTGGTACAGTTTCTCTCTTCGTCCCACAGAGGGGGGTGTGTGTGTGTGTGTGTGTGTGTACTTGTGTATCCTTGGCCTCTCGTTCCACATACTGCAGTGGATGGTCTATTCCAGGGGACGCCACTTTGCATGTATGGACTCCCTCCACACTCCTTGTCATCACCATCAGCAAAAGCGCCTCTATTCAGAGCCTCCTAGAATGCAGCATAGTATCTAACGCTGAGTGGAGTTCATCATCTCTCCGCCCTCTAGGAGTGTATAGTATACACTAGACGTTACAAATGACAAAAGCAATAAAGAACGTGTAAGCAGTTGACCAAATATGGATGGTCACTCCTCCTTTAACTGTCATTTTCACAATAGGCGATACCCTGAAAATGAGACCTAGTCCAGAGAGAGGGGATTGACAGAGACAAGGTCATCGTTCCCAGTAGGATGGCAGGGGAGCCTCCATCTGTGGCCCGGTGGTGTCAGGCAGTTTCTCTCTAATGTCCTTTCCAGTCATGCAGGACATCGCTGCCGTGTTCTCTGTCCACAGAGCCAGGACAGGACCCTAGCAGGGGCCTCAGTCTCCAGTGACCTGTGGCTGAAGTGGCAGGTGGGGAGAACGCCTGGAACGCTTGGGTCCTCGGGTACAGTTGTCTTTGTAGCATGAGGAAATTCCTCCCAGATCTAATGCGAACACTTGTGTTCTCACAAACACCACAAATGAGCCATGAGCCATGGGGTCAGTGTTGGGTTGGAAAGAATCTGGTCTGGCCTGGTCTGGGGCACCTCTGCGGGTGGAGCCATCTAGGGTAGGACCCATCCCAGGCTCTGTTGCTTAGTTTCGCAAATGGAAAACAGGGACCAGACTTAATTTAGTTGGGGTGCTTTGAGGTCCTCACATCTCTCAGAGGACTGGTTCATTGTTCTTATTGTTAATTAGGATAAAGAACTGTTTTTATCCTAACTGTTTCATGTAATACTGACTTTATTAGGAAGAATGGGGACCTGTCAGGGGCTGGAATTTCCCTCCCGCCTCCCCGGGGGAGGGCGAGATGGAGCAGCACTGGGTTCCCAGCTCTCAGGCCTCCTCTCTGATCATCCCGTGGGCGTGGGCGGCTCCTAGGAAGGGGTGAGGCAGTGGAGGCCCTGGCATGAATATGCCCTTGAGAAGGGGTAAGAGGCACTAGCACAGGTGGTATGTTAATACAGAAGATAGCTGGGGGCAGTGTGAAGGGGTGAGTAAAAGCAGAAAATACTTACTGCTGCCATTAGCTGTTTCCCTTTGCCTGCATACATTGTCTAAAAGCAGGGCTGAAACTCCGGCATGCTTTTTCTCCTCCTTCTTTTCTTGATTACATTTCATTTTCGACTTGTAAAGATGTATAATACCTTCAACAAATAGGCTTGAGATGATATGGAAAAATAAATAAAATTTTTACAGATTGGAAAGCTAAGTGGTGCTTTGATTATGGTCTTGAGGTATAACAAGTGGTTTGCTTTTTTTTTTTTTTTTTTTCCAATTCATCATAAACCAAAACTGAATTGTAGTGTTTATGCCTCTTGTGTATATTTGTCTGAACTTCCCAACCTAATTGTGATCTTGTTGCGGGTGCAGGTTGTGTTAAGTGAGATGCGTATGATCTACTTCATGAATTGAGCCACTCTGCAAATGGTGGTGGTGCTTAGATTTGTTTGTATTTCTGGCAGCTTCCAGCACCTTTTCCAGTGGTGATTTTTTTCCCCACGTGGTTGTCCCACAGATCTCTCAAACTTGGAATGCCCAAAACGGGCATACCTGCTCCCTGCTCCCCGGCCTGCTTCTCTTCCGGTGTCCCCAGCTTAATGAACGCCTTCCTCTTCATGCAGTTGTCCAAACCAGAAACCTGGGCTTCCTGCGTGTCTCCTCCTGCTCCCTCGTCCCGCTGGGCAGCCCATCTTTCAGCAAGTCCTGTCGATTCCATCTCCTACATCTCTCTCCATCTGTCATCTCCAGCCCCATTGCTAATTCATGAGTTCAGGGCCTTATCGTCTCTTACTTGGGCTGCTGTGATTGCTCGTTACCACTCTGACTTCACTCTTTGTTTCTTCCCCATCTGTCTTTCTTTCAAAGTCCTACCATAAGGAACCTTCCAAAAGTGCAAAACTAATCATGTCTGGTGGTATGTAAGAGAAGACAGTGGGGCTAATAAAGGCAGAAAATATGTGTTGCTGTCCTTAGGTGCTTTCTTTTGCCGTTGCCTTCCTATGTTTGAGAGCAGAGCCGAAAGCCCTGCATTCTTTTACTCCTCCTCCTCCTGGTTACATCTCATTTTCTGACTTGTGACGATGGATGCTGCTTGAAACCCCTCAGTGGTTTCCATTGCCTGTACAATAAAGACCACACGTGCAACAGAGCCTGCGATGGTCTGATCCCTGCCCACTTCTGGAACCTCATTTTCCTTGCATTTTTCACTTTGTCAGGACCAGGCTATGTTCAGCTTTTTTAGCATGCCAGGTTGAAGAATATCTTTGTGTGCCCATGTTTCCTCTGTCTGGAATTCCTCTTTCACTTGTTAACCTACCTGCCAGCAAATTCCAGTTCAGACATTGTTTACCCTTAAACACAGTTCAGACATTGTTGGGAAGCCTTGCCTTTCCGTGTCTTCCCATATGGTTCGGCTTTCTCTGTCAGTTGTATATTCTTCTGATATGTGCATCGCAGAGGATTGTGGCTTGGTTGTTGGTAGGTTCTCTTCTCTCCACACTTTGTTTCCTAGCCTCAGCACCGTGCTTAACACATAGCCGTGCTCGAGGGATGTTTGATGGATGAAGCATCTGCACACAGATTTGCTATAAATGTTGTTCACTGCATGAAATCAATCTAAATAATAAATAAGAGGATATAGCTTAAAACAATAGGAGAAATTCCAGTGAGCCTGAGGGTAATAACAGTAGATTGTTAGGATGGTATGTCATTTTTATTCATAAGAATTTCAAAAAGAAAATAGAGTACTGTCATGGATAGTTTAATTCTTCATTTGTTAAAGACAGGAAACGGAACCAGATGTTCTCCTGAGGATTCTTTTAGATCTCTGACTCTGGTCTCAGTGTGTGGCTAGGATTCTGCATGAGACGCTTCTGTGCTAAGTGCTTTGTGTTTGCTAAATATGGAATCCATCCTTTTCAGGAGCTGAAGCTCAGTGTCACAGTCAGATGGAGAATTGTAATGTGCAGAATATAATAAAATCCCCTTAGATGATCTGCTAATTCCCCTCTAGCGGAATTGTAGAAGTATGTAAACCCCTAACCTCCATTTCTTCAAGTCGTTTTTCTTTTTTGGAGCGTTATAATTCTACTTCACCTTACTCCGGGAGCTCCCTGTTGTCATTTGGCGTGTTTTACTTACTTTGTTTATTGTTTGATTCTTTCTCCCTACTAAAATGGAAACTCCTTGAGAGTGAGATTTTTGTTTATTAACTTGTAACCCTAGCAACCAGAAGAGTGTCTGTTATATAGAAGGTGCTCAATAAATATTTGTTGAATGAATGAACTAGAAATGATCAGTTCAGTTCACTCTTGTTCCGCGTAGTGAGGCATGGAAAAGTTCGATAACTTTCTCAAGGTCAAATAACTAGTTAGTGTTAAAGCCAGGTCACCTCACCAGATGAGTGGTACCTCCCCTGCCCCGTTCTTCCACCTCCCCCGCCCCACTCCGGTTCAAGCCGTTGTTTCTCAGTCGAGTTGTGTAGGACAAAGCTCCCTGGGCCATGCTGGTATTATGAGCCTTGCGCTTCGCCCGGCTGAGGCCATTGGTTGCCAGTCGTCGGTCGGCAGTGCACAGTGGCTCATGGCAGCTCTCACCAGCTGCCGGCCGCTCACGCTGGCCACCGGCCACTCACGCTGGCCACCGGCCGCTCCTGGCAGCACACAGTAGCCCACGGCAGCACAGCAGCCCGTGGTAGCCCACTCCAACCTCCGGCTGCTCACGGCAGCCCAGCTCCAGGGAGAGCCGTTGTTCACCATCTTAGCTGTAGAGGGCACAGCTCACTGGCCCATGTGGGAATTGAACGGTTGACCTCGGTGTTAGGAGCTCGGTGCTCCGACCACCTGAGCCACCGGGCCGGCCCAAGTGGTGTTTTCTTAATGAAACCACACTTAATACAGTTCCTTTATGTAATTTGATAGTGATGCGCATTGTGGACTTAACTGTATCTCCTTCTGAGCAGGGATGGGGGAGAAGAGGGGAGGAAACGAATATGCATTGGTGCCCTTACTAAATGCCAGGTGCTTTTTCTCATTTAACCACAAATGACATCCTGTGACAGTCCAGTGACATTGGTAGATTTTACAGATGAAGAAACAGAGACCTAAGGAACCTAAATAACTTCCCTGAGGGTCACACTGCTAGTAAGGCACTGATCTGGGCTTTGAACCCAGGCTGATTAACTCCACTTGGCAATAGGCCCTCTTACCGTAAGTGCAATATAAATTTTGAATTTGTGGTCTGAGTTGCTTTAAGATTTTCAAGTTAGACTACTCATGAAAATGGTCTGATTTGAACTGCGTAAGTAGAATTTCGAAAGTGTTTGCCAACAACTCGCTGGAGCACTGCGGCTGTGGTACAGGGAGGAGTCTGAAGGCTCTTGAGTCGAAGCACAATCCTGTGCTGTGGGTGGCGCTGTACACACCCGCTCAGTTCTGTCCTGTATAATTCAATTCGAGCCCCTTTTGAACCCAGCGTCCAGGACAACCATAGGAAGGTGATGATGGTGTGCTCCTGTGCGGTGCCACCACTTCTGAGTGTGTGGGGTAGTGCTCGTAAATGTAAGCACAAAGGCAAAGCCTGAAATGTAGGACAGGTAGAGCACGGGAGGACGGAAACTAGCTGTTTCTGTAGTAAGTAGGCAGACCCATAATTACCTGTGTTGCTCAGAGACCAGAGCTGAGAGGGGGGATAGGGAGAGGTCACACCCGTTATCTTTGGAAAAATGATGGGAGTAACTAACCCCTAGTTTCCAATTTACTCCAGAAACATTTGCTCACCATTCAGAGTCACGGTGATATGGACTTTGGGTTGGCTCCTTGTCACCCCACATCATCCCAGCATAAGGTTAACATTTATATTTTCATTGAGAGGTCCCCATAGAAACCACAGCCATTCATTTTGAATTCCCCGTCAGCTTCCTCTCAGGTAGCTTTGTGTAGCGTCCCTTAGAGAGTGTGGCCTGAGCTGAGGTGGCCCCGGAGGGGAGAGGGAGGAATAGTGCAAGTGGCAGAGGAACAAAGACTTAATGAGGAGGTTTTTCTGTCTTCTGGGAGTTCACTCCTTTCCATGAGCTGATTGCTGAGATACGGGGGTGCAGGCCCAGGAGGAGGAGGAGCCATAATGGGAAGCAGAATAGTGAGGCACTGGGTGGTGATCCTGGACCGGCAGCATCGGCAACACCTGGGAGCTTGTTAGAAATGCAGAAGGTTAGGCTCCACCCCAGACCGGCTCAGGCAGTTTCCATCTTAGCAACACTCCCAGGTGATTCTCTGCATGTTCAAGTTTGAGAAGCACCGAGCTGGTGATTAAGGGGTTCAGTGCAAGGAGCTTTGGAGTCTGACAGACCTGGGATTGAAACCTGGTTTGGCCATTTACTAGTAGCTGTGTGACCTTGGATAAATTATTTAACCTCGCAGTACCTCAGTTTCTCATCCACAGAATAGGGGAACGCTCCCTGACAGGGCTGTTAGGGAGAGTAAATGAAATATTGGTGCATTTTGTACTTGATGGTGTCTTAGATTTGATGAGATTTAGCATTATCTCTAATGTACCAATACAGAGGTTGGCACAGAATAAATAAATCATAAATATTATTACTAATAGTTAAATGAGGCAAATTTACAGGAATATACAGCCTTTCTAGTTTTCTCTTTTCTCTCTTTATCACTTAATGAGTGCATTTTTCTGCAATTTTATAAAACTGTAGTTAATGTGTGTATACTTTTTGGTGTTTGCTTAGTATTTTTTAATGATAGTTGCAGCAGCAGCAATTAACAAATGTAGCACTTACTAATGTGCCAGGCACTATGTTAAGTACTTTCATACTAGTTCATTCAGTCCTTACAGTAACCATATGAGAAAGGTATTAACTCCATTTTCAGAGGAAGAAACAGAACAGAGAGGTTTAGTGACTTGCCAAAGATCACACAGTCGGTAAATGGCAGAGCCAAGATTTGAATTGAGAAGTTTGATTCTAGCATCTGTGCTCTTTATTTTGATTTTTGATTGCTATTTTTTATTTTGATTGCTATTGTCCTCAAACTTAGGTGGTGTGATGGAAATCAGGAGACTTGGATCGGATACCTGATTCTGCCACTAACATTTGTGACCTTGATTCACTTTACTTCTTTGGACCACTTTTCTTTATTGATGGGAGGAATTAGACAAGGTTTATAAGGTCTCGTCATTGATTCATTCAACACATGGTAATTGAAATAAAAATTTGGTAGGAAATCATATCTAGGGAATTGGTTCAAAAGGACTTGTTCAAGGAGGTTGGTGTAGTTAAGAACAAGCCGTTTGAATCTTGGCTCAGCCATTTCCTGGCTACATCATGTTGGGCAGCTTAACCTTTCTAAACATTGATTTCCTTGTTAGTAACGGGGAGAATAGTTTATACCTTGTTGTGAAGTTTGAAATAATGAGTATTAGCACCTAGCATGTGAGGCACACATGGGTGTGGGTACTCAATACATGTGAGTTCTCCTTTTTTCCTTGTTTCTGTTCATCTGGGGATGGTTAGGGAAGCAAACACACCAGATTCAAAGGAGTAAGAATCTTGGTCCTAATGTTTTTTTTCCATGATGGTATTCTCATTGTTGGGAGATGAGAATTAGTAGAGAAAGAAGTGTGTATATAGCCAGGTCCCGTCAGTTTTCAGTAACCCACTTTCTGATTTTAAATTAAAATTCCTTTTGAAAATACATAGTTTATAATAAGGTAAATGCCAATGGGAAAAAAAAAAAAGATGGTGTATTAGTTTCCTGGGTCAGCCATAACAAAGTACCACAAACTGGGTGGCTCAAACAATAGAAATTTTTTGTCTTACAGTTCTAGAGGCTAGAAGTCTGAAATCAGGGTGCAGCAGGGTTGGTTCCTTCCCAGAGCCCTGGCGGAGAACCTGTTCTAGGCCTCTTTCCGAGCTTCTGGTAGCCTCAAGCGTTTGTTGGCTTGTAGAGGGTGTTCTCTCTGTGCCTACAGATCAGTATATGTGTCTGTCTCCATGTTCGACTTCCTTCTTTTAAAAGAACACCGATCTTACCACTTCTTAAATTATATAAATGTCTAGGCACTGTGCTATACACCTGAAATTAATATAAAATAATATCGAAAGTGAAAATAAATGAAGTGAAAAATAAAGAAATAAAAGAACACCGATCTTACATTGGGTTTGGCTCCACCCTAATGACCTCATCTTCACTCATCACTTGTAAAGGCGCTATTTCCAAATAAAGTCATATTCACAGGTACTGTGGGTTAGGATTTGAAAATCTTTTTGCAGACACAATTCAACCTCTAAAAGATGGGTTAGCTACTTTCTAACCTGGAGAGAAGAGCACATATAAAATTAACTTTTGCTGGTCTCTTAAGACTTCTTACTAAGATGCTCTTTGTGGGGACACAGGAAGAACCCAGGTTCACACCTTCTCCTGCTGTTTCTGCACTTAGGTTTTGGCAACATTTAGGAAGGAGCTGAGATGGAGCTGATTTGTAGCTTGGTGGGAGATGTCTCCCTGTTATTGGCTGAATAGATTAATAAAAATAATAGTAATAATAATAGCTCCCATTAGTTGAGTTTTTACTGTGTGCCAGGGACTGTGTTAAGCACTTTATATATATTGGCCCATTTAATTCTCATCAAAACTCTGTAGAGTAGATCTTATTATCATCATTACACAGAGGAGAAAAATGAGGCTCAGCCAGTGAAATAATTTGCCCAAGGTCACACCTAGTAAATGGTAGAGCAGGCATTCAAATCTAGCTCTGTGGGACTACAGAGTTCCAGCTCTTAACCACAGTATTATACTTTCCCTTCACTTCCTTGAATAGAACTGTCTGGCCCAAGTCTCTTTCTTTTCTCTAAAAACTCCTGGTTCTGGACTCATGCCTGCTGAGGGGGTCAGGGAAGTGACCTTTACTTGCATTCTTGTAAGTTCTTATTGTTTGTGAGTGGGGAAGGGAGTGTGACTTCAGTTGGCATTTTTTACCTTGTGGTTTAAGTCTTGCCAAGGGGCCCCAGTCAGGTGTGGGGCATTGTGAGTTTCTTTGAAACAAAAAATACCGTTCTAGAATTGAAGAGGAAAAAACACAGGCTTACTATGTTTATATGACTGTTATTTTTACTACAGAATTACACATGCTCATTGTAATACATTTAAGCAGTACAAAGAAAAAAGGAGTTCTCTTTTTTCAGGCTTTCCACCTAGTCCCACTGGTCAGGGTAACCAGTGTTCAAGGTTTAGTGTGTGTTCTTCCAGCTCTTTTCTTGCCAGGCTTACTTTGGAAGTGCCCCTCTTCCCCCTTGACTCCTTCGTGCTGGTCTCCTCCTGTCTCACAGCCTTCTTATTATTTCTTTATTTTTTCTGAAGGTGACGTTCCCCTGCGTGCCCTGTGAAAAACAGTCTTATATTGCAAAGGGTCGCGCGGGAGAAATAGGCTGTAGAGTAGGTGCCAGTATAGCAGACGCCAGATTTCCTAGTGGTACAGTGGCCCTCGCACCGCACTCCAGTTCCTGGCCCCCCACTCCTCTTCTTGCCTTATGTCCCGGTCATCCTTTGCTGTGCTCGTGCCCTCAGCGCTCACATTCAGATGCTTTCTTGTCCATGTGCCTTGCTCACATTACTGCCTATCTGAAAAAAGTCCTCCACTATCTACTGAAAAATTTATCCTTTCAGACGCACTCCAAATGTTATGTCCTTAATGGGACTTTTTGAGCTCTTTCAAGTGAATAAATTAGCCACTCCCTTCTCTTTGCTTTAATAGTCCCTGCCTATGTTATCTATTTTTATCATACCATTTTTAGTGCAAATGTTTTAGTATATTTTTGTTGTGTTTATTGCATAAATAAAATTCCCATTATGATTATTGTTTTATGCAGACAATACTCATTTAGATTTACCAATATTTACCTTTTTTTTAAAGTTGCTTTTCCTTTCTCCTCCTTCCATTTGGGATCATTTTCTTTCTGCCTGAAAAACTCTGTACCAAATATTCTGTAGTATAGCCTACTGGTGATAAATTCTCTTAATTAATATTTGCCTCTTATTTATTTTTGATGCCATATACCTGACTTACTTTTGGGCTTTTGTTTGGTACTTAGGGTTTGTGTCTTTGCTGGAGCCATCTGCTTTCCAGTAAGATCTTTCCCCACCTCTGCTAGTGAAATCCTACTGGTCTTTGGAGCTCAACTCAAGTTCTCCCTTCCCCATTAATCCTTTTCAAACCATACTAACCCGGCAATAACTCATTTTTCTTCTGAACTCATAGCATTAACTTACACCACTCATAGCCAGTTGACCACGTAATGCTGTCTTTTATTATTTGTTATTTAACTTCCCACATATTTGCCCAATTAGATTATGCCCTTGGTGCTCACAGATGATGATTTCGTCTTTCTAGTCCTCATTTTGCCTACCACAGTGCCCTGTATTTAACAAGTATTCACCAAATGTTGATGTGATCGATTTTCTTAGTGCTTCATACCCTTTTAAAGATCAGGTGCTCAGAGCTGGAAGCCTGAGGAAACACTCAAATGATGTCATCTTGGCTGCCTGTCAGGACGGGGTGTGTGCCACTGAGAGGAGTGTCGGCAGATGAAATACTTGTGTAACAGGTTGTTTCCTTCTCTAATGAATGGGATTCAGGCTCCACATTGGGGAAAAGAGATGGTAAGTGTAGGAGGAGGGCTGACAAGGGGATGGAAGGGAGGCTGCTACATCATTAGCTATCAGGATGTGGCTTTATGAAAATCATAAATGAAAGGATGGTGTAATGCAGAGAGAGGGAAGCTTCTTGGAACCAGCAGGCTGATTAGTCAAACCAGCTCCTCTGGTGCAAACCAGTTATTAATTGCCATTTATTTTCTTTCAATAAAACTGTACCACCCAGCTACTTGCTTTCTCATTAGGGTGAGACTGGAAAAAGGGCTGGGTTTAGAATTAGGAAATCCAAGAGAGATGCAGAATAGTCATAGTGAGGCAAAGGATGGAGATACTCCTTTCTCTCATTTGTCTTTTCAGCCCTAGACCTTTGGGGTTGCCAGGGTCTCCTTGTATTTACTAGTAGGGTTGCTATTGGAGTGATTATAAAACCTCTCATTTCTATCCTTAACTACTTCCTTTTGCCCCATCTTGCTTTTCTCCTTCACTGATACCCTCTTACCACACACACTAGGTTGGTTCTCATTCCCATCTCTGAGGTCCGGGTGTGCGGTGGACCACCCTGTGGTTAGTTGCCTAGACCTTACGTGTAACCTCCCTTTCTATCCTCCAGTCCTCTGCCCGCTCCAAATAGTGGGAAGGTAGAGAAAAGGAAATGGAGTGGGATAGTTTTTAAGTCTTCCATGGCTTAGAGGGCAGACTGTTTTGATTGCATATTAGGGGTCTTAGGGCCTCCTAATATGAGGATCTGTTCTTTTGTTGATAAAGAGACCTCACTGCATCCTTCATTCTTTTGCTCTGAGTAATAATGGACCCAGAAAAAGTCTTGTGCTGGGGGTTGGTATCTTCCCCTGAAGGGGAAAAGATAACTCTTGGACTTGATATTTTTTTTCTCTATCAGTGGGTATCTCATTATCAGAAGATGAGAATTAATGATGCTTTGCACAGAGTATAAATATAACAAGACCCTAATACATTTGTAATGACTGGGCTTTTGGTTTTGAAAACACCCTTTTAAAAATATATTGTTTTAGGGGGCCGGCCCTGTGGCTCAGGCGGTTAGAGCTCCATGCTCCTAATTCCGAAGGCTGCCGGTTCGATTCCCACATGGGCCAGTGGGCTCTCAACCACAAAGGTTGCCAGTTCAATTCCTCGAGTCCCACCAGGGATGGTGGGCAGCGCCCCCTGCAACTAAGATTGAACACGGCACCTTGATTTGAGCTGCCGCTGAGCTCCCAGATGGCTCAGTTGGTTGGAGCGCGTCCTCTCAACCACAAGGTTGCTGGTTTCGACTCCCGCAAGGGATGGTGGGCTGCGCCCCCTGCAACCAGCAATGGCAACTGGACCTGGAGCTGAGCTGCGCCCTCCATAACTAAGACTGAAAGGACAACAACTTGACTTGGAAAAAAGTCCTGGAAGTGCACACTGTTCCCCAATAAAGTCCTGTTCCCCTTCCCCAATTAAAAAAAAATAAATCTTTAAAAAAAAATAAAATATTGATTTAGACTGGATGCCTCCATACATTTTGTTGAATGATTTCTCCGCAGACTAATCTGAAGGGACGAATAATACTGAATGACTTTTTACACTTGTAGATCATTAAACGTTATGGTGTTACTGAGACTGCCTTGGTGGGCAGAGTTTTAGTCCATGGAAAATGTGGGTTTGGGTGTCTCCTTCTTTCTCTCCCTTCAGATAAGTCTCTGTGTCCCATTGTCTGGCGTTGGGAGGGATGAGCAGCGGGGTAGTGAGTACAGTTGTCTCATTGTTCAGGCTGTTTCCTGGGTGCGGTGCTGTGGGGCTTCCTCCAGGAGCTGACTCAGGCGCTCTCTTCCATTATGGCGGCATTCGTGTTTTTACACGTTGTATTCATTTACAGCCTTGGCACTTTGGGCAGCATCATTGGGAGGTGTTAGGTTAGGAATGGAGAAAGTACACATGCTTTTAGACGTTCTTTGAGAAAGGTTCCTTTCACTGGGCAAACCAAGCCTCCCTATAGGCTGTGGCTTGAGAACTAAAGATTTGGAAGCATAGACCCTGCCTTTTCGATGTGACGATCCCTCTGAAGCAGGTATTTGCTTGTGCTCCTGTCCTCCATAAGACCCTGCGCAGCTCGAGAGCGTGGACAGCATCTCATTCATCGCTGTGTCCTTGATGTTGAACACAGTGCCCAAGCTTAAGTGTTTATAAATGTACGTTGAGTTGAAGAGTGGAGGGAAGCTTCACATGCATTGGCTACAGGCAGACGCATATTTAGCTATTGAGTTGGGAAATATTAGTATAAAGTGGAGATGGCTAAGAGAGATGGATAAAGAAGGAGTTTTGTAGATAGGACATAGAAATTTTTATTGCCTAAGAATTTCTTGAGAAACAGTTGTTTTGTGGTCTTCCTTTATATGGAAAGCATTTAGAAGTTGTATTAGTTCCATCTGACTAGCTAATGACCTTGGACAAGGCTTCTAGTCACTGTGACTTTTTTGTAGCAGGGACTAAAGATCCCTGCCTAGCCCTCTCAGATGGAGGGATTCAGCCAAGAGAGGGCTCAGAAGTAGATTGGGGGTGGGGAAAGAACGCTTTGAGCCCCTGCTAGTTGGGCACTGGAGAAATAGATAGCCGTTCCGATGATTGCTGTTGGCAAACAAAGTCTCAGCCTCTTCTCTGGTTTGTATCCCACACCCAGTCACAACCTTAGATTGGGTGGATGCAGACTTTAAATATTGGGGTCACCTGTAGCTGTTGGCAAATGTCCCTTGAGTATTGTGCAAACATTACGTTTTGGCTCTTTTCCTTTAGTCCATGAGCAAAAAGTAGGACGTTTGGGCAAATGTGCATTTGGTTGGCATTGGGGCATGAGGGGCCTTCATTTTCCCCTTTTAACTAAATATCTATACCAAGATGGCCCAGGTTTGGAAATTCTTACCTAGGGAGTGGCTGAAGCCTGAGAGGAGCTAGGCTTTGCACAACCCCCTGCCTTGAGAAGGGAGCAGTTATTTCCCCGAGCATGGCTTGGATCATGCTCAGCCGATTTCCTGTCTTTATAGAGATGTGTTTCCTCCCCCTTCCTTCTGGAAGACATGGATATTTTTTCATTTCCTGTTTGATAGCATATTTTCTGAGCACGGAGACACTTGTTGACTATAAATCAGTTGGGCTGTGGGGGTGGGAAGGAGGCTGTTTTTGTTTGCAGCAGAATGGCTTTCATTTGGGAAATTTTAAGCATATATAATACTTGAACCCAAGTTTCCTTGTCTCCCTGGGAGAGACACAGGACCTAAAGGAATTGCTTTGACTCTCTTTCCTACCTAATCTGTGGTGGTAGAGCCGCGTCTCCCATATCTGTCAGTAAAGCTTGGTCACTCATGGGGACCGCTCCCTCTGATCAGCCCTTCTGGTGTCTCAATCTACTAGGGAGCAACTGTTAGTTCCTGGTGGAAGTGACAGCACCCTGGGAATAGAACCTGGTAGGATGCCCCCTTGAACCCTGTCTGAATGACACGGGGTGGGACTGGAATCTGGCGTCCACATTTCCTGTCCTCTGTCCTCACAGGCAGACCCTGCAGCTTCCGTTCTGTGGGTGGGGGTGGGGGTGGGAGCTGGTGGTTAAGAAGTAGCTCCACCTGTGGACCCAAACAGCCGCTTCTGTTTTTCTAACCAAGAGCTGCCTGGCCATTCTGACTGGCGTCTTCCCATCCATTTGGAGTGAGAGCAGAGGACTAGAAAAGGGGAGTGGGGAGGGAGTTATCCCGATCCTCTTTGCTTCTAGTGGAGCTCTGCTAGTTATTGTTTGGGGAGCTGGGGTTTCATTCTGTAACACACTAACTCGTAGGTTTTCTTTCTTGACCTTGGAGAAGTCTATAAAAATTCTTACAAAATAGGACATTGCTTGGTAGGTTATGAGAAATGTCACTTTGAGTTTTGTGGGTAGCACAAACAGCTCTTCCTCGTTTGCTGGGGATTGACATGGTCTGCTTAAAGTTCTTAGAGGTTATCAGAGGAAGAATAGCCTTATAAATGGAATTAGTGAGCATGCACCTAACTTTTA
This sequence comes from Rhinolophus sinicus, assembly GCF_057876585.1. Taxonomy (NCBI): domain Eukaryota; kingdom Metazoa; phylum Chordata; class Mammalia; order Chiroptera; family Rhinolophidae; genus Rhinolophus; species Rhinolophus sinicus. The sequence continues at coordinate 27,310,987 of NC_142514.1, forward strand.
ACAGTACCGTCATGCTCCACTGAACGATGGAGATTCGTTCTGAGAAGTGTGGCATTAGACTTCCGCATTGTGTGAACGTCATAGGGAGCACTTACACAAACCTACGTGGTGTAGCTGTTACACACCGAGGCTATATGGTACAGCCTGCTGCTCCTAGGCGACAAGCCTGTACACCAGGTCACTGTACAAAACAACATGAGATTACATCAAGCATAAGGGACGGTGGTGCAATCAAGAAAGGCAGTAAACACGAGATGCACGCGGCTGCTGCCAGCGTAACGGCGGACTGGTTTACAGCAAACATGTTTTTGTAAACAGAAGGAGTACGCTCTAAAATAACGATAAAAAGTATAGCATAGTAAATACATACACCTATAACAGTTGTTTATTATTATCAGGTATTAATGGACTGTACATAATTGGATGTGCTATACTTTTATACTCGTGAGTAATGTGTTGTGCTCCGGTGCTATGAAAGCTGTGATATCACTAAGCAACAGGTAGTTTTCAGCTCTGCTGTAATCTTATCGGACCACCATTGTATATGCCGCCCTTCGTTGATGCAAATGCCTTTATGCGGCACATGATAGTAAATTCTTCCTTTTATCTGTTGCTGACCACGTACACTTTTCCTTGCTCCAGGGTTCTGTGGTTTGAGGCTCTTTTATATTATCACATAAATTTCTCCTTTAGGGTGGAAAGCAGCATTTTACAGTGGAAAGGGTATAGGCATTGGAATCCTGGTTCTGGTACTTATTGTCTCTTTGACCTTGGACAGTCACTTAACCTCTCTGAGCTGTGTGCTTTTTCTAAGTCCTCATTTGCAAAACAGTATTAATAACTATCTTGGAGGATTTTTGTAAAAGTTAAGTGAATTAACATGTAAAGCACGTTGTTTGGCATGGAGATATGTAACTGTAACTTCTTTTTATTAGTAAGAGTTATAATATTGATTTTTTTTATTGTGGTAAAATATACATAACATAAAATATACCAGTTTAACCATTCTTAAGGGTACAGTTCAGTGGTATCAAGTACATTTACACTGTTGTGCAACCATTACCACCATCCATCTTAGAACTTTGTCTTCCCAAACTTCAATTCCATGCCCATTAAACAATAACTTCCCATTGCCTCTACCCCGCCCCACCCACCAGCCCCTGGCAACCGCAGTTCTACTGTTTGTCTCTGAATTTAACTACTCTCGGTGCTTCATGTAAGTGGAATCGCACAGTACTTACCTTTTGCGACTGGCTTATTTCACTTAGCATAATGTCTTTAAGTTTCATCTGTTTTCAGAATTTTATTCCATTTTAAGGCTGAATAATATTCCTTTGTATGTATATACCTCGTTTTGTTTATTCATTGATCCATTGTTGGACACTTGGGGCGCTAACAATACAGTTATTTTTAATAGTATTGTTGTTGGATTGATTCTCTATAGTTAGAGCTCCTAAAGCTGTGAGGAAGAGGATGAAGGGAAGGAAGAAACCATTGCTTGTGTGTTGACTTCATCTCTCTAGGTTTTGGTCGCAGGACCTGTTTGGATAGGAGCCTGACACATGGTGGACCCACCAGAGCCCATAGAGAGGAACCAGGCCTGGCGGAACTTTAGGGGGAAAAAACTTGCTTCCTAGCCTGTGTTTTCCAAGGATAGACTGCTTTGTAGTGCCCGTAGCTCAGCAGCTTTGCTTCCCTCCCTCTCTCCTCTGCTCTTACTATGAATGGGGCCCTTGCTGTCTTGACGTATCTAGACTTTGTTACACAGTTCAGGGGCCGAGGTGGAATTGTGCAGCCGTGGGGTGGTGAGCACAGTGAATGGCCAGATGTGTACTGGCCAGCCCAGCTTGTCAGTGTAGGATGTGTAGGATATATACACACATAGTATGTGTGTGTACACATATATGTACGTGTATGTACACATACATGTACATGCCTGTGTATATGCACACATATCCTATCATTGGTAATTGATACAATATAGAAGATGCATGTTCTCTGGCTCCCCCCTCAACTAGCCGACCACCAGAATGTCTGTGTTAACAGCAGGGGTTCCTGGGATGTTGGGGGAGGTCTCCAATGGGACTGGAGCATAAAGAACCTTAGGAGGAGGGTCTTGTCAGCTTAGACAGGTTCTTGTAGTTTCTACCAAAATTCTGAAGAACGAGTGCTCTGCTGCTCTGACTTCTCTGCCTGTCACCAGGCCTGAGTTAGACTTGGCTTCTGCCTCCTGCGCTTGTGCTGGACATAGAGGTGGAGGTTGAGGAGAGGCAGCCCCTCCAAGCTCCTGGATCCCTGTATGTGGACTCCAGTTCGTTTTTAGGGGGTAAAGACTGGTTTATACTGATTTGTCCCCAGTCCCCTCTCTGTTCTCAAGGGGACTGCAGTGTCATTGGGGTTTTTTGCCCCATTGTTTTATGGGTACAGGGACATGTCCCCTCAGTGCACTGCCGCACTCAGATTGGCCTACCTTCGCATTTCCTGCTTCAAGCCTCCGATGCATAGGGGCCACTTACCTTTCAAACGCTATTCAGGATGATGGATGTTGTCAACATAATAGTGAGTTAAAGTCTATATTAAATTAATAAGGATCACGCTTAGTTATGACTGTGTAAGTGCACATGACTGAAGAATTATGTTTGTGGTTTGTGAAGGCCACTCCAGGAGAGGATCTAAAACTGAATATTAAAAAAACCTGTTTTAGAGAAACACAGATGAAGTGTGAACGACAGCAGGGGGCACTTGTACGACAGCAAAGATAAGCACGCGAGGGTTCGGTTTGATTTTCGAACTTTAACTGGTTCCTTGGAAAGTTAATATTTTTCCCTTATGCAGTTTTCTTCATGCAAAACTGCCAGTTGGGTTTTAAGTATGAAATATTTGGCGTGATCAAGAAGTTATATTTCCTGTTGGTTGAGTAAAAATGGATTTTCTTCAAAGTTTGTTACTGTAAATTTATTTTCTTACTTTCAGATACTCTTTGGTGAGCAAGAATTTCTAGATTAAAAGTGTATTATTTCATTTAACTACATCAACATATATAAGCTTTAAAAATTTGGAACAATCTGCTGGAAACCTCAGTTTGTGTATCAACAAATTCATACTGCTCTCGACTGTGTATTACCTGTCATTCAAGGCCCTTATTGAAATACTTTCTTGTACAAAAATTATGAGTGAAAACAAAAACCAAATCCAAACAAATGTACTTCATATTTATTTGAATAGAAGTACGTACCAACAAGCACTTGAAAAATGGCTAAGAAGGTTTTACCCTTTCCACTTCATTTTGTAGCTGGTATAGGATACAAACAGCTTTCTCTTCTTTGAATAATGATGTCGAAAGGTCCTAAAGGCCAAAACAATCTTAGTGAGCTATCTGGCTCCTGAATTTCCACTGAGAAGCTTTGCTGAGAAATAACAGGATCATTTTCAGATTGGCTCTTGCACAAACTACATAATTATAGGTATTCAGTTTTCCATACATGTGACGTATCTGGCTCTTAATCAGCCCAGGAAAGTGGAGCAGAACATGTGCTGATACTTCAGATTCACAGATAAAACCTAAAACTCATTTTAACCAACTGTGTTATCATTTACTCCTACTTGAATTACCAAAGATGCTTATAGACTGGGGAAAAAAAGAACAGATTTTCCCCCTTTTTTAAATACATTTTTAATGTTATCTCCTGTTATTGTTCACATTCCAGCTAAAATGAACAAGTGCCTACCTATATATTCCCTGTGTTTTCCTGCTTGCTTGCCTTGTTCATGCCATTTTCTCTATTTGGATTTTCGTTTCTGCATCTTATTTGTCCTTCCACACTCTCAAGTGTCGCATTGTGTGTGTGTGTGTGTGTGTGTGTGTGTCCTTTCCTAATCCTTCAGGTACAATTCATATCATCTTTCTGAGCTTACATAATATTATTGAAATTCACTTAAAAGTAATAATATAACTGACAACTAACATTTACACAGTCTTTTGCAAAATGCTTTCACATATATTAGCTCTTTTTTTTTATTAGTTTCAGGTGTACAAAGCAACGTAATAGTTATAGACATTTATACCCCTCACAAAGTGATAACCCCCCCCAATCTACTACCCATCTGACATCGTATTTAGCTGTTACGATACCATTGACTATATTCCCTATGCTGTACTTTACATCCTGTGACTGTATACACACATATATATATAAAATTATAGATGACATTCAATATTATTCTACTTCAGCCTCAGGTGTACACACAGTGGTCAGGCATCTACACAGTCTATGAAGTGGTCCCCCTGATGAATACAGTGCCCATCTGGCACCCTACATAATCATTATTGATTGTATTCCCCATACTGTATTTCATATCCCTGTGACTATATTGTCGCTACCAATTTGTACTTTCTAATCCCTTCACCTTCTCCCCCACCTTACCCCCTCCCATCTAGCAACCATCAGTTTTTTTCTCTATATCTCTGAGTCTATTTCTGTTTTGTATGTTCGTTTATTCTGTTCTTTAGATTCCACATGTAAGTGAGATCATATGGTATTTGTATTTCTCAGTCTGACTTATTTCAGTATATAATATTCTCTAGGTCCATTCATGTTGTTGCAAATGGTAAGATTTCATGCTTTTTTATGGCCAAGCAATACTCCATTGTATAAATGTACCAAAGTTTCTTTATCCAATCGTCTATGGATGGGCATTTCAGTTTCTGTATCTTGGCTATTGTGAATAGTGCTGCAATAAACATATGGTGCATATGTTGTTTTGAATTAGTGTTTCGGATTTCTTTGGAGAAATATCCAGGAGTGGAATTACGGGGTCATAAGGTAGTTCTATTTTCAATTTTTTTGAGGAACCTCCATAGTGTTTTCTATAGTGGCTGCACCAATTTGCAAGCCCACCAACAGTGCACAAGGGTTCCCTTTTCTCGAAATCCTCGCCAGCACCTGTTGTTTGTTGTATATTAGCTCTTTTGAGCCTCACAGATAGTTTATCATTCCTGTTTTGCAGCTGAGGAAACTGAGGCTTACAGAAGTTAAGTGGCTGGCCTGAGGGTAACACACAGTTAGAGCTGAATATAAATCCTATGACGTCAAACCCCTTGTACTTTCCACCAAACAGTGTTATCTTCTGATTCTTATCCCTTGCTGCTACTGTGAGTTACAGTAAATGTCCTACGTGGTGCACGACTTTGTGCTGTCCTTGAAGGCCTTGTTCTTTGTTACCCTCGTGTCACACAGCAGGGTATTGCACATAATAAGGCACCAATAGACATGTGTCAAAAGCTGATAATGAGTCAGGGAGATGGTGATGAATGCATGTGCCTAGTCCAGTGCCGGGCACATTGATGCCTAATAAATATTTGCTGAATTTAATTGTAAAATGGATCAAACACCATAGTTAATAACACATGATATTACCTCGTTCAGTTTTCCCCACAACTAAACGAGGTCAGTACTATTTTTCTCTCCATTTTACACTTAATGAAACAGGAACAGGAAGACTAAGTGCCCAGCCGAAGGCCACACGGGTGGTAAGCAGCAGAGCTAAGTTTTCCACTGACAGGCAGGCAGCTGTAGAATCCGCATGCACTCTTAACCATTACGCCATAATCAGTTGTTCAGGATATTTTTGCACTATTAGGTTCCTCCTAGACTCCTTTCTGTCTTGGGTGTGGCTCAAAGAAAAGCAGAAAGAGCATAGCTCTTGAGAGTGCTGTAGAGGAGTGGTTCTCAAACTTCAGCCTGTATCAGAATCACCTGGACGTCTTCTTAAAACCCAGATTGCACACCCCCAGTTCTGAGAATTTGTATTTGTAACACGTTCCTAGGAGATGCTGCTGCTGCTGCTGCTCTCGGACCACTTGTGTGTAGGATATAATAAGAGCATGGACTCGGGAGTTAAGCTGCCGGTGTTTGAGTCTCAGCTCTGCCTATTACCATGAACTTGGGCAAGTTCTTTCTGTGCTTCAGTTCTCGTCTATAAAGTGGCTGTACTGATAGCACCTACATGGTGGGATTCTTAGGGAGACTGAATGACATACCACGTGTAAAATGCTTAGGATGGTGCTGGGCTCGTAGTGAACATGCATTGTTAGCTACAATAATGGTGTTAAGACATAATTCCTTCCTTTGTAGATTTGTACAGTGTAGTTACTAAGACTAGACTTAAATCTAATAAGTAATAAAAACTGGCGTGAAATCAGGTATTACTTCATGTGGTACTGACTCGAAAGTACCGTAGAGGTGAAGTGCATGTAGGTTGTAGGGCAGGAGAAGCAGTGGGGGTTCAGCAAGGAGAGGTACGTGGGAGTAGAAGATAATGCAGAGTCATAGGATCAGAATTTAGAAGGATTGGGGTTGTCAGTGGTTTTGGTTTTACAACCAGAGAATTAGAAGGAGGGAGAGGGAGATAAATAGATAGATTGATAGACACTGAGAAAGAGAAATATGGAGCCATGCCTGTACTCTGTTTGCCAAAGAGGTAACTCCGTTTCCCATTGCTCTTTCTTAGAGCTGGTAGCCGGGCTGGAGGTGAAGTTCCTGGCAGTTTGCTCTTTGTGGGAACAGTGGCAAAAGGAAGTGGTTTGCTGTCGGCTTCTGAGGTTGGGTTCTGCAGCCTTTATCTTCCACAGCTGATTCACATGCTTTTGATTCTTGCTGAGAAAGGCAGTTGTTCGGTTTGGAAGTTTTCAGATTCCAGAGCCAGCTGGACAGCTGGCCCTGTGGTAACAATTTCCCAAACTGCCAGTCCTGTGTCGCCTCATCTCCCTGGGCTGCTTCTTTTTGACTTTGAAGCAATGTCCTATATTTAGTGACTAGCAGCCAGTTAGAGGTTGGAGTGGGTTTGAGGGGAGTCTCTCTCACCTTAGAGTTTTGGATGGATCAAGTATTTGGGCCCAGGAACAAGATGTCTCCTATTCAGAAATGTTAACCCCTTCTTCATCAGTCCTGCTCAAATGACAGCTCACAGTGCTAAGAATGTACTTCTAGCTCATGGGTAAGGAACAGTGTCTATTTTTGGGTGTCCTGAAGGAAATATTTGGGAGAAGGAGCGGGGAGAAGTTCAGACAGCTCCATTTATGGTTGAGCAATGCTTGGTATTCTACAGAAGGGACCATATGGACAGTGGGGGAGAGTTTCGCATTCTCATTGTTGACCTCTTACTCTGTCCATTCAGGGATGATTAGGGACACCTCATTAGCTATCAAAGTGGGACACATATTTCTTGGGACTCACGTGAGCCTCAGCCCGGAATCTGGGCGTCTCTGCTCTCCCCACCTGCTGAGTCACCACCCAGGAATGGCAATAGCCAGGTTGCCGCCTGGAGCACCTGGAGTGTGCGTGGAATGATGCCCTGTTGATGGGTCGTGGTCTCCTAGACACGGCTCGGGCCTCTCCAGGCCTGTTGGAGTGATAGGCTGGGTCTTAGCTCCCCCTCCAGCTGGTTCCACAAGGCGCTGACCTACTTTTTAGAGACAATTAAGTGTTTGTGAGCAAAAGAAGGCGGTGACCCAAGTGAAGGTGAACCAGAGCTGCATTAAAGAAACGTTTGGAATTACTTTTTTTTTTGTCTCACACAGCAGGGCCCATCTCAGCCCTAGGCTGATGCAGGGGCCAAATCTCAGATGCTTATCCAGATCACCAACTCTTGAATTCTCACTCCATCAATCAGTGTCCTTTCATATAAGAAATGACCTTTTATAATCATTTGAAAGGAAGTTGGGGCTCCTAAGAGTGAATCAGCGCTATAAGCCAGCAGTCGCTTTTGGTGGCAATGTCCTTGGTTCATTGGTGGCCCCTCTGAGAGGAATCTAATGTTTCTTTTTGTACAGGCTGGGATAGTAGGTGGGATGGAGCTCAGATCTTTAGGGAACGAGGGAGTAGCTTGTTGAAGTAGTCCTGTCAACTTCTCCCAGGGTTAGACTCAGGTTTTGCAATGAAAGGAAGTGAGCTCCCTTTCCCATCTCTATCCTAGATGTCACTTACCTTATCAGCAGACCCCAGCTTCTGCTTCCCTGTTGCATGTGGTTATGATGCCTAATTCGTTGTCCTTACTGTCATACTTCAGCCCTGAGAAGGGCCCTGAGAAGGACAGTGATTCTTGTTCTCCATCACTGGCTCTGGGACCTGAGGGTATTGCTAAACTAGCAGTAGGCAGTTTCTTAAAGGTTTTTTGTTGTTTGTTTTTTAAAGTTTATTGGGGTGACAATGTTAGTAAAGTTTGTAGGCAGTTTCTTAAGGGTTTTTTTTCAGCAACTCCACACACGACAAAGCCTATGATCTCCAGTCAACGAAAAGAATAGTTACTGATGCTGAGCCTGGAGATCCAGATCAAATCTTAAAGTTCTGGAAGGAAGAAGCTTAGGAGAATGCAATCCTGCCACTTTCTCATTGGAATGAATTCCTTCTCACGACCTCTGAGGTATCAGCCCCATTTGAAGAACTAGTTTCCATATCAGAGCACACTTTGAAGTCAGCGTGGTCTTGTCGCTGGCAAGATTTCTTGAGCATTTGAGGTGACGAAACTTGCGTGCCTCCTCCTAGAAATTCTAGAGTCTGCTCACAACCTCCTTTCTGCCACTTCTCCTATTTATTCCTCTCTGTCCGCGAAACCTGGTGTCTGCCGATGTCACAGTCAGCCCTTGGTGTCCTGCCTTCCCTACCTGCCCTACGTGACAACACTGTCTCCCTGGGCCGCACCCTCCTTTCCTTTCCCCGCGCTGGACCCACGTTCATTGTCACCACGGGGCTGCTGCATAGCAGTGTGCTGACCGGCTCCTTTGCATATTCGCAAGCCGCAGCCACAGCTTGACTTTCAACCCTGCCCTGAAATCTTTGTTCTTTTCTCGTGGACTCCCATTCCTTTCCTACAGCAGCTGTTCCAAACTTGCATCGCTCTCCTCCAACGTGCTGCTCCACCCGTCTGGTAGGCTCTCAAGTCGTTTAGCCTTTGCTTCCCACAGCTCCACCTCTCACGTTACTTGTGATCTCCTCTAGTCCTCACCTCCTTCCTCCTGTTGCAGGGGCCTCTGGGCACGTATGCGGTTTGTGTTCCTAGTCTCTCCCCACCTAGTGACTCCGTAAATATGCTCAGGTTTTCTCTGTCCTAGAAAAAAATTATTTTACGCTTGTCTCTTCTTCAAACTAACTTTACCTTTTTTTTAAATTTAAACCACTAACCCTCTTTAATGGCCTTTCTTATATTCCTTTAGTCATCTTGACCCACCACAGGCTGGCTTTGGGGCCCATACCCCACTGAATTCACTCGTTTGTGATGGACCTACTTGCAGAATTCCTTAGTCTCTTTCAGTTGTCATGCTGTTTGACCTTGTCACAGCAGCCAACACTGTTGGGACCTCTTTTCTTCCCCCTCACGCTGTCTGCTCTCCCTGGGCGAGTGGGCTTGCTCTGGCGACTTCGTTCATCAGCTTTGTGTGTACAGTGGTGATTCTCACATCAAATCGCTAAGTAAGAACTTTCCCCTGAGGTCCAGACTTGTATTTTCTAGTGAATATTGTCCTTTTTCACTTTGAAGTCTACAGAAATTCTCATGTAACATATCCAGAACCAAGCTAATCATTGTTCCGCTTCTTTCCCCACCCAAACCTGCTTCTCCTCCTGTACACCCCGTCTCACAGACCAGCATCGCTCTCCACCTCCTTGCTAGGAAATTCAGTTTGGTTTGTCTATTTTTTGTCTTCCTTCAACCTCCACAGAGGTTAGATTGGACCCTAACCTCTGTTCTAGCTCAGAAACACCTCAGCGTCCGTCCTTTCCCCTCCGTCCTGGCTGCACCCCGGCCCTGTTTCCGACCCTCATCATCTTGGGCTCACTGCCTGTGACCATGCCATGTTTCTGCTTAAAAGCTCCAGTGCTCACTGCCTTCCGTTTACAGGGTAAAGTTCAGACTTGTTAGCATGGGTATGATTCTCAGTTTTATCCTTTGTTCATGCTGTTTCCTATGCCTTGAATGTTCTTTCTACTTTATCTGCTGCACAAAGTCTTGTTCATACTGTAATTTTTCATTACAGTTCAAAACTAGCCTTTTATGGTGTTCCAACTTCTTTCCTCCTACCCAACCAGGAAAAATTGGATGTCCTTCCTCATCTGAGTTCTCATGGCACTTTATACATCCCTTTGTAATAGCACTTAACATCTTATTTTATAATTATCTGTTTCATTGTCTCTTCTAGACCATGAATTCAGTGAGGGCACACTACCTTCTTTATCCTTGTTTCTTTGGTGCCATAACAATCGGTTGAATTGTTGGGTTGTATATAAAGTTGCTGCTGTCCCTAGAAACAGGGTGTTTGGAAAATCTGAAAGAGCTGTGCTACTGGTGGATATTAGTTGTGGTAGAAGATCCCTTCCTCTTTTTGTTTCACAAAATATCCATGTTTATTGTATGAAAGTGATAAAATAATAAAACTATAAAATTAAAGTCACCTAAAATCCCACCATTTTTGGATAATTGCTGTAAACATTTTGCTGTATTTTCTTTTAGACATTTTCTTCTGCAAATATATACATGTAAATACATATTTTGCAAAAATTACTGTTTGTGACTTGTTTTCTTCACTTACTGTATGAGGAAAATCATTCAGTGTCAAAAAATATGTATCCACATGATAGTTTCTATTGCTGCCACTAGTCCCTCGTGTGGGTGTACTGCACTCGAGCCGGTCCCTGTTGTTGGACTTGTAGGTAATTTTGCATTGATGCTCTAAACAACGAGATGAATACACCTGTGTGTGTGTGTATGTGTGTGTTTGCACACTTAACCACGCTTCTTTTATATAAAGTCCTAAAAGTGAAATTATCACATTAAAAGTCATTGCACATTTTTGAAAATTTTAAATAAATTTTGCTAAACTACAAAAGTTGTACCACGTGATTCAGTTGTTGCACTTTGTTGAGATGTTTTTTTTCCTGTGGTAAGTTTTGTGTTGCTGTTGGAGGTTTATGCTCTGGAATGATTTCATTAAGGCTGTGTTTTACGAACATTGATCTGACAGCATATGCAACATGAGGTAGATGAAAAGGAGGGAAATCCATTTTTTTGAGGCTAGGTTAGCAATCCAGGTGAGAGGTAATAAGGATTAGACAGGCGAGGTTGACAGTTAATAAAGAAGATGGTTGTGAGAGGCGTTTGGAAGATCTGATAGGTCGTGATAGTGGGTTGTGTGAGGGATGATACTCAGAATGGGAAATGAAAAGGACGCATTGATTTGGGAGGGAAGGTGTGGATTCACTTTGAGTAACTTGAGTTCTAGATGCCGTGGCATGCCAAGGTGGAAATGCCCCACAGGTAGCCGGCACCGCAGAGCAGCAGGTAGAGGAGAGGCGGGGCTCAGCCTTCTCGCCTGCTAGTGAACGCTGTCCATAACAGCCCTTCCAGCGTCTTTGCCAACTCCCCCCTCACACCTAAGCCACACAAGACTGTCTTCTTGGGCACCTTCATGCACTGTGTCTGCCATATATTAATAGAATCTTGCCCACTGTTCACAACCCGCCTCAAAGCCCGCTGGGAAACCTTCTCTGATCACCCAGCTGAAGTTAGTTCCTAGTTTCCTAAAGGCTAGTGGTCATTTTTTTCCTGTATCGTTTATACTGTACTTTAATACCCTATTTGTACATGTGCATTATTTTCTTCTACAAGATTGGAAGATCGTAGAGGTGTGGACTGTATCATAAACTGCATTTTGTCTCCCATGTTGCCGGCTCCGTATTTTGCACATAAGCGTCCACAAATATTTGGTGATTCATGGAGTGAATGGAACCAACTTTAGTAGTAGCAACACATTAGATCATCATCATTCAACACCTAACACCTAATAAAGTGCTAACACTATTTTGTGAATATTTTCCTATTTATTTTTCTTAAATAATGCTCAGATGTATTATGGGAGGGGAAGTGGACAACAAGATGTGAAGTGAGAACCCCCTTTTACAGCTATGTTCTTTGTTTTCCCCAAGATCCTTAACACGTTGCGTACGGCGGGGTTTAAATCCCTCATACCCCTCTGTTCCGGCAGGTTTTTAAAAGAAACTACTTTAAAATGCACTCTTCTCTTTAAAGCGTAAATGCTTCTATGTCATTTATTATTTTTCTATGGAATTTTTTAGGATTTACTCACCTATGATGTTAGTAATCCCTCCTGGTGTGATACTGCAGAAAGCAGCTTCCTTTGTGCAGTGGGACACGACAAAAATTGCATATGTACTGAGTTTCACTTCTCACTTTTTTTGATGCACACACTTTACACACCCGTGTGTGATATTTTTTCTTTCCTCTTCCCACTGTGGGCTCCAGATGATGCGTGGCCAAATCTCCCGAGAGCCTGGCCGGATTGTCTTCCTTGGGGGCCCGCTGCGTAGGCACTTTCACAGCTGGTTCCCTGTCGCCACTCGTCTCACCTCCCTGTCTTGGCCTCTCACTGCTCTGCCCAATCTTTTGAAATTTCGAATCGTGCAATGGAGAACAATGCGGCTTTGAAAAAAATCCATTCTAACGCGAATGGTAGCATTGTTGCAAAGCAATGCATGATATGGTGAACATAGCAATGCATGGTAGCATTGTTGCGTAACTATGGCCAATAATATGAAAATGATTCCTTTCAACTTCCTATAACTTTGCATTGATGAGGTTACAATATGTATTTCATGAGGTATCACCGAAGAGTTAAATAAAATAATTCGGTGTTTTTCCAAAAATAGCATAATTCAAAATCGCCTAAGGGATACTAAGGTTCCAAATGTTATAAACAAATCACTACAGTTCTGGAAAACTCTGTTTATTCGTACATCCACTGTTGTGAATGTAACACGTGAAATGACTCATGGGTGAAAAAATGTATCCGATTCAAAATCACTATTTTTTTAGAAAAAAAGATAATATGAATTCTAAAAAGTGTACATATGATGCAGACTTTATTCATTAATGATATTTGCCCGTTAGATATTAACAAAACACAAATAATTCAATAAAATATGCAAAGTAAAAAGAGTCAACAGTAAAAACGAGAATTCTCGTTATCCGTACGCAATGTGTTAAGAGTGGTATATACCTGCCCTTTAGCTTCCAACTCTCTCCATTCTCCTGAAATTGCTGTTGTCAAGGTCACCAATCACCTCCTAATTGCCAAATCCAATGGTAATTTTCAGCTCTGATTTTACCTGACCTTTCTGTGGTATTTGACACTAATATGAAACACTCTATCCTTGAAAGTTCCTCCTTCCCTAACTTTCTGTGACCTTATCATTCCCTGATTTCCTTTCTTCATTTACAGGTTTATCTTCCTTAAATAAAGGTGTATTCTAAGATTTTGTTTTTGGCCCTCCGCATGGTTTTCTTGAGTGACCTTATTTATACTCATGGTTTCAACTGCTGGGCCAGATCTCACTCCTGAATTTGAAACTTATCTCTGAGTACTGGAGGACTTTTGGATATTGTGAAGATATATTTTGCTCAGTGTGTTCCAAACTGAACCCTTCTTCATGCCAGGAAACCTGCTTTTCTCTCTCCTATTCCTTACTTTATGTAAGGTACTACATACAGTTAGGGCTTTCAGGTAGGAATTCCCGCCCGTTCTCAGGAATTTTTTCCACTTTCCTGTTCTCGAATCCCGAGGTATAAACTGTTTTCTGTTCTCCACTATGAATTGTTTCCACAAAGTGACAGCCAATACTACCAGCCACCTGGGTTCAAGGAGCCAATTTTCCCAATTTTCCCGACAAACTTTTCTCGGGATTCAGGAACGGGAAAGCGAAAAAATTCCTGAGAATGGGCGGGAATTCCCGCCTGGAAACCCTAACTACTATATCTTCTACCCAGTCACACAAGTGACTTGAGAATCTTCCTTCTCTTGGTCCACCCACCCCACCCTAAATCAAATAAAATTGTGATCAAATAATGTATAATTCTACTTCAGCTCTCACATCCCTTCCTTTCTTCCCATCCCAAGTACTACTTTCTTCAGATTGTTATTTCTCAGCATATATCTGTAACAGTGTCCTAACTGGTCCCCCTTCCTTCGTCTTGCTCCCTTTCTTTTCACTACTGCTAGAATGCTCTTTCTAAAATGAAAATCTGATCATAAAAGAATAGTCACTCCCAAGTGGAAACAAATCATGGCTTCCCATTGTCTTTGGGTTGAAGTTTGGTTTCTTTAACATGGCATGCAAGGCTTGCCTGTCCTGCCTAACATGGCATGCAAAGCTTGCCTGTCCTGCCATCATTCTTCCAGTACTGAGAGTACCCTATACTCTGTCCATACCAGACTCCTTCTGGAAGCCTTCCCTAGGCTTCCAGAGTCTTCGCTTTGCTTCTGTGCACCTGTCAGCATCAGCTGCACTACTGCTGTGTATTGGGTCATGTGCTTGTCTCCCTCACTCCACTGTAAGATGTTTGGGGCAAGAGGCTCTGAGCTCTTCATGTCAGTGCTCTCTACACGTGTGGTGCAGGGCAGGCACACAGGGTCAGCTTGTTGCATGTGGGAATGATTGAGTGAGAAGGGTATGTGGTCAGTGGCAGTGCTGGGATCAGGATTCGGAACCTCGGTTTTTGGCTTTTCAATTTCCATTTACTTTTTGACTAGGTAACCCATTCACATAATTGAATATTCAAAAGGTCCAAAAAGACGCACTGTGAAAAATCTTTTATTTTTTCACTTCAACCATCCTTTTCTCCTCCCTGAAGACAGTGTTCTCAATTTCTTGTGCTTCCTTCCAGAAATGATATATGCATTTATTCATTCGCATATCTTATGAATTAAATCAATTCAGCAAATATTTATTGAGTACCTAGTATGTGCCAGGTACTATGTTAGGCTCTGGGGATAAACAGTGAGTGAACAAAACAGGTAACAGTCCCTGTCTTTATGGAACCTAAGTTCTATGTATTCTTCCTCCTTTTTTTTTTTTACTTTCTTTTATTTTTTTTATTTTTATTTATTTTATTATTTTATTATTATTTTTTAAAGATTTTATTGGGGAAGGGGAACAGGACTTTATTGGGGAACAGTGTGTACTTCCAGAACTTTTTTCCAACTCAAATTGTTGTCCTTTCAGTCTTAGTTGTGGAGGGCACAGCTCAGCTCCAGGTCCAGTTCCTGTTTCTAGTTGCAGCGGGCGCAGCCCACTGTCCCTTGCGGGAGTCGAACCCGCAACCTTGTGGTTGAGAGGAAGCATTCCAACCAACTGAGCCATCTGGGAGCTCAGTGGCGGCTCAGCTCAAGGTGCCGTGTTCAATTTTAGTTGCAGGGGGCGGAGCCCACCATCCCTGGCGGGACTCGAGGAATCGAACTGGCAACCTTGTGGTTGAGAACCCACTGGCCCATGTGGGAATCGAACTGGCAGCCTTCGGAGTTAGGAGCATGGAGCTCTAACCGCCTGAGCCACCGCGCCAGCCCCCCCTCCCTCCTTTTTTTTAAAATATAAATGAAAGCTAACATACACTCTGTTCTGACCTTGTTTTTTTGTTTGTTTTTTTACTTATTATATTTTGAAGATTCATCCATATCAGCACATAAAGACCGTATCAGCGCATAAAGACCTCTTTTTTCCTCCATGCTTATTATTGTTATATGAATGTACTGTTATTTAGCCAGTTCCCTATTAATGGACAGTTTGCTTTTACAAAATGCTATAATGAAAAATTTTGTTGTACACTTGTCACTTTGCATATGTGTATCTTTAGTAGATACATTTATACCCACTTCTCCTTAAACACGTTGAGGTTTAAGGAGAAGTGGGTATAAATGTTCATAGAGGTTCTGCTTATTAGGTACTTTAGCACCTCCTGAACCATGTGACGTCTTCCCACAGAATGTTATCTTGGACTTGAGAGCAATACGTTTCTTAGAACTCATACCCTGCCATCCTGGAGTTACCACAATACAGTCTCTCTGTCTGTCTGTCTATCTATCATCTATATCTATCTATATTTATTTTAATATAACTTAATTGTTAGCAAAAGATAGCATCAGAGATAAATTCTATTATGCTATTTTTAGCATCCAGAATCTACTTCTCAAAAATATTTATTTTATTTCCTTCCTCTGCTCAAAAGCAACAAAGGAATGCTTCCGGAAATTGGTGGCCTGTCTTTCTGGAGACTTGTTTTGTTTCCTGGTGGAGGAGCCCAGGTGAATTGAGTCAGCAAGTGCTTCCCCCCAAGTTTGTCAGAATCATTAATGTGGCTCCTTAGCAGGGACCTTCCTTTAACTGACTTGGGGGTACAACTGTGTGTGGGTCCTGATGGAGCTGGTGAGACAAACTGTTCTTGGAGGGGTGGGGGAAGCTGTTGATGTCTTTTATACCTGTAATATACCTATAGCTGTGTCAGTATGCTTTTGTTGAAGTAAATGTCCTTCCTGTCTCTTCTGGAGATCTGTAACCTCTTTCCAGTGACTCTTGCCTCTGATCTTTTATTTCGGTCCTCAGAATGCCCAGCAGTGAGGCATTTGCATTACCCGATGATTTTATGAACTGAGAGGGGAGCCTTAGTGTCAGGAAGGGCTGGCATCTGAGGTCTTGCCGGTGCAGATTCATCCTCAGAGCAGGTATTTTTTGCCTTCCCTCCGGATTGCTCAGTCCTTTTTATGTTTTTGGTCAGTAGTATTACATCACCACCGTAGGGAGGAGAGGAGTCATAGGATTCACCCATTTCTCCATGGACCACACAGCCAAAAAGAAAAGGATCAAGGAGAGGGCTGATTTGAGGGTCTGTGGCCTAAAACATGGGCCCTTTCTAAGCTCCTTGTCAGGCCCTGTGGCATACGTCTGATCCACACAAAGTGCCTCTCTAGGCCTGGGGTGAGCACAAGTGGGCAAACCTTGGACTCTTGTTGCCAAACCTGCACTTAGTTTCCAGTCAAGCCACCCTTGGTCTTGCCATTTCAGTCCGCTCCTTCTAGGCATGAGGTGTGACTTCTTTTGTCTTCTGTTCCTCAGCCCTGCAGAGGGAGCTTTGGCCCTGGGGACAACTCTTTCTTCAGATGGCAAACTCATTTTCTCTCCAGCAGGCCAGAGGGACAAGGTGTAATTCAACCCCTCTCTCCAT
The DNA here is from genome assembly GCF_057876585.1 of Rhinolophus sinicus. NCBI lineage: Eukaryota > Metazoa > Chordata > Mammalia > Chiroptera > Rhinolophidae > Rhinolophus > Rhinolophus sinicus. The sequence goes on from NC_142514.1 coordinate 27,328,048, forward strand.
CAGACACTGCTGCCAGGGGGAGACAATGAAGAAAGTGATCTTTGTTGTTCCCTGAATAGGACCATGAACCTGGCACCTGCTTTTGTTACTGGCTTCTTAAGTCACTGGAGACATTTTTGCTGGCTTCCTGGGTCAGCAGCTGCTTTGGTAACAGTGGCAACTGGCTATCAGGGTGTCACTTCTGCCTCAAAGAAAATGGATGTATTTCTATGAGGAGAGGTACCTTTCATGTCTCTAAGCCTCTTGTCTTCAGGGCTCGTTTAGAGAAGGAGCGCTGGACGTCAGCTGTGCCCTCCCTCCGTTTGACCACTCGTGACCCCTGTCTGCTGTTAATCTGAGGAGACAGGTTCATTCCTTTTTTTGTCCTGCTCTCTCTCATTAGCCTGAGTTCTGCGTTCCCAGCACCTGCGTAGGTCAGTGGCTGGTACATGGTGAGTATGCAACAGATGTATGTGGAATGGATGATGGGTGAATTCCTTCAACTGGCTGTCCAGGTTTAGTTTCACTGACCCTGCTGTGAGGGGCTTGTGCGGGGAGGACCTTTGTTTTTAGGAGAAAGATTGCTTCAAAGGAATTATGGACGGTATTGATTTCTAGGTGTTCTGGGGGAACTTTGAGAACTCCAAGATAGGACTTGTTTCCTCCTCATTGGGCCGAGAACTTCATCCTCAGTTATAACTCTCTGCCAACTCTTGCCCTCCTGTTTCAGGAGTAATACCCTGAACCTGACTCAGGCTTTCTTTTCACCTGGGCTGTGGCATTCCTGAGCCCACGCGAGGCAGGGCAGGGCAGGGCTTCCTTTTTAGCTGTTACCTCATCGTCGAGTCAGAAGCCCCACGGCTGACACCTCATGCACTGTGGGCAGGACTTCCGGATCTGCCTGCATCCAGTCAAGTTGCACTCAGCTCTTAGGTGTCTGTGCCTTGGTAAAGGCTGTTGGAGACAGCAGGGCTTTTTTCCCCCTTTGTCAGCAGTTGGCCAGAGAATGCCTATTCGACTGCCAGATCCTAAGCCTTTCACATTTGTCTGTCTCTGGAATTTAGGGCAGAATCTCACTTACCACCTGAGGTTACATCTCACTGTTTTCCATTGTGGCACCTACTGGAGGATAAAAGATGAACAGTCACGAAGAGCATATGGGCATGTTAGGCCACAGAGCTCTGGAATGCTCCGATTCCGGGGAAAGGGCCGTGGTCTGCAAGAATACAACTGGAGTCCTGGCCTTTGACCTCCTCTTGCTTTCCCAAGAGCCTCATGTTGGAACCGTCACTCACTCAATAATTCCAAACATCCTTGTTTTTGTTTAATTTTTATCTGATATGGTGAAACACAGAGGAAATGACAAGCCAGCATGTGTTGTCTTTTAAATGCACTTAGTTCAAGTAGCTATTTTAAAACTCAGTTGTTCCTGCCATTAGATTCCTGTTGTCTGGGCTGCTTTTCCTCCCTCAGGTGGGAGGCGTCTCTGATAGAATGAGTTTTGTGGAACATTATATTGGACACACTGAGTTCTACCCCAAATCACTGAACAGCAGCAGCCTGTGTGGCAGGTGGCTCTGAAAAACGTCAGACCTGGGGAGGGGTGCCTCTCTAATGAGGGGTCAGTCAGTGGAGTCTGACCTGACTCGGTTGGCTGCCCATGGTTTCCTGGGATGCCACGGTAAAAGGAGCCAGAGTACCCAGCTCAGGTTTGGGAAACATAGGTACTTTCCATGCTATCTCATTGGCCTGATGCATGGCTTTTAGACAGGTTGCTTACCCTCTGTTTTCTCATCTGTAAATGAATATTTACAGTTACATTCATAAAAACATTTTCAAAGGTGAGTATAATAATGCGGATGAACCACTTTGAATTCCTTACAACAAAAATACTATAGAAATTTCAGGGTTTCCCCCCTCTGATTATAATGTATAGCTTATCCCAAGCCTGTAATTATTGGGGGTGGGGGGGAGCAGCTAATGGAGTAGAATGAAATTTGCAGCAGCGACTGAAATCACTAAAGCAAACCAGAAACAAATGGGCTGAGTGCAGTAGTGGCCCGGAGTGGGCAGCAGTCCGGTGTGTCTGGGCTGTCCGTTCTCCTGGGTATCGCTGGAGAAGCTCCTGCCCCTCTGAACTGTGTTTGCAGCACTTAGGGACTGAGCCTGACAGTTTCTGTGTCTCTCCTCACCCTGCCTCGCACTGGATTGCTGTGCAGTGTCTCCTCTGTGTTTGGCTCTATTCCAGTCTGTAAACACGCCTGCTGTAAGGAGAGTGCAGAGTTGGTTGTTGATTTTGTAAAACCTGTCCCATGCCTTGTGATATTTGCCCAAGAGCTCCTGTTTTGGTGACATTCTTGGGGCGAGTGTGGCCCTTTAAAGGTTTCATTCTCAAATGTTAGATGAGCCTCTAGCTGGAAAGCGTTTGAGCCTCTTTCCCTACAGTTTAAACCAGAGGAGCAGTTCTCCCGGTGGAGCCTGGGCTGGGGTCTAGAGAGAAGGTGGCAGATGAGAGGCATGGGCTGTTGTGGCCTCTTGTCTCATTTGCACAGAGGAGGGGCTGGCTTCTCCTAGGGAGGTATTTCCGCTCACTGCAGCAAATGAGGGCACACAAAGGGCTGTAATGTAATGAGCCTTCTCTGGTGACGTCACTTTGTAAATGTGGTCAAAGTCCAGTTCTTGGGGGCTAGGAGACACGGTAGTAGAGATCTGTGGGTTTGCATACGCTCGCGTCTCAGCTGTCACTGCACCATGGTGCCTACTTCCAGCCACTGAACCAACACAGCTGGGCCGGGCATGAATGCTTACAAGTACCAGAAGTTCCTGGAGGGACTCAACAACCTTAGAGGTATTACAAGCCTTCCGGCTCCCTGCCTTTTGTCCTTGCTGATTGTGTGAACTCCGACTGTGGCATGTGTTGTGTGGGGTCTTTGCTTTCTATCCATCCCTTAGGGCTTAGAAAGCCCTCGTATTCCGAGCTGGCCACATTGTTTTTTGGTTGTGTTTAGGCAACTACATAGAAGAGAGTCTGTAAATGTGCTCGTGGGCGTGTAGGAGGGAATCCTCTCCTCTACTTGAGCTGCAGCCTGTTCCTTTGCTTGAATGGGCAATGAAGAAATGTCCCCTGCTGTCGTGAGCTCAGCAGAGCTCAGGGCACTCCCTGGGCAGTGTGGGTGGAGGGCTCTTGCCATTGGGCTCTGCAGCCTCACCCAGGTGTAGCTAGGGTTCTTGGGCCTGGTTTTCCACCTGCCTGTGTCTACAGTGAGTCAGGCCCAGCAGGAATGGTTGTGGGGGGAGGAGGAATGCAGGCTGGTAGGCTCAGAGATGCCATTGTAAAGGGCAAATCAATGACTTTAAAGGAGGTAACTTTTTATTAAAATGATATTTAAAGGGAATGGTGTTTGTTTTGCATGGTTGGAAACTTTTTATTAACCATAGATGAGAAAAATGCTCTCAGATGTGATGATGCAGGACTCTTTTTGGCTATTAAGGATGAAAATGAATGGAAACTTTTTCCTTACCCTTCTATAATGAATAGGTGTTTTTATTTCCACCTGTTTAGGAAGGTGCTCAAACCACCCTTCTTTCATTAGAGGTCAGGGTTCTGGACCCAGAGCAACCATGCAGCGTGGAGAAAGTAGAGAGAGGAAAAGGGTAAAGTGGGATTCTTCAGGGTTGAGGGGAACGGCAAGAGATCCAGACTCCCCTCCTACCAGAGCCTTTACTTTCTTGATCTGTTGCCTACAAAGGGATATGCAGCTATAAAAACGCTGCTCGGCTGGTCTCTCTCTTCTCTTCGCTTTTCTCCCCCCCCCCGTGCCAGCCATACATTTTTTTCAGAACTTCTGACAGCTGGAGCCAACCCTTTTTAGGTTCAGGGCTCTAAGTTCATCATCCATCAGACATGACTTAGCAAGAATGAGCAACGTTAACTTTTGCTTCCCTGTCAAAGGAAGTTTTGAGACGGCAGAGAGTCTGACATTCTTCCAGACTCACGAGGAAGAGATGGGAGGTGGGGAACAGAAACCAGTGGTGCTTCTCAGTGACTCTTCGAGTTCTTGGGCCTTGTTGGGGGAATGAAGAAGCTGCAAGAATGTACCCTTGTCCGATATAAGAGCCCCCTTTTCCTGCCCTATTTCCTGTCTTAGAGGGATCCTTCTATATTCCTAGGCATGATGCCCGTCTAACGTCAGGGGCCGTTTTCCTCCTGTGTTTACAAAACCCACAGAAAGATTATCAAACTCCATTGACCTGCATGTTCTGTCAGTAGAAGAAAAGGCTCAGAGTAAAAATCCCAGGCCTCTCCTTGGACGTTCAGCTCCTTGCGTAGTTTTACTCCCTCTTATCCTTAGCATCATTCTTCTGATGAAAGACCAGAGCTTTTTGAAGATGGACCGGTGGTGGATGGAAACTATAGGAGATTTCCTTATCCATATGACTGGGGAATATAACTTTCCTTTTGGTTCCCTTCGTGTCAGGGTTTAGATGAGCAGTTCACTAGGATGGCCGCAGCCTGTGTGGATCAGGGTTAGCAGTGACCTAAGTCGTCTCCTGAGGTTCTCAGGAGACCATGCCACTCATCACTCTGTCCTCCACTGCTGCCTGTGCTTCAGGAACAAAGAGCAGGTATAGCCTAGTGGCGGGGCCCTCCTTGTTTTCCTCCCATACAACATGCATGGAGGAAAGAGTCCTTTTTTACTCCCTAAATATAGGAGTTGTTTTGGTCCTCAGTTTCCTCTAACTCTCCTGACTTTCTCAGTGGGGCTAATGGAACAAATAGCTCTTGATTTTATCCTCTCGGGTATAGAGGTTTGAAGTCGCACCCTACAAAGGGTTATTTCTGCTTTTGGAAGAGGTTATATTGAAACCAGCTTGGCAGTCATTTGTTTTCTCAGCCCACCGATAAAGTTATTTTTTTTCCTCTTCCCTTTGCCTTGTCTTTACTAGGAATGAATGAATAACATTGCTAGGAGTGAATAACGGACCAGCTGTACCATCATGAGGAGTGTCCCTTAGGAGGCTGAGATCCGAGAAAAGACCACAGTAGGAGCAGCTCCCGCTCCACTTCCCACTCTAGACACTGGGGCTCTTTGCTGTGTTGTTTTGGTTCTATTCCTCCAAGATGAACTCACGCGCGGACTGCTAACAGGCATTAAACAACAGGATAGATACACTTACTTAGTGTCTGACATGTGGTCAGAATTCACCACATGTTAGTTGGGCCTCTTCTTTCTTCTGTCCCTCCCAGACTCCTTTGAATCACAGTGAGTCCTGTGCCTGCTTTGGTCCAAGATGAGCTGGATCAGGTCACCTTCTGAGTGCGGATTTGTGGCCCTCGTCACCCACCCACATGTTTGGCCCCAGGTCTTACTCGATCTCACCGTAGGACAGTTATGATGGTTTAGACGAGAGACACTAACTAGCATTAGGGCTATTAGTAATAACGATAAGCGCTCAGCAAGTGTTAGTTACGGACGGGGCACTGTTCTAAGCACTGTATACGTATTAATCCATGTAGCTCTTACAGTACTAACATAACAGAGACAGTTTACAGTAGTAAACCCAAGGCGTGGCTGGCATGGGAACGGGTGTCCTCTGTCCTGCTAAGGACATAACAGAGCCTGGGAGTATGGCAGCCAAGATGGCTGACTGTGTTGGTGTCTGATGCTGGGACCATTGGAATTAGGAGAAAATGCCCATGTCTGACCACGTGTATGTATAAAACACCTTCCTCTCTGAGGGAGAGTAGCATATGGTGCTTTGGAGTGAGGACAGTAGATCTGTTCTCTCCATACTAGTCTCCTTGAGCAGTGTTCTGTTTTCTAATCCTTCACTTGTATACATGTATAATAGTCTTTATGAAATAAAACATATACTATAGAGCAGTTTGTCTTATTCACCCAAAAAAAGCATCTGATTAACTCCCTTGTCTCCCAGAACCTGAATCCTTCCAGGTGGGAGAGTTCCTGGAAAGAGGGCTTGTAGGTTTTTGGCTTAGTCCTTATAATCATTTCTGGGGTGTTGTTACAGGTCTTAGGCAAGTATTTCCCCAACCCTGGGCTGCCAGGCCGACAATTACATACAAACTGTTGCTTTTGTCAAGCTCTCCTGTGGGTGGAGTTACCCCACTGTGTCCCCTGATTATGGTGAATGGCTGCTTCCCTTCATTCTTACCTGCATCATTGTGTATTCCAGAGAGGATGACAGAAAAGGGTAATTGGCTCCCCTCTTCATTTAGTTACTGACTTGGCTTTTCTCGACGTGGTTCAGCTTGCAGCCATTCCTCCGTTTAGTGAGTGGGTAATTGTTGAAGGGAGCCCAGCGGGAGAATAGAGACATTGTAGAAGTCTTTTGAAGTTTTCGTCCCCAGTTTCCTATGACTCTGCTGCTTTGATGCCAGCATTGCTGTGCAGTATATTCCATTGCTGCTGCTTCTGCTGGAAGGCTTTAACTTTTTATTTCTCAAGCCTGACAAGAACCGTAGCCATTGACTGATTTCTACCCAGGTGGACGTCTCCTGTAGGTATGACAGGTTTAACTGTTGGCCCAAGTCCTGCTCTTAGGCAGAGCTCAGTCCTGTGCTGTGACTGGTAATTGGGGATTAATTAGGGAGGCAGAGAGGTAGGTGAGGTAGAGCGATGAGAAAGTGGTTCTCTAGCATTTGCTAAGAAAAACTTGTGCTAGGTCTGGGAGATAATGACTGAGTTTTTAAAAAAAGAAATATACCCTAATGTACCCACGCATTTGCATCGTTTTCTTCCCTTGCATATGCTGTCCTGTTCCCTCTGCCTAGAATAACCATTATCCTTTTTTTCCTTGGTACCAAACTTCTATTCGTCCTTTAGTGCCTTGCTCAGTCTCGCTTTCCCCCATAGTTTTGTTGTTGTTGCCTTCCCAGGTAGAATTATTATTGTTTTTTTTACTCATCTGTGTTGTCGTAGCACTTTAAACATTTATTTTAGAGCATATCACATTGTTATAATTTAAAAAAAAATTTTATTGGGGAATACTGGGGAACAGTGTGTTTCTCCAGGGCCCATCAGCTCCAAGTCATTGTCCTTCAATCTAGTCGTGGAGGGCGCAGCTCAGCTCCAAGTCCAGTTGCCGTTTTCAATCTTAGTTGCAAGGGGCACAGCCCACCATCCCATGTGGCAATTGAACCGGCAGCCTTGTTGTTGAGAGCTCGCGCTCTAACCAGCTGAGCCATCCGGCCTCTCTCCTGGTGTTTTTTCTCTTTAGTGCCAGATTAGACTCCCATAAGAAACTCCACAGTCATTTTATAGTTGTACCTAATTTTTGGTCAGAAAATGATATTACCCAAGACTGGCCATTTTGAAACATTAAATCCAATTTCAAAGCCTGGAAATGTACCATGTACAGGTACTCTTGAAAACATTGGCAGAATAGTACTACCAGTCTGTAAACAGTTGCAAATGAGGGGTTCCAGGTGTATTTTGGGCAGTGGCAACATTATTAAGTGAACAATGTGACTAATGAGAAGGCACACACTCAATTTTGGTTCCATTAGTTCTCATGTGTTTGTCAAATCATCTCTCATTATCTTATAGCTTTACTCTGGACATGCACTTAATCGGTCAGCCTAGAAGCCTGTCCCTACTGCTGTGTCTGGGCAAGAAGGACCAGCCCTCACACCTGACATGTAACCTGCAGAGGAGGGCCTTTTTTGGGAGGTGGGGTGGGGTTCTTTTTCCCTCTTTAATGTGGCTATTAAAGAACCCTAGGAAAAAAAGCTTACATTTTTTTTTTGCCCCCTGCCATTAAATAGATGCACTATTCCGTCCTTATAGAAAACATGGAAAAACAAAAAGCAAAAACCCACCAAAAACCTACAACCCACAGATTACTATGTTAATATTTTCTTGTATTTCCATCTGCTCTTTTTCTATCCATATATATATAAAATGTTGTGTTATATGTTTGTTATTGTAATATGGTTCTGTCTTGTTCTTTATTATTTTTGTGAGCATTTTTTATGCCTTTATTTGCCTACAAGAATTATTTAACAGCTGATCCTCAAGTGGATGGATCATCTATTTAACATTCCCCAATTGTGGGGCTTGTACATTTCTAATTTTTCACTGCTCTAATATGATAATGAACATCCTTGTAAATCAATTTTCCTGTGCATCTCTGATTATCTTTTTAGGATAGATTTCGAGAAATGGAATTACGGGTCTTAACACAATATTCAAAGCTCTGGATGTGTGTTTTTAACTTTATTTCACTTTTGAAATCTACTGAGGGGACCTGTAACACTATGAATACCCCCCTGGCAGCTCTTGGCCCCTTGCTCTCTAGGGACAGCCCTGTCTTCAGGCTTGGTGGCCAGCTGGTTCAGATGTTTTATTACCCAGTTAATTTCATCATGGGCTAGGTGCCAAGTGTCTCTTTCACTTAGTCAGCAGCTCCCACATGTCATCATCACATCACTGCACTGTTCTACTCTGAAGCGTCTCCCAGAGCTCCACGCATTTAAATGGCTTCACTGATCCGCCCAACCCTAGTACCTTTTCCTCTTGTAGCAGGAGAGACCCATCAATGTTGATCAGGAAACTGCAATACCACGAGTGATCTAATCAATGCTATTTAGAAACTCCCCGCATTGGGACCCCAGATTGGTGTGAAGTTGAGATTCTCTTTTTCTTTTCTTGCTGTTACTGAGTTAGCCCCTAGCGAGTAAATTGGGCCAGCTTAACCTGATATAATAGGTTGACAAACTCTTCTGTGTCATCCCCCTTGCCGTGGGTAGGTGTCTGCCTCTGGAAGAAGTGGAGATGGAGCTGTGTGTTTAAATCAACGTATTGTAGTCAAGTGCAAATCAGCTTCTGTTACTGGAACTGACAGCCTCAGGGTTGAAATATAGACTTGATGAGAGCTCGGACTTGTTTGTGACTTGGAGTTGCCATCCTGGAGCGGACAGTGGGGAGTTTTCTAGCTGATGAGAGACTGTGGGTGTTTAGAGATTAGCTTGAGGCCTGAATGTAGGAGGCACCTCTGTGGGATTTGTGTGCAGGGTTTCAAGAAAAATGTCTCGACAGCAGCAAGGATAGTGGAAAGTGGCTTGAGTCACCGACAGGATTGCGTCCTTCACAGTGGGAACTGTCTGCTCCTCCTCTTCCCAGAGCCCTTAAGCAAACCTGTCACAATGGGGCAATTCTCTTCATTGGGAATCTGGGAGTCTGCCTGCTTCAGGGCTGAGACCTGGCAACACCTTTTACAGCACTAAGCACCTACAGACCCCGAGTAAATCCTGTACTTGTTTGCATGCTTGACAGTTTTGTACCGTTAAAGTTTATTCTCCTCTTAATTGTATATATTTTAGGCTTACTGCATGTCACTGGCTGGAGAGGGGCAGCAGCATAAGTGCACGTTGGGCTTGGCCTCTGTTGGCAAGACGGGGTTCCGCTTAGTACACTGGACTCTCAAATGTGTGGCCGTAGTTCTGTGTTTTGTTCATTGGAGATGAGTGTTACACTGTCCTTTATCAAAGAGTGAGCCTGTATCTCTAACAGAGTGTAAACGACCACTCTTCCCCCATCCTTGGTCTAGCGTGTTTTTTGAAATACATTAGTGCTGAGAGGTTAAGGCTCTCGCCTGCATTACTCTGCCACAGTTTCTTTTGGGTACTCTTCCGGAGAAACCCCAGGCTAGTAATCCTAATGGCATATGTCACTCATTACAGTAACTGTGAAGATAGTCCCTCTGAATAAATACCACTTGCTAACCAGCACCTTTTACTCCTTGTGGAGATTCAGGAGCCTCTTAGACTTTCTGGTTTGATGTATCTTGAAATCCTTTTATTTGGAAGATGACTTTTTACAATTTGCTATCCACTAACTACCTTGCTCCCTGATAATGGTCCATGCTTCTTGTATCTTTCACTGGAAGTTCCCATATCTTTCTCCTTCCTTTCTTGCATTGAGAACCTTCTGTATGCCAGGCCCTGCACAAGACATTGGGGATACAAAGATTAATGACAGCCCCTGTCCTTGAAGGATTGTCAGTCCTATATTCAGCCTAGGGGGGAGACAGGTATATATGTGTAATATATGTAACATATAATATATATATATATATACATATATACATATATATGTACATATATACATATATATATATTTATGGCAGATGTCATTGTAGAAATATGAACAAAGAGCTATGAGAACAGAGGTGGAGTGATTACTGATGGGTGACTGGGGAGTACTTTAAAGTGGACTTGGTGTTTGAGCTGAATCTTAACTGGAGTTTGCCAGTTAAGGGAGAAAAGGTATTCTGGGAAGACAAGAGGTGGTGCAAAGGAATGGACTCATGCAAGTCTCTGTTTCCTCTGGGGAAGAATGAGAAGTGTTATGAACGGGAAGCTGGGGAGAATGGGTAATTTAGGCTGAGAGATGTGGCCAGGATGGAAAGTTGAGTCTTTGTTATAAAGGGCTAAGGAATCGTATAGGCATTTGAGGACACGAGATGTTTTTAAGGCAGAGGAATGACATAAACACTCAGGTTTTCTTTCTGGTGGGGAGAAGTGTAACTCTGGCTGCAGTGTAAAAGGTCACTTAACAGGGAAGTGGGGCTGCAGGGAAACCAGTAAGTGTGTACCTGATTTCAGTTTCTCTAGGATGAGAGAAGAAGTAAAGAGAGCAGGCATATGAAATCTTTCTAAAAAGAAGTTTGGTTTCAGAAACAAACAGTTTATGTTGAACTGGCGTGGAGATCCAGTTTCCCCACAGCTCACGTTGAACCCAACTTTGTGTTGTGCAATGCTTTGTGTGGGGCGGGCATTTCCCGAGACTGGTCAGATGATTCACTCCAGCATGAGGACCGCAGCCCCAGGTGCCTGTCAGTGATAAGAGGGAGACAAGAGCCCAATTAGCTCAGATTAGGGCTTCTGTTTCTTTGAAATTCTCTGGACTGCAGGACCTGGCCCAGGGCTCCATCTTTACATGATTCTTAGAGATAGATTTGGACTGTTGACTTCATTTTGTGTTGGAGTGTTGGCATTTGGCACTGTTGCTCACATCCCTGCCAGTTTAAAATACTCTTTTCGTTTAGCTTCAGTGAGGGAATTTCTTGGTTTTCCTTTACCCATCTGACTGCTGTTTGTCTGCCTTTGCTGGGTCTTTTCCTTCTTCTGACTCCTGAGCGGCAAGGCCATGTGGTGAAGTGGGAAGAATTGGAGCTTTGGATCCAGGCTGGGTTGGGTTAAAATCCAAGTGTCTACATGACTTGGGGCAAGTGACTCACTTTCTCTGAGCTTCAGTTTTCTCATCTGTAAAATGGGGATAAGAATATCTCCCACATAAAATTGTGGGGATGAAGTGGAAGGGCACAGGTAAAGCTCCTCCCACAGTGTCAGCACTTCAACCCACGAGATAAACAGCTGGCATTATGACTATGCTGCTCCTGACCTTTTCTTTCTCTAGCCAGTTCTCTGGCTTCAGCTTTTCTTTTAAATTGCAGGTTCCCGCATCTGTCTTCTACTACTTAAAATCTCTCACATTTTTTAGCTTTTTTTTTTTTAAATTGTGGTAAAAAACATATAACAAGAAATCCACCCCCTATATGAATTTTTACATGTATAGTACAGTATTGTTACTATATGCATGTTTCTTGTCAGCAGATCTCTAGAACTTTCTCATCTTGCATGACTGAAACTCTATACTGTTCAACAGCAACTTCCCATTTTTCCCTCTCTCTGGCCCATGGCAACCACCATTCTATTTTCGGCTTCTATGAGTTGAACTGCTTTAAATACCTTATATAAATGGAATCATGCAGTATTTGTCCTGTGATTGGCTTATTCCACTTAGCATAATGTCCTCAAAATTCATCCACGTTGTAGCATGACAGGATTTCCTTTTTTTATGTATTTATTTATTTTTTAAATAAATTTTATTGGGGAATAGTGTGTTTCTCCAGGGCCCATTAGCTCCAAGTCGTTGTCCTTTAATCTAGTTGTGGAGGGCGCAGCTCAGCTCCAAGTCCAGTCACCATTTTCAATCTTCAGTTGCGGGGGGTGCAGCCCACCATCCCACACGGAAATTGAACCAGCAACTTTGTTGAGAGTTTGCGCTCTGACCAACTGAGCCATCCGGCCGCCCCTCCAGAAGCTCAGCGGCAGCTCGTTGTCTTTAATCTAGTTGTGGAGGGCGCAGCTCACTGGCCCATGTGGGAATCGAACCAGCAACCCTGTTGTTTAAAGCTCAAGCTCTAACCAACTGAGCCATCCAGCCACCCCAGGATTTCTTTCTTTTATAAGGCTGAATAATACCATTGTAGATACAAAAATCTTTCAATTGTTAGTCTCTTTTTTTCAGTTGCCTACAGGACATCTATCCTTGGATATCTCTGCAAACTCAGTATTTTCAAAACCAAGTTTTAGACTTGGCTTTCCTCCCCTCTCTCCCATTTTTGACAGTTGTGCTCACATTCTTCCAGTCTCCGAGATCAGAAACCCTGGAGACATCTTTGACTCTTCTCTCTTCATCAACCCCCATTTTTCAATCTGTCATTGAGTTCTTTTATTTCTTCAGAATTTCTCTTAAATTTTCCCTTTCCTTCCCACTCCCTTTGCCATGACTCTAGTCCAGTCACTCACCACCGCACGCCTGAATTACTGCAAGTGCCTCCTGTTTTGTTGGCTATGTCCTGTCCCTTCCAGTTAACACTGCCAGCTACGTCTTAGTCTTTTCTATTACCCAAAGTAAGGAAGACCTCTTATGCTGTGACCGCCCCGCTCTCCCCCAGTTATCCAGGCTGATGTTACATAATTTCCTAGACCCATTCTACTTTCCTAGAACACACCTTTAGCGCCAGACAGATCCATCTCCTCATTGTGCCTTGAAGTGCTTCATTCATTCTCTCCTGGCCTTTCCTTGTGCAGCTCTCTTTACCTGGAATGCCCTTGTTCTTTATACTTCGCTGAAATCTCTCCATTTCTTCAACCTCACTTCAGGTCTCTCTTCTCCATGAAGACTTTGATGCACATTGTCCGCGTTGATGTATCACGTTCCCACACTCTCATTTTGTCTCCCTATTAAAATTGTAAGCTTTTCAGGGGACTCTTTTATGGACATTACGTTTCTATCTCTCACGGCACCTAGCTCATACCTAGCCAAGTTGAAGCGCCCATTCCCGAGCACTTATAAGGGTGTGGTAACCAAAGTGAATTGTTCTTTCATTTGACAAATATGTATGAGCACCCACCATGCGTGCTGTGCTAGGCGCTGGGATCCACCAGGAAACCACGCAGTGAGGAGACTGGTTGTACTGTGTACTCAGGCAGACAAATACTTACTGGTCGACTGAATTTGAAGAAACCAGGTCCGACTCTAAGTGAGGACAAATGACAAGACGGAGACTTTAGAAAGTAAGGCATAAATGAAGCAATTATGATAGGGAAAAGGCATTTAATGGTTTCCTTCGGCAAATCACTTATTGAGTATCCACTGATACACATTTATTCCAGGTATTAGGATATGTCAGCCAACAGGCCAAGTCTCTTCCATGGTAGAGCTTATATTCTAACATTTAGAGGCATTTTAAAAATGACAAGTACTTAATATTGGGTGAAGCCCATCTGTAGGAGGTCAGCAGTGAAAGAGTTAATATGCTTGTAGGGCTCTAGGCTTTGTTGAAACAGATGGTTTCTGTGCCCTGGGGAGGTTTTTTTTAAGGGGGATTAGAGAGGGACTGGGCTAAGGAGGCCTGAGACCCTGTCCTTCACCCCATGGTGCCTAGTGAGCTAGTAACTGTCCCCCATTTGGTGGGCACTTATTTGTAGGCTTGTGATTGTGACGTTAGGGCTGTCTGTATGCTTCTGGAATTTTTATTTTCCTTTCCTGATTTTTTTTTTTTTTTGGGTCCAACATCAATGAAGTCCCGTTTTAATTTAACAGATGTTGGGATTTGTATGTGTTCCTTTCTGGCCCATGTTTGCTTTACATAATTGTAATCCTGGTCTATATGTATTTTTTTCCAATCCTTTTTTTTCTATTGTGGTAAAATGCACATAACATAAAATGTACCATTGTAACCATTTTAAAGTGTACAATTCCTTGACATTAAATACATTTACAATGTTGTGCAATCGTCAGGACTATCTAGTTTCAGAGTTTTTTCATGACTCCAAATGGAAACCCTGTACCCGTTAAGCAGTCACTCCCTCCCCCACAACCACTCATCTGCTTTCGGATTTGCCTGTTGTGGGACTTCATATAATTGGAATAATATAATATGTGGCCTTTTGTGTCTGGCTTCTTTTTCTTAGCATATACAAATGTGATTGCATGCCTTTTTTATGTAATGTTATCAGGAGTTTCTTAGTATTTCCTTATAGTCATTACAGGTTTTGGAGTTATAATGTTGATAATGGCGTCACTTAGCCATCCTCTTGTTGATGAATATTTGGGTTGTTTCCAAGTTGTTGCTGTTAAAAACTGCTGCAAGTGGCCGTCTCCCTGACTGTGCGCTGCCATCTTGCAGCACCAGCTGCAGAAGAACATCGACCCTGACTGGGGTGGTGTGGCCTGTTCTCCCACTCCACGCTGCGGGAGAACAGTAGAGGAATGAATTTTGTATAGAAGGGAGCATTATGCTTTGCAACAGAAGAGCTTGATCGCCAGGGAATGGCAGGGAAAAGAAAGGTTTTTCTTTCTACCATCTAGAATTCTTCTCTGACACTCCCTCCGCCCTCTTGGGTGGAGGAAGGAACTGATTATAGCAGTTTAAGATTAAATGTTTTATTCATTTATTCGTTCAGCAAATATGTGAGAGCCTACTATATGCCAGGCGTTTGAAACTTGCCAGCAATTGAGCCTGGCGGAGCAGTGCTTTTTACTTTTACTCGGTTGGCTTTTGATACTTCCTGAGAACAAGCAGGACCTACTTCCAGGGTAATCAGAGATGATTCAGAATCCTGAGACACGGCGGGGCCTCATTACCTCATGGCTTAACACCTCAGGGGTTGGGACCATTATAGATAGTAATCACCTTAATTTGGGCTGCTCACTCGGAGGGATTTCAAAGCCGTACTGAGACTCCTCACACCTGGCAACTCTTATTCCCTAATGTGACAGAGACCTGGCTGCTAGGAGATGTCCTCCTCGTGGTTTTGTTCCTAATGTCCTGGGCAAGGCAGCAAGGGGAGGGTGCTGTTGGCTGGGTGTAGAGGCTTGTTAGAGTCATGCTGCTGTGTTCATCCAAGGATGGGGTGTCACAGATTCTGAGTTTAGCCCAGACATATCTGAGATGAGTGCTGCTTGGGCCTGCTTCTTTTGGCAGACTGTCCCCGATCCTTCCCCCCCCCCCCCCACTTACCTTTTAATATAAAATAGTCTTAATTTCTCTCTACCCTGTTGGGAAAATGTCGACCACTTAGGACCATTCAGTGCCACATCCTGCCCCTGAAACCCAGTGTTGAGTGGAGAAAGCACTTGAAACAATTGCCACCATATCTTAACAGTTTACTTAGGCAAGTGCTAAAACTCTGAATTGTTGATTTGGGGTGAGAAGCACAGAGGGTAGTGAGAATGCCCTGGAGCTAGGTCTTCTGCTCTTTTCCACCTACCTTGTTGCTTTTCTTTCACTGTCAGAATTTAATCTGTTATGTGTCTGTATCTTCAGATGTTTTTTTCCTAGTGTGCTTATAAGACTGTTGAACACTCAGGGAGGGGTAAGGGAGAAAGGGGTTAGACCCCACGAACAGGAATTCTGCTTTCTCTTTCTAGGTCCCAGAGTTACTGAGGGGCTGCTGTGTTTGTGTTTCAGTGGGCTGGTTTACTGAGTGGGCCACAAAAGCCTAAAGCACAAGCTATTCCCCTAAGCCTAACATTTTCATATTTTTTTCTCTGCCAAAGAACCTTTGGTTAGGGTTAAGAAAAGCTAGTCTGTCTGTGGAAATACCAAGGCCTTTTGTTTGCCAGAAGAAAAGGGCTTTTGATTAAGGCCTTCTTCTCATTTTTTTCTTTTCCTTAAGCTGCTGTGGGAAGACTTCAGAGCCTCTGAAGGTACTGTGCTTGAGGGGTTTGGGGGAAGGAAAGATAGCAAACTAAGACTAGGAGAGACTCTCATGCTTTACCACCCATTTATGCAGATGAAAAAATAAACAACAAAATCTGTCCAAGTTTTTGGTAACTGTTTTCACTAGCCTTTCTTTTTTTCTGTGTTTTATGAAATCTTCCCAAAACAGTAGTTCCCAAAGGCCCTGCGGGGCTGATCTGACCTTGAACCCCCACTCTACCACTTAGTGTGACTTTGGGCAAGTTACTTAACCTTTCTCTTTAGGCCAGAGTTTCTCAGCTAGAAAGTGAGGATTATAATAGTACCATTTCATAGTTGTAATAAGAATTGAATGAGTTAATAATATGTAGACAATACTTAGACCATAGTAAGTGCTCAGTAAATACCAACTACAATTTCAGTAAAATATTACTGCTGTTATCTATGGCAAATGTTGAGTGTAGTTTTATTTGCCTAGTTATTCCAAATGTGGCTTTCTAGGGCTAGCAGAGTCAAGCCTTTGTCTTTTTAGAATAAAAAGGAGGCAAATGTTCACATCAGGCATGATCTTCTCAGTCAGGGCAAAGGACCAGATTTATTCTCTAATGTGGACACAGCTTAGAGGCTCATTGTCTCCTTAGCTGAATGTCAGCAAGGGAATCTATTTCATTAGAAGGAACTTATTACTCTTTGGCAAAGCAGTTCCTATTTGTGGGGTGGGAGTGGGTCATGACTACAGGAAGTCACCCACTTTCTCAGTCTTTGTCTGAACGCAGTGAGGTTTCTTGTTCCCCAGGAGAGCCTGAATCAAGCTGTAGAGGAGCGGCCTCTGGCCCTCCACATACATACACAGTAGTGAGCAGAGCAGGGGGCATCTCAGTAGGGAAAGGGGGGGTCCTCAGGGCTGGGCCATTCCCAGTGACCCCAGTAGCAGCCTGGGCGTGTCACTGATAGAGGCTCTGAGCAAGTGTCCGGCCAGAAGGAAGACACCCGCTGCATGACCTGCCCCAAGGCTCTGGGCTCTTTTACAAGCTACCACCTCCTTTCCTTAGTTGCAGGGGGTGGCAAAGGAAGTGACACCGAAATTTAAGCTTTTTGTCTCTTCCTTGCCCTTTTCTGTATTGCCTTTAGCTTTTAGAAAGGATTTCCATGCCTGCCTTTTTGCCCTCCCCGTCTCCACAAGGTGAAGTCTCTTTGGACCTCTTGCAGGATGTTCCGTTCCAAAGTCAGCACATACAGGGAAAATCCCAAGGAATCAACATTGTCCTTGAAAAAATATCTTAAGTGACCCATCAGTGAAGTATATAAACATGGTTTTGTGTATCGCTGGCCTATAATTAGAAATCATTTTATATGAAAAAAGTAAGTATTCTCAAATAGTAGATTAAATTCAGAATCCAAGGTGCTCACAACGTGAGGGGTGCACGGGAACTGAGACTTGCCGAGGCCTCGATTCAAGTCCTCTCGTCTCACGTTCACCCCAGTACGTACCCTCCCCTTGGGGTAAAACCTCATCTAGTGCCGCTCTGGGCAAACCTCTGCATGCGTTTAAATGATTTCTCTCTTACGGTCAAGTTTGTATAGTTAAATGCAAGTGTATTGTGATTCTCCTATGTATGTTTTTTTGCTTTCTGTTTTTCTCATTTCTTCGTCCACTTTGTAAATCCTTATTCTAAATCTGTTTTATAACTCTCAGCAATTCTTCTCTTGTCCAGAATGCTTATTTGTGTGTTTGCCTGTTGCGTTTCTTAATTGTTTTCGGTGTTCAGGACTCTTGAAAAGGTGGTTGGGAGAGTGAGTGGGAGGGGAAGACCTCGAATAATCTTCTTTGTTTAAATTCTGAAGTCATAGCTTTCACTTTCCTCACCTCAGGTCCTCTTCTAACTTTTGATTTTTATCCTTTATATAATGGCCCTTTGTTTCCTTCATTTTCTCCCCCCTTTAGGTCATTTTTCCATAGAAAATTTCTGCTTCTGCTAGGCCAGTTAGAAATTAATTTTTGTTAGATCTGTTAAGCATCACTGGTTTAACCGTAGATGTTTAGTTGGTTCTTGGATCAAGTCCAAATTTGTGGGATTATAAGGAGATGACACTGAGCAGTGGGGGCTGTTAGCCCACCCAGAGAGGTCAGAGGACACTTTCCCCAAGTCACACAGCTGGTCAGCTGCTCGTTGACGTGCTGACACCACGACCCAGGTCCGTGACTGGGTCGTCTTTCCTCTGAATGGCATTGTTTGCCTTTGAAGCCTTGAGTAGGAGCAGTCCTTTGTAAGACCTTTTAACTGTGTTTTTCCCCTGCTGCCTTTGGGGAATTGTGGCTTCTTTTGTTTAATTTGATTTCAGTTTCTTAAGAAAAATGTAGACAATATGAACTTGAAAAGGGTTAAAATTAGTTCTGTTTCAAAGATGTGTTTGAGACTTGTATGGTATCTCTTGGGATAGTCCAGAAACCAGAGCTGTGCTACGACTTGTAGGACCAGGAATCACTGTCCTTGGCCTAGAGGTTTGAGATAAGGGACATGGGTGACCAGAGTTCTAGGAGGGCAACGGTTTGTGTAGGAAATCAGCTGGAACACAGAAGGGTAGTTAAGGTCAACAAACATTTGTAGAATTCCACTCTTGCGAGGCCCAGGCCCAGGTGCTGGGAACACGGACCTGGTCCCTGCTCTCAAGGGGCTTGCAGGCCCCTGGGTTACCGTTAGAAAAGAAGGTGTATGTGTACTTGCAGAGAGACTCAGAGGTGGTTATTTCTCTTGTCCTGATTTGGTCACAGACCTGGAGGAGATGCAGGTGCTGTTCATTGGGACCTTGGAAAAATCCCCAAATACAAGGCACTGAATGCTAGTTTGGTCCTCACATAGGGCGAGGTGGAGTTTCCCAGGGTGTTCAGGACCCATTGTGTTGATTCAGTGAAAAGGGCAGCTGGGAAAAAAATGGGGTTCTTTAACTTTTCCTCCCTTTTCTTCCCCGTGTTCTTCCTTCTAGGAGGTACTGGTAAGCATTATCCTAGGTAATTTCTCTCCCTTGCTCTCAACTATTTCTTTTGAGCAGAGGGGGCTATCAGAAAAAAACAACTATAATAAGAAAGATGATTTGAGAAAGGATAGCCTTTGCTGCATGTAAATCAAACAATTCCTCAGGCTTGGGGGAAGTGTATGCAGTGTTTTCTTTCAAACTTGGAGGCAGTAGGAGCTCCTGGCTGGGAAGGGCATATAGTTCTGTTCTTGGCTACCCTGCCCCAACCTGTCCCTGAAGTGTTGTCTGGTTCCTTCAGCTTTTGTTGGTTTAAAACATCACATTATAACAAAGGTCAAAACTGTTGTCCTTGCTATCTCAGTCCCAAGGAAGGAAAATGGGTTATTTTCAGCCTCATATATTTTTTCTTTGCCGCGGAAAAAAAACACACAGAACAATTAACACACACAGAACAATTAACCACTAAAACCCTCCAGTGAAACAAAAACTTCAACAACCATGATTCACTTTTGGAGTCTCAGGTGTGGAGTCTCAGGACACCCTAACAGGGCTTCGTATGTAAGTTTTCCAGATTGATGACTAATGCACAAATAGCTACAGCAGGCCTGTCATTTTGCTGTAAAGAAGGGAACGTCAGAGAGGGGTCTAGGAGTCTTGCCATGTGTCTTTCATAACATTTTTATTGCCAATGGAGAGGGGGTTGTTGGTGGTGGTAGGGGTGTCTGGGTGCGTAGAGGAAGGGAAGTCTGCGAGCCGCACGCCCAGCTTCTAACTGGCATCGGTCGTGTAACCTTTCGGAGTCAGCTCCACGAGGTGACTGTGGAAACATCTCAGTTCTGCTCTACGCGCTGTTTACTCTGCTGTCTCGAGCAGCAGCTGTAGTGAATGGGAGAGCCACTGCCTTCTGGGCTGTTCCCAGTGCCCTTCAAGTCTTAAGAATCATTTGGGTGAGAATAATACTGAAATCCTGTAGCTATTTAGCTCAAAAGAAAAGCTGCACTGCCATGGTGATAAAGCTCCCAATTGAATAAGGAAAATGGCAATTTCCAAGAATCTGGGTGGTAGTTCTTTTAATCAAGTTGAGAAATGGGAATCACTGAGTAGGGGATTTCCGCAGTCTCTAGGCTGTCGGGAAACCGTTCTTCCCCACTGCCTTCTGTTTACAGATTCCAGGAGAAGAACACAAGGCCTCCTGGTTGTGTCCCTGTCCCCAGTGAGACAGACAGTGCACAGAGGCCTGCCAGTGGGCTGCTTGAGGGTTACACTGTAGCTTTTCCTTTTAAATCTTAGTATCTCACAGATGCTATACATGTATTAACATCCTTCCTGAAATCTGAAAATACAAGTAATACAGAAATACACAGTATTTTATAAGCCTTTGCTCTCGGGGAGACCGACTTGGGATTTCCTTCATCGTTTTGTCCTGGCAGACTCCTTGAGAATGGCTAGTAAGAGCATTTCTCTCTTTTTCCCTCTCTCTGGTTCGCCCCAGTGGGGCAAATAGTTGCTGGATTCAACAACATTCTTTCCCAAACAATTCTTAAGTCATGGAGGGTCACTGAGATTCATTTTTAAATTCATAGCCTCAGGTTGAGGCAAAGCAGTTGTCCTGATTGAATTCCCATGTGGAGGCTTCCAGCTGCCCAGACACCCCCACCATGTCTTTACTAGGCACATTCCAACAGTCTGAAAGCCTTGACCCTCAGGAGTGAAATTCTGCTCTGGCGTCTCCCTCATGGAACCACTTCATGAACCATAGCGCTGGCATGAATTAGGTGTCAGATTGGGAAGCTGAAGGAACAGGTGGCCCGGGAGCTTAATATAAAACTTCCTGCTTGGTAAAGTGGTTCTGGAGCCTTACACTTATTGAAAGTTTCCTTCTGCTTTTGTCAACTTTAGCCATCTCTTGATGGTCTCTTTAGTTTCCTTCCATGGTTTTCTAGGAGTGTGCTGGAATGCTGGAATATAAGGAGTTAAACCACAGTGAACTTCTGGAGAATGATTAAACAGTGATTCAATGATATTTTAACTTCTGTTTTCAGGGGAGAAATGGAAATCACCAGGAAAAAAAGGCTGTGGTTTTGACCAGAGTCATCTTATCTTTGTTGGCCAGGGCTGCCTGCTTTTATTCAGGTTCATTTTTTAGCTGCAAGGTGAACCCCCCCAACACACTTCTTTACTGATGTCCACCTTTGTCTTGAATCATATTTCTCTCCCTCCCTGTCTCACCTTTTTTCTCCCTCTCTCCCTGCCTCCACCTCTGCCTGTTTTCCCTGCCTCCCCATGTTGTGTTCATTGGTCTTGGAAAATCAGTTCCACTCAGAACAGAATTGGAGTAGGACTTAGCTACCCTTCTGTGTCTTTCGTTCCTTGAAGGTCTTGGTATGAGGCGTAGATAGGTGATTTGGGATATTTGGAAAGCCACTGGACTAGTGGGAAAAGCACCAGGTAAGGAATTGAAGATGCCTGGGTTCGAATCCCAGCTCTGCTACTTATTAGCTGTGTGATCTTGGACAAGTTGCTCAATTTCTGTAAATCTCAGTTTCCTCTTCTATAAAATGGGGGTGACAATTCCTACCTAAAAAAGTAGGAATGGGGATTAGAGTTATGTGTGTAAAGATCATTGCCTGGTGCACAGAGTAGGCATTTAATTATGTTTGAAGTGGTAGCTTTGATGTGAGATGGGAGAGGTCGAGTTGATGGCAGGCTTCAGAGGGCCTTTGCTTAGCCTTCTGCCTCCTTAACTACATAATGTTAATAGTATGGTTGATATAGTATAAAGTTATCCTAGTCTTTGCCTTTATTCCAGTCTCGTAAGTGTGGACGCAACCGAGGAGAGCAGAGTGGTCCTTCAGCACCTCCGTGGTCTCCATCACCTCCGCCCCCAGCCAGGCTAGACAGACAGCTTTCAGTGAAGTGTTTGTTAGATAAATGCAACAGCAAGACTTACTATATTTGCTTCTCCTCTTCCAACCAGATTGTTACAAACAAGTCCATTTGATATAAAATTTCTGGTTCCCTACTCTAGTATGATGATGCAAAGATTTCTTTCTTTCAGGAATGATTTGTGGCGAATTTGTAAAAGAAGATGTAAGATAATTTATGAACACTTTTATTTTGTCATACTTGAGGCCTTTGTGGTGGAGAAATGGGTCGTCGTTATCCCATCCTTTTTCCTTTACTGAAGTGGAATAAGCGGAGACCAGTGGGGCCCAACAGCAGCCGCTGCTGTTCCTCTCAGCCCTAGTTACGCTTGATTAAGTTCTTAGAGTGCTGAGTTGTTTTGGAAACCTGTTAAACATAATGTGTTGCTTTGCAATAGGAAAGACACTTTGTGGGTTTGTAATCAGTATCTTTTAGTATATTACTTCTTTTTGGGAGGGGTCCTCAAAATGTAGTGTTTCCAGTGTACTAAGTATTTGACAGAGCATAAGGAAATTTGAGTATTTTTGTTTCAAAGTATCAGAAAACAATGACTCGGATTGCTTTTTATATGTTCACGAATTGAGAGACTTACTGTCATTAAGATGGCAAAACTCCCCAAACTGATCTACAGATTCAGTGCAATCTCTGTCAAATCCCTGCTGGTGTTTTTTGCAGAAATTGAGAAGCTGATCCTAAAATTCGTATAGAAATGCAAGCAACCCATAATAGTCAAAATAATCTTGAAAAAGAATAACAAAATTATAGGACTCACAATTATCAATTTGAAAGCTTTCTACAAAGCGACAGTAATCAAGAGTGCGGCAATGGCATAAGAATAGACATGCAGATAAATTCAATAGATTGAGACTCTAAAGTTAACCCTCTGTATTTATGGTCAAGTCATGTTTGACAAAGGTGCCAAGACAATTTAATGTGGAAAGAATTGTCTTTTCAACAAATTATCCTGGGACAATTGGCTATCCATATGCAAGAGAATGAAGTTAGATCCCACCCTCAAATGTCTACGCATCTACAAAAGTTAACTCAAAATGGCTCATAGGCCTATGTGTAAAAGCTAAAACTATATACCTATTAAAATAAAATTCAGGAATAAATCTTTGTGACCTTGGATTAAGCAGTTGTTTCTTGAATATGACACCAAAAGCACAAGTGAAAAAAAAATAGATAAACTAGACTTGATCAAAATTAAAAACTCTTGTGCTTCATAGGACACTATTTAAAAAGTAAAAAGGTGGGGTGGCCGGTTAGCTCAGTTGGTTAGAGCGTGGTGCTCTTAACAATAGGGTTGCCGGTTCGATCCCCACATGGGCCACTGTGAGCTGTGCCCTCCATAACTAGATTGAAACAACTACTTGACTTGGAGCTCATGGGTCCTGGAAAAACACACTTAAAA
The DNA here is from genome assembly GCF_057876585.1 of Rhinolophus sinicus. NCBI lineage: Eukaryota > Metazoa > Chordata > Mammalia > Chiroptera > Rhinolophidae > Rhinolophus > Rhinolophus sinicus. The sequence continues at coordinate 27,351,359 of NC_142514.1, forward strand.
TAAGTAAAAGTTAAAAAAAAAAAAGTGAAAAGACCTCACAGAATGGAAGAATAGGCAAAAACTTTGGACATTTCTCCAAAGACGATACAGAAATGGCCAATAAGCACATGAAAAGATGCTCAACATCATTAGTCATTAGGAAAATGCAAATCAAAACCATCATGAGGGGGCGGCCGGTTAACTCAGTTGGCTAGAGCGCGATGCTGATAACACCAAGGTTGTAGGTTCGATCCCTGCATGGGCCACTGTGAGCTGCGCCCTGCTTTAAAAAAAGGAAAAAAAACAACACAAGATACCGCTTCATACCCACTAGAATGCCTACTATCGTCCAAAAGACACATGGAGGATGTGGAGAAATTGGAACCCTCATGCATTTGCCGGTCAGAATGTAAAATAGTGCAACTGCTTTGGATAACAATTTGGTGGTTCCTCCAAAAGTTAGAGTTGCCACATGACCACTAAGTTACAATTCCACTAAGTAGATATCCAATAGAAATGAAAATGTGTATCCCCACGCAAAACCTGCACGCACATGTTCATAGCGGCGTTATTTATAATAGCTCTAAAGTAGAAACAACCTGAATATCCATCAGCTGATGAATGGATAAACAATATGTGGCATAGCCATACAACAGAGTATTACTCAGTGATAAAAAGGAACGAAGTACTAATTTATGCTAACATGGATCAAACGTGAAAATACCATGCTAACTGAAAGAAGCCAGGCACAGAAGACCACATACTGTATAATTTCATTATAAAGTCTAGGCAAATCCACAGAGACAATGAGTAGACTAGTGGTTGCTGGGGGCTGGAGGAGGGTGGAATGGTAAGTGACTGCTAATGGATGTAGGGTTTCTTTTAGGGGTAATGAAATGCTCTAAAATTACATAGTGATGGTGGTTGCACAATTCTGTGAATATACTGAGATCTATTGAATTGTATATTTTAAAAGGATGAATTGTATGGTATGTGAATTAAATTCAGTATAGCTGTTATAAAAAAATGAGGGTAATCTGTGTGTATGTGTGAATAATATTTTGTCAGTTGGCTCCTGGCCCTTTATCCCTGTCACTGTGAATCTTGAAATTTGAGCATCATTGCCTTGAACAGAGGGCAGGTTACTGTTGCCTCAAAGCGCCTCAAGGTGAGAAATTGAGGTTTGTAATCAGTTCTTGCAGAATAATTGATGACACTTTGTATCAGGAACCAAACCTTTCAAGGTGAATGCTCCGAGGTTGAAGCCTTTCCAAGTTTTCAGTTTGACCCTTTGTGTCCTACCCTAGTTCTTATTTACCGTCTCAACTGTGTGTCTCACTGGAATAGATCATTTCTGTCTTGGCTTCCAGGCCCCATTCCCAGCTCCGCCAAGAACTTCACGTCTTTCATTTCTTACATTTTTCCTCCAGGCTGTTGATCTTGCTCTGAAGCATTCTTTCCTGGAAGGTGTGGAGATAGTAGCTGGAGGAGCCTTCCCGAGGTGCCCTGCCCCCAGAGGACTGACTTAAAAAGAATGACTTGCCTGGAAGGGGTTTAGGCCTGTGTTGGCAGGAAAATCTGACTCATTTGTCATCAAAGGAATTTCAAAGAAAATATAATGACAGGATGATGTCAGAGGAACAGGTGGAGACAGGAACCTTGATTGAGGCACCAGAGGAAGGTGTTGAGTACTGTGGTTGCCCGGGCAGCCAGAATGATTGATTAGCGTAGACCACAAGAAACGTCGTCTGTTTGTTAGTGCCTTTCTTCTCACGGGCCCTGGTGAGGGCAGTGCTGTTCACGAGCCTTCAGAGCCTGTGGTCAAGTCTGTGCCTGTTGTGGGTGGACTGTGTTTGTATCTGGGTGAGACATCCTGGGCCGGTCGTGGACTCCCTTCACACGCAGTGTGGTGCAGACGGGCTCCTGCGCTCCGTGCACCATCAGCTCCACTGCGAGCAGGGCCTTTGACTTGGAATTGAGCCTCACGTGCTCATGGTGGCTTGAGATGTGGTTTTCTCCCTGATTTATTACCGTGTTTCCCCAAAAATAAGACCAGGTCTTCTATTAAGGTTTGCTCCAAAAGACGCATTAGGGCTTGTGTTCAGGGGATGTCATCCTGAAAAATCATGCTAGGGCTTATTTTCCGGTTAAGTCTTATTTTCGGGGAAACATGGTACATATAGGAACTTGCCTAGACAGATACCAGGAGGTCAAATCTCAGGTGCTTTATTGCCAAAAGTACTCTGGTTCCCTCCAGTCTTATTGATAAGAGCTGGATTTTTGCTTTAACCTCAATTAAGTTTCTTTTTTTCCCTTTGAGTTGGGGGCTCTCCGTGATATATATAGATGAAGCTGATAAGTGGGGGCAACTTACAGTCAGGAGGAAGGATAAGTTTTGGTATCTTTTCACACTGCAAAGCACTAAAGTTGGTTAGATATTCCGTCTACCATTTATATTAAGACTGTAGGACAGTGCTCCTCTCACCACTGTGCCTTAGCACTGCCGTCGCGGGATTGGAGGCTAAATCGGCAGTTTACAAAGAGATGAAACTGAATCGTTCATCTGAAAGTGGCATGGAGATAGGGACTTTTAGGTAGCATAGGACGCTGCCAAGAAGCAGAAGATACTGCCTCTCCTTAAGATACATCTATCACAAGTAAGAAGAAAAAGTGAAAAACGAAACAAAAAACCCTGAAATTGGAATGGGAGGCAGGAAATCTTTACTTATTACTTGGCACTGTCTTCAGTTGTTGCCCTCTTCTGGCTGATCATTAGTTCTGTTTTTGGACACTCTGCTAGGTACACGGGGGGGACCACAACCCATCTTTGGAGTCGGGCAAGGAGGACGTGAACGGAGGGGGACTGACTCAGACACCTTGTTTCTTAGAGAAGGTGCTGGGCTTCCCTGGGCCTTAGTTAGCAATCTCTCTCCTCTGTTAGTTGTGCTTCTCCTTGTTATGTGTCCTTGAAATAAGAAATCATTAGAAGAGACTTTAAACCTGAAGTGCCAAAGGATCCAGGGGAAAATGTTCCTTAGAGTGGGTTTGATTTGGGAGCCCCCCGAGGGTAATCGCTGCCGTTGCTGTTTCTGAGTCAGCACCTGATTCACTGAGTCAGATGAGTCTGTGCAGAAGCCGGTCTTGACCTTAACATTCTCTCTGTACCTGCCCCACAATATATGCAGGTCCTTTCCCCCGTGGGTTAGGAGCTAAAGGCCTTTGATCAGGAGGTCGAGCAGTGGTAAGACAGAAATACCAGCATGCCAGTTAACCGGAATGTTAAGGGACTATTTGTGGGCGCTGGGATTTAAATATCTCTTTGGGGTTTTTTGTGGGTTTTTTTTTGGTAGGGGAGGAAAAGGACCCCTTTACGGGCCCATTCTCACCTACAGGATAAAATCCAAACTCATCTTGTCATTTAAGACCTTCCATAATCCAGCCCCACTTTCTATAAAATTACTTTTATCAAAATTATATGTATTCTTATTTTAAAAGGTCAAATATCACTGTGAGGCTTATGACAGGAGTTATCTGTCCCATCCCCCCTTCCCTCTGAGAATTGCTTCCAAGTTATTTAGCTGTTTCTTTTAGTATTTTCCGCTGCATTTCTTAAATATACCCTTGTACTCGTTAATGATTGATTTTTCAGCTTTAGACATTCTCTGTTGATGTTCTACTGTAGAAGATTAGGGTTTAGTGCTTTCATCTGCCCCCTTCACACACACGTCCTCTTCCCCCGGCTTTCCATGATCATACATTATTGCCAATGCGTGACATTCAGTGTTTAGTTTATATATTATATTATTGTTATATGACTATATTGCTTACACCTGAACCACATAGTATTTGTTTTATGACATTTTCTTTCTTGACCAACTTTTAACTTTTTTCCCTGGAATTAATAATTGCCCTATTTTCTCATTTGTTTACTGTTCCATGTACCTATCTCCATGCTCTCCCACAGGACTTTAAGAAAACTTCAAGTATGTTGGAACATATATAATCTTTTGGTTCAATATTTTCTTTGGAGACATCCTCCAGGAGATTTCTGTTCTCCAATTATGTTCTCCAACTGAAGCGTTTAGTAAATCTGTCATCTTGGGACTTCGCTTCACCATTGTACTGGGAAATTCCTTCACCTCTCTTCTGTGTTGGATCCCATGTTTCCTGGATTTCAGGCTGTCATATTGCTTGGTTTACTCCATCTTGATTTTGGAATATTTCTTAGTGTAGCTTCCTGAGAAAAGATATATGAGAGAAATATTTTTGAGACTTTGCTTATCTGAAAACGTCTTCATTTTACTTTTCATTTGATTAAAGAATTTGGGTATAGAGTTCTAGATTGCGAATGACTTTTCCACTAGAATTTTGAAAGCTCGCTTCTTCCACGCTTCCAGTGTTGTGGAGAAATCCAGTGCCATTCTGGTGCCTAACTTTGTTTAAAAATTAAATTTATTAAATTTATTGGGGTGACAATGGTTAGTACAATTACACAGGTTTCCAGTGTATGTTTCTATAATACGTCAGCTATGTATTGCATTGTGTGTTCACCACCCAGAGTCAGTTCTCCTTCCATCACTGGTGCCTGACTTGTTTGTTACCTGTTATCTTTTTAATAGGTTTTAGGATTTTATTTTTATCCCTAGTGTTCTGAAATATTATGATGTGCATTGTGAGGATCATTTTAAATTTTCTGAGTTGAGTTCTCTGTGGTCTTTTATTTGAAAACACATCTTTCATTTATTAGTTCTTTGATAATTTCCTCTCTTCCGTTTTCTCCATTTTTTTTTCTCCTGGTACTTCTGTTAATTGAATGTTGGACTTTGATCCTCTGGTTTTTCTCCCCCTCTACATATTTTTCTTTCTCTCTCTCTCTCTCTCTCTCTCTCTCTCTCTCTCCCACACACACACCAACTTATGATAAAGATCCTCAGCTCTCTCTTTTAATTCTTCTTTAAAATTATTTATTTTTGCTATCATTTTTTATATCTCTGAGTATCCATTTTTTTTTTTTTTTTTTTTTTTTTAAAGATTTTATTGGGGGAGGGGAACAGGACTTTATTGGGGAACAGTGTGTACTTCCAGGCCTTTTTCCAAGTCAAGTTGTTGTCCTGTCAGTCTTAGTTGTGGAGGGCACGGCTCAGCTCCAGGTCCAGTTGCCATTGCTAGTTGCAGGGGGCACAGCCCACCATCCCTTGCGGGACTCAAGGAATTGAACTGGCAACCTTGTGGTTGAGAGGACACGCTCCAGCCAACTGAGCCATCCGGGAGCTCAGCGGCTCTGTGTTCAATTTTAGTTGCCGGGGGCACAGCCCACCATCCCTTGCGGGACTCGAGGAGTTGAACTGGCAACCTTGTGGTTGAGAGCCCACTGGCCCATGTGGGAATCGAACCGGCAGCCTTCGGAGTTAGGAGCATGGAGCTCTAACCGCCTGAGCCACCGGGCCGGCCCCTGAGTATCCATTTTTTATACTACTAGTTTTGTGGCAATATTGCCTCTTAGGGCTCTCTGAGGATATTAATTACAGTCCCTTCAGTGATTTCCTTTCCATCCAGTATTGTCTCTATTTGTTTCAAGCTTCTCTTTGTTCATTTTGGCCTCTGTCTTTCATGTTAGAGACTCTTAAAGTGTCTGATGTTTCTTGGTGATTTTCCTATTTAAGAAGATCTGATTTGTGGGCCTTGGTGACTGGTATGCTTTTAATGAATGACCAGGTTGGGGAGGTCGGTTTCCCCAGAGTGGAATGGGCCAGTCTCCTGTCTCAGGCCTCTTAAGCCTGGCAGCCGGAGCCCTGGGGTTGCCAAGCAGGGCAGTGGGGCAGGAGGGAGAGGCTTGTTCATTTGTCACATTTCACTAAATACCCCCGTTTTCCGTGAGGCACCTCACTTCTGACCTCATGAGGGCCTGAAAACTTTTAACCAGCCTTGCTCTCCGCCTCACCCTGCAGCTCTCCTCCCCTTCCTGCAAGCCTTGGGGGTGCTTTCAGTTCCTCAGCTTTCTGGAGTCCTGCAGCGCCCGTACCTGGTATCTTATTGGCCCCCAGTCTCCACAGGCACTTAGCAGAAAGAGAAAGCTGAAATTCCGATTAGTAGGCATTTATTCACTTCCCAGTTCATCAAGCTTTAGTTGATATTTTTCTTCTTTTGTGTGGGTTTGTGCCATTTTTATTCCTTTACTGTCATTTTCCTAAGGTTTCTGAAAAGAATGGAGATAAATGTGCATGTTAAGCCTGTCATGTGTGACCTCAAGTTGGCAGGAGTGAATCTTCCCAATAGCTTCACTTGTACCTTTTCCCCCCATTTTCTTGCTCATGCCATATTTCCTCCTGGAATGCCTAGTCTTCAAATTTTGGACTGTTGACATCCTACACATTCTTCTAAACCCAGCTTGTAAGCCCCATCCATGGGAACCTTTTTCTTATTTTAATACTTCTCTGGCTGGAGATGACCATTCCATTGACCGAGTTCCTGAAGTTCCGTTCCCTGAGTTCTTGTGGTCTTGCCACCCTCATAACACAGCATATATTGCCTTATGCTGTAGTTGTTTGTACACATACCACTTCCCTGGTTAGACTCCAAGCTCTTAAAGAACAGTACATTATAAGACTGGCTTTGTAATTTTATCTTCGTTATTGTTAACAGTTAATATAGAACCTAAGCAACTAAATATTTCACAGAACCACAGAATTTTAGAACTGGAAAAGAATTTAGAGATCTAGAATATCAGCTCATTTTATGAATGAATAAACAGCTCCAGTGTGACTGAAGGATCCTGCAGTCATATAATAAGCTAATGTCAGAGCTGGAACTATAACCTCCTTCTCAGGTTCTCAAACTGCTATGTAGTGATAAAATCTGATATAGGCTTAATTAAATATTCTGGTTAATCCAAGGTTAACCAAAGGGCACTTTTTGTTTCATTCTTGTTGAAAATTTCTGTACATTTTTTTGGTCTTAGTAATTAGGTAATTTTGTCATAGATAATGATCACAAGTTTTTTTCCTTTTTGATAAACCAGGATCTTGCATATTCTGGGTTTTGTCAAAAGCTGGATAATAGTTTTCTTCCAAGGCATTGGGGACCCATAGATTATGAGAAAAAAATGTAGGCAACTGTACTGAAAGTACCCTAATTGCAAGGAAATTTTTAAAAATTAGTGGTATTATGTATTTGGAGTACAGAGCCAATTTAATTGAGTCCTAGTTAAAGTTTTGCTGATTGATAACGTATCATGGATTATTGCTCAAAGTATCTTTAAAGTCAATTATCCATCAAAGATCCTTCTCTATTTCCCTGGGTTGTCTGACTCTTGGCAGTGATTTCCAGAATGTTTGAGATAGCTCCGGAGATTCATGTTAGAGGCCTTAGATGCTCCAGGAATAGCTTATTGGGAGAAAGTTGAACTACAGCCATTGTCTTGTTTAGGATTTGTTGAATATCAGGTGTGCCAGTCACTAATCAAAAAAGCTAGATGCCATCCTTCTCCTCATCCCCTACTTTGGGCACTTGAGGTACTTAAGAGGCTGCCCCCTTCCTCTGAGATTTGATTTTCATTAGGGTTTTGCCTCCCAATATGAGGCTGAGTGATGGCAGGTGGTCTGATACGGGGGCTGCTTGCCGTCTCCACTGGGCAGAGCTGTTGTTAGGTAAGCGGTCTCTGGTAGAAGGAATCATCACCGACCTCTAGGCTGGGTTGGACTCTGTCTCATGCCCATCACTTATAGTTTTATCAGAAATAGAAACTGTTGTCCCCAGATGTCAGTTAGGATTTACTGTGCTCATTGGCGTTTCTGCGTTGCCACCTGGCTGCCATTAGGGGAAATTCACTATGGCTCCGAATTCCTGCAGGGGCCGGAGGAGCTCCCCGTGTTTGCAGGATGAGGTGAGTGTTCTCTTCCCTTAAAACTGTTACCCACATTTCCTTTTTTGACTAGTTAAGTCAGAGGCGTCTGGGAGGATGCATGGGGGAAGCATTACTCACCAGGCACACGGAGTGGCCCTGACTGCTGGCTGTGAGTCTGGGCTGAGCTGAGTGTGAGTCAGCTTGGGGAGTGGACACATTGCAGGGCGTGGGGGTAGGCGTTGTGTGCCGGTGATGCTCCTTCTCCGCCTGCTCTTTTCTCTGTAAGGACTCCTCACAGAGCTGGGGGTACAGGGGACTCAGTTGGGGCAGCCAGTAAGCCAGCCAGCGTTGTGGTGATAAGGTTTCCTGTGAAAGGAAGGAGCTGGCTGAGGTAGCATTGCTGCCTGCTGTGCTATGGCTATGCTGTGCTTTTGAGGCAAGCTGGAGCTTGGGTAACGCGAGTTCTATGTGTGAGAGTTTCACTAGAATAAAAGCAATCACAGACTCTCTCTTGGTTATCAACTCAGTCTTCTGTATCTGTCTTTGTCCAGTAGGGGTCACTGGGGCGTTAAGCTGCAAATGAGAGGACCGCACTCATCTGATTTGCGGCAGGCCGGGCAGATTCCTTGTGTTTGCTGGGTATCTTTGTAGATCGAGTACCATGTTTTTCTTTTTATATATTAGAGCAGAAACAAATGATGTGAACCTGTATTAAGACCTTTGTGGGTCTATTAAGTATTTCAAGAACAGATTATACCAAATGCCAGGTGAAGCAAGAAACCAAGACTAAGAATGGAATTGGTTTTATGAGTAAGATTTGGAAAAAAAAATGAAGAGAGACGGGAAGAAAACTGTATTAAACATCTGGTGTACGCCTACGTACTTTATATGTCTTCCTTATTTAATCTTGATAAGAACCCTGACGATGAGTATTTTTATACACATTGTTCACACCAGGAACCTGAAGTTCAGAAATATTAAGTGGCTTCCCTAGGGTCACTTAATTATGACGTGGTACTAGCAGGGTAGGTCCTGTCAGGTATGTTTCATTTGACTTTGGTCCTTTGACCCTGGTAAGGGTCGTGAGAGCAGGTTTTATCAGAAAGCGAGCAGAGCCAAGTGGTAGCCTCTCTTGAGCAAGACTGAGATGATTCTTGTGCTGTGGATGAGGGTTCAGAACAGGCTCCAAGGGTCCACAGGTGTAAAGACACTGACAAGTCTGTCTGCAGGTGGTAAGTTCTTCCTCTTTTCGTTCAGGGCTACTGCCAAGATCTGGAAAACTATCTCACAGAGATCTAAAATGAGTTCTTTGTGTTCAAAGCGTGGTTTCCATGGGTACATAGTTTAAGTTGGTCTCTCGTATCTACCCTTATCGTAGCCTGGACTCTTCTTCTGAGCCTTGAATGTAGCTGCCCGTTGGCATTCTCCAGCCTGCCAGGCGACCTCAGTGTTGAGTCCTGAGCCCTTTGTCAGCCGGTTCCTGCCCTCCTGTATGCAGTGTCTCAGGAACACTCAGCTGGTCATGTGTTTCTTAGCCAGATCACACTAAATGAAGTGTTCCCATTGAGATCATTTTTTGTTTTTATTTGGAAACGCATTTAAAAATGCATGTAGTTTGGATAGAAGTAAGATGCTAACTTTCTTTCACTGTGTATTCACTTGGAATGAGAGCTATTTCTGGACAAAAATAACAACCTTGGCAAAATTTAGAAGCAATCCCCTTAGACAGGGCTTCTTTTCCTTGAGTCTTCTCCATTTATTTCAGATTTTGACTACCAGACTTTCCTGGGGGAAGTTTAATAGCTAGATCTCATTATTTTGTTGGGGGGAAATGGTCAGAATCCCAAAGAGAGGAATGATTTTCAATAGTACTAGGGATAGTAAGGCTAACTAAATATTCTTGTTATTTGTGAAGTAATGCCATTGAAGCCTAACTTGATTTATTCATTGAGTTGGTGTCATAGAGCTGTTTAAAAAACTCACACTTTACCTTGACTTACCTACCTCCTTGCATTGGCCACTGAAGCTGCCTTGATGCCCGCTAGGGCGTAGAGGCTCCAGGGTAGTAACAATAATAACAAGAGTTAACATTAATGAGTTAACTGTGTGCCAAATAGTCCGTGGGTTTTCTCAGTTAATCTTCACAGTGACAGTGTGAAGTGGTAATTTTATTGTCCCCATTTTACAGATGAGGAAATTGAGGATTGAAGAGATTAAGTAATTGGTTCAAAGACACGCAGCTAGAAACAGTGAAGTCAGAATTTGAATCTAGGTTTGGCTAACAGATTATGTTAAGTTAGAGTTCTGGACAGAGAGAGAAGCACTTGGATTTTTCTTTTTTTAGTTAAATTTTATTTTTTAATATTAGTTTCAGTTGTACAAACCAACATGATGTTAGACATTTGCACCCCTCACAAGTCTACTACCGCTCTGACTTCGTATACAGCTGTTACAATACCATTGCCTATATCTCCTATGCTGCACTTTACATTCCCTATTCTGTACTTTAATTATAGTTGACATTCAGTATTATTCTATTCACTTTCAGGTGTGTAGCGCAGTGGTCAGGCATCTACACAGCCTGTGAAGTGATCCCCCTGATAAATCCAGTGCCCAGCTGGCACTCTACACAGCCTTTACAACATTAGTGATCATAGTCCCCATTCTGTATTTCGCATCCCTGGGACTATTTTGTGACTGCGGTTTGTACTTCCTACTCCTTTTACCTTCTCCCCATCCTCACCCCCCTCCCATCTAGCATCCATCAGTTTTTTCTTCTGATCTCTGAGTCTATTTGTTTTGTTTGCTCGTTTATTCTGTTCTTTAGATTCCACATAGAATGTACTTGGGTTTTAAGAGTGACTTTCGTAAGTGCTACACTAGAGCTTTTCCCATTTTACTTTCTAACTTTACTCGTTTCCTTTCTCTTTTTCAAGGGTAATAGCCTCAATTGCTGAACTGGACAAGGCCACTCAGAGTTTGCATATTGGTCAGAGTCCATATCTGGAGAGATTTATAAAAGTGGAATTTCTGATCAATAAATACACTTTACCCAGTTCCAAAGAGAAGCAAAACTTACACTTGTGTTCTTGGTCACCTTTTCTCTTCAATTCCCAGATAGACTCGGAAATTCACTGTTAAAAGTGGCTTGGCTTCTTTGTTAGTGTGTTATTTGTTGGGCTTATCTAGAGGAACAGACTGAGTTATTGCTGCCATAAGATGAATAGTTTTCCAGACACTTGGTCTCTGGTGTATGTTTTTCTGATGAAAATACATACGTTCCCAAGAGCTGCTTATATTTTGGGACTCTTCATGGTTTATTGATTGAGTTTTGCTCTTTCTTGTATGTTCCCCTCTTACACTCCTTAGCACGCACAGTGCTCTTTAGACCCTCTTGTTCATTTGTTTTATTCATTCATTCATCTATCTATCTATTTATCTGCTCCTCCAAATAATGATAATTGTAGCCAATGGTTTGCTCCTCCTCCAAATAACAGTAGCCAGTAATTATTGAGCATATATTGTGTGCCAGGCACTATCTGGGCGCTTTAAATGAATTAACTCATTTACTCCTCACTGCAAGTGTATGAGACAGAACTACTATTATCACCATTTTACAGATGAGGAAACTGAGGCTTTGTGAATTAAGTAACTTGCCCAAAGGTGCTAATGTGGCATATATAGTAGAGTCTGGATTTGAACCCAGGCAGTCTGGCTTCCGATTGATCTTATAATTACCATATGCTATAGTGCTCCTGGCAGCTAGGTCACTGAGCAAGAAATTGTGAGCTTTTTCTAACTTGATTGCATTCATTGACACTTGGCTATGTAGACAGTTCTTTGAAGGGTTTCTGGGCCTTTGCATGTTTAGTGTTGTCTCAATTCCACATTGCTATGCGTTAGAGACAGGAGTCACCACGTCTCCTAATTAGCTTCTGTGAAGTCCACACCCTCTGCCTGTCTGTAGTTAATATGGGTACTGGACTCCTGGGAGGAGACACAACAGGAGCTTAGGGCCAAGCTCGGATGCCTGGATCCTGCCACTCTCAGAAGCCCAACGTTTCCCATCCTGTCAGTCATATGCTAGTTTCTCTATCAAAGTTTTAATCTCAGCTATATTTGTTGTCATTTTTTATTCTCTCTATTTACAAGCCTTATTTTTCTAGATTTCAGAAATTTTAGGGTCTTAAATTTTTAGTCTATATCTGTTGAAGTTATGCTTGCGGATGTGCTATTTTGAGATCAAGTGTAACTCCATGGCAGTTTTGATAAAACCTACAGCGTCCCTTCCCACAGGCTTGCTTTCATCTGTCAGAGACGTTAAAGTGATTCTGGGGTATTGCCTTGTTTTGAGATTTCTTGTGGCTAACAGTTGCGGGTGGCCACCCTAAATTCCTGTGAGTGAATTCAAGAGAAGCAAGTCCAAAATCTTAACGACGGTCAGAATCTTGCTTCTACAAGGCTTCTTTGATGGTTTGGGGCCCTGCCCATTGGCTGTTAGCAGGGGATATCCTGCGGGGTGCTAAATATGACTTTAAACGGCCCAATCTTTGTATAATAAATGACGTCTAAAAAGAAACCAGTCACTCCCTCCTGCCAGCCACTAACCACTTCCTGTAAATGTCAGTACACAGATCCATCTAAATGACAGTACACAGATCTATCTTAGTTTTGCTAGAGGCGGCAGTTCCCCTCCTCTTCTTCCTTCAAACAAACATGCATACCTATACACAAAGACTGGAAACAATCATTTTACCTGTATATGTAGAAAACTGGTGTATCCAAGGTATAGCTTGCCATCTTATGAAGATCTTATGAAGAGTAAACTTTGGATACCTTTTATTGTGTTCACTAATAGTAACTGTAGATTCAGAAGGAATCTTGATATTTGAGCACTTCAGATTTTTTTTCCCCTTTTAATTTCCTGGGAATTTGTGAGTGGCACAAGCATGATACTATATGATTTTTTAAATTCAGACAGTTTAACAATGGCTCCTGGTAACAGAATAAAGCAGAGAAATGGCTTTCACTTTGGGAAATGAAAATCTGGTGAAGATATTTATAAGATTGCAACAAGACCGTTATGCAATGGTGACATATACGAGTACTGCAATGTTTGGTGTTGAAGTTGAGATTCTTTCCTTAGAGCCGGGTGGAGCTGTGTACAGACTAAGGCTTCCAAAGAGGAAGTACTCCAAACATATAAATACCTTAAAGTTGTTTAATTTCAAGTTAGGATACTTATTTTGCCAGAACATTTTAGCAAAGGGAGGCAGTGGTAAAATATATCGATTGGAAATCAGACAGATAAAAATTCAGGTGTCGGTTCATTCTTACTTCCTTTGTGACTTTGAATTTTCTAAGCCCCAATTTCTTGATTTCTAAAATGGTGATTCTTAGTGGATATTATCAGGATTAAGTGAAGTAACAGATGTGAAAGTGCTTTCCAGTAGCTGCTCAACAAATATCAGCGTAGTACAGTATTAGTATAGTGTGTTATATAATAAATGCCCTTTCACGCAAGGCCGTCTTCTGTGACCATCACAGCTCTGGAGCTTCTCCACAAGAAGGGATGTGTCCTTATCATTGGTGCCCACTGTGTCTAACATAAAGCTCCATAGTTTTCAGTTAAATGAATGAATGAAATGCTCTGTTTCACAGGCGAGTCCTGTTCCGGAGGGAGCACTGGCTTTAGTGTGCACTGGATTGCACTGTCAGTTTTCCTTCTCCGGTGCTTCTTCCCTTCAGCAAACACTGTATTGATTACATTCACGTCAGGAAAAAGTCTTCTGACCCTACATCCTTCTTTCTGCTCCCTGTTACAGCAAAATTCCTTGAAAAAGGGGTTTTTACTTGTCCCAATTCCTCTCCTCCCATTCTCTTTCATTTTTTGCATATCTTATTTTTAAAAATTGTTTTTCATTGAGGTGTAACTGACATTAACATTCATTTTAGGTGTACAGCATGATTCAGTTTTTGTATACATTGAGAAATGATCACCACAATAAGTCTAGTTAACATCTGTCACTTTACAGAGTTACCCACAAATTTTTTTCTTGTGATGAGCATTTCTAAGATCTACTCTCAACAGCGTTCACATATGCCGTCCAGCATTATTAACTATAGTCACCAGGCTGTACGTTACATCCCCGTGAATCCTGCTATTCTCTCTTTAATCACTCTAGTCAGGCCTTTCTCTATTAAACTGCCTTTTTGGTTTTTGAATGTGAAGCTCTTTTTCATTCAAGTATAGTTGACATACTATATTATATTAGTTTCAGGTGTACAATATAGTGATTTGAAATTTTTTTTTTTTATTGGGGAAGGGGATCAGGACTTTATTGGGGAACAGTGTGTATATCCGGGACTTTTCCAAGTCAAACTGTTGTCCTTTCAGTCTTAGTTGTGGAGGGTACAGCTCAGTTCCAGGTCCAGTTGCCGTTGTTAGTTGCAGGAGGCGCTGCCCACCATCCCTTGCGGGAGTCGAGGAGTCAAACTGGCAACTTTGTGGTTGAGAGCCCGCACCTCCAACCAACTGAGCCATCTGGCCATCCGGGGGCTGAGTGGCAGCTCATTGACTTCATTCTTGTTGCGGAGGGCGCAGCTCGCTGGCCCATGTGGGAATCGAACCGGCAGACCCGTTGCCCAGAGCTTGCGCTCTAACCAACTGAGCCACCCATCCGCCTGATTTGAAATTTTATACCTTGCAAAGGGATTACTACGAGAAGTCTCGTAACCACCTGTCACTGTACAAAGTTATTGCAATATTATTGACTACATTTCCTTTGCTGTACATTATACCCCCATGACTTATAAACTGTAAGTTTGCACCTGTTAATCCCCTTCACCTTTTTGTCCATTCCACCCGCTGCCCAGCCCTCTGGCAACTATCAGTTTGTTTCTGTATCCATGAGTTTGTTTATTTTATTTTGTTTGTTCATTTGTTTAGTTTAGATTCCACATATAAATGAAATGATACAGTATTTGTCTTTCTCTGACTTATTTCACTTAGCATAGTACCCTCTTGGTCCATCCCTATTGTTATAAATGGCAAGATTTCATTCCCTTTTATGGCTGAATAATATTCCTTTGTGTGTATGTGTGTGTGTGTGTGAGTGTGTGATCTTTATCCGTTCACCTATCGATGGACACCTGGGTTGCTTCTTTATCGTGGCTATTATCAGTAATACTGCAGTGAACGTGAGGGTGCACATATCTTTTTGAATAGTCTGCCCTTCTTAAAGTCACCACTTCTTAAAGTGACCTCCACATTGCTAAATGCAGTGGTCAATTCTCAATCTCATCATGACACCTTAACAGCTTTGACCTGGTTAGTTACTGCTCCTTAAAACACTGGCTTCTGGGGCAGCATGCGCCTTTGGTTCTCCTGATCCACTGGCTTCTCTTTTCTGTCTCTGTTGGTGGTTCTTCCTCTTCCCTATCTAATGTTGAAGGGTTTCCAAGCTTAGTCATTGAAGTTGATCTTTTCTCTCTCTCTCTCTAAGTGATCTCACTCAGGCTCCTGGCTTTAAACTTCATCCTGGGGTCTCTCCCTGAACTGTAGATTCATATGTTCAATTGCATATTCAAAGTTCCACTACAATGTCTACTAGGCATTTCAAACCTAATGTAGCCAAAAGGGAATTCCCACCCACCCACCCCCCAAAAAACCGAACAGCTACAACCACATGAACCCCAAAACCCTCTGCTTCTCTGGTAGTCTTTCCTATCTTAGGAAATAGCAGGTCTGCCCTTTCAGTTTCTCAGGCCAGAACCCTTGGCACCGTTCTTGATTGTTTTTTCCCTCCTCACCCTTACTCAGCCTGTCAGCAAATCCTGATGACTCTTTATAATTGATCCAGATTATGGACACATCTCACCATTTCTACGACCACACCCTGGTCCCAGCTATCATTTCTCAGCTACCAATTTTCACTTGGACTATTCAGTGGCATTTTAACTAGTTTCCCTGCTCCTGCCTCTTAATAGTCTGTTCTCAAAGAAGCAGCGAGAGTGATCCTTTTAAAACCTACGTCAAGTCATGTCTCTCGCTCACACTGAATCCTCCCAAGTTTTCCCATTTCACTTACAGTAAGAGCCAAAGTCTTCATAAATGGCCTATGCAGCCGTAGGTGAGCTGACCCGCTCCCTGGCCTCATTGCCCGACACTCTCCCCTTCTCTGTTTTAGCTCCAGCCATTTCAGTTTCCTCCTTGGACCCTGAACACACCAAACCTGCTTCTGCCTCAGGAACTTTGCAGTGGCTCTTTGTTTGGTACTTTCTCTAGATTAGGCGTATGATTTGTTTGCTCAGACGGCAGTTTATTAGAGAAGGCTTCCCTGACCATCCCACACATAAAACGGTACGCTTCCCCTCTGGCATTCCCGTCTCCTCTTCATCTCCTTTAGTATTCACCATAGTATTAATGTGACAAACTATACATTTACTTGTTTATTTTCTGTCTTTCCTTACTCTCTTGTTAGGATATAAGCCTGTAAGAGCCAAATCTTTGCTTTGTTCACTGTGTCTCCAGTGCCTAGAACAGGGCCTGGCACGTGGTACATAGTAAATAGTTCATGAATGAAATGTAGATTAGAACAAAATTGTAGGTGATCTTGATACCAGATTAAAATGTTCATATTGTATTAGTTCTTCCATCAAGGGCCCTTTATTATCTACCTGCTTAGTAGATTGTTGAAATCTAAAACCCTTCCCTTTTATTTTTTTAAAAAAGGTAACTTCACAGATATTAAAGCAATGTGCATTTTTAAAGCTTATCTGTGAGAATACAGTACAGTTATATACCACGGTGTGAAAGGCACCATAGAAATAAGTCAAGAACTTGTTTGGTAGAGAGATGAGGCTCTAACTCTTCCTTGAGTGAAGGACGCTGGGCGTCACAGAGGCATCACACGGCGTTACTTGTACTCTTGGCTGTTGGGTCTCTTCTGTTACATTGTGTGTCCACACTTCATTTTTTAAAGTGTCTCTTCAGAGAAAAGTGAACGAGGAGAAGGGCACTGGTACTGTAAGACCTTTGCATATTCAACTTAGGTTGTGTAGACTTACTGGGTTCTTTCCAGCCTTTACATGTGCTTGTTAGGTTTATTGAAGTGTAATTTATATGTAGTAAAACTCACCCTTTTGAGGCTAGAATTCAGTCAGTTTTGACAGATGTGTGCAGTTGTGGAACCAACATCACAGTTGGTGTATGGAACATTTCTATCACCCCCTAAAGGGCCCTGTATCCCCTCAGTTCCGTTCCCTCACCCCCAGCCCCTGGCCACCACACACCTGATTCCTGCCCTTACCGTTTTGCTTCTCCAGAATGTCACATCGATGGAAGCGTACAGTATGTAGCCTTTCGTGTTTTCTTCTTTGATGTAACATCGTATTTTTGAGATTCAGCCAGGCTGGTGTATGTATCAGCAGTGTGCTCCTTTTTATTGCTGACTTGTATGCCATTGTGTGGATGCACCACAATTTTATTAGTTCACCAGTTGATGAACATTTAAGTTGTTTCCAGTTTTTAGTTCTTTTGAGTAAAGCTGCTATACACATTCACATACAGGTCTTTGTGTGGTCACGTTTTCAGTTTTCTTGGGTAATTAAACACCCAGGAGTGATACTGCTTGGTCATCTGCTATGTGTAAGCTTAACTTTATAAGAAACTGCCAAACTAGAGTGGTTGTGCCAATTTACACCCCACTGGCAGTGTATGAGAGTTCCAGTTGCTTCGTCTCCTTGCCAAGACTAAATATTATCGATGTTTGTAATTTTAGTCATTTTAGTAGGAATGTAGCGTACAGGGCTTTTAGCTGCTGCTGCAATGTCCATACCAAATTTTTCATTTGTAAGCAGGCCTTAGTTTTGTGGAATGCATTGTTTCCTGCTGTTACTGAGTGTGCTGATAGCCCCTAGGGCAGCTTCGTAGACGTTAGGTGAGGTAGAAGTTGTTCTCCTTGCTCATTCATCTTCATCACGCCTGATGTCAGCTCTGTTTCCTTGAGCTCGCTCTGTAGTGATCCTCTGCAGTGACTGCAGGGCCCTTGCCTCCTTCTCCTGGGCCGTGGGTTTGGAAGGGTTGCCCTCCAGCTGTGCCAGGGTAATTGCGGACACTTACACATTTTTGTGTACTTTGCCTCCTCCCTGAAAGTGGTTCCCTGGTGCTTCTGTGACTTTTTTCTTTTGGCTTCATCCTGAAGTCTGGCATTCCATCCAGGCTGGGAATGGAAAGTTGAGTGTGACGTCCTCTGACACCCTCCCTTCTTGTAGAAGGGTCTGAGGTTTGTTTGTTTAAGCCGAACAGAGGACGCCAGAGATAGAGATTGAGTCAGCTCCACACTAGTTAGGCTCTCATTTTCACTCTCCTGGTTCCTCCTTCTCTTTCCCCTCCCCCTCTGGCCAGTTGTTTCCTGGGCTTTGTCTGAGATACACTGTACAGTTTTAGTCCCCGTGAACCACTGCCTGCTGAAAACAGTTAGAGGCGAGATGGAGGAGAAGCCGCCAGGAAGTTTCTGACAACACTGCGCTGCGGCCCTGTGCTGATAGCGCCGGACGCAGTAACCTCAGGAGAAAGGCATTCGGGAGGCCTGCTGTGGGCTCGGGCCAGCTCAGCGGAGGACAAGGACCGGCCTGGAAATGCCTCTCTTAGATTCATCTTATTTGCCATCGACCATCTTTATTTTGACTCACGTTCTTGGACTTGCGGGTGTTCTGTACTGGAAGAGGTGTGCCAGAGGCAGAGCAGGTAACGGTACTGAGTTGTTCTTCAAATCTACTGTGGGGCTTTTGAGGGTGGGGTAAGTGGCAGAGGGCTTCTCCGTTCTTTCCTTAAAGGGCCCGCACATCCTCTCATCTGGGGGGCTGGCAGACCTGAGTCTGTGTGTGTGGACCTACCGAGCAAACTGGGCTGCCCGGGGACCCGTTTGGGACCCGGACTCTTTCCTGCTCTCGGAGGCTGTCTGGCTGGGGGTGCCGGTTTGATGAGGTGACGTCTGGGCTGGAAGCTGAGGGGAGTGGCAACTCTGGTGGCTTGTGTCCTTCCTCAGAGAGTGGAGCCCTTCCCTTCCTTACTTTCTCAATCTCCATGTGGTTTCTGGGTCTTTGTTTTTAACCAAAGACATGCAATGACTCTGTCACGCTCCTCCAGGTATGGATGTGGGACACCTTGTGGATTAGAGAATTTTTTGAATTTGGTGTATTTTGGAGAAAAGGCAGAAGAGGAAAGCTCAGTGAGAAGACAGGGTTGAGTGGTGTCCTCCTGGGGTGCATCTTGGAACACGGGGTGCCTCTGTTCTCTTTGGTATGGTTGACACTGTTCCTTTCCCCTCAGGCAGCTCTACAGTTTATTCTACGTGTATCCAAGGCATCCTCTTCAATGTAAGCAAGTTAACTGTTCTTTTCCCAAAGAATTGGGCCCTGCTATTCAAAACAAAAATTTTTAATGGTAACAGACCCTGCTTTCATCCCACATTGCTATTCTTGACACTATATTCCTTGAACTTCTACATGCCCAGGGCTGGGATCAGCCCCGTCTTGAGCGGATTCTGAACCTCCCTAGTTGAGGATTCATAGTCTGCCTTTCCCTGGAGCACATCATCGGCTCCCAGTGTCTTCAGCTCTGCTGCTGTGATCTGCTCACGACCTCCAAGCCAAGTATTGCCATACGTGTTACTTGGTAGCTTACAGGCTAAGATGGAGATTTGATGCCATTACTTAGCTTTCTATTAAAAGTTCATGAATGCTTGACAGAATTAGAATTAGATTCAGTCATCCCCCAGTTGCCTTTCCAGTAAGTCCCAGAAAAGCTTTTGACTAAATATCCAGATCCCAGCATGTGTCTCTATCAGCAAAACCAGAAGGAAATTTAGAAATATGTTTGCTTGTGTGGATGTGGTCTAAAAGGTGCCCCAAAGTGGCTTTCCAGAAATGTGAGCCTGTATTTGAGCTTGGAAAGAAAGGAGTAGGCAGGTATGAGTTACTCGGCCCATATACTGTGTTTCCGGGAAAATAAGACCGAGCCGGACAATCAGCTCTAATGCGTCTTTTGGGAGCAAAAATTAGTGTAAGACCCGGTCTTATTTTGGGGGAAACACAGTAGTTCATATGTAATGAGAAGTATCATTCGAGTGGAAGCTGCTGCTTTCCTTTCCCTATGCATTATGGTAATGACATTTCCAAACCACTAATCACTAATATTGATTAATATTTTAGAAATTTAGTGTGGAATTTTCTATGAAACTTAGGAGTCGTAATGCTGTGTTTAAGTGCTTTCTTTTTTGTGTTTTAGAAATAGTAATTCCATAAATAGTCATAAAATACATTGCAATAAAAAGAAAAATATTTTGTAAAAGCTCTTTATTTCTATGAAAAAACTCTGATTCTAGTACCAAATAGTTATATTGGGAATGTGGTATGTTCAATTCATCTGTAAATTTCGAGCAGTGGTATTTCAGTTGGAGATTGTGATGCCAGAGCTTCCACAGAAGTACTTAAGCGATTCTGCATCCATTTTATTATTATTTCAATTTTAAGGTGTTTATTTAAAAATGTATTTAAAAACAACATGTACACTCTAATGTACTACCTTCTGATTAGACATCGCCAGAATCAAGTTTCTCCATCATTTCTTTGTATATATGTATGCTGCTTATAAATATGTACTTGATTGAAAGGGTGAAGATGGTCTCTTCTGATCTGGGCTCTTTATTTAACTGGAAGCGTGTATACTATTGCCGAACATAGATCCTGTGCCACGAAATTCTAGGGAAGGCTCCGTTGTGGGGGCTCACGTGTTGCTTCTGTAACGGTGAGTGGGCAGCCATCGCCACGTGATGCCACGGGAATATTGGCTTAGTGTGTGCTAACAGTTTTTGTGCGTGTCGTCCCACTTTTCTAGTCATATTTACATATTACAAAGAGCACATGGCTTTTAGATACTGAAGGTATTTAACTCTGAAACATATTTCTGCTATTCTTTCATATTCTTGTATCAATTTATTTGAATAATAACCTGAGATTACCACGCAAACTGTAAAAGTGTTATTTGTTTCTATTTGTTTTATTAACCATCCAATCTCTTACTAGTTCTACCCTTGTCAGAAGTCATCCTTCCTTTGCTTGAAGGGAACCCACCCCTATGAGAACATATAAACTATGGACTATTCATTTTGTTGGTAATTGGGAAGTTCTTTTTTAAACTGAAACTTGCCTCTTTGTAACTCATGTCCATTGGTGCAAATTTGGCCCAGCAAAGAGCAAGTGCACTCTCTCCTAGGTGTCAGGCTTGCTTATATTTAAAGGCTATCTTCTGCCTAGAGATTTCCCTTTTCATTACTATGTACGATTTCTAACTCCTTATCTTTCTAGTATTCCCTTTGGACAATTAAATTGATTGTTTTTGCTTTGAAAAATGTGGTGGCACTGTGTGTGTGTGTGTGTGTGTGTGCACGCGCGCGCGCGCGCGTGCGTGCACACATGCAAACAGGTGAAGTGTGTGCAGCAAAAACGTGGGGAACGGATCACTGATTACTATTCCTTAGCTATCCTTAGCTATTTTTTTCTAGGTGTTATGGGTCCATTTGGTGAGATCTGGTTATGTGATGTAAGCACAGGGCTTTCACAACCATGTTCCCACATCACTGTCTCTTCAGCAGATGTAAGCAAGATACAGAAAGGCAGAGACAGTTTGTATTAAAGTCATATAGTGCTTACAAGATAGAGCTTAGCACTCAATTAGTGTTTAGAATTTTAAATGGTTTTCAGTACATCCTGTCCACACTTGCATTCACATATATTATCTTATTATTCCCAAAAATTCCTATTGTTTTAGTTGGCATCTTCATTTTTTCTGATTGTTAAAATAATCTCTTTCCCCCATTCTTTCTCACCCCATCCCCATCCCCACCTCTAATCTGTCTTCTAACTGTAGCCAGAGTGATGTTTCTAAAATACAGAGCTGTCTGTGTCACTCTCCTGCTTAAAATCCACCAGTGCTTCCCCTCTGCTTTTAGAAGAAAGTTCAAACTCTGCAGCATGACATAAAAGGATTTTCACAATCTGCCCCTTGCCTATTTCACTAGTTTCATTTCCTGTCTTGGCCTTATAAACACCTAGTATTCCAGGATCATTTAAAAACTCGTAGCTCTTTACCTGAAATGCCTGTGCCCTTTTTATCTGGACTAGTGATACTTGGTCCTTCAAGGTAAGTGGTTAGCACCTCTGGACAGCCTTTCTTGACTGAAATAAGATTTCCTCCTCTGTGCTCCAGCAGCAGTCTGTTAGCACTTACTGAAACCTGTGTTGTTGCTTTGCTGAGCTTGTCTCTCTCTCCCTGCTAGAGTCTATTAGACGGTAAGATCTTTAAGAACAGGGACTCTTACTCATCTCAGTTTCTCAAGTGTCTGAGACAAAATAGGTGTCTGAACTAATGAAAAAGGAATTAAATAGCATTAGATATAAACTGTAACAATTTATGTCCTATTCATTTGTGTATTGATGGGCATGGCTTAGCTTGATGCGTAGCCTAAGGTGGGTGTTCATTATAGGTTAATTGAATGATACACAGTTGCCCTGTGCTTTAGTTTATTAGTATCTCACATTGTGGTACTATAAACAGGAAAAGAGCTTTATAGTTAGTTGAGAAGAACATTTGCATTTTTGTGTATTTGCAAAAGGACAAAATTTTCCCTTTCTAGGGTTGTTTTCTTTATCGGTAAAATGGAAGTGTTGGACAACCCAGTCTCTTAAGATTTTTTCCATCTCCAACATCCCACTAGGAAGACGAGCTATAATCCCTGGATCTAGACTATCACCGTTTTGTTTTGTTTTGTTTTTTTAAAGCAGCTCCATTATCCTATTGAGTCATATTAAATTTAAGATTAGTTATAACATGGCCAAATCCTGTATATGAACTGTTGCTGTCTCTCCTCCAGAGACTGCAGTACCTTTGTTTCTCTTGAACTTCAGCATAAGATTTGTAGGCGTCCTAGTTCAATGTTTTCCTGTGAGATTTGGTGCAGCTTTTTGAGATTGCTTTGAACTTTGCTTTCTCCATTTATGACATTAGCTGTGTGTCTTCCATTTGTGTTATCTAAAAATTTGTCAAGCATATAATAGACAATAAATATTTCAATAAGTAGTCATCTATCAAATATATCTTTGCTCAAATAACTAAAGCATTAGGTGTTTTAATTAAGGTGGAATCTTCAATCTTCATCTTTTTCTTTCCTTAGCTATTTTTATTTCTAGATTTGTGCAGTGTGGTAGAAAGACCACTGAACTTGGAGTCAGATCTGTGTTCTAAGTCTTGACTCTTCCACTTACTACTATGTGATGTTAGGTCACTTAATTCCTCTGGACTTCAAATTTCCAATCTGTATGAGAAGAAAAGACTAAATAAGGTTTCTAATTATCTGTGATTATGGCACTGTGATCATCTGGCCCATACTTGGATATAGTACGGAATTGTGGGTGAGAGCGGGTTGAGAGTCTGAGGTCAGACTGCCTGTGCATTCATCCTAGCTCTCGTTCCTACTGGCTAGGGACATTAATCTGTCTGGGCCTCTGTTTGCTCATCTGTAAAATGGGGTTAATAATACTGCATAGTTGTTTTGAGTGAGTTCTTAGAACACATTCTGCACATGGTAAGGACTATATAATTGTTTGCTATCATCATTTTTTTCACAAAAGATACCATTGAAGACATAGTGTTTTTCTTGTGGGATGCTGGGACAAGCTATTGGCTTTACAACTGGGAATTAAGAAATGTGATAGAAGCCAATGTGGGGAGATATAAAAAGTTAGTGATACATTATGATCTTACAGACCATGAATCATGGTCTTATATATTAGAAGAAAGGAAAGACTGCGTCAGCTTTAGTATCCTTAATAGTGGGTGATATGGGCACTTAAGGAAATAAATATATGACTTCAATTTTCTGTGCTATTGTAAGAAAGCCAGGAACTATACATTCTCAGATAACTTCTGGTCATGTGTGCAAATATTGGCCTGAATCTCTTCCTCTACTCAACATTTTAAAGATCTGTAGGGAGCAGCCAGACCCACCTTTTCCCGCCTCTAACATCCCTGGACGTGTAATGAACTATGAAATCACTAGTGGTTGGGCAAAACCGAAGGGGAGTGGCCTGGACAATTCTGTACAGGTCGGTCTCCTCTGGATAATCAGGAGCTGATGGTCTTAAAGGCCTGTCTCTGCTTTTGGCCGCAGCTTCCCTTCTGAGCTCAGGACCTCCGGGACGCTGAAGGGAGGCTCTGTCTCCTGGTAGCTAGTCTGTCCTGGTCCCCAATGTTCTCCCCTCCTTTCCTCAGTCTGCGGTGGCTTCAGGGGAAATAGGTTCTGCTGGCTGTCAGGGGAGCGAGGAGAAGGTGGGCTTTGGTTAGTCTTCCTCAAACCTTACCCAGTACTGACGATTTTGATTTTTAGAGACTGTGAAATTATTCAGTATTTCTGGAAAGTTGCCCCACATTTTTGTTTGGGACGTGCCCTAAATATCCAGTTGGCCATAGTCAAGTGTTTTTATTTCTTAACCTTCCCAAGAATATTCACCTCCTTACATATACAGCTGCCCCATCCCAGTTTAGTTGTTCTGGTTTCAGTCCCGCTCAGAAACAGGGTATAACAGGAGGCATAGCTTTGGAGCTGGATAGAGGCTACGTAATCTTGGTCGAGTTATTGAACCATTTTCAGTCTTAGTATTTTCATCTCTAAAATGGAAATGGTAATACCTTTCTTAGAGAATTGTTGGGATTAAATGAAATGATAAAGTTTTTAGCACATTACCTGTGAACTAACAGTTACAGTAGATGATCAGTTAATTTTCACTTAGGTTATTGAGTGCCTTCTAAGTGTGTTAGAGGCGGGGAAGACAAAAGACAGTCCCTGCATCTGGGGAATTTAAATCTGATAAATAAAAAGCATATCAAATATGAATCAGGAAATGTTTATTCCTTCCTATTCTCTCTTCCCTGTTTCTTATGCACTTCTTTTCCTAGGACAAGGTAAAATTCTAGGAGGACCTTCCCTCCCCAGGGCTAACTAAGAAGAGTCTATTAAGAGGAGCGAACTGAGTAGAATTGTCACAGGTTATCGGAGTGACTGGTAGCTTAGTCAAGGAGGGATAACGTCAGCTGCGAGTCCGGTTATTAGTAAGTAGTAACAGGCTTATTAGCAGTCTGTCGGTGGGAGGCATGCCCAGTAGGGAGCGAAGGAAGCTGTCAGGAGACTGAGGCAGGCCGGTCACAGGCTCCTGTACACTGAATGGCCTGCCAGGCAGGTTCCTGTTTACCTTTTTTCACTTGCAGTCCTTCCGCTAATCTCTGGAAACTTGCTGTCCTGGGTGCTGCTCCTCCTCCCTGCCTTCAGGAACAGGATTGGATGTAGCATTAGCCTGAAGAAGTCATTCTATTTAGGGAGCTGGAGCAGAGGGCCAGCGATTAGGCCTTATCTGCAGTGGGGCCTTTCTGAGTGGTGTCGGGGAGCCAGGACCAGGGTGTCTCTCCGGACTTCGACAGAGGCGCGGCTCGTCTATCCCCTGGTTGGGTCAGAATTGTGAAGGAGCAATGGATGGGCTAACGCCATCTGAATGAAAAAGCCCTTCATTGTATTTCTTCAACATTCCAGTGTCTGGTACAATTAGCCCAGACTCAGAAAACAAGTTGGACAAACAAGCAGCCCTCTGACGGGTGAAGGCATCTCTGGCAGAGCCGAGTTAAGTGCCCCGACTGCGCAGGCAGAGCCCGCGGGTCTGGGAAGAGGAAGGGGCTTTGGGATCGCGTTCCTGGCTGGAGGAGGGGAAAGAATGGAACAGCAAGCAAATGGTGTTTTTGAAGTGGATGAAATCTGCTGTGCTCATCTACCTGAGAAGCTGCCTGGGGCTGGGCTGCTCTGTAAAGTAGGTGGGCTCATTGGGGAGGGACTGTGACTCTTCCCTTTGGGCAGCTGTAAATGTGGGGAAATGAAGCTCCCTTTGGAATCTAGGGACAGTATGGGCCCGCTCCACTCCAGCCTCTCTCATGGCGGGGTCTTCCCAGTTGGTTAATACTTTGTTATGTCCTTCTGCCTGAGAAGAGGCAAGCCCGAGGAGCGGGTTGTTGGGCAACGGATGCCCTGTTCCTGACTTGGCAGGAAGCTGTTTTACCTCCCCAGCCCTCCTGCAGCTGTGGACGATTCACCAGGTCACAGCTTCTGCTCTGCAAACAGAGGGTAATGCGAAGACCAGCTTGTACCTTCCTCACTAACTCGGCTGGACTTTTATATGTGAAGCTCCCACCTCTACATGCTGCTGTTGGTCTGAAAACACTGAGCTGGTGCTGCTTTTGAATAGGATGCTACTGGCCGGAAGACCTGGACCCAGTTTTTGGAGGTGCCCTAGGGAGGAGCTTCCTCTCTGACCTCAAGAGGGGAAGGAGGTCAGTAGGAAGTGATGGGTGGAGCCACTTCTCCGTACTTCTGCTGTCTTTCTTTTTTCATTGCACAGCCCTTTGTCTCTCTGTATCTATCTGTTCACCTCAAAGCCTTTTTGAGGAGCTGCAGAGGGTGCACAGGCCACTAGCTGGAGGTGCTTTGGGACGCCCTCCTTTTAGGTGGAGTCAGCAGACGCAGGGGTGCCATGTGGCCCGGTTACCAAGATGAGCACGAGTTCAACGCCCACCTGGTTTGCCGCATGTGCTGTATGGGTTAGTATGTGAAGTTTTCTCCTTGCCTGAGACTCTCAAATGGCCCTTGCTGTCATTGACTCATAGGATCGCATGGGCTTTGAAACCTTGCAGGCGTTACAACCTCTGGGCTTGTTAAAATGTGCGGTGCAATAGACTGGGCTGCCCTACTTCCTGGGGAACTTCTTAAGCTTGTAGTGACTGGCAGTTAAGAGCCTAAGCTTTGGATGTGGGACTTTTTTATAGAGACTGAGTTCATGCTCACGCTTGTGCCTGTGAAACCACTCTTAAGTTTAAGCTGCATAGTTCTGAAAGTCCAGGGTGTATTTTTAGCAGAAGTTGGTTGGTTACGGAGTCCACCTCTGAGCAGATTGGAGGGAGGTGGGGGAAGGCGCCGGAGGAGTCATGGCCTAGATTTCCTCTTTGGAGCTGATCACTAATTCTCTTATATTCACTCTCTTCGGCCAGCTCTGAGGAGAGAAGAAGGCTGACGATGGTCTGGGATGGGACTAAAGAAGAGTTGGAGGCTAGAAGAAGAGTCATTGGCTTTGACTTAGATCTCTCTTCATAAAGGAAAAGAGTTAGTTTAAAGAATAATGTGCTGTGACCTTGAGTAGTAAGTGGGCTCGCCTTTTTGGCCATAGGTTTCTTTGGCTTCCAACTGTAGGGTGTACAGACTGGTGCTGGAATGAGACATCAACTCATCGATTCTGGGTAAACTGAAACGATAAGGAAAATGCAGACTGCCTTTCATAAAGCTTATTGAAAGAACTGCCCTTTATTCTCGAATTCCCCTTCCTACTTTTTTGATGTTAAAATGTCCTTTATTTTATGAAAGAATTGTTATTAAATGGTAGTTTGTTTTTAGATATCCTTATTTAGCAAAATAAAAAGTTGACAACTTTATGTTAGATTTTCTAATTTATGTTGGAAAATTGACTGGTTTGTGAAATCTGAGTTTGGTAACTACTAGATTGATAATCTACTAATATCTTTTGATTTTTCTACTCTGAGTCTCCAAAGCAAAACAAAATTGTGACCCCCAAATAGTCAGATTTTCACTAAAATTGAAACCGCTGGGAACTCAGAAGAAATGTGAGAGGGGAGAAGCAAAGCGAGGGTACTGGTCGGTCTCCGACTGTTAGGCCAGTCCTGCCAAATATTTAAGTGCTTCTTGAGAAACAAAGCTGGTCCTATAATAATGTTTGGGGCACAAGACGGGGCAGCTTTAGTCAGTTATTGCCATGTAGTCTAGCCTTTTTTCTTCCCAGTAGCATTGAAATTTCCTCCCTGAGATCTAGAGGAAAGAATCTTCTGCATCTGAAAGTGCTTGGAGATAAAAGGGCCCTTTTTCTGTAATCAGAGAAGTAAGTGTAAGGAAGTCTAGAATCTTCATTGAAAGTGTTAGGGCAAAAACATACCCTCAGCTTGCCCTGCCTTGTTTAATCCCCTGGAGGCAGTGGTACCTAATAGTTAAAATAGACTTGGGCTTCAGTCGTCTGCATGGGGCTCCTGCTCTACCTCTTAACAGCTATGTGAACTAGAAAAATTGCTTAACCTTTCTATGCCTTGGTTTCCTCATTTGTGGAAAGGAGATTAAAATAGACCCTAACTCGTAGAGTCGTTATGGGGAGTACGCGTATATAATATTAAAGCGCTTAGCCCGGTGCAAGCTCCCCAGGTGATTTTGGTATGTCTGTTTCACAGACTGGTACCGTGTTTCCCTAAAAATAAGACCTAGCCGGACAATCAGCTCTAATGCGTCTTTTCGGAGCAAAAATTAATATAAGACCCAGTCTTATTTTACTATAATATGAGACCAGGTCTTATATAATATAAAATAATATAAGACTGGGTCTCACATTAATTTTTGCTCCAAAAGATGCATTAGAGCTGATTGTCCGGCTAGGTCTTATTTTCGGGGAAACATGGTACTGGGAACCATTGACCTAGTCCAAGCTGCTCGTCTTATAGTTGAATCTCAGACTCAAAGAGGGGAGGTAAGTGTCCTATAAGGTAAGAACCACAGACCAGAGGCTAAGAAATCCAAGTTGTAGCCTTGATTCTGTCCCTGTGTGACCTTATCTAAGTTCTTAAATCTCTCTTGACTTTGATTTCTTCATCTTTAACATGATTTTTTTTGTTTTGAGGATTCTTAAACCTCTGTATCTCTTAGTGTCCGTGAAGCATTTCGTTTTCCTGAATGTGGTACTCCAGTAAATACTCTAGAAACTATTGAGTTTTCCTCCATCTTTCCTTATGTGCCTCTCCCTCCATCTCTGTGGCTCTTCTTTTGCCACCATGCTTACTCCTAGCTTATTTCTTTATCTGACTTCTGTCTTGTATTCTCAATGGTTCAAAGAATTATTATTAATAAAGTTCAGGTTTTCTTAAGAAGTAACATAAAATTTTAGTTTTGCATTGAAGTTTCTAGGATTATCACTTCCCCAAGTTCCCAAGTCTCAGTCCTCATTGAGACATTTTAAGTCTGCACCAACCCTTGGTGACAGATGCCTTTCGTGAATCCCTATTCTAGGTACAGCTTGCACACCTTTTCTCTTCCCTTCATTATATAAGACGAGTACATTGTGGTGTCTTCTAATACCTTCATGACGGCAGTAGAATGTGGTTGTTCAAAGTTCATGACAGACTAAGATTTGAATTCTGCTACTGCCTATGTGACTTCGGGCAAATTATTAAGAAGCCTTTCTGAACATCAATTTGAACTATAAAATGAGGATAAATAATGATATTTGATAGAATTGTGAGAATTAAATCAAATCCTAAATGAGACAGGTCTTGCACAGTGCCTGACACAGAGTAAACGCATAAGTATTTGGGTTACTCTTACCTCCCAAAGTTGACTTATATACTTATGAGGATAGGAATCATTTCTAGCGCTGGTGCCATTATACATTATTGGTGACACATTTTAATTGCTTGCTCTCCAATTCAGCCCCCCCCCCCTTTTTTTGAGTTTACATTAAGCAAAGTCTCCTGGGTCTAGATGTGGCAAGAACTTAGGAAAGCTGTAATTGTAGAAGCAACATCTGAGTGGAAATCCCTCCTCCCTGCTGAAAAGCCGTCTTTTAATTTGAGAATACTTCTTAGTCTGACTTTGAAAATACCCTCTTAAAATAAAATGCCCTTATAGATGTAATCTTGGCACATAGTGGGCACTCAGCATATGTTTGTTAAATGAATCAGTATTCTTGAGTGCCTACTATTGTCATAAATGTTGGATATTTAAGGAAATTTAAAACATGGTTCTTGACTCCAAAGAGCAAAAAGTTCCGACAGAGAAATGGGATTTACATGCAAAGGTAGCTAACAGTAGGTGTCATGTGCTGGGTACCAAGTAAACTGAAAGAACACAGGCGTCTGTCTGCATCCAGAGGTGGTTGGCATAGCCAGAAAGGTGTAAAGGGAGAAGGGGGACTTCATGTGGGCCTGGTAAGGGGGCTCTAAATTAGGTAAGCCAAGAAGAGAAGCGTAAACAGATATTCCAGTCGGGAGAAAGGAAAAGGGTGGAAATGAAGTTTGGAAACAGTGTGATCAGAATGGTTGTAGTTGAGTCCCGCAGGGGCGTCTAAAGATAAAGTGGGAGGAGTAGGTAGACTGTACACTTTTTCAGGTCAGAGGCCATGTCTTTAGCTCCTCCAACCACCTAATAAAGAGTGAATACAAACTGGAATTGAATTTCATAGGGTTGTAACCGGCTGTGGAAACTAAGGAGTTGGACTTGATCCTCGGACCTTTTGGGAGCCACTAAAGGATTTTGCATAGAGGGGTGATATGGGCAAAGCCGTGATTTAGGAAGATTTGCTGAAATAAGATCTGCTCTACTTGCCACAACCTCAGCTGTCAACTGTTAGTTTCAAATCTGTACCCTCAGTTCTGACGGCTCTTCTGCACTTTAGACCTAAAGTTCCAACTCTCTGCCAGAAGGTCCTGGTAGCACCTCATTGCTTTTCTTGTGCTTTACTCCACCTACCCTCACCCAGTCTCTGCCTCCTTTTATTTTCCTTATCTCAAGGTAATACCTCCTCCCAGTTGCTTTGACTACAGACATTAGAATTATCTTGACTTCTCCCTTTCCTGAACTTATCTAGTTCATAGTGAGGGGCTATTGTTTCTGCCTTTGCATTGTCCTGCGGGTCTGCTGTCCTCTTTACATTCCTGCTGCCTCTGCTCTAGTTCAAGGTCTTAGATTTCTTTCTTGGCTGTTACAGTAGACCCCTAACTGGTTCTTCTACCTCTTAGTGTCTCTCTGCTGCAGTCTGGCCTTCAGTCCAAAGCTAGATTAGTCTTTCCCAAACACCATTTGGTTAAAAGGCTTTCAATGGTATGCTGGCATCTTTTTATCTACTGAATTAAGTACATACTGCTCTGGAGTGATGATGACCTCAGATGACCTTGCTCGCTTCCTTTCTCATTGCGTTGCTGAATGTATATTGTGTATAGCTATCCCATCCCCTAAAACACATTCTGTGTACTTCATTTGTTTTCCAGTTGCCGCTCATGCTTTTCCTTCTGTTTGGAATTCCTTAACCTCTTTGGGCTGCCAAAATCTTACTCGTTATCCAAGGTTTAGATCAGATGCCTTCTGTGAACTCGTCTATCCCTCTGTCAGAATTAATCAACTCTGTGTTTATCAGCGTGATTTTGTGCAGCTTATGTCCATGTGTTATTTGCTTGGTGTTATTGTTAATTATTGATGTGTTGGTCTCTGCCACTAGATTGTAAACTTCATGAGGTCAAGGAACAGGCCTTTCTGACTCTCTTCCCTTCTCTTGTCAGCTCAGGTGTGTCCTTCTTAGATTTCCAGGTGCTTGGTGCTTCTTGGGGTTCTTGAACCATTTTTCATTTTTCTGTGGTTCTCCAATAAATACTCGAGAAACTAGGG
The DNA here is from genome assembly GCF_057876585.1 of Rhinolophus sinicus. NCBI lineage: Eukaryota > Metazoa > Chordata > Mammalia > Chiroptera > Rhinolophidae > Rhinolophus > Rhinolophus sinicus. The sequence continues at coordinate 27,382,766 of NC_142514.1, forward strand.
AAACAAGCAAAGACTCTTTTAGGGAAATAGGCAAAGACTCTTTTCTCATTTGCTTTTTAAATGATACATGATGCCCCAGGACTATGTTGTAGGACATGTTGGATCAGAACACAGAACTTCGTGCCTCAGTTGCGGGGCATGAAGGGGTTTCATTCCAACCCTTGGCCTATTCTCAGTCTGCTCCTCATAGATTAGGACAGGTAGACAAGTAAACTATGATACCTTGCAGTAAGCACAAGAGGAAGCTCACCTAAGAGTAGCATATGTAAAGGATGGGAGAAGCTCCTGGAGGAGGTGAGAGTTGAGTGCTGAAGAGTGAGTAGTCAGAGACAGGAGGGGCTAAATGCCATGCAGACGAAACAGTCACCACAAAGACAGATGGTTTAGCAAGGCTGGAGGTTAGGGTTTTAGGAGAGCGATGAGTGGCAGGCACGTATCACATCATCATGGGTCTTAGAGCCCAAGCTAAAAAGTTTGACTATTATCCCAAATGGAGGTTATCAGCCTTTGGAATCAAGCAGAGCTGGGTTCAAACTGGACTTCATTACTTACCTTGTAATCTTGGGCAAGTTAAACTCTCTGGGTTTTATGTTTCCAGTAAAATAGTACCTATCTTTCAGCGTTGTTGAGCATTAGAAGCTATATGCAAGGTGCTCAGCACATAAGTAGATACTCAATAAATGTTCACTGTTAACATTACTGTGAGGATGAGGAGTCCCTGAAGGATTTTCAGGTGGACAGTATGTAACAGTCTTGTCAGAAAGATCGCTGGCAGCGCTGAGAGGCTAATGTGTTAGTTGGGCTGCTATAATGACACCATAGACCGGGGGGCTTAAATAACATACATTTATCTCACAGTTCTAGAGGCTGGAAGTCCCAGATCAAGGCAGTTGCAGATTTAGTGTCTAGTGACGACCCTCTTCCTGGTTCATAGACAGCTGTCTTCTCACTGTACCTTCACATGGCAGAAAGAGGGTGAGAAAGCTCTCTGAGATATTTTCTAAGGGCACCGATGCCGTTCTTGAGGGCTCCAGCCTCATGACCTAATCACCTCCCAGAGGCCTCCTCTCCTAATACTGTCACATCGGGGGTTAGGATTTCAACATATAATTTTGGGGGGACACAAACATTAATTCATAGCAGATGGATTAAAGCAGAAAGAAAGAGTTCAGTTTTTGACACGTTGAGTTTGAGATGAGCATGAAATTTTTAGGAGGCAGTTGGACATATCAAAGTGGTATTTAGGGTAAAAGCCTTAGCTGAAGATACGGGTTTAGAAGTTATCAGTGTATAGGCTGTAGTTGAAACCATGGGTGTAGGTGAAATCATCCTGGGAGAACGTAAGAAAACAGCTATTAACCTTTTTTTTAAAAAAGCTATGTTGTTGTTGTTGTTGTTGTTGTTGTTTTCATTCCACAGTGTACATAACACCCAAAATTTTGCATGAAATTTTAGGTGGTTTGCAACATCTCCGCTCTCCAATCCCATCTCTGGACCCTTGCAAGGGTCCATGGATAGCTTAAGAATCTGTAATCCAGAATGAAAAGGAAAGAAGGCTAAGGATGAGTTCAACACTTAAGGGTGAGCAAAAGAGAAGGAACAACCAAAAAGGAAGGAGGAAAACCGGCATAGAATGGAGTCTCAGATTCGAGGAGAGTGGGTTTAGAAGGTGAAGAAATGGTCAGCAGTGCCTTCTGGGTTGGCAGTTAGATGATTGTGGGGAGAGCAGTTTTAATAAATTCATGGGGCTAGTTGCCAGGTAACGTGGGGGAGTAGGAGGTAAGCAAGTAGAGACAGTGAGCGTTGTTCTCATGCTTGTTCAGGAAGCCAAGGGGACAGGAGAGAGGGATAATTGTTGGACTAAGGTTCCCGAGGAGAAGGAGGAAGTGGGAGCCAGATTTGAAATGGAAGGACTTGCCTAGGTTACCGGGAGGGACATCTCTGCCAGTGAGATGAAAATAAAGAAAATGAGGAGAGGTGTTGTTAGCTTGGTGGCCAACAGTGGTCTGAAAGTTAGAAACAAGTATTAAATCCTTCTAATTAAGGAACCCCCAAGTTATTGATTTGCACCTCAGTATATTCAATCTAAGAATTTCCCAGTGGGCAGTTGAGTTCTCCTTTGTCAGTTTATAGTCTTTGGTGGGGCTGAGCTTAGAAGAAGCATCTAAAAGAAAAGCACCTTTTCTGTGATTTTCTAAGGGTACCTTCTGCAAATTCTACCTCCAGAAAGATCTTTGCTGGGCCTGGAATTAAAGTAGGGAATTATGTGTAGGGAGCCAGAGCTTAAATTTACCACAAACTGTGAAAGTCTGAGCTGCTTGGAGCATTCTGAAGTTCTGCATTAAAGTTGTTCTTCCCTAGTGATTTTCCTCGCTAAAATACTAAGATCTTAAACTCCAGGCACTGCAACGTCCTCTTGCCCTGATGCTTAAATCAGGAAAGAACTTCCATGTAATTGATGGGTCTGCAACATAGGATCCTAAAAAAAGATTCTCCAGCTTTGGGGCAATATCATTCTCCAAAACCTTTTCTGAGGAACTTACAGCTCAGCTCTTAGCAGGCTAACTGGTTTGGAGAGTTGCCTTTAGCAATTATATTCAGAGTAAGTACTTAGGCCTCTTTCCCCTGAAGTGAAAGTCAGCTGTTCAGCCATTGGCAGCATGATTGATATTTGACCATCAGGTTTCCCTAGTCCATTATCTCCATGGGAGGGCTTGGTAGGTGAACAGACTATGACTAGTAAAATTAAATAAAAAGACTCAATTGTCCTAATCGCACCTTTGGGTCTAAAATAAGGCAGTGGACTAAAAAGCAATCACATGAATTCTACCTTTTCTTTAAAATATTGATAAGTTTAAAAAGAAATGTGTTAACTTTTTCTTTTCCATCTATGTATTGTTAACTTGTTACAGCAAGCACATATATCTTTTATAATAAAAGAAATTCTACAAAGAAAAATAAGAAAGAAAACTTGTGACTTCAGAGTGAGAATTTTTGTTTCCCCATCGTGTCTGCATGTCCCAGCACACAGGTGATAGATACTTGCTGGGGTTTTAACATATGGATTGGACTCTTGTAGGTAACTCAGTTCTGATTTCATTTTGTGCCTTTCTTTAGCCAGTCTTCTAATCGTATATTGGCCAGAGTTTTTTATTATGTAAAGCTTTAGCGGTTAGAAGCTCTGGGAGGTACAAAAAAGAAAAGCATGATCTCCTTGTGGCGTTAATGATCTTATTGGTGATGTAAAAATAAGTGTATTAAAAGTTCAGAGCTCTGTGTAATTATAAGTGCTGACGGAGTGATTAGCATAGTAAGTACCATAAAAACTTGGAGTACAAAGAGACTGTTGAGAACTGGCGTTGTCAGGAAAGACTGTCAGAGTAATTTTTCTCAAACAAATCTGATCATGTCAGTCTCCTATTTAAAATTTTTCAATGCTCCCTCGGACCTTCCCCTTACCAGTTTCTTGGCGATGAAGTTTGGATTCCTTAGCTTGTCGTGAAAAGTCATAATTCGGCCCATGTCATCCTATCCAGTGTTAAATCTCACCACTACCTAATACACATCCTGTCTTTCAACCGTTCGTAATACTGTGCTGTTCTTTGAACATAAGCTCCTTCTCTCCATGAATTTGCATTAGGTGAAATTTCATGTAGTAGTTTTGTTCCTTCCCTTTCTGGCTAATTTCTACTCATCTTTAAGGTTTAGTTAGAGCCACTCCTGGAAACTGTCACTAACCTCCCATGCTTCCCTCCCCTTCTCAGGTAGTCTTAACCCCTGCTGTGAGGTTCTTGAACACTCTGCTTACCTCTGTTATGGCAATTACCAAACTGTATTGAAGTTATTTCTTTTCTCTGCTAGACTGTCATCTCATTTAAAGGTAGGGACTGTGGCTTTGTGTAACACAGTCTGTTCCAAGTCCTTAAAAAAGATTTATTCCAAGAATAAATGAGTGAATGAATGAGCTGGATTTGAAAGAATAAATAGCATTTGGAGAGGTGGAGAGGAAGAAAGTAGCATGCCATGAAGAGAAAATAAATAGTGTGAGCAATGCGTCCGTGGTTTGGATGAGATTAGTTGCAAGCTGATTCTGGTTCAGTTTGCGGGTGATCCGGGCTGGGAAAGGATGATAATGTTGGATAACTGTATCAGCATCTAAAAAGATGCTGAATGACTGGTTAAATCTAATAAAAACCTTGGTTTCAGATACTTGCAGAACTTGATGAAGTGAAAGACAGATTAGATTCTTTTTTCTTCTAACAGTTCCAAATGAGAGCCAGTAGGTTGAATTTATAAAGAAGCAGATTATGACTATTAAACTAGTTATGTGTTGCTTTATGAGGTAATGACGTCTCTATTAAGTTTTAAGCCTCAAGAATATTGTAGATGTATGCAAGATTTGGACAAACCTTTCAACCCTGGACATAGGCTTCTTTGTTGCTGAAGGGATTTGTGTATCAGGAAATTAGATTAGGTAACTTCTGAAGTTTATTCTAATTTCTCAGTTCTGTGGTCTATAGTTGGAAGAGATCATTGTTCCTTGCAAAACAGGAAAGGATTCAGGGCTGAAAAGAAGGACATGAAGGTAAGACCAGAGGCAGAGACGAGGGAGCGCTTACCAACCGAATGGCTATACACGGAGGAAATGTGCATTTACCTGGAAGTGCGGAGAGAGCGTTTCCATGTTTGGATGGCACCGGTGTGACTTTTACGAGTGAATCAGAAAGAAGGGAAGAACTGGGCAGTAGGAGAGAAAACCTGACTGAAATTCCTGTGAATTACTAGTGGACCAGATTTGCATAATTCCGCCACTTTCTTCTGAAATGTTCTCTGGCTTGGATTAAAAACGGGAGAGTCAAGCAGTGGTGATAATTCAGGTTAGGAGGTTGTCATGGTGAATAAAGTAGTAGGAGGTTAGGCAGATGAGAGTCCCTGGGGCATTAGTGATGGCAGTTTGAATTGCTTCACCATGTTGTCTAGCACAGGCGGGGATACTCTGAGATGCTCTGAATAGATGGGGTAAAATAAGAATGGAGGGGCTGAGGTTAAGAATGCTTAGGAAGTGTGAGAGATTGATTGATAGGAAGTGCTAGTAGTATGTTTGGGGAAGGAATGAGGCCCAGGATGTGGCACTGTGGGGGCTGGACATGAATCGGAGATGAAGTCAGGGGAGCCGCGCAGGCTCAGGTGCATTGTCCGCATACGAGTCTATGTTGAAGTAACGGGATCCTGCCAGAGCATACACGTGGAGATAATAAGTGTGACCCACGTTGTCAGCTTAGGTTGGGGTAGATTTTCCACATGGCGGAGGGCGGGCAGCAGGGAATGACGGTGAGGACGATTTGAACAAGACGGTGTAGGGAATGGCACGGGCTTCAGGGAAATAGAAAAGGAGCGGGGCTGATAGATCAGGGGTCTGGAAGTGGCCCTGGGAATTGGCAGTTGTGGGAGAAAGTGAGTTCTTTCTGGAGCAGTCATTGTCAAGTCATGTTTCTATTAAAGAGGCGAACAACAGTCAGAATGAAGGAGAGTTTGCCTACCAAGAAATGAGGGCTCCGTAAGACTTCGGGGAAGGAAGGGAGGGAGGAACTGTGTAATGGGGGCAAACCGGGCAGCGTCGAGAGTTTGGCTGGTTGGTAATGGCTGGTGAGGAAACTGGAAGGAGGGAAGCACTCGGGTAGGAGCGGGAGGGAGTTGAGCACAGACGAGGCAGATGGGTGTGTGAAGAGTGAGATCTAACCACTGCAGGAAGAGGGTCCCAAAGGTCAAGGCCACTGGACCCTTTCTGTTGGTGGTATTCACACTCTGGCTTTTTGGAGCTTGCTGTAGGGGAAGCAGGGAATCACTCTGCTCCCCAGAGAATTATGATGTTAAGGAGACTTTGCCATGACTTGGTTTTTGAGACACTTTATTCTAACCTGAGGGCTGACAACGTGGTCAGGACAGGAGGAATTTCAGGCAGGCCAAACGTTCCTAACAGCAAGACACTGTCTCCCAGTTCTGTGGAAATTGTCTCTACACTCCTGGAGAAACGGGTGTGGGCAAGGCAGGGGGATGGGAACTTGTGGCCCGGGTAGCACTAAGCCAGTGTCTTCTGTTTCTTTACAGATGAGCGGGACCGCGTTCAGAAGAAAACGTTCACCAAGTGGGTGAACAAGCACCTGATGAAGGTAGGACTCCTTCGGGGCCGCCGTCCTGCCCTGCGCCACGGGCGCAATCCGGCTCCTCAAGCCCTTCTCTCCGATGGCTCAGCCTGCTCGCCCTGTGCTCCGGTTCTTAGAGAGACACGTGTGACCTTTTTAAAATAACGAACATGGTCATAACAGCATGGAAACCTTTACTGATCAGTTTTTTGGCGAGGACAGTAATATATGCCATTACCTCAGAAGGCTGAGGTTGTGGACTCGGGGGGCGGAGGTGGGGGTAGTGATTCCTGGGATTCAAAGAACACTTTGCAAATTATTTTATAAGCCCCTTTATTTTGATTTTTAAAATCTGATTACTACGTAAGGATGAGGCAGAGGGAATTTTGTGTCCCCCCTCCCCCTCTTTCTAAGTGCATAAACCTTAAATGTTCAGTTTAATGAATTTTTTCATATGTACATACATGTTTAACCACCATGCACTTTAAAATACAGAACACTTCCACAATGGCTAGGGTTGAGGGGGAGATTTTATTATTATTTTTAAACAGAGGAGAAACCAAGGCAGAGACATTGAAGACCTCCCTCAGGATAAACAGTATGCCTAGGGGGCAGCCAAGATTTGCCAACAAAGCATTTGAGTCCTAATTACTGCTCTGGGAAAGGTCACCAGTGACCTGGTAGTTGCCTACCCAGTAGCCCCGTTTTCTCTTCCTCTTACTTGATTTCCCTGTCGCGCTGATGCTGTTGACTGACTACTCCTTAAAGCTTTCTCTCACGTTGGCTTCCAGGACACCGCTTTCCCAGAATTACCTCTTCCCTCTGTGGATGCCTTTTCCCTGACTCTTCCACAGGCTTTTCTTCCTCGGACTCCTCCGCGTTGATGGTCCCCAGGGTCCTAACCGCAGCCGTGTCCTTGTTTCATTCTCTGCATTCTGCGTTGGCAGTCTCTTCTGTTTCAGGCGCGGGGATCGCTTGGTTACATGAATGCAAGGCAGCACAGTAGGAAAGGACGCGAGGCGATCTCACAGGATCTGATGAGTGCGTGCATTGGGGCTTTGTTAAAACTAAACCTGATCGGGCAGCTACTCGCTTTTTAGGAGGCCTTGTAGCCCCTCAGTTTTATTTCTTTCTGCATGTCTCCTGCATTAATTTCATTGCATTTCTTCCATTACTTGTGTCTGAGCTGTCCCTTGAATGGTGATACAAAACCCTGCAGCTACATGACTTAAAGACACAAATCCAACCACCTTGATTGGTTGGGATTTTCTTTTTTCTCCATGGGTCAGGTGTCTATTGTTCAGTAAACTTTGGCCACGGAAATGGTTGCATAAATCAGACATAGCTCCTGGGGGCCCCTTGTTTAACAGGGATTGCAGGTGAGGACGATTTTCAAATTATAAGATGTAGCTAAGGAGGTAATGATAGAGCCTTTTCCTGCATTCTTTCCTGAGCCGAGGTCCTGCGTATCTCACAGTGTACTTGACATTCATCTGGATGTCACCCAGACATATCCTATATTCAACACATCCCATGCTGCTGAGTATTTTCACTCCTGTGCCTCTCTGTCCAGGTTCGGAAGCTGGATTCATACTGTGTTCAGTCTCGCCCATCATCTCTGCCTTGTCACCAACTCCAGTCAATCACTTCCGACTCGGAAAAAGTTGCATCTGACTTCTCTTCTCCATCCCTGTTCCCTCTGCTCTAGTCTGGGGCCGCCTCATCTCTTGCCCTGACTATAACAGTTTCCTAATAACTGTTTCTATAATAATGATAGTAGTAGTGGTGGTTTATTGTTTACTGTAAATCAGATAATCTGTACTAAATCCTTTACCTGGATTATCTCATTTAATCCTTCAGTGACCTTATGCTGTAGATTCTATTAACGTCCCCATTTTGTCAATGGGGGACGATGAGGTTTAGAGAGGTTACGTAACCTGGTCAAGGTCACACCCTAGAAGAGGCACAGCTGAAATTTTAGAACTCAGGCCACCTAAAGTCTAGAATCGGTGCTCTGAACCTTTGCAGCACGGGCGCTGGCTTCTGCCTCCCTTTGCAGGTTCATGGTGTCAAATTCCCTTCAGACCTTAAGCTCCTGCTGAACCATGTGCCATGCTGTTTCATGGCTATATCTTTGCTCATGCTGCTCCCTCTGCGCAGAATACCTTCCCCAACTCGGTTCTGCCTCCATCACCAACTTAACGCCTCCTTAATGAGCCTTTTCCTGACTCCCATGTGGAATTGACCACCCTTTTCTTTGTGCGCTTCCCTGTGCTCCTTACGTGCTTCTGTTAGAGCACGTGTAGCATTTATCTTTCCGCTGGGTTACAACTTGCTATTGTGTCTTATTTTTTTAGTGTGAGGACAAAGAAAGAAGGGGAGAAAAAAACTGTCCCCGTCTAATTCTTTCAATATGCACCAGTTGCCTCTGCCATGCTGCAGAGCCCTTCCCAGCCTGGTTCCAGTCTGTCCAGCTTCGTTTGTAGGCATTCGCCCCTGTGCTCGTGCTGTAGCCAGACGCGACAACCCGCTGCTCCTAAACACTTGTACTTTCACACCTCTTTGCTTATTCATTTCTCTCCCCTCAGAATGCATGACCCAGCCGCTTCTGCTTGGCCATCACCCACTTACCCTTGAAGGCTCAGGTCCAATATTGCCTTCCTGAGACGCTGAGCTCCATCCCTGCCATTAAATTCATTGCATCTTCATCTCTATTCCATAGCACTTTGAAGAGGTCACACACTGGTCTCCCCTGTTGGAGAGCTCATTGATGCCTGGGACTGGCAGTGTGCGGTTTTCTCTACCCAGCACTGCACCCGGGACACAAGAAGTAGCCTATAAGTATTGGTTGCTTTGAGTAAATAATATTTTGATAGTGTTTTATAGCTTACAAAGCACATTCTCATCTGACTTGATCCTTACAATAACCCTGAAGGAGGTCCAGATTTTCTCCTTTCAGTTTTTGCAACTAAGGAAAGTGAGAATTAAAAAGATGAAGTGACTTCCCAAGATCACACAGCTAGGGAAGGATGGAGCTAAAGATCAATCATGAGTCTTCTGACCAAAATTACTTATTTATTTTACTGAAGATGCTCCCAACTTGCTCTGGTTTCATATCTCATCTCTGACAGTTGGAAGAACTGAATTTATTCTGCCCCAAGTTTGTCTCCCTGAACTTTGTAGTGGAATACGAACGCTCTGGTTCCCTGCTGTTCACTTGTAGCTGATGTTGCCTGTTGGACCTCTGCCTCATGCTGTGTGATGACAGGAGGCCCCGGGAGAGAGAAATGAGATGAACACATCATAGCATTGTTAGAAATTGGAGGCCAGCCCGAGCGATCTGTCATCTCAGACTTCCAGCTTACGGTTCCAACGGCATTTTCTTGTCTTGAGATATTTCAGAGAGATTCACTGCTAATCAGAATCATTGCTCCCATGCTAGAATTCTTTGAACTTTGGGCTGAGAATTAGGGATCGAGATTTGTTTTTTATAAGTCAAACATCCTTTGCTTTGTTCCCCAAGTACACCCAGATTAATGTTGCAGGTAGACTGATGTAAGATCAAAACAACCAAGCCTCTCAAATTCTAGATTTAGATGCCATAGGATCTTTCAGATTCTAAAATGTCCATTTATTTTGGAATAAGCAAATTAATTCCTCTTGATTATTATATTTGAGAACACTGTCGGTGTAAGCATCTGAAATATAAAAATAACCTAATTTAGAATACAAGCCCGTAAACCCAAGAGTTATGCTTTTGTGCCAGAACCATCAAAAAGAAAAATCTAGAGTTTTAAACTATTCTTAACCATATCTCTAGGTTCTGGTAGCTAATAAAGTATATCTTCCCAAAGAGAACTTCAAGAAAGGATGAGAGGGTGAGGCAGAACTGAGAGCATGAGTTCGGTTGACTTCAGAGCTTGGTAGGTAGAAAGGAAAGGCTAGTATTTAATCTAGCAGATGGAACAGTTTGTTCCATTTTTATTCACGAATGCAATCTAGAAGCCACTGGCCTTCCCGGATTTTCGTTAAAAAATTCCTGCTAAACGAGCAAAAGTTTTTAAACTGCAAATTTTTGCTAATGTTTTCCGTTTTCCTCTTTCTGTTTGAGGCTCCCTAGGTAGTTAGCATACAGCTCCAAGGATTCCAGACAGACACTCTTCTCCTGTGCAGCCTCCGCCGTAGCCACACAAGACAGCTCGCTGCTCCCTAAACACTGCGTGTACTTTCACACCTCTTCGCTTATTCATGCCTGTGGGAAAGGTCAGAAGGAGACTGGCAGTGGAGTTTAATTTAAGAGAGTGACAAAGTAGTGCTGGTTAGACCCTGAGGAGAGGAATGCTGCCTTTGTTGCCCGCGTGTGGTGCTTCCTGCTGTCTTTGCCTGGCCCTGGGTTTTCAAGTCTTGATTTTACTCTACGCACATCTCAACCTCCTCTAAAAGTTTTAGCCTTCATTCGGACTTAGATTCTCTACTCCCTGTGCATAAGTGCCTGCCTATTAAGTAAAGCTGTCCCTTGTGGATTTTAGTCATCCTCAGAGGATCTTGGTTAATTGGATTTGGCCAGTACCACTGTTAGATTTCTCAGAACTTAAAGAACTCAAAACAGGGAGATGAGAGAATCTTATCTGTAAAGAGCTTCACACTTTGCTCCCCTCTGTCACTTTCCTTGCTCCCACAGGGATTCCCAGCCTCCACTCTTCTTCCCTGCATTTCAGTTAGGCTTGTAGTTCTTCCCTGAGTGAAAAGTCTAGGCCAGTTATAATCTGTTTTTTAGCGTTAGGCCTTATTTACCTTGAGGATAAACTTGGCCACTGAATCAATGTGGACTTCCCCTCTTATGGTTGAGAAATCTGTAAATTCAGAAATCTATTCGAAGTTACCAGGCTCACTCTCACTTTCCCTGTAGTTTTTAGTAAGTATAGATGAGAGTAAATAACATACTCCTCTTTAAAACTTTCTCCTCTGACCTATTTTTTTTTTTTTTTTTGGTTTTCAACATAGTTTGGATCAACGAAATTGAGCTGCTTGTGTTTCCTTTGAACAGTGTTAAAGGAAAGTGTTTCTAGATCAGGTTTTCTACAGGTATCAAAGAATACTACATGATAATTCTTGGTTCTTTTTTGGGGGTGGGAGTCCTTTTATAATTCAATATTATTGCTAATGGGTCATTTCTCCCCTTCAAGCATCATGGAAGCCTGGTGAAGGGAAGGAGCACTGAACTCAGAGTCAGGAGACAGTGACCCGACACTTCCCAGCTCAGTGATCTTACACCAGTTACTTTACTTCTCTAGGCAGCACTTTTCCCATCTGTAAACTGACAGTGTTAGAGTTAAGTAATCTTTCACGTCCCTTTGGGCTCAGATTCTGATCCAAGCTCTTAAGTGCAGTTTATTCCCTTTGCTAAAAAGCCACTTAGAAATTGGGGAAAGCTGTTTAGTTTCTCATAACTTCAAGCCAATCTTTAAACAATTGGGAGAGCAGAGCTTTCCTTGGTTTATTAATGCACGGGGGATCAGGGAGGATTGGTCTGGGTTAGCATGGACTTGTTCTTTCAAAATTTAGTCACTCATTCATTTTTCAAAATAGCTTTTTTGAGATTTAATTCTCATATCATACAATTCACCCATTTAAAGTATATAATTCAGTGACTTTTAGTATATTCTCAGAGTTGTGTAACCATCACAATCAACTTTAGAATATTTTTATTCCCCCCAAAAGAAACCCTGTACTCTTTAGTCGTCACCCCTAACTCCCTCATATTCTCCCCCATTCCTAGGCAACCACTAATCTACGTCCTGTCTCTCTAGATTTGCTGTTCTCGGTATCTCATATGAATGGAACCATACAATATGCGGTCCTTTCCTTTGTAACTGACTTCTTTCACTTAGCACAATGTTTTCAAGGTTCATCCATGTTATAGCATGTATCAATATTTATTGCTGAATAATATTCCATTGTATGGATGTACCACATTTTATTTATCCATTTATCAATTGATAGATTTTTGAGTTATTTTCACTTTTGGGCTATTATGAATAATGAATGCAGCTGTGAACATTCATTTATGTACAAGATTTTTTTCCCTGGACGTATTTTCAGTTCCTTTGGGTATATACCTGGGAGCAGAACTACGGGGTCATATGGTAACTTGTGTTTAGCCTTTTGAGCTGTCAGACTGTTTTCCCAAGCAGCCGCATCATGTTACATTCCCGTCAGCAGTGTATGAGGGTTCCAGTTTCTCTACATCCCCATGAACCCTTACCTGTTCTTTTGATTGTAGTCATCCTAGGGGATGGGAAATGGTACCTACCTCACTGCAGTAGTTAGTTTTGATTTACATTTTCCTTATGGGTAATGATACTGAGCATCTTTTCATGAGTTTGTTAGCCATTTGTATCTATTTGTTAGAGGCATTCACTAATTTTGACAGTGATTTTTCACAGGGAGTGCAGACGGTCAAGGATCTAGATAGTTGACATTTTTCACTCATCTTTGTTGACAGGATAGTATGATTATTTGTTGGAAGGAAACATACATATTGATGATTCCTGAGCACTGTTGGTTGGCTTCATGTGACTGCCTCTAAAACTTCTGATGCTTAGTCCACTGGGCTTTTTCTTAAGAAATTTGTAGAAAACTTTAGTCAGCCTAGTATGTGCAGAAGAGGTAAAGACTTTAGAATGGGGCAGACCTAGATTTGATCGACCTGACCATTTACTAGCTGGGTGATCTTGGGATGTTAATTGAGCCCTCCAGATCCCATTTCTACATCTGAAAAATTTCTGACATAGAAGCACTAGTAAATGTTAGCTAATTCTTTATCCTTCTCTAGGCAGAGCTGTGTCCAATATGCTTCAGAAACAGACCATTCTTGTTCTCTGTTGTTGAAAATTCTCCAGGGAAACAAATCTCACCACATTCCCCTCCCTCCTTTATCAGTATCACTCTCTGTTGGTTTTCATAGTTATTATTTGGTTATTATAATCATACAAAGCCTGAGAGGTATAGTAAGCTATTTCTCTAAATTTCTTATAAGGTAGTTGAATTTTGCTATTCACAGATGTAAAACATAACTGGAAATTTTAGGAGATATTGGTGCCTTGGTGTGAAATTAACTTTACATTTCAAAGTGCTTCCTTTTTCTTTTTCTTTTCAGTTCTGTGGTGTTTAGTATCCTATTGATAACGTGATCTCACTAGGTTCTGAATCCTACTATTAGGTTGGTGCAAAAGTAATTGCGGTTTAAGGTTAATTGCAAAAAAAAGCAATTACTTTTGCACCAACCTTCCAAAATTTATTTAAATAATTATTGAATGCCCATTCCCAATTTTTATACCCTATGTTTAGGTCTTATCTATCAAAAATAAATTCCTCATTGTTGTCCTCTTCTTAATCCTTAATACCAAGCATTTAATATTATCTGACTGTTTTTTATCTGTTTGCTTTTTTTACCCACCATTCATTTATAATCTGATTTCCATTCCACCACTGTCTAGAAAATTATTCTCATAAAACACTCTTGTTTGTAGGAAAATGAGAAAAACCCTTTCATAGCCCTCACCCTCCTTGTGCTCTAGCATTGGATACTGGTGATTATCCCTGGATTACACTTCCTTGTTTTTCAGCCTACCTCTTTCACTGCCTGCCCCCCCCTCCCCTGCCCCCCCCACCCCTTTGTTGATTGCTTTTCCACCTCCTGCCTTCTAATTTGGGCTATTCCCTCAGGCTCAGTCCTTAGCACTCTGCTCTTCCTTCTTGCCCCGAATCCAGAAAGCCCAGCGTTTCCCATGTCTCTAGCTAGCACCTCTACGTGTATGGCTTCTAAACCTAAATTCTCTGCTGACCCAAATGGAATTCTGGTATTTCCAGCTGCTTTAAGAACATTTCCATTTGTAGCTCCTTTTGTGGCTGTTTTAAATTCAACATGTTTAAAGTTGAATTTATCACATTCATTCCCTTTCCAATGCTCATGACTGCTTATTTCTGAGTGGTGCGCTGTGGCTGTTCAAGGCCCACACCTGGAAACCTTTGACCCATTTGAGGGAGAGGTCTTGAAAGTTGGAGCCGCTGGTATGCTGGAGCCACCTTACATGTGCTCATGAGAGCCAAATCTTAAATTTTAGGGAATTTTGTGAGTTGGTTGCTAAGCATAGACCTTATTGAAGATTAAATTATATAAATTTACAATTAAATACATTCTATTTAAAATAAAGGTATAACTACCCAAAACTCATCACTTCATGATTATTTTACTATATGTTATTGCTGTCTATGCTCTTGAGGTTAATTATGTCGATTGTATCTCTGTGAGGAAAATACTATACAATGTGCTACATTTCTTCCCAACATCCATTTAGTGATATTATATTAGCAGCTTGAAATTGGTCATGGTGGGAGTATTTACACGCTGGAAATCAACAAATGCTACAAGTCTGAGCTGGGTGTATTGTTTTGTTCATTATCTAGGTTTAAAGTGATGGAGAAAAATGTAAACATTGCAGATTAAAAAGTGTGTTAATGTCACAATGTAGTGAGTACATTATGAATAGCACAAAATATTGAAGAAATATTCTTTCAGTATTTGAAAGCTTATGCAATTCATCGTGAGCCATTTTCTCTAATTGGGTAATTTACCCATCACCTTCTTATTCCTTAACACATGCACATACAAACATCCATACTTGGCATATTTCCACCTCTCTACCTTCTGTGGTTTTCCCATCTTCTGTCAAAACATTTTGTAATCCTTCAAGTCCTTTCTCTTTCAGGAATTCTTCCCAAATATTTCCAGCCTTTATTCTGATTCCCTTTCTATTTATTTATTTGTTTATTTATTTATTTATTTATTTATTTATTTATTTATTTAAAGGAGGGCGCAGCTCACAGTGGCCCATGCTGGAATTGAACCAGCAACCTTGGTGTTATCAGCACCACACTCTAACCAACTGAGCCAATGGGCAACCCCCTCCCTTTCTATTTTAAATGCTAGAATATTAAAATTGGAAAGGACTAGTTTCAGTTTTCCATGCAAAGGTAGAAATCCCAATATCCCAATCTCTGCTTGAAAAATTCCGGTGACTAGAAATTTACTATTATACTTCTGAATGTAACCCTTTTTATTGTCTAGAAATTTATTTGTTGAAAATGAATCTTCTTCCTTATAATTTCCACTAATCTTCTGATTCTGTGTTGGGAGTGTCACTCAAAGAAGGTATCACTAGGTTTGGAATAAGTCACAAGACCTACTGCAACTTACCAGAGCTGTATGGGACCTGACTATCTAGAGCCTCGGTCTCCTCAGTTTCTCCTATGGAATATGGGTAATAAATAAACCTCACAGGGCAGTTATTTGGATTCAATGGATAAAATGAGATTATGGTTGATTACAAAGCATAGTAGTTAATGGCAAAGACTAAAACCCAAAATACCAAACTGAGGCTAGTTTTTCCTCTTGTGACCTTGAGCAAGTTACCTAACCTCTTGTGTCTCGTTTCCTCACGTGTGAAATAGGAATAATAATAAAATCTCCCTTACATATGTGAGGGATAGATGAGATGACATGTAAAGCATTTAGCACAGTGTTTGACTTTAACCACACATTTTTTCAAAATGAGATTTGTTTTTCCATAGTTTCAGTTATAAAATTGGAATTTCCCCTCAAATTCACTATTAGCACTATTTGGTAAAAGAGAGGTTAAATTATATGTATGCCCTGTGAAACACTGGGTGCCTAGCGTTGACGCTTCCTTTGTAGCATTCTGGAAAGCCTTTCTAACTCTGGCTGGACTCGTCTGTCTGTCATTGGCCATCGTATCCCATTGTGGTCCATAATAATCCTGAGATGTTTCAGGATGATAAGACTCCCCATCGCCTTGTCCAAACTTTCTAGAATGTTGTTCAGCGTTGACTAGAGTATGTAATAGATCTGGCTTCAATTTTAAAAACACATACACTTCTGGTAAATGTTACCATTTCATGTGTTGTACTCCAAACTGAAAATTCCTGAATTTTATTGTTTCCAGTTTCAAATTTTGAAATTTTTGTTTGCTTAGAACCAGAGATTCTTGTGTAGCTAATAAATAATTCAAGATCAAATAAAAAGCAGTCTGTTTTACTTTCATGCACAGGTCCGCAAGCACATCAATGATCTTTATGAAGACCTGCGGGATGGCCATAACCTGATCTCTCTGCTGGAGGTCCTCTCGGGCATCAAACTGGTGAGCTTCTCTTGTCCTATGAGTGACCCCACAGGTGTGGCCCTGTTAATGGCAAATCGCCATCTTGTTGAGTTCTAGGGCAGTGGCCATCACTGCTTGCTCTGTTATGTGGGAAGAAGAAGTAGAAGGGAAGTGGCCTTTATTTCTAACTCAGACTTACAGTTTCCAAATGATGTCATTTTATCTTAATTAAATTGATGTGTCATATGTTTTCATTTCTTCAGGTATCAGTTATATTCCTTTTATGACTGCATGTTTTCTCCTTACTTGTTCTTTATCTATCTATAGATATTGGTAATATTTTAGGAATAGTGGATTCACGTTTAAAGATTTTAGAATGTGTATTTTTCTTCGTACAGTGTATTTCTATATAGACTTTTCCTGTTTTCCCATTTATTGTGAATTATTTAACTTTCTGCATTCAGCTAAGGACCTGAAGTTTACATCTAAACTCCCAGGTGTTTAGAGTTATTTTTTTTTCCAGTTCACCTCACTCTGTCCCTTCTGTGAGTCACTGGTTTGGAAAAATGCTGAAGTTGAGGCCTGAGCATAGTGCTGGATGCAGTACATTTGGGCTCCTTCGACAATTAACATGCCTGCCTCCTCCCAAAATGTCTTAAGCATTGCTTGTGGGAAACACCTACATATCTGAGGGCAGATCCCCTGTGAGCCTCATGGCGTATCAGATGATAGTTCTGATACTTGATTTGTTTGCGGAATCCAAACAACCTCCCTTGGAGGGTCCATTGTTTCATATATTTGAGCCTAATGGAAGCAGGCGATCTGCGCAGTTTCTGTTCTTCTATCTCTAGCATCATAGACAACGTACTTTTCATTTAGAAAAGTCGAAGGTTGAATACTGGAAACATCCACAAGGAAAGAGGTGCACAGCTTGAGTAGTCTGGGAAGCTCAGCCCACTCACTGCCTTTGGCAGATTCTTAGTCATTGTTTGTTGTGTTTCAGGAACAGAATTTGGCACATTAGATTTTATTCCTTAAGTAATATTCAGCTTCTTCTGGGATTAGGCTTGGCTTTCCCTGGGCCCTTTGTTTTGGCTTCACATCTTTTTTGCCTTGCAATAGAATTAACTTTATAATTTTTAATGGCCTAAAATTGAGACACTTTTTTATTAGCACAGGCAGCACATGGTGAATTCTAGTCCTTCTCTGGCCTTCATTGATAAATCTCGTAGTCAGAATCTCACCTCTACTGTGCTGGACTTGATTCTCCACTGCTCACCAAGTTATATTTTGTGCAGTTTGGCTGGTATATTGGATGAACTTGTAGTGATTTTATATTGGAAAGTGACATTTTTAGTGACATTGCTTACAAAACAGGTTACAACCACTCCAGTCTAATTTCTTTTCCTAACCTTTGAAAACCTACAGGTTTTTATGGAGCTATTCATAGGCTGTCATCTTATCACCCCAAAACATCCAAATACCTCTTTCATGTTTATTCACATTATCACTTTATCCCTTAGTTTATTCATAAAAGCAGAGAGGGTGGGTGGCCACAGAGAATTGAAGATGTGTTTCAACATAAGACGTGTTCAATATAACCATCTGCTCTGGTCTTGCATCTTTTTGGAGGTGGGAGGGTATTTTCATATTTATTTCCATCATCTTTTTTTTTTTTTTAATGCTGCATTCATTTCCTTTTCATTTTTGTGTTGTGAATTTCCTGTGACTCTGTCATGTCTTTGCCTTGGTTGGTGGCCAAAGGAGCCAGCGGGGCTGAAGACCCTCCGCCTGGTGAGCATGCCCTCCTGGCGCCATGCAAACAGCGAGGAGCAGGAGGAGGAAGATGATGACGATGTAGTAGGTCCTCCCTGGGTGGCAGCGTCCCGGCTGGCACTGCAGGGCCACCAGAGAGTCCGAGGTTCTCTAGGTCTCCAGCAGCTCAGTTACAATCACCTTCTTCCCCATCCACCTGGGATTTTTGGATCCCAAAGAAAGTGGTTAAAACTAATTGTGCCTCATGCCACTGTTAGATGATCCTGAAGTGGGAATTGTTTTGCTTGTCTGAAAAAGGTTGGCACAAAAGCATGATGGTGTTTGGAGGTGTCAAGTTCCTTTGTGACCTGGAGACTCATAGCTTTCTGGTGGCCTCGCTGTGTTGCCTGAGTCCAGATTGCAGAATTGTGGAAAATTTGACAGCATGACAGTGAATTGCTCATCCAGACTAACTGGTACTCTCTCTCCACCTCTTTAGCCTTTGAATTCTCACCACACACCGTGTCATTTGTTTTCAAAACAGCCTGTTGTTTGCAAACCACTCACTGCATGGAGATATTCTGCCTTGGTCAATAACATCTCTAGTTGCTGTGGAGGACAGACATTTAACCTGCATGTTCTTAAGGTTATTTATTTTTGGAGGCGAGTACATAGGAGTAAAGCTTAGAGTGTGCTGGGGGGGCATTTCCTGCTTGCAGGCCCTAAATTATAGTCCCTGATCTTTCTCCAGAAACAGAGATGAGGCAATATTCCCTATCCTTTTAAGAGTCATCTTTCCTCTCATTGATCTCCCTTCCCGTTGCTGTAGAATCTTCAGTTTCATAGGCCCTGTCATTCTGTATGCCATATTCATAATAATTCAGCTGAAATGACAGAAGAGGGGCTTGCTGAAAAGATTTTCCCCAAACTTTTGACTTAATTTATCCTGGTGCTCAGAGAGGGCTCAACATCTCTGTAGATTATCCTAGTTTGGGAGTTTTGATTAGATATGTTGGGCGTCCAGAGAGAGCCTTCCACTCTTATCTTTTCTATGGTTGGGTTACTTTTTGCCCGTTTCAACCTGAAGGAAGGTTTCCTCTGTGCAGGTGCCCGCAAAAGAGCTACATTATATTTAATCAGCCTTTAATTAGTACCAGTTTGACATTTACAAATGAATTGGGTGTAATCTAGTGAGAGTGATGTTTTAGTCCCAGTTTAAGGAAAATAAAGGCAACACTGGAAAGTGAGCAGGAGAAAACGTTTCACAGATAGATACCCATCCCTGCATCAGGTAAGCAGACGTCATGCATATTTGGGTGGATAGAAGTCGAGCTGTGCTGTGGACAGGGCACCAGAGGCGCCTGCTGGAGATGGGCTTCTGTCCTGTGGCTGGTACGACATTCAGATTTAGTGACTGGCAGAAAATACCTTTCTTTGGATTATCATGTTGAACATCCCTACGTCATTGAGGTTTTGTTTGCTCTGGGTATTTCATACTGGGGTAAAGGGTAGCTTTCCGACATTGACACCCATCTTCCTGGAAAATAAGTTTCTTCCTGATTTTTGCCTCTCGTGGATTTTTTTCACTTGTTTATTAGAATTAGCTACCTCTAACATCTTTTGCCAGGTTTACAATAAGATTGGCTCTGTCCATTAATGTGCACTATGCGATTAGAACTTTCCACCTTTCCTTTACAACAGTATTTAACTAATTTTAGGAGCTGTAGAGCCAAAGTCTTTGTTCCCATTAATCTCATATCCAGAATCAAGGTCTGCTACCTATGACTGCGGCAGAACCTGTTGAGAAGCCGCGGCACTGATTTAGCACTAACTGTCAAATGTGCCGTGTTCGAGGAATCATGGTGTAAACAGGCCTTCTGGAGGCCTTGGTGAGCGTGGTGAAACCATGGGTTCTGCCATCGAAGGGTACTTTATGGAATGCTCCCACGCCCGGCTTCAGCCACGATGAAGTCCCTGTGGTCTTTTAGCCCTTGAAATGAAGAGGAAAGTGGTCTGCATGGGTAAATCGGTGTAGCTAAAAGTAACACCTCTTTTTTGTTTGCAGCCCCGGGAGAAGGGGAGGATGCGTTTCCACAGGCTGCAGAACGTGCAGATTGCCCTGGACTTCCTGAAGCAGCGACAGGTGAGAGGATCCCCGGCGGCCCCCAGTCGGAATGTTGGTGTTTGGTTCCTATTTGGAGTGTCCTCAGCGAGTAACCCCTCAGTAATCGTTAAATCTGACTGGCCCAGTTCTGCATCTGACTTGCTAGTGAGCAGTTCTGTCATGGCTGGACACGTCATTTGGTAGTCCTTGCAGAGAGCTTGTGGCCTGCCTAAGGGAGTGTGTTCACAGAGAAGAGCTAGATGCTAGAGATTGAACTACGGGCACCCACCTTAGATGGAGGTCCAAGGAAGGTGAGGTAAATCAGCAAAGAAGATGAAAAAAGGTACAGCACCCAGGAAAAGGGAAAAGCAGTGTGCCAAGTTAGCGTGAACATTAGATGAGGGGATGCCATCACATCAGGTCTGAGGAAAAGCTCTTAGCTGTTAAGCATTGGTAACTTAAGAGAACAGTTTTTATTAAGTAAAGTTCTTTTTCCCCCCCTTCTTCTGCCTCCCCCGCCCCCACTCCGGTTCAAGCCGTTGTTTCTCAGTCTAGTTGTATAGGACACAGCTCCCTGGCCCATGCTGGTGTTATGAGCCTTGCACTCCCCGCCGGCTGAGGCAGTCGGTCAACAGTCGTCAGTCAGCCACTCATGGCAGCTCTCGCCAGCTGCCGGCCGCTCTCGCCAGCTGCCGGCCGCTCGCACTGGCTGCTGGCCACTCATGGCAGCGCACGGTAGCCCATGGCAGCATACAGAGCCCATGGCAGCTCATGCTGGCTGTGGCCAGTAGCCCTCAGCAGCATACAGCAGCTCAACGGCAGCACACAGCAGCTCACGGCGGCCCAGCTCCAGGGAGAGCTGTTGTTCACAATCTTAGCTGTAGAGGGCGCAGCTTACTGGCCCATGTGGGAATCGAACCACCGACTTGGCATTAGGAGCACAGCGCTCCAACCACTTGAGCCTCCGGGCCGGCCTGGGAACAGTTTTAATAGAGCAAAAAAGTATTTTGAGTAGATGGAAACTGGATATAGGAAAGGAAAAAGTTTTTCCCTCTGTAGGGAAGGAAGGAAGACAGCAACACATTTTTAGCCATAAGAGAAGCCAGTAAAGAGGAAGACGGAAAATGAGAATGAAAAGAGAAAGCCATAGAATGTTGGACCTAGACATACCTCAGAGATTTGCTAGCCCAGTTTTTTCATTTTATAGCTAAGGAAACTGAGGTCTAGATAGGTGCAATGACCTGCCCCAAATCATACAAGTTAGAGCAAAGCTGGGACTTTAACACAGGTCTGTTGTCGTAGAGTTTAATGCTTCTTCCACTATCCATGCTGTTTCCTCCAGCATTCCCTCCATTGCTTCCTAATTAGTGGAACGAAATCTAGGGATTGAGGGGTGAGATCCAGAGCATAGCCGGTGTGATTCTCTTTGAGAAAGAAAATGAAAATGCCTTTCTTGTGAGATACAGGGAGAAGGAAGGAAGGGGGATAAAGATAACAGAGACAGTTTGTGGTGAAGAGGAAGATGGATGAGGGGGTCGGAAAGTTCATCTGCTTCGAGAGACTGCATGGAAAAAATTGGGGCTAGCTATAGTTGCTAGGCAACAGCATGAGTCAGGATGACATTAAATGGTATGCATGTTTTTGGAGTTAGTTTTTGGTCCCTCTTATGAACAATTCTCATTAACTTGGGAAAGTCTCTTTCTGTATGCTCCCACAGCAGTTTACTTCTAATATAACACTTACTACTTTGTTGTTGTTTTTCTGTTTGCCCTAATGCACTGTAGGCCCTTTGAGGGCAGGGAATATGATCTTAACATTTTTATCTTCATCACTTGTCATAATGAATGGTCCATGATTGGCACTTCATAAATATTAAATAAATTGATACATGAAAAGTAATAGGAGAATTGGAGGCTGAAGTGTGTAGGGTACTGGAGAAAGCAGCATTGAAATTCTGTTTATTGAGTTAGAGGAAACCAGAGGGAGCCTTCGTATGCAAGGTAAATTGAGAACAATTGATTGGCTAGAAGTCTAAATAAGGCCCAAGAGTAGATTTAGTTACTATGATAGAATGAAGATGTGGGCAGGTAAGAACAGTGGACTCCAAGAAGAGAGAACCCGAGAACAGTTCTTGGTGATGGTGAAGTCCAAGTGGTAGCTGTGCAGGTGTCCAAAGCAGAGTAAACATGAAAGTCAGCAGAATTGAGAACGCCATGAATTGTGCAGATAGGGTGATATTTAGGTCATTGGGAAGGCTGCCAAACTTGCCAGGAAAGATGGTAGAAGTTGAGGTAGGAAAGAATAGGAGTTAGGTGCTGAAGTCAAGGAAGGGGTTAGCAGAGGTTGGAAGGTGGTTTGGCCCACGAAGGTGGACTTCAGAATTAAAGAGGAAAGCTGAGGGAGGTGGGACTGAGCAAGATGGCCCTGGCGGATACTGCCCGCAGACCACCTGTGGGTTGTTCGGGATTAGTGATGACAAGAACTGCATTCTGAGACTGGAAGGGCAGCTTCTCCCACCCCCAGAGGGCGAAGGAGATACAGAGAAGGGAAAGAACTTGCCCAGGTACCTTAGTCATTCAGGCAGCTGTATGGGTGACTTATAAACAACAGAAATTTGTCTCTCACAGTTCTGGAGGCTGGGAAATCTCAGAACAAGGCATATGCAGTGTCTGGTGAGGCCCTGGTTCAGAGACAGCTGTCTTTTAGTGGTGTCCTCACATGACAGAGGGAGCTCCCTGGGGTCTCGTTTATAAGGGCACTAACCCCATCCTGAGAGCTCCGCCCTCATAACCTAATCACCCCCAAAAGGCCCCACCTCCAAATACCATCAGATTGGATGTTGGGCTTTAACATACGCATTTTGGAGGGTCACAAGCATTCAGTTTATAGTACTGTCACCCTTGGTGTAAGGGAGAAGTGAGGCTTCTGTTTGAGATCACTAGGGTTCTTTAGAGACATACAGATTTCAGTTCAGTTGAAGAGATAGAAGAGGGCCCCTCAAGGACAGTTTGGCACACTTAAGCAGTAGCTCCATGAGGCTGTGACAAGAAGCTCACAGGTCAAGCAGGATGCAGGCTGGTTTTCCTGGGCCACTTGGTTTCAGCACTGGAAGTCCCGCGTCGCAAGAAGCCCCTCCGTTTCTAGCACATTGGGGCAGCTGGTCACCCTGGGGTGGGGTGGGGGGCTGTGTATATGTGCACATTGTGTTGTTGGAATGAGCTTATAGGAGTAAAGCAGATACTGTGGGAGTCATGAGCAGGTGGGGATATCTGTGACAAAGTGGATGGAAATGGAAGGAAAATGGAGGCCAGAGTCAGCCAAAGACTGATGCTGATGAGGGAGAAGAGGCATCTCCCCTGGCACCCCCTTACCTTAAAAAAAATGAAAAATGAAAGAAAGAAAAAAGTCAGGGCTGTGATGACTTAATAAAAAAGCAACTCTGGGAATGCAGAATGGTACAGTCACGCTGGAAAATAGTTTGGCAGTTTCTTATAAAGCTAAACATATACCATATGACATTTAACTTGCAATCCCACTCCTAAATTGCTCTAGGAATTTACCCTAGAGAAATGAAAACATATGCTCACACGAAAACTTGTACATGAATATAGGAGCTTTATTCATAGTTGCTCCAATAAACAACCCCAGTGTCCTGCAGTGGGTGAGAGGGTAAGCACAGCGTATCAGTATATGGATACAGTGGAGGACCACTGAGCCGTAAAAAGAGCAGACTATTGATACATGCAACAGCTTGGATGGGGATCTCAAGGGCATTGTGCTGAGCGGAAAAAAGCCAGTATCGAAAGACTGCATACTGTATGGCCCCATTTGTATGGCGTTCTGGAAGAAGCAACACAGAACAGGTCAGTGGTTGCTGGCAGTCAGGTGGGGGCAGGGTTTGACTACAAGGGGCAGCACGAGGTCACCTTTTTGGATGATGGAATTGTGTTGTCCTGACTGTGGTGGTAGTTACACGAATCTATACATGTGTTAAAACCCAGAACTGTACACCAGAAACATCAGTTTATATAAATGATGAAATCCAAACAAAAGTCACAGAACTCTGAGACCAGCTTTTGTTTCTTTTTCAGGTGAAACTAGTGAATATTCGCAATGATGACATCACAGATGGCAACCCCAAGCTGACCCTGGGCCTGATCTGGACCATTATTTTGCACTTCCAGGTAGGGTCTGTGAAGTTTAAGGTCCCTGTTGATTGGTTTGTACATGGCCTGGAAAGAGCTAGAAGTTGCACTGCCTTCCACAGACACACTGCGTCTTCCTTCTCTGTATTTGGCAATGAACAGCAGTAAGAATGGGAGTTGGAGAGGAAGATAAGGATTGGCTTGGAGACAAAGCTGTTGTAGCCTAAACCCAGAACTTCTAATCATTTTCATGATGAAATGGGATTTTTCACTTGTTTTGCTTGGCCCTGTCATTGCCAGTCTGGTTATTAGAAGTCTGCTCAGCTGAGTCAAAACTTGCTCTTTAGGGATTCAGAGTATGAGGGGTGGGGAGAGAGGTTGCTTTTGATGCTTTAGGAGGGTGGAGTGAAGATTTATAATCCTGCTTTGGTGCAGACTTGACCTCATCTCTAATGATCTTAAAATAAGCCTGGTTAATTATAGCGTTGTCTTAGTTTGGGCTTCTATAACAAAATACCGTAGCGTGGGTGGCTTAAACAACAGACTTCATTTCTCACAGTTCTGGAGCGTGGAAGTCTGAGATCGGGGTACCAGTATGGTGGGGTTCTTAGTGAGAGGCCTCTTCCTGGTGACGTCCTCACGTGACCTTTCTTGGTGCATGCATGCAGACAGAGAGAGATCTCATGTCTTTTCATCTTTTTATAAGGGCATTAATCCCATTATGGGGGTTCCACTCTCATGAGCTCATCTAAACCTAATCACCTCCCAAAGGCCCCCACCTCCAAATACCATCACATTGGGGGCTAGGGCTTCAGCATACGAATTTTGAGGGGACACAAACATTTAGTCTGTAGCAAGCATCTTTTTTGGTATGGGCTCGTCAGCACAGTCTTGTAGCACCTGTCACACCCAAGAGCGGTGGCATCTTGGTAGTACCCACATAGTCACATGGCCTTCCTAAGAAGGCAAATTCTTTTCAAATCAGTACAGCCCTATTTTTATAAAAAGACCGTCTTGAATCACTTTAGCCCAACTAAACAAAGCTATTTCTCAGAAAGCTCTCCAATACCCAGTTACTGTTCAGGAAGCTGGTAGAAAGAGGGAGCCCTTTTTGGGCAGGTGGGAGAAGAAAGCTAATGTCCCAAAGCACTGAGGCCACTGTCCTGTCCTAGTTGGGAAATTAGCGCCACCTGCTGGTTGAAGGCAGGACAGAGGGTGTATCAGAACCCACTACCTAAGAACCTGAGAAAACAGAGTTTAGGGCTTATTTCTTGGGGCTCTGGTTTGGAGCCAGGGGTGGCAATTGGCAGCATGGGTAGGATTAGGAGAGTATGGGGGTAACATGTATTTTTGTGGAACCACAGGGTGGCCTCAGGCAAGTTTTGAATACAGGGGTAACTTGGTAAGGTGTTCCCCCACAGGGTAGGAACAGGAACTTTGTTTTGTAGAGGAATAGAGTGACCCCCTGGGAACTCTTATGAACAGAGGAGTTTTTTCTTTTTTTAAAGAAATTCTGTTTTCACCACAAACCTGCCCTCACTGTGAGTGCCCAATGTTAGTCACATAAGGCAAGAGGAATGTGTCTATTGTGTCTCTGTTTACCCTGACTACAGCTATATCTCTTTAACAAGGAAACTCAGGAGCTGAGGAATGAAAACTGAATTGGTTAATTAAAACATTGCTGGGACAGAGGAGATGGGGATAATGGGTCTGTTCCTATCCTGAAGGGCTCCATCAGGGAAATGTTTCTCTCTCTCTTTCCAGTGTCACTTGATCTTCTAAGTCCATGTGTATTTTTTTCTTTTTTCTTTTTTTATTAGTTTCAGGTGTACAAAGCAACATAATAGTTAGACATTTAAACGCCTCATAAAGTGATAACCCCTCCCTAAGGAACTACCTCTCTGACATCTTATGTAGCTGTTACAATACCATCGACTATCTTCCCTATGTTGTACTCCACATCCTATGACTATATATACCTATATGTTTAGTTATAAATGACATTCAGTATTATTCTACTTCAGCTTCAGGTGTATAGCACAGTGGTCAGGCATCTACACAGTCTATGACGTCATCCCCCTGATAAGTCCTGTGCCCATCTGGCACCTTACATGATCTTTACAACATTGTTGATTATATTCCCCATACTGTAGTAACTACCAATTTGTATTTCTTAACGCCTTCACCTTTTTCATCCTGACCCCAACCCCATTCCCATCTATCACCCGGATAGATCTAGGACATATCTGGCACCATACCTAGTTATTACAATATTATTGACTATATTCCTTATGCTATAACCTACATCCCCATGACTACTGTGTAACAACCAATTTGTATTTCTTAATCCCTTCTCCTTTCACCCATCCTTAACCCCCCTCCCATCTTAAAGAAGTCCCTCTAAGAGACCTTGTAATACTGGTTTGGTGGTGATGAACTCTTTCAGCTTTTTCTTGTCTGGGAAGTTCCTTATCTGTCCTTCAATTCTAAATGACAGCCTTGCTGGGTAGAACAATCTTGGTTGTAGGTCGTGGCTTTTCATCACTTGGAATATTTCATGCCACTCCCTTCTTGCCTGCAATTTCTGTTGAGAAATCAGCTGGCAGTCTTATGGGGGCTCCCTTGTAGGTAGCTAACTGCTTTTCTCTTGCTGCTTTTAAGATTCTCTCTTTGTATTTAACCTTTGGCATTTTAATTATGATGTGTCTTGGTGTTGACCTCTTTGGGTTCACCTTGTTTGGGACTCTCTGCTTTCTGAGCTTGTATATCTGTTTCCTTCACCAGGCTAGGGAAGTTTTCTGTCATTATTTCTTCACATAAGTTTACAATTCCTTGCTCTCTCTCTTCTCCTTCTGGTACCCCTATAATGCCAATGTCGGTATGCTTAGTATTGTCCCAGAGTCCCCTTAAACTCTCCTCAATTTTTTGGATTCTTTTTTCTTTTTGCTGTTCTGGTTGGGGGTTTTCTGCTACCCTATCTTCTACATCGCTGGTTGGTTCCTCTGCTTCATCTAATCTACTGTTGATTCCCTGTAATATAGTCTTCGTTTCCATTATTGTGTCCTTTATTTCTGACTGGTTCTTTTCTATGGTTTCTATCTCCATTTTTATGCTTTCTATCTCTCTTGTTGAAGTTCTCCTTGAGATCACTGAACATTCTTATAACCAGTGTCTGGAACTCTGCGTCTGACAGATTGCTTATCTCTGTTTCACTTTTCTTTTTCTGGAGCTTTGTTCTGTTCTTTTATTTGGGACATGTTTCTTTGTCTCCCCATTTTGGCGGCCTCCCTGTGTTTGTTTCTATGTATTAGGTCAGGCTGCTATGTCTTCCAGTCTTAGTAGAGTGGCCTTATGCAGTAGGTGTGCTGTGGGGTTCAGTGGTGCAGTCTTTCTGGTCACCTGAGCCATGAGCTCCAGGTGTGTCCCTTGTGTGGGTTGTGTGTCCCCTCCTCTTGTAGCTGAGCCTTGGTTGATAATTGCACATCAGTGTGAGGGACTGACCCTTGGGCTCACTGGTTGTGAGGACTGGCCTTCACTACAGTGGAAGAGTTATTGTGCGGGGCCTGATCTTACAGAGCAGGGTCTACCTCAGCACGACTCAGGTGCCTGCCCAATCCTCCCTATGGGTGTGTCGTACTTGGAGGCGGCTGGGTGATGCTTCAACTCGTTTTGAAGCCAGCCACTGGGGGTGCAAGCCCCAGGACCACCTTGGAGGGGATCCACTGTAGGTCTACTTCAGCTACAGTCCATGCCCCACTTAATGGGAGCCAGAAAGAAATCCGCAGATGTCTGCCTCCCGTTTTGTGCTTGGAAGCGCCTTGAGAGGCCAAGCCGTGAACCAAGGCCGGCTGCCACTAATGCCAGCTTAGGGCTGCTCAGCCAGAGGTACAGGACACACTCAAGCCAGATGCTACTTGTCTGGGTTCCGCAAACCTTTGAGAGACCCTAGGAAAATCTGCAGCTTGAGCCAAGGCAGGCGGTCTGCACGAAAAAGCCACTGAAAGCAGCCCGAGTGTGCCCGAAAGTTGGACGGCGCCAGGTCTCAAATCGTCAGGGCAGGGCGAACTTAAGGTGGGAGATTCAGAAATGGCTGGCAGCTCCCTGTGTTCACATGCCGGGAAGGGGGAGGGCTCAACAAAGAAACAATGGCCTCCGCCAGCTCCCCCATCCAGGAGAAAGCCGCCTCTCCAGCCCCCGCCCCAAGCCAGACAATTCCCCACCATTTGTCCCTGCCACCTTTCCAGCTGCTGTCCCAGCACTGGAGCTCAGAGCGAGTGATTCCGTTGGTGGATAAGTCTGCGCACAGTCCCTTGTAAGAGGAGCGCCTGTGAGTGCAGCTGTACTCAGTCTCACTCAGTCACAATGTCCACTAGTTTTCACAACCAGAAATTATGGGGACTTCTCTCCCTGGCATTGGAAACCTGGGCTGGAATCTCTTACTCTCCTCTAAGGGATGGGAAGGGGGCCCCCACAGCCGAAATAGCCCTCCCGATCTTTAATGGTCACACGCGGGTGTGAGACCAGCCCTTCTGCATCTCTGACCTTCCTACCAGACTGGAGGTGGCTTCTTCTGCATGTCCCTAGTTGAAAGGCTTCAGTTCAGCTTGATTTTAATCTTAGTTGCAGGGGGCGGAGCCCACCATCCCTTGCGGGACTCGAGGAATTGAACTAGCAACCTTATGGTTGAGAGCCCACTGGCCCATGTGGGAATCGACCCGGCAGCCTTGGGAGTTAGGAGCATGGAGCTCTAACCGCCTGAGCCACCAGGCCGGCCCCTATCCTATATGGTTTTTAAAGATGCTGATGGCATCTCTGGCATGTCTCCTGTCAGTGTCCCCCATCCCTCTATTGCATTGCCTAGAAATTGGTGGTTTAGATCTAGACCTGAGGCTCAGTCACATCGGTTCACTTGTTTATTTTAGGAAAACACATATTTAAAAGAAAAACTGTATTGAGGTGTAATTTACACCATAAAATTACACCATTTTCATTGTATAATTCAGTGTTTTTTATGAGTTGTACAACCACAATAATCCAGTTTTAGAACATTTTCATCATCCCAGTAAAATCCCTCTTGCTCATTTACAACTCTCCGTTCCCATTCCAGCCTCAAGTAACCACTTGTTTTCTGTCTATAGATTTGCCAATTCTGGACATTTCACCTAAATGGAGTCGTATAATACATGGTCTCTTGTTTTCTGGCGCCTTTCACTTAGCATGACGTTCTTGAGATTCATCCGTGTTGTAGCATATATGAGTCCTTCATTCCTTTTTACTGCTGAGTAGTATTCTGTTGTGTGGACATGCCCTAGGTTTTGTCTGTTTAGCAGTTGATGGGCCTTGGGGTTCTTTTTTTTCCTTCTATTATAAATAACGTTGGTATGAATATTTGAATACTAGTCTCTGTATGGATGTATGTTTTCATTTCTCTTGGATATATACATAGGAGTGGAATTACTGAGTTGCATTGTTAAGTGTGTGGATAACTTTTTAAGAAATTGCCAAAATGTCTTCCAAAGTGGCTGCACCATTTTCCATTCCCCCCAGCAATGTATGAGGGTTCCTCCACATCCTCTCTGCCATTTGTTGTCTGTCCTTTAGATAATAGCCATCACAGTACGAAATGGTATTTCCTTGTTGTTTTAGTTTATAGGAAAATGTATTCTTTACGTGAATTGCATAAACATTTACTGAGGACCAGCCTTGACCAGGATCTTGGGTAGAGTCTGTGAGAGATATGAAATTGAACTAGACACCGACTCAATCTAGTTTGACTATATAATTCAAAGGAGTAAGAAGAGAGATACTATAAAATAACTTGATAGAGGTTTAAAGAATCAAGGAGGTATGGGATAGGGAGATGGAACACAGTATATGCTCAATAATTCATAGCGACTTGTTATAATTATTAATGGATCTTATAATTTGCAGGGCTTTCAACCTAACCCACTGTTCTCTGCCCTGTTACCAATTTTATTGAATGATATAAACAGCTTTGGCTTAGTCTGTCTTCTGGATGCATATTGGCTATCTGTTTTTCTCTGTTTGCTATTTCAGCATAGCTGAATGCCTATTTTGTCTTCTCATTGAGAGAAGTTTTGCTGCCAGAGTATGTCTTTTCCCAGATGCAGCTAACTACTAATTTCCTTTCTTTGCTGCTTTTGAAGGCTTGGTGTTTGCCTGTGGGACTGGTTAAGTTTTTGGGAGTGTGGGGCAAGGTTCCCTGCTGGCAAAGCTTTTGGTTGGTTGATAAAGGATTATATAGAGTCTCCATCCTCCTTGTCTTGCTCCAGATCGAGTCTGATACATATCCTGATAGTTATGTATCATTGTGGTTTTCTAGTCTTTTATTATGGAGTGTCTATTAGCTTTTCTCACCAAGAACATGTGCTATATAAAGCAAAATAGAATTGCAGAGTAGAACTATCAAATGTTAGGGCATCAGTAACTAGTATTATAGTTCATCTCTTTTATTGTTGTTAATGAAGTAGAGTAACGATGTAGGTATATAGGTGGTGGTTGTCATCTCGAGGGAGTAGTCAGGGGAAGGAGAGAGGAGTTCCAGATTTAAAAATTGCTGCTACTGATGAGACTGGTAGTGTTGATAACTTTATAAAGAGATTTATTGTTTCCAAAGTGTTTTAACACATATTAAAAAGACATAAAACATTTCAGATGCAGCCATTTTTATTACTCCTTCTGACCCCCAGGTAAATACTATCCTGACGTTCATGTATATCATTTCCATCTATGCTTTTGTACCTTTATGACAGAGGAGTAATCATAAATAATAAGTGCTGTTGTTTGTATGTTTTTTAATATTTGACAGAAAGAGTATCGTCTGCATGTCCTGTTCTTTTTTTTAAACTAAACTTTGTTCTTGAGGTTTATCCATGTTGATAAAGGAGGACCTGATTTGTTCATTTGAACTAATTTACATAGGCTATAATGTGAGTGGAGCCCCCTGCAGCTGTGCAACGCAGCTATTGTTTGCAGTCTATTGTTTAGTTGTGTGAAGAAGGCATTCGTTACTGCAGTGAACATCTGTGTGCACATGTCCCTATGCATATGGGAAAGAGGATTTTTTGAATAGATACCTGGACTAGAATTGCTGTGTTGTACACGTTTGTACACGTTCCGTTAGTTTGCCAGGATCTTGGGGAGAGTGCTCTCAAGCACTGTAGGACTTACAGTGTTGTGTTGCTTAACACCTACTACTGTTTGATATGTTTGTTTATTTGTTGTCTGGGTCCCAGCACTGGGATGCAAGCTCAACAACAGCAGGAATTTTGTTTCTTTTGTTCCTTTGCTTTGCTTTGCTTAGAATAGGCACTCGATAAATACATGTTAAGTGAATGGATATTTTACGAATTTGATCTCAAAACTGTAGGGTAGGTAGACTAGAGAAATACACTGTGATGTCTGTTTTGCTGTGCCCATTGTTCAGATGAGCAAACTGAAACAAGACCAACTGACTTGTTTTGGGTTACACCCTAGATTCTAATAATAGGATTTCTCGTGGCTTGGTTTTGTCCAAGCCTGTTTAAAAGTACATGTTAGGATTTATAGTTTTCTAAAAGATAAGTTCTTGAAAGTCAGAATCTGACAAAATTAGTTTTCCAGCTCTCAAATGTTTATTAAATACAGTGTACGTCTAGCACTCGGAAATTTAAAACCTTCAGGGAGTTCAGGTCAAGAGTGATCTTGCTGGGTAGACTTGAGGTTTACGTTTTTTGTACTTGATGGTATTTAGTGCCTGGCATGTAGATGAGACACCATTCATGTTTGTGGAATGAATGAATGAGCTCTTCCACTCCGGAGTCTTTTACGCTGGCTGTCTGGGAGACCAATGGAGAGTAAACAGTTAATGAGAAAAAGCCAAAGGAAAAGATATGAAGAAAAGGGAGGCCCAAAAAGTGCTTTCCCAGAAGGCAGCAGGTGCCCTGTTAAGAGCTCATGTGACATGAGAAACTCTGGTGACCAGAGTTAACTTAAATAGTAGAAGCAGAGCTCCTGCAAAGAAAAACAAGCAGCCAAACTTTGGACCTTGACACATACCTGTTTTCCTTAGAGCCTAATCAAGACAAAGAGCATATTAGGACCCTGGTGGTGGAGCTGGTGGTGGTGGTGGTGGTGTGTCTCATACCTTTTAGCTCCAGTACTACACGGGAAGAAAACGATTTACTGTAGACCAGGCACTGAGCCAAGCACTTCATAGACATTCTCTCATTCACCCTTTGTACAACCCCATTAAGTGGTACCCATATTTTACAAGTAAGGAAACTGAATCACCTAGCAAGTTAAGCTACTTAGCTACTAAGTTAACAGAGCTGGGAATTTGAACCGAGGCCTATCTTACTAAAGTTTCTCCTTTCCTTGACCAGTGTTCCTTTAGAGCAGAAGGAAATAAAGGCCTGATTTGTCCAACATATGCAGAAGTTTACAAAGAAAAGGCTCCCAGAAGTAAAGACGTTTGGCGGGGCTTCTCAGAAAAACTGTACAGCAGCCATAGTCGTATTAAACAGCTGTCTCTCTTGGCCCTGAGTTGATCAGTTTCAGGAATTTAATTTGCTTGTGTTTCATGAATAATATTTAAGCTTCGGCCTTAGGTGTGCATCTTAAAAAGTTCCAGAGTTCCAGTTCTCTTCATTGCAGGAACAAAAGCCTAGTGCCTGCCTAGAGAATGATCTGGGAATGTCAGATTTTTCGCTGATTAGATGATTTCCTGTAGTCTGCTTAAGTTTCTGACCCGTGCGAATCTCGCCGTCTTGTTTCTTGCTGTGGTTTATGATGGCCATCAGATGGCGCTGCAGCTTTACAGTTAGCCTTAGGAGAAGGCTTAGGGGAGAAACACCCGCTACAGTCGTGAGGCAGAGGGGGCTTCAGGGTCTCAGAAGCGGCTGTGTAGAAGCGGTTGCTTTAGGGCTTCTTAATACTTTCCTTTTGTGGAGGGCATTTTTCATGTTTCCAGGACAGACAGGGAGGGCTGTGCTGAGACAAGCCTTTAGGGCTGACATAGAGCCAGGCAGCTGATTTCTCTGCTGTGTCGTCTGGATTCTTTTGGCATAGACCAAACAGCTACAACCGGGAAGAAACTTGTAACCTCATTCCTTCCCCTCCATTCAGAGCCCTTTGGCTTGCGGTGGTATCTCATCTGTGAGACACTGTACTAAAAAATTGGAGCGGGTAAATCCCATTGACATAACAGGGTGATTTGTTAATCCAGCTTCTGAGACCGGTACTTCACACTTCCTGTCCTACTGTAATTTAAGTAAAAACTATCTATCTGGGCCTTGTTTTAGCAACTTCCTCCCTTCCTCCCAAATAGCAAGTATTATCTCTATATTGAGCCCTTGGTCCAAACAAATCTAGTTGCCAGTTCACAGCAGTGAGGGATCTTCCTTTTTTAATTAATGGAGTACGGACTTCCATCCCTGCCAGCATTAGACGGTAGGTAGCGTGACGTAGGGTTGAAATTAAAAGTCTTAAACAGGAGTTCATGTCCTGGCTTTGCCACTTGCTAGCTGTGTAGCGTTGAGCAAACTAATCAACTTTCTTAAACCTTCTTTTCTTTACCTGTCAAATGTAAAACAACGGTTTTGACCTTTTATGGTTACTGTGAGAATTAAATGAGATAATCCATAGTTTAGCATAGGGCTTGGCACATAAACGCTAAAAAAGTTGGCCGTCAGCAGCAGCATCAGTAATTACTGTTGTCACCTATCGTTCAGCAGAGATGCTGCTTCTCTGTCGTATTTGGAAGTAGGGTCCTTTTCGCTGAGTGTCCGTCCACATACTATACTCAGAACTGACCACTGGGTTTTTCTTGTGTGTCATTGGTCAGCAGATGTAACAGATATCTCTCTGTCAAGAAATGCTATCAGAGAATAGATCATTAAAGCCTGTATTTCTTTTCTTAACCATGGAGATTAAGCTCTGGCCTTGCTTAGGTTATAATTTGACCTGAAAAAATAGAGATTATGTCTGTCTTGCATGATATTTTCTTATGGACGTCTTGGTGCAACAATTGAAATCTATTTCCTTTCAGAGTCTGGGGGTCATAATTGCAGCATGTCCAGCCCTGGTTCTCCTTGGCTCTTGCCTTCCTGGTTGGTACCAGCTGTGCTGGTTTGCCTTTTCCGTCTTTCTCCTCCTCCTTCCTTCATATTACCTTCTCCCGTGGCCTCTCTTCCTTCTCCCCTCCCTCTTCCCTTTACTCTTACAATCTCCCCTCCTCCTTACCCTCCCTAGTTTCTCCCCTCCCCTGGCTTCTAGCTCCCTTTTGCTTTCTGTTTGTGTTTCTAAGGGCAGTGCTCCAATTACCTCATATTTGGAGAGAAGAAGCTGCAGCCAATCCGGTTTCTGTCTGCTTTTAGGTCAAGTGATTTCTGAACTGCAGTGAGATGCTTTGAATTTGTCTTGTTGCAGCTCTGAGCCTGTAAGATGGCTGTCTGAATCGGCAGCGGCTGGAAGAGACAGAGAGAGGCGGGGAGGGAGGGAGAAAGAATTGGAAGGATTGCCGGCATAGTGCATGTTTTTAAATCTGCATCTAATCCCATGAAGCCAAGGCTGGGATTTCTCTGGGATCCCAGGACGGGCTTAGCTGCGTTTTTGCTGAGATTAGGAGAGGAAGGCAATGGGAAATTCACTGGGCTGTGTTAAGGAGCCGAAAGATTTAGTAGCTCTTCCTGAGAAGGCGCCCATATCTCCTAAGAAAAGGGTTCGGTTCAGAAAGAAGTGGAGGGGGAAGAAAACCCCTTGTCCAGAGGTGTCTCCTGAGGAAGAACCCTCAGAAGGAACTGGAGTCATTGAAGAGACCGAAACCCTAACGAAGTTAACAGTGAGTCTCCGAAAGGAAGAAGGATTGGGAGGGGTACAGCATCCTCCCCCAGACATTTTACTGCCTGGGGACTCAGCCCCCAACTCCAGGGTGGCAGAGCAGGGGATGATCGTGCAGGTGAAGGGGAGATTCCAGGGAGAGATCCAGACTGCCCACCTTTTGCTAGAGAATGAGTCATCAGTTGCTGGAGGGGTCTGGGATTCCCTGGAAGAGGGGATGACGGTCGTCGCTCACCTGCTTGATAACCCAGCAGAAAGGAACTGTGAGAAGTCCGTGAGCCAACTGGTGGAATTTCCGCGGACAGCGTCCTGCAGCAGCAGGGCTGTGCTGCTGCCTTTGCAAGGAGCGACTGCGGTGGAAAAAGCAGACACTCAGCCTGGGTGGCAGAGCAGTACTTCCCCCAGGACGGACTGCCCCGCCGGCACAGGAAATCAAGACCAGCTTTCAGGGGGCTGGAGTGTGGGTGGAGGAACCAAGGGGCTTTCAAGTGCCGCTGAGACAGCATCCTGGATTGCAGAGCGTCCTGCCCCTTCATCACTACTGGACCAGTCCAGGGGCCGTAGATGCACCGAGCCTGCCCACGTGGGTCGAGTGCGCCCCCAGGCTCCCAGACTGCCTACTTCTCAGAGCAACTTGTCCGTGACTGTGAGCCTTTTGCCCTCCTCCTCTGGCTATGGCAGTGAGGGGCCACACATCCCTGGGACCCAGCCTAAAGATCCCGAACCTGAAAAGAGCTGCATGTCCTGCTCAGAAGAGGATGGCACCCTTTCTTTGGAGGCAAGCCACACCCCATCATGGGGTCTGGAGGAGGTAGGCGGGCATGTGCAAGGGATCCAAACAGGTGTTTGCATTCCTGGCCCTCAGACTTAATAAAGTGGCCTGTGGTGGGTGAGCAGTGAGGATCTTGGGGCTTCTTAACTTACCTGTGCTGGAGACTGAGAGTTAGTGACTGCTGGGCGTGGCAAAAGGTGTCTGTTTCAGGTCTGCCCCTGGAAGCTGGGAACCAAATCTTGTTGTCTCTGGGGAATCCCTGATTCCGGGTAACCTTGCAACATAACTGCCCGAGCTGTCTGGTGGGGCTCTGTCTCAAGGTGCAGGGCCAGTTAGTGCTCACTCTCAGGCGGGTCTGTGCATCAGCTTCCCCGCCACAAGAAGTTTGTGCTGTAGCACAGAGCGTAATGGAAGCCTGGCTGAGCCTCTGGGATGAGCGGAGAAGGGGTGAGGGATGGTGAAGGGGCGAGGGCTAAAGCAGCTATCTTCTGTGTAATTGCTCTTCTCCCCTGGAGAATGGTGTTCTTACAGAGCTGATGCAATCCCACTCCTGTGGGGACTCCACACATACTTGTGTATGTGGAGAGGGCTGATCCTCCCCTGGTTCCTAGTTCTGGCATTAGACAAGAGGGACGTGGAGTTATTGGAGGTTAATCCAGAGAGGGGGGTTAGGGCAGTTTGAAGGTGCGAGGCGAGACAAAGGTGCTTTTCTGATTGGACTTGTTTATGGCTCTAACAGGTGTTTGTTTGTGAGGTTTGTGTCGGGACATAGGTGGTGGTGATAGTGACATAGGTGCTGGGTGCTGGGGGTGTTTTCAGGGTTAAGGAGCAAGTGAGAATTCCAGAGATGTGGACACAGAGAGGAGGGGAGAATTCACCAGTGGCTGAAGAACTTCTGTTGGCCTGTCAGCCTCTGCAGAAGCAGAAACAAACACGTGAGGATCCCAGAGCAGCAAGAGGTGGACAACCAAGTAGGGCATTTCCTTGCTGAGACCAAGGCAGCTACCTGCTGTCGCCCTGCTTGTCACAGCAGCAGCAGGCCGAGGAGAGACGCTTGAAGCTGATCTGTGCCCACGTACTCTCCGCGGGGGTGAATTCCCGTCATGGACAGACCCCTTTCAGTGCCCTTTGTTTTCAGAGTTTGGAGACTCCCAGGCAGTTACAGGGAAAAGTGGCCAATGAAAATATTTATTGTATGGTTGAGCAAGGGGGCCTCTTGGGCTTTTGAGAGAGAGAGAGAGAGAGAGAGAGAAGTGGGAAGGCAGGCAGTGAGGCTGCTGGAGTAGGTGTTTAAGTATTTGAGTTTCATCAAATAAGAGGCAATGTCCAAGCCAGTGTTTATCTTTACATGGAATGATGTAGAGCAGTTGGGCATAAAACTAGCTGGTGAACTGAATGCTCCTTTAATACCGCTAGCGTTGAAGTTGTGGAGGCATCATCATATCTTAGGATTCATGCTCATAGTTGAGTGAGGTTTTCCGAAAGTTTGGAGTGTACAATGTCAAGGGCCTCCTAGTGGAAATCGGTTGTAGCTAATGGACCATACGTGACCACGGCGCTTTTAGTGTGGGATTTCCATACCGGGAAGGGAGAGTCCCAGACAGCTGTATGAGGAGTCTTAAAGAAAAGCGAGGTGGCAGAAACCTTTCGACACGATCTCTAGTTTGACAGCACAGATAGTGGTGTGATTCTTTTGCTGTCCAGTATTGACTCAAATCGGTAGTGACATTTTGGGGCAGCCAAGTTCTACATCTCATCCCTTTTACAGACACAGGCAGATTACTCAGTTTATAGCCCAGGCTGAAAAACTAAGTGATTGTCAGCTCAGATGGCTGACACACTTCTGAGGCTCCATGTACAGCATGTGATGTGGGGACCACAGCCTGACCATCCTATATAACAGATAAGAAGTAACTTCTCAAGATAAGTGTGAAATCCCTGCAGAATGCAAGTCCTCAAGGCCCAGAGGCT
Source organism: Rhinolophus sinicus (assembly GCF_057876585.1). Classification (NCBI taxonomy): domain Eukaryota; kingdom Metazoa; phylum Chordata; class Mammalia; order Chiroptera; family Rhinolophidae; genus Rhinolophus; species Rhinolophus sinicus. The sequence goes on from NC_142514.1 coordinate 27,420,676, forward strand.
GAGACCCTCATGGGTCTCTAAAGGAACTGTCTTCAGGGAGCTGCTCCCTCAGTAGCAGGCTGTTCACACGGCCTAAGGACGGCAGCAGCCAGAGAGACCGAGGCAGCGTGTTCTGACACCGGGCCTGTAAAATGTGGGTTGAGACTCATGGTGAGAGCATCTGACTGGAGCCTGAATTCCCTCTGCTGAGTGTGAGAGGACACAGGGGCAGGGGACCAGCCGCTGCCACTCACACACCAGCTCTTGCCTAAAGCGGACACGGCTGGCAGTTCAACAGAGTGGCTTTTTTGTGTTTTGATGCTTGTTTTGTTTTGTTTTTAATATGTAAGAGTAGTAACCATCTTCAGAAAACGATTCGAGTTGCAGCGTGGTGTCTGTCCTTGACTTAACTCAGACCGCATTGTCTCTCCTATTTATCAGTCCAGGGCATGTCAGTGGGAGTGGGACCAGCCTAGGGCTGGGCATAAACTTTGCACTGGGCTGTGTTTCTTTCCAGGACAGAGATACATGGGAACTGATTCTAATTCTCGCTAAGTGCAGGGTTTAGATAATAGAAGATAAGTAGTCTGCTTTCCTGGTATACTTGATTCTTCCTTTGTCAGGAAATAGTTAACACAGAAGCAGGATGGCGGGGACCAGCTGACAAAACCGGTTTTCAGAGTGACAGGTAGATGAGGATTTGGAGCTGGATGGCAGCAGGTTAACAGCACTGGCCTTTGCTGTCAGAGACCAAGGCCTCCTCTGGCCCATTCCTGCTCTCAGTAGGACTCGCTGCCCCCACTGATGCCCACAATGCTTGTCTTACTGGGATAAGGAAAACTTGAAAACCCCTTCCTCCTCCCTGTCTTGGCTCCCACTGCTAATCTGTCCACACTGTCAGTGGATTCTGTTGAATGAAGAATTTGTCCTTGTCACAAACCCTTATGGTCCCTACAGTTTGGGGTGATAGTCAGATCTCACACTGGGGGCTAGGAATGCTGAGAAAGAGATCAGTTGGTATATTATTTTCTAGGCTCAGCCTTTTCAGTTTATAAGTATTCCTTTCCCATTTTTCCTCTTTTAATTATAAGTTGTTTTGCTAATATTGGCTTTGTATTGCAAGAAGAAAGCAAAACCAAGCAGATGAAAGTATTGGAGGAATGTAGCGGTTGAAGTTACAGGTGAAGCTAAGAAAGGTTTTTTTCTTTTACAAACAAATTTACTTAAAAATATGACTAAGGAATCATTATTTTTTAGGTATAACAGTGGTGGTGTGGTGATGTTAAAAAGATACGTACTGAAGTGTGTAATGGAAGAAATATACATGGAATTTGTTCCATAATAATAGGGGAGGGGTGAGGTGGGTGGAGAGTACCTGAGATGAGCTATGAGTTGATAACGGTTGAAACTGGGTGATGGGTACATAGGAGTTTCTTATACCATTCTGTCTCTTTTTGCGTATATATGAAATTTTCCGTTTCATATGGAGAACTCAGAAAAATGGTAAAATTATTATACGATACATATACTGGAAAAGGATACACAAGAATGCAAGAAATAGTATAGGAGTAGTGGTTAAGAGAGTGGAGCCAGATGGGCAGAGTTTGAATTCCAGCGCTAGTAACTCACTAGCAGTGTATCTCGGAGCAACTTACTTAGCTTCTCTATGATATCATTTCCTCATTTATGAATTGAGGATAAGAATAGTATATACTTTGTATATACAGGGTTGCTGTGAGAATTATATGACTTACAACAAGTAAAACACAATAAATGTTAGCTGTTAACATTATTATTTAAAGAACCACTACAAATAAACAAGAAAAAGGTAAATGCCCCGCTAGAAAAATAGGGGAAAGCCCAGGAATAAGTAACTCGCCAAAAAGGAAACCCAAATGCTTCAAACACACGTGTCTTTCTCACTAGTAATCAAAGATACTGAAATCAAGCAACAATAAGGTACGTTTTGCACTCATCAGATTGGCAAAAAATAAAAAGTCTGAAAATGCCTAGTGTAGGGGAGGATGTAGAGTTGTAGAAAAAACCTCTTCATACCTTGTGGGTGGAAGTATAAATTGTACTGTTACGTGGAGAGTAGTTTGCCACTGTTTAGTAGAATGAAAAATACGGGTATTTCCATTCTAGTTATATTCCCAGGAGAGATCACTAAGATTCTGATTAGAATATGGAAAAGGGCACCCCCGATCAGTCACTAACTCCGATGTTTGCAATGAGCTACTTCACTGTGCCCTCTCCTGCTTCTTGAGTGAAAGTTTTCAAAGTCTGATGCCTTCTCCATAATGGGATGGGGTCAGCCAGAAACTTCAGGACATGAGAATCGAGTATCTACTGTTCATTACATCGAATCTCATTCCCCGAGACTTAGATAGACTTATACAACATCCAGACTCTTCCACCCGATATTCCAGCCCCTCCATGACCTAGCTAATCTTCTCTCCTATGTCATTTCCCAGTTTCAACCTTCCTGTTTTAACAGGTCAATCCCTTAACCGTTTACTATTCCTGTTTCAACTTATTTCAAGTTAGAAATTTTTTTTTTAAATCTTTTTTGGGAGGCGAATATTGGGGAATAGTGTGTTTTTCCAGGGCCCATCAGCTCCAACTCATTGTTCTTTCAATCTAGTTGTGGAGGGCACAGCTCAGCCCCAAATCCGTTAAAGATTGCCCTGTTCAATCTTTAGTTGCGGGGGTCACAGCCCACCATCCCATGTGGGAATTGAACCAGCAACCTTGTGGTTGAGAGTTCGCGCTCTAACCAGCTGAGCCATCCGGCTGCCCCCAAGTTAGAATCTTTACATCCACTTTCTACCTGGAATTATTTTCCTCTTTCTCTTTGTCTATTCCGTAATATCCTTTAAGTATGAGTTTAACTCATACTTTAAGAAATATTTATCATTCCAGCCCATACTAATTTTTCATTCTGCTGAAATCCGCGACATTACTATTTACTATATTGCTGTTGCTCTTCTGGGGACCTTAAGTTATGTGTAACTCTTTCATGTGACTAAACATAAAACACCACCACACATGACTAAATATGACTAAATATCACCACCACATACGACTAAATATAAAGTAAGATTCACCCCACCTCTGAAATTAGCCTTCAGAAAAAAAGGGAATCTCTCTGTAGTTGAGTTTTTATAAAGTCTTTCTTGTTATTGGGCTCTCATTGAAATTATAGTCAGTTCATGAAAAAAGATGAATCAATTTTTATGGCGATCAACTGACATAATTGGTTAAACAAAAAAGAGAGACCAAAAATATAAGGCAATTTTAGTTATTGTTCTTGGGAATATAACTTCCTGATTTGAAGTGTTGAATGTAATTATATGTTCAATCTTAATCACATTTAAAACTTTCTTTAAAAAAGAAATCACATCCCTTATAAAACACACACACAGCAAGTGGTCATATTATTTTTTTTAAGTAGCTTTATTGATGTAAAAGTGATGTGAAAGAGGCAAACAGTTGGAATAGCGTGGTTTTGTAAAACGTCGAGGTAGAAAAAGCATTAATGCTAAATTAATACATTAGATATACTGCTTAATTTTAACTATGTACATATGTGTAAATACATTTCGAAAAGTTTATGTATTCAAGAAGACCACAATGCTTTCTTCTCCATTCCTCTCTTCCATCCATATATTGTCATTTGGGAGAATTTGGGGACTGCCTTATTTTAGCCAGATAGGCCTAAAGTTCAAGATGGGCAAGCATGTCTATTTTTTTGTTTCCCCTTTTCTCACCTGGCTAATTTCTGCTTTAAGGTGCAGCATAGCTATTGTAGTCACAGAGAAGTTCCTTGGCGTTGCTAGTGTGGGTTACTTGCTTACCTCTATCACAGCGTTGATCGCTCTGTATGGTATATTGTCTCCCCTGTGAAACTTCTTGAGCTTGAGGTTTAAGGTTGTGCTTTTATCTTGAGATCCAAGAACTTAAACACATCTCCTAGAACATAGTGGTTACTCAAGAAATAACAACAGAATGAATAAATGGTGTTTGACTTCTGTTTCTTCTCCATGGTGCCTGGAATTGTGCTAAGCACAGGTGAGATGTTCAGTAAATACTTATTGAATTATTAGGAAAACATTAAGTTCCTAGGGATGCTTCAGAGAAGGAATTAATCAAGCCCTGATACATGTGGGTACGTGGGGGTCAAAAGAGAATTCAGGTAGACGTGCATGGTCTCTGGAATGGCGTTGAGGCATCCTCCCTCTCCAAATGGCTTCCTTTTAAAATCCGGATGAGGGGGAAAGCTCCCTGACATTGAAGCTGGGTTTCTGCGTTTGGGAGATTAAGGTGAAAGCTTTTGCATAGTCCAAAGGACAGCACATGACATGTGAGTATTAAATGAAGAGATGGACAAAAGCCAAATTTAATTACTGAGGTGATTGTGACGATAATCTCATTTTTCTCATCCAGTCACAGTCTAGGAAGGGCTCTAATCCAAACAGGGTGTTTTTACCCCCCTGAGGGAGCCAAACACTTCCCTGCCTCATTTACAGCTGTGTGGAAAATCTGAAGTAACGCTGTTCATTGAACTATTTTCAATGCACTGTGCAAAGATGCTGCGATTGGCAGATAAGTGATGCCATCAGAGAGATTGACTGTGTTTGTACTGGCCGTACAACGTCAATTAACAAACTGGAATTTCTTCTATGGGTAAAAAACAAATATTCAGATTTCATTTTGTTTATTTAAGTTCTATCCTTTTTTTTTTAAAGATTTTATTGGGGAAGGGGAACAGGACTTTATTGGGGAACAGTGTGTACTTTCAGGACTTTTTTCCAAGTCAAGTTGTTGTCCTTTCAGTCTTAGTTGTGGAGGGCGCAGCTCAGCTCCAGGTCCAGTTGCCGTTGCTAGTTGCAGGGGGCGCAGCCCACCATCCCTTGCTGGAGTTGAGGAATTGAAGAACTGGCAACCTTGTGGTTGAGAGGACGCACTCCAACCAACTGAGCCATCCGGGAGCTCAGCGGCAGCTCAGCTCAAGGTGCCGTGTTCAATCTTAGTTGCAGGGGGCGCTGCCCACCATCCCTTGCGGGACTGGCAACCTTGTGGTTAAGAGCCCACTGGCCCATGTGGGAATCGAACCAGCAGCCTTCGGAGTTAGGAGCATATTGCTCTAACCGCCTGAGCCACCAGACTGGCCCCCAGTTCTATCCATTTTTACTTTAACAAATCTATTTTCTATTCCCAACAATGTTTTGCCTTAATATGTATGTGAAGTGGCTACAGGGGAAGTACTGGGATATGTCCATGGCGGGTGGTATCTAGCCATTGAAACAAGCAGCTAGAAATGTTGTTAAGGAGAACTGGACTAGCACTGGTACTCGGGAGGGGCTGTTTTCACTGGACTCATAAAATGATAGTTTGGGCAGCATTATCCATTGTTGGATCCTCAGCTTTGCACCTCCGTAGCTCCCCCCCCCCCCCCCCCAGTGTATTTGGAGTAGATTGAGTTTTAGGGGATTGACTTCAAGAGTAATTATACTTGTTAGAGATTGGTTGATGTAAATTAAATTACAATATGAATTTTAACTGCCAAGTGATACAGTATTTGAATTGGGCACTCAGTGCATTTTGTTGCTTTAGAATATGATACAGGAAGCAAGAAATAATCTTAACACGTTGCGTACGGATCACGAGAATCTTCACGAGGGATTTAAACCCCGCCGTACGCAACGTGTGAAGGTTGTCAGGTGAACATGCAGTCAGAGCAGAGAGGTGGTAGGTAGAGGATAGATTTACAAGATGATATTACTAGGTGGCATCATCAAAGTTTGGCAACCTGGTTTTTCCCTTAGAAGTGTACCTGTCGAGGGGACGAGAATCCTGGAATGTGCTGGTTGGTTAGAAGACAACACTTACTGATTTCCCTTTTCTAGACTCCGTGCAGGCTACCCATAGGTTTTTGTTCTCATGGTCTTTCTTCAGACATCTTGGTAAGATTTATTAGTCTGCAGCTTTCTTTTATACTTCATAAAATATTATGAACAGTTCCTGACCCTGTTTTTCTGATTTTAAAGTCTCTTCTGCTGATATTTAATGTAACCTATTATGAGCTGAGTTTGTAAATTTAGTATTCAGAGACTTGGAAGTGCCTTGTTATCAATTGTCCCTTGTACTATATGCTATATAGTATATATAGTATATATACTATCATTGTTGATCACAGGAACCCTGAAAAGGCAGTAGGTATTCTCACTTTACCGATGTTACAGCTGAGAGATGTGGCTTATAGTTGGTGAAGCTGAGATTCAAACCCAGGTCTGCATGGACTCGAAGGCATGCACTTTCTTCTCTCCCACACTCTCATCTCTCTAAATTAGGTCTTGTGCTAGATTTTGGGAATTTCTTAAAATAACTTTCTTCATATTATAAAAATGCACATGATGTGGAAAATATAAACCACCTACAATGTTACCACTTAGAGATCTAACTATGATTACTAGTTTGGTGTATTTCTCTCCTGTGTTTACACTTGCATACACATACGCATTTATCATATACATTATGCATATGTATGTATATATGACTACATAGTTAAATATATATTTTTATACCTTTATATAAAATTAGTGTTACTATGTATTATTTTGTATTTCTTTTCATAAGATAATGGTGATCATTTTCCTGTCATTAAAATTTTCTAAAGCATACCTTTTTAAATGCTACAAAGAATTTTACTATGTGTATGTGCTATATGTAACCAATCAGTTTCTTATTAAAGCTCTATAGCTTTTTGCTATAATGTTTATAATATTTTTATGAACATTCTTGTATACAATTTTTTGACCATATCTCTAATGGTTTCCTATTATGTATATTTTAAGACTTTTGATTCAACACTGCCATCCAGAGAAGTTAGGTCATTTATACTCTCACCAGTGGCAATATTAGGATTTCCAGTGTTAGGTGTTCTCGCCAATGAATAGTATCATTAAAAAAAAAATCCCTAATTTAATAGGTGAAGAACTTACCTCTCATGGTTTTAATTTGCATTTCTTTGACTACCAAAGAGATGAGTATATATATTGGAATTGTCATCTGAAGTGCTGCCAGCCTTGGCTCTCCCTCTTCTTCTAAGTGTCACAATGTATGAAGAAGAAAAGGTTATTCCATGTCCCTTATCTTGTGGCAGATCTCTGACATCTACATTAGTGGAGAGTCAGGGGACATGTCAGCCAAGGAGAAGCTGCTCCTATGGACCCAGAAGGTGACAGCTGGTTACACAGGAATCAAATGCACCAACTTTTCCTCCTGCTGGAGTGATGGGAAGATGTTCAATGCACTTATTCACCGATACAGGTAAATCCAGTAGAAGTTCAGTGTGTCCGGAGGGGTTTCTTTTCATCTCTTGTTTGTGGTTAGTTATAATGTCACTTCCCCTCTCAACCAAGAATCTGATTCATTTTATTCATTTAAAAAGGGAATATATATTAAACTCCCAGTGTTCCAGGCACTGGGCACAAATAGCAGTAAACAAAACAGTGAAACTTCTTGCTCTCATTGAGCTTATTTAATAGGCAATAAACAAATAAATACCGGGGATGCCAAAAAAAATGTGTACAAGTGGACACTTTGGTCAACGTTGCTCAAGCAGTAGTTTGCCGTAATCAGAAGTGTCTGGACGCTGATGGTAACCACTTTGAGCCCCTCTTGTAATTGCAGATGTCAAACGTGACTTGTATTCATCTTTTGTTATCGGTATATATTGAGTCTTACAATTTTAATACAGTTTTCCTTTCTTAAAATGTCTATATATTTTTTGGCACCCTTTGTATATGCTGTCATACAAGTGGTAAGCGCAGTGGAGGGATAGGGAGTGACGGGATTGTGGCATTTTGGACAGGAAGATGGCCTCTCTGATGACGCTGGAGCAGAGGCCAGCCATGCAGGCCTCTAGGGTCAGTGTTTCAGTTGGAGGGAATAGCAGTGCAGAGGGCCTGACGCGGGGCCTGGCTTAGCATGGCTGAGGAGCAGCAGGTGGCAGGAGTGAGATGGGTGAAGGAGACAGGGATTTTAAATGACAAAAATTACAATTAGCCTACTCTTAGTGGCCATAGCACGCCCTCATTTTCACTCTACTAATTGATATACTTTCCTCATGAAATCCAACAAGGCGACTGTTGTGTAGGGTGAGAATTAGGGAACACTGGGCTCCTGACGTGTCACTAACAATGGGATCAGCACCTCTCTACACCTCTTGCTTTCTCATTCAATCAGTGTTTTTCAGCTCTGGGTACTTTAAAGAGGTCTTCTTTGTGTGAACTCATGTGTGGTGTGTAGATGGGTGGCCTTTCATGTGCCTTGGTGGACTTTTACAGACCTGATCTGGTAGATATGGAGAGGGTACAAATCCAGAGTAACCGAGAGAATCTGGAACAGGCTTTCGAAGTGGCAGAGAGACTGGGGGTCACCCGGCTACTGGATGCAGAAGGTGAGAGTTGACTGAAGTTGTGTGTGTTTGACATATACTCACTATTCCTTCTGGCAAGTTCTGACTGAGAAATTTCTTATCCTTTCTCTCTCAGATGTGGATGTGCCATCTCCAGATGAAAAGTCTGTAATCACTTATGTAGCTTCAATTTATGATGCCTTCCCTAAAGTCCCCGAGGGTGGAGAAGGGATCAATGCCACGGTAAAGGACCCTTTCTTAGATTACTTTGGTTGGTTTGGGTAGAACGTATTGATTAGAACATGTTTCTTAGGTATTTGTTACATATAGAGCACTTTTATACAGAGCAACTGAATCCACACCATCTTTATATATGCTCGTTAACTGTGGTCCCAGGGACTGAGTGTAGATATTGCTAATTTTGTAGCATCCAGCCTAGACTATTCTAAGTGTTAGGAAATTGAATCGCATTTTGAGAGCCCTTGAGGAGCTTTGAAACTGTGACCCTGAGTATAAAAATGAGCAACTGGATAGGCAATTAGAGAAAAAGGATTTTATGTGGTTTGGGATGGCCTCAGCTTTCTCCTTTGCTTGTTTTGCATACTGCTAATCAGAAGGTGTGTGACATTTACCTTTTGGCAATAGGAAGTGGACTCCAGGTGGCAAGAATACCAAAGCCGAGTGGACTCCCTCATTCCCTGGATCAAACAGCATACAATACTGATGTCAGATAAAACTTTCCCCCAGAACCCTGTTGAACTGAAGGTAAAGTCATGGCCTTAAATTGCTTTCTATAAGTTCATTATAGTGAGTAAGTCTCAGAGCTTGTGGCTGCTGGTTTCTGGGTGAAGTGGTATGAAAACTTGTGCCAGATTGTTTGCATGCATTCATTCATTCATTCAACGAATATTAATTTTGTAGGCACTTTATAACCAGTATATACACTTCAAAGAAACGGAAATTCTGGCCAAGGAGAGAGAAAAAGGAAGAATTGAGGAATTATATAAATTGTTAGAGGTAAGGAATGCTATCGTTTGCTGAGAGTTGGGGTTTGCTGGTTTGCCGTGTTGTTGCCTCTTTATTAGGCAGGGCCCCTGCATCCTCTTCCCAACCTGCATTTACAGCATTGTTCTCAGGGTGACAAATACAGCATCACTGTCAGGCTGGTCTTGAAAATTTGTGATAAAGGGGTAGTAGCAACGATCTGTATTTTTTAAAGGGCTTACTGAAAAATGGTATACATTTATTCAGAAATCTTGAGTTTTGTGGATGAGTTTTCCTGTTTTTCAGAAGGAAGCTAATTCTTTCCCTAGGATGGGAAAAAAAGAGACTTCATTCACATTTTGATTCCTAGAGAATTTGAAGCTGTAGAGATGGGCAATTCACCTTTTCCAGAATGGGCAGTATTGAGGGGACAGGAGGAGTTGTGTAAAATGTAGACGGGATCAGTGGGTTTACAGCATGTAGTCTGTGCATTTCAGAGCTGATCATTTTGCTCTCACCTCAGGGTGCGGTACTGCTAAATAGTCCATTGTTTTCTCTTATTAGACAATAGGAAAATACTGCTGAATGGCTGGGTAAAGAAGCAAGAAGTAATGTGCGGAAAAATAAGTTAAAACTGGGGCCTGAGGACATGGCTGCGTTTTGGACTAAAGGAGTGTGTCTGGGTTTTTCAGGTGTGGATTGAATTTGGCCGAATTAAACTGCCTCAGGGTTACCACCCTAATGATGTAGAAGAAGAGTGGGGAAAGCTCATCATTGAAATGCTGGAGCGAGAGAAATCACTTCGACCAGCTGTGGAGAGGTGAGTCCAGAGCCGGAAGTGGATCTGACATGACTTGCTGGGCTGGTTTGGGCTCTGCACCTTTACTATGGTTTTGATCTTATTTTAGGCTGGAATTGCTGCTACAGATTGCAAACAAAATCCAGAATGGTGCTTTGAACTGTGAAGAAAAACTGACACTAGCTAAGAATACACTGCAGGCTGTGAGTCTGGCTGTTTTGTCTCACTTCTTTTGTCACATGATTCCCACTTTTCGCCCTGTTTTCTAATGGTTGAAGTTAACAGTTGAGGAGTCCAGCTATGTTTTTCCTACTCTTGGAATTGCAGTGGGCCCCTTGGCTGCTTCGATCCTCGTGGGTGGGAGCAGTGGGAGTTTTCCCACCCTTATTCTCCCTTTCTCCCTCAGGACGCTGCTCACCTGGAATCAGGGCAACCAGTACAGTGCGAATCAGATGTCATCATGTACATTCAGGAATGCGAAGGTCTTATCAGGCAGCTGCAGGTGGATCTCCAGATCCTACGGGATGAGAATTATTACCAGCTAGAAGAGCTGGCTTTTAGGTGAGGAACACGGGACTCAAACGGAGGGTTTGCTTATGGCTGAGTCTCATGGATCAAGAGTCAGGTACTGAATCTTGTAACTTGGACCTCAATGGGGATGGATACTACAGGTATTTTGGCAGGAAAATTCTCCTGGTGGAAAACAGTTTCCTCTTATTGTAGGCCCTGCCCACTAAATACTTGGCATCTATGACATCCCACATATTTCACAGTGACCTGCAGGGGTGCGGTACCACGTCTGGTGCAGACCTGCTGGTGATCCAAAGCTTCCTTTTATAGAGGAGGAGTCCAGGACCCAGAGAGGGGATGAGGAGCGTCCAGGTCACATACTTTGTACAGAGCCAAGACTAACACCCACATCTTTGGACCCCAGTCTGTTTATTCTGATACACCATCTAGGAGTTGCATAAATGGGTATCGGTTTGCTTCCCTGCATTTAACACTGTAACTTGGTATTTGCCTCAAAGACAACTCTAAACAATGACGATGTTAATAATACCACCTTGCATTCCTATACCACTTGTTTTTTCTCAAAACACATATCCTGATATGATCTCATTTTGATTTTTACCTCAGCCTTGTCAAACGGATAGGGAAGATTTTATTTTTAAAAGTATGTTACAAATTTAAGTTTTGCCCTTCCTTCTCTTCTTCCACTTCAGGGTTATGCGTCTGCAGGATGAGCTGGTCACCTTGCGTCTTGAGTGCACAAATTTGTATCGGAAGGGCCATTTCACTTCACTGGAATTGGTTCCACCCTCTACTTTAACCACAACTCATCTGAAGGCAGAACCTCTGACCAAGGGAACCCATTCTTCTTCCTGGTTCCGGAAGCCCATGACTCGGGCTGAACTTGTGTCTATCTCCTCCTCTGAAGACGAAGGCAATCTCCGTTTCGTGTATGAACTGCTGTCTTGGGTAGAAGAAATGCAGGTGGGTGTGTGTTCCAGATGCTTGTACAGCGCCCTAAGATGTGCTGGATCCAGCAGCTTGTTTGCGAAGACCAGGTTGCTCCGTGCCCCTTGTATCAATTCCCTGAATCACTGGACTTTGGCCCCCTTCTCCTTAAATTTTAAACGATGGATCAGTGCAAATTCTCACAATCCCACACAGAACAGCATAGGCTTTTCTATTTTGAAACCCTTTGGGAATTTGTTCTTTCAGCTAACTGTACTCTAAGTGGGAGCTTATGGGAGAAGTTGCAGAGTTTGTAAATCTGTTATCTTTTCTGAAGTTTCCTCATTGGCAGAGAAGCTTATTCTTCACTTTTTGTTTTTGGCCTTAGCACTAACATTTAAGCAAGGCTGCTATGCTTCACAATTCTAAGGGGCACTATTTTTTTTTTTTTAATTTATTTTTCAATTACAGTTGACACACAATATTACATTAGTTTCAGGTGTACAACATGGTAATTAGCCATTTCTATACCTTCCAGAGTGATCACCCAATAAGTCTAGTACTATTGGACACCATACATAGTTATTACAATATTGTGATTCTATTCCCTATGCTGTATTTTATATCCCTAAGGGGCACTATTCCCATGTATTCTAGGATAATGGTTCAGGTTCAATATTGTCTTTCTTATCTTTCTAACCCTTTTGTATGAAATTCTTTTCATCTCTTGATGATGGATTTCCCCATGTACCAATAAATAAAAACATTCAAAAACAAGCTAATGTTTTAAAATTAATTGGCCAATAGTTGATACCATGAATGAAGCTTAATATTTTCAGATATTTCTTTCTTATGTCCATTGTGATTATAAAATGCTCCATAAAGGGAAATGCCTAAATTATAAAGTTAAGCATCTTCAGCCTGTGGAAACACCTTTCTGGTTGGTAAATGTAGGAATGTATTCCCATAATGCAGCAGCAAAAGGCTGCCTCCACTTCGATAGCTGAGGAGGTTTAGTCTCCAGCTCCTTGGGGGTGATTATGACATATTTTCCTATAAGAGGCCACGATGGATATGGTTTAGATGTCCTTTGCCCAGTCCTCTGTCCTCAGCCCCCTTGTCCAGACGTTGATTCTGACAATTTTCTGTTTCTGCTAACATAGCAGTAAATTGCTATATATGTATTTTTTCTTTTCCAGATGAAACTGGAGCGAGCAGAGTGGGGCAATGACCTGCCTAGTGTGGAGTTGCAGCTGGAAACACAGCAGCACATTCACACCAGTGTCGAAGAACTGGGCTCAAGTGTCAAAGAGGCGAGGTTGTATGAGGTGCGTGGCAGAGTCCATGATGGAGAGTGGGCGGGGCAGGGCGGGAACCTGACACTGCGCAGTGCAGCTGTCCCTAAGGAGAAGGGGGCTCTGGGAAAGAGTGATAACCGTGAGCAGCACTTGACAACACACTCCCTTTTCACTGAAATGTTGTGCTCTTTGGAATAATCTTGTGAGAAAGGTACTTTTATTAACCTTTTTTACTAAAAAGAAAAGTGCTATTGAAAGCTAAGGTCAAAATTAGTAAGTAGTGGATGCAGTTGCCAAGCTCAGGCCCTCTGCTCCAAAAGTTCATGCTCTTTCCAATTTACCTTTTGTCTGCGGTTGAGTGCTGGTATAGAGAAACTATTTAGTCTCTCTTCTCCCTCACTCGTTCTATCTTCCCGTTTTTTACTTTCACTCTCCCCTTTCAAAAAGTAATTGAGTGGTTTGACTATCATCAGGCATAGGTTTTGCCTAGAAACTTCCCAGAATTACTGGAAGCACAGAACAGGGAGGTTGTGTTCGCCCTGCTGAACTATTCCTCACTTAGTGCTGCTCCATGCTATGAAATCTGACCCAGACATATCCTGTCTAAGCTTCTGTTTTAGGACAGTAACCAATCTTTACCTGGGTGTAGACGTAGTACTTAACCTAGTTGAAACCATACCATAGATGCACTTTAGTTACTCTTTTTCTAATGTATTCTTATTTCATTTCTTGCTCACCAGGGGAAAATGTCCCAGAATTTTCATACTAGTTATGTTGAAACTCTTGGCAAGCTGGAGACACAGTATTGTAAATTGAAGGTAAGTTTTTTTGACCAACTTTCTCATGTTCTGTTCATGGAGAATCTAGTTCCATCCAAACAACTCTTTTCCCTAATTCAGAGAGCTCTTGGTTTGGCGCTGTTTTGGTTTTCTGTTTATTAGATTATATCATTTACTATTCAGCTGTTCATATGTATTATAATGTTTTCTTAATGGATCAGAAACCCTTCCCCAGAAAGTTTTAAGTAAGTAGAACTTATCCCAGCTGTCATGCTTAACCAAAGCAGTGGCTATCTGTGCTGTGAGACACCAACACTACAAGATTGGTGGGGAGGGCACTTCCATCCGTTCTCTTCATTCCTTTCTTTCAAGATTGTCCAGAGTAGGACAGGCCCAGGATCATTCTGTATCCAGGGTGCCCCACAAAGGCCTGCTGAGTTCTAACTTCTAGTTAGGACTGACAAGAGCTCTGGGAGTCCTGTACCAAACTTGTACTAAATTTAAATCCATGGAGAAGCACCCAGGGATGAAAAAGCAAGGCTAAGTTAATTTCCTGAGTTTTTCTTTGCTTTGATGTCAAATGTGCTGTCTTCTATAGATGAAAGGCTGGCAGTCTAACCTTGTAATCCTTGCTTTGTCTAGGAAACTTCTAGCTTCCGGATGAGGCACCTTCAGAGCCTGCATAAGTTTGTCTCCAGAGCTACAGCTGAGTTGATTTGGTTGAATGAGAAGGAGGAGGAGGAACTAGCATATGATTGGAGTGACAACAATCCCAATATCTCAGCCAAGAGAAATTACTTCTCTGTGAGTCTAGCACAACAGGCCTGTCGTATTTGTGTAATGGCAGAAGGACACAGCGGGGCTCATCTGCTGAGAGTTTGGGTTCCTGGATTTTCATTCTGCTGGGTAGAAATCGGGGCCCTGCTTAATGCATCTATGCATGTGAGAAGTGTATACGGACAGGGAAATCGAGTCCTCGAATGAATTTTTTCAGTAAGGCAGTGTTTTGGGTGGATAGAGCAGCAGCCTGCAAGTTGAGTCATATCAGAAGCATTATAGCTTTGTGGTTAAGCTTACACACTTTGGAGTGAGAGCAATCTAACTTCAAAGTCTTATTTCTCTGCCTACTAGCTCTGTGGCCTTTGGCAAGTCATTTAATCTCTCTGGACCTCTGTAAAATGGGAAACTAGTACCCCGCCATTTCAAAGCATTGTGTAAAAGATTTAATAAGATTTAATAAGCTAATATAGGGAAGTACTTGGTACAGGGCTTAGTATTGTTTAACTGAGGTGTACTCTTGGCTTCTCAATTCTGAATTCTCTTTAAGTCATTTGATAACGTTTTGGTTTCAATCTCCTCATTTGTAAAATGTGAAGGAAAATTCAGCATTGGGCTATGGGAAAATGCTTTGAATTCTTTTCAGTGAAAGATGTATACAAGTAAGTAGGGTTAATTTTTGCTACTTTTAGTATTTCTACATCTCAGAGGATTTTTAACCATTTTGTAAACCCTGTGCAAAGGAAGCTTATTTACTAACACTTACTTTAGATACTTTAATTCCGTTCATTTAGAGTTTTTTAAAAAAATATAAGTTTCCCTGATTGGAGAGTGGCATATGATCCTTCTGAAGTAAAGAAAAAAGACTAGATACTATAATACAGTAAACAGTTTGTATAGGATCGGAAATTAGGCCCTGATAGAGATACAAGTGCTGGGAAAGCATCCAGGAGAAGGGGTCAAGTCTGATAGAAAGTTTCAGTACAGAAGAGAGAGCATCTCAATTGGGTCCTATAATGGTAACAAGATTTAGAGCCAGAGGAGGGCACTATAGGCTAAGGAAATAGTTTGAGCAAAGCCAGCTAGTCAGTGATGCGGACCCACTGGTGTGTCAGGTACTGCTACGTGGGTGCTGACGTCACCTAGCTATGCTAGCCAAGTCAGCTCCTGTTTCTGCTTCCAGTGCTCGTCCTATGTTCCCCCACTTACTCAGGTCTGGCTTGTGTCCCATATCCTTTGTGAATCATTCTCCAGTAATTCCAGCATTTTTGCTCTTCTCTGAAATTCTCTGACATGTACTGTTTATGCATCTCATTTTGGCACTAACCCAGTGCTGTAGGCTTTTTAAAAGTAGGGCAGGGAACACAGCCTTTTCTTTATTGCTACTCTTCCCTTAATAGCACTGACTGTAAAATTGAATTCAATGTTTAGGAGTTGACAGTGGAACTGGAGGAGAAACAGGACGTGTTTCGGTCTCTACAAGATACAGCGGAGCTGCTGTCACTTGAGAACCACCCAGCCAAGCAGACTGTGGAGGTATGTGACGAAAGAATGTGTGAGGGTCCAGTGCTCAGAGGCAGATGTTACGGAAGTATTCAGATCAGAGGCTTTGTTCTGCTGAAAGACCCGGAGGAAGTGTCAGGGATCATTTGTCCTGGATCGGCAACCTTTTTGTCCCACCCCCAAAAGACTGCAAACACTTTGAAGGTCTAAGGAGAAGACTACGAGAAACAGGAAGCGGTATGGACGCCTAACTTCATGGGGAAGGTGGACTTCGACCATAAGTTTTCAAATAACTATCCAAACTGATCCTGTGTCTTGTTTGGTGCCTTTGCCCAGAGAAGAGAGACCGTGGAGAAAACCAGGAGGGATTTATTTATGCCTGGGTTCTGCTGGCTAGATCAGTTAGTTGCAATTGAGTGTGGAGGAAGCCTTTTCCATACTCGTGTAATCCCTTTTAACAAAACCATGTTGGATAAAGGACAAGCCTCTTTCTTATGGGAAGCACTGAACATCTGCCAGTCTAGTATCTCCATGCATCTTCTGTTGGCCTCTGTCATTAGCAGAGTTGTACTTGGAAGAGGGCATTGCACATATTTATTGGATCTACTAAACTCATGCCCCTCCGTCTGTGTGCTTCGTCATTGCAGGCTTACAGTGCCGCTGTCCAGTCCCAACTGCAGTGGATGAGGCAGCTGTGCTTGTGTGTTGAGCAGCATGTGAAAGAGAATACTGCTTACTTTCAGGTACGTGGGCTTTATGTCTGTGTCTGTGCATGTGTGTGTGCATCAGAGAGGATGAGAAGAATATTCGTTTTCATTCTGGCAGGAGGTATGTGTGTGTGCATGCGTGAGCGCGCACCTATACATGGGAAAGGCGAGGTTACAATCTCATCCGTGTCAGTTAGCTTCTGTTGTATAAACCACCACCCCAACAACTTAGTTGCTTAGAACAAACAGCATTTAGTAGCGCATGATTCTGTGGGTTGACAATTTGGGCTGGGCTCAGCTGAGTGGATTTTCTCATCTTACCTGGGTTAATCATGGCTGCAGGCAGCTGATTGGTCCCAAATGACATCGCTCACATGTCTGACAGTTGGCTGGGGTGACAGGGTACAAGTCTATATACAAGTCTCTAGCATCCAGTAGACTATCCTAGACTTCTTCACAGAGTACCTGTGTCTGCAAGCTACAAGAGAGAGGAAGCCCCAGTGCACAAACACTTGTTTCTGTTCTGTCACATTTACTGATGTGCCAGTGGCCGAGGGAAATCACGTGGCCATGTGCTTCTTTAAGAGGAATAGAAGTAGACTCCCTCTTCTCTTGATGGGAAGAGCTATAAAATATCAGGACCATCTTTTTTCTGTAGTCTATCACAGCATGAAGAATACACTACTTGTTTTCAGGTGAGGGTGGGAGGAGGAAATAAGCTATTATCTCTGTTTGGTTGTTCCCTAAAGTAAATAATCTCCCTGATCATTTTGTAATCATATCAATGAACTGAAACATTTGATCACCCAACCTCTAGGCTTTTGTGAAATATACTTCACAGCCAAGTGCTGTCACTAAGCAGATGTCGAGGAACCAGCAGTGATTTCTGAGGGGTGATGCAGACTGACTTTCCATAGGGTTCAGCACGCTTTGTGCTCGTCATCACTAATACTTCCCGGCCAAGGCATCCTAAAACCTCCAGTTTACACTGATGCGGCCTTTGTAATGAACTACTGCTAACCCAAGAAAGTGTAATCAGCTTTGCTCAGCTCTGCACAGTAAGATTCTCTTTCTTGCTTAAGACCGTGGTGTTGTGACGTATTGAGTACAAGGCAACCCTTCCTTCTATCCCCACAGTTCTTCAGTGATGCACGAGACCTGGAGTCATTCTTGAGGAACCTGCAAGACTCCATCAAACGAAAATATTCCTGTGACCACAACACCAGCTTGTCCCGCCTTGAGGACCTGCTCCAGGACTCCATGGTGGGTGTTGCATCAGTGGGATGATGACAGAAACATCCTCTGAGAAACAGAGTAAATCCTATCAGCTGCTGCTGTTTATATCCTTGAAAGCTCCTGGAAAGGGGGTCGTTGTTACATGGTTTGGCTCACGTGCTAATAGAGTTTAATCAATTTGTTCTGTCTTTTTCCTTTCTTTCCTTTAAGAAGTTGCTAATAAGATTCCTTTGGGTATGTTACTGAAGTAAAGGCCTAGTTCTCTCCCCCTGAGCCACTTATGCGCCTCGTACTTTCTTTGCATTGTTCCTATCTATTTTAATTCAATAGTTGGAGCCAAAGATGAGGTGTAGAGCATGAAAAATAGGGTTGAAGAGGATCAACTGACATCAGGTTCTTTTTCACTCTCTCATACAAAGAATTTGAAAAAAACCACAACTCCAATCTGAACTACATCTGAGCCAAGTTTTTCCTCCTTAGCAATTTTCTTTGGTAATAATGAGGTACTAAAAAAATTGATATTAATTAAGGACAATATTAAAAGTCTTATTTAGATGGAATGCAATATTATCCAGTTTATTTATGTAGCAGTAATTTTTAGAAATAGTATTGCATCCAGTATTTAATACAAATCAACTTTATACTTATTTTCTCCATTGAATTATTCCTTCAAGAGTGCTGGTAATAAAATCAGCAGCTGTACTACTTATATTTATTGAATGTATATTACGTAGAGTTGACAAGACAGAGCTCAAGGTACAAGGTACATCTCAAATTAAGATAGAAATATGTATTTAATAGATAAATTATATTTCCTGTATGAGAAGCAAGGGAATTCTCACATTTCAATAGAAAATTATAAATAAGAATCAGAATAGCCCAAAACAGTGTCATTTTTTCATGGGTAAGACTTGGGCATTTGTGAACATTAGTTGATTTTTGTTTTGTTTTGTTTTTACACTTTCAGGTATTGTAAACCTGTGAATGCGTTCACATTCGGTGTTTCACTTGAGCAAGCAATCTTAATTTAATTAATTTAGAATGAAGGGTAAAAACCGGACTTTTCAGATGTTGTCTCTAGAATGTCTCTCTCGGAGATACTTCAGATATGAAGGAGGAATATAATAATCCTTGGCTATTATCTCCTCCCTCCCACAGAGTACTTCCTGTTATAGGGTAACTCCTCTGCAATTGTTGTCTTATCTTCTCTTCTCGAGGGTCGCTGCTCTGTTCCCTCCTCTCCAGGTCAGGGGCATCGGGTTGGCGGCGTCATCGGGGCATGGAATCACCTGGGTCTGCTCCTCAGCTTGTCCGTCAGGTTCGGGAGCAGCTGTCCTGGCTTCTGGTTCTTTCAGAACTTTTACCAC
The DNA here is from genome assembly GCF_057876585.1 of Rhinolophus sinicus. Lineage (NCBI taxonomy): Eukaryota > Metazoa > Chordata > Mammalia > Chiroptera > Rhinolophidae > Rhinolophus > Rhinolophus sinicus. The sequence goes on from NC_142514.1 coordinate 27,439,985, forward strand.
GCTGAGCACTTGGTCTCTGGAGTTTGAGATGTTTGAGATGATGTGGGTTAGACAGAAACTGACAGCTTTATTGCAAGGAAAATGACATGGGTAGACCAGCTCTCAAGCATGGAACATTGTGGCTGTCTCCCCGATATATTCCACTCCTCTTTCTTAACTAATAAGTTAAAGTTGTATTTCTTCCAATCATGCTCCCGGGGACAGGCACAGGTAGTTTATTTAAGCATTTCTTTTTCTTTACTTGCATATTCTTAATTCTTTAATGGCATTTCTTAACATTATTAACTCTTTACTCTCATCACATCTACTTCCATCCTAAGAAAGCCCTCTTCTGGGAGTTTTTGTATCTCAAAATGGGCTTGAAATATCCTGGTTAATCTTCTACTCTAATGGAATTGGTAGTAGATTGCTACCAATTTTGTTGACAAGAGGTTTATTAGCTTTTAAGATAATTGGGTTTGCAGAGACTGGAGAGTTTCAATTTTGCACGGTACTGCTTTCAAACCAATCAAATTTATGTGACTGGCACAGCAAGACACTAAAGAGTAAACCCTAAATCATTTGTCACGATGCCTTCACCAACAATATTGCTTTGTACATTGTTGGTTGAAGAGCTAAGATCTTTCTTTAGAAAGTGTGACTCAATTTAAGAAAGTAAAACATTTGTGGTAGAGCTTGGGAGATATAATTATTAAAAAAATTTTAAAGAGCGTAACTCTAGCTTTTCTTAAGCAGAAGGCAAGAACTGGCTTCCACCAGTGAGAAATTGAATAATAATAATAACAACAATAACAACATAGTTGTTATTATTGTTTTTAACTTACCTGTTCTCTGAACCTTAATTTAGGGAAATCCTTTGTTAGCTTTATAGCTGTATTTGGCAGCTAGAAGTTTGTTTGTTTGTTTATTTATTTATTTATTTTGCATGGCTTTATGGCTCATTGGAAGGGCACAGGAGAAAGCTTCAAAATTTGAAAACAAAAGCACTTGGTAGAAGACAGAAATAGTTTCTCCTTTTTTCTTTATCCTTGTGTTGCTAAGATGGCTCCACCAAGGATCCCTCCTTAAATGAGAAATGTCATTCTCTGAGGGAGTGGAGCTCACAGTTTTCTCTGTGGACTGAGTAACCGCGTTAATGTGTTGTCGATTTTCTTCTCATTTTGTAGGACGAAAAGGAACAGCTTATCCAGTCCAAGAGTTCCGTTGCCAGTCTTGTTGGGAGGTCAAAAACCATTGTTCAGCTAAAGCCACGCAGTCCCGACCACGTGCTAAAGAGCACCATTTCAGTGAAGGCCGTCTGTGACTATCGGCAGATCGAGGTGAGGGGACGGAAAGGGTCCCTCTGGCTCCAGAGGGAAGGAGGGGAGCAGGGAAGCCTCCAGTTAGGGCTATGATCATAAGGAAAGGTCAAATGATAGAGTTTTTAAAAATTAGAAGTTAAACATGCTCAAATCTCTTATCACTTAAAAAAAATGTCTTCCACTCTACATTCTTGATCCACTCCCTGGCTCCAGGACTGGCGTCATCATCTGCCCAGTTGCTTAAGTGGTGACAGAAATGGTACTTAGCACCTGGGAGAAACCCTGGACTCCTCCCCTCTTACCCCACAGCTAGTAGGGCTCCCAAGGTAATGCTAACTTGTACATAAATATCCCTTAGAGGTACTCCTTTCTGTCCCTGCTGCTGCCGCCGCCTTTGGCTAGACCATAAGTTTCTTTCATTTGGATCATTGCATCAGCTTCCCCATTCAATGCATTCTTTATCCTACCACCACAGTCTTTTACAAAAAAAAGTCACTCCCCTGCTTAAGTCCTACAGCAATTCACCATTTCTATTTATAAAGTCTAAATTCCTTAATGTGGCTTCAAGGTCAGAATAATTTTTCTTTACTTCTCTAACCAAGACGTATGTCCCTTTCATGCAGTCCCTGGTAAATTCATTTGTCACACAGTATTGCAACTATGTGCCCCACCAGAATATGTGGAGTATAGACCATGTTTGTCAGCTTACCATTTTACTATTTTTATCTCTAGTGGCCTAGCATACTTCCAGATACATAGCAGGCTTGATAAATATTTGATACACAAAAGAGTGAATAAACTTTTTCTGCACTTTCTGTCTCAATATTTCTGTCTATAAAATAGGGGTAATACTGTTGCTTACTTCCAAGAGAAAGAACTAATGATTCCAAATACTTAAACATTTTCAGGGATTTGGGTGGGAGGACAGGAAGGGAGGAGGAGGAAGTATCACAAAAGCAGAGTTGTCCTTTTAATTTTTACCCTAATGGTTGTAGATGCAGAGATTGCTCTTGGAGGTCTTATAGTGTCCCTCTACCCTTCGTTTACTGAGTTACTTGACGTGTAACAGGCATTTAATAAACACTTGCTTCCTTGATTTGTTTTATGTCTGCAACCTTTCCTGTGTTGTGTATTTTTATGCATTATCTGTTTGTCAGCATCAGGAACTCTCACTAAGTGATGGCAGATTTCCAAACGATTTTTTCTTAAGGATTTCATAGCCTTAGGATCAGATACCAAGTAATAATGGGTTGTCGATTTATCCATTAGCAATAACTTGTACATTTGTCTCTTCAGATCACTATTTGCAAGAATGACGAATGTGTGTTGGAAGATAATTCACAGAGGACCAAGTGGAAAGTGATCAGCCCCACAGGGAATGAGGCCATGGTGCCATCAGTCTGCTTCCTCATCCCTCCACCCAATAAGGACGCCATTGAGATGGCCAACAGGTAACTGCTCAGCAGCCACTCTGTACTGCCACCTCTGCTGTTGGCCCGGGTGCACTGATGGAGGGATGAATCTGTATTTGTCATCTCCTTGAACAGAGCGATCAAGTTTCGGTTGGGAAAGACCTCCTATTAGGATACCAAGTCTGGCACTGCCAGCTACACAGTAGATTTTCTGTAAATGCTTATATTCAACTGAGATATACCGGTACTGTGGTGATTCTTTTTAGAAGAATTCTTGGTTATAAAACCATTTACTCTTAGAAGACTGGTTTTTGTAGAGACAGCAATTTTCTTTAATTTATATTTTATTAAAGTAATATATATATATATATATATATATATTTTTTAAAGTTGAATTATACCACAAAGCTTAGAATAAAAACTAACAATCATCTTTCCCACCCCAGAGTTCTGCTTCCCAGAGTCATCTGTTTACAACTCTTTGAGCAGATATTTCTGGTTTTAACTCCAAATTTCTAAATAATATGATTTTTTTTTCTATTTTCTGATTTTTTCAACTTTGGAAATTATCTATTGATGTCCTACTCTAGGAAATTAACATTTAGCTTTCTACACACACATCTGCACACACTTCTCCTTTTCCCATCTTCCAAATGTAGTTATGTCACAATTTTTGTTTAAACTGATGCTTTTTGTGTTATGACATTAAATTATTTATAGTACTATTGGGGATTGTTGTGAGACTTACCCATTTTGCCTTTCCTCTCTAAACTCATCCTCTGCCAGTCTCCTTGCTTCTGCTCAGCTCCAGTCACTGTCTTCTTCCTGTTTTTCAAACACCATATTCTTTCCTCAGGCCTTTGTGCTTCCTCTGCTTATTTCAGATATTTACATGATTCACTCCCTCACTTCATTCGGTTCATATTACTGCCCACTTGCAAATCCCCCCACTCGCTGCCTGTCAGTCTCAGTCTCCTTTACTCCTCTCTATTTTTCTTCAGAACACTTAACACTGCTTAACAGATTATATATTTGTTTTTTTACCTTTCCCCTCCATTAGAAGTTCCAAAAGAATAGAGGTTTATGTCTGTTTTGTATAGCTCTGTAACCTTAGCACCTAGAACCATTCCTGGCACATAATAGGTGCTCAGTAAATGGTTGTTGAAGGAAAGAGTGAATGAATGAGTAGGTGATTGAATATATATATGAGTAAATTATTTAATTTACTTTCTTGTATAGCTTTTTGTTTCCTTGGAGTTGATCATTGTTTTGTTTTTAAGTTTGCTCAGTTGTCTATTTGCATATTATGAATTTATTCGACCAGGTATAATATAACATAACATAATATAATAAATACCAGGTCTTATATAACATAATATAAGACCGGGTCTTATATTAATTTTTGCTCCAAAAGACTCATTAGAGCTGATGGTCCGGCTAGGTCTTATTTTCGGGGAAACACGGTAATAGTGTAGCAAATCCAAATTGTTTGAGGATCTCAATTTAGTTCTGAAGATTCCTGTGTTGTTAGCATTTGACTTGTTGCCTTTCTCTGCTGAGCATATAAGCTCAGTTCTGCTACGGATATCACATTTTTTCCTTAGAGGGTCTCTAATGTGAAGCTCAAGTCTTTTTATAAAAGCCATAACCAGGTTCTGTGTTGTTCCTAGAGTGGAGCAGTCTTATCAGAAGGTGATGGCCCTTTGGCATCAGCTACACATTAACACCAAAAGCCTTATCTCCTGGAACTATCTGAGGAAGGACCTTGACCTTGTAAAGACCTGGAATCTAGAAAAGGTAATTGTGAAAGGTTACCCCAGGCTCATATCCTACTGGCAAGTTGTTTTCAGAAGGAACTTGTTTGCATACTGAGACACCCAACCACCCAATTAGAATAAAGTGGAGTGACAGATACTGTTTCAGGATTAGGGCCCTGAAGATGTTAGGAACCAGAAACAGCAGCTTGAATAGTTAAGGAAATTCCAGATGAAATAAATAATATATTTGGTCTTTTTGGCAGAGAGAGAAGGTTGTAGGCTTTTTCTCCCTACAGGATAAGCATCTCTTTTACATAAGTTTATATAGTAGGGGAATATTGGTGAATTAACCATTATTAAGGATCATATTCAAGGGGGCATAGAAGGTGCTAGTGGTGTCGTTTCTTAATCTAAATGTTAATTTCATAGACAAGATCAATTTGTGAAAAATAAACATGTTTACAATTATGGCTTATATACTATTTTGTGTCTATGTTAAATGTCAATAAAAAAGAGGGAGGGTGGGAGGATTGTGTTACCATTGTACTGAAGTTTCTTCTGTCTTCTCCTCTGTAGCTCCGATCGTCCACACCAGGGGAGTGCCAGCAGATCATGAAGAACCTCCAGGCCCACTACGCAGACTTTCTGCAGGATAGCCGCGACTCGGTGCTCTTCTCGGTGGCTGACGGTCTGCGTCTGGAAGAGGAGGTGGAGGCTTGTAAAACCCACTTCCAGCACATGATGAAATCCATGGAAAATGGTATGTGCCTTGGGAAAAGGGAGAAAACTGGTGGAATGAGAGCCCCAAAGGGTGCTGCTAGACCTTTCATATAAACTCGAAAGTACTGTCACCACTAAAACTAAAAACTTGAGATAGAGAAAAACTTGTAGAGATGCCTTGTCAAAATCAGATCATGGAACGAGAGGCCGTATTTCAGTCTTTATTGCTTTTTGACCTATCACATTTTCGCGTGGAAATAACATGTTTGGATCCTTACAGATCATTATATAATGCAGGGAATTTAGTATCAAGCATAAGGTTCCCCCATAAGGCCTTGCTTTCCTTGGTGGAATATCAGGTCTGTTGGAACCAGTGGTGCCCTCTGAGGGTGAAGCTGTTGTTCCCAGGTTTTCTGATCTCTGGTGTGGTGCTTGATGGTCTTCTGTGCTTGTGCATTCACAGAGGACAAAGAGGAAACTGTGGCCAAGATGTACATTTCAGAGCTGAAGAACATCCGGCTGCGCCTGGAGGAGTGTGAACAGAGGCTAGTCAAACGAATTCAGACCCCAGCCAGCTCCTGGACTAACAAGGATGCCTGGCAGGACAATGCGTTAAGGATCGCAGAGCAAGAGGTGAGCCCTGGAAGCAAGGTGCTGGTTGCCGAGTAAATGCTTTTAGAATGAATCAGATGACAAGAGACTATGGCTCCTAAGAAATAAGGCAATAGACCCATGGCAGTCCTAGTACAGAGTTCTTCCATGCAGTCTGTAAGTGCCTTTTACCTGTGCAGAAGCTTGATTTCAGCTCCCAGTGTATTGCCGGATGTTGATTAGTTTTCTACACAGTTGAGAAAGCAAATAGACTGGTAAGCTGTTCTAAGTGCTGCATTTAGGCTATGTAGTTGAAGACTGCTTAGTAGAAATGCTGCTCTCTGCTCTATCCCTTACACGTATGTGTTACTAATGACATGGTTACCATCAGTCAGGTGACACGACACAAAAATATTAAGGAAAGAGTCAGAGTCTACTCTGGGTCCTAACGCACTTTCTCTATGACTTTGGGAAAGTTAGCTCTCCTCTTTAGTTTCCTTTTTTATATAATATGTAATTCACCGAGTTGTTTTGAAAATTAAGTAATACAGCTTTCTGGAAAAGTAAAAGGCTGTAAAAATGTAGGGTAGTATTCTTGAAGTAAAGGCAGCAAATATTAATTGCTTTATTAAGTGCTTAGAGGCATGCAAAGAAAAGTAAGCCAAAGTTCTTGCTTTTCGCTTAAAAGTGTAGTTTAAAAAAAGAATAAAAGGTTGAAGTCACAATTAGAGACTTCAGTATGAGATGTTATAAAATAGTACCTAGTGTATTTCCAGATTTCCAAGCAAACCTTGCTGTAGGAATTTAGAATGTTGCTAGAACATTTCTCCTAGGGATGGTATGAGAGAGTTCTGTGAAGAATTTTAGATTTGGTGCTTGATTCGGCAGCCGATATACTGAAAATTGGAACAATTCAGAGATCAGTGTGTCTCCTGTGCTGGATGAAATGCAAATTTCTGAAGCAGTCCATAATCAATAAAGAATGTTAGATTTGATCTGGGAGCTTAAAGGGAATGGAAAGGAATGGCTAATGAGGAGTGACTTTCCTTACGTTTCTCAATTATTCCTAAGCTTGAAGAGAAGGATGAGAGGACAATGTAATAATCATTGGCCAAGAGGGATTTAATATGCGTGTATGAGGCACATCATATGAACCTGTAATTCTCAGGTTGTATGTAGTCATCCAAATTCTATTGTCCCTACAAAATAGAACATTCTAAGAAATAAAGTGTAATATTCAGCTCTTCTTGAGGACCTTCCTTTTTTTTTTTAACTTTTTTTTTTTTAAATAGTTTTAAATATACAGAAAAGTTTTTATTCACATATATCCTTCACCCAGATTTCCCAAATGTTAACATTTTTCTGCATCTGCTGTATCATTTTCTTCCACATAGATGCATATATAATAATAGTCTTTTTTTTTTCCTCCAGAGTAACTTCTAGGCATGGTGCTCCTTTATCTCTCAGTACTTCAGTTATTTCCACAAACAAGGATAGTCTCTTACATCACCACAGGACAATGCTTAAAATCAGGAAATGAACACTGATATAAGACCTTATTAAAATTTTATCAGTTGACCTAATAATGCCTTTTGGGGTAGCACCCCCACCCTTATCTCTCCCCATCCCCCTTGTAAAAAAAGAGGAGGGGGGAGTTTTTCTATACAGGGCTCATTCAGTCCATTATCACACGCTGCATTAGTTGCTCTATCTCTTTCAGTTCCTTCAACCTGAAACAGTTTCTCATTTTTTTCATCATCTTTCGTGAGCTTAACATTTTTGAAGAGTGCAGGCCGTTTATTTTGCACAATTTCCCTCTATTTGTGTTTATCTGAGGCTTCTTTGTGGTTAGATATAGGTTACATGTTTTTGGCAGGAATACCACAGAAGTGATATTGTGTCCTTGGTGTATTATATCAGGAGGCATGTGATGTTGATTTGTCCCATTACTGGTGATAAATTTTATCACTTGTTGCTGTTTTCCCCATTGTAATTACTAAGTATCTTGTGGGGAGACACTTTGCGACTATAAAAATAAATATCCTGTTTTCATCAAACTTTTACCAACTACTAGTTTTAGCCTCTATTGTTGACTCTTGGCTGAATAATTATTAGTTTGACTGTTGCCAAAAGGTGACATTCTAATTTTGTCATTCCTTTTACATTTAAAAATTTCTATCAAAAAGAAAGTTTGCCTCCCTCCCTCTCTCCTTTCTTCCTTCTTTATTTCAGTATAAACTTATTTTATTTTATTCAGTGGTTTTAATTTGCTACTGTCTTTATTTTAGTGTTCAAAAGTTTCCAAATCTAGCCATCGGGATTCCCTTCGAGCTGGCTCCTATGTCATTTTCACATGTCATCATTATTTGAGTGCTTTATTTCACAAAACAAGATTTTCCTGCCCCAACCCTGGAATCAGCCATTGGAGACAAAGAGTCCTGCTTCCTTTAGGTGGAGAACGTTATTTAGAAACCAAGATCTGGGTGCTCTAGGGCTGCTCAGCACAGAGCTAGAAGAACACATACTTACAAATACACCCCTTGCTATACACACACACAACCCTACTTATATACATGCATATATGTGTGTGTGTGTGTGTGTATCTACATTTATACATATGTGTAAGTACATACATATAAATATATCACAAAGGTAGATCAATATATTTACCTGTGTCTCACACACTCACACACACACACAAACACACCTACTGATGCATATGTATCGATCTCTATCCTGTTTCAGACCAGTACCACAGGGTTTATCCTAACCATTCCTCTTTCCCTCCCCCAAGACTGAAAAGCCTCCTTTACATATCCACAACAACAAATTTACATATTGTTCAATTCCAATATGTACAGTTAGTAGTTTCAGAACTGCTGATACTACTACAAAAAATAAACCTGTGAACTGGGGTTCAACTTTTATTTATAGTTGTTTTTGTCATTTGCCTGAAGGCATGTGGATAGTGCAGATATTTTGTTCAAAAATTACTTGTGTGTGTTCTTCCCCATTCTCCCCCTTAAGTGCTGTTTCATAGTTTATTCAGCTCTTTTATATATGACATTTAGGCTGTTTCCAATATTTTGCTATTACAAATAAGGACTTCTTTCTAACTTCTTTGTTTCACTGTCTCCATCTTTGTTGTGTGTCTTGTTCCTGACAGCGTACCCAGGAGGATTTGCAGCAGCTAAGGTCAGACTTGGACGTGGTTTCCATGAAATGCAACAGTTTTCTCCATCAGACCCCATCTGGTTCGAGTGTCCCAACTCTGCGCTCAGAACTTAATCTGCTGGTGGAGAAAATGGATCATGTATACGGTGTCTCCACGATCTATCTGAATAAGTGAGTGAACTGAGGATTTTTCCATTGGGATGAGAAGGGGAAGTGCCTGGAGTGTTTCAGGAGCAATCCAGAGAGATTGCATATCTTGAGGCACATGTCCCCATGACAAGAGATTTCTGACAAAAAGAAAGAAGAAAGGACACTAAAGAATAAAAAGAAAAATTTTAAGCTAAACTAAATACTGGTCTTTGAAGGTCTTCTCTCTGCCCATCCATCCCCACCCATGACCTTGAGGGGTAACAGATCTTAGATTCTTCGTAGTGTTGAGTGGGTTTCTGGCCTCCTACCTTTCCTCCCATGAGCCCACCATATGTGTGCATGTCCCAGTGCAACCTGGAACCTCATTTTGAATTGGCTTAAATTGGTAGCACATATACCACGCTTTCTTGTTTTTACAAAACCCTATCATCATCTAGTAATGGGGAAATTGATTTGGGCAGTTAAGTTTTGTAAACCTCTCTATAGTTCTCCGGGTCTGTTGCCCAACTCTTAAAATGTGTGCATGTGTCAATGAAGGTGATTTTATCCTCACAGGCTCAAGACAATTGATGTTATAGTGCGTAGCATCCAGGATGCTGAACTCTTGGTCAAAGGTTATGAGATCAAGCTGAGTCAAGAAGAAGCAGTACCGGCAGATCTCTCAGCTCTGGAGTCCCATCGCTCTACACTACGGGTTGGTTGCTCCCAGTTTCTTAGGAGGTTGACTTAACATAGCCATTGCTTTGGGTTAGCAGAGAAATGCAATTTTAGATGGCACGAAACTGATTTAAGTTTGCATTTGAACTAGGCAGAATATCATATTTAATATATTTGGTATGGATTCAAAAAAGAAGAGACTGAGAAATGTGTCTAGCTGGAAAGGGGGGGGCTGATAAAGGACTATGCCTTTCTATTTCTTTTCTCCCTGTTCTCCCAGCAAAATCATGGCTGCTGAATTGGATACAATCGGTGGTTTTGCTATAAGTTTGTCAATCATGTAGCTGTTGATTCATTTGATTCTCACAAGCAGTTTTGTGAGGTGGATGAGGAAGGGATTTTTATCTCCATTTACAGATGAGAAACCAAGATTCATATAGGCTAAACAACCTATCTTGGTTTCATAGCTTACCCTAAGCAGTGGAGCCGGGTTTCACACACAAGTCCTTTGCACGTTTCTCTGTACTATACTGCCTGCCCTGGCTGCCCAGTGTGCATGAGGAATGTGGGGCATTTCTGGCACAAACAAGGATCTTGCTTCTGAATCAACAGATACAATGTGGAGCCAGCTGTAGACAATGTCTTTTGTCTACCTTAGTCTAAGTTCTTTTTACTTGTTAGCGTGGAATATATTTAACCTGCTCCTGTACTTGTGTATTTATAGCACTGGCTCGGTGACGTGAGGGACAAGAATTCAGTGTTTTCAGTCCTGGATGAGGACATTGCCAAGGCCAAGGTGGTAGCAGAGCAGCTGAGTCGTCTGACCCCAGAGCGAAACCTGGATTTGGAACGTTACCAGGAAAAAGGCTCCCAGCTGCAGGAGCGTTGGCACCGCGTCGTTGCCCAGCTTGAGACCCGGTGAGTGGTGGCCCCATCCCTTTTCTCCTGTTAGGGTTCAAGGACTAGGTTTTAAACTAAATAGAGTTATATCTGTGTATTCTTGTTTGAAGGCAGAGGTAGAAATTAAATGAACGTATGAGTTCTGGTGAAGATAAGTGACAGGCAGTTGGGACGTCCAACCCTGAAACAGACCTGAGGCTTGCTTTTGGGTCTGCAGTGATGACCCTGTTAAGCAGTGCCTCTGCTGTGTCCCAGCTCTTAACCTAATTAAGCCATGGTGACAATGGCATCTTAGACTATAGATTGGGAAGGTGACCTTGTGATCTTTTCTCAAGAACAAAAACCTGAGTTCTAGTTCTTCTTTCACTAGCTTTGAATCTAAATGTGACACATTTTGATAGTGGCCTTCGCAGACTCTCTTGCTTCCTTTTTATTTGCTAATTCAGTGGTTTTATCTTCTGATGACTGATTTGAATAGGAAAGACAGAAACTAGGCTGAGTAGGCTATATATAGGGAGAAGAGTTATAGCAACTTATGTAAGTTTGGATTGGTTCTCTATAATTGAGTTACTATGTCAAGGCCCATTAGACTAACAGAAGTGGTGTAAGAAACTGTTACTGAAATTAACAGTAAATAACTACTATTTTTCACCCACCCCATCCCACCGTCCTCCCCAAGAAATTACAGTGATTCATAAATCATACCTGGGGTACTCTGATGGGTACTGACAGGTACAGCCAGTACTACCTTGTTGGCAATCCTGGTAATCCTTGGCAACCTAGGTAAGAAATGTGACAAGGATTATCATGGGATGCCAGCCCCCAGGCAGTTTCCAAGGCGAGCAGGGCACAACTGGTTTCTAGTCGTCTTTTACCCCATAGGGCACTGGGTATATGTAAAGCTCTCACTCAGCATTTCATTGCTGTTCCACCAAAATAAAGATGTATCCTCTGTGGTCAGGCTCAATGGGAGGCATAGACCAAGGAGGAAATTGCCTTGTATACTTTATTGTATTTATACTGAGCTATCTGATAGCAGTTTTTCTCTGCTCTTCCAGCCAATCTGAGCTAGAAAGTATCCAGGAAGTGCTGGGAGATTACCGCGCCTGCCATGGAACTCTCATCAGATGGATTGAGGAAACCACTGCCCAGCAGGAAATGATGAAGCCAGGCCAGGCTGAAGACAGCAGAGTGCTGTCGGAGCAGCTCAGCCAGCAGACGGTGGGTGTGGCAGCAACACGAGGGAAGGTGCAGGTGGTGGGGAAGGTTAGCTCATCATAAAAGCAGATGATGTGCTAGCAGTTAAGCTTCCTCCAACTGGCAACTCATTCCCAGCCCTCTTTTCTGAAGAGGGTTCAGGCAGCATTGTCTCCAGGTACTGATTTTGTATGTAGACCAGAGGACCTGTAAGGTCCCTTCCGATTCTGAAATCACTAGATGGACAGGTTAAAATTATCTTGCTTTGTTTCCTGATATTACATTTTATTTTACTAGGATTAGAATATAGGGGAATGAAAACCCAGGGAAATCTATGAGTGGAAGAAAATGATCTCATTCAAAGCAGTTTTTATTGGTTGGTGTTTTGGGTTTTATTTGTTTTTGTGAGCATTATGGTTAAGAGTATGAAGTCTTGAGTAAGATTGCCTGGATTCACTTGCTATGAGACCTTGAGCGAATTACTGAATTTCTCAGTATTTTACTTCCTCATCAATGAAACCATTTCTTATTTGTCCAGCCAATCTCATAAGGTTATTGTTGTTAGGAGTAAATGAAGTGACACATGTAAAATACTTCGAATAGTGGTTTTCAAAGTGTGCACCCCAGAGCAGCAGCAGCAGGTGCATCTTGGACCCAAACCGAAACCTACTGAATCAGAAGCTCTGGTGGGTGGGGCCCAGCAATCTGTGTCTCATGCAGTCTTCCAGGTGATTCTGTTGCAGCTAAGGTTTAAACACTACTACCTAGCACCTAATCAGTGCTCAGCTATTTCAGTGATGGGAATAACAATGATAATTTTGTGATGTTTTGGTTCCTAGGATTTGTTTGCAGAAATTGAGAGAAATCAGACAAAACTGGACCAGTGTCAAAAATTTTCCCAGCAATACTCCACTATTGTAAAGGTAACTACCATGTCCCAAAAGGAACATAAGTGACCTCCAGCTTAGGAAGATCTGCACTGTCACTGTAGGTTTGTTTTTGGATAAATAAGCAGAGCTCTTCTGCTCGAGGCTGGCCCCATCCTTCAGTTAGTGCAGATGTGTACTTCTCGTGGCCCCCCCCCTTGAGGATGCTCAAAGAGGTACCAGACATCAACTGTGATTCGAGGAGTCTCCATTTGGATGACCCACAGACCTCTTAAACTTACCGTGTCAAAAACAGAATATTTGGGTTTTCTTCTCACATATGCTTCTCACTGTCTTGCTTATCCCAGGATATAGTACCACCATTTTCCTATTTGCTGAGGCAAAAAATCCATGAGTCATTCTAATGCTTCTCTTTTCCTTAAACTTTATGTTCAGTCTGTGAACAAGTTGGCTCCATCTTCCAGTATGCCTTGGACCTGACTGCCTCTCAGTACCCACCCTGAGTACCCACCATTTTCCTGGTTCACATCTACGTGAGGGATCTTCCTCAGACTGCTCCAGCACTTCTGAGCTGATCTCTTGCTTCTGCTCACAGGTCATATTCCCACACAGTAGCCAGGTGCACAATTTTAGAACATATTGCGTGTCACGGAATCTCAAACACCAGGGATTATAAACCACACCATTATTTTATGCACTACCAAAAAGAAACTCTGCCAATTACGAAAACGCCATTGATTGTAAGACATATTTCAATTTTAAAGATACTGAAATGTAGGGGAAAATGTGTACCTTACACTAGATGAAACATACTTGATTAGATCACGTCACTTTTCTGCTCAGAACTATCCAATGGCTTTGTATTGTACTCCACAATAAAATTCTAAATCCATGTATGGTTTTTGAGGCCATGCATAAGGCCCCCCTCCCGATTTCTCTGATAACATCTTTACATAAAAGTGACCTGAGATTATTACATACTTATTATGTGCCTTCTCATTGGAATGAATGTATGTTCCAGGGGAAGAGGAAGGTTTTTTTCTGACTTGTTCCCTACTATGTGTGTAGTACTCAGAACAATGACAGGCACATAGTAGATGCTCAACAAATAGTTTTCAAATAAATGCATTTCTTTAGTTAATATCAGAAGACTTGGTGTCACAAAGAATTAAGTTCAAATCCTAGCTTCACCGTTTTCCAGGCTTCTGATTTTGAGAAAATACTTAAACTTTCTGAGTTTCTGTTGCTATATCTATAAAATGGGAACCATAACTACCTCACTGAGCGATTATAAAGGTTAAATGGAATAACGTATACATAGAACAATGCCGCAAACTTAAAATACGTTCAGTAAATGGTGGCACGTGCTTTTATTATTATTACTACTGTTTTTTTCATAGGCTGCTTAAGGAACTCGTTTCATGTTTTGCTCTTGCCTAGAGTTTTCTAAGTAGACAACAGAAAGTAGGACATTCGAGGCAAAAGGAACTACATAATCAAAGCACAGAGGAATGACCTCATACAATGATTATATGAGGAAATTGCAAATATTGTGGTATAGCTAGAAGGTGTATGAATGGTACATAAGAAGCAGAGACGAAAATGAGGGGAGGCTGGGTCCAACCTTTGAAAGGCCTTGTTCAGTTCTTTTGGCTTTGTCTTCTATACTTGCTTCTCAAAAAGTGGTCTTTGAACCAGGAGCATCACTTGGGAGCTTGTCAGAAATGCAGAATCTTTAGCCTGCTGAATCAGAATCTGCATTTTAATAGATACCCAGATGATTTCTATGCACTTTGCTACTTGAGAAGCTCTGCTCTAGGTCACTGAAAGATTTCAAGCAGAGAACAAAGTGGTCTTCTTTGTGTTTTAGAAAAATTATTCTGGTGGCAGGATAGGAAATAAATTGGAAGTCAGGCCATAAGCAGGAAAGTAAATCAGAGCCTCTTGCCCTCGTCCTTGTGGGAGACAGAGAGGGCCCGGGCTAGGGCTGCACTCAGGATTGCCGGGAAGGGACAGAGGAGCATGGCGACGCGAGAAGAGCATTGGTTTAGGGTTTGGAAGACTGATTCTGTTGCTTACTCGCTGAGTTAATTAGGGAAACTCCCTTCCTGTCTCTGGGCTGCAGTTTTCCCATGTATGAGATGAAAAGAATGGTCAGCAAACAACAAACTGCAAACTCGGGTCAGCATAGGCTAAATCCAGCCTGCAGCCCTATTTTCATATGGCTCATGAGAAATGGCTAAAAAAATAAAAAACAAATACTGCTTCACGATACATAAATATTATATGAACTTCAACTTCAGTGTCCACAGGTGAAGTTTTATTGTAACCTAGCCGTGCTCTTTTATTATTGTCTGTGGCCGCTCTCACTTACGATGGCAGAGTTGAGTAGCTATGACAGAGTGTGTATGGCCCAGTAGTTTCCGTCTGGCCCTTTACAGGAAATGTCTCTAACCGCTAGTTTAAAAGATCAGCACAATGCCTTCCACAACGAGATACTATGATTCTATTACATGATGTGCGTGAGCTATAAAGCCCTGTGTAAACACAGTGAAATTTCTTCCTCCCCAGGACTACGAATTGCAACTGATGACATACAGGGCCTTTGTGGAATCACAGCAGAAGTCCCCTGGCAAGCGCCGTCGCATGCTTTCCTCTTCAGATGCCATTACGCAAGAGGTGAAAGGGTGGGGAAAGGGCATGTGCCACTGACTTCCCTTAAGGAAAGATTCCTTTGCCTGCGCCCTGCAGTTTCATCTAGGGCTCACCTTTCTGTTGAGCATGTGACTTCATGAAAACTTCCTCTTATTTTCAACTCTTTCAGTTTACTTTTCTGACAGATAATTTATCTAAATTGTTTTGTTGAACCATAGTTCATGGACTTACGGACTCGCTACACAGCACTGGTGACCTTAACAACTCAGCACGTGAAATATATCAGTGATGCACTCCGGCGGCTGGAGGAGGAGGAGGTGAGGACAGTGGGGCCCTAAATCATCTTGAGAATGGAGTTAAAAACACTGTGCCTCATTTATCAAAATTTAGAGTGCACACAGCCGATTTTCATTATTCACTATTGTGTTCTGTGAGGTTGCTGCAAACGCTGCAATAGCAAATAGTGAACTCCTGCACCTGAAATACATGGTTAGGTTCTGTCAATGGATAATGCATAACCTTGTTTTATGTGTGTTTTTGTTTAAAAATACCTTATTTAGTATATTTCGTTGATTCACTAACATCGATCTTACGGCCAAGAGCACCATAACTCATGCCCGAACAAAGCTTATTTAACATACCTTTTTTCTGTTGGGCAAATCACAGCCTTCCCACACTTAGGAACACAAAACAGCACCTCCTCCCAACACTTGGGTCCATTTTAAACAGCAAAATCACTAATGAAAAACAAAAATATGAAAACCATGGCACTATTGCGTTTCCCGGAAAATAAGCCCTAACCGGAAAATAAGCCCTAGCATGATTTTTCAGGATGATATCCCCTGAACATAAGCCCTAATGCATCTTTTGGAGCAAAACTTAATATAAGACCTTGTTTTATTTTTGGGGAAACACAGTAAATAGACTGTGAAAAGGATACTTGTTCAGTATAAGAGCTGGAACAAGAAGGCAGAATGTCACCTTGTTCTACCCCAACTGGGAACATGAGGCAACTAAAATTTTTTGCGTATGTCTGGGAATGACTGTGAAAATGCCTAAGTATTGATTTTGGGGTTACAAGTAAATGTCAGTAGATAAATTCACAAATAGGGAATCTGAACAATTATGAATATTATTGACTTTATAATGTCCAACATTCCCACTTTCAAATATCTTTTTTATAGAAATACAGTAACTGTGAAGAAAGGGATATGAACAGAGATCCTCAATAAAGCATGATTTGTTAAAAGGAAATATTAGAAACATCCAAATTCTATGCAATGAAATGCTATGGAGCTGTTAAAAATAATGAAATAGAATTAAGTGAACTGATACCAGAAGATATTCATAATACGTTATTTGAGGGGAAAAGCAAGTTAGAATACTGTGTATAATTATGATTTTAGTAAAAGCAGCTGTGTGTACCACAAAGACAAAGACACCATGAGCACACGCATTAGTTCAGAAGTATATACACCAAATTCCTGGGGACATTCAGGGGATATATGTTATATATTTCAGATTTTTTTAATTTGTTGTCATGAATATATAATCTTTTGTAATTATAAAAATCTTCTATGTCTTTGCAAAGTAAGTTTCCACATATTGAACCACTCTTATAAAAGAAATGCTTTTGGAAACATTAATCCATACCAACTTTGGGCTGTGTAAATTTAGCAAAAAACTTACTTTATGTCAATACCTACCTCACTTAATCTCTGTAGATTTTAATCTCTTCACCTGTAAATCTAAGAATTATGAAAATAAGTAAAATGGTATATGTGAAGGGCTTTTTAAAATTAGGAAATAATTGAGTACCTGTAATATATAAAACAGTGTTGTTGTTTTTAAGAAAGGAGCTAATGTACATATAATGAATTTAGCTATTAGTGTCACAGTTAGGCATCTGTGAGCAGTGATGTAGGCTGGGTAAATTATATTTAATTTGGGGTTATTTTAGCTGCTTACTGATTTAAGTAAGTTTTGTATCTCAGATTTTAGGAAATCTGAAGTCAGACCAATCTAATAAAACATTGACCGATGTACTGAGTTTCTATTTCCTGTTCTAGAAAGTGGTAGAAGAGGAAAAACAAGAACATGTGGAGAAGGTTAAAGAACTTTTGGGCTGGGTGTCTACCCTAGCAAGGAATACACAAAGCAAATCTACCTCATCCCAGACCAAAGAATCCACAGACATTGAAAAAGCTATTTTAGAACAGCAGGTGAGTAGAATGTCCATCTGTCCCTTCCTGGATATGATAATAATGATAATGCATTAGATGAAATAATACAAGTCACTTATGGCCCACCCAGGAATGATTCTTATCACAGTAAATGTTAACTTGCAGACTTATAGAAACTTAATTCTTATTTATATTTCTACCTTTTAATTCAGCTATATATAGCTCATTAATAATAATCTGACCTAAGCTATGTTTTCCTCTAGGGTTTTAAAAGAGTTATTTCAAGTAATTTTTGGTTCTTTAATTTTTTTAGATTCTGAAGCTTTTCTCTTTATTTGTGCTAAATAGGTTCTGACAGAGGAGCTGACAACCAAGAGGGAACAAGTTTCTGAGGCCATTAAAACTTCGCAGATCTTCTTGGCCAAGCATGGTCATAAGTAAGTATTAAATGAGAGATTATGGCACATTTAGGGGACCAGATCTACCTGACTAACACTTAGGGTCATGGTGAGAATTCAGGCTGGAGAATTAAGAGCACCAAGAGCTGGACTGTGAAGAGCTTTGTAGTTCATGCTGAGGAGTCTCATTTTACCTTGTTGGCTATGGAGAGGGGCATTAAAAATAATTGGATTTTGTTGATAAAAGATTTCTAGAATAGTTTTCTAGGAAAAGTACTGACGTGGGGCAAGAGTAGAGGCCTGAGAGACCAGTTAAGAGGTTTTGATAATAAGAGGTATGATCAAACAGTACGGTGAATGCTGAAATTAAAAAAAAAAAAAATTGATTACAGTAAAAGACACATTGCCATGAATCCCCTTCAAAATACTCCCCCTCGCTTCAAACACAGTCATCCCATCCTTCTGGCCACTTTCTGAAGCAGTTCTGGAAGTCCTCTGTTGTGAGTGTCTTTAATTGGCGTTGTCATGGTTGCCTCGATGTCCTGAATTGATTCAAAATGTTTACCTTTCGTGGTCATTTTGACTTTGGGGAAGAGCCAGAGGTCGCCTGATGCCAGATCTGGTGAATAAGGTGGGTGAGGGCACACCGTCATGTTTTTATTTGACAGAAATTGCTATGACAGAAGTGATGTGTGACATCGAGACTTTCCGTTGTGATCAAAGAATACAGCGAATGCTGCTGCTGAGTCCATCCAACCGAAAAGCAGGATCTTCAGTATGGGAAGCGGCACATCGAACCTTAGTAGCAGTGTGTGACAAGTTTCAGCTTGTTTGGTGTAGTTAGTCGGGTGTGAGGTATGGTTGCGAGAAGATGTGTTTTAAAGTATTCCATAAATCATCCTCCATCATGACAACGCTCTGTGTCACATATCGCTTCTGGTATAAGGCAGTTTCTGTCAAATAAAAACATTACAGTGTGTCCTCATCCACCTTATTCACTGGATCTGGCACCATGTGACTTCTGGCTCTTCCCTAAGTCAAAATGACCATGAAAGGTAAACATTTTGAATTGATTCAGGACATCGAGGCAGCTACAACAGCGCAACTAAAGACTCCCACAAAAGAGGACTTCCAGAACTGCTTCAGAAAGTGGCAAGAACAACGGGATGAGTGTGAAGCGAGAGGGAGTATTTTGAGTGGGATTACTGGCAATGTGTCTTTTACTGTAATAATTGTGTGTTTTTTTAAATTTAAATATGCATCGTATCGTTTGATCACACCTCGTATGGGCAAGAAATGACGAGGGAGGGAGAGAGCACAAAAGGTATTAAGGATAATGAACTTACATGTTTTGGTGACAAACAAAAATTATAAGGTATAACTCTCTGGTTTCTGGCTTAGGCCTATGGGTGTATGGTGAGCCACTAACCAAGAGAGGTATTATAAGAGAAGGTGTGGATTGAGGGAGAAGAGGGCAGCTTTAGTTTAAGATGTTATGAATGTGAAGACCTCAAAGGACTTCAGAATGGAAATGCGTAGTATGTATTAGGAAGGACCTAATATGTTAATATGCCTTAACATAGTTCCACTAAAGTTATCCAATGGGCAGCTGTATATGTAAATTTAGAATTAATGAGAGAAGTCTAAAGTGATGGAAATTTGAGTCATCAACATAGTGGAAATCATAAGAGTAATCCTATTGGACGCTCCCCGTTAGCTCACAAGGGCTCAAAGGCTTTTCAGTGCTTCTTGGCCTGTGAAGGAAACTTAGAGAAGTAAAAGGAAAATTATGAGTGATACCTCAGAACGAAAGAGAGAACAGAATTCCAAAAAGAAGGGAGTGATCAGAAGCCAAGAAAGGTTAAGACTGAAAAGAGTCTATTACATTTGGCAAGTTAGAAGTTTTTGGTGACTGGTGAAAAACTCAGGGATGATGTCAGATTTAGTACGATGGGGAGCACATGAAGTGAGGAAGGTAGCGATGGTGAAATCAGACTGCTCCTTCAAGAGGCTTAGCCATAGCAAATGAAAGAAATAATACAGTAAGTAATTAGAGTAGAATATATGATCAAGAAAAGAGTTTTGTTTTTGTAAAAGATCGAGACTTAACTGTATTTTTGGATGGTATCTCGAGGACCAAAGGGAGAAAGATATTGAAGTCATGGGTCATGGGGGGGTGGGGGGTCCAAGAGGATATCAGAGAGGATAAAATTCATCAATGGGTAGAAAGTCTACCTTAAATAGGAGTTAAGACAGCTTTTCCTCTGAGGTCTGAGAGAAAGAAGATTAGGAAAGGTGTGAATCGAAGTTAATTAGCCAGGAGTGAAGTTAGAAAGTGAGAGTATTGGTGTCCTGTGTTCTTTGAAATAGGCAGAGAAGTTGTTTGCTGAAAGTTACAGTGGTGCCGAGGGGAAAGAAGGAAGGATTGACGGGAGCGTCCCATAGGATTATCAGAAAGCACTGGAGCGCAGTAGAGGTTGGAAACCAGTAGGATCTCTTCTACATGGTGGTGGGATTTCCTCCTAACTGGATATGCTTAGTAGCCTGCCTGGGGGAGCGCAAAATCCAGTGGTTTGATTGACCTGGGGCTGGAGTTTTATCAGATTAGTGAGGAGAGAGTGCAAGGATAATAGTAAGGAACTGATTGAGCAAATGGACTGTGGGGTCTGGACTCTAAAGGGAAGAAAATGAATCTAAAACAGAGGACTGATAGATTAAGAGAAAATGGAGGAGTCAAGGAAGACTTGGGAAATCTCAGTAAGTTGGTGGATATGAGTCACAGGATTCATTCTCAAAAACATAATGTAGAATGAGAAAAGGGACTTGCAAAATCCACCAGATTCAAGGTCGTGATTGCCATTGTCTCTGGGGAAAAAAGGAAAGTAACGGGGTTGGTGACAAATACACATTGGACTTTATATCTTTAATTTCTTATTTTTAAGAAAAGAATCTAAAGCAAATCTGGTAAAATACAAAATTTGGTGAAGCTAGATAGTTGGGTAATGGGTAAATAAGAGTTTGCTATACTCTCTTTTGTCTGTTCAAAATATTTCATTTTTAAAAGAGGTGTAGGACTAAAGAAAGAAAAGTAGAAAGTTAGGCTTATAGTTAGAAATTATAATCAGATAGTAGATTCTTGAAGTTTAAAATTTCAGAAGTGGAATAATTCTAGATGATAGCAGGGTCCAAGTTTGCCATGTGCAGGTGGGATTGAAGTGGAGTGGAGGCCATTTGGATTGAGAAGGTTGCAGGACCGCAACCATAGAATGTTAGATAGTTGGTGACATGAGCGTTAACATCACCAAGAATCATGACTTGATTCGAGCTAGACAGGAAAACTCGGAGCTAGATGCCCAAGTGGTTAATGAGTACGTGACCACCTGGATGATTTGTAGTCACCAGTGACAAAGCAGAATACCTTCCAGGATGGAGAAGTCATGATTTTGAAGCAGTAGAGGTCAGTTTGGGAAAGGTTTTTTCTCTAAAAGGGCTGTAATGTTTCATCTTCCAGGCTCTCAGAAAAAGAGAAGGAACAGATATCTGAACAATTGAATGCCCTGAATAAGGCTTACCATGACCTTTGTGATGGTTCAGCAAACCAGCTTCACCAACTTCAGAGCCAGTTGGCCCAACAGACAGAACAAAAGGTACTTTTAGTTTTACTCTCCAAATGTTGGGAGAGTATGTTTTGAATGGTATGAAAGCAGCTTTGCTGATTGAGAGTCATGACCACTAGCTTTCCATGACCAATGTGACTTAATTTTTAACCTCACTGTAGCAGCCATTTGTCTTGTGTTTCTTTACTGGGGTTCCATGATGTGTTGGTCAGTCAAAAACACTAGAAGGCACTTTACGAGCTAACCCTTTAGACCTGGTTCACCGTTTTTGTTGTCTGCCATCTTGTGGCAGACTGCAGTCAAAGAGAACATAAATTTTATATCTTATCACAGAGCAGTAACACTACTCCTTTCTGGCGTTGTCACTCAAAAGTTCTGAATATTGGGAAGTAAAGACCATGAACCTCTTCCCCCACTTTTTTTCGTATCTACTAAATAATTGAGAAATGTTCATTTGCAAAGCAAACTGGTGGATTAACTGCACTGACTGAGACGCTGGTTCCCCTTACCCATAGTCATCCCGTCATGTGACATCTTTACCAATTCCCCTCATGTTCATTTCCTGGACCACGTGAAAATTGTTAAGTTCCTGCTGGTTGTCCTCAGTTCTTCCTGGATACTTGTGTGTATATGTAAACTTACCATATTATATACATGTGTCTCTGGGATATATATGTGTGTTTGCCTGCTTTTTTCCTATGTTGTGAAGCAATGGCCAACTTATGTGGGGCAGGCCAAAACTGAAGCTCCTGTGGTAAGCAAATTTGGTCTAGATGATGTTCAAAGTGATATTCAGACAAAATATGTTTTGATTCTGGTCCTTGAATATGAAATTTGTGCAGCAGGAGCTAGAGTTGTAAAGACCATGAGACAGAACCAGCTATGATTTATTTACTTGAGAGTAGATTTCAAAAAGAATGTGCTGGTTGAGCGTTCTCGGTGAAAGGTAGCCCACTCTTAATGGCTTGTTGCTTCACCATATAAGGGAGTATGTGAAAAGTTTTAACAATTGCTTGCTGAGAACATCCAGTTCTCATTTTGAAAGGTTAAAAAGGGGAGAAAACAGAAAAGAAAGACAAGCTGCTGAGCACCACTACATTGAGCATGATGTGTCCCCGTTACCGTTTGTGTGTTTCATGTGAAGTATTGTTCTGATTAACTGACATCCTTGCTTACAAGTTTCACTAACCCTTTGGAGTTTAAGCACAAATGCACAAAGGGAAAAGAGGACGACCTGTTTGGGGTTCTTTTTTGCAAAAAAACAAAAACAGTCGCATGCTGGACTCTAACACCAAGCTTACACTGTGTGTGCGATACGGCTGAGCTGCTCCATAAGGCTCTATCTCTTGTCTGCCCAAGGCGTACCCTGCAACTCTGGTAAGTAGAAGCCTTTATGTTTTCTCTTCTCCTCTCCCTCTGTCTTTTTCTGCTTGTTTAGGTCAGAATGCCCATGTTTGGTAGGACTGAAATGGATTTCTCTGGATTATTTCCCAGCGCAGCTCTTCCTGCCTATCCTCCAATTATGAGGGTGTTGGCAGGAACAGTGTGTAGTCTTTTCTCTTTGGCTAGACTCCAGGCCTTTCTTCAATATCAGCGTTCTGAGACTCTGTGACTCTCATAGAAGAAATAAGTTCGCAAAAGAATCTTTTCCTTTGTTATATTGTCTGCCTCTGAATAGTCTTTACATAGATTCATCTATCTCAGAGTCATATGGTAATGCGATTTTCTCTTCAATCTCTATAGAATTAGATACCTAGTAGAGTCACATAACATATATTTACCTTATGCAAGTTAAACTCTACATTCTGGGTCAAAAAACGGGGGAAAATGGGGAATAACAATATTTTAAATGGTATGGAGAATTTGTCAGTTGTTCCATTATTTGAACAAATACAGTGAGATGGAGAAGTGAACCAAACCTGTTCCCTCATTTGCTGTCCATGCTGCATCTCTTAAAGTCTGCAGTTAATCAAGCTTGCAGTCCTCAGTGCATGTTTTTAAAATCTGGGCGGACATAGGTTAATGATTTTAAGGATTTCCTTACTATTTATCAGTCTGTTCATTTATTCATCAAGTGTTTACTGAACTGCTTGTACTGTTCATAGACACCGAATAGGCCAAATCCGTGCTGTCATGGTGCTTATGTCTCACGGAGACAGCAATGACATGCATTGTTTAAGGGGCAGGAAAGTGATTGGCAATTGCTTCCACGACATCCTCCGTATCTAGTCAAAGAGTTAGATAAGATTAGAAATTAATACCAAACAAGGACAGATAAAACCATCTAAGAAGATGATGGTAATGAACATGAACAAGAAGAGCTAGAAATTTGGGGAGTAATAAAAGTGATGAAGTGTTATAAGTGGTAAACACTTGAATGACTTAATTTCTGAATATCATCACTTTGTGATAAAAGGCTTCAAAATAGGAATTCTTTTTTGGGGGATAGGAAGGTAAACAGGACTTTATTGGGGAACAGTGTGTACTTCCAGGACTCTTTCCAAGTCATGTTGTTATCCCTTCAATCTTAGTTGTGGAGGGTGCAGCTCAGCTCCAGGTTCAGTTGCCATTGTTAGTTGCAGGGGGCGCAGCCCGCCATCCCTTGCGGGAATCGAACTGGCAAACTTGTGGTTGAGAAGACGCACTCCAACCAACTGAGCCATCTGCAACTGGCCCATGTGGGAATCGGACCAGCAGCCTTTGGCGTTAGGAGCACTGAGCTCCAACCACCTGAGCCACCAGGCCGGCCACAAAATAGGAATTTTTTAGGAGCTGTTTTTAGGGTTTTTTTCAGGGATAAATTAGATAATGTATAAGGTTTGCCTTATTCACTGACCTCAGGAACTAACTCCTGTGTAAGATGCAACTCTATGGTACTTATCTTCTGTGCTCTTCTTGGTCTGAATGGGAGGGCGGAATAATAGCCCAAGATTTAGAATCAGACCTTGGTTTGATTCTGGAACTCACTTGTGATCTTGAACAAGTTACCTAACCTCTCTGTGCCTTACTTTTTTGTCTGCAAACTGAGGATTAAAATAATTGCTTTCCTAGGATTGTTGTGAGGATTAAATATCAGTGCTCAGTAAACATTTTAAGTGCTCAGTAAACATTTTAAGTGCTCAGTAAATCTATTAAGTGCCAAGTGGTAGCTGTAATCATAGTGTTTACTACCTATTCTAGCTCAGACCAGAAGAAAAGTTACTAGTGGTTCCAGAGGCAAGGGTCCCCAGTCAGTTCCTTCCTTGACTTGGTACTTCCAATTCCTAGACCTAATTTAACTTTAGTTAAGAGTAGTTGCCTTGGTAGATGCTAGCATTGACCACTGAAAGTATGACTGCCCCAGTTGCCAAACAGCTGCTTGAGGTATGTACACAGGGCCATTTACTGAGATACACAACTGTTGTGTGGCTACAAGGCTGCTTCAGTCTCTCTTCTAATCCTGTGGACCAGTCCTGCTGAACTCATCAGCAGGGAAGTACCGCTTCAGGAGTCTTCTACATGGGTTGCAACACTTTGAAGTTGTTACACGGGGTTGAATTCTCATTTTGGGGAACTGGTATGTGCCTGTGAGAACCGTTGTGGTGATTTAGTCTTAGAAATAGCTGTTCTCTCACTTTTACTGCTTGCTCCTTTGTAGAGCTTATCACTCAGATATGCTTAATGCTACCATGCCTCATGTAATCTGTGAACTTCTGGCCATGTTACAATTCTGCAGTTTAGAAAAATTCTTTTTGTTAGTATTAACACTGCCAGGCTTCAGAATATTTCCTACATATTGGGGCTCATCCCAGGCCGGGTTTTTCTTGTCGTCAGAATTAGGTATACTATTTAGTTATTTGAATTAGTCCTTTCAACAGTTGTGCTTGTCTGATGTAGTTTTCTTTTTCATTTTTCCTTGCAGGGTTGCAGAGCAGTGGCTGGGGTGATTGACCTAGGCACAGTGGAGATATTTCCCATCTTCAGAGCCATGCAAAAGGGCCGCATTGACCAAGACACAGGCCTCGTGCTCCTGGAATCCCAGCTTATTATGTCTGGCCTCATTGCCCCTGAGACCAGTGAAAAGCTCTCTTTGGAGGAGGGCCTAGCCAGAAAGCTCATTAATCCCCAGATGTACCAGCAGCTCCAGGAGCTCCAGGATACTCTGTCCTTAATAAGCAGGCTTACTGGGAGCAAAGGCCCTCTGTCTATAGTGGAAGCAATTGAGAAGAAAATAATCAGTGAGAGAATTGGACTGAAAATTTTAGAAGCTCACCTGGCAACTGGAGGTTTCAGTCTCCCCCCCGATGAGAATTATATTAACCTAGGGGAGGCTTTTCGCCGAGGCCTCATTTCTGAATGGCTTCATTCCGCGTTAGAGTCTCACCTTAGATCATCCAAGAATTTGATAGACCCCAACACAGCTGAGAAAATCAGTTTGCTGGATCTGATGCAGAGATGTATTGTCCACCAAGAATTAGGTTTGAAATTTCTACCTGTCAAGCAACTGGCAGGGGGAATGGTGAGCTTGAAATCAGGCCGGAAGGTTAGCATTTTCCGTGCAGTGCAGGAAGGGCTAATAGACAGGCAGGTCACTGTCCGGCTGCTGGAAGCTCAGCTTTTTGCTGGTGGCATAGTAGATCCAAGAACGGGACACAGACTTACAGTGGAAGAGGCTGTGAGACATAATTTGATTGACCAAGACATGGCTTGTGCTATTCTCATAAGGCAGCTTCAGACAGGAGGCATCACAGACACTGTCACTGGACGTAGGCTGACAGTAGATGAAGCAGTGAGCAATGATTTAGTAGCTGCTAAGATTGCCCTTGTGATTCTGGAGTCCCTTTGGTCATTCATGGGGCTGCTGTGGCCTGAATCTGGAGAGATCCTCCCAATTACAGATGCCCTGGAACAAGGTATTGTGTCTACTGAACTAGCTCATAAAATCCTTAGTGGCCGACAGCATATTAAAGCTCTGTTTCTACCAGCAACCACAGAGATTTGGTCCTGGAAAAAAGCAGTAGAAAATGGAGTGCTGGACAAAGATCTTGCCAATGACTTAAAATCAATTTGCATACCTGATGTGATGCCCCACATGCAATTAGCAGATTCTTCAGAACAAAGCAAATTGAACATTAGCCCTGGAGTGTCAAGTCTGTCATGCAGCAAGGGCCAAACTGAGGGCACGGCAAGCAGTAGCGAGAAGCTGTTGTTTCAGCTAATGACTCATAGCTATATTAATGTGCGGAATGGAGAGAGGCTGCTCCTGCTGGACAATGAGCTGATAGAGACACTAACAGCAAGAGGTGAGCACCAAGCAAGTCCTCCAGAAGGGTTTGGAATTGGGCACGAGAGACCAGAAACTCCCAAGGAAGTACAAGGATCAGTGAATGTGAAAACCACAGAAACTTTCTGTGAGGGGCTGACTGTGAGGCCTCGTGTGTTCCCCTTTTCTTCTCAGAACAAAGAATATCCTGATCAGGCAAATTTCACCACAGCAAAAGGCAAAAAAACCATTATAGAAACAGAAGTTTCCTCTATAGAGAACCCTGAAAAGGACCTATTTGTAGGGGAACAAAAAGTGGAAAACCCAAATGTTGATCCTTTGAAGGTCATAGGTAAAGTTAAATCAGAGTTTAAACAGGTACCAAAGTCAGGTACCAAAAAGGAAGACCTAACAGAAATATCTGCCAGAGAAAGTGTCAGCAGAGGATTTCTCCTTCCGGTACCCTCTAAGGAAGCACAGGTAGTGGAAAAAGAACCTTGTTCTGTTGAAACATTGAAGGAAGAATGGGAGACTTCCTTTGTGTGTCAGAAAGAACAAGCAAACACCCTTGAAATTCAACATCTTCCAGGTGAAACTGGAAGACTTCTCATAAAACCCCAAAGCAAAACGTCACAATTTCAGGTAGATGAAACTCTAGATTTAGAAGCGGAACTAAAGTCTGAAAATGACATGAACATTCATTCACTGGGCGAAAAGGAAGCCTTAAATAAAACATTTTCAGGAAGGGATGACCGTAAAGGACAAAACATTGCAAGTGGTGGTATGATGATGTTAGGAAAGACAGATGCGGAAGATGAGGGCAGTGAACCTTCCCTCGCATGCAGTCATCCTTCAGAATTGCTTGAAGAAGCTACTTTAAATATGTTATGCGCACAGTTACTTGATGGTGGTATCTCGCATGAACAGACAGGTCAAAAGCTCTTACTGAATGAAGCAGTAGCCCGAGGCATTGTGTCCAGTCACACCGCGGTGAAACTCCTGGGAAAGCTGAAGATGTTTCGGGGCTTCTTTGACTCGCAGACCTGCGAGTCTTTGACAACCGAAGAAGTCATCAATGAAGGCCTGATGGATGAGAAATTATTACACAATGTCCTCATGGCAGACAAAGCTATAAGCGGTGTCTTAGATCCCCGTACGCACACACTCTGCTCCGTGAAGGAAGCGGTTGAAGTTGGAATTCTCGACACACAAACAGCCACCAGAATTTTAGAGGGACAGGTGGTGACTGGTGGAATCGTTGACCTGAAACGAGGCAAAAAGGTTTCGGTGACTTTGGCCTCAAATCTTGGCTTGGTGGACAGTGCTGACCAGACAGAGCTTATCAATCTGGAGAAAGCTTCCAAAGGCAGAGATGCTGAAGAAACAGTTAGGGAGAGATTAATTAGCTTACAAATGGAAACAACTGGAATTAGGGACCCTGGTAGCAAGGTCCCTTTAACAGTTATGCAGTCCATTGACAGAGGACTTCTGGGGAGAGAGGAGGCTGTTCAGTTGTTGACTAAGCAGGTGGTAGATGGAGGTATCATTCACCATATATCTGGGATGAGACTTTCTGTCGATAATGCCTTTAAACATGGCATCATTGATGGAGATCTAGCTAAGCAACTCAAAAAAGTTGAGAACGTAAGCCTCCGTCAGTTTTTTCATCCTGAAACAAAGGAAACTGTTTCTCTCCCTGAAGCTATAAAATTAGATCTTGTTACCCCAGACTTGAAAAGAGAAATCCAAGAAATTCAGGCCTTGACTGGAAGCTTTGTGGATCTCATTTCTGGCCAGGGATTGACCTTGGCAGAAGCTGAAAAAAAAGGACTGTTAACTAATAAAGCAATATTGTCTTCAGGAATGATGCATGGGATTGTAGATCCTGAGAATTATAGAATTGTTCCCTATTCAGAATTAGTAAAGAAATGTAAGATTGATATTGAATCTGGACAGAGATATCTAGAAGTAATTCCCTTCTCAGACATTAAAGATGGAGTGAGTGACAAAGTACTGACATTGTCTCAAGCAACTCAGCTTGGAAAGGTAGACTTTGCATCTACACTGAAGGTTCTGGAAGCTCAGGCAAATGCAGGGGGAATCATAGATATTGCCACGGGACAGAGACTGACATTGGCATCAGCTTTGGAACAGAAATTAGTGGATGAAAACATGGTCAGAATTATTGCGTCTCATCAGTTACTAAATGGAGGAATTGTTGACATATTTAATGATCAAAGAATGACTTTAAAGGAAGCTATTGAGAAAAGAGTTATTAGTCCTGAACTCGCAACTTTGATCCAAATAGATACTTTAAAGTCCAGTGATCACGGGGCTCAGATTGAAAAGCAAGATGGAATTGAAGTATGTGAATTAAAGAAGGAAGTTCAAAGAAAGGAAATTTTAATCTCTTGTGATCAGACTGCTGAAATGAGTTGTGGTAAAGGAGAAAGTGAGAAATTATTTCAAATTGGAAGTCAGTCTGCACAAGAAAATGTTAAAGCAGGAGTTTCTGATGGGGAGCGGGCAGAAAAGAACAAGGAATTTTCATTAATGGAATTGGAGTGCAAAGATCAAGATAAGAGGAGGGCTTCTCCAGATGCTAAAGATTGTGATGGTGAAAGTAAATCATTGGGCCAACATTCAATGACACACCCTCACTCAGAAGTTTGTGGTTTTAAACTCAAAGAGGTGGCTAGTAATAACATGGAAAAAGATACAAATGAAGAGCAAGAAAAAATAGTGCCAGAAATAGAAATTATTTTTCATGTGAGACAGTCTGCACCAGATTTAGATCCTAAAAAGATAAGGGAAAACCAAGGAGAAATTATTTCAGAAGCACAAGAATCCAGTTGTGAAACTTCAGGCAAATTGTTGAGTGAGCAGGTTATGCAGAAACCAATGAATACCAGGGAGAAAAGGAAGAGAGAGAAGAAGAAGGTGATTGTAGAAGCAAGTGTCAGAACATGCAAATCAGCAGATCTTTCAGAAGAAAAGTTGAACCAAGAAACTGCCATTAGAGACGATCACGACTCTGGTACAAAGAGTCAACCGGTGGAAATAACTGTAAGTGAAAAAGGGAAAGAAGCTGATAGAGAGCTGGGATTTTCTGCTCTTTGTAAAGCTGAAGACTCTTCTTCCCCAATAATACCCAAAGGAATTTCTGTAAGAAATCAAGATACTTTAACATTTTTCAACTCTAATCAGGTCAGTGAGGGAGAAGTAAAAAATGCAAGCCTCTGCTTGACTTTAAAACCAGAAGAAAATTTATCTCAAGAAATTACTGGTGGGGCCCAGAATGAACCATTCTCTGCTATGACCCCAGGGCCTAAAGGGTTGCATTACCAGGAATCAGTTGGAAAAGCCCAAGTTGCAGACATATTCCAAATTTCCAAAACAGACAAGTCTTTCCAAGGAACCACCAGACAGGAGACCAACTATTATAAAGATTCCTGTGTTACTTCTAAGACTAAGGAAACCAAAGATCGGATTTGCTCATCTAATGAATATAAAGAAAAATCATACCAAGAAGTACCTTTTGACTCAACAAAATCTCTTAAATTGGAAGAAATGACCATTTCTAGAGTAGACCCAAAAGAAGTCAGTGATGCGGAATTCTCAGAGAGAAAGGACCTTCGTCATCAGGACAGCAAAAGTGACAGTGAACTTTGTGGAATTCTTGAGTCTAAAATAGTAACAACTCAGGAAATAACTGGAGAGAAATTTCTAAAAACGTCAAGCCCTATGGTTACAGGGGCAGAAGCAGGGTTCTTTGAAGGCATAGTGACTCAGGGAGTTCCCAGAGTCTTGGTGTCGCTTCTTCCAGAGAAATTGTTCAAAGATGTGTGTCAGAAAGAGAGCACAGGGCAACAGGATGCCACCGTTAGTCCTGCTGTTGCAGAGGCTGGTGAGGACAAGACTGTGCCCCTCATACGCCCTGCAATGAAGATGGAAGAGAAGACACCACAAGAAAAGCTCAGAGAAAGCCCTGGTAGAGAACAAACTCCCTTCGTGACTGCACCCAAGGGAAAGGAAAACGAAGGTGTAAACCTGGAACCCTTCAGAGCAACTAAAGTAAGTTTCCCCGTGGTGTATTGTGTTGTAGATGGTTTTTTAAGGTACAGTGCTAAAACTTTTGACTGGATATTAAGTTTACATACGTATAATTGTATGCATGCAGACATTTCAGGGCACTAGATGATTCCCTAAGGTATGCCAGTTTACCATTCTCTGTTTTTAACACCGTCTTGGAAAATTAGGCAATGGCTCTGAATGGCTTTCTGAAATTTACAAGCGTTTTAAGTTAAAAACTAACATTGAAGCTAATTTGAAATACTGGGGTGATACTTGAAGTCAGAATAGCATTTGGAAACTTTGCTAAAATTATGCTTACAGATTGATAATTATGAGCTTCCGCTCTCAAAGGAAGTTAATAAAATCAGTTTTTTGTCTATTGATTTGAGAAGACATAGATAAAATAACATGTTATTTCACCCACCCTAAGTGTAGTAAAGTGGTCTATCAGTAAGACCCAGCCTGCTTTAAAAGCAGACTTAAAGGAGAATGTCAGGTCCAAGTGAGACTTCTTTTTGGCTCCACAGAATGTGTTTAACCGGCGACTCTGTCTAGAACATGATGAGAAGCTGGTATCCTATCTGTCTCTATTACGAGACATTGAAATGAGGACCAAACAGATTCAACCTCTGGAGCGAAGCCTATCAGAGCTGCAGGATCTGCTGTGTCAGGCCAAGGTAGGTTCCCAGAGACTTCCTCGAGGCCCACCAGCTTGGAGGAAATAGAGACTGTTCAGGAAGAAAAACATGTTCAAGAGCTACCACCATTTAAAGGACAAAAAATAGACTGAAAAGGTGTAACTGGAAATCTCTGAAGAACACCAGGAAATACTGGTCTCACAGGAACCACAGCAGAAGAGACTCAAGGGAGGAGTAGTGAGCAGTATTAACTACAGTATGGAGACAGTACAATGAGGACAGAAAGGGAGACTGGCACCTGAAAGTCACTAGTGAGCTTGATAAGAACAGTGTCAGTGGAGTGGTGGGATATCAACTAGGTGGCAGTGAGAATAAAAGGGAGATGGGAAGTAGGGGCAATTAATGTAGAGCATTCTTTCCAGAAGCTTGGTGATATAGTCAAGGGAAGAGGTAGGACACTAACTAGAGGAGATGAACCAAAAGAGGATTGTTTTGAGTCGATTTTTGGGCTAAGGAGAAAGAACCAGTAGGAAAGTACTGGTCAGAAAGACCCGGTAGGAAAACTTAGAGGCGAGAGGAAGTAATGGCTGATGAAATGAGGTTCCTGATGACATAGAATTAGACAGCCTTGAGGGGGAGGAAAGGTAGCTCTTTCATTGGAACTAGAAGTTAAGAATTGTCACAGGATTGGCGTCACAGTGAGGGCAGACGGTCGGGGTTTACCAGTTCTCTCAATACCCAGGGAGTGGCTTTGGGTAGGGCTTCTGAAGGGGAAGAAAGGATGATGATGCCAGAACTACCTAGCTTTTCCATGGCTTATTTCTGGCTTCTCCACTGAGGGTCAGAATATTGTAGACTAGCTAAGGAGGAAGGCTGTAGGCTATTTTTATGTTCTTTGGTTCTGCCCCCGTTGAATTTGGGGTGGGAATCGTCTTTTTGCTTGCCTTATTTTGCGTGACATGTAAGGCAATGACACCCTTGGAGGTGCAGCAAGTGGTAGTGGGAGGAGCCCTGCGCTGGGTCAGAAAGCCTGCCTCCGAGTTCTGACGCTTGCTTACC
The DNA here is from genome assembly GCF_057876585.1 of Rhinolophus sinicus. Lineage (NCBI taxonomy): Eukaryota > Metazoa > Chordata > Mammalia > Chiroptera > Rhinolophidae > Rhinolophus > Rhinolophus sinicus. The sequence continues at coordinate 27,472,597 of NC_142514.1, forward strand.
AGCTCAGTGACCTCCCACCAAAAACAGCTCGCGTTTAAGTCCTGAAGGCACCTTTTCTGTAAATACACAATTATAACATCTACTCTGCCTGCCTGTGTCAAGAATTAGTGATTATGAGAACCAAATAAAATAATGAATGTATATAAAAGCATTTTAGAATCCCTGAAGCCTGTATAGGCGTGAGGTAAGGGGAAAAAAAATGTGTTCACAGCTGATTCCTAGATAGCAAGATTTCTAGTTTTGATTTGGGAGGTAACTCCACTTTATCCCCTCAGGTTTTAGACAAGGAGCTAAAGGATCTGTCTGCCTTGGTGAGTCAGGAATTAGAGTGTGTGAATCAGATTATCATCAGCCAGCCTCAAGAAGTCCCTGCTCAGCTGTTGAAGGCTCTAGAGAAAGATGCCAAGAATCTTCAGAAGTCCCTCAGCTCTGTGAGTGACACCTGGAATTCCAGACTACTCCACTTCCAGAATGCTGTCGAAGTCACAAAGGTAGCTTTTAGTGTTTATTCACAAGGTCTGTGCAGACTTGGGACATTTTTATAATCTAATTTGCCATTTATTTCTTAGACTAGAGTGTTAAATCAGCAGAAACAGCTAGAAGGCAAACTCCAAGACCTGAGAGCCTGGGTTGGCAATACCAATCTTATTCTGAGTGGCAGGGAATATAACAGTGAGACAGATGCCAACGGCCTGAATCAGCATCTCCAACAGTATGAGGTAAACTCTGCACCCATTTTCTCAAGCATGTTTTATTTGTCCTTTGAGTTGTATCAGTTTTGTTTTCCTGCTAGGGAAATCAGTATTGTACTTATCTTTCTTAGAAAGTCTGATTTTCCATTTCAGAAATAAGATCGGCTATGTTTAGTTTTTTAGGTTATCATACTCCTGGAACTTCAGTGATTGATTATTTTTCCTTTCATTTAGTCTCTGAGAAAGTCTACAGAATGACTTATCATTATCAACTTCATCTCCTCTTTATAACTGAGCATCTAGTGTCCATCCCTTGTTTCTGTTTTGCCCGAGATCTAATCCTATGCATACACACCAATTTCAGGACAATTTTTGATCAATGATCTAGATCATGGTTTGGCAAACTTTGTCTGTGAAGGTCCAGACAGTGAATATTTTAGGCCTCGTAGGTCATATGCAAATGGCCCATTTCTGTGGCAACCAATCAACTGCAACTGAAACATGAAAGGAACCATAAACAGTATGTAAAGGAATAATCATGGACGTGTTACAATAAAACTTTATTTACAAAACTAGATGGCAGGCAGATTTGGCCCGGGGGACTGTAGATTGCCAACCCCTAATCTAGGAAGATGCTTTTCTTCTTGTTAAGCCACAAATTAATTTATTCTTTGTATAGATCAATGAAAGAAAGGTACGGACTCTGAGATCCATATGAGCCAGAGGGTTTCCCCCCAGCATTGTTCTCTTTTGTGAGGGTTATACTTAAGATAATATTAGACATTGCTCACACGGTTTATTCACCCTCTGCTCTAGGTACCCTTCTCCTTAAACTCTTTAATATCAGAGTAGAACCATAGATGTCCACTTTTTCTGTTCCATCCTCTCCCTTTTCCCCAGTCTTAAGAGAAGGAGACACAAAGGTTTGTCCATGGTCAGGCTCCTTGTATAGAACTTCATTCCTCTTCATCTGGCAAGAATTGACTTGCCTTCGTTTTTCATACCCTTTTATCCAAGATATCTCATTGGAGGAATGAGTAGCATATTTATCTGTTCACTGACTGGGTATTATAAAGAAGCGAGGGTGAGAAAAATTCCTGACATATGAGATATAAAAACATAGAGCATCTCATACATTGGTTTCTTCCCCTAGTTGTAACTTACCTGAATTGTTTTATGGGAAGAGAGCCACAGTCTAAGCCTTGTTTTCCTGAGAGATAGTTTCCCAAATCCATGTGTTCACAGATGAAGGGAGCATGGTCTTATGATAACTACCCAAGAAGCCTTCCAGCCTGCTTCGCAGGGTTGTTGACTGCTCTCAATTCCGAAGTGATAGAGATGTAGATATCGTAATTGTTTTTATTGCATCCAGTATAACATAGCTAATGGTTACTCAATGTTTGTAGGAAAATTACATGCTTTTAATTATTTGAAAACAGACCATTGTAGTGTCTAGGCACTTTTTACTGCTTTAAGGGAGCAATGTAACTAAATATTATATAAGAAAGTCTGGCTGTAATCCTTTACAGTTTTAAAATGTATAAGCAACGTTACTTACTGTAAAAATCAAATTTTAGTGAACCACAAATAAATTCAATATTTTCTCACTTCTAACCTACCAGTAATTCACTGCTGCACAAATATAAATAGATTTTTGGACCTAAGAAAATATAATTAGACAGATATAGCTCAGACCAGAAATTCATGTTATACTTTCCAAAACTTAAAAAAAAATATTTCAGATATCTGAGGTTGGCAGTAGTATAATTCTGTTAACATAAATAAATGAAAGCTTGCTGCATTTGGAAATCAGTATGCAGTAAAGGAAACCTAATTGTGATTTATGAGGCATATAGAGAGATCAGAAGTGAGAGAGACTTCCAGTGCTGATTTGGCTCTAGAAATTATCAGTGTCAGTTATAAAAATACAGGTAATTAACCTCTCATTGATTATGTCACTTCTTTGATTAGAACCAACAGCTTCTGCTTCAACAGAGAATTAGAAGTTTTATTTATTTCTTTTTTTTCTTTTTCCTTTCCCTACTTACCTTAGGATTTGGAACAACCCATGGCTGAAAGGAAATCTCAGCTGGATGCTCTTGCCTTTGATATTCAGTTCTTTGTCTCCGAGCATGCCCAGGACTTGTCCCCTGAGCACAACCGTCAGATGCTGAGGCTCCTGAATGAACTGCAGAGGTCCTTCCAGGACCTCGAAGAGCAGACTGCAGCTCAGATGAAGGCTTTGCAGGGCCGACTTCAACAAATGGAGCAGGCAGCCCGGGTCAAGGTCAGACTGAACCAACAGCTGGGCTCAGTTTGTCTTTTGGGATGTGCTCTGTTTGGGTTTTCTGGCAAGACTCCATCTGTCATGATTCCAGAAGTCTGCATTTACCGATTCTGAAATTTCATGTCATTCAGGCCGGTTTGGTTCTGGTCCAGGAGGCAGATGTTCTAGCTGTTTTTCTTGCCATGTTTTTGGTTTTATGTGTACGTGTGAGAGAATATGTGTGTTTACATGTGTATGCATGTGCAAGTATTTTCTTTTTAATGAGATCCAACTCTCACTGCCGCCCATTGTCTTTGACATTGAAATGAAGAGAACATCCCTAGCTTTTTTTTCTCCCTCAGCATTCTTTTGAAGGCTGGTAGGAACTTTTAGCTATTCTGAGCTCTTGAGAAGAAGGGTTTTGAATTCAGTTTTATTCCGGGGCTTTTAAAATAATTAACTATAGGATTCATTGACAACCTTCAAACAACTGACAAGGAGATTTTTATAAGAATCATATTTTTCAGCACCTTTCTTCAGGTAGTGCTTAGTGCTTATTTAATTATGGAAAATGGTGTGTAGGAGCAGGGGTGATACATTTTGGGGGAAAAACTAACAATCCCACCACATTCCATCACAACTGTCTTCTTGCAAAACTCAACATAATTGCATTAATGGTAATATAACCCGAGAATGCCAAGAATAATACTTATGCCATTTCTTCTATTCGAATAAATTGGAATTCAGAAAGACGATGTTAGAATTGTGATTATCACCAGTAAATCCATCTCAGGGTCTTCTTTATTACATATTGTGTAAAGTAGAATTGAGCTTTTGAGTCAGGCTTAAAGGAAATTAGGTTACTGAATTCCATATGTCCTCCATTACTGCTTACTTATTTCAACTGTATTGAACTTGAAATAAAATACTAACGAAATACTTTAGGTTCCTTTCCAAATCTGAAAATTTGCAATGTCCTACTTGGGGATTTATGTAGCATGGTGTAGCCTGTGGGCAGTTAATGAAATAGTGTTGGTCTGAACCACATTAAGTCACAGCCCAGATCCAAGGGAGGCCCCTGAGCTGCAGCAAGTGATGAACTGCATGTGAACATTCTCTCTGAGCGCGGCATTAATTTCACTGTGATCATTAACCTTGTTGTCAGAAATGTGCTTCTTTCTATATTTGCTCTGAATGCATGTGTACGTCTCTGTGTTAACTTGTTTGCTTTGCTTTTTTCAGATTCAGTCTGCACCCATCCTAACCCATGAAGATCCCGTTTTACAGCTGAAGAGCTCTTAGGAGTTCTCTTCCAGAACCCTTCTATTTGTCCTAAAGAGGGGGAGAGAGGGCCAATTTGGGCGCCTGTTTGTAAGTGCAGGTGACTAAAACACCATCAGAAGGTCGAAACTGGTGGAAAATGGTTTTAGAAGTATGGTCAGGAGAACACATCATGCTCAATTGCTCAATCAGGTGCTTCAGTGTCAGGCAACTGAGATGAGATCTGGAGCAAGGATCAGGCACAGAGACATATTCCCTTCCTCCCCGTGGGCCTGGCTTTTCTCTTTGATATCAATGTAGACACCGGAAGGACTGAGCCAGTTGCTAAGCTTGGACAGTTGCCTTCTTACAATAGACAAGGCCCTCGTGCCTGGCATATAATCATTCCGTTTAATGGGTGTCTGTATTCATGAGACATTTGATGTATAAAATCAGCTAAATTATTGAGAAGCTCAATTAGCTTATGAATTGTCCAGTTTCTTGATTTTTTTTCCTCCTTGTCCAGTCCTGATTTTTCACATTTGACTTAATATGTAGCATATCATCTGGTTCTGGTAGAGGAATTGGTCAGAACCACTAATTTATTGTCATCACCATTATCATCTGTGGATTTTAAGCATCTGGGCTCTCTGTTCCCCATTTCCAAGGATAATAACAGCAGTCTGGCAAAGGAGCTCCCAAACCAAAACCTGGGCGCATTCTCACCTGAAATTACCCCCAATTTGAATCGAGGCCACGGACCCAGATCAGATTGTTCAGATGAGGGGAGCTTCTGAATATGATTTCTGTGCTTTTTCCTGTTCTAGTCTCTCACCAACTTTTCCATCCTTGACGTGTAACCTTCCTGTTTTATATTTCAGAGAGTTATCTTGTATTTATAAAATGAGAATTATTAATTGTCTCTTGACCCCTTTGCATTTTAATTAGACCCTGCAGAAACAACAAAATACTTGTCACCAGAAACTGGAGGATCTTTGTAGCTGGGTAGAACAGGCGGAAAGAGCATTGGTGGGCCACCAAGGTAGAGCCGCCCAGCAGGATCTCTCTGCTTTGCGGAAGAACCAAAGTGACTTGAAGGTTAGTATGAATTAATCCATTTTTTCCATTCCTTCAACAAATAGTTCTTAAGGCTTGCTATGTGCCAGGCACAGTGCTCAGTGCTAGCAACATAATGGTAAACATCCCTGCTATCATGAAGCTTACCGTCTAGTCGAGAGACAGGTAGTACACAGATAATCACAGAAATGATCTATCATAGCTATAAAGGAAAAGTTACATGAGAACATATAACAGAGACCCAGTCTAGTCTAGGATGTTAGTAAAGATTATCTTGAAGAAGTGTCACTTAAACTGAGAAATGAAGGATATATAGGGATTAAGGCATGAAGAGGTGGGGGAAGGAAAAGAGTATGCCAGGCATGGGCCTATGCATTCATCTTGAGGTAGAAATGGGATCAAGAATAATATTCAAGAACTAAAAGAAAGCTAGTTCACTTGGACTGCAAAGAACAAAAGCAAGATTAGTGAATGATGAGGCTGAAACAAGGTGGTGCCCATATGCTGGGTCTTGCGGGCTACATTAAGGACAAGGAGGGATAACCAAGAGAGTATAAGGGCCCAACCAGGCCTCAACTCAGCTAAAATTCTGTTGTCAACTTTTTTTTAATAGAGGAATGATCTTAGAGGATAACTACAAATAAAAATCTCTGCTATTCACCATGTTTGTAGGCTGCAGTCTTCTTTTTTGTCTTCACTAAATGTTTGCTTAGAAATTTACATTTTGCTTAGAAAGTGAAATATTAGAAAATTTCTTAATTAAAAAATATTTTTAAATGTATTGTTTGCATTGGTTTAGGCCTACCCCTCAAGCGAATTATAGTCAGGGACATAGCGCCTGTTGCAGATACACCATCCTGGTCATTCTATCTTCGTACTATTAGAGATTTTAGGAGTTCTAAAGTTGAAGGCTCTGCCATCCCTGTTTTCATGTGTGAAGGATTTACAGGACGAGATTCAGAATCATGCCACCTCATTCGCCAGTGTTGTCAAAGACATTGAAGGGTTCCTGGAAGAGAACCAGACCAAGCTGAGCCCCCAAGAGCTGACAGCTCTTCGGAAAAAACTTCATCAGGCTAAGGAGCAATATGAGGCTCTCCAGGAACGGACACGGGTGACCCAGAAGGAGCTGGAAGAAGTAGTGACCTCAGCCTTACAGCAGGAGACTGAAAAGGTAACCCAGACTGCTATGTTACTTGGTATTTTTCAAAAAAGAAAATTTTGGTACCTACGCAAATGAAAGGTAATGAGGGGAAACTCCCTTACAGAGAGCATAATCATGAAAAAGAGCTACTTCAGGAGCTGGTCTCTGAGCCAATATTTATTTTTACAAGAAACATCCTGAAGGACTTTTAAGTAAGGAATAGTTGGTAGGAAGTTCATATTACCCCCTCACCACCACCTCCCCCAAAATCTTGCTATCTATATACTCAGTACTCTGATTAATTGAAAAATGTCAGAAATTAAAAAAGCAAATGTCATATTTCTAACATGAATCTAGATTGGTGATCCAGGAGTGCTGAGGGGACCTACCTGGGGAGTCTTACTGGTCCGAAAGCTGTCCCCAGCTGCCACTGTAGTTTCAGTGGGAATCATGGCCCTGGAATAAACCTAAGAGAGGTTGAAGTCTCACATGGTCTTCTGCGCCCCACTTGGCACTGGCTGATTGAATTAGAATCCTTTGTCTGGCCGTGGACTCTGATGCCAACAAGGGAGATAGAAAAAAGAGAAATAAATTACCAGAAGATGAATTCTGAACTACCTGGATGTATCACTTGGCATATCCTTGTAATTAACTAAAATACTTGAAGAGTCAGGAAATAGAATTTGAGAGGCAAGTTTCAGAACTCAGTGCTCTGTTCGGCAGAGGAAAGGATAGGAGACGTCTGTGTTACCTTTAGGGAGGGGCAGCCAGGTAATTGAATGGGACTGTGCTGTCTCTTACCCAGGCGCGCAAGTGTATCACTTTTGCATACCTAGAAAGGATTCCGTCAATCCTCGCTGGGGTACCAGGACTAAATCATCTCTTAATAAAATAAAGCCCTTTAAATCCTAGGATTTGCTCACCCCTCCCACCTCCTTTTTTTTTTAAAGCAGTAAGATATAGACAAAATCTAGAGATTGTTTTAAATAATTATTTTTTTCAACAGATTTAGAAGATACTCATTCTTTTCTGTGAGTTCAAAGACTGTTTATACTCAGTCTTAGAGCCTCTCTCTTTCTTTAGCATAAACATGTCCTCCTTTACTTAACCTGTGACCTGTAATTGCTGAGTATCTAAGGCCTTCTCACTAACCTCCCTCTGTGGCTTTCAGAGTAAAGCAGCAAAAGAGCTGGCGGAGAACAGGAGGAAGATTGACGCTCTCTTGGACTGGGTGGCTTCAGTGGGATCATCCGGGGACCTGCCAGCAGCCAGCCTGCAGAAGGGAGCCTTGGATACCACTGATGGTCACATGGGCATGAACCAGGCCGCAGAGAAACTGGACGAGCAATGTGAGAAGATGAAGGTGAGGACGTTACCTTGTTCTCGCTATGCTGCCAATGCTCTTCTGCTGGAGGCAAGTCACCATAACCCTCTCGCTCCTAAATCCAGTGAACATTTCTCAGTTCATATCTTCTTTGATGTCTCAGCAGCTCTGAAACTGTTGGCCACTCCCCTTGTAATACTTTCTCCCTTGCTTTCCATAGCACTACTCTGCCCTGATAATCCGCGTTCCTTTCCCCTAGCCAGCTTTCGAAACACTGACGGGCTTCCAAGTAATATTCTAGGCCTCTTCTCATCTTTCAGAATATACTTTCCTTGGGTAGTCTCATCCGTCACAACACTTCAGTTATCATTTGTACTAAATAATTCCCTGGATATATTTGTCTTCAGCCCAAATGCCTGTCCTGAGCTTTAAGCCATTGTATAAATCTGCCTTTCTTTATGCATCTCGGAACCACGAAGCACCTCAAACTGAAAAATGGAACGCCTGTTTACTAGAGTTACTCCCCTCCCCCAATCAAACATGATCCCCTTTCTGTATTCCCACCTAATTGCCTGAACTAGGCATCATCCTGAATTCCTTTCCCTGCCTCACTGTCCCATATCGATTAAGTCATCAAATCCCATGCTGCTTGTATCTCTCAAAGCCAGCCACACTCCTTCCTCTCCGTTGAGATGTTATTATAGTCGAGACTACTATCAGCTTTCACGTCTGTTATTACAGTAGCTTCTGCTCGTCTCTGCCTGTTGGCTTTTACCCTCCAATCCATCCCCCACACTAAGTGATCTTTCTAAAATGCTTTATACATATCCTTTTAATGGTTCCCTATTGCCCGCAAGAAACCATTTCTTATAATCACTATCTCTATACTCATGTATAGAGTATACATGAGTTCATTCATTCAGCAAATATTGAGCCCCTGCTATGTGACAGGCATTGGAGATAAACCAGTGAATCAACCAGATAAACCATCTCCTGGGACATTAACTGGCATGTGCAGGCGCATTACCGTGTTTCCCCAAAAATAAGACCTAGCCGGACAATCAGCTCCAATGCGTCTTTCAGAGCAAAAATTAATATAAGACCCGGTATTATATTATATTATTACCCGGTCTTATAGTAAAATTATATTATATTATTACCCGGTCTCATTCATTCAGCAAATATTGAGCCCCTGCTATGTGACAGGCATTGGAGATAAACCAGTGAATCAACCAGATAAACCATCTCCTGGGACATTAACTGGCATGTGCAGGCGCATTACCGTGTTTCCCCAAAAATAAGACCTAGCCGGACAATCAGCTCCAATGCGTCTTTCAGAGCAAAAATTAATATAAGACCCGGTATTATATTATATTATTACCCGGTCTTATTTTACTATAAGACCGGGTAATAATATAATATAATACCGGGTCTTATATTAATTTTTGCTCCAAAAGACTCGTTAGAGCTGATTGTCCGGCTAGGTCTTTTTTTGGGGGAAATGGTATGTTACTTGATTAAAAGACGATTATATGTGTAGGGCACTTGAAAAACACATGCATCACATATTTTAGTAGTGACACCTTTCTAGCACCTTTGGTTTAGCTGGAGTGCTTCTGTTGAATGGCGTGTGTGGGCCATTGCCTTATTTTGTGTTAATAGGATTTCTGCCTTTGGTGTGCTGCTTCCGCGCTTGGAAGATTCATCGTAGTGCGTCCCCCCAAAGCCCTTGCAGTCTTGTGACAGCACAGAGCAGAGATGGTTCTGCTGTCATAGGGACCTTCCTGACACCTCTTGCTGGAAGCAATCAGCCTGACTGAGTAGCATCTCCATCCTAGCAAGAAACTGTCTTACTCTTGGGTGGATGGGTTGGAGGGTAGGAAGGGGTCATCTGAGTGGTGGACAGAGGCTGTAGCACTGTGCGCTCCCTACTGTTTGAGAAGGATATATTTGTCACCCCAGCTTCCCTGAGATGACGTTGGAAGCTGAAGCTATTAGGTTGCTGTTGCTACAGGTTGAAACTAGACTATATGCTGAAGGAAAATAGGCTATAGCCCTACTCGGTAGTTGGACAAACAGTATCGATAGTGAGGAACACTGAAGTCCCACTACACTCGTGAAGAACAAGGTTAAAGAAAAATAAAACAACCGCTACTTGTTCAACTTGGATCAGCAGGATCCCATTAGAATAGAAAAAATGTGCGTAGATAAGCACATAGACATAGCACATACAAATAAAAGTACAAATTACCTTTACTGCCCAGAAACACAGTTTACTCTCACTAATATTGGTGATTGTTGCATAGCTAGAAAAGTAGCCTGTAGAGATCTCTATCTCTAGCTATAGACTAATCAAATTATTGTGGTGTCCCTACTGATTGTCCTTTGTTTCGGGGGATTTTCTTTTTTTTTTTTTTTTGCCCAGACCCGTCATCAGGAATTGCTGTCTCAGCAGCAAAATTTCATCCTGGCTACCCAGTCAGCTCAGGCCTTCCTGGACCAGCATGGCCACAATCTCACACCTGAGGAGCGACAGATGCTGCAGGAGAAGCTAGGAGAGCTAAAGGAACAATACGCGACTTCCCTGGCCCAGTCAGAGGCAGAGCTGAAGCAGGTGCAGACACTGAGAGATGAGCTGCAGAAGTTTCTGCAGGATCATAGAGAGTTTGAAAACTGGCTGGAACGGTCTGAGAAAGAGCTGGAGAACATGCTTGAGGGGGGCAGCAGCTCCGAAGCCCTTCCCGCCCTGCTAAAGCGGCAGGGGAGTTTCTCAGAGGACGTAATTTCCCACAAAGGAGACTTGAGATTTGTGACTATGTCAGGACAGAAAGTGTTGGACACTGACAACAGCTTTGAGGAAGGCAGAGAACCATCAGCAACTGGAACCTTAGTGAAGGACAAACTGAAGGATGCAACGGAGAGATACACTGCTCTCCATTCAAAGGTATGGGACAGGCTCCTGGCAGCCTCTAGTGAAACCATCATGGTTGCCCTCACAACTGTGGGTGTTTTCTGGGGCTCAGAAACGTGAGGACACAGAGAGCAAGCTAATTTGTGTATTGACCACAGGCAGAATGTCTTTATGAGCTACACAAAAATGCAGAACAAGGAGGCCCAGGGGTTAATGTCTGATGCCAGCAGTATCAGGCGTGTATCTCACGGCAGTGCTCGCCGTCCTGTGTCCTGACCAGTAGACGTGGGCTTCCGAGAATCATAGCACAGGGGAAACTTAAACCAAGTACACAGTCTGTATTCCTAGACAGAGCATCTAGGGTAAATCCTTATCTTCCTCCCTATCAAAGAATTCCCTTTAGCTCCTGTGTAGAATCTAGTCAGTTCTTCTTACCTGTCTTGTGCTTTCTATCAATACCTCTCACCTCCAAACCCTTTTTATACATCTCAGTCCCATTTCTGCCTGCAACCTGATGTGTACTTCTTTGGTGGCTTGTCATTCAACTCACTCTTCTCTAGTGTATTAAAAAGTTGAAGTGAATAATATGGATCAAACAATGAGGACCCCACTCATAGCAGGTGGTTGTTACCCTTCTGTCCATGGGCCCCAACACTGCCGCCAACTAGTCACAGTGAGTCCCCTGTAACAAAGCCAGGCCTCCCTTAAGACTATGCGTAGGAAGCGTCTGCCTTTGGCCTGGCCTTGCTTAAGCCTGCTTTCTCTCCTGTCTCTGGTACAGTGTACACGGTTGGGCTCTCACCTGAATATGCTGCTAGGCCAGTATCAGCAGTTCCAGAGCAGTGCCAACAGCCTGCAGACCTGGATGCGGGCTTGTGAGGCCAGTGTGGAGAAGCTCCTCTCAGATACTGTTGCCTCTGACCCCGGGGTCCTGCAACAGCAGCTCGCAACAACAAAGGTAAGCCAGGACACAGGCTGTTGAAGAGCATTGCTTTTCCAGTACCCCAAAGCAAAGCAAATCCTGGCATAGGTTAAAGGCAGCGGTTGGGATGCCTTGGACAAGAGCTGATTCCTAAACACTTTGTTCTGAGATCTGTGGCTGTGGATACGCTGAGAATTATTCTGTAAAGCTGCTTGGTAGCTCTGGATCCCGACAACTAGATTACTCACTCAGATATTTTTCTTGTGTCCTTTTTTATGGACAAGCAGCAGTTGCAGGAAGAATTAGCAGAGCACCAGGTACCTGTAGAAAAGCTCCAAAAATTAGCTCATGATCTCATGGAAATTGAAGGAGAACCAGCCCCAGACCGCAAGCATGTTCAAGAAACTACAGGTATGAAGCAGCAACAGGAATAGTACTTTCTTAATTCCTAGTATGTACCTCTATTCTGTAATACATCACACTGTACTAGCTACTGTGTTTCCCCTGAAAATAAGACCTAGCCGGACCATCAGCTCTAATGCGTCTTTTGGAGCAAAAATTAACATAAGACCCGGTCTTATTCTACTATAAGACCGGGTCTTATGTAATATAATATAAGACCCGGTCTTATATTAATTTCTGCTCCAAAAGATGTACTAGAGCTGATGGTCCGGCTAGGTCTTATTTTCAGGAAAACAGGGTAGGTGCTGAGGATGTGAACATGAATAGCTCACCCTCTAATGAACTTCATTCTTGCATCATTGAAGGACCTTTGCCACCTTGCTCAATCCCTTTTCCTCAGGCATTCATGCACTACTTCTTTCCTTTCCCGAGTAAACCAGTCATTTCTTCATTGCTTTACCCCTGAAGTTTTTCCTATTGCTTAGCTGATAACATTAATTGAGTGCTTATCATGCATGATGAAATCTTGCTTGTGCATCAAGATGTAGCCGGGGAATTTACTTCCTTTTTAAAGTCCTGGCCACCACCACCACCTCCCAAAGAAATAAAGGATAGGAAGTAACCATTCTTCTTTCTGGCTTCTCTGGTATAGTACTCTTAGCACCAATACAGGACTTAGGATTTTATTTTCACGGTGAGTTGCGATGTGCCTTCCTCTGCCTGTGCTCTCTTTTAGAGTCTTAAGTTTGTAGAAGGCATCTTTATCTTGATTATCTTTAGTCCTCAGCATCTAGGACAGACATGTTCCTGATGAGAGAAATTTCTGGCATTTAGTAGGTGCTAAATAAATAACGCTTATTGAATTTGACTCAAATGCTAATGCCCAGTAAGCTTATTCCTTCTCTTTGTCTTGATGTCTGCTGTTATAATTAACATGTACAATTTAAATATGTTCTTTTTAAAAGCACAACACAAAAACAGTCTCTACTCTTTCTTCTCGTGGCTTTGATTTTCCAGATTCCATACTTAGCCATTTCCAAAGCCTCTCCTGTAGCATGGCTGAGCGGTCTGCTCTGCTGCAGAAGGCAATTGCCCAATCTCAGAGTGTCCAGGAAAGCCTGGAGAGCTTGTTACAGTCCATCAAGGAAGTTGAAAGAAACCTGGAAGAGGAGCAGGTGGCATCTCTGTCATCGGGTGTCATCCAAGAAGCCCTGGCCACTAACATGGTGAGACCTCTACCCTAAGGGTTCCCATAAAAAGTGTATTTGCCATGTTCCATAACTGCATCATTTTGAAAAAGTATTAGAAGAATTCATTTCCATGAATCTTCTAATGAGACTTAGAAATGGTGACTAATCGTGCATGTGAAGATATTTCTACCCAATTTCTAAGCCATTGTTAAACGTGAACAGTGGCGATAGCCAAGTCATTTGGTGGAGTGGGTCAGAGAACCAAGGGGATGAGATATATGGTATCCTAAAGGCTCAGTTGCAATCCTCCAGCCCTCCTGCAGTTACTAGAAGTTTATTAGTTTGTGGCTCAGATATCCTAGAATAAGTGAGCCAGGAACTGACAGACGTGTTCTTGATGACAGAAATTGAAGCAGGACATTGCTCGGCAGAAGAGCAGCTTGGAGGCCACCCGTGAGATGGTGACCCGATTCATGGAGACAGCAGACAGCAGCACAGCAGCAGTGCTGCAGGGCAAACTGGCGGAGGTGAGCCAGCGCTTCCAGCAGCTCTGTCTACAGCAGCAGGAGAAGGAGAGCTCCCTAAAGAAGCTCCTGCCCCAGGCAGAGTTGTTCGAACATCTCTCTGATAAGCTGCAGCAGTTCATGGAAAATAAAAATCGGATGCTGGCCTCTGGGAATCAGCCAGATCAAGACATTGCACATTTCTTCCAGCAGATCCAGGTGAGGATGTATCTTCCAAGTGGACAGAATAAGGGAAAGGAAGGGCAAGGAGGGGACCAACATCTACTGAGCACATAACATGTTAGTGTACTGGAACCTTTACCTGCGTTATCTTAAAGAATTATCACAACCATCCTGTAAACTAGACACTTATTTGTCTGGTTTTTAAAAACATAGCCTAGATTTAATTTTCACACATACGACTTGTTCAACTTGGATCAGCAGGATGCTTACATAGCTCATCATGGTCACTCAGGGACTCAAGTTGATAGAAACTTCATCCTGACAGCTTTCATGTTATTGCTTCAATGGGAAGAGAGGATAGCATGTACATTTACCTTTCATTAGTCAAAGTAAGTTTCACTGGACCACGTCTGACTGTAGTGAAATGTAATAAATCCTCAACCATGTACCTAGAAGGTGCAGAGGTAGAAATAGTAATACTTGGTGAAGAGTACTGCCTACCCCAGCAATATATGTATATCCAGGAGTAGAACTGCTGGGTCACAGTATACGCATATACTTCATTTGACCTAGGAGGGGCCAACTTGAGCTCTGGAATGGCTGCAACATTCTGTTTCACTGGTCTATTTATTCGTATACCATAGCATACTATTTTTAATTATAGAAGCTTTATGGTATGTTTTAATATCTAAGGGTTAGTCTCCTTAATTATCTTTTTTCTTTTCAAGATTTTTCATAGCTGTAATTACACATTTATTTTTCCATATGAAATTCAGAATCAACTTTGTTAGTTCTAGAGAAAAAAGTTGGCACTTTTCATTTGGGTCACGTTAAATTTGCCTATTCATACGTGCATGTATACATACACACACACATTTTTATGGATGTCTTTCCACGTATTCAGGTCTGCTTTTGTGTCTCAGAAGTGTTGTCAAGTTTTATTCGTAAAGGTATATATGTTCCTTGTAGTTGAGTCCTAAAACCGCACCGTCCATACTGCTATTGTAAATGAGGTTTTCACTGTTGGTTTTATATCTTGCTACCTTATTGAATTACTTCATTATTTGATTTTACTTGTATTGTTGATTCTCTTGGGTTTTGTAAATATATTTTCATGTAATCTGAAAATATACTGTTCCCTCTTTTTCAAATTTTTAGGCCACAAATTGTTTTCTCTTACCTAGCATCTTCAGTACAGTGTTAAATAATAGTGGAGAGAGTGTGTTTGCCTGTTTTCACAGGAGAAGAGGTAGACTATAGAAGCTTAGAGACGTTTAACAGACTAAGATCATAGCTAGTAAGTGGCAAAGCTGTGACTGAATTTCAGGTCTTTTGACTCCAAAATCCTCCATTTTCTTTTCATTCTGTTATGCTGCTTGGATATCTTTCATCTTCTAGTGTGTGTTTGTTTATAAGGATCAGAGGATTTAATACATTTCCTGTTTGCTTGACAGGAGCTCAATTTGGAGATGGAAGCGCAACAGGAGAATCTCGATGCTCTTGAGCATCTGGTCACTGAGCTGCGCTCCTGCGGCTTTCCACTGGACCTGTCCCAGCACCAGGACAGGGTACAGAACCTCAGAAAGGACTTCACAGAGCTACAGAAGATGGTTAAAGAAAGGTGCGTTCTCATGGGTCTTGGTCAGTATTGGAGCAGTAATTTTTTCTTGCTATTGAGTGAAATGATTACCTCCTCCTTCACCTTCACTAGAAAAGATGGCATCAAGATCTCTGCTACTGAGAACTAGGGGGTTGGAAAGTGCTCTTTCAGTCAAAGCTGCCCAAGCTACTTCACGCTTAGTGGTTTTTCTATTACTAAGTAATGAATTCCTTCCCAGTAGTGGGGCTCAGTTCTCTCTCTATAAAAGCCCAGGTTACCTGGACCAAACAGAACAAATTTGGGGGAGCAAGTAGGATTGTGGCAGGATTTGAAATAAAGAGAAAAGTTGGAGATTTCCCAGGCATAATTAAGGGTTATGTTGGCACTCACCCTGTTTGTTTTGACCACATCTAAGTTGCTGTTTTGGAGGAGTGTCTGGATTCTTTTAAGACAAAGATGGGAATATATTGCAGAGGTGGCTTATTTCAGATTATCAGCTCATTGGAAAGCCATGATTCCTCCATTAGAAAGCCTCCATGGGTTTAAGAGCTTGATAGGACGTCTCTTGATTTAGCAGATGTCGGCTTATCGATTAGAGGAAAGCAGTTGCTCAAGCCAGTACTGTAAGGAGCAGATTATTTAGTGGAGGGGCGGGGGACAGAGGCATGAAGGCTTTGTTTTTCTTCCCATATGCTGAGGGCCTTTTAGCTGTATGAGGAACCAGGGTCTTTGGCTTGAAGTCTGGTAGGTGTGGCCATTTCTAAAACTGAATTCCAAATTCATTTCTCCTTTCTCCTTGATTTATTTTATTCATTGGTGTACTTACCCTAATTTCTCAGAGCCTCACTTTTAGCATCTTCCTTGCTAAAGGAGCTAACATTTGAATTTAGGTCTTGAAAGAGTCAAATACCTAAAAAGTAGCAGAGCTGGACTTGGGATCCAAAGCCTGCATGCTTTCCATTGTATCATAGTACCTCCGTAGCGGGCTCCCTGTAGTTTTCTCACTTTCACTTTAGCCTAGAGTAAGGTTGAAGACTGCTTTCCCCAGAAATGTCCAAACAAGGGCAGCAGATTCCTTAGTTTGATGTTCTCCTACATTATATGTGGTTGTTGAGCCAAAGCTGCTGTGGAAAAGATGATGGGAAAGAAAGGTCCTGTTAGGAAACTGATGCCTAGAGTCCTAGAATGAACCTAGTTTTAGCTCAAGGTGACTTCTTTACACAGCTTAGTCTGGTAAGTAACAAAACGTCTTCGTTCACAGAGAGGAAGATGCGTCATCTTGCCAGGAACAGTTGGATGAATTCCGGAAGCTGGTTAGAACCTTCCAGAAATGGCTGAAAGAAACTGAAGGGAGTATTCCACCTACAGAGACTTTTATGAGTACTGAAGAGCTGGAAAAGCAGATTGAGCATCTGAAGGTAGGTGAACAAAAAGAGCTCTAGACAGCAGTTTAGAAGGCTGTGTGGACTTTTCTCCAACTGGTGGGGAAGTGGCGTGAGAAATGCAAGTTGCCATCTGCATCAAAATAGAAATTCCCATCTACCCCTACCCAAGCACTGAGCACCAGAACATCGCCTATTTAAAAAAACTAATATCAGCAGCATCTGGGAAGAATACCTATAAAGTTGAAGCTGTTTTATGGATGTTTCTCATGCTATAACAAAGACAGTTGTCAAAGTCCAATCCTTGAGAAGCTTAAACTCTCATTGTATGTTTGAAAATTAGACAATTATATGTGAGCAAGTGACTAGGTATATGATCAGGAAATCAAGGCGATAAGAACTAGTACTGTGACTAATACAGGAACAGTTAGATGGTTGGAAGGTACCTTCAGGGTAGGACACCTTTTTCCTATCCTCTGCAGAATCCCTCTGTACCATGTTTGATTCAGAGTCATCCGGCCTCTGCTTGCACCTCTGACACATCTCTTTTTTTTGTTTTGTGTTGAAACCAGCCTCCAACTAATTCATACATGCATCCTTATTGTCTTATTAAAGCAGAATTTATCTTGAGCTGATGAAATAAAAGAGTTTGATTGTTTTCACAGAGAGAGGGTGCCAGGAACATTTGCTATAGGGAATTCCCTAGGGCAGAGGTTCCCCAGTTTCTTGGTTCACAATATCCTTAATGTTTCAAGAAATTTTTCACAGCCGCCCAAAGCCAAAAACAGAAATAGAAAACCTCACATGCTAATGGGTCAGGGCCAAAGAACTTACTAGTAGTTGTTCATCTGGTGTCCAACAGATGTCGCTGTATTTCCCTCAAAAATGTAAAATAGCCTGTGAGTCAATGCAAAGTTTGGGAACTGTGGCCCTTTTGAGTCAACAGTGTTTAATAAAAGAATTGACAGCTGTGAATTGATAATGTTCAGTTTGAAGTTAAGCAACATGCGCTTGCTAGATGTTCATGGCTCTGGGTCTTGCTCTGCAGCTTCAAGTCAAAAGCAAACTACATAGATTATCAGGGAAATTCCGTGTGGAGAAAGAGATTGAAGGCTAGGATGCTGTCCCTGCTATGAAAGAAGTAAAATCTTACTGCTGGGTGGACAGTCCACATCTTAGACACAGTATGATTTGGCATTTTAGTGTTAGAGCAGATGCCGTTGTTTCCTAATGGCTTCCTATGGAAGTGAGAGCTCTGACTTCAAACCCAATATAAATTTCCCTTGAAAATACAAAGTGTAGCCTATGATTCTGGGTATTTCTCTATATCTCAATATTTAGCTTCTCATTTTACTCTCCAATGACCCTTTTCTTTTTATTTTTTACATGCATGCTATCCCCTTTGGCCAGTGGCAAACTCTTGTCTTAACTCAAAGCTTTCCTCCCTCTAGCCAGAGTTAGATGTGTCTCTTGTGCTTTCAGAGTTTACTGACTGTCCATATTTCTGTAAAATCATTTATCATGTTATAATGGAATTGATGATCTGAATTCTTGGTTTTTGGAACTGTGTCTTTATCCTCTTTTCTATTCCCAGTATTTAGTATAATGCCTGGCCTCTAGTAAATTCTCAATAAATGAGGGAGGGAGGGAGGGAGGGAGGGAGGGAGGTCCTGATTGTTCCAGGATCTCATTCTTCCAAACCTTGGCTGGCTAAGGCTAAGATCTTGAAATGGCTGAATATATGAGGATGGTCTCTTTAACTCTTATCAAAACTTTAGGGAGTTTATATAGAAGAATAGGTATCCCTACTTATGAGGAGAAAGCTCCCAGATGTTACATTTAGCTATTTTGTTCTTTAAACAGGGTCTCCTAGATGACTGGGCAAGTAAGGGAACTTTGGTAGAAGAAATCAGTTGCAAAGGCACTTCTTTAGAAAATCTCATCATGGAGATCACAGCGCCTGATTCTCAAGTCAAAACAGGTGAGTGCAGGCTCTTAAACATATAGTGAATAAACCTCATACTTTGCTTTGGCTTCTGGTAATGACTTCTTATCTAGTAAAAGTCAGACTCAAGGTTGGATATGAGAACCAAGGGGGATCCATGAAACAGTCTTTCCCCTTTAATCTGATCTGGTTTCCATTTGCTATATAACATTGCTCCATTTTGCAAAATTCTTTCCTGTGATGGGAAAAAGTAAAGAGACT
This sequence comes from Rhinolophus sinicus, assembly GCF_057876585.1. Lineage (NCBI taxonomy): Eukaryota > Metazoa > Chordata > Mammalia > Chiroptera > Rhinolophidae > Rhinolophus > Rhinolophus sinicus. Next base: position 27,491,659 of record NC_142514.1, read on the forward strand.
AGTTGGCCCACTTAGAACTGTCAAATGAACATAGGATTAAAGTAGGATTTTCTCGCTTGAGGAATATCTCTCTTATACATGTGAATGAGGAGGCTATGCATCATCTTTAAATTGGGGTCAGCCCTGGGCGGTGTAAGTGTGGTATCTTGGGAAAGGCTAAATATTTAGGAGTCAGTGTTGGTACACCAGAGACTGGCTCATTTCTTGGAAGTGAATACAAAGATTGGGCCTAGATACATGAGTAATCTCTGGCTGTAAATTAAGTCTTTCAAACAAATCCATTATGAGCTCAGTTACTTACTGGTTGTTAATTGGTATCTCATAGGTTTTATTACCAGACTATGTTTGTGTATTCCTGTACTAAAATCGTAAAGGAAAAGTTTACTTTCTTTTTCCCTCCTGAGAATGGCTACTTTTCTATTGTATCCTAAAGTTTAAAGATCTCTTGGAGCTACCCAGAAGTTCACTATTGAATTGAGTCCAATATTTAATTTAAAAAATATTGATAACATTTCAGGTTGTTGGTGATTCTTCTATTCCAACACATAAACCTCTAAGTTCAGTGACTTAGCGTGTGACTACATAAGGAGCTGACAAACATTTTTTATGAAAGGACAGATAGTACATATTTTAGGCTTGCGGGCTGTGTGGTCTCTGTCACATCTACCGTGTTTCCCCGAAAATAAGACCTAGCCAGACAATCAGCTGTAATGTGTTTTAAAGCAAAAATTAATATAAAACCCGGTATTTATGTTATATTATATTATACCCAGTCTTACATTAATTTTTGCTCCAAAAGGTGCATTAGAGCTGATTGTCTGGCTAGGTCTTATTTTTGGGGAAACACGGTATATGCCTCTGCCATTGTAGCACAGAAGCAACCATAGATAATATATAAATGTATAGGTGTGGCTGTGTGCCAATAAAACTTTATGTACAGAAATAGAGAGTCAGATTTTGGCTGGTGGGCTGTAGCTTTCTGACTCCTGGACTAGATCAGTGGTTTTTCAAACTTTTTAAAGCACTAGAATTTTTTTTCTTTTTAAATCATATAGAATTCTATGTAAACCAAAAATGATATTTTGTTGGCGTAAATTTCCCTTGTAAGTTATTTATATTATAGTACTTATTATGAAATCTGTTAATGAAACTATATGCAAATATTACATAATTTTATACAAGGGACTTGAGACTGTGAATAAAAAAATTTGAAAAGTTGAATTATTGGATGACAGCCTTATCATCTGATTTATTTCTAAACTTTGGTTGCATTATATCCAGAAAATGTGGTACACACAGTTAAGCAGTTGCAAATGATGAGAAATGTTTTTAAAAGTTCACTTTACCATCTCAGAATACTCTTCAATTAAACTGAATTACAAGCTTGAAAGTGATATAATAAGAAATTCTTGTTTCAAAGTTAATTCACCAAGAATATTCAATGAGGGCTTACATTTTTTTCTTAAACATAGAAAATGCCTAAAACTGGCGTTGAAGACAAAAACTGTCTATAACCCAACATCATCATTACCTAAAGTGGTAAGAATTCTTCATTACACAGTTCTACCCTGATGAGAGCCTGCTCTGAGAAGATGTGCCTGAGCCTGTCTTTTTTTTTAGCCTTTTCCTTTTTTGACATTTTATTTAATGTAATACACATGTGCTATAGATGTTTTTCTTTGTACACGAGTAGACATGTGCAGGTTTGAATATTATAAAGTGCTAGTGAAGAGCTGCAACCTTCCAATCAATGACACTCAAAAGAACCTTAAATGTATGTATAGAAGTAAGGAGCTTCTTTATTCTCCCCCAAAAAGCAGCATACAGTTGGCCTTCAGTATTCACATCTGCAATTCATCCACCCGCAGATAGAAAATATTATATTCAGAAAAAAATGTTACATTGCTTCTGTCATGTACTATGTAGTTAGGCCTGTGATGCATCTGTACTAAGTATGTAGACTTTTTAACAATACAGTGTAACAACTATTTACATAGCATTTACATTGAATTAGGTGTTATAAGTATTCTAGAGATGATTTAAAGTATATGGGCGGGTGGGGGTAGGTTATATGCAAATACTATATATCATTTTATACAAGGGAATTGAGCATCCTCGGATTTTGGTATCTGCGGGGGTCCTAGAACCAGTTCCTTGTGGTTACCAAGGGACAGCTGTAAATTGGTTGTATCTAGTGGGTTGGTATGTGGTTGAACATAATTAAATATGCATGTTTGATTGCCAGGGCTAAGCAGTTAGAAATATATTCTGAATATTTAAACCAAACATTTACAAAGCCCCTAAAAAGCACCCCTTAAGGTGCTTTAAAAATCAGTTTGAAAATCACCAACCTGAGTATTCTCCAAGTTCTGTTATAACTCTCAAAAACTGTGACTATTTCCAGCTCCTTACATTTGTGTAGCTCTTTTTTTTTTTTTTCATAAAGTGCTATCAGATACATTACCTCACTACCTATTTCCAGTAACCCCATGAGAGCTGACAGGATAGGTATTATTATCTTCATATTGGGGAAAGAAACTGAACTGTCCATACGGAGTTAGTGACAGCCTTATGAGGACCTTCTTCTCCTAATGACGAGTCCAGTTTCTTTGGCTGTCACCACACTGTAATGGAATATGATCTTTCTGTTTGACTCATTTTTTTTAAATGAAAATACAATAATGTTAACATGTAAAAATTTTGTAACCACTATTTTTAATATAACCTTGCACATGACTTTTTCCACAGGGAAATCAATGTACATGAGAGTCTTAGTCTGTCCTTTTCATGTAATATTATATCATGAATATTCTTCAGATTTCTGTATAATCTTTATTAGTATATGATCTAGTTTTTACTTAACTTGTGACACTCCTCTGAAATACAAGGAATCAATGTGGGGAGAGTATAGATGAAATTGTGGTAATTAGAAACAGAACCAAAGGCCCAAAGCAGAATTCATGGGAATGTTTATGAGCCAGATTTATTGGTGCTTAGAATTTCTGTTTTCTGGTGGAAGAAGGGAAGGAGAAAGTCATGAGAGAAAAGATAGGGAATCTTCCTTTTGAAATAATAAAAGAAAGACTAATTTTAATGATTATTAAAAGAATGTTGCTTTTTTTGTCCTCGATTGCATTTATTGTTAATTTTTATTATGTTGAAGGACATTGATGTTAAAGTTGAACCTTTTCAGTTTTATTATAAACCCTCATTCCAAAGTATGTCAAATAACATTCTAAACATTTAATCATTTTACCAGTACTTCACGAAATTAGGGCAGGGTCCAAAGAATTCAAGTAGGAGATCTAAGACTGGAATTTGGATTTCCTCTAGAAAGGATTAGTAATCATTACTGCTAAGGAGCTGAAATACCTTGAGTGACACTTTGTTGCCTGGCAGCTAAAATGATTTGTCTCTTTCCATGAGTATGTTGTCTTGTGCTGTGTTAACTTCCTGATCTGAGCTTAAAGGGAGTGCCAAAGAACAAATTCAGTGCCTCTATGTATTCCTAACACGTTTGTCTTGCCCTGTTTGTCTCTCTGTCCTTCTGCTCAGGTTCCATACTGCCCTCTGTAGGAAGCTCTGTAGGCAGTGTAAACGGATACCACACCTGCAAAGGTGAGAATTCCATTTCAACAGTGCCTCTTTGTTGGGTGTGTTAGGACAGTGTTCATGTTTGCATCTGTGTATGTTTCCATATGTGTGGAGAACAGCTGCCAGGATGGGTGTGAGGGTAAAAATCTGGGGAGAAGCAACTGTGATGCCTCTTTGTTTGCTAGCTGTAGGCTAAACAGGTTGGCTGCCAGTGAAATCAAGGTACTAAAGAAATCAACTGGACCACTAGATCAGACCAATAAGGAAAGACTGTGAATATGATATATGCAAATCTTTGAATTATAAGAAGCCATACTAGAGATAGTCTAGTCTAAACTAGCCCTCAATCTCCCAGTTAGGTGATTTCTCTGTAGTTTAGAGAAGAGGGAGCAGGAGAATGCCCCAAATCCTTAACTCCCCCCACTTTTGTTGTTCCCATATCTATTTAGCATTTTATTTATACATCTGAGTAATAATGCTAAAATCAGAAAATAAATTGAGAGCTCTTTTGCTTTATGTATGCAAACAGGAACTTTTATGTGATTTAGCAGGAAGATAATCTCTAATTCACTAGGAGGAGTAGGAGAGATGCTTAATCCTGATGAGTAATTTAGTAGTTAGGAACCAAAGGGGTTGTTTGGAGAGCTATTCCCAATCTGATTTCTGTTTCTGTGATACTAGACCTGACGGAGATCCAATGTGACATGTCAGATATAAACTTGAAATATGAGAAACTTGGGGGAGTACTTCAGGATCACCAGGAAAAACTTCAGGCTGTCTTCAGCAGAATGCAGGAAGTTCAGAAGGAGGCAAGCTCAGTGCTACAGTGGCTGGAATCGAAAGAGGAAGTCCTAAAAGGCATGGACGCCTCATCATCTCCGACCAAGACAGAAACAGTGAGAGCCCAAGCTGAATCTAACAAGGTATTGTGTTTACGTGAACTGCATCCCAAACACTAAGGGAAGGAACTACCATACAACTGTTCCTGCCTGAGCCCAGGGACCTGAAAGTGAGGCCTGGCCTACCCCCCAGGCCATGATGAGCAGCATGTTTGACTTTCAAATGATTAATGTGCCTAAACTCTCCTAGAGAATTTTTTACCTATGAAATTAGAAATTGTTATACGTCAGATTCAGAAACAAAACCAGATGTGTTTGCAGAAAGAGAAAAGCCCTGCTCAGAAGCATGAGCTCATTGAGAATGGGGTCTCATTTTCTGTATGATGCTGCAAACCTGACCATTCTCATCAAGCACCTTTCCAACTCTTGGAGGGATCTAAATAACTGTGATTACAGTTCGTTCTTATGATGTTGGACTAGGAAAAACATCAGAAGAAATCCAACCATATAGAAAATCCTGTAAAAACTTTTCAGCAAGATTTTTTATATTCCAATCGAGCATAGCATGTCATCTTCAATACATAAACATTGTCATCATCATCATGATTGTATCTTGACACTTTTAGTTTATACAGACTAATAGTTCCTTCTTACTGGGTTCTACTAATGTGTTATAGATAAAAGAAATTCAGGTCCTGCCATCTAGATTTTCATTTTAAAGTAAAATTTGAAGCAGAAAGGATAAGTTTCTTAAAATCACTTCACAAGTCGTGGATAGACTCAGAAGTACAATCTAATGACCACCCAATATTCCAAGCATTTCTTCCATACTCACATCTTTGTTTCCTGTCCAGAAAGCTCACGGCATACATGTTCTTTCTCTTAGGCATTCCTGGCTGAATTGGAACAGAATTCTCCAAAAATCCAAAAAGTAAAGGAAGACCTGGCTGGATTGCTGAGAACATATCCCAACTCACAAGAAGCAGAAAACTGGAAGAAAATGCAGGAGGATCTCAGTAAGTTATCACAGGGGTGTTACAAATTCACCTTGTTTAAATTACTTGTCTTGGAAGCAAATACAGAATTTCAGCACATCATATAAAGCAGGAATTATTTTTAGTTAGTTTTCATAAGCAACCAAGAGGCCCAGATAGGGTTAAAGAGTGAGTTTTACCAAGAAAAAAATTTTAGAGTGTCAGAAGTTTGGCTTCTAGGGCAAGTCAAAGTGACAATCTTCTATGTTCAAGAACTAAAGAAAGCATTGATGATCGAAATGAAAATGGGAAATCATTTATAAATAGTCAATGAAGGGATTAGATAAATTATGCTACGTTCATAATATTGAACTATAAATGATATAGGTGAATGAATATTCATTGGTATGAAAAAAACTTACTGACGTGAAAGATGTTCATAAGATAGAAAGTTAAAAAAACAGGCTGTAAAATATCTATATAGTATAAGATATTTTACATGCACTCATTTATGTGTGTCTATACAGTTTTATCCCATGTCTAGTTTTGTAGAACCACCACTGCAATCAAGATACAAAACTGTTTGTGTTACTTCAGTTAAAATTAAATGAAAGTTATTTTTAATGTTAAAGAAAAATATTTAAATACTGATCTACAGGGGCCATTTCCTGTAGTTTATTAGGAACATAATTTAGGGACAAGGCCTGTGGCTGATGAGAGTAAAGGAATACATTTTCTCATTTCCTCTCTGCAGATTCCCGATGGGAAAGGGCCACAGAGGTGACAATGGCTCGGCAAAGGCAGCTGGAGGAATCTGCAAGTCATCTGGCCTGCTTCCAGGCTGCAGAATCCCAGCTCCGGCCCTGGCTGATGGAGAAGGAACTGATGATGGGAGTGCTGGGGCCCCTGTCCATTGACCCCAACATGCTGAATGCACAAAAGCAGCAGGTCCAGGTGAGCAATGCAGCTGAATGCTTTGGAGCAAAGAAACTGAAGTCACGTGAACCTGGGTTTCAATGCTCCTCTCAGCAAGTCGATTTCATATGACCCTGGACAAGTCCTTTAACCTCTGAGAGTCTCGATCCCTATTTTAAATGAGCTATTTCTAACGTCTTTATCACGGTGCCTGTCAAATAGTGAACAGTCAATAACTGTATTATTAATATCATTAACAGAGGCAATAAGATGAATGGATGTGAAAATGGAAACTTCTGACTAAATTGTAGAATCATACTTTACTTATTATCCCCAGTGGTATTCATCCTCATTACTTAATACAATGTTTTATATCTTCTGGCTTTACTTAAAGATTTTCTGCTGATTAAACCTCAAAACATTGATTTAAGTGCCTAACATCCTGGAAATTTAGGTTGGTCAAATTATGTCATTTCCAATGAAATTCTGCTTGAACCTTTCTTTGTTCTACATTCTCCCCAAACTTGTTTCATTTCTTCTCACCATTTACCAGGTCCCCTAATTTAAGACCTAAGAGTAGTTTTTGAGGGAATTTTTAGCCCCTGCTTCCAATTGTCAAGTCCTTTTCAGCCTACTTACAAACATTTTTCTAATCTATTGGTTTTCAAACTTTTTGGTCTCAAAACCATGTTACACTCTTAAAAATTATTGAAGACCCCAAAGAGCTTGTGTTTATTGATATCTCTTGATATTTACTGTATTAAAATGCTGAGGAATTTTTTAACTACGTGTTAATTTCAAAATAATAATGATAAAACCATAAAATTATCCTAAGTAACATTTTTAATGAAAAAAGACATTTTCAATAAAAAATGTAATAAGATTGGCATTGTTTTATGTCTTTGCAAACCTCTTTAATATCTAGCTTCATAGAATATTCTCATAGATTTTCATATCTGCCTCTGCATTCAATCTGTTGTGATATCAGATGTCTCTGGAAAACTCCACTGAGCATTCGTGATAGAACAAGAATTTTAAAAGCAGATAACATCTTAGTATTATTATAAAAATAGTTTTGATCTCATGGATCCCGTGAAAGGGCCTGGGCCTCCTGGGGGCCTCTGGACCATGATTTGACAACCACTGTTATAATCTTTCTTCCTCGTCTTCCATTCTAAATGCCTCAGGTAGGCTTAATCTCGGGCCTATACCATTGCAATAGCCTCCTAAGGGGCTTCTTTGTCTAGTCTCTCCTCCACACACTTATCAAATTATCTCCTTAAGTCTTACATCTGAACATGTTAGAATGCTTCAGTGACTCTTGGCTGCCTATTAAACAAAGTCAAAATACCTGCTCAATGTGGTATATAAGACTTTTCACAGTCTGGTCCCAGTGTGTTTTGCCAGCCTCATTTTCAGCTCTTCCCCCATATGCCCAAGTTTCTACCCACACCAGACAATGTGTTCTTTCCAGAACACACCGCACTCATACAGCCCTGTGCCTTTGCCTATCCTAGGGCCTCCCCCTCAACGAGCCTTATTCTCTGCTCACTTGGAGAACTACGTATTCTTTATGGTGTCAGCTGTGCAGCCTTTCTTGATTTCCCTCTTCTACTTCTGTCATCCCCTGTAGAGTTAATCACCTTTACTCCGTGCTTTCACAGTTCTATATTTACATCGGTGTTTTATCATTTTTACGTTTGTTAAATTCTACTCTAGTTCATTGTTTACACATCTGTTATTCCTTGAGGTCATGTCTTCATTTTTGTATACTGTAAGTGCTGAGTACTTTCCATAAATTTTCTTATTTAACCTTTACAACCGCCAAGTAAGTACTTTACTGTCCTCATTTTACAGAAGAAGAAGCTGAGATTTTGAGAACTTTTAAAAACTTGCCTAAGTTTTTGTACAGCCAGTGAGTGATGGAGTCAGGATTTGAACCCAAGCAGACTGACTCCAGAACCTGTAATCCTAACTTCTTTGATGAGTAAAGCAGTGGATAGAAAAGAATAGAAAGGCTTGGTACTTGCTTTAAAGAAGCTCATTACCTACTTGTGCTATATTGCAATGTACAGATTGTATGTGATGTGGGGATTCTGAGAAAGAAACTAAGAAAAACAGAGGTATTGAGAGTTCAGATGGCAAGCCCAGCCAGTGATATAGCTGACTCTGGGATCCAGGGTTCCCAATTCAGAGGCCTGGGTTTTGCCTGGCAAAGCTCATGTGTCCCAATCCAGAAAACAATCTTTATTTTCCTAGTCAAGGCTGACCTTAGTAACTGATGTTGAAACAAAATAAACAAATAAGGAGAAGTAATAAAATAGACACAATTAATGGTCCTTTCAAAACAAGTTTTTATTAAACAATTGTTATAAATAATACTGTATTTTCCTAATAATCTGGTCCTCAGCGCTTTCTGGTTTATTTTCAAAAGAAGTTGGCACTACTTGGCACAATCCAAAGTCAGGGTTGTTTTGACAGTGTTTTTAGATCTGTCTTTTCTCTCTAAGCATCTCGGTGTCATTTCTGTTGCAGTTTATGCTGAAGGAATTTGAAGCACGTAGGCAACAGCACGAGCAGCTGAACGAGGCGGCTCAGGGCATCCTGACAGGCCATGGAGATGTCTCTCCATCCACCAGCCAAGTACAGAAAGAACTCCAGAGCATCAATCAGAAGTGGATTGAGCTGACAGACAAACTCAATTCCCGTTCCAGCCAAATCGACCAAGCTATTATCAAGAGCACCCAGTACCAGGAACTGCTCCAGGACTTATCTGAGAAGGTGAAGGCAGTTGGACAGCGACTGAGTGGCCAGTCGGCCATCAGCACCCAACCTGAGGCCGTGAAGCAGCAATTGAAGGAGACCAGTGAGATTCGATCTGACGTGGAGCAATTAGACCAGGAGATTAAGGAGGCACAGACTCTCTGCGATGAACTCTCAGTGCTCATTGGGGAGCAGTACCTCAAGGATGAGCTGAAGAAGCGTTTGGAGACAGTTGCTGTGCCTCTTCGAGGTTTAGAAGACCTTGCAGGTGAGTTGGGGTGAGGAGCAGACTCCTGCCATTAGAGGCAAGCCAAAAAAAAAGAGTGGATTAGTGGTAGTCCCGAGAATCTAGGATGACCCTGCAGTAGCTTTTGGGTTCAGAATAGTGTTAACCTATCCCTTTGTCCAACAACAGTGAGAATTGCTGTGGTCATTGCACATAGATCGGGCACTAGCAATATGTAAAGCGCTACGTAGCATAATCCTAAAGATTCGTGCTCCTCGATGTGATGGGTGGAGTTCCACACCGACTTTCACTGATGCACACTTACTTTCCTTATGCCAGGCACCTGTACACACACATACACAAAATTACCACATGTTCTCTGGACTTCTTGTCATGGCCTTGTACAGGAGAAGTTTTGTCATTAATCCATTGCCTCTTTTTCTGGAAACATTTGTGGCTTTTTACCAGCTTAGAAGTAAAAGTTTATTTCTGTTACTCAGATCACCTTATGAGACTGAAGTGACTATTTAAAAGATGTAGTATGTGGAGGAGCCTCGCTCTGTCTCTTGGCTTGTGTCGGCCCTCAATTAACATTAGTTTCTTTGCTCTAAGATTAGACCATATACTCTCAGCAAACATGTTCAGACTGAATTGATTTAAATTTGATTTTCTCATTTCAGCGGATCGCATGAACAGACTCCAGGCCGCTCTTGCCAGCACCCAGCAGTTCCAGCAAATGTTTGATGAGCTTAGAACCTGGTTGGATGACAAACAAAGCCAACAAGCAAAAAACTGCCCAATTTCTGCAAAATTAGAGCGGCTGCAGTTTCAGCTACAGGAGAATGAAGAGTTTCAGAAGAGCCTGAACCAACACAGTGGTTCCTATGAAGTGATTGTGGCTGAAGGAGAATCTCTGCTTCTTTCTGTACCTCCTGGAGAAGAGAAAAAGACTTTACAAAACCAGTTGTTTGAGCTCAAAAGCCATTGGGAAGAGCTTAGTAAAAAAACTGCAGACAGACAGTCTAGGCTCAAGGACTGTTTGCAGAAAGCTCAGAAATATCAGTGGCACGTGGGAGACCTCGTGCCATGGATAGAAGATTGTAAGGCCAAGATGTCAGATTTGCGGGTCACTCTGGATCCAGTGCAGCTAGAGTCCAGTCTCCTGAGAGCAAAGGCTATGCTGACTGAGGTAGAAAAGCGCCGTGCCCTGCTGGAAATACTGAACAATGCTGCTGACATTCTGATCAATTCCTCAGAAACAGATGAGGATGGTATCCGGGATGAGAAAGCTGGGATCAACCAGAACGTGGATTCTGTTACAGAGGAGCTACAGGCCAAAACAGGGTCACTGGAAGAAATGACTCAGAGACTCAAGGAGTTCCAGGAAAGCTTTAAGAATATTGAAAAGAAGGTTGAAGGGGCCAAACACCAACTTGAGATCTTGGATGCTCTAGGCTCTCAGGCCTGTAGCAACAAGAACCTGGAGAAGCTAAGAGCCCAACAGGAAGTGCTGCAGGCCCTGGAGCCTCAGGTGGACTATCTGAGGAACTTTACCCGGGGCCTCGTAGAAGATGCCCCGGATGGATCTGATGCTTCCCAACTTCTACATCAGGCTGAGGTCGCCCAGCAGGAGTTCCTAGAAGTGAAGCAAAGGGTGAACAGTGGTTGCATGACGATGGAAAACAAGCTGGAGGGGATTGGCCAGTTTCACTGCCGAGTCCGAGAGATGTTTTCTCAGCTGGCAGACCTGGACGATGAGCTCGATGGCATGGGTGCCATCGGCAGAGACACTGATAGTCTCCAGTCCCAAATTGAGGATGTGCGGCAGTTCCTTCACAAAATCCAAGCCCTCAAGTTAGACATAGAGGCCTCTGAAACAGAGTGCCGACAAATGCTGGAGGAAGAGGGAACTCTGGACTTGTTAGGTCTCAAGAGGGAGCTAGAAGCCCTAAGCAAACAGTGTGGCAAACTGACAGAGAGGAGTAAAGCTCGGCAGGAGCAGCTAGAGCTGACACTGGGCCGTGTGGAGGACTTCTACAGGACGCTGAAAGTACTCAGTGACATGACCAGTGCGGCAGAAGAGGGAGAGGCCCTCCAGTGGGTAGTGGGGACTGAAGTGGACATCATCAACCAACAATTAGCAGACTTCAAAGTAAGTCTTGCCCTTGTTTCGTAAGCTTTTTTCTGCCTAATAATGTGTATTTCCTAGGAACCAATTGAGTATACTTCTTAACTTCTGTCCCTGGTTTCATTAGTCTCACTTCCATCACCACGAAAGCATACTTTTTAGAGACTAAACAGTCTCTTGGACTTTGAGCAATAGGTTTGAACATTTTTCTATTATAATTTATTTCAGTGTTTATAACCAATTAACGGTACAGAAAGAAATGTCCAAATCTTATCTTTTTACTCTAAGAATCTCCTCTGATGAGATTCTGGAGATTTCAAGTTAACTGATTTTATAATAGCCGGGAATGTTTCTTCAGGTTCCTGTTTTCAAATTGAAATATGGGTAGCGATAAGATAAATATTGGCTCATCTTCCTAAAGTGTTGATTTCCCCCCCACAGATTTCAAGGGAAAATTATTGATGTATTATAAAATAAAATGCAAAAATTCTCATGAATTATTAAGATAAAACATGACACTTCAAAGAAATTTTTCACTTCTAGCAAGTAGCTTAAGACTACACCCCAGATTCCTCAAGTACAAGTTCCCTGCCTATAGGAGAGCTTGAGATGGACTGCCTTAGTTACAAGAACGGATTAATCCTGTGCCTGAGTCCCGAGATGGTGTGAGTGTAGGGGAAGAGAAGAGACCTTGACTCAAAGTGCAAGTTTGCTGGGTCTGGGTCTTGGAACTCAGAACTGTCGTTGGGGTTTGGCTCTCATCGCATGAGCCTTTTTACCCCAAGAGTTTACTTTGTTGTAAATATCTGAAAGTGCCTCACTCCTCTGGGAGACCTCTCTGCTCCTGTTTCCTTGATGCATGGAGTAGATTTGGAATGGATACTTCCAGCAATTTATTTCCATCACTAGTGTTTTTTTCCCCACTTACATAGTTAACATTCCTGCCATCAGAGTTGAGTTGTTCTCTCAGAGCCCTTTCCTGTCAGAATTCTATTACAAGCTTGGATGGAAAGGTGGTGTTGTCACCAGGTCAGAGCCACGTGGTCCTGAGAAAGATCACAGATTTGTAGAAAGATCCAAGTGCAGAAAGGTGGCTGTTTCAGACGGGCCCCTCTAGGAGTTTACGGTATATTCAGCATTAAAGTGGGGCCATTGGCTGAAGGCCCTTTATCATGTTTGGAAATCGTGCAGTTTGGAGCAACCCAAGTCATATTTGGGTTCCTTGAGGCACCCAAAGAAGGAAAGGGGAGATACAGAAAATTCAAACGCATGAGCCCACATGTTTTCCTCGTAGAAACTCCCACACCGCTGTGCCAGGGGCAGGTGGCTCGCCCTGCTGCACCATGTGCCTTTTCCTTTCCTCTTCCATTGTCAGTGTCTCCAAAGCAGAGTCTCTTCCTTCTGTAGGCGTGCTTCACTGATCCGATTTACTTGGATCCGGTTATTTAGATTTAACTGTCTGACCAACTAAATGGATTTCTTAGAAAACTGAAGCTTAATCCCTGTCGGCTTCCAAATAGTTTTATCAACTAGATTCTGGTCTGTGTGGGGATTATTTTAAATTTTATTTACCAGGTTTTCTAATACTATATTGTCGTGATGAGTGCAGGTTAGCGTTACTACAAAGCTGATCCTGTTCTCTGCTCTGGTGATTCTTCGGGAATATCAGAGCCATTGAGGGCTGCTTTGTAATAATGTTCTAGATCATTGTGCCGTTTGAGTGCTGTATTGGAGTTATTGTTTAGGGCCTCTGCATTGCTGTATTGGTTGGGTTGGCCGTGTGTGGGGGGTGGGGGTGGGGGCAGTGTGTAGTTTCTGGGGTTTTCCCCATTACCATGATATCAGGTATTTCTTACTACTATTGCTTTTCACTGTTGTTACTGGGTCTGCTTTTAGCAATCTACTCCCTTCCTTCTAATCCTCAATGAGCTAGAAAATGAAGTAACAATAAACAAGCCTGTTTTATTAAATACAAGCTAGAGTTAAATACAAGCTAGAATTTTAAAAAGAGTTCACAGGTAGGCATATATACTGTTTGGATTTGAGAACAAGTAATCATTTCCTTTTCATTTAATCCTGGGTTTCTAGAGATATTCTGAATGTTGATGTTGCTAGAATATTTTAAGGAATTACTGGACAGTACCATGTTTTATTTGTATCCTAGTATGTTGCCTGGTAGTGCTCAGAGCTCAGTAGCTGCTTAGTTGCTTGTTAAGCAATCTTCCTCCACTGGCTTCTGAGAATACACTGCTGCCCCCCGAACCCCTAACGCCACCACCCTAATACTGTGGATGTGAAGCCTGGGACCAGACACAGATCAACTGGTCACCTGCACAGGGCGTTTATGTGCAGGGGACTGGTGTTGACAAGGCAGGACTGGAGGAGGAGGGAAGTGACGTGTGCCCAGGTCTGTCCTCCTCAGGACGCAGGTGCACAGCGAAAGCCTGCTTCCTGCCTTATAAAGTCAAGGGCTTTGGGGGGAGTTTTATCTCCTCCCTGCAAAGGTCTTTAGTCCTGAGGGGAGGCATGCACTCCTGGCTTAGTTCACACTGAGCTCATGGGAAGTGAAAACAATGAGAGGGGAAAGGTCTGTGTCAGTTCCACAGTTCCCTGGAGGCTGAGTAAAGGGAAGGTCTTGTCTTCTTGGACCCATTCTGAGGCCTGAGTCATTTTCCCGATTTGAGTGTTGAGTTCCTGGGTTAATGTGTAAATCCATTTTCCCTCACACCAGATTCATAAAGTGTGACTGCTTTCAGATTCAAATTGTTTTTAATAAAGACAAAACAGAGATGAGGAGCAATGTTTAAAGAACATCATTAGCTTTAAGTTTTCAGCGCTTTTCTTTTTATAATGGGGTCATGCTCTCAGCCCAGAATCTGCTGAAGGGAAGAGGATAGGAATCTGGGAGACAGAAACGCAGGCTCAGCTTCGTCCTCGCTCACTCCACAGGGTGGATGGAACAGACAGATGAGTCAAGTCTGCGGAGAACCTCAGGCTTATTTGGGACGATGCAGTCGGGCTGATAAACGCATCGGGAGGCAGTTAGCCTGTGGGAAGTCATGTCCTCCTCAGATGAATGTGAAAAGCCGAAAGTCCTTATTCCTGGGAAAGGCTTTTTCCTCGATTGCTCCTGAATAATTGATAGAATCTGGTCAGCCAGTGAGGATCTTTCAAATGGAAATGGAAGAGAGTCCTTTTCCAGTCTAAACATGCAAAGACCTCAGGGCATTTTCCTGTGTTCAGCTCTCTGTTAGAAGTTTAAAAAAAAAAAAAAAAAAAAAAAGATTCCAGAAATCACAAATGAGAATATTGAGCATGTTTTCAGAAAACTGGAAGGAAAAGACTTTGTCTTAATCTCTTCCGGAAATTCCGTTTTCCTGAACAAGAGAGTCTCTGGTTATTGAGGAAAAGGAATTGTATGTACATAACAGGAGCCTAAGAAGAAAGGAGGGACCTTTATTTCACTGAAACGTAAGCCAAAGAATTCTGCCAGGGTGAACTTTCTGGGAAGGGTAGAAAAAGACTTGAAATTTGGAGAAGTCTGTTAAGTCTGAAAATAACCAGAGGCTTTCCTCCTCGTTTTGAAGTTCTCCCTGTTGTAGGGGTTGTAGTCGAGAATTGAGGTCATTGGGAATCGTAGCCCCCTGAGCCCCGTCATGCGCCAGCCTGGCCTTTCAGTCACCGTGTGGCTTCCTACTGGTGAGAAACCTGGATGCGCCGTCCCACACTCTGTACTTCAGATGTGTTTATATTTATTGTGTGTTCGCCAGGCTTCAGACTCACTCTACACTCAGAGACAAGAAAACACATGTGGGAAAATGGGAACCTTTTTGGGTCCGTAGGTTTCTTACAAAGGTTCACTGCACCTGTTGGTGCATTTGAAGCATCAAAGCCAGTCAGTCTTTTCCTTCCTTGTCTTTGAAGCTGGGCTGGCGCGATATAGGTGAGGCAGGCTTCCCTGGGCTGCTCTCAGTCCTAATTCAGGTGGAGCAGAGCCCAGGGTGGGAGACTGCATATGCTTTCAGCTTCTATGTGGAGTCCTCAGAGGTCTCCTACTGTGAAGCCAGAGCAAGAAAGCCCTGTAAACCCCCTCATTTGATGTTCGCCTCATGGAAAGTAAGTTTAGGCTTCCCTATTGAGCACATGGGAAAACTCTTGGAAGACAGAGCCTGAGGTGGAGCTGAAAGACTGCCAATTTGCACAAAGATACTTCTTTCTTTCAAATAGTTACAAAGTGTCAGTATCAGCCCATCTAAGTTTTTGCCAGTTAGGTTCATTAGAGAATAAAGCAAATGAGGTCAGCATTATCTACCTGCCCTTGGCAAGAAAGGAAATCACACTTGGTATGACCTGTCTGTCACCTGGAGGTATAGGTTATCTTCAGCTTTCCAGCAGTCAAGGTAAGGTGAGTAGGCACCCCCACCCCAGCCTGTGCCGACCTTTGGCTTGGCTTGTGTGTGTATGTGGGGGGGTTTGGTTTTGGTTTTCTTTCCTTAAACAAGGCTACTCCAATAATAACTACTAGGTTCCAAGGAAAGAAAAAGAATTCCCTAGAACAGGTTTTCTCAATCTTGGCACTCGCGACATTTTTGGCTGGATAATTCTTTGTTGTTGGACCGCTGTCCTGTGCATTGTAGGATGTTTACCAGCCTCCCTGACCTCCACCCACTAGATGCC
Organism: Rhinolophus sinicus; assembly: GCF_057876585.1. Taxonomy (NCBI): domain Eukaryota; kingdom Metazoa; phylum Chordata; class Mammalia; order Chiroptera; family Rhinolophidae; genus Rhinolophus; species Rhinolophus sinicus. The sequence continues at coordinate 27,507,775 of NC_142514.1, forward strand.
AGTAGCAACCCTTCCCCAGTGTGACAACCAAAAATGTCTCTAGACATTGCCAAATGTCCCCTGGAAGGCAAAAATCTCCCTCCATGGAGAACCACTGCCCTAGAAGAAAATTGCCATCTATATGTGGGAAATTTAGGATTCAACTAGAAAAGGTGCTCGTTGATTAAGTTAAATATTTATGTAGCCAAGCAGCCTTCCGATGATCTGATCATGTCTGTAGTAGCAACAGCTGTTGCTAAGGCCGCCTTTCTTTAGGCCGGCCCCTGGATTCTCTTATTTTTGCTGGTACCAATCTAGCTGGTTCCATCTCCTAGCCACTTTCCCTGGCATCTGCCGTTTGTTTTGCGTAGAGTTGTTGATGCAGGTGTCGGTTGATGATGCATTTCTAAAGAGAAGCGGAACTTCCTTTGTGCAAACACTCCAGGGAGCCTCCTCATTCTGCACTTTTAAGGGGAAACTACGGTCTGTCCGTTGTTCTCAGCCCAGGAGCTCACGGCTTGGCTGCTTATATTTATAACCCTCCTGTGAGCACCCCCAGCCCCTCCCAGAGAACCCCAGCACTCTGTAATAATCCTCGCCGCCCCCACCGTAGGGACTGGGTGGGGAGAAGGTGAAGCAGCCGTTAAGGTCTTTAAGTCTGCTGTATGTTGAACTTTTTAGCCTCGTTTTAAAGTATCGCCCTTGGTATTTAAAATACCAGCATCACACACAAAAAATCCCAAGATTGTAGCCTTTCTATCATCTTAAAGGAGCCTCATGCCTCAGTGAAAGTAGAAAAATCTAATAGGTCATCAAGACAGCGTTGATGGATTGCACAAAACACTATCTGGAAATTTTGATAGCAAGGGAAGATTTCAAAGCAACTAAAGGAATATATCCTTAACCAAAAGAAAGGACTGAGCAGTTTGATTTGAGTTTACTGAAATTCTTTACAATATAGTGTCAGCACGTAGCATTTGCAACTGAGATTCACATGATTTTGTACAAGAAGGAAGAAAAATATGTTTCCAGAAAGACTAGAATTTACCCCATGCAGAACTTACGTTTATTGTTGAGTATTAGATGAACGAACACGGTTGAGATTAGCACAGACTTGCAAAACAGGACAGTTTCTCACTGTATCTAGAAATACTTCAGAGAAGTATCCCGGGCACTTTCACGCGAGCTGGCTGGCACGGCTGTAAGCAGGGAGCCACTGCCGTGTCTCCCTGAAAACAAGACCGCACCGGAAAATGAGCCCTAGCATGATGTTTCAGGATGACATCCCCTGAACGTCAGCCCTCATGCGTCTTTTGGAGCAAAACTTAATATAAGACCCGGTCTTATTTTGGGGGAAACAGGCAGGAAGTGGGACACGATGCTTTGAAGGGCACTTCGTTGGTAAGTTGGTTGGTTCTCGGGAATAAAATGGTCCCATAGGAAGTCGTGTCAGGTCACTGCACCCAAAGGGCCGTCTCCTGCCAAACAGATTCTTCCAAGTCTCAGCTGTCCTGGTGGAAAAACCTAGCTATGGGGAAAATGCGCTCCCTCCCCACCTTCCTTAAAATCATGCCAGTGCCACTCCACGTGCCTTTCCCATACCAGACTCCGGTATTGGCTGTGGAAGGTTAATGGCATCCACTTCTTCCCCAGGCCTTCACAGCCATTGTCCTACTCCCAGTCTGGGATTTGAAATGTTGACCTTTCAGAAGTTTGGCCCCCCAGGGATGAGAATAAGTGCCACATGGTATGATCCTTGGATCCCTTTGTGGGGGTTAAGAGGAAGGAGTTCCATATCCCTTTCTGTCCATCCTTACTGAGCACTTGTACCAGTCCGCGTGGTGGCTGCTAGGGTCACAGGACGGACAGTCTCTAGTTACCAGTGGGGTGTGGGAGACAGACACGAAGAATTGTGTGTAGTGATGTTGTAAGTGCCGTAAGAGAGACTTATGTCTAAATGGTCACTAATCCGAAACCTGCTCCACACCCCTCAGAAATCAGACATTTGAAACCCCAGGTACAGATAAGAAAACTGAAACTTAAAGATGTTAAGTAACTTGTTCAAGCCACATAGCAAGTAAATGTTAGAGCTGGGAATGGAAAGGTCCGTCTGGCACCAAAACTCATACTTGACCAGTGGTTCTCAACTGGGGGCAGTTTTGCCTCTTGGGGAACATTTGACAGGGGAGGCTGCTGCCGGCATCTAATGGGTGCTGCTAACCATCCTAATACACAGGAGAGCCCCTTACAACAAAGAATTATTCAGCCCACTTCTGGAAAGATAGGGGGTTTCATGTTTTGCCCTCTTCAGATTCCATGACAAGTAAGAGTTAACCTACTATGAAATCGTTCTGCCTGGGGAAGCTTCATGGTTTTCCTCCTTTTTTACAAAAATTAGTTAAGAAATAGTGTTGGTTCCAAGAGTGACTTATACAGATCTGTTGGATAAAGTCAGGATCTTGGTGAACTAATTTGAGTCAGTGGCTGGAGAATTCTCTCCATGCTTGGCCAGTCCCCACCCTACGCTGCCACAAGGCTCCTGCTGTGGAAATCAATCAGCTGTGTGTCTCTAGCTGCTTCCTGTAGGGTGTGTTATGGAATGGCATCAGCCCCTGCACCAGCTGGGAGTACTGATCTTAGTGTGATTTTATCAAACTCTGTCTCTTTTGAGACAACTTGCTGTTGGGAACAAAGGATCCTCTGTTCAGAATGCAGAGAGCTAGTGTGATTGGGCAGTCAGCATGTACGCACATGGTTCCCACGGAAGAAACAGACATAAATTATGCTGTAGCCGGCTAAAACTTGGGCTTCCAAGGTGGTTTTCCCTTGGCTTCGGTCTCTTCACCCTGATTGCTGTGAATGCTTCTCCTTCCTCCACATCACTGCAGGAGGTCTCATCTGATCCGGTGAATTAAATGGTGGGTCCTGCAGAACTGATCTGTATCGCCGCCTTCAGGCTTTTCCTTCTCCAGTCTTGGAAGCTACACTTTTTTTTTATCTCCACTATCTTTCCAGTATTATTTCCTATATAACCATCCACTCCGTCCACTTATCCCCAAAACTGCCTGTATATTTTAGCTGTTTGATTTCTGCCCATACCTGAAGGCTTAGCACAAGTCCCGTATCTCCACAAAACCTTCTTGGTCTCCGCAGCTCACGACCCCTGGTTGCCTAAATCACTTCACATGTGTAATTTGTTTGGCCTTTATTATACACTGCCTAATTTTAGCATTTTCTAATTATGTGCATTTGTCCCATGTCTCATCTCAATAAATCCATTTTTTTGTCCCTCAAAGTAGTTAGCATATTGGTATACATAGTGTTGGAGATTAGTGAATAGTTGATTGAATGAATGTTCTTTATTTCTCATAAGCCATGTGGGGACTCAAAATGCTGTCTATTCTGCAAGACTTGAGGTATATCCTTGTTTGTCCTCAGAAATTCTAATCCTAGCCTGGATTCCTCAGCTCTCCATCTTGCTTCTGGGCTCCTTTTCTTTATTCGTTAGCATAGGTTAGAGGAACACAGTTTAATTTCAGTATTAGCTCAAACAAAGCAAAACTTAAAAAAAAAAATTTGCTACTTCAGATGTGCTTGAAGAAAGCTAGATTCCGAAATACTGGTTTGTAGTTACCTATCACTTTAGAGCCATTGGCATTTCCGCAGTCAGTTAGTAGCTAAGAGTCCCCATCTTCATTCAGCGTGGTGTAGTGGAAACAATGGAATACGAGTGTGAGTCAGAAATATCCAGCTTGAAATTCTGGCTCTATCATTTACTACCTGAGTGACTTGGGGGGAAATTACTTAACCTCTGTATAGTTTCTTCACCTATAAAATGTGAACAATGGTAAATCATACATTTAGGGTTTTTATAAGAATTGAATAAAGTGATGTAGATGAAAGCACTAGGCATATATTAAGTGCTCGATAAATTACAATATACTTTTATTTTAAAAAGCTTATCCAGATATACCAATTAGAATTTTATGAAGTAAGTTTATATTAATAAATAGGGACAGTTATGCCCTTTGTGCCTAGGGATGACCATTCTCCAGAAGACTTGATCTAAGGCCCAGCCCGAGATTAGATTCATTATTTTCTTCTTGGAAAAATAGAAATGAGGATAAAGTAAAGTTAGTTTGATGATAGCAGTGAAACAAGTAGATGGGCAGACATCTTCCCTGAACAGTTTTTGTGGGGAACAAGTGTAGGGCTTGTTTCTAACCCTAGAGCAGCAATACATAGGTGGGTTTACATCATGACTGTGTGACACAGCTTTAAATATACTTTATGTACATATGTATAGATGTATACCTGTTTGCTTATTTATTCATTAATTTCTAATTTATTCATTCATATCAGAATCCCACAGACAGCAAGTTTTTCTGAGACCGTTTTGACCTTGGCTTATGTGCTCTACCAATCAAGGTTATTTTCATATCATCAACCAGAATTAACCAGAAGCCAGTACCAGCTCAGTGACTTCCCTAGTCATTCAGAGTTACCCATCGGATCAGTTTTAATGATCTCAGGGTCCTTGGCCTAATTAGCTTTTAACATAGACCATGTTTTCTTCCGCTGTTGCCACAGTGGCAGCTACCAAGTCAGCATCTCTGGGAGAGACACCTCTTACTGTTAATCAGTCATTAATAAAGACGTTGAGATGTTAAGGAAAAAAATAGCTTAATTTCAGAGGAAAGCAGCTTAAAAACACAGGTATAATTCATCTCCCTGCAAAACACATATATTACATCAAGATGTTTTACAGAAAAGCTTAAATTCACAGTTTCAGCAGATATGTGCTTCTCATATTTGGTTATGTGTATGTATGAGTCAGGGAAAGAAGATGGTAAGGATTCAAAGGTATTGAACTTATCTTAGGTCTTCTCTCCAGCTTGAATTCATTGCATCCATTCAAGTGAACTATTTAATATCTCTAACATCTTGCAATTCACTCCCAAAGGAAGAGCTCTGATTGCAGTCTAATTCTTTAAATTCAAGCCTAAATAATTTGTTTATGATCAATGATAAGAATTGTTTTAGTAACAAAATGAAAGAGGCAGTTTTCAGAAATCTCTTTCCTCTGTATTATTTATTCTACTTCCTTTTCTAATACTGGAGAGAGGACCCTTACAGCAAGATTCCTTGGGAGATTCAATCCAGGGATGTTTCGTAGAAACAGCCAAGCAACTTTGTGAAGGTGTTAATTTGTGAAAGTATGCAACTCTAGAAATAGAAAGACTGCTCTCAGTCCCAAGCAAAAGCCCATATGGTCACTTTCTCGGGAAAGCCACCCCTGAACCACCAGGCCACAATGAGCCCCTTAACCCATGCTCTCATATCAGTGTTGGCTTTGTTTTCAGAGTACTTATCACAATTGAATTAAAATGAATGTGTCTCCTCCGCTAGAATGTAGGCTCCAGACCCACTTGCTCATCACTCTCCCTGAGTGCCTGACATAGTTTAGGGCACATAGTAGGCTCCCATAAATACTTCTTGAAAGAATGAAAAGAATCAAGGATACACCTTGTGAAATTACTTGCCTTAAGAGGACAGGAAGAGGAGCCCAAAGAGACAGAGGACTGGCTAGAAAGGTGGCATCAAGATAGCACAGTGTTGTGGAAGCCAAAAGAACAGAGTCTCAAGAAGAAGGGAGGACCAGTACTTACCTTCTCACCACTGCTTATCCTTAACCCCTACAATCTGATCCAGCCCCCATCACAGCGCTGAAACTCTTACCTTGGAAGTATTCACTGACTTAGTTGCCAAGTCTAGTGGGTCTAACTTGTCCTCCTCATCTGTTATGTAGCATTTCTTAAAACATTCCTGTCCATTTACTTTCCCGACATTGCACTCGCTCCATTCTCTTCTCCGGCTGCTCTTTCTTTTTTGGTGTATCTTCCTACCTCCCAAACATGTAGTTGCCGAAATTCTGTCATCTGCCTTCTTTTTCCACATGTAACCCCTGGGATGTCCAACCCCTCACTGTTCTATGGGAGAAGGCTTCCAAATTTTTATCTCTACCCCAAACTTCAATCTTTTGTGTGAGGGGCCTTTATGGACACCTCCACATGGGTAGCTTTTGAGTATGTCCACTCAGAATGCTCTAAATTGAATGTGTTATCTTCTTCAAATCTTTTCTTCCTCCCTGATGCCGTTTTATAATATTACTATGCCCTTAGGAATCCAAGAGCAATACCACAGCATTATTTTAAATTTATTTTCCCCCCTAACCTCCACCTTCTATCTGGTCAGTTGTGAATTACAAATATCCTGCCTCTGCAATTCCTTTCACAGCCCCCTTTTTCATTTTCACAAGTTCAGGCTTTTGTTACCTCTTGCTTAAACTGTATAATCCTCCTAACTGATTGCCCCAACTTCAGTCTTCCCATCTACAATTTATTCTATGCGTATTGACACCAATGCAGCATCTGCAGACCTAGGCTCAAATTCTAAGAGTCCAGGAATTGTTATTTTGAACAAGTAAGTTTAGCACCCCAAATTTCATTTATAAATTAAGGATTTGGATTTTTAAATTAAATAATATATATTAAATGTCAGTTGAATGAGCACCCATTCCCAAAGTCTTAGGAAATTTTCCACACACCACTCAGTAACTCTCATTACCCCTGGTAAGTTGACATCAGTAAATCTTGGGGTAGTAATGATTTTCTGAATAAAGCATAAATTCTTTGGCTTGGCATTCAAGGGCCCTGGTGAACTGGCCTTGAGCTACTTAACCATTCTGACCTCTCACTTTTCCTTTTCATACACCCTGTACTCAAGCCACACTGACTTGAAATTTGCTTCTTTAGGGTCCCTGCCTTTTTAGGTTTCCTGCCTCTAGCCCTTCGCTTAGAAATTCTTGTCTTCACCACCTCTGTATATACAAGTACAATGACTAAACATTGATTCCCTCCACAAAGCCTTCTCCGGCTCCCCCTGCCTTCCTTCCTCCCACTCTTCTGTCAGGTCTTTTCTAACTCGCAAAGCCCCATGCTTTTGTCATCACCACTGTCTTGGTGAGTGGCTAAAAAGAGGGATTAATACACTGTCTTTTAGAAAGTCTACAAGCAGGAAAGGGCTTACAGGGGCCATGAGAGTTCCTGCAGAGCGTGTTGAAAGTTTCCTCATGGTTTCAGGATTACATGAGAGCTCAAATAGTATCAAAATCCTTAGTATCCCATTTAAAACAAGATTCACATCTTGCTGTCCTGCTTAATGAGCCACTCAGTAGCCATCTTTCTATAATAAAAGCACCAGAGGATGGTAGTGACTGATGTCCAACAGGTACACATTAATACTGTGGAGTTTCCACTTGCCACTAAATAAACGCTTGTAAAGTCTAGAGATCTGAGATAAAAGGTATTTTGTAAGATTTAAAGCGTGCAAGATCCAACCAGTCTTCTGTATCCTCTTCTAGTCAGAACTAATCCTCCAGGAGAGGGGATGGATGAAAAGGCATTACAGAACCTGAGGAAGTGTGGATCTGAGGTCTCCAGATTTTCCTAGGGGTCTAGTGGTTTAAGTCAGGAGCAGACAAAGGCAAAATGCCAGGTCCAAAACTTGGAAAGGGAGCTGTGTTAGGGTGTGAAGCAACTCTACCCGGCTGTCTTTAATTAGGAAGACAGCAGGAAAGGCCAGGATTGTTCTTTCTTTTAAGTTCACTGAAGGAAAATCGGACACCAAATTCTGTTCTCAGGAATTTCTAAAACGAGTAGAGAATTCTTTGAACTCTGTAATCAACTAACTGGAAACTAATTTGAAATTTGGCTTCAGCACATACATCTGTGGTTATAGGAGTAGGGGAAGCATCTGAAGTGGTTCTCTGGAGCTCCCTGTACTTCTCTTTTAAAAAATTGACACACAGCATGTGAAATGAACAGATGCTTTTTTGTTGTTGTTGGAGCTATCAGGGTAACAAGAGGCTGAAAGTTGTATCAGGTATTTATTTCAGTCACTGCAGTGGCCATTGGCAGAGTTCCACATACCAAAACTGAGGAGAAACTCAGGAACAGATAAAAAATAAGACATGGAGGAAAGAGACATTGTGCTGCTTCTCTTGATTTCTTTCTAAATGATAAATAAAAAGGCGAAGCACTCTTGGGCTTCTTTTTTGAGGTGGAGTATTGGGTAACTATGTAATCCTTTCTTTAAGGTTGTGTTTGAACTTTTTGGAGGAGGTTTCTCTGTAGTACTGTCCTAACGCTTTAGTCGGGGAGTGTGACTTAAGCTGAAAAGTAGTTTGAATTCGAACTTCATAGTTGCTAAAATGCTCCAGTTATTTATTTTATAATCTGGAACATTGATTGGTAAGAGGGGTGAGAATAGGGTAGATAGGTGTGGGGCGGGATTAGGAAAAGACTGAATTGATTGGCACCTGACGTGGTGAGCAAACAGGAAAGGAATTTCTGCCCATGAGGTTTGTGATTCCACATCATCGTTCTTTATAATAGCATAACTACCCACCCTTACTTAGTCCAGAGCCAGAATTCCTCAGATTCTTCCAACCAGAGGGGCCCTGGCACAGCAAGCAGTCTGTTAAGATATCTGAACACTTAAGTGTGTTTGGCCAGGGAGATTTGCTAGTGAAATGGATCTTGCCTTCCCTAGGTTTTTCCAGTTGTACTGAATAATTAAAGGAAAATTAAAACCTGAATTCCCTGAAATGCAAAGTATCAGATCTGTAAGTTGATCAACCCTTAAGATCACAGTATGTCAGAGTTAGAAGGGATCTTAAAATTCATTCTGAACAAACTGATAGAGGATTTGTAAATGTTTCCCTAAATCTCTGCCAAGTGATTGCTTGAATTCCTGCTCAGACACCTCCAGGGTCAGGAATGTCATCACTTTAGGGGACACCCTCTTCTTTGGACAGCTGTGAGAAAGCTCTTTGTTGGTTCGAATCGGCTCTTGGATCTTAGTGTGCCAGCTTAAAGAGACACCCAGAACAAGCTTCCTTCCTCCCACGTCCCAGTGCTCCAGATACTTCTTGTTGATCAGACTGCCTGGAACCTTCTCTAAATCAAGCATTCATTCTTGGTTCTTTCTGCTGTTTATTTCTCAGAAGACAGGGTTCTAGTGTCCTGCAGTAAAAGCCCAGGAGGACTCAGGATTCTGGGCAGCTCCTTTAAAATTTTAGAACTAAAGAATATTAAAGTTAGAAAGGCTGTCAAGACACTATCTAGTCTGCACCCTCACCCCCCTTGAGTTTACAGATGGGGAGAGAGCCTTTTGGATTTGAGTGGGCTGAATTGATCAGCAGTCCTTTCCAAGTGAGAAATGGAGTGTAAATCATTTTGCCAATGAAAGGCCTTTTAGTTTAAGTCTGATCTCAGTCTTCCTCATTTTCGCCAAGGACCTCTCTGGCTCAAGTAAGCCTACTGCTAGATCTCCATACACCAACTATTGGCTTCACTTGCTATTTATGTAAAGGATAGAGATAACTTTTCCATAAGTTTGACCATCTATATTGACCATATAGTCCAACAGAGATTCAGAAATGTTAATAGATTTATTTCCTTCACAAATGACCATCACAGAAGGAGCAGAGTATTGCACCGCTTCAGAAATGTAGCTGCCTCTGGTGGACAGTTTACCGGGTTGCCCTTTGTACTTTCTTTGTTTAACAGTTACCAGGTGACTAGATGGCTTTTCTAAAAGCCAAAAAGCTGTGGACTGGATTGTGGGCCACTTTTCTCTAGTATTTTGTCTTGAAACTTGAAATACAGACTCATGCTTTTCAGCTGGCCCCAAGGAGGCTCAGGTTTCCTTGGGTGTGCACAGCAATAAAGGAGCCCAGGTGTTTGGGCGTGGGGCACTGCTGCTGGCATCTCCACTGCCCCTCCCCCCAACTCCTATTCCTCAGTCATTGACACCGCTCAGGTCTGTGGGCAGAGAAATCCTGGTGGGAAAATGGACCAAGACCTGATGAATGTGAGAAGGGGGAGAGAGAAGGTACCTGGAGTTTATCCAATAACTTGGTCTCTGAGCGTGACCAAATTCCTTCGGAAACCCGGAAAGTGCCGAGTTAAAGGCTGGAGTGTTCTTGGGCCCAGTAGGGGCGCGCTAAAGGTGACATTGGGGGGACTCCGACAGCCTTTGGCGGCAGAGCGAGGCAAGCGTCCGCTGCAGCCGGCGCGACCCTTCTGGCAGATGGGGCCCCGAGTGGCCCTTGCCAGACAGAATCTGCTGGCTGGAGGAGGCGGGGGAAGTCCTTCTGGGTTCACTCGTCCTTGGGCTGGGCTCCTAGCCGGGTGGGTTGGGACACCGCGGGGGCGACAGGGGGCCGGGCCGGTGGGAGGAGGGCGGGGCTTTCCTTTGTCAGGGGATTTGCGCCGCGCGGCTGAGACTCGCGCGGTACCGCTCCCCTCCTCTCGCCTTCTCGGGGGCGTGGCTTTCCCTGGAGCCCGGGGCGTGGGGGGCGCGGGTTTGAGCCTGGCGGCTGGCGCCGGGGCTCCCTCGCCTGAAACCCCGCAGAAGCCCCTCCTTCGCTGCCTCGGCCTCCAATCCTCTCCGCGGCCTCCTCCCTCTCCGCTCCGGCTGCTCCTTTTCCCTGCCCCCGCCCGGGCTCCGCCTCCGCCCTCCTCCCTTGGGCTCCGCTTCGCGCTCCCGGGCTTCCAGGGGGGCTGCCCGGGCGGGGCGGTGCGGCGCGGGAAGGGGGAGGAGAGCCGCCCGCCAGCCCAGCACTTCCAGTGAGCGGCGGGCGAGCGGGCTGCGCGGCGCGAGGGAGGAGGGCTCGCCCCCACCCGGCCCGAGCGGAGCCTTTTGTTCCCAGCCAGAAGTTTGCATGCCGGGACCGTGACAGCTGCGGGCGGGGAGGACGGCGGGGCCGGCAGCGGTGGAGAATAGAGGCGGCTGCTTGACATGCAGCCCACGGCGCGGCGACTGCGGGCCGGGGACTGGCGGCGGCGGCGGGGGAGGCAGCGCCCACAGCTCGCGGGACTCAGCTACCGGAGGGACAAACTAACTTCCTGAGCGCGGGACCGGAGGCCTGCGCGGCCCGGAGCCACCTGCCAATCTGCGGTGAGGCAACCCTGGCCCTCCGGGCGCGCGACATGGCGCGGGGGAGTAGGCCGCGCTAAGCGAACCCTCCCGACAGACCCTCGGCCTCCGCTGCAGCTTGCGGGCCTTCAGAGGCCCGGCGCCGGGCTCCACTAGCCTTGTTTTGCGGTCACAGCGCTGGGCTGTTCTGGGAGCCACAACAATGCCATGATGTTTTGGAGACAGGAAGCCCCAAGCTGGCCCCGAATGAAGGACTTCCTGTGTTTAAAGTTGCAGGAATATCCGCCGACCAGCCCAGTTCAAATGCAAACACCCGAACTAGGAAGGACGAATGGCTAATTCAGACCAGCTGGACTCTCCATGGCTGGAACTGAGGATAAAATGAAAGGAATTCTTAGGAGCTTGGGCCATACATGAAGGCTAGAGTGGCTGTGCCATTGTTGTTAAAGGACGCAATCGGTATCAATTCTCTGCTTCCTACTATGGGTGAAAAGTGAGTGGAACTGGATACTGAGTAAGACTTGTCAGTGTCAGATGATATTTTTTTTTACTTGACTAAATTAGAGCAGTGCTCTTTAAAAAAAAAAAAAAAAAAAACAACCCAGAAGCCATACGAGGAATTATTTTCTGTTTGTTGATTAAATTATACCACTTACCTGCAACTATGCGGCTGCTAGCCTGTGAGGAAAACACTGTTCCTCCAAGAGCTTCCCCTAGAATGGTTTCAAAGTGGGACTTCCAGGCCTTTCTGGAGGGCAAATCCAGTTGGCGGTTTGGGGTTATGAACATGTAAAGGGATTTTTAACTTATGCAGAATGCGTTTTGAGGGAACTCTTGAAAGACTTTTAAAAGGTTGATAGTTCATCTTGATTGAAAAAGTATGGGTAAGCCACTCAGCAGGCCGGACTGTTTAAGGCAGAACCCCACCTGCCTGGGGAAAGGAGAGGAAGAGGATGGTTATATAGAGGATTGCTATGTTCCACAGCGGTCTATATATGATACCATGAGGATAAATGAACAAATTGACCAGGGGTCAAAGCTTAATCAGACTTCAAAAAGCACCATGGAAAAGATGGAAGGAAGTACTATATCCAGCAATGGTACGTTAGGAGCGGCATCTAATGTTTTTGAGTCTAGAGCACCAGAAGGCAAAAAGCTGGATGAGAGAATAATATTTGATGCACTGAAGCTAAGCAGTGATGTTCAGAAGCCAGCACCTGTGCCACCCAGACGGCGACCAAATGCAGAACGCAAAGACAACGTTAACAGGCGATCGTGGAAGTCCTTCATGCCACCCAATTTCCCGGAATTTGCGGAGAGGATGGAAGCGTCTCTCAGTGAAGTTTCAGAAGCTGGTGCTTCCAATCCTTCCTTGCAAGAGAAGAAGGAATCCAGTTCTGCGTTCACAGGAAGTTCTGGTCATTTGGACCACAGGGAACCTCAGTCAGAGTCAGTAACTCTGGAACATGTGTCCAAATCCATAGGTATTCCAGAAGCACAGGATGTGAAAAACTTCAGTGGAGCCTGCCAAGACGTCAGATTGCAGGAGCACAATGAGAGCGCTCACCGTGAATTCCAGCCTCTAGAAGCAGAATCTGCAGCAGCAAGTGGTAACACAGATGTAATGCAGGAACAGAGATTCTCAAGTGCAACCTGGCCCAGAGCCATGAAAAGTTTGGCGAAGGGAGGCTTCAGCGAGAAGCCACACCCCCTTGGGGACACAGCTTGCACTGTGGAAATGCCACCTCTCTCCCCTTGCCTCAGTGAAGAGCTATTGGATCCAGAATTGCATGTTTTCATAACCCCCAGCCTGAGAGAGAAAACAGAGTCTGAACTAAAGTTTGAGGAGGATGAGCGATGGATCATGATGGAGGCTGAGGAGGAGTGGGAGGAAGAGAAACTGTCAGAGAGAGGAAAGACTTCTCTAATGGCAGATGAGAAGAACAGCCTGACAGATATTTTTGAAGAAAGACAACAAGTAAACACTGTAGCATTGGTGGAGGATGGAGCCAGCTGCTCAGCTGCTGTCTTGGGGACTTTTGACCATCTAGCTCTTAGTCGGATTTGTTGCTCTGATGACCTACAGCCAGCTAAGGACCATCTGGCTTCTGTTGTCAAGGATACATCTCTTGATTACCGTTGTGTTCTCACAGGTGAGAGTGCAGTAGGTGAGCTGAAAAACAGATCTGCCCAGGAGCTAGAGGGTCTTGTTTTCGATTTAGAATACACTGTTGGTCCTGCCGATTCAGAGCAGCTCTCTGACACAGATTCAGTACAGATGTTTCTTGAACTTGAAAAAGAGTGTTTATGTGAAGAAGGAATAACTCCTCTAGTTGAGCTGGAAAACCAAGCCTCTTTTGAAGGGCTGGCCCCATGCCAGGATGCAGAAAATTCACTGGTAATTAGTCGTTTTCCAGGGGCTGCCTTAGAAAAGGAACATACAGGCCTTTTAAATGTAAGGATAAAGGACTGTGATACTGGATTGGATTGTGAATATTTTAATGCCCTGGATTCTTCTCAGGTGCCTAATGCTACGGAACTTACTGACCACTCTGATATCATGAAGGACACTTCCACTGTTAGTAAGGAGAAGTGTAAAAAAGTGCCTTTTAGCCCCACAACTAAAGGGGAATTTAAGTTCAGACACCCCGCTGATCTGGAGTCACCGGGAAAGCTGGACCCAGGAGGGTTGCCCGGCTCTGATCGCAGGGCTTCTCATGAAGAAAACTTAACAGCCTTCGAAGCTGAGCTGGCCAAAGAAAATGGCAGTTTGTCCCAGGTAGACTGCAGTCAAACTGAGGGGAGTGTTGAGAGGGTTTCCCTCAGTTCTACTTTTAGCTATGAACTAACAGATGTTACCTCAGGATCTGAAGTAGAGGTGTTATCGGATGGTTCCCTTTTACTAACAGATGAGATTCATTTTGAAAGTGAGGAAGGAGCTATTAATCAAGAAAAAAACAGTCTGACTTCCTTGGGAAATGTGTTCCCTTGTGAATTGTCCCTGAAGAAAGTTTATGGTGAGGCGCAAGAGCTAGGTTATGAAGCCCAGCTTTTGGAAGATCAAGCCCCAGCACATTTTCTTAGAGACTCCCCAGAGCAGGTGGTCCAGGATCACCAGAGGAAGTCCCCAGAGTCAGAGATTCTGCGTCTGCACCTGCTGGATAGAGGATGGAGACACAGCAGTGACGGCGAGGAAACTGTGAATGACATAAAGCCTAAGCTGCATGTGACCTCGATGAAGGGAGGGGAGACAGAAACGACAGATTCCGATTCATTGCTAAATATCTTTCTGGAAGAACGAGTTACCAAGGCTGGTCATACTGAACCAGTTTTGGAGGAGCGCTTACCCATCCCACAGACACCTGCCCCAGCTGCTGCAGTGTGCACTAGAGAAGATGCCCTCGATGCTGCAGTGCCCGCCCCAGAGGGGCCTGTTATAGCTGCTGTTCCAGTGCCCTTTCCACAGGAGGACATGCCAGGTGCTTCAGTGGCCACCATAGAGAAGGATGTCCCAGCTGCTGCAGTATCAGCCCCACAGGGGGCTGCTGCCCTAGCTGTTACAGTGCCTGCTTCGGAGGGGACTGTTCCAGCTGCTGCAGTGCCCACCCCAGAGGAGTCTGCAACCCCAGCTGCCTCAGTGCCCATACCCGAGGAGCCTGCAGCCCCAGCTGCCTCAGTGCCCACCTCAGAGGAGCTTGCAGCCCCAGCTGCCTCAGTGCCCACCCCAGAGGAGCCTGCAGCCCCAGTTACTGCAGTGCCCACCCCAGAGGAGCCTGCAGCCCCAGCTGCCTCAGTGCCCACCCCAGAGGAGCCTGCAGCCCCAGCTGCTGCAGTGCCCACCCCAGAGGAGCCTGCAGCCCCAGCTGCCTCAGTGCCCACCTCAGAGGAGCTTGCAGCCCCAGCTGCCTCAGTGCCCACCCCAGAGGAGCCTGCAGCCCCAGTTACTGCAGTGCCCACCCCAGAGGAGCCTGAAGCCCCAGCTGCCTCCGTGCCCACCTCAGAGGAGCCTTCAGCTCCAGCTGCTGCAGTGCCCACCTCAGAGGAGCCTGCAGCCCCAGCTGCCGCAGTGCCCACCCCAGAGGAGCCTGCAGCCCTAGCTGCCGCAGTGCCCACCCCAGAGGAGCCTGCAGCCCCAGCTGCCTCAGTGCCCACCCCAGAGGATCCTGCAGCCCCAGCTGCCTCAGTGCCCACCCCAGAGGATCCTGCAGCCCCAGCTGCCTCAGTGCCCACCCCAGAGGATCCTGCAGCCCCAGCTGCCTCAGTGCCCACCCCAGAGGAGCCTGCAGTCCCAGCTGCCTCAGTGCCCACCTCAGAGGAGCCTGCGGCCCTAGCTGCTGCAGTGCCCACCCCAGAGGAGCCTGCAGCCCCAGCTGCCTCAGTGCCCACCCCAGAGGAGCCTGCAGTCCCAGCTGCCTCAGTGCCCACCTCAGAGGAGCCTGCGGCCCCAGCTACTGCAGTGCCCACCCCAGAGGAGCCTGCAGCCCCAGCTGCCTCAGTGCCCACCCCAGAGGAGCCTGCAGCCCCAGCTGCCTCAGTGCCCACCCCAGAGGAGCCTGCAGTCCCAGCTGCCTCAGTGCCCACCCCAGAGGAGCCTGCAACCCCAGCTGCCTCAGTGCCTGCTATGGAAGAAGTGTTCCCTGCTGGTGTGCCCATCCTGGGAGATACTGCCCACACTGATACAGTACCTGTCTCAGAGGAAGGAACAACTGTTCTAGAGGAGGGTTCCCCCATTGGAATGTGGATCAAGGAGGACCTTGATTCCCCAGCATTTGGAATGAAAGAGGTGACTGGCACTGTGCTGCTTGGGAAAGTGCCTCTGGCTGCAGCTGATGAATTAAATTCAAATGAGGTAATTGTTGCTCATTTTGTGGGGTAAGGATCCGCAGAGGAAAGTGAGATTTGCAAGTTCTCTGACTTGGTGATTAGCACAGACACAGATAGTACTTCCTTTGGTTCTCTTTGGGGCACCTGGGCTTTTCTGGTCTTTCTTTCGAGTTTATGGGCGGGAAATACGTTTTACTTCCATGTGGCAAAAAACTTTGTAATTCATATTATGCTTTTTACTCAGAGGTAATCCAAGCACAAGGGAAACTGATGTAAGCAGTCGTTGGTTTACATTTTGACAAAGATTACTAGCAAGAAAGGGTGATTCTACTTTGGAAATTATAGTGCATACGTTCTTGCCTCAATCAAGAGGCTGCTCATTGATCAGCATGTCAGGTGGAGACTGGCCTGTGGGCTTCGGAGTGACACCAGGATACTTCTAACCACTCTGGGAAAGTCACATGTGCTGAGTCTCGCCAGTTTTCTCCTTTGGTCAGGCAGAACCCTGTGAGGGTTGTGAGGATAAAGTGAGACAACCCATTGAAAGCACCGAAGGTGTACGATTTCAGTCACTGTCAGCTTCCTCCCCCTTTCCCTTTCAAATAGATGCATGGTGCTTAGTTGAGAAAATTCACCAAACCAGGTTGAGTGAAAGCAATATACAGATGTGTGAATAACAGCTTTTTAATACAAATATGTGTTTCTTAAAACCAGAATAATGTTCATGAAAAAGTGGTATTTTAGTTGTCTCGTAAAACCCTGTGTCCTGAACCAAGTCACTTTCCTTCCTTGTACTTCTTGTTTCTTGACCTATAAAATAAGGGAATTGGGCTAAATGCCCTCCTGGGTCTCTCTTAGCTCCAAGATTCTAAGATTCTTAATATTAGAAGAGAGAAACTATGGTAGGAAGTTGTGGGGAACACATCGCTGAGCACTCCTAGTGAGACAGATTTGAGATCAGTAGGTTTCTGTAGTTCACTGTCCTGGTGTCATTTGGTCAGTGGTAAGGAGTGGAGTGAGGAGTTAGAAGTTGAATCTAACCTAATATCTTCAGAGGTTACTGAGTGCGGAGGTGGTTTTGATTTTACACCATCCCCAGGACCTTTGTCGTCGTCGTCAGCATTTACTCCTGACTTGACTTGACTGGCAGGGTGAATATCAATCTCCTGACTGTCCATGAAGGCTGCACGATGGTTCTCTCATCCACCCCATGGCAGAGCCTTCCAGGGCAGCCTTAGCTGGCGAGAGCACCAGTTAAACATGTTAACTACCAGCAACGAAAAATCATTTTGATTGTGGGTGGGCCATAACCTGCCCGTTTTGCCATAGTTCCTCCTCTTCAGCAGAGTGGTGGTGTCACCATAGGCCTCACCAGTTGTATTGTAATGTAGCATCCCATCAGATTAGAGTGTGTCACCTTTCAGATTGATGAATTGGATTCAGTTTTCTGAATTTTAGTGAATTTTAGTGGGATTGACACCAAGATCCCAGTAACCTGTCCAAAGTCACTGACATTCTTGATTATATAGAATATTTCTAGTATAAAGCCTATGGCAATAATCAGTGAAATACAGGAATTAAATATATAAGGAGCCAATCAAATCTGCATAAAGGAAAAAAATTTAGGAAAACCCTGAACTTGTATCAGTCTCTGGGATCTCTGTTTCCCCATCTATAAAACTGGTAGATGGGGCTAGTGTAATCTCTAAGGATCCTTCCAGCTACAGGAGATAGTCATTTTATGACATATTTCCTGATATAAATGACAGGAGAAGGAAATAGTAGCCGAGCTGCAAAGTAGTCCATCATCTTTGAAGTGTGGTTACTTTATGGCATATCTGGAAGCAAGATGCCTACATCTGTGTACAAAAGGGGAAATGTAAGCCATGGCCACAGCCAGCACGGTTAGCCAACAAGAATGTAGAGAGGCTGTTTTGAAAATACTGAAACAAAACAAATATCATTATAGAAGTAATATGAATATACATATTTTACTAAATTCATGAAATATTATTGAGGGGGAAAAAAGTTTTTCCAAGATGAGAAATGTACATATTTCTTCCTTCTAAAACGGTTCCTAGAGGCAATTGAACCTGTCATTTTTATACATAAACATTTAGAACTCGACAAGTGATTATACCTAGAATGATTTAGAATGAACTGCTTTAGATCGTCTGTATGTGTGTACATATGTACAAATATACACATGGTTAAAGTAGATAAAAGCTTTCCAATAGTAATAACGAGATTTTGGTAGAAGAAGCAAAATGTCAGAATTTGTTTGCTGTTTCTATCGTGGGATCCTGAGCCCAATGAGAGCCGTCTGATTTAAACAATCTCACTTAGAGACTTCCTTCGTCTTACTTCCAATCACTGGGGAAGGGGGGAAAAAAAAACCTTTTGTATAATAAACAGCTCTATAAAATTAAAATCTGGCCCCAAAAAAAGTCTCTTTAAACAAAAATTGGGGAGCCCAGTGGTCTGAGTTCAGTGTTTGAATGCTTAGTTAATCATCAGAACCTTCATGGATTTGTTTGCTTTCCGTAACACCATTTCTGTACAAGGATTCGTTTATTCATTGGATAAATATTTATTGAGTACCTACTCTGTGCCAGGTCCTGGGGCTCCTGCAGTGAATAGAATTGGCATGGTCCCTGCCTTTGTGGAACTTGTCCTACAGTGATGGGGGGTGGCAGACATTAAGCAAAAATGACACAAATATATAGTTACAAATTGTGGCAAATGCTTTGAATAAAAAATAAATGCAATGATAAGAAATCATAGAGGTATTTAATTTCAATTTTGTGGAGTGAGGGAAAGGATTTTTAAACTAAAACCTACAGGATAAATAGAAGTTACTTAGGCAAAGAGTCAAAGGGAAGAACATTCCAGACAAAGGAAATGGAAGCTGGGAAGAACTTGGCATGTTAGAACTAAAAGAAGGCCAAGTGGCTAGACCACTGTGGCCGAGGGTTCCAGAAGAGTGCCTTGAAGTAAATCTAGAGAGGTAGGCAGGGGCCCGATGATGCAGGGACTGAGAAAGATGTCCTCAAAAGGATCTGTAGCTAAAAAACTGTGAGAAGCTATTGAAAGATTTTAAGTAGGGGAGTGAAATGATTTCATATACATTTTTTTAAAAATTGCTCTCAGTTTAAAGATAGAGAAAACCGTTCCACAGTGACAGTAAATATTCTCAACATTATTTGGAGTTTATAGATCTCAGATTTCTTTGTCTCTATTTTGTTTGTTTGCATTGTGATAGATAATTATAAATACAGAAAACACTGAATGGTTTGCAAATTTAAGAAAACATCACACTTGCTACTGTCTGCAGAATGGATTTGGGGATCAAGGACAGAGAGCCCCACTAGGTTACTGCAGTTGTCAAGGAGGCTTGAACGAGAGGGATGTAAGTAGATGGGGATGAATTTAAGAAATATTTTGGAGGCAGAATCAACAAGACCTGATAATGGCTTTTATGTTGAGAGGGAAGGAGAGGAAGGTGTCAAGGATGGCTTCTAGGTTCTGGTTTGTACAACTGAGTGGCTGGGGACAGTAGTAAATTGTTGATTTAGGGAAGAACAGATTTGGGGGGAGAGGAAAGTAGGAAGTACTGTTCAATATTGGAATGGTTAGATTCGAGATGCCTGTGATTCATTTGTATGGCAATATTAAGAAAGTAGGTGGAAATACAGTTTTAGAGACATAAGCATTTATCATGGTTAACATTTAAAGACATAACAATGGATGGAATTGCTTAGAAGAGAGTGTAGAAGGAGAAGAGGGCCCAGGACTGACATTCTGCCCATTTTCCTGCCCCCAAAAGACTAACATTTGGACATCTAGAAAAGAAAAACGAGGAGAGCAAAGGAAATCAAAAAGGGATCATTCAGGATGAAAACTGGGAGAATGTGATATTACCAAAGATGAAAGTGTTTTAAGAAGTTCTTTGGAAATTTTCTGTTTTATGTTCCTGTTTTATCTTACATCTTCGCAGTAATTTTTGCTGGGTTCTGCTCTGGGAAGTGTCTGCCAGCACTGGTCAGTTAATAACATGGCACAGTCCCATTGAAATACTAAGGAGTAGGAAGTTTAATTTATCTGAAAGCACTGGGTTTGCAAAGCAGCTTTATTTGGGAGTTGAGAGACGGGAGCAAGTATTTTCAAATTTACTTTCTTTAACATTCTGTTTACTTGTGTTCAAAATAAATATTTTGTGTATATTTAGAGGTGCTTTTCATATGTTTTCAAATTTCTGAGAAAAGGTGAGACAGATACCCCTTCCCTATCAATGTAATCCATAGAGTGGAGGTGGGAAACAATGGAATCCGATGCTTCTATAGGAAATGTTCATAAAGTAAATCCAAATTTTAAAAAAAGAATTAGCTTTTTAATGATTAGGAGATCATTAAGCAAGCTATTTAAATATATTTTACTTATCTGTGTCATTTATATCGCTATCCAGTAGAGCTTCTATCTTCATACAGTAGGTACTAGCCACATGTGGCTGTTGACCACATGAAATGCGGCTAATGTGGCTGAGGAGTTGAGTTTTTAGTTAATTGAAATAGCCACAGGTAGCTGCTGGCTACCATATTGGACAGCACAGAATGAATGTGAATGTCAGTCGTGAGACACAGGATTTGATTATTGGTAAAAGGGGGGGGGCTCTTCAGTGGACTTGACATCTTCCCTCTGTACTTTTGGCTCTTCTTTCTTTGCCTTTCCACCCCCCACCCCCCCACCACCACCATTTTGTTGTTCCCCAGCAACTTAAAATATGGGAGCTGGGGTTCCCTCCCCACCCCGCTCTGAATTTTCTGTAGTGAAACATCTTTAATAGAAATGGAATCGTAGCACTTGCTTTTTCTGCAAACCATGTTGTTGGGGAAACAGTCATTTTTAGCTGAACTGCCTTGTAGTGTTGCCTAACAAAATATGGTGTAATCAAATTATAGTATAACACGAAGCCCACTAGTAATTACCTTTGTAACCTTCTTTTTTCAGTGGTCCCTGGAGCTTTTCCTCCCTGGTAACTCACTTGTCCAGCCATAGACCATTCTTTCTAGAATCAGTTTCCTAATCCCAGCGTGATCTGTGGTCTCATAGGTCAAAATTAGTCTTACCCCAACTTAAAATTTTTTTTACATTTATTTTTGTCCTCTTTCATTTTTTGTCATCCTTCAATCTTAATAGTCTCAGCTGCCTCACTGAAACTGAAGGAACTTTTTATGGAAGAAAAAAGAATGGAAAAAGATCCAGACTAGTGAAATATGGCTGATTTTTATCATCTGATAATGGAAAGAAATTTGATCTTAGGGACAAATATTTATTTCATTCTTTTCCTTAGAGTGGCAAAAGTACCATTCTCTTCTCCTTGTTTTCTTTAGAAATTTCTAAGTCATAATGGAGCTTAACTGGAGTAGAAAGAAACATGCATTGTTTGTTACACTTCTTTCACATTTAAAAAAAAATTCTTTTGTAGTGAACATGGATACACGGTATCATTATTTTTAAACTATTTCATATACATATCTGCATCTTACTCAGAGTATGTGTCTGAAATTGTTAAGGACATTTCCCAGAATTACTGGCCCGTTTCCCTTTGTAATCAGAGGAATACTGTTGCAAGATTATTGGCTGTGTGTGGTCTGGCCCTGGAACAGGATGGAGTTAAATGGCCACTTGGGGATTAAGCTATGAGGTTAGCATTTTTCACACTATTAATATGTTTGGGCTAATTGAGTTATCAGTCCTAGTCAGAGAAGAGCATTGGGTATATCAGTGGTCACTTAAAGCTATTCCCCAAGGTATCATTCTTCCCTTTTAAGATTGAGATACATCACACTTTTATGATATCTTGAGACTGATGCTTCTTTCTTATAGATTTTTGCATTAAATATTAATGCAAACAGATTAAAAAAATAAAAACAAACCGTGAGTCGTTGGGTTAAAGATGTAAGTAGTGCCATAACTCTCTGTAATTACTTGTCCATGGGAGTCTGTATTGAAATATGAAACCACAAGTTTCCTTGATAGTTCCCTGTACAAATGGCTTGTTTCACTTTTATTCTTGGTCCTTCTTTGTTAAATCATAAATCTCCCAAGAATAACCAGTCACTGTGTGATATACAGGGTCTGATTGCCTTTGAATTAAGTCTTCTTTGGCTTACAATTATCTAGACGTTTCAGAAAGAACAGGTGGATCCTCTTCAGATGAAATTACAGCAGGTGAATGGACTTGGCCAGGGATTGATTCAGAGTGCTGGAAAAAACTGTGATGTGCAGGGTTTGGAACATGACATGGATGAGATCAATGCTCGGTGGAACACACTGAATAAAAAGGTAAGTGGCATGCGGGGGCGGGGGGGGTGCGGCGCGGTGCGGGCAGGCACGGCACAGGTAACAATGTACTGGGAATGGCGAGCATAGACAAGAGACACCTAAATTTAAGATTTCCTTGGAACCTGAAGGCCAATAACAATTTAGCAGTTGTAATCGGTAGATACGAAAAGGGGTCAGTAGTAATTTAAAAGCTCTCTGCATTCTCCTAATGAGCCTCTGTGTCTGTGATACAGGTTGCACAAAGAATTGCACAACTCCAGGAGGCTTTGTTGCATTGTGGGAAATTTCAAGATGCCTTGGAGCCATTGCTCAGCTGGTTGGCAGACACTGAGGAACTCATAGCCAATCAGAAACCTCCATCTGCTGAGTATAAAGTGGTGAAAGCACAGATCCAAGAACAGAAGGTAAGTGAGAATGTTGGGACAGTGAACTGTAACAGCCACAGGCAGTGGCAGACGACACATTTGCTCATAGTTTGAGGAGCATGTTCAGGAGTTTTAGTTGAATCCTCACTTCCTTTCTGTGATCCGGAAAAGAAAGGTGGAAATTTATTTTTTATCATCTTACTTTAACCTTACTGTGGCATATATTGGACTGAACAGTTTTACTTGTTCATGTATCCCATTTCAGTGTTTCGATCACGGCTTTATCTTAAGAGGTTTTGGTGTTATCAGGGTCAGCAATATTCTAAATAATGTATAAGGTTGCATCTATGTCTAATTTTGGGGGGGCTTAGTTTTTATTTCAGTGCATTTTTGTCCTGGTTCAAAGTAAGTTTCCTGTTAGTCACATAATGACAGTCACTATATCATTTAAAAACTTAAATGTATGAAAAGTTTATGTGGATAATAGGAACAATCTTACGTTTTTGCCTCAGGATGAAAAAAAAAAAAGCTTGTCATTCACTTAAGCTTAGGATTTGGTGCAGTAGGGATTTGGGATTTTTTGTTTGTTTTTTCATCCTTATTTCAGATTTTATCACTTTTCATTCGCTTTAAACGTGTATGTATCCAATAGTTGCTCCAGCGGCTCCTAGATGATCGAAAGGCCACCGTGGACATGCTTCAAGCAGAAGGAGGCAGAATAGCCCAGTCAGCTGAACTGGCAGATAGAGAGAAAATCACTGGACAATTGGAGAGTCTTGAAAGTAGATGGACAGGACTACTCAGCAAGGCAGCAGCCAGGTAAGGCCAAAGGGGTTTTGAGAATGGGTCAGAGAAGGTTTGTTGTGTCCTGTTTTTGACTGGCTATTACTGAGGTGCTCTGAAAGCTCCTGGATGATTCGTACAGTGCTTTGGAAGGTGTTTAATGGATTTTATTTTGAAGAGGGATACGTTCTTAGAGGTGATCCTCAAGCCAGAATAACTCTCAGGAAATGAGCCTCAGGTCCTCCATACATTTCTGAGAACTGAAGACTCGTTGATCTCTGTTGTTGTTCTGCTGTAGCATAATCCTGGTTCCAGGTGACAGACGCAGACTCCTGCAATTCAGCCAGTTATTTTCAGAGTTTTTAGAGCAGATTTTTTTTTTCCTTCAGATTTACAAATAATGCCTTCAATATTTGGAATTGAAATATATCATATTTCTTTTCTCTTAGTTTATCCTAATATTAGGTGTTTTTGCATCTAGGAGCTAGTCTGTGGTTCTGTTAAATGTATGTGCATTTAAGAAATGAATCAACTCTACTTTCTTCAATAAATGGCCAAAAGACAGGCAGCATAATTTCCTCCTCCAAGGCAGTGCTTTCTCTTTGCTTAAAGTTATTCCAGTGTCACTTGAGCTTAATAAGCCATATGGGTGTCTTTACTTTTAGCCTGGACTGTCCCAGTTTTAAACGTAAAGGCTAGCTAATCAGAAATCAACATGAGAGTAGTAGAGTTGATCATTTATTCTTGTATCCTTTCAGTTGTCTAGGTAGCCAATGGCAGTCTTCAAATAAATTCCCCTTCAATCTTCGTTTCCTCACCTGCCCACCGTGCTCGCTTATTTCTTATCTGAGTTTTAAAGTATCACTTGCCCATATTAGAGGGAGAAACAAAAATGAAAGAATTCAACTTATTTACAAATTGTACTGCTTTTTTCCTTCTCTCTCTGTCCATTTCTAGTAATAGTGCTATTAACTAACTTCCAGTTACCTAAGCTTAAAACCTCAGCCCCATTTTTGCCCGTCTACCCCATTGTGGCCCACATCTTTCAGGATGCTACATTCTGCCAGTTCTACAGTGTCTTTCCTATTTATCCATTTCTCTAATTCCCTTTCATGTACTTCAGTTCTTGACTTACGACTTCTCACTTGGGCTAGTTCACATGAGGTGGCTCATCTTAGGTGGCTTCCTAACTAATCCACTTATCACTCATCACTCTACTGCCACTTACCCTCAGGCCTTCACCTCTTCGCATGCTCAAAGACACTTAATGACTCTCTCTGTTGCCTATAAATAAAGTCTGGACTCTTTAACCCAACATTCAAAGCTTTCTACTATTTGGCCCTAACCTACCTTTCTTACTTTCCACTATTCTTCTCGGACCTTATAGTATAGATAAGGTAAACCATATTCTTTTCCTCTGTACCTTCTGTCAGTTTCCTAATTCTGTCCTTGCTGATGCTGTTGCATCTTCCATGAAATACTTTTGTCTGTCTCCCCTTCTATAAACTGTTTCATCATTCCCCAAGCTTGGAATAACCTCACCTCCCTCTTAACTGCCATAACTCTTTCTGTACCTTGTACTATGGTCATTATTTTAAGTACTTATCTCCCAGGTCCATGAGCTCATTAAAGTCATGACTTTGTTTCTAAAGTATCCTGTTATGACTCTTTCTACATTACCCACTTCCATCCTCCTAGCCTAACAGTTTCTGGGCCAGTGTTTTAAAGAAAAAGACCAAGAGCAGTTTCATTTGTTACAGACATTCTAAGAACTTTTAGTTAGATTTTTAATATTGGAATTTTGATGCCTCTAAATTATTTTAGCTCTTTTTGCTACTCCAAATCCTGTATACACTGAGGTCTTTAAACTTTCGGATTCCAAAATCAGAGATGAGTCCGAAAGACTAGGAATTAGGGGCAATCTTTTTAAATAAAATTCTAATTGAATAATAACCTTTAAGATTATATGTTTTAATTGTGTTAATTAAAGATGTATTTTGAAGGCTGGCATAAACAAACTAAGAAAAGAAATTATAGGTCTCTGGCACATGGGCGGCCAGCTAGAGGTGCGTTTCCACACTACTGTGGTAGTCGTATTATTTTTTTTCTTTTCCCAAATAAACCTTCTTTTTGGCAAAAAAAGAAAGAAAATTATATTCTTTATATTGACATTTTAAAATATCATCTAAAAGTACATTTTTCTTTATATTCAAATGTAATTGAATTTCCAGATCATTAAAATGGCAAATCTTTATATTTAAGCCATTTCTTGTTAAAATAGGTTTGTCCATAGGACCTGGCACAAGGCAGGTGTTTAGTAAAGGTTTGGTGAACTAAAGTACAACATATACTCCTGGGCCTTTTTAAACGACGTAGCATTTAGTCTATTATTAGTGATTCAGAGTCATCATTATGGCCTTTTATTAATCTGGGTGCTAATACAGTTCTGTGGTTGTTTTTCTGCCCCTTATCAGGCTGCCTCCAATATTCAGGCTTCCTTTCCCCTTTGTAATTTGCTGCTTTTATTCTACAGGGAACTGGAAATCCAAGCTTAGTATGGATGTTATATTAAATAAGATTTAGGAGTCCAAGTGAGCTATAATGTCCATAGTTCTGCCATTTGTGTTGGCAATTCAGCTAGTCTGGAGGTCATTTTTTGCCTTAAATCTGGGTTCAGAGTTTTGCTCTGGGGCTTGAAATTACTAGAAGCCTGACTGGATTTGGGGATATGGAAAGGGAGTTCTAGTTTATAGTCTACCTTTGCTCTTCAATTGCTCTCTTCACTCACAAGTGAAGGTCGCAGTGACAGACAGAGAGAAATGAAGACTGATGATTTTTTGACTCCTTTAAACTTTATTTTGGTCATGTGTTCAGATGATGCACAAGCCACATTCTTTTTTTTTTTTTTAATTAAATTTATTGGGGTGACAATTGTTAGTAAAATTACATAGATTTCAGGTGTACAATTCTGTATTACATCATCTATAAATCCCATTGTATGTTCATCACCCAGAGTCAGTTCTACAAGCCACATTCTATAGGAGAAAGAATTGGAAAGTCTGGTTCTCCTCATTGTACTGTTATTACTACTTAGTGGGTGCCTTGGACAAATCTTTCTTCAAGCCTTCAGGGTCGGTTTTCTCTTTTGTAACTGGGATAATTATTCTGCCTACCTTACAAGGTTATACAGAATTGAAATAAGGTAAGGCTTATGAAAACCTTTAAAACAGCAAGTGCTATATATGTGTGTTCTGTTTACTGTTGATATTTAAAATGTACCTGGTGAAGATTGTTGTGTTTGTTTTTTGTGTGTGTGTGTGTGTGTGTGTGTGTGTGTTTTGTTTTTTGTTTTTTACTGAATATAATACTGTTGTCTGTCTTAATGTGACTTTTTGCCTGAGCAGTTTCCTGTATATATTTGTGTAGGCAAAAACAGCTGGAAGATATCCTGGTTCTGGCCAAACAGTTCCATGAGACAGCTGAGCCTATTTCTGACTTCTTATCTGTCACAGAGAAAAAGCTTGCTAACTCAGAACCTGTTGGCACTCAGACTGCCAAAATACAGCAGCAGATCCTCCGGCACAAGGTAGGAAGCAGGTGTGGTAAATGAAAACAAAGAACTGGAATGGGAAGTCCTAGAAATTAGAAAACTGCCTGCGACATTTCAGAAGATGTTTCTTGTGGAGTTTCTTTTTTCTAAATTTAATATAAAATATGGTCAAATTACTAATTGGAATAGTCACATTCTTGAAATAAAAGTAGATAGATATCAGATCATAGTCTATCATCATAAAAAACAGCTTTGTTTTCAACTTTTATATTATTTTTGCCTTTCAGTGGGTACACTTTTTATATTATTTAATTTATTGCATCATTTGTTATTCGTTGTTCCATGTTTACTTTTCATTTATTTTGTTTCTGTTATTCATTATTTCCATCTGGATTTCCAGGCTCTGGAGGAAGAAATAGAAAGCCATGCAACAGATGTGCACCAGGCAGTCCAAATTGGGCACTCCCTCTCCTCCCTGACATGCTCTGCAGAACAGGGTGTGCTGTCGGAAAAGCTAGACTCGTTGCAGGCCCGATACAGTGAGGTTCAAGACCGGTGCTGTCGGAAAGCAGCCCTGCTTGAACAAGCACTGTTCCACGCTAGGCTCTTCGGGGAGGATGAGGTAGAGGTGCTCAACTGGCTTGCCGAGGTTGAGGACAAGCTCAGTTCAGTGTCCGTAAAGGATTACAGACAGGATGTCCTGCAGAAACAGCACGCTGACCACCTGGTACTCATGTCTTCCATTCTTACTGGTTGTGTTCCTGTTATTTTGTAGTTCTGATTCATGTTTCTCTTCATTTCTTTTTTATTCCAAACATTTCAACTTTATTTTACGTACAAGTGCATAGTTGCAGGCTTATGCTACAAACTAATCTGTTTTATGATGAATCCGTGGAAATGCTTAACAAACTGAGTCAATAATTCTGGAAGATGAACCAGAGTGTAGTCAGGGGCCATCTCAATTCCAACTCATGTTTTACATCGTTAGGTAATGTGTCACTCAGATTGCATCTGAGCAGAAGCTTTCATAAAACCAAGTTACCTAAATAGTACTGTTGATCATATATCTGTAACTTCTAAAATATTTCTAGAATTTATATGCTCAAATTTCAGGGATACTTTGTCATCTTAGTAGAAAGAACAATTTGCCTTTTTCATTTCATTGCTATGAAATTTCTTTTAGGATAGTAAAAATAGGCAAAGCAAGGGGGTTTGTTGTTATTAATAATCTAAAATTCAGCTTCATTAATTTCAAACATTGGGTTTTTAACCAGGGTCCAGATTTAAATCTGCGTGTTCTTGCTGACTTTCTTCTTTTGAACTTTCTTTCTTATTCTTTGTTTTGGACACAGTAGACATTTTCGCTGAATTCTCCTCTACCTTTCTTGGGTTCGGGTTTGGTACCAATAGATTGGTAAAGCTGATTTAATCCTAAAACTCTTTTCATCCAGTACAAAGGAAAGCCTCCCTGTAAATATCTAATTTAATTATTTTGAGTAATTAATGGTGTAATCAAAGAGATAATGAAGGAATCAAATAGCTAATGTTTACATTAAACTCGTATTCAGCTCCTATTGCATCTCTCAAAGATCTCATTTCTTTCCATTTTTTGTGCCATAGTTTTAGGATTAATGGTATTCTTTCCTTTCAGGCTTTAAATGAAGAAATTGTTAATAGAAAGAAGAATGTAGATCAAGCTATTAAAAACGGTCAGGCTCTTCTAAAACAAACCACAGGTACTTCAAAAAATGCATCTCTTGGCACCTCTCTGGTTATACAGACAATTACATGTCCAGGCAAATAAGCACCCTGCACTTGCCACTTCTCTTTGTACGTAGAAGCTTAGTATTCACTGTTGTATTACTATGTGCTCCCAGGAGGCTGGTAGCCTGGGTTCCTATTTCCTGCTATATCTTTTGAAAACTAAAAGACTTTGTTGCTCACATCTGGCTATAGATGACTCCCCCCTTCCCTCCAATATGTCGAATGTCAGCATTCACTGCAAGGTTCTGGGAACATCTAGATGCACCTGCAGTTGAACTCAGATCTTAATAATCTCAGAAGAGGCTTCTTTTATTGATTGACAGGTTTACTTCCTTCCTCCCTTAGTGTGGGATGCTAGGTGAAATCACTGTCATAGGGAGGGAGCGTCTATAAAAAGTAAGCTCTGATTTGAAGAAAGGGGGATAAAGAGACTCCCTCATCCCTAGAAGGGGACTCCCTCATATCTCTTAAATATGAATAATTGTGTGTGGTCTCCCACAGGTGAAGAGGTACTGCTTATCCAAGAGAAACTGGACGGAATAAAGACTCGCTATGCAGACATCACAGTCACCAGCTCCAAGGCCCTCCGAACTTTAGAGCAAGCCCGGCAGCTGGCCACCAAGTTCCAGTCTACTTATGAGGAGCTGACCGGATGGCTGAGGGAGGTAGAGGAGGAGCTAGCAGTCAGTGGGGGACAGTCTCCCACAGGGGAGCAAATACCCCAGTTCCAGCAAAGACAGAAGGTGAGCTGTCATTTCACAGTGTACAAGGAAAAAAGTTTCCCTCTTTGTCAGAATCCTTAAGTTTAAATTCTTAACTTTTCATCACCAACTATCTACGTTAAATCTGAACCAAAAATTTCTGCCTGCCTCCTTTCTTGTTTACTCATGGACAGTAAGATTTGGCATAAAGACAGACCAGTATAAGAGCACTTGTTATGATCTGAAGATGAAAAAAGATTGAATCCCAAATCCCTAGGAAGTTTGTGTGGTATGTAACATTTGGGAATTTACTTTCATGATTCATTCTCTAAAGAGTGCTTCATGGTTGTATTTGATTTTCCTACAGGCTCTAGTGCAGTTTTGGAGGCACAGAAATACTATTTAGGTACTTAACTGAGTTAATAGGTTGATGCAAAAGTAATTGCGGTTTTTGCAGTTATTTTTAACCTTTTAAACCTCAATTACTTTTTTTTTTTTTAATGATATTCATTGTTTATCTGAAATTCACATTTAACCATGTGTCCTGTTTTTGTTTTTTTTGTTTTTGCTTTAAAGATTTTATTGGGGAAGGGGAACAGAAAGAGAACAGGACTTTATTGGGGAACTTTATTTTTTCCAAGTCACGTTGTTGTCCTTTCAATCTTAGTTGTGGAGGATGCCGTTCAGCTTCAAGTTGTTGTGTCCTTTCAGTCTTAGTTGTGGAGAGCGCAGATCAGCTCCAGGTCCAGTTGCCGTTGATAGTTTCAAGGGGCAGCCCACCATCCCTTGCGGGAGTCGAACCGGCAACCTTGTGGTTGAGAGGACGCGCTCCAACCAACTGAGCCATCAGGGAGCTCAGCGGCAGCTCAGCTCAAGGTGCCGTGTTCAATCTTAGTTGCAGGGGTCGCTGCCCACCATCCCTTGCAGGACTCGAGGAGTTGAACTGGCATCCTTGTGGTTGAGAGCCCACTGGCCCATGTGGGAATTGAACCGGCAGCCTTCGGGGTCAGGAGCATGGAACTCTAACCGCCTGAGCCACCGCCAGCCCCAAACCTCAATTACTTTTGCACCAACCTAATAAATGCCTATGAGTAAAGCAGTATTTATCATTTCTACTGAAGTAAGGAAAGAAAAGAAAGAACTATTTGTTTTACTCAGAAACAGTCTGTCTCAAGAAGTCTTGCGGACAGATATAAGCAGCACCTAAGCCTAAAGTCAGGCTTGGAGTGAGTGAAAAATCTGAGACAAGAAAAAAGTACAGGAAGGAGGTCAAAGCCCTGCTGGGATGTGTGGCACAGCTGCCAGAGTGCTTAATTTAGCAAGGTCTGGCCTGAAAACGGTTTTTCCCTCCTTAGGAATTAAAGAAGGAGGTCATGGAGCACAGGCTGGTGTTGGACACGGTGAACGAGGTGAGCCGTGCGCTCCTGGAGCTGGTGCCCTGGAGAGCCAGAGAAGGGCTGGATAAACTTGTGTCCGATGCCAACGAGCAGTACAAGCTGGTCAGTGACACTGTTGGACAAAGGGTGGATGAAATTGATGCTGCTATTCAGAGATCACAACAGGTAATGTGTATAAACACCTCTGCATGAACATTTTAGGCAGCAGAGATAGATGTGTGAGATACAAAACTATGACCCACATAAATACAGTCTCAGGAATAGAAGAAACAAGATCAAGGTAAATCTGGTGCAACACATTATTTCAGTGGTGAGAAGTAATTGGGAAAGGTATGTGAGGGTGGATCAGGGTTTGACCCAAAATACCTGTCCCCTTTGAGTAGAGAACTTGGAGAAGAGTCTGTGCGAGCCCTCTTCTTAGCCAGTGCCCTGCTAAAAAACTGACGGTGATGGGAGTAGATAATATCTAGATCCAAAATGTCCGAATGCATCACAATCTTAGTTTGGTAAATCAACTGTTTTAACATTAGATGGAAGAGGGGAGGGAACCAAGAACTATAATTACTATCAAATATGCTAACCAAAATAGCAGAGCCATCCAAAATAGAATCCTCCCCGTAAACACAGGTGTCATATTTCCCTTGATCTTTTTTCTTTCCTGCTTTCTTAAAAAAGTTACTTGCTTTTCTTTGTATCTGGATATCAACCTATTAATGTGCCATGGTGCAGAAAATAATATAACATGACTCCTTGGGTTCATAATGATAAGCAAATGCTTGGTGAACCACATAGAAGTTTGCTCTGACTCCAAGTGCATCCCCCCTGTGTCTTTATTTATATTCCAAAAATCTTAGCCAGATAATTCAGTATGAAATTTTATCGTGCTTGGGAGAAGCTTTCTTTTCTCTTTAAATATTAGTGTAGATTGGCAGAGTTGAAAGCGAAGAGAAAAAAGATTGAGGGACCCTCATTAAACAACAGTCACATAGAACAGAATCTTAGTTTTTCTTTGTTACTGCATACCTGTTAAAGGTTTGATGTTCTTCTGGGGTCTTAACGCTTCTTCAGCTGAGTGAGTACTTCCAAGTTAGCTTGACTCAGCTGTCTGCTGCCATGGTAAGTTTGTTTAAACATGTGATTAAAACTTCAGTGTATGGGTAGGAAAGGGGATTGGCAGAAAGAGCACAGCCTCATAGAAGCACTCTGATTAGATGTATACTTTTTATGAGTGTCAGTTTCCATTGTCATTTCTAGCTGTAGGACCACTAACTGGATTCTCTAACTTCTTTCTTAAAAAGTTGAAATAGGATTAACTCATTTGCTAAGGTATAATCAATTCTAAATTGTCTGCATCTTGATTTGTGATTTTACGAAATTCTCCCCAGTTTTGGTTTTAGTTTGTAAGTTATAAACTGTATTATTGAAAATGCAGGCCTTTCTGTGTTGAATAAGTTAGAATTCCAAGAAGGAGGACCCTGACTGTATATAATATGTTCATTTTTCTTCAACATGTCTACTAGTATGAGCAAGCTGCTGATGCAGAGCTAGCTTGGGTTGCTGAAACGAAACGGAAACTGATGGCCCTGGGTCCAATTCGCCTGGAACAGGACCAGACCACAGCTCAGCTGCAGGTACAGAAGGTAAGTGTAACACTGACATATCCAGTGTCCCAAACTAGTATAATCATTAGTAGCTTAGAGTGACTAGGAGAGAGTTTCTGATGGCTCTTCCAAGTCAAGTGGAATGATTCACTGTCATGAATATGGACAGATTAATTTTATAAATATTTGGTTAGGATGAGGAAGAAATTGTTTTGCTTTGTGAGAAGGGAGTAATAGGTTCATTAGTCCAGGAAAGGTTAATAATTTTCTGGATGATTTTCAGAAGGGAAGATATTTTTGTAAGCTACTAAGAGATAAACATTGAAGATGTATGGATAGGCAAAGTGTCAGACTTTATAACAGTAATTTTTGTGATGTGACTTTATTAAAATAGAATTTTGTTTAGGTTCTGTCTAACCACTGACACAGGCTTGGGGTCCTTTTACTTCTTAACTGTAGTTTACTTTTCAAAGGCTTTCTCCATTGACATCATTCGGCACAAAGATTCAATGGATGAACTCTTCAGTCACCGTGGTGAAATCTTTGGCACATGTGGAGAGGAGCAAAAGGCTGTGTTACAGGTGAATTGCAGTTATTTATTCACCATATTATTGTCTTGATTATGGTGAATTAGAAGTACAGTTGTGAGATTATAGTTTAAGAAGGTTTTTTCCCTCTTCCTAGTAGCAGTATTAAAGTCCAGCTTGATGTTGTGGAGAATTCAGACTCCTAACCCTGTGTTCACACATGTCTGAACAGCCATGCTGTATAATGTGAAATGTATTACAAGTCCATCTTCTTTTTAACTGAGGAATTGCTACTTATCCTCAGTACATGAGTGACCTTTCAAAAATCTGTGATAGATTTTTCAGAAGCATATGCAGATATTTGTTGTTGCTTTTTTTGAAATCCTTCTAAAATCATACCCATTTCTAAAAGGATTGGCCAAGAGAGTTAGTCTGTACACCAGTTTTTTGTTTTGTTTTATATATAAAGGGTACGGGTAACTACTCTTTCCTCAAAAATCTTCGTAAATTGACTTAGCTGCTCATAAATGCCAGGCTTGTGAGACGTTTTTATCCAAGGAAAAGAGACAAGTGAAATCTGATGGATAAAGACTCCTTCATAGCTACTGAGATGTTCAGTCTTAAATTGACCCGTTATAGTAATGCGGTATCTAAAGTTGTAAAAGATTATTCACTAAAAGGTTAATTTTGCTGTTTTACTGTATTTGAAACAACTATTTTTAAAAACTTGAAACAATTTTTAAAATTCTACAAGTAGTACATATATGTATGATAGGAAAATAACATGTATGAATTAGAAAAATCAGGTAAGTATAAAGAAAATAAAAATCACTTGTAATCCTACTAGATTAATCCATATATTTTTTTTAACATTTTAGTGTGTGTTCCTTTAGACTTTTTAATGTATATATACCTATATATACCATTTTTTCTTAAAAGAAGGGTTCGTGATAGTAATAATACTTACACTTTTGTTGTTCATAGGAAAAGACAGAGTCTCTAATACAGCAATATGAGGCCATTAGTCTACTCAATTCAGAGCGTTATGCCCGCCTAGAGCGGGCACAAGTCTTGGTGAACCAGTTTTGGGAAACTTACGAGGAGCTCAGTCCCTGGATTGAGGAAACTCGGACACTAATAGCACAGTTACCTCCTCCAGCTATTGATCATGAGCAGCTCAGACTACAGCAAGAGGAGATGAGGGTAAGAAGCATGCTGAGTTTCATTTAATTGCAGAACTTGAAATCTATTAAGCTCCACAACCTATTAAAAAACAACATATTTATTAGTGCCTACCGAGTGTAAGTTCTGTGTTATAAACTCTTTTCCCCCCCTTCTTCTGCCTCCCTTTCCCCCCACTCCGGTTCGAGCTGTTGTTTCTCAGTCTAGTTGTGTAGGACACAGCCCCCTGGCCCATGTTGTAGTATAAGCCTTGCCGCCACGCCCCCTCTGCACCCCCCCCATCCCGTTCCCCCCCTCCCTTCCCCCCCGCCCCCCCCTCATTCCCCCCCCCCCCCCCAGGCAGTCAGTCAGCTGCTATAAAAGCCACGCAGCTCCTGGCAGCACATGGTAGCCCATGGCAACTCACGCAGACTTCCAGCTGCTCAGGGCAGCCCAGCTCCAGGAGAACTGTTGTTCACAATCTTAGCTGTAGAGGGCATAGCTCACTGGCCCATGTGGAAATCAAACTGGCGACCTCAACGTTTGGAGCACGGTGCTACAACCACCTGAGCCACTGGGCCGGCCCCTATAAAATTCTTAATCAGTTAGAATTTCTTTGCACAAGAAAAATATATACCTAAATTATTTTCTTTGTCCTTTAGTATGAATCAATTAAAGAATACAATTGTGGAGCTACCAGGATCCTGGGTGTTGCATAAATAAATGAAGTAAACATCAAGGGAATTTACCATCTTAACAGTGACGATGGGATGTTGTTAGACTTAGGGTGTGGTCGGGTGGCTCTTTCCATTTGGTTAGGCCCAGCTGGAGTGAGAGCCTTGAAGGAATGTCAAAAAGCATTTGTTGCATATAGTTGAGAGAAAAAGGAAATTTGTAAACACTTCAACAAATGCTATTACCACTTCAAAAAGAAACTTTTTAGGATGGCTGGTTAGCTCAGTTGGTTAGAGCTTGGTGCTGATAACACCAAGGTTGCTGGTTGGTGCCCCACATGGGCCACTGTGAGCTGTGTCCTTAAAAAAAAAAAAAGAAAAGCTTTTAAAATGTTTATTTGGTTTTAAAATGCTTATTTGGTTTATGGCTTGTGTTTATTTCTGTCTGCATTCCTGTAAGTGGAAGGTTGTAAACTAGAAGCAGTCAGCAGTAAAGTCAAGGAATGGTTGGAGTATCAGAAATGTTGCTCTTTGTAGCTTGTCCTGCTTAGTGCCTCAGTCTGGGGAGAGAGACAGATCTCAAACCATAGAAATTACAGTTAGTATGTATAAGTATTTCCAAGCACAGAAGATGGTGGGATGATTTGTATTGCAGGGTGAGGGTGAGAGTGAGAGAGGATGTATCTGGGAACACCTGGATGATGGGACATCTGAACTGGCTTTTAACGATTAAGAGAATCAGGCAGTGTCCAGAGCCCAAGACTTAGGTTTTTTTTCCCCCTCCGTAAATGATGAAATGCTGGGACTTGCTAGTGTTTAGTAATTCAGTTTGTTCCTCCCAAACATGAGCTCTGATCAAAGTATGTAAGCAAATAAACCAGTATAAAAATGCTCATTTCATTTTAATTTCTTTACATAGCAATTAAGGGAATCCATTGCTGAACACAAACCTCATATTGATAAACTGATAAAGATAGGCCCACAACTCAAGGAGTTAAACCCTGAAGAGGGAGAAATGGTGGAAGAAAAATACCAGAAAGCAGAAAACACGTATGCCCAAATAAAAGAGGAGGTGCGCCAACGGGCCCTGGCCCTGGACGAGGCTGTTTCCCAGTCGGCTCAGGTACGAGTGTCTTAAACTCCTTCGGCTGTCCTGTAGTCTAAGCAGGAAGTCTGTGTATCAGGTATGCCTCTGTGCTCAGGAGTGTCTAGACCAGCATGCTAATGAGACACTGTCAGAGACTAGGAAGCTTTGCTGATCTGCGTTTTCATTCAAGGAACGTGGGGGTGCTGACACTGTAAGGAGGGTAAAGTGTGGCTTAGTTGGTCTATGTTGTCTATTGGTGCTTTCCTTGAAAACTTTATATTGTGACAGTCCTTTAGCAAGGATGATTGTGGATAAATTCATCTTAAAGCAACAAATGCCTCAAGATTCCTGTTGGACCTGTTACTTTTGAGATTTAGAAGACAGCACATGAGTTCTCTTACTCAAGAGGCCACCAGCTAGCTCTTAGCTCAGAGTAAGATGCTTGAGGAGGGAGAAGAGCCAAAGAAGAACATAAACCAACAGCAGTGATATTTAAAGCATGTTAACTACATACTTTTTAACTAATATATTACTGTTAGTGGTACTTTTGTCATGTCTGGGTATTTTATTCCTATGTTTAGTCAGTATTCTTGGTTAATATTTGTACTTACTCAAATTTTTCCCCCCACCTTCCGTCCCATCTCTCACTCACATTGTGGAATGTGTTACTTTGTGTTGTTGCTGCCTGCTCCTGTCTTCCCCACATCGTCACATTTCATTGTTGTGTTGACCGCGCCCACCATTACAGATTACAGAGGTAAGGTCCCACCCCCATTGGGATTAGGGCGTTTCCATGAAGCTGAGGATTAGCTATAAGGAAATTTCCCTTAACTTCAGTGTAATGAATTTTGTTAATGCAGTTAATTATGCCAGTTTCATTTGGGGCAGAACCTAGAAGTAAGGAAGTGATGAGCAGTGGTTTTTCTGAAGGAAATCCTACCATATATTTTCTATAGGACACTTAACAGTTGATAAACCTTATTCTAATTAGCAAATACAGAGTTGGTTTCAGATATCCGTATTAGGGGGCAAGCTTACCTGTTTTGCTCCTATTTCTCACCTCTCTGCTTCAGATTGTAAATGAAAAATTTATAATTATAGTCATGTTATTTAAAATATCAGAAAAGTGGGAAGGTAATTGTTCTTTTAGAATAAGGTTAGATTGGGTCTTCCTTAATTCCCTTTCATCATGCCAACATTTTCCTTTCTCACTGTTATATACGGTGATTGTTAAATTGCATGCTATGATAATTTAAAACTCCAAGTCATTTAGCATATTGAGTTCCCTATCCATTTACATAGTAGGTGGAGGGCATCTAACTTGTTGGTCTAATCTGTTGCATGCAACTGTCATCTGAGATGTTGACACACTGACTCTCACCAGTTTCATAGTCTTGTCCCTTTCTTGTCACGTTTCTGGTATATTACTTAATATCTTTTTTATTCTTAAAATAAACATTTACTTTTTCTCATGGGCCAACCCTGGTTTATTATGCCCAAAACAGTTCCTTAGCCAAACCCAACATCCATCAGGCTAGGCCATGTGCAGGTTATCTTAAACGGTGGTAGATTTATACCTTGACCTTATTCCCTATATATAGCATTTCCCCCAGATGTCTGTTGAAATACTGCTGTGATGGCTAATGGTCTGACATTTGTTTAGTTCCATGATAAAATTGAGCCCATGTTGGAGACTCTGGAAAATCTTTCCTCTCGCCTGCGTATGCCACCACTGATCCCTGCTGAAGTAGACAAGATCAGAGAGTGCATCGGTGACAATAAGAGTGCCACCATGGAGCTAGAAAAACTGCAGCCTTCCTTTGAGGCCCTGAAGCGTCGTGGAGAAGAGCTCATTGGGCGATCTCAGGGAGCTGACAAGGACCTGGCTGCAAAAGGTGCTTGAGAAATCTAATTATTTTTAAAGAAAACCAACAGAATAAATTCTAGGCTGTGGTTACCTCCAGCATCCCACCAGATGTACTTTGTTGAATGTAAAGACAGTCCTCAAGTAATGAGTATTCCAGAAAGTCATTTGGAAGTCATTTAGAATTCAGAACACATTTCCCCTTTGAAACAAGATTACAATTGGTAGTTAGATTCCCAGGCCAGGAAACAAATGCTCCTTTAACCCCTAATATGAGTAAACTGCAGTATCAATAGTGGGGAGAATATAACTACCTTTTATAACACTTTTCATGGGAAACAAAATTCAACACAAAACACTGGAAATAGAGTTCTCATCTCAGTCTCTTTATAACTTAGGGGTTTTGTATCATAGCAGTACCTTTATAGTAGATGGCAACTCATCTCCAGATTACCTCTGTGATCTCTTTCTGTGGGAGACTAACATAAGCAGAAAGTGTACATGTAGAGATAATAAAGCTAAGATAGTTATAATAGTTATATCCTTCAGTTATAAATTTTTAAAGCTCTTTTGAAGATAATTTCAGTGAAAATGTGACAATTAGATGGTATTTCTGATGAAGCTGATTTCACGTACTGAGAGCAGTCCTATTCATCTCTTCCCTTTATACCCTCAGAAATCCAGGACAAATTGGATCAAATGGTATTCTTCTGGGAGGACATCAAAGCCCGCGCTGAAGAGCGAGAAATTAAGTTCCTTGATGTCCTTGAACTAGCGGAGAAGTTCTGGTATGACATGGCAGCTCTGCTGACCACCATCAGAGACACGCAGGACATCGTCCACGACTTGGAAAGCCCGGGCATTGATCCATCCATCATCAAACAACAGGTTGAAGCTGCTGAGGTGAGAAAAAAGCAAAACCCCTTTTCCTGTGTTTGTCCTCGAGAAAGGCGCTTTATCCAAGTATGCCGTGTTAACTGCTAACCCAAGCTCAGTGCCTTAAAGGTTGTGTGGGGGTTTTTTTTTGTTTGTTTTTTAGGTTTAATAGGATATTTTCCACTTGAAGAAAATATCTGCTCATTATAGTCGATTTTCTTTCTTTTACAAGTTTTACCACCTGCACATTTGTATAACCTCCACCAATTGTGATATAGAATAGTTCCATTACACAAAACTGATTTTCTTGTTAGTTTTAAACTTAACAATTCAAATTAGTGTGATATGCTTAGAAAATCCAGTTTTGCTTTCATTTCTGAATTTAGTCCTTGCTGTAGTATATATTATTTTGTTTCTCAAGTAAATCTGTTTAATGCAGAAAAATAGAAAATAAATTTTGGACTCATCATTCAAAGATAACAATTGTTGCTTTGATATCCTTTTTTCTAGTGTGTTTGGGGAGCCTAGTTTTTATTTTTACTAAGTGTATTTCTCCACTCTTTTTGTCCAGTCAGTACAAACCAAGCCTGTGTTGATATAACCTCTCTTACGTCTTACTTTCATTTCAGCTTTTCTCCCTCTCCCCACCCCTGTCATTGCCAGTCCATGAACCACTTTTTAGGATCTGGCACACAACTGACTTTTCTTCAAGATTGTATGGCTTGTATTCCTATTATGCTAGTCTCTCAGCTCTTCAATTTGTGACTTGTGCTGTTATTATCTTACCCTTGTTGATATACTTCTCTGCAATAGACTCCTGGCTATAGGTTATAATCTCCTTGGAGGGGAGAAGGGTGAACTTTTGGTAAATTATTGAAGTTCATTACACCTTCCCAGACTGTTTGTATTTATACATCTATAGTTTATATATATAGTTTTATATATATAAATATATTTGAAACACATTTTTGTGTGCATATATATGAAAAATAACCAGAGCCTGAAGCTTCACTATTTAGATAAATGAAATATTAAGAACATTGAAAGGCTTTTGCGAAATTGACAGTTCTGTTTAACATCTTATTGATGGGGATATAATTACATTTGCAAAGTTTGGGAAGTTCTGTTCTGCTTCTGTTTTGGCTTATGTTCTGTTCATTTACACGTAGACTATTAAGGAAGAGACAGATGGTCTGCATGAGGAATTGGAGTTTATTCGAATCCTTGGAGCAGATTTGATATTTGCCTGTGGAGAAACTGAGAAGCCCGAAGTGAAGAAGAGCATTGATGAGGTGTGGAGAAACGGATAAGGAGTTGAGACGAAACATTAGTGACTCAGACTGAAGAGTGGTATTAGTTGAAGAATCTGATTGACTGTTTTTCCCCTAGATGAATAATGCCTGGGAGAACTTAAACAAAACCTGGAAAGAGAGACTGGAAAAGCTTGAGGATGCCATGCAAGCTGCTGTGCAGTATCAGGACACTCTTCAGGTGAGAATCCATGAGGTGATCACCATGGAAATACAGGTTCCATGTTGTCATATTCTGAATGCAGCATAAGAGTGGATCACCTTTACCGGACTGACCACAGCAGTTTCAAACCTAAGACAACCTGTGTCTATATTTCTTGCCAAAGTTTCCCACTTCTAATGTGAAAAGTACTGACACCTGAATTTCTACTCTTCTTGCCATGTTTTTCATCATCCTGTGTTCTTCATATTTATCCTCATGGTAGCTATACAGTGAAGCTGGCCTTCCTGTGAAAGTCATTGCTTGCTAGAGGTTCCAAACCCAGGTTATCTTGAAGCACAACCTGGCTCAGTCACTTCAGCACATCACGAGCTTGCTAGCTGACCATGAGAAATACCAACTTTTATTCACATTTAGTTTTTCCAGATTGTCATTTATTTTAGGCATTATCTCATTGGCTTTGTTCTGAAATCCCGATATTACTGGATAAATATCATTATCCCTTACCTCTGCACCCTTACCACCTAAAAACAAACAGCACACAGTACTTTGATTTTTCTCTTATATTAGCAGAGATAATGCTAGTTCTCTCCCGACTCCTTATGTTTTTATTTTCTGATTGCTTATTTGTATTTTTGCTTTAGGCTATGTTTGACTGGCTAGACAACACTGTGATTAAACTCTGCGCCATGCCCCCTGTCGGCACTGATCTCAACACTGTTAAAGATCAGTTAAATGAAATGAAGGTTTGTATCCGGGAAGGGTTGCTTCTTTGTAGTTTCTAAAGACTTGGTTTGATGTTAACCTTAAGTATGGTTTTGATAGGAGTTCAAAGTGGAAGTTTACCAACAGCAAATTGAGATGGAAAAGCTCAATCACCAGGGTGAACTGATGTTAAAGAAAGCTACTGATGAAATGGACAGAGACATTATACGAGAACCACTGACGGAACTCAAACACCTCTGGGAGAACCTGGGTGAAAAAATTGCCCACAGACAGGTAAGGCAAATGGTGGAGTACATGAATGGACTGCTATCTACTGTTTTCTAGTTTCTTGACAATCATTCTCTTTACACCTTTTTCTGAGTAGCATAAGCTAGAAGGTGCTCTCTTGGCCCTTGGCCAATTCCAACACGCCTTAGAAGAACTGATGAGTTGGCTCATTCACACTGAAGAGTTGCTGGATGCTCAGAGACCAATAAGCGGAGATCCAAAAGTCATTGAAGTTGAGCTCGCGAAGCACCATGTAAGTATTTTTATTTTTCATGTCTAAGCCTATTGATTTGAGACCAAATATTGCCACAAAAAGCCTTTTAATAGTGTGTGTACCTTAGAGAACCAGATTTGATGTTATCTATAGAGATAAATTATGTTGTTTAACCCTTTTTAGGTTCTTAAAAATGATGTTTTGGCCCATCAAGCCACAGTGGAAACAGTCAACAAAGCTGGCAATGAACTTCTGGAATCTAGTGCTGGAGATGATGCCAGCAGCTTAAGAAGCCGTTTAGAAACTATGAACCAATGCTGGGAGTCAGTGTTACAAAAAACAGAGGAGAGGGAGCAGCAGCTGCAGTCAACACTGCAACAGGTACGTGCATGGTCACAGTTAGGTGGGTGGAGCTGGGCACATACAGCAGCATTCAGAAAGCCTGTCTACGTCCACAAAAGGAAAGTCGTTTGGGGTAGAGCCCCCTGTGTCCTGAGAGGAAAGTCATTTCTGTGCTGGAACTTGGCTGGAAAAAACAACTTTTGATTTGATGGTCCTTTCTTGGGTTAGTATGTAGCCCAGTCTCTTTACTATTCAAAGTTAGAAGATCTTTGCTATAACAAACCTTTTTCACAGATTTAGTTGTTTCTTGGATCAAGTCAGGTCCTTCCACATCTGATTTCCACAGTAGCTTAGCCAATCAATTCATCGGTTATACCAGACATCTATAATATGTTACAGTGAGGTCTGAAGGATTCTGCTAGATTCTAAAAATAAATAATATATTGGCCCCATGCTAATCCAGCAAAAGAGCAGCTCTGCCTGAGATCAGCCCAAAATCCCTCCCTCAAGATAAGTTCCTCATGTGGTCATTTAGAAAGTTTACTTTTGAAACTAGAATTGACTACTGACCTTGCTGGTATGTTTTTTTCTCAAAAGGCCCAGGGTTTCCACAGTGAAATTGAAGATTTTCTCCTGGAACTGACTAGAATGGAGACCCAACTTTCTGCATCTAAGCCCACAGGAGGCCTTCCTGAAACTGCCAGAGAACAGCTTGATACACACATGGTAATAGAGATTTCCTGAAATTGAACATAAGCATCCCATATTCAGTAGCTCTTTTCTGAATT
The DNA here is from genome assembly GCF_057876585.1 of Rhinolophus sinicus. Taxonomy (NCBI): domain Eukaryota; kingdom Metazoa; phylum Chordata; class Mammalia; order Chiroptera; family Rhinolophidae; genus Rhinolophus; species Rhinolophus sinicus. Next base: position 27,550,084 of record NC_142514.1, read on the forward strand.
CACAGAGAGAGCTGTATCAGGGAGTCTACAAAGTCTTGCCTTTTTACCGACAATATAGTATAACCTTGAGGACTGCTGCCTGTGTGTGGGCTTTTAATATGTGACCACAGGCAGCAGTGGTGACAGGGAAGTCGGCTGAGAATACAATGGTAAGCTGGTCAGTTCAGTGGGCGGAAGCATATTGACTTGAAGGTGTGGTTGTATTTAAGAAAAAGACTACTTAGGTGGGATTTATAGTCAGTAGATACTGGCAATGTTTCACAAAGTGGCTAAGAACAAGGCAGCATAATTTCTGGGCAAATCCTTCAGGAAAAAGAGAAATAAATTATGGGGGGTCTATCTTTATGATCTCTGATCCTTAAAACAAATTCTATTTACTTGGTGACAAAATGAGTTTGATGTTAAGGACAAATGGTGGGTTTCATTCCCTAAGTGCTCAGCAGTTGAACTGAATCTAAAAGATAGGGTTTAAATTGAGATGAGACCTTCCTGGACTTTTCCAGACTGTGCTCATAAATCTGTGTGTGATGTCTTGCAGGGAATTGGCATTATTGATATCCTTCCTGACTTTTCTTGTAGGAACTCTATTCCCAGCTCAAAGCCAAGGAAGAGACTTACAATCAACTACTTGACAAGGGCAGGCTCATGCTTCTAAGCCGTGATGATTCTGGGTCTGGCTCAAAAACAGAACAGAGCGTAGCACTCCTGGAGCAGAAGTGGCACGTGGTCAGCAGTAAGATGGAAGAAAGAAAGGTATCACCACCAAATACAGTGTGTGATGACTGTATTCGAGTAGTGTTTGGTGGTGGCAGGTTGTTGCCATCTGGTTTCTGTGAGGACTTTTTGAAGACTGGTATATTGTACCAGAAGTTGCAGAATCGATAACCTCAGAATTGCCTTCATGCTACTCATCTCTTTTCTGCCGTTAAATTTCCTTTTTCCATCCATGTCAAGTTGCATTGATGGTACTAGGTTCTGCCAGTATTTGCTTTTATTATTCATTCCTTTTCTGCATCTACCAGTTAAGACATTCCTGCCCAGTGATGGGCCCTATGTCCATTGTTTATCAGATTTGTGTTCCTACTTAAAAACAAGGTTATGTTGGAGTTGGTGACTTGAGATTGGGAGGGTGGGGACAGAGAGCATGCAGGGAGTAAGATTAATAATTTCGCACAAGGAATTTGGATTCAAGTGTAAGTACAGTATGCAGAAAATTGTACTAAAAATCAAGAAAGAAAGAAATTATATGGTCTCTTCCCAATCTTCCTCAAAAATCAAATTCTCTTCAAAAGAAGAAAAAAGTGTTTCAGGATCCAGGCCCCAAAACTGTTTTTTATGAGTACTGAGTTTCAGAGTATCACTGCAGAGTTTCTGTGCTGGGCAAATTAAATAATGGTTCAAGTCTATTGGCCACCTTCATTCAATAAAAACTTATTAAGCATGTGTGTACCAGGCATTGTGCTTGGTATATAGTAGGAACAATAAAGGCGTGGGTCCTACCAAATTTAATGGGCAGAAGCGCATAAAACAAATATTCGCATATAACTGAACATTTGGAGAGAAGCATTAATTTTCTAGAATTCTAATGCGGGGTCTGGTGGTTTCATTACACAAAAGAATGGCTAGACGACCTGAATGTGTGGCTATGTTCTAATTCTTAGACAGACTGTTGGCTGTAATTCCTGCAGAATACAGAACTAAAACTAATTAAAGAAACTGAGGCAGATTCTGACTCATACTCAAGAAGTTTCTAGAGGGTTCCCCCAACAATGGAGAGGGTTCCCTCAAGAAATACCCGTTATCAGTGGAGTTAGTCAGGCAAAGGCTGTGTCTAGGATAGTTATTTCTGATTTTGCAAGAACATTACATTTCAGGCTCATCACTGAAATCATTTCTTAAGTACGTGGTGCTATATTAAGAATAAATGGCGTTCCATCTAGGAACTTGGCAATATATTAATTTCTAAGCATTTCTAAGATTTGATACAGATTTTATTTTTCAACTTGATTTATTTACATTGGACCTGTACATTTTTGTAATATTCATTATAGTTTTTTCTAGGTTACAAAAGTAACCTGAAAACATGAGAGGAAAGTAAAAATCATGTGTAACCTAGTTAATAGCAACTAACATTTTTAGTGTACATCCTATGAATATGTTGGCTCTATTCATTTTGAACAACCTGTCATTATTCTACTTTGCCTGCCTGCTAGATGGGCCAGGGACAGAGGCCATCGCCCAGGGGTTGGGGGTCAAGGTCTCTGAGGATGGAGCTTATAGACTGTGGATTTGGGGTGTACTCATGGACAGTTGTACATGCGCTGACTGAGCTATTGTTTTTGCCATCTGATTTAGACCAAAGTGTCTAAAAATTCACATCTAGGGTTGTCAGTATTTTGCTTAGACTATAAGGCTTTAATTACCTTTTCTGCTTATAGCATCAGTGTCAGACTCAGACATTTTTAGGTGCCACGTTTTCTGAAACACGCTTAAACAGAGTGCACTGCAATAAAAATCATTTTTATAGTAAAGTACTTTTCGTTTAGTTGCTTTTATGCCACGAAAAACACACTAAAAGAAAATGAGGTTTTGTCCAAAGCAAGTTGCAGATCCTGAAGCTGTCACCACTGTAAAGGGTCTGTTCACTTACATTTTGAATAGTTTTATTCCGGTTCTTTAATGCCCAAGGAAGTAGGGAATGGCAGAGAAGGCAACTCAGCTGCAAATTGTGATATTTCCTTTTTTATACACAGTTGTTTCGGTTTCAGACACTAACTTCAAAATGTCCCCTTCTTTGCAAACAAAACATGTTTGGGGGTTGATTAAATGGGGCTTCCTTTTTAGAGGTCATTTCATTTGGTGTACAATTCACGCCTTTGTCCTTGAAGCTATTAATCCCTGAATTTGGCGCTTTTTTCTTTTTGTGTGTGTGTGTGTGTGTGTTTTAATTAAAATTCAGTCAAAGCTGGAAGAAGCTCTCAACCTGGCAACAGAATTCCAGAATTCCCTGCAAGAATTTATCAACTGGCTCACTCTAGCAGAGCAGAATTTAAATATCGCTTCTCCTCCCAGCCTGATTCTAAACACTGTCCTTTCCCAGATAGAGGAGCACAAGGTAACTATGCCACACACTGTGATATCGCCTTCCTTTTGAAAGGACTGGTTGAAAGAGATGCGCCACTATCTTATCTTCAGTTTAAAAAGAGCAAAATTTTCCCTCAGGTTTTCGCTAATGAAGTAAATGCTCATCGAGACCAGATCATTGAGCTGGATCAAACCGGGAATCAGTTAAAGTTCCTTAGCCAAAAACAGGACGTTGTTCTGATCAAGAATTTGTTGGTTAGCGTCCAGTCTCGGTGGGAGAAGGTTGTCCAACGATCTATTGAAAGAGGGCGATCACTAGATGATGCCAGGAAGCGGGCAAAACAAGTAAGTTATAAAAGAAAGATACTCATTTACTGAACATACTTGAGCTGCATGTGTTGAGTCTCTGGATTGGTTCTCATAAGTGTTGTATAGTTTGTGTATTCTTTCGTGTTACAACTTATCTCTTATATAATTGTAGTTCCATGAAGCTTGGAAAAAACTGATTGACTGGCTAGAAGATGCAGAAAGTCACCTGGACTCAGAACTGGAGATATCTAATGACCCAGACAAAATTAAACTTCAGCTCTCTAAGCATAAGGTAAAGCAGTTGGTTGCTTTTATGTGCTGAGCTTAGTATTTACTGAAGATTGTACTGTGCTAAAAGTAAAAGAACTGGTCAAAAGAAAATTAATCAGTTAATATTTAAAAAATCAAGATGATAAAGCCAGCATTCCATTTTGTATCTAGACAGTCTAACTATAACAGTTTCTCATTTAAAAAAAACAGTTCAAACAAAGTGATTGTAGTAGTAAACCAGTTAAAACTGTAGGCCTTTAGAAATACGTGTTGCAGTATGTGGCATAAACAAAAACTTACAAATTTCTTAAGGATAAGCTCGTTTTAGTTCAAGAAGTGGTGATATTTATACTATATACCAACCTGGAAATACAAAAACATTTTTCTTTGTTCGAAACCAAGATGTTATCGGACTTATGGCATGGTTTTTTTCCTTTTATTTTTGGAAACAGGAATTTCAGAAAACTCTTGGTGGCAAACAGCCTGTGTATGATACCACAATTAGAACTGGCAGAGCCCTGAAAGAAAAGACTTTGCTTTCTGATGACACTCAGAAACTTGACAACTTACTGGGAGAAGTCAGAGACAAATGGGACACTGTTTGTGGCAAGTCTGTGGAGAGGTGAGCATGAGTGTCCCCTGCATGGGTCTGTATATTGTGCCAAAACTAAGAGACTGTTACCGGATTCCATAAAATGGTAATAGAGCTAATGCATCATTAACAGGTTTTGTAGCATCTCAGTGTCTCTGGTTAGTTCAATGAGAGTTATGAAATCATTTGAATAAAATACATTAAAAGTCTCTTATTGTAAACTTGAACCTTATTGTATTAGAAAGAGAGAGGCCTGTAAAATCAAGCCAACAGTAATAGAAGATTGGTAATTCTAAATATTTCTAAATCTCCGATTTCTAATACCAGTAGCTGTCTCACTGAGGGCTCTCACTATGTATTAGACACTGTGCAAAGCTTTACATGTATTACCTCATTTAACCATCATAGTTCCTGTACTGAACAACTCCTACTGAGTGTGTGCCTAAAGTGCTCACTAATCATCTACCCTCATAACAACCACCTAGGTGGGTGCTGTTATTCCCATCTTACAAACAAGGAAATGATCGTAAAGAGGTTCCTTAATTCCCCCAAGGTCACTCAGCCACTAAGCAGCAGAGCTGGGATTTGAAACTGTTCAGTTTCATTCTAAAAGTGATACTTGTATCCATTTGTACCCACTGTGCTATATAATATCTGTATCTTATTTATACTCCCAGTTTTCAGATGAGGCAACTGAGGTTCAAAGATGTGAAGAGACAGCCCAGTGTCACACAACTGGAATAGATAGAGCTAGGAGTTGAACTCCTAACTCCACATCATTACCAAAACCACTACCATCTCTATGGAGTGGTATAAAGTAATGAACACAGGCCTTAGTCAATAGGGTGTGTCCCTGTGTACAGCCATTGGACTCGAAGATGCCTGAAGGGCATCTATACCTGTCTCTTGCACTATGCTTAGTCCTTTCTAGAGAATGGTTTGATTAAAAATGTCTAGGCATCTCTCTTAGTCACTTTTTACTGTATTTCTAACCATTCCAACATGGAGGTTTCTCTCTGAGTTCAGGCAGTATTCCCTTTCGGCGTCAGAATTGTGGGCCATTCATAAAAGAATCCCTAAAAACGGCGAGGTTTGTGTGTGCTTTTCTCAGGCAGCACAAGTTGGAGGAGGCCCTGCTGTTTTCAGGCCAGTTCATGGATGCTTTGCAGGCCTTGGTCGACTGGTTGTACAAGGTGGAGCCGCAATTGGCCGAGGACCAGCCTGTGCACGGGGACTTGGACCTTGTCATGAATCTCATGGATGCCCACAAGGTGAGGGGTGAGATCTGGGCTGCGTGGAGGCAAAGCCGTTGGGGCCTCTACCTATGTGTGCCGTCTGCTCATGCGCACCTTCCAGGGGAGAAAAGAAATCTGAAAGAGCCTGGATCTCTGCTTGTCACAGGGGCGGCTCCCTGCTCTGTGTGTTGAAACAAACTGCTGCCAGGATTCTGCATTAGTCACAGAGAATTTACCAAAATTGGTTAGATTCAGATTTGGCAATGTGTAAACTTCTCTTGGAGAGGTTTCCCCCACCCCCTTCCTATTAGTATCTTTCATTTGAGTTACAAATGAATTTAAATTCGGGACCCCTCAAAATACCCATTTCCACTGACATCTGAAATGAAAATGAGTGCTTTTTTTTTTTTTAAACTACTTCTGAACCTAACAAGCCCAGCACCATGCACACCAGTATTTAATGTAATCTAGTCCTGTCATGTTGAGCTGTATAATGTCCTCCTACTTCAGCACAAAGCATTCAATTTACTTGGAAATTACATCAAATTCTTACTATGTGCATGGCAGATGTGTTCCTATTTAATTCCCACAATTGTGGAAATGTTAGTATAACATTATTCCCATTTTACTCATTAGGAAACTGAGACTCTAGCTAAGTAACTTATCCAAAGTCACACAGCTCGTATTTAGAGCCACTTTTTCATGTTTTTTTCTTACACATCATCCGGACTCTCTCTCTGCATAAAAGACACAGGACTGGAACCTACCAAGAAAACTGAACTAAGGGATTACTTTCTCTGTGGTTTTCCTTCTTGGGTTCAGTCATTTTGCAGACACACAAATTTTCCTGTTTTCTTTTCTAGGTCTTCCAAAAGGAACTGGGAAAGAGAACGGGAACCGTTCAGGTTCTGAAGCGGTCAGGCCGAGAGTTAATTGAGAATAGTCGCGATGACACCACGTGGGTAAAAGGGCAGCTGCAGGAACTGAGCACTCGCTGGGACACTGTGTGTAAACTCTCCGTCTCCAAACAAAGCCGCCTTGAGCAGGCCTTAAAACAGGTCAGTGACCTTCACAGGGCACCCGGGGGTGGGACTGAGCAGATGCATTCCAGTTTCTTTATCAGAATCAACACCAGCCAATCTCAAAGTGAACATAAACTCGAATTTTGATATTCTGAATGTTCTACAGAATTTTAACACTCATTCGTATGAGAGAAATAATTCAGTTGGTTTTCAAAGATCTACAAATGAAAGATGACCTTTGTGGGGCTTTGATAGGGTCATCAAATAACTATGACGGACTAACGAATTCAGACACAGATCCTTTGCTGGGCATTCCCCAGAGTCCAAGACCTTGGCTGCAGAGAGAGGTTCAGTCTTGTGTGCTTGGTTACTTCAGGCAGAAGAGTTTCGGGACACAGTCCACATGCTGTTGGAGTGGCTTTCTGAAGCAGAGCAAACACTTCGCTTTCGGGGAGCACTTCCTGACGACACAGAGGCCCTGCAGTCCCTCATTGACACCCATAAGGTAATCCAGCCCCAGGGCCCATGACCCACACCACCCACCATGGTGAGGGCTGCCCCCCAACTGAGGAAAGCAGCTTTTGCTTGTAAACTTCCAACTCATGTGCAAAGGAGCAAAACCAGAATGGGCCTAGCTTGTTGGTTTAGCAGGAATGAGAAGGAAATGCCTGGTGGTTTTTGTGACACCGTACGTATCATTATTCATTTGTTTTTACAAAAGTAATACTACTTGGTGGTTGTAAACAAGTCAAAGGTCATGGTATTATATAAAGAAAAATGTAGACTGTTCCACCTCCCTTTTTCCTCCCCTGCACACGGCCTTGTTCACCTTCCTCTGTGTTACCAGCTTCAGGCCTCCCGGCTCCCCCAGAGCCTCTCACAGGCTGCAAAATATAATGGAGGGTCTGCGGCCTCAGTGTCACTGTCCTAATGAGGTGCGAAAGGTTCCCTTTTTAATTTTTGTGTTACCCACAGGGAGATTTTAATCTTGGTTTTGTCATTGTATTGTATTGTATTGTAGGCATTTTTTAAAATACTGTAGTGTTTTATAGCTGTTATTTGTCCAAAACAATACTGTTTATACATACGGAGATAAATGAAAACAGAATTTGAAAAAGAGAGAAACTAATTCAGAATAGGAAAAGGGACATACCTCTGTGTCCCTAGTCCCTGTCATCTGTAGCAGAGAAAGTCATTCTTGTATAAATCCCTCACCTTCTCGAGTGCTTTAGAAATGGAAAGAAAATGCCAGAGACACCTCAATACAGGCAGTTAGAGCTCTGTTTCAGCAAACACATGCAGGAAAAAAGACACTTTCCCCTCATAGTGTAAACTAACTGCTGCTAGAGTAGATTTCTTTTAAATTTTTGTTCTCCGATCTTTTTTGTTTAGGAATTCATGAAGAAAGTGGAAGAAAAGCGAGTGGATGTGAATGCGGCAGTGGCGATGGGGGAGGTCATCCTGGCTGTGTGCCACCCTGATTGCATCACTACCATCAAACACTGGATCACCATCATCCGGGCTCGCTTTGAGGAGGTAAGTCCCTGGTTCTGGAGGAGGACTACACGTGCCCGGTTTATAGCAATGAAATAATAGAGTACCACAGAGCTTTCTGTTTTCCCCAGATAAGGAATCTTTTACTCACTGGGAATAACTTAACAAGAATGAAGTTAGCATTTTAATGATGACTGTTTTTCTCGGTAATGTGCAGAAATCTGGAAGGTTAGTGCTGGTGTAGTGGTGCGTTAGTTGATGCTTCCAGTGGGCAGGAATATTCTTCCTTCCTCCGAGTCCTGTGTTAATAGGACATACAAGATTTGCTTTCAGAAGAGCTGGTTTCTTCATCTCTTAACCCAGCTCTGTCACCTGAGTCAGAGTGAAGCCTCTTGACTGCTTGGGTGGTCTTTTCCCTAAAAAGTCCCTGCTAGGGTCAGATGAGGGACTTTAAAAACAGAGATGTGCTTGACTGAAAGAGGCGATGGTTTCTCTCCCCCAGGTCCTCACGTGGGCGAAGCAGCACCAGCAGCGTCTTGAAACGGCCCTGTCGGAACTGGTGGCTAACGCCGAGCTCTTGGAAGAACTTCTGGCGTGGATCCAGTGGGCTGAGACCACGCTCATCCAGCGGGATCAGGAGCCCATCCCTCAGAACATCGACCGAGTGAAAGCCCTCATCGCTGAGCATCAGGTACGTCGCCGCATCGTGTGTCACTGCTATTCCCTGCGCTGCTCATGGAGCCCATTTCCTTTCCCTTGTGTGTCCTTTTTACGTTGCTGCCTAACATATTCCTACAGACTTAGCAGCTTAAAACAACACACTTACTATTTCACAGTTTCTGTGGGGTAGGAGTCTGGGCATGAGTTTAACTGGATCCTCTTCTTAGGGTCTTATTGGGCTGAAATTATGGTGTCAGCCAGCGCTGCAGTTCTCATCCAGGCTCATTCAAGTTGCTAACAGAATTCATTTCCTGTGGTTATAGGACTGAAGTCTCCGTTTTCTTGCTGGCTGTTCACCAGGAGTTATTGCCAGCTCCTGGAGGCTGCTGTCAGGTCAGCTTAGATCATCAAAGCCAGCAGGAGAAACTCTCCGGTCTGCTCTTACGTAATAAAATATAATCAAGGCAGTGATTGTCCCATTCTTTCCACAGGTGTCACCCACCCTCAAGGGGAGGGGATTACACAGGACATGTACACACACCAGGAGTGGGAGCCCTGGGGCCATCTTAGGAATCTGCCTACCATCCTGTTTCCATTGACTTGCCCCTGAGCCAGGGTCCCATTGGTCTGACCCCTCTACACCTGGGTTCAGAAAGCTGTCTTGCATGAACCCAGAGATGGGCCAAGACAACCCATCAAGTTTAGGGTGTAAGTTTAAACTGAAAGAAGGAAAGCTCAGTTCAGCTATCTTCATAATACATCTTTAGGAGGCAAATCGGCTTTTTAACCACGAGAATTTACACTGAATGCAAGCATGTGTCTTGCTTAGCTATACTGTGAGCATATGGTCATTTTAGTGTGTATAAATAGTTCTCACCAGTGAGACCTCCCTCTACTTCCTGTCAAGTTTGTCTACATTGACACCACTCCTAACTGAGAGGTGATCTTCTGCCTGTTCAAGGCCAAGCCCTCTTAATTCTGTTATTCTGTCTCTTCCCTGTGTCATCAAGCGCTCCCAACCTGTTTGCTTTCCTCCAAAACTTGTAGACATGTCATCTCAATCCTGTCCCCCTCAAGTTACCCTTATGGCTCCCTCCCTCCTTTTACTCCCTGTCTTCTCCTGGCTTGTCGCTCACTCCGCAGCCCCTGGGATCTGGCTCCTATCCCCATCAGGACACTGACATTCTGCCAGGCACACCCCGCTGGCTAACCCAATAGACGCTTTTCGTGTTTGTCTTATATGACATGTGGCATAGTCGCCTCTTCCTTCCATCTCAGAACTCGTCTTTTATGTGTCCTTTCATCTTGTTTTCCTCCCATCTCCTTGACTTCTTTCTCAGTCTTCTTAGCTGGTTCCTGTTCCCTTATCCACTTGTTAATGTTGTTCCCTGAAGTTCCACTCTTGACCCTCTTCTGAGGGTCACACTGCTGAGGTTTTATCTAGTCCACCAGCCTCAGCCATCACCTGTATACAAAGACTTGCACATCTTTTCCTCATCTCCAGCACTATCGTCTCTTAAGTCCAGACATGCAGTGAAGCAGAGGCAGCTCTGAAAACCCATTTCATCCTTGCCTGACCCCATCCCTCCCTTCCAAACGTGCCTTCTCTCTCCCATCTACCCAGTCACCCAACGTAGAATCCTGTGATGTGTCTGAGACGCCTCTCTTTCCTATAACCCCCACATCTAGCCAGTCACCCAGGCCTATCTGTCCTACTTTCACAATACTTTTGGCTCCGTCTTTCCAGCCCTGGCTTGGGCCCTCACCATGTTTTGCAACCATTACTATAATGGTTTCCTAACTTGTCCCCCACCAGGCTCTATCTTCTGCCTTCTACACTGAAGCCAGAACACTAGCACTAAAACAGATCTGATAAGTCTCTTCTCTGGATCAAAATCCTTCAGTTGCCCTCATTGCTGTCAGAACAAAATCTCAGCCCCTTAACCTGACACAAGACCTTTCTGGGTCTTTCTCCTGCCTGCCACTCCAGCTCTCCTTCTTGCCACTCCTGATTGCATCCTTAGCTCAGCTGCGGATCAGAAGAGCCCTGACTCATTTCACTGTCCGGCTTCACTGTGCCCTCTCTGCTGGCACTGCCTTGGTCTTTGGTTAATTCTTCATCCCTCAGTACTCAGCTCAGGCACCAGCCTTCAGGTGGCCTCGGACTGCAGGGTGCCCATCCTGGGTCTTCCTTTGGCACCCTGGGTGGTATTCTTTGCCCTGACTGCCTGGTTTTCCTCACTCAGCTGTGAGCTCCTTGAAGTCAGAAGCCACGTCTTAGGCCTCCAGACTCCAGCACCTGATGAAACACCTTGCTCACTCGTGTTTCTTGAAATGAGTGAGACAGTGTACAAAAGCATCTATCAGTTGGTCTGTCGTGGGCTTGGCCTTTGTTAGTAGGAGGTGCCTGATTCCATCTTTGTCCAAGAAAACTCAACTCTTTTTTTCTATTGTTTGTGTTCAACAGACATTTATGGAGGAGATGACTCGCAAACAGCCTGACGTGGACCGTGTCACCAAGACATACAAAAGGAAAACTATGGAGCCTACCCATGGGCCATTCATCGAGAAATCCCGCAGTGGCAACAGTATGTTACCAGCCTGCTCCCTTACGATGCTTCATCCCTGCTAGCTGAAGATATGCACTTTCCAAAAAACACTGTTTTTTGAAACTCACTTTTCTTACACTGACGTACAGTAACTGTACTCCATTTTCTTGAATTGATATGAAATTTCGAAGTAGTTAAATTCTTTTGCAGTGACCTGTCCATTGTTTTGGTCATCAGTGCTAGCTGTTTACGTTTGGTTTGCAGTAATTTAATCGTAAACTAACTGAGCTTCTATAGAACCAATGCTTTTTTAGTTGATTTGACATTTCCTCAGTTCACTAAGGTAGGACAAAATTGGTTGAAAATATGAGATAAGTACCTATTGGTTGGGGAGGAGAATTAATAGTTTTGAAGTTAATATGCTTCTGTATCTGAATGTTCCCAGGTCCTATGTTTCTTGTAGTTCCTGATTGGGTATCATTATAAGGATCTCCTAAGTTCAGACGTGTGGCAATTTCTCTGTGAACTGACAAAACCAGCTTTTCTAATCTCGTGGCTGTTTTCCTTTTAGGGAAGTCCTTGAGTCAACCCACACCTCCTCCCATGCCAATCCTTTCACAATCTGAAGCGAAAAACCCACGGATTAACCAGCTCTCTGCCCGCTGGCAGCAGGTGTGGCTGTTAGCGCTGGAGCGTCAGCGGAAGCTGAACGATGCCTTGGATAGACTGGAGGAGGTAAAGCCCTGCTGAGCTGTGACTTTTTATCAAAGACAGCCCTTCTGAGGCCCTCTAAATATGACCTGTGTCTCTTGACCTACCTGCTCAGAAGTAGAAATAGACCAGTGTAAGCCAGTACTCACTCTGTCCCTCAAGCCCCCTAGGAGAAAAGACACATATGTGAGTAAACCACTCACAGCAGAGTAGGCCGTAGCACCTGGTAGTGGAAAGCAAGCAGCCAGCCCATCCTGTGACTGGCCCTCCTCAGCACCTGGCTGTAGTCGAGAATCAGGATCGTAACTTTGCAGTTATCTCCCAGTCTAGAGCTTATCACAAAAATGACCATTATTGAGCCCTTTAGGTAAAGATATAAGCAACACAGTTATGAAACAAGAGTAATTTTTTATCATCTTGCTATTCTGTTAGTCGTCACTAGATTATGAAAAGAAAATATATTTTGAAGTTATCAAAATCAGTCTTAATAAAACAGTACCCCATTTCCTAGTTTCTAAAACAAACCTGTAATATCTTTTTATTTCCTTATTTGTGCGTATCAAAGCAGCTATGTCCAGAAGTGAGTGTTCTGGGTTTTTTGTTGTTATTTCTGTAGGTCAGTTGAGCTTTAAGTATATTTGGTTTTTGGCTTTTTCTTTTTGCCCTGTTCCTTCCAACTTTGGAGTTTGAAGACCAGGGGAAACCACTGCACTGTTCAAGCCCTTCTGAGTCAATATCCTAACATAGTCCAAGCAGCTAAACATCGCCTGCCCGTGTCATGGGCCTGCTGCTGTCCATCAAAGGCACATGCTTCGGGTGGAAGTCAGACGGGCAGTTGGCCCCTCTGGCGTCATTCCAAAGGAACATGCTTGCGTGCAGGGTGGGTTCTTAATGCTCCAAGCCAGAACTCAAGTTATCTCATCTCAGAAAATGGTGGGAAACATGGAGCCTGCGAACATGGGCCTCTGTGATCCCAGTTCCTTTCAAAAATCACATAAGTGAGGAGTGCTAATAAGCACTTCTTTTCTGGGATAGAATCCATTCCCTTACACTGAAGAGGGAGATCCTTGGAGAAAGTGCGACGGGAAAGCAAGGCTGACCCCTCCCATTCTTGTTCTCCGTGCTCCATATTTCCCATGGTGGTGGCTCAGTTACTGTTTATCCTGCTGCTCCATGATACCACAGCTTGTGTAAATAGTCATGGCTTTAAGTGAAGGAGCCAGATTGTTCCTTCACAAAAAGAGGCAACACACAGATATGGTTGGTGCCCCTGTGGGAGGCCGGCATGGCTTTACGAGTGTAAGTTTGGGTATGTTCTGGGCAGGTTTCAGGGCCAGAATGACAGGTCTTGTTAATACCTCTGATTTCTGTCTAGTTGAAGGAGTTTGCCAACTTTGACTTTGATGTCTGGAGGAAAAAGTATATGCGTTGGATGAATCATAAAAAGTCTCGGGTGATGGATTTCTTCCGGCGAATTGACAAGGACCAGGATGGGAAGATAACACGTCAGGAGTTTATTGATGGCATTCTAGCATCCAGTGAGTCCAGTTAGAGTTCCAAACACAGTCACACCTGGGTTCCTTACTTCATAGCAGCAGACGAGAATCTGGCTAAACAGTCCTTCTGAAGTTAAAGCTATAGTCTTAGAGGAGAAATGGTACTACGTACCAAAAGTGGTCTATCATTTTCTTGGAAAGAAGAACCTCATCTTTCTGAGAATAAAGGAAGCAGGTCTTGTTTGACACATTGTGGCAAGTAAAACATATTTGAGGTACAAATAAGGGGCTAAATTTTATGAACAATGAGGTTCTAAGTAAAATGTTTGAAAAAGTAAGTTTTCATTACATCAGTTTCTGACATCTATGTAACAGCTTACAAAGTGTATGATCTCATTTATTTTCGCCACAAATAATTGAGGGATAAAGTAGTTACAGCACAAAGCATATCCCACAGCTGTACTACTTTACATGGAAATATTAAAAGGAAGGTCTGTCTGGAGGTAATATTTGCGCTGAGACCTAGATAATGAGAAGGGTCCAGCCACCTCAAGATTTAAGGGGAGGGAGAGGGAACGGCAGACACAAAGTGCTGAGATGAGAATGAATGTGCCATGTTCCAGGCATGGAAATGTTAACGTGGCTGGAGCGTCATAACCTAGGAGAACAGTAGGAGAGGATGTGGGAGGATAGGCAGCAGCCAGTTAATGCAGAGCCTCATCAGCCATGATGAAGAGATCAGATTTTATTCTAGACGGAGTGGGACAGTGAGCAGCCCCCAGAGCTTTCACCTGAGAGACAGTGTAATCTGATTTATACTTAAGTCACTGTGGCTACTATAAGTATTCCCCTGTTTTGGAAAGCAATTTTTCAAGAACCTAAGGCAATTATCTAAACAAAAAACTTCATCCTGTTAATTCCAGATTGTCACTATTCAGAAATAATCAAAATAGCTAATAATAGTGGAGTTGATAAATTAAATTCTTAAGTTGGGTGGTGGTAATATTATGTGTATGCCTTTTGGTGTATCTGAAATATTACCTTTTTTAATTGCATGGTGGTGGGGTAGTCTATTAGCAAAAATTTTACAGTGAGTAGTCTTCTGACTTAAGTTGAGCATGTTTTCCTTTTCAGAAAAAAAGTCAAGATATAAATGTTTTTTCTTTCAAATAGTATTTATATAACCTCTAGCCAACTAAGTAAGCCCGCACAGTTAATGTTCCCCATGTGACTGACTTTCTGCAGAGTTCCCTACAACCAAGTTAGAGATGATGGCTGTCGCTGACATCTTTGACCGAGATGGGGATGGCTACATTGATTACTATGAATTCGTGGCTGCTCTCCACCCCAACAAGGATGCTTATCGACCAACAACCGATGCAGATAAAATTGAAGATGAGGTATGAGAAATAATTGTATCTTGAGTACATTTCTGACCGTAGGTTTCTGCTGTCCTGAATTTGGTTGGGTGCTGTTGCCCATATTAACCCTGAGACTCATCTGTTGGGAGGTGATTGTTTGGAGTTCTGTTTGGGAATTCCCTTCTGGATGACGTTGCCCCAGAGGATCTCTGGCTGTTGTGCTCTAGCTCAGTCTAAATGGCTTCTCAGTCAACTGAGTCACATCTGTGTGGCTCTGAAGTTTCCAGAGAACCTTAACTTGGTTCATAGATACCGTGTTTTTTTCACAGACTCGTCTCCCAGTCCTGAGCATCCTGACTCAGGGCCCAAGGGAGTGGTCTTCAAGGGGTGAAATGTAAAATAATGTTTAAGATGGTGTGTACCACCAAGCTTTCTGCCTAGTTGAGAACTATACCAGAGTGAAAGTAGCAGATTCAGTAGTAGCACATAGAGAGCCCAAGATCTGTTGATCTGGGAAGGGAGAGGCAGTGGGGCAGGTCCTGGGAATGGCCTGGAACTCCCCAGGACTGACTGACTTCTGGGGAATCTTGGGCTCCTAGGTTGAAATTCAGATCAGTTCATACTTTGCTGTATTACTTGATGTATGCATATTGGCACATTTCTCCGAAGGAATTTTGAAGCAGGAGAGTTACGTGGCAAGTCCTCATACTTTTTCTCTTTGGTTGTCTTCAAGTGTCCCAGTTAGTAAGAGCAGTGTGTCTTAATTCAGAATAGAAGATTAATGCATGTGTCAGAAACCTAAAGTGCCTTAAAAATAAGTAATGAGTAGCCTCTCTGTTTACATGTAAAAGTCTTTGTTTCTTTGAAGAGGAAGCCTTGCTTTACCCTTCACACTTTTCTTTTTTGTTGTTTGTCACCAATAGGTCACAAGACAAGTGGCTCAGTGCAAATGTGCGAAAAGGTTTCAGGTGGAGCAGATTGGAGAGAATAAATACCGGGTAAGGAAGAGAAAAGCAGTCCTTTGTGGTGGTGGTGGTTCCTCCTGCGTGGCCTTTACAGGTGAAGGCAGCCCGACACATAGCCAACTCGACGATCCCACTGCCGGTACTTGGAGGACCAGAGCCAGTGCGACCTGAGATACGGTCACTCTCTAGCCTTTGTCTCTATAGATTCCCAATGCCAGGCCCTGTTGGGCTAAGCCTACTGCCCTGCATAGTCCATCCACAGACAGGGTTGTTTCCAGCTGATAGCAGCTTGTACATGAGCTCAGTATGGAGGAGACATTTCAAAGCCCTCTTTTTGTTGCTGACCAGTCTCTAGGGAAACGAAGACACCTCTGCTATAAGACAATGACTGACCATTCACCCCAAAGAGCTGGTCATTGTAAGCCTGAGTGGCTCCTGGGCTCAGAGAGGGCTGCAGGACTGTGTCAGGGCCCCAGGGGGCACTCTGCCTCCTCTGAGCTGGGCTATAAACGGCCTGGATGCCCTGGGTGATGCCGGGCTCAGTGATCTTCCCTGGAAAGCCATGCTGAGTGTCACCATAACTGACAGTGAACTGTGCTGTGTTTAGCTGCTATTAGGAGCAGGGTCAGGGCATAGAAGGGGTGCAAAACAGGGCTCCTAAAATAAATTCAGCAGCTTGTCAGGAATTCTCTAAAGTCCTAAGGAGAGTCTAGGATTGGCAAAGGATTTAGAAGGCCATGTCAGATTAGTTACAAGCACCAAGTTAGAAACAGGAAAAAATCTAGGTTCCATTAGTACCTCAAAAATGTCTTCAGAGTACACCAAAAGCGCACTGTGCTACTCTTAGCTGGGGCCTGTTGGGTGACTTTGTGTTGGACCACCCCAGGGCACTTAGTTAATAAAGCTCCACGCAGTCTTATTGGGTTGTTGGGTTTTGTTTTCCTGGGTTTTTTTAATGACCTATGAGAGAAATGAGTTAAAATAAGAACAACGTGGAGTGGAAAGTTTAGGTCTTAATTTGTATAACCATGTCCCTGTGGCAGGAGCTGACAGGAGCTCGGTGAGAATATGGTTAGCATGTGTCATTAATGCTTGAAGACTGGTAACATGATTTTCATTCCTTAGTGTTAATTTGACAAAATGTTCTCTTTTTTTCTTCCATTTTCTCCGTCCTTTACTCTTATTATCTGTAGTTCTTCCTCGGCAATCAGGTACAGTGTGCCTTGCAACATTCTCCTCGATGGAAATGATCTGTGTAGCTAATGCCTGTTCTTTGCTATGGGAGAGGACATATTCTGAAGCATGCCTGGGTCACATCTGGTTGTCTTACCAAGTAGAGGAATTGCTAACAGGGCTAGTATTGTAGCGCTGTCTTGGCAGCAAAGGATATGTAAGTCTATATTTTTTTAAAAGGAGATGAAATTTTCCATTCTAAATTAGATTGACTTAAGACGATATTATGCTGGACTGAGTTATAAGTAGTATGGTTCAGGGGAAATTGAAGTTGTGCTATCAACCCGTCCTTTTAAAAAGAACCTGGTCTTATACTTCTGTGTTGGAAGTCAGAGTGCCGGATAGCACATCTGTACTGTAGTCTTCTGACCGTTAGTTAACACGAATGTTATAATGTACACTAAGTCAGAAAGTCTTGGGGTATTTAAATACTCAGTCTGTTTAAATACCTTATTAATATTTATAGTTACTTGCACTTATAGTATTTTATAATTATAAGGTACCCAGGAAGTGTAGTGTGGAAATTATAATTGGCCATAGCCTGAAGTTTGCTGATTATGCCAGCCAGCCAAAATCTGATGGGATCAAATTAAACTTGCAAAAAAGATAGCGTGATTTTGACTCTACTTGGTAACTCTAACCATTTAGATCTTTTTGAGGGCTCTGGGGTCCTGTGTCTTCAAATGGAAGGAAGTTGCATGGGTAAAATCTGTGTTGTGATGTGTAATCAGAAACATGGAGTTGATTTGAGGCCCTCAATCAATGTTAAATTCCAGGCACTGTAATAATCACTAACTACAGTAATCTTCTGGGCCAGTGGGAAGAACAGAGGATAGAAAGAAACTAAAGACAAGAACAGTGAAACTTGCTTTAAATACGTCATTGTACAGGAAACACCAAGTACCGTGTTTCCCCGAAAATAAGACCGGGTCTTACATTAATTTTTGCTCCAAAAGACGCCTTAGGGTGTATTTTCAGGGGATGTCTTATTTTTTCACGTACAACAATCTACATTTATTCAAATATAGTCATGTCATCTTTTTCTGGAACATCGTCATTACGTACTAAGATCGTCTGGCTGACGATCTTAACTGGGGCTTATTTCGGTGTAGGACTTATTTTCAAGGAAACACGGTATGAAGTTCATTTCATACATGAGGCCCAAAGGATCGCATGCCAACAGTCACACAGCTAATGTCATAGCCATTGCAAGAACCTATGTCACTGAAAGAGAAATTCCGTTTAAGAGAAGGAAACAGAAGTTACTCTTGCCCCTAAGACTTTGTTCTGAGGTCTTTGCCACACTGGCAACCCAGCTCTGCCAGGTTTGCGCAGGTCCCCATTTTCAGAGCTGCTGTAACCCCTTCCACCACTTGCCTACACTTCCCCAGCACTATGGCCACAGACTTGGGTCAAACCTCCTTTTCCCCGTAGCTCAGCCAAAACGAGTTAGAATCTCTCAGAGGAGGCTTTAGTAAGAAATTAAGGGGGAAAAGAATGAAATAAATGGAGTAATTCTAAAGAGTGAAAGTAAATTACAGGGCACAGTAATGTAAGACTAAAGTTCATCTTGGGGTTCCTTCCTGACTCACTCTAGAGGACACATAGGCCCTTAGTTCTTTCCTCTCCTCATCTGTCTGGACAGAACCCCGAATTGTGACAGGCCATTACTGCTCTTGCTGGAATCCTCAGTTCCTCCCAAAGGACCTCCCCATTTTCACTCGTTGGGCCAGTGTCTGAGGGAGGCTCCTGTAGAGGCCAAACGGGCAGCTTCCTTCCCAGGACAGGACGCTTACTCCCTCACATCTGTGGGTCCCCACTTCAGTGCTCTTCTCACTACACGATGCTGTTGCTCTGGTCACTTTTCAACTGTATGGGATGAAAGATGTAAGACTATTTTTATTTTCAAAGTAAAGATCTGGTGGGGGTGATGTTTTCCAGTCACCTTGCCTATATAAATAGTGCTCTTGAGTCAGTGCAAAATAATACAGAGAATTACCATAAATACTTTAATTTGGGGGAAGGTTAGTTATATGTTCTTCTCAAAACATCCTTTCTGGCATTTACAGTTTTGTACATTGTTTCAAAGTTATGGTTCTGCTTTATAACTTTGAAAATCCTAATTAAGTGATTAAATAGTCCCTTCTTTCTCTCCCTTCCCGCCCCCCCCCCCAACATTTTCATTGAATTAAATAATTTTAGGAATGCTACTTCTCCAACAGTTTGATTATTCTTTTGGGATCTCAGCATGATTCTCTTTTGTTGCCTAAAGTTTATTTTGGGGAAAGGGTAATTTATGCAGTGGGAAGCTTCAGATGTTAACGGAGCTAAGAAGTAGGAATGTTAGGCCAAAAAAAGGAAATATCAGAGAGTCATGCTTGTCTTAACATCCCCAAATGATTGTTGAATACTGTCTATAATCAGCATGGTAAATTAAAAATTCGATTTTTTCAACTAAATTTTAGTATAAATACTATTGAATCATTTGTTCAAAGAAGCTTTTCTGCTGGTGACATCACAATTAGAGAATACTTTAGGTTTATTTCTGAAAACCTGATGTGGAATATCGAATTTCCTTCTAAGCTTGTAATAATAATGATGCTTTGCAAGGGTTTCCTTAAAGCTTGAAATACTGTTTGCTGTTCTCCATTTAACTTTTGAGCACACTGTATTCAGAAGTTGACACCCACCTTATATCTACCTTTTCTTTTATGAAAACAAACTAGCATAATGAAGAATTTCATCACCGGGTTTTAATTTGGGCAGAATTTTTTTAAAAATCAACGTGAGCTAATGTTGTGTCTACCCTCCGCCCTCCCCCTTTGCTTCGGAGGCAGGACCATCACAAGTTAACTTTATCCCAATAGAAAGCATATATCAAGCCACTGGCCTTTAGCTTGATATTTCAGCTTTTCCGTATTTTAAATTCTTTTTCACCATTGTCACTGCAATACATTTTAATGTTAAAAAAAAAAAGTTAAAAAATTATTTTAGTGAAAAATGGAAACTAGTTGGAGTTCAAATTCTGTCCAAACTACCGGGTTGTGGTTGCATCTGAATCCAGTCTGCCCTGGGAAGGCGGTGCAGCCTGTTCCAGGCACAGCCTCATCAGTCTCTGCTTGGCCCTGCAGTTCGGAGATTCCCAGCAGCTGCGGCTGGTCCGCATCCTGCGCAGCACGGTGATGGTCCGCGTCGGGGGAGGATGGATGGCCCTGGATGAGTTTCTAGTGAAAAATGACCCCTGCCGAGGTAAGGAGCCGTCCTGAGCACGAAGGACACGGTGGGTCCGCCCAGCTCACGTGCTCACACGAAGTTGTGCTGGTGGGGTCTGTCTGTTTCTCCTGTTGTGGAGCTGCCCAGATGTCGTCTCACTAGCACGGATTAGAGACCGAGGGTGACAGAGTGGACCAGGAGAGAGAAGAGCAGGCGAGGGTGGTGCTGTCGGGAGAGACTGTAACGGGAATGGGGAATTTATTGCTGTCATTGAGTATTTCTGTTTGAGGTGTTAAACACTAGCCTAAAAAGGAGCCTGATGAAGCCTTGTAGGTTTCCTGTTAGGGTTCCCTTTGCCTGCAGCTTGGGGACGGTATCGGCCCCTCCCAGGTAGGGAAGGACGGGAGCTCCCTTGTCCGGGAGGCGGAATAAAGAACACCTAACTGCGAGCCTAGACACTTCAAGACAGATGATTACTTAAGCAAGACCATGTGGTGTCTGTCTGCTAAACATGAAAAGGCTGGCATGCCGGCCCAGAGGCAAAAGAAAGCCGTATGTTTCATATGAATGATGGCACCTGCAACCAGGGGAGACATGATCAACTTCTGGTTGCTACATTTTCTTCAGCTGGGGCCTTTCCTTTTTCCTGTTAACCGAGCTGCATGTGGATATATAGGAGGCTCCCCCACTGTCTGCCAGTTTGTCTTTCTTGATCAGTTTCTGCATTTCCTGCTGTGTCTGTTTCTTTGTGTTTATATATTTTTTATTCTAGTTCACCATCCTGGGAGTAAAATAAAGCGCTCTGATTCCAGCTCTTCGATTTCCAGTCAGTCTCCCATAGGTTGGCTTTTAAGCTTTGTCCCTCTTACCACACCCCAGCCTGTTGAGAATGGCTTCGCTTCTTAAACTGTAGCACCTCTTTGCTCTGTGGTATCTGCTGCCTTTATGAATGCTTTGAAATAGCCAAACCATAGCTTTTCTAACTATTACAAGTTGACGGAGCATATAATACTCCTGTTGAGACAGAACCCATAGAATTTGTTCTGAGTTTTTATTTAACGAACACTCACATAGCTTTATATGCCGCACACTATTAAAAGAACTACAAATAATTCATTTACGCCTCTATGAGGTGTAGATACTGTGTTTATCTCCATTTTATAGAATAGAAAGTGGAAGCGTAGAAAAGTTAAATAATCTACCCAACGACAGACAACTAATAAATGGTAGAGACAGGATTCAATTCCATGGTAGTCTGGCTCTAGAGTGTGTGTTCCTGACCGACATGCTGTGTGTCGCAGAGGCTGACATACCCACCACCACCCATTTTTGTGTGTATTAGTGGTTCAGCCTGCACAATTAGTTTATTAAGGCTTATTTATAAACCTAGCAGGGATATTTACAGTACAATTACATAACCTCTTTGGAAGTGATTTATAGTCATACTCTGAAGCATTTAAATCTGAAGGGTGTGCAGTTCTCACATGAATGCAGATATCTCCATAGATAGTTCCTCTTGTTTTATCTCAGTCTGTATTTATCCCAATAAACCAGAGTGATAATTTTCATTAGGAGTTCCTTTTTTTTTTTCCAGAAAATTGTTAATTTGAAAACGCCTATTCTGGGCAAAACTGGAAAGGGTTTAATCACTTTTAGAATTTAATTATATTGCAAACCAATTTCCTTGACATAAAAATCCTATTTTATTGTTTTAAATGAGCAATATATATCATTTTAACTTTAACGCAGTAAAACATTCCTATCTAAATCTATTAATAAGGTTTTATTTTTTGGTATCATGTATGATTGGACTAAACAAGCAAAAGAAATACTGCATGTAGCATTTTGGGATCTTTGGTTGCCTGTTTGCTGCCTGCTCTATTTGCTGTATTTATGATAACATGCTGCTGGCCAAGGAGAACACTGCTTGCTTTGTCCTTATTATCTAAAGATTGGAAACTCAAGGAAATTTGGAGGGCCGTCTAGTAGCTATTTTCAGCATCCCTTGGAGCACACAAGGTAAGGCTTTCCCCTGTGCCTCTCCAGGCATGGCCTCCTACGGCTCAGTAATCACCTCAGTGCCATTGATTGCAGAGTCAAGAACTCCCAGCAGTCTTAGGTATCATACCTATCAGTGATGGACAGGATGAGCTACTTCTATTCAAATAAAAATTGTTCTAGGAGGTGGACATATAAGGTCTCAGGCGGATGTAATAAGTGATTTGGAAAGACGTGAATATCATACAGAGAGACGTTCCTTTTACCTCTCTAGGGTCCATCGTTCCTTTTAGCTATCTCAGGTCCCATGAGGATGACTGTGGCTTCTAGAAGTGCCGCTTAGGGTAGATTTTGTGTTCATTTGTGTGGCATTTCCTTGGCGCTCTGGATTGTAGACAGCCTTATACTGCGGCCAGTACAAAATTTATGACAAGGTTATAATAGCAATGTTTACAATCATTTATCTCCTTTTACACAGCTGTTGAAAAAGATGAAAGACATCTCAAACTCCACATTGCTTTAGCCAAATGTAAAAAGCGAAAATATTTAACAATTAGGTACCAGGTACTGCCAGATTTGGAGATTTCAGTTTCTAATTCCATTAATGGCAAAGAAAATCTTGATGTTTTGAATGGAGATAAAAAGAATGCCCCATCCTAACAATTAGATACACTTTTACGGTATGGTACTGTGTATGTTTGCGAGCATTAGACAAATATGTTCTTAAAAATTTTAGTGAAAATGTAGAAAAACTTTATGAAGATTTAAGACACAATTGGGCCTAGAACTAATTTTTTTAAATTATGATAAAACATACATAAAATTTACTATCTTAACCACTTTTATGTTCAGTGGCATTAAGTACATTCACAGTGTTTTGTTATCATCATCATCATCCATCTGTAGAACTCTTTTCATCTTATAAAACCAAAACGCTACCCATTGGACAATAGCTTAGAACTGAATTTTAACTAACAGGCCTGTTCCAGCCAACATAAGGTGGCCAGCATAAATCCCTTAGAAAATGGTAGCCTTTTTGGTACGTAGTTGAAAAACTGAACTTGAAATGGCTGCCTTCAGGGTCAGTCTGTCTTCAAAATGTGATCTTCAAAAAACCTGAAAAATCATGGTCAAATGCATATTTCTTTACTGCAGGATTTCTCAGCGCTTACAAAATGACAATTGCGTTAGGGCTCTCCTAGGGGAAATGTAGCATACAGCATTTACTAAACTCCTTTTTGTAGAAAAGCCTTCAAAAGCCTCAGTTTGGGGAATTCTGCTGTAAGCAATGAAATACTGTGGAAGGATTTTGAATCGTGTACAGATAGCAGATTTTTATTGAGAAATTCAGTCCGGGGAATGAGGCGTGAGGGAGGGATGGGGAATAAGATGGGAACCCAGGAGGCCAGTGGGAAGCCTGTTTGTTACAGGCGTCCAGGGTGGAGGGGATGCTACGTGAATCACACAGTGTAGGAGGGTGTGGAGAGGCTGGAGGATTCAGGAAGCATTAGAAGGTAGAGTCTGTAGACCGAACTGCCATCAGGAAGGAGGGGCCCGCATTGACGCCCAGGTGTCTGGCTTTGATCGTGTCTAATGAGTGATTGACTATAACTTCCGACCTCCAGGAGTGGGGCTGCGCTGGGCTGTATTTGGAGGTCAGGAATGACTATGATGGCACTGAAGTCTCAGGGGGATGAGCTCATCACCAGGTTAAAAGCCTAAGAGGGGAACACGGCTGCGGACAGAACTCAGAGGAATGTCCGTTTTTAAGAAGTGGGCGGGAAGGAGGAGAAGCAGTGGTGTCCTGGGAGCCAAGGGAGGAGAGTGTTTCAAGGAGAGAGTTAGTAATCCCCCCACGTGCACATTACAACAGCAGAGAGCTGCTTTTACCTCAGGTTTTTACCTGTGCTTGTACACGTGTGTTCTCTCTTTCTCTCCCCCCCCTCCCTCTGCCTCCCTCCCTGCCTTCCTCCCCCTCTTCCTCTCCCTCCCTTCCCTCCCATATGTGACACATTTACTTCTTAATGATTCTGTCCTGATCTTTTTACTGTCTCGAGCTCCTGGGTCTCCTTCTTTAGGATTATTATCGACAGAATTCAAACAGAAGAGTCTGGACAATGTTGATTTCAGTGATGTGTTTCTCTTCACTATTTCGTTACCATATATCCTACAAAAGCTGAGCAAAAAGGACACATGTCCTATAAGAGAGAATGGAGGGGTTTGATTGCACCTCTGAGGTCTGAATCTCCTACATCTGTCCTTGACCAGCTATAATGTGCTTACCCCAGGGGACAGTGGCAAGGCACACATGTGACAGCAGATGGGATGGCACCTTGTACACACAGATTTCTTGCTTATGGCAAACTGAGGGGCTTATTATTAATGTGTCTGCTGTGGATCAGAATCATGACAAGGCTGATAGTTCATGAATTTACTTCAGTTTTAGAAGAATCTACAGATGGTACTAAACCTATAACTTACATAACTTATGGGGGCAAGCAGCTATATGACCATCAGAGATACATTTTTTAAGATTAACTGACATTGTGTGTGTGTGTGTTTATTTCCTTTTTAGCACGAGGTAGAACTAACATCGAACTTAGAGAGAAATTCATCCTACCTGAGGGAGCATCCCAGGGAATGACCCCTTTCCGATCACGGGGTCGAAGGTCCAAACCGTCTTCCCGGGCCGCTTCCCCTACCCGCTCCAGCTCCAGTGCTAGTCAGAGTAACCACAGCTGTACATCCATGCCATCTTCTCCAGCCACCCCAGCAAGTGGTACCAAGGTATGTACTGACCACCATTGTGGCCTCCTTCCCCGGTCCCGTCTTTGCAGATGTTCGCTGTCAGTGTAGCCTCTGAGAGACTCTAGTGAGGAGAGGAACGTGAAGACATACGGACCAAGCTCTGCCTAGACCAGGCTGACCAGGCCCTAGCGGTGCATAGATGGAGGGCCTGGAAGATGACTACAATTAACATTTATTAAAATATGTACTCAGGTCATTAAGTCAGAAGTGCTTTTTCTCGCATATTCCCAGTTTGGGCCCACCCAGTTACTGGTTTTGAAAACCCAGGCACAGTCTATGCAACTGGCACTAACAGATAAGTTTATGATGATGGGTCATGTATGAAGCATGCTATTTATTGCCTTTCTGCCTGGTCCCTTCCATCCTGTTGGACTGATGTGCACTTATTTTGTTTTCTGTTTCTTTAAAATTTAGTGTCTTCTATTTGTTTTTTTTATGTTTCCAATTTGCTCCCTTTCTGTTCCATTTTCAATTGTTCCCGTCCTTCCCTTTGGATTTCCGTTTCACAGACGCCACTTCAGTTCTCTCGCTGTTATGACAAACCCTGGTTGGTAAACAGTAAAGCTGGCACCCCTGTCAGGGACAGCCATTGTCCTGACCTCCAGCTGCCCAGCCCCGAGGTAGAGTATGGCTTTGCTGACTAAGGACGCCGTCAAGACAAGGTCCTCACTAACGCCAAGAACTTGACCAGCTGCTCTTCCTGACACGAGTCCATGCTCTTTTCCATCCTTGTGGTGCTTGCTCTCACAGCTGATTCATCTAGTCAAGTGGTTTTCAGGTGTTTCTAACTCAGATTCACCAAAATTGGAGATAAATAAGAGATGCCTAAAACTGGATTGTTTAACAACTTTCCAGTTGTCTTCAGAATGATATTTGTTCAGGGTGATAAACATTGGTCATTCCTGGTGATTTGTTTATTGATAGTATTTATTACTGGGCCTCTTGGAATCTCCAATTGTCAGATACACAGATGAGTTATGAACACTTGAAATTCAACTACGGTGCATGTTCAATGGTTTTCTATCTTCGCTGAGAACAGAAGAGTGGCTGGCGCCCCTGCCCTGATACACATTCCCAGGGTGGCTGGCTTCACCACACTGGTTCGAGACGTGGGTGCTGTCCACTTGAGCCAAGCACAGTATCAGTGAACGCTGCTCTTAGGCTCAGAGTTTTAGCTTCTGATTTCCTGGCCTAGGCACTTGGGTTTCTATAGCCTTGATTTGAATACACATGTTCACGTGCGGTCATTCAAATGCCCAAGCACTTTTGGAAGAGCAGTGTTTCAGAAACAAAACATGGGCTAGCGGCTTGTCTGATAGTGGGACAACTTGCATTCTAGCTCCTGCTGGGAAACATTGGGTTCTTGTGCCTCAAAAGATAGTACTGCCTTCAGTCATGGAATGCTTCAGCCAGAGAAATCGGGAGGTACAAGAAGCCAATGCCTGTGAATGGACTGCTGCCTTGGGGTTCATCCCACTCCGAGCTAAAACTCCAGTTCCAAAATAGATCTGGTTTAGAACACTGTGCGGGGACCTACCACCACTAAAACCCCAAGACTCAACCTGCTTGTCTTGCTTTTTCTTCTTCCTCAATGGTTCCAGTTTCATGAACGTTTCAAAAGTTCTAAAATTTTAAATGTTTTAATTATGAAGCGCAAATTCTCACAGGATTCTGATAGATCAGCCTTTTTTTTTCATCTTAAGTTAGTTTTACCTTTTGTTTCGTTTCATTTTGAGGTTTCATCTTTCCTTACCTATCGGTGTTCTGCAGCCAGGCCATATCTGCATGTGGACTCCCAGGCCAGGGTCTCTGGGGCTACAGTCCTCCCAGCAGCAGTGCTCCCAACGATAGCTTCTGAAACTGGTGCTCTTCCTCCTGTGTGGGCCAGGAGGGTTTATGCTTGAATGTTAATCCCTCTCTGTCGCTTCTGCTGCTGCTTGATAAATTGAAGAAATACAAGAATCACAATGAAATGGGTTGCTTTACTCTTCTACTATTTGTATCAACATCTTAAAGGTCCTGGAAAACAATTTACACTATCGACTTCGAAGAAAAATTGGAACAGCATGCTGTGGCATGAAGTGATACTTCAAATAAATTTAAAATATTCTTTCTCCAAATTAAGTCTGCTACTGTCTTTAAAAAAAAAAAAGAAAAAGAAAAAGAAAACACTCAAATAGGAAATGAAGCTCCTACCTACCAGTAGCAGTAATAATAATGTACATCTGTCCGGCTCTTTTCCAGTTTAGGAAGTGCTTCTATACTTGATGAATTCATTCAACAAGTTTTCACTGAGCCCGTCTTCAGTGCCAAACTGTGTTAGGTGCTGAGGGTATGACAGTGAACAAAACAAAGTCCCTGCTTTTGTGGAGTTTACGCTTTAATGCAGGAAAGACAGACGACAAACAGGAAACGTCCCTGGGTTGTTGGAGGGTCAGCAAGGCGGTCAGCGTGGCTGGGATGGATTGAACAAGAGAGAGTATAGTAGGATGGAAGTCAGAGTCCCTGATTTCCTGAGGGAGAAGTAAAGACAGATGTTCATTTAGATAAGTCCCAGGGCCCAGACCCAAGGCCCGGTCTTCTGGCTCCTCATCCAGAGTCCTGTTCCTGATATCAGAGCCTCACTCTTCTTACTCCTAGTCATTCATTTGACCCAGAAGTCAAGTATTTTATCTGCATTTTACCAATGAGGAAATAGACTGAAAGATCTTGACGGGAGTTTCTGCACCTACCTAGTGATGGAGATTGGAGTAATGTTCAGATCTCCATATTAAATATGTGGTATTTGAACTCATATTTCACGTTTCTAACCCCAAAACCATAATAGTTGGGATTATTTGGATTTTTTTTCCTTTACCTATTCACCATATTTCTGTTCATTATAACTATTGTAATCTTACTATTTGAGGATTTTTTTCCATTTCTAGTGGAAATTTGTCAGTTAAGATAAAAAGTATTGGAAGCATTTTGAAATTTTAAATTGGAATGTGAAATTTTCGGGGGGGGGGGAATCATCAAAATACATGACCTAGGACACTTTCAAAATCAGTCTTTGTTTTCCTGGACTTTTAATTTGCTTTTCAATCAATTAGAGATAAGCAGTCTACATTTTAAATTTTAAAGTTGAATTTCTATCGATTTCACCAAGTAAATGTGAACTTTTTATTTTTTTAAGGTTATCCCATCAGCAGGCAGCAAGTTGAAACGGCCAACACCAACTTTTCATTCTAGTCGAACATCCCTTGCTGGTGATACTAGCAATAGTTCTTCCCCAGCCTCCACAGGTGCCAAAACTAATCGGGCAGGTAAGTACCTGCAGCAGTACCTGTGCATTAGGATGGGGACTGGGGGTCGTGGCCAGGCTAGGAATTTGGAGACAGCACCCATCAGCAATCCCTCACTGCTCCCCCAGGAGCAGATCATGAGCGTACACTTAGGTGTGATGCCCAGAGAGAAACCTGCAGATTTTCTGCTGACCTTTACTTTTTCTCCTGTCACTACCATGAGCTCAGACTTGCCTTCTGAGAGCAGGTGCTCCCACAGCCAAAGCCAGACCACCTATTCTTGATCAGAAATGATCACACCGTCTTTCCCCGAAAATAAGACCGGGTCTAATATTCATTTTTGCTCCAAAAGACGCATTAGGGCTTATGTTCAGGGGATGTCATCCTGAAAAATCACGCTAGAGCTTATTTTCCAGTTAGTTCTTATTTTCGGGGAAACACGGTATTTGAAATAATGTAAAAGAAAGAAAAGACCTCCTGAAGCCGGGCCTTCCTCAGAAGCCCGTCCAGTATTGGGACTGGTAATCTTCTAGTAATTTTTTCCAATACCCCGTATTTATTATCACCGCTGGTGAGCTGAGAAAGTCAGGGAAAGATCACAGCTGTTTGCCATCGCCCCCATTCTCAATCTGCCCCTGGGTTACCCCAGCTAGCAGCCCTGCCTAACACCACCTTGGGGACATATGAGGTTAACAATGCTGCTGATAAAAGCTCATTTCTAATCCTCAGGAGGCAAGTTTCTTAAGTAGAATCATAAAACCAGAGACTTCTGTGTAGATAAGGAGACTGAGGTCCAGAAAGGCTCTGATTTGCCGAAGGTCATACAGTGGTATTAGGTTCAGAGCCCTGACATCTCTATTAAGGCTGCTGCTTTATTCTTGAATTCCAGACCCTAAAAAGTCAGCCAGTCGCCCTGGGAGCCGGGCCGGGAGTCGAGCCGGAAGTCGAGCCAGCAGCCGGCGAGGAAGTGATGCCTCTGACTTTGACCTTTTAGAGACGCAGTCTGCTTGTTCAGACACTTCAGAGAGCAGTGCTGCCGGAGGCCAGGGCAACTCCAGGAGAGGGCTAAACAAGCCTTCCAAAATCCCAACCATGTCTAAGAAGACCGCCACTGCCTCCCCCAGGACTCCATGTCCCAAGCGATAACACTGTACAAGCACCCCCAAGCCTCTGTCCACTTTGAATCCTGATCCATACATTGGGTGTATATTTATTCTGAACGGGAGAAGTTATATTGTTAAAAGTGTAAAAGAATAATTGTGTTATGAAGCTGCCTTATTTTTTTTTCTTTTTGTAAGTTACTATTTTCATGTGAATATTTATGTAGATAAAATTTGCCTCCTGGTAACCCTGTAATGGATGGGGCCCAGAAATGAAAGAAATATTTGAGAAAAACAAGTGAAAGGTCAAGATGTATTAAAAAAGAAAAGCCCCTAAATAGGGTTTCTGTGCAGCGCAGGGTTATAAACCTGCTTTATCTTTTAGGATTATTCCTAAATGCATCTTTATAAACTTGACTTGCTATCTCAGCAAGATAAATTATATTAAAAAAAATAAGAATCCTGCAGTGTTTAAGGAACTCTTTTTTTGTAAATCACAGACACCTCAATTAGCTAAAACTGAGGGGAGGGCACTTCTAATTGCTTTTTCCATTATTTTTAATGTTGTGTGATTTTAGCTGAAGAGAGGGAACCTCATCTAGGTAACATTTGCACATGATAAGCAAAAGGTCTTCTTTGCAATACTGTCTTTGAATACTGTTTCAGTACTGGGTGTTTAAAGGACAAATAGCTGCTAGAGTTCAGGGGTAAATGTAACTGTTCAGAAAACGTCAGAACATTGGGGTTTTTAGGAGTCCTGGTTTGTAACTTCCTATCCAGCCTGGCCACCAATAACTCCTGTGCTCACAAGGACCCAGGCCCTTGCCAAGAGGAGATTCCTTGGTGGCATTGTGAATTACAGATTTGTTTATCTGCATTTTTTGCTATTTATTTAAATGGTCGATCAACTTCTCACAAACTGAGGAATGAATTCCACGAGCCTATTCTGAAAATGTGGACATAAAATAAACACTTGCTCGTCCTTTAAAGGAGTTCACCAGCACACTTGTTAACAAGTCCCGTTTGCTTCCGTCTTTTTTTTGTGCGTAATAAAGTCATCTGACCAAGTGACCATGAAGAGGGGCTGTCTGGGGCTCCTGTTTGTAGCTGCTGTTCCTCTTCAGCTCCGACCATGTTGCTGTGTGATTATCTCAATTGGTTTTAATTGAGGCAAAAACTGAAGCTCTACCAATGAACTCTTTAAAAACAAGACACTTTTGTATTAAAATTGCTTGCAGTAACAAATATTTTGTATTTCCTGATTTTCTTCTCAGCCATTACCTTATATATAACATGTTACTCTGGGATATGACTGTGTTTTAGGTACTTCAATGCATTAGTCAAATCAAAATGTCTTGATGGATAAATTATGGATCTTACTAAGAATTTTTCTTGTTTATTTTATCCTCGTTAATTTCATTTAACAAGCGCGATGGGGCCAAGGCAACAGAAATAATCAGGCTATTAACATCAATCTGTAGGGAATCTAACCACTTGGGTGATTAAACAAATACCAATATATAAGAAGAGCCTAGGGTTTGAGAAAATGGGTACAGTTTCCCACAGTACACTGAAATTTCTGGTTAAATGATAGAATTTCAGAGGTGGAAGCAAAACTGGTCATCAAATGTAGCTCCTTTGTTTTACATTGGGAGAAACTGGAAAGGGAAAGGAGATGAGAGTGATTTGCCTGAGATCACAGAATGAATAAATGACAAACGACCTTGAATAGAATCCTTGACTCCCTATTCAAGACTGGCAGTTCTGTTTCCTCCAGCTCCTAATTGGCTGTATAATAATTAGAGCAGCCAAATATTAGCTAATTCTAGCAACAGGAATTAGACTAGGAAATAAGCAGAGAACTTGAGAGGTAAGAGGGATACAAACAGCTACCTGTGTTCTAATTCACTAAGCCATACTCCTTGTAATTGTGGAATTTGGTAAGATGAGCCATGTTTGCCAAAGCTCTTGAAGGCCAAATATCCAGATTAAAAGGAATCTGCAGCCTCATGGGTTCTGAAGGAAGTATTTACTTTATATTCACAGAGTTGAGTAACTTCAAGATGCCAGAACTTTGTGTAGGATCGTTTTCACCCAAATTTGCTTCCTCTACTGGGCCTGGCTGCAGAAGCATGCTGAAAACAGCTTGACCTCCATCTTTTAAGAGTCTGGACCATGGTCACTTGTTTTTCTTAAGGTTTTCCCTCAGTCTGCAACAAAGCTCAGCTGGTGATGGAATATGCAGAAAGTACATTTCGATTCAACAAACACCTGTATGCAAGACCACGTGGGAAATACAGGGCTGCCCGAAAGGGGGTTAAAGCAAAATTACAGTTCTGTGATACAAGTGCTAAACAAGTAATGCAAATATGGTGTAGGGTATTCCTGCAGCCTTAAATAAGAATAACTACTATTTATTGAGTGCTTACTATATATGCCAGTCACTGTGCTAAGTGCTCTATGTACATTCTCATTTAATACCCATCACAACCCTACAATTGGGAGCCCCATTTATAGATGAGAAGCTGAACCTGAGAGGTTAAGTAGTTTGCCTGAGGTCATAGAGTTGCCAGGTGGCTGAGGAAAACCTTTGTTTGATACTACTTTCTCCAAGAAACTTACCCCACTCAGTTCCCTTGCAGTTCTGGAGTTCCAGGATTACACTCACATCACCCACCACTACTTCCTCTCCCCTTCCTCTTCACTTTGCAGGCCCTTCTGTCAGATCCTAACCATTCTGCCTTCAGAAAAGAATTCACCTGGGGGTTCTAGGGGAAGGGAGCTGGTGGGTTTCATCTCTGACTTGGCACAACACAGAGCTGCCCACATGGTTTACGGGAATGTGAGGCCATTGTTTTAAAGAATAAGGCTATCTCCACTCATCCTAAATTGAGATAAATGATTTTTGCTATTACAAGAATCAGCCCAGCATTGGGCTGTTTGCAGCTGGGCAATACACAACCTGAGAATTATAGGCTATATCCGAGGCCCCAAATGATGTGATGTGGACTTTCCTGTCGTCCTTACCAATTCCTTCCAACCGTCGGAGCCCAGTCTGGGAGTCACTTCCTTCCAGCGCAGCACCTTAACTATAAATAAGTGCAGTGAGAAAGCGCCCAGGGAAGAGCAGGCTGGACAGAAGGGGGCTAGTCAATCCAGAAGTTTCCGTGAGGGGAATCTTCTCTTGCAAGCCGCTGAGGGAATGGACAATTAAGATGCGCAAAGGCGGTTCTTAGGAGCTCGGAAAGGGCCCCAGAGCTCCTTGGCCGGGCTGGAGGCGAGTTCGCGTCTGCTGCTCAAGGCTGTAGCAGCACGTCGAGGTCCGCAGCGGGCTCAGCGAGAGCAGGCGGTTGGTGTCGCGGGTGTTGGATTCGACTCATAGGTGGGTGGTGGGGGTGTCGGGCGAGCGGGCCGCCTGGGGTGTTGGCAGGGAGCACACAGGAGCCAGGTGGGTGGGCGCGCTGGGAGCAGCGACTGAGCTGGCCGTAAGGGAAGGAGAAGCCCCTAGCAGTGTAGGCAAGGAGACAGCAGGGAAGGCTCCCGGAGGCTGGCTAGTAACTGCGGTAGCAGGGAACCCGGGCCAGGCAGATGCTGGGAGAGGAATGCGCCCCACTGTCCAGGCTGGCACCCACGACCCACGGAGTCCTTCCAGACAGGACTGAGGCCGCATTTGGGGGCATGGGGCGACACTCCGCGCACCACAAAGCGGGTCACTGGCTGGCCGGACCGAGACTCCCGATGCCCTCCGGAGCGAGGGCGCTCAAGGACACTCCCCGCTCCGCCGCTACCCTGGGATCCCCAGACCTAGGCTCCCTGCCTGCCCGACGGCGTGGCCAGCGGCTGCGAAGGCAGCCCAGGACGACCCTGGCGACCCAGACGCCTGAGCTGCGGACCCTGCATCCGATCAACACACCACCCATCAACAGGTCGAACCGCTACCGGCGCCAACACCCGGCAGGACCCCTTCCAGGACCGGTTTTCGGCGGCCTTTGGCCCCGCCCCCGCGTCCCTATTGGTCAGGCCCGTAGGGGGCGGGACCCGACGACCCGGCTTCCAACTGAAGGCAGCTGCAGCCGAGGCGCAGAGCACAAACCGCCGGTTGGGCTGAGCCTGCGTTCCCAGGTCCGCGCCTCCCTGAGCGTCTACGGGAGCTCTCCCGCCACCTGGAGTGAGCGGGCCTCGGCAGCAGCCTGACTGGAGGGCACAGCAGCGACAGATAGTTTACCCGACGGTCCCCAGACGCCCGTGTAGCCCCTGCCCGAGGCGTTGGCTGCCGCGGCCACCGACCAAGAACCGCGACAGGTGCCGCGCGTAGGGCGCTGTCGGGTCGGCGCTGCGACCGCGGGCGAATCCCGCGCTGTCCCACCGTCCCCGAGCCCGGCCCGCCGCTTGCCGTCAGGGTCCCGGCCCAGGGCCGACGGCGCAGCGGATGCGTGCGGGGTGAGAGCCCCCAGTCGCCTCGCCATGGCCGCGCGCCCCGGGCCGCTCTGGCTCCTGGGCCTGGCGCTGTGCGCGCTGAGCGGCGGCGGCCCCGGCATGCGCCCCGCTCCCGGGTGTCCGCAGCGCCGTCTGGGCCCGCGCGAGCGCCGCGACCTGCAGCGCGAGATCCTGGCGGTGCTCGGGCTGCCGGGGCGCCCACGGCCACGCGCGCCGCCCGCCGCCGCCCGGCTGCCCGCGTCCGCGCCGCTCTTCATGCTGGACCTCTACCACGCCATGGCCGGCGACGACGACGAGGACGGCGGTCCCCGCGAGCGGCGCCTCGGCCGCACGGACCTGGTCATGAGCTTTGTCAACATGGGTGAGTGTGAACTCTAGGGATGGGCGTTTCTGACTTCGATAACCGTGCCACCTCGGCGAGAACGCGCGTGTAGGGACGGCGAGCTGAGTGTCCTGGCGCCCCCACGGTGGCCCCTCGGGGAGGAACACGGGATGCAGGATCGAGTGCACAGCCTTGGGCAGCGGGTGCCCCTGCGGTGAACCGAGAGTCACCGCCTGGTGGACGGACCCCGCGGAGGAGTGGGAACTGCCGAGGTCAGGGCAGCCAGGACTAAGGGGTGTGGGGGTCGGCGAGCTGTGGGTCTGGCGGGGCAGACGCAGGAATGTGAGTCCCAGGGGCGTGTACAGTCACCCGCTCGCAAACACACCCAAGAATAGGAATCATGTAATGTCGGGTGGACCCGGGCAGTGCCAGGAAGACAGTCTGGTCCTGAGAAGACGGATGAGTAAACAGAGGCTGTGATGCTGTCACTGTGATAAGGGCTGTACTGAAGAGAGGGACAAAGTTCACTGTGGAAAACCCTGGTCACATCACCAAAGTGACCAGAGCTGAGAGGAGAACCCAGATGTCCTGAGTGCTCAGCAGCCTCTTCCCGGGGCCAAAGCCCAAGAGCCTGGAGGTGGGGGCGTGGCTGTCAGGGGAGCAGGTGGGAAGGAGGAGACTCGGCTCAGTGGGGCAGTCTGTGGTCATGTCACCCACACCCAGCACCTGGGACATGGCTTGACATGCAGTGAGTGTCCAGGCCTGTGGAATGACCTGTTGGGCAGCTTGGCTCCTCGTTGTTCTCCCAGGCAAAGCCCAGCTTTTCCTCTGCAGAGATTTCATTCGAAATCGAGGAGCCATTTACCCTTAAAGTTCTCCAAGGTATCTTTTTCCATTATACTAAACTCTTTAATCTACAGTCATGAATATTTGTCCCCCATCTGCTCTGCCTCCTCTCTGTGACCAGTGAGGGTCAAGGGTCTGGGCTCAGGCAGACCCCAGACTGGACCTGGGGACCCAAGAACGACAGCTCAGCCCGAGGTGGGGAGAGCGATGGGGCCAAGGGCAGAGCAAGGACTCTTGCCAAGGCCACCAGCCTCCCTTCACCTATGGCATCAATCTTCATCCTCCCAACAACCCAGTTAACAGCCTATTCATCCCCATCTCCCAGATGAGGATCGTGAGGTCAGAGACACTGTCATGCCCAGGATAGCATGGCCTCTACGTGGCTGAGCCAGGACAGGCCCAGGTTGTTTGGCTCTACATCCAGTCCTCAAGGACATCCTGCTGTCAGGGGGGCAGCCTTTCAGGGTGGAGGGAGCTTTAAGAGGGGTTTAGGCAGAGGGCTCCGGGGGACACGGAGCAGCAGCAGGTGTTGTGGGGTCCTCAGCTATTTGTTTCCCACACAAAGTCAGGAAGAGGGGACAGCTAAGGAGGCCTCTGTCCCTTCCAACCCAGAACTGGTGGTGGCCTAGGGTGGGTGAGCGAGCTGCTGGAGGCAGCTGTTAACCTCTGCTGGGAGCCCAGTGCCAGGCACGGGACTCCAACCTGTGGGTTTCGGATGCCAACTTTCTGGTTAGAGGGCAGGGGTGGGGACTTCGGACAGAGAGCATGGGAACTGAGGCTGGAGCTCTGTCCTCGGAACAAGCTGACCCAGG
The DNA here is from genome assembly GCF_057876585.1 of Rhinolophus sinicus. Classification (NCBI taxonomy): domain Eukaryota; kingdom Metazoa; phylum Chordata; class Mammalia; order Chiroptera; family Rhinolophidae; genus Rhinolophus; species Rhinolophus sinicus. The sequence continues at coordinate 27,585,885 of NC_142514.1, forward strand.
GCTCAGGACCAAGAAGAGCTGTGGAGGCAGTAACCCTGAGAATGTCCCCCAGGAGCCATCTATTAAAGTGAGTCACCACCCAGGCCATGTCCTGCTTCCTCCCACATCCCCTGGGTCAAAGCTTGCACAGCTCTAGTGGGAGCTGCTGCTGTGAATTGAGCAGCACCCTGAGCCCAGGAACACCTGGTTCCCCTCCTGACTGCTGTGTGATCTTAGGCAAGTCCCTCGCGCTCTCTGAGCCTTAGGTCCCTCCTTGTAAAATGGGACTCCCAGTCATCAGTGACTCCTCAGAGTTGTGTGATTAGTTGATACATGGGAGGAGCAGAAAGTTATCCTCTTTTAGGGTGAACCTGGCTCTGGTCACCGCCCCTGACTCCAGCCCCTCCCAGCTGCTGCTCAGCCTTGCGGTGGATGTGATGGGAATGTCCCCATGTGCCTTATACACATGTGAAACCCAGAAACAGATTTTAAAAGCGAACCAAAGGTGTTTCCACCAGTTTTAAATTAAGAGCATTTGCAATTCCATAGCTGTGTAAGTCCTCATTCCATCCATGCAGCGCCATGTCCAGCTATTTTACCAGCGTCATTTCATGGGCTCCGAGAGGTTAAATGGCCAGGCCAGGGCGACACAGCACATCCATGCCATCATCCAGGCTGTGGATTCCAAACCCCAGCTTCTTCCCCCGCCATCTCTGCGTGTTTCATTAGGATCTAAGGCCTCTGACGCTGTGGGATCAACAGGCAGGTCCTTGTTCAGTGGAGCCCAGTTGTGGGCGGGGCCAGCCAGCTGCCAGCAGGGCCTTCTTTATTCTGTCCTACTAATTGCACTAGTAGAACTCTCAGTGAGAGTGGTTTGACCTGGTAATTATCTGGGCTGATGTGGGGGCTTAGGCACCTAACAGGATTCTCTTCTTGTTTGGAGGCCCAGGCCTCAGGCATGTGAAATCGGGGCCCCTAAACCCTCTGGAGTCTAACAGCAGAGAGTCTGTGCTAACAGCGCCCACGCCCAGGCTCCCACTCCTGTTGCTTCCCGCTCCACCTCTCCTATCGGCCTCATCTGGCTCCTGAGAAGCCATGCCTGCTGCCTACTAGGTCCCTGACCATCAATGGCAGCCTGTAGGACGCAGAGGCCACGGGCCTCTCCCAGGCCTCCGGCCCTTGGGTCATGCCTCTGTGGGCAGAGCCGGCGGCCCTGCCTGGCTTGTCTGTCAATCTCAGCCTTGTAGAGCCTTGGCTGCTTTTGGCCAGGATGCAGTAATGGGGGCCAGTACTCGTGTGGAGCAGACAGAGCCAGACCCTGGTGTCGCATGTGCTCAGGGAAGAGAGAGCCCTGAGCTGGGAGGCAATACACAGGTTTTTGTCTTGTCTGGCCTGCCATTGATTCCTCCATGTCCCGAATCATGGCCCCTTCCCTTCTCTGGGCCTCTGGTTTCTTGTCCAGTACAGTGATGGTGTCAGAAAAATGAGGGGCCACGCAGCCCTGACCCTGTGGTTCTGTTGGAGGCGCCTTCTGACAGCACTCTGTCCCCTCGGCCTGAGCACAGGTGTGACTGGTTGTACCTCGGGCACTTCGGGCTGACTCAGCCCCTCTGGAGGGAGGAAAGAGGCAGGAAGTATCACCTCTGCTTGTTCCTCCTGAATCCTCTTCCACGTGTCAGTGGGATGGCAGGTGCCCATCTTCCAGATTGAGAAACTGAGGCACAAACAGCACTGTAGGCAGAAGTCCAGCCAGAAATGAATGGAGCCATCTTCACTTTTGTCCTGATCCTTCCCTGCACCAGACTAATTTATTCCTGGGTTCTCAGGCAGCCAAGGACAGGGGTGTTGACGAACTGAGGCTGTTGGATTTGAGAGAGGCTGGATCAGTGGGAGTAAGAGATCTGGTCTCCGTCACTTTCTTTGATTCTTTACTAGGGACTTTCATTTTTTCATCAATTCATTCAACAAGTAGTCACGTGGTACCTGCTCTGTGCCAGGCATAGTTCTAGTCATTGAGATATGACAGTGTACAAAACAAAGACCCTGCTCTCATGGAGCTGACGTTCTAGTGGGAGAGACAAAGAACAAATACAGCAGCCATAAAGACGATTGTCACGTGGTGTAGACGGTGATACCCCCTGTCTGGAAACCCAGAGGGGAAAAGACACTGGGAGGACTGATAGGATCGGTGTCGGGGGTTCTGACCTGGACTCAGACTGACAGGATTTGCATCTTCGCCCTGCCACCTACTCTCAGTTTGATCATAACTTTCCAGTCCACCTCTTGGAGACTCAGTTTCCTCTTCTGTAAAATAGAGATTCTCACGGTCCCTACCTGTGGGCCCCTTAGGGATTGTGTGAGATGACACCCAGTGATGACTATACCTGATGACCACAGAACTTCCACATCTGTTCCTTCATTTGCATCTCACAGTTACTATCACATCTTTGTTTTAAAAAGGCAAGTGAGGCTCAGAGAAGTTAGGTGATTTTCCCAAGGCCACACAGCAGGTGGTCTCCCTGTCTGCACATCCTCCGCTCTTCTCCATAGAAGCTGCCTCTCCACCCAGATAGAGGCCTAGTTGATCATTAGGTCCAGTAAGTGCTGCTGAATTGGACTGTATTGAATGTATGTTGTAGACTGAGAATCTCATTTAAAAAATGTATTTGTTTTGGGGAATTATAGAACTAAGGCATGTTCATTGTAGAAAATTCATATATAGATTCATTATAGAATTTCATTATAGAAAATTCAGACCATATGTTTAGAAACATGGAAACCCCTGGTAGTCCTGCCTCTACTTCAGAGAAAACCAGCATTTTAATCCTTTGGTATAGCACCCCCCCATCAGCCTTGATATTTTATCAATATAGATACTAACATTTTATTATTTTTTTTGCAAAGTGGGACATAAATTGCCCACTGTTTTGCGACTTTGTCTTTCCTTTAATAGTAAATTCTTTGTCCGTCTTAAAATTATCTTACTATTAGAGGGACCACCTGCCCAAAAGTATTTCTCTTTTTTAAAAAAACAAATTATTTCAGCTTTATTGAGGAATAATTGACTTATAAGATATTTAAAGTGTACATCATGATGATTTGATATATGTATACACTGTGAAGGGATTCCGCCACTGAGTTAATTAACGCATCCGTCACCTCACATATTTATCGGTTTTTTTTACTTGGTGAGAACAGTTAAGTTCTACTCTCTCAGTAAATTTCAATTATACAGTACGGTGTTATCCCTTACAGTCATCATGTTTTACCCTAGATCTTCAGACCTTATTCATCTTGTAGTTGAAAGTTCGAACTCTTTTATCAACTTACCCCTATTTTTCGCCCCCTCCCTCCCCAGCCATTGGCAAGCACTTTCTACGTTCTGTTTCTATGAGTTTGACTTTTTCTGTGTGTGTGATTCCACATATAAGTGATACCATGCACCATATATGTTTGTTTGGCTTATTTCACTTAGCATAATGCCCTCAAGCTCCATCCATGTTGTCACAAATGGCAGGATTTACTTCTTTCTCAGGACTAATATGCCATTGTGTATGTGACACATCTTCTTTACCCATTTATCCATCGATGGACACTTAGGTTGTTTCCATGTCTTGGTTATTGTGAATAATGCTGCAATGAGCATGGGAGTGCAAATGTCTTTTTGATATCCTGTTTTCATTTCCTTTGGATAATACCAGAAAGTACGATTGCCGGATCATATGATAGTTCTATTTTTAATTTTCTGAGGAGCCTCATAATAATAATTTCAATAATGGCTGCACCAATTTACATTCCCACCAATAGTACACAAGGGTTCCCTTTTGCCACATCCTTGCCAACACTTGTTAACTTGTCTTTTTGATGATGGCCATTCTAACAGGTGTGAGGTGATACCTCATTTTGGTTTGGCCTTCCATTTCCCTGATGATTTCTCTGATGTTGAGCACGTTTTCATGTACTTTTTGGCTGTTTGTATGTCTTCTTTGGAAAAATGTCTACTCAGTTCCTCTGCCCATTTTTAAATCAGATTATTGTTTGTTTGTTTTTTGCTATTGAGCTGTATGAGTTCTTTATATATTTTGGATATTAAACCCTTATCAGATACGTGATTAGCAAATATTTTCTCCCATACCGTAAGTTGCCTTTTCATTTTGTTGATGGTTTCCAAAGATGTCTCTCTTCCCAAGAGCTGAAGGTGGATGCCTTTTCTCCAAAATCCTGTCTGTCCCGCAGGACGGTTTGCCCTCTGGATCCCTGATAACTGACTCCTCTTTCCCCACCCCATTTCCTCAGTGTTTTCTCACCCTGCTGGGGTAAATGAGTACTATTGCCCCCAGCTGACAGAGGAGGAAGTTGAGTCTCATAAAGTAGAAGTGACTGGCCCTGTTCCTGGGTACCCAGATCCATAGGAGCAGATGTGAAAACTGGATCACAGCAATGAGGGGAGGTCGGCCCGGGGTGGGGGCGCATAATGGTTGACTACTCTGCAGTAGGACACACTGGTTTTTAATCCGGCGTCTGCCACTCAAGAGCTCTGAGATATTGAACGGGTTACTTAAAATCTCAGTTTCTTCACCTTTACAATTGGGATAATACCTGTGTCATAGTATAATGGTTAAATACAGTAGGTAAGGCATTTAACAACTTAGCAAATGCCTGGCCTGCTCAAAATGGCAGTCAGTATGATGAGGGAAGAGCCTGTTGTATTTATCTACACCCCCACCCCATCGTTTACCTACGGACCTCCTGGAGCCAAGGAGTAAAGAGCACAGTTCCAGGGTCAGGCTGCCTGGGTAAGCATTACTAGAAATGGCATGTAACGTGCCCAGTGTGGTGCCTCACACAGTTCAAATGGGAGCTGGCACATTATTTCCCACCTCTATGCCTTTGTCTAGAACACTCTGCTCCATTTCTGCTTGTCAGAATTCTTCCACCACTCTCACTAGGCTTCCTAGAAAAGTATCTCTGACCCCCTCCCCCAAGGCTCCCTCCATGCTTAGAGCCCCCCCTGTGCCCCATTGTGTTTCTCTTGGGATTCTAGTCGCTTTCTGCCTGCAGATTCAGGGGCATCCCCTCTTTTTCTTCCTCCTCAGGAAACTATGAGCAACCTTAGAATAGGGACCAAATCTGACTCTTCATGATCCCCCCCACCCGCTGTGCACCCCAGATTCTGCATGAAGGAAAGGAATTCAGTGGGAGGCAGGGGACCACGTGAAGGAGCCTGGCCCAGTCAGTGGGGCAAAGCAGGGCCAGCCCTTCCTGTTTTTTCGGAAGCTGACAATGGGTGCAGCATGTCCCTGGGACCCCAAGTCCCCTCAGGGCCCTGCCTGGAGGAAGGGGGCTTTAGGAGGCATTCTCGGGGCACCGGCTGACAGGAGAACCTGAAGACAGGTGACCCCCTCATCCCAGTATTGCCACTGAGAGGAACTCTAGGGCCACTCATTTTGTACCGGCTCCGAGTCTGCAAGTCCACATGAAGGGCTCCTAACCTGACACGTGACCCCTGGCAAGTCTCTGCCCCTTCTGGGCCCCAGTTTCCCCTTCTATGCAGGGTTGCCCAGAAGGGCTTTCCAGCTCTGACCAAAGAATGTGCCCACTCCTAGCCTCCTGATGGAGGCTCCTCCAGGGGTGAGGCATGGGGCAGGAGATACACCCAGCCTGCCTCCTCACGGGATCCCATTCCCCCTGGGAGAGGGATGTGTCACCGAGACCACAACTTTCTGGAAAACGCCCACAGTTCACTTCTTCCTCCGGTTTGAACTGGAGGAATCGCATCCTTCTTGCTCACATCTCCTTGGATCTATTTTTGGCTTTGGCAGGCTTGATGTGGTGGCCTGTGCGGGTGTTCCCTTTTAATTTGGGGTCTAAAGCCGTCTGAGGCCCCGACCAGTAATTATGAGTGCAGAGCCATTTATGGAAACAGCTCTGAAAAAAGTCAGTAATGGGAACTCTCTAAAAATACCTCAGAAATGAAGCCTTGGGCCGCCTCTCGGAGCGCTGAGATTTCTGGGTGGGAGGAAGCCCCTCAGGATGCAGAATCGATAGGTGATCAATTCCATGGCGCCCCTGTGGGGCAGCACAGGCCTTGGGGACACGGGTCTTGTTTGAGGCCTAAAGTGGGCCCCTCGACCTCTGTTACTGGCAGGACCAGCCGAACAGGCCCAGCCCGTCCGCCTCCAGGGCCCTGAGGGAGCCTGCTCTCCACCTTGGGGGCCAGGCAGGAGAGAACGGCTGGAGGAGGGCCTGGGGGAGGCTGAAGGCAGCCAGGCGGCCCAGGAGGCCATGTGGATGAGACGGGCCAGCTCAGGGGGCCTGGGATGCAGAGCCGAGCTGCGTCCCTCCTGGGGACCCTGCGGGGCTGGGGAGGGTTTGAGGGCAGGAAGGATGGATGGACACAGAAGATTCTGTTCCCTGAACGGCTGCTCTGAGCTTGAGGAACAGGGGGTCTTTTGAAGTCTTACTTTTTGGTCAGAAACAAGACAGATTTGAGTTGTCTGGATGACTCTAAATTTTGTCCATGGCACAAAAATAGTTGAAGCCTTTGCTGGTGTCGCTTGTGGACCCAGGTGTGGCGTCTGGAGGTGTACCCTGTAGGTGGTGAGTTCAAGGCCTCAGAAGTGGAAAGGCGGAAATGTAGGCTGCCTCCTGCCCATAGCGGACCCTTCCCGTAAACATGGGACCCGGAGGTGGTTTAATTAGGGGTCGGTGGAGAAGGTCCTGTGATTCTTTATTTTTCTGGAGCCAGGGAAGAGAGTTAAGAAAGTAATCACTTTGAATGTTTCCCCAAGTGGCGCTTCGTGGAAGTAGTGGTGACATTGTCTGTCCCAGACCCTGGCCTGGGTCCATAGAGCTGGCTGTCAAGTGTCTATTAGCCACAGGAAACTCCAGGGTCTTCCAACCCACCTCACAAGGTCATGCACTGTCCCGGCAGCAGCAGCAGTCGAGCTTCATCAAGTTCTTGCTAAGTCAGAGATCCTTTGAATCACTGTGCTGAGTTATTGAGGGCTGAGAAACAGAATTCGTTACGTGTCAACTGCTCTTGCCTGTCACTCCAGACTTATCTTGGACACCTCAGCCCTGGACCACTAGATTTCAGCCCCGCCAGGCTCCTGGATGTTTCTGAAACATGCAGGGCCACCTCTTCACATGTCCGGTTCCTTCTCCTTCTCCAGACTTGACTACTTTTCCCCCTCATTTACCAGGTTTCACCAAGGCAGTAGTTCTCAATCTCCCAGGAGACATTTGGCAATATCTGGAGACATTTCGGTTGTCCCAGCTGGGCAGGGGAAGGCGGTGTCACTGGCATCTAGTGGGCTGAGGCTGGGGATGCTGCTAAACCTCCTGTCGTGCACAGGACAGCCCCCCACACCTGAGAAGTATCTGTGCTGGAATGTCGGCAGTGCCGAGGTTGAGAAATCCTGTCTAAAACAGGCCGCTGTTCTATGATGAGGGTGATGAACTAACAGACATTAACCTATGCGATGAGTTTCAGTCGTTTGTATTTGTTATTCTCTCTGGTGCTCAAATTGTCCCTTCTTTGACCATTGTGAAGCCTCTTTAGTTTGGCTTCCAAGTACTTTCACTCTTAGGAGTTTCTGAGAGCTTCCTCACCTCTGCTGTGAGATGTTCCAGGCTCTGCTCAGGCATTTCCTGCCCTGAGTGGGAAATCGGCCGTTTCTCCAAGAGCCCTGTGCCCTGGGGTGGAGTGGATACAGAGACTGCACCCTGAGCGTGAGGCTCCCACTATCCCTGCGTGGCCATTGTTCAGAGGCTTTTTCAGTGGACAAAGCTAGGGAATGTATATTTTCTAAGAGAAAAAAAATCATGCCTTCAGACTAATTTTTCCAATTCAAATTTAATATTTTAGGCTTTTATTCAAATTTTTAAATTTTATATTTCTGTTTTCTTTTTCACTGAATAATGGGGTACTAGCACACTAATTGTTTGCTTGGTCCTACAATTTGATGTGCTTGGAAGGGGATGTCACTTCTGTGGTATTCGTCTCCAAGTTCCGTAACTTCAGGCCAGTCCTGAGAAAACATCATGTAAATCCACACTGAGGGACATGCTACAAAATAATTGGCCAGTGTCCCAGTCAGGAACAAGGAAAGGCTTAGCAATGGTTACAGATCAGAAGAGACCAAGGATACCAAACAAATGAAATGTGGAATCCGTGATTGAATCCTGGAGTAGAAAAAGGGCATTAGTGTGGAAACTGGTAAAATTCAAGAAAAGTCTATAGTTAATGGCATTGTACCAATATCAGTTTCCTGGTTTTGATCATTATACTATGGTTTGTTTATGTAAGATGCTCTTCTCAGGGGAAGCTGGGTAAAGAGCATATGGGAAGGCTCTGTACTATTCTTGCAGCAACTTTTCTCTAAATCTGAATAATCTAACATTATTTCAACATAAAGTGACTCCCGCACACCCTCCCCGCACTAGCACCATGCCATCCCTCGTTTGATGTCCTTCGTTACCCTCATCACCTGCAATGATCTTGTTTACTTTCTTGTTTGCTACCAGACTTCCCCACTGCACTATAAACTCCCAAGGGGCAGGGCTGGTCTGTCTTGTCTGCAGTTTCCCCAATGCCTAAATCATGGCTTGCATTTAATAAACACTGCTTTCAAATGCGTTGAATGAATGAATGAATATTCCTGGATGTGACCAGGAAAAATGAACAGAACAAAATGAGTGTTGCTAGAAAGGCTCCAGAGCATGAGAGGGCGGCATAGTCAGGAGTCATCTCCCACATGCCCAAAGGGGAAATCATGGGACACGCCCCCCCCCCCCATTAGTCATCCCTGTCCTAGATTTTGCACATGAGGGAAATAATTTACTAGCCAGAAACCTTGCTCCAAGCATCAATGGTTCCCTCACCTCCAGTGCCACCATGGAGGACTCCTGGCAGTGCATATCTCAGATGGCCAGAATCCAGAACATAGGCCAGGAAGGAAGCACCCTCTGCCCTTCACCCAGCCTGTCTGAATCTGCCAGGGGACCCGGGAATGAACTTCCCAACCCCATAACCAGCAACAAAACTTTTCTGGGAAAACCCAAAAAATCACACTGTACAGACCTTGACCCTTCCCATAAATTTCCTCTGTGGACCATCCAACAATAGCAGTGGGGTGGGGAGCAGAGACAGGCCAAGTCCATCTTGGGTTCTACGCTGTTCTTTCAGTATCAGATGGTGGATGGAGGTCCACTGCAATGCAAAGTGTCCAGATGGGGGTCAGGACCCCTGGGTTCCATCTCCACATGTGTACAAATGTGGGAGGGGAGCGTATGTGGTGATCTCTGTCCTTTGAGCTCTGAAGTTCTGTAATCTTCAGCACTTTCATGAAGAAAGGGTCAATTTCTGCTCTGTGCCTCAACCAGAACTTGGGTGACGGCCATAGAGGCATTGCTGAGGGGCTGCCTCTCCGAGCCTGGACATCTTTCCATGCCCTGCTTATGAGGAAGGTGGAAGCTTGAAGGTGGAGGCATGAAGGGACACTGAAAAGAAAGTGCTCCTACATACTATATTACAGGCATGTGCTGGACCATGACTGAGTCCTGGCTGCAATAGCAAACGTGACTTTTTAAGTTTCATTTACAGTTTCATTCAAGTGGTCGTTTTGCAGATGTGGGCGCTGAGGCCCAAAGGATCAAGCGCCTTGACAAAGGACAGGCAGGTGAAAAGGAGGTGCCCTGATGCTGTCCAAATACTTTTCAGTTGAATTGATACATTTGATGTTATATAATCTTTTCATTTCATACTTTATTCAGAAAAAAGAATATTGAATGTCTCCTTCTCCTGCCACCCCAGGGCTCTTGAGTTTCACACATGGCAGATGTCATCACTTTGATATGTCAATTATGTTAGGAAATTAGAGGTCAGCACCCCTCCCCGATTCCTAGGATATGGCCACTGCTCTTTACAAAGTCCTTCACAGCCCTGTGTAAAACGCCTCCTAATATGCCCACTTCACAGATGAGGAGCTCGCCGGGAAAGTACCTGGTCAGGACCAGAAGCCTCAGCCACAGCCCAGAGCATATATGCTTCTCAGCGAGGTTTTCGTGGTTAAAGCAGGCGCTGCGTGCCTGGGGACTACCTCAGGGAACAATCCAGGTCCCAGCAAATGCTTTTCCTCACTCAGCTTTTGAGAACTATCTTCCCTAACCCGAAGGAGCAACTTCTGAAAAGATGTCCATCCCCACAGTCCTACCAATGAAAGGGGACACCCCCTTTGGTCCGTTACAGTAATGTCTAGTTTAATGCTGCACCCCAGGAAGTTTTATCAGTTTCTGATGAAAAGCAGTATTTTCCTAAAAGTTTCCCACCCTCTGGTGCTTGCCTGGAAGAGTCAGGCTGGGCCGTTTCCTGTGCTGGAACTGCTGGGGGTTTTATTGATTTCAAACCCACAGAATGGAAGTTTGAAACTGGGGTGTGTTCAGGTGAACAAGGTGCTCGTGACCCAGCAAGGGCAGGAGGCCGCGAGGCTTGGTGCCCACACAGAGCTGGCAGGTTTGTGGTTTGTTCCCTCAGTCCCTGGATCCAACATGAAATGAGCCTCAGGCCTGCGGACAGAGTTCCCAGTGAGCCCCCAGGTCCCACCCGTCAGCTGGGGACGGATGCACTTACTGATGCTTTGAGAAGGGGCGGGCAAAGGATGTGATGGAGTGACCCGTCCTCATTCTCTGTCACAACAGCCTGGACCCATTTGATCCTGCAGATGGGGGATTGTCACACAGCCACGCAATGGAGGTGGCCTGTGTGGTCCCTGAATCCACGGGAATTGTCACCAGTGTGTGTGTGGAGGAGGGGAGTCCTGTGTAGATATTCATGGTGACCATCGCTCAGGGAAGGTGCAGAACCCTGCCCTCCATGCTCTCTGCCCGTGCAGGACCCCGATGCCACCTGGGCCACGCTGCCTCGGAAACAGCCTGGCTCCAGGGGGGCACTTGCTGCCTGTCCAGCGCCCTGACTGACGATGGATGTTCTGTTTCTTCTCCTCCCTGGTCCGGGGGTGAAATGCCCACCTCCTCCTGCCCAAACATGTGTGTCCACTGGCCCAACCCAGCACAGCTGTTTGCTTGTGCATCACTGGACCAGGTCCCCACCGCGAGGACAGGAAGTGCTCCCCACATCCGCCTCTGCCACCAGCCTGGTGACTTGTGGTCACTGAGCCCAGTAGCCTGAGAGAGAAGTTTTAAAAAGACTCCCAGACATGTAATTAAAATCTCAGTGTTGGGTTTTGGGGAAGGCGCTGGACGGCTCCCACCCCTGCTCTCCGGAAACACAGATTTTTAGTGTTTGAAAGTGACAGGAGGCTAAAGTGAGGCGGCTCTAAATATACTGTCCTGGGCATTTCCGGGCAGCTGGGGAAATGTGGGATTCATCCCACGTCCATGGCCTCTTGCCCAGAGGGTTGGACCAGCACCCCCACCTCTGCTGCCTCAGGTCCCGCCCACCTGTGCTTTACTCTCCCCTCTCCCTGCAGCTTCCACCCCAACCATCCACTCCCTTGCTGCCCCGAATCTTGGCTTCCCCCTGACCAGAGGCACAGCCTATGCTCCGAGGCCGGAGCTCCAGTCCTCAGCTGTCAGGTCACAGCTATGCTCATGCCCATACCCACACCGCTGACTTGTGCATGGCTCTGGCACCCTTAGCCTGTGCATACGAGGTCCTCTCTGCCTAGAACGCCCTCCTACCACCTCTCCATCCTCCAAGACTGTCCCATCCAACAAGGCCAGTTCAGATATCACCTCCTCCTGGAAGCCTACTCAGATTTCACCATGTTTTCGACCCCTTCACTTCCCCAGCTTGACTGGGCCTCTTAGGAGCTGTCACGCCTGCCTTGCTTCTTGTGCCTTTCTATCTCTCCCTCTGGCCCTCCTTCCTCCTTCACCTTGCTCCAAAAGGAACCTGCCATCTTTCACCCTTTGCTGTGTTTCCTGGCTGTTGTTTTCCTGCCTGTGCCGTGTGTCACTCAGCTCTAGGCCTTTGCTCATGCTGGTCCTTCCTCTGCAGTGTCCCTCTCCCATGACATCATGGCAAATGCACTCTCACCTTTCAAGGCCCAGCTCCATTGTCAGCTGTGAGCAGTCACTCTTTCCCACATGCCATCCACGCACATTGGCAGACTCTGAAATACACTGTCATGTCCCTGCCCAGCCCATGGCCCTTTTTTGCCTTGGGTCTGATGTCCATCTCCCCAGGACCTATCTTCGGCCAGACCCAGCAGGGGGGCTGAGCCGGGGCCTGCTGGGTTTGGGGCTTGGTGGCCAGAAATGGAAGCTGCCCTTGTTGGTACCCACGGTGTGCCGGGTGCTGTGATTGGCATCTCACTACAGGCCTCGTGGGGCCCTCTCAGCACTGACAAGCAGAGCCTGGGGTCAAGCCCATTCCCCAGGGAGGGAATGCCCTCCCCAGGCTGCCCAAGCCCCTGGCTCCCACCGGGCCCTGCCACCCCAGAGCCCGAGCCCAGAGCCAGGAGTGAACACCAGCCCACTTTGTCTTGCAGTGGAGCTCGACTGCACCCTGGGCCACCAGGAGCCCCACTGGAAGGAGTTCCGCTTTGACCTGACCCAGATCCCGGCAGGGGAGGCGGTCACAGCCGCTGAGTTCCGGATTTACAAGCTGCCCAGCACCCACCCGCTCAACAGGACCTTCCACGTCAGCATGTTCGAGGTGGTCAGGGAGCGGGCCAACAGGTGCCTGTCCTGCGCCCCAACTCCCGGTCAAGCCTCTGTCAGTGTGTCTGGCCCAGCCCTCAGGCGGGGGGCGGGGATGACATTTCCCAGAGGACAGAGGGGAGCTTCCTGGGCGCACACCCTCACAGATGCAGGATGCTTGGCTCAAGGCCCCGGCACCTAGGCAGAGGCCCAGTATCAGTCATGGCTTCAAATCCCCACCCTGCCATCCTGGCTGTGGGACCTTGGATGGGTCGTTGAGCTCCCAAGCCTCAGTTTCCCCATCTGTCCACGGGCATAGTAACACCTTTCTACGGTAGACACAGTGAGACAAGGCACATAAGGTGCCCAGCCCAGAGCCAGGAGGATTGATGCCCCACTAATTGTCCCCCAGGTGGGCACTGGAAACACGGAGGCAGCTGTGCCGGCTTCGGTTAATTGTTCTTTCGTGTCCACAGGGAGTCTGACTTGTTCTTTTTGGATCTTCAGACGCTCCAAGCTGGGGACGAGGGCTGGCTGGTGTTGGACGTGACAGTAGCCAGTGACCACTGGTTGCTGAACCGTAACAAGGACCTGGGACTCCGCCTTTATGTGGAAACGGAGGAGGGTAAGACTCAGGGGTCAGGTGGTGAACTTTCTCCTGGGGGATCCTCCGAGGCTTCTGGCAGCAGGCACAGCTGGAGCCCCCTCGATTGGCCTGGAGCCCACCCCTTTCTCATGTGGCCACTGGGGTGAAAATGCCCTTCCCACTGTGGGGGTCAGTGGGATAAAGAGGGTGAGGTTCCCACAGTTCAGGACAGCAGGAAGCCCTGACCAGCGGTGGTTTCCCTCCTGTCCTTCTGCAGAACCAACATTGGAGTTGCTAAGAGAGTGAGTCCATGCTTTCTTTCCCCAAGAAATGGGTGATTCTTTCTCTCTGGGGAGCCGCCTTCTATGTTGGGAGTTTCCGAGCTGGGCAGGGCACGAGGGGAAGAGGTTACATCCTCAGGCTCTGGGTTTGAATCCCAGCTCTGCAGCTTTCTAACTCTAACCTTGGCAGGTTACTTATCTTTCCAAACCTCCGTTTTCTTATCACCAGAAGGAGTCATGCATTCATTCATTCACCAGCTGTTTTGGGGGGAGAGCCTCCTTCATCCCAGGCAGTGGGGATAGAAAGCCCGAAAGTGGGCACAGGACTGGCGTGTTTGACTACATCAGGGGCTGCCATGGCCAGAGCAGAGTTGGCCAGGGAGAGGTTGGAAGGAGAGGAGATTGAGAGTCAGGCAGGGGGCATTCTGAGTTACGATAAACCAGGGCAAGGGGCTGGAGTTTTTAGGGAGCACTTGCACTTAATAGCAGTGGAGGATGACAGGATCTGATTCGGGTTTTTACAGAAGACCCCTCTGAGACACCCCCTCAAGGAGGTGTGGCACCCCTCCCAGCCCTTCAGTGTGGGTTACGCTTAGTGACTGGCTTCCCAGAAGGACACTATGGAGCAGGGTGGGGCGGTAACTTGACGGTGGACAAAGCTGGCCAGTGCCACCTCAGCCAGGTGATCGAGGTTCCCACGAATAAGTCACGTGTCCCTGTGTTCCCTGGATATGATGGGCTGAGAAAGCCTCTTCTCCTTGGTGGATCTTCTCTGAAACCCATCACCCCATCTAACAATGAGAAAAACATCTGGCAAACCCAAATGAAGGACATCCTACAGAACACGTGACAAGTACTTCTCAAAACTGTCAAGGTCAAAAACAAGAAAAGCCTGGGAAATTTTCACAGCCCAGAGGCACCTGAGGAGTTGTAATGACTACAGGCCACGTGGGAACCTGGATGGGATCCTGACAGCGAAAGATGACTTTGGAGAAAACTAATGAAACCTGAATAAATCGTGGTGTTTAGTAAATAAGATTCCAATATTGATTCATTAGTTGTGGCAAATATACTATAATAACCTAAATAAATGTTAACATTTGCCAGGGGACACTGGGTCTGGGTATATGGGAAATCTTTACTGTCTTCGCCATTTTTCTGTAAATCTCAACTATTGTTGACTATAAAATAAACACCCCTCTCACCTCGGTGGGTTGTGTGAACTGTGGGGGACAAAAGGGAAGTGAAGCCAGAGAGTCCCCAGGAGCCAGTGTCCAGGTGAGAGGAGTGACGGAAGCAGAAATGGAGAAAAGTGGATAGAGGAATCCATGTATAATATGGATGCAGCCAGTGGATTTTTTTTTTTTTTTGCCTGAATTAGGGAAATATAGAGGAGAGGTAGGTTTGAGGTAGGAAAGAGTTCTCTCTGGGCCTGATGCCCTTGAGAGTTGGGCAGATGTCCATGGAAATGTCATTCCAGGACAGATGGGTGCTGGAGATACAGACGTGGGAACCACTGACATATAAGTGGATTTAGGGCCATGTGACTGGAGGAAGGAGCGTAGTGATGGAGCAGGAAGGGGACCGAGTCTTTCCGAGTGGCGTGGACTCGGGGCCTACTTGTGCCCTGGCCCGGCGCGGGCAGCGTGGTCGAGACTCCCAGGGCCCCACCATAACCACCACCACCACTACCAACACTACCTTTCCCTGGCCGACAAGCCAGAGCCGGAGCAGGCGATGGACGCCATGCTCCTCCTGACAGCAGTACTGGGGCGCTATGTGCCCGCCGGCGGCTCCAGCCCGCGCGGGCCAACCGTGGTGTCTGCGGCTTTGCCACCAGAGTTCGTGCGCGCACCAAGTTTTACAGGGATCCCGTGGAGGCTGTGAAGGACATTTCGGATGGGGGGAAAATCATGGTCTGCGGCTTCCGGCTCTGTGGTATGCAGGAAAACCTGATGGGGCGCTGCTCAAGACCCGTGTGAAGGACTTGACCGCGGTCAGCAGCAACGTGGGCGTGGAGGACTTCGGGCTGGGCCTTTTACTGGCGACTAAGCAGATCAACTGCATGATCTGTTCCTATGTGGGCGAGAACGCGCTCTGCGGGCAGCAGTTCTAGGCGGGCGAGATGGAGCTAGAGCTGACGCCCCAGGGCACGCAGGCTGAGCGCGACCGAGCCGGCAGGGCCCGCCTTCTACGCGCCCATGGCCTACGGGACCCTAGCTCAGGAAGGATGCGCCCCCATCAGGTTCCACAAGGACAGCCACTTCGCCATCAAGAGTCAGCCCAGAGAGGGGAGGGAGTTTCACAGGGAACGCTATCTTTTGGAGCACGCCATCACAGCGGATTTTGCTTTGGTAAAAGAGTGGGAGGCCGACCCCATGCAGGAAACGTCATCTTCAAGGGCAGCGCCAGGAATTTCAACGTGCCCACATGCAAGGCTGCAGAAACCTCCCTAGTAAAGGTTGAAGAAATTGTGGATGTGGGGTCGTTTGCTCCGAAGACGTCCATTCCTAACATTTATGTAGATCGCGTGATACAGGGGGCAAAATATGATAAAAGAATTGAGCATTTAACAAACCAGACAGAGGAAGATGGAAAAGACATGTCTGTGAAGGACACAAGGGCGCGAATCATCAAAAGGGCAGCTCTTGAATTTGAGGATGGCATGTATGCCAGTTTGGGCATAGGGATCCCCCTTCTGGCCAGCAACTACATCAGCCCCAATTTAGTTGTTCACCTTCACAGTGAAAATGGAATCCTGGGCTTGGGTCCATTCCCATTAGAAGAGGAGGTTGATGCAGATCTCATCAATGCGGGCAAGCAAACAGTCACCATCTTTCCTGGGGGCTGCTTTTTTGCCAGTGACGACTCATTTGCCATGATCCGAGCAGGACACATCCATCTAACCATGCTAGGAGCCATGCAAATATGGTGACCTGGCTAACTGGATGATCCCTGGAAAGAAGGTGAAGGGAATGGGGGGTGCGATGGATTCGGTGTCCAGTATCAAGACCAAAGTGGTGGTCACCATGCAGCACTGCACCAAGGCCAATGAACATAAAATCTTGGAGAAATGCATGATGCCCCTGACTGGGAAGCGGTGTGTAGGCCAAATCATCACGGAAAAAGCCATGTTTGACGTTCACAAGAAGAAAGAACTGACGCGGATTGAACTCTGGGAAGGCCTGACCGTGGAGGACATCCAAAAGAGCACAGGGAGCGCCTTTGCCATCTCACCCCATCTCAGACCCATGCAGCAGGTGGCAATCTAACCCAGAAGGAGACCGTAGTCACTGAGGCTATTTTTCATTTTTGCCTCACAGGATTTCATCCAAAGGAAGTCAGAAATTATACTTATCCTTTTCAAAATCCAGTCTGATGACCAGTTTTCTCCTGGCATCTCAGACTTTCTATACCTACATAGACTTTATTCTCTCGAAGGGGGTATGACTTTAATTAAAACAAAAGGAAAACATAGACGTTTGTCTTGTTTATTCCGTGAGTCCTAAGACAGCTCTGCTACAGTCACTGAGGACATTGGCTGTCCTCTTCACTGTCTGTGATGTTTACGTTAAATTCTATGTAGCTTGAGAGGATCCCATAGGAAGAATTTTGTTGAAATGCCTTCCCTCATGAATGAATCATGAACGTAGGGGGGAAAATGATGAGGGAATAAGCTAAGAGTATAGCTAAGACACCATTTTACTAGTGCCATGAAAAACATATAAACATAAATGTCAATTTGTGATCAGAAGACATGCTATCTAAATGAAAGATTTTTTTTTTCCTTTGGCCCCTCTGACTTTTCTTCTGGGGCCTTTCATTTTGTTGCTACATTTTGTTTTTCTGTAGCCTCACCTCCTCCCCCCATATGCTTCATCCTCATAGCTAAATAGATGGTCTCTAGAAGGAAAGCAAGACTGCCTCGGTGGGACAGTGACCGGGTAATGGGATCGACTAAAGGGAGAGACACTGTGGGTGCTAACATGCCACCAGGAAGTTAACTCTGGGAATAAACAGTCCACCTGTGTGTTGCCAAGTGCTGCAGCTTATAATAGGAGGCGTTCTAGAAACCGACAGACTTAGATGGGTTTTGTCATCGTAACTCATAGTGTTCCTGTGTCGACCTGAACAGACACTTAGATCCTTCCTCTCTGTTGTGGAGCCCTAACTGGCCCCTGGTTGACATTCCCTTATAATCCAAGAGGGGCTGTGAGGTATTTCATCCTGAATCCATAGTCTGAAAGACTAGGAAGAAAAAATAAAAGAGTGTGTGTGTTTGTGGGGGGCGGGGTGGAGAATGGATGTCAAAGCCTGGAAAGCAGCTTGCATCCTCAGTGTAGATCTAGGGGGCGCACAATTGTCATGCGCATGCGCATTAGAGCAAGAAATTCCAGCTGGTCAAGGAAGGCCTTTCAGAGAGGCCTCACGATGGTCTCACCTGGAAGGAAGGGACAGACACTGGAATGGAGAGATGAGGGACCATGACCAGGTTGCGGGGTGGGGTGGGGGTGTTGGAATGGAATGTCATCAATGGGACAGTAGGATACCTTTGGGGGCTTCTGTGTGTCAGAACTTTCCAGCAGCAGCATGGAACAGGCAGAGGTTTCCAGGGGCAGATAAGTTACAGAGCTAGTTAAGATAGTAGAAAGAAGAAAAAGGGTTGAACTCCCCATCCTCATGTGATGGAGTGACCTAAGGGACAAAAGCAAACCTGGTCCACAGCTGGGATTCCCTCCAAGCCTTCATCCAGGCAGGGATCCTGGGCCCCAGAGGATCCTGAGCTCCCACCTCTGCCTTTCTGGAATGGGGCCTGTCAGAGCTTGGCAACCTAGGGACCACCAACAAGACAGCCTGGGCCTTTTCACGACCAGCTGGAGGCAGAGAGCCTGCCCAAATATTGGGTTGAGCAAAAAGCAGAGCTGAAAGGGAGGGGTCACTCTGGTGTCTGGAAGGAGGGGCTAGGGGTCCTTTCCCAGACTTCCCAGATTAGGATCTGAAAGATCAGGTGTCAGTCCCCTTGCCACATCCCGCAGCCAGGCCTCTGCACAGTTTGCTGGGAAGGGTAGGATTGTCCTGGCTCTGATGCAGATTGCTTGGCACCTTGCACAGATACTGCTGTTCAAGGGCAGCAGCACACAGGCCTGGAGGGCTGCCCAGGTCTGAGGCGGTCCCCAGGGTTGGCCGGCTGTGGAGCTTCACCCCAGGGCCGTGTTGATGACGGTCACGCCCACTCCTGTCTGCTCTGTTGCCTCCTCATCCTTGTCTTTCCCCTCTGCTCGCAGAGCTTTCATGTGTCTTGTGGCTCTGCACCTCAGTACTGTGACTTGTCATGACCCAAACGCTCCCGAATGGCTTCTGTCTGGGGTCCTTCCAGCATCAGCTCCTGCAGCTGAAGACTCCTGTCTCAGCAGGATCAGTCATGAGTGGATTCTCTGATGGGCCCAGCACATTGTTTTGTGGCAGGTGATGTCATAGGTCAAAGGTTAGCCTCAGGATTAATTAGTTGTGCAATCCAGTATGCCCCATGGACACAGGTCTAAAGCACAGCTGTTTAAGAGCTGACCTTTGAGCAAGACTATGGGTGGGGCAGGCAATGTCCTTGACCTGTAGTGTATAATGGAGAATCATATTAGACCTGTTAATAGAACAAATACATATACCTACGTATGTGTACATCTGTACACTGTATACATAAATGCATGCATGCATGTTTCTGTATGCACAGACGTGTGTGCATGTGCATGTGGGTATCAGAGTTGCAACATTGAGGGGAAATGTACACGGCAGTGGAACACTTGGCAGTGTGTTTTAAGCAACAGAAAAGTGAGTTAGTAATCATGCTCTTGGTGTTTAGTGTAAGAAAATTCCACAGGAAAAGCAAATGAAGAGGTTCTGTCGCATTCTCATCCTTATAATGAAAGCCAGGAAGTAACCTGAATGTATAACGATAAGCTAATCGCTAAGTAAATTGTGCTGTATGAGTGATATTTCTTCTCAGAAGTCTCTTTAGAGTTGTTATTATATTGCTTTGACAATTAAAACATCAACAGTTCATTTGGGACGACAAAGAGGTCCAGGAAGATAGTTTCCTTGGTGGAGTCGACATTTACAGGGCTAATGAGTGTGTTTTTTATGGTGTCCTCAGTCTTTAAGTGGTTATGGGGTAAAATCCCTTTTTTATAGGCATCTCTGTACCTGGAGCCCAGGCCCCAATTGTGTCCCTTCCCACAGCCCTTTCTTTCTTTTTTTAACCACTAACTGGGCCTTGTGGGTAAGAACTTGGGCTCTGGGACTTTGGTGCAGTGTCTCTATCCCACGGAGCCTGGTATCTCATTTATGGCCTCAGGGAACAGTGAGTGCTCCGCTTTTGGGGGCTGCTCGTCAGAACAAGCACTCGCCACGCCCCGGCAGCTGCTCCAATCAGCTGGGTGTTATCAATCCTACATTAACCGCCCCAGAAAGCATGGGTGGCTGGGCTAGTCCTCGGGCCTAGGAGTCCTCAGACCGAGGTGGGAACCCTGGTTCTGAGAGTCCCTGGCTGTGTGGCTCTGGGCCGTCATGCAGTGACTCTGAAGGTTCTCAGTGACACATGAGGTCCAGGATTACTGTCAAGACAAGTGGGACCATCGGTGTGAAATGACGTTGAAACCTGTACATGACTGTCACCAACACTAACCCTGCGGTTCACCAGCCCTCCTTCCACCGTCTCCCTCAGGCCTGCCTGGGGGCAGGGGCTGCACTGGGGACTCCGGGCTTCAGATGAGGAAACTGAGGCACAGTGGGTCCCCCTCAGGCCTTCAGCCCCTGTGCTCCTGGGCCCGCCCAGGCCCCGGCAGAGGTCCCTGCTGTGTCCATGTATAAGGCCACCGCCCTTGAGTGACCGCCCTTCTCCTCTCTCTGTCTCAGGTCACAGCGTGGATCCTGGCCTGGCCGGTCTGCTGGGGCAACGGGCGCCGCGCTCCAAACAGCCTTTCATGGTCACTTTTTTCAGGGCGAGCCCCAGCCCTGTCCGAGCCCCTCGGGCAGTGAGGCCCCTGAGGAAGAGGCTGTCGAAAAAAACCAACGAGCTGCCGCAGCCGAACAAGCTCCCAGGGATCTTTGGTGAGGTCTGGGGCTGGCCCGGGTCTGAGCCCACAGGCTTTTGGCCGAGAACCAGTGGTGGTGACACAACCCTCTACCCCTCAGTAGGGTTCAAGCCGATGGTCACCCTCCACCCACCTTTCCTGACACCCTCCTTTTGCCCCATGCCTCTGGGGACCAACTACACTGTCTCTGAGGCCTCTCTGCCACCCAGGAGTCCCTTCTCTGCCCTCCCCTGGCTCACCAGGCCTTCCCTGGAATCTCTACCAGAATCCAGTGCCTCTTCCTCCAGGCAGCACCACCCCTGGTGGCCCTTGTTTCTTCCCCAGTTCCCCTGTGGGATGCACAGTGGTTTAGGTGAAGGTCTCCCGGCCAGTCTCAGCCCCCGGGGATCAGGGATGGTCCTTACCCCACTATGGGCCTTCCTTTCCTGCATGGGAGTCGGCCCTTTGGCTGACCTCAGTGTGAGCTACGTGACCTGTGGAATGGGTGTGGCAGGAGAGGTGAGGTGCCTCAGGAGGAAGGAGGAGGTGCCGCAGCCTAATGGCTGAGGGTCCCCAGGGCTGTTTATTGGAGCATTAGGAGGCCCACAGGTTGACAGTCAGGGGAGGATGAGCTGAGCGCGGGGTTACTCTGGAGCCATTGGGAGCGTCTGGAGCCATTGGAGGTTCTTGAGCAGGGTCATGGCACCAGCAGAGCTGCAGGGATGGGCTTTAGGAGACCAAGTGATTTAGTTTCCCATCATTCATTTATTCCATAAATGTGCCCATCAGGGCGTCCCCTGCCCTGGGAGTCCCCTGTGGTAGCTGCACAGAGCAGGACCCCAGAAAAGACCTTGCACCATCTGTCCCCTGCAGATAACGTCCACGGCTCCCACGGTCGGCAGGTTTGCCGTCGGCACGAGCTCTATGTCAGCTTCCAGGACCTCGGCTGGCTGGTAATTTCTACTCTTCTCCTTCTTTCTTAAATGACCATCCCCACCTGAAGATCGTAAGAGTATCTCTAGGAGGAGGCAGAATTATGGGGAATCCCATTTTCTCATGTATTGTTTCTTCTGTGTTTTCCAAGTTTTCTAAAGGGAGAATATGTTACTTTTATAGTGAGAAAGTGTTTTCTGATAAAAGCCATGAAAATGGAGACAATCTGAATCCTGAGCCATAAAATGTCAGAGCTCCAACAGGGAAATTGAGCCAGGGTGGCAGTGCCTCTGTGCCTTTGCTGTGACGACGGCAGCTACAGGAGACGGGGGTGGGGGTGGGGGACAGGCTGGGAGGACGTGCTGAGTGCTGGTGCAGGTGAAGGGGAAAGCTTGTTTCCAGTCCTGTCTGCTGAAGGGTCTTCAGGTGGATGTCAGGTGTCTGGGGGACGGCCCGCGAGGGGCCCGAGGGTGGTTTGATGGGGCCCTGAGGCTGAGGGAGGGTAAGGGGCAGCCCTGAGTCGTCCCGTGACAGGTGCTGGACAGGGGGAGCTTGGGAGGAGACACATGATGGGACTCGCCTTCTTCCGTTCTCCCCCTTCTCCCCCAGGACTGGGTCATTGCCCCCCAAGGCTACTCAGCCTATTACTGTGAGGGAGAGTGCTCCTTCCCACTGGACTCCTGCATGAACGCCACCAACCACGCCATCCTGCAGTCCCTGGTCAGTACCTCGCCGTCCTGCCTGGACCCTGGGGGGAGGGTGTGCTGAGGAGAGGGCCTCAGAAAGCCAGGAGGCGATGGGAGCACCTGCTTGGGTCCCGGGGAGCTTTCTCTGCATGGAGCCTTTGCTGCGTGCACGTGTGCTTACATCCCACACCTGTGTACAGGCTGGCCCCTGTGTGGTCACGCTGTGTGTGCAGACTCAGTGCTGGTGCACACACACGAGCACACACATGCGCGTGGGGACATGCAGGTATGTGTGGTGGGACCCAGGCTCATACAGGCAGCCCACTAGTGGTCACAAGCACACATATACAGAACAGGTGTGCATCCCACCTGGGCACCGGTGTGCTCTGAACACGTGTACTGTGCACACTGGTGTGTTTCACCTCCTGTGACACGTGCACATGGGTGAGAGACAGGTGTGTGTTCACCCACCGCATCATGGCGTGTGCAGGGCGAGTCACTCGTGTGCCCATGTGCCCATGTGCCGTGTGCTGGGGGGCTGTTCTGGGCTTGGGCTCCGCCTTCCGTTTACTCCCCGTTGGCTCTTTCTCCTGGTCCTCCCAGCTCTTGGTTTTCCACAGATGTTGTGCTTTTTGATGCCCTGGTGTCTGCGGTAACTTTAAATGAGGAAAAATGTGTCTGTGAGGAATATCGTTGCTGCTGCTTATTGCTCAGTGTTTAAATGTTTGCTGTGCTGAGACTTCTTTCTAGAATGTTTACCTAGACTCCCTAGTTCCTAGTATCCCCAGCCTTGTGTTTACCTCATAAGAAGTTGTCAAGGTGATGCCTTAGGGTGAGAGTAAATGTAACAAAAGAGGCTTCAACCCTGTAATACCTCCTTTCTCAATGTCAAGTGGGATTTGCTGGCCCCAAGGGGCTGCCTTCCTCGGAGAAGCCGAGGGCTGACAGGCTGCGTCCTCCAGCACGTGCGTCTCCCAGCACCCCCGAGAGGGATGCGGGGTGTCGACTGCACCTGCACCTCCAGGGCCGTCCCACCTCACCCCTGCCCCACCCGAGCCCACAGACCCCAGGATAGCTCCGCAGGAGCGAGCGCTCAGGCTGGGCTGGGTGCAGAAAGGCCGCGGCTGCGCTCTCAGGAAGGCTGTCAGTGAACTCAGGAGCCAAGGCCAGGCCAAGACGGTGGGTCCTGTGAGAAGGGAGGACGCGGCCTCAGCACGAGGAGGAGGTTCTTTCCAGGCGGAAGGATCCAGTGCGCAGGCCCCAGGACAGGAGCCGCTGGGAGGGCTCAGGGCCCACAAGGAGGTAGGGCTGGAGAGCAGCGAAAGAAGGCTAAGGGAGGTTACTCTGGGCGGGGCCGGGGCCACCAACATAGGCCTAGGGGTCCCTGGTAAGGTGGCAGGTGAGTGGATTGAATGCCAAGTAAAGTGAGAAGGCTTTGCAGGGTTTCAGCAAAGGAGTGTTATGATCTGACTCTCGAGAAGCATCACTCGGGCTGCGGTGAGAGGATGGGAGGCCGGACCATGGGTGGAAGGTGGAGGCCAGGAGAGTGAGGAGGCTGCTGCGGTCACCTGACAAGAGGACCCGGGTGGCTGCTGGGTGGCGAGCAGTGACTGAGGCCACAGGATGGTGGAGGCAGGGCCCCTGTCAGGAGCGACTGGAGGGAGGGCCAAGGGCAGGAACCAGGGGCCTCCAGGGAGGGCTGAGCGACCTGGTGGGTGCGGCCTGTGGGCTGAGGAATCAGTCATCTGCTTCTGCCACACGTTTGAGGCCTGATGTGACCCCATGTGGCCAAGTGGGAAGGTGGCGGGATCCCCGAGTCGACTTCAGAGGAGGCCAGGGTGAAGCTCTGAACTGGGAGACGTGGCCCGAGGCTGGTCTTCGGGTCTTGAGAACAGATGAGGTTCCCTGGGGACAAAGCAGGTACAGGATAGGAGAGGCCTGGGAAACAAGGGAGCCCTGGAGAGAATGGGGGAGTCGTTTGGGGGGCCTTGAGGCATTTGGGGGCCAAGAGAAGGAAGGTGTCCCTCCAGGCTTACCCTCCAGGTCGTTCTCCACGCAGTAGCTGGGTGGTCTCACAAAAGCACAGACCTGACCTCATCTCAGCTGAGAAACTTCCCTTCCTGCACCATTATCTCCAGGAGGCAGTCGGAGCCCTCAGCTGGGATGCGGGGCCCCTCATTAGCCGCCTTGCCGACCTCACCAACGTCCCCCCGCACCCATCCCCCTGCCTTCCTCTCCCTGCACACGCTCAGTGCCAGCACATGCCCTGGGTCTCCTGCCTCCCTGCCTTTGCACTTGCCATTCTACCTGGAGGGCTTCCCCCTCTACCCTGGGCCCAGCCAGCTCCTGCCTGCCCTACATGCCTCATCTGCGGGCCTTCCCTGCCAGGGGTGGTCACCAGCGCTCAATGCCCCACAGCGCTGAGGGCCCGCTGTGATTGTTGTGTCACTTCCAGGGGTCCCGGTTGTCTATTGGAGTGTTCCCCATGTCCCTTTCCTCCCCCCGAATATGGGAACAGGAACCATGTCTGGGACGTTTCTGTGCTCCCCGTCCTGGTGTGGCAAGCACAAGGCACGTGTCCGATACATTTGTGTTGGACATGAGAAAAGTAGCATTATACCCATTTGGCAGAGGAGAAAAGTGAGGCCCACAGGTGAGAGAAATGTACCTAAAGTAACAGAACCTTCATCTCCTAGTGGCTCAAAAGCAAATTCAATGGAATGGCACATTAGACTCCACAAATCAACCTGTTTGGTGCCAGATGGTATACAAGGCTGTTTCTCTTTCTGTCACTGATCTGATACAGCTCCGGTCTAGGGTGGAGTCGCAGAATGGCAGCACCTGTGTGGTACCTGATTTCTGTCTCCAATGTCCCAACTCAGGAAAGGCCCTCCCTGGTTTCCAGCCACTTAGAGCCCCATGGCTGGCGCACGAGCGTGGTGTCACCTGGTTTTTTTCACGTGGGTCTATGAATGCCAAGCCCAGACAGCACATGTGGAGTGCCAGTGGCCCCCACGTCCCATTCTGGCTGGACATCTTCAAAGAGGCCTCAGCTTCCTCAGCGGGTACAGAGGAGCCCTGGGCCTCGAGCCAGCCCAGTGCCCACTGACAGTCCTGGCAGGCTGGCTCAGACCTGGGGCTCCCAGGACAGGGCTGGGCATTGGGGAACGGGAGCCAGGCTGCCGAGCAGGGTCCCCCTGACAGCCTCATCCAGGTCCTGCTCAGCAGCCTCCATGAGGGCCGAGCAGGCCTGGGCCCTCGGAGTGGCCACGACGCAGGAGATGGAAGCAGGTTTCCTTTCCTGTCCTGCCCCCGACAGCTCGGGGCTGCCTTCATGGCCCATCCGTGTGGGGCCCGATGAGGAGTCCAGTGTAAACTCAGCTCATCCTGCCAAGCAAGTCTCAGGATGTTTGTCTGGAGGCCGAAATAGCTCCCTCAGTCAGGCTCTTCTTTGGTGGGTAAAGCTGTTTAGGAGGAGGGCGTGGGGCCACTACACCCAGGTCCAAGTCCTGCCACAGGCCCCAGGGCCCGTGTGCCCTCAGTTTCTTCATCTCCCAGAGTAATACTTAGCCTTAGAAGCTGTTAGGAGGGGTGAAAAGTGCTTTGAGAAACAATGGTGCAGAACACCCAGGGTGAACCTAGAATCCTCGGCTTCGCCGGTTGTCCCACGACTCTCAGCTCCCAGAGAGGAGGAGGAGAAAGAGCATGAACAGTGCAGGCAGACAAGACAGCGTCAGGGACGTTACAGAAGCACAGAGAAGAGGGAGGCGTGGAGGGGACCCCAGAGGGTCAGTGCTTCAGGGGCACCAGGCAGAGGGACCGGTCACCAGGCGCACCTTGTTTGGGGACCAGCAGGGTCTAAGGGGAGTGGACGTGGCAGGGAGCAGGTGGGTGCCCAGGTGGCGCTCTGAGAGCCTCGGGGGGAAGGGGTTAAGGAGGGCAGGGTTGGGCACATGTGCACGTGACGCCTTTCCTGGCTGGAGAATGGAGGCTCCAGGGGCAGGCAGGAGCGGGGGGCCGGGGCCGGGGCCGGGACGGAGGGTCCTGGGAGGCCAGCGTGCTCATGCCTCTGTCTGCCGCCCCTCCCTGGCAGGTGCACTTGATGAAGCCAGACGCAGTCCCCAAGGCGTGCTGTGCGCCCACCAAGCTGAGCGCCACCTCCGTGCTCTACTATGACAGCAGCAACAACGTCATCCTGCGCAAACACCGCAATATGGTGGTCAAGGCCTGCGGCTGCCACTGAGGCCCTGCCCTCGGGAGGCTGCAGCCTCCACCTGGCTCAGGCCCCTCTCCGGGGGCAGGAGACCTTCAAATGCCATCACAGTTCCGGCGCAGGTGCAGGGTGGGACCTCATCCCTCTGCCCATGTCCAGCTCGGTCTGGTCGTCTCCAGGCCCCTCTGCCCGTCCCCACACCCTGTAGAGCCGGAGGCACAAGCAGGCTTGGTGAGCGACGGCACTGTCTGCGGTCAGCACACAGGCCTATCTTAGGACCTGCCCTGGCCGTCCTGGCCCACACTGTGGCTGCCAGGGAATCATCTGAGTTGCACCTGGAGTGGAAGTGGGGCTGGTTGGGCTTTGCGTCACTCACCACAGGGTTTAGGTCGGGCATTTCCGGGGCATAAACATGTACATGCCCTCAGTACAGTGTATTACTGGGCTCCTAACTTGGCCCACTGCCAGTTAGCACATTAGAAAAACAACAAGCTGGATGCGCCTCTTGCCCTGGGCCTTCCCTTCTCCTGCCTGGGGAAGAGGTGTGACCCCCCGAGAAGCAGCGCCTTGAGGGCTTCCAGTTCCCTCGCCGCCTCCATGTGGGGCTCAGCACTGAGACAAAGGGAACTTGGCCAAAGCAAGGACAATTTGTGCAGTCAGTGGTCCTGGCAGACGCACAGATGCCACCACCGCCTATGCCCTTGCCCACAGCCATCAGCAATCAGCCGAGGCACTTTTTCCACGGAGTCTGAAGACACTCGACACAACACATTAGGCACCCACCAGCCATTCAGAGTTGAACTGGTTTCCTACTCCTGCCATGCTAAGGAGCAATCAATCCATTCCACCGTGTGTGGTGCCTGGGCCGCCTCTGGCCAGGCGTGGGGAGACGGTCAGTGTCTACTGGAGTCTAGGAGGTAAGAGCAGGCTGGTCACCCCGTGTGCCTGAGTCCTGTGCTGTTTTTTTTTTTTTTTTTTTTTGGTCGGGGGACCTCTGGGCCAAAGAAAAGGCCCCTGTCCCAGGGGAATGACAGGTGGTAATTAGGCTGAGCTGGGTGGGGAA
Organism: Rhinolophus sinicus; assembly: GCF_057876585.1. Taxonomy (NCBI): domain Eukaryota; kingdom Metazoa; phylum Chordata; class Mammalia; order Chiroptera; family Rhinolophidae; genus Rhinolophus; species Rhinolophus sinicus. Next base: position 27,613,359 of record NC_142514.1, read on the forward strand.
GTTCCCAGAAACCACTGTTCTCCTTGGAGCAGCAGAAGCAGTTGGAGTGTTTATTTGATTTCTGACTTGCTAAGCCTATAATTTACCTGCTGGAGCAGACAGAGTCCAGCTGCCTGAACCCTGAAATACTGTGTCATTAATAGCAGGTCCTGGGCCTGCCCCAACCCACAGGCACAGCCCACAGAGGCAGAATGACCCATGTGCCCAAGGACACACATCCCTGGAATACACTGCACCCTGAGGACAGGTTCCCGGAGAGCAGGGGTGGAGGCTGGGGCCACGCTGCGGGTCAGCAGTCCCCCCACCTGGACCTGGGAGGGACTCTGGAAGCGAGTACAGAGGAAGGAAACCCCCCCCCCCCATGTACACAGGGGGCTGGTCCAGATTGGAAGGTACTGAGTTCCCCATTGGCCTGGGGCTTCAAGCTCAAGTTGGCAGAAATTGGACCAAGCACTGGCCAGGATGTCTGGAGACCTGCATTCCAGTTCCAACTCAGCCCTGCTTGTTGTCTGGACAAGTCCTCTTCCTGATTCAGACTTGAGTTTTCCATCTGTGACATGAGGACACAGGATTCTTCCGTCTCCAAAGGCCCTTCGAGCTAGAGAATCTTCCTGCCACCCTGACTCCTCTCTCTGAGTCAAGTGCCAGCTGCCATAGGACGTAAAGCCTGCCACGTCAGGACCTTATTTAACAGTTCTCTCCTCCCAGATCAGGGCAGTGGAGGCTTGGAAACTTCTGACAGATGTCAACGTTTGGTCTCGTCAAGGCCTAGCACGTAACCCAGCATGGTTTGGGGGCATCAGGAAAATGTGTGAAATGAATGTTTTAAAGATGTGGACCCCTCGCCCATCGGTGCGCTGACCAGGAACGCGAGGATCGTGACAGGACTTCCTTTTCATGCAGTAAAGCTGAAAATGCAGCGGTCACGGCCATCCTGAGCCTTCCAGCACCTTCGGCCATCCAGGCGGCCACCACAGGAAATCCAATAGAAAAGGCCTCAGAGAAGGGAGACCCTTATGGACACAAAGCCGATGAGGTGGCAGCGTTCCGCTACCAAGGCCATTTTATTTATCTGGGTGCCCCTGGCAGCCCAGGTTACATTCAAGGATGCATATTAGAAGCATAAATAAGGGCGGGAAACTCAGGCCCACTGACAGCAAAGTAAAACACTGACATGAAAGGAAGAAGCAAATGGCCCAGTCGGGGGCCATGCAGTGTGGGGCAAACTGCCCTGCCTGCCTCGCCCCCCACCCTCCCAGCACACATCTTCACAATCACACTCAGCTTTGGCCTTGATGCCAGCTCTTCAGGTAAGCCTCTATTTTTGTGTGTCTCTGTGTAGGGAAGTGGGTAACATGCTCCAAGAAATTCCCTACAATTTCACAGGAAAAGAGGCTGGGAACAGGAGAGAGCAGGTTTTGGAGTCAGCAGACCTGGCATCAAATCCTGGCTCTGCCTCGTTAATTTCAATAAGTTAGATAACCTCTGAGTTAAAGGTCCTTCCTCTGCAGAAAGGGGTACTGGTTCTGCCCTTGGAAGGCTGTGATGGGGCTCAGGCCTGTCCGCAGAGCACTGAGCACCATGTCTGAACATGTGTGTGGAGTGGAGCATCTGTTACTGGTCTGACCATAAAAGGATTTGCAAATGTGGGCCTCCTTGTGTGACTTCCTATTAAAACTTGCTCTTCCCAGAATGTGTTTGGGAGGTGCTGCTGTATTTATTTCAAAGCTATGCTTTTCCTAAGAAATCTAAACTTGGTCATTTCCTGGGATGAGGTGTGGCCTTGCAGCCTCCTGTGCCTGTGAACAGAGCCCTGGCTGGCAGTGACCTGCAGGGGCCCCCAGCCCCACCCCTCCCGCAGCCCTGCCAGAGTGCGGTGCCCACCTGCAGCCTCACAGGAAGCTAAAGGGACAAATTTTCTGGGGTTTCTCTTCTTACTGGGAAGCATTGAGCATTTGATTCTTTGTTAAGTTTTTCCTCACTTAAGAAAATATTACACGTATGCCAGGGAAATTGTTGAAAATAAAAAACAATACAAACATGCATAATCCCACCAGAGATAACCCATTGTTAATAATTCCTTCTAGTCTTTTCCTTGGCACATATGTAATTGTCTTCATACATAATATATGGATATTTTATAAAGTTAGGATTATATTCTGTGCACTGCTTGTTGATCTGATTTATTCAATTTGATACATTTTCAAAATTTCTATTATTAAATATTCTTTGAAAACCGTTTCTAATAGCATTCTGTGCCTTGCCTCTGCCTTAGTTTTTTCATTGCAAACCAGGTCTCACCATTCCTTCCCCGGAGGCCGGCATGGGGCCCCCATGACCCTCCCGTCGAGTACCGCCCAGCATCGGGAAGCAGCCGACACTTGCATGGTCACTGGGCTGCCATTAGCCCGGAATCCCTGGACCTGGCACCGCACCTCTGAGTCTCAGGTTACCACCCGTACAAGGGTCACGGGTGCACTCGGGGTAACTTCCGGGGAAGCCCTTGCACAGCACAGGGTGACCAATTGCCACACTGGTCCCCCACCCACTGGCCTCCTGGCCTGTCCACTGGTCCCACCTTCCCAGGGCAACCAGGGAAGCACAGTAAGTGACAAGGTCATGCCCATAACCTCTCCCCGTCTCACAGGGTGTGAGATCAGTCTGCTCCACGTCCCTGCGTGTCCTACCCAGAGTGGCCACACTGAGTACTTCACACACATCCTCGTCCCTCTTAGATGTCACACCAGTCCTGAATGACTGCCTTTCTCCTGGCCTCACTGCTGCCCATCCCAACAGCCGTGACTGACCACCCAGGAGAGGGACACCTAAGTTAAGGAGGGTCTAAGTGAGGGTCTCTGTTGGGAATACTGCCAGTAGTAAATCCTGGCCACAGGAGCGGGCCTCAGCCAACCGAAGGGGAGAAGCCCCACCTGAAGGCAGACCCAGGCTGGCTCAGGGTGCCAGAGGTAGAGCTAGCACCTATCCCTCTGCAGGAGCCGGCCTGGGGTCACTGGGGACACGGGCCAACAGGCTTCTCCCCTTTCCTCCAGGCTCAACCTGATCTTAACCCAAAAGAAGAGCCAGGCCAGCCCAGCAGTTTCGTTTCTGAGTGTCAAGATTTGATTCAGATAGAACTACTGGCAGGTGGCAGGAGAACAGGTGGCAGTCCTGAAGGAGGTTTCTGGTGACTGATGGTTTCTGGTGCTCAGCCCCAGCTCCTGAGAGATTCTGGGAGGTGGCCTGGCTGATTGAAAACTGGTACAGGGTGAGAGACCAGCCTAGCGCAGGCCATAAACTGGAGCCAGACTTTGATTTCCAGGTGGGACTGGGGTGAGGTAGGAACCACCTGTGGCTTGTTTCTTATGTGTCTCCAGGACTAAACACAGTGCCTGGCAAAAGCGCCCTGGGTACTTTACAGTAATACAATTCTATTAGTTCAATGAATGAAGGAGTGAATGGGCCGCTGAGACTGATTACTGGTGCCCATCAGACCCAAGACCAGCAGGTGTGAGGGCAGGAACAGAGTATGGCTAACCCAAATCGCCTGCCTTGTAGCAGGAGCGAGAGAGAGGACAGAGGCACTTTTGCACCTGCTCTAACCTCTACAGTGGTCAGGATATGCCCTCAGAGACAGCCTGGGGAGGACAGATGCAGCAGGGGAGGCACTCTGGTCTGTGCTAGCAGGACGACCCAGTTATAGCTGCAACCACCAAACATACCTAACCTGGCTGGCAGGCAGCAGCACAGGGACCAGGATTTATTTTACCAGAATAAACATTCAGGAGCCACAGTGGTGGCCCAGCAGAAGCCCTGGCAGCAAAGGCCTGGAAAGGTGGTGGGCAGGGTGGTGCCAGGGCTGGCTCCCAGGCCCACAGCCATGCTTGGGAAAGAGCCAGAGGAAGCCCAGGCTATGCCTGCAGAGGAGCTGCTCCAAGCTGACCCCGAGAAGGGCCACGGCACAGACCCCTGCTTCACGGGACATCCTTGGGTGCTGGTTCCCCGGGGCTCATGGCTCTGGGACACGCAGTGGCCATGTAGAGAAAGTGCCTCTTACACGTACTCCCCACAGTCAGCAATGATCACTTTCTGCTTTGGCTTCCCATCCTTGCTGCCCTGGGCCTTTGCAGGTGGAACAGAAGAGGAGAAACCGGGGGAGAGAGGGCGAAGGTTAAAGGCAGGCTCAGGGACACCCCCACACACCAGCCTGAGCAGAGGCAGCCTCCTCCTGGGAGCAGCTGGGGCCCCTCACTCCAGCTCTCCAGGCCACAGGGGGCCCGCTCCAGCTCTCCCATGGGGCTGTGCACCAAGAGCCCGGACGGCCACCTACCTCAATCTGTCGCAAGACATCCAGGCCTTCTGTGACCTCCCCAAATACCACATGCTCGCCATCCAGCCAATCCGTCTTGTCACACGTCAGGAAGAACTGGGAGCCATTGGTGTTTGGGCCGGAGTTGGCCATGGAGAGCAGGCCTGGGGGAGAGAAGGAGCACGTCAACTCCCTCCACCTGGCTCCTCCGGCCAGGCAGCCTCAGACCCAGGGATGTACTGACCACGCGGATGCCTTACCTTCCACTCAACTGACAGTCAGTGAAGCGGTAAGCAGGCTTGTTTCAGTCATTTTATACTGGTGTGTTCTGTCATTCGTTCAATAAATACTTATGGTCTACTTTGAAACCAGGCCCCTGTTGAGCCCTGGGGACCTTGGTCCCAGCTCTGGTGGAGCTCACAGCCTAGTGGAAAAGTCACTGAAAAGAAAATTGTGCTGTGACAACCGTGACATAGTGAAGCCCAGTGACACAGACATCTGTGCAGGGAATGGAAGCACACGAGGCAGTCACCTAACAGAATATGTGCGTGTATGTTTTATATGTGTGCTGGCACCACCGTCATGGAAGGCTTTCTGGTGGAGGTGACATCGGAATTTTGTCTAAAAGGCCCTGGTTTGGCGGGGCTGAGGGTGTGTAGCACGAAGAGCCACAGCTCGTCTGTGGTGGCCTCTGTACCGTGTGCTCCCTCTCGATGGGGACTGTGTCCCCTTCTCCTCTCAAAGCCAGAGTAGATCAGGGTCGGACACACATCAGAGCAGCCCTGGGAATATCTGTTTCAGATATTCAAATATTAATTGTGTTTATTATGTGTCAGACGTTGTTCCAGAATACAGTGGTGAAAAGAAAGCCTGGGTCTTGCCCTCATGAGGCTGACATTCTCAGAAGGAGAACAGAGAATAAATAAATAGGAAGGTAAATTTATCATTTCAGGTAAAACGTGTGTGACAAAAAAGAAGCTGAGTAAAAAGAAGAGCGAGATGGCAGGACAGCCCATTTTGGAGAGGGCGGTCAGGGCAGGTCTCTCGGGTAAGTGATGCGTGTGTGACACCTGCAGGAAGTGGGGGTGAACCCTGTGGAGACTGGAGGAAGAACGCTCCAGGAGAGGAAGCAGCAGTTGCCGAGGCCCCGAGGGGCGTGAGCTCGGGGTGTGTGAGAAATAGCAAGACTGCGGTGGGGACGCCGAGGGCAGAGCAGCTCGGTCTGCGAGCTCGGGGAGGTGCCAGGCCCCGGCTCACTCTGACCACCTCTCGAAGATTAGACTCCGAGGGGGAAGAGGCGAGAGCGGACATGGGTAGGTGAGCTCGCAGCACCCAGGTGGGTGTGGAGGGCAAGGGCGGCCGGACCAGGAGGAGATGTGAAGGTGGACCTGAGGTACGGGTGACGGAGGAGAGGGGTCACGGATGAGCCCTAAGTTTCTGACTAACCGGCTAGATGGGTGGTGGGGTCACGGGCTGAAACAGGGAAGAGGGGGAGGAAGAGTTTGGGGGAGAAGAACAAGAACTGTTCAGGTCTGTGAAGCCTGTGGGGTGTCCAGAGGGGAGACGACAGGGAGAGGTCGGCATGGAGTGGAGACGTAAAGTGGGCAGGATTAATTTACGGACAGGACTGAGAGCCCCGGGATTAGAAGTCTGCCTGTGGTTCTCAATGGGGTAACACTGCCCCCTCTAGGCTACTTGGAAACTTCAAGGTTTGTTTTCGGTCAGTAACACCGGGAGTGCTACTGGCAGTATCAGGAAGGGAGCTGGGAATCTAGATGTCCTGCAATGTCCCACCTAAAGAAGAATTTTTTTTTTAATTTTTATAAGAATTTATTTGAAAACATATACCAGAGATCAAGATCTCAAATGCTCCTGAAGAATTATTCTAAATCCTGTTAGACTTTATGTGTGGACAAAACATTCATGCACGTAGATGAGAAAAATCTGTTTATAGTGACCTGAGCCTGGAACCTAACTCCATTTTACATATAAACCAAAAAACTTATATTTTTGTATTAGATGTTTCCAGAAACAAATCTGCCATATAACTAAGGGAACACTTAGTTTCTTTTTGTTCCAAATTTTACGAAGAGATTTTCACTGTTTCAGAAAATCATGTTGATTTCATTGTTTCAGAAAATCACCTGTGACTCAGCCAACACATCTATGTGTGTAATAACTAGATTTGTTGAGGTGGTAGATGGGAGGGGGTTGGGGGCAGGGTGCAAAACGTGAAGGGATTAAGAAGTACAAATTGGTTGTTACAAAATAGTCATGGATTTAAAGTATAGAGAATATAGTCAATAATATGGTAATAACTATGTATAGTGCCAGGTGGGTACTCGACTAATTGGGGGGATCACTTCATAAATTATATAAATGTCTAACCACTATGCTGTAGACCTAAAATTAAAATAATACTGAGTATCAACTGTAATTGAAAAAATTGAAAAGGAGGAAAAGAAAAAAAAAACAGAAGAGGGAGGTGTCCTGCCAGCCAGTGAAGCAGGGATTCAACAAGAGTGTGATTCACCAAAAAAAAAAAAAAAAAAAGCGCTTCACAGTATCAAATGCTGCTGAGAGGTGGAAAACGAGGGCTGAGGTTTGACTGCTGGCAAGAGGAAACAAACAGGCAATGAGTCTAGAAAACTCTTTTAAGAAGTTTTGCTAAAAAGGATTGGAGTGGTAGCTACAGGGGGAACCTGGGGTCAAGGAAACGCTACTTTAGTTTTTCAAGGCTGGCGGTGCTGCAGCCTGCTTGTCCGCTGATGGCAGCAGGACTCAGTGCAGAAGGGGAGATGGAGGGGATGGAGCCAGAGTTCGAGTGGCGCCTACAGAAAGAGCCTCAGCAGGAAGCAGATCAGGCGGTGAGCACGACCCAGGCACAGTAGCAGAGGTGGCTTCTGTGGGAGGACAAAGTGATTCTCTTCTGCTTCTATTGCTCAGTGAAATACAAAGCATGATTACCAGCTGAGGGGAAGCGGACAGTAGCACCACTGGAGCCAAGAAAAGGAGTGTTTTCTTCTCAGACGTGGATGAGAACCAACTAGCAAGCTGGGCAGACTGCGAAGCTGCACTCAGGCGCCCTGGAGACGTGCACTCCTCAACTCAAAGGGGACCAGTCAGCACATGCGTGTGCTTTTCTTCCGCAGACAGTTTTGCACCAGGAGAGGAGGCGAGAGAAAGGCAGTGGGGCTGGAGGCAAGAGCGAGGGAAGCACGTCCCGGGATGAGCTGTGGGACGTGAGCAAGGCAAAGGGGAGAGTGTGGACGTGGGTGCGGGGGATGGGCACTGTGTGAGTAAGTGTATGATTCCTCCAACTATAAAAACCTCAGACAGGACATTACGGTGACCATAACAGAATCCGAGCACGCACTGTACATTACAGTATTGTATCACTGATCATTTTCTGAGTTTCATAACTATACTGGGGCAATATGAAAAATGCCCTTGTTCTTAGGAAACAACACACTGAGGTATTTAGTGGCGAAGGTACGCTAGGCCTCCAGGTTGCTCTCAAATGACTCCCCCCAAAATAAACGCTGTCTATAAATATAAATAGAATAAATGGGGAAAGATGGTCACCAATGCAAACAACCGGTGAATCTGGGTAAAGGGCCCATGAAGGCTTATGAGAGCTCCTTGTTCTGTTCTTGTAACTTTTCTGTCAGCTGAAAATTACATAAAATAATTACAAAAACAGTAACACATCACTGTAGCAGCAGAACCAGGCTACTATGCCTCTTCCTCTTAAAAGGAGGCAAACATGAACTTGAGTAAGCCCCCTGACCGCCCCCCCAAAAAAAAAACCCTTGAGAAGAGAAGCCTAAAGCTCTAGCCAGGCTGAACGCGGCTCCTCTGTGCACCAGCTGGGTCTCCTCCAGACCGCCGACCCCTCAGCCAGAACCACCGCCTGTCACTCCATCCTGCACAGCCATCCTGCCCCGGCCCAGCCCCATTCATCACCACCCACCGATCAGGTCCCACCTGGTCCCGTGTGTTTGAGGATAAAGTTCTCGTCATCAAACTTCTTTCTGTAGATGGACTTGCCCCCGGTGCCGTTGTGGTTTGTGAAATCCCCGCCCTGGCACATGAACTGGGGAATCACGCGGTGGAAGCTGCTCCCCTTGAAGCCAAAGCCCTTCTCGTGGGTGCACAGGCACCGGAAATTCTCTGGGGTTGAGAGAGGACAAGTGCTGAGGTTAGAAAATATCTGACTGAATAGTGAAAACTCCAGCTCTCAGAATCTAAAAAAGTACATATTATGTTTATTTGAATGAAACATTTAAGTGTGGTACTGGCACACAAATAGACTGAACAGACCCGGGAACAGAACAGACAGTCCAGAAGCAGACCCAGGTAAATGTGGAAATTCACTATTTCATAAAAGTTGCCATCTTACCATGGGGGCAAAGAGGGATGTTTTACAAGTTGGAGTGGGAACAACTGAATAAACATTTGAAAAAGGTGAAATTGCACCCATACCTCACCCCATTGCAAGAATAAACTCCAAATGGATCAGATATCTAAATGTAAAGAAAAAAATTACGAGTATGAGTTGCTCCTGAGATCACGCCCCAATAAACTTCCTTCATGCAAATCCCCATGAACCTGTTTCCCAGAAAAACTGACGTAAAATAGCCAAAAACGGAAGGGGAAAAAAAATCAAGTAGCAGTAATATGAATATATTTTTCAGAGATATAGCAATAGAAGTCAAAATAATCACCTAAAAGAAATGAATCTTGTCTCTGGCAGGGCAGAAAAATTATGGTGTTGGGGGGTGGGGGCAGGAGAATGTCATACTTTATAACAAACTTGATAGAATGATTTTCTTTAAACTATATGCAATTATGACTTTAATAAACCTTTTTTTAAAGCTAGATTGAAACATAAAAAGGATTATGGGTAAAAAGGGCCATTATGAATATTTAAGAAAATATGAAACACACAACTGTCAATATTAGTTACCGGTGGAAGATGGGCTTTAGCTAATGAGGGGGAGAAAATTTAGCTTTTAATTTACAACCTTAAAAATAATAATTTTCCAGGGAAAAAAACCTGGCAGAGATCTCCTTAACCAAATGATCAAACTTAACATCACAAATACTGCAACTGACATCAGGTGCTTCCTTATATACGCTAACAAGGAAACATTCTTCTGTGGTACTCCTGCCAAAATGCATAACCTAAATCCAATCATGAGGAAGAGCCAGGCAAAGACAAATTGAGAAACAATCTTAAAACCACTGGCCTGTACACCTGACACTAATAATAAAAAAAACAAAACTAAACAAAAAACCACTGGTCTGTCCTCTTCAAAAACGTCAAGACCAAGAAAGACAATGAAAAGCTAGAGACTGAACAGATTCGACCCCAGTACAGTGTGTGAATCTTTGTCAGGGAAGAAAAATTGCTAAAATTACTATAAAGGACAATATTGGGAAAAGTGATGAAATTTGAATATGACCCAAAGACCAGTTAATACTGTTGTATTGAAGTTAAATTTGCTGATTTTGATAGTTGTACTGTGGTCATGTAAGGGAATATTGTTGTTCTCAGAAAATACATACTGAAGTATTTAGGCATCAAAGGACATAATGTCTCCAAATTCTTATCATTCGGTATAGGTAGGAAAACAATACGTATATAAATAAAGTATAGGGGGTAAAAAGTAAGTCAATAAAACAGATCAAGGACATAGGAGCATGCCTTGTGCTCTTATAGAATTCTTATTCTATATATCTGTAAGTTTGGAAATACATCAAAACAAAATTACCAAACAATAAATAAATAAATCAAACCAGAGGGTAATAAAAACAACTTACAACTTTGAACTGCTTTTTCTGTCTAATGGTTCTAAGCCTTTATCGAGCTTCAAAAATGCCTGCTTTGCTTTGTTTGTTACTAGAAGCTGGGATCCAAGATGCCCCAGATGGACTCAGTAGAAATGGTGTCAAAGACCCAGGATACGAGGCAGCTTCCTTCCCTGCTTGCTCAGCCACCAGCTTCCTGGCCATCCCGAGCCAAGTCCTGCTCACCTGCTGTCATGGGGACGACATCTGAACGCGGAAGCATCTGGATGCGGCCGGCTGGCTTGTTCCCAATCTTGATGTCCATGTACACCTGAGGATTTGACCGGGCCTTCTTTGCAGTGGGCTCTCCCTAGGCGCAGAAGAAATCATTACGTTAGAGTGAACTCCTTGACTCCCCAGGTAGGAGAGCGAAGATTCTTCGGAATACACGCCCAGAAGCCAACTGCAGTGAGCAGGCTGGAGCAAGGTGCTGACAGGGAAAGCCCTGGGCCTGATGGGGCTGCAGCAGGGAGAGGCCATGGCCACAGCGCCCAGCTGGACGTGTAGTGACAGGAGACTCAGCGCTACCTAACTGGAGCCGCACCCCCCAGGCATGTAACGTCAGCACACCCACCCTCACACATCGCTGGCTTCACCCCCCCTGCAGGCACAGGAGGACACTGTCCTGGCCCACAGTACACTCTGAACGTCTCCAAACCCCAGCTCGAGCCCAATCACGTTCCTCCAGTTAAACTGACCCATTTACGCGACATCACCTCCTTCTGTGCTTAGCCCTGCATAGCCATAGGCCGGCTGCAATGGAAGCAAGGAGGGCAGCCCTCTGGCGCGGGCCTAGGTGCTCAGAAGACAATGGAGGAGGTTGGGCCTTGCTTTGTGCTCTGACTGGACAAGGCTGAGTAGATAAATAAAACATTCAATACAAACCCTCCTTTGTGTTTGATACAGAAAATTCTACTGTCTCTGACCTCTTGGTAGTGTGGTTAGGTCAACTTATAGGTACTGAACTCACAGGCCAAACACTGGGGTTATTAAGTAACAAGCTATGGTCCCTGCCCGTGAGGAATTGGCCGTCCAGTGGGGGAGGGACGGCCATGACCGTGAGAGGCACACGCGTCCTAGAGCCTTACAGCCCTAGTGCACATCTCAGCCCCATCACTTATGGGCATGTAATGTCCAACCAGTTATCTGACCTCACTGTGCCCCCATTTTGTCACCTAGAATTGGGAACAATAATAGTACTTATCTCAAAGAATTGTCAATAGGAAATATTTGGAAAACACTGAGAACAATGCCCGGCATAGAGTAAACAATATTTAAACTTTTATTAAACAAGTAATGTCAAAACAATGCAGTAAATGCTAGGATAGAGGGTGCCCCGGAAGCTCAGAGGTCGCGGAAGCCCAGAAGGGACATTATCTCACTCAACTGGAGGATTCTGAAAAGTTTCCTGGAGAAAGTAACAACTGAGATCAGCTATGAAAGGCGACCAGGAGTTAGCCAGACAAAACAGCTGGAAAGGGCATTTCAGTCAAGCATCTACTTATGCAAAAACACAGAGATTTATAGGTAACTACAAACTCTTATTTCCTAGAATATGAAACGGGGATACGAACCCCTTCTATCCGTGTGATGGAGCCTGGACTCAATCCTATAGGTGAGGGGACCCTCAAATGCTTGAGAGTGATACCACGGGGTCTGTATTTAGAAACCTCCTAGCTGCTCAGTATAGGAAGACAAGGCCCGGGCAGAGAGACCACTTACGAAGCTACTGTCATTATTCACAGGAGAGAGGCGAGAGACTAAGCCGAGAACATGCAGCAGGACAAACAGGAGAGGAGCGATTCGGGAGACTTACAAGATAAAAGGAGCAGGCTACGGCAATGCATTAGCTGTGAATTATAATGAGGGGTCTAAGATGACGCTGAGCTTCCTCGTTTGGGTGACTACGTGGAAGAAAGCAAAATTAACTAGGATCGAGCATGGGGAAGACCAGAGTGAAAGGAGAGAGGAAACCCACTTCGGACATGCTTTGCTTCTTTATGAGGTCCATGAGACAATCAGGCAGAAATATGTGAAACTCGGGAAGGAGAGAGGTCAGGGTTAGGACTCGAGAACAGGAAATCACCAGAACGGGTAGTAGCTGTGATAACTGCAGATGGGACAGAAGTGTGTGAAACTGCACAAGGACAGTGTGGCAAGAGTTGCTGAGAGCTGAGGAAAGACTTCAGGGAAACACTAATGTTCAAAGGGTGGAGAGAAGAGGAGCCCCTGAATTATCTTGAGAAGCAATGGTGAGTCTGGTGTTATCAACAAGCAGAAGAACCTGCTACAGACTGAGGGGAGGGGCCTCCTGGAATCAGGGCAGGAACAGGCAGACAGTGAGCTTGGTGCCAAAATCTTCAGTGAGGGAGCGCGAAAGGTGAGAAGGGTGACGGATGCCAGGAACAAGGGACACCACTGTCCTTTGTCATCTCAGACCCCCCTTGTGCCACAGCAATCACAAATTGCAAAGCTCACCTAGAGCCCTACAAGGAGAAACCCACAGCTTCTCCATTAGTTCACCCAACACCAGCCGCATCACAAGCTTCCTGGGTGCCAGCACCAGCCTCTGCTCTGGAAGCACAGCCTTCGATCTCACCTCCTGCGTGTCCGCTTTGGGAGGCTCCGATCCTTCTTCCTCTTCATTCTCTTCCAGAGTCTTCCCAGGAAACTTCTTCAGCCAGTCATCATTGGACCAAACTGAAGGGATAGAATCAAAGGAAATGTTCATTGATTCAAGCTATCCACCAACTGCTAATGAGCTGCTTTGGTCGGCAAAGCAGACATGGCTCTCACAGGCTGAAGTTCCCTCTTGGGAGCTGCCAGGGCAAGGAAAGTTGTCACTGGGAAACGTCCAGCCTTCAGGTCCAGTTCTAAGCAGAGGCAGATGAGAAGAAGTGACTAAGCCGAGCCAAAAGGGAAGGCCCAGGCCTTGTCAAGGCAGGAAGAGCACGGCCTACGTCTATGTCCAAAACTAAGACTTACAGGGACAATGCCTCTAGCTACGCCGAGAATCTCAAACTCTTTACTTCCCTGGAGATGCCACATTCTCTCCCCTATAAACCACTCTACTTATGTATATACCACCACCATAGCAGGAAGTAAAACAGGGATAAAAACGCAAGAGGCCCAAGTTAAGGACGTGATGGGGAATCCGTGGTTGCCCCCACTCGCCTGGTCTGGAAGACCTTCCTTAATTTGGTTTGGCCAAACTGACATGAACTGTCCGTCCAAAGAATTCAGATTCATTCTGAGATTTCAATACAACTCAGCTGCTCAAACCTTGTTCGGTTAAAAGAATACCTGACAGCCTTCCACTTCTGAAGAAGTCCGAGGCTTGTTCATGATTAATGTTAAGCTGAGTCTGCACCACTGCCCCCTCCCCCCCAGCCCCTTAACGGCAAGCTGAGCACAAAGCTAACCATAAAAAGCCCCTGAGCCACCACACAATGCAGCAACAGCTAGCCAGTGCCAGAAACAGAAGACTGGCCCAGCAGATGGAGAAGACACCGTCCTGGCAGCATTAAAGCTTAAGTAGGGTTTAGAGCAGCACCTGGGTAAGAGTAACATCCAGACATGCTCAGGCTGGCCTATAAGGGCTCTGGCCAGGGGAGCCATTGGAGGACGAGGCCTGCCCAGAGGATGTGGGGCATGTGCCATGAGAACCCTACTTAGGGGATGTTGCTTCAAGGTCAAAACCTGCTCTGCGGTGGACGAGCAGTAGCTCCCCGAATGGGCTTTAAGAGAGGTGGTGGTCGATGTCATGGAGGTCCTGGAGAAGGGGCCTAGGGCATGGAGCTATGGGTCGTGGTGGAATCAGGTGTAGAGGTTGGGGAAGAGAGGGCTTTGGAGGCAGAGGCCCAGGCTGTGGACGAGGGAGAGGTGTCCTTCCTCCCCCTGTACTGACCAAGCAGCAGCTGGACAACCAATGGGATGCATACATGTCCAAAACCTAAGGACACCTGGATGCCGAGTTGGATGCCTACATAGCACAACCGATCCTGAAACCAGCGATTGAAGCCTGTGGGCTCTCCTGTGAGAGACCAGTTAGTTATCACATCTGTAAATAACCTTGAGCTAACAAGATGAGAAGAAACCTGATTGACGCTGGAAGGACATATCACAATGAGTATGTCAGCCCTGTGGCCACCGTCTTCCCACCTCTGCCTCCCCTCACCTGTCCTATGCTCTGTACCCCCTGAAAAATTCCAGAAAGAGCCCATCAATGTGCCTCCCTAATGCCTAGGTTTCTGATACAGGTCTGTTTCTACATTACTTTAGCCTCTTAGAAGTGTTTAAAAAATCTGGAGTTCAAATTCTGCCACGTTGATAATAAATTAGCAACAGGGCCACATAATAGGTTACACATGGTAGCAGCTCTGATTTGATTCAAGTTGCTGCCATGTACATTGACACCACGTGTGCTGGGTTGGGTATGTGCACACTTTCTACCCTGGAATGAGATTTATAAACTTTGCTCTTGGCTTTGCATCATATCCAAAGGGGTTCTACTACTGGGTTGGCTTATACCTGCAATAGCGAGGGAAAAGCCATTTGGTTAAGCAGATGCTTCAAAAGGGCAAGTCTTGGGAGAATGATGGCAGACACCTGCTGGGGAGGGGCGAGAAGATACTAATGCTGAATACTATTATCCTTATGTTTATCCCAAACTAATCTTGGGCTTCTCCATACACTGAATTTGTTTGACCCTCTTATTTCCCTTGAAAGTTTAATTAAGTTCAACCATATTCTGTTAACTCTTCCACTTTCAGTGGAGTCTTGTACTTCTGCTGGTTTATTATAACGAGAATACAAAAACAAATGTGCAGAATTTTCAGAGTGACACAGTGTGAGAAAGACTTGCCTGGCCATTGCTGGCTTGAAGATGAAAGGGGCCAAAAAAAAGAAAGGGGCCAAGAGCCAAGGAATGTGGTCAATCCCTAGAAGCTGGACAAGGCAAAGAATAGACCCTCCCTGAGAGCCTCCAGAAGGAAAGCAGCCCTGCCCACACCTAGATTTCAGCTCAGTGAGACCCATTTTGGACTTCTGATGTCTAGAACTGTAAGACAGCACATTTGTATTGTGTAAGCCACCAAATTTGTGATTTGTTACAGCAGCAATAAGAATCCAAATAATTTTCTTTTGAAGCACCCAACCTGTCATAATCCTTATAGGTTTTCTCTTCCTCGGTTGTTAATGGATTTAACTTTCCAAGAGCATCATTTTTGCTGGCTCAAAAGAACCTCACGTTTTTTACTAAAACCAATAGCAGTTTTCCATAATCACTTTCAGACACTTCATGAAACTCTGCGTCTTATGCAAGATTCACAATTTCACCTTGCAATTAATTTACACTCTATTTGCAGTATACTGCCCTAAAGGTCAACACACTTTCTGAAAAGGGCTAGACAGTAAATATTTTAAGCTTTGCAGGCCACAAAAACAGGCTGCCGGATGGATTTCGCTCATAGACTGTAGTTTCCTGACCTCTGTTATAGATACAAAACAATCAGGGAGAGACTGGCCAACAGAGATGGTTGGTATTTATGCAAATATTAAATGGGGAGGATGTCTGAATAAGAATTAATCTTGTAAGTAGCCGGTTCATAGCAAATACTTTCATATAATGACAACTGTCTCTTCCTATAGAACTCTGAAACTGTGGAAACTGGAAACACAGTACATGCATGAGGGGCCTATGCAGTGTAAAGTAGCACCAAATATGAGCTTCAGGAGAAAGCAAGGATTCTCGGCCGTACCATGTTGTTGATAGCTGCTGCAACATCCTGCCAAAAGAAAACAAGGGAAAAGTTCATGTCTGCAGTTCGATGCTTCTTGTAGTTGGCACTTAAAAACTCAGTAGCGTAAGCACAGGAAAAAAAAAAACCATTTTCCCTTCCTTCCTGTAAAGTATGTACATATTTTACAAGAACATGTACTAACTGTTTGTTAGAGCTGGTGATGTACGGACGTGTGCCCAGGTTACAGAGACAGAGAATACACATAGGAAACAGGAAAGCAGCAATGCCATGTCAGAAGGCTCGGGGTTCTGCAGGAGCTGTCTTCCACATTTGGACTTCCTGAGGGGAACTCTGAGCTAGGATCAGTGGGCCTTCATTCAGAATTTCCTGTCTCTTGGCAATGGTCACCACCAAACCATGGCAGAGGGTTGAAAAGTACCCCCGAAATTTCATGTCTACCCAGAACGTGACCCTATTTCTAAATAGGGTCTTTGTAGATACGTTAAAATGAGGTCATACTGGATTAGGGTGGGCCCTAATCCAATGAGTGGTGTCCTTTTAAGAAGGGAAGACACACAGACAAACACAGGGATGAAGGCCATGTGAAAATAGGGACAGAGATTGGAGTGATGCAGTTACAAGCCAAGGAATGCCAAGGATTGACAGCAGCCACCAGAAACCAGGAAGGAAAGAAGTCTTTCTAGAGCCCTCAGACGGAGCATGGTTCTGTCGACACCTTGATTTCAGACTTCAATCCTCCAGAGTTGTGAGAATAAATTTGTTGTTTTAAGCCACCCAAATGGAGAGTGGCACCTTTTGTAACCAATGACCACAGCAACACTTACTAGTCAAATACTAAACAGGGAAAATTTCTTATCTCTGCCAACAAATTCAACAAAAGCAAATCCTCAGTGCTTTTCTGCAAGTACAGAAATGGGTAGTTAATATGTGGGCAATAGGAGGAAATATGCCATATCCAGATGTCATTTAAAAAGTGAAAAACCTAATTTTCAGATTTTTCTTAGTTAATAAGGCTTCCAGAAATACTAAAGTCATTTTGCTTGAAGTCAATACAGCTAAATAGTGACTAAATTTTTAACCTTGTAGTATCCAATTCTACAACTATAGAATTTAAGCCTTAAGTTACTTTCCAAGCATTTTGATAACCTTCGTTTACTTGCAGAAAATAAAGAAGTTGATCTACCAATTATTCATTTCAATTAAGTATTAACTACATACAGAGCACTGACCTCACTACTGAGACAGGTGACTACTAGAGAAGGGAGCACGGTGCCTATCCTCAGGGAAAAATGAATTTGGTTTCCACCAATTATTGCAAGAGCAACAGGAGTTACTAATTTATAGAACTCGGGTAGAATGGCCCCCAAAAGCCAGTCTTACTGTTTTATTTAAGAACTGAAGAACGTAAGGTTCAGAATTTTAAGTCTCAAACACAAAGTTAGTGGTAGAGTTGGGTCTAAAACTCCTATCTTAAAAAAATAACAACCAAGGGTCAACTAGAAATGTGCACTGAACTGTGATACCTACTGAAGGAAAACTCACCCAGGTGAGCAAAGGCCAAGGTTCCACTGTTGAGGCTGAGCTTCCCTGCTGCCCTCTGCTATTGAAAAGCACAGAAGCCAAGAAGGGAGGTCTGGTCAGCAGATATGGTAGGGGACAGCTCACAGCAGGTGGTGGGCAACAACGCCCAGACCTATCAAGAGTTTTCTAAGACTATCTTCTTACTAATTCTTACTATGCAGTTTATATATATATACTTTTCTAAAAGATTTTATTGGGGAAGGGGAACAGAACTATTGGAGAACAGTGTGTACTTCCAGGACTTCTTTTTTTTTTCCAAGTCAAGTTGTTGTCCTTTCAATCTTTGTTGTGGAGGGTGCCGTTCAGCCTCAAGTTGTTGTCCTTTCAGTCTTACTTGTGGAGGGTGCAGCTCAGCTCCAGGTCCAGTTGCCATTGCTAGTTGCAGGGGGCACAGCCCGCCATCCCTTGCGGGAGTCGAACCGGCACCCTTGTGGTTGAGAGGACGCGCTCCAACCAACTGAGCCATCCGGGAGGCAGCTCAGCTCAAGGTGCCGCGTTCAATCTTAGTTGCAAGAGGCAGAGCCCACCATCCCTTGCGGGACTCAAGGATTGAACTGGCAACCTTGTGGGTGAGAGCCCATTGGCCCATGTGGGAATCGAACTGGCAGCCTTTGGAGTTAGGAGCATGGAGCTCTAACCGCCTGAGCCACTGGCCTGGCCCCAGTTTATATATTAAATGATCAGAAATCAAAGCCCCAGAATGGTTCAACTGTGGAGAAAGCCTTTTCTCAAATCTAACAAGCTGTCAATCTCTGTCAATTTCAGCTCAAAGCCATACCACCATCCTGACCTTGTTGCCCTCAGAACATTCCTTTTCCACAACCAAGGTCTCAGTGATGTTGACCTACAGAGCCATCCTCCTGAACTTCATTACATACCAAACACACACACCATGTTTCCCTGAAAATAAGCCCCAGTTAAGATCGTCAGCCAGACGGACGCATTTAGTATGTTATGACGATGTTCCAGAAGATGACATGACTGTATTAGAAAAAATGTAGATTGTTGTACGTGAAAAAAATAAGACATCCCCTGAAAATAAGCCCTACCATGTTTCCCCGAAAATAAGACCAGGTCTTCTATTAAAGTTTGCTCCAAAAGACGCATTAGGGCTTGTGTTCAGGGGATGTCATCTGAAAAAGCATGCTAGGGCTTATTTTCCAGTTAGCTCTTATTTTCAGGGAAACACGGTAGAATGCACATGACTTACTGTTTTTTTCTCGAGCTCTTTCCCTGGCATTAGGAATCTGGACATGAGAGACACTGAGCACTCACCTGTTTCCCAATCCAGAGGAATCTGAGTATCTGATGTCTCCAAGAGGAACACAAGCAGCATGAAGAACTGTCGTCCACTTCCTCTGCCAGCAGACCTGCAAAGACACCAAGCACCTTCTGAACTAACGTCTTCCACACTCTGGGTACCGCTGCTGCAACAATGTGTTAGCAAGACAGCCACAGGAACAGCAGGCGTCCCTACAGTCTCTTGTGTACAGAATGACTTCTCCCCGTCCACCTTCAGACCCACCCCCAGCCCCTGGTTACTATAACAGCTTTCTAAATGGGCTCACCACCTCCAGGTTCTCTCCTCTATACAGCCACTAGAATGATTCCAAGTACAAATCTGATTACATCACTGCCCTGCTTAATACTCCCCAGAAGTTCACCAATGCCCACACATTCCTTAGCATGGCACGTAAGTCCTTCATAACCTGAACCCTGCCCACCTCCCCAGCCTCTTTCCCCCCCATTTCCCCAGTGCATACTATTTGCCCAAATGCTAGGTTACTTCACCCCTCTGGGTTTTTGCTCTTGTTGCGCTCCATTCAGGCAAAAGCCTTGCTCCCACCTTGAAGTCCTATCTTTCAAACCCAGTTCTGGCCTCAGTGCCTCCAGGATGTTTGCCCTCACCGTTCCAGATGGAGTCATTCCCTGAAACCCAGCCCGACCCTCTCCAACACTATGAATCATGCAATCACCAATTAGTGCTAACCAACTCCCGCAGTGAGGCTGTTTCCATAATTCCCCAGCTACTCTGGGAATGCCTTCATCTAAGGGGCCAGAACTGCGGAGTTTATGAAATGAGAGTTTGGGATGTGGCCCGAGGTCACAGTAACAAATCTTACCACCTCTCTGGGTCCAGGGTCAGAAGGGAAAAGGGTCAGCGCCAGGACCAGCAAAGCTGTTAGGTCACGAGCACCATTCACAGGCTGAGGGGGTAAAGCCCCATAAGAGACTCGGCCTAGACTGCCAGACGCTGCCTGGTGCCACCCTCAACCTCAATTCAAACCAGGCCAGTGAAGACCCCACCTCGCCCCCACACCGGGTCACCCATGTAGAACACCCTCCTGGTAGCAGCCATCTTGCTCCCAGGCTCTTCCGCCGGAAGTCAGCAGCCGGGCCCCGCCCCCTCACCCAGTTGCGCAGATGCTGCTGCACTAACCAGGTCTTAGGGAGCTAGGGGTGGAGCAGTCAAATAGAAAACACCAATACATAGCTGCATTAATCACATTCGTCAGGAACTGGGGGAATCTACTGTAGATCAATAGAGCCTTTAGATCAGTTAAGGTGAACCTGACCTTAAGGAAAAGGGGGAGTCTGCCAAAAGGAGAGAACATTCCAAAGAAAGGGACTGCTTGGGTACGGTCCTGAGGAAGGGCAGCCTGCCAAGCTCAAGGAAGGTAGTGTTCCTGGAGGACAGGAGGGCAAGCAGAGGGGTTGACCTTGGCCACATTATGGTGCTTTTGAGGACTAAAGGAACCACAAAACACCTAGGACTTCAGCACTTGTCTGCTGATGTTACTCAGACCTACCTCCCAAGCCTCTTCCCACCGCCAGAGGAAACCGTAGTTGCATCTGGGCAACTGGACCTGCTGACCTGCATGCAGGACAAACTGTCCTAGGAGACAGAAGGGACTGACAACCTCCCACCAACACATCAAGGAAGGAGGGGCTGGGTTCAGCATATCTCATATGCCCTTCAGAAATGTGCCAGCCCTGTACCAGACCCAAGGGCTATTCTCATCAGACTCCTGGTCCCTTAAATGGGTGCCAACACAAAGGTGCTCCCATAATAGAATGCAATGGAATGGGACAGTTCTGCACACCTAGCTAACCTAAAATAGCCTGCTTGTAACTGTCAGGAAAGGATAAGTTATACAAAACTTCATCTGACCCTGTTTACATCCTAAAATTACTTTTAGTGAAAACAGATTTATAGACTAAAACTGTGGTCAGAGTAAGACAGATAAGACAGAGGCAGTTTTATGGAGATTTTTTCTTTATTGAGAAACTTAAGACTTGGGTACATCAAATAAAACCAATTTCTGGGGGCGGGGGGAATCAAAACCCACAATAGAAAAAAAAAAAGTTAACACTGTCTGGGTCACAGAACCCAGAATATATTCTTTTAATTGAAAAATTCTAGGTGTTTCATAATTGACCTTTTGATACAAAATGACCTATTAAATTTGCAATTTGTGGTTCTTAGTGTTGAGGTCCATAGGACAAGCAAGGAAGTCTTCAAACCTTGAGCTGAATTCCATGAGGGGTTATTTGGCTTTTGAATCCTGAAAAGAAAAGCACCAATACCAATAATCAAAAGAACCTCACAGATTCCCTGAAACCCCTGGCTGCTAAAAGAAGGTATTGTAGAGCAGGGTTTCTCAACCGCAGTGCTTACTGACACTTTGGCCCAGATAAATTCTTTTGGGGCTGCCCTGTACAGTGTAGAATGTTTAGCGGCATCCCTGGCCTCTACCACTAGATGCCAGTGACGTTCCCAGTTGTGAAAACCTAAAATGTCTCCAGATGTTGGCAAATGTCCTGAGGGGACACCCCTGGTTGAGAACCACTGACTTTGAGGGTAGCTACAGTCTACAAGGACCCACCTTCCACCCTTCCAGGCCATCCTGTACTCAAAAGCCTCTACAGTGTGATGGTTCTCTTCCTTAAATTCCAAACGAAAGGCCAACGGGCCAAGACTATGTCAAGTCAGCCCCAACCTCCATACCAGCTCTGGCCCTTACCATGTGCACTCTTCCCTTGCCTCTGCTCATGTGGTTCTCTCTCCTCCTGGAGGTACCTACCAGTCCTTGTCAGAGGTCCCCTACAGACAAGGACCATGGCGCCCCCAAGTCCAGAAGTCAACTGGAACACACTCTAACTGTAACTGTAGTCAGATGTGTGTGTTTCTCCCACTTTAACACCCAGGCCTGTGTCCACTGTGTTCCCAGAGCTAAGCAGTGGTTATACACACAGCTGACCTTACCAATCTCAGAACAAACCAGGGAGATGCTCATAGACATTAGGCTGTGGGATCTGATTATGACAACGCCTGTAGATCTATCACTATTCCAGACCAAAAAGGTGATTCTTGAGAAAGTTTGTTCATAACCATCAGGAAAGGATGAAAAGCTATGTAGAACCTCTAACCACATGCTCCTTATTAAGGAAACTGGGGTTTTTTTTGCTCCTTATAGTTTACAATATGTACTCTCTTATCCATATTAACTCATCCAGATGACAGAAAAAACCCAGGACAGCTTGCCCACGTTATCAGGTTAAATGGCAGAAATACAGCTCTCTACATTGTCCCTAATCTTTTAAGAAGATATATTCATGAGTCAAAACCATTGCAGAAAACAAAAATAGCCAAACATACGGTTTTTCCTTGTCTAAGAGGTAGCAGCAGCAACAGCGCCCACCTTCTGGGCAGCTTCTTTCTTGGCATGATGAGCCTGGAGGACCGCCACAGCTTCATCCACCTGTGAGACATCTCCAGGCGGTCAGCGACATCTACGGAGAGCCCTCCCACCCCTCCCTGATACCCAGGCCCAGGGCTGGCTTCTCCTGGTGCTGACTGCTTTCCCAAATACCCCACCACACCACAGCAGCCTCTTCTCTCTGCCGTACCCGGTGTCCAAGGCTACCCATCGTCCTCCCCAATGGAGCGAGCTAAAGTCGTTGGGTCTGGGGACCAACTGGCTCACCTTGGAACGGAGAGACTCAGGGGACTCCAGCATGTGCAGCAGCTCGGAGTTGTCGATCTCCAGCAGCATTCCTGTAATCTTCCCAGCCAGGTTTGAATGCATGGTTTGGATGAGTGGGAACAAACGTTCTCCTGTGGGAAGATACTGAAGTAAAAACCAGGTCGAATCCCAGTAAATGGACACTGGTGTCTATGTCAGTCCCAGGCTCTGGCCTCGCTTCTGCAAGCATGGGAGTCACTCACCCAGCATCTGCTTCTGTTCCTGGGGGGGTGCTGCAGCCAGCATGGAGGCGGTCAGGGGCTCTTGCCCCTGCACGTGGACTGCAGGTTGGGGTGTCTGAAACCAGAAAAGGCAGTGGGTTAGCACCAAGGAAAGGATACTTAACAGTGGTCCAGAGCCTGACCATTCAACATGTGAAAGTCTACTATGTGAAAGAGATGGAAGCAGTTGGCCTCACCGCCAAGGAACTGCAGTCTTGAGCAACAGAGAGAGTGAGGTGAGGAACAGAGTGGTGTGGACATAGAAACACAGCCAAACATAATAAGAACAGCATGCTACTAGAAAGGAAGGGAAATAAAAAAAAGAAAACCTACAATGCTTGGCAAGCGTCTATCAAATGACTTTAATTTATTCAAGGTTACAATGATAATTTATCCAAGGTTACCCAAGAATTAGAAATCTTGTTAATAAATAAGGTATAGTGAACATCTGTCTGTGTAGCCTTTTTCTAAAACTAAGTTTTCCTTTAGGGTGAATTCCCAGTAAAGACTGGGTCAAGGGCTGTGAATACCAAACCATTTATAATTACATCCCAGATCACTGTTATCGTACCTAACGTTCTTATTGTAGCCAACGCTTGCGGACTGTCAACAAGCAATGTCAATGAGTCACAGCCCTAAAAGACCAAAAAACGTTTCACACAGCATCAGATTCTGGGAAATACCCCACTGAGCGCGGAGCAGGAGGAGGCAGCTCAGGGATCACAAAGCTGAGGGTGGCCCCTCCACGCTCAGTGCTACTAAGCTTTTCCACCACTGGCCGCATCTTGGCTCCAGAGACAGCAGGTTCCAGCTTAGAAAATTTGATATTGGGTCCAACTCCCCCACCGCAACTTTACACCTCTGAAGCAGAACTTTTCTGGAAGACGAGTTCTTCCCTGCCTTAATGTACTCATCACCTTGCAGGACAGCTAAGCATCGACTAGGCCAGCGGAGACAGAAGTGAAATGGACGCTCAAAGAACTGAATGAGCACATGTATGTTGTAGAAAGGAGAGCAGCAAGCCCTAGCTGTCCTCTCTGGGGCCTGAGTGAAGTGTTATCAGGAAAAACCCTTCAAGCCCCTTCTCGCCCACTAGAGAGCCCCTCAAGGGCAGAGTGACCACACAGCGCCCTGACACAGAGCAGGCATTTCAACCTGTTACAGGAATCACAGCAAAGCATCTTCTGAACCATGTGGCACTGGGGGAAATCCTTTCAGTGTGCTATGGTGGACTCACCTGCAGAGGCTGGATGGCAGGATGAGGGCTGCGGACACTGGAGGCGTACTTGTAAGGCGCCACGGCCCGAGGAGCAGCGGCAGACACAGGAGCACGAGGTGCTAAGTTCTGTACAGCTGTGGGAACACCTTAGGGAAAGAACAAGTAAAATTAAAGCCCATCAGTCTGGGCAAAGACCCGTCAAATCCCATCTTTCCCCATTCTGTGTGCATCCAATACCACCTCCAGACTGGCAGCTGTCAGTCAGCCCTTGCTGGGCGGCACCAGCCCCACCAAAGTCCATAGCCAAGCGGTCCGGGCACTCAGACCCTACAACAGACCAGCAAATGCACATCAGTGTTGCCAGCAGACGTCCAACTGGCCACGTCCCACGGAAGGAGCAATTCCAAAGCAAGTTCACACAACACATCACACACGGGGCCTCTACTGCTACTTTCAAGGATCAGCCAACAGATAACATATAACTCTTTCCACCTCTCGGAATACAGGACATATTCTGGAAAAAAAAAGTTTCCTCTCTCCCAACTCCACCCAAAAGAACAGGCTGCCTCCATCATACAGCTAGCAAACATCTGCACTTAGCCTTTTTCACACAAGTCACCGATGAGCAAAGCCTCTTAAAAGTAACCAGCGCTCCTAGAACTAATACTGTCACCTGCCCCTTACGTACCTATCTAAGCACACGGCTAACATTACAGGACCAGGACTCGAACCTGAGCCCAACAGTGACCGACCCTGGGCAGAGCCCAGTCACGCTGACTCCCTCCTCCCCAGGCCACGCTTCTCAAGGCCAGTTTGCTCACCGACTCTCTGAGTGGTAGTAGGGAGGCCACGAGAGGCCGGAGCATTACCAGTTGGAGCCAGATGGCGAAGAGTTGGACGAGGCCCAGACTGGCGTATAGCACTTGGCATTCCTTGGAAGCCTGGCGAAAAGACAGAAGATGCACATCACTGATGAACGCTGTGGACCCGACCTTAGGCAGCACCTCAGAGGGAACAAGGAGAGGCTGGGGAGACCCGGGGAGGTATATGCTCAGTAATCAAACCCCTGCTCCCCACCACCTACCTTGAGGTCTCCCACCTTGCTGCCAGCGGGGATTAGGCCTCATCTGTGCTAACTGGTTAGGTGTGTAATACGGAGGTCTTCCTTGAGCCTGTAAGAAAGAGCACCCAAGCCCTTTTTATTTTAAGGACCTGAGTCCACACTAAAGAAGTATCTCATCTCACCTCACTACCAGGCTGTGACTAATTATTTGGGTAGAGGCTCTCTTTCCTCAAAAGCTTGGGGGAAGGAAGGTCAGCTAATGGGGATTCTTTTACTGTGTATGACCATGAGTTAAGTCCTTCCTCATTTTACTCTGACTTTCTAGAATTCTGACATCCCAAAGCCCTCTCCCCACTACTGTAGACTACAGGAGCTGCTGTCAGTGGGCAGGCTCTAAAGAGCCATGAACATATAGCAGACCCACCTGTGGAACTGCTGGCACAAAGTAGCCACCAGCTGCAGGCTGGAACTGATTTAAGATGGCATTGGCAGGGAGTGCTCTCATTCCGGCCACCCGCTGCATATACTGGTTGGTCAGGTGAGCCTTTCTCTCTTCCTTCCTCTGGGCCAGGGCGACATACAGTGGCTTGGAGCCCACAATGCGTCCGTTCATCTCAGTGACTGCTTTGGTTGCCTCTTCAGGAGATGAGAAGCAGACAAAGCCAAACCCTTTGCTTCTCCCGTCTTCCAACATTACCTACAAAAGGAGACCAGCTTAAGAAAAAGGTGTTCTATGTTGGGGCAGCTATTAAAACCAGAAAACCTGGGTTCCGCTGCAAGAGTTACCATGTCTAGGAGAGGGGTTCTCAGCCCTGTCCCAGGTTGTACCCTAGACCAATTAAGTCACTGCTCTCTAAAGGTAGGACCTAGGCATTTTCTCTGTTAGATTCCCTAAGTGATTCTAAAGTTCCCAAACACTATGATATGGATAATAGTTACGCCAGGAACCCAAAGATGTTTCCTGGTATCTAGCAAAACAGCTATCTTTAGGCACCCACAAAAGATTTGGACAGTGGTATCAAGCAATTTAAATGTAGGACTCACCAAAGACTTTGGGGAACAAAACTTTAGTAAGCTCTTAGCACTGTAGGATATGCTTCTGAAACACCACACGTGGGCAGGAGTTAAAACCAATGACTGCCACCACAATTTCCATGGGAGTAACATAGCTGAAAAATTACCAGCTGGGAGACAGACAGTTGGATTCCAGGCCCAGCTCTGCAACTTCTACGCTCTACAAGCTTAACAAATCACTTATTTGCCCTCTCCAAGTCTCAATGTCCGTGATATACACTAAGGCAAATAACTACAAAGCCACCTGTCTACTGGTTCAGGCAGTCTCTTGCCACATATAGTTAGTGGTTCACAATGGCTCTTTTCCTCACTTCAAAAGGTTATTTATTGCTTTCTCTGGCTACCTCTTCAGAAGCATTGGTAGCAACATAACCATGTGTGCTTGGCACCATTTTGCTTGTGTCTTCTTAGCTCACTGCCTGGACAGCCTGCTGAAGTGGCAGTCACGGAAGTAAAGATGTGTAGCAACCTAACAACGCTCTACCAATGAGGTGGGCCAACGAGGTGTGTGAAAATGGTGCCTGTGAAACTCACAGTAAGTACAACATCCATATCCATCCTCATGGAACCAGCATTCTCTTGCTCAAGGACTCAAATTCCTTGATTTAAAAGGAGGTTCATACTCACCCTGCCAACTCAGTGACTTGGTTATTGAAAAAAATTAAGCAAATGATGCATACGCTAAACATGGGGGAAAAAACTCCCCCCTCCTCGTCCCTCCTTCTTTAAGACCAGGATGGAAGTTCCCATACCAGCTCTAAAATCCTCAAAATACCTTCGTTCAGGGAGAAAGTGTGGCAGAGTTGTAGAGACAGGCCCCAAGACAAATGGAAACCCGTCTGGATTTCCTCTGCTCTTACTGTAGCACCATCTGTCCCCACACCAGCACGAAGCAGCAAAGTATGGGAAAGATTCAGGTGCTCGGGGGTGGGGTGGGGGGGGTGCAGAAGAGGGACTGGGTCACATTCACCCCCACATACCAGTGCCGGGAGATAACGCAGGAACGACCTAGTGAACTGTCACCCTGCAGAGCCTACACTTTGACAGGTAACTGAATGCCAGGGGGAGTCTGCTAGGTTAATGCAGTAGCTACTCTCAGAAATGAACACAGTTCAGATCCTATGCCTTCAATAAAACAAATGCCAATAAACTGCTAAAAGATTACAACTTCTACTTTCAATCCCAGAATCTCAGTATAAAATACCTTAGCACTGGTGATGGATCCGAAAGGAGAAAACTCTTTCCTTAACTTCTCATCATCAATGGTGTCGTCCAAATTCTTAATGTAGAGATTCACCCCCTGCAGCAGAAAGATCCCTGTTAATCGTACTTCTATCCCCCATATATTCCCTCACTGATTCTTAAAGTGTGGTCCTCAGACAAGCAGCATCAGCATCCATCACTGGGTACTTGTTTGAAATGTAAGTTCTCAGGTCAGAATCCAAAGCTAATGAATCAGAAATTCAGGGGCCCAGACACCCACATTCTAACAGGCCGTGCAGGGAATTCTGACACAGGCTCCAAGCTGAGAAACTCCTGCCCCAAGGTTCTTACGCGAGCATCAATGCAGTCACGTGCTCTTATCTTTCCTCATAGCCGCTCTGCTGACCACTCACCCTTGCTGGGCTCTTCTTGCCACCATTCCAAACAAAGGGCTATCATTTAAGTAAAAGGAACCCACGTGACTAAGAACAACGGCTGAGGCTTCTGGAACAGAGTCCCCAAATGAAAAAAAATCTCTTTGGTCTTTGTTCTAGAATTGCTGCTGTTATCTGGTAGGCATAGACTTTTAAGCCTGATGACCTTGGGAGAAACGAGAGGAAGAGCCAGCTGCCAGTCCCCAAAGAGAAAGCTTGCTAAACTGTAAGGGTGCTCTGCCAATATTTCATAGTAAATCTGCTATTGGTGGGCTGGGCCAAGACCACCTCTCTCACCTGATACCGACTAATTCTCTCTTGTTTCAGCTGTTCAAATTTCCGTTTTAATTCGGCCTGCCGTTCCACTTTCTTCTGTGCACGGCCTACAAAAATGACTTTCCCACTTATTTCTTTTCCATTCATCTCTTCTACAGCCTAAAAAAGAAACACGTATCTTTAAAACAAGATGCAGAGGCAGGGACCTTGCTGTGGAAGCCTGTAAATCCTGAATTCTAAGAACTCTTCCCTATAGGGCTAAAAACTGCCTTCACTCCACCTCTGAAGTCAGCTAAGCAAATCCAAATGTCTTCATCAATAAAATAGGGTTAATATTTAAAAGGGTTACTGGACCAGATAATATAGGATAAAAATAGCACAGTTGTGCCTAGCTTGAAAATCTGGCTCTCACTAAATTTCTCAGGTTCTTTTGCGGGTATTAAGTGATGTATGTTACGGTGGCCCTCGCACAATGATTCACCGCCAAGCAGCTGTTGTCCTGTTATCCAATCGACGACTCTCTGGCCCTTAGTTCCCTCACTGAGGAATGGGAACAAACACCTGTCCTGTTTTCAACTTATAAGGCTGAACAGCTAAGGTGACGGGTATGTGCCAAGGGCTTTGAAAACAGTTTAAGTAATACAATTGACATGTGAAACCCCTTAAGAAGGCAATTTCGGAGTACAGTAACTGGGTATCACTACCAGCTACTAAGATAATTCCAGCTCCAGTCTATTTGCTAGCAAGGCCCTGCCCACACTCTGGGGCCACTTCCTACAAATTTTTCCCAACCCTCGTGGTACTCTCACCTTATTGGCATCCTCGTGTTTTTCGTAACTCACGAAGCCAAAGCCTTTGGATTTCCCACTGGGATCTCTCATCACCTTGACACTTAAGGTCTTACCTATTACCAAAGGACAGAACTATTAATAACACCATCTCTGCCACAGCTCAAGGAGAGAAGGCTTCTCTAGGAACCCACTTGAAGCAACCTTTTGCTGAACTCAGATGGACTCTTGAAAGAGGCACCGTGCCTGGCCTTCTAATTTTGACCAAGCTGCTGAGATGGCCTTGGGGCCTGTACGAAGTCGGATGAAGCCAAGAGCCAAGGCTTGGAGTCTATTCTTATCTACCCTGTGACCTTTGTCATGCAAGGTATTTTACTTCTGGGTCTACGTGCCCTCATCTCTTAAGGAAAAACAGATGAATTCCAGGTCTGGTGGACTGTGAAAGGGGACGCATGGGGCAAAGAACCTGACTTACCAAACTGGCTGAACAGCTCTTTCAGATTCTCATCATCCACCTCTTCCCCAAAGTTTTTGATATACACATTGGTGAATTCCTTGGCTTTGGCTCCAAGCTCAGCTTCCCGCTCTTTTCGAGATTTGAATCTGCCCACAAACCTAAAAAGAAACCATGAAAAACAGTATCACCCAGGGAACAAAACATGATTTCCAGGGGCCCAAAGGAATGCAGGTTAAAGGCTGACAGGAGAGGTTAAAACACGAGTCCCCATCCAACCACCGAGAGAGCAAGCTCAGAGACGCCCAACTCCCCACAGAAAGAGAAAGAAGCAGGACTGTCCTGCAGGGACCAGCCCCGGGGCTCCTGGCTCAGACCAGGGCTACTCCTACCACATCACACTGCCTTCGTGAAGGAACCTGATGACCATGTTTTTAAAACGTTCATTTCTGTGCATCTATGTAAATGCATAGAAAAGGTCTGGAAGGATACAAACCAAACTGTTAACAGTGGTTAATCCTAGGAGTGAAACTATTGGAATGAACTGCCTGTAATTTTTTACTGTATTCCTTTTGGTATTGTTTACACTTAATAGGAAAATGTATCCGTACAGTGAAAATATTTAGACTTCTTTCTAGTGATAACTTTGGAAGAACTGACCACGGGGCACTTACACATTACCAACGCAACCCCTGGCCGGTTCAACAACACGAAGGACAGAAATGATTTTTGCCTGTTATAGCCAAGACTTACTGTCCCTTCTCTCCCTGTATGGCTTAGCTAAGATCCCCTCTCCATTCTACAATAACCACACCAAAGCAACAGGTCTATTATAAACACTTCCTTCTGCAATGGGACAGATTTTTCATTGTAACCAAATTAAGTATTACTGGGGAGCCAGCCTTGTATTAGAAGGCCGCTGGGTCCTAAGTTAGCCAAGTGGAGATGTGAGGACAATTTGGCATCAACCCTAGCAAGTGACCCCATGGACAGACCTGAATCACAGGAAGGCCCAAGGTCACATGGCTAGTACATAGCTCCTGGTCAGTCCAGGGCCCTCTCCACTCTGCTGCTGGCCAAGACCCCTGCTCAGAGTGGGCTCAGAGCTGTCTTCCAGTCAGCCCCAGTTGCCGATGCTCGCAAAACCCAGACGGATGCTTTTAAGGGAGAGGCAGCAGGCAGGCCATGGCTTGGGCAGAAAGCCCACCTTGGCGAGTCAAAAGGGCTGCCACGGCTCGGCAGGGAGACTCACCAGCCCTGGAGTGGAGAGGTAGGAGCAGGCCACACTTGGGCCGAGAAAACCAGTAGCCTCCTTGTGTGTGCCAGTTAATACCGAGGTGGGGCCATGGCTGGCTCATGCGATGGCTGTTGCTCCGGACTGGGACACTCACACTTTGCGGTCATTGAGGAGCATGCCGTTCATCTTCTCGATGGCCTTGTCGGCAGCTTCTTGGGTCTCGAAGTGGACAAAGGCATAACCCTTAGAGCCGTTCTCATCACACACCACCTGTCAAAGACAAGGCAGGCCACTTTAGTGCCACTGGGCAGCTCCCGAGATTTGAGAACCATGTGGTCTCCCACTCAGGGTTCTCCTGTACCTGAGGACTAGCCCACCCATGGTCAAAAGGCAGGAGACCCCAGCAGGAGAAGTTTTTCTAACACTCAGCACAGCACGAGGCACACAGTTATGTTCCATTTACAAATGGCAGCCACTATTAGGTTGCTTCTATTCCAAATGTTTTCTTATTAAAAAACATTGAGAGATCTGGGTGCAAAACCACAGTGCTGCTGAAAGACAAACCATCTTCCAAGCCCACAATAGAATTTCAGCCTAGTGTGCAGTCAGACATGTAAACCACCACCACACAACTTGTACAAAATTCTCCACAGGAACAGGTGCATGGAGAATGAAAAGAGCGAATTTATGCTTCTAAAACGACTATATACAGCTTCCTGGAAACCAGAGGCACAGCTCTAGTCCTCCCCTCCCCAACCCCAACAGAAACCTTTTGATGCTTTCCAAAGTTAGAAGACAGGAAGGATATTTCAGGCAGAGGGAGGAACAAAGACACAAAAGCATCTGCTGGTTATGCTCGATTGTGGCACAAGATTATCTATGGGGAACTTTTAACTTTCAGAGCCATTTCTAGCATTTTGAAAATTACCATACCCTGTCACCCAATTCCAAGGCAGTTCCCCATTTAGTATTTATATTGTTTTCAGGATGCAGTAATTACTCTGCTGAAATCATTTAATCAATGTTTACCTTACAGGACAGAATGTTTCCAAAAGCAGAGAAAGTATCATAAAGTGCCTTGTTATCTATAGATTTGTCCAGGTTCTTGATGAAGACATTTCCCACACCAGATTTTCTCAAAGAGGGATCCCTCTGAGACCACATGATGCGTATTGGCTTTCCCTTAATTACATCAAAGTTCATGGTATCCAAGGCCCGTTCAGCTGCAAGAGAAATACATTTCAGTCAAGGATTCACCTCACATGACTGCCACCATCCCAAGAATAGATAACTCCAGGACTTTTCAAGGCAATCACTCTAATAAAAGGCAACTCTTAAAATTAAAGGGCATCAGATTCCTCTGGCCTGTGTTGCTACTGAGGGTAGAATAAGTTCTAGCCAACTACTCTACTTTGTGGCAGAAGTCTCAACCCCTCTGGGTCTGCACCCTTGTGGGGTAAGGGGGCTAGGCAAGATCATCTAAATGGCCTATGGCACCAGGATCAAATGATAATACAGTGGTGGGGTACATTCCAAGACCCCCAGTAGATGCCTGAACCCCAGAATAGTACCAAACCCTATATGTATTATGCTTTTTCTTATACATGCATACCTATGGATAAAACTTAATTTATAAATAAACACGGTAAGAGATTAACAATTATCACAATATACTATAATAAAAGTTGTAAGAATGCGGTCTTTCTGTCTCAAAATATCTTACTGTACTGTACTCACCTTTTCACTTAAAGAAAGTACTTTACGATTCTCTTTAGCATATCTGAATTGCCAGCATCACTACTCCTGGGCTTTGGGGCCATTATTACATAAAATAAGGGTGACTTGAACACAAGCACTGCGATCTGATAACGGAGATGGCAACAAAGTGACTAACGGGCAGGTAGTATATAGAGCATGGATATGCCGGACAAAGGATGACTCGTCCAGAGCAGGATGGCACGAGATCTCATCACGCTACTCAGAATGACACACAATTTTCAACTATGAATTGTTCATTTCTGGAATTTTCCATTTATATATTCGGACCACAGTTGATCATGGGTAACTGAAACCGCAGAAAGCGAAACAGCAAATAAGTAGGGACCACTGTACTTCATATTTGACTAAGCTTTTTTAAATCATTTATAAGACACCACAGCCTACCACTCACTGTGACACAAGTGGGACAGGTGAAATTATCCATTTTATAAAAGGAACAAACTTTTGTTCAGAGTGGCTAAGCGGTAGAGCTAACTGGTGATTAAGAAACTAGTATCAGAATTTCTGGTTCTTTTTCAGTAAGGTATTGTATCAAAGTCATCCACTATCATTTCGTCTACACTCTGTCTGAGACAAATGACAAAACAAACCCTGTGAGCAACTGATTGGGGAAAATGTGCTATCCCTCAATTCAGCCTAGTTTCTTATATTTTCAATTTCTGACAACAGAAATTGATTCAGACAAAAAAGCCTCACTCACCAAATGATAAATACTAATGGTGACACGTGGAAATGTTCTTTGAATTAACAGACAAGGAAAAAACTGCAACAACACCCTTCTGCCTAAGTAGACAGTGCAGGTAGGCCCTGTACCTGGTGGTTTCCAGGCCTTCTGAACCCTTAATCTGAGTTCTATAGAATTCCAGGACTTCAAATACCATGGTGCCCAACCAAGTTCTCCATTCAGGCCCTTGGCTCCTTAGCTCCCCAACCAAATCCATGTGTGCACCATGGAGACCATTTAAAGGACGAGAAGCTAAAATATATCATCACCGACTGGATGGCTCAGCTAGTTAGAGCGCACGCGAGCTCTTAACAAGGTTGCTGGTTCAATTCCCGCATGGGATGGTGGGCTGCGCTCCCTACAACTAAGATTGAGAACAGCAAATGGACTTGGAGCTGAGCTGCGCCCTCCACGACTAGATTGAAGGACAATGACTTGGAGCTGATGGGCCCTGGAGAAGTGCACTGTTCCCCAATATCCCTCCCCTGTCAAAAAAATATTTAAAAAGGAAAAAAATAAAATAAAACGTATCATCACCTGCCGGCAGGAACACTTCTCTTCACTGGTAGTAACAAGTCCCAGAGCTGGTGGTCACTTTCCCTGACTTATGCAATGTATCTCCCAGAATGTCCTCAATGAAGGGATGGAGGGAGGTCCCTGCTTCAAGGCACCATCTCACTTAGGGACAAAACTGCCCCTCCACAAGCTTAGCTGCCCAGTCAGCCAAGGGAGTATCCCCTTTTCACTTGGTTCCAACCACCTTTCCCACCTTCCTCAGGTGGGTTCCTCAGTGTGGGAGGGGAGGAAGTCAGGAAAAGTCCAGGCACAGAAGAGTTTGCTTGTAATGGCCAGTTGAGATCGAAAGCCTTGGACCCCAAAGGGTGTTTCATTAATTAGTAGCAAAGGAACCCATTTCAACACATCTCCTCTTCTATTTCCAGACAGTGCTGCAGAAGGCAAGTCGGCTTAGTCTGACAAATCCGGCGGCACTTATTTATAGCAGGGAGAGGTCCTGCAGAGGTATGTGTTGGCAGACACACTGACCAATGGCCTCTGCTATTATTGCTAAGTGACAAGACTTTTGTTCAGAAGAGTCAAGAAGGCAGGCTACTCCCCCCGAAAAAGGCTACACTCAGCTACCTTCTTCATACCCTGTGGCCAGATACAAGTCAGCTCAGAGCACACTACATTAATGGGAGCAGTACCTCATGTCTCTCAACAAGTCCAATTCTCTGGTCTCAGCTGCATCCTGGGCAAGTGACATTCTGTGCGCTTCGTGGTGAACCAAGTATGGACAAAAATAGGGACCTGGAGATCCTTTGCCACAGAATGGCTTGTTTCTCGTAGTGATCTCTACAGTTGTTCCTTTTTAATCTGGAGTCACGTGCAGCCCGATTAGGTTTCCTCCGGCCTCACCCCTGCCATGCCTGTGGCACGCATACCTCGCCACTCCAAGCGAAGGCCTAACCTGGGCTCGTGGAGCACCGCACAGGCAGCCCCAGCTTCGCCTCCAACCTTCTGCAGCTCCTTTTCCTTCTTAAGAGTCCTATTCTCTTCAGATGGGATGAAGTAAAAGTGTTCTGACAAGTAGAAAGCACTGTTCACAGGTGAGGCAATAATCCCTACCAGCCCAGTGGATCTCCAAGCCTCGGTTCTTACCTAGAGGCCATTCTCCACAGCTGAAGGCTTCGTCCAGAGTGAAGAACTCCCACCCCAGTGGCAAACACCCAGACCTGGGAGCTGGTCTGGCACGTGCTCCTCTTGTGCTAACACAAGTGCCTGCTGAAGTTTAATGCACAGAATTGCTCCCCTGCTTCCTACCTCCCCGAAAGATCCCTTATCAGCACAAAATCACACAGACTCTCAGTCCAGGGTAAAGGCAGGGGAGGGGGCAGCAGTTCAGCGACCTAAAATTTTTGCAGGAATTGTTTCCATCGCCCTGCCTTTCTGGCAGGCCTGTGTGGGACATGAGCCCATGCCCACCGACCAGCCGAGGGTCTCCAACAGCCCAGCTCCACTGAAGCAGGATCACACACACCATGGAACACAGTGACTTCCCTCTGAAGCCGTTTTTACAGTCTCCTTGGATTCCAACCCCACTGCCACCACCGATTAGCCCAAGGTCACCCAGTTAGCAAGTGGTAGAAGACTGAAACTGGTCATCTGATGCCAGGATCCCGTGTTCTCAACTCCTGCATCCTATTCCCCACTACGGCTTCTGTGGCAACGTGCTGTCGTGATGCCCCTTCCACGAGGGTAGGGACCTGCCTAGAGGATGACTCCTGAGGCCCCGTGGGATCCTGTGAATCTGTAGACAAGGCTTCTACTCACCGTCAGCTGGCTGCTGGAAGTTGACGTAGGCATAACCCAGGGAGCGGCGGGTGATCATATCGCGGCAGACCCGGATGGACAGCACAGGCCCCGCAGGACTGAACTTTTCATACAGCATGGCCTCGGTGACGTCCGAGTGCAGGTCACCCACGTACAGGGAGGCCATGGGGTAGCTGCTGGCTGCAGCGTTCATTTCCCCAGCCCCCACCACCCCGAGCCCCGCCAGGAGGACTTCTTATAAGGACCACACAGGACAAAAGGGGCTCTTCTTGGAGCCGGGGCCCGCGCCGCGGCTCACAGGTGGCAGAGTGAAGCTGAGAGAAGCTGGAGGAGGCGCAGGGACAGAGGAGCGGGCCGAGGAGTTCAGGGACGGCTCGTTCGAGACTGCAAGACCGCAGACAAAAGGTTCTCAAAAACAATATGGCCCTCCCGGGGAGTTTGTGATTTTCAGCTGTCCTGGTCGGTGGCTCCAAATTTCCAAAAAAAAAAAAAATTTTTTTAAATGGGGACTCCCCTCCAAATTATAAAAATTCTTCAAGAGGCAACCAAACGGTGCCCACGCGGCCTCCGGGACACGCGTTTCTCTATAAATATAGGCCTCGGGCTCCTGGCGGTTTAAGATTACAGCAGCCAAGGGACGAGGGAAACAAAATATTTGTCGGTGCCGACTCGGCGAGCCCCGGGGGCTGAGCGCGCAGCCGCCTCCACGCCGGGCCGCGAAGGGCAGCGCGGACACGTGGTGCACGGGGAGGCCGGCGCGCTGGGGGCGGGGGCGCGGGGCTGCCACGCGGCGCGGACCGGCGGCTACAGCAGAGGCGCGTGGACGCGGGCGGCTCACCACCGGACGGACGGACACCCAGGTGTGGCGGTGGGGGCGGCGGACGCGGGCAGGCCGGAAGCGTGCAAAAGTGACTTCCCCGCGGGTTCTCCGAGAATGATTCGCTTTCTCTTTTTTTTTTTCAGGTTTTAAAGCGTTTTCGGGTTTTTTTTTTATCTTTTTCTCTTTTTTTCTTCAGGCTGCTGAGCCCGAAAGCGGCCGAAGCTGCGGCGACCCGGGGCGGAGAGAGGCGGCTGGGGGAGCCACCGCTCCATTTATACCCGCCCGCCCCGGGCGCTGCTGGTCGAAGGGCGCCTGGCGACCTGGGCGCAGTTGTGCCCGCCCACTCGGCCCGGGGGCCCGAGGCGGGGCGGCCACATGAGAGAGACCCGGTGTGGCCGCGCTGCGCTACAGCGACCCCTGGTGCGCGGAGGACCGCTCGGGGGCCTGTGCCAGACCCAAGGGCAGCTGGCCACACTAGATTGTAAACCGCCCGCCCCTCTGGGAATAGAACCTGTAGACCGTTTAACCCACCAGCACGCATAATGTTCATAAACAATGTGTTCCTTAATTGTAAAATAAAGATGACAAAATAAACTATAATTATATACCGTGTTTTCCCGAAAATAAGACCTAACCGGAAAATCAGCCCTAGCATGATTTTTCAGGATGACATTCCCTGAACATAAGCCCTAATGCGTCTTTTGGAGCAAAAATTAACATAAGATCCGGTCTTATTTTCGGAGAAACACAGTAATAGATGTTCTAATATGTAAATGTTTGGGCCCCAAAAAAGGAGAAGACATTCTGAAGTTTTCAGGGTACTGGAATCAAAAGGTAAGACAGCTACAAATGCAGTAGTATCTATGGCTGATGGGATTTTTCTGGAAAGATGAACAAAGTTTGGTAAAGCTTCATAAAACAAAATACAATCATCCCTTTATTTAGATGGCAGTGGCGTTTCTGGAAAGTTAGTTGACGTTTAAGGGTGCAAAAATACTTTCTATTTCTTTGTAAAAGGGAATTAGTGTCTAGGCTCTGTGGGGGAGAAAGAAACTTTATTTCAGCTAGTCTAATAATTAAATTGACATGAGACAGATTAACAAAAGGAAGTAAACTTAATTATATATGTATGTATAGAAACCTCACATACATGGAGACTCAGACACACCCCGCCCAACATACATGAGAGATTCAGAGACAGAAAGTTAAAATGAGGTATATATGACATTCTGAGCTATGGATGAGGTAAAGTGCCTTGGGGCTTCAGAGGGGAAGAGGGTCATTCGCAGGACAATAAAAAGAGCAGATGTTCGGTAATTAGATGTTTGCCTACCTTATAGATAGGTTGTAAAAAGTTATTTCTGGTAATAACTCTTATTATGGGCAAGACCCCCAATTTAAATTCTTTAAGGAAAGGGGGTAAAAGTTTCTCAAGAGCCCGCAGGGTCTCAATTGCCTTCAGCTGAAAATAGTTCACATGTCACAGTGGCATATCTTAGAGAAGCCTGTTCTGAACAACTTTAGTCCTGCCTTTGAAATTTCCTGATAAGTTTCACATTCCAGAAATTAGGTTTGATAGATTGTTCCATATCTCACTAAACCAGTCTCAGTCTTGAGAATAGGTTAGTTCAGTTAAACAGTTGTGTCTCATTTCCCGAGGCAGTGATGCAAGTGTGCTCCCAAAACTAGGCCTATGGCAAAAGCAATCAGGTATTTAATAAGAGGCATCTCTATGTAAACAAAAGAAAAACAATGGTCAATGCTTGGAACAGACTATAATCCCAGTTCCTGAGTTCTCCAGGCAGCCAGTCAAGATTTCTAGATGTCTGGCTCAAAGCATCTTCAGATGAGAGTGAGGGCAAGCAGTGATAATCTGATAGATTTTCCTGGTCTACAGTTTGAATGTCTAGGGTGATCTTTCTGTACCAGGCATGAGATTGTCCATATATGAGCTGTTGTGGTGATTTCTCTGAAGTTTATTTCAAGTTGTCCAATTTTAGCTGACATGGCTTTGGGAAAATAGCAGTTTTAGTTCCCAATGATTTCAAGTTAGAAGGGTGGCAGAAAAATTGGAAACATTAGTTTGCAGAGTCATAGCCAGATATTGGAGGAAACTAGAAGAATTCAGCATCCAGTGCAGGTAGAAAAACATCTCAGAAGACAAAGAACAGCACTAGAATCTAATATTAACGAAGATGTATTACTGAAACATAACTTTTCTCTCTAAAATCACCACCATTTTTATCAAAGATAGTCAATTTAAGACTAATTTGTTTGCAAAATAAGTCTAGTTTCAATAAACTTGGCCTGTTATTTGTATAAATACAAGAATAGCAGTTGATCATAGAGGCTCTTTTAAACCTGCTTTGCTAGAATTTTTCATAAAGATTCTACAGCTTGAACTTTAAAAATATTCTCAAGGCCAGAAGAGCCAAGCCAAGGACTTGTCATTAGACTTCACCTGCAATACTTTTAGATTTGGGTTAATTCCTCTCTCTCTCAATGTTCTCAAAATATCTTGAGGTTCCTACACCTTCCAGTAAGGTGCTGGGAACCCTATAAGCAAGATACCTGGCCAGCTGGTATTTCTGAGGGTTTTATTGGCTTCCGTAAGGGAATCTTCAATCCTTCAAGCTGTCTGGTGATATCTGAGTCTATGCATGTCACTCCCAAATACAACATTTCTGCCAAAGCTTTGGTAATCTATCCGGTTTCCGATTGTGTCTTGTTACAAGGAGAACAAATTTGTGTTGAATTTATACAAATAATACTGCCATGAAAACAAGAATACTCACTGAAGCTTTCTGAATTCTTGAGGGATCAAGCAGGGAGAAAAAAGTAAATGTTTCAATTCTGCTTACAAAGGTATAACTCACCAAATTACTGTAAGTAATAGTTTAAGAGGAAAGGTTTCCTTATATCTGAAAGAACAAAAAAAATTAAAATGCCAACAATGTTTCAAACAAAAAGTCATAAAAATTGTAATCATCCTCATCAGTTCATTCAATTCTGTGTAATTAAGACCTGTTCTGCTTGAATCCAATTGGTCCATTAGTTTTCTGGACCTTGCCTGATGATTGAGGGTGATAGAGTTAGTGATAATTCCAAGAAGTTTGCAAGGCTTTCTGTCAAGGCTTGTATGCTTTGCTCAGTGAAGTGGGTGCCTTGATCCCTGGAGACTGTGGCAGCTATACCCTGAGTGGGAAAGACCTTTTCTAACAGTTTTTTTGCCACTGTGAGAACTCCAGCCGTGTGGCAGGGGAAACCTTCAGTGCATCTGGAAAACATATATACAACAAGAATAACATATTGATAACCCAAACTTAAATGGCAGTTGAGTGAAGTCCAGCTTAAATGCACTACGATGGATGGAAAAAAACAAAAAAGGGGTTTGCCAGGGAGCCTGGAAGAACCAAGCAGCCGTTCTGGGTCTCCCGCAGCCCTGACTATTCATTTAACTTACAGCCATTGTGTGCCCTTCTTAGTTTCTGTGATTCAGGAGCAGACTGTTGTCAAAGTACATGGGCATCGAGATGGCAAAAGTCTGTCACTGAGGGGTCATTTTTGCAGAAGCAGAATAGACTTCATCCACGTGTGCCTCAATCTATATAGATTTTATTGCCCCTTCCTTTGCATGAAGGTCAGCTAGGGAATTTTAAATACAGAAGATTAGCTCTTACTATTGAGAAGATTCAGTTTTCTTAAGTAGTCAAAGATCTGATTAAGACAATATGAAATACAGCAAGTTTTCTTTATTATTATTTTATTGGGGAAGGGGAACAGGACTTTATTGGGGAACAGTGTGTACTTCCAGGACTTTCTTCCAAGTCAAGTTGTCCTTTCAATCTCAGTTGTGGAGGGTGCCATTCAGCTTCAAGTTGTTGTCCTTTCAGTCTTAGTTGTGGAGGGCGCAGCTCAGCTCCAGGTCCAGTTGCCGTTGCTAGTTGCAGGGGGCGCAGCCCACCATCCCTTGCTGGAGTTGAGGAATTGAACTGGCAACCTGTGGTTGAGAGGACGCGCTCCAACCAACTGAGCCATCCGGGAGCTCAGCGGCAGCTCAGCTCAAGGTGCTGTGTTCAATTTTAGTTACAGCAAGTTATTTTGATAAAACACAAAATCTTTCTTTTCTTGGCAGAAAACTTTTCACAGTATCTTATCAGGAATAGGTCAATAAACCAAGAAAACTTTGTTCTTTTACCAGATGAAACAATATTAAGTTTTAGCACACTACTGATATTAAAGCTTAAAAAAAAAACCAAAAAAAAAACACCTTCTAACAAATCCATGCAATCTTATTCAGCTTGATCACACATAAAATTTCTCAAGATTTCTTTTCACAAAACTTCTACAGTTTCCTTGTTCCTTTGAGTTTGTCTCTTGTTCTCTTACCCATTCAGAAACAACTAGTTTATTTTAGGACAAACCATTTTCCTTTAATTCCCTCAAAAATGTATTTTGATACCTATACCTTCTATTACTGAAAACATATATTATTTCCTTCCATGTTAATTAGAATTGTTAACCCTTAGAAACATTCATTTCTAGTGAAAACTAATAAGTAATTATAAATTACTTGTTGCACCAGTATTCTTTAGATTAATAAATTTATAAATACATTCCATAATTTCTAGAAATGCATGCTTTTTTGTAGTACAATCTTTCAGTGAGATATAAGACATATTTACTAACAGACCCAAATTTCTTTAGTTCCTCTGTAATAGGAAGCCAAAAGTAGATAGAACTATGTTCAGTAATTAATGTTTCACAATTTTGTCTAATTTGGAAATGATCAGGATATTCAATGAATTTCCATCAGATAATTTAATTTAGCAAAACTTTAAAGTTTTAATTTACCAAAGAGATTTAGGAAACCATTTTAAGTGCACATAAAATGTGCACAATAATTATTGCTCAAGAGTTCACCTAAAAAAACTTTTATTCTATTTACATCTACTGAATTTAATTTTTCTTAATTATGTTTAGATTACTTGTGAAAAGTTCTTCATACCGAGTTATTTTTCTTGCTGACAAATTTTGCAAAAGTTACAACATGAATCCCCAGTCTATTTGACTGACTGCCAAATGCACGCCAATACGTGACATTCCGGATGGCAGAGAACAAAGAGGAGGTCAAAACCATGCTCTCAAAACAGAACAAGACAAACGACATAGCACACACAACAGTGCCCATTTCTGGGATAAAAGGATCAATAAAACCCAAAAAGTACTCATACCAAATAACCAGAAGTCGGTCTTAGATGAAACATATTAAAATAAGACTGGGTCTTATATTAATTTTTGCTCCAAAAGACGCTATAGAGCTGATGGTCCGGCTAAGTCTTATTTTCAGGGAAACGCGGTAAATTTACAAAAGGAAAAATAAAAGGACTCTCACCACTGCTTCCACTGAACTCTGTAGGTAGAGACCCAGGAGTCCAACTTGGTAAGAATTTTTACCTTTCTTTGCCAGCTCATGTTACGGGTCCCAGGATCTTTCTACTGTAGCAGTTCAGGGTAAGCAGTGCCCAGCCAGTGAGGTATCATGCTCACAGCACCACCTCGGGGGGAGGAAGAAACTTTCCTCTACCTTTGTACGTTCTCTCAGCTGGTCTAATAATCAAATCAACATGACACAGATTAACAAGAGACAAATTTAATTATATATGTACACATGGAAACCTCAGAGGTTCAGAGCCAGAAAGGGAAAATGAGGTATAAGTGACATTCTGAGCTAAGGATGACATAAGGCACCTGGGGCTTCAGACGGGAGCAAGGTCATTAGCAGGATGATAAGAAGAGCAGATGTTCAGTAATGAGAAGTTTGCCCTGCCCTATAGATAGGTTATAAAAAGTTATTTCTGGTGATAAGTCTTATTATGGGCAAAGCGCCTAATTTGAGTTATTTAAGGGAGGGGATAAAAGTTTTTGTGAGCCCACAGCCTTGATTGCCTTCAGCTCAAAATAATTCATGTGCCAACCATAGTGGCTTGGGGAGTCCTGTTCTGAACACCTTCAACCACCATTTTGTCTTCTTGTCTTCAAGGCTCTTATTACTACTACCTGAAATTATGTTATTTATACATGTGTTTGTCTGCTTGGTGGCTGTCTTTTCTCTATTATATCTAAGCTTCATGAGAGGAGGAACCTAGAAACAATACACTTGATGTGGCATTCCTAAGAGCTAGAATATTGCCTAACACGGCACATACTAAATGTTCAATAAATGCTTGTTAAATAAGCAAATGAATACTAGGCACCCATGAGCAGAGCCCACACAGTCCCAATCCTCATGCAGCTGACTCTAGCAGGGTAGCTTGCTACCTCTCTGACCTTGAACAAGCTAGCTCACATTTCTGACTGCCAGATTTCCAATCTGTAAGTAAACTGATCAAGGGACTCATTTAGTAGGGTTACTGTGAGAACAAGCTAATACACCCAAGTACGCGTGAATTGTTTGTGTAAATGTTAATTGTCATTATTATTAAGCTACATTTGCACTAGAGAGAGGAGTTACCTAAGGGAATGCAGGAAGAACAGCATGTGTAAAGGCCCTGGGCAGGGAGTGCGCTGGAGCAGAGAGCCCAGCCTGCAAGACAGACCGTGGGGCTGTGGGAGGTGGAAAAGATAGCCAGCTCTTGGAGACTTGACACAGTTTGGACTTTATCCTGAGATCAAAGGGCAGAGCTGAAGGATTTTAAGAGAGAAGTGCTTTGGCTCAAATTACATTAAAAACAAAAACAAAAACAAAAACAACAACCCTCTGGCTGCAAAATGAAAAAGGCTTAGAGAGTGGGTACAAAGAGACCTGAGAGGTGACGGCCACTAAGGCGGTGACCGTGAGTATGGAGGAAGTGGCTTGATTTTTAAAAATTTAGTGTAATTTGTGATTGATTGGATATGGGAAGTGAGACAGTAGGAGTCAAAGTGGTTACCACATTTCTGAGAAATAAAAAACAATTAGATTTCCCACATCAAAAACAAGGTTATCCTTTACCGTGTTTCCCCCAAAATAAGACCTAGCTGAACAATCAGCTCTACTGCGTCTTTTGGAGCAAAAATTAATGTAAGACCCTGTATTATATTATATATTATATTATAAGTCCCAGTCTTACAGTGAAATAAGACCGGGTTTTATATTAATTTTTTCTCCAAAAGATGCAATAGAGCTGATTGTCTGGCTAGGTCTTATTTTCGGGAAAACACAGTAGTCTTAGAAGGGAGACATATGCAAAGCCACCAAAGGAGCCACCTGGACTCCAGGCCTGCAAAATCCAACAAGCTTGATCAGGACTAAAGGTGGGGTGGGAAGAAGCTGACAAATTGCCAGGCCAGTGGTCTGGAAGGAGGCCTGAGCACATCAGTACAAATCCGTCTTTGCTGGGGATGGAATGGGTGCAATTTTTTGTTTCACTGGGGGTGGAACCTACTCTCTGTGGGTCTGTATTTGATGAATGGTATGACATGTCAAGAGAAAGAATGTGTCCAGGGTTGGGAAGAGGAAGAAGGAAAACCTTCAAAGTAATGAGCTGGCTGCAGGTGACAATCTCTCTAGCTAAGGATTTTGCAGTATAGCAGAAATGTAAAAGCTTTGCCTTCCAGATTCATTTGCCATTCAACACACTTTATGTGGCATTCCTAAGAGCCAGGCTCTCTCTGTTCTGGGTAGTGCTGGGACAGAACTGTGAACTAAACATTCACAGAACAACCTGTTCTTATTGGGGAGAGAGATAAGAAGAAAGCTGTGTGTGTGTGTGTGTGTGTGTGTGTGTGTGTGTGTGTGTGTGTGTGTGTGAAACTTGTGAAAGTGCTTTGAATCTAGAGATGTTTTGAATGTAAAAGCAGGGGAAACCCAGCCCCATCCTCCCAGCAGGAGGCCAATTCCACCCACAAAAGCTCTATTTCCCATAAGCAACAATTGCTCTGCCCCTCAGGAAGAAAGACCTGTTCTTTGTCCACAGACAGGATCTTTGAGATCTTAGCAGTATGGTCCAGGCACCAAGACAGGCTGCAAACTTTGGATAGCAGTCATCACGTCTCTGGGTCTCCCCCATCTATATGACGGGCTCAGTAAGGCCTTTGAGGAAGAGGGGCCCAGTAACTGCCCACTAAGGAGAAAAGGTTCTTCCCTCTCTGTCCTTCCAACATTGAGAGCTGTAAATCTGCCTGACCCTTTGCTGGCCTTTACAGTTATTTAGAAAATGCTAAAAATAATCCAACATTTGATGAGCACCTACTATGTGTCCCACATAATTTTGAGACCTCAAACCAGTACTGAACATGTATGTGACATAACCAAAGACCAGGGTAGTAAAAGCTGGAACTGACCTAAGAAAAACCCATCATGTGTAGAGGTCAAGAATATAAAGGAGGAGACTCATAATTGCTGTCTTCCAGTTCAGAGCCCCAGGCTTGATGGTGGCTACAAGGATGGACAAGACATTGTCCTTTCCCTGGATCTGGTCACAATCTAGTGGGAATGACTGACTTCCGGATCGATTATTATTACAGCCCAATGCCTACAGACTTAGGTGCCAGAAATAGGAGCCCTAGGAATTAAGGTAGCAATCATCTGTACCAAGGGTGAGGATCAAAAACAGCTTCTTGGAGGAGGTGGCAATGACGCTGGACCTTTCAAAGGAGAAAGTGTTTTGGAAGGTAGAAATGGAATGGAGGCAGGGAAAGCATTCTACAAACGGAAGTCGAGAGATAGACAAGCAGTTTCTTAGCTTGGGTTAAGTCATTTCACACACCTAGAAAGAGCCCCAAATTCCGTGCTCTTC
The DNA here is from genome assembly GCF_057876585.1 of Rhinolophus sinicus. NCBI lineage: Eukaryota > Metazoa > Chordata > Mammalia > Chiroptera > Rhinolophidae > Rhinolophus > Rhinolophus sinicus. The sequence goes on from NC_142514.1 coordinate 27,658,291, forward strand.
TGGTGGAAGTCATCTGCACCCCCCAGTGTCACCAGGGAGCTTCTTAGCAATGCAGCACCTCAGGGCCACCCCTTGCCTACAGAAGTACGTAGAATCTGCATTTTATGAAGAGCCCCAATAAAACTTGAGAAACTCCGTTCTAGTGTGTCCTGCTGACTACCCGCTCTGCCCTGCCCTGGCCCCAGGTAATTGTGATGTTCATACAAGACAATATTATTGAGCAATTTTTTAAAAAGTGCGATATATGCTACAATGAACCTTGAAAACATCATGTTAAGTAAAAAGAAGCCAGTTACAATAGATAGCATAGTGTAGGATTCTATTTACATGAAATATTCAGAAGAGGCAAATCCATAGAAATAGAAAGTAAATTAGTGATTCCTAGGGCTGGGGGTGAGAGTAGACTGGAAGGAAATGGGGGACTAACAGCTACTGGATAGAGGGTTTCATTTTGGAGTGATAACAATGTTCTAAAATGGATTGTGATGATGGTTGTACAACTCTGTGAACATACTAAAAGCCATTGAGTTGTACACTATAAACAGGTGAATTGTATGGTTTGTGAATTACATCTCAGTGAAGCTGGCATATACATATATATCTGTCTGTCTCAAAGAATTGTTGTCAGCACTCAATAAAACCACGAGTAAAGTGTTGGCTCTGCAAGAGTAGCCACCAGATACAGACCCTGCCCTCAAGCAGCTCACAGTCCAGTGAAGGAAATAACACAGGCATAAGAGAGAAAACAAAATCCAAGAATGAATGAGCAGTGATCTCTGAATGAGGTACAGATAACATGTTGGGCATAGCATATGAGAGAGAAATAACCTGCCTATCCATCCATCCATCCATCCATCCATCCATCCATCCATCCACCCACCCACCCACCCATCCAATAATTACTTGACAATTATTATATGCTAGACATGGGGAGCAGAGATGAATAGCATAAGAGGAAGGCATGCAAACAAATAAGTTCCATCAGAGCATGATAAATGCCTTGGAGAGAACCAGGAAGAGTAATTAACTAACTGAAAACACGAGAAAAGGGCTCTCCAAAGAGCATTTCTCTTTTTTCCTGGTATAACTTACTTTTCCTTTCAAACTAAAAAGCAATGCTTGCTTATTGAAATAAGCCAAAGTCTAAGGAAGAGAATAAAGATGAAGGTAAATTTCTCCCTTACCCCCTGGAATCCCTGTGACCTTACAGATGTGTATCTACTTAGCATTGTGTGATATGGGACCTGGCATGCACTCAGGTCAACCCAACTTGTTCCTGCTAATACTCTTGTCAATAAGTGAACCATAATTCACTCAACCATTCTCTCCTGGTAGACATTCACATTGTTTCCAGGTTGGGGCCATGACAAAATATTGCCACAAACATCTTGACCTTAATTACCAGGGTTTTTATTTTGACTGGATAGATTTTTAAAAGTGGGTCAATGAGTACATGTATTTCAAATTTTAAGAGGCACTACCAGGAGTTTTCCAAAAGTTTGTTGTAATTCAGTATCCCAAGAGAAATATATAAAAAGACCCATTTTTTTCTACTGTGCCAGCTCTGAATGTTATCAATTTTAAACATTTTCCTTCATCTGATAGGTAAAAACTGGTATCTCTTTGTTGTGTTGATATTCTGTTAGGGTGATTGCCTTTTCATATGTTCATTGGCCATTTCCATTTCTTCATCTGTGAGTTGACTGAGCTTGGCTTTGGAAGAACAGGCATTTACCAAGCAAATGTGACCCTTAGTATAATAGAAGACATTCCGTGATAAGACTCTGCAAATAACCCTGAGTAGGAAATCTCTTAAGAGAATTAGAAGTGGTTTAATGTTGGTAACTTTGCAGAAAGAGATGAAATGAAAGTGGAGGTATGACTGGAGGGCCAGGACTTGAAGTGTCTTCCATGCCACATTCCTAGGGACTTTACACTTTATTCCCTGGGTGGAAGACTCATTGAAGGTTCTCTCATGTGGCTGGTGTGGAGTTTGAAATGGTGAGTGAATCAGTTTCCTGGGGCTGCCTTAACAAAGTACCACAAGCTGGGTGACTTAAAAAAATAGAAATTTATTGTCAGCTTTGGAGGCTAGTAGTCTGAAATCAAGTTGTCAGCAGCCATACTCCCTGTGAAATCTGAAGGAGAATGAATCCATCTTTGCCTCTTCTAGCTTCTGGTGGTTTGCTGGCAATCTTTAGCATTCCTTGGCATGCCTTGATTTGCGGTTACAGCATCCCAACTCTCCCTCTTTACATAGTGTTCTCCCTGTGTTTCTGTCTTCACATCATCTTCCCTCTTCTTATAAGGACACTAATTACATTGGATTAGGGGCCCACCCTATTCCAGCATGACTTCTTCTTAACTAATTCCATCTGCAATAATCTTATTTCCAAACAAGGTCACATTCTGAAGTATCTAGATTAGGACTTCTACACGGCTTTTTGGGGGCATGGGGGACACACAATTCAACCAATAAGAATGGGGAAGAGGGTATATATATATATATATATATATATATATACACACACATATATATACATATATATATGTATATATACGTATATATACGTATATATATATATATATATATATACACACATACATATATATATATATATATATATATATATATATATAGTAAGCCCTGATGGTTATCTTACTTTTTTCTTTTTTTGTAATGCAGGAACCTGACTTAAGCTTTGATTGTCCAGGCTTCTACTTCAAAGATGGTTGTCTCAAATAAACACACTGCCAGCCACTTGACTAAAGAACCAGGCTGTCTCCCCCAACTGAGGCTCCTTTGTTTTAGAGATCTTGGTAGATTTCAATAACTGACCATTTGGGCCACTTGTGTTTTCTCTTTAAATTGCCATTCTTACGTTTTAAATTCACCAATAAAGAGTGAGCCCATGCACAACTTAATACCAAAAGGACAAACAATCCAATTAAAAAATGAGCAGAGGACCTGAATAGACATTTCTCCAGAGAAGACATACAGATGGCCAATAGACATGTGAAAAGATGCTCAACATCACTGATCCTCAGAGAAATGCAAATTCAAACCACAATGGGATATCACTTCACATCTGTCAGAATGGCTATCATCAATAAATCAACAAACAACAAGTGTTGATGAGGATGTGAAGAAAAGGGAAACTTTGTTGGGATTGTTGCACTATTGGGATTGCAAATTGGGGCAGTTGCTCTGGAAAACAGTATGCAGATTCCTCGAAAAATTAAAAGTAGAACGACCATATGACCCAGCAATCCCACTTTTGGGTATTTATCTGAAGAAATCCAAAACACTAATTCAAAAAGACATATACACCTCTGTGTTCACTGCAGCATTATTTACAATAGCCAAGATATGAAAGCAACCTAAGTTTCCATCAATAGACATTGACAAAATTCACACAATGGAATATTACTTGGCCATAAAAAAGAACGAAAACTTGCCATTTGCAACAATGTGGATGACCCTAGAGGGTATTATGACAAGTAAAATAAGTCAGACAGAGACAAGCAATTACCATATGATTTCCACTTATATATAGAATCTACAAAGCTTAATAAACAAACAGGCAAAATAGAAACAGACTCATAGATACAGAGTACATTTTGGTGATTGCCAATGGGAGGGAGTTAGGGGGATGAGTGAAAAAAGGTGAAGGAATTAAGACGTACAAATTGCCAGTTATAAAAACAGTCACAGGGATGCAAAGTACAGCATAGGGAATATAGTCAATAATATTGGAATAATTATGTATGGTGTCAGATGGGCACTAGACTTATTAGGGTGATCACTTCATAAGTTATATAAATGTCTAATCACTATGTTGTACACCTGAAAATAATATTGTATGTCAACTGTAATTGAAAAAAATTGTTAATTTTTTTAAAAAAGAGTGATCCTGTGAATCCTTAGGCCCCCACCCTCGGTCCCATAGAAGCAGAACCCCAGGTCCTCGAGAGCACCCGCCCCCAGAACTCGCTGTGTGGCCTCAGGTGTGCTGTGTAATTTCCAGGTCCCATAAGTAATAAACCTTTGTTTTTTCAACGTTTCCTGATGGTTATTGCTGAAGGGCATCTTGCAATCATAATAAGAACCTCAAGGACCCATCCGACCACAACATTGAGTATTGATCGGCTGAGATTGGCACAAATCAGTGTATTCATGTAGAGGCGATTTACTGGAGCCCACACGAGGACAGTGGCTGCAGGCACAGACAAAAAAGGATGCATCTCAGAGAAATGTAAGAAGTAGAGTCAGCAGGAGTTGGTGATTGAATGTGAAGGGTAGCAGACTATGCCACTTTGGCATATTGTTCATTTTGAGGTGCAGGCACTTGAAAAACAACAAATGCAAAGAGAGGCTTTCTGTGAATTCCCTTTATCTACCCAAAAACAGATCTCCAAAAGGAACTCAATTGTCGCAAGTCCCTTCCCTGGAAGTTTCATCACCCTGGGAAGATTGACTCTGATCACAGGAAAGGAGACTAGAAGTCAACACCGTGCCCAAACAGACTCTGTCACAAACTATTCTATCTCCCATCCATTCTTCTAAGGGCCCATTCGTCTTTCTCCCAAATCATTTACTCTCCCCTAAGAGGCCTCGATCCCCTCTCCCCTTTCCCCATTAAGATAGTATTCTAAGCCACCTAAGGGAGTTACTCTTTTATCTCTATGTATACGTGAGGTATACATGTTAATAAACTTCTATTTGTTTTTTCCTTGTTAATATGTCTTTTATTACAGAGGTCTCAGCCAAGAACTCAGAAGGGTAGAGAAAAAAATTATTTTTCCTTCCCTACAAATGCAAAAGAGTGTGAGGGAGAAAAAGACACTCCCAGGTTTCTAGATAGATGGTGATGCCTCTGAAAGATGGGGTCTCAGGAGGGAGGGAGGGTGTCCAGCGAAGGCGGTCCGCAGAAGAGAGGTTGCAGGCCAATACTTCCTGCCTGGACCAATACAATAACTTCTAAATTGGCCACCTGCTTCAGCTTCTGTTGCTTTCCAATCCACTTTTCATATAGCAACAGGAGTCGACTTTAAAAATCCTTTCCGCTGCGTAAAACTCTTCAAGGTATTTCATTGGTCTTAAAATAGCATCCAGACTCATTACTTTGGCTTACAAAGCCCTGCTCTAATGGATGCCTTTCTCCGCAATCTCGTTCTGCATCATGCCTTGTTTATGCTGCTCCAGCCACACTGCCCTTCTTTCTGTATCTTGGCATTCCCATTTCAGGGCCTTTGCGATTGCTCTCCCCTCTGCTTGGAAGGCTCTTCCCCAGTTCCTCGCTGCCTGGCTCATTCTCATTGTTTAGGTGCCCCCTTAAGTACCACCTCCCCACAAAGGCCTTTCATGACCGTCCTATCTAAGGCACCATTGCCACATCTCTTTAATCCACCAGTTTCCTTCACAGCCCACATCATTGTCTGTCAGTTCTACTTTGTCCATCTTACTAGACTATAAACTGCACCAAGGGACAGTGTCTGTCTCGTTCACCATCATATCCCCACTGCCTGGCACAATGTCTGGCATAGAGTAGGTGTCTCATAAATTTGGTTGAGTGAACAAATGACCATATAGCTTTGTGAGTCACTAGCATACATATAACGGAAGAAGTCAGTGGAGGGGAGAAGGGAGAACACTGAACCCCAGGGAATGCCCACACTGAAGGGCCAGTGAAGGAGACTGAGGAGTATCCAGATGGAGAGGTGGGAGCTGTGGCCGTGGTGCTAACTGGATGGGATTTCAAACCGTAAATCCATCCAGGGAGGCTTTTAAAGATGGTGGTGACTAGGGGTGTTCATTGCTGAAGGAAATGAGCCAATAGGAAAGATGGAAGACTCCACATGGAGTAAAGAATCATGAGACAAGGTCCCCTAGGAATGAGGAGGTGGTGGGATCTGGGGCTCTGGTGGAGGGATTGGATTTTCCATCCACTGACCCTCCCCCAGAGGAGAGGAGAGGGCTCCTGGTCAGCCTCTCCAGGCTCTTCTGGAAGCACTCCTCCCTGGCTTACTACATACACACCAGCTACACTGGCCCTTTTACCCTTCAGGACCTTTGCATTAGCCAGGATCTCTCCTGGGACTCAAGTCCCTGGCTGCCATCCTTCTCCTTCTCTAGGTCTCAGCTCAGGTATCTCTTCCTCCCCTGAGAGGCCACTTTTCCTAGTAGGTATCTCTGAGATACTCTTATGGCACTCTGCTTATTACCTTCGCAGAATGCCGGAAAATCTAGAAAGTACTCATTTATGTGGAGCGTGAGCACTATGAGGGCAGGGGCACAGTAGGTCTTTCTTATGCTTGTATCTTCAATTCCTAGCACAAAGTAGGTGTTCAACCGTCCTTCCTAACCACCCAGTTGCCCCAACCAGAATGTGTGCATTGTCCCATTTCCCTTCTCACCCTATTCCCCTAACCAATTCACATCCAGCCAATCACCAAGTCAAAAATCCTGATCCTACCTACTGGGTTTCCCTGAAAATAAGAACTAGCCGGACCATCAGCTCTAATAGGTCTTTTGGAGCAAAAATTAATATAAGACCCAGTCTTATTTTAATATAAGACTGGGTATAATATAATATAATATAATAATATAATATAACATAATGCCGGGTATAATATAATATAATATAATATAATATAATATCGGGTCTTATATTAATTTTTGCTCCAAAATACACATTAGAGTTGATAGTCTGGCGAGGTCTTATTTTCGGGGAAACACGGTAGTAGTATTTCCAGACCTACCCTGACTCTCCCGCTCCAACTGGTTTCTCAGCCTGGTCTCCTGCCCACAAACTTCCATTCTCTGCACAGCAGCCAGAGTTATCTTCCCAAAGTGCAAATCTGGTCCTGCCACATACCTGCTTCATCCCTTCAGCAACTCTTCTTTGCCTTTAGACTAAACTTTGTTAAATGTCTTAACAAAGGCTTCCAAAACTCCTAGCCTTTGCTCTCCTCTTCCTCCTTATCCATAGCCCCGCCCTCCACCTTCCGGTATAGCTCCAACTTTTAAAAAATCTTCAGCTCAGAAGTCGGCTCTAAGAAAACCGCCCTTCCCTTCCTGGTGTGGATATGTGCACATGCTGGGAACACGTCCTTCCCCACCACGGGCGCGCAGGTTGTGTCGGTCTTGTTCACCATTGTATTCCTGGTATGTGGCACAGGGTGGCACTTGCAGTATCCTCCGTCCCCAACTCCTTCATCAAATAACTAATGAATCGGAGGCATAGAGGGCAGTTTTACAGGGGTCTTAAAAGCAGAGAGGTTTTGCTGTTTTGCCGGAGAGGAGAGGGGTAATTGTTTAGCAGCAGCAATGGGGAAGGATCATTGGTGGGGGGGTGGGAGAATGAGCAGACAGGCCCTGGGGAAAAGAGCGTCAGAGGAAGTCAAGTCTTCCTGATGGTCAGTGATGCAGACTGTGGAAGGTGGGTCATGATGATTAACGAAGCTGTGTGGTCCAGTGATAAGGGGTGCAGATTTGGGGACCATATAGGTATACAGGTCATACAGGTGATGAAACCATGTAACACACTCAGTTCCTGAACACGCGCAGAGCATTGGGGGCGGGGGGCCTTGTTGGATTGGAGACTACAGCACTTGATTGGACGTGATCCAAAAGTCCTAATTGTGGTCAGCCTGAACTGGCCTGGGGAGCTGGGCTCTCATGAGTGCACTAGACACACTGTTTGGAATCCGTGAAATCCTGGGACTGATACTGAGATGGGAGGATCACAGAAGAATCCACTTATCTAGAAAGGCCTTGAATCAGCAAAGGGTGATGAAAGACTTTGGCTCAGTGGAGGGTGGGGCTTGTGCAGCACCTGTGGGGAGGCCCCGTTCCCCTCCCTGCAGACCCCCATGGCTCCTCCCTGGATGCCTGCAACCTCCTCTTCATCCATCGCCCTCCAGCACCCCTGCATTCCACCCTGCATGTGGCAGCCAGAATCATTTCCCCAAAATGTAAATGACACCATGTCACCGGCCTCACCCTGCTGAAATCCTGTTACAGGTTTCTCGTGGCCTTTAAGATGGGAGCTGGCAATATAGTCTTTTCCAAACTGAGGTGGTAAGGGGGATGATTTGAGTTGGAACATGTAGGAACATTTTTTAAATTTCAGCTGTATTAGAAAAAATATGAATGGTATGTCAATCCTTTGATTTCATGAATATTCTTGTAAGGCTATAAAGGGAGCCAATTTAAAGGAAAATTTTAAGGAAATACAAGTACAAGCAGAGTCCCATGAAGGGGGTATTCGAATGATCAAGGCCCCTCTTCAGCCTCATATGGGCCTCTCTGCCCCTCCCTCTCTGGCTCTAGCTATACTGGCCTGAAAGTCCTTGAAGATGCCACCTGCTCATCTCCCCAGCGGCACCCCCTCCACCACTCCCGCCATCTTTTGCTAAGATAACGTCCATTTATCCTTCAGATCTCCACTCCAGCTTCACTCCTCCTGGGGGGTGGGGTGGGGTACATTGTGGTCAGGGTCCCTGGTGCGCTGATCTCACAGGCCTCTCTACTTGCCCTGCCTGCACTTATGATGATCTAGTTTGTGTCTGGGATTAAATCTGTGGCCCCCACTAGAATGTAAGCTTCTTGAAGCTGCACTGTCTTTCTCACCACTCTATGTCCAGTGCCTACCACAGTGCCAAGAGCATACTTTAAATGAGGGAATGAGTGAATGAATGCATGCATGCATGAACCAATGAGTGAACTCAGTGAGCTAGAGGCTCCTGTGTGTTGACACCACCCAGTTTGTGGCTTCCCGTGTGGGATTAGGAATCACCTCAGCGCCAGCCTTTGAACAAAGGGCCAACATTTTGATGTTGCATCAGGGCTCACAAATTATATAGCTGGTCCTAAGTAGAGGGTTGAGGAAATTGGGAAGTGAGGACAATGGGGGTGGGATGAGGGAGTAGATGACTCCTTCCAGAATCGTGGTTAAGAAGGAAGGAGAAATGGGTCTCAGCTTCTCTCTCTCAACCTGTCCTGGCTCTGCTACCAGGGGTCGTGGAGACCAGATCTGGGCCCTCTTCCTGGGGGCTCCCAGGAGAGACAGGTGGGCAGAGTCAAGGACTTCTGCCCAGGTTTCTAAGGGCCTCCAGCTGCTCCCCCCAGGCCCGGGGCTTGGTCTCCTTCTCTTGGCTTCTCCCCACAACTCAGTGTTTGCTTTTCCCAGATACCACCATCCCCTCATGCCAGACCTTTTCTATAGGAAGATTTAGGTCCAGAATATATGTTTTACTTTAAAATTTTTAGAAAAATTTAGAAAAGTCCAGAGAATAATGTAACAAACACCCTTGTGCTCATCACCCAACATAATAAATGGTTAACATTTTTGCTCCAGACATATTTTTTATATAAAAAAAATAGAACATCAGATAAAGCTGAAAGCTCCTTTGTTCCTCTCCCCAATCCAATTCCTCTCCCTCCCTTTCATTCCCAGGAGCAGTTGTTATTATTAATCTGATGTGTATCCTTCTAATCTACTACTTCAATGCACAAAACAGGATGTATGTTGACAGCAGCACTATTCATAATAGACAAAAAGTGGAAACAACCTAAATGTCCATCAACTGATACGTGAATAAACAATATGTGGTATATCCATATAATAGAATATTATTAAGCAATAAAAAGAAATGCAGTGCTACTGCATGCTAACATGGACCAGGTCTGAAAACATAAGTGAAAGAAGGCAGACACAAAAGGCCACATATTGTATGCTTCCACATATATAGGTTAGTCAAATCCATAAAGACAGAAAAGAGATTAGTGGTTGCCAGAGCCTGGGGGAGGAAGAAGGAATGATCAGTGACTTCTTAGTAGATATGGGGCTTTTTTGGGCGGTGGTAAAAATGTTCTACATTAGATGGGGGTGATGGTTGCATAACTCGGTAAATATAATAAAAACCACCAAGCGTATAAGTTAAAATGGTGAGTTTTGTTATGTGAATTTTATCTCAAGACACAAAAGCAGAATGTGATTTTAAAATATTTTCCTAAGTTGTTTTTCATACTTTAGCTGTATTTCTGCAGCTTGTTGACTCAAGTCAGCACTATATTGATATATGTAGATATGGTTCATTTCTTTTAACTGCTCAGTTGTCTTTTATTGGAAGAACATGCCATAGCTAATTTTTCTACTGGAGAGCATTAGAAGTGATGCAATTTTTCTCTACTAGCAGTGCTGCCTCCAACAGCCTTGACAATGTCTCCTGGGGGCACATCTGGGGAGAATTTCTGTAGGGTAATTGCTGGGTTGTAGGGAATACAACTTTGCAGAACACTGTCAAATTGCTCTCTAAGAGGCGGTGTCAGTTACATCCCCATCGGCAGCTTATGAGTTTCCACAAGTCCTTACCACCAACCCTTGTTATTATCAGACTTTAATTTTTACCTACTTGATGTCTGTGTGGTTCTAACTTGAATTAGTATTTCCTCTATTTCTAGTTATTTTTGTTTGTTTGTTTTTCCTTGCTTCCTGCTTTCCATCCTTCTTTTCCTTTTTGCTATTTTCTTGGCTATTCTTGGATCTTTACACTTCCATATGGATTTGGAATCAGTTTGTCTAGTTCCTTGAAAAACCCTGTTAGGTTTTTTATTGGAGAAGTTTTGAAATCAGATTTATTTGCAGGTTACTTGGAATCATTACTATATTGAGTATCCCCATCCGTGAACAAATGATATATTTCCATTTATTTAGGTCTTCCTTTAGTTTTTCGAAATAGACTTTATTTTTTTTTTAGAGCAGTTTTAGGTTCACTGCAAAACTGAGTGGAAAGTACAGAGAGTTCTCATGTGCCCCTTGCCTCCCACGCACACAGCCTCCTCCACTATCAACACCCTACACATCTGCATATCCTACTCCAGAGTGTACATTTGGTGTGATCGATGGGCCTGCGCTGACACATCATTATCACCCAAATCCACAGTTTACATTGGGCTTCATTCTCAGTGTTGCATACTTTATGGGTTTTGACAAATGTACATTGACATGTGGCCTCCATTATAGTATCATATAGAATACTTTTGCTGCCGTAAAAATCCTCTGTACTCTGCCTATTCATATCTCCCCCCAACTACCCCCTGGCAGCCACTGATCTTTTTATTATCTTCATAGTTTTACCTTTTACAGAGCATCGCATGGTTGGAATCATACAGTATAAAGCCTTTTCAGAATGACTTCTTGTACTTAGTAATATGCATTTCAGTTTTCGCCATGTCTTTTCTTTTTTCTCCATGTCTTTTCATGGCCTGATAGCTTGTTTCTTGTTACAGGTGAATAATATTCCATTGTCTGGATGTACTAGTTTTCCATTTTCACCAACCGAAGGACATCTTGGTTGTTTCCAAGTTTTGGCAATAATGAAAAAAGCTGCTATAAACATCCGTGTGCAGGTTTTGAATGGACATAAATCTTCAACTCATTTGGGTAAATACCAAGAAGCACGATTGCTGAATCATATGGTAAGAATATGTGTAGTTTTGTATTCTTTTACATAAAAAAGTTTTACAGCTTTCTGAGAAAACGTCTAGTAATTTTTTGCTAGGTACCTGATAATTTTTGTTGCTATGGGAAATGGTATCTTTTTTATTATATTTTCTTGTTGCTAATCTAATAAGCATTCAGTAAGAATGCTATTCATTTATGTAGGGTGATCTAATTTTCAGCAATTATACTAAATATTCTTATTAGTTTAATACTTTGCATGTAGATTCCTTAATATTATAGATAGGAAATAAATCACATACATTAAGGATGGTGTTAATGCTTCCTTCTTATTTCTTAAACCTCTTATATCTATTATTTTATTACATTAGCTAGAAATGTCAGTAAAATTGTGAATAGAGAGAATTCTTATCTTTTTTATTTTTACAGGAATGCTAGAGTTTTATCCATAAGTATGATGTTGAGATATTTGGTAAACAGCCTTATCAGGTTGCTGTACTACCCTGCTAATCTTAATTTGCCAAGATTAAGAAAAAAATGAGTGTTTAATTTCATATAATGATTTTTATGCATTTATTAAAGTGACCATGTGCTTTTAGTCTTTTAATATATTAAGGTTCAGAATATAGGAATTGTTTTCCTGGTGTTAAAGGATTCTTGCATCTTTGGCTAAACTCTATTAAACATTTCTATATTTTTATATAATATGCATTTTGTTTTCTGTTTTATTATTTAGGATATTTACACCTATAATCATAACTAAACTTGTTCTATAATGTCCTCACCTCTAATTGCCCTTGCCTGGGCTTGATGTCAAGGTTATACTTGAATTAGAAAATTCCCTATAATAATTTGTATAAAACAGGGTGTATTAATCAGAAACACAGTACCAATAGGATGTGTGTGTGTGTGTGTGTGTGTGTGTGTGTGTGTGTGTAGACAGAGAAAGAGAAAGAGAGAGAAAGAGAGAGAGAACCATTTTAAGAAATTGGCTCACATGATTATGGAAGCTGAAAAGTCCCAAGATCAGCAGTTGGCAAGCTGGAGACCCAGGAGAGCTGAAGAGTCTGAAGGCCTGAGAGCCAGAAGAACTGATTGTGTAAGTTTCAGTCCAAAACCAGCAGGTTTGAAACCCAGAAAGATTGGCTGTTTCAGTTTGATTCAGAAGGCCAGAAAAGACCAAAGTCCCAGCTCAAACAGTCAGGCAGGCCAAGTTCTCTCTTATTCAGCCTTTTAGTTCTATTCAGGTCTTCAACTGATTGGATGAGGCCCACCCATATTCTGGAGGGCAATTTGCTTACTCAGTCAATCATTTCAAATGTTAATCTCATCCAAAAATACTGTCACAGACATACCTAGAATAATGTCTGACCAAATATCTGGACACGCCATCATCCAGTCAAGTTAACACATAAAATTATCACATATGGAGAATGTATTCTTTGAAGGCCTGGAAAACTCAACTGTGTGATCTATTGAACATGTTATCCTTTTTGTGTGTGTTTGTTCAGGTGGGGAGTTTGGTTAACTTATTTTTCATGAGGATTGTTTCTTTGGAGCCATTCTGCCCTGCAGGGAACCTCCTGGGCTAGTTGTTTCTGTTTCCCTTTGAGGAAGACTGGTCTTCCCTTAGTCCCTGAAGATTAATGGGACCCAGGAGACTAAAGGAACCAAGAACCACGATCTATTTTATTTGTAAAAACTGCTGGCTTTGGGGCTATACACCGTTTAGGGAATTTTGTATTTAGTATAGCAGTTACAAAGTCGTTATTTTAACTAACCACTAGAGGGCAGTAATGGATCAAGAATGGGTACAATATACTACTAAAAGGGTTAGAATAGCTAACATTTGGTAGATAAAAAGGCAGGTTTTTTTTTCCTTTCTGCCCATGAGAACCCTGAGATTTAGAGAAGCTAAGAAACTTGTCCAAATCATGTATTTTAATACATAGAAAAATCTGGAATTTTAACCTTGGTCTGTCTGATTCTAAAATTCATTGTTTCTGGTATAGGTACAATAAATTACTCTTCTTTCATTCCTTTTTTTTATTCACTCATTTGAGAGCAACATAGCAGAATGGCTAAGAATTCAGTCTCTGGAGTCAGACCATTTGGATTAAAATTCTGGCTCCATCACATACTAGCTACTACCATAAGAGCTCTGTGCCTCAGTTTCCTCATCTGTCTATGGGGATATTAGGACTTACCTCATAAGACTTGAAAAAAATGAAATGAGATGATACAGGAAAAGTGAACAGCATATGGCACTTAGTAAGTACTTAATAAATTTGAGCTACTGTTATTAACTCAACCAATATTTATCGACTACTGTGGTCTAACACTTCTGTTGCAGATACGGAAGATAGGACACCACACACACACACACACACGCACACACAGGGGGACATCTCTGCCTCCTGCAGCTTACATTCTAGGGGGGGCGAGATCAACAATAAACGAAATAAGGAAAATGTTGTATTTTTCTTAGTATGAATAACGAAGATGGACAAACATAGATCATGGGAGGGGAATAGGGCATGCTGGGGCTGGAGGATAGAGATGCTCTTGTGGCAATTAATTTCTGCTTCACTTCTCAGAAAGTGGCAGCCCCTTTCATCCTCACAAGCTGGAGTCTAGTTCAACTCCTGAATGGAAGTTGACCTTAACTAGGAAAGAAATCCGGACTCTTTTCTTCACATCTCCTTATGGGGTGCCGGAGCCCCACTACACACGTGTTAAAGCATTATCTCTGGGATCGGTGCACTGACATTTTTTAAAAGCACGTAGGTGTTTCTAATGAATAGGTAGAACTGAGTGTCAATAAGCCTCCTCCCAATCAGCTGTGCACACCACCCCAAGCAGGAGTTTCTTAAACAAGGTATGACCTTGGCATTCACCTGGCAAAACCTCCCATGGCTTCCACTGCCTCCGGGCTGAAGCCCAAACTCTACGTGGCATTGAGGCCCTTCACAATTTGGATCCAGACTCTTTCTATTAATGACACAAATGGCTACGACTGACAGCATTGCATATGACCCAGGTGTGGTCCTGAGGGCTTTATGTGTGTTACCCCACTCATGTCTCACCTAATCTTAGGTGTCTTGGCTCAGTTTCCTCATCTGTAAACGGGACATTCCAAGATAAACATTTACTATGATGTCTGCTACGTAGTTAATGCTCAGCTAACAGTAGCCATTACTGCATCATCCCCATTTTATAGAAGAGAAAGTTAAAGTTCAGGGGTGTTAAGTAACTTGCCCAAGGCCACAACCCTGATAAGTGACAGAGCTAGAGCCTGAACCCAGGGAGTCTGGCTTCAGTGCCCAGACTAGCCTACTTTTTGCTCTGTTGCAAAAGGCCTGTACTCAACTTAGAGCAACTTCCAGAGCTCATCTTGCTGAGGTCTCCAGGTCTCTGCACATACAGTTCCCTCTGCTGTTAGAATATCTCTTTTCATTCTCTTCCAGGAAGCCTTCCTCCCAGCACTCCCCTCCCCCATGACCACCCTTCAGCCTTCTCAACAGATTTCTCTCTCCACTCTCACCTCATCAAACTGTCACTGAGATAGTGGGTACACGCCCTCAGGGTGACAGTGTCCTTGTCATCTCTGACTCAGCCATGACTGGCCTGGCTCAGAGCAGACCTCCCCAAATGTTTGTTGGATTTGTTGTGAGCCAAATCCATCAGAGAGAGGCAGGCCAAGAGTGGAGAACAATACCTGCTGGCAGGGATTCCTGCCTGTTCTCAGCGGTCACATGCACTCCACGGCCAGCACACTCGCACTGTTCTTTGGCAGAGCCTCCTCACCGTTGGTCAGAACTTCCAGTCCCCTGGCCCTGACTCACTTCACTCTCCAGCCTCCCCCCAAAATCAGTGAGTGGTTCACCTCTACAGGGCCTATACCATCCAACAGCTTGAGTCTGGAATTTTCACCTCCCCCGTTTAGTCAACAAATATTTACTGAACACAGACTTCAAGTCAGGCACAGTGTTTGGTATTGGATATAGGGGGGAGCAAACCAGGCATGGTCCCAGCCTCACGAAGCTGACATGCTGGTGGGGGAGACAGTCAACCAACAAGTACACACGTAAGTGGATGTGCAATGGCAAGTTCCTTATGAAGGGAAAGAACAGGGGATGTTCAGAAAGGTTAACTGTTCAAGCACAGTAGTCAGGGAAGGCCTCTCTGAGGAGGTGACATTTGAGACAAGGCTGAGGGTATGAAAAGCTCAGTTATGCAAAGGGTAGGGGAAGAGCATTCTGGGCAAGGGAACAGCATATGCAAAGTCTAGGAGGTGGGAATGCAGTTGGAATGTTGAGGAAATGAAAGTGGCAGAAACACAGGGAACCAGATTGGAATTGGCAAGAAATGAGACTGAAAGTGAGGTTGAAACCAGAAGAGGAAAAGCTTGGATTTTATCTTTGGAAAAATAGGGTAATAGGGTAAGGGCTTTAAAGTCGAGTTGAAATGATATGATTAGCATGTTTAAAGTTCTGTCTGGTTGCTGTTGAGAACTGGATGATAAAACAAGAGGAGGGTAAGGTGACAGGCCTATGGAGAGCAGTGAGCTGGGAGGTAGGAGATATGTCCAGACCAAGGGGATGGCTATGGGTTCAGAGAAGTGGGTGGACTCTAGAGAACTTAAGAAGGAGAATCACTCAGAGGTTTCCAGAAGAACTGAAGAAAAACTTTATTGGATATCTGCAACAACCCCAGCAATGGGGTGGGAGTCAGAGGCACCAGAAAGGCTTGGGAATACAAACAAAAGATACAAATCCTCAACCAGAGAAAAAAAAACATCCAGTCACCTTCCCCTCCCCCCCACCCCCATCTTTTGGGGAGAATGAACCCAATATCAAATAAGATGCTGAAAGTTCGGGCCATTTCCACCTCATTCAACAGATTCTTTTGGAGTTGGGTGCAGGAAAACATGGAAATGGGATTCCCAGAGCCCCCCTATGAGTAAATGCTGGATTCTCCGGCTAGGAAGTCCCAAGGGCTGTAGCACTGACCTGGTATCCTGGGAGCATTGAGCCACCACCTGGGGGGGGGGGGGGGTGGGCAGGAAGAAGGGGAGGGGGGAGGAAGAGGGGAAGAAGGAGAGGGAGGAAGAGGAGGAAGAAAAGGAAAGAGTTCTTCCTGCCTTTTGTGAGAAAGGTGGAATGGGTCTTAGCCTTGTGCCACCTCCCTCTGTCCCCCTCTCCCAATTCCTGCCAACCTGCTGACGCCCTGCCCTCCCTATCTCCCTCAGGAGCACTCCAGGCCAGTGACCCTCTCCCTGACATGAAGGCCTCTCTCCTCAACGCTGCACATCTCTGACGGGTCCAGGAGGACAGCAATCTGATGGAGTTAACACTGAGGAGTGAAAAGGATTACTTTAGCTCTTTAGGCCTCCTTGAGGAATTTGCCTTTTCAAAAGAGCTTTCTGGGTCATTTAAATGATCTCTGCCCTCTGACCCACTTCTCTGAAAGGGCCCTTTTTCCCTAGAGTTTTTGTAAACTCTACTTTGGAGCCCATGGAGTCTCCTCGATTCAGCCTCTGGTAGTTCCATCTAAGGGTGGGGGTGAGAGAACCTTCTCAGGAATGACATTTGAAGTATTTAATAACCAGTGTGGAATAAGCACCAAAGAACGAATTGCCAGCTGGAGGACCCTATAGCCTTAGGTCTATCAGGCATTTAACCAGCACAGGGCCCTGGGGGCAAGGCCACCTGGTGGGGGCTGGGGAGGGCACTCAGGAGAAGCAGGTAATTGCTAACCAGCACAGAAGTGTTTCTGCATTTTAAGAACAGGTCTGGCACACTGGTCGCGCTGAATGTCAGTCCTGGGTCTGCCCCATTCTTGTCCAGTCTCAGCTCTTCCACTGGGAAGGGTCGCTGAGCCATCTATCTGTTCCCTCTGTTAGAGGAACAGTGGCCTGGGTTGGAGCTGGGTAATGAAATGGCCTCTGAGCAGAGGCAGCGGCATGGAATCCTGGGTGAACAGGCTCTCAGGCCCTCGACCCACTGTGTGACCTTGCAGGGCCAAGCCGCCTCTGACAGCCCTTCCTCTTGCCCCTCCTCACAGTTATTTTCGTCCAGCCTGACAGCCCTTGGCTGTCCTAGCAGTCTGGGCTCCGGGGGCCGGATGCAAACCAGGCAGTACAAATGTCTGGTGCTGAATCCCAAGAGGACTCCTCTCTGGGCGCCATCACGTGGGAACGTGGCTCTCCACGCTGTGCACGCAACAGGGACCACAGGTCTGGAGGACGGTGACGGTAGGAGAGGCAGGGTGCTTGCTGGGTGCTCTTTGCTCAATCCTGGCTCCTGTCTGGGAAAGCTGTCCCAGGCATGGTGGTAAGGACACCCTGTTGCGGAATCTTACTGCTGCCAGGAAACCTCCCAGCTGTGAGCGGGGAACTGCTGGGCAGCTGGACAGTGGGTGTTTGCAGCTGGGAAGAGGGCAGGAGCAGGTCCTGCTGGGCCCCCAGCCCACAGGCCTTGGCCGTGGTGGACAGCAGGTCTTTACTGTGGTTTGCTGCGATGGGGTGGGCCGAAGACAGGTGGGTAGGGGCAGACAGGGTTCCCTTGTGGCCCCTGCTCCATTACTGTCTCAGGAAGCAAGACAGACACCATGTTCCAGCCCCTCAGCCTGGGAAGGCTGTGGCCAGTCAGTCATTGCCTCTGGTTGGGGTCTGATCTCTCTAGGGAAGCAGCCAGCCTCAGGCCACCGTACCTTTTAGGTCAAAGCTTTGTTCCCAAAGCTGAGATTCATGCCTGCTGCCCCATGTGTACTGGGCAGGAGAGGGGTCTGGGTCCAGCTCTTCGGGCTCTCCCAGGGCTCATTTGTCCAGGTAAGAAGTGACATGAGCCTCTGAGATCCAAACAGCTCCAGGAGAGCTGGGTGGACAAACTGGGGCAAGCCGTGAAGAGGGGAGATGGGCCAAAGGAAGAGGGTGAAGAAGATGCCTTCATACACGACCCAGTCCAGGAGGCAGGGCAGAAAAGGCAATGTCACTTTCAGAGCTCCTGAGGGGAAAGTCAGCTCAGAAAGCCCCGACTTCTGTGATTTCAGAGACCCAGGAGTGGCAGTGCACAGCTCCTGCGGGCCTCCCGGCTGGCCCTGGGGAAGAGGGTCTGGAGGCAGGAACACCGGTATAAGCAGGGGACCCCACAACACCAGAGGGCGTGGGGGAAGACCGCAGGAGGGGTGCCATGTGGCTGCTCCTGCCAGCTCTGCCACTGGAGGCCATGGGCAGAGGGACAGCTGGCCTCTCCAGAGGGCGGGCCCTCCGGGTGGAAGATGCCCCTCGACTGGGCAGCAAATTCCTCCGGGTTGGCAGGATGGTGCCAGCAGCTCTGCGCACAGGAGTGGTTCGGAGAGCTGGGATGGAATAAGCAAGCGAGGAGGCGCTGGGGAGGACAGGGCCGGGCGCTCTTCCTAAGATGGAGAGCTGGCTGCTTGGGGCTGACAGCCCTGGGCAGCTGTGGAAGAAGGACCAGGGCCAGGCAGGGAAGGCCAGGGGCCCAGAGGGCGAGGGCGAAGGCTCCATCTCAGCCGCATAGCTGTTAAGGTGGGAGAGAAGGCGAATCCGGACGGGGTCTGCACGGCTGCTGGGCCCTTCCAGGACCCCCAGGTACCTGATGACCTCGGTGAGGCATTCCCGGAAACCGATGCTCCGGAAGTCAACTGCCAGGGCTCGGGCATCAAAGAATCCTGCAAAGTGAGGCATGATGAGGGCACACCTGGTGGGGGGCATGCACTGAGTCTGGGGGCAGACTGTCTGAGGTCTGGACCTACCTCCCCCACTCACTCCCTGCGTGACCTTGCGCATGTCACCTCACCTCTCTGAGCCGGTCTTCCCATGTGTAAAGTGGGAATCATCATCCCTACTCAGGTAGAAGGGGTTTGTGAGAATCAAATGAGTTCACTAGATTATAAAGCATTATAAAATGTAGAATATTGTGTTCAGCATAATTCATGACTAATGCAAAGAAGAAACTTTGCAATCAAGATAACTTCATTTAAGAAGACACTTGCCAGGTGTGAAAGGGTGATGTCCATGGAAGTGCAAACAATCTTGCCTGCTAATGCAGGCAGATGATGGGAGACTCCTCGGAGAAGGCAGCATAGTGTAGCAGTGAAGCCTGAGGTCTTTGGAGGTTCAAATCCCAGCTCTGCCACTTCATTAGCTGCTTGGTGGTAGACAAGGCTCTCAATCTCTCTATACCTCAATCTCCTTAGCTATAAAATGGCATA
Organism: Rhinolophus sinicus; assembly: GCF_057876585.1. Lineage (NCBI taxonomy): Eukaryota > Metazoa > Chordata > Mammalia > Chiroptera > Rhinolophidae > Rhinolophus > Rhinolophus sinicus. The sequence continues at coordinate 27,677,997 of NC_142514.1, forward strand.
TAATAGTACCTGCTGTGTAGAATTGTGAGGGGGAAAATGAAATGGTGCACAGAAATGCTCAGTACATTAAAGGTTAGCTATCATTTATGTTACTGGCTGGGCCCCTATAGGAAGTTCAGTTTGTCCCCCAGGCCAAAGGGCAGACTGGAAAGCAGGCCCCTACTCTGGTCCTCCACTGCTGCCATGAGGCTGGGGACACTCTCTGGATGATTTCAGTGAGGAATGCCCAGGCGGACTGCCCACAGATGTATTCTCACTGCCTCTTTACACCTGCCCTTCTCTTAAGCACTACCTGGGCAGAGTCAGAAAAGCCCTGGTGAGCACAGCCTCATGACTACGGCAGCAAATCCCTGGTGTCTGGTTCATGGCTGAGGACCCCCAGAGGGACAGCTGGGCAGGGGATGATGTTTGGAGTCAGGCCTCCGTGAAAGGAAGGGCACTGGCTCTGCTGTATACTTAGCTGTGCTGACTTGGAGGAAATCCCTTCATTTTCTGTGTTCGCTGTTGTTGTGAAGTAGCATTTGCTGAGTTCTTACTAAGGACTCAATTTACATTATCTAAGTTAATTTTAATAAAAACCCTTTTATTATTCCCATTTTAGAGATGAGGAAACTGAGGCATAGAGAAGTTAAATCATTTGTCCAAGCTCATAAAAGTAGTAAGTAGTGGAGCCAGGATTCAAATCCAAAGCCAGTGTGCTCTCAGCCACAATTCTGTTTTCCCATTAACCCTTAGCCAGAAGATGGGGAAGACAGCAACCCCACTCATAAGGTTCTTGTGAGAACCAAATGAGATAACAGTAGTCAAAGCTTTTGGAAACGATAAAATGTTGCCCAAATATTAGTCATGATTTTTCTTTTAATTTGGTGACCACAAATGTAGTTTGAAATATCTCCCCCACTGGTTGATTAGAGAGAGAAGTTTCTACTGTTGGCCATGCGTTCCTCTGGCAGAAGTTCTCCGAGTGACCACCTGCATGAGGGTCATCGGAAGAGCTCGCTGATCTTGCCAATTCCTACACTCCAATCCACACGTACTGCATCAGAATCTCCGGGGTGTGACCTCCCACTTTGCCTGCCCCAGATGATACTGCTACACACAGAGAAGCACAAGGTTGGGCCACTTCAAATGCAACTGTCCCCTCCAAAGGGAAGAAGTCAAGATTTAAGGACTTAGGTCTTTGTGGCAAAGTCTGTGGTGCTTTCAGTGTTTCCCAATTGTGAAATCGCCAAAATACACAGAGAGGCGTCATGTAGACAAAATTTCTATTTGTCCGGAAGTCTTTTTAAAGCCATAGTTCCATGACTTCATTTTAACAGACTAGCTCAAAATAATGGAAGGAGTGATGTTTCTATTCTACTACAAACCCACAACTCATCTCCACTGAGCTGTGAGCACCCCGTATCAGCCCAGGACTGCCTAGGACACAACAGCCCAGAAGGCAAGACCAGTGGGCCAACCATCTGTGGCTAAAAATCTCAGGCAGGCCCCTCCCACTGGGATTCCAGTGAGAATGAGCTCATTTAGGCGAATGCTTAATGAGGCCCTGGGGTGGGTGGCGTGAGTAGTAACAGTCTGTTGGAGAAGAGCTCCTCCAAGGTCTAGGCTGGAAGGAGTGGGGTTGAGGAAAGGGTTGGGACAAATGGAGACACCGAGAGTGGAGAGGGAGATGCCGAACAAAGAAGAGAGACGACCTTTGTGAAGGCTCCACCTGGATCTGCTTCAGCCTCTCTATAGACTGTGAGCTCCATGAGGACAGTGACCATGTCTACTTTGCTCCCCAGTGTATCCCCAGGGCCCAGCCCCCAAATATCGGCTACATGAATGACTCCCAGGAGAGGAGAGCATCAGTACCTGTCCCACCTGTGGCGTGGAGCATTTTCAAGTGATCTACCGTCATCTGCAGAACCTCAGCTTTCTCCAGCTTGGAGGAGCCCTGTGTGTAGGGGAGACAGAAGAGTGAAGGCCTCCAGCTGAACTCGGTTGCTCACCTCCCCTGCAGTGTCATCAGCGCTCACTGTTTCCATTTTCCCATCCTCCTCCCACCCCACCACTGCCTGCAGTTGGGCTTCTGCTTTGGCCAACGTCTCCAAATCTAATAGATTCTCTTCAGTTCTCATGTTAGTCCTTGTCACTGCACTGCCAACCATCCTTCCTGAAACCCCTGTTCCCTCAACTTCCATGACACCACTTTTTCTTGGTTCTCCTTTCACCTTGCCTCTTGCCCTGCCTGTCCCTTAAAATGGTGGTGTCACCAGTGGGTATTGGCTCACTTTTCTCGCTTTGCACACTCTCCCCAGAGGGTCTCGTTATCGCTGTGGCTTCATCACCAGAACGCCACTCCTGCATACCCACCACCTCCGAGGCCAGCTGTACTGGGGATTCGGGTTGACAGTCACCACACCAAGATCTAGCTCATCAACTTACCCCAAAGCACTTGCCTTCCTCTATTCTGTCTCTTGAGAACGTTTTCTAAGACTCCTGGGCTCTCGCTAAGCATCACCTGGGCTCCCAGGTGAAACCGGAGGGTCAGGCTCTCCGTGCGAGTCCTTGAAGGCAGGTAGCAAGTCTAGTTCACGGTTGGTCTTGTGAAGCTTTTAGTGAATGTCTGTGCAATGACTGACTTGTTCTCACCAGCATAAGGAAGGTGACCACATGCATGACCTATGGCCATGCTTTGGAGCACAGGGTAAGAATCTTTGAAGCTGTCTGATTGTTTCACCTGTCTGACTTCCCACTGTGGTCCCTCCACCCTAACGTGTTCAATGGCAGAGTGCTCCCTCCCTGAGCACCCTGTTCCACTTTCAAATAGCTCTGGAAATGTCAGTCATGCAGAGGAATAAGAATCCTAGAGTTCTGTGTTCCGGTTCTGTTCCACTATTTACTACCGTGTTTCCTGGAAAATAAGACCTAGCTGGACAATCAGATCTAATGCATCTTTTGGAGCAAAAATTAACATAAGACCCAGTATATTGTATTATATTATACCCGGTCTTATATTATAGTAAAATAAGACTGGGTCTTATATTAATTTTTGCTCCAAAAGACGCATTAGAGCTGATAGTCCAGCTAGGTCTTATTTTTGGGGAAACACGGTAGCTGTATGACCCAGTAGAAATTACTTCATCTCTCTGGGCTTCGGTTTCCTTACCTGTGCAACAGGCATTAATAATCCCTACCCTTCAGGATCACTTTGAGGATTCAATTCAATGGGATGATGGACATAAGCCACAACACCTGAGACACGTCAGGAAGTATAAATTTCCATTCCCCTTATCCCTGGCCAGTGACAGATATCAGTAAATGATATCACAGCTGCTACCTATCAATAAGGGATGCCATGTGACATGAACCTCATCTGCCACTCCAACAGCAGATTTCCTCTAGCACAATCGGCAATGACACATACCTGCTTCTCAAAGGCGGTGGGGACCAAGCGCCGCAATTCAGAAAGGCTGCTGTTGATGCGATCTCGACGCCGTTTCTCTATGATCTAAAAAAACAATGACAAGAAGTTACGTGGAGGCACAGTTTCCAATGTGCCTCGATGGACACTGACTCCTATTTTCCCTTGACAATAATTTTGTGGGAGAGATAAATCTATTCTTACTTTATGGAGGAGGAAACTGAGGCTCACGGAAGGGCAGTGATTTGCTTAAGGTCACACAGCAAGGATGTGCAAAGCTGGGAGGAGAATTCAGATCTCTTGTCTTGATCTGTAGGGGGGACCTTTAAAATGTTTGACCACAGATACAGCAGGGCACCAACCAATCAGAACAGGGTCATCAGCCAAAGCATTGAAAAAGGCTGTGGGGGTCCCTGCTGGGCTAGTGGTACCCCTTCAGTTGCTGGGTCATGAGGTCTGAGGAGTTACAGCCGTTGTCCTCTCCAGCTGCAAAGGCCTTTCATTCACACTACCCCGTTCTCACCTCACAATACTGGGAGCAGAATACTGATAGCAGTGAGAAATTATGACTCCTATTTTATCAGTAAAGAAAATGAGGCTGGATAGAAGTGATTTGCCTAGGTTTTTCTTTTCTTAAGGAGGGTGCAGCTCACAATGGCCCATGCGGGGATCAAAGCGGCAACCTTGGTGTTATTAGCACCACGCTCTCACCAACTGAGCTAACCGGCCACAGCTGCCTAAGGTTTTATGATCAGTGAGTGGCAGGGTGGTCTCTTCCAGATCCCAGGTCTCTGGGCTCCCAGTGCAGAAGCACAGCTGCGTCTTGGGGGAAAAGTGGGGCTGCGATTAGATGGCCAATGGCAGAAAGGGTGCCTCCTTCTTTTGTTCCCCTCACTCACCCTTCAGCACAGAGAGAAAAGGAAAGTTCTGGGTTCTGTGAGAAGAGGATGAAGGCTGGAATAAATAATAACGGCTAATTGTATATAAGGTACTGTTCTGAGTATGTTACATTAATCTTCAAAACAACACTTTGAGGTAGGTACTGTCATTATTTCAATTACAGTTGAAATGAGGCATAGAGAAGTTAAGGGTCTGGCCCAGAGTCACCCTCCTCTAGCTACTGGCAGAGCCAGGATTTGAACTCAGGCAGTCTAGCTTGGGGTGATGTTTCTGACCAGGGTTCCCCAGGCCAGGTCCCTAGAAACCCCGGATAAACCTCTGTTGGGCAACTCTGCCAGACACTCACCCCTCTTCGTTTCTTCCTGGCTTGCATCTGTGAAGGGCTGGGGGTGGACAGTGGCCTGGCCATCTGGCTGGAGAGGAAGAGAAAGGCAAATTTTTCAGAGCTGGGGGAACCATCTCCCTGGCCTGGGGTGACCTCATAGGCTGGCACAGCCCCCTCCTGGGTCACTGTGGTCTCCCAAGCTGGCAGGAGGTGCAGGGCAGGCGTGGGAGAGACACATTCTCTTCCCCTCTCCCCGGGGCCCATTTCTCCCTGGGCCAAGTCCTCCCTTGCACTCTGTTTCCTGCCCGAGGGCGGCTAGGGCCGTGGGGGTGATTGGCTCTCGCCCCTGCCCCTGCCCCATGCCCCTCTTTTTTATTGAGGCCGGCCTGAGGGCGGGCGTCGGGAACCGCGGCTGGCCACTCTGGCTCCTGCAACCCGATCCCCAGGCGGGGCGGGCGAGGGCACGGGCCAGCGGCGGTGGGGCCGGCCGGCGGGTTGGGTTTCAGAGGGAGCCGCTGGGAACGAGCGTGGAAAGAGCAGATGCCGCCGCTTCCCACGGGCCGGGCGCGCCGGCCGCCCGCCCTCCGCTGGGGCTGCAGCTGCCGCCGCCTCCCACGCAGAACGGCTGGGGGGCGAGGGGGAGCGGCAACCCGGTCACAGGCCACTCTCGGACTCTGGGGACACTGACTTGGCCTCCTCAGAAGGCCTCAGCCCTGCCTCACATCGGCCTGGCTAAAGGATGGATATTTGCTTGCACCCCAGGAGTTCCCATCACAGGGAAGAGGCTCAGCCCTCGGGTTTTCCTGCCCAGACTGACCGAAATCCTCCCAGCCCCACTGTTTGGTTCGCCCTCTTAACTGTTTCCTGCTTTTGAAATGGAAAGGATTCATTGGGGTGCACAGAGGATCCTCCATTTGGCCCACACCAGGGAGGTGCCATTCAGGGCCAGGGCTGGACTGCATGGGTCAGCCAGGCCCCACCCTCCAGACCCTCAGCTCCCATGGGCAGACAACACATCAACAAATAACCTTACACAAGGTGACTCCTCTGTCATTTCAAATGCAAAAAGCCACACATCTGAACAGGAACCCATGAGCTCACATTTCTCCTCTTGCCCCTGGGTTCCCATCTCAGGCGAGCCACTCCATCTCCCAGTTCCACAAGGCCGGCACCTGGCCACCATCTTTGATTCCTCCTGAGTCCTCACCCCACCTGTTCCATGTCTGAAACACATCTCACACTGGTCTCATCTCCACTGCTGCTCTCAGGACCCAGCTCCATCATCGTTCATCTGGACAACTGCACGAGTCTATCGTTGGGTCCCTTTGCTCCCTTGTGACCCACTACAAGCAGGCAGAGTGATCGTTTAAATGCAAATCTGATCTTGTCACTCTCTTAAAACTCTTCAGAGGCTTCCCAATGATTTTAGGATCAAGGCCACCATCTTTCACGTGACTCAGCTGGTCCCTGTAACCTCCTAGACTGAACTCTCTTTTGCACTATGTGCTCCAGTCTGTGAATATACTAATATACTAATATATTTCCTGTGGTTGCACATACTGTTCCCATAGCCTAGAATTCTCTGATGTACCCCATCTCACCACCCCCCCCCAAGCCCCAGCCCCTTTGCCTAGTAACTTATACCACCTTTCGGGTCTCAACTCAAATGTCACCTTCCTGAGGGAGCCTTTTCCGACATTCCCCATTGCACTAGGTATCCCGTACTCTACTCTCTGCCAGCACCCTGCACTCACAGCAGTTATACCCGTCTGTTGCTTCATCTTTACATGATTATTTGATTAATGTCTCTCTCTCCAACAAGTCTGTAAGCTCCATGACACCATGAACCATGTCTGTCTCATTCATTATTGTAGCCCCTGTACTCGGCAAGTGCTTGGAACATGGCAGAGCTCACGGCCGAGCTCCCTTCTCCTGCCCGCATCTTTCGCATTACTGGGGAGCTGAGAGGTGACACCATAAAATCCACGTCCTAGGCTTTTGTGAAATGGGGGTATATGTGGCTCACCAGGAGGGTCCCAGCCCCCATGATTTCCCTCTTGGCGTCAGAGGTTGGATCATTTTTATCAACTGCTCAAAGAGAGAAGGTTGCAGGAGAGACTGGTTCAACATTTGTCAAATCCTGCTGTTACACCCCTGGCTTTGTCCAGCCACATCTGGAAAAGGGTATCTCCATTCAAACATCTGGACAAGAAGGGCTGGTAAGAGACCAGTGAAAGCTCCTGGGAGGGATGGCCCAGCAAGCTAGGTCCAGGGATCAGATGGCCAGATCCTGAGATCTGTAGGGCAGCTTGTTTACAAAGCTTCACTCGGGACAAGCCCCGAGAGCCAAGGTATACTAAGAAACCGGCCTTTGTTCCCCCAGGCTGGATAAGGCATCTCTAGGGGTATTGGGTTAGCATTGCACACGTCACTGCCTCTCAGCTTGATCCCTCCTCAGGGACCATCTGTCGGAGGCTGACGCACCCCTTTCAGGGCAGGTGGCTCTGCCATCCCTTTTTCCAGTCTCCTGGCCCCTTGATCTCTGCAGTATTACCGCTCTGCCCCCATTTCCTATCCCACAGGAAAACCTCACTTTACAGTTTTCTTGGCATCACTATGTACATTGCCCTCCTGTGAGCCTAACAAAAGCCCCATTTTACAGATGAGGATGCTGAGGCTTGGGGAGCTAAGGCCGCTTGCCCAGACTACACAGCTGCTGAGGAGCAAAGCCAGCATGGGAATCCATGTCTTCTGGCTCCAAATTCAGCATTGTTTTCCCTCTTAATTCCTATTTCCTGTCTGTCTGAATGGCCCTCCAGTCCCCTTATCCGTAAAGCTCCCAAGAGCTCAGCCTGAGCGGCTTCATGGCTGTGATCTGGCCCTGACACTGGGAGGAGGTGTGAGAGCTTCTTGGCTGAGAGTCTGAAAATAAGGCAGATTTTCACAGACCCAGAGAAGATATGTTGACCACCAAGATCTGCTCCATGGGCTTTGAATGGTCCCTAGCCAGAATTCTGGGGTGGTCTCTTGGGGTGGGGGCAGTTTTCTAGGTGGTCTGGCTGCCAGTCCTGACCACCCTTAGTGCTTATCCTCAGTTTCCCCTTGGGAACTCCCCTGTGGAGCCCTTGTAGATAATCCCACTCATTTTGCATCGACCAAAGGCAGAGTCACAATGTCCCCAATAAAGGGACCTCCGAGAGCACTGAGCCTACTGGTAAAATGAGGAAACTCAGAGAGGGGAAGGGATCTGTTCCAGGCCACACAGCAAATTAGAGGAAATTCCAGAACTAGAGCCAAGTCTGCTTGCTTTTAAACCAGTGCTCCCCATATATTCATCATCCCATCTTGTATATCTCATGGCCAGTACTTTTTGTCCTAGACAGCATATCCACATTCACTTGTCTCATTTATTGCACAATAGCCATGTGAGTTAAGTATTATTGGGGCCATTTCACATTTAGGAAAAATAATCATTTGATAGATGGAGCAACAGAGACACAAAGTTAAGAATCGTGCCCAGTAAGTCCAATTTTCAATCTAATGAAAAGTCCAATCTCCAGTCTTTTCATTAGATTATGCTCCCTCATGAACACGTATCCTCCAACTGAATGGCAACCCCTTAGAGAGCAGCATTAATTGGAAGTTACCTTGTGCTGAAGCAGGGAGCTATATGCTTTAGGTTCATTACCTCATCAAAGCCTCACCCTGTGAGGTGGGTATTAGCATTCCCATTTGTAAGGGAGAAAACTGAGGTTCCGAAATGCCCAAGTTAACGGTGGTGAGAGTGAAACACAGGTCCATCTGATTTCAAAGATCGCCATGTGCCTTAAATCATGTAGGAACAACCCACAGACTCTGACCCAATGCCTGACATGTGGCAGGTGCTCATTAAATGTTTGCAGAGGGGGAAGGGAGAGGCTGTAGTCTCAGTTGGGCCCTAACATGTCAGGGGGCTGGGTTAAGATAGGAACTCAGTGGGCGATTCCCACAGATGGGGCAGGATACAACCACCAGGCAGATGCCCACAGCGACATGGAACACACTCTGCTATTTACTCTCACATCTTTGAGTGTGGGGGGTTCATGCCCTGCCTCTGACCCCAGGGAAGCTGGCTGCCCCAGTCCCATGGCCCTTGCCACTGTTTATCTGGCTGTCTTTGTACACGAAGCTCTTCTTCTCTGAGAGTTCCCTGAGGGCAGAGGCTGAGCAGGATACATCTGGGCCCCCCACACCCAGCCCAGGGTCTGGGCCACAGCAGGCATCGTTCAGCACTCCCTGAATTGAAGTATTGATGTCTGTCGGGGGGAGGGTCCTTTGGTGAGTGCTACAAAGAGGAGTCTATAAGTCAGCTCTGCCAGATGTCCAACTGCTTTCTCTCCTCTGATGGGGTCTACTCCTCTACGAATTGAGACAGTCTCTAAAACTGGGCTTTGGCTGAAAGGACAAAATGCTGTATAGGAAAAAACTGCCCACTGATCCTTAAGGCTACAGCCCAAATGCTACCACCTTCAAGAAGCCCTCCCTGTTGCCTTTGGCTGTAAATGACCTCTCCCTGCTTGGGCGCCCTCACAACCCACAGTCTGTCTCTTCCATGCTGTCCATGGTCTTTGTGTGACCTGGCTGGTCACTGGCAAGGATGCAAATTCTTAAAAGACAGAAGCCAACTCTGATCAGCCTAGCTCTCTGGCATCAATTTCATGCTTCTGATTCATGAAGACCCAATGACATTGAATTTGAGACCCCTCTCCATTACCATCACATGGTGTTGGCCCCTTCCCCTGCTCCCAGCAGACACAGACTCAGAGGATTGCTTCTCTAAAGAGCAGTTTCTGCTAAACAATTATAAAGCCTACTAAGTTGCATAGGAAATTGTATTAGATACCCCAAAACCTAATGTACAGGATGCAAGGGAGATATCTATTGCCTTACCTCCTATTATAAGCTATAAATAATTGAAAGCTGGTGGCATTTTACTAGGATTTATGATTCAGGCAGGACCCCCTGGTCTCAGAAAACTGGAGATCATTGAAATTATGAAATGCCCTCGAAAATATCCCTAAGAATGAACTGAACTCCCCTTCTAATTATATTCTAGAGAGTCAAGTTTGGATGAGTCAGGACAGATTACAGAGCCTTCCTTTTCTTACTCGCTCTCCTCCCTAATGTTACTACTGAGGGAACAGGCTCACAAAGGGAAAGCAATGGCCCAAGCTCACATGGTGAGGTGGTGGCACATTGGGGCTGGGAGCCAGGCCTGTAGACTCCCAATTAGCCCTTGCAGCTCTTTCAGGTTTCACTAATTATTTGCTAAGTGCTAGGCCCTGTCTTAAACCCTTGACATATGCTATCTCGTTTGATTTTCCCAATATTCCCATGAAGTCTGTTCTATTATTTACACCCATTTTACAGGTGAGGGAACTGAAGCACAGGTTGTCCACAGAACTGGAAAACAGCACTATACATGTGCAGTTTGTTCTACAGGTTTGAAGCAGATTGGAACGTTTACCAACAACGGAGAGACATTGGCAGCAGGCAGGTGCAGCGGAAAGAGCACTGGAATTGGAGTCTAGGCTCTTGCACTGACCACGGGCAAGTCAGCTATTATTTTCTTCAATACCAGAACGTTAATTCCAAAGTCCAAGTTGCTCAAGGCAGGGGAGACTTTCTTCTCCTGGAAGCTTTTTGTGTACGATATGCCAAGTGGCACCCAAGTTCGGGTAGAAATTGGGAAAGTATGGTTGTTCTGCATAGTCAGCGGATTGCGGACAGGGGTTGTAGAGCTAACAGTCTATGAGGTTTTTCCCTAAGAGCTTTAGGGAAAACTCCTTGCCAATAGCCTCACCCAGGCGCTTCGACAGAGATTACAGCTGGACTTCAGACCCACCAGCTGGACGCTACCTCCATCCCAAGCCCTAAATGGCCAAGGGCGCCCAGGACCCCAGGCATTCGTGCGTGTAACGACACACACTGCACCGCTCCTCCCCACCCCAGCCCACACACGTCTGCGGGCCGTCGCCCACACCTGCGTCTCCCGAAGCCGCATCGAGGACTAGTCCCCGCGGTCGCTGAGCCCGTCGGCGCACCCAGTCCCCCACTCCAGTTCTTACCTAAGCTCACCCTCGCAGCCCACGTCGATGGGTCCGTCGGACTCGCCGTCGGAGCCGCTGGGCTCCCTGGGCCGCTTCATTGCGAGCTTAGGCTGCCAGGTCTCAGCCCAGCGCTGCGGGCTCCCAGCCGGAAAGTCGGCCCCACCCCGCCCCGGCCCCGCCCCGGCCCCGCCTCGGGGGCGCTGCCACCGCCCTTTCCCAGGGCCCTTTCCTGCGCGGCAGCCCCGGGCGGCCCGGCGCCCCCTCGCCCCCGCGGTGACGCGCAGGCGGAGCCGTGGGAAGGCCTCGGGCGGTCGCCGCTCCCACCGACGGCTGGGAGGTCCGGCTGTGCTCCGCCGCCTCGGCCACCGCGCGCTGGGTGGCCTTGGGCAGGTGCCCTTGGAGGCCCCCCGGGGAAGCCAGGGGTCTCCGTCTGTCACTAGTTCGCCCGGGACGTTGCCAATCTGTGGAGGCGCCGCTCAGCGATGCCCCAGCTTCTGCGAAGGTCGACCCCGCAGGCTCCTGCCTTCTGGGGTTGTGGGGGCTGCGGACACGTCCGGTTTGGTGAGGTTGGTGCGGGTGGCTGTGGCCTGATCCTCGACAAAAATTCCGCAGCAGCTTCTCCCACAGGAGTCCAAAGCAAGTGGAATGTGTGTGTATGTGGGAAGGGGGGATGGGGTCGGGGCGGTCAGACCTGTGAAAGGCGGCTGTCATCTCCAAAAGGGGCTGCTGAAATTGTGGCTGCACCACTTGGGCAGGATGGGCTCTGACCAAAGTTCCTGAAGGCCTAACTGGGTGGTGGTGGTGGTGGTGGTGAGAGCTGTCTCTGGGAATCAGTTCCCAGTACCAGGGGCAGAGCTGTAAGGAGGCCAAGAGCCCCAGAAAAGGCCTTTCTGAAGCTGAGGCAGGGCCTTCAAAGTAGGGCAGGGAGGCACCTTCCAGCCTCCCTCCAACAGACCAAACTGTTCACTCAGTGGGGTCTCCAGCTGCCCTGCCCCTAGCGAGGGGAATCACAGAAGATTCTCAGATTCACCTGCCATCCTCATGGGCCAGTACCTCGGGAAGAAGCACATGGGAGCATCCTGGAAGGGGGAAGCACAGGGGGGAGGAGTTGGGAAGGCAGGCTTCGTGTGGTGGGTCAGAGAAGTCCTTCCCTTTGACTCACCCACCAGGACCCAGAGGAAGCCACCTCTTCATTTGCAGAACGGGGTTGGTCGTCTGAGAATGACTGCACTTTCACCCCCACAGCAAGACCTTCTTGGGGACACTAGGTTATGGTGGTGGGAAAGAACATTCCTGTGCCCTTTCCACACATGTCCACAGACACAACCGTTTGGCCAAGTTAACAACCATACCGACACACACTGATCCACAGCTAGCATGAGCAGTCAGTACCTACAGCCTGTGCCTCCTCGGGAGGCCCTGGGGGTCACCCCAACCACACCTATGGATGCTTCTGAATGTGCTCAGCTCTCGCGTGACTTCTGTGGGCACATCCCAGTGGAGGGGAAACCTCAAGCAACATAGAGATTGCACAATCCATGTACTCTGCAGTCCCTGGGAAGGCAGAAATCAACCATGTCTCCCAGATATCTGCCCTGTGTGACTGAGATTGCAAGGTCTGGCAGTGGAGCAGATTTGCACAGGAACGTCAAGGGCTCTGTTGTGGGTATGTTCGTGTGAAATGCCACAGGTCATCAAAATGGGGGGCACAGTTAGACAGGAGGTCTGGAGCTCAAAAAAGAGGTCTAAGCTGGGTATTTCAATTTAGACATCATTAGGTGGCACTTAAAGCTATGGGAAGGGATGGATTCCCTAGAAAGTGTGGATGGAGACAGAGAGACCTAACTAAATAGTTAACATTTGGTAAGCGCTTACTGTAACACCTGAAACTGTTTTGTAGGTATAACCTCATTTAATCCTTGAGACTACTTTATAAAATAGTAACATTATCATCCTCACTTTACAAATGAGAAACAAAGGCACAGAGAGGTAGACTAATTCTCCCTAAGAGGGGCAGGTAGTAAATGGAAGGGCTGGAATCTAACAAGGTAATTTGGTTCCAGAGCCAAATCACTATGCTTTATTACTTTATATAGCTCTTATACTTTAGGCTACACTATCTAGTACTGAGCCTAAAGCTGTGCCATCAATACAATAGCCACAATGCACATGCAGCTACTAAGCACTTGAAATGTGGCTGGTCTGAATTATTATGTGTAATAAGCATGAAACACACACCAGAATTTTTAAAAAAATAAAGAAAGCAAAAGATCGCATTGATATTTTTTATATTCATTACGTGTTGAAATGATATTTTAAACATCTTGGATAAATAAAATACATTATTAAAATTAACTTTGCTTGTTTTCTTTTTAGTACTTTTAGTGTGGGTACTAGAAGAATTTTAATTGTATACGCAACTCCCATTCTATTTCAATTGGACAGTGCTAATCTAGTAAAGAGGTTCTTAATCTCAGCATTATTGACATTTTGGGCTGGAAACTTCTTTATTGTGTGGAGCTCTTTTGTGCATTGTAGAATGTTTAGCAGCATCCCTGGCCTTTACCCATTAAATGCCAGTAGGACCTGCCCCAGTTGTGACCATTAAAAATGGTTCTAGATAATACCAAGTGTTCACTGGGGGGAAAATCACCCCTTTGAGAATGAGAATCACTGGTCTAGAGAAACTCCAAGATTTAGACATAGAGCAGAAGAGAAAGGGCTGTCAGAGGAGACAGGGAAGGAACAGCCAGGGAGGTGGAGGAGAGCAAGATTTAAATTGTCAGTCAGTTCGTGTCACTTCCGCTTAAAACCATCCATAGTCTTCCCGTCACATTTAGAATAAAATGCCAATGAATAAGCAGGAGTAGAGATTTGGGGACTGGTAGCTGAAGCCATGGGGAACATGAGATAACTCAAGGAGCTAGTGCAGAGCAAGAAGGAGGAGAATCCAGCATAGAAGCCTGGAGAACAACAGCCAGAGAAACTCGGGGAAGGAGAAGGAAACTCAGGCAAAAATGGAGCACCAGGGGCCAAGGTCAGAGAGGGCCAAGAACAAGGGCTTGATCAGCAGTCCAGGGGCTCTAAGAGGAAGATGTGCAATCACAAGGTCACAGAGGCCTTGGCATAAGTGGAAGAGGCAGAAGCAGGGGCCAGATCCATGGATCAGGAAGTGTCTGGGGGACGATGGAGAAGCAGGTTTGAAGAAGGGGCAGGTCAATGAGAGAGGGCACACAGGCAGCTCCAGAGACCAGGAAGGTCTCAGGGCAGATTTGCTTGCTGATGGAGAGGGTGTTAGGTGTACGCAGAGGTGGGCCCTGGGGAGCCCAGGAGTAGTAGCAGTCAGCCTCAGTCCAAAGGGAGTGAGGCAGAGAGGGGACTTCTACCCTCCCCACTTCCCCATCCCCCTGCTCTGGAGCTGAACAAGCAGGAAGAGATTTTCAACGGCAGGTTCCAGCTCCAGTGAACTGTCTCAATCCTTGACTCCTACACTAGGTCAGCCCGTCTTCTGTCAGGGCTGGTATTCAGACTACTAAACTGACACGGCCTGGGCTCCAAATGGTTAGGTTGCATGTGGGCTATATGCTGAAACAGGGATCTGCTGGGCCAGGCACCGAGCCTCTAACTGCTGGGTGATGGAGGTATCTGGGGGTCCCAGGGAAGATTTTGGTTGGCACAGAGATGTTTGGGGCAGTGGTTGGTAATTATTAATTGTGCAATAATTTATGTCTGTCTTTGGCACATAGAGGCAGGAACCAGGTGGGGTTTGCTCACTATCGTCTCCTCTGTGCCTAGTGGTGTCTGGCACATAGTAGGTGTTTGATAAATACTGGCTGAGTGATGAGTGATAGGAAAGGGAGCTAGGGGGATCCTGAAGGCCTTCCCTTTGGGGGAGGTGGTGGCTGTCCCCTGTGAAAACAGCAGTCACAGCAGGCACTGTCCTGGCCCAGGGCTTGGGGAGAGGTGGTGATGTGGGGAGGGCTAGAGCACCTGGGCGCCCCTCAGTCTTCCCTCTGCAGGGCCTTGCCCCTCCTTTTGTGTCTGGAGACACTGAGACCCAGAGAGAGGCAGAAATTCCCTCGAGCTTCATAGTGCGGCAGGAGGTGAGCCAGGATAAGAGAGGCCTTTCTGTGCCTTGGTTTTCTCATCTATGAAATGGGGTGATAACAAAACTGCACCCTCCATAGGCTGTTTGAATGTTAAATGAGGTAAGATGCATAGAACAGTGCCTAATGTTTAGAATGAGAACTTGGTAATATTAGCATTTGGCTAAGCCTCTGTCTCCATGCATTTTCTCCTTAGGAGATTCATCTACTCCCGTGGCTTTACCTCCTGTAAACCAATGATTCCCAAATTTTTGTCTCCAATGCAGACCTTTTCTCTGAGCTTCGGACCCATATATCCAACTGCCCAGTCCTTCTCTTACACTTACGTTGGCCCACTTACGTGCCAAGACCGAGCCAGGGTGCGCTGGGCCTGCCCTAGAAACAGCCCCGACCCCCAGCTCTCTGTGCCAAATCTCACATCTACAGGGCCTCCAGCCCAGATGTCAGGCATCCCATCACCACTTTCCTGTTTGGTGTTTAATCCTGAGAACAATCTGAGCCTCCTTGCCTCAGCCTCTCCTTGACCCCTGCTCTCCCAGGCCCTTCCTGTCCTCCCTTTGCCCTCCTCCCCTGCTCCCCTGGGACCCATCAGTGCTCACTCCCAACCTCCCCAGCTGCCACCACAGCTGGTCACTGACGGAATGTGCAGCTGTTGAGAGCCACATGTGCTGAACAGGCGGTGCACAGCCACCCCTGGGGCCAGCGGGGGTGGGGGTGGGACCATCTGTCTGTGTCTGTTTGTCAGTCTAGCGCACACACACACACACACACACACACACACACACTCCTTCTCCAGGGAAGGCGGTGAACAGTATTGGTTTGGTTCCCTTCTCCATCCCTGGGCTGCAGAATTCATGAGGGTCATGCTCCACCTATGGGGTTCCAGTGGCCCCGGCTCGCGGACCCTGAGAGCAGACTGACCGGGCTGGCCCAGTTGTCTTGATGCACATACACTCCTGCTCCCGTGTGCAGACAGTACAAAGCCCCACAGACGCTGCCCAGGGCCCTAATGGCACGCAGGGTGATCAGAGCCTCCGTAGCTTTCCCAGGCCCTGGGGGTAGGAGGTGGGGGTGGGGATGGCCTGCAATGGAGGAAGCCAGAGGCCTCGGACACATTCCAGAGCCCCCTTGGCAGCGCCCAGAGGCTCCAGAGGCTTCTCAGGCCTGGGGCAGCGCCAGCAGCAACTGTCCTGGTTCCCACACTCTGGCCTCTCTGGAATCTCTGCAGATTTCTCTTCTATGTGTACATGATGTCAGCAGGACTAGGACATTGGGGGTGGAGGGAGTGGAGGGGCTGAAGACACCATCTCCCTGAAGTCAGATGGCCATGAGGGGGGCGATGGGGGAGAGTCTGGTCTTTGGCGTTGCCCACCCAGTAAGAAGAGGATGACTTGGCCTCTGGCTCCCAAGCCTGACTGGGTCCTGACACTGCCCACTGCATTCTTGTTGGAGCCCCTCTCCATCTCTTGGGGGCTCAGTTTTCTCATCTGTAAAATGGAGGTAAGACTAGCATCTACCTCCTATGCATAATAGTGAAGGATATAGAACTTGACCTTATTGGAGATCTTCATGGTCTGGGCACAGCTCACTCTCTCACCACTTCCCTGGCTTCCACCCCAGTCCTGTCATTTCTCATACATTTTAGAACATATAACATAGGTTCTTGCTTCTGAGTCTGTATTCTGTTCACCGTGAAAACCTTTCCTTTTCTCTATCTGGAAAACTATTACCCAGCCTTCAAAGCCCAGCACAAATGTCCCTCTCTAGGAAGCCTGTCCAGCCTCCCTTGGGTACCATTACGGCCTCTTTGTACTCCCATGATTCCCGCTATGGCAGCCTGACCTCACCATACTGCTACTTACCTCCCCTGACTCCTCACAGAGCTGTCCTTCCGGGGCTGATGGCCACTCTCAGGAACCCAGGCACAGCACCCCACAACCTGTGGGTGTCTAAGCATAGTCAGGACATGGCTTTAGGCCTGGTCCCCACTCTGATGCTGCCAGGTAAAGTTTCCCACACATCTCCCCTGGTGTGGGCTTAACAGGCAGAGGAAGTAACTTAGTCCTCACGAGCTACAAAAGCATTTCTTAAACACCCAAAACAGCCATGGGCCCCCTTTCCCCCACCCAGACCAGCCAAGCCGAAGCCCCGCTATATAGTTGGGGAAAACTGAAGCCCAGAGAAGGGAAGTCAGCAGTAGATGCTGGATTAGAACTCGGGGCTCCTACCCCAGTCCAAGGCCCTGAGGCCCTCCCCCCTTCTTGGGTGAAGGATATGGAGGCTGGGAAGTGAGAAAGGGGCTGAGGCAGGGCATGGGTTGCGTGGGAGCCCCAGACTTGGGAGGCAGCCGTTCCTCACCTCTGGCTATGCTGGAATTAGATTCCATCATTTTTCCTGGTGTCGACAGGGAAACCACACTTCTATTACGCCACTTAGTAATGATGGAGAATTGTAAGACCATCAGGCACAAGCTATCCTGAGGGGCAGATGGGTGATCCTTTCCCCAGAAAGGATCTGTCAGTTCAGGTCTTCTAGGAGACAGATGCTAAGGCCAATTAGAGGTGTAAGAGATTTATTGAGGGAACCACTTGTAAGGATGAAGGGAGGGAGCTAGAGTAAGCAGGAAGAGCCTTTTAACCGTGACAGAGGTCTGACCCCTGTGAAAGAGAGAGAGAAGGAAGGAGTGGGTAGGAAGAGCCTCAGACTATCATGCAGCTCTGAGTCCCATTGTCCATTAGAGGGGCCCCATGTAGGGCAGAAAGAGTCTGGCTCTTGTCTCTCCCTCGTGGCCAGCCACTGACGGGGAGCAGCCCTGGGAAAGCATGCTATCTGCAGATCCAAAGGTACAGCAGCTGGAGGCTGTTGGCTAATGACACTCCTTGCAGCTGGTTCTCTTGAAGGCAAATATGAGTGATGTACCCTCCTGGCAGCTGCAGAACATACATGCTTTACAAGGTCACCCAGTCCAGCGAGCAGGTGACAAGTTCACACCCTGGGGTGGTGGCTGCACTATGCTAACACTGGGGTGAGTTTTAAACCACACAGAACTTCACAGGGCTTCTAAAGAGACTTTGCCAGACCAATGAAGGAATGAAGATTCAGATGAAGTCGGGTGAAAATATGGTGTTTCAGAGGGAATAGCACTGAATTTGGAACAATAGCTTGGCATCGAATTTCCTTTCTGTATCTACTAGTGTGTGTCTTCAGACAAGTCACTTCTTCTAAGACTTGGTTTTCACCTTCACAAGATGCGGATGAGAATGTCTCACTCATGTGTTCTTAGCCCAGATCCAAAAACAGAGGGATGAGGGGAACCAGTATTTTTGTCTCTAGAAAGATGGCTCTGATTCTTACACAGGTGCCCATTAAAGACTGCTCCTTAAATTTTTCCACTGAATGGAGTAACCCAAAAGGCAGAAATAATTTGTACTGCCCCTGAGGTTCAGGGGGCATAGCTCAAACTAACGTAATGTAAGCTTAAATTTTCTTATATGCGTTTTATTTTAAAAATATGCATGAGCGAGTCAGTATAGTATAGCACTTAAGATATATACTCTGGAGCCAGACAACTTGAGTTTAAATCAAGCTCTGCGACATACTCTCTGAACTTTAGTTTCCTCATCTGTAAAATGGGGATAATAATAGTACCTATTTCATAGGTTTATTATGAAAATTAAATGATTTGTATAAAGTGTTTAGAACCCAATCTATTCTATTCACTATTATGATGTGATTTTGCAATTTTATCCTTGAGCTACCTATTTATAAAAAAAAATGTTTTTATTTTAAATGACTTATTGGAAAGTAAAACTGACCACACAATAAACAAAAGGAAAACAAAGATAGAACATGTAGCTTTCATGTCTAGGAAGTGTCGCAAGTTGAAAAGGGAAGGTGCAAAGGAGGAGAAAGAATTGTGCGCACAATTTCTCCATCCCGATGTTCCACGCCACAACACATCTCTACCACGCTGTGGGGTTTTGTCCAAATCCAGTCCAAGATCACACCGGAAAGCAGAGGATTCAGTTATGGCACCAGAGGGTTGGGTCTGCTCACCCAAGGCCTGGGCAGGAGAGGGTGTTGGGCCACCATCCCTCCTACCCCCCACCCCGCCTTCTCCCTCACCTTAGACATGGTCCATTAGCTACAAACCAGTGGAAGCAGCTCTGGTACTACTGGCCTTACGGACGTTATAAAAACTTCACAGTGAGACCAAGGAGTCTCAGACCACAAAGTTTCCATGACGTTCCCAAGTAGGTGGCCCCAGAGTCCCGAAAGAATCTGCTGGATGGGAGGTGTGAGGAGGGAAGTGGATGAAGAGCCACATTTCTCCTTATCCCTGGGCCTGGGTGAGGGACTGCAGGTCAGAGAACCAAGGAGGCACATTGAGGTCTTGTCTTGAGCAGAGGCAGGTGAATTATTAAGATAAACTTGGGTAAGATAAGTTATACCAGGCTGATGGGGGTATAATCATACATGGGAGCCAACCTCCAAGATGGCTTCCAATTAGCTCCAGCTCCTGGTCTTCACACCCTTGTGTAGTCCCCTCCCATACTGTGTCAGGTTGGTCTGTGTGATCAATGGAATATGGTAGAAGTGATGTAATATCACTTCCAAGGCTGGGTCCTAAAAGATCGTTTTTTTAAAATAAGTTGGCCTTGGTTTTTCTTGGATTACTCTGGGGGAAGCCAGCAGCTGTGTCATGAGGATATTCAGGCAACTCTGTGGCAAGGAACTGAAGTTACCTGCCAACAGCTGTGTCGGTGTGCCATCTTAGAAGCGGATCCTCCAGCCCCAATCAAGTCTTCAGATGACTGCAGCCCCAGCTGACAGCTTGACAACAACCTTTTGAGACACTGAGCAAGAACCACCCCGCTCAGTGGCTCCTGGATTCCTGCCTCACAGGGACTATGACAAAATAAATGTTGGTTGTTTTAAGCTGCTAAATATTGGGGTAATTTGTTACACAGCAATAGATAACTAGGGCCCCCATGCCTTTGGTTTCCCACCCAAACAGGCCACAGGTGATCCTTTGGTGATCTTTTTGGGAAAGGTATCCAAAATATTTTACAATATTGCTCAGAATGACAGTTCTGAAATGACGTTGGCTGCAAACAGCTGGCCCAGTCCTATCAGCCTTGAATTCAATCATTCAATTATATGCACATTTATTGACACCCTCTTAGGGCTGGGGACACCAAAATGAAATTGGAGATATTCCTTTGGGATATGGGAGAAAAAACCACGGACATAAATATTGTTCAAGGGAGGAAGCGATCTGTCCCTCATGATACATAGTTTTGAGGGAGACTAGCTGAGGAAGTTGTGTTTGAGATGGTCCCTGACGGAGCCTCAGCAGATGGAGGTGAAGGGAGTGGCAGGAGAAATGAGCCCAGATAGATTGGCGTAGAGGTATTGGCCCTAGGTTGGGCGGACTGTGGAGGGGGCTGAGGGGCAGGAGGAAGTATTACGTGAGGGCTGAGGTTAGAGTCTGAGTGACCCCCTTCCTCCTCCATCTCACATCCTTTCTTAGCTCCTCTTATTCCTCCCACTCCATTAAAGCCCCAACCCCTGGTAGTTCCAAATGGGAGCACTGAATCCATGCCAAGAGTACTGCTGGGGGGTGGGGAGGGGATGGGCAGGAAGCTTGCCTTCTGATGGGCTTAGGCTGCTGTACATCATAGAATCTCCCCCCAGGGTGGTCTTCGTGTGGCTGGGAGAGTCTACAGAGAGACACTGGCACCATGGATAGAACAGATTCCAGGCCTCCTCACTACATCCATCGCCATTGCCATTTCTTGAGGGGACCCTAAGCCGGTGTATGAATATGGTTATGGCGGGGAAGCAATTAGATAATATACACTTATTTTTTTAAAATCTTCTATTTATTTGAATGGTCTTTAAGAAGCCGAGGCCCACGTTGTAAAATTAAGGTACAGGACAAGCACGAGGAGTCAGAGGGATCCACACTGACAAGCACGCAGCACCCTTGATCATATGACTGAGTAAATGCTACAGAGCCAGACAGATCTGGGGCCTGGGAAGGGCTGACAGCTGACAAAGGAGGAGCAAAGCTGGGGAAAGTATGAGCAGTCTTATCCCCAGGCAAGGGAAGTCCCATTGATTAAGAAGCACACCTCCAACTTTTTAAGGAGGCACTTAGGTTTGCCATAAAAAGCAACCCAAGGAAGTTAGGTTATAAGGAAGACCGGGCAGCCCACGTTTGCAAAAGATAGAAGTAGAGTTTTCATAAAGCAAATGGTACAAGATAGGGCTTCTGACAGGTAGATACAAGCACACTAGACATAGAGGCTTCATTTTAAATCTTGTTCTAAATTGTGGGTACTGAGATGCTTTTAAGTAGAAAATTAAAAGTTAAGGATATGTGTGCTATTAAGGTAATCAAGAAGTTTGTATGTACACAGTTTAAAACACACAGGGATGAAGTAGGTTATCTCTAATGTCTCTTAAAGATCCAAAACTCTGAGTTTGAGTGTAATATCCTTACACTCTCAGTTATTTGGTTCTAAAAAACCCAACTCACTGGGCCTGAGTCAGAGGGTGCAAACCGGAGACTCAAGGGCCAGATTTAGCCTACAAGATGTGTTTTATTTGGCCTGCACAGTGTTTTCTCGATTCGAAATAGTTGCCAACATTTAAAAGTCCAGATTTCCAGGTTCTCTTGAAAAAGGGGGTGGAATATCTGGCAATACCAGCCCACATTCCCACACAGCAGCAACCATGTCAGACGACAGAGTCTGTGTTTTCCATTTCACTAAAGACCCTGCATAGTCCTCTTTGTTCATTTTCGTTTCCTGCCTGGCCCTTGGAGGCATCAGGGTTTGGGACCTGGCCCAGGCATCCAGTCTGTGATGACCTCATGTTTTCTACTTGGTGACAGCTCTACGTCTAGCCCTAGGGCCTTTACCCTAATTCCATGGAAGACCCATCTTACCGGTCGGCCCATGAAGGCATATGCACCTGCAGTCAGCAGTGTGGGGGTCAGTGACCCCAGTCTGCTGAGATTTGGTTTCCTTTACAGATGAGAACTGAAAAGTTGCCATCCATATTTCACTTTCATCAATTGAATCCCAAAGGCCTCTGGGGCATGGTCCATCAGGGAGATATTTTCTGATCAAAACCGAGGGTAAGTCACTGTTGGGCTAGACTAGAACACCCAAGCAGTGGAAGGAATCCCAGCCTAGGCTGGGCTGGGCCTGGGGTGGGGCGGGCAGTAAAGAAGGAAGCTTTCTTATCCATGGCCATATATGACCAGGGAAGCTGTGTAGAGTTGGCAGGTTTTGCGGGTGCCTAGGAGGCACCACTCACATCATAGCTAGTGTGAATGGCTCCATATGAATTTGTGCAGCACACAATCTGCCTAACTGTACATGTTGGCCCTGGAACTGTCAAGAGGAGGGAAGAAACAAGTGGAGATGAGGCAGGTGCAGCCCAAAGGGGTGACCTAGCACTTCTTTCCCAAGGCTACAGAGGGTAGGGGTGGGAGGTGGAGTGTTAGGAGCCAAGACCTTGCTGGCCAGAGAAAGATAAAGGGCCTGGCCTAAGCAGCCTTCATGATGCCCATGTGCAAATGCCCATGAGATGATAGGAACAGCCAGAAATAGCCTCAGGAAGCAGAGCTGGCCATTAGTAGATCCAGGACACTTAGTCAACAGAGATAACCGTCCTATACACACACACACACACACACACACACACACACAGTTGACACACACACACCTAAACATGCATGCATGCAGTTTTTATCCTGTTGCACATGCTTATGAGTGTGTGCATACATACAATCACAGTGGTAAGAGCAATCAGCTCATCACACAGGTACATTTAGCAAACATTTTCAGAGCACCTAAAGTATTAAGTTGGTGCAAAAGTAATAGCGGTTTTTGCAATTATTTTTAACCTTTTAAACAGCAAGTACTTTTGCACCAACATAATGCTTTTTGACTGAGCTACCTGCTGGAGTCCAGCACAGCACCAAGTATCATTCATGGAAGGAGAGAAAAGCAACCAGTGAATAAAACCACTACTAATACAAGAAGCAGCTGAGAGCTGGCCTACAGTGCCACCTACTGGCCGGAGGGGTGTTTACACTTGGCTTGAGGACGGTGAAACCCGGGACATTGCTTCTAAGGCACCCTTTCTAAGGAAGCCACCAACCACAGGTTCCCGCCTCTTTGTGTTCTGCCTGAGTGGGGTGAAGCCCTGGTATCCTCAGAGTTGCACCACAGCATCAGAATATGAACATTCCGAGCCTTGCATGCCGCGTGGAAAGCAATATCTGACGCCAAAGGAGATGGCAAAAGTAGTTTTCATCTTTCACGCCAATTCCAACCCACTGATAGAGGATTCTGAGGCCACGTCTGAGCTTAGCAGAGAAGAGTATCATGACAGAACAGTGACAGCAACCGTAGCTGTAGGTAGAACAGCTTCCACATTTGCCATTTTTGCAGCGGATCCTAAATCTGCAGATTTCTCATGCTCCACAATTCCGCTGTGATGGTGTTTCTTGCTTACACCCTCCCAGCACAAGAAAACTGCCATTCCCACTTTCACTGGAGTTTCTCTCTCACTTGATCAGTAACTTCTAAGCCAACTAACGCCCTCTCTGGGCCCATCTTTGTGAAGCATTTGTTCTTGCTTCCACAGACAGCCTATGGGTAGCTTGTTAGAGCTAAGCCCCACAGTCACCACTGGGCACTTCACTTTTTCCAAAACTCATATTTAGCTAAGGCCCACCCATCTACTGGTGGCTTATCACTTCCCAAAAGGCCCAATGAGGACAATGACAAATCAAGAACAACAAAACCAGCCTGAGCAGATGCTGCACAGCCAGCTGGGCTTAGCCCTGGACGGGGGTCCTGCTCCTTGCCCCTCAGCCATCAGCTTGGGGGCAGTGGGTGGGGGTGGGGGTGCAGCCCACTCAAAAAAAATCTGTACATTAATCATATTTCAAGTTACAACAGGCCCTGGGTCACTGAAAGTAGTCAAAACTTGAAATCTTAAATCCTCAGATGATAAGGGTCTGTTGTGTTTAACATCAAGGTACTTAGCTAGTACTTGTGAGACTCTGTAGCTCCAACAGTGTCCACAGATGGGCACAATGCCCCCTGTGCTTCCCCCCCCCCCGCACCCCCACCCCTGCAGTGGAGCCGTCCTCTGCCTGAGTGCTGAGGTGGATGTAAGCTGGTCTCTGCCACTGAAGAGCGGGCCTGGGATGTTTGCCTTCGCCCAGGGGTCAGCAAACTTTTTCTGTAAAGGGCCAGCTAAATACTGAGGGTGCCAAAAAAATGTATACACATGACTTGTATTCATCTTTTGTCATCGGTGTATATTGAGTATTACAAGTTTAATACAGTTTTTTCCTTTCTTAAAATGTGTATACATGTTTTTGGCACCCTCTGTATTTTCAACTGCACAATCTCTGTTAAAACAATTCACACCTCTGCTGTTGTGATGTGAAAGCAGCTGTAGACGTACAGGAACAAATGGGCATGGCTATGTTCCAATGAAAGTTTCAATTTGGCCCAAAGAACCATAGTTTGCCAAGCCTGCATTAGCCCAACTTGGGGTCTTCAAAATGGGTTCCATAGAACTTGGGTGTGTTTGAGGTTCTTCATTGGCTCTGCAAATGTTTGGCTCTAATTTAAATTCTTCTTAGCTATTTAGGAAGCTATAACCAAAATGTACTCAGTCAAATGTGTTATAGATAGTATTTTAACATGCAGGAAGGAGGTCAATATGTTAACTGACTGTCAGGTGAACTCCTTTGTTATGAAGCTTCTATTGCCACCACTATGCACACGTATGGGCCATATGACAAAATGGTTAAGAGCCTGGGTCCCAGCAAAAGCCAGACATGAGCTTGAGTCCCCGTGCTGCCACTTACTAGCTATGGGAATGGTCAAGTTGCATTACCTCTCTAAACCAGCATGGGCACCAGCAGAGGGGACACTGGCCATCACACTGGTGCAGCCTCCTAGAAGACCCTTTTCCTGGATCGTGGGAAGATGCAGCAGTCACAATAGAGGGGCCAGGGCAACTGAGGTCATTGAGGGGCACTGAGGGACTCAGGCCAGAGCTATTGACCAATTGCTATGGAGATATTTCCATATTTTAAGCACCAGTTTGGCTGTACTGGTACATACCAGTTGAATATCATTATAATGCTGGAACCATCTTGGATATGAACTTCTTGCTGGTTTTGGTCTCTTCTGGCATTTTCTGCTGCGTTCCCACCATTCTGCTTGGGCTCTCAGGAAGGGGAGGGGGCTATTTTGCTATGATCTTAGCAGTCTCAGTGCATAATAACAGGACTTCTGTTTTTCTGCTAAATGGCAGTTTCCATTGGATGGGGGACTTTATTGGCAAGCATTTCCTGGGACGTGTTCTGCAGGACTTGTTGGGGTGCAATACTTTTGGCTACGGGGGTCCAGCATGTCAGGAACTATGGCCCCTCTGCCCCATTGCTGCAGAACAAGTTGGGCCTGGGGCTCTGGTGTTCACCTGGCTTTTTAATTTGCCTGGTGAATGCTCTTCCTCACTCCTTGAAACAATCTGGTGTGTCTGGCTGCTGCCTAAACATGCCCTCAGGACTTCTGGCCTTTTATTTCAGCCTCTGAAAGCTTTTTTCTAGGCCTGAGATGCTCATTTATGGTTTCAATAACAGAATTTGGACCCTACTGTCTCTCATTGCCCAGGGCTGTCTCTGTCTATTAACAGTGGCTCCAGTGAAATCCAGGCTTTAACTGCACCTTATCTTTCTGCTGCCAGCATCACATTGTTCTCCTTCCTGACAGACCTAGGAGAATCAGTGGTGTTTATCACGAGGCCCTGGGAACAGGGCCTCTTGGTTCCCAGAATCCCTGGGGTTTATCTTAATTAGGCGACATCTGGTGCTGCCTTCACAATGCTTGTGTGCACCCTGGTCACGCAGCCTAATGCCATTCTGTGGGCCACCAGCTGGTTCTGGGAGCCCTGCAGGCTCATCCAGGGGGATGGAGGACAAAAGGCGTTTCTGTCCTTCAGCCAAGATCAAAGATGACTTCGGTTGAGCTCTCTTTCTCACTTCCTTTCCTCAAGGCTGTTCTTAGATCTCACAGTATCTCTGGCTGGGCTTGGAGCTCAAAACCAGGCCTTCTGCCCTGAGGACTCCTCTATGGTCCAGAAAGATCCTGGCTGTGGATGAAATGACCTTCTACAAACATATCTTCATCACCCGCCCTTCCCCTGATAAGGCAGTTGGTGCTGGGCGTCTGCCCCCTGATAAGGCAGTTGGTGCTGGGCGTCTGCCCTGGGCACTCAGCACAGCCTTGTTCCCTCCCCAGGACCAGCCTCTAAGTGGCCTGCAACATGGATAGTGAAAGTCCAGCCCAGCACTTCAATTCTGGCCCCAACTGTTGCTCATTTTGAGAACCACCTGTTTTCTCACTTTTTCTCCTTCCTGGATGATCTTTCTGCAACTACGGCCCTGCCCTACACTGCGCAGCACCTGTGCCCATTCAGACCCTGGTCTGAGTCCTCAAAAGGACAAAGGTCAGGCCCTGAATGGCCCTTGCTCCCCTTTTCTTGACCCCACAAGCGTTCTAGCTCCCCTGCACACACCTCCAGACTCCTGTCCCCTCCGATGACACCTTTGGTTTTCTTCACAAATTACTTGCCCACAGCGAGGATGCGCCCTGGGAGCTGAGCCCCCCATACAGGTATCTGCTCAGCCCTCTAGGTCCTCCTGAGGGACCAGCCAGCAGTGCTCCCCCATCCCTCCGGAGCGCCAGGCTGGTCAGCAAAGGAGGAAGCTGGCTCATCAAGCAGTGAGAGTTCTACCCTGGATGTGGTGACAAAGGGACTGCAGGGGTTCCTGCAGGGTGGAGGATTCACAGGTGTACCTCAGAGGGTGTCCCTTGCATAGCATCCGGGTGATGGAGAACTCATTACCTCCACTCTCGATCCTGTAGCTGGAGAATCTTCTAGTGCACATTTCAGCTCCTTCTTCTCTAACTGGTCACTGCCTCGGATCAGACCTCCTCAGTCCTCACATTTCCCATGTCACCCCAGGCGGCCTTCCCTCGGGCTCAGCCGGGACAACCTCCCACTTCAGCCACTGAGCTTTCTTCCATGGGCCAAAAACAGTAAACCCGGATGCTCCGCCTCTTTCCCCACTGGCAGAGCTGCTTGGTGACACAGCAGAATACAATAATGGAGGGAGTGAAGGTTGAGGTGAGGGGGTTGGCAGGCAGGGACAACTGAAATTTGGCTAAAAGCAAAAGCAAAGGAAACACTGCGCAGGCCGCCTCTGAAGCGCCTTCCCAGGAGGGGCCTTCAGTGCCCCCTGCTGGCTGGACCGAGTTTACGTGCAGATTACATTAAGTCCCTCCTTCCGTTCACAGACCACCCCAGTTGGCAGCTGACCCCTGAGGACTCAGGTCAGAGGATCACAGGAAGCAGATGGGTCATCTTGTCCAGTGGTTTCCAAACTTGTAAGGTTATAGGTAGGGTAGCTGTGGACAACTGTGCATTTTGCCCCTTTGACAAAGGCCTCTGTGGGCGGAGGAGTCAGAAGGGGCTGAAATTCCACTTACATCCTGCTAAGCAAGCTGTGTACCCCAGTGTGGTCTGGACCAGCCCAGAGGAAGGGTCTTGTTTTCATAATTCATTCTAGAGACAGTGTCCTTCTGTAATCTGCACCACGGTGCCATGTGGATTAGCAGCCCCGGCATAGAATGCCTCCTCCAAGGAGGGCAATCTTATAAACCAAACTTCTTTAGCTAAAGGAGTTAGAAAACCACATAAAAGGTGGAGAAACTGGAAACTGAGGCTTGTGAAGGGGAGGGACATACTCAAAGTCATGCAGTTAACGCCAAGGCAGAGCTTAGAGATCAGATCCCTTCTCTCTCAAAGCAGTGTTCTTTGCACTACACTGAGCTCGCTTCCACCCCAAACCCTCTTTGAGGCATCCTGGCTCCTCTGACCCAGCCATTCTTCACAGTCTTCCTTTCCTTGCCAGGACCACGGCACAGTGTTGGCCCAGAAGGAGGCTGATATGTATGCTGCCCGGTCTGCATAATTGCCTCCAAGTACCTCACTCATAGGGCTGCGGGCAGACATGCAGCAGGGCAGAGTGGTGAGGAACGAGAAGGGTCCACCGGACGACGTGTCAAAGTATGACAGAGAGCTGTGCCTGGGGCACCGCGGGTCAGTGAAGCTGGTAGCTCAGCTACTGAGCAGCTGGGGCCTGCTTCATAGGTACCGTCCGCCTGGGTGTCTGGGCCACGCCATAAGGCACATGCGCGGCCACTGTGCCCATCTCCTGAGCTCCAGCCACATGGAACATCTGGTCATCAAAGAAGATGTGTGGGCGGATCTTCTCGAGGAGGGGGCCCTTGGGTGCTCCCGCAAGGAACAGGGCCTCATCCGTCTCCAGGCCCCAGCTGCGCAGTGTCTTGAGAGCCCGGGCCCCAGAACTGGCTGCACTGCGTGCTGTCACCAAGTAGGTGCGGATTGGGCACTCCAGCCGCAGGCCCTTGGAATAGAACTTCTTCTGCAGCCTACCCAGCGCCTCCAGAAAGCCCTTCAAGGGGCCCTATGAGAAGGCAAGGGAACACTGTGAGTTCACCCCTCTCCCAAACCTTTGCTCCCTCTCCAGCTGGGCTCCTCCCTAAAGCACTAGTGTCTTGGGATAGAAAAGCTTCTCAGGATCCCCAAATCTCTCAGTTCTGCTATGCCTGCTCAATGGGACTGTAGGTACCCGTCAGTCTGGGTGTCCACACTGTTATGATTGGGATGTCTGTGTCAGCATAGTACCAGGGTAGCTGCTACTATGTAGGTCCAGCCATGTGTCCCTCACGTACATGCATGTCTGTCCTGCAGCTCTGTAAGTGTAGCCTTCCGTGCTCACCAGCAGGGATGATATTAAAAGTATTTAGTAACTATGGCATGGGCAACTTCCAGGCAGAATGGATTCCCACTTCAAATAACTGGGACAAATAGACCAGTGTGTGACTGGCTCAGGGTCTCATGCTCCAGCTCCCTAGGGTCAGGGAAAAGATTTACTCTTAGCAGTGCCCAGAACAATGAAGGTTAATCAGGACACATGAGTAAAGAAACAAATGATGATGAAGAAAACTGCTACCTCAGCTGGAAATCAGGAAAGGTGGGCTTCAGTCTTGGAGACCCCTCACCTGCTGAGTGACTGGAGCAAGCAGTGGTCTCCTGGGCTCTGCCTACCACTTAGTGGGAAAACTGTCCTGCCCTGATTCCCAAGGATTTCAGAGGGAATTAACAAGAATGG
Source organism: Rhinolophus sinicus (assembly GCF_057876585.1). Lineage (NCBI taxonomy): Eukaryota > Metazoa > Chordata > Mammalia > Chiroptera > Rhinolophidae > Rhinolophus > Rhinolophus sinicus. Next base: position 27,707,128 of record NC_142514.1, read on the forward strand.
AAGTAAAATGAATATTCAGGGGCCACAACTGGACCCTGCTGAGTTCTTGGGAAGGGGGGCTGAGATGATTGAGCACCCAGATTTTTGTTAAAAGCACCAATAGGAGCTCCAAGGAAGGCAGGAGAATCCCAACAGCTCCAACCCCAGGGAACTTCCCCCAGGCTCTAGGGCATATTCTGCTCTCAGCAAAGCAGGCTTCCAGCTGTTTGACGATGAGTAAGGGTCCCTGAGCGCGCTGGAGAAGGGAGGGATGGCAGGAGGTAGGAAGGGCTGGTATGGCCCAAAGCAGAGGGACTGCTCCAGACCCCACACCCAGCTGGATCTTGCTGCCCCAATGAGGGGCACCATTCCAGTTTTTCCTTTCCTCCAGGGAGGGAAACGGGGTTTCTTCAGGGGAGGGAAGCCTCCTCAGTGGACTGAGGGAATCTCAGAGAGGAGGTGAAGGTTCTAGAGAGGATGGTGGCTTCAGAGAGAAAGAGGGTGAGGCCTTCAGAGTGGGGTGGGGACTTTAGAGAAGGGATGGAGACGTCAGAAAGGGAGTTGGGGGCTTCTGAGAGGGATGAGAACTTAGAGAGAAGATAGGGGCTTCAAAGGGAGGATGTGACTGTAGTGGGGAGGACAGGGGCTCCATGAAGCGGTAGAAGCTCACTGAGGGGAGCCAGGGCTCAGGTGAGAGGGATGGGGGCTGGAGGCTTGGTGAAGGGAGCTGGCTGGATTCTGGCCATGCTCAGGGTTTGGTTCTAGGCTGAAGATTCCAGTCAAGGGCAGGTTCTGGGGAGCCCCCTTCTCCACTCAGGGGTCCTGGGGCGTATGTGGAGCACCTGGGCCAAGGGTTTGTTCTCGTGGGTCTTCTCATGCTCGAAGAATCTGTCCAGTCCATGGGCCTTGACGATGCGCTCTGACTCATCTGAGAAAAGCACGGCATCCCCATCGAAAGCCACACGCAGCTGACTCTGGGATACGGCCACATCCCTGCTGGGACTGAAGACGGTGGCGGCTGCGATCCCTGGGCAGAAGGAGGCAAGTGTTGTGTTTTTATTCTGGCAATAGGGGCCCCCTGACACCCGCCTCAGTTGCCTGGAGCCAGGAGAGGGCTATGTCACATTATCCTTGCCCCACCTGCCTCACCCACCTGCCTCACCCAGGATTTGGGGCAAGGCTCACAAAGGCTAGTATTCAGAATATTTAAAAACTGGCCAGTAAGAATGGATGGTGGCTTTTGCTGTGAGCGGGGCTCTGAGGGCTTTGGCCTAAGCCAGAGTTTCCCTTTAGTAGCTGCTTTGTGGGAAGGTTTGTGGGGGTCCCAGGGAGGCACTTAGAGGACTCAGGACAGGAACTATTTATCAATCACTATGAAGGAATGTCAACACTTTAATATCTAGTAAGGTCATGCTGGTACGGACCAGCAGCACGTCAGTCCTGGCGGGAAGGAAGTGTCCCTCAGGCTGTTGCTGTCCTTCCAGGAGTTCCTCACAGGCCCCGGATACAGACCTACAGGGGGGCTGGGAAGGAGCCCCAACCCTGGCTTGGCCTTCCTCTCTTGCTGTTGATTCCGGCAAACACCTCACCTGCTCTGAGCCAAGGTAACTTTAAGGATATTTCAGCTCTTTCTGGGGCTGAGATCCCAGGGGCTGAGATCCCAGGCTGCAGTCTGAGGGGGAGGGTGCAGGTACCCTCAGTCTGCTGCCACAACAGCACCCAGGTATGTCCTACTCAGGGCAGCCTGGCCGTTCATGGCTCCTTGAGGCAATGTGGTGGCCATGGGAAGTAGCAGTGATGACATTTGACTGTACACAGACTCTCTGCAACCCTGGGCTTCTCCTGAGGGTCAAGGATACTGGTCGGGAACCCAGGCTCCAGACTAGAGCTACTCTGGACAACAGAGAGCCATTGCTAGGAGGCTGGAGACCTGAGCCGCTGGCTTAGTCCATTCCCTGTTCTTCACCTCTCCAAAGGCCACTTCAGCTCTAGTCTTTGAGAATCTGGGCCGGGAGGGGCTGGGCTTAGGGAGAGCTCTGGGAGGAGTACGCAGTGCCAACCCCGCAGCATTTCACTAGCCTGAGGTGCTATAAGCAGGACCAGGTCCTGGGCATCAGGCCAGGCACCTCCTCAGCTCTGCCAATGCTAGAGCCAAGATGAGCCAGAACCACCCCCACCCTGGGCAGGGCCTCCCTCCTGACCCCCCCCCCCCCATCTCTATCCTGAGCTCAAATTGCAGACATATAGAGGCACACATGCAGGCCAGTGTCAAGGCCCTAACCAGAGGGTGTGACATCTGTGTAGCGAAATAGCTTCTGGTTCCTGGTTAAAGAAAGCCTCTTGGAGCCCCCAAGCAACTAAGAGGAGTGAGATATCAGGGGGAAGAGAGGCCAGGCTTCTAGGCAGGAGACAGCATGAAAGACGAAGAGAAAAGAGAATACATTGTTGGTTGATAAAGAAACCTGCCAGTAGCGCTCAGCCTGAGGAGCGCTCTCAAGCAGTGGGGCCATCCTTCTTCCCTTGTCGGCCTGTTTCCTTCCACGTGCAATAGGAATATACACTCTGTCAGAGGACCAAGGCTATGGCTACCACCCCAAACTGTCCCTTGAAGGAGACACATGGAGGAAAATTCTCTTCGTCACTACTTGCAGCTGGGGCCCCTAACCTCACCTCAGCACTGGCCAGCCCAGCTGCTGGAATGCTGGCCATTTCCCGAACCCCACTCATTGCTCAGGCTAAACTAGATACTGATCTCCCTCCCCACTGGCCCAGAGAGGGGCAGAGACTGCCCATGGTCACACAGGAAATTAGAACTCCTACTGACCTGGAGGATTCCTAGAAGGGAGTAACTTTCTGGGCCGTAGGGAGGGTTTCCATGGAAACAGAAGGCTGGGTGATGCTGATGAATGAAAGCATCCTTACTCTGGGGAGGGGAGGGGGTGAGAGAGGGGAATAGATGGGCAATAAGTGGAATAGGTGGGGCCTTGTTCTCCAAGTTTACAAGACGGGTCATAGGAATTAAGTATTCCCCTTCCAGTTACCATGGCAACCCCTAGCACCTGCTCAGACCTTTAGGACCAGGTCTCCCACCTCTAGTACCTCTTCTCCAGACTCCCCATATTCTCCCTCCCCAGGTTGACTCACCTTCATCAATGGCTTCCCGAACTTTTTCCGCATCAGCTGACAAGTAGAGGTTAGTGTGATAGGCCTTGAGGTAGCAGATGGGGCTATTCCCACCTGTCATGCAGAACCTCTCGATGAACAGGTCTGGGGAGGAGGTAGAGAACACCCAGGTGATGCCTGGGTCAACCCTCAGGGCCTCAGAGTGGTCCCTCCGTGTCCAATGGATGTCATCTTGGTTCTAAGTGGTGGTGGGGTAGCAGAGTGATTCTCTGAGTGGTTTTAGGCCAGGGTTCCCCCTCTCTAAGCCCCTCCACCCTTCATCCATGAAATGGGGATGATCACATCTCTGGAACAGTTGCCTGGCTCACAGTAACGTCCTCTTGTCAGGGAATCACAATACTACAAAAGTACTACAAAAGGTGGGTCCCAGCCATGAGTGACCCTCCTGGACAGAGCTGATTGGATTGGGGCAGACACTTGACCCAAGCTGGACCAAGCAGATGTTTTCCCAGCCTGGGCTTGTAGTCACCTAGTACCCATGTCTGCACAGGTTGTGAAATATTTGCTGGTTGGTAAACGGCTGCTGCTCTGAGCCACTGATTTAGCGCATCATTACCCAGCCCCTCATGCAGGACAACCCAATGCCTGGCGCAGCAGGGGTCCTTCACTACCTGCTCCAGTACCATAGGTGCTGTCTGTCTAATTGCTCGGTGTCTACATCACAGGTGGTTAAATATTTTGAATATCACTCTACTTCCAGCAACTTGAAATCAGATTTTAAAATGCCAACTGGACTCTCTTGGTTGCTTAAAACAAATAGTCATAAACTTATCAATTTTGGCCATGTTGAGGAAAAGCAGAGAAACCTAGTTTGAGGAGAGAAAGAGATGAGGGAAGAGAAGGAGGGGGAGGAGGGGGGAGAGGAACAAGAAGAAGAAGGAGGGAGAGGAGGAGGAGGAGGAGGAAGAGAAGAAGAACAGACATGGTGAGAGAAGCAGAAATAAGGGCTCACGGGACAGAGAGAAAAACAGCCCAGGAGAGGTTGGATTCTTGGATTCGGGCCTTTGTAAGCCCAGCCTTACTTCCGGTCCTGTGGTGCTAAGAGGCACCCCTGTAACCTAATTAGAGATTATTCTCTTCAACTTGCGCTAGCTCTGGAGAGTCTATTACTTTCCATCAAGAAGTTGAATTAAGCCACAAAGCCCCTTTACTCTGACAATTGCATCCCCTTCTCCCAGCAGCTTTGTGGGCCTGTTAGCTCCATTGTAAATAGAGAAACTGAAGTACAGAGGCAGCAAATGTCCTGCCTGGTCACGTAGGGAGTGGGGCCTGTGCAGTGGTGTGTTGGAGCTGGCTTGTACCGGCTTTTAAGAGCCGGATGTTAAACATTCAGGGATTTCTGGGGGGCCAGTTAGATCGTTCAACTGTTGGTAGCACAAAACCAGCCACAGTGGGAATGTTTATACCCTGAAAACAGCAATGCTACATTCAGGGTTTTTTTTGTCAGTTTCTTTGTGTGTGTGTGTTTTTTTAAGAGCCAGTTTCCCAGCACACCACTGGGTTTGGGACTCCGGTTGGTAAGCCCTTACCCTGCAGAGGTGTGGCCCTGTCCCGGGGTCTGGGAGGGCTGTCCCATGGCCACACCTCTCATGCTCACCATAGTGGTTGATGCTGTTAATGAGACGGACGCCCACTTGAGCGTGGTTGTTGGTGACGAGGACGATGTCGAAGATGTCTTCACTGTCGGGGTACAGCTCCCGCAGCTGCCTGTTCACAGCCTCCAGCGCCTGGATGGGAAGGGGCACCCTCCAACTCAGACCCCCAGAGATTTATACCTGGAGTTGGTTGCTGGGATCCAACGGGAGGAGAGGGGAGGTCAGGGGCCAGGCTTGGGGTGACCAGCGGGCATGGACTGTCCCTCCTAATCTCTGCCATTGTGCAGGTTGATTATTGCTCAGGGCTGCCTCACTGACAGGGTGAGCGGAGGCTGAAATCCAGCCCCTGAGCCATTCACCAAGCTGGTTCCGTGGCGTGGGGCTGCATTAGTTGAGAGGATGGGGCGGGCTCTCCTTCCCACCGTGGCTTGGTCCCCTAGACAAGCCCTGCTCCTGCCGGGTGGCATCAGCCCCGCGGATCCCTTTCCCCTACTCAGACACCCATGGGTGCTTTTGTCTAACCCCCCACAAAGGCACTGTATGGCTAGTGGTGGGACTGCCCCTCACCTTCACGAAGGGGAAGGCCGGCCCCGGGCTAAATGGCTCGTTCTCATGTTCTAGCTGGTATCGCACGTACTCCTCCACACCCTGCTCGGCGTAGATCCGCTGCTCCTCGTCCATGCGGAACAAGGCTCGCGAGGACACAGCAATGGTGACTGCGTTCTGAGGCTTGGGCTGTGGAGGTGCAGGAGAAGGGCCGTCACTCACACTCCCCTGAGTGTCCTGTGCTGGCCCCTCTGAGTAGTGGGGCAGGGAGAAGACCCAGGCCAGCCTCTGCCCTCAGGAGGCTCAGCCTCAGGCAGGGGCAGACCTATGTCAGCACCCCATCAGTGCAGGACCCAGCTGGGGACTGACGGAGATGAGGAGCACAGCAGGATAAGAAGAACATGTCCTCCGGGAGTTTGCAATCTAGCCAGTCGTCTGGACACAGCAGAAAACTGAATACAGTGTATGTGCCCAGAGTATGACTGATGCTCAAGATGGTCTCCAGATGGTTTCCATTATAAGATGAAAGCTGCATGTCCTTAGGAAGACATGGTGCCTAGACACACGACAATTATATAAGAAAGTTTCTCTCCAGCCCACAATTTTCTCCTGAGCTCCAGACTCATATATCTAACTGTCCCAGTTGACTAACAGACACTGAAACTAAACATGCCCAAGGATAAATTCCTGCCACTCTCTCCACTTCTAAACCTGGTCTCTTTCCCCCTCCCTCAGCTCACTGCTCAGCACCAAGCACTCATCGCCTAAACCAGAAGCCCAGAAGTCAGCCTCAAGTCTTCCCTCTTCCTCAACTTCCTTTCCCCATCAACCAATTATCAAAACCTGTGAGCTCCACTAGAATCCATCCACTTCTTTCTGTCTTCCCTACCACAGTCCAATCTACTACCATCTCTCATCTCCTCCAATCTGTCAGCCATATTGCTGTTAGGGATTTTTCTCAAGTTCAGATCTGGTCATGTCCCCCTCCTTTGTGTGGTGCCCACTCCTCAGACTCTAGTCGATAGCCTTGAGTATAGAGTAGAAAACTCTTCACAAGACCCCTACCTATCTCTCTACTTTCACCTCCCATGACCCCACTTTGCTCAATCTGACATTTCTCACGTCCAAGCACACCTTCCGTCTTTCTCTGAGCCTTTGCACTGATGGTCCCCCTGCCTGGCCTATTATTTCCCTGACTCTCCATCCAGCTAACTTCTTCCAAACTACATGGCACCTCTAGGAAGCCTTCCCTCACCCCTAGTCATGGGTTTGCTAACTCTCCTTTCCTATTTTCCTATTTCCTTTTTAGTAAAATTTAACACTAAATCGTAATGCCTTACTTAATCATTTCTGTTTCTAGGCAGAGTTCTAGAGAGGAAGCAGGCAGGAATCATGCTTAAGTTCTGAGGGAGCAGGAACTATGACTATCTTGTTCATTTATTATATCTCTAGTGCTCAGAACTGCACCTAGCTCATAGTAGGTGCTCAGCAAATTTTAATGCCTCCAAACTTTTAAGTAATGTATTTCAACAAGAAACAGTATTTGCCACAATGAATTTAACATGAAATAGAAAACTTCAGTGCAGTGCCCTAATTTGTTCAGATTATTAATATATAGTAGGTGCTCAGAAAATATTTTTTTGGTTGATGCAAATTTAGCAAATATTTGTTGATTCTTTGTGCCAGACAGCTGGGTTCTGCCTGGGGGGTGGTCCTGGTAGAGACTTGGCTGCTGCCCTCAGAGCTCACAGGCTGGTAGGGGAGAAAGACAGGTAAACAGAGATGTAAAAGGGACTGAAATGAGTGATAGAATACAGGTGAAAGCCAAGTTTTGATAACAGGGGTTCAGAGGAAGTTGTCACGGGAGGGGAGGCATTTGAGCAGAGCCTTGAAGGAGGAGTAGGGCAAAGGAAGGCATGAAGAGGTATGCACATACACAGTGCATTCACACAGGTGAGCAGAGCCCAGGGCATGGGGGCGGGGAGCGGGTGAGTACAGGTAAGGAACTAGAATGCAGAGGGCCTTCTCTCAGGGCCCCAGGAGGTCCTTAGAACTCCTTCACCACCTCCAGTGGAATAGAGACAAGGGCATGCCATCACAGACAGCAGCTGAAAATCCCAGGGGAGGGCAGATGTGGGTGCCCAAGGGACTCACAGACACCCAGAGTCCCACTATATCTCTACGACCTGAGCAGTCCTGGGACCACGATTCCCACTACACAGATGAGGACACAGGGGCTCAAGTTGAAGGCAAGACTCAAACGGACCTTGCACTCCGGCCTGCTCTTGATAGCCCTGCGGGCCGTGCACGGCCCCGCTGCTTCCGTCTGGAGTCAAGTCGGCTTCCAATCAGTTGACAACATTGAGTGATGCCCATGTGACAGGCACTGGGCTGGGTACATGGCAGGAAACAAGACAAGTGTGACCCCTGCCCCCATGGAGCTTATGATCTGTCCCCAAGGCAGGGATCTGTGTCATCCATTAGAACAGCGCTATCTTTCTGTGATAATAGAAAGGTCCAGCGAGGTCTGCATGGCTACATGTGGCGATGGAGCAACTTGAAATGTGGCTAGTGGGAACTGAGAAACTGAATTTTTAATTGTGTTTAATTTTAATAAATTTAAATTTAAGTAGCTACAAATGGCTAGCGGCTAGTGAGGCTTTAGAACCTTAAAGTAGGAGTGAAAGACCAAAGAGTTCCACAAGCTCGTGAGGTGAACCTCAGTTTGCTTTTGACTTTTACTCCAACCAAGCTGCTGTATGTGGCCAGCAGGGTCAGTGCCAGGCAGTGGCAGGACAGGTGCCTCTCCCCTAGGGCTTAGCTCAAGTACTCTCCCAGTTGCTGACCACCCCTGTGTGTCTGTGTGTCCTTGGGCTGCATACCTCCCAACTGCCTCAGTGCCTGTGAGCCTTCAAGAAAAGAAGGTAAAGTTAAAAGACCCAAAGAAATGGGGTAATAGAAGGATGGCCAGAAATGGTAAGGATGGGCTTGGGAGAATAGGGAGACCCACTCTCATAAACTCAGGAAGCCTGTTGGCCTTCAGGACAGGGGCTGAGCTTACTCCGCCCCCTGGGCTTACTGCCCCAGGGCACGGGCCCATCATCCCTTCAAGGACAAAGAGCGGGATGCCCTCCCAGCCCCTTCAGGCAGATTCCCAAGCCCGTCACTCCAGCCCAGGCAGCCAGCCAAGGTCTCACTCCTCGCTTTCTATCCCACAGTCCCCGCCAGGCAGCCATGTTCTGGGTCCCCTCTGGGTCCCACCTTGAGCCATTGCAAGAAAACTATGCCAGCTGCCTTGGCTCCAGGAGTCTCCACTTCCTTCTTTTACAGATGGGGAAATTGGCCCAGAGAGGGGCAGAATATTACTCTAGGTCACACAGCAAAGCCAAGGCAGAGCCAGGATAAGATCCCAAGTCTTTGGTCTACAACCTGGCCTCTGTCCACACAGTAGCCCCCCTCATATGCCCATCCTCAATAGCTCCCAGAAGGCCCCAACCCTTGCTACTTGAGCCACTTCTCTGGGACACTCTCCTCATGCAGCTCTTCCTTTCTGGATTTGGGAGAAATGGTGAGGGGCGTGGCACCTTCAGACCAAGGTTTCTAAGGGCAGGGCTCTCTTTCCCCTCAGAATGGAGGTCCCAAGGGCAGGACCCTGCCTGCCCACTCAGCCTGTTCTTACACTGTACAAGTAAAGTCTAAGGGCCTAGAGGATATAAGCTGCTATGGAAATAAGGATCCCAGCTGGAAGAGATGAGCGACCTGTCCAGACTCCAGGAGGAGCTAAGGAACAGGTGAAAGGGGCGGGCCAGAGGGGGGAGAATTGAGCACTTAGAGTCCCTGCTGGACGTAGCTGCAGAGGGAGGCCACCCCGTCATTCGTTGTCAGGTGACCTGGGGATCGTTCCTCCAGAAATCAGAAAGAAGTCCAGATTCCAGACTGGGAATTGGGTCAGAAAGACCCTTACCCTAAACCAAGGACTCAGCCTGGAAACACTGGCCTCCAGGAAGCCAGGGTCCTGCCAGGTCTCTCTGCCTTCCATTGGGGTGTGTGTGGAGAGGCAGGCTGGTTATTCTGGCTTGGGGAATAGCGATGAGGGGATGATGGAGGACAGCCCAACCCAACCCAGCCTGTCTCAGGAGCTCTCATTTTGGCTGATATGCTTCTGCTTGTTGGATCCAAGATAGGAACATGGCCAAAAACTATTATTTCTAGAAGGACTGGGAGGGAGAAGGGCTGCTGGAGAAGAGTGGGTCAGAGAGGTCTATATACTGAGGAAGTCCTCTGACCCCATGAGGTAAGGGCCTCCTATGGGCCTTCAGAGCTTAATATTTCACTCAAGCCCCTGGGAATGAGCATAAGCCCAGGCCAGGACATGATGGGGCCTGTCATGCAGGGACTCATCTCCCGCTCCCCGCACAAGAATGTAGGATATGGTGAGGCCAAAAAGGAACACCAATGGAGCCATAGGTAAGGGAGTCACACCACTATTTCTCGCTGGCGGCTGGTTGGAGACACAGGAAGCAGGAGCCATGTGATGCGCAATCCACAGTCCGCTTCTCTGCCAGCCAACCAACCCCACTTGCCAGCTGCAATCCGTACTTGCTAGCATAGCCACGGCAGTTATATTAGTGGCTAATGGCTAACCCATAACAGCTGATGGCCACCCAGCCACAGTGGATGGCCATCTAATAATTAAGCCAGGACCTTTCTACGTGAGGCCAAGAGCTTGGAAACTGCTCTCTGGGACTCTGTCCCCACAGGGCCCATGAGGCCCAAAGCCCCCAAAATAGCCTGTGGGAGGAGGGACTACTGCAGGAAGGAGTAGGGGCCAGGAAACCACTCGGCTCCTTTCCTCCCCAAACTGTGGGGGTCAGGGGCTGGCAGAGAAGTCATGAGTAACAACTGGGCCTGAGTTCCCTGGTTCCTTGGTGCTTGGGGAGGAAATGGATTGGTGAGCCCCACTCACCACCCTACCCATGACATCAATCCAGCTTCCTCCTCAGACCCTGCCTGCTGCCAGACACACCCTCTCCAATCCATCCACCACACTGCCCAGGGTCATCTTTCTAAAATGAAAATGGCATCAAGTTAATCCCTTGCTGAAAAATCCTGCAATAGCTCCATGATTGTTTTCACACTTTTTTAAAAAGTAGGCTGACCTTTTATTGAAATGAACTCTTGGGGGAGACCCCAATAGGTAAACCAGACATTACCATATGTTATTGATATAAATCTACTTTGCAAATTCAAATGCATTACATGTACATAAAGTATTTATTATCCCATCAACCAATGAAAAGAACACAGTTGTTTGGGTGATGACAAATGTGAAACGGGGGGTTAGGATGCCAGTGCAGACTTAAGCTTCATCAGCTCGTCAATTTGTTTCTGTGCTTGTTGGTTTTTGCACTGTATTGAAAAATCCTGATTGATAACCAACGTGTGGTTGCAAATGGTAAAAGGTTTTTTTGTTTTGTTTTGTTTTAAACTGCAAGCCTCAAGAGACTCAGCAATAATTGTCAGCAACCTCAAGATACTCTTTTATTAAACAGATCACAGGAAAAGCTTTATTCTGAGGTTTTAATCAACCTGCAGTATAAATTAATATGTTGGTGGTTTCTCAGGTGCTAAAACGTACACATAACACATTTCAGTGAGTTGAGTTTTATTTCACATTTTTAATTGTTTAAAACATACTTTGAACAAGAAAGAAAATAAATTGGATTCACATGTGTGCAGACCCCCTGAAACACGGGGCTCTATGGATCCTAGTTTTAAAACTCCTCACTGAATAAGATCCAGGCTCCTTAACCTGGCACTCAAGCCCCTCCGTGGGTCTCTGGCAGCCCTCCAACTCTTCCCCAAAGATCCTGCATTCTTTCACTCAGTTGCCCTCTCCATACCTTTTGCCCATCCTGTTTCCCTCTCTGCCTGGGAAACTCCACCTACTCAGGCTTTAAGATCAGCTCAAATACCACCTCTCTCCACAAAGCCTAACTTAGTGATTCCCTCCCTCTGCTCCCCCTGTACTTGTAGGGTCTTTCACCTCAGCACCCACCATGTGCAGGGTCTCCCTCAGTGCAGTGTGAGCTCCTGAAGCAGGGACTCAGCCCAACTCATCTCGCAGTCCCCACTGCCGAAGGGGCCTGGCGATACTTCAGGAAATGACTGTGACAGGTGGGCCTCCTGGGGAAAGGTTCTTAGAGGGAAGTAGCGGGACACTTTAAGGTCAGGCAGTAGCTCTTTGGAGGATGCTCTGAGCCAGCGTCTATTCTCAGTCTCCTCCCCAAGCTCTGATATCTGGTAAGCGGGAGTGAACAAGGCCTGGGGGCGCCAAACAGGGCATCAGTAACTTGTCGGATGGGGGAGAGGACCTCTCTCCTCTGCGTGAGTCTGGGAGAGCTGAAACCACACAGGCGTAGTGGAGATGTTGATGCCCACTGCTAAGGGAGCAGAACCAGAGCTGGGGCACAGAGCCCAGCACTGGGAGCCCGAAACCAGGGGCGCAGAGTCCAAAACGCACCCGTAGGACACGGAGAGCACAGCGTAGTGAGCCCAGGACATAGGGCCCTGAGCCAGACCCCAAACCAGAGGCTTGCTTCCGGAGCCCGGTACCCAGAAGGCAGAAACCAGAGGACACGGCAGGGGGCCCGGTTTCCAGAGTCCGGTTACCGGAGCCCAGGACGCCTCCGCAGGCGTCCATGACCGGCTTTGCCAACAAGTGCTGCGGGCACGCACCAGGCAGCCCGCTCCGGGAGGGGCTGAGCCTCCGGCCCCGAGCTGGGCCTTGATGGCAGCGTGGGGGAGGGGGATCCTGGCGTAGAACCCGAGTCCCAGAAAAAACACCCGAGCAGAGCTCCCAAAATAAACACGAGCCCGCTCCAACCGCCCGGCGCATTCTGGTGCTGAGGGGCTGCGTCCCCTCCCGGAAGGGTGCCAAAGGTCCCTCTTCAGGGGGCTTATGACCGCTACCCTGGTGACCTTTCCCCTGCCCTCCCTCCATACCCACATCCTGTATTTACCGATTTGGGTTTCTTCTTGGGCGCGAGGTTGTCGTGGAAAGTCTTGGCTTCCGCCCAACGCGGCACCGCGGCGGTCTCTGCCCCAGGCCCGGGTTCGCGGGGCTCAGGGGGCTTCCCGGACTCCATGCTTCGGCTGTGACCCAGCCCCTCCAGAGCGGGTGGCTGCGGAGACACGGAGCTCTCCGGGCTGGGCTGCTGGAGGGAGGCGCGTCCCGGCTGTGAGAAGGGGGCGGGCAGCGGCGGGGAGTGTAGGCTAGCGAGCCGGCGGGAGGGAGGGGTAGGGGCGGGGGTGCCAAACTCGCCCTCTCGGTTGCGGGTGTGTAGCTGTTGTATGTGTATCGGGGGACAACTGAGATCTCCGTCCCAGACCGCCCCACGCCCGAAATGAAAGGGGTGTGGTGGGGGTTGGCCTCTCCGGTCTCAGGTAGAGGGAGCCTGAAGCGGAGCTGGCGGGCTGCTGCGGATTCGTGGTGTTCGTTAGCCGGGATGGTGTTCTTCGCAGGCGCTCCAGGAGAGAGGGCAGGCCTGACAACTTTTTTTTTTTTTTTTTTTTTTTTTTTTAACCAGGATGGTGAATCCCAAAGTAGAAAGTGAAAAGCTGGCTGCCCCGCGCCCCCAAGCTAACCTCCTCTTTCCCCTCCGATGCCAGAACTCTCCTCAAGTGCTAGTCCATCCCGTGGAGGCGGAGGGGATAGTGGATGGATAGCTCCGTCCATGAGGAGGAGCCCGCTCCTACCCGGGCGCACAGTGGAGGGCCCAGACCGGCAGCTCTTCCCCACCAAGGCGGAAGGGACCTTGAAGTCCGTGACGAGACCAGATTCCCCTCTTTGTGGACCAGTACCCAGAACAGGGAGACTCAGAGGGACTCTGAACCTCAGTTCTTGCTGGGCCCTCGAGGGCCAGCAGGGGGCGCGCACTCCCAGGTGCCACCTGCCACGCCTGGGGTGGTTCGTTACAGGCCATAAAGTGGCTGGGTAGGAGGGTAGGAAAAGAGAGCCTCGGAATCAAAGACTTGCAGCACCATGCTGGAGTTTAAGGTCATTGTACCCCTTGGTGGAGAGCCCGGAGTGCAGACACTAATGCCACCCATCCCAAGGCACAATCCAGGAAGCAGGCAAGGGGCATCCCTGTGTGAGCCTAGAAGTTGCACAGGTGGATGGGAGCAGCAGGAGAAAATACTGGCTTAGTCTGGAGAGCATCCCCATGGGAAGATGTACAGAATGGAGGGACCTTCCCAGACTCCTTCATGTCCTGGGAAGAACTAACCAAACCTTGTGTGGGAGGAAGCTGAAGATAATAACAAAAGTTTTAGGATTGGGGAAATATGTTTAGACTTGCCCTTCTCTGAGCTTGGTAGATTGTTTCCATAGACGACCCCAAACTCTCTCCCATCATGCCTGCTCTTTGGCAGTGTGACGTTGACACTTCTCCCATCCAGAGGTGGAGCTGAATTTGAGTTGACTCAGTGTCTTGCTTTGACTAATAGAATGCTATAGAAGTGATGCTATATGGTCTCCAAGCTTAAGAGGACTTGCAGATTCCAGTTTTGCCCTCTTGGGAACCAGCTACAATGTAAAGAAGTCTGGACTGTGCTGTGGGAAAGGCCACATGGTGCGACAGAGAGGCCCTGGAGGATAAGAAGCCAGTGGAAAACAGTGGTTTCCCAGATGACCATGAGCACCAATTGCCAGACACATGAGTGAGGCCATCTTGGCTGTTCCAGCCCCAGCTCAGCTCCAGTGTGATGCCACTGGGTGAGTGACCCCAGCTTACAGCACATGAAGCAGTAAAACCTCCTAGATGAGCCTAGCCAACCCACAGAAACATGAAAAATAATAAATTGTTGTTTTGAACACTAAGTTTTGTGGTGGCTTGTTATATAGCAATAAATAATGTAACTCTAGGAAAGGGTCAGTTTTTCTCGAGTTCCTCGTGGAGACGGAGGAGGTCACTTAGGAAGAACATATAGAGTGGTTGTATGGATGAGAGTGAGTACCTGATGCAAAGGTGAACCATCCCCATGCTGTCCAGTGACCTTTAACCTGTGTGGCCTGGATTGAAAAGATGATCTGGGCCAATCAGATTCCTCTTTCTCAGGAATTTGGAATTGGGAAACAGGAGGGATAGTCAACCGCAGGAACAGAAGCTGAGGATGCTGTGAAATACAGTTGGCTCCCAACAGACCTGGATGAGCCTTAGCAGCTGCAGTTATGTTCAGCATGAAACCAAGAGGGGATAGAAACTCTTTGACAAGAATGAGCCAATCAGCAGATAAAGATGGGAAAAGATGTGCAGAGGGGCAAGAAAGAGAAACCAGGCTGCCCTGAGAGGGAGCTGCCTCTGGTCCTGATAGTTTTCCAAGTTTCTGTTAAGATCCTGGCTATCGTGCCCATCTCTAAATATCCACGAGATTCTCCATATTGCTTCAACAAAAAAAAGTTGCTGGCTATTGGTTTTGTTTGGTTAGCAACCTTTCCCACCCTCTTCTTCTAGTACTGGCCCTGCTTCTCTGGTCATAGGAGTAGACATGTGACCTAGGCCTGACCAACTGTAGAACCCTATTTCCCTAGACACAGTGATTGAGCCGAGGATGAGCACATGACTCCAGCAGGGCCACTCTCCTTACTCTTACATAGGGATGCTGGCAAATTTGGTTCTTTCTTCTCTGGGGCTATTAATTCGGGACAATGTGAGCTGGGAACCCATCTTTCCCTGTGGCAGGTGAGAGATCGTTGGAAAAGCGCTTCTGAGGAGGACAATGAGGTCACAGAGAGAGAAGCAGAAGCCAGGAGGGATAGAGGGTGCAAGGTGGAGCCTCTGGATCCAGCAAAGTCTGAACTTCCTAATTACATGAGCCAATAAGCCTCCCTTTTTGCTTGAGCTTGTTTGAGTTGGGTTTTGTTCACTTGGAACCCAAAGGCTTGACTTATCCAGCCCCCTTTACTTGGAGACTTACACGTGTATCCTGCTCAGTTGACAGGGAATCTCATAGGAAACTGTATGATAAATATGATGGACTGTGTATACATGAGGAGCCAACTGTTTCAGATTTGAGAGGGCTTCACCGAGGAGGAGATCATTGTGACAGGGGAATGTGTGGCCCAGGTAGGGGCAATGGCTTGTGTACAGGTGCAGAAGCCTAAGAGATCCCTTAGGGAAACGGGGACAATTCAGAGTGGCTCAAATTCAGGGTGCAGGAGGGGACAAGAACAGGCTTCTGAGGTCAGCAGGTGGCCCATCATGCAGGCCCTTGAGGGACTTTTAAGGAGCTTATCACACTGAGGGCAGAGGGGAGACTGAAGAGTTGACATGATCAGATTTGTGCTGTAGGGAGATCATTCTGGTTTTTCTCGGAGCAGCTAGATGGCACGGAAAGCAAGCCTAAAGGTCGACTAACATGGGCTAGAGATGATGAGAGCCAGAGGGGAAGTTTTTAGGAGATGGTAACCCAAGACCTCTGTACCCCAAGGCAGACAGGAGACAGGACTCCGCATCCCCCGTGTGGTCTCAGCTGGGAATAGCAGCTCCAAGTTCTCAGACTTCTGAGTCACCTCACTAGTTTCATGGCTGCCCTGAGGCCAGGTCAGCCTCCTTCCTCTGTCCTAATTGCTTCCTGCCAAGGAAGCTGGCCCCCTCCTAGCGTCCTTGAGAAAGCCCTTCTAAAAGCAATTGAGCGTTTCAGGAGGAAGCAGGCAGCTCCAGCTGCCACTGGCTATCGGGACCCCAACCCCAGCCGGGAACAGTGTCTCTCTGGCTGTTGGAGAACGTTCTGAGAGAAACATTTCACCACCAACTCCCATCCCCATCATATTGGGGGTCTCTGGGCTGGGCTCCTGTGGATGGTATAACACGTTACGTGCCACACAACCTCTGACCAGCAGGGCAGGTGGGGCCTGAAATCCTGGGCACACTCCACTTGTCAAGCTGTGCATCATGGCATGACAAGGCTATATTTTGTTCAGAAGAAGGGATATATTTTTCTAATTAGCCCATAGGTGCCATCCACTGATCTGACTGCATACTTTGGGGGATACTTCCACTCAGAAGGGGCGCCTTTTCCTAATTTGTACAAAAGGCACCATATGGACCATTGTAATCCTGGCTCGTGGCCTTTCTCCCACTGCCCACTATGCACACATTTGGGTTTTTATGATGCCTTCCACTGGACAGAGGGCGAAACTAAGCCCCACTATCCACTGCCACTAGCTCCTTTCTGGGGGAACTGCTCTGCCCACAGACCGCAAATATCAGCATCTGGTCCGGCCATAGATGATTGGACCAAGGGGTCCCCCCAAAAAGCTAAACTTAACCAATCAGATTCTCTTGCTTAAGAACTGGAACTAGGAGACACAGAGGGGACTTGTCAGTCACCGGTGAGTCTTCACACAGAGGTGGGGATGGAGCCACTCTATACAGGAAAACCAAGGAAGTCTGAAGAGAAACCAAGGAAAAGAGCATAGATGCAAATACTGCCAAGGGCCTGAGAGCCACTGGGGCCCAGAGAAAAGAGAAGCCCCACTGTTAGTTGTTCATTTTTGATTTTCTATCTGAAGGGCCCTTGCAATCGCTTACGCCTTCCTTTGAACCATCGAGTGGGTCTCTGTTCCATGGAACCAGAGTCCTTGCTAGAACGGGGACCTCAGCCCCAAGGAGTTGCTGAGGTACCCCACTGTGTGAGCTCCCCTCTTTCCCCTCACCCCATCCCTATCCTAGCTTAGAGAATAGGAGGAACCCTCAACATAGTCACACCTTTTATTCACTGTCAGTGAAAAAAAACATACCACGTAGCACAGGGTTGCACAATGAGGGGGACACCTGAAGTGGGGAGGGGGCCATGCTGGAGAATGAGTTGGGAGGTCCCCCTCTGCCACCCAGACCCCCTCCTGCAGGCCTCCACACTCCTGGAGCCTCCACCAAGCAGGAAGGGCCAGACACGCTGGGAAGCCCAGTCCTGCCCCCACATTCTGGCAAAGGTAAAAGAAAACCCTGAAAATTTCAGAAAGAAAATCCCAGATTTTTCTGAGACTTTTCAATTGCAGGATTTGAATTATATAGTTTTCAAAAATCATGAATAAAATATGTAAGACATGTATTCTTGCCCCCACAGTGATCTCTAAAGTCAGAACAAAAAGCCTCACCCAGGGTGGATCTTCAGGAAATATTTGTTGCTTTTGCAAATTTTTACATAAAAATACTTACAGTGTCAGCTTACTACCCTACCTAGAAACCCCAGCGTATTCTCTTGTTCTCTCCTTCTTTCTCTGCAGCAGGATGAATGTCTACCTCTAGGGAACTCTGCCAGAATCAGGAAAAGATTCAGTGTCTTTGTTTATGCACTTCCTTTTTCTTAACTTTTGATTTAAATTAAGTTATATATCCTGACTAGAGTTCAAAGGGCTGGAGTGGCCATCTGAAGTAGCCCTTGCTGATGAGTTTTAGAGAGAAGAAATAAGGGGCTCATCAATTAGTCCAAAAGTTTGAATGAAGACAGAATACAGTTGGAAGGCAGATTCTGGAAACTTGCAATTCAGAGTTGCTGCAAAGATACAGAACTTCAAGGAGAACTTGGATATGTCAATGTTTTAACTGTCTGTATATTTTTGAGTCTATGTGATCATACTTCAATCTCTGCTAACCTGGTGCCCTGTGACAAGTCCCTCTCAGTTGGGGCAGAGAGGGGAGGCGTGCGTCTCCTCTCACAGCATGGCCAGTGCTGTACCACAGGAGCTCCTGAGAACACACACAGTCCTTGGGACGTCCAGGAGCATGTGGGAGTAAGGCCTGGCCTGCCTGTGGCTCTTCCCATCAGCTAGATGGTGGTCCTGGTTCCTGGCCTGGCATTATGTGTTCAACACTGCTGGGCTGTCTGAGGATCTTTGGCCTGATCAGCAAGTATCACCCAAGGGTATGTGTCCAGGAGCTTGGAGTAATCAAATATGCCCTCACAGGTAGGACTTGCCTACCGGCTGGGAAAAAAACACACACAAACAAACAAAAAAACAGTTCTCTTAGGGAGAAAGGTGATGGTAAAGACAGAGCAAGATGCTTCCAGGGTTTTAGTCAGAGGCCGCCTAGCACAGCACTGACCTGTTAGCAGAGCTGCCCAGAAGCAGGAAACAAGATGCTTGAAAATATGGGGACTTCAACCAAGCTCCTGATTCTTTTTGGAAGACCACAGCCTCAGAAACTTCTTAGCAGTAAGCTTGTAAAAAACCGAAACCAACTTAGCTTGCCTCACAGTCAACCTCCGTACAACTCAGTCAGAGAAATGAGGAGGGAAGAGACTCTTAAAGAAAGAAACACTCTTAGAGCCTTAGGGTTCAAGGCTCGGCACTGTGTCACCTCCTGACTGTGCTCTTGCACAAGGGACCCCCCTCTGTGCCTCACTTTCCAAGTCTGGAGAAAAGGAATGAAAACCTCCATTTCCCTAGGCTATGAGGATAGAATGAGATGGGGTAGATGGCAAGCCTTTGAAAGCCATGAAGTTCTGTATGATTGGGGCTTAAGTTAGATTCGATGTTTGGGAGATAGGAAGCCCACTTTGTAAAAAGCCTCCACGGGAAGTGTCAGCTGACTCAGGCTGTTGAGTATCTGTATCCATGGTGCTGACTGGCAGCACAACACACCCAATGGCCATCTCCTGAGAGCAATGGAATATCCTTTGAGGCATTATTGGATAAAAACCTGCTGGTTATTGCCTGAGGATGTGAATTCCCCAGCCTTACCATGTGGCTGGTCACAGGCAGGATAGAAAGAGAGTGGCCACCCAGTGGCCTGGCTACCTCCAAGGGCAGCAAGAAGGAAGGTCCAACAGAGTTGGGGAGCAAAGGTCAGCATCCCCATGAGTTTCTACCTACAGAGAAGGAGGACAGGTGAACACTCAGAAGTAAGAGGCATGCTTCATTGTTTTCTTACAGATACAATCCCACACCCCCCGACTCAGCAACCATTCCCTGCTCCCACCCTTCCCTCACAGCACCTGTGTACGAGGCTGTTTTCACCAGTGGTTCAAGAGGAAATCAGCTGTCACTGCACATCAAAGCTAATTTCTGATCACAAGTACAAGAGAAAGTAAAGTGAAAAACTTGATGAAGAAGCAAGGTGAATTTTCTGGCAGTCAAAGCATGCAGCTATATAGCTCATGGATCCAAAAATCAGAAAGTAGACATTGGAAAGCAAAGCCAGTGCACTTGGAAGACGATGAATCACCTGGCAGATTTAGGATTTGGGGTTAGAAAAAGCTTTTCAAATGGAGCATGCCCACCACATTTTTAGGCATTTGGTCCATAAATGCAACCTGGCAACCTAAACAGTGGCCAGGTGGTCCTATTCTTTTAGCTCCTTCTACTTCTGTAGTATTGAAAGGACAAGCCCATCCTTGAAATTAGACCAAATCCTGAAAGGAACTACTAAGATGTGGGAAATACACTGTCTCACTCTCGGCCAATCTTGTTTTTTCTGTTTCAAAGTCAGCACCTAATCAGAGTAAGTATACAACAGAGTTGCTTGCTGAATTGAAAAAGATCATTAAAGAGGAAGCAGCAGAAGTTGCTCATGGTGACAGCTCAGGATTTAGCCTGATAAGAAAAAGTGTTATCTGGTAAATTTGGTGGTACTTTCCCTTTTTCTTTTCATGAAAATTAGCATTGTCTATATTCCTTGCATCATTTTACAAAAAACTAAGTAATATAAAGTATATTTTAATACCCTAAACTAACAAAATGACTTTAGCTCTTTTAAAGGGTACTAAAAAAATAAGTATTACATAAACTTCAATTTTTCTTAAAACTTCCACTCACGTGCTTCCTAGACTTCCACTTTCATTTCATCCTTCTGCAGTTCTGTGTGGAACTCAGTGGAAAGTTCCTCTCAAACTGACCAGCCTGGCCGCACCCTCTGCTCAGCTGTGTTCAATGTCCCCTTTTGAGACTGACCACTGGAAGTCTGCCTCATACTCTACGAGCTTTCAGAGGGCACAGAATGTGCTGGCAGACTACCATACCCGTAGCGCCTAGAGGTGCCTTACGTTGAACAGGTGCTCAATAAATGTTAGCTGAAAAAGGACTGAATGAACGTTCTAAAGGCTGGGGTCAGAAGGGCCAGGTACAGTTGAGGGGGTGGGCAGAGACCACCTTTAAGGGATCTGGGTCCTCAGCAAAGGACAGACTCAATTTGGCCCTGTAACTGGGGTCTGTGGGGCCACATCCTATAAAGCATAATGCCAGGAAGAACAGAATTTCAAAGCAGAACCCCAGCTCTCCTCCTTAACCCTGCCTCTAGAGGCAAAAGCCACCTCCCCTATGCCCAGTGGATGTTGGTTCTGGGCCAAGACTGAGGGTGGCGCTAGACCACAGGATACCTCAGGATCTGTCTCTTTTTCAGAGTGAAATGGTCCCTCAAGGATCTTGATTGAAGGGAGCAAAGGCTTGGACAGAGGGTTGGGTGGGCCAGAGAGTGAGGTTGGAGTACCTCATCCCCTGGGGAAGGGCCAGCCAGAGAGGTCATGGGCTTGGGAGGTGGCCGCGCCCCTCCTGGCCAGGGCCCCTCACCAGCCTCTGCTCTCTACTTCTGCATGTCACACTGCAGCAGGAGCACAATGGATGGGTCACTCTTGGCCGCCTCCTTGAACTCTTCCAGAGTAATCTGGTCATCCTTATCCTGGTCCATCTTCTTAAAGATCTTGTCCACGCGCTGCTGCGGTGTGAGCCCGTCCTGGTTCATGCGCATCATGATGACGGTGCCCACCATCTTATAGATGGCCTGGTAAGGCAATGAGGAGGTGTGAACACTCACACAGGGCAGGGAGGATGGAGGGTGAGTGAAGGGGCGGGGGTGGGCAGGGAGAACACTGGGAGATGGGGAGGATACTGGAAGGTCATGTATGGTCATTAAGACTGGATATTTAATGAGCTTCTCACACTAACATGTGTAAAACCCAACACTTCACCTCCAGCTTGGTGCCCCCCCTGCCCCCGCCCCAACATTTACTGTCTCAGTAAATAGCAAATTCATTCTTCTAGTTGTTCAGGCCAAAATCCTGGATGCCATTCTTGACTCCTTCTCTCTCGCACCACATCCAATCCTTTAGCAAATTTTGTCAGGCCTAATTTTGCAATAAATCCCACATCCAACCACTTCCATTGACTGTTCCTCCATGGCTCTCCCTTCCATCAGCTCCTGACTGAGCTGCTGTGGAAGTCTCGTAACTGGTTTCCCTGCTTCTGGGGCTCTCCCACCCCTTTGGTCCATTCTCCACACAGAGAAGAGAGCCCTTATTGGCTTCCCATCTCACTCAGAATAAAGTCAAGTCTCTACCCCAGACTACGAGACGCCAAATGATTGGGCGCCTGGCTTCCTATCTGATCTCCTTCCTACCACTCTCACCTTGCTCACTTCTCTACCACCCTGGCTCCCCCGACCACTCCTTAAACACTGCAATCACAATCTAACCTCGGGGTCCTTGCATTTATTGTTCCCTATGCATAGAACACTCTTCCCCAGACATCTACGTGGATAGCTCCCTCACCTTATTCAGGTTGCTGCTCCTATTTCACCGCATGAAAAATTACTTTCCCTCCATTGCTCTCTCGCCCTGTACATTGCTCTGCTTATCTTCTTCATAACATTTACTGCTGACATAGCATCGTTTTGTTGTTGTTGTTTTTAAATTTTCTCACTAGAACGAATGTCCCCTGAAAGCAGGAACTTTGAACAGTGCCTGGCACGTGGTAGGCAGTCAATACATATTTGCTGAAAGAATAAGAGAACTTAGGCTCTGGAGTCAGACTCCTTGCGTACGACTTGCTGCGCGTCCTCATCTGTAAAAGGAGCTTTCTGACAGTACCTACGTCGCTGGGTTGTTAGGTAAAGCACTTAGCACAGAGCCTGTCCTACACTGAGCCCAACCGATCCCGGGAGGCGGGATGAGCGGAGATGTGGGCTGCAGGGAGGAGGCTCCTGAGGCCCGAGAGGAGGGTGGCTGGAGAGAGCGGTGCCCGAGAAGGCCCGGCAGGGAAGATAAGGGGCGCGTCACCCTAGCACACCCGGCCTCTCGATCCGCCGCAACGCACCTCAATGATCTCCAGCATCTCCAGGCGCGTGATGCGCCCGTCGCCGTCCAGGTCGTACATCTCAAAGGCCCAGTTGAGTTTCTGCTCGAAGCTGCCGCGGGAGGTGACCGAAAGGGCGCAGATGAACTCCCGGAAATCGATGGTGCCGTCGCCGTTTTTGTCGAAGGTGCGGAAAGCGTGCTGCGCAAACTTGGAGGCGTCGCCGTAGGGAAAGAACTGAGACAGGGACGCGGGGCATTTTGGCGCGGCGACAGCCTTGCCCTCCCGGCCAGTCCCCCGGCGTGCCTGGCCCCGCCCTCGCCCGCCGGCCCTTCCCCTGGGGTGCCTGGCCCCGCCCCCGCCCGCCCGCCGGCCCTCCCCTGGGGTGCCTGGCCCCGCCCCCGCCCGCCCGCCGGCCCTCCCCTGGGGTGCCTGGCCCCGCCCCCCCGCCGGCCCTCCCCTGGGGTGCCTGGCCCCGCCTCCGCCTCCGCCCGCCCGCGGGCCCAGGCCTGCCCACCTTGATGTATAGCTGCTGGAACTCTTCCAGGTTGAGGATGCCGCTGGGGCAGTCCTTCAGGAAGCCCTTGTACCACTGCTTCAGCTCCTGCTCGCTGAACTCTGTGTTCTGAACCAGGTCCTCCAGCACCTCTGGGGCCAGCTTGCTGTTGGTCTTCCCCATGGCGGGGCCTGGAGGACAGGCGTCTCCTTCAAATTGGTCCAGGGCAAGGCCTTCACCTCAGCAGCGGTCCTCCAAAGACCCCGTAGGACAGGGTTCCCTTTCTCCATGACAGCCACCTCCCATAACAAACCCCACATTCCCACCACCGGGATCCCTACTTCTGCACCAGGGTGGGCCCCCCACCTCTCACCACCACCCTCAACAAGCCTCATCTTCCTACAGCTGGACTCTATCCTTCACCACATCCCTTCCCATAGGACCTCCTGCCTCTCCTCCCTGCCCCTGTCCCCCCACCAGCACAAGGTGTGTGTGTGGGGGGTCCCTTCCCCTCATTACCCTCTCCCATAAAAGGGCCTCCACAGCAGGCCCCTCCCCTGTCCTCAGACAGGTTTTCTCTCCTGGCACCCAGGATCGCTAGCCTTCCGGTTCTCAGCTCTCCTTGTCACTGACAGGTACCGAATGCTGCAATCTTCATCCTCTGCTGTTTACACCTTCCATAGCTCTCCCCACCCATAGAATAGAGTCTTAATTCTCTCCTTGCTATTCAGAGCTTTCGCACTCAGCGCCCACCTGCCTCTGCAGGCTCCTCTCCTACTAGGGACCTTCACGTGTGCCCCTGGCGCCATCTCCCAAATTCTTCCTCAAGGTCTTACAGGCCACCCCAACAGATTCTCTCACTTCTTCCTCTGTACTAATGGAAGTCCTGGTTGGTAGCACTGATGACCCCCATTACATTCTGCTTTTCATTAGTTCATTCATTCCATGAGCATTTATTGAGGCTGACTGTGTGCTAGGCCTTGTGCTAGTGATGGGGATAAAGTAGACATGAGCCAACCTTCAATAACTCATAATTGGATCAAAGAAGTAGATGGCTGATTACCAAGGGCTTTCAATCCATGCCAAGGAGTTTGGCCTTTACTGGAGGGGACAGAAGCTCCTGGGGTTTTAAAGCGAGGGCTAGGAAGACAGCATTCATTCCACAAACACTTACAGAATGCTTACAATCTAGCAGGTCCTGAACTAGGTACTGGGGACCCAGAGAGAAGGAATACATTTTAGAATTTTTCCTTTGGATACAGTGTGCAAGATGACTTGGGTGGGGGGAGGAGGGAGAGCAGAGAGGGGCCTGCTGCATAGTTCAGGTGAGCGACGATGACACCAGCATAGGGTTGAGAAGTGATGGGGAAGCACTGAGAGATGTTAGGACAGAGAACTTGGTGACTGACTGGATGTGGGGTGAGAGGGACAGAAGAGTTAAGGCAGATGCTCAGATTTTGGGCTGAGTGCATGGAGGTGGTGTTGCTGAGAAGCAAGTTTGAGAATGAAGAGTCAGTCCCCAGCTGGAACATGAGCCCTTCAGGTAGCCTGTGCCAGAGGAAGTGTTTGCAGAAATGGGGGACAGTCCCAGTACCACTTCTCCAGGAAGCGTGGCCACAGTGAGGCCCCACCAGGCCCTGAAAGCTGGGTGGACACTCTTGTCTGAACACTATGGGAGAAATGTCCCTACAGAGCTTGAGTTTTCCAGGACATGGCCTGGGTGGTGACTTTGACATGACTGGAGTCTTTGGAAGGGCACCAGCCTCCAACCCCAGGGTAGCCTGTCATGAAGATACTCTGGAAAAGGAAGCCCTCAGGCCAGCAGAATGAATTCCACTTCCACAGCATCTCCAGGCCAGTGTGGCTTCTAATCTTTACTGCTGGAAACGCCCTAAACAACCAGAGATTGGTCTGCTCCATGCCCCCTCCCTTATTGCATGACCTCAAGTTAGTTATCGGATATCTCTGGGACTCAGATTCTTTCACTGGGCCATGAGGAGGATCAAGAAGCTGGAGACGACATCTCCCCCCACCTACCACTCTCAGAGGATGTAGAATCCTATATGCCCCCAGGAAAAGCAAGGAAGGAGAAGGCATGCCATCTTCAGGAACCAGGAACTGTGGGGTCCAAACCAGTTGCACTGGAGCCAGAGTCCAGCATGCCTCTGGAACTCGTGGGCAGAAAGAGGCAGGCTCCAAACCCATCTGTGCCCTCCCCAACTCCAAAGCACACTGAAGGCTCACCGTACAGTCAAGAAAGCTAGAGAGCCCGGAGGTGGAGGTGTCTGACGGGAGAGGCAGAGCCTCTTCCGCTGTCTGCTGTGGGATGTGCCTGTGTATGTGTGTGAGGGGCGGGGTGTGGGTGGGAGCACGTCAGTGTATGAGACTGCAAATCTGTCAGAGCACCAGTCTTTGTGTGTGTCATAGTATCTGTGTGGCTCTCACCTTCTGCCCCCTTTCTCCTCCCTGCCGTGTTGCCTTCCCACAGTTCTGTCTCCTGGGGCCATACCTATTCCCTGCTCCCATTTGGTCCCAGGTGCACTGAGGACTGTCTCCTCCTTCATTTCTCCTCATTCCCTCTACTTCTCTGAGATCAGCAGGTCAAAGCTGGCAATGCCCTTTAAGATAATCCCCTTATTTTAGTGAAAACCCAGAGAGAGGAGAAAACTGGCTCAGAGTTACACAGCTGGTCAGTGGAAGGGTCCAAATGAGCACCCAGGCTGAATCCATGCCATTGCCTGGTCCATCCTCTCCAAATACTGGCTACTCTTGTCCAGTACAGGCCTTCCCTACTCCTGCCTTTCGGGAAAACCATAGCTCCGATCTCCCTCTTGGCCTCAGTGGGACCTTCTTGCTGAACTCCAGGCCATGGTGTCTGATACCCAGGCAATATGCACCCCTTGGGGTAGCCCACCAGTACTTCTAAGTACAACCAGACTCATCCTCAACCTGTGGCTGACCTTCTCTCTCCATCGCCCTTTCCTTCCCTCCCTCATCCAGGGGGAAAATGCCATCTTAGCTACCTTCAGTTTTCCCCTCCCTTTTTCCTAGGTCCAACTTGCCACCAAGTCCTATTGTTCCTTCTTTTAAAGAGCTCCTGGAACAGTCACTGTGTCTTCTCTCTCTCCATAGTCGGGGCCAGGGGCACAGCTAAGGAGGCTGAAATACAGCTGGGGAACTGCTTGCCAAGCTATGCCCATGGGCTCAACTGCCTCAGACAGAGTGCCTTTCTTCCGATTCCTCTGTTTCGAGGGAATGTCTTTCCTGCTTTTGCCCAGAAGTGCAATATAGGTTAGAGATGGCCCACAGGCCCCCCTTAAACTCCAGAATCTCGTGTCAAGGTGCTTGACTGTCTAGCCTTACCTCCCACTGCTTCCTTCACAACTGTGTACTCCTTTGAAGCCAAGTTTCTCACAGCCAGAACCTACCTCACCTAGTGCTTAGCTGTTTTCCTCCCCTAATATCCTCTCTTCTCCCCTGGGCTGACACAGCTACAATCAGCCTGCAGGCCTGACTGAAGCCCACTTCTTATGATCAGCCTCTCTCAGCCTGGACAGTGGACAGTCAGCAGCATGGCACAGTATTTTGGGATGAGTAGACCCTGTGAGACCACGGAGTTGAGCCCCATAAGTATGTAGACTTCAACGCCCTCTGACCCTCACCTGATGCTCTAGAATTCTAGGATGGAGACTGATTTGGAAGAGGCCTTTGCATTAAACTTTTGCCTGACCCTCCAGAAAAGTTCTCCAGGTCTTTTTGCCCAGGGCAAAGAGCTTATCCCCTCCCAATATGACCCAGTTCTCTTTGGGGCAGCTCAGACAGGAGACAGGTATTTTTCCCATTGTTCCTAACTTTGCCCTCTTGTAGCTGCCCCAGCCGGGTTCCCACTCTGCCCTCTGTGGCTGCACAGAACCACCCTGCAGAGACCTAAAGGCCATGCCTGGAACCCAGCAATGTTCACTGAATGTTCCTTGGTGGATTACATGAGAGGGACAGAACCCCCTTCTTCCTCTGTGGAATGGCCTCAGGCTGTTGTTTTATCTGTATTCTCCTGCCATTGCATCCACTTAAGGAGAAATAGAAGCCAGACCTGGGGAAAGGAAGGGTTCACCCAAGGTCAAGTAGAGTCCATCAGCAGCAAGACGAAGGCCAGAATGCACTGAGGGCATGTTCAGTTGGCGCTGTAGACCAGCTGACCATGTGCAGGCTCCTCTGCTTACCTCTTGAGGGCTGCCCTCCAGCTGTGAAGGAGCTGGCACTGCCCCATACATAAAGCCGCTGCCCCTCTTTACCCAGAGGCTTCTTCCAGAGGGCAGGGCTCAGGGTTGTGGGCTTCAAATGGGGAGGTGACAGTGAGGGTGGGAGGGACTGAGGGATGCAATAATCCCACACCTCACCCAGCTTCAGAGGAGCTGGTGCTGAGACGGTTGCCATGGTGACAATAGCTCCCTGGTCAGGAAATTTTTCTCTCTTTCCTCTCCTCCCTTTGCTTTCTCCAAGCAGCAGCCATAGCGGCAGCAGCCACGTCTTCTCCCTCTCCTTCTTAATGAGAGGCAGGGGATGATAAACAAAGGGTGGGCCCTGTTGGCCACCTTCAGCCTGGAGCTACCCATGGCATGTGGGCTGCTGGCCTAGGAGGGACTCCTAATAGCTGTGAAGGGGCCCAGGCCTGGAGAGTGTGTGGGAGGAGATGGTTTGGATCTAGGCCTCGTTAAGGAGCAATGTCCCTTCGCTGAGGACTAAAGCCCCTCAGGCCTCCTCTCTGAAATATCTTCCTGGTTCAGGGAAAGAGAGAACGAGTCCTGTTTTCTCAAAATCATCCACAGAACCAGAGTGTGTCAGCTTTGGAAGTCTGTTCAAGATCACCTCATCTAGTCTCCCCTCTGTTCTGACCCCTTCCCCATTTCATGAAGTATCAGAAAGGGAAGTGACTTGACCAAAGTCAGACAGCACTGAGGCAAAAGCAAGATTTGAACCCAGCTCTTCGGCTCTCCAGGTTCAGGCCACCTTAGGGAAAGGAGTGACAGTTCATACAGAGGTTTGGCACAGTCCCTGCAGAGCAGCAGGAAGATAGGAGAGAGGGAGCAATTGGGTGCAAGAAGGCCAGAGAGGGTACAACTTAGAAAGACATTTGAGAGGTAGAATGGGAGGTCTTGGTGCTTCGACTGTGGGGGGTGAGGGGAATGGAAGAGGCTGGGCCCTTGGCAGCAGTGACTGACAGGTATGGGTGGTCTCCTGGGGGATGGCGTTCTTGTTTCATCCTCCAGCCAGGATGAAAGAGGCCAAACATGGGGCCTCTGCCTAGCACTAAGACCATGGGGAGGGGGCGCTGTTGAGAAAGTGTCATGAGGGGGGGGGGGGTGTTTGGAGGGGAGCTTCTTCCCTCCCCCAAGTATGCTGTGAGCTCTGTCAGCTTGAGGGGTGGGAGGAGAGGACAATGTGAAGTGGGAAGGGGCTTTCTGTGGAGGTGGAGGTGGTCTTTGGAAGCAGGGACCTTGTGATGTGAAGTGTGTTGAGCTGCTGCTGGTGCTGGATGATGTGGGCAGGGGCCATCTCTGGACGTGGGAGGTTGCCATGGGGCTGGGTGGACTACCTATCTCCAAAGGAGGAGGGAGACTAATGCCTCCTCTAGCATGAGCATCACACTTCCAGGTGTGTGTGTGTGTGTGTGTGTGTGTGTGTGTGTGTGTGTGCGCGTGTTGGGGGCCAGAGCAGTGGTTGTTCTTACCTGAGCTGGGGGTAAGGAGGCATCTCTGTCTCCTTTCCTGCACCCATGGGGCCTGGACTTGGGTGAGGGGTTCCCTGGCCAGGAGTGGGCCCGTCAGATGCTGCCACCTATGGCAGAACCAGGGGTCTGGGAGATGAATCAGAAGGGGCAGGAGACGAGCATAGGAATGGAGAGTGGAGGGGAAAGGGACAAGGGCCTCCTCCCGGCCCTTCCCGCGTTACCTGAGGCCGCTCGCCGGTTTGCTGGATGGCTCCGAGCCTCGGCGGGCCGCAGGGACAGAGATTGGCTCGCGGGCTGGCGGCCAGGTTCTCCCAAGTCCGCGCCGGAGCCGCCTCCCAGTTCTTGTATCACTATGTCTCTCGGAGGAGACACGATTTGCATAAGCCCCGCCCCACCCCGGGCAGATTGGACGTTGATTGGCTCCGCTCGGGCAGAGTGGCAGGCGGGGTCTCAGGTGGGGACCGGGTGGCCAGTGAGACCCGGCTGCGAGAGCGCGCCCCGCCTGCCTTCGCTGACATTCCCGGAGTCGCGAGGAAGGGGGAGGGCTGTACCCCCAACTGTACCCCGCCCTGAGGCTCAGACCCCAGGCCACAGTCTGGGGTGAAAAGTGTAAACGACTGAAGTGGATTCGCAAAAACAACCGCACGATTACTATGGAAACGGGAGAGCCACAGCCGAGTCTCTAAGCCTTCCCTTCCTGGGCCCCAGCGGGGGTGGGGATGGAAGAGGGGATGAGTCACAAGATGTGACCCCCTCCATATCCCACCCAAAATTGGAAGAAGGCGACAAGGAGCTGCCGAGGAGCTGAGTGGGGGAGGAAAGAGATGGGGTGGTCCACAGCTCACACCGTCGCATCACACATCCCAACACACCCACTCCCCTCACGCGGTGGATGGGAAAAGAGGGTGGATGGGCGCCGAGAGCGCAGTACGGATGGCGAAGTACCCACTCTGTCTGGTTCCACACTAGTCGTGGGCTCTTTACAGCCCCTAATTCCAAGCCCTCCCCAGCCTTCCTTATTTATCATGGACGCCCCCCATAAGGCTCCTCGAGATCTCCCCAGAAGGATCCCTCTGCCTACCCCATGGACCCCTCTATTCCCCACCCTCCCGTCTTCCCGTTCTGTAGACGGAGCCGGTCCCTAGCCGCCGCCAGTCTCCGGCTTCGGATGTTGACACAAACCCGAGGCGGTTTATACTGAGAAGGTCTGGAAGGTTTCAGGGCCCCGGGAACACCTCCTCCTCGTCCCATTTGGGTCTCCCCAAAGCTCGGCTTGGCCTCCCCGACTGCACTGGCAGCTGAGAGTTCCGGACCCAAGGCTGTGGGAAGGAACCCTTTTATTCCAAACTGGGGGCGAAAGGGGAGCAGACAGCCTCGGGGTGGGTCATGTGCAGTGGAGGGACTTCTAGGCATCTGTCAAAAGTGTGGCGGGGTGTCTGAGGATTGGTCGAACGGGAGCGGGGATGCTGAAGAGGGGGGGGAAGAGGAGGGGCTTCTGCTGTGGGAGCAAAAATTGAGGTGGGCGGGGCAACGGGGGGGTGGGTGGGCGATGAGGACCCACCTGCGAAGAGTGGAGGCAAGGCTTCTCTGGCTGGTCCTAGAAACTCCCAGCAAACCTCGCTAGGGAGGAATCAGAATTAGTGGATCTCTCTCTCTCTCTCTCTCTCTCTCTCTCTCTCTCTCTCTCTCTCTCTCTCTCTCTCTCTCTCTCTCTCTCTCTCCTTCCTTCCCTCCCTCCCTGTCCCATTTTCCTGGCTGCAGGGTATGTCTTCTCTCTGGGGACCTGGCAGCATAAGAGCACTACCTGGACCTCTAGTCAGCAGGCATATCCCTGGCCCCTGTGGTTGATGACTCACGAAGGACAGGTGTTTGAAAGTCCTGACTCTGCACTTCCTGAGCACCTTCTCTGCTCTGTGCCCTGGAGACCCAGAGATGGGCAAGAACTCATTCCTGCTCACAGAGAACCATAACCCAAGGCAGGAGGAAGTGAGGAGAGGCAGCAGGGGTTGCTGGAAGTGGTACCTGAAACTGTAAAAAGGTTCCCATCTTTGCCAATGACACCACATAAGACCGTCTCTGGGCCTCCCAGTCTGTAAAACGTGGGAGCTAGTAGAGGAGGCCCAGGAGAGCAGGGAAAGAATTTCAACTAGCAGGGTGAAGAAAGGCTGTCACCCTGGACAGAATGATGTGGGCATGAATCTGACCGCGCCACTACACTTGTGAGCTCCTTAATAATAACTAACATATATAGAGAAGTTACTTTGTGCCAGGCATTATCCTAACACTTTATACATATTACTTAATTTATTCAGAATAAGCACGCTATGAGGCAGATACTATTATTACTCCCATTTAACAGATGAGGAAACTGAGGCTCAGAGCAGTTAAGCAACTAGTCCAAGTTCATATAGCTAGTAAAGATGCAGAGCTGGGATCTAAACCCAAGCAGTCTGGCTCCAGAGCCTACACTTCTAGCCACCACACAATACTGCCCCCCTTAAGATACTTTAAGTTCTTTAGGGGAAAGACCTTGGATTGGAATATTCTTTCTGATTCCCGAAGACATTAGAAAGGCAAAGCCCAGCCTCCTGGGGACAGCTTCTCTGTCTCAGGTGAACAAGACATGGGATTCTAACAGCAGCAGTAGAGCTGGCAGTCGTGAACACAGGGAGAAGCCCTCCTGCCCTGCAGGGTGCCAGCCAGTGCGTAGCTTCTCGACTTCCCCACTCTAGGCCCTGGAATCTAGCATGGGATCCAGGAATCCCAGGTAATCAGGAGAAAGAAAGTAAGGGGTGGTTTGTGAAGCAGGATATATTGGACCTGCCCTGGCTCTTTGAACCAGGCAGGACCACCCAGGCAGCCTCACCCACGAATCATCTCAGGGCCTGCGAGTGTACCTGAACTGCCAGTTGTAACCCATCTTCACCTGCTCATAATACTTGAGATGCTGATCTTGACCCTGCCTCTGCTCTTCAGGTTTGACATTGATTGATCGCTTCACTATATACCAGACTCTCTGCCGAGCCCTTTATCTGCATTATCTCACTTAATCCCAGAGATGACCACTGCCAGGGGTGATATTAAAAATATCTAACAACCCTGTTCAGCACGAGCATTACCAATCAGAATGGATGCTGGGCTTAGTGCTAGAGCAAAGACTTACCGTGTTTCCCTGAAAATAAGACCTAACCGGAAAATAAGTCCTAGCATGATTTTTCAGGATGACATCCCCTGAACATAAGCCCTAATGCATCTTTTGAAGCAAAAATTAATATAAGACCCGGTCTTATTTTCGGAGGTACACGGTAGTAGGTCTCTGTTTTGCCAAGAGTTAACACTTTAGTTATTGGATCAAGAGGAGCAGGCAGGAGAAAAACTAGAGAGGTGGGGGCCCATGGGCTACTACTACCGATTTACCAGTCAATTTAGAAGTATTTTAGTATTTTAACAGCCAGTTCAGCTGTACCAGTTCATACCTGAATTTCAGCCCTGTTATTATTGCTTTATTTCAGCCCTGATATTATTGCTTTATTTCATGGCAGTGGATGGAAGCTCAGAGAGGTTAGACAACTTGCCTATTGTAACACAGCCTGTTAGTGACACAGTTGGGACGCCAACCTAGGTCTGACTCCAAAGCCCACAATTCTTAACCACTGACTGACCTGTGTTCCTGGAAAGGGGCAGTATACAGAAAAGAGCTGGGGTTTCCATTGTTCTGCAGCTAAAGGCTGAGCCAGAGGGATAAGGTTTAAGTTCTGGAGCTTTGTTGTGGCCTTGTTCTCAGGCTTGGAGCCTTGGCAACACCTGTTCCACACTGTTGAAAGAACGGGCCCTGTAGAATGAGGGCAGAGCAGGCTGCATGGAAGAAGGAAAGTGTGGTTGTGCGGGAAGCCCTACAAAGGGGCACAGAAGGAATTGAGGGTTCAGTGAGGGCAGAGGTCTGTAGGCAGTGGCCACTTCGATTTGCTTCAGCAGAGTGTTAGCTAGCTTTCTTCCCCTCTGGGTCCTGAGCAGTGCCTTTATGATGGATAATGCCTTCCTGACTCCCTGGCTTTCCTCAGCCTTGGCGAGTGCAGCCTGGTGACAGCTGGAATTCCCCTGGGTCCTAGATATTTCACAGTCTTCTTTGTGGCTGGGAGAGAGTGAGATCACCAGCTTTGGGCTTCTTCCCTTTCTCCTATGGCTAAGCAGGATTTTTGTTTCTTTAATTTTCCAAAGTAGAAATAATCTTTTGTGGTTTTTTTTTTGTCTGGTTAATACATGGTTGCTTAAAAATTGATACAGAGAAAGTGGAAATACCCCATAATCCCTTTCCTGAGCATTACCTGTAGGGGACCTTGTGTTTTTGCCCGCCCTGCCTTCATTGCCCTCCTGCCGGTGAAGCCCTATAGTGTAAAGGGTTAAATGCACAGACTCTGGAGCTAGGCTACCTGGGTTTGCATCCCAGCTCATCACTTTCCAGCTGTGTGACCACAGGCAAGTTGCTTTACCTCCCTGTGTCTCAATTTCCTCACCTGTAAAATATGGATAATAATACATAGACACAGATAATAGTTTAGTGGTTGCCAGAGGGTAAGGGGGGTGGGGGGTGGGCGATGAGGGTAAGGGGGATTGAATATATGGTGATGGAAGGAGAACTGATTCTGGGTGATGAACACACAATTGGATTTATAGATGATGTAATACAGAATTGTACACCTGAAATCTATGTAATTTTACTAACAATTGTCACCCCAATAAATTTAATAAAAAAAAAAAAATATGGATAATAATAATAGTACCTATTTCAAAGGGCTACTCCGAGGGTTAAAATGAGTTAATAAATATGCAAAGTGCTTAGAACAGATTTTGCTTCGGGGGATTACCCAGCCCAATTGTGTACAGTGTAGCTAGGACTATCAATCCAGTTGTCCTGCCTTCCCATGGACAAGGGTTGGGCATGACACTTAAGTAAGGCTAAGTAAACTCTCTCTTTTTCTCATTCTCTCTCTTTCTTTTCCAAGTTAATCTGAATCTTGAATAAAGTGACTCAAGGGTAGTTATCACTGGTTTATTCTAGGGCAGTGCTCTGATGACACTGTCCATTCATTTCTGCTATCTGAATTCCCAGGGACCACTCTGGTACATGTCCTGTCCAAGACCTACTTCTGCTTCTCCTTTGGTTCTGTGAGCCACCTCACATCCCTACCCCAGCATTTCTTTTCTCCTTTCCTTTCCTTTCCTTCCCTTTCTTTTCCTTTCCTTTCCTTTCCCTTCCCTTTCCTTCTCTTCCCTTCCCTTGCCTTCCCTCCTTCCCTCCCTCCTTCCTTCCTTCCTTCCTTCCTTTCTTAACTTATCTAGAGGTGATTTCTGTTTGCTTGCAGAAACCACATAGGAGTTTGGCATATTTCTCTATCACTTATGACACTTGGGTGCAAGTGACAGAAAATCTAGCCCACAACAGGTTAAGCAAAAAGAGAATAAATATAGTGACTCAAGTAAGAGAAAACCCCAGGAGTAGATTGAACTTTAGGATGGCTTGATTCAGGAGCTTAAACACCGTGATTAATATGTGACCTCTTTCCAGGTCTTTGCTCTTCTATGTTGACTTCATTCTTAGGCTCCACATAAAGGCAGGAAACCTGCCAGCATCTGTAAGCCAACACACCCTCAGGTTAGAGGCCTACAGAAAAGGAGAGAGCTGCTCTTCCCCAGCACAGCCAGTCACCATCCTGCGCTGGTCCTCATTGGCCTTATTTGGGATCTATGCTACGCTCAGAATCAATCACTGAAGCAGGAAGATGCAGTGCTCTGATTGCCCAGGGCCGAGTCACTTGCCTACCTTAGAACTGAGACAGAAAGTCAACTCCTCCCGAAGCTTGTGTACCCAGAGTAGGGAAGGTGGGTGTTCCTACCAAGGATGGCAGAAGTTCCTAAATTATAAAAACACATACAAGTATACATATGCTGACAGGAAACAGAGGGCATTCAAAGAGATAACTGAAGATAGGTCAAGGAGGGAACTATTTACACACATATGGGGAGAGTTGAGAGAAATCAACAAAGTATTGTCAAGCACCCTGGGGCTAGCACCAGTGGAGGGCCATTACCCCCCCCCAGGCCTCAATGGAAGGGGGCACAGCAGTGAGGGGGGAGCCTTCCAGTGGGACCCCTGGCTTTTGGTAAGTGAACACAGCCACTGCAAACATGTGGCCTGGCAGGGAGAGACTAAGGGTGGGTGGAATAAATACCTTGACCTCCTCCTATTCCCATGTGTCATTCTCCTATTCCTGTTTCTATTGGCCAAACCCAACTGGAAGTCGGAGGGCAAACAAGCCCAGGTGATGCAGTTCACAAGTCAGCTTCCTGGAGCAGCACAGAGAGGGTAGAGGGTGGAGGCAAGCAGAGTGAATAGACTATATCTATTTCCAATGGGAATAGACTCTAGCCCTATCTCTATCCCTAGCTCTATACTTATACCTATTTCAAAGGAGTACTCTGAAATCTATCTATATAGACACACATATTATATACATATATGTACATAATATTCCAATACACATATCTATTCAAGTACATAGTAAGAGATTCATGGGCTAGTTAGAAAGCCCTTGGACAAGTTGCTCTTACCTCTCTGCAATTCAGTTTCCTAGTCTGCAAATGGGAATCATAAAAATAACGACTTGTTGTATGAGGATTCAACAAGAATAAAGTGCTTAGCAGAGTGCCTAGCACAAGTAAGAAGTATATTCACATAAATATATGAATCATGGTTAAGGTACTATATTAGACAGGGCAAAGGTTAAGCTGCTGTAACAAACAGATCCAAACATGTAATAACTCCAATGCAACAGAACCGTATTTCTTGTTTATGTACAGTCTAGTGTCAGGTGGATGGGTGGCTCTCCTTATAGGGATTTGGGACCAAGGCTCCTTCTATCTTGTGGTTCTACCATCCCTTGGGGTTTCCAGCCAGTGAAAAAGGAAAGAGGGAGTGGAGGAAGCTGACAGTGGCTCACAACACATACTTTCCTATTACAGGGAAAACAAAAATCATTCTAGTATTTCAAAGAGGGAATTTAATACAGGAGATTGGACACAAAAGTGTTAGAAGGGCTAGAGGAACAAAACACAGACTACGCAGAGATTTCTAATTAGAGGAAGCCACTACCACACCTAGGCTGAAGGGGGCAAAACCAGAAAATGATGCAATCCAGAGCCGATGCATTGCTAGGTCCACTGGAGCACCTGCTGCGGCCACCATTAGCACCAGCACTGGTGCCCAGCAGGAAGCCGGGAGCTCCCACTCGTGCGTGCTGCTGCTGTTATGGCTGCCGGAGCGAGAATTCGTGAGCGCCGTGCTCTGAGGTTGCTATAGTGCCCTCCCCAGTCATGGCCTGTGGAACTGCTTGAACAGGAACACATGAGCCTACACTCACCCACTCTGTCTGCTGCTGTCGCAGCTGCTGCTCCTATCACTTCTGGAAGACAGAAAAATCGCTTCTCCCTTCTTCCTTCCCAAGTCCCACCAGTGCCTCTCATTGGCATAACCTAATGGGAAGCCAGTTTAAAGCAATCTGGAAAACAATGTATAGGCTCCCAGACCCTTGCTATACAGACGAGAGCATAGCAGGATGAGAACAGAGTTGAGAACAAGCAGGAAAGTGACTGGTCCCATAAGTTCAGAGTACTGAAGATTGTAGTTCCAGCTACCTTTCTGCAGAGTTTGCTGAGAGGCTCCACTTCAAAACTAGCCCAAGGAGCATAATCTCAATCTGTTGAGATTTTGCTTCCCAGCAATTGTCATCAGTGTGGCTCAAATAAACTCTTATAAGCTTAAAACACACACACAAACAAACACTAGCCCAAGAATCTCTTACCCTTCCACTAGATTTCTATACAGAGGACTGAGACAGGAGGAATGCTATGCCTGTAAAAGCAGACATACTAGTCTCTCCGCCCATTCCCTGTAGGTGTATTCAAATGGTTCCCTTCCCCAAAGTACTGGCAGGGGGACCCCAAAGGATTAGCTCATGAAGTTTTGGGGTAGCCTCAGGAAGGGGAATCTGACTCTTATTTCCCATTTCTGTGTCAGCTGACCCATAAGCTGTGTTGATCTGCCTCAGGGCTGCAATAGCAGGGGTAGGACAAGGTAGGAAAAAGCTCTGGGGAGAGAAGATATGGTGGCAATGCCAGCCGGAGAGAGGGTAAAGATTGTACCCTTGCATGGTCAGCTCCCGAGAGTTGCAGAAGATAGATCCCGCACTGACCAAGACGACTTTTTGCAATGACTAAAACATTCTATGTCCAGGCTGCCCCGTATGGTAGCTACTAGTCATGTGTGGCTATCGAGCATGTGAAATGTGGCTAGTGTGAATGAGGAACTGAACTTTACATTTTTGTTTAATTTTAATTTAAATCACAGGTAGGTTGTACTTTTAGACCGGACAGCATAGCTATAGACCCTGAAGTTGGGGTAAAGAGGCTACATGAGATTGAAAGCTGGAGGCTTGCTAGGACTGCTGCAAAGGAACATGGCAGGCTGCCAACTTGGGATCAGCAAAAAAAAAAAAAAAAAAAAAAATGTAGTTGTGTTTCAAGAGACCATCAATACCCAAGAGAATGGTTTGCGATCAAGTCTCTCACCAGCAGGGCCTGTAGGGATCTGTTACTGGCTCTGAGTCTACAGACAATGGATTGATTAGTGTGGCAAGGCTGAAATTCAACCAGAACACACCAGAACAACCACGCCAATTATTAAAATATTCAAACATTTTCATATCAGTTGGTAAATAGCCACTTCCCCCAGTAACTCCTGCCACCCCAGCCACCCTGCCCTCTTCTCCCTGGACTTTTGAACCACGAAGTGGAACCACCACTGGTCCCTCCCTACCTCTGGCCCGGCACAGCAGGGAGCTTTCAGAACCCTGCTCTGGGATTGGCCAGCAACTGTTCTGATGGGCTGGTGTCTATGCATTTCTGGTTGTTAAATATTTGGAACATCGCCCCTGGTGTTAGACACTAAAAGCACAGCAACCGATGCGTGGTTCCGTGTGCAGGGGAACTGCAGTTATAACCCACAGGAAGAGGCCTGCTCCAGCTCACCATGAGCAGGCACAGGAGAAACCTGTTCTTTCCTTTCTCCCTCCTCCCTAAAGCCCACACAGGAACAATCACAAGGCAGGAGGTGAGTGTGTAAGCGCTCCCGCCCTTCCCCCAGCCTCTGGAGCCTTAAGTCTGCCCTTCACAGAGTAGGCTGGGAAAGAGCTTTTGAGTCACATGTGAAGCTGAATTTAGTTAATTGAATTGAATTTCAAGCACTAAAAGTGATTGAAATGATGGGCTCAGGATTCGGGCACGGATGGGAGGGAGGGTGAAAACATCAACTTCCTAGATCCAAGAGCTGATCTCCTTATAGATCTTTCCCTGACTCCATTGCCAATCCTTGGCACAGATCTTCCTTCACCCTGGTCCTAGGATGCTCAGCCTCTCAGCCCAGGGCCTGCCCGTCCTTTGGCCACTTATACACACACACACACACACACACACACACACACACACACACACACACCCATGCCCAGCTGGCTCTCTGGCCCTTAAGATTTCCAAGGGCGTTTGGGAACACAGGAGCAGATTAAGGCATACAGGCACCATGAGAAGAAATGAACCACCATGGAGGCCCCACAGCCTCAGTTTGTGCTAGTGGAAAACACCTGGGTCAAGTAAGGCCAATCAGATGTTGTCCCCTAGGAATTCAGAATTTGGAATGGAGAGGCACAGAAATCTCAGTGTCGTTAGAGCAGAAGCAAGTTGATGGCAGTTAAGGAAGAAGTTCTTGTGAGCTCCTGCTGCAGTGGTAGGGGTGGGGGTCTAGGCAAGCCCTTCGGTGACAATTCCTTAGCTGTTTAACCCTGTCTTGGAATCCATGAGCTACCCTATGACCCTTCTAATGTTCATCCCCTGCTCTCCCCACCCACCACCACCGTTTTTTCCCTTAAGTTAGCCAAAGCTGGTTTCTATAGCTTGCTCAGCGAACAACTCAACTAATAAAGGCCATGGAAGGGTGGAGACAGAAGATGCAGTGAGAGGCAGGTGCCAGCAGAGAGCGCTGTGGGGCACACTTGGAAGGGGCCTTTGAGTGGCCCCAGAGGTTCTGGAGGCCTTTGAAAGGAAGATGGGTAGAGGAGCCAGACAATGAGAACAAGTCTCTTCTTGCGGTGTCCTGTCCTAGCAAGGGTAGGGAGGGCACAAAAGGAGGTGGTGAGATGGAAAATCGAAGCCTTTGTTCCAGTCAATCATAGCTATATCATTCACTTCACTCACTGCATGACCTTGGGCAAGTCACCTAACCTCTCTGGTTTCCTCATTTGTAAACCTGGGATAAAACTAGAACCTACCTTACAAGGTTGTTGTGAGGATTAAATGCAACAAACCCTCTTAAGTGCTTAGAACATTGTCTGGTGCATACACTGTTCAAACATTTTAGCGATTATTGCTCTTGTTTCACTGAACACATAATCAAAGAGTCAGAGATAGAGCCGGAAAGTGACAAGTGACAAAAAAGAGGACCAGCGGTCACAGTGGTCACAGATTTTGGATGCTTCCAGAGAACAGGGATGTTGTCAGGAGGCGCTTGGTGTGGAAGAGGAGAGGAAGGGGTGGAAGCAAGATTCTGAGGGCAAAGGTTGGTGGAACAATCTGGAAAAGGGAAATGGGGCACCTTCTCCTTAGAGGTGATAGGAAAGGAAATTAGGACAAACACTGGAAAATTTGGGCGCAGACGTGGAAGTCAAGAGTCTTCCTCCCCTCACACAGGCCTCTCTGCAGTCTTTGTGAAGCAGGCCATGTGCTAAGTGGGGGGATGGGGAGGGCTCAGCTCTCTCTACTTTCACAACCCTGGGCCTCCTTTTTCATGAGAATCCTACATGCGTCTTCTTTCAATTTTCATCGTTCACTCATTCATTTAATACATATTTATTGGATGCCTATTTAGTTTCAAACTCTGGGGATACAAATGTGAATAAGACTCTACTAGTCTGAGTTCTCAAGGGAAAAAGAACCAAGAGGCATATATAAATATAGATGATATAGATATAGATATAGTAAGGAATGGCTGTCACAATTATGGAGACTGAGAAATGTCAGGATCTACAATCAGTAAGCTGGGGACAGACAAGCTGATGGTGCAAATTTTAGCCCTAGTGCAAGTCCAAAGGCAGGAGAAGACCAATAGCCAAGATAGAAAATAGCCAGGCAGAGAGAGGGAATTCTCCCTCAGCTCTTTCTTCTATTCAGACCTTAATTGATTGGATAAGGTCTACCCCTCATGGAGGTGTTGGGGAGACAATCTGCTTTACTGCATCCCCTGACTCAAAGGCTAATCTCATCCAGAAACACCCTCACAGACACACACACAATAATGTTCTGGGTACCCTATGGTTCAGTCAAGTTGACACATGAAATTAAACATCATAAAGACCAAATGGCAGCTCCTTTTGGGGAGTTTATAGTCACACGGGAGCAACAGACACAAAAAGTAAACCAGTAACTATGTAATTGCCCATTGTTGTCATGATGTGCTGTGAGAGAGATGAACAGGGTGCGACGATCAAATAAGGGGGTGCTAAAATCGATGACAGATTGGAGGTGTGGGGGAGCGCCTCCAAGAAGATGGCATCTAAAGGATTGGAAGTAGCCAGCCAGGTGAAAGAAGAGGAAGTGTTCTAGGCTGAAGGGACCACATGGGCAGAGACCCTGAGTGAGGAAGAGTGGCTTGTCACATGAGCTCAGAGAA
Organism: Rhinolophus sinicus; assembly: GCF_057876585.1. Lineage (NCBI taxonomy): Eukaryota > Metazoa > Chordata > Mammalia > Chiroptera > Rhinolophidae > Rhinolophus > Rhinolophus sinicus. Next base: position 27,747,499 of record NC_142514.1, read on the forward strand.
GACTTCTGTGGCTGGAGAGAAGTGAGTTTGCTGAGAGAAGACTGTGGCCAGAAGTCTGGGTGGTACCCTCAGTGCCATCAGACTGTTTTGTGGCTGGGTGCGGATAACATGAATCACATTTTTAAGGATTACTCAGTTTTCTAGGTAGAGAGTGGGTTGGAGTGGGCCTGAGAGGGCGGTGAGAGGTGGCATGGTTGTGGGCCTGCAGGTCTGGGCTAGAGTGCTGGCAGCCCGATGGAGACGGGCGAGCAGGTCAGAGGTGATGGGAAGAGAGTCTGCAATTCTGCTCTCACAGCCTCCCACAGCTATAACATGGAAGGTGACTGGCAGCCTGACCCCCACTGCAGATATCAGGGGCATGTGGGTGTTGTGTAGGAAGATGCCTGTGCATTGGGGTGCTGGGGAGGGGAGACACTGACTTAGCCACCCCATGTAGAGGGAAGCACTAAGCTTACTCCTCTCTTCCTGGTAGATAGCGGGTAACTAGACTGAGTTCTGAAACATATGTATATGGGAGGTTGGACAATTAAGTTTGAGAACTCATCCTAGAAAAACTGCTACATGCCTCATTGCTGAATATCACTACAGTCACCTTCGAAGTACTCCCCTTGGGAAGCTATGCATTGACGCCAGTGCCTAGTCCACCCTTCAAAGCAACTGTGGAACTCTTTTTCTGGAATGGCCATCAGACCTGTCATCGTATTACCCTTGATATCCTGAAGGACATCAAAATGTCTTCCTTCCAATATTTCCTTTATCTTCGGGTAAAGAAAGAAGTCATTGGGGGCCAGATCAGGTGAGTAGGGAGGTGTTCCAATACAGTTATTTGTTTACTGGCTCAAAACTCCCTCACAGACAGTGCCGTGTGAGCTGGTGCATTGTCATGATGCAAGAGCCGTGAATTGTTGGTGAAAAGCTTAGGTCGTCTAACTTTTTCATGCCGCCTTTTCAGCACTTCCAAATAGTAAACTTGGTGAACTATTTGTCCAGTTGGTACAAATTCATCATGAATAATCCCTCTGATATCAAAAAAGGTAAGCAACATGGTTGCAACAAGTTCGCAAACTTAATTGTCAGACCTCGTATATTTGACCCCCAGAATAAACTAGATGTGAAAAGGGTGAGGACACAGGGTTTGACTGCATAAGGGAAATGATTTTCCTGTTTAAGAATAACAAAACCCTTCTACAATTAAATTCTGAAAGGAGAATTTGCAGGTGGGGAAAGACCTCAACTGGGTCCCAATTCCACCCCCAGGGAGACAGGTGACTGGGACAATTGATGAAATATTGAAATACTAATATACTAGTTGGCGAATGGTAATTAGCAACTGCAATAAATAGTACAATTAATTATTTATAAATGTTATAATATAAACTCGTTAATTCATTGGATGCCATCATGAACATTGATAAACAGGCCTCCTAAAATAGCCGCTTCTGAGAAACACAGAGGGCACTGTCTGCTACTGTGCCCACGTCTCTGCAGACAGCACACACTGCATTGCTCATTCTTTATGAAGCACTCTGTGCTTTAGAGGAATCATCAGTTTATCTTCATCCTCAAATTACTCACGTGTTAGTGCCTCTAAATAGTTTACCCTTTAGTTTGGTTTTATTGTTGGTGCATATTTGTATAAGTAGTAAGTGAGGATGGCTTTGTTTTCTTAAAAAATCCAGAACTGACAGAAAAATTTTAAAGATGAACACCCAGGATAAAGAGACAATGATGTTTGGATAGTGTTTCTTTAAATATCAGTAATGAAAAGTTTCTGAATCTGGGGGAGACATTTAAAAATATATTAAGAGTTAAAGGAACTCGTGCTGGCCCTGTGGTTCAGGCGGTTAGAGCTCCATGCTCCTAACTCCGTAGGCTGCCGGTTCGATTCCCACATGGGCCAGTGGGCTCTCAACTACAAGGTTGCCAGTTCGATTCCTCGAGTCCCGCAAGGGATGGTGGGCAGCGCCCCCTGCAACTAAGATTGAACACAGCACCTTGAGCTGAGCTGCCGCTGAGCTCCCAGATGGCTCAATTGTTTGGAGAGCATCCTCTCAACCACAAGGTTGCCGGGTTCGACTCCCGCAAGGGATGGTGCGTTGTGCCCCCTGCAACTAGCAACAGCAACTGGACCTGGAGCTGAGCAGCGCCCTCCACAACTAAGACTGAAAGGACAACAACTTGACTTGGAAAAAAACAAAGTCCTGGAAGTACACACTGTTCCCCAATAAAGTCCTGTTCCCCTTCCCCAATAAAATCTTTAAAAAAAAAAGAAGAAAAAAGAAAAAAGCTACATCATGTTTAAAAAAAAGAATTAAAGGTGCTCAACTTGTGTGGCACTTGTACCATTCAGCATGGCAATTATGTTCTGTTAAAATTCATGGTTTGTATCAATCAGGGCTGGATCAGACAAGCAGAAACACCATGAATAGTATGGAAAAAGGAATTTATTAAAGGATTAGAATTTATGCAATTATAGGGATTCGTTCAGGGCATATTGGGGGGCAGCTTATCTCTGTTCTTCATTGTCTGGGGCTTCAACTGGGACAATTTGACAGCTGAGCACTAACGTCATCTGGAGACATCATCACACACGTCAGGTGCTTAATGCCAGTGTCGATGGGGACCTTAGCTGGGAAAGTTGGGGTGTGGACATGTGACTGAGATCGGGCCAACAGAATGTGAATGGAAGTGATATGTATCGCCTCCAGGCCTGGCCCGTACAAACCTCCCATGCATGATCCTTTCTCTTCTCCATCTACAGCTGAATGGAGAAGACTTCGAGGACCTAGAAGAAGGCAAAACCCTAACGTGGAAGAAGTCTGGGCCTCTGAATGTATAAGGCAAAGCTTTCACTAATCTGTATCAGACTATGGTGTGAATGAGAAATAACTTTCTATTAAGATAAGCCACTTACATTTTTGGAGTTGTTTGTTATAGCAGCTGTTAATTACCCCAACTAATAAACACCTCTGGTCATTATTGAAGTTACAAATGACTAGAGATTTTCACCTGGTGAGATCTGGAGTTGCAAACATCCATGGTGATTCTCCTCACCATCACAACTGTTACACAAGCCCTTTTTATAGTCATGTCAAGGGTTAGTCCTGTAGCTCATATTATCTAAAACGTGTTTGATGGGATTTTAATGATCTCATATGCCTTTTTTGACTAGTGGTCACAACTCATGAAGTCATTTTATTGACATTTTATCAGGAAAAAAGAAAACCTCCATTGTCTTTCTATTACCAAGTTTACGAACCACTTATGTTTGGATCCATATCTCTTGCCCCATGAAAATGGAGACATGTTCATTTCCTATCTAAAGGCAACCCAGGGTACAAAAGTTCTCCACTTTGCCAAATCCAATAGCAATTTTATATTCTTTTTCATATTCTTGTTCCTCTTAATCCCTTCAACAGCTTTGTCTAGTGTATCCACGCTGTACATGCTACCCACCGTTAGTCTTTTAGTAGCCATCTCAGTTATCAGATCAACTGTCGCATGCTTATGTTCAAGTAACGCTTATTTTACTTAATAATGGCCCCAAAGGGCAACAGTAGTAATGCTGGCAATTTGTATATGCGAAAGAGAAACTGTAAAGTGTTTCCTTTAAGTGAAAAGATATGTATGTATAGAGAAAAACATAATGTATATATGGGGTTAGGTACTATCCGCGGTTTCAGGCATCCACTGGGGGTCTTGGAACATAGACCCCGTGGATAAGGGGGTACTGCTATAGTTGCTTCCTGTAATTGCTGTCTCTGAGATAACTTACTGTTCTTTTCTTGCCTTGTCAGTTAACCAGTCAATTATACCCAAGGAACAATTCTTTAGATTAAATTCTCTCTGGGTAAATAACTAGTATGGTTTCTATCCCCTGCTCGGACCCTTCCTGATACACATACCTCAGTGTCCTTTGAACAGAGAACAGTGCCTGACATCGCAGGAACTCCAAAAAAAATGTTTGTTGAATTAATAGCAGTAATACTTACTGAGGTTTTGTTCTAAGTGCCCTACACGTATCATCTCATTTTATCATTAAAATAATCTTATGAGCTGGGAACCATTATCCAAATAAAAGGAAAAATAAACACTGATATGTAGCGATTGTTAAACTGACTGTGCGGCCAGAACACTTGATTCAATGCAGAAGTTAGGTCAGGTGGGTATGGGTCTTCACAATGAACATTAGCAAATAACTTGGGGGATTAGCTAAAGTAGGGGAGGTTTACTTTTAGGCAGGTAATACACAAGGGAGAAGTGGCCCCCTGAAGACTGACTCCCAGGCCAAAGACAAGACAAGGACAAGAGGCACGGTTTCACAAGGAGAGGTGACTGGCTGGTGTAGACGAGTGTTTAGCTTGTCAGCACAGATTGTTTTGTTTGTAATGGAGCTGAGTCCTAATTCCATTTGTGGTTTTTGGAACTTCATTGACTTGGTAAGTCCATTAGGTTGAGGGCAAATAGTACAGTTGAGGCACAGATCACAAATATAACAAGTTCATCATCAGGCTGTTTTCTTGGCTGATTCTGATTAGTTCTCCAAGAAGCAGTTTCCTTGGTGTCTTCTTCTGGGGCCCTGACAAGTGCTTTCTTGTACTTTATTAGCAACACAGGCTTAGAATCATGCCGTAGGTTAAGTCCATTTGCACTTGCTCAAGACTCAGCAAAAATTTCCTTTAGCATCTCATTTTTACTGATGAGGAACCTGAGCCACAGAGCAATTAAGTAACCTTCCCTTGGTCACACAGATGGTAAATGATAGAGCTAGACTTTGGTAGGTATGGTAGATTACTTACTCTGCATGAAAATCAATTTCCTGATGCCATTCTGCCCTGCAGGTACTCATATGGGCCAAACCTTCCTGGTCAAGCAAGTTGACTTTAGAGTTGATACATTTAACCACTTTGCTATAGTACTTTTATGGGAAAGATAGGGGTGGGGGAGGGAGGGAGAGAGAGACTGAAAGTATAATGTTGTTAAGGCCTAGGTTAAAATCCCAGATCTGCCTTATGCTATTTACAACTTCTGTGAACTAAGCAAGTTACTTAGTTTTTCTAAGTCTCAGTTTCCTCATCTGTAAAGTGTGAAAATAAGCCATACCTAAACAGACACTCCATTTAATCTATTTGAGGTGTTTTAAAAATAAAATGCCAATTTATGATCCAAGACTGCCCCCTAGAGGTAAAATTAAAATACAGACTCCATAACTAAGCTAAAAAACCCTACCCTCCAAACAATCCCAGAAAGCCTTTTTTCTTCCCAAATTGTTGAGCCAAAAACCCAGTAGCTTTTGCAAATCAAATGGTTCAGTAACAACTGGTTTTTAGCATCTCCAATGTCTTTGAATTGCAAGACCAGGCTTCCTCAAAGGAAACTGGGAAGGCTTGGCCCAGTTGGGTACTGCAGGGCAGAATGGCATCAACTAATTGATTCCCAGGAAAGGCACCACCAACACACACACACACACACACACACACACACACACACACACACACACACGACAAAAAGCCCAGATAGCTTTACAAACAAGTAACCCACATTTCAAAGAAACAAATTATCCCCTTTCTTACCCAAACTACTTCAAAAAAAAAAAAAAAAGGAAAATCCGATCAATTCATTTCATTAGGCTAAAACAGGTCTATAATCCTTTATCTTAAACATTTTTGAGGTTCCAGAGTTTAGAGAGATTATGCAGTGTGTAGGTTGTGTATAACATCCCCAGCACAGTCTGGACCAGCTCCCACAGTCAAATAGTTACTATTTCTGCAGCAAAACATACTAAGTAGGATAAATAAACACTATAAATAACCTCAGATCAGTTTAGATGAGGTTTTGCTGCCAAATGAGTTGGCTGAAAACATGCCTCCTCCTCCCTCCCACCCCCGCGGAAAAAACAAACAGCCTAGTGCCAGTTTTCAGAACTTTTTTAATTTTGGAATTGCAGATAAGGATTGTGGACCTGTTAACTCACAGAAGCTGCAGCCTCTGTTTCCCACCAATATTTTATACCTTCTGGTTGTGTAAGCCCACAGCCTGCATGCCCTCTGACAACTCCTCTAAACCTATGCACGCAACAAAGGTGGCATACACAGTATCCCCCATTTGTCTTAACTCTGCAGTTTCCAAGGAAACAGTACCGTGGAAGACCAAGAGTCATGCAGGCATGCATCGCCAGACCTGATATTAATTTTCCCTTGACTCACAGGCAGGTAATTTAACATTAGTTAATCTATCACTATGATTTGCCAATTAACTAGTACAGGAGAAGAATCATATGATCCTTTCCAAAATGCAGAAATATCAGTCAACAAAACTAAACATGAGTTCATAACAAAAACTCTTAGCAAATTAGGAATAGGAGGGAAAAATTCAGTCCATTAAATGGTACTGACCCCAAATCTAAACTTTATACTTAAGATGAAAATTTGGAAGCATTTCCATTAAATGAGGAACAAGGTAAGACTGCTCTCTATCCCCACTACTATTCACCATTATTCTGGAGCTCCTAGCCAATGTAATAAGAGAAATAAATAAGAGGTGTAAAAGCTAGAAAGAGACAACACTGTCTGTATTTGCAGGTTATATTACTGTCAATTTAGAAAATCCAAGAACATCTAGAGAAAAACTATTTGAACTAATAAGAGAGTTTAGCAGTTTTACTAGGTACACCATCAACATATAAAAATCAATAATTACTAAATACAGAAATAAGAAACTAGAAGATATAATAGGTGAAAAGATACCATTTTCAATGTCAATAAAACCTGTAAGGTATCTAGGAATATATCTTATAAAAGATGTGCTATACCTTACAGAGGAAAATATAAAATATTTTCAAAGCTATAAAAAAGAAATAAAAGAATAAATGGAGAGGTATAACCTGTGTACGGATGGGAATACTCATTATCATAAAGATGTCACTTCTCCCTCAAAATAAACCTACAAATTCAATTTATGCCAATAAAAACTTATCAGGATATTTTGTGTAATTAGCTAAGTGGATTCTAAAATTCATATGGAAGAGTAAATATCCAAGAATATCCAAGATAATTCTGAAAAAAAGAACAAGATACCAGAGATAAAGATTTAATATTAAACCATAGAAATTAAATAGGGTAGAATTATCTCAGATCAATTTAAAGGGGTAGACAGCTCAGATACAGATCAAACATATTGGAGACTTACTATATGGCAAGTGGAGGCAGGGGATTGGATTGCGCTAATAGGTAGTATAGGAACACTGGGCTCTCCATTTGGAAAATCTCTATAAATAAACAAGAGAAAACAATCCAATAGGGGAGGAAAAAGGAAAGCCTAATGATATGTACAAGCAAATCTCAGGATAGGAAAACCACGGTCATGTTTAACATCATCAGTATTTAGGTAAATACAAATCAAAACCACAGTGAGATACCACTTCACACCAACTACAATGGCTATAATGAAACAGACAGGTGATAACCATTTTACATTCCCCCCAGCAATGTATGAGAGGTGCTATAGGATCTCTCATACATTGCTGGTGGGAATGTAAAATGGTGCAATGGCTTTAGAAATCAGCAAAAAATGTCCTTTATTGTCCCATTTTTATAGATGAGGTACCTGAGCCACAAAGCAATGAAGTAATCTGCCCTTGGTCACACAGATGGTAAGTGATAGAGCCAGACATAGAGGCAGTTCCTCCAGGAGCTGAACACAGAGTTACCACATGACCCAGCAATTCTCCTAGGTATATACCCAAGAGAATTGAAAACATGTCTACACAAACACTTGCATATGGATGTTCATAAAAGTATTATTCATAGTAGCGAATAATCCATCAACTGATGAGTGGGTAAATAAAATGTGGCACGCATATTCGTATAATGGCTTATTATATGGAAATCAAAAGAAATGAAGTTCTGAGCTACGCTACAACATGGAGGATCCTTGAAGGAATGATGCTAAACGAAAGAAATCAATCACAAAGGACCACATATTGTATTATTCCATTTATATGAAATGTCCGGAAGAGGCAAATCCATATAGAAAGTAGGTTAGTGGTTGCCAGGGGCTGGAGCGAAAGGGTAATGGGAGCAACTACTAAGGGGTGTGGGGTTTCTTTTTGGGGGTGATGAAAATGTTCTAGAACTGGATTGCAGTGACGGTTGCACAATTTTGTGAATATACACTTTAAAATTATGAATTTATAATTTTGATGAAGTCTAATTTACCTATTCTTTCTTTTGTTGCTTGTGCTTTTGGTGCCTTACTGAAGAAACCATTGCCAAATCCAAGGGACAATTTTTAAGTTTAATATTTTATTGTTTAAGGCTGAGTCCCACTGTTTGCGAATATTTTTGTCATATTAACCTCATCTAAAACTTCACACCAGAAAAATAAGATTCACTTGGAAAAGAAAAGTCATATACAACTATATCCTTTTAAAATTTTGAATGTACTATTTAAATGCAGAAATCCGTAGCAACAGAAGGGTTAGACACAAACTGTGCCCAAAGTGAGTTTGAAGGAGTTCAAACCACCACGAACTTACTCTCCAAATATGCATATGTAGCTGAGTCCAAGTGTGTGGGGGACCAAGTGTATAATTAGATTCCCAAATTAGCTGTTATATAGAATACAATGTTTATTAAGGATAAGTAATAAAAATGTGCTAATTTGAAGCGTATTCAAGAGTAGTCACAGGAATTGTTTCAATTTAGACCACTGAGGTGTTTTTTGCCCCCACCAGGAGTATTTTGTAACTGATATTGTTCAGAGTTGCCTGAGCACGATGACTGATTTTCTAGTGGTTTTATTATTGTCTGAAAATTCTCTATAGACAACACACCCTTTTATTGTTTGCACCCATAATAGATTGCTTCTATTGCCCTGCTCTTGATATACTATGACTTTTCTTTGAAAAAGTCGTTCTCAAAGTGGGCCTCCCCAGCCAGCAGCTTCAATGTCACCTGGGAACTTGTTAGTTCCCAGTCCAGTCTGGACCTGCTAAATCAGCAACTCGGGGAGTTTTAACAAGCCCTCCAGATGATTCTGAGGTCTGCTCAAGTCCACCATCCGAGAATATGGAACCTGCCATACCTAGGACTGGAATCCAGGGCATTGGTGAATCCAGTGCTAAAAGACAATAGTATAAGGCAGGAAAAGTGACCGTCAGCTCTAGGTCTGGCAAACCTGGACATCTGTCCCTCCTGCTACCAGTGAAGAAAAGTGTCCCTGGCTAGTAGAGAGAATGTCTTAGCTTCTAGTCCTTCTAACAGTCTCCATGGTACAACCATTGAATCAAAGGAAGACTCCTGGAGACGGATATTGCCCGGAGTGATGGGCTTTAATTTAGCTTGTTCTTTTCTTTAGGGGTTCCCGCGGCTGTGCAGCACTTACCGTAGCACCTGTTCACGCTCCTCCTCGTGCTATGGCTCCACATCAATGCACCTCCAGTGTTGGCAGCCCACGGCCTGTGATTCAGTGTCTGCAAAGGAGGACCAGACACTCAATGTGCTAAGAATAGAATTTTCCATTTCAACATTATTTGAAAGAAGCTTTTCTCTGTCTCATTCATCAGATATTAAAACTCCTCTAAATGCCAAGGAATTGTTCAGTGAGCTGGAGTTACAGAGCTAAACAAACTGACATGGTCTCTGCTCTCAAAAGGCTCTTTTTCTAGTAGGAGAGAAGGGAATTTTAAAAAGTAGATATAAATCATGCTAAGTATGACCAAGGTATCTAACTGTTCCCTTCAGAAATCTATGCATCCCACTCTCCCACTCATTTCACCTAAAAGTCTCTAAAGATGGGATTTCCAAAACTTAATGCCATGTGAAAAGATATGAATATGTTCTATAGACTTCAAGGGCCTGCTTTTAGGCTTGAGATCATCATTGACCTAAAAGAAGTAGACATTGACATCTAGAAACATCTAATATTTCTAGAGGCTTTTATGAGAGAGGTAGTATGGTACATAATAACTGCTTTGATAGTCATGCCCTTTGGCCCAGTCACTTTTGGGAGTCCCTCCAAAGCGGTAAGGTAGTCTTCAGAAAAGAGCTGTGCCACTAAAAGACAGTTACTGTAGCTTTGTATATTTAATAAACAAATTCAATACTATTATTTTGCAAATTACTTGAGCTCATTACTTGAGCTCATTAGGTGACGGGTAGAATGGGATGATAATCTGTACCTGAAAACGTTTGTGAGGACTGAATGTCTGTGGAATAACTGCCTTGCACTAGGCCTGACACAGAGCAGGTGTGTTCTGTATGTGTTCATTTCACCTCCTCTTTCTAATCATATTGCATTTTATTATACACATGAATATATACATATGAAAATGTATGTAGGTTTTTTTTATATTCCCACCACTCCCCTCTCAGTGGGCTGAATTTGCTCAGAGACTGTTACCTCTCCCCGTCCCGGGTTTTCTGAAAGGTAGCATCCAGGGATTAAATGGTTGGACTGTCCTAACCTCAATCAGGTTAGGACTGGAGGGAGAAAGCCACCATCAACCTTTCCCTAGTCTATGGCATTAACCTCCTGGTCTCCAGGGTTCCGCCCAATCCATTCTGGGCACAGTGGTCAGCGAGAGACCATTTTCGAACATAAATGCGACCATGAACTTCCCATTACAACTTCCGGTAGCTTCTCAAAGCCCCCAAACCCTCCACGTGGCTTACAGTGCCCTGCAGGGTGTGACCCTTGCCCACCTTTCCTGCCTGATTTCATATCCCCCACGTTGTGGCCTTTCAGTTCCTTGATTGTGCAGAAGCTGTCTCCTCTCCCTGAAATCCTCTTCCCAGTTCCCTCCTCTCTGGCTCCTCTTCCTTCAGATTTCAGTTTAAATGTGACCTCAGGCAGGTCTTAATCCACTGCTCTACAATAGGTGGCCCTATTGTTTTCTACCGCACGTCAATCTGTGATTTATGCTTTAGTTGGTTTATTCCAAGAATCTGTACGCTTTTTTCCTGAAGAGCCAGGTGGTAAATACCGAGTATTTTCGGCCTTGCAGGCCGTAAGTCTCCTGCCTTTGTAGCGTGAAAGCAGCCACAGACAATACTTAAAGGAATGAGCATGGCTGTGTTCCCATAAAACTTTATTTATGGACACTGAAAATTGAATTTCATACCTCTTCACGTGTCACGAGATATTCTTGCTTTAATTTTTCCCCAAACTATTTAAAGATGTAAAAACCATTCCTAGCTTACAGGTTGCCCGAAAACAGGCGGCCAGGGGTGGCCGGCGGACCGCAGTTTATCTGTAGCAGTTTACTATTTGAGGACTCCGCCTGATTCCGACCAGACTTGTTTCCAGCAGCACTGAGCACCGGCGGCACCTGGACCACGCAGCTTCCCTCTAAACGCTCAGCTCAGGTACCGCGGGTGTGCCCTGCAGGAGTGGGCGGGGTCTGCAAGCGCCGAGACGCGGGGGCGGGGCGGAGGGGCGGGGCTGTGGGCGAGGTGGGTGGGCCCAGCGCCGGCTTCCGGAGGGACTGCCGGGAGCAAGATGGCCACTACGAAGCGTGTGCTGTACGTGGGTGAGCAGGCGCAGGCGCTAGGCGCGGGCTGGGCGAATCCGATCCAATTGGGGCCAGGCGTGGGATCGGAGGCGAAGGGCGGCGAGCAGCTGTCTAGGCGGCACCTATGGCTTTACTGCTATGCTTCAGGATGTTAGCCCGAAACGTAGAGCTCTTGCCGGCTCCCTTCCAAGTCTGCTGAGCTCTAACAGGAACCTCTTCGCCTCCTGGGCCCGGAGGATTGGTAGAGGAATATTATGGGCCTCCAAATCCTCGCGCCCACTCATTTTACAAACATTCATTTGCAGCGATGGCTCAGTCCTGGCCCCTGCCCTAAAGGAGGGGATTGCCAGACTAGCCCGGTAGAAGTGAGAATAATCTCAATCAGCACGGTTTGATTAAGCGCTTTGATAGGGACGGACAATGATGACATGGGCCTGGGTGCGGGGAGAAATGATGCTTCCATCCGAAGAGGTAAGGACAGACTTTCAGGATGCGGTGACTCCGGAGCTGATGAGCCGGAGCTAGCCAGGTAGCCAAAGTAGAGGCAAATGTGTTTACGGAAAAGGAGCAGCAAGAGCAGAAGCCCAGCGGTGTGAAATAGTCTTACTTGTGGGGGCAGGTGGGTCATTTTGCGGGAAACCCATGGAATTGGGGAAGCAGAGGGAAAGAGGCTGAAGAAGTGGGCAGGGCTCCGCTTAAGAAGAGTCTGCTAAGGAATTTGTTCCTTATCCTGAGGCCAGTGGGAAACCTCTGAAGGAGTTTAAACAGCTAAGTGATCGGTTAAAATCGGCACCTTCCCAGGAGCATTCTAATTGGCTCTGTGGAGGAGAGGGAGATCAGTTATTAAGTCATTGTAGTGATTCTAGGTCTAGATGAGGGTCTGCAAGAAGGGTAGAGAGAGCAGTGTGTTTCGTAAGTATAGATGAGGGAGCAGATGAGAGGGGTGCTTATACCCAAAGTCCTGGATGGAATGACCCCTCCCCTTGGCTATAGCATGCTAACTAGGCTGCAGGAACTTCTTAAGAGAATGAAGGACAGTGACTCAGAAGGCCCTTGATGTCTTTGCAGGTGGACTTGCAGAGGAGGTGGACGACAAAGTTCTTCATGCCGCTTTTATTCCTTTTGGAGACATCACAGATATTCAGATTCCTCTGGATTATGAAACAGGTGAGTCCTTTTAGTGTCTCTCATGTTCAGAATCCTCCTACTAGGAAAATAACTTTTAAAAAAATTTTAAAGTTATATCACAGTGCATTCCAAATACGGTTAGTATGTAGGAAAGTTCCGGTGAGTGCCTCAGTAGGGCAGCATGGCAGCCATCTTGATGCCGAAGGAATATTCTGAGGCTTGTGTTTGTGAACTGTCACATAAGTTTGCAGAGTCCCATCTGTTGGGTTTGAGATAACACAAAATTTTCAGTAGCCCAATAGGAAGATAGGTTTTGAGCTACATGGGGATCCTTGCTGGTTACCCCACCACACGTGCTCCCTTCTTGGCAGCTGTGCTGTTAACCATGGCAGCAGGAAACCCAAACCCAACACTGGGACCTTGGCCTCTGCACCTGGGTAAGTTTTTCTACAATAGGTATCACAGTTCAGTTTTCTGTTTTACCTTTGTTGTCATTTTTAACATTGGAGTTTTAGGCCCAGCTCTATCATTGACCCTGTATGATTGTTAGCAATGTCTTTAAACTCCCTGGGCCTGGGATCTTTATCTGTAAAAAATCGTATGTTATATTGGTTCTCTAAGGTTAGTTGGTTAATTTAATTTAAAACTTTTGTGCTTGGCCTTTTTAGGTAAGTCAGCATATTCTTGAAGATAAAGACTGAGCATCCTTATCTTTAGGATTCATGCTTTATGCACAGTTGATGCTCAAAATGTATATTTGTAATGAATAATTGAGGAATAAATGACGTATTTTTTCTAGTTGCCTTGCATGCAAAGCTTAAGGTTTTAATTTGGCTTTGGTAGAAGAATTGAATGCTTAAAGATTAAAAGTGTAGTTTATTATTTAGCTATATTCACTAAAGAACATTCAATATTGCTTGAAATCTTGTTTAAACTAGGAAGAGTCAAATAATGAGAGCCCAAATAGTGATTGTGTGAATTTCTAGTGTCTGGATATGGCATGTGACTAACTTTACTTTTCTTGTGACCATAAGTTTCTTCCCATTGCCCCATGTGGAAATTACTTGTTTGTGTTTTCCTTTTTATTTTTAGAAAAGCACCGAGGATTTGCTTTTGTTGAATTTGAATTGGCAGAGGTGAGAAAATTCTTTGTTACCCATGTTTCTTCTTTGGCTTGTGTTAGTGTTATTATTGATTACAAAAGGAGCTGTTCTCCAGTTGGTTAGGTTTCTGGGCCTCATGCTGATGCTTCCAGAGAGACAAGAAGTGCTGTTTGAAGAAAAACCTCCCTTACTTAATCAAACTGTAGACTGTGGTTAACATCCCAGACCTGCCAGGTCCTGCCCCTCTTGGTCTGCAGAACTCCTGCAGGCCTGCTCCTAGAGCATTCTTGCCTGGCAGCACTGGTGATTCTCTTATGCCTTCCACTAGATGGCCAACTGCTGTACCACCAGCTCTAAAGTCAGCCAGGAAGTGCTCTGCGTTAGATGCACATGCAACCTAGGCAAGAAGTATAGGGATGACTCTTTCCTGTTTTCTTTTTCCTACTGAGTATTTGTTTAGCTACCACAGGAAGCTAAACTTGTACCGTGTCTTTTCTTGGCAGGATGCTGCAGCAGCTATTGACAACATGGTATGTCTGGTATCTTCATTCTTACTGAAGTTGGTTTCGGGTGGTGGTACAGAGGGTCCTTGTTTATATATTGGTTTGCTGAACCTCCAAAGTTACAAGGTTGCATGGAGAAGTAAAAATTGTCTTCATGTGAAAATATTCACAATAAATTAATCACTTACAAGATTAATCCTTACTCAAACATCCTTCCCCATTTAACAATAATGTAAATCCTAATTGCCCTATTGGCCAGTCTGTCACTGGCTACCCCATGTCTAGGATAATAAATTGCAAACACTACGCAAACTGATTGCACAGTGAAATTGCATATTTTGTAAAAGAGGCAGGATATCATGAAGCCTTAGACCAGTTAACAATTGAGAAGAGAAATTCAATAAGGATAATGACAGTGTGCTACTGATGCAAAGGATTTGAATGTTCGGAGAGGTTCCTGGGGAAAATGATGACACTCTTGAGTATTTATGCCCTCTTTGCGATCCTTTGATTTTCATTATCAGATACGATGTGCAGAGATGTCAGTCATATCATACTGTTGATAGAATTTTGTTGGAAAAAATACTGCAAATTAATCAGCACCCATTACATATTTGTTCTACAAATTTGTGCATAGTTAAACCTGAATTTTAATTATAAGAAATTTATTTTCATTATTTTTAGTTACATCACTATAAAGTCCCAGTGGACATTTTTTCCCTTCACTTTTTACCATGCAATTTTCTTCACTGCTGTAAATGGGTTCACATAAAGTAACCTTTCCTGGTACCAAGAATATTTAGATAGTAAGGTTCTCCTTTATGCCTGGTCTCTGTTACCCATTCACCAAACACATTCCTCAGCTCTCGGAGATCATTTCTCACCATTTCAAAGCTGATCTTGACTTTTGAAGGTGAACTTAGGTACTTGAAAACTACATTTATCCTTGTAATTTCAGAGCACTCTGAACCCGGAGTTACTTTGGTAGCACAGGTCTTGGCTGGTATTGAAAGAAAGGAGGTGTGTGATGGCTCCAGGGAGGCTGTTCCCTTCAGCCCACGGGCTGCTTGGTGGGTGCAGAGCTTGCTGTTAGGGTCTCAGGGCTTAAGGGGGAACAAATCATGAGCATGTCTCAGAAGTATCAGAAGCAAACGGAAAAGCTGTCTGACTCTCATTGAACCTAACAGTGTTTCAACAGCTGGATTTTCAATCTTTGCAGAATGAATCTGAGCTCTTTGGACGGACAATTCGTGTCAATTTGGCCAAACCAATGAGGATTAAAGAAGGCTCGTCCAGACCAGGTGAGTGGTGGTAACCACGGATTCCCCATCACATCCTCCACTGTGACTTTTTCATCCCTGTTTACTTGGAAGTATGTGCTGAGTGCCATTACTGGTGGACAGGAGTAGAGGATGGCGAAGGGCATGTGCCACCTTTGTGGGGAATAAAAGAAGTATGAGCTTCTCGGGGTAATTGTTTCCATTATGAGAGAAAGCCTGCCTAATCCTTTGTCTTTCTCAGTGTTTTCATTCCTGGGGTGTTCTACCAAGGGCTGGAACTGAAGGCTACAATTTTCCCTTTGGCGTAGTTTTTTACTTCACCCTGCTGAGAGCTGGAGGACTTCTGGGCAGACATTCCCAATGGGAACTTTCCTTACCCTGGGGAGTTCCCACAGCAGAATCCTCGGGCTGAGAGGTCCACAGAGTATATTCCCACTTTGTCCACGAAAGCAGCTAACGAGCAGTTGGCTGATAGCTCGAATCTCTTTTAACACTTGTTTGATTCTTTCCCTTCAGTTTGGTCAGATGATGACTGGCTGAAGAAGTTTTCTGGGAAGACTCTGGAAGAGAATAAAGAGGAAGAAGGATCGGAGCCTCCCAAAGCGGAAACGCAGGAGGTGAGATCGAAGGCTGTGCTTCCACAGAACACTTTTCTTTTTAAGTTTTTATGGAAATTTGCAAATATATGTACAAAAGCAGAGCGAACATAAAATGAACTCTTAGTACTTCAGTAAAGGCGGTGATGAATGAACTAATGAGAGAAGCTTTCGGCCTCTCATCCTCGTGTTCTGTGTAATGAGCTTCTCAGCTCGGTTTAGGTACTGATATATGATTGGCGGCTGGCAGGGAGAATGCCCATGGTGAAGAAGGGTAGTGCGTGCTCCTCTTCACACCCCCTCCCCCCCAGTCAGGCCCACTCCTTCACCGAAGCGTTTGGCATGAGGCTCATGGTCTTCCTGTCGTTGCCCTGACACAGGAGAGTCAGGGCAGGGAGTGGTACCATCCCCTCAGTCTGTACACAGGTGTGAGGTTCTCCCTCAGAACCCACCTTGGCACTTCCTCCTGGTTCTCAGCAGCCCCCTCACAATTGCTTGTCAGGCCTCCCCCTCCTCCTGGTGAATGTCGTTTCTTTCTTGGATCATGGCATCGTCCTCTTCTCTCCGCCGAAATAGTAGCAGTCAGTCTGATTTTTTGCAGCCTCTCTCCTGTGCTATTGATTTTTCCTGGTCTTTGTTTCTAGTGTTGAACTTCTGACATTGCTGCTGCCAGTCACACAGGCAGCTTAAAGTTGTCTAAAATGGATGCCTTCCCTTCTCTAATTCTGTTCTTCCTGTGTTCTCAAGCTTTTTAATTTGCCACACATTGACCCAAGCCAGAAATTCAGATGCAAAGCAGAGCTCATAACTGGTCCTAGAGACAATACATCATCATATTCTGCTAAGTTTTTCTCTTAAGTCTTCCTTGAATCCCTCCTCGATTGTTGCATCGTCCCAGGTTAACCTCTCATCTCATTTGCATAATTGCAATAGCTTCCTAACTAGTCTTCTGGCTGCAATCTTTCTCTCCTCCAGTCTTTCATAAAGACGGCTGGAATGATTTTTTTAAAGACCGGTCATCTGACTCTCCTGCTGAGACCTTTTCAGTGGCTCCCCATGACCTATCCCTTGGGATAAAGTCCAAGACAGATGGACTCCACGTGCTTGACCCTGCCCATCTTGCTGGTCTCAATCCCACCTTTCCACATTGCAGTCCCCATTTTACACTCTTGGTAAAACTAGGCTTTGTATTTCCCTGTATGTCTTTGCTTTTGTACAGGCTAGTCAAGAGCTTATTGCCTTTTCCTTTCTAGGCAGTAAACTCTGTGAGGATAGGGGACGTACATTATACATCTTGTTAATAAAAATGTCATGTAGGGTAAAGTGATTCAGAGTATGGACTGGGTGGAGAGGGAGAGAGTGGTTTAGGTTTCAATTCCAGCTTCTCCACTTACCTTGGGCAAGTTACTGAACTGAATTGTGCCTCAGTTTCCCAATCTATAAAATGGGGATAATAGCAATACTGATCTCAACGGTGGTTATGGGGATTAAATGAGATGCTATATAAAAAACATTTAGAAATAGTAGCCTGTACATGGCAAATGCTATGTATTTGCTACTGTTACTATGCTACTGCTATTGTTAGCAGCAAATGATAGTAATAGCCTCCTCAGTGCCCAGCGTGATACCTCAGCACATGTTTGTTCAGCTGAACCACAGACAAATGATGAACACCTGACTTTTGTCTTTGGAACAAATGTGAGGGCTGTATTAAATGTCTCCTTATTCTCTGCTTAGCCTTGTCTACTTGAGTATTAAAGCAAGGCCCCCCTTAACCTCCTCCATTGTCTTCTGAGCACCTAGGCCCACGCCAGAGGGCTGCCCTCCTTGCTTCCACTGCAGCCGGCCTATGGCTATGCAGGGCTAAGCACAGAAGGAGGAGGTGATGTCGCGTAAATGGGTCAGTTTAACTGGAGGAACGTGGGTGGGCTCGAGCTGGGGTTTGGAGACGTTGAGAGTGTACTGTGGGCCAGGACAGTGTTCTCCTGTGACTGCAGGGGGGGTGAAGCCAGCGACATGTGAGAGTGGGTGTGCTGACGTTACATGCCTGTGGGGTGCGGCTCCAGTTAGGTAGCGCTGACTCTCCTGTCACTACACGTCCAGCTGGGCGCTGTGGCCCTGGCCTCTCCCTGCTGCAGCCCCATCAGGCCCAGGGCTTTCCCTGTCAGCACCTTGCTCCAGCCTGCTCACTGCAGTTGGCTTCTGGGCGTGTATTCCGAAGAATCTTCGCTCTCCTACCTGGGGAGTCAAGGAGTTCACTCTAATGTAATGATTTCTTCTGCGCCTAGGGAGAGCCCACTGCAAAGAAGGCCCGGTCAAATCCTCAGGTGTACATGGACATCAAGATTGGGAACAAGCCAGCTGGCCGCATCCAGATGCTTCTGCGTTCAGATGTCGTCCCCATGACAGCAGGTGAGCAGGACTCGGCTCGGGACGGCCAGGAAGCTGGTAGCTGAGCAGTGAGCCTTCCCAAGGTTCTCCATGCCTCAGTTCTTGTTCCCTTGACATTGTTTCTGACCTGAGTTGATTCAAGGCAGGGGTGTCCAAACTTTTTTCAACGTTTTTCACCAAGGGCCATATGCAGTAAAATACACAAACAGCCGGGCCACTCACTCGAGGTGAAGTACGTATTGCCTCACCTGGTTTATTTAAGTAAACTAAATATATTTTTTGAATTTGCTACAGGCCAATTAAAAATGGATTGCGGGCCGCAGTTGGCCCACGGGCTGCAGTTTGGACACCCCTGATGTAAGGCAGCTCAGATCCTGAGATCTAGTAACAGATGAGTCAGAGCAGGCATTTTTGAAGCTTTAGAAGTGCTGGGTTACTATTTTAAAACATTTTTTTTAAATACAAGTAAACATGTATTCATGGTAAAAAAATAAATGAAAAATACCATGCACATATAGTCCAATAATATTGAAGACAATAAATTAATAAATTTAAAAATTTTTTAATTATTTTTAAAATAAATTTAAAATTTAAGTCGCCTTGCCTTTCCACAGCCTCTCTAGAAGTAACTGCTGTTAACTAAGTTTCTTGAGTATTCTTTCTAGTTTGTTAAATACTGACTGTTATTTATTCTTCTTCTAATCAAAATTTTATTATATAGACATATAGTTTAAAAAGTCAAATTCACAGAGCTTGTTTTGAAAGAAAGCAGTCCTGCTGCTGTCCTCCCGCACTTGAGCTTCTGACGTTTCTGCAACATAAATTAAGTTGTTTCTTGGCTTTACCCACTTAATATTCTGCTTTCTTAGGTTTGCTATATCATCTATTTGTTTTCTAGCTTTCAAAATTTTTTTGTTGCTGTTGTCTCTCTCCTTTTTTGGCCATTTTATCCATTTTTTAATGTACAATTCAATGGCATTAATTGCATTCACGATGTTAAACAACCATCACCACTATTTTCAAATTTTTTTCATTACTCCAAACAGAAACTCTGTACCTGTTGAATAATAACTACCCATTCTCCTTTCCCTGCAGCCCCTGGTAACCTCTTACCTACTTCATGTCTCTCTGGATTTGCCTATTCTAGATATCTCATATAAAGGGAATCTTACCAGTAGTCGTCCTTTTGTGCCTGGTTTATTTCACTTAGCTTAATGTTTTCAAGGGTCATCTGTGTTATAGCATGTATCTGTTTTTCATTTGTTTTTATTTCCAAGCAGTATTCTATTGTGTGGATAGACCACATTTTGTTTATCCATTTATTGCTTGATGTACACTTGAGCGTTCTTTCCACTTTCTGGCTATTGTGAGGGATAAATGTTCATATACATGTATGTGTATAAATCCGTTTTCAGTTCTTTTGGGTAAATACCTAAGAATGGAAATGCTGGGTCATATGGTAATTCTGTGTTTAACGTTTTGAGGAACTGCCAAACTGTTTTCCATAGTGGAAAACACCATTTTACATTCCCACCAGCAATGGATGAGGGTTCCATTTTCCCCGTATTCTCACTAACAATGGTTATTTTTTGTTTATCGTAGCGGTCCCACTAGTAGATGTGAAGTGGTGTCTCATTGTGGCTTTGATTTACATTTCTCTAATGACTAATGTTGAGCATCTTTTTATGTGCTTTATCGGTTACTTGTATATCTTCTTTGGAGAATTGTCTATTCCAGTCTTTTGCCTTTTTATTAATTGGGTTGTTTGTCTTTTTGTTATTGAGTTGTAGGAACTCATTATATATTTTGAATATTAAACTCTTATCAGATAGGATTTTCTCCCATCCTGTGTGTTACGTCTTCACTCTAAGAGTATCCTTTGATACACAAAAGTTTTTAATTTTGATGAAGCCTAATTTGTCTATTTCTTTTGTTACCAATACTTTGGTGTCATATTTAAGAACCATTGCTATATGCAAAGTCACAAAGATTTCCCCATGTTTTCTTCTAAGATCCTGTTTGAGTTTTGTTTTAAAGGATCTCTCTACCAAATTGGTGAATTTAGTGTGGAGTAGAGCTAGAATGCCTGTATTCACTCCTCCTTTACTCAGAATCCCGAGTCCTTTAAGATACCACAAAGATTTAAAAAGAAAATTTAAACAAATGCAGTTTTCAGAATCTAGTTAGAGGGAGGTTTTGTTTGTTTGTTTGTTGTTTTCTAACCTCAGCACTCGTCCTCTCTCAACCCCAGAGAATTTCCGGTGCCTGTGCACCCACGAGAAGGGCTTTGGCTTCAAGGGGAGCAGCTTCCACCGCATCATTCCCCAGTTCATGTGCCAGGGCGGGGATTTCACAAACCACAACGGCACCGGGGGCAAGTCCATCTACGGAAAGAAGTTTGATGACGAGAACTTTATCCTCAAACACACGGGACCAGGTGGGACCCGATCGGTGGGTGGTGACGAATGGGGCTGGGCCGGGGCAGGATGGCTGTGCAGGATGGAGTGACAGGCGGTGGTTCTGGCTGAGGGGTCGGCGGTCTGGAGGAGACCCAGCTGGTGCACAGAGGAGCCGCGTTCAGCCTGGCTACAGTGGAGTAAGCGTGCTTCCGTTCACATACTGCCCATCCCCCCACGGTGTCCACACTCCCTATCAGCCTTGTTTAGATTCTGTGGTCTGCCATTGTAAGCTCTCTCTTACTTCCTCAGCCCCACTGCCCCCCTCTCTTTGTCAGACTTACCCAGTAAAAAATCTCAGTGGTTGGTCCCCCAGCAACTAGAGAAAGACACAGAACTGTACTGAATGGTCCCACTTGAACTTTGTGACTACAGTTCTTCAGGGGACCTGGGCAGCCTTACTAGGTTTCCGTCGTTAATGCTTAGTCCCAATCAGAGGTGGTGGTTCCACTCCTTCCTTTACTCCCGAAGCCCCCACATCGCCCTCTGCCTCAGCGTGGCCTCCTCCATCTCCGCACACGTGGCTGCTCTGACTTCCCCTGAGTGAGGGAATGAGCTCTCTCCCGAGGCTGGCCCCTGCCCCCTCCTCAGGGACCTCGCGTCTGCAGTTGTCCCCTGCTGCCTTGTGTACTCCATTCCCCTGCTCTGCTAGAGCATTCATCAGCATAAATGTATGTGGTGTCAATCTTCAAAAAAATCATCATCTGACTCATATCCCCCCTCAGCTATCACCCAGGCCTCTGGTCCCCTAAGCAAAACTTTTTAAAAAGGTTGTGTAGACTCTTGCTTTCTGTTCTCTCTGTACCCCTCTAGCCAGACTTCTAGCCCCATCTCCCCATTTTTATCAAAGATGCAAACAGCTTCTGTCCTCCAACAGCCAGTTCTTGGCTTCATGTTGTCCCGTCCCCAGCAGCATTTACGCTGCTAACCCCCAGCTCTTTGAATCTTTCTTCATTTCTCTGGCAGGACTCCTCCCTCTTTAAGTTTTCTTTTTACCTGATTGGCTGCTTTTTCTCAGTCTTTGCTGTCTCCTCCTTTTCCTGACCCCCCAAAATAGAAGCGGTTCGGAGTTCAGTCTGTGTTCCCCATGGACTCCTGTCACCCTTTACCCCTTTTTTCTGTCTGGTAGTTTGTAGTGCCCCTCTTTGCTGTGCTGAAGCAAAATTCTTGGGTGATATATTCTACCTACCCATACAGTTATTTAAAGATCAATATTATTGTATAATTAATAGAAAAGAACATCAAAAAAAGTAAGTTGTAATAGAAGAATCTGGCTTTTCGTATATAAATGTTCAGGCATAGCTATGCCCGATGACAAAGGGAACCTTTCAGGTACAGCAAGGAGAAATGCACCGTGGATGCCAGCAGTAGAATTGCTGTTGGTGACATGCGTGATTTTGTGGAATGGCAAATACAGTTGGTTAAATTCTGAATTCAAGAACAGTATTCTCTCGATAGTAGTTGGAAAAAAAAACCACAAAAGAAAATAAAAAACTTTGGGCTAAAATGTATAATGCAGTTAGGTTTTGGGTGCAGGTAATTGTAAACAGATCTTCCACCTACACCAGTGTGCGGCAGGACATTTGAAAGTCTAAGAGGATACGGGACAGTTTCTCATTGAGTGAGATATTGCAGAACATGTAGCATTCCAGGCTCCCAACCCCTAATGCCGTTATACCCCCTAATATTTCTGATATTCAAAAATACATTTAAATTTCCAAAGGGCCCCTGGGGACAGGACCAACCCCATTGAGAACCACAGGCAGACTTCTAATCCCAGGCTCTCAGTCCTGTCCGTAAATTAATCCTGCCCACTTTACGCCTCCACTCCATGCCGACCTCTCCCTGTTGTCTCCCCTCTGGACACCCCACAGGCTTCACAGACCTGAATGGCTCTTGTTCTCTCCCAAACTCTTCCTCCCCCTCTTCCCTGTTTCAGCCTGTGACCCCACCACCCATCTAGCCGGTTAGTCAGAAACTTAGGGCTCATCCGTGACCCCTCTCCTCCGTCACCCGTACCTCAGGTCCACCTTCACATCTCCTCCTGGTCCGGCCGCCCTTCCCCTCCACACCCACCTGGGTGCTGCAAACTCACCTCCCCATGTCCGCTCTCGCCTCTTCCCCCTCGGAGTCTAATCTTCGAGACGTGGTCAGAGTGAGCCGGGGCCTGGCACCTCCCCGAGCTCGCGGACCGAGCTGCTCTGCCCTCGGCGTCCCCACCGCAGTCTTGCTATTTCTCACACACCCAGAGCTCACGCCCCTCGGGGCCTCGGCAAATGCTGCTTCCTCTCCTGGAGCATTCTTCCTCCAGTCTCCACAGGGTTCACCCCCACTTCCTGCAGGTGTCACACACACACGCGTCACTTACCCGAGAGACCTGCCCTGACCGCCCTCTGTAAATGGGCTGTCCTGCCTTCTCGCTCTTCTTTTTACTCAGCTTCTTTTTTGTCACACACGTTTTACCTGAAGTGATAAATTTACCTTCCTATTTATTTATTCTCTGTTCTCCTTCTGAGAATGTCAGCCTCATGAGGGCAAGACCCAGGCTTTCTGTTCACCACTGTATTCTGGAGCAACGTCTGACACATAATAAACACAATTAATATTTGAATATCTGAAACAGATCTTCCCAGGGCTGCTCTGATGTGTGTCCGACCCTGATCTACTCTGGCTTTGAGAGGAGAAGGGGACACAGTCCCCATCGAGAGGGAGCACACGGTACAGAGGCCACCACAGTCGAGCTGCGGCTCTTCGTGCTACACACCCTCAGCCCCGCCAAACCAGGGCCTTTTAGACGAAATTCCGATGTCACCTCCACCAGAAAGCCTTCCATGACGGTGGTGCCAGCACACATATATAAAACATACACGCACATATTCTGTTAGATGACTGCCTCGTGTGCTTCCATTCCCTGCACAGATGTCTGTGTCACTGGGCTTCACTATGTCATGGTTGTCACAGCACAATTTTCTTTTCAGTGACTTTTCCACTAGGCTGTGAGCTCCACCAGCGCTGGGACCAAGGTCCCCAGGGCTCAACAGGGGCCTGGTTTCAAAGTAGACCATAAGTATTTATTGAACGAATGACAGAACACACCAGTATAAAATGACTGAAACAAGCCTGCTTACCGCTTCACTGACTATCAGTTGAGTGGAAGGTAAGGCATCCGCGTGGTCAGTACATCCCGGGTCTGAGACTGCCTGGCCGGAGGAGCCAGGTGGAGGGAGTTGACGTGCTCCTTCTCTCCCCCAGGCCTGCTCTCCATGGCCAACTCCGGCCCAAACACCAATGGCTCCCAGTTCTTCCTGACGTGTGACAAGACGGATTGGCTGGATGGCAAGCATGTGGTATTTGGGGAGGTCACAGAAGGCCTGGATGTCTTGCGACAGATTGAGGTAGGTGGCCGTCCGGGCCCTTGGTGCACAGCCCCATGGGAGAGCTGGAGCGGGCCCCCTGTGGCCTGGAGAGCTGGAGTGAGGGGCCCCAGCTGCTCCCAGGAGGAGGCTGCCTCTGCTCAGGCTGGTGTGTGGGGGTGTCCCTGAGCCTGCCTTTAACCTTCGCCCTCTCTCCCCCGGTTTCTCCTCTTCTTCTGTTCCACCTGCAAAGGCCCAGGGCAGCAAGGATGGGAAGCCAAAGCAGAAAGTGATCATTGCTGACTGTGGGGAGTACGTGTAAGAGGCACTTTCTCTACATGGCCGCTGCGTGTCCCAGAGCCATGAGCCCCGGGGAACCAGCACCCAAGGATGTCCCGTGAAGCAGGGGTCTGTGCCGTGGCCCTTCTCGGGGTCAGCTTGGAGCAGCTCCTCTGCAGGCATAGCCTGGGCTTCCTCTGGCTCTTTCCCAAGCATGGCCGTGGGCCTGGGAGCCAGCCCTGGCACCACCCTCCCCACCACCTTTCCAGGCCTTTGCTGCCAGGGCTTCTGCTGGGCCACCACTGTGGCTCCTGAATGTAAAATAGACTTTTTTTACCAGATACAATAAATGACAGAAAAATCTTTTCTCTCTTGAGGCCTTCACTGATTGCATGAAGCCCACTCACATTATGGAGGGTAATTCTTTATTTCAACCTACTGATTTACATGTTAATCATGTCTGAAAAATAGCTTCACAGCAACATCTGGACTGGTGTTTGACCAAAAACGGGATACCATGGCCTAGCCAAGTGGGTACATAAAATTAACCAATACAATCCCCAAAATATTTACTACCTGAATTTACAGAAAGTTTGCTGACCCCTGAATGAGACAAATGGCCCTATCCCATACTAAGCTCACAGTCTGGTCCTACTGTGTGCAGTCTCTGCTTGATGCTCAACGCGGGCTGGCTTTATCTCCACTCCCGCTCCATGTTCTGGTTGGCCAGGTGGCTTTAAAGATCTCTCATGCAGAAGGTTCTGAGCAGGGACCGCCCTGTAGCCACTGGGTACCTCCCTGTGGGTTGGGTGCTCAAGCTATTCTGAATCCACTGGGCTGGACTTTTTCATCTTCTGTTGAGATCTGGATGAGCCAGGAGGCAGGAGAGGCCTGTTGCCCTTTGGCCCTGCGACTCCAGGATGGGAAAGCTTAGCAAGTTTAGTTGCTGCCCCTCTCAAGGCCCTACTGGGATGTCCATGGGTATTACCTTGCCGTGTCCACCCCAGAACCCTTTACAGAGGTAAACCAAGGCTCAGGGAACATGACTGCAAAGGTCACCCAGGACAATGTGGCAGAGCTGTGACATGAAGCTTGGCCCATCTCCCCACCCTGCCCTCCATCATAATGGAGTCTTGGGAGTTTTATTGGGCTCTAGACTCAGTCTACGGCAGGGACGCCCAAGGGCCTGGGGGTCATAGTCCCCATGCTTGGTCTGGACCCTTGTGTTGCGACTTGAGGACACAGCCTGACTCTTCCAAGCAGGAGAAAGGTATTAGAGCTTGGGGAGCAGTAACCTAGCCACCTAGTTCAGCTACTCAGCACAACACTCACCCCTCTCCCCCTTGCTCAGGAGGGCTCTGTGGGAAGTGGACTCCTGGGGTGCTATGGGGCCTTTGCTGCAGCCTGAAGGGCAAAGCTGCTTTCCTGCGACTGTTTGGCTCCTGTCGAAGGCGGCCTCCCTGTCCACCTTCCTGCTGCTCCAGAACCAGGACTGAGGACATGGGGCTCGGTTTTGCCGATTCATTCCCTCAGTACTTCCTTCAGGGTGGAGCCCTGTCCGTGCGCTGCTCCTCTGATGGCTGCACGAAGGAAGAGACCTGGGGTTGTGGCCCCAGGATCTGTCCTGGAGTTTCCTCTAACAGCACATCTGCCTCCAGACGCTGCTGGCACAATACATTCGTCACAGTCACGGCAGCCTCCCCAAAACCCTCCGAGGAAGGGATTGTGGGACCCACTTTTTAATAGTGAAAACTGAATCTTGTAGAGTTTAGGTGATAGAAAACTCAAGGCCATGTTTTTAAAAAATATTTATTAACAGGGAAATTTTCACCATATAATAAAGTGGGAAAAGCATATCTTAAGCACTTTATATAGTACAGTATGATACCAATTTTGTCAAAATAGCTACAATATGTAAACATCTATATATGTATATCCTATGAAAAAAGTTAAATAAATTCACAAATACCAATAGTGTGTTTATCTGAGTTGTACAACTATGGTCATTTGAATTGTATTTCATATATATATATGTGTGTGTATAGACATACATATATATACATACATATATTTTTTAAACTTTTCCTCCAAACTTGCATTATTTTTGTAGTAAATGAAAAACACATTTAAAAGAAGTGGGTCAAGTGCTTGCACATAGTCTTTTCCTTATGTAGGAAAACCTGGGATGGACAACCCCTTGTTTAAATTGCTGAAAGCGGTACTTGGTGGGTGCTGAATGCCCTCAGTAGGACAGTGGGACCCCGTGTTTCTGGGAGCACAGCAAAGTTTCACGGCCCTGACCACTGTGGGCAAAACTGGGCATTTGCCTCAGGCCTTTCAAGCGCTTGAGAATTCAAGTCCTGCCCTCAAAGGATTGCACTGTGTAGATACTTTACAGAAAACCACAGCTCTGAAATAAATACACCATCATCCACAGAACACATTCTGGGAGGAGGTTTAGTGGACAAGCATGAAAGGGGCTCAAAATTAGCAAATTCATTTGTAACAATACAGGTACCAGTTAAGCATTTAGAAGCCAGACATTATACTAAATGGTTATGCACATACCATGTTTCCCCGAAAATAAGAGCGGGTCTTCTATTGATTTTTGCTCCAAAAGTCACATTAGGGCGTATTTTCAGGGGATGTCTTATTTTTTTCATGTATGATAATCTACATTTATTCAAATACAGTCATGTCATCTGGAACATCGTCATAATGTACTAAATACATCCATCTGGCTGACGATCTTACCTGGGGCTTATTTTCGGGGTAGGTCTTATTTTCGGGGAAACACGGTATCTGATCTTTATAATAACTTGGAAGGAAAGAACCAATATCCTGCTCTGCTGTGGAGGCTCCAAAAATCTGTACCCTTGCTCCACTGCCTCTTTCCTATTTATTTATTAGAGATATTTCCAGAACATGTTATTTCCCTTCCTTAGGTAATAAAAGTGAACACTACCATTCTGACAACTTGGTCTCAAGGCCAGGATTCAAGTGCAGATACCAAGACTACTACTATGCATTTCTCCTTAGCTTGTTTTTCCATGTGTCCTCGTCAACTGTCACTGATTTCTCAGTGCTGTCAGTGGGTCTGACCACCCCTATTTATCCTTCTGGTCTGGTGTGACCAGATAAACGAGCGATGTCCTCAGCAAAAGGAAGGGAAATGGTGGCATCTGTGATGCGTGTCTGCCAGCCTGGGCCACCCATTGCAGCTGCCATGCTTGGCTCAGCAAATAGATAACTCAGGGAATAAAATGGATGGGCTTTGTGTCCACACTAGTGTCACTGCTCAGGGCTTCCAGGTGATCTGATTTAGTGACTAGCTCTCAGAAGTTGCGGATGGCCGGGTAGGTAAAGCAGTGACAGTTTTTCAGCTGTTCTTCATGAAAAAGGAGGATTGCAATTCCATTCCTACTGTGTGTAGATTGATAGGGAAGGTGTACTCAGTATCTACAAGCCTTTGGGTAATTGGACAGACATTCCTGCTGCCCCCCTCCCTACACCAGGCCATTGACTGGGCACTCAAGGTACTAGGGGAAATAAAACACTTACTTGTCAAAATGACTGGCTAATTTTACATTTACAGTTCCCTAAAGGACACTCCTTGATGTGGGGAAGAGAGCTGTTAGACAAGTACTAGAATGGCAAACAGGTTCCATGTGATGTGCCAATTCGTCACAGACACCTGGAGCATGACTCATCTTGATGACCACCTGAGCTCTGTTCAGGGTCCTGAGGCTGTAGCTGGGCTCAGTGTTAAAAAGGGTCAGCAGACACTCATTCCCTGGCTGAAGGTCTTTTGGAGGTCAGAAAGTCCCTTGCCTTCATATTAAAGATGGGAAATGAGGCCCAGAGAAGGAAGCCACCTATCAGTCGGTCTCTTAACATATAGGCCAGAGCTCAGATCCCTGCACTGATGGGGAACTTACTACATCCTTCAGGACAGTCTGGACCAGTCCCCTGTGTACATGGAGGGGGGGCCTCTTCCTCTGTACTCGCTTCCAGAGTCCCTCCCAGGTCCAGGTGGGGGGACTGCTGACCCCGCAGCGTGGCCCCAGCCTCCACCCCTGCTCCAGACCTGCTCTCCGGGAACCTGTCCTCAGGGTGCAGTGAATTCCAGGGATGTGTGTCCTTGGGCACATGGGTCATTCTGCCTCTGTGGGCTGTGCCTGTGGGTTGGGGCAGGCCCAGGACTTGCTATTAATGACACAGTATTTCAGGGTTCGGGCAGCTGGACTCTGTCTGCTCCAGCAGGTAAATTATAGGCTTAGCAAGTCAGAAATCAAATAAACACTCCAACTGCTTCTGCTGCTCCAAGGAGAACAGTGGTTTCCGGGAACTTCCCCACCCAGCTCAGCCTAATTACCACCTGTCATTCCCCTGGGACAGGGGCCTTTTCTTTGGCTCAGAGGCCCCAAGAAACAGGATGGGGCTCCTGGGCACACATGGTGACACAGACTTGGGGCCCAGCCAGTTTTTGACAACTTATGGGTACCACAGGTACTGACAAGCCCCTGCTCTGGCCCCACACCTGGCCACAGAGTGCCCAGTGTCGCAGATGTATTGCTCTGGGTGGAATGGATTGCCCCTCAGCAGGAGATGGCAAACAGCTTTCACTTCACGTGTCAACTGTTGGAAATGGCTACCAGGAGTTTTGTGCTGATCATTTTGAAATTCTATCCAGATTTGGCAGAAAAAATATCAAGGTTGATTGTTGATGTCTGCCACGCAGAAGTGAAAGGGAAATTATATCGTCTGCGCTGAGCACTCTCATCCCAGGCCACTCCATGGACTCACCACCCTTGGCTAGGCAAAAAGATAACTTTCCCACAGAGCTGAACTCCCAGTGGTTCGACACAGTGACACATAGATGGGTAGGCCCCCAAGATTTTTTGTTTCTCCAAAGGCAAAATGTCGATGCCCTGCACACAAATGTCCATGTCTTCCCCACACAGAGGCAGATCAAGGCAGGAAGATGGGAAAGATAAATGCCATTGGCCTAAGCCCTAAACCATGTTATTCATTCAGCTCTTTCTGAGTTGCCCCATATGCCTCCCTGTGGCCAGCAGTTTAGTATTTCAAACTCACGAATATAGAACAGAGAGTGTAAGTCCACACTCTTTAACAGAAGTGTCCAGAAATGCCTAGTTTTGCACCTGGGAAAGGCAGGCAACTGCAGGTGATCCAGACCCTGTCTACACATCCCCAAGCCCTGTAATGAACAGTGGAGGGCCTGAGGTGGCCATCTTGTGCTCCAGGTGCCTCTCAGGTCATCCCACATCGGCCCACAGCCTGGACCCGCCATGAGCATGGGCAGGTCCTCAACTGGGACTTCTGTGCCAACCCCAAAGAGCCAGTCAGCACGTGCCTCTGGGGGAGATGGCTGGGGCAGAATCCTGCTTGCTGACTCAGACCACATGACTGGAGGCTGGAGTCTATCACAAGCTCAGGCGGGGAAGGGAGGCAGAGGAACCTGGGAAAGCTCCAGCCTTGGCAGGAAGGAGGGAGGCCAGGGACATGTTATCTCTGGGCACCCTCCATGCCAATCCTGCCTGAGGTCTCGCTGGGTTTGAAGGTCTCCTGCCCCCGGAGAGGGGCCTGAGCCAGGTGGAGGCTGCAGCCTCCCGAGGGCAGGGCCTCAGTGGCAGCCGCAGGCCTTGACCACCATATTGCGGTGTTTGCGCAGGATGACGTTGTTGCTGCTGTCATAGTAGAGCACGGAGGTGGCGCTCAGCTTGGTGGGCGCACAGCACGCCTTGGGGACTGCGTCTGGCTTCATCAAGTGCACCTGCCAGGGAGGGGCGGCAGACAGAGGCATGAGCACGCTGGCCTCCCAGGACCCTCCGTCCCGGCCCCGGCCCCCCGCTCCTGCCTGCCCCTGGAGCCTCCATTCTCCAGCCAGGAAAGGCGTCACGTGCACATGTGCCCAACCCTGCCCTCCTTGACCCCTTCCCCCCGAGGCTCTCAGAGCACCACCTGGGCACCCACCTGCTCCCTGCCACGTCCACTCCCCTTAGACCCTGCTGGTCCCCAAACAAGGTGCGCCTGGTGACCGGTCCCTCTGCCTGGTGCCCCTGAAGCACTGACCCTCTGGGGTCCCCTCCACGCCTCCCTCTTCTCTGTGCTTCTGTAACGTCCCTGACGCTGTCTTGTCTGCCTGCACTGTTCATGCTCTTTCTCCTCCTCCTCTCTGGGAGCTGAGAGTCATGGGACAACCGGCGAAGCCGAGGATTCTAGGTTCACCCTGGGTGTTCTGCACCATTGTTTCTCAAAGCACTTTTCACCTCTCCTAACAGCATCTAAGGCTAAGTATTACTCTGGGAGATGAAGAAACTGAGGGCACACGGGCCCCGGGGCCTGTGGCAGGACTTGGACCTGGGTGCAGTGGCCCCACACCCTCCTCCTAAACAGCTTTACCCACCAAAGAAGAGCCTGACTGAGGGAGCTATTTCGGCCTCCAGACAAACATCCTGAGACTTGCTTGGCAGGATGAGCTGAGTTTACACTGGACTCCTCATCGGGCCCCACACGGATGGGCCATGAAGGCAGCCCCGAGCTGTCGGGGGCAGGAGAGGAAAGGAAACCTGCTTCCATCTCCTGCATCATGGCCGCTCCGAGGGCCCAGGCCTGCTCGGCCCTCATGGAGGCTGCTGAGCAGGACCTGGATGAGGCTGTCAGGGGGACCCTGCTCGGCAGCCTGGCTCCCGTTCCCCAATGCCCAGCCCTGTCCTGGGAGCCCCAGGTCTGAGCCAGCCTGCCAGGACTGTCAGTGGGCACTGGGCTGGCTCGAGGCCCAGGGCTCCTCTATGTCCCGCTGGGGAAGCTGAGGCCTCTTTGAAGATGTCCAGCCAGAATGGGACGTGGGGGCCACTGGCACTCCACATGTGCTGTCTGGGCTTGGCATTCATAGACCCACGTGAAAAAAACCAGGTGACACCACGCTCGTGCGCCAGCCATGGGGCTCTAAGTGGCTGGAAACCAGGGAGGGCCTTTCCTGAGTTGGGACATTGGAGACAGAAATCAGGTACCACACAGGTGCTGCCATTCTGCGACTCCACCCTAGACCAGAACTGTATCAGATCAGCGACAGAAAGAGAAACAGCCTTGTATACCATCTGGCACCAAACAGGTTGATTTGTGGAGTCTAATGTGCCATTCCATTGAATTTGTTTTTGAGCCACTAGGAGATGAAGGTTCTGTTAGTTTAGGTACATTTCTCTCACTTGTGGGCCTCACTTTTCTCCTCTGCCAAATGGGTATAATGCTACTTTTCTCATGTCCAACACAAATGTATCGGACACGTGCCTTGTGCTTGCCACGCCAGGACGGGGAGCACAGAAACGTCCCAGACATGGTTCCTGTTCCCATATTCGGGGGGAGGAAAGGGACATGGGGAACACTCCAATAGACAGCCGGGACCCCTGGGAGTGACACAACAATCACAGCGGGCCCTCAGCGCTGTGGGGCATTGAGCGCTGGTGACCACCCCTGGCAGGGAAGGCCCGCAGGTGAGGCATGTAGGGCAGGCAGGAGCTGGCTGGGCCCAGGGTAGAGGGGGAAGCCCTCCAGGTAGAACGGCAAGTGCAAAGGCAGGGAGGCAGGAGACCCAGGGCATGTGCTGGCACTGAGCGTGTGCAGGGAGAGGAAGGCAGGGGGGTGGGTGCGGGGGGACGTTGGTGAGGTCGGCAAGGCGGCTAATGAGGGGCCCCGCATCCCAGGCTGAGGGCTCCGACTGCCTCCTGGAGATAATGTGCAGGAAGGGAAGTTT
Organism: Rhinolophus sinicus; assembly: GCF_057876585.1. Lineage (NCBI taxonomy): Eukaryota > Metazoa > Chordata > Mammalia > Chiroptera > Rhinolophidae > Rhinolophus > Rhinolophus sinicus. The sequence goes on from NC_142514.1 coordinate 27,779,877, forward strand.
CTCAGCTGAGATGAGGTCAGGTCTGTGCTTTTGTGAGACCACCCAGCTACTGCGTGGAGAACGACCTGGAGGGTAAGCCTGGAGGGACACCTTCCTTCTCTTGGCCCCCAAATGCCTCAAGGGCCCCCACAACGACTCCCCCAGTTTCTCCAGGGCTCCCTTGTTTCCCAGGCCTCTCGTATCCTGTACCTGCTGTGTCCCCAGAGAACCTCATCTGTTCTCAAGACCCGAAGACCAGCCTCGGGCCACGTCTCCCAGTTCAGAGCTTCACTCTGGCCTCCTCTGAAGTCCAGACTCGGGGATCCAGCCACCTGCCCACTTGGCCACATGGGGTCACATCAGGCCTCAAACGTGTGGCAGAAGCAGATGACTGACTCCTCAGCCCACAGGCCGCACCCACCAGGTCGCTCAGCCCTCCCTGGAGGCCCCTGGTTCCTGCCCTTGGCCCTCCCTCCAGTCGCTCCTGACAGGGGCCCTGCCTCCACCATCCTGTGGCCTCAGTCACTGCTCACCACCCAGTAGCCACCCGGGTCCATTGTCAGGTGACCGCAGCGGCCTCCTCACTCTCCTGGCCTCCACCTTCCACCCATGGTCCAGCCTCCCATCCTCTCACCGCAGCCCGAGCGATGCTTCTCGCGAGTCAGATCATAACACTCTTTTGCTGAAACCCTGCAAAGCCTTCTCACTTTACTTGGGATTCAATCCACTCACCTGCCACCTTACCCGGGACCCCTAGGCCTATGTTGGTGGCCCGGGCCCCGCCCAGAGTAACCTCCCTTAGCCCTTTCGCTGCTCTCCAGCCCTGCCTCCCCTGAGCCCTCCCAGCGGCTCCTGTCCTGGGGCCTGCGCTTTGGATCCTTCCGCCTGGAACGAACCTCCTCCTCGTGCTGAGGCCGCGTCCTCCCTTCTCACAGGACCCACCGTCTTGGCCTGGCCTTGGCTCCTGAGTTCACTGACAGCCTTCCTGAGAGCGCAGCTGCGGCCTTTCTGCACCCAGCCCAGCCTGAGCGCTCGCTCCTGCGGAGCTATCCTGGGGTCTGTGGGCTTGGGTGGGGCAGGGGTGGGGTGGGACGGCCCTGGAGGTGCAGGTGCAGTCGGCACCCCACATCCCTCTCGGGAGTGCTGGGAGACGCACGTGCTGGAGGACGCAGCCTGTCAGCCCTCGCTTCTCCGAGGAAGGCAGCCCCTTGGGGCCAGCAAATCCCACTTGACATTGAGAAAGGAGGTATTACAGGGTTGAAGCCTCTTTTGTTACAATCATTTACTCTCACCCTAAGGCATCACCTTGACAACTTCTTATGAGGTAAACACAAGGCTGGGGATACTAGGTACTAGGCAGTCTAGGTAAACATTCTAGAAAGAAGCCTCGGCACAGCAAACATTTACACACTGAGCAATAAGCAGCAGCAACAATATTCTTCACAGACACATTTTTCCTCATTTAAAGTTACCGCAGACACCAGGGCATCAAAAAGCACACCATCTGTGGAAAACCAAGAGCTGGGAGGACCAGGAGAAAAAGCCAACGGGGAGTAAACGGAAGGCGGAGCCCAAGCCCAGAACAGCCCCCCGGCACACGGCACATGGGCACACGAGTGACTCGCCCTGCACACGCCATGATGCGGTGTGTGAACACACACCCGTCTCTCACCCATGTGCACATGTCACAGGAGGTGAAACACACCAGTGTGCACAGTACACGTGTGTTCAGAGCACACTGGTGCCCAGGTGGGATGCACACCTGTTCTGTATATGTGTGCTTGTGACCACTAGTGGGCTGCCTGTATGAGCCTCGGTCCCACCACACGTACCTGCATGTCCCCACGCGCATGTGTGTGCTTGTGTGTGTGTGCACCAGCACTGAGTCTGCACACACAGCGTGACCACACAGGGGCCAGCCTGTACACAGGTGTGGGATGTAAGCACACGTGCACGCAGCAAAGGCTCCATGCAGAGAAAGCTCCCCGGGACCCAAGCAGGTGCTCCCATCGCCTCCTGGCTTTCTGAGGCCCTCTCCTCAGCACACCCTCCCCCCAGGGTCCAGGCAGGATGGCGAGGTACTGACCAGGGACTGCAGGATGGCGTGGTTGGTGGCGTTCATGCAGGAGTCCAGTGGGAAGGAGCACTCTCCCTCACAGTAATAGGCTGAGTAGCCTTGGGGGGCGATGACCCAGTCCTGGGGGAGAAGGGGGAGAACGGAAGAAGGTGAGTCCCATCATGTGTCTCCTCCCAAGCTCCCCCTGTCCAGCACCTGTCACGGGACGACTCAGGGCTGCCCCTTACCCTCCCTCAGCCTCAGGGCCCCATCAAACCACCCTCGGGCCCCTCGCGGGCCGTCCCCCAGACACCTGACATCCACCTGCCCTTCAGCAGACAGGACTGGAAACAAGCTTTCCCCTTCACCTGCACCAGCACTCAGCACGTCCTCCCAGCCTGCCCCCCACCCCTGTCTCCTGTAGCTGCCGTCGTCACAGCAAAGGCACAGAGGCACTGCCACCCTGGCTCAATTTCCCTGTTGGAGCTCTGACATTTTATGGCTCAGGATTCAGATTGTCTCCATTTTCATGGCTTTTATCAGAAAACACTTTCTCACTATAAAAGTAACATATTCTCCCTTTAGAAAACTTGGAAAACACAGAAGAAACAATACATGAGAAAATGGCATTCCCCATAATTCTGCCTCCTCCTAGAGATACTCTTACGATCTTCAGGTGGGGATGGTCATTTAAGAAAGAAGGAGAAGAGTAGAAATTACCAGCCAGCCGAGGTCCTGGAAGCTGACATAGAGCTCGTGCCGACGGCAAACCTGCCGACCGTGGGAGCCGTGGACGTTATCTGCAGGGGACAGATGGTGCAAGGTCTTTTCTGGGGTCCTGCTCTGTGCAGCTACCACAGGGGACTCCCAGGGCAGGGGACGCCCTGATGGGCACATTTATGGAATAAATGAATGATGGGAAACTGAATCACTTGGTCTCCTAAAGCCCATCCCTGCAGCTCTGCTGGTGCCATGACCCTGCTCAAGAACCTCCAATGGCTCCAGACGCTCCCAATGGCTCCAGAGTAACCCCGCGCTCAGCTCACCCTCCCCTGACTTTCAACCTGTGGGCCTCCTGATGCTCCAATAAACACCCCTGGGGACCCTCAGCCATTAGGCTGCGGCACCTCCTCCTTCCTCCTGAGGCACCTCACCTCTCCTGCCACACCCATTCCACAGGTCACGTAGCTCACACTGAGGTCAGCCAAAGGGCCGACTCCCATGCAGGAAAGGAAGGCCCGTAGTGGGGTCAGGACCATCCCTGATCCCCGGGGGCTGAGACTGGCCGGGAGACCTTCACCTAAACCACTGTGCATCCCACAGGGGAACTAGGGAAGAAACAAGGGCCACCAGGGGTGGTGCTGCCTGGAGGAAGAGGCACTGGATTCTGGTAGAGATTCCAGGGAAGGCCTGGTGAGCCAGGGGAGGGCAGAGAAGGGACTCCTGGGTGGCAGAGATGTCTTGGAGACAGTGTAGTTGGTCCCCAGAGGCATGGGGCAAAAGGAGGGTGTCAGGAAAGGTGGGTGGAGGGTGACCATCGGCTTGAACCCTACTGAGGGGTAGAGGGTTGTGTCGCCACCACTGGTTCTCGGCCAAAAGCCTGTGGGCTCAGACCCGGGCCAGCCCCAGACCTCACCAAAGATCCCTGGGAGCTTGTTCGGCTGCGGCAGCTCGTTGGTTTTTTTCGACAGCCTCTTCCTCAGGGGCCTCACTGCCCGAGGGGCTCGGACAGGGCTGGGGCTCGCCCTGAAAAAAGTGACCATGAAAGGCTGTTTGGAGCGCGGCGCCTGTTGCCCCAGCAGACCGGCCAGGCCAGGATCCACACTGTGACCTGAGACAGAGAGAGGAGAGGGGGGTCACTCAAGGGCGGTGGCCTTATACATGGACACAGCAGGGACTTCTGCCGGGGCCTGGGTGGGCCCAGGAGCACAGGGGCTGAAGGCCTGAGGGGGACCCACTGTGCCTCAGTTTCCTCATCTGAAGCCCAGAGTCCCCAGTCCAGCCCCTGCCCCCAGGCAGGCAGGCCTGAGGGAGACGGTGGAAGGAGGGCTGGTGAACCACAGGGTCAGTGTTGGTGACAGTCATGTACAGGTTTCAACGTCATTTCACACCGATGATCCCACTTGTCTTGACAGTAATCCTGGACCTCATGTGTCACTGAGAACCTTCAGAGTCACTCCATGGCGGCCCAGAGCCACACAGCCAGGGACTCTCAGAACCAGGGTTCCCACCTCGGTCTGAGGACTCCTAGGCCCGAGGACTAGCCCAGCCACCCATGCTTTCTGGGGCGGTTAATGTAGGATTGATAACACCCAGCTGATTGGAGCAGCTGCCGGGGCGTGGTGGGTGCTTGTTCTGACGAGCAGCCCCCAAGAGCGGAAAAAAAATCTATTAAAAAACTCCACTGGCTGCATCCACATTATCCATGATTCCTCTATCCACTTTTCTCCATTTCTGCTGCTACCAACAAGCCCCTCACACCTCTCACCTGGACTGGCTCCTGGGGCTTCTCCGGCTTCACTTTACTTTCATCCCCCACAGTTTAGACATCCCACTGAGGCCAGAGGGTTGTTTATTTCATATACATATAAATTTTTTACTTTACAATAGTTGAGATTTACAGAAAAATTGCAAAGACAGTAAAGAGTTCCCATATACCCAGACCCAGTGTCCCCTGGCAAATGTTAACATTTATTTAGGTTATTATAGTATATTTGCCACAACTAATGACCCAATATTGGAATTTTATTTACTAAACACCACGATTTATTCAGATTTCATTAGTTTTCTCCAAAGTCATCTTTCGCTGTCAGGATCCCATCCAGGTTCCCACGTGGCCTGTAATCATTACAACTCCTCAGGTGCCTCTGGGCTGTGATAATTTCCCAGGCTTTTCTTGTTTTTGACCTTGACAGTTTTGAGAAGTACTTGTCACGTGTTCTGTAGGATGTCCTTCATTTGGGTTTGCCAGATGTTTTTTTTGTTAGATGGGGTGATGGGTTTCAGAGAAGATCCACCAAGGAGAAGAGGCTTTCTCAGCCCATCATATCCAGGGAACACAGGGACACATGACTTATTTGTGGGAACCTTGATCACCTGGCTGAGGTGGTGCTGGCCAGCTTTGTCCACCGTCAAGTTACCGCCCCACCCTGCTCCATACTGTCCTTCTGGGAAGCCAGTCACTAAGCGTAACCCACACTAAAGGGCTGGGAGGGGTGCCACACCTCCTTGAGGGGGTGTCTCTGAGGGGTCTTCTGTAAAAACCCGAATCAGATCCTGTCATCCTCCACTGCTATTAAGTGCAAGTGCTCCCTAAAAACTCCAGCCCCTTGCCCTGGTTTGTCGTAACTCAGAATGCCCCCTGCCTGACTCTCAATCTCCTCTCCTTCCAACCTCTCCCTGGCCAACTCTGCTCTGGCCATGGCAGCCCCTGATGTAGTCAAACACGCCAGTCCTGTGCCCACTTTCGGGCTTTCTATCCCCACTGCCTGGGATGAAGGAGGCTCTCCCCCCAAAACAGCTGGTGAATGAATGAATGCATGACTCCTTCTGGCGATGAGAAAACGGAGGTTTGGAAAGATAAGTAACCTGCCAAGGTTAGAGTTAGAAAGCTGCAGAGCTGGGATTCAAATCCAGAGCCTGAGGATGTAACCTCTTCCCCTCGTGCCCTGCCCAGCACAGAAACTCCCAACATAGAAGGCGGCTCCCCAGAGAGAAAGAATCACCCATTTCTTGGGGAAAGAAAGCATGGACTCACTCTCTTAGCAACTCCAATGTTGGTTCTGCAGAAGGACAGGAGGGAAACCACCGCTGGTCAGGGCTTCCTGCTGTCCTGAACTGTGGGAACCTCGCCCTCTTTATCCCACTGACCCCCACAGTGGGAAGGGCATTTTCACCCCAGTGGCCACATGAGAAAGGGGTGGGCTCCAGGCCAATTGAGGGGGCTCCAGCTGTGCCTGCTGCCAGCAGCCTCGGAGGATCCCCCAGGAGAAAGTTCACCACCTGACCCCTGAGTCTTACCCTCCTCCGTTTCCACATAGAGGCGGAGTCCCAGGTCCTTGTTACGGTTCAGCAACCAGTGGTCACTGGCTACTGTCACGTCCAACACCAGCCAGCCCTCGTCCCCAGCTTGGAGCGTCTGAAGATCCAAAAAGAACAAGTCAGACTCCCTGTGGACACGAAAGAACAATTAACCGAAGCCGGCACAGCTGCCTCCGTGTTTCCAGTGCCCACCTGGGGGACAATTAGTGGGGCATCAATCCTCCTGGCTCTGGGCTGGGCACCTTATGTGCCTTGTCTCACTGTGTCTACCGTAGAAAGGTGTTACTGTGCCCGTGGACAGATGGGGAAACTGAGGCTTGGGAGCTCAACGACCCATCCAAGGTCCCACAGCCAGGATGGCAGGGTGGGGATTTGAAGCCACGACTGATACTGGGCCTCTCCCTAGGTGCCGGGGCCTTGAGCCAAGCATCCTGCATCTGTGAGGGTGTGCGCCCAGGAAGCTCCCCTCTGTCCTCTGGGAAATGTCATCCCCGCCCCCCGCCTGAGGGCTGAGCCAGACACACTGACAGAGGCTTGACCGGGAGTTGGGGCGCAGGACAGGCACCTGTTGGCCCGCTCCCTGACCACCTCGAACATGCTGACGTGGTAGGTCCTGTTGAGCGGGTGGGTGCTGGGCAGCTTGTAAATCCGGAACTCAGCGGCTGTGACCGCCTCCCCTGCCGGGATCTGGGTCAGGTCAAAGCGGAACTCCTTCCAGTGGGGCTCCTGGTGGCCCAGGGTGCGGTCAAGCTCCACTGCAAGACAAAGTGGGCTGGTGTTCACTCCTGGCTCTGGGCTCGGGCTCTGGGGTGGCAGGGCCCGGTGGGAGCCAGGGGCTTGGGCAGCCTGGGGAGGGCATTCCCTCCCTGGGGAATGGGCTTGACCCCAGGCTCTGCTTGCCAGGTGCTGAGAGGGCCCCACGAGGCCTGTAGTGAGATGCCAATCGCAGCACCCGGCACACGGTGGGTACCAACAAGGGCAGCTTCCATTTCTTGCCACCAAGCCCTAAACCCAGCAGATCCTGGCTCAGCCCCACTGCTGGCTCTGGCCGAAGACAGGTCCTGGGGAGATGGACATCAGACCCAAGGCAAAAAAGGGCCATGGGCTGGGCAGGGACACGACAGTGTATTTCAGAGTCTGCCGATGTGCGTGGATGGTACGTGGGAAAGAGTGACTGCTCACAGCTGACAATGGAGCTGGGCCTTGAAAGGTGAGAGTGCGTTTGCCATGATGTCATGGGAGAGGGACACTGCAGAGGAAGGACCAGCATGAGCAAAGGCCTAGAGCTGAGTGACACATGGCACAGGCAGGAAAACAACAGCCAGGAAACACAGCAAAGGGTGAAAGATGGCAGGTTCCTTTTGGAGCAAGGTGAAGGAGGAAGGAGGGCCAGAGGGAGAGATAGAAAGGCACAAGAAGCAAGGCAGGAGTGACAGCTCCTAAGAGGCCCAGTCAAGCTGGGGAAGTGAAAGGGCCGAAAACATGGTGAAATCTGAGTAGGCTTCCAGGAGGAGGTGACATCTGAACTGGCCTTGTTGGATGGGACAGTCTTGGAGGATGGAGAGGTGGTGGGAGGGCGTTCTAGGCAGAGAGGACCTCGTATGCACAGGCTAAGGGTGCCATAGCCATGCACAAGTCAGCGGTGTGGGTATGGGCATGAGCATAGCTGTGACCTGACAGCTGAGGACTGGAGCTCCGGCCTCGGAGCACAGGCTGTGCCTCTGGTCAGGGGTAAGCCAAGATTTGGGGCAGCAAGGGAGTGGATGGTTGGGGTGGAAGCTGCGGGGAGAGGGGAGAGTAAAGCACAGGTGGGCGGGACCTGAGGCAGCAGAGGTGGGGGTGCTGGTCCAACCCTCTGGGCAAGAGGCCATGGACGTGGGATGAATCCCACATTTCCCCAGCTGCCCGGAAATGCCCAGGACAGTATATTTAGAGCCGCCTCACTTTAGCCTCCTGTCACTTTCAAACACTAAAAATCTGTGTTTCCGGAGAGCAGGGGTGGGAGCCGTCCAGCGCCTTCCCCAAAACCCAACACTGAGATTTTAATTACATGTCTGGGAGTCTTTTTAAAACTTCTCTCTCAGGCTACTGGGCTCAGTGACCACAAGTCACCAGGCTGGTGGCAGAGGCGGATGTGGGGAGCACTTCCTGTCCTCGCGGTGGGGACCTGGTCCAGTGATGCACAAGCAAACAGCTGTGCTGGGTGGGGCCAGTGGACACACATGTTTGGGCAGGAGGAGGTGGGCATTTCACCCCCGGACCAGGGAGGAGAAGAAACAGAACATCCATCGTCAGTCAGGGCGCTGGACAGGCAGCAAGTGCCCCCCCCCCCCCCCGGAGCCAGGCTGTTTCCGAGGCAGCGTGGCCCAGGTGGCATCGGGGTCCTGCATGGGCAGAGAGCATGGAGGGCAGGGTTCTGCACCTTCCCCGAGCGATGGTCACCATGAATATCTACACAGGACTCCCCTCCTCCACACACACACTGGTGACAATTCCCGTGGATTCAGGGACCACACAGACCACCTCCATTGCGTGGCTGTGTAACAATCCCCCATCTGCAGGATGAAATGGGTCCAGGCTGTTGTGACAGAGAATGAGGACTCCATCACATCCTTTGCCCGCCCCTTCTCAAAGCATCAGTAAGTGCATCCGTCCCCAGCTGACGGGTGGGACCTGGGGGCTCACTGGGAACTCTGTCCGCAGGCCTGAGGCTCATTTCACGTTGGATCCAGGGACTGAGGGAACAAACCACAAACCTGCCAGCTCTGTGTGGGCACCAAGCCTCGCGGCCTCCTGCCCTTGCTGGGTCACGAGCACCTTGTTCACCTGAACACACCCCAGTTTCAAACTTCCGTTCTGTGGGTTTGAAATCAATAAAACCCCCAGCAGTTCCAGCACAGGAAACGGCCCACCCTGACTCTTCCAGGCAAGTACCAGAGGGTGGGACATTTTTAGGAAAATAATTTTAATAAAAAATTGGTGAGATTTCCTAAAGTGTGGAACTGGGTAAAGAGATCAACCCGTTTATGACGGTCAGTGGGGAAGATAGGAAGAGGACACCTGTGGATTTGCCTCTTTCAGTGGCTGTTGCTTTGAGTTAGGAGAGGTATTTCCCAAAAGTGGTGTTCTGGGAGAACATTTTCTAACCCCTCTATCTCCTTCTTGTTAACTGTGCAACCAAGTCTGCTTCAGCCAGGCAGCTTTAGGCAGCATGGACCACTCTGGCCAGTACTCATTGCAGGACCTGACCCTGCACCAACCAGGCATGTACTTCCCCTCTTGGCCTCGTCTCCTCATCTGTGAACTGGGAATAAGGATACTGCCCAGCTTTTCTCACGGGGCTGTGGAGGGCTCTGTAAACAGTCAGTCAATGGACTGGGCGGGGTGGCCATTCAATAGGAGTTTAAGATGAGCCAAACTTTATGCCAAGATACCTGTAAGGAAGCCACGTAAAAATTCCAAGGCCATGGGGTGGAGGGAAGGGGAGACTATGAATAATGTTTTTCTAAATCAATGTACTCATTTGCACATATATTTTTTCATCAATTTATCAAGCTCAATTTATAAACAAATTTATCAAGTTCTTACTGTATGTAAGACTGTTCTAGACACTGGGAACCCAGGAGCAAACAAGAATGATAAGTCTTGCCCTCATGGAGTTTATACTCTAATGGGGGAGACGGAATATAAAGAACAATAAAAAGTAAAATAAGGGGCAGACAGGTAACTCAGTTGCTTAGAACGTGAGCTCTGGGCAACAGGGCTGCCTGTTCGATTCCCACATGGCCAGTGAGCTGCACCCTCCACAACTAGAATGAAGTCAATGAGCTGCCGCTGAGCTGCCGGATGGCTCAGTTGGTTGGAGCGTGGGCTCTCAACCACAAGGTTGCCAGTTCAACTCCCACAAGGGATGGTGGGCAGCGCCCCCTGCAACTAGCAACAGCAACTGGACCTGGAGCTGAGCTGCGCCCTCCACAACTAAGACTTGAAAGGACAATTTGACTTGGGAAAAAGTCCTGGAAGTACACACTGTTCCCCAATAAAGTCCTGTTCCATTTCCCCAATTAAAAAAAAAAAAAGTAAAATAAGGCATGTTGTATGTATTGTATGTGAAATATAGAGGGTTATGGGCTCCAAAGTAATGGGAAAAGGTAGAGGGTGCTTTTCACAGGGTGATCAGTATGGCATTTCTTCGAGAGATAGGTAAGCACACACATGAGCATTCTTACACGCTGCTGGGAGGAAGCTGTGGAGAGGAATCTAACGATATCCTCTGGCAACACCCGAACAAATACACATGAACTTCCCCTTTGACATGACAATCCCAAGGACACAATGGCTAAAATATGAGCAGCCAAAGTTACGCCTGGCTCAATAGGATCCTCTGAATGTTTATTTTCCACAAATTTATAAAAGCTGCCAAAAATGTTCAAACACTGAACCAGCTTCTGTCTGGAGAAACAACAGATGAATTTAGTTTCTGAATCGCCTTAATGTGGTTTCTGAAACAACAAACACTCATGAATCACCGTGGGATAATGGGACTGCGGGCCTTCTCCTCCGGCCCCTGATTAAACCACCTCCGGGTCCCATGTTTACGGGAAGGGTCCACTATGGGCAGGAGGCAGCCTACATTTCCGCCTTTCCACTTCTGAGGCCTTGCACCCACCACCTACAGGCTACACCTCCAGATGCCACACCTGGGTCCACAAGCGACACCAGCAAAGGCTTCAACTATTTTTGTGCCCTGGACAAAATTTAGTCATCCAGACAACTCAAATCTGTCTTGTTTCTGACCAAAAAGTAAGACTTCAAAAGACCCCCTGTTCCTCAAGCTCAGAGCAGCCGTTCAGGGAACAGAATCTTCTGTGTCCATCCATCCTTCCTGCCCTCAAACCCTCCCCAGCCCCGCAGGGTCCCCAGGAGGGACGCAGCTCGGCTCTGCATCCCAGGCCCCCTGAGCTGGCCCGTCTCATCCACATGGCCTCCTGGGCCGCCTGGCTGCCTTCAGCCTCCCCCAGGCCCTCCTCCAGCCGCTCTCTCCTGCCTGGCCCCCATCCCACCATGTCTAAAGGCTGCTTTCCTCTCAGTCCTGCTGTAAAAGCCCCTTTTCCTCGCTCTGACCCCACATAGATCAGCCTGCATGTTCGCCCTTTCCCCCACCCCAGGAGCCCCGGGCCCTGGTTCATCTGCCCGGCTGGAAGGTGAGCAATTTGAGGGCAGGGACCAAACAATGTGGGGTGGAAACTGGAGGCTCTCAGTGGCCCACTTATTAAGTCCCCTGTGTTCCAGGGGCTCAGAGGGGAGGCCCCGCCCCTTCTCCCCAAGGGTTCCTGGTCCCCAGGACAGTGGCTCAGTGTCCAGCATCCACTGGTCCTTGGACTACAGTATCACTGCTGGTCTGGTAGTGGCTTCCATGTCCCAGCATGTCTCCATCAGGGGCCACCCATGTTTTCACTTTGCTGTGGGACTTGCCTGGCCCCCAAGGTGGAGAGCAGGCTCCCTCAGGGCCCTGGAGGCGGACGGGCTGGGCCTGTTTGGCTGGTCCTGCCAGTAACAGAGGTCGAGGGGCCCACTTTAGGCCTAAAACAAGACCCGTGTCCCCACGGCCTGTGCTGCCCCACAGGGGCGCCATGGAATTGATCACCTATCGATTCTGCATCCTGAGGGGCTTCCTCCCAACCAGAAATCTCAGCGCTCCGAGAGGCAGCCCAAGGCTTCATTTCGGAGGTATTTTTAGCGAGTTCCCATTACTGACTTTTTTCAGAGCTGTTTCCATAAATGGCTCTGCACTCATAATTACTGGTCGGGGCCTCAGACGGCTTTAGACCCCAAATTAAAAGGGAACACCCGCACAGGCCACCACATCAAGCCTGCCAAAGCCAAAAATAGATCCAAGGAGATGTGAGCAAGAAGGATGCGATTCCTCCAGTTCAAACCGGAGGAAGAAGTGAACTGTGGGCGTTTTCCAGAAAGTTGTGGTCTCGGTGACACATCCCTCTCCCAGGGGGAATGGGATCCCGTGAGGAGGCAGGCTGGGTGTATCTCCTGCCCCGTGCCTCACCCCTGGAGGAGCCTCCATCAGGAGGCTAGGAGTGGGCACATTCTTTGGTCAGAGCTGGAAAGCCCTTCTGGGCAACCCTGCATAGAGGGGGAAACTGGGGCCCAGAAGGGGCAGAGACTTGCCAGGGGTCACGTGTCAGGTTAGGAGCCTTTCATGTGGACTTGCAGACTCGGAGCCGGTACAAAATGAGTGGCCCTAGAGTTCCTCTCAGTGGCAATACTGGGATGAGGGGGTCACCTGTCTTCAGGTTCTCCTGTCAGCCGGTGCCCCGAGAATGCCTCCTAAAGCCCCCTTCCTCCAGGCAGGGCCCTGAGGGGACTTGGGGTCCCAGGGACATGCTGCACCCATTGTCAGCTTCCGAAAAAACAGGAAGGGCTGGCCCTGCTTTGCCCCACTGACTGGGCCAGGCTCCTTCACGTGGTCCCCTGCCTCCCACTGAATTCCTTTCCTTCATGCAGAATCTGGGGTGCACAGCGGGTGGGGGGGATCATGAAGAGTCAGATTTGGTCCCTATTCTCAGGTTGCTCATAGTTTCCTGCGGAGGAAGAAAAAGAGGGGATGCCCCTGAATCTGCAGGCAGAAAGCGACTAGAATCCCTAGAGAAACACACACAATGGGGCACAGAGGGGGCTCTAAGCATGGAGGGAGCCTTGGGGGAGGGGGTCAGAGATACTTTTCTAGGAAGCCTAGTGAGAGTGGTGGAAGAATTCTGACAAGCAGAAATGGAGCAGAGTGTTCTAGACAAAGGCATAGAGGTGGGAAATAATGTGCCAGCTCCCATTTGAACTGTGTGAGGCACCACACTGGGCACGTTACATGCCATTTCTAGTAATGCTTACCCAGGCAGCCTGACCCTGGAACTGTGCTCTTTACTCCTTGGCTCCAGGAGGTCCGTAGGTAAACGATGGGGTGGGGGTGTAGATAAATACAACAGGCTCTTCCCTCATCATACTGACCGCCATTTTGAGCAGGCCAGGCATTTGCTAAGTTGTTAAATGCCTTACCTACGGTATTTAACCATTATACTATGACACAGGTATTATCCCAATTGTAAAGGTGAAGAAACTGAGATGCAGAGATTTTAAGTAACCTGTTCAATATCTCAGAGCTCTTGAGTGGCAGACGCCAGATTAAAAACCAGTGTGTCCTACTGCAGAGTAGTCAACCATTATGCGCCCCCACCCCGGGCCGACCTCCCCTCATTGCTGTGATCCAGTTTTCACATCTGCTCCTATGGATCTGGGTACCCAGGAACAGGGCCAGTCACTTCTCTTTTATGAGACTCAACTTCCTCCTCTGTCAGCTGGGGGCAATAGTACTCATTTACCCAGCAGGGTGAGAAAACACTGAGGAAATGGGGTGGGGAAAGAGGAGTCAGTTATCAGGGATCCAGAGGGCAAACCGTCCTGCGGGCCAGACAGGATTTTGGAGAAAAGGCATCCACCTTCAGCTCTTGGGAAGAGAGACATCTTTGGAAACCATCAACAAAACGAAAAGGCAACTTACGGTATGGGAGAAAATATTTGCTAACCACGTATCTGATAAGGGTTTAATATCCAAAATATATAAAGAACTCATACAGCTCAATAGCAAAAAACAAACAAACAAAAATCTGATTTAAAAATGGGCAGAGGAACTGAGTAGACATTTTTCCAAAGAAGACATACAAATAGCAAAAAGTACATGAAAACGTGCTCAACATCAGAGAAATCATCAGGGAAATGGAAGGCCAAACCAAAATGAGGTATCACCTCACACCTGTTAGAATGGCCATCATCAAAAAGACAAGTTAACAAGTGTTGGCAAGGATGTGGCAAAAGGGAACCCTTGTGTACTATTGGTGGGAATGTAAATTGGTGCAGCCATTATTGAAATTATTATTATGAGGCTCCTCAGAAAATTAAAAATAGAACTATCATATGATCTGGCAATCGTACTTTCTGGTATTATCCAAAGGAAATGAAAACAGGATATCAAAAAGACATCTGCACTCCCATGCTCATTGCAGCATTATTCACAAGAACCAAGACATGGAAACAACCTAAGTGTCCATCGATGGATAAATGGGTAAAGAAGATGTGGCACATACACAATGGCATATTAGCCATGAGAAGGAAGTAAATCCTGCCATTTGTGACAACATGGATGGAGCTTGAGGGCATTATGCTAAGTGAAATAAGCCAAACAAACATATATGGTGCATGGTATCACTTATATGTGGAATCACACACACAGAAAAAGTCAAACTCATAGAAACAGAACGTAGAAAGTGCTTGCCAATGGCTGGGGAGGGAGGGGGGGAAAATAGGGGTAAGTTGATAAAAGAGTTCGAACTTTCAACTACAAGATGAATAAGGTCTGAAGATCTAGGGTAAAACAAATGACTGTAAGGGATAACACCGTATTGTATGATTGAAATTTACTGAGAGAGTAGAACTTAACTGTTCTCACCAAGTAAAAAAAAGCGATAAATATGTGAGGTGACGGATGCGTTAATTAACTCAGTGGCGGAATCCCTTCACAGTGTATACATATATCAAATCATCATGATGTACACTTTAAATATCTTATAAGTCAATTATTCCTCAATAAAGCTGAAATAATTAGTTTTTTTTAAAAAGAGAAATACTTTTGGGCAGGTGGTCCCTCTAATAGTAAGATAATTTTAAGACGGACAAAGAATTTACTATTAAAGGAAAGACAAAGTCGCAAAACAGTGGGCAATTTATGTCCCACTTTGCAAAAAAAATAATAAAATTTTAGTATCTATATTGATAAAATATCAAGGCTGATGGGGGGTGCTATACCAAAGGATTAAAATGCTGGTTTTCTCTGAAGTAGAGGCAGGACTACCAGGGGTTTCCATGTTTCTAAACATATGATCTGAATTTTCTATAATGAAATTCTATAATGAATCTATATATGAATTTTCTACAATGAACACGCCTTAGTTCTATAATTCCCCAAAACAAATACATTTTTTAAATGAGATTCTCAGTCTACAACATACATTCAATACAGTCCAATTCAGCAGCACTTACTGGACCTAATGATCAACCAGGCCTCTATCTGGGTGGAGAGGCAGCTTCTATGGAGAAGAGCAGAGGATGTGCAGACAGGGAGACCACCTGCTGTGTGGCCTTGGGAAAATCACCTAACTTCTCTGAGCCTCACTCGCCTTTTTAAAACAAAGATGTGATAGTAACTGTGAGATGCAAATGAAGGAACAGATGTGGAAGTTCTGTGGTCATCAGGTATAGTCATCACTGGGTGTCATCTCACACGATCCCTAAGGGGCCCACAGGTAGGGACCGTGAGAATCTCTATTTTACAGAAGAGGAAACTGAGTCTCCAAGAGGTGGACTGGAAAGTTATGATCAAACTGAGAGTAGGTGGCAGGGCGAAGATGCAAATCCTGTCAGTCTGAGTCCAGGTCAGAACCCCCGACACCGATCCTATCAGTCCTCCCAGTGTCTTTTCCCCTCTGGGTTTCCAGACAGGGGGTATCACCGTCTAGACCACGTGACAATCGTCTTTATGGCTGCTGTATTTGTTCTTTGTCTCTCCCACTAGAACGTCAGCTCCATGAGAGCAGGGTCTTTTGTACACTGTCATATCTCAATGACTAGAACTATGCCGGGCACAGAGCAGGTACCACGTGACTACTTGTTGCATGAATTGATGAAAAAATGAAAGTCCCTAGTAAAGAATCAAAGAAAGTGACGGAGACCAGATTTCTTACTCCCACTGATCCAGCCTCTCTCAAATCCAACAGCCTCAGTTCGTCAACACCCTTGTCCTTGGCTGCCTGAGAACCCAGGAATAAATTAGTCTGGTGCAGGGAAGGGTCAGGACAAAAGTGAAGATGGCTCCATTCATTTCTGACTGGACTTCTGCCTACAGTGCTGTTTGTGCCTCAGTTTCTCAATCTGGAAGATGGGCACCTGCCACCCCACTGACACATGGAAGAGGATTCAGGAGGAACAAGCAGAGGTGATACTTCCTGCCTCTTTCCTCCCTCCAGAGGGGCTGAGTCAGCCCGAAGTGCCCAAGGTACAACCAGTCACACCTGCGCTCAGGCTGAGGGGACAGAGTGCTGTCAGAAGGTGCCTCCAACAGAACCACAGGGTCAGGGCTGCGTGGCCCCTCATTTTTCTGACACCGTCACTGTACTGGACAAGAAACCAGAGGCCCAGAGAAGGGAAGGGGCCATGATTCGGGACATGGAAAAATCAATGGCAGGCCGGACAACACAAGAACCTGCGTATTGCCTCCCAGCTCAGGGCTCTCTCTTCCCTGAGCACATGCGACACCAGGGTCTGGCTCTGTCTGCTCCACATGAGTACTGGCCCCCATTACTGCATCCTGGCCAAAAGCAGCCAAGGCTCTACAAGGCTGAGATTGACAGACAGGCCAGGCAGGGCCGCCGGCTCTGCCCACAGAGGCATGACCCAAGGGCCGGAGGCCTGGGAGAGGCCCGTGGCCTCTGCGTCCTACAGGCTGCCATTGATGGTCAGGGACCTAGTAGGCAGCAGGCATGGCTTCTCAGGAGCCAGATGAGGCCGATAGGAGAGGTGGAGCGGGAAGCAACAGGAGTGGGAGCCTGGGCGTGGGCGCTGTTAGCACAGACTCTCTGCTGTTAGACTCCAGAGGGTTTAGGGGCCCCGACTTCACATGCCTGAGGCCTGGGCCTCCAAACAAGAAGAGAATCCTGTTAGGTGCCTAAGCCCCCACATCAGCCCAGGTAATTACCAGGTCAAACCACTCTCACTGAGAGTTCTACTAGTGCAATTAGTAGGACAGAATAAAGAAGGCCCTGCTGGCAGCTGGCTGGCCCCGCCCACAACTGGGCTCCACTGAACAAGGACCTGCCTGTTGATCCCACAGCGTCAGAGGCCTTAGATCCTAATGAAACACGCAGAGATGGCGGGGGAAGAAGCTGGGGTTTGGAATCCACAGCCTGGATGATGGCATGGATGTGCTGTGTCGCCCTGGCCTAGCCATTTAACCTCTCGGAGCCCATGAAATGACGCTGGTAAAATAGCTGGACATGGCGCTGCATGGATGGAATGAGGACTTACACGGCTATGGAATTTCAAATGCTCTTAATCTAAAACTGGTGGAAACACCTTTGGTTCGCTTTTAAAATCTGTTTCTGGGTTTCACATGTGTATAAGGCACATGGGGACATTCCCATCACATCCACCGCAAGGCTGGGCAGCAGCTGGGAGGGGCTGGAGTCAGGGGCGGTGACCAGAGCCAGGTTCACCCTAAAAGAGGATAACTTTCTGCTCCTCCCATGTATCAACTAATCACACAACTCTGAGGAGTCACTGATGACTGGGAGTCCCATTTTACAAGGAGGGACCTAGAGCTCAGAGAGAGCGAGGGACTTGCCTAAGATCACACAGCAGTCAGGAGGGGAACCAGGTGTTCCTGAGCTCAGGGTGCTGCTCAATTCACAGCAGCAGCTCCCACTAGAGCTGTGCAAGCTTTGACCCAGGGGATGTGGGAGGAAGCAGGACATGGCCTGGGTGGTGACTCACTTTAATAGATGGCTCCTGGGGGACATTCTCAGGGTTACTGCCTCCACAGCTCTTCTTGGTCCTGAGCCCTGGGTCAGCTTGTTCCGAGGACAGAGCTCCAGCCTCAGTTCCCATGCTCTCTGTCCGAAGTCCCCACCCCTGCCCTCTAACCAGAAAGTTGGCATCCGAAACCCACAGGCTGGAGTCCCGTGCCTGGCACTGGGCTCCCAGCAGAGGTTAACAGCTGCCTCGAGCAGCTCGCTCCCCCACCCTAGGCCACCACCAGTTCTGGGTTGGAAGGGACAGAGGCCTCCTTAGCTGTCCCCTCTTCCTGACTTTGTGTGGGAAACAAATAGCTGAGGACCCCACAACACCTGCTGCTGCTCCGTGTCCCCGGAGCCCTCTGCCTAAACCCCTCTTAAAGCTCCCTCCACCCTGAAAGGCTGCCCCCCTGACAGCAGGATGTCCTCGAGGACTGGATGTAGAGCCAAACAACCTGGGCCTGTCCTGGCTCAGCCACGTAGAGGCCGTGCTATCCTGGGCGTGACAATGTCTCTGACCTCACGATCCTCATCTGGGAGATGGGGATGAATAGGCTGTTAACTGGGTTGTTGGGAGGATGAAGATTGATGCCATAGGTGAAGGGAGGCTGGTGGCCTTGGCAAGAGTCCTTGCTCTGCCCTTGGCCCCATCGCTCTCCCCACCTTGGGCTGAGCTGTCGTTCTTGGGTCCCCAGGTCCAGTCTGGGGTCTGCCTGAGCCCAGACCCTTGACCCTCACTGGTCACAGAGAGGAGGCAGAGCAGATGGGGGACAAATATTCATGACTGTAGATTAAAGAGTTTAGTATAATGGAAAAAGATACCTTAGAGAACTTTAAGGGTAAATGGCTCCACGATTTCAAATGAAATCTCTGCAGAGGAAAAGCTAGGCTTTGCCTGGGAGAACAACGAGGAGCCAAGCTGCCCAGCAGGTCATTCCACAGGCCTGGACACTCACTGCATGTCAAGCCATGTCCCAGGTGCTGGGTGTGGGTGACATGACCACAGACTGCCCCACTGAGCCGAGTCTCCTCCTTCCCACCTGCTCCCCTGACAGCCACGCCCCCACCTCCAGGCTCTTGGGCTTTGGCCCCGGGAAGAGGCTGCTGAGCACTCAGGACATCTGGGTTCTCCTCTCAGCTCTGGTCACTTTGGTGATGTGACCAGGGTTTTCCACAGTGAACTTTGTCCCTCTCTTCAGTACAGCCCTTATCACAGTGACAGCATCACAGCCTCTGTTTACTCATCCGTCTTCTCAGGACCAGACTGTCTTCCTGGCACTGCCCGGGTCCACCCGACATTACATGATTCCTATTCTTGGGTGTGTTTGCGAGCGGGTGACTGTACACGCCCCTGGGACTCACATTCCTGCGTCTGCCCCGCCAGACCCACAGCTCGCCGACCCCCACGCCCCTTAGACCTGGCTGCCCTGACCTCGGCAGTTCCCACTCCTCCGCGGGGTCCGTCCACCAGGCGGTGACTCTCGGTTCACCGCAGGGGCACCCGCTGCCCAAGGCTGTGCACTCGATCCTGCATCCCGTGTTCCTCCCCGAGGGGCCACCGTGGGGGCGCCAGGACACTCAGCTCGCCGCCCCTACACGCGCGTTCTCGCCGAGGTGGCAGGGTTACCGCAGTCAGCAACGCCCATCCCTAGAGTTCATACTCACCCATGTTGACGAAGCTCATGACCAGGTCCGTGCGGCCGAGGCGCCGCTCGCGGGGTCCGCCGTCCTCGTCGTCGTCGCCGGCCATGGCGTGGTAGAGGTCCAGCATGAAGAGCGGGGCGGACGCGGGCAGCCGGGCGGCGGCGGGCGGCGCGCGGGGCCGTGGGCGCCCCGGCAGCCCGAGCACCGCCAGGATCTCGCGCTGCAGGTCGCGGCGCTCGCGCGGGCCCAGACGGCGCTGCGGACACCCGGGAGCGGGGCGCATGCCGGGGCCGCCGCCGCTCAGCGCGCACAGCGCCAGGCCCAGGAGCCAGAGTGGCCCGGGGCGCGCGGCCATGGCGGGGCGACTGGGGGCTCTCACCCCGCACGCATCCGCTGTGCCGTCGGCCCTGGGCCGGGACCCTGACGGCAAGCGGCGGGCCGGGCTCGGGGACGGTGGGACAGCGCGGGATTCGCCCGCGGTCGCAGCGCCGTCCCTAGAGCACACCTCGCGCGGCACCTGTCGTGGCTCCGGGTCGGTGGCCGCGGCAGCCAAGGCCTCGGGGCAGAGGCTACTCCAGGGACTGCGGACCGTCGGCTAATCGTCGGCCGCCGCCGGACCCTCCAATCTGGCTGCTACCGAGGCCCGCTCAGTCCGGAGTCGGGCAAACTCCGGTCCGAGCTAAGGGAGATGCGGACCTGGGAGAGCCGCTCGTCGGACCTGCAGTCTCTGCCCAGCTCCCGCGTCACGGCCGTTCTAGATCCAGCGCCCGGCCTTTGGATCCCGCCCCTTCCGGGTCGGGCCAATGGAGATTCGGGGGGCGGGGCCAAATCCGCGGGACCCACCTCCCCGGGAAAGCTGAGTTGCGATTGATGTCGCGGGTGGTAGCGCCCCGGAGATTCCACCTGCTGGAGGGTGGTGGGCGGATCCGGCTAGTGGTTCGCAGCCCCGCAGTCTGGGTGGCCAGGGTCGTTCTGGGCTTCTCACCCGACCGCTGGCCGCGCCGTCGGGGGGAAGCAGGAACCTTTGCTCCTGCGGGGCGTGTCCTTAAGTGCCTACGCCGGAGTGGGGATCCCAAGTCTCGCCAGCGAGTGACCCGGCGGCCACGCCTTGGTAAGTTGAGTGTCGCCCCAGGATCCGAAACAAGGCCTCAGTCCCGTCTGCAAGGGATCCGTGGGTGCCAGCCCGAGAGTGGGGCGCCTTCCTCTGCCAGCAGCAGCCAGGCCCAGTTCTCCGCCACCGCAGCTCCTAGCTGGCCTCCTGGCTCCTTCCCCGCTGTCCCCTTGTGTACACTGTTGGGGGCTTCTCCTTCCCCGACGCCAGCTCAGTTGCTGCTCGCAGCGCGCCCACCCGCGTACGCGCGGCCAGCGCCCCAGGTGGGCCGCCCACTCTGTTCCCGCGGCTGCGGGGTCACCGCCAGCTGTCGCTGTACCCCCTGCGGACGCCGGTGCTGATCCAGCCACGCGCGGGAGACGCGCACCTGCCTCCAGCCAAGCCAAGGAGCTCTCGCGCCCTTAGTGAGCGCCAGGGAACCGCCTTTGCGCACCTTAATTGTGAAGAGCCTCACAGTCTTCCAGCCTTGCCGACACTAGGTATTATTGTTAAATACATAAAATAAATAAATCTCTGACAATGTGACAGGTGAAAGCAGCTCTCTGCTGTTGTAATGTGCACGTGGGGGGATTACTAACTCTCTCCTTGAAACACTCTCCTCCCTTGGCTCCCAGGACACCACTGCTTCTCCTCCTTCCCGCCCTCTTCTTAAAAACGGACATTCCTCTGAGTTCTGTCCGCAGCCGTGTTCCCCTCTTAGGCTTTTAACCTGGTGATGAGCTCATCCCCCTGAGACTTCAGTGCCATCATAGTCATTCCTGACCTCCAAATACAGCCCAGCGCAGCCCCACTCCTGGAGGTCGGAAGTTATAGTCAATCACTCATTAGACACGATCAAAGCCAGAAACCTGGGCGTCAATGCGGGTCCCTCCTTCCTGATGGCAGTTCGGTCTACAGACTCTACCTTCTAATGCTTCCTGAATCCTCCAGCCTCTCCACACCCTCCTACACTGTGTGATTCACGTAGCATCCCCTCCACCCTGGACGCCTGTAACAAACAGGCTTCCCACTGGCCTCCTTGGTTCCCATCTTATTCCCCATCCCTCCCTCACGCCTCATTCCCCAGACTGAATTTCTCAATAAAAATCTGCTATCTGTAAACGATTCAAAATTCTTCCACAGTATTTCATTGCTTACAGCAGAATTCCCCAAACTGAGGCTTTTGAAGGCTTTTCTACAAAAAGGAGTTTAGTAAATACTGTATGCTACATTTCCCCTAGGAGAGCCCTAACACAATTGTCATTTTGTAAGCGCTGAGAAATCCTGCAGTAAAGAAATCTGCTTGGCTTTAACTCGATGTCTTCCAAATACATTTGACCATGATTTTGAGGGTTTTTTTGAAGACCACATCTTGGGGACCAGGAGAGCACTATGTGATCTCAGTGGTCTGCATCTGTCACCTGGTCTCTGCTGCTGGCCCCTCTTCACAGCCTTATCTAGCCACTAATGGTGTACTCTTTGCTCCAGTCACACGGGACTAGCTGGGGCCCCCTCACCTGTACGGCTGTTGACATTTCTGTTAATCGGCTTGTGTGGTTCCCGATCCCCTTTGCCTGCCTGGTCCAGTATTACCCCTCTTTGAGATGCAGCTGAAGCAACGACCTATCTTCCCAATGCCCCCTCCACCTTCATGGGTAGGTCGATCTCTCCTCCTCCCCACTCACTCATTTTATCAAACTGAAGGGCATTTATTTGTTCACCTGTTTGCGCCCTCCACTCCCTCTCTCCACTGTGAACTTCTCGACAGAGAATGTCGTCCCAATTTACCTTTGGATCCCAGTGTCAGACTCATGTTCAGGCTTTGAATAAATATTTGCTGAATTTACTAGTCTCTGAGAAAGGAGTGGCCTCCAACCTTCACGAATCCTTTCATTAAGAATTGTTTATTATTGCATGGGAGGCAGTGAGCAGAAGCATGAAGCTGTGTTGGAGTGTGGGGGATGGTGGCCAGCCAGGCTTATTCTCTTAGCTATGTGACTGGTTTTCTTGCACACCAGCCACAAATGCAAACCCATGAATTTTCATTACTGGAACCACAAGGTTAAATTCATGGTCATCAAGACCTATAGTATAAAGAACATAAAAATGAAACAGCAATGTAAAAGAGCAGAGAGAACAATTGTCCATAAGAAAAATATTACAGGAATGGAGATAATGTTACCACTGACACCTTTAACCTCTGCATTCTGTGATCTGAGGACCTCTTTAATCCTATCAAAGGATCCTGTTTTTAGCTCCTATGTCATGACCATGTCAAACCCAGAGGTCGCCATGGGGTAGGTATACAATAATGCCTCATTAAATGACTGCTGAGGGGCCTAAAGGGTGACTCACTCGCTTTCCTGGCTGGCTGCATCTAGGATGCTGGGAAAATCCAGCTCATCATGTTCCCAAGGTGTGCCTACATCGCAAGAAGAAAAAAATAAACATAATGAGAAGATCCTGTCTTCATGGAGAATCTCCAGCCAGTGGGTCAGGTCACGTCCTATTAATGGACTAAATGCTCCAATTAAAAGTCAGAGATTGTCAGATAAGTTAAGGGAGGAAAAAAAAAAACAGGAACAAATGACCAGCTGTCTATAAGAGATGCACTACAAATAGAAAAACACAGGTTGAAAGTAATGAATGGAAAAAAGATGTAGCATGAAAATTAAAGAGTAAGAAGCCTGGAGTGGCTATATTAATATCAAGATTAAGGATAGTAGCAGAGAGTGATAAAAGTGTCACTTCGTCAGAATCCATCCTACTGAAACAGGAAGACGTTATACAGCTCAAGACGACAGGCTCAGGCTCCACTACATATTGATGTGTGTGGTCTAAAGTGGTTAAACAGTTCTCACATTTATTTTGGGAGTCAGTGAAAATGGGTATCTTTGAAGGTTTCCACCTGAAATTAAATCCATTTTGTGACTCATATGAGAGACACCAATGGCTGAATGGACTGGGGATGGTAGTAGAGGCGGGAGTGGGGAAAACCTCTCCAAGAGAAGTTTACACATTGCCAAATCTGAATCTAACCAATTTTTGTAAATTCTCCGTGACCAATGCAGAATCCTGGCAGCAGTTTGTTTCAACACACAGAGCAGGGAGCCGCCCCTGTGACAAGCAGAGATCCAGGCTCTTTCAGATTTCTTTTCTCCCCTGGAAGGTGCGCATGAGCAGACGGCACACATAGGTAGAGGCCCCAACGGCTTTGCCTCCACGCAGCCCATATCTCACCCCTCACCTTGTGGGCATCCATGAGATTCATGACAAGGTCCAGGTCCCCGTGCACAGGCTGGTCCTCGGCCAACTGCGGCTCCACCTTGTACAACCAGTCGACCAAGGCCTGCAAAGCATCCATGAACTGGCCTGAAAACAGCAGGGCCTCCTCCAACTTGTGCTGCCTGAGAAAAGCACACACAAACCTCGCCGTTTATTAGGGATTCTTTTATGAACAGCCCCACTGCAGAGAAATATTGCTTGAACTTTATATAGAGAGGGACCTCTCTGTTAGAATGGTTAGAAATACAGTTAAAAGTTATCAAGCTGACACCAAAAACACAGGCAACAAAAGAAAAAACAGATCACTTGGACTTTGGGACTTTATCAAAATTTAAAACTTTTGTGCATCAAAGGGACACTATCAACAGGGAGAAAAGGCAACTCACATGATGGGAGAAAATATTTGTAAATCATATACCCAGAATATCCAGAATACGTAAAGAACTCCTACAACTCAATAATACAAACAACCAATTTAGAAACGGGCAAAGGACTTAAGCAGACATTTCTCCAAAGAAAATGTATGGATAGCTAGTAAGTACATGAAAAGATACTCAATATTACTAATTATTAGGGAAATACAAATCAAAACTACATTGAGATACCACTTTACATTCATTAGGACGGTTATTATTTAAAAAACAAAACAAAAACAAAACAAACCACACAGGGCAGCCAGATGGCTCAGTTGGTTAGAGTGCAAACTCTCAACAAGGTTGCCGGTTCAATTCCAGCATGGGATGGTGGGCTGCAACCCCTGCAACTAAAGATTAAAAACGGCAACTGGACTTGGAGCTGAGCTGCGCCCTCCACAACTATATTGAAGGACAACTGCCTGGAGAAACACACTGTTCCACAATATTCCCCAATAAAATTTATTTAAAACACACACACACACACATAGAAAATAACAAGTGTTGGTGAGAATGTGGAGAAATTGAAATCTTTGTACATTGCTAATGGGAATGTAAAATGGTACAGTTGATGTGGAAAATAGCATGGTGGCTCCTCAAAAAGTTAACCAGAATTACCATATGATCCAGCAGTTCCACTACTGGGTATAATTGAAAGCAGAGAGTTGAATAGATATTTGTACACCAACATTCATAGCATCATTATTCACAATAGGCAAAAGGTGGAAACAATCCAAATAATTCATCACAGATAAATAAGCAAAATGTGGGATACACATACAATGGAATATTATTCAGTCCTAAAAAGAAAATTCTGACACATGCTATAACATGGATGAAACTTGAAGGCATGCTAAGTTAAAGAAGCCAGACACAAAAGGACAAGTATTGTATGATTTCACTTATCTGAGATTCCTAGGCAAATTCGGAGACAAAAGGTAGAATGGTGGTTGCCAAGGGCTGGGGTGCTGGGAGTGGGGAGTTATTTTTTAATGGGTGTAGCATTTCAGTTTGGGATGATGAAAAGTTCTGGAGATGGATACCGTGTGTCCCTGAAAATAAGACCGGGTCTTATATTAATTTTTGCTCCAAAAGACGCATTAGGGCTTATGTTCAGGGGATGTCATCCTGAAAAATGATGCCAGGACTTATTTTCTGGTTAGGTCTTATTTTGGGGGAAACACGGTAGTAGTGATGGTTGTACAACACTGTGAATAAAATTAATGCCACTGAACTGTACATCTGAAAATGGTTAACATGGTAATTTTTGTTATGTATGTTTTACAATAAAAAAGTGACCAAAAGTAATTTCTAGACATTTTTACTCAAACCACACTCTAGAATGGACTGAGCAGAGTGCAGGGAACAGGTATAGAGTCCAATGACCATGCACACACACCCCAATGACAGAAAGTCTGCATTGATTACTTACACACTCCTGCAGGAGAGGGCAATGGTTGAGGGCAACATAATAGTTAAGTACACAGGCTCTGAAGTCACACAGACAGGAACTCTTATCAAAGCTCCACACCAGCCGTGTGACACTTAACTTCTCTCAAACTGACTTCTCGTGTGTGAGATGGGATCATAATTGTACCGACCGAGAGAGGTTTGGTAATGGCACGACAGCTGCCCCTCATTCACCTCCTGGCTGGGCGGCAAGCATGGAGTCCTAGAATCTCCAGCTCCACCACTCGCTAGCTGTGGGACATTGTAAGCTCATTTCTTTTTCTGTAGAACAGGCATAAATGACTGACACCTGCCTCCCTTGGTTGCCAGGCAACTTGCCATTAATAATAAAATAGCAGCAACAACAATAAAGCAGCCACCGCTTCTTTCTTGAGAACTTCCTCTGTGTTAGGTGCTTTTCACGAGTCCTCACCATACTCCTATGAGGGAGGCGCTGTCCCACTTCACAAAGAACCTCGTCAGGACTCAGGGGTGATGAGCCTTGCTCAGAAAATGGCAGCTGTCTCCTTTCTGTGCGCAGGGCAGTGTGGGCTGTGTGGAGCCACGGGTGGCTGTGGAGTCACACCTGGGTCAGAGCCCCGGCCACAAGCCAGAATCCGTGCCCACCACGTCTCCCCCCAGGTGCTGAGGGTCACCTGAGTGTAGGGCCAGGGTCAGAGCTGCTGGGAACTTGGAGTCTTGGGCTCTGGTTCCACTTCTGCTCCTGATCGACTCTGCCACCTGTGTGGGCCACAACCCCTCCCTGGCCTCAGCTTATCCTGTTGTAAAGTGAGAGGTGGGGTCACAGATCCCTTGATCATCAGGATCTCTGACCACAAAGGAAGGCTAAGGGAAATTCAGGAAAACGTGGAGCCTGTTTCTGAATTCCTGGCTCCTCTCTGCCCCCTGGTGGACTTCAGCCGCCCAGCACCCCGGAGAAAATGACAGACTGAGTACAGTGACTCCTAGGGACTTGGGGACTAGCTTTGTGACTTCTGCCAAGGTTCCCACCTCAGAGCCCTGATCCCCATCTTTAAATGTGGGTAATAATAATACCTACCTCTTTGAGCTGTTGTGAGGATGCAAAGAGATAATACATGAGAAGTGCTTGGACAGAGGCAAGTATAGCCTAGCCAGTCAGCAGAAGCCAGATCCTACAATTGAGATGGTAGTCTTGTCATCCATGAAGAACGTAATGACTACAAACTTATAAAACATGCTTGTTATTGGAAACCAAAGTTGTTTGCTTAAGCTGTAAATGGATTCATGGTCCCTGTGATAATTAACCCACCTCTGGATAAATAAACTCAGCAGCCTTATATAGTTTATTAATAATTTTCAGAATACCAAGTTTAAAATATTTTTCTTTCTTTTGTTTGTTCTCTGTCCTTGGTTTCTGACTTTATCTTTATTGTTTTCTTCTTTCCTGTTTTCAGGGGTTTGCTTTATTGTTCTTTTTCACCATCTTAAATTGAATGCTTGCCTTATGAAATATTTTTAACACTTTGAGGAATAATTTATACACCATAAAATTCACCTATTTTAAGTGTACACGTGAATGATTTTGAGTACAGTTACAGAGTTGTGCAACCATCACACCATATAATATTAGAATACTTCCATCACCCCCAAAAGAAAGAAATGTCACACCCATTTGCAGTTTATCCCTAATCCCATCCGCAGCCCCAGGCAATCATGAACCTACTTTCCTTCTTTATAGACTTGCCTGTTCATTTTACAAAAATTAAATCATGGCAGTATATGACATTTTGTGTCTGGCTTCTTTCACTTAACATAATGTTTTGGGGGGCTTGTCTATGTTGTATCATGTAGCAGTACTTCATTCTTTTATATTGCCAAACAACATTTCATTATATGGACATATGTTATGTTTAGCCATTCACCAGTTGATGGACATTTGTACTGTTTCCTTGACTCCAAATCCTGTCCCACTTCCCCTGGAAATTTGTGGAAGTACAGCAGGTCCTTGAATAACATTGTTTCGTTCAATGTTGTCTCATTGTACTGTTGATGAGATGCCTAGGAACATAACTCTTGTTTGTATCAATTCGCTTATGGTAAAATTGGTTTTGTTACACATCATTTCACTTAAGGTCACAGAACCTATTCACGACATTAAGTGAGGATTTACTGTACTCCTCAGCCTCTCAGCTGCCCCCTCAGGGAAAAGCAGTTCCAAACGCAAGGCTCACATCCCTGAACCGCTAAAGTCCCAAGAATCTTGCCCTGGCTGGTAATTCTTTACTAACTTGTGAGTACATCACTGCCTTCATGTTAGTTATCTATTACTGAATAACAAATGACTACTAAATTTAGCAGCTTAAAATAGTAAATTAAAATGTATTACTTCACAGAGTGTTTGAGAGTCAGGATGCAGTCGGCGTAACTGGGTGGTTCTGGCTCAGGGTCACTCCAGAGGGTGCAGGAAGGCTGTCAGCTGGGGCTGCAGGCATCTGCACGCTTGACTGGGGCTGGAGGATCCGCTTCCAAGATGATGCATTCACTCCTGGCTGTTGTCAGGAGGCCTAAGTTTCTTCACCTTGCAGACCTCTTCATAGGGATGCTTGAGTGTCCTCATAATATGGTAGTTTGGCTTTTCCCAGAGTAAGTAATCCTATAGCGAAAGTGAGTAGGAAACATCAATCTCTTTAATGATCCAGATGCTAACTGTCCTTTCCACTTTATTCTGGTCATTAGAAGTAAGTCGTGAAGTCTGAGCCACACACCGAGGAGGGGAAATTAGGTTCTACCTCTTGAACAAAGGAGTATCATGAACTTATGGACATATTTTAAACCCAGTGAGCGGTTAAATAGAAGCGATTTTTAAATGGTTTTGTCCATCTTTTCTAGTTGTCCTCAGGAATAGGATTGATCAGAATGCCCCAGCCCATCATAACCTGCGTACAAGTCTATAAATTTGTTTTTTATTCCAGAAATACAAATTATTTGTTTTATTTTGTACTGATTCTTGCATGCTAATAAATATTCTAGGCTCTTCAGATTTGGGCACAGTAATCAAAGATACTCCAGGCTGTGACTATTATTATCATTTCTTCTTTCTTCTTACTCTCAGAAACAGAGGATTCTTGTTTAAGCATTTAAAAGGAATGTGACAAAATATGCAGAATTTCTTGTCTCTTCATTTTGGTGGTTTTAAATGTTTTATTATCAATCTTAAATTTGCAAATATCGAAGCACTGCTTTCATTCAAATTAACAAGATTAAAATGAACCAATAAAAGCTCAGTGAAAACTAAAATATTTACAAGCAGTAACAAGTAGATAATTAGAGGATAATGATAAACTGGTGAATCGTCTGAACTGCAGGCAGAGTACTCTGTAAAGAAGGCTTAGGACAGTCATACTGTCACACTGCTCACTGGCCGAGGCTGAAGTCCCAACTAGTACTAATGTTTCTAATAGTCCAGATGCCTGGATGGCACGAGGCGCACTGGGTAAGTCCTGACACTCTACAACCATAGCTTGAACTAAAGATTTGATCACAGAATTTATATCATTGATTAAGTTTACCAATTGTTACAGTTGCCATCGTGCTAGTTGCCAAGCACTATGGAAGTATTTCAATATTTTAACATTTGGTACAGCCATGCCCTTGGTAATCTTGCCAGTCATCAGCCCTGTGTACGTACATAAGGTTATTTGCTGCTGTATCATTTGTGATGGCAAAAGTCTGGGAACAACCCACGTGTCCATTAATAAGGAAGGAAATATCTAAATATACTATAAAACAGCCCACAATGGAATACTGGACAGGAAAAAAAGAACCAGAAACCTCTCTAAGGACTGATGAAGCTACAAGATACAATTCTTAAGTGAAAAGGTAGAACACAGAACGTAGTACGCTCTCCTTTGAGTACAAAAGGGGTGGAATAAGAATGTATACTCATAATTGCTTGTATTTATTTACATGAAGAGCATACACAGAAACTAATAAAACTGATTACTTATAGGGGATGGAAGAGGTAGAATGCAGATAGAGGTAGGGGAGATTTCTTAAAGCCTATCCTTCGATATATGGTTTCTTGAATGTTGTGAATATATTATTTAGCCAAAACTTTAAACTGAATTTTAAAAGTGTTGAATTAATGAATGCTCTATATAACCCTCTGGAAATTATTTTCCCTAATAATCCTGACCTCAGTTTCCCCAAGTGGCCTGGAGGACCGCTGAGGGCCTCCCCTCACTGGCTGCCCTAGTTTCTGTTCAGGCTCTAGGACTCCACTCCACTGCTCTGGCCTCAGCCCTGACAGAGGGTTGGAAGGTGTCTGCCTCATGTCAGGTGTCTCCCTCCTCTTTAACTGGGGTCAGAGCTGTCAGAACTTTAGTCGAACTGATGCTCCTTGGGACCCCTGAGGCAGAGGGCCTATTTTCCACTTGGTCCTGCAGTGGGGTGGGAAGAGCGAGATCACACTGAGGGGCCAAACAAGCTCTGTGCTCTACCCAGAGGCCTCATCTCAGCTCACTGCTCAGTGTGTGCTGCCGCTGTCGGGGTTCGGGATGGTGGTGGAGCCTCAGAGCTCTCATTACATCCCACGCTTTCCCCCACCCCAAATGGCAGGTGTGACTCCCCACTGCACTGATGACAGAATCCTCCATCCCAACTATAGGAACCTGGCTGGTGTGGGCCAAATACTTCAGTATATTATCTCTTTCACCCTCACAACCATCTGATTTGGCAGATAAGGAAACTGAGACCTAGGGAGGGTTTGGGGCAGAGATGGGGAAGGGGAAGAAAATATCAATAAAGTAACCTTTCAGTGAGGGAGGCAGGACCTCTGGGTCTGAGCGGAGGGATCCTGGGAGCTGGGTATAGTCAGAATACAAGAGCAGAAAGACAAAGGGTGATGGAGTTGCAGAGGTGGGCAGGGTCCCTGAGGACCTCTTGAAGGGCTTGGACAGCTGTATGGGGTATTTGCAGGTCTGGCCTTGTGAGTAGATGGGGTCACTGAGGGGAGGTGCAGGAGTGCTGGAGGGGTGTGTGTGGCGGGGAAAGGAGCAGAGGTATTGGAGGAATCCAGGAGAGATGGTGAGACCTGAGCTATGGGGTAGAAAGGATGCAAGAGGATCAAGAATCAGCATGTGGAGGTGAAGGAGAGGTCATGAAAATGGTTAACAATTATTGGGCCCATTCTATGTATGTGGCTCAAGAGTTTCATACTCACTGTTACATTTAATCCTCACAACATCCTGATGATGTTGGTACTATTACTATCCCCACTTAACAAATGGGGCTTGGGGCTCTGAGGGGTGGGAACCTTGGCAGAAGTCACAAAGCTAGTCCCCAAGTCCCTAGGAGTCACTGTACTCAGTCTGTCATTTTCTCCGGGGTGCTGGGCGGCTGAAGTCCACCAGGGGGCAGAGAGGAGCCAGGAATTCAGAAACAGGCTCCACGTTTTCCTGAATTTCCCTTAGCCTTCCTTTGTGGTCAGAGATCCTGATGATCAAGGGATCTGTGACCCCACCTCTCACTTTACAACAGGATAAGCTGAGGCCAGGGAGGGGTGTGGCCCACACAGGTGGCAGAGTCGATCAGGAGCAGAAGTGGAACCAGAGCCCAAGACTCCAAGTTCCCAGCAGCTCTGACCCTGGCCCTACACTCAGGTGACCCTCAGCACCTGGGGGGAGACGTGGTGGGCACGGATTCTGGATTGTGGCCGGGGTTCTGACCCAGGTGTGACTCCACAGCCACCCGTGGCTCCACACAGCCCACACTGCCCTGCGCACAGAAAGGAGACAGCTGCCATTTTCTGAGCAAGGCTCATCACCCCTGAGTCCTGACGAGGTTCTTTGTGAAGTGGGGACAGCGCCTCCCTCATAGGAGTATGGTGAGGACTCGTGAAAAGCACCTAACACAGAGGAAGTTCTCAAGAAAGAAGCGGTGGCTGCTTTATTGTTGTTGCTGCTATTTTATTATTAATGGCAAGTTGCCTGGCAACCAAGGGAGGCAGGTGTCAGTCATTTATGCCTGTTCTAAGGAAGAGAGGCTCAGAGTGTCCCACAGCGGGGGAACAGGAATCCTGGGACTCCGGGCCATGGTGCCAACACCTGCCTCAAAGGGGCCTCTTCCTTTGGACAATTCTTTTACTCATTCATCTGACTATTTGTGTAGGATGCACTCTGAGCCTGGCCCTGTAGTGAGCACGGGGTGCCATGTCCTGGGTCTTGAGGCAAATGACGGCAAGTGGAACCAGCAGAAACTGAGGTTGGCAGGCTTACAGGCTATGGGCTTCCTGGGTCTAGGCACTGAGCAGTGAATCTGGGCTACAGAAAGCCAGGCCTGAGGGTGCAGTCTCACTGCCACCTCTGCCTGACCAGAACTTATCTCCCACAGAGAAGCACACACTGGAGGTCAGAGCATCCCTTGGACAGCATTCTGCCCTTGGAGCAGTCTCTGGGCTACCCACAGGCCTGGGAGCTGCCTCATTCAAGGACTATTCCAGGGCCAAGTGGTTCTGCCTGGGAAGGCTCCTGCCAGTGTTGTTGGGAACTGCTTCTAGATGACCCCTCCTGAGTCCTTGCCTTGCTGTCTAAAGTGGGTTTGGGCCAGTAAAGAGGGGCCCATTACCTCTGTAATGACCTTCTTTTGTCCAGCCCCAGGGAATATCCAGGTGAGTGGTTTGGCCATGAGGATCGGGGGTCCACGATCATGGTCAATACCTAACAGGCATTGCCCCTGCATAAGATGGTGCAGGTTGGGTCTGCACAAGGTCATATAGATAAGAAGCAAGTGGGGGCTGCAGTCCAGCTCTACACCCTGTTCCACTTGGCACTGCTGGGGGCCCTGGAGGAGGGCTGTGTCCACTTGGAGGAACAACTTCTTTTTCTGAGTCCTCATAGGCACTACATGGGTTGGCAATGGCCCTGATGGCAGTGGTCACTAAAAGCACAAGGTTGGGGTAAGACTGGATGCTGGCCTGGGGCTGGGAGTCCATCCTGTTTGAATGGAAGAGCTGCAGTGAGGTGGGCTTTTGTCCAGATCCATGCCCTGATGTCTTGCTCATAAGAAAAGAGGAAAAAGGAACTGGTCATATCCTCTCTGATGAGCTTCTGGTTGTTTGTTCAAGATATGTCCAACAAGAACCACACCACTACCCTTGGGGGTTCCAGAGTCTTCTCCACTTTTCATTCTCTCAGGCCCCTAGGCCAGGTTTACTCCCCCAAATGCCTGTTGTTGATTATGCCCAAATCCTTTGCAGGGCCATTGATTATTCACCGCAGACACACAGTCTGCACCTCTGACAAGCCACTGCTACAAGATGGACTTCCTAGCTGGGGAGATTCCAGGTCCCAGAGCTGTGAAGCCACCTACTCTGGACACCATGGGGGAGGGTGGCAGTAACAGGAAGTTCAGGCAATCCAGCAGAGCCTCTGGGTGGAAACTGACCTGGAACCCACTCAGTGTGGGGTGAGATGAGGGCCTCCCTCTGGGATGCCCACCACCCAGGGCAGCCAAGAAAGTGTTCCAGGCTGGGCACTGAGGCCTCTGCGCAGCTTCCTGAGGCCATGTAAGGACCCGACCTGGCCCGGCCCGGAGGTCAGATTTGTCAGCTGAGGAGCTCCAGGCACAAGGAGAGGCGGCCAGTTGTGGCGGGAGGACTCCTTTGTTCCAGGTATTTTCTCAACAGTGGGGCTGGGCTGCCTGCCAGGTGCCAGGGTGCGGCTCTGGCCTCCCGCTGCACAAGCAGCTTTGCCGCCAAGCCTTGTACCTGGCTCAGCAGCTCCTTCCCGCGCTTCCTCTGCCAGGCCCGGCAAAGTGAGAGGCAGGGCCTGTGGGGTAGAACGGGCTGGGCTCCCAGCCACTCAGCCTCATTGCAGGAGAAGGAACTCACTCAGGGCTCCTCACAGTGTCTGGCGTTTAGAACTACTCCATTCTTCCAGGAGAATGGGATAAAAATATATATAAACTTTTGCTCAACAAAATATGATAAAATTGCAATGTTGGACATGGCTTTGTCTAGAAACACATCCCAGCTCTGCCACTGACTAGCTGTACGGCCACAGCAAGTTACTTAACCTCTCTGTGCCTCAATTTCTTCCTCTGAAAACTAGGGATGGTAGTTGTACCTACCTGATAGGAATGTTGAGGATGTAACAAGTTATTTCATGTAAAGCTCTCAGAACAAAGGCTGGGACATTGTAACAGCTGTGGACGTGTTTGCTGCCATCATGGTGGTGACATTTAATGAGGATAACGTTAGGTTGTTATCCAAGACTGTCGGTTGTTCAGAACAGAAAACACTCAGGCAAGGTTAATCAAAAGAGAAGAATGTAACACAAGTCTTCAGAGGTGTCACATGGAACCCCAGGGAAGGGGGCAGCCAGGCCTCAAGGAACGGAAGTCAGGATCTTAAAAGCCACTGAGCAGTCAGGAAGCATCTCTTCCCCTTTGGGCCTCACCATCTTTCATGTCTCTGAACACACGGCCAAATCTAAGCAGCTCTTGGTTCTCAGGTCAGGTGACTAGCAGAAACGGACTGGCATCTCTGAATCCCAACGGCAAAACCATTGCCCAGGCAGGGTCATTCACCAAGAGCCCATCAACTGTGGCCAACGGGACTGCCAGGGACCCAGTGCAGAGAGAGCAGCAGGGGCTAGGCAGACACTCTCAAGGACATCTATCTACTCCAGTGGCGCTCTGGAGTTAAGACTTGTGCCCTCATCCTGGTGTTGCCTCAGGAAATCCCTTGCGTCTCCGGTCCCTTTTCCTCTTCTGTTCACTCAGTCTTTATCCTGATCCTACAGTGTTTATCATAGCACTTATATGACAGAGACACACATAAACTTGTTTATGTATGTCTTCCTCTCTAAACAGTGACTTTCATTCATTCCTTCACTATAGTTACCTACCAAGCACCAGCCATGTGTTAGGGATACTCCGTCTGGCTTGGCATGTAGTCGTGTAAAATAGTCAGCATCACTGTCGAGTTCTACCCAAGTTCAGGTGCTGGGGACTCTCCCACACCATTGATACTCAGGGTCAAGATCTGACCCTTTGTGTTGTGAGGCTTATAAGGTTCCTGAGCTGTTAGGAAAAGCGAGTGCTCACAGGAAATGGCTCAGATGCGCCTTGGCATGGGTGGGCATTTCTGCTGGGTGAATCAAGGACAACGGCAGGCAGCTGACACGAGAAGGACTTCGTCAGCCAGCGAGGAGCAGAACGGTGATTGTGGCTCAGCAGCACAGGTGATGGCAGTGCTGACGTGGGGGCGATGGATGGTTACTGTTGCTGGCTTGGCAACACGACCTCTGTGGGACCAGCTCTTGACGCCGACTCTGTTCCTCTCCACATCTTTGCTTCTGTCTCAGACCACTCTGATCTCCTCCAAGATCGACTCCTATCCCTGTTCCCCCACCTGGTGGCCCCAAACGAGCCTTCCCACGCACAAGATGGTCCAGGCTCTCTTCTTCACTCCTTCCAGTCCACTACTAAGGCATAAGCTTTACACCCTGCGTCTTTCAGGACCACCTCTGTGGGCTCCCCAAATCCCTTCTCTCCATAAAGTCTACCACGTGGCTTTCCATACTATTCACATGGGGGTCCACACTGAGGCCTAGCTTGAAAGTTGAAAACCTAAACATAGTTTTTTTTCCTTTCTCTTTGCATTCTTGCTATAAAAGGACTAATTTCTGAAAACAATACAAATGCCTCTGGCTGACTTGGGGTAGGGTCACATACAAGGAAATACGGAAAAGTACAAATATTAGTATTTCAAGATGTTATCCTCCTACACAGCGGAGGAAGGTCTGGAGCCGCCTGTGTGCACAGGCTCTGGCCTGAAAATGTTGGGAGACCCTTGTGGTGAGAAACATGGGTTTCCTTTTCTAGCTCTAATTCTGTGATGTGGGGCCAAAAGTCTCTCCTAGATGGCAACGGTGAAACACTTCATCCCCAGTGCTAGCGTCCTCCTCATACCCCTTTGGACTGGGTGGGAGACTTATTCCAGGTGGCAGAATCCAAACTGACTCCTCTAAGGAGGTGCCCAGTGAGTCACCTCCATGGCACCGACACCCTCACGCCTGCCAGGGTCTTGCAGGGCAGCCCAAAGGTCCACGTAGACCAGCTTTGCCGGGTTGCTGCTGGGGAGCTCTATTAGCTCCGGAAGCCAACCCTGTCCCACTCGTCCGTTCGAAGCAGCAGCTTAGTGTATAAGCCAGTTTAACTCCAGCTATACTTGTGGGCAGCACCAAGGTATTTATTTGTACAGTGACAGAAACAGCTCATGGAGTTTCCCATGGGTCAAACTGAGCATTCAAACATGGAATACAAAGTGTATGGGGTAAAAGTCACATATCTTTACAAAAACAACAAAGTCTGCTCATCCTGCAGAACAGGTGGGAGCTATGGCCTGAGAGCAGATGAGGTCATTCGGGGAGGGCGGTGGCCCAGGAGGAGAGCAGAGCCAGGGAAACCAACTTCTGAGGGTGGGCAAACGCAGTGGAGGGGGGACCCTAACATACTCATCTACCCAGGGCTGACAAATAGGAGGAACTCAAAGGATTCATGATGAGTAGATCCTTTTGTATGTTATCTTCTGTGGAATATTAAAAGGAAAGAAAGAGAATGTGGAAAAATATGTGTACCAATAAAAAAAGATACGTTTATTTTCCAAGGAACTGAATTAAGTCTGTAAGCTATGTGTGAAACTGGATTCTACTCAGAAAGTGTTTAACATGTAAACAATATGAATATAAAGTTACCTCAGGAAAATGATGGTCTTACCAGTGAATAAAATAAATGCAAACTCAGCTACCTTAAGATAACACGAGCAGCGGCCAGATGGCTCAGTTGGTTAGAGTGTGAGCTCTCAACAAGGAGATTGCCAGTTCAATTCCCGCATGGGATGGTGGGCTGCAACCCCTGCAACTAATGACTGAAAACAGTGACTGGACTTGGAGCTGAGTTGTGCCCTCCATAACTAGATTGAAGGACAACGACTTGGAGCTGATGGGCCCTGGAGAAACACACTGTTCCCCTCTAGAGAAAACAAAAGTAGGTAGCAAAGCCCTCCGTGGGTGAGGCTGTGGGAAACAAGGGCACCACCAGCCTCAGATGACAGTGGCCATGAAGGACAGGAGCCATAATACCATGCACCCCCTGGAACAGGGGTCCTTGGGTACCACATAAAATAAATCCACTTAAGCAAAAATGGGGGTTTTTAAATAAGGAAACGGAGGTATCTCAGTAGCCCACGGAAGCACCTTACCCTCAGGAGGGTCAGAAACCAGGAACCAGAAAGTCAGAAGGAATCTCTCTCTCTCCTCGTCTGGGCTTCCCTCACACCTCTGCTTCTTTTCTCCTTCTCTGCAGATCTTTCTGCCATGCACCCACAATCACACAACAAATATTTATTTTGTGTATATGCCCAAACACCACTGTTCCATTTCCGTGTTCAAGTGTACTCAGTAAAGACTAGTTGCAATTTGAAATTCTCAGGTAGAGTCAGATTGGCTCAACCTGGTCTAATATACGAGGACCCAGAAGGGCAGGGTCGTTCTTACCTCTAAGGGGGTTGGAACCCAGAAGGATCCTTCATCTCTATGTAAATTAGTGGGTGTGATTAGATCGACAGGAGGAAATGCCCCAGGGCAGAGACAGCTAGCATTAACCATTAACCTACCCCAGACTCCCAGCCCTAGGTCCAGCCAGAACATCCAGTTAAACTTTTTCCTGCATCCACATTTCACATCCTTATTGTGCCTCACAGTCCATTCTCCACCTAGCAGCCAGGCTTCTCTCTTAATGTGTATCGGATTAGATTCATCCCCTGCTAAATACTGGGGGGGGGGGCTACAAAAAACTCCTTCCTGTTGCAATTAGAATAAAATCCAAACCCCTTACCATGGCCCATCAGGCCCTCCCTGATCTAGCCCAAGGCTACTTTTCTGACTTTATCTTTTATAAATCTTCCCCTCATTCACTCTACTGTAGCCACAGGGGCCTTCTTGCTGGTCCTCCAATACGCCAAGTTCATTCCCACCTCAGGGCCCTTACACTTGCTCCTCTCTCTGCCCCCCACTATTGCATGGCTGACCCCACATCATTCCACATTCAGATGATGTCATCTCCTCAGAGGGTCTTACTTGACACCGTCCTACCTAAAGTAGTAATACCCACCTCAGTAGACACATATGCTAGTCATTCTCTACCCTGTTTTTCAGGTTTTTTCTTCATAGGACCTAATACTTGTTGAAAACCCCTTGTTCGTTTAACTAGTGTATTTTCTTTCTCTCCATATTAGAATGTAAGCTCCATTTGAGCAGGGACCTAGTCTGGCTCACGTTTTTTGATATTGTCCCAGTGGCAGAACTGAGTCTGGCACTTAGGAGATACAAAAAAACACTAGAATGAAAGCCTGAAAAATCTGGTTTCAATGTTATACCACGAGGCAGCGCAGCACCGCCCCTCAGAGCAAAGGTTTTGGAGCCGGATCACCTGGGTTCACCAGCTCCCTCACTTCCTATCTGTGCAAACTTGCAGTTGTTTAAATGATCTGTGTTTCAGTCTTCCCATATGGAAAATGGACAGGATAAAAGTACCCACAGTATTGGGGATTAAATGAGTTCACACACGTAAAGGGCTTACAAAGTGCTTATCAGAGTACACACTCAACATGTTTTCACTTATTCATTATTAATCATTAATCCATTCATATAAATTCTTAAAATTAATCTTTCATTGTTCTGCTCTGTATCTCCCCTTATTTTCATCTTTATCGGTTTCGTCTGTGTTCTTGAAGTTTGTTTTCTTCACTAAATTGACCCACTGTATTCCCCCCGGCATTTATTGCTCCCATGCCGTTTTTTCATTGAACAGCCACATTTTAATCTCCCCTCCACATTTCCTTACCTCAGATTATCCCTTTTGCAGGCCTGTAAATTAATTGTGTACCATCTTTTTTAAGCTTACTGCTACATCAATCAGGTATTGCCTACACTTTCTTCTGTTCCTCGCAATAGGTCTTTTTCTGAGGTAGGCAGCTCTTCTCAAACTTCGGGGAAATGATAAATCACCCTCTCTGCAGCTGTAGAATATCTCTTATTTATCCTTACGGAGAAGCAGGTGTAGACCAACCATCCTGGTTTGTCCGGATGGGGTTTCCCAGAACATGGGACTTTGAGTGCTAACAACAGGAAAGTCCCAGTCAAAACAGGATGAGTTGGTCACCCTATCTCCAGCTACTGACAGCACTGAGGAGCTCTGCCATACTGGTACAGACGTTCTTCCAAATTTGTCACAAAAGGAGGAAACCATTTTCTAGTACTTAGACCTATTCGCCCTTCCGAGTACCATTTAAACATGTGAAAGTCTCTCAGAAATAAAGGGAAACAATTTCCTGCAACCCCAAGCCTCCCTTTGGCAAGTACCCTCTCCCCTTTTGTAACTTAAGAGCAGACCACACTCAGTATGGCCACCCTCTCTCTTCGCACTCACTCCTCAAACCAGAGATGTGGCTTCTAGTTTCTAACCATTGTCGGAGCCTTCTCTTACCAAGGTTAGCACAATGCCCTCGTCACTAAAATCCACTGAATGTGTCTCATTCGGACATGGCCTCGCTACACTTTCTTCCCTGCTGCTTACTGCTCCCTTCTCATAGCTTGTTCCCCTCGGTTTCTGTGGTCCTGGCCTCCTGGTTACTCTCCTCTCTCACTGTTCAGTTCCTGATGCAAGCACCTCTTCCACAGTTGTCGGATGTTTCTGAAGTTCTGTTCTAGACCGTTTCTCTTCTCTCTTCAGCCCCTGCTCGAGTGACCTCCTCTTCCACAGCTTGAAATACCATCAATGCTGATGACTTAAGAGATCCCTATCCTATCTCTAGCCCATAATTCTTTCTGGACTCAACCTGAATACCAACTGCTTCACTGTAATTCCCATTAGGATTCCCTGCAGACTTCAACCCAACAAGTCCCAAACTGAGCTCATCCTGTGCCCTCAGCCCACTCCTGCTCTTCCTCCAGTGTTCCCCATCTTGGCCAAAGGACCACCATCAATCAATTGCTCGAATGAGAAACTTGAGCCTTATTTTGAGCCCTTTCTCTCCCTCACCACCAATATTTAACCAATCATCAAGTCCTGTAAATTCTACCTGCCAAATACGTTAACCATCCCCCTAATCAGCCAGTTCATTCTCCACATTGCACCAGAGTGATCTCTCCAGTAAACACATCTGACACTGTTATTTTGGGGTTAATGGTTTACAGGGCCCTCTGTGACCTGGTCCCTGCAGACCTCTCCAGCTTTTGTCCTAACTCTCCCCTACTTGGCTGGCTCACTCCTGTTACTTTTCCCCAGTATTTTCTTAAATGCAATTTCCTCAGAAAGACTTCCCAGACTTCCCTGAACTGGGTCAGGTCCAACTGTACATGTTCTCTGAACATCTCCATACAGCATTATCATTGAAATAGCATGGACAGCTTGGAACTCTTGGAAGACGGGAAGTGTCCTGTTCACTGACATACCTCTAGCACCTAGAATGGTGAACAGTAAGCACTCATTAAGTCTGCTGAATAAGTTAATTATAACTAATTATAAAGCTCTTACCTGTTTATTAGATTAGGGTCCCAACGTCCTCTACTTGCCTTCATGTTAGTCCAGTTCAAGTTATTGTGAACCTGGAGAAAAATACATCTACTTTGTTGGAGTGCTCATTTGAAACAGCTAGAAGCACCGGGACACAATAGAAAGAACACAACTCCTAAGCCAGGGGACCAGGGCTCCAGTCATAAAACTGCTAGGCTTTGTGCTATAATGGATGGCCAACTCAACCTCTCTGGGCCTCAGTTTCTCCATCTGCGAAATAAAATGGTGACTTTCAAGGCGTGCTCCGCAGGAGAGGAGACTGCATTAGAGGGTCCAGAGGCACCTGTGGCCCACCCAGACCCTAAGCGACCCTGCTTCAATTTGTATTACATGAGTTCAGGTGAGGTTTTATTTGGAGGAAGAAAAATAAGGATCCACAGCTAAAGCAAGTTTGAAACTGAACCAGGTGATCACTGAATTCTCAGTATCCTTTACATGCTGCAACTTAAAACAATTGAAAGCCATGAGTGCCACTACTGTGTTTCCTGGAAAATACGACCTAACCGGAAAATAAGCCCTAGCATGATTTTTTAGGATGACATCCCCTGAACATAAGCCCTAATACATCTTTTGGAGCAAAAATTAATATAAGACCCGGTCTTATTTTGGGGGAAACACGGTATCAAGAAGGTAGTTCCTTAAGAGCACGTGAAGATTCTGACTGTGAAAGTTTGAAGAGGGTGGGCTGGCACTTCCATCCTCCATCAGGAACCCAATGGTTTTCATGTGACTACCTCATTATGCAGATCTAGTAGGACACGGAGACATTTTTGAATCCACAAATAACATTTATATAAAGGTCTTTATCCCTCAATCCACTTGATATTAACAAGGAAGCTCAGGCAGAAGACACAGGCCAAAATGATTGTAAGTCTCACTTTCAGCTGGCTCGTCACCCCCCATCTGGTGACTCCAAGGCTGACTGGGGTCACACTTGAGAATGCACTGTCCCAGGGGCCTTGCACAGACAGGGCCTTCCTTTTGCATGGGAAGAACTCAATAGTTACTGACAGCTATAGTCAGAAGACCCTCTTAATCTTAATCTGCCACTTACTGGCTCCGTGTCACTGCTGTGGACACCTATCGTTTGGTCTGCTAAGCATCAATCCCACACCCACCATCTTTCTAAAAACTACTTTTTCCCTCAGCCCCACTTTACTCATATGGTTCTATTGGGAGTTGCCATGTTCTTAAGTGACTGGCTTTCCTGCGTAATCCAGGGGGAGACAACAGAATTCAGTTCTCCTCGGAGTCCTTTCCTGAGATTTTTCAACTTGGGAAGCAGGTCCACTTCTCTGCAGTGGGAAAAAACTATGAGAAGTGAGGTGTGGAAACTTCCAATTGACCATTTGGAGAAAACCGACTGGCATGGAGGAAAAAGTGAAGTCAGCACACAGAGAAGAGAAAGGAGGGACAGAGACAGCGCTGGTGGTGTCTGAGTCCCCGGTGGCAGTTACTCCTGATGTCCCGCTGCACCTGCCCTGCCCTCTGGGAGACGCTCGGTTGTTCAACTTGTCCTTGGATTCCATGAGCAATAAATCCTACTTTATACCTAAATTAGTTCAAATTGGCTTTTCACCCTTACAACTGAATTGACACCTACCCTACATGAAGTCATTTAAATAGTATGAATCTGTTTTCTCATTTGTAGAAACTACTTCGAAGATTTTTGGCAAGGACTACGAAGATCTCTAACACTTAAAGCCACACTGCGCTATAAATATGTAAGGAGTGACAACTGACAGATGTCTGATGATGAAGATAATGGCCAGTGCGACACAGGTGGAGTCTGGACTTAGCATAGGATCACTCCTGCTGCTAGAAAAACAACTGTCTTGCTGACTAGAAGGCAGTAACTCCACAGTGGATTCACACTGTTGTTGGTTCTGTTGCCCTCCCTCCCACCAACTCATGTTCCCTACTTCTGGAAATCACTCCACCTCCACTCCATCCATTTGGTTTCTATGGGAACTGCCCTATTCTTTCAAGAGTCCATCCCTAGATGGGTTGAAGGGCCTCAGGGTAAACATCAGACCCAAGCTGGGCTAATATATATCTTTCCTTGTTTTTTAATTGTGACAAAACACACATAAAATTTACTATCTTGACCATTTTCAAGGGTACAGTTCGGTAGGGTTAAGCATTACACACTGTTGTGCAATCAATCTCCAGAACGTTTTCATCTTGCAAAACTGAAACTCTATACCTATTAAACAACTTCTCATTTCCTCCTCTTTCCAGGCCTTGGCAACCTCTATTCTATTTTCTGTCTCTAGGAAGTTGACAAGTCTAGATACCTCACATAAGTGGGATCATACAGTATTTGTTCTTTTTTTGACTGGCTTATTTCACTTAGCATATCCTCAAGGTTCATCCACGTATCAGAATTTTTTTCATTAAGGCTGAGTAATATTCTATTATATGCAGAGACCACATTTTGTTCATCTATTCATCTGTCCATGGATACTTGGGGGTTATTTCCACCTTTTGGCTACTGTGAATAATGCTGCTATGAAGGTGGGTATACAAAAATGTCTTTGAGACCCTGCGTTTTGTTCTTTTGGATATATACCCAGAAGAGGAATTACTGGGTCATATCGAAATTCTATTTTTAATTATTTGAGGAACCTCCATACTGTTTCTCATAGTGGCTGTACCATTTTACATTTCCACCAACAGTACACAATCATTCTAATTTCCTCTAATCTTCATCAACATTTACTATTTCCTGATTTCTTGACAGGAGCCATCCTAATGGGTGTGAGATGTCCTGGCACTTTTGAACTTAGAACCAGAGAAAGCATCAGCACAATCTCTCAGATTTAAAAGCTTTAAGAGGTAAAGCTTAGGTGCTACTGGCAGCCCTGTCTCCCTCCATGTAGAGAAAGTCTGTTTAAGAGAAAGGAGAAAGGGAGTCTCCACAGCATCACACTAAGTAGTACTGGTTGTACCTGAGGCCTTGATGCTCTTCTGTCCTTGAATTTGATGAGACACCTCAGTAACCTTATCATAAATTCACCTTTTTGAGTTAGGTTTGGCTTGTTTTATTTGTAACCATGAGTCTTAACCATAATAAACATCTTAGTAAGAGTTAGTTCTTCAGAAATCTGTTTTGCTTTTTCTGTCTTGATTCCTTCTTGTAAGGAGATGGGATATAAATAATTTGTACGTTTTAAAAGCCCTAAATGCCCTTGGAGAAGTACAGCCTAATGGTTAGAGCACAGGTTTGGAGTCAGTCAGCGCCAACTGGCTTCAAATCCTAGCTCAACAAATATTTACTGAGTGTCTTTCAAGCAGCAGGCCCCTTGTAGGTGCCAAGGATAACAGTTAATGAACAAAAATCCCTGCCCTCACAGGGCTTTCTTCTAGAACTCAGCAAATATTTGCATATCTACTCTGTGCCAGCCACCATTAAGCTCTCAATATGTATGTCTGTGTACAAAATGGGGATCATAAATTAACTTGTCCATTTGTTTAAAGGACTCATTATAAGGCGCACATGTGCTTAACACATAGCAGGCATTCAATGAGGAGCCATGGTCACTTTTAGACGTGGGAGTCATGCCTTGAAGGAACTAGTCTCCACAGCTATTGGGCACCCACTGTGTGTCCCACATTTGTCTTAAAATAGGACTCACATCTTGGTAGGATTTACTTTCCAATGGGAGCAAGAGATAGTACAGGTGATATATGCTTGTAACAGAGGAATGAGGAAGGAAAAGAATATGGTGGGTATGAGCAGACGTTGGAGCCACCCACTTCCTCTCAGATCCCAGCTCCCTCAGGAGAATCACTTAACTCTGCTACCCAGTTTCCTCAATTGAAAAAGAGCTAATAAGAACAATGAGGGAGACCACCTCATAGGGCTATTGTGAGGACTAAATGAGTTACGATGTTTAAAGCACTTAGAACATGACTTGTGCCTAGTGCTATATAAATACTTGCTAATGTTATGTATAAACTGCTACAGGAACAGATAGGAAGGAGAAACTAGAGGAGGCAAAGAAGCCTTGAAGGATGTGCAGAAGTTCACGAGGTAAGGAGAAGGGGACAGGGCATTTTGGGTGAAGAAAATATTTTGGCAAACAAACTAACTCATGAAGAAATTATATGCATTAAAAAACACACCAATAATAACTAGTAGCTGAAGCCCATTTGGGTGGCAGATAAAGTCTGAAGCACTCTTTTTGGCCATTAGCACTGGGGACCACCAATCTAGTCAGTTGTAAGTCAGCACTTTTCCTGGTAACTTTTGGGAACTGACACCATACTATACACCAATGCTTTAGTAGCATTAACTATTTTTCCACAATGAAGCAAATAACTCCAATTTATAGCTACCATTTACTGGGCACTGCAGTGCTAAACACTATGCTGTTTTCAGAAGGACCTCATTTAATCCTTACGATGTCCCCTGGAATGGAGGTAATAACTCTGTTTTATATATGAGGAAATCAGGCTGCTTGAGCAATTTTCCCAAGGTCACACAGATAGTATGTTAGATGGGAAAGTGTTCAGCGGCAAGACCAAGTAGCAGTTTTTTGTTTTTACATAAAAAGAAGTCTGTAGGTAAGTATTATAGTTACAGCCCTTAGTCGGGTTATTCCCCAATGCCACCCAAATCCCTTCTCTTTCTTCCCCACCATCTTTAGTGTTAGCATTGGCGCTAAGGCTCATTCATTCTCACGTCCCCTATAATGCATTTTAAATTCTTGTCTTAAAATCTCACCAGCCAA
Source organism: Rhinolophus sinicus (assembly GCF_057876585.1). Lineage (NCBI taxonomy): Eukaryota > Metazoa > Chordata > Mammalia > Chiroptera > Rhinolophidae > Rhinolophus > Rhinolophus sinicus. The sequence goes on from NC_142514.1 coordinate 27,824,819, forward strand.
GATTTTGTCAAGCTTGACTTTATGAAATATTTTAGAGGTCAACTCATACAACTCACTGATTTCACAGATGGGGAAATAGAGAGATTTGCCCTCAGCAAGCTATCAGAGCTAATTAGTTACACCAGCCTGGAAATCGGCACTCATTTCACTGTACTCATTTGGTGGAGACTGCAAGTTGCCTACCAAAATCTGTTTTCCCATTCTTTCTTGGCACACGGCTAGACAACATTTCCCAGCCTCCCTTGCAGGTAGGTGTGGCCGTATGACTAACTTCTTGCCAACCGAGAGTGAGCAAAAGTATGCGAACCACTGCAGGGTCTAGGCCTTCAGGCATCGAGTGTGCCTCCTCTGTGCTTTTTCCTTCCCCACTGGCTGAAACCAGTGATGACCCAGCTTCAGTCACACAGCTGATGACAATGCCCACCCCCAGAGGATGTAGAGGCAACATGATATAAGGAAACTGTGTCCCTGAATGACCCTTTGGAGCAGAGCTGCCCCACTGACCTGGACTGCTCACTTCAGAAATGTTAACTCCCCTCAGAGCTGTTATGTGAGAAAGAAACAAACTCCTTTGTTCTTTAAGCCACTGTATTGTTGAGTCTGTTACAACAGCTTAGCCTTTTACCCTAACTAGTACAACCATGCAGGTTCCTTTGTACATATTCAGAATAGCTTTACAAATGACCAGTTAGCCATCGTTCTGGAAAATAGCCCTGACCTCCCAAGTATGTGATAATCAAATAATGAAATCCCTTCCTGTGGCCACTATCCCAAGATTTCTTCACCCTAGTTAAAGGCTGTTTGACAACTGAAGCAGATCATTTACATACCCCCACTTGGCTTTCACGTAATTAATTCAACAAATATTTCACTTTCTAAATGCTGAGGATATATACACAGGTTCCTACAGTCATAAGAGCTTGCTTTCTAGTGAGTGTTTTTAATGTGCTGTGTGTTTTAAGCAGAAAAACCTCTTTGTAGAATGGGGAACTGAGGCTAAGGATATAAATAATTACTGAGAGCTACAAAGGTTCAAACCATGTGCCTATAAATTGTTTTCTTGCTTAGCCCTAAAAATTCAAGCAAAATATTTTAGAGACTAAGAATCCAACTTTCTTTTCAGTCAAAGTATTTCCTAACCACTTAAAACTGCATTGTCTGAACTGCGAGAATTGTCTCAAGTCTAGTCAAGATTTTTTACTTTCTATGTCAATTAGATCTCAATAAAACTGGGGGAAAACGATTTTTACTGGCAGAGGTAGATGGGCCTGATAGCTTGCTGAGTGTTGGAATTAATTACCACAGCCATTTAGACAGCACTGCTAGAACTAGAGACTCTGGGTACCTGGACTAGGGCTCTGCTTGTCTGGGGATTAGCTAATGCCAGATGGTGCGAGATGGCATTCCTCATCCTCACTCCAGGCTGAACAAATAGCCCAGAGCTGTTCTCTGTGGTCCTTTCCCCGCTCTCAAATGAGATTTACTAGTTGAGAGGCTTGTCCTGGCTTTGCCACAACTTGCTCTGTGATTGCGGTACATTCACATTGCGGGCCTCAGTTTCCCCTTCTGTACAAAAAGGTGCTAAGGATCCTTTCACCTCTACATTTATGACAAGCACTAGGAAGAACTACTGTCTGTCCCTACGCTTAACAGCAAAGTCACTCAGAGGGCAGCAGGCAGAGAAAGGATTAGCTACCTCAGGGCACTGCCTTAGACCAGGGCGACAAGCAGATTTCCAGCGTTCTGCCTTCCCCCCAGGCTCTGCTGCTGGTGAAGAAATTCCACCTTGCTGAATTTACAGTTTCTAAGAACAGGAGCAGTGGGCACAACCACAGTACCTTAAACTATGTAGGGGCTTTGTTAATATGAGGCACTTTCTTTCTTTCAAGAAATTCCTGATTTCCAATTGCCATAGAGATAGCGATGAGTTCAGTGGGAAGTTGCCGCTCCAGGTATTTCAGATGGAAGGATTAAAGGCTTTTTGAGGTAGGATTATTCAAACTAGTTTTTCCTGCTTGTCCATTGAAACTTTTCTACAGCTTTCAAACACATTTAGCAACCTGAGTGAAAAGCGTTTCAGAAAGACTAAGGTTCCTCCCTAAAAACAGCCAGCTTAACACAGTGCTGAACGGCTTGAGCTCTGGAGTCTGCCGCTTCACCTCAGTTCCAGCTCTGCCACTCGCTAGCTGTACTCCTTTGCTGAGCCTCAGTTTCCCCAGTGGTTAACAGAAACAGAAACAGCATCTCCCTCCCAGAGCTGTGTAAGAAGGGAACGTATATAAAGTGCTTGGTTCTGCTTGACTCACACTAAGTATTCATCTCCACTTCCAGTGGAAAGATGTGGCTTCCGGTTAGCTCCTGAAGTAGTTAATAAACTGACTGGGAAAATTATACCATGTTTAATGTAAAGAACAACATGGAGTAGATACAATGCCAATTTCTTCTTTGACCAGAGAAAAATTTATTCTTGAGCTTCAAATCAGTTAAAGGGGGTAAGGCTGAAGGGGCCCAAGACATCCTACAGACTTGGGGAGAGGGAGAAGAGAAGCCACTGAAGTAAGAGACCCCGCTTTCCAGGGCACGCGGTACCACACCCGCAGTCCTGGCCACACTCCTGCCAGCGTCGTGCCACGCCACGCCAGGAGCCTCAGCACATGCCTCCCCCAACACGCACACACTCCTCCACACCAAGGTGGGGCAGGTCCTCACACGACCTGCTCATACAGCAAGTATCCTTTCTTTGCAGCTCTTATCACAGCTGGAATTCTGTAATTATTTGATCAATGTGGATTTTTGTATTCCCAGAGTCTAACACAGCACACATGGCACATAAGTTCTAAAATATGTGCTGGATGAATGAATGCATGGGCTGGCCTCTGAGAATTCCTCAGAGTGGTCAGAGCCAAAAACAGGAGACCCGGCAGAGGTAGCAGGAGAAATCCATACATGCCCAGGTACTGCCAACAGTTAAGGTGACAGATGAAGACACTATATGCTATCTTTTGGGTATAGAGAAAAAAAATAAGAATATATATTTGTACTTGTTTTTTGTTTAAAAACTCTTGAGACATGTAGGAAACTAGTAAGTGATTATAGGGGGAGAAGGGCATGGAGGTACGAGTGAGATTTCTTAATGAATGTCTTTTTATATCATTCCAGAAAGAGAGTTTCAAATTTTACTGGAGATAACATAGATCTCCAATAAAAGATGCGCTCCAGATGTCTTCCAGGAATATAATTAAGTGCTCAATAAACATTTGCAAAATAAATGGTCAGCATGATCAAATGAAGAATGTTAAATTTAAGAAAAAGCCATCATGTTGATAATTGAGCATACTGTGTACAAATCAGATGTGGACATATATCTTTTTAAGGCTCTTGCCTGAAAGAGGCTCTTGCAAACTCTTTATTTAACTTTCATTGAAAGTATAGATTCCTAACTCAATAGAAAAACAGCAGTGATAGTAATTATCACAGGAGAAATCAACGAATCGCCAAAGGTTCTAGCTTTTCAAGCCCCATGTCATGACCACCTTGGTCTCATTCTCTTGTTCCCTACGGAATTCCAAGAAGTGATTTGGTTCACTGAATCATAGCACTGGGGCCAGTCCTTTCCTGCCATCCGTGCAAATCCAGAACTGACCTGTGGCTCACAATATTTCAGTCATCTATAAAAGTGTCTGGAAATTACATATTTTTAGCCAGACTCTGGGACATACAGTTTCTTTTTTTTTTTTTTTTAAGATTTTTATTGGGGAAGGGGCACAGGACTTGATTAGGGAACAGTGTGTACTTCCAGGCCTTTTTTCCAAGTCAAGTTGTTGTCCTTTCAGTCTTAGTTGTGGAGGGCGCAGCTCAGCTCCAGGTCCAGTTGCCATTGCTAGTTGCAGGGGGCACAGCCCACCATCCCTTGAGGGAGTCGAACCGGCAACCTTGTGGTTGAGAGGATGCACTACAACCAACTGAGCCATCTGGGAGCTCAGTGGCAGCTCAGCTCAAGGTGCCGTGTTCAATCTTAGTTGCAGGGGGCAGAGCCCACCATTCCTTGCGGGACTCGAGGAGTTGAACTGGCAACCTTGTGGTTGAGAGCCCACTGGCCCATGTGGGAATCGAACTGGCAGCCTTCGGGGTCAGGAGCATGGAACTCTAACCGCCTAAGCCACCAGGCCGGCCCCTACAACTTCTTTTTTAAGGGATATGGTGAATCCTGGTATTCATCACCAAAAAGATCCTTAAGTGTAAAAAAAGTGCAATCTGTGCCTTTCTTAAAAATAGAACCTTTAAGGTTAAATAAAAGAAAAAAAATCCCTTCCTGAACTCATCATTGCCAGACACATCAGCCACACAAGGAATGACAAGACCTGCGGTTCACAGGACAGAGAACATGAGACTTTAAAACCACACCACTGAATGAAAAAAAGGGTGGGGACTTTCTACACAGCACTCCTCGGCCCAGCCTGGGACACACACATGACCTCCCTCCTGAACTGAATCCCTGCCACCTTTGCAAAGGCCACTGGACAGGTCTCTTTAAACACTGGATTTCAGCTCTTCATCATTTTGCCCTGGGGATCCCTTCTCTTTAAGCTCTTTGTCACGGTCTGGGGAAACACTCCAACTTTCTATGGTGGTGATGGCATCTGAGTCCAATCTTCTTTTCTTCAGTTGGTACAAGTGGGATTTGGATTTTCTATGTGCTGAAACAAAACAAAACAAAATAACTCATTAGGATTTTCTAGAACTCATCCTAGAAGCATATAAAGTTAACCATGAAATCCTTTTTTTTTTTTTTTTCACAATAACAGGATCAACACATGTATCGGTATAGCTGCTTAGCATTTTTAAGGGAAGAATAAGTTACAGGGCCAGCGAGCTAGCCAACTACAGTGAGCTACCATGTATCAAGTGCACCCTGCGAGGTGCTTTCCCTCGCTAATCCTCCCCACAAGCCTGCCGACAGAACTATGCCGCTCATTTTACAGAGGAGGAAACTGAGTTCACAGAGGTCTTACATTTTGTTCAAGATCACACAGTAGATAAGCTCCTTAGCTTACCTATAGCTCCAAAACGAGACCTAATTTTCCAGAATCAGGATTCTTAATTCCAATTTTCAGTATGGGGCTTCCTGTTACAGACACATTTCAACTCACATGACTAAAAACGTTACAAAGCCAAGTCCTGTCTGTACTGCAGGACAGAGGCGCTGTCCGGCCACAGGCCTGCAGCACCCACAGATGCCCCTCCCACTTCTTCCCTGCTCACAGGTTGCCCCCGTGGTCCCCTCCTCGTCCGACACCCCTCTGCCTAAGTCAGAGAAGCCGTTTGAATGACTAACCCACAAGGCTCACCACGCACACAATGCTCCGGACAGACAACAAGAAACATTCTTCTCTGACGATCCCTTCTGAGGGTCCATAGAAGCAATAAAGCTACTGTTGCCTGAGACCAATTTCTGACCTCTCATCCCAAAGACAGTTCCCACCCTCTGACTAACTCACACAGCCTGTTCTTTTTCAAGGAAATCTTATTTGGAACACTAAAGAAATAGACAACTAGATTCAATTCTTTCATACATATTTAAAACATCATTTTTAAGGACTTAGAAGCAAAAATAAGTAAGGAAGAGGTTAGAAGTCAAAAACAGTTTACTTTGGCAAAAAGGTCAGCTTTGTTCTCCAGCTAGAGCGTGAGCTATGGCAGCAGGAGACAGGAGCAAGAACTTGACAGATGGCACTATAGAAGGTTTCCACAAGCTGAGCTCAGACAGGCTCACAAATGTTGCTTCTCTAAGGCTTTCCCTGAAGGACATTCGACAAATTGAACCACTAAGTTTTCTTTAGAAAAAACAATCAGACACTCTCTTTCTCTTCCCCTTTCATCATTATAAACCAACCACAATCGAGGCTTCTTCTGCTGCTTGGGCAATCACAGCCATCCCCAGTCTCTGACAATGCAGTTCATTTTGCCAGAATTTCCAGTTAATAGAACTAATCATTCTATTGGTTGGTATGGGGAGAAAAATCTACTTCTGTGAGAACCCATGCAAAGCAGTACTCTGAACAGGAGGCTTCTAGCTGCTGGGTAACTACAGGCCCTACTGTGCCTAAAAGGAGTGAGCCTTAAACAAGTTTCTAAATACAATATAAATTCAAGGCTTGGAGGCTAAAGCCCTTTGGGCGTTGATTGGATGACTATAGAAATCTGACAGAGACGAGTGCAGTGTGACTCTGTGGCAGAGGCCAACCCAGGCTCTAAAACAGAGACAGAGCCTTCCGGCAGGGCCGACGCTGGGGTGGTCAGAAGTATCTTATAAAGAAGGTATTACCCTTAACCACCTTTGCTTCCACACAGCTTCCCTTAACACTTCTCATCAGTTTTAGCAACTACCATTTCAACGTATTACCTTAAAAGTTACTGACTTCTTCTGAAGAGACACCACTTCTGAAGAACGTACTCAAGAAGAGTAACTGCACTTCTTTCTCCCTCCCAGCTATTGCTGCTTTTTTGGTTTCTTGGGTGAGTTGCCTGGCTTCTCTTACAATCCTACCTCCCCTCACTGAGGTCTGAACATGAAAGGCCAAGGAATTACTACAAGGCAGGATCACGAAAGTCAAAGGAGCTCTGGAAAGTTACCTATAGACCTCTCAGTATAAAATATCTACTCCAGCTAAAGCTAGAGGGCATATGATTTCCCTTTGAAATTCAGAATACAGAGATAAATAACTCAATTTGGGAAGGCATCCATGAAATTTGAGCGCAGGTTCTCAGAGGAATCTGGTCCTCCCTTTATAAATAAACAGACTCCAGCTTCAACCTAGCAAAGACCTTAAATTTCATGAAGTCCATGTGACCCACCCTTACAGATATCTCTGTGCCCTTCCCCAGACTCTACCTGCCCATTCGCGGTCCCCAATGATGATTCGATCACAGAGGTCACACATGTGATAACTTCTCTTGTTCTCAGTTTCATTGCATGGTATTTTTACTGGGGTAGCAGCAGGCTCATGGCCCTGAAAGAACAAGGGATAGATGGGAGAGAAGCATTCAATTCAAAGAGATTTGGATATCATTGATATTAAGGAGAGTGGGATTTTTTCAAGATTCCTTTTTCTCATCCCAGGGAGCAGGTGGGCTGTGAGCAGATTTTAGCAACAACCTTTCTGAATGTGGAAGATGCCGCCTCTAGGGATCTAAAAGCAGCCAGCCCTTCTGCTCTATTCCATGGAAAAGGCTTGATTTCCCACATAGCAATAAAGGTGAAAGCTAAGGAAAGCTGTCTGAAAACCAGACAAAAGAATAGTACCAGGACTAATAATCACCTGGATGAAGCTTTGCACAATTTCAAGAGCAGGTTCAAGAACAGACTTCTCCCACTTTGAGACATCAGATACTTCTAATCCATATACTGGGAGGGCACCGGGACCAGGTCCTAATGATGACAAAGGAAAGTTACGAGCAGTCAGCCCCCAACACCTAATCTATTCTGCTCCCAGGACTCCAAAAATCAAGGGAAACAGATGGGGGCCAAAGGAATAATAAACATTTTGACCATGTCACTCATTCTAACTAGAAACATGAACCAAATAGCTACATAAAATCCAAGAAAGACCTAGAAGTTTGACTGGTCTGCAGCCAACAAGTCCAGCTGTGTAATCGAGTCTCGGGAGTAGGACCTTCCAAATCAGTCAGGAAAAAAATAAAGAGTAACAGCTATAGTGACCACTGAGTGGGCTACAATATAAAGAGAGCACACCATAGGAGGAAACAAAGTACTTCTGAGTGGAGATGGGACTGGAGGTAGCCGAGAGTATAGCTATAGGCATCTCATCCACCTGAGCCAACCATGTTCAGTCTTTGCTATAGCTTCTCCAGTCTGTGGACACACTAAACTGCCTTTCACAGCTAGGGTAAGTCAGTCGTCTAAAGGCAAAGAGCACTGCCCCATAGAAAAAAACATCAAAGTCCTCAGGATGCCAACGGCTGGCAGGTGCCGGCCTTTTGATTGTGCCAACCACGAATAAGATTCTTCTTAAAGTGGACTGGGCTACACCTGCCACCACACGGAAAGGTGAGACTGGGAGGATGCAGGCAGCATCCACAGCACACCTGGCCTTGGCTAAGCTCTGCACCTGTTTGCAGGCCACTCTATATTTTCCTTTCCCCTCTAAGTCCTTTGTTGGGCTTCTGTGCCCTGTCTAAGCACCTTTCAACAAGTTCTCGGCTCCCAGCTGCTATTCCTGGCTTGAGTCCAAGGCCAAGCTGGGGTGGGGAAGTCCCTCTGGCTTCTTGCCAGAACCATATCCCAGCAGACCAGCTCTGGCCAATCACACACGGCTCTTGATTTCCAGGGCAGCTGTGCCTTTCACTCTAGCACCAGGACTGTGCCGGCATACACATGAATGAGGAATGAGCATATGATGCACTGTGCCACCAACCCCTCCTGACTCAGAGATGGGGGAGTTATTGTGGCTTTACCACAGGAGGAAGTTCCAAATCATTACAAAAAACATCTTTTGTTACAGACTAATTGTTAGCCCTGGGGAAAAGAGAAGCTGCGTTAGAAATGTGTGGTTGTGAACTTCAATTTCAGCTAATTCAGACTTCTATCTACATGCAGAGAAAGCAAGGTAAGTAGAAGGAGGTATAAAGAGCCTGTGGGGGCCAGAACGACACTGCAGAGCTCTGGGAGAGAGAACTTCAGCAATCTCATAGTCAACAATGTGACTCAAGGTGTTTGTGCTCAGAGGCGCTGAGGGGCATGGGTGGAGGCCTCTCTGCCGTATGCCTAACTGAAAGCAGAAATAAAAGTTCAACGGGATAATTCAGAACCGTACTTTAAGTGTCCCCAAGATAAAATTGGGATTTCACTTATGCTTAATCTCCTTTTAGCTCACAAATACACAATTTCTTACCCAAGGCCAATATTAACGCTGTCTAGCTAGTTACAGCTAAAGGAAACAAGAAGAGTGGTAGAAAGCAGAGTGTGGACTTCAGAGTCAGACCTGCATTCAGCGCTCCACTGCTCATTAGCTAGGGGATTTGGGGCAAGTTATTTAACCTCTCTAAGCCTCCATTTCCTTATCTGCAAAAAGAAGAATAACACCTACCTCGAAGGCTCAATAATTATGTACAGCACCAAATTTAGTGCAAGGACACAGTGCAGGGTCAAATGAATGAGCTTTTCCTTCCCCTTTCCTTAAAGTGCTGTTCAACTAAAATTAAAGTTGACACAGTCTGAAGCACCACGTATCTGAACCCAAAGGTGCTGCTGGGGGAATGGGTGGTTTTGTCTTTTTATACTACACATCTGGCCTAAGAACCATCTTAATCAGGAGAGCCTCCCTACCAAAACTGGATTGCTCTTCAGGTACAAAACTGGAAGCTAAAATTAACCCTTAGCACCAACTCTGCCTAAGGTGTTGCTATTTTGCTCTTACCTGCATTTGTTCAAGGCATAAGCTGACTCCTCACTGGAAAGATTTACTTTGTTTTCTGAGATATCACAAGAAAATATTCCTGGACAATCATTTATGCAATAGGCCCTCCCTCCAGGTCAGGTCCCCAATCTTAGAACTGGTTCAGAGGGCTGGCCTGGTGGCTCAGGTGGTTGGAGCGCTGTGCTCCTAACAACGAGGTCGCTGGTTCGATTCCCACATGGGCCAGTGAGCTACAGCTAAGATTGTGAACAGCTCTCCCTGGAGCTGGGCTGCTGTGAGTAGCTGGAGGTTGGCGTCTGCTGCTGTGGGCTACCGCGTGCTGCCATGAGCGGCCGATGGCCAGCATGAATGGCCAGCTGCTAGCGAGAGCTAGCGAGAGCTGCCGTGAGCTGCTGTCAGCGGCTGACTGACGACTGGCGACCGCCTAGCGCAAAGCTCATAATACCAGCATGGGCCAGGGAGCTGTGTCCTACACAACTGGACTGAGACCCAATGGCTTGAACCGGAGTGGGGGGAGGCGGAAGAAAGGGGGAAAAAATCCGAAAAAACAGGTTCAGAAACTAAAGTTAATTTTCTGGATGAGCTAAGAACATCTATATTCTATTGAAAACAGACCCAGGAGATAAGGAAAAACATGAGACTTACTGCTCAAAAAACGGTTTTTAACCCATCGGTTTTGCTTCCGGGCATATCTCTTAGTCACTTGTTTCAGAGCCTCAATACCTGAAAGATAATGTAACATAAGACCCTCTGAGTATTTCTCATCCTGATGAAAGACCCGCCCAGCCTAGCAGAAGAGAAAATTAGCCACAGCAGCACACTTGGTAGACAAAATTCTGAATTCTGAGCTGAAGGCCATTGGGGACTCTTCTAGCCTTAGCTCTTCCTCAGACCACACCAGCAAGGTATTTTGTCACCCAAGGATGTCCACGGCTAGGTTAGATGGAGGAATTCACACCTTTCTTTAGGAGCTGGTTACTTGTCTCTGGTGTGCATTTTCCCTCTGTGATCAGGTACTCGTGAAACTCCTTGAAGCCAATAGACTGGAAGATACCATGTTGATAGTCCTGGCTGGGAACAGGAGAGCATCAGCAGATGAGCCATTGCATCTGAGAGCTAGCAAGGGCCTTGGAGATGATCTAGCTGAGCCGTTTCATCCCTTTGATGAGGAAAGTGAGATCCTTAGCAGTTATTGCTTCTCTAAAATCCTTCCTCTACCACCCCCCATAAACTCCCAGGTACTTCCCTTGAAAATTAACTCCTGGGAATGTTTGACAGATTAGAAAATTGCAACTGTAACAAGTATACCACACCTCCTTCCAACAAGCCTTGCCAACGCCAAAGGCAAAGACAAAGGCTAACAAACAAATAGATCCAAAGCCAGTTTTATGTTTATGCTCTTTTGACCATAAGCAAGGGACGGAGTAGGTCAAAGTAGTAATAGTCAAATCCTCACCTGTTTTCTGTAACTTTCTTCTGATTATAGCGTCTGTGAAAATCTCTTAGTTCATCCAAGAGCCCAGCAGCAACCATGTCATCCACCCTCTTATCCAAGCGCTCATCTAGAACTTGAATCAAATTAGCCCATCACCAGCAAGCCTGCTGTAGGTGTGTACTATACACTTACATGATGAATAGGTGGCTGCCACAAAGAGAATTTGTCCACATGGGAGAAAGGGTTCAGAGGCCAAGGATTATATAATTCACATTATATTTAGTCACACTTAAAGACTCTGCAACTCCAATAAAAACAACCAGAATGAAACACACATCTTTTTATTAAAGACAAAGCGTACAATTACAGCTATTAAGAGGGACACATATTTTATTCTCATATGGAATGTATTAATATGTCCACTGTTCATTTTAGAGGCAGCTGAGAGCCCACTGATTTAAGTTTCTTATTTTTTCCATCGTATTTGTTACTCTGTGTTATTTCACATTTAAGAACAATCTGGGTAGGAAGAGGAACTTGAGTCCAAAGCCATCCTAAGTCTATCTTGAACACTGAGCCTGACAAAGGAGTCAAGAGTGACAGGTCATAATCATTCAGATGTGGTGGTCAAACACAGCTTTATTATAGATCAGATACCATTCTTTTATGCTGCATTGTAGGACATGTTTTTATTTACAAACATTTCATTATTAAAACATCACTTTTCTATACACTTATAACTGAGATTAATAACAAATTTTCATCATTTCAGTCATGCTCTTCTACGTGTCGGCCATTGCTACTACTTGGCTTGCAATGATACTAATCTTTTTTTTCTATCTTTCTAAAAATTTGCATTTATTGAGGGTTCAAAATGTGTCAGGCACGTTCTGAGCACTTTGTATGTATTATTAACTCATCTAATCCTCAACAAAACTATGAGGTATGTACTATCACTATCTCCATCTTACAGAAGAGAAAATTGGGGCACAGAAAGATAAATTAAACTTGCCTTAAAACTCACATAGCCAGAAGATGGTGGATCAGGAATTTGAATCCAGACAGACTGGCTCAGAGAATGTGGTTTTAATAACTAACTATGTTATACTACCTGTTCTCATAATAATCTCATCTTTCCAGACTTAGCTCACAGGTTACCTTTACAACACATTGGTCCCTTACTCCCCCCAGAGAATGCTCATCATCTCTTCTCTGTGGCCCCACTATCTAGCTCAGCATTTATCACAATGTAGTATTTATCTCAATATTTGTTGCCCTACTAGACTGGGAGCTTAAAAGCAGGCACTGTCTCACATTCATCTCTGAAATCCAAGTATTACACAGAATACTTGATACTTCATTGAATGCTTCCTGTATGTTTCCTGGATAAAGAAAGTACTACCATCACAGGGAAACACCACCATCAGGCCAGCTAGCTAACTGTCATACCCACTTCTCAGGCCTACTGCTTCCAGAATAATCAGTGATTCAGCTTCCAGCCAACCCAGGGAGTCAGACCTCTTCCACAGGAGCTTTCCCTCTCTCCTTTGGATCTTCCCTGGATGGCAGTCTCTTTCCCACCCCACCCATCAAGCTTGTCCCACCCTTGGTATCTCATCCTAGTGCCAGGGCTACCCTCACTCCCTTTCCAGATGTACATTCAGGAGAATGGCATTTGCCTTACTAAGTCAATGAACAGTGGTAACAAAAGTAAAATTAATAGCCAATACTTATTTAGTGCTTATTATGAGCCACTCATGGTTCTAAGAATTTTATACATAGTAATGTACAAGCTCTATCTCGGATGGACTCTAGGACATCAAAGGGCTTTTACCTGTCTGGTCAGCATGAAGCCAGAGGATGCAAGAGTTAGGGAACTTCAGAGGGCCTCCAAGGGGACCACCACCTTCCTCTGCATGTTGACGCTGAAGAAATTCACTATGAGAGATTCCCGTTTCTTCAAACACTTGCAAGCTCCTAAGTCATTTGGAGGGGTGGGGGGAGCACACCCATAAAAACTATTAGGAACTATTAATTCTCAAGTGAAACACGGAGAGAGGCTATTTATTATAGAACATCTCGTTCTCATTCTCACTGCATAGCCCCTGAAGACATGAAAGTCCAGGGTTACTATAATTCTATAGCTACTCAGAAAAGTGTCCTGAAGAATCATTTAGATAAAGCAAGAAACAATACTATTCTTCTAAACACAAATAAATTGTTCTGAAATCAGTTAAACAGACTCAGAAACAACAGGTTTCTTATACACAAACAGAATGGGACTCACTTTCAGGTAAGCAGTAAAAGAGCTTGTTTGGGACACTTTGTTACAAGCCAACAAGTCCAGTCTCGCCAGAATGCCTTTCCCACAGTACAAAAGTATGTTGTATATCGAGCTCATCAACTTTCTTTTTAAATATGTCTAAAATTAATGAAGAATGCTTCTGACTAATTCGGTACTCTACTAGCACAAAGATCACTGCAGAAAGAACTCACATACTTACCCTTGAGCTACCATCCATTCTGTCAGTATCTATTATGTTATGCAGCACTAGGTAATTCAACTCCCAAATCTATACTCTAGCACTCTGGGTGATTGCAACTTATCAGCTTGAAAGTGATCTTTCCCTTCCTGACCCAATTCTACTTCCTGAAACCCTAACACAAGTGTAGAGACCCCTTTTCATTCTGTACCACTGGTCATTCAAAGGGGACCAATAAGGCAACAATGTATAGTAATAGATATCGCACTTATCTGGAAGTTAGAATATAGGTACAAACTAAAAGATGAAAAAAGTCCTCTAAACCTCTCTAAAAGAGACACTCTAGAGCTCTAGCTTAGAACCTACTGACTCTTACGAAGACACAATTCTCAATTCATTACTAGTTTAGAAGTAGCAAAATGAGAGGTGATAAGAAAGAACTGATTAATAAAAGAAGAGGATAAGACCAAGCTCTAGAATCATATCATAAAACAATATAAAAAAGAACGCTCATCATAATGTTCTTGAGTTTTCCCAAAAAAAAATCTTTGAAATATTTCTATTAAAATGTTTAAATAAAATGTTTGGATACTGAAAAATATAAACTTAATTTATCTAGAATATGCACTATCACCAGGATAATATTGCCCTCAAGGGGGCAAAAAAACCCAGATATTTATTACAGGACATGTGATCCTCCAAAGGGCAACCAAACCCCTCTAAAAAAATCTTATTCTTCAGTATTAAAATTGCATGAAGCCTGGAAGGATGGAGGGAGGCACAATTTGGAAAAAAAATTTCTAAAAAGGCTTCTGGGCGGGGTGGGGGGGCAATAATGAAAAAGGAGTTAAGAAACATGATCTAGAACATTCATTTGAGTGGAACACTTCATAATCCCTACAATACCAGATATTGCTATAATATTTCATCTGTACAACCATCCATATAGTAGACAACTTCATTAGATCCTCTGCCAGATATGGTATCACTCCCAACACTGAAGAAAAATACACGTAACACATGAGGCTGCAATTTCAAAACCTAAGAAAACATGACCTTATGAGTTCATTCTCTCTCTTCAAGAAAATCTCCATGTGTAAAGGTGAGCTGATCTATGACACCATTTATAAAATCTACCTCCCACTGGGAAAAGCTGCTGGGGTAGAACTCAGCATTGCACAATCAATTATGAAACTCGAATCACAATGTAAACCAACTGCATGCCAGAAAAAGTTTATATGAAAACTGTTATACAAGCAAAGATCAAATAGAAAATGAAGCAACATTACATAGGCCCTAGGGAAAAACTATATTGTATTACGCATTTTAAATGTAGTTACAACGTAGGGTGTAACTACTTATTGAGGGAGTTTGGCTGAGGCAGTAACTCAGGGCCTCCTAACCTGCTGAACTAGAACACATCAGTAGAATATACAACTACTATTACCAAACCTCTCTCTCATCACCCAACATCACCCAATGAAGAAATGACTGCCCTAACTCTAAAGGAACCCGGGGTCAGGGGGCCCACACTTCCTTACCTGGCCACTTTGCGCTTGTCATGGGGGTGCAGCTTGGCAGCCATTTCTGGGTCCACCTCACTTAGGCGTTTGTGGAGTGCATGGCCATCCTCCTTTTCAAGCTCTGCTTTCCGGTCAATCACTTTCTCAGTGCCCATCTCCTGGGGCTATTAAATGAAGGTTTAGAAATAACTAATTCAACAATTCAACAAACACTGAGACAGTGTATGTGCTAGGCACTTAGCTCAGTGTTAGGAATACAGAAGAGATGAACCAGGTCTTGCCATACAGTGAGAGACAAATCATAAACAGAAAATTACAACACACCATGGGAGTGCTGTGCGGCCATAGCAAAGAGGAAGGAGGACTGACTCCCTGGGGAAATCCTCAGGTAGCCAGCTTCCCTGTCAAAAGTACAAATAAATAGCAGGGCTAACACGTCTACATTACTAACACATGAGGAGTCTACAGTCTTCCCAACAAGTGTGACCAGAGTGGATCAGAATGGCCAGCACATTCTAGTTGGCAAGGTCCCACACTATACAACTGCATCTCTGTAAGAAAGGTTAATGTAGGACATCTCCCTGACACATAGATTGTCACAGTCAGGAAATGCTGAATCAGACTGATGTACTGTTAATTTACATGCACATGCTAATTAACCCACAGAGGAGCACTTTTCCCACAGACAGCCCCTGCCCTTAGCACTGCCTGAAGCAGCACACTTCACACATGGAGGTGGCATTTGCTTCAGAATATTAAGTAGGAAAATTACAGTTGCTGAGTATAAGAAATAGGGAAGAGTCAACGTTCCTCCCACTAAAATTAGCTGGCAAGAAAGAAGAACCCATTTCCTCAGTGAGTTACAAGTGAACTAAACATACCTTCGCACTAACAAGAACTTTCCAGAGCAGCGATTCAATGTAGTAATTGGTTCCTCCCACGACAATAGGAATTTTATCTCGGGCAAATATATCTTCAATGTGAATATTAAGAAAGACATCACAATATTTAATATCAAGAAGAGAATACTGACTGACTTGGAAAGGAAGGTATTAACAAGAAACCACATTCATTTGTCTGCAGAGCAGAGGAGAAAGGGTAGAAACCAAGGTGAACTGAAACTAGCCTTCCATTTTTCCCATGAGGTCTCAGAACCATTTCCTATCAGTTCTGGAGGTATTTGCATAAACCAGAGATAGGTGCATAATTTTAATTCCTTCCAGTTCCAGAACTTTCTAGGTAATGCTGCTAAAATTCAAAGCTTGCTTAGAATTCCAAATCAGCTAAATAAGCATAAGCCCAAAGACCCTCACAGAACCAAGCGTCAGCTGCTCAGAAAGCCACCAAGTTGAGGTACATTGTGTGACTTTGCCTTCTAAGGCAAAATATAAGCTGATTTCTCTAAGCCGTGGTTTTTGGACTCAGCCTTCACCATTATGTGGTAGCAGTGCCCATTACAGCCACTTGAGACTCCACCAGATAAACTGAGAAGCACTGGTTCTAAAGACAAATAGATTTCAATTATCAGCTCCAATTCTAGGCCTTGTTAGTGAACCTGTCTGAGCTTCAGTTTTCTCACCAGTAAAATCCTCATGAATTCTTACGAGCATTAAATGTGACAATGCAAATAAATCCCCAACCACAATGCCTGAAATATTTTTTTCAACTGAGTAATTAAGCACTCAATTTACTTTAGTCACTACTGTTTTTATATCTCTGCTACTTTGAGTTCTTCTCTTTAGAATCTCTGTTGAACAGATAATTATCTGCTTTAAGAAGGGCTCTGCTTCTGAGGATAATTGATAAAAAGAGACTTTCAACCCAAACAAAGACTCATTTACATACTTCTTCCCCTTGCCAGCCAGGCTGTGGGCACAGACATAGATGACCTCTTTTCTATCAGAAGCCCACTAACCCTTTAAGAGGTTGGGATGGGGTGGAAAGATGTTAGCAATTAAAGATCATATAGAAGAAATGTTATGCTTTTTTAAAAAGAAATGTGTTTTTTAAAAAAGAGAAACAAATTCTATATCCCCCTTTAAATGAAGTACAGGGAGCATACCATTGCATAGTAATTGTAATAAAACTTCAAATATATGATTACCAAAGGGTAAGGGAACAAGCAAAATAAAATATCAGAAGGGGAGAGAGAGTGGAAAAGGGGGAGCTAAATGGGATAGAAAAGATTTGGTGAGAAAGAGTTTAACTTGTTTGCCCGAGCCATGAAACAACTGCGATCCTGGGCAAAACCCTTCTCTTCTCTGGGTGTCAGTGTCTAGTACCTTTACCTGTCAAATCAAGGTTGATTGGATACTTCTTAAGGTACTTCTGATTTGTTTTGACATTCTGATTGTGTAGGTGCTTATCTAAATTTATTAAATCTCCAGTTCTGGAAGTGATCTGATTAAGTCATCCCCTGTTGTGGCCCTTTGAAAATTTTAATTAGCTCTCCATTTTCTATCAGTTCTTTCTGAACAACTAAAGTGTCTTATAGCAATAATGTACATTTGGTGATATATTTTAATTTGCAAAGGGCTTTCATATACATTATCTAATCTGGTACAACTGACTTGTAAAGCAGGTAGGGCAAGAATTATTATCTGCATTTTAATCTCTGCCCATTTGATAGGCAAAAAAATATGATCTCATTATTTTGATTTGCATGGCCCTGATGAACAGCAAGGGCAAACCCTTCTTCATGTTTATCACCATTTCTATTTCTTGCTTTGTGAATTACTACTCATGACCTTTATTTTTTGTATTGATTCAACAGCGTTCTTCATATATTAACCATCTGCCTTTCCTATGTTACAAGTATTTCCCCCTGGTTTGGAGTCTGTTTTTTAATTTTGTTTATAGTGGGCTGTTTTCCTTTTTTATTATAAAATATTCAGTATATATACAAGAACACTGTAACATATGTAAATTATGAAGCCGAATAATAAAACAAATACTCATGAATCCAATGTAAGAAAAGGATTATTAATTCCCTTGAAGTTTCTGTGCATTCATTTCCATCCCAACTTCCCCTGTCTCTGAGGGAACCACTATCTTGAATTATTTTGAGGTTTTTTGTTTTTCATCATTCCCTTGCTTTTCTTTACACTATTATTGATGTGTATGTACCCCTAGAGAATACATTAATATATACAATTAATATTAATAATTAATATATAACAATATTTAAATATATGGTTAGTTTTGCTTATTTTTTAACATTTCTAATAATTGGTAAGCACATATATGTATCCTTCTATAATTTCCAAAATTTTGTTGTTTGAGATTTTTCCACATTAAATGATGGCATGTAGCTGCAATTTATTCATTTTCACTGCTGAAAAAGTACTTACATGAATAAAGCAAATTTTATACATTCTTCTGTAAGTAGGAATTTCAGTGTTTATATATTTTTCCTGTTAAGAGCAATTCTGTTATGGAATGGTATCTACCATGTGTCTCCTGATATACTTGTGACAAGGTTTCTCTAGGGTAGATACCTAGGAGTTCTGGTTGATATACATTCTTGCCAATACAAATTCTTAATTCTTACATATTCAACTCTAGCTATGTTCCTTTAAAAAAAAAAATGACTGTTATGGGCATACATGGTGGTGACTGCTTCACAACAATGTGAATGTATTTAATACCACCGAATTTGTACAATTAAAAATGGTTAAGATGGTCAACTATAACCAAATATATATATATAAACATAGACATGGGATGTGGAGTACAGCATAGGGAATAGAGTCAACGGAATTGTAATAGCTACCGTGTTTCCCTGAAAATAAGACTTAACCAGAAAACAAGCCCTAGCATGATTTTTCAGGATGACATCCCCTGAACATAAGCCCTAATGCGTCTTTTGGAGCAAAAGTTAATATAAGACCCAGTCTTATTTTTGGGGCAACACGTTATACACAATGTTAGAGGGGTAGTAAATTGGGGATGAGGGGTTATCACTTTGTGAGGGGTATAAATGTCTAACTATTACATTGTTTTGTACACCTAGAACTAATAAAAAAATGGTGAATATGGTAAATTTTATGTTATGTATTTTAACACAAAAAAGAAAAAAATTGAATTTAAAAAATCCATAAAAAATTTAAAAAATCTACAAAACCCATTCCCTACTCTAAAATCACATAACTACTCAATTATATATTATCCCATTTGTTTTAAAGTTTCATTAAAAACATATATATTTAACTCTGAAATCTGAATTTGTCATATATAATGAAGACCTGATTTTATTACTGTCTCAGGAATAATTATTAAGTATTGCATTATCTCTCCATTGTTTTGCCACCTTGATAAGCTAAATACATGTCTATTTAAATTAGTATCTGAGTTTTCTACTCTGTACCATATGTTTATCTAGTATTATATGAGTTCCATGCTATTGTAATTATGAATTTTCAATATGTTCTAATATCCGGCAGTCGATATTAAAGACAGTCTAGACATTAAGATACAAGAACAGTCCTCCTTATACTGTTCACCTTTCAAGCATTTCTTGTTAATACCCAGAACTATTTTCTTCCAGTCCCCTGCCCCCAACAATCCCTTTGAAATTCTAACTGGAACTCCATTATATTTATTTTATATCCCCATTTAAAGGGTAGAAAACTGAAGCTCAGTGGGGTAAATGCTTTACCCAATAACATTCACATGATCAAACAGGTGGTTCTAAAACTGGAACACAGATTTTCTGGTTCCTAAATCAAGGTTCTCTCCACTACAACAGTGTTTCTCAATTTTCAACAGGAGTGCCGATGAATCACTCAGGACTCCTGTTAAATGCAGATTCTGATTCAGTAGGTCTGGAGTGAGGCCCAAATTCAGCCTGGCTAACAAACTCCCAAGGGATGCTGATGCTGCAGTCTGAGGAGAAGACTGAGTAGCAAGGACACCGTATCTTTCAATCCACATAGTGCTGATGGGGATTCTACCTATCGGTAGTTAGGTCCTGGGTGGCCCTGCTTAGAAGAAACTGTCACTAGAAAGGAAACATCTTTCTTGGCTTGGGCTGCCTTGCCCCTACCAAGCACAGTGGCTCTTTCCTAAGGATATCAGAGCAGTTGCCTTGTTCCTGAAGTCCACCACTGTGTAATTTGTCACAAGAGGATCCACAAAACTGATCATGTGGTGCTGGCACATTCTTTGCTCTTCGGCAGAAACCTTGTTGGTGATGATGTCTAGGCCTTCATAAACCTAGGGGGAAAAGAAAATTAGCATGAGAAAGTCAGCTGCCTCCAGAAAATGCACACCTGATGGGTGGAACTGGCGATCTGTTCCTCCCTCCAGCCAAATACTTGACTGTCCCAAAGCACCAGAGTAGATGTGATCTAACCAGGGCACAGCCATATCCACAGAACCCAAGATAAAGGAAGCGGAAGAATACAGAACACTGGCTTTCTTATCAAATATGGGTTTTCCCTATTATCCGAAAGTAGAGCATTCCTATAAAACCTTTCATAGGGTCAACCCGGTGGCTCAGGCAGTTGGAGCTCCGTGCTCCTAACTCTGGGGGCTGCTGGTTCGATTCCCACATGGGCCAGTGGGCTCTCAACCACAAGGATGCCAGTTCTATTCCTCGGGTCCCGCAAGGGATGATGGGCTGCGCCCCCTGCAACTAAGATTGAACATGGCACCTTGAGCTGAGCTGCCACTGAGCTCCCGGATGGCTCAGTTGGTTGGAGCGCGTCCTCTCAACCACAAGGTTGCCGGTTGACTCCCGCAAGGGATGGTGGGCAGCGCCCCCTGCAACTAGCAGCGGTGGCTGGACCTGGGGCTGAGCTGCGCCCTCCATAACTAAGACTGAAAGGACAACAATTTGGGGCTGAATGGCGCCCTCCACAACTGAGATTGGGGGGGGCGGCGGCTTGGCTTGGAAAGGAGTGCTAGAGGTACACACTGTTCCCCAATAAGGTCCTGTTCCCCTTCCCCAGTGGAATATTTAAAAAAAATAAAAAAAAGCTATGACGGTTTGATGCTGAGATGATGAGTGTAGTTCCCAGGGAAGGAGCTTGGCACTGCCTCTGTAACAACTTGCTACAAAACAAATCCTGAATGGTATTTTCGTATTTCACCTGTTTTCATAAAAGCAAAAATTCTCACTGGATTTCTTTTGGTTAGCATAATACAGGTTTCCCCTGCTATCCAAAAGAAGAACGAAATGGTGTAAAGTGAAGGAACATTTTAAATTATCATTGATTTAAAAGTCTCTTAATTCAAAATCCTCTGCAGATTTTTTGGTTAGGAAAAAAAAAACCAAATACTAATGTACGAGGTGTGATCAAAAACTATGGTGAATGCTTAAATTTTAAAAAATGTATTATAGTAAAGACACATTGTTTTAATCCCCCTTAAAATACTCCCCCACTCTTCGAACACACTTATCCTATCATTCTTACCACTTTCTGAAGCAGCTCTGGAAGTCCTCTCTCATGAGTGTCTTTAGTTGCACTGTCGTGGCTGCCTCAATGTCCTGAATCATTTTTACTTTGGGGAAGAGCCAGAAGTCACATGGTGCCAGATCCGGTGAATAAGGTGGATGAGGACACACTGTAATGTTTTCATTGGACAGAAATTGCCGTATACCAGAGCGATGTGTGACACGGAGCGTTGTCATGATGGAGGATGATTGACGGCACACTTTGAAACACACCTTCGCTCAAGCGTAGCTCACACCTGACTAATTGCACCGACCAAACTGAAACTTGTCACACACTGTTACTAAGGTTCCACACGCCGCTTCCCGTATTGGAGATCCCTGTCTTTCCATTGGATGGCACGCGGCAGCAACATTCATCATATATTTTGATTACACCTCGTATGTCTTTCATAAAAGCAAAGAGGCTTTAACATACTTTCAAAAAGCGAGGATACTTGTAGTGGCTATTAGCTCAGACTTAAAGATTAAAATTAGTTCCTAAATGAGAACTAATTCCACAAGATTAACCAGAGGTTCTTTGGCCTGAACTTTAAGCATATAAAAATGGTTAGGTTTTATTTATTCTACTTATCAGAAGTCTTCAGAAAGGTAATGTTTTGCATTGCTTATAGTTCTACTTCAAATGCTTACATATTTCTTAGATTTAAATGGCTCTGAACGGTTTAGAATTTGTATTAGATTGCCTCCATCTGTGGAGAAATGGCCTATCTACAGGGATATATACAAAACACACAGTCAACTATACTTTAATAACAAATAAATAAATAAATAAATAAATAAATAAATAAATAAAAAACACACACTTTGAAATCAGAACCCCTAATACTGCTGTCCTCTGGTGGAAACATTGTGATCTACCCAAATTACTGCTTCAGGGGGTCAGCATATGCAGTCTAAGTACTCAAAGGCAATATCCTGTCTGTAAGCTCTTGATCTGCCAATTCAACTAAAAAGTTCAAGCGTACTTTTTCTAAATGCAAGGTCTCAGATGAAGACCAATCTGAAAATACTACTTTGAAAGTAGGGATGAATGCTTTGAGATTAAATGTTCTCTCTGTAATCACTGATTCTACAGGGAGCATTGAATGAACAAATAATAAGTTCCATAGAGCCCACAAAGACGTTAAAAGCATTTTTTATCTCACATTTCCCTTTACTTATATGGGTGTCAAGTAAGTACAGTACAGTATAATGGTTAGGAGGAAGGACCCTGGCGCCAGGCTGCCTCAGATCAATTCCTAGCCCTGCCACTCACTAGTTATTTGTACTTAGAGTAGTCAATTACCAACCTCTCTATGCCTCAATCCCTCATCAGCAAAATGAAGATGATAATATCTATCTCATAGGGTTGCTGTGTGGATTAAATGAGTTAATACATGTAAAGCACTTAGTTTTTGCCTGGCACACCGTAAATGCTGCCCAAGTGTCATTATATCACTACCTATATTATGACCACTACCACTGCTCCTGTCACAACATAGGGAGAATGGGAAATAATTTTAGTGTCACTGTTCATCATTCTGAAGCCTCTGTGCTCTTAGCTACTGAGGTTATTTATCCAACAAGGATATAAGCTATCTTCAAGTAAAAGAAAACTATTAATTAGTAAAACAGTGCACAGAAAAAATATAGTCACATAGAAAGAACCAGCTCTGCCTTAAATTCATTTAATCTGTGCCTGACAACACACTTGGATTCTTACACGTGAATACTGATGGAATCTTAAATCATAGGGTGTTCTTTTCTGTCTATCTTGAACAATACTTCCTCCTGTCGTTATAAAGTGCCATACAAGTACACTGTATACTGGGCTCTTCCGTGCAAATGAAAACAATCAAAGGGGAAAAGGAGTTAATAACTGCATGTTCCTCTCCTTCCTTTCCCACAGCCTGTAGTTGGCTCTGTTGTAGCTTCGAGTTCCAAATGACCCAATGTTAAAGAACTTACATAGCAATGACTCAATTTTGCCAGAACATTTCTGAACTCTGTAAATGGATCCTCATTTTTAACAGAGATTAATGTTAAGGAAACGCACAATTGCAAATGTACAATTACCACCTCCTACCTCCAAAAAAGCCAGAATG
Organism: Rhinolophus sinicus; assembly: GCF_057876585.1. Taxonomy (NCBI): domain Eukaryota; kingdom Metazoa; phylum Chordata; class Mammalia; order Chiroptera; family Rhinolophidae; genus Rhinolophus; species Rhinolophus sinicus. Next base: position 27,848,238 of record NC_142514.1, read on the forward strand.
TAAACATCTCTACCAGCACATTCTATAGGTATTTCCAGTTTTTGATAATTTATTGAACTGTACAGTTATGAATCATGCATGTTATGGTGTACATTATTAATCAAGTAAAATCACTGCATAGCCAAAAAGCAAAAATACAGCAATGTTTTACATATTTGCACTAAGGATAAATATCTAAACCAAATATCTAAGCCAAAAAACCAATCAATTTTGTAAATGTCACATTTGGTCTATAAAGATACTCATATTGTACACATCACAATTGGGCTTATAATTTTATTACTTCCCTAGAAAACATTCTTCTAACAGAATAGTTAGGTTTGTAGCTTATTGCCTTACATTTCACATCTTTTCCAGCTTTAATTATAGTTTCTCTACCTATAGAACTATCAGACCTGGGTGCTAGGAAGAGCGAAAAGTCCCTTTGTTATCTTTTAAAGGAAGCATGTCACTCTGTTCCATTTTCCATTCTCCCAGTGGATACCTGAGACCTGCGTACATAGAAGTGACTGGATAAAATGCTTCTTTCTGCACAAATCAGATTTTGACAATATTAAGGGAATTCTGGCCTCTTTGTGAGGCCTGACAACTGAAATACTCTGAAAAATTACAGGTTCAACCTACTTAGCCTACTTTGCTGAGATAACTGATTTATCTCAGTAACATGTACTGAGAGCCTACTATGTGCCAGGTACTCCACAGATGTTAGGCATGCAAAGAAGGTTAAGAAAGGGTCCCTGTCCTCAAGGAGGCCAGGCTAGTAAGAGACACAGATAGAAATAACTACTATAAAGAGATAAGTGATATAAAAGTTTATAAGACAGACATTAAAGTTTCATTGTACAAACTTCTCTAAATATAACCCCTAAACATTTAATGTTCTAGGTATCTAACTGGGTACTATAAGGACATACGCCTCTTTGACCTCTATTGAGAGTTTATTTCCAGACTAAAAAAATTTGGGGAAAGGCCAGAAAGCTGAAATAACCTGTCCTCCCCAAACCAACAGAGCTGAAGTGCTCAGAGAAGCTAATGACAGTGAGGGAAATCTTCAAGAGACCCACCAGAGGAAACCCAGCAGAATCTAGAGCTGTGGTTGTCACCCAGAAGTGAATCTATCTACCAGGAGACTTTTGGCAATGTCTGGAAACGTTTTTGGCTGTCACAACTGCAGGGGTGGGGGTGTTGCTGGCACCTAGTGGGTAGAGGCTAGAGATGCTGCTAAACATTCTACAATGCACTGGACAAATCCCTGCCCTCACAACAAAGAATTATCTGGCCCAAAATTGTCAACAGTCCGGAAGGTGAGAAACCCTGATCTAAAGAAACGTCACTGTGGAGAAACTCTCCCAAATCTTTAAGTGTACAGCAAAGATCCCACTCATTATGCTCCAACCCTTTGGGGCTGTCATGCTGTAGGGTGGTCTTAATGAGTGTGCCCAGCAGCAGTACCCTGGGCACTAGGCAGATCACGAAGCTCTGTCTGGGTGCTGGCTGGCTCTGATGCCCCAACACAGCCGTCTACAAGCGAGAGGAAACGCTGCCCCCCTAGTTTGGTTCCTTCTCTCCAAGTTATCTTCTCCTTACATTTCCTTCCCAATCCAAATTAGATCCTGAAATCCTTCCATCACTTTCTTGCCACTATGGGTTATACCTGCCTGGAAAACCACGATCTTGGATTACGGATCAATACAACCATCCACCTTATCTGCTGCTGCCCTCTCCCACCACCCACCCCACAACTCTATGGATATCTCACTCCCTGGGATCACTAATGAACCTGACTGCTAAATATAACAGTTTTCTACTCACCTCTCAAAACACATAATGGAAAAAGCCCCAATCTGATACTACCGTGTTTCCCCGAAAATAAGACCTAGCCGGACCATCAGCTCTAATGTATCTTTTGGAGCATAAATTAATATAAAACCCAGTATTATATTATTTATATTATATTATGTTATGTTATATTATATTATATTATATTATATTATATTATACCCGGTCTTATATTATATAAGACCCAGTCTTATATTAAAATGCTCCAAAAGACCATTAGAGCTGATGATCTGGATAGGCCTTATTTTCGGGGAAACACGGTACTGAGCTCTCCCTCCTTCATAAATCACTCTCCTTTGGGGCTTCGATGGCACCAGTCTCTCTAGCTTTTCTTCCCTGTCCTCAAGGAGGCCAGGCTAGTAAGAGACACAGATAGAAATAACTGGCCTTTCCTCAGTTTCCTTTACTGAGGCCAGCCACTGATCTATCAGCAATGTCTGTCGTGGGAACAATACTGAAAAATGGCAGTTTTTATGGCATCGACCTGCCATTTCTATACCACAAACTTTCTCTGATTGACATTCATGGCTTCCATAACCATGTTTGTGCTGGTAACTCCCAAGACCCACACCTGCAATCTCCTCCTCTCTCATAATGCCACAGCTGGATACGTAACCGCCTAGTGGACATTTCCATCATGAATGCGGGGCATATAAGATAGTGAAGTAGTTAACAGTCGGGACTCTGGATTTAAGTCCTGGCTCTATGTAACCTTGCACAAGTTATTTAATCTCTCTATGCCTCAGATTTCTTATTTATATAAAGTGAGGATAATTTTTTTTTTAATTTTTTGGGGGAATATTGGGGAACATTGTGTCTCTCCAGGGCCCATAAGCTCCAAGTCGTTGTCTTTCAGTCTAGTTGTGGAAGGTGCAGCTCACTGGCCCATGTGGGAATCGAACCAGCAACGCTTTGTTCAGCACACGCGCTCTAACCAACTGATCCATCCGGCCACCCCCTAAAGTGAGGATAATCTTAAATCTAACCTCAAAGGGTTAACTGTGAGAAATGAATAATTAATACATGCAAGCATATGAAACAGGGCTTGCTCTATAGGAGGCAGTGAATAAATGTTAGCAAGCTAGCATTATCCTCATTTTCATCATCATCGTCACTCCAAACAGGCACCTGAACCCTGTTATGTCCAAAATCGAACTCCGTATCGTCCCAGCCATACTTGAATGAACTACCTAGATAATCAAACCAAAAATCTTGAAGTGATCCTAATATCTCTGTCTGTCTCTCTCTCCCTCCCACATTTCCAATCTGTCTCAACTTCTAACCATACTAGTCCCTAGAATTATCTCAAAGCTCACCACCATTACTACCTTTCCCATGCCATTACATCAATTGAAGGCTTCATGATTTCTTAACTAGACTCTTCCATCAGCTTCCTCATGGATCTTCCTACCTTTAGGATACAACCCCTCCAATATATGTCCCCACTGCAGCCAGTGATCTTTTTAAAGTGAAAGTCGGATCTCATCCAGCCCCGAACTCTTTAGCATTACGTCCTAATGAAAGCCTGCCTTGATTTCCCTCCCCAGTCCTCCCCATCTGTGCTCCCACAGTCCCCTATATTTACCTCTATCACAGAACTTATTGTACACAACTTAACACGTTGCGTACGGCGGGGTTTAAATCCCTCATACCCCTATGTTCCGGCAGGTTTTTAAAAGAAACTACTTTAAAATGCACTCTTCTCTTTAAAGCGTAAATGCTTCTATGTCATTTATTATTTTTCTATGGAATTTTTTAGGATTTACTCACCTATGATGTTAGTAATCCCTCCTGGTGTGATACTGCAGAAAGCAGCTTCCTTTGTGCAGTGGGAAACAGAAAAACGAAGATTCTCATGATCCGTACACAACGTGTTAAAAAGATTTCTATCTCCCCCACTAGACTACAAGCTCTGAAGGTAGAAATTGTGCGTCTTCTCTCTGGCTCCAGCACCTAGCACGGTGCCTAATACTTGGAATATACTTCATAAATACTGGGTGTCTGAGGTACCAATTGCTAGATCCTACACTAAGAATTTCACACCCTATGAAGTTATGCTGCGCCCATTTTACCAATGAGGATAGAAGATGAGACGTATTAGGTAACCTGCCCAAAGTCACACAGTTAGTTAGTGGCAGAGGCAAACTTGGAACCCGGTCTCCTGACTTCACAGTCAGTGTTCTTTTTCCACCATGTTGCTAATCTTTGTTCTGTACAAATAAGCTTTGTGACTTTGGGAAGTCAGCTTTCTCTCTTGAAACCTCAAGTTTCTCACATCTAACTAACATCCCTTCTAATTCTAACAGTCCAAGCTTCACAGAAAAAAGTTTTGGCATTGGAGAGTGAAAGAAAAAAAAAAATTTTTTTTAAGAATGTTGGCACTCACCAGAAAGTTGATTTTCTTTTGTGATGAAAAGAAATTGAATTTGAGTTTGATTATTCAACTGAGATGTTGAAGAGTAGGGAAAAGGTCAGTCTCTTGGCTAACTTTTCTTTAATAAAAGGATGACTTTTTAAAAAAATTTACATGTTACTAGGTTAGAAAGAATGAATTACCTGTAGGAACATCATGGCAGGCAACTACTCCCTTCAGCTTTGTTTGGCAGAAATTCATCTGCAGACATGCTGAATAAATCAGACAGATATTAAGATGCTTGGTAAGAGGAAGAACCTGTACCTGACCTATTCAGTCAGTCTGGTGAGAGGAGTGGTTTGGAACTCATAGCTCAGATCATGACTTTTATTCTTCCTATGCCTAGCTCTCTTTAAGGGAAAAGGGACTACAATCGTTAATAGAAGGCCATGCTTCTCGAACGGAAAAGTACATGTACAGGATGCATTCTTCCACAGTATCAATCTTACTAAGTGGTAGAAAGAATTTGAAACATTTTCACATCTAAATAAATATAGACAGATTAGGGCAGAGAATGCAAAATTGGCACATACTTTTAAGTTAAAACATGAGAAACTTTATAATGCAGAACCTTTGCATTGGCTGCTTAAAAGTCGAAAGCATGGATATAAGGAAATTCAGAAACCGTCCATCTAGTCCAATCACTGGAAATTGTATACTTGGAATACTGAGGCTCAGAGAGCTCCCCTGCCCATATAACTGGCTGGTAGTAGAGACAGGACTACAGCCCGGATGCTCTGCCTATAACACAACCCAAACTGTTTCTGCTGCCTCCTTCCAGTAGAATTTTTATCCCTATTTGACTCTGGTCTACTGGCTTACTTAATTAATTCCTACTAAGGTGAAATAAAGTTCCAGAAACGGAGAAGACAACTAGCTTAACATATACTGATCCCCGCGAAGGTTCTCAAGAGTAAGTGTTATAGAAAGACAGAAATATAGACACAGACAACGCCATGTGACTATAATGCTGAGATTGAAACAAAAGGGTTCTTTTGAGAAAATAAAATTAATAAAGGTTCCATTCTGTGGTCATCTTTACAATCTCATGATTGCCTAATTCTGATGGTGTCAGATATTTTATCTTAGGATACCTGTGATAGAGTATAATAGCCAAGGTGCTCCATTATTTGGAGGTATACATCTAAGTTAGGGGAAGCAATAGAGTACAATGAAGGCAGGACGCCTGGGTTCAAATTCTGACACTACTACCCAGCTGTAGCCTTCATTTGACAGGTTATTTATCTAATTTTTCTTGGCCTCAAATTTTCTCATCTACAAAACGGAAGTAATAGCACCTATACTCCTCACTGGGTTAGTCTGATGATTAGTTAATATATGTAAAATGTTTAGAATAGTGCCAGGCAAATAGAAGCACTATATGAGTGCTTGATGTCATCTATATTTAACTGATATATTTAAAAAAGATTTTCCTTGGCTCTTTAAGGTGAGACTCCTGCTTAGGGTTTGAAAGAAGAGAACCACAAAATACCAGAACTGCAAGGAACTTCAGACACTGTAACAGACAGACACCGTATGGCGCACAAAACCTAAATTATTTACTACCTGGACCTTAACAGAAAGTCTGCGATCCCTGAACTAATCCAATCAGTTTCCCTTCCCTAATATATCCAAAGAAGAACTTAAGCACAGAGAGGGGCTGTCACTTGTCCAAAGTGACAAAATAGTGAGTTAGTGGCAAAGCTGAGACTAAAACCCAGTTTTCCCAGTAAATTAAACTGCCTACTACCATGTTTCCCTGAAAATAAGACCTAACCAGAAAAGTAGCCCTAGAATGATTTTTCAGGATGACATCCCCTGAACATAAGCCCTAATGCGTTTTTTTGGAGCAAAAATTAATATAAGACCCGGTCTTATTTTCGGGGAAACACTGTAGGCTAAATAAAGACCTTAGAATAAAGATTGACTATAAATTAGGAGAGAATACTGACACCTGAAGAGTTAAGCAAATCATCTAATTATAATTAATATTTATTGAACACTATAAGCCTCTCCAGGTGATTGCAGTGTGCAGCTAGGAGTGAGAACCCTGTTACAAGTATTGTGCTGTGCAACAGGATGTAAACCCCCTACCTTCCCAGAGAAAAGGAAATTCATTGGGTAGCTAACCAAAGGTATGCAGATCTGAGTAAGCCGGGACAATGCAGAATCCCATATTTCATCTGCAATTACCTACACGCATGTGTAAGGGACTCCACAGGAAGAACAACAGGTGCAGTGAAGACCCGGTAGGTAGATCTTCATTTACACTAGAAATCAATGACATTTTTTATTTACATCTGTAAGTTCCAACAGCTAAATGCGTTATAAACTTCAGACAAGCATTTTTTTGTACTCCTGAAAAGCGTACAAGAGTATACTAATTTATAACCTTTACATGGCAAAAAAAAAAAAAAAAAAAAAAAATCATGACAGTCAAAGGCAAATGACCAAGTGAAAAAATACTTCCAATATATGAGACTATACAAAGGGTTAAAACTCGCAATACACAAAAAGCTCTTACAACTCAATAAATACAAAAATGAAAACCATTATATAGAAGTGGGCACAACAAGTATGGACAGGAAATTCAAAACAGAAAAACACAAATGGTCAATGTACCCTTGAAAAGACAATTAACCTAATAAATGAAATTAGAACGAAATCCATTTCTTGTTTACCAGACTGACATCGATGAAAAAGACAGGTAATACACAAATTGCCAGGGTGAGGGGAAACAGACATACCACTGGTACAAACTTTCTTGAAAGCAGTCTGGCAATATGTATCAAAATATAATATGTGCAACTCAACAACCAAAAGACAACCAACCAAATTTAAAAATGAGCAAAGGACCTAAATAGGTATTTTCCCAAAGAAAATACACAAATGGCCAACAAATACATGAAAAGATGCCCAATATCATTAGCCATGAGGGAAATTTAAACCCAAACCACAATGAGACACCACTTTCACACCCACTAGAAGACTGTAAGGTAGGGGGGAAAAGAAAGAAAGAAAGAAAAAAAGGAAAAAGAAAGAAAAGGAAAATAACAAGTGTTAAAGAAATTGGTATCCTCCTACATTGTTGGTGGAGATGTAAAATGATGTAGCCACTGTGTAAACAGAGTTTGGCAGTTTCCTGTAAAGTTAAACACAGAATTACCATATGACCCAGCAATTCCACTCCTAGCTGTATGCCCAAAATGACTGAAAACAAATACATGTACACACATGATCACAGCAGCATACTCACAACTGCTTACAGGTGCTAATGTCCATTATCAGATGGACAAATTGTGATCTATGCATACAATGTAATATTATTCAACCATAAAAAGGAATGAAGTAGCAATATTGCTACAACTAATGTAAGTGAAGAAGCCAGACACAAAAGGTTGCATATTGTATGATCTCATTCATATGAAACATCCAAAATAGGTAAACTCTATAGAGACAGAAAGCAGACTGGTGGTTGTCACAGGAAAGGGGGAAGTAACTGCTTAATGGGTACAGGGTTTTCTTTTGGGGTGACGGGAATATTTTGGAACTAGATAAAGGTGGTGGCTGTACAACATTGTAAATGTACTAAATGCTACCAAACTGTTCACTTTAAAATGGTTACTGTTATGTGAATTTCACCTCAATTGAGAAAAATAATGTATCTTCTAATAAAGCTCTTAGAAAATTAGAAGAAGAAAAAAAAGTAATATGGACATCCTCTCATCCAGCAATCCCATTCTAGGAATTTACCCTGAAGAGAATCACACAAGTGCAAAAAGATGTGCAATGATGTTCACCTCAGCCTCATTTACTATAGCAAAAAACTGAACACTCCAAATGTCCTTCAGCAGAAACCTGGTTAAATAAATTATGATAAACCTATAAAATGGAATTCTACACAGTAATGTAGAAAGTCGGAGAGCTTACACTATCCAATTTCAAGATTTATTATAAAGCTACGGTAATCAAGACAATGTAATATTAGCAAAAGAATAGACACACAGATCAATGGAACAGAAAAGAGACATCAGAAATAGACCCACACAAATACAATTGGTTTTTGACAAAGGTACAAAGGCAATTCAATGGAAAAAGGATAGTCTTTCAAAAGCAGTGCTAGTACAACTGGACATCCATACATATCTCACACCTTACACAAAAATTCACTCAAAACAGATCACAGACCTAAATATAAAATGCAATGCAATAAAACTTTTGTAAAAATAAAACTTCTCTTTAAAAAGCAGGAGAAAATCTGTATGACTGTGGGTTTGGCAATGAGTTTTTAAAGACACAATCAATCCACAAAAGAAAAAAGATACAATACATAAAATAAAAAATTAGACAAGTGAAAATCTGAAACTTTTTTTTTGAAAGACACTGAAGAAAATGAGAAAATGAGCCAAAGAATAGGAGAAAACATTTACAAATAACATATCTGATAAAGGATTTGTACACAGAATATAAAAAGTACTCTTAAAATTCAACAATAAGACAACACCCCCCCCAAAGATCTGACACAACACCCCCGCCCAAAGATCTGACACACTTCACCAAAGATAATACACAGATGGCAAATAAGCACGTGAAAAAATGCTCCACATCATTAGCCTTTAGGGAAATGTAAGTTAACCACCATGAGATACCAGTACACACCTACTAGAATTGCTAAAACTGAAAAAAAAAAAAAAAAAAGTACCAAATGCTGGAGAGATTACAAAGGAAATTCTCATTCACTGCTGGTAGGAATGCAAAATGGTACAGCCATTTTTGAAAATAGTTTAGTAGTTTCCTATAGAGTTAAACCAATCCTGTAAAGTTAAACAATACTGTACATAAATGTTTATAATAGCTTTCTTTATAATTGCTAAAAACTGTAAACCCAGATGTCCTTTCATAGATGAATGAATATACCATGGTACATCATACAACAGAATAACACTCAGCAATAAAGAGTAATGAACTAATAAAACTCAAAAAAATTTTAAATGTATTTTGCTAAGTGAAAAAAGTCAGACCCCAAAGGTTGCATATTATGACTTCCATGTATATGACATTCTGGAAAAGGCAAAACTATAGGGATGGAAAACAGATCAGTGGTTGCCAAAAGTTTGAGAAAGGTACAGAAGTTGACTACAAAGAGGTCACAAAAGGCAATTGTTATAGTGATAGAACTGTTTGGTATGGTACTGTGATGGTGGATACCTAACTCTGCATTTGGCAAAACCCACAGAACTAACTGTACATAACAAAAAATGCACTTTACTGTATGCATTTTTTTTTAATAACCAGAATGGCTGGGGAGCCCAGGATAGAATACACACTGTAACAAGTGAATCTAACTGTATTACAAATGTATGATATAAACTCATTTGAAAGGGGTGAGGGCAAAAAGGGAGCTGACCTAAGTACTGTATTTTGCCCGATATAATGCACACCCACGTTTTCTGCCCAAACATTCAGGGGAAAAATCTTTCATTTTCATTTTTTAATTCAAATTTTTGTTTACATTTAGGTACTTGTTTTTTGTATTATAAAGGAATTTCAATATTTTTCAACATATTATGGTACAAGAAATTTTATGTACTGGTAACAAATTTACGATATTTACACATCATAGAAGGTCAAGACATCTTCTTTGTTCCAAGTTCGTCATAAGTTCAACAAAACCGATTATCATGTTCCAGGGTATTATTTTGCATACACATATCATTATTGATCTCTAGAGTTACACTTTTAACTCATAAGTATAAATAAAAGAATTAAAAACATTTATATAGGGGCTGGCGCTGTGGCTCAAGCGGTTAGAGCCCCATGCTCCTAACTCTGAAAGCTTCCGGTTCGATTCCCACATGGGCCAGTGGGCTCTCAACCACAAGGTTGCCGGTTCGACTCCCGCAAGGGATGGTGGGCTGTGCCCCCTGCAACTAGAAAACGGCAACTGGCCCTGGAGCTGAGCTGCACCCTCCACAACTAAGACTGAAAGGACAACAACTTGAAGCTGAACGGGACCCTCCACAATTAAGATTGAAAGGACAACAACTTGACTTGGAAAAAAGGCCTGGAAGTACACACTGTTCCCCAATAAAGTCCTGTTCCAAAAAAATAAATAAATAAATAATAAAAACATTTATATAGATACGGAATTAGTACTACCCATGTATAATGAGCATCCCTGTTTTTCCCCTCACAAATTTGGGTAATAAAGTGCACATTATACACAGCAAAATAAGGTAACTTTGTGAAAAAAAATGTTATGACTGGATACTATAAAGTTAAAATGAACAAAAAGAACTAAGTTGGTAAATTTCTTTCTCACAGAAGTAACTACTAAAACTACAAAAAAATATATATATAAGTAACAAATCAGTAAATATATTGTAGATGATGAGAGCCAGATTTCTTACATTCAGAGAAAGAAGTCACAAATAAGCAAGGGAGGAAGACTAGAATGAATCCTGTGGTGCCAGAGTAGTCAGAGATACCAGTATAAACTCATGTTTATTTTAATATAGACACAGATACAGAAGTACAGGTATTTGTGTACACACCGATTAGGGTACATACATATGTTTCCTAGCTCTTTCCACTGAAGGGACTAGAAGCAATGATATCCCAGTACCAACAAGCACGCCTTGCAACCAGATCTTGGTTTCTAAATACCATTCACCAATAAAAGGAACCAGGGATCCTTGAAGAAATGGCTGATTCTAGGGCAGGGACAGGACAAATTAAGCTGGGAGTATCTTGTAGTGCCAGAAAGTAAGAAGTGCTAAACAAACAAGCAAATAGGGGGCATGACAAAGAACACAGAGTCAACGTGAAAGAGCACCCAATAACCAAAGTTGGAATAATTTGAGCAACAAAATAAATAACTTAGAATTGTAAATGGGGGAGAAAAGACAAATCTTTGCCAAAGATTTCAATTAATAAAAGTAGAAGGAATGACGGAAATTATCACAGTAACTACAGTACAAAAAAGCCATTCATTGATAAATGCTCTCAAAGTATCTCCTCTAAAATATTTATTAATTACTGTGGTGCTTTCTACATATGTCCACAAATTCTTTGATATTCCTCCCTCCAAGAGGTCAAGCTTAACTCCCCTCCCCTTCAATGTGGATTGGACTTACCGTGTTTCCCCAAAAATAAGACCTACCCCAAAAATAAGCCCCAGTTAAGATCACCAGCCAGACGGACGCATTTAGTACATTATGACGATGTTCCAGAAAATGACATGACTGTATTTGAATAAACGTAGATTGTTGTACATGCAAAAACAAAATATCCCCGGAAAATACACCCTAATACGTCTTTTGGAGCAAAAATTAATATAAGACCCGGTCTTATTTTCGGGGAAACACGGTAGCAACTCATTTCTGAAAAATAGAGTATAGAAAGGGGAAAAAAATCTGACTTTACAGCATAGGAATCTGGCAGACACAACCTAAACCAAATGATCATAGTTAACATCACCAGAAATAAGTCATGTTGATATCGTGATACCATGATGATATCACACCCCCATATAATGAAATGAAAAGGGTACTTCACCTCTGTGGTATGCTTTCCCAAAACCCATAATGCCAATCTAATCATAAGAAACCCAAACTGAGATGCAGTCTACAAAACAGGTGACCAGTTTCCTTTAAAAAGTATCAAAATCATGAAAGACAAGGAAAGACTGAAAACTGTCACAGATTGGAGACTAAGGAAACATGATGACGAAAAGCAGTATGGCATCCTAAACAGAAAAGGGATATTAGTAGAAAAACTGCTGAAATCCAAATAAAGTCTACAGATAACAGTATTATACCTATGTTAATGTATTAGTTTTGATAAATGTACCATGATGATGTAAGATGTTAATTTCAGACGGTGGGTGAAAGGTATACAAGAACTCTCTGGACTCTGCAACTCTTGTATAAATCTACAATTGCTTCAAAATTTAAAGATGATAATAATGTAGAACAGGATTTCTCAACCTCAGTACTATATACTGATATATTGGGCCAGATAATTCTTTGTCGTGAGGGTCTGTTTTATGCATAGTATGACGTTTAGCAGCATTACTGGTTTCTACCCATTCGATGCAGGAACCCATCGCCCCACTTGTTAAAACCAAAAATGTTTCCAGAGATTGCCCAGTGTCCCTTAGGAGGCAAAATTACCCCAAATTGAGACCACTGAAGTGGAGTTATACACATTAACACACAAAGATATCCATAGCATACTGTTAAGAGGGGGGGAAAGCAGGACACAGAACAGCATGAAATGTACGCATCAACTTATGTAAAAACATACACGTGGATGAAACTTGAGGACATTATGCTAAGTGAAATAAGCCAGTCACAAAAAAACACACAAATACTATAACATTCCACTTATATGAAATACTTAAGAATAATCACAATCATAGACATAGAAAGTTGAATGGTGGTTGCCAAGGGCTGGCAGAAAGGAGAAATGGGGAGTTACTGTTTAATGAGCACAGTTTCAGTTTTATAACATAAAAAGAGTTATGAAGATGGTGGTGGTAACAGTTACACATTATGAATGTGTTTAATGCCACTGACCTGTACACTTAAAAATAGTTAAGATAGTAAATTTTATGTGTAGTTTACCACAATAAAAAAATTGGGGGGAAAAAACTACATGTACACATATGCATAAATACATAGACAAATGTCTAGAAGGATGTATACCAAATTTTAAAATGGTTATCTCTGGATGCAAAGACTATGATGACATTTCCTTTGTACTTTTCTATGTTATCTGGATTTTTTTCAATAAGCATGTGTCCTTTTTTCCAAACACAAAAAGGCTTTTGTTCTCCAACATTTTTTCTCACAATGCTTCCATTTCATTAACCAAAATCCTACTAGTTCTGTCTCCAAATGTCAAAATGGTCACCTCTTATCCCCAGCCACAGCACAACTCCAGGCTTTTTCACTCAGGCTGAACTGAATAAACAGAATCCTAAACTGTGTATCCCTTCCTAACCCAACCTCCACTCAGCCATCTAAGTTACCTTATGAAAAAGATTTACTATTATTTACCTGTTTAAAACCCCAAACTTCATGGCATGCCTTTCAAGGGCTTCTAAAACTTGTTCCCAGAATCCACAGTTTTAATTTCAGCTCCTACTGCTGTCCCTCAAGTTTCCAGATGCCAGATAGTTACTGGTCATTCCTTGAAAACGTCCTGCGCACTCTTTCTCATTCTTCCTCTGCTTTGCTCATGCTGTTCTTTTTGTCAAGAATATTCTTCTTCCTTCTCTGCCTAATGAAATGTATACAGTGGAATACAGGCAACAAATGGATGGAGAATGAATGGATAAATAGGAAGAGGTGGGGGAAAAACTTAAGACTAGCATGGAGATGAGGGTTGAAGAAAGTAATTCTTGGTAGGGGTGAGCTACTAATAGTACCTACCTCATATGGTTGTGATGAGGGTCTTAAATGAGGTAATATTAAGTTAGTGAAAAAGTAATTGTGGTTTTTGCAATTATTTTTAACCTTTTAAACCGCAATTACTTTTGTACCAACCTAATGTATGTCAAACTTTTAGAACAGTGTTTGGCATATATACTGTGTTTCCCCGAAAATAAGACCTAGCCAGACAATCAGCTCTAATGCATCTTTTGGAACAAAAATTAACATAATACCTGGTCTTATATAATATAAGACTGGGTGTAATATAATAGAATATAATACCGGGTCTTATATTAATTTTTGCTCCAAAAGACACATTAGAGCTGATTGTCCAGCTAGGTCTTATTTTCGGGGAAACGGTATTATTATTATTTGAATATTATTATTATTATCATCTACGGTACAGTGCTAAGAACTTGAACAATGAGAAGGGAGCAGTGGTGAGGCTCCAGCACAGAAGCAGGGCTCCAAAGGTAAGCAAAGAGACAAAAAGGACCCTGTCTGATTCAAATTTATTCAACAAACTACATACAAAACCAAAATCAATTTGGTTAAGCCATACTAGATATGTATGAATACACACACAGATGAATTCCTATACACCCCAAATAACTTTTACCCCTCAAACATATATTCCTTTTTAAAATGGAGCCCCAGACTCTAAAGCATCAGGGCACCACCTGATGCTCACAAATCTGAACCTCCAAGTCCGAGTTATGCTCTCCTACGATTTCCTATTTGGCCAGGAGTCACTTCTCTTTCTTTACATAGTAACATAGGAAGTTTGACTCCAAAGTTCTTCCCATAGCTGCAAAAAAAGTGTATATGTACAACTCACCCAAGCTTAATACTGTAGCCAAAGGAAAACTAAATTCACTTACAATGAAGGTGAACCAAGGGAACTTAGAAACTCATATTTTTCACATGAGTCAAAAATTTTGAGATTTCCTTCTTGGCCTCTTGTCAGGCTCAGTCCTTTTAAAAGATTGCCTCCGCCAATAACCTCCAAGTAGCCCGCATCTGTCCTGGTTAACAGGTTTCCGTGACTTATTTCATGTCCTAGAGGAAACCACTATCCCATCTCTCCTTTCATATCCCTCCCTCATGCATCCCAGATCTCCTTGAGCACTATTAGACAGTGGGCCTTTGCTAAAACCAAAAACAAAAAAAAACACTGCTCCTAAATTATGTGCCAAAGCAGACAAAAAGAACGCAGAACTCCACATCTATTAAATGACACATAGCCTGCTTACTAGTGAGACTGCCAAAAATAATTTGCTTCTCCTCTTGTAGGTTTAGATGAACACAAAGGGAACTGTGCTGCTATGTATGACTACTGCTTCTCCACAGGACTGGACGAACTAAGGCAGTAGAGATACTTCCTCTCTACAAACCCAAATAGAACACTTTGTGTATTTTCTCTTGGCGTATAGTTGGTAGCCTGTATTTCCAGGCAGTCATTGTACGTCTTTTGGCAAGTGCCTTCAAATTTCTCAGTACAATGTTTCATCCAGTCACTGAAGGCAATGCATTGTACCTTGAATTTACATGCCAAGAAAAAGACTCAGACTGAAAAGAAGACCTTCAGTATCATCTTCCTGCAATATATGAGACACTGCACATGAGTCAGAAGTCCCCGATCCAATTCCCAGGTGTGCAAGTGTCTTGCAGTGTGATCCCCAGCCTGCTCTGTAATCTTTCTATACCTCAGTTTTTCCATCCTGGAAAACAGGGATTGTATTACCTGCCCCTCCTTGAATTTAGACTCTTGCTACTGACTGAAAATACTTACGTTTCTAAAATTTGTGACCCTGAGGTTTGGAAAACTCAGAAAACAAAGCATAAATGTTGTTTCTCCCTTTTCTCAGAACTGCCATGGAGAATCCACAGAAGAGCCCAGCAGGGGTCCCTAAGCAAGTAATCCCCCCGAGTTCTGACTTCCCACTGAACAAATCTCATACATAAGAACGGGGAACGAGGACACACAGAACCGTCAGCTGCTACATGGCCACAGATGCAAGTCATTATCGATCAGGCTCCTATTATCACCCTAGACATACCCTTAACACTCCATTGTGGTTTTACCTTAATACGTAGTCAGCATTTACCAAAAACCAGCACTTTCCCTGGATGGGAACTCCCCTGGTAGGGGTTGAAATGACCCTACAGTTAAGGTAGGACAAAGGGATGGCACACCACCCATGAGGTGCAACACAATTTAAAATTTCAGGCAGTATTTTACGATCCTTTTTGGGTTACTAGTACACTTCTGAAATCCAAAATTCTGGACAGCATTCCAAAAGGTATTACTAAAATGCAAATATTGGTTTTTAAAAAGATTGACTTGGAAACTTGAAAACATTTCTAACCATCACGTTCCATTTCGTCACCCTTTGGTCTGTGTGGCTGTTACAAGAAAGAAGTGTACTGCTCTGTCTACGCTCTCCACAAGGCCAGATTTCCCCCTTTGTTCCAGTAAACATTCTCTGTCTTTGCTATCATTAAATTATTGACATTAAATGATCCCTTAGTTGCAGCACATTTTATCTCCCTAAGCAATGCATCATGTGGCCACCACTCAGCTCAACACTTCACTTGACAGACATCACTATGAATTCACACTATGATTCACAATATGAATTCTAAAATACATTTTATATCCTGATCAAAATATAGCACACTCTTGTGAAAGAAAAGTGGCATACAAATTAAGAAATACTCTCTAATGATTGAATCCCACAGCTCCTGCCTCACGTAAAGGGATGGCTTTGTGTACATAAGGCGCTGGGCAGGAAAAGTAGAGACCGATGTTTTAACTTCATGTCTGCTACTTACTGTAAAGCCTTGAGCCTGTTTACATATCTGTGAAATAATAACATCTACCTTATGAGGTTATTGTTGAGGATAAAAAAAATGTAAGCATTTTATAAACAGTGCTATATGCATTTAAGTTATTATTATTGTTATTCTGCCTGTAGATTTATTCGAAATTAAAAATGTTCTTTCAAGGACCTGGTGATTCAACACTAAGAATGCCATTTTGTTCACATGCTTACCAAAAAATTTCTGAGTCAACCTCAACTCACTGAAAAGCATCATCTCCTTCCATTGGCTAAAAAGCAAGCAAAGCAGCACTACCCTAACAAGGGCATGGTAAGCAGAGGTAGATATGAAGAATTGGGTACATTCACACTGAATGGGGCAGAGATACTTTATTTCATTATTTGGACTGAAAAGTAATATCTAAGGTCAAAGTTTTCCCATGGGGACCAAAAGGAAATGTTATGAACACCCAAGATATAATCAAAATTAAATACAACCTATAGCCAGAAAGCTCAATAATCTTCACAGTGTTTTCATATATTAATTAATCCTCACGGCCTCCCCCCAGATGAAAGAAATTTAATTCTCATATTCTAATTACTTATAACCACAGAAAAAAAATCTGAGTGGATCAAGATACACCATTCCTATCATAAAATCTAACACTTTTGTCTCTCTTCTCCCCACCCCGTCCACTTTGCAAAGCATCATTAACAGCACAATTCAAACACTTATTAACTGTTTTGTTTCATGTTTAGCAGGACTAAATTTTCCTGAGGACAGGAATTATGGTTTTGTCTCTCCAAAAGGGCCTTTCAGAAAAATAGCACCCATCATATTTTTACCACTTACTATGTGCTGTGTATTGTTAAGTGTTTTACATACTTTATCTCATTTAATCATCACAATGTTGTTAATGATATTACTCTTCCTATTTTACAGAAAAAGAAATAAAGGTATGAAGAAGTCAGGCTGAAGTCGCATATCTTAGAAAAGACAGGGCTGGGATTTCATATCAAGTCTGTCTCTCCAAGTTGGCACAAAGTAGAGGCTGCAAACAAGTATTTGCTGAATTACCCTAATCATTTCATGTGTGTTGATGCTCGGGTCACACTAAATGAACTAACGAGGGTAGAAACTTTGCCCAGAGACTTACGAGGTAAAGCGGGGAGGACTGCCCCTCTTTGCCGAGTACCCATCAGATGCTAGCTAGCTTCAGCGCCAGGCATCTCATTTACTCTGTGAAAACCCAACTGTAAATTCTCTTCAACAAACAGCACTTGTAACTCCTCTATCAGAGATTTGCCCAAAATGTCACCCACTCTAAATCGGAGCATAAATGCCCCCAAGGGCATCTGTACTGAACTCCTTCTAGGCCTCCCTCTGACTCAAGGAAGAGGACAAAGCCTCCAGATTCCCATCAGCCAGTGGGTTAAAAATCTCAGCTTCAACAAGCATTTACCAAGTTCCTGGCCTTCTTCAGAACAGGCCACCCATCTCTTCATTCTAACACTCATGATCTCGCTTATTAATCACTTCACTTATTAATCACCACAGCCACGTGAGGTAGGTAGCATTTTCTCCACTTTACAGATAAATAAGTCCAAAATAACGACACAGTTAAGGTCACGTGGCCGATGTCAGATTGGTGACTAGAATTCAAATCTCCCTACTATCCACCCTGTTCCATTCCCTCAGCAGCAACTCTTAGGCAGTAACCGACTTATCTTGGTGTCGCTTAACAGTCGAAACAGCAAAAGCTCTGTAATAATTTTCATTCAAAAGGTATTTAGTGGGCGTCTATATGTCAACTTTGTTCCTCCGCTTATTCGCTATGTGACATGGAGAAAGTCTGTTTCACCTCCCTAGGTGAATTCCCTCATAAGTGGAGATATTATAATAATAGTACCTAACAAACAGTAATGACCTAAGAAATAAATGAAGTGATGAAAGTGAAACTCCTGGCACTATGTCTGACATATGGTGGGCTCTTAATAATCACGATTTCCTTTCACCAACCCCTCTCCGCCCCATAAACCTCGGGGTTCACCCACTAACTACCTGCATGTCACAGGGAATCCACTCTGGCCAGAGACCCGCCTCCGGGTTTCACAGGCCGGGGACCAGCCGCACTGTCATACCTGCATGGAGTCAGCGCTGACGATCTCGCCACCGAGCCGCTGGCCTAGCTGCAGCGCCAGGGTGGATTTGCCGGTGCCCGTGGCCCCGAGAATCACTACAAGAGGCAGTGTCCGTTGCAGGCCCTGGAGCCCAGAGCCCACAGATACTGTTCGCGCAGCCGCCACCGCAGCCATCTTGAACATATCTGCGCTTGCGCGGGAGCAGCTGTCCCCATGACAACCGTCAGTGCGCCTGCGCAGACCTAGGGCTCAGTAGGGAGCTACGGGACCAACGTCCCCAAGCTTGAGAGGCTCCCCACGTAACTGCCATCAACTAGCTAGTGTCAGAGCTTCGACTACCAACTCTTTTACGTGAGGGATGTCAGTCCTATCTGAAATAAATCTATCCCTATTATTCTTTCTTTCACGTCACCCAGTTCTTTTTCTTCATAGCACTGATTACAATGTAAAATTATAAATCGACCTCTTGTTTATTGTCTGACTTCCACTCCAGGCTGTGAGTTCCATAAAAGCAAGGAACAGACTCTGCCTAGGTCATTGCTGTATCTCCAGTACCTAGCACAGTACCTGATACTGAATAGGCACTCAATAATTGTTAAATGGAGAGAAGTGGCTTACCTAACATCTAGTGCTAGAGCCAGTGAGCTCAGAGAGGTGGCGTTCTCCAGGATCAGATCTGACCAGTTATCAGGCAAGAGTGGCTGCTCTACTGTTTTCATCCCACAATGCAAACTCAGACACAATCAGAAGGCAGGACAAAACTTTCCATCTCTGGCTAAAGGATGCAAGAGATGGGGTGAGAACAGAGAAAAACAAACAAACAACCTACAAAATATGTAGAGGAAAAAAATAAAGAAGGCAGAAAGGATAAAGTAGTAACAACCCTCAGATTAAAAGTGGAGGTAGGAAAATTAGGACCAGAGAGAACCAAAATCTAGGATACTCCACAACCTTTAAGAAAAGGTTTTGGAATCAGGTGGACTGGGTTCAAATCCCAGCTCTGTTACATCAGTGTGTGACTTCACACAATTAACTTTACCACTTAGCCTCAATTTCCTTATCATTAAATACCTTTCAGGATTACCATAAGGAGAAAATGAAGTAATGTCTGAAAAGTGCCTGCTATAATGCCCTGGCACAGAACAACTACCATTTGTTGAACACTTTGTATTATGATGATAGTAACACCCCATCTGCCTCACTAAAGAGTCAACAGCAGCCTAAGGGCAGAGAAATTTTCAATAATGTGTAAAAGTGCCTACATAAATAGCTATTGTACTAACCTCTTGTTAGCCAATTTAAGAGTTAATTGCTTTCTCCCTGAGATTACTTGGCTCTGCCTAGCTCTCAGATCACATCACTACGATTGAAGTTTAGAGCATACTACAGGCCTGCCTGGAATAACTGCCAATACATTTCTCAATCACTTAGATCACCATTGGCATAATGGCCACTCTTGTAGCCACATGTATTATTTGGAGAACACCAGATCACAGGGTCCCCTGTACCTTGTTTTCTCAATCAAATCTGCTTTGATCAAAAGACTTGTTCTCTCCACTTTGTGGTACCTGCCTGGGGCTGGTTTTAAAACCGATGGCCACATATTGGCAGACACTCTCACATGATGGTTGTTAACTATAGAGCCTTTGCCTAGAGACTTTCAGAGGGTACAGTTACCATGACAACCAACAGAAAGATGGCAAGCTGGAGAAATGATGCAAATAAAGCAAAGGGGAGGCTAATTTCATGATGACAATCTGACCATGACGGAGTATGTTCACTCACAGATGGGAAAACACTGTCCAAGTCATGACCAGGTGACTGTTACTAGAGAGAGAGAAAAAAGGAGGGGTGGAATTTACCACGAAGAGACCAGAAGAGGGAGAGGCTGGTTTCCAAGGCAACTGGGGAGAAAGGAATGAAAAAATGGGGCTTCACCACAGCAGCAGAAAATTGCTTCTAGCCAAGCAACACAGGACTGTTGCTATAGAAACAAAGAGAACAGGGATCCTGTAGACCATGGGGAGAATTATCACTAAAATGCTGAGCAGGAAAGACTTCTAAATCAGAATGGAGCCCATGGTCCAAAACAAATGAGAAGTGAGAAAAACATTGTACCATTTCCATTCATTGTAATTCTATCAGTCCTGCTAAAAGAGAATGGGAACATATTTTTTAATACCTTTACACTATTTTATTTGTACCTGTTTGTCTCTCATAATTCTCTGAATTCTAAATTATACTAAGAACAGTTCCTGCAAGATCATCTGTAACTTGAAACCCTAACTGGAGAGATTACGTTCAAAGGAAAATTGGGAAATTGAAGTCTATGACCAAGAGTTAATAAGTATTTCTAAAAAAAAAACTTAAAAAAAAGCCTTCCAATGGGAAGCTTTGCAGGGTACTAAGAAGACAAAAGGCAACAAAAGGGAGTCAGGAAAGCTATTTGTAGTCGTGCCTAGGTATGAGTCCTGACCCCCTCGACCCCTTTTATGAGACAAGATGTGATGTAACTCTGAAAGGTAGCACAAAAGGAAGGGGAGTCTCTCACTGAAGGTGGATGTGTATATCTAGAGGTGGAGATACAGAAGCCCATCTCCAACAGACTCCACTGCTTACAGATAATTTGGGGTAAAGGAATTCTAGTTTAAAAGGCAAAAATGTTGGGATAGGTTTAGTCTGGAAGAGCAGATCTAAAATGTACAAATGAAGTAGTAAGGATGCTCAAATTATGTGGAGGCCAATAATGTCTTGCCTGCCCTTATGAAAGTCCGCAGCCAGTCACCTCATTGTTACCCACAGTATGTGTGTGTGTTATACCCTAGGGACAGATGTATAGTCCTGCTGGGCCCCTCTGCACCTACTTCACTTTCTTCAGGAAATTGAGAGCAGTACATAGCGTGTAATGTACATAGGAACATGGCAGAAAAAGAGAAACAAAGAAGTGCAAAAAGGTAGAAGGGAAATCTGGGTGATAACCCATTAGTGTTGATTCGATTATTTTCTATCCTCTGTATATTTTAAATAACTTACTTTAAATTTTTTTAGAAAATGAAAGGAGCATAAGAGGAAGGCTAAAGGTAAAACCAGGAGAGTGGAAGAGCTATTCAAAGGGAAGCATCCAGAGAGTTAAAACATTCGAGATGGAATTCTAGAGGATGCTGTGACAGTCTGGACAGAAGGAAGAACGTGTCGTGGGAGTCCTGGAGCATCTGTTTCCAAGGTGAGAGAAAAAATTTGGGTCAATGACAAACACTAGCTTTTCGGTACAACCCAAGGTGCCTTTGCAGACTAACTCCATACTAATTAGGTATCCCAAATAAAAAGTATTTCCTGTGGGGTATTTCATGATGAACTTGGTACCTGTATTCGTTTCCTAGGGCTGCCGTAACAAATTACCACAGACTAGGCAGCTTAAAACAACAGAACTGCATTTTCTTATAGTTCTGGAGACCACAAGTCCAAAATGAAGGTGTTGGCAGGGCCATGCTCCCATGCTTGTATCTAGGGAAGAATCCTTTCTTGCCTCTTACAGTTTCTGGTGGTTGCTGGCAATCTTTGCCTTTACTTGGTTTGTGGCATCATGACTCCAGTCCTGCCTCTATCTTCACATGGCCATCTTCTTTGTGTGTTTGTCTCTGTCCAAATTTCTCTCTCTTTAGGACACCAGTCATTGCATTAGGACTCAGTCTAAAATGATCTCATTTTAACTCAATTACATCTACAAAGACCCTATTTTCAAATAAGGTCACATTCACAGGTTCTGGATACAACTGAATTTGGTTATACAACTCAATACGGTGCCTGTGAGTCATCACAACACCTTCCATTGGTTTGGTGAATTGCTGCTTCCATTACTATTTCCACTGGTGACTGGCCAATTCAAATTTGGGAGCATCGGAATTGCTCAAAATAAGCGAGGGAAAGAAGAGAGTAGAGGTCACCATGTTGTAGGGTTTATGGTACACCTAAAGTTAAGTTATAGGGTTTGCTTCAGAACATACCAGGTTATGCTCAAAGGGAGCTCGCTTTGGACCTTCTCAGCTCTCTCAGAAAGCCTGCACACCCATAGGGGACCCCTGAAGGCTGCAAAATCAGAGTGGGGTGGGTCCAAAAGGGGAAAAGATGCAGCAGAGTCTTCAGAGATTCTTGCCAGCTCTAAGCTTTCTTCTGTACTCCTCTGGCCCCTTCTCTTTCTCATGGCTTGGCATTTTAGGCCTTCATCATTTTATATCCTGATGAGTTTCAAACCTTTATCTTCATTTCAAACCCCTTTCTAAAGCTTCAGTGTCACATGTCCAACTTCCTCTGTTTTGGGTGACCCCATCACTTCAATCTCTGTCCCAAGCCACAATCAGTTTCTTTCCCTGACTTCCCTATTTCAAAGAATCACAAGTTTGCTTTTGAAAGGATCCTCTTAGAAATCTAGTGTAACCACTCTTGTTTTATAAAAATGAGACTATTCAGCCAGCAAAAGACCAGATTTCTCCCCTTTCCTTAGGTGCTACACAACCCTCCCAATCCCCTTTTCCCCAAAACTCTTCCCTTAGCCTAGAGCACCTTCTCCTCACTTAGCCAAATACTGCTGGTACTTCTAGTTCCAGTTAAAGTCATAACATCCCCAACAAGAACTCTCTTGATGACTCCAAACAAAGTGCTCTCTTCCCCTTCTGAGGCTTGTAGCCCTTGTCTGAGACACATGCTGCCTTATTTTGTAATCACGTTTGCGTGCTCATAAACTTCTGTAAGGAATTATAGCTTCAGATATCATTGCTCTTAACTATGTGAGAGGTACTACTCTAGGCACTTACATATACTAATTTATTTACTCTTCACAACAGTTCTATGAGGTAGGTATTAATGTTATATTCATTTTAGAGAAGAAGGAAACCCATTCGGGGAGGTGAATGATTTGCACAGCATCCCATAGGCAGTAACCCCAAGTCCCTGTTCTTTTTTTTTTTTTTTTTTTTTTAAAGATTTTATTGGGGAAGGGGAACAGGACTTTATTGGGGAACAATGGTCAAATTGTTGTCCTTTCAATCTTAGTTGTGGAGGGTTCTGTTCAGCTTCAAGTTGTTGTTCTTTCAGTCTTAGTTGTGGAGGGCGCAGCTCAGCTCCAAGTCCAGTTGCCGTTGCTAGTTGCAGGGGGCAGAGCCCACCATCCCTTGCGGGAGTCGAACCGGCAACCTTGTGGTTGAGAGGACACGCTCCAACCAACTGAGCCATCCGGGAGCTCAGCGGCAGCTCAGCTCAAGGTGCCGTGTTCAATCTTAGTTGCAGGGGGCAGAGCCCACCATCCCTTGCAGGACTCGAGGAATTGAACTGGCAACCTTGTGGTTGAGAGCCCACTGGCCCATGTGGGAATCGAACCGGCAGCCTTCGGAGTTAGGAGCATGGAGCTCTAACCGCCTGAGCCACCGGGCCGGCCCCAAGTCCCTGTTCTTAACCATTATACTATGCCATCTATGTCACTTTCTCAGACTATTTTTATATCTCCACAGGACTTGGCTCCAACCCCTTACTCCAATGTTTTTCTAGTTTTTCTAAGTGTGACCTCAGGGTTTCACCTCCCTGCTTGCTTGTCATCAATGTAGATTCCTGGCCCTGACCTACCGCATCAGGGTCTTAGAGGTGGGTAGATTCTTAAGACACACTCTGGTTTGAGAATCATTGCCTGAACAAAATAAGCATTAGCAGGTCTAATGACTAAATGGAGTCTGTTGACTCCAGCTCAGTTTGAAGACACTGCAGCGCCAAGTTAGAACAAATGGAGGATGCATACGTGCAATCGCGTCACAGACTCGCAGTTCCTGCCATGGGTCATGGGTCATGGGACGCTGTGGACGAGTCAGAGGCTCAGGTCTGTGCCCTCCTTTCCTCCTCTGCCTATCTCAGTCTCCTCAAACCCTGGTTGCTCCTTCCCTGATAATGTACTGCATCTTGAGGCATCAATACATATACTCCAGATTACTTCAAGTACTCCTTCTAAGAAGCTTTCTTATTTTACCAATCCCTTGCGTCTATCACCTTTCAATACGATGAATCTGTATTCTAGGTGTGGCTTGTTAAATGCTTTAACTAACACTAATCATTTGGGGAGAAAATACTTACAAATGATATATCTGATAAGGGATTAATATCCAGAATATATAGAGAACTCCTAAAACTAAAAAAAGAAAAAAATCCAATTTGAAAATGGGCAAAGTACTTGAATAGACATTTCTCCAGAGAAGAAATACAAATGGCCAAAAGTACATGAAAAGATACTCAATATCACTAATCATTAAGGAGATGCAAATCAACACCACAATGAGATACCACCTCACATCCATGAGGGTGGCTACTATAACAATGAAAACAACAAGTGTTGGAGAAGATGTGGAGAAATTGGAACCCTTGTACACTGTTTATTGAAATGTAAGATGGTAGAGCCACTGTGATAAACCTTAGGGAGTTTCTTCAAAAATTTAAAAATAGAATTACCACATGATTCAGCAATTTCACTACTGGGTATATACCCAAAATAATTGAAAGCAACATTTTGAAGAGGTATTTGTCCACCCATATCTACACATGGGTTATTCACAATAGCTAAGATGTAGAAGCCACTCAAATGTCCGTTGTCATATGTAGAGGTAAGCAAAATGTGGTGTATACATATAATGGAATATTATTCTGCCTTAATAGAAATTCTGACACTTGCTGCAACATGGATGAACTTGAGGATATTGTGCTAAGTAAAATAATCCAGTCATAAAAATATAGTGTATGATTCCACTTATATGAGATAGTAAAAAATCATAGAGAAAATAGAATGGTGGTTTGCCAGGAGCTGGGCAGAGTGGGGAATGGAAAGTTATTGTTTAAAGGGGGTAGAGTTTTACTTTACAAGATGAAAAGAGTTATGCAGATGGATGGTGATGACGGTTGCTTAACATTGTGAACGTATTTAATATCACTGAACAGAATACTTAAAAATGGTTAAGATGGTAAATTTAAGTTATGTGTATTTTACTTCAATAAAAATAATTGGGGAAAAAAACTAATAGCTAAGGCTCACAGAATGCTTACCATGCAGCAGGCACTGTTCTAAACACTCCACATGAGATAATTGATAAAAAATATATATATATATATATATATATATATATATATATATATATATATATATATCTCACTAATCATTTACTGAGCACTTACTATTACTCACAACAACCCAGTGAAGCAGGTGCTATTATTTACATCAGTTTTACAGATACTGGGGCCAGGAGAGGTTAATAATTTGCTCAAGGTCATGCAAGCTGAAAAATATAGAGCCAGATTTAGAACTGAGATCTGTTGGGTGTGAGAGACCACTTAAACCATACCGCTTCCTACAAGTTGAAAGGTGATGGGGCCGGCCCAGTGGCTCAGGTGGATGGAGCTCCGTGCTCCTAACGCCGAAGGCTGCTGGTTAGATTCCCACAAGGTTGCCAGTTTGACTCCTCAACTCCCGCAAGGGATGGTGGGCTCTGCCCCCTGCAACTAACAATGGCAACTGGACCTGGAGCTGAACTGCACTCCCCACAACTACGATTGAAAGGACAACAACTTGATTTGAAGTACACACTGTTCCCCAATAAAGTCCTGTTCCCCTTCCCCAATTAAAAAAACAAAAAGAAAGAAAGGTGATCCATCACTTCCTGGGCACCTACTGGACCCCTGGCACTAAGTCTCATTGTTTAATAACTCACCTGATTAGAAACTTTAAGATCATACTTCTATTTCCTCAGCAAAAGAATGGTAACATTAATATAGTTGATCCATTTGGCAACAGTTCTAAATAAAGACATTAACAAGAGTTGCCCACTTGGCTTAAAGTAGAAAGGCCCACACCCCAACGGAACTTCAGCTGACACATTAGATATCTCCCCTTCACCCCTCCCCAGTCACCCATCATCAATCATCTCCCAACTGGTTATCTTATCCTTAGAAAGAAACCTCTCTTTCACTCCCTCCTATCACCTTCCAGATCAACAAAAGCATCCCCACCCCTCTCTTTTCTTTCTAAAGTGAATATTCTGCAATATCCTGACCCCAGGGGCACGTTAGACAAACTCAGCACATCTGAAATAGCTCAACCTGTCTCAGTACCACAAAAATAGCTGCCAATAGAGGCAGGAGTTAAGCACAAGCTTTAATCTTTTATTGTTTAACAGAGAGGATGACCTTTCTTTTCTACACCAAGTGTGGCTTCTCCACTGCCCCTTGGTGTCGACGTCCACATCCTTAAGTTAGGTGTGTAGTCCCTCAGGTGAACTATTCAGAGGCTAACCTAATTTGTAGAACTTGTTCTATGAAATCCTGGAATAAACTCCGGGCTATTTTCAGACAAAGATAGAGAGGTAGGAGTCTGTAGAAATGAGCTAGGAAGGAGCTTGAAATGCTTCACATTCCAGAAACACCCTCCCTTCCCCCTCCAAGCCTCCCCCCACCCCCAAGATAACTTTATTCCCACTTTCTCAGCAGAGTTGGACTCAAAGGAGCTGAAGCTTGCAGTCAGGCGGCAGTTACTGTGTGGGCTTAGATAAATGACTTCAATGTGTGTGAGCTTCAGTTTGCTTATCTATGAAATGGGGTGACACCACCTTTTTCTTAGATTATTGTGAGAATTAAGGTATGTAGAACAAATAGCATTAGTGCCTGTACCTAGGAGTCCCTACTATCTTATTGAGGGCCCAGGAGTTCTTTCAAGGTCTAGAGAAGCCCTACAAATTAGTCTCTTGACAAATGTCCTCAAAAAAGGATTGGGACAGGGACAATAACTAAAAGGGAAGTGGAGTTTTAAGAAAAAGAGTCCCAGTAATCCAGTCTGTTTTTATCAAATAGCTACTTATGGACTGGGTTTGGTGATCTAGGAGCAGTGGGGGTAGAGTGGAAAGTGTACCTGACAGGATACTGGGTCTGGGATTCTGATTCTGTGACCTTGACCAAGAAAGGTCAAGGGTTCCAGTACCATGCGGCAGACATTGCTTACTTGCCAGGTTGTGATAAGGGTCACTTGGTAAGTGTGAGGACTTTATAGTAGTTTTTTGACTCTACTCAGTCTCCATAGGAGTGCTGGCAGGCAATACCCATCCAGGTCCCAGCTATAAGGCTGAGGCAAATGGCCTTCTCCCCGCATGATGTTCATGGCCTTGCTGAACAGCAATCGTTTTCCTTTCAGTCCCAGAAGCGGTCTCTTTGGGTCAAGACTAACCCTCCCAGACCACAAATGTGGCAGGGGGGCTGGTCATGGAACATTTGCTCCACTTCATCCCAGTAAGTGGCAGGTACAATGGCCCCAAGGAGAGACAGTTCCAAGAAGTGGTTAAGTGATGGAATTCCATGTTTTCCTCTTCCACACGCCCCATGCTAACAAAACAAGCTGATCAGTACTATGCAGTGGGTAAGACTTCTAGCTGCAGAAATAGGCAGAGCTGGTTTCAAATCCCTGCTCAGTCACTTACTAGCTGTGTAACTTTGGGCAGTTTTGTTTCACTCTTAGAACCTCAGTTTCCTCTTCTGTAGCCCTGGCACGTGATTGGTGTGGCATAACATGGAGAAGCGAGCTTAGACATAGGCAGTGTTCTATCAGGAAGAGCTCTTATTATTGTCTCCCCTCTTGCATTTACAGCAAGTTTACGTGAACTATGTGAGGGAAAGGGAGCCTTCATTTTCTTTCATTAATCCAGGGAGAAAGAAAAAAAAATCGCATTACATCACAAATTTGCAGAGAATGTTTAAAAAGACGTCCTCCAAAAGGTCATCATACCACTAAGGTAAGAACAGTACCATCCTAAAGAATATATATAAGGCTTTATAGTTTAGAAAGTGGCTTATCAGCTACTACTTCATTTAATACCTGCCAAGCCCTTGTCAAGTAGCATGTATCCCCCTTTTACAGATAAGGAAACTAGGACTTAGAAATGTAAAGCTAAAAGGCACAGGACAAATAAGTGGTGGAACCAGGATTTCAAGCCTCCTAACGTACAAATTCAGCACTCTTTGTAATTCATAAGAGAATTTCATGTTCACCAAGTGCCGAGCCTACATTGTTTAGACATGTCTGAAATGGCATTTCAGGAACCCAAAGTGGAATGACCAGGTTAGCAACGTGGTTAGAGAAATACAACCCTTCGGCTTCCCTGTGGCTACACTGAAATAGTCGTCCTTGATTCAAGGACTCGGTTGGCATAAGCTGCCCCCACTCTGACATGTTTGAGAAATCTTTTATTAGAAGATGTCCCAGAAGGCAACATTTTAAAATCAGGCGATCAATAATCACAACTAAATACAAAATTTCAGG
Source organism: Rhinolophus sinicus (assembly GCF_057876585.1). NCBI lineage: Eukaryota > Metazoa > Chordata > Mammalia > Chiroptera > Rhinolophidae > Rhinolophus > Rhinolophus sinicus. The sequence goes on from NC_142514.1 coordinate 27,877,221, forward strand.
TCAACTTGCCTTTCAAAATAAATCCGACTCTTGCAACAGAATTGCCCAGGAGTTTTTTTTTTTTCTTGTACAAAAACAACACCACTTTGCAAAAGGCATACAAAAATACAGTATAAAAAAAAAAAAAAAAAAAAAAGACTGCTCCCAGCGTAATACCCAACAGCAGCTTATAAAACACAAGCTATTCAGGTGAGACATCAATAACCTACATCCCACCTGTTCTCCAAAGACAGTTCCAGAAGTCAGTAGGCTCCTGAAAACCATGCTCCAAAACATAGAGAGGCTTTTCTCAAACTTCCATGGGGGTTCTCTGAAGCCAGGAAACAACCTCAGAAACAGACCATCATGCATAATAGGTTTGGAAGTAGCAGCTGGCTTTCCAGAGCCACAGATAGTGCTCCACCATCCTCTCCTCCCCCTTTCAAACCCACAGCCAGCAGGCACCTGCTGCCTTGGGCAGAGTTCTGGAGGGGCTGGTCCTTCTTCCAGGCTAGGCTTAGGGACTTCTGAGGTTGCCCACAAGACACCTGTAGGGTTGCGTGCCTTTCCCAGAGTAGAGGCTACACCTGGAATCCACTCGGAGGTGCCAAGTCCAGATGGGCCAAAATCCATCATGGTCCACTAAGCAGAGCTCCTGGAAACTCCTTAAAAACCCACCAGGAAACTAGGCCACCTTCTGGAGCACTGGATGAGTCCCAGAAACCCTCCCAGGAAGAACTGCAGTAAGGCCCAGATTCTGGGAAAGGGGTCTGACTCATGTGAGGCTGGCAAGGACCCAAGACGGGTGGCTGCAGAGCCAGCAAGCTTCTTGGAGTTGCACAAGAAGGACAGGTTTGCATGGTTCTAGTAGAACTTCAAACTTATCAGTGAAGGATTGAGATGACAGGGAGGTGGGAAAGAGGAAGTGGTACAGTTCTCACTCCTGAAGTGCCTGACATCTGCCTTGAGAGAAGGTTCCAAGAGGGAAAATACCTGGGCAGGGAACAAGTTCATGGCCAAGACACCAAGCCTTCCCCAGGCCGCAGGCTAGGACCCATTTCCCTGTGTCTTGGGGAAATATTCTGACCTGTGGGCAAGGGGTGCCTTAGAGCCCATTGCTTAACAAAGGCAGAAGGACACAGAAAAGTCCCTTGTGAGGACAGAATGCTCTCTCCCTCAAGGAAAGAGCCCAGAGGGCTTTTGAGACAAAGAATGTAGAAGCCAAGCTCTTTAAATGTTCTCAAGGCCGCAGCATTGAGCGTGGGAGGAGGGGTGTCATCTAACATCATTATCTATATATTCAAGGTTTCCAACTCCTCAGCTACTGTAAAGTGTCTGACAGTGAGGTAATGGTCCATGTTGATCAAGTCTGCGAGCTTGTCTTCACCCAAGACAGCTCGTGTGTCTCCTGGAAAAGGAGCCTCAGGGAGAGCGTCCAGGCCCAGCTGTCCTAGCATCACCCCAGAGACACCAGTGGGAGCATCCTTTCCCAGCCTAACGCTCATCCGGAGTGTGAGATTTCATGCGGGCTGGAGCCCCCGACAACGTCCACCACCTGTTGCATAGCATCTGTCAGGCTTTTCTTCAGAGCTAGTGAGCTAGGCAGACCCCAAGGCTCCTCAGTCAGCTGTCTGCCTGAGAAAAGCCAAAGGTGCCAGAGAAGACACAGCGCTCCCATGAGTGAGAGAAGAGAGAGAGCTGGGTTTCCAGGTTTCCAAGAATGCAAGCCCTTATTGTGTGTGCACCGGCTACAAAGCATTCTGGGATCTACTGTCCAGGCTAGCTCATCGTAACCAAGATGTGCAAATTACTAAGGGGGAGAGGGAAGGTTAAAAAATAAACTCGGGTCTTTGTAAGACAGAGCAGTCAGGTTTTTTGGTCAGTTAGTAGCCACTGAGGTACGCAATTCTTTTCTGCAGTTGCTGCTGCCGGCATCGGAGCTGCCTTTTCTCCGTAGCCATCCTCTTCTCAGCCCCCACCAAGGCTTGCAAGTATTCCAAGGCCTTGCTTAGGATCACCACTTTGGGGGCCTTGGAGCAGCTGGCCAGGGTGGGTACCTGGTCCCTTAGGGCCAAGAACCTCGAACGGAGGTCATTCCGCCTTTTGCGCTCCAGGAAGTTGTGGTTCTTCCTCTTCGTCACGTCCTCAGTGTCAGAACTGACAGGTTTGAGGTGGCAGGACTGGGGAGCCTCGCTTTCTATAGGCAGGGGGCTCACAACCACTTCATCTGCCTCATCTTCCTTCTCCTCTGGAACATCTCTCTCCAGAGCTTCTTCCTGGGGACCTCTCTCTGGAGCCGCTCCTTGGGAACAGCTTTCTGGAGGAAAACGGGCGGCATAGTTATGCTGTTGCTGATGGATGGAGATGTGGAAGTGTTTCATGCAGGGGTCCAAAGGGTCTGCTCTCACTGTGATGGTGACCGGCTTCCGTACCCCCAGGGACTGTCTCTTCTCCACTGTCACAACGTCGATTTCTTCACCCTCTGTCCAAGTAGAGAGATGAAGAGAAGAAACACACCCCATGAGATATATACAAAGACCCTATGCTGGGGCTTGGGAAAGAAGGTGACATTTTCCCAATTTAGATATAAACAAATTGAAGTGAGGAGAAAGGCAGCTGATTCATTTGTAATGGGGTTAGGGTAGTGTGAAGGGGAAATAAGCAAGAAGGAAAATATTCTCCAATTTCCTTTTGCACAGCACGGCTTAGATAAGAACAAAAGGCAGACCCAAGCCAACAGCCCCCAGTCTGCACAGGCTCTCCCCTCCCCCACGGAGGGGATGGAGAAAAAGAGCTACCGGCCTGGGACAAAGTTTAGCTATAAAGATCTTCCCCAGTCGGGCTCTTTCATGCCCCATCAGAATTGTAAATGAGGGGTCTGTGGGCAGAGCTGCCCTTTGTTCCTGCCCAGCACAGCCTGCACTTGGGGAATTGTTACTTTTCACAAGTTATAAATCCTATTATTCCCCCACCTCTCTATTCTGCCATCTCTTTCAGCTGAAGGTTCAGAGAAGGGAGGGCTACAACCCATGGCTCCTCACCCACTGAGGGAAGGGAAAGGTTTCCCTTAGGGGCATTTTGCTCCTGGGTTCAATAGGTTTCTAAAGTCATCCATCATTTATAGGTCGCCCACCCCACCCCCTTCCCTGGACCAGAAGAGCGTTGGATTTATAATCCCAGGTCGGCAAAAGCTGCAGGAACTTCACAAAGGTACAAGCAACCATTTCCAAGCTACCTGTGCCAGGGTTAGGAACTGAGCAGCAGCAGAATGTCGCCATACAAGGGCCGAAACACCAGCGACCTGGAGACACCTGGACGTGCCCCCATCATTCCCTGGCTTAAAGGTCTCTTAGGTTACCCCAGCAGGAGAGAGGCAATTAAGGAAAAACCTTCCTGTTCCACACGTTTTTGCAGCCCCTCACATAAAAGGCCACTTTAATACATTTCAGTCTAACAACAGAAGAGCTCAGTTCTCTGCCTCTTTTGCATTATCAGGATGCTTGAGCCCCTTTGTCAGGAAGGCTTCCATTGTGTGGACAATCGCATTATTTCTCCATTAATAAAACCTGACCATTCAGCCCTCCTGGCCCCAAGGCCTGTGATTGGCTGGCTAAGCTGTGTTTGGAATGCTGTTTCACCCAGCCCCTAGCCCCTATTGGCTGAGCTTTGCCGTCAGTCACTCTCCCCACCCCCCTCATTGTTTGCAATCTGTTGCATTTTGTTCTGAGCCATGTGGCCTGTGAGTGAACCAGGAGCTTGCAAACAGGTTCAGGTTAAAGGGCAGGTCAGAAAATGATTCAAGGAGGCTTCCCCACATCCCAAACCTTTAATATTTCAGTGTTACACCTCATGGCTGGGGAGGCTCTGCCTAAGGAAGAAATAATGTAGGACACCATTCTCCTTTTCATAGAGTAGTGTCTAACTCTACCTAGACAAGGAAATGTCCTCAGCTGGACCAGCAAGACCAACCCCCTCATGTGCCAAGGGAGAAACAGACCCAGATCAGCCAAGTCTACGCATCACTTTGTAATGTTCTGGATCTCAAACTAAGATCTCCAAACTCCCAAAAACAGTGCTCTTCCCACTCTACCACTCCATCAGCCTTTGTAGAGACACATCAATATTTATTGGTTTCTTGATCTCAAAATTCCCATTCCAGCCATTAAACAAACAGAAGCACTTGTAGAAAGCAAACAGGTTAAAAAAGACCTTAACACAGTGGACTGAAAAAATTGACTTTTAATTTTTCTTGTTATCCTTATTTTTCCCAAGTGTATGACGACTTCCATACCCCATTCCTCCGTTCCCTCTAAATGGTGGTCATGTAAAAGTTATTCTTAAAAGCAACAGTGAGTTTTCTGTCCCGATTTCCCTGATGCTAGACTGTCTGCACCCTATAAAAGTACCCTCTCCAGTATTTCTCATGGGTACAGAGGTCTAAGAAGAGGTTAGGCTAAGAGCAACGTAGTGTGGTGGCACAGGATGCTGAAGTCTGCCTCTGCCCTCAGTGAGGTTTATACTTGCATTCAAGGATGGGGGAGGAGGTCTGGAGCTCCCTATCTGTGACCCCAGCACTTCGCCCACTCTGGCACAAAGTAGGGGCCAGTTAACATTTGTTGAATGCAAGGAGGCAGCGGAAACTCTCAGATGGATTGGGAGGGAGTTCAAGGGACACCTTTCCACCTTAGGCCAAAGCAACAAGGCAGGGTGTAACCCTTCTCAGGTAAACTACCATGAAGACCCTCTAAACATCAAGGAAGAAGTGCCTGGTTTCGATGAAGGGTGGGGCAAGAGAGGCTGGCTATCTGGGAGGAAGCTGGGGTTCACTTCTAATGATTTCCTATTTCTAAGTCTCAGTTTTTCCATCTGTTCATGGGGAGCGTTCATTCCTCCCCTACCTGTCTCACGGGTAATGGTGTGGATGCACAAATGGTAAGGGGTGGGAGCATTTTAGAGTAAAGCAGACAGGAGACCCGGTTTTTAAAAGGATGAAGGCTTTGCACAAAAGGCTCCTCAGCTTCTTCTCCCTAGGGGAGTGTGAGTTTCCCAGGGAAAGAGGCAGCAACAAAAAACTTCAAGCCTGGTGTGACCCTTAAGGGACCCCTTCCAGCCTCCGGAGGACAGAAATCCCCTGCAGTCCAATCCTAGTATTGTCCTCCGTAAGCGCCAAGCCTCACCCTGTCTCCCTTGTCCCCTGGGGCTCCAATCATCATCAAAGGAACGCTGGCTCCCACGCCACTTCTTCAAACTGTTTACTAACACACCCACGTGCCAGACAGACACCGCTGGGGGCTACACCGGCAGCTTCAGCCAGAGAAAGGGGGAGGTGGCCGAAGGGCTTGCGAAGACCCAGTACCTCATCTCAGACAGCGGAGCGGCAGTTTTGGCCACCCATGGGGTGCCCCCCTCTTGAATGGCCCGGAGCGGTCCTTACCCGAGTCGCTAGGGCTCTCGGACCCCGAGCAGGCCTGGGTCTTGGGCTCGCCCAGTGGACAGGGGGCAGCGGGCGCCGGGTTACCGGCTTCCAGGCTGGGAGCGCAGTCCGGGGCGGCGGGCACCTTGGGTGGGTTCCCCCGGGGCGCTCCAGTGGCGAGCCGGTCGCTCACCGCTCTCTCCAGCCGTTCCCGGGCGGAGAAGCCGCTCCACATGCAGTCACGGCGAATGATGGAGGCGTAGTTTCTGCCCCAACCTTTCGAGTGGCCCCGGGATTCTGCCTCGTCCCCGGCGCCCCCTCCGGGCCACGGCTCCGGGGGACCAACTCCAAGGGCCGGGTCCCCGGCGTCGGGACCCGAGCCCCAGGGCGGCGACGTGGGGGGTGACTGCACCAGCTCGAATTTCTTCCAGATGTCCTCGCTGGGCGCGGTGGAGCGGTAGAAATCCTCCCCACAGTCATGGTCGTAGAAATAGTGCTGGTACGAGTCGAAGTCCATGTCCGTTCCCTGCGAGAGGTAAGGGGGACGTGCTGACTGAGGTACCGGCCCAGGGAAGGAGGCGTCCCCGGTCTCCTCAGCACAGCCGGCTGCCAGGCTCTTGTCCCTCCCGAACCTCTGGGCTTGGAACCTGCGCCCTTCCCTCGCGTCTCGGAAAGTCCAGCCCTGGGTCAGTGTACCCAGGGAAGCCGCTCACAGCGCGCGGACGAGGCTGCGGGGCGCGAGTTCAAAGCAAACTTTGCCAGCGCCTCCCGGAGCGCAGCTCCCAGGGCCCGTCGGGGGGGCACTGTGCACAGAAGGCAGCCTGCAGCCCGCCCCCCGGGACCGACGCCCGTCCCCCGGCTGCCCGCAGCCTCACCTCGCTCCCGCCGCCCGCCACCAGGAGCGGACCGGCTCCGGGCCGGCTCGGGGCAGCCGGGCAGCCCGCACACAAGCACATGCGCGCCACCGAGCGCGCGGCCCGCATTCAAGAGCGCGCCCCCAACGCGCGTCCGCCCTCCCTCCCTCGCTCGCTCGTGCACGGCGGTCCGGACGCTACCGGGATCCGCGCGGGAGCGCGAGATGCAGGCGCATTGTTTCCCGGCCGCCTTATATCTCGTCGCGCGCCCGGGGATCTGGGACCAGGGGCGGGCCCTACAGGACAAGCCCCGCCCCAGACCCGTCCCCTCCTGGCATCCGACAGGTGGGGACGGTAGAGTCTCCGCCCCACCCCTGCTGGCTGCTCTCTCCAGCTCTATTCTAGTCCGTATACCCCTAAAATGAATTGCACACTGGGGAGCGCAGGGCAGGCGGCAAGCTGATGCAGCCTGGAGGTTGCCTGGTGGAGACGTGACTCTATCAAAGCCCGGAAGGTCCCAGCAGGCTCCTTGCGCATTGTGGATTGAGGACTAGGGCTACTCCCCGCCCCGCCCTGCCCTACCCTGCGAGCCTACTTCCCTGGGCTTGCCCGGCTTAGTTAAGGTGCGTCTGGCCTGAGGTGGGGTGAGGTGGGGAAGCAGCCGCACTTCCACCGCGCCACCTGGCGGCCCTCAGCTCTGAACTGGGGTTGGTCCCCCGGCATCCGCTTCATCACGGTTGGCGGGTTTCTTTAGCTACCGTAGGTGTTCCAAACCTGGACCGCAGCGAAGTGAGATAGTGAAGATTCTGGACTTTGGAACCTGAAACTTAACTTTTTCTGAGTCTGTTTCATCTGTAAAACGAAGAGATGGTAATACCTCACAGGATTGTTGTGAAGATTTAAGAAAATGGAGTATCCAGAGAAGAGATGTAGGCCAGGTGGAGAGGCCAGAGGAACCGACTGAGCCTCTGGTGCGGTTGGTGAGGAGAATTTTTCCCTGGGGCCAGGCCAAGACTGAGATGCTCCTCCCTCACACCACACACAAAACACTCTGTAGGAGCTGCACTAGTAGAAGAAAAAATGGGGATTTGGGGTCTGGAAACTTTGTTCAAACCCTTGCCTTGCTACTTGCTAGCTGTAGAGCCAAGACATTTGAAGCCTCTGTTTGCTTACTTGTAAAATGGGGACATTGCTTGCAGCTGCATCTCTGGCCAAGATGATGGACATATAAGCCCTTTATGTCATCTTTCATACAGACTACCTTTGGTAGAAGAGGAAAGCTAAACTATACAGTTATTTTATTTAGGCCAAGGAAAGTAATTTGGGATAGCTACCAATTCATCTAGAATTCTTTACCTGGTATTCAAGGTCTGGTCCCTGTCTACAAGCAGCAGCCTGATTGTCTGCTGTCTGTCTTTTTCCCTCCCATCCCTGTGGTCTAAGAACACCTACTATTCACTATTGGCATCCCAACAGAGGGAAGGGAAAAGAGCAAGCAGTTCAGTGTTGTTGGAACATGGGACACAAGGTGTGAGTTGATATATGGGTTGGGAAAAAAGAAGGGAAGATGACACCCTCAGTTTTGGATATGTTGGGTCTAAGGTGTATGGAGGACATCTTTGAAAGCAGTAACTATCTTTTATTAGCTTTGTAACCTCAGTACCTTCTGGCAGGTATTTGTGGACTTACTGAGTGACTCAGCCAACCAGATTTTACTGAGACAGCCTGTGTGCCCTGTTTTGTGTGAACAGAAGACTCAAATCAGAAAGGTTTCAGCTCTGGTTGCAGCCCTGAGGCAGAGGCATTGGAACTGCCTTTTGAGGACTTGTTATCTGGTCCACAGATGTTTGAAATTGTTGCTGTACCAGTCAGAGTTCTTGGTGACAAATGGCAAAAACCAGCCCTAGATAAATTTAAACAGAAAATCACTTCACTGGAAGGATTTGGGATTTAGAATCCACAGGAAGCTGGGAATCTATGCTTGGAAAATGGGTGTTCTTTATCTAGATGAGTCCTTACTCAACAGCGCCTCCCCATGGTTCATTGTAGGTGATACCTGAGGGTAACTAGGAGGTGACCCCACCTCAAAAACTTGCAAAAATAAGTTGTCTTCTGAGAGTTAGGCTGTTTCTTCACTTTGCACACTTTGTTTAATGTTAGTCTCTTCAACAGACTGTAAGCTCGATGAGGGCAGGGACATGTCAATCTTGTTGACCGCTGTAACTTCAGGGCTCAGAACAGAGCCTGTCACGTCATGGGTGCTTTGTACATACATTGCCTGCTTGACTGGACACAAGCCTCTAATGCTTTAAAATAGAGATAAATGTCAACTTAACTGATGGAGACAGAATGTCCATCCGAACACTGTCTGGGGACAAAGATGCTGGTCCAGGAACAAGGGAGATGGAGGCATCATTCTTTGAAACCAGCCAGTTCAACACCCACTTCACTCATGCTCTGGATCACCAAGCAATTCACTGAAAACCACTCTGTTCCCTATGTAGATCTGCCCCCAGGGAGAGAATGCACTTATCAGCGAACAAGAAGAACCGGACGGCTTCAAAGCCTTGCTTCCCTTTATAAATTAATGAATTGGCATCTGATTTGAAATATCAGTCTCATGAGCCTGGTTAATGTGTGTCTGTTCCATAGAGATGCTGCCGTTTTTAGGGCTAACTGCTCTGGTTTCTGAGATGTCTCGACCCAGGATGGTGATGAATTCACCAAAGTAAAAAATGCTACCCTAGGGACACTCAATTTTTCTACAATTTTTAATTTCCTTTACTTTTCTTAAAATATGTTTTTAATCAAAATAATACATGTACATAGTTTTTAAAAATCAACTAAATGTATGACAAGGTTAAAAAAAGGGCTATCTCTGCCCTTCCCTCACCACCCCTAATTCCCACTCCTCAAAGGCAGCTACACTTTTAGCTGGTGTTTGTCCTTAATATTTACTTCCATATTTTGACCAATCCAGATAATCTACTTTTCCTGATTGTTAAATTCTTATTGACATTTTAAAATGTGAGAAGAAGATGTAGCTCTTATAGTTCTCTTCTTACCCCCATATATTTGGTCTTCCCTTATTCTCCCAATAGAATTATAATTCAATTTTAAAATAAATATTCAATATTTATAGTATTTTGTATGATTATGGAGTAGTCTAACTACATTTCCTTTCTTATACAATTTTTTTTCAGAGTTAGATTGTCTCATTTTTTTCTTTTGCTTAGATTTCTATGCATATACTACGAATTTAACCCTACACATTCCCACTAGAGCTACAAATGGTCAAGCATGTGAGGTAATAATTCAGTTCCATTATTTTCTTGGAAACATCTCTTCTTGGAGCCCTTTGTCTTTCTGTTCCAATTTGAACTTACTGATCTCTAGACCTGCTTCACAACTGTCATTCTGCAACTTCCCTTCACCATCATACCAGAAATTCCCTTTGCTTCTTTCCTGTGTTGGCTCCCCTGTTTTCTGGAGCTCATTTCTTCTTTCTTGATTTACTTCCTCCCATCAAAGGAGCACATCTTCCATTAGCTGCCTGAGAAAGGGTACCTGAGAAGTGAAATTTAGAGACCTTGCATTTCTGAAATTCTCTTTATTATACCCACACCTTTAGTTGCTAGTTCGATGGGGTATAGAATACTAGATTGGAAATCATTTTCCCTCAGAATTTTAAAGATACTGCTTTCCTGTTTCTTAGCAACCAGTGTTGTTATTGAGAAGATTGATATCATTTGATGTCCAAACCTTTGTATGTGACCTATTTCTCTCTCTGGAATTAGGAGGTGCTCTTTGTCTTGGCATTTTCAGTTTTTTTTCAGTGATGTACCTTGGTGTGGGTCTGTTGTATAATAAATAATTTGATTGGCCCTTGCCTCCCCACCCCGCAAATCCTTGGAATTTCCCAAGCGATAGGACTGTATTTGTTATTCATGGTGGGCCCTGAAGGTACTCATAGTGGGGCCCTAAGTACTTTAAGATGATTCAGTATAAGGGTTGGCCAAGTCAGAAAAGCCAACTATGTGATTAGAGGGTTGAGCTTTGAGCCATGTGATCTCAGCCTGACTTCCATGAAGGGGAAGGGGGCTGGAGATTGAGTTAACAATGACTCCATCAGTCATGCCTACATATTGAAACCCCAGTAAAAACTCTGGACACTGAAGCTCAGGTGAGCTTTCCTGGTTAACAATACTCTATGTGTGTTATTATATTATACATCCATGTGCTGGTAAAGGTTTAACTTCTCCTTTCTCCTTAACTTTTCTTTCTTTCTTCCTTCCTTCCTTCCTTCCTTCCTTCCTTCCTTCCTTCCTTCCTTCCTTTCTTTCTTTCTTTCTTTCTTTTTCCTCTCTCTCTCTCCTTCCCTTTCTCTCTCTCTCTCTCTCTCTTTCTTTCTCTCTTCACCACTAATTCCATCACCATTAATTCCAGAACATTTTCAGTACCCTAAAAAGAAAATCCCATATCCATATTATTCCCTTTCCTTGTGAATTCATACTTCTTCTTTTTTTTTTTCAAACCTAATCCATTTACTGTCATTTCAATGGAATTTCAGGAGTGAGTAGAGATAAACACATGTGATCAATCCTCACATTTAGCCAGAAATCAGCTCTTCCTTTCAAACTGCAACAATTCTCACTTTCATTAAGTAGATTCCTAAGCCAGGTTGTCTGAGAGGGCTTTCTGGAGGAGGGAAATTTGATCTGAGCCTTAAAGATGTTTAGGATTCCAGTGGAAGCTAAGGAGATGAAGGTGGGAGAGGATGAGAAGGGAGAGTTAGAGAAGAGAAAGGGGAAAGGAAGGGAGAGGAAGGACTTTGGTGATAGCAGGAGAATTTAATCAGATTAAAGTCTGGTTTCTTATCCCATGTCTGTGGCTCTGTTACCTCTGCTTGAGTTTCACTGAAAAGCAGTCCTTTCCTTAGAACTCTAAGGAATGTGGCCTTACCTTAAGTGCAGTGAGAAAGGGGTTCTGGAGATTGTGTGCCCCACTCTGGGGAAGGGGCCAGGCCTACAGAGACAGGGGCAACTTTCAAAAACAAAGAGAAGTAGGCTGAATATAAAACTTATTTGTTTGCAAACTGTGTAACACTGAGCTAGCTTGTACTGACTCAGTTTTCCCACCAGTAAAGTGGTTATTCCTACCTAGCAGCATTATTGGAGAATCAAATAAGATACTGTTTGCAAAGTGTTTAGCACAGTGCCTGGCCCAGAAAAAAATTTCAAAAATCTCAGTTTTCTTCTCTTTCTTTGGAGATTTAAGGTAAACAGTATGGATGGGGTCTCAACCAAGGTCCTGAATGCCGGCCTAAGGACTGATGCTGAAAGCAATGGAGAATTATAGGAGGTTTGTGAGTAGAGGAGTGACACAGATATATCGGTGCTTTGGAAAGGTCACTTCTGGAAGAAGAGAGTCCAAGCATAACGCAGGAGGGCGAGTCCTGAGCCCCAGCTCTGCATCTAATTGACTCCATTTTCTAATATGTGCCCAATACGTATGAATGGTCCTCATCAGTGTTTCCCCAGTGGGCTGAGTTATGTGAACACTTAATCCTTAACACAAACAGGGTCTCTCAGTTTGCCTTCTTAGAGATAGGTCTGATGGGGGGTGGAGGGATCCACATGCTTGAAGGGCTGATGTAATCAGCCTGAGCTACATGGAGGAGGACATGGGATTGTTGAGAGGCTCTGAAGATCGTGATAATGGCGTAAGCTGAGAGGGCCCTCCAGGTACTGCCCCTGAGAGGTGGAACACCAAGTGCCTAGTGCCTGAAGACAATTGTGAAACTGTATGGACCCTCCTTAAGAAAATTTTCTCATGAGGGGTGACAAATCTCATCCACTCCCTGCTCCGGGTTCTGAGCTCTGGGCCCAGGTGGAGCAAGAGAATTACCTGGAATCACTCTTTTGTCCACTAGAGGGAAACCCAGGCTAGATAGATGCTGAATCCCGTGTGTGTGTGTGTGTGTGTGTGTGTGTGTGTGTGTGTGTGTGTGTGGCGGGGGGTGGGGTGGCGGGAAGCGAAGGAGCTGCCAGCCCCAGGACCTGAGTGACTTACTTAGGCTCAGTGCTGTGCTGGAGTCACTTGTACCAGCTGGGTGAGAAGGGTTGTTGCATTTTCAGGAATCGTGGGAGCTGATTGTTAAACACGGTCATTAAAAATTTGATTACATAAATTTACATTTAAATAAATACTAAAAACCAAGATAGTAAAGACTCCAAACTCATCCTTCCCTACTTATTTTACTGTAATCTACTGTCTCTGTTATGGTACTATATAATGGTGTGCTACTGTCCAACTCCTACTTTGGTAGCTTGACATTGACTATGGTAGAATATTTATTCCATGGTGGAATATTACAAATGCAACATATCAGGGTTTCCCCCCTTCAATGTCAGCTATTAAATATTTACCAGGACATCACTGTCTAGGCCTTTCCCATATTAGGTCTTCTGGGGAACAGATAAGCTTTCCCAGAAGTCTTTCCAACACAGACACACTTAGAGATGTCCCCATGGATGGAACAACCCATTTCAGCAGGTAGAGGCTGTAGCCGGGTACAGTTGGGGGTGGGGGGAAGCGCTGTTGTGTTGTTGCAGCAGCTTGACCCAGAGGTCCCCACCCAGTCTCAGGGTTGGTGCACGCTGCTCCCCCCACCTGAAATCTCTCTGTGCTTAAGTGCTCAGGCATGCCTTTCTGTCTGCCTAGCAGTGAAGTGACTTCCTAATTCATCCAGCATTAGAAAGTGTTTTGTCATCAGAAGGGGTGCTTCCTGAGGGCCAAGAAATTCCCCCCTGCATCTGTACCCACAAGCCTAGCTCAGGTCCCTGGGCTGAAACATTGGAGTGGCTGGTTATACAGAACACTGTGCAGGAACAAGCCAGACACTGGCGTCAGACAGGTCTGGGCTTCGCCACCCATAGCTGCACGACCTGCGAAAGGCACAATCTGGTCTTCAGCCTCGTAACTTGTCAAATAGAGATAAGAAGACTCATCATACATGGGTTATTGTGAAGATTAAATGAGATGACCCATGTGAAGCGCTCAGCTGGACATTCTCATCATCTAGAAGGTGTTCCATGATGTAGAAGCTATTGTTACCATTCTTGTGGAGCGGTGGAGTAGGTACTGAATTTATATTGGTCTGAGTGACTGATCACCCTGACACTCTGTGTCAAGAAGGTGGAGGCAGAACTAGAAGAACCAGGAGGTCACAAGCCAGTGGTGGCAACGCTGGCAGGAGTGCCCCCAAGCACACAGCCAGGAGGAAGTGGACTTGGAACAGGAAACCAGACTTCTCGCTAGGACTTGTCAAACACTGGGTGCCAAGCAAGGGGCGCCTCCTCTGTACCTCTCTCTCCTACTCCAGGGCTGCGTGGGGCTTTGGGGCTGGAGGGCGGGCAGCCGGACATCGCAGGGCTGGGGCTGTGGGCAGGAAGCAGCAGCCGGAGCTGTCCCCAAGCATCAAAGCAACGGAAGGGAGGGAGCAGCCCGCACCTGCATTGTGCAAGCCTGGCTCCCCATTAGGTCGCCCAGACCCCCGGCGCGAGTGCTTGGTGTGCACGGCTGGAGGGCTGCCTGTGGCTTTCAGGCAGGTGGTAACTGGGCAGAGAAGACTAGATCTGCACTTTCGTTCATTTACTCACATACATTCACTCATTCATGCATCCATCAATTATTTAGCTGTTGCAGGAGCTGGTGAGCAAAACAGTCCATCATCCCAAGGACCTTCACAGTTTGTGGCTCTGTGGTCAGATGGCTGGTTGGAATTCTGGCTCCTCTACTCACCAGCTGTGTAACTTGGACAAATTACTTAACCCCTTTGGGCCTCAGCAAGTGGAGTGTTGGAGTAAATGCACGGAGGATTTGGTGATCCATTACTTCCTTGAGTGTTGGATTAAATTAATTCCATGTGAAGCACTTGGAACCATGTGTGCAACTACTAAGCATTCATTAACTGTAGGATTGTTTTAAAAAAAATAATTATTCTTATTGCAAAAGACCATGTTAAAAGGGCTGTGGAGAATGCATCAGAGGGGCCCAAAGTTGCATATTGAGTGTCTGAACAGTGGATTTAAAGATTTTTAAAGCTGATATAAAACTAATTTCCAGCATGTCAACATTGTGAAATGTCATTTAAAATTCAGATTTTGGCTTCTTTTAAAAAGATCGAAGGTCTGGGAAGTTTGTGTTTCATAAGCTGCTATTGAGTATTATGCTAGGCGCAGTCACTTTTTTAATAGTGTATTTTTGTATGCCTTTTGCAAAATGGTGTTAATTGCACCAGAAAAAAACTCTTGGGCAATTCCACTGTCGCAAGGGTCTGTAAGCCATCTTTATTTTGAAAGGCAGATATTGTATTTAAGTTGTGATTATTGATTGCTTGATTTTAAAATATTGCCTTCTGGGACATCTTCTGATAAAAGATTTCTCGAACATGTCAGAATGGGGGCAGTTTAAACTTTGGAATCCCCTGAATCAAAGAAAAGATCTGTAGGCCTTTCACAGCTGGGCCAGAGGCCAAAAGTTAGTGATTGGGTGGAAGATGTAGAGACCTTACCAGGAAGTGGAGTGGAGACAGACAGAAGGAGCAGACAGGTGACAGGTACTTAGAAAGTAGAACTGACAGGTTGTGTGATGTGGGGGAGAGGAGGCAAGGTTGACTCAGGTTTCTGGACTGGGTGGGAGGTAGGCCCATTCACTGACCTGAGGGTCCAGAGAAAAAGGAGTTTGATTTTAGCCATGTGGGGTCTGAGTGTCTGGGTATGTCATGAGATCAGTGGGATATCGGGGGTCTGGTGCTCAGGAGAGAGCTGGGCTTAAGATGGGGAGACCGGAGGCGTGGGGAGTAGGTAAAATCGCCCCAGGGCTTCGTGGGAAGAGCAGGATGCCTGGGGTGGCTCTGAGGTTCTGTTTACATTAAGGGGTTAAGGACTGTTGAGAGATTGCATTGTGAATGTTGAAGGGATTGAAAAATTGTTAAAGGAGGACGAGAGGTGCTTGTAAGACTCTGTAAGGTCCAGCTGCCTCCTCAGGTGACCTTAGCCTCCATCCTGCAGGGCTGGACACTCCCCAATCCCTCACTGCAGAGGAGGACTGAGGAATAGGTGGGCAGGAGGGATTCTGACCACAGCCTGCTGCAGCCAATGAAGGGGGATGTGGGGCAAGCAAAACACGAGTCAAGTTCAAGATACCTCAGTGCCCCTCAGAAGCTCCTTCTTACCCCCCAGGGCTACTTGATGGGCCTCTGGGACACTATTGGGAAGGGTAGCTCAGAGGAAGGGCCCAGCTGAGCCCCGCCCCTGGCTGGAGAGTGAGCAAACAGGGCACGCAGGACATTTTTCTGAGCTGAGGGGAAGTTGGGAGACCAGAGTTGCCTGTAACTGTCACATGGTAGGATACCTTTAGGTCGGGCTAGGGAGCCCCACCCCTTGTGACCAGGAGGTATTAGGATTGTCACTGATAGAGGCCAGTGATCTTGCTTGGGAGCCAGAGATCTGGGCTGGGGCAGGGCTGAGCTTTGCAACATGCATTGACTCTTACTACGTGCCAGACACCATCACACGTTTTGTCTAATCTTCATGAGAACCCTATGGAAGAAATAAAATTTCTCTCATTCTACAGAGGAGGAAACTGAGGCTCAGAGTGTGTAAGTAGCATTCCAAGGACATGCAGCTGGCGAGAGGCAGAGTTGGGAGGACAGACTGGAGCTCAGGCTCTGTCCCTGTGGTTTCTCCTGAGATGGCCCCACTTCTGCAACGGCCTCACAACCGCCCTGACACCTGGGCTCTAACCTGGGTGTCCTCCCAGCCTTCACTCTCTCCCTCACACTCAATCAAAAAATGCTCACTATATTCTGTCTATCCTACCCGCTCTACAGATTTTGCATTTGTCCCCTTCTGTCCAGTCCGGGATTTACTGTCCCAGTTTGGCCCTCGTGATCTCCCCTTCCCTGGCTGTTACACCAGCCTCTTCCTTGGTCTCCCTGCCTTCCAGTTCTCCCACCCCTACTCCGGTCCCTCTTCCTCATCGGCGGCCAGAGGGCTCTTCTCAAACACAAGTCTGACCATGTCTCTCCTTAACACCTGCCAAGGATGTCCTGCTGCCCTCTGATAAAATCCAAATCCCTGGTCACCAGGGTGGTCTCTGGTCACCAGGCTCAGCAGCCTCATGCTTACTGCTCCCCTGCCCTGCTCCAGCCAAATACTATGCTAGCTCACCCTCCTCTGCACAAGCCCTGGGCTGGGCTTTCTCACCTCTGGGCCTTTGTTCCCACTGACTGCTCGGCCTACCACCATCTCCCTCATCCATCTCTGCTGACTGAAGTCTGGTCACCTTTGAAAGCCCAGCTTCATGGAGGGCCCTTTTGCCAGAGGCGAGTGCGCCTTGGATTAAAGTTCTTTGTGTTCCTGTCTTTCTCTGCTATTGAGCAACGTGAACACCGATGTGTCCCTCCCTCTGCGGCCGGCAGCGTACCTGCCATACTGGGGAGGCTCTGTAAGTGTGCAGTGGGAACACCTTTGCTTCCATTTCCCGTCCTCTCCGTCCTGGCCCTGGCTCTTGGTTTAGCCCCTTGTGCTGGCCTGAATTTGCTCTGGTGACAATAGCAGCTCTAGGTTTGGCTCTTGGCTCAGCTCCAACTCTGGTTCTAGCTCTGATCTGCTTCAAGTTTTAGCTCCAGCTCCTGGCTTGACACCAGCTTTGGCTCAATATCCAGGACTAATATTAGCTTAGCCTATAGTACTGGGTCTAAACTCACAACCCATTCAACTGTTTCCTAGTCTCCCACTGCTCTACTTTCCTGGGCTGAAGCATCCTGCCTCCCTGGTTAGGAGGAGGGAGAGCAGGAGAAGACCAGAACAGAGCCCCATGCAGCCTACCCACTTCTGGGGTTACCCCTGCCCTGGAGCCACTTTGCTGCAGTATCCTGGCCCAACCTCAGGGCCCTGGCCAGTGCTATGGGGACAAATACTCTCAGGTTCAAAGCAAGACCCTACCATTCTCTTATCTGTAAAATGGGATAACAGTTGAGTGCAGGTCTGGGCATGGCGCCCGGCACAGAGTAGACATCATTAACTGTGAGGGCCTTTCCTCTTCCCCCTTTCCTGAGGTCCGCTGGGTTGGCTCCTGTAGGTGCCCTGCACATTTCATGGTGCCCTTTACATAAGGGCTTTCTTGTGACTGTGACATGGTGGGTCTGGCACAGCCTTCCTTCCAGACTCTAACTCGGACTGTCGTCCCTAGGGCATCTTGGACAGTGGGGACAGAGCCAAAGCGCCACGCTGGATCCCCTGGCCAGAACTCCATGTTCCTGCTGACGTCGGCAGCAAACATGGACCCAACGGCTACTGGGGGAAAGGCCAGTCTCCCTTGCTGTGGGTTGAGTATATGTATTTGGGTTGGGGTGTTAGGGGTGCTTCCTTCTCTCCTCTGACGGCCTTGCTGAATCTCTATCTTGTCAAAGCTCAGAAGACAAGGGTTCCTATGGAAAGGGGAACACGTCCCCCAAACACAGGACCCAACATCAGTGGAGGCCTGGGTGTGTGATGTGTAGGTGAGTAAATGTGTAGATATGGATGTATGCGTGGCATGCTGTGTGGTAAGCATAGCCACGTTAGAACATCATGCGTAGCATGTATACGTCTGTATGTAATGTGTGTGTGTCTCTAAGTGATGTGGGGAGTTGGAGGTCTGTGCCTATAAGTAGCATGGGTGTGGTATGTGTATGTGACTTCTGTGTGTAAATAACTGTATATGTGGAAGTAGATGTGGACCCGGGTATGTGGTGGAAGCAATGTGTGTTGGTGTGTCTGTGTGTGATGTGTGTCTCGTGTGAAGTAGGACAGGGGGAGAGTGTGAGCTGGAGAGCTCTGTTAGGCAGTGGGAGGTGCTGCTGTTTGGTATTTCCTGATGAACTCTCTGAGGTGGCCCAGGCCAAGGTCATTGTCCACTCGCTGCGGGATCAGAAAAGGGCAGTAGGGACAGGGTCAAAGGGATTAGGTATATTCTCTCAAGAGCCAAGATTCTCCACACCCAGCTGACTGGCCTGCCCTGATGTCTGCAAAAACCCCAGGGAAATAAACATAACCTTTGGAAGTGCTGGTGATGTGTCTGGGAGAATGCTCCAACAACTAGTTCGTGTGGCCACTGCCCTGCCTTTGACCAGTGGTCAAGGCCAGTGAGGCCAGTGGCCTTGCTGCCACTAACCTGTCCTAGATGATTGCCTCAGTACTGCAGCCCTGCTCTAGAGCTTCCAGAGCCTCCCAGCTGAGGAAGTTAGTCCAATTACAAGTTGGCATCTCTTGGAACTTTACACCCAGGTTGCTGCTATCTGGAGGAACCTAATTTTAATCCCAGCTGGTCCTACCCTGCTCCACTGTAGGGGTGACTCTCTGCTCAGAATAGCTCTTTAGATCATGTGATCCTGTCTGTGTCTTCCATCACTTCGGATACACACTCCATACTGGAGACACACCAAATGACTTGCATTTCCAAAAAGGCACTCTGCAGCCTACTGCCTAAAACACTACTCGGTCTGGCTAGCTCGCTCTTACTCATCCCTCAAAATTCAGGTTAAGTGTGAGGCTGAAACTACTCGTTGGTCCTAATATCCACAATCCTGCTTGTCTTAATCATAGAACCCTGCTTTTTAGCTGTGTATAGGGTGGCCTGGAGGAAAAATCATGTTTCCCAGAATTCCTTGCAGCCAGGTATGGGTCTGTGACTAAGTGCTGGTCAACAGCTTGTGAGCAGAAGTGTTGTGCGTAACTTCTAGGAACTATTTCTAAAGGGAGAGTATACTGTTTTCATACCTTCCTCCTTTGGACTGGCAGAATGTAATTGTGATGATTAGAGCTTGAGCAGCCATACTGGACAATGAGATAGAAGCATTGTGTTACGGATGAAAGATGGTAGAGCAATACAACAACACCAGGACTCTGATGATCTGGGATCAACCATACTAGCTCTGGAATAGTTATTTCTCAGCTTTTAATTGGTTGTCATGACTGTGATTTGGGGTTTTCTGTCACCCAAAGCCAAACGTAAGCCTAATCGATACACTTTCCTTGATCAGCTATTTCTTCTCTTATGCCCTCAGCTCTCTGCCAACACACTCCTTTCTAATTGCCTAGGTCAATCTGCTCACAAGACTGTGTGAGCTCATGAGGGCAGGGTCCACGTCATTCACCAAGCACAGTGTCTAACAAATAAAAAAATGTTAGTTGTATTAACAAGTATGTGAAATACACATTCAGGCATCCAGATGTGGGTGGAGCTGTAGATTGGGGAGTTATAAATATAAATATGGTCACTGAAGGGGTGGGAGAGGATGGGGTAGAGAGGAAAGAGGGTTAAAGGAAGAAGTCCGTAGAGCTCAAACATTTAAGGTCACATGAGTAGGGAAAGCCCCAGAATGAGCCCGAGGAAAGCCAGCAAGTTGGCAAGGGCTGGGCAAAGGGCTGTGGGACAAGTAAACTCAGAGGTCACATGTGGTCACGTGGTTTCCTCCAGCTGCTCACTGTAGCCTGGGATAGGAAAGGAATCAGCTGGGTCTGACCCAGGATGAAGGCAGAGGAAGGTGTTGGCAACAGCAATGCCAGCCCTATGGGAGGGAAGATGAAGTAAAACTAGGAAGGGATGGATGCTAGAGGGGTGGAGGGGTGGGAGGTCCTGATGGGTTTGAAACACAGGTGCTGTGGACATGCAGACAAGAAAGAGGGGAAGAGAATGTGGCTGTTTTTCAGGGTATACCCAGGCCACGCCATGCCGAGGATAAAAGCAAAGTCACCAGATAGTGTTTTTCTGCAGGATCCCAGCCTTCCTCAAAGTCCTCCCAAAGAGCTCTGGGAATCCCAAGGGCGATTCTCATCTGCCCAGAGAATTCACTCATGAGGGTCCCTCCCCATTTCCCCTTCTCCTGCTCGAGAGAAGCTGACTCTTGCCATGTATGTGCACAGTGAAGGCCCTGTTGCCCGTGAAGCTCAACGGGGGCTGAGGTGACTGCTGGTGCCCAGCTGGGTCTGCACTGAGGCCACCCCTGCCCAAAGTTAAGGGCACTAGTGTTGAGGGAAGCAGTGATCAAGGGCTCAGAGCTCTAAAGTCCAGGACATCTGGGTTTCCATCCTGGCTCTGCCATTCACTAGCTCTGTGACCTTGAGCAGGCTGACTAACTTCTTGGAGCCTCTGTTTCCTTACCTGCAGAGGGGAGGATCATAAAGAATCTACCTTACGAGGTTGTTGTGAAGTTAAAATGAGAACATTCACATAAATCACTTAGTACAGTGCCTGGTATAGAGTGAGGGGTTAATGAATGTTGGCGATTATGATTTTTGTTATTACAGTTGACCCTTGAAGACTATGTTTGAAATGCACAGGCCCACTTATATGTGGATTTTTTTTCAGTAACTACACAGCCAGTCCTCTGTATCACCGGGCTTCGCATCCGCAGTTGGGAATCTGGTTGTGAAGGGCTGACTGTACGCATTGTTCTTACCATGTTATGTTAGGGACTTGAGCATCCTGGGTCTTTGGTATCTACACAGGGTCCTGAAGCCATTCCCCTGGATACTGAGGGACGACTGTAGTTAATTTTGGGGGGAGTCTAACGTTACATGCGAAGTTTTGTGCAGGGGTCAGTGCCCCAAACCCCCATGTTGTTCCAGGGTGAACTGCATAGTCCTTGCTACATTCATTAACTCATTTAACAAACAAGCTGTCGGCACTCTCCCCCATGTGCCCAGTGCTTCTGCCCAAATGTACTCCCTGATATTTCCCAACACTAGCATGTTACCCCACTACGGCTTTACACATGGTGTTTGCTGGGTCTGGATTGCCCTTCACTCCTCATTTGCCTGACAAACTTGCCCTTCGAGCCTCAGCTAATACCTGGTACCCTCAAGAGACTTGCCCAGGCTTCCCAGTCTGAGCCAAGTGCCTCCTCGGGTCTCGCATATGACCAGATCTATCTCATTGCACTAACTCTGAGGGGACCAGTTGTATAGACCCCCAGAGTCGCACATGACAACCTTGCCTATATCTGTCCAATGTTTCCCTCTATCATCATTTTTATCAGACACTTACTATAATGATGTATTTACCTGTTGGTCTCTCCCTCTAGACTCTGAACTCCTCAAGAACTCTGCCTGACACTGCCAGGACTCAGTAAATGCTCATCTGAATGAAGGGATCCTGACCAAGTCCCTGCATCCAGGGGCTCCCAGTTTGGCTGGGGAGACAGAATGAACAAACACGAAACACGTCAAGAACTGAGCACAACTGGGAGTTTCACAGCCCTGTGTGTTTCAGATCGAGGTTTTTCTAGGACAAACAGCTGTAAGGGAGGATGAATTGGTCAGAGGGGGGATTGGAGATGGAACATAAAGAATGAGTTTGCACTTTAACCCACTGCCTCACCCTTCTCGAATGCTGTACTCAGGAGTGGGAAAAATTCTAGCCCTCTACCCCCGAACCCCATAATTTCCATCTGGTTCAAAGTGACAGAAGTAATGTTTTCAAAACTCTTACAAGGACATTATATATCTAAGAGGGACCATCGTGGATGGATGTTCTTTGCCAGGCTAATTTTTTTTTTTGAAATGCATGGTAGGCCGGGGCATGGCCTAAAGC
This sequence comes from Rhinolophus sinicus, assembly GCF_057876585.1. NCBI lineage: Eukaryota > Metazoa > Chordata > Mammalia > Chiroptera > Rhinolophidae > Rhinolophus > Rhinolophus sinicus. The sequence goes on from NC_142514.1 coordinate 27,899,109, forward strand.
AAGAGGATGTACCCAGAGCAACTGACCTTGCTCTAAAAAATAATTTGAGTTACCCCCATTATGGGCAGGGACCAGATTATGGAGCTTTTAGGAAAGTGTTTCTTTTCCTCAATATAGATGTAGACTATGCTGTTCCTGAGAATAAACACTTGTCTTTTGTAGGTGTGTGTGTGTGTGTGTGTATTTGATCTACTTTCAACCATCCCCTTTATCATCCCCACTTGCCCCCAAAGGCCAAGTCTGAACAATGAGGAGGAGGCATAGCTTCTCACTTCTCATTGGTGGAGAGACTTTAAAGGGACAGGACATTGAGAGTAAAAGTTGCCGAGTTCACCCTAAGCTATTTGGCTGCTCTCCATCCATCCTCCTGCTGTGATATTCTTCTAGACTGAATAATTCAGATTTTGGGAAGTGTTATGCTAAGTGCTTCTTCTCCTGTTGATCCTAGTCCTTGTGGCTTAGGGGGTAAGGTTTCCTGCACAGAGCCTGATGGAGATTTTGCTTGGTGGAGAACTGAGAAGGTGGTCTCTTTCTGTGGGTGTGAGGGAAAGAAGATCTGAGATAGGAGAATAAAGTTAGGAACTGAGTGTACTCATGAAGAGACATCCTGTTAACAAGTTTTGGTTGTTTTTCCCTTGGGTAGTCATGTGACCTGCATAGTTTAAAATCTTCTTTTTTTTTTTTTTGGTTGTATTTCCCTACAGGAATTCCTGCCCCTCAAGTGAAGTCTGTGGCGTGCACGTGGCAGCAGCATGGAGTGCACATGTCCAACACTGGAGTTAGGGAGGAGTCCTCTTGGGCATTAAGCTCCAGAGCAGCTGTAGGAGGAAGGAAAATAAAATATGAAGTAGTCCATTGTAAGGGAGAAAGCAGTCTGGGTAAGGGGCGCGACTTGAGCAAAGGCTTAGATGAGCCCTGGGAATTACCTCTTCTGGGGACAGAGAGCTTCAAGCCCAACTTCTGGCTGGAACAAAGGATGGGGATGAAGTCTCTGGGAATGAGGTAGGAGGGGTCCCAGCCCCTGTTGCTGCCTGCCTCCCCTGCCTTCCTGTAGGGACTCAGGCTGTGGGCTGAACCTGTGCTTCCTCACTGCTCTCTGCTTTGTGGGGGAGGTCCTTGATAATAAACAGGATGGATCCTGACACTCTGAGGACACCTCTGCATGCCACTTTTCCTACCCTTCACCTCTTGTTTCTTCCTGATTGTCAGGAAGCTTAAAGTCCACCTTCGCTTTGGCCCTCTCTACTATGAGAAGAGAGCAAAACTGAGTCTCCAAGAAGAGGAATGGGGTGAGGAAGAGGTTCAAGAATTTGCTTCTCTCTCTTCTGTGCCCCCCTACTTCCACTCAACACGATAAGCACAGAGCCTGGAGTTCAGAGGATAGAGACCACAGCTTAATGCCTCAGGCTTAGAACCCAGCCCAGCCTCAGACACCAGCCCAGAGCCTAGAACCTAGAGCCCAAACAAGCCCAGCCCTGGTCCAAAGTCCAGCTAAGAATCCAGAACTAAAGCCCAGAGCCCAGGACAAAGACTGCACAGCCCAGAACACAACTCAGTCCAGGCCCAAAGTCCAGCCAAAGCCAAAGATCAGGGCTTAGAACTTAGAGCTGGGCCCTGGACCTATCACCCATCTCACAGCCTAGAATCTAGAACCAAAAGGCCCAAAGCTCAGAGCCTAGAATTCAGTCCAAAGCTAAACCCAAGATCTAGAGCCCAGAGCAGCTCAGAGTTCAGCTTAGAACCTACCTACCCAAAAGCCTACAGCCTGACCCAGACCCATCTTAGCTCCAGAACTCAAAGTCCAGCCTAGTAATTACAGTGGCCTAGAACCTGACACCCAGCCCATAGCCTAGTAGATCCCTGATCCTCCTTTTAGGGGAAGCCCCAAAGGGAAAGATCAAGGCTGCAAGCTGAGGAGGAGGAATTCCCCATCTCAACCCTACTTCTGCCTGGAGGGGATGGTGTGTGTGGTAGAAGGAGTATTCTGTGGTCCTCCTAGCTCTGTTCTGGAGGGTCCATCCTGGGGACTTAGATTCCAGACAAAACATGGTTGGGGCTTTCTCTGCAAGGGCTGCCCCTCAGAATTCCAAAAGGATGGGAAGCAGAGTCCCACTGCTGCTAATTTGCTGTGTGACTTTAAGCAAGTCCCTTCCTTTCTCTGGTCTCACTTCTTCCAGAAAGGAAATCAGGAAGTGCTTTATTTAGACCCATAGATCCAGAAACATAGAGGAAGGAGCTATTATAGATACCCCCCTCATTCATTTAGTCTTTCATTCATCAAACATTTATTGAATATGTATAATATATAGACTTTAAACGGGAGTGAAATGGTCAGATTTGGTTTTTTCAAAATTTGTCTGTTGTTGGAGATTGGATCAGAGGGGACCCATTAGGGCATTGCTGTAGCAGTCCAGGAGAAATGGGATATGGGCCTGAGGACGATAGCAACTGGCAGTGCTATTTTTATAAAATACGGATGCGGTCATTTTACTCCTCTGCTCAGAATCTTGTAATGGCTCCCCACTGTCTGCAGGACCAGGATGCAAGGCCTCCTTTCATCGTCTCAGCCTTAGGGCTCACCAATTTCCCATCCCGCAGATGGCCAGCCAGCCCAAGTTGCTCGTTGTTTCTGTCCCCACCATCCTCCATCGCACTTCTTTGTCTGTGGTGTTCCCTTTGCCTGGCACGCCCTTCCATGTCTCAGGATCTCTTACTCATCCTTCAGGGTTCAGTGCCCTCGTCACCTTCTCTGTGAAGCCTTCCCAGACTTCTGCCCACAAATAAAATCTCATATTCTCAACTCTGTGAACTGGGATGTCTATTAGGCCTTTGCCACATTATTTTGTAACCTAGTCTGCTTATGTTTGTCTCCACAATGAGATGTGATCCCCTCAATGGACAAGATCACCCCTACCTTATTCATCTCTGTGTTGCTGGGTGGACTCAGAATAGGCTCAGTGAACGACTGACAAGGCAACTTTTACACCTCTTCCAAATATTCTTTTTTTAGAGGCCCTCATGTCTTAAGATGAACAGAAATGTGTTTCTCCATTGTCCATTAATCAAAGACATCCTACCAATCAGAGGGAATGTAAAGGAAAGACAATTAACATTGGTTGAGAGCCAACTGTAAGGTTTGTTTTTACACACAAATCGTCTCACCTGATCCTCAGGACAACACTATGAGTTATTATTACAGATCATGAGGCTCAGAGAAGTTAAGTGACCTGCCCAAAGTCACAGAGCTAGCTAGAGACAGAACTAGGTTCAAACCTGATGAGCCTGACTCCAGGCCACACTTGTTAAGGACCACAGCTATGCCATTCTCTCTTGTTCCTAATTAGTGTGAGGATCACAGGATTGCCATGAAATCTGGAGAGAGCCCCCAAAAGCTGGAGGTTTGCCTCTGTCATAGAGGAGGTGGAAGCAGCCATTACATGGTGCTGGGTTGTCCAACATGCTTTTTGGGCAGATGGATAAGCGGAGGCCCAGAGGCAGGACTTTAGGGCTTCCCAAGGCAGGTTCTGCTTCTGCTATGCTGGCCTGAGTCCAGCAAGTCACTTACTCTGAAAGACTCTTTCAGCTCTGACAGGGTCAAAGCCAGAAGACCAAGGCAGGACCTCCATGTAGGAATGTGGGGTGAGCATGAGGAGAGCCAGGGCAGAGTCCTGGCCAGCCAGGAAGGGAGAAGTATCATTCAGGCTTCACTCCCCACCCCTTCCTCTAAGGCCAGGGAGTGGCTCCGGTGTCCTCACCTGATCTTGTAGCTCCTGAGGCTACTTGGTGTGTTGATCCAACCCCTGGGGCTCCCTCAGAGTTGTGCCATGGCCTGAGATGATGTGGTTCTCTGAGCCAAAGCTGACCTACTCAGCTTCTTCCACTCCATTATTCTTACACCTTCTCAGCAGTCAGAGTCTTCCTGGGGAGTAGGGCTGTCTCTCTCTTCTGGGGAGGAACTTGAACTTCGGGAAGTCCAGGATGAGAAGATTCAGGGACACTGGTTGGTGGCACCAGGTATCCCAAGTGTCAATGTAAGAACTGTCCAAACCTATAGACAATTTTTTGAGTTTATTTGAACTAAACTGACAATATATGCTGAGGAGCAAGATCTCAAATGCTTCAGAGAATAACAGTTTTGCAGCTTCTTTTATGCATTTGAAATTAAGGAGAGGACATAGGAAAGTTGCATAGAGGTGGGAAGAAGCAAGGTAGGGATTGGATTATAGGATAGTTAACAAAGCCATGTGCTTATTGGAAGTGGTTACGCCTTCAAGGGGTATTACTTCTGACATCTACAAGTGTTAACCTAGATGCACAGAAACAATGGACAGGGCTTGCTTAAGGCAAAAATAAGCCTTTTAGTAAAGAAGTTATACGCCTGGGCATGACTACCCGCCATGACCTGCCTGGTTAAGAATTTATGATCAGATCATCCTGTGAGGTTACTTTCCATAGAACCCCTATTTTCTTGTACAAAGAATCTCTGGGAACTCTTCCTTCTCCTAGGCCCCTGACAACTGAGGCTTAGAAGCCAGACCCATCACCTAGCCCAGATCTGAAGTCCAGGAGAGGGGGCTTCCCTGTGGAGTGGTCTATAGCCTCGTGGGATCACAAATCAGCCTTGAGGCCTCCCCTGCCCCACAACTGCCCAACCAACAGCCAGGAAGGAACTGGCAGCCTCAGGCGACTTCAAGGACCGTCATCTACTTCCTCCCCAAAGAGACTCTCTTGGGATCTTCAAGAGTCTGTCCTTCCTACTTTTCACCCTGCCTTACCCCCCACCCCAACCCCCCCCCCCACACACACACAGGGCAAACAAAGGGGCTAATGGGGAAGAGGCTGAAGCATTCCCAACACAGCACCTGTGCCAGGAAGCTCTGGCTCCAGGGCCTGCCCACCAGTACCTCTTCAACCTGGCCATTCCCTGGCCTCAGCTCTTAGAGTGCTAGCACCCAGGATGTAAACTTACCGGTAGCTATTGAGCTAAGTATTGTTGGGACATGGGCTGGGTTCCTTTTCTCCAGAAGTTATGGTGGAGGGTCTGCTCGTTAGGGACTGAAGAGATCTTACTATTGGATAACAGACTGTAAGCTATCCTATTTGGCAACACTGGCACCTGACAACACCTTTACTTAGCAACAATTTCCTAGCACCAATACCCCCAACAGCTCCACATGGCAATCCTGCCTTGTGCTGGAAATACCACCTTGAGTCCCTAGACATAAAGCTAGTCCATAGCCATTTACATCAAATGTTCTCACCTCTGACTTAAGTGGCCTTATTTGGTGAGGTTTTGCCCAAGGTACTAATAATGATAATGATAATATTAAAAATAATAAACACCTTTTTAGTGCTTACTATGTACCAAGCACTGTTCTAAGCACCCCACTTAATCCTCATGCCAACACGATGATATAGGTGTAATTGTTATCCCCATTAGACAGGTAGGGAAAGTGAGGCTCAAACAGACTTACTGATTTGCCCAGGAGTAAACTGTAATGGTTGAGTAGGCTCTGAAGCCAGGTAATCTGTCTCCTGGGGTCTTTGCACTTAACTCTGCTGCTCTGCCTCCCAAGAAGCTGAGGGGAAGTGGTGACCTTCCCCAAAAGCCCGTAGGGGAGGGCATACATATCTTGGGTATACAAAGAAGTCCAGGCTGGGCATGGTGCACTGTGAGGTCACAAGCAGGTAGAGAGCAACAAGGGGAGCTCTGAAGTTCATTTGCCCTAGGTTGTGAGACCGGGCTAGACCCAGAAAGGGTCAGGGATGGCTGGGAGAGTGGTCCCACCAAGAGTGGGCAGCCGTCTGTCTGCTCCTCAGGGAGAAGCCCTTGTCCTCACTGCTATCCTAGACAGAAAGAATGTTGGTATGAAGAATGGGTCCAGTGCTTGCTTTGGCAGCACATACACTAAAATTGGAATGATACAGAGAAGATCAGCATGGCCCCTGTGCAAGGATGACATGCAAATTCGTGAAGCATTCCATACTTGTGTGACCGGATATAAAGTACAGCATAGGGAATATAGTCGACGGTATTGTCACAGGTATGTACGATGGCAGAGGGGTAGTAGACTTGGTGGGGTTATCACTTCGTGAGGGGTGTAAATGTCTAATCATTATGTTGTTTTGTACACCTGAAACTAATAATAAAATTTTCTTTTAAATGAGGTGAAAAAAAAAGAATGGGTCCAGGTCTCTGCTCTAGGCTCATGAGGCTAATAGGGCTGGTAAGTTTGCCCTCTGCCCACTGTGGACTGGGGCCTCAGCAAAGCCCCTTGGGCTCCAGGCCTGGTGGTGTGGAAGTCAGGGGGTAGGAAGGAGAGTGGCCAAGAGTGCCAATGGAGACATGTGGTCGGCACTGTTTGCATCTGGAGGACAACATCTCTAATGATAAGTCTACAACCAAACTCGATGTCAGAAAACGAGGCCTCACTCTGGGTTTATAAAACTAGTCCTTGCTTCCCCATACTCAGCCTCAGGTTCATCATCTAGAAAATGGCGTTAACAATTCCCCAGTGGTGTTGTGAGGAGTAAGTGAGATGGTATGCATAAAGCACTAGAACAGTGCTTGCCCAGCATACAGTGGTTGCTCAATAATTGGGAGTTGTTGGATTAGCAATGCCCTGATTTTGTTAATGGTGAATGAGTGTCTGCAGTCGTATATTATGAGTGTTGGCCCTGACTAACAGTATACATGGTGGAGTTGAAGTCCCAAGGAGCAGCCTGGATTGAAACTTAGAGAAGGAGAGAAAACAGTGGGCAATAGAATCAGCATTCAAAACAATTTCGACAGGCTGGAATAAGCAAGATGACATTGTCCTTCTGTGAGCTCCAAGACATTACACAAAGCAGAGGCAGGGGGAGAGACCTGACTTGACCCCAGCTCCAGTGAAAAGGATCTGAATGATTTAGTTGACCACAACCTGATGGGAACTAATCATGAGAGAGAAAGGCTCCGAAGCTCAGCAGCCTTAGGCTGCATTAACAATGTGTCGTGTCCAGACTGGGGAAATAATAGGCCTATTGTGCTGGCTTGGTCAGGCCATATCTGGAATCTTGCATTGCTACACTGACAGGCTGGAATCGGGCCAGGAGAGGGACCAGCCCAGCCTCAGCTCCCAGGCACTCATGCTAAGCACTTCATACGCATTTTCTTGTTTCATACCTAAAACAACCCTGTCAGGTAGTCACTCTTAATATCCCTACTTTATAACAGGGAAGTTAACTGAGCTGTGCAGGATCAACCACATAGCTAGTAAATGGAGGAGCCTGGGGCTTTTCCGAATGGGCCCTTCTTGTGCTTGTACCTGAGGAAGACTGAGCATGCATCATTGAACACATATTTATTAAGTTCCTACTGAGAGTCAGTTCCCAAGCTTCTCAATGGGGATACAATAGCAGGAAAAAAAGATGTGGTTTCTACCTTCCCGGAATTCATGGTCTGGCGAGGGATCTAAAATCACTCGTGACATAGATGTTACAGAAGTGAAGATCTTGGGACTGAAAGGGATCGTAGAGTCCACCTCAGCGCAGAGAAGGAACAGACAGAACAATGTCACAGAGCTCAGGCAGAGCCGTAGGAGCCAGTCCATGCCCTTTTCACAGTATTCAACGGCCTTATTTTGGCTCCTTTCTGCTCAGCAGTGGCCAAGAGCTGTGTGCCAAGATGTGATCTGCTGAGGTATATGAGGAGGCCTGATGTGGCCATCCTGAGGCAGCCAGACCTCTTATCTCCTCCTGGCAGAGATTTTAAGGGGGGGAAAAAAGTGCCTGAAGCTGAGCAACAGCAGATACAGGGGTGAGTGGCCTTTGAGAATTCTCCCAGCAGCCCCTTCACTAATCAGAGCAAACTGATCTCCAGTAGCGGCCTCTTGTCTGGGATGACACTGGCATAAGGAACTGAGAGGTGGTAGAAAAGACTGTTTTCTGGCATCTATGTTTGGTCTCTGTTCTAGACTAATGTCCTCCCATCTTCTTTCAAGGACCAGATTACTCAGTACCCTTTTTCAGACCTTTCTTTGATTGTTTCAACACAGAGCGCCATTGTAGCTTTGCTTCTCCCAGGGCTTCTTGCTGGGGAGACCCATTCAGTCAGTCTTCTGGTAATTTTTGCTAAGAGGGACAGAGCAGGGGTGTTAAGAGGAAGGCTTTGGGATGGGATAAAATCTTCCAGGCCTGGCTCTGCCACATCTGTGAGTCTGCCTTTCCTCGGCTGTAAAATGGGGGATAATAACAGCATCACCCTCATTTGGTGGTTGTGAGGGCTGAATGAGATCATGTTGAGCATGGAGGAAGCTCTCCATAAAAGGTTGCTGTTATCATCACAGTGTACTAGCGCCTGTGGTCCCGTCATCTCTCCACAACTTGGGCGGTTCCTGCTGGCAAGGGGCAGCGACTGCGATGGCGTTGCCTCATCTTTCTCCCTCATTGCTGAGGGCCCCAAAGATGCCAACGGCAGGAAGAGGAAATGGTCGGTCTTGGGGGTTGAAAGAGGGTAATTGATAAGGAAATGCCAGCGCTACATCCTCCAGGTTTGGAGGAGAGGGAGACTCACCCTGACTCCAGATTTTAAAGGGGGTGGTGGGCTTCTGAGCCCTACCTTTGCTAGGGTTGGGGGACAGAAGTCATGGGGTGTAGGGCTGGACTCAGGGAAAACTCACCCTGGGAGGCCACTGGCAGGTCACTTTCAGTCTCAGGCCTCAGTTTCCTCGTGTCAGGTGGGTCTGGCCTTCTCCCGGATTGCGTCGAGCAATCGCGGCGGGATACCCGTTCAAGGCTTTGAGAACGTGGCTCAAAAGAAAAAAAGCCCGGGGGCGGGTTTGGCAGGCTCGAGGGCCGGGCGGGTGAGCGGATTGGCTGGAGGCGAGGCAGCAGCGCGCCAGGATTGGCCGAATCCGAGAGGGCGGGGCCCAATCTTTAAGAAGCGCGAGGGGGCGCGCCGGGAGTGTGCGCGGACCAGCCTGGTTTACTTGTGAGTAGTGACTGTGGTGACTGTGGTGACTGTGGCGGCGGCGGCGGCGGCGGCGGCAGCGGCGGCGGCTACTATCGCAGCCCAGGCGGAGCGGAGGCCGGCAGAGCGGAGGCCGGCGGAGCGGAGGAGCATCCCGGCATCCCGGTCCCAGGCGGCGTGGCCCGCGGGTCATGGCCAAAGGAGAGGGCGCCGAGAGCGGCTCCGCAGCGGGGCTGCTGCCCACAGGCATCCTACAAGCTGGTGAACGCCCGGCCCAAGTGAAGGTGAGGGCCTGGCACCCCGGGTGGAGGGGAAGGGGCGGGGAGCAGGCTGATGGGGACGTCGAGATATAAGCTTGATTCTGGGACACCTTGGGCTACCCGGGACAGGCGGGCCCAGGGTCAGGAGGGAGCCCGGGGGTGCCCTGGGGCTGGGGGGTGATGGAGAAGGTTTGTAGACGCGGGCGCCCTTTTTTGCCTAACTCCTCCTCATCTCCGCGGAGCCGCCACGCCGCCGGCAGCTCCGCGCGGTGCTGGGCTCAGCAGCCTAGCTGGTTTGTGTTCTTCTATGACACGCGGCTTAGAAGCCAGAGAAACCTTAGAAGGCAAAGAGACCCCAGAAATCTAGATAACGCCCCTTGGTGCCTCATTTCTCACCCCCTGCTTTCCACCCCCACACGCCTACGCTTGCGCCTCAACTCTGTGAGGGCCGCTCAAGTTCATTCATAAGAACAAGGGCTCTGCTCTTAAAGGAGCTGCATTCTTCAGGCGTTTGTGTGAGAGTGGGTGTTGGGGCTCATGCCCGTGCTTTGTGGGTCTTGACCTTATCCCCAGGTCTCTGGACATAATAAAGGACCGAATGAAATCAGGTGGCCCCAAGGAGGGATCCTAGCAAATAGATTTCTGCCTGGGAGGTGACTGCCCTTTCCTTTTAATTTTATTAACTGATCCTTGGGAGGACCCCGGGTAAGCAATTAAGCTGCTGCCATGAATGAGTAATCTCTACTTTCCCTGGGCAACCTCAACCTCCCCAATGCCTCATCCAGAGAGAGCCCAGTCCTACACCTAGAGGCCTTTCCTCCCCTCTCCAAGGTTCCCTAGATGCTGAGGGAGGGTAGGATAGCTTCTGGGTTTGCCTGAGTCTCTAGCTGCCTACAGGGGCCAGGGACACTCTGGGACAGATGGAAGGAACAGCTGTGCCTGCAGCCAGCTGGGCTGGGCCCCTACAGCTCTCTAGAGCCCTCACCCAGTAGGCAGGTGGGTCCTGGCCTCTGAACCAGGGCAGGAACTGGGGCTAGGCTTAGGAAGCTCTTGGCAGCAAGAGGATATTCAGGTTGTAGCAGTTGGTGCTGGATGGGGACAGGTCTGCTGCTGGAACACACTGCTCCTCCAACTTGGAAAAGAGTATGGCTGAAGCCTTGTGTGTGGGGGAGTTTTTTAGGGATGGTGGGCTGATAAGAATCTGGGGGGAGTGGGGTTGGTTGGGTGGGTGGAGGGCGTAGCTTAGGGGCAACTTTCTCAGTATGGATTCCCCTTTTCTAGGTTCCTAAGAACAGAGAATACCTTTCTTGTGGGAAGTCTCCCTGGGTGGGAACAGGGCAAGGCAGACTTGTTCCTTCTGGCAGAGTTGGTTGGAGGGATGGTCCTGCCTCTGGAAATTTCTAGGGTGGAGGCCAGGATCGTGGATCTCTTTTCATCTTTTTCTCTTCTTCCCAGAAGGAACCGAAGAAGAAACAACAGTTGTCCATTTGCAATAAGCTTTGCTATGCCGTTGGGGGGGCCCCCTACCAGGTGACAGGCTGTGCCCTGGGGTTCTTCCTGCAGATCTACCTGTTGGATGTGGCACAGGTGAGTGTACTGAGCCCGCCAGGGGCTCCTGCAGCATCCTGAGGTGGGACAGACTAGGGACTCCCGGGTAGCTTGATTCAGTTTTCTCCATTTGTGAGATGGGACTGGGAATTCCTACTTTGCTGCCTCTTAGAGTCACAGTGGATGAGAAATAAGAAGGCTTTGGAAAGTATCCAGAAGGGGAGTTTATCCACCCCAGGAGTCTTAGCTGGCAAGGTCAGGCAACTCCTCCTTGCCTGGCAAGGGTTAGGTGGTGGTGTGAGGGAGAATGAAGCCCGCTGGTGATGTTGTTCCTAGAAGAGACTGGTACACTATGTCCCCAACTGGACAGCAGTTAGCTGGTTTGTCTCTGGTCTTGGTGGGTGTTTCCAGGCATGTGGGTGAAGTGCAACCCATTTTCACCTGAGGAGCATAGGCATGTCAGGGGGCCTGCAAATGCTGGGCTGAGTTACGGTGCCCCAGTACCCAGGGTCTTTGACTGGGAGGGGTACTGAAGATGAAGCAGGGCTCCTCTGTGCTTTGAGAAGCTTTGGCCAGCAGCCTGGCATCCTTGTCTGGATGGGAGATGGCTGCTGAACGGCCACAGCTCTCGGGGCTCGCACATTGGCCATCTTGTCTATTTAGCATCTGACTTCACAAGCAAGGCATCTTAGTTGTATCCATTTATAGATGGGGAACACTGAGCCCCAGAAAGCACAAATGGCATTGTTCAGCAGCCAGTGTTTAAGCAACTTTCACGGGTTGGACCCTGCGTGGGGTTCAAATAATAGAAACCTGCAGCTAAAGTATAAAACTATGTTGTAGTGAGTGTTAGAGTTGGAAAAATGGGATTAGGGAAACGCCATGTGGGAGAGGCCACCAGTTTCCTAGCTTCCTGGAACCATAGCAATTATAGGGCCTTGATGGATGGAAAAGTCCAGAGAAACTATCTCTTCAGGCCCAGAAGGTTTGGGGGGAGGGAATAGCTTGAATGGGTAGTGACAGGCCACTTTTTAAAAAAACATCTGTAGGTTCCTTTTTCCACGTCCAAGATAGAACTGGACCCTGTAAGATAGGAATCATAACTGCCATTATACAGATGGGAGGTGCACTGTAGTCACCCAGCAAATGCTAATTCTGGTATCAGGTGGTTTGGGGCTCAGGGTTGTGAAAGGGAGGCAAGAAAATATTCCGGATTCATTCTAATTCATTCATTCTGAGTGTTTTCAAGGGCAAGTGAAAGGGAGGATGTAAGGGACAGTTCTGGGAAAGTTTCTCAGGAGGCACACAGTGCTACTGCAATCACAGAACTATTCTTGTCATTATTAGCAAGGCAAGTGGAGATGCTTAAGGCCTGGGAGCAGCATAGGCTGCCAAGGGCCCGGATGAAGCGGGGAGGGAGCCCCTGCTGTTGCCTACCAGTGAAGGTTGAAGTGGGTGGAAAGATGAAGGGGTCATCTTTTGCCTATTTCCCATTCCAGGTGGACCCGTTCTATGCCTCAATCATCCTGTTTCTGGGCCGAGCTTGGGATGCCTTCACAGACCCCCTGGTGGGCTTCTGCATTAGCAAATCCTCCTGGACCCGTCTGGGCCGCCTTATGCCCTGGTGAGTAGAAGAGATTCCTTTGAGGTAGCAGAAGGCAGGGCTTCTGGTATGTCTACTACCCTTCGTTTTTTCCATCTGTTTTGTCACAGGCTGGGGGGTGAAAAGAAGGACTGATGCAAAAACCTGAGTGTCGAAATCCCAGTTGAGGCCTCAGCTGCCCCAGACAAGGGCCATGGGACACCCTGCCAGTTCATTCCCAGACTGGCCAAATTGTTAGTGAGCAGCTTACCCCGGCCCAGGCCCTATTGCTCCCCAAGGTCCATTCCCTTCAGTGAAGCTGGAATTCTAACTTCTCCCACTTAGTCTCTTCCCATAGTGGCAGAAGTAGTACTGCATAGTGGTTGAAAGGTTACACTCTGAAGCCAGCCTGCCTCCGTTTGAATAATAGCTTTCCCCCTTACAGCTGTGCAACCTTGGGGAAGTCACTTAATATCTCTGAGCCTCGAGTTTCTTTATCTATAAAATGGGGATAATAATATACCTATCTTACAAGGTTGTGGTGAGAAATGTTTTGTTTTGTTTTGCTTTATGTAAAGTACTTAGAACAGTGGCTGGTACATATTAAGTAATATATAATTTGGCACCCCTTCAGATGGCTCCTAGTGGGGCAAGAGTGGAAGGCAATACCAAGAATGAGATAGCAGACCCATAACCTCTGGCCCCTTGGTACAAAGCCTACAGTACTCAGCCTCAGGCTGTCTGGCAACTTGGGGCGAGGTGGTGCTACAGATCAGACAGTAAAGGAAGACAGCAGCACAGGCTGACTGGCTGGAGCTTTGGTTCCCTCCAGGACATCCTGCTTGGTAGTGGTGGGGGACATACTCCTTTCATCTCCAGCCCATCCAGGCTCAAGTGGGCGCCTTCCTGCCCCAGGGGTGCCCATACCTGGTCTCCGGCCTTCAAAGCTCTTCCCACAGCCCCCGCCCCCCATAGCTTCCTTTCCCACGAGGGCCCCCTCCCACCTCCCACTGCAATCTTGCCAGTGCCTGGCTAAGGCCCAGGTTAGGGCCTTTGATCCAGGCTTTAGGGCCAGGGGGCAGGACAGTCTGCCTTACCTGGGCAGGCTGCTCTGGGCTCCCAACTGGCAGCTAGAGCCACTCCTGAGGTTGAACCCTGTACCCGCCTCCCTGGCAGCCTGTGGGAGGCGGGGCTCTGCTGCCACATCGCCTCATGTGGCCCAGCCAATGGGAGGCGGCTGCTCTGCCCAGGCCAATACGGCAGCAGTCCGGGTTACTCCCAGTCACTTTCATTCCTCATCGGCTGCTTACGCTGCTGCTTACGAAGAGAGGATGGAGTGTTTGACAAAGGCTGACGCCCTTGTTCTCTGAGGAGACACGTGGATTTGGGAGGAGTGAATGAGGGCAGGGAGGGAGAGCAGGGGAGGCCCTCCCTGTGGCTTCTCCCTGGGCAGGTGTGGCAGCCAGCTTGGTGAAGTTGCTGAGGCCCTTCAGGCTGGTTTCTGATTTAGCGCATGTCCTTACCTGTCTGGGTGGTAACTCCTGGTGATACCTCTTGAGAGGTACCACCACCCTTGTATCTGAGGGCACACTGGACCTCTTGTAGACTGTAATGCCTTGTAGTATATGTGACCTCCCTGTCCATACCAGTTAGCACCTGGGCCCCTCCTCAGGCCTGGGAACTGGCACCCCTTCTGTCAATGTAGGAAGAGGCTGGGCGTTTCCGGGTTTGTGAGTCCTGTGGCTCACTCTTCTTCCAGGCTTTAGACCAGACGTGCCCTCAGCCAGCATTTAGAAACCCCTGCAGACCAGGAAGACTGACAGACACTTTCTCTGGAATTCCCAAGACCATCTGGTGTGAGGCAGGGTGTCAGCAGGGTCACACAGGGAGGCTGAGATGCAGCAGGGCTGGCCCTAAGGTCCGATTTCCAGCCCAGCGCGGTCCCAGCTCCCTGGCTGTGGCCTGTACTCTCCCCCTGAGCTTTCCTGGTGTGATGATCACAGCAAACACTGTGTCCCAAGCACTGTTCTACATTTTAATGTCAACTTATTTAAGTCTCAAACTACTTCAACCCTAGGAAATAGAACCAAGGTCCTTATACTGGCCTGGAAGGGCTCACACGACCCATTTCCTCTCCAATGTCATCTCCTAATTCCATCTCCCAGGCTCACTCCAGCCCAGCCCCACTGGCCTCCGTGCTATTCCTCATACCTGCTGGGCACCTGTCCTACCTGAGGGTGCTTACACTGACTGTCCCCCTTGTCTGGCACACTCTTGCCTCAGACGTCTGCAAGGCCAACTCCCTCTTCTCATTCAAGCCTTGGCACAGATGGCACCTCAGTGAAGGCTGACCTGTCTACTTGGTTGTGAATTGTGTCCCCATACTCCTAGTCCCCATTTAGCCAGCTTTATTAATCACCTCATAATTGGTTATATGACTTTTTTTTATTGTGATTATATATATATGTGTGTGTATATATACATATACATATACATATACATATACATATACATATACATATACATATACATATACACACATATATATATATAACAAATTTACCATTTTAACCATTTCTAAGTGTACAATTCAGTGGCATTAAGTACATTCACATGGTTTTGAAACCATTACCATTATCTACCTCCAGAATTTTTTCATATCATCCCAAACTGAAATTCTGTTCCCATTAAACAATAACTCCCCAGTCCCTGGCAACCACCATTCTACTTTCTGTCTCTATGAATTTGACTACTCTAGATACCTCATATAAGCAGAATCACACAGCATTTATCCTTTCGTGCCTGGCTTATTTCAGTTAGCATAATGTCTTCAAGGTTCATCTGTGTTACAGCACGTGTCAGAATTCCCTTCCTTTTTAAGGCTGAGTAATATGTATACGTATAACGTATGTCCTCCCCTTCCTTAGGATCATCTTCTCCACGCCCCTGGCCATCATTGCCTACTTCCTCATCTGGTTTGTGCCTGACTTCCCACAGGTCCAGGTCCTGTGGTACCTGCTCTTCTATTGCCTCTTTGAGACACTGGTCACGGTGAGTATGGGTACCTGGCTATCAAGGCAGGGGTGAGGGCAGTCCCTGGGGCCTTCAGGGTTGGTGCCCGAAGCCACATCTGTCTGTCCATCATCTGACTGGCCGAGGGCCTCTCTTCCATGCCAGTGTTTCCACGTTCCCTACTCAGCTCTCACCATGTTCATCAGCACAGAGCAGAGTGAGCGGGATTCGGCCACTGCTTATCGTAAGTCTCTCCCCAGCCCACTGATCCCACCCACCAGGAAGCCTGGGTCCCCTGTAGAGCAAGGCCATGAGTTTAGTCCAAGGTGCCCTCTGCTCTACCACCCTATAGCGACCCTACTTGGAGCTGCTACCATCACCTGGGGCTAGAATTGAGCATCTATCCATGTGACCTGCCTCCCTGGGGACCACAAGCCATGGGTCCCCTCCAAAGGACCTTGTTTTCCTGCTCAGGGATGACTGTGGAGGTACTGGGCACAGTGCTGGGCACAGCGATCCAGGGCCAAATCGTAGGCCAAGCGGATATACCTTGTCTTCAGGACCCCAATGGCTCGGCAGTGACCTCGGAAGGTGCCAATCGCACACACAGCACCACCTCACTCAGAGAAACGGTGAGGCCCTTGGGAGAGCAAGGGTTTGGGGAAAAGAGGAATGATGGGGTAGTTTGTAGTCATCCCCAAAATAGTAATCATACTAGTGTCTGTTAAATGTTGGGCATCTGATATACAAACTGTTAATGTGCCCACTTCCCAGATAAGGAAACTGAAGCATAGAGAGGCTACACAATTTGCCCAGGGTGACAGAGTTAGTGAGTTCTAGAAACTAGATTGGGGGAGATTTGAACTGCGGGCTCTCAGACTCCACAGCCCGGCTTCTTAACATTTTGTTCCTCTGGACTTTGCCCAGCCTTGGGAAACTGCTGCAGGCCCAGGATGATTCTCCCATTTCACAGATGGAGACAGTGAGGCCCCAGAAAACAAGGGACTGGTCTAAGGGCATTGAGTGGAGCTGCCGGAGTTGGGAGGAGATCACACTGACTGTCTCTCTCTGTTGCCTTTATCTCCTTTTATAGCAAAACGCATACCTGCTGGCAGCAGGCGTCATTGCCTCCATCTACATTGTGTGTGCGGTCATCCTGGTGCTAGGTGTGCGGGAGCAGAGAGGTGAGAAGCCCTGGGGAGGTGGGCAGGCCCCAGCACAAATGGTTTTGTCCCTCTGCCTGGACCTCTGCTTTTTCTTCACTGTCCTTTCTGGCCCCCAGAACCCTATGAGAGTCAGCAGGCAGAGCCGATATCCTACATTCGGGGCCTCCGGCTGGTCATGAGCCATGGCCCATACGTCAAGCTTATTGCCGGCTTCCTCTTCACCTCTCTGGCTTTCATGGTGAGTGGGGGCCTGACACGCTCAGTCTGGGGTGGGGGTGTGCCCTGGGAGGGGGTAGGCCAAGGACTTAGGATGTGACAAGCCTGAGGGACAGGTGGAGTTGGGGGACGGGTAAGCAGAGGTCCCTGGGGCATGGGTAATGTCTTGGGAGACTCAGCTCCAATCACATCTTTCCTTGTGTTTCCTTCCCTCTGCCTTGCTCCCCCCACAGCTGGTAGAGGGGAACTTTGCCTTGTTTTGCACCTACACCTTGGGCTTCCGCAATGAATTCCAGAATTTCCTCTTGGCCATCATGGTGCGTGCGGGACCCCGCGGGTGGATAGACAGCCTGGGCTGAAGTGGCATAGGCTGTGAGATGGTTCTTTGGAGAGTCAGAGGATGTTTCCCACACTGGCCCAAGGTCATGAAGAGATGAGGGAGGTTTCTCAGAATATTTGGTTGGATCTGACCTACAATTGCTTAGGTAGGACTGTGAAAGAGTTTGGGTGCATATATCAAATCATTATGTTGTACCCTTAAATTGATACAATGTTATATGTATGTCAGTTATATCTCAATGACACTGGGAGGAAAAAAAGAAAGAGTTTGCGATTAGATGTTCAAGTAGAGAGCATAGCAAGAGCAAAAGGGTGGAGGCCAGGAACTTTGGAACTCTGGCTCAGTTGTGCTCAGAGAAGGCAGAAGATGAGATTGGGACCCGCTCTCAGCCCGCCTTGGGAGCCACCAAAGGTGGCTGTCAACTTCCTCACTGCCCAGATAATGTCATCTGGCTGCTCTCAGGCAGGGCTGGGACCACCTTTGGGGTCCTGGAAAGAGCAGGAGGGGTTCCATGGCTCGAACCCACTTCCCTCACCCACTTTGTCCACCCACAGCTCTCGGCCACATTCACCATTCCCTTCTGGCAGTGGTTCCTAACCCAGTTTGGCAAGAAGACAGCCGTATACATTGGGATCTCAGTGAGTGGGGCTGAAGGGACAGCACCTCGGCTGGGCTGGGGGGTGCTGGCGGGAGCCTCTCAGCTGACTCATCTTTCTGCACCCCTCTCCTCTAGTCAGCAGTGCCATTTCTCATCTTAATGGCTCTCATTGAGAGGAACCTGATTATTACATACGTGGTAGCTGTGGCAGCGGGCATCAGTGTAGCAGCTGCCTTCTTACTACCCTGGTAAGTATATAGGCACACCTGGGTATGTTCCCCAGTCCCCCACCTCCACTTCTGAAGCTCCCTGGAGAATTCTATGGCGGCTTCTCCACTTGCAGGCCATTCTGTGGGTCCAGGTTAGGGCAGGTCTTCCAGTAAAGTTGTACAGGTTGCGAACTGTGCAAGAAAACCTAATCAGGTGGAAAATGGGGGCTTAGATCTGGTCTGCACTCTACTGACCCAGCTGAGCAGAGGGGGGTTACGTCATCATGCAGGGCCTTCATTTCTTATTCACACGAAGTTCCCTCTCCTCACTGAGCTGTGTCCCCATGGGCCTCCTCTTCTCAGTGACACCGAGGTGCCAAATGGGCTAGTGGGGATTTGGGGTTGCTAGGTGGGTGGGTCCTCACGGCTGCCACCGCTCTGTACAGGTCCATGCTGCCCGACGTCATTGATGACTTCCACTTGAAGCACCCGCACTCCCACGGAACCGAGCCCATCTTCTTTTCCTTCTACGTCTTCTTCACCAAGTTTGCCTCCGGAGTCTCACTCGGCATCTCCACCCTCAGTCTTGAGTGAGTGGGGTGGGCGCCTGGGGCAGTGCTGGGCAGGTATAGATCCTATGTACCCCCTCCTCACCATTCCCCTTCCCATTGCGTCCCACAGCTTTGCTGGGTACCAGACCCGTGGCTGCTCCCAGCCGGCAGGTGTCAGGTTTACATTGAAGATGCTGGTGACAATGGCTCCCATAGTCCTCATCCTGCTAGGTTTGCTGCTCTTCAAGCTGTACCCCATTGATGAGGAGAGGCGGCGGCAGAACAAAAAGGCCCTGCAGGCTCTGAGGTGAGAGCAGGCAGGGGACCGGGAGGTGGAGCAGGTGCCTCCTGTGACTACGTCCAGACTTCTCTCCCACATGTCTTCCCTTGATGGCTCCTCCTCTGCCCCTTCCCTCTGCTGATTTATAATAGTGGCAGCTGACATTTCTTGAAAACTCAGCTGCATGCCAGGTACTGCGCAGGATGGTTTTACATTTTAATGAATAATTTACCA
This sequence comes from Rhinolophus sinicus, assembly GCF_057876585.1. Taxonomy (NCBI): domain Eukaryota; kingdom Metazoa; phylum Chordata; class Mammalia; order Chiroptera; family Rhinolophidae; genus Rhinolophus; species Rhinolophus sinicus. Next base: position 27,918,055 of record NC_142514.1, read on the forward strand.
AGTGCTTATTGGAAGCCTACTGTGTGGCAGGCATTGTTCTAGTGAATGAAACAAACAAAAATCCCTGCTCTCAAGGAGTTTACGTTTTAGACAAAGTGCATTCATGGTCTCCATAACAACAACCCTAGGTGTCAGAGTCCCATGATTCTCTCTGCAGATGAAGAAACTGAGGCTTAACCAGGAAGGGTGACTGGCTCAGCTGATAGAGGGTTGAGCTGGGTTTGAGCCCTGGCATTCTGACTTCACCACCTGCATTCTTCATGGCTTTCCTGGCATGCAGGACCTCAGGTGTGGCCTGAGCCCTGCCTTTCAGGAGATCAGAGGGCAGGGGAGTGACTCATGCCAGCTCATCAGCCAGCCCAGGCCAGAGCATAGTCCTGGGGCTTGTGATATGTTGTGGGCAGCAAGAAGAGTGGACAAACCAACCAGCAGTTTCTGGGCTGGGAGTGGGAGTGAGCAAACTATATATGTCCTGTGGTTTGCCGACAGCTGGCTGAGACTGCCCAGCCAAGATCCCATGAGGAATGATGCAGGTAGGGGCAAGGGAGGGGGCAAAGATGCTTCTTCCAACCCATTTCCTCTGGTTCTTGCAGGGAAGAGGCCAGCAGTTCAGGCTGCTCTGACACAGATTCTACAGAGCTGGCCAGCATCCTCTAGGACCTGTGATGTTGCCTGAAGCCACCATGCATAGGGCCTGTGTCACCAGGCCACATGAGGAATCCAGACCTGCTTGACTGCTCACTGAACAGCTGGTCTCCAGGTGCCAGGAAGGGAGCCAAAGACTTGAGAGTAAGCGGCCCAGGATGACAATGGTGCCCACCTTGGGGCAGGCTATTCATACAGCCACCTGCCTCTCCTCTGCCTGAACATGGGGCCGAGCCCTGGAGTTGCTACTGTGAATATGCCAAGGACTGATCGGGCCTTGCCCGGGACACTAATGTAGAAACATTTTATATGGAGACTAATTAATAATTTAATGACTGTGTACATAGCAGTGTGTGTGTGTATGTATATGTCTGTGAGCTATTAATGTTATTAATTTTCATAAAAGCTAGAAAATGGAGCTTCCTGTTTCTGTCTTTGTTCTTGGCCACTGTGCCAAAATTCAGATAGTGAGAGGAAGCCCTGAGCCGAAGGGGCCTTGGGTGGGGAGAATGTGTCTGGAGGTGTGATAACAGCGTTAGCTAACATTTACTAAACACCTACCTGTACCAGGCACGGTGTGGAGGCTTTACATTCACTTTGCTAGTGTTCTCACTTAATGCTAGAAACCATCTTGCTAAATCAGGACATGTCCCCATTTTAAAGATGAGGAAACTGAGCTCCAGTGTCAAGAGGGACTTGGCTACCATCAAATAGCCAAGCGTGACCTAAGTGGGGCTGCCTCAAGGGGCAGGGGTGCAGGAATGGCTTTAGAGAGGCGTGCTGGAGCCAAGACGCATTGGACCTATGTCTGCAGGGGGACCAGAGGCCAGACGTGCATTCCAGGGCTAGGCAGGTGGCCTGCAGAAGGGGCTGCATCTAGCTCTGGGGCTGTGAGACTCCATGTCAGGACTGTGAGACTCCAATACGTTAACCACCAAGCTCTGCTCTCCTCTGTCTAAGAACGACCAACATACTGTCAGACAGATGTCTGCTCTGCCCAGAACGCTGTGCTTCCCACCGTGTGGGCCTGGCTGTGCTGGGGCAGGTTCTGTGGGACTGAGGCCCTGTGGGGTCGTAGAGACCTGAGATTCTTTCTCCACAACTGTTAATGACAGTGTTGGAGGGTGAGAATGTACCTGACTCTGTGTGTGTGTGTGTGTGTGTGTGTGTGTGTGTGTGTGTTGAAGAGAGGTGCTGGTGAAAACCACCTCTGGAAGGGCGGAGGATGGCCGGGGGAAGGCCTAGTTTTGTAGTATTTGCCTATTTCTATGGTATAAATACTCCTACGATAGCCAATTTCAAGTTACCAATGGTACTATCTTGCAAAATTCCTGAAAAGTTAACACTTGGCTCTTGCAAGCGGATAGGAGCCTGCGTCTGCATATCACTGGCTTTCACACATGTAAGCCAGCCTCCAAAAATCGCAAAAGCAAAGCTGTCAGGATCAGCAGTTACCAGCCCAACGTCTTTATGTTCTAGATGGATAAATGAGGCCCAGAGAAGAGAAGCACTTAGACTCTTTAGGCTAGGGTTTTGACTTTGCATGTGGGGCTCCATTTTTTGCTAATGAAGCCTGCCAAGCCACTTTTATAAATTTATAAAGTGTTACCAACAAGCACTTAATAGATATCAATTCAATCGGTCAATTATAGCCACCAATCCATTTTCTTAAAATATTTTTAATTTCCTAAACCACTCAAGCTTGCTTTTTTCTCCATCCCTATAGTTACTTACAGGTCTTCTCTTCTCTCACGTGGATGATTATACTAGCATCCTCACTGGTCTCTGTCTTTGATTTGATCTCACATTTTTCTGAAAACTATCCAAGATAACCAAGTAGCTCTCCTGTTTAGAAACCCTTCTGTGAGTTCCCATTGCCTTCAGGAGGAAATCCAAAACCCCTGCTGACCTTGCCAGCCCCAGATCTAGATGAAGCTCTTTCTGCAGCCTACCTCCCTGGACCTGCAATGCATGTCTGGCCTCTGGTCCCCGTGGCAGACATAGGCCCAATGTGTCTTGGCTCCAGCACGCCTCTCTAAAGCCATTCCTGCCCCCCGTGCCTCTTGGGGCAGCTCAAGAGTCCATGCCCCCTTTATTGTGGTCTCCCACATACAGTCCAGGGCCAGGCATGGAGGGGTGAGTGGGACTTGTGGTGCTGAATAAATGTGAGCTATGACAAGAGTTGCTTTGTGAGCCAGACCCAATTCCTAATGACCCAATATGATGGTTCTCACTTGGTCTCAGTTTCCCCAACTGTACAATGGGGATTTGGAATTGAAAACCTTTGCCTCTCTCCAGTTTCATGCTCATGGAAAATAGCTCTCCTTTTCAAAGACCGCCCTCCCCCGACTCCCAGGTTGTGGGATGGTTTGGGTACACGTGAGGGAAGTGGGAAAGCAGTCTAGGATCCCAGACACCCCTTGGGTTATTGGCTACTCCAGGTCCCTTCTGGACAGCTTGTACCTGCTCGTCCTTTGGGAGAAGTGCTGTCTCGACTTCCTCTATTCTTGGATCCAGCATTACTATTAAAACTCTGCCTCTCCCTCTTGACTATCCTGCTACACTCAGCAAATCCCCCTCACATCCCCAATCCCTGCTAAAGACCAGATGTGGCTTTGCTTCCACCTGCTGGAAGGAAGGGGCAATATCTTTCAAAATTGCAAAGAAGGAATTCCAAATCTCTCATTGACTGGCTCTATGATTTTGGCTATCCATTTATTGAACAAATATTTATAATGGGCCTACTATGTGTTATGCACTGGCTAGGCCCTGAACATAGAATGGTGAACAAAATAAAGCTTACGTTCTCAGTAGGGACCAATGGCAAATAAATGGACATACGAGGATGGACAATTAAGTTAGCAAACTAATCCTAGAAAAAGTGCTACGTACCTCATTGCTGAATATCACTATGGTCACCTTTGAAGTACTCCCCTTGGGAAGCTATGCACTAACTCCAGCACCTAGTCCACCCTTCAAAGCAATTTTGGAACTCTTTTTCTGGAATGGCCATCAGAGCTGTCGTCGTATTATCCTTGATGTACTGAATGTCATCAAAATGTCTTCCTTTCAATATTTCCTTTATCTTCAGGTAAAGAAGTCATTGGGGACCAGATCAGGTGAGTAGGGAGGGTGTTCCAGTACAGTTATTTATTTACTGGCTCAAGACTCCCTCACAGACAGTGCTGTGTGAGCTGGTGCATTGTCGTGATGCAAGAGCCATGAATTGTTGGCGAAAAGTTCAGGTCGACTCTTTCACGCAGCCTTTTCAGCACCTCCAAATGGTAAACTTGGTGAACTGTTTGTCCAGCTGGTACAAATTCATAATGAATAATCCCTCTGATATCAAAAAAGGTCAACAACATGGTTGCAACAAGTTCGTGAACTTAATTGTCACACCTTTAATACATAAGATAATTTCAGATTGTAATAAGCACCATGAAAAGAAGAAGCAGGGTGATGTAATAGAGGGAACTTGTGTGAAGGCTATTTTAAATTGAGAAAAGACTGTTCTGAGAAAGTGATGTTTGTCTTGAATCACAAAGAGAATTGGCATTCAAAGGACTTCCAGGAAAGTGTTGCAGGGAAAGGAGAGTGCAAAGATCCAGAGGTAGGAAAGAGCTTGTCGTATCTGAAGTGCTAAAAGGAAACAGTGTGGTCAGAGTTCAGTGAACAGGAAGGCAGGTGGTCTGAGGTGCGTTTGGAGAAGCATACAGGTACTAGACCATCTAGGGCCTTGCTGCCCACAGTGAGAGTTCCAATTTTATTTTGAGAACAGCCAAAAAGCCATTGAAGAGATTTAAACAGAATAATGATTTACTTTTTTTTTTTTTTTAACGAAGGCAGAGGCAGATGGTGCAGGTCTTTGTGGGCCACGTTAAACATTTTGATCTTTATCCTAAGAGAAGAGTGAAGCTATTAACGAGTTTTAAGTAGGAGAGTCAAGTGCTAGATCAAGATGGGGATAAAAAAAAAAGGGCTCTGTAGTAAATCTGATGGAAGGTAACCTCAGAGAGTGTCTGGTCATAAAATTCCTAACTGGACAGGTCATGGTGGGGGCCCAGGCCAACAAAAAGGTTATCTTTGCCTTAAGCAAGCCCTGTCCACTGTTTTGTACATCTACGTTCACACACCTTTGAAATGCCAGAGTAATCCTCTTTTTCAGATCTCTGGGAGCCCTAACCACGCTCAAGGGAGCACATAATCTTAACTATGTGTAATCCCCATCTTGCTTTCTCCCACCTTCGTGTAACCTTCCTTAGCTTCCCCCTTAATTCCAAATGTATAAAAGGAACTGCAAAACTGTCATTCCCACAGCACTTGATAGCTTGCTTTCCGGCATATGTCGGCAGTTTAGCTCAAATACATTCTGATAAAAATTCTCTACAGGTTTGGATGTTCTTACATCAACAAAGAGTTTAGAAAGGCTATATCATCTGCTTTGTGGAGAAAGGATGGAAGGAACTGAAAGTGGAAGCAGGATGGCTCCTGTAGAGGCTGCTCTTGCGATGTTTCTAGGCGACAAAGGTAACAGACTGGGGGGTGGCAGTGGAAATGGCAAGAGGACAGATTTGACAGCTGGTTGGCCTGGATAATAAAGTGAGGGAGAGGGAGAGAAAGAGAGAAATGAGAGTGATGCCTAGATTTCTAACTTGGGAAACAGAATGGCTCCTCAACTCAGTAACAGGGAGGACAGGAGGAGGAACAAGCTTGGGGGACAGAACAATTGATTCGTCACCTGTTTGTATCATTTGCATATGAAAAAAAAGAAGAAATCACACTTAGAAATTCCATTAAGTCGGGAACAAGAATACATACTTTCACCACTATGACTATATATATCCTTTAATTGGAGGTATTAGCTGTTAACACAAATTCCGCCAAGTAAATTTAAAGATCTAATTGGCTTTATTGAACGAGCCATGAATTGGGCAGCACCCCATCTAGTAAATAGAAAGGTACTCCATGTACACAATGGAAGGCTTTTATAGACAGAAAGAAGGTGGGACAGGAAGTTAAAAGTGGATTATTTCAGGCAAAGTTGCCTTCCTTAGGGGAAGGCAGGAGGTCTTACAGGCAGATTACCTCACTAGTGTTATCAGGAAATTCCAGACTGATTGGCTTAAAATTCTACTCCTGGGAGAGGCTGACACTGCAATTACGTTGGGCATTTAGTCTTGGGGGTGCTTTCCACAAATGACTCCATGTTGTTTCTTTTGAACATAGTCAATGCAATTAGACAAATAAAAATTGGAAAGGAGTAGGTAAAATGATCTTTGTCAGTGATATGTTTGCATTCCAAGAGAAACCAAATTAATCAACTGAAAAACAACTATAAACAATAAAATTCAGTAAGGAAATGGGGTATAAATACAAAAACCAATATCCTTCATATATGCAAACTGAAATCAGTTAAAACTGCATTGTTCAACATGCTAACCACTGCTACATGTGGCTGTTTGAATTTAAATTTAAAATAATGAAAATTAAATGAAACCTTAAATTTAGTTTCTCAATAGCCACATGTGCTTAGTGGCAACCATATTAGTGTAGTTGTAGAACATGTTTCTCACTGCAGAAAGTTCTACTGTCCCATGCTGAGTTAGAAGACACGGTGAAAGAGACAACCACACTTACGAGATCAATAAAATACCTAGGAATAGGAAAAAACGAGTTCCTTGTCAAACCACATGACTTAAGTTTCGGTTACAGGCCCCATGTCTGGACTTCTGTGTATTTCAGGTCACAGCCAACGTAGCTTCTCTGTGGGAGCCTTCTCGGACTCTCCCAGGCAGAGGGACAGGTTCTTTCAGGCTCCCCAGTACAACATACAGTTGATCCTCATTATTTGCAGATTCGGTACTTGTGAATTTGCTTACTTGCTAAAATGTGTTTGTAATCCCAAGAAGGGAGGCAGGAGAGAGCAGAGAGAAGAAAGAAGCAGCAATAACAGAGGAGGTAGAGAGCCAGAGAAGGTGTTTTAGACCAGATCCAGAGCTTCCCCCTTTTTCTCCAAGGCAGCTGGGCAGCGTAGGGTGGGGCTCAAATCTCCTGGGCAATCAAGGAAATCCTTGATTTCTGTGGCCTACAGCCATTTCTGTGGTGTGGCCCTAACGAGACCCAGCCCAGAGTGAACTCTGCTCACCATCCAGGAAATTGCCTTCTGCCTGGCAGAGATCCTGTTGAAACTGGCCTAGGTTGGGTGGACTGGGTCCCCACCCCAAAGTTTTCCAAGATGACTTGAACAGCTTGAAAGGAGTCTGGGATGTCTTGGGGTTATGTAGGGTGAGAGAAGAAGGGAGGGGGCAAGACCGTCTGCCCTTCTAAGAGTTCGTAAGAGACGGGGAATGAGACCTGGAGCCTCTGCTGTCTCCCACTACAATCACAACAGTCATTCATCCCAGTACCTTCCTCTTCAAGACTCCCATGAAGCCTCAAAGGATGTCTGTACTGGGGAAGGCAGGGGAACAACCCAGCCTAGCCCCCAGGCTCAGCGAGGGTTAGGGGTTACGCAAGGTACACAGTCAATCAGAGGCAGAAAAGGATGGAATCTGGTTTCACTCCCAAGCTCGGAGTTATTTTTGTTTTCCCACCAAATTGTCAGTTTCTTAAGGACCAAGGTTCTTGTCCTGTGCCATTTCCTCCTCCTTCACTTCCACCAGGGTCTAGACTCTAGAGCTAGTTGCCCAGCAGTCTATGGCTGCCAGAAGATGGGCTTGGTCATCAACATTAACACCAAGGGACAATATAGCGTGTGAGAGGACCTGTTCTACTCCCTGCTGTTTCTTAAAGGGGGAGGCCACAAGAGAAGAGACCTAGGTTGTCTAATTCAAGCCCCATCTGATGTTTGGATGCCTCTACAGGCACATCTGCCTTCTGCTCCTACACGCCACCTTTGACAGTCCATTATGGTTCAGGTCAGCCTGTTCCACTTTTGGAGAAAGGTATAAAAAAACATATCCTCCTCATCTTGAAGGGAAACTCTGTCCTTCTGGCTTGTCCCCACAGATCCTGGATCTGCCCTTTCTCATCTGCACAAAATACCCCCTCCCTCTGTCCCATCTCATACCTGTAGGGAGTAGAAGACAGATCCATGTCCCCAGAAACGGACTCAAGGCTTGGTTTCATTTTTCTAGGTACACTTGTTTTAATTTCCTGTAAAAAGTATGCATTTTTTTGATTTTGTAATTTAAAAAGAAACTACTTATTCAAATCTGTTTTATTAAGGTATAATTTTAGGAAAATGTACAAATCTTAACTGAATAGTTCGATTTATCTGTATGCATACAGTTAGCCCTCCGTATCTGTGGGTTCTGCATCTGTTGATTCAAACAACCGAGGATTGAAAATATTCTAAAAAAACTTTCCATTGTTGCTGGCATGTACTATGTAGCTAGGTCTACTATGGTTGAGCATGTACAGACTTTTTTTCTTGTCATTGTTCCCTAAACAATACAGTATAATAACTATTTACATAGCATTTACATTGTATTAGGTATTATAAGTAATCTAGAGATGATTTAAAGTATATAGGAGGATGTTCACAGAGGTTATATGCAAATACTGTTCCATTTTATTTAAGACACTTGAGCACTTGGATCTTGGTATCCATGGGGGTCCTGGAACCAATCCCCAGAGAATACTAAGAAACAATCATACACCCCCATACACCTCCACCCAAGACATAGAATATTTTCAAGTTATAGAATATTTTCATCTCCCTGGAAGGTTCCCTGTGCTCCATTTAATCAATACCCATTCCACCAGAGGTAACCACTATAATAGATCCCCTTATTAGTGGGGGACATATTTCAAGACCCCCAGTGGATGCCTGAAACCACAGATAGTACCGAACCCTATATACAATGTTTATTCCTATACATACATACCTATGATAAAGTTTAATTTATATATTAGACACACTAAGAGATTAACAACAATAACTAATAATAAAATAGAACAATTATAACAATATACTATAATACAAGTTATGAGAGTGGTTCTCTCTCATTTTCAAAATATCTTATTGTACTGTACTGACCTTTACACTTTTCTCTTAAAGAACCTTACAGCTTCTCTTTGGTATATCCGAATTGCCAGCATCACTATTCTTGTGCTTTGGGGCCATTATTAAAGAAAATAAGTGTTACTTGAACACAAGCACTGTGATACCATGATAGCCGATCTGATAACCGAGACAGCTACTAAGTGACTAACAGGCAGGATCGTATGCAGCGTGGATACGATGGACAAAGGGATCCTGGGCAGGATGGAGCAGGATGGCTCCATATTTTATCATGCTACTCAGACAGGCATGCAATTTAACACTTATGAATTATTTATTTCTGGAATTTTCCATGTAATATTTTCTGACTGTGGTTGACTATTAGTAACCAAAACCACAGAAAGTGAAACCACAGGTAAGGGGGGACTACTGTATTCTGGTTTCTATCACCAGAGATTAATTTTGCTCAGTCTTGAACTTCTTATGAATGGAATCATATAGTATGTATTCTTTTGTGTTGGGCTTCTTTCTCTTAGCACTATGTTTTTGAGATGTATCTGTGTTGTTCTTTGTATTAGTATTTTTTTTCCCTTTTGATTATTGCTGGTAATATTCCATTTTATGAACACATCACAAATTGTTTTATTCTCCTATTGATGGATATTTGGATTTTGTCCAGTTTTTGGCTATTATGAATAAAGCTGCTATGTACATTCTGTACAAGTCCCCTGGTGGATATATGGACTAATCTTTTTTGGGTATATGTCTGGGTGTGAAATTGTTGGATCATAGTGTGGATGTATGTTTGGCTATATAAGAAACTGCCAAATAACATATGAGAGTTCCAGTTACTCCACATGCTCAGCAGTCCTTGCTAATGACAGCTTTAAAAAAAAGCCCTTCTGCTGAATGTATTAACCATCTCGTGGCTTTAGTTCACATTTTTTTAATGAGATATTTTAAGCACTCTTTCATGTTTTTTGGCCACTTAAATGTCCTCTTTTGTGAAATGCTTGTTTAAGCCTTTTTGTTGTTTTGTTTTTTTATTTTAAACTTTTATTTTTTTAAGTGTGTTTTTCCAGGACCCACCAGCTGAAAGTCAAGTATGTAGTTGTTTCAATCTAGTTGTGGAGGGCACAGCTCACAGTGGCCCATGTGGGGGATCGAACCGGCAACCTTGTTGTTAAGAGCACCACGCTCTAACCAACTGAGCTAACCAGCCGCCCCGAGTCTTTTGCCTTTTCGAATTGAAATTTTGTCTTTTCCTTAAATACAATTTAGCAATTTTTTATAGTTCAGTACATTTTGTGATCTAAGGAAGAAATCTTTACCTACCCTGATATCAAAAAATTCTCCTATGTTTTTATTTTGAAGTTTGTTGATGTTTTTATATTTTGGTCTATGATCCATCTCAAATTAATTTTTGTGTATAGTTTAAGGGTCAGTGTTCATTTCTCTCCACACATATCTAATTATTCCAACATCATTTACTTAAAGGTCATCCTTCCCCTACTTAATTATAGTGACACCTTTGCTTTAAGTCAGGAGGGTATATATGTGTGGGTTAATTTCTGGACACTTTATTCTATTCCAGGGATCTATTTGTCTATCATTGCTTTAAAACTGTCCTGTATTAATTATTATAGCTTCATAGTAAATCTTGAAATCTGGTGATGTAAGTCCTCCAACTTTTTTTCATCAAAAGAATTCTTGGATATTCTAAGTTCTTTGATTAGCATATAAATCTTGGAATTAGCTTGTCAATTTACGCACACACACACACACACACACACACACACACACACACACAGCTTGCTGAAAGTTTGATTGAATTGTATTGTGCATATAGACCAATTTGGAAAATATTGATATCTTAACAGTTTTGAGTCTTTTAATTCATGAGCATGGAATATCTGTCTATTTCTGAGGTGATCTTTGATTTCTCTCAGAAATGATTTGTAGCTTTCAGTGTTGAGGTCTTGCATGCATTTCAACAGATTTATTCCTAGGTGTTTAATATTTTTCATGCAGTTATAAATTATATTGTTTTGTAAGTGTCATTTTCCAGTTTTTTTCTTGCTAATATATAGAAATACATTTATTTTGTATATTGACCTTGTGTCCAGTAGTCTTGTTAAATTCATTTATTAGTTCTATGAAATGTCCATATATTTAATTTAAAAAACATCTTCATTAATCTTCAAGTTCAAGTTAGGATTTTGATTACTTTTGAACATCCCATTCTTTGACCGTCACCACTTATCTTTCTGGCTCACACTTTTGTATCCTCAATCCAATAACTTTTCACCCTCTTCAGGACATCTAGCCCATTGACCCGACCACTTTTATTGCTCTTCACCTTGCCTACTTACCTACCTTAGGGTCCATGGTCTCATCACTATTTTTACTTCCCTGCTCCCTCTTCCCTCTATAGATCTTGCCTGAATACACTCCTGTTTAAATCCAAATCTCAAGCTCAACATGGTTGAGAAAAAAGACACAATGATATTGACTTGTTGCACTATAAATGGGCCTGTAATGCTATTCATTTCCATAGTCTATTTGTTCTCCCACTCTTAACCAACTATTTCATGCCCTCTGTCTCCTCACATCTCCCAAAGCCTCCTGTCATCCTCTTTCTCAACTGATGATCTTGCTTCTTATTTCATTAGAAAGGCAATCAGAAGAGGACCTCTACATTCCACCACCACATCAATCTGCCACCAGCATCTCTACTCCTCTATTCAAGCACATTCTTTCCACAATTCTTTTATTTCTCTCTCTTGCATCTTCCATTGTTCCCTCTTTACTGATTCATTCTCAGCAGTTTACAAACATGCCATGTTATCTCCTATTTTAAAAACCAAATCAAACCAAATCCCTCCTCTGACAGCACACTTTTTTCTAGTTACCACCTTTCTCTAATGTACTTTATAGCAAAACATCTTGAAAATTTGACTGTATCCTCTTTCTACTTTCTCTACTCCCATTCTCTCTTGAACCCCCTCCAATCCACTTACCCTAGCCACAGGGAATGCTGCAAAGGGACAGTATCTAGAGAGGGAAGATTGGACTCTAATCCAGTCAGGCATTGTCCCCACTATTACACTTGTCAAAGCCACTGATGACCTCCATGTTGTAAGTCCAATGGTCAGTTTTCAGTTGCTGTCTTTCTTGCCCCATCTGCAGCCCAAACGATCACTTCCTCCTTGGAACACTCACTTGACCTCTCAAGGACACCCTTCTATTTTTGTTCTCTTCCTCCCTCAATGGCTTTTCCTCCCATCTTCCCAACCTCTATCTGGAGTGCTTAGGACCCAGTCTTAGACCTCTTCCCTCATCTACACTTCCTGTCTTGGTTGATACCTCTATGAGACGCAATGCCCCATTTTAATTTAACTTATTTTCTAAATGTTTTATCATAAAGAATTTCGAACATAAAAACAAAAATAGAACAGTACAATGTATTCCCATCTACCTATTACCTGGATTCAATATTTAACAATATTTCCCCCCACTTGCTTTACCTATCTTTTTCTCTTTGCTTTGCAAAACTATTTTAAAGCAAATCCCAGACACCATGTGTTCATATATGCAGACCCAGAGAAAAGCCCCGAGACTGAAAATCTACATCCTTAAGTGGAGGGCAGGGAAAGACCAAAGAAAGAGGCTGCCCCCATCACCCTGGTAACTCATACAATTTGTTAAGGGAATCTTACACGCAAGCATGTGTTGGGCAACTGCAAAACAAAATGAATGCAGATTGGCATGCCCCAAAGAACAAAAAGGGGTGTTGGGGAGAGATAGTCACCAGTACTAGTACGTGAATACTACCAGGTCAGGACACATGCTTGACCAGGTCAGGACAATAGCCTGTTCCAGGCATAAGTGGCAGGCAGGGGAGGGGTGTTAATATTTAGGTCAGCATGAACATCAATTATGATCAGACAGTCCCTAAGTGGGGTTTCAGTAAGCAGTCTCTTTCTTCTGGCCCGGGTCGAGCTCACGGTCCGGCAGTGGTCAAGTCATGGAACAGTCTCTCCACACCCCGTAATTTCATTCCTGTACACTTTAGTGTGCATTTTTTAAAGATATGAGCCATTTTCTCAGATAACCAGAGTGCCATGACCACGCCTAACAAAATTTAAAATAGTTCTTTGGTACCATTTACTACCCAGCCCATAATTACACCTTCCCTAATGTCTCAGATATGTCTTATTACACTGGGTTTGTTCCAGTTTGGATCTAAACAAGGTTTACATTTTGTCGTTGTGCCCTTTCAATCTTTGAAATCTCCAGTAGTCCTCCCGCCTTTATTTTTCACACCATTGACTTATTGCAGAAGCCAGCTCAGTTGTTCTGTAGAGTGTTCCACATTCTGGATTTACTCCCTTTTTATAACAAATCTTTTGTAATTTGCCCTTTACTGTCCTGAAGTGAAATTCATAAATAATGTTATGACGGTGTTAGTTAGTGTCTGGCAGGAAATAGATGGCACACTCAAGCCGAATCCAATTGAGACCAGTTTAATGAAGGGATTACTGACAAAGATGTGGGCAAAGTTAAGGGAACCAATAAGGAATGAGAAAGTACGAGACGGAGTGCCTGCCGTCCCCAGGCCTGAAGGGCCAAGATGAGAGAGTGGTACTTCCCTTTGGCTGAACCCAACCGGAAGCCACTGGGCAAGGGAGCTGGTTGATGCCATTCATAAAAGTTGGCTTCCTAAGGCAGAGAGCAGGGTGCAGGAGAGCAGAGAGTGGATTGGTTCTGGAGGGGCAAATGAGACTACCCTTCACCCCAAACTACACACATATTTTCAAAATAATGAATTTAATTCTCTGTAATAAGGAGACATAAGGGGAAACTAATGTATGAAATTATATACTTGAACATGTAAAAGTCATGCACAACTTCCGCCGAAGCTCTACTGGCATCACTGTGTCTGCCAAAGCTGCACATGCAGACTGATCTCGGAGACCTGGACTGGCATCTCAAATACAGAGAGCAGCTGTGTTGCTCGTTTTCCAAACAAGACAAAGTACCCTCTTCCATCAATTACATGGAAGGGACAGTCCTGGGAAATTTGGTGTATAATAAAACCATACAAAAAGTACTGTATGTTTATGTGGAGAACAGATTTAGGCTGTAGGTTGAGATAAATAATAACCATACTTTTCACCAAATGAATGTCTGATAAGACATTTAAAAATCATGTAAAATGTGGGACGGTACCTGTTCTGCAGGACTGTCTTGTGCATTGCAGGAGGCCTATGAGTCCTGGCCCCACCCACTAGTGCCTTGTAATGCTACTCACCCTTGTAATCACCAGGACATCCCCTCCAAAATGTTCTCGCAATTTGCCAAATTTTTCTCTAGTAGGTGTATCATCCCCATGGAGAATCGTTGGCTTAGGTTATGTCCTCTGGTCCCATGGATTTAAATACACTATAATTTCCAAATTATTCATTCAGTCTCATCCTCTCTCTTGAATATACCCGTGTGGATTCAATTTCTACTTGATATCTCTATTTACATTACTAACTGGCATGTCAAAATTTACATGTCAAAATCAAAACCTTGAATCTAGTCCCCAATATATGCACCCTCCACCCTTCTCTCCCAGATTTATTTTAGTTTATGAAGTGGCAATTTAATTCTTGTAGTTGTTCAGGCCAAAAATAATAGCATTATTTCTGACACCTCTCTTTTCCTCATGCCCCACATCTGATCCATCAGCCAATTCAGCTGGCTCTACCCTCAAGATATATTCCAATATGATCACTTTTTACCATCGCCATCACCAACCATCACTACCACTTTGGTCTAGCCATTTTCATCTCCCTATTCTGCTACAATAGCCTCCAAAATGGTCTCCCTGCTTCCATCCCGGTACTTACTTTCTATCTGCAACATGGCAGCCAGTGATCATCTTAAAAATGTGAGTTAGGGGCGGCTGGATGGCTCAGTCAGTTAGAGCACGAGCTCTTAACAACAAGGTTGCCAGTTCAATTCTCGCAGGGGATGGTGGGTTGTGCCCCCTGCAACTAAGATTGAAAACAGCGACTGGACTTGGAGCTGAGCTACGCCCTCCACAACTAGATAGAAGGAGAATGACTTGCCTTGGAGCTGATGGGCCCTGAAAAAGAATACACTGTTCCCCAATATTCCCCCATAAAATTTTTTTTAAAAAAAATGTGACTAAGATCAGCTCCTGCCTCTAGTCAAAACACTGAAAGGATTTCTCATTTCAGTTGGAGTCAAAGCTGAAGTTTTGGCGCGGGTGCCCAAGTCCTAGGCTAGCTAAGGTTCTCTTAGCTCTCTGGGCTTGATTTTATTACCCTTACATAGCTCTCAGACCTGTCCACTGCCACCATTCTAGTCCAGACAACCATCATTTCCAACCTGGTTCAGTACTACAGTCTCCTCAAAGTCTTGTTAAACAAAATTCAGCTGAGTGAATTTACAGATCGAATTGACTTTATTCAACAATTCATGAATTGGGCAGTGTCCCATCTAGCAGATAGAAAGGAGTTCTGAAGAGCTGTAAAAAATGGAAGATTTTAATAGGCAGAAAAGGGGTAAGATAAGTCTAGCAATGAGAGGTCGTTTTTTGCAGAAGCAGAATGGACTTCATTCACGTGTGCCATAACCTTTATAGATTCTGTTGCTGCCGCCTGTGCATGAAAGTCAGTTACGTCATTTCCCTGATACTCAGGTTCCGTCTTTTGAGTGTGCTCTTCAATTTGATGACAGCAATTTCACAAGGTAAGAGAATAGCAGTAAGAAGGTCATTTACTTGTCCATTTTTGACTGGGGTCCCAGAGGATGTAAGAAAACTCTTTTGTTTCCATAGCATCCCCAAATCATGGAGGACCCCAAAGGCATAGCAGCTATCAGTATAAATAGTAATTTGTCCTTTGGTAAGGGCGTGGAGCTCTGCTTGTTGGGCTCATTTAGACTTCCCCTCTCAAGTAGTTGATACAGGGTACTGTGTTTCCCCAAAAATAAGACCTAGCCGGACAATCAGCTCTAATGCATCTTCTGGAGCAAAAATTAATAGAAGACCCAGTCTTATTTTACTATAAGACCTCGTATATAACATAACATAACATAACATAACATAACATAACATAACATAACATAATATAATATAATATAATATAATATAATATAATATAATATATACCGGGTCTTGTATTAGTTTTTGCTCCAAAAGACGCATTAGAGCTGATTGTCCAGCTAGGTCTTATTTTCAGGGAAACAGAGTAGTAACAGCATAACCAGCTTGGTAATTCCCTTTTCATTTTTACCATAAGACCCATCAACAAACAAGATTAGATCAGGATTACTCAAAGAAGTGTCTTGTAAATCAGGACACATGTCACGAAATGGGATGCTGTTACCCTGCAGTCCTGGGGCTCACCTTGTCAGGCAGGGATTGTAAGTAGCAGGATTAAGAATGTTGTGATGATTAAGATGCAGATTGGGCGGTGAAAGAATAAAGATCTCATGGGAGGTTATTCTGCTTGGAGAGAAGTGTTCAGTCAATTCGGAGTTAAGACTTTCAACAGTGTGTGGAGTTTGTAAGTAAAAGTCATGTTCTTGCATGAACATTCCTCGGGCTTGGTCGTCTCACGCACAAATAAGGCGAAGGTTTTGAATAGTTAGGTAACCTTAGGGCAGGTGGTTCTTGCAGCCCTAGTTTTAGCCTTATAAAGGCCTGCTCAGGTTTATCTTCCCAAGGAAGGGGTTCAGGGACTAAATTTTTAGTAAGTTCATAGAGTGGAGAAGCCAATAAAGAAAAATTAGGGACCATAGTCTGCAATAGCCAGAAAGATGTAGAAATCCACGAAGCTGTCACTTAGTTGTGGACCTAGGATTCATTGATTAGCTTAATTCTTTCTGGAGATAGCTGGGTTCCTTGTGCATTTCTATGACCTACGTAACAAACAGTGTCTAGAGATAATTGTAATTTTTCCTTAGATACTTTATGTCACTTTTCAGCTAAATTTCAGTTGAAATTTAGACAACTTTTATGGACAACTCTTTGGTAACTGAGCATAGCAAGAGATCGTCTACATGGTGTGAAAGGGTTGGTTTCCTGGGGAACTAGAGGGTGCTTAAATCTTGGTGGAGTACTTGGGAGAAATAAGGGGCCTTGGAGAACCCTTGAGGCATGACTGTCCAGGTATGTTTTTGATTGTTCCAAGTAAAGGCAATTAGATATTGGCTGTTGGGGTCCACAGGGATGCTGACAAAGGCTGAACAGAGGTCTACAACGGTGAACCATCTTCAATCTGGTGGAACTTGTGACAAAGATGTGTTTGGGTTTGAAATAACTGAAAACAACTATCTTGTCAATAGCTCTCAAGTCTTGGACAAATTGCCATCCTCATCCATTATGGTTTTGGATTGGCAAGTTCGGCCCAGCTTTTTGTTCCACATGGCAAGTAGAAGATGGCCAACCCATAGCTCCAAGCATACATCTCTGTTCAAGTGACGTTCCCAGATTGAGCTGGACACCCCTCATTCTAATTACAGATTTCAGAGAGAGGGCTAAAGACCCTATATTTGGAATGTAGAGCTGCCCACTTGGAAGTGAGGTGGCAGATACCCCAGGAGGAAGTACTTTAGGTACTTTAGCTATCTTGGTCCTACACGGTAGTTTTCCCTGGATGAGGGACAATAACTTGTCTACCTCCTTATGGGAAAATCTCTTTCTACTCCAGGCCTGGCAGCCAGCCTCAGCTAAAGTGGAAAGAGCCCTACATGCAACCTGAAGTCCTGGGGTGGGATAGACATCCAGTTCACCACTGACTAACTGTGTGACCTTGGGCAAGTTACATAAGCTCCCTGAGCCTCTATGTACTCATTTTAGAAAGACCAGAAAATACAAACACAATTGTAACTAGAAAAAGAAAACCACACTCTTTGTCCCCTTCTTTCTCCCTTTCACCAGGCTCCTTTTCATGTAACACGCACAAGCACAAACTGGAGGAGTCTAAGGGTTTAGTTTCAAAGCTTCGGCAGGGCTTTTGTGTCTTTGTGTAGAAAAGGGAGAGGCCATTAAGAGGCACCTGACTCTTCAATAGGCCTGCTCATTATTCCCAGCAGGCCGGAGAGAACACAGGTTGGAAAGCCAAGGATCAAAGAAATAAATACAACTGTTCTGCATTGCAAATAGAAGTAAGTCCTAACTCCATTGTGAGAGGCAGCTTTGCAAATTATGGGGGTAGAGGGAGTGAGGTAGCTTAGGCAGGAACAATCAGTGAAACTCAAGAGAATTGTATATACCTCCAGAGGAAGGTAGGTGAGGAGGTGTTATACAGGACAGGTAGAGCAGAGGTAGGTTTCCCCTTCCTATTCTGACACAGCCAGGGGCAGCAGGGCCACCTCTATCCCACAGGGATCCTTAGAGGAAGTTAGTAAAGGACGCTCCCTCTCTGAGTGGGCAGAGGTTGGTGAGTGGAGTGTGGGCTGGTCACCTAATGCACTGCACCCTCTCCACGCTCAGTGGCCCTGAGTGCCAGGCCTCATTGGAGACTAGTGAGCTGCCAGGAAGGCTGGCACAGGAGTGGCCCCAAGAAGAGATAGAACAAGGGTGATGTCCAGGACTCTCCCCCATCTCAAGACATGAAAGATGAAGAAAGAGAGGCCAAACACAAAGGATTTATAGATAGTCAAGACTCCTACCTTCTGAGTTTATGTAAAATTGCCTCTAACCTCCAATCCCAAACCCACAGATTCCTTAAGAATCCCGTTAATGCCCAGGGATTACACATCCCTCTGGGTTATTGCTTCTTTTCACATGTATGACCTCATCTCCTTCTCCAAGTTTTACAAAAGCTAATCCTACTAAGCATTCTTTTGAATAGTAGGCATGACAGAAGATTGGTGGTGGTGCAGGGTCGGGAAAAGATGGAGGAAGAGTTTCCATTGAAAAGATGCACACTTACACTTTGCAGAAGAGGAAACTCCAATCTTAAAATGCTTTTCCGTTACACTGCCGTTCTACAGGTTTCTCACTGACATGTAACCCCAGGATTTTGCTGGCTCCCGTCTCTCTCCCCTTTCTGTCTCTTCCTCCTTCTAGAATTGCCTTCTGTACTCCAAATTTGTCTTCCTCTATTACACAGAGCAATTTAGCTCTTCCCAACTCTGAGTCTGCAACATAGATACATAAATACATCAAGCGGGGGGGCCTTATATTTAGTGGCCGTCTTTTTTTTTTTTTTTTTTTCCCTAAAGATTTTATTGGGGAAGGGGAACAGGACTTTATTGGGGAATAGTGTGTACTTCCAGGACTTTTTTCCAAGTCAAGTTGTTGTCTTTTCAGTCTTAGTTGTGGAGGGTGCCGCTCAGCTCCAGGTCCAGTTGCCGTTGCTAGTTGCAGGGGGCACAGCCCACCATCCCTTGTGGGAGTCGAACCGGCAACCTTGTGGTTGAGAGCCCACTGGCCCATGTGGGAATCGAACCGGCAGCCTTCGGAGTTAGGAGCATGGAGCTCCAACCTCCTGAGCCACTGGGCTGGCCCCTGGCCTTCTTATAATACCATTATAATACCTTCTTATAATACCATTACATATGACACAGCTGTGAGAACCTAGGGGGAAAAATGTTAGTTTCAGTTTTTTCAAACACGCAATTTATTGGTAAACTTCCTGGGTAATGTGATATTTAATACATAGGAGGCATAGAATATTAGGTAAAGTTAGAAGTACAGTGATTTTTTTGGCCAGGTTGAAAACTCGAGTTGTCACCTTGACCTCCGCCACACTGCTGAGAAATATAGAATATTCTGCATATCTAATTCAGTCAGGAATATATTGATCTTTTATTAACCTGATTTGTAAGTAGAAATTAAGGTCTCTCACTAATGAAATCTTTGATTTGCCACTCCCTGAAGTATGAAACAGATGAAGTTGGGTTATGTGGGGTCTGAGGATTATATAGTTTTGGGGGGTAGTTTTTATAATGGTGATTCTTAAACATTAAAAAATTATTATTAAAAATGTAACTCAGTGAGTCTTAAATATCCTGCTTTGGAGATGATGAAGGGGAAGGGTGCTACACCCAGGAAGTGCTAAGACTGGTTCAGGAAGTGCTAAGACTTTGTGCAATTTCGTGTAAAGATAGAGCTACTGAAACCAATGAAATTCCAGTGTTTTCAATTATCTATAAATTAGGGGCAGAGATCAAAGCAAAAGGTCTCCTTTGCAATTAAGTTTAGTAGGAGAGTCTGCTGTGTTCCAAGTTCAAATACAGCCTACCTGGACTTCAGTGAATCACAGCTCACATCTGGTAGAGCGGCGGGCGAGGTGGAACTACCTCCTACAAACTGGTCTCTCGTTGTTCTGTACGGAAGAAATGATCTAGCTGACATGCAGTTTCATAATCAAGATACTTAAGACTATCTTTTCCAATGAAATCTCATAGAGCTCTATGCAGCTGGCAATCTGCCAGGATTCTTGGGCAGGACAAAAAGTGGTGATTGCCGAGTAAAGAGTGTGGATGTTGAGTGACTTGGAATGGTTAGGACAGAAGGTTTCTCAAGGGGTCAGCAAAATAGAAGGTTCCAGGAACACAGCCTTTGCTGCTCTTTTCCCCTAGCTCCTCAAGTTATCAACATCCTGAATCTCCTTTTCCTGGGAGTTATCAGAAAATCTAGGAAGAGGGGGTTGTAAACTTGTCGGTAAACAGGTGGGGTCCTTTTAAAGACAAAATAATATAAAAGTATGAATACAAAATTAGGTACAGGAAGGCTCTCAGGCAAGGAAGGGGTCCTAAATCTTAAGTTTCATTATTAGTTTCACAGTAAATATGTCTCTTCTTTCCTGAGATTTAGAAAACTTTTTTTGTCCACTGTATTTCTGGCCGTTGGTCCTTCTGGAAGGCATTGTAGGAAAGGACCAAAATCTACCATATTCATTCCTGCTGAATGGTGGCATAACATCAGAGCAGAAAGCCCGGGTTCATCATAGGAACCAGCCTTTTAGTAGCTCACCAAAGGTCAACGTGGTAATGAGAGAAGCAAGCAGAACAGTAGGAACCTGTCTGGAAAACATCGGGTTATTTATGACTATTTTTTCCAGCATCCTCATGCTGATGGCTCAGAGCTTGTTTGTGCTAGCTGCACAATAAAGTGTGGGGAAGAGCCAAGGCGATTAGGCCAAGCTCTGCTACTTATAATGTCCCATAGCAGCACCACCTTTCTTGGTTTTTAAATTTGCTAGTGATGGAACATCACATCATTCTCATGAGCTAGCCCCTAGTTTCCTAGTGTGACCAGGCATGACACAGGAGGCTATGTTTTCCGGTTACCTTTTAAATTGGCTTATTACTATATATCTGATATGATCTGGTTTATATTGTGTAAAGTTTCCTCTGGCTGTTGTGTGGGGAGCTGATAGTGGGGACAAAAGTTACAGCAGGCAGATGAGTTAGGGGGCTACTGCAGTAAGTTAAGCAAGAGATGATAGGGCTTTAGACTTGGTTGGTAGGACTTCAGAAAAGAGGTTGGATTCTGGGTATCTTCTGAAAGGAGAGTCAACAGGACTACTAATGAACTGGATGTGGTGTGAGGGAAGAAAAAGAGGATTCAAGGTTGCTTCCTAGGGTTTTGGCTTAAAGTACTAGATAACATTTCAGAAAAGGGGAAGATGGGGTCAAGTACAGCTTTGGAAAAAGAAAATCAACAATTCTCCTTTGATCATAAAATTGACCAAGTCAAACTACACATATTATGGGATACCTATTCTAAACAATGCAAATGTTCACTAAAATATTCATCTATTAAAGAACAAGCTCTATAAATACCAATGCAAATAATACATTTATATAAATAAATTTTGTTTCTTTTACCCTGACATGGAGAAGTCCATATCCTGTCAGTATTATAACTAGGTCAGCATAACCAAATTCCACTTCCTCTGGAGACTTTCAAGTTTAAAAAAATAATATATAAGAAGTAAACTCGAATTCCAAGGCTTTTAGGAGCCCTGTCAGAAACTGGAACAAAGACCAAATATATATTTCTTATATATCACACTAACACATTAAAGATACTCAACCTTTATTTATTTATTTTTTTTTTAAAGTAAACTCAAATGACCACCACGTTTGCAGGCCAAACAATGATATCTAAAAGACAAGTCTAAAGAGTTAATTATCGCAATAGACAATTCTGAAAGAGAATTTTGTTAAATGGGGAAAGCCTTCTATGTGCCTTCTCATTAATTAATTAGTTGATTATTTAATTAGTTAGTGTAGTAATCTCACAAAAAATATACTCAACTCCTTCCCAAAAGAGACAACGTATGCCCAGTTATGCATCCATTCCTTCCCTGGTTACATTTGCTTATTTAACAAACATGTAATAAATGTCTATTATGTACCAGGCACAGTACTAGGTTATGAGAACACACTTATGATCAATACACCTTCCCTGTCCCTAAGAAGCTTGCAGTCAAGTTGGGGAGATAGCAAAGTAAACGCACGGGGACTTCCAACTTCAGCCACTTGGAACACTAGACAACCACAAAATAATATTCTTCTGATAAACTCTTAGAATGCTGGGTAAAATGTAAGGAAATACTCAACTGAATTTGTAGGAAGAAAGAGAAATCTCCAGGGTCTAAAGTGAAGAGAGAGGTGAAAACCAGAGTGGTAAGCATGAAAGCAGATGCCGATGTAGCTGTCCTGGAAGAGGACTTAATCCCAGTAATCTAAAATATTTTAGGATCTATTTAATGTGGGAAGGAACACACAAGGGCATGAACACCAGGAAGTGAGAATTCACTGGGTGCTATCTTGAAGGCTAGCTACCAAAACCACCTGGCAAAGCACAAGACCAACTGAGAAACTGGCTAGTGACAAGAGAATGTGGAATGGGTGGGGGCGGGGAGGCAAGTCACAAACACCATAATCAGTTCTATGAGTGAAGACTGTTGCCTCTACCGGTACTTCCCTCCTTGCTGTGTCATGGATATTTTTTCTCTCTTTTATTGAGGTTTAACTTTGTAAGATAATAGCAAATATACGTGTTGTTCTCTGCCTCCAGTTCCTGACATGGAGCTCCTAAAAATCCTTGTAATTTCCTAAGTAATAAGAGCACTAGAAGCATCTTTTATTCTAATATTTGGTCTTTGACACCGGTTCCTGACACAGAGTTCCTCAATCTCTTGGAATTTCCTGGGTGATAATCGTGTCTTTTGTTCCAATGAGGTGACTCTCGGTGGGCCTCTGCATCGGGGCTGGTCACCAGAAAGACTAAGCCATGATTAGAAGCTTGGAACTTTTAGCCCCACCTTCCATTTTCCAGAGAAGGGAGGGAGGCTGGATTGAGTTAATAATTGATCGTACCTATGTGTTAGGCCTCCCTAAAACTCCCAGTAGTATGGGGTTTGGAGAGCTTCCAGTAGGGTGAACACACTTAGGCGCTGAAAGGGTGGTGCCTCCAGAGAGAATATGGAAGCTCTTTGACCCTTCCCACATACCTGGCCCTATGCATCTCCTCCACATGGGTGTTCATCTGTATTCTTTATCAGACCTTTTATAATAAACTAAGTAAAAGGTTTTCCTGAGTCCTGTGACCACTCTAGCAAATTAATCAAATCCAAAGAGGGGATTGTGGGAACGTTCAATTTACAGTCGGTTGGTCAGAAGCACAGGTGACAACCTGGACTTGCAATTGGTGTCTGAAGGGGCGAGGGGCCCTCTTGCAGGACTGAGCCCTTAACTTGTGGGATCTGATACTATCTCCAGGTAGATAGTGTTAGAACTGAGTTAAACTGTATGACACCCAGCTAGTGTCACAGAGACTTGCTTGTTGTGGGGGGAAAAACACACCTGATGTCAGAAGTGTGACTACAAGAACAAAGGAGAAACACAGGAAGAAAACTGGGTTTTTTCCCCCTGAAACTTACATATAGTAATATGAAAAAAGTCATATATAATTAAAAAGTAATTATCCTTCTCTTTCCTTTTCCCTTCCCCTAGAATTGTGTGTGGCGTGGGTTGGTGATGGTTAAGTTTGTCATTTTTTCCATAAGTTGCACAGTGTGGAGAGGGATCATGATGGAACCAGGGAAAGAATGGATGCCATAACTAGACATAGGCTGTCTCCTTTTGAAAGGAGTTGAGTGTATTTTTTGTTTGCATGTGAGATAATTATATTGCTAGGCAGAGGCAATTAGAAAATTATACGTGGTATGAAAAAAAAAGTGGGAGGGCATTGCTTGGCAACACATGGTTGGAATGCAGAGAACATCTGTTGTTTTTCTCTATCAGCATTCTATCTCCTTTTGTAGAATGCCTCTTCCTCCACGGCACACTGGCTTGAGGGGGCTGTCAATCATTGTTCTCTGCCCTTCCTTAGTCAGAGCATGGTATCCAATCCCAACTAGGCCAATTGAAAGTGCTTCCTCTAGAAGAATATTTTAGTGGGAGACAGGACAATGGAAAACTCTTGAAGCTGATTCATTCTGGGGCAGCATCCTGAAGAGACTTTCTATTTGTTTCTGTTACCTACATATCCATATCCAGAGCTGCCATGATTCTTGAATATCTTGATACCTGCCTGCCCAGATCGTCTTTTGATTTTGTGAATTTTCCTATTTTCTTTCAATAAATTCTTTTGTGTTCCCCTTAAGTTATCCAGAGTTGGTTTCTGTTGCTTGTAGCAAAGGACTTTAACTAGTAGTTGGTCCCTTAGCAATAAGCTCAATTAGGAGGGTCCCATAGTAAAACCTCCACGCATCTACTAAAATCTGTCTTAGTCAGCTCAGGCTGCCATAACAAAATACCACAGACTGGGTGGCTTAAAAAGAGTTGTAGGACTTTGCTCTACTATTCATGGGATGGGTGCGGCAGACATTGGTCAACATTCAGTAAATCTCTTTCCTCTTCCTCCTGGGCACTCATTAGCTTACATTTCTTAGCCTCTCTTGCAGATAGGTATGGCCATGTGCCTGAGGTCTGGCCAGTGGAATCATGGACAGTTCTCCATGTTCTTTCCCTTTCTGTGTCAACTTTGTTCAATTGATGGAGAAACTGACCTAAAATGGTTCCCTGCCATGTGGAACTGATCTAAAATGGTGGCCTGAGCAGAGAGAGAAGTCCCCAGCCTAAGCCCCAACCCACTTCCGCATAACCCCCTCCAAGCCACACCCCGAGCCGATCACCAGACGACACCTACCCCTTCCCTGACTCAGGGAAGTCCCCAACCCATAAAAACCTGCTCAAAACCTTGCTAGCGGTTTAGTATTTTGGGAAACATCCCGCTGAGCCCGCCGGTGTAATAAAGCTGACTCTCCTAACTCTCTGAGTGCTGCTTGGGTTCTTTCCAGTCCTGATATCCGTAATACAATCACTATGGAGACACAAGTTGCTGTATTTCTCTTGTGGATATGCAGGAGTTCCTTGTCTTTTCTAGATCAGGGATCAACAATCTATGGCTCACAGACCAAATCTGGCACCCCCAGTTTTTGTAAATAAAATTTTATTAGAACACAGTCACACCCATTCACTTACTGTTTATGGTTGCTTTCCTTCTACAACGGTAGAATTGAATAGTTTTGTCAGAAAACGTCTGGACCACAAAACCAACCTAAAATATTCACTGTTTGGTCCTTTATTGAAAGTTTTCCAAACTCTGCTTTAGATAACAATCTCTTATTGGTCTTAGACATGAAAAATATCTTTTCTCATTTTGTCATCTGTATTTTAACATTTTCCATGCAGTCTTTCAGTGAACCAAAAATCTAAGTTCAAAAGAATGTTGCTTTGGTAAAACAAAATGGAAAGTATACTTAATGCATGGACTGAATTTGGCTAAGGAGATTTCCAGGCAGAATGTTCAAAGTGCTAACTGGTTTCTTTTAGTTATCAATGATAACATACAAGAAGAGAGAGATACGTTAAAAAAGGAAATGTTAAAAAAAAAAAAAAAAAAGGAAATGTTCAGCTTTCTAGAAGAATGTAGAGGATTTATAAAGGGCTCAGGACAGTCTTTCTGGCCAAAAGTTTTTAAAGGAAGAATACTCTTAAGATAAAAGGAAGTCAAAAGTACATTAAAAGACTCTGTTAAAACTTTATAAAGTTTTAAGTGCATGTTTCATAGATCTGCTGAAGTAAATGAAGTCACTTCTAAGAAGGTAGAAAGCCTCTTTGACTCTTTTTCCTATTAGACAAGAGAGCTTTCAAGAGACTTAGGATGCTTCCTATAGCATACTGAATCTCAGACCAAGGTAGAGAGGGGCCTACCTTGAAGACATTTGTGGGTGTGGCTTTTGAGAACCTAAAACAAATTCATAGAAAACACAAAAATTTGGAACTGCATTTGGAGAAGCACCACGAGCTTCCAATAAAAAGGACAGTTCAAAATGAAAAGAGCCCTTGGAACTACAAACATTCTCTGGCCAGGAAGCAGGCTGTGAAAGCTACACAGCAACAAATTTGAGCCACTTCTTATGGGAAAGGACGGATGACTCAAAGTGAAGAGCCAGAGTCCAGAAGGCATTGCTAAGAGCCACAGAGCATCACTCCGAGGGAGCAGCTTTAATTGGATTGGGTTCCAATTAAAGAAATGGAAACTGGTACCTGGCTGGGATTTCAGAATTGTTATGTGCCTCCTCTTCCCCCTCTTCTGGAACAAAACCATTTATTGCAGTTATCTTATCCCCATAACAACCTCATATGCTGTGTTTGTGCTGCAGACAACTCGATTATTTATTTCACAGATCTTCAGATCAAGAGGAATCACACCCAAGGATCCACATCTGAAGAGCTTCATTTGCCCCTAGACCTCATTTAGATGGTAAGATTCTGAACTTTGAGCTGATGCCGTGATGTGATGAGACTTTGGGAGCCTTGGGAGGAGGGTGAGTATATTTTACACATTCAATGGACGTGAATTATGTTGGCCAGAGAGTGGGCTGTAGTAAATAGTCTTTAGTATGTACACTGTCAGTCTCTGCTGTGTCGGTACTGTATCTTCCTTTCTCCAAAAATTTGTTATGCCTTTTTTTCATCATTTCACCAAAGGTTTGTCTATTTGATTACTGTTCTCAAAGAATCAACTTTTGGCTATGCCAATCTTTTTAAAGTCACATGTATTTGGTTTTTTGCTTATTTAGTTTTTCCTCTTATTTTTATTTTCATTACTTTTATGTTCTTTGGATCAGTTCTGTTGTTCTTTGTCTAAATTCTTCCACACATTTTTGGAGCGCAGTTCCTCCTCTGTAGTTCTCAGAGGACTTTCTCCGTGAGGGGAAACAGTGCTTTAAATGTTAGCCTATTCCCTTTTTAAATATAAGCACTCAAGGCTATGCGTGAAGTATATCCCACAAGTTTCAATATATAGTATTTTTAAAGTCATTCAGTTCTAAGTATTTTTTGATTTCTTATATAATGTCTTCTTTGATCAGTTTAGCAGTATGTTTTAGATTTTCCAAACATACGTGGTATTTTAAGTTGTTGCTGTTACTGTGTTCCAATTATAATGTGGACACACATGTGGTAAGTATAATACTGATCCTTTGTTATTTCAGACTTGTTTTTCAATAAGTCTGGAGTATGGTCTAGAGAGTGGTCAATAGCACCATGGAAATACTTGATAAAAATATATATTCTCTAATTTATGTAAAGTTTTCTAAATATAGTCTATTAAATCAAATATTTTTTTAAAAATTACTTCTTTATCTTGGATCTCCCATCATAACTGTATGTTACCTGTGACATCTTTTGCAGGGGGTAATCAGTTTTTCCTTTCTTTGATAATGTGATATGAAATATTTGAAAATTTCATGGTATAGTCAGAGTGCTTGACATTAAACTAAGAATTTGTAGAGTTTTACACCTAATAGTTTGTCAATGTTTTAAGACACTGGTATCTGATATCCTCTTTACATGAACAAATTGACTCCAAATTTTAAGTTGGAAAGTCATTGCAAAATTGTTCAGAAAATTATTACAACCATGTAATTTATAGAGAATTTTCAATACTTAAATTGAGAATTATGTACAGATGGTTCATAGTGTCTGTGTTCTGATCATCAAACAAAAATAATAAAATATCGGTTATAAAAAAGTACAGTCATATACTGCTTTATGATGGGGCTATTTCTGAGAAATGCGTCACTAGGTGATTCCATTGTTATGCAAACATCGTAGAGTGCATTTACACAGACCTGGATGGTACAGCCCACTCTACAGGCTATAGGCTTGATGGTACATCATTGTCATATACGTGGTCCAATGTTGACCAAAAGGTTGTTATGAAGTACATGACTATATATGTTAGCCTAGAAATAGAGTTCAGAAAGTGTACACGGGAATTTTAGGAATGACAAAATGGTATTTTAATTCAGTGAGGAAAATATGGTTTACTTAATAAACCATATTTATCAGCTATCTACTTGGAAGAAACCAATAAATCAGCTATCTACTTGGAAGAAAATAGGAGTGGACTCCCAAACTCACTACATTCAGAAATAAATTCTGGATTTATTAAAGGTTAAAGGAAAAAAAATTTTTTTAAATAATATTTTGGAGTTTAAACATGTAACTTAAGATTTAGAAAGACCTTTTAAACAAGAGAAAAACTAAAAAGGTAAAATAAAAGTTAGAATTATTTGCTCTCATTAAAATCCATTTTATTTTTTGATAAGGGAAAAGATAGCAAAGCCAAAATATAAATGATAGGTTTGAAAAATGTTGGCAATGCATGGAATTGAAAAGAGGTTAATACCAGTAACAAACAATGAGAGTCCATACCTTTTTTAAAAAGACAATTCAACCATCTGCAGCAATGGGCTATGGTTCATTTCACTAACCTCCCTCTTCTGAGCTTCTGCTCAGGAAGAAAGGTATGTGAGAACTGCAGAGGAGGAGCTGCTCTCCCAAGGTGTGTGGAAGAGTGGATCCCTGAGTAGTGTAAGGATGGACAACGTTAGCGAGAGGTGGGCTGTGCGCACAACTTCTTAGATTTACCTTCATAAAGAGAATTGCTCTGAGGAGAGTAGGTAGCTGACAGCTCTCAAGTGCTATCCCATTGGGATTTCTCACAGCACTCATGCCAAGGCACACTCTCTCTGGATGAAGCCCAGCCAAAGACTGACCTTAGTGACGCCATTTCTGCCTCGTGAGGGACTCCTCTAATGGGAAACCAGCCTGGCCAAGGCTTTCTCAGGGCTGCCTGCACTACACTCTGAGGCTCTTCTTACCCAATCCTCCTTTCACAAGTGTCAGTTATGCATTATGGTCTGAAGACTCTCCCCACCTACTCCTGCTTCTTCTCATCTTGATCCTTCATAGGCATTTCCCACTTGAATTTCTGATTCCATCTTCGACATCCATTTGCAAGAGGACTCAAATTTATACAGCTTCCAAGTTTTTGGGGTGATTCATTATGCAGTAATAGATAATGAAACCGTACGGTATGGATGTTGCCATAACAAAAGCCTAAAACATGTGGCATTGGCTTTGGAACTGCATGGCAGACAGAGGCTAGAAGGGCCTGGAGGAGAAAGGCCAGAGGGCCCTAGTAAGCATGTTAGCGGAAGCCTCAGGGGCCAAGAGGAGATTGTTGGTGGAGACACGAGGGAAAGTGAGGAAAATGTTATTGAAAGCTGGAGAAAGGGGGATTCTGTTCCAGAAAGTCTGGCAACGCTGTCATGTGAGGTAATACAAAAAATAAGAAATACCTCTAATGAGCTCAGTGATCTAACCAAGGAAATTTCTAGGCGGAATACTGAAAGTGCTATCTGCCTTCTGCATGCTACCTATGATAAAACATGAGAGGAGAGTGATAAACTACAAAATACTCTTAAATATAAAGGAGACCACATATTATATGATTCCATTAATATGAAATGCCCAGAATAGGCAAATCTGTAGAGCTAGAAAGTAGATTAGTGACTGCCTATGGCTGGGCAGGAAAGGTTGGGGGGAAACGAGGAGTAACTGCTAACGGGTATCAGGTTCCTTCCTGGGGTGATGAAAATGTTCTAAAACTGATTGTGGTAATGATTGCACAAGTCTGTGAATATACTAAAAACCATTTAATTATATGTTTTAAATGGGTGAAGTATATGGTATGTGAATTATATCCATTTTCTCACCTTTCATTTCTCATCCCACTCCTATCTAGTCTCTGCCTACCACCACTCTGCAAAATTGCTATTGATAATATCACCAATGGCCGCCATGTTTCTAAATCCAATGGACACTTTTCTATCTTTCTATTTTTATCTCTCTATTGCATTTAGTACAGGTATCCACTGCCCTTTTGAAACATTTGCTTTCCTTGGCTTTTCTTGAACAGTGTGCTTTTCTGATTTTCTGCACCTTCTCCTGTTCCTTCTATATATCCTTTTTCCAGCTCCTCTTCTAACTCACTACTAATGTAGCCCCTCAGGAGCTCTGGTTGACCCTTTTCTTGTCTCACTTTATACTATTTCAATCTTAGGACTCCTAAATCCACACCTCTGGCCAGACTTGACTTCAAAGCTCCAGTTCTATGTCTATTTGCATATTCAGGAAGGCCCACAGACACCTCAAACTGAACATGTCCAAAACAGAAATCATCACCTTTCCCCATCAATCTTCCTCTTCCTCCAGTGTTCCCAGTCTCTATGAAGAAATACCATCTACCCAGCTGCTCAAGCAAAACTAATAGTCAACTTGACTACTCACCCTCTCTCATGCACACTCAAGGACAATCTAGCTCTTGCAATTTCCACCTCTTAGATCACTCACTCTCAAATCTGTCCATTTCTTTCCATCTACTGCTGCCACTGTAGTCCAAGCCACCACCATCTCTTGCCCAGACTTCTGCATTAGACCCTCACCCCCAATCCCGCTGGCCTTGCATCCACTTTGGCATCCATGCTATGGCCAGAATATTCTTGTTCGAACAAAAATAGGACCATGCATGCCTTCACTTTAAGTCTTTCCGTGATCTCCTAATACCCTTGGAACATATTATAAAATTCGTAATATAGTTTATAAGAGTTTGCAAGATCTAGACCCTGCTGTCTCTTTCCCTTCAATCTCATCATTTCCCTTTAGTCTCTGTGTCTAGCCACACCGATCTTGTCTCAATCCCTTGAACCTGCTGAGCTTTCTCTCACATTTGGACTTTCACACTTTTTCTCTCTGCTCAAACACTCTTCTCCAATCTCTTTGTTTGGCTAACTCTTAGTCATCCTTCAAGTCTCAGATTAAATAATATTTCTTCAGGGCAGCCTGCCTTAATTCCCCTAGATTAAGTCAGCTCACTCTGTTTCCTTAACCTTCTGAACTTCTTCTGTTTGGCTGCACTTTGCTTGTGATTCTTGTAATTATTTAGTGGAATATCCCTTTTCATGTCTGTCTTCCCCACTAGATTGTTAGTTCCATGATGACAGACTGTGCCTGTTTTATTCACCATTGTATCCACAGTGCCCAGGAGTGTCTGGCATGTACTTAGATGCTCACTAAATATTTCTGGACTGGCTGACAATCATGGAAGGCCCAAGTAGCACTGGCCTTGGGCACAGACTAGAATTGCTGAGGTTATACCCCCATCCTTTTCCTCCTTTAAGGGAAGTCGTAAGGACCAGGGGAAATTAAAGTACTTGATGACATCATGCACTGCCCATAATATGAAAGAACACTTACCGGTTTACTTATTAGAGTGAAAAAGTAGAAAAAAAAACGAAACAAAAACCAATCACCCCTACATGTGCAACAGGCTTCATATATTATACCAGTGGTTTAAAAGTATTGTCTAACATAGCTAAGCCTTATTTTTCAAAACGAGCCTTGCATGGGGCTCAATATGTAAGTTGCATTAAGATGGGGCCATTCTAGTTGATGGGACAGAGCTTGATCTCTTAGGCCTCCCCAGTTTTTCCTTTTCCCTCCCACATTTTTCTGTCCCTCCTCCCCCAAATCTTGAAGGCTGTCCAGTTTCTGGCATATTTCTCTCTTTTATACTCGGAGCATTGTTTCTGCCTATGTTTCCATGAGGCACTCCCACATGCTTTGTTGTGTTGTTGTTAAGCCAGCTCAAGTTGGTTTTCCTGTTACTTGTAATTTAAAAAAACAAAACCCAAACTAAAAAAACTTTAAATAATACCATTGCAGCTTGAGATTCACTTATGTAATGGAAAGAGAATTGGCTTTGGAGTCAGAAAATTGATCTGTAATCTAGGTCCTGACTTTGAGCAAGTTAACTATTTTCAACTCAATTATCTCATCTGCAAAGGGGATTATACTTAACTTTTGAGAATATTAAAAACAAACAAACAAATACCAATATATTAAAAGACTCCATATTGACAAATATTCAATAAGCAAGATTAAGGTCTTATTAGAAGTGCTCCGACCCCCTCCAACTTGAAGGCGTGGATAACTGGATTCAGTGCAGCCCAAACTAGCAAGGCTGCCATCGTGTGGCGATTTGCTGATACACTGTCCAATGTCATTTAGCACATTTCAAGATGTTCCAGAACCTAAAGCTACATAAAAGGATGGCAGACATACCAGACAGACATTGGAATGGAGGTAATAACTACAGACATGAGACAAGGGGAATTCATCATTGGAAAGAGTAAGGGAATAAAGAACCTCTGACTGGTCAGTAATTTTAGGAACTGTCACATGCAGCGGAGAAGTCAGGGAAAGGGACAGAAAGAAGTGAAAAGAGGAAGAGAACCGAACAAGTAGTTCAGTGTACCACTTAAGCCAGGGTTCACATATATATTTACGTCGATAGTAACCTGATCCTATCTTTTGTTTTACAAGATTTCAACAGCCATTAACAAAAGTCAACTGACATTATAATCCTTATATTACCATTGCCCAGACTACTCAGATGCTACCCTTCCTCTTAAATCTATGCTTCACCTTCCTTCTACACCTTATTACAGTATGCCACTGGGAAGAATTTTAGTAATTATGAAACTACTGCATGTCAAGGGTCATCACCACTCCACTTACCACCAAGATGGGGTCCTCATTGTTGTCTGATACAGTTACAGAATCCCAGCC
Organism: Rhinolophus sinicus; assembly: GCF_057876585.1. NCBI lineage: Eukaryota > Metazoa > Chordata > Mammalia > Chiroptera > Rhinolophidae > Rhinolophus > Rhinolophus sinicus. The sequence continues at coordinate 27,950,738 of NC_142514.1, forward strand.
TGAGACTCTGCTTTCTAGTGTCACTTCTACTACCAAATCTTTTAGACTTAATTTCCTCCAAAAGTAGAGCCTGAGACAAGGCTTGCAAACAGGTAGTTTACTTAGAAGGGATCCCAAGGAATAGGAGTTGAAGACTAGGAAGAGTAAAACAGGCAAAGCAGGAAAGGCCGTCCATGGATGAGTGATTCAGAAGGTCACTGCTGTGGGCACGTGGGGCTCGATTCCCCTGGAGATACTCTGAGACAGTGTAGACGTGCCTCTCAATTGTCCAACCAAAGGAAGGAAGAGGGACGTATTCATTCACCAGTTGTTATCTTCGTTGGTCAAGGGTTAACTCCCTTGCACTTTCAAGTTGGCACTTTCAGGTTGACACACGAGTCAGAATGGTTGTGCAAGTTCCCACAACATCCCATGAGGTAAATTCCATGAGAGAAGCCCTGGGGCAGAAAGCAAGAGATATTTGGAGAAAACAGTTGAAGCTTTGGACTCTCAGGTCACACCTGCATGCACGTGGTGTAGCAAGATGCGCCAACAGGCAGGAAAGGGCCTATACGTGGCCAGAAGTAAGAGACAACACCTTGCCAGATTGGAGTTCTGAACTGCAGGATGTACTGTAAGTTCTGAACCAGTAACCAATGTGTGGTAGTGTTTCACTCACAGCCAAAATAGATGCATCCTAGAAGACAAAGGGTAAATGTGAAGTGGCAATTCTATTATATGTAACTGACTACTTTTAAATGTTTAATCATGTCTCTGTGATTCTGAGCATGGCTATTCACAAGTTTTACTACCCTCTGGAGAAATGCTCCCACCAGAGGACATAAAAATAGTTCCATTGGATTGGAAACTAAGATTGTCATTTGCCAGTTTGGGCTTGTCATGCCAGTAGGTGAACAGACCAAAAAAAACCCAAAAAGGTGAATTCAGTGGTGTGTTAGAGCCTGCTCATACAGCCTTACAGGAGTCAATTATGTGCACATATTAATTTCCTATTGTTGCTGTAACAAATTACCACAAATTTAATATTTAAAAGACACAAATTTATTATCTTACAGTTCTGCAGATCAGAAATCTGAAATGAACTAAAATCAAGGTATCAACACAGCTGTATTCCTTTTGGAGACTCTAGGGGAAAATCTGTTCCTTGGTTTTTTCAGTTTTTAGAGGCTGCCCACATTCCTTGGTCTCATCACTAAGACTTCTACTTTCATGTTAATGTTATATCTCTTTTTCTAATTCTGATTTTTCCTGCTTCCTTTTCCCCCCTTATAAGAATGCATGTGATTGCACTGGGCCTAACTGGATAATCCAACATAATCTCCCCATCTCAAGATCCTTAAATTAATCACATCTGTAAAGTCCCTCTTGCCATGTAAAGTAGCATATTCACAGATTCCAGAGATTAGGACGTGGATATCTTTGGAGGGACATTATTCCACATACCACAGTGCATTTTTCTCAACTCTACATTCAGTGACATAACATTGGCATCTTAAAATTGGCCATCGAGGGGCCGGCCCGGTGGCTCAGGCAGTTAGAGCTCCGTGCTCCTAATTCCAAAGGCCACCGGTTTGATTCCCACATGGGCCAGTGGGCTCTCAATCACAGGGTTGCCAGTTCAATTCCTCCAGTTCCACAAGGGACGGTGGGCCACGCCCCCTGCAACTAAGATTGAACACGGCACCTTGAGCTGAGCTGCCTCCCAGATGACTCAGTTGTTTGGAGCGTATCCTCTCAACCACAAGTTTGCCAGTTCGACTCCTGCAAGGGATGGTGGGCTGTGCCCCCTGTAACTAGCAACGGCAACTGGACCTGGAGCTGAGCTGCGCCCTCCACAACTAAGACTGAAAGGACAACAACTTGAAGCTGAATGGCACCCCCCACAACTAAGATTGAAAGGACAACAACTTGACTTGGAAAAAAGTCCTGGAAGTACACACTGTTCCCCAATAAAGTCCTGTTCCCCTTCCCCAATAAAAAATCTTAAAAAAAAAAAAAAAAATTTGGCCATCGTGGGAGTATTTACACTATAGAAATTGGCATACACTACCAATCAGGGATTTTATCCCTGGAGAGTTTATTGTTAACCTTTACCTACATACAAGTATCTCTGATTATGATGATTAACTGGGGTGAGTGAGCCTATTATCAAGGCAAAAGAGAATTGTCACTATGCAATAGAGGAAGGGAAGATTATGGATATAATCTGGAGGATACCTAGAGCACCTCTTACTCCTGCCATGTTTAATGCAGAAAATTATGGAAATATCATACAGGCAGGACCACCAAGGTCTCCAGTCCCTCAAAAAAGAAAGTTTGGGTCACTTACAGGAAACTCATTTATAGCTCTAACTGTAAGTTATATGATTAAGTTCTAGTTAATGAAATATAAGTGGAAATGACCTATGTTACTTCTGGATCAGGGCCTGTAAAACAGTAGCATGCTTCCTTCATGCCGGCTTTCTCTTCCCATTACTATGACCCTGATGAACTGAGGTGCTAGTTGAAGACAAAGAAAGCATGGAATGGACAGTGGATATGTGAAGTCAAAACTATCAACTAATGCCCTGTGATCAGCTACAGAAAGGTTTCTTGCCATGTCAGTTCAACAGTTATGTACTGTGTTTAATTTTCTTCTTTCCCTTCCTTCTCCCTATCCCCAACATATGTAGGGCATGGTGTGTTGTGGTAGTTGACTTTAAAATTCAGTCCACAGACTGAAGAACACTAAAGCAGGATCATTATGGAACTGGAAGAAGAATGAACAGTATTCAGGGATCCTGGACTTGGAGTTGGATAAAGTAACTGATGAGACTTTGGTTGATTTCTGTTTTGGGATGGGGGATGAGTGTAGTGAAGACAATTTAGGTGATATAAGGGAGGGTTATTTTAGTTAGGAATTTTGTTCATTTTTTGAAGTGTAAGCATAGGAAGAAGGGTATATGTTGATGTTGGGCCGTTCCAGGGATTTGTTATCATGGACTTCCATCATTCTTCTTGGACACTCAGTATCTGCATCCTTCTCATATATTTGGGCAATATCCCAAACAGAGAGAGTGCACCTTATACTATCAAAGCTGACGATGCTCACCGTCACTTTGCTCGTGTGGAAGACCCAGCCAATCCCATTCTCTTCAGTTTGCGTTCCCTGAGACAAGTGAATTGGAGATGGCAGAAAAGTCAGTGAAGGGTTTATCAAGGAGAGGGTTACTGCTGTGAGAAACTGGAACTCAGTCCTTCTGGGGACCCTCAGAAAGAGTGTGAACTGAACACCTTGGAAGTGTCCCTTTGAGGGACAAGGAAGCTGAAATATGTGTTGACTGTTGGTTCTGACTATGAGAACAGGAAGCTGGGTGTGCTTTGTGGGGTTCCTTAGAAAACTTTAACTTTCGGGCCGGCCCGGTGGCTCAGGCGGTTAGAGCTCCGTGCTCCTGACTCCGAAGGCTGCCGGTTTGATTCCCACATGGGCCAGTGGGCTCTCAACCACAAGGTTGCCAGTTCAATTCCTCGAGTCCCGCAAGGGATGGTGGGCTCTGCCCCCTGCAACTAAGATTGAACACGGCACCTTGAGCTGAGCTGCCTCCCGGATGGCTCAGTTGGTTGGAGCGCGGGCTCTCAACCACAAGGTTGCCAGTTCAATTCCTCGACTCCCGCAAGGGATGGTGGGCAGCGCCCCCTGCAACTAAAATTGAACACGGCACCTTGAGCTGAGCTGCCGCTGAGCTCCCGGATGGCTCAGTTGGTTGGAGCCTGTCCTCTCAACCACAAGGTTGCCGGTTTGACTCCCGCAAGGGATGGTGGGCTGTGCCCCCTGCAACTAGCAGCGGCAACTGGACCTGGAGCTGAGCTGAGCTGCGCCCTCCACAACTAAGACTGAAAGAACAACAACTTGAAGCTGAACAGAACCCTCCACAACTAAGACTGAAAGGACAACAATTTGACCATTGTTCCCCAATCAAGTCCTGTTCCCCTTCCCCCAATAAAATCTTAAAAAACAAACAAACAAACAAAAAAAAAAACTTTAACTTTCTAGTTTCAGATACCGCACTTACTCTTTCCTCTTTTCTTTTTCCTTAAACAGGAAATAAATGGCTTGAGCTACAATAGCCGACTTGCAACTATAAAGGTAAATCAAACTGAATCAGAGATATCAGCTCAGATATACCAGCTCTGATATTACTAAGCCAGTAAAACTGCGTAGGTACCACCATTTTTCCTGTATGTGAGAAAAATACATATAAAAAAAACCCGTCAGGGTTGCCGGTTCGATTCCCACATGGGCCAGTGAGCTGCCCGCTCCACAACTAGATTGAAGACAACAAGCTGCTGCTGAGCTGCCGGAGGGGTGGCCGGATGGCTCAGTTGGTTAGAGTGTGGGCTCTTAACAAAAAGGTTGCCGGTTTAATTCCCGCATGGGATGGTGGGCTGCGCCCTCTGTAACAAAGATTGAAAACGGCAACTGGACTTGGAGCTGAGCTGCAGCCTCCACAACTAGATTCAAGTACAATGACTTGACTTGGAACTGATGGGTCCTGGAAAAACACACTATTCCCCTCCCTTCCCCAAAAAGTCACCACAATCAACTTTTCTGTTATGTGCATCCGAAAGCATTCATATTCCCAACTGATTTATCTAGTCTTACTTGCAGCCAAGGGCACAGGCCTGGAGTTTGAATCAAAAGGTAGTACATAAAGAAGCAGACACTATAGGGAACCTTTCTTGTGATGGGACAGTAGTGGCAGTGCTTATGGTGGCACCATCCAGTGTGTTGACACTTCAGACTTATTTTGCTTCCTGGTAGCCTTCACCAGGGACACAGACAATAGACTCTCTGTACTGAATAATAATTTTTACTCCTCACTGAGTATTTACTGTGAGCCAAGTATTTTATAAATTTTCTCTCCTAATATCAATCATTCAAGGTGAGTATTAATATCCTTCTCTGAGGTTAACTGACTTGACCAAGATGATACAGTTAGCAAGTGGCAGCATTGGGATTGAGGTTCAGCTCAGAGTGACACCAAAGCTAGGTCATTTTTTTTTTTTGAAAGTTACATCTTAACCGCTACATTATATTGCCAATATGTCTTTTGCCAACCTATAATTTTTGGACTTGAGACCCTAACTCAGGCTGGAGCCTGGGGCCCATCCTACGAGGGGAAGAAAGATGGGTTCGCATAGATTATTGTCTGTCCTCAGCCCCTTCTGGCAGGGAGATAGGGGATCTGCCCAAATGCAGACAGGCTCTGAGCCAGGCTGCACAGATGCAGACAACCCTCTGAGCCAGGCCGGGAAACACTCCAGATGAACTGCCAGACTTCTGTGTCTGAAACTCTGAAAGATAAGGAAGAATTTTGGGTGGCACCCTTAGAGACAAAGCAATTCTGCGGTTTAGAATGTGCTGAAATCTAGGCAAAATGAGAAAGTGGCAAAATACATGAAAAGGAAACATGTGTGAGAATCAATCAACTCTCTGTTGGCAATTCTTGCTTGCAAAATGATTAAGTGCACTCCTTTCTCCCTTTCTCTTCCCAAGGCTTCCCCATCCAGTCTTCCTCCTACTTTCCATTCACCGTGCTCCAATTCTCAGAGCCACCTTGGCCCCTCTCACCCTTTGCATTTAGTCAGAAGTTCCATAAATATCTATTGAGTATTAATTTTGAGCCAGAGAGGCAAGGACTCTAACCTCAAGCTACTTACAGAGAGAAGACATTAAAAGATAATCGCACAAATAATTATTTAATTAGGATTGTGAAACCTGCCAAGAAGGAAAAGTAGTACCATGTTTCCCTGAAAATAAGACCTAGCCGGACAATCAGCTCTAATGCATCTTTTGGAGCAAAAATTAATACAAGACCAGGTCTTATTTTACTAAAAGACCAGGTATAATATAATAATATAATATAATACAATACAATACCAGGTCTTATATTAATTTTTGCTCCAGAAGATGCATTAGAGTTGATGGTCCGGCTAGGTCTTATTTTTGGGGCAACAGGGCTATTCAATGGGAGCCTATCCCTGGGGAGCTAGATCTAATCTGAAGGTTCATAATCAAATCATCCCCTTTCCTTTTGTCTTCCCCCTTATCATCCTCTTCTCCTCACTATCCCCTTTATAAGAATAGTGTCTTCCGTATTGTTCCCTTTGCTGCATCTCCAGATCACAGCCTTATCTCAGCTCTTTCATACATTTTTCTATCTATCTTCTAACAGGTCTCCCTGCCTCTTTTTATTTGCCCACTCAAGCCCATGCTCTACACTGCAGCTAGAGTTGTATTTCTAAAATGTAATCTGACCAGTTCTTCCTTGCTTTCACACTAAGGTTTTACCTGTCTTGTCTGGCACAGCTTGCTCATTCCCCCCCCCCCCCCCCAGCCTTATCTCTTATTCCTCTTCTACAGGAACCTCTCAACTCGGCCAGTCACAGATTGCCATCTCCACTACTATTTACTCATGCTTGCTTTGCAATGTTTTACCTATCTATCTCAGCCCTGTAAATGACTATTCTGAATGCAAGGGTCTCACTGAACATGTGCTTGATGACAACCCAGCATGGATGAGGCACTGGGTGCTGGACACTGGGCAAGATCAGTGAAGAGGAAAAGGCTGGAAGCCAGTAGTCAGCACATGTTCTGATGATCACCCCACATGGCAATACTTGTTTCCACAATAGACTGTAAGTTCCGGGAGGGCAGTGACACTGTCTGACTTGTCCCCTAGATTAGAAGTTCCTAGGGGTAGGGTTTGACTTACTCATGTGTGCTCTCTTTACCGAAAAATCACTTTACAATATGGTTTCACATAGGTTATTAAGCTTCTGTTTTTCATTACAGCCTTATAAATTATTTTCCCCATTTTACAGATGGGGAAATTTTCTTCCTTCTCCTTCCTGTTTCTTCCTCTCGGATGCATGTATGGTCTATGTATTTCCTGTCTCTAATTGAGAAAGAGATTTAGAAGGGCTAAATGTAGAGCTAATTATAATGAGGGACAGGGAGACTATTTGCCCTGGGTTATACATATATGAAGCACTCAAATACAACCTTTTTTTTTTTTTTTTTTTTTTAAATTTTTTTTTTAATTGGGGAAGGGGAACAGGACTTTATTGGGGAACAGTGTGTACTTCCAGGACTTTTTTTCAAGTCAAGTTGTTGACCTTTCAGTCTTAGTTGTGGAGGGCGCAGCTCAGCTCCAGGTCCAGTTGCCTGTTGCTAGTTGCAGGGGGCACAGCCCACCATCCCTTGCGGGAGTTGAACCGGCAACCTTGTGGTTGAGAGGGCATGCTCCAACCAACTGAGCCATCCGGGAGCTCAGTGGCAGCTCAGCTCAAGGTGCCGTGTTCAATCTTAGTTGCAGGGGGCGCTGCCCACCATCCCTTGTGGGAGTCGATGAATCGAACTGGCAACCTTATTGTTGAGAGCCCACTGGCCCATGTGGGAATCGAACCAGCAGCCTTCGGAATTAGGAGCACGGAGCTCCAACAGCCTGAGCCACCGGGCCGGCCCCTCAAATACAACCTTTTGATGTTACTTGTATGTCTGAATAAAGTCAAAGTTTGTAATGTCAAAGTTTGTATGTGTGTGCGTGTGCTTGTGAGGTTTTTTTTGTAAGTGTAACTATTTAAAATGTACTACAATTTTCGTACCTTATTTTGTTGTTTCAGTTTTCTTGTAAACATACTAGGAGTCATAAAATTGGGAAGAGGCCCAGGTTCAGAGAAGTTAGGTAACCTGATAAAAGTCTGACCCCCTAGTAAAGCTCCTAACCCAGGATGTCTCCCCACCCAGAGGCATCATTGCCTCAAAGGATTCTAGCATGGTCTACATATAGAGGTTAAGCTCGTAAGATTTAGTCAGACAGATGTGTTCCCTTCAAAGTTACAACAGTTACTTTGTGACTTTTGTCAAGTAATTCAGCTTCTTCATCTGAAAACTGGAGGCCCTAATGGTACCTACCACAGAGAGTTCCTATTAGGATTAAATGAAAATGTGCTTGAAGCTTGAAATACAGGCCTGGCATGTACTCAGCGCCCAGTAAATGGTAGCTCTTATTATAAGAACTGTATTTGGTGAACGAGTGACTCTGGCATATAACGCCTGCATTCAAACTTGAAGCTTGGAACTGTCACAGCCCTTCAGCAGAAAGGGTGGGAACTGTAGCACTTGCCAATTTTTTCTGGAAATAAATCTTTGTGGGAGGATAATCACTGGTTGGAAAGTGTAAGCTTTGAGGGAACAAAACTCTGATGTCCAGGTGTGGAGCCCCGAAGCAAAGTATCCCCCGCGGTCTGCAGCTACCGTGTGGTACCTCCTTTGAACTGAGTAGCAGCCGGCTGGGCACACCCAGCCCGGGGCGTTGCTGCCACAGAAGCTAGGTTTTAGCGGAGTTGAGCAGGATCTTCTCTAATTCCTCCTCATTCTCAAAGACCACACCCTGGGCGCCCAGAGGAAGGACTCCAAAACCGAGGGGCGGAGGCTTTCGCGCGGCCCCAGACCTGACCATCTATGGTCACACAGTGCACAGAACAAACAGGAAATAGGGCGAACTTCCACCTTCCCAGCCGCGTGCAGAACGAGCAGGGCGGCGGCGGCGGGGAGGCCCAGAAACGCGGGACTGGGCCCACGCGCCCTCACCGACCCCCCTCCCCACACCCAGAATACTGGTCCAGCCAACGGCCTTCCCAACTCACAAACAGAGAAACCGAGGTACGCTCCCCCAGAGAGGGGCGGAGCTTAGCCTCCATCCCCACAGATAGTTGACTGCCGCAGGGAACTCGCGCCCTTAGTAGAACCTGCCAGTCGGCCCTTCCAATATCCCCTTCCGGACTGCTGTGAAAAAGGACGGGCCTTTGCCATTGACACAAAACTGATAGGAGAGTTAGCCACTCACCTGTCCTCTTTCTCCGGAGGTGGAGCTTAGCCAGTAATTTCGTCTCTTCATTGGCCCCAGCGATTCCGGCTCCTACAGTTGACAGTGGGCGTGGCTAACCTTGAGCACGCCTCCAGGGTCGCTCCTGACCAGGGGGCGGGGCTCTTTCCCAGGTGTCCTCCGTGCTCGCGCGGAGTCTCTCCGGCCTGGTGAGTAGGAGGCGGAGTCGCGAGCGGGGCGGGCGGACTTTCTCCCGGGCCCTCCCCTAGCCTGGCGCTTCAGCCGGCCGTTCATTTCCGGTGGGGGGGCCGCGCCCAGTGAGGGCCCGGAAGTGGGTCGCGCGAAGATTGCTGGGCGGTTCTTGCCGGAAGTGGAGAGCGGCTGTTCGCAGTCCCGAGGTGAGGCAGAACTCTGAGGTGAGGCTGTACGGCGGGATGGGGACTGGGGTCCCCTCCTCAGCCCTCTGGCCCCTAGCGTTGTTAATGGCCTTTCTGGCCTATGCGCGTGTGGTGAACCCTGCTGAGGGGGCTGGGGCCGAGGCCCTCAGGCCGACCTGGGATCCTGGGCGCGGTCTCTTGAGGTGGGGCGGGGGTGACCAACTGAGCCTGGCTCTCCTGGGGGAGGCCCCTCCACTGGATTTCTCAGTCCTGGTATCAGCCTCAGCGGAGGGATGATTCTTAAGGTGCCCTGACTGAAAGGAACCTCCGAGACTTTAGTCTTCCCTATCCCCATCTCGCCCCCATTGCACGGATTGATCTCCGTAGAGAAGAGACTGGTCTAAGATAGAGCGAGTGAATCATGAAGAATCGGAATCATGATTTCAGTTCCTTAGGTTATCAGCCCCAGATCCTTCCCACATTCGTTTCCCGGGAACCACTCTACCTTGGAGCGGTCTTCCGGTTGGTGTCCTCTCTTGAGCATCTACAAGTTAAAGGCCACTCGCTGCTTAGAACTTTATTTTTTTTAAATAATGCAGCCTGTTTGGAATGCCGGGGGTAGGGGAGAGACTTTAAAAAGAGAAGGGCAGGTCGTTATATTTGCATTCCGATAGCTTCCCCTTCCTCCTAGTCTATCGCTCTTACTCTGAAAAGCCAAGTTAACTTTATTGAATGTTTGGCATATTTCTGCACCTGAAATCAGATGGCTCAGGTTTGGTCTGGCTCCACTGCTGAGTATTTGTAACATAGATGCCATGTGTAACATCTTTGAGACTTATTTTGCTCATCTTTTAAGTGCAAATCTACTCACTGCACAGGATAAAATTCAGTATACATTTGTGTTTATTCTGTCTCAGGCACTCTGCCACATCCAGGGAAAGCAGTTTTGAAACAAAACCAGCTAAACCCTGCCCTCATGGAGCTAACAGTGTTTGCAAGGACGTTTAAGAAGTCCTCATAAATGGGAGTGTTAGGAGAGAACACAGGGTGCTATGGAAGTGTGTAGCAAGGGGCTCAGGAAAATCCCTTCTGCAGAAGCAAGTTTAAGATAAATTTTGAAGGATGAATAGAGAGAGGATGACATTTTAAGGCAGAGGTGGTTAATATCAGAACTGTGTTAGTTGACGTTCTTTGTAGGGATCCCTGTTCAAGTGAAAAACAGGGCAGCTCAGCACATTTATCATCCACCAATTATTTCTTAAACCCTTAATATGTGTAAGGCACATTAAATGAGGCACTTGGCCCTGGTGGCTGAGAATGCAGTTCTCATGGAGTGGAGGCGGGAGTGGACAAGTAAAGCAGCGATGGCTTACAGTGTCACAGTGCCCTGTGAGCACAGTGAGGGCTATGAGACAACAGGCGGAATACCTGCATCAGGTTTTCAGGCTTTGAGGAGGAAATCGGAGGCTAAATCTTGCAGGATCTATTTAGCCATATGGTGAATCTGGAAAAGGGATTTCCGAGCAAAGACAGTGCAAGGACATGGAGAGCTGGACTTGTGAAAGACCCTGACTAGTTCAGTGTGGCTGGAATTCTAGTAATGCTTGGAGAAGTGAAGGAAATGGGAAGTGTTGGGGGTCAAATATGGAGGACCCTATAAACCATGCGAAGGACTTTGGATTTTATCCTGAAAGCTATGGGGAGGCTTTAAAGGGTTTTGTGTAGGAAAAACGATGTAGTCAGATGTGTTTTAGAAAGTTCGGTCTGTCAAGTGGGAAGGGACAGGTGAGGAAATAGAACGGTGTTGGGAAGCTGTTGCCATATTGATGGCTTGAACTGAGACAGACAGTGGGAAAGAGGAGGAATCAGATTTGAGCAATATTAAAAAGATGGAATCCATTGAAGAGGAGGCTCATTGTTTATGGGGAGGAAGAAAAAGTAGTCTAGGATGATTGCCTGGTTTTCTGGCTCAAGGAACTTGGGTGGTACCATTCACCAAGATACATACTGTGAGAGGGAGGGGGGAGTTGGAGGGAGGTGGCTCGGAAAGAAAATGAATTTTGGACATACTTAGTTCAAGGTGTTTGCAGCACATCTAGGCAAAGATGTCTAATGTATCCCAACTAGTGGAAACAGCAAGAGCAAAGATGTGGATGCCCTAGAGTGCTTATGTTGTTTAATGAAGTACCAGAGCCTGGAGTTTGTGGCAGAAGATAAAACCAGAAAAAAGGTAGACGGCTGCCAGGTTGTGAAGGGCTTTTGATGCCTTGTTTGAGTGCATTTGGTTATTACTCTGTGGTTAGCAGTTTACTTATTGTTTGAGTTGCTGCATTCCAACATAAATAAACTTCTGTAAATATTTCCTGCCTTTTTCTTTCCCCGAAATACATTACCAATTAGATGGACATAATTAACGTCTCAGAAGAGTTTAAATAAAATGGCAGCAGTGAAAAGTACTTTGTGAAATACAACCTGTCATGCAAATGGAAAATGATGGTATTGTTAAGATTCAGAGTGAGTGTATTTTTGCTTTGAGGGATGTTAGTTGTTTAGTTTGTAAAATTTTTTGTTTGCAATCTGAGCGGTGATCTTTTCCTCACCCCTTTTCTTGGTTATACATACATTTGTTTAGTTGCAATTATTTTTGTAACCAGGGACTAAGTCTTTAAAAAGTGACTTCCTCCTTTCAGTTTTCTGTGAAGCATTGGGACTCAAAGATTCATTTTACTTAAGTGAGCAAATGCAAAGTGTCATTGGAAGTTGAACCCTCTGGTTTGAAATTTAATCCTGAGATTTGAAATCTGAGGATCCTCAAGCCAAATCTTACCCAGTCTTAGTGATTATTCCTTTGAATTATCATTAGTTTCTTTATTTTCTGCTAACCTGACTTTCATGCCTATACTTCAACTTGTGTACCACAACTAATCTTATCTTTTACAAAGAACTATTTTCATCTCATTACTCCTTTACTGGCTTCATATTCCCAAATAATCAAGTCTAAACTCCATTGTGCAATTTAAAAAATTCTCCGCAATCAGACCCTTATCTTAATTAGTTTTCAGTGGATGGTACAGATTGACGTTGTAATTTAGAAAGTCCTAAACTGCTACATTAGCATTTTATTTGTATCTCTTGTGCTTCCCTTTTGCACCTTATTACATTAGAACAGGGTTTCTCAACCTTGGCACAGTTGACATTGTGAGCCGGATAATTTTTTGTTGTGGGGTTGTCCTGTGCAGTGTAGGATTTTAGCAGTATCCCTGGCCTCTACCCATTAGATGCCAGTAGCACTCCCTCAATTGTGACAACCAAAAATGTCTCTAGACATTGCCAGATGTTCCTTGGAGGACAGAATTGTCCCTGATTGAGAACCACTGCATCAGATAATATAGCTATGATTGTGCAGCAATGTCTTATCTCTCCCAACTAAATTCTCTGAGGGCAGGGTCCATGGCCATGCTTAGCAGTGTATGGCACATGAGAAGCACTGGGTACCCTGCATTGCGTTTTCTTGATACAAGAAGAAATGCTTATTCAAGGAATTCCTGGGTGTTCCTTGAAAGACTTGCCTTTTTTTTTCTTTCTTTTTTGTTTTTGTTTTTCTCCTCAGGGGATGTGATCTTAGAGAAATACTACTGGTTAGGCACTCACTAGACGAAAGCTTTGTGTTGACAGTGCAACTCAGCAGGTTTCTATGTCCCCGACACTGGGGCTCTATAAATTCCTGTTTTGTTCCTGTTGCCTGCATTTAGGCAGCTTGATTTAGTGGACAGGAATTATCATTTATTTTAAATTGCATATAGTTTATGATATTGGTATTCAACGTTTATTTTGATTGGTTAAATTATTATAGTTTTATCATCTTTAAATTAATGCAGCTATAGCATCCACCATGGAACTATTTCTTCTTGATATACCATCATGTAAACCCCATAAAATAATCTTAACTCTAAAAATATTCCTCAGCTACAATGCAGCTTTATTTGCCTTGTATTACCAAACCTTGTCGTATGAAACTTTTCCATCCAGCTGGAAAATAGTTATAGTTGAAATGTTTCATGGAAGGAATGAGCTTGCTTTTTTTTGTTTGTTTGTTTCTGTGTTTTTTGGTTTCTTCCTCCAGAAGTCACAAAAATTCCTATACTTAAGTTAATTATAGACTTAACAGTCAGAGATCTTTTTATACATCTAGTTGTAGCTGAATCATGGCTAGGGACAAATGGCATCCTTGAATCTATCTTTCTGCATGAGAATGGGAAATGTTCTGTTTAAAGCGACTGCCCAGCTGAAATCAGCCAATGCAGTTTTTCCTTATATAGTGTCAAAGATGCCTGCTGAATGCTCTGATGGAGTTAGTCTTCATAATATTCCTTGAATGTAAGAGAGAGGAGAACCCATGGGCACACAAAGTTATCTGTTTGCCCCAGACCATTGAAACAGCTAGTTCCCAAGTCTGACTGCAACTCGTACACCATTACTACCTTTACTCACTCCTGGAGTTTCAGATAGAGGACCGTGTTTAAGGAGGGAACAGGAGCCTAGTGCTGATACTGACTTGGATTCTTTCCCTCCCTGGAAGATAGTCTTTTCTTTCTCTTTTAATCTAAACCTCAGGTGGCAGTGACTCAGGCACTAAATGTCATTGGTTTCATCAGCGAAACCAAATGCTGGAGGAAGAACAGTGGCTCCTGATTTGGGTTAGATTTAGATGGCATCTTTACTGGGGCAAAGTGGTATCTGTTCTTTGGTTTCTGGGTTAAAACAGCCAATTTGTAAGTATCTCCTATTATCACGTCTAGGTTTTGCTTTGTGACATGTTAGAGCCTAATGATGAGAATTTCTATGTTGTTAGGAGTAGAACTAATGCCTTATAGCTCAGTGGTAGCTTAAGAGATATATCCTAGTGGAGCTGTTTTGTTTTGTTTTCGTTATAAAGAAATTATATAACTTTGGTAAAGAAAATTTGGGAAATAGAGGGGGAAATTGTCCAAAATCCCATCACTCTGTGTGATAAGTACTTTAAATTTTGTGTTTTCTTCAAGTCTTTTTCTGCAGTGCCTTTAGCTATTCCCCTATAATCAGAAGTCTAACCTAACATTGCAGTGAACACCTTCCCACATATCACTTTTCCCGCATTGGGATTACTTTCTTCGGATAACATCTCAGGAAGAGAATTACAAAGTCAAGGCCAAGAGAAACATTTTGAAGCAGATCAGTTGGGTTACCGTAGTATACAGGCTGACTTGTATACTTGATTTCTTTTCCATTTTATTTAAGGGTATTACTTAGAGGAACAACTACCAAACAAAGTAGAAAACATTTTAAGCGTAGCAACTTCCTTCCTACTCAAGTAGGAATTCGTACCACTGTCTTAATTACCTGGTGCGATGGGACAAGAACTGCAGGAGTAACCGGGTTCCATTTACTTCCGAACCACTTCCTTGAATGGGCAGAAGGAATTGGGTTGTTTGAGTTGTTAGAATGATGAGAGTATGAAGTAGTTTTGACAGGAATCCATTGCCATTTCTGATTTTTCTTTGTTTTAAACTGCAAAAGAAATTGCTGGAGAATCAAGCTCCTAGTTTCATTTTGCTTTGCATGATACCCCTCCCACAGCCTATCCACTCTTGTGACTTGATGACATTTCTTTGCTAGTGCCTTGCAAACATTGATCTCTAGCCTTGATCCTTCCCTAAGCTTTACTTCTAACCACTTACTGGATATTTCCAATTAGAAGCTTCGTCTTCTCTTCACACTCTGCAGATCCAAAACTGACTTCATCTTCTTGCCCTAACTGGAACATTGCAGAACATGTTTCTGCCTATAGTCTCATCATTCTTTTAGGCTACTGGATTTGCAACTCCGGAGTCCCTTCTGAATGCTGTACTCCTCAATAGTCAGCACCACACAGTTAGTACTTGTTCTGTGTTTAATGCACACTTGTTTTGTGTGACCTCTAAGAGCAGAACCAAGATCAGTGGGTGGAAACTGCAGGGAAGCTGATTTTGCCTCCATATAAGGAAGAACTTTGAATACTTTGAGCTGTCTGAATGGAATGGGCTGCCTCCAGAAGCCTTGGGTTCTCCACCCTGAAGGTATTTGAACAGAGGCTACCTTGCTAATTGCGGAGAATGTCGAAAGGTCTGTTCTGGCATCTGATGGTGTTTTTACAAGATAATTTCTACACTCCCTCCTTATCCTGAGAACCAGAGATTCAGTGGAAGGTAGCTTTGTTTCTCCTGCTAGACTCCCTTTGAGCAGAAAAACTATTTCACCGTTCTTTTGTATTTCCACAGCACTTAATTCAGAGGCTGGTCACTTCGTTGCCTAAAATTGATTATTTGTAGGTTGATTCTTTTCATTTGGTTTCTAGATCTGCTTAGACACTAGATGTTATGGATTTTTTTTCCTTTGAAATGTAAAGAATATTTTTTGCAGTAGTCCTCTTATTTTACAGTTAGATGAACAACAGCTTCAACCTAACCTAGACCCTAATAAATTCCCTTTTTTCCCAAATGCCATTCTGTTTATCAGATAGTACTTGTAAAATTTTTGCTTTCATCACATTATTCCTTCACTCAAAACCCCTGGATGGCTTCATATTTATCACAACATCAAATTCAGATACTGTCTGGCTTCCAGTGCAGCTCCATTAACCTAGCCTGTCTTGCTTATCCAGCCTTATTTCCCGTGATACTTCATGCTGCAGGCTCTGTGGGCTAACTTACTCGTACTTTCTGTACATAGCCTCTTTGGTCTCTCCTCTTTGCTTCTGATTGCTCTGGGATGTCTTCTCTTTTTCCTTTTACCTTTTTCCACCAACATGCCCCACTTCCTTCCTGAAACCAGATCACCTCCAGTCCTCATTGATTTCTTCTGAACTCTGAGACCACATAGTCATTTATACTATATAATTCAGAACCATACAACATTCTGCAAAGAAAAAGGTTTAGTATAAAGGCTGATACTTTAACTTTCCCTGATCCAAGTGAAGTTAGGTAATCTCTAACAGAATTTTTAAAAATATAGTCTTCAGTTTTTAGTCTGCCTTGGCCTTCCCAATAAGAATGAAAGCTTCTGGAGGACAGGGACCACGTGTCTTCTGTATCTTCTGTAGCTGCCACAATGCTAAGTACTTTCATTTTGTGAGCATCTTCTGTGTGCCAGGTTGTCTAGGTGCTGTGAATTAATGGGGCTGGAGGTCGGGGTGGGAGGGATGGATAAATTTCCATCTTTCTAGAGGCCTATATTTTAGCATACAGTATGCACTGATAACATTTTACATTTGAACTGCATTTTAAGGCTCCCAAAGTGACTACTCATTTATAAAATGTACTCCTTTAATCCTTAACATCTCTGTGTGCTGGGTGAGAATCTACTGAATGACTGCCCTAAAGTTATACACTTAATACATGGCAGGGTTGGGACTCAAACCTTGATCTCCTGAATCCTAATTTTATTTAGATTTGTGTAATTGGGGTTGTCTTTCTCGCTGAAGCTTTTGTGATGACTGTTTAAATAGTTGGGAATTTGTACATTTATTTAGGGAGGCTTACATACAGATCTTGGCTATTGTCAATCAGAAATGGCAAGAAACAAGATTAGGCAGAGTTTTCTGCTCTGGCAGTTCTGTATTCTTTGGGAAAACCCTTATTTTAAACATTTGCCTTCCAAACGTGTCATCCAGCCTGAATGTGAAAAAGTATTAGCCTCTATGGAGAAAATTGAAAACTGCTAATGTAACTAAAGACACCATAAAGAGAACTTGAATCCACAGTGCTGTGCTCAGCAGACACTGGGCTGGATGCTCTGATGAACCACAGTCACTTGAGTGTTTGAAAGCCCTGGGGCTCAAATGCAGTGGTGGGAAGAGCTTCAGACGAGGATTCAGAAAATGTGTGCTCACGTCCAGGTGCTCTTCCCCACTGGCTGACACTGGGCAACCTTTTTTAACTTCTGTCAGTTTCTTCATTCTAAAGATGGGGATCAATATCTTCATAACATACCTCACAGAAATACTTTAAAGTCTCAGAAGAAGCCACTGCTTGGTGATGTAAAGCACTTGAAATGATAAGAGAGTATTGTTTTTAATTAATGTTATATAACCTAATAAACAAGCTTATTTTCCTTATGGTACTTGGTTTAAAGATCCCTGTGTCAATGTGATTTGTGCCCAAGACGGCAGCATTTATTTGAAAGGTGGGAATGTTTGTAAGATCCTATAAATAAGCAAAAAAGAAAAAGAAAGAGGAAAAAAACCAAACTTTTCCCAGATTTGTCAGAGAGAGGAGACAACTAGTCTTGTGTTGAGTGGAGAGAGGGCGAAGGCCCTTATTTCTTTTTCAGGGACCCTTATCGACCTACTGTATTTATAGCGCCTACTACAGATACAGTACTGGAATTACAAAAAGAAGAGAGAGTCCCTGCCTTAGGGTGGCTAATTGCCTGTTGACTGTTAAATAGGTGATTTTAAACCAGTGTGTTAAATGTGCGGTAGAGGAAAGAGCACAATGTTGTGGGAGCACATACTGGACATGCTTCTTAGGGAGTGACACCTTGGCTGAGACTTAATGGAAAAGAGGAGTTCTGGGAAGGGGGGCAGATTGAGAAAGAAAAGCAGACCAAACTGGAAAGGCTTTCTGGAGAAGGCAGCACCTTAGCTGAGTCTTAAAAGACAGTAGGAGTTCTGAGATGGGACAGATTGGGAAGGGGAAGCAAAGATGATCATAATTACCTTTGCATTTGAGAAGGGTCACTGTGGTAATATGGATAAGGAGGTTCTATTAGTGAAATTAGGGGAGACTAGCCAGGAGGTTATTGCAGTAATCTAGGCAAAGTCATAAAGACCTAATTTTTGTCAGTGAGGATGAAGGCAAGGGGCAGCTATTCAAGAGCTATATAAGATAGAGCCTATGGATTTTGATGACTGATTAGATTTGGGGGGAGTAAGGAAGAAGATAATTGAGTTAACATATATGGAATCCTTCATAGTTTTTCAGGACTGAGCCATATACTTCTACATGTATTTCCTCTTGATTCTTGTGCAGCCCTTTGGATTTTGTACTGTTGTCCCCATTACACAGATAAGGAAGCTGAGGCCCAGAACATTTGGTAACATTTATAGTTACAGAGCCAGTGAGTGCTGTTATTAAAACCCCCAATCTGTGTGACTTCTCTAAATACCATGATCTTAACCACTATACTTCACTGCTTAACCATTTCTAGGTTACTGGCTTGGTCAATCTGGTGATTGATGATAGTGCTGGATTACTGAGACAGGTGGGGATGGAGGGTGGGAAAATGATGAGTTCTGTATTGGACATTTCAATTTGAGATGCTTTTGAGACGTCCAGGTAGAGATGTCTAAGTGGAAGCTGGATCTAAAATTCTGAATCCCAGAAGAATGCCCTGAGTTGGATCTACTGCTCCGGGAGTTGTTAGTCTATAGGTGATTGTGGTGGTACCACTTGGCAAGCAGATTGGATGGTACTGCGATGATGGTAGAAAGGAAGGTTTGGGAGTGGACACGATCACCTAAAGAATGTGAATATGTGTGTGTCGACAATAAGACAAGGTGTCTTTTGGTGCCTTCAGTTCTGGGCATCCTTTCCCATAGCATCTCACATTTCATCCCACCCCCACCAAAAACAAAAAAGCTAGGAACTGTTCTATATTCCATTAGTGGTAGAATGAGACTAGCTATAAATGATAGCTGTATTGTCTCTGTTTTGCTTAAGTTAGACAGCAGAACTATAGCTTGCTTAGCAATGAAAGCTTTCAAGTACAAGTGAAATAGGGAAAAGGAACCAAAATCCCGTGAAGCTGTGTTAAGCTTTTAATATTGGTAAGTGTTCACCAACCCTGGCAGTCTTTAGAGATACCTGTACTGTGTTTTCACGTTAACACTTGTCTCAACCCATAGCAGTCATTGTGTATGAAGGGACATGTTTTATAACAGAACGGGCGGTGTCTATTAATGGAAGATAGCTTGGGAGTTTATTGCATTCACTCACTGTCTTTTCCCCTGGGATTTATCAAGTGTGATGACTTATATGTAAGTTTGTCCCTAGTTAGTACCCAGAATGGGCAGCAATTTGGGGACTCAGGTGATGGTGGCATAACATAAGCGAGAATAGTATATTGGCTGCTTCTAGTCTGCTCCATTTGTGAGCAGAGCAGAGACGTAGAGGCTGCTGCCATGTCTCCAGGACACGGAATGGAAAGGTTTATTTGGTTCGCATTCTCATTTTTTTTCTTTGATTCTCTTTTAAACAACATTCTCTGGCAAGTCACCAGGCCCAGAAAGACCAGAGCCCATACACAGAAAAGAATGGATAGGGATACTTTATCTTGTGTGCTGCTTATCTCTTCCACAGGGAGAACAATGTGTTGAGTTGAGATATTCTGGCACGTCGTCATCTTTGGGGGAATTGTAATTGCTATGGTCATTTTAGGCAGCTTCAAGGGAATTGAGTTCATTTGGTTTCAGTTACCTGAACTAATTAATGCTTTGAAATGGAATCTCTCCAAGTCAAGGGTTGGTTGAAATTTCACTGATTTTTATGAGCTCACTTGTGGTCTCAAGCATTTTATGTAGATGTATATTGATAACAGTTAACACTTATTTATGGGCAGCTTTCAGAACACTTGTCCCTTTGGAGTTTTGGTTTGCTATACTTCAGGTTCATTAACTTTATGTAATATAATATAATACGAAATTTTTAAATTACAGTTGACATTCAATTTCATAAATATTTATTGAACCTCTTCTAAATGTCAGAGAGTGCTCTAGATGATAGAGCATAATAGGGAACAAGCCAGAGAAAGGTCCATTCTCTGGTGGAGCTTACGTTCTTTAGGATATTAGACACTGAGTGAGATAAATTAGTACTTGGGAAAGATCTGGAAGAAGCTCTTCTGGATGTGTCCACTCTTCCCTACTGCATATCCAGACCCTTCCTACCATCCTCATTTGAAGCCTGGCTCAAATGGCAGTTTCTCGTGCTGTCCTTATCTGATCCTTCCAGCTGGCATGTTCTCCCCCGCTCTGAAATCCTGTGTTACTCTATCTGCAGTATTTATTTTCTATTTGTTTTATAGTTGTAGATGTTGAGTCTCCTATAGTAGACTGTAAGTTATTGAGGGCCTGATAAATATTCTATTTATCTTGGTTTTGGGCATTCATATGCAGGATATTACAGGAAAAAACACTGAACTTAGAGCCAGACTTGACTTTGAGTACTGGCTTCCCTATTACCTAATTATGTGACTGTAGTTAAATCATTTAACTTCACTAACGTTAAGTTTCCTATCTCTAAGAGTGTAATAATTATCTTTCCATCCCTGAATAGTTGTTGGAAGGCACAATCTAAGACAATGTATGTTACTACACTTCATAAATTCTAAATTATGATGTTTCGTGGTATCATAAATATTCAGCACGTATTTGAATGAGGAAGCATTTGCTTTCAGTGAACACCTTTTCCTGGGTAGTTCTCTTGCTTAATGAGGTCTCTATGATTTTGCAAATATGCTAGAGTGTTTTCCATCTTATTTTATTATTAAATGATTCTGTTCCTCAGAGTTGGCATCCTCTTCACCCTCTAGAGTATTCTGTCTTTTCTCCTTAGGTACCATGTAATATTAAAATAACAAATGACATTTGATCTGTTTCAGCAGGTGGTACATTATGGCTGACATGCAAAATCTGGTAGAAAGATTGGAGAGGGCAGTGGGCCGCCTGGAGGCAGTATCCCATGCCTCTGACATGCACTGTGGGTATGGAGACAGTGCTACGAAAGGTAAGCAGTATATGCAGCCCAGCAGAATACTTTGAATGAAGACTCAGTGTCTCGGCCTAGAATTTTTTCTCTCACAATGTATTCTCTCCTTTGAAGCTAACTTCCAAAAAATGCTTAATCTAGAAAGTTCATCGCCTGTAAATTGAATTGCTCTGAACAGATAAGGGAGGAAGTGACTTGTGCAGGGAGGCCTGTGGTTAAGTTATTTTAACACAAGAACTTCCTGCTTGTGTGCTGTTTCCTGTTCTTTCTTTACCAAAATGACTCCAGTGTAAGTCAAATGACAAGTGATATTAAAATTTCCTCTAAATGATTGGCAAATTGGCCATTTTGCATATGCACCAATTGAATCATAGAATGTTAGAGCTAAAAGGAACCTTGGGGGATCATTCTGTTTATTTTCATTTTATAAAGAAAATTAAGCTCAGAGGGAAAGGGACTTAAGTCAGGGTCATACAACCAGTTAGCGGTGGCAGTAGAACTAGAACCTAGGTTTCCTAGCTCATGTTCCAGTATTCTGTTTACTGTATAGCCATCCCTTTCCACTTTCATATACAAGTGCCTTTTAACAAATCACTTTCTGATGCGTGACTGGTTCTTTGTGATGTATCTGTCTTCAGCAGGAGCAGTTCCCTATGTGCAAGCATTTGACTCACTGCTTGCTGGTCCTGTGGCGGAGTACTTGAAGATCAGTAAAGAGATTGGAGGAGATGTGCAGAAACATGTAAGGATGTTTGGCCCTTTTCCCCCTCTTTTAAGGACTGGTGGCTTTCTTCAACTCCTACTCACCCTTGGGTTAAGAGCTCCTTAAGAGGCTTCTGGCTCCTTTCCCGCCAACTTCTGCCTGGAGTTCAGTCCAGGCACTGGAGCGGTTCCTCAGATTTTTCCAGGTCCCCTGCTTTTATCACATATCCTGTGTGGTCTTTTTTTAACTTGCATAAAATATGACTCGGTTCATCTTTGTAGTGAGGACATGCTACCAGTCTCATCCCAACGTGTTATATAACCATGCTTAGGGTGGCTTGTTCAAAAGAGTCATTATTGTGACTTAGCATTTATAAAACTGTACTTCATAGTTATTGGTTATGCTAATATGAGTTATTTTTACACTTAGCCCACAGCAAGAATATGAAGTAGGCAGTGACAGATGCCTCTCCACCCACCTCCCTTCATGTGCTGCTGCCTTTCCACCCACCTTCCTTCATGTGCTGCCACCCACATCGTCACCACTACCCCACACTCATGTATATATTTTGGGCTCTCTCTTTGGGCCCCAAAATCTTCCTGCTGGTCTTCTTATTGATTGTTGAGGAGTAATAACCATGTTTAGGATCTTCCTGTCCCTCCAGCAAGACTGGTTACTTTGAAAGATCTACTTTTAACCTCTTATATACCATTTGTTGGCAGTGGTGTTAGCTCTAGAGCAGGGGTGTCCAAACTGCAGCCCGCGGGCCAACTGCGGCCTGCAATCCACTTTTTATTGGCCCGCAGCAAATTCCAAAAATATATTTAGTTTACTTAAATAAACCAGATGAGGCAATACGTACTTCACCTCGAGTGACTGGCCCAGCTGTTTGTGTATTTTACCACATATGGCCCTTGGTAAAAAACGTTGAAAAAAGTTTGGACTCCCCTGCTCTAGAGTGTGGAACTGGGACTTCAATAGTTCCACACTGTCTTGGGGCTTGCATTTTTACTTTATATAGTCTGTAACATTTGAAAAAAATTTAAAAACATACCACATTTGTACTTAAAAATGCAAATCCAGAAAAAAATAGATTACTTCATTTGAATTTTTGTATTTTAATAGTTCTTATAGCCTCATGTTTCTTAAACTTTTTTGACCGTGACCCTTAGTAAGAAAATGCATCTTTTTAACAGATAAGTTTCACAAAATGTGTTTTGTATTAGTTGTATTGTACTTTTTAAAAACTTTTTATTTGGAAATAATTTCAAGCTGATGTGCTGCACTCATTATTTATTGCTCTATTTCATTTAGTAAAGTGCTGGTTATTTCATTTAATAAAGTATTGGTGGTTATGGCTCACTACATTGATTTGATTAATTACCTATGAATGGATCATGATCTAACATTTGAGTAATAGCTTTTAGCTAAAGGAGTAAATACCTTGAAAATTTTAGGCCTTTGCCTTTATTCCTGTCTTTATTTTTTTGAGAAAAGAGGTCTTTTTGGTGATGAGGGGGAGGAGCGCACTTCATGTCACACTGCATGTGCAGTTGCTAACTTGACCTCTAAGGCTAGCCCTGATGATCCTAATTTCCTGGATGTGTATCCCTGATACATATCCAGTAGAAACAGTGGGATATGGAATTCTGTTCTCAGTCCCTATAATCTGGAATATCTGAGGAAAGCAACATGAAGTGCCTGGATTCCTACTAGAGTACATGGAAGTAGAGGTTTCAGGTTGTTCTTATCAGGACCTCTCCAGTTGTAATGTGTCATCGATAGCTGATTGTTCTCTTTCCGGCAGGCGGAGATGGTCCACACCGGTCTGAAGTTGGAGCGAGCTCTCTTGGTTACAGCCTCTCAGTGCCAGCAGCCAGGAGGTGTAAGTTCACTACTGGTTGGTTTTGTTTCGGTTTGATGTTCAGGACAAGTTGGGAGGTTTCTGCTAAGCTATGACAACTTGCAAAAATAGACCCACCAAGCTCATGTACGATCACACCAAGTTCCAGGAGTAGAGTCACACTTAGAGTGTCAGTATAGGAACATGCCACTGAGTATTGGGTTCTCCTGGCCTTTCTTCTGTTGTTTCACTTAGGACTGTAGTTACCCATGGGACTTTGCTGCTTCTCTTAGTCATCAGCGTTTTTTTAGCCTCTTGGTTGAGGCTAAATTCATCACATTATCCCATAAGCCCTTTGGGTCACAGAGAGTGTGGTTCTTTTGCTTCACCGTGAGTGAGCTTTAATAATGCTACTGTGGAGATCCGAAAACTTCTCAAGTACTGCTTCTTCCCTCATCCTTCAGTGGGTGGGGGAATCTCCCTTTATCTCTACCTCTACCTCAGATTTTATGCTGCCAAGGTGTGAAATGAATTGGAGAGAATTTAGATTTTTCTCAGAGCCAAAGATTTTAGCTTTGTTTCTTCTTTTTGCTTTTTGCTTTGCTAGACAGAGGGGCAATCAAACAAGTCTTCCTGCTAATGCTATATTAAAATCCTTGGACCCTCGGCATGCCTAAATAATGTAAAAGTAGCATAAGGTGATGTTAAAGATATTAGACTCCAACTCTTAATCTGTCTTAAATGGTTAAAGCATTTTGTCTAAACCTTTTCTCCAAAACAAATCAGGTAGCTGAGACACTATTCATTTCCTTTGCTTTAGACTAGGGATTGGTAGATGATAGCCCCCAGACCAAATGTGGCCTGCCACCTGTTTTGTAAATGAGGTGGTTTTTTTTTAATACAGCCATTCCATTCTTTTAAGCGTTGTCTCTTGCTGCTTTATACACTACAATGGCAGAGTGAGAAATTGCAACAGAGACTGTATGGCTTGCAAAGCCTGAAATATTTACTGTCTGGCTCTTTATAGAAAGTTTGCCAATCTCTGCTTTAGACTGTTTTCATGCTAAGAGCTGAGAATCGAGATGTTCAGGAAACTGAGCTTTGGAGGAAGGGTGGAAACACAGAAACATAAGATTCATCCATTTTGCTACATTGTCTGCTCAGATTTCAAACCCCCTAATTGCATTTGATTCAACAGATCTCTACTCAGCAGCTGCTGTATGGCTAGCAATGTGGTGAGGGCTATAAGGATTATAAAAGAGGGCTAAGACAAAGCCCTTGTCTTTGAAGAATTAATGAGAAAAACATTCTCATGGGTCCATTAATAGTTTGTGCCGGTGTGCCAAAATTGGTTATGCTGACAATAAATGCTGGAGGAGGCCTGTGTGACTGCAGTTGGAGGGCTGTTCCTCATGAAGCATGAGGAGTGTTTGGGTAGATGGAAAAAGAAGAGACAATCATGAGTAAAGGCCCAAAAATGAACTGATATCTTCTATGAGTGGGACAGAAAAGAGACAAGTGGCTGAAGTGGTAGAATTTTCTGGTATAGCTAGAGTGTGGGTCCTGATCATGAAGAACCACAAAATCCAGCCTGAGGGGTTGGAGCTCTGAGGAGAGAGAAATGATGAGCAGTATTTTAGCTCATGAATCTGCAGGACGGATACAAAGTTTATTTGGATACTCATGGTAGTCCATAAAGAATTCTTGCCTTCAGGATCAGAGCTGACCAACATACAAAGTGTTTTGTAGAAAGACTCTGACTTGAATCTTTTCTTGCATCTTTTCCCAGAATAAGCTTTCTGATTTGTTAGCACCCATCTCAGAGCAGATCCAAGAAGTGGTAACCTTTCGGGAGAAGAACCGTGGCAGCAAGTTGTTCAATCACCTGTCAGCTGTCAGTGAAAGTATCCAGGCCCTGGGTTGGGTGGCTATGGTAAGCAGCGCAACTTCCATGGGAGGGAAGGGATAGGATGAAAAGGGTAAGGAGAGAGGGCTGGAGAGGCTCTGAGACACTGACACCTTCTCTTTCTCTAGGCTCCCAAGCCTGGTCCTTATGTGAAAGAAATGAATGATGCTGCCATGTTTTATACAAACCGAGTCCTCAAGGAGTACAAAGATGTGTAAGTCCAGCTGTTCCTTAAGGGGTAGAGTACAAACCCAGCTGCATACTTGCTGGAGTACCACTTTGGGGTTAAGGCTACCCTTGGCTGCTGTGTTGGTTCTGCTATCTTAGGGCTGCCTGTGGAAAGTTGGAGAGAGATTGGCCCATACAAGCTGCATTTGTAAGCAGGAAGTGTGTCTGCTTCCATTTCTGCTTTTTTTCCAGGGTTTGTAGAGGCCCTTTTAGTCTTCTGATGTTTAACCTTCCAAGTTCAGGAGGTTTTCCTGGAGGTTAAAATGGACTAATGCCTTTTAGTTTCCCTGTTTAGACAAGATTTTGTTCCTTTGTTGAGAATTTCGAAGTGGCCGAGTGGCAAAAGATTCAGTAAGATTTACTGGGAAATTACCTTGGCTATTGATGTAGTCGGTAAAGTGAGAGGAAAGCTGCCTGGCCAACTTAGGTATTAAGTGAGGAATTCATTATATGTCTAACCACCTATGTCCACCAGTCCTAACTGACTTTTCCATTGCTGGATTTGAGCTGGAGTGACTGTAGGTAGGTAGCTGTTACTTAGCTGCAAAGCTACCCAAACTTCCTTTCTTCTGTTCGTTATCAGTCAGCATTTGTTGAGTAACTACTCTGTGACTGAGTAAGCGTTCATGTGTGTGAAGTATGTCCCAGAATACCAAGCCCCTCCTGATCATTCCAGCAACCTGGAATTAGCATCACAATGTTTTCATTATACCTCACCATTATATCCCCATCACTTTGTAGTTGAGGAAATTAGGTCTTGTGCTAAATAACCATAAAGTCTTCCAGCTAATGTATAAGAAAGGAGACTGCAACCACACTGCAGCGCTGTTTCTATCACTTAATGTTGAGTATTTCTTCCTAAAGGGAAGTTTTTTACTTCTTATTTTTTTGGTGCGGGTCATATTTTGACACAAGGTACTCTGTGCTCTGCGGCAGTTGAGTTTCTTGGAGTCCTAGAGTTCCACAGTGATGCTCAAGAGATCTCTGCTATGGCTTCATGCACAGAATGTCTGCTTTTATCAGTTTTATGTATTAAGTTCTGCCTAAGGTCTACTATGGAAAAAGTTTAAGGAATGCTGCTATAAGAGAAAGTGATATAATCTGGAATCCCTGTCCTAATGGACTTGAGTCTAATTAGGGTAATGGAGTACGTTTTTAAAAAGAAGAAAAGCTCAGTGGTAATAGAAAAGCTGGCATTGAGCAGAGCCTAAGAAACACCACAGGCAGGAGGATGTGAGCATACAGGTAGAAAGTGTTTTGGAATCACTATTGGAATGCACCGGGCTGCCTGTGATGAGTTCCTCTTTAATTCTACCAGGGATAAGAAGCATGTGGACTGGGTCAAAGCCTACTTGAGTATATGGACAGAGCTGCAGGCTTACATTAAGGAGTTCCATACCACCGGACTGACCTGGAGCAAAACGGTCAGTGAATCCTGCCTCCTTTCTTTTATTCCTCCAGGATGGGGTCCACAGGTTTCTTAGACTTTGGCACTACCAAGGTCCAAGAAGGAATGCTAGTCTTTTTCAATGGAGAATAGAAAGAAAAAGGGGAGAAGGAAAGGGAAAAAAGAAAGAGTAAAGAAAGTGAGGGTCAGAGAAAGAATATTCATTTCTGTTCTATTTTAGTAAACATGGGTCAGGGACTGATTAGGCTGACGGGAGACAGATGAATGAGGTATATTATCCCAGCCCTCTTGAAGTTTCAAAATACAGATACACAAGCCCAATATAAAACACCTAGCTAAATACTATATTAAAGATAAACACTACGGAGTATGAGAAAGAGGAGTGATTCTCACTGGGAGAGATCGTACTTTGAAGGGATATACTCTGATCTGAGATATTTTGCAAGTGTAAGGCAGTGAGAAGTGGGAGCAATGGGGATACCAGCAAACGGCATAGCTTAAGCAAAGTAAATGCAGATTAAATGTAGAGATTGGTCATCTCTGGATTCAGTATGGAGAAATAGTCAGATTTTTAAGAGAAAAGGCTGGGAAGGAAGATCAGTTGAGAGTTTTAGACTTTATAATAGGTGATAGCTGTCATAGGCATTGGAGCAAGAGAGTAATAACGATCAGATTCGTCCTTAAAAAAGCCTCAGTTTTATAGGTTAGGAATAAGGGCTCATGCTCACCCTCTGGAAATGCTCATGGTGCTAGAGTCTGGTACCAAAGAATTTGTAGAAGATAAAAACCGAGATAAAAGAAAGATTTAGTGAGCTTGAGGGGATTGAAGATTCAACAAGATTGAACAGTCAAGCTTGGATGGTAATGTCTTTCACTGAAATAGAGACAAAGGGGTGATTGTACAGGTCGGGGAGCAGGCAGGAGATGATGAGCTCAGTCTTGGGCTTGTTCAGTCTCAGGTACTGGTGACACACTTAAGACTTTTAGAAGAATGGGTTTAAGCTGGAATTAGGTAGAGGCCAAAGGAGAAATGAGAAGGTTGAAGAGTGGAGCTGAGTTGGATCCTTGGGAAAGGGTGAGAAGGAATAAAGCCAAGTTGGGTGTGAGAAGGAAGCATTGATCACTGCGTCAGGGCTACAGTAGGTCCCCTGTGTGCCCTGCACACACGTAGGACCCAATTGAGAATGGAATAGAGGGGAAGAGAGGGTGACTGTTGTCTGCACTTACTGTTCCAGGGACCTGTGGCAAAAGAACTGAGTGGATTGCCATCTGGACCCTCTGCTGGATCAGGCCCTCCCCCACCACCACCAGGCCCACCTCCTCCCCCAATGCCTACCAGTTCAGGCTCAGATGACTCTGCTTCACGCTCAACACTGTTTGCACAGATTAACCAGGGGGAGAGCATCACACATGGTAAGTGAGTACTTTGGCAAGAAGAGTTAGTAGTGTAAGTTGTTTGGGCCAGGCCTTAGCAACTAGAGACTGGACAGTCTGGAAACCAGAACCCTGGTTTGTGGCGGGGAGAATTAATTTGGGTGTCACATTCCTTCAAGTTGCCCAAAGGGATAGCAAAGGTGGTTTAAATGGATATTGAAAATGGGTGATTTATAGTTGAGGGAAGCCCCTCTGCCCCATAGGAAAGTGATTTAATATTAAGTGGCATATATGGTGTACCTTATTGTGCCAAGGCATGGTGCCAGCAGTTTTCCCCAGAGCTTTTCCCCTATTACTACATGGTCTCTTTGGGACATCATTGTGTTGGGAATTAACTTCCTCATAGGATATGTGATCATTGTGTGGAAAATTTGCATAAGAGTTACCTAATGTTGGTATAGAGAGAGTAGACACCCTTATACACAGCAGACGGAAGGCTAAATTATACAGCCCTCTTTTAGAAATCTACCTATAAAAGTATCTAAAAGAACAAGTTTTATAGTGTTATTTATAGTAGCTAAAAATGGTGTGACATCTAAATATCCAACGATAAAATAAATGGTTAACTGTAGTATGTCCTCTTGACGAAATACTATGCAGCCATTAAATCCTTTTCTACAATGAACCATGCAGTGTTTAAGAAAAATCTAGTATTTAAACTACAACTGCAAGGAATGGTGGAACTAAAAAGGCCACTCAGTATCGGTTATATAGATTGGGCCATGTTCAAGAGCAAGGAGGGGGTCAGCCTCCTGAGGGGGATTATGGAACCTTTTCCCTAAAAAAAAAAAGATATTTTTAGAAACTGTAGGTTAACATGAGAACATTTTTATTAAGTGTTAGCCGGTTAAACCAAATTTAATAGTGTGTATGGTTTTAACCAAATAAAAACAACTATTGCTAGAAAAAATATTGGAGAGTTTCTAATGCTAACACTGATTTGGGTTAGCTGTGGGTGAGGTTTTTTTCTTTTACAAATTTTCTTTACTGTTACATGTTACTTTTTCTTCCTCTGTTGCATTTAAAACTACATACTTATTTTGTGAGTATATATTTGGTATGTGTCCTTCTAGATCTTTTTCTGTGGATTTATATACCCATCCCTGCCCCCACATATGCCATGTTTTATTTTTTTGAATGGAACTATATAAGTTAACCTTAGGGTAGAAGAGAAATTATGAAAGTGCTTCTCCAAAACTGCTTGTGAAAGAACATCTCAGAGGCTCTGGGTTTTGGCTTTGAATTTTTTTTAAGGGTCAGTCTAACTTCTGCTAGCAGAAGTTGGTTATTGCCTCAGCCCAAAGCCCTGGGCTGAGGACGGATGCAAGGCAGCTGTTGTTCTCACAGCCCTGAAACATGTTTCCGATGACATGAAGACTCACAAGAACCCTGCCCTGAAGTCTCAGAGCGGTCCGGTGCGAAGTGGCCCCAAACCATTCTCTGCACCTAAACCAGGAGTCAGCCCATCCCCCAAACCTGCCACGAAGAAGGAGCCAGCTGTACTTGAACTAGAGGGCAAGAAGTGGAGAGTGGTGAGTTAATAACGGCAGGACTGGGGGAACAAGGAGTGGGGACGGGGTTGGATGGAGCACAGCCAAATGAATGCGGGGTTCTTGCGTAGATTGCAAGAATGACAGTTTGGGATAGCCTGTTTTGGGGGGTAGTGTGTGCTTAGTGATGAGATTCCTGAAAGGTGTATCTCTTTAACAGGAAAATCAGGAGAATGTTTCCAACCTGATGATAGATGGCACAGAGCTGAAACAGGTGGCTTACATATACAAGTGTGTCAACACGACATTGCAAATCAAGGGTAAAATTAACTCCATTACAGTAGGTGAGTTCTTATTGTCTTGGGCATGCTCTGTTCTAGAACCTAAGAGGGCTGGAACCATACCTACTCTATTCCTAAAGATTCCTAAATATAATACTTTCCTTTCGAGTTACACTGTTGACCTCCCTTTCTTCTCCTAGATAACTGTAAGAAACTCGGGCTGGTATTCGATGACGTGGTGGGCATTGTGGAGATAATCAATAGTAGGGATGTCAAAGTTCAGGTAACTTGATACCTTGGCTCCTTCCTTTGGTCCCTGAGGAATTAATTGAAAGAGACACAGCCGACCCACAGATGTTGCTGTGGTGGGAATCTGATTCTACAAAGTCTGTAAACTGAGCTGCTTTGGATGTGGCAGGAGAGGAGTTGGCTCCTAGAGCGGCTCTTTCCAGCACCCATCCCATCCCATCCTGCCCCTAGTATCCAGTATCTGTTGCGCACCTGTGGCTTGTCATGCAGTTGCTGAATCATGTGAAGCAGTGAAAGCTTTTCCTGCAAATTACTGTTGTTCTCCCCAGTTGCTAAGACTTAGTGTTCTTGGTGTTCTCTGCAGGTAATGGGTAAAGTGCCAACCATTTCCATCAACAAAACAGACGGCTGCCACGTTTACCTGAGTAAGAATTCCCTGGAGTGTGAGATAGTCAGTGCCAAATCTTCTGAGATGAATGTCCTCATTCCTACAGAAGGCGGTGACTTTGTAAGTGTCTTGATCTCTTTAGTAGTATTGACCCCAAAGCAGAAGGGACTGAAGACTTCCTGCATAGACAAAGCTAGTTGATGGGCTTTCTGCACTGAGAGGATCAAATCCAGTGGTGCATGCCTCAAGCACACAGAAGCAGAGGGTGGCTTCCGCCTTTCTTAGGTTGAGCAGATGCTCAGGGTAGTAAAAAGGTACAGGCACTGAGTCACAGCACCCTGTTGAGCTGGTGCCCTGAAGTCATCCACACTCTCATCTACGCCTCATAGGCTTAACAGTATGTCCAGGGTCACACTGGTCAGTGAACAGTAGGGCACAGATTCAAACCGACATCTGTCTGGCGTTGGGGCCGTTCTCATTCCTACGCTGCAGCACTCCTTCGTTGTGTCAGTGGTTGGGGAGGTGGTAGAAGATGGGGTGCTGCCAGTTACATAGTCATGCCTTTTCAGGTGGCTTCAGTTTCTCTCTCACTACTTCCTACCTGCTTTCAAAGTTTAGTAGAAGCAAGCATTGGAAAAGTGTAGAATTTTACCTCAACTTATTTTTTTAGCTCAGATTTACACCTGTTGTTTCTTTATTTTCAGAATGAGTTCCCTGTCCCAGAGCAGTTCAAGACCCTATGGAATGGACAGAAGTTGGTCACCACAGTGACAGAAATAGCTGGATAAGCGAAGTGCCACTGGGTTCTTTGCCCTCTCCCTCACACCATGGGATAAATCTGTATTGAGACGGTTCTTTTCTAGATTTCCTCTACCTTTCTGCTCTTAAACTGCTTCTCTGCTTTGAGAAGCACAGCTACCTGCCTTCACTGAAATATACCTCAGGCTGAGATTTGGGGTGGGATAGCAGGTCAGTTGGTCTTCTGCAGGAAGGCGCAGCTTTTCCATATCAGCTCAACTGCACTGCCAGTCCATTAAGGAACTTCAGGACTGGTGTATTTTAGCTTTCAGCCTTTGACCAACAGTCTTTGGGAAGAATAAAGTGGTCCCTAGGAATTAACAGCTCAGAAAGTTCACACAAGTCACTCTCTTTCTAACAATGAGCATGAAGGTACCAGAAGCTGGTGTGACTCCAGCTGACTCTTCTAACCAGACTAATCTTTCACTGTTGACAAGTGAGGCAAGGGTTGCACTGGACCAAAGGCTGAAGCTAGGCCATCCAGCTAGCATTCTAAGCAAAACTGTTTCCTATAGCATTCCTTTTATTCTGCACTCCATCCTGGCTCTGCCTGAACCTGAGATAGTAGGTTCTCCTGTATCAGCTGCTGTGGCAGTGCCCTGCACCCAGACCAGTTAAAGGCGTCTTGGATCCTTTTTTTTCTCTGGGATCCCTGCCCAGCACCTTCCACAGAGATGACTAAAAAAGAAAAAAATAACACACCATTCCAAGGAATCTGGCATTCCTTCCTCTTTCCATGTTAGGTGCCTGTCATCCATCTGCACTGTTTCCTTTGCCCTGTTATGCTCATCAGCTTTTGGCTTCTGTCCAGGCACCTGAACAAAGGACTAAAATCTCCACTGCAGACTGCTTTTAGGTCTTATGTAAGAATCTTGCACAGCATTGCTAATGTAAATTTCAGTTTTTCCCTCTAGGACAAACACCAAAATATGCAACATTTTTTTGGTGGGAAGAGAGATTGTCCTGTGACTTCTGCCCATTTCCTGAGGCCTGTGGAAATAAACCTTTATGTACTTAAAGTTATACAGAAAATAGAATAAAATTAATACCAAACTTGCTTGGTATTTACCTGTAGTATTTGCTGGACAGAGATATAAGAATATTGAAAAAAACGACTCCAAGGATAAGAAGCTACTTTTTATTTTAGACAGTCATACAATTCTTTTAATATCCCTCTACTTCTTGCCCTTCAGCCTCATATTTTTTTAGTTGAAAAATAAGGCTTGAGAGAGGTGAAGGAAAAATCATAAAGGGTAAACTTCACAGCACTAACAAGGTATTTCCTCACGTGTAGCTAATCATTTCCCCAAACTGGTATTCCGCACAAGTCTTCCAAAAGTGTTGATCGGTTTCCACAGGCGGGACAGTGGGGGCTAAGATGTCCCACTCAAAGTGTGGGAAATGGTAGGTTAGTTTTCTTTACCGAAACAGGAATTCTGAGTCCTTAATATTCTAATGCGGGTTGATCTCCAAGAGGAGAAAAGGGGTATGTAATATTCTCCAAGCTTTTTGAGCAAGAACACATCATAAACAACTTTGGAGTGTATTGGTAAATACAATTTTTTGAAATGGAAGTTAGCCATATCTCTTCATATTTTTCCTCCCATTCTCTATGATGCCAGCAACAGTGAGTCTACAATCCAGACCACTAGTCATATTAAAGGACAGGCTCATCAAGGATGGGATGGAAAGAACAGGCTGCCTCTTCGTTTTTCATATCCATTTCTACATTTTTCTCCCCCCACCCCCAATCTAAGTTAAGCAATGTATATACACTTCCTTCCTTAAGCAATCCAGTTGGGTGTTACTTCCCTCCTTTTGTGAGAGCAACTAATTCACTACCTGAGGAGACAAAAAGACGGCTTAGGTTAGTGGAATTTGTCTAATTGCTAAGATATCACAGAAGGCAACATAGAGAGGAGGGCAGTCTCAGATTTTGCAGAAACATTACCCAAGCAATATTTCTCCAAGCATTGGTTAAATTTCTACAAGCAAAACAGAGCATTTATAAGTATGCCTCAGGCCTGGGTATTGGCCTTCTCTTGGCTTGAAATGGGGCTAGACTTTCCTGAGAAAGGTGTTTGCCCTTAGAATCCAGCTCATTGCTTTTGTTCAGTCTCTTCTGGGCCTGGGCACAGTTCTGGCACTGACCTGCAGCAGACTGTTTCCTATGACAGCTTGACCACATCAAATGATTGTAAAACAATCTCTGGTTACTAATTAAACTTGTATTCAATACCATATGCTGATAGGATAAGGAGAAGATTTGGATCTTAGATCTTTTGGAGCAGGGCGTGTTAGATGATTAGGGAGAAGGATTAGTTGCAAGCTGGATCTGAGCTCAATCTTGGGCATAAAGGGAGTGGTCTTCCACTGGTTTGGAAGTGTTGGGGGCTCCCTGAGCTCTGGTGCAAATTGCAAGGGTTTCATTCAAGGAAGGGTATGATGTGGGTATAAAACCATTCTTCAGACAGTTGAAGATGATCCCCTTCTAGAGCCAGGAACACTAGCTGCCCTGCGTTGTCCATTTCCTTTAGCCCCAAGCGGTCCTGCAGAGACAAAGGCCATAATTAGTCAAGAGGCTTAATGAAAAGTTTTGGAGTAAAATAGTACAGAAATAGGATGTTAACTTGAAATATAGTCTCAAAACGAAATCTTTTTCCTCAGTATTAAAATTTAGGTGTATTGTCAAAGATGCCAGAAAGAATACCTCCTTCCATTTTTCCCCCTAAGCATTAAAAACATGTGCAGTTGAGATATTCTATACCGAGTTTCATATTCTGCTTATATTCTGCTTTCTGAAGTTTCCCAAAGTTTCTTTCTCGAGGACCAACTACGGGTGGGCAAGCCACAGACAAAATTGCCTCAAAATGTTGGTTAAGTGGAACTGAGCCAGACGGAACATTAGCTAGACAACTTAAAACATATCCAACCCTTCGATAACAAACGTGGGACACTCAGATCGTGCAGTGGAAAATGCCTGTGTGCCTCAGAACAAGGACGGCTGGGAAGGTGAGCACTTCCGACGGCCAGAAAGATGCTTCTGTGGCTACCATCAGTTTGAGTTTCATGAGAAGGAAGTTCTT
Source organism: Rhinolophus sinicus (assembly GCF_057876585.1). Lineage (NCBI taxonomy): Eukaryota > Metazoa > Chordata > Mammalia > Chiroptera > Rhinolophidae > Rhinolophus > Rhinolophus sinicus. The sequence continues at coordinate 27,985,582 of NC_142514.1, forward strand.
AGTTGTAATTTCCACAATTTAACAGCCCCTAGCTTCCCTTTCCTTTTACCTCACCCAAGCTGAGGTACCAAATGCAGGAGAAAAGCCAACAGAGGAAACAACTGGCTTCTGAAATTGGAAGGTACTCTAGTAGAAGGCAATTGGTTCAGATGTAGCACTTGTGCATTTGGGGGAGAGTATCTCCAACATAAAATCTTCAGAGTGGAACTGGAGGTGGTGAAATGCTGTAACCTCTGAGAAACCACCTACTAAAAAAAGTTCATGACTCTATTCCCCTTCACTCCCCTGCAGGCAGAGCTCCCCTTATCAGTACCTAATTTAAAAACATCTACTTATGTTTTAAAGTAACACCCCTTTTTCTATGTTTTCATGATGCATGGGGGCTTCTTGGATTTGTTCCAGTCTGCACCTCAGCAAAGGAAGCCAGTTCTAACCCTTTTTATCAAAAGGGAAGGAGTGAGAGATGTGTCTCTTGAACCTGCTTGAAAACCATGAGGCACATACAGGTCCTTCAACCTTCAGGATGCAAATTTCTGTAAACCAGCACCTGCCAGGCTAGTGCAACAGTCAGCAGCCTCACCTGTATCAGAAATGAGCCAGACGCCTCATGAGCACCTACTGCTCTGGGATATATAGCACAGGATTTGTCACCAAAGAACCTAGCAGCTTCAGAAGCCGCGAGTTGAAAAGGACGGCGCCTCTCCCCTCCCAGTTACCTGTGTGTACAGTGTGGACTTCTGTAAGGGAATGGTTTCCTTGTCTTGGCCACTTCTGTAAAATCCAAACCACTGCAGGAAAGGAAGAAATAAGCAGATCAGACACGTGGCACACACTGCCAAATTAATTTGACTGGCTTGTAGCTAAGACTACCAACAAACTGAACATCATAAAGCTGTAACAAGGAGGAAAAATAGACTATGTCTTGACTCATCTCTTCTTAAGGGTGGATAATGAAGGATGAGTTAATCTTTCCAAAGAGCTTTCCAATTTTCCAGAATGTCTGCTTCCTATACCGTGTTTTCCCCAAAATAAGACCTACCCCGAAAATAAGCCCAGTGAAGATTGTCAGCCAGATGGATGCATTTAGTACGTTATGATGATGTTCCAGAAGAAGAAATGACTGTATTTGAATAAATGTAGATTGTTGCGCATGAAAAAATAAGACATCCCCTGAAAATAAGCCCTAATGGAGCAAAAATTAATGTAAGACCAGGTCCTATTTTCGGGGATACATGGTAATTGAGCATCTACCCTGTGAAAATCCTTGTGCCAAACTCCAGACATTCACAGATGAATATATGTATATAGTCCCTGTTTTCAAGAAGGTCTAATGAGGCACAGAAACAACTAATTGTTTAGCATGGGGGGTCAGCAAACTTTTCTGTAAAGGCCAGATACAAAATACCTGCGGCTTTAAGAGCCATGTGGTTGCAACTACTCAATGTGGCCATTGTAATTAAAAAGGAGCCACAAACAATATTTTAAAATGAGGATGGCTGTGTTCCAATGGAACTGTATTTATGGACATTGAAATTTGAATTTCATATAATTTTCACATCAGCAAATATTTCTTATTGCAACCATTTAAAAATGTAAAAGCCATTCTTAGTTCATGGGCCACACGAAAGCAGGTGGCAGGCTGGATTTGACCTGCAAGCCCTGGTTTGCTAGACCCTGTGGTTTGACATGATGTGATGAGTGCGCTAATACAGGCTAACTGATTCTACAGAAGCAGCAGCAAATTCTGCTTGGAGTAGGGATGGCATCCTGAATGGAGGAAGTGACGTGGGTTTGGCCTTGGCAGATGAATAGAAGCTTGTCGGAGAAGCCCAGGGAAGGGTATTCTAGAGACTGAAAAGCATGAACAAAGAAAAAGTTTGGGGCATTTCAAATATTATAGTATGGCTTGATCAGAGAGTATGAAGTGGGTAGCCAAGGGAGATTAGTTTGGAGAGACATGTCAAGGCAGACCTTAAATGCCAACCTTAGAGATTTATTGACTTGGGTCTGGTGGTTCTGAACCTTTTGTTGGGTCTTTTTGAAAATCTGATCAAAATTATAGACCCTTCCTCAGAGAATGCAGCTACACAATTCTGCATATAATTTTAGGGGTAGGGGATTATAACCTTCAGTGTCCCATGTATAGGCCTTGGGTGAAGAACCCCTGCTCTACACAAAGGTGGGTGGAAGGGACTGAATGTTTTTTACCCAACAGGCAGGTGTATTTTAATGTCATTTAGTCCTGTGGTCTCCTGGAATGTTGTAGCCTGCCTAAGCAGTGTCTCACCTCAGAATCCACAGGGTCCACAACAGAATCATTGAGGAATTTCACCATTACAAACTTCTTCAGGGCCATCAGGTTCTTCTTGTAGGACTCATTGACACCCTGGAGGAAAGGCCAGCAGTATCTCAGGGACTTCACCATCAGGTTCCAGCAGGGGGATGAAAGCCTTACAGTGCTCCGGTCTCTGGCTCTGGGCCCCATGTTTCTTCCCCATGGTCCGGGTTGCTTTTCCAGCTTCCCGCCCAGAATACACCTGTACAGCCTTTCCTTACCATCCTATCTGATTGACATGCTTCCACCAACCACGGCAACCACAGTGCCACCATGAATCTGTCAATGCACTCAATAGGCATCTGTCACATAGGTTAAAGGTTTCTAGCCACCGAAAGCCAACTCAAGAAACTGCAAATGCTGAGTGGTTTTGCTATTTTGAAAGGGGCATTTTGTTTTGCCCCTTTCAAACAACTTTTTTTTAAACCTCCAGATGAGCCCAATATAACGAGCCGTCTAGTTTACCAGAATCTCCCAAGCTACGCTCGTGCCTTGGACTCACTCAGTCCGCTCTGCAGTCTCTCTTCTAGGTAAATCTCTCTTCTGAGAAAATTGGACCCAAAAGAGACCCACCAAGGAAGGCTTCCCTCAGCAAAAAAGTAGCTGTGAGGTTCCACGTAAGCCAGCCAGCAACCCCCTGAGCTTATTGTGCTTCAACTCTAGGAAAGGGAAAAGACCTAAGGGAAGAAAGCCTAATGGATTTCAGCCTCCCTAAAAGAAACTGGATCTCAGAAGTACTGGCTCCACCCAAAAACCAGAACTTGTTTCCCATGTTCTGCCTGGGGGATTTTGGGTAAATACTTGCTGCTGACCTGTTTATAATGCCCCGGATAAAAGCATGAATGCACAGCTATGGTAGCCTGGGTTGGGTGCTTACTCTCTCCTGATTAATATCTGCCAAGAAGATGCTGTGGTTGCGGTATGTGTCCTCCTTTATGGGGTCGTGCCAGTATTCTGCTTGCACCAGGCTGCAGGAAGAAAAAGGAATGCTGGTGACCAAGCTGCAAATCAGCAGGCCTGGGGCATGCCCGTGTGTAGGCCACCAAGACTTTGAAATGACAAAAGGCCAGAGCCCTCAAGTCCCAGGCCTTGCCCTCTAACAGGGAAGACAAGACTTCCACCTATGGAACAGTTCATCACCAAGGCAACTGAGGCAAAGCTGTGCTACTTAACACCGTACGGAAAGTCCTTAAAGCTTTAGGAAAAGGACTCGTCAATATTGGTCCCCTGTGGCACTGAGCTTTATCACACTTAACCATGCCTCCAGGTCATGGTGGCACATGCTGTCCCCTCCCACAGCCCCACCTCCTCACCCTCCATTGCTTCCTATTCATCCTGCAAGACTCAGCTCAATTCCCACCACCTCTGCCTCCTCTTCATCCATCGCTTTTTCATCTAAGCCCTTAACTGAGCTCTTCACCGCGGATCTGACACTGTTTCCAGGTAGGTAGTCAGAATAGAATTCAATTGTAGGATACCCAGCTGGTGTTGAGAGAATTGCTTGGTGGGGGAAACTCACTCCCCACACACATTTGGTGACCAGAAGTGAAGTGTCCTGTGTAGTAGTATAACAGTAAAGGAGACACACAAGAGACTCACAGGAAGACTGGGCTTTTCAACACAAGGATGATCTCTGAAAGTTGTTTGTTATAATGAGAAACTGGAAATGCTGAAATGTTTGCAATATGAGCATCAATAAACGGTGAAGTCATACAATAAAATGTCATGCGGCAGTAAAAACAAATCAACTAGAAGTATATGTAACATGTTTAGATATCAAAAATATTGAGTGAAAAAAACCATTTGTAGAATGAGATACACACAATATGATATCCATTACATAAAATTTTAAATATGTAACACTATATTGATTATGGATATGTACATACATAATTTTTTTAACAGACAGAAAGGATATACTCAGAATTCTTTGACAATGGTTGGCACTATGGAGGGAAAGCAGAGAATGAGACCTGGCAGAGATATGAAGAAAATTTCAATTTTACCTGAAATGTTTCTGTTCTTAAAAATATTGGAGGCAAATATGATAAAATATTAATTTTAGGTCCTAGGTACACAGTAGTTACATTACTCTCTATACTTTTCTAAACAGTTGAAAAGTATGTGAGGGAGCTTGAGTGGTTGACTCAGTATTTCCAGGAAAGGGAGTGGCAAGTTGAGGGCAGAGTGGGACAACTGAGGAAAAGTACTCTGAGAGCCATGGGGGGGGGGGGGGGGAGGGTCGGGTGCACAGACCCTGCAAAGCAAGGGGCATGCAGGCTGGGAGCCGGGTACCAAAGAGGGCAAGTTGAGAGAGCAGAGCTGGCATAGGGGAAGACGAGAGGCCAAGGCCAGGCCAACGTGGTGGGGGGATGGCAGGGAGGAAACGAGGAAGGAGAAATCAGGAAGGGCTGCCAGCATCTCAAAGGGGAAGTAGAGGGCACATTTCACATCCAGAAGCTGTTACACTCACCAGTACTCATTGCCCCCACTGTGCCTGGTCAGGGCCTGGTGCCTGAAAAACACTTCCTCACTGCTTACTCAGGGCATTAGGGTATTGCTAAGGTTAAATTCTCTCAACAGAGTAGAAGACACCTTTTGGGCTCTCTGCCTAAATCAAAACCACTCTCCCTTGAGTAGGAACTGCACAGTTTCTACCCCCACCACTTACAAGGCGGGTATGGTTGGTATCACATGGTCCCACTTCTCTGGTCACAGCTAATAAGAGCAAGTGAGAACTTATCTGAGCTGGGGCACGGTCCCTTCTCTAAAAATGTGAATTGGGACAGAGAGATTCTAGCCTCAGACTGAGATAATCTCCTAAACAGAAAAGATTAAAAACTTGCAAGCTGTGCAAGGCCACCTTTCACCATGTAGATAACAGGAAAGGCTGATCTGCATGGAGAGAAAAAAAAGCAGTGACAGAATGAGAAGCAATGACAACAGTTGGAGAAAGGCTGTGTTGGCTCTTGATAGCTCTCATTTCTCTTTTCTCCCCCAACTTTTATTTATTTTATTTATTTAAATGTGTTTTTCCAGGACTCATCAGCAACAAGTCAAGTAGTTGTTTCAATCTAGTTGTGGAGGGCGCAGCTCACAGTGGCCCATGTGGGGATCGAACCAGCAACCTTGTTAAGAGCACCACGCTCTAACCAATGGAGCTAACCGGCCATCCCAATAGCTCTCATTTCTTGAATCCAGTCTCTCTGAGGCCTTGGGTACGGAATTATGAATTTCTTTTGACATCTACTTTGGCTTGATTTGGTTTTGTTTCTTGCAACCAGAATCCTCCCTAATACAAAAGGCAACCTAGGACAACACTACCAAGAGAAAACTATTTTCTTGTCACTTTAAGTTCTTACCAACTCCCTTCCCACTACTCTACTTGGACTACTTGCCTCGTTAAATCTCATGGTGGCCATGTGTTAAAATGAGATTTTACAAAGAGACTTAAAAAAGAAAAAGCAAATAACTATAAAATCAGAAAAGCATCTTAAAAGTTCATCTGTAAATGAGCTGTTGAGAACTCAGAATGCAATTCCCAGGGAAACTCATATAAATGGTGAGCTGTATCCTGGCTCACAGTCTTAGTTCATCTACAATGTTATGAAATATATCTCAAGTCATTCCATTTCTCTTCATCTCACTCATCTTCATATTCCCTTGCTTAGCATATCCCAACCACTTCCCATGATGCTTAGAAGGAAATCCAAACTCCTTGCATGGCCTACAAGCCCTTGCATGATATAGCTCCTGCTTTTCTGTCCAACTCTCCCATCTATCACTAGTCACCGTGGCCTAGGACGAGCGAAGCTTATCTCAGGCTCAGTGCCTTTGTGCCTGCTGTCCCTTCTGCCTGATCCATCTGTCCTTAGCTCCTCGTATGCCCCTTCCTTCTCCTCCCTCAGATCCCAGCTTAAATAGTTCTTCTTCAAAGACCATTCTGTGCAAGGTAGGTACCCCCTCCATTACTCTCCATCCCTGCACGCTGCTTATTTCCTTCACAGCCATAGCACTGTTCAAGGTTATCTAGTGTGTCTGTTCACCTGGACACCCCCTCTCCCCACTAGTACGTTAAGTCATGAAAGCAGGGACTCCAATTGTCTTGTTCTCCATTAATCGTCTTATTCCCCATTGTATCTGCGAGACCTATAATAGGGCCTGGCAAACAGCAGTGGTTTGATATTTGATGAAATTATGAAATACTTTATAATTGCAACCAAAAGTTAGAGAAAACAAAACTGCTGCAATACTTATAAAGGAAACAGAAAGCTCAAGTTGAATTAATATTTTAAACACAGCACCACTGGTGGTCACAACCCACACCTGCCTACTTACTATGAACTAAGCACTGCTCTGAAAGCTTTCCACGCCGTTTGTTTAATCTTCACAACCCTGTAGCAAAGTACTGCTATTAACCTCACACTAGAGATGAGGAGAAGGAGACTCAAGGCCACACAGCTGGACAGTGTAGAACTGCGGCTCTCCAACAACCCCTTAGAAAGAGGGTATATACGGAAGGTCAGTGTTTTCTTTTTGCACGTCTGAAGATATCTTTCTGGTTTGGGATAGAATTCTAGGTTGTAAATCACTTTCCCTCAGAATAAAGGCACCATTGCCTTTTAGCTATTAGTGTCACTGTCAGGGGGTGTGCTGCCATTGGGACTCCTAAGTGGCCTCCCTGAGATCTGGTTTTTGTCCCTGATGCCCTGAAATTTCACAGGAATATACCTTAATGTGGGTCTTTTTTCATTCCTTGCCTTGACTACTTGGTAAACACTTTCAATCTGGAAACTTATTCTTGTAGTTGTGAGAAGTTTTCTCATATTACTTCTTTAATAATTCCAACCTACCCTTTCCTTCTGTTCTCTTTTTGAAACTCCTATTCGTCAGATTTTGGACTTCTGAAATGGCTTCTCTAATTTTTTTCTGTTCTCCCTTTTTTTCCTACCTCTTTATTTTTTAAAATTTGCTTATCTTATTTTTAATTTCCAAGAGCTCTCTCTTACTCTCTGATGTTGGTTTTATTTGCATTCTGTTCGAGTGTCATGGATGCAATATCTTATCTCTGAAGGTAATTATAGGCTTTTTAAAAGATTTTCTTCTATTCTTTGAATTGTCATCTGTTTCTAAGTTCTTTTTTACTTTTTATTTGTTTTGGTCTGCCTTTCATGTTGGAAGCTTTCCTCAGATATCTGACTGGGGAACCTTGGCTCACTTTTCATATTTAAATTATAAAGCTGACTGAAAGCTCTTCACACAAGAGCAGAGCTTGTCCACTGGTGGCTTCACTACATGGAAGTCAGAAGTCCCAACTTGTTGGAAGATGCCAAAACATCAACCTGCAGGTCTTTTCTCTGGGGCCGGTCAGTTTTCCCAGAGAAGGGTCCACCAAACTTCTGTTTAGTAGATACTAAGCCTGGCTGCTATCATTCTGAGAGGCAGGTGGGAGGAAAGCGGAGTGGGAGGGGATGAGTTTTCAATATGGCATCTTACCACCATCCTGTGTTTGTTATCTCAAAGTCTGGTACTTCTCTAGTTAAACAGCTCCAGAGAATAAATTTTGCTTCTCTTGTAAGGATGGGAGGAGCAGTCACTTGGATGTGCACTTAAGGGAAATGGGGAATCTGATCATTTCTTACATAGATGTTCAACAAAACGTCCTGTTTCAGTCCTGCGCACTTACCTCTACCTTCCAAAGTATCTTATGCCTCTAACTCCTGAGCGTTTCTGAAGCTCTAAGAAGTGACTTTCCTCCCTTCTTGTCAGTGCATTCCTCTACAGACATAAAGGCATCAGCTTTTTCTGCTCTGTTACAACAGTTATCACTCATTCACCTGCTCTCTGTCTTTCAAAAACCTGTGAAATCCTTTATTATCTCTTCTCTCCTCTCCCATTCTCTTTGCCCTTGTGGGTCTATCACTTTTTGTTCTTTTGCTACCATTTTATTAAAGTTTAAGGAGGGAGTGAAGATAAACACATCAATCTACCAGGACTTAGGTGTCAGTGTTTTCCCCCAGCCCCCTACTGACTGCTCATTTATAGTCACTAATAATTGTGATTGCCAAGGGTTGTGTCTGGTTCACAAAACAAATACAAAGAAAGAAAAGGATGAATTTTTCTGAGGCATCTGAGCTAGAATTAGAATAAAGAGTAAAGAATTAAGAACAATAAGGTGTAAAGAGGCCACATATATCCATGAGAACAGAGAATATGTAGGACATATATAACCTGTGCCTAGTCAAACCAGGTAAGGAGAAAAGCATTAACAGTGGTTTGAATTGCCTGAGAGGGAAGGCGGTAGAGATATAAAGTTTCTTAGTTTCCTTCGCTGACCATTAGGTGGCACTGTTGACCCAACACAGCTTTGTGACTGAATAGAGCCAATGGGAAGGACAGAAAGAGAGCCGCCTACAGGTTCTCTATGTGTGTTACTTACAAGGCTGTCCCTTGCAAAACGGTTTCAAGGAAATGTATTGAAGAGTTATTATTAGACAAGAATGATGCACTTGGAAAACCCATAGGATAGATACCATAACCAGAGTAATTGATCCCAAATTTCAGTTATCTAGAATATTCCAGACTTACTGAATCTGAATTTCTAGGAATGGAGCCTTGGAATCCATTTTTAATAGATTTCCCAGGGGTTCTGATGTATATTTTAGTTTGAAAACAACTGAACAAGAATACACTGCAAAAGTGATTCTGTATGGTTTTAAACACCTAAACACATTCGAGCAGCTGGGGACAATGATACAGGAGACGAACCCCTCGCTGCTGACAACATAAAGAATCTGTCCTCCAATATTAACAGTAATTCCTTGAGTTTGATACTTTCTAAAAGCTTTTTAGTTTTTTAAAGATGGAAATGTATTCTGTTGTAATTACATTCTTCCTATATAGAAAAATGCTCTCCCTTTTAAAGCAGTTTTAGGTTTACAGTAAAATTGAGTAGATAATAGAGATAGTTACCAAAAGTTGCTCACTTGAACATCACTAGCAATTACTCCTAGAACCACTGTTGGCATGGAAGTCAGCATGATCTTTCCACGCAGTGCTAGTTCTGTGTCCTTCCAGCTAAGCATACATACCGCTCTTGAACAGCTTTGTTGTAAGCCCCAGCATTCAGTGTTTTTCTGATCAAGTCACAGATGTGAGAGTGCTCTCCTGGGCACCGAGGGAGTCCAAAAACACCTAGAGTAGAAGACAAATATCCATTCCGTCAATAATCATGTATGGAATACCCATACAAAGCACTGTGAGAAACAAAAACAAACCAGAGCTCGACCCTGATCTCATTCACGTATTCTTCAAGAAAATAATGTACTTATTACTACTATCACAGCTTTCTCCTGGTACCACTCTTTACCGCCTAAGGACCTTTGCACCTGCTTCTCCTGGGAGGATGTACAAACATACCTCGGAGGTAATCAGTTCCAGATTACCGCAATTAAGTGAAGGTTGCAATAAAGTGAGTCACACAAATGTTCTGGTTTCCCAGTGTGTGTAAAACTGTGTTTATACTGTCATCTGCTAAGTGTGCAATAGCATAAAAAACAATGTATATACCTTAGTTGAAAAATAATTTAGTGCTAAAAACTGCTAACCATCATCTGAGCCTTTAGCGAGTTGTCACCTTTTTGCTGGTGGAGGGTCTTGCCTGGATGTTGATGAAAATGCACATCAGTGAAGCGCAACAAAGCGAAGTGCGATAAAACGAGGTAGGCCTGTACTTCTCTTGCTGCGTCAATGGCTCGACCCATTTGCATCTTGCAGGCCTTAGCTTCGAGAAGACATATCTGACTACCCGAACTCAAGTAGTGTCCAACCCCATGTCTTTCCCCTCCCCCAGTTACACTTTCATCCTCACCCTCCTCCTCAATAACATTTTGGGGGGAGGTACCAGACATACTTTAAAGCATATAGTGACACTAATGTAATCCTCACAGCCACACTGTGGTGTAGAAATCATTATTTGCCCCATATTACAGATCGGAAACTTTAAAACGGAGAGGTTGAAAACCTTGTCCAACGTTAGACAATAAGTGATAGAGCCAGGAGTTGAACTCGGGCAGTTTGGGTTCTAGGGCCCAGAGCTTTAACCAAAACAACCACAATTCTGTCCCTCAGGTATTAACCCATTTTTTTCTTTATCAAAGTCACAGCTGTCTATATTTACTGTTTGTTTACTTAGTCCATATCTATGCTCCCACTCCAACTAGAATGGAAGTTTCACGAAGGCAGGTACATTGTCTTATTTCTGGGTTTTCAATAAATATTTTGAACGAATGAATGATAAAGCTGTTTTTACCTACTTGTATTTGAATAATACTTGTACTTTTAGAAAGTATTTTCCTACCTATTATTTCGTTTCATTCTCTGAAAAATTCCCACAAGATGGGCAGAGCCTTATTTCAGTTTCCCTCATCTGTGAAAGGGACCTAAGATACCAAACTAGTTGCCCATCAATAACAGTGAATTGGGTGAACCTGGTTTCCTGATTATAAGAAGAATCCTTCTGTCCCTACACTATACTGGCTAATAGCTGTAGCCATCAGAACAGAGATAAAATTCTATTCCAAAGACACATCCTTCCCCCAAACTAATAATTTTATCTAAATAGAAAACCTGTTGTGTTTTGAGGGAAATTTAATCTCTACTGTTAATTTTATAGACAAAAAAGATTAGACACTATTCTTTGTCAAAGCCTAAACTCAACAGGACATCACAATGTCAGAAAACAGGAATGGTTGTTAGACTTTCCTAATTCCTCAACCACCACCTGCTATGTGGCTGCAACCATCTCACCTCCAGGAAATCCAGGAATTCATGATAATTAAATTGGAGAGAAGTAGATGTCAACCTAATGATTCTAGGCCTCTGCAATCCTAAATCTCTTCCTATTTCTTCAGGAACGCTGGCTAGTTCGTTATAAGCTGAAAAAACAGGACTTTGCAAAAATGGCTGACTTCTTGTACAAATAAAGCTGCTAGAATTTTTTAAAAAATCAAGTGGTCAGGTAGGTTAGAACAGAGAAAAAGGAGGGAAAGAGGTCAAAGTTACCTTGATGTTGTCCCCCAACTGAGATCAGATTGATCATTGGAGGTGAAGGGCATCTCTGAGCCACCGCCCTCCTGGAGAAAAAAGAAATTATCAGCTCCAGCTATCACATGGAAATGTATCATCAACAATCAACTTCTCAGATTAACCTACTTAATTTTCTGTGGTTCCCCAATGCCACAAAGTTTCAGAATTTTCTTCTGATATGACCAAACACAAATCTTTTCTCTTTCAGAGAAAACAAATTAAGTTCCATAAAGCTTTTTACATGGGGATATTTTAGAGCAGTTTCCCTTCCAAGATACATAGTTGAAAATCCCCAAAGAATCTGAGTGGATATATCTGAATAAAAGAAAAAAAATCAATGTAAGTAGTTTGATATAACAGAAGGGGACTTACAGAAATTGGCCTCCCTGGGAGAATCCCATAGCATTGTAGCCATGTTGCAATTTGGGATCCTTAGCAAGAATCTGACACACTGTTGTTACTTGGGAATTGACATTCAAGAAGAAGCTGTTCCTCACATCCTAAAAGAGGAATCACAGGGAAGTGAAAGGATGGGGCTGAAAACAACTGCTGGCATCTTCTCTAAGAGGCAAACTTGTTTAGGTTGGTATCCTTATATAAGCCACTCCAGAGTTAAAATATCATTGTAGGATTTGCTGCTAATAATACAAGGTAAAGCATTTTTATAGTACATTCCGTGAAATTAGTCAGCAACCCTCCAAAGGAACAGAGCTATGAAGAGACTCACCTCTATCAGGGTCTTCCCAATCTCCAGAGATAAGACGTAAATTCCAGGTATTTTCTCCTCCACCATTTTTTTGATAGCACCCATGCTTAAGGGATTACAACAGCTGTCTCCTAGACAACAAACACAATGGTGGGAACTCATGAATCAAAAACAATATTTATTTTTTTAAAAACTTTTGTGCTTCACAGGGCATTATCAAGAATGTGAAAAGAAAACTACAGAATGGGAGAAAATATTTGCAAAACATATATCTGATAAAGCTCTAATATCCAGAATATACAAAGAACTTACAGCTCAACAATAAGAAGACAACCTAGTTAAAAATGGAAAAAGGACTTGAACAGACATATCTCCCAAGATGATATACAAATGGCCAGTAAGCACATGAAAAGATGTTCAACATCACTGGTCACTAAGGAAACACAGTATCAAAACTACAATGAAATACCACTTTGCACCTGCTGGGATGGTTTTAATAAAACAATTAATTAATTAAAAATGAAAACAATAATAAGTGTTGGCAAAGATATAGAAAAATAGGAACTCTTGTACATTGCTGGTAGAAATATGAGGCAGCCACTGTGAAAACAGTTTGTTGTTCCTCAAAAAGTTAAATATACAATTACCATATGACCTGGCAATTTCCAAGAAAAATGAAAAGATACACCCATACAGAAACTTGTACATGAATGTTTATAGCAGCATTATTCATAATAGCCAAAAGGTGGAAATGACCCAAATATCCATCGATAGATGAAGGGATAAACGAATTGGAATGTGTGTGTGTGTGTGTGTGTGTGTGTGTGTGTGTATTAGAATGGTATTCAGCCACAAGAAGAAATGAAGTACTGACACATGCTACAATGTGGATGAACCTCGAAAATATTAGTATAAGTGAAATAAGCCAGACACAAGAGGTCACATATTGTATAATTCCTTTTATATGATACATCCAGAATAGGCAAATCCACACAGACAGAAAGCAGATTAGCTATTTTCCAAGGGTTGTAGGGGAGGAAATGAGGAGCAATTACTTAATGGGTACAGGTGTTTTCTGGGGTGATGAAAAAGTTTTGAAACTAGAGAGAAACGGTGTTTGTACAACATTGTGAATATACTAAAGGCTATTGAATTGTATACTATATTGTGGTTAATTGTGTGTTACATGAATTTCACCGCAATTTTTAAAAAGAACAACTTTCTTTTTAATGCTTAGCTCATGTTTATCAAGTAAAAACAAACTTCAAAAGCCCATACAATATAATTGGGACACCAAATTTACAATTGAAAAATAAGCAGAGGTGCATATTTCCCCTCCCTTATCATCAGGAACACGAGGTTAATAGATTCAAAGGCACTTTAGAATCAGATTTCTTTTAGGGCCCGGACTAGGGTAAGTCAAGTGAAGCATCTAGGACAAAAAATTTAAGGAGACACTCACTGTCAGGTTCATGCAAGTGCTGACCCTGAACATATACAAACTAGAGAGTGAGTGCTCCCTTAAATTTTACACTTTAGAACATTTTGATGGTTGCCAATTGGGAGAGAGGTTGTGGAGGATGTATGAAAAAGAGGAAAGGAAAGTGACTAGCTACTGAGTGGGAGGGAGAGGCTGAGATCATTTTCCACTTTTAACTTAATCATCCCATTTTCCCTTCCTGAGAGGAAGGTTAAGAATTAGTTTTTAAAGAAGAAAAGCTAAGACCTATAGCATCTTCTATTTCTCTCATAATAACATTCATGGCACTGAACTAATCGTTCGTTACTTAATTGCCTTCCTATGGACTGACTGTATTTTGGGAGGACATGGAGCATCTTGTGTTCTTTTAACTCCACTATAGCAGCCCCAGGGCCTGGCACAAAACCTTGATATATTTGCCGACTCTAATTCCTCTCTGAACATTTTTCTTTAAACCACTCCAATAAGGCTCTCACTCTCGCCACTCCCCTAAAACTGCTTTTGTTAAGATCTTTAGTGATCTTCATATCATTAAATCGAATCACCAATTCTCAGCCCTTATCTTACTTGAGCTGTCAACAACATTCCCTACATTTGATTACTCCCTTCCTCTTAAAACATTTTCACCTGTCTTCTGGGACATTGCACTCTCCTGACTTTCCTCCAGCTCCCTGGTTGTTCCATCACGGTCTTCTTTGCTAGTTCCTCCTCATCTAATCAACCTCCAGAAGATGGGAGTGCTTCAGGGCTCAATCCTTAGACCTTTTCCTTCCTTTGTATACACTTACTCCCTAGGTAATCTCCGCCAATCTCATGGTTTTAAACACCAGCTATATGCCGAAGGCTCCCCCAACTTAAATCTCCAGGCTGTATCTCTGTCCGAAACTCCATATTCCAAATGCCCTTAAAACATTTCCAATTTAGTAAGTCCAAAGGCAGACTCTTGATCTTCTCCCCACCCCACATTTGCTTCCCTACAGGCCTCCCCACTTTGGTAAAACGACAACTTCATCCTTCTAGTTGTGCCGAAACTCACGGAGTCATCCTTGATTCCTTTCTTTCTTTCTCATCCCACTTCTCATCTATTAGCAAATCCCATTGTCTCCATCTTCAAAATATTCCAAACTTTGACCATTTCTCAACATCTCCATATACTGTTTCAAGCCACCATCATCTCTCATTTAAATTACTTCAATGGCTTCTTAACTTGTCTCCCTTCAAATGTCCATGACCCCCTATAATCTAATCTCAATACAGCAAAAAAATAATGTAAGTCAAGATCGTGTCACTCATCTCAACCCCTTCCCCAAGGGCTTCCTATTTCATTCTCGCCAAGTCCCTACAGTAGCCTTACTAGTACCAACATCTACGCTGCCCCACAACCTACACCCCTACTTTCCTCTCCTTGCTCCCTCAGTTCCAGTCACACTAACCTAAATGTTTTTTATTAAACATACCAGACATATTTTTGCCACAGGGCCTTTTCATTTGGGTCTCCTTCTACCACTTAGCCACATGGCCATCTTCCGTTGTCTACTTCAGGGTTTTGCTCAGATGTCATTTTCTCAGTAAATCCTTTCCTGATTTTGCTCTACAAAATTGCAAGCCCCTATCTCTGGTTTCTATCCCCCTCCTTGCTTTATTATTTTTCCATCGCACTTATCACTATTTGACATATTATACATTTTACTTATTTCTTTATACTTTGTCTTTCCCATTGGAAAGTAAGTTCCAAAAGAGCAAAGAATGTATATAGTCTGTTTCGTTCACTACTGTATCTTCAGCATCTAGTAGGTGCTCACTAACTATATGTTTAATGTATAAATGCTCAATAGGTGCCTAGCAAATCTCTGTTCAATGCGTGAATGAATAAAAGGATGGATGTCCGGCTCATGTAGCCACAGCCCAGCTCTTTCGAGCAAGTGCCCGATGCTGCATCCTGACGCCACTGCTGTGATTAAACAAAGACAGCACATAAAGCCCGAATGCAGTGCACAGCCCTCTGTGAGCGCTCACCAAAAGACAGCTCCTTCCCCTTCTCCCTTTCCAATGCAGAGTAGCCCCCAAATCCTAACGTCTGGCCAGCCGGGTGCCTTGTGACCACCACACTCGCCGTCCATACTCGCCCATTGCAGACGCGAACACAGGCTGGAAGAGGAAGACTCGCCAAACCCTCTTGCCTCTCCTCTTACTCACCCATCCCATGCCAGATCACCAGCGGCAGCGGCGCCGGCGGGTCTACATGCCCCAGCGCCAGGGCAGCGCAGGACCCCGCCAGGACAGAGACAACCAACAACCACAAGGAGCTGGGCGACGCCATCTTTGCTCAGTCACGTGACCGCGCTCCAGCCGCTTCTGTCTCGGCTACTCTGCGAGGTGGGCGTCGGCCCTGGCGTGTTGCTCTAGTTAACTGTCCGCCACGGTGAGTCAAAATGAATGCTGACGTTTATTCAGTGCTTATCACACATCAAACACTATTCTAAGTACTTTACATCAGTTAACTGATATATCCTCATAACAACTGTATACACTTCGCCCCATTTTACAGTCAGGAGACCGAGGCATTGAGAATTCGGGTAAGGTGCTAAGGTAACAGCAAATTGGTGGTTCCAAAGTCGTTGCTCTTAACCACTGCCTTTGGAAGAAAAAATACTTTCGGGAAGGAAGAATGGAAGGGAAGACTCAGGGTGTGGTATTAGGAATCTTGAAGGAAAGGTAGGATATTAAGAGGCAAAAATGAAATACGGGAGGACTGGAATGAGCTAAGGTAGAGAGGAGGAAAAGTACAGTGTGTTTTCTGGAAATGGCAGGGCTTACAGGACTAACGAGCAACGGTTGGATGTATAATAGTGATGGAAAAGCCACTGCCACTTCCTGGTCTAATCTCAGAGCTGAATTATTTCAGGAGCCTCTCATCTATCATTTCCCCCCTTTCCATCCCTCCCTCTTTAATCCGTTTTATGTTCTGTTGCCAGATTTGTTAGCTCAATCCACTTTCATCATCTTAGTTCTCTGCTCAAGGTTTTTTCGGTTTTTTTCCAGACAAACATTGAAATACTTTAAATAGAGAATTTAAGTAAATTAAATTTCCTTAATTGTATCCATTTTGCAATGGGATATTATCAGGCAGGTATTATAAAGGACAACATAAATTTAATATATAGTGACCTGGTAAACGTCCTAAATATATTATAAAGGAAAAGCTGGTTACACACCCACCAGAAGCTGTTGGGACTGGTGGTTAGTTGTTAATTTAAAAAGTCAATTAAAATGCAGAATCATAAAGCTTTATACACGATACAGTTTTATTTTAAGAAAAATAAATTTATGTATATTATAAGCATTTTCTTTTAACTTGTAAATTCCTTCACCAATCTTTTGAGATAGCCTCAGGCTTTTTCTGTGATTATGGGACCTCTGATTGAAGTGTTTCTTGGAATGATTTGTACTTCTTGCCTTTCACAAATCATCTGTGATTTCTTCAGATGTTTCCTTAAAGTGGAGCAATAACTAGAAGACACTTGTGAAGCAATCTGAATGCAAATTCTTACAGATTTGCAGTTTTCCAACAGATTTCTCACACATATCGAATTTAACAATTTTTTAGCAGCTTGCCTTTAACACGCCTTTCCAAAGCATTCAACTTAGCTTTCATAGAAACATCTCTTTTATCTTACACTCATATTTCATAAGTTTTCAAAATATAATTAAATTACAATAGCAAATATTACTGATATAAATAAGAGGAATAAACCCAACTAACATTTGGTAGTCAAGTTCAAGTAGGCAGGAACAGAACTATCCAGAAGTTCTCCAAAGTAGCCCCCTAACCATGTTTAGTATGCTGTGGGCTCAGTAAGTACTTTGTAGGATAGGGAGAGTGGGTTAAACAGGAATTAGGAAAGTAACTGTATTTTGCAAAAAGTATATTGCACCACTTCATACTTATTAAAATCACTGGATTGTACACATGAAATGGGGGAGTTTTATGGTATGTAAAACCTACCTTAATAAAGTTGTTCTTTAAATATTTATGGATTAAAAAAACATTTATGGATTCACACATTTCTAGTGATGTTCACTGAAAGGCATTGACAAGAAAAAAGAAATATATAAAAAAAATCAGAGAACTGTTGAAAGTGATTGTTCTTGGGGCCTGTATTATAAGGAACTTTCACTTTTTACTTTATACATGTCTGTATAATTCGAATTTACAGCAAGGACATATAACTTTTATTTTTCCTCAGGTTTTTCTCCCCAGTTTTATTGAGATATAATCTACATACAGCATTGTATTAGTTTAAGGTATACAATATAATGATTTGATATATGTATACATAACTTTTATAATCAGAAAGGTATAAATATAATATGCATTAAAAATATTGTACTTCTAGGTTAAGATAATGGAATAAAGCTTTCTTATAGGCTTTGTTTTTACCAGTACCTAAGAAAGTTTAAAAAATTAAAATTTTATCCATAGCAAACAAAGGGTAACAACTCGGTATATTAGATATCAACAAGTGGCAGTCAAGGAAAGAAATAGAAGATTCTGGTCTGGAGCTTGTCAAGGCTTCAAACCCTGCCTCCATTCCATCAGAACTCATACTGTTAGGTCCACAAAATCCTGGGAATTAACACATAGACTTGCACATGTATTCCAAGAGATAATAAAATTAAGTGATTTCCTTATCTTTCATCTCTTCTCTCCGGAAGAAGGAGAGAAGAAGAGAAATGAGAGGTGGAGAGAAGAAGGTGAAATGAGAGGTGAAGAATAGACTAACTCTTGTAGGAAGCAGGGAGGAATCCAGGACAGCATACTGAATTGGGGGAAGTTCCAAAGATTGAGGCTCTTCCCCAGAGTGTTGGGATACACCAACCCCTAGTAGAGTGAACTCTGTAACAGACATTGAAAACCTCAGAATTGATTGCAGAACTCAAATGTTCTAACAAAGGCTGCACACCACCTCCCCTGAGTTCTTCCCTCCCCCCTTCAGACAAGCTTATAAAGCATAGAAAAAGTGCATACAGCATAAAAAAACAGCCCTCAAATTGCAGTTCAATAGGAAAACCAAACCAGTTTCAGATAAAGTGGGAAGAAATTCAGGAGGCAAGTAAAGAAAAAATTTACCCAAGTGCTTTGAGCTCTAGAAAAACCTAGAAAGAAAATTGCACATATGATAATGCATAGACCAAAACAATATTAATATAGAACTAGTGTAAACATCAAAACAGCAAGAAACAGAATAGACACGGCTGAAAGTGGAATTATTGATGTGGAAAAAAGGATTCAAATCATAATAAAGACAAATGAAAATCACAAAGAGATTAAAACAATCAAGGAGACGCTAATAAATTCAGATGACAGAGGTTATTGGTGTCCCTGGAGGTGAGAACTAATTAAGTGAATAGAAGTATTCAAAAATAGAAAAACAGAAGTTCCCTCTAAAATGATGAATTAATCTATAGTTTGAAAGGTCAAAATAAGATATTTTGATACAAAATATTCAATCCTGAGACATATTTTAATTAATGTATTGAAATTCAGGTATTCAAGAGGGAAAAGCAAATAACCTGCAAGAAAAAAAGTCACGCTGTCCTCAAATTGCTCAACAGCAACATCCAAAGATAGAAGACAATGGAGCATTCTCTATAGAATTCTGAAAGAACAAAAGTGTGATCCAAGAATAATATATCCAGCCAAGATGTCATTCAAAAATAAAGGTACTAGGCAGATTCCCACCAATATAAAAAAAAAAAACTCACAGAAAAGAGAAATACTTAAAAGTGAAATTCAGTCAATTAAGTAATAGGACAAAAATTAAGACTTTAAGAATTGAGAAGTCTTGGTAAAAGGATATGTGATGATCAGTGAATCCATTTAAATACAGCATTAATGCTAATAATTTGTGTGGATTTTGTTTTAGAGCATACATATGTCATACAAATTAACAATGTAAAACAGTATGACTAAGAAATAATGGGCCCTCTGGGGAAGGGTTATGAAAGATTGTGTGAGAGTGTGATCTTCTGATCTTCCATAGCAGGCTCAATTGATTCTAATTTAAAACATGTTTTTTGAAAACAAAATAAAACAACATAATACCAAAATTGCTTTTCCTAACCTTAAATTGGTATTTTAAGAAATAATATCTCTTGTAGTGAATAAACCTTTATTTGATGTCCAGCTTTTTTTCAGTTTTTTCAGTCTGTTAAATTCAAGTAAGCTTTTAATTTTTAAATAACACATATAGTATACCATTTTTAAAAGCAGATATATCTATCGATATACCTATTAATCTATTATTCTATCTGCATAAAGGCATGGAAAGATATTTAGAATGATGTTAACTGAATGTTAATAATGGTTGTATTAATATTGCGATAGTGGGGTTTAGGAGTTTTTAAATGCATTTTCCTTATGCCTTTTTTGTTTTTTGTTTTGCGTTGCTTAAAGTCTTTACAATGAAAATGTATTATTTTTATAAGACCAATAAACTGATTTTTAAAAAACAAAGCAAAATGTAAAACAAACCTTCAACGCTTCTCAGTCTTCAGTATATGGGTGAAACTTTTGTATTCAAAATAAAAACCCAAACTATTTTCCAAACCTATCTTCCTTTATTCCCACATTAATGGGGCTTATCTATAAGTGGTGATCTCTGAAAGTCCCTGCTTCTGCTCCTTTTCCCAAATCATTTTTACCAACTAGAATGGGCTTGCCATCCTCATTCTACCTAGACAAGTAACAGCCCATCTCACAAAACTCAGTCTCTGATTCATGTCTTCCATCTACCTCTTCAGAGCTCACCCACCTCCCACCCCAGCATTTTTAAATTAAATAGTTAACATTATCCATGTAGAGAAGTAGCAGCAGAATTCTTACTTCCTCTGGATTTGGTTTTAAGAGGAACCATTTAATGGGAAACGAGTAAAGTTCTCTCAATTTAAGTCAATTCCAGGTTATTTTAATGAGTAGCTTCTGAAGCTTATTCATATTATAATAGGAAGTGAGAACTTGTAAAGCCTGAATTTCAATGTAATTTCAAAGAGTACTGAAAGTTAATAAGATTCATATCCATTCCCTAGATAAACAAGGAACAATAGGAACATAGAGAAGTAAGTGAATGCTCTTTGGTTTCGGTTTCCTTTTTGCACACAAGTGAGGAAAACAAACGCTTCTTAGAAACCAAATTTTTAATAAAGCTTCTTACTATTAAAAACATGTATATTAATAATC
Source organism: Rhinolophus sinicus (assembly GCF_057876585.1). Classification (NCBI taxonomy): domain Eukaryota; kingdom Metazoa; phylum Chordata; class Mammalia; order Chiroptera; family Rhinolophidae; genus Rhinolophus; species Rhinolophus sinicus. The sequence continues at coordinate 28,006,430 of NC_142514.1, forward strand.
AAGATCTACATAACTACTGGCTTTTCAATAAAATGAACAAAGATTTCACCAAGTGACCACATATAACAAATGTTCTTAGACTGATAAACTATATATTTCCATCATTTGAACCATGAAAAGACCATGATACCATACCTCGTGGCAGCAGTAGATACAAGTAATACTGAGATTGCTTGGTTTGTTAACTATTGGGAGCTACAAAAATGACATGGAAAGTGAAAAAGTTATATTAGACATGCCATCTACATTCAAAACTTTTTTCGTTTGTTTTTTTCTTTTTTGTTTAAGGAGGGCGCAGCTCACAGTGGCCCATATGGGGATGGAACCAGCAACCTTGGTGTTAATTAGCACCATGTTCTAACCAACTGAGCTAACCAGCCGCCCTACATTAAAAACTTTTGAGAAGATGCTTTCATGTTCTTGCCCAGTAGAAAAGACTATCATGTATTTTGTAACATGGCAACAACTTTCAAAGGTTTCGAAATTTTTTTTTTTTTACCCTTTATAGACACGTACAATGTTTAATTTTTAACAGGGGCATAAAAGAGAAGATACGGTCTCTCTTCCTTTCCATTTCTACTAAGTCATGTCCTAGATGCAATTCTGTTAATTTCTGCTGTTTAGCTTTCCTGATGTTTATCATGATTTCTTCAACCAGTATGGTTATTTATTCGTTTACCAATTTTAAACCATCTCTTCACAGTAAATGATAAATTAGCACATTTTTAAAAAATCTAACTTCATTTCAGTAGTTACAGTAAATTCTGAAGACCCAGATCTTCAGAATTCTGAAGACCCAAGATCCCACTTCCTCTTACTTACTCCAGGACTTAGCTCATTAATTTATTCCCTCTCACTTCTATGTCATCAAAATTTCCCTCTCTACTTGATTGTTTCCATGAGCATGCAAACATGCTGTAATTTCTCCTATCTTAAAAATGTGTCTCCCTTGAACTTTACACTTTCCTCTGGTTATTACCCTATTTCTCAGCTCCTCTGTACAGGAAAAAAAAAAAAAGATTCCTTATACAATTGTATGTACTTGAAGTCTCTATTGCCTCTCCTCTCTTTTTCTCTTGAACCCATTTTTGATCAAACTCTTATAACTCCACTCATTTGCTCTCATCAAGGTCGCTAGTGATCACCACTTCACTAAATCTGAGGGTTATTTTTCAGTCTTCATCTTTCTTAGCTTCTCAACAGCATTTGGCACAATTGATCATTCCCTCCTTCTTGAAACCCACTTTTCATTTGGCTTCCAAGACCATTCATTCACCACACTTTCTTTTTTTTTTTTTTTTTTTTTTAAAGATTTTTTTTTTTTTATTGGAAGGGGAACAGGACTTTATTGGGGAACAATGGTCAAATTGTTGTCCTTTCAGTCTTAGTTGTGGAGGGTTCTGTTCAGCTTCAAGTTGTTGTTCTTTCAGTCTTAGTTGTGGAGGGCGCAGCTCAGCTCCAGGTCCAGTTGCCGTTGCTAGTTGCAGGGGGCACAGCCCACCATCCCTTGCGGGAGTCGAACCGGCAACCTTGTGGTTGAGAGGACAGGCTCCAACCAACTGAGCCATCCAGGAGCTCAGCTGCAGCTCAGCTCAAGGTGCCGTGTTCAATCTTAGTTGCAGGGGGCAGAGCCCACCATCCCTTGCGGGACTCGAGGTATTGAACTGGCAACCTTGTGGTTGAGAGCCCACTGGCCCATGTGGGAATCGAACCGGCAGCCTTCGGAGTTAGGAGCACGGAGCTCTAACCGCCTGAGCCACCGGGCCGGCCCGTTCACCACACTTTTCCTCCTATCCTCCTATCTCACTTGCTGCTCCTTCTCAGTCCCCTTGGCTGGTTCCTCCTCCTCACCTCTGAAGGTGGAGGGTCATGAATCTGTCCTCCCACCTCTCCCCTATTTCTACACACTCCCTGGGTGATATCATCTGGCCCAATGACTTTATTTTTTTATTTTTTTAAACTTTTATTTATTTAAGTGTGTTTTTCCAGGACCCATCAGCTCCAAGTCAAGTAGTTGTTTCAATCTAGTTGTGGAGGGCGCAGCTCACAGTGGCCCATGTGGGGATCGAACCGGCAACCTTGTTGTTAAGAGCATCGGGCTCTAAGCAACTGAGCTAACCAGCCTCCCCTGGCCCAATGACTTTAAAAACAACCTATTACAAACAGAAGTATTTACAGGATAAGCAATGAATATCCAAAATTTGTTTTTAAATACTCCAACCCAGGGAAAAGTGGGGCAGGATGAGATAAGACTAACAAAATATTAATAATTGATTAAGCTAAGTAATTGGTACATGAATATTCATTATGTTATTTTCTCTACTTTTGTATATGCTTAAAATTAATCAAGAATATAAATAAATACATACATACAAATCTGTATAACTGAACATTTCCATATTTATATTTCCAACCCTGGCTTTTTCCCCCTAAACTCCAGACATGTATTTTCAATTGTCTACTCAACATTTCTACTTAATTGTTTCAGTCATCTCAGACTTAACATGTCTAAAATGAACTCTGGGTCACCCCCCTCTTCACCACAACCCCACCCCCAAAAAAAGCTTTCTTAGGATTTCCCTTCTCTACAGATGACATTACATCCACCCAGTTGTTCAGACCAGAAACTTTGGAGTCATCCTTCCCTCCTCTTTCTCTTATAAGCCACATCCAATCCCATCAGCAAAATGCATTTGGAATCAGACAAGTTCTCACTGCCTCTATTGCTACCATCCTTGTCTGTCATTTGTACCCTGAGTTCCTGCAAAGGCCTTCTAACAAGTCCCCTTGCTTCCACTTTGGCCCCTAGAATTTGTTCTCTGCAAGCAGCCAGAGTGATTCTTTGAAAATCTGCATCAGATCACGTTACTCCTTTCTCTCAACTTTCTAATCACATTTAGAATAAAACCCAATATCCTTATGATGACCTGCAAGGCCCTACGTTATCTGTACCCACCTCCAGCCTCACACCCCTGACTGCATCTCTCATCCCTCTCACTGTCACTCAAAGAGCTCCAGCACAATGGCCTCCTGCCATTCCGTGAGCCCACCAAACAGACTCCCCCCTCAAGATACCTGCTGTTCTTTCTGCCTGGAATGCTGTGCCCCAAAGTGTTTGCATGGCTTACACCTTCACTTCATTCCAATCTCTGTTCAATCATCACCTACATAGAGTTTTTCCCAAACAATATGTATATAAAATAAATGTCACTCTCTGTCCCTTTCCTATTTAATTTTTCATGTATTATATATCCATTTATTATCTGCTTTGTAAGCTACATAACAACAAGAATTTTGTCTTGTGTACCGCTGTATCTCTAACACCTAAAACAATTCATAGCCTAAGTAGACAACTAGTATTTGTTGAGGGCATGAATTTGTTGAGGGAATGAATGGGTTTTAGATAAGGGTGGAAGATAGCTCTGCTTTTGAAACACTGCAGGATAAGGGGATGTGACTCTTCCTTTCCCCATTCCCAGCTTCTTCTATGCTCACCCGAACCATGCTGTCGCCCTTTAATATCAAATGTTTTGTTCTTAGGGTGAAATCAACTAAGTGGCTATAACTTGAAGTCCACCATCCAAGGAGTAGCTCTCTGCAGCCTGTGAAAGCACCAACTTGCCTGAGTGAGTCAATCGCCTGACCTAATAATGGGATTGTGAATGCTGCTGGCTGGTCTCCCAACTCCTCTTATTTGTCTTTGGCAAGATCAACTTTGCTGACCCCATCTTCTACTCAATTCTAGAACCATTGTCAGGCTCTGCAACTCTGCTCTGCCCTAGGGTGTCAGGTGCCTGAATACGCAATGCATAGCCTCAGAAACCTAACAAAATGTCTAGGCTTCTCTGTACACCTCAAGACTGGCCACCCTGTGAAGACAGGCAGAAGGTAAATCCAAGCTCCTCATCATGACCTTGGAAGCCCTACAGATTTTGCCCCCACCTATTTCTCCAAACTCATCTTGGAACATTCTCTTCCTTGCACACAAATTTTCACCAAAATGATCTTTGTATTTCTCAAATACCCTAAGCTCATTCCCACTTCATGGCATTTTCACTTGCCTTCCCTTCCTCCTGGAACATTCTGCCCCCAGATCTTTGTATGACTAGCTCCTTGTTTCATTAGTCTTTCAGCTCAAATGTCAGCTCTTTAGAGATGCTTCCCCAAAGACCATTGGCTATATGACATCATTGTCTTTTATTTTCTTCAGAGTAATTTCTACTCTTGTCCATTTTTGTTTACTTGTTTATAGTCAGACTCCTCTCTCTAAAAGAGTGATGACCAATAGGACTTTCTGCAATGATGGAAAAGTTTTTTATATCTGAGCCATCCAGTACAGTAGCCACTAGTTACCATTTGATTCTTAAGCACTTGAAATGTGGCTGGTGCAACAGAGTACGTGAATTTTAAATTTCATTTTATTTTAATCAATTTAAATTAAATAGTCACATGTAGTCAGTGACTATTGTACTGGGCAATGCAGTTCTAGAATGTAAGTTCTAAGAGAGCAAGGACTTTGTTTATCTTACGCTTTGCTATACCACCAGAAACCTAGAAAAATTAAATACTCCTAACCAAAGTATTCTCTAGGATGAATTCTTGCCAAAGTAAAAATTGCCTGGATGCAGCCAGCACTAAGCCCTCAATTGATTTGATTTTTGTCATAGGAACATGAAGATGAAGATTGAGAACCTTTTTCTTAAAAAAGAAAATGTTGCTGAAAAGTCAGCGTAACACCATTGAAGACAAAAAGTTTTTAATAGGTAACTTCATACAATTCTTTCAGCAGACATTGCAACTATTTTTATTCTTGCATGCCACCTTCCAGATTTTTTTCACATGCAGACATCTTTTCAACCTTTTGCAAACACAGAAAATGCCATAAAAATTTTGTCCACGGGGATCGTCTCTAAGGTCAAGATCTGCAGATCGATGGAGCCTGACCTTAGAATCATTTGCCTGTTGCTCACCCAGTGAGGAGTCTTCACTTCCCACAGGTACTTGGAAAGCCCCATGAGTGGAGACACGGGGCCCGGCCCTGGGTATACAGAAATTGATAATCATTTGGGTAGCCAGAAATTGAGGAAGGCAGGGGTTCTGCTGGTTTATTCACTTACCCAATAATCATTATACTCTGTTATAGAATCTCGTAAATATTTTCCTTGATTCTATAGGCTCTACTTTTTTCCTTTCAATGGCCGGTAGTAGACATACCATAATTAATGGAGCCTATTATGTATTGGATTATTGAGCATTTAACTTATACCCAGTTTTCAATCTTACAGAATTGTACAGTTAACTCTTCCTGCGTGGAGTGTTTTTTACTTTAATTGTATTATTTCCTTATATAGTAATTCCCCCCCTTATCTGCAGTGTCGCTTTGTATGGTTTCAGTTACCGACAGGCAAACACTGTCCAAGGAAATTAAGTGGAAAAGTCCAGAAATAAACAATTCATAAATTTTAAATTGGACACTGTTTTCTGAGTATCGTAATGAAATCTCTCACTGTCCTGCTGTGTCCTGTGCGGGACGTGAATCATCCCTTTGTCCAGCGTACCCACGCTGTATATGCTCCCACCCATCAGTGACTTAGTAGCCATCTCGGTTATCAGATTGACTGTTGTGGTATTGCAGTGCTTGTGTTCATGTAACCCTTACTTTACTTAAAAATGTCTCATTTACTTCACCTCATCTCATCACATAGGCATGCTATCATCTCACATCATCACAAGAAGAAGGGTGAGTGCCGTACGATAAGATATTTTGAGAGAGACTGCATTCGTGTAACTTTTATTACACTACACTATAATAATTATTCTATTTTATTATTAGTTATTATTGTTAGTCCCTTACTGTGCCTACTTTATAGACTAAACTTTATCCTAGGTGTGTATGTATAGGAAAAAACCTAGTATGTATAAGGTTCGGTGCCATCTACAATCTCGGGCGTCCACTGGGGGTCTTGGAACTTATCCCCCACAGATAAGGGGAAGCTACTGCAATGTAGTAGTTAAGATTGCAGGTTCTGGAAAGAGAACATCTGGTCTTTAGCACAAGCTATACAACTACCTGTGGTACTTTGGGCAAATTATTTCTCTTACTCTTAGTCTTTCATTTGTAAAATAGGGTCACTGGCAACACCTTCCTCAAAGGATTGTTGAGAGACTTGAAAGAAAGAAATTACATGTAAAATGCTTGGTCCTGAGTTAGTATTCAATAAGGGATAACTACTACTATTATTGACTCAGGAGTAATTTCAGGGGTATTAATATCTTTAAGACTGTTTCTAGATTGTGGTGATGGGTGACAATATAAAAAACCTTGCTATTATAGCTAGTTTTAGCTATTTTGTTTTTTCAAATGATATTCCTATTCTCACCTCAATTTTATCACAATCTCAACAGCAATGGGGGCTATTATTTTAAATATAATTTTCTTTTATTTGAAAAGAATCATATAGAGTCCTACAAGTGCTTTGTTTTTATTATTTTTTTCCCTGATTACTAGCAAGGAGGAATATTGTTGCATGTATTTATTATTTGTTCCTTTTCTTCAAACCCTGTGCCCATTTGATTACTGCTGTTTAAGCCCTTCTTTAACAACTTATTCCTTAATATATCTAATTCAGTCACAATAGGGAGTTGGTCTCTATCAGGGAGAATTTCAAAGAGGCCAATTGTGTCTCCTCACAGGACTCAGTGTTCCATTAGACCCATTTTCCTCATTAGCCAAGAATCTTTTCATTAATTAGAGCTTCTCCTAGCATAGTCTTTCCGTCTTAAGATACCTGCAGCATTTTGCCTGGGGCATGCACTCTAAGAACAAGAAAAAGTTTTGAACACAGGCTCCTTTCTTCTTGATCTTTGTAACTGCTGACTGGGTCTAGGAATTCTGCCAAGGTAAACAGTCCTCTGCTCTTTAGGAAAGCGCAGGCTTCTCAACCATTTTTGCGAGGCCTGCACCAGGTAACAAATCCACAGCATGCTCACAGGATAACTCTGGATTGAGAAGACGCCCAATTTGGAGGCAAGAATGCTCCAACTGGAAAGAAACCATTACTACCTTTTTTCTAGTAGGATAGTGTTCATTAAAATACAGAATGTTACAACTCTTATGGTTCCCTCTAGATAAACAGAGGATGACATGCAGAGGTGGGTAAGCTTGCCCAAAGATGGGCCTCCTAGCCCAGGGTCTGAGCTCTGGCAGTGTGTCCAAAGAAGATCGGGCTCAGAGCTGACTCTCAATAACCAAATTCACAGGCGTCTAAGCTTCCTAAAGGAGTTCTAAAAGTTCTGCTTGTGATGGTCGTGCCCTGAGAGAAGAGACAAGCAGTACAGGCCTTAGTCATGTAGGAAAGGGGGATAGTACGGTGGCAGAGGGTTGGAAACCCTCTAAGAGGACTGAGTGCTCTGGGAGTGGCCTCTTGCTGGATGCATCCTGCTTGTGCAGTTGATATCCTGAAACCACAGGGGACTCAGTGGCTTTTTCCTTCTGAATACACAAGATGTTAGCCCAGGAAGAGTCTGTGGTTCGGAAGGGGCCGCTAGCAGCACTACCAGTCACCTCCATCCTGAGGGCGAATACCATTGGGAAAAGGATGAGTAATTGGGAGAATGAGGTTATTGATGCCATTGCTTATTCCTTTGTGTACTGGTGCCCAATAATTATTTCCTCTTCTTATTAATAGCCTCGTGTTAGGAGGGATCCATTCAATTGTCTCTTGTGGGTGGGTTAAGAATTGGAATTTCTTCTATCCTTAATTCTCCTGGCTCACACGGGAGCCATTCAGAACAAAACAGATGCCATCTTATTAATAAATATTCTCTTTGATGAGATGCTCTGGTCTGCTGAGAAGCAAAATAAAAAGCTAGTCCTGAAAAGCGCTGGGATGTTTGAAGCTGAGCTTTTTTGGATATTTGCCAGAAACACTAGGCCACTTGAAACAGAGTCTATTCAAGTGGACACAGTCAGTTATTTACTTAGAACAAATGAAAACTCTTATGTCTAAGTGAAATAGAAAATGGACACAGGATTATTTCACCAGAGGAGCAGTTACCCAAATTTGCAGACTATACAAGGTAATTGAACTGTATAGAGACCAGCAATCCCTGACTGCTTGCCGGTTGCCCTGAGTTATTTTGATGCCAGCTGCCAGAATTTGATAACTCAACTATTAACAATAGCTGAATGGCAACTTATAATAAGTAGAAAAACTGAATTATAATCTTTGTAGAATAGTATGATTATAGCCATGGGGAGGGGGGAATCTACAGGTCAGAAGGCATTGCATAAGTGCATTACGTTTTTAATTAGATTATGCAAACATATCACAATAGGAAATTTTTGGAGAATGTAGCCTGTCGCAAGTACGTCTTTTATTTCACACTCATTACTTTTAAGGTCACCTCTGCCAGCAAATTAGAAGGTCAGTGTACTAGGATTTTACCAGGGAATACAAGTTTCAACTCTATGCTGCCAACATCCATTAAAAGTCTACGAGTATTGTAATCAGTATAAAAAGTATTTTTCAACTACAAAACTCATTTTAAAAAATTAAAGCCTAACAAAAAAAACTTAAATTTATGGATGATTACATAAAGGACACTCATTCTTTAAACCATATTTTTTGAATACCTACCATACGCCAGGCACTCTGCTGGGTTCTGGGAATACAGAAGTGAGCAGAAAAGAGTAGGCCTTGCCCTCATGGGACCTGCAACTTAGTGGGGAGGCAGATATAAATGAAATAACTATGTAGAAAATTATAAAATTACACTTCTGATCAGTTCTATGCAGAACAGGTGTAGAAAGGGGATTTGACCTAGACTAGGAGGTGAGTGAAAGTTTTCTTAAGGAAGTCACACTTGAGCTGCGATCTGAAACATATGTTTACTTCGCAAAACTGGAGTTGGAGATGAAGAGGGGAGCATTTTAGGGAAAAAAAGAAAAAGGAGTGGAAGGAGTAAGTGTAGAATCTGTCCCTCATGTTGATACTCTTAACACCATCTATGGGTCAGATCAATATCACCCGAAGGCTGTATATTTGTTCATAGTTAGTAGTCTCCCTGGAGGCCCCGGATGAAGATGAAGACCAGTAATTATCACTAACATTTATTAAGCACTTACTATGAGCCATGAACTTTGTTAGAGGTTGTAAAGGAAAATCTGCAATTCTCCTATGTCTTTCTCCTTTACTCTCACATTACCACCACATTTCACTTCACTTGACACCAGATACGTGGTTTTTCCACACATCAAGCAATTATTCCACACCAGCTGGATGTTCTACCATTTTACTCAATTCTGATGCTGTAGTGTCAGATCCCACAAGTTAAGGCCTCAGTCCCACAAGACTGCCTGCCTCTTTCCGATGCCACTCACAAGCCCCAGGTTTTCACCTGTACTTCTGACCAACCAGCTATAAATTTGGGTTCCTACGACCCACTCCTTGGGTTCACTAATTTGCTAGAATGGCTCACAGAACTCAGGGAAGCACTGACGTTTATGGGTTCATTATAAAGGTATATAGGTTACAATAAAGAATATGAATGAACAGCCAGATGAAGGGACATACAGGGCAAGGTCCATAGAGTTGGGGTACACCACCCTCCGGGCATGTAATGTGTTCACTAACCCAGAAGCTCTCTAAACTCCATACTTTTGGGATTTTTATGGTGGTTGCGTCATATAGGCATGATAGATCATTAACTCAATCTCCAGCCCCTCTCCCCTTCCCAAAGGATGGGGGAGTGGAGGCTGAAAGTTCCAAGAGTCTAAGCATGGCTTGTTTTTTCTGGTCACCATCCCCATCCTGAAGCCATCCAGGAGTCCACCCTGAGTCACCTCATTGGAACAAAAGACACTCCTCTCACTCAGGAAATTCCAAGGGATTTAGGAGCTCTGTGTCAGGAACCAGGGTCAAAGACCAAATATTAGAACAAAAGATGTTCCTACTGCTCTTGTCACTTGAGAAATTACAAGAGTTTTAGGAACTCTGTGCCAGGAATCCAGAGGCAGATACTAATATATATATTTTCTGTTATTTCATAGAAGTTTATAGGGATTATCTAAGTCAACAACCCTATGAAGTGAGCTCAATCATCCTCAATTTTCAGATGAAGAAACAGACATGAAGTTAAGGCCAAGGTGAGACAACAAATAAGAAATAGAATTTGAAGCCAGCAATTCTGACTCCAGAGCCTAACCTCACTGTTTTCTGTGACTTGCAAGTTCTTATGAGACTTATGAACTCACAAGGCACAATGGTATCTTGTAGTCACAATTCGGAGGAATCAACTTTTACAAAGGATTTTATATGATCTAAGTCTGCACATGTTAAACCATTCCCTCCCAGGCCAACCTCCCTCCTCCATCACAGTCAAGTCCTGTATGTATACCAGTAGCACTTAAGCAGTGGTGGTTGGAGGAGATTTTTGACCAGGAGATACAGAAAGGGGAAGCCATATGGCCTAGATTAAGAGGTGTTTTCCTGGGGAGGTGTGGAGTTCCTGTTGCCTTATCTTCGTGTGGTATCTTGGAATGTTGCAACATATAGCACCTCCCCCTAAGCCTCGGGAAAGCCCTCAGATGGACCCTCAAGAATGCCTGATACTTTCGCAACAAGGCTATTTCTTCCCCAGTATCTAGCAATACAGAAAGAAGATAAATTCTAAGAACATTTCTCCAACTATTCTCCATACTCTAAAGGAGTTTGTAAAATATACTATTGAAAGAGAAATAAGAGGAGGAGAGATCGGGTCAGGGTGCCCAAGGACTGTAGGCCTCTGCACCCAAAGCTGGGTGCTTGGTTTTCTCAATGCATATGGTACTCCGTTTCTATTTCTAGTGTATTGCATGTGCTCTTGCTGTAAGTTGCTTCAAATATTTTTATTTTTTGTGAGTTTGGACACCAATAAATCTATTTAATAAGTCATACATTGTTGATATAGAAGCTTTTTTTTAACTTGTGAGAAATGGACATGGCACAAAGAGACCAAGAGTAGGAGCAAGACCATTCAATAACATCTCTCTTACCAGAGTTTTTTCACTTATAAAACTGGGAGTGGGGAGTGATGGACTGAATTAATTTTTAATTCTTTCAGCTCCAAGATTCTGTGCTTCTATGGTGTCAGATTTACCAGTAGAATTTAATTTAATAGTTTCCTATTTCATTTTTTAAAAAGGAACACCAATAAAGAGGAGAGCAAAGAAAACTACCATGTCTAAGAATTTACATTAAAAGTTGTAGGCAACAGTTTCATATTTAGATATTGAAAATAAAGTACTCTTAAATTTCAGTTCAAGACAATACAAATGTAACAAGCTAAGTTATTAGCTATGAGTCAGATACTGAGCAAAACAGTACAATAAAATAATCTTAAATTATTTCAACTAATGTTATAGATCAACATTTAACACACTTTGTTGATTTTTAAACCCATTTCAAAGTAACCTATATCCTTGTGAGCTACCTAAGTTAATACATTTGTCAACTTTGTATATATGATAAAGTAGATTTTAGTAAAACGTTTTATATTAGGTTAGCGTATTTCTAAATGTTATTATAAAGTTCCTTTTTAATGTAATTCTTGATTATATTTATAATATGGAGGAAATTTTAGACTTTTTTCCAATTTGACAATTGACACACAGTTTACTTTGAGTTAATTATTTAAGAAAATTCATGATTTAGCAACATATAAATTTAATAATGATATGTTTGTGGACCGAATATAGTACAAAATGAAAAATAAACAAAAGCTGCCTTCCTGACCCACTTTGAAGTTATCATGGATTAAAGATTAAGAATTATTTGATTCTATGTGATGAAATTGCTGATTGCTAAATAAGACCTGCCCAACTCATGGAAATAATTTAAAGTTTTTAAAATTTTTATGAGCAAAGATAAACTATTGCTTTTAAAGGTAAATTATTGCTGTAATTTGTGCACATGTGTACAAATGTTTATATGGGCGGAGTGGTTTTTGTGTCTACAGTTATTTGGAAAATTTGGGGGCAAAACAAAAAATGTACAGCGATTGATTTAATTAATGTTGTTAATATCTAAATGCAATGTGTTTCTCAAAATACAATCGACAGAGCTGTGCTGGGGTAGGCAGGCTGACTCAGTGCTTACCAGAATGCAATTTTATCTTTGAATTCTCAATATGAAAGCATTGAGATCCTGGGAATCCAGTTAGAGCTTAACTGGCTGTGCAATTCATCTCCTGGATACAAGCACAGTAGAGTAAGAGTATAACCTATGGATTTTCAAAGTCTTGTCTGCAGGTGAGAGCGTACTGTTAACTGTAATTTATAATGTGCAATTTGGATTTTTCTTTTTAAATCTTGATTTAAAAAAATCTTTTGGAAATTTGGGATTGGTAATGAATACTGAATACCTATATGTATTTAAAAGCTTTGGAAATTATCAAGTTCATTCATTCAATTAATATTTATTGATAGCTACTATATGCCAGGCACTGCTCTAAGCACTTGGGATAAGTCAGTGAGCAAACTGGCCAAAGATCCTTGGGGTGCTTATAATAGGGAAGACAGACAACAGCAATAAACATGATAAATAAGCAAAGTAAATAAAGTTAGAAGGTGATACATAAAAAGGAATAAAAACGATATGACAGGGCAAGAAGGATTGCTAGTGTCAGTGGGAGTGTTGTAACTTTAAATAGGATAGCCAATGTAGGTCTCGTTGAGAAGGGACATTTGTTTAAAGACTTGTCAAAGGAGAGGGAATTTAGCCGTGTGGCTATTGGGAGAAGAGGCTCTTAAGCAAAGGGACTAATGCATGCAAAGGCTCCAAAGCAGAAGTGTGCCCAGTGAACTTGAGAACCAGCGAATAGGCTGTATGACTGAAGGAGAGTGAGCATTAAGGAAAGTGGAGGGAGCTTATTTAAACACACCCCTTCTCCTTCTCTTAGTATAGTCATGGCACTATTTTAGAACTTTCTTCTTAATTTAGTAATTCTAATCAATGTGGTTACGTATCTGTTTTATGTCTACTCAACAGCAGAAACATCTCTAGACTCCGTATCTCGTAACATGCAGACGTCAGCATTCTTCTCCACTTTCACCCCCAACACCTATCATCTGTGCTTTTATTTCTACATGATCAAGATGGAAAGCATTTACATTCAGTCTTCTGTGCTTTGTCTATAACTTCCAAAAGTTGAAATCAACAATATAATACGCGTATGTCAATTATTTTGACTATTATTCAGAGCAAAGTCAAATCATGAATTATAATGTATATAAATTAATTATATTTCCTCTCTTGCTTAGGTATTTTTTTTCTGTTGTTGTTTTTTTTTAAGTTAAATTATTGACAAAGTGGTTTATGGCACAAAAATGAGCAAAGGAGCCCATTTCCCCCTATTGACAGGAAAAAGCCAAAGTAGGGTGTTTTTTGACAAGATTTCTCAGCCAGTGTCCGTGGAAGTAAACATTCAAAAGGGAAGATGAAAATAAATGAAAAATTTTACTCAAAAATAGTAAATATAACAAATTTAAGATATATGGTAAATTATGGGAGATCTCAATTATGGGACATCTCAATTAAGATTGCTATGAGTGAGCCAGTCTAGTCTTGTGATGTGATACTGATTTTATGTAATGTTTCAATATTTCAATGCTTCAATTCAAAAGTAATATTTTTAATTGAATGCATATTGTCTGTTAAATGATTCTATATGTTAGTTCAAATGTCTAAAAACTTATCCTATCAAGTCCTTATGTACCAGCTCCTGAATATTTCTTTATCATGTCCTTAGATGAGATCAATTTTGGTGAATTTGATATTGCTACTATTATCTTGTACCCATTATCTATGAATATACTGAGTAAACTAAGAAAGTTAAATTCAGAAGTCTTTCAAGGACAGACCTTCTAGCCAAAGGAAATTAGTAGACAGAATAAATGTAATGGGAACAAGCTGCCATACATTGAAAGTTGAATATAAATGTTTCTAAAACTTTGGGCTGCATTATAATTTAAACATATGATTTGATGTAGCCAGTTGTAGCATGGGTTGATGTCTGTCAGTGAAAGACTAGAAGAAACACCACCTGTAGTGTATTGAAGTAGGGTTTATTGGCTCATTGCAATGAGGGAGAAAGCAAACATACGGTCAGTGCGGCATCTCAGTAAGAAGATGTCATAAAGTGTTTATTATAGAGTTTGAGCTTGGGGTAGATGTTTTGGAGGAGGATTTAAGGAAGCAGGGCTTTGCTTTGGATTGGATGCTTTCAGGAGGCCAGAGTAATTCTGTGATTGAGTATTTTAATAATTTTTATCCAGAAAGCAGAAGGAACAAAGCAGAGTTAAAGCTGTACTAGGTAAATAAGCAGTAGTCACTCAGATTATCCAGGAAAGGGGCATGTGCTGGGTCATTTTTGTGGTTTAGATAACAGTTTGGGTTTTGTCTACTCAGATATGATTATGGAGCGATCTTGTTTAGTCTGCTTGTATCCTAGTCTGCCTCTGTCTGATGTTTGTGTTCTGTACAATGTTTTGTGTTCAATGGGAGGTAACCATGGCTGAGCTCTGAGTACCAGACTGGCTCCTAGCTGGGTTAAGGCCCAGGTGTGGGTGCCAGGACAGCTCTGGATGTCAGGGGCTGCTTTTCTCTTTCCCATAATGTTATGTATGGTATGAATATATCATGTGTTAAAATTAAAAAGCTTATAATTCAGATAAGAAAATAATGAAAATTGAGAAATGGTATATTGGAAAATGTAAGTACCATGGGAAAACAGCAGCATAAGAGGATTCAGGAATGCTGGAGAGGGGGAATTGCACTGTTAAATGATTTGAGTTTTTATACAGAATTTTAATTTTTATTTAGAATTATTATTTGTATTAGATAAAAATAATGAGGTAGCGTTAAATTGAACTTATGACTCCAAAAGGCTTCCACTCAGCCAGTGAAATGGTTAAGGTTTGTTTTTGCCAGCTGACACTCAGGTGTCACTGAGAATGATACAGATGCAGCCCTCATGCCTAAATTCTTCCCATTACCCACTAAGAGGAACCAGGGCTTCTAGGAGGGCAGCCAGTGCCAAATCTTCAGGCACTGGTTTCTTCCTTGTTTCTCTGGTGGGAAGCAGCAGTTTTGGGGGAATTTCATGTATAGTTTTGGAGGAGGTAAACAGGGCAATTTGAGAATAAAGTTTTCACATCCAGGAACAGTCAAGCCATGACAAGCCGAATATTGAAATCAATGACTAATGAGCTGAAACAAGTTGATTCTATAAAAATGCCTTGAATCCTGGATAATATGAAAAGAAAAAGAGATATAAACAAAGTATGGTTAAAATATAATTGCAATGAAGAAGTGATCAAAATATGTTTACAAACATTTAGAAATATTTTTTTATAGATTAAGCCAAATTATGAGATGTCTAAAGCTGTGATCATGATTTGAGTAAATAATCACAAATTAACCCTGTAAAGCAGCACTGTCCAATAGAACTACAATGTAAGCCACACATGTAACTTTAAATTTTCTAGTAGCTGCATTAAAAAAGTAAAAAACAGGTAAAATTCATTTTAATAATATGTTTATTTAATCCAATATATTCTAAATATTATGATTTTAACATATGATCAATATAAAATTATTAGTGAGATTTTTTTCATAGTAAGACTTTGAAATCCAGTGTGTGTTTTACAGTCACAGCTCATCTCAATCTGTACTAGTAGCCATATTTCAAGCGCTCAATAGCCATATGTGGCCACAGGCTGCCATGTTGGACAATGCAGCCATAAGGATTCAAAAATGAGTTGCTTTGATGAAGAATAACTGAAAAGAATCAATGTTTATCATCATAACAAGTTCCTCATATGTCCAAGTTGTGAAAGAAAGGTAAAATGTACCTCATAAAGGGGTGGGCTTCATAAGAAATCACAGAAATATCTGTTTATAATGATACCCAACATTTATTTAGCACTTTCACGTGCCAGACACTGTACCAAGAGCTTCACAAAGGTTACCTCATTTACCTTAATCCTCACAACACCTGATAAGGTAATAATAGTGGCTGATGTTTATATAACATTTAGTAAACATTTTGCATATACTAATACATTGAATCCTCAGGCAACCCCATGATGTAGTTTCTGTTTTTATCCCATTTTAAAGACCTGAGACACAAACGGATTAAGAGCCTTATCTAGTAAGTGCAGAGCCAGAATCCATGTACACACATTGTAAAAATATACATTATTTATTTTTTTTTTTTGTCTCAGAAAGAGAAGGGTCATGTTGAGTGGTTTGATTTCAAATGCATTAATGGAACATCATTTTATACTGCTGAGTGACAGTAGGCCATAAAAGATGTGTGACTGTGTAGTACTTGTTAAATTTTTCCTCATGAATAAGATAAAGCAATCCTATCAAGAACTACTAAACTCCTCCTGGCTCTGAAAAGGCCTTTGAAACAAACCTATAAGAGATAAGCTCTGTTTTTTGATGTAATAGTCCTTTGGGAAAGTAGACCAGTACTGAGCTTGCTCTCTTCTGGGTAGAAACAGGGAAGAGAGATATAAAATGCTGAGTCTAGGGCTTCTCATCTTTCTCCATACAAGGATCCAGTACCGTTAAGGCATGTCTCAAAGGGTCCTTAATTTGATATCTGTGGCCAGTCATGACCATTTTAAGGCTAACCTTGAATTTTAAGAATGTGTACCATCTTTTTATACATAAAAATATTTTTAACACTTCTTCATTTTATAGAAAAATCCATCCTAAATTTCAAAAGGAATCTCAAGGGACCCCAAACAATGTCAAAAATTTTCTCGTATAAACGTTCAAACCTGTAGAGATTTTTTTATAAGAACTTATTTGAGCCAAAACTGATGGCATTGCCAAGAAGCAAGATCTCAAGATCTCCTGAGAATGACAGTTTTGCAGTTGCTTTTATACATTTGGAATTAAGGAGGGAACATAAGGAAGATTATAGGAAGGTGGGAAAAAGCAAGGCAGGGATTGAATTACAGGATAATTAACAAGATTAAATGCTCCCTTGAGGGTGGTCACACTTCTGAGGGGTCTGAAAAAGAGGCATGTCAATGGTGTGTTAACCTAGTTCACAAAAACATTGGATAAGGGTTACTTAAAGCAAAGATAGACCTTTTACTAATATATATACATATATATATATATATATATATATATATATATATATATATATATAAAAATATATTGTACTAGTAAATATATGCTTGGGGTGTGACTACCCACCATGACCTCCCCAGTTAGAAATATATGATCAGCCCACCCTGTGAGGTTACTTTTGGTTAGATTTATTACAGCACCCTTTTTCATCCACAAAAAGAACAAAGTTGTAGGTCTCACAGTTCCTGATTTCAAAACTTAATCCAAAGCTGTATGTAATCAAAACAGCATGGTACTGACATAAAGACAGATACAGGCCAATGGAATAGAGTCCAGAAAAAAATCCTCACATATGTGGCCAAATGATTTTTGACAAGAGTGGCAAGTCTACACAGTGGGGAAAGACCATGCTGGAAGCTCTAGGGAAGAATCTATTCCTTACCTCTTCTGGTGGCTGCTGATATTCCTTGGCTTGTGGTTGAATCACTCCAGTCTCTGCCTCCTGCTTTATCATTTTCTTCCATGTAATCTCTCTTGGCCTCTTTCTTCAAAGGACACTTGTGATTGCATTTAGAGCCCACCTGGATACTCCAGAATAATCTCTCCATCTTAAGATCCTTAATCACATCTGCAAAGATTCTTTTTCCATACATAGTAACATTTACGGGTTCCAGAGATTAAAACCTGGTATTTGTGAGGGCCAGTATTCAGTTTACTGCATCATCATTCTTTGAGCACTTCCTTTCTTCAGTAAGGAAACAGTAAGATTTTTTTACTGCCCAAATCATGGAATCAGCCATTTCTCCAAAAAGCTAGTGTTCCTTCTTAGTGAAGAATGATATTTTGGAAGTCAAGATGTAGCTGCTAGGTGTGCTCATTGCTTTTAGGGTGTCCTTCTTATAGGTCCTTTCAGTAGGACAAGGAAATAGGACATCAACTAGGAAATACATGTATGGATACACATACATACAAACACAGATATTATGTGGCTTCTAAAATGTGGAGCTGGAATCAGCTGACAAAGGCTTGCAAAAGCTGATAGTTAAATATTCAGGAATTCTGTGAACAGCATAATAAATGAATAATGAATATAGTTTCAAATTCAATTACTACTTAAATTAATTTAAATAATTATTAAAATAATAAAACCTATGAAAGCATTGAATTTTTTAAAATTGGCTCTATTGAGGTATTTACAGATGATAAAACATCCACTTAAGTGCACAGTTCAATGAATTTTGACAAATGTGTATACACATATAACCATGACCACAATCAAGATTCCATTTCTTGATTGAATAGGAACGTTTGATAGAATTAGAATTAATATAACATTTCTGTCACCCCAAAATGTTCTATGTGCCCCTTCTCAATCAATTTCTAGCTCCCACACTACTTAAAAATTACATTATCCTCTATTAATGGATTTTAAATATATTTAACTACACACATTTAATTTATTAACAGATTGTCTTTTTTTATTATTAAACCAAAAAGCAAAGCACTGTCTACAAAAAAGTGCATAGTTTGTAGACATGTTCTTGTTTCGATCCATTCTTTTCTGATTCTCTATTATTAAGGAATAAATTTTCACTTGGCATAGGGGGAAAAAGTGAAAAGGTTGCCTTATTTTCAAGAACAATAATAGCAGTTGCCATTTACTAAGTATCTATTTGTACCAGGCACCATATTTGCACTTTACATGAATACATTTCCTCATTTGATCCTCACAACCACCCTGAAAGGTGGGTATTTATTATTATCTTCATTTTATATGTGGCTCAAATACCCCTGACCTCACCTAAGGATGGTTGACACAAATGTATCAGACATTTAGCAATGTCCCAAATCTCCAAACTCTAATCAGTCCACCACCACATGCTTAAGTAGCAGTAAATCCAGGTTTTCGGTGAGGTTCCCTCCCTAATTCGCAGAAGTAACTGGAACGACCACTGTCATTCTTCTGCTTCAGAATTGCTGACCTTTGTCGAAGTCTGTGCTGCCCTGTCGTAGCCCACTGAACTTTTCATCTGTTCATGCCAGAGCTGGTCCACTGTGTATGCCGGGGCCAACCGTTGCAGGGCTGTGCTGGAGCATTCTCTCGCCACAAAGATCCTCAAACATTCAGGGGATTCAGAATCCACTCCCTAGAAACAAAAATCCTCTAGGGGGCAGTGTAGATTAACTCCTTAGGCCAACCTACCACCGCACCTCTGCCCCCTTCTGTTACACGTACTCCTGCAAGGAAGAAACTTAAGGCTCAGAGAAGTTGGTCAAGATCACCAGCTAGTCAGTAGCAAATTCAATCTAAGTCTGTCTGAACAGTGACGGCTTTTCAGTCTGTTGGGCAATCTTCTTGACCCTTCATTAGATTGAAGGGAAAACAACACAGCAAGTAAATACCATAGTACTTAAATACATACGGAGCACCTCCTCTGTGCCAGGCACCAATCTATGAAGTGAACGAAAAAGAGAAGACAGCCTTTGGGAGAAGTGATCTTTGGGAAGAGTTAGATCTAAGTGAAAGCAAAAAGAGATTTTGCTGATGATAGCCAGTGAGGTCCATGCTTTATAGCCCATTCAATCACTCTTACATTCAGCAAATATTGATGCTTATTGTGGCCTGGCACTGTGTTAGGCACTGAAGTGGAGTGGGAAACAAGCAGACATGAACACTGTCTGCAGGTTTATAATCTAGTGTGTGTGTGTGGGAGGGGAGAGTTAAACAGATACTTAAATAGTTACAGAATGTGGTAAATGCTATGAAGGAAGACAGAACAGGATGCTGGAAGAGAGAAAAGCAAGGAACCTACTTTAGGAGAAGAACTCTTAAGATAAAGAAGGAGGTGGACAGGTGTGAATGTTCCAGACAGAGAGAACAGTAAGTACACAAAGGCTCTGAGGTAAGAAAAAGATTAGCATTCGAAGGACTGAAGGAAGGCTAACATAGCCGGGGGCCCCTCTACCATGACTGGATGATACTGTCTCTTAATTCCACTTAGTACAAATGCGGGGGAGTTCCAGGAAGAGGTGACAAATTGAGCAAAGACACAAAGGCAGGAAAACTGTGTATAATGGGGGGTGGGGGTGGGGGGGGTGACACGTTTGGGGAGCTAGCAGGGACCTCTGTGCCCTTAGGAATAGCAAGTGATGAGTGGTTGGACTTAGAAGCCAGGCTGAAGATTTTTATTCTATTTGAAGCATAAAGGGGCTGAACATTTTTAAGCAATGGAGATAAATTTAGGAAGCTAAACCTCAGGGAGTGAGTGGGATGACCTAGAAGCAGGGATACCTGCTGGGTATCCATTAAAACACAGCAACAAAGCCGCTTTCCCAGAAAGGAACACTAAGCTCCTTAAGAAACAATACTCCTGGGGTCCACAGGAGGGGCCTGGGAGGGTGTGCTGACAGTAATGGGGGCTAATCATTCAAAAGAAGGTTCTGAAGTAGAAACACTGCTCCCTCACCTGACCACTACTCTCACCCTTCATGCTCTCCTCAGACTTTTAGAGGACATTATACTGTGTTATCTGTATGTTCTCATTCCCTGGGCATGAATAAGTGGAAATGGGTCAGAGAAAAGATGGATGGAAGATAATTTCCTGAGGACAAATTAATAGGATTTGGAATCTAACCTGATTAGATTTCTAGGAGGTGAAAGAGAGAATAGAAAATAATTATGAGAGAAGCCTGCATGTTGGAACAGGGGTTGATTTAAGATCTTCTAATTCCCTTTACACTGATTCTAACCTCCCTAAGCAACCTTCTCATGCTAATTTTGTTCCCCAAACTAACTTTTCTACAGGGATGATGCCATATTTCCTAGGGTAAATTAGTAAATTAGGCTTTTGTGACTTAATCACTATGTAGGTGAAATGATAGAATCAAGTTTCTGAACCTGAAAATAGAAACTCTAGCCTAAACAGCTCCTTTAATGATACACACTCTAGGTCTGTCCTCTGATCACTTTGTCACTCACAGGACAGTCATGAGAATAGATTGTTTCCAAAGTCAGTATGTGTAGGGGTCTACAATAAGGGAAGCTAAAGTTAATCCTCTGAAACTGAACCTCATAGAAGCAATAGTAACAATCTTTATGGAGTGCTTAGTATGTATCCGGCCTTTTCTGGACACTTCACATATATTTCATGAGAAGCCACAACATTTCTATGTGATACATGTTATTATTATGCCCATTTTAAGATAAGGAACTTGAGTTTCAAGGAAATTAAATGCCCTAAAGGCACATAACTAATAAACAGTGGAACTGGGATTCGATCCCAGCAAACTTGACACCAGAACTCTCGGCTTTTTACCTATATTCAGATGAAATGCTACAACCATAGTAGGCATCCACAATGCCTTTTGAATCTGAGTAGATGACTCTTCAAAATAAAACTACCCTGAGTTGTTACTTGTAAATGTGTTATTGACAGTGTGTTGAGAAATCCCCAGGTTCAATCAAGGGGAACTGGAAGTATTCTTAAAACTGGAATATGATTAAAGAAAGTTGCAAATAAAGTGCATATTGTAACTTCTGGGGGAAAAAGAAATACAAAACCATGACACCTTTCATGACACGTTTCCATCCCTAGATAGGACAGTACCTGAAATACAGTAGACTGTCAATGAATATACATTAAACAAAGGAATAAATTCCACTCAACACTGCCCTACAATCTTCCTGTATATATCTAGTAAGTTTTCTTTCCTATCTCTTTCTGAAACAACTCTAACAAAGGTTTTTCTCCTCAAATGTCTAATGTTGCCTCTCTTCTCCCACCTCACTGTCAGCTAATGACTTCAGCTCATACTTCACTGAGAAAAAAAACAGCAAAACCCCAGGAAGTACCTCCCAAATCTCCAATTACCAAATCTACACACCTACCTGCATCTATACCCATATTCTCTAAATAAAAGAAAAAGAAGTGTGTCTCTAAGAAATTAAAAAAAAAAGAAATGTGTCTCTAATTTCTATCCTAGACAAAACCTTTTCTTATATTCTGGATGCCATTTCCTCTTATCTTCTCAAGGACTTTTTCCTTGCAGTTCCCCCCGCCCCTTTTCTGTATCATAATTTTCCCGTTTTCCTGTGCATACAACCAAACTCTAAAATTTTCTTGTCTTTAAGAATTCTGTCCAAAACCTCATGTGCCCTTATAGCACAGCCCCATTTTTATGCTCTTCTTTCACAGGAAAACTTCTCAAAAGGGTTAACTTCCTCTCCTTTCCTCCCTTTTTTTTTTTTTTTAAACTATCTCACCTTGTGTGAATTCTTCAACTCTCTCCAGTCAGGCTTGCATACCAGAGATCCACAGAAACTTCTCTAGTCAAGGTTATCGACAAACCCGTGATGTCATACCAGGAAACCCCTTTTCTGTCCTCATCTTACCCAAACTCTGGTTAGCAG
The DNA here is from genome assembly GCF_057876585.1 of Rhinolophus sinicus. Taxonomy (NCBI): domain Eukaryota; kingdom Metazoa; phylum Chordata; class Mammalia; order Chiroptera; family Rhinolophidae; genus Rhinolophus; species Rhinolophus sinicus. The sequence goes on from NC_142514.1 coordinate 28,028,972, forward strand.
TCTGCACAGTTGACTGTTCTCTCTCTGCCACTTTCTTCTTTTGCCTTCAGGAATATCACGCTCTTCTCGTTTCCGTTCCACTTCTGTGATGGCTCCTTCACAACATTCTTTGCTGGAGGGATCCTTTCTCTGATGTGTCGGTTTTGGAGTGATCCTGGACCCTTCTCCTTTTTTTTCTGTTTGAGGTCACAAACTGTTGGCTCATCAACCAAATCAAACTCACAGGTGGACATGATATGGCCTGCAGTTTTAAAAATGGGAAATTATGTTTTAAAAACTGAATTTCCAATTTCTCTTGGAGGAGATCTAGAAGAATGGGATCTGCTTTCTCACATAGCAATAATTTGCTGGACCTAAGTACCTGCTGTCTGGGTCCTTTCTTAATCAGTTCACTGTTTCCAAAATAATGATATCCAGCCTGCTTCATTCATTTAGGTTCCCTGCCTAAGGCATATGGGAATATTAGTTTGTGACCCCTGACTTAGACTTCCCTCAAATGGTCTCATCCAGTCCCATTTAAATACCATAAGATTTTAAAGTTTTTTCCTTCCTCCCTCCTTCCTTCCCTCCTAACAAATGTTGAGTACCCACAATATGCAGGAACTACTATACCAGACTCTAGGGATACAGCAATGAATAAAACAAGTCACTCTACTTTCAAAGAACCTACCTTCTGTTCTATATCAATTATATATAAGTATTAAAAAAACTTACCTTCTAGCAAGGGGAGACACAACATGGTGATAATGTAAAGCCAATTAATGTGGAAAAATGAAAGGAGAGCAAGGGGATAGAGCAGGTTATTTTAGATAGGGTCATGAGGGAGTGCCTCTCTGAGGTGATACTTGAACCTGAATGACCTGAAAAAAGGGAGGTTTCTCCAGAGAGGAAAGAGGAGGTGCAAAAGTCATGGGGCTTGTTTGTTTTGTTTAAGAATGGGAAAATCAGCATGGCTGGAGCCCAATGAGCGATGAAGCAGTGGGAAGTGAGTATGGAGAGGCAGCAGGGGCCAACACTGGTGGGACTTAATGGGCTCTGGTAAGGATGATGGAAAATCACTTAAATGTCCTGAGCAGGGGGCGTGATGAGACCTGAATTATGTTTTAAAAGGATTAATGTGGCTATTGTGTGGAGAATTGACTGCAGCAGGGGGCAAGAATAGAAATAGCTAGTCCACTAAAAACATCATTACTTTAAACTAAAGATGGGAGGTGTTAGTGAAGGCATCTAGGAGGTAGAGTGGAGGAGGTGAGAAAGGGTCAAATTTAAGATCTAGAGCTTGGATTAGGTATGGAGTATGAGAGAAAAAATGGAGTTAAGCATGACTTCAAAGTCTTTGGCTTAAGCAACTGGATGAATAGTGTGTCACTTACTGGGAAAGGAGCTGTTTTGGACATGTTTTATTTGAGATGCCTACTAGTAGATGTCCAAACGACATTGTTAAGAGGCTGAATTTGGATTTCAGGTCGGTGGTAATAGTAGCAGGCTCAATCTTACTATTTGTAGGGTCTGGAGCAAGAACACAAATAGAGGCTCACATGTCTTAATTCTTTAGAGGTTATAACCAAGCTAATAACACACAGTTAGGTAAAACATCTTCTATCCTTCTACGTTGATAAATATACCGTTACAACAATAAAATTGAAAAAGACACATTGTATAGCTGTAATTTTTATGACTGAATATTGGCAAAATATCAAATATGACTGAATTTAATTATTGTGCATGTCTGGGTCTTATATTGACAGGCCAGTGATGTTTAGATAAATTATAAAGTATAATTGATAAATACATAGTTATTTCATACAACTAATTTTTTTTGCCTTAGCAAAATTACTACTTAAACATTTTTATAATAAAATTTTTCTTAGTTTGTGTCTATGGTAATAATGGGCTAAAAAGGATTTAAAATAAAATGTAATTTATTCAGAGTGTACAAAACAAATATATTTTGATACAAAGTTAAATTGTAACATGTCAAAAATTGTTTTTCATATGTTTTCAGAAAAGTTATTTTCATCTTAAAACATTCAAATTATTATAATTAAGATGAAAAATAGAAAATACAAATATACCAAAATTTTAAATCAAAATTATATAAATAATGCTGAAAATATAAATTTAATTTTAAAAAAGTAAATTAAGTCTTATTAAATATTTTTATACTAATAAAATTATTCCTAATGCTAGCATTCATTGTTCCTCTATTGGTAATGTAAAGGATCAGTCTTGCTCTTCACTCATGTTACATCTCGACAGATATATATGCCTATAAAATTTAAGGGTCATAGGAATGATTTAATATTGCAAAATTTTGTTCAGCCACCATGGGAAATGTTGTTTTAGAACCATAAACTGGAACATAAAGAGGCAATTTAAAAAAGGAACATTCACTACTACTACTGGGAAACAATATTTGATTATGCAAGAATATATTGCATTTGTACTATCTGAGAGGAAGGGCACGACAAATTAATTTGTGTTTTCTCTTACCTAAGCGCTTCTGCTGTTCACATTCTTTTGGCACTTCAAAGCTGTTCTTGTTTCTCTTAAGTGGCACAACGCAAAACTTTAAAGGCATTAGGAGGCAATTGCCTTTTAGTTTTTTTATATTGTGGTAAAATTTGCCATTTTAACGATTTTTTAAGTTTATAGTTCAGTGGCATTAAGTACTTTCTCATTATTGTGCAATCATCACCACCATCCTCTTCCATAACTTTTTTGATCTTCCCAAATTGAAACTCACCTATTAAACGCTAACTCCCCATTCTCCCCTCCCCAGCTCTTTGCAGCCACCATTCTACTTCCTGTCTCTATGATTTTGACACTGTAGGTACCTCACATAGGTGGGATCATACAGTATTTGTCTCTTTGTGATGAATGTATTTCATTCAGCATAATATCTTCAAGGTTCATCTATAGTGCAACATGTGTCAGAATTTCCTTTTTTCTGATTTAATAAAGTTTTATTTTTCAAAACGTCCAGTTGGTGGGACCTGTTGTTCATGCACTTCACCAGCAGCTGGGGCATCCCCACCCTTGGTGTTTCTGGTGTAAATGACTTGAGTTCTGTGCTTTGAAACTACTTTAACAAGTCCTTTCCTAAGGAGTTCCTGAAGGGCTGCCCTGGCCAAGGAACCACGATCTTCAGTCTCTCAGAGACAACAGCTGGGGTTATAAGCTTATAGTTGGGAACTTCCTTACGGAGTTTGTCATAAGCTTGTCCCAAACTTTGCCTTTGGATCACTTCTTTTTGGCCTCGCCTCCAGATTTGTTCACTGGATCTTTCTTTCTTGGCCGACTTTCTGGTATCTTTCTTCTTCTTGTCCTTTGGTGGCATAGCCAAGCTGGGAGAGCTTCCGATACCACTGCAGCCTAAGATGTTGGATAAAAAGGGAATTTCCTTTCTTTTTAAGGCTAAATATTCCATTGTATATATAGACCACATTTTGTTTATCCATTCATCGATGGACACTTGATTATTTCCACTTTTTGGATTTTATTAATAATACTGTTGTGACTATGAGTACATAAATATCTGTTTAAGTCCTTGCTTTCAATTCTTTTGGTGCCTTTCAGTTTTAGACCACAGAACAAGAGATGTGGAGAAGTTCCCTGGAGTCTGAATAGTGGCAGTTATTAGGTATGTCCGGCTCGGTGACCCGATTATGATAAAAGATCATCGTAAGGACTCAGGTGGACAGGAGCCTCTCTGGCCAGTTTTGCCAGTCTGTTGCCAAGGCAGCTGTTGGGAAGACCCGGAGAGGAGGAGCGTCCTGAGTGCAAGTGACGGAATTCGGCGGGCGCCAGCGTCGCCAGGGAGTGCGTCACCACGCGCGGTCGAACGGGGGCGGGGCCAGGTTTGAGTCACGTGGCTTGGTTGCCTACGCGCTGCTGGGCCGTGGGAAGATGGCGGACGGAAAGGGAGACGCCGCCACCGCTGCCGGGGCTGGGGCTGGGGCTGAGGCTCCGGCTGGGGCCGGAGCCGGAGACGGAACGGAGACTGAATCCATGGCTCGAGGTCAGCGCCCCGCATCTCCGGCGCCAGGAGCCCCGGGACTGCGACCGTGTCTGTGGCAACTGGAGACGGAGCTGAGGGAGCAGGAGGTGTCGGAGGTCTCATCTTTGAGCTACTGCCGGAGCTTCTGCCAGGTGAGGGGCTGACTGGCTGGCTGAGGGCGGCGGGGCGGGGAGGCCAGGGGAAAAGGCCCCAAATCCGTTGCCGCAGCCCCGGCCAGACTGAAAGGCTCTATCTCAGTGTCTCGCCGCGCCCCCGGGCCGGGGAGGCCCAGCTCGGAAGCTCAACCACTGGCCCCCCTCCGCCACTGCCCGACTTTAGCCACCGCCTGGGCGGGTTGCGCTGGGCCAGACTGAGAGCTCTGAGGGCCCTGGCGGCTCCCTGGAAGGGCCGTGCCCTGTCGCCGTTGCCTGTGCCCCCGGCCGGGTGGCTGGAGCGCCATTGCCCGCTGAAGGATTGATTGCTAGTCCTGCCAGGAGATCCTTTTTTGAGTAGCGTGCAGATTTCCAAAATGGAAAACCTGTTTTTTGTGGGGGTTTTTCCCCCCTGAATAATCCGGAGATACATGTTGGGGCCAGAGACTTATCTTTAGAGTCAGCGTCTACTGGGTCCTTGAAAGGTATGACAGTTGGCTTTGAAAGGCGTCTTAGGGCTTTCTGGTTAGGGATTGCGGGGTTGGTTGTTTGGTTTTGCTTTTTTTTTTTTTTGGACATTTAAGCCGTTCTTTCGACTCTTTTGTATTCCCTCGAGGATTGTGCTACCAGGAATTAGGCTGGTGAGCCTTGTAGGGATTCTTAAGATCTCCGAGTAGAGGAGAGTCGAGAAAGATGTGGAGTGTGGTCTCTTTGGCAGTCGTTATGACCATTTCTGTGCCATAGTGGGTTCTAACCCGTGATTACGTATTTATTGGTATGTTTTTAGTCTGCATGATCGCTCCGAGATTTTTCTCAATGTTTTCGAGTCCTCTATAAATTTAAAGATGCATGCCGTTCCTATTTCTACTTCTGTTACCCGGGTTTCAGAGCCACCCCTCTGCTCCTCACCTGGTATACCTTAGAGAATGCAAAATAATCATAGAATATTGGCAGTTGGACTCTTAATAAGGAGTTGACTGTGTTGAATAAATTGTGGTGTTCCAAGCTTATAATTTTGTGGGACAATTTGCTTTGTTGGTCCGGAGCACTTGCTTGATTGCCTTTCTAGAAGCCCCTCATCTCTGGAATTTTGTCCTTGCTAATCTTTTCCATACATTGTGTCACTCCAGTTTTTATGTCTACAACCTGCAGCATTTCCCTGCACCATGAAGTGTTAAGGTGTAATTGTTCTTTGCCTATTCACTAGTAATGATCATTTGTACTTACTACACACATCTATTCTACAAACTTTTACTGACTCCATAGGATGGTGCCAAGCACTTACCCAAGTGCTGAGGAAACATGAATAAGACAACATTTACCCTTGATGAATTTACAGTTGGGAGGAGCTGGTAGAAATAACTGAATTTCCAGTGCAGTTTTGGTAATGATGGGAAAGGAGGTAGAGATAGTGGTGAAGGAAAGCCCTCATGGAACATCCTAATGAGAACGATAATTAACCAGTAAAAATAAAAAGATTAGCTATAGATTGCAATATGTGCTTAGAAAGAAGTAACTGGGAGAGACCACTTCAGATATGGTGGTCAGGGAAGGCCCCATAGCTGAAAAGATGAAAATGAGCCATGTGAATGTTTGCCGTGTGTGTGTGTGTGTGTGTGTGTGTGTGTGTGTGTGTGTGTGTGTGTAGCATTCCAGTGCCACAGGTGGAGATGAGAAGGAACACAAAGCTTTGGGAGAAAGGGGAGCTACTTGGTCAAGGAGTAGTGAGGAGGAAGGCAGAATTGTGGATTTGGCTTAAGACTTCCAAGATTGAGTTGTTTTCCTAGAAAGAGAACAAGAATGAATGTAACCAAATTGAAACTTGTCAGAGGATATCATATACATATTCTTCTGTATGCCTAGTTCTGGCAGCTCTGATTGTGTTTTAAATGAATGTTTTAATGTCTTGAGTCTTAGTCACACCTAGAGATGTGAGGGCACAGAAGATTTTTAAAAAGAAAGTACTTTTGTAATTTGTCTTTTCTGTGATTTTTTTTTGGCCTAAAATTTCTCCCAAAACATTTTTTTGGACTAATAAATGAAATAAAAGGTGTTCTATGATGGTATGTTGTAGTAGGAAGCATGTAAGATTGGGAGTTAGTTGGATCTTAATTGTGACTACCATTTGTTAGCTGATAACCTTGGGCAAACTATGATTGTGAAATTATATTTTGTTTTCTGATCTTTATCTCCTTTTAATACGTTATACAAACAGTAGAATAGAAAGTTTATATACAACTGTTTACAATATCACAGTATTTTTGTCACATTTTTTTCCAATAGCCCAGATAAAGTCAACTTAGAGTATTCTTGCTCCCCAGATACAGAAAAAATTTTTTTTAATTTTTATGATGAAGCAGGAAAAATTTCACCATTCAAATTTGGTTTAATAAGTCTTGGTTTCACATTTAAAAGCCATCCTTTTAAGAAATGCTGCTTGTGTGTGTGACTGACATACTGATGTTGGAAACCTGCTCTCTTGGAGTACATAATGTGTAAAGATAGGTACTAGTAGCATTACATGATAATGTCATAAAGGCCTGACCTGTGCTCTCTGGGATGCTTAATTGCCACAAGTGTGTTTTCATCAGGTGTTTAGTTTACAAATGTTATCCTGGAGACTTAGATTGTGCCAAGTAGATCCCTACTGCAGCAGACTGGGGCCATATCCACTTCATCTCTTACAGCACTTAAAAGAAATAGCTTTATCTTTGAAATCAAGAAATAAACTAACGTTTTAAAGGATAGAGAAGCTTGTCTCATTCTGGGCTGTGTTCAATTTTCAGAAGTTTGTGAAGATAATAAAAACAAAACTTCAGAAGTAATAGTTGCTAAGAAAATGGTACTTAGATCAAGTTGTATTCAGTGAAAATTTGTGTTCAGTGACTGTGGGATGTGGTTTTCTGTTTGTTTTGTTTTTTACTTCTTTCCCTCGGTTCCTTTTCTGAAAACAGTCTGCCAGACAGTGTGGATAAGATTAACTACAAAAAACAGTCTTCCTTTGTTTTGCTGAAAAATTGATGATATTCTCTCAAGTTTTTGCTGTATTTTGGGAACCAAGATTCATAAAGTTTTACAACTGGTTCTATTTGTAACACAAATTTTGAAGACTTTTAAAGTAGCCTTCATTAGCAAACTTGAAGTTACTCGGTGAATGATTATACTTTGAGACTTCCAGGCAAAGTACTTTCATGAGTAAACCTTGTATATACGAGACATTTTTAAGTTCTAGACTAACAGTGACTTTCTAAATTTTTAATTGTTAAAATAAGAAGTACTGCATATATGTATTGCAGTTTTTCTAGATTAATGATTGAATACATAGGGTCTAAATCAGATAGGCATACTTGGCTTCACCATTTAAACTGTCTGACCATGGGCAATTTGTTTTTTAAACCTTAGTTTTCTCATTTGCAAATGGAATAATAATAGTACTTATTGTTCTCTGTGTAAATACGTTGTTGTGTGGACTAAATAAGACAATCTCTGTAAAAAACAATGCCCTCGCAATTGTCTGAGTTATCCAGATTTCTTAGCTTTGGAATAAAAAGCCTTCAAAAACTTGCCCATAACTTACTTTTCAGCTCTTTACCTAGACAATCCCATTGTCCCAACCCCACTCTTACTTATTTAGGGGTACTTGGAGTCCATGAACCAAAGTGTTACCACTGTCACTTCTGTGAGTAAACTTTTGCCTATGAATTTCCAAGTGCATTATATTGGGAAAGTTGATCTTAATTTTCATTTGATTCTTCAAAATTCAAGACACATGTTAGGCTTTCAGTAAATATTTACCAACTGACTCATCTCCAAAGGGATAGAATGACTACTTTAACAAGATCTCAGGTCATCAAGCATTCTTACATCTTTCCCTTTCATTGTGCTGCTCTATCCTTTTCACTCATTTTCTGCATGGTGATTTTTCCTTCTTTAGGGCCCAGTGCAAATGTCGCTTCCTCTGTGAATGTTCTCTGATTTCACTAAATAGATTTCCTTATAGTTGTTTATGTTCTTTTGATACTTTGTACATACTGATGGTTTCAACTCTTGTTTTTGTTGTTGTCACTGTCTCAGTTCAGGCTTCATAATATCCTACTGCAACAACCTCTTCACAGTTTTCTCTTGCCTTCTGACTGGCCTTATCTACAATCCAGTTTGGTGTTCTTTCTAAATTGTAAATATAATGTTGTTAGTCACTTTATTCCCTAAAATTCTTTAAATGGTTTCTTGCCCTGAAGGCAAGATGAAATTCAGAATCATTAGCCTAGTATGTGAAAGCTTTTAGAATCAAGACCTCTTCCTCCCCAGCTCCCACCTTTCCAGCCTCTTTTTTTTTGTCTACTTTCACCACAGTGTCTCAGGTGGCCTGATTAATCCCAGGGCCCTCCCTTCCCCATCTGCCTATTTATCCTTTTAAGACCTGACTCAAATATTAACTGTCTTTCAGAACCATTTTTTATTTCAGCAGGTGGAATGGTGCGGTTCTTTCACTTAGTGTGCTCTGTTAGCATCTCGTACATAAGCCTGGTGCCTGAATATTTGTTTCCATGTCATGCTTGTCTCTTGTGTTGACTAGTAAGCCAGTAAGAGTGTGGGTCTTGTTTAGTTTTTTTGTTTGTTTGTTTTTGGTATTCTTGGTATCTAGCAATTAATACAGTGCCGGACACACAAAACTAATTTGTTGAATGAATTATTAATATATTGTAGGGACTGCATGATATACTCAAGAGATGAGTACTTCAAAAGGAACACCTGATGTAAAATCTTGTGTTAAAAATCAGTTTATACATTCATATAATAATGGACATATTTACACATGTGGAATGAAGTATAGTGTTGATGGAGGGAGAAAATGGGAGGCATTACAGTATTGAGAAAGAGTTAGCAGCCTAATAGGACAACAGTGTGGCGATGTGGAGATGGGGAGGATCAGTCTGCCTTGAGGTTGGTAGCCGTGAATATTCTTGAGGTTTACCTCTCATTTATTTTAAAGGATTTTTGACGCATTCGCATTTCTTCTTGTACTGCCATCTCTTGGAAGATGTCTAAATAGAAACTAGATAACAGGTAGTTATAATAGCAGAAGTTAGCTTTGCAGTGCGTTTGACCAAAACATATTATAAATGTGACCTGTGAAGCAGTGGGAACTTTGGGTGCTATAACTTACTGTGGTACCACCAGGTCTCTTGCTGTGTACTGTGACCCCTAGTGATTTCTGTGTCTACCTGTCGATCATGCTCTTCTGAACAATGTTAATAAAAAAATCTGAATAGAAAGCACCACTTACTTCAAGACTGCAAAGGCATTGGTATATTACTATGTACTTTGTTTTCATTCAGTTCTAGACACTGTCACCTTTCCCAGAGGCCTTTTTGACTATCTTATCTAAAACAGCATGTCCCCATCTTCTAACTCCTTAACACTGCTTTATACTTCTTCACTACTTTATACTATCTGACATGTTTGTTTGTCTGTCTTCTCTCCTGGAGTGTAAGCATCGTGAGGCTGTTGACTGTTTTGTTTACCTAATGTCTAGAATAATCCCTAGCACTTAATGGTTACTCAGTATTCATTGATCTTTTATCTCCTCCCTTCCTTAAATTCCTGACTACTTAAGGGTAACAGTTGCAAGTCCTACCTGTCTTTATCAAGAAACAGGGACCTTGTTTTGTCAGCCAGTTTAAGCTGCTTCCCAGCAGGGGTCAGACCTTATTGTTCTTAGTATCTTCATTACCTAAGAGTAGAACCTCATTTTTATTTTATGTTTTCTAAGAATTTCCTGTGGTAGCTTATATTCCATAAATATTTAAAGTACTGACTTTTTCCACAAGGTTTGCATAGCCAGATTGAAGCATTTATTTTGGATATGATTGACATCGTTTTGGAAAACCTGAACCACAGATAAGGGATTGAGCAAGATGGTATAAAAAAATAAGTTCCTAAAACTTTCATTTTAGACATAAAGCCAGTATACAAACCAGTATATGAAAAATTAGAGGGGCTATTTAAGTTATTGAGCATCTTTTATGTGCCAAGCACTCGGGTAGGTGGTGTTATTTTTATTTTACAGATTGAAAATTGAGGACCAGGGAAATTAAGTAACTTTTCCAGGGTCACATGATAGTAAGCTGTGGCAAAGTCTTTAGATTCCAGAGCCCATCTATTTCTCCTGTATCAGCATTTCCTAAACTGTTTTGTTCGTGTGTGTGCGCGTGTGTGTGCGTCTACTTCTTGAAATAAGGATTCTGTGTTCATATAAGTTGGGATAAGTGGATTTTTTTCTCTGTACCACTTGTTTAATACTAGCTCTTTTAAAACATGAACCTGAAAGCGTGTGTTTTTTTTAAATAGTTGACATTCGATACTATTTTATATTAGTTTCAAGTGTACAGTAGGATAGTTGGAGATTTATATAATTTATGCAGTGATCGCCTCTATTAGTCTAGTACCCACCTGGCACTATACATAGTTATAACATTGACTATATTTTTTAATGTGTCTTTTATATTTAAGGTGTATTGTGAATCTCCTAGAGAGACATTAAGTGTTGTATAGCATTTGCCAAATTTAGCAGGTTCAAAACATTTAACATTTTACCATGTTCTAAACCCTATACCAGCCCCAAAGTCACTTGCTTTTCTTTCATTATAATAAAGTGAAACATCATGAAGAGTTGATTGCTTTATGTTTCTGCACACCACTGAATTTTGATTCCCTAGTTTCAGCCTAAAATATGACTGAGTTTTCTATGAAAAAATTTCCTCCGAAGTCTTTGCGGATTTTAAGTTATTGTCACAGATGAAAAAATATTTCAATGTATAATTTTGGAAGTTGAAAATGAATTATATTTCAGACATATCTTGATTTCACATTTATTCAGGTTTACCAATATTTCTGCAACAAAGCTGGCTTGGGAACTAGTAATGTATTTGTCTATTTCTCATCACTTTTGTATTATGTCTGATTTCTCTAATGTGTTGTTTTGAGTACCTTACTGTGCTGACATTTGAGTTCAGAGTATTTTTACTCAAGGAAATAAACTGAGTGTCACATTAGCCAGCACAACAATGCTTCATTAATATGGGCACTTATAAGAATTATTACCAGATCTGATAGAATGAATGGACTAGCTGGAGAATTGCATTTTTATGCTATATGGTTGTATAAACAAGGCATATTTTTATTTGTGATTTCATTTTTTAACTTGCTTTTTTCATATATATATATATATTTAAAATATATACGGTATCTTAAAGTAGTAAAACTATGTATAATTTCCTGTGACTCCAATTAATACATGCTCATTCTAAAAGCTTAAGACAAGATGTTTAAATGCATAAAGCAGAAAGCGAAAGTATCATATAATCTCACTGTTAATAGCTTGGTGTTTTTATCTGATTTTTGAAAAAATACATATATAGTATGTGTGTATCTATAAATGTTAACATTTTTAATTGCCCAAGAAATTCGGGAATATATTATAATTGTAAAAAATTAGAACAATGTAAAAGAAGGAGACTAAAATATGAAAACTCTCACATACCCCCTTATACTCCAGTTCTACGTTTTCCTAGGTTAACAGTTTGGGAATGTATCCTTAAACAATTTTTCTGTATGATATGTACATATATGTACAATTTTAGGAAAATAGTGTCAAATTTACATACTAAAATTTGCTTTCACTTGATATATTGTAACCATCTTTCCATGTAGGATACATATTTACTACATTAAAAAAATAACTGTAGTATTTCATTGACAACTGCACTGATTTAAAATTCTGTAGATAGCAAAACCTTCAACACTCTTAATTAACAACAAATTAACTATAAAAGCAATGTTCAAGGCAAAATATATAATGCTATACAGAAAGGTTTAATGGAAAAGTGAAAACCCCCTCTGCCCTCAGTCCCTCTGTAGTCACTCCTCAGAGGAGTTAACAGTCTCTTATGTATTCTTAACAGCTTGTTTTTGCCACTTGGTACTCCTCTGCAATTTACTTTTTAATTTAATATATTGAAGACAATTTTCTATATCAGTACATGTTGAGCATGTACCATACTGAAACTATTTTTGTTCTTTTTTTTTGTTCTCACAAATAACTTGCAGTGAACATCCTTAAACATTAAACATCGGTTATTTATATTGCCAGCATAAATATCTGAAATGAAATTTACTGGATTAAAGAGAATGTTTATTTTAAATTTTAATGGATACTGGCCTATAAAAAGTTGAATATGTATTTCCACCAATAGTGTTTGGGAGTCCCTGTTTCAATATATTCTTGCCAATCCTGGTGTTATTAAACTTTTTAATATTTGTCAATCTGATATTAAAAAATTGCTGTCACACTGTTGTATTAATTTGCATTTTAACAGCATTTGGGTATTTTTTCATGTGTGTTAGATATTAAAACATTTTTCCTATGAGGTTTATTTTTACTTACATACCTGTATTTTAAATTGTTATTAGGTGAAAGTCATTAAAATTTGATTGTATCTAATCATCGAGTATAACCATGTAATTTTGAGATTCTGTGCTGCTTTGAAGTTCTCAAGAAGCAGAACATATGCAGCCTAATCTGAAGTCATTGGAATGTATGCTACAATTTAGTGATTGATTGTTGTGATAGATTTGTCAGTGTACTGATTTCCAACAAATATTTATTGATCTTTTATATATGGATGCTATTACATTCTGGGAAGACTAAGTCATAGCTGAATAACTGGAAATAGTGCTTTCCATTAGCTAACTTTTTCTTATATTGCTATCTTTATATGTTTTCAAATAAAGTACCACTGAATGGATGTATGACCTCGGGTCAAATCATTTTGTTAATTGGGGCCTCAAATTGCAGCTTAAATGAGATGACCTTTAAGGTTTGATTCTCCTCCAAAATTATATAATTCTACTGGAAAACATTTGCTAAAGATTATTTTCTAAGTCATCTCCAAATATTTGTCTTGTGCATCTGTATTGAAATAAGTGAATATTTAATGTTTTGTTTATATAGTATCAATATATAAATGATAAGCAAACAGAAACATAAAAGGGATGAGATTTTTGAAAACTCATTTACATAAATAAAAGTATTAATTAATATTAGATCCTGCTCCCTGGTGGGTTATCAGTTACCCCTCTAAATGCCAACCAGTGGAAACCACTACAAATTTGAACTGAAATTATTTATTTGCATTAGTTGTTATGCTCACTGTCCTTACTTGGCTTTTCCTTCATAGCAAAATCCTGATTTCAGTGTTTAAAGAACTTGGTAAATGAAAATGTTAAACCTAGAGCAAATTATCCCATAAAGTTTAGCAGTAAATGTGGATAAAGCATCACATTCGGTCAGTCTCATGTTTTATTGTCTTATGAAATGGAGAACATATGCAATAGAAAGTAGATTTGACATTAAGTCACTTTAAATCCTTGTTCCAACACTGTGACTTTAAACATTGCCTTGGATCAATATTCTTGTCTGTAAAATTTGGGGTAATAGAAAGTTACCGCGTAGGTGGTTGTGAGGCCCCAATGGGACAGTATAACACTATCCGTAGCATAGCTTTTGGTAACAGATAGGTACACAGTGTCAGTTTCTTTATTTCCTTTCTATCCTGAATATTGTTTTAAAGAAGTATTTCATGTGGAGCACCTTTTCTCCATTTTTTTGTCAATGTACAGCCCATTAAAAGAAAAAAAGTTTCCTAGATGTTCACAGAACATTAGCTAGTATAGTGTTAGATTCAGAGAGCCTATGATGGATGAGCTTTGTATACTGGAAATGTAATTTGCAGTTAATTTCTATTACATTGAAGCAATGTGAATGCCCTTTGGGTTTATAATGGTTGTAATGGGTTTGACCTGTTATAATCAACAGATCATTCTATATAAAATATTTTTTTATTCATTTGGCTATTGGTTTTAACTTGGTTTATTGTTTAGGATTTAAATTATGTATTTCATTTTGTTGAAATATGCATTTATCAAAAGTGATTTGAATTTATAACATAATTGGATTTGAGTCCCTGGGGGAAAGGTGGCCATATTTTCATAAAATCATAGAATCTTATTTTCGGGGGACAAATAATATTAGAGGTTATCTAGCCCATTCCATTTAAAACTTTTAAAGGTGAAACTCCCTCTTGGTCTAGAATGTTAGCTGAGCATCAGAATAGGTTATAATTTCATTAAAGTTCTGAACTTTGTCATATCTATTTACCACCAAACAAAATTCAGGACTAGTGTATCATTGTGATCTGGTATAAGCATCCTTCTAAAAAATATGATCTAAGCATTTCCTTTTTAAAATTTACACAAGTGCAGTTTGGTCAAAATGCTGCTCTCCTTTTTAGGGTTTGAATGAAGCAGTGAGAATTTGGAATCAAATCTACTTAGTTGAATTTGCTTTAGTAATGTATCAGGCATATTTCACTCTAATCAACGTGTACCTGTAAAACTGTCTTAATCAAATTTAAAGTTAGAAAATCCTTTAATAATAGTGCAAAGCATCAAAAGCAAGTAATTACAGAATACCTACTATGCTACTCAGTATGCTGGTTTCTGGTCTACAGGGATGAAAAAACAGATGTGGTTCTTGCCCTCTGTGAGTTTATTGTCTGGTGGAGAGGAAAAACATTAAACAATTTTTTATATTACATTTGCTTTTGATACCATAGTCAGTAGTCATAGTTTGATGACCATGTGTATTTATCTACCTTCCAACTAGTGTTTTAGGTAACAGGAGCATAAATAAGTAAAACAATTCCCAATGCCTGACTATTGCATAATAATTTTGAAGCCTAATATAAATGATTTTTAAATAGGCAACATTATTGCTCTTTGCCACTTGGTACAGATTATAAAGACATGATTTTCCATGCCATTTTTCTATAATCAGCTTAATTGGTGTTGGTTGCCAAACTCAAAATTTGAAGCAGGTGTGTGATTGAGGAGCGAAGACCCTACTAGTTTAAGGAAGAGCAGGAATGGCAGGAATCTATGTTAGACTGGATGAAGGGCTTTAATAAGATATTTTAGGTTTGGAAATGCCAAAAAATAAGTACCCTTTGACATCCCACAGCCATAAAACCTTTGAACCCAGGATATTATTACAAAGAATTGGAAAGTTTTTGTCTATGTATCTAAGGCATATGTGCTCAGTTGTTTATAGAGGTTATTTGGGGATGAGGAGCAGAAGTGGAATTAGATAGAACCACTTCTTTATTGCATACAAAATTTTAAAGTGGGATTATGTATGAATTTTATTTGTGAATTTTTGTGTATTTCAGTATTTTTTCAAATAAAAATTTACAGGCAAAAACAGTGCTCTAAATATTGATATGAAAGGATAGCTAAGATCTGTTTAAAGAAAAAGTTTCAATGATGTATAGAAAGTTTTGAAAGACAATTACTAAAGTATTACCATTTGTTGCATTTCAGTGAAGAATTAGTGTAACATTCATTTATTTCTTGTGTTTTTATACAATTTGTACTTATATGTTACCATTTTAAATTAATTTTCATTTTATTAACTGTTATTTTAATACTCGTCTTTGCTTCTCTCCTTTGTTAGATCCTCTGTTTCCTGGCCTCTGGCCTCTGTTTCCACGTATTTTTCTTGTTTTGAATGTGGGAGGATACCCTTTAGTAGCTTCCCAAGGTCTCTCCTCACCCTTGATTATGTTACTCTGGCTGGGTATAGGAGTCTAGATTGAAAATCAGTTCTGCTCAGAACTTTGAAGCTTGTGTTACTTTTTAAAAAATCAAGTATCTCCAACATACAAAGTAGTAAAGAGTATACTAAAATGAACACAACCTAAGAAATAAAGTGATTGAATGTTTTATCATTCCCCTGCATCTCTTTACTTTTTAAAATTTATTTGTGCATTTTAATGCAATGTGTATTCTTTTATGTTTTTCAGCATTACTTAAATGATGTACTTGTATGTATTCTTTTGAAGCTTTTAAAATTCAACATCATGTTTCTAAGATTTATCTGTGTTGGTATCTGTAACTTTGATGCAATTTTCACTGGTGTGCAGTATTTTATTATGTAAGTATATCACAGTTCATTTATCTATTCTTTTATTGATGGGCTTAGAGGCATTTACACTGGTGGGGTGGACATCTTTCAAAAATATCTTAATACATGAATGTAAGAATTTCTTTAGGGTATATGTTTACAGTGAAATTGCTGGGTTTATATATAGGCCTATCATTAACTATAATAAATACTGCCAAGTTATTCTCCAAAGTATTTGTAGCACTTTATTCCACTTATCAGTGTATGAAAGTTACCATTACCCTACATTCTTGCCAATACTCAATGTAGTCAGTTTAATTTTAGGCATTTTGGTAAGTGGACTAGGGTATCTCATTGTGGTTTTAATTTGTTTTTCATCTGATTACTTGTGAGGAATTGTTTATCATTTTAGTGTGTATTTATTGCTATTTATATTACCTTTCCTATGAATTGCCTTTTCTTATTTTTTGCTTATTTTTCAATTGGGTTGTCTGTTTCTTAACAGTTTATGAAATTATGAATCTGAACATGAATCCTTTGTTGGTCATATACTTTGGAATTATCTTCTCTCTAGTTTATCTTAGGCACAGAAGTTTTACATTTTATTGCAGTAAAAATTGTAAATTTGATAATTGAAACGTAAAATTTTTCAAATTTGTTTTATGAGTTTGTACATTTTGTGGCCCATTTGTCTTTTTTAAAAACAGCTTTATTGAGGTATAATTAACATACAGTAAACTGATCATATTTAAAATGTACAGTTTGATAAGCTTAACATATCTGTACATCAATGAACTGATCACCATAATCAAGAAAATGAATGTATTCATCTCCCCTAAAGTTTCTTCCTACCCCTAAATATTTCCTCTTTTCTTACCTTCCTTTTCTACACATTTTTCCATCCTCACTTAACTTTTTTTTTGATCTGTGATTTTGTTTTTAATTGTCTGAAAACTTATGATTACATAATTTACAATTTTATGCTGATGGTCTTTTCTCCTCTACTTTAATCTTTCTAGTGAGTTGTCAAAAGCCATTACCAACCATACATATACAGTAGTTCTACAGTTGTGTTTTTGAATAGTTGTTTAAAAGATAATCCTGAATTATAACTTAGTCTGACTTAATAAAGAATTCACAAGCGAAGTTTGCTACTATATCTGTCACACTGAATTTTAAAAGCATCTGGAATTGTAGATCATCTATAAAATGTGAGAAGTGTTAAATATTCTTTATTTGATATTATACATAAACTACACTGAAATGTCTTTCATTTAGTAAAAGGCAACCGTTTAGATATAGGGAATTTTCATTAAATTGGCAGAGTTAGGACCAAAAATATAGAAGTGGGCACTGCCACCTTATCCTTCAGCCCTTGCCTTTTAACAAGCTACTGAACACAACTTGAAACACAAGCAAGTCTTGTTCTGAGATGGTGAAGGGATTTCCTCAGTATTTAAACATTAATATAACCAGTTATATAAATCTAAATATAAAATCAATTTCCTACAAGTTTTGAGATGACATTTATCATCTCTAAAATGGGACCAAAAATTTGAACATGATTAATCATGTCCAATCATATCTTTAGAAGGGGAAAACAGTCTTGCTGTTTCGGGTCAGCACTTGCTGACCCGAAATTACCATGAAAGTTCAAAAAGCTGATCTTATTTATTTTACCACAAACCAATCTTATTTAAATTAGGACTGCCCAAAAGAAATGTTCTGTCAGCCATTCATGGTCTGAATTCAGTTTAAATATGATACACATTTAAAAAGTCACGAGACATTTCTATTTTGTAATAGATAAGACAGTGGCCAACTAGTACTTATTAGTAGCCTTTTTGAGATACACTATCAAGTCTGCTCTTTCTATAGTCACAAAGGTCATTTTTATTCTAGGGATGTACTTCTTGGGATTCTCCAAATATTCTATCGATTCTCCTCTTCCCACATGATGCCTTTGTGCTTGTTAGCATCCATGTAAGAAAATCCATGGGCCTGATCTGTCTTTTGCCCAAACAGACCGAGATTTGGCCGAGCCTTGTGTTGCCTCCCTTTTCCACAGTATGGCACTGGGCACGCTTCTGCACAAAAATCTTCTTGATCTTCTCAACATCACCCATTTTTAAAATGCTCTTTTGTCTCGTGCAATACAGACACTCCCTCACTTAATTATTGATCTGCTTTCTGTCTATAAGTTAGATTGCATTTTTTAGAATTTTATTTAATAAAATTGCATAGTCTCTTTTTGTTTGACTTCTTTTACTCCATATAATTATTTTGAAATTTGTTCATGTTATGTATGTTAATAATTCCTTGTATTGTGTATTCATTGTATGGGTATGTCATGATTTGCTTATTCACTCACCTCTCGCTAGACATTTGGCTTGTTTCCACATAAAGCTGCTGTGAACCTTGGTCTATAAGCCATTGTGTGGACAAATGCTTTCTCTCTCTCTCCGGTAAATACGTAGGTGGAATGGCTGGGTCACATGACAGGTTTTTCAGAATTAGTTGTATCATTTTACATTCCCACAAACCGATGTATAAGAGTTCTAGTTTTCTACCTCCTGGTCAATACTTGGTGTGGCCAGTCTTTTTAATTTTAGCCATTCTAAAATTAGTGATAGCTCATTGTGTTTCTGATTTACATTTTCCCCATGACTTATTATGTTGACTCTTGTATCTTTGATGAAGTATCTTTTCAAATCTTTTGCTTATTAAAAAGGATTGGATTGTTTCCTTATTGTTAAGTTTTGAGAGAAGTGTGTGTGTGTGTGTACACAAATCCTTTATCAGATATATTCCTCTTTAAAAAAAAAATAACATGTTGAGGCTTAGGTGGCAAAGGGTGGAGAGATGGAGGTGGTAATTTGTACTACTTCTAAGTTATACACAGTCTGCCTCTGGTTCACTTGTGTCTCTCTGGAGGGAACACCCTTGGCCATGACACAGATTCCATTGTGGTGATATGGGCATGTGGAAAGGCTTACAGGGATCATATCCTAACAAGGATAAACTGACGTAGAACAACATGGTGCATGTCACGTGTTCTGGACAGAACTGTAGGTGAACTCATGTGTGATACTATCAAGAACTTCCAGGAAAAACTGGGTGAGGCTTAACAGGCAAGAAAAGTACTACATATACTAGATGAGCACAAGAGCAGCCAAGCCATGATTAATTCCTATTAAGTTGATCCCTCCTATAACCACAGAGCTGATAGGGTCAGAGAAAATGGAAGCAAATATGTCCTTTGCAAGGATATCCTCCTAGTCTGTGGCTTATCTTTTTATTCTCTTAACAATGTCTTTCGAAGAACACAATTCTTAATTTTTTTTTTTTAAAGATTTTACTGGGGAAGGGGAACAGGACTTTATTGGGGAACAGCGTGTACTTCCAGGCCTTTTTTCCAAGTCAAGTTGTTGTCCTTTCAATCTTAGTTGTGGAGGGTGCCGTTCAGCTTCAATTTGTTGTCCTTTCAGTCTTAGTTGTGGAGGGCGCAGCTCAGCTCCAGTTTCAGTTGCCAGTTGCTAGTTGCAGGGGGCACAGCCCACCATCCCTTGCGGGACTCGAGGAGTTGAACTGGCAACCCTGTGGTTGAGAGCCCACGCGCCCCAACCAACTGAGCCATTGGGAGGCAGCTCAGCTCAAGGTGCTGTGTTCAATCTTAGTTGCAGGGGGCACTGCCCACCATCCCTTGCTGGACTCGAGGAGTTGAACCGGCAACCTTGTGGTTGAGAGCCCACTGGCCCATGTGGGAATCAAACCGGCAGCCTTCGGAGTTAGGAGCATGGAGCTCTAACCGCCTGAGCCACCCGGCCGGCCCCACAATTCTTAATTTTGATCAAGTTCAATTTATTAGCTTTTTTTAATGGATTATGTTTTTCATGTTATATCTAAGAAATCTGCCTAACCCAATACCACAAAGATTTTCTCCTTTGTTCTCTAGAAATTTTATTGTTTTAAGATTTACGTTTAAATCTATGATCCATTTGGAGTTAATTTTGGTATATTGTATAAAGGATAGGTGGAAGTTTTCTTTTTTATATGACTATCTAAATGTTCCAGCTTCATTTGTTGAAAAGACTGCTTTCTCACTGCATTAAGAAATAGCCTTTGCACCTTGTTGAAAATCAATTAACCATAAGTATGTGGGTCTATTTCTGGATCTTATTCTGTTCCATTGATCTATTTGTCTACCCTGATGCCATTACCACATTCTTGTTTTGCTTTTTAAAATAGAAAATATAATATTATGAAAGCTATATTGCACATAAAGACAGGAAGTAGAATGGTGGTTGCCAGGGGCTGGAGGGAGGGAGTTAATGTTTAATGGGTTCAGTGTCAGCTTTGCAAGATGAGAAGAGTTCTGTGGATGGATGTTGCTGATGGTAGCACAACAGTGTACAGTTGGCCCTTTAACAACATGGGTTTGAATGGCACTGGTCCACTTATATGTGTACTGTTTCCAATAAATATACATTCACCATCTGTATTCCTGGGTTTTGCATCTGAGGATTCAACCAACCTCAGATCAAAAACAATATTTTCTTTGCTGTTGTTGTCTGTTTATTGACTGACTGATTTTTCAATTATACTTGACATATAATATATTGGTTTCAGGTGTACAACATAGTGATTAGACATTTGTATAACTTATGAAGTGATCACCCTGATAAGTCTAGTACCTGTCTGACACCATACATACTTATTACAATATTATTGACTCTATTCCCTATGCTGTACTTTACATCCCTGTTTTTATAACTGGCAACTTGTACAGTTGAATCCTTTCCCCATTTTCACCCATCCCTCTAACCTCCTTGTCATCTGTCAACCGTCAAAATATTCTCTGTATTTTTTATCTGCAGTTGGTAATCCATGGATGCGGAGGGCTGACTGTATACATTGTTTTACACCATTTTATATAAGCTAAGGTTAAGTTATTATTGAAGAAAGAAAAACATTTTTTTTATAGATTTAGTGTAGCCTAAGTTTACAGTGTTTATAAAGTCTATAGTAGTGTTCAGTAATGTCCTGGGCCTTCACACACTCACCGCTCACTCACTGACACACCCAGAGCAATTTCCAGTCTGGAAGTTCCGTGATAAGTGCCCTGTACAGTGTACCATTTTTTTACCTTTTATGCCATACTTTATTATACCTTTCCTATGTTTAGATATGTTTAGGTACACAAATACATACCATTGTGTTACCATTGCCTACAGATTCAGTGCAGTAAATGCTGTAAAGGTTTGTAGCCTAGGAGCAATAGGCTAAAACATATAGCCTAGGTTTGTAGTAGGTTATTCCATCTAGTATATGATGTTCACATGATGACAAAATCGCATAAGGCTGCATTTCTCAGAACGTATCCCCATTATTAAGTGGCACATGACGACTATATTACGTTGATTTTCACATGCTAAACCATCCTTGCATTCCAGGAATAAATCCCACTTGGTCGTGGTATGTAATCTGTTTTAATAAACGGGGGATCATTTTGCTAGTATTTGGTTGATTTTTGTATCAGTGCTCATAAGGGATATTGGTCTGTAGTTTACTTTGTAGTCTTTGTCTGGCTTTGGTATCAGGGTGGTGCTGGCCTCATAGAATGAATTGGAAGTGGTCCCTTATCTTTGGTGTTGTTTTTTTTTGAATGTTAAAGTTAACTGTTGATGCTGTTGTCATCCAAACTCCCTCCCTTACTGTTACGATAACTCAGATGAAGATATCATACAGATGCTGTAGTAATTAAATTTTAAAATTATAAAGGAAACGTACAAAAATTTTATTTCACTGTAACAGTAAGGAAAAGATTCTACATTGAATAAAGAAAACATTGTATTTCCCCTATCCAGCTGACCCTCAAAAGTTGTACTTAAGTTGTAACATATAATACTTGTTACAACTCCTCAGACTATCACTATCTTACACTAATAATAGAAATGTAAATTGGAACAAATTTTCTGGAACAGAATTTGGCACTATGTAAAGCCTTAAAAATTAAGCATTCTTTGACCCAGCAATTTCATTTATAGGACATTATCCTAAGAAAATTGTCATGGATACATGGAAAAAGTTGGGTGGAGAGGTGCTCTCAACATTATGTATAGTAATGCAAAGTTAGAAACCACAGTGTCCAGAAATAGAGAATTGGGTAATAAATTGTGGTACACATACAAGGCTGTGCAATTATAGAAATACTGATGTTGAAGAAAAATTTCAAAACAGTGTATAGAATGATTCCATTAAAATGCTATTTTTAGGCATAAAAACCCCTCAAACTTAACATTGCCTGTTAACTGGTCTATTTGTGGGTGATGGTAGTATGCTAGTATGGTGGTAGTGTTACACTTTTTACTTCTTCATCTATTTTTTAAACAACAAATGATACAACTTTTATGACATGACAGTAAAAGGTATTTTTAAAAATTGAAAATGAAATGAAGCTAGAAAGCATAGTTAAATCCCATGACAGAATCAGTACCTAAAAATAATCTTGTTAGGCTGGGATGATGGGTCGAATCCAGTGAAATTTAATCACGATAGAATCAGGATGAATAGGTGGATGGATAAATAAGCAGTCATATTTCTGGATTTAAAAAAACCAACTGTAACTAATATAGAAAGTGGAAAGTGAGGTCTAATAGCAACGTATGTGAAAGACTTAAAGGTTTTAATTTACTCTTAAGCCACTGCCTCAATGTAAGCAGCCACCAGTTCTCTTCCCATTCATTCCATTTCACCTCACACCCAGCTTCATCTGTTCATGGGAAACTGTGCTTCCTCACCAACTAATGTTTGAGTCTCATCACCATCTGTTCTAGTTGTTTTTTCTGACTTTGTTCAGGTGCTTTCCACTTGGAGGCCTCCTTTTCCCCTCTCTTTTGCATTTTCAAACTTGACCCATTCTTCAGAAACCCAGCTCAAGTGCTACCCCCAGCTGGAAGTCTGTCTATCATAGTGCAGTCACATTTTACTCAAGTTTATTTTATTCTGGGAATTTCATGTATTGAGAAAATCAGAATAAGGCTTCTTGCTTTATGTGCAAAATTTGAAATAATGGAAATCCTTTCTTAACATAATTTCCTATTGCCATAGGACGTGCAGTTTTAACAATAAATACCAGATATCTTTTGTTATTTCTTCGTGAACCACCAACATGCTAAAGTGTGGGGTGTCGATCAGGACCATTGCTAGAAAATTTGCCCCAGAAACAATCGCTTTAAATGGAAATGAGATGTTGTAAACTCTGAGGAAGAAAGCCAAATGATGACCATACTACTTGCTGCAGAATATTAAAGTTTATGAGTAGTGGGTAAAAGCAGAATTTAAACGTACACTTAAAATAGTTGTAGACTTGTGCATTCTGAAAAGGCATGACGCACAGTGATTTTAGTGTGGGCTCTGGAGCCAGGTAACCTGAATTCAGTTCAAATCCTGAATTCAACACTTACTGGGTGACTTTGGGCAAATAACTTAGTCTCTCTATGTATGCCTTTGTTTCCTCGTTTTTTAAAATGAGTGATGATAAATCACGTAGATCATGGGATTGTTATATTAAATGTTAGCAGCAAGCTCATAGGAAAACGCCTAACCCATACTACATGCTCAGAAACCAACATGATGATTCCCTAGGGAAATGGAGTCTTAAACCATTTGAGTTTTAAGTTGGAATACATCCCCACATCAAATATCATCTTGAAAGAAATTCTCCCTCCTTGATAGTTTCGGAGACTAGTCAGGATACCGCCATGTAGTGAGTAATGTAGGTAGAATTGGGATGAGGGGAGGTGTTTTTTCCTTCACTGTAAATGTAATATTGCTTATTAAAGAAAATGTGGGAAGTTCTGAAAAACATAAAGACAAAAATTTGTTCATAATCCTACTAGCCCAGTTCTAATGGTCATATTAGCATTTTAGTTGAATTTCTTCTGGTCCTTTTTTTTCTGTGCATTTTTTTACGTGCAGATATGTTGTGATAACACATATGCAGAACTGGAGGTTATTTAGCCTAGAGAAGTAAGCAGTCTAGGTGCGGGACATTGGGGATCTGGTCTAGGTCACTGGCTCTAGAAATACAGCGTAGGGGCAGGAGACAGGTGCTTCTGAGATTGAATCTGCAAACTTTGGTGTGGGGGTTTCAAAGGTAGTTTTCTAGCTCTGGTTCCTAAAAAAAGGCGGGTGGAACACAGGAGGAAGAGCATATTTGCTGGGGAAGATGTTTGTTTTAGATGTTTGGAGTTTGAGATTGGAATAGGATATCCCATGGAAATATTTAAGGGGGCAGTTGAGGTATACGTAATAGCAGGGACTTAACTTGAGAGGTAATCTGCCTGGGATATGAATGAGAGCACTCAGTGAGAATGTTTACAACCATCAAAGGTAGTGCCTAAGTGGGCTAATTTTTCATATGCTGTATTTCTGACCTGGCAGAATACCTAGCTTTTTAAGGGCAGGAATAGCACACCATCCTCAGTACCCAGCACAGTATTGCCACATCATGGCGTTTGAGGAATAAATGCGTTTACTGTAACAAAGAGAAGAGGCCATTGATTTGCACTGTGTAGAATGCCAATGAACTTAAAGGAGTCATATTTATCATTTTATTTCCTCCTTCTCTTTCAGTTTTCTTGGTTTCTAAAATTTAAATTTCTAAAGAGAAATAAGAGACTGCCATTTTTCTTTACTGCTTCTGATGGAATTTTGTTTTCATTTTACTGTTAAAATACTATTTAGATGGCTGTAATTCATTCATCTTTATCTTGTGGTTTAAAAAGGATGATAGTAAAGATTTTTCCAGTGATGATTCAGATGTCCGAGTACACTCCTAGTGGGTATGTTAAGGAGACCTCACTATTTAATTGCACTAACACGCGGGGAAAAAGACTGAGGAATATTAAAAAATATATAAACTATATATTTTTATAGTTTATAAAATATATAAGGCCAACTGTAAGCATAAATACCCATGGGGTATAGAATTGAAATTGTGTAACTTGCGGATGTCTTCATGGAGTGTCTGTGTTAGAAGGTATTAGATTGGTGGCAGGAGCATTCTAAATGCAAAGGTGGACTGTGGAAAGATCCACTCATCTGTATGCATTCTTCCTTCTCTTTGCATACTTCAGCTAGCAATTGGTTAATTTGCATGTGTGGTTTCAACTATTATGTTGTATTGACTCATTCTGAAAGTTCCATGAGGATAAGCCCCCATGTCTTTTTCCCCAGCACTCAGCACTGTGTATAGAGGCTATCAATAAATATTTGTCAAATGAATAAAATGGTGAATGTATTCAGCAAACATTTAGTGCCACTTGAGAATGTTCTGTAAGGGTGTAGGAGTGTTAGGCCTACGAAGATTGATAAGACGTAAATCTGACCTGAAGGAGCATAAAATCTGGTACTGAATATAAATTTGTAAAGTTCTCTGGTTTTTAGATTAAACAATGTAGATATTAAATAGTTTGCTGACCTAAAACAGAATTTTATAACATACATTTTAATAAATTTCTTAAGAGAGATTTTGTGAAATCTTATTTACGTGACAGAAAGCACATATTCTGTGTTCCTTCTCTACTCATTTAGCTGGGAAGAGGGTTGTTATGGGGTCAGTTTTGTGATCCTGTTATTACTCAGTTTTTTTTCATTATTAAAATTGGGATTTGATTAAATGGGGGCATAATGCTCTTCTGAGACTACAGAAGGAGTCCACTTTTCTAAAGTGACTAGTAAAGCAGCAAGATTCTTGATTTTGATTGAATGGATAATACTAAAATAGCTTAACTGGCTTGATCATTCAGGCAAAGATCAGATAATCCAGTGTTAGTTAAGAGAGATTTTACTGTATAATGATTAATTATATATTTCCTTGTAAGTTTTTGTTTGTTTGTTTGTTTGTTTTAGTAATCAAGACCAGTGCAGTTCTTTATAATCAGAACTGATAACTGATATAGGGACCTGTACCTGTTTTGTGGAAACTAAAGCTGCAGAAAATTTAGTGGAATCCTGCAGTGCCACTACAGCTATTTGTAGTTCTTTAGGCAGAAAAAGTGAAGACAGGAAGTTAGGAATCTTTGAAGAGATTATTCTGGGGGTAATTAATTCACGTAATGTAATTAACTCAAGATAAAGCTGCCCTCTGAAAAGAAGACTTGCCTGTAAAAGTAGCACCAAACTAAGAGCATTAGGAACTTCCTAGCCCTGTCAGAATGTGTATTCTAGTGGGGGAAAGCTTGTATCCTGCATGTCTTAACCTAACTAGATGTATTAGTTAAGCATAAGCAAAACCTAATCAGTTGTTAGAAGAAATATATTAATAGAAGAGAGAGCAACTCCATGGCACCTAGAGAGTCCCCAGACAAGAACTTGGCAGTGATTTCCCAGCACTGTCCAAGAGAACATAAGCCAACTTTTCACCATCATTTGAACAAATTTTTACTGTTGAACACATAATTTATCAGGCCTTATTATGGCTCCATTTTTCTTTGTTTTAGATTTTGTACTCACCAGATAATCTGGTACATAAAAGGGGTACCCTGGCTGATGATTATCCCCCCACTGTAAACAAGTAAACATTTGGCTTATATGTTAATTTTTTTAAATAAACTTCATTAACAGTAAAAATATAACATCAACCTTTTATAAATTGGTTAGTATACATTAAGCATAATCAATCCTATGTGTGTAGGGGGAAAAAAGGATTTTATGGAGCTGTAGAGCTGAAGGCCATACTCAGGAATAAGCTTCCTTGTCCAAGGCAGGGATCAGCCTTGTTCTTGTATACCTGTGCCTGGCACGTGGTTGGTGCCCAATTTAATGTTGTAGCATACCAAACTCATTGCTAAATTTCAGAGTTGGTAACTCCAGACCTATAGTGGTTCTTTCTAGAACCACTACTCTACTCATGGATTTATTCTCATGTCAGAAGAGCCAGTTGTACCTTTTCTTTAACTCAACAGTTCATTAAGTGATGAAAATAGACTCCTAGACAAGCCAGAGCCTGTAAAGGCAAATAAAAGGTATATGCGTCTGTTAGAAAAAAAGGGACCGAAGACAATGTTTGTTTCATTGTTTTTATTTTTTAAATAATTAAAACTTTAATTTTATTTTTTTAGACTCTCTTGCAATATGCAAGCAACAAGAATGCATCAGAGCATATGGTGTATCTTCTGGAGGTATATCGACTTGCCATCCAAAGCTTTGCCAGTGCACGCCCATATTTAACTACTGAATGTGAAGATGTCCTGTTAGTGCTTGGCAGATTAGTACTGTAAGTTTCAAGAACTTAAATCACTCTTAAAACTGAGTGCTTTTGGTTGTAATGTTTGCCTGACTTTTGTTTACTATGCATCTTGTTATTCAAAGCACCATTAGAGTTATACCTTTAAATGTAATCTCCTTTGCTTTGAGCCTTCATACTCAGGTTCCCTGGAGACGAAGTACAAGCCAAGCAACATAATCTTGAATTGCCTCTAGAGTCTTTTTTCGTACTCAGGCTTAGAATCCAAGAATGATACATATTTTCTCTGTCCTGAGGTATCAATTCAGGTGACAGAGTTTGTGGAAACTGTTGTGATCTTTGAGGAACACTTTGAGGGGAAACACTATGACATTCTGCAATTCAGTTATATTATTGGAACTGAAAATTTGACCAGCAGAAAATACCAGGGTACAGCATAAGATTACCACCCTAAGAGTCTATGATAATTTCGCTGCTGTTTTAATGTTTGGTAGTAGCAGACAAAATTATAACTAATGTAATTTTCATCTGCAAATTGAAAAAATATGCTAGCTATTCAGTTGTTATCTGGGGAATCACTTGTGTTCAGCTTATAGATTGTTTGGTGGGATAACTTCTAATCTGGGTGGTCCATTTTATTTTTCTCTGGCCTCATATATTTTTCTTTCGATTCTCCAAAAACCAAAACCTCTAATTTACTGTGCCTTTTATGGAACCCAAACATTTCTGGTTTTATAATCACATTATTCCTTCTACTAAATCCCAATTTCTACATTACCTGTGCTAATTTCTAAGTGGTAAAGTAGCATTCCGCAAGATTTTAGAGAGGTGTTGGTTGATAGGTATTTTGAGTTGATCTTTATTCGAATTGTTATGCGTTTCCTTTTTTAAATTCTCTGTTATTTTTGGGGGGAATTGGTTATGGTAGAAAGAAGAAAATTCTTGCTTGATTGATTTGTTTGTTAGAGGTAAAGAAATGGTCTTGATAGTCTTTCTGCTACCTCTGAAAATGACAAGAACATACAGAGATGGCATTTACATGTATTTATCACTTTATCAGCTGAATTGACAATAGCATGAGCTCCTGTTTTTGTCTTCTGGAATCAGAATGGTTCCTACATAGTCACACACCCTAATAAACTAAATAAAACTGCTTTGAATATGATTTATAAAAGGCTTACAATAGTCTAAACAAATGTAAAACATATTCAGTATCACTATCATACTGTATTTGATTATGACTATAACCACCTTTATTTACTAACTTATTTATATTGTAGGAGTTGTTTTGAATTACTACTTTCAGTGTCTGAAAGTGAACTGCCATGTGAAGTCTGGGTACTCTTTCTTCAGTCTCTACAGGTGAGTTGATTTGGGTTCAAGAAAAGCCTCTGTTTAGGTATCCAAGGTGCCTAATGAATTTCTCCCAGCAAACTAAAATTGGAAACTTAGGGGAAAAAAAAGTTCTTTATATATTGATAGTAAGTTCATTAAATGAGAGACCTTTCAGATGAAGTGGGTATGTTAAAATTTTTTTCATTCATTTGGTTTTGTTAACCTTTACATAGCTTAGAAATCAACAAAAAAGTTTTCATTATTCAAAAACAGTTTTAGACAGGATAAAGCTATTAAAAATGTAGACTCATATATGGTTATAAGGTAGCAGTATTTGGATCATTCGTAGAACATTTATCTAGTAATTTCTCCCTAACACTTCAGGGATTGTGTCAAAATAGTCATTATAGATTCTATTAGTGCATTTTCCTTATAGGAGAGCTTACGTTCGTTGGCTTTCATATTGGCTTGATTATCAGCTTTCTTAGGGTGAGTAGATCAGAGTAAGTAGCAAGTTGGGGAAGGGGAGAGTAGGGTAGGAAGAAAAAGCAAGTGCGCTGCCAGTGACAGGAAGCAAATTTGCCTGTTACTGGTAGAGACAGAAAAACTGTTTGATAAATATAGACAATGTAAGCAGTAATAACTATCATTTATTTATTATCACTAATTTTTGCCAAACACTGCTCTACATTATGTTTTACATGTTTTGTATATTTTAATCAAATTACAAACTTTATAAACATTTGAATCTCCATTTACAGTCATAGAGAGAGAGGTTACTTATCTTGCCTAGAGTTAAACACTGAGAGCTTTCTTTGTTAACTGCGTTCTCAAAGACCCAAACTCCATGATAGCTTGCACCTATTTTGTGTAGACATACGTGAAGATTTGCATATTAATAGACACGTCCATTATCTGGAAATTTCTTCCCTCTGTGCTATATAACCCAAAATGAAATGATATAATGTTAATCTTTTTCTCTTTGGGGAGAAGCGGATTCTTTGTCATGTTCTTGGCCTATTTTAATCCCTGTAGTGCAGTACTAATTCCTCACATAATCATGTAGCTGCGAAAGTCATCTTTCATACATTGCACATTGATTTTGTCCCTTTTTGTTTTGAGGCCTGCCCGTTGTTTTGTCCTGATACATGACATTCTAGAAGGGCAAATCTACTTATTGCTGTTATTTTTATTAGCATCCTTTGCAGAGAGAATACTCTCACATCTCTTCATTCTTTTCTTAGATTGTATACCTAAGTCAAATATTTGCCTTTTCCCTCATCTGTGTAAGTTTTTTTAATCAGCTATCTAGGATATATTTTTTAATGCGTTCAATAAAATAAATGCAGTAGAGGTACAGATAAGTGTAAGACGTGCCTGTTGAAATCTAAAAGGTAAAACTGAACTTTTCTTATTTTAGGTGATAAATGGACAATGTTTTGAGGATACTTTTGGTAAGAGAATAGTTTTATCAGAGCAGGCAGGCCACAGATAGAACACTCAATCACAATTTATAGCTGTGTAACACATCCAAACCTTTCCCTATGGATATAAAAATACATTCTGAAGTGGATTTTTTTATAAATAAAAATGAGATCCTATCTTTTGTAACTTTTTAAAAACTTAACATTATCATTAAATGGGGTTCCCCAGACCCGTTTCCACCATGGGCGGTGGTTTCCCACACCAACAAGCAATTGTCCGACACCAGCAGGATGTTAAAGAATTAATTCAACTCAGTTCTGCCTGGAGATAGCACTAGATGCCACAGGTTAAGGATTCAGTGCTACCAGACTGCCCCCATTTTCTCCCCCAGACACACATCAGACACCAGCCACACACCCAGGTTGTTACCTGGACTTCTGACCGGCTGGCTGTAGATTGGCAGTTCTATGACCCCCTCCGACTCAGAATACCAAGTGCAAGTCCTACTGCTGACCTACTGCTATATGCCAGAGGGTCCCACAATCACCCTCCTTGGCTTCCATTCATTTTCTAGAGCAGCTCACAGAACTGAGAAAATATTTGACTTTATAGACCACCAGTTTATTATGAAAGCATGTAACTCAGAAATAGCCAGATGGAAGAGATGCATAGGGCAAGGTACGTCTGAAGTGGAGCAGAGCTTCCATGCCGTCTCCGGGGTACAACATTCTCCCAGTACCTCCATGTGTTCACCAACCTGGAAGCTCTCTTAAAGCTCAGTCTTAAAAAGGACTAACATGTCCTTTTAGGTTTTAATGGAGACTTCATTAAATAGTCATGATTGACTAAGTCTATTGGCCATTTGGTAATTGAATTCAACTTCCGTCCCTCTCTTCTCCCCTCCCCGGAGGTGGTGGGGGGACTGAAAATTCCTCGTGTCATGTGGTTCGTTCTCCTGGCAACCAGCTCTCACCCTTGGATGGAGTCCATAGGTGGCCTCATTAACAACAAAAGATACTTGAACACTCGATAAGGAAGTTTTAAGAGTTTGGGGAGCTATGAACCAAGAACTATGTAGATGAAGACCAAGTATCTTATAAATCACCGTATCGCAGTCATCGATATAATGTCTAGGATTGTACGTATAGGTATCCATTTTTGATGACTACCTGGGATTCTGTTGTGTGGTTGCACCATAAATCATTTGACCAAGTCTCTCTGCTATTTATGTAAATAGTGCTAGAGTGAACATCTTATGCTGGTATTTCTGTATTGTAGATTTCAAGATGTGGACTAGGATATTTTTACCTTAAAGAAACAAATTTAAGTTCAAAAATGTTTCTTAAAAAATTCCACCATAGTTTTTAAAGATTCTATTTAATTTTTTTTAAATTTATTTCACCTGCTTGTTTTTTTTTCTTATAAATTTGATTGGGGAATATTGGGGAACAGTGTGTTTCTCTAGGGCCCATCAGCTCCAAGTCGTTGTCCTTCAGTCTAGTTGTGGAGGGCGCAGTTCAGCTCCAAGTCCAGTTGCCATTTTCAATCTTAGTTGCAGGGGGGCACAGCCCACCATCCCTTGCGGGAATTGAATCGACGACCTTGTTGAGAGCTCACACTCTACCAACTGAGCCATCCAGCCACCCCTCCAGAAGCTCAGTGGCAGCTCATTGTCTTCAATGTAATTATGGAGGGCGCAGCTCACTGGCCCATGTGGGAGTCGAACTGGCAACCCTGTCATTCAGAACTCGCGCTCTAACCAACTGAGCCATCCAGCTGCCCCTATTTAATATTTTTAAAAGTAACTTTGCTATAATAAATATGTATCCAATGGTAACAAAGGATTAAACACGTCGTTCTTACCCAGAATAAATTGTATTTTGAACAGATGAAAAAGTAGAAAGCTGTTTTTGTTTTTAACCTAAAGTGTGGCTTTTTATTTTAGTTGCTGTATATCATTGTGGGTAATAATATTTTTTACTAAAATATAATGGCGCATGTATGTTTAGATATTACAAATATGGTAACTACACATAGCATGTTCTGGAATTTTCATCTTCACTGCAAAGTAAATGCCTGACATTCTAAGTTAAGGAGAGAGAAGCCTGGAGGGAAGTCAAGCTATTAAAGAAAAACTGCAGCCTTAGTAAAATATTGCTATTAGTAAACTATTAATTGCAAATATCACTTTCTGTGTCAATATTATATCTTAAGCCCTTTCTCAATAGAAGATAATTCAGCAGAGAGAGAGAGAGCGAGACAGAGAGAGAGAGAGAGAATAAAACCTATTATTTTGACATGAAAATTAAGCAGGGGGAATGAACTTCATTTTTTATATTTCACTTAAGTGAATATAACATTATATTCTTAGGTCTGTGAACTTTTTTTAACTTATATTTTTCAAAGGAATATATTGCTATAAACAGAAGCTTATGTTCCTTGAGAATTTCAGCAGGCTAAAATAAGAGAGAACAAGTTAAGATTTTAGAACATGGGAAGAACCAATAATCCCCCCAGTAATAAAGGACAGTGAGACATATACTTGATTATTTATGCCTAGTTAAATTTCTGACCTTTTCCCCCCACCATTTGTGTATATAAGTATTTTAAAGAACAACCTATTGGCAATGTTTTATTTGTTTTCTGAGGAGATAGAATGATAGCTAATAACCTATACTGTCTGGTTACCATGTATATTTTATATAGGGTCATCCTTTAAAAAGTCATTTGGTTAGAAGTCATTTTATATAGGGTCATCTATATATAAGTCATTTTATATAGGGTCATCCTTTAAAAAGTCAATTGTTTAAATTTAAACAATTTAAAAAGTGTGTAACAATTGGTGTCAAGTAATATTTCTATTCACAGGAATAGGTTGACTGGATGAATACATTAAATACTTCAAAGGAAATACTTTAAAGGAAAACTATACCATTGGCCCTAAAATAATTTAGTAATGCAAGGATATAGATTAAATTGTGATCATTTTACCTACGGGGAATTCAGGAAAACATTTTAAAGCTACCCTTTAACTTTGTGAAAACACCCTAGTTTCACTTAAAAACAGCAGCAACAGAATTTTACAAAACTTTGAGACTAGTTTTTTTCCTGCTTATTTCTTTTTAGGAAATCCAAGATACAGGTTCTTTCCTAGACATTCAGATATATTGAAAAGGCAAAACTACTATTTATATTGCTTATTAATTACCCTGTTTTCGGGATATACTGTTTTTGTTTTAGGAGTCACATGATGCATTACTGGAATTTGGGAATAATAACCTACAAATATTGGTTCATGTTACCAAGGAAGGGGTATGGAAAAATCCGGTTCTTCTTAAAATTCTGTCTCAACAGCCAGTAGAAACAGAAGAAGGTAAGCCTTAAAACTTTACTGACTGTATTGAAGGAGGACTTAGTTCTAAGAGAATTGAAATTGATTTATGGGTTAATATTTTGTGAATCTCACCTGTGTATCTATACTTAGTCATTCCGTCCTCTTTGGAATAATAAAAAATAATCATTAGCATTTAATTTTTTGCCCTAAGGATCCTTGCATTTTTACGTAGTGTTTTAAGTGTCCCTTTGCAGTTATTTTAAAATGTTGCATTGCATAACAATGTTTATACAAAGTGCTTAAGCTAGGAATGAACAATCTGCTTTTACTTGGTTTGTAGTAGAGCTTTGCCTCTATTTTGTTCACTGGTTGCTACGGCTGAGGACCATGGAAAAAATTGCTATTTTATTTTAAACTTACAAAAATTGGAGTTTAGTGTTCTGTAGAAAAATGCAAAGAATGAACATTTTTATTTGCAACATTGTCAGCGTAAGACAAGAAGATTTATGTATTTGAGTTGACATTTGCATTCTAGACACACAAAAGTATCTCATTTGGTATGGCTAACAATTATGATTTCATTTGCTTTAAGTTAATGGAAAATTTAAAGGATCACATTCTGTTAAATATGTTTCTGG
The DNA here is from genome assembly GCF_057876585.1 of Rhinolophus sinicus. Lineage (NCBI taxonomy): Eukaryota > Metazoa > Chordata > Mammalia > Chiroptera > Rhinolophidae > Rhinolophus > Rhinolophus sinicus. Next base: position 28,063,129 of record NC_142514.1, read on the forward strand.
AATAAAAATGAGTTTCAGAATAGTTTGTATTTTCACTTTTGACATATAGTTAATTTAGGTCTTACAACAGGCCATTTGAATGTTAAAATATCCCAGTTAGCTTCTTCATTCACCAAGATTGACAGCTTACTGTATATATGCTGTTTGAGTTTTTCTGTATAATGAGATGATTAACAATAAGGGTACTTAGATTTTCTCTTGGTCCTTTTCCTTTGATAATTCTGCTTATCAGTTACACTGAAAAAAGAATTAGGAAGAGAGCTGTTAAATAGAAAAGAGATTGGTGTTTATTGTTTTCTTTTGAGGTTCCCAGTAAATGGCATTCCTTTATAAATATAGGCACATGGAGGCTAAAATATCACCTTTATTATTAATAAAAGTTGTTAGAGGACACAACCAGATAGTTTCAAAAGGATCCCAGAATTTGGGGTCGTTTAGATAAGGTTCGACTATGGTAGAGAAGAACTCGTGCTCTCTGTAGTCAGACCCAAACCCAAGAAAAAGTGTAGAGTTGAGTTAAATGCCCCCAATTTATTTTCCTCTGATGTACTAATCAAATATACCACCCCACCATTGGAGCTAACAATACTTAATTTCTTTTCACATAGAAAAACAATGGAAGCAGGGAGAAGCACTGTTTATGTAACACCCCACGATATCCTCTCTGTTCAATAAAGATTAATTAAGCACTCGCTATCTATAAGATTGTGAATACAGGATACCTACATATGTAAGGAGTTATTCTGAGAACCACAGTGTAAATGGTGAGCAGCCTGTGGCCTGCCTGCTTTCTCAGTTGACCCTCACCCTAATTTCAGATCAAAAGAAAGCTTCCTTTATAGCTCAACTGCCCTTGTAGCCCAGATATCAACATATTCGATGCTTAGAAAACATTGATTGTCATCTCATTGATTGTCTTCTGGTCAGTAATATAGTAATCACAAGCATGAGTGTGTGTACTTTTTAATCTCTGAGGAACTTAATAAGTGCTTTTCAGTTTAGCTTTTTTAAAAAAAGCTTATAAGATTTTTATTTTTCCTGCCTTGAATTCTTGAATTTTGTTTCTGCTTCTCCCTTATCCCCTGCCCACCTAAAAAAGTTTATTACTGAAGTGTGTACTAAGTACCAGTTGTTGACACTTCTGCCGGGCATGATCAGCAGGGAAATGAGGGGGTTTCTCCCACTCAGATCCTGGCCCAGGCACCAGAGGCCTTTCTACCCCAGGCCACCCCAGCAGCCTACCAGAGAAGGTGGGGATGGCGAGACCAGGCCTAGCAAGCCCCACGGAAGGTTCTTGGCCTAAGGCCCAGTGCCACAGAACCTCCTATACTTTCGGGATGATGGCAGCCCCTGGAAGAAGATGCAGTCCATAGCTCTGGGCAGCCCACAGCCCAGAGACTTCAACCCCCATCAACAGTGGGGCCTCTCCCACCACCACACTGGAGTGATCCCAACTCGGAGGTCACCCAGAGTTACCATCTGGTATCTGCCAATTTTCTAACTGACTTGTACCCTACCTGGCACCAACCTCCCCACTTCCCCATAATTTATGATATCAAAACAAGCTTTACCCCCATTTCCTTGAGACTCAGGAGGGCCAACGCAATAACCTTTTGGTTTTTTCTTTCTCTCCACTACCAAGGATTAAAGGAAGGGATCCCTCTTTATTGTTCAGAGGCACCAACTCCCTCACTTAAATCAGGCTGAGAAGGAACCAGCCAGCTCTGACCTCCTTCCCCTGGTTGTTTAATTTTTATTTCTCTTCTACACCTCTGAAGCCATTTGATGAGTTTTCATGTGCCACTTGAGTCTCCAGTAAAAACAAAAATAGGCTTTCCTGTTAGAAAAACAAAAGCTGTTTTTTTCTTTTCTTTTAAATATTTATGAGGATTATTGGGGAACAGGGCCCATCAGCTCGAAGTCATTGTCCTTCAATCTAGTTGTGGAGGGCGCAGCTCAGCTCCAAGTCCAGTCGCCGTTTTCAATCTTTGATTGCAGGGGGCGCAGCCCACCATCCCATGGGGAAGTTGAACTGGCAACCTTGTTGTTGAGTGCTGGTGCTCTAACTAACTGAGCCATCTGGCCACCCCCAAAAAAGTTGTTTTTAAACTGGACCTTAGATGTTACCATTTTTTATATGATGAAGTGTATACGAGGTAAACTGTCATGATGTTTGCAACTTCCTTTTAAGTGGTTCAGAAAGAGAAAAACTAGGTAAAGAAATATGCCAAAAACCATTCAGTTGTTGAATCTAGATGGAGGAGAGGATATATTATTAAAAAGATTTTTGTATTAACATGTTTGGGAAAAAATACAGAAAGGATCACAATTGGGAATGAGACTTCTCAGTGTACACTTTAAATATTGAAGTGTATGGATGGATTCCCTTTTAAAAAATAAAGTTAAGATTGATGTTAACATAAGTTAAAATGATTTTTAAAATGCAAGGTTGATCTCTTGTGTTAAAAATTGACAGCTGTTGAACTGTGGTTCTAATATATTGAGTAAAATGGTTTTACCTCATAGAAATAATAGCTATGTCTTACAGAGTGCCTCTTACGTGATGGGCGCTGTGAGTGCTTTCCATACCTCATTTAATCCATAGATCAGATTGCACATGCCTAGGCCACATAGTTAAAATTATGGGAGCAGAATTTAAGTCCAGGTGAGGAAATATGAAAGGTTTTTGATTGAGGAGTGATAACTGTTCAGTTGCTAAATACATGGTTTTATTAAACATTTCTAATATAAAAGACATTGTGCTTAGGGTTATAGGGAATACAAAAGTTAACAAGATGTGGTATTTGTGCACAAATTTCCGATAGTGTAATAAGGGGGATGTCAAAAACAAATGATAGCAACTGGTATTGAGCATTTACCCTGTGCTTAGCCCTGTGCTAAGTGTCATATCTGCCTCACTAGTGTTTCATTTATGATTCTTTCATCCCTATGAGGTGGATATTACTGATTTTTTTACAGATGGAGAAACTTGAGGTTCAGAGAGGTCAATTAATTTGTCCAAAGGTCTCACAGCTAGTATGTGTCAGAGTCATGATTCAGCCTCAAACTGGTGATTCCAACACCTGAGGTCTTAACATTTGTACACTGTAAGGCTTTATTACTGTACTTAAAAACTAAGTGTGATGAACAAATAAATGTTGTGGGCATTTAGAAGGGGATGGGTTGTGTAGGTAATGTTCCTTTTTACAGGTAGGGGATTTGTGAAAATGCTTGCAACCTGGTAGGGCAGATAAATAGAGCAGAATCTGGTATTAGGCAGAACAGAATATAAGGCTAACAGATGTGGCAGGAAGTAATATGGAGGAATTAAATTGGACTGTTTTAAAAAGAATTGCTAGGACACAACAACTAAGTTGATTTCCTTGAGGAAAGGAGTTGACAAGGCAGACTAATCCAAAACTTCATTTCTGTATTATTGAGAGAATACCATTACTGAAAATAGAATTAAGGAATGAAGAGCTATTGGAGTGAGAGATATGATTATGAGTTCATTTTGTGGAATTTAGTGCCTGTCAGACTAAAATGGAAAAGTCCAAATAAAAGTGATCTGTTTTCTGCCCTTGCTTTTTGACCTTGACTACATATTAGAGTATCTTTGGAATTTAAAACCAACACACATGCACCCCTCTCCCCACCCCAGTTCCAGGCTCCACCTACTAAATCAAAATCTCCAGAGTTGGAGCTCTGGGATCCAGATATTTTTGAAGTGCCACAGTAAATGGGTACCTTCCACCTATAAAGTGATGGGAGTGTAAATTGGTACAACCTCTGGAGATCATTTTGGCAGCAGTTTCACTACTAGGAATTTTTTTTCTCTAGATACAGTCATGCATGTATGAAATAGCCTATTTACAGGGCTGTAAATTGTAGCATTATTGACTATTGCCAAATTTTGGAAACAACTTGCAAGTATATCAGTAGGGGATTGGTTAAATCAATTAGTACATCTACACAGTAGAATACTATTCAGTTGTTAAAAGTATTGAGATAGCTGTAAATGTACAATGATGATAGAATAACCTGTGTGATACAGTAAATGGGGAAAAATATGTTTTCTGTACTCGGAATATTTCTGGAAGTATAAACAAGAGATTGGAAATGATTATTGTTCTTGGGGAGGGAGAGTAGGGGGGCTGGAGTTGGGAGAAGGGAGACAACTTTTTTTTTTTTTTAAAGATTTTATTGGGGAAGGGGAACAGGACTTTATTGGGGAACAGTGTGTACTTCTGGGACTTTTTTCCAAGTCAAGTTGTTGTCCTTTCAATCTTAGTTGTGGAGGGTGCCGTTCAGCTTCAAGTTGTTGTCCTTTCAGTCTTAGTTGTGGAGGGCGCAGCTCAGCTCCAGGTCCAGTTGCCGTTGCTAGTTGCAGGGGGCACAGCCCACCATCCCTTGTGGGAATCCCACCGGCAACCTTGTGGTTGAGAGGATGCGCTCCAACCAACTGAGCCATCCGGGAGCTCAGCGGCAGCTCAGCTCAAGGTGCTGTGTTCAATCTTAGTTGCAGGGGGTGGAGCCCACCATCCCTTGTGGGACTCGAGGAATTGAACCGGCAACCTTGTGGTTGAGAGCCCACTGGCCCATGTGGGAATCGAACCGGCAGCCTTTGGAGTTAAGCGCATGGAGCTCTAACCGCCTGAGCCACCAGGCTGGCCCCAGACAACTTTTAACTATACCTCTTTGTATGCCTGTTGAGTTTTGGTCATGTGCATATATGGTACTACCTAAAAGAATTTTTAAAACTCTACGGTTGCTTCTGATACACAGTTAAGATCGGTTCAGGGTGTATGTTCACGCACACACCCAGCCAGTGGTTTATCATTAATATTAATTATTTCTACTCCATATGTGGCCTATAGACATAGCAGCATGGGTATCACCTGAGAGGGTCGTTAGAAAAACAAAATCTCAGGTCCCAAAGTCCCATCCCAGAACTACTGAATTAGAATCTGCATTTTAATAATATTCTCCAGGTGATTTCAGAAGGCACTTTCAAGTTTGAGAAACACTATTTCAGATGAGCCACCTAAAGCAGTTTGATTGTTCACCCTTGTCGTGACATGCAATGTTCCCACCTCTATTCTTTAAATAATACTATGTAAAATGATGCCACACACTTGTTGAGTCACACTACTATTCAAAAATTGAGGGCTTGTCTAGAACACTGCAAATCAGTGTGCTCAGGTACTTAATATTCAGTACTAAGCAGCATTTTCCAAAGTGTGTACTGAACCAGTAACATATATTTTACATTATACTAATAGTAATATGTGTAAAAGGGTTCTCTGGTCAAATCAGTTTGGGAAAAATTGGGTTAAATAAAAGTGAACAGTTTTCTTTATTGCAGGACTGTTCAGAGATTTGACCAAGGAATCCTTTTTTTTTCTAGGACTATCTCTCAGGTCTTTTGGTCGGTGGAACACACTTTGAGAAATGCCTGGTTTAGAGGAAAGAGCACCACTGGCTTTGGAATCCTTGGCAAGTTACCTAATTTCTCTGAATATTAATTTTTCCTAACCTTAAACTGGGGACGACAATACTTGCCTTGGTGGTGGTGTGAAGAATAAATGAGAGGTATATAAGAACACTCAGCTTAAAGCTTGGTACCTTAAAAGGGTTCAAGTTATAGTTATTAATATCACATAGGTTACTTGCTTTTTCTTGCACTTATGCTTATAGTTCATTTCACTATTCCTTACTGTCTTTATCAGAAGGTAAGGAAGGAGAAGGTCAGATAATTAATTTTGATAATATATTAGTAGCTTTATTAAAAGATTTGGTGTTCCAGATAAAACTAATGTGGGAATCATTAGCAAAATTAGTTTATTTTGCCCTCTTTTCTATTAGATGAATATTATTGAGACCAGAATCAATTTCCTAGTTATATCAACTGAATTTTTATTCACTAAAAAAAACCAACATCAATAAAAGATATCAACTTTCATCTTAACCTGTTATGTGATATGTTATCAAACTGTTTTATTTTTCCTCTTTTCTAGTCAATAAATTGATTGCACAAGAAGGACCTTTCTTTCTCCAAATGCGAATAAAACATTTGTTGAAATCTAACTGCATCCCCCAGGCTACTGCTTTGTCAAAGCTATGTGCAGAATCTAAAGAAATTTCAAATGTGTCGTCTTTCCAGCAAGCCTATATCACATGTTTATGTTCCATTCTCCCTAATGAAGATGCTATTAAGGAGGTGAGTAAAGCAAATAACTGCTATTGTAGGACACACAATGAACTTTAATAGAATTTGATAAATGTTGCATGACAGGATGAAAACCAAAACTGATTTTTTTTCTCAGGCTACTGAAAAGTGCTGTTTTCTTTGTATGTTTAACTGTTCAACAGATTTAATATAAAGTTACGTTGTAGGCAGATTTGTAAAGTAGATAATTAAAGAATGTGCAGGTGGATGTTCATGGTTGGGTGATGGTTTGCTTTGAAATCTTTAAATGTGTAAGTTGTTTTTTAAAGTAATGATTTCTCTATGTTGGGGAAATGCAGAAATTTATTAATACTGGTGTCAAAGGATAAACTAAAGAGAATGGCATTTAACTTTAGCTTAAGTGACTTTATACATTTAACTGTAAGCAGAGACATGTAGGACTTTAGAATCCATGATACGAGTACATTTTGAACAGAGATATAAGTGGACAAACTGGATGCCATGGAAAATAATAAACTAACTGAGTCTTAAACTATTTTATCAGTCAGATTGCATTCTTTTTTTAAATTTTGAATCACTGTTTTCCTTAGAAAAGTTGAAATTCGTTTTCTCTAGTAGTTTTTGATAAATTATACAGAGAAAAATGAAGAATTCCTAGGTAGTATTCCATCACTTCCCTTTACTTCTCTTACCTTCCATATGGATTCTCATTTTACCTCTACACTGAACTTGTTAAATGTAGGAATCCCAAGAATCTGGGTATATGCTGTAGTAATTCTTAAATTTGTATGACAATTTAAACTATAAACATCCTCCTCTTCAAATGCAACTTTCTATCTTTCCACCTCATTCCTTTTGATATAAAGACCACTAGGACCAACAATCTATTAATCCTGTCACTTTCTCACTCTCCTTCATCCTCCTCATGTTCCCACTTCCCTTCTTACTCTGCTTTTCCATAGTCGGTCATTGTGATCAATCCCTTGCAGGCACCCTCAATTCCTTTGCTGGTCTCTCCCTTAATTGTACTTATTTGACTAATGAGTATCCTGATTATTCTGAAATTTTCACCATCTGTGTATCTTTACCTGCACTAATGAAGCCAAACGTGCTTTTCTGCCAACTGATTTTACTTTAAATCAGTCACACTATTTCTTTAGTCCATTCACTCTCCCACTCTCTTAGGTTACTGTATAATACCTCCTGTCCCATCTCACTCTCTGTTGATGAACGTTCTCCCTAGTTCTCTAAGGAAATTCAGGTAGTTGGAAGAGAATTTCCATAAGCTTCTTCTATGACACCTATTCACCTGCCTGCATCTATGCATATAACAGCTTCTCTTCTGTTAATTAAGGAAAACTGTATCTGTTCTCCTAGCTTAGGCCAATCCCCTTGATTTCTGTATCAGATCCCATCTGCTTTTGCCCCCTTAAGGATAATGCTATATCAATTCTCCTTTTCTCTACTGCATCATCCATTTCCTCCTCTTCTGTAACTATCTTGTCAGGATTTATGTTGTTATTTCTTCCATCTCTAAAAAAGAAATCTTTAGATTCTCCTTCCTCTTCCAATTACCACCCCATTTCTCTCCTGGCCCTTCAGGGTAATTTGAAAGAATTGTCTAAATTTACTGTTGAACATTTTTCTCCTTGAACACATTCTAATATGGCGTTCACCCCCGCCAGTTCACCCACACATCACTAAGTCTAATGAAGATTTCTCAGTTTTCATCTTACTCAATCTGACATCTTTGTCTTATAAAATTTTAACAGTTTTTTTCACTTGGTTCTAGCACACTCTCTTGGTTTTCTGTCTACCTGGTTGGTTTCTCTTTCTCAGTTCTACTGGTACTCTAGGATTCTGTTTTTGAGTGTATTCTCTTTTCTATCTATTTCCTTAGTGATCTCATCTAGACTCGTGACTGTAAACACAAACTATGGTGTAAATCCCAATTGTTTTATTTGCAGCCCAGACCTTTCCTTTGAATTCCAGACTTATATACCTAACTGACTAATGTTTCTGCTTGTATGGCTAATAGTGTATCAAACTTAACATGTCCGTAACTAAGTTCCTGATATTCCTGGTATTAGGGCTTTGTTTTTTATGAACTTTTTTCTGAATGAAGTCAATTGCATTCCAATTGTATTTTCAATGTTTGAGCTGAGGGGGCTGGTCGTGAATAACCAGCTACCATTTTTTTGAGTCCTTACTATGTGTTAGGCATTAGGCTAAGTAAGTGCTTTATATACATCATTGTCACATTTAATCCTCACAACTCTTAGGTATCTCCATTGTATTGGTGAGGAAACTGAGGCTGAGATTAAGTAGTATGTTCATGGTTACAAACCTTAAAGTGGTTATGGTGAGATTCAAACCTGAGTTTGGTATATTATATTAAAGATACGGGATAATAAATATTCTCCAAGGTGTTATATACCTAAGGGTTTATATACCAAGTGCTGCCTTACACATTGGGGACACAAAGATGAATTCAGAAGCCTCAATTGGTGTACTTGCTTTCACTCTTGCCCCCTACATTTTATTCTTCTCAAAAGTAGCCAGAATAATCTCTTAGTTAGTCAGGCCATGCTACTCCCTTGATCATGACCATTCAACAGCTTTCCATCTTTTTCAGAATAAATCTAGAAGTCTTTATTCTGTGTGCCATGGCCCCTGGCTACTTCTCCAACCATCTTTTACTGTATCTTGTACAACTTAATTTTCAACTGCTCTCCAGCCATCTTGGCTTTGCTGTTCTTTGAAAAGCTGAACATATTCCTGCCTTAGAGCTTTGTACTTACTGTTTCTTCTGTCTGGAATACCCTTTCACAAGATAATTTGGATCGCTCATTCCCTTATACCATTCACATCTTTCCTCAATGGTGCCATATCAGAGAAGGCCTTCCTCATGGTCCCGTCTAAAATAATACCCTAGCCCCCTACTGTCCTATTTTTCTTCAATAAATCTACTATCATTATTATAAATATATACAAACCCATCTAAAATGGCCCCATCACTCTTTGCCCTCTTACCTACCTATTTTTTCTTTATAGTATGTATTACTGCTTCTACTGGAAATCGTATTTGCTTATTCTCTATTTCTTCCAACTAGATAAAAAACTGTAAGGACAGGGACATAGGTTTGTTCAATTGCTATATCCCTACATTCTAGCCACATAGTAGGCACTCTTAAGGGACTAACGACAAGCCTGTATGCTAAGCATATGTGTTTGCAGTGTTGGGAAGGATAAAGAGATGGAAGACTGCTTATCTTCAGTAACAGCTGCAATATTTTGTGTTTCGGAAACTTAATCAGAGTAAGATGTAGTAGTAGTGGTTATTCTCAGCACCTGACATATGCCAAAAGAATTCAGAAGAACCAAAAATGCTAGATTTTGGATTTTCCTCTTCATCCTAACAATAACAACTTTTTCTTTAATGTCTTAGCCTTTGTTTATTTAAAATCTGCCTTGTTTCTAACATTGTATTAAGTATTGACAAGTACAGAAGAGTGTGTATGGCCTCGTGTGGTTGCCAGAAACAATTATAGGAAGATAAGTACTAAGCCATGTGATACTGCCCCTAAATTCAGTAGATGCATAGAGAGAGAATATCTTTGTAGACTGGCATATAAGGCTTTATAAAACATTGATCCTTGAGTTGAACCTGGAAATAATGGTGGGGTTTCGATGGGTAGAGAGAATAGTTTTGGGATAACTGACTGTAGTAGTAGATGTACAGAAATGAATGTGTACTTTGCACGGACCCACTAGAGAACACTGTGCCTGGGGCAGAGTGGGTATTGAGATCTTGTGAGAAATAAGACCTGTTGGGGGAGGAAAGTTAGGCCTTGGAAAATCCAGTGCATTAGAGCTTAGATTTGATGCAGTAGACATTAGGAAGGTTTTGAAGGTAGGAAGTAAAATGACTGAAACAGTTTTAGGAAGGTTTTGGAGGTAGGAAGTAAAATGACTGAAACTGTTTTAGGAAGCTTAGAAAGAGTATATATTAGGTTAGGAAAAGAAATTGGAGTTATTAGTTGAAGGAGAAAGGACAGGACTTGCTGACAGGACAAAAATAGAGAGTTTGATAAACTATGGCCTGTGGGCCAAATCCACCCAAGTCCCTGTTTTTGTAAATAAAGTTTTACTGGAACGTGGTCACACCCATTGTTTATTGCCTGTGGCTGTTTTTGCTCTTCAGTGGCAGAGTTGAGTAACTATAACAGAGACCGTTGGGCCTGCAAAGCTGAAAGTATTTTCTATATGGCCCTTTACAAAAAGTGTTTGCCGACCCTTGCTTTGCAAGAATCAGATTTTCCAGTGTATTACAACTATTTATATAATTTAGCCTAACCCTCTGTGTTTTACCAAGGATATAACTGAGGTCCGGATAGTTGTTTCCAAGGCCTTACCTGCATTAAGCTAATGACAGCGTCCAAGCCCAGGCCAGAACACAGACCTCCTGACTCCCTGGCCAGCGCTCTTTCCACTGTACAACTTATTTTCAGTTGGTAAGCATTGATGAGCCAAGTTCTAATAGGAAACATCTTGGTGGTATATCATTCCATTCACATTTATACATTTATGTATAGGTGTGATTTAAAATACTTTATAATGGTTGGCATTAATTTGTCAAATAGATCAATGCAAAAACATTTAGCACACATCATAAAATTATTTTAAAAGGAACACTGGTACCATCATAATTAGTCTCATCCAGTGATGCTTTCTTTTGCAAGAGACAACAGAATTAAAGAGAATCTTTAAAATTTGCTTTGGAAAAGTACTAATGAATCACTAGATGTTCATTAATTTAAAATCAACATGTGTTCTAAGGTAGCAGAGTTACACATTTAGCCATCTACTTCAGCTGAGTTCGGGAGAGGAGTCAAATTAACGTGAGCAACAGCTGGGAATAAAAGTACTTGTATGTTGGCACCTGTGGGTATCACAGTAATAGGTGTGTGTAATGGGAAACCTCTGCTGGGGAAGATTTAGCCAGACACATACAATTAAGATTAATTGAGAAGGTCAGCTTGAAAGCCAAAATTCAGAACTCCATAGAATCCTCAAGTTCTAATTTGTAAATACTTCATTTCGAATTGAATGAGATGGCATTGCTATTAATTTTGCATGTGAAAAGATTTCAGTGAAAGTTACAGACTTGGCCATGGCCCACTGTCCCAAGTGGATGTTTCCTATATTTATTTTCACTACTGAAAGAGGAAATCTTTGCAAAGATCAAGTTTTCCACATACAGTATGAAGGATAATGATGTTTAAACATGAAGCACTTCTGTTATGAAGAACCAAGAAATCTGTCAGCCGAGTTCTTGCGACAGTGAAGGTAGGGGTCCATTTCAACCTTGATCCTTGAATGAACTACATCTTCAGTGTCTAATGTGGTTAGCAGACACAATAGAAGAGGCTTGTTTCTTTCGATGAGGAAAGGAAAAGACAAACAGGACCTAATTTACTCACTAGTCTAACACTGTTGGGAATTGACACAGTCACTAGGTATAAATGATAAACAGCAAATACATTTAAACAGGACCCATTGGGAGTTCAGTTTGGGAGTAAACAAGAACATAGAAATTCCAGGTGTAGCTTAAATAAGAAATAAGATTAAGATGGATCCGGAACAAGGAATAATAACAAAGTATATAATTAAAATTAAAATTTGAATAATTTTATTTATAATCCTTATGATCATATGGGGGATGAGATGTATACTCAAGAAATACACTGAAGGTAGAAAGGCTGTGTGAAGAAATTGAGGATTTGCCTATTTAAATATTTATCTCCTAAAGCAGAGTTCTTTTAAATAGCTTTGAAAGACATCTTCCCATGGCTGAGTATGTATCTGGATCTCACTTCTAATCTCACTTTCATGGGTTATATTTGGGTATTGTATAATTACACTGGAGGGGTCATTATGGAGAGTTACGAGTAGTCAGACACATCATTTTCAAAAATTCAGTAGGACGTTTCAGGCTTCTCTCAGATACACAGCAATCATAGAGTTTAATTAGAAGCATCAATGATGGTTTATTTCTTTAAGAAATCTACATGAGACCACTCAGCATAATGCTTGTCTGTGGTATTGCTGAAGTTTAAAAGAAGCCCAATTTTTAGAAGCACAGCCTTTTTTCCAGGTGATATCTATGAACCTAACAGGGATGATTCTCCTAAAGGTAGAGCTAGGTTTACATGAAACGTAGGCTTGCTAATTGTAACTCCCACCTTTCTTCTACTCAAGGATGCAAGTGAGAGGAATCCATTGTATGGATAACCTTAAATCCACTTTGATTCCTTTTTGAAAAGACATTTACCAGTTTCAGTTTTTAAAATCTATTGTTAGGAACATATTATTTGCATTATACCTCAGTATGGATCAGGAAAACTCTAGGTTGAAAACCATTATTCTAGAGAAAGTTAATTGATAAAATATTCCAGTAATAGCACTGGCCAGAATACTAGTTTACCTTGGTAACGTAAGCATGAAAATAACTTAGGAAGACAAATGTGCCTCTGTTACCCACCTTCTCGTATTTCAGTTGGTTGCCTGTCATGCCATTGGTAGGTAGCTAGCTTGATTGTTATGAAAGTCTTCTAATTGCAATTATTCTTGTTCCCACGGCTCATTTTCTATAATAGCTAAGGTGATCTTTTTTCTTTTCATTTTTAATAACATTTTATTTTGAGATAATTTTAGATTCACATGTTATTGTAAGAAATGATACAGACATGCCTTCCAGTCATGTAACATATATTCACTGGAGGACTTGACTAGGCACTAGGGATATACAGATGAACAGTACAATGGAGTGAAACAGCAGACAGTAATGGCAATGTGAGACGTAGGGGAGAGGTCTGAGCTGAAAATTAAGAGTTCAAGACATCAGCATTTGAAACCAAAGAGTGGATGAGATTAACTGTTTCAGAACTCTGGAAATTACCACAATCCTAGGAGGTTTTATTCAAGAAAAAAACAGATAAATTTCAATAAGAACAGTGAGCTTGGTGGCATTTTAACTTTCCCTACTTCCCATCACTCTCACCTCAGTTTCACAGTAACCTTAAAAACAGCCTTGAAACTACAGTGGCTGTGAAAACCAGCAGCCTAGCAGCCACCTGAGGAAGCAGAATGGTTTTGGAATTCTGCAAAAGCTTATCCCCTGAGAATTGCAACTATTTGACCTATCTGGCAACTTTCTAAAAAGCTTCATTCTCAGGACCTCTTTATTTGACTCAGAGTTTACTCTGCCAAAAGCTCTGTCCCCATGACATTTGTCAGAAATAATCAGTGGTAATTGTTTAACATGACAGTTGTCTGAGGAGGCATTACCAGTCAGTCTAACAAGAGACTGGCTAAAAAATTAAAAAGAAAAACGGATATGGGATGTCCATAGGGGACTTTGAAAACCTCTGACATATTCCTAGGACTCTGTAAAGTAAAACGCATGTACAGGGCTGTGTGTCTGCCAAGGAATGACCTGAGAAGGCCCTAATCCCTCACCTCTTTCTTACCTTGGTTTTCTGCACAAGTAGGAAATAAAGGGCAAGGCAGAGTTGTAAACTGCCTACTGAAATATTGAAAGCATGCCCAACACAAACACAGAGCCTCTTGGCAAAAGCAGACTTAACTTGTTTAAGGCATTTAAGCAAATATGTTGAATATGTAGCTAGCTGACCATTAAGGAAACTGAGCAAAGACTACAGTAGCCACATGTGACAGAGTACAGACTACAGAATTATTCCAGGAAAGTCACTAAACAAACAGTAACAATAACAAACCCTAAAGAAGTGGGAGAATCAGATTTCCAGAGTTGCCACAATATATTATTTAAAATATCCACATATTACCTAAAGAAACATGATAGTCCACACATAGGGTAAAAAGGCAGCCAATAGAAACTATTTCTAAGGACACCCAGATATTGTACTTAATAGACAAAGGACTTTAAATTGCCTATTACAAATACAATCAATTCTTGTCATTCATGGTAGTTATGTTCTATATAGTCACTACAAATTCTGAATTAGCAAATACTGAAACCATTGCTCCTATGAGGATATATATACAAGGTTAGATTTTTGCAAGCATCTTGTCACAATATTTTTGTCAACTGACCAATACGTAACCTTGTTTTATGTGTGTATCGGTTTAAGGAAACCGTATTTAATATATACTGTTGATTCATTAACATTGAACTGACAGCCAGCAGCACTGTAACTCACGCCCGAGTGAAGCTTATTTAATACATGCATTTTCTTTGTAAGGCACATCACAGCCTCTTGCACGTAGGAACACTGGACAGCACTTCAGCACTACACTTAGGGGCTGTTTTAAACAGTGAACTCTCCAGTGAAAAGCACAGAGACGCAAAATATGGGACTAAATAGAACGTGAAAAAGACACTTGTTATAGTATGAGAACTAAAACAGGAATAGCGTCACCTTGTTTGACCTTAGTTGGAAACATGCACACCACGGGACTCAATTTTTTTGTCACTCTGTGCATGTTCATGGATGACTGTGAAAACCTCATGAGTATTGAATTTGGGGTCAAAAAGAGATTTTAGCAAGTAAGCTAATTTGTAAATATAGAATGTGCAGATAATGAAGATCAACTGTGTAGTCAAAGTACCAATGGAAGCATGTCTAAAGAGTTAAAGGGAAGTATGAGAACAATCTCAATAAGTTGAGACTAGCAGTAAAGAAATGGAAGTTATACAAAACAACCATGTAGAGATTCTGGAGTGGAAAGTTACAATAATTGAAATTAATTTGTTAGAGGGGCTCAACATCAGATTTGAAATTACAGAAGAATCAGCAAATTTGAATGAAATAGGTCAATTGAGATTATCCAATCTGAGAAGCAACAGAATCCCAAAATATATGAGCTGACAGAATTGAAGAATTGAAGAGGGGAACAGATAATTCAAATATACCATTGAATCTGCAGTTTTGGGGAGTGTGCAGAGTCATAATATTAAATCTTCTGATTTTCTTTCCCCCCTTTCTCCCGCCTCTCCTCCCCACTGCACTCCAAGCCCTTGTTTCTCAGTCTAGTGTAGGACACAGCTCCCTGGCCCATGCTGGTATGAGCCTTGCGCTCCCCCCAGCTGAGGCAGTGGGCCAGTGCCGTTCATGGCAGCTCTCACTCCTGTGGGGCCACTCACGATGGCTGCCGTCCAGCGCCTCCAGGGCAACTCACACCAACCTTCTGCTCTAGGCAGCCCAGCTCCAGGGAGAGCTGTTGTTCACAATCTTAGCTGTAGAGGGCGCAGCTCACTGACCCATGTGGGAATCGAACCGGGGACCTCAGCGTTAGGAGCATGATGCTCCAACCACCTGAGCCACCAAGCCCTAGAGTTTCTTTTAACTTTTCAGTCTTCACTGTATAAGTCTTGCACTTAAATTTGTTCCTAAAAAAACCTATTCATTTTGGTGCTACTGTACATGGGTTCCTAATTTCAAAGTTCACTGTAAAATGACAGTAATCAAGACAGTGTGGTTCAGTACTGGCAAAAAGATCACTGGACTAGAATCAAGAGTCCAGAAATAAGCCCTCATACTTATAGTCAGTTGATTATCTACACAGATGCCAAGACAGTGAAATGGGGGAAAGCACAGTCTTTTCAATGAATGATACTTGAACAACTAATATCCACCTGCACAAACATGAAGTTGGACCATATGCAAATATTAACTCCAAATGGATCATAGACTTAAATATAATAGCTAAAACTGTAACAGCTTAGGAGAGAATATAGCAATAAACCTTTAAGACCTCAGATTAGGCAATTGTTTCGTATATCTGACACCAAAAACACAAGTAACTAAAGAAAAAATAAATAGGACTTCATCCAACTGTGCATCAAAGCACACCTTCAGAAAAGTGATAAGTTGATCCGCAGAATGGGAAAAAATAATTTGCAAACCATATTGCTGATAAAGGACTTGAATCCAGAATATATAAAGAACTCTTTCAAGCTAACAATAAAAAGAAAATCCAGTTTTTAAATGGTCAAGTGATTTTTTTTTAAATGAATATTTTTTTTTTTTTTGTAGCAGTTTTAGGTTTACAGAAAAATTGAGTGGAAAGTGCAGAGTTCCCATATATACCACCCCCATCCCCAGTTTCACCTATTAACATCTTGCCATTAGTGTGTTATATTTCTTAAAACTGGTGAACCAGTACATTATTATTAGCTAAAATCTATAGTTTATATTAGGATTCACTCTTTGTGGTGTACACTCTGTGGGTTTTGACAAACATTCAAATGGCTTATATCTACTATCACGGTATTATACAGAATATTGTCACTGCCTTAAAAATTTCCTGTACTCTGCCTATTCATCATTCCCTCTCTCTTCCCTAAACCCATGGAAATCTCTTTTTACTGTCATACAGTAAGAATCATACAATATGTAGCCATTTCAGATTTTGTTATGAAGTAGATTTTGATAAGGATTTAGGAGAAGCTCAAGGTGAGAATATGGTGTGGAATGAATGATTCTGAATACTGAATAGTCTTTCAGATGCTTCTAAGTTCTTCACTGGTCCTGCTCACAGTCCATTCATTTCAATTCAGTAAATGTTCGTTTACTGCGCTTAGAAATAAAACAGCGTATTCCTTGTCTTCAAAGAGCACATAGTTGGGGGAAAACCAGGGCTATACTGTTTGTTGTCTTTCAATTCAGTCATAATGGATTGTCTAAAACATCTCAATTTAGCATATTGGCTAAGAGTATGGAGTCAAGCCAGACTGGGGTAGATCCTGGTCCTCTTACTATCTGTATAACTTTTGACAAATTACTTAACCTCTCTGTGCTTTAAGTTTTATAATCTGTAAATGGGGATAACAGTACTATCCCTATATTGTTGGGTTGTTGTGAAAACATAATAATTTAGTTTATGTAAACTTGTAGAACAGAGCCTGGCATATAGTTAGAAATATTATCATCACTATTGTTATTACTTTTCAATTGCCTTTATGTCTTCACATCTCCTTATTTCTCTCTCTGCCTCTCAGTCTCCTGTCTATCTTGTGGGCTGATAAAAATTTTTACTTAAGTAACAACAGAATGTTATGATAAAAGAAGGAATATACAACCAGCACAATCCCACACTTTAAGATAGGTACATATTTTCAGTAGTCATATATTGAATTCATGCTGTGCAGTTAGTGTATATAGACAAAATACTGGACATTGTTAACATTAGTTATGGAGTTGAAAGTTCTAAGGATAATTTTTATTCTCTATTATTTTTCAGGTTTTCTATTATAAACATTTTTATAATCAGGAGAAATACAATAAATAGACATTACACTGTATGGTACTTCAATGGAAGTCAGTAAAAAAGTACTCCACTATGCTCCCCTTTACATTGCTGCCTTTCACAGGTCTGCCTTCTGAGAGGAAGAGCCCCATGCCCAAACTTAGGACTTGGCAGACAGACTGAATTTTCAACCCCATTAACCTTAGCTGGGTACTTTGTATAGCATGAAACTGCACAGCTTTATAACGTGGCCTCACTCAGGATCTCTTCCAGTGTGCAATTTATCTCTGTCCTAAGTCTCTAACCTTATTTAATTCACATAACCTTTCATTCACTAAGTGCCAATTAAGTGGTAAATATCACTCTTTACATCAGATAACCTTTTCCCTCGTATGCCATGATTACTCTCACATTTAGTAATTTGCTAGTTCTGGCATCTTTCTTTGGGCCATCCCACACTACGAATCTAGACCCTGAGGTCCACCCAGGAGCTGTTGTGCTTGAAGCCTTCTTTCCCTACTCCATGTTATTCTTCCTTCAATCTGCCCCACTTACTCATCTTGCCTTTTTGTGGCTGCTACATTATTTACCTTGTAACCTTTCATTTCAATAAATATTTATTGATGTTCCCCATATGCCTGGCACTGTTATGGGCACTGAAAATACAGTGGTAGGGAAACAAGCTTTTGCTGTCATGGAATATATTTTGTAGTGGATAAGATGGATAGTAAACAAAGATTTAATTATTTGATACATGTGACCTACTTGTCTTAATAGGTACAGAATGTAAACCCCAGAGATTGGAATCATATTTAAGAACAAAAAAGTTATTTCAATACCTTTCTAGGTACAAGGTATTTATTTTCCTAGATAATCATTGAAATTCT
The DNA here is from genome assembly GCF_057876585.1 of Rhinolophus sinicus. Lineage (NCBI taxonomy): Eukaryota > Metazoa > Chordata > Mammalia > Chiroptera > Rhinolophidae > Rhinolophus > Rhinolophus sinicus. The sequence continues at coordinate 28,081,498 of NC_142514.1, forward strand.
CTAAAGCTTGTAAGTGACCTTCATTTTAATTTACTTTAGCTGGAAAGTATTTTGTGGCATATATTTGGCTTTTAGTGTGGCCTTAAGCTATTTATTGCAAAAGGTTGAGGACAAGCTGTGTAATCATACTGTATTATTAGTGAGGTGTTAAAAGCATGTCATTTTAATTTACCTGGATTTTTCTGTTACTTACTTTTATTTCTTTGTCATATCTCTTTTTCCTTTAAATTCAAGAAAATGCAGATGTTTGGAGGCAAAATACTAAGATTCTCTTCAATTAAAAAAAGTTAATCGAGCGCTTATTTATCATGCCAAGATCCTGAAGCAGGCACTAAGAGGGCTACCCTAAGTTGAAATAATTTATTTCTATTCCTCCAATACCATGCTCACTCTGACCCTTTTAAGGCCCTTGCATGCATTTTCTCCCTGTCTGGAACAATTTTCTTATTTAACTCTTTTCCATGACTTATTCCTACATTCTTTAATTCTCATCTTAGTTGTGACTTCATACAGGAAGTTGTTTTTGATCCCCCAAATCTGGGTTAGATTTTTCTTACCAAAAGTATTTGAAAAATACTCTGTACTCCCCTATTGTAGCATTTAACATACATTATAATTCTTAGTAATTGCCTGCTTCTTTTATTATCCCTGACTAGATCGTGTTCCATGAAGGCAAAAATCAGGCTGGCTTGTATCCCCAGTACTTTAGCACAGTATAGGTACTTAGTAAATAGCACTGCTTTGACAGACAGGTACATTTTAACATGGCTGTTTTCCTTCTTATTGGATTTTGTGCACAGAGGACTTTAGTTATCATTTATAAGACTGCTCTTACAAGGAGATCAAAATCTAGTTGGAGAGCCAAAGTAAAAGCACATTAAAAAGTAAAATCATAAAGGCTGATATGAGTCACTAGTTCAAAAGTTGACCCAAAGTAGAAGAAAAAATAAAATGTTAACAAGATCCTGTGAATTCAAAGCAGGGCAGGAGATCACTAGATGCTAGAGTAGCCTATGAAGGAATACTTCATAATGAAAAGAGAGTTTTAATTGGATGTTGACGAATGAGAAGAATTGGCTAAGCAGGCAAGAGGAGGGACTGTTTAGGCCTATTCTACACTAACTGTTAGACAGTGTTCATCTCTACAGTATTGGTAATAAATGGAAATAATAAAACTATGCTTTATAAACTATTAATCCAGGTTTTTCGTATCATTTCCTCCTCCCCTATCATTTTAGGATAATGAATTCTTACTTAAAATGTATATTTCTAATTTACTTCACTTTTGTCTCTTTTTTCTTAACATTTTGTTTCCATAAGATGAAAGCCTGTGTATTTCTGAAATGTACCCTTTTAAAATGCAAGGGCTTCCCTGTAGGAATAAAATGACATGAGATTATTTTTTTATTTTGTTACTATTCTGATTATTTGCCACTGTTGACTTGAGACAAGAAACTTCTTTGATTCATTTTTTATTTGTGAGGTAGAAATAATGTTGCCTGCCTTGCCAATCTTACAATTTATCATGTTGATAAAATGAGTTAATACAATAAAAGTTATTTGAAAGGGATAAAGCAATGTTCTAGAAATGCGACTGTATGTTATTTCCATTCTAATTTATATATCTGGCTTAGAGAATTTCTCATGCTGTTTCTCAGCTTGGAGATGTTGTACTGCTGCCAAAATCGAATTTTAGAATTTTTGATTTTTGACAGGAGCTTTAACATGCACAGATGGGAGGTGGGTGTCCGCCCTGGAACAGCTGTTCTCACTTACTGTGGAATTGTCATTTCGGTCCTTCAGTCAGTGCAGTTTTAAGTGACCATGTGCTGGGCATTTCCTCTCTGGCTGACCTTTCTGATTAATTCAGCTATGGATGAGGACATATTTGTTTAGGAAATCAGTAAAATTTCATCTTCATAATGTATGATGAGGTGTCTTTTTCCCCCTGAAAATAGAATCTAACTTGAATTATGTTTTAATCTTGAACCACTTAACGTTGCTTCCCAGTACTCGTTAGATAGAAATTTGCATCAAGAGTGATCTTGCATCTGAGAATGATCCTTTGAAATACTTTCTAGTACTCTTAAGGTTCACTTTCTTATGTCTCCCCCCCTTTTAAAAATTTATATATTTCACAAAAACAATTTTTAACAGCATTTTTAATTAAAGTGCTACTGATTTGCCAATTCCCTTTTGAAGTATCTTTTTTTTTTTAAGACTTAACTGTTACTTTAATAGGTACACATATTTTTTTATTGAGGTATAATTGACATATAACATATTAGTTTCAGGTGTACAGCATAATGATTCAGTATTTGTATATATTGCCAAATGATCCACAAAAAGAGTAGTTGACATCTGTCACCATACAATTACAAAAAAAATGTTTTCCTATGATGAGACCTTTTAAGATCTATTCTCTTAGCAACTTTAAAATATTCAATGTGGTATTGATATAGTCATATATTATACCAAAACATATTAATTCTTATAACAACTCTATGAGGGAGATTCTGTTATTCCCATTTTGCAGATGAGGAAGCTGAGGAACTAAGTTACTGAGAAGTAATTTACCCAAGGTCACACAGCTAGTAGCTGTAGGTCTGGGAAGAGAATATACATAATCTGATTCTAGAATAATTGCTTTTAACCACTACAGTATACTGCTTATGTCATTGTGTTGTCTCTGAAAAGATTAGAAAACACAGAATTGTATAAGGTTCAGTTTGTAAACTTGGGCTTTTTACCCTGATCCTGTTTTTCAATTCATCAGCATCAATTTACTGTCTTCTATGTTCCAGACACAGTATTAAATTTTGAACAGGATGTATATAGCTCCTGACCTCATGGATTTTATATTCTAGCAGAGAAGACATGCTAATAAGTTGTTCAACCAATGACTGAATTGCAGTTATGATAAGTGCTGCAAAGGAGGAATTTGAGAGTAGAGTTTTTGACATGTTCTTAGAGAAGGATTCTGTGAGAAAATGGCATTTGAGTTAAGCTTTGAAAACAAGCCTTTCTGTGCCTGCCTGAGGGTATGACTAAAATTAGAGACTTAGACCGATCAATTGGAACTGCATAGTACTCTGGAAGAGATAAGCTAAACTCTGTATACCTCATTTGTCCTGAAATTATCATTGTTTTGTATATTTGGTGCCTGGTATAATTGACGTTTATAATGCTGACACAGTCATTAAATAGATTATGTTCTTTATCTTCTGTTTATTAAGACAGGGAAGATAAAATAGAGAGTGAGAACGGGTGTTTAGAGGTCTTACTCTCTGTTAAGATTCCTACAAATAGTGTAAATGAAAAAGATATATTTCTAAAAATGTTTTAGTTATTTGAAAAACTGATTTACACACAAGATTTTTTCCTTAATTATATGAGAAAATATGTTAATAGATCATTTGTATTTAAATGCTTTAAAACAATTTCTGAGTTGTCTTCCTCTAGTACTACTGGCAGCAAGGAAAAGCCCTGTATTTTCCTATCTGTATCTAGAGTGACTTGAATAATGAATGAATGAATGAATGGAAGGAAGAAAGGGAGGGAGGGAGGGAGGGAGGGAGGGAGGGAGGGAGGGATGGAGGGAGGGAGGGAGGGAGGGAGGGAGGGGAGAGAGAGAGAGAGAGAAGGAAGGAAGGAAGGAAGGAAGGAAGGAAGGAAGGAAGGAAGGAAGGAAGGAAGGAAGCAAAAATGATGGTACTTCAGATGAAAATAACCTGAAGTTAATCGACATAATTTGATTCATTTATATGGTCACAATATTCATGAGTAATTTTTTAAAAAAACTACTAAAATGTTTTTGTCTGTGTTGGGACTGCAGTGGATCTTCCTTATAGCATCTCTTCTCTGTTTAATATTTTCTTATTAAAATATTTCATTCCAGAAGACTCAGTTATTATTAAGTCATAGAAGAAAAAGTTATCTAATTCTTGCCTCATCAATTATCAAAGACAGAAAAGAAGCTTTGCATTTTATAACAAAGTGTACAGGAAAGTCACCGTTTTCTTTTTGACTTAGTCATCTCATTTTTGATAGATTGCAAAGGTGGACTGCAAAGAAGTACTAGACATCATATGTAATCTGGAATCCGAGGGTCAGGATAATACAGCATTTGTTCTTTGTACAACTTACCTTACGCAGCAGCTCCAAACTGCAAGTGTATATTGTTCTTGGTGAGTATATTTATTTTTTATTCCCTTTATTTGTTAGTACATAGTATAGCATTTAGGGTTTATGTAAAACATTGGTTTGTTTCAAATTCAAGCAAATTAAATGATGACTTGTGAGTAAAATCTTGCTTATAATTTAATTAATAATATTATTGGTTTAATCTGTTCCAGAAGAGTCCAAAAATATAGGGTAAGAAGTTTGAGCTCGTCTTGATCATCCCATAGAGGGTTGTCTGTTAACTCCAAAATACGCTTTTTTCTTTGAAGATAAAATTATGGCAATATGAAACAAATTGGTGTTAGGTTGTTTTCCTTTACATTTATTTATCTTCTGGTAGTCAGTTTCCCCCTCTGACTTAGAAACCCACTAATTATCTAGGTTTCTAGCTCAAACGTGCACAAGAGGAAATCCACTTTTATAGTAATTTCTTTTGCAACTTTAGGACTATATGGCAGAATTACATTGTTTTGGTTTTAGTTCAATTTATATCTTATTTGCCTAGTGAGTACTTAGTTGTTAGAAAGGAAACACTGTAACCCATTGTTCTTTCATTCTAACTGCACTGAATCTGTTTAGGCCAGAGGGACAAACCTGATACACAGGAAACCTCTAAAATGCAAGATTCTGTCAACATGAAATCAGTTTAATGGTATGGATAATGCTATAGGAACTTAGTGAAAGGTACTCACTGTGCACCAGTGTTTAAGAAATATGTCAGGGAAGAGGTAGCATTTGAGCTTTTAATTCAGAAAATGGGTTAGATTTGCACAATCTTGATTTGAGTATTTCAAAACCTAAGGATGACTTGAAGTTGGAAATGAGCATTTTGTTTCTAGGAAAACCTAGTAAACACTTTCATACACTTTAGCCTTCATTCATCTCCTTCTGGAGCATCTGTATGTATTTGTATAGTTTCATGTTATTAGCATTTTGTATATTAGTATATTTCTTTTTTAACTATTCTTTATAGAAATATTATTCGTGTAAATGATCTCACCCAATTCTCATAATAATCATTGCACAGATGAAGCAGTGGAGGGTCAGAGGGATCAGAGAGGTCTTGTGATTGCCCAGTGTCTCAGGGCTAAAGTGTAGAGCAGAGATTCAAGTCCAGGGTTCTGGGCTCCTAATCCAGTGCTTTGCTTCTGCATGTTTGTTTTCTTGGCTCAGAGCCAGAATTCAAATTGCAGTCTTCTACCACCAAATCCACTTTGCTAGAGTTGTATCTCCTATGAGAAAAGAAGATAGTGGCATAGGGACTTAAAAATATTTTGTAATAATCATTGTGGGTGGGCATTTTGTTAGGAAATCAAAAAAGAGGTGATATAAATAAAAAGAATGGTTAAGTAGCAGTGAGGTTTTTGATTACTAAATCAGGTAGAAGAGTTTTTTGTCATGCATTAGAGGTTAGAGATTTTAGCTTCAGTAAAACAGATGTATTCACTTGAGGAACAAACTTCAATTTTTCTTGTTACAGTTAACTTCTTTGTCTATAATGAAAAAATATCCACTAGTTATAGCTAGGTTTTCAGTGCAAATACGTTAAATCACATATGGGATGTATTATAAAGTTTTTTAAACTATAGCCACACAGTTCTTTTAATAACCCTGATACAGCTTCCCTTTTACAATGACCCCTACTTTTCTGTCCTCCCTTCTTCACTCAGCCACCATTAGCCCTGTCAAGGATGTTAGTGGCCCTGGGATTAATGCTGTTCCCCTGTTGCAGGAAGGGATTAACAGGGATTCCCTCTTGTTGGCCTTCTGAGGAGCTATACTGAGTAAAGGAAAGAAAAATCTTAAACCACTTCACACTTTGTTAAAAGTAAGCCTCTTCCAAGCAATTCAAAGAGAAATAAAATCTAGAATTTCAGAATTTGGAAACTTTTTTTTTTTTTTTTTACCCTTCTATTGTTTTCAAAGGCTTTCTTTCTTTTTTTTTTTTAGACTGGAGTTAGAATTGCCATAACATAAAACAGTGAGTTTTACTAAGGAAAATGAATCCTACCGTGTTTTCCCGAAAATAAGACCTAGCCATACAATCAGCTCTAATGCGTCTTTTGGAGCAAAATTAATATAAGACCCGGTCTTATATTATACAAGACCGGGTCTTATAGTAAATTAAAACGGGGTCTTATAGTAAAATAAAACCGGGTCTTACATTATAGTAAAATAAGACCTGGTCTTATATTAATTTTTGCTCCAAAAGACGTATTAGAGCTGATTGTCTGGTTAGGTGTTATTTTCGGGGAAACACGGTAGGAATTCCCGTTCAAATAGGATAGATTATTTTGTTGTACTGGAGATTTCCTGAGTTGAAGATAATGGGCTATATGGAGTATTTGTCTAGAAAAGAAATTTTTGTTTGTTTTAACTAAGTGATATTTTGACGAGATATTTGTAAAACTCTGATAATGAAGTTGGAATATGATAATAAAACAGTCCTTTTTAAACACACATACGTACTAGACATTTATTTATTGGAAATGTCATTCTTGAATGTGGGCACCAAGGAAGATAAAATTTGAAATGTAAACTATATAACTATCACCCCAAACACTTTTTTATTCTTTTAGAAATTTCCTTCAGAGACATTTACAAACCACGTTAAAATATATCTTACTACTGTATAGCAGTGACTGTAGTATTGATCTCAAAAGGTACATTATTCAGTTTTTTCATTAACTTTGGCCCCTGAAAATGTTTGGCTATCTGCAAAAATCAAAGAAGTGCTGGAGGAATGTGTACCCTGTGACTGCCTGGCAATGGTAGCTTAATCAGTCATGCAAGTGAGAAAGATAACTATTTTGAATGGGACAGTGTACATATAGATGTGAAATTACCACGGCTACTTTAAAAATAAAATCATACAGTTGAACCTTAAGCCTCCACACTAAGCTTTCTTTCATTGAGTGTTTAATAGGTTTACCTTTGCTTTCTGTAACATCTCTGAGCTTAAATCTTGTATGTTGTATATTTGTGTCTTCAGACGTAATTTTCTGTCTTTTCTCTCCTAACTAGACTGTGAAGTACCAGGGTTGTCATTATGTTGTCTAATTCATAGTTGAGTCCCAGGTACCTGGCGAAGACCAGATATCTATATGTGTTTTATTTACCTGAATTTTATAGGGAAAAAAAATGAGGTCATGAGAATCAACTGTTATATTAGGTTGGTGCAGAAGTAATTGTGGTTGAAAAGGTTAAAAATCGCAAAAACAGCAATTACTTTTGCACCAACCTAATATTTTCAGGAGCCTTCTTTAGGGCATGGCCTACTTAATTCCACAAAGTTTGTTTGTTTGTTTACCTCATTTCTAAAATGCCTAAATTCTGGATCTCAGTGTGACATGTTAAATGGACTCCAGGGGTCTCCTGCTATGTGGAAACACAGTGTAAAGTTTTTGCTTGGTAGCTAGATCTCTGCCGAAATCCATTTATTTCTGCTATTTATAGAAATAAATTTTCCTTTCCAATTTTTATGAATTTATAATTCGTTGATTTGAGATAGGCAGTGGGCTAATTTCATCTACCATGGAATTATTTTTCGTATATTCTTTAATGGTTGTCCATTTTCTAAAATCACATCGTTGTACTAATTGAAGAAGTGCTCGTCCTGGTGCATGGATGATCCCGCAGGCTGCGAGTTACAGTTCATTGCTGAATTCATTGTTCCAGTGTGTAGATTGAAATGGAGGATTCCAGTCGTAGACTGGCATCCTCACAACTAATATACTGGTTGTCATGGTTTCAGGCACATTTACATGTTTGCGGGGGTAATAGTATTTTTAAATCAGTGAATTGTAATGTGTAAATATGTATACAAATATAAAATACATCACAAAATACCCTTTTATCATGGTTATTTGGAGTGAAGATAGCTAAAGCTTGAAATACTTTATTTGGAATAAATCAAGCCCTAGACATTCTGGATTTTAAAAAAATTATTTGAGAGATCTTAATTCTCAACCTCTCTTTATCACCTTATCCGATTTGCCCAACTTGAAAGTTCTAGCTAGTTGATGAATTTTAGATAGCAGACATCCTTTTCCTTTTTATCTTCACAATCAGGTTTTACTGGCTTTGACAATTTTGTTCTTTTTAAGTAGGATAGATTTCACATACGTATATTTTGATAGATACTCCTTTCTATCGCTAAGCATATGTAATTCTCCCATTTCCTTTGTTCTTCAGAATTTTGCACTATTGTCAAAAGTTTTTATTACTAAGATGTTTACATCTGAATGAAGCACTTTTGTGAGTTTAAAAATGAATGATCATGCCAGTTACTTGCCTGGATGGTATCCATTTTCAAAGCTGACCTATGTCAAATTTTTATTTTTTTCTGGTTAGGAAAGCAACATTAGTCATCAAAGACAAATATTTAAAAGCCTTTTATGTTAACTTTATTTCTTGTACCTCAAATTTGCCATCATTAAATATTATGAGCTTTAATCGTGTATCTTTTGAAACAGATACTCATTTCAATCTTTGAAGCAAGTTTTTTATCTGTATAAGAATTTCACCTTATGAGAGTCTCAGTTACCTTTTTTTTCCAGTTACCTTTTAAAAGTGAGAAAGTAAGCTCTGTTAAATGTTTATTTTCCATCTATTATAAAAAGAGGTATATTGATTTCTTAAGCTTTGCATTTGTAACCAGTTTTTTTGAATAGTCTGTATTAATAGCAGTTAATAGGATATTAGTGTTCTAAAACTAGATTATGAAAATAATACGGTTATTTTGTAATGAAAATAACTTACTAAATATACAATATCCATTGAAATTGTACAGAAAAGAACCATGTTTTTTAAGTGATAACATTCTCTTTAGTTTTGCTAAGTAACTTTCCTTGTATTCACATTTCACGTTCATACTAGCAAGTCTTTCCTGGGCAGTTTCGACTTTCTAGTACTTTTCCTTGAGAGTTTTACCCCATTTAAGGGTTTATTTAACTTATTATTTTTAAACATTTCTTTGTTTCCATAATGAATATTTGTAGGATTTTTGTGTTTTAGCCTTTTCCAAGAGTACCATTTTACTAATTTTATTAGTAATGTTTAAACATTCCACAATACAGGCCCAAAGTAGAATCATGACAGTTTAGAGCTGGAAAAGGCCTGTGAGATTAGTGTGGAGAAATGTACCGTTAGAATATTTATTGGCAGTATGTATTTGTTGGCAGTGTAGTGCTGTGTGACGGTACCTGCCCACAAGGATAGTCAGTGCAATTGCCAGTGTAAAGGGTAAAACCTTTTGGAACAAAGTGGGATCTAAAGTCTTAAATGTCAGCATAAAGGAAGTAGTTTTTTGTTGTTTTTATTTTTACCCAGACACACAGAAGAAAGAATTGGAATTTTCAAGAAGGACTCTTAAATATTTTAATAGTTTGGGAGGAAGCAATAGAGAATATAGACAACTTTCTCTTCTAGATTTTGTTTGCTGTCAGTTTATTTTCACACACCAAAAAAATGGGGTGGGGAGGTGGAGAGCAAATACCAGTTGCTTTAAATGTTTTACCTGTATCTTTCTTTTTGTAGGGAATTGACTCTCTTTTGGAGTAAACTGCAAAGAAGAATTGACCCTTCTTTAGACACTTTTTTGGAACGCTGTCGTCAATTTGGTGTCATAGCTAAAACACAGCAGCATTTATTTTGCCTCATTAGAGTTATACAAACTGAAGTGAGTAATTTATGCTTTTTATGCTGATTATCCTGGAGGGAAGAAATAATGGGGGAGATAACTTCGCAGGCAACTCCTTTCAGATAAGAAAAAATGAAAAGTCGTAGGGTTCAGTACAGTTATGGAATTGGACACATCTTGTTGTTTCTGCAGATTGAATTCCTAGGAATCCACAAGTTTTCTTAATGGAAAATAGTGATTTGAAGTGACAGACCACTGGAAGAAGGGAAGATTATGTTTCTTGGCTGTCACCTCAACCACCCTATATTAGCTTCTTTTCCTCGAATAATGTTCTATATTGTATAGAGGCATGTTTATTTGTAAATTAATGTAATTATAAATGAAGAAAATATTACTGTATTTTTCAGCTTTTTGAGGATGGAATGATACATTTTTCTGGGTTTTGGAGTAATAGAGCAGTTCCAGAATCAACTATGCAAATTGTAGACTTCTGTACATACAGGAAACAAGTTAGATATTTTTAGGAAATAAATATTGCTTAAAATGAAATGAAGTGCTAGATATAAAAAACCTTGTTTTTTTGAGTTCAGCCCAATAGGTACATGCTAAGGCTACCAGTGAGTCTTATGCTATGCTCTATTTTATTTTGTTTTGTTTTTGGTATCTAACTCATGACTGGTCTCTCTGTATACACACATCTATAATGCCTCATGGGTATGTTTTATGGGTTACTTCTTTTCTGAGAACATCCATGGATTGTTTTTATTTTTAATTTATTTCTTTTTTCCCAAGTATTGTTTTTATACTAAAATCTAGGCACGGTTCTATCTTTGATATTCCCTATCTTTAATGGAGCCTGCCATATCCTGTTTTTCATTTGAAATATGTTGATCTAATTTTTCCTAGTGAATATAGGAAAAGGTAAAAAACAGTTATCAGAAGCAAATTCATAGTCAGATTTCTAATTATTTCTAATCACCATGAATGAAGTTGTGTCTCCTGTCACAGAGAGAACATGTTCAAGTAATTATAGAACTTACCTTGTTTTTAAAACTTACTGTTACAGCTGGCCTTTAAAAAATTTTGTTTTGGTTTTTAATCTTTAAGGAAAGTATTAGTTTTCTATTGCTGCATAGCAAATTACCACAAAGTTAGCAGTTAAAACAACAGCCGTTTATTAGCTCACAGTTTCATGGGACAGAAGTCCTGTACAATGTGGCAGTGTTTGCTGCTCAGAGTAGCACAGGATTGCAATCAAGGTGTTGGCCAGGCTGAGCTATTATCTAGAGGCTCTGTAGAAAATCTGCTTGTAAGCTCATTCTCATTGTTGACAATATTCAGTTCCTTTCAATTACAGGACGAAAGTCCGAATTTTCTTGATGGCTGTCAGCCACAGTCTGTTTTCAGCTCTTAGAAGCCTCCCTCATTCCATGTCTTTATTTTCAAGCTAGCAGAGGCACTCCTTTTCTTTTGAATCTGACCTCCTCGGACTTCCAAATTTAGATTTTAAGGACTCGAGTGATTAGGTGAGGCCCACTCAGGTATTGTACCTATCATAAGATCAACTGAATCGCGATCTTAATTACATCTGCAAAGTCCCTTTTGCCATGTAACAGGGATGATATCTCATCATATTTACAAGTTCTACTTATACTCAAGGGAAGGAGATTATACAAAGGTAAGGGTCACTGGGGACCATCTTAGAATTCTGCTTACCACAAGGAACCACAGAACATAGAAAAGCTGCTAGAGGACTAGGGAACGTGGGTTTGTGACACAGACCAAGGAATTTCCTGTATAGCTGTATACCAGAACCCATTTCTCTTTAATTCCAGTCGAGGGTATTTTCCACTATAATCCTTACTTATGATGTGTGGCTTGAAAGGTAGAAAAGATACGGACTAGAAGGTGGAAGGGGAGTGAGAGCAGAATTTCTTTCAAATTGAGAGACTCACCTCTAGCTTTTTAAAAGAGAGAGGTGATCTAATCTATATTAATTTGGATCTAGTTCTGCTGTGAATGGTAGAAATCCCACAATAGTAGTGGTCTAAAGAAGATAGAAGTTTCTCCCTCTTCATATAGGTAGATAATCCAGGAAGACAGGCCTGGGTTGCTTCAGTGGCTCCACATTACAGAGACCCAGGTTCCTTTTGTCTTCCTTCAACACATAGCTTCCATCTCATGTTCCAAAAGCTAACTATTCCAATCCCAGCTATAATGTCTCCATTCCAGGTAGCAAGAAGGAAGGTATGGGGCAAAACACATTCTGACAGATCTTTCCCCACTCCCGTCAACACACACACACACACACACACACACACACACACACACACACACACACACACACAGCCACATCTACCTTCAAGGGAGGCTAGGAGATAACATTCATTATTCCAGGTGACTTTGTAAGCAGATAAACATTGGGTGTTCTGTTTTTGTAGTAGAAGAGGGGAAAGGATATTGGGAGACAGCTAGCAACCAATCATATAGCCCTTGGGATGGAAAAGGTTAATGATGCTGAAAAGCTTGTGTGGGCATTAGGTCTCCTGCAGAAAGCAACAGTACATAATGGAGAGGACCCTGAAATAGTACCTCATTATTTTCTGGGCTTTAGTTTTCTATAAATAATGAGTTTAAACCAGATCATCACTTAAATAAAGATGGTTAGAGTTGTTAAAACTTTGATTCTGTGACTTGAGAAAGTCATAAGTAGAAGGGATGACTTTAGAGAATCCCAGGTCTCTCTCAAGGCTTTCAAAATAGTATGAATGAATGTAGATCTGGGTGTATTTTGAAGTAGAGGGTATAAGAAGAGAGATTATCTTGAATTCAGTTTATTTAGTCACGGGGCCCTTTTTGGTGGAACATATGGTACTAGTGTTTTGCAAAATATAACTTTGTCTAGTTTAATCCCTTCTCTTTAGTAATAAAGCCAGAAGTTAGGGGCGTGTTATCTGTAAGGATCATACATCTAGTTCACAGCGGAGTCAGGACTATACTAAGGGTATCTTGACAAATTGCGTAATGTGATATAAGGTTATCATTTGTAAGTCAGAGCACGGAGGACTTGGAGAAAGTCAGGTGAGTTTTAAAATAATTTGTAGGTTCTCAACAAGTTATTATTACTTCACTCCTTTTGGAAGAGATAAATAGCTAAGAATATCCATTTTTTTCTTAAACAGCCTAATCTGATTGAAATGGTAAAATTTGTAAAATCAGTAAGAACACTTTTGTGCAAAGCGTATGCATAGAGTTTGTGTTCCCAGCATTTTGAATGGTGCCCAATATGGAATAATTGTTTAGCAAATTGATTATTGATTTGACAATGGAATTTATCCTCAGTTATTTTACGTGGTATTCTGTTGAATATTTACTGTGTGCAAACATTGTAGTAATCACTTTATATTATCTTATTTTGTTTTTATAACAATGTTAGGAGGAAAATCTAATACTACGACTATTGTCATTTTACAGATGAGGAAACTGAGGCATAGAGGAGTTAAGGACTTGTCCCTGTAGTGAAGCTGAGTTCAGAGGCAAAGTCTGACTTGAAATTCTGTGCTTTAAGTAATGCATCCTAAACTATTCTGCCAAATGATCCCGCTTTTCTTCTCTCATATTATTTTCACATTCTATTTCAATTTCAGTCTCTCACATAAAAAAAGTTATCTTGTATGCACTAGCCTTTTATCAAAATAACTATTTTTCCTGATTATTGATTAGTGTCCAAGAACTTGCTGCTATAGAGAGATTTTCTAATTTCTGTTGTTTTTCCATGGGAAGCCGAGATTCAGTACACCTGTAACTTTAAAGTACTCTTTTAGAAGGAAATGAAGAGAATCATTTATTTTAACCTTGAGTTTTTGAAAATACTCATATTTATGACAATGAGTTTCTTAAATTGAATTCTATCTTAGACTCACTTTTATCCATGTGTTTCCTCTTGTACCCATTTATTCAAGCCCTATTCTTCCTACCTAACTAAGACAAACCCTTTTTTGAGTCCTTGGGTGACCTTTTTTGTCCTGAATTCCTTTAAATTCGTGTGCCTTTGTTTTTTACAGGTTTGGCACATAGGTAAATTCCTTGAGGGTTAGGCACTGCTTTGTAAAGTTGTATATAAATGTAAATTGTTGTTGTTCGTCTTGTAGCATCTAATGCATGTTGAGACAAGAAGGATCTAAATGTAACTTGGAGGGAGAGAGACTTAAGATAAAATTGAACTCTAAAAATTTTAAGAAATCTACACACACGTATAAGATATATATCTTATTAATGAAAGTTATGTAATGTTTCTATAAAAAAAATAACTTCTTCCCTGCTTACCTTATAGGCACAAGATGTTGGTCTTGGGGTGTCGATTTTACTCTGTGTCAGAGCTCTTCAACTGAGATCAAGTGAAGATGAAGAAATGAAGGCATCAGTTTGTAAAACAATTGCTTGTCTTTTACCAGAAGATTTAGAAGTTAGACGAGCCTGTCAGCTTACAGAATTCTTAATTGAACCCAGTTTGGATGGGTTTAATATGTTGGAAGAACTATATTTGCAACCAGATCAAAAATTTGATGAAGAAAACGCACCAGTTCCAAATTCTCTCCGATGTGAGCTCTTACTAGCTTTAAAAGCCCACTGGCCTTTTGATCCTGAATTTTGGGACTGGAAAACTTTAAAACGACACTGCCACCAACTCCTAGGACAGGAAGCCTCAGATTCTGATGATGATCTAAGTGGCTATGAAATGTCTATAAATGACACAGATGTTTTAGAATCATTTCTCAGTGACTATGAGGAAGGTAAAGAAGATAAACAGTATAGAAGAAGAGATATGACAGATCAGCACAAGGAGAAAAGAGATAAAAAACCTATTGGTTCTTCTGAAAGATACCAGAGGTGGCTTCAGTATAAATTTTTCTGTTTGTTATGTAAGCGGGAATGTATAGAGGCCAGGATTCTTCATCATTCTAAGATGCATATGGAAGATGGAATTTATACCTGTCCAGTTTGTATTAAAAAGTTCAAGAGAAAAGAAATATTTGTTCCTCATGTGATGGAACATGTTAAAATGCCACCAAGTAGAAGGGACCGCTCTAGAAAGAAATTAATGTTGAAAGGCTCTCAAAAGGGAATTTGTCCCAAGAGCCCCTCTGCAACCCTGGAGCAAAATCAGTCATTGAATGAACAAGCCAAAGGAGAGTCTCATGAATACGTCACATTCAGCAAATTAGAAGACTGCCACTTGCAAGACAGAGATTTGTACCCATGTCCTGGCACAGACTGTTCCCGTGTGTTTAAGCAATTTAAATACTTAAGTGTGCATCTTAAAGCTGAACACCAAAATAATGATGAAAATGCCAAGCACTACTTGGATATGAAAAATAGAAGAGAGAAGTGTACTTATTGTCGACGACATTTCATGTCTGCTTTTCACCTGAGGGAGCACGAACAAGTGCATTGTGGTCCTCAACCTTACATGTGTGTATCTATAGATTGCTATGCTAGGTTTGGATCAGTGAATGAACTACTTAACCATAAACAAAAACATGACGATCTGCGTTATAAATGTGAATTAAATGGCTGTAATATTGTTTTCAGTGACTTGGGACAGCTTTACCACCATGAAGCACAACACTTTAGGGATGCATCTTACACATGCAACTTTGTTGGCTGTAAAAAGTTCTATTATTCCAAAATTGAATACCAGAATCACCTCTCGATGCATAATGTTGAAAGTTCAAATGGAGATGTGAAGAAATCAGTGAAACTTGAGGAGCCTGCAGCAGGTGACAAGCAAGAGTGTATTGATCAGCCCCATCTACTTAACCAAACTGATAAATCACATTTACCTGAGGATCTTTTTTTCTGTGCAGGACCAGCGAGTTCTCAAACAGAAACTGCAGAAAATCTGAAAGAAAACAGTGACAGTAATTCTAGTGATCAGTTAAGTCATAGCTCTTCAGCTTCTGTGAATGAAGAATTAATTGACACTCTGGATCACTCTGAAACCATGCAGGATATATTGTTATCTCATGAGAAAGTCTTTGTGTCCTCCAGTTTAAAAGAAAAATGTTCCAGTGTGGCAGTTTGTTTTGATGGGACTAAGTTCACCTGTGGTTTTGATGGCTGTGGTTCCACGTACAAAAATGCAAAAGGGATGCAGAAGCATCTACGAAAGGTTCATCCGTACCATTTCAAACCCAAAAACATACAGACAAAAGATCTCTTTCCCTGTTTGGACAATGAACATAAACAAACAACTGAAAAGTTGGACGCAGAACCTAAACCCAGCTCAGATACAAACAGTGACTCCCCAGATGAAGGTCTAGATCACAGTGTTCATACTAAATGTAAACGAGAACATCAAGGTTATTCTTCAGAAGCCTCCATTTGTGCTTCAAAAAGGCCATGTACAGAGGATACCATGTTGGAACTTCTGTTACGCTTGAAACATTTAAGCTTGAAAAACTCTATAACACATGGATCTTTCTCAGGGTCATTGCAGGCGTACCCAGCCAGTGGTGCTAAGTCTCTTCAATCGGTTTCACCTACTATCACAGACCTTAATTTTCAGAATCAAGATGAAAATATGCCAAGTCAGTACCTTGCACAGTTGGCAGCTAAGCCTTTTTTCTGTGAGCTTCAAGGATGCAAATATGAATTTGTGACCAGAGAGGCTTTGTTAATGCATTATCTTAAAAAGCATAATTATTCAAAAGAAAAAGTCCTTCAGTTAACCATGTTTCAACATCGGTATTCCCCATTCCAGTGTCACATTTGCCAAAGGTCATTTACAAGAAAAACACACCTTCGGATTCATTATAAAAATAAACATCAAATTGGCAGTGACAGAGTAACTCACAAACTGTTAGATAATGAAAAATGTGATCACGAAGGCCCATGTTCAGTAGACATGTTGAAAAATGATTGTTCTGCAGAACTTGGAGGTGACCCCAACAGTAATTCTGAGAAGCCACACTGCCATTCTAAAAAGGATGAATGCAGTTCAGAAACAGATTTGGAGTCATCTTGTGAAGAAACAGAAAGTAAAACATCTGATATTTCATCACCAATAGGTAGCCATAGAGAAGAACAAGAAGGAAGAGAGGGGAGAGGTAGCAGGAGAACTGTTGCTAAAGGAAATCTCTGCTATATTTTGAATAAATACCACAAACCATTCCATTGTATCCATAAAACTTGTAACTCTTCATTCACCAATCTAAAAGGCTTGATTCGCCATTACAGAACTGTACATCAATACAACAAAGAACAATTATGTTTAGAGAAAGACAAAGCAAGAACCAAAAGGGAACTTGTCAAATGTAAAAAGATATTTGCTTGCAAATACAAAGAATGTAACAAACGCTTCCTGTGTTCCAAAGCTCTTGCTAAGCACTGTAGTGACTCTCATAATCTAGACCATATTGAAGAGCCTAAAGTGCTTTCTGAAGCTGAATCTGCGGCAAGGTTTTCCTGCAACCAGCCTCAGTGCCCTGCTGTTTTTTATACATTCAGCAAGTTGAAGCACCACTTGATGGAACAGCATAATATTGAAGGAGAAATACATTCAGATTATGAAATTCATTGTGATCTTAATGGCTGTGGCCAGATTTTCACCCATCGCAGTAACTATTCTCAACATGTCTATTACCGACATAAGGACTATTACGATGATCTGTTTAGAAGCCAGAAAGTGGCAAATGAAAGGCTACTAAGGAGTGAAAAGGTGTGTCAAACAGCTCTCACTCAGGGGTATGAACATCAGACTACCAGGAGGTCATTTAATGCTAAGGCTAAGAAGTGTGGTTTAATCAAAGAAAAGAAAGCTCCAATTACTTTTAAAACAAGAGCTGAAGCCCTCCATATGTGTGTGGAGCATTCTGAGCACACACAGTACCCCTGCATGGTTCAAGGATGCTTATCTGTGGTGAAGTTGGAGAGCAGTATAGTGAGGCATTACAAACGTACCCATCAGATGACTAGTGCCTATTTAGAGCAACAAATGGAAAATCTTGTCATTTGTGTTAAGTATGGTACCAAAATTAAGGAGGAACCCCCTTCTGAAATAGAGCCCTACATAAAGAAAGAAGAAGATGGAAGCTGTGAATCAGAGCACACAAAGCACAGCCATGCCCCAGGTGACCATAGCATACCTGTCCAGAACACTGATTCCCGTCATCCAGGTGAAATGGATGGGCAGAAAGGATGTACAGAAAGCAACCAAGTATTTGAGGCAGATACTCTGCTGTACAGAGGAACTTTGAAATGCAACCATAGTTCAGAAACCACTTCTTTGGAACAATGTAATATAGTTCAGCCTCCTCCTTGTAAAATAGAAAATTCCATACCTAATCCTGATGGGACTGAAAATGGGACTTACTTCACAAGTTTCCAGCTGCCTTTACCAAGGATTAAAGACTCAGAAACAGGGCAGCAAAGTTCAGGGCAAGAAAACACTGTAAAAAATTCAATCCATGTCCCCAAAGAGAATTTTAGGAAGCACCCACAGCCCAGGTCATTTGATTTGAAGACTTATAAACCTATGGGATTTGAATCTTCATTTCTGAAATTTATTCAGGAAAGTGAAGAGAAAGAGGATGATTTTGATGATTGGGAGCCTTCAGAGCACTTAACATTAAGTAACTCTTCACAACCCAGTAATGACTTAACAGGGACTGTTCTGGCAAATAATATGGTGAATGACAACGACCCTGAAGTTGACATACCTCATTCTTCCAGTGACTCTGCAATTCATGAGAACCTGACTGCAATCCCACCTTTAATAGTAGCTGAGACAACAACAGTTCCTTCCTTGGAAAACCTGAGGGTCGTATTGGACAAAGCATTAACAGACTGTGGAGAGCTTGCCTTAAAACAGCTTCATTATCTTCGGCCAGTGGTTGTCCTTGAAAGATCTAAGTTTTCCACACCAATTTTAGACTTGTTTCCAACAAAAAAGACAGATGAGCTTTGCGTTGGAAGTTCCTAAATTGCAATTTTGTTTTCAAAACAGACTGGCTCGAACACTGCAACATGGGGACAATTGCCAACTCGAACAAAGGCTGAGAACCAGCTATACCATTGTTTAGGGTAGAATAGGCTGTGTATTTACATGAATGTGTAATATCTATGTCAGCACTATTGGCTGAGTCCATTAGCTCTCCAGTTGATTTATTAATTGGGTTTTTTGTTTATTAAAAAAAAAATGGAACTGTATTCTTGTTTGGTGCTAATTAATACATCAAAATATATTGGGGCTTCCTTTTTCAAATTAAGTGTGCATGATTGTATATGGAACAAATACTAAGATCCCCGGGTGGGAGGGCTGGGGCAGGGGTACGGAGTTCTTACTTGACTTGAATGTGCGCCTCGGGGTGCTTTGTGTAATATATTGTACACTACAGCATCTTCTATTTTTTGAGTTGAGTTTCAATAAATTACAATTTTTCACCCATTTCTTGTTTACTCTTAAGGAGTTTTCATGCCATACATAAACTGGAATTGCACTTGTATATTCTGGAATGTGCACTTCTATTTTACCCCAGTAGTTTTTCATTTTTTACTAACCAAACAATTCAGATCAAGCTTCTTTTTGAATGACTATCGGTCTTACAATTTTTTGTGGAAAGAAAATTCTCGCATTGAGTAATTAACTTTGGGAGTCAAGGTGGCTCCCAGAAGATGATGTCCAGGAGCAGTCCAGGTAGAAAGGAGGGTATGCCAAGCAGGACATGAAGGGCTGGGCACGTTCAGAGGCATGAAATCATGTGTCCAGGGAACTACAGATAATTTAACAGGCGGGCGGTGAATGGGGAGGGGGAGCGCCAGGGTAGATGAGATTATTATAGAGCTAGATAGGCAGGAACCAACTGTGAACACTAAGGAGTTTGCACTTGAGTCCATAGGCAGCTGAGAGTCTGAAGGATTTTAAACAACAGTAATTTATAGATCACTTCAGGTTAGGGTGATTTGAGGGGCTGAGAATGGAAACAATAGATAATGAGACGAAATAATTGAGGCAAACTTGGTGAGAGTCTGTACTGACGTTTGCAGCAGAGGGAAGAGTAAGTGAAATTGAGAAATTTAAAGAGTTGTTGGGTCTTGAAGGGTGAGGAAAACATAAAGATTCAGTAGTGATGCAACCAATTGAAGTGGGAGTGAAAAGAAGGAATGGGTTATGGGGAAGAGGTTGGAAAGCCAAGATGAATTTGGTCTTTGGATATGTGGAGTTTCAGTACACCGTGGGACATCCATGTCTAATGCCAAGGACAGCAATGTGTTCTTATAAGTAGGATAGCTTTATTCTCTGTTCCTTGTGAAGTTTTCAACCACTTTCATTAGCAATGACATGACAAACACTTCTGACATCCCTTTATTATGCCTGTGGTTAGGATTTTAAGACCTTTTCTCTGACCCTTAAACCGTTAAACCTTGTTGCCTTTTTTGTCCTCTGTTTAGAAATGTCATTCTGCCACTTTCTCACCCTAAGTCTAAAGCAACCCCTATACCCAAGTCATTGCTTGGCTCATATCCCAGTAGGTAACAGAGGGTTGTCAAGAATCTGTTGAAAGAAAAAGTGGCAGAAACAGTGGGACATCTTAGAGGCTGAGGCCACTGCTGACTGCTTGGCATCTTGAGCTGATTTCTTCTGCAGGGTTCAGTGTCTTCACTTACAAAGAGTGAGGAGATAACGGGTGGTTATCTTGAAAGGTCCCTTTCTGTGATCTGAACATGAGAGACTGGTGGCCTCATTTTTAAAGTTCCTCATACTAGAGATTTTTAGCCCAGAAAAAGAAAGGTGCTGATTTGTTTAAAGCTGAGCTATATCCATTCAACCACTCCTAACTCCTACCCCTTGGGAAGACCAAGTGAGTCAATTTGCAGTGGAACCAAACCTTTTTTCAGAACGCAATTGAAAGTTTGCTTTAAGTACTTAGGATCAAATGGTTGATTCTAACATAATTTTCTTTTTCAGTTGGGGCAGCTTTCTTCATTTGATCGTTATTGAAACAGTATTTTACGTTAGAAGCAGCATCTGTGACTATGTGATAATACAGGTCAAAGGGTTATTTTTGTAGCTTTTTGTACTATTATTTTTATTGATGTTTCTGGGATTTGTCCCAGACCTGGAAACATTGACTTTGCTTTCAAAGCCTTTTTCAATGTAAGATTGCCTCTTAAAATGATGGGTAGTGATAGAGAGTGCCAGACACATTCATTCTTGCTTTTTACTCAGAATTCTCTAGTTTCAGTGTCTCCCCATGTTGATGAGCACATATGTGAAAGGGTAGGGAACGATGGAGAAGAAAGTTTTAATTAGCCTTCCTAGGTATTCCTTTCCTAACCTATCCTCTCTCATGCAGCTCCAAATCCAGTCATACATCCAGTATTGACATTTACTCATGTGAGGAAAGAGATGGAAAACTGATGCATATTGTTTCTGTGAATAACATGTAACCTGTGAAAAGGTCAATTTTTCTTGAATCTTCTAAGTCAGAAAAGTTGCTTAATCCTCTCTTTTCCCCACCTCCCTCCCCCACAGTAGACTGTGATGCCTCCTAGCTTTGTACTGCTGATTAAGGGGCAAAGCTTCTGTTATGTAAAGGTGTGTCTAGAAAGAGTGGCCCACTCTGACCTGCTGGGTCTACACCTGCAGGAATAGATGTTGTGATAGACTACATTTGGAGGTCTGAACCACTTTGAGAAAGGTACTCAGGATAGTCAGGAGATGTAACCTGTCAACCTGTGTTTGGTATGTTTAGCCTGGAAAAGAAGAGAAAGGCACAGGAAAGCCATAGCCAAATATTTACAAAGCACATCTGCTGGTTTCTGGGGATAACAGTATTGAACGTGACACACTTAAGTTTCCAGCATCGTGGAGCTTAAAGTCTAGTAAGGAAGGTAAACATTAAATGAAACACTAAAAATAACTAGTTAAAAATGCAATAGAAGCTCTGACTGATGGGAACCAAAAAAAGAACAAGGAAAGTTTTCTTGAGGCAATGTTTAAACTGAAATCTGAGGAATCAGTAAGAGCCAGAGAGGATAATCCAGTTGTGTGCAAAGGGGTTTGTGGTGCAACAGCTTGGTGTGGTAATGACATTGACAAGTCTAGTATAGCTAGAGTTGAAAGAATGAATGGGAAAAGAAGTGTTGAATAACTGATGTACACCTGAAACAATATTGTATGTTAGCAATATTTTAATAAAAATCTTAAATGGGAAAGGGAAAGGGGGGAGGGTTGAATAGGTAAGCAAGAACCAGGTATTTGAGTACCTTGTAACTGTGTTCTAGATTTTGAGTTTTGTTTGAAAGGCAACAATGAACCTATCAAAGGCTCGAAAGTAAGTGTTACACGTGTCATAAGTTGCAGTGTGTAAGTCAGAAAGTCCTAGTAGGGCATGATGTGGAAGGCCACTGAGTGGATGTGACAGAGTGATGGCTGGCTGGATGGATAGGTGGATGGATGATACCATGTAAAGGTGGGCTGAGACGCCTTCCACAGTGATAAATTCTTGGTCATTGGAGGTGTTGGGGTGCCTAAGTGGGGAATCAAGCGCGTTTATCGGCCTAGATTCTCTTAGAAGCACCTTATACTGAGATTTATAAAACCTTGTATTGGGTCGTAAACATCACTACAGATAATAGTTGCCCTTATCTATACGTGTAGCATGCATGGTTCTTTTACACAAATTACTGCATTCTGTCTACAGCTCTACAAGGTGAAAATTACTCCCACTTTACAAATGAAGAATTGAGCCCCAGATTAAGTAATTTGCTCAAGGTAACAAGGTTAATGAATAGCAGAGCCAAAATTTGAACCCAGTTCCATTATACTCCCAAAGGCCTGTCCTCATATTAGCTACTCTATAAAGCTTCTGTACAAACGATTAGGTTGATACAAAAATAACTGGTTTAAAAGGTTAAAAATTGCAAAAACCGCATTTGTGCACCAATGTAATAGTACACAAATGGTAATAGGCACTTGATGAATAAACAATTTAGGCTTTAAAGATATTTGGAATTCTAGGGGATGTCTCATTGACTTAAAAACATTTTAATGCCTGCTATGTACCAAGCATTAGGGATATGGCAGTCAATAAAATGGTCATGGTCCCTGTCTGCCTTGAGTTTACAATAGTCAGGGAACATGGATATTAAACCAAAAATTGCACAAATAACTACAGCTGTGTTAAGTGCTTTTAAAGTACACGCAGAAGGTACCATGTAACAGGGATCTACTCTAGTGTAGGGAGTCAGATAATGATTCAGTTGTCACAATCCTGTCTTTCTCCAAAAAGTTTCTGGTTACCATTCTTGAATGGTTTCTGACCTATATTTAACCTGTTAGAGTCAAACTTGAGGACTTAACCTGAGTCACTTTCAGTCCTTGCTAGAAAGGATTCTGGCGACGGTCAGTCACTGGCTGACTGGGTTTAACATCAATAGCAGTCACTCCTAAACCATTTCGCCCTGACATAAGTGCTGTATTTCCAGCAGCATTCTAGACTCCATTTTGTGGATGCGTCTCTGGCACCTCAAGCAACTTATTATAGCTCCCCTTCCTGCAAAAAACAAGTTATTCCTTCCCACCAGCCTTCCTTATTCCTGTTCTTTCAGTCAACCATAATGAACAACTTGAGATTGCATCAGACAGTATTTTCTAAACATTAATTGTCATAACTGACCCCTTTTCACCTTCCTTATGGTGCTTTTCTTCTTGGTGCAAATCCTCTTTTGGATTCTTGCTGTCTTTGTAACTGATCTTGCAAGTTAGACTATATATTTGTGTGTGAACTAGCTTTTTTCATGTAAGCTTTTTGGGAATAGACCACCCGTTTTATATTTTCTCATACCTCCTTGTTGAGTAGGTGGGTAATACTCAGTAAATAAGTGATTTGATGACATGTCATATGTTACAATGCAACATGCTACTGTTTACAAAGTACTTAGAAAATCAGACCATTTATTTCTAATAGAAACCTTGTGAAGGAGGTGGAATCCCCCCTAAACAGATGAGCAAAATGAGGATCAAGTATGTTAAAAGCCTTCCCAAAGATCACAATCTCTAAACAATAGTGACATACGAAAAAAGGGAATGCTGCAAAATAACCTCCCTCCACATTTACCTATTCACTCTTTAGTAAAGCCCCTTCGAAATCCTGTCTCCACAAATCTCCATGTAGCTTCAATTTTCTCATTTGTTGTGTGAAAATAATTGCTGTCCATTTCCATGGATTTTTGGACATGGTCTGTATCTACACTGTCCAGGAAGGTATCCACTAGCCACCTGGGGCTACTTAAATTTCATTAAAATTAAGTAAAATGTAAAATTCAGTTCCTCAGCCACATTATCCCCCTTTCAAATGACTTAACGGCTACCATATTGGGCAGGGCAGATACAGAACATTCCCATCTTTGCAGAAAGTTCTGTTGGACAGTGTGTTGTGCTAGAACTAGGACTTGCCAGAGATCAGAGAAAGCAGTATGACTGAACTGAAAACCCAGGCCAGTTGGTTTTGAGTGAGAAGGTTCACTAAGTGAGTGGGAAGCAAGCTGACCTTTGGAACTGTGACATCACAAAGCACAGCTCACAATGGCTCCAATGCCAGGCCTCCCACCCAGGCTGCCACCTTAACTCAGATATGAAGTCTCTGCACATGTAGCTCCTGCGGCTGCTGTCTTATTAAAATGTCAACGTTTTCACCTTCATCTTCTGTCTGGGACAACATCCTAGATTATGACTCTCTGAATTCGATATGGAATTGGCTACAAGCAACTCTTCTGGGCAAGACAAGAGCGCCTCAGCAAACCAATTTGGGGCTACTAGATAATTTTGCTTCGGCTGTGCAAGTTATCTTGCGGACTTTCTTTTTCGTTTTGTTGGGAATAGGACTATATACCTTATGGAAACGAAGTGTTCGGTCAATGCAGGTTATATTCTTTTGTTATGGAGAAATCTAAATAGTTGTCATTCAAAATTTGTTCTCTCCCATATGGCTGCCAACCAGTTTTAAGACGGTGCAGATGAGGAAGGGTGAACCTTTGTCTCTGAAGTTGTTTGAAACTAAGTAACCTTAAAACCTTGCACCAATTAGGTTTTGAGCATAAAAATGCTCTTTCTCACAATGGTCTTTGGCTTGTCTTATGATAAAATAGATCAAACAAATTTATAAACTGATAAGGCAAGCTTACCCCCAGATTTATTTGATCGCTATTCATCAACCATGCGCCAGACACGATGGGGTATCTTATAGAGCAGGCACCCCACATATAACTGGGACCCTGGGTTTGGCCCTTCTGTTGTTACTGTGCCATTCGTTGCTCTGTAACTGATTAGGAGGCCATGTATATTCATTTCCTTATCATGACATTTTATTTTTGTCTTGTTTTAACAAAATAGGGTTCCATAAATATATAGGGGCTTTTGGGGTAGTAAGTATAATTGGCTGGGATTATGAGAAACATTTTAAGACTTTACATACTTCTGTTTAATCAATAATAATAACTATATTTACAATATGGTCAAAATTGTTTGAGAATCCTAACAATTCCAGGAAATGGATAGAAGTTATTTTCATATGACAAACAAGGAACCTGTGGTAAATTGAGGTTCGGTGGAAATTGAAGGAGGTAGGATTTAAAAAGGACTTTCTTAAAGAGTGACTGCTTTACATGGCAAATGCTAAGAAAAGTTATTACTGGGCCATTCTCTTAATTTCTCAAAACCCTGCATGGTAGGCAGGGCAGGGATTATCATCTCCATTCTGTAGGTGAGGGAACTTGGTTATCCCCTACTCAACTTGACAGAGATTGGAAAAGCTGAGGCTTGAACCCAACTTGTAGGATGTAAATTCAATTCTTCCCCAAAATCTCATTTAATCTAACTGACCTAAATCATCCCCCACAGGGATATGTGTGTATACATATTCACATACCTGTGTTTTAATTAGCTAATAGACTATCAGGCAAAAATCCAAACTCTTATCTGTAATTCTGGATTCTGCTCTTGTATGGTTAATGTTTAGCTCAATTACAAAGATGAATTCGCAGCCCTCTGGACACTTCAGCCAAGAAAAAGAGGTAATATACCAGAATGGTAAAAAGTACGGGCTCTGGAGTCGACTGCTGGGGTTTACGTCTTGGTGCCACCACTTGCTGTGTGACCTGAGAGCAATCACTTAGTCTCTACACCCCAGCTTCCTTATCTGTAAGATGGTTTGCTTACAGTACCTCCCTCAGGGTTGTTGTGAGGGTTCAAAGAGATACTGTATGGGTAAAGCTTAGCATATAATAAGTATTCAATAAACAGTGCTAGTATTACAATAAGGAAAAAGATGATTGGGTTGGTTTGGTTTTTTCTTATTGTGGCAGGAATCTTTCTTGGTACATTAAAAAAAACAACAACTTTTTTCCCATGACCAGGAAATCTGGTTTTTTAGAACTCCTTTATTCCAGTACTGGCTCCACCATTTCCAAGTATATGATCTTGGACAATGACAGGGTCCAAACTGGAAAGTATCTAAATGGATATTCAGTACTGTTTTTTCTACAGAAATAGGTCATGCCTAGGCAAGGAAACTCCTAGCACAGAGCCCTGTGTGTGCCAAACTTTCAGCAAATGGTATCTATGATTATAATCTTTATTAATTCAAAGCAAATAATAATCCCTGAGCTGCCTACCACTCTATTTTGTGGTGAAGATCAAATATGAAATAGGTGTGAAGATGTTTTGTTAAACAGAAGGCTTGGCAAAAGAATGAGGGATTATTTTTACTGTTAGGTTTTTGTTTTGTTTTGCGTCTGTAGTAAGCTGACATTTCACATGAATAAGCAAGTAACATTCAACTTCTGTTGTTTTATTTTAGAAAATATTGTTGTTTATAGTCACACTCTACGAACTTTACAAGAAGGGCTCAGATTTTTTTCAGGCTTTGCTGGTCAACCCAGAAGGAATTCTCCTACTTGAAGACAACAAAAATTTGCTCCTGTCTTTGGGTCTGGAAGAGAAAATTTTGAAAAAACTTCAGACAGTGGAAAACAAAGTGAAGGACCTGGAGGGGATGATGATTTCCAAAAAACCTGCCACGAAGAGGGATTGTTCCTCTGAGCCCTACTGCAGCTGCTCTGACTGCCAGAGTCCCTTGCCCACATCTGGATTCACTTCCACATCTGAGATGTGATGGACTCCAATCTTTTCCAGAAAAGCATTTTTTCCCTCATGTGCAGTGATGTATCAATAAAGATAGAGACCTATATTGAAATTACCCTGCAAGGACTGGCTCTCTATTCAGTAGGGTCCACCTACTTGTGTGTGGTGAGGCAATGTGGGGTACAGTGGTTAAAAATGTCTCTGAGATTGTGGTGCCCACTTGGCAGGCTGGAGACCGTAAGCAGCCATACGGTAAAGGATAGCCAAACGAATCCATAAACCGGGGGGAGGAGAGGGTGGTCAGGGACATGGCCTTGAACTCCATGCTGAAAAGGTTGGATTGGATATAATAAAAAGAGCAAGGAAATGCTGTTTAGGGGTGATGCTGTGGCCTGTCCTGGAGAGCTAGGCTGGCCCTGATGCTGGTCTTTGGCCTAAAGGTAAATATTTGGCCCAGGAATCTCCCTGCATTATTTACTCAGAGGTAAGCAAGGGTGGGGGTGGATATAAACATGTTTCATTTTATCCAACTTTTACTGATACTTCCTCTGTGCTAAGCATTGTGATAATCCTTGGGAATCTGTCTTGAGTGCTTCAGGAGGACTGTTTGGCTAGTCGGACAGGTAATTTCAGAACAAAGAATTATAATACAGTGGTGTCATAGCATCTCGAGCTGAGGGGAATTCTTATGTGAATCCCGGCTTGGCAGGGAGGGAAGAAAAGGAAGGAGGCACCTACCTGCTGTTACACTCAATTTGATTGTGTACGCTTACAAGAAAGCTGGCCTACTGGGGAGAAGATAATAGATGGTCCACAAGCCTTAGTGTGTGTCATTGTCACAAATATGATTACATTCATTGAAACACTATCTGACCTAAATGAAATATTTCATTTGGTGTGCAAATAAAGTGATTTATTGCTGTGCTGGACAAAAATTGGCTATGCTGTTCAACAGGAGACAATATAGCAGTCTCCCAAAGTGGCATCTTCATAAGGGATTTCCAAGGGTAATTTTGTTCATGACTTTTTTTGTCCACTGCTGCGGTGTTGAAAGTAAGATGAGACCTCACAGAATGCTGTACTCAGTGTAAAAGCAGGTTGGTGGGGCCAGGAAAGGTTTGCAGAGATGACACTGAGTTGTCCCATAAAGGGTTACATAGGTTGACAGTGAAATGAAAGTATTTCTGCTGGTGGGATCATCGTGGAGCCATATAAAGAAGAGGGTAGCTTGCTTGGAGAACAGCAAGGAGAGTTTCAGGGTGGCTGAAGAACTGGCTATTTCCAGAGCTACAGTGAAGGATTTTGGCTTTAGATCAAAACACAGTAACCTCATCCTCAAATCAGCTTTAATTCATGATGTAGTGAACAGATGGGAGTTACCAACAGCGTGCATATCTGACAGTGTAGGTGAGAAGTGCGTTAACTATGTTGCTGAAGGAGTGCCCAGGAGTGCAATCTTTTAAAGTCAGTGTCTCAATTTTTTGAGCTACCTAAATTTCAGTGTCTTCCTGCATAGTTTTAGTCATTTTATCTTGGTTACCACTCGGGCATATATCAAAGGAAAGTATTTGAATAAGGGTCTACAAGAATAGACTGATGTCAGGTAATGAAGGGCCTTTAAAAGTTAAACCACATTGATGGAAATGGACCATGGTAGGTTTTTAAACGGGATTAACATCGATTTGGTAGTCTGTGTGGAAAACAGAATGAGCTAGATGCAAAGTGTGGTAGAAACATGGGGTCACCTTGTTCCTGGCTCTCAGCTCCCCAGAAGGAATGTGTGATTCACACCACAATCATAAGAGATTGATACAAAGTATTCATTCCCAGCTGGGGTGATTCTTTTCTTGCGATCAGAGCACTAATGTTCAGGGCATCAATTAAGGAACTTGGATGTTTGGCAACAGAGAATTAAGGCAAGATAGGGAAAGGGCTTGAGAGTTATTTTATCACTCAGGTTAGTTGGGGTCGATGAGCTACCTTGTACCACCACTCTAGGGAAAAGAATCCTTATCCTCCAAATTCAGTGTCTCTCCTTTGGCAAAATCCTGACTGTAGCCTATTTGAGATTCCCATTTAGACAGACAAGCCCCTCTATTAACACTATCTGCAAAGGGGATCAAGTGATTATTCCCTTTTCATAATTCACTTCTCTCTCCACTACTATCACCCTAGCCCGAGCCACCATCATCTCTCACCTGGATTCTTGAAATGGCCTCCTAACTGGACTACCTTCTTCCATCTGGGTCCCCATTCATTTTGTTCTCTACACAACAGTCAAAGAGATCATGTTACTATTCTCAAAATCTTCCAGTGGCTTATTCTTTAACTCTTGAGTAAAAGTTAAGTTCTTAAAAGACTGGGCATAATGGCATTATCTATCAACCCCTCCACCCACCCCAGCCCACTGAAAATGTACGCTTTCGGACAGTAAGAGACTTTGGTTCACTAGTATATCCCCAGAACCTAGAACAATGTCTGGTACTTAGCACACACTCAATATTTGTCAAATGAATGAGTGAATTAGTCTTGACTTTTAGGAACCTCATACCAGCTTCCTGTTCTCCTATCTTTTCAGACACATGGTGACAGATCAACACTATGGTATGATTCTCCCAAGTATAGAGAGCTAGTAGCTAATCTTTATTGGGCAAGCCAGATACATTGCTAAGAGATTTACATGATTTTTCTCATTTGATACAATACGAGGAGGTAAATACTACTATTCTCATTTTACTGATGAGAAACTGATATACAGGTTAAGTGACTTGCTAATATGTGGTGTAGTTGTGATGGGCACTCACACAGCTTAACTAAACCTGTGCTTTAGCCAAAGTGTGGGTGGCAGGAGCTTCTATGAGGCTTTGGACTAACTGCAGCAGGCTGGATGGACCCAGACAGATGAAAAAGAGAAGACTGAAGAGAGCAAAGCAATGATAGCCCAAGGGAGAGAGAATTCTGAAAAAGTGTTTATCCCATCATATTTTAAAGTTGATATCTAAAAGTTTTCATCATTAAATAGTTGGGAATAGATGTAAATTCTGGCAAATTGTAAATGACAATTTAAAATAAAATTGTAAAATCACTTTTTATGATGTATCCAACAAAATCTACGTAACAATTGAATAAGTACCATCATCCATTTAAAATTACACAAATACGCTTTTAACATTTGTTAATTCTACATTGTAGCTTTTTAACATTGTTCTAATTTATATTTACATTCTACTCCCCGATAAAATGTTATCCAAATGTAATACTTGTTTTAAAAACCTTTTATTGATCACTTCCTTGCGATAAATTTGTACATACTAAAATTTTTTTTAAATTCCTGTAATTGTATGGGCCTATGTATTAGAATTCTTTGAATTGACTAATCATTATAATGAATAATCTGCTCAAAATGATACAATTACAAATTTTGGTAATACATAAACATAAAAGGTAAAATTCTACTGGAAATGCATCTCTCAGTGAGATTAATTCATGTGTCTGAATGACTAGTTCTTACCGCTAGATTAATTTGTTTTCATAGATATAGTGCCAAGAAAGATTTACTCATAAATAGATGGGAATAATAGTTTTGTTATAGGAATGTCAATTAATTCTGTTTTCCTTCTGAGTTATATGCCAAAAATCAAATAGTGTTCATTAGCTGACAGTTCAATTAGGTCCATCAACAATTTTGTTCAAAGCAAAGAACTGGAAACAATCTAATTGCAAAAGAATTTGTTATCATGTCATTAGAGTCCATCATGTTCTCAAGTGACTTTTAATTATATTACTCTCACTTAGAAGCGTTTTGGAAAAGCTGGGAAAGTCAAGATACTGTGAATTTCAACACTTCTTTAGCATTACAATATCACTGTAATTTAAATATATTTTAGTTGCAGCTGCAGATTTAGCTCAATTTATTGTAAATAATAATTATGTAAATTAGCAATGCCAGTGTCTTTGTCAAACCAATTAACCAAGTGAGACTTATATTCGGTCAGAAAAGAATTTCACTTTTCAAGGCAAACAAATGTGTTAACAGGCGTCCCTGTGACCACATTTCACTTCTGCATTCCAAGACAGACATGGCACCGAGCTTTGATACGAGTTTGGTCCTGGATCAAGTAAGGCCCTTTCAGTTCAGGTATTTCTAACCTACGCTACCCTTTGCCAGATTTGCTCCAGGGAACACTCTCTTAGGCAAAATGCCGCTTCCGACTTCTCTTGCGGTGGAAGAGGCAAAATCTTTAATGAAAATCTCATCACTACCGCCCACTCCCTTAACACGCCTGAATTCAGAACACCCCGATACAGGCCAAAATACTCCTCTTATAATGCTTAGTCTCGATGTAAACTATCCCTTTATTCTTAAAATATTCCAGAGATGAACATACCACAGTTTGAATAACACTAGTTAAGAGTAATGGTCTCCAGAGCCTGGGAAGTCTGTCCCGCTGGCGTTTTTCCCAGCCCACTCTGCCTCAGTTCCCGCTCAGTCCCAACTACCAGTGGACTTGTCCTGGCCAGGGAAAGTACGGCACAGGCCGCCGCCCAGCCAGGCAAGCCCAGAAGCGAAGAGATGCAAACGCGGCGCTGGAAGCCATCAAACGGAGTGCTCTGCGCGCTGCTGGGCTCAGAAGGCAAGCCGGAACCCTCCGCAGGAACTTGGCGTGGAGGGGGAGGGAAGAATGTTGGTGCAACGCAGCTCAGCGTGATCAGGTCCCGCGCCGGAGCTGGGGCTGGCGGAGGCCGGAACTTGGCATCAGGACTCCCGCCTTCCTCAGGCCGGAAGTAAGGAAGGCGGGACTGGTCTTTTTCCGGCAAAAATTTAGGCGACCCTAGGGGGCGTCGGCACGGGGAAGAGTGTTTGTGTAACACTGCCGGCTGCGTGGAGTGCGTGGGATGGAGGCGGGTGTCAATGCAGGGGTTCTCGGAAGAGACGGATATCGCTGTGACACTGCCAGGACGCTCTGAGGGGACTGTGTTGGTGTGGCACCGGTGCACGCTGAAGGAGCCGGCGGAACCAGGTGGCCATGGGGATGTGGGCGTCTCTGGACCCGATATGGGAGATGCCGGCCGAGAAGCGTATCTTTGGGGCCGTGCTGCTCTTCTCCTGGACGGTGTATCTCTGGGAGACCTTCCTAGCACAGCGGCAGGTGAGCCTAGAAAGGACCCATTTAACCCCGACACCTGGCCAGCCCTTAGGCGAGCCTCAGTCTCGACCCCAAGTTCCAGGATGAATGTTGTGGACCCAGCACCAGCCTTGACCCTCTGGGTCCCTACTGAGCCTCCTAACTTGGCCTGATGGCGGGATTGGCCTTGAGAGGTTCTGGTGCCTCAGGGACGTTTTCAGCAATGTGATCGTGGGACCCAGGCCGGTTAGGGCCTAGTGAAAGGGAAAGCAGGGCTGCCGCCTTGTCAGGCTTTAGCTCTTGTGCCTGCTCCACAGCTTAAGATCCTCGGATCCAGACTTGCCTTCTTTATCTTTGGCAGTGACTGATAAGCCTTCAAAAGGAAGATGCTTATATTTTAGAATCACAACTTCTCCATGACAGTTGTGTAATCATGCTCAACCACAGGCTGAGGAAACCATTTTCTGAAAATAAAGACTTCTCAATCCTTCCAAGGATCTGAACTCTTTTTCCTTAAAAAAAAAAAAAAAAAAGAAGTATATAGTATATTATTTTTGCCCAAAGAGCAATATGTTCTTGTTTTTCTTAAGAACAGTTTTATTATTTTTAGTTAAACAATTAAAACAGTAAAGTAGAAATTGAAAGTTACTTAATAAGAGTTCCCTAGAATTAACATCTTGATGAATTAGAGAACTGACCTTTTAAATGAGATAGATTTTAAGTTTAATTGATTGCTTTATTGCAATTTCTTACCGCTGTACGTTCTTCCGTGTTGTTTCTGAATTATGTCAACCGTGATGGTTATGAAGACCTTCCTCTTTTTAACTGCTGCAACTCTTTCTTGAGCATTGCAATCTTTTTCCTCTGAAAGTTTCTTCTCTCAGTTTACATTCTGCATGAATCTTTAAATTGAAATTTAAAATTTTTTTATATCTGTCAATGTCTGGGTTATATCTTGATCTCTTCTTTTAGTCCAGGGTATCCGAAGAGATGTTAAGCTGTGTAGCACAGCAATCTCAGACGTAGCTCTTTGTAGGCTTACAGAAGATACTTTCATAAAGTAAACATAATATGTAGTGTCTAAATTGGGGGTGGGGTATTGGGCATCTATCTGTCTTACTTTAATAATAAGACTAGTTACAGTAACTACTTTCCTACATTGTCTTCTTTACTGAGTTATGCTTTAATGTAATACCTTTTATTGAGGGTTTGGTAAGATGCACAACAATAGAGAAGTCATTTGTCATAAAACTATTGCAGAAAATGATGTCCATTATGTTATTTGGTATTTATTCCCTGTATTATGTTGCATGGGCAGAAATTATCTTTTAGAATTTGGTATAATGAGAAAATTTATCTTTCTCAAAGATCTGATATGTTTCCATCTGTCATTCCTCAAATTTCCCTTAATTTGCCTTTTAGGGTCAAATTTAATAATTAGCCAAAATATCTGTTAATATTCATGGTTAGCATATTTGCTTCCTTCTTCTCTCCATGAAGTTTTCTTTATTATGGGATGTATGTTATACCTGGAATGAGTGGTATTGTTTGTGATGTTACAATGTTGGTTTACTTTCAGTTTATGCAAACTGAAGTGTGATGACAATCCTACTTTTAATTTTACCTAGTCTGCTAGCCTCAGATTCTCTTGTTCTGCTTTTACTTTCCTGCATCAGTTGTTTTGGTAGACAGTGTACTTGATCAAATGCAATATTTGTATATTTGTATGTATAATGCAAATTCAACAGGCTTAAGTGACAAGTTAATGTTGTAAACCATTCGATGTTTAATCATAAATGACTTGTAATAAATAATGAGTGGGTTTGACTCTTTCATTAAAGCATTTTCTTCAAAATATTTCAGAGACAGATATATAAAACAACAACTCATGTACCACTGGAGTTAGGACAGATCATGGATTCAGAAACATTTGAGAAATCTCGACTTTATCAGCTGGATAAAAGTACCTTCAGCTTCTGGTCAGGACTCTATTCAGAAATTGAAGGCACTGTGAGTACTTTACTTTCTGACGAGACACTCTGTCAAATTGTTTAATACTTTGTAATGTTTGTTTTCCTTTTTGTGCCACAAAATAAGGTACCATATATACAAATCCCAGAATGCTTTCCTAACTTTTGTTATTGATAGTAATGGGTGTGGAGCAAAAGAGGTAGAAACATAACTGTTTAGTCAGTTGAAAATTATGGAATATGGTAACAGTCATCCTGAGGCCAGGTGTGAAAAAGAACCTTACGTTGTTAAGCTTATAGCAGCCCTTACTTGTCTTCCTGCCTACAACCTCTTTCCACATGGCAGCCAAAGGAATTCTGAAGAATAATTTTGATCATGTCATTCTCCTACATAAAACCTTTCCCTGGCTCGCTGTTTCCTTCAGGGTGAAGTCCAGATTTCTTGGCATGGTTTATGAGGTCCCTCTTGACGGGGCCATTGCTTACTTGAGCCTTGTCTTTTGATTCCTTCCCCTAAATTCTTTCCCCTTCTTTATTTCCCATCTCATACCCAACTTGGTTTCTTACGACTTTGAGTCTTTTCACGTGCTGGTATCTTTGCCTGGGGTGCCCTTCCACTCCCTCTTCAACTCCACTGGAGGCTAATTAATCCCTGCTGTTCCATCAGGATCCAGCTGAGACATCATCTCTTCTAAGAAACCATTTGAAACGTCAAGTCTGCATGATGCAGCATTCCATCATTGTTCCTATCGGAGTACTTACCACATTGTATTGAATTTGCCTGTTTAGTCGACAGACTGGTAGTTCCTTAAAGAAAATGCTTTAAAGTCTTGTTCATCATTTTATACCTAATGCCTGGCATATAGTAAGCACATAATTCATATTTATTGAATGAAACAATGAGTGACAGATCATTTTTACTTAGCAAAACAGGGCCAGTCTTACCCCCATGCTAAAAGAACAGAGCCTCTATAGTGTAGAGCAATGTTTCTCGGTCTTTTTTGCATACTTTCCCCAGACCCCTGACCATATACCTTTTTAGACATTTTTTCCTAATCGCCCTTCCATGAAATTTTAATACCACAGATACACTGTATATCTGTTTCTATACTGTATGTATATCTGTGCTTTATACATAAAATGAGTTAAGATTTTTTGTATCCCCTAAAACCAATTCTTGGTCTGCCATCCCCAGGAACAATTGGAAGTGCATGGGGTAAAGGTTAAGAGCTGACTCTGAACTCAGGTGGCTTGAGTTTGAATCTCAGGTCTACCATACCAGCTCTGTGTGACCTCCGCAAGTCCCTCAACACTTCTGTGCCTCAGTTTTCTCATCCATTCAAATTGTATGGTGATAATAGTTCCTTATTCACAGTGTTGTTGAGAGGATTAAATGAGCTAATCTATGTAAGATGCTTAGGACAGTGCCTGTCCATTCTAAGTGCTCCATAAGTGTTGGTTGTTATTATGTTTATCATCGTGGTCATGATGGTCATCACTATTCCTCTAGAACTGGTTAAGATCCCCCAGTACCACTAAGAGAAATATTCCTAAATTGAAAAGAATTGAGATCGGTTATCATCCTTGGTTCATTAGTTAATGAGAAGAAACTGGCTGTTGGTAGCTTTGTTAAATGATGACAGAATTGTCTACCCAATCACAAAATTTGCCTTGACAAATACGGAATAGTAAGACTAGTGTGGTTAGAACTAGGTTGTTAGAGACCTCTCCCTTTTCCTCACGATGATAGAAAATGGCAAAACTTCTGGAAGAGTTAAATCTTGTTATTATAGAAAAATCAATAAATGATCTAAAAACTAAAATTGCATTGGCTTTTGGGGTAGACAGTGATAGTAGTAATTAGTCTTTTCAATATTGATTTTTTAATTTTTACTAGTCCAAGCTAGTTTAGTTACTGAGATATTGAAGATTAGTATTAAAACTTAATGCCTTCCAACCGAGCCAGGAAAGACAGCATTGTTGTGGATTATATTTGACTTTTGTTAACTTGTCTGAAGCATTTTTCTGGTTGGAACAGGGCCTAAGTAGGAAATCAGCCTTCAGAGAAGAGATGGAAGTAGAACTGGTAAATTTAGACACTGTCATCTTTCCTCATTGATATTTGGTTCTTTGAAGTTCTTTGACTTACCCCGACAGGGCCATTATAAAGTGATAGGAAAAATATTTTCAGTCTCCTTGGTTGTCGTTAGTAAATAATTCCAGAAAAGATGGGTGATAGCTGGGTTGTTAAGGTTAGTGACCATGGGAATGGTTTAATTTGTTCTAGGCCGTGCTAGAGGCAGGGAGGATACGTATAGAGAACGAGAGCTTTGTAATGTGCTGTGGCTCACGCTGGAAGCAGTATGATGGGCGAAAGCTGGAAACAATCATCATCATAGTAATTATATTTTCACTTCATGTATTGTTTTTATCTTTATTGTTTTGTTTGATGTTTACAACAGTGCTCTGAGATAGAAAGTATGGGCATTATTATTCTCTTTTTATGTGTGAGAAAGCGAA
Organism: Rhinolophus sinicus; assembly: GCF_057876585.1. Taxonomy (NCBI): domain Eukaryota; kingdom Metazoa; phylum Chordata; class Mammalia; order Chiroptera; family Rhinolophidae; genus Rhinolophus; species Rhinolophus sinicus. The sequence continues at coordinate 28,118,083 of NC_142514.1, forward strand.
GGCTCAGAGAAATTAAGTGGCTTGCCCATTTAATAGCCAGGTGACACTAATAAATGGGGGAGCTGGGTTTCAAACTCTGCTCTCCTGAGTCTTTAAAATTACATACCATTCTTGAAATTCGAGGAGTGCAACATGAATGTGCTAAATTTATCCTTAGGGAATTAGTAGTTACATTTACCATTAGATCGGAAACATTTTGTGTTACTTTGAAATCCTGTTCTGTTTGAAAACAGTTTCATTTTGTGTAGATTAAAATGAATAGGTTTGTATGCTTTTGTCACCAAGTACAAAAATTAATTTAGATTTTTTTGTTTTTTACTTCAGTATTTTTTACCTGAGGGAACATAAGCAGAAGCCTTATGTGACCACAGGTGCCACTGTTCACACAAATGTGACAAAACACCCAGAGAGAAATGTCCAGCCTCTCTGAGACAGACTTTCCTGATACTTCATAGACATCAATAAAGAGCTCTCTTAAGAAATGGAATGGCTGGGAATAGAGCAGAACAGAGTAGAAAAGTTCAAATTGTTATTACTTCAATTTCTGCTTGTTTCTGAATGAGCGATTTAGCCTCTTTGAGCCCCGTTTTTCTCCTCTTTAAGATGAGAAGTAGAGAGGTATTAAACCATATGGTTTGTGGAAGGACTAAGTGAGAAAGATAATGTAAGTGAAGTACTTACTAGTACAGTGCTCAGCACATAGCAATTACTTAGTCATTGAGTTTCTTTGGGCAAGTTACTTTAACTTTTCTGAGTTTCAGTTGCCTCATCTATAAAATAGAGATGACTGTGCTCCTGCCCTGCCTGCTTTTCAAGACTTTAGTGAAATAATATATGTAAAGGCATTGGACTTATCTTGTTGAGATCACTAGTTCTCGTAAGACATCTCCAGGAGCATGCTCGGTGAGATTATCAACACAGAGAAACTTTATTGTTCACTGTGCTTTGTTTTCCATTCCCCAAAGTACACTAAACAAGGTTGCAACAGCAGTTGCCAAATGCAAAGATGCATAAAGTTCATATTAAAGCTACCCTTGGTACTTATTTAAAAGCTGGACTTTTAATAATAGGTGTGGCCGCCTTTTACCAAAAGCATTATAAATCCCTAACTCTGCATAATTTATTAGTATTGAGAATAGGATGAAAAATGCCATCCCAAGTCAACAAATGGAGCTTATACCATACAGTGATGCCAAAGCATTTCTCTTGGGAAAACGGAATTTACATCCAAGTTTGAGTTAGTTATAGTAAAGTGGAAATAGCTGGACATAGAGCAAAGGGAGCCTTTATAAAAACAATTTATTAAAACATTGATTTTCAAACTTGGGTGTACGTCAGATTTACGTGGAGAGTGCTGGGCCCCACTTCCAGTATCCGAGTCAGTTGTTCTGGAGTGCAGCCTGAGAATTTGCATTTCTAACACTTTCTCAGGTAACGTTGACGCTGCTGTCCAGGGACCACATTTGAGACCCGTGCTAACTAACCCAGCGTACTGCTAAAACGCTAAAAGATGGCTAGCACCCCGCGTGGGTGAGATTGTGGGGAAGCAAGAACAGTCAGGTACTGCTGATGGGAGTGTAATTTGGTATAAACACTTTAGAGAACAAGCAGATACCGAATAAAGTTAAAACTCACTGTGAATGGATTTCAAAAGGGGAGAGTGTAAAAAGCAGGTTGTAGAATGATAAGTACAATGTGGTATCATATACATTCTTAAAGAAACATGTAAACCACTATATTATTCATGGATACATACATGAAAATGGAAAATAGATTGGGAGGCTACCCATGAACTGCATTGTAGTGCCCCAAACCCCCAAAGCACCAAACCACCATGGTGCCCCAGACCACCACGTCTGAACTGGTGGGAATAGTGTGCTTCTAGCCAAGCAGTGTGGTTGATCATTGTATTTCTGAGGCTCCACAGAAAGAAACAAATTGATTCCTGTTGACAAAGCGAGTTCTACATATGTAGTATCTGTTGTGGGAAATCATATTTCTTAAGCATATATTCTTCTCAGATTTTAAGAGCTGCTTTCTCATTTGAATGTCCTGGTGATTTGGTCAATATCTGTGTTCACTTGATCTGCCCCAGACAATGGGTGTGCCGAGGAAGGGGCCTATTGTTATGAAGCCCTGACTGTGGCCTCAGGACTCACCTTTTTTCTTTACCCGGAGAAGGCACAGATAGCCCATTCTATCCCCAGTTTGGTAAGTGGACATGATTCTCCACTCACACCGACACTGATACTTTGTCCTGACTAGAGAGGGCTGTTTTCTTTTCAAGGAAAAGCTGGTTCCTATCACTCATTAGCTGTGGGATTTGGACAAGTTGTTTAGCCTTTCTAAGCTTACTTTCTGATTCACAAAGCCTCCGTTACGGTCTTTTGGCAAAAGTTTTTTTTCCTTTAAAGAGCTTTATTGAGATATATATAGTAATTCATCTACTATACAATTCATCCATATAAAACGTACAGGCATAAACGTTTTAACAGTCTAAATTTAGAAGCTCAATTGGTTTGTATTTATCTAAATACATAGTTTATCCTAAATAAGATAGGTCCTTTTTTCTTTATAACATGCACTTAGATGATAGTTTCTGGTACTGCTCAAATGTGACCAAAGTATGCTTTGTTTTATAGCTTATTCTTCTCTTTGGAGGAATCCCTTATCTGTGGAGACTTTCTGGTCGGTTCTGTGGCTATGCTGGCTTTGGACCAGAGTATGAGGTATGTATACCCTCTTCTTAACTCCCTTGGCTCTGAAGTGATACCTGACCTTTGCATGCACATGTCATTGGTGAACCAGTCATTTAGTCTCAGATCCAAGGGAGCTCGGTAATGTAGTCTCTGGTTAGACAGCTGTTTCTTGGGAACTATTCTGTGCAATGAAAGAGAAAGCATGAATATTGTTGAACCCACACTAATCAGGTATTCTGTGCCACACACACTTAGCAGATACTTCAACAAAGACAGAGTGTGTATCTCTTAGACTCTCCATTGAACTGCTTGAGTCGACTACCCACTCTTCCAGGAACTGCAGTTACTGGGCAAAGCCTTGAACGTGAGACTTCCCACCCATAATGGGTGCTGAGACACTGTTTCCTGACTTTTCCTTAGAAACCGCCAAGTCTTGTCCCTCCTTCCTCATTGCTTATGTGAAATGATGGATTTCTACTACATGTATAGGTACCTTGGGCTTTAATTCAATTCATCCTATGCCCCTTTTCTGTATACCTTTTTCTAAAGCAGCCAAATTCTTTTTAAGACCTCTTCTTCCTGTGATGTCTCTGTATCTATACAGGCTCCGTCTCCGGACCTGTCATATGTGGTATTGCAGTTTACTTATTATACATAGTCTGCATTGTTTCAAAAAGGATTTAGGGTGATTTCATATAATCATCACGACTGGCTCCTTATTCCGTTCTCATCTTAAATATCACTTTCTCAGAGAGGGCTTCCCTGACCACTCCATCTAAAATAGAGCCCCCGTCACTTTTCAGTGAAGCACATGACCTTATTTTATTTTATTTATAAAGGTACTCACTGCTATCTGCAGTTATCTTGTTTATTTGTTTACTTTTTATCTTCCTGATGATTTTAAGCTCTAAGGGGACAGAGACCTTATATATTTTCTTCACTGCTGTGTCACTAGTGCCTAGAATATACCAGTCATAGAGTAGGTATTCCATAAATATTTGTTGAATTAATGAACACAATCTACATACATATGCATATTAAAAATATTCCTTACCTTAATGGGACATATTTTGTATAATTTTCTGAGACATTATTTTTGCATTTAAGTTTGTTTTAGAGATCGCTTCCTGTCTGTTTTATATAGATCTTTATTTTCTTTAATGGTTGAGTGGAACTTGCTTTGCACAGTTCTGGTATACACAAATTTCAGTTACCATGGTTTAGTTAAATAATATGAGTCCCTAAATAACATGCTTCAAATTTCAGTTACCATAGTATATCATGTTAGTTATTGCATTAAGTACAAATTTCCCTGCTAGCTCTTCAGTCCACAAATCACGTGCAAATATAAATGATCATTGTCCTCAGTGACCAATCACGTCATTTTTTTCAAAGTCTGTCAGTGATCTGTCACTGCACATCTGTCATTCAGTTATTCAGAGTGTGCATTGTGTTGCCTTCTGGTCTCCCAGCTAAATATCCACATTGCATTTTACAAAAATGGATAACTGAAAGGGAATTGGCCAGCAAACATCAAAGTATAGCAAAGAAATGAAAAATAACGCAGGAAGTCAAATTCAAATCTAATGTATGTGGAGTTACGGAAGAAATAGCTGATCCTGGGAATGCTAAGCCTGCTGCTGTTAGAGAGACTCTACATATGCAACCAGAGGCACTTAGTGTAGGTCACCTTACTGATATAAAAGAGGAAAGTGGTAATGATGAAAAGGATGACAGTGTCCCAGCAGGAGTGTTACTGGCAAAAACCCTCACGTTCAAGGACCTCTTGAAGATATTTCGTGACATTGAAAGCTCAAAGGGTAAAATGTAGAAGCTGATGTAACCTTTCAGAGGAGCATGACAGTTCACCAAGGCAGAGAAAAGATGCCCTCTCTGTATTACAAGTTACACAGTGAGAAGGCAGGCATTGTTCAAACTACTCTTAAAGTTTTACAATGAAATAAAACACTAATTCTCAATATTTCTAATATTTTCAATTACAGTGTAGTAAATAAATATTAGTTTTATTATTTTTTCCATGTCCTATATATTTAGACCTATCAGTAGGAGAGTTTTTAGTATATTAGCCAAAATTGTTAAAGATAACAGAATAATCATTTTTTTATATTGATTATTAAGATTGCTCTGCAGTGGTATATATTGATAAACTAGGGAGAATGGGGGATGTTTCAGAAGACTACAGATGAACAAATGTCTATTTTCAAATCTTTTAACTGTTTGTCTATATGACTTCAGGTAACTTTCATACGGTGCCTACGTAATAAAAGAGGAATTGCCTCCTCCGCTAGCAAGTAAACTTTGAGGGCATAGATGATGTTTCGGACCATGTATTACCCATAGAATCAAGCATATGGCTGAGATCTGCTAAGTACTCAGCAGTAACTTGTCGGTTTATTCAAGAATGACTTAACATTACACTGTAAAAACTGCCATTTTTTTGTTCCTTCTTGTGTTTAGATCACTCAATCCTTGGTGTTTCTGCTGATGGCTACACTGTTCAGTGCATTGACTGGTTTGCCGTGGAGTCTTTATAATACTTTTGTGATAGAAGAAAAACATGGTTTCAATCAACAGGTATAATAGAGTATGCAAATGTTCTCTTTTAAATGTGAAGACCTTTTATGCTCTTGTACTCTGCTAGAAGTAATTAAAACCTAATTTGCTGTTTTGGAGCATGAACTAATTGAGAAAACAGGAACTGCAAATATGATAAAGATCGTAGTTTAAAGTCCTGCCATAAACTCTTCTAGCACTGCTGTCTAGTGCTTTGCAGTTATTAACATTTAAATGAGTTTATTTTAAACTGTAAAATCCAAGACATTTACTTATTGTCTTAGGCTACCTAGTGTCAAATAATATAGTTTCACTGCCTTTTAATTTTATAATTGCTTTAATAATGTCTCCTTTGTATTAATTTATTATTTAAAAAGCAGTTTCTCAGTTTCTTGTGATGATGTTTTCTTTTTTCAGACTTTGGGGTTCTTCATGAAAGACGCAATCAAAAAATTTATTGTGACTCAGTGCATTTTATTGCCTGTGTCTTCGCTTCTACTTTACATTATTAAAATCGGTGGTGACTATTTTTTTATTTATGCCTGGCTGTTCACATTAGTTGTTTCTCTGGTGAGTAAAATCTTTGTTTCATTTTCTTTTATAAAAGTTCTTAGGTGCAATAACTGTGATTTAATCTTCATTAGCATGTAAACAGTTGTTTTGAAGCAGATGAAATATAAATGGGAGCTCCTAATTTCCCCTCTTGGTTTCTGCTTTTGAGTATAGAAATAGGGGTTGACTCTGACCATTGATTTTCTTCTTATGTTGACTCTTACAGATCCTAGGAGCTAGTTGTTAAGTTACTTTTTTTAAAAAAATTTTTTGGGGGAATATTGGAGAACAGTGTGTCTCTCCAGGGCCCATCAGCTCCAAGTCGTTGTCCTTCAATCTGGTTGTGGAGGGTGCAGCTCAGCTTGAAGTCCAGTTGCCGTTTTCAATCTTAGTTGCAGGGGGCACAGCCCACCATCCCATGTGGGAATTGAACGAGCAACCTCGTTGAGAGCTTGTGCTGTAACCGACTGAGCCGGCTGCCCCTCCAGCAGATCAGCGGTAGCTCATTATCTTCAATCTAGTTGTGGAGGGCGCAGCTCACTGGCCCATGTGGGAATCGAACTAACAACCCTGTTGTTCAGAGCTCACGCTCTGACCAACTGAGCCATCCGGCCGCCTGTTAAGTTACTTTTAATGACCTAGTTGTCGGGCAATTTTGGGCTATGGATTTGTGAGTTGCCACCAGAACAGGTAACAAAGTTTGATAATTTAATGACTCTTGACCAAATTCCATTTGCTAAAAATCATGGATGTTTTAAAGAGAATAGATTTAATAGGGACAAGAAGAAGAAAGCATAAACACCTTTTGTCCTCTGCCCTTCTTCCCCTGCCTTTCCCTTCTTCCTGTCTTCCTTCTTTACCCCTTCTTCTCTGTTCCCTTCCCCCCTTCTTCCTGCTTTCCCTTCTCCTTTACTCCCCCACTGTCACCTCGCCTTCCATCTCTATTCTTCCTCCCTTTTCTCTCACTCCCCCTCATTTTCCCTCCCTCACATCTTATTTTACTCTTCTCTTTCCCATATTCTAAACTGCTTCACAATGCAAACACTACAACACAATCAAAATGGTCTGTTCACAGCCTCCAGAAAATATTATCTATCATCTCTTTATTGATGAGGAGGTTTGTTTTAGTATGAATCACCATGGTGCTCAGTGTTTCACTTCCCTCTGGTGGGATCAAGATCAGAAAGTGGGGCAAGTTGAATTTACAAATATCTGTCATATGACAAATTGAAGTGAGAGGAAAGAGAGCAGAGGAAATGCTCCAAAAATGCTTAAGAAAGTGATGTTTCAACCAAAGTGTACAGTTGTGAACTGCAGGTAGTTAATTTTAACAGACTAACCAAGTAACAGTATACAATCAGGCTCTAGTAATTCCTTTTTAGCAGAGACTTCACATCTATCATGATTACTCGTACAGGCAGAATTCCAAGTTCTTATGGGCTAATGAAGTATCAGAAATCCTCAAGATAGTCTTGAATGGACCATTTGACTTTTCAACTATTACCACCTATAGACTACTCCTTTTGATATAATTCATCAAATAGATTGAGCACTTACTATCTGGTACTATTTGGGGCTGGGAATATCAGAGCAAATTAGATAAGGCCCCTGTTCTCAAGACTGGGATCACATACTGTGTTTCCCCGAAAATAAGACCTAACCAGACAATCAGCTCTAGTGCGTCTTTTAGAGCAAAAATTAATATAAGATCGGGTATAATATAATATAATATAATATAATATAATATAATATAATATATAATAATATAATATAATACCAGATGTAATATAATATATATACTGCGTCTTATGTTAATTTTTGCTCCAAAAGATACATTAGAGCTGATTGTCCGGCTAGGTCTTATTTTCAGGGAAACACAGTAGTTGTTTTAATGTAATTGAATCTGCATAACGAGTAGTTTTTCTTTAAGAACATATTCATAGATTCTTCTGACATTTACTTTTCAGGTGCTTGTCACAATCTATGCTGATTATATTGCCCCTTTATTTGACAAATTCACACCTCTGCCTGAGGGAAAGCTTAAACACGAAATTGAAGTGATGGCAAAGAGTATTGACTTTCCTTTGACTAAGGTGTATGTTGTTGAAGGTAAGGCTCCTGGGGATAATAAGATTTTATTCAAGTGGTTTGTATTATTTGAGTACATTATTCTTAAAACTTTAACAACACTTCCAGTGTTCTGGGGAACTCTGATTTCACCGGCAGATTACCAACATCTGTAGTACCATTGGGTGCTTCAGATTATTTATACTCTGCTAAGCTAATATCTGTTAGCTTACAAAAGACTACTACACTCTCAAGGAGGCTTACAAAGTACTGGAGTAAAAATGTTGTATGGTACCATGACTTTCAGAATCCGGAAATTAAACTCCATGTAAATGAGTGAGACTGGTTCCGCCTCTGCCACGTACCAGCTGTGAGAGCTTGAACAAATCACTTCCCCCCTCTAGGTTTCAGTTTTGCTTCTTCTAAATCACTGTTTGGCGAATGTTTTCTGTAAAGGCATAGATAGTAAAGATTTTAGGCTTTGCAGGCCACATGTTCTCTGTCACAATTGTGGAACTCTGCCATTATAGTACAAAAGCACTCATAGATAATACATAAACAAATGAGCATGGTTGTGTTCTAATAAAACTTTATTTATAAAAATAAGTGGCAGGTTGGATTGGGCCTGCAAGCCATAGTTTGCCCACCTCTCCTCTAACCTAAGAAATCACCAGTGAGAAGCAGTTATTTTGGATGAAGGAGTAGAAACTGAGAAGTATGTAACTGCAGGGTCAGGGGAGAACAGAGATGGTCACAAATGGAAAGAAAAAATCTACAGAAACTAGAAGAGTATAGAAATCTCACACATTTGGTGGCTTCTGAGGTTATACAGCCCAACTAAAGGCACAACTGGAACATTTCTATGGGAAATGGTGGAAGAATAAGCCGATTCATGCTATTTCTTTAGCCTCTGAGATGGCTACTCTTAGTTAATATTAAACTACTAACACTAATCAGTAAGGCAGAACAGTCTTTGAGGGTCTTTTACTGAGGAGACAACCTATGTTGCTGATCATTTAAGTTATAATCAGGTCACATGAAATGACAGCTAATGATATGACAACAGAGGTAATTGATAGATGTGTGATACATACCACCAGTGCTATATGATTTTAGGTGAAATAGAGAAGGCTTTTTGGAGGGCTTAACATGAGTTGGGACTTTATGGAAAATCAAGATTTGAGTAGGTGGAGAGGTAGATTTTCAGAGGTCAGGCTGTGGAGTCAGCAGTCTTCAGTTTGAATCCTAGCTCTATTGTAGTTACCTGTGTGACTTTGGGCAACAGAAGTTTACTTATCTGTAATGTATGTTTTTTTCTATTAATAATGGTAAAAATCCTGAAAAATACTCTAAGTGAATGAATACTGTTACTAACAATAAGAACATACAGATTTGTAAATTACTAGGGATATTGTAATGAGAAGCCAAGATTTCTGCTCTCAAAAATATCAGATAGCAAGTGCTGTGCAGAGAATTAAACTAGTGTGATATGATGAAGAATGACTAAGTAGATACTTTAGGTTGGGTCATCAAGCAAGACCTCTCTGAGCAAATGAATTTAAGCTGAAACCTGAAGGGAGAAGCCATCCATGCTGAGATCAATGGGAATACCTTCCAGAGCTTTGCATCTTCAAGAAACAGGAAAAAATCCAGTGTGGCTGCCACGTAGCAGAAGGGTATTATGGCATGAAACCTGAGACAGGCAAGAGGCAGATCACGTAGTCCTTTGTAAGTCAGGGAAAGGAGCTTGGATTTTATTTTAAGTTCAGGGGGGAAAGCCATTGAAGGTTTTAGGTGGGAAAGTGACATGGTCTGCTTTGTACTTTTAAAATACTTTGGGTTGTTATATGGAGAATAGATTGTAGGGGCAGCAGGAGTAGAAGCAGGGAGAGCAGTGAGGAGTCTGTTGCAGTCCAGGTAGGAGAGAACAGTGGCTTCGACTGGGACAGTAGTAACCGATAGAGAGAAGGTGTATTGGGGATAAGTTTTAGAGACAGAGTCGATGGACTTTGCTAATAGATTACTTGTAAAGGAATAAGGGGGAAAGGGAGACGTGAAGGATAACGACCTAGATTTTTGACCTGAGCAGTTGGATAAATGGTTGTTTACTGAGATGGAAAAAACTAGGAGAACACCAGGTTTGTGAGGGATTAAGTTCTGTCGGATGTGTTGCATATTGAGATACCTGTTGGACATTGCATTAGAGTTCTGCAAGCAGTAGTTGTTGCAAACAGGCAATGGAAACCAACTGTGGCTGATTAAAGCAGAAAAAAATATTACTTATTGAAACATTTGATAGCTCACAGAATCACCAGGAAAGTTAAGTTTACCAAGCTTGGAAAATGGGCTGTTCCATAGGGTGGCAAGAAACTCAGACTCGCACTGAAGAACCAGTCTGGTGAGGACACTGCTGTTGGCCTCCTCCTGTTGAATTCAGCAGTTTTCACCCCTGACATTCCTGCTACTAGCACCTGCGCAATTAGTTCCTCACTGCCCTGCTTCTTTGCTAATTAGCTGACTATTCAGAGTCCCCAGCGGGTGCATCCAACTGACTGAACCAGGGCATGGGGCTAGCTCAGAAATGCTGGGGAAGCAAATACTACCTGGCTTTGTAGATTTCTCAGATGAGAAGCGGTCTCTCACAGGACTTATGTGGTGTGAATGCCCTGAAAGGAGGTTCCGATGATTCCAATACTGGGCAGGGAAAAAAAACACACAGAAGAATGTAAACAACAAAAATGCACTATAGACATCCATGTGGAGATGTCACATAGGCAGCTGGATGTATGAGTGGCATTCTAGGGAGACGTCAGGGCCAAGAATATTGATATGGAAGTATCTGGCACATAGATGGTGTTTAATGCCATAGATGGGAGCACTTAGAGAAGAGAAGGGGGCTCAGGTCCAAGTCAGCAGGGAAGGAAAAGCCGGCATAGGAAGCTGAGAAGGAGAGACCATTGAGGTAGGAAGAAAGACAGGAGAAAATGGTGTTTCTCTTGAGAAAGGAAAAGAAAGTGTCTCAAGGAGGTAGAGGTCAACAGTTGCAAATGTTGCTGAGCGGTTGATTAAAATCAAATATCCTAAACAAAAGATGAAGACACAGATGGCAATGACTTTCAAGTACATTTGCACAGAACATTTTGATTTTCAGAGTTCTCAAATACATTGCTTCATACTTCAAGTGGTATAGTTAATTCATTCAGTAAACAAGCATTATTGAATATATACTGCGTCCCAGGCACAGGGATACAAAAAGCTTATGGTCTAATGCAGGGACTCTTAACCTTTAGTGATTACTGTGTAAGAGTTCCCTGCAGTGTTTGTTAAAAAACAGTTTTCTGGGCTCCATTCCCAGAGATTCTGACCTCATACGTGTTTCTAGTATCTACTTATAACAAGCACCCCTAGGTGATTTGGGTATAGGTGTTCCTTAAGCCACATTTTGAGATACTTGAACCAGTGGGAGATAGTGAGACATTAATTTTATTTTATTTATATGCATACAATCTGTCTACTTCCACAAATAACTTCAGGCAGCTTCTAAGAAATATTTTTAATTTAATTAAAAAATTAGAGTCAGAGAAGACAGAAATGAGTTAGAAATGTAAGACCTCAGAATGATACACAGCTTTCCAGAGTCCAAAGTCCTAAATTTTTGGCAAAATTGGACCACAAGTTTGGCTCTTAACTTCTAAGCAACCAAACCAAAAAGTGAAAAAAATAAAATAAGTAAATAAAAGCTACTGTTTATGAAAGTCTTACTATATTCTAAACATACTGCCAAATATATTGTTATATACAGAGGGTGCCAAAAAAATGTATACACATTTTAAGAAAGGAAAAAACTATATTAAAATTGTAATACTTAATACATACTGATAACAAATGATGAATACAAGTCATGTGTATACATTTTTTTGGCACCCCGTATGTAGAATATGTAATATTCTAAATATACGGCTAAACGCTTTACATTAGAAATAGGAGTAGATACAAAATTTACATTTTTTTTTTTTTTAAAGATTTTATTGGGGAAGGGGAACAGGACTTTATTGGGGAACAGTGTGTACTTCCAGGACTTCTTTTTTCCAAGTCAAGTTGTTGTCCTTTCAATCTTAGTTGTGGAGGGCGCAACTCAGCTCCAGGTCGAGTTGCCGTTTTCTAGTTGCAGGGGGCACAGCCCACCATCCCTTTGCGGGAGTTGAACCGGCAACCTTGTTGTTGAGAGGACGCATTCCAACCAACTGAGCCATCCGGGAGCTCAGCGGCAGCTCAGCTCAAGGTGCTGTGTTCAATTTTAGTTGCAGGGTGCACTGCCCACCATCCCTTGCGGGAGTTGAGGAATTGAACTGGCAACCTTGTGGTTGAGAGAATGCGCTCCAACCAACTGAGCCATTCGGGAGGCAGCTCAGCTCAAGGTACCGTGTGCAATCTTAGTTGCAAGGGGCAGAGCCCACCATCCCTTGCGGGACTGGAGGAATTGAACTGACAACCTTGTGGTTGAGAGCCCACTGGCCCATGTGGGAATTGAACCGGCAGCCTTCAGAGTTAGGAGCACGGAGCTCTAACCACCTGAGCCCCCTGGCCGGCCCCAAAATTTACATTTTCTGTGAGAGATCTCACATTCTCAAGAGAAACATGTTTTATTCTTTTTTTAAAAAAACACGTAAGTAATAGTAATAGTTTATATGGATCAGGCAGTCTACTAATTGATTTACATAAAATTTTTCATGTAATCCTTAATCCAGTCCAATGAAGTAGATACTAGTCTTGCAACATAAACAGGAAAATAAAGCCCAAAGCAATTAAGAAAGTTTCTTACATTTCCACAACTAATACATGGCAGAGCCAAGATTTGAATCCAAAGTCTACTCTTAACTACTAAATTGACTGCACACTGGAAAACATTTAGAAAATACAAAAATATATAAAGAAGAAAATAAAAATCAACAACTGTTAGCCATTGTTAAACATTTAGGTATATTTTTTCCAGACTTTTGAAAAATAGCTTTAATTTTTTTCTAAGTATAGAAGTAAGCATTAGAAAAGAGAAGAAAGTATAAAGGAAGGAACAAAAATTCATAGTTCTAGAAGCCAGTGATAAACACCAACATTTTGATATCTCTCTTAATAAGCTTGTGTTTATGCTTTTCTATTTACATGTACATCTTTTTCATGACAATAATGGAACCTTATATGCATTAAGTTTTATATTCTCAGTATATTGGTGATCTTTTTCCTATCTTGTTAAAAGTCTTCAAAAGCATAATTTTGTGGGCTGCTTAAAATTCCATTTCATGGCTTTGCCATAATTTAATCATTCTAGTACTGCTGGATATTTAGGCTTTACTTGTTTACTTATTGCTATACAGCTGTGACGAGCGTAAATATTTGTTGGCAAGACGGCACGTAAACAGTCTCCACTGTTGATGGTGATTTATGTTGACACAGTTTTCCTCAGGTATTAATCAATTTGAAAATGTTAATGTCCTTTCCAGTGATTCAATTTCTAGGAGTCTCTCCAAATGACCCCAGACTTTTTAATTACTTTCCATGCTTTGAACTGTCTTTTCCTTAGGATCTAAACGCTCTTCCCACAGCAATGCCTATTTTTATGGCTTCTTCAAGAACAAGCGAATAGTTTTGTTTGACACTCTACTAGAAGAGTATTCTGTATTAAACAAAGACATCCAGGAGGAGTCTGGCATGGAACCCCGCAATGATGGAGAAGGGGACAGTGAAGAAATAAAAGCTAAAGTTAAAGTGAGTTCTTCTTTTCCTAAGAGGCTCTGGTTTAGTTTTTATAAAAAGTTCCTGTGACAACTCAAAATAACGTCAATTTCTGTGTAATAAATTTTGAATTCAAGGAGACTGTCAAATGCAAATACCATGGCCTCTTTATAATTCTGGTATTTGGGAGACATCATCACTATTGTTACATGCTAATTACCTTGCAAGTTTTTCCAGAATGTACACACTAAAATTGGAAGCATAAGGTAGGAAAATTCTATGACTATAAGTTATCATTAAAACAGGGACTTTATATATATTTCACATGTTTATGATCAAAGAATTTCCACATGCAGGATATAGAGGAGATAAACATCTAATTTTTAGCTTCTTTGAGACATAGCAATTATAGGCTTTGGTAATGGAGAGATGTGGATTTGAATCCTGGTTCTGTCATTTAGTAGCTGTAATTTGGTCAGTTTTCTTTTGTTTGTTTAACAAATATTTATGAAACATATACACTATGCTGAGATACTTTGCTTGACACTAGGAATACAAAATTAAAGAGGCAAACCTTGCTCTTAAGAAGCCTATAGTTCAAAGGGGAGACAGGCATACAGTCACAGTACTATATGTATACTTGATACAGTGAGAGCACAAGAAAAGACATTTCTTAAATCTGACCTAAGAGTCTTAGAAAGCTTTTTCTGAATCGTTTCCTGGATGAGGTCAGCTGATGCTGATTAGCAAAATCTAACGTACCAAGACTAAATGGGGGAGAGGGTACAATGATAAGAAACGATACAAATTTAATCAGAAAAGTCACCAGTATTTGTATGTATGATACGCCTTTGGCTTTGGTCATTCAGAGATGATTCTGGATCTGTGTAACTCTGGGCAAGTAAGTTAAGCTCTCCAAATCTTTGGTTCTTAACTAAAAGGTGATGCCAGCAGGGTTTTTCATCTCAGCACTGTTGACATTTGGGCCAGATAATTTATTGTTGTGGGCAGGTATTTTGTGTATCATAGGATGTTTAGCAGCATCCCTGGCCTTCTCCCACTAGATGCCAGCATCAAACCCCCCCCCCCCCATCCCCAACAATTGTGACAGCAAAAATCTTTAGACATTGCCAGATATCCCTGGGGTTGGGGCTTGGGGGCAAGCTCACTCCTAGTTGAGATGGGTCATGAAGATTAAATGGAAAAAAACATATAAAATACTTTGTAGTTCATTTTATGTATTCTGAGTACCAGAAAATAACTGTTATCATTTGAGCATCTGTTGTGACCCTAAATAGATGTACAGTGCCGAGCCTGTTATATAAGTGGAACAAAATTCTGTGATGGGTTTAAATAGCGTTGGGATAGGCATAACCCTTTGATTGTATTTGGTTTTCTTAAAGTGAGGTTATTCTGCCAGTTGGGGTATTGGAATAAAAGTCACTTTGGTCTGACCCAGAGCCATAGGATTTTAAATAGGAAGAGATCTTAAGGTCATATTATGGATAGGAAAACTGAAGTCCAGAAAGGGTGACCCAGTGACTGGGGAATCGTACACGCTCAGCAAGTCAGCCTGCTTAAGACGTATCCACGTACAGGGTGGACTACATTGTAGCCAAACCTGGACATTAGATAGTGGCCACTACTTGCAAGCAATGTAATGGAATTACCGACCTTTAGTATCTATGACAACAGTATTCCTTGGCTTAAATCTTTAGAAAGGTTGGGTAGTCCTTTGAAGTGTATTGAATGGAGTTTGAGTTATTTTCCTGGCTTCTTAAAGTCTGCTTTATTTCATTGATAACTACAAACATGTAGCATCTCTGTATAAGTTACATGATGGAAATACATTAGACATTGTCCTATCCTAAAGAACCTAGAGTAAAGGAGACTAGATATGCACACAAATAGCCCATAGTTTAAGGCATAGTGTGGTAAATACCATAAGTGGTTGAAATAGTGTGGCTTTTAGAAATTAAGAAATTAATGCAGATTCTAAATGGCCAGACAGACTTCTTAAAAGAGAAGATGTTTTAACTAGACAGTTTTGACTTGGGGATGACCCTTTGAACGTTCAAGATATGGAATGAATAAAACTAGAGAGGCAAAAACAATGGTGGTTCTGAGACTAATGATTAAGTGGATTCTTATGGATGGGGATAGAAGATAGGCCAGGGCCAGTTTGTAAAATACTTCCTTATGAAGACATCAAGTGGTTGTTTCCAATGGACTGGAAAGTTTAGATTGACGTGGATAGAGGCCAAAACTTGTTTTAGGAAGATTAAACTTTGGTGGCAGTATATATGATAGAGCAAAGATTGGAGGCAGGGAGGCTTCTAGGGGCCAATCATATTGTGATAGCCAAGATAAGCATGACATAATGAGGGACTGCACTAGAGTGAGAGGTCAGAATGAGTGGAAGAGTCACAATAAAAGATGGATTTGAAGCACTTGTTGACAGCTGTTAAGGGGAGTGAAGGAGAAGGTCAAAGAGTGACTCAACACTCATTAACTGTATTGCTTTCCAGTGCATATACCACTGGTGAGATGATTTTTTTCTGTGTTTTTTTTTTTTTAATTTTATTGGGGACCAGTGTGTTTTTCCAGGGCCCATCAGCTCCAAGTCAAGTCATTTTCAATCTAGTTGTGGAGGATGCAGCTCACTGGCCCTTGTAGGAATCAAACCGGCGACCTTGGTGTATGAGCACCGTGCTCTGACCAACTGAGCCAACTGGCCGCCCCAGTGAGATGATTTTAGGTAGTAATCAGTATTTTAAATTTGAATAGCTATATATTTATTTATTTTAGTTGTTATTATTAGTTTCAGGTGTACAAAACAATGTAATAGTTATACATTTCACCCCTCACAAAGTGATAACCCCCTCCCCCAATCTATTGCCCCTCTGATATCGTATATATCTATGACAATTTCATTGACTCTGTTCCCTATGCTGTACTCCATATACCGTGACTATATATATATTAAATTATAGTTGACATACAATATTTTGAATAGCTATTTATTTATTAATGTATACTAGGAAAAAGATAAAACTAACATAGCATGATTTCATGAATATTGTCATTTAAGATAAGGCTAAGTTTTAAAAAATGAATTTGTTTAAAGAAAGCTATTAAGTTACTAATCACATAGAGAGTACCCAGATGTGGCAGAAGTTTAGGAAACAGTGACTTATTACTGACTGCCTACCATGTACAGTGCACTGGGGGATGCAAAGATGGTTTGAAGTCTGGATGATGTAGAGAAGATGAAGCATTTCATTTTTAACAGAAGTTTAAGGAAGAAGACGAAAGTTAATCTCAAATCCCTCCTCTTAGAATTAACTGCTGTGAACATTTTGATGAATGTCCCTATACTGGCTATTAACATTTTAAAAGCTGTCTAGGGAACTTACTGTCTGGAATTTTACCCTTGAGGAGACAAATGGAATATATCATTGGAACAACCTATCTCAAAAGCAGTTTAAGTAAAAGGAAAATCAAAGCTATAAAAGCTGTATAGAAAAGCTGCCCTTTTGTAGAAGAAAACAAGTACTTTCCCAGTGGGTGTTAAGGTTAGGTCAAATCTTCCCAGTTTCTAAGTGTAATAGAAAGGGCACAGGCGCCAAAGACGTGGGTTTGGGTTTTACCCACTACTTACTAGCAAGATGATCTTAGGCCAGACATTCTAATTTCTCAGCTTCCTTTTTGTCATCTCTAACATGAAGATCATACTTTCCATCCAGCCCAGCTTGGTGCTGTGAGGATCAAATGAATCAGTGTATGAATTTTATCAAAAGGCAAGTGCTATAGAAAAGATGTGTGGTATGTATTTCTGTTCCTTTATGTGAAATTAGTGTGGGAAGTAAAGAAAATCTAGTTCTGCCTAAGACTCTACCACAGATAAGCAAGTTTCCTTTTCGTGGAAAGTGATCCTTGTTTAAGCTCTTTTCATTCCATATCTTTGAATGTGACTCTAGTGTAGTTCTGAATAGCTTCCTAAACCCAGACATCAAACCAAAAGACAAGAGCCTATGCTATCTAATAGAGAACTGGTTGTCTTATAAAAGAATTCAGAGTTCACATTGGGAAGCAGGTAACTAAGGAAAACAGAAACCTAAAGACTGTTAATTTATATAAAATGAGGCTAATGATACTTGCCTTATACAAGTGAAGATTAATGAACTGTATTTAAAATACCTAATATATTCAGTGTCTGGTACATAGCTCATTAATGAGGGGGAGCTATTGTCATTATTAAACAAAAACAGCCATATTTTTGCTAATTACTAAAGTAATAGAAAAGTTAGAAAACATCAATGACAAAATCATCTATGATCCTACTAACCATAAACGTCTTACTATATATATTTCTAGTCTTTCTAAACTCACTTTTTTTTTTTTTATCATTCTTCTCTTGTTGGATATATCGGTTGTTTCTCATTTTTTTGCTGTTAAAAATATTCTTGCAGTGAATGTATTTGTATGTAAATCTTTGGTTGCCCCTCCTAACTTCTCCCCTTAGAACAGATGTCTGTTAATCGTTGCTTTAATTCATTGCTCCCTCTTAATGGCCATGCCCTGAAGGTACATGTGTGTCTCTTAGCCATTTAAGGAACTAGATTAGGTAAATCTCATTCTTTCCTTTCTTTACCAAACTTACTGACCTAAATTCTAATATTTAAAAGGAGAAGAGATAATAAATGTAAATACTATCTTGCAGGTCTCTTTAATTGATCCCTTTTTCTCACACATCTAACCAGCTTTGCTTTAAGTGATCATTTTCCTTAAAAATGAAGAATTGGTGGAGAGGAAAAGTGGTAGAATATCTAGATTCCAGTAAATCTTGCTGCTTGTGTTCCCATTAGCGTTTTTGTAAACTGTATAAAACAAAATTAGTTCCATGTTCATCTGTTTTTTGTTCTTCACCCTTCTAAGTAGCTGGAAGTTTATTTCAAAACCTGTAGCCGTGACTTTCTAGGATATATATTCTCTAATTATTGCAGGATATGATATGTCTTCAATAGATTGAGCTCATGTATTATTTTGTTCAGATCTTTATATCATTATTGATATTTTATTTGCTTGATGTTTCAATTATTGAGAGAAGTATGCTAACACCCTCTATTATGACAGGCTTGTCAGATTTTTCAATACAAATCTAACAATTTTGAATTAATATATTTTGCGGAAATAGTATTAGGTACATACAAATTTAGACTAAATTCATCCTCCTGGTAAATTGATCCTTTTAGCATTCTTTTATGACCTTCTTTAATAATGCTTTTTGCCTTTAAGTTGATTTTGTCTGATATTAATATAGCTACACCAGCTTTCTTTTGGTTAATGTTCACTAGGTGTCATGTCATCATTTTACTTTTTTAAAAAGTTGAGATCAGATTCACTATTTCACCCATTTTAAAACGGACAATTCAGGGTTTTCTAGTATATTCATAATGTTGTGCAACCATCACCACTGTCTTATTTATCCTTTTACTTTCAACCTTGCCATCCGTATGTTTTAGATATCTTGTACATAGCGTGTAGATAGATTTTGTTGTTATGGCTGTTTTTAAATCCAAACTGGATAGTTGCTGTCTTTTTTATTGACAAGCTTAGTGAACCCACAGTTGAAAGGTCCTCTTCTTTTCCCCTATCCAGAGAATAAGCTTTCAGGCTTCTGCCAGGAGGAGGGAGGAGCAGTTGCCTTTTAGTGTGGAGCTGGAGAAGGAATCTGGAGCTTTAACCACTTCTCAAACAGCTCTCACCCAATTCTTATTTTAGTCACCTCTCCCCTCTCCCCCAGTTCCAGAAGTACCTGGTGCTGTTAGTTCCCAAGCCCTTTGAAGACTGGGGTGTAAATCAGGCTGGTTCTCTTTTTCCCACTGCTGGCTTCTGCTTCAGCCTTCTTTGGTCTGTGTACTCTGTTATCATTTGTCCATTTCCTTCTTCCCAAATGCTGTTGCTATTGTCACCTCTACTGTTTCCCCCATCCTTGTGGGTTTTTAATCTTTAAAAACTATATGTATCTCTTGACTATAGTTTTACTGGGCTTTTGTAGGGAATAAAATTCGATGTGAATGTTCTTTCTGCCGTCTTCACTTGGAAGTCTCAATTTTTTAAATGGCAATTCCAGGTATATTTTTGGAGGTCATAAGTGATATGTGCTTATTTGTAGATAATTTAGAATATAGGAAAGATATAAAATAGTTAAACATCACTGTAATTCTACCATATCAAAAAAACTACCGTTACTATTTTGATATACTTCCAGTCTGTTTCCTATATTTATGTATTTTTACAGACACATTCACATTTTTCTTTTTTTTTTTAATTTATTTTTTAAATTTATTGGGGTGACAATTGTTAGTAAAATTACATAGATTTCAGGTGTACAATTCTGTATTACATCATCTATAAATCCCATTGTGTGTTCACCACCCAGAGTCAGTTCTCCTTCCATCACCATATATTTGATCCCCCTTACCCTCATCTACATTTTTCATAATTAGAATCATACTATATGTTTTTATTTTGTTTCCTGTTTTCTTCACCTAATAAACCGTTATATCAGGATATAATCTTTGAAAACATTTCTAATGGGTGTATAATATATCTATTATTTGACACACTATCATGAGCAATTTCTCATGTCACAACATAATTTTTGAAAACAAAATTTCTAATGGGTTTATAAGGTGGCTATCATATGACTTTGTCATGATTTATTTAACTGTTGTCCTATTGATAAAGGTTTATATATTTTCTGTATTTTAGATTAGTTTTTTTTCTAATCTAAATTAGACTGTAAGCTTCATGAATTCAGAGTATATCTGTCTTGTTCATGATTCTTTGCTCAATTTGAAGGTTCTTGATAATGTATTTTCAATTTGTTCTTTCATTCAGAATAAGAAACAAGGATGCAAAAATGAGGAGGTGCTTGCTGTACTAGGCCATGAACTGGGGCATTGGAAGTTGGGACACACAGTCAAAAATATCATTATTAGCCAGGTGAGTTTGGAATGACAATTCTCTTTTTATGGCATGGAAGTCACATGAGAGGTCATATTGTAGAGAGCTTAAGACAGGCACTACAGCCAGGCTGCCTGGCTTCATGTTACTGTTCCCTGACTCACTCTCTCTGTGACCTCAGGCAAGTCCCTGAACCTCTCTCTCTCTCTCTCTGCCTCTCTTCCCTTCTTGAATGATGGTACCTCATACGACTGATGTAAGAATTAAACGAGTTAATACATGTAAAGAGTTTGTAGTAGCACCTGGAATGTGGTAGGTACTATAACATTTACCTCCTGAACCATAGGAGCTATAAGATCAAAAGGAGTGAACCTAGATAAGTTGGAATTAAAATGCTTTTTTAAAAACATCTTTTTCTCTGGGGCTGCCAGTTGGCTCAGTTGGTTGGAACGCAGTGCTCATAACACCAAGGTCGCCGGTTCGATTCCCATATGGGCCAGTGAGCTGAGCCCTCTCCACAACTAGATTGAAAACAAGGACTTGACTTGGAGCTGATGGGTCCTGGAAAAACACACTGTTCTCCAGTATTCCCCAATTTAAAAAATATATATTTTTCTCATTTAAAAGTCATTGTACATCCATTGAAAAGAAATTGGAAAATGCAGTAAATATAAAGAAGAAAATAACAGTTCCTGTAACATTCCTCTGGGTGTTAATACCTCTACACCCACAGAGTAACCATAGTTTGCAGGCTCTGGATGAAATAGACTGTATCTTGTTGACTGGTTTGAGCATATGTAGCCTTAACTGAGTCCTAGTGGGACTTTGTACCTTTCTAAAAGGCCACCTGGTTCTGGGTGATGGATTAGGGGAAGACTTGTGGACCCTGTAGGCACTTTTCCTCTTGCCTTACATCTGTAGGTATAAATGTGAGTTCTTTGGCTTGAAGTTCTGTTGTATGGATACATGACAGTGAGTGAAACATTAAATAAGTCCAAACTGAAGTTCAAAGCAAATATTCAGTCTAATACATGAAATCATTGACCCTCATGAAGGTAGGGTTCTGATAGAATCAGCCTACCACGAGGTGGCGGGCCGGTCCCTGAAATGTGGTACCTTGTCAGGGCTGGGGTTGACTGCCAATTCTGATAGATCGCAGAGGAGCCATGGGGGGATGTTGACTAATGCACTGACTCCATCCCTGTCACCTTGGCCCCTTTGTTCATGGGCCCCATGACCAAGTCCTCGAGCAGCTGGGGAAAGGCTGGCTCACACCACAGAGCAGGTGTCTTCTCCACCTGATCACTGAGAGCCCCTCCACTGGGGGACACTTAGTGAGACACTTAGTGAACATTCACAGTAGACCAAAGTCTACCATACTCAGAGCTAATTTTGGAAGTTTTTCCATATCCCTCTTGTCCAAATCTCCCTGTTAGCCGTCCTCTAGTTTGTTCCAAGGCCCTGCTCACCCAGCCAAACTATTAGTTGCCCACTGCCAATGAATCAGTATATGTATCCTCAGCTCAGGCCCGCTCTCCTTCCTGTCCGAGTGAACAATGAGCTAAACTGCTTAGAGTTCCTTACTGAGAGTACTTCCTTTCACGACTGTCTTCCAAGGTGGTACTGTAATGCCACAGCAGTCCACTTTCAGCTGATGCCAGCATACATACATTAAGTTATTTGTAAAAGAGACTCAAATGTTTGCTCCTCAATTAAATGAGTGTAGGAAACTCCCCATGAATGAGGGTTGATTGCGGGGTGGCAGAATGTCAGGAGTTGGCACACTAGGAGTATGAGCCACCTGCTCATTTAACTTCCTCCTCCATGACTTGCTTTATTCCCACTCCCACGTACACCACTTACACCTGATGTTGGAGCACTTCTGAGCACACCCGTTTCCTTGCTACTATGTGGATCAACATAGCGTCCAGCTCCAGAGGAGCAGCTCAGGCTACAGGATCACGGTGTCCCATGGGCAAGAATCAGTCTCTAGTAGGTCCCAGTAGGAAACCAAAAGTTGTTTCTCAAAAGGACAGCGGTTACTTGGTGGAAATGGCATCATAGCTCGTAATTCTAGGGGCCTTCACTGAGAGTAAAGTTTTATCTTGGAGCTCATTGTATTGGATCCACCGAGTTACAAAGGCTGCGTGGCAGAGCTGCTGGCACTTCATCCTGGGCCAGCTGGCGAGCCTTATGCTCTGAGCCCCACTCTAAGCTGGCAGCTTTTTGAGTCACCTGGTAAATGGTGTGGAGCAGCACACTTAAATATGGTATATGTGGCCTTCGAGAGCCTCATCTGCTAAGGGAAAAGTATTTGTTCTCCAACTTTATTCCAATACCCCTTTACAAGTATTTTGGTGCAGACTTTTATATTTTTTTCTCTCTCAGATACTGTGAAAAACAGATCCACCTTTTTCTTGGGCCTTTCTAACTATTCAGTACAGCTCCTGTGGTCCTAAAGAGCATTCATGGGATGCCTCTTTCTTTGGCGCCTCCACATCAAGGTCAGGTGGGAGGCCTTGTGCCTGGTACAAACAAAGTCAGAGTCCTTTCTAGCCCTTTAACTTTTTACAGGAAGAAAATATCCTATTGCTATTGACTACTTTAAACCCTTAATCTTAGGAGGCTGCACTTAAGCCTGTCCTTAGAGAAAACTGTATAGTTTATACAGCTGGGGAAATTTTATTTTTCTTTCTAGAATAAATCTATAAAACTACCCGAATAACTTTTTTGGTCCACTGGACACCATTTTTAAAGTCACGCCATAATGTCTTGTTCTACTTTTTTGGTACTGCAGTGAAATCTGCTTAGTAATAATTTAGAAATTTTGTATACTTCTTTCTAGATGAATTCTTTCCTGTGTTTCTTCTTGTTTGCTGTATTAATTGGTCGAAAGGAGCTTTTTGCTGCATTTGGTTTTTATGACAGCCAACCCACTCTAATCGGACTATTGATCATCTTCCAGTTTATTTTTTCACCTTACAATGAGGTAACGTATATCTTTAAAATTATCTCACATATGCCCTTGTCTCTTTCAAATCTAGAACCCCTAGAGCAGTGGGAAAAACACACACACACACAAAACTATAGTTTTAACAAGGAATTGAAACAAAGTCTTTCAGTCCCTTGATTTTACTGGGCAATATTAGAAAGTAGCAGAAAAAACCCAAGCCCAGATAAACAAATGCTTGCATATGTTATGGGGGGAAAATAGAGAATTAGACTTTAGTAGTATAAACCTTGATATAACACATACCTCAGAGACATGGTGGATGGAGATTGACTGTTGCAATGCTATGTCCTAGACCACATATTCCCTAATGCCTGAGTGAAAATCTGTGTGCGAGGGGACAAGACAAACAATAATTGGGTATAGGTAATGTCTAGATAAAGGAGGCTGTACAACAGTGTTCCTCTGGTTGTTTTCTCTGACCACCTGCTTCAAAATGGCCTTCTGATCCCACCCCAGACCCTCTAAATCAGAATTGGCTACTTTACGGTAAGAGAAGTTTAAGAACCACTACTGTGTGATTGCTCAGTAGTGAGACCCAATATATCTGATAAGACATGGATTAATGAGACTCTCTATTAACAAATCTGATGATGGCAACATGTTGGAATATTTGATAAGGCTCCAGATTAAGCCAAGAAGTAATATTGGGGATCTTGAGATATCTCCTTTCAGGAGACATCTTTCTTGGGACAGGCTATAGATTTAAGGTTTTAAGATAAACTAAATGAACCCTATTTCTTTGTAAAAAGGGAGAAAAGGATAAGGTACCAGGAAAGAAAAATAGAGAGGAACACATCATATTTGTATTGCATCGTCCACATAAACTAAACTAATGTTTCAGAGAACTGAGATTTATTATCTTTAAACTCTAAATGTTTTAAGTTAGTATTTTAACTTTCATTGAAAATATTTATAAAATGCCTATTTGTTACTTCCTAAAGAGGTTACAGACCGCCTTATAATGATGATGTCATTTCCGTCTTCTGTCACAATTCAGTAATGCCTTAAGGACACTGGGTCATGTATACTCATGACCTCAGACTGCTCTGCTTTCTCAGCAGTTGTACTATATAGTTAAATAATGTTCTTGTCTCTTCCCTCACAGTGAGGCTGATAATCCCTGCTACTGTCAATGTGACTTTTCGTTTTGGACACTATCCCGTTCTAATTTTCTTCTTTAACCTGCCACAGACTGGGAAATCAGATAATCATACTCATTAAGTGAAAGTTCCTGGATTCTGACTGAGTAGCAGGTCCTCTTATAAGTAGTGTTGGTGGTTATCCTTTGTGCATTTAATTGGGTTGCTCTGGGTTTTTTGTTTTGTTTCCTTATATTGAGTAGTTGAGTTCACTTCAAAACATGTCTAAATAAATGTGGGGTATTAGAGTAATTTGGAATGTGATTAGATCACAGAGATATTAATTTTCAAAACCTTTGAGAGCCCATAAGATTTGTTTCAAAAAGACTAGATGCTTTAACAGAAAATCTTACGTTTAATGTCAGTGTTTAAGAGGTTATGATAGGAAAGAGATACTGTCTTTGGGAAAATTGCCCACCTAAGAAGCGTTTGCAAACCTACGTTAGAGCAGATAGGGCATATTAGTATCTGCTTATGTCTTTATTTATTTATAGTGAGATTCAAAAAACAGTTTGCTTGGGGCACTTAATATCACCACACACACACACACACACACACACACACACACACACACACCAGTTAATGATTCTATCCTAAAAAGTATATTCAAGAATTGGAAAGAAATTTCAGGCAGAATTCAGTTATTAGCTTTGGATATATCTTAAAATGTATCAAGAACTCCCAGACTTTGAGACTCATATTTGCTAGAGGTACAAACGAGAGAATTTTTAAACTTTTTTTGTTTTGTTTTAATGCTGAACTATTTTAAGATAAGAAATACCTTAAATATCATGTCATTCAACCTGCAATATTTTAGTATGCAGAGAAGTTATTTTTCCCTTAGGAATTTATATTTTCAAATGAAATTTGTCTCCTTTATAGTGTCACCTTCAGGGACTGGGTATTTATTCTGGCAATGCCACCAGAGCTCAGACACTTTAGAAAATTCAATTTTGAGATTGTCATTAGAATCTATTGCATATTTTTTAGAATATTCTCAGTAAAGACTCATTATTCTTTAAAAGTGGATAAATGATCAATAATATATTTTTAAAAGAAAAAAAGAATCTGAATATAAATTACCAGGACTTTACCCTGACTCTGAGGAAGGTGGTATGTGTGGGCTTTGGAGTCACTGAGAATTTCAGCACTTCGGGCTGTGTGACCTCAAGCAAGTTATCTAACCTCTCTGAACTTCACCTTCCTCAGCTGTAAAACAGGAGTAAGAATAATTACCTTATAGGATTGTTGGGAAATATGTAAAGTGCCTGGCACATGGCAGATTCTTAAAAACTAGTAATTATTGGTAAAGATAACATTCATTTGGATATATATCTGTTTCTGGTCTGATGCTTGGCGGGGTGGGGGGACGACTCAATTTATAATAATTCCCCCATCCTAGGTTCCCTAAATACTACTGATCTTTCTTTGGGCCTGCTGTTTCTCTTATCCTGAGCTGAACTTCTTCTCCAGTCTTAGTTCATAAAACCTTCAGTGACAACAAAGGCCTGGGCACTTGTTAAAACCTTTTTCTTTACTTTTCCAGGTTCTTTCTTTTTGCCTAACAGTCCTAAGCCGCAGATTTGAGTTTCAAGCAGATGCATTTGCCAAGAAACTTGGGAAGGCTAAAGACTTATATTCTGCTTTAATCAAACTAAACAAAGATAACTTGGGATTCCCGGTTTCTGACTGGCTGTTTTCAATGTGGCATTATTCTCATCCTCCACTACTAGAGAGACTTCAAGCTTTGAAAAATTCAAAACAAGACTGAGTTGTCCAGGGTCTGCGAATGAAGACATTTCTGATTATTTCTGTCCTGGCAGCATGTTCCGGCTCTTGATGTTTTTAAACTTTTTTTTTTTTTTTTTTTTTTTTTTAAGAAAAATTATTAAGTACAGAAAAGCCCAGATTTAAATACATTTAATATCTCATTTCAAAAATTATTTTAATAATCCACTTCTTAAAACACTGGATAAAATTTTAAGGCTTAATGTTTTTAAAGGTATAGTTTTATCTTTTAACATCAAATTTACCATCAGCTTGTGAAGTTATTTTTAGAAAATACAGAACTTGTTTTATTTACACACTTAAACAGAATCTGCATATAAGGTGTTTGGGGGCATACGCGCAAATATTTAAAAGAGGACACCTGAGTCCTCTCTGTAATGCAGAATCAGTGGCATCCAGCCGTGCTCAGATCTAAGTTGAGACTTGTTTTTACTTTCATACTCTTAGGATTTAACCTGGCTAATCAGTGTTTTAAATACGGAAGAAAGATAATAATTGGTAAGTCTGATGTTATTTAAATGAAAGTAATAAGAAATATGCCCTACTGTTCTACCAAATTTCACTGTTCCCTCTCTTGGTGTACGTACCAATCAGGAATTTCCAATTGTGCGTTGAAATTAGAAATTATGTATAGAATGTTTCAAATCACTGGATTGTGTTTTGAAGAAAATCTTGGCCTTTATCTTTTCTTCCACCTGGTGGGTGTGATCCCATAAGGGGTAATCTAGTATTTTTCAAAACTTTCAGCTTTTTCCTCATTCATACTCTTTTATTCAATAGATGTGCATCCTTTCACTTAGCAGATATTGCCATGTTGAACAGGTTTTGCTATTTTTAAAGTGGCAGAATGTGGAAAGAAGAAGAAATGACGTTTTAAGAGACATAAAGGTGAAATACTGACAATTCTCTTATAATATTATAGGAAAAAGTATAGTTTTCTATATCTCTTTCAAGGACAGAAGAGTTTCAGTTTTTATTTTTGTAATTTTTATCAAAAAGTCATAAGTACTGTTTAATCAGGCCTCGTTCTATTTTTGAAAATTACAGTTCTTGATAGGCAGATAATTTTTCTTTTCAAAACAAATGTCTTGAAAGATTTCTTTTCCAGTTTTCAAAGCTGCGTGTTTGACTGCTTCAAATCTGTTGCTTCCTGAATGAGAACTCTTTGTGCCTAAGCTCCCACCCACTGGTAAAACCTGCCTTCTGGGCATTTATTCCAAAGTGGGATCAACTGTGCACCCTTGGTATGTGGCCAGAAAGTCTTGCTTAACTCATATTTGGGTGATGTCTTTACATGGAAATGTAATAAAATAAAGCTCTAGTTTAGTACTGCATTATTTATTTTCCTATGGCTAAAGAGGAGCAGTCCTCTGATTTTATCCAGCATCCTTTATCGTGAATTCAGGCTGTGATAACTGCCTTTCCTTCCTTCTGTGCCTTTAAATATAAATTTCAGTTCTGCACAAGTGAAACATTAAAAATTGCCAATGCAAGTTGATGTACTTTGTCTTTGATTTGACAAAACTTGTGTCATCTGTTACCTAGCTGTATGTTTATTATCTAGAGGAGCTGAGTGCTGGGACATGAAGAGTAGTAGGAAGCAGCAGCCCTACCACTGAGTGATGTCACCACCATCACTGAGCCTCCCTCACAATCCCCTTCAGTGCCTTCCTCCTGCTCCACTCCAGAGTGTTACCATTTCTGGCTGGTGTGCCCTCAGAAGCTTCATTTGGAACCATTCCTTCTCCATGTTCCTGACCTCACATTATCTTGGGCCTGTCTGGTCTGCTCCCGCTGCCTCTTCGGTCCTCCTTACATGTGGTGGCAGTCATTAGCTTTTCAACATATGATTCATTATGGATAGCAGAGGCATAGGGATGGCCAGAGGATACTGGTAGCTTCCTGAGGTTTTGACCAATCAGGGGAAGGAGTAGACAGGCCAACCAAGGAGGGAAAGAGGTGCCACTTTGCACCTTAATACTTGGCAGATATGCAGGGGGCTCAATGAAGTAGATCGAGGCTGCAAGTAAATAATACGCCCGCCCGCAGCAGGGTTGATCTCTGAATCTAAGGCAGAGTCTCTGTCGTGTGTATAAACTGCCTTCATCTGCGTTGCCCTTTTGCTGAAGTCTTAGAGCTACTAGTAAATTCTACCTGTTTAGGATAGGAGCAGAATTCCCGGGATTGCTAGGGATTTTAGTGCTGATGGCGGTCCTTTATGTAGTATTCCCCTCCCTGAGGAAGCCTTCTTCCCCTTGGTCTTTTTCATCAATCCTTTGGACTCTTCTGTACATGTATACTTTAGATAGCTTTGACTATTTTGAGTGTTCTGTCATTAGCAGAAAGCTTACTAAGTACCACTTGAGGGACTTAAGTTCTGTCCTAGGTTCTATACAAAGAAAACTACAGAGAACTTGTATCCTGAAATTTCTGATTCAAGACCACAGTGATGTGAACGAGTAGCCGGCGTGTCAGTCTGAGTACTGTCTGGAGGGAAGGCAGAAATGGTCCATAGTGAATAGTGTAGCCCCATGCAGACAGGATGGATAGGGAAACCTCTGACTCTTATCATCCAGATGGTGTCCAGGGGGGAGGATTTCTTAAACAGTTTGGCCCGAGATGGATAGGAAGATACCCCTATGTATTTTGAAGCCTACAAAACCAGGACTGCCCTGACGCGGTGCGCAGGATGAAGCCCGCATTTCAGATCACAGCCCCTGCCTTCAGGTCAGAGCTCCCCTGTGGCTCTCTGGGTGGTGGTTGATAAACAGGGAAGGTATAACTTAAGGGTAATAATGAAGGCTCTAGAATCCAGAATCCAATATACCACATACTAGTAAGTCCTTGGGTAAGAAACTTGACTGAGTCTTCATTTCTCCATCTGTTATTTAGTCAAATAGCGAGTTCCCGCTCTGTACCAAGCTCTGCTCTAGATGCTAGGGAACACATTAGTAAATGAACGATAGAAAAATCCCCACCTCCTATAGTTTGCATTCTAGTGTGGGGACAATAGAAATATATAAAATGTACATGAAATGATGCATGTCTTGGAGAAAAAGGAGGGCCCGGGGTGTTTGGTGGTGGAGGGGAATGAATTGCAGTTTAATAGGGTGGTCATAAAAAGACATCACTGAAGGTAATGTTTGAACAAAGACCTGAAAGTAATGAGTGGGTGACCTACACAGATGTTTAGGGGAAGAGCATTCCAGGAAGAGGGAACAGCAAGTGTAAAGACCTTTGATACGGGAGGGAGCCAGGTGTGTTTGAGAAACGCCAGAAGGCCAGAGTGGCTGGGAAGAAATTGTGGGAGATAAAGTCAAAAGGGTAGGGATGAGGCAGATTTTACAGGGCTTTGTAGACCATTGTAGGAACTCAGGCTTTTCCTAGAGTGCAGGGGAAACCATTGGAGGGTTTTAGGCCAGGGAGACATGATCTGATTTAAGATTGTTTTGTTTTGTTTTGTTTTTGTGGGGGAAGGGGAACAGGACTTTTATTGGGGAACAGTGTGTACTTCCAGGACTTTTTTCCAAGTCAAGTTCTTGTCCTTTCAATCTTAGTTGTGGGGGGTGCCATTCAGCTTCAAGTTGTCCTTTCAGTCTTAGTTGTGGAGGGCGCAGCTCAGCTCCAGGTCCAGTTGCCGTTGCTAGTTGCAGGGGGCGCAGCCCACCATCCCTTGCGGGAGTCGAAACCGGCAACCTTGTGGGTGAGAGGACGTGCTCCAACCAACTGAGCCATTTGGGAGGCAGCTCAGCTCAAGGTGCCGTGTTCAATCTTAGTTGAGGGGGCGGAGCCCACCATCCCTTGCGGGACTCGAAGAATTGAACTGGCAACCTTGTGGTTGAGAGTCCACTGGCCCACATGGGAATCGAACCGGCAGCCTACGGAGTTAGGAGCATGGAGCTCTAACTGCCTGAGCCACTGGGCCAGCCCCTGATTTTAGTTTTAACAGGACCACTCTGGCTGCTAGTTGAGCAGCAAGGGTGCAAGCAGGGGACTAGTTGGGAGGCTCTTGCTAAACTTCTGGCAAGAAGTAAAAATGGTGACTGGAGTGGTCATCGGGGAGGTGGTGAGAAGTGGCTGAATTCTGGATATACTTTGAAGGCCGAGCCAACAGGATTTGCTGATGTATCAGATGTAAGGTACAAGACAGTTTAGCTTGAGGAACTGAAAGGATGGAGATGCCAGTAACTGAGATGGAGAAGGGATTTGAGAGGGCCGATCATTTTAACATTTGGGCCACGTTAAAATTGAGATAGACGTCTACTAGACCTCTCAGGGGAGATGTTGAACAGGCAGTTGGATAAATGAATTGAGATACAGGGAGAGGTCTGGGTTAGGGATGTATAGGTGGAATTTAAAGCCACAAAACTGAATGAGATCACGAGAGGAGTGAGAGAAAAAGGTGTTCAAGGATCAAGCCATGTGACACTCTGACTCTCAGAGACCAGGGAGATGAGAAGCCAGCAAGGAGTCCAAGGACGGTACGATGAGCTAGGAGCCATACTCGACAATCCTTTATTCCCATAAAAGAACCAAACATATGGGATGGTAGCTGTAGGTGGAAGTGGATTTAAGAGATTTTATTTATTTATTATTATTTTTTTAAGGAGGGCACAGCTCACAGTGGCCCATGTGGGGATCGAACCGGCAACCTTGGTGCTACCGTGTTTCCTCGAAAATAAGACCAGGTCTTATATTAATTTTTGCTCCAAAAGACGCATTAGGGCTTATGTTCAGGGGATGTCATCCTGAAAAATCATGCTAGGACTCATTTTCCGGTTAGGTCTTATTTTGGGGGAAACACAGTAATAGCACCATGCTCTAACCAACTGAGTTAACTGGCCACCCCGAGATTTTATTTGTTAACATGACAAATGGGGTTAATACCTGCTTCACAGGGTTGTTGTAAGGGTAGCATTAGATAATATTTGCAGGGTGTTCAGCACAGTGCCTGATAATAATAAGAGCTCAGTAACTGATTAACGATCATAATAATTGCTCATAATGATAATCACCATAGTCACCATGATATAAATAAACATAAAAACAAAAATGCCCAGCCCAGCTGGCAGGTGGGGTGAGGCGGGCATCGCTAGAGGACAAGATCAAGTTTTAAAAGAGGAGTAGGAATTAGCTAGACAAGGAAGGGCAGGAGGGTGGTATTCCAGGGAACAGCAGGTGTAAAAACATGAGAACATGGGGTGTTTTAGGAATAGCAAGAAGTTAGGAGACATAAGGCTAGAGAGGAAGATGGTCCAGGTCTAAGGGGCTGGGCGCCATAATAAAGCATGTGGCTATTATCCTAAATAATATAATCATTCATTTAGCTAATGTATATATTAAGTTCCTGCTAAATACTGTACATTGCTGTAGGCTCTGAGGTACAGCAGTGAACAGGACAAAATCCCCTGCCTTCATAGAGCTTACATTCTAGTTGGGGAGACAATGAGCAATACTTACGGAATGAATGAACGTTTGCTAAACAAAGGAGTGAAAAGGAGAGATCAACAGGGTTGAAGAAGAATTTGCGATAAGGGATGAAGGCAGAGGGAGTTAAAGATGATGCAGCTTTCAGGCCTTGGGCTCCAGGGAGATGGTAGAACTAATCACTGATAGGGGTACCCTAAAGGAGCAGGTGGGTCAGGGAGCGGCTCCAGTTTTGACTAGTTTTGGACAAGTTGAGTTTGTGGTGCTTATCAGATAGGATACGCAGAGGCGGCAAAGGACACCTGGAGCTGGACTCACTTGAGTTTAGTTGACTGTGACCTCATGAAGAGTATGACAGAGGCCCAATAATCACGGCACCTGGCTTACGGGTCCTCTCAATGGAAGACAAAAACCTAGTCAACAAAAATAAAGTGGGAATTCAACTGTCCTGCTTTATGGATAAGAAACAAGCCCGCCATTTAGCCTGGGAATGTTTCTGTCCCTACCAGGATTCTTTAGAGCAGCCTCCAACTGCTTCTCCACTGTTCTGCCAGTGCTTTCCTTGCAGAGGGCTTCGTCAGCTGCTAAGCCCACCCAGTGCCACCATATCATTACCCACTTCAGAAATTGCCCGAATAACCAGCCGCCAACTTGAGACCCTGTTTGTTAGTAAAACAGCAGAGCTCTGGCTAAAGGCGCCTTTCACTGATTTTTTGGTGGCATGTGTTGGATGCTGGCCAGCTGGGTTGAAATATTAATAGTTTGCTAAATTACTTGAAACAAAATCCCATCATGCAGATTTCTGCAGCCCTGCCAGGGCCAGGGTAGGGACTCTGAGTCTTCACGGGCTTCTTCTGGAGGAGAAGCTGCTGAACCTCCAGGAAGGGACTGGGTTGTTTTAATGTGATACTCTGTTCGGCTTCCTAAATCCCCTTTTTCCTCATTGCAAATGGGGGAGTTGATTTCCTACTTCATTTTTGTTGATTAGATTTTTGTCTCCCAAAGTTCAGTGATTGAGGAGCAGGTCCCTGTTCTTGGCGGCGGAGGGAATAAACTGGATGCTCTGGGCCTCAGCCACAGACTCACTGAGACCAAATCCTTTCCTTCCTGGTTTGATGATGGGTGGGACTTCTCTGAGCACCTGAACATACTCATTCACTTAATAACTGTTTATTGAGCACCTGCTATGTATCAGGCACTATTTGGGGTTTTCTTTTGGGTTGTTTTTGAAACTTTCATTTATTTTTCTGTTTTAAATAAATGACTCTCGAAGGCCAAGGATTCAGGCACCAGGACAAGTAATGTAACTTGGCCTGCGGAAGGGGGGAGCCCCTCCCCACCAGGCACGAAATGCCTGAGAGCCTGTTCAGGGACAGGCTGCAGCTGCCTCCTGTCGCTCTCATCCTCTTCCCCTCCTCACTGAGCCCTAGTTCTGTCTGGATTCTAAGGCTCCAGCAGCCACAGCAACAGTAGGGCCTTTTTTTTTTTTGGCGGGGTGGGGGTGGGGGTGGGGGCGGTGAAGGGGCGGAAATGCTGTGATTCAGGATTTGCCAAAGCAGTGACGGCAAAGCCCCTTCTGGCCCTCAAGGCTATCCCACCTTATTTTTCCTGTCTGTCCCTGGATTGGGGTAAGGGAGCTGAGATGTCACCAGTGGGGTATGTGTGTATTGGGTGAGGGAGGGAGGAGAGGGGGTGGTCTAGTGAGGGGAGTTCTCTGCTGGCCAGAGGAAGAGAAGGGTGCTCCGTCACAGGTGGGGACTTACAGCTAAGTTTAGGGTGAGGTGCAGGAGGGCGCAGGCTTCAGAAAATGCT
Source organism: Rhinolophus sinicus (assembly GCF_057876585.1). NCBI lineage: Eukaryota > Metazoa > Chordata > Mammalia > Chiroptera > Rhinolophidae > Rhinolophus > Rhinolophus sinicus. The sequence continues at coordinate 28,151,856 of NC_142514.1, forward strand.
CAGACCTCCGGCTGGAGTCCTGTCTCCAGGAGGGTCTGGGGCTGGCAGAATGCTTCATTTGGGGGGAAATGCCCAAATCAATAATGGAGCAAAGGGAGTGGTCACTCTTGAATTGCAAAAGCCTTATCTTTGCATGGGCCAGGGGCACCTGCCATGCCCTTCCCTGCTTCTGCTTGGAGCAGCTTTGCTCACTTACACAGCTGTGAGGCTGGGAGCCCCCAGGGGTACAGATCAGATCTGAGCCAATCTCCCCTAAACATCCCCTTAGTGAAAGTGGCAGGAGTGAATGTCACTTCTCCTTTCGTCATCCAATTCCATGTCTGTTTTCCTCATGGGCCTGGGAACCGCTGGAAGGTAAGAGCCAAGTCTTCTAATCTTCTGCTGCCAGCTCCTGCCCCAGGACTAGCACGCAATGGGTGCCAAAATTCACAGAGGACTTCCTGTGTGCCAGGCCCTGGCAAGACACCAGGGATATGTGAGACCTGGCAAGACACCAGGGATATGTGAGACCTGGCTGAGTCCTTGCCATAGCTGTACAAAGGCTGGGAAGGGGTCTGCCCAAAGTGAGACAGGAGGTTACTGTTCTGACCACCCCCAGGTTCTTCCCACAGATGTTCCTCAAACATGCAGTGCCATCCTAATGCTCACAATTTAGGATGTGCCCAGAGGAAGGTACCCCACCCCTTGACCTCCCCTTCCAGAGTCCCTGACCATCCTGCCCAGGCAGTGGAGGCCCACGCCCAATCCATGAGAAATTAAGCCCTACAATTCACATCCTGGTTTGTACCCAAGTTGGGGACTTTTATTTACAGAAAGGCCTGCGTGGACCTAGGGGAGTGGTGGGAGAAGGTGATGCCAGAAAAAGAAGGGAGATGGGTGTTTAAATACTCAGATGGGAGGGAGGCAGGGAGGAAGTAGTGGGGCTGGCTTAGCGATGGCTACCTCAGGTAGTCACCCATCAGCAGTCACCCAGTAAGCCCAGGGGGTGAAATGGAATCAGGAACCAGCAGAGACCTCAGTCCACCTGCCCCAAGGACAAGATGGCCAGTGGAGGATGGCGCAAATTAAGGAGACATTTGTTTTGGTAACATCTGAGCGGTGCTCCAGGAAGGAAAGCCACTCATCCTCTTTGGAGCTGGGACTCTCCAGGGACACTGGCCCTGTCTGTTGGCCTCACTTTTTCATTCTGATGCCCTCCCTTCCCTTCCCCCATGTTTTAGAATTTCCTTTTCCTCAGGACTCCGGGGTCCCAGACAGAAGGTCCTGGGAAAGCTAGTTTCCTGGGCTGAGGGATGGGGCACATGTCCACCCAAAGGGGACCTAGTCCTTTCCCCCAGGATGCTCGTCGGGCTCTGTCCTGGCCTGATGTTCATGGCCCCTTGATGGATCCAGCCTCTGTGAGGCGTGCAGAGGCATAGCCTGAGGCTCCAAGACAAGCCGCAGGCTCACAGAAGCCCGGCAGCCCCACGGGGCCTGGCAGACCAGGCCGGCCTGCCTCTCCTGGGGCTCCTGGGGACCCTCGATCTCCATCTTTGCCATTGATTGCCTGGCCATCCCGGCCAGGGAGTCCTGTGAAATGGAGAAGGTCAAGATATCAGGGCCTCCTCCTGTCTAGAATTCGTAAGTTCCATTTTTCGGGAGGTGGGCAGGGAATGAAGCCAAGGACACCACAGGAAGAAGGGACTCTGCCCCAGACACACAAGTTGAGAGTCACACAGATGGTATATTATTCCCAACTCTCAATCAGTGAGTCTTGGGAGCAAATGCTCTTTCCCTCCATGAAGCAGATTTTGGTGCTACCCAGAAAGTAGTCAGAATCCCAGCTTCCAGTTCCCAGCCAGACCTCACCCAGAGCCTCCTGGGTGCTCCAAAGGGAAGGGAAAGCTGGGTGTATGGCACTGAGCTGGCCGAGCATGAGGCCTCCATGGAAAAAAGCCCCTTTGTCTACAGGTCATTAATCCCAGAGCTGAGGGAAAAAACTGCTGCCGGGCAGGGCCAAGGTCTTACCTGGGATCCCTGGGGGCCCAGGCATTCCAGGATGTCCACGTCCCATGTCTCCCCGGTCACCCTTCTCTCCACGTTTTCCTGCAGAGAAAAAAGGGGCCTTAGTTTTTCAGAATTGGAAAATGTTTTTTGTTTTTACTTTGCTTGCTATTTAATTTCTATTTCACACACAGCAGTTACTCCTGTTTTGTGCTAGTTTACAATAAAGGAAAGTTGGAAATGATTACAGAACTGGTTAAATAGAGGAAGGTCCAGACAAAGGATGGACGACTAGAGCCGATAAAGTTCATTACAGGGACATGTCTAACAATAAGGATAGCTGGCATCCACTATTGACAAGCAGTGAACTAAGAGTTCTATGTAAATTACCTCTAAATATCATCCTCATGACAACACCATGAGATTGTTGTGATTAATATCCCCATTTTACAGATGCGGCTATTACAAATCTAATAATAACATTATAAATCTAAGGCCTAGGGAGATTAACAGGTAACTTGTCCAAGGGCCACAATGAAAAAGTGGCAGAGTCTGGACTCATCCTCATCTTGTGACTCGACTCTTCCTGCTTTACTGTTTTGTTCATCTGTCTCCCCACTTCTAGAGACATGGGAAGATGTTTCCGTGATGCCACTAAGCAAATTTAAAACAAAAACAAAAACCCCACATACAAAAAACTAAGTTTTAAAATAGTACATTCATTTTCATCAATTTGCTCCCTAGGAAGAAAGCCCAGGAGATTTTGTGCTGGGAAGGGGAATGACAAAAGAAGAGAAAACAGGAGGCTGAGCAGTTAGCCCGCTTGAGACCCCTGGGACCAGCCTGGCCCAAATCCCATCGCCTGGCCCCACTCCCACCACAGAACACTACTCACCTTTGGGCCCCGTGTTGCCAATCTGACCTACAGCTCCCACGATGCCAGGAATGCCCCGAGGGCCAGGGTGCCCATGGGGTCCCTGTTTGCCTGGGTACCCAGGAGGCCCAGGGGGTCCTGGGAGACCCATCATGCCGGCTGCACCCAGGGCTTCCCTCTTGGCACTCACAGCCACCTCTGCCAGTTGCTCTGGAGGGAGGGAAGTAAGGAGATGGGTCTGTGACATGGATGACAACTCAGAAAACTCGCGAGGCAGAGCCTCCTGACAAGCCGCCGGCCTCTGAGTGTGCAGACAGAAAAACCCCGTTTAACCACCCCCTTCCTCAGGCCGTTGCTTAAGTCAGAGGGCCAGAGAGGGCAGGGATGTATGGAAGGTCCCCAGGCCCTCAGAGGCAGAGCTGGAATGAGCACCCAGGACTCCAGACACTGGAGAAAGGGCACGTGGAGAGACTCCTGATGGGGCGTGATGCCCTGACCTAGCCTGTGAGGAGGGGCTTGCTGCCCCCTCCCCTCACCTTGCAGCATCTTCAGCACCACGTCCACGATGTGCTGGTCACTGGCATCTCGGCCCTGGAAGCAGAGAAGGCCTTTCAGGAAGAAGCTCCTGGCTGCCAGGGCTGCTGCTCTTGTGCCCTGTGACCCCTCCTGCTCCCACTTTCTCCCCTGATGTGTTTCCAGCATCTGACTGAAATCCCTCCTGCTGCACCCACACCCATCCTCTCTGATCTGGAACGTGGAACCAAACTCAGGGACGCCAGCTTCCTCAGGGAGCTCCTAGCCTTTGGGGCTTAAGCGGCACCGCGAGATTTCCTATCCGGGAGACCCCCTCCCCGGGGGGCCAGCTCACCGCCACGCCCTGTCGCCCGGGCTGTCCCGGCACGCCGCGGTCTCCAGCCAGTCCTCGAGGGCCTGGGGGCCCTGGGAAGCCCTGCACCCCGGGGGCGCCCGCATCTCCGCTGGGACCCCGGTAGCCCGGTTCTCCACTGACTCCTTGCTGCCGAGGTGGGGTGGATGCAGAGCCGGGTGAGGACGCACGCGCCGGAAGGGGGAAGAGATATAAAAGGGGGAGGAAGGACGGGTGGGAGAGCGCGTAGAAGGGGGAGGGGCAGGGTGGGCGGGGGCCTGGGGAGGGGCGGTCCTCCCACCGCGCCGAGTGATGGGGGGGCGGCGTTAGCTGGAGAGGAGGAAAGTGGTGTCGCAGGGGCAGGACTCACCTGTCCCTTGGGCCCCGGCACTCCAGACTCGCCCTGCAAGCACAAGGAAGCGCGGTCACCAAGTCGTGGGGCCCCGAGGCCACCCGCCGCTTCCCCAGCCACCCCCACGCAGCCCGCTCACCTTCTCGCCTTTCTCTCCGGGGAGGCCGGCCACCCCCGGGTCGCCCTGCAATTGGAGAACCGCGAGTCTGAGCAGCGCTTGGTCTGCTGCGCTGAAGCTGTAACACCACCGCGCCCACACCTCGCATCCCGCCCCATCCACCCACCCCCGCAACACTCAGGACGCCTCGAGGCCAGGGAAGTGGAGGTGCTGGTACTCACCACTCCGCCACGGGGCCCGGTCTTTCCCGGGACGCCCTGGAGAAAGAAGGGAGTGGCGGACTTGGTGAGTTTTCCCCAACCCCGGCTCCCGGCCACACTCCCCGGACCCCCCACAGGGAGTAATTTTTTCTGCCAAGATTTGGAAGCTCAGGAAGAATCTGAGCTCCACTCCCCAGGGTCTTAGGGTTTCTTTCCCAGATATTTTCCAGCCCCATTTGGTACCTTGTCTCCTTTGATGCCTGGCAAGCCTTGTGGCCCTGGAACTCCCGGGGACCCCTGCACCCCCTTGGCGCCCTGAGAGGAAAAGAAACCATAGGAGTAAATCAAATGAGGTGCCCAGACATGCTCCCCCCACCCCCATCTAAGTTGCCCTGCACTTACCGACCGTCCTTGAGGGCCTGGCGGCCCCACTGGCCCCCTCTCACCCTGGTCACCCTGAAATGGAAAGAGATGGTCACACCAGGCCATCAGCATGGGAGGCCTCCCCCTGTCTGACCTTACATGGTCAGGGTGCCCTCCATTTCTGTGGTCACCAGCATGGAGGTCCTTTGCTCCACTTCACAGACCAACAAACTGAGACCCTAGCTGGGGAGGCCTCGCACAAGGCTGGGCAGGACAGGCAGATGCTGGAGTCACTGAGAGGACCCAGATTCTGGGTCCAGCAGAGCCAGCAGCTGCAAGGACCCCAAGGAGGGGCCACTGTACCAGGCACTTACCTTCTGCCCTATGAGGCCCCAGGGACCGATTTCTCCTGGAGGCCCTGGCTCTCCCTGGGGGACAGAGAAATTGGGGGTAAGCAGTAGGCTTGGTGGATTCCTCCCTTCCACACCTAGCTAATGCCCACCCATTCTTAGGTCACAGCTAATTTGCTTTATCAGGGAAGCCTTCCCTCACTCCCTTTTTTTTTCTTCAGGTCTCTTTACTTTTCCTTCATAGAACCCAACACAATTATGATTAGTTGTCATGTGGTCATTTATTTAATGTCGGTCTCTTCCACTAAACTAAGCTCTGTGTGAATAGGAGACTATCTATCTCAGCATTTAGCATAGTTGCAGGTACTTGGTGAATGTTTATGGAATGAATGAATGAATGAATGAATGAATGAATGAATGAACAACTCTGTCTGATGGATTCTCAGCCCGAGTCAGCTTGGTCATGTGGGGAGGTCATATCCCAGAACAGAACCAGTCCTCACCCTCACTGCATCATACAGAGAGAAGGGAGCTTCCCTGGATCAGTGGCAGTGCCCTGACTGGCACCAGGGCACCCCCAGGCTAGGGCTTCATCCCACAGTCTCACCCAGGCCCCACATACTGAGTGCAGGGTCATCTGGCCTGGGGATGGGGGGCAAAGCAAAAACCCTTGTGTCAAAGGAGGGAGCACTTACCTCCTTCCCGGGGGGACCAGAGAATCCGGGTTGGCCCTGTTGGCCTGGCTCACCCTACAGGAAAACACAAGTCTCAGGTCAGTCTGGGTGGCCCAGTCAGGCCCTTGGCCTTGGAGAAGCCCAATGAACCCTAAACAGACTTTGGAATCAAATTAGTTGGGGAAGGGAAAGGGTGTTCTTGGTCAGGTCCTCTGGACTTCATTGATTTTCCTGTGTTTGTTTCTCTGAATTTGGAGCCATGCCATCCTGTCTCCACTGAGCTGGGATGAGGGGTGGGGGGTGGGAGGCAGCCGGGAGGTGGTTAAGCCCAGGAGACTTGTGTCCAGGCTGAGTTGCTGAGCCTGGGGTGAGGCCTGAGCCTTGCGGTCTACAACACACCCCTGGTCCCTGCCCCCAGGCTCTCTTGCTCAGATTAAGCCATTCTGCTTCCAACTTGGGGTTACCTCACCTTGTCTCCAGGGCCGCCTTTTGTCCCAGCCTGGCCTGGCACACCCTGTAGAAAGAAGTTGACATCAGTTTCTGCCCTGGCATGGGGGAGTTCCATGCACCTGTGCTTTACTCCCCCAAATCTAATCCAGATCTCCTTCCCCCTTGTGGGAGCGGAACAACAGAAGGCCCAGACAAGTCATCATGAACTGGATTATGCCCAGCACCCAAGCCCTAGTGGGAGAAGATGGGGGGACAGAGGGGCCGGTGGTCCATGCAGAGAAGAGGAGCACACTGTGTGCCCATAGGCACATGTGACACATGGGTGCAGAGGAACAAAGCCTACACATGGGCACGTTAGCAGGCCGTGATCTCAGTACCTCCAGCAGGGAGCAGGCAGCAGGGAGAGGGCAGGACGTAATGTGTTCCCATGGACGGGGCTCCCAAAAGGAGTGGGACAGAGGCAGGGCTGAATGGTGAGAAGGCACAGAGCATTCTAAGCAGAGGAACGGGCAAAGGCCTCAAGCCGTGGGGGCAGAAAATCCAAGGCAGTGTTGAGAAAGGAGAGGACGAAGAGGGGCAGTGGCTGACAAGGCAGCAGCGGTAAGCTGTCCCGGTTGAGGTGGCCCTTGAATGCTGCGATGAGCTGTGAGGGCCAGGACTGTCGCTGTCCTGTTCATAAAGTTTCTCTACCACTTCGTGTACCTCGGGTACTCAGTGACTTTCTTGATTGACTGGATGGAATGACTTTCATGGAGGCAATGAGGGCCACGGAAGGTGCTGTAGCACGGAAATGCTCTGATCCTACCTAGGCACCATGGAGGATTGGAATGGCCAAAAGGTGAGGCCTAAGCCAGCCAGAGGCCACAGAGGTAGTGATGAGGCCTGGGCTGGGGGGTGGGGGGTGGGGACAAGGATTAGAGCAAGAGCCCTGGGTGTGTGGATTTTTACTTCATCAGCCACTCATGCCACTGTGGGGAGGTGGGCAACAGAGTGGCTGGCGTCTCTGAGGAGGAGAAGCAGCTTGCCATGGGGCAGCCTCTGTGGGGCGGCTCCCATGGTTCCGCCCCATACTCACTGGTAGGCCCTGGTGGCCTGGGTTTCCTGGCCGTCCTGCCAGTCCTGTGCTGCCCTGGGAGAGACAGAGAACCAGAGACACAAGTGAGAGCTCCACCCAGAGGGTCCATGACTTCTACCCGAATGCAGGCAGGAAAACTATGGCCCAAGGGTAAGAAGGGATGTGTCGATGACACACCTGAGGGTCCCAGGCTCCTAGGCCTCCAGGATCAGTGTGATGGGACTGAGGGCCCGAGCTGGGAGGGCCCTGACTGCTGCCCCAATCCCACCAGCAGTCCCCACTCCTACCTTCATGCCAGGTATGCCGAGGAGCCCGTCCTTGCCATCGACGCCCGGGGAACCCTGCTCAGGAGTAGAGTTGAGGGTAGACTCACAATGAGGAGATGCCTGGGTTCAGGCCACCCACACATGTCCCTCTGTGACAGCTGCATTGTGCAGGTAAGAAGTGGGTCTGGTCATCTTGCGGAGACCCACCAGCCAACCGGGGGAAGGGAGTGGAAGTGGGAAGAGGACTTCGGGGGCTGGGCCACAGTCCTTCTCTTGTGTGGGTGGCAAGGGTCCCAGATTGCTGCAAGTTTCCCATGACCTCTCCTACTTCACCACCACCCTATTTACAGATGGAAAAACTAAGGCACAGAAAGGGCATTTCCTGAGGTGACAGAGCCTACAACAGTTCAGTCTAGAGTCCCAGGCTCCTCGTCCTCTGGGGGCTTGGACAGAGTTGACTGGACCCCACCCTCTGTCCAGGTGGGCCTGGGTCACTTACAGTTGTTCCTTTTGGGCCTGTTACTCCCTGGGGTCCTCGAACACCTTGGCTGCCCTGCAAAGTACATAAAGATGAGCTCACCTTCACGATGCTGAACCCCTCTCTGTTCAGAGGCAAAAAGCTGAAAACAGTGACCTCTATCCGAGGGTCCCTCTGGCACAAGCTACACTGTGCAGGGGCTGGAGGAAAGGGGCCTGGGAGTGCCCTTTTGGCCCTGGACCCAGTGGATGGGAGTAGAGGTTGGTGCCAAGCAGTGGGGCTGGGCTGGGCAGGGCTGGGGGTGGTGAGACGGAGCCAGCACTCACTGAGACCCCACCAAGGCCCTGAGCTCCACTTACGTTACGTAACAAAGAACCAAATGCAATGTGGGGGCTTTGTTTGGGTCTTAATTGGGACAAGAACCCTAAAGAGACACCTTTGAGGTAACTGGGAAAAATTGAACACAGACTGGCTATTTGATCATGTTAAAGAATAATTGATCATTTTGTTGGTGTGATAATGATATTGTGATAACATAAGAAAAAAATCCGTATTTTTAAGAGATAGGTACAGAAGTATTTAGGGGTAAAATGACATGATGTTAAGGATTTTCTTGAAATGTCAGAGTGAAGCCATAACAAAGTGAAGGAAGGAAGGGGGAAAAGGGAAGGGTGACGTGAGCATAGCAGAATGTTAATTTGGGGGAGATAGGTTAAATGGGAGTTCATTATATCATTCTCTACTTCTGCGTATGTTTTAAAACGTGCATAATAAAAACTGAAAAAAGAATAACAGTTAGCTTTACTCTCTGCTCAATTTTTTCCTGTAAATTTAAAACTCCTCAAAAGAAATAAAGTCTATTAATTAAAAAAAAAAAAGAGTTAAGAGAACCGGAATCCGGACCAAATCCCATTAGCCCCATGACTGATTTGCTGGAATTTCACTGTGTGGCCCCAGTGACTGTGGGACTAGATCTCATGGTCTCTCCCCAAGCCTGAATTTGACCCACAACAGGCTGGGTTTGGAGGACTGGGGGCGGGGGGAGCTGACTGGGCTGGGCAGAAACACTGCTTCCCTGAACCAGTTACCCAGGCGCGCGCACATGGCTTAGGTGCAGCCCAGTCCTGCCCAGTGCCCCCAGGAGCCCTGACTGGACAAGAGGAGCCTGAGGACTCACCACGTCGCCCTTCTCCCCAGCTCGGCCTGGTGGTCCCCGCGGACCTTCCTCACCCTGGCAAGAAGGACAAACAGGAATCCAGGTTAATCGCCTCGGGCGGAGCTGTATCCCACCTCTTTGCAGCCCAGGAACTCCAGCATGGAGGATGTATGTGGGGAGGTGCCAAGAACAGACTTACTGGTGACCCAGCGGCGCCAACGGGGCCCACCATGCCTTTGTATCCACGAGGTCCCTGGGTAGAGGAAGGAGGTGCAGGTCAGTTCTGGCTGGACCCCTGAAGCCAGAGGGCTGTCAGGGCATCTCTTGCAGGACACCCCCAGACTCACTTACCGTCTCTCCTTTGGGTCCCGCCATGCCTGGGTAGCCCCTGACGCCTTGGGGACCCTGTCAAGACAGAAGAATGACAGCAATGGTAGCTGCCAGGCCCACTTCATGCTACCTTCTCTGACCCCCACACCTAATCTTCACGATGCCCCTCTGAGATAGGCAGCAGAGTCCCAATCTCATAGAGGGGACACCCAGGCTCAGAGATGGGAAGGGACTCGCCAGGGTCACTCAAAGAGACAGTGGCAAAACTGGGGCCTCACCCGAGTCTGCTGACTGACAGCCTTGGTTCCTGCCCCCCAATTCCTGATAGCCTCAGTCTCCCTCTCCCCACCCAGAGACATGCCAGCTGAGCACAGGCATCTCTTTTCCAAGTTAGAGGCGAGACTAGGGGGCTGACTCCATGAAGGTCTCATAGGACGAGGAGAGGGGCCCCAGGAGAAGTGGTCCTTACCGGCGGTCCAGGGATGCCTTGCTCTCCAGAGGCACCCACTTCTCCTTTGGGACCCTAAGGGGCAGGAATGGGTGATCAGACAGGCAAGTAGATCGAGGGACAGGTATACAGATAACCAAAGATACCGTCCCTTCCTGGTCCCATGTGACAGACGGAAGGGGAAGCGGAGGCCCAGCCAGGAGAAGAGACTTGCCCAGGACACAGTGACCTAGAACATGGGCCTCCTGCCCCCCAGCTCAAGGCTCTGTCCCCAGAGACCCACAGGGAGAGGAGAAGGAAGGAGGAAGGGGGCGGAACGGGTAGGGTCTGCTCCACATACCCTTGCCATAGTCCTCTGCCCTTATACATACCGTCTGCCCCATGCGGCCGGGATCTCCCAGAACCCCACGTTTGCCAGGATGCCCCTAAAGGAAAGGACAGAGCTCAGTGTGAGGTCCCCTCCCAATCACCTGCTCCATCCTCCCAAGACAGGCCAGGGACTAGCTCACCTTCACTCCCCGCAGCCCTTGGGGGCCTTTCCCACCTGCTGGACAGTTAGTTGGGCACTGAAAAGAAAATTCCATAAGGGTCTGTGGTCATGGACCTGCCTCAGGCTAGCTGGGCAGTGCTTCCCCATCTTACCAATTTCCAAACCCTCCTCTCACCCCACCTGTCTGAGCCACTCTGTGCAGCCCCGCCCCGTTTCCCACTGATGCCGCGTCTCCCCTTGACCCACCCTATTTCCACCTCCGCCCCTCTCCAGTTGACCCACCCCTTCCCTGCATTAGCCCCATCCCAGGACCACCTCTCACCAGGAAATCCGCACTGCCTTCCAGGCCCTGGATGGTTCCGGGGCGGCCCTAAGAGGAGATGAGTGGAGATGGAGCCTGACCCGAACCTTCTCCACCCCAGGCTTTCGCCAAGGACCCTTCTTCTTCCCCAGCTGCACACTGCCATTGGGAGATCTGAGGACACTTACTGGTTTCCCAGGGGGGCCCGGGGGCCCTGATGGTCCCTCCGGTCCAGGATCCCCCTGGAAGCAAAAGGGGCCCAAATCACACACCTGCCCAGCCTCCCCTCCAGGTTACCTCCTGAGGTCTGGGCTCTCTGAGAGATCAAGGTCTGATTGACAAGGGATGGCTCCAGCCCTTGACCTCCCGAAAGACCTACTGCAGGATGGGCTCAGCAGGCGGGCTTTGTGCCCCAGCCCTGGAGGAGCTCCCTGATGGTCAAAAGCAGGCCAGGAACTCCTGGCAAGATCCCTAGCCTGCCAGCTTGGAGGCAGAGTGAGCAGAGGGTGTCTGGTGCTCACCTTGGGGCCTGTGATACCAATCTCACCAGGGAGCCCAACAGGTCCAGCTGGTCCCTAGGAACAGAGATGTCACTGGCCAGGATGCCTTGGAGAGTTAGCCCACCCAGGTGCAAAGGAAGGGACAGGCACCCAGAGCCCCCTTCCCCACTTTTACTTTGCAACATACCCCAGAGGACTGACAGAGGAGGGCTTTAAGGATGAGAGAATCCCAGAGCCAGTGGATAGGCCCAGAGATTTCCGGCAATTCTCCCCATTCCTGACACCATCAGAACACGCTGGCCCCTCCCCATGATGGCCAGTCCCCTAGAAGCCCTTCTGTAGTCTTCTTCCCTAGGGGTCTTAGGGACCCTGCCCCACCCCGAGGACTTACAGGAGGTCCAGCGAAGCCAGGGCCCTGAAACGGAAGGAAAGGAGATTGGGTTCATGGCACCTTCTTCAAGCCCTCCCTACCCCCAAAGGGTCATCCAAGCCTTTGCAGGTTATACTCACCGGCAGGCCAGGGGGACCTGGGAGCCCGGGCTGGCCCTGCAAGAGCAATGGGAGAGGCTCAGAGGCTGTGGTCTCCTGGGTCCCTGGTCTTCTCTACTGCAGCCCCTCCCAAACTCTGGCTCTAGATTGCCCATGCTAAGTCTCCAGCAGGCCACTTACCTTGACTCCAGCGGTCCCAATAGGGCCAGGCTCCCCCTTGGCTCCAGTTAGACCCTGGGGAAGAAAGAAGATAGATCAGTGAGAGGCAAACCCGCTCTCTGATCCATCAGGCAAGGAGGTCCAGAGGTCTCTCCTGGGTGACTGCTTTCACCCCACTCTTTGAGGGTCTAGGAGCCTCAACACCTCACTTTCCCTTCTGCCCAGTTCCCATGGTAATTATGGGAGGCAGACAGGCAGAAGGATTATCCTCTTTTGAAAGATGAGAAACCAAGTCTCAAAGATTTGTCAGCCCAGGCCTCATGCCTCCCAGTTTAGGAGTCTAGAACACCTAGATATAAGTCTGGAATGGTGATTTTTTTTTTCATGTCTGCCCTTGGCAACTTTTTCTGAGCCTTAGTTTTCTCATCTGCAAAATGGGTTAATAATCATGCTTACCTCTCTTAGTACATATGAGAACTGATGTGGAAAGCAATGTGCTTTGTAATCTTTACAGGGTGTGGACAAGTTAGAGGGCCCTGGTGGCTGGGCACATCTCTGGGTACCTCTTGAGCCAAAAGGGCAATGGCCCAATGGCCCTGGCTGTGTCCAGGAGCCTGTGACCTTGGGGTCCCTGGGAACTCTGTCGTATTAGCCAAATAATGTTCCTCTCCTGAGTTTCACCTGGGGCTGTGAGGGGGTGGGGTGGGGAAGGAAGAGGGGAGGAGAGGATGGGGACAACAAGGACAGCTCTTCCTAGAGTATTCAGTCTGATACTTGGATGCCAGAAATGTGGGAACAAATCCTGGCTGCTGCAGACAAACAGAACCACTCTGCGGATCCCATTTGCCCATGATACAATACTCCTAGGGTGGCTGTAGGGTTCCAGAAAGATTACAAGTCACATGAAGAGGAAGGGGGCTCATAGCTGCAGAGTTTCCATCCTGCTCCCACTCTCTGAGCAGAATATGAGGGATGATGCCAGAACCAGGCTACTCACATCAATCCCGGGCTTCCCGTCCGGCCCGTCAGGCCCCGCTTTGCCAGGCTCTCCCTTAGGTCCCTTGGAAACAGAGGTGGGGCAGATATTAGCCAGAGAGCAAGAACTGGAAGGATCAAAGGTCAAAGAGGAAAAAGCACTCACCGGAGGGCCAGGTTTCCCAGGGGGCCCCTTGTCACCCTGCAAGATACAAGTTGGTGAGAGCAAGCCGTGGCTCATGCTACCCCAAATGGGCCCACACAGGCCCTAGATGACCAGTCCCACATGCCTTTCTCTTCCCTATCTTCTCTTCTGTCCTGGGTCCCCTCAGCCTTGCACTTTTTAGGAAAGTAGCTCTGTTTTCCTCACACACACACAAAAAAAATCATAGGTTGATTGAGATCAACCCCAGCTAGGCTGGCGAGGGTGATATCAACATGCATGTGGGTTTTAGGCAAGCCAGTGCTGGTTAAGACTTGCAGATGGGGTTGTGGGCTCCAAGTTACCTCAGAGCGCTGGTGCCTCTTGGATTTGGGGAAGTGTGGGAAGAAACTTTTAGAAAAACATGAAGGGGAGGTGAGTGAAGTAGGCAGTGACTGTCCTCTGGATCGGGGTTGGGAAAACAAGAGACTGGGGCAGAAGCAAGGACCAAGAGGGCCTATGAAGGAGGCAGATTCAATCTTCCCAAGGCAGAAAGGACCTCCTTTCCCCGGTGACAAAGGACCCTTGGTGGAGGACAGGAAGGGTCTGGAGTCAAATCCAGCCCCAGAGAGGCCTCTAGGCATTTCAGAGCCTGCAGCATCCAGGGACCTGGCTGGGATCCAGGGTGCTGTGTTTTGGGGGTGGGGGCACCGGGTTGAATAGAAGTCTGTCCAGATGGGTAAACATGGAGCTGACCTCCTGGGGGAGCCTCCTGAATGAGGTATTTAACCCTCGCCGCTAAGGAGAGCAGGGAACAAGCCCAGATGGTTCTAAATCGGGGAGAGACATGCAAAGGGAAGAGACAAGGGTCTGGCCCCAACGAGTCAGCGATCTGGCCAAGGCTCCCACATTACTCTGAAGAAGCATCCAGACGTGCCAGAGCACAGGGAGAGGGGTTAAGGCGTCTCCCACTCCAAAAAGAAGGGAGAGGAAGGGAGGAGGATAAGGAATCGCTGTGATCTGTGGTGGGCAGACAGCACAGCAGCTCCTTGTCGGTGGGCAGCTATAACGGGCTCTCCATCTCCCCGCTGGTTTGAGGTTTTTGCAGAACAAACGGGCTCCTTGTGGTGTGGGTCGGCGCCGCCTACTGGCGACAGGGGCCACTGCATCTCCAGGCACCACCTCCACCACCCTGCCCCCAGGCTCACAAAGTTCGCCTTTGTCCGCAGTTCCCTCCCCCTCCTGTCCCAGGTTAGAGACTCACGTCGATGCCGTCGGATCCAGGCACTCCCGGCGGCCCCGGGGGCCCCGGGGGCCCCGGCTCTCCTGGCGGACCTCTCTGAAAACACACACAGGGGTGCAGCCTTCAGACAGTGCAGGGAGCTGGGCGGGCGTCCCAGGAGTGCACCTCCCCCAGGAAAGACAGATCCTCAGGGAGCAGCAAACTCCCGTTTATTGAGAACCTGTGGTATACCAGACACTGTGTACCATTACATATAGTATCTTACTGAAAGCTCAGAACTGTGAGAAGGATACTATTTCGAGTCCCAGTTTGCAGCTGAAACAGGCTCAGAAAGATTAAGAATGATTGTCATTATAAAGTGGTGGAGCCAGGATTCCGTCCTAGTTCCGCCCAGCTCCTTCCACCGCGCTACCCTGTGCTGCCGTGGTGGGGAATAGATGGAGGTCCTGATGGCTCAAATCAGTCACCGATGGTACAATGAAGGGAAGGGTTGTTCGTATTATTTTTAGATGAACAACGGGTATGCATGGTGAGTAAGCCCTCACTCCCCTCCACATGGTGTGGGTAAAACCCCAACGGAAAGTGGGGAAGTCTGCGGGGGGGGGGGAGGGGGTAGTCGTGGGGAGGGGAAGCCTGTACTCTCCTCCCATTCAGCGCACCCCTCTCCCTAGGGTGACCCTCTTATGGAGGCCAGTCCCGACCCAAGCTAGGGTTCCGCGTGTGCCTGGTGCCCGCACCCCCTCCTCGGGTTGGAGACCCGCAGAGAGCTGCGAATCGCACAGGGCACTAGACGGCACCCTGGCCCTGCCCCACTGCGTCCGCGTCCCGTTAGATCCCCAGCCCCCAGGCGGCCCTCGGAAGTGACACGCGGGCTCGCGAGCCCCACGGAGAAACAGTGGCGGGGCGAGAGCGGCGTCTGGCTGGAGCTGGCGCCCCCTGGGAGGAGGAGGAGGCGGAGGCTCCCGAGCCTGGTGAATGGGCACCATTGTCTCCCCCGCCACCTGGGCTCGCGGGGCTGCCAGGAACTAGCGCCAGCTCCTGTCCCACGCTGCTGTCCCTGGCAGAGCCGAGCGTCTCGAGACAGGGTCCCTCCAGCTCCCCGGCTCATCGACTTTCTTTCATGGTGCCGGGATGCGCCCCAAATGTGCACCTACCTAGGGGACTTGCACCGCCTGGCTGTCCGAAGTGGCCCCCTGGGCTAGGGAGTGTCAATAGAGGATGGAGGACAGGCAGAGCCCTCACCAGACTCCCGGGTCCTGGATCCCACACCCCACACCCCGCACCCCGACCTCGGCGCCGAAGTGGTAGCGGGACTTACGATCTGCGCTAGGGCGAGCCCGAGCACCTGGAGGAGGATGAGGAAGCTGCGGGGGGCGGCCCCGGCAGCCATGGCAGCGACGGGTTGAAGGAGGACGGGGTCCCGGGTCCACGCACGCACCGACGGCAGAGGCTCCCCGCGCGGCGCTGGCTGCTCTCGAACGCCGCGGGCCCGGCCCCCTGAATATGCGGCGGGGCGGGGCGGGGGGCCCGCGGGGTCTGTCACCTGAGAGGACCGGGGAGGGAGGACGTGTCCTCAGCCCAGCTCCGCCCGCTCGGTCCAGCTGCCAGCGCCCACCCTCTGTCCTCGCCCCGGACTTCCCGGAGGCCCCGGCCCTGAAATCCGAGAAGCGGCCGCAGGGCAGGACGGAGACTATGGTCCCGTTTCTGTGTGAGGTCCCCCTCCAGCCTGACCTCCAGGGCCTAGCACTTTCCCCCTGACACGCAGCCTGCGCTCCATCACTTGCCCGCCGTCCTCCCCACTTCTGCCTGCGAGTCTAGGTCAGTCCTCTCGCCAGGCCGAGCTGGCCTCAGGTTCTGCAAACCTCTCAGCAGGCTCTGCCCAGCCCCCATCCACCTTTTTACTCTCCACACACAAACAGGCGTCTTCCACATTACAACATACCCAAGCCCTTCCTGGATCAGCCATCCTGTGAATACCCCCATCTGCCTCCTCCCTCTCGTTCACTGCTAATCCCTTAGCAGAGTTGTCTGCACCCCACCGCCAAACTTTTTCTCCCTCTCACCTCCTTACCTCTTCCTCAGCTAGGAGATAGATCAGTCTCTCCTGAAGGTCACCAGTGAGGTCTAACACTTTTCCAGTCACCAGGACAGGCTGTTGGCACCTGGGACTGCCCTTGGCCATTCAATTCTTGAAGTCTGCCCTGTCCAGGCTTCCACCATCCAAACCCTTCTTCTTCTATTGCCTTTTCTTCTCTGCACCTCGTTTAAGCACTGGAGTCTCTAGGATTGGGTTTTCTCGCTCCCTCGGAGTGATCTCCTCCATGCTCATGGAAACAACCACCATCTTATATACCAGAGTTTCCAAACCCCACCTGTCCAACATAGCCTTTCTCCGGAGTCCCTTACCTTCCCTTGCATTCACTTAAGCAATATTGATAAAGTGCTTAGAAATCTGACTCTGTCACTCACTTTAAGTATAACCATCTAAAACTATGTGAAGTCTCAGTTTCCTCATCTGTAAAAGGGGATAATAAGAGTCCTGATCTTACAGAATTTGTGTGAAGATTGAATGAGATAATGTATGTGCAGTGCTTAACCTAGCACTAGCACATAGTAGTTGCTTGATACACTTTAGCTTTCATTATGATTTATTCAGGATCTTTAGTTTACCAGGCCTGCACCCAAGGTGGGGAAGATAACCTCAAACTGCAGATCAGTCAAAATAGTCAAGGAGATTACCCTCTGGAATTTAGAAAAGTCTAACTCTACTGGGCGTTTTGGCAAAGGGCCCTGGGTTTTGAAGGGTGTTCCTAGAACTGAGTTTGGGAAAATGGGCTTGAAAGAATTTAATTGGTCTGCCTTACAGAGTGGGGGAGAATTTGGAGTTTATAGAAAGTAAGATGAGGACAGGAATTGGTGAGAGATGGATGATGGGCATTGCCTGGGGTGGGTGGGGTAATATGCGCAAAGGACTTCTAAGAAACAGGATGTCCAAAGGTGTTGGCTTTATGTTGTTCATTTGTTCCTGTCTTTGTGGGCTAAACACACAAAGGCCTTGTGTTGAGCAAGTTTTCTTTTTGTGTGTGGAAATTATGGAAAAGTGATGAGCTTTACATTTGGACAGCACACATTTATACAGAGGGTGCCAAAAAAATGTATATATATTTTAAGAAAGGGAAAAAAGCTATTAAAATTGTAATACTCAGTATATACTGATAACAAAAGATGAACACAAGTCATGTGTATACATTTTTTTGGCATCGCGGTATATTAGTTGTCTGTTACAGCATAGTAAATCACCTAAAACTGAGTGGCTTAAAACAACTATTTCTTGGATCAGGAAATCAGGAATGGCTCTGCTGGTTGGTTCTAACTGGAGGTCTGTTAGGAGAGTGCTGGCATATAGTGGCTGGGGTTGGCATCATCCAGAAGCCTTCTTCACACACGTGTGGTGTCTATACTTGGAAGCCTCTGACAGTTGGGGCTGGAACAGCTGGAATTTCTCCCGCTCTGTCCTTTATCTCTTTGTGGGCTTTCCATGAAGTCTCACCAGCATGGTGGCTTCAAGGTATCTGAACTTCTCACATAGAAGCTCAGAGAGAGAGAGAGAGAGAGAGAGAGAGAGAGAGAGAGAGAGAGAGAGAGAGAGAACACCAGACGGAAGCAGGATTGCTTCTGAGGACCTAACCTCGGAAGTCACACAGTGTCAGTATCACCACATTCTTTTTGTCCAAGCAATCACAAAAGTCTGCCCAGGCTCAAAGGGAAGGAACAGAGGCCCCGCCTCTTGTTGGATGAGTATCGATGTGACATTTCAAGAAGAGCATGGAGGATGGGACATATATTGGTGCAGATATCTTTGGAAAATACAACCTACCAATTTTGGGATTATAAACTGAACCAATCCAGTTGGTTCCAATCCAAGCTGAAGCTCAAAGCTGGGGCCGACTAAGAGAGGTCTTAGGGAAGGCTTTGGATCCACAAGCGGTTCCAACCAATTGCATATAGCTCTTAAGGAGCAGGAGACCCTGAATAAATTGAGGGTCATCTATCCACATTCCTGGATAGGAAGATTCAGAGTTGCAAAGATGTCAAATTAATCTGTAAACTCCATGCAATCCCAATAAAAATCAATGAAGTTTTCATGAAACTTGACGAACTGATTCTAAACAGATTCTAGAAGAGAAATTGTTTTATAATTTTGTGGTAAGGAAAACTTTGCTCAGCAATACACAAGCCATGAAAAGATGTTTAAATTTGCCTTCATAACACTTATTAAAATGTCTGTTTATAATAAGAATATGTAAATAAAATTAAAAGACAAAGAAGAAATAATCACAATACACATTACCAGACCAAAAACAATTAATATGGATAACATACAAAGAGCTTTTATAAATCAATAAGGCAAGCTCTATCAAACATTTAAAAGAACATCTAACTTGAATGATCAACAAATTTTTTAGAAAAAAACAACACAAAAAACACTCCTAAACTCATTTTTATGGGCCTAATGTAACCTTGATATCCAAACCCGTGATGGGCAGTAAGAGAAAGGAATATGAGAGGCCAATCTGTTTTATGAACACAGATGAAAACAGTTTATTTCAAATGTCAGCAGGTTGAATACAGCAATCTATTAAAAGATACATCATGACCAAGTTGGTTTTATACTAGGAAAATAGGATGGTTTAAAATGAGAAAATCTGTTAATGTAATTCACCACATTATTAAAGAAGAAAAGTTTAAGATTATCTCAAGGATACAAAATATATATATATATATAGAAAAGGAAAGAAAAAAAGAAACTCAAATGTCTGTTCTTGTCTTTTCACCTGCCAAAATAATTTCCCTGCAAGAACAAGCCTGAAAACGGGGGCCCAAGAAGCCAGGTCCTGGGCCAGAATGAGGACTGACACCACACCCTACCAGCCCCACTCTCCTGAAGAATGCACAGAGCCTGGAAACATCCTCTCTGTGGATGAGAGCAAAAAATAGGAGGAAGGGAAATGTTCCTTCTAGTATGTTTCCTTTTCATCCAAATTAACTCAAGATTTCTTTCCTTTCCTTCAATAAAAATTTAAATCTTAAGCATAAAGATATTTTGTGTTTGAGCAGAGACTGAATCTGATTCATCCTCTCTACTCCCCAAAAAGCAGATAACCACAGAGTTTTGAGTGAGCAAGTGACATCAGTAAATCAACTCCCAGCACTCCTTGGATTCATGGACTGAGACTTCCCTCAGGACCTTCCCTACCATGCGCTTTCACTCAGGGGCAGGTTCTCAGGGTTAAGTTCAGAATGATGAACTAAGTTGTGTTACACATGGCCCAAACCACCAGGCTTTCACCGCTATCGCCTTGGTCATTCTGCAAAACACCGCTTTGTTGCTCTGTGTTTCCCCTCCTTGAGCCAGCATCCAAGTTCTCAGCCAATCTCCCATCCCAACGTTTTCACTGTGTCCTCTGAAATATTGGTTCAATGATCAGCAACCTTCCTGCCTGTTCTCAATTCCTCAGACCACATCCTCCATCCCTAAGCCTGGACCTCCCTGGCAACACTGATTTCCTGCAGCTGTCTCAGAAGAAGGCCCTGAATTCCTCAGTCAGGAAGTGGAGTTACCGGGAACGATGCTGTACCTTGGCTCTTTGTCTTCTTGAAGGAAAGAATTCCGTCAAGAGACAGAGTTTGTGCAGCATAGAACAGCAAGAAGTTTATTAGTAAAAGCAAGTATACTCAGAGACATGGAGAGGGCTGACCCAAGAGAGGGAAGCAGCCTCTCCTCACATTGTGTGAGAGTTTTTATTTCTATGGTAGAATTGTCTCCCCACCCCCAGTACCTCTCATTCTCCCAGCTGGCTTGCCTCATACTCCCTTCTTGCTCCCAAGGGTGCCTGCGCTCGTTACAATGCCCCTGAGAAGCAGGGCATACATTCTGATAAGCAGGATGGTTTCTTTCTCTCTCTAGCTTCTAACAATACACCCCTTTGATTTAGGGGCACATGTGAGCCTGGAATCCTGCTGGGCTAGTAAGGCATTGGTGCCCTAAGTGAGGGCAGCTGCAACGGGTCTTGACCCAAGTAGGAGCTGCAGCAAGGGGCTTCCTAACTGGGGTCTCACCTTCTCCTGTTTATTTCTATCTATCTAACCACCCTATCAGTGGGACCAGTGTCCACATTGTCTCTTTAAGTGTTTTTCCAGACACAAGCTTATAGAAACCTCTGTTCCTTTTGCCATCTGGTTCTGTAACCCCTTTTCCTCTTTTCCCTGGCTCACTTTTCGTCACTCACTAATGATTTGGGCCCCTGAGTCTTATCTTCGCCTCCTCTCAGAGTCCTGCCATCTGGGGGCACTTCTACATCTTCTTAAATGACTCATTTAACAGTTTGGCTTCTCAACAACCTCATTTTTGATGGCTGTCTCTTTAACACCACTTCAGCCATAATCTCAAGGCCATACCCAGGACTTTGGTCTCAACCAGAAGTGCCCCACCTCTGAAATATTAAAATCAAACAACCCTGACCCACCATGTAAGAAGTCTGACCATCCTGCTGGGAGACTACCTGGAGATAGAGAGGGGCCCAGCTGAGCCCAGCCTTCCAACTGTCCACACCAACGCACCAGGCATATGACTGAATACTCAGCCGGGGATACTCAGCTGCATTTCCACTGTTTCTGGCTCAAGGTGGGTACCTGTGCATTTCCTCCCCTTTCCACTAAGATCACAGCATAAGGTGATGCCGTTTGGGCTCTGCACAAAAAATGGATGACAGAGTGGGGAGTGGGGCTGAAATCCAGCTTGACCACAAGCTGGCCACAAGCTTTGTATGCTGGTCCCAGCCCTCCTTAGAGAAGAATTCTTAGAATCTTCTTTTGACTTGAGGCCTGGATCACTTCAGTTTACCAACCTCAGACCTCTAATCTCTAACCTTCCAATCTCCTGACTCTTTCTCCCAAACTCTGGAAGGAGGGTTGGATGTGAAGGGCTAGAAGAAAAGACAGTCCCACCATTTCCCCCGGTTCCCACGCTTTCCTTTGTTCCTGGGACTGTCCAACTCCTGGCCAGGAATAAATCAGTCTCTCTAGTGCTCTGGGGGCACCTAGTGGTCCCCTGCCGCAGCGCACCATGCTGACAAGTGGAATAAAAGCCCTTTTCTCAGCGAGCTAGCTCTTAGGGGGATGAAATGGGGAGAGAAGACAAAGCTCTGTGGGAACTCAGGAAGGGAGAGAGCGTGGATTCTGGTGAATTAGAGCTCAGAATTTGTGTTTAGCTAGACTTGGATCCTGGTTCTACCACATACTAACTGAGTGACCGTGGGCAAGCCACTTCACCTCTTTGAGCATGAGTCTTGATGTCGGTGAAGTGGTCGGCACAGTGCCCAGCAAGCTTTGGATATTTTAGGTAGAGGAACTTTGCAAGCAAAGGCAGGGAACATGGCAAATGTTCAGAATACAGGATAGGTAACACGCTCCCTCTTCCCTACTGGGAAGAAGGTCAGTACCATGGAGAAAGGTGGGGGTCGGGGGGAGCATGAGTCTCAACCATAGCACAATGAGAGGAGCTGGAACCCCTTCCTGGAACCAGCTGCCCCCTCTGGGCTGAGACCCAGTCCTAAGTAGGTTTGCTCACCTGGCCTCTGGCTGCCCTCACATGCTTAGGCAGAAAACGCCAGCCTCTAGGCTTCCTTCTCAAGCTTGAGCAGAGCTCTTCTAAATACCTTGGAACTGCCCAATCCTGACCCTGGTTCCATCTGACTCACTCTTTGTTCCATCTGCTTCTTTCCGAATTCTTACAGAACATTGATGAACTACAGTGTTGGTTTCCGTGAGCTATGTCCTTCTGAGGTTCCTCCTGCCTCTCCAGCTCATCCTTCTCCTGCTCCTTTGTGGGTGTCTTTTCTCTGCACACCCTCATCACTCCAAAGGGACCTGTCCTGTCCTTCTCTTCTTAGTCCTTCTCTTCTTACTTCCCATGTTCTTCTTGGCTCATCCAACCCACTCCACTGACTTTAATTAACACCTGTATATTTTCCCCAGAGTTGCTTATCCAACTACCTCTTGAATGTTCCACAGGCATCACCAACTTGATATGTGTAAAATGAAATTATCGGCTTGCCTCCAAACCTGTTCTTCTTGTGTAGCCTACACAGCCAATGGTTCCACCCTCTGCCCTATTGCTTAAGCCAAAAACATGGGTGTCAGCCTTGACTCTTTCCTCTCTCCTCCGCCAGCAATATTATCACCATGTTTCAGTCACCGTGCCGCACATATGTTTATCTAATCCACCCACCTTCTTTATCCCTGCCGCAACTTTATACACCATCCACTTTTGCTTGGATTATTACAGCCACCTCTGAATTTGACTCTGCCTCAGTTTTGCCCATTTGCCTCTTGTGTTCCCTTCTGGGGGCTCTAGAGAACAGTCTATTTCCTAGCCTTTTCCACCTTCCAGAGGCTTCCCACTTTCTTGGTTCGTGACCCCCTTGCTCCATTTTCAAAGCCAGAGAAGTTCCATTGCTCTGACAATTCTTCCATAGTCAAATCTCCCTCTGCTTCTCTCATTGTCCTCTTCCACTTTCAAGGATCCTTGTTATTGCGTTGGACCCACTCGGATACTCCGGGATAATCTCTCCATCTCAAGATCCTTAATTGTGTCTACAAAGGCCCTCTTGCCATGTTATGTAACATATTCACAGCTTCTGGGGATTAGGACACAAACATCTTTAGAGGCTATTATTCTGCTTGTCACAGTCCTCTCTCTGCCCCCAAATATTCATGCCTGCCCTACATGCGAAATATCCACCTCATTCCAAAAAGTCCCCCCAAAGTCCCAGCCCATTAAAGTATCAACTCAAAGTCCAAAATCTCATCTAAATCCCACCAGCTCATAACGCCTGATGGTATTAGGTATTACATGAGATTTAGAGTAATCTATCCTGGGATGAAGTTCCTGTCCATCTGTGACCTGTAAAACTAGAAAACTAGTTCTCTGCCCCCAAAATAGAAGGGTGGGACTGGCATAGGAGAACAGACATTCTTGTGCAAAAAGAGAAAAAAGTGGGAGAAATAAAGGAGTCATCAGTCCCAAGTAATTTCAAAACGAAATTGGACCAACTTCATTAGGTTTCAAAGCCTAGGAATAGAATACTCTTGTGGCTCAAGGTTCGGCTCTGTGGGCCCACAGCTGGGTAATTTTATCATTCTGTTTCCTGCCAGCAGAACTGTGGGGGTCTGTCCTGCAGCCTTCTTTTATTTCATACTCTCACTGTCCCTTTCAGTCCAAGTTCCTCTGTTCCCTCTTAGTATAAAATTCTCAAGAACCTGGGGGTCTCTCATGTGTGTTTCAGGGATTCACTCCTTTAGACGAGAGGCTCCTTCATGATCTTCCCAAAATAAATCCATTTCTATAATTTGGCTTCTGTTGAGCTAGCAGAGAGGATCTATGAGTCACATACTAAATTTCTTCCAAAAGCCTTTTATGAGACTGAATACTTAGAGCTTTTCATCTTTCAGAGATATTAGCAAAATGTTGTCCAGCCACATCCTCAGCTTTTCCTTCGAAAGCACCCTTTCCCGACAGTGAATCTTTTCATTTTAATATCATTTGCAATCTAGACAGGCTGAGAATTCCCCAAATCATCAAGTCCTAGTTCTTTTTTGTTTGACAATTCTCTCAATTTATCAGTTTCCCCTCTCATTTTTCTCTAAGCAATAAGAAGAAACCAGGGCACACCCTTCAACACTTGGCTTGGGAATCTCCTCAGCTAAATATGAAAGTTCATTGGTTCTGAGTTCTGCTATTCATATAACTGCAGGACACACGATTCTAACCTTTTTGCCACTGTGTAACAAGGTTCCCCTTTCCTCCAGTTTCCAATAACAGGTCCCTCATTTCCTTCTGAGCCCTCACAGGCAACTTTTACATCCATATTTCTACCAAGTCTGTTAACAATGATTTGGGTGTTTTCTAAATTGACATGTTTTCTCTACCATGCGCCTCACTGCTGAGTGCTCACCGGCAGTCAGTAACATCCACATTTCTACTAACAGTCTGTTGAAGGCGATCTAGGCTTTTTCTATTATGCTTCTCAAAGGTTTTCCTGCCTCTGCCCAATTCCAAAGTCACCTCCACATGTTTAGGTATTTGTTACAGCGGTACCAAAATCTATATGAGTTTTCTCTCACTGCTGTAATACATTACCACAAACTTAGTGGCTTACAATGATACAAGTGTGTTATGTTAGAGTTCTGTAGGCCAGAACTCCAGCACGGAGCTAAGATGTGAGCAGGCCTGCGTTTCTTTCTGGAGACTCTAGGGCAGAGCCTATTACCTTTCCTTTTCTACCTTCTAAAGGCTCCCCACATTCCTTGTCTTGTGGCCCCCTTCTTTCATTTCCAAAGCTAGCAACTATGCATCTTTCTAATCATTCTTCCTCAGCAAAACCTCCTCTGCCTCTCTCTTCTGCCCCGCCCCTGCCCTTCCACTTTTAAGGATGCTTTCGATTACACTGAATCCATCTGGTTAATCTAGGATAACCTCCTCATCTCATGAGCCTTGATTTAATCACACCTGCAAAATCCCTTTTGCCATGCAATGTAGCATAGTCACAAATTCCAGGGATTAGAATGTAGATATCTTCAAGGGGCCATTATTCTGGCCTCCCCCCCCAATTTTAGCCAGTATAGTCTTTCCAAACAAACTCAGTTATGCTAGTCTGTGCTAAGTGAAATATGTCACTGAAAGACAAATACAGTCTAATCTCACTTATATGTGGAATCTAAGAAAAACCCAAGCTCATAGATACAGAGAACAGATTGACAGCTGCCAGAGGTGGGGGCTGGGGGATGGGCAAAATGGGTGAAGGGGGTCAAAGGTACAAACTTCCAGTTATAAAATAAATTAGTCATGGGGACATAATGTGCAGCATGGTGACTATAGTTAATTGTACTGTATTGCATATTTGAAAGTTGCTCAGAGAGTAGATCTTAAAAGTTCTCATCACAAAAAAAATTTATGTAACTATGTATGGTGACAGATATTTACTAGGCTTACTGTGGTGATCATTTCGCAATATATACACATGTCAAATCTTTATGTTGTCCACCTGAACCTAATATAATATTATGTGTCAATTATACCTCAATTAAACAAAACAAAACAAAACACCCTCTTCAATGGCTTCCTACGTACTTCAGCATGCAGACCAAATTTCTATCATAGCTGTTATATAGGAACTTTATTATCTGGCCATTCTTACCTGCTGAACACTCTCTCACCTTTCCCCTCCCTCCTGCCACGAGCACCCTGCAATGCAGCCATATTGCACTGTTTGCAGCCTTGATGTCAGTTTCCAAGCTGACATCAAGGTCATTATTCATCGAATTCATGCTTACTTGTTCTTTGGGTCTAGTGTAGGTATCATCCTCTTCTGGAAGCCTTCCCTGGGTTATGTGTCCCCCTCCAATGTGCTCCAGCATTTTTCACAAGTCAGGGTTGTATCATATGACACTGGAGTGACCTTTTCAGTCTCCTCTACTAGATTGTAAACTCCATGAGGACAGGGACTGTGTCTGCCTCATTGCTGTGTCCTCTGTGCCAAGCAAAGGTCTACTGCGAAATAGGCTCTTCAGGAGTGTTTGCTTTGAGAAATAATGGACAAGACTGTTTCCAGCTCACGCATTCTGTTCCATGAGCTCTCAATCCAGGAGTTGCTGGAGGATTTTGGCAGAGGTGTCCCAAGCAATCATCCTGCTAGTGGGAGTCATGCTGAGCTGTGAATGGCTGTGGCAGAAGTGAGAGCACTGAGGGGCCAGACTGTTGCCTCGCTAATAACTATGGTGATTTCAGCTGATTCCCAGCTACAAAGCAAGAAACACTTGGAGCCACAACTGTCATACTCCAGGTTAGTCCACTGATGGAAAGGAGACTCCTCAACTCTAAAGGTTAATATTCATTTGCTTTTATCTTTTATTGTTGTTTGTAGAAAACAAAACAGAAATATCATCCAGACTTTCTCCTCTTAAAAATGCTGTTTATTATTTCTAATCCTCATGACAATTTGTATGGTGTTATTTTCTCTGCAGTCCAAGCATCAATTTTCCATGCTTTCTAAGGTCACTTACAGGAGCTCCTTGTCCAAGATGGTATCTCATAGGCAGTTGTTGGAAATGGCAGAGGGCTAGTGAGTCAGATAGAAGGCAAGGATTGTCTCTCAGAGACTGTGGGGGGTGAATCGCCCACCAGTGAGGAGGAGCAGGTGTGTGGCCATGGGATCCCAGTTTCAAGAAGCCACGAACTGGGTGCCCAGCTGGGTGCTCCGAACTCACTGAACGGGCCACATGATGAAGCCAACAGCTGCACATCACTAGTACCAGAAACCCAGCCAGGGGATCCAGCAGAAAAGTCACTGGTTTCCCTAGCCACCGAAACAGAACCATCTGTAACTCAGGGTACACCAGCACAAGATACATAGGAATCAGATCAGACCCACCACACCACGTTGGAGAGCAGCAAAGGGTGCAGAGGGCAGTGTGCAAACCTGAGGTCCTTAGCCCATGAGACCAAAGCAGCACGACCAGAAGAGACCCAGGAATCAGTGAAGACTTCACGAACAGAGGAAAGTGGGATGGCAAGTATGGGTGATACTTCTGTTTTCTGGTAAGAAACAAAACCAAGAGGAAGACTGTATTATTGGTACAACACAGAATTTGTGTGGCAATTTGCAAATCTGGGCCACTTCCTGTTCAGGCCTATTAGTTGTGTAATATGTTTGGGTAAGTAGGGCCCCACTAGCTGGATCAAGGGAAGTTCCCACCTTAATTGAGGGTGTTAATAAAATTACTTGGAGAACTGTTGAGTCTACCTCGATGAATATTGCAAGTGTGTGATACCTACAGTACTAGGAGAATTGATTGGAAGAACCAAATAACAACATGCTCACTTAACATGTACTAAAAACTACCTTGACAGGTACTAACTATGCATAGTGCCAGGTGTGTACTAGACTGACAGAAAGGGGATCACTTTGTAAATTATATAAATGTCTAACCACTATGCTGTGCACCTAAAACAAATATAAAATAATATTGAATGTCAACTGTAGTTGAAAATAAATTAATTTTTAAAAAACTGCCTTGACAAGAAATGTTTTGAAACATCTTTTAACTTGAAGCTAATATAAAACAATATTGAATGTGATCTGTAAATGAAAAAAATTTTAAAAAAGAAACATCTCTTAGAGTCCATGAGTTCATGGCATTGATCATAGTAAGGGGGTTTTAATATTAAGCTAATTAAATTTTTTTATCAAAGTAAAACATGTACATAACTTAAGAAGTCTAGTTACGTAAGGCTTCTAATGACAAATGTAATGCCCTGCCCCACCTCTGCCCACCCTGATAACCACTAGTCTGAGGCAACCATTTTCAACTCTTGTAGTTGTTTCTTGTGAAATTTACAAATTTACCTAATGACATGCTCATACTATCATTGTTTACCTCTTCAGCTTTGCCTATTCACTTCCCCCTGTGGAAGATGAGACTTCAGATTTCTTTTTCTATATCCTTCACTCTATGTCACATACTGAAATGTGTTGACACCTGGATTTTGGAATTCTCAGTCTCCAGAACTGTAAGAAATAAATTTCTGTTGTTTTTAAGCCACCTAGTCTACAATAAGCCAAACTAAAATAGCCACCATCTTGAACACTGATGGTTAACATGCCAGAGGGAAAGAGAGTCAGAGGAGTCTCAAGGCAGCAAATAAATGCTTCAGTTGTGAAGTGACACATATCCTTTCAGCTCAAACTCACTGGCCATACTCAACTATAAGAGGGCCAGGAATTAAAATCCTACCGTGTACCTAAAAGGCAGAAAGCCAGAAATACTTGTATTTAGTGAAGAGCATTAATTGTCTGTCAATCACTATGTGCCAAGAGCTGTTCTAAATGTATTATAAGCATTATCTCAGTTAAGCTTCACAAAAATCGCATGACATAGGTACTATTAATATCATCATAATTCCCATTTTATAGATAAAATAACTGAGGCACAGAGAACTTAAGTAACCTAATCAAAGTCACACAGATAGTAAGTGGTGAAGCTGAGGATTTAAACCCAGTCATTCTGGTCCCATAGTCTGTGTGCTTAACCACCAGACTTTACTGGATGGGAAAATAGAGACGTACTGCCATAAATGAGGGAAAGTAACTAAAGGATTTTTAAGCAGGAGGGTATGATTTAATCAGACTTGTCATTGCTCTCCAAAGACTGGGATGAAGGATCCATTTAACTAGGGTTAGAGTAAGGTAGGAAGGCTATTTGCATAGTGAAGGAAAGAAGAAATAGAGGACTTGAACGAAGACACAATTACCAACATTAGCTCGGTAATCTTGACCTGTTTCATTTCTTGAAAAATAGTTATGTTAAGACCTATCTTCATGGATTTCTGAAGGTTATAAAAGATAACATAGGCAAAAACTCTGACCATACTCAGGCTGGAATCAGAGATCTAGGTTAAAAATCCTAGCTCTACTATTCACTAGATGGAATTTATTATTCTAAGTCTTAGGTTACTAATTTATAAAATAGCTGTTAAAGTAAGAAAAGTTAAATAAGTTAAAGTAAGAAAAATTATTGCAAACTGGTGGTAGGTTGAGAAAACTAGCTTAGGAGGAAGGCAGAATTCCTTCTAGAGAAAGAACTAAGGTTTTGTTTAGGAAAAATACATTAATGAACTTGTGTGTTTATGAAAGTCAAGTATCCTAGGCATGGCTAGAAGGTAAGAAATTTTGAAGGAGAATTAAATTGTTTGATTAATTAAGGAATAGAAATTTTTAGTTTTCCTCTGATGAGATGAAAGTTTTTTTTTTTTTTTTAAAGATTTTATTGGGGGAAGGGGAACAGGACTTTATTGGGGAACAATGGTCAAATTGTTGTCCTTTCAGTCTTAGTTGTGGGGGGTTCTGTTCAGCTTCAAGTTGTTGTTCTTTCAGTCTTAGTTGTGGAGGGCGCAGCTCAGCTCCAGGTCCAGTTGCCGTTGCTAGTTGCAGGGGGCGCAGCCCACCATCCCTTGCGGGAGTCGAACCGGCAACCTTGTGGTTGAGAGGACAGGCTCCAACCAACTGAGCCATCCGGGAGCTCAGCGGCAGCTCAGCTCAAGGTGCCGTGTTCAATTTTAGTTGCAGGGGGCGCTGCCCACCATCCCTTGCGGGACTCAAGGAATTGAACTGGCAACCTTGTGGTTGAGAGCCCGCGCTCCAACCAACAACTGAGCCATCCGGGAGGCAGCTCAGCTCAAGGTGCCGTGTTCAATCTTAGTTGCAGGGGGCAGAGCCCACCATCCCTTGCGGGACTCGAGGAATTGAACTGGCAACCTTGTGGTTGAGAGCCCACTGGCCCATGTGGGAATCGAACCGGCAGCCTTCGGAGTTAGGAGCACGGAGCTCTAACCGCCTGAGCCACCGGGCCGGCCCCCGAGATGAAAGTTTTGAGAGAAAGTAAAGAGATGGAGAAAGTAAAGAGATGGAGAAAGTAAAGAGATGGAGGAAAGGGTTTCATTAGAAATAAGGTAACTCTGACAATCCGGTCTTACCAGTTTCCCTGATCCATTCTTCCCATGACCACCAGTTATATTTTAAAACCACATATTGGATCAGGATGTTTCCTCTCCCCCAGTAAGTGTCTGATACTTAGAAGTTGGTCAGTAACAATTTGCTGAGTGAATGAATGAATGAAAAAATTTGCCAGACGGCAGGTGGATCCCTCACGAAAGAAAAGGACAGTCAACGAGAAATTCTCTGTAGCAAGGGTGGCTTTGAACAATGTTTAATAATCATTTTTAAGTGGTTGTTTATTCTGTGATATCTGTGATATGCTGTAATCAGCCCTTCTCCCCACACTACGCCTCCAAATAACCTTCAGTAAAGCCTGCTGCACAAAACTGCACTATCTGGGAAGGATTTAAGGAATAAAAGAAGAAGGTGTCTGGACACCAGGCAAAACAATGTCCCAAGATGGCAGTAAATAAAAGCGGAAAGCTAATGAACAGGGGGACCAAGAATTCAGTGGACCTAGGCATTCCAAGTGAGAGGTGAGCAGAATCCTCTGAAAATTTGGGGAAGACGTGATGTCCCTCTTATCCTGGATTAGAAGCTTGGGCCCTTTTCTTTGGTGTTGAAGGAAAGAATAAGCCGGAGGTCTTTGGTGTATCCACAACCCACAGGTTACATAAGGGTGAAAAGTGCTTAACTCAGATTAAGGATTATATTACAATAATTCATGTAAAGAGCTTAGCACAGTGCCTGGTACATAGTAATAGCTCAGTAAATGTTCATTGTTTTTCTTCACTTTCTTCCACTCCCTATACACCCTTGCTGCCAAGTTCCCATTCATTCTTTTCCAAGGGCATGCAGGGGGCGTGTCCACCCTTCCCTCCGCCCACTCCAAGCCCCGCCCCTCACTTCTGCCCCGATTGGTTCCTGACAGGCGAAGCCCAGGGAAGAGCCCAGTATGAAGCGGTGGGGGCGGGGCGCATGCGCGGGCTGGGCTGGGTGGAGGTGGAGAGGAAGAGCTGCCGGAAGTAGGCGGCCGAGGTGGTGGCAGAGCAGGCGGCAGCTGCCAGTGAAACCGAGGCGTGAGACTCACTGTCCGCAGACAGGCAGGCGAAGCGGTCGTCTATGAGCCCGGCACCCAGGAGACCCGAGAGTCCCCTTTTCCGGGACTGAAGGTCCCTGGTCCGGCAACTTCCCCTGAACTCCGGCCTTTCCCTAAGCCCGCCAGGGGGCGCCGCACTGAGGGGTTGCAGAGTGGGGGGCGGGCGCCGCTGACCGAAGAAGGGGCGCCAGACCAGAGGAGAGGGCTCTCCCCCGCTCAGGAGGTGCACCTGGGCGGGGGACCCGGAGTCCTCACCTCCGGACTGAGGCAGCAGTTTCTGGGGGTGAGGAGGGCGCGCTGCCCTCTGCCCCCGCCGGCACCCTGGCCATGACGGGCAAGTCGGTGAAGGACGTGGATCGGTACCAGGCAGTCCTGGCCAACCTGCTGCTGGAGGAGGATAACAAGTTTTGTGCGGACTGCCAGTCTAAAGGTAGCGCATCCTCCCCCGCCCCGGCGGGCGAGGGGTCCTCCAGCCTTCGGGCCGTGCCTGGGAGGTGGCCTGTGTGGGGAGGGGGTTTCTGGAGCTGAGGCCGCCCTAAATGGTCACCGTGTACTACTCTTGCTGCTGAGCCTGCTGGGTGTTCTGCAGCGCCGGGATTGGTGTGGGGAGAGGTTGCGAGGGCGAGTGTGTTTGGGGGTGGGGGGGGTGGCATGGTATGTGCAGGTGAGTGTGTCTGTATTTCAGGGCTCTGAATGAGTTCTGGGCTGTCAGCGGCAGCCCAGCGCTCACAGCCTTCCACTTGCAACGCTAGGGATGAACTGCAGTGTGTGTGTGTGTGTGTGTGTGTGTGTGTGTGTGTGTGTGAGTGACAGTGTGACAGAGAGAAGGAGAGAGAAGAGAAGGAGAAGGAGGGGGGAAGTGAGAAGATGATGGGGAGGAAAAGGGCTTAAATGATTTTTAAAGGTGCTGATTGTTGCTGCCTGCTTTTTGGTTAGCAGCTCCTTATGTCATTTTACAGCCTTGCTGACATCTCACAGAGTGCTTAGGTGGCTTTCTTCTTCCTGGATATGTACAGTGGGAAACTGCCTTATGCAGTGACACAGTGCGGATTTCTAAACAGCCGAGCTCTGGCTAGGGAGTGCGTTTGAGGCCTAATGTGTGTGTGGTGGTAGAAACTAGCATATTGTGGCTGTAGAGTAGTATCCGTTTAATCACTGGAGAGAAGGAAGCAAGAGATGCATCTAATTTGTTGCTTCCATGGTAATTACCCTTCTAAAGGTGAAATATGATCATTATAAATTGGCAGAGTCATTTAGTCTTTGTTTTCTGTGCCCTCAAGGATTCATGATTTGATCCAATTAAAAATCAGTATGGTAGGAAAGCATGGTTATTAGTGAAATGTTTGCACTCAAAATTTATAGATACAAGCATCTATAAATATTTTGTTTTCTAATTTTCATTCTGAATTCTTGGGAACGTAATTGGAGGAGTTGAGAAAATTCTTTTTCCTTTGGTTGGGGAGACAGGGATAGTTATATTTTGGGAGCTATTGTTAATTTTCTTCTGTTCATAATACAGTGGATTTGCCAGAGTTGTTTGCCATATAGCATATTGGGCATATAGTATACAAGGATTCAAATGTATTTAAATGTATTTGTCAACATTGAGAAAGGAAGTACATGCATAATTGATGCTTTCACCAATTACCTTTTATTTTAGAAAAAATAAGGTTATGTGAGGAGACTAGGGGGATGATACATTGATTTAGACACCTAATAGTATATTTTAGTGCCCTCTACCAATAGATAAATGGCATGTGTCATTAGGAAAGCGGGTCCCCAGACTTCTTTCCTGAAATTTTACATTAGAAAGAATGCATTTTCAAAAGTACGTTAGAATCAACTTAGGTTGAGTAGGTTAATTTCTTATAGTTGATTCTTGTTAGATCTTGTCCTAGATCTATTGGAAGATTTGGTTTAAAATTTAGTAGTGTATCTCTTGGCTTTACTCTAATTCCCTTATGTCCTCAGATGACAGATCTTGAGTCACAGTGAAGCAACTTGCTGGAGTGAGCCATGCTACATTTGGGGAGTCAGATGCCATTTTGATGATTAGTACCACCCCCATCCCCATTTCTCATACACGTCTTATAGTTACTCATCGTCTAATAAAATATGGCATATGGAAGAGAGAGGTTGATTCATCACTTCTTTCTCCAAATTTTCCATTGCTCTTTATCAATAGCGTTACTGGGGATGAGGTAGCAAAACATTAGTTAATTCTTAGTGACAAGTAGTAACTGCTGGCTGGTAAACCGTATTAATTATTGTTGATGGTAGAATCCTGGTTCCTGAAACAATTTCTTTTCTCAAATTAGTTTTACATTTTGACTTGGTGGCTTCAGTCACGTGGCCATGTTATTAAAAATGAGATGACAGTGTGTCAGTCATCTTTCAATTCAGTTAAGTAAGACATTTGTTGAGGCCTCAGTTTATCCGGTTTGTGAATTATATAGCCCCTTCTACTCTTTCAACCCCTCTCACTCATTTTCCTCCTCCTTTTTCCTGATTTTGCTTGTCATAATGATCATCTAGACAACTGTCATATTATGGAAGGAAGAGACACTTGCATCAATAGATTGTTGCCTGTTAGCTGTGGTAAAAAATATATTTAGTGGCACGACAAATTTCAAAACTTTTGGCTAAAATGAGACTTGGATTTGAGTTTATTTATCTCTATGTCTCATGTCCTTTCTTACTTAGAAAATTGAGAGCTAATTGTATAGGACGTGCTGAGTGATTCCTAACCCATTAATATTAAATCAGATTATGTAGCCCTGGACTAAAGACTTAGGAGCAGGTATTTTTGTGGTAATGTTCCAAAATAACTCTTTGGTAATGACTCTTTAAAAACTTACACTTATTTAAGAATGTTATTATCTTTAGATACATAATTTAAACATCAGAATAGAAAATAAGAATGTACTCTTTATATAGTACAAGTTTTGTTGGTCCTGAGTTTTTAACTCTTGAGCACAAGACTCACCAGTTTCTGGGACCTGTAAGGCATGGAGTGATTCCTGTGTGGCAAACAAAGCTGATTTGACACCGCCTTAAAAAAAAAACAACAAAAAAAAAACATGCTACAACTCGCTGTAGGCCCCAGGATGTGGTTTCATCACCACCCCAATTTCTCAAGTTATTGTGACCTTTAGGGTAAATTTTTGGACTGATTTAAGTAATAGTAGTGATAGAACAGAGGACAGACATAAAAAATTCCAGATATGTTGATGGTAACTCTACCTAGTTGAGGGCAGGTCCCATTTTTGGATAGACCCTGGGTGGGGTTTACTCGTCCAAGGTTTAGTCTTTAGCTCTGCACTTCCATATTTTATCAGCGTGCCTGAAATAACTCCTTATCAACGTCCTCAGAGACTGGTTTAAACTAGACACTATCTTACTTACCATGAAAGGATATACCTTTCTGATGACCTGAATACTTGTGCCTACTATTGGGACACTCCTTTCTTAGTATCAAGGTTCATAAAGAATTGAGCGCTGTATAATGAGAAAAGAATTAAAACGGAAGGAATTTGATGGTCTTGAGGAATATTTACTTCAGACTGTGAAATAACACATGGAATTCTGGCGTCTGACAGGAACTTTGCAATAATTTTTTTCTTTTCCCTTCTTCTGCTACATCCTGCCTCTGAAATGTTTCACCTTGAATCACCTACCCATTGCCTCTGTTCCAGTTCCCTTTGTATAAGGTTGGTGCAAAAGTAATTGTGCTTTAAAAGGTTAAAAATGGCAAAAACCGCAATTACTTTTGCACCAACCTAATACATTTTTATATTTAAACTTATTTTTTGAAAAGTAGCACTTTCATGTGGTTCAAAATTCAAAAGGTTCAAAAGGGAATGTGTACAGTGAAAAGTTGTGTTTCTGTCCTTTCCTAGAAGTAACCACTGTTGGCAATTTCTTTTCTTTTCTTTCTTTCTTTCTTTTTTTTTTTTTTTTTAAGTGTTTTTCCAGGACCCATCAGCTCCAAGTCAAGTAGTTGTTTCAATCTAGTTGTGGAGGGTGCAGCTCACAGTGGCCCATGCGGGGATCGAACTGGCAACCTGGTTGTGAAGAGCACTGCTCTCTAACCAACTGAGCTAACAGGCCACCCCAGCAATTTCTTATGTGGCTTTTAAGAGATAACATATGCATAGACAAATAACTACATTTAAGTATTTTCCTTTGCAGTGCTTTTGTGCAAACAGTAGAGTATTACCCACAATTCATGGCACCTTGCATTTTTTAATCAATAGTATAACATGGAGAACATGAAGAGTCTCTGTTCCTGCACACTGAGGAGTTTCTTCATTCTTTCAAGATATTTTCTAAGGCTCTACCTAGGCTATCTTGTTTAAATTGAAAGATATGCTTATGTGATTTGGAAACATCTGCTCTCATTGAAGGCATCTGAGAAAATGTTCTGGGCCCATCCACAGCACATAGAAGCCCACCCTTCAGGTGGCAAAGAAGCAGAGTAGTGGAAGGGGCTATAGACTGGATGTTGAAAAATCCAGTTTCACTCCTTTACTCTGCTTATTTTAGCTTTGTGACCTTCAGCAAGCCACCTAATGTTCTCAGTTTAATTTTCCTCCTTTGAAAAATGAAAGTGCCTCATAAACTAAAGTGTTACGCAAATGTCAGCATTATTTATTATTATTATTATTGCTGATCTTATTTATTTTATCTTGATTTTTTTTTTTCTTTACACTTCCTGACTTTATTCCCTTGAATATTCTGGTTACTGGAAGCCACAGTTAGAATGACTCACCCAACTATTCCCTAATCTTTAAGCCAAAACCATTTCCTATATGTGGGGGTTCTGGCATTTTTGTATACTTTATCCTTGAGGATGGTCTCTGGATGTTTCTTGACTCTTCAAACTTGTGTGAAAGATTGAAAGAGGGAATCTTTGTATGGAAATTTTAAAATAGTGGTCCTAAATTTTAACTCTGATAAATTAATCTCTAGCTTTGCTTAACATTTGTTTTCTGTTGATAGCTAAATCATTGCTTATTAAACATCATTCCTTAGAATATGAACTTTCCTAGCAAATTTTAATTATTTTAGCTGTGTCTGTGGCACTTTTTGAGAAGTTAAAAACAGTCCATCAGATCTAGACAACAGAAGGAGTTTTGCTTCCATCTCTAATCCAACACCCTTCTCCAGCCAAGATCAAATAACTTTCTGGGTTTTTACAGATAAGGCACCTTAACTCTGACAGTTGTCATTAGCCTGACACAGTTTTACTGAAAGCAATTTATCAAAGTCCCTATTAATTATCTTTTAATACCAACTTGTTAAACCTGTTCCCTGGGAGATCCTTTCCTATTTGTTCTCCCTGTACTTTAAATATCCAGTG
Organism: Rhinolophus sinicus; assembly: GCF_057876585.1. Taxonomy (NCBI): domain Eukaryota; kingdom Metazoa; phylum Chordata; class Mammalia; order Chiroptera; family Rhinolophidae; genus Rhinolophus; species Rhinolophus sinicus. Next base: position 28,188,152 of record NC_142514.1, read on the forward strand.
GCAGTGGGACAGAGAGTACAAAAATGCCATAACTTTTAGGGGGAACTCTTTGCAAGCCTGCAACCTCGCACTACATGTGTTCATTGAGAAAATATTTCTTAAGCACCTACTTTGTGTCAGACACTGTACCAGGGTATGTAGATTAAAAAATAGGGTCCTTGGTCTCAAGGATTTTACAGTCTAATGGGGCAGCAGATGTGTAAACAGATAAATGATGCAATGTAGTAATTAGCATTATGGCATTGTGTACAGGGACAAAAGAAAGCATTGAAGAGAGCAAACAAGTCTGCCTCAGGAAGTTGTGGCTTCAAAGAGACAAGTAGGCTGTATCTTGAATAATAAGTATGACTTTGCCAGGTGAATTTAGGGAACTTTGCTTTCTGGGCAGAAGAAACAATGTGCAGAAGCTGCCAGGTGTGCTGTATCGTGTGTGTGTGTGTGTGTGTGTGTGTGTGTGTGTGTATTCTGTAGTATATTTTGACTACATGTTGGGGAGTGGCGAGGGATAAATAAGGTAGGCAGGAACCAATAAGGTTAAAATCCAAGCTCTGGAGTTGATTTGCTGTGTGGTATTGAGATTATGAATATGCTTTAGACTCCCTGTTGTGTAAGAAGCCCATACACAGTATTGGAAGTCCACCTGCTACTCCGATGGAATCACAAGTATTGCAGATGTGAAACGTTTCCTAACTGTTGAGTAGTAGGAAAGATCTGAGTATTGTGCCCACAAGATCTCCATGGAAGTAGACCTTCACGAGTACATTAAACTATCTTAGAAAAGCCTAGTGGAATGGCAGCAATAGAGGTTACGTCATTTCTGGAGTTGACATTGATTTGGAGGCTGAACATGCTTTCATACTCAAGTAGTCCAAGTACTGCACGTTTGATGTGTGCCTGTGGTTACGCGGTGCTTAGGATGTGCGAACAGGTAGCTGCAGCCTGACCTCTCAGTACACTTCTCCGCAAACCTGTGCTTTCAAGTAAGTCAGAAAACTGCTTTCTTTCTGCATTTTTCATCTGATGTCATTGTGGAATGTAGGTGGCAGCTTTCTTGGGCACAGTTGTGTATATAACTGTTCAACCACATGAGTCATTGTGTTTCTATTCTGCGTGAAAATTCCGTGTTGGAAATAATGTCATGCACTGGGTGACTGCAGCGCTTTACTCATTATGTACACTGTGGCTGGCTTTGTGTGTTATGTTGATGGACTCTACCTGTGCCATAGACAAGGGATAAAGTGACTTAGTACATGGACTCAGACTCAATTCCTCCACATGATGCCCCCCGTGAAAAAGATGCCATGCAGGAATCTGTATAAAACACACGTGTTTTACACCCTAAGCACACGGTGCCTAACTTTGGTTATTATGTCTGCTTAAATCCTCCTCACAGTTGTACTTCTGTTTGAGCTCAAGTGGCCAGTTTAAGTAGATACTAACTTTGAAGAAGTTCTGTATTGGCTTCTGAAGTGACAGTTCAGCATTACCGCATTGCAAAGGTAGGAACCACGTCTGGGTAGCGTAGTACACCTGAAAGTGAATTCACTTCTGCCAGATTCCTTTATTGTTAAATACTTCCATATTGGTTAATTTTTTAAAATTGTAATTCGTCACAGTTAACATGTCCAACCAGAATGTAAGCTCCATGACGGCAGGGGTTTCGTGCCTGTTTTGTTCACTGTAGCATTTTCAGCACCTAGAACAGTGCTTGACACAGATCAGGTTTTCAGTAAATATTTGTTTGGATGAATGAATGGATTTTGTCATCTATAAATCCTTTGTTTCTTATTAGAAAAAACCTTTTACAGGTTATCTGAATATTTACTTAATTCTTTTTTTTTTTTTTTTTTTTTAAAGATTTTATTGGGGGAAGGGGAACAGGACTTTATTGGGGAACAATGGTCAAATTGTTGTCCTTTCAGTCTTAGTTGTGGAGGGTTCTGTTCAGCTTCAAGTTGTTGTTCTTTCAGTCTTAGTTGTGGAGGGCGCAGCTCAGCTCCAGGTCCAGTTGCCGTTGCTAGTTGCAGGGGGCACAGCCCACCATCCCTTGTGGGAGTCGAGGAATTGAACTGGCAACCTTGTGGTTGAGAGCCCGCGCTCCAACCATCAACTGAGCCATCCGGGAGGCAGCTCAGCTCAAGGTGCCGTGTTCAATCTTAGTTGCAGGGGGCAGAGCCCACCATCCCTTGCGGGACTCGAGGAATTGAACTGGCAACCTTGTGGTTGAGAGCCCACTGGCCCATGTGGGAATCGAACCGGCAGCCTTCGGAGTTAGGAGCACGGAGCTCTAACCGCCTGAGCCACCGGGCCGGCTCCAGCTTAATTCTTAGGAAAGCTAAATTTTAAAATATATTTTAAAGTCAGGGAAACAGAAACCATAGAAGGTAAAGGGGCTGGTGAGACAACCCAGAGGGTAGCAACACCTGGGAGCTACTATGCCCCTAAGGAAATTAGAAGGTGCTGGTGTTACCAAAGGCCAGAAGCCTGAGCCATCTGGTGTAAGCTAGAAGCATGGAAAGAAGAGCTGTCTGGTGGCAGCTGGAACTCAGACCAAGTAAGAGAGAGAGCATGAATCCTGGCTTCCCCCTCCTGCCTCTTATCAGTCCCTCCCATTGATGGAACTTATCCAGAAATCAGTTGGCAAGGGAGCCTGGGAGATGTAGTTCCCTGTGATAGAGTGGCTCCAAGTGGAAACTGGCAAAGCACTTTAAAAAAATCTCTAAGATGTAATTCTTTCTCCTTATAAGTAAATAGTTGAGTTATTTTGGACAAAAGGTAAGAAGGGTTTTCAGGCAGATACAAACTTGGGTGCTTCTAAAAAGGATCTCAACAGTTGCTAAAACAATAATTAGTCCCAGGAAGTAATGAAACAACTCAGTCATTGCCTATATAATTAGGATGTGTGACTAGGAAAATTGGCTTCTGTGGAATCTGTATTTGACTGTTGGTGGCTGCCAGGAGCGATTTATCATTTGGTTACTCAGAAAATAAGTTCCCACTTTGTCAATTCTGGGAAGCCTTAGGTAGGATGTATATTCATCGAGCTTGTCCCATCTACAACTTGGAAGACTTGCGTTAGTAACACAGACGTGCAAGAAGAGTTCTGAGGATTGCAGCCTTAAAACATGGTACAGATTAGCTTTTCCTTAATAGTTAAGGTAATGCAGTGGAGCAGATTCGCCTTGTGCCACGTGTCATTTTAACTAGTCTTATTGGTTTGTTTGTCCCCCCTCCCCGCCAACTTCAGATAGGTTAGCACTGGGGAAGGGAGGTCAGGTCACTGGCTCTACTTTCTTCTATCCTGGACCTGAAAAGTATTTTGTCTTGTAAGGAAGGTTGCTGCTGCTCCGTTTAAAGGCAAAGCTTCTCAAATTATTGCTACTAGTTTTCTTCTTGATTATAAAGTATTTAATGAGTTACAGGATATAAGTTCAGCACTTTCTAGAAGTGCTTTTTTTGTCAATCAGGTCACCTGCCTTCGGGCCCCTGCCACGTTAATGGAATTGGTGGAACTAGGCCAGCTAAAGTTTTCAGTGGAGTGTGAGTATATTTGCTTTTAGGCTGTTCTTTTCCACAGAGGCCACGGATAGGGGACCCTCGTTGTTTGAGTAAAGTTACCAACTGCAAAAATTGCATAGGTTTCACTGTTTTTCTCTTTTCTCCAAAAGTTAATTTCCTCTTGGCAGGTATTGCTATAATTCCAGATGTAATTAAAACGCAATTTGGTATTCTAAAAAGTGTATCAGACTGCTTTCCAGAGTACCAGTTCTTTTCAGCCAGTCCATTTCAACTTAAGAGGTCAATCTATTCAGTTTTGAAGCCTCGTGTTTAATAAGTACAATATTTCACATTGTATTTGATTCTTCCGTTTCTAAACTTTCTCCTTCCCTACCCCACTCTCCTGTATTTCCCCACAGGCTGTGTGGATGCTGCTCTGTTGATGGCTGCACTGCAGGTCCCTCCCCACTGGAAAACCCCAGAGATGAATGAGCCAAATCTGCCTTCAGCAGTGGCCATCCATCAGGGGAAGGTTGCCCTGGTGCCTGTCTTCAGTTTGTCCAGCATTCCCGTTACCCGCCCCACCCCATGTGTGGCTGAAACTTGCCCTGGAATCCCACCTTTGTAATAGGGTTTTATTATTGTTGCTTCTTTTCATTTCCCCCCCAACTTGTATATTTCCTATGGGTATTCTGGTTTGCTTTTAAGTACTTGTAAACATGGTTTATTGAGGGAATACTGGATTTCATAAGCCCGTTTTGAAGATGCTTTATTGATTTTTTTGTTTGTTTTTTACTTCAAGTCAGAACTTTTTATAAAGAAATTTCTTAATCCAAAGCAGTGAGAACTGGATTCCTCAGGCTTCCTGTCATTTCTCCTCACCCAAAACACAAATGTGCAACAGTCTCATTTTTTGAAAATAGTAAAGCAAATATAGGAGGAAGAGAGACCTAGTCTCAGCTGTAGCTGAGAAGCCTGTCCTAGCATAGTGAATTGAGAGAAAAGAACACCTTTTCTTTTCCTTTCTTTCAAATAGCCATGCAGTCTTTTGCAGCAGTTTTAGTGATGGAAAGACCATAAATCCCCAAGCCTCTACCGCAGTTAACATCTTAAATGTGGTTTACACGTTACTCATACGACGTTACTTCCTCAAGTGCACACGAAGTAAATTTTGTTATTTAACTTCTTCCTCTTTTCTTGTCTCGCTGGAAGTCCCCAGTGTGTGAATTTAGAAATAAGTTCTCTAGTGTTTCAAGCCTTGAGTTAAAGAGTGTCTTCATATTGTTTAGATGGTTGTTCTGGTTCTTATGCCTTCAAAAAATAAATTCTTACAGAATTTTCTATGTGAGCTGGGAACATCTTATGCTATAATATAAAGCTCGTGGGGGTGTTACTGTCTTTTTCTTGTTGATACTTTACCGCTAGGGTTATCACTGACACAAGCCCTCCTATGAGAAATAGGAAGGAAACTCCCTGTTTTCACCGTGAGGCTTTTGTTCAAAATAGCTGTAAACAGCAGAGCTAATGGAAACCAATTTAAGTGTGATAGCTGATTTGAGAAAGAATTAAAAGATTCAGGCTCTTCTGCTATGTTGAAAGCATTTTTACTGAAAGAATAGCTGTTCAGAACTGGGGATTTTGTCTCTCTGAAGGTGGTCACGTGGAATTTGGTTACAAGAACTGTTTTAGACCAAGGAGAATTTTGAGAAAGGCCTTTCCTATAGAGGGAATGCTATAATATTGTTCCCAGCTTGTATGTGAGAGAAAGTGTCACTAAATGCAGCATTGGAATCAGGAAGACTCCAGATCAGCTCCTCTGAGCGTTTGGATTTGGTTCTAAGCTTAGTCCATGAATAGAAGCAGCTTGACACAAGTGACTCAAATCAAGGGTCCATATTGTGGGCAGAGTAAAAATAGTGCTCAGTTTCATTAGACTTCTTATGTATTTATGGGGGAAAAAAGATTTGTTACCATAGGAACAGACTTCCAGACCAGTTTTTTGTCTTGTGGGATTTTGGGGGTAGGGAAGCTGGAGAGTCCGTGTGCTTATGAGCTAAACATCGTTAAATGTGATTTTTTTTAAAAAGCAGAAACTTTATTTTTTCTGGTTATGAAAATTATTCATGTCTGTGATAAAAATCATTGGGAAGAATGAAGTATAATGATGCAGAAGATACTGCCGAGAATCCAAACCACCCATTTTTTACTTGAGCTTATAGCATAATAATTTTTTATCATTGTTATTTTGCTTAACATTTATCATAAGCTTTCTTATGACATTAAAAACATTTAAACACCTTTATTATATTCCATCATTTCAATATGTCATTACTTAATTCTTGCCCAGTTGTTGGATATTTTGGGTTTGTAGTTTTTCAGTATTGTAAATAATGGTGCAGTGTAAATTTTGTGTTGCTGTTCAACTGCTGGGTGTTCAGAGTTGAGTAGTGGTGTGGGCCCTCGAATAGTAAAATGTTGTCAGGGAGCCCTCTGGGTTGAGCCCGTGCAGAGATGGTCTCACTGTGGGGCAGTCATTCGGAACTGCTTCTCGGCAGTGGACATCTGCTGAGGCAAGGAGTAGAGAGCGGCAGAGAATCCTGGCTTGACCATAGGAACAGTTTTATGGGACATGATCGCAGCAAGAAGGGCCAAAATACATTCTTAAATCTCATGCCCAATCTGCCACATTATATGCTTGGTATGTGGAAGTATTGTTGTGTCATCGATCAGCATCTTATGTTGTTCGTACAGGCCTCCTACACTGAAATTCAGTTCACTGGGAAGGTAGATTAGAGGCCCTCCCTTGGCAGAAAGGGGATAATAGCTACTGCATTTTTTCAAGGGCTTCCCTTAGACTGGAGATTCCGTGAAGACTGTCCCATTGATATCTGTATCCCGAATGCACGGTGTCTGGCACACAGTATCTAACGTCTCCATCATAAACGCTATTGTTCTATTAATGTGTGTTCAGATAATATTCTTTTTGTTTTGTTTTTCTGAGTCACCTTCATGCTGTTAACTCAGATATTTGAAGATCTGTGACAAGTCCAGGAAGCTGAGCAGGTAAATCTCGTGGTGGCTTTGCGGTACTTGATTCTTTGCGCCATTTCTTTTGTGTGCCTCTGGCATCTGTGCCGCATTGCAAACTGGAGCCAGTCACGAAGCTAGTACTCTGCCCTCTCAGTAGGAGGTTTTAGTGTGACACATCATCTGGGGGGACATGTAGCATGGGGTGTTAAACAGGAGGCTGAAATAGCAATCCTTTAGCCTTTTTGTGCGATGGGACTAAATATTTAGACCCTGTTCTCAGGTGCCGTAGAAATTAATAATAACCTTGCAGCAGCATTAGAAGCTGTCCTTGTTCCCACTGGAACAGGTTTAATTTGAAGAACCTTGCTTTGGCTCTTTTGAAGCTGCGATTTTTTTTGCTAGAGACCTGCCCTGCATTTACCTACACAATGTTCCCTTTGCAGGATCTTTCTAGTCATGTGGCTGGCATCTTTGCCCCACCCCCTTGCACCATACTTTCTGACCTAGACTTCATTTCACCCAATTTTGAAACACCTAGTTTTGAAACACTGCAGGGAATGTTTTCTCTTTGAAAGGGCAAACCTCCACCTTTTGCTCTCCTCCCTTAAGCCAGGGCTGTTTTGATGACTAATATTCAACATGCCACTGGACTAACCATCTTGTACTTTGATCCCAGAATTCATTTCTGTTCTGCTGTTTGTTTAGAAATGAACATTCTCTGGCTTGTTTGGATACGGTTGTGATTTAGTTAACCTGGTACTGATTTTCCGTGTGTTTGCCAGTGGTTGGGGCTCCTCTGATGTGTGAGGAAAGCTGCTGCACGCCCGCTGTGTGGAGGGAAGTTCACACACGTCCATGGTCTTGCACAAGGGTTCGTTTGATGACTCATTTGCTGTCAAGCTTCTGCCTGAGTGAAGGGCATGAACTTCCCTTGAAATAATTGAAAAGCATTTTCTGTCTGGCCACTTGCTCTTGAGCTCTAGTGTGTGACACCCTTCACCACTTCTGGGTTTCCTTTGAGGAAGAGGGATGTTGACTGGAAGTGATGTGTGAGCCTTCGCGTACAATCTTCAGGGTGGGGCTTCCCAGCAGCACAGAGTGAACTGGGTGTTATAATAGAAAAGAGCACCAAAAAAACAGGATATCAATTCAGCGACCATTATTGAGCATCTATTAATACCATGTATAATACACATTGCGGGTTATAAAGATGATTCTAATCCAGTCCAGCTGATGATTTCTTCTATGAGCTAGGGTAAATGACCCTGACCCCTCTGGGCCTTAGTTTCTCCAACTGTGCTTGATCTAGATCATCCTTAAGATTCTTTCCAATTTTGGAATCCTGTACTCTAAATTGTTACAGAACAAGAGGAGGCTTTTCCCCAGAATTGGTATGTTCTTATATCTCACATGCTCCAAACTAAATGTCTTAAAAATTGTTCCTGTAGATCAGGGCTTCCCAACCTCAGCACGCTTGACATTTTGGATACTTCTTTGTTGTGGGGGCTGTCCTGCGCATTGCAGGATGTTTAGCAGCAGCCCTGGTCGCTGCCCACTAGATGCCTAGCACTCCCCACCTCCTGCCAGTTGTGACAACTAAAATGGGTCCAGACATTGACTTTGCCCCTTGGGAAAATTGCTTCAGTTGAAACCACTGCTCTAAAGGGAAAAGAGTGGTACTGTTTCAAGGTGGGCTGTTTTTAATATCCATTTTTATATTGTTCCTCTTCTGCTTATTACCTATCTTAGGCTTGGGGGATGAAGTCTTACTGGTTCGTGGCCATATCATCCTTCTTTAGTAGTTTCTTCTAACGATGTGCATTCCCCAACTGGGCAGGCTCACTTTGCATCTTCAGTTTTTTTTTCTCTTCAGAGTAGATACTGGTGGTTGCAAAGAGGAAGTTAAAGCTTTAACTTGAAGCAGTGTTAAAAATGTAAAGAACTAAGTGTCCCCAGGGAGTAAAGAAAGTGACTTCTAGTGAACTAAGTTGGCACCTGTTATCTAAATTGAGGTTATGAAAAATGGGAAATTAGTTTAGTTATAATGTCAAGTTTTGAAATATCAGGTCCACCTAGCAGACTTTGAAATGATTGCCTAGCTGTTAGCTCAGCAATCCTCTCCCCATCCTGCTGTTAGCCGCTGAGAGTGACTGAAATGTATTAGCTCTTTTATGAGATCTAATTTTTATATTAATACTTGTTTGCTATAAAATGTCAGTTTTAGATTGGTTAACTTTGCATTTGCCCCAACCTCTTTCAACCCACATTTTTTTAAAAATTGGGGAGTATTGGGGAACAATGTGTTTCTCAAGGGCTCATCAGCTCCAAATCGTTGTCCTTCAATCTAGTTGTGGAGGGTGCAGCTCAGCTCCAAGTCCAGTCGCTGTTTTCAGTCTTCAGTTGCAGGGGGCGCAGCCCACCATCTCATGCGGAAATTGAACCAGCAACCTTGTTGAGAGCTTGCGCTCTGACCTACTGAGCCATCCGGCCGGCCGTCCGGAAGCTCAGTGGCAGCTCGTTGTCTTCAACTTAGTTGTGGAGGGCGCAGCTCACTGGCCCATGTGGGAATCGAACCGGCAACCCTGTTGTTCAGAGCTCACGCTCTAACCGACTGAGCCATCCGGCCGCACTGGGTTGGGTGCAGAATCAATGTTTACTGATTGGGGTAGAGTGTTTTCTGTGAACATCCTTGCGGAGGTGTTCTGGGACCCCAAAGCCATGATGAAGCTGACACATGAGCGTGTGTCAGTTCCTAGCCCTTGGTCCCGACAAGCTCTGGGTTCCATTCCAGCTGAGCCTTTGCTGGAGTAATTGGCCACATGGAGCCTTCAAGCCAAACAGTTGTTTATACAGAGATAGTCTTGCTGTTTAGCACCTAATGAAATAATCTCCTTCCTGCCCCTAATGAAAGGAGCTATTTTTTATTTCCTCCCTCCCCTTTTCAGAGAAGCCATGTCTCAGCCACTACTCTTCTAGCTTATTCATGAATGCTTTAAGCAGGGTCTTCATGCAGAGGAAATTGGATAGAGCTGAAATATCGTGGGCTAACTGGAGACAACGCGAAGGACACCCTTTCTTCCAGCTTTTTGTGTGAGATGTATCAGTTACCTTTGTATGATTTTTCTGAGGAATAAGCAACTCGAACCTGAAGCTCACATAAGAAAAATACACTAGTGTTTTTTTTTTTTAACATGCTAAATTAGGCAGTTGTCACCCAAAGGGACTCATAAAAATAAACAAAAATAAAACCCAGCAATAGAACAATCATAGGTGAGTGTCACAGGAGAACAACAGAGTGCTGTGGGAGGCAGGATAGGAAGAAGAAAAGTCCTGATGGAGAAAGTGGATGGAGCAAGATTTTCATAAAATGATGTTTTGTCCCTGGAAAGCTATTTGTTTCAGATCTTAATTTGATACCAGAAGTTGTAAGTCGTCCAGTTTTCCTTATTGGTCAAAATGGAGAACTTCCAAAATATGAATTCAGGAAGGAGAATCCACAAGTAGAGGAGAAAAGTTTCCCAGGTGGCCCCCGAGTGTCCTGCTTCACTCTCCCACTTTGGGTTGTTTCTTCTGGATCGTCATGCTTTCATCACATTGCCGCCTCTGCTCTAAAGCTCTGGTTCACATTTAGACACAAATCACTTCCTTTGATTCTTTCCCCTTAGCCTTGTTAAGACTGTTTAGAACTTTGATACAAAGGGGGAACAAAAAAGGGAATTTATCACAAAATATACGAAACTGAAAAATAGTCACCCTTTTAGGATTTAATTGCTGATCCTACCTTGGCTTGTTCCCAGATCTTTGTGCCTTATCTTTATAGGACCAGCGTAGATTCTTAATTACTTTGCTTGATTTCTTCTTTCTCAGCACCAGGCCCTCTGCCATGTATGAGGTGCTATCTAAAGACCCACCTCCCAGGATTTACTCTTGAGAGAACTTGACCTAGAGGGAAAAGCCAAACTAGCCTTTTTGTGCTGCTGCCCACTTGGGGCTCTTTTACTCATTTCTCAGTAGATAGGCATTCAGGCGCCTTCCTGAGGTTACTGGCATAATAAGAGACATCATCCAGGCGGTGGTCAAGATTCTCCGAAAGAATGGGCCTTCGCACTTGGAGGTCCAGCAGTATGTGCCACAGTTTTTATATTGGGCTTGTGGGAGCATTTGTTTAATCAGAAACAAAGAATTGCAAGATGGCAAGTCCCCTAAATTAATCTATGAATTTAGGGCTAAACTAATAAAAATATGACTAAGTTTAGCCGGGGGTGTTGTTGATGTTTAGTTTTTGTTTGTTTTGCATTTTTAAAAAATCAATCAAAATGTATTGAGATGGATGTTAGGTTACTTCTATAGATTTTTAATAACAGCTCATTGCATTTCCTCTATTGTTTCAGATGCCTCCAGTTGGTCATGTCAAACTTCAATGAATGGTTTAAGTGATAGTGGATCTTTTATTTCAGTCAAAGTACAACAGTTGCACTGTCTAATTCTAGGGAGTCCAATGAAGTAGAAATAGTATGCCCATAAGCGCCATATGAAGCACTGTCTTAGGAATTATAAGAGCTAATGTAGCATTAGTTAAATAACAGCCATTGACTGAAAACAGATAAATCAAAGTTACTTTTAAAGAGAGAAAACATAGGCAGATGTTTTCCTGTGGTTGTGAGTGTGCCAGGGGCTGCTGCTGTGGTAGCTCAAACCTGAATGTGACCCTGGTCCCTCAGCCCTCACCATTTAACACTCCTTCCCTGGGAACCTGAAGGAGGACTTACGGACCCAGGACTCTGCTTGTTGAAAAGCAGGGGCACAGGAGCCACTTGGGGAAAGCTGGGATTTAAACTCTGTTTTAGCCAATTTTTGTCTGCTGGGACCATTTTCTGAACTCATTTAGCTTTCTCTCAGTCCACTGAGGTGCCAACCAACTTTATTGAGCTCTTTTACTCATGGGACATGATCCATCTTTGATAGAAGGAAGTGTTTCTTTCCAGTTTTCTCTCTAGGTCTTTGGCCGTCTTCCCACAGGAGTCGCACTTCTGGTGTATACTGCTGATGTTTCTGTACACTTTGGGCAGTTTCTTCTTTATTTCTAAGCAGTAAATTCCCTTCTTGATTAATTTTCTGCAAAGTTTCATTGTATGTTCTTGATGTATGTTCAGTCAGTGTTTGTGGACAGTGTCTCTTTTTGACCAAAGGAAACAACATTCTTGCAAGATGGACCGGAGGGAAAGGGACTTCTCTCGCAGAACATTCTGAAAGCAAAGGGTGATTGAGTAAGTCCTTATTTTGCTACCATGTTCCTTGAAATGCTTGTACTTACAGAAGTTCAAGGTTCCTGCTTATTGTTATTTTTGGAATAGGGGACTAGGTGAATTTTGTTTTGTGTAGATGAAAATAGACCGGTAAACGTACCTCTCAGCCCTACTTAGTTTCTCCAAGATGGCACTGGTTTTTCTGTGTATTCTTTGTAATGAATCAGGCTGGAGGGAACTGAGTGGAACCAAGGGAACTGGCATTAGAATTGTTCTTAAAACAAATACTGCTTTTTCTTCACTTTGACTCCTAATTTTCATATTAGAGTTAATGACAGGCCAAGTCAAAGAGAATTAACCTCTGTTTTCACACCAGAGATTGTTGATTTAGGTTCTTCCTTGCGTGTCTATCACATTTAAACCTGTTTTCAGTGCCAGTCACAGGCTCCATGAACTGAATTTGATCCAGTTTTTTAGGTTCATCAAGACCTAACATTTCACAGGTTGATTTTTCAGAACCATTGACTGTCAAGCAGGAAGGGACCTAAAACCCACCTACAAATCAGCTGGTAGCACTGCAGTAGTAGAAGGATGGACCTTAGGGCTCATGGTTTGCCCATCCGCTGTGCAGGGATCCTTTTGCTACCATCCCTGAGAGTTGCTCATCCAGCTTCTCCTTAAACACCTGCGCTTTCTGGGCTTCTGTCAGTTCTGGATATGCTACATTTGTTTTCGCACAACCTTAATTGTTAGAAAATTCTTCCCCAGAGTGTGCTAAAACCAGCTTCCACTCATTGATGCTAGTTCTGCCTTTGAAACCTCACCAGAGTAACCTACTCCCTTTTCTGTGTGATAGCCTCACTTCAAGGTGTTAAAAACTCCTTCTCCCTTCATTTTCCAAAACAGGGAAACAATGTATACTTTAATCTTATTATTGAGTTCATTTAACAGATACTTGTTTTGTATATACTGTTTACAAGCGCTGCTTGGGATAAATGATGAAGGGGCGTCATCCTTGCCTTCTAGAGCTCACAGTCTTTTAGGGCAAGAGAGACCTGTAAGGAACTAACTATAATAAGATATTAAGTATTAGTAGAGCAAAGCATACAGTGGACTTTTAGCCATAGAGAAGGTCAAGATTTATTCCATTGGAGGCACTCACAGAAGAGGTGACAGTGGACTAGATTTTGAGTCTGTCAAGCATGTGATTGGGGGAGAATGGTGTAGGCAAAGTGGGCTTGAGTGCATGGCGTGTTTCACAGTGATGACCTGCTCAGCACGTGGAAAGCACAGGCCCTTACAGGACTTGATATGTAATGATACAGAGTGTCACCTAACCCTGCAGCCAGTAAGGAGCCATGGACACTGGTGTTGTTTTGTTTTTAAAATACCTTTAATGTCTTGTTCTCATTCCAAAAGTAATACAAGTTCATTGCCAACAATTCAGAGAGTGGATAAAAATATAGAAAATAAAATAGATATGAAATTTCATAACGCCACTACTCAGAAATAACAGCTTTTAATATTTTACATGTATCATTCTAGACATTTTTTTCTGTGCATACATACACACTTATTCACATTCTTAAACAAAAATGGAATTGTTCTGTGTGTACCGTTTTAAAACGATTTTAAAATTAATATACATGGAGATCTTTTTTTTCTTCTTGAGTATGCATCAGAATTATGAGAACTTGTTAAAACACAGATTGTTGGGCCTTCCCCCTAGAGTTTCTGACTTAGTAGGTCTGGAGTGGAGCCCAGGAATTTGTATTTCCAACAAGCTAACATGGAGGCATCACTGTATGAAATAGAGAGCTACAAAGTATTGCCTCTATTGCATAGTGACACCATAATTCCTTTATGTAATCTGCTGATGTTTTATAACTTTTATTAAAACATTCTTAATATAGTATATTAATGAACATTCTTAATATATTTCTTTGTACTTGACCTGTTGTTTCCTTGATAAATTCTTACAGCTGGTAGGAGGGGGGGCAGTCAAAGGATTTACTTACTTTTAATTACTTTTTAAATAAATTTTGACTCACTGCTATGTGTGAGGAAGTGTGCTATATCCTGTGAATATGACAGTGAATGTCACAGATGTGATGTCTGCTCTTATGGCACTGATGGTTTAGTGGAAAAGACATATTAAACAATCAGACAAATATATGGTATTATAACATGTGGTACGACTTAGAAAGAAAAATTGAAAGGCAAATAACAGTTTATAATCTTTAAAAAGTTCTTATGTTTTGGAGAATATATATATATATATATATATATATATATATATATATATATATGAAATGATATGATATTGGGGATTTGTTTCAAAATATTCCAAGGTTGGGGGTGAGGGAAAGTGGGTGGGAGTATAGCTGAAACAAGATTGGCCAGAGGTTGATAATCTGAAGCTGGTGGTTAATTATACACCGCTTTTGTGTTTGAAATTTCCCATAATAAAATGTGAAGATGGAAGAGAGATTATAATCTGGTCTAAATTGGAGGGGGTGCCCAGAAAAGCTCCTTTTAGGAAGAAACTTTTCAGCTGAGACCTTTGTGATATATAGGGGCTGACCAGGCTACAAGTGGTAGATGATGATTGGGGAACCGCTTTTTAGGTAGTGGGAACAGCATGTATAAAGTCCTAAAGCTCTAAGTAAAGAATATGTTGGTGCTTTGAGGAAATGAAAGAAGGCTGGTATCGTCAGAGTTGAGAGGCCGGGGCAGTAGACATGGGCCAGATCATATAAGACGGTGGAGACCACGTTAAGGATTTTATTTTTCAATCCAACAGTGACAAGGAATCCTTCCATAGAAGAGTTTTCAGCAGCTGAATGACAAGGTCACATTTGCTTTTTTAAGAGCTCAAGTTGACTGTTTTGTGGAGAAGGGCTTTGGTTTGGGATTGGAGGAAGAAGGAAATGTAAAAGTAAAGGGGAGAGACATTAGGTGATTATTGTACTAATCCAAGAGATCTGATGATTTTGGATTAGAGAAGTAGTGTGGCATGTGGAGAGAAAAGATACTGATTTGAGAGATATTTTGGTCTTTGTGATGGTATAGATATGAGGGTTGAAGGAGAGAGGTATCAAATTTCTGATGCATTTGAATGGTTGGAGGTGTAATTGACTAAGATGGAGAAAAATGAAGAGCCCGTTTTGTGGCAAGAGATTGAGAGCTGTTTGTAATATGCCATTTAGAAAATTTGCATCAGTTTACATTTTCACCTCTCTATATAAGACTACAGGAAAGGTTTATATTCAGAGGCCAGATCTGTACAGATTTGTGTTTTAGAAAGATTATTCTGATGGGAGTCTGGAGACCAATTAATTGTTTGTCTGTGAGCTCTTTGAATCAGGAAAATCATCTTTATTTTCTCTGTTTTTGTATCCCTAGTACCTAGCATGCAGAGTGATTGGCCCATAGTAGGTACTCAATAAATAATGTTAAAAGAATGAATGCTTATAGGTGAGAGATGAGAAGGTCTAGGTAGAGATGGATAGATTCTGGGAAAGGTTCCAAGATAGATTCAACAGGGCTTGGATATAAGATGGAAGAGATTTTCTCTCCCTTCCTTGGCCCTTCTGTTGAAGAGCTTTTCTACAGCTCCATGACGCCAGCACCTCTATGTATGGACAGCCATTGATTTGTCAGTTTTTTTCCTCAGCACTTACTTGTTTGGAACCCCATAGATTAGAGGCCAGTCAGCTATAATTATTGTAGTAGTAGTTCCAAGCTCTATCTATAACTCCAGTTCTCCTCTCTGCTGACTTCTCAAGTTCAGAGCCCGTCTAAGCCTAGCAGCTCTGGAGTTAGGGGAAGTTCTAGCAGAAAGGGGATTGGCAGCAGAGCAGCAGTAGTTACTCGTAGTTACTGGACAGTAGAAGCTGTTCAGAATTTGAATGTAAATTGGATATGACTTATATGCTTTTCATTTTATAAATGGAGGCATAAGCCCTAGAGAGACTTACCAAAACGCATGCAACTTGTCAGTGTAAGCCCAGATTTCCCTGATACTGGGCCGCGGCTTACTACAGTCGACTTCTTGACTCATCAACCACATCCATATACATACTTTCTTCATTTTCACCGATTCTTTATTGTAGAGTGTTTAGATGTTAATTTAAATATTGCTTCCTGCTTCCTGCGCCTGCTCTTAGGCTCCTGTTGAGTGTGTTCACGTAGCCATGACCTGTTCTTGTGTTGTGCTCACCATTACCAGTTTCTATCACTTGTCTCTCCTCTTTGCTTTCAGAATTGTTCTGAATATCTCCTCTCTGAGTCTCTTTCCATTTTCAACTTCAAAGTGGTATCTTTTATATTTCCTCCTTGGTTGCCGTGACCAATTGATTTATTTCTATTGGCAAGTGTACCACCAGATTTCAGTAGCCTGGCCTTGTAGCAGCAATACCAGCTGCTGTGGAATCCAAGCTTGTCAGGTTGGCAGCTGTGGGCCTGCCTTTGTATGTGCAGTGGAGGCACGTGTGGGCGCAAGGGCAGGGGCGGGGTGTATAGCAGAGACGGAGAACAGGTGGGGGTTCAGAGAGTCTATTTTCAAGGAATATCTTGAGGGAGATAAAGGAAGCTGCTTAAAATTTCATGTTTTCTAGAAGACTTTGAAATTAGATCCAGGATAAATTTCTTCTTTCTGGTATTCAGTCAACTTTGGTGCTGACACTCTAGGGCTGGAACTCATTCCTGCCTAAAAAGAAGCCTTCTCTCGTGTTCCATCGTGTTGGTAGGTGTATATGAATGAGTTAACCAGCCCTTATCAATGAAGAAGATGAATCGTAAATGGGTTCTGGAAACCTCATTCTATAACATGTTCTTCCTTATATGTAGCTCTGTTATTGTTACCCTTCTGCATTCTAAGCAGCGAGATAGATATTGTTGTACACATTTTATAAATGAGGTAACTGAGACTTAGGAAAGTGAAGTATCTCTCTGAGGGTGACACAGCTAATCATTGATGGAAGTGACATAGACATCTAAATTTTTTTCTGGCTGCAAAGATTGTACTTTTAATAATGACACCATTTTCTCACATTGTCAGCCATATAAGTAACTTTTGTCTCTTGTGTTTTCCTTTTCTCCAATTTCAGAATCTTTTATGGAGCATGCCGCTATTGACTGATAAATCTAGTGACTTCAAACGAAGGGAGGCTGAGTGTCTGGGATAGAACTGTCACAATTTCACTGGGAAAATGTTGTAGGAAGGATGTGGGAGGGGGACAAAGGAGCCTCTCCTCCGACTGGTCATGAAAATATTACTGCCTGTTTCTGTACTGCGGCCTTGTTAGCTGCTCCAGAGCTTCAGGGCTTAGTCTTGTGTTCCTCAGAGGCAGAGTCTTGATTGTGAGAAATTCCACAGTTGTGACAGTGGCTTACTGAATTGGGAATCATCTTCTCCAGACAGATGGCCAAGAAGCAAACAGCATGATATTCCATAGCCAACTTTTTTTGCAACTCTTAAAAACTTTTTTCTAAAAATTTTTCAGTTACAGTTGACATTCAAAATTACATTAGCTTTAGGTGTACAGCATAGTGGTTAGACATTTATATAACTTACAAAGTGGTCCCCCTGTCTAGTCTAGTACCCACCTGGCACTATCCATTACAATATTATTGATTATTCTCCATGCTCCACACTAACTTTTAGTGTTTTTTGCTTCTGAGTTTGTTGGCAAACAAATATATTTTTAACCAGCTTATCATGAGTTTTAGAATCTAGAGCAAAGGGAAAATGGTAAAAAAACATGAGATATTAACTTTTGGTCCCGTTTTTAATCCTATATAACTTAGATCTTATCTGAGTTCCTTTATGAAAACGATAACCTAAAAGAGACATGCAGCCCCCCTATGAAACCTCATTCACATCTGTTTAGGTTTTTCTTTGTGTTTACGTAACTCCCTGCCACCAAAAGAAGTATGTGAATCATTTGTGTGTTTATTAGCTATATGGCAGGCCTACTGTGCAAATCTGAAGGGACTGAAGGTCGTTTTAGAAGATAAATCTGAGCTTATCGAGACAATAACGGTAAGAAGGTATTGGGATAAAATTTCAGGCAGAGACCACCACCTGGTGGTTATAAGGAGGATTTGAGCCTTCTGTATTTGTAGTATTTACCATAGTATCTGAATGATGTCTTTGTCAAAAAATTGCATTCTTGTTTATAGTAATTGTGGATTCAAATTTCTAAGAATAATCTGCCATACAATTCCAGCATTCCTTCATTAAAACTGCTGTCAAAAACCTGCAGACCAACCAAAAGTTGTCTGCGTCCCTCAGAATTGAAGTCTTGTGCCCTTAGGTGTTCCAAACACAGGTTCTGTTTATCTCTGTAGAAAATCAGTTCATGTCTTTTCACCTCTTTATTGCAACCTCTAACTTAGGTATCATACTTACTTTATGTGGTAAATTGCTGCCTAGTGGAATGATGGAGAAGGAAATGATAGTCTTTTTTCAGTAAGTCTTTGGCAAGTGTCATGTAAGTTGCTTTTTTCCTGCATAAAAACTATGAAGAGGAGTTTTATAATTTTCCAGAGTGATTATTAGAGTGAGCAAAGTTGGCAGGGGATGGGAGATTATGTAATAGTTTTTTATTAAAATATATACCTGAGATTTCTTTTTGATGTCAACAGTCATCTTTTTATTATTTGACAATCTTGAATCTAGATGATTCTGTAGTTGGGTAAAGTAGGGACATCAGCCGAAAGGGAAAGGATCCTATTAAGTTAATCTGGATGCATATTTTATAGGCCTGGTAGGGAGGGGAGGATAAACAGAGTTTTAAATTTCAGGTTGAGCCTTGGGCCGACGTGGCATGTCTATATCTTGTTTCCTAATAGGAAATGTGAATCCAGGTCCCACCACCATTGAAGAATTTCTTAAGGGAGGGCTGTTCATGTACGATACTAAATAGAATGTGATATAACTTTGCACTATTCTCCTGGGATTTTTTTCTTTATATGAGTAACAGTATTATATCTGTATTTCAACACTCATTATCAGATGCTGTAAAAAGCTGCTTCATACACAAATGCCCAAATATTGTATAATTCCATTTATATGAAATATCCAGAATTGATAAATCTATAGAGACAAAAATTAGATTCGTGGTTGCAAGGGACTAGGGGTGGGGCTGGGGGAGAGGAGTTGGGAGGAAATGGGGAGTGACTGCTAATGGGTTTGAGATTTCTTTTTGGGGTGATGAAAATATTCTGGAATTAGATAGTGGTGATGATTGCACAACCGTGTGAATACACTAAAAACCACTGTATTGTACACTTATTTAAAAAAAAGCTTAAAAAAAAAAAAAGCTGATCCATGGAGGAATGAACAAAACGAATAAAAAGGTGATTGTGGTAACAATTCTTTCACGTACGTTCTCGCACAAGTGTCTGATAATCTAAATATATAGCGTGGGCCTTGACTGTTGTGCTAATGTTCCTTATTGCCTGTTCCTGACTTCACAGGGCCGCGGTGGGCCTCCTGGAACATTGGTGTGTTCATCTGCATCCGATGTGCTGGCATCCACCGGAATCTGGGGGTGCACATATCCAGGGTAAAATCCGTTAACCTCGACCAGTGGACTCAGGAACAGATTCAGGTACTCCCACAGCACAAGCATGGCTCAGCTGCTCCCATGTGCCCGCGGTAAAGTAGTTCCAGGGGAAACTCAAACCCGCACAAAGGTGAAGACAACGAAAAGTTTAGTTGTCAAACACTTATATCAAATTCTCATACCTTAATAGAGACATTTTTAATCTTTCTATTTAAAATACAGTTTATTCTACCTATATTTTACCTACTTTAAAACACAGTCTGTGGTCTAGTGCCCCATGGATCCAGGAAAGGGTAAAGGGGGATTTTTGGATTATTTTCTAAGACCCTTGGCATTTGCAGATCTAACATCTATAGTTTTAGATATTCTCTAAAAACAAACAAACAAAAAAACCTTATAGGACTTATAATATTTTATTGCTAAAGTGCATATGTGAATCTTGCTTGCTATTAGGTTGGTGGGCGGGGAGTGAGACTCTTAAGTTAGTGAGTCCCGCTGGCCTAAGATAGGTACCTCTAAGTGGCTTCATTGTTCTCTATTCTCTTCCTGCATTGAAACTTTGTAAAGTAATTGAAAAAAAAAAATTAGGGGAAGGGAGGGAGAGAGTAGCTCCAAAGCAAACCAGTTACTAAAGTTGATGGTGGAAATAAGAGGTTATTCTTCACCAGGACATGGCTTTAGGAATACTTTAGACTGTTTTTATGGATTCATTAAAAGTTAGTTATATTTTTCAGTTGCACCTCATTGTGTATCTTAGGAAGGAAATTACATGCCATGGAGGTATTTGAGAATTTGGAGATTTAAAAAGATCTTGGGGTTTATCCCTCAAGTGTTAAGGAGTCTATTTCAAAAGCCTAGTGTGAAACACATTTATTGGTAATAAAGCTAAATAGGTTAATTAATAGTGTAAACTCCGAATATAGTTATTGCCTGCATAGTGCCTGCTTGATTAGGCACTGATGATTACCTGCCATGTAGACATTTTGACTGTTAGCTGTGTGTGTTGGACTTCCAAATGGGATCTTGAATGTTTACTGAATTAATTGTATCTTGTCAGATCTTTCAATAAAGGGAACTCATGGGGGGGTGGGGTGGGAAAGACAACTGTGGGGGTAAATGTTTGGGAGTGCAGTGGAGAGAATCATGGATTGGAAATCAGAATACACAGGTTTAAATCTTGGTTCTGCCACTCTGGGTTGGTTCTTCAATTGTAAAATGCTGCCGTGGGGTGGGAAGTTTTTCAGTTCTTTCCTGTTCTGACATTCCATGTCTCCACATCTCTCTGATTGCAGTGCATGCAAGAGATGGGGAATGGAAAGGCAAACCGACTTTATGAAGCTTACCTTCCTGAGACCTTTCGGCGACCTCAGATAGACCCGTATCTTTTCTGGAGCGACTTAGAAGGCTGAGTGGTATTTTGGTGTTTTGGGGAGAGTCACATAAGACTCAAGACCTATGATCTCACTGGGCAGGGCCAGATCTAATCTATGTAGATTAGTCAAAGTCTTGCTTTCCCTCTCTCCTGCAGCCAAGACATACGAACAGCATATGTATACTTTCAGTGTCAGAATGGTTGTATCACCTGGGGAAGACTCATTTAGGAAATAAGACTGCGATGGTTTACTGTGACTTCTTCTGTAAAGTGACATCTTCAATAGTTTTTGGATGTCTGACACGATTGTTTGATAAAAATAGTTAACTGTGTTATATTGAATCAGCAAAACTACCATTCATTTTTAATGTCTTTTTATGTCCTGTGTAAAAGAATTAACTGTGGTTGACGAGTTAATAACTTTCTCCCCACACCCCCTCAACATGGGATAGCATCCAGCTCACAAACCAAACCCCCTGAAGGCAGTGCTTCTCAAAATGTGGTTTGTCCACGATGTTATCTTGTTAGAGTTTGCTTTTTGGTTGGTGCAGGTACAACCTGTTAAAATGTAGATTTGGGGCCCTGCAGAGGACCCACTGGTCAGAATCTGGTAGTGGGGTGCAAGAGTTTATAGTTTTTAGGGATACTCAGTTGGCTTTGTTTAAGGCCTGTTGATCTAAGGGCTTTAAAATAGATAATTGACTGTTGCTGTATTCCAGAACAGCCACAGTCTCCTCTAATGTCAATATGAAGATTGACTCCCTTTGTTGCTATCATTACTCTGAAGGAAACTCAGAGGAGGTAGGATTCCCTGCAACAACTGTGAAGGAAGCATTTCAAGTTTTTGTCAGGGAGGTTGCGTGTGAAGAGTCAGGAGCCATATGGGGCAAACAGGCAGGAGGAAGAGAGGAGAACGAGGTTCTGTGGGATACAGATTGACCTTTTATAGCCATACTGGGAAAGATTTGTTCAATTTATCCTTAATAAGCTTTTTGCAGAGCTGTCGAGGGGTTTATTCGAGATAAATACGAGAAGAAGAAATACATGGACCGAAGTCTGGACATCAATGCCTTTAGGGTTGGTGTAAACCTTTCAAGTTTTGTTCATAATAAGTAATTTGCTTATTAACCAGGCCAGGGGAGAATTTGGAGAACAGCTACCAACATGCTCAAAAACTATCATTTAAAAACACACAGAAGTAGAAAAAAGCCGTTAACTGAGTCAAGGCCATGAGATATGATGGAGAGCAAACTTTGGTCTCAGGAGTGGACAGGGCAAACCGTCAATGAGTTCTTTGTCTTGATCTGTATTGGGATGTTAGTGATTCCCAGTTTGAAATTATTTCTTCAAATGGACATGATGGGCCTATCAGATCAATAATATTGTGTGTGTGTGTGTGAAAAATTCACACATGAATTTTTTTTTTCTGTAAATGTGAAGTCAACAAAATTAGGTGTAATTAAATCACCAAAGTTTCCTTCAGTTTGACCAGTGTGTATTTCCTGTGTGTCGATGGATGGATCGCCAATGGCACCCTTATTCCTGAGAAGGGTTTTAGGAGGAGACTACCAGTTGCTAAGTACACTTTTCATCCTAGGCATGAGGCTAGAATCTGAAATACAATGTATGATAACTAGGACAAGTATAACATACAGGAGGAAATACAACATGGTTTCTAGAAGAAGAATATTAATCCTGACTAGTGACAACTAAAGGAGAACCCGTAAATATGACTATTTAGACCTTTAAAAAGGCTTTGACAAGATTCTACAGTAAATTCGTTTAGGAATACTTAACTTTTTCTTGAGCCTCAGAAGTATATAGAGTATGGGATTCTCCAGTTCTAGCATAGGTCACGTCTTTCTGTCCATCTATATCTATCTGTCTGTCTGTCTATCTATCTATCTATCTATCTATCTATCTATCTATCTATCTATCTATCTATCATCTATCTAGTTATTTATTTTAATGGCAGATGTACTAGCCAGTGAAATCACTAAGTTTACATGGAGCTCTAAACCTTTCCAGGTAATTTAATGTTAAGCTGGTTGGAATCAGCTCCAAATTGATCTTTTGAGGTTGTGTGAAAAGGCATTAACTGGTAGGTGAATTTCAATACAGGCAAGTAGGTGCAAGGTAATACATGTAGTTAGGTAAAAATAATTCCTTCTCAATTTACTGTGAAGGACTCTTACCTCATAGTTATCCAGAAAAGGGACATGGAAATTATCATAACTGTTCCAAGAAAGTGTAACCCAGTGTATAGCTATGGCTTGGATGGTATCATCAAAAAGGGTTTGAAACCCAAACACATACATTTCCTTTTATTTGTAGAAAACTATGGTCATTGTACCTGAAGATATGAAATTAGATGAGATGAGAAAAGGGTATCTGAGGTAATCCCGAAGATGGAGGAGGTGGGAATTGTTGCTGTATGAAGACAGTGCTCGTTTATAATTGTTTCTTATGTGTTGTGCCCATGAAAACAGCCTATTTTACTCACTGGCTGTTCTCATTTAGGAAGGAAATACTTCCTGTTTACCAAATAGCTATTTCAATTCTTTTTTAAATTTGATGTGCTTAGATTTTTAAAAATATCCTTGTGAATATTTATATGCCAAGAATTAATATTTGCTTAGTCAAGACATTTAATATCAAATTGGAAAGAAACTAGTTTTGTTAATTAAAGAGTATTCTTTTTTAATGGATGGATGAAACATTTTTAACTTCAAGCAATAAAGTGTCCCATATTAATGTGTTATATACTATCTGTGAAAGAGACATAGCTGCATCTTTGTGATTATAATATTTTACAGAAAATAAGAAAATTAAAATGGAAAATCCATGCTTACTCTTCTCTTTAGTAATGATTGTCATCTTGGTATGGTCCCTCTTTTTCTTTGTTGTTACTTTTTGGCAGCACAGTTGTAATACAGTTACGTGGAATGTCTCCTACTTTCATTCAACTTAACATATCATGCCTTTTTATGTTACTTACATTGTTTTCATAATTTTTAATTGTTGCATCATTGTTCAATGAGTAGCTAGATTACAATTTATTTTATTGTTCTCCTTCTATGTCATAAAGGTTGTGATTTAAGTTTTTCTTCGGCATAAATAATTCTGGGTTATATTTATTGGTGCATATAACCTCTTCCATATTTCCTTAAGATATAATATATGGTATTATCTAGGTCAAAGGGATTCAGTATTTGTGTTTCATACATTTGTCAATATACTTTCCAGAAGTTATACTATTATTTTATACTGTTTTCTCAGCATTGTATAAGAGTACTAGTTTTACTTCATGTCTACCAACTTTAGGTATTATTAAGATTTCCCCAGAAAAATGCATTTTAATTTGCACTTTTTGAGCACTAGCAAGGTCAAACATTTTCATATGTATGCTGTATGTGCCTCCATGTGCCTGTGTTTTTTAGTTTACTTTGTGCCTCTGTTTTACATTTAGATGTTTATTTGATGTTAAAAATGTGACCAGTAATATTATAATCTATGAACGTATTATGAAACTGCCCCCAAAAGTAACAAAAACCGAGAGACTTTCTAATATTTTATTTTGATGTGCTTTTTGATTGATAGGCAACTCATTCAGGACACCCTAAAAGGGATACTTTAATCCTTTTACTCTTTTTTGCCTTATTTCCTTGATTTTAGTTTTTCTCATCTTTAAGCTTGAAATTACAGTTTATTTTCTCATTTTTAACAAGAGAGATGATTGAATTGATAAAATCACAAAGGATATATGCCGAGTTAGATGAACGTGAACTTATTCACTGGTATACCAAGAAGAGGGGGGACCCCTCAAAGCATGAGCAAGTTAAACTTGAGTAAAAAAGGGGCAACAGACTAGTGAAATGTGTTATCCTCTGTAGATCGCGTAAACTGTACATGTCAAGAGTCGTAAGACAGAACAAGGAGGGCAGGTCTTTAGATATTTGAAGGATGCCTTTTAGAGCATTGAGGCCAGCTCTCATGCCCACACCTAGAAACCACCAAGCTTGTCAGACTCTAGCATCAGATTCAATAGGGATTTTCTGTATCCTTTTTGGAATGATAATTTATCAAACTGTTAGTTACCATTGGGCCTGTGTTCTTTGTCTTTTTTGTAAAATCATAGAAAGAAAAAGATGACAAGTGGAAAAGAGGGAGTGAACCAGCACCAGAGAAAAAAATGGAACCTGTTGTTTTTGAGAAAGTGAAAATGGTAAGTGGGAGAGTATTTGCATTGTGTGGATGGCCTCAGGTGTGTTTGTGTGTGTGTGTGGTGGGGTTGATAGCATATTGCACCTGGGGCTAAAGGGTTCCACATTTAGATTAAATCACCTGCTGCCATTTCTGCTTCTTTTCCATTCTTATTGTTGCCTAATCTGCTCTGTAACACTTCTCTTTGGGGCCAGATCGGAGCTTGGGAACTGCATCTGTCCCATTTGAGCAAAAGGCACGTTCCATGCCAGAATGCCAAGGCCATGTGACACCTTCTGAGCAGATACTATATCTCCACATTAGTCCTTCTCTTGGTAGACCTTCTGTACCTCATTTCCTGTGGCAGTCAAGAATAGTCCAAAAGCCGGGCCATATTAATCCATTTTAAACAGTCACTTCTTATATTCTTCCTCTGTCACATTGAAGTAGACACCTTTCTCTTTCCACAGGACATATTGTGGCTATAGTAGTAGATACTGTAATATAAGAACTTGGAATCTTGGGAGAGGGGACTTTGTACTATTTGCTTAAGGAAGAGTCTTATATCATCATTCCGAATCACACTGTCTGCAGAACTAGTGACATTGGCAGAATCAATCAGGTAATCTTTAAACTGATCTCCCTTTCGATATTAAAGGTCTTCTAATCACTGGGAGATTTGTTGGCTCTCAGCTCTTGCACCATCAGACACCTACCTTTATTCTTGGTTTTTCCTGGAACCAAAAACTGCTACTTCTGTTGGATCCCCTGATCTGTGGTTGTCTTGGTTTCAGAAAGATCTGTCTCTTCAGAAAGCCAAACAAGCACAGATGATATCTTTGTTTTTCACTTTAGGTTTAATTTATGCCCTCGTGCCTCCTGACTTGATTCTTTCACCTGACACTTCCTGAGTTTTGTTTCTTTGATAACTCTCTTTGAATAACAGCAATCATACCACAAGAGTATCTGTGGCTTTACAGTAGAGGGGAAAAAAGGGGTCAAAACACCTGTTTATTTCTTCCTGTAACATATTTTCACCTTAGCCACAGAAAAAAGAAGACCCACAGCTACCTCGGAAAAGCTCCCCGAAATCCACAGCACCTGTCATGGATTTGTTGGGCCTTGGTAAGAGTTAGACTTTTCCACTCCCATAATCTTACAAGTTTTGATGAATTCTCTCTGATCATGGGAAGATACATAGAGATGGGAGTCTTCAGTTTGTGTCTTTGTCACTAAGATTGTTCTCTCATGTTCTTCCTGTTGTTTTACAGCTGAGCACTGTGCTAAGGAAGTGTTTACTGTGCTGTTTTCAGAGTGACCGTACAGTGTAGTGGTTAAAAGCATGGCCTTGGGAGCCAGAGTCCCAACTCTGCCACTTACTGTTATGTGACCTTGGGTAGTTCACTTAACCTTTGAACATTACTTTTGTGTCTGTGCAGGGACGATGATAAGTCTCTACTTCAAAGGTGTTATTGGAAGAATGAGATGAGACAATGCCTCTAAAGCTCTTAGCCCCTTGCCCGGCACATCGTACGCACTCAGTAAATGTTAGCAATTTTCCGAAAACAGCACCTGTGAGCCCGGCCCCCATCCCGCTCAGTTTTTAGGTGCCACCTGTTTCTGAGATGGCCGATTACCTTGTGGTCATTTTTCTCTAAACCTTTGAAACCCTGAACTAGTGATTCTACCCCTTTCAGAAATAGAGCCTGTTCTTTACCTTTCACAGTACTGGTGGTTGTACTTTATTTCAGTCCATTTCTACTGATTTAGGTTAATGGCTCCTTAGACTTCTCATTCTATACCTTTCATTTCTCTCTAAAAATGGGTCCTACACAGCTTTGCCCCTCAGATGGCCAGAAGGAAGCCAGCCATCCCCCTTGCTGTGGTGCTGATGCAGCCTTCAGGCCTGGGTTTCTCCTGCCCTGTGCCTGACAGCTGGGCTGCTGGCTTCTCCAGAGTGCTCTTGGAAGTGTGGGGTGAGGCCTCTTCTGAGATGCCCCATCCAAGCTAAGTGGTTTCAGAAGCACAGATTTCCAGATCCATAGTGGAGTATATGGGCCTGATCTGTCAGCTTTGTGTCTAGAATAGAGGGAAGGCGTGGGCTTAATGAGCAGTGCTACATTTTAACTTTGATCTCTCTTTCCAGATGCTCCTGTGGCCTGCTCCATTACTAACAGTAAGACCAGCAATACCCTAGAGAAGGATTTAGATCTTTTGGCCTCTGTTTCGTCCCCTTCTTCTTCGGTTCCTAGAAAGGTAAGTCTTATGGGCTCCTTAGGATTAAAGAATATTCTGAAAAGAGGGATTTTGATAACTTAATCATAGAACCAAGTCATGCTTCCTTGGTGGAACTGGACTTTGGTTTTCTGGATTCCTGATTCTTCCCTTAACACTGTGTTGTCTCTGTTACAGCCTAAGATTGCTATTCATTCTATTTTGTCTCCTGCCCAGCAAGGGTGGGCCCTTTGAGTGGATTTCTATCTAGGGTATATCAGATTATAAAGGCTGATTGATACTTTAGGTCAACTCCTCAGCCTGAGTTATTGCCAGAGAATTTGTAGATAATGAGAGACTTGAAACATTTGATGGCTACCGTTTGTGGAATACCTGTTATGCACCAGGCACAGTGTTTGTGTATCATTTTGTATATTTCATTTATGATTTAAAATCTTCACTGCAGCCCTGCAAAGTGGATATTTTATAGCTGAGGAAACATTAGTTCAGAAAAGTTATGTAACTAGCCTTTCGATATACAACTAGTAAATGGCTACACTGGGATCTAAACTCATTTCTTTCGGGCGGCATCATTTGTAGGTTGTTTTTATTTATTTATTGTTCATTTTTAATTTTTTTACCAAATCCCATTGTTTTGCTAAAGAACAAAAAATCGTACTAGAGCTTAACTGTCAGGTATTTTCAGATATTTGTAGGGTAAAAAAGTCATGGCTATTTACTTGAGCCATGAATTCTTATTGCAAGTGTTAGAAGCAGCAGAGAGATGAGGGAGGTCCTTCCAGAGACCCCCTTGAGGACCATTCCAATTCTCCCCCTGCCCTCTTTGTCCGAAGGTTGTAGGTTCCATGCCAACTGCAGGGAGTGCCGGCTCTGTTCCTGAAAATCTGAACCTGTTTCCAGAGCCAGGGAACAAATCAGAAGAAACAGGCAAGAAACAGCTCTCTAAAGACTCTATCCTTTCACTGTATGGATCCCAGACACCTCAAATGCCTGCCCAAGGTAGGTTTCGTGGGGGTCATGGCAAAATGGCAGATAGAGCCATGAAGACTTACATGCAAGGATTGTTTGTTGTGACGGGGTAGTTGCTTTGGGGGCTGGGACATCATGCTCCACACAAGCCTGAACACGAGTGACAATTCTTGTGAAGCCACAGAATATCAGTAGATACGTCTGTGGAGAGTGATGTCACGACTCTATGAATGAAATCTGATTCAAGGTCTGGGCCTAGACCAGAAAGGGAAGTGGCGAGGTCAGTCACCCACAGGTGGGCCATAGCAAGTCTTGTAAGGAGTCCGTCTGTTTTACTGTGTAAAAGAGCATTCTGAGTTGAGTAGTCCTGAGAAGTTCAGGCTGGAAAGGAGTAGCCAGTGAGACTTTGGACAGAATTTTACGCTTTCCTTGTAACAGATGTATACATATGTTTTCTTGGCAGCAATGTTCATGGCTCCTGCTCAGATGGCATATCCTACAGCCTACCCCAGCTTCCCTGGGGTTGCACCTCCTAACAGCATAATGGGGAGCATGATGCCCCCACCAGTAGGCATGGTAGCTCAGCCAGGAGCTTCTGGGATGGTTGCCCCCATGGCCATGCCTGCAGGCTATATGGGTGGCATGCAGGCATCAATGATGGGTGTGCCAAATGGAATGATGACTACCCAGCAGGCTGGCTACATGGCAGGCATGGCAGCTATGCCCCAGACTATGTATGGGGTTCAGCCAGCTCAGCAGCTTCAATGGAACCTTACTCAGGTAAGCTGCCCCATTGAACTCGAAACAAGAGTTTTGAGACTTCCTCAAGGCCCCCTCACTTGGTGTTTCTCCCTTATCCTCTGAATCCTAATGTAGATGGGATAACACAAGAGACATTCTTAGGTTTCCTTTTTTTCCCCCTAGAAGGTCTATCACAGTCAGACTTTCTGAGGAGTTCTGGGTTCCTATAGAATAAGGGTAATAACTGCCTAACTCTAAATTTCTTCACACATCCATCAAAACGAAAACAACCTATACAGATAAATAAGGAGCACAAATAAAACCACCCATTACCCATGACTACCTCATCTAGTAGATAAAATATTACAGACTTCAGATTTAAGCATATAAACACCTAAATCAGGGCCAGCATCATAGAGGAAACTGTGAAAAGAGAGGAAGCAGGAAGCTAGCGGTGACAGAACATAGATAAAATCACCCCCTAGAAAAAGAGAAAGACCTACGCTGATTGGAGCCATGCTAGGAATAGGTCTGAGACCTGGTAGATTAGAACTCTGGTTACTTGGAGAATCAAAACTAAGGGATTGAAATATATAGGATTATAGATGGTAGCCTTGGAAAAGCATTGCTTCTAGGGGAGATGGGGATGACTTATAATGAGAATGTGCTATTTGGAGACATGGTGGTGAAGGGAAAGTAAGAAATGAGAGATGGAAATGGTAATCACAAAATCAGAAATACACCATCCTTCTCCCGCCATAGTCGTTTCACTGTACTTACAAAAGAAGGTGCTCTTGAAGTAAGAAATCTAGTAAGCCTCTCCAAACCCTCACACCTATCTGTATTAGTGCTGATTCAGAAAAAGTAAGGCAGTACAAAATAAACAGAAAGTGGCAGATGATAGTCATACAAAACTACTACGAGAACACAATAGAAAATGAAGATAAAAACATTTTAGGAAATAAAAATTCTCCCCCCAAAAACAGTCATGAAGCAGAAGAAAACTTATGCAGTCCACCAACCTGAATTAAATGTCCTTTTTCTTTTTTTTCTTTTTTTTTTTTAATTAGTTTCAGGTGCACAAGACAAAGCAAAACTTAGACGTTTATCATTTATATCCCTCACACTGTGTGAACCCCCCTCCCCCCATCCACTGTCCCTCTGTACGTTCCCCAAATTAATTTTCAAACCCCCATGACCATCTTGTGGTTACCGACTATTTTTCAAAACCTCTCACCTTCCCCTTATCCCCACCCCCCCGCCCCTCTAGCAACCCTCTGTTTCTCCTCCATGTTTCCAAAACTGTCTCTGATTAGTTCATTCACTAAATGTCCTTTAACAAACACTTACAGATAAGACAAAACAGCTCGAATCAGAAAATCAAAAACTTAGAATCAAAATGGGCAAAAACCTGAAAGTTATGAAAATGTACTGAACTCAGAAATAAAGACTGAATTACAAATTAGCCAGGAGAGATCAGATTTAGCTGAAAATATATTTGGTATTGAAGAAAGGCATGAAAGAGCTAAGAGAATGAAAATTAAATATAGAAAGTAGTAAAAAGAATCAGAGAGAAAATAATATGGAAATTAGGCCAAGAGCCTGACACATATATTTGGAGACTCCCAAAGGAGAAAAACGAAATAGTGGAACAGAATTAGTATATTAAAAACTATAATATAAGAAAACTTTATAGAAATAAAAACATGTAATATTGAAAAAGTCCACTGTGTATCTGGAAAAATTGACTAGAATGGTCAACTCTAATGCATACCCCAGTAAACTTTTAGACTTTATAGACAAGAAGAATTTTCAGGGCTCCAACCCTCTCCTTACCTCCCACCCCTCAAAATCTGTCGTTTACAAAGAAAAAAGAACACTCAGGTTGACATTAGACTTCCTAATAGCAACATACAGAAAGACAATGAGAGTAGTATTTTTAAGACACTTAAGTACATGTAAAACAAGTGTTTTATAGCCAACCAAGCTATTCTTCAGGTATAAAGGCTATTACAAAAAAAACCACACACAAATATGCAAGAAATCAGGGAATATCATACAAGTCTTTCCTGAGGAATTTACCAGAAGATAAGCTTCATTCAACTAAGAGATGACTGGGGACATTTTGGGTGAAGGACTGATGGTTGATTGAAGGTTTAATTGTGAATCTAAGACTAAAACAAAGGTGATGACAAGGGTGGAAGAATATATGTTGTATTCTGACAAACAACACAACTGAAAATAATAGGGAGGTAGAGGAGAAAAAGGGGGAAAGTAGAATAAATTGATTGTTGCATTGGAAATTATGTGGAAGTCAAAAGATGTAACAAACCAAATAGTGGAAGTCTGAATACAGAATAAAGGTGACCAAAGATAGTATAAAAAGTGTTAGTATGAAAGTATTACTAGAACAAAAAAAAAAAGAGACTTTCTAAAAAACAAAGGAATTTTTTTTTGCAACAAAATAGAATACATAGACTACAAAGGACAGCAAATAGAAACACAGTAAAAACAATAGAATTGAGACCAAACATATCAGTCATATCAATAGGCAGCTCTTCTCTTAAAAGAAAAAGATGTTCAAATTGGCTCACAAAGCAATACCTATTTTATACTAGATACAAAAAATGCAGGTGAAACAAAATGATTCAATGTCTGAATATAAAGAGATGGGCAAAGGAATGAATGCCACATGCGTGCATGCACATGCTGTCTTTATCAGGCGTAGGTATCTGTGATGCTAGCTTTATAAAAGTATTGTCATGTGTTCCTTTTTCTGTAGCCTAGAATGATTTATTGGTCTTTGAAGATTTGCTTTAATTCCCATGTGAAATTGTATGGGTCTTGGCTTTTTTGTATAGAAATTATGTATTTGATTGCTTTCTCTGTTTCTTCTATGGAATTCATTTTTGGAAAACTGTATTTACCTAGATTATCCATTTCATCTAGGTTTTCAAATTCATTTATCAAAAGTTATGCCAAGTAGTCTCATGATTTTTCAGTTTCCTGTTTCAATGGTTATTTCTGTCTCGTCATTTCTTATTTTGTATGTTTATGCACTTCTTCCCCCTGATACTTTGTTCAGTTAATAGTGGTCCATCTATTTTAACTTTTTTTTTTAAAAAAAAAACCAAGATTTTGGTTTATTTCTTAGTTCTACATTTTTCTGTTTTCTACCTCAATTTATGGTTTATCTTTACTATTTCCTTCCATATGCTTTCTTTTTATTTACTTTGCTCTTCTTTTTTTGGCTTTCATAGATGGGATTTTAATTCACTTATTTTCATTCTTTTTTGTTTATATAAGTATTGAAGTGCTGCAAAATGGATGGGAACATGTCAAAAAGACACAATGAGCCAACTTCTAGAGGCTTCCACTGGTCAAATATGCGACAATTTTAACATAAAAAAGAATAACACTAGTGGATTATAATACACTGAGGGAAAAAAAATTCATGAGTCCATAGTGTGTTGTTTTTTTTTAATGTGTGTGGGATAAAGAGAGGGAAAGCCTTCTTTATAGAAGAATGACAACTTATAATTGTAGAAAGAACAAAATATTCACACATTCTTAAAGAAATACCCTTCAGATTATGTATTCATTACAATGAAAAAACATGGCCATGTTGACAATCGGGAGGAAAGAAGGAGCAGGACATGCTAGAGAGGAGCTAATGAATTTACTTATTTAGCAATATCTAATCAATTTATTTAGCAATATGCAATAGCAAAATACAAAGGCAATTAATAGAATGTGCTAATGACAGAAAGTAAAGGTGGTTAAGACTAAACTATATACATTGATAACAATGTCATGTCAAAGGAGTATACATACATATAAGTTTAAGAGACCTCAACATGTTTACTATTGATCAAAAATCACTTGGCTAAAGACACAAATAACAATAAGGCATATCCAAAAGCGGTAATAAGCTTTATAGGATAGTAACTATTACAGTAGATGCCAAAAGCTCACCAAACCAGGGGAGAACAGCACTGGAAAAGTCATAAATCAAAACCTTGCCAGGTCTGTAGTTGAGAGAAACTCAGGCATCTCCCACACCGCTGCTTGTTAGTCCCCAAGACTGCTGCTGCTGTTGGCGTTGTTGTTGTTGTTTGCTAGAAGTCAAGGCGTCTTCTGATGTTATAAGCTGCAAGCTGCATATAAGTTGTTTTTTTTTTCTTCTATAACAAACATTTTTATTCCATTTGACATATACATGGACCATTGGCAGTGGTAAAGTACATATAAGTTTTTAAGATGCTAACAAGTTCTCAAGAATGTTATTGCTGCTGTTGTTGTTGCGGCTGTTGTTGCTTGGAAGTTAGGACACCTTCGGATGCTGTAAGCTGCAAGGTGCCTACAAGCTTCTAAAATGTTAACAGTTTTCAAGAAGGCTATCCATGGGGAACAACACTGGAGAGGTCGGCAACCAGCCAGACCTCACCAGGTCTGCAGCTGGAAGTCAGGACGTCTCTGGGTGTTGTAAGCTGCATGTTGCTGGAAGTTTCCAAAATGTTAAAATGATGAAGAATCACCAATAACAAATGACCAAATGACCAAAATTATACAGCAAACTGAGGTTTGTCTTATCTAGCCTTTTAAAAACGTACCTTAGAGCCAAGCTCCTTGTTCCTGCCTCCCCCTCCGGGAATGGCCAGTTCCTGGAGGGTCCGGCAGTTACTGTGATAAAAATGTTGTTTATCCGGCTGAAGGGCTAGTTCATCCGGTCAAGCAACATCTACTGTTCCTGCTTGGGACCATCAGCCCAGGGCCTTCCAAAGCCTGGCAACGTGCCTGTCACGTCATCCTGATATAACTTAGCTACTTCACTTCTTCTGCTGACGCGGGCGAAACAGACAGAACAAAGAGGCAATTCTCTCAACCCCTGATCCAGAATTCCTTTTAACCCTAAGTTAACCATCACCTCACAACACAGGCAGAACAGTAGCCTCATCTCACATCTCCCCTGCTCGGGAGAATGAGACCAAAGGGGGAATTTACTCCACTCCTGATCACGGCACAGAAATCACCCCATATACAGGAACAGATAACAGCTAATAGACAAAAGCTCACATCAACCAATGAAAGCAAATTTTTTTAACTTAACATCTTCCCTACAGGCTACTACCTTAGCCAAGTGAAATTACCAACAATGGGACAAATTAATGTCATGTGATTTCTAGTATCTTGTACTAAGACTTAAGAAGGGCACAATATCACATACATGGAATTCTTGCCAAAAATATTTAACCTTGATCCAATCACAAGAGAACGTGAGATAAATTCAAATTGAAAGATTTTCTGCAAAATATATGTAAGTGGCCTGGATTCTTAAAACAATGCCAGGGGAAAACAAAGAAAAATGTGGTGGGAGAACTGTTCTAGATTAAAGAGATGTGACAATGAAATGCATACTAGAATGTTCTATTGATCTTAAATTTCTTGAGCATGTTAATTGATTGTGGTTCCAGGAAAAGTGTTCTTTCTTATGAGATGCATTCTGACTTAACCGGCGAAATGTCACAATCTCTGCAATTTTCAGTGCTCATCAAAATTTTTAAAAGTTTATAATTCATAAATCCCAGAGAGAAAATATAGCAAAATGCTAACCATTGTTGAATTTAAAAAAGGGACATATAGGACCCCTCCCTTGATGCGGGACTGCGCTCGTCCTCTAAGGCTTGTCGTCTTCGGAGTCACGGAGGCTGCTGCGTTCCCCGCGCGGCTGGCCCTGCAGCCAGGAGCCAGGACCCTGCATGCTTTCTTCACCACCGTGTCTCCAGCTGCTCTTGCCCAGAAACCAAGCCTGTGTACTATAGAAAGACCATCCAAATCTGCAAGGCCCCTGAGAAGAGAGGCACTACTTCCTAGGACCGAGAAAATGGCCGTTGACTCGGACTGGCCTAGTTTTACCCTGTTGCAGCATCATTGAAACCCTCGGCAGTACCTCTTCCTGATCAAATTGGTGATCCAGTGCCCATGGCAAAGGAGATAAATCTAGGACTTTAAAGATCCCCAATTTTCTGCGTTTGACTTCTGTGCGGCTCTTAGAGATCTCTGCACTGAGTGGCCACCTGCACGAGACAGTGATGAGAAAGAAATGTGTGAAGCATTTTCCAATTGAAATTGACACAGCTGATTGTGTTTCATCAGGACCATCCATTTGAAACCCCAACGCAGAAGTAGTAACATTGAGGGTTAAACTTTCCTGTTTGAATTCAGATGATCATGCAAAGAAGAAACTTGCTAAACTTGTAGGCGAGCAACACTGCAAGCTCACAGCATAGATGTGCTTACCTCAAGACAAATAGGTGCCCTTTAAAGAGACAGAATTATGATTATGCAACGTATCTGCCAACAGTTTTATACCATGAGTCTTGGAAAACTGAAGAATGGGAGAAAATAAGACTGAAGCACACATGGAAGAGTACATATGGAAAAATAGCTCCTCAGAAAAAATATCCTAGAAACACTTGCAAATTTAAAGCTGCAGAGAAAAATCTGGAAGTAAATAAAGAAAAGCTCCTTGATACTAAAGAAGTTGAAGATTACAGAAAGTCTGTAGTCAGTCTTAAGAATGAGGGGGGCAATGAAAATACCCTTTCTTCTTAATACAAGGAATCAGCGAAGAGGCTATTAAATCTGATGTGAATTATGTAGAAAAATCGGCTTGATTTATTAATTTTATAATCTATCTGTAATTGTTATCTAACTTGATATAAAGTTGAAAATGTTAAAAAAAAAAGGCAGGGATATTTGAGTTCCATTGTAGTATTCTTTCAACTTTTCTGTAAACTTGAAATTTTATTTAAAAGTTGGTGGAAGAAAAATAGGCATCCTAAAGAAAAAGAACTTATATAGAAAATGTACTAGGCTTAGGAAATTTAAGGCACATTTCTTTGATAAGTTGTTTCTTCTGTTCACTGCCAGAGGCTAGTCTTTCAGCCTAATTCATAAAGAGGCCCTACACTAACCCCAGTCAGGCCTTACTCCACTGACTCTTTTCTCCCAACATCTTCCCTTCTCATG
Organism: Rhinolophus sinicus; assembly: GCF_057876585.1. Lineage (NCBI taxonomy): Eukaryota > Metazoa > Chordata > Mammalia > Chiroptera > Rhinolophidae > Rhinolophus > Rhinolophus sinicus. Next base: position 28,224,052 of record NC_142514.1, read on the forward strand.
CACTGAAGAGACATTGGTGTTTTTTGTTTTGTTTTTTGCTTTCATTTGCTCATTCTGAACAGTCCAGTTTCTTTTTCTTCCTTTTTCTCTCTACTTGAATGTTCACAGCACTTTCCCTGACAGTAATAACTCCCTGGTGGAGATAAGACAGGGGCACTGGCGTGGGGGTTTCTCTGTACTCTGAGGGTTGGCTACAGCAAGTTAACAATAGGCCCCTTCTATTTAGAAGGAGATCCTGGAAAGGAAAAAGACGCTAATTTCTCAGGCTGCTTTTATGTTGACTGGCTCCAAGATCCCTTCTTTCCTTCTCTGAGCATTAGGCTCTGTCAACATCTCTCTTCTGAAAAGTCCTTCATTTACATGGTCTGGTGTCCTTGAAACGATCTCTTAAGGTTCAGGGCAATTATGTACCATAACAGAGTTCCCCTTTGTCTCTCACTCTCCTGCTCCCCGCAGACAGAAGGACTCCTCCTCTGCCTTTTGCACTAATTGGCTGCATGCCCACATCCTGGTCTGAAAGTCTCCTCTCTCCCTTTCAGATGACCCAGCAGATGGCTGGGATGAACTTCTGTGGAGCCAATGGCATGCTGAGCTATGGACAGTCGATGAGCGGCGGAAATGGACAGGCAGCAAACCAGACTCTCAGCCCTCAGATGTGGAAATAAAAAACAAAACACCTGTATGGCTGCCACTCTCCTCTGCCCTCTCTGTCCCCCTTTTTCCTCTTTCCTCAGCCCTTTCACCCCATCCCCTTTTCCTACCTCTCTCTGTTTGGTTTAGAAATTGCTCAATCTGTCATTTGGGGTTTGGCATTCTGCCCAGTCCTGCCACTTCCCAAACACGCAGACCTCTCTGTTGCTTTATGTTGTCCATGTTCCCTAGCCATCCTGACTCCTCTCCAGCCTCAGCCCCAGTCCTCTCCTGCACCAGCACCTTAGGAATTGTTGGCAGACGGCACTTAAGCTGTGGGAGAAATGTGCACGCCTTTGAGTACCTTTCGCACAAGGTTAAACCTCCTCTCAGACTCTCAGAAGAGTCTGCAAGATGATGTGTTTTAGGCAAAGGGGAGGGTTTAGAGGTACTTCCATGTGAGTTAAGTTATGTCTATATGTTTAAATTATTGGTTGAAGAGGGAGCCATCATGGTCCCATGATTTACGGGAATGAAGAAAGTACTGAAATCAAATGAACTACTCCTTGGGTCTTAGATCAGTTTAGCCCTAGCCCTGGGGTGAGCAAACCCCCATCTGTGGGGTGAGCAAAAATATTACTTTACTGTGCCCTGAATTGCTTTCTGGATCTGAGACTTCAGAACTTGCTGCTTCAGTCAGCCTTTATTAGCACCAAAGACTCTGAAAGTCCCACACAAAAACACACACCCTTTTCCCTGCCTCCATCCTGCCTGCAGCAGGATCTGGCTCCACGGCTGGAAGACCATTCCCTCCAGTGAGAATGCAGAGCTTAACATGTGTATTGCTCTGTGTGTATGTGTGTGTATGTGTGTGCGTGTTCGTGTTCCACCCCCACACCCTCCCCATCTGCTCTGGGTAGTTTTGTTTTTGTTTTTTCAATTTTAGGTTTACAACAGAGAGGAGTTAATTTATCAACAGCCTAAAACTGTTGCCAGTTTTTCTTATAGTTTAAAAAAATTGCAATTTCATTGATGGCTCCCTTCCTCCTTTCCCATCTCCCAACCTGCCAATCACTCTTTCATGCCTGTGTATCCCAAGCTGCTCTGTTTCCCCACCTGTTCCAGGTGTATGAGGCAGAGAGCCTGGACAGCTTTCCGCTCAGTCATTGTTCACCCTACTTGAAAATTAAGAAAACTTTGCTTAAGAGATTTCATCTGTGGGAACCACAATTCCTGGTTGCCTTTCTCCTGTGTATGTGTAAATTCCTTAATAAATATTGCAGGGAAGGACTGTGTGCTTGCTGTTACTCTGTGTCACTCTTGGAGGAGGGCGAGTTCCACCCAGGTTTTCTGCTCTGGGGGTCGGTTCCCTCACTTCCTGTGTTTTAAAACATTCTGTATGGGGCACACCCAAGGGCCAGGCCCCGGCTCAGGCAGCCAGAAAGGGCTTCTTTCTCCACTGTGTCTAGAGTTGTGACCAGAGGGAACTGTGGAGATCTGCACCTGCTAGAGTCGCGGAACATCGGAACTAGAAGCACTTTTTATCCCCTCCAGACAGGGCAGCCGAGACCCTCCCTCCCTTCCTCTGCGTATACCTTTTGAATAGTTTCGGATATGAGAGGAGAGCACACAGATACAAGAGGATAAGAAAATGAGTCTCGATCGGGCTGCCTGTAGTCATATCCCTTCTTACTCTGTGACCAGGGTAAGCTACTGAACCCCGTGTCTGTAAAACAGGGTTCATTGTAATACTTCAGGTAAAGTGACACAACTTCTGTGGTGCATGTAGCACAGTATTGGGTACTTAGCAGGCAAATGTTAGCAAGCAAGTATTACCTGCCAGACCTGTGTTAGGCATTAATGCATTCAACAAATGTTTAGTAAGTGTTTACAATGTGCCAAACACTGTCAGGCTCTGGAATAAAGCAATAAATCAAAATCCCCCAATATCATAGGACAGTGTGGCAGGAGAGGTGGATGATAAACAAGTAAATTATTTAATTTCAGACAGGATTAATACAAGGTAAGACGAGGAAAATGTGTGGGTATGGGGCCATTTGAATGGAGTAGTCAGGAGGAGGTTACATTTGAACTGAGATCTGAGTAAACAGCCAGTTGTTTGGGATCTGGAAAAAGCAGAACAAGGGTAAATGTCTGCACTGGAAATTGTTTGGCTGGAGGTATTGGTTTGGGAGCGATCAGGGAATTGGTGGTGTGTAAAGCTCTCAGACTGGATGGTGTCACCTCAGAAAGCATAATGAGAAGAGGACTGAGCCCTGGGGCGCATCAGCTTTTAGAATTTTGGAGGAACAGATAAAAACCGAATCTGACATAGTCCTGGCTCTTGAGAAGCTCACAGTATCATGCGACAACAGACTTAGACTCTCTTATCTGTGTTTTATGGGAGGTAGAGGGGCACCTCGCCCTGTCAGGGAAGCCTTCCTAAGGAAGTGGCGCATAGAGAGGTTGCCAGTGGGTGGGGTGGGGTGGGGAGAAAAGTATTCCAGACAGATAGCACCATGTGAATGAGATGCAGAGCCTACAAGAACACAGAACATTCGGGGACGCACAACAGTTCAATGTTCCTAAGGTCTGATGTGAGTCAGGGTGTGGTGAGAGGTGAGACAGGTGGGGTTGGGCTGGATCGCAGGAGTCTTCCTATACCCTAGGAAGGAGTTTAGCCTGAAGTGTTGTAAACAGTGGAGTGATATGGTCAGATTTGAGTTTCAGCTGTTGAGAACAGTATATTCGAGGGAACAAAACCAGATGTAGAGGACCAGAGAGAGAGCAAGAGCTGACAGCAGGGTAGGGGAGAATGGAATGGCTTAGAGCAGCAGCAGTTCATGAACTGGTTATAAGGATGTGAGATGCTCAAAAGTATTCCACAACAACACTAAAATAAGTTAGGAAAAGACTGCATGTTATACGAGTATCAGCTCTTGTACATCTGCAATATATTATCCAAATAGTAATGGTTCTGAAAAGTCCTGTGGTAAAGACTTTTTTTTATATTAGAATTTATTTTTTTTAGAGCAGTTTTAGATTCACAACAAAACTGAGCAGGAAGTACAGAGACTCCCCAAATACCCAGCACCAAAGTGGTACATTTGTTACAATTGATGAACCTACATTGACCCATCATTATCACCCCAAATCCATAATTTACATTAGGTTCACTCTTGGTGTTGTACATTCTATGGATTTTGACAAACCTACAATGACCTAAACATGAATTCAACATTATAGTATCATACAGAATATTTTCACTGTCCTAAAAATCCGGTGTGGTCTCCCTATTCATCCCTTTCTTCTCCCTAACTCCTGGCAGCCACTGATTTATTTTTTCACGGTCTCGTCGTTTTTCCTTTCCCAGCATGTCATATAGTTGGAATCATACAGTACATAGCCTTTTCAGATTGGTTTATTTCATTTAGTAATATGCTTTTAAGTTTCCTCCATGTTTTTACATGGTTTGACAGCTCATTTCTTTTTAGTGCTGAATAATATTCCACTGTCTGGATGTACTACAGTTCATTTATCTATTCACTTACAAAGGAATCTTTGTTGCTTCCAAGTTTTGGCAATTATGAATAAAGTTGCTGTTGACTGGACAAAATAATTCTCCAGGTAGTCCACCAAAAAAGATTTTATTCAGGAAAAGAAAAAGAAACAAAACCACCGCAGCAGTGTGAAGACACACATTAGCCGCACACCACCGGCTGGCCGCCCATGTGCAAAAAGTTACCTCTTCCCAAGATGGCCCCCTATATAAATAAATCCCTCTCCTGGAAGTTGGAACCATGAAGTTTTAACAGGAAGTCAGAACTAGAGAGTAACAGGGAGCCCAGTTCCGCCCATAGACCTCCCAGTTCTATGGTTAGTCATCTTAAGATGCCAGTTCACTTTTATCACTGCTATAAACATTTGTGTGCAGGTTTTTGTGTTGGGTATGTTTCCAATTCATTTGGGTAATTACCAAGGAGTGTGATTACTGGGTTGTATGATAAGGGTATGTTTAGTTTGGTAAGAAATTGCCAAACTGTTTTCCAGAGTGCCTGTTTCATTTTGCATTCCCACCAGCAATGAATGAGAGTTCTTGTTGCTGTACGTCTTCACTAGCATTTGATGGTGTCAGTGTTCTGGATTTTGCCATTCTAATAGATGTGTAGCAGTATCTTGTTGTTTTAATTTGCAATTCCCTAATATATAATATTGAACATCTTTTCATATGTTCACTTGTCTTCTGAGTATCTTCTTTGGTGAGGGATCTGTTCAGGTCCCAAATAGCTACCTAGTTGTCCTAATGACATTTATTGAATAATCTATCATTACCCCACTAATTTAAAATGTTACTTTTATAACATTAAATTTAAATAAATTGTCACGTCTGTTTCTGGGCTTCCAACTTCATTTCAACTAATTATGAGTATTTTGGCATTAGTTTTATCTTAGTTTGATTATTGTGCCTCAATAATACAAAATATTATCTTCTATTATATTGGTAAGGCAGTTTATACCAATTATATTGGTAAGGCAAGTCTGACTTCATTATTGTTGAAAATTTCTATTGGCCATTCTGGAACACTTACCATTCCAGGTAAATTTTAGAATCATTTAATTTAGTAAAAAGAAAAGTTGAGGTTTTGATTGGGGAGCATTAAAGTGGAAGAAACGTAATGGATTTAGAATGTCCTATTCCAATCCCTGAATATGGTATGTCACTATTCTCTCCATTTAAATCAGTAATTTTTGTAATTTTATTTACAATGTCCCACATTCTTGTTGTTTATCCTTAGGTATATTTTTCTAATATTTTTATTATGAAAATATTCAAACACAGAAAAGTTGAAAGAATTTTACAGTGAGCATCCATGTACTACTCCCCAGACTCCACCATTAACATTTTACTATAATGTATTTTATGCTGTGTTTTTGTTGAGTAGCAGATAGAGGTATAGACTGTCTGGATTCACCACTTGCAAGCTACATGATGCAGTGCCAGTTACTTAACTTCTCCAAACCTCAGTTTTCTTATCTGCAAAGTGAGAATAATAATAGTACTTACCTTAAGAGGTTGTTATGAGGACTAAATCAGTTAAAATACCTAATACACTTAAAACAAAGCCTCATACTCTATAAATACTATATGCTAGTGACTTAGTCTGCTTGGGTTGCTATAACCAAGTATAGCTTGGGTGGCTTAAACAACAGAAATTTATTTTCTCACAGTTCTGAAGGCTAGAAATCGCAGATGAAGGACTGACAGGGTCAGTTTTTGGTGAGAGCTCTCTTCTTGGCTTATAGATGGTGCCTTCTTGCTAAATCCTCACCATAACCTTTCCTTAGTGCCTGCACTGAGAGAGAGAGGGAGAGAAAGAGAGAGAGAGAGAGAGAAAGAAAGAGGAAGGGAGGGAGGGAATGAGGACGGGAGGGAAGGAAGAAAGGAGACAGAAGGAGACAGCCCTCTGGTGTCTTTTCTTATAAGGATACCAATCCTATTGGATTAGGGCCCCATCTTTATGGTCTCATTTAATCTTAATTACTTCCTTTCTCCATATACAGCTACACTGGGGGTTAGGGCTTCAACATGAATTTGGGGGAGTAGGTGAGGAAGACACAAGCATTCAGTCCATAACAGCTAGCAACTACAAAGTTTTATTCTACTTTCTAAATTGTTAATTTTGTAAACTGTTGAAGTAGAAGTATGTACTTGGAATTATGTACTCCTATGTTGTTGAGACAAAACCCAGGAATAAAACAATTTACAGTATGGTCATTTTTGGCTCACACAAAAAACACCCAAAAAACATAAAAATGCATGAAAAACATCACTGGTGTGTGTGTGTGTGTGTGTGTGTGTGTGTGTGTGTGTGTAGGGTGCAGGTAAGTGTGTGCACCAAATGTTAGCAATGGTTATCTCTGCTTGGTGAGATTATAAACATTTTGCTTTTGTGTATTTTCTGACATTTCAGAAATACAAGGAAATCGGTTGACTTAAAAACATTGAATACTAGAACAAAAAAAACCTACCTGATCTTTAAATAAAACACTGGATCCCATTCCATTTTCATGCGTTTCCACGTATTTATTATTAAGTGACAGTGGTATGGATTCTTTTATACCAATGTTGTTTCGCCAAAGAAGTGACACAGATGTTTTCTTCCCTATTGTCAAGTGTTTCAAACCTCCACAGAAAAAATCATTCACATGCTTAGTCTCGGCAGAGGAGAGCTGGTTCTATTCAGTAGTCTCTGTGTGTGGGGGGAGAGGGTGTGTGTGGAGGAACCTGGGTTCGGATCTGTAATGCAGCAGAGAGCGACGGGACCGCGGGACGAGCATCCCCGGGAGGCCACTGCGAACAGGGAGCTGCCCCGGAGGACGCTGGGAACCACGCGCGGAGGCCGCGGCCGCGCAGGCGCACCGGCGGGGGCCTCGCTACGTAGGCGCATCTTCGCGTTGCGCGGACACCATTCGGCCGCGGCTGTAGGGCCAGGGCGTGCGATCCGAGCCGGTGAGGGGTGAGCAGTCACTCTCCCGGGCTTGGGGAGAGGACGAGCCGGGATGCGCCGGTTCCGCCCCGCCCGCGGTGACGCGTCGCGCGCGGTGAGCCCAAAGCCCGGGAGTCGGGCTCAGACAAAGGCTGCGAGGGCAGGGCCGGGCCAGTCCAGCTCTGGCAAAAGATTTATTTATCCTCTCTATTTAGGGGGGAGGAAACGGGATTAAAGCGGTTCCATGATTTGCCACACCCAACAAGTGAAGGAGCGGGGATTCAAACCGAGATCCGCTATGATTCCACATCTCAGTCTATTTTAAACATAATAGTGCCTAAAAACAAAGACTTGGGTTTTACTCAGCTCTTTATGCTTTATGACTCCAGCAGTGTTTTGGACCACGAGGGCTGTGTATATCCACGGTCTCCGTGTATCTTTTGTAAAAATTGTTCAGTGATTCGTGCAAGTTCTAGAATTCTGATCATAGAACTGAACCTTCTAGATCCTTTTGCTGATTCTAATGTTTTCTGTCCAGCATCACCAGGACGCTGCAGAGGTGGCTGCTTAGGATAAATACCTGGCGCCTCCAGCTGCTTGTGGAGGAGACAGATGGAGCTCAAGATGGGAAGGAAGTGTTCCTTGAGAGCCTTGACATTGAAAGGTCCAGACTCGGCTTTTGGTACTGTATGTGCCCTGGATTCCTGAGAGGGAGGACACTTGTACACCTGTGAAGCCTACATTTAGAGCTTCCTGCAGTTTCCTCATCAGTAGTGGACACGCCCCATCAGGAGTGTCCGCCTTGTGGAGAGTCCCCCAGAAAGGAGTGCTGAAGTCATCATGCTGCAGTGGCCCCTCATCACCCTGCCCACCGAGGCCAGCACCGGGGTCAAGTTGCACCATCCAAGGAAGGCCAAGGAGGGGGCGCCCCTGTGGGAAGACTTAACTAAGATGTTTGAAGGAGAAGGTGAGAATAGACGGATGGGTGGTGGGGGGTGGGGGAGGAAAAGCAACAACATCCTCTGGTGTGAGAAGGAAGGTGGACACCTGAGCAGAAGAATCTCTTGGGGAGACCATTGGATAAGAGGTTTTTGGAGTCTTGATTATGGTTCTTGGTCTGGGGTTTTCCTGAGTAGTTATGGTCAATTCAACATAAAACCAATATTTCAGTGCCATGGCTGTATATGTTCTTTCTTTTCGTCTTCCCCATGGGCGTGTGGGGCAGGGAGGACTTGCCTGGTTTTCCTTACTTTACACTGAGGAATTGTGAATCAAATAAGAGACCTGACCAGGTAGTTGGTGGCTAGGTCATAAGTAGAAGGCAGCAGGGAGAGTGCCAGGTGAGCCTAGAGTATCTGGTGCTAGAAAGCAAGGAAGAGCTCAAAGACTAATGGACATTTATCAGATGGATGCAATAGCCAGGTTCAACGGGCTTCCACTGGACAAATTTGGGACAGTTTTAAGTGTCCAAATTCATTGTAACACCTTGAGTAAATAAAATCCCACAAGTTCATGATGACATTTAAAATAGAGAAAGAAGGGGAGAAAAACTCATTTGCCAACGTTGGTGGTGATGAACACACTGATTTCTTACTTTGAAAATAGGTTATTCTGGAAATGAAGGATGCGTTTACCTTGATTTTTAGATCATTTCCAGTTGCTGAGGGGAAGCTGTTTATAGAAAATACCTGACAATAAATGTAGAAGAAATGATAGAATATTTTACCGTAAATGAAATAATTGAAAGGTTGATGGGAAACAGGTTATTCACATGATGTCAAAGTGTCTCTCTCACACATTATTTGCTAAATGCCAAGGAAAGAACATCCTTTTCCAGGGGTGAGATCTGGTAGTCAGATCTTAACCAAGTATCCCAATAATAGGATAACCTGGCATTTGGTGCCTTCTGGGTAATGTACTGTAAAACACATGGTATCACCCATGAAGTATTCCTGCCAAAATGTTTAACCTGATCCAAATTAAGCTTAAAGGCTGAACTTCTGGTTTAAAGAAAACACAAGGGATGGACAAATAAGGTAAAACCCACCATGAGGATACCGTGAGACTTCTGGTCTCTAAAAAACTAATGTCTTGGGAAAAAGGGAAATACTATTCTAGAGTAAAAGAGACTAGAGATAACAATCACTTTGAATGTATGAACCTTGATTGGCTCCTGGTTAGGAAATAAAATCCAGAATAAAAGACAATTTGGGAACAATTGAGGAAATCTGAATATGGACTATTTAGATGATACTATGGTGTTATTGTTAAATTTCTTAAGTGTGACAATTGGTATTGTCATGATACAGGAGAAGATCCTTATTTGAAGTATTTTTGGATGAAGTATCTTGATGTCTGGAACTTTGAAATGATTTAGAAAAAAATACAGGTAGATGAAGCCAATATGACAAATGTTTGTAAACAGTCATTGAATGTAGGTGGTGACTACATGGGTGTTTGATATTCATGATAAAAAGTTGGGAAAAAATACAAGGACAACAATTCATGTGCCTTCATTCCTAATTCTTTTTTTTAAGGAGGGCGCAGGTCACAGTGGCCCATGTGGGGATCGAACTGACAACCTTGGTGTTATTAGCACCACGCTCTAACCAACTGAGCTAACTGCCCACCCCATCTGATTCATATTTTTAATACCTCAAATTCAGAGCCACTGTTTCTTGAATTCTAGCAACTTGGCAGGTGTTATGCTTAACACTTTAGAAGATGGGGAAAAAATGAACTGGATACAGTTTCTATGCATATACTCATAATAGTACTCAATTGAGGGAGAGAATTATAAAAATAAATATAATAGGCAGCCTGAGATAGACACCAGAGATAAAAACCAAGCTTTGGTGGAGTACAGGGGAGAGGAAGCTTTCTTCTTATTAAAGGTGTCAGAAAACTTGACTTGAACTGGTCCAGAAGGATACCTCAATTTTTCGCCTAGTAGGCCTTGGGGTAGAGTACTTGAGGTGGCTGCTCTCCAGGTGTGTTCAAAGAATGGTGAACGGGATAGCGTGGGGGAATGTGTCCAGTAGATGAAGGATGGTGTTCCGGGGAGACAGGACTTGGAGAAGCAACTTTGTGCTGGTTGCGGAGGGTCTTGAAGGCCATGGTGAAGTGTTTGGATTTTTCTTTCTTGTCAGTGGGTAAGCTCTAAGAAGTTTTGAACAGAGGAGTGCCTGGCAGAGCTGTACTTTTGCACGAGCACTGACATTGGGAAACTTTAATCCCCAAAACAGTGCACTGCTGGTCCTCCTCATGAGGCTCTTGAGTCGCCCTGAATGTCCCTGTTTGCAAATGTACTGAGGGAAGAGCCACATTCAGCAGGTCTGCAGGCAGTTTTTAGATTTGGGGGATTTGGGGAGATGCAAACCTCATGGCTCTTTTCCTTTCCCAGCTCTGCTCTCTCAGGATGCTGATGAGACCCAGGGAGAAAGTTTTGAGAATGAAGTGATCCCTGCGCCCCCAATAGCAGAATCCCAGGTGGGTTGGAGTTTCCTGTCACTTTCTTGAAATTGTTTCTCAGATTTTAGGAGCCCTGGACTGGATTTTCTTTGAGCTGACTTCTTCACTTGGATGTTCTTAGCCTGGTTGAAATGAGGCTGCATCCTCATTCACAGGTAATTTCCTCACCGGTAGTAACCTTCCTCAGGAACCCCTCTTGTTTCTAGCAAACCTCTGTCCAACAAATTTAAAAATTGTGCATGTTGTGTGTCTGTGTGTGTAAAAATAAGTAATGTGGTTCTTACCATTAAACTTCCGTGATGGTATCTGGAGGAAGGAAAAACGTGAAACATTTTAAGCTGCATTTATACTTTACAGCACAGAATGTCTGCTTCCATCAAGGAATCTTCTTTACTAGCTGGAATTCCTGCTCCCTCCAGAAACATGCTATTCTCACATACTTTTCTTTCAAACAGAAATACCCAGCTAATGGTATTTTACCCCAGCTGAAATGTTCTCATTTTCACCAATTCTTTCAGCCCAACAGTGGTCCCTGTCTTCTCTTGTGGCCTTTGCCCATTTTGAACTCCCTTCTTTCTCAAATATTCCTGACCTTTATTGTCTTTAATCTAAATTAGTGTGACCTTCTTTAATATTTCATGAGTATTTTGCCTTCTGCCAAATTGTAAGTTGCAAAAGACAACTTACATGCTCTCAGCATTGTTTCATAACTTCTAGCAGAGAATCAGCACAACAATTTTCAAGAGGGTGTCCAGGAAAACTTGACTAAAATCTCTTAGCATTAGATAAGGTCAGGACAACTTCCTGAACTCTGGCTGAAAAGGAACATATTTGATGTTCTAGGAACTGTTAACCTTCAAGGACGTATCTGTGGACTTCACCCAGGAGGAATGGGGGCAGCTGGCCCCTGCTCACCGGAATCTGTACCGAGAGGTGATGCTGGAAAACTATGGGAACCTGGTCTCAGTGGGTAAGGATGGGCTCCCTTGGAATTAGAACCTGCCTATTGGAAGAAAAATTTTATTTCTAAGTTAAGTGCTATGCTTTAGCTTTGGACCCTCTATTAAATATTTCTAGTTCATTCTGAATACCAAGTCAGGATTGCTGTGGTGTTTTAGTTGCAGGGGGCACAGCCCACCATCCCATGCGGGAATTGAACCGGCAACCTTGTTGAGAGCTGGCGCTCTAACCAACTGAGCCATCTGGCCGCCCCTCCAGCAGCTCAGTGGCAGCTCATTGTCTTCAATCTAGTTGTGGAGGGCACAGCTCACTGGCCCATGTGGGAATCGAACCGGCAACCCTGTCATTCAGAACTTGCGCTCTAACCAACTGAGCCATCCGGCCGCCCCCTGGCGATGGCTTTTTGACCTCAGCACATACAGTTTTTTTCTTCTCTATAAACAGGGTACCAGCTTTCCAAACCTGGTGTGATTTCCCAGTTGGAGAAAGGAGAAGAACCATGGCTGATGGAGAGAGATATTTCAGGAGGTCCAAGTTCAGGTAAGAGTAAGGCAGATGGGGCCTTCGTTATGTTTGCTAGAGAGTTCCACTCAAGGGCTTCTCCAGGCTGTGGGGAAAGACTGAGTCCATTTGGATGGAACCCACAGGAAACCTGATTACCACTCGGTTACCCCTTTTTTGCACTTGTCTCTTCTCATTAGTTTCTCCGGAGTCAGTGGAAGAGATGCCTTCCTCATCAGGGTTAGTCTTCACCTGACCTGACTTTTATGTCTCCTGGACTGACTTTCATTATTTCTTTTTTTGCTTTCTCTAGCATTCTCAATCTTACCCAGAGCATAGTTTCTTTCTCTTATACATTCAGATTTCCATGGATCTCTCCTCATGAAATACAGCATCCTTCACTGGGTTCTCATGTCATTTTATCGTGGATATCACTTTCTCTCATGATTCCATTTAAAATTTTTCCCTAAATCTTGTTCTGTGATCATAGCTTTAATTCTGATTCTCTTTTTAACTTGTGTAAACTTTTTATTTCAGGTAATTTATGACTCTGGGAAATAACCACATAATTCCTTCTTACCAAATCTGGTGGCTTTTAACAGTCTTCTTCAACTTCTAAGAGCAGTAATAATGACAGCTACTTACCAAGCTGACCTCTCTGAGTCCTGTGCCGACTTTAGCCTCATCTTACAAATGAGGAAAAGAAGCCTCATAGGTTAAGAAATTTGTACCGGGTCGCGTACCTACAACTTGGAGTCAGTATTTGAATTGTAATCATTTTGACTCCAAGTCTGCAGTTTGTGTTCTTATGGTGCTGTTCTGCAAGGCGGTATTGGTTATCTAGACCTCATCACCTTGTTGGTATCCTTTCCTTCAACAGCTAGTTTAAAAATTGTTGTCTCCTCTCTCTGGTTTTTTTTTTTTTTTTTTTTTTTTTTTTTTGTGGAGGGGGTACTTCTCATCAACATCCTTTTTTTTTTTTTTTTTAAAGATTTTATTGGGGAAGGGGAACAGGACTTTATTGGGGAACAGTGTGTACTTCCAAGACTTTTTTTTTCCTAAGTCAAGTTGTTGTCCTTTCAGTCTTAGTTGTGGAGGGCACAGCTCAGCTCCAGGTCCAGTTGCCTTTGCTAGTTGCAGGGGGCGCAGCCCACCATCCCTTGCGGGAGTCAAACTGGCAACCTTGTGGTTGAGAGGACGCACTCCAACCAACTGAGCCATCCGGGAGCTCAGCGGCAGCTCAGCTCAAGTTGCCATGTTCAATCCTAGTTGCAGGGGGCGGAGCCCACCAGCCCTTGTGGGACTCCAGGGGTTGAACTGGCATCCTTGTGGTTGAGAGCCCACTGGCCCATGTGGGAATCAAACCAGCAGCCTTCGGAGTTAGGAGCACAAAGCTCCTACAGCCTGAGCCACTGGGCTGGTCCTCAACATCCTTTTTAATACAGATGTATCATTTACACCTTTGTTAGTATAGGCTAAACTACTGTCGTAAATAGACTCTAAAATTTGGCTCAAACAGAGTAGGAATTTCTTGCTTATATACTGGTCTGGGGGAACTGTTTAGTTCACTGGACAGTTCTTTTCCACCTGGCAACTCTGGGACCAAGATTTCTTCCAGATGGTGGCTCCACAATCCCCTCAGGGCCTTCCCATTGTCTGAATTTAGCCAGCGGTCATATAAGTGCAAAGAGGACCTCACTTTATGGGCCAAGCTGGGGTGGTTCACATCACTTCCACTCTCATTCACTTAACGGGGGAGACCTTTGTCACTTCACTCAATCAAATTCAAGGACGTATGGGGCCTATAATGTAGTTAGGTATTCAAAAATGGGGAGAACAGATGTCAGTGAATAGCAAGCAGCCTCTGCCACAATCCCTGAGACGCCTCTCTTTTACATTGCAATTCTGTTTCCTCATAAACTCCCACCAATGCATTTGGTGGTTTCAACTGTCCCTTTGACACCTGTATTTGCCATATTTTTATCTTGGTCTTATACATCCATATGGACTCTATCCCCACACATCCCTCATATTGAAGACCTCTCTATATAGATTCACTGTTGTCATTTCCAACACAGTGCATCCCAAAACAGAAGCCATCTTCTCTCCCAAACAAGTTTCTCATCCTGAATGACTCCTCCTGTTCTTTCAGTCTCTAAGACTGGAAATCATGGTATCAGCAAGAATGTATCATGCTTTCTACTCTCAGTTTCCCCCTCATTCCCGATGCTTTCTTCTTTGATATGACCTGTTAGATCTGTTCCTACTCTTCATGTCTGTTGATGAAGTGCTAAGCCACGTTCCCATCATCTTATGCCTATTCCTGTGATTTTCTAGTTGCATTTGTTAAGTCTTATTTTCTTTCTCTGAATCATTTTGAATGTTACTGCCAGATTTGGCCACTTGAAATCTACATTTATCTTGTTCTTTCCCTACAAAGAAAGTTAAGTGACTCCCTATTCCCTGTAGTGAGTAATCTAAACATCTCTACTTGCTTTTTAAATCCATCCTAAAGTCTATCCAGCTACTACTGAACACTTTGTATGTGCTATAACTAAAGTGAAGTTAGAAATCCTGGGGAATAAGATTTCACTGTAAATGGGAAATATTCATATTTTAGGGCAGGGTTCCAGAAGGGAAGGATAGAAATAGAGAGTAAAAATCAGGGAAACCCCTCATCCAAAAATGTGTGCCATATGTACTATGGATAGAATACATACTCTCTATCCTGTAAGATTTTACAATGTAGTTAATATTTTGGCACAAATTGAGACCATTTTTCACCTCTTACATAGGCAAAAATTACAAAGATTGATAAAAAGCCCGAGTTTGCAGGGAAAGGTACTCACATTCACTGAGAGCACACATACCCACGACCCAGTAATTCCTCTTTAGTAAATCCTATGAAATACTGACAGGAGTGTACACAAATGTATGTGTAATGAGAAGGTAAAAAATTGGATACTAAAATACTAAATATTTTTCAGTAGGGAAAATTATGATATGTCTATAAAGTGGAATGCTATGCAGTTGTTACAAAGAATGAGATCAATCTAAATGTACAGACATGGTGGAAGGGGGCCTAAAAGATATAGCTGAGTTAAAAAATAATAAAACAGATGCAAAAATACACACACACACACACCATGATCCCGTTTTTGTGCAAATGTATATTTATGACCATAGATACATAAATGCAAACATGCACATATTGTTGGGAAATCTCTGAACAGATGCATTGCAAAATCCTAAGAGACTGGAGGAAATGGGGATGAGATTGAGAGAGTCTACCCCTTTTTAGCGAATGCATTCCTATATTATTTAATGTTTTATTTTAAAGTGTAAAAAGTATGAGATAAATACTTAAATTTTTTTTTAATAAAGAAAATAAAATTTTGTCACAGAAATATGGGCTTGAGATGATATGGTATTAGAGGCCTGTCTCCCTTAACCTTATCTCTTGATATTTGCCCTTATAGCAATGCTCTCTTCTTACTCCATTTCCTCTTGCAGTTCACATGGATGGACTCTCCCAAATTCTTAAAGTCACCTCACATACTTGTAATTGCTTCCTTTGACCACTTCTTCACTTCCTTTTATATTAGCTTTCTAGATGGCAGTATCACATTTGAAGACAGTCCGAGCTTCCTGTACTTAATATATGTTGTTGTTTTTCCCTTCCATTCTCACTATGTCCATTTATTTTTTTAAATGCAGTGCATATGGGCTATTTATATTTTTGGTTTTCTTTCAGATTTGGAGAGTAAAACAGAATGCAGAGAGTCAACCTTAAAGAATGATATTTTGTGGAAAGAATTACACCATGGCCTGATGATGGAAAGGTCCACAAGAAGAAGGACCTTGTATTCCACATTTGGAAGAGTCTCCAGATGTGATAAGTTTGAAAGCCACCAGGAAAACCAAGGAATGGGTGAGGGGCAAATTCCCTTGATCCACAAGAAAATGCTCACTCAGGGGAGAGGCCAAGAATCTAACAGATTTGAGAAAAGTATTAATGTGAGCTCAAAAGTTATTCCAGGCCCAGTAGGTCCTCCAAGAAAAAGAGACCATAAATATGACAAACGTAGAAGGAGAAGTAGATACAATTTAGATTTGATTAATCATTCAAGGAGTTATACAAGAATGAAAACCTTTGAATGTAGTATTTGTGAAAAAATCTTCAAACAGCTCATTCACCTTACAGAACACATGAGAATTCATACTGGAGAGAAACCTTTCAGATGTAAAGAATGTGGAAAAGCCTTTAGCCAAAGTTCTTCCCTTATTCCACATCAGAGAATCCATACTGGTGAGAAACCCTATGAATGTAAGGAATGTGGGAAAACCTTCAGACACCCGTCATCTCTTACTCAGCATGTGAGAATTCATACTGGGGAGAAGCCCTATGAATGTGGTGTGTGTGAGAAAGCGTTCAGCCAGAGCATTGGGCTGATCCAGCATGTGAGAACTCATGTTAGAGAGAAACCTTTTACATGCAAAGACTGTGGAAAAGCATTCTTTCAGATTAGACACCTCAGGCAGCATGAGATTATTCATACTGGTGTGAAACCCTATATTTGTAATGTATGCAGTAAAACCTTCAGCCACAGCACATACCTAACTCAACACCAGAGAACTCATACTGGAGAAAGACCGTATAAATGTAAGGAATGTGGGAAAGCCTTTAGCCAGAGAATACATCTTTCTATTCATCAGAGAGTACACACTGGAGTGAAACCTTATGAATGCAATCATTGTGGGAAAGCCTTTAGGCATGATTCATCCTTTGCTAAACATCAGAGAATTCATACTGGAGAAAAACCTTATGATTGTAATGAATGTGGAAAAGCCTTCAGCTGTAGTTCATCACTTCTTAGACATTGCAAAACACATTTAAGAAATACCTTCAGCAACAATATGTGAAATATGTTCAACATCAAAAAATCCTCATATTGGAACAAAAGCCTCTAAATTAGTAGTTTTCTGACTTTTGGATTTTAAGAAACAATAATATTTTTTATTGGTTTAATCAAATGTTACAACTATTATTAGTTTTGCCATATTTAAAAAACACACACCTATTATCAGCATTGTTTCAGAAAAGCAAGGGCATTTAAAATACAGGAGGGATATAATCATAAAGAACAGCCCTTTACATTGAATTAAGTCAGCTTTATGAAAATCTCCTAAATGTGTCTTTATTTTTCTCATTTTACTGTGGGCCAGTGAGAACTTCATCATTGCAGGTCAGTGATCTGTGGACTGGCTTTTGAGAATCACTGTTTTAAATATGCCTTTAACGTATCAAAACAACTTTTACTATAGCGCTTTATATGGCTAGAAGAGGTATAAATAAAAATATTGGTTGGCTCACTCTGGAAGAAATAATGTTAAAAGAAGCTTTCTAGAACTGACAGATAACCTACTATCCATGAGGTACTTATATATATTTTATGGTTTCTTATAGAGAAGAATTGGCAAACCTTTTCCATAAAGGACCAGATAGTAAATATGTTAGGTGTTGTGGGCCATTAGGCATCTGTCAGAAATACTCAACTCTACCATACGTAAACCAGGGTATCTCAACCTTGGCATTGCTGATATTTTGGGCTAGATACTTTGTTATGGGCAGCTGTCCTATGCACTGTTTAGCAATATTTCTGATAACAAGATGCCCATATTAGATGCCAACTATTCCCCCACCCATAGTGACAACCAAAAATGTTTCCAGACATTACTAGATGTTCCCTGGGAGTCGAGATTGTGCCTACTTGAGAACTGACATAAATAAATGGATGTAGGTGTGTTCCAATAAATTTTATTTAAGAAACAGGTGTTGGGTTGCCTTTAGTCCAAGAGCTGTAGTTTGCCATTTCTGCTATAGCATAATGACTAATGGCAAGAAACTCATTTAATGTCAAATTAGTATGTTTGTGTATATCTGTGCCATAAGTCTTGTCTCCTTATCAATTTCTTTGGTATTTTGTTGCAAGAATTTAAAAAACTACATTTGTAATGCTGTTGTGGAAGCCTATGAATTATTTTTGGAGATATTTATGAAGACTTTAGTGTATAACGATATTTATTTTGTCCATTCATAAGTACTTGGGATGTATCTCTGAAAGATAAGCACTCTTAAAACATAACCACATGCCACTATTACACATAAAAAGATTAGGCCATAATTCCTTAATGTATATTGATGACTTTTTTAAGATGGATATATTGAGACTGGCGGTTACTATTTTTTTTAACTTTCCCTTGATCAGGATACAGTATTAGATTTGAAAATGTGCTTTCTGTTGATTGAGAGGAAGTAGGAGATAGCCCTCAGAACAACGTATGTAGGGGCCCACTAAAGAGAGCAAGGAAGGTGACTGCAGGGACTGTTTTGAGGCAGGGAAGTGTGAGAGAAGAAGTGGAGGAATTGACTCATAGTACTTCACTACGCTTAGTAGGTACCACATCCTTCCAAACATAATTGGAGGTAGGTCAAGTTCAACTTCTTATTCTTAAGTGGCAGAACAGTTCAATTGCCTGAGATTTATAAGTGTGAATTATCAAAAGTAAAAGTGTAAATCCAGAATAGATACTATCTCTTGGGTTTTTCTTTTGCTACACTTACTTTTTTTTATTGAACTGGCCTCTAGTTCTGAAGGCCTTGTATGACTTTGATGGGCCAAAGGACAGAGGGGATACACACTGTTCCTTACGTATGTTCACCCTGTTTCTGTGCTCTTACATTTCCTAAGAGTTTGGGTTTCTCTGATGGCTTCTTTCAGTGAAAGGCATGACTGTCACTTTTCTCCAGAGTCCCTTAGTGACCTCATCATCCTACAGCACAAGATGCCGTCTCTATTTAACTACCAAGCTCATGTGTCCATCCCAGACTTCCCTCAGGAACTCCAGCCTTGTTCCTGACATCGGGCCTTTGCACTAGCTGTTCATTTAGCTATCCTACACCCTTACTTCTCATCGTTGCTCGAATGGTGCCTTTTCACTGAAGCCTGTCCTGACCATGGTACTTCATATTGCAACCTGTTCCTTACTCCCCGACTCCAACATTCCCCAAACCCCTTAACTTGCTCTACTTTTTATTTTTCCATCATGTATTACCTAAAATACTAGATATTTTTACATATTTATTGTGCTTATTGTTTACTATTGTCTTTCCGTACTAGTATGTAAGCTCCATGAGGGCAAGGCTCTGTTTTTCTCACTGATGTATCACAAGTGCCCACAACTGCCTGGCACACAGTAGGGACTCAAATATTTGTTGAATTGTTTTTATTTGAACTGAATTGAATTGTGTATCCCTATGACAACAGAGAAAAGTGATCCCTGTACTTTCCTACCTAGATTTTATAGGTAAGAGCTTTTTGTTTCCATTTATTTATTTATTTATTTATTTATTTATTTATTTATTTATTTATTTATTTATTTATTGCTTTGCAAATGAATAGAATTTATAGACTTCTAAGAACTATGAATTATAACCAACATAATATGGAAGGGTATTTTTAAATTAATTTGTCAGAAATGCACTTAAATATAGCTGATTAATGACATGAGCTATCTTTGTTATGTAAGTATGAGTTAATAAAAAAACGGAATGGATAAAAGAATACAGCAGCAGGGGAGAATACAGTAGCAGACAGGAGATGTCAACACATTTTTGGTAATAAGAGTGGTTGCTGATTTAACAGGGCCTACAGCAAAGTATACAGGTAATAGGAGGTCCCTGGGAAGGCTGAGGCCTAGGAGACACTGGACATCATAGAAGATGACAGGCTGAAAATTGGGATTGGTTGGAATTCTATAGATTCCCAAGGTCCCCTCACCTGCCCCCTACAGCAGGCTGCTACACACACATTGCTCTCTCTGTGCGTGGTCAGGCAAGTTAAGAAAGTTTTTATTGTAAGAGAGAAAAGTATATCGGACTGAGCAAAGACCCCTACAGTCCGGGCTGCATGCCTAAAGGAGACTTGCAACCCCAAAGGAGGGGTTGAGGAGGGTTTTATAGGGGCTGTGTTGACAGGGTAGTATTGTTTGGCTCTGTCTGCAGGTGCAGGCCAACAGACACTTTGTTGTTTCCTTGCAGACATGGCTCTGTCTATAAGTCAGGGTCTCTGAGACCTAACATTCAGAGACCTAACATTAAGTCAGGGTCTCTTAACGTTCAGAGACCTAACAATACCCAGTCTTATTTTACTATAATATAAGACCGGGTCTTTAATATAATATATAATATAATACTGGGTCTTATATTAATTTTTGCTCCAAAAGATGCGTTAGAGCTGATAGTCCGGCTAGGTCTTATTTTCGGGGAAACATGGTATATGGGAATCAGAAAAGCCTTAGACTTTTCACAGTAATAATCAAACCACATCTTCAAAGTTTTAAGGAAAAAAATGACTTTCAGCCTAAAAGTCTTTGCCCAACCAATTACCAAACAAGGGTGAGGGCAAAATAAACACGGTTAGAAATACCAAGTGTCTTCCTTTCTCTCCCCACCCAGCTTTTAGTCATACCTTTGCAAACACCCTCAACTCCATATGTGTATGTTTTTAACACCCTACCTTAGTTCATTCTAGTTGCTATAACAAAAATATCATAGGCTGGGTGGTTTATAAACAGTAGAAATATACTGCTTGCAGTTTTGGAGGCTGGAAATTCAAGATCAGGATATCAGCATGGTTGGGTTCTGGTGAAGGTCTTCTGGGTGCCAGACTGCCATTTTCTGGATGGGGCCTCACATGTGGAAGGGGCTAGGGAGTCCTGTGGGGTCTCTTTTTGAAGAGCACTAATCCATTCATGAAGGTTCTACCCTTATGACCTAAGCATCTCCCAAAGGCCCCACCTCCTAATTACCATCACATTGGGCATTAGGATTTCAGCATATGAATTTTGAGGTGACACAATCTTTCAGACCATAACACACCCAAATTTATATTTCCAACTCCAAACTCTGTCTGCACATCAGATTCTTAATTCCAATTACATGCTTGACTCTTGGATGTGTATGAGGCATCTGAAATTTAACAAGTCCATTTCTGAAGTGCTCTACCTCCAGTATTTCTTACCTCTGTAAATAGAACATCTAATTGCTCAGTCAGAATCATCCTTGACTCCTCTTTCTTTAACTCTACATTCAATTCAAAAAATTCTGTGGATTCTGTCTTCAAAATCCACATTTTCTCATCACCTCCACTACTACTGCCTGCCTAATCCAGTCTATGATGTTCTCTCACCTGGATGATTGCACACTTACATCCCCCACAGTTCATTCTCCAGATAGCACCCAAATGATGTTGTTAATTTGTAAGATCATCCCGTTTGTCAGTTCAAAACCCTCAAGGGCTTCCCATTTTTCTCAGAATAGATCCAATGTTCTTACCATGGTTTGCCTCAAGCAATGCGCATTCCTTGCTGGTCCATGCACATGCCCACAAACGCTTCCCCCTCTGGGCCTTTGGCTTGCTGAATGCTCTTTCTCTAGATAGCAACATGGCTCACTTCCTGACTTCCGGCAGGATTCAAATAGCATCTCATCAGAGGGGCATTCCTTGATTACCCTCTATAAGACAGCTCCTCCTTTCTTATAGCTATTCTCTTTTGGATTGATTATATTTTAGTGTTTTTTCACCCTCTTTATTAGTTTGAAGTTACTCCTGTTCTTTTAGTGGTTGCCCTGAAAGTTGTAGCATGCATTAAATTATAATCATTAAGAAAAGTGCATACATATAAATATCTTGATGAATCTTCAAAATTAAATATATCGATGTAACCAGCTCATAGATTAAGAACAGAAATTATAGCATTCCAGAAGCATCCCCCTGCCCTCTTCATGTCATTATCCTCCAAAGGTAATATCTAACACTATATGTGAATTTGTGTACTTTATATAAATGGAATCACATGATGTGTATTCTTTTGTGTCTTTTCTCAATATGTGAGATTAATTAATATTGTGTGTAATTGTAGTATGTTTATTTTCATTGCTGTGCATACTCCATTTTGTGATAGTGAAATATTTATTTACATTCCACTGTTGATAGGCATTTGAGTAGTAGTGTCCAGTTTGGGGCTAATATAAAGAGTGTGCTACGAACATTCTAGAATGTGTCTTTTGGAGAATGTATGTGTGCATTTCTGTTAGGTATATATCAGGGATGGGATTGCTGGGTCATAACCTTCACCTTTACTGCCAAATACTTTTCAAATAAAGTTGTACCAATTTATACTTTCACTAGGAGTATCTGAAATGTCTGGTCCTTAATTTTTATCAGGTTAATTTATCAGATTTTTCTTTATGTTTATCACTTTTTACTCCATGTAATAAATCTATGCCTATTCCCAAGTCATAAAAATATTCTCCTACTAGCATCTACAGTTTTATTGTTTTACCTGTCACATTTAGCTCTGCAAACCATCCGGACTGATTTTTGTGTTGTAAAGTAGGGGTCAGTATGAATATGCAATTGGTCCAGTACCAATTTATTAAAAAGAAACTTTTCCCCACCCTTGTCATAAATCAGGTGATGGTTGATGTGTTTGTCTGAATCTGAACTCATCAACCTGTTCCATTTTTCAGTTTACCTATTTTTGCACCAATACCTACCTCATTGTCTTAATTACTATAACTTTATAATAGGTTTCATATTCAGTAATATAAGTATCCCAGCTAACAATGTACATTTTTTACTTATTTATTTAATGTTATAAATTTAATGTTAATGAATACCTCTACTCTCTTCAAAGATAGTCCTTAGAGTACTTTAACTTAGTTTAATTTAGTTAACACTTAGTTAAAGTGTTATATTTTAAATTAGCATACTTTAACTCCATTCACTCCCCCTCCTGACCTATATGCTATTATTCTTGGGTATTTTAATTATATTTTTAAAAACCTCACAAATTATTAAGATTTTTTTCAGTATATATCATTAATGCTCATTTAGATTTATTCACATGTTCTGCTTTCTTTGTTTTTCTTTTCTTTTTACATCTTTGTCCTTTCATCTGGAATCATTTTATTTCTGCGTGAAGTTCAACTTTGAGAATTGCCTTCAATATAGTCAGCTGGTGGCAAAGTCTATTTTCGTTTGTCTGAAAATGTCTTTATTTCACCTTTATTCTTAAAGGATTTTTTTCTCTGCATTGAATAACTCTGGTTTGTCAATTATTTTCTCACAAAACATTGAAGATTTCCTTGCACTGTCTTCTGGCTTTCTTTGCTGAGTTTACTATCATAATGCCACTTATTTTAGTTATCAAATTTTGCCACTGTATTCATTAGCAATTGCTGCATAACAACTCTAAAACTTAATGGCTTCAAAACAGTTTTTTAATCTCACATTTTTCAGGGGTCAATAATTCAGAAGCTCCTTAGATGGGAGGTTCTGGCTCAGGATGCATTAAATATACAAAGATGTTGGCTGAGGTTGGAGTCACTGAAGGCTTGACTGGGGCTAGAGGATACACTTACTTCCAAGATGGCTCACTCGTATGGCTAGAAACTCGATGCTGGTTATTCATCTGGCTTTCCTCAGAGCAAGCAGTCAAGGAGTGTGCAAGGTAGAAGTGGCAATGTCTTTTATAACTTACCTTCTGAAATCACACACTATCACTTCTACTACATTCTATTCTTTAGAAGTAAATCTGCCTCTCATTCAAGGAGAGAGGAATTAGTCACCTGTTGGAGGGAGGAGTGAACATACTTTAAGACCACCACAGCCACTTTTAAGATTTTCTCTTTGTCTTCGGTTTTTTGCAGTTTTATTATAGTGTGTCTAGATGTGGATTTCTTTGCATTTATCTTGTTAGGGAGTTATTGAGTTCTTATAGCTGTGATTTGGTTGCTTTCATAGGTACTGAAAAATATTCAGCCATTATCTCTTCAAATCTGCCCTAGTTTCTTAAACTTATGCTAGATCTTTCACTGTATTGTCTATGTCTCTTATCCTCTCTTATATACATTCTATCCTTTTGTTTCTTAATGCTTCATTCTAGATAATCTCTTCTGAGCTACATTCCACTTCATTTATTCTCTATTCAGCTATGTCTAATCTGCTGTTATATGCATTCACTGAATTCTTAATTTGTTACTGTATTTCTCAGTCATAGAATTTCTATTTAGTTCTTTCTTTATGCCTGCTCTATCACTTTTTATTATTTCCAGTACCTATCAAAACTGAGTTATCTTTTATTTCTTTGAACAAAGAAAATATAAATTATTTTATAGTTTGCATCTGATAATTTCAAAAGAAGTTGTTTTTGCATGTCTATTTCTGTTGTTTGTGTTTCTGCTGAAATACCAAAAGAGTCTAGTTTCCTTGTGTACTTGTTTATCTTTAATTCTGTGCTTAACATTTCTATGAAAAATGATGTGTAGGAACAATTTAAGGCCTACAATTATAATGCTTTCCTCCAGAGAGGATTTGTATTTGCTTTTGCCAGGCTGGTGGCATCACAGTCAGACACTACCTGAAACCAAGATCAAGACTTGAGACAGGTAATTTGACCTCAGCCTGTAAATTCCTTTTAAGCTATTCCACTTCCAATTCTTCCTCATCCAGAGGGTGCAGCCTTTTGGGATCCCAGTTATTGTACAGAGGGTCTTATTTTTAACTCCTCACATATTGTGGGTTTCTTTTTCTTCTTTGAAGTGCAAAAGGAAGATCATTTCCCAGCTAGGTAAATGCCTCAGGCCAAAAGCATCTGCCAGTGTTCCCAGTTAGATTACATCCCTGGATCCTGGCTTTCTAGCTTATAGTCTGGTAATTCTATCTTGCCATTTCTTAGACACCTTGTTATGGGCTGAATTCTGTGCTCCCAAAATTCATACGTTGAAACCCTAACCCTCAGTACCTCAGAACGTGACCATATTTAATGACCTATTTCAGTGATTAAACTTAATCACTTTTAAAAGATAATTGAGTTAAAATGAGGCATTTGGGTGTGCTCTAAACCAATCTGACTGGTGTCCTTATAAGAAGAGGAAATTTGGACACACAGAGATTCACCAGGGGCATGAAAACACTCGGAGGGAAGACCAGGTGAGGACCCAGGGAGAAGGCAGCCATTTGCAATCCAAGGAGAAAGGTCTCAGTAGAAATCAACCCTGCTGAGGCCTGGATCCTGGACTTTTAGACTCCATAACTGTGAGAAAATACATTGCTATAATTTAAGCCACCCAGCCAGTCGTATTTTATGGCAGCCATAGCAAAGTAACGCACATATATATATGTATATATGTATATATGTATGTATACATATATACACATATATACGTATATACGTATATACACATATATATACACACATACATACATATACAATCTATCAGGCTTTTACTTTTTCGTATTATTCTTGTATTTTGAGTTGGGTAGATATAAATATCCTAGCCTACTCTTACTAGAAAGAGGAACACCAGTTATCCTCTATCCCCCACTCTACACACTGCTTCCCTTTTCCTCCTGGGTAGCCCTTATCACCTGGGATATTATCTATTTATTTTCCTATTTATTTATCTATTTAATCTCACTGGAATTAAGATCCAAGAAAGCAGGGACTGCCTTTTGATAACTGCTGTATCCTCAGAGCCTGTAACAATGAGTAGATCGTAGGCACTATGAGGACGGTTGTTCAATGAATGAATGACTGACAGAGAAGGGGATTCCCCATAGGAAATGCTGGCCAGCCACATGGTCTCTACCGACCACCGACAGGAAAAGCGGGGCTGTAGGCCTGGGTGGCCGCTGCTCCTGGGTCTGGGCAGCCCTCGTGGGCGCGCTCCGCTTCATCCAGGTTCCGGGTTTTCGGGCGCTCCCCGCATCCCTAGAGCGGGCGGGCTCCTCTGCGGCCCTCGTGGGCGGAGCCTGCAGCGGTGCGGGCGGAGCCCGCTGGAAGACGCGCGGGCGCTGGGCCGGGTGGCGGAGCGGCCGCGTGGGTGGGCCGCACCCGGGAGCCCACTGGGGCCGGCGTGAGGGCGTCGCGCGGCGCCGGCCACCGCGGGGGTGCGTCGGGAGGCAGAGGCTCCAGGAGACGCAGGGCTGCGGCCCAAGAAACGGCACTGGAGTGCACTTGACCGCTGCCGCCGCCCCGGCATTGAAGCCGCAGGCGGCGAGGTGTATCCTCGCCCGGCTCTGCGGGAAGCGGGTTCAGGGCACCCCTCCCATTACGGCCCTCAAAGCCCCGCTCCTGGGGGTGCAGCTGGGAAAGGCGACCTTGGATGGGCGGTGGGTTGATGTGAAGCAGCAACACCCGCCCTAGGCCGCCTCTCGTTGGGAATTTGGTGAAGACCCACTTCCAGTCCGGAGGCCGACGTGAACGTTGGGCGTTTTTCTGAAGAATGATTGTGTCGAATGGGGATGTGGTCTGCCTATAAAAGGCTGGGCAAGAAGAAAATCTGTTACCACCCAGTCCTCCTCTAAAGAGACACCCTCTGGAGCTGAAAGCCTCAAGAGCCAGTGCTCTCATGTCTCCACCTCTGGTCCTACCAGCGTCCAAGGCCGAGCTGGTGAGTAGGAGGCTACACCGCCTGTGTGTGCTGTCTCTAAGTCCGAGGGAGGCATGTCTGGGGGCAGTGGGGAGGAGCATCTTCGAAGGGAAGCTTCTCTGTCATAAACCGGTTCATAAGTTTCTCCACTTTGGTAACAAGACATTTACTTTTTATATATTCAGAGGCAGCGTATGTCTCACATGCTCCAGTTCTTAGGATGCAGCTTCTTTCTCTCCATCAGTCACAGATGAAAAAAAAAAGACGCCAATCAACCACATACCCTTCCCCACAAACTTCAAAAAGTTGGGTGGGCCTCCTTTCCACAGAGCTAGGACTATTCTTGGGCTCAGATACACTGGACCTCGTTGCTGTGGAGCGATCGATCTGCCTGCTCAGATGCTGGGGGTTGGATGAGATAGCTGATGCATTTGAGTTTTTTCCAAATTTGCCTGTTACAGTTATGCAGTCATCCTCATTATACTCGAAGTACTGTATTTCCTCCATTTGAAGACATACTCCTCTCCCCAATTTTAACATTTTTAAAACCAGGATGCATCTTAACAGAGAGGGTAAAAGGACTTGCCAATTGCTGGGCAAACACGTGGGTGGTGATGTGTCTGTCACTGCTTGCCCACGTGAAAACTGCAGCTATGTGATTATTCCATCAGTTGAGATACTGGATATGAACTTTAAATTGAGATCGCTAATTGTTTTAAAAAATAACTTAAAAAGATAATGCTATGATGCAGCATTAAAGCAAAAGATTTATTAAGAGTTTATTTATTAAGATGTTTATTAAGAGTTTACTGTATGCCCGACATTGTCTCAATTAATCAACATTACAACCCTATGAAGTACAATTATTCCTGTTTTATAGGGGAAGAAACAAGCTCAGAAAGTTGAAGTGCCTTAGAGCTTTGAAGTGCAAGTGTCAGGATTCTAATGCAGCTTGTCTGATTTCAATGCCTGTCCTCTTCACTTTCAAGCCTTATCCAGGCTGAAGATGCACGCAGCTCGCAAGGAGGGAAGTCAAGGCAGGGTCTGTGTGTGTTTGTATATCTTTGGTGTTTGTGTATCTTTGTCTGTTTGTGTGTATGGAACTGGGAGTAGAGCCACATCCAAGAGCCTTGATTATACTTATTCCCACATGAATGCCAAACCTTTGTTTTTGGATGTTTTGCAGTTTTAAATATATTTTATGCAAGTTCTGGAGCTCTGGCTGTATGATCCGTGCTTCGAGATCCTTCATCTCCTGCCTTCTCTTCCTCTAGGAGAAGATGGAGGCATGCACTCAAACCTACACAACCGGCTGCCTCCCTAGGAGGCAGTACTTAATTTAAGAGAGAAGTGTTTTTCAGTGTTGTTAAATTCATATCAGCCTCTAGGAGCCCCCTGGTTCTGGCGCCGCAGGGACATGCCACAACCTTGAAGGCAGGAGATTGTGATCAGAGGAGGACCATACAACTGTGAAGCCTCTCAGCGGAAGTTCTGGAAGTTTCCTCACCAGAAGTAAACAAGCCCAGTCGGGCAGAATCGTCATGCTGCAGCGGCTCCTGATCACCCTGCCCACCGAGGCCAGCACCTGGGTCAAGTTGCACCATCCGAGGAAGGCCAAAGAGGGGGCGCCTCTGTGGGAGGACGTGACTAAGATGTTTGAAGGAGAAGGTGAGAATAGACTGATGGGTGGGGCGACGGAAGGGGACGAAGGAGGTCTCGTTTGTGTGTGAAAAGACAAGTACACACTTCATTGTTCTGGTCTCTTGGGGAGAAAGTTGGGAGAAAGCAGGTCTCTGGGGTTCATGCTCGTGGCTTTCAGGAAAGGGATAGCTGTGAGAGAAAATACTGTGCTCTCAGCAGAGGTTCCTTGCGACCTGTGCTCCATGCTGCTCCCATCTCCTGTCCTCAAATACAATACATGGCCAGAAGACAGAACAGGAGATATTTCCCACCAGCTGCTCCCAAGTGTGGAAATGTGATTCATGGATAGCCAGGTCAAAAATGTGGGCACCTTTAAGCCCTCCATTGGTTTTCCTTCACAAGTTTCAGTCATTTTAGCCCCAAACCAATATTTTTCACAAGCATCAGTTCTTTCTTTTCATCTGCTGCTGAGAGGAAGGACTGACATGCTTGATTATTCTCATTTTACCTTGAAATGTATGGGTTCAGTAGGAAACATGTCCAAGGTTACACAATAGTTAGTGGTCAGGACAGATAGATGGACAGAGGAATTCATATGGTCTCTTAATTCATATCTATAACACTTCAAATTCAGCTAATATTTATTGTATTCTAGATGTGTCAAGCAGGGACTTTGCCAAGCATTTTGACAGATGGTAAAATTAATAATGATCTTTAATGCTAATTATTAATTGATGGAGATAGACAAATACCCAAATCAAAATAATAGAAGGTAGCCTAGGAAAATGCTATGGTAAAGTTCTTTGGGAAGACAAGAGATAGGAAACATTCTTCCAATTGTGCTTATCTGGGAAAGTTTCACAAAGCAGATAGCATTGAATTGGGCCTTGAAAGATGCATAAGTTTTTTATAGAAGATTTGGGGAAAGGATACAAAAGTGGGTACTTTGAAGAGTGGTTCGGAGAATGGAGAATACTGTAGTCTAACTGAGGGTTAAGAATGTGGTAGGTTTATGTGTCCGACAGGTAAAGGATGGTGGTTAGAGGAAACTAATGCTGGGAAAATATTTCACATGGATTGTAAAGTGCCTAGAAGTCCATGGGAAGTGTCTGGATTTTTCTTTGCTGCTGGGAACCTCTGAACCAAAGAGTGGTCTGGTAGATCTGTGCTTTTGGATCACGATTGACACTTGGGAAATACTAATGCCCAGAGTGGTGCTCGGCACATCCTCAGGAGATTCCAGTCTGCTCTTGAGTCGCCCTGAATGTCCCTGTTGGTGAATGTACTGAGGGAGGAGCCACATTCAACAGGTCTTCAGGCAGTTTTTTGATTTGGGGGATTTGGGGAGATGCAAAGGCTCTTTTCCTTCCCCAGCTCTGCTATCTCAGGATGCTGGTGAGACCCAGGGAGAACGTTTAAAGGATGAAGTGACCTATGGGGCCCCGAGAGCAGAATCCCAGGTGAGTTGGAGTTTCCTTTCATTTTCTTGAAATGCTTCTCAGCTTTTAAGGCTATAGCTTGCCCTTTTCTGGGGGAGTGAGGAGGCTGTTGAGGCTAATGAATTCAACTTAAGGAGCTCAGAGCAAGTTGCTCTTGTACAGAAAACTGAGCCGTGATGATAGCAATTTACATGCTCATAATGGCCTCCCTCCATGTAACTCTTGTTTCTAACCAACCCCTAGATCTAACATTGTGCTAATTTCTGTAAAGAAAGCAAAATGAAGGATATCATTCTAGCCCCTAGAAGCAATAAGATACCACCTGGGATCTAGCCCCTAGAAGCAATTTTTTTTTTTTTTTTTGGTATTTCATATTCAAAAACTTTGTGAGAAGAAAGTATTGATATTCTTAGTGATATTCACATATTGCTTGTAAACTTCATGAGTTGACCCTTAGTATAGTTTTGGGAGCAGAGATTAAACTGCAGCCAAAGAAGTGAGTAGAGAAGAAATGGTCAGGCTACATAGTGCACACAGTAGGCTGGACAGATACAACAGGGTTTCAGAAATGGGTGTCCTCACTATCTGGTGGAAGAATAGGTGAAAAAGAAGGACAATTGTTGAATAAGAGTTAAAGGAAGACTATTAAAGAAGAGATGTTTTTCGAGGACATAGAGTTTTAAGTGAAAAGAACTTGGGTTCTGAAATTCGATGGTATAGGATTTGAACTTATCTCTTATATTTACTTGGTTGGTGATCTGGGGCAATTTTCTTTTTCCAGTTATTTACAATCCCTGTTTCCTCAGCTAATTCAGATGCTAATACCTTCTAGGATTGAAAGGTATTACCGAGCTATTTACAGAAATATGGAAGAAGTGATAATAGTCTAGTTATTTAAAGTTACTTTATTTCTGCATTCCACTTTCCTGATATTTATAAAAAACTGATGGGTTTCTTAGCTCTGGGAAAATTATTTTTTAAAAATTGAGGTATAATTTACATATAGGAAAAACCACTTAAAGTATATAGTTCTATTTTGACATGTATATACCATGTATTCAAATCAAGATAAAGAACATTTCCACCATCACAGAAATTTCCCTCATGCCCTTTTCCAATCAAAACTCTGCTTCACCTCCAGTAGAGAGTACAGGGGATCTCTATATTATTTCTTATAACTGCATGTAAGTAGATTTACATGGAAAGTTATCTCAAAATAAAAAGTTTAAACAAGAATGCATATTCTGTAGTTGTTAGGTATAGTGTTATATAAAGGTCAATTAGGTTAAGTTGGTTGATAGGTTGATGAATTTTTGTCTACTTGTGTCAATTACTGAGAGAGGAATGTTAAAATCTCTTAATTATTGTGGTTTTGTCTATCTCCCTTTGGTTCTGTCAACTCTGCTTTATTTTGGATTCTGTCATCAGATGCATAAACACGTACGATTGTTTTCTTCTTGATGAACTTTTATCATTATGAAATTTCTCTTTTTATACCTAGTAATATTCCTTTTCCTGAAGTCCACTTTATCTAACTTAATATATCTCCTCCAGTGTTCTTTTAGTTATTGTTTGTATGGTATAGCCTTTTCCATTTCTTTACTTTTGGCATATCTGTGTCTTTATATTTAAAGTGACCTTCTTGAATATAACTGGGTCTTGCTTTGTTAGTCCATTTGTAGTTAGCATAATCATTGATATGGTGGGATTTAAGTGTATATTCTTGTCCTTTGTCCCATCTATTCTTTGTTCCTCCTCTCCTGCCTTCGTTTGGATTGAATAGTTTTTTGTTTGTTTGTTTGTTTTTTAATTAAAGTGTATTGGGGTGATAATTGTTAGTAAAGTTACATAGATTTCAGGTGTACAATTCTGTATTACATCATCTATAAATCCCACGGTGTGTTCACCACCCAGAGTCAGTTCTCCTTCCATCACCATATATTTGATGAATAGTTTTTTAGTATTCCATTTTATGTCCCTAATGACTTTTTAGCTATACTTTTTAAATTTGTTTTTAGTGGTTGCTCTAGCCATTACAATATGCACTTTTTAAACTTATCACAGTTGCTTTGAATTAATATTGTACTGTTTCACATATAATATGAAAGCTTTATGTTATATTTCCATTTACTCTTGCCCATTCTTTATGTACTGTCATCATACATTTCACTTTACATGTTATAGACCCCACAATACATTGTTCTTATTTTTGCTTTTAACAATAAATTGTGTCATAGGAAAATTAAGAAATGGAAAAGAGAATGAGTCTTTCATATGTGTCCACATATTTACCAATTCTGGCACTCTTAATTTCTTCCTTTAGTTCTTAGTTTCTACCTGGCATCATGTCCTTCCAGCCTACAGAATGTCGTTTAGCATTTCTTATAGCATGGATGTCCTGATGATAAATTCTCACAGCTTTTGTTGATCTAAAAATGCCTTTACATTGTCTTCCTATTTAAGGATCTTTTACTGGGTACAGAATTCTAGGTTGACTGTTCTTTCTTTTAAGCACTTTAAAGATGTTCCATGATCTTTTATCTTGTATTGTTTGGGATGAGAAGTCAGCTGTTGTTCTTATCGTTTCCCTATATGTCGTGTGTCTTTCTGCCTTTTTTTTTTTGTTGTTGCTATCTTTTTCTTTTTCTTTTTTTTTAATTAAATTTATTGGGGTGACAATTGTTAGTAAAATTACATAGATTTCAGGTGTACAATTCTGTATTACTTCATCTATAAATCCCATTGTGTGTTCATCACCCAGAGTCAGTTCTTCCATCACCATATATTTGATCCCCCTTACCTTCATCTCCCACCCCCCACCCCCCACCCCCCTTACCCTCTGGTAACCACTAAACTATTGTCTGTGTCTATGAGTTTCTGTTTCTCATTTGTTTGTCTTGTTCTTTTGTTGTTTTTGGTTTATATACCACATATCAGTGAAATCACATGGTTCATTGCTTTTTCTGTCTGACTTATTTTGCTCAGCATTACACTCTCAAGATCCATCCATGTTGTCACAAATGTTCCTATATCATCTTTTCTTACCGCCGAACCTTTTTTTTTTTAATGCCAACTTTTCTTGTTTTTTTTTCGTTCCTCCTTTCTTACTTTCTTTTGGCTACTTTTATGATCTTTCCTTTTAACTTTGCTCTTCAGCAGTTTTACTGTGATGTGCATGGGCATGGTTTTTTAAAATTCATTCTTTGGGGGCTTGCTGAGCTTCTTGGACCTGTGGGTTTATTTGGAAAATTTTCAGCCTTTATCTCTTCAAATATTTTTTTCTGCTCATTCTCTCATCTCCTTCTGAGATTCTAAATGCAGGTGTCTTAAACCACTTCATATTATCCCAGATTTTTTTTCTCTTAGTGCTTCAGTTTTAATATCTATTGACCTGTCTTAAGTTTCACTGATCTTGTCTTATCAGGGTCCAGTCTGCCATTAAGTCCATCCAATGAGTTTTTCAGACATTGTATTTTTCAGTTGTAGAATTTTTTTAGTTCTTCTTTTAGCATTTCGATCTCTCCCCTAAATTACCCCCTTGTTTTCACCTGTTCTATCCATATTTTATTGTAAATTCTTTAACATATTTTCATAATTGTTTTAATAATAATAATTTCAATGACTTGGTCACCCATAAGTTTGTTTCTGTTAATTTTTATTTTCTTGATTATATGTCAGATTTTCCTCCTTATTCACATATCTAACAATTTTTTATTGTAGTTTAGATATTGTGTGTAAGAGAACAATGGAGGATTAACTATATATATATATATATATATATATATATATATATATATATATATATATATATATATATGGTTTGTTTTGTTTTGTTCTGTTTATTTCTAAGAGACTAAGCCCTTTCCTCTGATGGTCAAGGTAAGGGATTGATTATTCGTGTTCCTCCTAGACCTGTGACTCCTAGACCTGTGACTGAGCTCTGGCTGAGATACACCTTTGATTGAGTTCACTTCTGATAAACCCAGCTACCAGTGCCCCACACTGCCACTGTAGCGGGGATGATTTTTTTTATCTTCTCAGTATTTGAGCTAGGAAGGGGTTACACTACAGTTCTAGACAGTTTTTTGCATTACACTCCAGCAGGGCCCCAGAATTTAAGCTTAGCAGTAATGCATTGGTCTTTGTGACAATAAGTGCTAAAAGCCTCTCTTCTCTCTCCCCCTCCTCCCCAGACCTCTCATCTCATCTTCTTCTGCTTTCCTCTTTACTAACCTGCCTCCAGCGATGCTGCTCACTCTGCTGTTCTTCATACAAGCCAAGGACATTCTCACCTTAGTTCCTTTATACCTGCCTGGAATTCTCTCCCCTTAGATTTCCATATGTCTCTTCCTCATTGGATTCATATCTCTCATCACATATCACCCTTTTAGACAGGCCGTCCCCAGCTACCCGACATAGAGGATCACCCCTACCCTCGCTGTGGCTCTCCTTATTCCCTTATCCTGTTTAATTTTTTCTAAGGCATGTATGAGCAAATGTCCTTCTATGTATTAAATTATTTATGGTAATCTCTGGAGAATTTCAAAACAGATCTAGAGGAGAGTCCCAGTAAAACAAGTTCAGAATCTCTCAGAACTTAGAATACTGTCAGAACTCCTTGGATCCTGATGGAGGTAGCCTCTGGCTAAAAAGGAATATATTTGATATTCTAGGAAAAGTTGACCTTCAGGGACATATCTGTGGACTTCACCCAGGAGGAATGGGGGCAGCTGGCCCCTGCTCACCAGAGTTTGTACCGGGAGGTGATGCTGGAGAACTATGGGAACCTGGTCTCAGTGGGTAAGGATGGGCTAAACATACATCTAAACCTGCCCATACAGGAGAATCATTATTTTTAAATTATTAAATGTTATGGCTTCCCTGGATCTTGGCCTCAGGTTCTGTATTAGAGATGTCTCATTCCTTTGAAAATCAAGCCAGGGCATATCTGATTCTCCTTCCTTAGGGGAACAACTTCACTTTGTAGAGCTAGAATAGAAAGACATGCTGTGGTGCCTTTTTCCATTTTCAGAGTCTCTACCATAGGACTGGAACTAAAATCTGGGGGTGGTTCTTACACCTCAACATAAACATTCATATTCCTTTTTTTTCATTCCATAAGCAGGATATCAACTCTCCAAACCTAGGGTGATTTCCCAGTTGGAGAAAGGAGAAGACCCATGGATAACAGAGAAAGAAGGCCCAGGACATCCCAGTGCAGGTGAGAGCAAGGCGGACGGTGCCTTTTCATACGTAGGCCCGAGGGCCCAAAGTCTCCCAGGCTGTGCGGAGAACCCACAGGAACTGCACTAAACCCAGTTTCACCCCTCCCTCTACCAACCCTTTCCTTAACTTGACCTTGTGAAAATCTCCCTGGAGTAGGAGGGAAGACATGTCTTATCTTCATTAAGGTTAAACATAATTCTCCCTCTTTCTTCAGTATTCTAAAGTCTTCCAACAAAAAGCTCCTTTCTCTTTTCCGTCAGATATACGAGTTTGTTGCCTCTCCTCACAGAAAACAGATCTCTTTTCATGACTCTCACTGCATTCTACAAATCTTAATTTTCTCTCTTGCGTTCTATTTCCACTTTTACCGACTCTCGTTTTGTAATCCCACCTTCGATTCTCACTCTTTTTAACTCACGTATCTTAATTTTTTTTAACAACTACTTTATGAAAAGTTCTGCAAGAGAAATTATCGTAGGATTCCTTCTTACCAAATTCAGTGATCTTCAACAATCTCCTTAAACTTTGCCACATTATGAAATATTTGTGATGTTCAAAAAGGCATAGAGAACATTATAGCAAGTTTCTCCGTAGCTTCCACCCAGATTAAGAAATAAAACAGAGTTGAAGCCTCATTGTTCCCCTCCTACCTTTTGAAATAACCAACTCTTCTAAGTTTAAATATTACCATTCCCATATGTGTTTCATAATTTTATTATATGTATATATCCCTCAACAATATATAGCATATAAACTTCTTGCTTTTCTCATTCAGCACTCTTCCTATTCATGTTGTTCTAGTACATTCGTTTCCATTGGATTAATGAACCACTATTTATCCATTTGCCTGTTGGTAGGCATTTATACTGTTTCTAAATTTGGGGTCACAAAGATGCTGCAGTAAATCTTCATGTATGTTTCTTCTTGTGTACATATACCAGTGTTTCTCTGAGATATTTGGTAGAAGCAAAAATGTTTGGTCATGGAGTGTGTGTGCTCCTTCGTTTTGATAGGTATTACCAAAGTGCACTCAGTTGCACCTATTTGTACTCCTGTCAGTAGGTTTTAAGAGTTTCCAGAACTCAGCATCTTTCTCAACATTTGGCACTATCAAACTTAAAAAATGTTGTAAATGGGTGAGTAGAAGATCTTGTTTCTTTCATTTTCCTGATAACTAATGAGAGGGAGCATATTTTTCATGTTTATTGACCATCCACCCAGGATTCCTCTTCTGTTAATTACTTATTTATATTCTTTGCCAATTGTCCTATTATCTTTTTTTCTTATTGATAGAGAAAAAATACATATTATCCTATATTTAAAAATTTTTGCTTTTCATGTTTAGGTTTGATTAAGTTCAATTTACCTGGGATTTGTTTTATGTGTAGTGTGAGGTGAGTAGTGTAGTATTTTCCCCATGGATAATCAGTTTAGGGATCATTTATAATAGTTTATTATAGTTATTAATAATGATTTATTCATAGTTAATGGCATTCTGTCATCTGTCAAGTTTCTTTGTATGCTTGCATCTGTTTCTGGGCTCTCTCTATTCTGTTCCATTTTTCTGTTTTTCTTTCCCTACTCTAATGCCAGGCTGTGTTAATTACCATTAGGTTGGTGCAAAAGTAATTGTGGTTTAAAAGGTTAAAAATAATTGCAAAAACGGCAATTACTTTTGCACCAACCTAATATATTTCATCTGAAACTTAATATCTGGTATAAGTAGTTCTTCTATGTTGTTCTTCAAAATTGTCCTGGCTATTCTTAGCCCCTTGTTTTTCCATACAAATTACGTAATGACTGCGTCAAATTTATATATAATTCATCAAAATTAAATAATGAGTGCACACACATACACACACACTTACAAATCGTCTGGTAATATTTTGATTGGAATATAATTGAATTTATAGATCAATTTTGGGGGATTGATATTATGATTTTGAGTCCTACTATCCAGGAACATGGTATATTGCTCTGTTTGTTGATATTTCCTAATTTTTTTCAATAAAGTTTCAGGATTTTCCCCATAAAGCTCTTATACATTTTGCATCTCTTTTTTCAGATTCATCTTGAAGATCCTGTATTTTATTGCTTTTGTAGATGGTGTACTTTTAAAATGATGTTTTCTGTTTGTCACTGGTATGTGATAACACAGCTGGTTTTGTGCATTGACCTTATAACCAGCTACCTTGTTTCACTCTGTTATTCATTCCAGTAATTTGAACATTCTCTTGGGTTTTCTCTTTTTCAACTTATAATAACAAAAACAATAATAAAAACTTCAGTCGTGTTCTTTCCCTGCCTCTGGATGAAATCTCAAAGACGTCTCATAGATGGTCCATTCCCTTTAAATAATAAAAACAGTCTGATTTTACTAAAATGTTTAGTTCACTGCAATAAGAAAAATTCACATGTTCATTCAAAGTTAAATGTTCTCTTCTCCCCTAGCTTGGGCCTCCTGCAGGCATGGACACTGAATGGGGGATGGGGACATACATGGCTTCTGTCTTTCTCCGTCTTCTTCTCTTACTCCTCTGCTATTTAGGATCAGGATCAGGGGCCTGCAGAACATAGACTTTATTCTTGCTTCTATTCATTTAGCATTTGGAAGTACTAATGATCATTTTTTGTGGACCAAAAAATCCTACAAGTTATACCTTTCAGAACTGTCAGTTGAAATATTAGTCACGGGTACAACTTATCAAGTAAGAAAACCTGTTAGAATTTTAACCTGAAAGGTTAAAGGATATTTTCATAGAACATAGCAATAATAGCAACATAGTCTGGGTTTCTTACAAGTCTCCTTTGTATAAATAACACTTCCAGCGACAGATTAATAAGCATAGGAAACAGAACGTGTGTAAATATTAACACAAGTTTCAGTAAAAGACAGTTCTTGTGACTATTCTTAGTTCCATCCTTATTTTTTGAATAGTGTCTCAGGCTATTGCTGGAGTGGGAAAGGGACATTTTTATCTTTCTGACATGATTTTCCAAAGATGTATCATTTTCCAAAATGATGTATTATTAAGACATAGCTCTGAAATGTCATTATTTAGTATTTTAGAAAGAGCAGGACTAAATTGCTCAAATTTTACTCTCTATATAAAATCACACTTTGACTCTGTTTACTGTTTCTCAAAATTAAGACTGCAGAACCATATTTAAATATAATCAAAATCTCATGTACTTTATATGTATTGTTATCTAAATTTCTATTCCATACCCACTACAATAATTGAGTTTTCAAAGCATAAAGAATGTGAATTATTTGTATTTTTTTCCATTTTTTTCAGGCTTGAAGAGTAAAACAGAAACCAATATATCAACTGCAAAGAATGTTATTTTACAGGAAGAGTTATATCATGGTATTATGATGGAAAGGTTCATGAGGGATGATGTCATTTATTCCAGATTGAAAAAAGTCACCAAATATGATGATGAGCTAGAAAGGCATCAGGATATCCATGGAAGAGATGTAAGAGAAGCCATATTGACCCACAAGAAGAGAGGCCAAGAAAGTAAAAAAATTGGGGAAAATATTGTGAGTTCAAATGTTATTATAGAACAGAGGCACCATAAATATGACACACTTAGAAAGAGGAACAAATACAAATTAGATTTGATTAATGACCCAATGACTTACATAAGAACAAAAACCTATGAATGTAATATATGTGAAAAAATCTTCAAACAACCTATTCATCTTACTGAACACATGAGAATTCATACTGGTGAGAAACCTTTCAGATGTAAGGAATGTGGAAGGGCCTTTAGTCAAAGTGCGTCCCTTAATACCCACCAGAGAATCCATACTGGTGAGAAACCCTTTGAATGTGAAGAATGTGGCAAAGCCTTCAGACATCGCTCATCTCTTAATCAGCATCACAGAACTCACACCGGGGAGAAACCCTATGTATGTGATAAATGTCAGAAAGCTTTCAGCCAGAACATTAGCTTGATCCAACATTTGAGAACTCATTCTGGAGAGAAGCCCTTTACGTGCAATGAATGTGGGAAAACCTTTCGACAGATTAGACACCTTAGTGAACATGTAAGAATTCATACTGGGGAGAAGCCCTATGCATGCACTGCATGTTGTAAAACCTTCAGTCACAGAGCTTATCTAACGCATCACCAGAGAATTCATACTGGAGAGAGACCCTACAAATGTAAGGAATGTGGTAAAGCCTTTCGGCAGAGGATACACCTTAGCAACCATAAAACTGTTCATACAGGAGTGAAAGCATACGAATGCAATCGCTGTGGAAAAGCCTATAGGCATGATTCATCCTTTAAGAAACATCAGAGACATCACACTGGAGAAAAACCTTATGAATGTAATGAGTGTGGAAAAGCCTTCAGCTATAATTCATCGCTTACTCGACACCATGAAATACACAGGAGGAATACCTTCCGAAATAATGTGTAAAAACTGATTATCTAACATGAGAACAAAAGCCAAATCTAAATCAATGATTCTATACTTTTAAATTTCAGGACTCTTGAGTTATGGATATATTGCTGCCAACTTTTAATTTTGCCCATTGTGTAAGTAAACATTACAATAACTACAATCTACTAATAAAATACCTCCATACAAAATACTTAAGAATAAAGGATGATCCTTCCAATTAAATTCAGCAATATGGAAACTTAACACATTATTATTCTTCTGATTTCATGGTGGATTAATAAATTATTCATGGGCATTCACTGATTTACAGATCAGCATTTGGAAACTACTGTTTAAAATGTCACCACCTATATTTTAAATGAAAATTTTATTTTTTTTAATGGGGAACACTTTTAATGGTACAAAATTCAAAAGGCACAGACAGTTGTGTAAGGACAAATTTCCTTCCTCCATACCCCACCATCAAATTATACCTAGACGCAACCATTATTTTATAACTAAAATTTTGTGCACCCTTCCAGAAATTTTTCTATTTATATCCAAGAAACTACAAATACATAGTTTTTCTTTTTGAGCATAAATGGCAACCTCCTATACAAAACACATCTGCACTTTTTTTTATTACTTAACCACATATCATGGAGGTCATTCCACATCAGTAGATAAAGTGCCTACTTATTCTTTTTTACAGCTGCAGAATCCATGGTTTGAATGTATTATACTTTTTATTTAGCCAGTCCACTGTGGATAGACTTGGATTTCCAATTTTTTGTTTATATAATGTTGCAGTGAATAGTCTTATACATTTTCATTTCTCACACATGTAAGTATATATGTAGGGTAAATTCCTAGAACTAGAATTTTGGTGCTGGAGAGTATGTTCATTTGTATGATGAATATTGCCAAGTTGACCTTCCTAGAAGTTTTACCAATTTATTTTCTCACTGGCAAGATATAAAACTCCATATCTGGTGCTGAAGCATCTCTTAGACCAATAGTCCTATCAGCCATCAAAGAAGTAGCAGCTTGTCTAACAGCCTAGAAGTACAAGCTGAGCTGCATCCCCAGAAAGATCAGCACTTGCCATCCCTGGAGCCAGACAGGAATCTGCATCTTATCTATTAGCAGTTAAGCTCATGAAAGTCTCAGCTGCACAAGAAGATATTTCTCCACCAACTACTCTACGTACCCTGTTTCCCCCAAAATAAGACCTGGCCAGACCATCAGCTCTAATGAATCTTTTTGGAGCGAAAATTAATGTAAGACCCTGTCTTATATAAGATAGTAAAATAATACCGGGTCTTACATTAATTTTCGCTCCAAAAAGACGCATTAGAGCTGATGGTCTGGCTAGGTCTTACTTTCGGGGAAACGGTAGTCCTTGACTTTTGAGGCTGAGACTGATGAATGAGAATCCCTTTCAAGAGACTGATCTACCTGCCTTAGCAAATATAATCTTGGCTGCAACCACTTTGGAATGGAGGAAAACTGACGAGTCAGAGTACTTGAGATGGCAGGGTCTGCCATGATCAACTGACCATATGGAGCATCTTACAGGATAACCTTCCTGTAGCGAGTTATAGTGAACACATGGAGAGAGACAGAAAAGAAGTAGAACATGACTTTATAATTAATAAACAATGAATGAGAGCATTAATTATTTAACATTGCGTATTATGTTGTGAAAACAGCACCAAGGTCAGGACCACAGTGATTTTGTACGTGTTCAGTTTTCAATCTGGTAAAGTTTTATTAAAGTTTTACTTTTCTCCTTCCCATATGGGCCCCGACTAAACTCAGTATATTTGTTGGGACTCTTTAGGTTGCAAATAACAGAAATCAATGGGGATATAGCCAATAGCATTACCTCCAGCCCCACAATGACATTTGAAGATAGGTCAGTGTGTGAAAGTGTTGAGTAGGGATTTTCCTGGCATTGGGAGTTATATCCTGGTGAAGGAAGGTTATACTGTGGAGGACACAGAAACTTTCTCTAGCCTCAATCCAGCAATGCCTACTCATATTTCACTTGATTAAAAAGATTTTCTTCAACTTTGATATTTCCAAGAACAAGGGCGTTTTCCTACACAATCACAAAACCATTACCATACTCAGGATATTTATAATTGATTGACACTATTGTCTAATATACAAGTCACATTTAAATTTCCCCAATTGACCCAAAATGTCCTTTGTAGTTAACAGTTCTGTATTTTTATTTAAGAATTATTTTTCTCTATTCTGAAGCCCAAGAGGTATTTTGGTATATTATGTTCTAAATGCTTTATAGTTTAGCTTGTCACCTTTAGGTATTTAATTCTTCCGGAATTGGTTTTTGTGATGAAATCAGATAGAGGTCTCATTTTATATTTTAAAAATAAGGTTACCCTATTGTCACAGAAACTTCATTGAAAAGACCATCTTTTCTCCATTGCTATGCGATGCCAGCTTTGTCATAAATCAAATTTCCAAACGTGAGAAAACTAAAGGAAAGCAAGTAAGTGATTGTCAAAGTCAGGCTAGTGGTTTCCTCAGGAAGTTGGCGTGGGAGTGTGTTTGGGAAGGGCCTGACCTTTTTCGATTTTCGCTGTAACGATAGATAACATGTCTTCCATAATTATTACACTTACATTTATTTTACATTTCAAAATATAATCGTTATATTTCCTAATTAAAAAGTTTAATTAAAAAGTAAATGGAAAAAATACATTGATTGGACGAGCGCTACCATCTGTGAAAATTGAGTTCGTGGTTGTTCTCTCAACTGGGAAAGAAGGGGATACAGAATCCAAAGGTGGCAAAGCGAAGAGGCAACACTTAACGGGCAGAGACCAGGTGCCCCAGAGAAAGGGACATGCTCAGACCTTTCTCGGACACTGGCTTGGCAGTAGCCAGGCGACCCCGCCAGGTGGGCGGTTCTCTCCCGAATTAAATCACACCCACAGCCAGCGGCTGACAGGG
This sequence comes from Rhinolophus sinicus, assembly GCF_057876585.1. NCBI lineage: Eukaryota > Metazoa > Chordata > Mammalia > Chiroptera > Rhinolophidae > Rhinolophus > Rhinolophus sinicus. The sequence continues at coordinate 28,266,289 of NC_142514.1, forward strand.
AGGCCCTGCCCAGAGGCGGATCCCGCGTTAGGACTCTCCTCCGCCTCGCCGCTCGGATTCCGCTCTGAGCCTCCGCCTCCCGAGTACTAGGCAGCGCCGCTGAGGCCTCTGGGAGGGGGCGGTCCTTGGGCGGCCGTAGGGCATTCTGGGCCTGGTCTCCCGGCGTCTTTGCGTGAAGCCGGGAAAGAAAGGGATGCTCCCCAAGCTGCTCCTGCGGGTCGAGGGTAGAGTCCGGGAGCAGATCCGAGGCCGCGGCGGAACCGGGTGTTGTCCGGCATTCGCAGAAGTATCCGCGAGGTTAGGGGAAGGCCGGCAAATAGGGGTGGCGTTTTGGAGCCCACGGGTGGGGTCTGTCGCTGCGGTTGCCGTGTCCTTCTCCTCCTCCCCGGTGGCAGCGGTTCCTGAGCAGCGGCTTGTCTAGTCTGCCAGCGCAGGCCAGGCTCCTGTAGGTTTTGGACCCTTCGCCTTCGGAAGACACTACGGTCGGCTGCGACCCCTTCCTGAGGCTAGCGACCCCTTGCTGTCATTCTCAGCTCCTCCAGGACATTGTAGGAAGCGCGCAATAAACTTTAGGACATGCATGGAACTCCTGGGGAGACAGTGGTTTGGGTGCAGTGGAAAGGTCCTCGCGGAGGGCAAACGTTTTCGGAGTCCAGGCTGCCCCGAACAAGTCAGGATACTGAGTGTGAAAGCAGTGGCAGTTACGCAAGCAGCAGGAACCCATCAAAAAAGAAAAGCCTCTGTCTGACCTGAGATTTCTGCCCGAACTTCTGGATTGAGATTTGGGGCTGGAAGAGGGAGCTGGCCGCGGAGCTCCTGGGGGACCTTGGTTATTTTTGATCCTTTTGCTTGCAGGGAGCAGGGATTGGATCAAGTAACTGCATCCAGGGGAATGAAGTCATGGAAGATTTGCCGCTGGAGAGAGGCAAGCGTTATCTAGGACCTGGGGTGAGCAACAGTCTGTGCAATGTGGATCAGAGCTGAGGAGGAACCACCACAATGTGAGGGACTGGTCCGGTGAGAAAGGACCACAAATCCCAGTTCTACCACAGCAAAGCCCAGAGTTGCTAATCTGGTTTTTTCGATGCAGACCTGGTCTTTCAGAGCTCCTCTCTCTTCTCTCAGTTTTGTCATTTCAGCCTTGCCAAGTGAGGAGGAAGATCAGCCAAGTCCCAGGTAAGTAGTTTTCCTCACTCCTAAGGCTTAATCTCGTTTGTCAGAGGGAACTGATAAAATCTCATCTCACTTAGGAAAGGGAAGGAGATCCACGTTAGTTGAGTGCTAATACATACACTGTTTGATCACTCAGTCGTTTGGGTAGCTGAGTACATTTGGAAGGAATACTCTAATTTTAAAGATGTGTCAGTAGCCTCAGGCAAACTAAACACTTGCCCAAGAGTACTCCTAAAGCAAGTAGAATATTACTAAATATTGACTTAGTCAGGATCAGATTCAGAACCCAGATCTGTACGACCCCCAGACTCTTTGACACTATGCTGGTGTTTCCCAAACTTCTCATTCACTTACCACCTAACGATTTTTGTCATACTTATGTACTACTACTTGTGTTGTTATTCTGATATTTTTAATTTTTTACTTACATTTATTTAAAAATCAAACTTGTCCTCTAAGAACACCATCTATGAAAGTACGCATTTGATGGATGCTCTAATAGCTTTATGTTTATTCTAAGATACATCTAAAAATGTTGATCAATGTACCATGTAAAATCATCTCATGTCTAAAAGATCCAAACTGTATTTTGGGACACAATGCACTGTGTTATGCTCTCGCCTGGATTTTTTCTGCAAAGGAAAGTCCAGGCAATACATCTCAGTCTAAATTGTCCATCCCAAGTGCATTGTTTTCTTCTTTTAAATGAATAATTCCACAATTTGCACACACCCTTCCCCCTTTGTGTCTTCTCAGCAACACATTTCACTTGTTTAGGGCTTCTCTGTTCTCAATGTTGTATATAAAACAAATAAAAAGTCTATACTTTTAAAGAGCTTATTGTCTCTTTGGGGAATTAATACATACACATAAAATAATCTAAATCAGTATTATCCAATAGAGCTTTCTCTGATCAGGGAAATGTTCTATACCTGTACCTTATAACGTGGGACCCACTAGCCACATGTAGCTCCTGGAGCACTTGAAATGTGCCTAATGCAACTGAGAAAATGAGTTTTAAATTTTATTTAATTTTAATTAAATTTAACCACCTGTGGCTGATGGCTATATCTTGAACAGCCCAGGTCTAGATATTTGAAATAAAATATTTTCAAGGTCAGGTGATTTGGATTTAGTGCCCTCCCCCTGGAAATGAGAAAAAATCCAAAGTATACATGTTCACTGCCATTTAACTTTAATTTCTTGGTGGAGGGTAATGATTCTCTCCAATCTTCAGGGACTACATAGTCCAAATAACATTACTCATTTTGAAACTAGCATCATTTAAGGCACATTTGCAAATGTGCAGCTTCTGTGTTTATTTGCTATTAAAGTATACCATTTCAAGGCATCTGTTCTTAATCTTTTAACATGGGAGTTGGTGCATTCAGCTAATTCATTGCTTATTAGAAAAGCAAGGAGAAACTTGGCCCATAGTTACCTCAATCAGCTTAAATTCTGTGTCAAATTATTTCTTTTCCTGGCACCCAAAGTCAAATACTACTCAACTGATCATACTTTGTTTTCTCTGTATGCAAGGTTAGATATGTGAGTTTAGGAGGAAGGCTTAACAAGAGTATCTTCACAAGATAATTTGCCTAGTTTCTTAAGATTAAAAATATGTGAGACACAAACAGTCAAACACAATGTGTGGTCTTTGTTTCCTGGTTTAAAGAAGAGCTTTCTAAGATGTTTAAAGGCAGTTGGAGAAATTGGAATACATATCAGAGTATTAAGGAATTGTTAATTTTGTAAGATGTGACAATAGCATTGTAGTTAATGTAGGAGAATGTACTTATTTGGAAACACATGCTGAAGCATTTATGTTTGAAGTGTTGTGATGTCTGTAATTTACTTTAAAATAGTTTAGCAAAAACAAACGAACATACATGAAAGAAGTAAATACAGCAACATGTCAACAGTTTATCTAGATGGTGTGTATATATGGGTGTTCTGTTCTTTTTATTTCTCTGTATGTGTGTGTGGAATTTTTCATAGTAAAAAATTTTAAAAAGTACCCGTCCCATGGCAGAGTAGTGAGATGTTGAAGTAGTGAAGCACTTGTGTCAGTGTCTAGCACACAATGACTACCCAATACATATTCACTATTATTTATAGCAAATACAGTGATATTTAATAGTGCTTATTGACAGATATTTTCCATAGTAAGCTAATGTCTTGTGGAGGGAAAAAATAAACTTAGTGGGAAACTCTGGTTTTTATAACGTTAGGAGGATAATTTATAATCAGTAAGCATAAGGTGCAACTTGTCAAGACCTTTTTTCTCCTTGCCACTTCCTTAACATATCTCAAGTATAAAAAGCAACTGCTTTCCATATGTTACTGTAAACATTCTCATTACTTCAAGCTATAACTTGGTGTTTGATGGACCAATTTGTATTTATCTATAGTTAGTCTTTAAATTTTTCCATACTATGTTCCTAAGAACTACATTTAAAAACAGTCATTGTAGAGATGATTTCTCTCAAGGAACAGTTTGGAACTGAGATTTATTTTCCTAGACCCGGACTTTGTATCAAAGGACTTGTAGAAGTGGCCCATGGTAAACTGCCAAATCTTGCTCCAACATTTACAAAGACCTGTATTCACTTAAAATAATGAAATAATGTCCCAAGTCAGTAGACTTTTGAAGTAGGAAAGCAAATCTCAAATCTTTTATATGAAGAAATTGAGGCCAAGGAAGGGGATTTGCTTAAAGTCACAAGCAATAGTCATGATTCTTTTTTTTAATTAAATTTATTGGGGTGACAATGGTTAGTAAAATTACATAAGATTCAAGTGTACAATTCTGTAGTACATCATTTGTATATCACATTTTGTGCTCATGATTCTTTTTACCTCATTGGAATTTCAGAGTGTTTTTTAGAAATGTTTTATTTGCATAATGTATTTATTTAACGTGACGTGCAGCGTCTAGCCCAATCCAGACCTTTGCCATGGCAGAGACTGGGGAAGAGGAGACGATGCCAGCAGAGGCCTCAGGGTTCTCAGACTTGAGTGACTCGGAGTTTCTGGATCTGGAAGATACCCAAGAGTCAAGTGCTTCACTTAGTAAGCCTGGCCCTTCTTCTGAACTCCCTGGAAAGGATGGCATGCTTATAAGCTTACCGAAGTGGAAAAGAGGATTGGATGTCTTACCACCCATGGAACGATTCCATCTTAAATATTTGAATGTCACTGACCTGTCCAGTCAGAACTGGTGTGAACAGCAAATGGTATATGGAAAGGAGCTTCCTGGTTTCTTGTCTCATGAGAAGGCAGCCATTTTGGACACTGGTGCCAGCATCCACTTAGCTAGAGAACTAGAAGTTCATGATCTCGTGACTATCCCCATCACCACTAAAGAAGATGCTTGGGCAGTTAAGTTTCTGAACATATTATCAATGATTCCTACCCTGCAGTCAGAAGGGCGTGTCAGAGAGTTTCCAGTGTTTGGAGAAGTGGAGAGTGTGCTACTTGTCGGAGTGATCGATGAGCTGCACTACACAGCCAAGGGGGAACTGGAACTGGTTGAACTCAAGACGCGCAGGCGCCCTGTGCTCCCTCTGGAAGCTCAGAAGAAAAAAGACTGTTTTCAAGTCAGCCTATACAAATATATCTTTGATGCCATGGTCCAAGGGAAAGTGACCACTGCTAGCCTACTCCACCATGTAAAATTGCATCCAGAAAAGCCACTGGGACCTTCAGTGCTGAGGCATGCCAAGCAGGGAGGCTTCTCTGTGAAGTCCTTGGGTGACCTCATGGAGCTGGTCTTCTTATCTCTGACACTGTCTGACCTTCCAGTTATTGATATTCTGAAGATTGAGTATATCCACCAAGAGACTGCCACTGTGCTGGGAACAGAGATTGTGGCCGTTGAAGAGAAGGAACTGAGAAGCAAAGTGCAGCACTATCTGGCCTACTGGATGGGCCACCGAGAGCCTCAAGGGGTTGACATCGAGGAGGCTTGGAAATGCCGGATGTGCAACTATGCAGATATTTGTGAGTGGAGGAAGGACGGGGGCGTGCACAGTGCCACACTAGAGCCACAAGCCAAAAAAGCCAAATAAACACAAGGTATGCTTTCAGGAACTTTGATCCTTCCTGCTCCTGGTGTACTCAACAGAGTAAAAGAGGATCAGTCACTGATCTTGGCTTTCATGGAAAGTGTACTTATTTTGATTCTTTTCATATTTCCTCAACTTCTAACCACCCAAACCCAGGACCAAGGCTCAGGGGAAAGTGGGAGAGATCTAGGATTATGCTGCACCCGCAGCTTCGCTCTCGGTTGCCAAGAAGACGGATGCTCATCACGGCTGGAGCGAAGGTATCCTTCAGCAATCACTGCTTTCCAAGAAGGGTCTTCAGTTTCTGTTAAGTCTCCGTAGTTTTTCTAAGTCAAGCCTTTTGTACATTTTATATAATAAAACGAAACACTGTGCAGATCGGTTAAACTGATTTTGTTTTTCATAATCAGCCCTTCTAAGATGACCACTATAAATAGTTGTGTGTATGTTATTCCAAGCCTTTAAGTACATACATAAACATATTTCTGAAGCAGAATTAGTAGAATGAGTAGACCAAGAATTTTAAATAGGCAAAATGAATATGCTTAAAGAAATAAGGTAAATGAAGCAGGAACAACAAGTCATAAAAAATGAAAATATTAGATATGAAAAATATAATACATGAAGTAACATTTACATTGTACAATCCAGCATTGCCACTCCTAGGTATGAATATACTTTGTAGCCTTTTCACAGTAGTGAAACCTAAAGGTAGAAACTACCCAGGCTTCCATCCTCAGAAGAGTGGATGATGTGGTATAGCAGACAAGACAATGGGCTACACTGACATGCAACAATGTAGATGAATCTTAACTGCATAATATTAAGTGAAAAGTAAGTCCCCAAAGGTTATATATCATATGATACCCTTTTTATAAAGTGAAAAACAAAAATATTTTAAGGAAAATGTAAAGATAGTGAAGAGGAATCTCAGTGCATCTTAGAAGGCAGTGGAGCCCTTATCTGTAAACACCACCAAGAGGCCAGAGGAAAGAATGATGCAGCATCATCTGGAGGGTAAAGGCTTGTTTATGGAAACACTACTGGAGAATTGGCAGAAGTAGATGGAGGGGGAGAGGAGTTGGCAGGGGTGGAGTTTATTAACTGAAGGCCAAGAGCCAGCAGACCATGGTGAATATTCATGTGACTCCATGTTATACATGAACTGGTGACACCTGGACACCTGGACATTTTTGGAGATAATAGTAGGTTACCTCTGCAGGCCCTCTGAGCTACACATACTCCTTTCCTCCCCAGGAAATGGGAATCTTGTGATAATAACTCTTCCCATTTATTGAGTGAATGTTATGTGCCAGGTACTGTGCTAAGCACTTTTATAATTAAATCTGCATACATTATCACCGATGAGGGAACAGAGACTTACAAGGGGAATAAAACTTGCCCAAGATCTCACAGTGTGAAAATAGTAGACTCCATCCAGTCTAGATACGTCTGCAGTGCTTATGCTCTTAACCATTATGCTGTAATTTTTTCTTGCTAAGCATCATGCACTGTATATTATTCTAGGTCCTGGGAAGTTTGAAATCAAATTTGGGGCATAGTAAATTGGACCTTATAGGATAAACAGTATCAAGCTAATTAGTAGTCTTCAAGAAAAGAACTTGCCCAGTGTTGTGCAGGGTGTCACACGGGGTCTCTGGTCCCGCTTCCCACATAAGAACGCAGGACATGGTGAGGCCAAAAAGGAACACCCACGGAGCCATAGATAGGGGAGTCATACCACTATAGTCTCGCTGGCGGCTGGGTTGGAGACACAGGAAGCAAACATCTGCCAGCACCCCAACAAGGGGTCTTCCTGTACCAGTCTCGCTAACTGCAATCCGTCGTGCTAACTGCAATCCGCTCTTGCTAGCTCAGCCACCATCTTCTTGCTAGCCCCCATTTTTCTGCTAGCGTAGCCACGGCAGTTATATTAATGGCCAGTGGCTCATTGGTTACAGCTGACGGCCAACTAGCCACAGCTGATGGCCATCCAATCACAGTTGATGGCCATTTATTACCCGAGTGAGCACTTTTCCACGTGAGGGCGAGAGCCTGGAACTGCACTCCTGGCTCTGTCCCCACACCCAGTTTTCTGTAGCATCATCTTACTTATACAAGAAGCTTTAAGAAGAGGAAAATGAGAAAAATTGGTTGGTTTTAGTTACCCTGTCAGAATGCAGCAATTCTGTAAATCAGTAATTCCCTGAGCTCTCTTAAATTCCTTATTTTAAATAAACATCTTCTAATTACCAGTTTATGGTTTCTCACAAATAGTTGAGGCATCTGTAGTTGGGCTCACCTCAGGATCACAGATTTTTTCCTACAACAAATACTTCCCTGGTTTGCAGCCTTTGCATGTCTAATAATTTCATCTCTCCTCTGTGAATTCTGCCCAAGGTGTCTGAACCCCAAATTATGGACCTCTTGCATGTTTTTCAGTGAGTGGTTAAATGAAAAGAGACGTCACAACAAAGCTGTTTCTTGATGTTTTAAAACTTGCTTCCTGGGCCAGAGAATGGGTTGAATACCTTTATTAGGATTAGGTTCAACTGTTCATAATAGAAATTTCCAAAACAATAGTTAGTGCTTAAACAAAATAGAAATTTATTTCTCTCTTATGAAAAAAGAACCCAAAATATAGTTAGTCTAGGTCTGACGTGGCACCCCATGGTGTCAGGAGCCCAAGTTCCTTCTCTCTTTCTTCTCTAAGATCAAATAGGTATCTTCCTACTTCATAGTCCAAAATGGCTGCCCAAGCTCCAGTCACCTATTACACATTCAGCATAGAGTTGAAATAGGAAAAGGGCATCATTTTAAGGATGCTCCTAAATTTGCATTACTGCTTCCACTTCCATCCCACTGGCCAAAACTTGGTCACCTGGTCATAGCTACCTGCAAGGGAAGTTGGGATATGTACTTTTTATTCTGGGACTGCATATACCCAGACAAAAACGAGATTCTATAGACAACTGCAAAGAAGAGAGAATGGATATTGAGGGACAGCTTGCAATCTCTGCCCCATTGAGATTTTCAGGAACAGAGCCGACAATTTTTGCCTCACCAAGGGCCCTAAACCCTTGGGGAGAAGAGAAAGAGATAAAAATATGTCTTTATGACTTTGAAAATGCCAATAAAGGCGATGGCTACTAATATCAAGTGGGCTGTTAATGTTGCCAGGCAATAGTACTTACTACATTTCCTTAATCCATTCACTCTTCCACATTCCTAAATAACATTAGAATCTCAGATGTTATGGATATAAAATGTACTACTAAGAAAGAAAAAAACGCTGCAAATTAAACTATGGTTTACCATCATTTGTAAGATAGCAGTTTCACAGATGTTGACATATTGAAAAAGTGTATTAGAATCCGTGTGATACAGTATTACCATTTCTCTCCTCAGACCTCCAATACCTTCTCCTTATCTTCACTTTCAGCTTCCTAGTTCACTGAGAAAGTAGAAGCTCTCAGAAAAGGATGTTCTCATTCTCCCGCTGCCAAATCTGTCTGCCTGTCTGCATCTGTACCTACGAACTCTGCTCCCCTTTTATTTCAATGGATGAATTGTCCATACTCTTATAACTGATCCTTCTGATTGCATACTGGATTCCATCACTTCTCTCTTCAAGGCCTTTCCTCCTGCAACTGTCCTGTCTGTCCTGTATTGTCCATTTCTCCCTCTCTACAGTATCATTTTTATTAGGATACAAACATACCATAATTTCTTCTATCTTAAAAAAAATTCTGGACCCATAATTCACATGCAAAGACAGCTATATTTTTCAGCCTAAAAAAGCGTAACTGTCTATATTTGCTTTCTCCACTTTCTCTCCACCCATTCTTCCATCCCACTCTTACCAAACTCTTACCAGATTTTATCAGACTTCCACCACTACACCAAAATGCCATGTTTCAACAGCTTCCACGTTGCTAAATTCAATGGGCATTTATTGGTTCTCATCCTACTTGACTTAGCAGCAGTATTTAACACAGTGGATCACTCCCTCCTTGAAACATTTTCTTCCCTTGATTTTGCAGATCCAAACTCTCCTACTTTTCCATCTACCTCACAGATTATTCCTTCTCTGTTTTCTTTGTTGGGTCCTCTTCATCTCCCAGATCTAAACTACTGTATTGCTACCGTAGAAGAAACCGAACTGTGTAAGGCTAATTATTCTTTTAGCATACTGCTGATTTAGATTTCCCAGTATTTAAAAATCTGATGTGGGGACAGAGCCAGGAGAGCAGTTTCCAGGCTCTCGGCCTTACGTGGAAAGGTGCTGGCTGGGTTATTAAATGGCCATCAGCTGTAACTAGTTGGCCATCAGCTGTTACTGGTTAGCCATTGGCCACTAATTATAACTGCCCATGGCTATGCTAGCAAGCGTGGATTGCAGCTGGCAAGTGACGTTAGCAAGCGGATTACATTTGCGGATCTATTGATCCTGCTTCCTGTGTCTCGCCTGGCCACCAGCGAGACAGGCGTGCAGGAAGACCCCTCATTGGGGTACTGGCGGATGTTTGCCTTTGTGTCTCAACCAGCGCCATGGAGAATATAGTGGTATGACTCCCCTATTTATAGCTCCCTTGTTGCTCTTTTTTGGCCTCACCATATCCTGCATTCTTGTACAGGGAGCGGGAGCTGAGTCCTTGTATTATATCTAATGTCTATATTTTTAAGCGAAGATGATATGTACACCTGCGTTTTTTAAATGAACATGGCTCTCAGGGTAGCCCCAGAGATACCAACCCAGGAATCTCCCCCAAAAGAGGTAGAAGCATCTGACACATTCCGGAAACGACTCCATGGGCCTTATAGGAAATGTAGTCTCTGATGGAAGGCCTGCACCGCGGGGGAGCCTGGGAACTCTAGGTGGGACGTTACTTCCGCACACGCGCAGTGGAGTGGTAGCCGGTATTCTGTCAGTATCTTCGAACCAGTGCCGCTTAAAGTGAGAGTGGGTGTTGCTCCCAGAGTCTCTGAGAGAGCACTGCAGACTGATCTAACAGCTGGCGCGGGGAGCGTGGCGGTGAACGGCTGGCAGGTATGACTGCGGGACTTGGGGGATTTGGGGGACGTACGGGAAGGGCGGGGAGAAAGACGGACAGGTTTATTGGCTTACTCAACAGAAGATAAAACTTAACCCGCGCGTGCGGTGACTTTGTGTTTGGGTGTGTGGGTCCTGTCCATTTCTGGACTAGTTTAGAGAAAGTAAGCGAAGGGCTCCGACTGCCACTCAGTGGGTTCCCAGATCCCTGCGGGGCTGGGGCAGGCTCACTTTGCACTCCTGCCCTTGTTGGTAAAGGCCAGTGTGTAGGAGCCTGTGCATCAAACTGCGCTTGTCCTGGTTACAGTGTTGTGTCTGCTCGCTCGCGGGCCGTGAAAGAATTCACGAGTCAGAAATGTAGAAGATTGATTAACGTAAGAGTTGTGTCAGCTGTGCAGAGTCTCCTGGAAACTACTGCCAACTACTGCATCAGTTTTTGTTTGGTCTCAAGTTTTATGTTTTCCTGAAGTTGGGGGTGGGGGAAGGTGCGGTAAAGCTGATTATCGCAACCTTTGCATATGTTATGTAGATTTAAATTAGAGCCGGGAGTGCGGATCCCATTGTGGAGACAGGGCCCCAGAGAGCAGTTTCCAGGCTCTCGGCCTCACCTGGCGGGGTACTGGCTCAGGTAGTAGATGGCAGTCAGGTGTGGCTAGTTGGCCATCAGCTGTAACCATTGCGCCATTGGCCACTAATATAACTGCCACGGGTACGTTGGGGAGTAGAGTCCAGTCGGTTGGTTGGCAGAAAAGTGGACAGCAGGTCGCACGTCTTGTGAATCCAGCCTCCAGTGAGACTATAGTGGTATGACTCCCCTACCTATGGCTCCGTGAGTGCCTTTTTGGCCTCACCATGCCCTGTGTTCTTGTGTGGGGAGCGGGAGCTGAGACCCCGCAGGGTCCCCCGCAGGACACCATACAGATGCAAAACCTCTCCGTAGTCACTCCGTTAGCACTGGGCCTGAGTACATAGAAACACTGAAACTGCATAGTAAATATGTAGGGAGTAGAATCATTAAGAGGCAAAGAAAAGAAAGCTTTCAAAAAGTCCCAAGCTAAATTACACTTATTGAGTTATACCAGAAATCCAAATCTCAAAAATAGATTTAGTGCCACCATCACAATTCCTCAGTCCCAACCAGAGCACCATTAACCCTACCAGAGCCTGCAACAGGAAATGTTAAACCATTGCAAAGAACCTAGGAAGAAAGTGTTTCTAGAGAAACTGCTATGCTGTCTTCTTAAGGTATTCTCACAACAATCGTCTGAAGTTAACTGTTATCTTCATTTTGTATATGAATTACCTGAAACTGAGAGGGGCGAAGTTACTTGCCTAGACACACAGCTTTGGAAGTGGAAGAGCTGAGATTGAAATCTAGAAATATTGTCCAAATTTCATTCTTTTTGCAACATAGTAAAAAAAAAAAAAAGTTGGATTTATTCTCCTTTTGAAATATTTGAGCAATGAATACTGTGTAAATTTCGGTTTGTTGGCATTTTTTAAGGGTCTCTAAGTGAATCTGCAGATCTTCCAGGGTAGACTGTGTAAGTAAAGCTGTGTCTCTCTTGTACATTTTAGCCTTTATAGGGCCCAGGCACTGCTGGCTGGAATTTGAAAAAGCCAGATTTTGCGCTCTTAGGAGATGGTGAGTTGAGAGAGAGAGAGAGAGAGAGAGAGAGAGAGAGAGAGAGAGAGAGACAGACAGAGAGACAAAACTGAAAGTTCCAGTTTTTTTAAAAAAAAATTGTTCCCAGGTCTCTGGATCTAGCCTTCTCAAGAAAGTCCAACCTGATTTGAGATCTCTTACCCCATCTTCAGAGCAGAGACCAGAAAATCAGGAAGGAATGACTGCCAGAGATCCTGAGCTTCAGAGACCAGGCTTTTAATTAGTCTTTTAAATAATTTATTATTTTCTTAGGATAAATTTCTGGGAGGAAAAAAAATGTTTCAGGTTCAGAGGTTAACGACTTGCTGTTAAATCAGTAGGACAGAAATATACAACATCCATATAGTCATAACAGAATCACAAGTAGAGATCGGTGCTTATAAATAGGGGCTTTTCTGATGTGCTAGAAACATTCTTCCACTAGATGGCGTTCTCTGAGGCTGCAGTGTGGGTACGTCTGTTCTGATAGAGCAGGGTTCTACATTGCAGTCCTGCCGGGTTTTTCATGTCTTTCTGTTCTCTTCCCATTTCTACTTTCATAGATCTCCGTGCAAGAGTTGCAGAAATGATCAACTTCCAGGTAAGGGATCTATTTATTCAATCATTTAAATTTTTGAGAAAAAAATCCATATAAAAAAGAAATGCGTAGTGCGGAGAATGTAGATTGACTAGATTAGGTCCACAAGGAAATTTGGAAAATTGATATGTTAATATTCATGTTACAGGGTGTACACATAGTCTAAATAAATTTGAGTTGTATATGTGTACCCGATCTTTCCAACGATTATGGAAAGTGGATAACCAACCAGTTGAAGTATTGGCATTGTCTGAGGATAAAGCAAAACAGTTCCCAGACAAGTAAAGTTTTTCCTGGCAGTAGTCTCTGAAGAAAATATCTTATAATGGGTTTTCAATAGAGATAATGTTAAGAATAGCACTCACAGCAAGGACCCTGTGATAAATATAACATCAGATTTCCTACGACTTTCTTAGTGTGTTCCCTAGAATAAATAGACAACACAGTGCCAAGCAGCATTGTATGAACTCAATTTGTAAGTCTAGGCCCGTAGCCTTTTTAATGTAAGCGGGCATTTTCCCGCCAAATCGCGTCGTAACGCGGGGCTTTTTTGACATTTTCTCGCCAAAATTAGACTTTCCGTAAAATATTCATGTCTTTCGATCTATTTGATATTTTTCTATGAAACTTTCAGTGTTTTAGTTTAAAAAGAGGTCTCTATTTACTTTGCAAAATTTTTGCCGGTTCCAACTAGAGGCGATATGACGAGTTTACTCGTTTCCCGCAAAAAATGTGTTTAATGTTCATCTGGATCCAAAAGTAAACTTTGTACCTTTTCCAGGGTCTGCAGCTATTCTTGAGCATTTACTCTTCCATGTACATTTTATAATCAGGTTGTCAAGGTCCATAAAGGAGTGTGTGATGGGTATTTTTTTAATTGTGATTGCATTACACTTTTAGATTAATTTGGAGAGAATTAATTTTTCAATAAGGAGTCCTCCACGTATTTAATTTTTCTTATTGGTCCTTCATTACTGTTTTATAGTTTTATTATTGTAATTCTTGTATATTTTTTGTAACGTTTATTCTTACATGTGGTTAAAGTTGCTCTTGAGGACAGTCTGGATATTTTTTCTTTTTTTATTGGCTATTCTGGTATATAAGAAAGTATGGATTAATCTATTTGACCTTACAGTCATGCGTCGCTTTACAACTGAGAAATGCGTCATTAGGTGATTTTGTCACTGTGTGAACATCATAGCGCTTACACAAACCTACATGGTACAGCCTACCACACACCTCGCTAGATGGTATAACCTATTGCCCTAGGCTACAAGTCTCTACAGCACGTTACTGTATAAAACAACACGAGAGTAAACCAAGCACAAGAGAAAATGGTTTAATCAAGAGGTGCTACAAACAGGGGTGGCCGGATGGCTCAGCTTGTTAGAGCAGGAGCTCTGAACAACAGGGTTGCTGGTTCGATTCCCACCTGGGCCAGTGAGCTGTGCCCTCCACGACTAGATTGAAAACAACCAGCTGCCACTGAGCTTCCGGAGAGGTGGCCGGATGGCTCAGTTGGTTAGAGTGCGAGCTCTCAACAACAAGGCTGCCGGTTTAATTCCCGCATGGGATGGTGGGCTGCACCGCCTGCAATTAAAGACTGAAAACAGCAACTGGACTTGGAGCTGAGCTGTGTCCTCCACAACTAGATTGAAAGACAACGACTTGGAGCTGATGGGCCTTGGAGAAACACACTGTCCCCCAGTATTCCCCAATAAAAAAATAAAAAAAAAGATGCTGTAAACAAAATATGAGAGGTTGCTTTTTTTCCTAATAAGTAGAAAGTATACTCTAAAATAACGATTAAAAAGTAGTTTATTACTTTTAACAGTAGTTTATTATCATTGTCAAGTATTATGTATTGTACATAATTATATGTGCTATGTCTTTATATGACCAGCAGCACAGCAGTTTGTTTATATCAGCATCATCACAAACATGAGTAATGTCTTGCAGTACGGCTTCATGACGGCTACAGTGTCACTATGCGAAAGGAATTTTCCAACTATGTTATCATCTTATGGGGTCACCATTGTCTGTGTTGTCAGTTGTTGACTGAAACATCGTTATGCAGCATATAATTGTGTGTCAACTTACAGAACACTTACGAAGTCCAAGAGGTTTTTAGTTGATTCTTAGATTTTCCAGTTAGACAGTCAAATACTCTTCAAATGGAGTTTTTCCCTAACTGCTCAATCTGTATGTCTCCATTTTTTTTCTTATTGCAAGGGACAGACAGGACTTCTAGTAACTATTTTATAATTTTGAATGTAATTGCTAGCCAAATCTTTTTGTTCCATTTTTAATGGGAATGCTTCCAGTGTTTCACTGTTTCATCTTGTATTCTGGTAGTTGTTTTTGTTTTTCATCAAACTGAGGATTTTTAGCTTATGAAGATTGTTTTCGTAAATTGGGAACTTTTCTCATATCCTTTTTTTAATACCTGTCAATAAGAATCATATATTTTGTCTTCTTTAATATAGCAGTTTAGAGAATTTCTAATAACATTTCTCAATATTGAACTTATCTGTGCATTCCTGGGATAAACCCTACCTAGTTTCTTAACTTTTTAAAGGTCTGGGTAATAAATATTCTAGGCTTGAAGGCCATACAGCCCCTGTAGCAATTATACAACTCTGTCCTGGTAGCTGAAGTAAATGAATGGGTGTAACTACATTCCAGTAACATTTTATTTACAAAAACAGGAGGCCAACCCATGGGTTGACTTTGCTCACCCCTGCTCTATTTGGTCTTAACTATCTCTGTGATGGACATGTAGCCACATGCCTTTTTTTATTTCAGTTTAAATTAATTAAACATGATTTTGGCTTATGGTTGAGAGGATATATTTTGTCATGTTAAAAAATTCTACATCTTCCTATTTTATTATGTTTATGTGAGTCTGGTATGTTAACCTTATAGCCCCTAGAACATCCTACTGCATTTACATGTTTACTTTGTAGTGTCTTATAGAATGTAAGATCTCTGAGGCAGTGATAATTTTATTCTTTTTTGTATCACTGGTATAGCATCTGGTCGGACCTCATTAAATATTTTATGAATGAATGAAGAACATATAAGCAGTATTTTAAAATACTTTTATTGAGATATAAAGTGCATATTACAAATTGACCTGTTTAAAGTATATACAATTCAGTGGTTTTGGTATATTTATGGAATTGTGAAACCATCACCACTATCTAATTTCAGGACATTTTCATTACCCTCAAAAGAAACCCTATACCCATTAGCGGCCACTCCCCATTTTTCCCTTCCCCTAGCCCTAATTTACTTAGTGTTTCTATGGATTTGCCTATTGGAATGTATTATACAAATGGAACCATACACTATGTGATCTTTTGTGACTGGCTTCTTTCACCTAGCGCAATATTTTCATCTATGTTGTAGATTCCTTTTTATTGATGAATGATATTGCATCCTATGGACGTATGGTACCACGTTTTGTTTGTATGTTCATCAGTTGATGGATACCTATATTGGTTCCACTTTTTGGCTATTATTATTTTCTGCTATGGACATGTGTTTTCAATTCTCTTGGGTATGTACCTATAAAGAATTGTTGGGTCATATGCTAACTCTATGTTTATCATTTTGAGGACCTGCCGAACTGTTTTCTGCAGTTGCTGCACAATTTTACAATCCTACCAGTAACGTCCAAGAGTTCCAGTTTCTCTACCTCCTTGCTAATACGTGTCATTGTCTGTTTTTTATTTTAGCCATCCTAGTGGGTGTGAAGTGAAATCTCATTGTGGTTTTGATTTGCATTTTACTAATGACTAATGATGTTGAGCATCTTTTCATGTATTAATGGACTACATATGTCTTTGGAGAAATGTCTGTGCAAATCTTTTGCTTATTTTTAAATTGAGTTGTCTCTTTATTGTTGTATTATGCGTTCTTTTTATATTCTAGATACAAATCTCTTATCAGATATATGATTTGCAACTATTTCTTCCCATTCTGTGTGTTGTCTTTTCACTTTCTTGATGGTGTCCTTTGAAGCACAAAAATTTTAACTTTTGATGAATTCCAATTTATCTATTTTTCCCTTTGTCACTTACGCTTTTTCTGTCATCTAAGAAACCACTGCCTAATCCAAGGTCACAAAGATTTACTCCTATGTTTTCTTCTAAGGATCTTATAGCTTTAGTTCTTACATTCAGGTTTCTGACCCATTTTAAGCTCATTTTTGTATGTGATGTGAGGTATGTGTGGGAGGGGGGTCCCAACTTCATTCTTTTGCATGTGAATATTCGGTTTGTTAAAAAGACTGTACTTTTCCCCCATTGAATTGTCTTGGCTGGAAACCCCCACCTGTGCCCGGGCTGCTCTGACTGGCCTCCCCCAGTCCATAGGGCCTCTCAAGTCTAATGCCCCCACAGCTCCCAATACCCAACAGGGAGTGTCGCCCCCACACAGGAGCACCTACTGTGTGTGCATCAGGAACTAGGGACAAATGTGGGCAAGGGTGGACATGGCCTGTTGAATATTTGTAATATGATTTGTGTTTCTATCACAAAGTACATTTTTGAATCAAACATAGAGTTATATTATACCTTTCTGAAAACTGAGCAATAAACATGATGTCACCATAAGAGGCTGCCATGATTCTCTTGCGAGTCCCCAAATGATGCGCACGTTAGTTTGAAGATCAATGTGCTGTTGCAGGGCTCAGTGGCATTCCAGGATGTGGTTGTGGACTTCACCCCAGAGGAGTGGCAGCTGCTGGACTGTGATCAGAGAACCTTGTATTGGGATGTGATGTTGGAGAACTTTAGAAACCTCATCTCAGTGGGTAAGGACAGTGGGTGGTAACTTCTCAGTGTAACTCAGAATGTGTGAATAGTGCCCTTTCTTGAAAGCTTAAGAAAGCTGTGAACATTCTGAAGCTTTAGTAAGTTTGGCCCTGACTTTTAATGACCAAAGATTTTTACTCTCTTTTGGGGGTCAGATAGTCTGCGTATGCTTCTATCTTCCAAATGGAGGGGAAGGGTCTTTCTGTTCTAAAGACTGTTTGTCATCCTTTACAGGCCCTGAGACTCAAGGAGGCAGACCTGAGTTGTGAGGTAGTTGTTTGTCCTTAGCACCTTGTTCCCAGTTCTGTGTTGTTTCCCATGAACAGGGGGTCCAGCTACCAAAACAAAAGTGATCTTCAAGGTGCAGCAAGGACAAGAGCCACACATGGTGGAGGGAGAGAATCCACATTGGAGCCATACAGGTGAGAGAGAGGAACCAGGGAGAAGGGAATCCTTGAAGTGGAGATGCCAGTTGGGCAGTGAGGGACAGGCACCTTTGAAATACTTTCCAGGAAGCATCTCTTAAAAGCCACACGCCTTTAGAAGTGACTGGGTCCACTTGACGTAAATAACACCATCATATCCCCAAATGACACCTTGACTTTCACTCTTCCCACATAGCTGCTCATTCTCTTTGCTCCTCTCTGGTATGAAGGGATATCCCTCTCCTCTCTACTCTGGCTCCTTGCAAGGCCTGCTTCTATGTCCTTGCTTTGTTCTCTTAATTCCTAAAATCCTCATTTCCCTTCCCTCCCCACGTGTTCTCAGATCTTTTCCATGCATTTAGTTCTTAGAGTGCAGTCAGATTGTGTGGATTTGAAGTCTCACTCCCCAATCACTGTCTAACCTAATTACTTTGTAGCACAATTTTATTTATAAAATAGGGATAATATTAATCCTTACCTCGGGTTTCTTTGTAAAGATAATATGAGGTAATACATGTAAAATCTTTTAAATATTTGGCAGATAGTAAGTGTTCAGCATATGTTAGTTGTTTTTATATCAAAACTTTTAGTTACATTATACTCTAAGTATTTTCCTTTTTAAATAACTCATTCCTTTTCTAGCGTCATATATCCCACCTGTGTACCCCGCCTTGTACATCTTTAGCCTCAGTGCTAACTTGAGTATCTACCTTCTAGTGCATCTTTCTGCTTCACAGGGTAATCCTGATTGTCTAGTGGAAATTCTCTTCCAGCTTTGAGTTGGTTCCTTGCTAATACGCCCTCACTCTTTCTTACTGCGTATTCACCTTTTGCTTTTTGCCTTCTCTGCCATCTTCTGGACTTTTCTCCACAGTGACTCCCTCAGAAAGTTCATCACTCTGAAGACCAAAGTCATTTATGATGACTTTATGCCATCTTCAGCATCTTTGCCAACTCTCCATCCCTCGAATTTTACCCCACCTGGCCTTATTTTCTCTGTGTTTTTTCATAGTAGCCAATGTTCTGCAACCTTCACCATTATCTTTATATCACAGTAAAGGATAATGAGTGGCCTGCTGCTTTGCAGTCTCAAAATTACTGTGGTAACCATTTGTTTTTTTTCTCTCAAGAGTTTCTCCTTAAGTACTATTGTAACTTATTGCCTATGATTTCAACTATTAGCTTATCCAAGTCTGATTCAGAATAAAATTTTCCCT
This sequence comes from Rhinolophus sinicus, assembly GCF_057876585.1. Lineage (NCBI taxonomy): Eukaryota > Metazoa > Chordata > Mammalia > Chiroptera > Rhinolophidae > Rhinolophus > Rhinolophus sinicus. The sequence continues at coordinate 28,285,287 of NC_142514.1, forward strand.
TTCCACAGAGCCCACAAAAGAAATGTTTCCTATAATTAAGACACCAATTAAGTGTACTTTAGACTTCTTGTGACTCCAACTTCTAATGACAGAAACCAAATGAATTTTAACTCCTGATATGGTGTCTAGGCTGTTTACATTCCTATCTTGCCAAATCTTTTCCATTTTCTGGTTTGTCTTAGATGTTCTTGCAAGATTATCCAAACTGTTTTATTTTTCTTATTCTCCTGACAAAAAAACATGTATTATTCCTTTATAACCTGTTTTGTTATACTTAAATGGCCTTTACAGCCCTCTGTAATGTGATCCCATTTGGTTCATCCAGCATTGTCCATCTTGTCCCTATTCCATGGCACTTGGATTCTTTAGCATCTTCTCTGCATCACAGTTTTCTTCTCTGCATCAGTCCTGTTGATTCTGGTGGGCTCCACCTAACTAAAACCAGCATGCTATTACATCTGAATTCAGTTTTCTCCTCTTTCATGGTAACTCCAGCCTAATCTCTACCTTCTTTAAACTCCCATCCCAATTGTAGTATAGCTCTATCATAAAAACTTGACAAATAGTTTTTGTTTTGTTTTTAACCCTATGGCTTTTAAGGCATGTTTTCTCATGATAATACCCTGAAGAGAAAGGCCTATATTATTTTTTCCTTTACACAATTGCTGAGCACGTAATGGGCATTCAGTGAATATTTCATTAATTCATTGTTGTAAAGTCAAGCATTGTGGGGATGTTTCTTATTCTTTATTCAACAAGGCTTTTTGATGTTTCCTGAGAAGGAGTCAGAGAAAGCAAAACAACCCATTACCCTTTTCCAGGTGTGTAAATCATTGTTGAAAAGGCAAAACATAGCCATAAAATATTTTAAGAGTTGACGAGTGTGGAATGTTTCTTCAGTGCATAATAACATTGCGGTTTTGTTCTAGTTAATTGTCAAAATGCATGGCTTAGGCAGCCTGGTGACTATCTTAGCAGGTCAGGGAAAATGGAGCTTAAAGTTTAAAGCATGCAAGCATTAGAAGAGTAATTTTTGAGTTCATGGAACAGTGGCTCCTCCCTAAAGATATCTAAGTAATAGATAGGATGAGAGAGGATGAGGGAGGGCAAGTGACAGTGGGGAAGAAGCATGAGCAAAAGATTGCAGTTATTTAGAGTCTAGAATCCTTGGAATAGAAGGTATTTGTTCAGGACTAGAGGAATGCATGCTTGGATCCATAAGTGAATTCATTATATTGTGTAGTTTGTTCACCAGGCTTATTACCCTGGATTTTTCAATTAGTTATTGTTGGTTGAGGTTACACACAGGATGCTGCTTCCCATTGGTTGAAGTAGAGAGAAAAGAAGACAGAAATCAAATACCCATTCCTATATACCCACCAATACCCACTCTATAAAGAAATATGTACTAATGTCTCTAGCCCATTTCTCAGTCCAGCTCCTAAGAGAAAGATAAGGTACAGAGCAAGAGGCTAAGGGTTTTGTGCCAAAAACACTCCACATGGAAGGAAACTCAAGGGAATTACAACTACCTCTTCCTACTTTTTTCTTTTTTTAAATTTGGGATTTATAGTTTTGAGCATAGATGTGAAAAACTGACTTCAGGAGCAAGACAGCTTTCTGGGAATTAGTTTCTTAGGCAGATGGAAAGAGGATGTAAAAACAGTACTTGTCAAATACAAAAAGGACAAATAGTAGTCATATTTGTCCTATAGAAACCCATCCAGAATAAAAATGATAGTAAGCAGACAGCATCTGCCTGGACTAAGGACGATTTAATCCTTGAATGACCTGCTGGACATTTGTGTTCCTGGGGTACAAGAAAGTACATGTAAGAATGAATCCCTGCTATAGTAGAATTGAAACCCTGTCTACAGATATGTCTCAGCTGTGGTTTGGGTGGAGTTAGAGGACTGGAGATACAAGAATGTTCCTGAAGGAAACTGACATTGTTTCAGGTGATTAAAAGGAAAAAGATCGATGAATGAGGGAAGTAGGGAGCTGTCCTCACAAGGTAATCTAGAAATTAGGTAGCGAGGACTCTCATTCTGATCTGCCTTCTTCAACTAGTTTTTCCTCGGATATTTTTCCTTAACCTCGTGTCTCGTTTCACTAGTTACCCTGTCTATTAATCTCCATAATATACTCGTTTTATGAATTAACCTCGCACCTTTGATGAGCAACCTTTGACTTCCTTTGTACCCAAATCACTGTACCTTGTGCTAATATTACTGTCTTTCCATAAGTTAAAGCTAAGCCATCTGTTCTCATTATTGTCATTTTATCTGCTCCCATTTCCTCTTTAGTTTTATTCTTAAAGCTCAGGAGCAAGGCAAATAGAGGATTTGTTTCAAAATGAGACTAGATTTGAAGTCGTGTAAGTTTGTCTCTTTAACTGTTGATGGAACATATTAACTAGGAATGTTTTATTGTACTCCTTTTTAGAAGCTGAGTGCCCACTTGATGAAACAGAGAAGCACCAGGAAAGCAAAGACAATTTTTTAAATTCAGTTTTGTTCATGTTCAATAAAATTCTGACTGTGGAGAGACTCCATGGTTATAATATGAGCACAAGTCTTAATCCTACAAGAAAAACATCATATAAATGCAAATCATATGAGAAGAGTTTGCAACCTTCTTTAGACTTACTTAATTATAACAGATGTTATACTGGAGAAAACCCTTATGAATGCAAGCAATGTGGGAAAACCTTCAGAAAGAAATTTCATTTCATTAGACATGAAAAAAATCATACAAGAAAAAAACCCTTTGAATGCAATGACTGTGCGAAAGCCTATAGCAGTAAGACACACTTTGCAACTCATCAGAAAATTCATAATGGAGAGAGACCCTTTGTGTGCAGTGATTGTGGGAAAGCTTTTATGTACAAAGCACATCTTGTGGTCCACCAGAGACTTCACACTGGAGAGAAACCTTATGAATGCAGTCAGTGCGGGAAATCATTCACTTGGCATTCCTCCTTTAATCAACATGTGAAATCTCATACACTGGAGAACTCTTTTGAATGTAAGGAATGTGGGAAAACCTTCAAGTATAATTCATCCCTTTCTAAACATTCTAGATTTCATACCGGAGAGAAACCCTACCGATGTATCGTATGTGGCAAAGCTTTTGGCAACACATCTGTGCTTGTTACCCATCAAAGAATTCACACAGGAGAGAAACCTTACGGATGTATTCAATGTGGCAAAGCCTTCATCAAAAAGTCTCATCTCCTTAGACATCAAATAACTCATACAGGAGAAAAGCCCTATGAATGTAACAAATGTAGGAAAGCATTTTCACAGAAGTCACAGCTTATTGTACATCAGAAAATTCATACATAATACTCACTTTATGAATATGAGAAAGCCTTAGGTATTAAATCTTACTAAGCAGAGAATTCATGATGAGGTGAAATCCACAAATTTGAATGAATTTGGAAGAGTGGATTCCCATAAAAAGGTAATGCCAATCATGTTTTGGAAGCGATAATAAAGTTTCTATAGAAAAGATCACAGAAAACTTGAATTATAAATAATAGAGGATAGAGCTTGGAAAGTAAGCATAAATTAAATAGGGAATAAGTGAAAACCACATTTATCATGCCTGATTTTTTATTATTATAACAAGTTATACAATTATGCAAGTGTGAGCATAAAATGTTTGTACATTACATTAAAATAAAGATTTTGCAGTAAATATCACCATTTTTTCTTCTAACAATAACATGCAAGTGAAAAAAAGGATTTAATAAGTAACATGAATTGCAGTAATATTTTCATCTGTTTGCTGGCACTTTTAAAGCGCATGACAGTGTTACTGAATCTCAGAGTCTCCTCTTTAATTATAAAATTTGTTATAAAGATATTTTCCTAAACATCAAGAAAACAAAACATCAAGAAAAAAAAATTAACAAGATACCTATTGAGAGGGCAACAGCAATTGTATTCTGTATTACAAGTATTCAGTTGAAAATAAGTATTTAAATAAATATGTAAATAAAACATTTGCATTCAGATATTCCTTTTCTTTTTCATTGGTGCATCTACATAAGATGTAAGCCCAGTTCAAGTAGTGTTTAAGGTATCATCTATATGCAATTTTAATAAAGTAGGGTGTCATGATACTTTGCAACTTCCAAGGAGCTAGTTTTGGTGGTTTTTTGTAAGATTTTTGTATTTTTTTGTAAGAAGTTGATACAGGTTTAACTCCTAGGGGTGCCTGGAATATTCTATATAACAGCATACGCAGCTTTAATGAAGTTGAAAAGAGCAAGTTTTTCTGCTTAGCAGCTTTGCTTTGGAATGTGAATTTTGTAAGTCCCACGTATTCCCTTAAAAGGATGAACTATCCATTATTTAAGCTAAAGTTTTTATTGCTGTCCACAATATCCGTTGATAATGTCAGAAAACCTTTATGCCTTTACCTGGGTGGTGCTAAAACAGCTTGAAACTAAATTCAGAAATCAAGCCTCTTCCTTTCAATTTTAAGCTCAGTTACAACTATGTTGCATTGTTTCTTTCATTAGCCATTCTTTGAAGAGTAATGTGGAGTAATGATTGTAAATGAATGGTAGTGCTTTTTTGAAAAAGCATACTTAGAACCTAAAGATCTAAATTAAATCTTTACTGATAAAGATCTTTGACCAAAGTTTAGTCAGGCTCTTGAACCTTCTAGGCCCATCTGTATACTTCCTTGTAAAATTTAGTTGTAGCAAGAACCCTAAGTCAGTTTAACCAAAATGCCCCACCCTTGATATCTGGTCAGTTCCTCTTCCTCTACCATCCTTCAGATGATGTCTGATCACCCTGGCCTGTCTTCAGCAAGAATCCTCCCCTTTACCCCTGGTGTTTCCTCTTACTAATTTTCCACCCCCACCCTTCTCCTTGGCTATAAATTCCCACTAGTCCATTCTGTATTCGGAGTTGAGCTCAATCTTTCCTCCCCTACTGAAATCCCTTTGCCGTGGTCCCTACTGGGACACCGTGTTGCCCCGAAAATAAGACCTAGCCGCACCATCAGCTCTAATGCGTCTTTTGGAGCAAAAATTAATGTAAGACCTAGTATTATACCCGGTCTTATATTAAAATAAGACCAGGTCTTATATTAATTTTTGCTCCAAAAGACGCATTAGAGCTGATGGTCCGGCTAGGTCTCATTTTCGGGGAAACACGGTAGTCCTGAATAAGGTCTGCCTTGCCATCTTTAACAAGTGTCGTTGAATATCTTTTTTCTTTAACACTTTCCAAATTATTTAGGAGGTTACATGCTAGTTTCACTTTTGCAGTCATTCCAGAAGTTTCTGTTGAGCTGAAAAAAAGGAAAGTCCTGTGACTATAAATACCTAAAGAATATCCTATGTGGTTGGCAAACTGATGCTGAAGACAATTCCAAAAGGGAACTTTGCAAGATAATTTTGAACTGTTTTCAGAATCAGTTTGTTAGCCACAATTATAATGCAATTCTTGGGTCTAGAGCTCACATTTGAGAGGGGAAACTGGGCCACACTGTTGTCCATACTATGCAAATGCATAGATCAGCAGCAACATTCCTGAGACTGTGAGGTGTGCAGAAAATCATGGCTACTAATGATCAAGTATGCAAATTATTTTTAAGTAAAATCCAGTTCTTTTCATAAAACATCACATACATTTTAATTGAATAAAATAGGGTTACAAGAACTAGATATTTACACATAATTGGAAGACCCTTATCTTTGCAAAGACCCTGTGTTGTTAATGATTGTTATGATCACAAGTTATTGTAGTATTTTATATTCTTGAACATATTTTTTAAAAATATATTCCTAAATTTATCTTTTTAAATTCAGATATAATTGTCATATAACATTAGTTTCAGATGTGAGTCAATATTTGTATGTATTGTGAAATGTTGACCACAATAAATCTATTATAGTTAACACCCATTACCACACAGCTACAAAGTTTTTTGCTTTTGATGAGAACTTTTAAGATTATTCTCTTAGTAACTTTCAGATATACAATACAGTATTATGAACTATAGTCACCATGCTGTATATTCCATGCTATTACTTATTTTTATAACTGGAAGTTTGTACCTTTTGACCCCCTTCACCCGTTTTGCACACGCTCTACCCCTGCCTCTGGCAACTACCAATCTGTTCTCTGTATCTATGAATTCATATTTTTAAAAATTCCACATATGAGATCATACGTATTTGTCTTTATCTGATTTATTTCACTGAGCATAATGCCTTCAAGGTCTACCCATGATGTCACAAATGGCAAGATTTCCTTCTTTTTTATGGCTAAACAATATTATGTTGTATATACTGGGAGTGCCAAAAAATGTATACACATTTTAAGAAAGGAAAAAACTGTATTAAAATTGTAATACTCAGTATATACCAATAACAAAAGATGAATACAAGTAACATTTGACTTCTGCAATTACAAGAGGTGCTCAAAGTGGTTACCATCAGCGTCCAGACACTTCTAATTACAGCAAACTACTGCTTGAGCAACGTTGAGCAAAGTGTCCACTTGTATACATTTTTTGGCACCCCCGGTGTGTGTGTGTATGTATATGTATATATGTGAGATATAGATACACACACACACACACATATATGTGCATACACACCCACACTATTTCTTTATCCCCTCATTCATTGATGGACACTTAGGTCATTCCATGTCTCAGCTATTGTAAATAATGCTACAAGGAAATTTTAAAATAATGATTTATATTTTCAAATAATATGTTTAATATGTTCTCTTTCAACCTCAAGACGTTTGTGGACAAAGTACTTCTATATTTAAAGCTATAGGTATGACCATTAATCTGAAAAAAGAACAATAAAAAATAATTTCCCCACATTTCCAGACTTCTTTAACTCCTAATATTCTAGTATTGGACACATATATTACTACATGGGGAGCATTCATTCTTTTCCTGTATAACCTCAACCTCAGAACATGATTTTGGCAAGAACCCCAAAATGTTAACACTCAACTCAAACATGACCTTAGATTTCCCAGAAGCCTACTTTTATTTGAAGTCTGAGCCTTTGTCTAGTTGTCAAAACACTCGGAAATAGCCATGCCTAATGTAAGCAGAATATCCTTTTTCATACCCACCTTCCCTCTAGAATGTTACACCTTGAGATATTTTTACTTCCCCCTTTTAACAGGAACACTCAAATATGTTACCTTTCTTTGAACTGTTTATAATCAGACATTAGGTTTATTTTTTTCTAGTACGAAGATAGGTATATATTTTTTTGTTTTTGTCAGTTATAGTGGACATACAATATTATTTTAGTTTCAGCTAAGATAGGTTTATTTTTATGCCTATATAATGCATGCTTATTATATGTATATGTACATATATATATACACAGACATACATAAAACCAAAAATATCTGATGAAGAAAATATCACCTGAAATCTCATTTTCCTGAGAAAACCATCATTAACATCAAACATCCAAGAAGAGTAGAATACGAAAAACACTGATGAACAAATAAATTGTAAACATGTTGGTAAATCTCACTTTACGTTGGGTGTGATTTAAATGATGATTTGGAAGAGAGTTCGAAGTAAGGTGAAATGAATGTTCTAGATAATAATATTGGAAAAGGGGGAAGAATCAGGGTGGAAGTGTTATAAAGTCCTTGTTCTAGAAACGGATAAAAATATTAACTTTATACCTTGTTAAATGTGCATGTTAAAAATTGAGGGCTAACTATTAAAAAAAATAGACTACATCACAAATCAATAGAATAAAGGAAATAATGAGAACTATAAATCCAATAGAAAACAGGAAAGGAAAACTGAAGCAACAAAGAAAAGGCATGGTAAATAGAAAGCAAAAGTGAAACTGCAAGAAATGTGTCAAAGTATATCACTAATCACAATAAATGCAAATGGATTAAATCATCTTCCTGAGGAACACTAATGTTCTGTGTTATATTTAGGGTTTTTTTTGTGTTTTTTTTTAATCTGTCAGAAGCACTTTATAATTTGCATTGCAAAAGGTAGATAGATAATCAGGTGCTCTCCCCAACCCCAAATCAAAAGAGCTGGTAGCTTTTTGGGTAAAGGAAGGAAGAAAGAAGGTAAATTGGTGATATTACTAAATTATTTGATGAACTAATACTCTCTCTTATGAAAAATGTTTTCTTGAAATAATTTTTTTAAGTCTAGGAGTTAGTTATGGCTAGTAAGGCAGTAAACATGTTTAATTAGAATGAGATTGCTTTCTGTGGGGCAGAGAAAGGATTTATTTAGTCTGATCTGAGCAAGGTCTTTCACAGCACAGCAGCAGTACAAAATATCTTTAAGGTCAAAGTGACTGTTTCTTTTGTATCAAGGTTCTCTGCCTTCATTATATTTGAACCAAGAGGGAGGAGATTCTTTTTATTCTTCTTCCTTTCGTCTTAACAAAAGAGAGACCTAAAAATCCATATTTTTCCAAAGTAGAGACTATCAGATTTAAAAAGAAAACAAAACCAGAAACAAGTTGCATACAAGAACACTGAAGCAAAAGTAGACAGGATGAAAAATAAAGGAATAACTAAATCCACTAAGCAAATAATAGAAAGCTGATGCATTAATATTAATTGCTATAAATCGGGTTGGCAAACTTTTTCTGTAAAGGACCAGATACTAAATATTTTAGGCTCTGTGGACAAATTGTCGCTGTTATGACTACTCTGCTTCAGTAGCATGAAAGCAGACATAGACATGTAAATGAATGAATGTGGTTATATTCTAATAAAACTATTTACAAAACAGCCAGCAAACTAGATTTGGCCCTTTGGTGTAGACTGCTGACCCCCTGTTCTGATTATATATTGATTATATAGCAGTGAGTAAAAAAGGCAAGATACCAGTGCTCAAAGAATTCAAAAACCAATAATCAAACATATAATACTCTCAGGTATATTGATAACTAAAATATTTTTAAAAACCTGTGAGGAGATTGAATGTGACAGGAAACTAAGGTGGAGGGGCCAAGGAAGACCTCTAAGAGGAGACTTTTAAACAGACCTGAGTGAAGTGAAGGAGGGAGTCTCGGAAAGATCGTGCAAGGGTCCTGAGGAAAGAGTGAGTCTGGCCCATTGAGAATTGGTAAGAAGTCCAGTCTGGCTGGAGCAGAGAAGTGGAGATGAGTTTTGTGCATTAGACAGGTACCAGATTATGTGAGTTCATTCCAAATGTGATTGGAAGGCTTTGAGGATTTTAAGAAGAGTACAATAGTTTGATTTCCTTTTGAAAAGTTCTCTCTGGCTATGTGTGTGGGGGGGAACAGGTAGTAGGGGTGGTGGCAAGAGGGCAAATAGGGAGACCAATTAAGAGGCAATTGCCTCAGAATGCAGACAACAGATGGTGGTATCCTGGACTAGGTGGCTGGGAACAGAGATGCTCCTCTGGGGCTAGAATGCATTAGCAAGAGCAACCTTATCACCAATGTGCCGAAGATGACACAGCCACAGTCTGGACATAGTTTCACTGGATCCTCTGGCTCAAGAGTCCTCCTTTAAGATTGCAATCAGGATGCTGGCTGGGGCTACAGTCATCTTAAGGCTCAACAGAGGGAAGGACATACTTCCAAGCTCACTTATGTAGTGATTGGCAGGCCTCAGAAGATCCACTTCCAAACTTACTCAAGTGGCCGTTGGCAGGCTTCAGGTCCTATCTGGCGGGAGACAAAAGTTCTTTGCCACACAGACCTCTCCAAGGAACCACATGGAAAACCCACAACAAAGCAGCGACTGCTCTTAGAATAAGGATGTAAAGGGAGGTAATGAGGGCAAGCAAATCCTTCCAGGACTTATTAAAAAGTGACCAAAACGACTTCTCTCCCCTCACCCCTCTCCCCAGACCTGCTCTACTAACCCCCATAACCTCATATAACTAGAAGGTTGGAGAGGCGGGATGGGAATTAGCAGTCAGGACTCAGCCTCGGGAGAGAATCCCTGGCATCTCTCTTTAAAAATCAAATGAGAATGGTTCCAAGAGATTCCCCCACGGAGACGGGTTCTTCTTGCCCTTCCAAGGCAAGAAGGGCCTTAGAAGCCTGTACAGAAACAGTAAAGCAGACAAAGGAGAGGCCCAGTGGACACCCTATTAAGTATACTAGCTGGGGGTGGGGACGGACCCAGAGGGTTGGAAGAGGTCACAGTGAGGTGGGGCTCCCCATCCGAGATCTGTGCAGGAGAGCCGCACACACCTGCCCCTCGCGACCTTGCCTTATAATACCTGTCTGCCCCGCGTCACCTGTGCTGATGTCAGTGGTAGCCAGTGTGGTGACATTCCAGAGAGGACCACTGGCCAAATAGGAGACACTCCAAATAGGAGACACCAGTCTCTTTGCCCTCCTGTTAGTCCCCAATCGCTTAGGAGCCAGACTCCGAAGGGCACAGGGTAGGATTAGTCCAAGGCGGGCTCACCCCGGCTCAGCCCACCCCACCCTACCGGAGCTCCGCGGGGCGGCGCGCGCTTCACGCCCAAAAGGAAAGCCGTCTGCACTCCCATTGTCGGGTCCCAGGAACTGAAATTTAGAAAATGATTTTTCCAGCCCCTGATAAGGCTGAAAGAGGAAAGTCCACACGCTACAACGTGAAGGACTGGGCAGAGCCCAGCGCCGGGTCAGGGCACTGGGGCAGCGGCGGGGTCGGCCGAGACCACGGGCCGCGGGGTCTTGTGGGAGGCGCCTCCGGCTCTCTCCGCGCAGGCGCAGTGGGACCCAGCGGCGAGCTCCGCCTGGGGCGCGAGTGCGGGGCGGGTGAGTCTGGGTGCGTCTTCGGGATGCGGGTAGCTGCTCGCTGCAAGATTGGGGTTCGGAGGGGCACCACGGCTCAGCGGGAAGATGACGATCAGAGGGCCAGAGCGGGGGTGGGATTGAGGAACTTGAAGCCCATATCTGGGGCCCCAGGAGCTATGGTCCCAAGAAAGAGTAGCGCCTGCGATTTGGCGGCGGAGGGTTGAATCCTTCCAACTTCCCTAAAGCAGTCACTTCACCCAGCTTAGCTCACCTCAGACAAGAGCATTAGGAATCTGCCTCCCGAGTGGCTCCAGGATCCCTTTTGCCTTCCGATTCCAGCTTTGGCTCGGCAGCCCTGTGTCCCGCTGCTCCCGGCTGTGAGCGGCCTCGGGTCCCGGCCGCGATCCCGGGATAGCGGCGGCGGGGGTGAGGTGGGGAGCTCCCCTCACAGAGCAGTGCGTGCCCGGTGTTTCCACCCTTTGGTGCCTCAGGTTTCTCCCTCAAGTGTTGCAGTCCCGGTGTCCAGAGGTCCCCAGTCTTAGTTCCTCCAGGTCTGTATCCAGGGAGGTACTAAGCGTAACTTTGAGTCCGGCTGAGTTTCCGACTGCAGGACTCTTGCTGGGGGTACAAAGACTTGGGGCCCAGCAGAAAGATGCCAGCCGAGGAAAAAGTGTTCCAGAGCCCATAGGAACAAGCCATAAGAATGAAGGCTGTGGTCCCACAGGCAGCTGGAACCTATTCTGAGAGGACACACCTGTGACCTGTGGTCTCTCGCTTAAACTACTGTGCCAAGGCTAGAGTCTGGAGGAGGAAGGGGTTCCAGAGCTGCTGGAGCTGCAGAGGTTATTTAGCAAGGCTTGGGGCGGGTGACCACTTTCAGGGAACAGAGGGTCCATGGAGGTTTTGACTCAGGATAGAGGGAAGAGGACTTACCTGAAATGGTGGGTGATCTGTGGTGTGGAAAAGGCATCACGGGTGGTGGAAATGGTTCAGGCAAGGCTGAACAGTTGTCCCAGCTGGCCACTCTGGGGCTGCAAGTCAGGCTTGGCTTCATGGCTCCTTTCTCCTACAGCTTGGCCTTCTTAACACCCTGCCCCCGCCCACGAGGAAGAGGACATGACTAATTCCCAGGTGAGGTGCGATTTTCCTGTTTCAGTCTAGAATGTATCTACTCTTGAGGAAAATGATAAGTTCCTCTTTCTTCCTTAGGAAAGAAGGAAACCAACATTTATGGAACACTTAACTGCATGCTACATACCATCATCATTGACTTTTAACTCTCACAATTGTGAGAAGTGGATATTCCCATTTTACACATATAGCAACTGGCTCAGTGAGGCTTAGAGACTTGTCTAGTTCACCAAGCTATTAAATGTTGGAGCCAGGATTCATCTCTTGGTCTGTTTCCTCTGCTGTACGTGTTGTCAATGGACAAATCTCCTCATCCAGAGATTGATCCTAAATTGTACGCAACTAGAGGGCTGGGCCTAATCTGTGAAATGAAAGACTCCTAAGGGAATGCTCCCTTCTTGTCTGGTGCCCTCCTTTAAGTTTGCTCTCTTCCTAACGTGTTGCTCGTTCATTTATCCACTTAGTCATGACTGCTCCATGCTCAGTGGTATATTCATGCTGAGACTGCAGTCAGTCCTATCTGTGCTGAGGAGGGGAAAAATCAGTGTGCGCTGGGGTGATTGAGGAAGACTTTAGAAAGAGGTGAGCTTTTATTTCTTAAAGAAAAGATTTGAATATATGGGGAACTTCCATACCTCTTTCAAGTCTTTTTGTTGTTGATAAGTGCTTTATGGCCTAGCGTATACTCAGTTTTTGCAATGTTTCATGTGTGCTTGATGTATATTCTCTAAAGGTAAGTGCCAACTTCTGTAGGTGTCCATAAGATATGACTTATTCAAAATTTCTGTATATTTGCTGATGTATTTTTGTTTGCTTGACCCATCAGTAATTGAGAAAATATGTGTGGAATCTCTTTGAGTAATAGATATAGGCAGACATTCGAGATACTGCACGTTCTAATCCAGACCACTGCAATAAAACGAGTATCACGATAAAGGGTGTCACATGAAATTGGTTTGCTAGTGCATATAAATTATGTTTATGTGTAGTCTATTAATTGTGCAATAGCATTATGTTTAAAAATATACATACGTTAATTAAAAAATGCTTTATTGCTAAAAAATGCCGACCATCATGTGAGCCTTCAGCGAGTTGTCATCTTTTAGCCAATGGAGGGTCATGCCTCGATGTTGGTGGCTGCTCACTGATCAGGGTTGCTGAAGGTTGGGGTGGCTGGGGCAATTCTTAAAATGAGACAGCAATGAAATTTGCTGCATCGATTGACTGACTTCCTTTCATAAACAATTTCTCTGTAGTGTGTGATGCATTTTACTCAGAGTAGAACTTCTTTCAAAATTGGAGTCAATCCTCAAACCCTGCTGCTGCTTATACCATCTAAGTTTATGTAATACACTAAATTCGTTGTTGCCATTTCAACAATCTTCACAGCGTCTTCACCATGAGTAGATCCCATCTCACTTTCTTTGCTCATCCATAAGAAGCAATTCCTCATCCATTAATGTTTTATCATGAGATCGCAGCAATTCAGTCACATCTTCAGGCTCCACTTCTAATTCTAGTTCTCTTGCTATTTCCACCACCTCTGCAGTTACTTCCTCCACTGAAGTCTTAAACCCCTCAAAGTCATCCATAATTTAGTGATGGATCAGATATAAGGGATAAGAGGAAATCAAGCATGACCCCTATTTTTCTGACTTGAACACCTGGGTGGTTGAGGTGTGGTTTCCTGATTTAGGGAACAGTGGGTGAGAAGCAGGTGTAGAAAGGGAGATAAAGTCTGAATTGAGTGTGTTGATTTAGATGCCTTTGAGACATCCAAGTGGGTATTTATTTCATTGATTACCTACTATAGATCAGGCCTCCTTCACACTGGATGTTCAAGTGGAGTTAGATGTGGAACTCTACTTCTAGCTAGAGGTCTTGGCTGCCAATGTACATTTGAGAGTTGTCAACCTTCAGATGGCATTTGAAGCTATCAGAATAGGTGAGGTCACATAGGGGAATGAGAAGAGGGCATAGGATCCAACCCGAGAACCCCAGCATTGATGAGTCGAGTAAAGGAGACTAAGAAAGAGTGATCAGAGAGGTAGACAAAAACCAAGTTATTAGGCTATCCAGACTCTAAGAGGAGAGAGTTTGAGGAAGATCGTGGGGTCAGCAGGGCCAAATAATACCACGGAGTCAAGCATAAAAAGGAGTAAAAACTTTCCATTGGATTTATCAGCAAGGAAGACATTACTTATCTTAATGAGGATGAATGTCTAGAATTGGAATTGCTGGATTAAAGGATATGTTTGATAAATACTGCCAAACAGTTCTCCCAAAGAGTTTGTACCAGTTTATATACCTTCCAACAGTGTATGAGGGTACCTGCTTCCTCAGACTTTAACTAGTAATGGGTACTATAAGTCTTTGCCCAATGGGTAGGGGGAAGCAATGTCTCATTATCTGAATGTCCATTTCTTTGATAATTTGTGAGGCAGCATATTTTATCTTTTTAAATTGATTTTTAAGTGCTCTTCATATTATTAGTCTTGGTGAGCCTCTGTATAAGATATTATGTATTTTTTAAAAATTGTATTGTTCTTTTAATTACTCTTATGGCTTGGGGCAGAACTCTGAAGTCCCTTTTATTCTGCCTACCTTTCTCAGTGTTGCCAAGTTTGCCCTTTGTACCACCAACGGTGGTGTAGATGCTTGCTAACTGAAGAGGAATTACTGTTCATTGGTGTTTTAGGAACCTGTTACGTTCAAGGATGTGGCTATGGATTTCACGGAGGAGGAGTGGGGGCAACTGGACCCTGCACAAAGGGCCCTGTACAGAGAGGTGATGCTGGAGATCTATGCCAACCTGGTCTTAGTGGGTGAGGACAACTACTCTTTAGAGAATTTTTGTTTCCTTGGTTGTTAAAAGCTGTGGGCTCCAAAAGAGTTTAACTAAGCAAGGGCTTGAGATTCAGATATCAGAGTGTCCAAATCACTATTGAAGAAGGAAAAATGTTGCTACCTAAATAAAAAAACTTTCCCCACTCCCATTTGTAGTTCTCTTTTTTCTTTTCCTTATGTTTATTCACATAACATAAAATTAACCATTTTAACGTGTACAAGTCAATGGTATTACAACATTGTGTAATTACCTCCTCTATCAAGTTCCAAAACATCACCCCAAAAGAAAACCCCATACCCACTAAGCAGTCACTCCCCATTCCCGCTCCCTGTGATTACTTTTTAATTAGAAAAATATTAAAAGGATATTATACATCAAGTGAAAAGTATCTCTTCGATTCTTTTCTGTTTATATTCACATATAAAGAGGGAGAAAGTATATAAGCTCACACGCACAGGCATACCTTGGAGATGTTGCAGTTTAGGTTCCAGACCACCGCAATAAAATGAGTATCATACTAAAGTGAGTTGTCGGTGGAGGGTGTTGCCTTCAGTTTGTAAAAAAGCAACACCTGTGAAGTACAATAAAGCGCAGTACAATAAGATGAGGTGTTTATTTTGTTTCTTTGTATTTATTTATTTGACAAAAATGAGTTCTTCTGCAACATCCTTTCAGTCAATATGTGTTATATATCTTTACATGTCAAAATATTTAGACTCATTTCAATCCTGTTTTTCATTATTTAGAGCCATTTCAACCTTTTTCATGGCTGTATCATATTCATGATATATTGATGTAATGAAATTAATTTTTAAATCACTGCTTTATTGATGTATATTTAAGATACCAATTTCTCTCTATTACAAATAATGCTGAAATTGCTGTGCTTGTGCTTGTATTTTTGGATATTTTTTATTCTGATATTTCTATAGAAAAAATTTCTAGAAGAAAAATTGGTGGATCAGAAGATTATACATTTACTTTACTGTCAAATTGCCTCCTGAGAAGTTTGAATCAATTTATATTCTCATGAGAATTCCCGTTCTTCACACTCTCACTGCTCCCAATCTTTTGTTTGTTTGCCTATCTAAAAAGTAAGAATGACCATCATTTGATTTCCCCCCTTTTCCTTCTAGGCCTGCTTTTCCTCTAGTCTTCTCTTCCTCGCAGTAAAATGGAAACTCCACTCTTCAAGTTGCTTAGGCCTAAAACCTTGGAGCCATCCCTGACTCCTTTTCTCTTACCCCCAAATCGATCTATCAGCAAATCTGTCAGTCCTGCTTTCAAATTATATCCGGAGTCTAATCACTCCTCACCACCTCCGCTGTTGTTACCCTATTCTAATCAACCATCCTCTCTCTCATTGAATAGCCTCCTACCTGGTCCTCCTTCCTCCCCTCACCCCAGCCTATTTTCCATATGGCAATCACTCTGATCCTTTAACACACTAAGTCAGATCAAAACCTTCCCATATCGATGCCCTGCAGTTGGTGAATGGTTAGACTGGGGTACATCCATGCTATGGAATACTACTCAGCAGTAAAAGGGAATAAACAATTTATTCACACAAAAACTAGGATAGATCTCTGAAAGGAATTGTGCTAAGTGAAAAAAAGTCATTCTCAAAAGATTACATACTGTATGATTTAATTTAGATAACATTCTTGAAATGACAAAATTAGAGACATGTAGAATGGATTAGTGGTTGCCCGGGATTAGGGGTGGGGGAAGTAGGAGGTGAGATCGGTCTGGCTGTAATAGAATAGCACAAGGGAGCCTTGTAATCAAGCAGTTCTGTTTCTTGACTGTAGTAGTTACACATCTACACGTGTATTAATAATAAAATTGCATAGAACTAAGTACACATACACTCACAAATGAGGGCATATAAAATTGGTGAAATTTGAATGAGGTCTGTGAATTGTAGACTTCATCATTTTTATTGTAAAAAAAATATAAAACTTGGATTTGAAAACATATATTTTCTGTAGAAATCTTAGAAAATACAGAAGATTAATGAAATTCCATTCCACATTTTATTTTTAAATATATTCCATTAAAAGTGGAATATTATTCAGTGCTAAAAAGAAATGGGCTCTCAAGCCATGCAAAGACATGAAAAAAACTTAAATGCATATTACTAAGACACCAATCTGAAAAAGCTGTATATTGTGTGATTCCAAATCTATGACATTCTAGAAAAGGCAAAACTCTGAAGACAATAAAAAGATGAGTTGTTGCCAGGGGTTAGAGGGGAGGGGGGATCAATAGGCAGAACACGGAGACTTTTTAGGGCACTGAAACTATTTTGTATGATACTATAATGGTAGATACATGTCATTATACATTTGTCAAAATCAATAGAATGTGCCACACCATGAATGAACCCTAATGTAAATTATGGACTTTGGGTGATAATGTGTGTAGGTTCACTGATTATAACAAATGTACCACTTTGTCACCAGATGTTGATAGTGGGGGAAGCTTGTGGGATGGGGGATGGATGGGGGTATAAGGGAACTGTGTTTTCTGATTAGTTTTGCTGTGAACCTCAAATTGCTCCATGAAATAAAGTCTATTAAAAACAACACTGCAGCTAAAACAAAAAAACCAAAGTAAAGGGGTAGGGTTAAAAAAAAATATCAAACCTGCAAACAAGAAAAAAACATAGGATTTGATGTGTACACTTCCATTATTATTTCTGATACATAATATATACACATATGTAAATATGTATTTATACAAAATGGGGTTATACAATGTATATTTTTCTAATCTACACTTTACGCTTAATATAGTATGACCATCTTTCTAACTTTTTATTTTTTCTGACTCACCAATCTCTTTTAGAAGACCCTTACCCCAAAAGTTAACAGAAGTACATGCATACAAAGTTTTATACATATTTTGGGGGTTTCATCAACTTCCTGAAGCCCATCCATGAGCCCTTTTCCATTTTAATAGCTGCATAGTATTCCATTGTGTGAAAATACCTTGATTTATCAAAAATCTATTAATTGAATTAAATATTTATAATGGGCACTATTCTAGACACTGAGGATACAGCAGTGAATAAAACAAAGTCCCACTAATATGGCACTTATATTGGGGGGCGAGATAGACAATAAACACAAATAGACAGAGGGTGCCAAAAAGAATGTATAAACATTTTTTAAAGTACATTTTATTGGAGAATATTGGGGAACAGTGTGTTTTTCCAGGGCCCATCAGCTCCAAGTCGTCCCTCAATCTAGTCGTGGAGGGCGCAGCTCAGCTCCAAGTCCAGTTGCCGTTTTCAGTCTTTAGTTGCAAGGGGCACATCCCACCATCCCATGCAGGAATTGAACCAGCAACCTTGTTAAGAGCTTGCGCTCTAACCAACTGAGCCATCCGGCCGCCCCTGACATTTTTTTTTTTCTAATTCAACTTTGTTTTTTTTTAACTTTTAAAATTTATTTTAAGTGTGTTTTTCCGGACCCATCAATTCCAAGTCAAGTAGTTGTTTCAATTTACCATGTTTCCCCGAAAATAAGATCTAACCAGAAAATAAGTGCTAGCATGATTTTTCAGGATGACATCCCCTGAATATAAGCCCTCATGCGTCTTTTGGAGCAAACCTTAATGTAAGACCCCGTCTTATTTTCGGGGAAACACGGTAGTTGTGGAGGGCGCAGCTCACAGTGGCTCATGTGGGGATCAAACTGGCAACCTTGTTAAGAGCACTGCGCTCTAACCCACTGAGCTAACCAGCTGCCCCATGTGTAGACATTTTAAGAAAGGAAAAAAACTATTAAAATTGTAACACTCAATATATACCGATAACGTTTGGCTTCTGCAATTACAAGAGGTGCTTAAAGTGGTTACCATCAGCGTAATTTAATACAGTTTTTTCCTTTCTTAAAATGTGTATACATTTTTTTGACACCATCTGTACATGTATCAGGTGATGAGTGCTCTGAAGCAGGGTAAGGAAAGGTGGGGACAGTGGAAGGGTGGAGTGTGATGGGGAAGGCCTCTCTGATAAGGTGACTGGGTCAGGAATCTGAAGGAAGTGAGGGAGCAAGCACTGAGGACATGTGGGGGAAGAACGTGCCATAAACAAGCCACTATTATTGTGTCTCAGTCCATTTGGGCTACTTTTACAAAATACCACACACTGGACTGGGAGGCTTATAAACAACAGATATTTATTTCTCTCAGGACTGGAGACTGGAAGTCCGAGATAAGGGTGCCATCATGGTCGGGTGAGGGCCTTCCAAAGGGTGACACTCTACTTGTATCCTTACATGGTGAAGTGGCTAGTGAGATCTGTGGGGCTTCTTTTATAAGGGTACTACTTCCACTCAGGAGGGCTTCCTTCGCTCTTATGACCTATCACTGCCAAAGCCCCCACCTCCTAATACCATCACCTTGAGCATTAGGTTTTCATCATGAATTTGTGAGGGACAAACATTCAGACTGTAGCATGTTGAATGTATGCCTTTGTAGTTATTTTGCTGTGAAACAGTGCTTCAGTCTACATTATTGTACATTTGTCTGATTATTTCAGTAAGACAACGTTCTAGAAAAATTGTTATATAAAAGTGTATGCACATTTTAAGGTTTTAAACACTGTTCCCCACGATGGACGTATCGGTAGGCCAGCCATTGTTCAAAGTACTTCACTGGAATTAATTGATTTACTCTCATCACAATAACCCTGTGAGACAGGTGGATATTAACATCATCCCCATTTTATAGACAAGGAAACTGAGGCACAGATACCTATTTTTCGATCTATTCTGTAACCTCATTATTTTTTAGTCATTGGTTCATTGTGGCCATTATTCCATATCAGTGTATCCAGATCTACCTTACTCTTTTTTTTCTTAACCCTGTCCTTTTTAAAAAGGTGGACTGTATACCATTCTACAGCAGCATAATTCATTTAACTAGTCTCTTCCTGATGGACATTTAGGCTATTTTCAATTTGGCAATATTATAATGCTGCAATTAATATTCCTGTTGACATATTTGCTGAGGGTTTTAGAAAGATATATATATATACAGTAATTTTAGATTTGACAATTGCTTTGTGATTGTTATATTCTAGTGGATTATTGCTTTTGTCCTATTTAGTGTATTTTGCCTCAAACTCTGCTTTGTCCGATGTTATGTTGTTCATCTGCCCTCTTTTAGTTCGCATTTACCTGGTATATATCTTTGTCTCTTGAAAGCTGAGTATGGCTGGGTTTTTTAAACCTAATCTTGGCATCTCTAAGACTTGGCATCTCCATTCACGTTTACTGTGATAATTGACATATTGGTTTGATTGCTGATATTTTATGCATTCTGTTTAATCCCCTTATTATTATTTGGCATTCCAAACAAATTCTTGTTTCTTTCCTTTCCCCCCTATTTTTTCATTTTCAGACAAACGTTCCGAGTCCCTGCATGTTTGAAAAGGTGTTTATATTCTTCCCACTTGTGAATACTAGTTTGACAGAGTAGAACCCTTTAGTTTCAAAATAGTAATTGTATCTGTGTTCTTAAGCTTCTGGTATTGCTGATTCCAATCTAATTCATTTAGTCATTTTATTTTATTTCATTTTAACTGTTTTTCTTTTCCCTCCCTTCTGGAAACATTTAGAATTTTCTGTTTCTCCTTGGAATTTTGAAATTGCGCTAGGATGTGCTTAGATATGTTTTTTTTTTCTTTTTCTTTTCTTCAATAATCATGTTTCCTAGTCATTGAGCCCGTTCATCTCTGAATCCTTCAGCTCAGGGAAGTTTTCTTTTGGTATTTGATGAGATTTTTGTTGAGGGAAAGGAGGAACATTATTCATTTCTATTTTTTATGTTTCATGTCATCCCTTTTTATGAGTTTTTATTTTGACTAATTGTGGTCGTCTTTGTGTTTGTTTTTTTCTTTTGGTATCTTCCTTTTGCCCTTCTAGGGGAATCATCAGTTCAGGTTTAGGATTCTTGACTATCGTCTTTTCCCCTCAGGACTCTGGAGACATTATGCAATCGTTTTCTGCCAATATTACTCTTGTTTTGAGGGAGTAACTTGTTTTGTTTTTTATTTTGTATGCTTATAAGATGTTTTCTTGATCCTTGAAATTCAGAAATTTCATCCAGATATATGTATATGTTAGTTTGTCTTATTATTTTTTTTTATTTTTTGGCACTCCTACATGGTACTAGGGGAATACTTCCAATCTAAAGAATCAAATTCTCTGTCAGATTAAATACATTTTCATTACTTCTTCTATTTGTTCTCTCTTTCTGAATCTCTTCTATGTATATAAGATCTTCTAGATGTATCCTTCATGACTTAATATTTTTCTCACAATTTCACTTTGTAAAGTCTTTTTTTCCTGAGTCCTGATAGAACTCTTCAAGTTGGTCATTTGATTGACTAACATAGTTTCCCACATTCTCCAGTCTGATACTCTATTGCTTGCCCCTCCATTAAGATTTCTTAATTTGACAATCATATCCTTCATCATTGTAAACATTTTCTCATTCTCAAAGCATCCCCTTTCCACACAGGAAAGAAACTTTATGACTGTGCTGAGTGTGGCAAGAGCTTTAGTCAGAGCACAGATCTCCGCTATCATCAGAGAATTCACACTGGAGAGAAACCTTTCATATGTGACACATGTGGCAAAGGCTTCAGTTATAACACAAATCTTCGCGTTCATCAGAGGGTCCACACAGGAGAGAAACCTTTTAAGTGTGAGGAGTGTGGCAAGGGCTTCAATCAGAGCTCCAATCTCCGCATCCATCAGAGAGTCCACACTGGAGAGAAACCTTTCGTATGTGACACGTGTGGTAAAGGCTTCAGTTATCACCCAAATCTTCGCGTTCATAAGAGGGTCCACACAGGAGAGAAACCTTTTAAGTGTGAGGAGTGTGGCAAGGGCTTCCATCAGAGCTCCAATCTCCACATCCATCAGAGAGTCCACACTGGAGAGAAACTACAAATGTGCTAAGTGTGGTAAGGGATTCAGTCGGAACAAAGATCCCCAAATGCATCAGCGAGCCTACACAAGGGAAACTGTTTAAATGTGGGACTCCTAAGATGCAAACATTTATGCTCGTCAGAAAGTCCACACAGGAGAGAAACCAGTAAGTGTGAGGAGTGTGGTAAAGACTTCGACTACAGCGCTAATCGTCGTGTCCTCCAGGGCATGGAACTGGGGAGAAATTCCACAAAAATGATGTGTGAAAAGGGCTTCTTCAGTCAGAGCATATATCCTGAAGTTTTCAAAGAATTCACAGAGAAGAAAAACCTTTTATATGTGATAAGTGTAGTAAGGGCTTTGGAAAGAACACTGAGCTGGCGTCCATCAACAAGCCTACACAGGAGAGAAGTGTGACAGGTGTGCTGAGTGTGGTGAAGGTTTCATTTGGAACATGGATCTTCTCTAGCAGAGTCGATGCAGGAGAAAAACTGTAAACATGATACCTGTGGTAAGGGCTTCAGTTACAACGCGAACCTTCCTGTTCATTAGAAAGTCCACGTGGTAGAAACCCTGTACATGTGAGATGTGAGCTCAAATTTTCATACCCGCCAGATTCCACGTGGAAGAAAACCCCTGCCAGTGTGAAGACTGTGGTAAGAGCGTCTGCTGGAGTGCAGCTCTCCGCCTTTCGCAGATAGTCTATTTCTCTCACAAGATGGTGAACATAATGAGAGTGCAGCTCTGGGTGCTTTGCTCGCCGTCGTGTCCCCAGCTCCTAGCACAGTGCCTGGCACAAGTAGTCACTCAGTAAATACTTGTTGAATGAAAATCCATGTGGAAGAGAACCCCTATTCGTGTGATACCTGTGGTAAGGGCTTCAAGGTCCACACATTGAAACCTTTTTAAAAAACATGTTGTGTGGTAAAGATTTCAGTCAGATCACGGGTTTCATCATGAGTCAATCCCTGCAGGAGAGAAATTCTGTTAGCCCGATGAGTATGCTAATGGACTTAATCAGAGAGAAATTTTCGAGTTATTAAATCAGTGTAGTATCCATATTCTTATCTTCAACATAAGAATCCACCCCCCAAAACTGTGTCAATTGTAAAAATACATTAGTAAAAACTCATAGGGTAAAACATGTCTATTTATTATTTGGGGGGAAAATCCTATGAATGAGGTATGAGATATGTGTGAAGCTCTGCACTGACTATCTCTACGTGGGTAAGGTTGACTCCACCGGAATCTGGTACCCGTAACTATTCTTTTATATTTCATCTCACAGAGGCACATGTTAGACATAACCAGTGAGTTACCCAGGTCCCGTCACTCACCTGGGAAGGACACCTGGCAAAGTGCCCTTCTAGGGTGAGAGCCTCCCAGCCCTAAATGAGTGTCTCCCTGTCCGTTGCGTCACCAGGCTGCTGGATGCCTTTCATCCTGGTAAAGCATCTGCAGGGTAGATGTCTATAGAAGACATAGCTTAAGAAAGGGACTGGGTCAGGGTTATGGAAGTGAGTTAAAGGAGAGGAAAGCAAATCTGAGAGGGTAGGGAATCGTTAGAAGGAAGAAAAAGAAAAGAACAACACTAGGTTGTGAGATGGTGGGGATAGAAATCTCACGGGCTTCTCCAAAATCTCTAGCAAGTGTATTGACCCCTTCCAGGGCTCTCCCTGGAAGTCTGTGCTGACCAGAGCATGGTCTGTGGCAGGTAGGTGGACCCCACTGGCGTCAGGGCCAGTCGAGACCAGAGGTCTCAAATGCTAGGAGGGGCCTTGGAAGGCAATTCCATGCCCCATCATTTCTCCACCTGGTCCAAGTCAGGTGAGACCATTATCCCTCCAATGGAAAGAAGGATTTTACGCGAAGGCTATAATAGGACTGATTCCCTTTGGGAGGCATAATTGGGAGACAAAGCCTGGGGGCCTGGCAATAAAGAGGGAAGACCCAAGGCAGTAGCAGTGAAGAAGAGGTCGGGAAGGGAGAGTTTGTCAACATTTCAACGGAATCCTTCTCCTAGCAATGCGTTCTGCTATGTCCCCCTAAGCAGTCCTTTTGGAGGAAAGGATATCCATGATTAGAGAGGCTTTGGGGCTCTTTAGGAGGACCGCCAGTTGAGCAGTCCAGGCACCACTGCTCCAAGTTGGGAAAGGGGGTTTATATCCCTGGGGACTGTCATGACAACTGACACAGGAGAGGCGGTCAAACATCATTGGATGAAGGTTTTGAGCTCTGAGGTTTTATGTTAGTTTCTTTTCCTTCTTCCTCTTTGTTTTTCCTTTTATTTTTTTCTTTCTTTCTGTGTTTAGATTTTAAAAATATTTTAGACACAGAAAAGCTTAGAAAGTATAACAATTTTCCCTCCTCTGAGATTAAGTAGATGTTAACATTTTTGCCATACTAGCTTCAGATCTTTTTTGTTAAGGAAAAAACCACAACAAATACAACTAAAGCTTCATGCTCTATCTTTTCTCTCAACTCTGCTCAGAGGTAACCATTATACCTAAGTTACTGTGTATTACTCCTGCATATGTTTTTGTCTTTTTATGACCTGTATGTCCATGATATTTTAATTTTTTTATATAGATATATTATATATTATCTTTTTGCAATGTGCTTTATTCACCAAACATTAAATTTTTCATATTTTTAATGCTGTTTAGAACTAACTGATGGATTTTAACTTGTGTCATGTTCTAAACTATCTCAGATAGATATTCTTTTTAATAGATTATTTGTATATCCCTGTGCCAATAACACACTTTTGACTATTATAGCTTTATAGAAATTGTCTTGGCTAGTTAAAGGCCTTTATTCTTTCATATAATTGTAGTATCAGCTTGTTAAAATCCTTGAAAAAAATCTGTTGGATTCAGAGTTTTGGGGGTTTTGTCTCTTTCTTTTTTCTCTCCTTTCATTCCTTCCATTGGATGATGTTTTCTCTCTTTTTCTCTACAAGATTAGTAGTTAAATTTTTATATCTTTTTGTTTTATATTAACGTACATAACTTAACAAAATTTGTATTATGTCACTCCTTAACAATATAGAATAGAACACTTTAACTCTTCTTCTCCTTCTCTCATGTTACATGTTGTACATGGGTTTTTTTTTCATTGTGTTTTTAACACACCCCAAAATTTGTCACTATTATTATTGTAAATAACCAATGAAAGTTTAGATTAACCTGCACATTTGCCAGTTTTTTAAACCACAGTTTCTTGCATTTCCCCCTTCCTGTCTGAGTACATTTCCTCAGCCTTCCAGAGCAGGGGCAGCTTGTAATGTGGTTGAACACACCAATTCTGCAGGCAGACTCCATGGGTTTGATATTCGGCTCTGCTGATCTTTAGCTACATGACCTTGAGCAGATTACTTGGTTACTTTGTGCTTCAATTTCTCCATCTGTAAAATATGGATGATATTATTATTTACCTTATGGGGTTGTTATTAGGATCAAATGAATATTTATAGAATGATTAAAATAGTGCCTGCTACATACTAAGCCTTATACAAATGTTTCTTATATAAATAAAATAAAAGAATCCCTCAGTTTTTCAGCAAGTGTATCTGAGAGTAGTAAATTCTTTGTTTCTGTATTTCTCCCCTCACTCTTGTATTACAGCTGGGTCTAACAATCTAACATTTAGTTTTACTCAGCAGTTCCTTAGCCACCAGTGCTGCTATTGAAAAGTCTGTTATTAGTCTAATTATTATTCCCTTTCAGACAGTCTGGCTTTTGTTTTTGGTTGTTTTTAAGATGATTTCTTTAGCTTTAAAGAGGTTTTGTAAAATTCTGAAAAGCTAACAAGTATTCTGCCATTTTACTAAATGTATCTGGGTGTAGGTTTACTTATATTTTTCCTAATCAGGGCACACTCAGTTTCTACATGGTAATTTCTGTTTTATTTGTTTTTATTCTTTATTATATCCTACTTCTTTTAGATTTATATTTTTTCTAGCTTCTTGACTTACATGGTTAGAGCTTATTTATTTTCAGCCGTGCTTGTTTTGTAATAAATGCATTTCACTGAATTAAATTTCCCCTGAATACTTGGCAGCATGCCTTCCAAACACAGGTTGGCGAAATATGTCAAAAGCCTTTAAAATGTCAGTGCCATTTGACTCAGGAATTTAGCATCTAAGAATCTATGTTAAGGAAATAATCAGATGAAATATGTATAAAAGGTATACATTACCATGTCATTTCTACTACTTTTAAAAAGAAGAAAGGATACTTTGTAATAACAGAAATGTTTTCTAGGTCATAATATATCTATATAATGCAGTATTCTTCAGCAAGAAAAACGATGTTTTTGGATCATTTTTAATGACAGGAAAATTTGCATGATATAGCAGATGTAAAGCTACACACATAGACAAAAAAACTGGAAAGAAATACACTAATATATTAATAGTGTCAATGGATATTTTTATTTTCTATTTTATGCTTTTCAGGATTTTGTCAGCAATCTCTAATGCTTCCCAATCCCTATTGACAATAATATTGATTCTTCTAATTACAAAATGATATATGTCTGTTGTAAAATATCAAAATATCATGATGCATAAGTAAGTATAACTGGTTTATTATGGAGTGTCAACTCAGTGGGGTATATAAGGTCATGAAATAGTTTTATTTTTTTCCAGTCACTGCCTTCATCCACATTCTGTTGAATCCCTCTGAATGAATGAATGAATGAATGAATGAATGAATGAATATTGAATGGAAAAAGAGAGGCCCTGAGGTAGAGCTTTAGGAAAGAGGAAGACTTTCTCTCTTATCGGTTCTCTGAGGAAGAATAGAAAGTGGCTAAAAGATTAAAAACTGGCAAAAATATTTGCAATCCATATCACAAAGGGATCCATCTCCCTATTTATCCAGAGCTCTTAGATATCAAGAAGGAAAACACAAAAAATCTGAAGAGACTATTCAGAGATAATACAAGTCACACATATATATGGAAAAGCGTCAAAATATAATATATATTTTAAAATATATATAATGCATTTTATATAAGAAGAAGAATGAGACTACATATCCATATTTGCTTATATTTGTATAATATCACACTGGAAGAATAAACAAAGGACTAATAAAATGGTCTGGAGGAGTAGGGATGGGAGAGAGTCTTTTCTGTACTTTTTACTTACTGCTTTTTGTATTTTTAAATATAGTTTTGATTTGAACATACTACCTATTTTAAAAATGTCTAATGAGATGAATGGCTTTTTAGCATTTATTGATATTATAATATTGGTTTCCCTATTGTATTAATTATTTTTAATAAAATGTGTAATTTTTGCATCTATGTTTGTTTTATTTTCTTTTTTTGGTACTATTTTAATTAAGATTTGGTATTATGATTATGCAGTCTCTAAAATTGGGTAATTCACCTTAAATAACCTAGAAAAAGAAGAGCAAAATACACCCAAATCATAAGAAGATAAAGATAAAAGCAGAAATCAACATTAAAAGTATAATAAGGAAATACTATGAAGAACTCTGCACATATATGAAACAACTTAAATGAAATGGAACAATTTCTTGAAAGACACAAATTACCAAACTTATGCAAGAAAAAATAAAGTGCATGTTCTTGTACCTATTAAAGAAATCTAATTCATGACTTCCAAAAAAGAAACTCAGTCAAGATAATTTCACTGGTGAATTCTACCAAATATTTAAGAAAAAAATAACAATTCTTCACAATCTCTTCCAGAAGGCAAAGAGGCAGTTCTTACAGCTCATTTTATTAAGCCAACAGTACCCTCATATCAAAACTAGATATAGAGTACAGGAAAACTACAGACCAATATCCCCCCTGAACTTAAATGCAAAAATTTCTCAACAAAATATTAGCAAGTCAAATTCAGCAATATGTAAAAAGATAACCAAGTGGTGTTTATTCCAGGACTACAAGACAGGTTCAACATTTGAAAATCAAGATAATTCTCCATATTAACATATTTAGCAAGAAAAATCACATGATCATATTGATAGGTACAGAAAAAGCATTTGACAAAATTTAATATACATTCATAATAAAAATTCAGCAAACTAGGAATAGAAGGGAACTTCTTCAATCTGGTAAGATCATCTACAAAAAACTATAGCTAACATCATATTAATGGTGAAAGATGGAATGCTTTCCTCTTAAAATTGGAAACTAAGACAAGTATGTCTGCTGTCACTACTCCTATTGAATACTTCTCTGGGAGACTCAGCAACTGCAATAAGGCTAGAGAAAAGGGCATTCTGGTAGAAAAGGAAGATGTAAAAGTATTCATAGCTGATTGTTTATGTAGACAATCCCAAGGAAACTATAAAAAAAATCGATTAAACTCCTAGAACTAAAAAGTTTAGCAAGATTACAGGATACAAGAACAATATACAAAGTCTGCTGTATTTCTACACATTAGCAATGAACATTTGGAAGCCAAAATTTAACAAACAGTACCATTTGTAATAGCTCTAAAAGAGAAATACTTAAGTATAAATATAACAAAATACATGCAGGTTCTATTTGTTAAAAACTACAAAGTGCTAATGAAAGAGATGAAAAAAGAGTGAAAGACATAAAGAGACATACCATGTTCATGGATTGGAAGACTCAATAGAGTTAAGATGTCAGCTCTGCCCAAATCGATCTATAGATTTTAATGGAATCCCAAACAAAAAATTATGTATAAAGGTAAAGGAACTAGACTAGCCAAGACAATTTTGAGAAAGAACAAAGTTGGAGGACTTATACCTGATTTTACAATACACTATAAATCTCCAGTATTCAAGACAGCATAATATGGGCAAAAGGATAACATACTCATAGAATAATGGAACAGAATAGAAAAGGTGTTGGCTGGAGTGGAAGTCTCAAATGCAGGCTCGACTAGGGAAGATCCATTTGGCAGGATTCAGTTACTTGAGGGCTACCGGACTATGGGCCTCAGTTCCTTACTTGCTGTTTGCTGGAGATGCTCAGTCCCTTGTCAGGTGGCTCCCTCCATCACTGCAAGCTAGTAAGAAGATCCAGAAAGAGAAGACCAGCAAAACAGAAGTCATAGTCTTTTGTAATCTGGTCACAGAAATAACACCCCATCACTGTTGCCATAATTATTTTGGTTTAAGAAAACGAAAGGGAAATTAATATTGTTAGTATCTCTTACTCTTTTTGTTAGAAGCAAGTTATTTGACCAGCCCAAACTAAAGAGGATTATCCAAGGGTGTGATTACCAGGTGGCATGAATACCATGGAGGCCATGTTAGAAGCTTCCTACCACATACCCTTGTTAGATGAGCTAAAATTTTTAAATGCTGATAATACCAAGTGCTAGCAAGGGTGCAAAGCAAGAGGAACTCAAATACATTGCTGGTGGGAATACAAAATCTTACAGGCACTCTGGCAGTTTTGTAAAGAGTTGAACATACACCATTTGACCCAGCAATCCCACTTCTAGATATTTATCCTAGAAAAATGAAAACTTATATCCACGCAAAAACGTGTACACAAATACTCATAGCAGCATTATTCATAATCACCCAAATCTGGACCAACCCAAATGTCCTTCAGTGGGTAAATGGACAAACAAATTGTGGTAGCCACCAAATGGAATACCACCCAGCAATAAAAGGAAATGAACAATTGATGCATGCAACAACATGGATGAATCTCAAACGCATTGTGCTCAGTCTCCAAAGGTTACATACTGTTTGATTCCAGTTATATGACACCTGGAAAAGGCAAAAATATATAAATAGAGAACTGATCAGTTGTTGCCAGGGTTAGGAGCTAAGGAGAGGGTGTGAGTACAGATTTGCCAGGAACAGTGCATGTGACAGTGAAAAGCACAAAGAGATGGTCTCTGAATCTGAAGAGGAAGAGATGGTGCCTGGACATGATGAAGAATCTTCATGTGCATTGACTAGACAATAAACAAATACGTCTTTTCTACCCATTCTAAATCATCATCAATATATCACTGTGTCTCACATGTGTGAGTGTGGTAAGGGCTTCAGCCTGATGATAGATCTCTGAGTTCATCAGACAAGCCACACAGGCAAAATATTGTGTGTGTGAAGGATGCCTGAAGAGCTTCAGCAGAGTTCATCTTGGAGTTCACACAGTAGAAGGGCCTTGGAAATGTGATGCGTGGGTTATGGGTATCAGCCAGTACAAAAATATTTGCAATCCTGAAAGGTTCCATGCGGAAGAGAATCCCTATAAGTGAGGAAAAGGTGATAAGAGTTATTGCAGAGCTGTAGATCTTTGAGTTCATCAGAGTCCCCATGGCAGAGAAAGCACAGTAAGGGCTTCACTGGGCACTCCACTCTTCTCCGTCGTATCCTCATTCAGGAGAGAAAGCATATCACTGTGACAAGTGAGGAAAGGATTTTTCTCAGAGTGCGAAACTTGACATTCATGAGCGAGTCCACAATGGATAGAGACCCTATAAATGAGAATAGTGTAGTGAGGGTTCCTCTTAGGCGTCAAAACTTCACATTCATCAAAGAATCCACACAAGGGAAAATTGCTATTAATGAGTGTGATATGGACATCAGTTAGAAGAGAAATCGTATACAATCAATCTAATAATAAGGATGTCAAAACTGCAAGTTACAGACATACAGAAGAGATACTATACATGTGACAATTAACTGTGGGAGAAAAAGGTTACCCAGAACCTTAAAACCCATAACAAAATTACACATAAGAAATAAACCATACAAATAGCCTAAATGAAATTTAAGTGAAAATATTATTTGTCAAGTGTTTTAATGTTACAGGATATAGGAGCTACCTTAAGGTTCTGTTTGTGAAGAAACAATAAAAAGAGTTGAAAAGAATGATCACTATGGGACATCCTGGACCCATTATGAGACTAAAAAACCTCATAAAGGTTTGGGTTCAGACCATGACTCCAGTGGTACAGGATTCTACCAAGAATATAAGTGATTGTGGACGTAGGCCCACAGCGCTACTTTTCCTGGGCAGCGGTGTTCCATGCTCTGTGTAAGACCTTGTCTTGATATGTATGACTGTGTCTACTTTAACGTCTCTTACATACATATTCTTGTTTCTCAATGGTGGTTTGCAAACCACCTATATGAGAATTACTCAAGGTGAGTACTAGAATGTAAATAATACTTTAGTATTT
The DNA here is from genome assembly GCF_057876585.1 of Rhinolophus sinicus. Classification (NCBI taxonomy): domain Eukaryota; kingdom Metazoa; phylum Chordata; class Mammalia; order Chiroptera; family Rhinolophidae; genus Rhinolophus; species Rhinolophus sinicus. Next base: position 28,316,126 of record NC_142514.1, read on the forward strand.
ACTGTACAAAAATGTCTGTATACATAATTACTGGGGTGGGGGGCAGGAGACTTGTAATAATGCAGATTCCTGGGCCTCATGCCATGTCTGTAAGTGCAGGGACCAAGGACTTGCATTTGTAAAAGCTACTCCTCCCCTTGTAGGTGATTACTGTGTAATACTCAAGTTGGTGAATTACTGCTCTATGGAATGTTATATAACATTAAGAAAAAGAAGCAAAAATCTTAGGTGGCACTTTTGATAGTGTGCTGAGTCCACTGAATAAAGATATTTTTACCAATAAATTGATTAAAGTAGGAAGTAAAATTCAGGAGACTTGAAAATGCACATCAGCTGGCCCATGGAAATATTAACAAATGCTATCTGACGTCACCCATGATGAGATGGATGACGATCCAAATGAAAACTAATGGGGACAAACAGCCACAACTGGGCTTTTAAATGATGTTATATCCAAAGCTTCAAACAAGCATTAAATGTGGTTTTGCACGGGAATATACAATTTGACAAAGAACGTCTGGTATGAATCTGTTATATATGAAAAATAAAAACATCAAGAAATTCCTATATTACAGTAGGATTTTGGTTAGTTAAATTATCCTTAGTGCGACAATGATTAAATCAGAAACATCAGCATAAATTCAATGTCACTGAAATAATTTTTGTCACCTCTAGCATCAGCTTATTTATCGCAAGTGGTCACATGGAATGGCAAAAACATGCAATTTATGCCCTGATCTGAATCTGTATCCGTGGTTCCAAAACGTGGCTGGGCGTCAGAATCAACTGTACAGCTTGTTAAAAATCTAGTTACCTCGGGTTCCACTCCGGGAGGTGTGATTTAGCATTTCTGTGAGAAGTCCTGACTAAGCATTTAAGTTCCAGGTTTAGGAATTGCTGCTTTACACACCTTTTTAAAATAGACCCTGAGCTTCCCAGCGGCTGGCTAATTCAGAGTCTTCGTCATGGCAATTACCATGAGACCCGGAGCATCGTGTTAAGGTACTAATGCTCACAGAGTTCCCTGGTATAGCAATTAAGGGAAGTTAAGGAACCAGAGAAGAAGAGGGATTCTACTTATGAATACGGTCATGCAATGACAAGTGGAGTTGTTAAAGCGACCTCTGATCGCCCTGCCTTAGGGCTGATGAATATGGTCCACAAGTATTCTTTAAAGAGTATAAAAATAATTGTGGATTGTCAGCAATTCCTCACTGAAAAATGTTTCTGGTACTGGAACATTTTGCTCTATAAATAAGAAGTTGTTTGTTCTGTGTAAATAAGCACACTTTTTTTTTTTGACATGGTATCATAGGAACGAGTGAACCAATAGTATCTGAGCACCCACTCCCAGCTTCTCTATGGAAATCTTAAGATAGTTTTTCAAAGTATTCAATGGAGATCAATAAAGATCAGGGGTCTGCTTGTGAAAACAGGCTGAGGAGGGGCGAAGAGACCAAAAAGACTGAGCAGTTGTCAAGTGCAGGGCCACTGTGGTGTCCATCTTTCTTTGGTGACACTTTAAGACACCTTGGCTTCCCTGAAACCAGCAAACAACTAGGGGTGAGGTCCCTTCTGGAGACAAGCCATGGTCACCAAAGGCTTTGCCAGCACATTTGTCTGAGACTAAAGGTGGGAAATGTGGGGGTGAGGGTAGGGGGGAACACTATTTTGGAGGGGCCAGTGTACCCCAATAAATAAGCCTTTATTTTAATATTCTACCATTATGCAACTACTTTGATCAGACCCCATGGGTAGGTTATAGAGCATAAGGACATAGCTTTCCCGTTATCCTCCTCTGATTCTCCCGGCTAACCCGGGACGTCGGGAACAACAAAGTGTACTCATTCATTCAGATTCATCCATAGGCAGCTCAAGCAATTTGTTTATCAAGCCTTTTCCCTAACTGAAAATTTCCTCTTCAATAGCTATTTTTGAAATCTTGGTTTGTGTTAAACCTTGTCAAATTAATACCTAAGCCCTGGAATGGCTGTCAGGTTTCACTGACGGACTTACTTCTCTCCTCTCCCACTGTTGCTATTTCCCAAATCTTGGAACTGTTACCCTCAAGTGACTCAAATTGTCATCTTTACTTTTGATCTATTTCTCATCTGCCCTTCGCCTGCATACTGACCTCCAGAATTGGAAATGAGTAGCATCTCTCAGACCAGGGCTGTCCTGCTTCGAAACCATCCCTAAGGGGGTAGCTTCTTGTGTTTCGTCCCTTCCCCATCCAGAACTTTTTAAAAATTTTTATTAAATGTACAGGCGGTGACATTGGTTAGTACCATCCAGAATTCTGATTGTAATTCTTTCTCTCAAACATCAAGGATGACTGTGGCTTATTTCAAAGACTCTCAGTGGAGACAATAATAAATAAGCATTGAATAAGTTCTTTTTAAAAATGGTCTAAGTAGAAGAAAATGGTACCCAGAAGGCAGCCTGGGTCGTACCAGGGAGCTGGCACTCTCTCCCAGCCCTCCCATCTCCCTCTCCATCAGTTCTGAATCTAATTTTTAGCACCTCTCTACACTTGGGACACAGCCAAGATTTGCTTAATTTAGCCCTATTGTTCTAGTTAAATGAATTGCAATCCTCCAAATGAATTTGTATAACCTGATACTCATTTCATGCCAGATATTGTTAACCTTCCAGCCATAAGGTCCTTGGAGCCACTTTACTCACTTGCTCTTAAAATTTCCAGAACTTCACTTACTGCTTAAAATTGACTTCAATTTAACCATGAATTGTCCTTGACAGTCTAATTGGATGGATATATTTAGTAAACGTTCCGCCTTCAGCCATTCATTCATTTAACATTCACTTGAAAAGCGTTCATCGAGTGCCAGCCCTGTGCCAGGCAATCTGATGTGTAAATGCTGGCCTGCTCGTTCCTCCTCCACGTGACCCTCTGTGTGGACTGGAAACGTGGTCATTGGCTTCTGTGTAAATTAGCCAAGGTTAGCGAGCGCCAGCTCTGTATGTCGCTTGGAACATTCTGGAATTTCAATATTAATTGTTATTTTGGAGGACATCGATGAGATCACTTAGAGCATCTTCTATAAACAATTGGAACTCAGATTTCATGGAAGGCACTCATTCATAGCAGGATAAAGTATGGGTGGCCTAGAAAATTAGGTAGAGGTCCAGGACTTAACGCAGTGAATAAACACTCAAGGGTTTATACCAGGTATGGAATAAAGAAAAGTGGATGTTTCAAGCAGAAATTTTGGCAGACATTAAGATTATTTAGAAAGTATGTGACAGCACTAAATGCTATTAAGAAATTTAGTATTTCAGTCACGGATGGATGGAGACCTAACTCAGCAGTGTACATTGGGAAGGGAGAGTATGCGAGGATCTCAGAGCTATTTCCCTAGACAAATGATAGAAAACAAGGGGAAAATTGGTAGTAGAAAATATAATATTCATTCAACCTGACTCCATAGTTTCTAGGAGAGAATGTTATGGAGACGGAGAGGTTAGATTTATTCCAAGGGTTTTGAATAGCACAGAAACAACAAACATGATTTTTGGACTACCAGTCTAACCCCTAGCAGGCTTCTCACTGACTTCCCCTCTTGGCAGCTGTAGGACTTTACAGAAATTACTTAACATCACTGACCACCACGTCCTGTCTTCCCGTTTGGCTTCTCTGGTACCCACACTCCAATAATTCTTCAACCTCATTGGGGCCCCCCAGTATTACAGGAAAAGAGGGTTCTTAGTTTCACACGGGAAAGAATTTGAATGTGAGTTTAAAGAAAAAGTAAGTTTATTTAGCACAGAGTAAGTAAGAAAACAAAGGCCACCTCATAGACGGAAGGTGTCTAATCACTAGCGGAAGAGAGATTCCTCCATCCCCGGGCGAGGGTTTATATGTGTTTTCTGCTTCTATGGAACATTTACTGGTATGGGAGGAAAGGAGGAAAGAACAGTGGTAAGTTTCTCTTTAACTTCAGTAAGATGCAAGAAGAATAGGGGCAGGTTTGTTCGTAACTCTTGTAAAGCACAACCTGTGTTTTCTTTCTGTGGGCTCAACTGCAGGGATGGTCCTAATGGAATCTAGTCTTCTCGAGAGTTTGTTCTGTGATCAATTAACGTCTTCCTGAGTTCTGTGACTTGGAGCACGTACAGAGGCAGCAGGCTTGGAATCCAACCTCCTAGTTCCTTCTTCTGAAAAATGCGCCTTCCCTGCATTACCAGGACTGACACCCACCACTTTCCACTACATCCCCATCCACATGTTTCCATTTTCCACCTTTTCCCAACATAGACTCCATGACTCATCATTAGAGATCTATGTAAACAGCTTTAACCCTCTCCCTTCTCTCCATCTATCATACTAACCTAGAAAACCCCCAACCCTTGATAACCTAACTCTGACTTTTCTGGTCCTGTACTCAAGTAGCCGATTGTTGCTGGGGAAAGGCCACACAACACTGCCTGCCTTCACTTTAACCCCCTGAATATCAATTTATAAGATGGAGAAAGCTGTCTTCGAGGATCTCAAAGGTCTCTTCCAAGTCAAAAGAGAATCTTGGACTCCCTGTAATGGAATTTGAGTCATAATGGAATCAAGCAAAGAAAGAATGCAGAACACTGAACCCATCACACAGACCCTCATTTCTCAACTGAGAGCCATGCAGCAGAAGCTGCCCTGTCTCATTCCTGCTCAGCCTCCTCTGCATCGTACTTCTCCCCAAGCCCTGGCTCAGGCTCCAACTCCTTCCCTTCCCTCTGTCCTGCCTCTTGTCCCTATAACTTCGCTGTCTCTGTGCCCTGTGCCAGCCTCAGACACCAGTTACTCAGACCAACCTGGTCCTCTGCCAACCTCATGCCCAGACCACCTCCCCCCTCTTACCAGTTTCACTCCTTCCCACCTCCCTGCCTGGGTCACCTCCACCCTTGCCTGTCCTCCTGCTCCTCCTACCACACGCCCTCTCCCTCTCCCTTCCATTCGCCGCCCCTTCCGACTTGCTCCCCTCTTCTCCCACACGCCTGACCCTCCTCCTCACTCTGCTTTATCCTCCACCGGCAGGGGCCTTGGGCCCAAATAGGCCTCCCCTGCTCCTGCTAGGACATCTGCCACAACCAGCCCTCACAGGCCTGATGATTCCCACACTCTGTTGTGGTGGCCTCGTGCCCCTACCAGTGGGGCACCTGGCCCATCCCAGAACTCCTGAGAATGCAGTACCCAGCATCCTGGTGACCTGGTGGACATGGGGACACTGGATGATGACCAGGAATATGACCTGGAGGGGCACTGCCCTCAGGTAAGGGCCTCTTTCCCAAGATGGGGTTCTCACCACCCCCATGTCTTAGTTATCTTGCTGCCTGAGTTTAGTGTATGCCTCCATTCCCATTTCTGTATCAAATATAAGTGGAGATCTTCTTACTTTTACATAAGAAACTCCACAGGGAGCAAAGCTTAGGGCAAACTGCAAGTGGACTCTGAATCCTGATTATCCCCATTCATCTCCGCACTGACGTCATGGGCACAGATGCACATCTAGACACACCGTCCTGCACCAGCATCCCCGTCACCATGAACCTGTGCAGGTGTCAGCGTGAAAGGAGGAGGTGATGTGATGGTGGTGTGATTGGAATGCTTCGGAGACGTTCTGTTTTCCCAGCCCTTTTATATACAAGCCATGAACTTGGTTTGGATCTCTCGGTTTGCTTCTGTATCATGATGGTCAGTTGAGGTCCATTTGGCCGTAGGATACATTTTTCTTGGTATGGGGCCCCCTTTTTTTTTAACCTCAGGAGAAGAGGACTGAGTTAAGATTTCTCAGATCATAACATGCTTTATTATATGCCTGTGCAAGACCCCTCTCTTGTTTTATTGACTTCTATGCCCATTTCTGACTTCTACTTCCCTCATAAAAATTGTCTCAAAATATTTTGATACATGTGTGCATGCATTCTTGCAAAATATGTAACATTATTTTGTGAGCTGTATTTTTAATTTTCATATATATTATGCACTAGACGATTCTGCTCACTACTTTTCACTCAGCACTCTATTTTTAAGATCTGTCTATGTGTGTGTATGTCATCTGTGCTTCTAACTTCTCACTGTATCCTGCCAAGTGTCTCCTCCATATAATACTCATCCATTTCCCCAGTGACAGACAGACACCTAGATTTCCTCTAACTCTCTATCATGGTGGACAATTCTGAAAAGACCCTCCTTATACATGCCCACTTCTGATACCATGTGAGAGTTCTCTGGAACAGATGCCCTGCTCTGGGAACACTGAGGTAAAGGGTACTCCAGTCGAATCTTCCATCACTCACGTACAAGTGTTCTTGTTGGGATGAGAAACTGTTCATAAGTTGGGATGAGAAACTATTCATAAGGCAAGCTGCCTCTGGGCTATTGCTATACCCAAGACCTAGGAAGTGAAATCATTTTATCAAACCTACAAGCTATCTTTTAGTTTGTGGAGGTGAAGACTTTTATAGCCAGCCTATGTTTTACAGATCTTCCTGGACCTCAGTAGATGTTCTTTACCAATCTCAGGAGCTTTGAGACAAGTACACACACATGAATCAAGACTACTGTAGACTTCTCAACCACCAGCCCAGCAAACATTAGCTAATGGGTCAATGCCCAATGTTACACTTTATTTCTAAAGGAGCTGCCTCCCAGACTTCTTCTGCAACTTCTTTACAACTTGTTCTTACAACCATCCGAATTACTAATTACAGTTGTTACTGTTACATGTCAATCCACAATGCCTCACAATTTCAGAGGCTGTTGGGATCTTTAGCAAGTTCCTTTTCCTCCTATACCGCTCCTCCATGCCTGGTTGGTTGGCCAGTCTTGAATGGCATCTCCCTTTGTAATTGTCCCCTCACACCACTTGGGCCTATGGCCAAACCATGGAAGATGCAGGACTGGTGATGGCTGAGCTAGAGAAAAATACAGGGACCTACCCTGTGAGAGACTTGAAATATTAAAGCACCCCAGGGGCATGAGCTGGAAAAGGGATAATTACTAGTGTGTGTGTGGGGAAAACAGGACAAAAAGACCCAAACACGTTGTTGTCAGAAAGTGTATTTGGCCCTATGGTCCAGAACAAAACCTAATAAGAGTGTTCTCTTTGGGGGATATACATCACATACCCTAACTTACTAAATTCACATTTCTTTATAGCATATTTAGTTTAATATAATAGCATACTACTTATGGAAAGCTGAAGATATTTTATCCTTTTTAGAGTCTAGCAATTAATATCTCTTTTTCTGGAATACATTTTGTCTATTTTCCTGCATTGCTGATATAAGGATGTCAATTTTGAAATCTCCATCAGGGGAAAAAGTGCTGTTACTCTAAATCATCATGGATTCAAAAGCGTTTCAGAAATTTGTCTTGTTTTTTATTAGTATTTTAATTTATATATGTTTTGAAACTATAATGAAATATGAATAACCCTATATTAATACTAATATTTATGCTGCCTTAATATTTTTATCATACTCTATAAAATTTTAAAGCTTTTGCCTATTTTTTTAAAATCCTATATTTAAAACAACCTTTTAAGTATACAAAAAAAAACTTTTTAAAACAAATCAGGTAGCTGAGGCCAACAATGGCTTCACTTATATTTTGTCTGGTAACTAATTGTCTGCTATCCTGATTCTGCGTCCTACTTTCTTTCCCCTAAACCAGAATCCCCTCCATTGAATCCTCTGGAAAAAATTTTAAAGTAACAACAACTGCATATTTCAGGATCAGTTTACAGAAAGATTTTAATGTTTCTTGGAAAGCTTCACGCATTAACGTTTATTAAGTTCAACTGGTTTGCATACTATCTACAAGAAATACAAAGATGGTAACAGAGGCTATAATTGATTTGCTAATAATGACTTGACCTGTAGATTTTGTTATCCTAATAATGTATTTCCCTGTAAAATGTTGAAACAGTTCTTACATGCGTTTTGCAATTGTTGTAGTCCTCCCCAAGAAATTCCACATGGGAACTTAATACGACTGGCTGTGGATGAGGTATTCTGTTCCAGGATTGAACTGTGTGAAGAGCATGGGTGAGTATGTGATAGGCATTTAAAATAAAAGTGTAGCTTCCTGAGTACATTTCTTCCAGGTGCACCTTCTCATTTGTATCCCAGGAATACAGAATAATCCTCTATGAACACCAAGGCTTTCCTGTTCAGAGACTCCACCTCGTGCAGGAAGATGTGTTTCCAATGTTCTTATCAAACCTGTGACCCTCTCAAATGGCCCTTGTCCTGGAATTTACAAGGGACAAGGGTTTGGAGACACTGGTAGTCTAGATCCTACATAATCATAGGCATCTGATTTATAGATAATATTTTAAAAATAGGCATTACTGAGGTATAATTTATATAAAATAAAATGCATCTATTTTAAAGGTAGTTTGATGCATTTTGATAAATGGATACACTCATGTAACCACTACAACAATCCAGATATGGAATATTTCCATCATCACCCCAAATTCCTTTGTGATCCTTTGCAGTCAACACCACCCACCCCAAATCCTCAGGCAACACTGATTGACGTTTTGTCCCTATAGGTTTTGTCCCTATAGTGTGTTTTAGAATTTCGTATAGCAGTATTTCCCCTTCTGTGTCTGGTTGCTTTCATTCGGCATGCTGTTTTTGCAATCCATCTATGTTGTTGAGTATATCAGTAGTTCATTCTATTGAGCATGCTGAGCGGTATTCCATTATACTAATATACCACAAATTGTTTTACCATTGCCTCTGTCACTAGATGTGACAGTTAACAACTTGTTGCCTTTCAAACTCCAAATTTACGCTTCGTTAGCTGCTCTGCGATAGTGGGATAGCCCTTTCAAGCATTTCTCCTTTGCAGTGAGAACAGCATTTGAGCTGTGTCAGTAGATGGCGCTGGAGGGACACGGCAGGTGAAGAAACCTCTTTCCGGTCCGGTGCGCTTTTCTGTTTTGCTTCTCTTCTTGCCATGGCACTGCTGCCAAACGCATGTGAACATCCATTAGCGTCCTGCCCCCGCTGTGCATTCAGAGCACACAATGCCTGTGAGCTCACAGCCCCAGGCCGAGCCTAGTGGCCATCTCACTCCCCGTCGCGTACTCAGCACCTCAGGCTTGCACCAACCCTGCTGGTGAGCAGGCTCCTGGCGCTCTGATTCCTTTCCGCGCCAACCTGCCAGCCTCTGCCCACCGGCTCCCTGGAGGGTTGTTTTCTGCTCGTCTGGAGCCTGGGCACAGCCTGGCCTGGGCTCCCAGCACACTTCACATCATATTACATGTTTTCCAGCAAATTTGAATCCAGCTTGAAGGAGAGGGCCCCTTTCCAGTTTGTTCCTTCCTTGAATATTCTCTAGAGCCCTTTCCACCTTCGCAGTTTCTCCCCTGCTAGTGTTAATACTTTTAACGTTAAAATGTCCTTGTTTGAATTTCTGTGTGGCTTCTGTATTGTGATTGTACCCTGACAGATACGTTAGACATTTGTATTGGTTCCAATTTTTGGCAATTGTGAATAACGTTGCCATGAGCATTTTTGTCTTTGGATGGACATATGTTTTCATTTTTCCTGAGAAACACCTAGGAATGAAATTGCTGGGTCATGCGGTAAGTGTGAAAGAAATGTATAATTGCCGAAGTATTTAACAGCGTGGTTGTCCCATTTTATATTTCCATCAAAAATGCTGCTCCGTATCCCCACGAGCACTTGATATTGCTAGTCTTTAATTTTTGGCATTCTAGTGGGTATGCATTTCCCTGATGAATACAGGTAGTGAATATCTTTTCATGTGCTTACTGATAATTTGTGTATCTCCTTTTGTGGCACAACTGTTCAAATCTTGTGTCCGTTTTTGCTTGGGTTGTCTTACTAAGTTGTCACGAGTCTTAATGGTGTCTTTCAAAGAGAAGACATTTTAATTTTGATGAAGTCCAATTTATCTTTTTTTATTTTAGGGTTAGTGCTTTTTATTGAGGTATACTTGACATATAACATTATATTAGTTTCAGGTGTACAATATTTGATTTGATATTTGTGTACACTGTGAAATGATCACCACAGTAAGTCTAGTTACCATCCATCACCATACAGTTAGAAAAAAATATTTTTTTTCTTGTGATGAGGACTTTTTAAAGATTTACTCTCTTGGCAACTTTCAAATATGCAATATAGCATTATTAGCTACAGTCACCATGCTGTACATTACTTCTCTATGGCTTATTTATTTTATAACTGGAAGTTTTGACCCTCTTCACCCATTTTGCCCGCTCCCTACTCCCTAACCACCCCCAACCTCTGACACAAATCTGTTCTCTGTATCTATGAACTTGGTTTTTGTTGTTTTTGTTTTTTAGATTCTACATGTAAGTGAGAGCATATGGTATTTGTCTTTCTCTGTCTTATTTCACTTAGCATAATGTCCTCAAGTTCCATCTATGTTGTCACAAATGGCAAGATTCTATTATTATTTATAGCTGAATAGTATTCCATTATACATACCATATACCACATCTTCTTTATCCCGTCACCTACTGATGGGCACTTAGGTTGTTCTCATATCTTGGCTACTATGAATAACGCTGCAGTGAACATTGGCGTGCATAGATCTTTCTGAATTCGTATTGTTTCCTTCGGATAAATATCTAGAAGTGGAATGCTGGATCATATGGTAATGCTATTTTTGACTTTTTGAGGAATCTCCCTACTGTTTTCCACAGTGGCTGCATCAATTTACCACCAACAGTGCATAGAATTGAGCCAGGTAATGTGAGATTGGTCTCCGTCAATCTGGCTGCACCCACAGTATCTCCATGTTCCTCTCATCATTTGGCATTATCCAGTTTTCTAATTTTTGCCATCTATTATAGGTGTAAAGTGATAACTTATTATTGTTTTAATTAGCATTTCCCTGATTATAATGATTCTGAGGTTCTCATATGCTTACTAGTTTTTGGAGTTTGCTTGTTCATTTCCTTTGCCCGCTTTTTCATTGAGGTTGTTGTCTTTTTATTGTTGATTTGAAGGACTTCCGTGCATATTCTAGCTATTAATCCTTTGCCATTTTTTTGACATTGTAAATTACTATTCTGTAATCTGTTTGTTAGCTTTTGTCCATGATGTCATTCATTAAATAGAAATCCTTACCTTTAATGTAATCACATTACAAAGTTTTTAATGTATGATTTGTGCTTTTGATATAGTAAAAGTTCTTCCTTGCCCTTTGTTCATAAAAATAGTTCTCTTACATTTCCTTTTATTAACTTTACATTTTTCCTTTCAATTTTTGGGTCTATTAAACCATCTAGGACTTATCTTTGTATCTTGGTTTAAGTATGGATTATTTTTTTGTCCAGATAGTGAACCAGTTTTCCTAGTATATATTTTAAACAATTCATTCCCCCATTGTTTTAAGTGTCCCCTTTGTCATATATTAATTTCTCAGATATATATGTGTCAGTCTTTGAGTTTCTTTTTTTCATTAAACATAAATTTATTCAACTATTTGTGGATTTATATTATTGCATATAAGTGGTAGAGTAAGTAGTTCTTAACATACCAATTGAAATTTTTATTTAGATTACAATGAATTTATAGATTAATATGGGGAGAGTTAATATCTTTATATTAAACCCATCCAAACACAGGGAATGTCTCTTCACTTATTCAGATCAACGCTGTTATTAATGTGAACATTCTCTCTATAGAGATCTTATATGTTCTTAAATACTTAATAACTTAAATTGCTGTTGTGGATATCTGCTTGTTGTCTATTAGTTATAGTTGCTATAGGAAAAATGCAATTGATTTTTGTAAGGTGACCTTGTATCCAGAAATCTTGCTGAATTCTTTTATTAGTTCTAATAATTGATTGTTTTTTAAAAATTAGGTAGTGATCAAATTATCTGTAAATGAGTTTACCTGTTCTCTTTCAATGCTGACACCTCCTTTTCCCCTTTAAGGCGCTGTACAGGATTCCTAGAACTATGTTAAGCGTTAGTAGTAATAGTGGGCCTCCTTGTATTGACCTTAATCTTAAAGAGAATGTGTCTAAAGTGTTTCCATCAACATAATATTTGCTGTAGGTTTTTGGTATATGACTTTTATCAAATTAATAAGGTTATGTTGTATTTGCTAAGAGTTTTTATTATGAATAGGATTAAACCTTATAAAATGCTTTTTCTGCGTTAGAATAATTATGATTTTTCTCCTTTAGTCTATTAAGGTGGTGAATTACAGTGATGATTTTTTTCTGATAATAGTGAACCATCCTTGCATTCCTGGGATAAATACCAGTTGATTATCCTTTATTATTTTTTAATATACGTTTGGATTTCAGTTTGAATTTAGGATTTTTGCATGTACTAGATTCTATCTTCTTAGCATTTACTCTAGATTTTAGAATGGATACTTAAAAATGGATACTTGAGGTTGTCCAATGTCTTCAGTTTCCTCAAGGTCATTCCTAGGACCAACTTCCATGCTATTGCTATCCAATATTTAATTCATACTTATATGTTTTAATTTCACAACTTAATTATAGTTTACAATATAAGTATGTTAATATTTACGGAATTTTAAAAACCTCTTTCTTTGCTCACTTTTTCTTCTTGCATCTCAGCCCTTCCATCTAGGATCATTTTTCTTACTAATAGCAAAAAGCATTTGCTATGTTCCAAGGTACTTTTCTGAGCACTTGAAACATATTATTTTAATCCCCCAATAATCCTATAGGGTATGGACTATATTTCTTCTGTCTAAAGAACATCCTTTAGAATTTCTTTCTCTGGATCTCAGTTTTTGTTGTTTCCACTTTTTTTCCTTTTTGGGAAAGAATTTTCCTGCCTAGAAGCATAGAAGTTCTTAAGCTCATGAAAGTGTATGGGCATCTCAGGGAGAGAGCCAAAGTGGAACACTGTAAAAGAAAGAACCCTGGGGGAGCACCAGAGTGCATATACCAGTCTCATGAGCCTTCCCGTTAGAGATGGTGCCCGCTGGAACTGCAAAGCCAAGGGCCAGAGCCAACGCAGTGGAGGTCACCTGGAAGGTTCTTGACATGGAAAATACCAGCCTTTCCCCGGCAATCAAGTTCTCTGACTCCTACACTTCCTTTGTCCATCTTCTATATCCCTAGACCCAGCCCTAGGAGGACAATGGCTCTACACAGAAGGGACTAAATGTTAACATAGCTTTCTGTCCCTCCCTGAAGGAGGCGTGCTCCAGGAGTCAAAGATTAATGTAGTTCACAGTACTGGAGGTCAACTGCTATGTTTCCTGCTTGTATCAGGTGTGGCTCAAATAAGCAAGACTGCCCCAGCCATACGGAGCAGAGCTGCTAGACCCAAGAGCTCGGACAGAAAGGAACAGTGGCTTTTGCTCCATCTTTCCTTTCCCTCTATGTGGCTCTGGGCATCTCTGTGGAGTCTGTGGGAACAGGAGCTTTGAGGGTCTATAAGCAGGGACCCAAGGAGTAAGAGCCTGGAAGTTGCCTGGACCAGTCAGATTCTATGGCCTATCATTGTGGTAACAGAGTTCCCGAACAAGAGTCAGAGGCCCAGGTCCTATTTTTTTCAGGCCTTTTTCTAAGACGTACTGCTCTGTTTTGCCTCTCAGCCAAGGCGTCCTCCTCCCCTTTGTTTTAGCCACATGGAACCCTGTTTTCTCTCTCTCCTAGAATTAAGAACCATCTTCAGAAAGTAACACATGAAACGATTTTCAAACTAACTTTAATCACGTTTTGCTGCCCAAATACTGTACATGCAGAAGCCATGTGAAGAATTTCCTCCTCAAGGAAATTGGCAAGAACATTGTATGGAGCAGCTGGCAAGTCCTTCCCAGCCGTCCACCTGCCACCCGGGAGCCACAACTAGGTTGGAAAGATGCTGCACATAGAAAATGTATAGAACACAGATATAAAAGGCTAATTGCTTCTTATCTAAACAGTGTGCTTGTCAGTCCCTATCCACTATTTCTTTGCAGGATGCATTTGGAAATTCTAAAAAAAGTGGTTCCTGCCTCCCATGAATTTACATTCTAAAGGAGTAGAGAGAACCATCAGGCCAACTTTTTCCTAAGGAAGCAGCCGCTTTGCCTGCTGAGATGTCATCTGGTGAAGGATATTCTGGAGAGAGGAGTGGTTTATGGAAAATACTTTGCAGGGAAATAAATTTCCTCTCTCTTCCTATCAGAGAGCATTTCCTTTAAAATTCTCAGATGTTCAACTCTCCCACGGATTCATTCTAGAAGCAGAAATGAGGACCGACCCAGCCTCATCGGCTGGTGGGGATACTGACCTACACAGGATGCAGCTGAGGTTGTGACATCACATCAGCACCTTGAAAATTGTCCATTGTAGACACCCCTTATTTTTTCTTTTATCATTATACAAGAATAAAAGAGCGAGAACAAACCACGAAGAGGTGGAAGCAGTCTGTTAGGATTCCCCGAGTTCTCGTCAGAAGCAGCATCTGGGTGTGGACGGATGAGGACCTGTACCCAGCGTGGGCACCTGGGGCTGGAAGAAACCAGCTCATGGAACCAGGTGTCACGTGCACCAGGCTTGCAACCCTCATCAGCTCCAGATCAGACTTTAAAACCTGGAGGGAACCGTGGAACAACTGGCAAATACTCTGATTTTGCAGATGAGAAATCTGAGGCCCAGAAAAGTGAGGAGTCTTGCCTGTGGTCACAGTTCCTGGCAAATTTTATGTAACAGCCTTTGATGCTCTGTAGGCCCCTGACCAATGGGGTGGATGTGGTTGCTTCTGGAGTTCCCAGGGCTCATTTCTCTTAGCCAAGATCTTTGGAACCCAGTCCCAGGAACTCTTCCGGGCATTGGCATGAACTCCTTGGGGGGCCCAAGGCCCCTGTCCTTTCTGGCCAAGTTTCCAGCCAGGGCACTGGAAGGTTTTTGCCAAAGCACTCATGCTTTTCAACGAGCACTTGCTCCCAGCCAGTCTAGGCCCTTGAGAGAATACGAGTTTCCCTCTCTGGTGTGGTTTCCCTCACAGGCACAGCCATGCTGGGCCCACAAAAGCCCGAGCTCAGGGTTGGGGGAAGGGGGAGTTGCTTTGCTACATGGAAAGATTAAGCCCTTTGTCAGAGAACAAGGTCCCACCATCAGGCAGGCCAACAGAGTTGGTGCCCAAGGAGGCCAAGTTGCTCTCTTTGGCATCACTGACATTGCTCTGAGATGCTCAGGCACTCTCAAAATAACCCTTTCCCAGCCAAACTAGGCCAGTCCAGCCCCCATCAGGCCTCACCTGATCAGGTGGGTCTCCCCTGCTCTTCAGTCATGATTGTTTTGTTTTGCCCCAATCTCTTCTGACCTGAGTGAAAGCAGACCTGAGGGAGGAGGCAGGGGACGTGTCCACATTCCCATGTCCTCCCTGATCATCTAGGGAAAGATAATCCCTTACAGGAAGCAGCATTTTAAAGACCCTCTTTACATGTTAGGATATTGGAGAAGAAAACGCTGAGGAGAGGAAGATAAAGGTAGGGGTCGACCGGCCAGTGGGCCTCTTCTCCATCTCCTTGCAGCCACTGAAGACAGGCTGCCGGACAACCCCCTGGCCCTGAAGGATGGGCCATCTCTCTCCACCCAGGTGGAGGACAACTCATTACATCAAGCAAAGGCAGAAATGTCTTGCAGTTTGCACAGTGCAGGAAGCAATCAGAGAAACAGAAGAGCAGCCTTACTGAAGCCCTGCTGCTTTCTGGGCCAAGGAAGATGGGGATCGGAGGTATTAGGAACTCTGGAGCCCCAGGGAGAGGAACAAAGGTCTCCTGGGCAGAGGGCGCGGAGCAGGCACCCTGGATGCGTGTCAGGGCTCCTGGAACGCAGTCTAAGATTGTGCTACATTTTGTTTCCAAAGAAGTACCCTTGGAGGGTTCTATTGTCTTTAAAGGCGGGGGTGGGGGGTGGATTCTGCTCTCCGCAAGGCTGGCAGTAAAGAAGAGCTCAGGCATGCTTGCCCGCGTGGGTGTCCCGCCCCTGGGAGAACTGGCTTGATCTCCGTGTCTAACCGGCAGTGATCCCAGGAGCGATGCGCTGCCCGGGCGCCCTCTCCTGGCCGTGCCTGGGACCTCCTGCCCGGGCGCCCTCTCCTGGCCGTGCCTGCATACCGCGAGCCACCGAAGTGCTCCTCTCCTAGGAAAGCTGAGCGGCGGCAGAGACTAGACGGGGGTAGTTTTGGAGATGCTTGTGATCCCTGAAGGATCTCATCGCTCTCGTCAAACCAAGACCCACGGAGTGGAGCCTGATTTCACACCACAGACCCAATCACAGCCTTCCCTGTAGGGAAGGAGTCTATGAAGGAAGTGGGACAGACTGAACAGAGCAGAAGTGTGAAGACAGATGCTCTGAATCACTCATCAGGGTTCCTGCCCACAGCCCAGCATCGCTGCAGGGCCATTTCTGTCTTTGCCACCACTTTCATGAATCCTGCCTGAACACAGAAGATGGAATGTCAGAGAGCACCAGCCTGCAAGCAGCTCTTGGTTTCTCCTGGGGTTAGGGGGCATTTGCAGCCAGGTACCTGGTAGTGAGTTAGTCCCAGGTTAGGGAGAACTCGGGGGGATTATGTTGCTTCGTTCCCCACCATCCTCTCTTCAACGGACAGATGCTCCCCAGCCCAGGGAAGGCCATGAGTCACACTTGAACTCCCTCCTCTCCTGGGCCAGGCTAGCTCCAGAGTGGCTTCTCAGACAAGCCCCCACATTCAGGATGCTGAGAAACAGACCTTTAAATCCAGCAGTCACCATCACACAACATCAGCCTCACACGACTTCACCCCCATGTGGGAAAAATCCAGGTGGGGATTAATTGCTTATTTGGTGCAAAGGGTTAAAAAGAATAATTCCCAAGGTCAACTTGGGGATGGGAATTACTTCCCATTAGAGAGGTGGAATCGTGGAGTGGCCCCGCCCTGGGCAGTTTTGGCAGCTGGGGATTGCAGGCAGATTAGTCCAAGTTACCAATATGTCAGGCCCCACCTCTGGCTGTAACTTCCCCTGTGCTAAGCAGCCTTCCCACAGAGGCAAAGGACACCAGCCCCTCCAGCTACCCAGAGGCAGCCTCTCCGCTGGAAGCTCCCGCCTTCTCTCATGGTCTTTCGGGGCCCCTGGAAGAATGAGGGTGATATCGCTCAATGATATCCCCCCTTTCCCGGGGTGACTGCCTGGTCTGGGGCTCATCACTCAGCGCTACATCAGCAAATGTCTACACTGTCACGAATAATCCCATCACCCCAAGGTGTATTTTCACACCATCCTGAGGGTGTCTCTAGAGGTGAACATATCACAGACCAGATATAAAAACACCCTTATGTGAGCAAGTTTCCGCCCTCTTCCCACCCTGGGATCAAATAGTACACAGCCCTTTACCTCATTTTAGAAACATGAGAAATGCATGCATTACCCAGTCCCGACAACGGGGGAGAATTTCTGCAGAAAGAAAACAGGATCCAGCCACCTCCTCCCCTCCTCCATGCGCCCAACGGTTCTCGTCTGTGACACAAGAACAGAGGCTCCAGCAGGAGACAGGAGCCCAGCAGCTCATTGTGTTTGTTTTTTCACTGCCCGTATGACACATTCATCTGTGATCAGCCCTGGCATATACGGTCAGAGTCATTACAGCCATGTCTGGGGAAGAGGCAGAGAGAGCTGGGCCCATACCGTGACCCTCCGGCCACCTCTTTCCTCTGCACCAGACATGGACCCGAGGGCTGCTGCGTCTGTCTCCTGGGCAACCTCTCACCATTCACCCTGGACCTGAGGAGGGAGAGGGACAAATCTGAGCATTCCTGAGCCAGACTTCAGGATTCCTAGTGGACATGAGATCCAGTCAGGCGCTGGTCTCCACCCACGAGGCCCAGCTGTCAGATCAAGTCAGTCTGAGTGGGTTTGGGAAGCTCCAACCAGACGGGGGGAAAGAAAGCAGAGGCAGCTTTGGTGCCTAAAGCAGGCCAGGCCACTCCAGAGGGTAGCCGTGGAGCGCAGCGAGGCAGGGGGATCTAGAGGGGTAAGTATTGCTTGTCCAGAGCTGGTGACTGTGACAGTCTAGAGTCCAGGGAGCTAGGAGGCTGGAGCCCATGTGTGTCTGAGCTCCCAGACAGGGACCCTGGCCTGGAAAGAAGAAAAAAATAGAGTCCCAAATGATCAACTCATGCAACTGATTCCCAAAGCTCAGGCAGGATTCTCAGCAGTGGCTCAGAGCAAGTTAGCCCCGCTCCTTATTCCAGCAAAGTCATACCC
Organism: Rhinolophus sinicus; assembly: GCF_057876585.1. Lineage (NCBI taxonomy): Eukaryota > Metazoa > Chordata > Mammalia > Chiroptera > Rhinolophidae > Rhinolophus > Rhinolophus sinicus. The sequence goes on from NC_142514.1 coordinate 28,334,378, forward strand.
TCAGTACCTCCTCACAGGCCAGGACCGCCAGGACGAGCCCAGCAGGGAACAGGCCCAGCCTTAGGACCCGCAAGGACACAGGTGCCTCCAGGGACGGCCTGCTTTGGCAGATTACATCCCCTCTGAGGCCAGCTTCCTGGATGTCAAGACCCTCCAGTCCACACCACCTGGGGTCCACTGGGAGGGCTCCTTTGGCATGTTGGAGGGGAGGTGGCTTGGAGGGAGACAGAAGGCGAAGAGCAATGCTAAGGGAGGAACTGGCGATTCCCTCTAAGGGATCTGGCCAACAACCCTGGGAACTAAGACCGCCTCATGTTTCGCTGATAGGAAGGAGGTGGCTCCAGCCCAAGGGAGGAAGCCATCTCCAAGCCCTCAGCTCCCCAGGCATCTTTGTTCCCCGGGGCCCTAGCCAGGGTACTAGACGAGCGTGTTACATGTCGCAGATGCATTCAGTGGGAAAAGCTGCCAGAACGCTTGGGTAGGAGGAGGGGTGTCAGGGTTCCCAGAGGGGCCTCAGTGTGGCCAGCTGCAGTGGACGCTACATTCCTTGAAAACAGCAGCAGCGCTAGGAGAGGCAAAGGTAGAACAAAGAACAGAACAGAAACTAAGCAGGGACCACCAAGAGGAGGCACAGGTGGAGACACGTGGGCTCTTCTCCTGGCACGGGAACAGGCAGGATGGACCAATGGCCACATCCCGCTCTTCAGTCCCCTGACTGAGGGGGAGTCATATCCACACAATAGTCCTTTGGGTTTCTTTCCAACAAGACACAGAGAGACATGGATTTCAGCCCACGTAGTCACCAAGATGGACTATAACCAGACATATGAACAGATAGAACATGGTCACACACAGACACACATACACACACGCACACACACTACAGTCTCCACTGCCAGCTGGGATGGGCCCAGTAGCCAACAGGCATGCAGCAGGGTGAGGGGGCCAGAAAGACCTGACTATGTACAGGGGAGGAGGTGGGAGGCCAGCAGGCACCCCCTTCCCGGCCTCTTCCTGAGGTCCTTAGGAGCATGAGGGGCTGGTGGCACTCTCCAGGGAGGACTGGGACAGGCGCCTGGTGAGGGATCCGAGCGTAGAGTCTGCCACGGAGGACGTGGGGAAGAGTTTATACCAGCCGGTGATGGCGGCACTCAGGTCCAGCTCGTCCAGCATGATCTGGGCCATGCCCATGAAGCACTTGTGATCCATGCGGCCGTAGTCTCCCCAGACGATTACCTGCCAGTGGGGAGGAAGGCAGAGGAGCTGAGCCACCTCCCTGACTCCAGGGCTGGGCGGTGGGCCCCGTAACCTACGGTTTCGCCAGGGCACAGATGGGACAGAGACAGCAGGAATTTAGACTGATTTCGGGCAACAACTTACTGAGCACTTAGGAAGTGCCAGGCTCCATCCTATGGACTTTATATACATCATCTCAACTGTTGCAACCATCTAGGTAGAGGTGCTGTGTATTATTATTTCCACAAAGAGAAAACTGCCACTCAGAGGGGCTAATTAACTAACCCAAAGACACACAGTAATTGGTGGCAGAGCTGCATTGGAACCTGGGTCTGACTGCCAGAGCCTCCCAGTATCCCAGATGACAGCCATCCCCAGGAAGGAGCACACTGAGCGTCCAGGACCGGGTCACAGCTCCTGCTCTTCCACGAGCCCCTTGCCCTCACTGGACCTCAGTGTTCCCACCCGTCAAAGTTGGAGAGGGGACTAGACTAGCTCAGGGATTTTCAAACTTGTGTTTTATCGATGAATCCTTTTCTCAAATGGAATTCATATCTATATCCAAGACCACTCTTTCCCCCACAGAACTGTAGAGTTCCTCAGTTCTTACTGTTTGCAACTCCAGGGGCCCTTGCTATGGAACCACCTCAGCCCAGAGGAGCAGGCCAGACAGCCCCTGGCTCCAGCCTCTCCTCTGCCACCCACGTGTCCTCAGGCAAGGCCAACAGCCTGCCCTACCACCGTTAAGACGTAGTGAGTACCTGTCTGTGCCACGCACTGTGAGGCCCTCGACATGCATCTCTCGTTTAACCTTCACAGCATAGTACAGCTAGTAAGTGGTCGAGCTAGAGCCTGACCCCAGGACTGAACCCAGAGACTGACCGCCGCGGTGCTCTGTAACTTGTGTGCCTCAGGCGCTTTAGCTATGAAATGGGCGTGATGATCCCTCCCGCCCAGGGCTGCGGTGAAGGGCGCTGTCACCCTCACGTCGTTGGGGTGAGAGTCCCCCTGACCTGGGCTCAACTGGGCTCTGCAAATCTCTAGCTGAAACCTCAAACAAGTCACTTCATCTTTCTGAGGCTGCCACCTCGTTTGTCAAATGGGGAGAATCATACCTGCTTCACACGACCATCTCAAGGATAAAGCTAGGTCACGATTAGAAAGCACCTGTCACAGAGCAGGGTGGAGCTGCTGTACAGTAAACACCAGCACCAGGTGGAAGGAGAAAGCGGAGGTCAAACAAATCCTGCTTCTTCCTACCAGTGGTACCACCTGGGGGCAAGGAGTTACCGCCCCTCCCCACCGAACCTTGGTCTCCTTATGACTCAACGGGGGGGCAAAAACACCTCACAGGTTGTGAAAGTAAATAGACAATGTGCATTGATGCACCTGTGAGTGCCCGGAACACAAGAAATCATAAGTGAAACAAATTTTAAATTATGACTTGCAGTCTTTGCAAGTTACCCTCACACTCACCTGCAGCTCCTTGCCCTGGGGCCCCTCATCAAAGAGCAGAGCCTGCTGGTACAGGGGGTCACAGGTCTTCTTGGCCACCTTTGTCTTCTTCTTGGCCAAGCAGGTCCCATTTTCGAGCAGGTAAACCTTGACATATGTGGCTGAGGGATAGGAGAAAGCATGAGGGGGAGGGGTTCAGGAGAGACTACGTGATGGGTGGGGTACAGCAGAGACTGCTATGACCTACCCCAGCCCCAACCTCCAGGTGACGCTGGAGGTGAGCAGGGTGAGCAGGACGAGCGGACAGTGGACAGCAGGTGGAAGAGAAGACTCAAACACTGACTCCGCCATCTTCCCCTACCCCACCCCCGTTCACTGGCTTTCTGGGCAAGCTGTGTGCCTCCAGTGTTGAAAACACTGATTTAGGCCAATGGGGAGCTGAGGACTTGCTAGACCCAGAGCTCAGCTGCATACCCTTCACTGGAAGGACCCTATTTCCAAAATCCCTCTCTCTGCTGCTCGGCCTCACCTGGGAGGGATTTGGAGCCAGGTTTGGGGGTCAGGCCCCGAGCCTCAATCACTTCCACCTCCAGCTGGCCACTCCGGTCCATGATGGCAATGTGTACATCCCCTGCAAGGGAGAAGAAGGATAGTTTAGGCAGAGGCAGACCAGCGGCAGGCCAGCCAGGCGCTGTGCGGGACGCCAGACTACAGAGGATGCCACAGCACTGGAAAGGGCAAAGATGGAGAAAACTGCATGTGTAAGCACTGCCCTTGGGAGACCACTTTAAAGAGGCTGGGAAATGCTTTGCTAAGTCTCTTGAGGAGGGGTAGGGGCATGACCCTCAAGGGATATGCATGGGGAACAACAAATGGCTGCCAAACTCCCATCTTAGTCTGGTTAACTGAGGGGCTTCTGTTTTACAGAGCAGAATACATAAGTTTAAGCACAGAGCTTTCTGTGTCACCAAGACAGAGGCTGTGGGCTCGGTGGCTCTTATTCACTTTCTATACAGCAACCCTTGGCCACTCCCCTAAACAAATGTCAAACAAATATTTAAAGAGTATCAGTTTGAAGAGATGCTGAGAGATGAGCCTGCCCGGGACCGGAGGGAACAAGGGCCTGCTTGTACCCTTGCCAGGGGACAGAGGGAAGGCTGGCAGATTTCCAGGCAGCGGAGAATTGAGAACAGCTCACTGTGCTCCCACAAAACGGGTTATCCAGCTGGGGCAAGTTCTGTGTGTGGAGTCTTATCAGTTAACTGATTTCTTTGTATTTCCATACTTGGCAAGATGGGGATTTATTATTTTCAGGAGACATTTCGGAATTCATCCCCTCCCTCCAGCTATGCCTAACATTCCCAGGGGAAGGGGCAAGAGGATGTCTCAGGAATTAATCTCCTCCTAGTCTCACTAACATCCCCAAGATGGGCTAACGCAAACCTGTCCTTCCCAGTTTGGGACACCAGAGGGCACCACGTGCACAGTTCTAGGCTGTGATGGCGCATTTGCCTTATGGACGTGGCTGACTCCTCACTGCCTCCCAGCCCTTGGCTGGGCCTAGGGCTGGGAAAAGCAGACTCCCCAGGCCCTTAACAAGCAAGGGATGGGAATTAGCAAAATCCAACCCAAGTGCCAGAGAAGAGCTGACGCTCACTCCCTGAGGATCCCCATGGGACCTTCTTCCAACAGACAGAGGCTCCTGTGTGAGCACATTTGAGGAAGACAAGGGTAGTGCAGTCGGAAGAGTCCTGGCCTGGAATGAAATCCCAGCCCCACTGCATGGCTCACGGCAGGACTCTGTCTGCACTCAGCTTCCTCATTTGCTGTGAGGTCTGCGGATGTCTGGGTCAGACACGCACTCACTGCTCAAGTGGACTGATGGGCAGGGGGATGGAGGCTAGGAGGCATCTCTGGGGAAGCTGGGGCTGGGAGATGCTGCTTGAAGCCAACACAGCCACTATCTAAGGAGAGAGAGGAGGGAGCCAGAATGGCAGCTCGGAGGACCGAGTACAGATTTCAGGAAGTACTTCCTAGCTGCAGGGAAGAGGGATGAGAAATTACTAAAAGGCATGATTAGAAGAAAATAAGACACAATTCCTAAGGAGTAAATGAAATACTTCATGCAAAGCATCAGAAAAACTCAATAAATGGTTGTTGGATGGCAGAACTAAGGCAGGTATTATTTCCATTTTACTGATGAGGAAATTGGCTCAAAAAAGGGATGTGCGAAAGGCCAAACAGAGAACTGGTGATAGAACAGACTCCGTAAGAGTTAAGGCCGTGATGATTCTCATTCACCATTTTACATCCAGCACTTTGCACTGTTGGGCACACAGTCGGTGGTGGGACAGTGTGAGTGTGTGGAGAAGTAAGGGAGGGAATGTGCTGGAAAAGCTGCTGCTGGGTGGCCTTGCTCTCTGAGGAAGGTGGCACTCATGAGTGCTGTGCTCATTCCTCACTGGCACAGAAACCGAGTAAGGGCTCCTTTCTGCTGCTTCAGTCACATAGGGCCCCCACTGAGCTCACCTCTTCCGCTGCATGGCCGCCATCACCCGACTCACCCTGCCTTCAAGAAGACTCACCCATTGGTGGGGTGGCCAGCGTCTGTCGCCCCACAATCTGGGCTGGTCCCAGCCCATCCAGGAAATCGCTGAACTGGCTTTCGGCCCCGAGCCGGGTAGTGGGGAAGATGAACCTGGGGAAGTAGGCAGAGGGGCACATGAGGGAATCTGGCTGGTGGGAATGCAGTGGCTCCGCCTCTGGGGCACTGGGCACGCCCCTCTGTGCCTCAGTTTCCCCCTACATAGTGAGAGTACTACTTTGGCTGGGGACAGACAGAACTGTTCATCTCTGCACATTAAAGAAAAATACTTTGATGTCACTTGAGAAGAGAGACTAATCCACCTAACATAATGATGGTATTTAATCCTCAAGCTGCAGAATTCCTAAGGTGACCGCTTGCTGGACCCCTGTGTCCTTACCAGGGCATGTAAATGCCAAGAACCAGAGACACAGGCCAGAAATGTCAACGCCTAGAGCAAGTTCCAAAAACTGAGTTTAGTTGACCCTAAGTTTGAAATCAAGTCACTAACCTGAGGTGGTGTCCAAAACACCAACTGAAACCAAAATAACACAATTATAAATGGGTTGAGATTAATGATGAGTGATCTTAGGTGGTCCATGGTCGTGGGGGGGCTTGGAAATAGTAACAAGAACAACTGACAGTGATTGAAAGTTGGCCAGATGCCAACAGTGCACTAAATGCTTGACATGCATCGTATAAACTAATCCTTACAACCACTCTGTATAGCAGGAACTATTATCCAATTTTACAGATGAGAAAGCAGAGGCTTCAAGAGGTTAGAGATGTGCCTGCAAAACAGAATGATGCCCAACTCATGTAGGGTTATGGTGAGAAGTAGGGCAGATGGTGCATGAAAAGCTCCAGATAAACAGAAAACAATAAATGGTAGTTATTGTTGCCATTGTTATCATCAGGGGAAAAGTGGTACTTGTTCATGTCCTCAAGCCCAGGTGTGCTGGGTGTGGCCAGCAGAGAAAGGACAGATGAGAGAGGGCTGGCCCTGCTCTACTCAGGGGCTACAATGGACCAAGGAAAGTCCTAAGAGCTCCTGGAACAGCTCAGGCTCCTGGCTAAAGACCAAAAGTTGTCCCAGAACGAATCCTGTTGGACAGCTTGGCCTTGAGTCCCCCTTTGCCAGTGACAGGCAGGGGGCAGACAGATAGCATATGCTGTTGGAGAGGGCCTGTGTGTCTCTTCCCCACTCCCGGGAAGGGGCTTCAGTCACCTATAGCCTAATATCGCATTCTTAGGACAGTGGGATCTGAGAAGGTTAAAGAAAGAAATTCTGGAGGTCACAGAATTTCAGGAGCTTGATAGTGTAGAGATTGTGAACGAAGGTTATAAAGTCAGATGGTCTTAATTCAAATCCTGAGTCCACCACCACTTAATAGCTGTGGCCTTGGGTCAGGTACCTCACCCTGCTCCTGTGTCTGTTTCTCGGGGAGTACCAGCATCCCTCAGGACTGTTGTGAGTGTTAAATGATAGTTGGCCTGATAGCGGCTGGGTAGATCCCAGAGTAAGACATACTGATCTGAAGCGCCCAGCAACTCCCTGCGTATGGTAAGACACAATAAATACTAGTGGCTACTTACACTCATGGACATAGGCATACTAGCGACATACATGATCAGAGAATCTTAAATAACCGAGCTAGGGAATCCTGAAATCATTGTACCTTAATGAAGCCAAATCATAAAATCTTAGTCATATAACCATAGTTTCATAATTTAGAAGAGATCCAAGGGAATATCTAGCACAGTGACTTTCCAATTTTTGACTCAACCCAGATGCAAATTTAAGAAACACAGTTAATGTCATAGACCTACATGCATCCATACATTAAAAACCCGGAAACAAAAGTTCACAAGGTAATTCATCCTTACTTGATAAGGACACACATACATTTGAATTTCTATTTCTTTTGCTAATGCTGGTTTCCCCCCCACTAAGTTGATTTCATTTCCTGCCTGAGTCACCACCCACAGTTTGAAAAACGGATCTAGTCCAATCTCCTTCCCTAAGCTCCAAGCAAGGTTACCTGTGAGAACTCCCTTTATCTGAGGCATAACAATGGTTAGATTGAAAGGGTTTCAGAACCGCATTTCCCTTTTGAGCCCACCCCTCGGGAGTGGGGCAGTATGCAGGTGCTGGGAGGTGGGAGGCACGAAACACAGAGGAGGGATGAACTGTCCCGCGGCATCTGGATAAGAAGCAGCAGTGGGAGCAATAGCAAGACTGGGGCCCAGCCCCCGGCTGTCCGGGGAGAGGACGCAGGGAAGCAGGGACACAGGGAAACCCAGACATCTGGGCCAACAACCCAATTGGAGGTTTTCCTGCCCTGCCCCTGGCTCAGGGACTAGAGGACAGAGGAGGAGGGTGGGGACCACCGTGGGCTGGGCTGCACGCACGTCCCGTCGGAGCTGTTGCTGTTGGTGCTCCCGTCGGTGGACTCCCGGCTGCCCTGGCGCGTGACCCGACTGCGCATCTCCACCGCGATGCCGGTCTCCGTGCTCCGCCGGATGTTGCTGCGCAGCTTCTTGGTGGTCCCTTCTGTGACCCCCCGAAGCACAGAAAGGGAACAAGGTCAGATCACCGATGTGGCTTGAGAATTCTGCCCCAAGTGGCCTCTGGGGAGGGGCATGATGGGCAGGGCTGTGACTGGAGGCAGGGGGCATTGCTGAGATGACCTCTAGAGCCGGTCTGCAGCCTGACCCCTGGCTCTGTTCAGGGCGGTGACACAGAAAAGCAGACTGGAACGATGGCTGGAGGCAGCATCGGGATAGTGGGGCGGGGCGGGGGGCCTGACGGGGTGTGAGGGTGGGAGAGGTGCGGGGGTGGAGTCACCAGGTAGAGAGACCCCTCCCTGCAGTCTTTGGCCCTCACCCTCGTCCTGGCCAGGCTACCCTGACTGCCGTCTTCCCACTCCACTTCAGCCCTTGCCCCAAAAGGCTGTGTTCCGGCCTCTCTTTTCTGGAAAGTTTTCCATCTGTGGGATTCCAGATTTGCTTTCCTTCGTGTACCCTATCACAATCAGACCTCACAAAGCACCTCTCTGAAGCCTTCACAGGCCCTATAAAAACCCCATGTGAAGCCTGGCCACTCTCAAACTAACATGCATTCTCAAGGTGGATTTGGACATGGAGAGGTCATGAGGGAAGCAAGACTGAGAGAGGGACAGCTAGGCTGCCCTGAATTGACTTTGGTTTTGAGAGACAGGTCTGAGTAAGAACCCTAGAAGCTGTGCGGAGAGCTCATCCCTGACTCACTGAGCTTCCTGTTCAGAGGGCCTCTCTCCCCCGACCGCAGCCCCTCTCCTCAGCCTTGCGGGAAACATGGGGCACTTTGCCTCTCCTAGCAGCTGCACCATCCTGCCTGGGTTTCCATGGCAACCTCCTCAGCATTGCAGCCTGGTCCCTCTAGACACACTCTCCTCCTGAGGCGGGTGCAGGAGGAGCTGAAGAGGGGTTGAGGGGTTACAGGGACTTCCCCTGCTGAAGCTTGGCTGCCTGAGGAGCTTAATGGGGAGAGAAGTGGTGCTCAGATAGGGACTGTACCAAAGGAGCCATTTGCTATCGCTGGTTAGAGACCCAGGCAAATTAAGAGTGAAGTTGCCTACAGGGGTGGGAAGAGGCTGAAGGTGGGGCAGGCAGTGCAGTCCCCCCACCCAAAGCAGTAGGGAGAGGGGAGCTGATTACCCTGACAAACTTTTCTCCCACCCAACTCTAATGGTGGGTCAGGGAAGGGATGTTTAAGATCTTAGCCCAGGAAAAGGGGGGCTTCATTCTTCCTGCTTTGTCCTATTTATCTTTCAGGAAGTCCCGCTGGGAGAGGGAAGGCTAAGAGGGTTAGCATCCCTGGTGGATGGGCTGGCCAGCTGGGAGTGCTAAGTGGGGAGGAGGAATCTTTTCTTTGAAACCATCCCAGCGTCCAGGATATTGGAATAGCTAGTTATCCGGGAATCAATGAGACCATCAATATGTCTGTCTGTCTCTCTGTCTTACACATAGTCACATTAGCTCATACATACGTCTTTCACATGGACAGGCATGAGAAGACACACAGGAGTGCTGCCAACCATATTTATGCGTATGAAGATAGTGCTCTCACATACAAGGTCATGTGTGTGTTCATACAACAGTCACCAGTGGTCCTACCAGGTTTTAGTCATGTACACACACGACATACTCTGCCATATAAATGTGACCTTCACCCAATAACACTTGGGAGTGGAACCCATCCACTCAATCACACACAGAGATGCAAACCCTGGTGTGTGACCCACCACACACAGAGGGCTGGCAGTAATTGTGGGTGTCAGGGGACTTGCCCTGTCCCTGGCTCCTCACTGCCAATCCCCTCTAACTCAGTGAGCAGACAGAGGGGTCTGTGGGAGCTGCACTTTACCCTCCCTACACTCAAATCCCCCCCACCCTCCCAACACATACCCGGAGCTGAACCCTGACCACAGGATCTTCTAGAGCCTGGGAAAGCTTTGACCCCTTTAGGAGAAAATTTTACCTTCTTTGATCAGAACTGTCCAAGCCAGTGTGGGTAGAGGAGTCACAGAATCCTGAAATGTTAGAGACATCTTGGCTAGCCCTCTGCTCCTGTCATTTCACAGATGCGGAGCCTGAGGTGCAGGCATCCATAGCCTGGGGCTATACCCCAGGCCCACTGACTCCCCATCTACGGATGTGCTACTTCTCACTCCCGTCCACCAAGTCCACATTGGTTTGAGATGTGATTCAGCAGAGATTAAATTACATGTCTTCTGGGTTGGGAGAAACGTATTGCAATCTTAGAGAAATTTCCTCTAGTATGTCATACCTGTCCAGTCTCTAAATACTGTTGATCTGGGAAGTAACTATGTAGCCCCTTTCTCTACAGAACCAGGCCAACTTGCTTGCAATGATTCTGTGGTCCCTGCAGAGTGAAAGACTCCAGGAACCATCCTGTCTGTCCTACCACATCCAAGGGAGAGGCAATTACAGCTCCCAACAGCACTCCTCATGGCATCTCCTGGAATAATCCTGAGCCCTCTCCCCATCCTGACCCAGAGCCTAAGAGCCCAGGAAGGAGGAGCTGCTGTCCTTGGTACTGAAAAGAGGAGCTCCATTTGGGCTGGGGCTGGGACAGCCCTAGATGGCCCCATGTGGACACAGCCTAAGGCTAGGCCAGAAGCTACCTGTGTCCTGGGACCCCAATGCCCTGACCACCCTCCTCACTGCTCCCACAACTTAGAGAATGTTAGATCTAGAAGGAAACTGGGAGAGTGTTTTTAGCTCTATTTTACCGAGGAAACAGGCCCAATGGGAAAGTGACTTTCCCAAGGTGCCATGAGGAGTTTAGAGCCAGGACTAGTCCTCTAAAGTTTCAGGGTAAGTTTTTGGAAGCCACTCTAGGGCAATGTGAGGAATAAACTAGAAGGGGCAGGCAGGAGACTGGAGAACTAGAAGGAAGACTGGTGCAGACTTTGAAACAGAGAAGAGGGAATGGGCAGAGCTCAAGCCAATGTAAGGTATGAATAAACTAGGAGGAAGGAGGCCCCTGGGAAGGCAGATCCAGTGCCCAGAAGACTGGGTCCGGGGAGGAATTCCTCCCCATTTCACACAGCCTAGCCCTGCAGGGAACTGAGCCATCGCGCCTGAGGACAGCAGCGGATACTTTACTGAGACCTTTTGCCAGAACAGAATTTCCATGGCCGATGCTCACGGTGAGTCAGCCCTATACATCCCTCTCCCACCCAGGACGGGGCTCCAAGGTGGGACACTGGCAACCTCAAGGCCTAGGAGAAAAAAATGGGGCCAAGGAATTATAGATGGGAGAGGAGTATGTTGCAAGCAAGGGGCAGTGCTGTGAAGGCCAGAGAACTCAGGGTTGTTTTTTTTCCCTACTGTGTGACCATGGGTAATAACAAGGCTGTACAAGCCTGCGTACCTTTGCATCCCCTATCTCATTTAATCCCCCGAACAACTCTGCAAGGCATGTATTATTGCCCTTAGTGTCAAAGAAGGAGGCAAGCTCAGAGAGGTGAAGTAACTTGCCTGAGTCACCCAGCGAGTAAGTGACAGGGTGTGACTCTGAAAGCCACCTTGAGGTTGTACTTCAGGAAAGTGCCTTCTCTTCAGCCTCATCGATAAAATGAATACATCACACTAGATGATCTCAAGGGGCCCTTACTGCTCTGACATTTGGTGCTTGGATGATTCATAGAGACCTTTCGTTAGAAGGGCAGCTGGACAATGTCCCTGGCTCGGCGCCAGGCCTTCAGCTGCGCCCCGCACACCACAGAGACAAGTGACCCAGAAGCCCCGTCATCACTCGTCTCCCCTGGAGGCCAGAGGTCTCCCTAGTGTCCACTCCAATCCCTGCCTGCTGATTGGAGTGTAGGTAGGTGGACAGCCCCAGGCAGAACCTGGCCTTGGACCTGTCCCTCCAAATTACTTGGGGCACAAAGAAGCCTTTGGGTCTGAAGCTGACTCAGCCAGAGATCAGTAGGGCTTGGTCTCCTGAAGCCCAACACCTCTTTGATCTTAATCCCCCAACCTTAATCACACCCCTTGGTCCTGTCCCAGCATAACTCCTGGATCTCTAGGTCCCCATCTTCCTGACTCCCTAGTGTCAGACCTACAATGCATATTCACAGAGGCTATGCCCATGCTGACAAACTGATAACCACAAGCCCCTTCCCCATTTAGCACTTCCTTGAGCCACAAACCACACTGCAGCTTGAGTGCTAGAAAAGACCATCCCACGTGCTCCTGTGGAGGGCTTTGTAAAAATCTATTTTAAGGCCTGGAAAAGTCCCCCACCCCCAGCCCCAACTGGGAGTCTCGATGAGCATTCTCCCCAGATCCTCCGGTGCCCCCGCCCCCTCACCACCCCCATCCAGCTGCTTATTTGAAGGTTTCCTGGGGAAGTTGTTACGCTGAACAAAATAAGCAGGAAGCGATTTTAATACACAACCAGCTGGTGTCTAGGCTGATGCCACAAAGGAGGTCTTGGTGGGGAGGGCTGATGCCTCCTGTGATGTGGGGTCCATCCAGGTGTGGCTGTGTCACCAGGTTGGTCACCCACCTGTCTGAGCATAACAGGGATTCCATAACTAGGTATCTGAGAAAGTATAATATATTTATCAGGATATAGCTGTTAAGGTGTGTGAATGTGGTTTTTCATGAAGCATGTGTGTTCACAGGTGCCACGTGTTTCTGTGACCAGGGTCCATGGGGGTGCATGTTTAATGGTGCTTCTGTGATCTGGGTCTGTCTGGATCTGAGGACTGTGTTCATGCGATTTGTCCAACTGGAGTTATGTGCGACCACCTATGGTGCATGACTGTACTATCCCTTCCTGGCGGGAGGGCAGTGGCTTACCTGAGCGACGGTGCATGCTATTTACATAACTGTGCAAGGGGTGTGTCTTTGTGTGTGTCTCTCTTGTGACTTTGTAATGTACGTGTGTGACTGTGTAATGACACTTGTGTGGCTCTTTGTACTTAGGAAACTCAGAGATTACAGGTGAGACTGAATCTTATGTATGTGTGTGTCTGTGAAGCTGTGTCACTTAGCACAGTGCCAGGGACACGACGGCTGTTTACTAAATACTTGCTGATTAGTGTGTAAGTTTGTGCATGGAGGCAGCAGAGTGCAATGGTTAGCAGCTCGGGAATGGTAATGAATTTGGAAGCCCAATCACTAGGGTTTGAGTCTAGGATCCACCACCTACTAGCTATGTAGTTTGAGGCATCTTACTTCTCTGTGCTTTAGTATCTGCCTCATAGAGTTACATGAGGACTCAGCGAGTCAGAACACATACGCCCAGAACAGTGCCTGGTACATGGTAGACACTACACAAGTGTTTGTGGGTGTGGGCGTGTGTACCCATAAGGAGTCACCAGGTGCCCTGTCACTGCAAGGGGCTCCGCCCAGCCCCTGGGTGTCCCATACGCCCTCACCAGGCTGGGGGAGCTGGAGCGTGCTCTTGCTCCACTGGGTCAGGCCCACAATGGCCACCATCTTGGCCCCAAGGCTGCTGCGCCGCTTCTTGGCAGTGGTGGTTCCTGCCCCACTCCCAGCCTGCTGGGATCCGCAGATTTCGCCACTGATGCTGGAGCTCCGAACCACATTCCTGGGGCCTGGGGCTGAGGCCGGACTCGGCTCTCCGTTAAACATGGTCCAAGGAGCAGCAGGGCCTCAGACAACTCTGTGGGGGAGATGAAGAGACAAGGGGGTCCCACATCAGACCCCAGGGCCACTCTACTGCAGTCACCACTTCCTAGCTATGTGACCTTGGGCAAGTCACTTGGCCTCTCTGAGGTTGTGAGGAGTCAATGAACAAATAACTATAAAAACAGGATCAATAAATTGAACTTTCTTATTGGCACATGGCCGCCCTGGCAAGTGACCTGGTTTGGTGGTAAAGACAAAGGAATCGTATGGCCCAGTCTTGAATTCCAAAGGCCTCTACACACTAGCTGTGTGACCTTGTGACCAAACATCTTGGGGGTTCAGTGAATGCCTCAGCAAAGCAAGAAATAACAGCACTTACCTCATTGGATCACTGTAGGGATTAAATCAGTGCATATGAAAGTGCCTAGACCAGTGTGAGGCATAGAGTAAATATTCAATCAGCGTTAGCGACTGTTATTTTCATAGCCAACAAGAACAGGGAGGACAAAACTGGCTCCAGCCTGTGCACACTGTGGCAGGGGTCCTCCTGCTTGAAAGGGATGGTACAGAAAAGGATAAAAAAGCGGGCAAAAATCACCCTTAATTGCACTACTGAGAGGCAGCCACCACAAGCATTCTAACCTATTTCCGCCTATTCTCTTTTTTAGGCATTTTTAAAAAATAATTGAACTCATACTACAAATACAATTTTATATCCTTGTATTTTTCATTTAACGTTATATCACAAGCATTTCCCAATGTCATGAACACTTTGTATACATGTTTTAATGCCACCATAATGGTCCATTGTGTGGAGGTAGCATAACTGACTTAAATATTTCAATAGTTACCGCTTAGATCAGGTTCAGCTTTCTTCTCTCTGTCTCTTTCTCAATCCACCACCTCCGTCCCTCAAGACTCCTCCCCCTTGAGAGGGTTCAGCCCAAGGATGAAGCCAGTGCTTCTGAGGGCAGCGTAGCACAGAGACAGAAAGGACCTTGGGCCACCCTGAAACCTGCCTTTCTCTGGCCTTCCCATTATGTGAGACAATGTATTTCCCTTTGCTTAAGCCAGTTTGAATCAGGATTCTCTGTTCCATCCAAAAGCATCCTACCTGATATTGAGGCCATAAACATTTTTTTGATGCTTGAAATATATTGCCAAATTCCTTTCCAAAGTACACAAATTGATTCTCCCCCATTAACTGCATTCAACAAATATTTAAGCCCCTAAAATTCCAAGGCCTATACTGAATGCCAAAGATACAACAGTGAGCCAGGCCAAGTTCATCCTGCCCTCCTAAAGCCTCCAGTCCAGGAGGAGAGACAGATAGTAAATAACTAATTATGCAATTAAATATTTAATGATAGTTCCCATGAGTGCTAGGGAAGTGGACAGAGGGCGTTGGTAGCCACTCTGGGAGAGTCGGGCAGCAGGAATGTATGCTCTGTGTTGTAAAGAGGTGGGATCTCCGGCTATTGGCCCTACAGCGTGGCTGAAAGTCTGATACTCGGGCCAAGTATCAGAGAGACTGCCACCCCGCATGGTCTGCACCTAGCCCTTCCTGGCTCTGTCCTGGCCCACAGTGCTTTGCCCAGGGCAGCTCTCTATCCCAGGGCTCAGGGCACTTTGTTTGACCCTCTGCCCTTAGGCCTATCACCCTGAGGAAATCCAACTTTTCAAAAGGACTTAGAAAGGGGTGGGAAAGGGAAGGCCCCCCTCCAGCTAATGAGGGAGACAGTCCCCAGACGGCCAAGAATAGCCTCCTGGTCTCCTGGGCAGTGTGGCTCCTGCAGGGCTGGTGAATTAAGGCTGACAGTGGGGATGAGTCAAAGCTGTATTTTGCCTTCTTTGTGGTTGTCTGGACTGTTCTCGTTCACCCTGTGATGTGTGCAGAGCCCCGGATTGTATTTCTCCGTCCATCCCCCATCAACCTTGCAGCTAATGGAAAGTCCCCTGGACTTGGGCCTATGATGATCTCTTCTCTTTACTTTCCAATTCTAGTGCCAGTTTGTGTGTGGGGGAGGTGGGCATCTGCATGGTTTTTTGGTGGATGGTGGGAGAGTGCTTATCTGATACTTTGAATCTGCTACAGTGTAAGCCTAACTTACTCTTGAAAGTATTTCTGTGAGGTGTGTAGTTATCTCCATGTCACAGATGAGAAAATTGAGTCTCAGAGATGTCAAGGTCTCATCCATCCTCCTCAGCTAAGAAGTAGCAAGGCCTGGACTCAAACCTAGGTCTCCTTTTTCCACAAAGAGACAAACACACTGTGCCACCCTTGCCCCTTCAACCCAGAACTCACCCAAAGAAGTAGGCCCACCCCTCCTGCTTAGGCTTTGCCCTGGTCTCTGGGCTCTTTGGATAAAGTATAAGGAAGCATCTACTATGAGGAAAGCTTCTCAGGCCCACGTTCCCACAGCTGGCGAGCGCATCTGAGGAGAAACAGAGCTCCCACCCAGAACACACCTGGAGCAGCAAGCCCTCCCCCCGAGTAGCCAGCCCATAGGAAGCTCAAGAACGGCACTCCCAGGGGACAAGAAGAGAAGAGGGTAAGGGACAAAATTTCTGACCCTGCCAACCCAGGGTCTCATGTTTCCTCATGAATAATGAATAGAACTGACAAGCAGATGGTTTGACATCCAGGACTCTGCACCATCCAGAGCCACTTTCTCATCTCTAACTACCCAGGGGCCTGGAGAGCTGATGAATGCCTGGGAGCACCCAGCCTGTCTGGCCAACCTGAAGGAGGTAGGAGGAGCCAAACCCAAAACCCTGTACCCACAGGTCTCAGGGCTGACCCCTGGCATAGGAGTCCTGGGGAGGCAGTCTGGGAGAGTTAACACGTTGCGTACGGATCCCGCCGTACGCAACGTGTTAAGACTCAGGAGGTGGGATTAGAATGCATACAGATCCCTTGCATCACCTTCTCTGGGCCTCAGTTTCCTCATCTGCATATAAAACAAAAGAGTATAGGTGATCTCTGTGGAAAGCAAAGGCTAAGAAAGTATGAATACATACTTCAGTGGCAGGCTCAGAAGTGGGGCTCTAGTTGCTTCTCTGGCAGCCAGTCTAGCTCAAGAAGGGCAAGACAGAGAGACAGACAGAGCCAGCCACCTGGCCCTTATGTGGAGGGAAGTCCTACTGAATAGCAACCCCGGAGCCATCAGACCACAGGGATAGGAAAGGGGCAGCAGAAAGAGAGGGGGGCAGAGTGGTAAGAGGCTGGCAGGACACAGCACACAGCTCCTCACATTCTGGTTGTTCTCAAAGATTATTAAATGAACTACATCTTTCCACAAAAGTCACTTCAACAATTTCCTGCCGCTGAGCAGGACTGTCCCTTTCCTAGCCAAGTTCAGGTCACCCCAAGGAAAGGAACTCTGCCCCGACCTCACTGGGTCACAGGGACCTCCTGATCCCGCTGTATGGCTCAATAGCATCTGTGACTGAAGCTCAGATTTACCCCCCAGGGAGGAAGCCACTGCCCCCACTCCTGCCAAAGCTCCATGCCAGCAGATACCTTCCAAGCTCCCCAAGGAACAAGCTTAGTGTTTTCTTTCTTGCCCTCAATATTTGGCCTCTACCTTGGGGTACCTCAAAGGCTCCCCACACCCTCTCCTGAACCCTGATAACAGCAGGTCTCAGAGCTCTGCCAGTCCACTAAGGACCTGGGTCCCTTTGACTAAGTGTCTAACCAGATGATGAGCTCTTTTTGAGTCAATGAGAACATCCAAAAACCTAAGATGAACCGAGCCACCCACACTTTCAATAGGGAAGACCACGGAGCCTGTCACAGGGTGATGGACTGTTAGGCCAGAAGGGATGGCAAATACATTCTTACCACTTCTCCCCATCCTCTACCCACAGCAGACATCACTAATCCATCTCTTTCCCATTGAGGCAGATTTAACCTCACAATCCCTCTCAACACTGTGCTCTAGCACC
This sequence comes from Rhinolophus sinicus, assembly GCF_057876585.1. Classification (NCBI taxonomy): domain Eukaryota; kingdom Metazoa; phylum Chordata; class Mammalia; order Chiroptera; family Rhinolophidae; genus Rhinolophus; species Rhinolophus sinicus. The sequence goes on from NC_142514.1 coordinate 28,351,773, forward strand.
AACTGATGAGAAGCAGCTGAGGAGTTAAAACTGATTTGCCATCCCTGTTCTAGCCTGAGCCCAAGGGCCAGCATGTGAAAGAGACACACCAGTGTCACACAGGAAGTTGGTGACAAAACCAGAGCACCAGCCCATCTCCTAACTCCCAGCTTCCACTTCACCTGTCAGTGCTTCCTCCTCACATCTCATCTTAAAGAAAACCCAAACTCACCAAAGTTGATGAATCTGAGCGTGGGGTTCCGCATCACAGGGGGCTGTGCCTTCCCAACAGCACTCCCCTAGGACACCGACAGGAGGCCTCAGTTAACTTCCGCTGAGACACCAGGTTTCAAGAAAGGAGGTGAAGGCAATCAGGGTAGCTCCCAGGAGGAGGTGACGTGACGAGAGTCTGGAAGGAAACGGGGGTGCTTAGAGAGGAGCTAAAGAAGACGTCTGCCCTCCAAGACTGCCAGTAGTTTGTAAAGTAAAAAGATAGAATTGGAGATAACTGTGTGACCTTGAGCAAATCATTTCAAGTCTCTATTTTGCTGTCTCCTCCTCCATAACATTGTCCAAGCTCCTGGCTCCCCTAATCTGTCTTTAGGAACATTGATGTCAAGTCGCTTGTGCTGAGGCCCCACCCACAACTTTTAAACATACGAGGGACGACTCATCCAGGTCCAAATTCTAAGGAGCTCCAGGCCCTATTCTTCCTTCCTCTGTCCTCCCCCTGATTAATGGAGCCGTGTCCCTCCCCAGACACTCTGTGACATGCCCAGTAGTCAGGAGTGTGTGTGTGTGTGGGGGGTGCGGGGGGCTCCTGGCTCCATCCCAGCCATGTGACCCTGAGCAAGCCACTCAGCTTCTCTGAACCTCCATCCCTCTGCTATAAGATGAGTCTACTGGCCACCTGGACCCAGCCTGACCCTCCAGGGTTCCCTGGCCAGATACTGAGGAGCAGGAAAGCATAGTGATTAAAAACACAGGCTTAGGAGGCAGACAGACTTAGTGCAAAACCTAGATCTGCCACTTACAAGCTATATGAGACAGGGCCATCTCCTTAACAAACCCAGCCTACCATGCCTTGTGTCTAAAACGGGAAGAATGATGACAGCCTGAGGATTCTTAGATGAAACAGTACAAAATAAGGATTGGTACATGCTCAGTTGGGCAGCTGCATTATTACTGCTCATAATGGTGACTTTGTAAACAGTGAAGGACGATACATGTGTTAATGCTTGTTGGTCCGGACTGCATACCAGGTGCAAACACTTTGTGAGAAGGCTCAGAGATCCAAGGGACCACGTTCCACTCCAGCCCTGGGTGCTCCCACCCAGAGCCCACAGGAAGTGTGGGAGTGTGGGATCCGGGGCTGGGCACCTCTCCGGTGGGGTGGGAGCTGCCATGTGAGGCTGTGCTCTTTCTTTCCAGCATCTCGTCTCCCGGCCCCTCGCTGGCTGCTGAGCCTGGCATTTGAGACCCCAGCCCTGACCCCGATCCAGCACCAGGGCTGTCCATCATATCACCCATGCCACTCTGTGCCCATGTCAGAGGCCAGTGCCTGCATCCACAGGAGGGGAGAAGGTTTCCCTTGTTTGGAGCCTTTCTTTTTCCCCCTCAGGGACACACGGGTGGGTGACAGGGAAGGCTGATAGGCTGGGCAGAAGGAGCACACCCAGTGGGGAACACTGTGCCAGCTCCTTTTCTGTTCTGCAACCTTTATGTCCCCCAAAGCAGGCTCTCACACACGCACATGGAGAGACACAGGGCACAGAATTTCAAATGTGTCATCACACACCATACAGACTCACACAGATGATACACGCTTAAAGACACAATCACATGTGTACAGAGATATGCACACACCCCTTCAAGGTCCTCATCCCCACAAAGGCACACAGAAGCAGCCACACGGACAGGCTCAGGCCTTCACACAATCATACACACTCACACGCACACCCTCCCCTTGGCCCCTGACAAGCCCAGAGAGGCAGGAAGAGTCCCCTCTCTTCAGTGCGCAGGGAACTGGGAAGTGTCTTACCTGGATCTGTGGGTTCCCTTGGCTGAGGCACACACACCAGCTCTGAGCAGGTGCGTGTGAGCTCGCACACACACACTCATACATGCTCCAGCCCCCAATCTCACTCTCCCGGCCCCCATCCCGGAAGGCCGGACAAAGGAGCTCATCGGTGAGGTTTGTGGTGAGGAGATGAGAAGGCTGGCAGGGAGCAGCTGCTGTCACCATGGCTACCGAGCTGACCCACTTCTCCTCCACCCAGTCTGGCCCACCCAGCCCAGGCAAGGGAGGACAGCCAGCTTTGGGCAGGGGAGCTGTCTCCCATCACACACAGTTACGGAGAGGGCCTGTGAGGGTGTGGTAAGGGCCGGGTTAAGCGCTAGCTAGGCAAAGTCCTGCATAAGAAGGCAATATCCAGACATCCCTTGAAGACAGTAGAGTGCTGAGGAGATGGCCCCTGCAAGGCCTAGCGCCTTGTCTCTCCCAGGATTGGCGCCCCTGGCCTCGGACCCACATGGGACATGCACTTGCCCTGACCACATTCTCATATAGTCCTCAAGGAGTGGGCTGGCCAGGCCCAAACCTGTGTCCCCCAGACTCCAAGGACTCAGGACACCGAAGGGTAAGTCAGACCCAGAGCTGGATGAGCCCTTTCCTGTTCAGAACAAGGTTCCTGAGGGCAGGGCTTGTCCTCTCCCGTCAGACTAGGAACTGCTGGGGGCATAGCCATGCCTTCCTTCTTTGGACAGGGCTGCCATGTGTCTTCTCTCAGCCAGGGCACTCCTGAGGACAGGGCCATGCATCTGCCATCAGAACTGGGGACACAGAGGAACCACACAGCCCTCAGACAGCTCCGTCTTCTGAAGAGACAGCTCACAAAGCAGAATGAATCACTCCTGCGTGACAGCCTCCTGTAGCGCCCCTTTGCCTTTGGAAGGAAGTAAAACCCCCTCACTGAGACCCACGAGCCGGGGACCCAGCTCACCCCACGCTCCGGCCCCTTCTCTGTAATCCTGTCACACTGGCCTTCTTTTCATTCCTCAAAACTGCCTGAAATGCTCTTCTCCAACCCACCCTCATGTTCTGTGGCCCCTGGATCCATCTGTCATGCCACCTTTGCCTGGCTGGTCCCTACTGATTGCTCAGTTCCAGTGTGAATGTCGTTTCCTAGGTGAGTCTTCCCAGACAAGGTTAGTCTCCTGTCATGCTCCCCCAGACTCTGTACTGTCTCTGCCTGTTATGAGTTGAACTGTGTCCCCACAAAAAAAGATATGTTGAGGTTCTAACCCTAGCATCTCAGAATATGACCTCAGAATAGGGTCATTGCAGATGTGATTAGCTAAGGTGAGGTCATACTGAGGAGAGTGGGTCCTTAATCCAATAGGACTGGTGCCCTGAGAAGATGGCCTTGTGAAGACAGAGACGCATAGAGAGAATGCCATGCAACGATGGAGGCAGAGACTGGAGTGATGCAGCAACAAGCCAAGGGATGCCGAGGATGGCCCGATGTCACCAGAATCCAGGAAAGAACCGTGGAACAGAGTCTCCCTCAGAGCTCTCCGAAGGAGCCAACCCTGCCAACACCTTGATTTTGGACATCGAGCATCCAGGACTGTGAGAAAATAAATTTCTGCTGTTTAAGCCATCCAGTCTGTGGCGCTTTATTACAGCTTCCCTGGGAGCCGAATGCACGGATGTTCCTAACCGATGTGCCCCCGGCTGTGAGCTGCTTGGAAACAGGAACCATGCCATCTTCTTCACCTGAATCCCCAGGGCCTGGCCCGAGTCTGGCACAGAGTAAGCTTTGTGAATATTTATTGAATGAATGGTGATCTAAAACAAACATAAAATTATTGGTATTTACAGCTGGAGAGTAGAATTGTGAGTCGTTTTTATTTTCATGTGAAATACTGCATTTTCTAAAGTTACCACTTTAGAAACTGTATTAATGTTATAAAGAAAAATTAAAATACATATTTTTCTTTGCAAAACATACATGAAAATAACAGGCATTATACCACTGTATTATGAAAAGGGAAAACTTCTTCTCTATGCTTGATAACTCCTTTTTTTACTGATTAATTGATTCCTCCTTGTGTTGCTAGAGTGCTTTCTGGAGTCAGATTTACGGAGTTTGAGCTTTGGGGCCTTGTGGGACATAGATTCCAGGTGGAAAGGGTCCGGGCAGGGTGTGCATGCTTCTCAGCCATCTCTACCATCCACTACCTGTCATGAGATCTGGTCAGATGTGGCACCTATCACCTGACAGGCTGCTAGACTTGGCACTTGAGAACACGACCCACCCTGGCAGAAGGCAAGCCCCTGCCCTCCATGAATGCAGTGTCCAGTGCTTCTCAAACTTAAATGTGCACAAAAATTACCTGGGGATCTTGTTGAAATGCAAATTCTGATTCCATGGGTCCCAGGTAGAGCCTGGGATTCTGCATTTCTAACAATCTCCCATGCTGCTGGTCCACAAACCACCCTGAAGCACTGAGAGGTAAAGATAACATATTCTGGTTGTTCTGCAGAAGGAGTAGACACTTCAGGACGGGGACACCAGAAAAGGCATCACGAGGAATGCACTGCAGAGCAACTCAAAAGGTAGATGGGACGGTCCAGAGAGAAAAGTCTATGTTCAGAGGCTGGTAAATAGAGCAGTACAGTTGGAGCAGGAGGTTAGTTGACTGTGGGAAGAAGGCTGGAAAAGATAGGCTTGGCACAGCCAACGAAGGGCTCTGAATGCAGGGCTAAGAGGCTTGGCTTTAATCCTGAAGGGAGTGAAATCTGACATGACTTAGATGTAATATTTTATAGAGATCAATTTGACACTGAGTACAGAATTAGAAGAAAGCCTGACAGCAAGAAGAGCAGTCAAGAGGCAGGTAAGAAGGGCTGCACTGCTGCAGGTAGTACACGTGGAGAGGAAAGGCAGACCAGAAGTCCAGGGAGGGCTGCCTGGAGTTAGTGATGGGACAAGGTTGAGGAGAGCAAATAAAATAGAATCCAAGGGGACTTACAGGAAGGGTAGGGGCTGAGAAGTGCCATCAACAGAGCCTATGGTCCCAGAGGAAAAAGTTGGCTTAAGGGGCAGATGAGTCCCCATTTTAGATGTGATAAGTCTGAGATAATACCGCAACTCCCACATTGAGTTGTTGGGCAGGTAAGCAGACTCACTGGTGCTCAGAAGAGCAATGTGAGTGGGCAGGATTTGGGCATGTTCCCCAGAGGGGAAAGTGGGATATGGAAAGGAAGGAGAACACCCAGAAAGGAGTACAGAGGGAGGAAAGGGCGAGAGGTAATACTCACAGTTAGGGGTAGGAGGAAACTGGAATCCACTGAAGGGCGGTGAATTGGCGACTGAAAGTAAGAGAACTCAGAGAAGACGCCATGAATACAGCCTGAAGGCCTTACCACACCCTGACACTGAGACCAAGGACAGGCCTGCCCAGCCCAGGATTCAGGAGGGAGGCCGGGGGTGGGGGGTACCCTGACTCTCTCCTAGGGGGGCAGGGGAAGCCCAGGCCTGAAAAAGAGCACAGCTTAAATGGAAAGCAGAATTTGGACTGGTAGAGAAGGGGGCTAGATCCCCCGGGGAGGGTCTGAGCTGCAGCAGTATCCCAAGAATCCTGGGCTCCCGACCATTTACTCAAGCTCAACCCAAGCGTAAGCATGACAATGCCCCCACCCAAACATACACATGGCATTTGCACACCCACATGGCTGCAGAACCCCCAGGGCAGAGAAGGTGGGGGAAAAGGTCTTCGAAGCAAAGCTCTATTGCTGGGGAGCACATACTTTATCATCCCACTGGGACTATTTTGAGAGTGAGCAAAGGCACTACTAACAATCACACATAGACCACAGGTGTAAATTAGGACTGTCCCAGGTAAACCCAGCTGTATGCTCACGCTAGCTCTGGGGAATACTGGATCTCAACAAAATACCCATTTGGTCCCTGTTCCCTCTTTCTAGATGGGGTGGCAGAACTGACAGACAGGCGGTAGAGACTGGCTAGCTCACCCTCAGAGGCAGGGGCTCCGCTGAGGGTGCTGGTAGATGGAGAAGTCTTCTCCTCCCTGCCCCACCCCAGCCTGAGCGCCGATGCCGCGGTCTAGGGAGACACAACAGCACCAAGGACAGCGGCCAGCCGTGGCTCGCTCCCGGCCTGCCCAGCTTTTTTGCCAGGGCCACCGCTAGGCCGGATCAATATTTCATGGGGGAAGGGGCTCCGGTTACCAGCTCCGCGCCAAGCCGGAAGGCGCCACCCACGCCCGCCACCAGCCCTGGGGACCCTCCTCGGGAACTCAGCACACTCGCATCCCTAGGCCAAACAGATGCCGCCCTCAATGCATTCTGCATTCCCAGCCCTCTCCCTGTCCCCTCCATCCCTTTCCAGAGCACAAAGACCCGCGTGCACACCACACATCTTCATGCAGCCACTCTGACACACCACATAGCCAGACACGCGCTGTACAAATACGACGATATACACAAACAACAGGCACACACCACACCCAGCAAACAAGCCACCTAGACACACACACACACACCATACGCCTCACAAACACATTACATAAAGATGCATTCACCACAGACCCACATGCACATCACACACAGACACGAGACACCCTGCCACACACGCTGCACAAAAACTCCCTCCTTAGACGTGATGCGAAGATGCTTTTACCAGACACACACATCACATGCCCCACATACGCACGCATGTCCACGCACACCCACACATACATACACATGCTCTCAGAGACACCCAGACATATCGCTCAGAGCTACATTCACCACGGACACACACACATCGCACACATACATACACACAAACTGAAACTCACACACATGCACATGTACACACAGCATGCCTTCACAGAGACCCTCAGACATGCATCTCGGATACACAAGCACACGCCCCACACTACCCCGGCTCTCCACCCTCCTGGAGCCAAAGCCTTTCCTCCCACTGTGGGACTGGGGAAGGGGCAGGCAGGTCGTGGGCCCTTTGGATGAATCCTGGGTCCTCTGAGGCCTCCTGGGGTTGATGTCCAACTCCTAGGAACAGGCAGTCAGCAATACAAAGAAGTAGAAAACGGGGGAGCAGGTGAAAGGGGACCTTTGAGACCCAAAAGCCTCCTGGCTTCGCTGTCCCTGGGCCCCAAGTTCTGGGGCACGAGGCTCCGGGGACAGTCTCGCACCCCCCACAGCCCGAGTGCACCCTGGGCATCCAAGCCTCTGGGAGGCCCTGCCCCGTGGTGCATGGAGACCAGGAGAACGGTGGAGCCTGCAGCTCCTGCCCCTGCAGGAGTACCCGAGCCCTGCCGCATAGACGAGGGGACACCCTACCCCCATCCAGACACCCCGACTCCAAGAGCCAACACCCACCTCAAGCAGGCTGAGGGGACAGTGGCACAAATTCTCCTGTCTACAGGACAACCATGGCAGGATTCTCGGAAAAAAGCCAAACCAGGGCACAAGGTGAGGAGAGGGAAGCAGGGAGAGACTCCCAATTTTCCAGGTAGATGGAAGGGACCGTAAAGATTATCTACGCCAGTGGTCCATAGCTCTGCCATCCCCATACCATCTCCCAGTTTTGCATTATCTACATAACACTGTGTGCCCCTCGACGATGTCTGCCAAATCTACATACTTCTGAGGTGCTCATTATTTATTTATTTAGAAATTTACACTTTTCACTGAAATGCATTTATTTTAAGTGGAAACTTTGTGTTACTACTATAAACAGAAAGCCAGTATCACTTTTAATAAGTAGAATATGACAGTTAAATACAGTAGTAAAATGTAGTTATATGGACCTGTCAGTCAAGATCGCTGTTAAAAAGGGGAGGGCAGCAAATATTGGAAAGTTGTTTAAGAGACACTAACACTACACTGACACGTTCTCCCTGGGACAAACGTGGATTTGATAGAGTTAAAAGGGAACAAACTTTCTCACTCTGCGAGCCAGTGCTATGTAATGGCAGGTCCACGAGCCACTGAAAGTCATCTCAGGTCAGTGAAGGTACCACTCTCCACGTTGGGAAGCTCTAGGCTTGCCCGCCTCCTGCAGGAGCTTGGGCCAGCTGGCACTCTATTGCCACAGTCCATTCTGGTAATAACAATCCTTAGAAATTTCTCAATTCTTTCCTATTTACAAATTGTCCCTACACCTACCATCTAATACTAGACTTATAGCAGGAATTATCATCCCGATTTTTAAATGAGAAAACTGAGGCTCTGGAAGGTTAAGGGACTTTTCCAGAGTCATGCAGCTAGACAGGATTGGTCCATGAGTAGGAGACCCTCAACTCCCACCCAGATGCCTCTTCCACTCTACCTGCATCCGTCTGTCCCACACTCAGGAGCCCTTGCTCTGGGCTGGCCCATCTAGGCAGTGGGGAGTGGAGGGAGGATGGTGTTCAGTTACCTCCCCTTAGGCCCTCACAATCCTGAAAGGCCAATAGGCAAGTGAATGAGGTTAAGAGCTTTTACTCTGGAGTCACACTGTTGTGTGTCCCTAGCTTGTAATGTCACCTCTCGGAACCTCATTTTCCTGGTCTATAAAATGGGAATAATAATAGTGTTTATCTCATAGGGTATGCGGATTAAATTAAATAAGTATGTGCATAGTGTTTGGCACTAAATAAGTGCTCAACACTGTTTATTACTAGGAAAGTACAAAGAATAGAATTAATGCAGGTAAAGAATGACTGGTTGGGGGAAGGGAGGGTAGGTATGGGATGGTTCTTCACTGAGGAAAGGAAATGAGCTAAGTCTTAGCGGATAAATAGGAGTTTAGTGGGAGAACTGTTCCGACTGCTCATGCCCTCCTCCTCCCTCTCTCACCACTCCAAAGAGAAGTTAGAAAACTCAGGGTCTCAGCTCCCAATCTCTCTGCTCAGGACTCTGAATGACATCTGACAGGTTCTTCAGAGCCTGCTCTGGGCAATACCGCCCCAGGAAAAGACTCCCGTTTAAGACACAATGCCCAGTCCATTTCCTCCACATGCTGTCCAGAAGGAAGGTTGGGGGCCAGGCCCACCCTGGTACTCTAAGGATTCTAGCAGATGTCTTTTGAAGTGCTTTTGGCCTGGTAACAAAGACCCCCACTTTCTCTGAGGGGATCAAGAGCCATGTTTACGTATCTGACTTTGTGATCCTTCCCAGCAGGCTGTAGTTGATTGGACCAGGGTGGGCACCTGACCCTCTCAGAGCCAATCAGACCTTCTCCTGGAAGTCGGGACTTGGATCTGTCAAGCCCTGGGTTCTAGCTCCGAATGTAGCTAGAACGGAAGGACACAATACAGGAACTATAGGGGGCCCAGCCTCAGGAAAAGCAGAGCAAACCGAGTCTGTGGAGACAGAAAGGTGAAGGCGGCCGGCAAATTGCAGAGAACAGCTGCTCCAATTTTTCCTGGCCTACACGCCCCTTTTCCCAGAAGCTCACAACTTTTCTGTCCCGCCGTTCCTAGGAATCCCTTATGTCCTCGTAATAAACCCTTCTGTATTACTGAGGCTGGCTTGAGTGGGTTTCTGTATACAAGCAAAGAGCTAATTAAGACAGTGGAGAAGCTGGGAGCTGGATACAAAGATGAACAATCCTTGAGAAAAATAATCACTGTGCCTGCACTGGAGGAGCTCAGTTTAACGGGAGACGAGGAAGTGACGTAGACTCTGCACAGATGTGGCTAAGGGACGTGGGCTAACTCTGCCCGGGCAAGGGGGCAGAAGGGCTCCGCAGAGGCTTCATAGCAAAGGTGGCAGCTGAGCTGGGTTTGAAGAACAAAGGACATTTTCCAGGGAGACAAAGCAGGGGTGGGGAGGCATTGCAGGCCCAGGGAACAGCAAGTGCAGAGGCACAGAGGCACAGAGGCACAAAACAGCTGATGTGTGAGAGGAACTGCCGGGAGTTCAAAGTGTGGTGGGGGAGCAGAGATGAGGCAGTGGGGTGCAGATCACAAAGGGCTTTGAATACCATGCTAAGAAGTTGAGGCCTTTCCTGTCAGCAATGGGGAGCTACTGAAGTATTTTAAGTAGCAGGGGGTGACAGGTCAATTCTGTGTTTTAGAAAGATGGCTCTGAGGCTGGAATGAGAAAGGACTAGAGAAGGCAGGTCGGGAGGGAGGCAGGGAGGCCAGTGAGGATGTGGCAGCATTGATCCATCTATTCCTTCACTCACTGAACAACTCACTGCAGACCTACTACGTGCCAGAGCTAAATGGGATTCCTGACCCCACGGAGTTCACAGTTTAGCAAGAAAGAGAGACGAGGAGAAAGCAATTCAAGTGTGGTGAGTGCCGTGAAGAAGCACAAGGTCCTACGGAGGAGGGCGGTATCCAGTTCCCAGTTTTTAGGCTCTGCTGTGGAAATGAGGTTCAAGCTGGTATCTGTCTGCAGGAAAAGGAGGAGTGCGTTCCAGGACGAGGGCACACGTGTGAAAGTCCTGCAGCTGAGGGAGCGGGACAATGGTGTAAGATGACACAAAAAGGTGGGCAAGGACCAGATTACACAGGTCCTCGCAGATTACATCAGAGGCTGGTTTTTATTCCAAGAAGTTTTGGAAGGATCTTAAGCAGGGAAATGATACATTTATGTTTAGAAGATCATTCTGGCTATACTATGAAAAATGAAATGAAGTGGGGCAAGAACAGAAACAAAGGAGACCAGTTTAGGAGGCTGTCGCAGCAGTCCAGGTGAGAGCTAATGGTGGTCTGGAATGGGGCGGTGGGCAGGGAGAGAGATGACAGATTCAAGAGAGATTCAGGAGAACTAATAGGACCGGCTGTGGGATGTGGGGGTGAGGGAGAGGGAGGTGTCCAGGATAACTTCCAGCTTTCCAGCTTGAACAAGTGGGTGGATGGTGTTGGCAGGATGAGCGGGGGACATTGGAGGCAGAGCAGGTGCTGGCAAGCAGAGCTGGGGACCTGGGTTTGGACCTAAGGCTGACCGTGGGACATCTAAATGCAGCCCAGAGGCAGTTGTACCTGCAGGTCTGGAGCCCAGAAGAGATATTTAAAGTCAAGAGGTTTACCTGGTAGTGGGGGAGGAGTGTGCAATAGAGTAAGAAAAAGGGGCTGGGGCAGCTCTGAGGAATCATGGTAGCAGCAGGGCCTGGGAACAGATGACCAGGAGCTCTGAGCTTGGAAAAGCAGAACCATGAAATCCAAAGGGTACTTCCCTTAGCCCTGGGAGGCATCTGGCTTTGGTTCCACCTTTCCTGGCCAAGCATGACGCCTTGGCACAGGCACTTCCCAGCTGAGACAACCCTTCCTTCCCCACAACACCCTCCTCCTTTGCAAACTCCAAGTTATCCTTCTGACCCAGCTCAGGGGGCCGCCCTCCTCATGTCCCTGGTCTAGGCACATGTTCTCCAGTAAGACAACCTGGGTTTGAATCCCAGCTCTGCCACTTGATGGCTGTGTGCCTTTGGTCAAGAAACAAAACTTCACTGTCCTCATCTGTACAAAGGAAATAATAATAGTACCAACCTCGTAGGGCTGTTTGAAGACGAGTATGTAAAGTGCTTAGCAGAGAACCTAGCACACAGTAAGCACTAAATAAATGTTACTATTATTAACATCCCACCCACCTTGGGACAGTTAGTCACATCCTCCACCTTATACCTCCTCCACTTGGGAACTATTTGCAGGTCTGTGTCCCTCCCTGCCTCTTCCTACCCCCACCCAATTTGTGGGGCTATATAACATGCAGGGCCCAGTGCTAAATGGAAATGCAGGACCCCTATTCAAAATTATTAAGAATTTCAAGAAGGTGACAGCAGCACATTAAACCCAGTGTGAGGTCCTTCTAAGCGCAGGGACCTGTGCAAACACATTCATGAAACCAGCCCTGACCCCACCCCCAGCCAGCCCTGGGCCTGGCCAGAGTAGTTATCAGCCCCCTTGCAATAGAGTAAAAATGCTAACTGACATTGAGATAGGGTTTTGTGATTTCCATTTGGAATTTCATTTTATCCTTCCCATAGAAAGATAAAACATCAACCCATTTTATAGCCGAGGACACCGAGGCTCAGAGATGGAGTGTGCTTTGCCAGAAATCACTACCTCATGAACTGCAGACCTGGGATGTGAATATAGGCCAGCTGGTGCCAAAGGCTTGCCTCGTGCCCTCTGGCTCCGCAGGGAGAACCTGACCCCAAGGGATGAACTTCATCAACAAGACCCAGAGAGAGGGAACTGGAGGGACTGGGACCGGCACCCTCCCTCCTGGGATGAGCCGTGTAAACAACCAGCTCCCGGAGGATCAGGGCTGCTGCACAGGGGAGTGGGTAACACAGGGCAAAAGGTCACTGCTGAGAAGGTTCTGCCTGAGGGCCAGAGACCCCAGCCCGCACTCTCTGGAAGTCGGACCCTGCCTCCTCTGCTTAAAACCCTTTAGGGGCTGCCGGTGGCCTCAGCATCATTCCCAAATCTTTAGTATCCTGCTAGACCAGGGAGTTCTGATGCCTGCCCACTCTCTCTCCTCCCTCCACTACTGCTGTCCTCCCCCTACCACCCCAGGCCTGTTCTCACCATCATCAAAGCTTTATTTTAGCACAAACTGTTCCCTCTCCTCATCCCTTCTTCTTTGTCTCCTCAAGTCCTTGTCACCCTAGGCTTCCTGACTCCCTCCTTTCAACATACGTCACCTGCTCTGGGCCGTCTCCTGGCCAGAATGTAGGCTCCCAGAGGCAGGGGCTGCCTGGCTCCCAGAGCTTGGGTGTGTGAGCACATCAGGTATCTGAATGCATGCACCTCAACAGAGGCAGGGGGGCCCTGCGCTCTTTCTCCCCTTTTCTCTACTCCTCCCGAACCCCCCTTTTCTTATCCAGGCATTTTGAACACCATGTGTGAGGAGCCCAAACTTACAAAGGGAAGAGAACCATCACACGGTATGCACCCTCCCCTGCCAGCCCTGGGCTGGGTGCTGTACATCCTGTTGGTACATTTAATCCCCTGAGCACCTTCCAAATGGGCGTGAGGCAGTATAGGTATACATTCTTCCTGTTTTCCAGAGGAGTCTGAGACCACCTGCCTGAAATGATAACAGAGTCTGGAAGTGGCGTATGCGGCATTTGAACCCATGTCTGTCTGCTACCCAAGTACCTGGTGTCCTTTCTGCCCCTGTGACTCACGGTTCCCAACCAGCTCACCTCCAACCAGAGAGCAACTGTTTCTCACCCATGCCCTCAGCTCCCAAACTCCCCCGGCAGCACAACTGCTCTGTGGGGTCAGCAAAACACCAGTGTAAAGGCCAGTGGAGAAGTCAGTCCTCTGGGTCAACAAAATGCCACAATGGGAGAAATACCCCCAGGTGAGCCAAACACTAATGGGGGAGGTACCCCCATTGTCATTGTCAGCAAAGTACCAGCACAGGAGGCATACCTTGCACCCCGTCGGCCAAAGACCAGTGTGAGAGACACTTCCCTATATCTCCCCCTCTGCCACGGCCCATGCCATGGTCTGGGGGTGCACAGACAGAGTGCTCCAAGGTGGTGCTCCGGGGGGGGGGCAATGTATCTGGGGCTCTGCTGCTGCCTGGGGGAGAAGGCTGCGGCTGGGGAGTAGGGCAGACTTGGGTGAGAGTTCTCACATGGCACTAATGAAATCAACCACCAGCCTGCCCCCTCCATCCCCAGGGACCCTCCAGGCTCCAGCTGATGCAATGCCCAGGCAGGATAATTGTTTTTGTCCCTCCTTAAAGGGCCAGCTGCTGTTGCAGCTGCAGACATCACCCAGACCCCTGACAGACCCCACAGAGCTTAGCACCTAGTTAGAGATTGCGGGAGCTCAGAAAGGAGCAGCTCAGCCCTGAGTTCTACAGAGGAAATCCAATTAACGTCCAGAGACCAGAAGTATCTGTGAGCAAGATGGGAGGGAAAGATAATAAGATAGAGACAGTGCCTGGCCCATGAGACCACATGCCCAGAGGGAGGGACCTTGGTCCCTACTGGGTCCTCAGCACCTGACTCCTGCCTACCTGTCCTGTCAAGTCCTTGGCACAGGAGTTGATTGTGAGTTATCTTACTGAGTTTCCCTGAGTGCCACGTACTGTGCTGAGTAGCTCAAATCCACCATTTTATTTACTCTCCCCTCCAGCAGACCTAAAAGGTGGTTCTGTTTTACTGAAGGAGGCTCAGAGAGGGGAAGTGATTTCTGGCGACAGCCAGAAAGTGGCACAACCTGGGTTTGAAGCCAAGTTTGTCCAATTCTGGGCTTCACATCCTACAGAGGGTCAGGTAGGTGTCGAAACCCAGGGCTACAGATCCTAAGCCAGACAGCGTGGCATAGAGGGCAGGGGAAGGGTCTGGGGTCCTAAACAGGCTCTGAAGGGCATGGTGCTTGGTTTGAGCACAGGTTTCACAGGCCCCTTCCTCAACCCCCCCCCCAAGAGAATGCCCCATTAGGTTGCCCACATGCCCCCAGGGACAGTTGGCAGCTGCCTGATTACAGACTAATTGGTGGCTGGCAGCAACTGTAGGGCTGGCTAGTTAACCCCCTGGTGACCAAGCCTAGCCCAGAAGAGTCCTTTCCCCACAACTTCAGGCCCCAAACCCAAGGACCCTAAACTTAAGAAGTCATCATGGGCAGAGGATAGGATCAAAGAGGCAGCAGCCTTCCTCTCCACACCCAGACAACACCCCTGGAGCTGAGCTTGGTCACTGACATTCATCCAGGCTCCCCAGCCCTATAGGGCCACATCCAAACTGCCCCCAGGTGGCAGTGCCAGCCAGCACCCCTGTTCTCTGGCCTGGGGTATGGCATTGTTCACCCCATCTAGGACCACAGGAGCTGTGGGCCTTCCCTGGGTTTCCAGGCTTAGGATACTGGAAGAAGCCCACTTCTCAAGGCAGAGCTGTGCAGAGAAGGTGATGTGGGCCTGGGTCCAGGCAGCCTGGAGCCAACCAGTGAAGATACACCCCTGAATGAGAGAGTGTGGAAGTTGCTCACCAAGGGTCTTGCCAAGTCTCCTTGCACCCTGGACTCTCCACGTTGGAGAGTCCAAGCTGCCTTTCCCAGCTTCCCGGAAGCCCCCTCTTCCCATCCGAGGGCTGGAGGAGCACCCCCCCTTTTCTTTCATGGAGTAGGGGTCCTCTAGGCACCACAGTGGTGTCTCATTGAGAGGACAGTGACCACTTCTCAACCAGGGCACGGGCAGGAGGGAGGAAGGCAAGCTGCCTTCCAGCTCCCTTTCCAGGAGGGATTTTAAGCACTTTCCAAAAATGCCATGCGAGGCAATGCTGTTGAAGACCGGGCCCCAGATGCTTTGAGCATCAGCAAACAACTCAAGACTCATTTTCCAGGCTTCCCCAAACAACCCCATGTTCCCCTTTCATACCTTAGCCCCCGCCCCGGAGTCATCACACACACTGTGCTCATCCCCCGGGCCCCCGCCCCCCAGACCCTCCCTGCACGCACAGTTCCCTACGTGGCGCCTCCCGGCCGGAGCCCCCATTCCCTCCTCCGGTGATTCCCCCAGACCTCTGCAGCCCCTCCCCACGTCCACTCCCAGGTGAACAAGGCCTACAGACTTACCCGTAGGTGGGCCTGGGGTTCAGACAGGAAGGGGTCTCGGTTGGCCGAGGCGGCTCTGCAAGGCGGGGCAGGTGTTGCCCCGGGACCCCGCCCCGCGGACCCGGCAGTAGGCGCGGCCCGGTCCCAGGCGGGCGGCGGACTCCGAGGCGATAGGGGCGCGGGGCGGGGAGGGGCGGCGAGAGAGGCTCACGGGGGCATCGCCCGTCACCGGGCTGGGCAGCTCCGCTCCGCCCGTCTGCGCTACCGGCTGTGCAACGTCCACGGTTCTCAGCCGCCGCCGGGTGCAAAGCCCAAGCCCCGGCTGGCGGGAGGAGAAGAGGGAGGCGGGGCCTGCTGGGGCGGGGCCAAGGTCTGGTGGGAGGGGTCACTGGAGGGGCGGGGTCAATCGGGCGGGACCTTTAGTGGTGGGCGGGGCCTAGGGGAATAGGGAGAGTCTGGGTTTGCCTGGTTGGTTGCGACCTACGCTAATAAGGCTCGAAGTGGGCAGGGTCTAGAAGATGCCTCGAGCCTCTCCACAACCTTAGGACCCTACTGCTCCATACCTGGTCCCCTCTCTCCACCACATCCTCTATACTCATCCCTCCTTTTCTTTGGGGCGCCTAACTGGCACCGCAGTACCCCTGTCCCACCCTGAACCAGAACCAGGAACGTTACATGGTGAGAGAAGGGGAATCGACTTACAAACACCAAATCCAATTTACAGATAGAAAAACTGAAGCCAGAGAGGAGAAAAGACTTGCCCAAGTGTCTGCTATGAGGAAAAAGACTTTATGATGTCCCTTTTATATAATAAGGTTGTAGAGAGTGTCCTGTCCTGAGACCCAAGTTGACTTCCCTCCCCTGCCGTCTCTTCTTCTGCTATAACAGTGGTTTTTGTTGTTGTTGTTATTGTTGTTTGTTTTTGTTTTTATTTGGGGAAGGGAAACAGGACTTTATTGGGTAACAGTGTGTACTTCCAGGACTTTTTCCAAGTCAAGTTGTTGTCCTTTCAGTCTTAGTTGTGAAGGGCGCAGCTCAGCTCCAGGTCCAGTTGCCGTTGTTAGTTACAGAGGGCGCAGCCCACCATTCCTTTCGGGAGTTGAACTGGCAACCTTGTGGTGAAGAGCCCGTGCTCCAACCAACTGAGCCATCTGGCACTGGCCCATGTGGGAATTGAACCAGCAGCCTTGGCATTAGGAGCATGGAGCTCCAACCACCTGAGTGAGTCACCAGGCCAGCCCTATAACAGTGGTTTTCAACTTGAGGTGATTTTGCCCCCCTCTCCCTGCCGTCATACATTGGTGATGTCTGGAGACGTCTTTGGTTTTCATAACTGGGCATTGCTACTTGCATCTAGTGAAAAGAGACGAGAGATGCTGCTAAACATCTTCCAATGCATAGAAAAGTGCCACACCTAAGAATTATCAGACCCCAAATGTCAATAGTGCCAAGGTTGAGAAGCCCTGCTGTAGGACTTAGCATCAGCCTAAACGAAATTCCAAGTGAGTTCCCTGAGTCCTGAGTTCCTTGGCAACTGGGACCTGAGGAGGATGCTGTATCAAGTGTCTACGAGGGTCATGTCTGCCCCCATCTTGCTGTGTTTAACCTTGCTTAGGTGGTCAGTTCCGCTCTGGGACTCCAGTGTTCTTAATTCCACTCATTTACAGAGGAGACAATATTATTAGTATTTATTTGCCTTCCCAATTGTTTGCTGGAGGCAGGCAAAACAAATAGCATTCGCTGGTGAGGGTGTGGATTAAAATGTGAATGGGGAGTGGAAAGGTGTGGGGAAAAGGAAAATGATTGGGATTAAATGACACTCTTGGGATAGCTAGCTGTATCGTCTACATACCCCTCACCCTATCTCTTCCCTTTTCTCAACTCGTCTATGAGAAGGGTATACTGAGACCCAACAGTGTGGAAAGCCCACATCTGGTCCTACGGCTGGTCACCACAGGAGCTGTGGGCCTTCCCTGGGTTTCCAGGCTTAGGATACTGGAAGAAGCCCACTTCTCAAGGCAGAGCTGTCCAGAGAAGGTGATGTGGGCCTGGGTCCAGGCAGCCTGGAGCCAACCAGTGAAGATACACCCCTGAATGAGAGGGTGGGACACACAATTTTATGAATGTATTAACTAAACTTTTATTATTATCTAATCTCCATCAGGTCTAGAACTAAGGTCTGTATTGTAGAACAATTGCTCTGGAGCAACAAAGGGATTAGATTGGGGGAACAAGAAGGAGGCCTGGGAAGTAGCTGGCACAGTGGTGGAGGTGAAGGATGCAGTGAACAGAGCTTGTGAAGACAGGAGAGAGAGGGGAGGAATCAAGACGCGAGGCGAGGCATCCCATCACAGAGACATGGAAACCAGGGGCTCCGTTTGGACTCCTGGCCTCTTTGCACATCTGATGAAAACTTGGGCTTTCCCTCTGGAGAAACGCACAGATGTACACTTTCTATATAATTTCAGGGACTTCAAAGCTCCATCTTGGCTTCCAGAAGGGTTGGGTGGAGGCAGGTGGTGTTAGGGGTAGGGGTTGATTTTTAAGGGCATATAGAAGAATAAACATGCAGGAATTAAACATCTAGAAAGAAAAGTAATGGACAGGGATTCACCTTACCTGATATTAAAACATAAAGTCAATGTACTTAAAGCATATGTATTAAAGTAGACTTAGAGGAATCAGTGGAACAAAGTGGAGTATAGAAATGGACAACTACCCAAGGGAGTTCGGTGTATGAGAAAGGCAGCAGTTCAGGTAAACGGGGAAATATAGGCCTTTCAACAAATGGGTGGAATAACTGGCAAGTCATTGGGAAAATAAAAGAAAGCTGTATCCTTTTCCTACCTAGAAATAAATTTCAGGTGGAGTGCATATTTAAATAATAATGCTATAACATACCAGAAGAAAACACATGCAATGTTCTAGTAATCTTGGAGATGGAAGACATTCTAAGCACGATGAACCTAGACGCCAAAGGGAAAACAGCAATAAATTTGACTATAAAAACTGCTATAGAGAGGAAGTGATCATACTTAAGTTTGAAAGACAAGTGACAAGCGGGAGGGGTTAAATCCCAGTTGCCCTCTACTCTTGCACCTTCTGGCCTCCCAGCCCCTCCCTGTAGCTGAGAAGGGAATGAACAGAAGGGACGGCGGTGACTGTGAGAGTTGAGGCTGAGCACCTCGCCAAGGCTCCTCCCACGGCGCCCTGGCCGTCACCCACCTGTTCAGGGGCGGGAAGCCCCGGGAATCCCCGCCAGGCCATCTGGGTCCACAGCAGGTGCCTTAGCACAGCGGAGCCAGAGTCCGCCCCGAGGCTGCTCGCCACTTCTCTCGTGTGGCCATCCTGGGAACTGCAATCCTCGGTTTCCAGCTTCATGCATCTTCCCGACGATAAGACGGGACTTTTTTTTCTTAGGATAAATAACAGCAACAATTCTGAGGGAGCTAACAACGTCCCAGGCATTGTGATAAACACTTAACAGAGTATTTCATTTGATCCTCAAAACAACTCTTCTAGGTGGGTCCACGGTCGGTAGGACCGTCTCCATTTGACAGACAAGGAAACAGGATTTGAGAGACAAGCAACTTTCCAAACCCTAAGTGGTGGCATCTGAATTCAGTGTCTGACTCCTGGCCCCACTCTTCATGTGGGGGAAGCCAATAAAACAAAGTTTTTTTTTTGAGGTTCATCTTGATCCAGGCCTTGTCCCAGGTTCTAGGGATTCAGAATTTAGAGAAACAACCAGTAGAGGAGACAGGCAGAGAGAAACATTTCTGATAAGGTGAATTCTGGAAACAGCAGAGGACATGTTAACCTCAGGAAGGGGTGAGGGCAGTGGGAAAGGGATCCCAGCGATGTCCTTCAAGCTGAGTTTTGTGGAGTTTGAGGGAGGGGTGAAAGAGCAGGATAGCACTCACAAGCCTGGGAAGAGGAAGAGTGGGTCTTAGGGGAGGAGCGGTGGTCTGCGTGCCCTCGGTCTGGGCTAAGTTGAAGGTGAGGCTGGACAAGTACACCAGGACCAAGTTAGAGTTTGGCCACAGAGAACTTTGGGTACAAAGATTCTGAGAACTTTTCCATGTTTTTGTTGACTTGGTCTAGTGGCCACCTGCTCTATCTACCCAACCTGCCTCTTTCCTCACAGATGCTCCCCATCTGGGTTCAAGGTACCAGTTGCCTAAGCCAGAAACCTGGGAGTCATCCTGGACTCCCCCTTCATCCTCACCTCCATCTAGTTAATTATCAGGGCCTGCCCAATCTACCTACTACATATTCCGCAGGTTCATTTACTGCTCTCTGTCCCCATGGCCACTGCCCTCATGCAGACTGCCTTCCTCTCACTCCTGGATCCAGCTGCTGGCAGTGACTTGGGTTCACTTTCACGCAAGAGAAACTTTCACGCAAGAGAAACCCTTCTAAAGCAAATTTGACCACAACTCCTCTCCTATTAAAAGCGCTTTTTTCATTGATCCATTCAACAAATATTGTGCAAGCATTTGTTATATGTCGAGTACTAAGGATACATGATGAGCAAAGTATAGAATGTAAAACCTATTGGGGTGGCAGACACCAATTAAGTGACCCCCCCCACACACACACCAAAATAATATGTAGTTACAAATTGGGATACATGCCATAGAAGGCCTGACCTAGTCAGGGAGGTCCTAGAATGCTCCCCAAGGTAGCCCACCTTCCGAAGTTTGAACAGTAGTCAACCAGATCAAAGAGTCAAGGATGGGTAAGAGCTTATGCAAAAGCTCTGAAGGTGCTTTTCTGAATCTCAATTTCCTCATCTATACAATGGGGATAATTAGCGTTGTGAGGATTAAATGAGTTAATATGTATAAAGTCCTTAGAACAGGTCCTGGGATGTAATAAAATTTCCATTAGTATTAGCTATAATAACAATAATTATCATTATTATTATTAGTTTTTTTTAAAGTAGAGATCTATTGAAGGCCTATCAGCAAAAGAGTTAAATGAGAAAGTAGCATTTTTAAAAGGTGACTCTAGCTGCAGTGAGGAGCATGGATTAGAACAAGGAAAGAGCAGATTCAGAGGAACTAATGAGGAGACTTTGCAGGGGTCAATTGAGTGCTGTGGGGCATCTAAACTAAGGAGGCAGAGAGGACTTGAATAGATTTTGTGATTTAGATTGTAGAAACTACTGGCTTTGGTGTCTGATTGGTGGTAGGAGGATGAAGGAGGTGGCAAGAGGGTTCCCAGCATTTTGGTCCCAGCAGCAGGGTGGGTAGTTGTGTTCTTCACCAAGTTAGGGAAGCCTGGAGGAGGACCAGGCCTGGGGACAAGCTGAGTCCAGTTCTGGATGTGTTTAGATACAGGTACTGTGGGGGCATCCTGGATGAGGGGCTGCAGAAACAGCTGACCAGAGCCGGAGTTAAGAGGAGAAATTATAACTGGAGATATTAAATTGAGATTGTTGGCAAATACATGCAAATTGGACCTCAATCATCCCATATGTAAAATGGCAGGAGGAAGTTTTCTCCTGGCTCCAACATGTGTAGGATTTGAAGTGTTGAGGTTGGTAGGACCCCAGACACAGATAGAAAAATCGATGTGGCCTGAAAAACTTGGCAGAGGCTCCTTGGAAGCTATTATTCCTTCATCTGCCTGTCTTTTACTGAGCAGCTACTATAAGCCATGTGCTCTACTGGGGATGGAAGGGCCAACAAGGCCCATCCTTTGCAGTCAGGGTATTCACAGCCTGGTGGGGAGACAGATAAGGCAAAGGGCAATTATAAGAATACAGTCATGTGCCATTTAACAATGGGGATATGTTCTGGGAAATGCATCATTGGGTGATTTTTGTCATCATGGGAATATCATAGAGTGCATTTACACAAACCTAGATGGTCTAGCCTACTACATACCTAGGCTGTATGGTACAGCCTATTTCTCCTAGGCTACAAACCTGTACAGTGTGTTACTGCACTGAATACTGTAGGCAATGGTAACACAATGATAAGTATTTGTGTATCTAAACATTAAAAAGCTACAGTAAAAATACAGTGTAAAAGATAAAAAATAATGCACCTGTATAGGGCACTTCCCATGGATGGAGCATGCAGGCCCGGAAGTTGCTCTGGGTGAGTCAGTGAATGAGTGGTGAGTGCATGTGAAGGTCCAGGACAGGACTGTCCACTGCTCTCCACTTTATAAACAGTGTCCCACAAACCCTCCCCCTGCTTCCTTCCGACAGGGTCAGAAATAGAATATTGAAGATGTCAGTGCAGCTCCATGAACAGGGAGTGGGCTGGATAGATTGGAAATATGGAGGAGAAACCGGCTGGGTACGGCCAAGATCCCCATAACAGTGACTGTCAGCAGGGAATGAAAGGTGGCCTGAGGACCAGTAAGAATAAGAAACCAAGATGGAGAGATAAAGGAACACAGGGGGTTGTCACGGCAGTGCGGTTTTGGCTATTGCGTGTTGGAGCCATGGTCAGATTAAGGAACTGTGTGGGGTTCATTAAAAAAAAAAAAAAGAACCTCCTTTATATTTGAGCCAGATTGTCTTTTACTTAGAGAGGGTATAGAACTGAGGACCCAAAAATTTGATTTTGGAAATTTGTTTTGATTCCATTGACCCTACCTGGCACAAAGGGCTCTCTCTGGCATTGAACTGATGAAGAAATAAAACATATTTATGCTTTACATCATTACAATGTGAAAATATTTCCAAAGTCCAGGGACAGGCTGGCTGCACATGACCACAGAAAGCTTTTATTAAAGTGGCAGTGGCGCTTCACACTTGTTCAGGCAGCTCCTGTGGGCCTGTGTCCTGGTACAAGATCTTAGGTCCTCAACCAAGAATTTACAGCAATGTACCCTGTAGACCATCGAGGTAGATCTGGGGTGGCTGTAGTGCCCTCTGAATATGTAGCGTTGGGGCACAGACTCCCGGTGCTGAAACAGTTCAGGGCCTACTGATTGGGTGTGATCTGCACACTGATACTTGAGGTGCTGTGAGTGAGAAGGAATCTATTGCCAAGCCCCACAGATATGGCTCTCATCAGAGAGAAAAAAAATCCCCCTGAACCACTCTGTCAAAACCAAGTGCCCTAAGGCAAGCTCGGGAGACCAAGGAATGCTTTGTAGAGGAAGTAACATCAAAGTCAAGACCTGAAAGTCAGGCAGAAGAAAGCTGTGGAAAATCTGGGCCTGGGAGGGTTGTTAGTGTGATTGTTGTTTGTTTGGGTATTTTAAAGATTTTCATCTCCTTTGAGGTTTTCACTCAGGACTCTACGTATGCACCTTGAGTCCATTTCAGGAACAAAGGCCTAGACGATAGTAGTTAAATTTCTTAAGGTCTGTTGCATGTGTATTCTTCCACGTCCTTGTTCTCATTTCTCCTCTTGGCCTCAACTCCTCACTACCCACCAGGGCTTGGACAAGGGTGGGGTAAACGAGATACGTAGGGCACAAATTTAGGGAGGCACTTACTCTCAGGGGCATGCGATGTTCTCCCGGCCCTCCTCCCAGCTCACACCCTGACTCGAGCCTTTCAGGGGCTCCTCCGTGCTCATACCTTGCTGTTCAGTCATTACCCCCATTTGCCTGGTGAAAGCTCGTACTGCTCCAAGGTTCAGCTCAGATACCACCTCCTTCTGGAAGTCTACTGCTCTCCTTAGTTATCCCTGCTTCCTCCTTAGGCCGAGATGGTCCTCCATGCTGGAACCTCACGAGAGAGGCTGCATCGCACAGTGGTTAACAGAGCAGGCTTTGGCATCAGAGTCCTGCTGTGCTGTTTATTATCTGTGTGTCCCTCTCTGTGCCTGTTTCCATATGTGTGAAGTGTGGCGCGGACTTCACAGGGAAGCTGTAAAGACAAAATGAGAAAACATACGTAAAGTGATTAGCAGTGATTGGCAGAGGGTACTCAGTAAGTGGGAGCTATTATTACTTTGTTTATACTTCTTCTAAAGCACTCAGATAGTCTAATTATTTTCCTGCCTTTATCTTCACCATACCATAAGTTCCTCAGGGCAGGGAGGAGGAGGAAGAGGAGAGACAGAAGAAGTGAACTACGTTTAACGGGCATTAAGACATGTCTGCTGCATAAATAAAGGAAAGAAATGACAAATTCTATGGGGAAAGTTCTGGGCAGGAAATCTGGAGTCTTGGACTCTAGTCACGTGGTCCCAGTGATGGCACGGTGCCTGCCCAACTCACATCCACTTTGAAGAAAAGCTGCCCAGACCACAAACCCTGTCGGGGGCCACTGGGCCTTCCAGCCTCTAGACTTGAGCAGATGGATCCAGCACCAGAGCCAAAGGTTACCATTTCATATATTAGCTGGGAACCTTTAACTAATGGCTTAGCACAATAATCTGAGACAGGACAATTAGAGGCTTCTCTTGAACCAAGGAACAGAAAGAAATTATGAGATGGAAGAGGGAATTAAAGTAGGGAGGTCAGAGACAACAGAGCCTTGGCCAGTAAAGCCATGTGCAAGCTGAGATAAGAAGGAGCAGAGACCAAGAGTTTTTAAAAAGCCTGTTTGTAGCTAGAGGAGAAAGGAGCAACCCTGTACAGAGATGGGGAGGGTGTGAGAAGAGGGAGAATGAAGAGAACAGCGAGTCCTAGACCTGCCTCATTCCTGCTGGCATTTCGATTCCAGTCCTTACAGGAAATTCCTTTATATTTGAGCTAGGTTGAGTAGGTTTCTGTTCCTTACAGCCTAATGAGCCTGACTCTACTTGTTATCTTGGCAAGTCTCTGTCCCCCTCTGGGCCTCAGATTGACTAGACTGTCTCTAAGGTCTTCTCCAGATCAATGTTCTCTTTGAACACCATGTAGAGAGAATGATTTTTAGGTTGTTGGCAACTGAATTCAGTATTAGTTACAGAATGCTATGACATCCTGGCTCCCAAAATAGCTTGGTAGCTGGTTAAAGAGCCTGTGGGAAGATCCAACATACACCTGGCTTTGAACCTGAGTCCTGTGGATACAATCTGCCTTCCTCTTCCATTGCATCCTTTGTCGGATCACAAAAGAACTGAGGAACCAGGGCTGGTGTTTCTCCGGTGTTTTTTCGCTGCTGAATGCCCTACCTACCCCCTTAACACTTTTCTGGACCCACTTCAGCATTTCAGAGGATTCCAGTGCCAGGTCTACTCCAAAGAAAGTGCCACTCTAGGAAGAATTTGAACAAAGAAAGTTTCCTTCTTTGGTGATAAGGTCTCCTGCCTTCCAGCTGTTTGGCTCTTGGCCTATGCCCTGCCTTCATCCTTCTAAGCTAACAACTATGTTGATAATAATACTTCCTCATTTTTGTACAAAGCTTTGTACTTTTCAGAGCATTTTAATGCTTATTATCTTATTTGATACTCACAGAAACCCGGGAAGAATGGGCAAGAAAGAGGAATAGAGAAAAATACTTATGATTTCTTCTATCCCATCCACCTTCTTAAAACTATTTTAGGGCCAGCCCGGTGATTCAGGTGGTTGGAGCGCCCTGCTCCTAATGCTGAGATCACCGGTTCGATTCCCACATAGGCCAGTGAGCTGCGCCTTCTCCAGCTAAGATCATGAATAACAGCTCTCCCTGGAGCTGGGCTGCCATGTCCTGCTACGGGGTGGCCAGTGTGAGTGGCCGGCAGCCAGCGTGAGTGGCCGGCAGCCAGCGTGAGTGGCCAGCAGCCAGCGAGAGCAGCTGTGAGCTGCCGACGACAGCCGGGACCAACTGCTTCAGCTGGGGGAGCGCAAGGCTCATAATACCAGCATGGGCCAGGGAGCTGTGTCCTACACAACTAGACTGAGAAACAATGGCTTGAACCAGAGTGGGTGGGGAGTAGGCAGAAAAGGGGGGAAAAACTATTTTAAATGAATTTAGAGACCCATCCCTCTGCTTTTTTTTTTAAACAGATGGAAATGAGACTGAGCTTGATTAAATGACTTGCTCAAGACCACAGAGCAAGTTAATGGTTAAGTTGGATCCAGACGGAACCTAGTCATGAATCACACTAATGCAGGACTTGCCTAAGACCACCTTGCAAAACACTACCGGCCATGGCAAGGGGCCTCGGACAAAAGCAGTATTCTTGGCACTGCTGCCCCCTTGAGGCCTCCAGGAGTCATTCACAACCTTACCCCTTCAGTCCCTACAGAGACCTGGCTACATCCTAAGGGCTTGGGTAGCACCAGGAGCCCACAGAAGTAAGCCAGGTTAGACGGAAGGATTTAGTAAGACTTTCTCAGGTATTGGCAAGGATAAATGCCATTGGAAGAGTCAGTTTTCTTGTTTTGATTACAGAGCTCTTCGTAGAAGATCAGACAGGAAAGGTTGGAAAACATCAGTCTTCCCTTCCATCAGCACTTCTGAAAAAGAGGAAGCAGAGGTAATAGTTGCTGCCCCTCCTAAACCCTTCCTAAACTACTCTGCAGCAAGGATACCCTTTCCTGGCATCTCCGTTTTGGGCCCCCTTGCCAACTGTACCTACTGCTGCACACCCACCCAGTCACTCTGGAGCCCATCCCTCCCAGTCACCACACGGAGTCACGCTCTCGGGAGGCAAGCAGTAAGTTCTCTATCACTAGGTTCTAACAGGGGTAGGTGAGGAAGGAAAAGGAGCAGGAGGCTTTACCTGTGCTTTCTCCTGGTCCTCTTTGCTCCTTTCCCCGTGCCCCAGCGGAGAGCTTAGTGTGCTTCTCTTGTGGCGTCACCCAGTCCAACATCTGCAAACAGCACAACTGGGAAAATGGCCATGGCAGTCAGCCTATCCAACAGCCAGGACAGTACTGTGTCGGTCAGGGTGAAGACAAGAAAACAGGACATGTGTTTGCAATTTCAGACAGAGGGAGATTATTTCAGAGAACTGGTTAGAAACATGTTGACTTGAAGGAGCAAAAAGGTAAGGTGGGCAAACTAGAGAATAGTAGCTGTAGGAAGCTTCTACCACCCCTAGGCCTAGAGGATCCAGTGGCTGTGTGTCATTAGACCCAGAAGTGCACTTGCTGCTGACACTCCTGGAGCATTGTTTTTGAAATGATGCTGCTAGCAGAATTGCCAGAGATCACTGGAGCCTACAGCGACCCATTGCTACCCCTCCAGTACCACTGAGCCTGTGGCAGTAGCCCAGCACTGCGGGAAATGCTGAAGGCCTCTGAGCCTAGAACCCCCGGCTGCTGCCAGAGTCTCAGGTGGATGCAGAGCAAACAATGGCTACGCCTCTTCTCCAGTGACCCTATCTCCAGTCATATAATTTCCCACCTGTACTTCCTATTGACTGAATCTGACAGGAAGACAGCTGGCAAGAGGAGTCTGGGAAAGGGACTTTTCAGAGCCCAACCTTCTTCAGTTGAAAGCAGAGCATGGAAAGGCTAGAGTGAAGCTCAGAGCAAACAGGCAAAATGACCATCATAAATGTTATTGAAACTTTCAACTAGTTTTGTCACCGTAAGGCCATAAGTATTGGACATTAGTCAATTACCTCATTTCTCCATTTCCCCTTTTCCAATAACCCCTGAGTTCCTTTCTAGGAACTCATGCGGTTCTAAGAAGCTGACTCAGGCAGGAGAGGGCAGGGCTGAGCCAGTCAATCCCACTGGCCAAAATGATTGGATCAGGGAGGTCATATGAACTCAGCCAGTCTAATCAGAGTGACTCTCAGGATTTTTGCTAAAAAGGCTGGGACACAGACTCTCTTCCTTGCTAACCATGAATGAGGAAGTATGCAGCCCCTGGGACCTGGTGGCAGTCATCTTGGGATAATAAAAGGGAGCACTGAAGACCAGGAGATTAACTTGGGGGCACATGTGGAACCCACATACTGCCGTCACTGTTTAGGAAGCTCTCATAGTTAATCAGGCTTGTGCCGCTTCGGGTGCCTATTATCTGTCACAAAGCAAGAGCGATTTATAAGCATCGTGGAAAACTCTGGAAGAGAAAAAAAGTCCTAGGAATCAGCCACTTTTCCCCTGGTCACATCCCATACCAGTGACTTTTAAATATTCTTTACTGTACCCTCAATAAGAAATATATTTTACAGGGTGACCAGTACACATGTAGCCGCATATATAACTGAAACAAACGTTTCACAATAGTTTTCACAGTAGTTACCCTTGCTATGTGCAATTAATTCAAATTTTCAATTCAATGTTATTCCATTTTAAAAATAAAGCTGGTTGCAAATGACTTCAGGATCTACTACGTAATGGGTTATGACTTGCAATTTGAAAAACACTGCCCTATGTATATCATGCCATCATCAATTGCTGCAAAACTTAACTCTTTGATTTTAAGCATCCTAACCTTTACTAATGTTCCTGCTTCTGTACAAAGCATATTCTCTGTCTTCCTTTGTTCTAAAGGAAAGTCACAGTGTCCCAGCTCCCGTCATCCCTATTGAAGGCTCCCCAATCTGGGCTGAGGGCCCCAAGAACGTGTATCTGCAGATAGTCTCTCTTTTTTCGCATTGTCAAGTTCTGCTTGTCTACTGGAATATTTAGTTTACAAATTTGCTCTAGGGTCTCTCTCCTTGAAACCAAAAACAAACCAATAAACAAAAATCTCCCTTTGACCCCATTTCAACTTCCACTTCCTTAAGTCAAACCAGGATAGATATGGCTGAATGAGACAAGAAGCAGAAGGGTGGTCTCGAGGTGAACTCAGGGGAAAGAATGAGGACTTCGGCAAGAAGGCAAACGGTAGGTGTGGAAAGGAGAAGGAGGGATGGAGATTTGTGTGAATGGGTAGAAATCAGAAGTGAATTTCTCTGACCCTAGAACTACTTTTCTTAAACTCCCCTTTTGAGAATCCTGTCCCTAGATCCCAAATCTTTGTTGGAGCCTGGACTTTGGAGTCAGGTAAGTTCAAGCTCAACACTGGCTTTGCCATTTCTGAGCTAACTTTGGATAAATCACATCTCTTCTTTAAGTTTTCTCATCTGTAAAATTAGTCTAATAAAAACTATCTCACTGAGTTGGCTTAAGGATTAAATGAGATCAATACATGTTAGCTCTTATTATTATCAAGGCCTTCCCCCATCCTTGTACAAAACCTTACTCCCTCACTAATGATAATTACCATGGTGACCACTTGCTGAGGAACTCCTTGGTGCCAGGCAGCATGCTAAGGACCTTACAAATAGTTTCCAAGCCAAGGAGTCCCTGGCACCTTCTCATTGCAGAGTTTTCTCCCCCTGATAACTTAATTAACATTCGTAGAGTGAATACCATGTACCAGGGAGTGAACTGGCTTACTTGCGTTCACTCATTCTACAGATGTTAGTTAAGTACCTACACAGTATCGGGAACTTAGACGCTGGAGATACCAAGATGAACGAGGTCCTGACCCTTGAAGGACTCACAGTCTAGTTATACACTAAACCTATGTAATGAGGGTATGTACATGCGATGCTCTTTCCTTGTGGCTTCCTGGTCTAGGCAATCCCATCTTTGGCTCGAGACTCCACAACTGACAGTGTTTCTGATTCTGTTCTTCTGGCTTGACCTTGGAGCCCTATATTCAGGACATGCCTTTGAATTTTCAGCTCCCCATGTGGCCACCAGGATTAAGAGAAATAAAAAATTCAGTTTCCCAGTCGTACCAACCAGGTTAAATTCAGTTTCTCAGTTGCACTGTTCAAGTGCTAAATAGCCACATGTGGCTGGTGGCTGCTATTTTGAACAGCACAGATAGAAAACCTTTCCATCACTGAAGAAAGTTCTGTTGAATGGCGTTGGCTTAATCAAAGTGTAGGATAGCGTTGGGTTAGACAGTGTTTTGTCTTCTGACCTCTTCTCTTTACCTTCTCTCCCCTTATTTATTCTCAGGGAGTGGGCAGCCATTGTTTGGTCTGGGAACTATTACTCTATACTGCACCTTGCTTCCACATACCTTTATTCACAGTATTACAACGGATACAGCGATGTTCATACATGACCTGTGCTCCCCTCTACAACAATGCTGATTGGTTCAGGGGTGGACACCTGGCTAAATCAAGCCTGTGCAGCAGCTCTTTCTCCAAGGAATTTGAAATTGAGCCTAAAAGTCTAGTCACTTAGTTGATCTCTTGAATGGAGGTGACTTGGGATCAATGGGTGATAGTTTTCTTTGATTTGGATTGGGAAAAACTGGTCTTCAGAAGGATAAAAAATGACAAGAGTTACACATATTGGAGAGAGTTGGATCTAGGAGCTCAAAGGATTTCATGGCTCTGTGGCCCTCTTTCTGTGAGCTGTGCCTTCCTCTGTGACGTCTTCATGCTCAGGGAGGCTCTCTCCATGAAGCAGAAATGATGGCCACCCACTTTTCTTTATTGGTCAAGACCACCAGAAGAAAAGTCATCTCTCTCTAAAGATATATCACACCTTTAGAAAGGCTCTTAGTTTGGGTGATGTGCCCTACTGTTTGGAAACTGTGACCTGTAGAAGGGATTAAGTGCTAAAGCTTTATGTGGGATGCACAATCCTAGGGCACTGAGAATGAGGGGAAGAGGAAGAAGGAAAAGATGGGAAGCAATGCAAGAAAATGTTTGCTGGTTACTTCTTTATAATGCGCTGTGATGAGACATAGCTAGTCTTTTGACAGGTACACGCTTGGCCATGTCTCTAGACAGGTTTTACAGAGCAATAAGATGAATCAGTCCTCAGAGGAAGGGAGAGGGTTTTTCTATTCTGCTCCTTCCTGTCTCGTCTCCCATTGGTCAGTTTGCACTATGGGTAGTTAACTCTCCTGTACTTCTAGGTTGCTTCATCGTCCCCTCAGCAGCTGCTCAGGAAGCTGGATGTCATGCGCTGTGAGGTGGTGGGTCATCAGGGTCTGGAAGTTGGAGGAGAAGCCATAGAATCCATATCTGCAACCAGCTGGCCTCAGGCAACAGGACTGTGAGACCATACTCAGAGTTGGTCAGCCATGTGTGAGGTTGAGGTGGGCCAAGTAGCTTATGGTCTAGGAGCCGAATGACACTGCGAGACTCCAAGGAGTCAGAGGGCCAAAATGTGGGGATCATTATGACTGGTCAGACTGGGTCACATGCCTACCCCTATGGCAGAGGTGGTATAGAAGAGATACTATGATAGGGGGTATCCCATCCTCCCTCCCCTCATGTCAGTTCAGATCCTCAGAAAATCAGACACCAAGACAGGATTTTTTTTTAGATTTTATTGGGGAAGGGGAACAGGACTTTATTGGGGAACAGTGTGTACTTCCAGGACTTTTCTCAAGTTGTTGTCCTTTCAATCTTAGTTGTGGAGGGTTCTGTTCAGCTTCAAGTTGTTGTTCTTTCAGTCTTAGTTGTGGAGGGCGCAGCTCAGCTCCAGGTCCAGTTGCCGTTGCTAGTTGCAGGGGGCACAGCCCACCATCCCTTGCAGGAGTCGAACCGGCAACCTTGTGGTTGAGAGGATGCGCTCCAACCAACTGAGCCATCCGGGAGCTCAGCGGCAGCTCAGCTCAAGGTGCCATGTTCAATCTTAGTTGCAGGGGGCAGAGCCCACCATCCCTTGCAGGAGTCGAGGAATTGAACTGGCAACCTTGTGGTTGAGAGCCCACTGGCCCATGTGGGAATCGAACCGGCAGCCTTCGGAGTTAGGAGCACGGAGCTCTAACCGCCTGAGCCACAGGGCCGGCCCACCAAGACAGGATTTAATGTAAGACATTTATTATGGAAAACACCTATGAGAGAAAATGGGCAGGAGGTGGGAAAGACTCAGAGAGAACCATCAGATGGAGATGCAGCTCTGATCCTAAGTGAAGGAGAGAGAAAAGGAAGGAGCTCGAGGAGGAAATGTCTTAGACTGCCATGCAGCTCTAGGAAAAGTGTGGCAAAGCCTTTGAGGAATCCGTGAACCAAAGTCATCCATCAGAAGAGCATCACTTATCCCAGGAAAAAGTCTGTCCTAAAACCCCTGCTGTGCTCAGTCATTGGCCAGGAGAAGCCTGTGGAAAGTGAGGCCTGGGAGTGAAGGGTGAACTTAGCAGCTAGGCTGTTGGTGAATTATACTTCCCCCAGTAAGACACATGAGAAACGATTCTCATGGCCACATACGTTCCTGGCCCAGCACTACCTACAGATGAAGAAGGATGATTCTACAATCTACAAAAAAAAAAAAAGAAAAGAAAAATAGAGTGCTATTATCAGTTGAAAGAGCAAGGTTGTTGAGCAGACAAGACACCAAATGTCCATGCCATAGCTTACAATGTCTCACTTATAATTCAAGCTCTACATGTCCAAACCCAAACTTGTGACTTCTCCATGCCCTGGAGAAGTCTAGAAGTCTTCATCTGGATTACCATCAGTCATATTAAACACCTCTTCATCCCCACTCCACAACAGCCAATCACTAGTCTAGTCCTTTCAGCCCGTCCTTGGCGATGTCCCTTCTGCTTTTGTGTCCTCTATCCCTCCATTCTCATTGCTACTGATATGTTCGGGCCTTCATTCCATCTTGCCTGAACTATTGTGGAAATCTCCAACTGGTCATTCTGCAACCCTATTCCATTCTACTCTGTCTGCCAGATTGTCTTTAAACACAGTTTTGACCATGTCACCCCCCTTTGTAAAAACTATCGCTGGGAATGTAAAATGGTGTAGCTGCTGTGGAAACAGTATGGTGGTTCCTCAAAAAATTAAACATAGAATTATCATATGATCCCACAATTTCACTTCTAGGTATAATTTCAGCACCCTAAAGAATTTAAAGCAGGGACTCAAACAGATATTTGTGACCAATGTTCACAGCAGTATTATTCATAGTCGTGAAAGATGGAAATAATTAAAATGTCCATCAATGGATGAATAAACAAAATGTGCTATCAGATGAATAAACAAAATGTGCTACGTACACACAATGGAATACTATATTCAGCCACTAAAAGAACTGAAATTTTGGTACATGCTATGACATGGATGAACCTTGAACACATTATGCTAAGTGAAATAAGCCGGATACAAAAAGACAAATATTGTATGATTCTGTGAGATACTTAGAACAGTCAAATTCAAAGAGACAGAAAATAGAACAGTGGTTACCAAGAGCTGGGAGAGGGGAAGATGAAGAGTTCCTGTTCAATGGGTACAGAGTTTCAGTATAGGACAAAAAATTCTGGCAATAGATAGTGGTGATGATTGCACAACAATGTGACGTAATGCCACTGAACTGTACACTTAAAAATGGTTAAAACAATAAAACTCTCCATAGTAGAAAAATAAAACACAAGAGGCTTAATCTGACCTTAATATATTTTTCCAGACAATTCTTCTTCCTTTTCCTCTTACTCTATATTTCCTCAATTGATTCCTGGCTTCCTATGTTTGCTCCAGCGGCCACTTACGAAGGGCATGCTCTTCCCCTAAGTCTACTTTGTTCAAGACCCAGTTCAAATGTCACATTCTTGCAAATCTGTCCTGAAACCCATTTCACACTAAGTGGAAGGAATCGCTCCCTGTTTGGACTCCCACAGCACATGCATCAGCTCTCTCTCTAGCACTTACTGCTTTTCTTCTAGATCACAATGAGGTGAGGAGTGCAGCTTAAGGTCATCCAGTCAGCCCTCTAGACAAGTCCCTCTACAGTGCTGTCACCTTAAGGAATTTACTATCATCCCCAAACTGGTCTTTAGCCTTGCAAACTCAGAAGCCTGATTTTAATAGCAAAAAGTAGAACCATCTCTCAGAAAGGCTACTGTATTCACTAAGTTCACAGAAACTGATAGTTATATAAACCAGAATCCAAGAGACTAATTTAAATGAAAAATGCAGTTATCAAAAGAACGGGAACCCTCTAGGTGGCAGATCACGAAATTCTGTCCCTACAGGCAAGACATTTGCTGAGCGAGCATAGAATCACACCAGGAACGCACACTGAAGCATTTCTTAGTTGAGGCAGCCTGAAATATTCTCACCCACTAGGGATGACATGGGCAAGGAAATCTGAATGCTCAGGCTGGCTTGACCGAGACAAAGCTGAGA
The DNA here is from genome assembly GCF_057876585.1 of Rhinolophus sinicus. NCBI lineage: Eukaryota > Metazoa > Chordata > Mammalia > Chiroptera > Rhinolophidae > Rhinolophus > Rhinolophus sinicus. The sequence goes on from NC_142514.1 coordinate 28,385,228, forward strand.
GGGGCAATGCTTGTCTCTCTGACTGCCTTGTTTTGGGCTGTCATGGCTAACTAGGCCCTTTAGTTCACAGACTGTCTCTCCAAATAGGATACAGAATGATTGGTTGACAAGATTGATTCAGTTTCCTTTTGTTAAATTACAATCACATCTGCCTTCTTGAGATTCCTCCCATATGACCTGGATCAGTTTGGTTTGTTTTTTGATGATGTTTGTAGAGAAGCTCTTGTCTTATCCCCATAGATAGCTAATTTCAGGGCTGTGTTAGTCAGTTTAGGCCAGTTAGGTTATGCTGCAGTAACAAACAACTAAATCTCAGTGGCTTACAACAAAGTTTTCTTACTCATGTTACGTGTCATGTGTCAGCGGTGGCTATGCACATCTGCGTTCTAGGACCAAAGCTGACGTACCTCTTCTTGGGACACGCAGCTCTCATAGCAGAGGAAAATAGTATGGTAGAATCATGAGATGGCCCATATACTTCTGCTCAGAAGTGGCTCATGCTATTTCTACTCATTTTTCATTGATTATAACAAGGCCAAGCTTGACGACATTAGGGTTAGCAGTATGACCTCCTAGGGAAAGGCCAGATAGGGAGAGCTTAAGAAAGGGAGGGGTAGAGAGAATCAACAGTCTACAGCAAGGACTAATAGTCCGTGTCCACCAGTATGACTGCTGCCAGTTATATATACTGACTATTAAAATATTGAAATTTCATACTAGCTGGTAAATAGCTGCTGTTCAAAGCTTCCCGACAACTTCTCATCCCCTGGGACCTACTATTCACAAACTAGCAACTGAGGGGTTAACACCTAACTCGTAAGGATAGCTCCAGGACTTCACATCTGCTAGATCAATGCTTGAGCAGTATTTGTTATTAATAAATGTTTAGACCCACCCTTGCCTAATTTCCTTTATGTATATTTTTATTAGTTTAATTCTAAGAGCAATCTGATTTCCAGGCTCTTGGAGGGAAACTGAATGCAGCCCCTATGTGCTGTTCGCATTTAATTATAACAATGATGTTAGTAATTTGTGCTTTCCACACATTTTGACATCTTTTGCAAACAGTATATGCAATAAATGCTCAGTAAATATTTGTAGAAAGACTTACCTTTTTCCCATTAACTAAGCTTCTCTATCTCAACATACTTATTGAGTCTCCATTTTTAATTTTTTATGCCATTTCTCATGTCTGAAAATGTCATCATTATCACTAATTTCTTTATAACGTTTGCAATTTACAAAGCACTCTTCCCTTAAACTATTTCATTCAATCTCCTCAACATTCCCAGGAGGTAGGAATTAGATCATTTTACACATGATAAAATTGAGACTCAGGTGTCTTATAGCTAGTTAGGTGTCTTATAGCTAGTTAGGTTTTGTTCATTCATTCATCAAATATTTACTGAATGCCTAAAGATTTATTAAGGTTGGATTTGAAAACAATTTTCCTGAAATCAAGTCAAGGGTTTATTCCACTATTCTCAACTACTTTATCACCAGGGTCATGAACTCAAAGGAAGGAAATAATAACAGTCTGTTGATTTTATTGTTGAGGACCCCTGCTACACAAGTCTCAGAAAGGCTCCAGGGTCATTTGTAAAATTTAAGGTAACCACCAGCAGGAGCAATCTTATTTTTCTCTGTGCTTGCTGCACTAACTGTCTCACTGTAGATAGGTCCATTCAATACATATTTGATGAATTTATCTACAGGTTTTGGAGTTATTCAAACTGAATTTTGACATTAGTTGCTGTGAAACCTTGATCAAATTACTTAGCCCTGGGGGTGACTGGTTAGCTCAGTTGGTTGGAACGTGGTGCTGGTAGCACCAAGGTTGCCAGTTCCATCCCTGCATGGGCCACTGTGAGCTGTGCCCTCCTTAAAGAAAAAAAAAAGTAATGAATGAATTAATATAATTACTTAGCCCTTTTGAGCTTGTTTTATCATCTGTAAAATAAAAATACTAATGTCCTAGAACAAAGTAGTTCTGGAGATTTAAGAGATAAAGTAAGAAAAAGATGTAATGCTCATTGCAGCTGTGGTTTCCAATTGTCTATCATTTAAGTTTTAAACTCTGCATTGAAATGAGAAAAGTAACGTCTATGTGGATGTAAGATTACAAGCTGACCATTCTTGGGAAGTGCTGTTCTTTATTCTGGAGTGTATCATTTTACAGTTTTGCTGCTAAATCCCCGCTTTTACGGAACTGGTACCTATCTTCTTCAGCAGCACACTTAATCTGGCATCCCCATGTCGTCCTTCGTCCCCTAGCTCTCTTTCCTCCCAAATGAAAAATGAACACACACAGTCACCCAAGATAAAAACAGTTGATGTCATATTCTTTTCAGCTTCTTGCTGATGATTGTAGATGGAAACGTCAGTGTCTGCAAGCAGACTTTAATAAACGTTCCAGAAGTCTCATTAAAAAAAGAAAAAAAAATGAACACGCACACAAAAACGAATCCTTACACTCAAAGGTGTGCGCACCACAGCAGAAATCCACAGGGATAGAACACCCTAGAGGTCACCAGGCAAGGCCTCCACATCCCCGAGAATAGGGCGGAGTCAGAAGGTTCTTAGATCTCTTGCCGCTTCACCAGGTCGTTGCCCCGTACCAATTCTCGCGAGACTTCAAGCAAGTCAGCTTCTGCGCAATACAAGTAACTGGGAATCGAGGCGCCAAGGGAGGGGGAGGGGAAGGGGGGGACGGGGCAAACGGCGTGGCCGCCATCTTGTTTGTACCCCCGCTTCGCGCGCGCTCCGTTCTCCGTGACGCACGCTTCCCCTCCCCTCCGCGGTGCCCAGGCCTCTGCATTGCCCTACTCCGCAGGAGCGCGGGGGCGGCTCCTGCTATTCCCTGGACTCCTGAGCAGAGGCGTGTAAGTGTGCGGGAGCGTCTGTGGGAGGGAGAGTGAGAGGTGAGCGGCGGCGGCGGGGGGAGGGGCAGCGCTTCCCGCCTTCGGCGGAGACCTCACTTCCCTCGCGCGGGCGCTGCTGTAGTTCGGTCCGGCCTGACCGCCGCCATGTTGTGTTCTCACCAGGCCCGCCGCTGTCGCCGCCGCCGCCGCGCTCGTGGGGTCCGTGCACCTCATCGGCCCGGCCCGCGGGCTTTCTCCCATTGGCGGAAGGCGACGGCGGGGGGGCTCGCTCGTGATTGGTCGGTGGCGGGGAGGCCGCGAACCTGGCACCTTATTGGTCGCGCTGGCTCCGGCCTAGGGGGTGATGAAGGAATCGGAGGCTGCAGGGATGTGCGCGTCTGGGGTTCGGGCTGCGAGGTGATGGCCCCCTACGGCGCAGGCGTGGGGTGGAGGCTAGGGGTCAGCTTAAAGGCCTTGAGGAAGAGAGGGTGATGGTCTGGCAGGTACTTTGGGGTATTTTGTGCATGGCCTGGAGTGGGAGGCCCTCCTAATTCCAGAGGTAACCTCGGTGGAACATGCACGGCCCAGGATAGGGGCGTGTAACCTCCAGGGGTGCCAGGCTTGGAAACACGGAAACCCAGTTACAGGCCAAGAGATCTTCTAGATACGGGGCGCAACACTTAACAAGTAAAACACAGTTTGGAAGTGACCCTGATGTTCATGGATACCAGGTCTGAGCGTGGTGCAGGAAGAAAGGGCATCAGGGCCCTAGGGAAATATCCGAATGGTAGGATCAGATCAGGGAAACAGGTTTAGGTGGAGTTCTGGAATCCAAGGTTACCAGACCTGGGATGTGATATGAGGAGGAAGTAAACAAACCCAGCCTGAAGGAGAGATCCCATTGGATTGCTATGCCCTGTTTTAACAACTGAATGCCAAGCCTACAAGGCACAGCATTAAGTAGTGACAGATCTATAGGAGTGAGAAAGTACAAAGCATTTTGGGGAACATTTTCAGACTTGGAAATTACAGTAACAGAACAATTATAGGTTATTGGGGCCCAGGACCAGGCAGCTAGTTTTGAGATGTTTTCTATGAAGCTTTCCTGCGCTAGGGAGAGTACAGGTCAGGGCTGAGTTTTCAAAGCTATACTTTCTACCAAATATTAGATACTTGGCAATTATTTGTTGAATGGATATTTTTGGGTCCTCTTTAGTAGAAGACAGCTTGACAAGAGATCCTGGATGTTGGCTCATTTATTTCCTTTTATGTGTGCCTAAAAAATACACCCATCTTCATATGCATTTTAAGAAATTACAAAAAAAATTGAGTTTTGCAATCCGGCACAAAAATAAACTAGTGCATAGCTTTTTGCATTTTGTCTTAAGTAACAGGACTTGTCAGCACTTTCTAGTTCGTGTTTCAGAAAGCTTTTGTTGTAATTGAGAGATATTAGTCAGTTTATTGGGGGTACATTCGGTTTCCATTGAATGGTAATGACTTGGATTGTTTTACATTTGTGTCTCCCAAGGTTTGGGGATCAGGGAAACACATTTATGTTAAACCTCTGTGTTTTCTTCGTTTGTTTTTTCTTGTTTTCATACCAATTTCAAGAAATTTCTGTGGTTTTCAGATTTAGTCAGTTTTATGTGAATGCAACTAAATTTTTGAGAGAGAAGTAGTACTTTCCAGTAGTGGAGGAAGGGAATTGACATTTTGGAGCACATTTAATACAACATTCCTGTTAGGTCATTATCATTTCCATATTGCAGAACAGAAAGTTGAGGATCAGAGAGGTTAAGTAGCTTGTCCAGTGTCATTCAGTGGTTGAACTGGGATTCAAATCCAAAATTGAATTCAAAGCCTGCAGTTTTATCTGCTACAACATGCTGTCAACATAAACTTGACTATTCAAATTCTCAGGTAGTTTTATATTTCAAAGTGGATCATCTTTCTTTGATTTCTAGGTGTTAGGAGTGTATTGAACAGGAGAATATAATTAATAAGAATTTGTAGTACTGTTTCAAAGATTCAGACCACAGAATGGTAACCACTTGAACATGGGTTCTTCAAGTAAGTCTTTAAATCTTACCCCTTGGTTTCTATTGTGAAGGGAAAGATTTATAAAGTAAACTGCTGAAGTTTTCCTGAACCCAGGTAGATAATGGGGGAAAATATGTACAGTAAGATTTAAGAATCTGCATTCTTTAAAACCAGGCTTCAGAATATTGCTGACATAGTCTTTCTATTTAAGGAAGTGATTAATGCCCAGGAGAAAGGAACTACCAAGTGCATAGTGAAAAGAGCTCACTAAGGAGCTTTTTCAAACATCACCAGTTCCTTAGGATGTTTGTCTCCAAACACTGGGACCTATCCAGAAGCCTAGTGCCCTCTTCAAACTGGGGGGTAATGATTCTAGGATATGCTTATCCTGAATGCTGCATAAAATTAAAACTGGTAACAGTATTGCGTAGAAAGCTTTAAATAATTCAGGTTTCAAGGGAAGACCAGTGAACTGGAAGTCTGAATTGCTTTGTTTCTTGATATGACTAGATGAAAAAGCTATGCACTAGTTACATTGCAGTGGGGGAAATAGGGCTTGCCATGCATTTTGTACGGTGGTCATCTCAGCTTCATTTGGCTCAGTCATTAAGTTAACCAAATAGGAAGAATGTTATAGCATCCATAACGTAGTTTATTTTTCAGTTAAGTCTGGACAAGGTTACAAAAACCTGCATATACATACAAGTATATCTTTTTATATTCAGCAAGCATTTCTTGACCACCTGCTCTTCAACACCAGTGACCACCTTCGTTCCACATTAGCTCCTTACACCCGTGGCCACTTGCTGAGCCTTGTTGTCATTTGGAATTGACCACACTAGAAATCTTGAACTCCCAGGAGGTCCAAGTAGGTCAGAGTTTATATTGAAAACTTGTGAACATCAGCTTTGTCTTCCAAGCAGAAATCATACTAGTGTTTTATACTTTACAGACTGTGTCCATGTCATCTTGTTTAACCATTATAACAAGTATTCCATTATAGTTTATGCTTACACATGTTCCATTTGGTCAAAACTGATTCATTGTACTTGAAAAGATATGAGGTTTCTTATTTCCATTTACAGAGAAATGGAGGCAGAGTGACATGAGGGGCTAAGCTAGGTATCTTTTTGAGGCAATTTTGAAATTCACATCTCATCTTTTGGTTCAGAGGTACTGAGCCACTAAGACACTCAGGAATAATAGTTACTACCTTTTATTGAGTGCTTACATTTTAGCAGTTAGGGTATAAATGTTTTATATATATATATATATACATATATATGTATATATATACATATCAATCACAGTTTGAGGTAGATTCTATTGTCACCCTCATTTTTGCATGCAAGGAAACTGAGGAGTTAAGTAATTTGCTCGAGGTCACACAGCCAGTAAGTGGCCCAGATTCAGACATAGGCCTGTAACTCTTAATCCTGGCACAATTTGTGGAGCCCTTACTCTTAAACACTGTTCTTTTGACCATAGAATATCATGAGAAAAGACAGTTCCTTGCATCTTAGCACAGGACGTGATCTTTGATTCTTTCAGGCATGTTCTTTGTAGTGAGACCCTAAAGAGTGTGATGACCTTGGCAAGGTCACTGAGCTTTGCGAGGGTAGAGGTAAGTCTAGGCCAGTGCACTGGACTCCCAGACCAGTGCTCGTTCTGCTGGGCTGCGGAAGCACTGACCTGATGACAGAGGTGACTCAAGGCACCTTTTATGTTTTGACAAGTTTGCCTCATTCACAGGAGGGAGAGAGGACATTATTAGGTTCAGAAGTGACCTTCTTGAGGTTCATTCCAGCCTCAGGCATACGGCTTAGAAAGAACATTCCTTAGCCAGCAAGTTGTTCTTTTCCATTCTATTTCTTGTGCTCAAAGCAAACTGAGTTATCTGATGTCTTACAGTCTCTCTTTTCATTTTGTTTATTCAGTTTTTCATGCGTGCACTGTAACTAGTTAGGAAGGCTACAAGGTCATTTTAGTATTTTCCCACAGACACTCAAAGCACCTAACATAATGTAAATAGTTTAATTGTAGAAGGAAATGGACTTAACATGCTTGCGCCAAAAAAAGTGCCTTTGGGAGGGGGCAGTGTAGTTGCTGACATAGGAGTCAAACCTGGGAAAGAATTCTGTCTCTGTAGTGCATTTATCCTCTGTGAGCTGGGGGTCAGATTCTTAACCCGAGCTTTAGTTTCTTCCTGTCTAAAGTAGTGGTAATAATACCTGTCTTCTAGAGTCATTATGAAAAATGAATACAGTAGCACATAGTAGGTGCCTGGCACAAAGTGGACCTTTCTTTTTAGAACAGCATAAAATCTGTCCCCTTAGCCAGTTAGAGTTTCCCGATGAGGAGGCCTTCTATAATTATCTACTCTGTTGGGGACAGTAAGATTTCTACACGGGGCGAGCAACCGCTTGACATGAAAGAAATAAGCTAATTTAGTTGTGCTGTTGCGGTTAGGAGTTTGTTTAGGGTGAGGTTGTCTCCTGATCGCCTCTGTAAAGCCCCAGGTTGAGTAGTAATAATTCTGATGCGATGAAGACTTTTTCCTGTTTGCCAAATAGCAATGATTATTGAAATCAGAACAACCAGTTTTATCCTTCTGTCCAGAAATAAATTTGCCTTATAGTCATTTAAAGATGTTTCTAATTGTAGAAGTTGTCAGTTGAAGTTAGGACTGTCAATTTGGTTTATAGTCACCTGGGTAATGTTTTCTTTGAAGTAAGTGGGAAGGCAACATTGTTGGATTGGTTCAGGGAAAACAATCTCTCTGCCTGCAGAAGTTTTTTCTGGGGAGCACTTTTGCTGCACCCTTCCCACACTTGACCATGTTGTAGCGCTGCTGTACCTGAGGGCAGAGAGGCCACACACGTGCTGGGGGAGTTGTAGTTTCCATTTTGGTGTACATTCTTTTTTGTTTGCAGGCAGATTATTTCTAAATCCAGTGTTCTTTTTATACAGTGAAAGCTTTCTAATGGATCAACTTCAGGTGCAGTTTAGGGGGAGAGACTAGTCTAATCTTTGCATTTGAACATTTCCAATAGAATAGATTTAAATTAAGGGTTCAAATCTCCATGTCCAAAGTATGTAAGATATCTTATTTAAATGAATATCTGCCATTTAAAATCAACAGTATATCCTTTAAACCAGATTTAAGATTTTTTTAAAATTCTAATTTATTATAAAATGGGTTTACAAAATGCAAGAATTATTCTAAATACATTCATAGTGTTCATGAGCCGTAAATAGTGATCTTGAGCAGTGTTTCAATAAATGCTTCTGTGACTCCAAGGAAACACATTGGAATACAGAATATTTTGTATTATGTCATTAGTTAAAAGCTGTTGGAGTTACTGAAGGTTTCCACAATCCCTAATTACTGTGAACCCTGCCCTCAGGAGCTGCGAATTGTCCAATGATCTGTATGGAGTGAGATTCTTTGCCCAGTGTTCAGAAAACCTATCCCCTCACCATTGGCATGATCTGTCCGTTTATTTATTTATTTGTTTAAAATCTATTGGGGTGACAATTGTTAGTAAAATTACATAGATTTCAGGTGTACAATTCTGTATTACATCATTTATAAATCCCATTGTGTGTTCACCCAGAGTCAGTTCTCCTTCCATCACCATATATTTGATCCCCCTTACCCTCATCGCCCACCCCCCACCCCCCTTACCCATGATCTGTCCATTTAAAAGAGAAAAGAAAGTACATGTTATCTGCACAGTTGAACACCTGTCATTTTAAACTTTCTTAACATTTCATGCTGTACCCAGGAGGTAAGTAGCTTAGAACTTGCTCATTACCAGATGACAAAGTTGGGGCCTTTTAATGAAGCAAAGTGTACTCGATTGGCAATAATTTGCGAGGCAGAGGATTGCTGTTTATGGCGATATTTAATGCTATTTTCAGTAGAACTAAATTAAAAAAGTAAATGCCATAATGTGTGTAAAACTCCAACCACTTTGGAAGGTGGTCAGAATAGAGTTGCGTAGTTGTCTTTCACTCCCCTAACATTTGTAATTTGGCTTAGAGCATTTCTGAACTTGTTTCACTGAAAATTAGTTCTCATACAGTGCTAATAAGTGTCCTCTGGGGATGGAAAAAAGATTCTTGACACAATAGTGGCCAAAGTGAAATGCATTTCTTTACTGCAGAATTAGTATTCAGAGTTTTTGCACTCATGTTCCTTATGACCCTTCAGGAGAAGAAAGCATACATTATGCAGGGTTTCTCAAACTTACTGGCCAGAGATCCCTGTTTGTGAGAACATCTAATGAGCATTTTATGGTATGGCTAGTGTGTAGTGGAGCCTGTTGAGCAGTTTTGGTGTAGAGAGTTTATGAATTTGAAAAACAACAACAAAAAAACCTTTTATATAGGATAGCTTGACCATTAGTGGGAAAGGACTTTTCTGGGAACATTAAGATATGTCTCCAAAGTAACATAGACTCTTGGGATGAATATGATTTCAAAGGTCAATTGCAATTGCCAATAACAAGAATAATAGTAGCAGCTACCATTTTTTTGGAGCACTTGCTATCTATCAGGCAGTGTTGTTATTCTACGTGCATTTATTAACCACTGGTCTTAATGACTTTTTATCTTAATATTTCCCATTCAAAGATATTCCCACTTTGCAATATCTGCACTACTATATTTTCCAATAACTACGTTATTGCAGCGCCCTGTTTTCCCTTTCTCTGTCTAGAGTGTTGCCACCCTCCCACCCTATCCCCTTCTCCACACTGTACCCAAAAGTGATCTTTTAAAAGGGTAATTCTCATTGTGCTTAAAACTCTTCAGTGGCTCACCACTGTCCTCAGAATCAAGTTCTAGTGTCTTCACCTTGCCCAGCCCTGTTTACTTTTCTAACTTTACTTCTAGCCTCTTGCCTCTGGGCTGTTGCCATACCAAACTACAGCCCTTCCAGGAATGTAATACTTCTCTGTCAGCTCCAGGCCTTTGTACATGCAGTTTGCTTATCTGTCTCAGTAGGTCCTTACTCTTTTTAGGATTTTAAATCTCCCAAGAAGCCTTCTCTGACCAGCCTGAAACTGAGGCCGGGGGTTAGGTGCTCTGCTTCTGTCCTATATTATGCATTTGCCCCTATTGTAACACCCAGCACTATGATTGCCTATTTTAATTTTCCTGTTTGTTACAATAGACATTAATGTCGTTGCGTACAGAGACCGTGCCTTGTTTAGGATTCCCAGATCTTAGCACAATGCCTGCACATTGGAGGGATGGAAGTATCCTTAATCCTAACAACCTTGCAAGATGTTTTACAGTTTAGGAAATTGGCCTCAGTGGGGTTAAGTAGCCCAAGGTTACTCAGCTAAAAAGAGGTGAGGAAGGATTAGAATCTAAATCTGTATAGCTGCAAAAACTGCTTTTATTCCCCCTCTGCTTCTCCACATGGATGCTCTTTTTCATTGTGTCTTTACATACTTTTGTCAAGCATTCTAACAGCCTATACTAACAACCCCACCCATAGCTTCCAGGCAGCTTGTGCCATCTTTGGATAGCTCTGAGAACTGAAATAGGTCCCTCTAGAACAGTTTTCCATCCACTGGTCTTAATTTATGCTTTGGAGAATATAATTTATTTTTTAAAAGCAAATAATTCAGAATTTATAATCCACTTAAGATCTCATTTATTAGTTTATTTTGTTTATTCATTTATTGAGCAACCATTTATTGAGCACCAGAGCTAGGTTCCTTATTCTAATGATGTTGTCATTGTTCAAAATGTTTCTGGAACTTTTTTGAGGATTATCTTCAGACTTCTGTCAGATTTCCTTTGAAAATGTGTCAACATTTTTTTTTTTAAATATTGAAGGTAGATTTGATTTGGGAAATGACTAATAGTTGTTGAGGACCAAATCAGGTGAAAAATACGGGTCAGAAGTTATAATCTGGCAGCCCTCAATTTTCTTTGATCTGCTTATAATTTTTTAAAAATTTGAACCAAAATTGAAAATGGAAAGATTTAACATTAAAAGAATTTGACTTCTTTTTTTCCTTTTAAACCAGACAAAAATACACTATGTATGAACCCATTTCAGTGGTTCTGAAAGAGATAATGAGGGTAGTGGTGCACGGAATGGGCATAATGGATGTTCTTTGTGATGCTATTTATGATATTTTAAAATTGAAAATATTGAAATTATTCATTAATATGGAACTGATTAAAAGTTATGTCACATCCGTTCAATGGAATATAATTCAGTTATAAATGATGTAGATCTATATTTGATATGGAAAATTATTCACATTTTTTAAGTGAAGAAAACATTATAAAACAGTTTATATAGTATTTTCTAATACTATACAATGGGAGATTAACTCAGCCTCATATCTCATTTACATAGAAAAATTTCAGAGTATATAACCTAAAATGCTAATGGTGCTTGATTCTGGGTGGTTGGATTAAAGGTTTTCTTTAAAAAGTACCCCATGCCCCTAACCTATAACAACATAAATATTAAAAAAACTACTATATCCATCCACCTCATCAGCTTAGTGTATTATAATGCATACAATATATTTAATATTCAAATGAATATAACTTTATGTCCCCATTTCAACATATGAAAAGTTCATTTTTCTCTAGAGGTTCTCTTCTCTGATATTCCTGGGACCCCCAGGTTTACTTACTAAGTCTGAAAGGGTTAGTTAAGGATACCATCAATAAAATGTTCAGATCACTGAAGAACCCAGTTTCTTTGCTGCTATTTTTGCTTCTGCTGGGATAGAGCATAATCTCCAAGATCAGGTAATCTTGGGGTACTGAGCAAGACCCTGTCCTGGACAGGAATCGTCATGGTGGTTGAGACCAACCTCTGGTCCCTCAGTCGTTCCTTAGGTTGCCAGATCAGCAGCTGTTCGAGCATCCGATTTTTGTGTCCGGGATCTATCTGGCTTTTGCTTCTTTTATTCAATCTGAAACTCTTACTTGAGTGGACCAGCATTCCTCCATGGCCCTTGACCTTTGGAGCTGAGTAGTAGCTGCCCTTTAGATGCATGCACTCGCCAGTTTTCCTCAATTCCCCACTACTCCCTATTACTTTTTTGACATTGCTTAAGGCTGGGTTTTGATTTATATCTCTGTACTGAGCACTGGGGATTTTTGTGGATATAAATAAGACACAGTCGTTGCCTTCAAGAAGTCCTCCTCTGTTAATAGAGACGTGGTAAAAAGTAATTATATGTGATAAGTGCTAGAGTCAAATGTATATTTAGGTATCATATATTTAGGTATGTGAGTGCCTATCACATACCAGGTATTAATGCTGAATGCTTTAACTTATCTCATTTAAGCCTCAACCGTCATGTGAGTTGGTGCTTTTTTTCCATTTTGCACATGAAGTGAGCTCAGAGACAGTTAAGTAACTTGACCAAGGTCGTACAGCTAGTAAATAGGTAGGTGATTCATAATCAATTTTCTGACTAAGAGCATTAGTTCCCACCCTGCGTTCTTTGAGAGCATTAAAGCTTGAATCATGGTTTTGTGTCATAGTGATCTGGGTGCTTTTTAGGGGAAGACGATGCACTTACCTGGTATAGAGGGCTGCTGAGATCCCGGACCAGGAGAAAATGTGAGTTGGAATCCCAGCGATCTCATGAGGCGCTCAGTTGACAGTAATGACAGGCTAGAGAAGGGAAAGCTGCAGTACGTGAATGGGTCAGGCTGCCAATGGAAGTCCTAGGATGATTTGAGGTCTCTCCGCACTATTCTATTAAGGTGACTTTTGATGAAAAATAGGGGTTGAAGTGGGTTTGTTGTAGTTTTTTTGTGTGTTGTGTGCAAACTGCCAAGAATTAATAAAAACTATGTCAAAGACCTTCACAGTATGAGGAGACATGTTTAGTTTAATCTGGTACATCAAAAGCAGAGTAGAAGGGTAGGTTTTTGGAACAATAAGCAGACCTCAGTCAGGATTGGTGGTGAAAGGCATGGATTTCTGACATAAAAACTGGGGAAGATTTTTAGTAGCAGCTGGTAGTCCTCCCACATTGCCCTTTATGGCTCAGGAGTTGCTTTATGCAGGGTTGCAGAGTATGCTGCAGATAAAAGAGAGACATTCCCTCATAGTAGCTTTAGGACCTTAAGGAGATATAGGTCTCTCTGAACTAAGCCTGTGGAAGGAATTTGGCTTGGATGATTTTTAGCACTTTCCATTTTTTTCAGTGCTTATTCAGTACAATATACTTTACATATGTTATTAACTCATTTAATTCTTACAGTGGCTCTGTGATATAAATGGGGATATCCATATATTACAGGTGAGGAAACTGAGTCTCGGTTAGTCCAGCGTCATACAATTTATTAATAAATAAAGGAGTCAGAGTTTGAAACTCGCGTTGCCCGACTCCCAAGTGCTTAGTTGTTTTGCCATCGTGACACTGATTAATAGTGATGTGAAAATGTTCCTCCTATTCTTCTGCCTCCCACTCCTCACATGAGCTTTTTTGCTTCCTGGCAGCTGACTTGACACCAGTGTTTTGGGGTTTAAAAGAGGCTCTAGTGTGAATAAGGCACACAACTGATCTGTTGGCCTTCTGCTGTCTCTTCTCAGAATCTGTGGTCTAAACTTTCGAGAAGAGAACTTAACAATACCGGCAACTCTGCAGCTTCAGGGATTGCCCCACGACACACCCTGTTAGCCTAACTAAACTCTTACTTAGATGCCATAGTGAAATTGTCATGCAATCCCTTAATACTTTAATGTATACTGTTTTTAATGGTTTAGCTGTTATTTCAAGTCCTTATAAATGTGATTTGCTACTGGTTAAATGTTCCTAATAGCTGAATAATAAAATTTGTGTCAATTTACAGGCTCTGTGTTTTTCAGATACTTATCTAGGTCTCTAATCAAAAGATCAAATTCAACATTAGTCACATTTCTGATTTTTAAATTAATGAAGTTGGGTGTAATGGTTTATTCTATCTGTACATATATGTGACACCTAAGAATTTCCTTGGGTGTGCCCTGAGGTGCTCCATGTTTTGGTAAGCAGTGTGGTGCAGTGGAAAGAGTTCTACCCTATGGCACCTGAGTTTGCATCCTAGATGTACTGGTATGGCGAGGGGCTGGTTTGTTAACTTCTGTGAACCTCACTGTTTCTCACATGTTAAGAGGGGATAGTGAAGATTAGAGGGGTAAAGTACCTAGCACAGAACCTAGCACTGATTGGTGTTTAGAAATTATTTTCATTTCAATGTGGAAAATGAGTAGAGTGCGTGTAGAGAAGTAAATATGGCAAAGTGATCACACAGACCGCCTAGCTTATATTTCAGGGCTCTGCCAAATCTCTGCATATGCCCATGATGACCTCTCATGTGAGATGAACCAAGGTATTTCTAGAAAAGAGGTCATCTACTTGGCAGAAGAGTTATGTTTAGTCTTGGGACCCTTAGCTTTGATGGGAGGAAGCAGATTTAGGAGATTGTTAAAAGTCCCCAGATAATAGTGAGACATTTCTATATGACTGTTTTGTAAAAAATAAAAGAAAAAAGGCATGTTGACTGATTTTCACCATATTAGTAGGCTCCTCTTAAATCCTAAATAGTTAGTGTTGGTGGCGGTGGGGAACCTATACAATTGGGCCCAAAATCCGCAAGGAGATCTTCAACCAACACTGGAGTGTCTTCAGTAACCACAATACTACAGGTTTCCCCCGCTATCCGAAAGTAGCTCATTATTATGAAACCTTTGTAAGCCGAAATGGCATAAAGGGAAGACGCAATCACCTTAGGACACATCTTGCTAACAGATGCACAAAATAAAGCGAGATAAAGCACAGATGCTCACAGTCGCAGTTCAGAACTATGGCGGGTTGATGCTGAGATGCTGAGTGTAGTTCCTGGTGAAGGAGCTTGGTGGTGTCATTCTTGCTGCTCAGGTGCTCGCTGCAAAACAAACGCTGTCCGCTGTTTTTGCTTTTCACATTTTTTCATAAAAGCGAAAATCCTTTTTGGATTTCTTTTGGTTATTAAAACAGGTACTAATGTAGTAGGTCTTTTGTAAAAGCAAAGTGGTAAAGCGAACTTTCGAAAAGCAGGGGATACCTGTATTTACAATATATCAGGCTGCGATCGGCCCTGCTGCTTATCTTGAAAATGTGGTAGAAAAATTGATCCTCTATCGGAAGCTAGTCAGCAACATTTTGTGGACGCCCTAAATAAATTAGTTAATCCATCAAACTGAAATGTGCTTTAAACAGTATATTCACTGAGGCTCTATCTTTGCCATTTCCACCCTCCCCCCATCATTATATTTTCCTGTTGGGTTCCTGGTAGACTTTTTGAGAATGCCACTCTTTCTGTCACTAACTTCATACATGACCCCAGAATTTTCCCATTTAGATCAGTTTGTATTTCAAAATAAAGTGATTTGCCTGGTATAAATACGTACGTGCTTTTAAAATTAGCATGGACATAATAACAGATACCTTTTTAGAAATCCTGCGAACTTTTGTATGGCCATTGATACCACTCTTTGGTATTGGTAAAGAGGCAGCATTTTCTTTGGAGCCATTGGATCACCCCACTCCATTTTCTTTTTTTCCTTCTGTTAATTAACGCTCGACAGAAAACTGAAGATAGAAGTCACAACTTTCCGACCTTGTGCACATTGCTTCTCTGGTTTACTGCCATAGGATACTGTAGTAATATCTTACAGACATCTTTGATGGCCAATCAGAAGCAGTTAAATTACCTTAAATTTTTTAAATGGAACTCTGACAGCCAATAAGAAATGCTTTGGGTGGGAACTGTAACAACCCTTTCGTGTGATTTTAAAAACAATTCTGGATTTGCAGTATCCTCTGTTTTGTAAACGCATGAGGCCCTAACGCATCTGCTCTGTGCATTTGCCAGGCATTTCCAAGCCTTAAGTTCCCTGTAGTTTGAAGTCTGAATCTGACCCCTGTTCTGCTTCTCAAGGTAACTTTAAAACAGGAAGTGTACAAAGGAGGTAACTGATGACGTGAACAGCCAATCGTGGCTTTGTATTCTTAGCCGATAAAGCAGCTCAGCCAATGGGAGCACTCTGGAGGCAAGGTTTGGTGTCAAATAGCATGTTAGATTGAATGCCTTTGACTGTTAAAGTGGAAGGAGGCTGCAGGGCTTCATTGGAGCCTCGGAGTTTTTCACTGAGGCAGGGGTCAGCTGAAAGACAAAGAAAAATGGCGAATAGTTTGCTGGGGGGTGGGGGGACAGCTGTTCGGGTTTTCACTGGAGTGGACATTCCAGACTCAGGTTTCTGCATCTCCTGCTGCCTTTTGTTTCCTCCGTCCTTTTGGGGGGGAGGGATAGGAGTGACTTAAATTCTCCCTGTCCGAGGAGATATAAATAACTACATGTAAAATTAATGCAGTTCCCGGTAAGTTTAATTCTTTGTTTTGTGTTAAAATGGTAGAAACTGTTTAGCTTCAGAGAGTGTAGACAAGTTGCACTGTTTCAGAAAATGGCCACTTTACATTCCATGCATACCTTTTGGTGCACCTAGAATACCTTGCTCTGTAGATTTTGCATGCCCTTCAACTAGGATTTCTTTTCCTAGTTGAGTATCGGCAAGATCAGGTACATGAAGAAAGGCTAATCATTTTTCAGGGACACACAGAAGCAAAGCACTTTCTCTTTGCATTGGGTAAACTTAACTGTTTTCCAAATAATTTTCCTTTGTTCAAGTGCACTGAAGCTTTCCTACAGAATAAGCTGAGTAGTTGTAAGACTTTTTCTATTTCCATGCACTTTGTTGACATCTGTGTTTTCAGAGGTAGAAGCAACACTATCGCTGTTCTAAATTTGTATTAAAATATGATTTGCACTGATGCAGGTTCTAATGGTGAAGGCCCACATGCCAATGTGAAATTCTCCCTTAACTTTCTCGATTACCTGTCTGCTTCTATATTCTAATAAGTACCAATTAATTAAGTAACGATCTTTGTTTGAAAATGCACATTGTAGCATAGAATGCTGTTTTGAAACACACTTCTTCACTATAGTGGCAGGGACGAGCACATCTTTTTCCACCAATTTCACACGTTTTGTCAGGTGTTGATTTGGTTCTTTAATGTGAGCAAAACGCTTTTCATTTTCTGTATGAAATATTTAAATCCTAATTTACCTGCAATTTGTGAATAGGAAAGTTGAGAGTATAGGCACCCTACCCTGTCTTTTGCCCTTGGTATTTTTTTTCCTCTTTAGGATATGAAGCTAATGCAGGTTGCTAATCAATAACCAGCCGTTCTTGTGAATAGTGAAATCTTCCATCCCGGGCACTAAAGATCTATGATACACTTGATTTTAAAAAGCAATTCTTTGTTTTCTTTTTATTTGCAAGTATGGAATGAAGGTCATTGGAACATTTCTGCTGCAGACTCAGTGTGGAGCCCTGAGCCAGCAGCACTCGGTCTCTGGGTAGGGAACAGGAGCAGGCCCTCTTAGAGGAGAAGTTTGGAGGGTGTTGATTTGCCTTCCCCTCGCTTCCTCTGGAGTAAAGGATTTACCTGAGAGGATCGATAGGGGTTTAGATTTTGGACTCTTAGAATTGGAATGGTGGAGCAGTCAAAGTTGCTAGATGCAGGCCTCTGTCGTTGCTCGCAAAAGTGACCTTGAAAAACTGCCGAGGAGTGGAAAGATTGAAGGACAAAGTTTGTTTATACAGATTTGAACTGAAAAGCTCTATTTAAGATGAAAAGAGACTGTACTTCTGATGTCCAAGTTGAGTGGTTAGTAGGACTATGTTATAGATTCAAATTGGGAGTTTTCAAGCAATAAGACAATAGGGCTGTATTCATTTTCTCCCACTCTTCTCCGTACCCTCCCCCCCACCAAAAAATTCTAAATCCTTTTGGTATGATAGTTGAGTGAACTGCCTAACAGATTCAGAATTCCTTGCATGCTACCTTGTCTTCTGTGTAATCTAGAGGGTTCTTAGTGAAGAATGGTATTTCAGGAGTTCAAAGTAGTTACGTTTGTGAAACTTCTTTTGGGAAATTGGAATGCTTATGGTAAGAAAACAGTCATTCTGGGAAGTTATGTTACAGGAGAAAGGAGTATGTATTAAGGATTACATTTAAACAGGTAATTATTTTAATTCAACTTTATTTTTACAAGTCATTGATTTATATGTTATCAGATGCTTCAGGTTTTATATATTATTTAAAAACAGTTATAGATTCTGAATGACCCTATTGGTCCCGGAGAAGGCCTGGAGAGGGGAGGCAGAGGTAAGTGGGGCACAGTTGGAGGCCTAGATAGAACGCTTTATATTAAGAACTTTGTGGATTTAGCTTCTTGGAAAGATACCTAGCCACTCTCTCTGGCCTGGGTTCTTAACCTTTTTAGGGTCATGTTCTCTGAGAATCTGACCCACTACCTGGAAAATGCACATCGGCATGTCTGTACAGAACCCCTGGTGACTAAGATATTTTACAGTATATGTAGAATGGTGTTTATAGGATCTCTTCATTTATACTTTAGCCAGGTAAATGTTTGCCGGAGAAGTGAAAACTCTAAACTCTACTTCCATAAGGAGCAAAGACCTTCTAGAGCTAGCTATAACTTAGACTAGGGGTGGCTGTGTGTGGGAGGGGGATGCTAGATGGGGTCTGAAATTTGGGCATTTGTTCGCTCTGATGACAGTATCTGAAGCAGCATGGAGCAGTAGCAGAAGCCGGCTATTTAAAGTCAGGAGGCTTGTGTTCAGGTCCCACATAGCTCTCACCAGCTTTGTGAGCTTGGGCGAGTCAGCCATTTAGTGTCAGCTTCCTCACATGTAAAAATGGGGCCTAAAAATAGTACCTTCCTATTTAGTAGTGTCTCAGATGAGATCATGTATGTCAAAGTGCTTTGCAAATTGTGAAGTGCAACGTAAAGGTTAGTTGTTACTAATTCAAACTGTTGGCATTGGTTAATTGCTTATGAAGATAGATGTGGCATCAAAGGAAAAAAAATGCCGGTATTTTAATACATCTATAAAGGAGTTTGTCAGTACTTCTCTTTTAAACTGGTTCCATGTGCCTTCACCTGCATATTCCTGTTTATGTTGACATGACTCTATGTAATGCATACATTGAGACTATTGAACTTCCCTTACCAAGATTCCTATGAAAGAATTTTAACCCCTTTGTCAAAAATTAGGGTCCTCTCAGAATAAGATGATATGGGAATAACGATTTTTTTGAAACCCTTATTAGTTAGGAACCTCTCAGAATAAAAATTGGAAACCTGTTCTGATTGGATACTGAGATTTGCATTATAATACAGGTAAGTTGTAATAGTTGCAAATGTTTATCAGCAGAGGTTCCATTTTTAGTTTGTATATCAAATATTTATAAAGTAAATGAGCCATTTTTTTGTTTGCTTTGTGGTCATATGATCTCCTTTCTCTCAGTTTTCAAGCTTGGGAGATAGTTATAGCTTGCACAGTAGTAGCAAGCAAGTAGATGTTGGGATTAAGACTTTTTAAAAAATAGACTTTTTAAAAAATTGGTCTTTCATCAAAATATAAACACTAGCATGAGTTTCACACAACTGATACCTACTGTGAGGTATATTTCCAAGATAAATGGTGGAAAACCCATGGAGATCTCATTCTCACCCATTTTACATGCCTGCTGTCATCTGTTTTTAGGACTCTCTCCCCCCCCCCCCCCCCCCGTGGGGAGGGGTAGATATTTTGTGATCTATTTGATTTCCTGTCCTATTAAGTCACTTCCTCTCAGGCATGGTCAGTCAGCATTGATGTCTGCCTCCTTTCTGTGCATTGAAAGAATCATAGACAGAATAAGGCCTGGCAAAATTGACACTGTCCTCTCCAAATAAAATTCCAGTTCCTGGGATGTGTATGTTTGAAAACAGCAGTTGTGGTAACTGTGAGCTTTTTGTTCCTAAAATAAGATGAGGCCTCCTTTAAAAGAAGCTATATACTTCGGTGGAGGCTTTGTTTACTCAAAAAACATTCTTAAAGCGAATCATTTATAATGGTCTTCTTGAATGAAGTTGTTAAGTAATGGTCCCTGTCCTTAATAATCTATGCATACAGAGTTTGTATACTCTTAAGTTAGGCTGACGGAAGTCACTTAGGGATATAGTCCAGTTCCCTTCCTTGTAAAGTGGGGAAGTTGAGGCGCAGAGAGATTAGGTGCTCTCGTCTGTCAGCCCTTCAATGACTGGCCTGTGCAAGTTCAGAGATTCAGCTCCTACTCAGTTCATTCCATGTTTCTTTTATTCCCCAAGGTTGTTTTTACCTTTTATTTTTCATATTTCTCTTCCTTTTGGTACATCTATACAGGTTTGCTGTTTGAACACAGAAGGAACAGAGAGAAAATGGGTTATGAAAGAGGTTCAGAAGTCTCCGTATGGAGTCTGTTGGTTAGAAAGTCTGCTGTGGCAGCAGACTTACCATCCCTTTTGGGATCTGAAGATCTCTTGCCTCAGCCAGTTGCTTATTCAGAAAGCTGAGAATCAGCTCGGAAGCTGCTGGTGCCCACCTGGCTGAGGTGTCCCAGAGAGCTGGGTTACTTTTATACATTACAAGGAACTAAGCCAAGTTACACAAATGCAACAGCTGCATGCCAGTTAGTGGGGGTTTTTTGTTTTGTTTTTGTTAACACACCTCAAGAACAAGCTAATTCCTAAACAAGTTTGGACCTGGTTCTTTGAGTGTATAAGCCAACCCGTATTTAATAAACAAAGATCCCAGGATCATTTAAAGCATTTGACAAGTCTGAAATAGAAATCATTGTCTGTATACTCCCAAAATAATATTTTGACCATGCTGACTTTAATCTTTGCCACCAGCAAAGTGGCATTATGTTTCTGCATGTGTGTGTCTGTGTAGTTGCGGATTTGTTTTTTTGTTCCTATTTTGCATATTCTCTGATAGACTATAATCTGCTAGAAAATTTTTACTTTTTCGTAGTTAGATTTTTCACCACCTTCATCTATTTGAACAAAAGTTACAGTGTATTTTAAAAATGAGAGCTTGAATGATGTAACTTATGTAACATTTAAGTCCTGAGGTATATATTGTGACTGAAAATTATAGTAGACACAACTGAATGGTATCCACCTGTCTGCATTTCCCAGAAGTTTTGTTTTCTTTTAAATCTTTCTCCTGCCTCAGTATTGGGTCCTGCTCTTAAGAACTTGTTCTCAGATCCTATCTCTTCCTTTGGCATCCCAAAGTCAGACCCTACTGTTCAATAATTTACCAAAAGTTTTTCTCTATTTAGAGTGTTTACGATAAATTAAATTAGTTTTGTACCCTGCAGTGAAAAAGGGCAGTTGAAGGATAAGAAATGAAGGTAAATTCCACTGTAAAGGCAGAACTGAAGAAAAAAAAAATCTAGTAAATGTTTAACTTGAAAGAGGCACAACATAGCTTGTGACCTTGTGTTCTTTAGTTCAAAGGAAGAATGGAGAATAAAACAACCAGAGCAAACAGCAGTGCTGATTCACCTGCTTACTACCTTTTTTTCTTGGAAGTACTATCATTTTGTTCTGTTTCCATAGTTTCAATTACATAGGAAACTAAAGGGAAGACCCACTTGACTGGAAATATTCAGATAAAATTATTTTTTTTAAAAAAATCTATCTAAACTATATAGTTCTTACCTTTGAGAAAGTACTCAAGTTGGATGCTTTACACTTCCTTTCGCTAATTCACCATGCATACATGTCTTTCATGTGGAGTTTTTATTTTTTTATAAATTTCATTGAGGAATGTTGGGGAACAGTGTGTTTCTCCAGGGCCCATCAGCTCCAACTCGTTGTCCCTCAATCTAGTTGTGGAGGGTGCAGCTCAGCTCCAATTCCAGTCACCGTTTTCAATCTTTAGTTGCAGGGGGTGCAGCCCACCATCCCATGCGGGAATTGAACTGGCAACCTTGCTGTTGAGAGCTCGCGCTCTAACCACCTGAGCCATCCGGCCGCCCTTATGTGGAGATTTTTACTTTTTTTTAAAGTGTGTTTTTCCAGGACCCATCAGCCCCAAGTCAAGTAGAGCACCACGCTCTAACCAGCTGAGCTAACTGGCCACCCTGAAATTTTAAAAATATATACAAATAAAACTGTTCTCCAGGATCTAACAATCTGATAGTGGAGACATGTTTTATATCAAGTATATAAACTGATATGGAAGGTACAAGCGCAGGACGCAGAATTCAGAGGAGAGGAGACCTTTACTTCTGGTTTAGGAATGAAAGAAGGCATTTTACCTGAGTGTTGGACTCGGGTTAGGGACAAGGGCGTTCGGCATGGGGAATAGGAGGAGCAAGGTCATGATTCCAACCGGGCAGTGTGGGCTGAAAAGAGCAGTGAATGGTTCAGTCTGCTCAGAGCATAAGGAGATGAGTTAGGGACAGGAGGGAGGGGCAGAAGAAGCCTGGAGAAGGAAGTTGGGGCAGACGTTGGAGGGTTTTGACTGCCTGGCTAAGAAACTTGAACCGTCTCTCCTTGACATTGGTGAACTGGGGAAGATTTGGGCTAACAGGTTGATGTGGCAGTATCAAAGCTGTGCTTTTATAAGATCTATTAAGCATCATTATGTAGAAATGAGTAGATTTGAGTAGAAGACACTAGAAACAGTGAGCAGTGCAATGAGTTCACAGCTATTATAGAGTTGTTATGAGAGCTTAAAGGAGATGGTAATGTAAAGAGCTTAGAACCCAACCTGGTGAGCAGTAAATGAGTATTAGCTGTTATCCTTTTTATTTATCATCATTTTTATCATTACATGGAGGTGATAAGGGCCGGAACAAAGTTAGTGGCAGTATGAAGAAAGGTCAGGAGACGGACACTGTTACTACAGAATTTAGCAGTTGATTAGAATGGAAGGACAGAGTCCCGGATGACTGAGATTTCAAGCCTGAGTGACTGGAGGATAAGAACAGAAAAGTTAGAAGGAGCGGGTTTGGGGAAAGAGGAGGATAGGTGTGCTTTTGCGTACATGGAGTTTGAGCTCTGGGTGGCTTTCCGGTTGGAGGTATTCAGCATACAGACCTGGAGCTTTGGAGAAATATCTGAATTGGTAATGTGTATTTGGAATTTAAGCTCATAGGGATTATAGCTGAACCTGGGGAATGGATGGCAGAGACTCAAGGGAGAGAATGGGCAGAAGGACCAATAAACTTCGTGTCAAAGATGGAAACACAAAAAAGGTTGGACCCTGAAGTTGAGACATCTGGACGTGCGCGTGGCAGAGCCCTCTAGGTCGGCGGTCTCTAAGCTTTTTAAATGGCGCACCCCTATTACCTGAGTGTGCAGCTCACCTACATGGATTAGTATTGTTTACTCTAAAAAGTCACTTGGTCATTTTTTGAATGTTAGTTAAAACCAGAGAATGTCTTTAACTTGCCTTACCCGGGCATACATTACAAAGTAAAGGTGTCACCCTTTAGTGAAGCCCACATTTTCCACCAAATACTTAGAGCACGTGTGTGTGGTACACGGTCTTGGCACAAGTTCAACTGAGTGAGGGCATTAGTATCATCATAGATTAAATATTCAGAAAGCTAATATTAATATTTTCTGTTTGTGCCTTGATATGTAAAAGATTAGAAATACTGCCCTAGAATCTGATGGCCTTCACTTGTTAGGAAAACGTACTATTTCCTTGAAATGTTATCCAGTGGTTCTTTGCAATTATACACATATGTGTATATATGCGTGTGTACGTATCACCTTAAGCTTTCTTGTTTAAGGTTTAAGTATACATACACACACCTCCATCCGGGGCAAAGACTAGAGTTGATTTTTTCCCTGAGTATTATTGGGCTTAATCTTCCTGGTGTTAGCTTTGTGAAGTGTCAGATGGTAGCATTCTGCATGAAGACAACCATAAATACACATGGGGGAGTTGGGCAACATTTGCTTAACAAGTAATTTATAGCAACGTGATCAGGTTAACAGTCACGAGCAGTGCACACTGTAAATGACCAGGAAGAGGATAGCCACATCTGTAGGAGTTAGCAGAAACTTTAATAAAAGGCACCTATATTTAGTTTCTAGGCTAGGTATGTTGTAATTATCCTCAATCTAAAGTAAAGGCAATAAAAAAAACTTTCGCTAGAGAAATAGTGGTAAATTTCCAGCCACCTTACCTGGTTATTTATATCCTGAACTCCATGGTTATTTCTCTCCTGGTAATTAACTGGCCAAATGCCCATGAAGCTACCCTTGAAAGTAGTTAAGCGTTGTATAGTATGTAATATGTATATAAACACAGAACTTTGTAGTTAATGGAGTGATTTTACATGTATTATCTCACTTGGTGTTTCCCTAAGGTAGGTAGGACGAGGATTACTACCCCACCTTGTGGGCGAGGAAACGAGAGGCAGAGCACAGTGACTTAAGCCCTGGGCTCTCTGCATTGCACCTTGTTGCTGTCTGAAAAGCAAGCTGTGGCTGTGTCCCCATCTGGTGGGACTGATTCCTCCTCCCACCTCCCCTTTTCTTGTGCTTGCTCTTCCCCCAAAAGGCACACATTGAAAAAAAAATTGGGAATTTTCCTGGAGTTCTCACACAATCTTACATTATATGACTAAACAAGTTGATCATAAAAGGATCAACTATATAGTCAAATTGAATTATTTTTAAAGTTTTTGTCAAACAAGGTAGGTGAGGTGCTTTTCTGAACAAAGCGTAGTGCAAATAGATAACTATGAGTACTGCCAGCGTGTTGGGAGGTTGTCTCACTCATCCTAAGTTCATTAAGGCCAAATAAGTAGTTAAAAGACTTTCCAGATGGTTGTGAAGTTAGAGTTGTGTTAAGTGTTCCGTGTTCCTTGGCTGTGTAGATGCACACTTGGTGGGGTGTATTGGGCAGCTAGATTTGGGTTCTTACCTTGGACCACGGACATGGGTATTTTTAGATGAGTTATGGTGTTCTCAAATAATCAGTTGCTTTATAGCTCTTAGCTGTGATTTATGCTCCTTGCTTTACCCCTGGCGAGGTAGGTAGAACAAAGAAATTCTGATTTCTTGGAGTGAAGGCTGATAATTAAAATAATATTGTCACCATGTTCACAAGGTACCAATAGCTATAATTCTGAAACACTGCAAAATTTAGCCCGATGATTCCTCCGATATGTGTGCAGCTATGGCGACACCTCCAAGAAGAGGGCTATGGCTAAGGCTTTTCCCTGAACTATAGTGAAAAGATACAGTGACTGACTTCCCATCAGCAGGCCCCCAGAGAGAGTGAACTTGGAGCTTATCTCACAGACTTTTTATCTCTGCTCTTGGTTGGTGACCAGATATTCCCCAGGTCCCAGTCCTGTGGGCAACTGCGGCTTTACCAGGCCTGAAAAACCTTACTTTCCACTTTGAAATGTTTAAGAATCTGGCATCTTGGCATTTTGTAGTACTTTTTCCAGGAGAATGATAAGGAAAACTAAAGGTAAAAGGCTTGGGGGATTTATGTTCCAGACTGAGAAGACTCATAGGTTCTGAAATTTTTGGTCCTCTGCTAAGTTACCAATTCTAAAAAGGGAGGAGAACATCTGAAAGAACTCAACTGAGAATCAGGGCATATGGGTTTTAGTTCCAGCTGTGGCATAGCCTTGCCTGGGACCTGTGGCAAGCCCCTTAGTCTATCTGGATAAAGTACCTTTATCCGTCAGATGGGAATATCAGTACCTGTGCTGTGTTTGCAGTGAAAAGCAAATGAGATAATGTGAAGAAAGCTACTTTACAAAGTGCAAAGCATGTACAAATGTAAGAGATTAGCATAATCGTGCAGTTGCTTTGCACCCTTTGAAGTCCTCTTTGCATTCTCAGTTCCTGACAGCTGTATACTCGGAGGTGGGAGATTCAGGGTTTGGTTGGCTTGGAAGATTTGTTCCTTCTCATACTGCTGCTGCCTGCCCGCCCTCCCCCTCCTCTTTTTTTTTTCTTTCTTTCTTTTCAACGTTTAAATCAATGGTAAAAGACACTAAGCAGAGGGCAGAATTCAGTGTGTCTGTGAATCAGCAGAATCCATACAGACAAATCAATACAGCCAAGCTCATATTGACATTCTTTTAACACCCTCCAAGTTTTTAATTGAGAGTTTTCTGAGCAGTGATGATGATATGTCATCTGGCTTTTGTCTGATGCTTGGTATTTTTCGAGACCTTTTAACACGCATTTTCCCATTTGTATGCTGCACTGCCATGTGGGGTGCAGCTGTAGGTGAGCAGAGGCTCCCAGAAGTTAAGTGATATGCCCAAGATCATAAATATACAGGTTAGTAGCCAGAGAGCAAGAACCTCCAGGTCCAATACATTTTCTTGATGTATTTTACCCTGTACTTGACTGCCCCCCACTGTTTGCAGCTGAGTATTCATAGGTGCTACTGACTGACCTAGAGTCATATGAAGGGGAAGGATAAAATAGAAAGGAAAAAAAGGGACAGCATGGGAAGAGAAACAGCAGACATAAGTGAAAGCTGCTTATATGACGGGAGACAGCCATTAGCATCTTCTCTTCTGCGACTGCCACAGACATGTTGGGAGCAGGGAGCAAGTGGATAAAAATAATCTTTTGGGTTAAGGATTTAAGTCAGTGATCAAACTGAGACTGCTCATCTTTGAACTGTTTGACTAGAGACAGACCTTAAAACAATGCGAAAAGTAAGAACGAACAACGTATACCAAATCAAGAACAGAATTTTAGAGCTTCCGCATTTCTGACCATTTACTATATTGTGACCTTGAACAAGTAACTTAAGATGCCCAAATCTGCTTTCTTATCTGTAAAATTGGAATGATATTGATATCTTTATCACTGAACTGAGTGAAGATCAATCGAGGGTAATGTATGTGACAAGTAGTTTGTGAACTCCAAAGCTCTTAAGTTGGCATCTTTGAAACGTTCTTCAGAATCACACTTCTCACCTCTCCTGAGCATACACAGAAGCAGGATCCTGCCAGAAACTGGACAAGAGGTTGTTTTCAGGGTTTCTGAATCTCAGAAGGGATCCAGTAAGCAAAATGGCTCTTTGTTTTAGGATACAATTTGACTCCGGCTACAGGCACTATTTCTGTTTCCAGCTCATCAGAATTCTTTCAGGCTCAGGGCCTGAAAAACCAGTTACTCATCATTCTTTCTGCAAGAATTTATTTACTCCTGTTAGGTTGGAGGGTCAAAGAGATTAACAAATATTTCTGTGGGGCAGAGGGGTCTAGCCGAGCTTCCTCTTAATGGTGGCTTAACGGGTGAGGGACCCATATAACAGCTGTGTGATTTAGGGCAAGCTTCTCAACCTCTGGCACTTAGTTTCTCCATCAGTAAATGAGGGAGAACACTACCTCTGTCATGGGAAGATTCAATGAAATAAAACACATAACATGCTTTAGAACTGGGTTCTAAATATTATCTGACCCTTTTTTTGTAACGGGCCTGATACATTTTCAGCTTGTGAGTCATTCGGTTTCTGTTGTAACACTTCAGCTCTACTGTTGCAGAGTGAAAGCAGCCAGAGATAATATAAATGAATGAGGGTATCAGTCTCCAGTGAAACTTAATTTATAAAAAGAGGCTGCAGGCTACATTTGGCCTGTGGGCTGTACTTTGTGTACTTTGCTTTAGAATACTTCATTAAAATATTTGGTCTTTTTTCTGTATCATCCAAATTACTGATAGTGTTTTATTGCTTTCCTATATGCAGGGATGGTTTAAGTTGAGCATTAACGAAGGAATGAGGAAGAAAGTGTATGAAGTAAGATGTTTACATACCATTTCTATTCCACAGAAACAGGTTTGAAAATGTTCCGTTTATGCCTTGCTATCAGTTTCGTTGCTACACCAGTTGCTATGCCTTCATTTTTTCCCAGTGATAACTATATTATGATCTAGCCCTGATTTAAAAGATTATGTTGTAGTAGGCAGGAAACAGAAACATGTTTTTGTTTTT
This sequence comes from Rhinolophus sinicus, assembly GCF_057876585.1. Classification (NCBI taxonomy): domain Eukaryota; kingdom Metazoa; phylum Chordata; class Mammalia; order Chiroptera; family Rhinolophidae; genus Rhinolophus; species Rhinolophus sinicus. The sequence continues at coordinate 28,413,056 of NC_142514.1, forward strand.
GAAGAAATGTGTCTGCTGCCATTTGAAGAGGTGTCCTGTGAGCAGATCTTTAGGCAGCGTGCGGCCAGTTTCAACCCTTCGTCTTTTGGGAAGCATGGTTCTTCCAGTCGGCATTCTGCAAACCAGCTTCCAGCTTAGCCTCTTGCATCTAGAGACAGACACACCCTCAAACACCGAACTTAGCGTTCATCAGGAAAGGGGTCTCCAGTAAGGCTACGTTATTCGTTCTTATGGTAGTGAGTGCCGTCTGTATCCAGTTGTATAGGGTTTAGAACTTAAGTAGTAAGGGTGCTGGCACTAAGCTCAGGGCTTTCTTAAGTAGAAACCTTAGATGAGCTTAAATAAAGACTGTTGAACCCTCTTCGCTCTGGTCACCCTGCCTTCCCCCGTGTTCATTGATTTATTGCGTCATGTAGTGACGCGCAGCCATCCTATACGAGACCACCGCTGGGCGTACGCGTTCACTGTACATTGCTCCTGGGGTGGCTTAAGAGAGTGACAAGGCCACCAACTCACGGGCAGCAGGCCAGTTCACAAACAGGTTTTTGATTTCCAGAGCAGTGTTATTTTTCCTTGTATGAAATCGTCAGTTTGAGGTTGGATTTTATTGTGGAGAGCATGTTTCCTTAAGGCTTGAAATGCTTTTTAGCTGTCGTGATTGATAATGGCATATGTCCTTAGGCCCATCTGTACAAACACGAGAAGCAAATTGACTGTGGTAGAATTGTTTTGTTTTGAAAAGCTCAGTTCTCAAATTTAGTTTTCATTTTTCTTTCTTATTTGGAAGAGTATCTAAAATAGCAAGCACAGTTAGCTTAAATGCTACCTCCTTATTCATGTATTTCATATTAATATTCTGTCTCTTTATCTCTCACTCACCCTTTACACTATAACATCCCAACAGTTTTAGCAGATTCAAATAAGGAAACCAGGAACCAACTGCAGTAAATAACCTGAAGCAGTGCTGGAACATAAATGCATGTAAGAGTGCTGCTGATCGGGCTTTAAAATAAAAATCTTGTCATCTACTGACAGAGGAAAACACGATCAAAATGCCAGTCAGAAGGAAGTGAAGAACACATGTGCTTGGAACATAGGAGGATACTTGGTGTGTGTTACGTTGGAGACACAGGAACGGTTGGGGACTCTCAGAGCGGCCTCAAGGCTGCAGTTTGGATTGGGGGCATTAAGGAAAAAGGTGGTGCCAATGTTTAGATTTGTTTTTCATTCAGAACCAGGCTAAGGAGATTTACTTGCATTTGACAACGAGGGCATTATTTTCAGGTGAAACGTAACTGCCTGGGATGGAGCAGCAGCCCTAGTACTTGAATAGAAGCAGCGTTGGTCAAGGATTGCGCTTCATGTTAGGGGAGCTTCTATGGTCTTTTTTTCTTGAATAGTGATATTAGGGTTTTAAGATATTATCTTTCAAAAACATCTATTTGGTTTTAGTTCAAAGAGCTGTACTGTGGGTTTAGGCATTTTATGAAGGACTTTCGTAGAATGAGGTACATGCCGAGAAATAGAGCTAAAATCTTAACAGTACAGAGTTTTAGAATTTGGAATATTACAATTCAACCTTATGTTTCTTTGATCATTTTATGAGGTTGATCATTTTGATACATCCTGTTCCATATCCAGGCATATCACTAAGGGAGAATTTGGCGAGCATGGTACCTGGTCAAAAGCAAGAGCTTGAAAGATTTCCAAGCGAATCTTTAAAGAGGAGCACTCTGCTTCTGGGATGTTTGAAAACTGCTTAGGTCTCTTTTTCTTTTTTCAAGAAGGATACAGAGTAACTGGATATTAGAGTGACAGCCATATTGGCCACCCTTGAGTGATCTGATTGAATCACCTCATTTCTTCCATGATTTTCTCTTTATCATCCTGCTAATGAATGGCCAAACCAGAGGTATTTGCCCTCTTTCTCCTACTTACCAGTTGTCATTAATTTTTCAAACTCTGCCAATCTATCCCGGTCTCCTTTCTGAAAAGGTTCTGACTTTCAAAAGAATTATCCTGGGGAACGGTACACACCCATGTTTCCAGTCCGCCTTGCAACTCTCGGGACTGTGTGTGCCTCCAGCCTTCCTGACATGCATGCCCTGTCAGCTGAAATGCACTTGAGTTGAGTCCGGCAGGTTCCTGATTGTAGTCCTTCTTATTTTAAAGGCCCAGAGAGAACCTCATTTATTCTGAGCTTCCCAGAATAGTTTGTATAACCAGTTCCTTTGGTTGTTCAAGCAATCCCAGTAAGTCCATTTCAGGGCCCAGCTTTCCAAGAGGCCTCGTTTTCTCAGGAAGGCCATACCTAGCAACTCTCTTGCCCTTTCATTCAGGAATAATTACTTATCAGACTGCATGCTAGATGCTACAAGGGATCCAGAGATGAATTGTACTCAGGTCCTAGCTACAAGGACTTTGTAAACCAGAAGGGGAACTATGATAAGACGTACACATAGATAATGATCATATAAGGTAATGTGTGAGGGAAGAAAGAGGTACAGACAGATTAAGGGCTCTGAGGGGTCACAGGAAGGAGGGATCACTTCCAGACGGGGTATTTAGAGAAGACTCGTGGAGAGATGGCATTGAGTTGAATGAGGAGAAACAGCCTCTTCATTGATGGATTTTGATTCTTCTCCTTCTAGCTTTGGAAAGCAAACTCTTTTTAAAATCAGATAAATTAATAGATATTGAGAGTTGAGATTGCTTCTAGCAACAACCATTCAATACTTCATCTGAGCCTTCAGTCTTTATTAAACAGTTAATCAGGCAGTCTCATGTAAGTATTTATAAAGTAATTAATGAACATAAATGATAAATCTAATAATAATGAATTAAGTCTGGGAAATTCTATAGTGCATTTTTCAGGAGAGTGATCTGCGTTTATGCGGCTTGGTCCTAAGACAGTTTGTCCTTGTCAACTGCTCATAAATAGCTCTATCTTGTGACAGAGATAGCAATTTAACATGGGATAAAAAAGGATCCTAGAATATAAATCTCTTTCTTACTTTTAAATACATACCTCCTCTCATCATCCTAGAAGAAGAACCAAACATATTTTTCCTGGACTATAGATGTTATAAATAGGCTACTTGTGTAGCAAAATCAATTTAGTTGATATTCATGTATTAATTATTAAAAGAAGTCATAAGATTAAGGTTGCTTTATATTCTTTAACTTGGGTGTTTGGTGAGCAGAATTTGTTTGTGTTTATGATTAAGTTTTATTATTTTAATGTTAAGTTGTGCCTCAGTCAGAAAATACTGAGAACACCAATTTGTGTAAAATCTGTTTCTTGAGATTTGGTCTAATTTTTAAACCCCCATGTAAAGACTGGGTCTGCTTTAAGGAAAGCCTTTTGAATCAAAGTACTCACTTTTTCTAGGAATTTACAGTAACAATTTGTGTTCCTCTAAGAGGTATTAAAAGAATTAGCTACTAATCATCTCTGTGCAAAGATACTAGAAAATATGTTCCAAACCTTTTTCTGTTTTTCCTCATGAGAGGATCTTCTGTCCCTGGTGAAGAGACTATCTTTGGTTTTTGGTCAGAATTTATAAAAAGAGGTTTCTGGATGGAAAAAAAATCATAAAAACTATAACTGTGAATCCAAAGCTCAAATGGAAACTTGTTTGTAAATTCAAGTTAATGTAAAGAACAGTCAGAGCTATCTAAAGATGAAAAAGAATGCCTTACTAATAAGCCAGTTTCCCAGAACTGGAGGAGGCGCTCATATTGAAGCTAAAGGACCACTTAGGGTGGGATTGGGCAGAGGTGGCAGTAGAGCTGTGAGCATCTTTTAGAGGGGTGGGCCTCTAGTTCTTAATGTCTTTTTTGAAATTGTAAACTTCTATGATGCAGTAAAATATAAAGGACATTATTGATGGGTGTTTTTTTTTTGCCATTATCCATTTCTGATTATCTAATTCAGATGGGCCTCTCAATTAAAAAACTTAACCTTTAAATCTTTTTTTTTTTAAATGAATTACATCTTTAATGGAAGGGAGAAGTGAGATATAGAAAAACAGTGATCTTTAAATCAGTTTTGAGTTCCAGAATTATTTAACTCCCATTTTGTACTCAATCCCCATTCCAACAGTGTATGGCTCCGAGCCAGCCAGAGATTCATTCATGATCTATTGACTGCACACGTGTTTGGGAACTGATTGCGCCAACACGTCCTTAGTTGGGGCACTGCAAAATTTAAAAGCAGACTGCACAGACATTTCAAAAGTGCTTCTTGAATTGTTCGCCTGTGTAATGTTTGTGGGAAGAGATCAGAGGACAACCAGAAGTTGTTACCAGCATTCTAAATCTCACAGACCTTTACACTCAGACTAAACCTACACATAAGCAAGTACACAGAGATACCACTGGCAGTCGTGCATCTTCCTCCTTTGACTGTAGCAGTTTGCAGGGCAGATTTTGCTAAGATGAGGCCTGTCCATGGATCCCTACAATAAAAGGTTAGATTCTTTAAGTTTTTTTATAAGTATTTTCATTTCTAGAAGATTTTTCATTTGCCCCATTTTAAGAGGTTAGAGTCTCACTCTCTTCATTGTCATGAGTACCTTGGAAGAATCTGTGAGTAAAAATAATTAAACTGCTCTAGATGACCTTGATTTCTTTGTTCCCAGTACTCTAAGAGAATAGCGTACAGGCTCTGCACATTGCGATAAGTGAACATGTAATGGAAGCTAAGTTGAGGACCTTATTTGGTTTAGGACTCAGAATTTTATCTAGTCATTTTCAACTGTGATTCAACGCTCTTCATTTTAATTCCGTCCAGAAACTCTAAGATCAAGTTGCTTCCTAGTACTTAGAGTTCGTGTTGATGTATAGAGCTTCTTGTAGGCCTCCAGCACCAGAAATTGGCTCCAAACCGTTTCCCATTACATCATCACCCACTAATGTCATTACATCAGAGTGAACTCTGCTTTGAAGATTGTACTCTTGTTTTCTTTCCATTTCTTTCCTTTCATCACTTCCTTTATAAGGAAACAACAACAACAACAAAATCAGAGACCTCTAGGACAATCCCAGGCAAATATTTAAGAGAGAATCAAACACCCTCACAGGCTAAACCTACATTTATCAGCCTTCATTCCACTGTGCTGCTGGAGAGTGAGCAGCCCCGCATGCAACCACATGGAGCCTGGAAGGGAACACATTTGGTCACGTGACATCTGTCTTGGGTGCTTTTCTTTTAGCCCTTCCGATTAGTTCTTAATGACTTACATAGCTGTCCCGCCAGCATCCTGTCACTGGCATGTGAAACTTTTTCAAATAATTTCCCAGAATAGAAATTCTTCGCACATCACTAAGTTTCTAATTCTTTGTGTTTAATTAAACTGTTTCTTGCATTTAAGTATTTGCCAGATAAGCATTTAAGCCATCTGGAGTTTTTTACTTTCCTCCTGTAAATCTTTTAAGACGTCACAATATTACCTACAGTGGGGATTCTTACTGATCTTCCCTCTCCATCACAAAGCAGTCGACTGAATGCAGATTCTGACCCTCTTCTCGCCTAAATTTAATTCCCCATTGTTTTTCAACCATCTTCAAAGCTTCCAGTTGATGGTGTGCTTTGTTTGGCCTTGTGCCTAACAAAGAGGTTCAGGTAAGAAGAAAACTGGGTAATGTTTCAGTTCAGAGACTTTGTGCCACCCACTCAATTATTGGCCTACGCTTTAGTGCCTTTGTGTCCTTCGAGGCAGATTAGTTTGAGATTAGAGGAATAATCATCCGTAGTCCCAAAGAAATGGGGCCATAGTGTCTAAAACAAAAGAATAAATTTGACTCATATTTTAAGACTTGGGGTTTGCATTTCTGTAAAGTATGAATCACTGGGGACCCTTAGTGTATCTGCTGCAGGCTGTGGCACAGAGTGTGGGAAGCCACGTAGAACTTGAGAAAACATTGGAGGGAATGACATTGAAAATGTATAGACCAGACTAGGGAAACCAAGTGCCTTTCCCCACCACGACGAGACATTAAAAGCCCTTGAATTTACATTAGGATTTCAATTTGGATTTCTAACAATTTTAGATTTGCTAGTTGGAGCTCCTGGATAGTCTCTGTGGTATAAACTGGATAGAAGGGAAAACTTTTCCCTCATATGGTTTTGCTAAGATTAAGTCTGTGTTAAAAACCTCTTTAGCACAATTATATACCTTCTCAGACTCAAAAGTTGATGAATTAGTGAAAACATCTACAAGGAAAAATATGAATGACCTGGACAGAAGTTTGACTGTATTACTATTTCTCACGTGTCCCATGTATGTGTTTGTTTCCAGTTGTCAGCATGTCCGCAGAAGGAGGATTTGGTGGCACTAGCAGCAGCGATGCTCAGCAGAGCCTGCAGTCCTTCTGGCCTCGGGTCATGGAGGAAATCCGGAACTTAACAGTGGTAAGAGCCAAGGAGAAGCTTCCAAACAGTGTAAAGAGCTAGTCGATGAACAACCCAAACAGACTAAAACATGTTTCATCTCAATCACATTTACAAAGGCATAATTCATTCCTGACCTTTGGGTGGGGAAATGGAAATATAATTTACCTTAGGTGAGGTAGCTACAGGGATTTTGAAAAATATTTTAGTGGCTCTCCTTAGACATGTGAATGTGTAGTGGATGCCTTGACTTGGAGGTAGTTTAATGCGAGGCGTGTATTTTAGAGAATGCAGAAAAACCGAGCTTTCTCACTTTTCTTCAGTAGCTTCAGCTCATTTCTCAGGCCTGATTTAGTGGCCCTGCCAAATTTCTAGAAGCTGATGAAAACTATTGGGCAATTTATTCAACAACAAATCTAGTGTAAGCAGTCACTCTTTCCAGGTTTTAAAAGATACACTTCGATGAGGGTTTCTCAGCCTCAGCATCGTTGACACTTCGGGTTGGATGATTCTTTGTTGTGAGGGGCTGTCCTGTGCTTTGTGGGATGGTGAGCAGCAGCCCTGGCCTCTCCTCACTAGATGCCAGTGGAACTCTCCACCTCCTGCCAGCGTGACAACCCAAAATGTCTCCAGACATTGGCAAATGTCTCCTGGCGCTAAAATCACCCGCTGTGGAGAACCACTGACTTAAAAGAATCAGATATAATCCTTGAGTTTATAATCTAGTAATTATAACTAGAGTCATTTATTCAGTAAGTATCTATTAAATGCTTACCGAGTCAGACACAGGAATGAGTCTGAAGCAGTAAAAGTCAAAACGTCCTGTGCTGTGGGAGCACAGGACACAGTGGTTGTTCCTCCCTGGTTGAATTTGGGAACTTTAAGTAAAGGGGACATTTTGGTGAGTCTTAAAATGTGAGTATGCTGCATTTACCAGATGAAAAGGATGGGCGAGAATATATATTTTTTAATTAAATTTATTGGGGTGACATTGGTAATAAAATTGCATAGGTTTCAAGTGTACAGTTCTATACTATTTCATCTCTATATTGCACTGTGTGGGGAAAGTATGTCTCAGGCAGAGGGAAACACCTCATAGAGGCAGGGAGGCCTTAGGTTTAGAGGAACAGCACGAAGTTCAGAGTGGCTGGAGGTTACTGTGTGGGTAGTGGCGGTGGAGGCAGGTTTAAGGAATGTAACAGTGGTAGCAGGTGAGACAGGTTAGAATTGAAATATTTGCAGAGCGTAGTGTCATGTCCTTAGGAAGAATGTTCCATTTGGTGTCATTTTAGCAAATACTGATGGAGCTCTCTGGGTTAGATGTGTCATTCCTGCCTGGAAGGTATTAGCATCCTGGCAGAGCAGACACTGGATTCGTTCCTAATGTAGAAATAATGTTGCAATTTTTTAGTTAGTGGATTTTAACCTCTGATATACAAGGTCAGTTTATTTGCTCACTCAGCAAATACTTTTTATGCACCTACAGTGGCTATGCTAGATACTGTGGACCCAGTAAGGAACCAGGTAAGAGCATTGTATTCGCAGAACATATATTCCGGTGGGAGAGACAGGCTATAAACAAGTGATGAATGAATAAAATAAACAAAAGAACTTCTCATTGTGATTAATATCCGCTGACTTCAGTGGTAAAAAACTAATTCGTATTCTGGATGTACCTATGAGTCGTGTTTGTTTCTAGGGGGGATTTTTCAGCAGTTGAGCTTGGCCTTGGCCTTTCTGAGAGTAGGCTGTGTTCACATGTGGATTTCCACTGAAAAGTCATTGTTTCTCTTTTGCAGTCTAAAGGTGGTAGTTATCTATACTGTCTCAGATGTAAAAGAGAAGGTAGGAAAAAATGAAATTATAAAGTCAAAAGTGGGGTCTTTTGGTCATATTTTAAGGGGATAATCTCATGGTTAAGCTTATCAGGTTTTAGTGCTGACGTCAGTTGGTGTAAAACTAGTGCCCTCCTGGGGTGTCGTGGGTCCAGGCGAGTATATCAAGTCTGCGCTCCAGCTTGAGCGCAGAAGCAGAAATACAGCATCCAAGCAAGTGGCTAGAGAAACTGGACGTTCAAGCTCAGCACTTAACTCGTCTATATTTTGTTGGGCTTTGATTTTCTCTTTTTTAATTGTGGTTAAAACAAACACACAAAATTTACCATCTTACCGTTTAAAATTATAAAGTTCACTAGTCTTAAATATATTCACATTGCTGTGGAATAGATCTCTAGGACTTTTTCAGCTGGCAGAACTGAAACTCTATACCCATTAATCAACAGCTACCCTCTTCCCCTCTCCCCAGCCCCTGATAACCACAATTCTACTTTCTACTCTCTTAAGTACCTCATATAAGTGGTATCATAACATCTATTTGTCTTTTTGTGACTGGCTTATTTCACTTAGCATATTGTTTGTCTTCAAGGCACATCCGTGTTATAACATGTGGCTGGATTTCTTTCCTTCTTAAGGCTGAATAATAGTCCATGTATATGTGTATGTACCACATTTTGTTTATCTGTTCATCTGCCAGTGGGCATTTGGGTTGCTTCTACTTCTTGGCTGTAGTGAATGATGCTGCAATGAACATGGGTGTGGGCTCTGATTTTTACCCTACTTGCTTTAATTTTCAAGCTTGATTGCCAACAAAGCAGATTGTAGTATTGACCTACTTTTGGTACCTGGACAGCTAGTCCTTCAGAGGTTAAAAATGGATTCTTTGAGGGATTCAGTTTTAGTTCAAGTTTTGTGAAGAGAAAGAAGAGCAAGGAGGAAGGTTGTCTTGAATCATTCTTCTGTTGATGGCTAACTAAAATTTTTCTCCCACGTACCCTTGAAAAAAGATGCCTAGAATGTTACCATGGTATCTCTTACATCAGATACTTAGAATGTTTGGCATATAGTAGGTGCACAATAAATGCTTGAATGACCCAGACTCCTTCACTTCAGATTTAGTGTGAAGCAACATCAATGCCACGTTTGAAGAGAACACAATCCAGTCAAGTGGGAGTGATCGCTCCCTTTGTAAAACTCCTATTTTCCCCTCTCCCTATGACACATGAAGGTATCTGATTCTCTGACTGCACTTCTGCCTGTGTACTGTGGCCAGGTATTTTAGCATTTAGTCTGTGCCTTTCCAGAACTCAGTAACACTTATAACCAGACTTCCTCAGATATGTCAGAGCCTCTTAGGTTGACATCTCAACATGTCTAACAGATTTTTTTGAAAATCCACATGTTCAAAGTATCCAAACATGAATAAAACTTAGGAGAATATTCACAAGGTGTTGTGGTCTCTAAGACTTGGATAAAGATTGTTCCAAAAACAAGTAATTAAAGTTTGCTAGGTGATAGATTTCATGATGTATTGGAAATACTGACCCCAGTCATTTTGCTCTGTGTTCTGGAAAAGAAATTTATCTTTCCTCTCAGCTTGGCCATCACACTCTCCTCACTCTTAAAAGCTCTGTAATTGTCCATAAATCCAGGTGGTGTTCAGCTGGAATTGAAGTTGGTTAAAAATCATACCAAAATGATTGTACAACAGGATGATTGTGTAAAATACCACTTTCCTGCTCAGCAGAGTTCTGGGAGTGATAATTAACAGACTTTTTGGCATTGAATTTTACCCCTGTAGACCTCTTTGAAAGTGGGCAAGAAAAAGCCAAGTTTGTCTTTGGGGGGCGGGGGGGGAGGCAACAATGCTGAATCTTGAAAAGAAAAATCTAATCCTCCCCTAACTTATTCGCTACATCCCATTCGGCCTTCAATTAGCTGTAATTTAATGCCTAGGTCACTTTCTTTTAATTGCCAGTTACATTTTTTCACTCTTCAGTGCCTCCAGATTAGACAATGGCATTTCTAACATTACAGTCAAATCAGATAACCATTTAAACAAGAAACTGGAGGTGAAGGTTGGTGGACAGACAGAGCAGGTCCTGTGTTGTTTGAGCCCTTCCTGTAGAGCAGTGCTTCTCAGACTTTGTCGTCTAATGAACCACATGAGGATCTTGTTAAAATAGAGAGTAGAGCCTGAGATTGTGCATTTGTTTTGAGGTCCCAGGCAATGCCGTTGCTGGTGTAAGGACCTCACTTTGAGTATTAAGGCTTTGAAGCAGTGGTCCTTAACCCTCACTGTTGATTATAGTCACCAGGGGAGTTTTCAAAAAATGTGATGCCAGGAGTTCCTGATCCAGTTAGTCTGGGATAAAGCCCAAGCACTGTTTTTCCAAAAGCTCCCCAGGTGATTCTAACATGCAGCCAAGGTTGAGAATCACTGCTTTTGAGAGGATTAGAATCTTGACTTTGCCCTCGTGCCTGGCTGGTAGGCAGGCCTGGAAAAGATTTCTCGTCATTATTTGAAACTCGGGATGTTCTGTAGTGCAGTCTGAGACCCATTGACTTTCCTTTGGCTCCGAACTCTCATTGAGTGAATTCAGACTTCTTGAAACTCAGCAATTTCAGATGGCAGCATTTTTAATGTAGTTCTTTGCTTGTGGTTGGCAGCACAGGAATGTTCTGAGAGAGAATCTGCTCTTGCACCTTGCTGATACCACTCCCAAGAGTAGAAGGAAAAAATCAGTATGTCTCAGTTGTTCCACTTGGCTCAGCATCAGAAATTAAATGTTATTCACATCAGTTGCATGGTTGCTGATGACAAAGGGAGCATTGAATTAAAAGCCAATTTAGTGGACTTCAAACTACTGATAATGAAGGGGCTCCCCTCTCTAGTAAGCTTATCATACACACATGTGACTGGAAAGCTAGGGTGAGATTCTAGAAAACTGGGCTGTTGTCAGCAATAAGGAACCACACACATCTGAAGATCCACTTTTCACACACTGCCCCTTGAGATCTCAAGGTTTGGGGATCATAAGAAAGTTACTCATAAAAGAAAAGGTTGGGGTGGGGCTTAGAGCAAAAAGTTTTTGTACATTTCTGCCTCATTTTACATCTCTCCAAGGTGGCAATGATATAATCTCTTTACCTTTACCATTTCTTGTTGCTTTTGATTAAAGAATAGTCTCATAGAAATTCTAAAAGTGTTATTTTACTCTTTCAAGTTGGGGAAGGAGATCTTTTTATCAGCTTTGGGCTTTGGTTAAGTAATCTTGGAACAGTCTTGTGGAAATTATACTCAGTAGCCACGCCAAGTGAGAGCACACTTGCAAGAGAGCTAAATCTTGTGGTCATAGTCTTGTGCTGTGTGTATCATCCCGGGAGGCCTTCCACAGGGAGCCCTGACCCCCAGTATTCTCTTTGGCATTTCTGTTCAGCATCATCGTTTTCTGTGATATACCACACAAGAAGGAAGACCACTGATTGACTTCTGTGGTTAAATTTTTGTTTTTTAAATCCCTTTAGGGTCTGGCCCCAAGCCACCCTTCCCTTTCCTGTTCCCTTCTGTCCTAAGGTCACATGTCTGAAACTTGACCATGTTTTCTGTGTCTGTGTCTGTGCTCCTGCGCATGCTGTTCCCTCTGTCTAAATAACATTCTCACACTTTTCCAACAAGCACATTTGTAGCATCCCTTAGGCACAATTCAGATGTCAGCCCCCACTTTGCCAACTCCTCCTGCTCACTCCAACCCCCCACTGCCAGCTGGTTGTTTCCTCTGTCCCTGTGGGATTTTATACCCCCATCTAGTATAGAATAGGGGTTATAATGTTTTTATGTGGCAGTCTCCAACAATTAAACTATAAGTTGTTCAAAGGTAAGAAAGATTTGCATCTTTCACATAGCAGTACCGGTAGGTATCATATTAGTTGAGTTGCATGAATGAGTAAATGAAAGAGGAGAAAAAAACAACAATAGAAAGAACGTGTCCTGCTGTCTCCTTTTGGTGAAATTTAATAAACTGGGCTTCTAAACCTCTGCCACTCCCGGGTTGTTTTTAGTAGAGGCTTCCTGGAAAATGTTGATAGCTACTTTGGAAAAGGAAAAGATGAAAAATTGGTGTTGGGAGTTTGTAGAGCTGAGTGGTCGACAAGCAGCTTTTTGGGTTTGCGTGGGGAAATTAGATGTCTTAGGGTATATTTTATCCTAGCAGTTTCTCTTCCTTCTGTAATCATAAAATAGATTCTGGGTAGGCTGTTTTATGCTTTTCCAAAATGCCCCACTGCCTTCCTTGACATACAGTTGAGGTTTTTCTGTTGGTCCTGGAAAAGAAAGTTCACTTATGTATTAATTATACCAGATCTCAAATAATAGCTGTTCTTTCCATAATGTGATGATGCAAATTCCCAGGTGAGCATATTGGGTCTGGTGAGTCACATTTCAGACCACTTATAGAATCAATCATTTGACACCTAGTCCCAGCAGGGATTTTGCTGATTTTAGCTAATCTCTGCCTTTGGACCTCTTTCTTCATTGCAGCTCTGAAACTCAGAATTGATTTTTATTTCTAGAATTGCATCCATCATCAGCCATGTGTTTAAATACCAGTGGTATCAAAATAAAACAAAAACTTGCAAATAATCAAGTCGTGCTGGTCAAAAAGCCCTTTCCTAAATCCTGTCCCTGGTAAAGTGATGTGGTTCCCCTCCAGCCCAGTTTTGTTTGTTAAGGAAAAAAGTGCCAGGGCTATTCCAAAAAGCCACCAGATAAATTCACCCTCACCCTTCTTCCATACCCTCCCTCCGAGCAAACGTCCAAGCAGAGTTTGGAGACAGGCCCTTTGCTGCTGTGATGGGAAAGAAGTCCCCCCACCCCACCCCCCGATTTCTGGTGTCAGGTTAGTGCAGAGGTCAGCAGTAGAGAACTGGGGGTCACTGTGGTCAGGTGACTGCTGGCACTTGCCCTTGTAGACCCTGCATGGAAGAAAGAACTGGCAACTTAGAAGAATGCCCCTGAGGCAAAACTCTTGTTTTCATGTGCATATTGCATACTGGTAAACTTTCCTGGGAAGAAAAAGATACTCATAATGTACCTCTATAGTGTGCTGGCAAAGAATCTGGTATTGTTTGGAGCTCATTTTCTAGAGGGCACTGTGAGAAAGCCATCATAAATTTATCCTGAAACCCTTTGATTGATTGAAGCTCTGCATGGGTTAAGACGAATTTTGCAAGGAGCTTGTGTTTTCTTCATTTCATCTGTACCTCCTCTCCTGGCGTATTTTCTGAAAGGAGGGACTAAGCAAATCAGTGTTTCATGCTGCCTGTCATGCTCTACCGACTGTCCCCACCACTTAATGCACCTTGTGTTACTCATTTCAGAAAGATTTCCGAGTGCAGGAACTCCCACTGGCTCGTATTAAGAAGATTATGAAACTGGATGAAGATGTGAAGGTGAATTCGCATTCATTTTTATTGTTCATATTGAAGCTAAAACGATGGGCGGAGTATTGCTCATTTCTCTAGAGCTCAAAGTTTAAACAAAAATGAAAATATTGTTATTGTCTGTCACTTTTTTATTTGGTTCCTGGTAAAATTGTTAAGTGGGCTGAAATGGAACAGTTTTAATGATTATATGGTGCTTCTCTGAAAATTAGGGATATACTCTTTTCTAGATGTTGAAAAGATGCTGAGTGCTTTTGAATCACCATGTAATGTAAACATATATCATCAAATCAACAGGACAGTGCCATCTTCGTAGGATCTTATTACAACCTCTAGTTTGTCGATTTGAGCTCTTAAGAAATGTTTGATAGTGATACTGCATCTGTGAGTTGTTTTACATGAATTATATTTGTGAGAGGGTTTACTTGGGGCTGGCTGTTGCTGTATTCCTAGGAGTCCATGTTCCCACTATAACTCTCAGGAAAAGAGCAATTCCCTCTCCTTTACCACTCAAAATTAATAGTCTCTTGTATTTGTATAGAAAGCTAACGGTTCACAGCAATTTTCCCTTCTATTAGCTCACTTCTTCCTCATAGCAACCGTGTGAGATTTGATAGGATAAGAATTATTCGTTTCATTTTATAGGTATGGAAATGGACAAAAGAAGTTAAAAGTGACTCACCCAGAGTCGGAGAACCAAGATCCCAATTTTCATCTCCTGCGTCCTTAACTCCAGAGCTCTGCCCATGGCTCTGTCCTGTACAGACTACCTCCCCCAGGGTTCAGAGCCTTATTTGCCCAAGAGTTTATGTTACTTACTACGTGCCAGGCCCTATGCTGGGTGCTTTTATTGATATTATTTCATGTGATTCCCACAACAGTATTGGAAGGTTCTCCTCTTTTTCAGTATATGAAAAATAAAGCCCACAGGATGGGAAGCCTGAGACTACCTAGATCCATTGATTCTCAAACCCATTATCTTTCCCCACATCATCTCTCCTTGGATTAGAACCTAAACCCTACCATACTGGCTGTATGGCCGTGGGCAAGTCACTTCATCTCTCCTAAACCCTTGTTTCTCTGAAAGGCTATTAAGAGAGTCAGAATGCGCCATAGGCGCTAGTTAGCTGAGTGAGTATTCTTTCTCCCTCTCCCCTTCTTCCACCCACTGCCTGCTTTGTCCCTACTCAAGGATTGATTTTACTTGGGGATCTCTTGAGGCTACTACCTTCTCATTTTCCGATCCTTGCCCCATAGTCCAGTGGCAGGACATCAGGTAAGGGACACACTGACGGCTTTGAATGACTTGCTGGTGATTGACAGGGCGGCCTACGTCTGTTGCAGATGATCAGTGCAGAAGCCCCTGTGCTGTTTGCCAAGGCAGCCCAGATCTTTATCACGGAGTTGACTCTTCGAGCCTGGATCCACACGGAGGATAACAAGCGACGGACTCTGCAGGTAATACTGTAGACTTACATCGGGAAAACTGGGCGAGCTGTTGCCTTTGCGTGCTGCTCTTGCATGGCTTTGGACCTAAGGTGGTTGTTCCTTAGGGTTCTGTCAAGCTTGTGTGTGTAATTGTCGTCTTCCCGTGCTGTTGGGAGGCAGGCGTACCTTACAGCCACTGATAGTATTTCCCGACTAGAAATCTTAATTTCCAACTCTCCCATGGTTTTCACAGCTCAGTGACTGAACTCTTCACTTGGAGAGTCCTCACTATAAACAGAGGCTAAAGTGATATTTATCTATTTCCAGATGTAAACAACTTCTGGTTAGAAGCCTTGAGAGACCCAGGAAACACAGTCCCAGGAAGAATCAGTCTCACTAACCTCATTAGCCTTTTGTTCCTTCTCTGCCTTCCTGGGAATCCTTCCCCTGTTCTTTTTGTTTTCATTTTAATCCAGCAAATCAACATTCATATTACATGAAGACCCGCTGGTCATTGGCTTGAGAGGCCCTCCTCTCAGCAGCCAGGCCCTAGCTCTTGGGAGAAAGGTTTCCCAGATAGATACAAGACAGTGGCAGTATTTTAACAACAAAGCCAAGAAAATAAATTATGTTTTCTCCTCTTGTTTCCCTTTACCTCCAAAGTTGAAAATGCATGTATTCATTTATTCTACAAATATTTATTAAACACCCACAATGTGCCAAGCAAGCACTGTTCTAGGCTCTGGGGATTAATACACAAAACAGACAAAAATTCCCACCCCCGGGAAGCCTACATTCTAGTTCAGCTAGACATTGGGAACTTTATGCTGCCTTGAAGGAAGCCTGTGGATCTAGAGAGATCCCGTTAAAGCTGCCTTCAAGATCAATTCCGATTAAAAAATAAAATGGGCAAAACACTTAAATGGGCCGTTCAAAAAAGAATATATCCAAATGACCAATGAGCATAGGAAAAGGTTCATAACATCATTTGTCATCTGGAAAATACAAATTAAAATCACAATGAGATACTGGTTTATACCGACTAGAGTGGCTAAAATTTAAAAAACAAAATAAAACAAAAAACTGACAATAGCGAGTGTTGGTGAGGAAGAAGAGTGACTAAAGCTCATATGCTGCTGGTCAGAATATAAAGTGGTACAATCACTTTGGAAGGCTGTTTCTAGTAAAGGCACGTTTTAGTAAAATTAAACATATCCCCACTCTGACCCAGCCATTCCAATCCTAGTTATAGAACCCAAAGTGTGGGCATTCTTATGTAAAAATGTTGATACCAACCTTATTTATAATAGCCCAAAACTGGAAACAACTCAAGTATCCAAGATGGGAATATATAAAAAATGGATATTGTCATAAAATGGATTACTAAACACTAAAAAGAAACAAACTGTTGATCATACAACAACATGGATGAATCTCAAAAATACTGTTAAGCAAAAGAAACCAGAAAGAAATTACGTAGCACATAACATACACTGTCACCATATATAGTGATAGAAATCAGAGCTGTGGTTGCCTCAGATTGGTAGGGGTACTTACTAGAAAAGGATGGAAGGAAACTTTTTATATTTTTATCTGGGTGATAGCTACTGGGTGTATATATTTATTAAAGTCCATCAAGCTGTGTATTTAAGATTTCTGTATTTTACTAAATATGAGTAATAATTCAGTAAAATATTAGCACTTAAAAAGGCGAATAGAAATGTTAAAAGACCAATTTAAGTATACGTTTCCAAAATACTCTAGAACACTTTGGTGTATGTTTGGAGGTGATTGTTATTTCTTTTTATCCCCTCCCCCCCATTCCATCCTTAGATGAACTGTTTAGCTAGCTTGAATAGGTGACATCATCAAGGATGTGATACTATATCGTACTAATCTTAAATGAGTCCTGGCAGCCTTAAGATGTGCCCTGCTTCGGTAGGATGGGCTTATTATCAAGCTGGTGGTTGGCAAGAATGGTGGACTGGAGTTTTGCATTTCAGTGGCTTGAGGCCATCACAGAGACAAGGGAAAGAAAAAACAGAAAATTTCCATCCCCTCCTATTTTATCTGATGAGTCACCTTCTCTTGAAGATGTAAGAGGTTGCTAAGAATTTGTTAGTAGCTTGACCCGCACTCCCATATTTTATGAAAAAAAAATCAAACATAAGTAAAGTTTACAGTGAACACCTGTATACCCATCCCCTTTTATCTCCATATCTATCTATCCTCCTATCCATCAAGTCATCTATTTTTAAATAAATTTAAAAGTTTACTTTTCCTTAAATGTTAATACTTCAATGTGCATATCATTCACTAGAATTCACTCTGTTTTCCTATTTTTTTCTTTGAAATTTTTGTGCAGTGAAGTACACAAATCCTGAGTATACATAGTGTGTTTTTAATTTTAAAAAATCCTTCAATTTTATTATTTAAAGAAAGGGAATGTCACTCATAGAAAGAACCCCTTCAGAGCAGGTTTTGGTTTCAGTATCATTAGTCGACTGACTCCTGTGTTTTCTTCTGCCGCCTCTATTCTAGTAGCTTCAGACTTCTAATGTTTATACCGTGTTTCCTTGAAAATAAGACCTAGCCAGATAGTCAGCTCGAATGCATCTTTTGGAGCAAAAATTAATATAAGACCTGGTATTATATTATTATATTATATTATATTATATTATATTATATTATATTACATTACATTATACCCGGTCTTATAGTAAAATGTATTGGGTATTATATTATATTATACCCAGTTTTATAGTAAAATAAGACCGGGCTTTATATTAATTTTTGCTCCAAAAGACGCATTAGACCTGATTGTCCGGCTAGGTCTTATTTTCGAGGAAACACGGTATCACATTAAATAAGAATTAAACCATGGATTTAGCTTTGCAATTTTGAATTCCAAAATAAAAATCATAGCCTTATAGGAACTAAGATATAGACCAGTGACTAGAAAATATTGCAAAAAATTACTGAATTAGGATTTCAGCTAGGAGATTCAAAATAGATTATAACTACTTGTGAATCAAAGAGGCAAAATATTATTTCAGGCTATAAAAAGGTTATAAGATTGAATGGTAGCCTAACCTGACTAACAACAGAAGGACTAGAAACCTGCCAGTTGAGATTCCTAGATTTGTACAAATTTAGCTGGAGGATGATAATTTAACAATTTAGCGAGGGCCTTGGGGCAGGGTCCAGCAGAGGCAGCAGTAGTTGGAAGCTGGAATACCTGGTTTGTGGAGCATGAGCTGCAGGTAGCTCTTTTTTGTCGATTACGTAGCAAGTCTGATCATTTGAAGTTTATGAGTTTGGCTGTGCTTATTTCAGCTGTAGACTTGGCCATGGGTATTTAGTTTGGCTTAGAAGTCATCGTCTTATTTTACTTGTAACTTGGAGGCTATAAAGCCAGGTGAACCAGTTTCTCCCCAGGCTAATTTCTCACCTTGCCTTTCTTTGTTACAGAGGAATGATATCGCCATGGCAATTACAAAATTTGATCAGTTTGACTTTCTCATCGATATTGTTCCAAGAGATGAACTGAAACCTCCAAAGCGTCAGGTGAGCTAGGAAGGCAGTTGTTATTGCTGCTGACTGAAGAGCACTTTGCATATGGGTGTCAAATAATGCTCCTTTTGTCTCTCATCTGCTCTTCCTTTTGCTTCTCCTTCTCTAGACCAGATCCATCCTTAACATCTCCTTCTGTTACTCATTTATGGATACTTTTAACTCAGTGCTGCTGAGGTGGTATTTCAGTGAAAATAGACAAAATGAAAATTAAAGGCTTTTAGTTATAAACCGTAAAGTAAAGCTCATTTCAAGGTATCGTAGGAAGTCTATCAGCGTTGTTAATCTGGGATGGGAGAATTTTCCCAGTGAGTTACAGATTTTAGAGTTTTAAGAAACGTCCCTTCTATGTGCACAGTGATGTTTGGAGTGAGTGGACTTTGGTCTACATTGTAGGTCTCTGTATAGTCTCTGGCTACACACGAGAATCACCTGTTGGGATTTAAAAAATATCAGTGCCCAGGCTCCACCCCACACCAGCTGAATCAGAATCTGTGAGGGAGAGGCTCAGGCATCGATACTTTTTAAAGCTCCCTAGGTGCTTTCACTGTGCAACCAAATTTGAGAACCACCACTGAAACCATTTTCTAAGCAGTCTCGAGAAGGGACTGTGAGTGTCTGTCTGCCTTGCCCTCTTTTCTGCCCGCCCCTTTCCAAAGGTCTCGCCGATTGTTTTTTTAACACATGGGGTGCATAAAGCTCTTAATTACAATTGTACTACCCCTCTGTCCTGTATAGCTCATTGTTTCAGGCTCAAAGGTTACCTGACTCACTAGGTGGAGTAGAGACACCTGGGGAATAATGGCAGCATCTGGCAGGAGCAAAGCTGCTTGCTTTGTTTTGTTAAGAAAATTTTAAGTGTTTTTTATGAATTATTTCATAGTATGTTACCCTTAGAAACAGGGTCACCAGTGACTCCCATGTTGTCTCATATTCGTAACCAGTCAGAAAGTGTAGAGAAGCGGGCATCTTAAAGGACATACGTAATCCTGACCCTGCCGGAGGCCTTTGGATTCGTAGGCCCCTCTGTCGCCTCCTTACTAGAGCAGGGAGCCTCACTGCGTCTCCGTTCTTTCTGGGCAGTCTTTGCTACTGTAAACATCCTTGACTGGAAGCTGTAAGGTGTTCAGAGGAGCTTTCAGTCGGATGTTTACAGCGGCAGGCTGCCACGGTCGTCCCCGGCTCCGCGTCGCCTGAGATACTGCAGGTTTGTGCCCGTAGGCTCACTGCCTCCTCTCGGGGTGCTTCCCTCCTCTCTGAGAAGTCATTACAGTTAGAACTCAGACCATTTCTCTTCCTTCAAAACAATTGACATGAGACGTGTGCTCTCCTTGTTGGAATTTGTTTCAGAAGCCCCCTTTACAAACCAGGGGGTGAGATCTGTGACAAAATCAGGCCTTGCTCATGCTCCTCGTTCTAACTCCTGCTTGTTCTCTGAGCTGCCTGCTGAACCAGCTGGCTGGAGAGAAGGGTCCTGTCCTGTCCCTTCCTCCACAGTCCTCAGGGCTTGGCGCTCTCAGGGTGACACAGCTCCTTGTTCCATCCTAGCCTGCCTCAAAATGCTACGATCCATCTCTTTTTAAAGTGTGTCTAGCTGAAATAGCTCCTTGCTGCCTGGATTCAGTTTTCTGTAGGTGTTCAAGCCATTGATTGGCATCCTATTCGGGACAGCTGCTGCCTGGCCTTGGAAAGGTGGAGATTGCTGAAAGCTGGCCTGAAATTCTAAGATAGCACTTTTAATTCTCTGTAGACATGAAGTTTTCCCAAGCTGCAAATTGGCTGGCACGTCCTTAAGTCCTTAAAAAGCGCCTACTCTCCAGAATTCCCCCTTTCTGAAGGAGGCAGCAGTTGAGCGTTGCTACCGAAGCGAGTGTACTTTTCACTGGTCTTGGGCTGGCTGTACAACACTGTCGTGATGGCCCTAGGAGGTGAGGCTGCTCATTCTCTGGTGGTGGTTGTCAGTCTCCACTTCTGAACACAGTCCAAGAGCAAGCCTGTGGTTGGGGAGGTCACTGCTAAAGCGGGGCAGGTACCTCATTCCGGATTGATCAGTCATTCAGAGAGTGTTCGAGCACTTGGGATGCTATTCCACGGCTGGGGAAAGGAACTAGCCAGAAATATGGAGTTGTGGATCTGAGGCCCTTGACTTCTCAGAGATGCTGCGGAATTTCATTCTTCGGGGAAGCAAGTAAAGACTATTTGAAAGCAGAAGGTAATTGAGGCCTGACTTCTACCCCACTAAAGCTATGAGTTGAAAGTTCCTGCCCATTAAAATGTCATTTTCTCTTCACCCATCTCTTTAAACCAAGCATAATCATTCCCTTGCTAGCTTGACCTCCATTGGCAGAATGAGTCTTCATAATGCTGAGGAATCTTAGATATGCCTCCTTCCATTCCAGTGATTTGAGAATAGTCATGCCCTGTCCTTACAGCACAAACCTAGGTGCCTCTACTGTGTGGAGTGTTCTAGACACAACCTGGTTCATAAGCAGGTTAAGATACTGTATAGTAGGCAGCAGAGGAAGCTTTTTTACCTGCTCTCACAGCTTTTGGCAAGGGGTATTTAAAGGGATTGCTTTTTGTCCAGCAAAAAGCGTACTCGCTGATCAGCTACAATCAGGGATAACTGCAGACAGGGCAGTCACAGGTCGGGGCTCGGGACGCTGGTATCTCCCTACTCACTGACTTCCTACCAGGTGGGTGAGGTGGGCCGGGGGGTGTCTCAGTCCTCTGTACCTTCTCATCACCCAAGAGCGTTTTCAAGTTAGGTCTGGACTTTAATGATTAATGGTTTTTAATAAAATGGGATGGGAGATCCTAATGGAAAAGAAATACAGTGAACCCATTTCAAGAGCTTTGAAAAGAGCAGTTGGCCTCTGTTTCTTGGCTAAGGAGGGTATCAGTATTTTATCCCTGTCACAGCCAAGATCTAGTTGACAAGGCTAACCTTGATTTATAATGGTGAGAAGTTGGAGTTGAAGTGGAGGTGATGTTGTCACAGTTAAGTTGTTCTGGAAACTGAGACCTAGATGAAAATAAAAGGGGACCTCCTCATCTGCCTCAACATGATCACATTCAGGGTTCAAATTGTTTGGATCTGAAACACAGAATACATTAACTTAGCAAGTTGGTTCATGTTTGAGGACTATTTTAGGAACCCTGAACATTACAAGTGTCTGCAGAGGCTGGGTGAATGGCCGTCAGGGAACCTTGTCATGCTGAGACCCACATTTCTCAGAGGCTAGATATCAGCAATCCTAGTTTTAGTATGCTGGGCCCCAGTCACCAGGCAAGCACAACAATGCCCAGCCCTGTTCTACAGGGCACAGGAGCTTTTACCCGCACTGTGAACACAAAATCCTAGAAGTAGCAAAGAGAGCTTAGGGACTCTTTTCTGTTAGTAACAGCTGTTGTGTTCAAGAGAATTTGTCCTACTACCAAGTTGGGTTAAAAAAAGTGTAGGCATACCCTGGAAATACTGCCCCTTCAGTTCCAGACCACAATAAAGCAAGCACAGGCATCCTTGGGAGATACTGTGGGTTCAGTTGCAGACCACTGGAATGAAGTGAGTATTTCAATAAAGTGAGTTGTAATCTTTTTGCTGGTGGAGGGTCTTGCCTTCAGTTTATAAAAACTCAATACCTGTGAAGTACAGTAAAGTGAAGTATAATAAAATGAGGTGTGCCTGTGATTTCCTACCTCTGTCTGCCTGGCTCTATAAATCTATGCATCGCTCAGCAAGCACTTCTTGGGTGCCTATAAGGGACTGGCGGTTGGGACCGTGAAGAGCAAGAGAGAGCTAGGTATTGCCCTCAGAGGGCTTCCATTCTAGCAAGGAAAGCAGTGAATGTGACAAGCAAGGACAGAAACGTGTGATGAGGAAAGGGCTGTGGAAGCGCCGATGAGGGCACCTACCTAATGGGGATGGGGTCAGTGCAGCTTTGTAAATGTCACCGGGGGATCTCTGAGGCAGCCCACAGGGTCTCTGTACCTTGAGGAAGAGTGTTTTTCCTCTTTGCTTGAATCTGGCAAACTTAGCACAGAACAAAGAAGTGAGTAAATGGAGCTGTTATTTTTGCTCAGCCAGCCCAAGTTGTTGTATGTTTCTGTTGTTTTTGTTGTCCCAGGCAGGGGCACCATGTGTCACAGGGTCCTTCGGAGCAGATGCTGATCTTTATGTCGGTGGTCAGGGGCCGACCAACCCTGGACCCTCAGGCTGTCACCATGCCGTAGTGTGTGTAAACATCCTACACTCTCAGCTGTGAGCTCAAGGTGGCTGGGAGAGGGTTGTTTACTCCTTCTGCCATGGAAAACGTCAGCTGAAGAACGACCAGGCTCTTCACCCGGCAGATCGGACAGAAGGCGACTTCCCTAGTCAGCCAAGGCAGCACCCCAGACGAGAGCTGTCCCTCAGGCTGCCTGGGTCGCGCTTCTGCGGCTAAGTACAACCAGAACCAGATGTGACACTGGATAGAGGTGGCCCTAGTGACCACAGAGTTCTCGACCTGCTGTGAAAAGCTGGGCACTTGCCTACTGGTGCTCTCGATCCTCACATTTGATTCTGCAATTTCAACCCAGGAGAAGCCCTATGTCCCTTTCCCCTGCTGTGTCCCTCCAGAAGTAGTAGGAGCAAAATAAGGAGAGTGCTGCCTATTTGGGAGACTGGGCGCTGGCCTGCGAGCGTGACATTTGGGTAGCATCTTGCGTGCTCGCAATTAGCACTGTTCTCACATCATAGGCCTTGACAGCATTTACTGACGAGCACTGCTGGTGCGTGGTTTTTAGTTACGGGAATTATTTGCCCATTTGCAACTCATCACACAATGGGTGATTACTCTGTGCTTCAGAAAATTGGCTGTATGTTTTGTAAGGCCTATGGAATCTGTTATTTTTAGTTTGATTTAGCACAACTGGTCTTTCGAATTCCACTTTCCCTTGGCTTCAAATGTGGAGAGCTCAGCATTCAGCAGGCAACTGCACAGAGCCTGTTTGGGGGAAGAATGGAAATTCACTCTGGCGGCTGCTGAGTCGGTTCTTTTCCTCTTACCTGCCTCTCCTTCTACCCCACAGGAAGAGGTGCGCCAGTCTGTGACTCCTGCGGAGCCCGTCCAGTACTATTTCACGCTGGCTCAGCAGCCCACCGCCGTCCAAGTCCAGGGGCAGCAGCAAGGCCAGCAGACCACCAGCTCCACAACCACCATCCAGCCTGGGCAGATTATCATTGCACAGCCTCAGCAGGGCCAGGTCTGTCAGCTGGAGAGGGCGTCTGCCCGGCACGGTGTTGGGTTTGGGATGGCGAAAGCCTGACTGGGGCACAGGCTCTCAGATCATCAGCGCGCACTGGACTTGACGTCTGGAAACCTGGGCTTCCCCCACATTGAGCCAGTGAGATGACGTTCTCTCTGGGCCCTGGTTTCCTCAGGGCCCAAACGAGGAAAGGATATTGGATAGGATGTTCTCAGGATCCCAAGAGCTAAATAACTTTAGAAGGAAAAAAGTCTGTATGATGCCCCCAGGAAGAATAGTGGCATCTCTGTAGAGGGTATTTTAAGTGGACTCCATGCCTGCTATCTGTGTCTACACGGGAATTGGCATTTGTACCCTTAAATGGGAGGTCAGGCATTATTGCCAGCTGGCATACCTCTCCTCCCTTTCTCATTTCTCTGTCCTGTAATTGTGTCAAGTGACTTCTTTTTACAACAGTAATCAAGATTTCTTTTCTCTCCCCAATACAATTGTGAGAGCCGTAATATCCACCTTTGTTGGGGATCATGATGAAAGGCTGCAGAGAACTCTCTTTTCTGAGCTCTGAATCAAAATTCCCTGTTGGTCATTAATTTATTTACTCATCAAGCTTGATCATCCTCTGTAGATAAAGTCCTGTGCTGTATGTTGGCGATACAACAATGAAAAAGTCCCTGTTGTTAAGAATTCACAATCTAGTTAGGGCTACAAATACTTAAAGATTATACTGCCTCGTGGGAAGTGTAAGATATTCTTAGGATTGTGTAGAGGGTATTATGAGAGCTTCAAAAGGGGTACCTAACGGAGATGTGAGGGAGGTGGTAGAAGAGGATGTCAGAGAAGGTTCCCTGAAGGAAATAATATGAGCCTCAGAGGAAATAATGGAAATGAATCAGAGGGAAAGGAGGGTTTTCCCAGTAGAGGGCTGAGCACAAGCAAAGGCTTGGAGGTGAGAAGCAGCACAGGGATTGGTGAGAGGGTGCAGTCAGGATACGGGAACATGTAGGCAAGTCTGGAAAGATAGAAGACACGTCCTAGGCAGGCTGTGTATTCTAGTAAGGAACTGGGTTTGCTTAGAAGACAAAAAATGGGGGCGGAGGTAGATCTAAATATTAATTATGATTTTAAAATTTATTCCCTGCTGATTTTTTTTTAAAATCCATATAACAGAAATTTATTGAGTGCTTGGTCTTTGACACACACCATGCTAGGCAAGTGGGGTTCAAAGATGATTGCAGCCCGGTACCTGCCTCAAGGAGTTCACTGTACCGGGAAGCCTAAGGGACCTTGTTTGACTCGTGCTTGTGCCTCTGCAGTGGTGAGAGCTTTACCTGCCAAAGTCTATCCCTGTACGGAGCAGACTTCAAGGGAGTCTGCCAAGGGCTGGCCCTGATTGGCTGTCATCCTCAGCAGCTCATGGCTGTTGTGCTCCAACAGCAGGGCACACCATACGTGATTTGACAGCTGCCATGCTAACACAAGCTCTCATTTTCCAGAAATGATTTAGAAATACTTTGGAAATCCTCTCAGGAAAATTGAGTTGATAGAGTACAGTGATGAGTTGGCAGAATGCTTTTTTTTTTTTAAGTCAGCAGGAATTTCATCTGTCCGTTTCTCCGCCACCCCAGCCTTGCTTAGGTTGGAGCTGATAAGGCCTGTGAGGATGGTGAAGTTGGTCCCTCCTAGCACCTTCCAGCTATTGTCTCACTGCCCTTCTGGTTCAGGGTGGCCTTGTGCTGTGTGACACCTCCCTGGACCTCTGTAGTAATGGTTATTTTAAATTGAGTCCAGATATCTTTTGTAGGACAGAATACACATTAAAGTTGGAAGGAAAGCATATTTTGACAAAAAAGTGAATCCTGTGTTTTCTGTCATAAAATTGAAAACTTATTCCTGGAGTTTTGGGGAATAGGCTGAGTTGAAAATCGTGGTGTGAGAACAGATGTTTCCTGTTGTCCTAGCCCACTGCATGTATTTTTACAGAGGTCCCGCTGTCATTTCTTCCCCACCCTCCTCCAGTTCGTAGTACTAATTTCTCTTTACGTTGGAATCCCTTGAATCTCATATGTAGTTCCCAGAACACATCCCCTTCCCTTGTAACTTTAGATGCATAATAGACTTACGCAGTCAGAATGTAAGAGCATCAGAATAGCAGTATCGATTGAAGCCCGTGATTCATTGAGACTCACAGAGTACTCTTACTGAAGGGGGGAGAGATAGCCAAATCAGGGGGCTTGGGGGCATAGCTATAGTTTAAAAGGCTCCACCCTCCTCTTACCCACCCACCACCACTCACCAGTACAACCACCACGACCACTTAAAACCACTACTCGCCACCCTCCTCTACCCCCTACCACCACGAGATGAGCAAGGTATGCTGTAGAGGTCACATCTAGGGCTAACGTTAAGTTTTGAGATTTGAAGACATGACTGGCCCTTTTGATAGCTCAAGTCTTCACCGTCTCTGAAAGGAGTAAGTTTCATAGGACTGCAATCCACCAAATGTGTGTGAGAGACACAGAATCAGCCAAGCCATACACATTAGACAGAAATTTCTTAAATCTGAGATATCTCTTTCTAGAAAGTTAAAATTCTTGCTGTATTAAATTCTGTTACTTAGGTGTAGCCTCAGTTAAGATCCAGGTCTTAACAGTTTCCGTTGTCCACAGAGTGTTAACCTGTTTGCCACTCCCACGGAAGCCTTGCTGTGGTCAGCTGGCTGACTGGTGTAGGCCGGAGCCGCTCTGCTGCCTGAACGGGGTGAAAACCAGTGTGCACATTATTTTCCTTCCAATGTTTTGCAAGCCTAAGAAGGAGCACAGAATCCTGAATTTAGTAAATTCATACTGACCCCACTTTCCATTTAGTTTGCCCTCCAAATTCATCTGCTCCAGACTTGACTTTGGCCGTTTCTCTGAACTGTCTTGGTTGCTGTTGATATCTTTGTATCCTATGTGCTGTATTATCACTGAAATGACTGTGAAAAGTTGCAGCATTTCATTTGAAGCATGGAAATGTTTAGGGCCCAGGCAAATATTCTGTACTGTTTGGCTTTCCCACCTTTTATTTTGGAGAGTAAGAGCTTTCAGTGCTCTACCAAAGGACTCTGTAAGTTGAGAATTCTTATTAGTGTTGAGATAAGTTCAGGCATTCGTGGAGGGTTTGCTTCGAGTTAGCTGCGCACTATTAACCCCTTGAGAAGCCGACTTACTGACTCTGAGCCAGCGCTCCATCAGCTCTCATGACTCTTCTTTGCAGAGCACGCCCGTGACCATGCAGGTGGGAGAAGGCCAGCAGGTGCAGATAGTCCAGGCCCAGCCGCAGGGGCAGGCGCAGCAGGCGCAGAGCAGCACTGGGCAGACCATGCAGGTGATGCAGCAGATCATCACGAACACGGGGGAGATCCAGCAGATCCCGGTAAGCCCCGTGCTGCCTCGCGACGTGCACAGCACTGCTCAGCGTCACAACAGGAAGATGGAAAGATTTCCATACCTGAACATAGACACATGGATACCAGGGGTGCCAAGAAAATGTGTACACATGGCTTGTGTTCGTCTGTTGTTATCAGTATATACTGAGTATTACAATTTTAATACAGTTTTTTCCTTTCTTAAAATGTGTATACATATTTTTGTCACCCTCTGTAGAAAATATTGTGTATATGTGTGTGCATATGTATATATTTTGTGTGTGTGACACACAGATACATATGTATGTGTATATTTTGTGTGTATGTGTATGTAATACACATACGTACATACATACTTCTTTTCAAGCTATATGCCCACTCCCTCAGACCACAACTTGCTTCACTGTAGACTCACTGCTTTCCTTTAACCCAGGTTCAGGTTCACCACCTGGGGCAGGCAGCTCCTCTTGATTTCCCCTCACTTCACCCACAAAGAGAAATCATTGTCACCACTATTCCATGCCTAGGCCCCAAGGCCCTGGGAGGCAGCCCTGTCTTTTGATTAGCAGAGAATAAGAGGGCGGTGTATAGGGAAAGCCATAAATACACTTGTTGCATATTCATGAGTCAGTTCCCAGTGGAGCCTGCAGCAAAGTGTATTTTTGGCTTTCGTTTAACTTACCCATTCCTTCACTGTGGACGGCTGCTTCCTGTGTGCCTTGAGGGATTTCTTTTCTCAGATTTGTGGGCTTTTTCACTTGTACTCGTTCTTTTGTAAAAAATATCTGTGTCTTAACACTTGCCATCTATACATTGGTCATCTTGCCACCAAAAAATATGGAAAGTGAGTGACATGGAGCAGTCCTTCTATTTCCTGCCCCTTGCCCTTCTGATTGTAAATGAAATGTGGGCCGATACAGAAATTCACTTGGATTTGATTAACCACTTCCTCTCTGAAAAAAAGCTCGAAAAGTATCCTCAATAGTTTTTGGAAGTGTTCTCATTATCAGAATAATACGCTGTATCTCCTTTGAACCAGATTTTTAACAGGTGTAGATTTTGTTGCCCTTCATCTTACCTTAAGCGGACAATTCTGGAATGGTCTACCAGGAACTTCAGGATTAGTTTTTCTTGGTGGTTCCAATCCTTCTTGAGGCGAGTGGTTTCAGAGAAGCCGTGTGATTTAACACTGCATGGAGGTGTGCGGCTCCACCTTATCAGCATTTCCCTCATGGAAGTAAAATTCCTCGCAATGACATTAGCTCTTCACGGCAAGGGGAACATTTGCTGCAGGACAAAAAGGCATGACTTGCCTGTTAGCCTCCAGAAGCTCACCCTGGCAACAAAGGCAGGCTGGACAGCAGGGCGGGTGGTGTCTGGGCCCCCAGAGAGAGACCAAATCTGCTAGATTCCTGGAACCGCTTCCCCCCCCAGCTCCCGAGCGTGAATGTCTGCGGTCCTCCTCTGCTGACGGAGCCACACTTCCTGCTGTGTTGTAGCCACCCTGGTTCTTTCTTCACCCCACACTCACAGCACTAAAACTTCCATGGTACACTGAGCGCTAAGAGTCTGAGTTAAGGCTTTTAGCACACAATTAAATGCAGCATATGGTATTATTGTATTATCTGAGACTTAATCTTAAGCATGAGGGACTCTAAGGGCATTTTTGTAGCTTTGGTTTCCCATGATGGGGTTTTCTGTAAAAGGTTTATTGATTCAGCTTCCTCTTGGGAGGCGTTTGGCCTGAAGCTAGTGCTGAACACCAGGGATCCTAAAAGTCCCACAGACCCGCATTGGTCCTGGCTCCTGGGCACAGAGAGTAAAGCAGGCCAGCCTTTTCTTCCAAGATGTGCAGCATGGAGTTGGGCAGCACTGGGGTTGTGGTGCCGAGTGATGGCCGTGTGCTTTGGGCTCCTGGCAGACACTGGAGCTCTTCTCAGTGTTAGATCAGCATTTCCGGGAACTGGGGTGGAGAAGTGTGGAGACGGAGGAGAGAAATGCCCACACTGAACGGACAGCATTCGGATAATGTCAGACAGCCTTTAGGATAAGATCTTCAGATAAACTGCGCAAACAGCTAAGAGCCAGTGAATGTCGAGGGTGCGCTGTTCTCACATATCCGACAAGATCCTCTGGGGATTTTTTCCAGAGTCCATTCAGAGAACATCCCCTCTTTTGCGTTGTGTGACTTATAGGTGGGGATGTTATGGTTTTGCTTGTTTTGATCTCCGTTGAAAAGGAGCTTTTCAGGGTAGGCTTCTTTGGAGGGCTGGGGGGTCGGGGACAGTCACCATCTCTGGTCATGAAAAGTTTGCCTGGGACAGCCCGGTGGCTCAGGCGGTTGGAGCTCCATGCTCCTAACTCCGAAGGCTGCTGGTTCGATTCCCACATGGGCCAGTGGGCTCTGAACCACAAGGTTGCCAGTTCAATTCCTCGAGTCCTGTAAGGGATGGTGGTCAGTGTCCCCTGCAACTAAGATTGAACATGGCACCTTGAGTTGAGCTGCCACTGAGCTCCCGAATGGCTCAGTTGGTTGGAGTACGTCCTCTCAACCAGAAGGTTGCCAGTTAGACTCCTGCAGGGGATGATGGGCTGTGCCCCCTGCAACTAGCAGCGGGAACTGGACCTGGAGCTGAGCTGCACCCTCCACAACTAAGAGATTGAAAGGACAACAACTTTACTTGGTGGAAAAAAAAAAAAGTCAGTCCTGGAAGTACACACTGTTCCCCAATAAAGTCCTGTTCCCCTTCCCCAATAAAATCTTTAAAAAAAAAAAAAAAAGTTTGCCTGTGTGAGGTCGCACTAAATACTCTGTGGTCTGTTTGTCTCTGCCCCTGCCCCTGCCCCAGGTGCAGCTGAACGCCGGCCAGCTGCAGTACATTCGCTTAGCCCAGCCTGTATCAGGCACCCAGGTTGTGCAGGGACAGATCCAGACGCTTGCCACCAATGCTCAACAGGTACGTACCCCAGAGATGCGGGGTGGAGTTGGCTTCTGGCTGGAAAGGAGTGCTCAGCACACAACTCTCATGCCACCTTGTCCTTCAGCAAGAGCCACCTCCACACCCTGCACATCTGTTCTGCACCCCAAGGGACAGGTGGGATTTTTTGGGGAGGATTGTATTCAAAGTGTGTCTCTTACCCTCTTGTTCTCGAGGGACAAAGAAATGCAAGGCAGGGAAATCTCAGGGATACTTAAAGAAAGCCTGATGTGTGTGCACGTATGTCTGACCAGAGGGAGCATTTTGACAGACTGCGATATCGTCAGGCTGAGTTCCCCATCTTTAAACCTGAATAGCTGTTGCGTTCTGGCACCTCCTATGCCCTCTGGAAAGCTTACTTAGGTTTTATCCCCACCTCCTCGTGCATCCCTAAGTGGAGATTGCCCCCCTCATCTCCTCTCATGTCCTAGGATATTGAAGGCTGTGAGCCACAGGTACTGAGGGGGCTGCCTCCCGGGGTTTGGGGGGACTTGAGCATCATTTGCAGGGGCTGCTGGTCAGGGGGAGGATTGTTAATGCATTCTTTTGCCTCAGACCCAAAAAAAGCAGCGATCGTTTAAGAGCTGGACCTGTCTGGCCCAGTTGCATTTCTGATGATGTATCTATTGACAGGGGTGGCAGAGCTGAGTTTGTAGAGCAGGTCTCCGAAGATCTCATTTGGGAAAATGGGAGGAAGGAGCCAAAAGCAAGGCTTCTGAGTTCCCTCTAGTCTCTGGGATTGGTTTTTGTTTTTGCTTTTTTGTTTTGTTTTGTGTTTTACTGTCACTTCCATTTCATTTTTAATTTTTTTACTTTCAATTACAGTTGACATTCAGTAGTATTTCATATTAGTTTCAGTGTACAGCATAGTGGTTAGACATTTATATAATTTAAGAAGTGATCCCCTGACTAGTCTAGTACCCACCTGGCACTGTACATAGTTATTACCATATTATTGACTGTATTCCATATGCTGTACTTTATATCCCCTTGAGTGTTTTGTAACTACCAATTTTTATTTCTTAATCCCTTCCCCTTTTTCACCCAGCTCTCCAAGCCCCCCTTCCATCTGGCAACCATCAGTTCGTTCTCTGTATCTGAGTCTGTTTCTTTTTTGTCTCTGGGATCGAAGGCTCACAGAAAGACTTGGGCTTTACCCTAATTTCCTTGCGGCTCACTGACATGGAATCAGATCTCAAGACTGGTCACACCCTTAGTTACCCCTTTCTCTTGTTTACAAATTCTAACGTAGGATCCAAAAAGTTTTTATGGCATGGGGGTGGAAGGAAGTGAGAAAGTAGAGTTTTTGGCTCCCCAGACATCAGTTTTAGAACCACAAACTATAGCCAGAAAGTGGGAGAGTTGGGTGTACAGAGAGGAGGGGGAGAAGTGAGAAGAGGGCACCTGGGGGCAGTCAGGGTCTACATAACAACAGATTGTAGTTGTGACAGCCAGCACTTCGGTGCTCTGTAAATGTTTGTTGAATGAATGCTGAATAAATAATATGTAAATGGAATTTAAAGGTAAACGAAATTTTCTTCTCAGCGGATGTGAAGGGCAATCCTGCTGGTCTCGGCTCAGTTCACCTTCTCAGCTATGAGGAATATTTTCCATTTTTCTCAGTCATTCATTTATTCTGCAGACATTTCTTGAATACTTACTTTGCACTGGGAGATACAGAGACAAAGCTTAACTCCTGCCCTCAAGCAGCTTAGAGACTGGTAGGAGGAGAAAGACCCCAAACAAGAAACAATAGTAAGAAATCTTGATGAAGCCCTTTCACACCTGTGCCCTTCTTGCTCCTCTGCCTCATGGGTAGGCCTGATGGGTTGTTTTTGGCCGTTGTGAGGACACTCGAGAGGACAGTCCTTACCTTGCAGGTTGGCTATAATGATTCCAGGAGATGGTGCACAGAGAACGTTACTAGTCAAATGTTCCATAGATACACGTATGCACACAAGCAGGCTTCAGTTTTCTTTCTAGTCTACCAAGCTGTCTCCAGCAGCTGGTATTATATAATGCAGTTCTACATGTCAGTAAATTTCTTTTAAAATCCACGTCTAAGATTTTAAGTGCATGTGATAAATATTTTCCTTGCTTCCCCCCCTTCACCCCCCCGCCCTTGGCCCAGAGGGCTGCACGTGGCCACTATCGGAAAAAGTACTTCATAGGTGTGCCACAAGGGCTTCTAGGGCCAAGGCCACCTGCTCGCCAGGGTGTTTCATATTCCAGTCAGATAATCTGGGTGATAACGGGTTTGGTTTGGAGCCCACCTTCCAAGAATGAAAGGGACCACTCACCACTTTGCCCAGTGTTTTGCGATCCGCCTTTACTGGCTGAAAGACTTAGGGTTTCTGCCTAAACCATAAATGTTGTGCCCTCTCGTGTTGGCACCTAGGAGCTAGGTGTTTTGTTTGATTTGAGTCTTGGGCCCTGGAAAGACCTTGGGTTGGTGAGGGTGGGGGGGCATAGGTGGCCATTAGGAGAGGTGATTGTAGAAGTTGTGTGTTAACGGGCTCCAGGGTCTTCTGTGTGGTACCAACTCTAAGTTGCCTTCAGTATTAGGGGGTGGGGAGGGACCCTTGCTTTCCTGCTACTAATCAAGCACCTGTTCTATGCCAGGCCTCATTCCGGGCACTTTATATGCAGTATCTCATTTGATCTTCATGACCCTGTCCTGGGTGGTGGGCTGGTGGACCAGACCCTCAGCTTACCTGCCTACTCTGCCATCTTGATTCCTACAGATCACACAGACAGAGGTCCAGCAAGGACAGCAGCAGTTCAGCCAGTTCACAGATGGGCAGGTAGGATACCCAGCCTGGGCAGGGGCAGAGGGTGAGAAGTTGGCAGGGGGTGGGTAGTGGATGACATCTGTGGGTTTGGATGGCTAGGGCAGCTGTCCCATCTTCTGTTAACAATGAGTGGACAGAAACTGTTAAAACAAGTACAGTCTTTAAATCAGGATGCCTATCCTTTAGATTTATAGACTTGTGAGGCCTGAACATAATCTTGGACATACAGCCCAAATCCCCATTTTACAGATGAGTAAACTGAGCCCTAGAGATGGGAAGTACCTTGTCCATGCTCACTCAGCTGTTCATTGCAGAACCAGGACTAGAACGGTCTCCTGTTTCCCTCTCTAGAACTAGTTTTACTCTAAGCCCTGCTGCTTTTTAATAGCATGAATTAGTTGAAATGCAGAGAACGTGTGATCTCTGAGCCTCTCTCAGGACCTGGAATTCAGTACTTCTAAACCCACATGAGGAAGGACTCTTCCCTTTCCCTCCTCTTTGCCCCTTATACTGTGGTCCCAAACACCCCCGAGGACATGACAGGATGACACGCCCAGGCGTGTGTTCCGTGCTGCCCAGAAGGGAGAGGAGCTACATCACCCACCTCTGTGCTGGGCTCACATGTTGGGGCTCCTGTGACAGGAGGTCTTGGCTTTTGGTTTCTTTTGGGGGTGCTTGAGAAGCCCAGTGTCCAGTGGCCCTGACCTTCCATAGTAGCTCTGCGAGCATCTTCACTGCTCATGGGCGTGGCTGTAGGAAGTGTGTCACCCCAGGCAACCTCCGCGGCAGGGCGCGTAGGCACTGCAGGTTCAGTGTAGCCCCCTCCTGAGCCCCACACTCTGAGGAGAGGAGGAGAGAGGGTAATCCCACTGCCCTGCCAGCGAGGCTCACTGCGAGTGGGGAAATGCTGACTTCCAAGCTGCTGGTACAGTGCTTCGAATTGCTTGTGTTTGTCACAGAGGAACAGCGTGCAGCAAGCTCAAGGCTCTGAGCTCACGGGAGAGGCAGAGCCCAGAGAAGTGAAAGCCACAGGAAATGCAACTCCCTGCACCTCTTCCCCGCCCACTACACACACCCCCTCACACCAAGCTGGTGCCTCCTGTGTCTGCTGCTCCCACCCTCAGCAGAGAGCCACGTCCCCTCCTCCCTCTGACGCCTTGCAGTGGGTGGTGGTTGAGGTGTCTGGGGCCCCCAACCAACTTGAGGCCCATAGGGAGCTGCATGCCCCTCTCCCAGGGGTGACCTCACTCTCTCCTCTCCACCCCTCGCAGCAGCTCTACCAGATCCAGCAAGTCACCATGCCTGCCGGCCAGGACCTCGCCCAGCCCATGTTCATCCAGTCAGCCAACCAGCCCTCCGACGGGCAGGCCCCCCAAGTGACCGGAGACTGAGGGCCTGAGCTGGCAAGGCCAAGGACACCCAACACAGTTTTTGCCATACAGCCCCGGGCAGTGGGCACAGCGTCCTTCCCCAGAGGACCAGCCGACCTCAGCGCCTCCTGCAGGCTAGGACACTGGTGCACTTCCCCCACGCCTGGGGGCCAAGATTCTCCAACAGAAAGATGCGACATTTTTTTATTTCCTTGTTTTTTTTTTCTCCAAGGAATCAATATTTCAGTATGTTGAGCTGTGTATCCAATGAATGCTACGAAATGAAATATTAAATAACATATTTATGGCATTTTCTTGAAGAGTGTGAAGAAATATTTCTTTTGTTTTCCTGTTTTTGGTTCTTCACCACCACTACTTTTTAGGAACGAATCTCACATGTGTGTATTATCTCCTAACTCTTGGAACAGCTGCTGCCCCAGGATTTGACACCTTGTTCTGCCCTCAGATTAAATTAGGTGAATGTGCGTAGCTGCTTCTCATTAGCTGTGCGCCCCTTGGCCCTGCCCTTGCTCCAGAGCTTTGTGTATTTGCATCCAGAGGCCATGGAAACATTCCTTGCATTTAAGAGATGAACTCATTCGCTGTGGAGAGGGGATGGTTTCATTCCCAAACCTACTCTCCCAGGGACCCGGGAGACTAGAACTTTGTGTATTCACCCCAGCCCCCCATTTTTTATTTTATTTTTTAAATGCATACCAAATTGTGCTGGTCTCCTTTGCTGCATGGACTTCAAATTGCATGATATGCAATAAACCTCATTTTAGATAATTTAGAGTCTGAGTTTCTGTGCCTGGGGGCGTTCATGGGGCCACTTTGCTTGGGAAAGGCTTGGAAAAGTTTGCCCTCGAGTTGGGTGTCTGAGAAGGAGGGGGACCCTTGTGAAAAAAAGCTAAGGGAACTTATGTTACGCATCTGATTCAAACTGAGGTCTTCAGCTGATTTTAAAAACGAGCTTCATCAGAATCTACCTGCTGCTCAGAGGTGTCTGCCGGCCTTGCTTCCTGGACTCCCACACGTTGGCCAGGTTCAGCTGTGTCCTGTTTGGTTGAGGGTCAAGAATACATCTGTCATGGAGAAAGCTGTCTCTATCCTTCAAATGAGGACCCGGATCAACCCTTCCAGTCCTGCCTTGGCACAGGCTGGCACTCAATTGCCCGCTGTGGCCATGCCCAGTGGCATCTGCCATGGAAGGCAGCCCAAGCCCCTTGTCGGCCAGCAGATCAGAAGGGTCCTATAGCCTATTGATGCAGGAAGAACAGCGCATTCCCCTGCATCGGCCACACAGGCCGTTTGGTGAGCCATCTTCCTTACCTTCACCATGCCGTCCTTCCAACTGGAGTGAGGGCTGTTGTCATGGAAAGAGCACAGAAAAGGAGGAATTTCTTCTCTGACAGTAATATGCCATAAAATCTTGGGCAACTCCCTTTTCTTTGGGACTGTCTCAAGGTATGGGGTGGTGATGGAAAGAGGCTTTAATATTAGATGATTTCCAGTCTGACCTTGATGCCCTTACAATTCCCTCACCAAATAGTCCCTTCTGTCAGCTGTGGTACGTAGTTGGGCATCTGTGTCATCTATTTCATTTTCAATCATTTACCCAAGTGTACTTCACCTTACTCCACAAGAAAGTTTAAGATGATTTGCATTGAAAACATATGCAATGAAATAAAATATGATCAATCAGAATTAGGAATAATATAATTGAGTAAGAAGTCAGGCTCATAGAAAATAAGTATTCTGGCTGTAAAGACCCGTATAGTAGTTTGAATTAGGTTTCACATTTCATCCTGGGCTTCCTGGCCTCCAAACAAACAAAAAAAAACAGCTGGGACCAGGTAAGAGATTCACACTATAAAAGGAAGAAAAATAACATTCTTTTGCAAAAGCAAACATTTTACTAGTTTTAAGGTTTGGGACACATGGTACCCCTCCGGTGTCATCAGGGTAGGTGAAACAAACTGTCACCATGAGTAGTCGGTAGGTCTGCCCCCACAAGCTGCAGCAGCGCCACAGGCATCTGTCTCCCAAGTTCAGTGCCCCCCGTCCTCTATCCAGGTATCTTCATTCTAGCTCTGGACTTCTCTCTGAAGGAGGTTATCTGTCCTGTACCCAGACACGTTCAGTGAAACATACAAACATTCACTGATAGCCGTGTTTCCCCCAAAATAAGACGGGTCATATTAATTTTTGCTCCAAAAGACGCATTAGGACTTATGT
Source organism: Rhinolophus sinicus (assembly GCF_057876585.1). Classification (NCBI taxonomy): domain Eukaryota; kingdom Metazoa; phylum Chordata; class Mammalia; order Chiroptera; family Rhinolophidae; genus Rhinolophus; species Rhinolophus sinicus. The sequence continues at coordinate 28,449,759 of NC_142514.1, forward strand.
TCAGGGGACGTCATCTTGAAAAATCATGCTAGGGCTTATTTTCCGGGTAGGTCTTATTTGTGGGGAAACACGGTAGGGGTGTGCCCAGCCCCAGGTGGAAAGAATGCAAGAAAGGAAGAGTGAACAGAAGGGTCACTGGCCTCAGAGACAAGGCAGAAAGAAGCTCTGCTATTTCGTTTCCTGGCTAACCCCCCCCAACGTGGAGGCCACTGCACTAGTCCCACCTTGCTGCTCTTTGATTTTCCTGAAAAATCTAAGCATAATTGGAAACGGGCCAGTCAATGGGTCCCCATTTTCCCATAGACCTCCATTCTTAGTTGGGGATGTTTCGATCAGTTGTGATTGGCAAGCAGCTTCCTTGCTGAGCACGTTCCCTTTAAATTTCCCCGCCAGCAGGGCCCATCTGGGTGTAAACAAACACTTCGGTGCAGCCCAAGAGAGCCCCTATCTAATACCCAGCACGATCCCCTTACATCCGGAGCACTCTTTAAACATTTTTCCTAGCACTTGCGGCATTCGTCCTCCTGATGATCTTCACAGTGACCCTGCAGGAGACACAGGAAGAGGGATTGTGATCCCTGTGTCACAGATGGAGATTTAGGAGGCCCAGCGAAAAGCAGTGACTTTCCCAAGGTCACTCCGTGAATAGGCGTGGAGAAACCAAAACGCTGGTCTCCTGACCCCCTGTGAATACACAATGTGTGCGTGTGTGAGAAAGAACAAGACTTTACTAAATGTGAACTCTTTGCTCTACCTTCTCAAACTCATTGGCTCAGCCTTGAATATATTTGGAATAAATAAAGCAATTGGATCTAGTCTGTGGACAGCTGGTGGTTGAGATAACTTTCCTGGAGGCTGATGCAGGATTCTAGAGGCCCCTGGGATTACTAACAGACCACCTGGTTGGCCTCCTTTGCGCTCAATTCTGCTGAGGCCACAAGGGGGCAGCATGTAGCACCTACCCAAGTTTCTGGGAGATGCTCTGTCCCACCCTCATCCAACCTGAGAAAATTCTAGGAACTACAGGGATATTACTGTCCCCTTTCTCAGTGGGTACTAGATCCTTGGCCCCTGCCTGATAAGACCCTTAACTGTTGAAGGGAGGGGCCTCCCTAGGGCAACAGTGAGGACTGATCTAATACCCTCTCCAGAGTAGATGAGTGTAGGTGGTTAGATCTTAATAAGGACTTTCTGATAGCCCAAGTTCACTCAAGGCCCTATCTCCCCCAGCTTTGTGTCTTTCCACTCTCCTCTCCTGCACTCTATGCTCCTGCCACACTCAATTACTCAGTCGTCCCTGAACTTACTCCCATGTTTTCAGAATGTACTGGCCCCAATGCCTGGAATGTCCTTTTATTTCCTTTTCCACTATTGATCTCCTATACATCCATCAAGGCCCAATTTAATGGCCCTCGCTGAGAAACCTCTAATTTCTGGAGCAGAGTTAGCGAAGACCTCTTTGATGGTCCCATAGCAACTTATACAGCCTCTATTATTAGTGCTCAAATATGCTGTCATTCAGCAAATATTTATTTGGCACTTTCTGTGTGTCAGACATTATTTTGGACATTGTGAAGACAGCTGAAAACTAGCCAGGCAAGGTTCATGCTATCATGAAGCTTATATTGGGTTGGGGAAAGGGATGGGAGAGGGGATGGGAGAGACATGCAATAAACACAAGACAAGTTAGGCCCTGAAGGGACTCCCTATCATTGTTAGAATTTTCTGGTTGACCATCCTTACAGATGATCCTCCTCCAGTTCTGGGTCATCTCTGCACCTCCTGAGCCCTGCACAGGCCTGGCACCAAGAGAATATCAGTAACTGATGAATAAGGGAATGAACATGAACCCTTCCCCGCAGACAGGACCTCCAACACTGCACACAATCCAACCTCTGCTCTCACTATTGCTTTTTTTCTTGTTAACAATTTTTTGTTAAGCACTGATAATATGCTAGGGAGGGGTATTAGATGGCGAGTATTCTTTTAAAAAATTTCTGTGTAGGAAAAGACATCTAAAGCTTAGTGCCTAAATGGATTATCTCACTTCATCTTCACATCCTCATTAAGTAGGTATTCTCCCCATTTTATAAGTGAGAAACTGAGCGTCAAAGAGGTTAAGAAATTACTCGAGGGCACCACCTGATTGAGTACAGCCGATGCTCCATGAAGCCTTCTGTCCCCACTGGCTCAGCCCCATTGGTCTCGTTCCCACTGTTCATGATATTTTGTTTCCTACAGAAAATGAGAGCCTTCAACCCCCAACTCCTGGGTAGGGACTTAGCCTTTGTCCCACCTCTCCAGCCATCCATGGGCCTCTGTAAGGTGACATCTGACCTCCCGGGAGGAGAGGACTCTAGGGTGGAGGTTAAGTGCCTGGTCACATAAGCACCTTGGGTGTGGCCTCCTCAAAGCTCCCTGGGCTGGGCTGGCAGCATTACCCCCTAGCTTCTGGGCTGAGCCACTCCCACAGCCCAGGAAGAGGCGATAGGAGGACAGCAAGGCTGGCACTCAGGAGGGTAGAACCTGAGCTGGGCTCCAGCTGAGCCAGGCTGGGCTGGGCTCCTCTGACTTGCTGGTGCTGAGAAGAGGTCCGAAACAGAACCCAGCCTCTCCCTGCAGCCCTGGGCCCCGTCAGCTCTCCACCTCCCAGCCCTTCCCCCAAGCCTCTGTGCCTCTTTCTTTCAGCGAAGGTCTGTGTGACAGAAGCTTTCTAAGATTTTGCATATGCCAAAATGTCTTTATTTTGCTTTTTATTTAAATAGTGGCTTGGCAATGTATGAAATTCTAGATTCACAATTATTTGCCCTCAGCACTGTGAAGATATTATTCCATTGTCTTTTGGCATCTGTTGTTGCCGATGCAAAGCTTACTGTCAATTCAATTATTGGACCTTTGTAGATAAGCTGCCTTTTCTCTCTGGTGGCTTTTAGAATTTCCATTTTATCCTACTCTTTGGCTACAAGGTGTGTAGATGTATTTTTGTTTTGTTTTTAAAGATATCTTACTAGGCAGTCTTTGGGCCTTTTAAATCTAGAAATTCATGTATTATTTCTGGAAAGACCTCAGTCACTCTTTCCAGTATCTTTTCCTGGAGCTAATAATACATATACTGGAGTTTCTCATTCAATCTTCTATGTCTTTTTTCTTTCATAAATTTAATCTCCTTGTTGTTCTGTGTTTCATTCATTCTGGAGGATTTCTTCAGGTTTAGCTTCTAATTCACTAATTCTCTCTTTCGCTGTATTTACTAACCCATCTGATTTTGTCTAATGTCAGTGATTTTTGCTTTTATTTCTAAAATTTCTAGATAATTCTTTCCATGTCTGCTACATGTTTCTCTTTGATACCCTTTTGTTCTGGTTTTATAGGTGCTATTCCTTCATCTTCTTGAAGATTTTCACTGTATTAAACTTCCTTTCAGATTTCTCTATTACCTCTAGGTCTTTAAGTATGAACTCTCCCATCAGAGATATGTCTCTCAAGATACTGTACTTCTTGTATATTGTGAAGTTTATTCTTGAGATAGTTATTTTTAGCATGTTTTCCTGCCTGTGCTCTGGGATACGGAGGCTGCCCTAAGTGATAATTTCTCTGTTGTATCTGCCCACGCCAGGAGGAAGTGCACCAGCCCCAAACTCACTCTTATATTACTGTCTTGGCTTGGGACGTTTACATGGTGTGAATATCAAGTCCTGAGCCCACACCTCGTGTGGACTGGCTCGAGGTATCGTACTCATATGGGTACTCTTTCCACCCAAAGCCAAGGCCAGGTAGCTAGCAGGCAGAGATATTTTAGTCTTGTTTATGGAAGACAGCACTTTCCCAGACTCAGCTCTAAGCAGGGAGTCTACTATAGCCCTTGCCACGAGTGGGGTCTGTAAATATAGTCCACATCCTACTGGGATGCTAAACCCCTCCTCAGAGGTACAGCTTCAACTCCTGCTCACCACTGGAATTTCCTTTCATTTCTGGCCCTTAGAGGTTTCTCATCCTTGCTTTTGAGCTTGGCTATGTTGTTGTTGTTGAATTATGCAGCATTTATCTTGCACATCTACTATTTTGAGGAAAAGGAACTTCTATAAGTATTTGATCAAGTTTGACCTGAAAGTCCCACTTTCTGAGCCTCCCCGCCTTGTCACTGAGCCCCTAGCCTCCCCTCTGAGCCCCCATTCTCTTCCTTGAACCCCGACCTCCTTTACCAAGTCGCACCCCTTTTCTGAGCCTTCTTCCCTGCCACTCAATGTGCAGTTCCTCCCATTCACTTCACCTCCCTCCCTGAGCCCTCATCCAGGTTTCTCCGCCCAGGGGAGTGGGGAGTGGGAAGATTTTTTCCATTGCACACTCAGCGACTCCGAAAAGTTCTTCCTCCTCCTTTTCCAAACAACGCCATTATGGCAGTGGCTCTCATTGAGAACGTAGAGCCTACCAGCAGGACCACGGTAGTGCTGCCTTCTGCAGGGTCTTCCAGAAGTTGCGATCGAGGAGGAAGGATCCCGAACGCAGAGGAGGAGCAGCGCAAGAAGAGATCGCTTTGACCTTCATTTCCACATCCCCTTCTCCTTTAGTGTCTCCTCCTTGTGGGCCCCCCTCCAGCCCTAAGGATCAATGGGGGTTCACTTTCGCTGAGCTCAGCGACACGGCTCCCTCCCCATTTCCTGTGGCTCAGAGCTGACTGGCCAGGCAGGCCTGCATGGTCTGGGCTGGGGAGAGCTCAGTGGCATGTCCAGATATAGGGGGAAAGAAATTCCTCGGGTTCCCCTCCAGGACCTCTTGCCTTCTGGGTTGCTTAATTCTCTTGTCCTCTCTGGCTTCATTGGGAAAGGGAAGCAGGCCTGATCTTTCTCTCATACTTCGTCCTCCTGCTGTCAATGGAAGTGAATCCCTAGAGGTAAATAACGTATGTGATGCCATCACTGCATGAGTACCGTCTGCTCTAATCCCCTCCTTCCAGATTAAGAGCTGGGTGACTTAGGCACAGCATTCTCCTTCTCCACCCAAACACACACCTGAAGAGCAGTAAGATCAATGCTTCACATTTGTACAGCTCCCTGCACGAGCATGACTTTTCCGTGCATCCTTCCTGGCAGCCGGGTAAGGTCTGGCAGAGGTGGAGTGAATTACCCAAGGTAACCAGCTCGTCCAAAGGCAGAGCCAGGAAGCCCAGCCAATACTTGAAGTTCAGTGCTCTTTCTGCCCCTGGCACTGCCCACTTTCCACTCTACCCAGCTGAGCTCTCTCCTAGAGCCCCAGCCTCTGCAGCCTGCCCAGGCTCCCTGGTTCCTATCAGGCCAAATTGGACGCTTCAGCCTAGCATTCAAGGCCTCCTGTGTTCCCCTTGCCAAGCTTGCTCTTCCTCCCCCGTGCTCTGTAATATCCCATGCCCACACCCCACCTGCCCACACACACACTACAGCACAGGGGTAGAGAGCTATACTAGCTAAGTCTCCTCATTGAGCCTTGGTCCTCTTGTCTACAAAATGGGGGTGTGAACAGTATTAGCTCACAGGGTTGTTGGGATGCTGAAACAGACAATGCAGAGAAAGCACCCTGCATGAGGCTTAGCATTTAGCATGGGCCTCGTTAATGGTAGCGGCAGGCAGTATTGGCTGTACTTCTCTGTACCTCTGCAAGTTCTCCTCACCTGTCCCCAGAAAGGTTCCCTCTGCCGTTGCTTGTGGAGATGTCTCCCTTGTCTGATAGCTAGCAACCCTAAGAGCTGTAAGAAAACCTAGGGGGTTTCAGGGGTTAGGGGAGGGAGGAGGAGGTCTGGTGGGTGGAACCCTGACCTGCTCACCCCAATTCAATCAGAGCACCTCTGATTGAATGCTTTTTACATGTTGGGGTGCTACCTTACCACTCTGTAAAAAGGATTCCTTTGCTAATAAAGTCTAAAAACCACTGACTTAAACCACCCCCTCCCACTCCAAGACAGGAATCTGAGCCCTTGGTTGACCTGAGGTCACACTGGGAGTCAATGACAGGCTTGAACCTAGCCTCTAGTCCCAGTCCTTGCAGACCTCAACTCCCTCAGACCTGGAGTCCCTGCCCCTGGCAGGAGTGAGTCCTAGACAACAAGGATTGGCCCATCGATGGTTCCTCTCAGCCCACAGCACTGATCCCAGGACCCTATGCACAGTAGCTAGGTGCCAGTCAGGGGAGCGGACAGGTCGTAGACAGTTCTCGGGTCACCCCTTGGTTGTGTATCTTTAGGTAAGTCCCTGAACCTCTGAGCCTCAGCTTTCTTGTGTGCAAAGGGCTGCTGTCAGTCCCAGAAGAGGCAGGGCCTGGTACATAGTTGGTGCTCCACAAATGAGAGCTCTCTCCCTCCCTACCCTTCTCAATCAATACTTCTTCCATTGATGGATGATGGTGACAGTGATGAATTACAGAAGATCCTGGAGCCTGGCCCCCTTCTTGTTGTACAGATGGGGAAAGTGAAGCCCAGAGCTGGGAAGGGACTTGCCCAGGTGGGACAGTGAGTGAGTCTGGGCAGGGCAGGGAAGTTTTGGCAGTGCTTCCAGGGAAAGAAGTGGAGACTGGGAGTGGGAAGGAAGCTACTGAGGGTGGGGTGAGAAGGGAACAGGTGGGAGAGAGGGAGGGAGGAGGGTGGGAAACCACAGCACCTCCACCCCCTCCAGCAGAGAGGCCGACTGAGAGAACTTGAGACAGCTGTTTGCTCAGAAAAGTGTCTTAGTCACTCAAGGCTGCAGTGAGGAAAGTTCATCCTCTCAGTCATGTCCTGAGAATCCGGATGGGGGCAGGAAGGCAGCCAAGTGATCCTCAGTGGCCACCTGTCCTCTCTGAACCAGACTTTCTTCTCTGCTCACACACACACACACACACACACACACACACACACACACTAAACTTTGCTTAGGGCCTCCTAGAACCAGCTTCCTGATCCCCCTCACTCTTTAGGAAGAATTCCATGTCTTTCCACTTTAAAAAGCAGTGGGCTCCTCCATTACACATACACCTGCAGGAGAAACAGGCCTCTGTGCCCCCATGACAGTCCTTCCTGATATCTAACTTCCATCCCTCTAGCTGCAACCACAGTTTCTTTCCTCTTCCTGCTGCCTTTGAGGGGGTAATCTGGAGCAGGGAAAGATGACGAGAGATTCTCTCCCTGCAGTGAGGGCTACTCATAAGGAGAAGAAGGAACTTTTTCTGTCCCCCCAAATCGGAAGGGAGGTGGAGGGCGGGGCAGAGATGGTGCTAAACTGGAAGATCAGACTTGCCAGAACAGACCCAATTTCAGATATTCTGGGTGTGGACAAGGGCATCGTGGTCTCAGGTGCCATTTCTACCATAGGAGAAGAGCCTCAAAAAGATCCCAAGAAACACCGGTAGGCCTCTTGCAACTGCTTTCCTTCCTACCATTCAGGTCCCCAGTTCTTAGTCCCACCCCCAGGACGTTGATTGACAAGGCTCAGAGAGGCAGTCCCATAGAGTCTGGGAGGGCAATGCCACATATCCAGGGGGTGCTAGCTTCAGACCATAGGGAGAGGATGGGTTAACCTAGCTCAAGCACTGCGTCTATAGCTGGTCTCTGGGGTCCAGAAACCCTCCCCAGTTACCAGTGAGGATGGGGCATAAACTGCCCAGGGGCGCCAGGCTCTGGCCCTGGTCGCACCTGGAGCTAGGAGCAGCGGGAGAGATTCAAGTCAGACCCCATAAGGCATCCCCTGTTATGCAGAAGGAAAAGGGTTACTGTGGGAGTAGGGGTGTGCGCTGACTGCCAAGCCCAGCTTGGGGACCCCCCAGGTCCCTGCAGCCCCCTCCCTGTCCGCCCGCAGCTTTGCCTGCCTTCCTCCCTCACCAGCGCTCAGCAGATCAATGCTGCGTTTGCTGACAGCTGAGAATCGAGTTCGCCTTCCCGCCCCCTCCTCCGCCCCTCCCGCTCGGCTCCGTCCCCCGAGATCCTCCCGGAGGAACGAGAAGAGTTTGCTGCGGAAGCGCTTCACCCTGGGGCAGGGCCTGCGGAGGGAACGGCTGCTGTGGCCCAAGCTTTCGGCAGGGGAAGAGGGAAGGAGGATCGTAAAAGCCAAATTACCTCTCTGTGCAGGGCGGAGAGGGCCAAAGGGAACGAAAGGGCCGCCCCCTGCAGTTAGAGAGAGATGGCCAGGCACCAAGAACTTTCCAGCTGGAGAGGGAATGAGGTGGGAGAGAGTCTCCCCCTTTCTGGGCGGGATTCTGTGGGCCTCTGGGGAGGGGGTTGTCCACCCCCACGCTGGCTCAGAGCTCACCTCCCAGCACCCACGTGCCCTGCAACTAGTTCCCTGACCTGGGGTCAAGGCAAGGGAACACTTCAGACTGAGCCTTGAGCAGAGGAGACGCTTATTTGGGGCTGGGTGGCCTACCCCCGTCATGAAGAAGCTCAGAGGTGGGGTGGATGAGAGGAAAAACAGACACACCTGAGATACACTGTGCTACACACACTGACACCGCTCGTCAGCGCTGGGCAGTAGGCCTTGCAGGTAGGGGTGCTCACCGGCACAATTTCGCACCCCGCACAAAGCGCAAAGGCACACCTCATCGCTTACACCACCGACATCCAGCGGGTTGGATTCTGCACACCCGTCTTCACACCTATCCCATCGGACCCAGGACCCACACCTCCACTGACTCAATCTCATTACCTGGAAGCCCACAGCCACCCACTCTGCACACACAGCAGACAATTATGCATCCACTCCCACCCAAACTCCACAGGACGCGTGTCCCAACCGCGACTGCGGCCACAACTCCACACTCCACGCCCCACTTTCCACCACCACACAGGAGGGGTCCCAGCCACAGCCACAGAGGGTCCATACAGCCCCTTGCAGCGGTGCACACCCCTTGCCGACCGCCAACCTCCCGGCCCCGCGCGCTGCCCCTGGGCCCGCCGCCAAGCGATCAGGTCCCGGCGGCAGGGACTGGGCGGCCCGCGCGGCCGGTGCGCCCTGGCCCGCCGCCTTTGCCGCGCGTCCCCTCCCTCCGCCCCGCTCGCTCTCTCGCTCCCTCCCGATTTGGGAAGGCGGCTGCGGGGCGGGCGGGGGCGGGCGGGGGAGGGGCGGGGCGGGGAGGGTGACATGTGAGCGGCGCGCCGGCGGCAGGTGGAAAGGCGAGCGGCATGGAGCGCGTAATAAGAGAGTTGGAGTCGGAAAGAGCCGCCCCAGTCGCCGGGGAAGCGGGCGGTCAGTGCGGGCTCCGGCGGCCCCCAGGCTCCGAGCGCCCGCCCCCGACCCCGGCGCGGCCCCAGTCCGGCCCCTAGCCCCCGCCGCCGGCGTCCGCCCCGGGCCGCCCGTCTGGCCCCGGGTCCGAGCCATGCGCCGCTGAGCGCCCCGCGCGCACCCCCGTCCCGGACCGTCCCCGGGCCCCGGGCCCCCCGCCTGGCGCCGCCCATGGCCGAGGCCCCCCCGCGCCGCCTCGGCCTGGCCCCCCCGCCCGGGGACGCCCCCCGCGCCGAGCTGGTGGCGCTCACCGCTGTGCAGAGCGAGCAGGGCGAGGCAGGCGGGGGCGGCTCCCCGCGCCGCGTCGGCCTCCTGGGCAGCCCCCTGCCGCCGGGCGCGCCCCTCCCAGGGCCGGGCTCCGGCTCCAGCTCCGCCTGCGGCCAGCGCTCCTCGGCTGCGCACAAGCGCTACCGCCGCCTGCAGAACTGGGTCTACAACGTGCTGGAACGACCCCGCGGCTGGGCCTTCGTCTACCACGTCTTCATGTGAGTTTGCGACCCCGTGTTCCCCCGCGCAGCGCCTGCCCGGGCCTGGGCTCCCGGGGGATGGCTGCTCCGCCCTGACTCCGCCTCCTGTCCCCCATCCCCATGGCCGACCCTCATGCCTCTCCCCCTAGGCCTGAGCCCTATTAATGATCCCCCCAACATGACCCTAACCCCCAATCTCCAAACCTTGACCCTGGCTTTAACTCTCTTCTGATCTCTGCCATTTCAACTCCTTATTTCCATCCTGACCTCCAACCCCTGCACCTCTGTCCCAGGTACTCCCCACAACCAGCTTCTTGTCCCCCATCCTCTCTGCAATCTGGAGCCACTACAGTGGGGTGCTATTTGCCTCTTCCTCACCTCTCGCCCTGTGTCCCAGACACAAAGGGGACCCTTTGGGCCCCATACACTTTCTGTCACCTTCTCGCCAGCTCTTACTACTGTGCCCCCCCCCCCCCCCCCGGGCTCCCCTTGGAGACGTCCCTCTCCAGGGACAGTCTCCACCCCAGCCTAGGGCAGGCCTCCAATTGTAGGTATTTAGGGGTCGCAGTGAGCCACCGGAACCCTGACACTAGTGTGCTTTCTGAGTTAACTGAGTCTTCAGTCTCCCCTCCACCCTCAACCTCCCAGCGGCAACAGCGGGCCGCCCTGCCTGCTCTGCTGCCTGGCTGGCTAGCCTGCACAGCTCGCTGGCCGCTGCACCAGGCCTGGCTCTTGGCAACCGAGGGAAAAAGAAAGAGGAGAGGGGTAGGTTTGGAAACACTGACGCTGTGGTCCCCCTCCTCCCCCTCACCAGGCTCCTACAACTTTCAAAAACACTGACCGCTCTTGGATGTAAAGAGTGAATTTTGGCAGCTCAGAACTCAGTCTTGGGGGACGGCCTGGCCCAGCCTGGAACTTGAGAGGCCCGCGGATATCAGTTGAAGGGCCAGGCCTGGGGCTGGGACGCTCTGAAGTGCCTGAGGGAGAGAGACCTCTGGTTCCTGGAAAATGTACCGCTGTTAATCCCTTCTTGCTTCCCCCAGAGAGGACCCTTTTATCTTGGGTCTCCTGAGTGGTCTTTTTGTCTGTCCACTTGACCGTCTGACAGTCCTTCTGCCAGCCTGACTGTCCCTCTGCCGGAGTGAGTTTCCACCTGTATGCAAGTGGGCCTGTTCATTCATCTCTGCCTAACTGTCCAGCAGCTTCTCTGCTTGTCTCTTTCCATCTCTTTGTTGACATGTCCACGTTATCTGTGTGGCTGTGTGTCCGCCTGTCCGCCTGTCCCACTCTTCTACTTATCTCTTTCCACTGTCTTTTGGTCTGTCTTTCTGCCTGTCCCTGCTTGTCTGCCTCTGCCTCATCCTACCTGGGCTCACAGAATTTCAAACGTAAAGGGGAGAAAAACGCTGGCAAAGGGGCCCCCTGGCCATAGGGAGCGTAGAGGAAGCTTACTCTCAGCTCGTAAGCTCCTGGGGTGGCAGCTCTGACTTTCTGCAGAGATCCCCGCTGGGCTAGGCCAGGGGCAGAGTTAAGACTGCTGAAGACATGAGGTGAGACTTAGGGTCAGGGTCAGTGGTTAGGAGTAGCCTGACCCCCAGTGCCCATTGGGAGGCCTGGAATGAATGTTTTTGCTGCAAAGAGAGCTGTTGGAGTGATGGAGGTCCTATGTTGGGGTACAAGGGACAGTGGGGTTGGGGGTAAGGGGCAGGGGACTGCTAATAAGAGTGGTTGCATTGTGGCGCCTTTGCCCACACTGCAGCCGCTGGTGCTCAAGGAGGGAGAGACACCCCACAGGGAGCAGTTGCTGCCTCCTTGGGTTTCTCTTGGGAGGTGACTTTTTCAAGCCCTGTCTGGGCCTGCGAAAGCAAATAGGGCTCTAAGGTAGAGGTCCTTACTCCCTAGGCCTGGCCTCTCGGCCCCCACAAGGGTCACTAAAGGTGAAGGACCCATCTTGTGTCCCCTGGCCAGCCACTGTCTTCACCTCCTCTGGTAGGGCCTCTCCTTCCTCTGTAGGAGCTAAATCCGCTGGTACCTTTGCCCCACATCCTGCCTTTCAGGATGCCAGGAATGCCCTGGCCAGGGGCATGCTTATTCTGACCGCTTGGCCCCAGGAGTCCAGAGCCGAGGCATCTCAGGAGCCCTAAGGGAGGAAATGCACTGTGATCTCAGGGAACTGGTCTCCACCTTAGAGATCAAAGGAAGCTGAGGGGTCAGGAGCGCTACCTCTCCTGTGCTGTGTAATCTTGGGTTGACGACTGGGCCTCTCTGAGTTTTCGATCTCTAGGCCATCAAAGTGCATAGAAACCCCAACCTTGTGGCCTCCCTCTTGGATGTGGTAATGGGTGGGAAAGAGCTTGGTGAGCTGCGAGGGCTTGTCAGTATGTGAGGGATGGATGTTATTATTGGGACTGGGGGAGGGGGGCGCACAGGAGGCTTCTGCTCTCGAAGAGCTCGGATGTGGGTTTTCTCAGTCACTTATGGCAGGGTCTTGGGCGAGTCACAAAAGTCCTGCTGTTGGACTTTTCGCCCTACGGGGCACTTTTAGTGAAATATTTTCCCCCCTCCCCAGTGACCCTCAGAGGCAGCCCTAGTAAGGGGAGTCCAATGTGCACAGTTAGCTGACTTCCTTCTCAGAGTCTCAGGCCCTGGTAGGAGGGGCCCCAGCAGAAAAGCCTAGAAGAGAAGGGCTCAGGAAGAAGGGAACTGGGGTGAGCCGGGTCCATTCACCCTAGGAGACACCTCCCTCACACCTGCCAGCCAAGTCCCACTGGACCCCACACAGAACCTGCACCTTTTCTGGCACTGAGGTGTGGAGATTGCCCAGAGGACAAGCCCCGATTCCATCTCTTCTGCCAGCAGCTGCGTCCTCTGGGAAGCGGGAACCGCTGACTCCTTTCTTCTCCTTATTGAGATCTAGAAGGAGGGATTGCTGGCCCCTCTCTGAGCTCTCCCTCCTCTCTTGAGGTCCTTGGTCCTGTCACCAAGCCCCTGACCTCTCCCTGTGCCCTGGCCCCTGATTTAAGCCCTCAATCCTTCACAGGCCCTGCTCTCTGAATTTTGAGAAACAGCACATCACTGCCTATCATGCTTTTGGAGCTTTTGGAGGAATGCTCACCTCCCTGCACCCTGTCAAAGCCCACCCCAGCCTCCCTTTGGAAGTCAGAGGGCTGAAAGGGGCTGGGACAGAGCAAAGCTCCGTTTCCCCCTATCTTCCCTGCGCCCCTGTGAGACTCTGCTGCTCCCAGCCCCCAGCGGTCCAGCAGACTTTCTCTATGTGAAGGTTTACGCTCTGTAAACATCCTCTGTCAGCCTTGTCCCTGGGGTCAGAAGCTGTGGGAATGGGGAAGAGAGGAGGTGGTGGCCATTCCTGGAGCCCTCAGACTCCTAACCCCAGAGGCCCCCTAACTTCCCCCGTGACCATCTGAGAAGGACAGTTGCCTGGGTTGGAAATAATCCCAGCAAAAGGTACGCACAGCTCTCAGGCATCCCTGCCAGGTGGGTCCTCATATTTGACAGCCCCATTTTGCTTATGAGAAAGCTGAGGCTATCACATAATAAATCAGTGGCAGATGCAGGACCAGACCCGAAGACTCCTAACGCCCCATCTAGGACCTCCTCCTGCTCCCTGCAGCTGCTTGGGTTGACTCTTGGAGTTTGAACTGAAATTTCTGATCACGTGTGGAGTATCAGCTCTGTGCCGGGCACCGTGCTAAGTTCTCTGTAAACCACTCTCATGTGTCCTTCAACAGCGAGCAGGTGAGGCAGTGCTGTCATCCTCCTCATTTGCTGGTGAGGAAACTGAGGCTCAAGAGAGGTCACCCAGTGAGCGTGGAGGAGCCACAGCTGGGAGCTGGGTCTGACTCGGCGCTGTCTTTCTCTTGCACCTCAGCTTCAGCAGCACCCTATCCCCAAGCTCCTCAGGAACAGTACTCCTGTGTCATTTGTCTCTGTTCCCAGCACCCAGCATACAGGCAGCAGGAGGTGGGCCGTGGCCGGATTTTGTGGAACTGAATGGAAACTGCCCAGTCTCACCCAATGCAGTCACATCGTTGCTGTACATGGCTTTGCACACACGCATATCCCTGCTACACGCCCGTCTGTGTGTCTCATGCACATACTCACTGCAACCTGGACACACATGCCCGTGGGTGTCACAAAGGCACAGGTGACATACATCCAACGAAAAGAAATCAAATGCGCAACTGCTCTCATTGACTTCACAGACACACACCTGGGCCTGGGGCAGGACAACAGCATACAGTCGTCCCCTTCCTTGAGTGTTCGCTCACCTGTCCATACAGCAGGGCTGCCCTTATGGGTCTGTGTGTTGTGCATCCACCTTGGAGGGCGGCCTCAGACCATGTAGGAGTGGCGTAGCAGGCTTCCGAGAACTTTGCTTGCCTTCGCTCCTCCTGAAGGGCCCTCTGAGGTCTTTCTGTCCAGCCCTGTGGTGGACTGGTGGGTACACCAAGGCACAGAAAGGGGCAGATACTCGGCTAAGGTCACACCTGGCAAGTCAGTGGTAGAACTGCCAGGAACCCAGGCCTTCTGCCTCCAAGATCATATCTAAATGTTTAGATAATATTTTTCCTCACCCCAGCCAATAGAGAAGACTGATGCTCCAAGAACTTGGCTTTGTGATGGGGAAAATCTTGGAGTGTGACCCAAACCCCATCCTTTTGTTTGGTCTTACATAAGAAGGGGGCAAGTGGAGAGACCATCCTGCCAGCGTTCTAGCCCTCTCCCTCCCCCTGATGCTCCTTTGCTCCCTCTTTCTGAGTTCTCCTTTGGGGTCACAGGAGCAGGTTAGATCTCTCATTGTCAGTTACCGTACCCCAACTCCATAGTACATTTATTCCTTCCATTGAGGAAGTGCTGCTGAATGTCTGACTTCAATCCCCATTGCTGCAGAAGGCTCTATTCTCAGAATGTTGGAGCCAGAATTGTTTCAAGAGGTGATTATTCTCAGGCTTATGGCAGCACTTTGAGTGGATGATTTAATTTAAGGTTCTTTGAACCAGTCAAGGGAACTGAAACTGCTTGGGAAGCAGGGAAAGAGAAAGGCTCCGCAAGCCCCCAAGGCCCAGCCCCTGCCTCAGTCCCCACCCCCAGAGGGAGGCCCTGCAGGGAACATCCCTGGCTGGAGGTTTTCTCACCCCTCTTCCTTCCCTGCACTGATGTGGGTCTTTGGCCCAGCAGGGAATTCTGCATGTCTGCCCTGGGCAGCCCTCATTAACCGGAGGAGCTGTGGCGCTGGGGCTGGAGGAAGAGGGAGATTTGTTATTTCTCCAGAGGCTGTCCCACTGGGGGGTAAGAGCATGGGGTCCAAGTCTGACAGATTGGAGTTCATTTCTGGTTCTACCCTTAGCAGTTATGTGTCCTTGGGCAAATTATTTAATCTCTCTGAGCTTCAGTTTTCTCATAATAATCATAGCTGCTTCTAGGATTGTCAGGGCTGAATGAGTTGCAACATCTGACACCATGCAGGGCACAAACGTTCACCATCATCGTCATCACCACTGTTATCATAGTGTTGTGATTATTGCCATTCTCCTCACCGGGGAGAGGTTTGACTGGTGTCCTTGGCTCAGCGCAGTGAGTGAGTGTGTCTGGGCATGCCAGGAGAAAGCAGGAGCTTCCCTGTGTTATGGGGTGAGCGGCTGTCCCGGGGAGCCCAAGGATGTGTCTGTGTGGATTTCTGAGGAGCATCTAGGCTGTGCCATGCCTATGCCGAGCCTCTTACTTTCAGGCTCTTGTTTAACCCTCACAGCCATTATATCAGCCGGGCACCATTATTACCCTCATTTCACACTTGAGGAAAGTGAGGCCAGTGAAGGGTTGTCACTCACTTGCCCAAGGTCACACAGCCAATGAATGGTGGCCCCAGGACTCCTGGGGCCCTAGGACCTTATTAATTCCTTCTTTCATGTGACAAATAAGTTAAAGAGCGTCAACTGTGTGCTTTGCCTGGGGAGGCAGAGGGAGGTGGACCGTGCCTGCAGCCTGCACTGGAGAGGGATGGGAGGGCAGGCGAGGCTGCTGCTGAGCCTGCCAGGACCACTGGCCTTTCCTGCCTCCTCTGTCAAGGACTTGAAGAGAGGTCTGGGTGTAGGTGTCAGCATGTCTGTGTGTTTACGGCGAGGAGGGTGTATGTGCGAGTGTCACTGTATGGCCGAGGTGTGGGCCTCCTTGTCAAACTGTGTGCAGCTAGCCTGGCTCCAGGGAGATAGAAGTGGAGCCATGGTGCTCAGAGGCAAGCCAAGAACCCCTGGGAGAGGAGGGCGATCGTCTACTCTCTCCTGAGCGTATCATCCTGGGGAATGGGGACAGGGAATCCCAAAGGAGATTTAGAGATCGCAATCCCAACACTTACTGAAAAAGTGCCTACCCCCACTCCACCCTAGTCCCCAGCCTCAATATCTCCCTCTGTAAAATGGGGCTAGAGAAGCGGTTGGGCCACTCAGGGCTGCTTGGCACAGAAGTGCTCTGCATGAATGGGAGGAGATACTATCTCAGGGCCTTGACTTTTGTAGGGTTGGGGGCTGGGGAGTTTTTCTTCCAGCACCTTCTCTGTGGGTCCCTCAGAAGAGCGGGCAATATTTAGAAGGGCACCCAGGGGTCTGCCTGCCCCCGTTCCCCAGCTCTGAGGGGCTGGGAGAGGGTGCTGGTCAGATCTCTGGGGCCTCCACAAAGCCCCCTAAGACTCCAGGCTTTTTGGGCAACTCTGTCCCTAGGGCAGGATCTGAGTGCCCTGAGGATTGGCACCTGGGGGGTGAGGAAGGAGGGGCAGCCCCAGGCAGCAGACTAATTGGGCTGGTAATCCGTGGGCAGCGCCTGAGGGAGGGAGGGAGGCAAAGGGAGCCTGGAGCGCAGCGATTCCTTCCCTCTTCCCTTCCTCTTGGAGATTTAAGCAACAGTGGATGGAATGGGGTCCTTGGGCCAACCCTAATCTCTGCAGGGAAATCTGGGGATACTTTCTTCTGTGACTCCTCAGACATCTAGGCCAGGCTGGTGGGACAAGGGGAAAGCTTGTTGGAAATAAATGGACCATAATTGAAGCAAAAGGGATGGAGGTCAGACAGCAGGAAGGACTGCCCAATAGCCAGGAGATAGAGTGAGATTCCCTGGGGTACTCTTTCCAAACCTTGGGGACCCACGTCTAGCTGGGCTGGATAAGATTTACTCCAATCATTGTCCCTATCAAGCAAGTGGCACCCTTCCCTCACAATATGAAGGATGGAGAGTAGATCGAGCCTGGGAGGGAGAGTGATCAAATCAGGTGCACTTGGCTTTTGGGAGGTGGGGGTGGACACTGGCTGCCTTTCCTCCACACTTCCTTCGTGCCGCTCCTCCCTGGGAGCCTTAGGCCTGTCCAGGTCACCGTCTTTGGGTTTATTTTTTGCTGGGCTCGGCTGTCCCCTGGGAGGGGAGGGGGTAGGGAGAAAAGGAGGGGAGAAGGAACAGCTTTGTCAGCACAATCCCGGGTGCCTCTGCTCCTGCCTTCCTTGGCCTGGCTGCCACCCTCTTTCAGAGGGACCAGTCCCTGGGCACAATGGGGACCCAGACCCCTGTAGGACCTCCTCCCCTGGGGCAGCCCCAGCAGGTCCGCAATAGGCCTCTCTACCCTCACCCTTTTTCGATTCGTCTTGCCACAGAGCATCAGAGCCAAAAGGGCCTCAGAGCTGAAGCAGATCCATGGCTTCATTTCACAGATTGGAAAACTGAGGCCAGGAAAAAGGACCTGGTTGCCCAAGGACAGCACACAGTGGGCTTCTCCATCTCCCCTCCTCAATAGATGGGAGTGGTGTTGGAGTAGCTGAGAACCCAGGAAAGCTGCCTCCCATCCTGATCTCAAAAGGAAAGAGCAGCCCCTGATGTCATTCACTCATCCAGTTCTCTGACCTCTGCGGATTGGTGGCAGTCTGCTGGGAGAGACCGAGGATGGGGGAGGAGAGTGTGGCCCATGGCCCAGCAGTGGGAGGGAGGCGCAGTCTGGGGATGCCATGAAGGCCTAAAGAGTGTGTCAGCCCCTCCCCGTGTGTCCTTCAGCCTCCTTTTTTGTTAAAAAATAAATTAGCCCTATTTTACAGATAGGGGAATTAAGGACCAAGGTCAACACAGCTAATAAGTTATAGAGGTGGGACTCAAACCCAGAATGTGGCTCCCTGGGAGGCTGCCAAGGCACTGCCTGTTGGGCTCCGTCTTCTCAAACATTCCCTTCCCTTGACTCCTGTCAGCTGCCTCTTTGGTTTTTCTGTTTTGGTTGTGAGCAGCTCAGCTTCCTCTTTCTGCCACTTGAATGTTGGGACTCCTCAGGGCTGTGTCCTGGTTCTTCCTCTCTGTGCACAGTTTCCATGGGGGGGTGTCTCAGACACTGCTGTGACATTGGGGGTCTCCTTTGTGATGACAGCCTCCCCTCTGCAGTTTTCTCCCCGAGCTTCCTGTGTAGCTGCTGCGCCTCTGCACTCACTTCCTCAAACTCAGTATCTCCCTCCAGCCCTCCCTTCTTCCCCTTCCATAGTGACTCCCCGACCCCCAGTGCCCAAGTCAGGAACCCCTTTC
Source organism: Rhinolophus sinicus (assembly GCF_057876585.1). Lineage (NCBI taxonomy): Eukaryota > Metazoa > Chordata > Mammalia > Chiroptera > Rhinolophidae > Rhinolophus > Rhinolophus sinicus. The sequence continues at coordinate 28,468,006 of NC_142514.1, forward strand.
CCTCAAGCTTGTCTTTTGCTCCTCATCTAAGAAACAACTTGTGGTGTCCCCAAATGTGCTGTTTAATGCTCTGAGTGCTTTTCCTTTTGCCTCAAACTCCTGCCTCTCCCACCCACCCTGTCATCTAACGAACTCCTGTTCATCCTTCAAATCCCAGTTTGAGCATCACCTCTTCTTGGAATCACTCCCTGCCCACTCCCATCCCAGGTTCGACGTGGAGCCCTTCAGAGTCCTCCAGGCTCTGGTCACCCAGCACTGGTGTTCTTCTGCACTCTTCCTCATCAGACTGTGAGGTCTGGGTGGTGGGGGGCGAGCACAGTGCTTGGCACTTGGCTGGTAATTAGAGAATGTTTGCTGGGCCAGGAAATTAAGTGGTGCTGAGGGTGGGTTGAAGGATGAGAATGTTTGCCAACTAGAGAGAAATTGGAGAAAGGGCCCCTAGGTCCTCTGTGTGCAGGCACTGAGCTGGCAGTTCTCATGGTTTTTGTCCTGGGTGCACTCCAGGCAGCAGCTAGAGCAAAGGCTTTCAGGTGGGACTCTTCGCCCCAGGGTCTGCAGAGTCTGGTGTGTCCAGGACCCTGAGGACAGGTCCTTGACCCTCAGGCTTCCCTGTGGGCAATGGGGAGCCATAGGCAATTGCAGGACAGGGAGACACCAGGCTGGGAAGCAGAGTTTGTCTGATCTTTTCCCATGAGCTTGCCCTCTGCAGACATTTAGTTCTCCCAGTATGGCAGGGGCAGGCACTATTATTGTTCTCATTTCACAGATAGGAAACTGAGGCTCAGAGAGGGGAAATAATGTGCATGAAATGACACAGCTTGTCCGTGGTGGAGTCAGGATTCGAATCCATGTCCGTCTGGCTCCCAAGCCCTAGCTCCAAACGGTTCTCAGACACCTCAGCAGACCCATGACGGTTTTCAGTGGCCTAAGGCAAAACCGAGGGAAATAAGGACAGCATGATGACTTTTTCATAAAGCTAAATTTATTCCATTTAAAAGACTGTCTTTTAGTCTGAGATTATGTCCTTTCTTTTCCAAAATGATGGGGCTGGGAATTTTTTCTTAAATGCCCTTACTTGGCAAAATTAAAAGTTGACAACCTTACGCTGTCCCAAAGTGTTTTTTAAAATATTATCGGTGCGTGAAATCCCTGAGTCTGGGCGCCATCCTGCCTCCTCCCTCCTGAGCTCTCGGGCGAGAGTGGGGGGAGTCTGGGTAGGATTAGAAGGATCAGCGGGATGGAGGAGCGGTCAGTGTCCACTGTCTACTCGTCCTGGGCCTCAGGGCCTGCCTGACCTGGAGTGCAGTGAGGGTCAGCCCAGGACTCTTGCCAAGATTGGAGTGTGGGGCAGTAGGGTCAGCCAGAATCAGTGCTCACCCCTCAGTTAAAGGAGCACTGGACCAGGAGTTAGAAGGCTGGGGTTTGGTTCCCTCCTCTGCTTCCTAAAGGCTGTGTGACCCCAGGCAGGTGACTTGACCTCTCTGAGGCTCTAACTTCTGTCTATGTAGAATGAGCATTATCATTTCTACCCACCCACCTCACCCTGCTGCCTCCCGCATCAAGTGCTTCCTAAACTACAAAGTGCTGTGAAGACCAGCGGGCTTGTTGTGCTTTTACTATTCTTATCTCCCTCTACTCTTGGATCCTGGGCCCCTCATCTCATCCTAGCCTGCACTGATTTGAGCCCTGAGGAAGGCACATTGCAGGGGTGGAGGGGTGGTATGTGGGCCCTGTAAGAGCAAATCGACCAGACGGGCAGTTCTTTCCTCAGGAGCCCCAGACAGGCTGGAGGCCTGGGGAACTCTATGACAACCATGCACTTACGGGAGCCAGGCTCTGCGTTCTAACAGAGTTCTCATATAGTAATAAGATTCATGGCCTAATCTATACAGGTATTGTGCCAAGTGTTCTCCACATGCTACCTCATTTAATCCTTCCAAGGACCTTAGGAGGTAGGCACTATCATTATACCATTGTATCAAAGAGGACACAGAAGCTTTCATACAGCCAGTACGTGGTGAATGCCCAGCAGAAAGGGAATTTCAGCCTGAGTGTGCAAGGAATCCGTGGTGTGAGAGGGCCTGAGTGTGCAAGGAATCTGGTGTGAGAGGGCCTGAGTGTGCAAGGAATCTGGTGTGAGAGGGCCTGAGTGTGCAAGGAATCTGGTGTGAGAGGGCCTGAGTGTGCAAGGAATCTGGTGTGAGAGGGCCTGAGTGTGCAAGGAATCTGGTGTGAGAGGGCCTGAGTGTGCAAGGAATCTGGTGTGAGAGGGCCTGAGTGTGCAAGGAATCTGGTGTGAGAGGGCCGGAGCAGATTTGCAGAGTTGCAGTGGCAGGGAGGGTGGGAGTACTCATGGTGTATGTGGGGGTGTGGGTGGGGTAGAAGTCAAGAGATACTTTCCTGCTGGGTGGCTTCCAGCAGTTACCTCCCTCTCTGAGTCTCAGCCTCCCCCTCCTTCTGTGACTCAATAATAATAAAGATAATGATAGCAAATACTTATTAAGCCCTTACACTGTGCTAGACACTACTCCAAGAACTTGCCATGACTTCTCTCACTTTTTCCTCTCATCAACCCAATGAGATACTATCATATGCCCATTTTCAGATGAGGGGGCCAAGGCACAGACAGGTTGAGTAACTTGCCTGGGTTTAGGTAGTAGGGCTGGGATTCATAGCCCAGAAATCCAGCTCTGGGGTTGTGGCCTTCCCTGACATATTAACACTATGCCTAACTCGCCCTGCTGAGACTGCCTGCTGGGAGGCTATGAGAACCAGTTGAGGCTCTAAGTTCAAGGTCCTGTCCTGCACCCCAGTTTAACACTGAGGACTCACTCCTTTCTCGCTCTCATTTGGGAAGCCTTTGCTTGTAGTCCCTTGGGACCAGGCCCTATTCCAGATACTAGGGACAGAGGAGTGAATCAGACCCTCCCCTGCTCCCTGGTGGAGATGGGCCAGGAATTCGGCAGTTGTTTAGGCACCATGGAGTCCTGTGGGAGCCCAGCATAGAGGGGCCAAACCCAGCCCCAAACTGGGCATCGCCAGGAAGGCTTCCTGGAGAAAAGTTTAAGTTGAGACCTGAGAGATAAGTAGAAGTAGAAGTTGACAAGGCAAAAATGAGCAGGGAACAGCATTCCAGGCAGAGGGACCAGCCTGAGCTAGCCCAGAGGTGAAGCTGAACATGGCGTTTGCAAAGAACTGCGAGAAGTCAGGAGAGTGGGAGCCTAGAGAGGGCAGGAGGTGTGCAGAGAAGAGGCTGGGACATGGGCAAGGCCAGGCTGAGAATGCCAGGCTGAGGAGCAGCGACTCCTGGAGGAGACCAAGATCAGAAGAAGGAACTGAACATGGGACAGCCATAGGCAGATTGGTATTTTACAAACACCTTCTGGGTCTGGGTCTGGCAAGGAGGATGGTAGGGGGAGATTCTGGCAGGAAGCCCTGGGGATGCCATTCACTTGGTCTTTTCTTACCTCTGCCTTCCCTTCATGCCTAGCCCCCTGAGCGGCTCCTCTGGAGCTGCCCGCTAACCCTGCCAGGGCCTGGCTGGACCTGGCCTGGAGCCCTAGGACTTTGCCTGTAGGGAAAGTACAGCTGCTTATGCAAAGCTTGGCCTGGAGGAAGGTGTGTGTGGCTGAGCTAAAGGAGGCCTTGGAAGCAGAGGGGGTAGGTGCAGGCCCCGAGGCTGCCGGCAAAGGGGCTCTAGGCATATGGGTTTGGGGTCTATGACGGTCCCAGAAGAGTGGCCTTAGAACCACCTCATGAGAGCGCCCAGGGATTTGGCCTAGCTAATGGTGGGGTGTCTTGGAGAAAGAGGCAGAGCCCAGGTGACAGCCTGCTCCAGCTCCCCTCCCCCTCCCTTTCTCACAGCTCAATAGGTTGTGGAAATCACTGTTCTCACTTTCATCCAACTGATGGGGAAACTGAGGCCCAGAACAGGGCATGGAGCCCGGGCTCTGAACAAGAGTCTCATTTGTCCCCAACAATAAACAACAGTAAAATCTGGTGGCTGGTGGCTCTGGTCCCCTCTGGGTGGTTTTGGGCAGGTGTCTTCACATCTCTAAGCCTCAGCCTCTGGGTCCAAAATGCTACCTCCTACTGGGAAGGGCATCCACTTCCCATTTGATAGTCCGCAAAGCACTTTCAGGCATACCTGGCCCAGTGTGGGGTTTAATTAATGTTTGCTCAGTAAATCCCACTGAATTCTCATAACCCTGGAGAAAGATATTATGACACTATTTTACACTGAGGCTCAGAAAGGAGAAAAGACTTGCCTAAGTTCATTCAGCTAAGATGTAGCTGATATGGGGCTGGAGCCCAGGTATCCAGGCACCTGTCTAGGACCCTTGATGGACAAAGCCTCAATTTTGAGCCTTTGCTCTCAGTGAAAATCAGCTGAAGTCCCAAGCAAGACCCATCAGTCAGCTGAGCAGTGTGTTCATGTGTGTGTGTGCATGCGTGCATGTATGTGTGCAACTTGGCCTGCAGACTGGAACTGAACTTACATCAACCCCTGTCTCAGTACTCATGCCAGGCTGCAGCTGCTGCCCCGTGGGGAAAAGGACCTTTCCACTTGCCCTCCTGCATGGAGGGTTTTTTTCTCTCTTGGCTTGGCTGGCTGGGGAGAGGAGCTGGCTGTGGTATGACCAAGGATGGGGTCTGGTCATCTAACACCCTGCACATGACAGGCATGGGGTGGACACCAGGCTAGGAGAGGGATTTGCACTTTCCTAATCCGGGGGCTGCGGCCTTCCTCTGTCTTGGCCAGGGCCGTGGGAGAGGTTTGTTCCTGCCCCTGTGCCCAGTGGCCCCAGCTCAGATCCCTGGCACACACCCAGCTCCCCTGCTTAGGACCTTCCCCTGCCCTCCTCATACTCCCCACCCTCCCACGATTTGAGCAGAGGGACTTAATGGGGGTGAATACTGGGCCATTTGGAGCTGATGGGATGCAATGCTATGCAGCATTTGGGGCTGAAAGATGGGGGCAATGTCAGGGAGGTTTAGGGGCCATGTTGGGGCAGGGTTAGGGGGCAGATCTGATAGGGTGCAGAGTTGGAGTGTTTGGGGCTAATCTTGGGCCACCCCTTCCAGGAGAAATTTGGCTACAAGTCAGGGAGGCAAATGTGTGGGCCCTGCCCCTCCTCTCTAGGCAGTAAACACAGCCGTAGCCCAGGAGACGGCCCAAACATCCCGGCCCCCCACAGTTATTTATACCAGGACTCCCTCTCCTTCTCGGGCCTGCTCTGGCCTCTCAGTCCACTCCTGAGCTGGGTCCTCAACAACCTGAGTTGAGGGTCCAGCCCCCTGTCAAGGTAGGAGGCTCCGGCAGCAGGCCTGCTCCGGACTGAGCACTCACTACCTCCCAGTGTCCTGTGCATTGGAGCCACTGGCCTCCTGATCAGAAATGTGTGCGTGGAGGCCACGGCCTGGGCAGGAGCCCCAGCCTGAGCCCTGGATTTGCTGTCATGTGCTTAGTGACTGTGGTCCCTGGCACCCCGTAACCTCAGCTTCCCCTGTGTTCAGTAGGAGGGGAAGGGTCTAGATTAACGCTTTGCAAACTGTTTTAAGCAGAATATCTGGTTCTTTAAATGAAACGTAACACAGGAGCACAGTATATAAAACAGATTAAAGCAGGGCCGTTCTGGGTGGAGTCCCGGATGAGGGCCCAGAAATCTGCCTGCTCAGCCTGTATGTGCCCCCCAATACCACATACCCCAGAGCCTGCACACAGCCCTCCTTATTCAAGCACACATTCCAGGTAACCCTGGAGTTCCCTGGCCAAATTCCCATCCCTGCTTCCAGGGCTTGCACAGGCCCCTTTCCTGATTCGCCATCCCAAGAGTCACTGTTGTATGAGCACTCAAAGGCCCACGGGCAGCTGTTTGCAGCCAGTGTAGATGGAGCCTGGAAAAGCAGGCCAGGGCAGCCACAGGAGTGTACCTAAGGCCTCTCTTCGTGACGGACGAGCCCCGTGTGGGAAGAGAAGAGGACATACCATGGGCTGCAGACTGGAGGGTAACAGGAACTAGCTATCCCTCCCTACCAAATTCCAGCATGGGGCTCCAAAGAATCCAGGGTTTTAAATTCAAACCTGGTCTTCTAGATCCTTACGAAGGTATATGTGTCAGGAAGGATAGAACATATTTTATTTAACAGCTTGTTAGCTTGATTTAAACTTTTAAATATTTAGACTTATGATATATGGGTCTCCATTTGTACTCTTTCTCAGCCCTGCCAGTATTTGGGGTGGGCTTGCATCGGCTATCCCTCTACCCACCCAAGATGCCCTTTCTCAGAACTCTTGAGGTTCACAGGACAGTGGGAAAATCCTGACTCACTGATGCTCAAGGCCCTGGCAGCCTGGGTCTTCCTGTTCCCTCCCAGATACCGTCTGAGCATCTATTGAGCCAGCCTGGGGAGTGTGGGGGAGTCAGAACTGACCTTGCCCTTGGTGGATGGATCCTAATAAGGTGGGGCTGGGGGTGGACAGAGATAGGAACAGCCTCACCACAAGGGGGGCCTGGATGCCCAGAGAGGCCCAGGAATCTCAGCCAGGGGCTGGGGACACACTTTCCCCAAAGCAGATCAGGGATTCTGGAGGAGAAGAGGGAAAGTGCAAGGACAGGAGAGAGTGCAAAAGTCACCAGAGTGGAAATGTACAGGGTATGAAGGGGTGCGGCGTGGCTGATGCTTACTGTGGGTGCAGCCTCATGCTCTGGGCTGAAGAGCTTGGGCTTTAGATTGTAAACCATGAGAAGCCATTGTCAGATTGTAAAGGGGGTGGGGCACTCAGAATGCAAGGAAAGTGGAGTGGAGGTGGGGATGGGAGTGGAACTGGAATGTGGTGGTCAGTGAAAAGGTGGTTGGAGGGAAGGGGAGTGGAATGAGTCCTTTGCCAGACAGGAGTGGGAAATAGGGGCTAGGAAGAAAGAGGTGATCTCAACTCTGTCTTCTGGAACCTGTTCTGCTTCCTTCTCCTTCACTCTTTCTTGGTCCTTGTTTCCTTCTCCCGCCTTCCCACTGCCCTGGGTCTCCAGGCTGGGGAGAGAGGCACAGCATCCCGAAGCAGTCCACATAGGTGGTGGATTGGGAGGTCACAATTGTATAAAGGGGACCTGCTCATTCATTGATTCATCCATCCACCGAACAAATATCTATTGAAAACCTACAATGCACCAAGTGCTGCTCCAGGTGTGGGAGAGACAGTGGTGAGCAAGATAAAGTTGCTGCATTTATGGAATTTACATTATGGGGGGCCGGGGCCAGGTGGTGTCCACTCTTTGGCTCTCTGGTCCGTGCCCCTGAATGCCTGGGAGTGGGGACTGTTCCCCATTACCCACGCACTTGTTCCAGCTGCCCTGGTATTGGCACCCATCTCTTAGGACCCCGAGGAGGGGGTTCCAATGCCCAGCGCTCCAACTCCAGGGAACAACTGTCTCCATAACAAGAGGCCTGTGGGTCAGCACCTGGGCTCAGGCCCTAGTTCTTTTCACTCACGTGATCTGGAGCCCCTTACAAGGACCTTCCTGGCTTCAGTTTCTTTGTCTATCAAGTGGTGTTTTGGGGAGGTCCTGAGGCAGTGAGGGGAAAGACCAGGCAGCTCCATTATTGCCCATTGATGGACAGTTCCTTGGACTGTGGCTGGAGGTGGAGGGGTGCCAGGGACACAGTATCATCATCATCAACATAAGATAATAATAGCTGCTATCCATTGTGTTCACTGTGGGTCAACCTCATGCCTCTTCTCATTTAATTTATTCCCCACAAGCAGCTCTGTATAGTGGATTATCTTCCCTCCCCATTTTCCAGATGAGGAAATTGAGTCTCAGTAAGGTGAAATGACTGGCTTGAGGTCACACACGAACCTACCCGACTCTGAAGCCCTTAAGGAGGGTGCTATGAGGGTGCTGCCTGGCACCTGCCTCTCCTGGGCACTCAGCCTCGAGAGTAGTTGTAACCCAGTCTTAGTGCCCTCCCAACCCCCTTGGGGGCTGGCACCACCCCGAGCCTCGGCACTGGGTCCCGCGACACTGGCCAGGGCAGTATCGGGGGCCGGATCAGGCCAGGATCCGAGTTAGGGGGCTTGGCACCCCAGGGTCCTGGGGTGCTCAGTCCTCGCACCCGGCATTGGTGGGTTGGGAGCCCGGGGCAGTTAGGGTGTCTAACCCCCTTCTCCTCCCACGTCCACGGGTACGCGGCGGCACCTTCACACTTTCCGCTTGGCCCGCTGCTCGCCTTTCAGGCCGCCGCGTTTTCAATTGTTAATTTGGAAACGGAAAAAGAAGCCGGCCGGGCGGGGGAGGCCTCAGGGAGGTAACTGGAGCCGCAGCACCGCCCCGGCCCCTCCGGCGTGCGGTGCCCAGTGTCGCCTAATCCCCGCCCTTCCCAGGCTCGGAGCCCTGCCCACCACTATGTCCTGCTGCCAGTCGTGCCCCTCCCTTGCAGTTTGCTCCTCCCCGTGCCAAGACAGCGGGGCTAGCCCGGCGGACCCCGCAGGGCCGAGCCGCAGCGCCTCTGCGGGAGAGGAAGGGGCCGCTGTAGGGAAGCGGGCAGAGGGCCCTGCGGGGGGTGGGGGCAGGAGTCCTCCAGGAGCCCTCCTCCCCAGGAACCCCTCCCTCTCTGAGGAGCCCCGCCTGGTGTCAACCTCCTGTGTGTCCCCAAGTGAACCCAAGCCTTGCCCTAACCCCTCAGCGGGGCGTTCCCCCCTCCCCCAGCCAGACCCCTGCTTCCAGGGATCGTTGGCACCATTCCATAGATGGAGCAACTGAGTCCCAGAGAGGGACAGTTCACTTGCTCAAGGTCACACAGCCAAGGCTGAATTATTGAGCCTGACAGGGGTCAGGGTCAGAACTGAATTCAAGCCCGTTCGTTCTTTTGGCTCTGAAACATGCAGGGCTCTGCAGGGCATCAGGACCAGAGATGCGATTTTTCCCCTTCCCCGACCTCCAGCACCTTTCTGTGGTTAATGAGCTATTGGGAGTTCTTCTCTGGTCTACCCTGACTCCACCTTGCTATTGTTTATATATTCAATTCTAGGGAAGCTTTGGAGGTAGAAGGAGGTCCCTCTAGACTTTCTATACCCACAAGGACCACGCAAATGAAATGTAAAAGACCCTCCTCTAGAAGTCCCTCAGGACTGGCAGTTTCAGGAGCTTCCTGGGGCCTCACTTCCCATTTGGGAAGCTGAAATCACCAGTCCCAGAGGGATCAGGGACAAGTAGGGCCCTCCTTACTAACCCCTTTCTCTCACTGAGGAGTAAACTGAGACTCAGAGATAGTTTCCCAGCTCAGCTGAGTGGTGGCAGAGTCAGGCTAGATACGTAGCCCGCTGGTGCAGGTTCCTAGCTTTGTCCACATTCCTTACCTCCCCTTGGGCTGCCCCCAACCCTGACACCTCTCTCAGAGTCACCGAGCAGACTGCTGCCTTTAGAGGACTCTGAATCAGCTGGAACCTCAGGCTGGGCAGCCTCTCCTCTTAAAGGCTGAAGAAACTGAGAGGGTCTGCGAATATGCTTCCAGCTTTCAGCTTCCTTCCACCTTGGCTGTGGAACAGGCCCAGAGAAGTTGCACTCCTGGCCCAAGTTCACACAGTAAGCCTTTCCCAGCTGAAAGGGCTTATTGGAGTTAGTGCTGCTGGATTCAGTCTGGCTGGTCCTGGACTTGGGTTTCCCATGGGACGCAAGGTTCTCAGGGCAGCTGTAACCAACTGCGCCAGGTGTGGCCTGCGAGTTTGCATGCTGCAAAGGCACTGAAACACCCCTCCCTTATCATGGCCCCTAAACTTCCCACTGAGTGGGATCCTCAATGGCTGAGTCTGCAGGACTCGCAGGCTGAGCTCAGTCTTGGGGCCTATACTCCCCAGGGGGCCTGGCCTCCCACAAGCTCCGGTTCCACCGTGTCAGCTCTTGGTGCCCTCTCTGCTCTGGGAGTGCTGAGAACCAAGTGGCAGGGACTAAGCTCTTTCCCTGTTTTGGACTTTTCTCTCCCTCCTCCCTCCCCACTTTGCACAGGTTCTGCTGATTCAGAGGACAGAAGGTTCCTTAGAGGTGACCCTGACCTCTGCCAGGCTCAATTAGCTGGAGGCCTGGGCATTCCTTGAACCCAGTGCCACTCTGTCACATACAGCAGGAAGGGCGAGGGCTGGCCCAGCGTGATGCCAGAATGAGGGAATTGTCGAGGTGGGGGTGAGGGCCAGGTGCCTGGGTCCTTCTACAGAAGGAAGAGAAATCAAAAGAACATTTCATCGTAGGAACTGGGAAATCTTGGTGCTAGGCCCTGCTCTGCCTCTGATCACAGGTAGGTCATGCTCCTCTCTGGAACTCAGTTTCCCATCTATAAGAGGATTGATTGACCCTAAGGGATCTTTCAGTGCCAAAATATAATCAGTATCTGATTACCTCTTGCCACCTCCACTTTCCCCTCTTACAAATCCCCATCATCTCTTGCTTGGATTATACCATTAGCTTCCCTGCTCACATAGGGCAAAGGCCATTGCCCCCCACCCCCAGCTCCTCTCTGCACCATGGTTTATTCTTCGCTCAATAGCCTATATGATCTTTTGCAAGCATGCCAGATCATGTTACTCCTTGCTCAAAACTTCACTTGTAGTAAAAGCCCAAATTCTCGCAATAGCCAGTAGATTGTCTGCTTCCCACTTCCACTGCCTCTCCGCCCTCACAGCCTCTCATTCTTCCCTAGCTCACTCGCTCTGGGAGCACTTCTTTCTTGATGGTTCTGGAACATACCAGGCACCCTCTGCCTCAGATCTCTTGCACTTGCTTTTCCCTCTTCTCCCAGATGTCCGCATAGCTCACTCCCTCATTTTCTTCAGATCTCTGCTCAAATGTCACCTTCTCAAAGCTGCTTGTCCTCTTGCCCTGACCACTCTCTATAAAATAGCCTACGTCCAACTTCCATACCAATGTTCCTTGTCCCCTTTCCCCACTTCATTTTTCTCCATCATCATCTGACATTGTTGTCAACGTAAGAAATGTCCAAACCTGTAGAGAATTTTTATGAGTTTATTTGAGCCAAACTGATGACATGCCGGGGAGCAAGATCTCAAATGCTCCAGAGAATAATGGTTTTGCAGCTTATTTTATATGTTAGAATGAAAGGAGAAGACCTAAGGAAGGTGCATGAAATCCATTGGTGGTAGATTAATGAGGCAAGAGAAAGCAAAGCCGGGAAATCTCTAGGAATGGATAAAAGGCAAAATGAAGAAACAGACTTCTTTTACAATGGTAGGTACAGGATTGTTAATAATTTACAGTAAATAGAGATGGTATGTGGGCAACAACATAACAATGAGGGGTTCTGTGGTCTCGTGCTCTTGTGGTCTTGTGCTCTGGTGCTGGTGGTTGTGCCTTTGAGATAAAGAAAATTACTCTGACATTGCAAAGGTATGTTATCCTAGATGCATAAGAGTAACAGGCAGAGCTCATAAGGTAAATAATGACCTTTGCTCAGAAAGCTATAGGCCTGGGATGTGACTACCCGCTATGACCTGCCCAGTTAGGAATTTGTGATCAGAAAATCCTGTGTGGTTACTTTTGGTCACTGAGTTTATCACGCCTGCCATGTGGCCACCCTGAGCTTGTGAGGTTTATTGCATAGACTCTTTTTCGTTCACATTCTGAACCTTTGTTTGCTTATTACCCATCTCCCCCCACGAGATGGAAGCTCCATGAAGGGAGGGACGCTGTCTGTCTTTGTGCCCGGCCCATGGTGAGCATTCAGCAAATGCTTCCGGAATAAATGAATGAGTGAGTCACTGAGTGAATGCTCTGTGTCTCTGGGCTGGGTGATGCCTGGGTTCCCTCATAATCCCGCCAGCAGGGTGACATACACTGGGGAAGGTGGGTCGTGCCAGTCAGAGAGATCCAGTGCTGAGGTCGTCCCCTCTCTCAGCAAACTGTTACCCAGCACCCATTCTGAGTGGGGCACAGGGTATTCAAGGTGAAAGGGACAAGGCCTCAACCAGCTCTTGGTCTGTAGGAGGAGGCAGGCAAATGCCATAATAGAGGTGAGCATAGAGATGGGAAGGGGACATGAACGAATGCCAGGTGGAGGCTCCTACCTGTCCCAGTGGGGCTGGGGGAAGGGCAGCATGAGCAAAGGTGGGGAAGGGAGAAAAGGCCCTGCTTGCTGTTGTGGGGGAACCGCGCTATAACAATGGAGTACCGAGTGCCAGGTTGGGCACTGAGTGGGGCAGAGTGAGGTGGCAGGGTGGGTAAGGATCTTCCTTGCAACCATGCTAAGGAGCTTGGTTGGGCTGGATCCTGCAAGTTGGTGGATTTTGCCCTTTTTTAAAAAGCAACAAAGCTCTTTGTTCAAATGAAATCTTATGCCACACTCAGCATGTAAAACTGAGTCACCCAAACCCACATGGAGCTGCTCAGATGGAACCGGGGGACAGTTTCCATTGGCTATCTTGTTTAAGTTTCTAAAACTCAGGCTGAGTGTATTCCATTCTTTAGGTTGCTCTTATTTTGCTGCTTGGGAGGCCCATGTTCTGTTTATTTGAGGCGTCAGCGCTGCCTGGCCAGCCCCGAGCAGACGGCTGGTCCTTGCTCCGCTTGGTTCCCACCCTTGGCTCCTGTTGCTGTCCTGCTCAGCCCACTTACCTGGTGCACCATGGCGGGCAGGTCAGAGGGAAGCAGTGTGAACAAGTAGGAGGTATCAGAGCAGGTCTAGGTGGGCGAGAACCAGGCTATGACTCATTAAACACCTTGTCCAGAAGACACCACCTACCATAGCCTAGTGGGACCAAGACCATTCACACTAGGTCAAGACAAATTGTCATGTGGAGGTGAAGGACACGTACTGAAAGGAAAGGGAAGACTTGTGTAGCATCATGGCCTGGACATCTGGGCTTCATGGCCTAGAGGGGGGATGAGATTCTGGAGCAGCAGTCTCATCTCCACTTCTCTGCACCTCCGCCAACTTTCCTCTGTGGCTCTTAGTTCCATTCCTGAGAAAGACATTCCGACTGGCTCAGCCCAACAGTGCGGGACCTTTCTTGGGTCCGTCTCTAGCTGCAGAGCAATCAGTGGCGGCCGGGAGAAGGGCATGGAACCATGTGGTACCACATAGAGTTGGCCCTTCCAGAGCTGCAGTGGCTGTCAGGGTGATCCCCGGGCTCCCCATGTCCTTGTGCATCTTTTGCACTGCAGAGGGGCCTAGCTGAGACGATGCCGGTGGCACTGAAATCCAGCTTGTGCTCAGGGCTGGGTCAGCCCAGAGTACGGGAGGCCTGTTTCTACTGGGGCCATCTAGAGGGGTCAGCTTTTTATAATTTTTCAGGCTAACGAGAATGCCGTTTTCTAATTGGTCCTCCAAGAGGGGGCATTTTTTTCATAGTTTGTACTATGTGCTGGCGGCTGTTGTCCCTCCAGGGACATCCTCAAAGAATCTGGGACTGAGCTGAGGGCCAGCCCTCTCCCTGCCACTCCACTGCAGGAGAGTGATAGGGCTGAAGGGACTTCAGCCCTTATTGAATTGTCCCCCACCTGCATGTTTCAGACAGGGAAACTGAGGCTCCATTGACACCTCATCTCTTACCCTGAGCCCCAGCACCAGCCTCTGGCCCAGAGAAGCAGCGGCTGCGCAGCAGCCCTGGTGTGGGGCCCTGGGTCACGTGCTTTTGCTCCCTTTGCCATATTTAGAATCGCTGGATCAGGGGAAACTTCTCGTCCCAGCCCCTGAGGATTCTTGGAAAGAGCCTCGCTCTGAGGGTTGGCTGACTGCCCCTCCCCTTTATCCCCCTGCAAGAGAAAGTAAGAGCCTGTTCTTCCCAGGGGATCCTGGGCACCCCCAGGCCACACTGTACCCCCCTGCCTCTTGGGTCTAGCTGAAGTCCCTTCTGCAGTATCAGCTCTTGTTTGTGGCTTAAGAGACCTTTTTCCGCTGAAAGGTGGTGAGGGTCATGGCCTCTGCCCTCTGCCCTCCAGGAAACTTGGCTGAATGGGGACAGATTGGTCCTGGTCTGAGGGGTCACATATAACCAAGGCCAGAAAAAGAAATGAGGGAGCCCGCTGGTGGCCAAGCAGGCAGCAGACACTGGCAGGACTGTCTGGAAGGAGGGACACTGGAGAGAGGGAAGGAAGAAAGGAGGCTCCGGAGGAAGGAAGGGGCAGGGCCTAGATCTGTATTTACTTTGCCCTGGTGTGGTGGGGGGTGTCCCCTTATCCCACACAGGCTGCTTCCGCCCTCAGGATCATCAGTGCTTAAAAACAAAAACATCAAATCCCAAACCAAACCGAACAAGAAGAGCATGTTTCAAGCACCTGTGGTGTTCTGGATCTTTTCTCCCATTTTCACTGTTGGGGATAATGGGCCTGTGTCCCCAAGGGCCTGGTCAGCATCCTCTCCAATCCTTCACTCCAGCTATTTCAAACCTCCTCCATCTCTTCACACTCCCTTCCCCCAATCATGCTCCCCACCTCTGAGAGGTGGACCTGGCCTCTTCTTCATAGAGGAAGTCAAACCCCCGTGGGAGCTCTCTGGGCTTCCCCCATCCCCCACCTTCCTCTCCCACCTAGTCTCTCCCCTTCCCACCTGTCACCATGGAAGCCGGCCAGGTCTTTTCTGCTCAGCACCAGCCCTGCTCCTGCTCTGGATCCCAGCCTCCCTGCTGCCCCTGGGTACTTCATTCATTGATCGCTCCCTCTCTCTCCGACATCTTCAACTGCTCCCTCTCACCTGACTTCTTCCACTCCCCTTCTCTCGTCTTTTTTAAAAAAAAAAAAAAATTCCCCACGCTCTGTATTCTTCTCCAGCTACTGATCTCAGCCTCTACTCTTTGCGTCAAACTTCTTAAAATAGTTCTACCTGCACTCACTGTCTCTACTTCCTCACCACCTCTCTCCCTTCCTCATCCCATTGGGCCTGCTCCACTCCTTCCCTCCCTCCAAGGCTGCCCTTGCCAAGGTACCCAGTGACCAACTTGTCACCAAATCCAACGAACATTTTTCAGGCCTTATCTCACTTGACCTCTTGGCAGCATTTGACACTGTTGTCCACTCCCTCCTTCTAGAAACACTTTCTTCGCTTGGCCTGGCGCCTCTCTCTTCTGATTTCCCTCCCATGTCGCTGGCTGCTCCTTCCCAGCCTGAGTGGAGGCTCTGTCCTCCCTCTGCTCCTCTGGGGTTCCATTGAGCCTTCCTCTAAATTTGCCACATGTTTTCTGGATGGTTTCAGCTTCTCCCATGGCCTCAGTCACCACTTCTATCCTGATGCCCTCCAAATCTGCATTTCCAGCTCAGGTCTCTCTTCATGCCCCGTGTTCCTCAGCCCTCTCTATCTCAACATGTCCAAAATGGAACTCATCACCCCGCACATTTGCTCCTCCACTGGGGTCTCCTATCACAGCTTACTCATCGCAACTTCATCCATCCAGTGCCCGCACCAGAAATATGAGCCATTCTCCTGCATTGTCCCCATTTCCAATTAATCATGGAGTCCTACTTCCTGGAACTTTCTCCAGGCCATCCACTTCTCTTTAGTGCCACCACCGTCATCTCTCTATACTCTGAATTATTGTGGAGTCGTCTACTTGCTTTTCCTCATCAGTCTCACCTCCTCTAAGCCACACTCGACACTGTCTGAAGCACAAATCAGACCATGTCATTCCCTCTCTTAAAACTCTACGATGGCTCCCCATTGCTTTTAGGACAACGTTCATTAGGCCTGAGGGCGCCACTCCAGGGCCCTGGATCTGGCCCTCTCTGGTGTCCCCACTGCCCCTTCCCTTCCAACCCCCACCATCCAGAACTGCTGCCTGCCCTGGGCTGTCTGCAGGTTCCGGTGTCTCTGTTGCTTGCACAACGTGCTTTCTCTGCTTGGGGCACCCCCACCCTGTCCTCGTTACCTCCTTCAACAAGTCTTCATTGATTCCCCCACTTGGGCTCAGCTAAAGCCATCTTAGGGCTGCCCCCAAGCCCCTGGGCACATTGTCATCCCCTTGTCATCAGGCAACTGCTGTGCTATGCTTGTTAATTTCTTGGGGGGCCTGGATTATTCATTTCTGGCTTTACAATAAACCTGGCTGAGTGTAGGTGGCAATTAATGTTTCTTAAGTGAATGTGGCTCAGAGAGGTTAAGTAATAACCTCTTTTCTGCTCTGTAACACCCTCACCCCTGTACCATAACCCCGTCTCTCTAGCCTCTAAGCACGTGTCCCTCCAGGAATAGCCCAGAGAATCTGGAATTGAGCTCATGGATGACCCGCTCCCTTCTACCCCACTGCTTGAGAGTCATAACACTGATGTCCCCTACCTCATGTTGCAGACAGGGAAACTGAGGCCCAGAGAGGTAGTATAGCTTGGTGGTCCAGGTGGACCTGGGTTCAGGTCCCGGTCTTATGACTTTGGACAACCTTGTATACCTTTCTTCCTATCTTTTTTTCCTTTTAAATAACAGCTTTAAGAAGATATTCACATACCATAAACAACCCCCCTTTTAAAGTGTACAGTTCAGTGGTTTTCAGTATATTCACAGAGTTGTGCAGCCATCATAGTATACCTTTCTGAGCCTCCGTTTCCTCATTGGTCAACCTTGGGTGATTACGGTACTGCTCTCATGGGGTGATTGTGAGAAGTGATGAAAAATATGCATGTAGAGGGCTTGGCCCAGCACCTGGCCAACAGGAATCCTTGGCCAGCAGGGGCAGTTATGGGGTTACAGAGCAAATCGGGTAAAGCCAATGTTGGCATGAGACCTGCCTCCCCAGGGGGGCTTTCCTGGGTCCTGTTTGGTGGTGACTTCTGAGCAGTGATTTGAGCTAGGCCATCGTGGTGGTGATGGGGGCTGGGAAGGCAATGATTACAGTTGTTTAAAAAGCCTTGTGGTAGCTAATAATTGAGTCAGTCATAACCCCTCTCATTAGCTAAGCCAGTGATTCTCAAAGTGTGGTCCCAGGGAAGCAGCATCAGTATCACAGGGGAACTCTGTAGAAATGCAAGTTCTCAGGCCCCACTTCACACTTACTGAATCAGACACTCTCGATGTGGGGTCCAGAAATCAGTATTTTAATAAGCCCTCCAGGTGATTCTGATGCCGCTGTAGTTTGAGGACCGCAGTTCTAAGCAAACCGTTCACCTATTCCTTGCTGCCTTTCTGAATGAGTGGGATAGTCACAGAATGGTGGGGGGTGGGGAGGAAGGGTTGTGATAAATCTCACAATAAGCCCCAGCCAGGGAGAGCCTGCCAGGCAGTGCTCATCTGTCCCAGCTCTGTCTTCTGGGCTGGGCAAGGGCCCCAAATTGCAACCAGACATGATAGGCCAAGATGCTCCAGGAAGTGGTTGCCAGTTTGGCCTCTCTACTGGGGAAATTATAGAGGCCCGAGTCAACAATCTCCTGTGAGACATCTATTCTTGTACAGAGGGAGAAACTGAGGTCCCAGAGAGGGCCAGAGACAATCCTTACAGTCCTTATTCATTGCATGAATGAAGTCACAATCTGGTTCTGGCAGATACAGCCAGGCCCTAGCTCGGGTCTCCTTCTTCCTGTCTTCTCCCTCCCTGAGTTCCAGACATCTGCTGTAGTAGTGTCAGTGTGAGGACCCTTCAGGAAGTGCAAGGCAGCTTGGGGGTCAACCTGAGCTGTGCTTCCAGCCCCAGCTCTGTCATTGATTCACTGTGTGATCTTGAGCAAGTGTGTCCCTCCCTAAGCCCCATTTTCTCATTTGGAAGACGGGGACAATTATTCAGGTGCCTGGAACACAAGATGTTCTCTATAAACTAAGTATATCTGTTCAGCTGTATTGAGCATCTAGGGGAAGGAAACTCCCAGCCAGTGCATAAAGGCAGGAGGAGGTGAAGTTCGGGGGCTTTTTAAACAGCATATAGCAAATGGAGCTGGTGAAGGTTGGAGAGCTGCCTTCTCAGGAAGGATGCTGGGGAAACTGATGGGTTAGGGATGGATGTGCTGAGAGCTTTGGGAGTCTCTTCAGTGGATACAAACTGGGGGCTTTGGTGACACGGTGTCCTGATATTTGTTTAACGTGAATTTCTGCTATTTATTTACTCAGTCTTTCAACCATGCTATGACAAAATAAATAAATAAAGCAGGGTAAGGGGAGAGAGGGTGGGGAGGGGCCGTTATTTTGGAGAGAGGATGGTTGGGGAAAGCCTCTCCAAAGAAGCGATGTTTGAACAGAGTGCTGGATGAGTCAAGGAGCAATAAATAAGCAGAGAAAACAGCAAAGTGCAAAGCCTGGAGACGGAAATACATCTGGTGTGTTCCAGGAATGGCAAGGACATCAGAATGCTGGAGCCTAGTGATGGAGGGGTGAGAGGGGAAATCATCAAGTTCAAGGGGGGGGCAGATCTCACAGGGCCTTGCTGGCTACCCCGAGGGGTTAGACTTTTGCTCTCTAAGCATGATGGGAAGTCAATAGAGAGTTTTGAGGAAAGTGATGGTTTCTGGCTTTGCATTATAGGAGGACCTCTCTGGCTGCTTTCAAGAGAATGGTGTATAGTAGAGCCAGAGTGGAGACAGAGAGACCAGTCAGGGACAAGAAAGTGGTGGCTTAGTCAGGATGGTGAGCTGCGACCTGTTCAGAGATGTATTCTGAAGGTAGAGCCAATAGGAATTTCTAAGGGGTGGGATGTGGCAGCTAACGGAAAAAGAGAGTCAAGGGTACCCCTATCCGGCGGAGCTCCGGGATGGAAGGTGGTGCCATTGCCAAGAAGGGGAGACTGAAGAGGAGCGAGATTTGAGGACAAACTGAGAGTTTGGTTTTGGACACGTTTGGTTTGAGAAGCCATTAGCCATCCAAGGAGAGACGTTGAGTAGGCAGTTGGACATGTGGCTAGACTCCGGGGAGAGGCTGTCACATTCTCACACCTGCTAAACGGCAAAGGCTATTGTGGCAAAGGGGTGGGAGCAGCATTAAAAGTGTTTTCATCGCCCGTTTGTGTTTTTAAGGAAATTCATTTTAAAATTTATATTAGTTTGTTATTCTAAAAAATACTAGAAAATGCAGAAAAACAAAAGCCAAATCAGTCTTAACTTTGCCACCCAGAGAGAGATAAGTCCTGCTGACTCTTGGTATGTAGTATATAAAAAACATCTACAAAAAATTGAAATCACGATGCCATTAAAATTTTATAATCTGCTTTTTTCACTTAACCTATTGCGAACTGGACATTTGCAGATGAATAATTATTGGCATGGAAAGAAAAATATGGAGATAAAATGTTTTGACACACCCAGTAGACAGGCCCTAGTGTGGCTCAGTTACTTGAGGATCTGAAGTCAGCTGGGCAATGGGACTGAAGGATTTCTGTGTAGGGTTGTCGTGAAGGCCCATTAGGAATTGTCTGCAGCCTTTCCCAGAGGATGGGGCTGGATGAGATGACCTCAGGGAGGGCCCGTCTTCCCCTAAGCCCTGTGTCAGCGGCAGTCCCTGTCCCCCAGTGGATGTGGCTGCTGTGTTTTCTGTGGTTAATTACTGAACAGGAGAAGTTGGTACTCTCCTCCACACCTTATGTCTTTGCTGACTTAGCTCTTGACTGGAACTGGCCAAGGGGGCCTCCTCCTCCTTCCTTCATTCAAAACCCTTTACTGACATCTGGCAGCTAGCTCCGCTACCCAGGGGCATGTACTGGGATGCAGCCCTATACCTGCCCTCCAAGCAGGCCAAGAGCCCCTGTTTAAGGAGGTGTAAGTGGGCCAGAGTGGAGCCATGCCCTTTCCATGTCCTTCCTCCTGTCAGCCCCTGCTCTATAGATGAGACTGGCTCAGAGAAGATAGGTGACTTTCCCAGGGCCACACATACAACAGGACTGGTATTCAAACCCAGGTCTCTCTGACTCCCAGCCGAGGCCCCTGCCACTACAACACATGAACACAAATAAAGCCATGTAGAAAGCGACCTGGGCCACATACAGAAAGGCCAGCATTGGGAGGGGATAGTAGAGTGTGGGGGATGGGCATCCCAGAGGGATCCTCTGAGCAGGAGCATTGTGTGGGGGCAGGGTGAGCAGTCTCCGCAGGGTACAAGTCGGTGAGGTGTTTTAGGCAGAATGCAGCATCAGCAGTCCCAGGGCGGGAGAGTCTGCGGACATTTGGGGAAAGCTATAGGTCAGTCCACAAGGGAAGTGTTTCCAGAGAAGTCCATTCCCTCGGGCATCTCTTTCAGGGCATGCCCCCACCCCAAAGAGGAGCACTTCTGGGAGTCCAGCCACATTCCCTTTTGCTGCATCTGCAGCTGTAGCTCTCATCCTGCATCCCTCACCTATTCACATCCTCCCAAGGCCACCAGCATCTCTCCTCATACCCTTTCTCTTCTGCCCATCCACTGGGAAGTTAGGAGCCCTGGCTCTAATCTCACCTGTCCTGGACATACTGGCTGACCTTGGGCAATGCCTTTCCCTCTCTGGGCCTCAGTTTCCTCATGTGTGCAATTGGGGTTGAGGGAAGTGGTAGAGGAATTCGGTTCTAATGTTCCTTCTATGTCTAAACATCTGGTTCTGGGCTACTCAGCAGCTTCCCACTGCACTCAGGGGAGTTCCAGGCCTCCATGGCATGGGTCCATGCTGCCTGATTCTCCTCCCTACACCCTCTCCCTCTCTGCACCCTTCTCTCCCTATCTGTCCTCTCTGATCCCCTTTCCTTCCATAGCTGTCTCATTATTTAATTCCTTAAGAGCTCATGAAGCTGGGGGCAATTGTCCCAATTCTGTAGATGACGCCATGCTTCTGCCACCTTTGGGATCATAGGGAAGGGGGATCCCTCCCTCAGCCGCTGACCTTCCCTGGCCCCCTGGCTGACCTCTGGGGCACGTCTCTCAAGACAGCCTTAAAACTAAGCCAGGGACTGAGGCCACCACTCATGAGTGTCTGAGCCTGGAGGCGTTTCCTGACTGTGGGACCCTGGTCCAGCCTGTTCCTACTGCCAGCCCAGACCAACCTACCGCTCACAGCTGAATGACCACTTCTCTGAGGTGCAGCCCTGCATCAAAGGCAGTTGAGAAGGTTGTAAAATGTCTGTGAGCTTGGTAGCCTGGAGCTCGGGGGCTTCTCCATTTGGTGTCCAGCACAGAGCCACAACTCCAAGGAACTCTGATTCTTTTATCTGCTTTCCAGATAATTCTTCCCAAATAATGCTTCCCTCCTCCTCCAGCTACACAGCTTGCTGCCTAGTCTCCCCCGTTGTGTTATCCATCTAGCAGTCTAACCCCTCCCCTTCATGTTGCAATTGCAGATTTTTGCTGGTGTTCAGCTGCCTGGTGCTGTCCGTGCTGTCCACTATCCAGGAGCACCAGGAACTTGCCAACGAGTGTCTCCTCATCTTAGTGAGTGCCGGGGTCCCTGCCTGAGGGAGGCTGTTGAAGTAGCATCTCTGGGTTCGTAGTGAGGGTGGAGAGAGACTTCTCATACCATGGCTCAGAGAGTGGCTTGCTGTGCTGTGTTCCTGAGCTAGTGGCCATCCCTCTCTGGGCTTTATCTCCTGCTTTACAGCAGGTGTCGGGGGACCTCCTGCTTCTATGCCAGGGCTTATGATGGGCCTATAGATGAGGTGAGTAGGTCCCACTCCTTCTTAGGATCCCAACTGCTAATTCCACCCCTAGCGAGATGTTTGTTTTTGGAATTCTTTCCCCCTAAACAGAAGCATCTTGGAGGGGGACAGCTAACAGATAGCCACCCTTTATGTCACCCAGTCAGGGTTAGAAAGTCTGGGATGACTGGAAGGGGGGAGGTGGTCTGAGGAAATCCGAGTAACCAGGGACTCCGGGCTGTTTCTGGGCTGTGTGAGCTGAGCCCCCGTCCTAGAGATTGGAGAGAACTCAGGCCCCTGGCCCCACAGGAATTCGTCATGATTGTGGTGTTTGGCCTGGAGTACATCATCCGTGTCTGGTCTGCTGGATGTTGCTGCCGCTACCGAGGATGGCAGGGCCGCTTCCGCTTTGCCAGAAAACCCTTCTGTGTCATCGGTAAGAAGGATTGCCGCCCCACCCCTCGCCTGACCCTTGACCCCCAGCCCAGGGTTGACCCCCTGACCTCACCCCTGACCCAGACCCTGGCCGCTGACACAGACTCAATGGACCCTCCCAATCCTCACCACGGCACCACGATCCCAGGAACTCCCGACCTTGGGTTCCTGACGTGGGGTGGGTTGGTTCCCGGGTGCTAGCCGTGACCTCGCCATCCCTGCCCCTGCAGACTTCATCGTCTTCGTGGCCTCGGTGGCCGTCATCGCCGCGGGCACGCAGGGCAACATCTTTGCCACGTCTGCGTTGCGCAGCATGCGCTTCCTGCAGATCCTGCGCATGGTGCGCATGGACCGCCGCGGCGGGACCTGGAAGCTGCTGGGCTCGGTGGTCTACGCGCACAGCAAGGTGAGACGGCGGGGCGGGAGGGGGCGTGCCCGGGCCGCCTCGGAGTGCGGAGCGCCCGGCCGCCGTGGAGCCTGGGAGGGAGACCCGGAGGGGGCAGGGCCGGGGGGTTAAGGGGCGGAACAAGGTGAGGGCAGAAGCTGGGCCGGGCCGAGGCCAGAGGGGTAGGGCTTGAGGATCTCACTCAGAAGCTTCTGGATTGGGGTCTAAATGGACAACAAAGTGGGGAGCTGGGGCGGGTCTCAGGGTGGGGATGGGGTCAGGGCTAGATGTGGGGCCAGATCAAAGCCTGAAAATGGGGCTTGTGGGCGGAGGCCTGAGTTTGAAACCTGAACGGTTAAGGGCAGGGCCGGGGGTGTGTCCTGCGGTTTGGAGGGGTCCTAGCCGTGTGGGGAAGGCGGGGCAGGGTCTCCTTGAAGGGAGATGCTGAGAAAGAAAGGTTGGCAGAGCCGCAGCCAGGGAACTCCGAGAGGTGGGGTATTTTTAGCCCCTTCCAGAACATCTCCCTTAGGCCATTCTGAGAGCCTTCCACCTTCCCGCCTCCCCCGGGTGGGCACAGCGTCCCCACTCCTCATGCCCTTCCACTGCAGCCTTCCCTATGGTCTCACCTGCTTCTGCCCCCGCAGGAGCTGATCACCGCCTGGTACATCGGGTTCCTGGTGCTCATCTTTGCCTCCTTCCTGGTCTATCTGGCCGAGAAGGATGCCAACTCCGACTTCTCCTCCTACGCCGACTCGCTCTGGTGGGGAACGGTGCGTGAGGGTCTGTGCAGGACACCCCTTCTCCCTAGGACCGTCCATGACAGTTGTGACCTCCGATTCTGGGCTGAGGGCCTCTTGGCTAGGGCTGGGACCCCTATGACCAGCCGATATTTGCCCCAGTGGCCCTGCTTGCGCCTGCATCAAGTCCCCCATGTGATACCTTCCCCCTGACCAACATCGAGGACGGGGTAACTGTCTGTGCCCCTAACCAGTCCCCTTTACAAGTCCTTGTGACCAACCTCTTGCGGTCAACCACGGGGGCCCCTTCCCTCATGATCAGGCTTCTATCTGCCTGTGCCCCCACCAAGCTCCTTTTGGGAGGCCCCTGTGACCAGCCCTGTGGGTCACCTGTGTGTGTCCCCAGATTACACTGACGACCATTGGCTATGGTGACAAGACGCCTCACACGTGGCTGGGCAGGGTCCTGGCTGCCGGCTTCGCCTTACTAGGCGTCTCCTTCTTTGCCTTGCCTGCGGTAAGTCCCCTCCACCTAGGGTCGCCCCACCTGGGGGAGAGGGGCCCTGGGGGCAGAGCCTGCTAAGCCCCTGTCCTTCATTAGCGGTGGGCGGCACCTCAGATGGGCAGAGATTGCCTTTTGTTGTCCCCACCAGCACATTCCCCCAACCATGCTTATCCCCCTAGGGCATCCTCGGCTCTGGCTTTGCCCTGAAGGTGCAGGAGCAGCACCGGCAGAAGCACTTCGAGAAGCGGAGGATGCCAGCGGCCAACCTTATCCAGGTACAAGATGCTCAGGAAGCCCCTGGTGTGTCAACACTGTGTGCTGACCCTCGTGTACAGCTTCACAACTGTGACTCCACTTTGACGCTCAGCGAGGAGATGTGATTTTTCTGGGGTCACATGCTGGGATGAGAGCTGGGATGCTGACGCAGATTGTCGGAAACTCCTCCCTGTACCAAATGCCCAGTTGAGGGTTAGCTAGAGCAGCCCCATCTGCCCACTCCAGTCCCAGCTCTACATGCCTGGATGAGAGGCCCTAGGCCCCGGTAGAGATACCCATTAACTGTGCAGCTATCAGTAAACCTGCTCCACTCCCAACACCTTAATTCATTCCTCAAGCACTCACGCAAATGAATGTTGTGACTACAAACTGAGATAAATGCCTTGAAAGAAAGAAATGGTTCTTTGAAGGGCATTTAACAAGGGACCTGGCCTTGAAGGGGGTTTCAGGGAAGACTACCTTGGGAAAATGACACTTGAGCTGAGAGCTGGATGATGGGTAGGCATTAACAAGGTGAAGAGGTGAAGGGGAAAGCATTCAGGGTAAGGGAACAGCATGTGCAAAGGCCGTGGTGTGTTTGATTAACTTGAAAGAAGCTAGCAGGGCTGGAACAGAAAGCTGCAGGAGGAATGGATAGTGGGGAGATGGGCTGGGCCCAGACCTCGAGGCCATAGGGAAGAGTTTAACTTTTTCCTAAAAGCAACATGGAACCCCTGGCAGGGGAATGGGTGATATGATCAGATTTGTGTTTTGAAAAGTAGTGAATGGATTGGAGGGTGACCCAAGTGTGTGGGGGAGACCAGATAAGAGACTGCGTGAGGCAGAGTGCTGGGTGATATGGACTAGGGTTGTAACAGGTGAGATGGAAAGAAATGGGCAGATTCTGCATATTGAGGAAGTGAGATCAGTGACATCAGGAGTGAGGGAGAAGGAGGTGGCGGGGTGACTTCCAGGTTTCTGGCTTGCCAGCCTGATGATTGATGGCCCTGCTCACTGGAGTGGGACCAGATTAGGGGACTGAAGCATGTGAGTTTGGCTGGAGCATGTGGAGTCTGAAGGACCTCGGAGCCCCTGAGTGGCGATGCTGAGCTGGAACTGGATGTGTACAGGTATGTAGCTGAGAGGAGAGCAATGAGCTGGGCAGAGAAGGTACAGAGCCATTGCGTGTACACAGTAATGAAGCTCTGGGTGAGCTCACCCAGAGGGGAAAGAAAAGAGAGAGACGAGAAGATGGCCCAGAACTGGACTTTTAGGAACCTCAAATTTTCGTGGCTGGGCAGTGAAAGTTGAGCTGGCCAAGGAGCGAGAGAAGCAGTAGTCAGACAGGTGGGTAGAAACCAGGCGTGTGTGGCCTCCACTTTCCCCACTGTGCTCAGGCATTCTGATGGGGCATGGGCCGAGGCAAGGGCTCTGATTTGTGTGGCTTTGTGACTCAGCCTTGGCTTCTCCCTGGCCTAGGGTGTGTACGAGAGAACCCCTTTGGGACACAGTTCAGGGAATGCTGGCACAGCCCATGTCAGCCTGCTCCCCAGCATGCCACACTCTGACTGGCCCCCCACATCCCAAGTCTGACTGATTCCCCTCCTTATCTCTCCTCCCCAGGGTGGAACCCTGTTCCCGATCCCTGCTATCTCCAGCCACCAGGCCAGCCTTTCCTTCTCAGCATCCCCTGGGACACAATGGTCACTGTCCCCTGGGAGCTGGCCTTCCGAGGGGCATTGTAGGGGCAGGCGGCTGGCACTGTCCATGCCGAGAGACAGCTGGTATTGTGGCGCCCATAATTAATGAGACAGTCTGGCAGCTGCTCCCCAGCCCAAGCCAGGGGCCTAGGCAAGCAGGAAGTAAAAATATTCCTGTCCTGGGAGTGTGCCTGGCTGGTGAGGTCAGCAGTGGGCAGTCCCTTAAGGACAAGAGGCACCCAAAGAAGGGGGGCATCCAGGGCCAGTTCTGCTTTGTCCCGCCTGGCAGCTTCCAAGCCTCCCTGCCCTCACTGGTCACCCACTCACAGTACTCCCTGGCTCTTCTTTCCTGGAGGGAGGGAGACATTCCTTCCTCTCGTCTGACCCTCATCCCTCCTACAGCTGAGGAAACCCTGCAGGTCCATGGATGCTGAGGGGATGGTAGGTGATGCTCTCTACTCCTGCACCCCATGGGCAGTGACAGGCAGCTGGGAAAGATGGGGTGGCTTATTAGTAGTAATGACTCACTCAGCATTCATTCCCCCAAACACTTGCAGAACACCTACCATGTGCTAGAGGATACACTGGTGACCAAGACACAGCTTACAGTCTAGAAGGAGAAAAATACATTAATCAAATACACAGTGAATTATCTGTCAGCTCTGATAAGGGAGATTACAGGAGGGTTTAACAGGGGAACTTGGCATTAAGTGCCAACTATATGCCAAGCACTACATTTGGCATTTCACATCCATTCGCCCATTTAATCCTCACACTACCCAGTTAGGTAAGTAGTATTACATCCATTTTGCAGATGAGGTAACTGAGGCCCTGCAGCTTTACTAAATTTGCCCCTACTTGTAAGGGGCACAGCTGGGACTGGAAACCTCTATCTGCCTGACGACAAAACCCCAGTTCTTAACTCCTGCACTCTAAGACCCCTGGCTCTGAGGCTGATCTGCTCATCACCTTACGGAAGTAATTTCTCTCTAGGCTGCCAATTCTTTGGCTAGTCCTTCTGCTGGCTTTGGAATTGGAATTGGAATTGGCGTCTGGCTCTGCGTACCCTTCAGCTGGCCCAATGCCTGGGTTCTCTCAGGGGCAGAGGGTGGGGGACTGAGAGGCCTCTCTGATGCCTGTCTCCCCCTTTTGCTTTCCCCCGTACCACCAGGCTGCATGGCGCCTGTACTCTACTGACACAAGCCGGGCCTACCTGACAGCCACCTGGTACTACTACGACAGTATCCTCCCGTCCTTCAGGTAGGCCCAGCTGCAGGGGGAGGGGGTGGGGAGGGAGGGAAGGCTGACGGTAAGGCCCCTTAAGGACGAGTGGCTGGGACTCAGCCCTGGAGGGTGGGAAAGATGATGGCTCCCAAGGAAGTATCCGAGGCTGGTTCTGCAGATTCTACTAACTCAGAGCCTGGAATGTCCTCTGTCCCACTCTCTACATCCAGGAAAGGCAGCGACACTGGACACACAAGGCGTTGGGTGGACGCTGCCCCTCTCACTGAGCCTGTGTCCTATGGTTCTGGCAGTCCTATGCTCACCCAGAGTTGATGCCACTCAGCGTAGTGGCATAGCCAGCTCGTTTCCCCTCAGTCTGAGTTGAGGGCAGCGTTAGCCCTTGCCAGCCTGCTGTGTTGCAGCTGGGGGGAGAAAGTGTGGGATGGGCAAGAACAGGTGTACCAAAGTTGGGTGGTGCAAGGGCCCACACAGCCCCCCTGCGCATGAATATGTGCCTGTTTTCACTGTGCTAGGCAGTGGCCTTAGGACCCAGAAGTGGGTTCGCCCCTGTGGCCCAGGCCAGGGTAAGCCTGCACAGGGGTGGCTCCACACAGGATTATGAATAGTCTCATCAAGGTTCACGTGGCCAGGTGTCTGGCCAGGCCCTCAGGTAGGAATGAAGACCATGGAGCACAGCTCAGTCCCGTGGGCAGGCGGGCATCAAGTGAGCGTCAAGGTGGGCCAGGCTGCTGTGCTCAGCACTTCTGCGGTGCCTTTTTTTGCCTCATTAGTTCTCCAAGAGCAGCTGTTGCGTGATCCCACTCATTCCTACACCTGGCTGCCCCCCTCCCTGCCTCAGGGGCTTCCCAGGGGAGGAGCAGGCGAGAAGGGGCTAGGAAAGGGGGCTCCCAGAATCACACTGGTTCCCCCCCATCTCTCCACCTGGCAGAGACAAGCTCCCACCTCAGAGACAAGGGAGGGTGATTGGATTAGAGAAGCCACCCTTCCCAGGAGGAGCCTTAAAATGACTCAAAGCCAGGCCTTGGGGTGTGGGGCAAGGGCTGGTTTGTTAGAAATATGATGGGTATGAGGGGGAGGGAAGATTTGGGGGTGGGGTAGCCTTGGGTTCTTTGCTAAGAGAGACAGAACTTGGTTTGGAGATTCTGGGTCCACTGGGCCTCTTGCTCCTTGGACCTCAGTTTCCTCATCTGTACAATAGGAAGGCAGAAAAGGGAGATATCCTCCTTGGGTTATGTAAACAGTAAGTAGCCTGGAGAATTAGGAAGAAGCTGAGCCCCCAATCTAGTTTCTAAGAACCCAGAGCTGCAGGGAAAGGAAGCTGGGCTAGCCACCCTATTAAATCTCCCTCCTCAGCCTGAGTTTGTGCCCTATAATCCAGAGTGAGATCTGGAGGGTAAGGATTTTAGGGCTGCCGCTGGCCTCTGGACAGTCAGGCACACCTCTATATACAGGCACTCAGCTTGATGGGCAGAGTAAGCTGGATTTGAGCTCCCATTTGCCCCCTTGCGATGGTGCCCTGGAGTTGTGCTTAGCTTGCACAACCATACTTGGCATCCCTGAGGATTTCCCAGGAACTGAGTGTAGAAAGGGAGGGAGGAAATGCTAGTCTCTCCCAGCTTGCACCCCTGCCTGCTCTGGCCTGGGGTATTTGCTGAGCACCTCTAGAGAGGCAGGGCCTGGCAGGACCTGAGCTCAGGAGCTCGGTGCCTACCAAGTGAGGGGGTGGTGCCACGGCCCTGCCTGCTGCTGATGGAGCCCTCTCCTGCAGAGAGCTGGCCCTCTTGTTTGAGCACGTGCAACGGGCCCGCAATGGGGGCCTACGGCCCCTGGAGGTGCGACGGGCGCCGGTACCTGACGGAGCGCCCTCCCGTTACCCGCCCGTTGCCACCTGCCACCGGCCGGGCAGCGCCTTCTTCTGCCCTGGGGAAAGGTAGGGGCCCTTTGGGGCCGCCACCTCCTCTTGCTTTTCCTCCTTCTTTTCCATTTTCTGTCTCATCCTCTCTCAGACCTGCCTCCAGCCACTACATGGGTGTCTGGGCCTGTTCTGGGGACTCCCAGGCCTTGTCATGAGGCTTGGTCAGTTGTCGTCAGACAGCCTGACAGGTACAGACTGAGAACCTCTCTGGAGAGGCCAGGCTGAAGTAACCTTTTTGTCACCTGGGAGAGTGGGAGATCCGTCCATACCATCCTGTCCTGTCACCTCCTCCATTCATTCCGTTGTCCTCTTTCTTTCTCTGTTTCCACATACCCCTCACTCTTCCGTCCCTGCACCCCCATTCCCTCCCGGGAAGCTGGAGAGAGGAGGAGGCCGCTGGCCACAGGTGCTTACGGCTCAGGTAATCGTGGGCACCATCCTGGGGTGTGAGGGCAGGGACCCCCTCCCCCAGCATGTTCTCTTAGAAGAAGGGGCTTGACACTGACTTGCCTCTTGGGAACGAGAAGCCAGCTGGAAAGAGAGCTCTGTGGCTAAGACCCGCTGTAGGACCTACGTAAACTCAACCAATGACTAATGCTCTTGTCTTGTGTAACCCTTGTCCACAGCTTTGCTAATCCCAGACGATCCTCCTGGGATTCTCCCACAATGCCTTTCTTCCGTACTGAGGGACATTTTGCTGCTCCCAACAGTCTTTTTCCCCTTGACCTGACTCTCCTGGAGATTTTGCGTCTTGAAAAAAGAACAAAGAAAGAACAATGCTTACCCCCACATCAGTGTTCATAATAGTGGAATTTCAGGCCTATTTGGATAAGGGATGCTCTATAACTCACAGTATAGGAAAGTGGCTGCTGCCATGGAGGTGTGTAGCTTTGAGGTGAAGGATTCAATCTCCCCTCATTTCTCCCCTGTCCCCTACCCATCTCTTTGTTTTGTCTCATCTTCACACATCATCCCTGCATCAGCCTGTCGGACATCTGGGCCTTGAGCCTCAGGTGTGATGCTGAGCCCCGGGGAGGGGAGACGAGGTGAGCCGCTCAGAGGTCAGGAGGAGGAGGTGCGGCGAATCTTGCCTCTGCCACCTGATGCTGGGTGTCCCTGAGAAAGTCATCAAGTCACTCCCAGCCTCTGGGTCCTGGGCAGAAAACCAGCGATGTCTAAGCTGATCAGGAGCTCTTGGTTCTCTGGGTTTCTGGGCTGAAAAGCCTGGGGAAAGCGGAGGAGGTGGTTTTGATGCAGGGGTCCCGGGTAACAGCATTCCTTTCCTGTTCTCTGGCCGAGGGTGCTGAACAGGAAGTTGAGAGGCGGAGCCCTCCAGGGGGCTGGAGGGAGGGGAAACAAGACTGCCCAGGCCAGGCCGGGAGCTCCCTGGAAGAGCATTCATGGTGCAACCCCACTCAGATTTTCTGTCACTGCCTGAAGGCTGTCACTGCCATCCCCATCCCCATCCAACCTAGGCCTCCAAGTAGAAACGCAAAGGTTTTGGTGTTTGTGCAACGCTGTCTGGCTGATCCAGGGTGCTCTGTAGCTGCCAGTTCACTCTGGTCCCACCTCGCCTGCATAGGAAGGATCTGGGGATGGAGCTTAGCCTGGAGCTCAGCATCTGTACCGCCCTGCACAGCAGCTCGGGGTCTCTGGGCCCCCGAAGGCCTAGGAACAGATTACTGCTGAGTGCTTGGCCATTACTAACTCCCAACCTTATGTCTTGTCTGTTCTGAAGTGTCTGTATGGCTGGGGCTTGTGGTCATGGTAGTGGAGTGTTCCTTCTACTGAGGGATCCCAGGGGGCTGAGCTGTGACTTCTGGGAGATCAGGCGCCAGGCTCAGGACAAATGGCCATATCCTTAATCTTGGCTATCTGGGCCTTATGGGGTGGGTCTCCCAGATGGGACCTGACACACATACACACACACAGCTAGTTGTCACCCCCTCACTGGTGCTTGTGGATGGACCCAGGCTGAGCACGTGTCCAGGACTCCAGGAGCAGGACTTCCTGGGGAATGGCATTGTCAGGTCAGCGCCGCCTGTCTTTGGGGTTTTGCCATGAGACACTAAAGCAGTATTTCTCAAAGCATGGTCCACTGATCTCTTGTATCAGCATCCTGTGGGGTGTTTGTTGAAGAATGCTGATAGCTGGACTTCTCCCCAAGCCCTCAGGAGGAGAATCTCTGGAGAAGAGGCACAGAATCCTGCATATTTCACTTGCTCCCCAGGAGATCCTCATGCAAAGCCTGAGAACCTTTGCAATCTAAGAATGTGGCTGGTGGATGATTTGTGTGGGGGGACTTCTCTCCCACCAACAACAGGAGGCCGGCCCCATTTTGGCAACTCCCCATGCTCTGTCCACCTGTCTTTTTTCCCACTAACCTCTGTTTGTGTCTTGTTCTCAACTTTCCAGCCAGATGTTTAGTAATAAACGGAGTTTCTTTCGGATCCACGCCAGCTGGAGACCGAGGTACCCCCTCGCCTGCTCCTCCTGTCCCCATTCCTCCTCGCCCAAGCCAGTTCAGGGGCTGGAGAGGGGACAGGATGCGCCAAGGACAAGGTGCATGTGCCTGCCGCCTGCCATCTGCTTGGGGCCCTGACAAGCCCCTTGCCTTCCAGGGGACGCCTCTGCCAAGTCTGGGGGCATGGGCTTGGTGCCCAGTCTGCAAGGAGGGAACTTATAGAAGCCTTGGGATGAGTTCTGGCTCTGCTGCTGACTCCTTGTGTGATCTTGGCCAAATTGCTTCTCTTCTCTGGACCTCAGTTTCCCATCTGTGGAATGGGCAGATTGAACTAGAGGCTCTCTGAGGGTCCCTCCCACTCTGGCTTTTGCTGGGCCTTGAGTTTAGCTTCCCCACTGCCCACCTAGGGACCTAGCAGATGCCTGAAGGAACTGGGATTGGCACCTCCCTCCCTAACTCCAGAGCCCAGCTCTTTTAGCTGCATCACCACTGCATTCGTATTTACCTGTCCTGTGCCAGGCCCAGCACTAGGGACACAGTGATGAATAAAATATGGTACCTGGAGAATTGCAAAGAGTGATTGCTATTCAGTATGATGAGTGCAACAAAAGGAGGAAGCAGAGGAGCTATGGAGACAGGGTCAGACATTTCCTCCCCTCCTCCCCCCCAGGAGGCCCAAAAAGGAGTGGGCGCGAAGGAGGGCCATTCTAGGCCCAGGAAGTGGCAAGGTGAAGAGGTGAGAGAGAGCACAGCTGTGGCAAAGGACCGGGCAGCCCATCGTGCTCAGACCTGAGAGTGGGAGGTCAGGAGCTGAGGTTGGGAGCAGAGCTGTTTCATGAAGAACCCAGAAGCCCCGTGTGAGCTTCATCCTGCTGTCACTGCCCGGCAGCTTGGGCCCATGGAGTCCTGGGTTTCCCAAAAGTACCTCTGGAGGCTTGTCCCAGGAGTAGAAGATGAGTGACCGAGATCCTGGCTGTGCTCTGTGTGAAACACCCAGAGACAGTGTTTCTTAGAAGTGTGGGTTCTGGGTCCAGACCTGGCCACCACTCACTAGCTAGGGGTCCTTGGGCACCAGTGCTCTGTGCCTCAGTTTCCTCAACGTAAAATGTGGATGATAATAGGATCTGCTTCCTTTCAAACTGTGCCTGACTCATACAAAGTACTATATAAATGTTAGCCGCATTTGATTTGGCATATTGAGCAGTTAAGAGCTTTCTTATTTTAAAAATGAGCTTGGAAACCTTGGCTGTAGGAAACGGGAATACACTGAAGGGTTAAGCTGAGGAGTCTCTGGGTCAGATCTGCCCCTTTACAAGATGACTTTGGCTGTGGGGGCATGGTGGGCAGGAAGGGCAAGACCAAGTCAGAGGGGCCAGCCATGAGGCTGTTTCCACAGTCCTAAAGAGAGGGCTGTATGCAGCATCAGAAGACGTAGGCTGCCTCTCTTCCCCCCGTGAGCTTGACCTTTGGCAGGCAGATGGTGAGTCCTTAAAGAAATTCCCTGTGGAAGTGAGTACAGGGCTTGGGTCCAACAGGGTAATCAGAGGGCAGTCCGTGCCCAGTTTGCCCTCCCCCACAGGACAGCCCCAGTCAAGCACCCCTCATCCATCTCCCAGGCACCAACAGAACCCTTCGATCAGTTTCTTTACCTCAGCACCATTGACATTTTGGATTTGATAATTCCTTGATGTTGGGAGTTGTCACATGCATTGTAGGATATTTAACAGCATCCCTGGTCTCTACCCACTAGGTGCCAGGAGCACGTCCCAGTGTGACAACAAAAATTGTCTCCAGACATTTCCAAATGTCCCCCAGTGAACAAAATCACCCCCAGTTGAGAACCACTGCCCTAGACCCTGTCCTGATTTCTGTTCTAATCTTGACTCCTTCCACAGGAGCTCTGTGACCTTGGGCAAGTCATTTCACCTCCCTCCACATCTATAAAATAGGGATGGAAAATATGGAACCACACAAAATGGCTGAGGAACTGAGGCAGTCAGATAGGACCTTGCGTGTTTGAAGGAGCCTGGGGAGGGAGGGCGCTTTTTCGATGTCCAACCTGTGCCAGGTTTCTTTCCATTTTCTTTGAGCTTTTAGGCTCCAAAGAGGCTGATGTGAGCCATTTTCTGGGTCCTGCCCAAGTCGCTGGAATTCAGGGCCACCCCTGGGAAAACAGTGCCTACTTACATTAGAGAGGAGCCCAGGCCTCTGGCTGGCTGGAAAGTTACAGAACCCCCACAACCCAGACTGGAAGCTCCCTCAACCATCACAGAATCAGAGCTGGAAAGGGACCTTTCAAGGCCTCTAGTACAAGCCCCCAGACCCTTTCCTCCATAAATCCTGCTGAGTGCAAGCTCAGTCTTGCTTGCACACTTCTTGTGACAGGGAGGTTACCCCCTACCCCCAGAATACCACTGGAGTGATGTGCTGGGTGCAGAGATCCGGAGTTCTGGCCTCTTGGCTGAGTGCCAGGGCCTTCTCCACCTCCCTCTCTTCCTCTCCCCCTTGGAGGAGTGGAGGACAGAGGAGGGGTTGCACGGCCGGGCGGGTGTGGGGTGCTTGCTAGCATGAGGAGAGCTCGAAGGAGTGGCTCTGCTAAGAAAGTTTGGGAGAGCCAACCTCAAACTTTGGTTGGAATCTTTGGGATGTGTTGAGGGGATACTGGGCCAGCAAACAGCATGCTAGATTGCAGGGGCCACCCCGTCCTTCCCTTCTGATTTCGAGGCCCCAACCCTTGACCTATAACTTCTCCCCTCTGGGCAGAGGCCCCTGCCTTTGAGGATGGCCCTCCATCCTGGCTGCCTTTCCGAAGGTGCCCCTGGTTTCAAGATCTCCCTTACCTCAGTACCTTGGCTCTATACCTTCCCTGTACCCCATGCCTTGGACATGGGGGACCCCGGCTACCACCCACCCCTGAAACCAGAATCTGACCTCTGCTCCACCCTTGATACGAAAGTCCCTGAGAGTATGTGACACATTCTTCTCCCCCAGTTCCTGCCCTACCTCAGGCTTCCTCTGACACTGGCTCGTGCTCTGCTGAGTCAGGGCCCCAGACATTTGGGATGGAACGGGCCAGAACCTGTCTTTAGGGGTCCGTACCAGTGGCAAGCCACAGCAGGCAGGCAGCAGTGACACCCACAGGGCGTGGGATGGGGGACGTTTGCATAGGTCCTACACCGACAGCGATAACATGGTCCTTGAACCTCTTGGACACAGAGTTACTCTACCAGGTACTGGTTAACCAGGGCCTATCCTGGGGAACCTGAGGCTTCCCCCCACCTGTCTTCCTCCGAGGTTTGGGGGATGTGGTGGGGAGCTGGGGTGTGGGGAGGGCAATGTCAGCTCGCGCAGACATGCGCTTGTGTACTCACATGAGCACAGATGTGTAGGTCCTGCTCCTACATGTGTAGGTTCAGTAGGCAGACGTGGGGTGTGGAGAGCTTTGGGGGAGGAATCCATGGTCACGGGCAGGATGTCAGCCCAGGTGGGCGGAGTACAGGAGGGGAAACCACTGCAGAACAGGTTATAGACCTTCACTGGGAGCGCGGGCACCAGGCGTTCCCTGAGCAGACATGTGGGCCCAGCAGCTAACCCCACAGGGAGAAGGCCACTCAGTAGGCCAGTGGACTGCACACTTCCAGGGGCACCATTTACACTGAAGTCTGTGTGATGGAGACCTTTGGAATTTTCCAGTGCGCTACCTATGCAGTCGTACCAGGTTCTAAAGCCCCGACCTGACCAGTGTGGAATTAGATAGCTCCAGCAGTGGGGGAAGGAGGAAAACATAAATTGGCACATGTACACACACATGCCAACATATGTACACACACCAGTACCTGTGTACCCACAGTCACATGCATGCCTGCGAACACATACATACACCCTCAACTCCACGGAGCCTGCCCCTGTGTACATGGGGCTTACCTCAGTGTACTTGGCCAGGCGAACTTCTCCACCCCTCAGCAGCCTATCTGTGCCCAGAATGGTCACCACTTCCACCCCACCCATCCACCTGGGCCAACCCAGCTCCCCTGTCCTCCTGTCTGTCTTTGACTCCTTTCTTGGGTTTCTCTCACGCCTTCCACTCTGACATCTGTCTCCTGTGCACCCCTTATCTTTCTGGGCAACGAGGGGTGGGAGGTATGGTTGGGGAGAGGACCTGCTCAGACTGACCCTGAATCAGCTTCTTGTAGAAGTTAGGGCTCCCCTCACCACACCCTTGACCCATCCCAGGAAGTTCCACTTGGTGGAGAAGCAAGACCAATAGCCACCCCCAAGTCCTGAGTCAGCTGTGTTCCCAATCAGGCCCAGCCCCGCCAGCTAACTTGGCTCTCTCCCCCACCCGACCTGCACTTCCAGCAGCCGGATGGGCATCAAAGACCGAATCCGCATAGGCAGCTCCCAGCGGCGGACGGGCCCCTCCAAGCAGCACCTGGCACCACCGTCAGTGGCCACCTCCCCGAGCAGCGAGCAGGTGTGTGAGGCCACCAGCCCCACCAAGGTGCAGAAGAGCTGGAGCTTCAATGACCGCACTCGCTTCCGGGCTTCTCTGAGACTCAAACCCCGAGCCTCTGCCGAGGGTGAGCCCCTAGGGGTCTGGGGCCCAGGACCTACTGAGGGTGGGAGGGTGGGAATAGAGTCCAGGCTGGGGGTAGAAAGACTTGGCTCTAGTCCTGACTCTGCAACTGATTGACCATTTTGGGGTACCCATCTTCTGGTCTGTAAAACGGGCATCATGATACCTGATTTGCTAGGCTCCAGACTGTTTAAGAATCAAATGAGCATGCAGAGGGTGGCATTTGATAGTGGTTAAGGGCACAGGCTTTGGAGCCAGGCTGTCTAGGTTTAAATTCTGGCTTTACCATTTGTCTTGGCATGTTTCTCTGGGCCTCATTCTCCTCATCTGTACAATGGGGACAAGAATAGTATCCACTTCATAAGATTATTGTGAGGATTAAAAGAGATTATCCATAGAAGATGAACAGAAGAGTTTTTGGAATATAGTAAGTGC
Source organism: Rhinolophus sinicus (assembly GCF_057876585.1). Taxonomy (NCBI): domain Eukaryota; kingdom Metazoa; phylum Chordata; class Mammalia; order Chiroptera; family Rhinolophidae; genus Rhinolophus; species Rhinolophus sinicus. Next base: position 28,504,158 of record NC_142514.1, read on the forward strand.
TCAACCAAGGCTAGCTGCATTACAAATGTGCTTCGGAAGGAGCAGGAGTCCATACTCAAGCGTGAGCCTCAACTGTGTACTGCCCTACACTGGATTATCGAGTTTATTTCTCCTAACCACCCTGGGAAGTAGGTTCTGTTTTTATCCCCATTTCACAGATGTGGAGACTGAGATCTCTCAGCTAGTCAGTGGCAGAGCTGCTATCCTCAACCAGGTCTGTCTAACCCATAGCCCACGCTCCCTACACCCCCCTCACCCAGCCCAGCCTGCAGATATGATGCTGTGAACCTGGAGGGGGTCCCTTTTTAACCAGTTAGAGAGGTCACCTTTTTAGTTGTAGCTCTGCTTCGGACTTGCACTGTGACTTAGGCAAGATACTGTCCCTTTCTGTACCTCAGTGTCCTCTCCTGGAAAGCGAGAGGGCGAGAGGGTTGGACCAAGGCCACTGGAAAAGTTCTCCCAGCGTTGACATGCTTTAGATATGCTGGGTGGGAAAAGGAGGGGTGGGTGCACAGGATGGAGGATTGGGACAAGAAGCCCCTTTGGGCGGGGGGACCCAGCTATGCTGCCTTTGTCTGTGCTGTGACAGTCTCCAAGATACGGCTGGCTGACAACTCGGAGAGCCCTTTCCTAGAAAGGTATAGAACCCCACAAACCAGTCTTTGGGAGGTGCTGACCCCCTAGCCGGGCCATGGCTGGTGCCTGGGGCCTGGGGCCCCTTCCGTGCCCAAGAAGCTGCCTGGTCTCCCACTACCTCCTGCCCCTGTGGGGCCAGGACAGCATCACCTCTGTGCAGTGTAGGGCGCCAGCCTTAGAGAAGCCATTTCTCTTATCCGAAGGGAGAATGACTTGATTTAGGGGCCTTCCCCAGCAGCAGAGCTGGGCACGGGAGCCATCTCCTTGAGCTCCCTTCCCTCTTGGCTGAAGGATAAGACTGTGGGTGTAATTATGTGCTCCTTTTCTCTGCGACTCACTGTCCTGAGTGGTGGGACCCGTGGGGCTTCTTCCAGGGCTCTGTGCAATTTGCCCCCGGCCAGACCAGATGTGCCCCAAAGCAGCTCCCAAGCACCTGGCCAGCGGGCAGATGTTTACCCTGACTGGACATAGGGAGATGGGCATGCAACAAGCTGAGGTTTGCCGCCCTGGGTAGGGCAGCAAGGGGGGCTGGAGCCTGGTCTGCCTTGTGCCCCAGGAAGGTTCTGGGCCCTTTCTGGGCCTCTGTCTCCCTACTGGTAGCTCTAAGCGTCGTTTGGCTTGTGATGGTAGGAGGTGGGAGTAGTCCCTGGGCCCCCTGACTACCACCTGGGACCCCTGACTTTCCAGAGGGCCCCTCGGAGGAAGTGGCAGAGGAGAAGAGCTACCAGTGTGAGCTCACAGTAGAGGACGTCATGCCTGCTGTGAAGACGGTCATCCGCTCTGTCAGGTGAGCCTGAGGCCTGAGGTGCAATCAGCATCCGCCTGCCCCCGTTACTGCTCCGCACCTGGGGCCTGCCCTCATGTACAGGCCTGGCCTAACTCCCAGGCACACCAGCTGCTGCCCACCTGGCACCCTTGTCGGTGCCTGGCTGGCGGGACCCTGGAGTGTGGGTGGGTGGGGGACATGGCATATGGCTCCCAGCAGGGTTTGCTCATACCAAAGGCTGGCAGGGTGGGATGGTGGGCACAGCTGCCCATCACGGTCCATCTCCTCAAACCCTCAGTGTCCTCTCTGCTTCTCTGCCCTGCCTCTCGCTCACTTTATGTCAGGCTCTCTTCTCTTTATTTCTGTCTCCCTCGCTGTGTATCAGCATCTGCCCGCCTCTCCCTGTGTCTCTGTCTGATGTGCTCTTGCCCTCCATTTCTGTGTCTCAGACTTTCTCTCCCTGGGTGTCTTGACCTCAGCCTGTCTGTCTTCCCATGACTTCTAGAGCAGTGGGTTTTAAACCACAGGTCCCAACAGTTTGAAATCAACTTAGTGAAATCAATTTAGTGGGCCATGGTCAGCTAAAAAACAGAATAGAATAGAAAATATCAGTGTGCATCCAGTAATTAGAATAAATACTGTTTATGAGACTTATGTTTCAGTTACGTGCATGTGTGTAAATATGTAGTGGTTTCTGATGTAAAATATATTTCTTATGGTGGGTCTTGGGCAAAAAGTTCAAAAGTCCCTGGCCTACTGGCTCAACTGGCTGTCTCCCTGCATCGACAAGTAAGGGGGGACCAGAGTCTCCTAAGCACTTAGTCACGGCCCAGCCGTGGATCTGGCCCCCAAGATCCTTGGCATAGAGTCCTGGCCTAGTTTCCATCTCCAGCTTACAGCTCTAGTTCCAGAGACCCCTTCACCGCCAGGCCTTCCAGACTCACCTCCTCTCTTCCCTGGCTGATGCACCTGCCCTCTAGCCTCTTCCCTTTGTGATCCTTTTAAAGTCAGAGTCAACTGGACACCCTCCACCCCGAGAATCTGAGGCCTCTCCCCACCCTCTTTTTATACATCCTGTCTCTCCCCTCCAAGTGACTCGCTTCAGGAGCACAATGCCTGAGCTGCCACCTCCAGGTCAACACTCCTTGGCCATCCCACAGACCCCTCACACCCAGCATGCCCCAAATCTGTTCCTTCTCCCGGGTCCCCACTTCAGGCAGTGACAATACCATCCATGGGAGTTATCCTAGACTCAGACTCTGAAGCCTTTCAGTCCCTTTCAGTCCTGAAATGCTCAAAGCTGTTCCATATCTCCACCCCACTACCCCCGTCCAACTCAGGCCCATCCCTGGAGCTGGTCTTCCTGACCAAATTTCTTTCAGGGAATATGCCCCAGGTTCTCAGCTTCGTCCCTCCCTCCAGGGCTGGCAGAATGGTCATGCTAAACCAGAGTAAACCACACGGCACCTTCCCCAACTTCCCGTTGCCCAATCTCTTTCAGGGATTCAGAGCTCTTCAGAGTACCCTCCTCAGAGACTCCTTCTCAAGGACAATCTCTTTCCCTGTCTTCTCATATGCCCTCCCCACCCCCTGTGAATTAACCCCTTTCTTTCCCTTCCTGTTCAGCTTCTTTGAACTGGCTCGCATTCACACACCTCCATGCCTGCCTATGTTGGGAAAGCCTCCCTTTGTCCCCCTCCTTTTGCCCCGGGACTGGAAAGTATCACTCTCAAGACTTGTTCCCTGACCTCCCCAGCAGAGGTCTCCCTTCTCTTGGTCCCCAGGCCTCTTTCTCTGTTCTTTAACATGGCCCCTGTCAACCCATAATTGCCTGTGTCCTCTGTCTCCCGCCTCAGACCTGGGCACCTAAGGCCAAGTATTGGATCTGACGCCCTTTAGGGTGCCCAGGGTCCAGTACAGCGGTGCTAACAAACATTTGTGGAATGAATGCAAAACTCTTTCTCCAAGCTATCGTCAGTAACGGTTTTCACAGATGCCTGCCTTGTGTCATACCTAGCAGAGAGCAACCAGGACCTGTTCCTGCCCTCGCAGGCTAATGCAACTACAGATACAGACAGACATATTAAAGAATACGAAGGAAACCTACGGGGTCCGGGGGCGGGAGCGTGCTGGGCAGGTAGGGATGCTGGGAGACCCAACAGAGGATGTTTGTGGTGGCCCAAGCAGGAGGTGCCCTGCTGCTAGACAAGGGGGTAACAAAGGCACAGAGAGGGGGCTAGAAAAGAATCCCTTCCTTCTGAGACCCCCTTCCCCGACAGGATCCTGAAGTTCCTGGTGGCCAAAAGGAAATTCAAGGAGACGCTGCGACCGTACGACGTGAAGGACGTCATCGAGCAGTACTCAGCAGGGCACCTGGACATGCTGGGCCGGATCAAGAGCCTGCAGGCTCGGTGGGTGCACCCGGCCCCGAAGGGGGAGCGGGGCAGGGAAGTCGTGGCCCCAGATTCCGCGCGAGACGCGCGTGCCCTAGCCCCTCCGCGGCCGCCTGAACGATGCTCCGAGCGCCCCCTAGGGCCCGCTGTGGGAGCTGGAGTTTTTCGCGGCTCGGGCCAGAGCCTACACTTGTCTTGAACCTGAACGACCAGCTGGCGGGTCCTCTAGAACCCTCTACGCCTGTACGCCTCAGGGGACGTCTTTGGAATGTTTCCTGGTCCTAAGTTAATGAGCCTAAAATAATCAATGGCCTCTTATTTCCCCAGAGGATAGGCAAATTGTCCTCAATGCTGCCCACCTCTTGTTTCTGGAATCCGGCACTTCTCTCCACCCAGCATATAGGAAGAATTCTCACACTAAGACCCCAATCACCTACACCTGCCCTTCTCTTCCTGTGGCCTGAATTTTCACTGCCTGTTCATTCATTTGTTGTCTCAAGAAATAGTCGTTGGGTATTTGTTACTTGCCAGACAGTGGGCATATGGTGGAAGTCAAAACAGAGTCTCTGCCCTCACCGAGCCTTCATTCTCGTGGAAAGGAGACTAGATGATAAGTGAGTGAAACTAGAATATCTCAGATGATGATGAAGGTTAAGGAGAAAAATAAGGGCTCGAGTGTTGGGGTTTGCGATTTTAAATAGGTGAGAAGGTGACATTTGAGAAAAAAACTGAAGGTGAGGCAAGCAGCCCTGTGGCTATTTAAATAAAAAAGTCTCCAGAGGGAACAGTGAGTGCCAAGTCTTTGAGATGGATAGGTGGCTGGGAGGTTTAAGAGACAGCAAAGAGCTCGGTGTGTCTGTTCTGGTGTGAGAGAAGTAGCAGGTGAGGTTAAGAGGCTAATGACACTTAGCCTGTATAAAGCCCTGTAGGCAACTGCAAAGATGTTGGCATTCATTCAGGGAGAGATGCAAGCATTGGAGGGCTTTGAGCAAATGACTGACAAGATCTGACTGATATCTTTAAAAGGATCACCCTAAGCGCTGTGTTGAGAATGGCCTATAAGGGAGTTAGGGTGGAAGCAGGGAGACCAGTGACGATGCTCCTTCAGATGTCCAGGCAAGAGATGATGGGGACGTGGACCAGTGTGGCAGCAGTGGAGGCGGGGAGAAATGGTCAGATTCTAGATATATTTTGAAGATAGAGCTGACAGGGTTTTGTGATGGGATGTAAGAGTAAAAAGAGAGTCAAGGATAAAACCAAGTTTTTTTGGCTTGAGCAAGAGGAAAATGTTGCCGTTCATTGACACCGAGAAGGCAATGAGTGGAGCAAGTTTCAGTCAGGAAAGTTGGGACGTGTCGGGTTTGTGATGCCTATCAGACATGTAAGTAGAGTGTTGATCTGGCAGTTAGGGGAGTGTGGCATTCGGAGGAAAGGTACAGGGCTGGAGATTCAGATTTGGTGTCAACAGTGTATAGGGGAATGAACATCTGGAAATGAAGACATCACTTAGCAAGTGAGAGTAAATACAGAAAAGAGATCCCAGGAGTGAGCCTTGGGTCCTGCAATGTTAAGAAGTTGTGGAAATAAAGGAGGAACCAGCAAAGGAGGCTGAGAAGGAGCGTCAGCGAGGTAGGAGGAGAACTGGGAGAGGGTGGTGTTTGGGAATCCAAATGAAAGTGCAGGAAGAAGGGGTGCTCAGGTGTGCCCAGCACTGCTCATAGGTCAAGTGTAATGAGGACAGAGAGGTCATCACTGAATTTAGCAATGACATGAAGGTCATTTGGAATCTTGACAACAGTAGTTTTGGTGAAATGGTGGGAATGAAAGCCTGATTGGAGTAGGTTTTAGAGAGAATGGGAGGTGAGAAATTGACATAGATGGTAGTAATAACACTTTTAAGAATTTTACTTTAAATGAGAGCAGAAAAATAAGGTGGGACCAGCTCTAGCCTTGTCCACCTTACAACTCACAATCCCGCTTGTGTCTCTCCCTCTTTTTCCAGTCCACTGTTTCCCACCTGTCCTCCCATCAAGCGGTTGTTTTACTTGTCATGCTTGTGTGTGGTGCCTTTGCTTGGCTAGTTGGAAAACCGTCAAAGCAGTAGCTGGGTCCCTGCATCCAACTTTGTCAGGGCAAAACGCCCCCTTCTCTCAGATTGTCCCCTCCCACTGGTGCCAGCTGTGTCTCTCAACAGGCAATCTCGAGCTCCTGTGGGAGGGGTGGATGGATGGTGTGTGTCCGGGCTTTGACGGTTCCCTTTCTCCACAGGGTGGACCAGATTGTGGGCCGGGGGCTCGGGGATCGGAAGGCACGGGAGAAGGGCGACAAGGGGCCCTCGGACACGGAGGCGGTGGATGAAATCAGTATGATGGGACGCGTGGTCAAGGTGGAGAAGCAGGTGAGTGTGCGAGGGCATTTCGTTGGTGTGTCGGAACTAGTCGTCGACCGAGAAGCTCTGGAAGGCCACGGGGACAAGCACAAGGGTAGGGTGAGCTTCTCAGAGCCGCAGCCCAGAGCACCTGCCGGCAGGAGGCCCAAGCATGGCCCACACGCCCACGGCCAGGCCCACCCCGGCCCCACAGACAAGCCCCGCCTCCCAGGAAGCCCGCCTTCTCCTGCTAAACTCCCGCGAAAACCCACCCTCTCCTGCCAAGCCCCGCTATAGTCTAAAATAAACCCGTCTAAGTCCCACCTATTTCATTTAACCCCGCCTCCGTTGTCTCTCAATCGCCCGGACTATCCCAACCAGTCACAACTAAATTTTGTTCGGCGAATAAGCCCCCTGGTTCCCAGCTTCGTCCTGCCCGCCGGCCAAGCTCCGCCTTTCCTGTCGCACCTCCTCCTGGAGGAGCTGCGTTTCCCAGACGCGCTCCACCCCGGACAAGCCCCGCCTCCCAGCCATGTCCCGCCTCTAGCCCCGGCCAGACCCCGCCTCCTGGCCGCGCTCCTCCCAAGCTCCACCTCCAGCCTTGCCCCTGCCCAGCCCCAAATCCCTCCTCCAGTCCCAGCCAAGCCCCGCCTCCAGCCGCTCCCCGCCCCCAGGTGCAGTCCATCGAGCACAAGCTGGACCTGCTGTTGGGCTTCTACTCGCGCTGCCTGCGCTCCGGCACCTCGGCCAGCTTGGGCACAGTGCAAGTACCGCTCTTCGACCCCGACATCACCTCGGACTACCACAGTCCTGTGGACCACGAGGACATCTCTGTCTCCGCACAGACGCTCAGCACCTCCCGCTCGGTCAGCACCAATATGGACTGAGGGTCTCTTCAGGGGCGGGGCCGCACTCGGCCAGCGCCTTGGCCTGACGCCCGGACCCTCTCTTACTTGAACTCACTCCCTCTCGGGGAGAGAGGCCACGCGCAGTATTGAGCTGCCTGGGTGGGCGAGATACCCCACCCAGCGACGCGCCCCACCTCAGGAGCGTGAGATGCCAGGCTACACGGAGGGCAGCAGCAGCGGCTGCCCCTTGGCCTCTGGGCCCCCCAGTGCCCTGCCCGGTCCATCAAGGCCCGACACGACCTGTCTGGTAGAGGCACTGCCTCGGGAGTGGGAGCAGGGCGCTGGGGCCCTGGGCCCTGACCCAGCTTCCAGCTATGCAAGGCGAGGTCTCTGGCCCCGCCCTTCGGACAGAGCAGGGAAGCCCTCCCGCCAAGTCCCCGCCCCCATGGGGGTGGGCCCGGGGTGCCCACAGGTACCCACAAGCACAGGACCCTGCCATGAGGCAGGTGGGCACCATATATGCAAACTATGTTAAATATGCAACTTTGGGGACCCCCATGGGGTCCCTCTGCCCCTCTCCCATTGGGAGATGGGCCCCCAGCAGTAGCTGGTCTCAGGCTGCTTGGCCATGACCCTCCTTTCCATTCTTTGGCTTATCACCCCCCCCCCCCACCCAGCATGGGGCCTGTTTCTCCCTTGCCTCCCCCAAGGGCAGTGCCTGGGCCTTTCTTGCCTTTTGCAGAGTCCCCTTCCTGTGGGATGTCCACTTCCCTCTTTGGCCTTCCAGATGCCTTTGACAAAATTAAGTTTCTGTGTTCTTCCCCAAACTCCCACAGACAATGCTCCCATGGTTACACAAACACGTCCCTTTAGTTTCCCCAGACATGCAGAAAGTCTCTCACATCCACACTGACACACACAATCGCTCGCCTATGGAGACGTGAGCCCAGAGCACTCAGCCTTTCCTGGGCCTCTGCAGCTGATGCCAGTGAACTGGCCTTGCGGGGTGATGTCCACTAGGAGGAGCCCCCGACTCCATCCAGGTAGGAGAGGGAGCTCTGAAGTGACACCAGGTCTCTCCAGGCCCCTCCAGAGCTTTACCAGTTCTCCTTACTCAAGAAGATGTACTCCACACTGGGCCAGGAGCCCTCACTGCTGCCTCTGCCTGCCCCCAAGGGCCCTTCCCAACGTCCCCACAGCACAACTCAGGCCTAGGCCTCTGGGGCCTGGATAGCACTGGAAAGACCCCAGACCCTTCCCCAGGGTGGTTGTCAGGCCCGCTTCTGTCTAGGCTTGCCACCTTTCTAGTCACTGTAACTCCCAAAGAGAATAATGCATCTAGCAACTACCATTTTTCAGGCACCCGTGCATCTGGCATTACATGCACTGTTTCTCCTTCTTCCATACCTCACTCTTCACTTTAGTTGGCAGCCCCCATACTGGCATAAGCCCCCATCCACTCCAGGCCTCCAGCACCTGTTTGGTATCCCTATACCTTTGTTCCTCTTCTGCAAAGCCAATGCAGGTGATAGCAGATTGATGGGTAGTGGGGTGCCAGTGAACAAGGGGCACAGGCCCAGCTGCCTGCATCTCATAAATGGGGACCTGCATGAACCAGCACTAGGGCTGGGGTTGGATCTTGCTCAGCCCCACCGTGCCCAGCCTCTGCCCCAACATGCCCTCTGCATGTCAACATCATGCCCTGGATGGAGCCTATCCTGGCTCACCTCACCCGCACTGCACTGTCCCCAGAGAGCCACCCCTTGGCCCCTCAGAGACAGAGCTGTGGAGAGGGGCAGGAGAATGGGATTACCCTGTGACCAAAGGAGACTTGGGAAGAAGCCCTCCCTCCTTCCACGATCAAGGTTCCCCACCAACCTGGTTCTCGAATATGCAAGTACCTCACTTTGTTAACTTATTAACTTATTGGTTTCATTAAAGTTTTCAGTAGGAGGTGGTTGGCTTTGAATGTTTGGTGGCTGTGGGGTGGGTACCTGGTCTGGGGGTGAGATGAGGAGATTTGGATTAGTCAGAACTCTTTGGGTTGTAACAACAAAATCTCAACTGTACGGCTTAAGCAAAAAGTAAAACTTATTGGCCCAGGTAACTAAAATGTCCAGGGGCTAGGCTTGGCTCCACGCACAGCTAGATCTGGGTGCTGAAATGTGTCAGTGATCTGTCTTCTGTCTCAGCCTTCTTCTCAGGCAGGCTGACCTCTCCTAGTGATCCCCCGGCACTTCCAAATTTACTTTCTTTTGGCTTAAGGCCCCAGGGAAAAGTGAGTGCCACTTTCCTAATAGTTTGTACCAGTCAGGGTCCAGTCAGGAAAACAGAAATTACACTAGAAATTTTTCAACAAAGAGAATTTGCTATAGGGAATGGGTTACACTGATGTTGGCGGGCTGAAAGAACAAAAGAGAATGCTGAGATAACCCAGAGAAAAATCACTGCAGGAAGCAGCTACCATTCTTAAAGCTGAAGGAATACAGGGAAGAGGTTGGGCTTAGCAGAACCCACAAGCTTCATTGGGGGAGCCCTAGAGTGCTGGGCTCAGAGGTCTTGAGAGGGGGTGCTGTTTGGCTGGTGCTAGTACCTCTTAGGGGATACAGTGAGCTTGTCTGGGAGTGCAGAAAAAAAGCTCAAGGTTGTGATTAGGGTTTCCAGGCGGGAATTCCCACCCGTTCTCGGGAATTTTTTTTCGCGTTTCTGTTCCCGAATCCCGAGAAAAGTTGGTCGGGAAATCGGGAAAATTGGCTCCTTGAACCCAGGTGGTTGGTAGTACCGGCCGTCACTTTGTGGAAACGATTCATTGTGAAGAACAGATAACAGTTTATGTCTCGGGATTCGGGAATGGGAAAATGAAAAAAATTCCTGAGAACGGGCAGGAATTCCCGCCTGGAAACCCTAGTTGTGATCAACTCTTACTACCAGGCTGTTGCTGATAAAATTAGTAAGCAAAGCTCCTACTGCCTTCCTTATTGTCAAAGCCTGCTAACAAAGGAGTAATATGGTTTGCAGAGTCCCGGTCCCAGTACCCCAGGGCAGAGCACAGAAGGCTGCGTTTGCCACTAGAAGACAGTAACCTAATACCTGGCGCAGTCCACCCCTTTGGACACAGATCCAAACACATCAATCCACACATATTTGAACCTTCATATAGCAACAGTAGCTTCCACCTAATAAGATGAAACTATCTTGCATACAAATGAAGACACTCTAACTCTCTCCCCCTAAGTGGGAAAAACATTAAGTTCCACCTTCCAATAGATATATCCATCTCTGGGAGTTGTTGAATCCACGTTTTTGGTGATGTTAATTGCTCTTCTAATTCAGTCACAATCCCACCTGCCACTGAATACTGAACTGTAAAGGTGGCAAGCACAATCTATATATGAGTAAAATAATAGGAAGAAAGGAGAGGGGAGGAAAAAAACATATTACTTAGTATAACACACACACACCAAGCAAGGAAGAAAATATGCATAGTTGCAGTAGGCCTTCTGGTAACGGGTCACAGTGCCACAGTCGATCTACACTATATATCTGTTGATCTTTCTATCAGTCTATCATCTCCCTCCCTCCATCCCTCCCTCCCTCCCTCCCTCCCTCCCTCCCTCCCTCCCTCCCTCCCTTCCTTCCTTCCTTCCTTCCTTCCTTCCTTCCTTCCTTCCTTCCTTCCTTCCTTCCTTCCCTCCCCCTCCTCCTCCTCCTCTTTCTTCTTCTTCCTCTCTCTCTCTCTCTCTCTCTCTCTCTCTCTCTCTCTCTCTCCTGCCGTTCTGTGTCCCCTTTGCTCAGGGCGTCTGCTGGTTTTGGTTCTTTACGTGGTGGAGTGACCCAAGTAATCATTCCTGAAGGGGCTGAATCCTCAATAGTCCTGCCCAGTTTTGGGTGCCATAGCTTTTCATTAATGTTTACCATGGCACATGGAAGGACTACGAGGGACCCTAGAGAATACCCTGGGTTCTAGATATAGCCCTCCTCACCCTTATTGTGTAGCAGCACCCCAGTTTCCCCTTGGTAATGAGGGTCAGTCAGGCAGCCAGTACAACGGGCAAACTCTTTCTTTGCCTGTTGGTTTAGTGGCACGAGGAGCCCAAAATGGCCTGTTAGAAGTTTTAACTTCCAATTCAATGAAAACTGTTTTTGCTTCCCTTCCCATGAGAATTAAGACCTCCAAACTCGCAGAGCCCAACGTTGCGGGGACAAGAAGCAAAAGTTCTGTGAGTGGGCATAGTAGCCTGAATAATGGCCACCCAAAGATATTAGGTCCTAATCTCTGGAATTTGTAAAATGTTACCTTATAAGGAAAAACAGATCTTTGGAAATGTGATTAAGTTAATGATCTTGCATGGGGAGATTATCCCGGATTAACCAGTGAGCCCTAAATCCGTTTTCAAGTGTCCTTTTCAGAGAGAGATGGAAGGAGATCTTAGACACATGGAAGAGGAGGAGACAATATGAAGATGGAAACAGAAATTGGAGTCATGTGGTCACAACAAAGGAATGCCAGCAGCCACCAGGTGGAAGAGTCAGGGAACTGATTCTCCCCTAGAGCTCTGGAGGGGGGTGTAGCCCTGCTGATATTTTGACTTAGGCCCAGGGAAGCTGATGAACTGCTGGCCTCTAGAACTGTGAGAGAATAAACTCTTTTGTTTTAAGTTACCAAGTTTATAGTAATTTGTTATGGCACCCACAGGAAACTAACACTGTGGGTTATTTGGTATGCTAGTGAGAGAGCCACTCTCTCCTCCCACTGATCCCCAGAGCCTTATATTCTGGCTGTGTTGACGAGGATAAATCACTGCCTTCTCCATAATGGAAATGATCCAGTAGAATCAACCTGGCATCAGGCGGCTAGTTGAATCTCTTCTGAACAATGATACGTTGAATATTCGACATTTGTCTCTGCTGGTGGTAGGTACAGTAGTGGCCCAGCCAGATCAGCCTTGGTGAGGTAAATCCATATTGTCGAACGCATAAATAGTCTCCATTTTTGCGACCATCAACATGTTATACAAGAGTGTGCAGAGCAAGCAATGGAGAGATGTCATGCGGGGTCTCTGCTTCCGCTCTCTGCACAAGAACACAGGTGTCGTGTGGGGCGGCCTGCGGGGTCTCTGCTCCCACTCCCCTCATAAGAGCGCAGGATATGGCTAGGCCAAAAAGGAACACCCACGGAGCCATAGGTAGGGGAGTCATACCACTATGGTCTCACGGGAGGCTGGGTTCACACGACATGCGACCTGCTGTCCACTTTGCTGCCAACCGACCGATTCTCCTCAACTCTCCTCGACTCTCCTCTAGCCGCGGCAGTTATATCAGTGGCCAATGGCTCAATGGCCACAGCTGACAGCCAACCAGCCACAGCTGACAGCCACCCACTACCCAAGCCAGCACCCCTCCACATGAGGCCGAGAGCCTGGAAACTGCTCTCTGAGGCTCCGTCCCCACAAGAGACTACAGAAAGGGGCTGGCTAACACCCACGAATGTGCCATCTTAGCCACCTGATTATCAAGAACCTCCTCAGCCATGGATGCCCTTTGGTGAGATTTCACTTGGGGTAGAAGTATCTTCACACTCTGCCCACTTCTGAAAATCCATCTAAATACTCTTCCCAAGTCTTTCTTATCACCAGTCCTCTAATTCTGTGCTTCCTAAGTCCCTGACCATCCAGCCAAACCATTAACCACTACCCAGAAACCACTGTAGATCCCTCCTTGTCACCTCTCAATCCAGCCAAAATGGACAACCAAATGTACTGAAACGTGTGTAACATTTAGTCAGGCATGGGAACTGGCTGGTGGTGAATGTTCCAGCTAGGGGGCGTAGCATGTGTAAAGGTCCAGAGGCACCAGAGAGTGTGGTACATGAAAGGAACAGGAAGATATCCGTGTGACTGCGTCCAGATGGCAAGGAAGAGAGAGTGGTGCCAGATGGGACTTTAGAATTAGACAGGGGTCAGGTTTTCAGGATTTCATATTTCATTCCAAAGAGATAGGATTTCACTGTGAGGGCAGTGGGGAGACAATTAAATATTTTGATCAGGGATCAAACCAGGGTAGGTTTGCATTTTAGAAACTTTTCTGCCGATGCTAGGAGATAGATTTGTGGGTACAAGTCTGGGTGCAGGGAGACGAGTTAAGAGAGCAGGAGGTGCTGGTAACCTAAGACAAGCCCCATGGCATTTCACTAATTGAGTAAATGTCTGTGGACACCTGCTGTAGGCCAGCCCCTGGCTCAGCACAATACACAGGATGAACAGACGCAGGAGAGCCAGGTATGGCCCTGAGGTCAGCCAGCCACTGGGCAGAACAGATGCACAATTAACCAACCAATGCACATACATTTCTTTATCTTCTAAATTTGTCTGGCTCAGCAAGGAGGGTTTACAGGTGGCTATGGGAGTCCCCAAACTGTCAACAATTATGGCCTCAAGAGCAGATGTGATTTTAGTGTACCATTTATCTATTGCTGTGCGACAACGCGCCCTAAAACTTAATAGCTTAAAGTAACAACCATTTTATTTGCTCTTGATTCCGTGGGTCAGCGATTTGGGCTGGACTCAGCTGAGCAGTTCTGCTAATGTCACCTGGGATCACTAATGTGGTTGCAATCATCTGGCATCTTGACTGGGGCTGGAGGGTCTAAGATGGCCTCACTCACCTGTCTTGTGTTTGGTGTTGGCTGTCAGCACCCTGGTTGGTCCAGGTGTGGGATGGCTGGTCTCTGCTCCAGGTGGCTTCTCTTGCTCCCGTAAATTAGACTGGGCTTCTTCACATGACAAGAGGGCAAGAGCAGAAGCTAGATGGCCTCTTGAGGCCCAGGTTCAGAAGATGTAGGAAGCAGCCTGTGACTGCGGTAATGCAGGGGTCAGCTCATGCGGACGTGGGCTGCTTGCAATCTTGCCATTTTACACTCTTGCGGATCAAAGAAAACCATGCCGCGTGCTTTCCAATTTAGACAACTTGTTTCTTGTACTTTGGACAGTTCCGATGGGTAAGAGAGTTGCTTTATTTTCCCTTTGAGAAGCTGCGTTGCCCATCTTCCTTTTCTACCTACCTCTTGGACTGCGAAAGCTGCTACCCTGTGTATTAATTTGCTGGGGCTATCATAATAAATGCTATTATAATAAAAGCTCCATACCGGGTGCCTTAAACAACAGAAATGTATTTGCTCACAGTTCTGGAGGCTGGAAGTCCAAAATCAAGGTGTCAGCAGGGTTGGTTTCATTCTCAGGCCTCTATCTTGGCTGGCAGGTGGTCGTCTTTTCCTGGTGTCTACATTTGTTTCTCTGTGAGTACACATTCTCTCTTTCTCTCTCTCTCCCTCCCCCTCTCCTCTAATCACCTCTTCTCATAAGGACACCAGTGATATTGGATTAGGGCCCCGCCTAACAACCCCATTTTAACTCTTTAAAGGCCCTATCTCTAACTACCCTCACATTTTGAGGTACTGGGGGTTAGGGCTTCAACATAGGAATTTTGGAGATCACAATTCACCCCATAACACCTGGAGTGGGGCTTTTATCCACCAACGTCGTCCCCCTCTCTGCCGTAAATACACGGGGCTGAGAATTCTTTCTGGGGCTTGCCCCATCTCAGCTGCACAGATCCAGACACATGTCTAGATATCATGGAACCAAATGATTGGGAAAACTTTTTTTTTTTTTTTTAGTTCCAGAACCTTTGATACGCTATAACTTATTTGGAACCCCAGTATAAAAGGTAAAATCATGGCAACCAAAACATGGGACCTCTCAGATGTGGCCTCAATTCTCACCCTGCATCCATGTTGAATATGTGCCTAGCGCTTTGTTGCAGCCAAAATAAGTCAAATCTGTCTTCACAATACTGTCTTTAATGATGGTATTAGATTGAATTATTTGTCTGAAAGTCTTCCTTCCTCATCGTTACCATGGCTACATTTGGGCGGAGTATAATTCCCTACCTGTCTTACATTGGGTTTCCTACCTGCAGGTTTGCAGACACAGTGGTATGAAGGTTTATCGCCCAGTGCTCTCAGGAGATTCATCTGTAAGGATGCCAGGAAGGGAAGGCTGGATGGAGGGAGAAGCTGATCTGCAAAGTGATTACACTGAGCATATGCTGATCTTCAGGAGCTCTGGAGCTCAGACAGCCCTTCAGAGCTGTGCTACATTGAGGGAAGGAGGCAGGCTGTTGTTTCCATGCATCCATCAGCCAGTCACCGGCCCTGGGAGGGGTCTGACTTTGGGTGAGGCAGTTCCCTATGTTCAAGGGCAATTCCCAGTGAGTGACAGTTGTGAGTCAGCAGCTGAGATCCCCAGCAGCTGGGGAGTGGGTGTGCGGACCCTGAACGGGGCATCTGAGCACCACAACATTTATTCCACCACCTCATTGATTTGGGCTTGACCATGGGGTTTACTCTGGCCAGTGGAATGGAGAGAGAAAAACAGTGTGCTTATTCTAAGGTAAGGCCACAGGGGCATGGCAAGACCTCTCAGTGCTTCCTTCCTCCAACATGAGAAGACTCAGATAGCTGTTGTTCCTTCATCCTGGGGCCAGAACTCAGTCATGTGGAGCAGACCTGAACCAGACTCAAAGTCAAGAGGCCAGCATCCGCTGAACTGTAGTTGACCTAGAGACTTAGAAGTGTGAAATAATATATGGTTTTGTAGGCCGCTGCGATTTGGGGCTTGTTTGTTTCACAGCATTACCACAGCAAGACCTGACTAATATAGCTAGTAAGGTGGATTTTACTGGAAGCAGTGAAGCTGAAGGTTTACATTGCATGGCACAACGTAGATCATTCTCTAAACTCTCCTGAAACATCTTTGTTTTTATCCCAAATGGCTTCTCTGGGCACCAGACACCTCCTCTTTCTTTCTTTCTCTGTTCCCCCACACAGCCTCTAAATTGGGTGGGAGACATGGAAGATTTCCTGGAGGTGGGGGAGATTGCCGGAAAGTAGATATCCTGGGGAGAGAGGTCCTAAGGCCTGAGACCCAGGCTGCCCTGGTGGGCTCTGAGCTTCCCTCTGACCCTCACTCCCACCAGACTCCCCTCAGCTTCTCTCCTGGGCTTCATGAACCCGCCCCCCCCAACCCTTGTCTCCCCTTCTCCAGGTGTCTCTTCAGCTCCTAGAAGGCATGAAAAACATCTGCTTCTTGTCTGTGGTCCTCACCGTCCCCTGCCCAAAGCTGGGTATATAGGGGATTAATCAAGGCTGGTCAGCAGGTCAAGAGGGAAGCAGGACCACCTGGGATCAATCCTCTCCCACCTGGGAATCCTCCTGGTCCCTGTCATGTGTGCCCACAGCCACAAGGCGTCAGTAAAGACCTTGGCTTGGTGTTGCAGTGTCAGCCTGGAGCCAGGAAGGAGGCTGGACCTTTAGGGCCAGGACACCCCATCATGAAAGCCCATGAGTTAAGACCAGTATGTCCAGGGGCGGTGGAGAGAGAGAGAGAGAGAAAGAGAGAGAGAGAGAGAGAGAGAGAGAGAGAGAGAGAGACAGAGACAGAGACAGAGACAGAGAGACAGAGAGACAGAGAGAGCGCCGAGCGGTTCACAGACTGAGAAGTTGGCACTCTAGGATTTGCCACACAGAGCAAGGGGCCACGTTCTTTGCCCTTCATTCATTTATTCTACAATTGTTTGTTCGTTTCTATTATGTGCCAAGCACTGTTTTAGGCACCAAGGTCACAGAGTCTCTCAAACTCACAAGTCCCTGTTCACATGGAGCAGACAGTACGTTACTGTCTAGACAGAAAATAAATAAAAAACAAGATAATTTCGGGGAATGATAAATGCTGTGAAGAGAATAAAATGGAAATGGGATCGTGACAACGTTGGGGAGGCAACTTTAGGGGTGTTGTCAGGGAAGCTCAAGGGGAAGTAAAAGCTTTCATAACAAGTCAGAGCTGCCAAGACTTCCAGAGGCTGACTGGTCCAACAGCCACATTTTGCAGATGGAGAAACTGAGGCCCAGTAAGCCAGGGCACACCCCAGAGTTGAGCCCACATCTTTTGACCCCCAGACTTGTCCTTGGGTGGCCTTCCTCTTCTCAGGTTCTTAACTTGCTCTGTGTCATCTCTGGGGGAAAGGGGTAGATGTGGGGGCACCCTCAGAATGTGAAGGTTAAACAAGGACCGGAGGAGAGGGCTACCTTGAGAAGTCCTAAGTGCTGAAAACACAACCCACACCGTAGTGGCGAAGCTGTCCCACAGAGTTCTGATTTTCCCCAAGATGCAGCTTCAAAAAACACATATTAAACATCAAATTCTTTTCCAAATTTTGGTTTTGATGCCTTTGCCTGTTTGAAGGGTGCGATCCTTGGAAGGTTATTTCCCCTCTCCGTGAGCCTTGGTTCCCTCATCTGCAAAAGCTGAACCCTGGCTTTCCTGACTCCAAAACCACTGCTCTGTCCAGTCCTTGTGAGACCACCGGCCCCCCACCGGGCTAGTCCGGCCTGGATCCACTGCCTCCACTTCTGAGTCTGTCCCCAATGCCCACTGCTGCCTTAGATCTGCCCATAAAGCCATCAGGCACGACCACTCTCATTCCAAGACTCACAGTGACCTGAGAGGTAGGTTTGGGCTTGCCATCATCCCCAGTTTGCCATCCAGAAATCAGGACTTGCTCAAGGTCACACAGCCATTAAGCAACAGAGCCGGAATTTGAACCCAAAGTTCTATTCAGTTTCCTCTGCCCAAGGCTCTCATTCAAGACTGTAACCCCCACTCCCCCGCCACACACAAAGCTTTGGTGTTCCAGGAACTAAGCTTTATTGCCCTGAAAATACGTTTATGTGCAATGTGTTGGTCCAGGTGGTGTCACTTGGTGTGGTGCTGCCACCACCTGAGCAAAGAGAGGTGTTGCACCCCTTCTCTCGCTGGTACTATCTGGGCCAAACCCAGAGGTAATGCCCAGAAGCCCAGACCTGGGTCACTCCACCCACAAGAACATGGAGGGCCCAAGGATGACTTAAACCAGCCACTTACCTTTGCTGATTTTCTTCTTCTTTTCCCACCTCCTGCTGACCCAGTGCAGCTGGCCTCCGGCCCTCCACTCCCTTGAAACTTCCCTGACAAAGACGTTTTTCACTTCCTGGTGGTCACATTGACTGGCCTCTTTTCAGCCCTCGTTTTACTTGACTTTATAGCATTAGACACTGCTGACCACACCTCCTTCAGGAAACACTTCCCTTGGCTTTTCCGGCATCTTCTTTGCTGGTTCTCGGCTGCCCTCCTAGCTGCTCCTCTCAGTCTCTGTCCCTCCCCTGTCTTGAATGTCTGTGTTACCCAAGGTTCTGTCCTTGGCCACTTTCTTTTATTACTATGTGTCACCATTCCTATGGCAACCATGGACATACTAATGGCTCCAAAACATGGTTATTCTCCGTCCAGAGCTCCCTGCTGAGCTCTCGGCCCACTCACCTGGCCTGCCTTTACCTGGACACCAATGCCAGATGAGCCAACGTATCACTTCTGTCTTTACCATCTCTCCCATCTACCTCACCTTGCCACCACTTGTCCTAGGGCCCTCGTCCCTACCTGAATCAATGTGAAAGCCTTTGCAGCATTCTCCAGGTCTCCAATGTGCCCCTTTCAAATCCATTCTACTCACAGCAGTCAGAGCGATCTTTCCAACACACAAATAACTCTTTTCCCACCCGGCTCATATGTTCCAAGGCTGCCCATTACCAACAGCATCGAGTTCACGCTCCTCAAGTGTCATCCCTCTTTGGTCCTTGCCTACTTCAAATATATCCCTTGCCCCTCTGAGCATCCACCCGACACCCTAACCACATGGGACTTGTTGCGTTTTCCAATGAAGCCTTATCCATTCATGCCACTTGGCCATTTCACACACTGTCACCTCCCCTGGAATTTCTTTCTCTCATGTGCTCGTGTCCAAATTCTACCCCCTCCATTCCACCATGTGAGTGCCTCGTATGTGTCACAAACTTTGGTAAGTGCTTTCACAGCAGCCACCCATGGGTAAGTCCCATTATAATCCCTATCTCACAGATAAGGAAACTGAGCCTCAAAGAAGGGAAGTGAATTACCCAAGGTGCTCATTCGCAGTGATGACTGACTGATACCAACTCTTCTACGTTCCAATAGTTTTTTTATGTAGGACTCAGGCCTCTGATATCTTCCCCAGCAAGTACCCTGGGGGCATAGGAAACTTGTGTTCTAATCTCAATTTAGCCACTTATTATTTATTACTGCCACTCCCTGGTAGAGACTGCTGGTTGTCCACCAAAATCCAGCTTTCCCATCTTCAGTAGTAACTGAGTTATTGAAGAACAGATGTTTGCCAGCTACCTTATGGCTAAGCATGGTCATGTGATGAAATTCTTGTCAAGAGAATCTGAACAGAAGTGATGTGTGTATCCGGGCTAAAAACATTGGGTGTGTTCACCTCCTTACTCTCGTCTCCCTGAGAGCTGGATGTATAGGTGTCCATGACCCAGCCTCCACTCCACAGACAAATCCCCGCCCCCAAACAGAGCCACGTTGGCCTTTGAGCAGTCACCTTGGATCATGAGGGTAATGGCAGAACAATCCAGGTCTGCATGACTGGGTGGAACTAGAAAGAAATCTTTTTTGCTCTTTAAGCCACTTTTAAAATTTTCTGGTTCCCTTTGTTACAGCAGCAGCTGAGCTAACACTTAAATATCTCTTGCTATGTGTACTTTCCTAAGTACATTAAATATTTTGACTTAATAAATTACTAGCTGTGTGGTAGTTGGCAAGTCACCTCACCTCTGTGAGCCTTGGTTTCCTTGCCTCCACATAACCTGGAATAATAATATATTAGTCAGATCACTGAGTTAGGTGAGAGGTTATGAGTCAGTATTAATGACCTAACAAGCAGACAGCTCACATGATTAGGGCACTAGCTGCAGATTTGAAAGACTTTGAGGTGAAGAAGATGAGGAGGAGAAGGAGGAGGAGGTAAAGCATTGCTATTTCAAAATAGTCATGGGAAATTGAAGAACTTTTTGGGATTCCTTACACTAATTTTATAATTTGGTATTATTTTATTTTGACTCACATATAGGGGAATAGGTGAACTAACCAAAACTAAATTATAGTAGGTGGTTCCCCAAATTTCCTATTACTAGGAGAAGGGTGACCAGGTCCTGGAAGGCATAAATAGCTGATGTCCCCTTCCACCTCTGGGTCTCCCTCTGTGAGCTGAAGAGCCCTATCCTTCCGCCATTTATGTGGGACATGCTCTGAAGTCACCGTCCCCACTCTGGACTCCTTTTCTGGACACTGTTAACAGCTACTGCTTACTCAGCACCTATTGAACGAATGTTGGAAACAACTATCACTTATTAGGGACTTACTGCCTGCCGGGCCCCGTGCTGAGCCCACATCAGCCTTTAGCTCATTTAATCTGATCAGTTGGGTGTGTGTATATTGGTACATATTTTAGATTATAATGAAAAACAAAAACAGGCTCAGAGTGGTAAAGTGGCTTTGACAGATGTCATCTACGTAGTTTGAGGCCAGAATTTAAACCCAGGTCTGCATGACCCCAAAACCTGGGCTTGTCCCTCAGCCCCGGTGGCTAGTTGTTGACCTCGCTCTGAGTGCAGAGCCCGGGTATAAGCACAACTCCGAAGGTGCCTCTGATTAGCTGTGAGAAGAGCCAGAATGTTCCTGTCTGTAATTTAAACCCAGAAGCGAGAGAGGGAAAAAATGGAGAGATTTGTTGACATAGAAATTATTAACTTCCAAAAGGCATGAGATAGCACAAACAAAGTCAAATAACCAGCAACAGATTGGGAGAGAATATTTGCAACATTTACAAAAGACAAAGGTTCACTATTCACAACATATACTAAACACCTAAATCACTAACAAAAGGACAACCCAGTAGAAACATGGGCAAGGAAATGAACAAGTAATTCTTAGGAGAAGAAATAATGTCTTTACTGACAATCAAAGAAATAGAAATTAAATCACTTTTTTTTTTTTTTTTCATTTAGACAGGTAAAAATTAAAGACATTGCTCAGGTCCAGTGTAGTCAAAGGTGTGGGCCACTGGGCACTCTCGCACTGCACGTGGCAGGACAGTGAATGGATCAGACACGAAGAGATACTCAGAGAACTATTTGGCAGCAACTATCACCATTTTATTTGCTCACATCTTCTGACCCAGTAATTCCCCTTCTAGGAATCCATTCTCCCAAGATGTCCCCACAGGTATTCAAGGGTAAATAAATACACAAGGAAGCACTGTGTAGCATTATCTGGAACAGTGGAATTTAGGAAACAAGCTAAATTTCCAGCCATAGGAGATTGGTTAAGTAGATTATGCACAATGCAGTCATTAAAAAGATTAAGGTAGAGCCATATTTACTGACGCGTGAAGATTTCCAAACTGTATTAAGTGAAATAAATCCAATTAGATAAAATAGTATAATCCCATTTACGTATAAAAGAGATGTATATGATGTATATAACATAATGTACACGTTACCTGTCTGTGTGTGGAAAAACTTGTGGGGTCTTTGACTTTTCACTTTATGCTTTCTAAAGTGTTTGAATTTCCTCAAGCGTATATTACTTTTAACCAAAAACAATGTGTTTGTTTTAAAAACAAACAAGGATTGGCTCATCTCTTCTGTCTGGCCAGGGTAGGCTGGGCTGCCAAGGAGAGGGTCCTGCTGCCTGAATGTGCCAGTTGCCTGGGTGTGCCAATTTTGTGGCAGAGCCCCCAGCCAGAGCTGCTCACTAGGATGAGGCAAAGGAGTAAGTCGCTCTGGAGACCACCCTCTAACGAGCTGTGTAGGACTCCTTGCCCCATCTTGGCCACACCCCATGTGGGATGTCTGGACTTCATACTTATTGATGTCCAACCTCCCCTCATCCTACAGATAAGGACAACTTCTTCCCAAGAGCCCTGTGTGTGGCTGAATAGGTTGCCTAACCTCTCTGAGCCTCTCAGCTGCCTAGAATGAGGCCAGCAGATCAGAATGAGGACCCGAACTACACCCACTTCCCAGAGTCGTTGTGAGGACTGAAGGAGAAAGCACATGGCAAGCCTACTGTCCCTGGAATGCTGGCTCAACACGATGCTAGGGAAGCATTGCATTTCCCTGCCCTCCTTCCTCAGTCCAGTCTCACCGTCTCCCAGTGCCTGTGAGGTAGGAGGAGAGGGGAATGTGGTCCTCCTCTACAGAGTTTAGAGAACTCGAATAACGTGCCTAGGGTCACAAGTTCATGGTCGTGCTGGGTCAAGAGCTCAGGGCTCCCAACTCCAACTTGGACTCCAGCCCCAAACTATCTTTCAGTCTCAGCTCCCAGCTCAGGGTTGGGAAGCGGCCACTCACTCCTACACTCTCTAATACTCACTCTGAGCCACACATGGGGTGGGGTGGGGACAATGAGGAATCAGGTTCTGTCCTCAGAACCTTACAGACCAGGGGGAAAGACTTCTCATCAACCCTGAAATGTGATGAAATAGGCCTTTCACAGGGGGAACAGGCCCTGAGGAGGGCATTTCAGGCCAAGGAAACAGTAGAGGCCCAGGTACAGAGGCATAAGGAGCATTGTGTAGCCGGAGCCTGGGGTGGCTGGAGTGCAGGGTAGGAAGGTACCTGGAGGCTGGCTGGGACAAGGCTCTCTCCTCATCTCTGTGGTCGTGTTTCCCACCAACAGCTTCCATCTGAGCAGCTCACAGGGGCAGGCACTTAACATCACCTGAGTTCATTCTCTCAAGAAGCCTGTGGCATCTCCACTTGACAGATGAGGAGAATCAGCTCCTACTGTGTTTCCCCGAAAGTAAGACCTAGCTGGACCATCAGCTCTAATGCGTCTTTTAGAGCAAAAATTATCACAAGGCCTAGTCTTGTATTATATTGTATTATAAATAAAACTGGCTCTTATATTAATTTTTGCTCCAAAAGACACATTAGAGCTGATTATCTGGCTAGGTCTTATTTTCGGGGAAACACGGTAGGAGCTTTCTTTATTACCTTTATCTGCCAGGGCACACTTTGGGCCTTGGGCCTTTACCTGGATGAACTCCCCAAGTTGACTCACACCCTGCCCTTTCATCACCACCGGCTCTCAGGGCTTCCCAGACCCTGAGCTGCTGGGCAGCACCTGCCCCGAAGCACTGACATCCATGTCTCTACATTGCACGCTCCAGGCTGGCCCAGATATCAAGTTCCAAAGTGTGTGCAGGTCTCTTCTCTCCAGATCAGCTGCTTAGGGGTAAAGGGCATGGCTGTTCATCCCCAACTCACCCCAGCCAAGCAGCACTGCTCTGTTTGCAATGTGCTCTCAGAAACAATGTCTCATTTATGTAAATCTTTGCACACACACCTCTGAGGTTGGGATCATTCTCCCCATTGTACAGAAGAAACTGAGGCCTAAAGAGGCTCAGGGACTTCCTCAGCATTCCTGGCCACAAAATGGCAGAACCAGGTCTGGGACTCTGCTCTTGCTCTACCCAGCCGGAGGAGGGGAAGGGCCCTGGATCTGTGTACACCAGAATGTGTATGCTCACCCCACCACTTACCGGGGTATGACTTGGAGGGATAATTAACTGTCAGAACCCCAGTTTCCTGATCACTGGAATGGGGATGAAACTACCTAGCAGTGCTCATTTACAGGGTTGGGTGGCAGTTAAAGAAGAGGCTGGAAGAGAAACAGCGACTACTGGGTGCTGTTAGATCCCATCAGGCCACACACCAGTAGGCACTCAACAAATTCTGACTTAGTCCTGCAGTTAGCAGTAATTCTGACCCAACATTTCTAACAGTTGGGTGGCATAAAATTAGGCAAGAATGGATTAAGGAATCCAAGAGGATTACCTGGTAATCAGCTAAATGACGTAGGCTGCCTGGGAAAAGACTAGGGTCATACTGGTCATTTAATTTATTCAACAAATGACTGTTGAACACTTGGCCGAGTTGGAATGAGGTTAACGATAATGGCGGCACTCTCAGTTGTTAAGAACCATGTAGTAGGTACTTTATTATATAGCGTCTCATTATATCAACCTTACAAAGTTGATACTCCCTAAAGTTTTTTCCTCGAATAGAGGGAATGCTAGTCAGGTCTAGTACCAGGGAGAGGCCAACGAGGCACCCAGAGCACAATTTATGGAGGTACTTGCTGTTACGACTCTTCTGATACTCGCCTTACCCTCGTCTCCACCCCGTGCTTGTGCTGGACACCGTGATGTGCCTCGCAGACCCAAAGACCCAGCCCATGTATGAGAGTAAAATGGACAGGGCTGAGGGAACAGATGGCTGTAGGAGGTAGCCCCAGGAAAGAGGTGAGAGATACCTGTTGGATCTATAGGAAGCTAGTGTAATTAAAGGCATGCCTCGTCTTATTGCACTTTGCTTTATTGTGTTTCCCAGATGTTGCGTTTTTTTGTTTTGTTTTTTTTTTAACAAATTGAAGGCAAGCAAAAATATTATGGCTCACTTTATTGTGGTGGTCTGAAACTGAGCCCACAGTATTTCCAAGGTATGCTTTTATCATAGGAGAACCAAGACTCAGAAGGTAAGGTGACTTGCTGGAAGGCAGGCAGCTAGTAAGAGCCACTTCTGGAACTGGACCCTAAGGCTGTCAGAACACAAGCGACTACAACTATGTGCTGGTAGGAATGACACTCCATCCTCCCCTCCAGCAGGGAGGGTCAGAATCCTCCAGTGTCAGGAATTTGGGATCCAGGTAGTGGACTGCCCCAGCCTTTGTCTACCTGTTTGCTGTCTGACTTGTCAGTAGCCCTTGTGGGAGGGATGGGGGGGTGGGGTGGGGGAAATCACTCAGCAGCTGGACTCCCTCTTCCACCTCCTCCCTTAACTCTAGAAAGAGGCAGGTGTTGGGTTTTCATTGTAATGAAATGGAGAGCACGTCAGAGTTTATCAACTGCTTATCAACCCATCCCTGACTTTGCTGCTCACTTGTGAAATAGCAGGGCAGGGATATTAGCCCCATTTTACTGGTGGAGAAACTAAGGCCCTGAGAGAAGAGAATCAGGCCAGAGTCCAGATCAGGACCAGATCCTCCCACCCCAGTTCAGCCCCTCAATTTCTGGTCTGGTGTCCTGGGCAAAGCCAGGGCAAACACTGGCCTGTCTGAGCCCAGAGCTCAGGTCAGTCCCTTTCCAGAAGGCTTTCTGCTCTTCCTTTCTGTCCTGTCCGAGAAAGCCCCATTATCTTAGGGGAGACCTTTATTTGCCAAACACCACCTGTCATCCACTCCATGCCTGTCCCGGTGATTCCAGAGCTGGCGCTGACACAGTGTGCTCTGGGTGAACTCACAGGCTGGAGGGAGAGTCATGTCAACAAACGAGCTTGGCAGGAGAGTGAAGCCCAACCACTGGGGACAGAAGGTCTCAGTTCTGTGTTCCTCTCCAGTCTTTGGAATTCATTCTCTCCTCTCCAGTCCCACTGCCCCATCCTAGCCCAATCTTCGGCACCTCTGACCCCGCCTCCTTCCTGCCTCAGTCTCTCTTCTAGCCTTTCTCCCACCCCTAGGGATCTTTCCAGGGAGTTAAGAGCAGAGTGGCCAGGAGCTCACACTGGTCACCAGGACTGAGGCCAAATCCTGCCAGGCCTGGGCAAGCTCCACGTCCCTCATCTGTAGAATTGGGACTGTGCCTACTTCACAATGTTGCTGTAAAGCCATTAAACCTTCTTTGTCCCTTCTAGAGACCCGATGTCTTCACCGTACATGCCCTGTACTTGTATGCCTGTCTTTGAATGGGCTCTTCACTTGCATGTCACCTTCTCCAACTCCCAAAGACATACTGACCATTCAAGGCTCTGTTCACCACACCAAATGTCACCACATCCCTGCCACCTGAACTGACTCCACCCCCAGCAGAAACTGCTCCCTCCTCTGGGTTTGCCTACTGGGCCACCCTATTTTCTAGTCCTCATCACATTCTTCCCTGTGCCATGAGTTGATTTCCGTCTGTCACCCTCCTACTCCCACCTGGACTGTGACTCCATGAGGGCATGCACCAGTTGGCAAAGGGACTGGAATAAAGCTAGCATCCATTTGCAGAATAATCATCGCTATCACTGATGGAGAGCTGCCAAGGTGTCCGGCCCTGTGCTAAAGGGCTCACATTGCATTTGATCCTCACAACCACCTGGAACAGGGACCATCTCTCTTTGAGGAAATAGCCTCACAAATCTGAATGGATGGTGTCTTGGATAAAGGAGACAACCATGGTTCAAAGTCAGGGCTTTCTGATTCCTCATGTACCATCCAGTTCCCTTCTGTGCTGTCTTCTTCCAGCAGCAGGTGGGGAGAGCACCCCCAAGCTCCCCCAACTCCTCTCAGGAGCTGGGAAGTCCAACCTTGGTGCACTTGGGTTACCCTGCCACCTAGAGGTGGCAGCCTCTGCCTTCCAGACGATGATATAATAGTAGTTGCACAACTCACAGATAATTTTGAAAGAAACTGTCAATTTCCTCTCCTGGGCACGGCAGAGGGTTGTGGCCGCCATCCCACCCAGGGTCCCCAACAGCCTCAGGACTCTAGGAGCCAAATATAGTCAAGGGTTGGAGTGATAAGGAAATGAAAATGCAAGACTGTAAAGTGACCCAGTTTTATTTTGGTTTTTGGAGGCCAATGGGGCATTGCTCCACTCTGCAAGAGTTAGGGCTGTAAGGTCTTTCCCTCCCCAGGGCGGAAGGCCCAAAGACCTCAAGGCCCAGGCAACCAGAGAGGAGGCCCCAGGGGATGGCAGCTCCAGGGACCCAGTGATCACAGTGGGTTGCACAAGGAGAGAGGGAGGAATCAGGCAGAGGCCTGGAATGGCTCAGATTGGGGGGGGGTTAGAGTGGGGGAGAGTGTGAGAGAGGACACGGAATCCAAGAACGTGGAGTCGGAAAGGGGGTCCAGCGCCCTTCACTTTACCGCTGAGGCTCCAGGTCAGAGAGGTGATGCCAAACTGTCATCCAGCAGAAGGCAGGGCCTGGAGTGACGCCAGGTGTCCTAGCTGTTAACTCGGTGCGTAGCCCGCTGCCTCCACCCTCACGGAGGGTGCGTGCTTGGACCCAGGCACTGGGTGCGCAGTCCGGTGGGCAGTCAGACCCCCGTTTACACTCGGGCACTCCAGGCAGGCGCCCGGCCGTGCTCAGCAGCTCACCGAGCCGGCGGGCGGCGCCGACCCCAAGTCTGAGAAGCAGTCGAACTCGCTCTGGCCCAGGAAGAGCACCGGCAGCTCGCGCACGCGGTGCAGCTCGAGCTCGACCTCCAGCGACATCAGCGCCTCTTCGTCGATGAGTTCGGCGTCCATGCCACCCAGGGCGTGCGCAGGCGGCGGCGGGGCCGGGGCGCCGGACTCCGGTTGCAGACCCGGGGGGCCTCCCGGGGCACCAGGGGTCGCGGTCGCACGGCCTGGGCACAGCGTCGCCACCGGCTGCAGGTGCGCGCAGCCGGCGGCCTGCGGCGGCACCGCTGCAAAGGGCTGGAAAGCTGGCTGCGGCCCAAAGGCCCCGTACGCCAGTGCCCCGGGTGGGGGCGGCGGCGGGCCCAGCGGAGCCCCCCGCGGCCGCAAACCGCTGTCCAGACCCGGGCCCGCGTACGGCTGCAGCGTCCGGAGCGCATGAGGACCATGGGCGGGCGCGGCGGGCGGCTGCCTCTGCACCAGGCGGTAACCCTCGGCGAGCATCAGGTGGTCGGCCATGACGGCGCGCCGGCTGCCTGCTGGGGCGGCGGGCGGATGGTCAGCGCGGGCGTTCCCCGGTCCCCGCCAGCTTTTCCTCTGCGACGAGGGGTCTGGGTCCCGTGCCCTCCCCGCAGCCCAGCCGGGCAAAGGAAAACTGAACCGGACCCGTGCTCCTGCCCAGCCCAGCCCAGGACCCACCGAACTGAGAGCTCCTGTGAGCCCAGTGGCTGGAACTCGTGGCGGCGAAGACAACGCACACCCACCAGAACCGACTCTGAGACCTCCGCGCCGCGGCTCCAGGCTCCGCGACTTCTTATACCCAGAGGTGTGGCTGCCCCGTCCCCGAGCGCTCATTGGCTGGATGAGACACCCCTGGGTGGGCCGCGCAGCGCTACCAGAAGGTCTTAACCCCGCCCCCGTTGAAGCTCCGCCCTTTGGACTCCCGGCAGTGCAGCCGGCTAGGAGCGCTACTTTTCCAAGGGTCTGGGTTTGACTATCCCAGGCTCAGTCTCAGTGCTGGCTGGGGCCAAGTTTGAACTGACCAGAAAGTGGGGTGGGAGTGCCAGAGTTTTAGGCCCCCAGAGCTGCTGGATCACAAGCCCAATCTCTTAATGTTTCAGATGGGGATCGAGGCTCAGTATCAGAAGGGGTTTCCGTGGGATTGCAAAGCAGACCCTGGAGAGAAGCGAGATTCAAACCCGGCCACTTCTACACCGGCACGGGCACCTTAGCAGGGCAGGGCCCTACAGGTCAGCTGCTTGTCCCCATAACCCCAGGGGAGCCAGCTGCTCCTTCTCCGGCTCTCACTCACTCGTCTGTGGAAGCATGTACTGAGTTGTTATTAAAACAATTTATGGGCAAGTCTCCTGGAAGACTTGTTCATCTTTGTGACCTCAGCACTTGGCCCAGAGCCTGGGCCAGAGCAGGCTTTTAGTAAAAGTTAGGTGAATGAACAAATGAGGGAATGAATTGCAACTCATTCTCCTGAGTTTTAGTTTCTTTGTCTGTAAAATAGTAACAATAGCAGCACCCACCCCACTGGGCTGTTGTGAGGGTTAAATGAGGCAACGTGATCACGCCTGTACAGCGCTCAACACAGCACCTGACACATACCGTGTTTCCGCGAAAATAACACCTGGCCGGACCATCGGCTCTAATGCGTCTTTTGGAGCAAAACTTAATATAAGACCCAGTATCATATCACATATCATATCATATCATAAGACCCGGTCTTCTAGTAAAATAAGACCGGGTCTTATATTAAGTTTTGCTCCAAAAGACGCATTAGAGCTGATGGTCCTGCCAGGTCTTATTTTCCAGGAAACACCGTAGTAGGTGTTCAAAATTGTACCTCAACTGAATGAAAGGCTGGTCTGTCACTGGAGACCTGAGTGGGGGATGTTGCACCTTCCCTAGATAACAATAATAACTTGGATGTTTTGAGTGCATTACCTTCTACAAGCATCTTATTGGGGGCAGGGCATGGATTATCAGCCCCATTTTGCAGATAATGAGACTGAGGTACACTAAGGGAAAGTGGCCTTTCTGGGGTCAAGCACAGCCAGAGCTAGCATGTCAATGCCTGTGTCCTCAGAGCAGCTGGAGTCTCTCCCTGTGGCCAGGAGACAGCCTCCCTGAACCTTGGTCTTCACAAGTTTGCCACTCCGCCCCTCCCTTCTCTGGCTCCCCTAGCTGGTAGTGGCCTTGGGACTTCCTGGTACTTGGGTTTATCCAGTTGGTGCAGAGAGGAGAGCCCTAGAGTGAGAGTCCAGAGGCCCTACTTCTAATCACATCCCCACCACCCGAAGAAGTATGACCGCTGGGTATTGGGAGACAGGTGTCACTTTGGTTCTAGGGCCTGGGCTTTCTGCTCAGCGAAAGGAGGCTGTAATCCTTGCCCTGTCACCCTGAGAGCTTGTGGGAAGGTCACAAGTGACCGTGGTGTGATCATATTTTTTGCAACGTGTAAAAGCTGCACACTGGAATTCATTCTCTTGAATCGCTCTCCAATTAAGGCTTCACACAGAAATTCCTAAACCTGGCTGCACCTCAGACTCACCTGAGGTGTATGTGGGGATTAAAGGGGAGGGGGCCTTGAAAAGTACCAAAACTCTGGCCCCACCCAAGCCTCCTGACTCAGACTTTTTGAGGGTATTTTAAATCATAAGAATTTGTATCTTTAAAAAGTAACCCTTCATTCTGACATAATCAATCTAAGGACAGCAACATTTGGCAGCCAGTGTGCCATTATACCATTTTCCTTTTTTAAAAAAGTGTGTATGTATGTGAATAATGTCTAAAAAGTTCTTTAATTTAGTCAACAAATATTTTTTGAACACTTACTCTATGTCAGGCATTAATCTGCTAGTGGTTTTTAAGCTTTTGGGATCAAGTAATTGTTTGAGAATGTAATGAAAGCTGCAGATGTCATGGTCACAAACTATTGCATA
The DNA here is from genome assembly GCF_057876585.1 of Rhinolophus sinicus. Classification (NCBI taxonomy): domain Eukaryota; kingdom Metazoa; phylum Chordata; class Mammalia; order Chiroptera; family Rhinolophidae; genus Rhinolophus; species Rhinolophus sinicus. The sequence continues at coordinate 28,534,265 of NC_142514.1, forward strand.
TAAATCTGGCAGGTTAGCAGCTCTCTGAGAGATCCATGGGGTGCTCAGGGGTTCATGGAGTCTGGGTTAAGAACCCCTCTTAAGGGGGTGCTTAAAGACATAGTTAATAACGAACTAAGTAAAATAATTATCCACACGTTAGAAAGTGGAAGGTACTGTGGAAAAAAGGAAAAGTAAAGTAGGGAGGAGATTGGGGGTGCAGGGGGGCAGCCTGAGTATTGCATAGGATGGTCAGAGTAGGCCTCATTGAGACCATTTGATTTGAGCAAAGACTTGAAGGAGGAGAGGGCATTAACCACGTGTTGTCTGAGGCCAGAGCAATCCCAGTAGAGAGAAAAACTGGAGTGTCCTTGTAAAATTCTAGCACTAAGGAGCTTTTTAAAAATGCACATTCTGGGCCCCCATCCCAAACTGAATCAGTTTCTGAATCAGTAGCTCGGCTGGGGCTCAGCCATCTGCATTTTAATAAGCTCTGCAGGTGAAGCCCCTGAGTTAGGGTAACATCTCAAGGCAGGTGTGAGCAACAGCCAGGGGGGAGTGTGGCTGGAGCAGAGGAAGCTTGGGGGTGGGGGAGGCTGTCAGAGAGGAGGAGGATCATATGGGGCCTTACAGGGCCCTGTAAGGACTTTGGCAGAGGACTGACATGATTTAACTCATGCTGTGACAGCCTTGCTCTGGTTGGACCCCATTTGTGCCTAGTGTTTCCATGAACAGCCTCCTTGCTCTGCCTTGGCCTTCGGGGCTCTTGCTCTTCTCTCTGCCTGGAATGCCCTTCTCGCAGACATCCACATGATCCAGTCCTTCCCTTTGTTCTCATCTCCATCTAAAAGTCACCCCCTCAGAGACCTTCCCTGACCAAGCTTTACCCTCTCCCCCTGCTCTGTTTTTCTTCTTAGCACCTCCCACCACTTGGCATTATTTCGGGTAATGTCTCCCCACTAGCAGCTCGGCTCCCTGAGAGCAGAGGCTTTGAATGTCTTGCACAGAATGTTCTGCACAGTATATCTAAGACATCAGAAGAGTGCTGGGCGCAGAGTAGGGATTTAAGTGTCTCTTGAATGAATAAGTTAGGCAGAGCAGAGCCTATTATCTTTTTTGACAAAGGAGGAGCCCAGAAAATAACTCAGGAAGTTGGCTGAGGTCACAAGGTGTGTGTGGCGGAGCCAGGGTTGGAAGCAACGTTTGTAGTCCTTGGAGCACAGCACTCCCCACTGATGCAAACTGCTTACATCCTGAGTGATGTCTTTATGAGCCCATTGGGGGGAGGGTCAGCGGGAAGCTCTTGAGTTGACAGGGCCCCAGTAGTTCTTGGCTCTGACCAATGGAAGGAACTGGTAAGTCCTAGATGGTCTTGCGCCACCAAGTGAGAATGCAGTTCTTCGTGCTCCTTCCTTATATCCAGTCCCCTTTCTTGAGAACATACAGAATGATGCACCCCAAGTGGCTTCTGCCTCCCCCAAAGACTGCGTGTCCTGGTCGTCAGGATCTCTTGGGTTTTACTCTTGCTGACAACCCCATTTCCACTACCCAAGGCAAAGCAAGGCTCAGACAAGTCTTAACAAATACTTCTCCATGGATTGACTGAGACTGGGAGGCTCATGAGAGGTACCTGGGAAGACCTGGCTCGAGAACTTATGGACTGGCTGCCCGGTCCCTGGCTGCTGCCCCCACCACTGCCCCAGCTGCTTGGCAGACTTGGCACTTAAACCTGGAGACTGCTCTGAGACTTGAGGTCCAGGCTCTGACTGGCAAGGAAAGTTTGTCTCTTCTGCAGCTTTTTCTTTAGGTTACATAGGAGAGGAGAAGTTTCTAGCACGTCCCTTAAGAGCCACGTCCTCCAAGAGCCCCCAGCTGATGATTTGCACCAGTGTAGGTGGTGCTCAGATGATAAGAACGAGGCTACTGTGCCTGATTGTAACAAGATTAATATTAATTAATGTTTATCGAGTATTTACTATGTACCAGACATGGGTTGGAGGATGTACATATATTATCTTATTTAACCCTCATGAAAAACCTGTGAGTAGCTACTTCTATCATTCCCATTTCACAGAGAAGAAAACCAGGACTCAGAGAGAGAAGTGACTTACCCAAGGTCACACAGCTAGTCATGGAGGAAAGGAGTGTAGCAGTCCCACTAGTTGTCTCCCATTTTCACTCTCTCTTCTTTACCAGCATGCCAGGTAAGTTTCACCCCAACAGATCCAGCTGTTTACCTTGCTCAGAATATTCTCCTCCCTCATCACCATATCTGCTTGGCTGATTCTCTCACCTCCTTCAAGTCTTTGCTCAAATACGACCTTTCTTTTATCCTGACTCTCCTATTTCATTGAAGTGGTTTCGAAAAACGTTCACACATTCTTTGATACTCCTCCTTAAACCCCCCCTCTCCTAAATGTGGGCTGGACATAGTGACTCACTTCGAACAAATAGAACAGAGGAGAAGTTGTTTCCAAAACTAGATCATAAAAAACATGTGCATTTCTCCTTGCTCTTTCTCTCTTGAATCACTTGCTCTGGTGATGTTAGTTGATGTGTCATGAACACACTCAAGGAGCCCGATGGAGATGCCTACATAGCAAGCAACCACGGCTTCCTGCCATCACTCAGTGAGGAACTAAGGCCTTTTGCCAACAGCCGTATGTGTGAGTCTCAGAAGCAGACCCTCAAGCCCCAGACAAACTTTCAGAGGATGGCAGGCAGCCCCAGCTAACATCTTGTTTGTAATCCTGTGAGAGACCTTGAGCCAAAATGACCTACCTAGCCTTTCTTAGATTCTTGACCCACAGAAACTGAGATAATAAATGTTTGTTGCTTTAAGCTGCTAAGTTTTGGGGTGATTTTTTATACAGTAATAGATAACTAATACATTGATACAGCAACCGGCCCCTGTTCCATCCCCCAAATGGGCCTCACTTTGCTCTACTTTTTATTTTTTCTAAGCATTTATCATCTTCTAATACATTAAATAAGTCACCTATTTATTATGTTTAATTGTTTATCTCCCCACCACTAGAATGTCAGCTCCACAGCAGGGAACTTTATCTGTTTCATTATTGATTTATCCCTAACACCTTGAATAGTTCCTGGCAATACCCTATTTCATTAAAAAATGAGATATTATCAATATAAGGCGATTCTAATTTTGGAAAAGTTAAAATGTAAAACAGAATTCATGGGCCTGAGAATCAATAAAATATGGTTGTAGGAGCTCACTAAGCATTAGAATATAGAATGAGAGAATGCTGATTTTATTGAGGGCAGCAATATGCCCAGACAAAAATCAGACACATTCCTGGCCAATGAGACGTAAGCAGAAGAGGTTGGGTGGGGCTTCCTGGAAAACTGTTTAAAAATAGATGGAATTATGGAGAATAGGTAAATCCAGAGACAAAACAAATGGTGGTGTTTTCCAGGGGCTGAGAGAATGGGGAGCAACTGCTTAATGGGTACCGGGTTCCTCTTAGGGTGATAAAAATGGTTTGGAACTAGATAGTTGGTGGTTACACAATATGGAATGTATTAAATGGCACTGAATTGTTCATTTAAAAATGGTTAGTTTTATGTTATTTGCATTTCACTTCAATTAAAAAAACAACCAGTGGATTCAGCCAGCAGTCACTTTTTGTTTTTTGCCTTTCCTCCTTTCCTGCCAGGGGTAAGGATGTGATGTCTAGAGAGGTAGCAGCCATTCTTTCAGCATGAGAAGAAAATAATAATAATAATAATGGCTAACATTTATAGAACACTTAACATGTGCCGATACTGTTCTAAGCTCTTTACACATATCAAGTTGCTTGATCTTTATTTATTTTATCTTCCTGTAAGGAAGGTAGTTATTCCCATTTTATAGATGAGAAAACTGGTACAGAGAAGAAAAATGATGGCACATGCTAAGGATGGCAGAGTAGAATCTAGGAGGAGCCTGGACCCTCCATGCACCATGGCGTCTCTGTAGCAGTCCCGGAAGACCTACTTTGGTCTTCTTACTACGTTATTTGAAAAAAGTATACCCCATTTAGTGAAGCCACTGTAGTTAGGTTTCTGTTCCATGCATCCTGAGATTCAAAGTTAGGTGGATGTGACTTTAGTGCAAGTGCTCTCCTAGCCTGCAAATCAGTTATCAAGTGCTTTTTGGTCACTCTGATCCCACTGGATGGTGGTCCTCTTGAGGGTAGAGATGGGATCTCCTTCCACCCCGAAGCCCTGTTCCCCATACAGGACCTGGTTGGTACTAAGCAGTGCAGTATGTTGATGGAATTAGCGGTTTGGACCAGCAAAAGAGCTCTGAGTTCAGGGAGGGAGACTTTCCTAGAAGTAACACAGACATCAAAGATGCTGTGAGCCTGGAGGTAGGTGAAGAGGTTAAGGAAGAGTGAGTCTTCTCGGATGGACAGTGTCTGGACTGACGTGGGCAGGGAAATGGGCTTTCTCAACAAAGAGCACAGCTCTGAAATGAAAGCACCAAGGCATGAATGTACAGCGTGAAGTTTAGCAAGTACCAGGTAGCTGGGTGGAGCTACCTAGAATAATGGTTATTTGTGTCTGGAGAGGAAGAAATCTGGCCTGAGCAGGGAAGGCCCTTGACTGTCAGCACTCACAATTCTGAAAACCATGTGCAGAGTTTCTACATTTTCTCACAAATAATCCAAGAAAGAGAAAAAGCCGGAGGATTTCACCCATTTTACAGAAAGGAATTGAGATAGAGACAGGTGGATAGTTGCGTAGTTAGCCAGCAGCAAGGATGGGATTTGAACCTGGATCATTTTAAAAAAAAATTTTGGGGGGGCAGGGGAACAGTCTGTTTCTCCAGGGCCCATTAGCTCCAAGTTGTTGTCCTTCAATCTAGTTGTGGAGGGCACAGCTCAGTTCCAAGTCTAGTTGCCATTTTCAATCTTGGTTGCTGTGGGCTCAGACAACCATCCCATGAGGGAATTGAACCGGCAACCCTGTTGTTCAGAGCTCAGCCGCTCTGAAGCTGGGTCATTTGACTTTACATCGCCTGCTGGAGCAAGGGATTGTCAGTGACTCTGGGTGGGGAAGGGCCATGGAAGGTCTCTGAGCAGGACAGTGATAATCCGCCTATTGGAACTTTCTCTCCTGCCAGTGGAAAAGACAGGATGGATTTGAGGTAAACTGCTGGGGCTTGGTAACAGACTCATTCATTCATTCATTCATTCATTCATTCATTCATTCATTCATTCATTCATTCAACAAGTACTTACTGAGCTCCTACTCTGTGCCAGGCACTTCCTGACATCATGGAGCTTATAATTTAGTGACAACAGAGACAGGAACTAAGTGAAGAAACAAAACGATTAAACTGTCAAAGCTAGGAAGGAAACAAGCAGGGTGATTGGAACTTCCTTTAGCAAGAGGGGTCAGGGCCAGCCTCCCGAACAGGTAACGTTAGACTGAACCTGAAGGAGGTGAGGAGCCAACTTGCAAAGAACAGAGGGAAGATGTTCTGGGCAAGAAGCCGCACGTGCAAAGGCTCAGGTGGGAAAGGGCTGGTGGGCTTGAGGGACTGAACGAAGGCCCTGAGTCTGGAGGGGGGTGAGCTGAGGGTTAGTGGTCAGACAGGTAGGCAAGTGGCAGGTTGTGTTGGCACCGAGGGGCTGAGTCAAGGGGTTGGATGTGTTTCAAGTACGATGGGAAACCACTGGAGCCAGGAGTCCCCCCTTGGTACCCCGATCAGGACAGGAACCTTGTGACCCTGTGGAAGAGGGAGATTAGGGAGGGTCCAAGGGGCTTAACCACTTACAGCGGAGTCATATTTACATTTTAAAATCAGCATGTAAGGCAAAAACCACATGTAGTCCTTAAGACTCCCCTGTGGAGCTTATTACACTTACATCTTACCATATATAGTATATACAAACATACCTAATATAAAAAATTCACCTATCCAATATACAACTTAATATTACTCTAAACACATAAAAGGGAGAGATAAAGCTGAGAGTCAGTGAGTGCCCATATGGCATATTTGTGTGAGGCCCCTACAATGGATGCTGTGGGTGCCCCGCCTGGATCCCCTTTCCTGGCTGGTGCACCCACCTCTGAGCTGCCGCGATGTGGCTGCTAACAATCACAGCTGCCCCCTTCTCTTGAGACTTACCCTCAGCCAGATGGAAGACACCCCCGCCCAACCCCTGCCAATCCCAAGACAGACTGGTGAGGGTACAATAGACCAGTCCCCTTGCCTCAATGTGAAGCTGGCTGTGTGGGGGCAGCTGGCGCTCCAGAGCTCCCCGTGGGCCAGGCTGAGACTGCATCCCTCTGCCTGCCCCCAACTCTCTCAGTCTTCTTCTCCTGAGAACTCTGCTTCTAGGGAATCTGACCTTGAAGGGCATGCCTGTTAGGTGTCAAGTGGTTGATATTCACTGTCTTATTTAATCCTCACAGTAACTCTTGCAGGGATCTGCCTTGCTCATGGTGACGCTCCTCCGAGGAGTGCCCCCTTGCTCACTTTACCCGTGGGGGTCCCCAGTTGTGCTATGTGACCCACCTTTGCTGGACATAGACCCCTGTGCCATAGACCAGAGTGGTGGATCTTAGGTCCAAGCTGGGCCAGATTCTTTCTCCCAGCAGTTTGGAATTGGGACTGAAAGATAGCAGCCAGCCTGAATGAGGCTGGGACTGTCACACGTACACCTATGTGTGAGCTGTGGTGCAGCCAGCTTTTGCCACAGGCACCAGATAAATGGAAGAAGCCTGTCTGCAGAGGGAGAAAAATGAAGTGAGCGCAGAGGAAAAGCAATGAGAGGGGAGACGGAGAGGGAGTCCTGCCTGAATTTCTGATGGACTTACAGGCTCCTGTGGTCCTGGAGTTTCAGGAGGTGCCCTGGTCTCCAGCTGACACAGTCCTGATTTTGTTTGCGCTAGCTTGAGAGACACAAAAGGCATTGGTTAAGATGGAGAGTTTTGTCCCCATTTTACAGATGATGAGAAATAAGCTCAGGAAGGGTAGATCACCAGCTGATGGGAACACCGCCAGAACTTGATGCAGCTAGATGTCACATCGAGGTCTGGCTCATTCCAAGGTCAAATTCCTTTCATTGTTCAGCCTGCCTTCCCTGTGCTCATGCCTGCGCACTGGGGACAAGGCTCAGGGCACGTGGGTGCTGTATGTCTGAGCATCCCAACTCTGGGCTGACAGAAATTGCTTTCGTTGGCTCAGGAATTCCTGAGCTGCCTCAGAAGATGGCAAAGGTGTCACTTCACCCTGGCAGGTGCTACTTCTGACCTGGAATCCACAGATATCCTGTGAACAACTGGCCTGTGCCCAGCTTTGCAGCCAGGCTCAAAGGATGGCCCAAGAACCGTTGATCCTTCTCCTGAGGATGACCTTGACCTCTGGTGGCTGTGTAACTGGGACTGAGACCCTGCACATCTGTGGGAAGGGGAGTTTGGCCTGAACTGCATTTCCTCACCAGCATCACCCATCCCTTAAGAATCGGGCTGATAAACGAGTCCATGCTGAGCCCAAACCAGGCATGATTAATTACTTCCTCCTCTGTTTCTGCTGCTGCTGCATCCTGTGCCTGAGTCATTTCCGCCTCCCTGGTACCTAACACAACGCCTAGCACAAAATAGGTATGGGGGCACATTTGCTGAATGAATGGTGTTGAGTCTTACACTGTTGGATGTTGTGTCCACTCAGTCCCCCTGACAACACTTAAAGCAGCAGGAGGGTAGAGCCAAGTTTTACTCTATGACGGGGAAGGGCCGTGTTGGACAGGGCAAGAGTGTGGATTCGGCAGACATTCAGGAGTTCTTGGTTTGAATTCCAGATCTGCCCCTCTGGGTCTTCAAATCTTAGGCATGTTATTCCTCCTCTCTGAACCTCAGTTTCCTCATCTGTAAAATGGGGGTGATGACAACAACTATCTGACCACATAATCAGGAGGATTAAGTGAGATAATATACGAACAATTTCTATCATTGGCCTAACACAAAGTAGGAACTCAGTACATATTAATTTTCCTCCACGGAGGTATTTTCCACAGTGTCTGGCATATGACAAACATTTAGTAAATACTAGGTCATCTTCAGGCCTTCCTGGACCAAGGGGCCCTGGTCAAGCTACCAGCTGACTGCAACTGCATGAATGGACCCAGGGGATACCAGCAGAGCCCAGCCAAATTGTAGCATGTAGAATCAGGAGCTAGTAAATGAGTGCTGCTTTAATTCATACGTTTTGAGGTAGTTGTTACACAACAAAAGCTTACTGAGACAAACAGTGAAGTGGAACAATGAAGTGGAAGAGGTCTTTAGGAGCAACTGGAACGAGAACTCTCTCTCTCTCACTCTCGCTCTCGCTCTCCCTTTCGTCTTTGCTTTTTTGGAGCAATACTTTCTTTCTCTTTCACAACACAATGCTTTTCTTTGCAGTGTAGAAAACATGGCTGAGTTTTATACCTTGCACCTTTAGCTAACAGGAAAAAAATGGACTCCTTTCTCTGCATTCCAGGTCTAAACACCCCTGGGAAAGACTTGCTGGCCCAACTTGAGTCAGGCACCCCCACCTCCACCCCTCACATCAGACCCTCCCCCAATCAACCGGTGATGGGGTAGGGAGGGCAGGATCACAGAACACATCCCAGGTGACACACACTGAGCACAGTGCTATGCCAAACACTGTTCTAAGGCTTAATGTGTATTAACTGACGTCATCTTTATAATACAAGAATCCTATCAGAGCTGTTATTATCTCTGCTTTGAGGTGAGGAAACTGAAAACTGAGGCACGGAGAGCTGAAGTAACTTGTCCGAGGTCACATAGCCAGAAAAGAGTGGCCGGGATTCATACCAAGACTGGCTCCGGAGCTCACACCCTTACCAACCACACTACTGTGCTTCTCATAGTGAGCTCCTGGGGTCGGGCTGGGGGATCTAAAGGATTGAGGGGTGGGCAAGGGGGAGGCCCTCCAAGGAAGGAACTGGAATGCTGAGCCCAGAGAAAGGAAGGTCCTTTCCCTAGAGGCCTTTAAATCACAGTGCCTTCAGATCTTAGCAGTGAGAGTGGAAGGTTCTGGATGATCTCTGAAAATGAAGCTAGGACTAGATTCATTCAATCTAGGACTAGATCTCTGAAAACGAATCTAGGACTAGAGTAGTGGGGAGATAATTGAAAGTGGGTTTCAATTCAATGAAAGGAATTTCTTGAGAGTCAGAGGTGTGTGAAAACAGTATAGGGGGCTCTGGAAAGGTGAGTGCTTCATTGCCAGGAGGTGGAGAAGTCCCTTGCTGGGGCCAGAGGTGCGTCTGAGAGGATTCCTGCCGTCTCCATCGCTGAGGGTACAGCCCGTGCAGGAGAAGCGGAAGGAGCTCAGTGCGTAGGAGGCTGGACTGGGGCAGTGGGCCCAGATCTTTGGATCAGTAAACCGTCCCCTTCCAAACGTTAGGAACTGATAAGGGGGTCCAATTTTCTATTTTACCAAATCAGGGCATACAAAGCAGCCTAAGCAGCCATTCAAACCCACCTAAAGCAATTATCAGACACTTCACCACTTCATAAAAGGAAGGCCATTTTAATACCAAAAAATCCAAATAGACAATAAATATCCCAGAATAAACTATTGTTTTCTCTCAAGGTAAATCAGTTGACAAAGGTACACCAACATGACAAAAAAGATATAGTATAAAAACCAATTTGAAGACAGAAAAATTAGGGCATAACACTTCATCTTACATGATTATATGGGACTATGACTATTTTCTTGATTTGAGTTTGTCCCTTTGAGGACCTCGAATTGCTGGAACCACAGACTTATTCTGGGATTAAAGAAATTCCACTTACTTTTGAAAATCCAGTTTCAAGGGGGGACTATGAAGGGAAATGGAAGCAATACCCTTCCAGCGATTTCATTTTGCAGATGAACTGAGGGAAATTAAGAACAAACAGCTTCGGGGTTCTCTAGCTGCTTTGCCCTTCACCTTCACCTCAGCCCTCCCAGCCCAGCTATCTGGTGTATGGGGAAGGGAAGCACAGAAAGGGGCTGCCTGAGGGTCAGGGTCCTCCTCGCTTTCTGCTGCCCACCCCAGTCTATGCTGCTGAGGACCTGCCACCTACCAGAGGAGACCATTTCAAACTGTCACAGAGAGATGTGGGTGGTCTTTATGAACCACTAGACCAGACACCCTGCAAAACCCCTCTCTAATCAAATTGCATTCCAATGACTAGTGCTCAGGGTCCTGAAGAAGCGTCCTGTGGCAGTCCTGGTTTGGCTGGTTTTAGTCACAAAAAAGAAGTACATGCATGAGGAAGGAGTCTGTTCTTATTAATAATAGTAACAGTAGCTGACGTTTGGGGAGCCTTTCCTCTGTCAAGCAATGTGCATGCATCAGATTATCGAATTCTTACAATAACCCTGCAAGGTGTGTACTCTGATTTTTCCCATTTTAAAGATGAGAAGACTGAGGCCCAGGGAGGTTAATGCTCAGTCACACAGCAAGCAGCTGGCTAAAGTGGGGTTTAAATTTATGCCTGGAGAAGTGCTAAGGTTTCGCTATTAACCACTGTGCCCTGTTCTTTATTTACCTCTCAAAATGTGAAGAGGAAGATTGGTGGGGGTGGGGCATGGAGAAATAGGTCCCATATCTGCCCATATCTCATTAAAGATCTGCTGTTTCCCAGTAGATGGAGGCTGCTGTGTGATCATCTCCAGTTACCTTGTGGGTGTGACCTGCTTCCTTGGCTGGTGTGTAAATTCCCTCAGGGGAGAGTCATGTGCCCCCTTGAATGCCCAGCCTGGTGCTGACCTGGCTGGGGACTAGGGGGTGTGGCTGCCCCCTGAGCCTGGTTCAGATGTAGGGGGCAGGGTTGGGCCAGGCAGGAAGAGGCAGCCAGAGGTTTCCTCTGGGTGGGCCAGCCTGGCTCTTGCTGGGCTGGAAGCCAGCCTGGAAAGGAATTTCCCAGTCACGTCTTAACTGTGTCTTCCTTGTGGAGAGAGCACAGCATTGGAGGAGGGGTTCTGCTCTTCACTCCCCCAGAAACCAGCTGCTTAAGATGGAAGAGGGGACTTGCGGTGCCTTCATTTTGGGGGAGGAGGCAGCAATTTCTCATAAGGCATCAGGATCTGGTTCTCCCCTCCTGGAAAGAGAATAATATTCCAACAACCGCCAAGCTGATTGGTGCCCAGTGAATGTCTTGACTTAGCTGGCTGATCACCACCAGCGCTTTAGCCAGTGCTGTAATAGAAACAGAATGTGAGTCACATAGGAAATTGTAGGTATTCTGGTAGCCATGTTTTTGTTTTTGTTTTTTGTTTTTTTTTAAGTAAAAAAAAAGAAATTTTAATAAATTTTATTTAACTGCAAATATCCAAAATTATATCATTGTAGTACATAATCAATATAAAAATTAAAGACATTTCACATTTTTTGTACTGAATCTTTGAAATCGGTGTGTATTTTATACTTACAGCTCGATTTGGAGTAGCCATGTATCAAGTGCTCAGCAGCCACCTGTGGCTGGTGGCTCCCACATCGGACAGAGCAGCTTCACACCATGGAGTCTGGATACAAAGACCCAAAAGTCTCAGAATTTCTGCATCCTAAGATTGCAAGGACTTGAGAAGGACTTCAAGGTCATCTGGTTAAGCCCCTCGCACACAAGGACATGACTTTCTTCAAGGAGATCCACTGTTGGGAGCATTTCCTCAATCCATTGAGATTTTGTTTCCTGGCAATTATTGTCAGTTTGGCTTAAATAAACTCTTATAAGCTTTCTTTTAGGCTAGATGTTTTTCGTTGACAATATCATCTAGTGGAATTAAATATAAAATATTAGTTTAAACTATTACATATAAAAATTTAAGACATCTGTAAAATAAAGTTCCAACCCAGTTGAGAGGCTCTTAAAAGGATCAACATGGTGGCCTCAATAAAATATCTCTCAAGATTAATTTAAAAAAAAAAGGAGATGTACTGTTCGTAGCAAAGCTGATGTCCACACCTACTGTGTTTCCCCCAAAATAAGGCCTAGCTGGACCATCAGCTCTAATGTGTCTTTTGGAGCAAAAATTAGTGTCAGACCCAGTATTATATTATATTATATTATTATGTTATGTTATGTTATGTTATGTTATGTTATATTATATAAGACTCAGTCTTATAGTAAAATAAGACTGGGACTTACATTAATTTTTGCTCCAAAAGACGCATTAGAGCTGATTGTCCAGGCTAGATCTTATTTTCTGGGAAACACGGTAGGTATCTCTGTCCCAGGGGCCCCCTGCAAGGGGAGATGGGTTGCTAACAGCAAACGTCAAGGTGTAAAACAGGGGCAAGAGGTAAGGCAGGAAGACACTGGAAGGAGGTAGAATGTACCCTACTCCAGTACACATCCTCTCCTCTGTCACCTCCCTTTCCGGAGGGAACATCACAGCCTGGGCACAGGGTGGGCAGGAGTCCCTAAACCTGAACATAGATTCAGGCCCACCCCTTCCCTTCTGATTCTCCTCTCTTCTTTCCATATATATTGCTGCCTACAATGAGCTAGACTCTGTGCTCGGTTGCAGGTAAAGACAGGAGCAAGGAGCAGTTAACTCTGCCTTGGGCAACCAGGGAAGGCTTCCCTGTTGGACAGAGCCAGAGTAGCAGTACAGCTCAGTGGGGGTGGGGTGATGGAGGGGGGCTGGGTGATGAAGGGAAAGGGCGTCTAGGCAGAGGGAGGGTGATAGTTGGAGAGAGGGGAGCTGTGAGTGAGCTGGCATCCTATTTTCCCAGGGGTGACAGCTGCTGCTACTCTTTCTCCTCCCCCAACCCTGGGGTCTCAGGAATTACCATGGCTTCCCATGAAAGAAGGGAAATTCTTTTTTTTTTTTTAGATATGTGTGGCCCCCCTGAGGTCCTAAGAAGACCAGCACATGGTGGATACCGAGGGAATGGAAGCGAAAGAGGGAAGCGGAGGATGAGGCTGGGTCAGCTGCACAGGGGAACATGGGGACCAATAAAGGGCAGGAAGGGAACTGGTGAGTCCTGAGCCCTGCTTATCCCATATCTTTAGCATCTCATTCACTACCTCAGTAGTAGGAGGTGGTATTGCCCTCATGCTACAGGTGAGGAAAATGAGGCTCAGACAGGTCCAGTAACCTGTGAAGTTTAAGGCCATTCTGTCTGATTCCAAAGGCTGAGCTTTCTGAGTTCTTCCTGGCATATTGTCACCTGGCTACTGCCAAGAACCCAGAAGTGACCAAGTTCTTGGCAGGCACCTCCACCTTTGGGGAGGCCTGCTTTATTGGGAGTTCCTGGTGAAGAGCGGGGTTCCTGGAAAGGGCTCCTATAATGGCAGGCACTACACCACCAAGCTTGGAGATCACCCAGTTACCACCGTACTCCACCCCCATCTCCCCCGGGGAAAGATTGGATGCAGCTCTGAGTGCAAGGTGGCTTGCTCAAGGTCATAGAGCAAGGGAGTGGGCAGAGGTAGTATTGACCACACCTGCCCCTGGGCACTGACTCATGGCAGCTGCTGTGGGAAAGCCACTGCCAGTCTTTCAGCCTTGGCTTTCCCAGCCAGGCAATGGGTAGGCTTGCTTTGACATATATATGTCTGGGCCTGGAGCCAGGGGACTGGGAAAAAGCTGAGCATAGCGCATCACCAGGACGCTTTGCCCTCGCCCTGTTCCAGTGCCAACAGTTCACATGGGGCATCCCTCCCCATGGGCAGGAGGCTTTCCAGTTCTCAGAGGGACAGGCCAAGCTGGGATGTGACTCAAACCCCCAGCACCCAGCACAGGCAAGGTGACCAACTGCCCTGGTTTGCCCAGAATTACCTCAGTTTTAGCACCACTCACCCTGCATCCTGGGACTTCCTCAGTCCTGGACAAACACGGACAGCTGGTCACACTAGCCCTGGCACCACATTCATACTTGGTGCTCAGGAAATGTTCTAAGTGAAGGAATGCAACCAATGAAGAAAGAACAAATGAGCAATAGTGCTGGGAGGGTCGCAGGATGGGGACTGCTGTCCCCATTTCATAGACGAAGAACTGAGGCCCAGAGAGTTTAAATCTTCAGATTGCTTTGTACCTATCGCATGCCTTTTCTGCAGCACCAAATCTTCCCTAAACTGTCCCCTGAGAAAGGAAGAGAACGAATCGATGGCGCGTGGCAACCTCCCCGCAGGCTGGGCCACTCGGCTTCCCCTGGCAAATGGGACTGCGGGCCTGCCGCTGCTCCCACCAGGTGTGGGATTTGGAATTCATGGGCGCGGGGCGCTTGGAGAAGATAGATGAATGGCGCCGCGAGCGCGCCGATCGCCGCCTGGTAATTAGCCGGGCGAGCGGCGGGGCGGGCTTATCCACGATCACGGCCTCCCGGGCGGACTCCCGACGCCGCCGCCGCCGCCGCCGCCCCGGGCGGAGGGCACGGCGGTTCCCACGCTGGGCCCCGGCCGGGGGCGTTCTCGGGACGGCGTGGCAGCGCTCGCCACCGCCGCGGAGGCCGGGCTGTAATTAGGGTAATTGCGCGGCTCCCCGCCTGCGGCAGCTCAGGACACCGGCTGCGCCGCGCTGGGCCAGGAGTGGCCCTGGCTGAGGCCCGGCCTGGGGGCGCCCCAGCCGCTGGCCCCCACTCCTCCGGAGGAGTGACTTAGCACTCCTGGCCGCCCCAGCCCAGAAGGGGCTCCTGGAGTCGGCTTTATGGGGAAATGAAGGAAGGAGAGCGAACTGGCCTTGACGAAGTATCACTACTCTATACAGGTGGTTGGCTACTGTTCCCGCTCAACGCAGAGTAGTGTCCGGTGCAGAGGAGAGCACCTGGACCACAGAAGTTGCAGACAATATATAATAGAACAGCGTCCTAATCCCCGCAGCAGTTGAACAGGTGGGCGCTGAGAGGCCCAGAGGGGTTGAGGTGTGTGCCCAAGAATACACAGGCAGTACACCCAGGCTTCAGAGAGGGGACAAAGGCACACCTCGGGCACAGCAAACGTTGCTTTTGCTTCCTTGAGGTCTTCGATTTTACAGCACCTCGAGTCGCAACCCTAAAGCCCACCCCTGACCCCTTAGTTTCTTGGCAGCCCTAATCATAACCCCAGGTCCTTACCACTGATACAACTCACTCAAAATCCTTCTGGAAAAGGCAGGTGAAAAAGAAATAATCTGATTTTAAGCTCTAATCCTAAACCCAACACAAACCTTAAGCCTACTGCACACAAACTCCCAGATTAATCTTGACCTTGACCCTCTGCCCATGTTTCCAACCTTATACCCCAAGGATCCCCAGCTGCTCCTCCCATCAGCCCCCTCAGGTACCTTCCTTTTGGGATGTCTGCTTAAGGTCTCCAGCAGCTGTTTGAAGCCTCCGGACCTTTGCACATGCTGCAGTCTCAGGCTGTGATATCATTTTCCTAGGAACATCCTCTGGTAAACTTCTTTCACTTTCAAGGTCCAAGGCAAGCCCTTTGGGTTCCATTCCCTTGGCCAGGCTCTCCACAGACTCTGAGCTCTTAGAAGGTAGGGTCCAAATCTGCTGCAAGTAGAAAATGGAAGTATAAACAATTAATTGAGTGTGAATGAGTGAGTGAGTCAGAGTATGAGGGAATAAGTGAATGAGTGAGGGAATGAATGAATGAATTATTGAATAAACAAGTGAAAACCTAGTCTGAGCCTAAATCCTTAATCCTCTCTGTAGCCCTGGATTCCTTCCCAAGTAGCGAGCAACTGAAAGACTAAGGGAGTCCCAGATGTCCTGAGATTGTTAATTCTGTGTGTATGGTCACATGTGTGCATATACATTTGAGCCCAGGACTTTGAATCAGGCAAGTGACTGATTGACCTAGAGACCACTCCAGGCCCCCACTGTTTACCAGCCCAGTGACCTGGGTGAGTGACTTCACCTCTCTGAGCTCTGTTTGCTGATCTAAAATATAGTAACAATAATAAAAGCCATCATGGAGAATAGCCCCTCCCCCCAGCCCCTTGCCTGAGACAGGCTCAGTGTTTGGTGCTGTAGGAAGAGGGGTAGAAGGAACAATCTTTCTTGAGGGCAAGGAACACCAGTGAAGGTAGGAGGCAGGGCCACAAGAAAGGGGGACAGACTCCTGGGTGGGGACGGAGGCCTCATGGAGGATGTGAGAATGAGTCGGAGTTTGCTGCTGGACAAGTCATGGCAGAGGCAGCTGCATGTTCAAAGATACCAAGCTGTGAACAAAGGGTTCCCTATTATTGCTGGAAAACAAAGTGGGAGGTGGGAAGTGGTGGCAGAAATTGGGCTGGTGAATCAGGAAAGGACTTAAGGGGCCTTTGGCTGTTGTACTTTATCTTATAGGCAATAGGGAGCCATTGCAGGTTTGAGCTGGGCTTTAGGAAGACCACTCTTACCAGCAGTGTGGAGGATGGCATGGAGGTGGCCCTGGCAGGAAGCAGGGAGGCCAGTTGGGGGGCTAGTGGGGGAGTGGAAGTGACATAAAATGATGTTGGTGATTAGCTAACCTTTATTGAGTGCCTACTATGTGCCAGGCGTGGTTCTAAATGCTAGCGTGCTTTAATTGAATCCCCACAACATCCATCAAAGTAGGTGTTCTCTTGATCTTCTAGAAATACCATCTATACACTAACATCTCCCACGTTTCTATCGCAGTCCACACCTCTCCTCTGCTGGACCTATATGTCCAATAGCCCATTGGCTTCTCCATTGGATGTCTAATAGAAATCTTAACCTTCTCATGTTTGAAAATGATCTGCCCAAACCTTCCCCATCTCAGTAAATGACAATTTCATCCTTGCACTTGCTCAGGCTAAAAGCTTAGCCATCATACCTGTCTACCTTCTCCCCCATCACCTACCCCCACACCCCACACCCTTTCTCTCACTCCCCACATCCCAGCTATCTGTGGATCTTATGGATTCTGACTTCAGCAGTATCCTCAATCTGACCACTTCTCACCTCCCCGACTGCGGCCAGCTGGGCCAGACCCCACTGTTTCTTGCCGGGATTACTGCAGTGGCCCCATTTCTGACTGCTCTCCTTGCCTCTGCCCTTGCTGTGGACCCCTATTCTTCACATACAGCAGCCAGTGTGACCTTAACATATAAAGTCAGATTGGGTCCCTCCTCTGCTCAGACCTGCCCCCATCTCCCTAGAGTCAAAGTTGGGATCCTGAGAACAGCAGACAGATGCCTCCGTGATCTAGTCCCTCTCTCTGCAGCTCCTTATCAGACTTCCACCCTCCTTCACTCTACTCCAGCCGCAGGGACTTCTTTCCCAGTCCTCCAACACTCCAAGTACCCATTAGGCGCAGAATTCTTGCACTTGCGGTTCCCTCCACCTGGAATGCCATCTCCCCAGATGTTCATGCAGTTTGCTCCTTCAAATTTCTGCTCAAATGTCACCTTATTAGTGGGAACTTCCTTAGCCACCCTATTTAAAACAACAACCCTCCTTCCTCCCCTACTCAGGTCGTCTCTACCATCACTGCACTACAATGGCAGCTCCATGAGGACAGGGACTTTTGTTTGTTTTACTGCCATGTCCCCGGTGCCTAGAATATTGTCGGTGCCCAATAAATTGCTTTCAAAATTGAATGTGAAATCCTCATTTTACAGATGAGGAAACTGAGGCAAAAGAGATTAAGTAACTTGCCCAAGATGGCACACTAGTAAGTGGTTGGGCTGGGATGATGAGACCCGGATATGGGCAGTGACAGCAGTCAGGGTGGCGAAGAGGGATGGGTGAAAGAGGGCCGTCCAGGTAGGCCCCCCTGACTGGGTTCAGAGGCGATGGGCTGACTGTGGCACCAGGGGGTGAACTTGACATTGTGGAAATTCACAGGGTTGACATGAAGATTAAATCAGTCTGGAATTGAAAACACATTGGATGTGTTGTGGAAAAAGATTTTTGAAAAGCTATCCCACGAATTTTTCATTCCCAGCCATTTTCCTGTCCTTCTTCCCCCTTGACACCCAGGCATCTATTGCTTCTGAGGGAGGCAGATTCAGTCACTGACTTTGATTCAGTCAAAGCTAATCCCCGGCTTTGACTTTCTAAATGGGTAGTGGAGCAGACATAACAGTTTCAGCATCCAGGATTTTGTTTTAAAGACCTACACACTTGGGAAGGGCAAAGAGTTTTTCTGAGACCCCAAACTTCCTTTTACATGTCAACCTGGAGTCTGGCTAAGTTGGACTTCTCACTGGGAGCCCTGTTCGGAAGGGAAGCTGTGAGGTAGGTAGGTGATCTTGAAATTTGAGTGTGTATCAGAATCGCCTACAGAGCTTGTTCCAACCTGGATGGCTGGCTGGCCCCAACCCCAGAGTTTCTGAGTCAGTAGCTCTGGGTTAGGCCTGAGAATTTGCATGTCTAACAAATCCCCAGGTGATGTTGACTGCACTTTGAATAGCCCTGATGTGGAGCCCACACCCCTCCAGGATGGAGGCATGGGGAAGGGAAGGCAAGAGAGGGTTTCCAGGACTCCAGGAGATGGGGGTGTAGAAATGCTTAGGAAAACTGTGGGCCAGAGGGAACCGGGGTTGGAGGAGAGGGTGTGGAAGCGGTGGCCAGGAGCAGTTCCCCCATTCTGAGATTCTCCAAGCCCTCCCCTCCACCCCTGTCTTCAGATGTTCCCCAAGAGAAGGAAAGGAGGGAGTGAAAAATCCTAAAAGAGTAAGCATTTTACCCCAAGGACTTGAGTGGACCTGGAGTGGCACAATTTAGAATTTCTTGCCGAAACTGCATTGGTTAATCCCTCTGTTCCCCTGAGAGCATGGGGAAGTGGCCATACAGTTGTCACATGTGGTTCAGAACACAGGCTGTGGAGTCATTGACTTGCTATGCAACCCTGGGCAGTAGACACCCTCTCCAGGCTTTTGTCTCCTCTAATGTAAACTGAAGATGAAAATATTCAGCTCACGGGATTGAGAGGCTTAAGAGAGATTGCACGCAGAAGAATGCAGAGCCAATGCCGGCATAGCACAAACATCCAATAACTGTATTTACTGTTATTATGGATTTAGAAATCTTTCCCTCCAATTTTTTCTTCTCTTTTCCTCCTTCCTCAAACACTTACTGGCACCCACTATGCCCTTGACATAGATTTTGCCCTACAAAGGGAATCAGACAGGTCAATAGGCAACTAGAGACAATGGGCTGGTGCTGTTTTGGGGTAGGCCCAGGGGGCCGGGGAATCAGAAGGCTTTCTGGGGGATGGCATGGAGTGCTTATTTAGCTGGCTTTGTAGAAGGTGGTAACATATCAAATGAAGGTTTTAAAAAATATAATAGCACTTGAGAAGGAAAGAGTAAAAATTATACAACCTCTCCCTTAGTCAAGGTTCAGAAATATAATTCCAACAGAAATATAATTGCATCAGTTTATAACAGGAGGCAGGAAAGCATGATGGACTTTGGAATTAGATAGACTGAGTTGGAATCCAGACTCTGAGGTTTAACAAACTGTATGACCTTGGGCTCGTTCCTTAACCTCTCTGTGCCTCAGTTTTCCTTATCTGTAAAATGAGACTAAAGATGTCTACTTGATATATGGGTTTGCTGTAAGAATTAAAGGAGGCAGACCACGTGAAGCGCTGGCATGTGTTTATTTGCTCATTAATTCTGAGTCCAGAGCTGGAAAGTGGATCAGGGCTGTTTCCTCTCCACCCTGCCCCCAAAGCAGGGCTGTCACTTTGCGTTCTGAATCACAATGAACTGAGGATCACCTGTCTTTCCCACTACCCTGGGTGCTCATTGAGGACGGGGTCCAATTCAGGCTTTGTGTAGTGCATCCACTTTAGAAACCAGTTTGACATCATTAGTAAAGTTGAAGACCACCTGCCTCATCACTCAGTAATTCCCTTGATATTTACTTTAGTGAAACTCTCGCACTGGGAGGAGTGTACAGAATAATCATAGCAGCCTGTTTGTAATAGCAAAAAACGGGAACATCCCAAATATCCGTCACCAGCAGACTGTAATTGATTGTGGCGTATTTTACAGTGGAGTGGTACCCAGCAGTGAAAAACAAATGACTTATAGCTCATGACATCCAGGAACCCCAGGACAATAATGCTGAACAAATAAAGCAAGTCACAGCAGAATACATTTAGTATGATTCCTGTATACACTTCACAAATGTGCAAAACGAAATGGTGTATTTTTAGGGATATAAACACATAGGGGAAAATAATTTTTTAAAATAAGGGAATGATAGACACATAATTCAGGATAGTGGCTTTCTTATCCTAAAAGAGGGAAAGCCCTAGAGCAGGAAGGATGCACAGGTGGCAAAAAGGAAGCTGGGCTGGGGGAGGGGTACAGGAGTCACCTCATCTTTACAATATACACATGTATTATAAAAATATTTTCTTCATACTTACCCAACAGGGTGAAATCATGACTAAGAAGCTTTAGAGGGAGGGGCAAGGAGGATGCACGTGGCTCAGAGCAGAGAAGTACCCATCTGGGGCTGTAGGACTTCGCGTTTAGCGGACCTGCGTTTTGAGGAGTCCAGGATATTTCCCTCAAGATGACCCTTCCCTTTGCTGTAATTCCATTATCCATTATCATCAAGGAATTCTTAGCGGTTCCTTCCCAACTCCTTCCATCCAGGAAAGGGAGGGCTCCAGGTTGGAGAGAGAAGGAAAGGGACGTTCACCCTGATGAAGTGGCTTCTCAGTTTTATTATACATCCGGGTTCTGGGGCTTTTACTGCTTCCTGGGCACCACAGCACCGTTGGAAAGAGCTAAGGAGACAAGGCTTGGAGAGCCCCAGGTGGAGCGCTCGGTGCCTCGTAGGTGGGTGTTCAATCAATGTCAGTTCAGAAAAAGGAACTGTGCCTCAACGCGATTCCCTGCTCCGCTGCAGCCTGTATTGAAAGTGACGCTGTGTTGACCCCAGAGGCAAGGTCAGACGAAGCCTTGCAGCTTCTGCCCGGTCTCTTGGAACAATGTCCTGCTGGATATGGAACCCAAATTCAGTTCACCAGATTTAATTCAGAAAAGCTTTTCAAAAGCTCAGTAACTTGGCAAATCTAAGAAGGGAGACATATGACATATATAATACCAGGGAAAATTCCTCCAACGGATGGGGGACCTTCTGTTGGAAGATTTACAATGGTGCCCAGCCCTCGTGTTCCAGGGACAGCCACTACTACAGCTCACCTCTGGGAACTGAAGCCTGGATCCCAGGTTCCAGATTCTGGAGGGAGTGTAGTGCAGAATCAGCAAACAGGTAGAAGTGCTCAGGACTTAAATTTGGGAAACCCCGACTCTCCCTGGCTATGGGAACCAGCCATGTCTCCTTCCCTCCTGAGCCTCAGATCCCCCAGAGGTAAAATGGGGGAGCAATGCCTGCTCCTCACAGCGCAGCAGTGAGGGATGAAATGTCCATAAAGTGCTAAGGACAGTGCCAGCTCAGGCAGAGGCTCATCAAAGAGTGCCCCCTCCTCTTTTCCCAGGTTGGAGAGATGGAACTGGAGGTTTCTTAATCACAGCCAATGAAGAAGCTCACAAATTGGCCCTTGCACCTCTGTCTCTCCTCCTCTCCCCTCATCTATCCTTTTCTCATAACCTCCTCACTTCAGCTCCTCTCTCTCCTGCCCTCATTCCACTACCTTGTCCTCTTCAGTGATGTTTCTAGAAGTCTAGGGCATGCCATGTTCTCTCCTCCAATGTGAAAAGCAAGTTGCTGCACTGTAACCCCCAGCACTAAAAAAGAAGCATGGCTTTGGTGGGCCTATGGAATTTGGAGGCATGGTGTTCTATATTTGGGTGTGTTATTCCTACTTATTTACGAAGTTATCCACAAGCCTTTCACTTGGAGTGGGGCCCAGAGAAAGAGAAGGTTCCAGGTGGTGCAGGCTGCAGTGCAGGCTGCTCAGTCAGCTGGGCCTTTTGAACTAGTTGGCGCAATCGTGCTCAATGTGATGTGTGTATGGGCATGTTGTATGGAACCTGTGGCAGGCCTGGGTAGCTGACTCACAGGGAAGGCCCATGGTTGTTGTGTTGTTGTTGCTTTAAAGAGCTTTATTGAGGTATTATATCCACATGTAATAAACTGCATGCATTTAAAGTGTAGAATTTTATGTTATGATACACACACACACACACACACACACACACACACAGGGTGCCAAAAAATGTATACATATTTTAAGAAAGGAAAAAACTGTTAAAATTATGCTGATGGTAACCACTTTGAGCAACTCTTGTAATTGCAGAAGTCAAATGTGACCTGTAGTCATCTTTTGTTATCGGTATATATTATTACAATTTTAAAACAGTTTTTTCCTTTCTTAAAATGTGTATACATTTTTTGAATATATATATATATATATATATATATATATATATATATATAGCTATGAAACTATACCATAATCAAGATAATGAACATTCATCACCTCCAAAAGATTCCTCATGCTATTTTGTAATCCCTCCCTCCACCCCTTTTTCCCTGTCCCCAGGCAGCCACCAATCTGCTGTACACTTTTTGAGACTTTTATGCAAGTAGAATCATGCAATAAGTACTCTTTTTGTCTGGCTTCTTTCGATAGCATAAATATATTGAGATTTGTCCTACTGGTTTCATTTTTCAATAGTTCATTCTTTTTTATTGCTGAGTAGTCTGCTTTGTGAGGATATACCACAGTTTGTTTATCCATTTGTCTGTTGATGGACAGTTGGGTATGCAGCTTTTGGTTATTACAAATAAAGCTGCTGTGAACATTCACATACAAGTCATTCCATGCACATATGTTTTCATTTCTCGTGAGTATATCCCTAGGATTGGAATGACCAGGTCATATGGTAGGTGCATATTAAGTTTTTAAGAAACTGCCAAACTGTTTTCCAAAGTGGTTGTACCAGTTTATATCCCCACCGGCAGCGTATGAGAATTCCAGTTTCTCCACATTCACACCAACATTTGGTATGGTTAATCTTTCTAGCTTTAGCCACTCTGATAGGCATGTAGTGGCATCACATTGTGGCTTTAATTTGCATTTCCCTAGTGACTAATGATATCGAGTATCTTTTTATGTGCTTATTTGTGATCTGTATATCTTCTCTGGTGAAGTGTCTGCTCAACTATTTTTCCCATTTTTTAATTGAGTTACTTGTTTTCCAATTATTGAGTTTTGAGTTCTTTATATATTTTGGATACAAGTCCTTCATCAAATGTATCATTTGCATATAAGTTTCACAGATTTTGTTTTTACATTTAGGTCTATAAATCCATTTGGAGTTACTTTTTATTTATGATGCAATGAGTAGATTAAAGGGTTTGGGTGTGTGTGTTAACATATGGGTGAGCAAATTGTCCCAGCACCATTTGTTAAAAAGACTGTCTTGTCTCCATTGTCATGCTTTCCAGTTTGTAAAATAGGAAGTGAGGCTCTGAGAGGTTAAATAACTTGCCCAAGGTCAAACAGGTAGTAAGTGATGGACAAGTGGGGATCAAGACCCAGGTCTGTCTGACTCCAAAGCTGGCCTATTCCCCCCTATGCTCTTGGGAGAGGAGTTTTGAGCATGAGTAGGTCTGGGGGAAGTCCTCTAAGGCTGGAAGTGATGACCCCTATGTTAGGGACTTTTAAAGTTATAAAGCGCCCATCAAATGTAAGTGGGGCTGGGGGGGTAGGGAGGGCAGTCATTGCTATCATTGTTATCCTGGCTTCCCAGGTCTAATTTGAGAGACTGAAGAACTAGCTTTACTGTATCCGTGATTGATTTGGTTACATGAAAGAGAAGCCCACACCATCTAGTTTAAGCAAAAAGTGTAATTCAATGGAAGATGTTACAAGCTATCTCACAGATCTCAAGGGCAGGCAAGTCACACAAGGGCTTCACTCCGAGGACTGTCAAGATATCAGGATGGAAGTCTCTAGGCTTGCCCAGCTTCCCCCTGTGCTTCTCTCAGAGCACTGGTTTCCTTCCTCTCTCTCTCTCAAATGGGTGTCCCAAGCAGGTCTCCTCAGGGAGTCTACATTACATTACCCGACCTGTATCTATACCTAATTAGGGTCAGACTTTCCTCGTCCTGATTTCAAAGCTCAGGAATCTGATTGTCCCAGCCTGGCCTCTGCAGTGGTTCCCTCTGAGGCAGGTACCCAACTCTGGCCCATTAGCTGGACAAGAAGGGGGCTGGGCTGCATAGAACAAATATGGGCCCAGGACCTCTCTGGATTGGAGTCAAACAAGGACTTGTGAGCAGAGCAGGTGCCCAAGAAGGAACCCCCTTCCCACTTGCTTGTTCTGGGGACCAGCAGGAGGCCGATGAGGTCATCCTTCTGCCCCATCACTTCTCAGTGCCAAACTTCTTCAGGGGTAAAATTCCTCCATCTGGGATCCCAGTGCCTCTGGAAACTCTGGAAGATTCTGGGAGAGCCCAGTGAAGAGTGTGTAGCTCATGTTTTGGGGGCTGTTTAGGATTCCTGGGACTTGACTACTTGTTTTTCTTAGTCCCTGAGGGGTGGTTTACAGACCAATCCCAAGGAATTTCTGGTCTTGCCTCCTGAGTCACTGGCAGACTCAGAAACATGACAGATAAACATGTTGTTTCACCAGCTACCTCTCTCTCACTGATTTCATCTGGTCTCTAGGTTTTCCTCCCCTGGGTGTGTATGACTCTTTGAATCATAGACTCCTAGAATGTCAGAACTGGAAGATCATTGCGTCCAAAGGCCTTCCACCTCTCAGATGCAGAACCTGAGATGCACAGAGGAGAGATGAATGGACGCAAAGATACCCAATGGTGGGATGGGAAAGAGTTTTAAGTGGTACGTGGTTATACATGCTGTCATTGTCATAGACATTTTTAGCTAAAGTATAGTACTGCTTAGTCTGAGACTAAATTCACTGAAGTAAAATAGTCAAATAAGGAAAAACATGAAGTAAATCAGCTTCCAGGTTGTACTGGATAAGGCAAAAGATGAAAGTAGTACGGGAACTAGTGAAGTTTAGGAAACACTACATTGATGGAGAGGGAGGGAGTGAACGGATGAATGAAGAAATGAACAAATAATGGGCAACAGTGGAATCTTTGGGTTTGATTTTTTTGTAGACTCAGAATTACGTCCCAGTCCTTGCTTTCCAAGTCAGACAATCATCATGGCCCACAAAACACAGCCCCAGCCCCCACAGGTAACTACGCCTTCCACTAGGTGGATCAAAAACTGTTTACCATACTGTTCTCATTTTCCAGGTCAGCAAACACTACCCTCAGAGGCAACTGAATCTACCTTTTAATGTGAGTGCTGTGGGATTTGGTTTCCCAGTTTCCTTTGGGACCTTGTTCCTAATCTTACAGAGGGGGAGGGTCTTGCAGGACCAGACAGGGTCTTTGGCTTCCTGTGGGAACTGTCAAATGCAGCCCTCCTTCCTGGAAAAACCCTGGGCCCAAGCCAGGACTGAGTAATAGAGGAGAAACCACCCTGGATGGTAGCTGAACAGCCCTAAGTGACCCTGGGCAAGTCCCTTCCCTCCTGCACTGGATTTCTGATGCTTCCTCTGATAAATAAAAGAATTTAGTTCCACATCACTAGTATGTTCGTCCGAGAAACATTTACTAAGCTCCTACTACATTCCTGGCATTTGCTTGGCATGTGGGCAGATAAATAGAGGAATTGGACTCTGTGCCTGGAATAGCCCACACTCAGGTAGGGTGTGGGACATGGTACATTATAATGTGTTATTGCAGATACATCTGATCAGTGCTAGGTGAGGTGGACAGTTCCTGCTAAACACAGGATCCCCAAAGTGTCAATCCAGGGATAGGAACACGTGAATAACTTGCAAGGTCACAGGGCTGCCCCCAGAAAGCTGTTGGCCCTTGGAGGTAAGGGCAGCCCTGGACCCAGCTCCAGATCCATCCCACATGGGGTTTGGAATTAAGCAGATTTAGGTTTAGGTCCCTGAGCAGACACTAACTAGAGAAGGTAGCTTCATTCTCTGGGCCTTGTTTTTCTTCTTTATCAAAGGGGAATGGTGCCCCTAAACTCCTCGGGACTTATGAGGTTTCCATAAGATAATATAACGTCAAGAGCTTGATACAAGTCCTGGCATATAGCGTGCTCTGACCTTCCAGGCAGAAGGTGAAAGAGCTGGACATCTGACACCCCTCTGGGAATATACCCACCTCTTGCCTCACTTGCTGAGGGCCTCCTGCCCCAAGAGGTCTTGCCCTAGGCCTCTCTTGATCCTAGAATGGTATGGTGGTCTTTCTTTCTCCTAGGCCAGAGCGCTTTCCAGTAAGCCCTTTTCGCCTCATATAACCATGAACTTAGTAAGTGCCTGAGAGGGAGGAAATTGGAGGGGCTGGAGCCACGGTGAGAGCCCTGGGGAAGGCCTGCCAGGGCTGCAGGTTTCTTCCTTTCTTCCCAGCAGTGGGTCAGCGCTGGAGCTGCCCTCTTGCCCAACAACTTGCCCTGGACAAGGTCACATCCTTCCCCCCTTCTTGGAGGCAGGACTGAGTGGCTTCCTAGAAGAAGGCAGGCAGGGCACACCCAGGGGAAGGAGAAAAAAGCTGGCTGGGGTGATAGGTTGGGCAGGTCTGGAGCCCTAGGGCAGCAGTGGAAGAACAAGTTTGCCCACATTCTTGGTGGGCCCCAGGATTCCAAAGCACTTTCTGTTTTTGTCATTGTCAGCCAATCACTTGCTCTGGCAAGGCCACAGTGCACCAGGCTTTTCAGAGCACCAAGCCCTTCCATGTGCAGGCCTCATTCTTCACAAGCCAGAGATGGGTACCATTTGCTCTGTTTTGCAGATGAAGAAATTGAGGCGCTGAGGGGAAGCATCACAGGCCTAAACTCAGAAGGGCTGATAGAAAGGAATTAACCTTTCACTGAGAACCCTGTACAAACCAGGCAATTCCATAGAAGAATCAGTCCTCCTTTCAATAGCCCAGCAAGGTGCCCTGTTGATATTTTCCCCACTTTACAGATGAGCAGACCAAAAAGCCAAGTTGGTGAAGACATTTGTAAGCACAGAACTAATACATGAACCTAGAACTGTTGGGCCCCGTATCTCACTGTGCTAATCTCTCCTCCATGTCAAAGGCAGGGAAGCTGAGACTCAGACAGGTTCAAGCTGCGCCCAATGTCACACCACCAGCAAGTGGCAAAGCTAATTTTCAACCCACGTCTTTCTAACTCTAGAATTCCTGCCTTTCCCACTAAGCTACATTGTCTCAATAATAATAATAATAATAATAATAATAGTAATAACTTTTTTCATGGAGTAACTGGCTGATACCAAATGACCACAAATCTGTCTCAAAGACATAAAGACCCAGAACAGAAAAGGCTACGAACTATTATTACCATTATCATTAACATTATTATTAACCACTAACATTGCAAGGTCAGCATTTACACTGTATGGCTCAGACATGCAGAAAGAAAACTCTGTTTCTTCTACAACTAAACCCAACTTGATCACAGCTCCCCTTCCCCCAATTTTATTTCTGGGTGAAAGTTTACTCTCTTCACAACAGCTGAATTCAGTACATGATCCTGTATTTTCTTTTGTTATAAAGGACATTTGGGACAATTGGTAAAACCTGAAGTCAGTCTGTAGCTTAGATTATAGTACTGTATAATGTTAATTCCCCAATTTTATTAATTGTGCTGTGGTTATGCAGGAGAATATCGTTGTTTTTAGGAAATTCATGTTGAAATATTTAAGTATAAAGAGGCGTCTGTCTGCAACTTTGAAATAAACACACAGAAAAAACGCATAAGCAGAAGAATAAAGTAAATGTAGTAAAAGGTTAACATTTGGAGAATTTGGATGACGGGTATCTTTAAATTCTTTGCACTATTCTTTGTAACTTTTCTGTAAATCTGAAATGATGTCAAAAGCAAAAAAAAATTAAATAAGAAAATGTACTGTTGTTTGGAGAAACTGTCAAATCTGGACATGACCTCTCTATTAGGATGGCTGTATCTCTTGGTGGGGCCCACTCCCCACCCCTCATGATAACATCTGGTAGCCAAGGAGCTTTCCGTGACAGTCAAGGCCTTTGGGCCTAGACTTCTGAGCTGCTTTGCCCTCTTGAGTCTTTGGTGTCAGCTTCCCTCCCCATTGCTTCTCTGCCGGTACAACTGGTCCAGCCTGGCTTTGGGCCTGAGCGTGTGTCATTCCTGAGCATGACTCTGTAGTCATGGCCTCTGGTGTCAAGGCTGTGTTCTTCGAGTTGTCCCAGTCCTGACCCTAAGCCTCTTACAATCAGCGTCTTACCAGGGCTTAGCTAGGCCCTCCTGGGCACTTCTGATGCTTACCATGACCTACGATGGCCTTGGGGGAATCAGAACCGTGTATGACTCAGTCCCATTAGGAAAACTGAAATCACACTCATTGTTTTGAGAGAGAAAATTTAATATAAGGAATTGGCTACACAGTATTGGACAAGTGGAAAAGCAAACAGTGAGTATCAGAAGTATTAATTGCAGGAAACAGATACCCCTCGGGATGGGAGGACGCGGGAAGAAGTTGGGGTTATTAGAGCCTAGAAACTGGGACCCAGATCCCTTTGAAGGGCACACCTGTGGCTGGTGCTGATATAGCCAAGAGGCCCCCAGAAGGCTGGCTCTGGGAATGTGGAAAAAACCACATTATTTCTACTGGAACCAATTGCCACTGCCAGAGTAAAGGGTTGTTGTGAGGTGAGGCTGACAGAAGAGCAAATAGAGCATCAAGGGCTTCCTGCCTCACCCAGTCTTGGACTCTCTAATGCCCCCTATTGACAGAACTGGTCATGGAAACAGCTGACAAAACAGAAATGGGGCTGGCCCTGTGCCCAGCATCACAAGACAGACATAGATGGGTGGGTTTCAGGCTAATAAACAGCTTAATAACTGGCATTGGGCGAGGGGTGGGAAGTGGGGTGGAGCTGGGCAAAGTGAATGTGAGGCGCTCCCTAAATCCGCCTCACTGCCATTGAACCTCCACTGTGGCTCCCAGGTACTGGGCGAAGCGAGGCATAGTTCCTTTGCTCTGCGGGCTTCTAACAGCCTCCACTGCCTGTCCTACCCAGGCGGGAGACTCCGAGGCAGGCCCCAGACTCGAATCTCATGTTCTTGCTCTTTTCTGTTTCTTAACCCAGCCAGGAATAGCTCTTTGTCTGACACTAGAATCTGCCTACTCTACGGCTTTAGAAAAACTTTCATGCTCTAAGTCGTCCAAGTTTTATTTCAAGTTTCATATTAAAGTTTACTTAAAGAGAAAATTTTAGAATTCTGGAAAACTTTTTTCTCTCCTCTATACGTTGACTCTTTGCAATTGAATATCTGGCTCTCCAAAACAATTTTGGTTTGGACTCTTTTAAGAGTCCAATTTGACATTCAGTGCTAAACAATGACTTCTTTCTCCTAGGCTGTGTTCCACCGCCCTCTCAGACAATGGATGAAGGGCCATGAAGCAGCAAGAAATATTTGGGTGAAGAAAAACCCTCAGTTTAAAAACTCCCAATATTATCCTTCTCCAATAACATGAAGTGAGTAGCAGCTATGTGCTCGGCACCAGGCCATCATCACATGAGGTCTGTCAATTAAGTTCGCGAACTTGCCACCGTGCACTTACATTGGCAGCACTGTACAAACAGCTCAGGAAGGTTTCATAACTTTGGTATATCAGGGTCTCACAGCTGTGTTTGTGTCAACGTGTGTTGGTGTCTTCCTGAGTGGCATTCATTATCGTTGCGTGTTTTTGTGTGCTGTTGTGAGAATGTCTGGGCTTGAATTAGAGCAACGAACAAACATTAAATTTCTTGTTAAACTTGGCAAGAGGGGAAGTGAAATCAGGGACGTGTTAGTCCAAGTTTATGGGGATAATGCCATGAAGGAAACGGCAGTGTACATGTGGATTAAATGTTTCTCTGAGAGGAGAGAATGTGTCACTGATGAAAAGAGGTCAGGGCAGCCTGTAACAAGCAGAACTGATGAAAACATTGCAAAAATTCATCGAATTGTGTGTCAAAATCGCATAGCAGACCAAGTAAACATCGATAAACAGTTAGGAAAATCTTAACTGAAAATCTTGGCTTGAGAAAGGTCTGTGCAAAAATGGTCCCAAAGGCGCTCTTGCATCATGACAATGCACCAGCTCACACGGCACTGTCTATGAGGGAGTTTTTAGCCAGTAAACAAACAAACAAACAAACAAACAAACAAAAAACCTGTATTGGAACACCCTCCCTCCTCACCTGATCTGACCCCCAATGACTTCTTTCTTTACCTGAAGATTAAGGAAATATTGAAAGGAAGACGTTTTGATGACATTCAGGACATCAAGGGTAATAGAATGACAACTCTGATGGCCATTCCAGAAAAAGAGCTCCAAAATTGCTTTGAAGGGTAGACTAGGCGCTGGTGTCAGTGCATAGCTTCCCAAGGGGGAGTACTTTGAAGGTGACCATAGTGATATTCAGCAATGAGGTATGTAACACTTTTTCTAGGAAGAGTTTGTGAACTTAATTGTCAGACCTTGTATTTGTTCTCTCAACAACCCTATGAGGAAAGTACAAAGGTCTCTGTGATTTCAAAGCTTGAGCTAGGCCACACTGTCCTTCCGGGGCCAATTCTATCCTCCCACCTTTTGGAAACTGAGGCCTAAGAGAGGGCTTTGCCAGCCCGTAATGAATACAAGTTCTGGAACACTCTAGCACTGGGCAAGTCACTGAACCTCACTTTATATAAAGTAGGGATGTAGTAAGGATTTGAGAAAATGGATGGGAAGTTTTTTGGCACAGTGCCTGGAAAACAGTAGACATCTGATAAATGGCGATACTGTTAATAATAATAATAATTAATAAACATTTACTCACTGTTACTATGTCAGGTACAGGTATAAGCACATTAGATGTGTTAAGTATTTTAATCCCCACAATCTCTCTCCATCCACGGTGGGACACTCGGCCTCCTCCCAGCCAGCCCCACTGGGTAACCTCATAGTTCCTGTTGCACCCACCCCTAGGCCACAGCTCTGAGTGTGAGTCATGCCAACATACAAGAGGACACCATTGCACTGGTCTGTGTTCCCATCGGGAGGGTTGGAAGCATCTCCAGGGCCTATAGCTTTTTGTTAGGATTGTTGTGGTTCTCTTTCATTCAGTTCTTTGAGTGTTGTATAAACTTCAGTTCCCAACCTTTGTAAGAACTCTTTTGTTTAAAAATTTTCTTTTTAATTTTTCAATTACAGTTGACATACATTGTTATGTTAGTTTCATGTGTACAACATAGTGATTAGACATTTATATAACTTAAGTGTTCACCCCGACAAGTCCCTTTTGTTGGTTTAATTAAGAAATTTGAAGGTTTTATGATATTATTAATCATGTTGTTATTTTTTTTCTACTTGTTATTTTTTATAGCATTATTTGGAAACTATGTTAGATTTACAAAAGAGTTGGAAAAATGGTACAGAGAGTTCACCCAGCTTTCCTTCATGTTACTGATATGTAATGTGTCATGACAATGGCACATTCATCAAAACTAAGAAAGTGACATTGGCACAACACTATTAACTACAGACTTTATTTGGATTTCCCCAGTTTTTCCACTAATGTCCTTTTTCCGTTCCAGGATCCCATCTAGAAAGTCACATTCCATGTGGTCGTCATGTCTCCTCAGTCTCCTTCATTCTGTGATGGTTTCTCAATCTTTCCTTGTTTTTTCATGACCTTGGCTTTTGAAGAGCACTGGGTAGGTATTTTGTAGAATGTCCCTGAGGCTTTGATGTTTCTGTTGATTAGACTGGAGTTGTGGATGTGGGGGCAGAATATCACCCAGGTGAGGCGGCCTTCTCCTTGCATCGTATCAGGGGCTACCTGACATCAACATGGCTTCTTCCTGATGACGTGAACCTTCATCGCTTGGTTACGGTAACGTCGACGCGGTTACTGTAAAGTTACTCTTCTTCCTCTTTCCATACTCTAGAGGCAAGTCACTAAGTCCAGTCCAAGTGGAAGGAAATTAAGCTCCACTTCCCAGAGCAAGGAGTAGAAGAATATGTGGACATTTGTTAAAGGCACAATGGCAATTAATATTTTGAAGAAGATACTTTGAGGCTAGGTAAATATTCTATTTCTCCTTAAAATTCCACCCACTCTTAGCATTCATCAGTGGATCTTGCTTGAAGCAATTGTTAGGTGCTACAGAAGAACACTTTTTAACATAAAAAAGACTGTGGTAGTCATTGTTTAAGAAAATCCATACTATCAATAAACTATTGTGAAATCAGTTCCTGTAGTGTATGAACCACAATAAAATCTATATGTTCTAGATGGATTTAAAATTTATTGTATTCAGGGCTGATTCAGAGCTGGGACCCACTGCTGTGGCCACATGGGCTCTGATTTTTTATTGAAATACTTCTGCCCTTGTTGGTAAATAATTATTGCCTCCAGCTTCCACCCCTCCCCAAGTCTTTGGAAGCTTTTCCTCCTATCTCCACAGTTAAAAACGAAACAACACTTTCCAGACGTTTCAGTTATGAGCACACATCAAATTTTTGTTACAACCTTGCTACAGGGGTAAGAATGTGTGGCAGACCTGTTCACAGATTCTCTCTTGGAAAGAACACTTGATGGGAAAGGAGAGTGTCTAGAATAATTCTTGTTAGATTAGCATGAAAGGGGGTACACTGTCTAGTTATTAGTCAGGTGAGAGCATGACTTTTGGAAATGGGTTTTGGGACAATTGCTTATTTAACACGATCCAGCAACTAAAGAGTTAATATTTGGCACATGACAGGAGACTTCCTCGAACTTCACACCCAGCTTGGGGTAGGGCCACTTTCTTTCAGTTGGTCAGCCCTGCACGGGGCTAATTGCTAAATACTTTGAATAGTATCCACGTTTGTGTATATACACCAGACATTAAATAACCCGTCCGCAGTTTGGTTCAGGGACAATTTGATTTGGCTCAGAGAAAGCAGGCGTTAGAGTCAAAAAGCTCTGGTTTTGAAAACTGGTATGGAACACAAGTTCTGGAACAGTCTAGCATTGGGCAAGTCACTGAACCTCACTTTATATAAAGTAGGGATGTTATGAAGATTTGAGATAATGGAGGGGAAGATTTTAGCACAGTTGCCCGGAAAATAATAGGTACTTGATCAATAGTAATGCTATTAACAATAATGATAAACATTTATTGACCAGCCACATTACATGTCAGCCACAGAGCTCAATACATGTATTATTACATGTATTATTACATGTATTATTAATTTTAGTCTCCACAATAACTCTATGATTTAGGGGCCTTTACTATCACCCCCAGTGTACCGATGATGAAATTGAGGCCCAGAGAATTCAAGTAACACATTTTAAGTTCAAACAGATAGAATATTGATGGAGCTGAGATCCAAATCCAGGAAGCCTGACATCAATGAGTCTATGACAAACAGACCGTACACGTGGGTGCCCTCTTATCCTTTGCAATCACTCTAAAGCCTTCCAGAATTCCTTAGCCCACAGGTTGGGAGCTCTTGCTATAGACCAGACGGACCTTTGGCTTCTTACGAAACATTTCTGACACCAGTAGGGTATGGTACTTCCTTTTATAACTTTATAGCAAGAGGAAGACAGATAAAAAGAAACAGGGATTCACACAGTTACCTAGAAACAAACACTGAATGTCTTAATGTACTTGGCGGGCAGAGTGCAACTGTTCGAAAACAGTCATTGGATATTTGTTCCCCAGAAAGTACTGTCCCAGGATCGCCATTTGAGAATTAATGCCAAGTTGTCCACTTTCTTAGATTTCACAAAACTTCTCCAAACTCTGAAGGTAACACACCCCATGCAAAAAGGAAAAACAGGGCTTCTCTAAAAGATAAAAATAGGGGTGGCCCTTTGCAAACTTTTTTTTTGTGCTTCAGGATAAAAGGTACTAAAAATTCCTTCGTCTCTCCTCCAAAGGGTGAGGTGTGATGGAAGGTGTTTATTCCACCCCCCACCTTCCTCCACACTCCCCCCCCACCCCCCCGCCGTGAACTGTGTTGAATGTCTGAGTTTTGGCCCTGCTGAGGGGCAATGCAAGATCTGTTATTTAAAAGGAGTCGCCTGAATCTTGGGGTCAGGGATTGAGAACGAAAGCAGCTAACTCAAACAGTACATGACCTGGGACACTAAGAGTCACAGCCCAAGAAGTGACCAGGTCCTGGGTGATGTGTGTGTGGGGAGGCAATGCCCACTGACTCACTGCTTGGAGCTGGCACAGGAGAGACACTACAGTGCGGGAGTGAGTGCAGCACAAGTGCCACACAGGGGAGCGGTGCTGCATGGCAGTGACAATGGCATCAGATGACGGCCTATGGACTCTTGTCCCCATCTTGGGAGTGAAAGTCAAGCAGGTCCACTTCTCTTGGATTTTAGAAGCCCCGGCTGTTCTTAAATGACCCAAAGTGGTCAGAGTGGCAGGGAAGGAGAGGCACTGCCCTTCCCCCAAAGGTGATTCTGGACTTTCTGCTAACCTTTCAGAGGGTGTTCAAGACAGTTTAAATTCAATCTGGATAAAAAAATGTTAAAACACCCCACGAGTTCTTTCCCAGTTACAGAAATATAACCATAGCCGCCTGCCACATCCCTCCTAGGGGACAGTGACTGCTGGAACGGGGACTTGGCAAGACTCAGCACTCCTGATCACGAAAGTTTTTCTCCTCCCCATCACCCATCCATGCTTAATTCACTGGGAACCCACAAAGCCCCTTTGTGTGCAGTGAGCTGTGTAGCTTGGGTGGTTGGAAGGGCCTGGGCTGGCGCTGTCTTCAGAGTTCGCAGAAAGAAGTACTTCGACTGATGAAGCTGGAGCCAGGGAAAACAGAAGGAGTAGGAGGAAAAATAACCTGCCACCAAAAAGCTCCCGTCTTATGGAAGAGCAGTATCACGTTGGATGATCGCTCATGAGACACAACAGGACTTTCATTATTCATTGTGCTCCGAGACAAAAGATCTTTCTGTTTCTGCTTTATGCTGAACCATTTTTGAATTACCTGGAGATGGAAACCAGTTTTGAGAGCCCCAGGAACAGCCTCTGTGGGCAACTTGCACCCACCCGTAAGGAGGACCTTGTATTTAAGCCAAGACCCCAAAAGCCGATTCAAGTATATCATAGATCCTTTAGGGAGTAAAGCCCAATTTTACTGAAGATTTCATCAGAAGATGAAAGACAGGGTTACATTGCCCACTGCAGAGCAAAACTTAGTAAGTGAGCTGCTTAGACTCTTCTGTTCTCTCTTCCTGCCTGGGAGTTTCCTTCTTGGCTGCCAGCTCCCCGTCTCCTAGTGCCCCTTGCCACGGCCTTCACCCAACTCCCTGCCCATCTCTTCCCATCACCCACTCCTTCTGGGCAGAGCGATGTAGAGACCACCTGGCTAATCCCGCCTTGCAAATATCATCCTTCCCTCCAAACAGAAGACCTCTTTGACTTAGCATCCACTTTCCTTGGTTTTGGCTGTGGGAGAAATAAAGAAATAATTTTTCCTTCTCATGGAGCCTTTTCTCTACCGCCCCCTTTTGACATCCATAAACATAAATATCACTTTCCTCCCCAAATCGTCAAATATGAGCTCGGAGTCTCTAGAATTTATAGGCAGAGGAAAATAGGGAAAGAGGAAGGCTGAAGAATTAATTGATAACCTCCAGCCTGATGTGACTTTCAGGGACCAACGAGATCTCACGTGACACGCAGCAGGTCTGGTGACTTGGGTTCCGCCTTGGGCTCGTTCAGCTGTGTCCCAGGACTGGCATCAGATCAGGTGTCCACAAATGTTTCGTGAACGAATGCTTCTGGGCACACCACCTCGATTTTTGCTGCCTGTATCCTCATTTTAAAAGGGAGGCAATAACTCCTTTCCTATCCACGTCTCAAGGTTGCAGTGAGGATCAGATGAGGTAATGGACGAGAAGGCACCAAGGAAGCATAAAGGAACATTCTTTCCTGAACTCTTAGCACTCTATAGCCTTTGGCAAAATTGTGGAGAAAGTAAACTAGCCTTTGGATGTTACCACCTTGCGCTCTTTTCTTCCTTCCCTTCATGAGTCAGTTCCTCTTAGTTTGCTCAGGTGCTGCTTCCTTTCCATCTGCCCCTTCTTCCCCCCATCAGGACCCTGCCTGGGGAAAGATCAGCTGTCAGTCATTTTCACCTGAATGTGAGTTTCAACCCACATTCCCTCACCAACCCCAGGCTCTAACCCTGGTCTCTGACCGTGATGTGAAAGGCCTTATGGTAATGGTCCTCAAGCTTCAGTGGGCACCAGATGGCACGTTCCTGGGCCATGCCCTGGAATTTTGGTTCTGTAGATTTGGGTCAAGGCCTCAAAATCTACCTAGAAGTATGAGAGAGCCAGGTGATTCTGACTCAGGTTCTGTGCTCGTGGAACATGGAAGAACACTGATTTCTAGAGTTGGGGACTTTATGAAGAGATAGGGTGGGCAGGGGATCTCACTGAAATCACACCAAGGCAGAGCCCCCGAGTCTTCCCAGAGCAGGTCTCCTGCGGGCATCAGAGAAAGCCATTGCTTTGTCAAGAAGAATAACAATTGTTGCCACTGTTACAAACATTTGTTAACCCGGCATCTCTCCCCAAGTCTTGGGAGGGCAGGTAGTACAGTACCTAATCCTGGGGGACAAAGTTGAGGCCTCCAGAGAGGCTGGGTTTGGTCTCACGTTCCCCCTGGTCCCCATGATTGTAGCAGATGAGAACTCAGGGGGGCTGCCCCCAGGCCAGCACGCATAGCTGTATACCGCATCGCTGCTTGTGGGGCCAAAGCTGTCTGGTAACTCCTCCTGGGTCCCCACTTTACCTCAGCCATCCTGGTCTGATCAGACATGTGGAAGGAAGTGGAGGGGTGGTCCTCCCTGAACCTCACGCCCTTCCTCTAACCCTCACTGAATTATGTAATGTCCACTTCCTAAATATCTGTAGAACCTGCCTACTCTTCCCTATTCCCATCCACCACCCAAGTCCTGGCCCAGAGACCAGCTCCACTCCTATGGGCCCACTGCCATGGTGGAGCAAGCACCAAACAGGGCATTTTCCTGGCTACTATCACTCCTTCTGGGGTAACATGGCTAACAGTGTGACTCCATTTGCCACATCTCATCTAATGTGGCCCCGTCCCCTGGCATAAATGATTGGTGCAGAGGTGGGTCTCTCACCCAGAAGGGACCACTCAGAGTCCCTCACAAAGAAGAGGGCAGTCGCTCTTCAGTGGTGGGCACTGTGAGGTCAGGGGAAGCCTCCACATGGTTGGTGGCCATATTCTCCGCAACGTGGCAAGGAGGAGAACCCGACAGGAAACTGAGAGGAGCAGAAGCAAGGGAGACAGACAGGAGGGTCATCCGAGAAGCAGTGAGGACTGAGAATTGACCAGTGGGCTTGGCAACGTGGAAGTCACTGATAACCTGACAAGGACAGTGTCAGAGACGAGGTGGACGCAGAAGCCTGTCGGGAGGGCAGGAACTAAGGACAGACAGGATAGATCACGCTGTGGAAGAAAAGGGCAGGAGGACAGCAGGAACAAGGGGACACCATAAGGAGGAGAGAACAAGAGTGGTTCGTTCGTTTGCATTTTAAAGATGAGATAAATAACAACTTGTTCGTAAGCTCATGAGAATGACCCAGTCAAAGGGGGAAGGTTAGATGACTCTCGAGTGAGGAAGACTTGTTGGAGGGACATCCCTGTAGAGGTGAGGGGGTGGTGTCTGACGCGCCACGGGGAAGGGCTGGGTTTTGTGGGAGCTCAGACAGTTCATCCCCAGGAAGAGGAAGGCTGGCCAAGAACGTGGACACAGATGCTGGTGTGGCCAGATCTTCTGTTAGCTTCTGTGTTCACAAGGAACTAGGAGGCAAGGGAGGGGGAAGAGAAGGGCTGAGGTTTGAGGATGGAGAAGAAGGTAGGAAATAATCAGCTGGGAGAGTGACAAATCTAGGGACACACTGGGCCATTGCCAGGCACACCAGCGACCACTTGGTGTGAACAAATGTGACTTAAAGTGAGACCCGTCAGCATGGGCGCGTCACAGGTCTCCCCAGAGGGGTCCCATCCTCTGGGGATGCAGAAAGGAAGCCGCCTGGGCAGGTGCCTCTGTAGCAGGTAGGGGTCCAGTAAAGGTCCCTTTGGTCACCTTCAGCTCACCCTGTCAGCACTCTCGGTGGGCCCTGCTGGCCTGTGCTGCACGCTCTCCCTGCCCATCTCCTGCTCCCTCATCCAGCCTCTATCACACCCCTAGCCCGCTCTCTCGGGCTGGATTTTGGCATCCCAACAGTGAAACAGACTGCCTTGGGAGGTAGTCCGCCTCCTCTCCCTGGAGGTGGCAGCTCGGAGAGGGTTTGTGGGGAGGGGCACATTTTAGATTGGGGAGGAATTATATTAGTTGACCTTGGAGTCCGAAGATATGTGTGTCTCTCCAGGCTCAGACACATTGTGGCTGGATGACATAAACCAAGTTCATTCACAACTCTGAGCCCCAGTTTCCTCACCTGTAAGTTGGGGACAGTGACCAGACCTAGCTCATAAGGCAGTGAGTGAGCTCATGATCCTCGAGCGCTTGGCACCGTGAGCTCTCGATAGCAGTAACTGGTGCTGTTTCTTTCAAACCCTGTGAAACTTCAGTCTGAAATAAACAGCCAGTGTAGGAAAGAAGGAACATTGCTCAGAGATGGGTTATGTGTGGGTGGAGCAAGGAGAGAGGAGACGGCTGGGGGGTGGTTTTCTGCTTGCTGAGCAGGCAAAGATGAGAAGCCTTTCCCCAAAGCAGCCGAGCCCATCAACATGGGTCAGATCCATGTGGACCCTACTCTGCCCCTTGGCCAAGGCGCTCCCCTGTCTGCAGCATACTACCATCTTCCCAGCGTCCTAACGTGCAGACACTGTGCCTTTCCAAAGCACTTTGCGCACACTGTCTCTTTGGATCCACCCAACAAATTCCTACCTGTGATGAGGGTATTATTAGGCCCATCTTTCAGATAAGGAAACTGAGGCTGGGAGAGATCAGAGAGCTGGGACTCAGGCTCAGGTCTTCTGTTCCTGATCTAATCAGTGCTCTTGTCATGCGGCCAAGTCAAAGTCTCTGAGCCCAAGAGCCCCACCTGCAGGTGGAGATGAACCTGGATGTTCTCTGGAGCATGCCCCCTCCCACACACCTTTTCTTTTTTCTTTCTTTTAAGATGCTGTGAGCCATGGGTGTGGCCACCCTGGGGCGCAGCAACGCTCCAAGCAGGCAGCTCAGAACTCTGTGTTCCCACCCTTCGGCCCAGCTCCCCTTGGCAATGCTCCTGGCTGCTGCCCAGGCAGTAGGGCACACAAGCCTCTATTGATTCTGGGTCAGGGCTAGAAGAATGCTCCTTTGTTGAGCGTGTCACCCTCCTCCTCCCTGTGTCCTTGCCCACAGGAGAGGCGGTCAGGTAGGAAGCAGCCCGGCCATGCCTCCTTCCCCAGGGACCTCAGAGGGAAGCACGGGACAGGATAGCACCCCAGCTCCCGGAGAAGGCTCCAAGTCCTGCCCTCTCCTCTCGTCTCCTCTCCTCTCCGCCACTTCCCATCACCTGGTCACTGTGTCATTGCCCAGTCCCAGGTTTCTCAGTGGGAAAATCCTCTCCACACTTCAAGGTCCAAGCGTGAATGACGGCTGCTCCACAAATCCCCATGAAAACAGGGGCTTGATGAGAGGAGGAAACATGGCTGGACCCTTATGCCCAACTTGGAACATGGTCCAGAAGAGACATCTCAGAGTATCGAGGAACAAATGATCTGCTTTCTGCCAATGGCACCACTCCTCTCCTCATCACCCAGACCTGAAACCTGACCAACCTGTTATTTGGTTGTTCACAAGTCCTGTTGATTCTTCTTGAAAAGTCACCCAAACTCCTTAGCCTGGGCTTCACAGCCCTCCCCAGTTTGACATCAACCTACCCAATGCCTCCTTCTGCTGTCCTGGACTCTCCTCCAGGACTGTCCATTTGAATGGACAGCATTCATCCACCTACTTTATCCCATTTATTGAGCATATACTATGTGCTGCCATTGTTCTAGGAGCTGGGGGTTCTCCAGTGAATGAGACATAATCCTCTCCCTCAAGGGTCTTAGAATCTCTTTGGGGTAGACAGACAATAAACAAGTACACAAATGACTAAATAAGATAGTATTGAAGAGTGTAATGAGTGCTCTGAAGAAAATCACGCCAGTTAGGGGGGTGGAGGTGATGATGAGAATGTACACGTGTAACAGGGAGGCAGCGACTGAGGCGGGGTGGGGGTGGGGGCACAGAAGCTGTGGTAGTTGAGGTCACAGAGGAAGAACTTACATCTTCTGTGGGATGTGATGGGCAGCTACTGCTCTGCTGATGTGTCATGCTCCGTCTTACCTCCAGGCTTTGTCCTGCTACGTCTTTTGCCTGAAATGGCCTCCCCAAGCCTCTACATCTTTCTCAGTCACACTTGGATTTCAGGGCTAAATGCCAGTATCACCATCATTCTGAAGCCTTCCTTGTTTCCTCTAGATCTTTCCTTTTAATTCCTAAGATGGTACCTCTAGTCTTGGGCTTAACTACCTAGACTGTTCAAGATCAGATTCTCAAACATTTACTCAATACCTGCTGTGTGCCTGGCACTGTGCTATACGTGGGTGCCTCGTGCATCCCTTCTCATCAACCCAGGGGAGGTTATGTTACGCCCAGTTTTTACAGATGGGTCAACTGAGGCTCAGAGAGGTTCAGCATCTTATCTGAGGCTTCACATTTAAGGAAGGGTGGAGGCAGGATTTGAATGGACAGCATCCGACCCTGTGAGGCCAGCTCCATTCTTGGGGCCCACAGACACTTCTTCCTTGAGGTAATTTAGTTATGGCATTGAGGGGCCTGCCAATGTGTCTCTGATCATCTCCCTCATCTTCTCTTCCACAGGGACCATCGGGCCAGGTACCCTGCCCTCCTCAGCATTCCTTGTCCGTATGAAATGCTACAGTGTAATGAGTACACCACAGGTGATAGCCTGGCATGGGGCATCCAAGGGTGGGTACTGCCCCTTCACCTCTCTCCCCTCCTGCAAGTTCCTGCCAGAGAGTCCGGGAAAGACCTTGCTGTTACCAACACCCTCACCGCAGGGCCTCTCAGTCATCCGGCAGAACCAAGGCCCAAGACTTTGGAAAAGTTGCCATATCTTAGGGTTGTGTTATTAGAAATACAACTACTATTTCTCCCAGGCATGTGGCATGATGGTGTGGGAAGAGCCATAAGGGGCTTTGGTACAATAACTCTTCACTGGCCCAATTTTTGTTAACCAATCTTATACTTTGCCTTTATGGGTTAAATTCAGGTGGTCGATGATAATAATAAATAACCACAGTAGGTACTTTAGCAAGGACACTCAAAGTGAAGGGAACCTGCTGGGCACTTCACATACTCTACCTCACTGAATCCGTGTAACAATCCAGGATGCAGGTGTGATTATTAGCCCCATTTTATAGGTACAGAAACTGAGTCTCAGCTAGGGAAAGCAACTTGCCTGAGGTCATAGAGCGGAGAAATGCTGAAACGTAAACCCCAGCCCCAACCTGGGTCTGACGGACCGCAAAGTCCTTGATCTCAACCTCTACAACCCAATTCTGCCACCAGGTGCTCAGGAGACCCATGCCAGGCAGTAGACAGGTGAGGAAGGAGTAGTTACGGGGGCTCCTCAGAGAGGAACACTGCAACCAGGGACACTCAGGGCCCTGCCTCCTGGCTCTGTCTCTTCCCAGCTGTATGCCCTTCTTCATGTTGCTTACCCTCTCTGTGCCTTCATTTCCTCAGCTAAGAAACAGGATGGCATTAAATCCTCCCTCCTCTGCTGATGTGAAAAGGAAGCGGGATGATATTTGTGAACATGTTTTGAGGCCATGCTGCATACACCCTCCGTGTATTATTACCCATTCCCCAGACTTCCAGGATGAGTGAACGGTGGGAAAATTGGGAGCAGCACTGGGGGAGGAGGGAGAGCATAGCGCTGGGTCAGGCTTTCTCTGGGTAGAGAGAGGCAGGTGAACGTTTTGCTCAGCCAACCTCATATGACAAGAGGAACCTGCTAACTGGGTCACCTTGCAGTCGGAAAGAGCTATTCTGGGATCCGCCTGCCGCCTCCCAGAGCAGGAGCTGGGAGCTGGGCTATTTAAGGGGTGGCACAAAAAGCTCATCTAACAACTCTGTCTTGGATCCCAGCCTTACCTTTGTGCCTTGGGTCTTGAGAGGCCAGGTGGTCCTGGTGGGCGCTGTGTTGCTGCCCTCTGCGTGGCTGCCCTGGGGTAGGCAGTGGCAACCTGGGACCATCCAGCACAACCTTCCCTACCCCCAGGAAACCACCGTCGCAGGCAGCTGTGGGTGAGGACAGCAAGAGCTGTGACTCTCAGCTCTTGAATGCCATAGCGCTGTGACACTGGGCAATTGGCTTTACCATTCCGGGCCTGGGTTCCCCCACCTGTAAGAGAGGGGTAATGGTGCTTCCGTTCCAGGACTGTTTTGAGGATTAAATGAGATAATGACCAGAAGCCCCCAGCACAGGGTCTGCCCAGAGGAAGTGCTTGATAAAGGGTTATTGTTCCTCACTGAGCTTCTGGGGCTTTCCGTGCTGCGATGATGACTGTGGGAAGGAGAGTAAATGGCTCAGCAGGCTGCATAGGCTGTGTGCTGTGGGGCGGGGGCAGTGAAAGGAGGACAACGCTGGAGACGTTGGTGGCCTTCTGAGGCTCCGGCTTGAAGAGCGCCGGAAAGAGAAGAATCCTTTCGGAAGGAACGTGGGCTATGAGATGAACAACCGACTTATGTGAGACTAGCTCAGCTCCTGCAGTGTGTCTATGCTCCAAGCTTTGGAGGCCTCATCTGCAAAATGGGAGTCAAAACACTTCCTTCCGGCGCTCTCGCTAGGACAGAGGCAAAGGCTTTGCACAGGGCTCGGCGCTTCGTAACAGTTATTGTTGTCTCTCTTCAACGTCACACCAAGCCCACGAGGAAAGTGTTCTTATCCCCATTTTATTGATGAGGAAATGGAGGCACAGGGAGCTGAAGTAATTTTCTAAGTTCTCACCATTAGGAAGCAGTTTGGCTGAGATTTGAATCCAGTCTGACTCTAGGACTGGCACTTTGTACCACGCTCCTTGCCTGGCGTGTGGCAGGTGCTCGATAAAGTGTATATAGATACACAGATCTGTATATATGGCAATGCCCAGCATGGCACAGTTACATCATCAGGGGTCAGTAATGGGCACCTGTTGCTATCGTAATTTTTATTTTCATCATGACCATGGTTCAGAATTTAACCGGAAATTATAAAGCTTAAGAGTGGCTGGTGATGGTAGAGGGTGATCTAAGATATTAGGAAAGGCAACAATCCCATTCTCGAGGGAATTGTCAAAAATAAGGCGTAAAAAATCTAGTCATAAGTGACTTCTTTGCAGCATTCTCTGTAATTACAAAAATGAATATATATATATATATATATATATATATATATATATATATAACAGTAATGCAGTAATGGAGTGGTTAAGTAAATGATGGTTGATCTCTTTGGTGGAAAATTACACACCCATTTAAAAAGATGACAATATGACTTATTGAAAATATTTACGAGTATTATGCAATTATTATTAAAGGGAGAAGGCTGAATATAGCATTCTATTTCTGCTCTAATTATACCTCTATTAAAAATATCAACTGCATGTAGAGAAGAGCTGAGAGGGAATATGCAA
This sequence comes from Rhinolophus sinicus, assembly GCF_057876585.1. Classification (NCBI taxonomy): domain Eukaryota; kingdom Metazoa; phylum Chordata; class Mammalia; order Chiroptera; family Rhinolophidae; genus Rhinolophus; species Rhinolophus sinicus. Next base: position 28,577,930 of record NC_142514.1, read on the forward strand.
ACAGTCGATGTGTTAAATGCTGGAATTAAGGGTTTCTCTTTTTGTAATTGATTTAATAATTCAGCCATCATTTATTGAGCACTTACTAAGTGTCAGTCACTGTGTTAAGCATGGTTATTACTGTGGGTTATATTATTAGGCTGCAGGAAAGCTTAAAGAGAAAAGAGGTTTGATTGCCTCTCAGAAGATTCTGGGAGTAAGCAGTTCAAAGCCAAGGTGGCAGCTTCAGGGTGTCAGGGACCCCGGATCTCTCCGTCTGGTGACTTTGCCATTCCAAAGAAGTTACCTTTTCCTGGTAGGGCACACCACCATGTCCACATGCAGCCAGCAACATTAGACAGGAAGGGACGGGCATATGTCTCCTCAGCAGAGGTGTAACTGGAAGTTACCTACACCACCTCCATCCTTATGCACTGGTCATCCTTAGCTGCCAGGTAGACTGGGGCATGTCATTACTTTGGGAGGTCATGATCCTAGCTACAAATTCTAGATAATGTAGAAGGGAGGACAACAAGTGGGGGACCTCTGCTACAGCATGACAAACTAAGTAAATTGAGGCCACAATCCTTGAAGAGCCCACTGTCCAGTGAGAGAGAAACACATACCGAGAAATGATTATAAGATAGTCTGAGAAGTGCTGTGATTGAGTTATGGGATTACGCTCCCTGGAGGGGCGTTAGTGGCTCCATCTCCCACGAAGATTTTGCCTTCACGGGGAGCCACCCTGTTTGTACCATGTGGCACGGTGCTTCCCCAGACCCCAAGATGTGATTGATCTGAGCAAGGGAAAGTAGCACTCCTGACCCAAGCTGGACCATCCGGGGTCTTCTGGGAGCATGGACGGAGTGCAGTGACCCTGTGCCCTGAAGGCAGCAGGCTTCTATTGGATCCTGGACCTGTCCTTGGAATTCATTGTTTCTTCAACTCCTTGCCCTTCAATCTATGAGTTTCCTTGGTAACCTCCCAAGAAAGTCATCAAATCCCCCATCATTTTTTTTTTTTTTTTTGACTTAAGGTAGGGACATGAGACCAAAATAAGCTAAACTAATTCAGGTGTCAGGATAAGTTAACAAGCAGTTTTGCTGAGATTCAATTCCAAGTGGATATTACCCTCAGGTGCAATGAGAAGCCAGGAGGGTTTGAAGGAGGGCAAAAGGGAAGGCTTTCCAGCCAGGGAATCAGCAGCGTATAAATCTGGAAGCCTTCTACTTCTGTTAGTAGTTTATTGATGGTGCAACAAAACTACCACCGAGAAGAGCAAATACTTAGCAAAAGTTCTGGAGGGACAGGCAGCTGGCAGCAACGATGGAGCTCAGGATGAAGAGGCTGGCGTTTGCCATCCAAGGCGGATCTGGGTTCTACATTGCTGTGTAATGCTAGACACAGCACGAGATCCTTCTGGACCCATTTCTTCAATTCTCAGAAAAAATCAAGAGTATGTAAGTAAGTAAAAAAACCACAGCAATATCTGCGAAAACTACACCAGCACTCTATCCAGGACCTGGCTTAACCCTTGTGGTGGAATCATAGGTCGTTTCTCTCCCAGACCCTCCCTCTGCAGTCAGCCTATCAGCAGCTTCCAAGAGCCTGGCCTCCACAGGTGTGTGTGTGAGTCCACACCCTTCTCCCCACCAGCCCGGTCACCTGCTTGTCTGAGCCCCTGGACAACTACTTCACCTCCTGACTGAACTTCCTGTTGTAATTTTGTTCCCTTCCGATCTGTTCTCTGCAAACCAGCCAGCATGATCTTTTTAAAAATCATATCAAGTGAAAGAAGTCAATCTGAAAAGGGCACTTGGTGTATGATTCCAAGTACATGGCTTTCTGGAAAAGGCAAAACTATGGAGACAGTAAAACGATCAGTTGTTGCTAGAGCTTTTTTGGGGAGGGAGGGATGAGGAGGTGGAAGATGGGATTTTTCAGGCACTGAGATTGTTCTGTATGATACTGAAATGGTGGACACGTGTCATTTATTACACATTTGTCAAAACCCATGTGCACAAAGAGTGAACCCTAATGTAAATTATGGACTTCAGTTAATAATAATGTATCAATATTGACTCATTAATTGTAACAAATGTATCACACTAATGCAGGATGTTAATAATAGGGAAAACTGTGTGTGTGTATGTATGTGTGTGTGTGTTTGTGTGTGTGTGTGTGTGTGTGTGTGTCAGGGTGAGAGGGTATATGGGAACTCTGTACTTTCTACTCAGTTTTTCTGTAAACCTGAAACTACTCTAAAAAGAAATAATGCCTATTAATTTTAAAAAATCACATCATGTCATTTCCCTGTTTAAAACCTTCCAACTGCTTCCCATTACACCTTAAAAAAATAATAAATAATGCAATTCCTTCTTCTGGCTGATGAAACCTCCAGGATGTGGCTACTGCCTTGCTGTCTCTCTTCACTGACTGGTACTCCAGCCACTCTGGGCTTTTCTTTGTTCCCTAAACATACCCAGTTTATTCCCATCTCAGGGCCTTTGCACTGGCTGTTCCCGCTGTCTGGACACTCTTTCCCCGGTTTGCAGATGGCTGGTTCCCTCTTATGATTCAAATCTTAGCTAAAACATCACCTCCTAATAGAATCCTTCCCTGACCACCCATTATAGGCAACCACCCAGTCATTGGCTGCTATAAAATCCTATTTTAACTCTCTGCATGAATCACTGGCTGATAGTTTTGCTGCTTGTGTCCTTGGTGCCTGGATCCCCACTAGAATGTAGTTGTCATGGGAACAGGGGTCTTCTCTACCTTCTTTATTTCTGTGTCTCCAGTTCCTAGAACAGTGCCTGACATATCATAGGGGCTTGAGAGATACTTACTGAATGAATGAATGAATGAATGAATGAATGAATGAATGAATGAGTGAATGAATTTACTGAAGCTCAGGCTAGGTGTGAGCTGGCTCCTGGATATTGCAGAAGATGTGGTCCATGACCCCTGAGATGTCACCGTCTAATGCACAGAGGTTTATGCTGGACCTCCTGGACAAATAGCGGAGTGACTAACTGCATGGGCCATGGAGACAGACAGCCTGGATTCAAGTCCTGGGTCTGGCCCATAGCAGCTGTGGTCTGTAACACACACAGGTAGGTTCTTAGAGCATCTTATCTGCTCAATAAATACTAGTCATTGTCATTATCATGCAGGCCGTATAAAGACGCACACAACAGAGCACCTCTAGGACCAGAGTTCAAGGAATCTAGGAAATCGTTTGATTTATTCATTTGTCTCTGGATTTTGGTAGCCAGCATGAGAAGGGGGAGGGTGCTTTGGGGAGCCTTCCTCCTCCCAAAAACTCTATGGGGTGAGTCCTGTTCAGGCTATTTTATAGATGAGAGAACTGAGACTCAGGGCAGTGAAATGACTGACATCGTGTAACATAGCTGGTAGGTGGCAGGACCAGGAATTACACCCAGGTCTGAGTAGCGTCACTGTCACGCCCTCTCCTACCTCCTCTCTCACCATCCTGCTCTGGAGGCATGAACTCTGTAGGTTTACATGGGTGGCAGCAAAACAGAGTGGGCAAGGGCTAGGATGTTTGTGTAAACGAATCTGATTCAAATCTTAACCCAGGCGAGACGTGGGGCAAGGCTCCATATTGGAAAAAGGGGGAACATAGCAGTTTCTGCCTCACAGACAACAGATAGCAGCTCTCAGGACGGTGCCTGGCAACGGGTGGGCTGGTGGTGAATCCTCAGTGACCGAATGCACTGCAGAGTAGTTGTGAGGGTAGATGAGATGAGGCTGGTCAGACGATAGTTCCCAAACTCTGTAACGGAGGACCAGATCCGGGACTCTACAAGGCGGCACACACGTGGACAGGAATTCTGAGGCGGACATTCAAAGCTGGGAGGAACAAAAGCAATCATGTTGGGGCCACATGAGGTAACCAAGGGCCAGGGAGGGGGCGTGAGCTGGCCTGGTCACCCAGGAAGGTGGGGGCAGATAGCTCCAGGGTTTAGGTCCTGGGCGAGGCCAGACTGCTGAAGGTCTCGGCAGTGCCCAGGGCTTCCTGCCCGGCTCAGGCCCACCCTGCTCTTCCCTGGCTGACCTGGATTTGAGAACTGGCACTGCACTCACTAGGTGTGGGCAGGGGGTTCAACACCTCTCTGAGCCTCAGTTTCCTCAGTGTTAAAGTAAGAAAACTAATACCTCGCTTGGCAGAGTTGTGAAGATGAGATGTGAGTGTATATGTGAAGTGCTAGCACGGTGGCTGGCACATGGTAAGTTGACAATAAATGTTAGTGTCCCTCTTTCCTCCTATTCCTCACACTGACATTGAAAGCAGCCTCTAACCCTCAGCTGGCCACCACCCTGTTTTAAAATCTTATTCTTCCAATGGCCTCTGAGGTAATGTCAGAATTCCTTAGCCTGGCATCTAGGGCAGCCCAAGCTATTTCACCTGCCTGCTTTACTGCCATCTCTTTATAACTAATGTGCTGTCAAGTTAATAAACGAGTCTACAGCCCTTTTTGGAAATGCTGCATATTATATCCTTGTCTTGCAGAGCAATGCATTTTAACATATTAAGGGTTCTGAGAAAGCCTGCAGGAAAGAAATCTTTCACCTTGCTCAATCCAGAATTTTCCAAACGAGTTTGACCGTGGAGCCCTATTAATATCTCACAGAACATGCTTTTGTTTCCTGAACACCCTTGGCAGTTTCCTGCCTGCCTGCTTTGCGTAGGTCAGTGGTGCTTCCCACAAGGCCCTTCCTCCCCAGCACATGTTTACTCATCCAGAGGCCGGGACCGGAGACCTCTCCTTGGGCTGGTGGAGTGAGCCCCTCAGGGTGTCCTCAGCTCTGTGTACACGCTCTGTGCACCCTCGCTCTGCCACCCCAGCACTTTGGGCACCCCTACCAGGTCCCACTGCTGCCTCCCCAGGATCCACCTCTTTGCCCCCCCTTCCCATGAACCTGTGTAAGTCATATCTATTCTCTATTAGAAGACCTTCAAAAAGTACCTCCTCTAAGAACCTTTTCTATAATATATGCCCCATCAAGAAAAATCTCCCTTTTCCTCATGCTTTTCTAGTTAGAGTAAAAGCTTGGTGAAGTAGAATCCATATTTTTTCTTTCTTCACAGTGCTTTGCGCTTAGTAGGTACTCAGTGAATGCATGTTTATTCATACAGTCTACCAATATTTACTGAGCACCTATTAAGCATCCTATGCTGAGTGCTGGGGGATACAGAGGGAAACAAGATACACATGGAAAGCAGTAATGGAAGTGGGAAAAAGCAAAGACTCTGGAGCAGACAGCTCAGGTTCAAATCCTCATTCCACCACTGACTAGCTGTGCATCTCTGGGCAAGTTACTTGACCTCACTGTGTCTCGGTTTCCTCATTCCTAAAACAGGGAAAGTATCTATTTTAAAGGGTTCCTGTGAAGATTAAATGGCATGATAAATGTAAAGTGCTTAGAATAGTACCCAGCACATATTGAGGACTGCATGTATGTTGGCCATTATTATTGTAATAAATGTTTTCTCTTTTTGGCTCACAGAGCTGCTCTTTAATAGGGAAGACAGATGTTGAATAACTGATTACACAAATACTATGTAACTGTTTTGAGAAGTATCAAGAAGGAGAAGAACAGTGCACAATGGGAGTATAAAACAGAGGGCCTGGACTTATCCAGAGGGTCAAGGAAGTCTTCTCAGAGGACATGACATTGAAGCCATGACCAAGGATGAACAGAAGTTGCCAGGCCAAGCAGAGATTGAAAGGTGTTCCAGGCAGAGGGAACAGCATGTGCAGAGACACAGAGTTAGGGAGGAGCTTGACATTTTGAGGGAACTCAGAGAAGGCCAGAATGATGGAAGCTCAGAGAAGAGTGAACAGAGATAGAAGGTGAATTTGCAGAGTGGGGTAGGTCATGTTGGGCTTTGGGGCTTCATCCCAGGAGCTTTGGGAAGTAGTGATCATATCTGCATCTTCACAGACCATTCCAGAGACTGGTAGAGGACCCCAGCAGGAGACTGGTCCAGGTGAGAGGAGCTGGTGCTTAGACTGGGGTGCTGGCTGCGGGGAGGGAGATGCGTGTATTAGAGACTGGCTAGGAAATCAAAGAACTGACAGGAAGGTGTGACTAATCGGAATGGGCTGCAATGGGAAGAGAGGTGGTGAGGATGCACCTGGTCTGAGCAAATGTTCTGAGCAAATGAGAAACTGAAGATGAACCTGCTCATGTGCAGGGGGACGTGACGAGTCCCGTTTGGGGCTGAGTGTGAGGCTGCAATGGGGTTAATAACTCAAGGGGAGTAAAAATAATACATTAAGTCAAATCATACTATATTAAGAATATAAAAGTAGGCGAAGTAATTATAGGTTGATTAGAGACTTTGGGTTGAGAGAGAGATAACTTGTGTGTGATATCAAAAAAGACTGGGGCTGTTCCTTTTTTATGGAAAAGAGATTAAAGTGGAGATGGTTTTCGCACAGAGATGTTGGGGGGGGTGGTGTTGGTGGGATTTCGACCATGGCAGGCTCATGGCAGTGCCTGGAACTGGCTGAGGTTAGGATCTTGACAGTGCAGACATACTCACTCACTTGTTCATTCAACAAACACCAATTGTTGAGCAAATGTTCTAGGGTTTGGAGATACAACTGATCTAAATATTCCTTAGCTTCTACGGGAGGAGACAGACAACCAACACATCAGTATATAATTTAACATCAGATCAACTGTTATAAAGGAAAACAAAGGAGAATCAAGAATAGGAAAGGGACCTGAACACTTTGAGTCGCATGGTCAAAGCCTCTCAGAAGGAGTGTCAATGAAACAATTGAGAAATTACAGATTTCTGATTTGGAAATATACTCGTATATAGGGGTACCTTTATAGTTTGGTCATCTTTAAATGTAGATTAGTAAATAACTGATATAAGTGTTTATAACTTAATAGAGTATGAAATCACAGCTATAAAAATGAACAATGAAATCAATAGAAAATCAATAAAAGAAAATTGTAACAAAAAAATTTTAGGTCATTCCAAAAGCACTAACTCATTGAGAGGGATAGATAAATTTGTAAAGCAGGTATGAAGAGGCTCTGGAGTCTTTGATAACCCAATAAATAAAAAAGGGGATCATGTGAACCCATTGGAAAAAATATTTAAAATTCTTTTCAGATGACACAAATTACTGAACTAAGAGAACATCAAATGTACAATGAACCACTACAAAAGGACATTGATGACAAACTGGGTAATGCATTTCACATCAGTTAAGAGAGGATTTAGGATTAGTCAGGAACACATAAAGCGTCCTGAAAGACTTGACAGAGGTCTTCCCAAGTTTCACAACAATCCTAAAGATTTACTCAATGTGACCAATAAGCAGTTGTGAAACTAGAAGAAGATTTTCTAAGTTATCAATAAAAAATGTTTTTCCATGCTGGAAAATAAGTTGTGCTGGAGGGAAGGCAGAATCAGCTTTCTCTTCTCTCCATAGAAACACAAAACTACAAAATTGTCATGTATGAAGAGGCAAACAAAGAAAATGCAGCTCAAAATGTAAGAAATTGTAAAGGTACGTGAGACACACAGTTCATAAAAATGTTATGTACTCTTCTGGATTCTGTGACTTTGGAGGTATTTGTCAGCTGTTAAAATTTAATAACCCGTTGTGATTTATTCTCATTCATTACAAACCTTCACTTTTACACCTGCATTTGTTAGCTATTGCTATCCTAATGCTGTGTAACATACCATCCCCAAAACTCAGCGGCTTACGACCACAATTATTTATGTGTATTGGTCTGCAAATCAGCTGGGGCACTGCAGCTTTAGGCTTCCACAGCTGGGAGTCAGGGATCAGAAGATGGCTCTGCCCCACGGGTCCCATCTTCCACCGGGGACCCGCATGCTAACCAGCACGTGTCCTTTTCCTGGTGATGGTTGCAAAAAAGTGGTGGTAGTAATTTGTAGAGGCGATTACTTGCAATTTTTGATCAGGAATTGTGTGTAGCTGTTGCAAACACAAAGTCTATGTCCACAGAAGGAAGTTCAGATCTCTAGGTCAAATTTTGAAAAGATTTTTTTTTGTAAGTATTTACAAATTCGACATGTAGTATCTTTGCTAGCTGTCTTTTAAGGGGATCCCAGGTACACAGAATTAGATTATCATAAGCCTTGGTTTATGACACACACTTAACATTGGTCCATGTATATTATACTTGGTTTAGTTATTTATAATAATGTAACGTGTTACCCAAATAACCGTAAATTGCCCCTCCCATCCCCTGCCTTCTCTCAGCATCACATTTGGACTTTTATGGATCCTGGAAGCTTTTGTCTTTGCGGGCCTTATCACTCTTATCACACACATGCGCGCAGACACACACACAAACACATGCACACACACACACACAAACACAAATATATATGTATATGTATTTGATGACTGCATTGGTATGAAGAATATATGAATATTATATATTAAAAATTCTCTTTTGATGTAAAGGTTTATTTTTTTTGCTTCTGATTTTCAAGGAAATTACAATGTTTTCATGGGCCCTAGGCACTGAGCCTACTATATCTAAGGGCTCAGCCAGCCCCCACGTGAGGTGCCCACCCCCTGGCTCCGCGTTCATCATTCCTTGTTTTCTTTGTGTATCATAATCGATTGTAGCTACGGTACACGTATTCCTTAAAAGAACACTTTTAATGTTGGTCATTTTTACTTTTACAAAGGATATCATATTGTATATATTTTTTGAGATGCACTTTTCTCATTAGTGTTAGATTGGTAAAATGAATTTATATTTCAGGCAGGTCCCTGTACCTCATGCATTTTGACTCCTGCCTGTTGTACATCACGTGTGAGGATATCACAGTTTATTCATCATTCTCGCGTTAATGGGCATTTAGGATGGATGTTTTTTATCCTGTCCTACAGGAACGAACAACCCCAATATTTCAACGGCTTTAGCACAAATATTGATTTCTAGTTCTCAGTCTGTGAGGCTGAGGATCTGCTGGGTCTTTGCCAACGTGGAGGCCTGGCAAAGGTGAACAGGGAATGAATAATTATAAACAAGCGACGCAGTTGATCCCAGATGGTTTCCAGGTTTTACTACTCAGAGCTCTGCTCCGAGTAAAGCTGCTGGTTCATAAGCTATGTGAATGTTCAGCTTCAGAAGTTAATGCCAGACTTTTCGAAAATAGTTTCACCAATTTACATTCCTTGACAATGTGCAAAAGATCCTGGGGGTGAGGGGTGATCCACATCCTTTCCAACACTTGGTATGACTTTTAATTATTGTAAATTGAATTGATATAAAATGGTGTTTCACTGACACTTCAATTTGCATTTTTCTGATCACTGACACTGTTTACCATGTCTTCACATTTATTGCCTATATGTGTTTCTTGCTCTCTGAAATATTGTGCTCCTACTTTTTTGTCCATTTTTTCTCTTTTTTTAAAGTTTTCTTCCTTATTGATTTCTAGGAGTTCTTTATATATTCTTCATATTAATCCTTGGTTGCTTCTGTGTATTGAGATTTTCTCCTACTTGATTGCTTGCCTTTTCACTTTCTTCAAGAAGTTTTTTGTTGGCCAAAATTCTTAATTTTAATACAGTGAATGTTATCAATCTTTCATTTTGAAGTACATGTCTTTGGGGCCTTATTTAAGAAGTTTTCTCTACTCCAACCTCCAAAAGATATTTACCTATATTTTCTACTAAGAGTTTTAATGTTTTACTCTTGAACTTCAAGTCCCTAATCCATGTAGATCTGATCTTTGTATATGTTGTGAAGTCATGTTTTCCAGCCCCATTGTTTGGACATCTTCCCTTTCTTCATCGTGGTACGTCACCTCTGCCAGTTACCAAAGTTCCATACCTGTGTGGGCCTGATTCTCCGTCTCTCCATTCCTTCTCATGGGTCAGTCAGTTTGTCCTTATGTCACTACCACCTGGCGTTTATAGGGTAGCTTCATAGTAAGTCCTGATTTCTGGTGGGGCAAAGCCCTCGGCCCTGCTCTTCTCAGAAGTGCCTGGTGCACAGCAGAGGTCAGAGGGGAGTTGGACAATCTCTTACATAAAAATGAGACATCTGTGGCAAAGCAAAAAGGGTGAGGGACTCAGAATCAAGTCCAGATTGAACCCCAGTTCTGCTCCTTCCAAATGAGTGGCTTCAGGCATGTCAATTTCCCTTTTGAATCTTGGGTTTCTGTGTGTAGACTGGGAGTAATGATGCTATTGAACGAAAGTGTTCTGGGGATCAGATAAAACCGAATATGAGTAGAGATCTTGGTGTCTATTTGTTGACCCTGAGTGTTCCTGAGATGGAGCCCAGAGATGTTAAATGACATGCTTTAGGTCACACAACTAGACTGACCCCATGCTGCCTTCTCCACTGCCAGGATTCAAAGATAATTTCTAGATAAGTTAGTCTTCTCAGTTTCTTTCTTCCTCTCTCTTCTAAAAAAGAAAAAAAAAATCCATTTCCGAAAGCTCATGGTACACCATAGTTCCCAATGACCCCATCTGCTTTGGCTCTTTCTTATCTGATTGGAAAAGAATAACACGGATAAGGGTCTCTCAACAATGTTGGAGAGGAAGCCAGGCTTATTTAAAATCCAACTTCTTTTGGCTCTGTTACCACTGGCCTTGGCTGAGCCGTGGTTCAGGGGCATCCGAAAGCAACCAGGTCCGGGCGTGGCTTCCAGGAGTGTCCCTGGGCTGACAGTAAAGTACCCTGGAACTCAAAAATCATGGAAATGGTACTGACCTTGGGGGTTAATTGCCAAAATCAGTCCCTGAGGCAGGGCCCATATCTGTTTTCCCTCTGTCTCTCCTATTTCCACCATGTTCCCTTGCACAGAGCAGGTGCTCAGTGAGTATTTGTTGAATAAATAAATGGATGTGGTCAGAAAGATGCAGAGTCACCTCAAGGAGACAGCTTGACCTTATTCTAAAGACACGTAACACAGCCAGAGAAATGTGTGCAGCTTACCAACAGATGTGGTAGTCTTACAGAGAGAAAGGTTTGCAAAAGTTATGAGTGTGTTAAAATACAATAATTAAAGTGTGTAACTGGCTTAGAAACTGATAGAGAGATAAATGGAGTAAAATGAAATTCACAAATAGACCTAAACACATAAGGAAATTTGATATAGATAAGGGTGGCATTTCACGTATGTGAGGGGAAAATGCATATTAAAACAATTTATGGGCCATCTGGAAAAAAAATCTAGCTGTGCCCCTAACTCACTGCATACTGTACACTAATATAAATTCCAGATGGACTAAATATTTATAGATGAAAAAAAACAAAACTATTAAAATATCAGAGAATGTTTGTTTTCTTAATGGAGCGGAGAAAATCTTTCTAAAACACAACACAAATCCCAGAAGTTATCAAGGAAAAGATGAACAGATCTGACTACATAACTATTTTTAAACTTCTATGGAGGGAAAAAAATCTCATACACACAAAGCAAATGACAAACTAAACTAAAGAAAATATTGATTTCCTCTCCATATGACAAATGAGGGCTAAGAAACTGATATGCAAAGAACTTGTACAAATCAACTTTTTAAAAAAGTACAATAGGAATAAGTAAGAAAAAGATGAGTGAGAAAAACAGACAAATAACCTGGGAAAATGCATTTTACAGAAGATGGCATTCAAATGGCCAGTAAACACATGAAGAGATGCTCGACTCCACAGGAAAATCAATCCAAATGAATACAAGGTGATACTATTTCTCATGTATCAGATTGGCAAATATTAAAAGGTGTTGGGGCAGAGTGTCCACGGGTCCTCTCGTCACTGCTGAGAAAGTGCAAATCGGTCCATCAGTTTCGGAGAGAAGTTCACCAGTTTCTGTCAAGATTTTATACTTATGTGTCCTTTGATCCAGTGCATTCTGCCTTTGAGAATTTATTTTATAGAAACACTGGCAAGAGTGAGCAAAGATACATATACAGTAAGTTCTTTGCAATATTGTTGGTAATAACAAAAGACTGGAAATACATGTGTATCAGCAGACGATGGAGGAATTCAAGGTATGCGCATACTATAGAGTGGATAAAGAATGAGAAAGAGCTAGCCACACATGCCAACGTGGAAAGATGCCCACACTTAGTCTTCTATTGTGAAAAAAATATAAGCAAGTTGAATAGCATATATACTGTGTTTTCGCGAAAATAAGACCTAGCGGCTATGTCTTATTTTCGGGGAAACATGGTATTATCTCTATTAGGTCGGTGCAAAAGTAATTGCGGTTTAAAAGTTTAAAAATAATTGCAAAAACCACTATACACAATAGCCAAGACATGGATACAATCGAAATGCCCACCGGTAGATGACTAGATTAAGAAACTGTGGTACGTTTATACAATGGAGTATTATGCAGCCATAAAGAAGAAAGTAATCTTACCATTTGCAACAACATGGATGGACCTAGAGAACATTATGTTAAGTGAAATAAATCAGAGAAAGACAAATACCATATGATCTCACTTATATGTGGACTCTAAAGAAAAGAATAAATGAATGAACTAATCAGAAACAGTCTCAGAGACATAGAGGAAAAACTGAGGGTTCCTAGATGGGAAGGAGAGTGGGAATGAGGGGGGAGGTCAGGGGATTAGAAAGCACAGTCGGTAACCACAGGATTGCTATGGGGATACGAAAGGCAATTTGGGCAATGTAATCAATAATGTTGTAAGGATTTTGTAGGGTATTCGATGGACACTTGTCTCGTTAGGGAGACCACCTCAGGGATGATGTAGATGCCTGATCACTGCACTGTATACCTGAAGCTGAAGCTGAACAATAATGAACGTCAACTACAATTTTATATATATATGTATATATAGTTACAAGAAGTGGAGTACAGCGTTAGGAATAGAGACAGTAGAAATGTAATGGCTGTGTGCGATGTCAGAGAGACAGTGGATGGGGGTAGGGGGGTTGACACTGTGTGAGGGATATAAATGATAAATGTTTATTACATTGTTTTGTGTACCTGAAACTAATATAAAATAATAATTGCAAAAACTGCAATTACTTTTGCGCCAACCTAATAGTATTATCATATAGATAAGATATATATTTAAATATGTATATCTTTATACTTTTAAAATGATCTCTTTTTCACTTTCTCCATATTATTTGTATATAAAATGCACATATATATATATATATATATATATATATATATATATATATATATGATTACATGTAATTACATATGTTGGAAATTTACACACCAAAGTGTTGACAGTGATTTAGATTGAGGAAAATGTTGAAATTCACATTTTATTTCTCTGTCACTTAAAATGTTTTCAATGAGCACATATTACTTTTTGTAGCAATGTTAAAAATCATTTTTATTCAAAATATTTTAACTGACATTTTGGTTTATGTGTCAGTGTTTGTGAGTTGGTTGCTAAAAGTCTGCCTCTGAAGACAGACTCTCAGCCTGCTAACAAATAAGGTTTTCTGCTGGATCATGTTTCCTTCTCCTAGCTACTATAGACTCCTCACCAAGAAATCTGGCTTTATATTGGAGCTAGAGTTTGCAAGGATTGCCCTCTTTCTTGAGGGAGTCGGAAAGGCCACTTGTATTTGCCCAGAACTCACTGGGGCATAGTAAATATGCCCCAAGTGCAGTCTGGGTGAACCCTTAGCAACTAAGCTATCTTGTTTGGTGTCCCTTTCGCAGTGTGGTTATAGGAGCTGCCTTTCCCAGCACAGACCGTGAGCTCCCCCAGGGCAGGCATCAGGTCCCACTGTTGTCTGTATTCCTCGGAGCCAGCACAGAAAATGTTACTTGACCTAATTTATTAACACATAGACTAAGAGAAATTGCCCACCAGGCAGATGGTGAAGCCTGGCTATAACAGTGGCATAAGGAAGTGAGATTATAGTGAGCTGTGAATGGCAGGAGGGCAGGAGGGAGAAAGGGCAGATACAGCAAGTCAGTTTACTGAAGAGCCACTTTTGAGAAAGGGAAGAGGCAGCCAGCACCTTCTCAACATCTTGTATAGGGCTAATGGGGCGTGGAGCTTGTCCATTTTAGGAACAGAGAGGTGGGCAGAGATGTACTCTCTTCTATCCTGCAAAGCCAGTGGGCGAGGATATAATTGGTGTTGCTGCTGCTGACATCTGCAGGAAAACTGCTTTTGTGGTGGAGATAGCTTAATAAAAACATGTGGAGACAACATGTTATAGCGCATGAGAAATGGAAAGGTTGGCATGAAATACCTATTTGTCTTTGTATCCCCAGTGTCCAGGGCCTGGCACAGAGCAGGGACTCGGTAGACGCTTGAGCAGGAAGGAAGCAAGGGAGGAGATGGGGATAATGACGCAAGGACTAGCAAGCTCTTTTCTACTGTCACGATATCAGGGATGTTGGAGGGGTCCCAGAAGACTGCCTCCACTTCACTGCCCCTCCTTGGACTTCCATATTCTTATGTAGTGGGTGTTGGAGGACAGAGAAACGTTGGACTAGCTCAGTGATTCTGACCTGGCGTCCCAGGACACTAGGGAACTCTCAAGATAGAAGTGGGTACCATGAGCTATTTTAGTGCTTCCAAATGCATGACAGGAATGGTGCATTTTGCTCAGGATAAGACTGTATGTGCTGACAGGCCAGGTACTGTCTTTGCGGCTGGAATTCCATCGTCCTCAAGAAACAGGAAAGCATTTGGATCAAGCCTGCTCTGCGGGAGAGCTGACCCAGGTTAGATCGTATCTATCTGGTTCGGTCTTTGGCCAAGTGACTGGTCTCTCTTGAGCGTTTTTTTCCTCTTCAGTGAAATGGGGGTGAGAACAGTACCCCACTTAGAGGCTCATTATGGTGGAGATTAAATGAGCTAGCACACGTAAAGCGCTTGGCACTTAGCCTGTCCTGAAATCAGCCCTTGGCAAATGGTAGCTACTATCATTATTAATTCAGGGTCGGAAGTCTGTACATCTCATGCTAATCAGAATCTCTGAACCTATATATATTGATTAATAAATAATAGGAAATGAATAAATTATTAATTACTTAGGGCAACTTTTTGGAAGACAACATCTTTCAAAACATGAGACCCCGCTGGAGAAATCAGGAGTGTACATAAGAGGACAGAGATTGAGCCCCTTTGTGTAAGTTCTGTTTCAGCTGGAGTCTAATAAGAGACTAAGATCTCTCCCTTAGGGCCTTGGCATAATTGTTCTGTCTATTTGGAATGCCTTTCTCTGTCTCCCTCTCTGCCTGGCTGACTCCTATGACACCTCCTCCAGGAAGCCTCCCATGGCCCTGGCTCATCTGAGTTGGGGCCTTTCTGTAGCACACTGGACTCACTCCTTTGAGGGCCCCCACTGCATTGTGCAGTGCTGTTAGACCGGTGATTCTCAACATTGACCATGCATCAGAACCAAGCTAAGGGCTTGTTAAAACAGAGGTTGCAGGGCCTCACCCCCAGAGAGGTCTGATTGGGTCCCGAGAATCTGCGTTACTCACATGTTCACAGTAGTTGCTGATGCTGCTGCCCGCAGGAATTACACTTGGAGAACATCTGGTTTAGACCAAGGGCTCTAAGACACCAAAGAGCTTACCTGTTTATCCCCCACTGCACCTTCAGCAGCACCTGTCTCAGTTATTATTACATAGAAACAGAAAGTCAAATAGCAAGGGAAAATACCAAAGATTTCCCAAGGCCTTGTGTGCTCACAGCCAGACAGTGGTGCTGACCTGGCTGGAAGTGTGTCCAGTGTTTCAGGACTGGAGGTGAGCTTCCAAGTAGAGGTCAGAGAAAGCAGGCGGGCCTTATCCTGGGTCATAGCGCCCTCTGGTGTCAACATCTCAGCTCTGCACCTGGAGCTGCAAGTGGATGAGTGACAAGAAGGGATTGTTTTTCCCCTCTCCACCTCGCCCTTGTCACAACCAGAGGTAACTTGCTAAAACCCCGCTCTGACCATATTCCCCTTTGTCCATCCCCTGGGTTAAACCCCACCCACGGCTCTCCACTGCCTTCTGGACAAAGCTAAACATTCAACGTCCTTTGCTGTCTGCCTCCTTCACATAGACACACACTTGTCTCTCAGTTGCCTGCTGCTCTCCTCCAGAACCCTTTGTTTTATCCACACAGACAGGCCATGGGCTTTATGCCTTCCTACATGCTAATCTTCCTAATGGGACTACAACCACCTTCTCCCTGCAAGAAAATTACTCTTTCTTTAAAGTCAAACGTGACTTCTTCCAGGAAGCCTTCCTGGACTCTCTGAGGCAGAAGTGATTGTTTGTAGGGCCCTGTGCACAGACCACTATAGCAACCTCACAATGCATATAAGTACTAGCTTGTGGGGGTCTGGGTCCTCCTTGAGACCATGAGCAATTTGGGGGCTCCTGACTCAGCTTTATTGTCTCAATAAATGCTTATGAAATTTAAAGAGCTGTTTTTCTACCTCCACTGCTTTGTCTAGCCCCTCCCTCAAACCTGAAAGTCACTTTCTAGTACCTAAGGCTACATAGATCCTTAGATATTATTCATTCATTAATTCGGTCAGCAAACAAGTTGGAGGCCCTCCTAGTGCAGGGGATGCAGAAGAGAATAAAACAAGACAAAGTTCCTGGCCTCTGAGTTTATATTCTAATGGAGGAGAAAGACAACAAAATATATTACATACTGTTAAGCAGTGATAAATGGTATAAAGAAAACTAAGCAGGGATAGCAGTTGATGGAGGGGGTCTATTTTAGGCAACGTGGTTGGGGAATTCTCACTGATGAAGTAATATTCGAGCCAAGATCTGGACAGAGTGAACCTCTGACCAGGCATATGTCTGGGAGAAGGGTTCCTGGCAGTGTGCAAAGTCCCAGAGGTTGCAGCAGGCTCAGTGTGTTCCAGGAACAGGGAGAAGGCCAGTGTTTGAAGTCAGGCGATCCAGAAGCAGACCCTGAGGTGAGGATTCACGTGCAAGTGATTTATAAAATGCTCCCTTAGGGGGCAAGGTGGGGAGCAACCAAAAAGGGCACCGGGGAATCGGGGCAGGGAAAGGGAGGCCAAGAAAAGGTGTGACTTCAGACAGAAATTGCAGAGGTTGGCTCAGCCTGATCCTGCAGGGAGCTCTGGCATGTGACTTATGCCTTAGAGTTTGAACCAACCCAAGGCAAGGTTGCTGCGACTTTCATGGTCCCATCAACCCCTGGTTTAGGGTCACCCCAAGGAAATGCAAATTCTCAGATGCTTCATGTGGGCAAAGTGGGCTCCAGTAGGCTGAGGGCAGCTCCTGGTCCCCAAAAGCTACGGGGAATGGGCATTGGAAGCAAAACCATACAAAGCTGGGGACCACACACAGTAAGGGAAAATGGGGATCAAGGTGGAGCAGTAACATGATCTATTATAATCAATAAGGCTGAAAAACAGAAGTCAAGGGGAAAAATTATAAGATCCAAATCAGCTGAGACCAGACTAGGTAAACTAATATCTGATTTTCCTCAAGGAGGCAACATGCCAAGCTAAAAAACTACATTTCCCAGCCTTCCTTGCATCTAAGGATGACCAGTTCTAGACATTGAGATGTAAGCAGAAGTGTGCTGGAGGCTTCTGAGAAAGCATTGATTTCCTGATGGAGGTACCACCTCTACCTCCTTGCTGCTCCCTTCTTGCCTTGAATGTGAACCTGAGGTTGGAGGTAAAGCAGCCATCTTGTAATCATGAGGTCACAATGAGGCAAACGTGAGAATAAAAGCTTCACGCTAAGGATGGTGGAGCAGAAAGACAGAAAGCGCCTGAGCCCCTGGTGATGTGGGGCAGCTGCACCAGCCTGGGATACCTATCCCCAGACTTCCTTTTTTGGAGGAGAATAAATCCCTATTTGATGACATCATTGACTTTCTACTCCATGCAGCTGCACACCATCCCTGACTGACACATCCTCCGGTCCGTATGGCTCTACAGAGACTCCCACCTTATACGAGAGCACTTGTTCCTAAGCCAATGCATTGCACATGTCTGTGCTTTGCCCATTTTAATTTGGGAGCCACAAAGACTCCACAACGGGCTCTGAGAACTCCTGCAGTATTAAACCTGTACTTTAACTTTAGCATAGAATCCTCCCAAATTATTTGCCCACAGAAGTTGTTTTGTCTTGGAATCACTTATTTTTATTAGTTAGGACAGAGCTGTCCAACTGGTGTTGTAGCCCATGAATGGCCTACAGGCATGTTGACCTGTTCAACCACTCAAACACTTACTGCCACTGAAAATATATTTGAACACTTAGATGGTTCCCTCTGTAAACTTCCTGAATTTGGTAATAATTATTTATGTGGCTAAAATTTTATACGAAGCATCTGCCGCCAGAAAGGGTATGTCACAGCCATATCATGCCACACTCCCCAGAGGTGCCCAGCAAGTCACCTCAAGAAGTCTGATTAGTCATGGATTGTTTCACAGCTGCAAACATTTTGTTTTGCAAGTACAGGTAAAATATTGACGTTTCTTTTACTTAATTTTCTCTTATTTTCCACATTTTCCCAACAGAAGTATGGATATTATTACTAATGTTAAATGTTTCCATATTGAAAATAATTTTTGTTAATTTCCTCAGTTGCTCATGTCTTGAGTGAGTGAATGGCTAGGGATTTTTAATACCACCCTTCAACACAGCTTGATTCTTGACGGAATTTCAGAACGAATTATTGTTTGCTCTTAAAAATGAGAAAATGTTTCTAAAGTTAAAATATACCTCCTTTTACCCAGCAGTTGTAGTCCCAGGGATTTATTTACCCAATACACAGTGAGTACATAGTACGTCCACAAAAAGACATGCACGGCATGTATACAGCAGCTTTATCCGTAAGAGCCCCAAATGGGAAACAACGCAACTGTTCATCAACAGATGAATGAATAAATTGTGATATAGTCACACAATGGAATACTACTAGGCAATAAAAAGAAACAAACTGTAGCTACATATAACAATAAAAGGATGAATTTCTCAAACATGATGCTGAGTTGAAAAGCCAGGTAAACGAGCACATTGTATGATTCCATTTGTACAAAGTCCTCAAACAGGCAAATCTAACCTATGGTGCTACCGTGTTTCCCCGAAAATAAGACCTAACCAGAAAATAAGCCGTAGCATGATTTTTCAGGATGACATCCCCTGAACATAAGCCCTAATGCATCTTTTGGAGAAAAAATTAATATAGGACCTTGTCATGCGCGGTCTCCGGTCCCGCTCCCCACATAAGAATGCAGGACATGGCGAGGCCAAAAAGGAACACCCACTGAGCCATAGATGGGGGAGTCATACCACTATAGTCTCGCTGGCGGCTGGGTTGGAGACACAGGAAGCAGGAGCCACACTATCTGTAACCTGCTGTCCACTTCTCTCTGCCAAAGTATCTCACTTGCTAGCTGCTATCCCTCTTGCTAGCTCAGCCACCATCTTGCTAGCCCCCATTTGCTGCTAGTGTAGCTGCAGCCGTTATATTAGTGGCCAATGGCTCACTGGTTACAGCTGACGGCCAACTAGCCACAGCTGATGGCCATCCAATCACAATTGTTGGCCATTTACTACCTGAGCCAGCACCTTTCTATGTGAGGCCGAGAGCCTGGAAACTGTACTCCTGGCTCTGTCCCCACAGACCTGGTCTTATTTTCAGGGAAACACGGTAAAAATCAGATCAGTGTTTACTTGGGAAGAGAGGAAGCTGCTTTCTGGAGAGGGTGGAAATGGTCTCTCTTTGGATCTGGAAAAGTTCACTGTGTGGGCTGCAGATTCGTGCGCTTCACACACCTCACTCTGTATATTTTATATCTTAATAAAACAATTAAAAACAAAATATATTTAATTCCAAAAATAATTGAAAATAAATTAATCAAATCAGTTATTGAAGAGACTAAGACTTTACAGCTTCAGAAAATTGATTTTCAGAATGTTTTTATCGTACTTGAATATGAGTAATAGTTATATGTTGTTAATTTTCAGAATTTTAATTATGAAATGAAATGAAAATTAGTATTTAATATTTCCTATTTTGCTTACTGAATTCTTTAAAAAAAAAACTTGAATGCAATGTATATAAGACATTCTTAGGCGAAAAACCTATAGGTATAAAGGCCTATAAGTACTTTAAATAAATTTAACTTTTATGGATAATTATTTTCCCACCACAAAGGACAACTTTTTAATTAAAACTGGGATGTCATCAGAAATCACTAAACACAGTAGTGTTTGTCATTCAACCGGCAATAAATATACCAAGGGTGACCTCACATGTGTACTCTGGGACCCTCCAGTTCTATCCTTTAGCCCAGGAGTCTTATGTCCTAGAAAACTTATCATGTGAAACAGGGCGGCCAGGCCATCTCTGCCTACACCTAACTTCAGGCCATTCAGACCACTAACATTCCCCTATGACCCTAAGTACCTGTCCCAGTGAGACCATCCAAAGTTGACAGTCCTAGTGAGAACCATCTATCTGGTATTTCCAGATTCTACCCTGAAATTCTTTCCTCAATCCATCACCTGCTTTGTGTTGTTTTCCAAATCATCTTGTTCCCATGCTGTACACCATATAGAAACATCCTCCCTATCAGTTTCCCTGAGAGGTAACATGATACCACCTTGAACCAAGCATTCTTCATAATGTTGAATGGATGCATCAATACTCTGACCCTCCTAGAATTTGACATTCTTCCTCCGTGGGACCTGAGCCCAGACAACCATACAAAAATAATGACAGACTCTGGACCGAGCATGTTATATTCTTCAAGAACTATAAAAGACGGCATCTTGTCCTGCTGTAACATATTATTTTGCATAGGCTGCAGCTGAATTCATTCTTTGCTTTGTGATGCATTTTTGTCTTTCACAGGATCCATTCCTCTTTAAAGATAATATGAACTAGTTTAAGTTGTCATTCATACATGTGGTTTTGTATTTCTCTTGAATCTTAATTCCAAGATCAAATGGAACCCAGTTTCTAAGCCAATGCAATGCTATGATCATTGCTCTAAAACAGCAAAAATTCACACTCTAATCTATCTCACAGCATATAAAACATAATCTATAGGAATGTCCACTAATAAGAGGAGGAACTCTAAGATAACATACATATTTTTTAAAAGGTCATCTCTTCTATACCTAACTGCAAATCATTCAGCTACTGCATGAAAATATTGATCTTTGGTAAACGTTTATCATTGCAAAACAAAAACCAAAGTTCTTTTTTGAGCTCTGCTACAACACTTTCAGGCAGAGCTTAAGAAACGGGTTGCAAAGTCCTGCACTTAACAGTCAAAGTCAAAATATCTCTCCCACTTTCAGAATCACTCATTTCACAAGCCCACAGGAAAATCATCAACACTAAATTTGGGGCTGAAGAAGCAAATAGAAAAGTTGTCACTTCCAAACAATCCTATAGACACACTGAAAACATCTCAGATGACATAGAACCAAAGCTAATTCAGAGGCTCAAAAAAGCTTTTATTGCCGACGAATGACTCTACAGTCAGCAGTAACTATGGTCAGTTAGAAGCAGCAGCAGAGTTCTCAGAACCAGGGAGGAGGAAACAGTCAGAGGCCAATGAGCACCTTCAATTGACTAAGATATGTGACAACACTGGGTGAGTTTGGTCTCCTGGGGTGGCTGTGACAATAACAAAATGTCAAGGCTTTTACTTCACAAGTTCATTCCAAAAACCCTGAGATGTGAGCAATGTTCTTTCATGCACAGAAGCGTAACGTATGTAAAGAATGTCCTTGGCAATCTGAATTCCACAACAAATGATATAATCAAAATGATGAATTAAACCCCACGCCGCTCAGCCCTGTATCACTTCAGCCTTATGTGAAACAGGACAATAAAACTACTCTCTGCTATTTCATACAGAAATGGGTTGACTCTTCAAAGAAGAGTTTTGTCAAGAGTTTGTAAACTTAAAACATAATAAAAATAAAATTTGAAAATTGTGAACCAGTTTCACTTTGCAAATTTTTTTGGATAGTCATTGGCTTTAAAAATCTGACTTAACTTAATTGACATTATTGAGTGTCTGAATGAACCTGATAAAAAATTGTAAGAATCATCTTAAAGTGTATTTGTGTAATAATGGGTTAACTCAAAAGGCCTGGGTTGCCAACACCCTGAACATCCCAAGGGTCTTCGAGATTAGCCCTTGACCAACTCCTGGGAGATAAGCTTTGAGTCCTTGGAACCCTGCCTGATGACAACGTTTTCGTATCTCTAAGTCCTTGGACCACGCTGCATCAGCTTGACTTCTGGAGGTCTGGAGACTCAGTGTTCAAGGTCAGTCATACATGATTGACCCCTAATTGAAAACCCTGGACACCAAGGCTAGGTGGGCTTCTCTGGTTGCAACCCTTGGCCCATATTTTCATACGTTACTGCTTGGAGAATTAGGTCCTCGCTGGTAGGAGGATGACTAGAAGCTCTGCCAAGTGTCTCCTGGATTTCACCCAATTGCCTTTCCCTGTCACTGATTTTAATCTGTAATCTTTCAATGTAATAAACTGTAACCCGGAGTAGACCAACTTTCCTGACTTCTGTGAATCCTAGCAAATCATGGAGATTGAGGGTGGTCTTGGGGACCCCCAACACAATATTAATATGTGCTAACCTCATTATGGATTCAAAGAAAAAACTTACCTTTGGAGAAGTGAAATTACAAATGGGTTACCAGTGAAGGACGTTGGAGCTGTTATTTGAATCCTAAAGAAAAAGTATGAAGACTAATAGGGCGAAGTCCGTGTATGTTGGAAGAAAATTTCATCATAATCTTAAAACACTTGACCTGAACAAAGGATTATTGTATTCTAAAGCCCTTTATGTTACTACAAGAAATTTCAACATTACATTTTTGTCAAAAAAAGCAGAATAGTTAGATTTAGAGAACGATTCTTTGAATTTTACACGAATGATACAATCGTTCTCTGAATCTAACTATTGAAGACCAACAAATAAGTTTCTGACAATTGGAGAAAAAAATGATAGATATCACTGCCATTCGCAACATGGATTTGTGAAAAAAACGTTTCTGTCCATGCTAAGCTTGAAGAGAGCTTATTTAGAAAATACAACCAGGAATTTTGTAGCCATTTCAAATTTAGAATCAATTTTTAAAAATCATGGTCCTTTCTCATCAAAAATTTGAAAAGATGTTATTTGGAAGTTTTATTCTAATTCATTATGTACTATTTTCCTAAATACTTTGTAGTTTGTTTATTTTCATAATTATGTACTATCAAGAAAATGCAATTAGTATTTTCACCCAGTCCTACGTAGACATCCCCAAATCTTGTGTTTACCTTAGTGTGCCCCATACTTGTATAAATACTACCATTTTCTACATGTCTCATGAGGCAAAACACGTTGGGAAGTACTGAGTTAAAAGAGTTTGATTTCTGTAAACAAATTCAAAATAGTGGTGGCCTAAAAATATAGAATTGTATTTCCCCCTCAGGTAACAATCCAGACATAAGCAGTCTGGGGATGTGTAGCGTCTTCTTAGCTCATTGCTCGAATGCACTCCTGCCAGCAAGAAAGAGAAAGAAACCGTCATCTATCTAATTCACGTATTTCGTTTTTGCATTCAACATGTGTTGTTAGCTACTCCCCTACCTGCGTTATTGCCCTATTGGTTGTAGGCCTTGGGGCAGGGAGCATCCTCATTGCACACAGGAGGCATGGAGGCAGACAGACGTGGGTTCAAGCCCCCTCTCTGCTGATTATAAAGCTGGGCAAGTACTTACCCTTCCAAAGCCTTAGTTTCCTCATGTGTGAAATGCAGAGAGGAAGAGAATCAGCCGCAAAGGGCTGTGTGAGAATTACGTGAGGAATGCAGGTAAAGCACTCAGTACTGAGCCTGGCGTATAGCGTGGGCTGATGGAGCTAGGAATTTTTCTGTATCCCTGGTACCCAGCATGGAGCCTGGAACAGGGGGGTCTGCGTCAGTGTTGGTTGAGATGAACTGAATTGAATCGGGCTCAGGGGAAGGACATTAATTCTCTAACACGGGAGGCCTGCCCTGTGTGCACAGCAGGCTCTGGCAGCCACAGAAAGCCCTAGGTAAAGGTTTTCAGGAACTGACAGTTGGAAGTCAGGCTAATGTGCCCTGAAGGGCTAAGAACATGGGCAGTGTGATGACAGCATCTGCTATGCCAGATGACACCATTTTTACAAATTTAGGGAAAATTCTCTGGGTATTTCCCACATTTTATCTGGGATGGAGAAGGAGTATTATCAGAAGGGGGCAGTGGCAGAAGAGAGGGATTATTCTCCAGGCCCTGGGTGAAGGGAAGCAGCGGCCATTATTCTCTGAAGGGGGAATATGGTCACAGACAGATGCAGATGCTGACAGACAGATGGTGACCTCTGGGCACGATCAGCTCCTCTTCCCAGAGGCTTGGGCCCACTGGAGTGGGACCTACCCAGAGGCTGCAGCCTCGGACATTCCTGGCTTCTCCACTTCCCAGAAAGCACCTTTGATCGTGTTTTTTTTTAAAGAAGGATTTGTTACTGATTCCTTCTCTGATTTCCCCGTCTCCCCTCCCGGGGAACTTCCCTTCCTCAGCTCCTCCTACAGATGTGCAAAGTCTAAGTCATGTAATAAACTCCTCAGTGTAAGTCAAATGGGTTGGGTCTGTTTTCCCCACTGTTGGTTTGGGTTTGGGCTTTATTTTGAGTTCACTCAGTTTTGATTCATTGATCTAATTTCTTGCTTCCGGAATTTTTACTCCTGTCATTTCTCCTGTTCGTCAGCCCTTATGGTTTTACGTATCTTGAAATACATTTCTTTATTGTAGTTTTGGTGAGGTTTCAGTGGGGAGGAAAAGTTTGATGCGCTGGTTCAACCTACCATCGCAACCTAGAAATCTTTTCGCCTCGGTGGGCTTCCGCGCTCAGAGTAAACTGTTTGCAGTTTCCTAAAGGGTAAACTCCCCCTGCCTGTTGGACTCTGCACAGGATCCCCCCTCCCTCCCACCCCCTTCCATTCCGCCACCCCCTGGCCTCCCTTCCTCTCTATGTTGGCACGTGCCCATCCTTAGAGACATTGCTCTGGGAAGCTGTCCTTGGCCACCTGGTGGGTTGTGCCAGCACCCTCCTGGGGCTTCCAAGGCACCCCCTGCTTTCCCCCAGTACTGTACTGAGCTCAGTATTTCAATTGCCTGTCATCCTGGTGCTTGGGACAGTGCCTGGCACAGGGGAGATACCTACAAACGCTCTGTAAATAAAGAACTCGATGCTTATTTGGCTGATCCGTTTGCTTTGTTTGCATAATAAGAATCAGAGGAAGACAATTTCTTTCCCTAAAATGGAAGTGGATCTGACAGGAAGGAAGGAGAGAGAAGGTACAATTTAAAGGAGGTATATGGAATGTGGTGAATCTTAAGATTCTTGAAAAAACAAAGAGCTGTTATAGATGACCATATTATTCCCAGTTTGGCTTTACAAAGAGTCCTGAGAAAACGAATCTCTGGTGTTAGAAGTCAGGGTAGTGGTTACACTTAGGGGCGTGGTAAGCGGATGGAACGAGGGAGCTTCTGGGTGGCTGGTAATTGTTTCTTGGCCTAGGTGCTAGTTACATGGATGTGGTCAAATACTCGTATATAAAAATTCATCAAGTTGTACACTAGTGGTTTTTACACTGTTATGTATGTATGTTATACTTCAAAAAAACTTTACAAAACATAGTAATTTCAAAAAAAACAGCCCTAATTTTTTCCTCCAGAATAACATCACCTCTATTACCTCATCCTCATCAATCTTTCCAGCTATTTAAACCCACAATCAGATGGGTGTTTTTCCCATATTCCCTTGAACTCTAGTTAACTATATGATGAATGCAGGTATTTTAAAAGGTTGAATCATTTTTTTAAAAAACTCTCATTATGTACAACAGGAATCAAAGTGCTAATTATATAAACTTGGTAGTTGCTGGATAACCTATGAGTCCTAATTTCCCCCCAGGTGTAAAAGGTGCCTTTTGAGTGAGCATGGCATTAATGGCAGGAGTATGAGTTGTTCTTGGAGACAGAAATAGATCTCTTAGAGAGATCTTAGCTACAGACGTCTGGAGCCTGGCCCCAGAATTTGAAATTATAACTATTGAGTTCTATACATACATTATGGTTTCACTGAGTACTTCCTGGATGCAAATGTTTCTAAGTCTGTCCGTCTCCTGACTGTCCATCCACTTTGCAACATTCCATTAGGTCACTCAATTCTGTGGCAGTTGGGAGAACACTAGATGCCCAGAGGGAACACGGAGAATATTGACATACTGATCCCTTAGTGACCCTCAGTCCACAAATGACCCTGGGGAAACATTGCTTGGAAACACCTGAGACCCTTGGATTATTGAGCTGGGCTCATGTAAGCATTGCTCTGGTGGTGTCTTCCCAGCAACTGAAACACGACAATTGGTTTTCTTGCAAGAACATTCATTTGCCTTTGTCAGATAGGTGGGAAAAAGCCAGATCAGGAGGACATTAAAAGTCACGAGGTAATTTCACTGTCATGCAGGGAAGCCTGCGGGGTCTCTGCTCCCACTCCCCACACAAGAACGCAGGATATGGTGAGGCCAAAAAGGAACACCCATGGAGCCATAGGTAGGGGAGTCATACCACTATGGTCTCACTGGAGGCTGGGTTCACTGGACGTGCGACCTGCTGTCCGTTTTTCTGCCAACCGACCGACGACTCTCCTCCGCTCTCCTCGGCTCTCCTCGGCTCTCCTCCATAGCCGCAGCAGTTATATTAGCGGCCAATTGGCTAACTGGCCACAGCCGACGGCCAACCAGCCACAGCCGACGGCCATCCACTACCTGAGCCAGCACCCCTCCATGTGAGGCCGAGAGCCTGTAAACTACTTTCTGGGGCTCTGTCCCCACATTCACCATCTTGATTCAGTTTATCAAATATTTACTGAGGGTTTGCTACGTGCCCAGCCCTGTGCTAGACGCTGTGGACAGAATGCTCTGCCTCTAGGGTTTTGATATTAGAAGTGTGTAGGGGGCCGCAATGTGGTTGGAAGCACGTGGTGGGAGCTTGTCTTGAAGCTCTGTTTGCATAACGAGCACACAGTTTTTACTAGGTAGAGTTTGTTTGAGGTGGTTCCGGAGGGCCTATGGAAGTCTGGGGGAGCTTTCACCACTCCTTCTTGCTGCTACTGGAGCTGAAAAGAGGCAGTTCTTTCTCTGGGTGCAGAAAGAAGCAAATCCAGGTAATCCCAATATAATATGGTAAATGCTGGGACAGATGAATAAAGAGAGGGCGCTGTAGATCAGAGGAATGGTACTCAGTGCGCATGAGAGGCTGAGATGGTTTAGCACAGATGGGGATACTGGACATGAGACCTGTTTGCCATGTTTTCTGAACCCAAAAGTCAAAACATCTGATCGGAAAAGTGTTCATTTTCTTGTCTACCCATTTGTTTGCATTAAAATTCTTATAGGGGTTTAATAACAAAATGACGTTTAGTTCCATATGTAACACATTACTTTTGTTAAAAATAATAAAATTTCAAGAAATCAGACTATGCCCCAAGTCTGGGATATGTGGTGGTGTTAGCAGCTATGGTACGTTTACCAAGTAAAAATTTATTGTTATGCTTGCACAATATAATAACATGTTTTTATAGTGTTTTTTCTTTTTTTACTACATTTTCCCTCCTAAATGTGTTATTGAGGCACTAGTGTATGATTATACTAAATGGTCACATATAATAGTAACACACATTATGATATGCCATACCAGAGACAGATGTCTCTATCAGATTATTCTGACATGCCATCATATTCCCTGTGAAGGTCATTAATTAATTCTGAGGTGGATATGAATTTTACCTCCAAGCTCAATTAATGAAAGCCTTTGATTTTAACTTGAAGCTCGGAATAGCTTCATTGCACGTATCTCTGAGAGAGTGTAACAGTGAATTTGCTGCCCCTCAAAATCTACCCAGCACTTGGGTTAGAGAACAACCTTCAGAGAAGAACACCAGCAGATGCTTTAGCATTGACTCCTGAACAGGTCTTCAGAGGCTTCTCCCCCACATGGCGTAGCACTGGCATCCTAGTGACTCTGCAGAATCACTTGGCCTGAATTGGGCTTTGTGGCCCGGCCATCAGCCCTTACTGAGACTCATGAAGAAATGCCCTGTGCCACCCCCTGTGTGTCTGCTCTGTGATGTTGACACCATTCATCTTTCCATTATATACCCTGTGTCCTCTCCAGGAAAACTCGCAGGAGAAATTGATTTCTGATCTCAGTAGCAGGAATAATGGTCCTTCTAATTCATTCAGCAAACATTTACTGAGCATCTACTACCTGTAGGCAGTGTGACGCAGATATACTCAAAAAGAAACAGTCTGGTAGGGAACACAGACATCAAATAACTAATTACTTCATCAATTATGGTTTTCATAAATGCTAACAAGGAAAAATAGTGTGTGGGGGGGCCTAGAGGTGCCAGTAAGGAGGAGAATTAGAGGGTCAGTGAAGGGCTATTTGAAGAAGTGGTACTTCTCACAGCAGTTGTATGATTTTCTACTTAAGCATACCAACCCTCTTCACTTTGGCTGCTGGGATGTTAAAAGTCAAATTTGTGACTCATCTCTAGAAAGGGGGCAGGATTTGGGATCTAATTTAATTTCCAGATTAATTTATTTGTGGAACAAATATTTATCTAATGCCTACTGTGTGCCGGGACCAGCTAGACACTAAGCAGGCGACAATACATCAGATAAAGAGGCCCCAGACCTTACAAGGCGGAGGTTTGGACAAGAAAATGAACTATTAAAATACGGTATGTAGGTGCAATGCTTAGGGAAGTCCAGGAAGGAATAGAAGAATGGGGGAGAAAGGCTAACCCCAACTGGAGGGAAGGAGGCTGTCCAGAAAAGTTACTCTGGGGAATGGAAGGCCAAGCTGAAATGTGACATTGTAAGACAAAGGGGTGGGGCTAGTCCAGCAGTGGTCTGTCAAAGATCCAGATGTGGGAGAGAATGGATGGCATGTGTGGGGAGTTCAAGGAGTTCAGTGTGGCCAGAGCATGGGGTAGGTCACGTGGCTAGAGAGGTAAACGGAGGCCAGTTTGTGCCTCGCCTTATAAACCAAGCTGTGGTTCTGCCTTTATCCTGAAGGCAAGGAAAGGTCATTGAAGAGAAAAAGTTCCTATCCTTATTTTTCCTGTGCCTCATTTTCTCATATTTTACACACACACACACACACACACACACACACACACACACACACACACACACAAATGCCCTTACATCCTTTCATGAGCAAAGTGAGGGTATAAGCAACTAATTCACTAAGTAACACCCTTAAAGAAAGCTAGCTCAAGTGAGGAAAACCCAACATAACACATTCATACTGAACTAATATGTAGCCAAGAAGAAAGAATGTAGACATATTTACAGAGTATCTCTTGAAAGATAAACAAGAAACCGGTAATAGCGGTTGTCTCTGGGAGGAAAACTAGATGGCTGGGGAATAAGTATGGGAAGGAGACTTTTTCTGTGTATTCCTTTTTTCACTTTTTGAATTTTGTACCATTTATGTATTTATTAAAAACAAAATAAAATTTAATTTTCGAATAAGTAACCGTGATCTGGGGAAAAAATTATAAATTTCAGTCAATGGTTGCAGTCTCCCTCCTACCCCATTGCTCCCCCAGATAATCTATTAGAGTGCCAGATTAGGATGACAGCATATTGATATGAAAATGAAAAAAAGCAACCCAAGGAAGCCTTGCTGATGACACAATTAACAAGATTTAGTGATGGGTAGAATGAGGGGGCAAAACAGAAAACAGGATTCAAAGTGATCCTGTCCTATGTGCGCTCAGGAGGGTGTTTATACTTCTCAGTCTTGTCTTCGTCATATGCAAATAGTAATAATGATGGAGTTTACATCATAGAACAGTAGTGGGAATTAAATATACTAGGCCTGGTTATTAAAAGGTGAATAAGACTGTACCAGATAAGGGAACCAAGATACAGAAAGGAGGGGACAGAGAATAGGCAATTTCAGCGCCCTGTGATAAATGTCTTAGGGTGAGCAGGGAGTGGACGTGGGAAGGACGTGGAGGAGGGGTGCTGCCTTCGGTTGGATTCCCTAGGAACGAAGTCTGAGATGGGGTTCTTGTGCAAGTGAATGATAGAGGAATGGTCTCAAGTGAAACTGGTGAGGGAATAAGGGAAGCAAGAGAGGGCAGGGAAGAAGCTAGACAGACGGTGTGTTTAGCTCAGGGTTGGCAAACTTTGGCCTTCAGACCAAATCTGTTTTGGAACACAGCCACAATGATTTTGTTTATGTATTATAATCTATGGCCACTTTTGTGCTATGAACACGGAGTTCAGTTGCTGTGACTGAGACCGTTCGGCCCACAAAGTTTCGTTTTAACTATCTGGCCCTTTATAGAAAGTTTGCCAACCACTGGTTTAGCTTGGTTTATCCCCAGGTGAACTCTAGAGCCTGAATAGCATTGAAGAATTGTCTCACCTGAAGACAAGGCACCTGGCTTTTTGTACCTTTGCACAGGGCTGATTTCAGGGCCCCATGTTTAGAAGGGCCCCAAACCTGGAGTTCGAGAGAGGTCCAGACTGGCAATATATTTGGGAGTTGTCAGATATAAATGGTATTTATTTATTTACTTGAATATTTATTTGTATTATGTATTCATTTTTTGGAATATGTAACACATACACATGATAAAAATGTTTAAAAGGAACAAAAGACTACCATATAAGGAATTCTTCACCCATTCTATTCCTCAGACACCTTTCTACTCTCCAGAGACAACTACTGTCACTAGCTTCTTGTAACCTTTAGAGATATATTTTTTAATTGAAGTATAACTGGCATACAATATACCCTATTAGTTTAGGTGTATTTCATAGCAATTTGCTATTTATATACATATGAAATGATCACAATGTTACCATCTATCACCATACAAATTTATTACATTATTGACTATATTCTCTATGTTATACATTATATTCCCAGGAGTTATTTATTTTATAACTGAAAGTTTGTACCTCTATTCGCCTTCACCTATTCTGCTTATCCCTCCCCTTCCCCCCTCTGCTAACTACCAGATGGTTTTCTGTATCTAGATGGTATTTAAAGTCTGAATGAGATTATCTAGAGGATGATTATAGGGGGAGAGGGGATCTTCTGAGTCTTTGGGCATACTGGTGTTTACAGGTTAGGAAGAGGAAAGAATGTAGGAAAGGAGACCCAGAAGGGGAGGCCTGTAAAATAGGAGAAAACAGAGAAAAACTTAGAAGCCAAGTAAAGAACATACAAATACACATATACACTCATGCCATGCATACACAGCCACACTGGTATTTTCATCTGGGACTTGTCAGTCTAGGCTGGTATACAGAGAAGAGGTCTGGGAACACAGAGGTTAATTTTTGACAAGAGCAGTTTTAGTGGAATTACATGAACAGTAAATAGCCTGATCAGAATAAGTTCAGGGGAGAGGGAAGAAACTGGATACAGCAAGTACAAACAACACTTTCTAGGAGTTGTGCTGAAAAGGAGCATGGAGAAATGGGGTAGCCAGAGAATCACGTAGTCATGAGAAGAGTTTTGTTTTAAGATGAGAGAAATTGCATCATGCTAGTACAAATGATCTAGTAGAGGGGGAAAACTGATGATGCAGGAGGGGAGAACTACTAGCATGACATTCTTGAATTGATGAGAGGACACGGCATTTGAAGCCAAGAGGAGAGGTTGACCTCTAGAAGCATGGATAGTACAGAAGAGAAGGCAGAGCCTTTGTGCACACGTAACAGATTGATGAATGTGGTTGTAGGCGCTCAAGGAAGTATTCCTGGAGACGTCTATGTTCTCAAATAGGAAGCAAGACCATCAGCTGAGAGACAGCGTCTAGGGCAGGAGATGGTAGCGGTTTGAGGAAGGAGAAGAAAGTGTAAAGTGGTCATCCAGAAGAGTGGCTGAGCTGACTGGCTCATTTTTGTATCTTCTCCAGCATCTTCATTATTTCAGCAAGTACGTTCTCAATGTCTATCATGTTCCAGACACTTTGATAAACACCAACTACTTGAAAGAATGTGTGGCCATACACTTCAAACACATTCCAAGTATGTTTTAGATTTGTAGCTGAGTGTAGCTTGGGCAACTTGGCGAAGTAGGATCAGTGGGGATCCAGATTTGGAAGGAACCAGAAGCCTCCTGATTTTTTTTTTTTTTTAAATCCATTTGTTTGAGTGATTCTCCTGAAATACAAATCTGATCATGTCACACCTTTTAAAAAAATCCTTCAATGAAGACATATACGAACTTGTGAAAAATTGCTTCTAGTGAAGAAAACAGGAACACTGGGGGACAGAGATGAGAGGCTTACTTTTCAAGTCTACCCTTGGGTAGTGTTTGGAGGAAAAAAATAAACATTTGCATATATTTACTACTCAGAAGAAAAACAAAACCCCCTCTCAGAAAAGTTTCTATGGTTTTCCGCCTTTATGAGAAAGGAAATCCTTAATTTGGTCTATAGTACTCTGCATGGTATGGCCCTGCAGACCTCTCCTGCCTGATCTCATCTCTGTCTTCCTTTGGCTCTCTCCAATTCAGCCGTGCTCGGCTGTTTTGGGCCTCAGGCTTTACACAGGCTTTTCTTCCTGCCTCACGCATACTTACTCTAACCTCTGAGCCCTTCCCTTTCTTTGCCAGTAAACTTCAGGTCTCAGCTTTAAAGACACTTTTTTGGAGAATTCCCTGCCTGCATCTCCAACCCCCACCAGACTTGGTCAGTCCACGCTGGGCACTCACTCCCCTAGCATTGGCCACTTCACAGCAAGCACTTAGGACAATCATGAAGTGTCATTAGCTTATCATCAGTTGGCCTCACCGTTGGACCTAGGACAGGGTCCCTGGGAACCCAGTACAACGCGTGGTACACAGTGAGTGCACAGTGACTGTTACCTGGATGACACTGTACGTCTCTGGACCCTTGTCCAGCTAAAGCAGCCACCGTCGGGGCAGATGGACGGGGAAAAGGAGCCAGATGAGGAAGGAGGCAGCGCCTAGCCGCTGTCTTGGCCTTCCTTTTTAGGGGCCGCGGTTCAGGGGTCGCGGCGGGAAAGAGGGGTTGGGGTTCGCACCACCAGGAACCTTCACACACATGCTTACCCCGCCAGGGGGCTGAGGCAGGGGGCAATGGACCTAGCCTTCTCTGGAAGGCTGCTGGGGCAGGGGGCTGCAGCCAGGTGACGGATTTGCCAGATGTAAATCCCAAAACGGCCTCCTCCCCTTCAAGAGAGGAAGCTTGCACAACAGGCTGTGACAAAAGCTGCTGGGCTGAAATGCCACAACCTGCCCGGTCTCGAATAGCTACTTGTCCAGTGTCGGCAAGCGGGACCACAAACCCCAGCAGCCAACTAAGGGAGTGGCAGAACGCGTACTCTTCGCGCCTGCGCACTCAGGCCCTGCGCCGCGCGCACCCAGGCCCCACCTCGGGGAGGGCCTGCCCGCGCGCCCCGCCCCCCACCTCTGCGTGCGCACCGCCTAGTGCCCGCCTCTGTGAAAGACTGCTGGGCGCTTGTGGCCGGGCTGCTTCACTGGCTGCGGAGGGTTCATCGCGCACTTTACCCTCCTAGCAACTGAGCCGACTGGAAGTTTGAAGCCTGCCTCAGGTACGCTGACTCCAGAGATCCCGGGAGAGCTCTTCTCCCGTGCAGGAATCGGCGCGAGCTGATCCCGGCGCGGGACAGCACCTCCGTCGGTGACGGACACCGCTCCCACCAATCAGGGTTGAGGTGGCTCGCCGGTCTGCCCAATGAGCTGCGTGCCTAACGGGAGTGGGGCGGGCGGCGAGGCCGGCAAGGAGCCGGCTCCCGCGCTCCGGGCCGCATGGCCCGGCGCGGCTAGGGAGACGGGCCGCAGTGGACTTGGGACAGCGGGGAAGGCCTTGGGGCTGGGGTTGCGGGGCCCGGCAGCGCCCTTTTCAGCTTGGCCTGGCTCGGCTGACCAGGAGACTGGGATGGCTCGTGGGATGGAGAGGGCCGTAAAGCTCGGGAGCTCCCTCTGCTCATCCCTCCGGGAGCCGTCTCGGGCGGCTGTCTCTCCATTTGAACTGCCCCGGGCCACGTCCTTCTGGCCTCAAGGCATGGCCGTAGCCACGCAGGGAGGGCGTACGAGGTCCGAGATAGACCGGTCGCGGTGGGATGGGTTCGGCGGCCTGGCCTCCGGCCCCTCCCGCGCGTCCCTACTCCCGTGGCGGAAGGGGCCTTTGGTCCTCGCAGGCCAGTACCCTTCGGCCCCACAGCTGGCCGCCTTCCTGGCCAAGAGTGAAGACGCTGCATTTTAAAGTTCATTACGTTTGCGTGGCGCACTGACTCATTATAATTTTGAATTCTCAGCAGTCCTGTGACACAGGCTATGTGGGATTCTCACTCCCATTGTACAGATGTAAGGACCAGGTGTGATGTGACAGGTCTCTGTACAAAAGTGATGGAGCTGAAACTGGATCTCACAACAGTTAACGAAACAAAGAAGCTTTTTTTCATCTTTGTTGAATTCCTCTAATGCATCTTTATTTGTTACTCCTGTGCTTGAAAACCTTCTGATGTCTCCATCACCTTCAGAATAAAGTTCAGATTGGACATTCAAGTTTCCACATGATTGGGCCTCTTGCCTACATTTCCAACTAATTTCCCTCTCTTTCCCTTCCCTCCTCCCCCATCTCTCATCTTGGTCCCACCTCTGTTTTCTGTAGTTAGCCCACACCTTCCTGTTTACTCTGTTCCCTTTCCCATCTTTAAGTAATGTGGTCAGTCCTTCAGGGCCCTTTGCAAGTCTCAGGCCAACCAAGCAGGAGCAGTCTATGCCCTCTCCCTTTGGATTTCTCTTACCTTGTAGGTGAGCCATGGTACTTTACCGTGGTGTTGCCACTGAAAGCTTTCTGCTCTCTTCTTCCCGTTTTATCCCCTTCACATGTTGTCTCTGCTTCTGCCATCACTAGATTACTCATTTCTTTGAAAATGTTTTGTCTCTAACTGGACTGCCAGTAACTTGAGGTATGGGCCCCAAAGTGTGGCACAGTAGCACTGACATAGTGGGTATTCCATGAACGTGAGTGGATGTGTCCTGTCAGCCCCCCCACCTGGTCTTTGAGTGCACTGGATATTTATTACCAGGTACTGTGGGAGATTGCAGGAATCACCCCTAAGGAGAGGTGTAACCTCTCAGTAAAATTGGAGCAAATCAAATGTGAGTGGATGAGATGAGTTTTCTGTATAAGTAACTCACTCTGTAACCCACTCAGTGGCTGAGGAATTTCTAGGAACATCCAAAATTTAGTCAGTGAGACCAGGCATAGTCACAGGGATATGCCAGGCTAGGACATACCTAAAATATAGGCAAGTCTGCTACTCATGTATCAGTATGTAACCATTCAAATGTTAGGGACTTGGGGTCAAATAAGTTTGGAGAAACTGCATACTCTATACCCCTTTTTGGAGATCACATTGAACGTCAACTTATTAAAGGCTCCCAGAGGTCTTGCATTAAAGAAACCAATTGACTGTTAGCATTTGTCTGATTTATCTGTCTCTAAAACCCTTTTTGGGAATCCCATGTGCATTTTGTAGAAACCAAGAAGCATGATTTTGGAAATGCTGCAGTAGAAGATAGAAAGAACAGGACATGGTTGTGGTATCTTTCTTGCTGTCTGGGGGGAAGACATTCTAAGCATTCTTATCTCCTTGCCAAGTGTGTTCATTCCTGCCTTGGGGAGGAGCGGGATGGGGGAAACGGGAGCGAGCGTTTCCTTGTTCCTTTTCTTAGCTATTTTTATTCTAATTGGCTTCATAGGAAGTGTTCCCAGAGGAGGACCTGACCGAGCCAAAGCAAGCATTCTCTTCCACTTGGTGATTGTGTTTCTCGTTTTGATCACATCTAGGTTTGCTGACCAAAGATGTTTCTGGGCCTCTGATGCTGGGGACCAGTGATACATTTTCCCTGATGAGCCTGTCGCTGTCTCCTCCACCTCTTGCCTATGCTATTGTTCAACCTGCCCTTTGCCTGTGCTGCTCTTCCATCCATCCATCCCTTTTATCTCTCATCAAGTTTGTTTCTTCCAGTCCCTGCCACAACTGTCCTGCTTTTGGATTTAATCTGCCCTCTTTGAGTTCTCTGCCCATCATGTGCTTCAGACTGGTTTATTATCTGATGTCCCTTTCCTCCAACATATAAAGCTCTCTTTAGGGCGTACCTAAGAGAGATTGCTGGCAGAAGTGTTAAATTACAGAACAGAACTACCTTTAATTGAAAGATTTTTAGGTGTAGCTGCAACTTCTTTTAAATGTTGAGGTTCTTTCTTCTTAATGCAGTCTTCTGTAACCTAGAGGAGCTGTGTGTGTTTTTTGTTTTGTTTTGTTTTTTGGTGCTACATTGTAGTTTAGCCAAAGACACTTTCTTTTATGGGGAATCAGTGCTCATCCAAGAGTGAAATTGTTTTCCCCATGTAGGGAAAATAATGAGGCACCTGCGTGTTATCCCATTGTCTGGTGGTGATGTCAGCCAACATTTGGGGCATAGTGTTCTATCAACAGCTTAAAGCTGGTTTTTTTTTTTGTTTGTTTTTTTATTATGTTAACTCAGGTTGTTGTTTGTCAAAGCTTAAAAAAACTACGTTATTTGGTTAGCAGTTGGTTTTTAATCATCTGACTGAAGCAATTCAGTGATCCAAGAACCCACATAACATTCTGAAACGTGACAGACAGGGAAACAGGCTCCAAGAAGGTTATAGCTAATAAATAGCCGAGCCAGTATTTGAACCTAGATGAGTTTGATTTGTTGAGATATATTTTATCTATAATTTTTCCTTCTCCCAGGTCAAAAAATGAAGTACATTCTAGTTACTGGTGGTGTTATATCAGGAATTGGAAAAGGAATCATCGCCAGCAGTGTGGGCACAATCCTAAAGTCATGTGGTTTACATGTAACTTCAATTAAAATTGACCCGTACATTAACATTGATGCAGGAACATTCTCTCCTTATGAGCATGGTAAGCAAAATGCGTTCTTATTTTTTCTTTTAAAAATAATTGTGTAGTATGTGGAAGAACATGGCAGCCCTTGGAAACTGTGTATCTTTTGCGTAACATAACATCCATTTCTTGCCTTCTAAAAAGGTCCTTATAGTAGAATGATGCTTTTCTCACCTGGACAGATAAGAAACAGAAATCTTAATATGCAGTGTAGTGATTAGAAATAGGGTACATGAAAAAAAGTTATAAGGAAATAGATTTTTCCCTGATATACGAAAGAGCTTCATAATAGCAAGCGTGTGAGGTAACTTACTTTTAGAAGTTGTGAGTTCTCTTCAGTAGAGATGGTCGTTCAGACATAGGCCAAAGGACCACTTTGTAGGGATTCAGGCAACAAATAGATGCTGGCGATATGTAAGCTGGAGAATCAGTTTTGCTAACAGATTGGATAATAATATAAAGGAGCATCTTCTGAGGTGAGTGAAAGTGAAAAGTTGAAACCATTAAGGGAGGGTAGAAAAAATAGCACTTTTTGTTATTGCTGAGTCCCTTTCAACTGTGTGATGTGTGACTGTCTGGATTACCTAAAAGATTAATCACTTAAAATTGGGGGTATATGTGGAAACATACTTCTTAAGTTTTAAAATTCTGTTTTCATGCTCCTACTTTCTAATGTTGAGGTAAAAATCTATAAGGATGAGTGTTACTAGAGTAAAAACCTTTATATAATAAATAGCAACAGGAAAACATGGACATACTGTAGCAGTGTTTAATACAGAATTCTTGAGCAGAGAATGAGCTCTCTCTGAGGGGGAAAATAAGACATTCTTTCCTTTCCTATTTTTGAGCTTGTCTCTTATTGTGATGGTAGGAATGAACGATTCTGGGCAAAATTTCTAGTATGACGTTTCAAGGAATGAATGTTAAACAAAGGAATGGGTGATACTTTGCAGTTTCACAACTTTGTTTAGGACTAACGTGTAGCCCAGAAGCTGGCTTTTAGAATCAACATGACTTTAATGTATATATCGTGTTTAAGTTTTGAATCAAATCATGCTTTTATCACACTTCACACCTTGCTCTGCTCAAGTAGGAGACTTTGTTGAAAACAGCAGATGCCATACTAACTGTAGGGTCCCGTGTACCCACAGCCCTTTGGGCTGTCGTTTCCTTCCATTCTGTACTGTTTCAGAGCTCTTCCTGGTTTAGACTGAGTTTGTTGACAGACTGTAAGTGTGAAGTTATCTCTTGGAGAATGGGTGGTGCTTTTTCTTTCTTTTGTGTCCCATTTAGTTTCCTAGAAATAAATGTCTTTGCTTCATGTATATGTGATGCAAATTTTGTTCTATTTGAGTGTTTATACCTTGGTACAAAAATTGTGCCAGGTCATATGTATTTCTCACTTACCCTAAGCATTTTCACTGTTTACCACAGGCGAGGTTTTTGTGCTGGATGATGGTGGGGAAGTAGACCTTGACCTGGGTAACTATGAGCGTTTCCTTGACATCCGCCTCACCAAGGACAATAATCTGACCACTGGAAAGATATACCAATATGTCATTAACAAGGAACGCAAAGGCGATTACTTGGGGAAAACCGTCCAAGGTAATACTGGATTTGTCTACAAGGTTTAAAAAATCCTAACCAGTTGCATTTCTTTAGTGTATTGTTAGAGAAAGATGCCGTCAGTTGAAAATTCAGGTTGGTATGGCTGTTTACTCAGAAAATAACTTGAAGAAGCCATCGCTGCTCTGTGGATGGCATTGGAGCTGGCAACCCAGCGACATGATCGGAGTCCAGAGAGCTGTTGTCTTTCTATAGTGATGAGTGTGAAGTGATGAAGGCAACTAGACTAAGGCAGTGAGCCAGACTGTGTGTGTGTGTGTGATGGGCATTTGGGGCTTACTGTGTACGTTTAAGCAGTGATAAGGAAGAGAACATCACGCACATTGGTTTTCAGACTGGTCATTGGTGCTAATGGGTAGGCGCAATTTGAGAAGTGGGTCTCTGGGTCCTCCTGAGCTTTCAGCAGCACAGCTTCACTTGTATGTGTTTGCTGTGTTGGGGTTTTACACAGCATTCATTTGAGAAAAGTGCTGCTTTGAAAAGGGTGGGGTTGGAAAACCACTGGTCTAGTATGATGGCATAAGTCCAAATTTTGGGGGCTGCTGAAAAAAGTGGCTGAGTTATGAGTTGTGAGAGTAAATCTGAGTTATAAGAGTAAATCTGCTTTTGGCTTTAGACTTTACTGGACTGGAAGCCGAAGGTCCCACTGGCAATGGGCAGCTCCAGACCAGATTCAAGGCTAACTGGGTCATGTTTAGATCTTAGCTCTGCCGCTTACCAGTTTTATGAACATGGATGGATTACTCAACCTCTTTGAGATCTAGTTTCCTTTTCTGTCAAATGGAGATAATAACAGTACCTACATCTCTGGGCCGTGAGGAGGATTAAAAAAGCTAAGTCAGTAAAGTGTTTCTCTTGAGTTCCCAACACAAAGGGATCAATTAGAAATTATCGTTATCTTCATCATACAGTTTGTTGTTCCAGGCCTCCAGTGTGTTTGTCCATTTATTTATCCATCAAATATGTCTTGAATGCTTACTGCGGTCTAACTTGCCTGGGTGCTGGGAATACTTGATGAACAAGACAAAAGAGGCCATTGCCCTCGTGGAGCTTACCTTACGGGAGAGACAAAAACAAGCAGATGGAACAAGACGTCTGATAGGAGCTGTGACGGAAGTAGAGTGAAGAGAGACGGAGAAAGTGGTGGGGAGAGCCAGTTTGGACAGGTGGTCAGGGAAAGCCTCCAAGGAGAGGACATGTGAGCCAAGAGGCCAGCCATGAGAGGAATGGAAGGAGGAGGCACGCATGGCACATACAGAGGCCCAAGGCTGCAAAGGACTTGGTCAGGGAATGGCAGGGAGCCGTTCAGGCTGAACACAGTGACCCAGGGGGATGGTGGGAGAGGTGGGTGAGGTGGGCTGCAGCCAGGTCATATGGGGCCTTCTGGGCCACAGCCTGGAGTTTGGATTTTACTCAGAGCATAAATTTGGGGTGTGGTGAACTCTGATTTGCATTTTTAAAAGATCCTTTGGCTGCTATGTGTGGAATAGATAATGAATATCCTGGTGCTCAAGGCACTGCCGGATATATACATAGCAAGTTAACTAGTCATTTCTGCCCCGTAGGAATTTGCTACTGGAGCCTGACAGCTATGATTTTAAACAAAGTGCTCAGTGATAGCTGGCATTTACCGAGCACTGACATGCTAGGCATTCTGCTTAGCATTGTGCCAGGACTGTCTCCGCATTACCACAGCTTCATGAAGTAGAAGCCATTATCTCCACTTCATGGATAGGGAAATTAGGCTCAAGAATAGTTAAGTGATTTGCCGAAAGATCTATACCTAATGAGAGGTGGAACTGAGATGTGAATCCAGACATTCTGCGCCCAGATGCTGTGCTCTTGACTACTGTGCTGCACTGTACTGTCTCTGCGGTGGCTTGTTTCCCGTTGGGGAAAACTGGAAACAATGGAACAGGGTCCTGGCTCATTCCTGGGAAAGCATCCCAGGTGTGATGTGCTCGCCTTCAGCTGTAAGCAGTAGGGTGGCCACGTGGTCTGGTGTATGGTTGTGCTTGTGCAGCCACGGTAGACCCTGCACAGGGGCAAAGCGCTAATGTGGGTGGGATGCTACTCAGCCCTACTTTCTTGTAGTGCTTCCTTTAAGCCACAACTTGGAAATTTGGAAAGGAGGCCACAGGGAGTATGAACCCAAAGATTATTTTAAAGGCCATTTTAGAGTGGTCCCAAAAATGTTTTTGTGACCCCTTTGCCTCTCTGTGCAGGCAAGGAGTGCAGCCACTTGTCACAATAAGTGTATCTGCCTCATCGATGCTGATGGAAAACTATGAGTCACATGCTTCTTTTCTCCTTCTCAGTTGTCCCTCACATCACAGATGCCATCCAGGAGTGGGTAATGAGACAGGCATTAATACCTGTGGATGAAGATGGCCTAGAACCTCAAGTGTGCGTTATTGAGGTGTGTATGAGTCTTTTCTTTTCTTTTTTTTATTAGTTTCAGGTGCACCAAACAATGTACTTACTAGTTAGACATTTATCATTTGTATCCCTCACACAGTGACAACCCCCTCCCCCCATCCACTACTCCTCTGACATCGCCCACAGCCATTACATTTCCACTCTCTCTATTGTATGAGTCTTTTCTAAAGTCCATGATGCCTGGGTAGGTGACCAGCTGTACATACTTACCTCCTTAGTCAGTCATCAGCAGCTGATAATAATTTCCAGCTAAGCCCTTGATCCTCCTAACTGTGAGGTGGCAGATGAGGGCACCATACCAGTCATATGGAATGGCTGTGCCCTCGAAAGATAGACTTTGTCCAGTGAGTCTCCTTTTTCAGCATTTATACATTCATGTATTATGGGCTGTGACGCATTTTTATCTGTCTCTTGAGAAAGTCAGCCGACCTTTGGCTTTCCTCTGACAGGAATATTCATCTCTGAATGTATGAGCCTCCTTTAGTTTCAGTTTCTGGACTCCTGCTTTGCTGATTCTAGCTGCTGGATCTCAGTGTTCCTGAGAAAATAGGAGACTCAAAAGTTCCGGCAGTTTGTTTATAACTGATGCCTTTTAATATAGAAATTATTTGTGGCTAAGAAAGTAGATAAGATTTAGGTTTCTTTGTGACTCTCATACAAATAAAATAATTAGTACATCTTTCACCTGAATGATGTGGAAAGATCCATGATAACTTTGGGGGAATGGTAAGCCCATCCAAAAAATAATCTTTTAGCACAAAAAATGTCTTAATTACTGTTAACTGATGTTATACGGACCCAAAGAGTTCGCATTATACTGTTACCGATCAAGGAATTGAGATGACAGAGTGCAGTTGTTAGAAAACGAAACCACGAGAGGAACCTCTAAAATAACTTTGTTCTTTCAGCTTGGTGGAACAGTGGGAGATATAGAAAGCATGCCCTTTATTGAGGCCTTCCGTCAGTTCCAATTCAAGGTCAAAAGAGAGAACTTTTGTAATATTCACGTCAGTCTAGTTCCTCAGGTAAGGCCTTCAAAACTTTCCTTTGTGGGGATGGAGAGGAGGGGAGAAAAAGATGATTTTCACTCCTTATCTGTTTTAAATATTTGAGGTGCAGGAAGCAAGGAATAAAAAACTTTACGAATTTTAAATAATTATCATACTTTTTGTAAAGAGCCAATGGAAAACATTTGGAAAATTAATCAGGAAAGTTGTAGTTAAAGAAAGTGGATTGGACATATCTATTTGTCTTTACCACATAGTGAAACCCCACTACAACTAGAGTAAAGGGAATATTTTTTAGGACAAAAATTCACAAAGATAAGTATGTGAGAGGAGTCACCTGTAACGAAAATTAGGAAAGTGGGTGGACAATGGAGAAACTGACCGAGCAGACCTGGGAGAGCTGAATCCTCAGCCTAAGCAGTAGAAGCAGAGAAGGAACCTGTTTGCCCTGCAGATCCCCTTACAGCTCAGCAATGCGCAGTGTCCGGAGTGGGGGTGAGAGTGGGACTCGTGACTGCTATTCCAGAAGCAGTCAGTCCCCACATCTCCTTCCCTAACGTGCGCAGTGGGGCATCAGCCCCTCCCCCACAGTGGCAGAAGACTGTAGGTTCTTCCTCTGGAGAGGGTTTCTGGATGAGCACACACAGGGACAGTTGAGGGCAGTAATACTGAACTAACGACATGGGGGATCGGTGTAATTTTATGCTCTTGATACACCCTATCTTCTTTTGTTGCTTGATCCCCAGAATCATCACAGCCAGGCTTGCACTGTCCACATAGGAGAGTGTAAAATACTTCTTGGTGTATATGACTAGCTTAGGAGGAGAAAGCACACTGCCCTCAGGGGCACCCCAGTGAAACAGGCCAGCCAGATTCCCATAGTGAGGACCCTGGTGGACAGGTCCACCCACTCACAGAACTTCCAGTTGGCTTTTAAATATGAGCTGGCAGCCCGTGATTACCAGACATTTGGAGAAAGTAACATGCAAGAGACCAAAACAGAACAACAAAAAGAAACTTAGAAGAACTTGAGGCTTGGCAGGGAGCAGGAAACTTAAAAAAGAAAACAAAAAACCTGTCATTAATAACCTGCCATTCCTCAGAATTGAGCGGAAATAAACTTCATTCATTAAACAAGAGCTGGATACTCGAAAGAAGGGAACATTCAGAGAACAGAAAAGAATTCTTGGAAATTAAAAATTAGATAGCAGAAATAAAAAATTTAAGAGAAAGAAGGTATTTAAGAAAATACTCTAGGAAGTAGAGCAGAAAGACTAAGAGAGAAAAAGCAAGAAAGTTAGAGGACTGGTCCAGG
The DNA here is from genome assembly GCF_057876585.1 of Rhinolophus sinicus. Lineage (NCBI taxonomy): Eukaryota > Metazoa > Chordata > Mammalia > Chiroptera > Rhinolophidae > Rhinolophus > Rhinolophus sinicus. The sequence continues at coordinate 28,621,337 of NC_142514.1, forward strand.
AGTTCTAACATCCAAATAATAGGATTTCCAAAAAATAACAGAAATGGAAAGGGAAGTAAACTGAACCAGGGGTCTGCAAAATGCCCCATAGACTAAATCAACCCACTCCACTCCCTGTTTTTGAAAATAAAATTGTATGGAAATACAGCCACACCCATATGCTTAGGTATTGCTCATACTGCTTTTTTTTTTTTTTAAGATTTTATTGGGGAAGAGGGAACAGGACTTTATTGGGGAACAGTGTGTTTTCCCCAGGACCCATCAGCTCCAAGTCAAGTTGTAGTCCTTTCAATCTTAGTTGTGAAGGGTGCAGCTCCGCTCTAAGTCCAGTTGCTGTTGTTCAATCTTAGTTGCAGGGGGCACAGCCCACCATCCCTTGTGGGAGTCGAACAGGCAACCTTGTGGTTGAGAGCATGCGCTCCAACCAACTGAGCCATCCAGCCGCCCGGGAGCTCAGTGGCAGCTCGTTGTCTTCATTCTAGTTGTGAGGGCGCAGCATGCTGGCCCATGTGGGAATCAAACCGGCAACCTTGTTGCCCACAGCTTGCGCTCTAACCACTGAGCCACCATGCACCCCATTCATGCTGCTTTTGTATTAAAACAGCAGAGTTGAGTAGTTGTGACAGAGACTGTTTGGCCAACAAAACCTAAAGTATTTATTATCTGGCCATTTATAGAAAAAGTTTTCTGATTCCTGATTTAAACAATTCAAGGAAATATCGAGACATGAGTTTCTAGAGTGAAAAGGTCCCACTGAATGCCTAGCATATAGAATGAAAAATAACCCACACCAAAGCACATCACTGAAATTTTAGAATAGTGGGGCAGAAATTCTAAAAAGCTCTAAAGAGAAACATCAAGAATCAGTATGGCATTCAGCTTCTCACCAGCAATATGGGAAGCTAAAGGAATTAATAGTAAAGCTGTTTTCTTAAAATTTCTTGGGGAAAATAATTTCCAGCCTAGAATTCTATACACAGCAAACGTATCTGTTAAGTGTGAGAGGAGAATAAACATAATTTTCGTACATAGAAACTCAGCATACCAGCAAAACAAAAAAATCAACCAAGGAAAACAAACATTTGAACCAGAAAGGAAAAGTATGGCACATAGTTTAATGGTGGATAGTATTTAAATACTCAAAAGTATGTGAACGCTGAAGAGTGATCATAAGATGGGTTCAGGCACAGGACGGGTACATGTGTAGTAGCAGAGAGAATGAGTTCTCATCTAACAGGGGAATCAATAGAAAATGCCTTACACTAAATGTCAAGAAGTAGCAGTGAAGCATACCAGAAGGATCAGTTAAAAGAGCGGAGGAGTTGCTATCTCTAGGGTTTGGAAAAGGGCAGAGGGCAGGTGAGGGCTGGTGCCGCTAATCTTTAGGACAAACTTTGTAGAAGTATTTGACTCTAAAATTTATGCATGTGTAACTTTGACAAAAACAAAAACTAAATTAGATAAATGATCAAATTATCTATTTCCCTATTAAAAGGGGTTCAGGGAAAATTTTTTAGCATAGAGGAATTAACTTTTTTTTCCTTTTGTATGATAGCCAAGTTCAACAGGGGAACAGAAGACTAAACCCACCCAAAATAGTGTTCGGGAACTCAGAGGCCTTGGGCTTTCCCCAGATCTGGTAAGGTTTCCTGATTACCTTGTTTCGGCATCATCTTGTGTGCCCAATTAAAATCTCTTCTCCATGGCAGACGAGCCCTTTATTTTCTTGGCATGCTTTTAGTTCATGGTGGAGAAATTGGTCTAATACTTTGAGCTGGGGCTATAGTTTACAAAGGTTTCCTTACCTGGCACATGTGAGGTCGTGTCTTATTTCTCCTCTCAGCCAATCATTTATTCTCCTTTCCCCCTTTCCCAAGAACATTGATCGCGGAAGCCCCAATTGGCTCTGGTAGTTCAGTAATCTGTCTGTTCATTTATACTGCCACTCTTACGTTTCTCTAATTTTGGATTTAGGAATTTAGTTTTGAAAACAGGTAATATTTTCATAATTTGCATGCTTTGTGCTAGGAGTTAGCTTAACAATGTGATATCTGTTTTAATTTCAATCAGGAGAAAAACCCAGCTCTTTAATCCTTCTTCTGTCTAACTGTCTTGTTTTCTTTACTGCCAGGTTGTATGCAGGTGCTCAAATCCTCTCGACACATCAGTGAAAGAGAAAATATCAATGTTCTGCCATGTTGAACCTGAACAAGTAGGTAGAAATTCCATCTTCATGTGAATCACTTTTGCTTCTAATTATTCTGAAATCTCTTAACCACTTTCGTAAGGCTTGTTGTTAGTTTAGAATTTGAGACTGTAGACTGTTCCTTAGAAGAACTGATAACGCATTGGCTCTGTGATTCTCCATTACCTAATGTCTTGTGGTTCCCCGAACATACTTTAACCTCTCCTGCCTCTTTCCCCGCTCCTTGTACTATTTGCCCCAGCCATGCTGAATGGGTATCCCCTCCCTCTCTCTTGGCCTAATGACCCTTCTATTCATTTTCATCCTTTGGGGCTCAGCTAGGACACAGTACTGTCTGAGAAGCTTTACCTGCCAAACCTCATCACCCTAGAACCTCAGGTTATTCCTTCTCTAGGCTCACATATACTGGTAGTGAGCCCAGCATACTGCCCCTCTATGTGCGCCGATGTGTGTGTGTATGTTTGTCTCCCCTCATAGACTTTGAGCTTCTTGAGGTCAAAGACCACCGTATTCAACTTGATATTCCTGGTGCCTAATGTGTAAGGTGTTGTAGGCTGTGAACATATTTTAGGCTTTTTTGTTACCTGTGCTAATAGAGAGTATCTATGGTACAGGATATTAAAAATTTTGGAACCTATAATATATCTAAGTGTGGTTCATGGTATAGAAATTCTAGTGGTGATAAGTTGAGACTGTGGCTTGGTCAAGCTTGGCTGAAGGAGGATAGAAGGGAAATTGAGATCAAGGGATTTATGATTAAGTTATGGATGCTTTGTTTTATTGCTGGGTTATTTGAGGATCGGGAGACAGAGCAGGGGAACCGAGCTGGCCTAGAGAGGGGAGAAGCATCCGGATTAAAATAAGAGAAGTCTGTTTATAAGACTACCGGTACGTTAGTATGGAAGTGAATATAAAAACATTAAAATCATTGGCCTGGCATTGAAGTGAATAGAACAAGAGAAAAGCCTTTGACCATGATGGAGGCAGCTGTCATCTCCATCTCCGTGATGGGTCAAGCTTCAGGGTGTGAGGGTAGCCTGGGGCCTGAGGTCCATGTTCCTGGGTGTGATTCCTGAGCTGGGAGCTCTGGCAAAGGGATTCTGCTTCATGCGAAGTACGTGGAACATCAGAATAACTTCATTGTTATGAACAGCCTTCTTATCATGCGCTTTGGTTGTTCTACATATTTCTATTCTAGCAAATTAAGGCAGTTCGCTCCTGTAATAGAATAGCTTGTCATTAAAATTATTCACCTTAAAAATGTGACAAGTATTTCTATTTTTAAATTTGAATTTTAAATCTTATGCCTGTTTTTTAATTAGATTGCTTATCTTCTGTTATAAGAGTTCTTTATATATTCTGAATATAGATCTTTTATCAGAGATGATTTGCACATTTTTCCTCCCAGTCTGTGGCTTATCTTTTCTTTTTCTTAATGGTATCTTTTGGAACACAAAAGCTTTTACATTTTGATGAACTCCAATTCATCCTTTTTTTTCTCTATAGGTGGTGCTTTTGGTATCACATCTAAGCACTCTGTTTAACTAGGGTCATAAAGATTTTCTTCTGTGTTTTCTTTAAAAAGTTTTATAATTTTAGGTCTTATATTTAGATCTAGGATCCATTGTGAGTTAACTTTTAAATATAATAACTTTTCAATAAATGTTGAAATACATCTTTTTGCCTGTAGAGATCCAGTTGTTCCAGCCCCATTTGTTGGAAGGACTATCCTTCAGTAATGTTCTATAATTTTCTTTATGAAGGTGTTTGTTAGATTTATTTATCTTTGTAAAGTTGTTTTTTTAGATTTATGTATAAGTATTCATAATTTTTGTTATTATATGAATGGCATATTTTTAAAAATTATATTTCCTGATTAGATATGATGCGTGTATAGGAAACCTGGCTGACTTCAAGTCTAGCTAACCTTACTAAAATTCTGTTAGTTCTGATTGTATACCTGTAAATTTCCTTGGTTTTTATAGATAAACAATAATATTGTATGCAATTAGTGGCAATTGTTTATTATTTTCCTATTCACATACATTTTTTTTTCCCTAATCTAATTGTAATGACTAATATCTCTAGTATATCATTGACTAGAAGTAGTGATAGGGGCCAGTTTTTCCTTGTTCCAGACTTTATATATTAAGCATTAATATTAAATATCAAGCTAAATGGTGTTTGTGTGGGTTTTTTTATTCTTTTACATTTTCCCTAATATTCCTAATTTACTAAGAATTTTTATTATGAATTGGTTTTGAATTTTTTAAAAATCTGCATCTACTGAGGTAATCCCCCCAACCCCCATTTAATCTGTTCAAGTAGTGAATTCTACTGTTAAATTTTCTAATGTGTTGGCTCTCAAACTCAGCTTTCAAAAGTGCTGATGCCTACCTCCTACCCCCAGAGATGGTGTGGGGTGCAGCAGATTTATGGATTTTTAAAAGCTTCCCCAAATGATTCCAGTGTACAGCCAAGTTTGAGCAGCAATACTCTGGGGACGAATCATACTTGGGCATGATTTTGTTTTTTAAAAAAAACTGCATTTGTAGTTTGGATTGTGTTTTTTTGGTTTTTTTTTTTAAATGATTTTTGCATCCATGTTCATAAGAGATTAGCCACTATTTTTCTATTCTTCTTGAGTTGGTTATTGGTAATTTATGTTTTTCTAGAATATTGCCCTTTTTTTCTGTTTTCAAATTGAGAAGTTATTTTCCCAAGATTATATAGCTAGTCAGAGGCTGTCAACCCAGTTAGTTTTTATTAAATAACCTTTGCTCATGTTTTACCAGGTGATCTGTGTCCATGATGTCTCGTCCATCTACCGAGTCCCCTTGTTGTTAGAGGAGCAGGGGGTGGTAGATTATTTTCTTCGAAGACTTCACCTTCCTATTGAGAGGCAGTCACGAAGAATGCTGATGAAGTGGAAAGAGATGGCTGACAGGTTTGCCTCATAATAAGGAGTTGGCAGTGCGAGCCTTATTTCTTTTCTTTTGTAGGGGCTCAGGGAATTCAACCCTTACTTGTGCTATCAACTCATGTTTAAAAAAGTCTTACTGGTAAAGTGGTGTTAAGAAAGGATCTCAGCCCGTATGTAGTTACATCATAGATGAGGAGGCCCTGATAGAGCTGGCCTAGGTCCCAGGTCACCAGTGAGTTCAGATTACACATCTGTCATCCTTGTGTCCCATCGACTAGAAAATCAGTACAAACAGGCGTCCTCGTGGCAGTGTGTTAGTGCACATACCAGAGGCCCACACCTATGGCTGGCCGTGGCTGCAGCACTCATGAGTAGCACCCCAAATATCTGAGCTGTCTTTGGGAGTACCCTACACCAGCAAAGAATCAGCAAGGATGTCCAGTCTTATTACCGCTGCCAGAATTCAGCACTTTGAGAACTGTCCCCACCCTGCTTTCCTCCTCCTAAAGCTCTGTGATTCCCACACATCACAACAGATATCTTCACACAGTGTCTCAGAGCACTGGGTGGGCCTTAACTGTAGTTGCAAAATCAATATGATGATATTAATAAACATTTGGGGGGCACTTATTACATTGTTCTGTGATATTTACTTTTGTTTTGACCTATTCCCTTTCAGTCTTTGCCCATTTACATGTGTATCTTTTGTAGCTACAAAAATGACACACAGTTTTAGGATCTTTTCATAAAATATAAACATTTTTGCTCAGTTACTAATTAAACTTTATAATGAAGTTTTTAATGAATATGGACTATTGTGTGGATGTCCTATAATATATTTCACTATTCTCTTCATCATATTAACTCTTGTAAATTGTCTGTTAATGTCTGTTAATTTTTTTGCCCTTTGGGATTTTAACTTTTTTAAAAAAACAATGTGTGTTTTTAAAGGGATTTTGAAGCCATCTCTTTGTAACAGCTTCTAAAATCCTATTTTCTTAAAAAGCCTGCCACATTGAGCTGAAAATTGTTTCCTCTTTACTGTTCATAGAACTCAGATACTGGCCACTCCCATTATATTCTTCCCGAACTTGTTTTTCTTCCTTTTAAAGGGGAATTTTGATCTCATGGTTGTATGTACACTCCAAGTAATTTGGTGTTTCTTGACCTTTGTTTGATAGATATGATCGCTTGCTGGAGACTTGCTCGATTGCCCTTGTGGGCAAGTACACCAAGTTCTCAGACTCGTATGCCTCTGTTATTAAAGCTCTGGAGCATTCTGCACTGGCCATCAACCACAAGCTGGAAATCAAGGTAAGGACAGAGGGGCAGGTACAGCTGAGGTGTGAACAGGATGGCCATCCGCAGTCTCACAGATGCTTTCTATTTTTGGAGCTCAGAATTTCTTTTGAGGAATAAAAACGTTCATGGTGGGCTGTTGGCTTTGAAAACAGTAGGGTGTTTTCAGGAAATAATGAAAGGGAGAGCTGGTCAGAGTAGAAGCTGAGAGAGTGAGTGCTTGCATCTGAATATCAAGTGACCAAGTAAAATTGCCCCATGGGAATGGGGGAGCCCTGGCTGGCCAGAGGCACGTTGCACAATTGCTGGTAACCATTAGCCTCGTCTGTGAAGTGGGAGTGCTAATATCCACCGTGTAGAGCCGGAAGGTTTCTCCAACATGTGTGTCCAGTCGCCCAGCCGGTGCCTGGAGCATGAGCGGCACCGGTAAGTAGTCATGTGATCCGCTCTGCGACATGCTGGGCACAGGCTGAGCGGCTGGAGTGTCGGCGTGGGCCCTGCCTGGGAGTTAAATGATTTTGAAGGAGATGCTTAGAGATGGAAATATAAGAAAGATTTTAAAGTTTATTTTTAAATTATTAGGTTTAAGTATATTAAGACGATCATTTTAAAACTATTTTAAAATTGAGAAAGATGGAACATTGATAATACTTAGAAATTCTAAGAGAACCCAACTCTGGAGTCATGAGCTGCTTCTTTTCTCCCCGTCTGAATCCCCCCCAGTACATCGATTCTACAGACTTGGAGCCAAGCACCTTGCAGGAGGAGCCTGTGCGCTACCACGAAGCCTGGCAGAAGCTCTGCAGCGCTCAGTGAGTGGTTTCCAGGGGCTCGGGGGCTGTTTTAATGGGCGGAGTGCTGTGCTTTTATGTGCTGGTTGTTTACGTATCTTTTAATTGTTGGGAAGACTGCATACTGCATGATTTAAGCCTTACAAAAATACCGCTTATCAATGTGATTGAATGTGAAGAAAACTTGTTCTCATTTCATTGCTGTTCTTTGCTGTATGCATCTATTGATGAGGCTTATTTAAAGATTTTTCATCCGGAACATGGATGAGTACCCATCTGTAGCATCTCATGGTTTATTTTCAGCAGCTGTTATTTGTAATTGTAAAACATTAGCAAGAATTTCTAGTAGTGGAACAATTGAAGGTTATGGCACCACACAACTATGATTGAGACCCTAGGTCAGTGTGGCACTTGGACCTGACAAGGAAAGGCCTCCGTCCTGCTTGGGGGAGCGTGTTAAGCCAAGAGGTAAAATAATTGCATCTGTGTTAATATATATTAAAAATTAGGAAAGAGTCCGTGCCTGGGAAAAATACTGTGCAGTAGCAGTATTATGGTTATGTATGCCTTCTTTTTTTCACTTGTTCTAAGCATTTTATAATGTTACTGAAACAGTCCATGGTTTTATGTGTGCCTCCTAAGTTCTTAGTGTTTGCATACAGCTCCTTGGCGGCCCTGAGGTCAGCCATAGCCCAGGAGCAAAGTATACAGAGTAACCTCATGGCCTCCGTGGCCTGGAAATGGCTCCTTGGGTGGTTATTGCGAGCTGGCCTTGTGGAAAGCGGGATCACCTTGTCATGTGCTCTCTTGAACAGTGGAGTGCTGGTTCCAGGGGGATTTGGTGTTCGAGGGACGGAAGGGAAAATCCAAGCAATCGCCTGGGCTCGGAAACAGAAGAAGCCTTTTTTGGGTAAGGAGTAGGAAAAAGCAAGGAAGGTGCCTCGTGGGAGCCTGTAAATAAAGCGGGATTGCCAAAACTGAGCACAGGTGCCGTCTTTCCAGAGAGCAACTCAGGTCAAAGCCTTTTTGGTTCTGTTTGGGAGAAATTCAAACTCCTTTAAAATGGAGAATTTAAACTTGTGCGCTGCATGTAGATGTGGCATTTTCGGAGAACGAAATATGAGTTAGGGAATCCTGTCCATTTATGGAACCCAGCTGCTGGGCTGGACGTGGGGGACTGTTTTCCATCCTCACTTGGAACACGAGCTGACTAATTGGGCGAAGTGATTTGGGACGCTTCCTTGTGCTGTAAATTTTACTAGTTTTCAGCTTGACCAATTATAAGTGGAAACTGGATGGAAGAGGGCAAACTTGAATTTTTCAGTACTGAATAGAGTATTGTTTGTTTCTAAAATTGAATGACTTCCAAAGCCTGGCATCTTCATATACACTTAGATCCAGTTTTTGAAATCCGATACAGATGAAACATAACAGGGGTGCTTGTGTGTAGAAGGAAGTTATAAGAGTTTGTGATTGGAATGCTGTGAACAAACAGGACACACAGTCCATGGCAGGCTGGTGGGAAATGCAGGAATGTTGCTTTTGCAATGGAGTGTCATTTGTGTTTCTCTCCTACCTGCAAGGCGTGTGCTTAGGAATGCAGCTGGCCGTGGTTGAGTTTTCAAGAAATGTGCTGGGATGGCAAGGTAAGCATCTACTTAAAAACTTGTTAAATTCTTGCTTCAATGTCCTGGAGGGCATGAAGCCTGGTGCCCATTGGGAGATTGAGAGCCATGCAGAAGATCAGGCCCGGTCTCTCAGTACCTCGTGGGGTGCTAACGGGGAACTGCTGTGTTTGTTGAGGAAAAGCAGGGCTCCTCCAGGCGAAACCCAGAAAGAAGGGAACACCGCTGAGCAAGCAGCCTGGGCTCTCTGCCCCTGTATTTCCTGCTCTGCAGATTCTTGCACTTTGGTTACCATGGCCACCGTCCCTGAACTGGTGTCCAGCGAGAAAACTCTGGCCTGTGTGAGGCTGTGCAGTTATTAAGACTTTGGGCTGTAGAGCTGGTCAGCCCTGGGCTCAAATTTTGACTTTATCATTTTATTGTGGGTGATTTTAGGCAAATTATTTAAGTTCTTTGGGCCTCTGTTTCTTCTGTAAAATGGGGTAATGATGGTACCCACGTCACAGGGATCTAAGAATTAAATGAAGCATTGCTTGTGAATAGTTGAAGTGCAGGGCTGGCAAATAGGCGCTGTGCCTAGCTAATTGTATCACTGTGTCCAGACCATCCCAAAACTCAGTGATGGCTTCCAACAACAATGGTTTGTTATTTCTCAGTGTTCTGTGGGTTGACTGGTGTTCTGCTCCGTGTTGTGTGTCTGAGATGACCCTGCCCTGCATTGAGCTCTGCCCAGTAGGCACATCGCAAAGATCTCTCCACTCAGTCACTAGTTCAAACTGAGCTTCCTCACAGCATGGAGACCGACTGGCTTCCAAAATGACAAGCCCACTGTGCAAGCTCCTATCAAGCTTGCTCATGTCCCATAGCCAAGCCCAGAGTCAGCGACGGGAGGGGTGGAAGAGAACAACCACAAGGTGTGAACACGGGGTGCTGTTCATTGGGGTCACCATTAGAAGAGTCTGCCACAGTCCCTTTATTCTCTGTAGCCCAGCTGACAAATACTAGGCTTTCAGAAAGACCTTATGAATTCTAAGAAAAATAAACAAAGCAACCTGAAGGAATGTACAAGTGGTCTGGCTTTACAAAGTACAAGTGTTTCTTCTGTGGCCAGCTTGCTGTTAACAGGCTGGGCTCAGTTCACATTTTTTCTGAGAGGCTGCTTCCTAATAACACCAAGGGGACGGTGGCTCAGTGTTGTAGGCAGCGTGCCCTTTAGTTCTGGCTTCCAAGCTGGCACGTACTATCTGACCACTCACCACCCTAGAGCTAGCCCTCTGGGCTCCGTGGACCCTTTCACAGCCATCGCCTCCTGCCACCCACTCGGCCTCCCAGGTGGGTGAGTGAGCTGGTGATGAGCTTCCTATCCGTTGAGACCTGGCCTTGGCTTAGGCCCAGCACTAGAACAATACCTAGTATATTTACATAGAAAGAACCAGACACAGTACCAGGAGCTTGGTGCTTTTCCTTTTAATCTTGAGTGATTTTGCTTTTGGTTAGACGGTAAATTCAGTAAAGGATAGAAAGATTATTTGAGTTTTGAAATCAGCGAATTTTGATTTAGCTATTGAGTGAGGCAACTGAGTTAGGGCAACGTATAAGATACTGAGGATGAAAGAAATAGTACTAATCCATTTTAGAGAGAGAGTGTCTGAAACGAAAGTGAAAAAAATTGAGATGTGTGAGAACCGTCATAAGATGCTTTATCTAAATAAAGATTATTAGGTTATGTCAGTGGTTTTGATGTCCCCCTTTTATCCAGCTGGACCCCTCTCCCAGAGAGTTACAGATTTAATGGAACAAATTCACCTGCGTGTGGGTGTTTTAGATCTTAAAAATGTCAGTCCTAATTTTTGTTCTGATCACTGAATGACTTTAAACTTAGGAAGGAAATTGTGATTTAGTGCTTAGGAAACAGTTTTGTTTGTAATTATTTTCATAACACAACTATTTTGATTTTTCAGATGCCAATTCTACAGAGTTTGACCCCAATACCAGTCATCCTGTGGTGAGTCCAGTGTTTGAATCTCACCAGGGCTTGGAAGGGACGTTTATGAAAGTGACTGATGATGGTTAGAGACAGGAAATGAGACCACTTGGGTCCACCCCAAAGAATCCTGAGGTCCTGTACATTCAGACCTACTGGATAGGAAGAACTTTTATTTCTCTATGTAATTTCTCACTATTCTTCCCAGTTTGCCACAGAAAGTTTTAAGGGCTAGTACCACCCCAGCCGACTAGGGGAATCCTGAGTAAAATAATTCTCCATCCCCATTCTCCTTAGCTCCCAGGAGCACTTTGTAACAATACTGACACGAAACACGTATAGGCACTTACTATGTGCCAGGCACTGTTCTGCTTTATGTATGTTGATTCATTGAATCCCCAACAACCCTGGGCGATGGGCATATTGTTAAAGCACTGCTGGAATACAGTACTGATTTGTTCCATGGTAACCAAAGCTGTTCGAGGCTGCATACCTCATGTCATATCTCCTATCAGAGGAATGTGGCTCATTGGGAGAGGCAGTGCTTGTGTTTGTCTTTGAACCCCCAGCCCAGGGGTGGCAGGCCTGTTCTTGATGCTGAGGAATGCTGTGATAAACAAGATGGACAAAGCTCTTGATCTCAGGGCACTTTAGCAGCTATGTATATCCTTTGCACCGGAAATTGAACTTTGCTAATACTGAGACCTCAGGAGGAGAAGAGCAAAGGATTTGAAGTGTGTTGGGGGTGGGGGTGGAGCAGGGCACAGACGAAGTCCTCGAGGTCCGTCCCCAGAGGAGCATAGACTGAGCGATGGCTGGACTGTCATGGCTGGGGTGCCTCAGCCTCTCCGTTCCTCAGACGTTCACTGAGCAGCTCTCAGTCTAGTGGAGGAGACGTGTTATAACATATCCTGTCTGGTACCCAGGATGCTCTGTTAGTCTTTATGAGAACGTGCTACAGCCCAGCAGCACTTATGATCCAAAGTGCTGGGGTCAGGAATGGCCCCCAAGGGAGGGAGCAGCTGTGTCTGGTCCTGTAGTTCATGAGGATAGGCTGAAGGATCCAACCCCACCCCACGAAGATTTAAAAATGGCTAGTGGGAAGCATTTTCTCCTGTGACCACATCTCTTACAAGGAAAAGGCCGGGGAATGAGAGCCTCCTCACAGGGTTAGGGCCTTCAGTGCTGGTGGTCTCTCTCAAATGGAAGCAGAATTTGGCAGTGCGTGTTTGTTTTTTGAACATGTCCAGGTCATAGACATGCCAGAACACAATCCTGGGCAGATGGGCGGAACCATGAGGCTGGGCAAGAGGAAAACCCTGTTCCAGACCAAGAACTCCGTCATGAGTAAGAGCTGCCTCCCACTGGCCGGGCCTTCAGCTCGCCTCCAGGATGCATGTCTTGGGGTGCTGCTGGGCTCTGGCGTTTTGGGTTCCGGTCTTGCTTTTGAAGTTTTTTCCCCCCTTTCTAGTCGTGCTCTTTTAGGATGTCCTGTAATAGGCCAAGCAGCAATGTGGGTCTTAGAAAGGTCACAGGCAGTGCCCTCAGGGAGCAGTGGGACCTTGGGTGTGGACGACTCACCAGAATGAGGAGTTAGGTGAAATCTATTGTAATCTGTTCCTTTCCTATGCTATTTGGTTGAACTGTATGAAACTGCCATTCTGTGTGTGTGTGTGTGTGTGTGTTTTATTTATTTTTTAAAATTAAAGCTTATTGGGGTGACAGTGGTTAGTAAAGTTACACAGGTTTCAGGTATACAATTCCATCTATGTATCACATTGTGTGTTCACCACCCTGAGTCAGTTCTTCCATCATCATGTATTTGATCCCTTTTACTCTCATCTACCACCCCCCTCTTCCCTTACCCTCTGGTAACCACTAAACTATTGTCAATGGCTATTGAGTTTTTGTGAAACTACCATTTTTGTGGGACAAAAAATAAACTACATTGTCAATTTCATACAATTCAACCTAAATAGATTTGTCAAAAAGTAGTAACAAGTGCTAAAGATTTAGGGAAAATTTGGGGAGGAAAATATTTAAGAAAATGACTCTGTTAGGTTTTCTTGTCCACTGGGAAACTTCTGTCTATATTAGTCTGCTTGGGGCTTCGGTAGCAGCATAGTTGAGTCACTTGATTATAATGCGGGAATTCTGGTCCCACTCCCCGCACAAAGACGCAAGATATGGTGAGGCCAAAAAGGAACAACGGAGCCATAGATAGGGGAATCATACCACTATATTCTCGATGGCGGCTGGTCGAAACACAAAGGCAAACATCCACCAGTTCCCCAACGAGGGGTCTTCCTGCACCTCAGTCTTGCTGGCGGCTGAGCGAGACACAGGAAGCAGGATCCACATGACCCGCAATCCACAATCCGCTTGCTAACTGCACTCGTTAGCCGCAATTCACTTGCTAACCGCACTTGCCAGCTGCAAACCGCGCTTGCTAGCGTAGCCACAGCAGATATATTAGTGGCTGATGGCCAACTGATCCCAGCCAACGGCCACCTACTGCCCGAGCCAGCACCTTTCCATGTGAGGTCGAGAGCCTGGAAACCGCTCTCTGGGACTCTCTCCCTACAGTGATCTTTCAGTCCTTCCATCGCTAATGCTCTGTGGATGTGGAGATCTTACCTGGCAGCCACAAACGAGTCTGTAAAGCAGCCCTCTTGCAAATGCTGCACTTGTTCACGGGCAGCCAGCTACCAGGTGCCAAGGAGCCTTGACAGCTGTGACTTAACCCCACAGTTGTGGCCCCAGGGTCATCTGTGTGCTCTTAAAACAGGGTTTCGGATGTTTGGTGCATCCTGATTTGTTTTCCAAGACAGTTTCCAGCAGAAAAATGCTTTGTACCTCAGAAATCATGTCAGAAATCATGTTTTGAAGGTTGGTGATGAAAGTCTGTTACAGTTTTTCTTGGTGTGGACAGAGTTAAGGCTCAAGAATTAGCCTAAATTGTGCTGCTACAAACGGGTAGCTGTGGTTGGCAGGAAAGTCATAGAAATAACCTTCAAAAGGCTTCGCTGTGTAGATGCTAAAAAGTAAACTGGGAAGCAGGATGTGGTTGTGAATAGATGTGTGTGTGTGTGTGTGTGTGTGTGTGTGTGTGTGTGTGTGTGAGTGAGTGATCAGAATTCTTTATTTTTGCCAGGGAAACTGTATGGAGATCCAGATTACTTGGAAGAGAGGCACCGCCACAGATTTGAGGTGAGGAATTGAGCTTTGTGACCTATACGTTTTTCTCCTTTCTGTTACTCTGGAAACACAGTAAGTCGAGAGGCCAGCACAATTATTCTTCATCCTTCAACAGGTGAATCCAGTCTTGAAAAAGTGTTTGGAGGAGCAAGGCTTGAAGTTTGTTGGCCAAGATGTTGGAGGAGAGAGAATGGAAATTGTGGAGTTGGAAGGTGATTGCTTGGGCAGTTGTATTTAGTGGAAAAGTTAGTAAGGTTTTCTTGGCATGTGGGAAAATATAAAAGTATTAGTTGTTGCCCTTTTCCTAACAGACTTAGGAAACAACACTGTCTTATGAGGGGAGGGGTCTTGATGAACGAGGTGTTTGGAGCCCTGGAGCACCGGGGGTCCACAGGATGAGCTTTGTGCCATGGCCCCCGTGGACAGCCGTTTCACTCCGGCCTCACTTCCTTGTTCTCCAGAATGAGAGTTGGGACTTGGTACTTAAGCTGCCCTTCTGGTCTGATGTGACTTACATGACTCAACCCCTTGGAAGTCTGGGGAGCCAGTGTCGGGAACCTGTAGAGGAGGTCCCTTCAGACAGGAGGGTGACAGCATTCTGGAGAGAGGGCATCAGATCTCTCATGCTTTGTGGTTACCCAGTTGTTTTCAAATACTTTTAGGGTCTGTGGAAATGGGAAACATTTAACAAGATATTTTTGTCCTCTTTGACATATTATGTGTACATAAATAATGAAGCTGTTTCTTTTGCATTTCTGTTTCAGACCATCCCTTTTTTGTTGGAGTTCAGTACCACCCTGAGTTCCTGTCCAGACCCATCAAGCCTTCCCCACCCTACTTTGGCCTCCTCCTAGCCTCTGTGGGGAGGCTCCCGCATTACCTCCAGAAAGGCTGCAGGCTCTCGCCCAGGTGGGGTCATGCTTCTCTGGTCCTTCAGGTGGTCACTGATTCGTTACAGCAGGCCATCATCCCATTAGTGACAAGCAGAGCCACAGGAGCTGGGAGCCTGGCTGGGTGCTCCTCACACTGATATGCAAGTGACCTCTCCTTCCCCAGGGCTTTCTCAGGCTACTTCTGTGCTGCCCATGACCTTCCCCCGGCATGGTGGTCAGGTTCCCCTCTCTGTAGCATCTGGGTTCCAGGATCACATTTGTAAGTAGGACCCTGTGGTCCAGGGGGAACTGTGGTTTTTCCCAGGGTGTTGGCCACAACCTGGGTGGTTTCATGCCCCAGTGCACCTTCATCTGGAACCAGTTAGTTACCCTGAGTTGGTGGTTAGGGTATCGTGATTGAAGTATAAATTGAATGCATATCTTTTGTAACTAGGAGAAGAAACTCTACAGCTTTATGCTAAATATATAACGTAGTAAAGAGTCTTTCTGATCTCTGCTGGGTGTAGACGAGTGTCCCTGTGGTAACGGTGGCTACAAAAATAGGGAAGTCGAGCGAGTTTTTGGTGGGAGATGATGAATGAACTATCTGAATTCTGCAGGGACACCTATAGTGACAGAAGTGGAAGCAGCTCCCCTGACTCTGAAATCACTGAATTGAAGTTTCCATCAATAAATCACGACTGATGGTAACGTATGTGATATATTTAAGCTTTAGTTTTTGATTTTTTTTTAATGGTGATAACACTAGAATTGTAAGACTACCCAAATTTTAGTGTTGAAAACTTTTATCTGCTAGAGAGTGAAGGTGGTAGAGTCAGCATGGGCGTCAAATGGGTAAGACCCCTCCAAGTGCAGGGCAGTTACCCACCCTGCTTTGGGGGCTCCAGAGGGAGGATACCTGTCCCTCAGAGATTGTCTCCTTACAGATTCAGGTGCGAATGTGACCAAGTCGGGGGGAACTGGACTCATAACCCTTATTATTTCACATATCTATAAACCTAGAGATCCTGAGTAATATGGTATGTGTCATTTTTGCAGAACCTAAAGCTTCCATCAGGAAGTGTCTTAACCCTGATGTACACAACACCTGTATGCTGATTGCCACTTATGCTGGAAATCACAATCCAAACAATTATTGAACAAGCTTTGAAGGTTTTTATAGTGACAGGATTTGTAAGTGTATAAAGTGCAGTAGCTGTTGGCACTGCCATGAATTATATAAAGTCCTGTTAAGATATGTGAGTGAACTGTGTCAGCAAAAATACAGACTGCTGGTGAGGGTGTCAGAAGGGGGTTAGGGGTGTCAGTCAGGAATCTGTAATGTGGTGTGGTCCCAAGTGGGGGGGTTCCCACCACCGGTAAGATGAGCCCCTGCCCAGGGGTACGGGCAGGTAGGTAGCACACCTGACTGCACACCTTGCATTCCCTACCAGTGGGCCTCTGCATCGCACAGGTCTGGTTGAATGGGCACACGACTGTTCCCCTTCCGCCTTGGCTGATTAGCCACCTGTCTTGTGATCACCTCAGCAAGGTGGGCAGGTGGGAGGAGTAGGTTGTATCGGGAGGAGGGCAGTGGTTGCTTACTCTCTGCCAGGTGAGCATTGTAGCCCAGATGCGCTCGTTAATCCTCCCCACAAGATCGCGTCTAGAGGCTGTTTGATAGTCTAGGAAACTGCCACAAAGACAAAGGACGCTTTAAAGGGGTAGACGTTCGGTCAGTTCGATGGAATTGCAAACGGCCTCTCTAAGCAGAGAATTCGCTGTCAGGGGCACTGTTGAGAGGCGGGGACGCTGTGAAAAGAACGCTTGTATTGAGGCAGAGGTGGAGGTTCGTGTAAAAGCTTGAAAATGTATGATTCTGTAGCAATTATAAATTTAGCTTGTAATTAGGCTCCTACTACTGGTCTTCAATGAAAAACAGGCATAGTTTACCATAGCAACTGACTGTAAATTCTAACTTTTTTTACTTTACATACATATATAATTGCTAATTTTATTATTTTTTTTTTTTAAGTAGGGGTGATTCTTCAAGAGAGCCTTCAGAGTTTACAGCTTTGATTTTACACTCGGCTTTTGACACTTCCTTTAAATTATGTTTTTATTCAGAATATTTTATTACGGGGGAAAGGTGTTTGGAAAACTGTGTGACTTGCATGTCCCATGATGTATATCAGCTCCCACGCAGTTGTGCTCCCTGATGTGTCGACACTGTCATTCTTAGTCCCCCGGCCTCAAACGAGAAGCAGGTGTCTGCGCAGGAGCGGTGACCCATGGGGCTGGTGGAGTGCCTGTCAATCGCCGTGTTTCTCCAACTACCTCGAGTCATTGTGGATTTGAGGGTGTCACCTGTTGCCTCCCCAGGGAGGCCTAGAGCACTGTAAACAGTGCCCCACGGGGTAATTTTAGCTAATGCTTATAACACTTGGTGCTGGTAACCCGAGGGCACTGCTTGCTGCCAAGAGCCGTGGGATCTCTCAGTGCCAACTGTGGCTGGTACTCATTGTCCAAAGGGATGGTCAGAGTTTGGTGTGTCACATGAAATGGCAAGAAGTCTGTGTCTCTCTGAAGTGTGATTTTTAGAAAACCCTGTCCTCTGGCCGTGCTTCTCTCCTGGGGCTGGGAAACACTCCTTGCATCAAGGGGTCACTTAAAAAAGAAAGAATCTTTTGGGGAAACTGCCTCTAAAACCCTCTCACATGTACACAGCTTTGCTTGAGGGGGACTTCTTCCTTCCCGGATGTTACTGCAGTCGAAATGCAATATGAAAATCTATTTTCTTTATGTGATGTAACGATAGGCACAGCTGTATGCCCATTATATTCTGGCTGGACTTGGTGTATACTCTAACTTAAGAAATAAATAATGCAGAACAAGAGACACACTTTGTAATGCTCCTTATGTCATGGCCGGGTGGAAAATGTCTAAGCATGGTGCCAGATGTGCCTGTGTGTGGTCACCTGAACTCCAGGAGAGGAGCCTTTCTTTTTAATAGGAACCAAAATTTCCCAAAATCTTCAATTTACCTTCTCAGCTTATAAAGGTAGAGATTCCAAGAAGCATGGGTGCTGATTCTGCTCTTCGATTTTAAGAAAGGGGGGGAGTGGGGCCGGCCCGGTGGCTCAGGTGGTTGGAGCGCTGTGCTCCTAATGCTGAGGTCGCTGTTCGATTCCCACATGGGCCAGTGAGCCGCACCCTCTACAGCTAAGATTGTGAACAACAGCTCTCCCTGGAGCTGGGCTAGCTGTGTCCTACACAACTAGACTGAGAAACAATGGTTTGAACCGGAGGCGGGGGGAGGCGGAAGAAAGGGGGGAAAAAAGGAGGGGGGGAGTGGACATGTTATTTATGAAGGAGGGCCTTCCCAGCCCCTCTGCCAGGCAGGGCCCTGGGCCCCTCACACGTGGCCAGGGAACAGCAGGACCACTTTGTCCCCTGCATATCCTCTGCTCCCCCAGCCTCCTGTGTCCAAGTCATGGGCCTGAGTGGTTTTTCCTCCAAAATGAACTTAGCGATATTGAATCTGTGCTCCTTGTGGCATGGTGACATTGGCACCCACTCACCCCCTGGCTGCAGAGCGCATGCCTCCTCAGGAACTGTGTCCTCTGCAAGTGTGAGGCAAGGGCTCAGGGCTCAGGCTGGGTTGCTTGTCAGTGGTCACAACCTTTACTCATTGATGTTGAGGAATTGAGGATTGGGGAGAAAATGTTTCTTTCTCACCATTTGGCCCAGCTCCTCCATTGAGAGATCCAGAAAAGAAGTGGGCTCCCTTTTATCCTTTTACTTATTAGTCCAACGCTACCACCCCCACTGAGGCCAGACGCTGGTGTTCCCGCCTCCTGACCAAGAGCAACCCAGCCGCCTCTGTCTCCGTTTCTCATGGACCAAAATAAAATGTCCTCATTTACAGAGGTCTTCATACCCATCTTGGTACTTTGAATGTGGCTAATTGGGTGGATCCTTACCTCTTTTCCTACCTGGCGGTCCCATTAGACAGTTTCCAATTGTGTTTATAAAAGTCATTCTGTAAACTGAGGACTCTGACACGCCCCTGCCTCCGTTGGTGACAGCAGTGCCCCTTGTAGCAGTGAGGACTTGGCTGGGGGTGGGGTGGTTTGCAAAAGGCTCGTGGTGCTTAGATGTTCCCGCCCCTGCCTTTACGAGTGCCTCAAATGACCAGATGTTAAGTGCTGGCTACTTGTTTAACCTTTCTAGAAAAGGGACCTCAAATGCCTTTCCAGGGCTTGCAAAGCCAAGCAGCCCTGCCACCCCAGCTGTGGCAGATGAGACCGTGCCAGGAATAAGGGCTGAAGTCCAGACTGCACAGGAGGGTGGCCTCCATGCCCAGTATTGACTGACCAGTACTCAGGCTTCTTGGGGAGGAGACCTGGCAGGTTTCTCTGGTGTCCACTTCAACCCGGGCAGGCTCTTAGCAGATTGTAGCAGCTCAGTTACGACATGACTTTACCTTGCCTTTGTAGAAACCGGCTATTTCCCAATAAGCATTTCTGAGGCTTGTGATGCCTGGGCTAGCATCTAGCATGGAAGCAGGAAAGGGAGGAATGCGGTGCTGGGGAGGGGGATGTAATTTAAAATAGGGTGAGGAGGACATTTCTTGAAGGTGGAGAGAAAAGAAAATAGGAGTCAAACAGCTGTCTGGGGAAGGGACATTCCAAGCAGGGGAAGCAGCCAGTGCAAAGGCCCTGAGGCAAGTGTGCTCATGAAACAGGTTGGTCAGTGTAGCTGGAATGTGTGGGCAAAGAGCAGGAGGAGGAGTTAAAGGCAGATGGGTCGGGTCAGAGAACTGTGCAGACCACAGTTTGGGTTTTGCTCGTGATAAAATGGGGAGCCCTTGAAGGGCTTTGAGTCCAGGCCTGGTCTGATCAGACACTGGTTTTATAGAATCTGGCTCTGCTGGTGGAGATGGTGGGGGAAGTGAACGAGCAGGACTTCCTCTCCACGGGGTGGACGTGCTTGGAATGGAAGTCAGACCCTTTCTGTGCAGGCACAGGTGTGTGTGCTGGAGAGACATGGTACCAGCCTGATGATGACAAAGTACATTGTCACTACGAGGTGTCATCAAAAACTATGGTGAATGTTTAAAAAACGTAGTACAGTAAAAGACACATTGCCTTTAATCCCCCTCAAAATACTCCCCCTTGCTTCAAACACACTTATTACATCATTCTTGCCACTTTCTGAAGCAGTTCTGGAAGTCCTCTTTCCCAATGTCCTTAGTTGCGCTGTCATGGCTGCCTCGATGTCCTGAATTGATTCAAAACGTTTACCTTTTAAGGTCATTTTGACTTTGGGAAAGAGCCAGAAGTCGCACGGTGCAAGATCCGGTGAATAAGGTGGATGAGGACACATCGGAATGTTTTTATTTGACAGAAATTGCCGTACCAGAAGCGATGTGTGTCACAGAGCCTTTCCATTGTGATCACAAAATATGGTGAATGCTGCTGCCCAGTGCCGTCCAATGGAAAGGCAGGGATCTTCAATACAGGAAGCAGTGCATGGAACCTTAGTAACAGTGTGGCAAGTTTCAACTTGTTCGGTGCAGTCAGTTGGGTGTGAGCTACAGTTGAGAGAAGGTGTGTTTTAAAGTGTGCTGTCAATCATCCTCATCATAACAACAGTCCGTGTCACACATCGCTTCTGGTATACGGCAATTTCTGTCCAATGAAAACATTACAGTGTGTCCTCATCCACCTTATTCACCAGATCTGGCACCGTGCAACTTCTGGCTCTCCTCAAGGTCAAAATGATTCAGGACATCGAGGCAGCCACAACAGCGCAACTAAAGACACGAAAGAGGATTTCCAGAACTGCTTCAGAAAGTGGTAAGAATGATGGGATAAGTGTGTCCAAAGCGAGGGGGAGTATTTTGAGGGGGATTAATGGCAATGTGTTTTTGCTGTAATACATTTAAAAAAAATTAACCATTCACCATATTGTTTGATCACACCTGTATGTTACAGATGAAGAAACTGAAGCATAGAGGGACGGCACTTTGCCCCAAGGTGCCCAGTCTTTAAGGCAGCACTGGACTGGAGCCCGACCGTCTGGGCTCCTTCCCCGTCAGCTCTGTACTGGGAGCCCAGGGCTGGCTCTGCTTCCTGGACAGAGGGGTGCTGGGCATGGGATTCATGACCCAGCTGCATCCAACTGGCTGGCCAAGTGTCCTACAAATAACCTTTCCTGCCCCAGGACCATGTAATTTATTAAAGAGCTATGATCATCACAAGTTCCAGCAAGCCAGAGGTGCGGGCTGCAGGGTAGCCTGTTAGCTCTGTAACCAGTCACTGAATGTGCCTTGCCATCTGCTGAGGGCCTTTTCCAAGATGACAAATTCCTTTCTGGTGCTGTCCAGCCAACTGGAGTTGTGGACCCCAGCTGGGTAAAATGAGCATTTTAGGGAGAGGGACAGTCCCCTCTAGCTCAGCCCTAGGATAGCTCTAGCCAAGTTTTTACAAGTTCTTTCTGCAGGGAAGGGTCCTTGCTGTTGCTGAAGGAGTGAGGAAGCATGGTGCTCCCGCCGTCTCTGAGCAGTTTTATTGGGAGGACTTCGGCTCAAATAGGAAATCCCCATGTCTCCCAGAAGGGCGCTGGCTTCCCCCTTCCTGCCCTCGCTTGCCCACTGGGGCCCTCACAGGACGCAGCAGGTGCAGGAGACGGGCCCACGCTGCTGGAGCTGCTGCTGGAGCTGCTCCTTCTCCACCGTCAACACCTTCACCTTCTCCTCCAGCTTGCTCAGCTCCGCTGTCCACTTCTGAGGGGTCATTGTAGAAACGGGTATCTAAGCTGAGATTGCCTCAGGCCCGTGCACCCTCTACTGAGAGTGAACGGATGGAGGCAGGCAAGGCCCAGAGAGCCTGGGGCGGGGTGCTGCTCGAGGCCACTGTACTGGCACTGCTATGTGGAGGTGCCAGGTTTCCTGGCTGCAGTCACCCCGGGGTCCTGAGGGAAGCTGCCTGACCTGAGGATGACCCATCCTCTGCAGCCTCCTTGAGGACTAGGGGCGGGCTCAGGTGGCAGCCGCCCCCACGCACTGCCCCACTGCTGTGTCCTTCCCTCTCTAGCCCCTGCCCTCTGCTTTTCTGCCACCTGATGGCTTCCCTCCAGCACTTACTGTCATCTCCTACTGTGAAGGCCTCCCCTCAAAATGCAGTATACAGTCCTTGGGGTTCTCAAAAGGTCTCAATATTCTACTCTCCTGGCTCCCGGCCATGCAACAGTGGAATACGGGAGGTAGTGGGGTCGTTTCCGTACACTAGGGTCATTGGCCCACCAAGGGAACCTGAGGGCTTGCCCAGAACTGTTCAGTGAGTGGTGAAGGGGCCCAGCGCCAGCTTGGCACCCCCATCGCACCCACCCATTCTTGGCTGCTTACCTGTGTGCACCACTCCTGGATGGCGTGGATGGCCAGTGGGCCCTGGATGCTCCCGTCCCGCCGCAGGAACACCTCCCCCTGGTCTGTCTCATAGAGTTGCGGCAGCGCCTGGGCCTGGGCCTTGGGGGCGTGCACGCTCAGGCGGATCACCTGGGTAAAGGCAATAGCAGCTGTGGCAGACGCTGCACCGGACTGTTTGCAGCCCACATCTCGCCTTGCTTGCTCCTCCTGGCTCAGTCTCCTGGGGGAGCCTGGTGGCGCTAGAGCAGGGCTGTTTCCATCGTTTTCTCCAGTCACCCGTTTCAGTCGCCCGCCCCGCCCAGCACTGCACAGAGTAGATGTAGAGTGATGACATGGCGAATGACAAAACAGCCCCAGAGGACTTCCTGTTCCGCAGCTCACCTTGAGGGGCGTGTTTGGGGCGGAGGTGCTGACCACCGGGATGAAGGTGAGCGTGTAGGCATCGGGGAAGACCTGGGGCCTGAAGCCCTGCAGGATAGAGTCCACCAGGAGGCGCACGCGGTCCTCGTCGCGGTGGCCACAGCGGATGCCCTGCACCAGCCCGCTGTCCTCGACGCCCACGAACAGACTGCCGCCCTCGCTGTTGAGGAAGGCGCACACGTAGCGCCGCACGTGGTGCTTGAAGGTCAGGCTCAGGTACTCGCCGCCGCCCCGCTTGAACTCCAGGTTGCGCGTCTCGCTGCCGAGGAAGGCGCCCTGGAAGAGCCGCTCCTGGCCCCGGATCTCCTGGTGCACGATGGCGCTGTCTGAGCGCGTGCCACTGGGTGGGTGCCGGGAGCCAGGCTGCCCTAGGGCCCAGGCAGGCGGGGTGTTGACTGGTGGGAGGCCGGGGCTAGGGCTGCCGCTGGGGCTGGGGCCGGGGCTGGGGCCCGAGCTGGGGCCGGAGCTGGGGCCATTTCCCTCCTCCTGCTGGTGTAGAACAAGAATCGGGAGCCACGACCAGGACAGTGAGAGGGTCAGGCTACCAGCACCCCCACCTCCAGCCCCCTGGGGCCCAGCCCACTGAGGCAACCTCTTGTCCCTGCCCAGGCGGAGGGGTCTAATTCTGTCTGACATCCTGCAGCCAATGCAGGAAACAACTGAGTCAAGCATTTGAACCAGCCACTGTTCCTTTCAGGCTGAGCTGCCCTCTTCCCAGGTGGGCTGTGAGATGCACCTCAGGTTAGACGAGTTCTACTTCCCTGAGCGGGGAGCTGGGACACCTGTGGGACAATCTTTTCCCACTTGGGTTGTGGCTAGGCCTCTGAGGCCCAGGACTGGATCATTTCAGGAGCTACCGCAGTGCCCTGAGATCCCGATGACAGAGCTTCAGGTCTCTGAACTGAGAGGGGCTCCCTGAGACCCCACCCCTTTCCCGATCTCCCTGAAACCTTTGCTGATCACTGTTTGGACCACTGGCCAGTTCTGAATCTCAACTTTCCTCGAGCTCTCCTGAGTCCCCTCCCATGGTTTCTGCCCTCTTTGGGGGCTCTGGCCACTTTCTTGGTCTGGGCCTCATTGGTCCGCCCCTCACTAACTCTCTACCTCTAGGCTCTCCGCATTCCATCATCCTCTTTACTGACCCTAGATGCGAGTCAGATTATCACTCCTCCCTTACTGGGTTCTGTGCTGCCTTCCAGGCTCTGGCAGCGGCTTCCAGGGCTGGGAGCTCAGTGTGGGCTGGGGCATGGTGATAAGGGGCATGTTCTACCAGCCCTGCAGCTCCCAGAGGAGACAGATTTATCAGAGATGTGAGAAACTGTCATACAAATACGAATCAGGCTCACAGGCCTTGAAATGTAAGTCACAGAGCTGTTCAGTTCTGTACCAATTTAAACACCATGGAGTTTGCACGCCTCTCTCCTCCCACCCTCCCCCAAAAACAGATACCAAGGATCACTTGTCTCATGGAGTGACCTGTGCAGCCTCAGTGACCTGACTGTGCCCCCCCCGGTCCCCCACAGAAGCCACCCTTTCAGTCCCACTCTGCCTTGGTCTCACCACCCGTGGTGGCCTGGCCTCTGTCCTACGGCCCAGCTTTCTCCCTTAGTTCTTCCTGCAGCCTTCAGCCTGAGCTCCATGGACACCAAACTGCCTGCCCTTCTGCATAGGATACATTCCGCCTCTGTACTCTGTTTCTCTGTACAAGCCATGTCTCTGCCTAGAATGCCTGTCCCATTCGTAAGTGCCAGCCTGGATTTCACTTCCCCTGCTAATTTGTCCCCAGCAGTGAAGACCTTCCTGTGTCCTCCCACAGCTGTAGGAGGCCACCGTGTAGCTCTGTCATTGGCCGTGTCTGGCTCTGCTCATAGACGGAGGGCTCCTTGAGAGCAGGGCCGAGCCTTGGCTCCCTGCTTTGCTATCTGGCACAGAGCAGGTGTTGGTATTTGTCAACTGAATGAAGGAAGTGGGCCAAGGAGAAAATCCGGACCCCTGTGTGACCTCAGGCTTGGGCTGGCTCAGACCCAGAGGCCTAGCTGCAGAAGGACCCAGGGAGGAGTCCCACACATTGGCCTTTCTTCACGTGCTTCCAGGCTGGAGCAAACTGTAAGGGTATTGTCCCTCTGGGTGTAAGTTGGCAGTGCCAGCTTCAGGCCACAATCATTTGGGTAGCAGCCTCCAAGTTTGCAGATTTGTCCCGTTTCTCAGAGACACCCCTCTACCACCACCCAGTACCGGCCTCTCCCCTGGAGTAGGCTCAGGGGCTTGCAGGCCCAGTGGCTGTGGGCAAACCCCCCACTTACCGCTCTGTGACTTGTGGGGCCCCGGTCCTCACCCAACACCAGCTGCTTCCCATGGGCCACCAGCTCCTTGAGGACCTGGTGCTCTTGCAAGGCTGTTTGCAGGCGCCAGGGGAGGGAGGCCAGGGCATCCCTGTGAGCGGCCACCTGCACAAGCGCATAGGCCTGCCGGGGCCGCCTCACCACCTCAATGTGCTCCCGCGCCACTGGCAGCTCCAGCCACTCCAGGGTGTCTCGCAGCAGGCAGGACAGCACTGGCGCTGAGAACTGGGGGTTCAGGTGGCCCACGTAGAGCATGTGCTTGTTGGGAGCCACCTCGAGGCCCGATTCCTCAGGCAGGGACTGTTCTGCAGGGAGCTCCTGTGGGGGCTGCTTGCCTGGGGGCTCCATGGGGGGCTCCTGCACCTGTGAGTGCTGAGCTCTTCCTGGGGGTCTCTGGCACAGCGACCTCAGAAGGGCTTCTGCGATTCCTTAGCGCTGGCTGCTCCTCCCAGGGCCCTGGGCTCTCAGCTTGGCCCCCAGAGCCTCCCGGGGGACTCAAGGGGTTCCAAGGCTCCTGGGAGGTTCAGATTGGCAGGGGCTGGGCAGAGCCAGAGAGAGAAAGGGCAGAGGGCTGGTAGGAAGGGGCCTGCCACCCACCCTGGGCATAGGACAGGAAAAGGAAAGTTAGACAGGGCTGAGCCAGAGAGAAGAGCAGTGAGCCTGCCCTTCCATTCCACAGAAGGGCAGACTGAGGGGATATGCCCAAGGAGGGACAGAAGGGACCAGGACTCAGGTCGCTGAGAGCCCCCCGTGTCCTTCCATTGGCCCAGGGGTCCTGTCTTCCTCCCCTGTCCACAGGCTTGGGGCCTCCTAGGTGCAGTCAGGATTTCCTGCCCACCAGAGATAACTGCTGCCTCCAGGCACCAGAGAAATCTCTTCAAGGGCCTTTGGAGAACAGATTTTAACCCAGAAGCAGCTGTGGCCCCACTGCTGCTTTTGCTTGCCTGGTCTGAGCCTGGAGTGAGCCCAGCAGATGCTCTGAAATAGTCAGGCTTGTGTCGGAGGGTTTTGAGCAAAGGTTCTTATGCTTTGCCAGAAAAATGGCATATAAATATATAAATATAAATATAAATATAAATATAAATATAAATATAAATATAAATATAAATATAAATATAAATATATATATATATATATATATATATATATATATATATGGTTCGTGGAGTTTCTTTCTTAAGAACTCATAGTCTAGACTGAGTCCTCTGTTTTTGGTCCAGAGAGAAGTGAAGAGGGGCAGGACGAGGAGCAAGGCTGGGGCCCTGCGTACCCCCACTCCACCTCCCACCAGGCCAGGGGCCTCTCTCCTGAGCTGTACAAACACACCAGCCCTCCACTTACCCCCCCACAGCCAGCCTCCGGTCAGTGTGGCAGGTACCACCAGCCTGCATCTTTTCAGATTGGATCCTTGAGGCAGTCAGGGCTTGGGGGCCACTTCGGCTGGGGTGGGGGCATTCAGGGCAAACAGGAATAGGAGGAAAAGGGAGGCCTATGACCCTCATGTCCTGATGGTTCCTGGGGGGGGGGGTGAGAGGTGCCAGCGCTGAGCTCCCACAGCCCCCTGACCCCTGGCCAGCAGCTCCCAAGGGCACTTGGGGGCTTGGCATGGGCGGGCAGGGAGAACCAGGGCTGTAGCAAGTGGGAGGGGCCTGTACAACCACCTCTGTGATCTCATGGAGTCAACAATGCCTTCTCAGCCAGCCTCAGGAACTCAGGCAGGAAGGTTGGGAAGTCAGTCAGGAGGTCTCCCCCGTGTCCCTGCCCCCACTATAAACAGATCCATACAGCTTGGCCCTGGGGCTCCCTCTGGGCAGCTCCCAGAACGCAGGGGCTGAAGATGTACCTCCTTCCTCTGTAATGTCTCTCTAGGCCCTGCTGCCCAGGCAGGTTCCTGGTGCTACAAATCTCCCCCCTCATCACCAACCCCAAACTCCACTGAGGACTGATAGGGCCCAGCTACTGCCAGGATTGAGCAGAATGCACACAGGTGGTTCTGGGGCTCTCTCTGACACCAGGCCCTTCTCTATGCCAGA
Organism: Rhinolophus sinicus; assembly: GCF_057876585.1. Taxonomy (NCBI): domain Eukaryota; kingdom Metazoa; phylum Chordata; class Mammalia; order Chiroptera; family Rhinolophidae; genus Rhinolophus; species Rhinolophus sinicus. Next base: position 28,648,462 of record NC_142514.1, read on the forward strand.
GACAAAGGCTGCTGTCCAGAAGAGCCCTGAAAAATAGGTCAAGGCCCTTTTTGGGTGTACCCTGAATGAACAGCACAGCCTACAAGACCCCAGTGTCCAGGAGTCTGGAAAACCGGGGCCTGATGGAGACCACGGTTAGAACCTCACGGTGGCCAAATGGAACAGACATTCTAAGTTAATCATGATGTCAGAACTACTCACTGGTGAGAGCGAGCAGGGCCCTCAGAAGTCTGCTCATTCAAACCCCTCAGAGCCAGATGGACCCAAAGAGATGAAATGACTGACCCAAAGCGTCACAGGAAATAGCTGGACTGGCTGGAACCTCAGCCTTGGCCCTGTAAGTCAAAATGCCTACTTTGGCACTTCCTTCCTGGCTATGTGATCGCAGCTTAACTTTCCTCATCTGTGAAATGGGTTTGTTGTGAAGATTGAATAAGATCACTGTTTGTGGGGCACACAGTAAGTGATATAAAAGTGTTACTATCAGGTTATAGGGCACCATGTTGCTGCCCCCTACACCTTAATCTAAGGCCCCATGAAAAACAGGGCTGTGTGGCCCTGGACAAGAGGACCTGGCCCCCGGCCAGGCTGTGCTGCATCTTTTCTCAGCCCACGAGGATGAGGATGAACCCAGCCATGGAGGCTCCTGGGAGCTGCTGACCCCGAACATTGTTCTTCCCGTTCAGGCCCGTGTAGCTGCTGTGCTCACTGCTGCCTAGCTGCACCGGAGCAAAGCCCTCTAAGGGCAAAGAATGGACCCCCGCAGTGTGTTCCTGGGGGGGCTGAGCAATGCTGGGGCCACGGTGGGATTGCTGCAATTAGAACCTTTAAGGATCATCTTGTTTGAGCTCCTCATTTGCCGTATGAGGAAAATAAGACCAAGAGGAGGGGCTGACCTGCCCATTGGAGGCACAGTGATTTGGCTGTTGACTGATTAAAAAGACACTGGCATCTGTATTGTTTTTTATTTATAAACAAATCAACATAAAATAAGTCCAGATGGCAGCAGGGCAGCTGTGCTGCTGACCTGCTTGCAAAGGAAGCATGCGGACAGTGCAGTGGGTGCAGCCCGACTCCAGCCTGGAGACCCTTCCCTCCCACCCACCGTTGGGCTTTCTTGGCCTAAAATCACTGGGTCCAACCTTCTTCTGCAGCAGTTCTGGCCAGGGCAAGGAGCTGTGGAGGGGGCAGTGTGGGGCAGGGGACTGCAAAGGGCCCAGTAGAGGGGGAGAGGGCAAGGTGACAGGGACCCTCTCCTCCCCACGTGGGGTGTGTGGTCAAGGCTTTCTGGGTCTGTCCATCCCAAAGGGAAAGTGTCCTGGGGTATGTCCCCTGTAAAGGGACCACGCCTCTCTGGGGCCGGGGCAGGGCGGTCTCTCTCCTCCCGAAACCCCATGTCTGGAGTGAGAGGAGTGGGAACTGGAGGGCTTGCCCAGGTGCCAGAAACAATAAATTAACAGTAAGAAAAGATCTTTTTTTAAAAAAGGTAGAGGTCTGCACCATGAGTGTGGAGTCTGGGGATTCTGTGAGGAGGCAGAAGCTGTGGGGCAATGGGTGCCACAGCAGGCCCAGCAGGTGGTGAGGGGACTGGGCATGAGTGTCAATTCAGGGCCCCATCTTCTGAGTCCTCCAGGGTCGGCCCCTTCCTCCATCACTTGGAAGGCGTTCAGTCTAAACTCCTGGTGAGAGGCCAGCCAGACGTGGGAAATAAATACAGGGGACCTCAGAGCCGAGGCAGGGCTGAGGGGAAGAGCAGCGCAAGCCGGGGCCCCACACTCTCCCCTCCTTAGTCCTTCATGGAAGGAGGTATCATGACCAGAGGGGGCAGCAGGGGTGGTTCCGCACAGCCTCCTGGAGTCCTGGGCAGCCCTGAACCCCATGAGGCGCCCGGGAGTGGGCTGATGGTCGTCCTTGGGAGAAGGGGCCACCCCGCCGGCTCCGCCCTCCGCTGTCCAGGCTGCGTCTCCCTGTTCAGAACTTGCCCTGCTTCAGCCGGTCTATGTGGTAGGAGAGCTTGAGCGCGGGCCCCAGCTTCAGCCCCATGTACTTCATCATCACGTCGCTGCGCAGCAGCAGCAGAGCCTTGCCATCGATCTCCTGCAGGTGGGAGGAGGCGTCTCAGGCTGGTCTGGCTGCCCAGGTTCCCAGGGAAAGGCCACCCAGGGAAGTGCCAGCCACGGAGTCCTGCGAGCCTGCTGTGACACTCAGGCCGCCCTGCTCTCTGCACCTTCTGTCCCCAACCATCCCTCCCCCATAACATCTGCTGAACCCATTGCACTAAGCTCGTCACCAACGTTTGTACCAACTGCCCCTCTCTGCTGCCTGAGGCAGTTTCCCAGCTCCCAAACCTCTGAAATCCCGCTCAATTCCCTCTCTTCCAGTCAGTGCACTTGTCACTTCTCACAGCCTGCGTTTATAATGACCCTCCACTGTAATTCTGTGAGTCCCCGTCCTTCCTGAGTGGCAGGGACCCTCCTGAGTGGCAGTGAGCTAGGCACAATGGAGGCGCTTCCTGAGCAGCTCTGGCACCTTCAGGCCTGACCTAACCCACTGGCATGAGATTTAAATGACCAGTGAGAGGCAGCACATCTGTTCGGAGCGCCCAAAGGGCAGAGCAGCACCAAGCAGCAGGGGCTACGGGGAAATGGCTTTGAGCCCCAAGTCAGGAGGATGGTCACTGCAGGGAGAGCAGAGCAGTCCCTGCCGCAGGGCAATGGCACTTGAAGAGATGGTGGAGGGGCTAGGAGAGGATGGGGGGACTGATGAGGGTGGAGAGTTGGGGGCCACTTGGCAAGGGAGTCTGTACCTGGGGCTGAGGCCCCTGGTTCTCAGCCAAGGCAGGCAGACGGGAGAGCACTAGCTCCTAGGAAAAGAGGAGAGCCTGTCTCCGAGAATGAGCCCTCAGCGTACAGCTCAGGGGGAAAGTGGCTGAATCAGACCCTCCACTGAAGGAGTAAGCTGAACTCAGTGCCCATGAGGGCTGTTTGAGACCCAAGATTCTGTCTCTAACTTTGTATAGTCCCCTGTGCTCAGTTTCAAGGGACCTGGAACAAATATCTAGCCCATGCCCTTTAAGAGTCTACAAGTTGCAGAAACAAGGCTCCCAGTGAACATGGAAGATATCAGGCAGGGGCACCTACGTGTTTACGAAAGAGGTCGGCGTGGGGTCCAAGCTGAGGGTCAGCTTCCCGAATAAACTGCATCACGTCCTCGACTGTCCATGAGGAGGGGTCCCGGCCACTGGGTCGAGAGGCATCCCGGCTTTCCAGGTATCGGTCTGACCCTGCAGGACAGAAGGGCACCTGCCATTAGGGGTTTGTAACTACTCACCACTCTCCCTGGCACATCCTGAAAGGACCTGTGGATGAGGCTCACAGCCTGGCCAGGGCAGAGGAACCCACCAGAGGCAGCCGAGGAAGGGAAGGGTTTTCCACAAAGGGCCCGAGGGGCTGAGGCTCTTCTTACGTCAAATCTTTTTTCTTTAAGGGTAGATCTGGTTTTGAAAATGGTCAGAAGAAATTTTACATTGAGGCTGTGATTCATCCTGGACCCAAGTCAGGGATAACAATGAGGTAAAGGGATTACTCGGGTTCAGTGGGGGGCTGGTGGGCGAGACTGCTTTTGCCTTGGCTCTGGGGACCATTTCTAGAGAGACCTCGGGAACTGGGCAAGATTAGAGCACGATTCTGGGGGCCGAGGGATAATACCCTGGGCCTCTTCCAAGGCCTGGAGAGTAGGTGACCTCACTACAGCCTAATGCACGGAGGCAGAAAACAGTTTTGCTTTGGCTACCAGGAGTCTCAGTGCTAATTTCGTGCTCTGCTTAGAGCTTTGACCTCACTCTTGGCTCAAATGCAGTTCCTCCCACTTCCCCTGTGGGATTCGGGACCTGTAACTGTGATCATCACCTGCCACAAATCATGTTTCATCCCCTCTGCCTGGAAGGTGCCCCAGCTCTACTTCCACTTTCTTTGTTCCTTCGGCAAACTCCAACGCAGTTAAGCAAGAGCTGGCTCCAAGGACCAGCTCCTTTATGAAACTTCTGGTGTAATACTTAAATAATTGGTTTCACAAAGCGTTCCATGTATTTCTTGGTTACAGCTCAACCTCTACACCCTTTCTCCCATCACTTCCCCCTAATAATCTATTCCCTATAAAGCACTCAAAGCAACCTTTAAAAGTACTGGATCATGTCAGTCCCTAAAAGCTCAATGCAATGGCCTCCCATCACACATGACATGAAATCTCAACTCCTTACCAAGGTCTCAAAGGTATTCACTTCATCATCTGCCCTTTCTACCTTTAACCTCACATCACCGCCCCCTCCCCCATCTTTTACTCACCGTGCTTCAGACACACTAGCTTTCTTTCTGCTACTTGAATAGGCTATGCTTTTATTCTTTGACCTGAAATTTCCTCTGTCCGGAATGTTCTTTTTCCAGATCTTTGCGTACCCAATTCCTTCTCAACATTTGGGTCTCATCTCCAATATCGATTCCTCAGAGAGGACTTCCCTGATCTCCTAGTAAAAGTACTCAATTTCCCACATAATCGTTCTCAATCCAATTATTCTAGTTTTCTTCTTTCCTAGCACATATGACTATATAAAATAATTTTATGCATTTATGTTTATTATTGTCTTCTATTTTGTTTCTTGCTATGTCCTTATGAAATTGCGATTTATAATAAGAAACATAATATTTGGCCTTCATCCCCATTTCTGGCACAGAACTCTTAAAAGTCCTTGTAATTTCCCAAGTGGTCTGAGAAATAAAGGTGTATTTTGTTATTCATAACAAGCCCTTTTCAGCCACACCTGAGTATGTTAATGAAGTGACTTTTGGAAGGCTCCTAAAGATGGGTGCTGGTTGCCAGGGGAACCAACCAGGTGACTAGAGGGTTAGACCTTCCCGTCCCACCTCCCAACCACCTGGGAAGGGAGAGGGGCTAGAGATTGAGTTCACTCACCAATGGCTAATGATTTAATCACTGATGCCTGTGTAACAAAGACTCAGAGAAAAACCCAAAAGGATGGGGTGGGGGTTGGAGAGCTGCCAGCTGGTCAACAGGTGGAAGTGCTGGGAGGGTGCTGTGCCCAGAGAGGGCCTGGAAGCTCCACATCCCTCACCCCATACCTTGCTTTATGCACCTCTTCCGACTGGCTGTTCCTAAATTGTATCCTTTTACAAAAAATCAGTAATCTAGTAAGTCAACAGATTCCCTGAGTTCTGTGAGCCGCTCTAGCAAATTAATCGAACCTGAGGAGGGGATGGTGGGAACCTCCAATTTACAGCAGTTGGTCCGAAGTACAGGCACCAACCTGGACTTTCGATTGGCATCTGAAGGGCAGAGGCAGCGGCAGTCTTGTGGGACTGAGCCCTTAACCTGGGGACTGACTATCTCAGGGTAGATAGGGTCAGAATTGAGCTCAATTGTAGGGCACCCAGCTGGTGTCGCAGAATTGTGTGGTGTGGAGAGAACCCACAAGTCTGGCATCAGAAGAGAAGTAGTGTTGAATAGAGTATTGCGAGTACGTTGGGGAGACACAGGAGAGGGTTTTCCTTTTACGGTCCCCAACATGTAAAAGAGAGCCTGGTCTGCCATAGATGGTCAAACATGTTTGTTCAGTGAATGAATGACCACGTGTAAGTTATTTGTGTATTTCCTGTCTCCCCCACCAGGCTATGTCCGCCCTCGGACAGGGACCTTGCCTTGCTCCTGTCTGTGTCCTCATCCCCCACGAGATGCCCAGTTACACCACTAAGTGGCGGAGCTGAAACACTCCTGTGACAGTAGCAGAGGCCTACTCTTCAACTATGTCCTGCGAAGGCTGAAAATCTCCTATTTTCCTGTATTCTGGGTCCCAGGTCTAAACGCTGAAGCACAGTTTGCTTGGCCCAGCCCCTCCTCCCTGGGGACAGACCAGCATATTATCGCTTAAGCTTGTGGCTGGGCACTGAGCAGACCAGGGGGCACGTATGCTGGAGCAAGCAGAGGTAATGAGAACCACAGGAATTCCAATGGCCTTTTAGAGGTGGTAGGAGACAGGAAGCTGGAGAGGGCGCTGCGAGGCAGCCACGTCTCTGTCCTAAAAGTCCACCGTGATGCTAAGAGAGAAACCAAGTGCAGAGATTATGGAGAGCAGAGAGAGGCTATACGCACAAATGCGTCCTTCTTAGACCATCTTGGCTAATTCCCCTACCCAGGGGAGCTAGGAATCATACACACACATACATCTTTACATGTATATACTATTATATACTATGTGTCAGCCTATTCCTCTTAGAATATACACTCCCCTGAGATGACATTTGAGCAAAGACCCTGAGGCAGAAGAGTGATGGGCACGTTTAAGGTTTAGCACGGCCAATGAGCCAGAGCAGAGTGAATGAGGAGAAGTACCTGGTAGAAAATAACATCTGAGAGGTACCATGTTTCCCCAAAAATAAGACCTACCCCGAAAACAAGCCCCAGTTAAGATTGTCAGCCAGACTGACGCATTTAGTACGTTATGACGATGTTCCAGAAGACAACATGACTGTATTTGAATAAATGTAGATTGTTGTACATGAAAAAATAAGACATCCTCTGAAAATACGCCCTAAGGCGTCTTTTGGAGCAAAAATTAATATAAGACCCGGTCTTATTTTGGGGGAACTATGGTATAAGACCCAGTCTTATTTTCAGGGAAACGCAGTATGTATGTGTGTGATGGGGTGGGCGGAGCGGTGGCGTAGATAACAGAGGACCTTGTATGCCACTGAAAGACCACTGGCTTTTCTGAGTGATGGAGGTCGGTTCTGAGCCGAGGAGTGACACGAACCATCTTACAACTAAAAGGATCACTCTGATAGTCTGTGCTGATAAGAGACATTAGGGGGCAAGGACAGAAGCGAGAGAGGCCGGCTGAAAATGAGGCTCCTCTAACAGTCCAGATGAGAGGTGACTGTGGCCTGTACCAGGTGGGAGTGGTGAACGTAGTGAAGAGCGGTTTGATATATGAACACTAGAAAGAACACCCACCATCGTCGGCTCATTTGACCCTTAACACAACCCTTGAAGGAAGTAGCACCATCTTCAGTGTAGAGATAAGGGAACCGAGGCCCGGAGGAGTGAGGCCCAAGACCACATAGCTCGGAAGGAGACAAGCCAGTGCCCTGGCTCGCTTTCCCTACTCCCGCTTCTGCAGACAGACTCGGGTTCTCCCCCCCACCCACTGGTACAGCTGGTCGTTACTCTTCAAGGAGGGCAGAGTGTCTCTGTCTGAGAATGACAAAGGCAGGTGAGGCGCATCCACAGAGGCCAGACTAACAAACTGGCCCCAATCATCCTGGGTTAATAAAATAAGAGAAGGGATAGACTCGACATCTATTAAACTCTCTGAGAGGAACAATTCTAGGGCCAACCAAACAGAGTCCTTTCATAGCCTTATGAGGTTCTTCAGGGTCAGAAGAGATCTCAACCAGGACCTGGCCGACAGGCTCACAATGTATTCCAGAGGAAGAGGGGAGATGCCTGGGGGACGACAGTGCCAGGGGAGGCACCCCTCACAGAAACGGGGCCTTGGGGAAGACCGTACAGCAGGAACACCCTCATACCTGGGGAATGAGTTAGTTTCCAAAACGCTCCCATAGCCCTGCTTCCATCTGATCCTTTTAACACTCCTGTGAAAAGACCAGTTCGGTATCACAATCTCCGTCTTGCATATGAGGAACATGAAGATGTGAGAGGTGAGATGACTTACCCACTCTCAAGGCAGGGAATCACCTCTCAGCTCTATCTCTTCTCCATCCCGCTGCCTTGCTGGGGTTAGGGTGGGGGCAAGGGCGTCCCAGGCTTCTCCCCGTCTCAGCTCTCCTGAAATCTCTCTCTCCTGCGGTCACTTCTCTCCACTGCAGGCCTTGCTAATGGAGTCTCCTTATTCTTTCGTAGCCCCTACATCTGGCTAGGGGATGCCACAGTGGGGTGTGGAGGGGGCATTCTCCTGTCTCCCCATTGCTGCTTTTAGGCCATCCTTCTGTGAAAGCGCATCTTCTTCAGAGGCCAAACATGTGCCTGACCACTGTTGTCTACAGATCCCTGGGTTTCCGTCCCTTGTTAAATGAAGACGTTTTGGTACTGAGCTTACTATCTTCGGTTCCACCACAATTCCGGCCATGGTCCTCAGAGGCAATCCATTCCACTCCCTTGCCTCTTCCAGTGACTGTCACCTCTGCTCAACTGCAAACACCTACTGCCAAGGCCACGCTCTGGTTCTTGCCATCACTTGGAACAAATCCACTCCAGAATTTTAAGCATCCCACGTTCTAACCCCAACCTCCCACCTTTCCAGCTCTTTTGGGACTTCTGGCCACTGTAACCATTACATCACAAAGATCTTCTGCAGATCAAACTTAGTCTCCCGCGTCCCTGAGCTCTGTCTCAGCCTTGCGCTGCCCAGCTCCAGTGCTCATGAGCTGAACCACTCTCCCTCCAGCTGCATCGATTCCTTTACACACCCCTCCCCTCCCTGCCCCTCTTGAACTTCTAGCTCAACTTAAAACCTTAATTCTCAAACTGTCTTTTCTCACCCCCCCGTCTAGGTTTCTAAGAAGCACAGAAGAAAACCACACCTACTGCAAAGTGGCAAACTAGTCTCCAAGCACAGCTGGGCCTTTGGTGTTTCCTGCAAATCATCCCCTTTTCCTTGATCGGTTCCTCCCGTCTTCTTCTTGATCTTCTTGAGCCGTCTTTCAGCACTCCTGAGCCCTTCCCGGCACAGCCCTTCCCTGCTCAGCCCTCGCTCCATTCGCTCACGGCCACATCAATCTCCCCTCCAGTCTCAGAGAACAAGGTGTGCCTCCCTCTGGCTTAAGTCTGATCATCTGCCTGTGCCCTCGATCCCTAATCCTTCTGACCACCCTCAAGACCTTGCTTTCTCCTCTTTCCTTATTTCTTCTTGGAAGGCTCCAGTTGTCTGCTGATAGACATGCCCACGGTGCTCCCACTCTAGAAGACCTTCTTTTGAAGCCTGTCTTCTTCTCATCAAACTCCCCTGATGTCCCCACCCACTATAATCTGCCCTTGCCACCCTCCACCACCACTGAAGCTGCTTTTGCGAAGATCACCAATTACCCACTAATCACCACCATATCCGGTAGGTATTTCTCAGTCCTTATTTTACTGAACCTTGGTAGTGCCGTGTTCGCCTTAAAACACTCTCTGTACCCCTGGCCACCACAGTAACAGATTCTCCTGTTTTTCTATTTGACTACTCCTTTGTCTCCGTGGTGGGATCCTCTTCCTGTTCCCATATGCTGGACTTGGTTGGTCCCCAGGACTCCATCTTTGCTCAACTGTTCTTTTCATTCCACACATACTCCTGGGGAGCGGGTGTCATTCACTCTACAGCTTGTACTACCATCTGGATGCTGATGGCTCCCACATGTTTCTCTTCTGCTCAGTCCTCTGCCCCAGGAATGAGGCCTGTTGGGCCACTGCCTGCCGGGTATCACCTAGGTGACCCACATGCTCCGACCCTTCTTTTTCTTCGAGGCACCACCACCTATCCAGCCGCCCCATCTAGAAACCTGGGAGACAGTCCTATTCCCTTCTTCCTTACAATCCTTAAATCTGACTGAATTTACCTCATGAAGAGTTTTCAAATCTCTTCTCTCTTCTGCAAACCTTCACCACTGCCCTGATCCAGGCCTTTCTCACTTCTGGTCTGGCCCATGCTAGTAACCTTGTAACTGTTCTCTCTAGTCTCGTCCTTCCTCAAATCCAGCCACACAGGAGTCCATGATCTATTGAAAACACAAACCTTTTTAGGTCTTGTCTCCAATTTAAAAGCCTTGAAATCTTTGTGTCACCTATAAGATCAACTCCAAATTCTTTAACATGCCATTTATGGCCCTCTGTGATATAACCCCTGACCTTTCCAAGCTTTACTCTCTGAAGTCCCTAAGTAATACCTTTTGTTTCCGCAACACCAAACGACATGTAGTTCCTGGTACAATCTGTGCTCGTTCTTGACCCTTTGCCCTTGTTCATGCTGTACTCTCTTCCTGGGAAGGTCTCCCTGCCCTACTACTCCTGATATGGCCATTTCATACAGTCACCCTTTCAAATCTCAGATAGGGCAGCATTTCCTCAAGGAAGCTTCCGCTGGGACCAAGCTTGCCTTAGGTGTCCCTTGCAGTTTTCATACCACCAAAGCACACCTCTGTAACTGCAGTAAAGAAGCTGTTTTACACTGATCTGATTAAGCATCTCTCCCACAAGACTGTGAGCTCCTCGAGGGTGAGAAGTGATTGATTCTTGCACCCCCGTGCCAAACACAGATGGTGTTCAAATAAATGGCTAATGTAGGAATGCATGAATCCTTCCCTGTCTCTCTGGCTCCAGGTCTTCAGCTCTTAGTTACCGTTATTCTCAAGCCAATCCCAGAGTTTCAGTTGCCTCCCAGATACCTAGCAAGGCACAATGGTAAGCCCAGACCCCATCCAACCACCAGGCAGGGGACAACAGAGTGATGTCCTTTCTGGCCTCCCAGAACTCAGGAAGGAGAGAGTGAGGGAGGGCAGGAGGGCCAGAACTCGGGTAAACTTACCCCTGGAGCACAGCCTGCGCACAGCTGAGGCCGTGCTCAGTGGGAGGCCACAGGATGGAAGCAAAGGCCGGTACCCAGGGGCTCGAAGATTTTGGGAGGTGCTGACAAGGTTGGTGGGATTCAAGGTGGAGTCCATTGAGTCTGAGTGTGGCTCCAAGGACCGGGCTAGACTATTCCCCAGGACAAAGGTTTCACCTAGAAAAGAGTAAAACCAGAGTTAGAGTGAGGACTAGCTTGGGAGGACTGCCAGGGTGCTGGCTCCCAGGGACCTGTTGGGTGGAGCAAGAGGCAGCAAAACTGAGAGCCCTGGGCTGGGTCTCAAGAGGCCTGAGTGCCAGTCATGGCTCCCGCTCTCGCCAGGTGGTCTCAGGCCCAAAGCCACTCTCTGGACTTGGGTCTCCTCAGAGATCCTTCCTCTTAGACTAGATGGTCTTTGAGGTTTCTTTAGGTCTGGATGTCTTACGCCTTTTCTGGATAAGGAGAACCTTAGAAAAGAGCTGCTCTAGGAAGAGGCGGCCTTACACGCAAGATGCTAGAGCAGAGAATAAGGGCGCTGGACAAGAGTCACATCTGCTTAGAGGAGGGCGCTTTAGAAGCTTACCCTCTCGACCAGCAGGCCATCTCAGAGATGCTCCCTGATGCCTGGCTAAACGCCTACTATCTGTAAAGGATCTGCTCCTAAGTTCCCGCCCTCCTTTTCTATTTGCCTTGTTCTACAGAAACATTCCAAGGAAGCTGCATTGTGCAGTGGTGAGGGGGTGAGCACAGAGACCAGAATCTGGGTGGGAATTTGCTCTGCCCCTCAGCAGGCGAGATGCTTCCCTCAGAACCCCAGTCTCCTCATCTATAACACAGGAAGCTCCTTTCTTCCCAGGGGCCTGCGAGTATCAAAAGAGTAGCTATGGAAGCCTTTGTAAAGTGAATCTCCTCCTGACATTTCCACACCCCGGCCACCCCCAGCACGAGGCAGCAGCCCCTAATCACTGTGCTGCAGAACCTGAAGCAGACTCCGTCTCATGACTGGGGTCCGCACAGACCCCAGCAGCTCCTCAGCCCTGCCCACAGTTCTCTGCTTATGGGGTGTCTTGGGTGCTAAACCATACCACTGTCCTTGTGGTTTTACTTGGAGTTCAGGCGTTTAGCTTGGCGTTCATTTAGAGCCTCTGATGAACACCATATACAAATACATTGTCTCATACACAGTAAGGCGCTCTGGCAAGATGGTTTAGGATTTTAGGATTACTTTTTACTACTCACTTAAAATTGCTTGGTAACCATGGGCTGAAAGTCAAATCTAGCATGAGGCAGATTTCACCTTTATCACAGGGAACTGCACTGATGAAGCCCTTCCTTAGAGAGGATGCTGAAGAGAGAAGTCTCTGAGGCCCCAGGGTACCTCAACCACGTGCTCTTCCTTTCTGCAGATGCGGTTCCAGATTCCTATTTTCCAGGAGAGATGACTATAGCAGTGTCCCACTTGGAGACAGGAACAGGAACCCAATCCAGGAAACAGGAGGCCTGGGTTCTACACCTCGGCTCTTGTCTTTTACTAGGTGTGTGATCCCAGGCAAGTTGTTTGTCTTCTCTGAGCACCAGATTCCTCATTTGTAAAATGGGGGAGAATCGCCCGCTGTCATGTTGAGAGCATTAAATGAGGACATGGAGTGGGATGGACTTTACAACGGTGAGGAGTTGTTATTTCAGTCTTCATTCAGAGTGAGCGTGGCAACCTCTGTTCTCTGCGCTGGCTCAAGAGAAAGATGAAGTCGAGTTTCTGCGCTGATTGGGAGGGTGACCGCACCTTTTCAGTCCTCATTGGACTCAGTGCGGATAGTGCCACCTGCTTCACATGAACTAACAGATCATATGTCTGCAGGGAACAACTGGTCCGGCCCCCACAAGCGGTATTTAAAATTCAGGTTACCTTTTTGTAAGTCACGTAAGCAATGATCATTTGGGTGCAAAAATATAGAGGGGTCGGGGTGGCTGGGGCTGGGTGAGCAGTCACTTCCCTGAGCATATTCTTCAGAAGTGGCACTTCTATCAGAAGTAATTCTGCTAAAACAACGATAAAAGAACTGCAGGGGAGGCTGTGTGGGAACAAGATTTGTGTAGAAGGTCAGACGGGGTCACCTTTCAGACTTACGCTCCCCCATCGACAGACAGCACAGCCCTGACACTGACAGCACCACATCTCCAATCCTCGGGCCAGGACAAGGGCCACAGGCCTCCTTTAGAGGGCCTTTCCTCCCTCTCTCAACAACGACCTACCTCGCTACGTTTAGGGCCGAGCTTTCCTTCCCTCCCTGTTGTCTCTGTCCTGGGCTCCAGGACCCCGTCACTGACCCTTTTTCTCACCTGACCTGTTCTAGAGTGCTTTCTTTCAGTATCAGACTCTTTGAGACCAGAAAAAGGTAGTCTTACTTATTATTAGAATGTTCCAGTGGGAGTCTGGACTGGGCATAGTGGAGTGGGTGCAGACCAAGGCAAGCTGTTAAATATCCCTAGTTAATGGCATTCAGGGGTTCTGAGCTGCCTCCAGTAATGACAGTTAGGTCTACCTGGGATTCTGGAAGAATGGATGCATGTGAGGGGGTTGCATGTCCATGAGTGTAGCTGCTAGTCTAGGGACAGAGTTCTCAAAGAAATAGCAACTCAGAATTCCTCAATGGAAGAGCAGCATTGAGAACTAAGAACAATACTTATTATTATGAAGAATAATTATGGTAACAACGCCCAGGGCTCACCAGATACTGATGAAAATCAGTCAGCGTCTCTTCTTCCCAGCGGGGCGAACAGTGGTAAGAGATCTGGATTCTGAGTCGAGGGGTCTGAAATCTGGACTGGTGGCACCTGGACTAGGCAAGGTCATTCATCTTATCCTAATGAGATGCAGGCGGAAATGAAGCATCATACCCGAGGCTCTGCTTCCGGCTGATCTGTGAGGCCTTGGCTGCCTTCAGTAGGATAATGCTTTCAGGCTGTGCGCTGCAGAGCCCCGAGGGCCTGAGAGGGAGGCCAAGTGAACAGGGCTCTGGATCTCACCCCAGTTTCTATCAAAACATCTCTGGTTTTAACATTTATATACCAGAGCTTCACATAATCTTATCTTTGCAAAAAAGAAGTGCTATTGCTAAAACGAAACAAATTTGGAAATTACTGGCCCAGGGACCCGAAGGTGGGGTTGGATGACTTGAGTTTTATTTCTAGCACAATCATTAATTAGTCAACAATCACCGCCTTTTTTTCTGGTATTCAGTTTGCCCATCTATAAAATGGAGATGAAAACTCTTAACCTCATAAGGTCAACGCAAATTGACTTTGCTGTTGATGTGCTGGAGACATGAGAACAATCGGCATGCGGGGGGGCTCATTCATTCATTCAACAAAAATTGGTTGAGCACCGTTTATACGGGAGCCATTATGCCAGGTCGGGGGTGTGCGGAGGTCAGCAGGCCGAGGAAGACCGTGCCCTTACGCATTTATTTTTAGTGAGAGGCAGAGCTTCTCTGAGTATCACATTGCAAAATTGACCTTACAAACTAGAGTTCCTAGTGGACGGTGACCAGAATGATGTTGAGAGGCAAAGAAAAATCCTGGGAATGTATAGTCGAGAAAAGTCAGGGGGAACAAAACCCCAAAGGCAGGCATAGGAAGGGAAGAGGACTGGAGGCAGACTTGTTCTTTTGGAAGGCAGAGTAGATCGGGGGCAGGAGTTATAAGAAGGCAGGTTTCAGGTCAAACAGAGGCATTTTAGTAATCAGCAGTGTCCAAAACAATACAACTGTCAAAGGTGCTAGGTCGTGAGCACCTGTCCTTAGGAGGACTAGAGCAGAAGCTGGATGAGCACCCACCCCGTCTGCTGGGCTAGACAGGAGGTCGCCGCTAGAGCACTTTCTTTCTTTTTTTTTTTTAGGTTTCAATATTTTATTCAAGTTTAGAGCACTTTCTACTTCTGAGATTCAAGGACTCGGTGCTCACAGCCATGCTTTCCCCTTCATGGGGGTGAACTGAATGACCAAGAAACTGGAGCTCTGGATCTAAGAAAACTCTTACACCAACACAGGATCCAGAGATGATGACATGCAGGGTGTCATGCGGGGTCTCAGCTCCTGCTCCCCACATAAGAATGCAAGACATGGGGAGGCCAAAAAGGAACACCCACGTTGCCATAGATAGGGGAGTCATACCACTATAGTCTCATTGGCGGCTGGGTTGGTGACACAGGAAGCAGGAGCCACACTATCTGCAACCTGCTGTCCACTTCTTTCTGCCAACCTACCCCACTTGCTAACTGCAATCCGCTCTTGCTAGCTCAGCCACCATCTTCTTGCTAGCCCCCATTTTTCTGCTAGCGTAGCCACGGCAGTTATATTAGTGGCCAATGGCTCACTGGTTACAGCTGATGGCCATCCAATGACAGTTGATGGCCATTTACTACCTGAGTGAGCACCTTTCCACGTGAGGCCGAGAGCCTGGAAACTGCACTCCTGGCTCTGTCCCCACAGATGAGCACAGGTCTTGCCCATGCGTAAGCCTGTCTGTCTCATATAGAAAAATGACCTTTGAACCACATGTCCCGTACCTTCTACTCCCCTTGCATTCAATAAATATTATGAAATGCTTAGTATGTGATCATGAGAATAGTGTAAAAGATAGATATTGTCCCTCCCCTCACTGAATATTTCATCTAGTGGGGAGGATGATAAAAACTTAGAAATGATTGTAAATATTACTAAGGAAATGAAAGAAAACACCAAGGGAACCTTTTTTAGATGAGGAAACCCTGAGAGGTCCCCGACAACTGGATGTTTAAGCTGTGGCCTGAGGAAGAGTCTAAGTGAACTGTGCCAGACAGTGTGCTTGGTTTTAGGGTTCAATGGACGCCTTAAATGAATCCTAAGCATTGTCTAAACATTCAATTGCTAAGAAAAACGTCAAAGGTTAGGAATACAGTCCAGGACCCAGGACCCCACCCTGCCCCCAGCACATGCAAAGAAGTCTATGGGAAGGCCAAGGAACTAGCTGGGTTTGGGTGGAACCTGACCATCCGCAGAGATCTGCTGGAGTTCCCCTTATGCAATGGCTAGGGGCTGCTGCCTGCTCACACAGAAAGACCTGGAGGTAGAAACTAGATTAGAATATTCAGGGAAATGGGGAAAAACAGTGTAGCTGAAATGGACAGAACAAAGAGATAAGTGTGGAGAGGTAGGCAGGGACCAGATCACGCAGGACACTGCAAACCAAAGTAAGACCTGGGGTTGACTGTACGTGCATTAGAATGCCACTGCAGAGTTTTAGTGGGGGAGTACCACAATCTAATTTAAGCTCTAAAAAGACTATTTGGGCCATTAGGTAGAAAATGGACCAAGAGACGTAGGAAGGAGACCAGGTAGGCCAGAAAGAATCTCTCAGGCCAGGAGAAGGAGGAAGATGGTGAAGGCCATAGGCATGAGAAGATGTACGTGGATTCAAGATACATTTTAGATTTCTACTGCCAGCTAAGGTGGAACATGTACACCATCCTGCTTGAACAACTAAAAGAAAAGACAAATGAGTTGTCAGTCATTAGGCATCACGCAGTACAGAACAGTGTACTGTACCTGAAAGACAGGACACAAACACGGTGAGCCCTAGGCTTGCTCCCAGCTTGCTGTCTGGAGAGTTTCCAGGCCACGCAGTACAGGGAAGGGAAGATCGGACAAAGCCCAGGAGATGGAGCTGAGAATTCAGATAGGCCATGGCAGCTGAAGTTCACAGGCCAGAGCCCTGGAGAGGTGGTTATAACTCCATTTCTTATGTTCAGGAAGGTAGAGCAAAGACTGAGCATGTAAAGCAAAGACACTGAAGATATAAAGACCCTTTGGGCTAGATGGTTTTGTCATTTAGATAATTACACTAACGGTACTTTTAGTTATGAAAGATAAGGCCTGGGTATTGTGCAGAAGGGCAATTCTGAGACAAAAGGGAAAAAAAATTATTTTGCACCGTACATTAATTTTCAGCTGCCTGCTGATAACTTAAAAAAAAGGAGAGTAGGTATGGGACGGAGGGAACAGAGAAATCACAGGAGAAAGAGAATTCCCAAAACCTAGAGTGGGCCCCAGAAAATGGCAGCAGGTCGAGGCCTAAGGTGAAAGAGGACAGTAAAGATATTTACTGTAACTGCTGAGAAACATTAAGATAAAACAAAATGTTAAGTTGCTTCCTGTTCTTTGTGGTAATTCTTCTTCCCCCCCAAACTTAAGTACAAGCCTATTACACTTAACAGCCTTGTTAGGTTTTCCCTGAGAGAAATGAAGGATGGGGAACTGGATCAAGTGTCTGGGGCAAAGGACTGGAGAGAGAGAGAGAGAGAGAGAGGAGAGAGAGAGACCATCAGCTATGGAAGTTGAAAGAGAAAGAAGGGATGAAGAACTGAGTCAGAAGCAGGAACTCACAGCTAGAAGTACGGGCAATTACCCAAAATGTGACCTTATTCTAGATTATGTGGTATGGGGGTTTATTTTCTTTTATTTAGATTTGGATACCAAAGTAAAGGGAAAATCTCCAAACCTAGGAGGACTCCCAGAGTTCTGCAAAAATCTCCAACTAGTTTCCTTGCCTACTGTCTTGCTCCATTTCAATCCATTCTTCCACATAGGTCCCAAGTGAGTTTTCTAAAACTCAAATCTGACTGTATTACTTGCCTAGCTTTAAACACTTTAATGGGTCCTCACCACTCAATGATATATAAAGTCTATAACATGGTCAATTAGACCTTGACTGGGCCTCTGCCTCCCACTCCAGGCTCATCTCTCACATTTCTCTCTTCTACTTTATATTCCAGCTGTACTGGACATTCAGTTTCTCTGAAACAGGCCAAGAGGGGCAAGTCCTCTTGCCCCTCATGTTCTCATATGCTAGTCAATACCATGTTTCCCCAAAAATAAGACCTAACCGGAAAATAAGTCCTGGCATGATTTTTCAGGATGGCATCCCCTGAACATGAGCCCTAAGGCGTCTTTTGGAGCAAAAATTAATATAAGACCCGGTCTTATTTTTGGGGAAACATGGTAGGAACAGTCTTCATCCTTCCCCTCCTCCATCTCTTTGGGTCTGGGGCATTTTCACCTGATTATCTTACTCCTTCAGGTCCAAGCTTAGATGTCATTTTTTTCTGGAAAGTCTGTAGGGAAAAGGGCTCCACTAAGCACTGACACTGAGATAACAGATGTTGAACTAGCAGAAATGTGTAACCAAACAGAAGGGAGGGAGTGACAAACACCAGAGCCAAAGGGCAAAGCAAAAGACAGCCCTTGTCCAGATCAAACTCTTTGGCAGAGGTCTGGGTCATTGATCAGAAAAGAGCAGGAAATGATAAACGATTAGAGGTGGAGCAAAGGGTCAGTGAGGCGAGGAGGCGGGCAGGCAGAAAAGATAAGTAAAGGAACACAGGACTCAGAAATGCAGGCAGTGCTCTGACTTGTCTGGGCAGAGTTAAAACGATCCTTTCTGGGAAGGAAACAGCAACGAGGGTGAGAGCAGCCAAGCTCTGAGCACCCACCGTGAGACACAGGTTGGAGAGCAAACGAGGGTGCACAGAGTCGATGGAATCTGTTGAAAATGAGGGAAGGGAAGGGGGGCTGCCGGGGAGGAAGGTGATCACCCTGGTATTGGTCTCTTTCTTGGTGAGGCAAGAAGAGTGGCTAAAGCTTGCTTCCTCTTATCTGGTGGTTGAATGAGAGATGCAAACCGGAACAGAATTCCCAGGAAAGGTCATGCCTGTGATGCACACCCCTACCAGTCTCTGCATGCTGCTACCAGTACGTTGTTCTTAGTTCTCAAAGCTGCTCTTCCATTGCGGAATTCTGAGTTGCTATTTCTTTGAGAACTCTGTCCCTAGACTAGCAGCTACACTCATGGACATGCAACCCCCTCACATGCATCCATTCTTCCAGAATCCAGGTAGACCTAACTGTCATTACTGGAGGCAGCTCAGGACCCCTGAATGCCATTAGCTAGGGATATTTAACAGCCTGCCTTGGTCTGCACCCACTCCACTATGCCCAGTCCAGACTCCCACTGGAACATTCTAATAATAAGTAAGACTACCTTTTTCTGGTCTCAAAGAGTCTGATACTGAAAGAAAGCACTCTAGAACATGTCAGGTGAGAACAAGGATCAGTGACGGGGTCACAAATATGTCTGCAGGGAACAACTGGTCCGGCCCCCACAAGCGGTATTTAAAATTCAGGTTACCTTTTTGTAAGTCACGTAAGCAATGATCATTTGGGTGCAAAAATATAGAGGGGTCGGGGTGGCTGGGGCTGGGTGAGCAGTCACTTCCCTGAGCATATTCTTCAGAAGTGGCACTTCTATCAGAAGTAACTCTGTTAAAACAACGATAAAAGAACTGCAGGGGAGGCTGTGTGGGAACAAGACTTGTGTAGAAGGTCAGACGGGGTCACCTTTCAGACTTACGCTCCCCCATCGACAGACAGCACAGCCCTGACACTGACAGCGCCACGTCTCCAATCCTCGGGCCAGGACAAGGGCCACAGGCCTCCTTTAGAGGGCCTTTCCTCCCTCTCTTAACAACGACATACCTCGCTATGTTTAGGGCCGAGCTTTCCTTCCCTCCCTGTCGTCTCTGTCCTGGGCTCCAGATTAGAGATGCCGTTCCATTCACTCTTTAACCTCTCTCGGAAGTGCTTAGTCACTGATCCGGCCACGTGGCATCCGCTTTCCCGTTGTGGGTCTGGTATGTTAACTAAGAAAGTTATTTTCCAGCCTAGTTAGAAACAGCAGGAACTTGAATTGACTTGCTAGACTGGCAGTGCTAGAGGAGTTAGGGCCACATGCCAAAGGAAAGAGCGGATGGCCAATCACCAGGGAGCACATTTCTCAATCTGTAGCCTGAGACTAAGCCCTCCTGCTGAAGACCTAAGCTGGGCCTCTGCTGCCAGACTCCCGCTGGGAGATGCACTGGGACTTCCCAGTGGCTCCACGTGCAGTTTGGAGCTCAGAGGGGGCGCGAACCACTTTTTCTGGGGAAAACAATCCAGAGGAAAGAAGGTTAATCCTAGAGACCGGGGACAAAATCCTGAAGAGAGTAATGATGAGAGGAGAACAAAAAGTCCCAGATGTGGCAAAGGAAGGGACAGGAAACCAGGTCTCTGGATAGTAGGTGCCAGGCTGGCAGGTGTGAGGGCTGCCTGCTACGAGTCCTGCCCCCTTTCTGAGCCCAGGCCCCATCCCAGCTCCTACCTGGTAGGTACCTGTCGTGGCTGTGGCTGTACTCTGTGGTGGTGAGTGACAAATGAGTCTGTGTAAAGGGCTGGTTGCCAAACAGATTGTCACTGCGAAGGTTGTGGCAGAGTTTCTCCAGGAAGCGGAGGACGTAGGTGATGCTGTTGACTGCTGGGAGGTTGAGCGTGTGCTGCTCCCGGTCAAACACGGCTGTGGAGTGAAGTCAACAGGGCTGAGCATGTCAGTCGGGCAGTGCAGTGCGGGCTGGGCAGGAGGAGTCCAGCCCACAGCTTGCCTCGGGCTTACCTGCTTACACAAAGGCAATCAGTGCCCACGTTTCCTCCCTCCCTCCCTTGAGGGTTTGATTTTTGCCTCCAACTCCAAAGGGCTTGCAATAATGGGAGTGGCCAGACCAAGTCTGTTGCACCCGGGGCTCTGGAATGATTTTACTCAACCTGTGAAAACAACTGTGAACATAATTCTATCTGCTCCATCAGTTGGCTGGGCCTTGTCCAGGAAATCTGTTCATTTAGGGTGCTATTTCCATAAGAACTGCCCCAGAACAGAGGAGCTGGGCAGAAGAGGAGAACACAGCCATTGCCAGCTAGGGGTTAGGTGCACGATCCGATCTGTATAAGGGCACTAGGCTTTCGGCGACACTTGGAACTATGCCATGCTTGGTTTTATTTTACTCCCTATCTACTTCTATTCAGAAAGTACCTGTAAAATCCTTAAAAAGCAAAGGCCTCTGCATTTGTCTCCGGGAGCAGCAATGAAGTGGGGGGATGGGTCATTCTCAGGAACAAATTTTGGGGCAGAGGAAGAACCCTAGAGGAGGTGATGGCAGCTGGAGAGGCAGTAACAAAAGCCTGGCCGCTGCAGACCGTTGACAGAAGCAAAGGAGAGTCTGGGGTGGCCTCGGCCTCAGAAAGAAAGGAAGGCTTGATTTCCCGTGCAGTTCTCAGCCTTCCATAACAATTCCGTCCCTGCCTGCTCCGTCCGCCACACAGTCAATTATTCCCTTGCCTGGGCTCGCACACCACCCTGCACATATTTCTCTACTGTAACACTTCTCTCAGTTCGCTGTGAGATTTTCTTCTTTTCCACCAGGGCAGAGCCTGAGCGTGTTATCATTCTTCCTCCCTCTTTCCCTGCCACTGGCTGGCACAAGCTCTGACATACAGTAAGGGCTCAGTAAATGTTAGCTACAAGAACACAGTTGGCTTATTTACGGGAGTTTCCATGTCAGCTGCTTCCTGAGGCTGGATTTTGCAACTTTTTAGAAGGAAGGGGCAGGAAATTATGGCGTAGCGTACAGTTAAGATCGAAAGGTTTAGGTCAAGTCTTCATAGGTTTGCTGGGTAAAGAATACGGTTTTGGACTTAGGAAAACTGAAACAGAAATGTGCATGATAGAAAAAGTGAATATTCTCAGTGAAAACAACATCACCAACAAAAAACACTATGCAGTTGACTCAGACTCACAGAGCAGGAAAGAAAGAGGGAATGACTCTTCCCACTGTGCCCTGGGGTTCGAATTCCTTCTATCGGGCCTGCCTCAGGTCTGGCAAGCTATGGAGTCAAAAGAATGAGAGAAGAGTTCTAGGTTCCCTGCTGCCAGGTGGGAGGATGTGGCAGTCTGGAGATACTCCTGTTGCCACAATACAGCCTGCTCTCCATTGTATCTTCTGGAATGCCTTTAAAGCAACACACACATATATTTTCTGTATGAAGAGGCAAAGCAGGCAGAGAGGAGAGGAGTCTGGTTAGAGGCTCAGTTAAACAGTCCGCGCGGTATTCTACTTGGCAGAAGTAAGCATAAGGCTCAGAGGGGCTCTGGGAGTTGAAAATGAGGACTCTCTGAGGAAGGGAATACCTTCACACTTCCCCAAAGCCTACAGATGCGAAGTGGGAACTGGGATGCCTGGTCAGAAATCAGCCAGTTGAGAAGGCCTGGCCTTCTCGCTAGGAGGCCACACCAGCCCAAGGGAGCTTACCTGAGATGACCTCACCACCGTGGCCCTGTTTGAGGAAGCTGAAGACAGTTTTCTGGTGATAAGCACAGTCGATGCAAGCCTGGACAGCCTGCTGCAACACCACGGACGCACGGGCTGGCCCAAAATGGTCAGGAAGCTGCTGGACCTTCTTCTTATCTAAGTGGGGGCCTGTGCTGCCGTTCTTGTTCAAATAAATACAAACTGCAGGAGACAAAGAATTAAGTTAAAGAAGCTTCTAGAATACTCAGGCTAGAGAAGTTGGAGAACAGTGCTTTCTTCCGTCTTTTGTACCCTGGACTCTGGTCCCGAGCAGGACTCCCAGCTGCTAGCTGGTGACACACTGTGGGAGGAGGTAGAGGGTGGTTGTGCCCAGCTGCTGTCAGCCTAAATTGCATGACCAAAGGCTCTGGGAAGATAGCCTGCTGGAAGAACAGTCCAGACCAAAAGCCAAGACACAGAACTTACACTTTGTCTTCTGTGCACTGAAAAGAAAATCTAAACAATTTTCCAGATATATGTACTTTCATTTTTGGTGCTTTGTTGCCTCACATATTCTTTGTGTATCTTACCTTATATGTGTCAGGAGTTGTGGGGCCATGCAAGTGTGTGCTGTGTATGTGTGTGTTTGTATATTTGTGTGTATGTTTGTGTATTTGGCCTTGGACTTAGCATGGTTACACCACACCACTGGTCACCTGCCTTGCTTTCTGTTTTGGGCCTTGGGATACCTTTGTTATCTACATCAACACTCAGGCCAAAAGAAAGTAGTGAAAATAGAAAAAGAAAATAGAATAAATAAAAACATGAAAAAGGTTTGAGGGTCCCATCTAGAAATTTGTTTCAGTAGTTTCTGCCATTAAGAGAGCTGGGCACTCTCCTAACTGCAACCTCCACCTGGCACTGTGTGGGTCAGGGGCAAGGTGGGCACAGGAGGAGGCCGTCCTACACAGAGCTGCTTCCTTGTCGCTGGAGAGACCCCTCAGCAGCCTTCTCAGCTATGACATTGTCCCTGCTGATCTGCCTGCTCGGCTTCCACTTACATAGGGATCGTCTCCTTTCTTATACTGTCGTGGCTCACGAACTGAAGCGGTAGGAGGGCAAAAGTCTCTTGTTATTATAGGTAAAAAACGGTAAGAGCAGTCGCTGTGTGGGCTGTGTCTGGATGGCTGTCCTCTTTTGGCCTCAGGTTTTCCATCGGTAAAGTGAGGGGGCTGAGCCAGATGGTCTCTGAGGAATCGCCTACCATTATCGTTCTAATGCTGAGGGGAAGCAGGTGGAGCGAAGAAAATGGACAATGAAAACGGGAGAGGATGTGGAAGGTGACAGGTGAAAAAGAAAGGAAAAAAAGAAAAGGTAAACAAGATGAATTGAAATAAATATTTAACTCTGTTTTCTCCTAAAACCCACTAAAATGAGCCAGATAATCGCAAAAGAGGAGACAACATAAAATTTTGGAAGCTGGAAAGCAGACTGGCAAGGTAGCAACTGACTTAGCAGACCTAAGAAAGCTGAATCCTTAACCAAGGATGGGGAATGACGAGAACGAAGCTGTTTCATCTTATTCACAAAAGGCCCAGGAATGGGCAGGTGCCTGTAGAGGTGGGCACTAAGGTAGATCTAATAGTAGAAGAATTGGTTAAGTCTGGTAAGAAATACTATTTCCATGTCAAAATGTGACTCTTTTGCTGAATACGAAACAAATATGCAAGAACTCAAAGGGATAGAGTAATGAAAATAAATGAAAACATTGTAAGTTCCCAGCAACTTAAGTCATAATAGCCCCCAATGAGAACCAACCCAAATGTCCATCAACAAGAAGAGCTGTACAAATCGTGGTATATTAGTTTATTGGAATACCACTTGGCAGTTAAAAAAAAAAAGAACTATTGATAGGATGCTTCTCAAAACATTATTTTGAGAGAAAGAAACCAGATTGAAAAGAGTACATAGTATGTGATTCCATTAAGAGATGATACAAAATGAAAAGAATTCTTTAGATCTCCAACCTTGTACAGGTAGGAAGAAGACTGAGAAGGCAATCTCAGTTTTCTTATGGAAAAGGAACAATGATTCAGAGGACAAGACCCCGAATAATGACAAAACAACTCCCAGAAAGTAGTATTGTATCTAATTAAATTGGCAACATGTGCCCAGCTGGATTTCAGAATTACTATAGATCAGTGACTGCTAGGTGTCTCCAGTTTTTCTCCCCTTTGAATGGGTATATCTGTAAGTTATCCTATGCCTGTTCCATCATTGTATGTTGGGTATGTGGGGAGCAGACAACAGCTTTAGTTCACAGGTCTTCAGATTGAAAAGAAATACACTCAAGGAGCTGTGCTTGAGAAACTGCACCTGAGGTTTCATTTGTACCTGGATCTGATTTAGATGATGAGATACTACATCTGGAGCTTGATGTTCCAAAGAATTGAGACTCTTAATGGGGAATCTTGCATGGGGAAGAATGAATATTCCAATGGGAAAAATGTAAATAATTTATGTCCAGAGAGTGGACTGACAGTCCCCTTCTCTTGAATCCGGGCTCTGTGACTGCTCGATCAAAAGAATATGGTAGAAATGATGCTATGATAATTTTGGGCTCAAACATTTAAAAAATGGTAGCCTCCACCTTCCTGTCTTTTGGGACACTGGCCACCACAGGATGAGGAACTCAGCCAGCACGGTATGAGGAAGCGCAAGCTACCGTTTGGAGAGGTCTATGCAGAGAACAGCCAGCACCAATGTTGCTAGCCCTGTGAATGAACCATCTTAGAAATAGATTCTCCAGCCCCAGATGAGCCACCCAACTGATTCCATGTGGAAGAGAGATGAGCTGTCTTCATGTTAAAATAGTTGAATATATTGATATTATCTTTTTCAGATATATAAAATGTCATATGCCTTTTCTTTTATAGTTTATGCTCATTGTCTTGCTTAAAAATCCTTCCCAATCTTAAGGTCATAAAGTTATTTTTGTATACTGTCATGCTGTGGTTTTCTACTGCATCCATGAAATAAGAATTGGAGGCTGTAAAAAAATTCGAACTAGGGTCCAGCATATAAAGGAGCTTGGAATTACCCATTCCATCCTAACAATAAGTAAAAAGCTGAACAAACTGAGAAATCAACAATCCTTTTCAGGTCCATCAGAGAAGTGAGGTCACAGGGCAAACTGCTCCCCAAATTTGGAGAGATAGGTGAATACAGAGAATGACAATTTACTAGAGCAGAAACCTCACAGAAACCAGTGTTGTGGTAGGAAAATCTAAACTGTAACCGGCGAATTGCTGGAAGCTCAGTATGGACAAGCCTGAGAGTTACTAAATCCAGGGGTCCAGTTATGAGCTGGTGGTGCACTTTTTTGAGTTTTACCTCCAGGAACTCGACCATGTTCTCACAGTGAGTATCAGAGAAAAATCCCGTCATGCTCCCAGCAGGGGGAAGGGTAAAGAAACCATTTTGAAATATACCAGAACATTCTGTTCTTAACAAGGTCTGCCCTCAGGAGAAATTATTTTACTAGAGCTTAACCTGCTGGGGTGTGATCAGAGCCTCACCTACCTGGGGGAAGCAAAATACGCAACTCCAGCCCCCTGCAGCTGTCCTGTCCCACCTGAGAGGGGTGGTGGGACTAAGAAGCACTGGTGAAGTTTACAGTCCAGGGCACAGGCTCACCAAAGGACTGAGACCTACTTGTACGACCACAGAGTATTTCTCCTCCTACACCTTACTATCACATTACTAAAGGCCCATTTACAAAAATTCCTTTTATCCAGCACATCATGTCTGGCTAGCAAAAGAAAATTAAAAAAACAAAAAAACAAAAAAACAAAACCAAGATTTACCAAAAGGCAACAAATACAATTTGAAAAGACACAGCAAGCATCAGAACCATATGCAGACACGGCAGGGAAGTTGGAATTATTAAATTGAGAATTTAAAACAACTATGACTGATCTACTAACAGGTCTAATGGATAAAGTAGACAGCATACAGACAGATGGGCAATGTATGCAGAGTGATGGGAATTCTAAGAAGAATTGAAAAAAGAAATTCTAGAGATCAAAAACATGGTTACAGAAATGGAGAATGCCTTTGATGGGATCATTTGTGGACTGGATATGACCAAGGAAAGAATTGCTGAGCTTGAGGATAGCTAAATAGAAACTCCCAAAACTGAAAAGCAAAGAGGAAAAAGGCTGAAAAAACAACAACAACAGAAAAACAAACACCTAAAATCAACAACCCAGAACAGACAATTGAACAATTGTGGGACAACTACAACAGGTATAACACATACATACATAATGGGAATATCAGAATAAGGAATATCTGAAGCAATAACGACAGAGAATTTCCCCAAATTAATGCCAGGCACCAAAGCACAGATCTAGGAAGGTCAGAAGAGAAAACAAAGCAAGATAAATGCAAACAAAATAAAACAAAACAACAAACCCTAAAAAAACTGCAACACCTAGGCATATTATATTAAAAATTCAGAAAATCAAAGATAAAGAAAAAACATCTTTAAAAAAAAGTTTCGAAGAAAAACCTACCTTACCTACAGAGGAGCAACAATAAAAGTTACATCCTTAGAAAGCATCTGAGCAATAAGAGAATGGAATGAAATATTTAAGGTGTTCAGAGAAAACACCCACCAACCTAAAATTCTGCACCTTGCAAAATTATCCTTCAAAAGTGAAAGAGAGCTCTCTTCTCGTGAGTGGCCTGAGGTGACCTCTGAAAATGCTTCACTACTCGCTTGGCCCAGAGAACCCCACAAAGTCATGTAAATCAAGAGGTTCAAATCTTTGTGTTCATCTTAAGAACGCTCATGAAACTACCCAGGCCCTCAAGGGTATGCATATCCGAAAAACCACCAAGTATCTAAAGGATGTCACTTTACAGAAGCAATGTGTGCCATTCCGTCATTACAATGGTAGAGTTGGGAGGTGTGCCCAGGCCAAACAGTGGGGTTGGACGCAGGGTCGGGGGCCCAAAAAGAGTGCAGAACTTTTGCTGCAAATGCTTACAAATGCAGAGAGTGATGCTTGCACTTAAGGGTTTAGATGTAGACGCTCTGGTCACTGAGCTCATCCAGGTGAACAAAACTCCCAGGGTGTGGCGCAGAGCTTAACAAAGCTCACGGGCGGGTTAACCCACACATGACCTCCCCCTGCTACACTGAGATGGTCCTAATTGAGAAAAAGCAGGTTGTTCCTAAGCCAGAAGAGGAGGCTGCACAGAAGAAAAAGAACTCCCATAAGTGTACTCCCAAAAACTTACGGCCTGGAGTAAATTCAGCATCAAATAAATGCTAATAAAAGTAAAAGCAAAAAAAAAAAAAAAAAAAAAAGGTGAAAGAGAAAGAGAAATACTTTCTCAGAAAAGAAAAATTGAAGGAGTTTGCGGCTAGTAGACCTGCCTTACAAGAAATGTTAAAGAATTTTCTTAGAGAGAAGGAGAATAATATAGCTCAGAAACTTGGATCTACATGAAGAGAAAAAGCATCAGAGAAGGAATAAGTGAAAGCAAAATAAAACCTTACTTTTCTTATTCTTAATTGATCTAATAGATAAGAGTTCATTCAAAATAAAAATAGCAACAATGTATTTGATTGTTATATATATATACACACACAAATGTGTGTATGTATATGCTTATGTACACTTATGTGCAAGTGAAATGAATGATATCAATCATATAAGGGATGGGAAGGAGAAACTAGGATTATTTTGTTATCGTATCTGTGAAGTGGTATAGTGTCATTTGAAAGTAGACTTGGATTAGTTATAATATATATTGCAAACTCTAAGGAACCCTAAAAAGATTAAAAAAAAAAAAAAGAAGTACAATTAATAGGATAAGAAAGGACTAAAAAATGGAATCATATAAACTGCTCAATTAAAACCACAAAAGACAGGTGGATATTAGACTAACTGGGGAATCACTGCATAAATTCTGTAAATGTCTAACCACTATGCTGTACATCTGAAACTAATATAAAATAATTTAAAAAAAAAGAAAAAAAAGAAAGTGGATGATCCACTGGAAAAAAAGCATGAGGAATATAGTTAATAATATTGTAATAACTATGTATGGTGTCAGATGAGTACTAGATTTATTGGGGTGATCACTTCATAAATTATGTAACTCTCTAATCACTATGTTGCACACCCAAAACTAATATAATATTGTATGTCGACTGTAATTGAAAAATAAAACAATTATTAAAAAAATAAAACCACCAGTGGCTAAAAAAGAGTGGAAGACAAAAATAGAAACAAAGAACAAGAGTAACAAATAGAAAACTGTAACAAATACTGTAGATATTTATTCAACTATATCAATAATCACTTTAAATGTCAATGGTCTAAATACACCAATTAAAAGACAGAGATTCTCAAAGTGGATCAAAAACAAGACCCAACTCTACGTTTCCTACAAGAAACCCACTTTAAAAATAAAGACACATCTAGATTATAATTAAAGGGACAGAGAAAGGTATACCATGCTAACACTAATTAAAAGAACATCAGAGTAGCTATATTAATTTCAGACAGAGCAGAGTTTGAAACAAGGAAAGTTGTCACAGATAAATAGGGGCATTAAATAATGATACAGGGAGGGGCCAATTACGTAAGAAGACATATCAATCTGTACCTAACAATAGAGCATCAAAATATGGAAGACAAAAATTGATAGAACTGAAAGAAGAAATAGATGAATCCACTCTTATAGTTGGAGACTGCAATATCCCTCTATCAGAAACGGACAGATTCAGCAGGTAGAAAATCAGTAAGAACATTGTTAAACTCAATAGCAGCATCAGTCAACTGGATATAATTGATGTCTATAGACAACTTCAGCCAACAACCACAGAAAATATATTCTTCTCAAGCTCACATGAAATATTTACCAAGATGGACCACATTCTGGGCCATAAAACACACCTTAACTAAATGAAAGACCTAAATTAAAAAGAGTAGAAATCATATGTCTGCTCTTAGAATTAAACAAGAAATCAGTAACAGAAAGAAAGGTTAAAAAAAAGTCCTCAAATAATGGGAGATTAAACAACATACTTTTAATTAACCCATGGGTCAAAAAATAAATCTCAAGAGAAATTTTAAAATATTTTCAATTAAATGAAAATAAAAATACAACTTATCAAAATTTGTGGGATGCAGCAGGAGGAGTACATAGAGGGAAATTTATATCATTGAATGCATATATGAGAAAAGAAGATCTAAAATCTAAGCTTCTATTGTGGGAAACTACTTTGGGAAACTAGAAAAAGAGGAGCAAATTAAATCCAAAGTAAGCAGAAGAAAAGAAATAATAAAAATTAGAGCAGAAATCATGAAGTTGAAAACAGGAAGTCAACAGAGAAAAATCAATAAAACCAAAAGCTCGTTCTTTGAAAAGATCAATAAATTCAGTAAGTCTTTAGACAGGCTAAATGAGAAAAAAAGAGAGGTGATGCAAATTACTAAATAATACCAAAAATGAAAGAGGGAACATCACTAAAGAGCCATGGTCATTAGAAGGATAATAAAGGACTACTATGAAAAATTCTATGCCCACAAATTTGATAATATAGATGAAATGGACCAATTCCGTGAAAGACACAAACTCACACAAGAAGAGAAAGACAATTTGAATAGACCTATGTCTATTGAAAAATTTGAATCAATGATTAATAAACTTCCAAAATAGAAAGTAACAGGCTCAGATGGAGTCACTGGTGAATTCTACCAAACATTTAAGAAATACACTTTTACCAATTTTCAATAATCTCTTTCAGAAAACAGAGTCAGAGAAAATACTTCTTAATTCATTCTATGAGGCCTGCGTTAGCCTAAAACCAAAATCAGACAAAGACATGTGAAAACTGATAAAGGAAATCTAAACTAAAATTGGATTCAGGAAGTCCTGTAGAGGAAGCTCTCACGTTATACCACAAATTGAAAGATGTCAGTTACTCCAAACAGGAAGACATCAGTTACAGATCCCAACAGGAAGAGACTTACTTTGCACTCCCAGAAAATACAGCTACTTTAGTATTCCAGCAGGAGCAAGGAGGATTTTCCTCTTGCCCAGCAACAAGTCTAGCCAATGGAAAAGCTGCAGCTCAGTCAACAAGAAACCATGGTCATCCGAACTCTTACTTTCCTCCAGTGAACTTTCATTTTTCTCTTGCTGATGACTTCCCTGTCCCACCTTCCTTTCTATAAAAGCCTTCCATCTTGTATAACCCCTCATAGTATCTCTCTGTTTGCTAGATGGGATGCTGCCTGATTCATGAATCATTTCATAAAGCTAATTATATCTTCAAATTTACTCAGTTAAATTTTGTTTGTTAACAGACATTACAAGGAAAGAAGATTAGAGACCAATATCTTGCATGAACATAGATACAAAAATCCTCAACAAAAATATTAGCAAATTGAATCCAACAATATATAAAAAGAATTACATACTACTACCACATGGGATCTATCTCAGGTATACAACGCTGGTTCAGTATGTGAAAGTCAATTAATGTAACCAATCACCTCAACAGGCTAAAGAAGAAATATCATATGATCATGTCAATAGATGCAGAAAAACCATTTGACAAAAATCCAAGTCCCATTCTTGATTAAAAATTCTCAGCAAACTAGAAATAGAAGGGAACTTCCTCAACTTGATAAAGAATATCCAGAAAAAACCTACAGCTAACATCACGTTTCCTGGGGAGAAACTAGAAGCTTTCACACTAAGATCAGGAACAAGGTAAGAATGTCCCCTCTCATCATAACTTTTCAACATCATACTGGAAGTCCTAACTAATGCAATAAGACAAGAAAAGGAGAGAAAAGGTATACAGATTGGGAAGGAAGAAATGAAACTCTCTTTGTTTATAGATGACATGATTGTCTATGTAGAGAATGTGAAAGAATCAACAAAAAAATTCCTGGAACTAATAAGCAATTATAGCAAGGTTGCCAGATACAAGGTTAATATACAAAAGTCAGCTGCTTTCCTATATAACAGCAATGACCAAGTAGAATTTGAAATTAAAAACACAATACCATATTAGCACCTCCCAAAATGAAACAGTTAGGTACAAATCTAAAATAAAGTACAGGATTTATATGAAGAAAACTACAAAACTGATGAGCAAAATAAATAAATAAATAAGCAAGTAAATAAATAAATAAATAGCTATACCATGTTTATGGTTAGGAAGACTCATTATTGTCAAGATGTCAGTTCTTCTCAACTTGATCTATAGATTCAATGCAAGCTTAATCAAAATTCCAGCAAGTTTTTTGTTGCTATTGACAAACTGACCTAAAGTTTATATGGAGCAGCAAAAATCCAGAATAGCTAACACAATATTGAAGGAGAACAAAGTTTGAAGATTGACACTACTCAACTTCAAGACTTATTATAAAGTTACAGAAATTAGGATGGTGTGGAACTGGCGAAAGAATAGACAAATAGATCAATGAAACAGGATAGATAGCCCAGAAATTGTCCCACATAAATATATTCTTAATATATGGTCTTTGACAAAAGAGCAAAAGCAGTACAGCGGAGCAAAGATAGTCTTTTTAACAAATGGTGCTGAAACAACTAAACAGCCACATGCAAAAACATGAATCTAGACACAGACCTTACACCTTTCATAAAAAATTTACTCAAAATAGAACACAGACCTAAATGTAAAATTCAAAACTATTGGGGCAGCTGGTGGCTCAGTTGGTTAGAGCCACAGGTTCAATTCCCGCATGGGATGGTGGGCTGCACCCCCTGCAACTGAAGATTGGAAACGGCGACTGGACTTGAAGCTGAGCTGCGTCCTCCACAACTAGATTGAAGGACAAAGACTTGGAGCTGATGGGCCCTGGAGAAACACACTGTTCCCCAATATTCCCCAATAAAACTTATACAAAAAAACCCCCACAAAAACTATAAAACTCCTAGAAGATAACATAGTAGAAAATCAAGATGATGTTGGGTATGTCAATGACATTTTAGATACAACACTAAAGGCACGATCCAGGAAACAAATATAGATAACCTGTGAACAACACGGGGGTTAGGAGTACTGACCCCTGTGCAGTAGAAAATCTATGGAAAATACTGTTTAGATCTGCTGTTGGTTGAAATTGTGGATGCAAACATCGGGGATATGGAGGGCCAACTGTATATTTATTGAAACAATTCATGTATAAGTGGACCCACACAGTTCAAACCCGTGTTGTTCAAAGGTCAACTGTAATTAATAAGCTACACTCATTAAAATTAAATTCTTCTGCTCTCTAAAAGACAAAGTCAAGAGAATGAGAAGACAAGCCTCAGACTGGTAGTAAATATTTTAAAAAGACATCTGATAAATGACTGTTATCTAAAATATACAAAGAACTTTTAAAACTCAACAATAAGAAAATGAATAACCTAATTTTTCAAAAATGGGCCAAAGCTGTTCATAGACACTTAACCAAAGAAGATACACAAATGGCAAATAAGCATATGAAAAGATGCTCTACACCATATGTCATTAGAGATATGCAAATTAAAACAATAGTGAGATACCGCTACACATCTAGTAGAATGGCCAAAATCCAGAACACTGACACCACCAAATGCTGGTGAGGGTGTGGAGCAATAGGAACTCTCACTCATTGCTGGTGGAAATGGAAAAGGGTACAGCCATTTTGGAAGACATTTCGGCAATTTCTTACTAAACTAAACATACTCTTACCATATGATCCGGCAATCTCATTCCTTGGTATTTACCCATAGGAACTAAAAACTTATGTTCATACAAAAACCTGCACATGAATGTTTACAGCAGCTTAATTCATAACTGCCAAAACTTGGAAGCAACCAAGATGTCCTTTGGTAGGTGAATGGATAAATAAACTGTGCATATTATTCAGCCCTAAAAAGAAATGAGCTATCAAGCCATGAAAAGACATGGAGGAAATTTAAATGCAAGTGAAAAAGGTCAATCTGAAAAGGCTACATACTGTATGATTTCAACTATATGGCATTCTGGAAAAGGCAAAATTACAGAGACAGTAAAAAGATGAGTAGTTGCAGGAAGTTGGAAGACAACACAGCCTGCCTGTGGAATTTATGTCCAGATTAAAGAGGGAAAAAACTTGTCTGTGAGGTTCCAAAGACAGACCCAGAACCAATAAGCGGAAACTCAAGCAGACAGGTGTTGTCTCAACATAAAAGGAACAGTTAAATCCTTAGGGGAAAGGGAAGGATTGATAGGCAGAGCAGAGGATTTTTAGGGCAGTTAAGCTATTTTGTATAATCTTATAATGATGAATACATGTCATTATGCATTTGTGGAAACTCACAGAATGTACAACATCAAGAGAGAATCCTAATGTAAACTATGGACTTTGGGTGGTAATAATATTTCTATGAAGGTTTAGAAATTGAAACAATTGGGCCACTCTGGTGGGGATGTTGGTAACGGAGAAGGCTGCGCAGGTGTGGGGGCAGGGAGTAGATGGAAAATCTCTATACCTACTGCTCAATTTTGCTGTGAACCTAAAAAAATAGTAAAAAATTCAGAAAACAAAACAGCTCTTCAGAGCAGATGCAAATATCTAAGAGTGGGGAAGCAGAATATAAGCGTTTCCTAAATGTATGTGACCAAATTTCCTAAATGCATGCAAAATCCTTTGATGCAGAGCATTTTTTGTAGGACTAAAAGCTAAAAAAAATAATATATAGACATTCCATTTTCATATATGGAAGTAAAGAAAAGAATTTTAATTACAAGTGATTGCCTTTAGTGAGCAGTGAATCACAGGAGGATGGGGTCTGTTTGTTTTGTTTTCTGTAATAATTCTTGTAGATCTATTGTTCCTTTAAACTATGGACATAGAGTAACCCTTAAAAAGTGTTATGCAGTTTAAAAAACAAAAGCTAGGTAATAAAGGATACGGTGTGGCCCATAGCTTTTAATCTCTGATAGCTTTTATTGTTAACATTTGAAGGGACTATAAGGTAACTTGGATTAATCCTGTCATTGTACAGGTGTGAAACTGAGGCTCAGCCAAGGTCCAATTGAGAATCGTGGCACAGTGATCAATAAAGACGGTTATAGCCTGGCCAAGAGCAGGAAACGAATACAAAGTTAGTTCCCATTTTTCCTAGGCTATGAAATTGAGGCCAAAGATGGGATACCAGCTCAGTGACTGGAGAAGAGACGGTCGGCATCGGTTAAGTGGGGTAGTGAGGCATAGTCAGGAAGCTCCCGCTGCTGTGGGTCTGCTAGGTATTGTTGAAAAGGCACCTAAGTGGTATCTAGAATGATGTGGGGTAAACCAAGCAGGTCTATAGGATCTAGGGGGCATGTCATGAGATTTGAAAATGTGATTAATATTTTCGCCAAGATGTTCATCTATTTTCTTCCTCATTCTTGGAGCTTAGGTGCAAAGGCCCCTGTTGATTAATCTAATGACACTAGGACTAAGCAAACCCAAAAACTGGCCAGGGATAGATGCAGATGATGCGTTCAGAGAAATCATGTGACAGAATCCTGATGAAATGCCTCAACTGACAGGAAATGACTACTTCCACTTTGGGAAAGATTTAACTGTTCCTTTTATGTTGAGACAACGTCTGTCTGCTTGAGTTTCCGCTTATTGGTTCTGGGTCTATCTTTGGAACCTCACAGACAAGTTTTTCCCCTCTTTAATCTGGACATAAATTCCACAGGCAGGCTCTGTTGTCTTCCAAAGGTTATTTGGAGAGGAAACTATGGCTGGCCTTCCCTTCTAGCTCTAACATTCTTGGATATGGGTGGAAACACACTCAACTTCTTCCAAGAAAAAGACTCCCCTACTTCCATGGGGACCATTCCAATTGCTCAGACTTCCCTAAAGAATATGGAGTCTCTGCAGAGTAACAAGAATAGGTTTCATGCGTGTATCTTAATTTACACAGAAGAAAGAGTATTTTTCTTTATAATTACCCCATTGGGAGGCTGTATATCTAAGGGGTAGCTCTTTTAGAGTTACCTTCATAGAGAGTTTAGGAAATGGGAAGAGATAGGAATAATCTACAGTGATTACCCACCCACTTCAGCTACCAGATTTTGCTTTGAATCAAACATTCATTGATTGGTCTCCAAGTTCAGTCTCATAGTACCAAGTTTACCACCATTAATGATGTTTTTAAAAAATCAGAGCAGGTTCATATGTATTTGAGTGGTGGCAGGATTACTATAATGCTGGGAGGGTTCTGGAAGGGAATCACGCTACACGTGGAGCACGCTGAACTGGAAAGGATGAGTATTATTACAAACTGGGCCAGGGAGCTCCTGGTACTGCCCTGCCTTCACTCCACCCTCATGTCCCAGTTCTCCGAGCCTAAGTTCACAGAATACCTACCCAAGTTTCTTTGATTGTTTTGACAGGAGAGAAACCTCTGAAACTGTATAAAATGCCAAAGATAACTTTTTTCTAAAGATCCTATTTTAAGTTTACACATGGACGGGGGCTATTTATTGGTGCAAGGCAAGAGAAAGCACAGGCACTAGGGCCTGGGGCTTGTTGCCGCTAGTACGTCATCTGCTCTTACCTGTGGGGGCCTGCATGGCTGAGCTGGGGATGGTGGCAGCATCTTGGGGTACAGTGCTGGTGTCCGGTTCAGGGGTGCTGGTTGTTGGTGAGGTGGGTGGTGGGTTCAGCAAAGTCCGAGGTTTCCTCTGTCAAAATGGATGGGGAAAAGTTTGCTACCTGTGATAGGTAACTTGTCTTCTCATTCCGCTCTTCCTAGCAGTCAATTCACCCATGAAACAGAAGTATATTTGTAGGTGGGACTGTGTTTTATGTATGTTTTCCACACAGCATCTTGCCTAAAGCTGTATATACAGTAGATGCTTAGTAAAAATTTTCTGAATCTATGTACAAGGTTCTGGGCTTCTATACAACCAAAGCTTACTTAGTTCACTTTTTTTCATACTAGATTCAATATTATGATTTGAAGTTCTTTATTAGTTGGGCAGACAAATGCAAAAATGGGGGGGAAAATGCTGTGGCTGAGGACTACTTTGACGTTGCTTTGTACTTTTCGTCTTTCTTGAAAAACGGAAATGAACCTTCCCCTAACTTACAAACTACTTTCCTCTTCCTGCCTCTTCAGTTTATTACCTGCCATTTATTACCTTCAACCTTATACTGTAGTCATCTCTAACTATATTACTTCTCTAAAAACCCTGCAGTTTTACCTGGTCTACACCTTAATAATAATAAACCACCCCTTCTGCTTGAAATGCCCTTTCTTTTTTTTTATCTTACAAATATCTGTTTATCCAGGAAGTATTTCTAGATTTCCTCTAGTTACGGTCTCTTTGCTGCTCTCCCTGTACTTTGAATTGTTGCATTTGTCACAATTATTGTCACTATGTATTTATATCCTGGTGTACCTTGTTAGCCTGGGACTCTTGGGGAGTCTGCTTCTGAGTACCATTCCTAGCATGGTACTTGGCATATAGTAAGTGTCAGTGAGTGTTTTTCAATGAAGCATACAGTATAGAATACCAATAATGGGGAAGTAATAAAAATGATTTGAGAGACATCTAGTATCTCCTCTAAGCTGGTCAGGACAGTCTCTGGGGGAGAAAGATCTCAGAAGGTTCTTTCCAAAGTTTTCTAAAAGCCTTTCTGAATGCAAGGAAAACATAATCATCACCGAGGTACATAAATCCCTTTTTACTAAATGTCACATAGGATAGGTACACTTCTGGGAGCTGTATAAACCTGTTTGCCTTCTAGGAGCATATCCTCTAAAGAGATAGCACCAACAACAGCAAGCATATACTATAAGACGGCCTTGCCTGCGAAAGTAATCATAAAAACACTTATGAAACATGCAAAGCATACATGGGACATGGGCATCTCATATTTTTTGATATTACTAAAAGTAAAAACCCAAATAAGCAATGAGTCAGAGAGGAAAGGAATACCAGTTTAACTTTACTGAGTTGTAGGGTCCCTGAAGGAATAATCCTGGTAAGAGGTGCCCAAATATTATAGAAGAAAGCAGAAAGATGAAATTATCTTTTCACCCGTTGAGGTAGATACAATTACATGTATTATATCTATTCATATATTACCTCATCTCCATTTTATTGGTGAGAAAACTAGGGCTTACAACCTTATTTATGGAAGCATTTCCAAAGTCACAAAGGTGGAGATGAGATATAAACCTAAGTATGTCTGGCTTTAAAGTCTATGTTCTAGTCACAAGACCACTTTGCTTCAGAAAGGAATAGAAGGGTTACGGGTTAAGGGGAAGGATATACACTTCTAGGAGCAAGCAAAAAGGACAGGAAGAGGAATTAGGGAGTCAAGTGCCAGGCCATAAAATACAAGATGAGAATTATTGTTTTCAAGAGTGTTGGAAAGAAAGAGGACTTTGGCTACCATGGTTAAGACTGCCCGCGAGCAGAGGCAATCATAGAATCATAGTTTTGAATGATCTTAAAGGCCATTTAATCCCCAACCATCCATCCATCAAATATTTCTACTTCACTGTCCCTGAAAACATCCCTCCCATAGTGTCATCCAGTTCCTGCTGAAATACCTCTAGTGACAGGAGATCACTATTTCCACTTTGGGAAAGATTTAACTGTTCCTTCTATGTTGAGACAATGCCTGTCTTCTTGAGTTTCTGCTTATTGGTTCTAGGTCTGTCTTTGGAATCTCACAGACAAGTTTTTTTTCTCTTTAATCTGACTGTCCTCAAGATGTTGTCATATCATCAAAAGCACAACTTCTCTGGCCTTGAAATCTTTGGCCTTCAGCCTCTCCTCCACAACATGAGAATGAGAAGAGAATAATGGAAACAAAAATGAATCAGAACCTGGGTTAGGGGTTAGTGGTAGTAGGGCAGGAGCATTATGTGTTACACTCAAAGATCAGCATGTGGCATTGAGAATTTAAAGCCAATAAATAAGAGACAATCTCAACTGTAACATCACTAAAACCATCCATCTATCTGTTCTGCATACACTGAACATCTCCCAAGAGACTGAGATTTAAGGCACTGCAGGAGAAAGAAAGAAGAAAAAGATTAGGTTCTCGACCTTGAGGAGCTTGTATTCTAGAAGGACTGAAGTCAGCTGGGGGTAATAAACCAAACAAAATCAACCAACCAGTCAGCCAAGCAACCAATCAACCCTAGGGAAGAATTTATGAGATTGGAATGGAATGCCCAAGAGAACTGCGTATCATCTCCATGTTAGAACTCAGGTAGTCTAGCTCAGGACGGAGCTGCAGAGGAATCCTCTGACAGTTAGGAACTGAATGGAGAAGGTGACGCCAAAGGAAGCCCTCAAGAAGTAGCTGAGAACTTCCTTAGGGAAGACATGCATGAAAAACTAGTCATGACTGTACTTTCAGGAACAGTGGTCAGTGAAGCTTGACTCAGGAGTCTTTTCCTACACTAGAGGTAAGTGTTATCTCCCTCAAGAAATATGAGAGAGTAAATATGTGGTAGAAGAGCAGTGACCTTGAAACTAGAAGACCTGGGGACCCATCTCTGTAGCCTTTGCTGTTTATTAGCTACGTGTACTTAGGGAAATCATTTCACATCTCTATGTCTCAATGTACTTAACCATTAAATAACATAAACATTACTCATCTCCTAGAGTTTTGTGAAGATTATGTGACATGTATGTAATGGTGTCTGATACAGCGCCTGAAACTCAGTAGATATTCAATATTTTTTTTCTTTTAAAGAAGGGGAAGGAATAGAAAAAGGACATTTATAGAGCCAATTTTCTCTTTCTGTTCACATGCCTGGGTATCCACTCGAGGTAGGTTAGCAATTAGGAGCACAGCCTTCCATCTATGGAAGACATTAGACCAGAATTCCTTCGATGTGAGTAACTTTCAAAGTCAAAATTTGTTTCTTATCCACACCATCGTATGTTTAATATTACGAACTCCCAGTTAAGTAGTTAAGTAGCGATGACACTCTAGGAGATTCCTCTTAAAAGCTTACACAAGTGAGAAAATAGAGCCAGATGTGCCCCTTTCCAAGATGGATGGATATGGATGAGTTACTCCTTTATAACCCTTTATCCCTCTCTGGGAAACCCATATTTTTACCTACCTTACTGCCAGGTTTGGGACCCCTCTTCTTTGGGAATTTCAAAGGTTCAGCTGACTTGGATGGGGTAGAGATGGGATGGGGGATTAGAGGCTTAGGTGTCCGGCCCCGCTTCTTTCCTGGTTTACGCCCCCTCTGTCCTGGTTGATGCTCTAATACAGTTTTGGTGCTGCTGTGGATGCTGGGCTTCTCAGTGTTCACATCAGATGCAGGATAGGGACTCTTTGGAATCACAACTGCAAGAAAAAGACTCATTCTATCACCCCCTCCTCCCACCTGCATTCCCATCCCAGCCCAAGAAGAAAAAAAGACTTGCTACTTCCACTTGGGTAGTTTTATCCCAAGAAACTTGTTTCCTGGCATCTGACCTAAATGTTAGAAAATCTCAGAGGAGAAGTAAAGTTAGATTGGCTAGAACTGGAAGTTTTAATTATTTCTGGCAGATGCAGAAAAAATATTAACATTTTCTCCCCAAGGCATCTAGTTAAAGTATATAAACAGAACCACAGACTTAGAGATGTAATAACTCTTAGAAGCCTACAATCCTTTCCTGCTAGGAATGAAGATCTGAGGCTCAGAAGAGGAAATGAGGCCTTCCTCAGATTACACAGTGAGTTGGGATGAGGACCTATGTTTTGAAACTAGGCTCTTCAACCAAGTCAGGCATTTTCTACATCGATCTACCTAATGTTTTAGTGAGATTATTGCAGTGAAAGTAGTGAAACATATGGAAATACATACATCTGACAGCATCTCTCCTTACCTTAAAAATCTTTGCTTCATATTATCTTTAAGGTAGTTCAAATTCTGTATTCTGGTATCAAGGACTTTTGTGACTTTGCCCCTGCCTTGCTCTCCAGTTATATCTGATGTCATTTCCTGTCACCTGCCTCCATGTTCTGGACCCACTATTTTCTGAACACCAAGTCCTTCAGGTATGTGGTGTTCTCTATTCTTCCTGCTCAGGTATACATCAACACTCACTTTTCAACACTCAGCTCCGGGGCCAACTCTTATTGAGGCCTTGTCTGACTACACCCCAACTAAGTCAACCCTCTCCCAAATCATTCTGTAGACATCTATGTTAGAGTACTTTCAATTTTACTGTAATTATTCATCTTCTCCTTAAACTGAGAATTCTTCAAGGTAAAGGATATCTAATTCATTCTACAAATAACTATTGAGCACTTACTATAAGTTATACACTGTTCTAAGCCTTGGAGATAGATCAGTGAACAAAAACACAGTTGGAGCTCTGATGGAGCTTACCTTCTAGTGGGAAGACAGAACATAGACAAATAAATACACATATAATGTTAAGTGCTAGGTAAGTACTACGATTAAAACTAAAGCAAGGTAAGGGGATAGAGGGGTGAGGAAAGTCTTGTTTGAAGAGGTGACATTGCCACAAAGCTCCCAAATGAAATAAAGGCAAAAGATCTGAGGAAAGAGCCTTTCAAGTAGAGGGTACATAACAAGTGCAAAAATTCTGAGATGGGAACATGTTAGTGTGTTTGAGACAGAAAGGAGGTCAGTATGGCTGGAACTGAGTGAGCAAAGGTGAGAGTGGAGAGGAATTAGGTGAGAACGGGGGTAGCACTAAGATCATGTAGGACTTTGTAAACTGTGAAAATGAACCTGAACTTATTCTAAGTACGAAGGGAAGCCACTGGAGGGTTTTGACAAAGGGAGCGGTAGGATATACTTAAAAGGAACATTCTGGCTGCTCTGGGAGGGGGGAGGGCGGTAGAAGAACTGGGGAGACTAGTTAAGAAAACTAATTATAGTGGGCAGGTAGAAGGTAATGTTTTTATGCTCCAGGTAGGATGTAATAGATTATGGCAAAAACTAGAAAAAGTCAGATAAATTATTGTGAAAAACACTGCAGTGTTGTAGAAATCACAAAGATTAGATGAACTGCAATTCCAGACCTGGAGGGAAGGGCTCCTGAGGTAGCTGACACTGTTTTCTTTTCTGAGGGCACTGGCCAATTGGCAGCATGAACTGAGCATTCGTCTTGGCCTGTGCAGAGGGGCTCTACTGGAGGGCAGAGAAATCGGAGAGGGTGTTGTGACAGATTGGAACTTGAGGAGCTCCATGTGTGTGGCCAATTTTCCCCAGGGGACATTTGCTGAGTTCTAAGCCTACACACTGGAACTGCGAAGCAGCTGAGAGCTTCTAAAAGGCAAAATGAAATCTCCCTTTTAAGAGACAAGGTTTTAAGAGACAAGGTCCCACTAGAAGGAGGATGTCTACTTCAAACACAGAGCTCATCTCCTCTTCGTGATATATGCCATATTTTGAAATTTTAAGAAAAGTGAGAGGTCAAAGAACTAAGCCCCAAACCTCTCAAAGGTAGGATGATCTCTTGCAGTTTTTTAAGGCTGAGGAGATGGAGACCTATTAGGTTGTCAATCAAGAGCTCAAGCGGCCCATGTCCAAAGGAACAGGGATATTTTCACTGGGTACAGAACTCTATGTTGGCAGTTTACATATTTTAGCCCTTTAAGGACTATATAGATGCGTATGTGCGTGTGCATGCGTGTGTGTGTGTGTGTGTGTCTGCCAACCTAGAGTTCTATACCTAGTGAAAATATATTCCAAAAATGAAGGTGTATTAATATTTACAGACAAATCAAGGCTGAGAGAATTTGTCACCAGCAGATTTAAACTGCAGGAAATAGAAAGGAAGTTCTTCAGGCTAAAGGAAAGTAATCCCAGACGGAATGATGGAACTGCAGGAAGGAATGAAGAACATAAGAAAGGGTAAATATGGGGGTAAATACAAAAGAGTATTGACTATTTAGAACAAGAATTTCAAAAAATAGCCTGCTGGGTTTGTAATATATGTATTAGTAAATTATATGAAGTAATAGCATAAGGGATGGAAGTATGCGGTAAATGGTGCCAAACTTTGTTAAAAGTTTTACATTATTTGGGGAGTGATTAACAGTGCTTATTTGAGGTAGACTTTAATATTAGGTTGGTGCAATAGTAATTGCAGTTTGAAAGGTTAAAAATAATTGCAAAAACCGCAATTACTTTTGCACCAACTTAATAAGTCCAGGATGACTATTTAAAATGAATTAAAAGAATTACACAAGAATGTATCACTAAAAGCTAAGGAGAGAAAAATAAAATAATACAACACATTTAATCTAAAAGAAGGGAAGAAAGAAGGAATAAAGACATGAGGAAGAACTCAGACAAAGACAAAACAAAAAGGAAAATGCAAAATGGTAGACTGAAATCCAAATAAATAATTACGTTAAATACAAGTGGATTAAGTAAAATAATTAATAGGAAAAAATTACAATACCAGGCCAAAAAAAAGTACCCCAAGTCCCAAGTATATCTATTTATAAGAGGGTCTTGAAAAAGAAGGACACTTGAAATATAAGGACATAGGAAGATAAAAACAAACAGATGGAAAAACATACACCCTGTAAACATTAACCTAAGGAGAGATCATGTGGTTATATTAATATAAGACGAGGCAGTCTTTAAGGAAAGGAGTATAACTAGACTAAACAGGAAAATTTCAGCAAGATAAAATACAGTCATGTGCCACTTAACAACAGGGAGACATTCCGAGAAATGTGTCGTTAGATTTCATTGTTCTGCAAACATGACAGAGTGTACTTATACAAACCTATTGCTCCTAGGCTACAAACTTGTACAGCATGTTACTCTAATGAATATTGTAGGTAGTTGTAACACAGTGGTAAGTATTTGTGTATCTCAACATATCTAGACATGAGTAATGTGTGAGTAATGTGTTGTGCTCTGATGTTACGATGGCTATGACGTTAGTAGGTGATAGAGGAGTTTTTCAGCTCCATTATAATCCTATGGGTCCATTGTTGAGTGAAACAATGATATGGGGTGCATGACTGTAGTCAATTCAAAAGGAAGCAAAATAACCTTAAATTCCTATGTACCTAATAACACAAAATATATAAGTAGAAATTTAAAGAACTGAAAGGAGAAATAGACAATTACAAAATTAAAAGCTGGAGATTTTAACATGTCTCTCTCAGTAATTGATAGGTGAAGAAGCTGAAAAAAATAAATAAAGATAGGAAAGATTTGAATAACAACCAACTAATAACATAAATAACTAAATACTCTATCAACCTAATTGACACATATAGGACACTACACCCCATCAATGTAGAATACATATTTTTTTCAAATGCTAATGGAACATGTGGGGCAAAAAAGCAATCCTCAATAAGGTTCAAAGAACTGAAATTATACAGAATATGTTTTCTATCCACAGTGGAATTTAAATAGAAATCAACAACAGAAAATTAATTAGAAAAACCCCAAATGCTAAGAAATTAAGTGACATATACTTGTACATAACTCAAATGTCAAATAAATTAAAATAGAAATTAGAAAAATTTTGGAATTTAAAATTCATAAAAATATGACATATGCAAATGTGTGAAGTTTAGCTAAAGTAGTGCTCAGAGGGGAAATTTATAGCTCTAAATGCTTATATTAGAAGAGAAGGAAGGTTAAATATCAATGATCTTATATTTTAAAAAGCTAGGAAAAGTGCATCAAACTAAACTCAAAGAAAGTAAAAGAGAATAATAGATATGAGTGAATAAGTCAGTGAAAAAAGAAAGCAGACATATAATAGTGAAAATTAACAAAGTCAAAGTTCTTTGAAAAGATAACCTTTTAACAAGCCTGATCTAAATATAAAGAAAATACAATCTACGAATATCAAGAATAAAAAATATCCTTTAGACATTAAGAAGACAATAACAGGATATTACAAATAACTTCACATAAATAAATTTGAAAATTTAGATAAAATGGCCAACTTCCTTGAAAAACACAAAATATTAAAATGGACACAAGAAAAAACAGAATATGAAGAACCCTATATGTAATAAAGAAATTGCAATTGCAATGAAAACCCTTCTGCAAAGAAAATTCCAGATGCAGATGGCTTCACTGGTGAACTCTAGCAAATGTTTAAAGAAGAAAGAAATAGTAACAAGGGGTCCAAAACCCCTCTAGATAAACAGAGGAGGAGGGAACACTCCCCAACTCATTTTATGAGGACAATGTAACCCTTCCACCAAAATATGACAAAGATATTACAAGGAAACAAAACTATAAACCAGGGGTGTCCAAACTGCGGCCCGCTGGCCCTTGGTGAAAAACGTTGAAAAAAGTTTGGACACCCCTGCTATAAACTAATGTCCTCATGAACATAGATGCAAAAATCCTTAACAAAATATTAGCAAAATGAATCCAGTAATATATAAAAAGGATAATTAATGTACTATGACTAAGTGGGTTTTATCTTAGGAATACAGAGGTGTTTAACAATAGAAAAAAAAATCAGCTGAACTCATTACATTAACAAAATAAAGAAGAAAACACATATATCATCTCAACAGATGCAGAACAAGCATTTGACAAAATTCAACACCTATTCACGTTAAAAACTATTAGTAAACTAGGAATAGAAGGGAATTTTCTTATAGAAAATGGCATCTATAAAAAAAAAATCTATAGCTAACAG
Source organism: Rhinolophus sinicus (assembly GCF_057876585.1). Classification (NCBI taxonomy): domain Eukaryota; kingdom Metazoa; phylum Chordata; class Mammalia; order Chiroptera; family Rhinolophidae; genus Rhinolophus; species Rhinolophus sinicus. Next base: position 28,692,967 of record NC_142514.1, read on the forward strand.
CATAGTTAATGATGAAATATCGAAGATTTTTTTTTACTGAATTATGGAACAAAACAAAAATATCCATTATCACCACTTGTATTCATCACTGTACTGGAGGCAAATGTAGTAAGGAAAGAGAAAGAAATAAAAGCTATAAAGGTAGATTGTAAAGAAGTATTATTTGCACATGACTTGATCTTTTATATAAACCACCCCCTCTCACCTATGGAATCTATTAAAATAAAAAAAATGAGTTTTGAAAGGTCACTAGATGGAATTTAATACAAAAAAATCTATTGTATTTCTATATATATCAATTAGAAAATAAATGTAAAAAACCCTAAATCAAATATTCAGTGAAAGATGTGCAAGACATTTACACTAAAAAGTATAAAACATTCTGAGAGAAATCCAAGAAGTTCTAGATACCTGGCCATGAAAGGATATATCACATTCATGGCTTGGAAAACTCAATACTGTTAAGCTCTCAATTCTCATCAAATTGATCTATAAAGAGCCAATGGAATTTCAATCAAAATCCAAGCAGATTCTTTTAAATGTGTGAATATGTCTGTAAATTGACAAGTTAATTCTAACTTTTATTAGGAAATGCAAAGGCTCTAGAATAGCCAAGTCAATTTTGGTGAATAACAGCAAAGCTCATATCAAGACTCATTAAAAAGTTATAGTAATTAAGACATGTTTATTGGTGTCAGAATAGAAATGGATCCATGGAGCAAAACAGAGAGTCCAGACATAGAGCCACGTATGTACAGTCATCTGGTTTATAATAAAGGTGCCCCTTTAATCCTGTGTGTGTGCGTATATGTGGAGAAAACATAGTCTCACCAATAAAATGTGATGAGTCAAACAAATATCCATATGGAAAAAAGATGAGACCTGAACCCTCCACTTCACACCAGACACAAAAAATTAATGTGAAAGGTAAAACATTAAACTTCTAGACGAACATAGAGGGGAATATCTTCAAAACTTTGGGGTAAACAAAGATTTATTAAACAGGACACATAAAGCATTAATTATAAAAGACTGACATCTATGCCTTCATTAAAATAAAAAAAATTCTATTCATCAAAAGACAATATTAAGAAAAAAAATCTAGAGTGGGAAAAGATATACAAAACACATACATCAGAAAAGTAACATCCAGAATATATTTAAAAATTCCTAAAAATCTGTAATAGAAACATGGACAATCCAATTTAAAAAATGAGTAAGACTCGAAGAGCCATGTCATAAAAATGAATATACAAATAGCCAATAAAAATATGAAAATTTGCTGAACATTATCAGTTATCAGAAAAGTGCAAATTAAAAATATGTAGATGATATAGTATAGAAATGTATACTTAAAACCTATATAATTTTACTAAGCAGTGTCACTCTAATAAATTTAATTTTAAAAAATCTAAAAGAAAACAGGAAAAACAGAAGAGGAGGAAAAAAATACGAGACTTTACATCTTCACCAAAACTGCTAAAATTAAAAGAAGTGATAATACCTAATATGGTGAGGAATACGAAGCAACCAGAACGCTTGTACATTGCTGGTGTGTAAATCACTTCAAAAAACTGCTTAGCTTTATATCCTAGCACCCAACAATTCCACTCCTTGGTATATGCCCGAGAGAAAGGAGTGGTATGACTACCAAAAGATAGGTACTAGAATGTTCACAGTAGCATTTTTTCAGAAGACTCCCCGGGGGGCATAACAGGCATTATCTAATAAATCTGAAGGTGTACATACCCTATGATTCAATCTTAGGAGTAAACTCCAGAAAAATTCTTGAACATGGACACTAAGATACGTGTAAACAAATGCTCACAGCATGTTATCTGTAGTAACTTAAAACTTGAAATGACACAAATGGCCATTATTGGTAAAATGGATTTTTTAAATGTTATGTAGTTAGTTGTTTTCAGAGAATGGTCTGGGAACCCTTGGGTGTCCTTGAAATCCTTTTGAGGGTCTGTAAGGTGCAAACCATTTTCATGATACTAAAACATTATTTGCCTTTTTCACTCTCATTCTCTCACAGTGGGGTTTTCCAGAGGCTACACGTGAGATATGGAATGTATGCTTGTATATTATTGTTTTAAAAGCTTCTAAGTTTTAATTTCTAATACAGTGATATGGATAACCCACATAAATAAAGGCTCTTTGGGGTTGTTAAGGATATTGAAGTTTCCTGATACCGAAAGGTTTGAGAACCACTGATCCATAATTATAACCACTTCCTTGCCCTTCCTTTTCTAACACATTTGCCTAGAAAAAAACCCAATCCAACCCTCTGCTTATTCCATGCCTAAGCCTGAATAACTAAACATGCCAAATGATTAACTGATTACTATAAACCCTAAGACTGCCTCATATATCTTCAGTAACAGATCATGACATCTGAGCAGGGTAGATAGGTAAGTGATTTACTTTGGAATTCTTGCCATTATACGAGAAGGTGCTGCGTTCTTAGATGGTATCTAGCACATGTTTGTAGACTAAAAAAAGGAAAAAGATATAAGAGAAGAACTGAGCAGGGCTTTACTTGGCCTTCTAATGTCAGAAAAAATATATTTTTCCTTCACTTCTCCCTTAAGGATGGACATAAAAGTCCATTATGCCAACCAGCAAACAAGTTGCTGTCTCTGGCCTGAAAGATCTGGACAGAAGCTAACCAGTTAAACTTAACAGTTCTGAAAAATCAGGGCACACAGGTCATGTGTTAAGTAGCTAGCATGGAAATTAAGCTTCATACTAATTTAAAAGCTTCTTAATAATGTATTTCTTAAGCTACCCTGAGGGATTCCAAGATTTGGAAGTTCTTCCCACCAGGAAGCCCTGTCCTGCCATATCCTAACTTAATTATCCTAGTTGAAAAAAAAAAAAAGGGTAATGTCAGGGGACCAGGGATCTAATTTTAGTTCTGTCCCTTATAGTGTGATCTTGAGTTTGTCATTTAAACACAATCATTTTTTTTATTTTTCCAAACGTAAATAGTTAAATAATTTAATGACTGTCCTACTTCAGAGAAAGATGAAAGATCAGAATATTCCCCAACACATTTTGGTGCTACTAAGGTAGACAGAATTATGCCTTTAATCAACAATACTTTGTCAAAATGCTTATACAAGTAAAAAGACTTGGAGGAGAGACTGTGCAAGGGAAGGGCAGAGGACAAGGAAGACAGGCAAGCAAGACTTGTCAGGCAAGGTTTCATAGTAAGTGACATTTTAACTAATCTTGAAGAATGAATGGATCTTGCATTAGGAAAAATGCAAGGGGGAGGATGAGTAAGGTTACTTCAGACAGAGGAGAAAGTAGGTAGAAAGGTGTGGAGCTGCAAAAAAGCATGGTTATATGAGGACCTGTGGGTACTTCTGTGTAGCTTAAGTCCATAAGAAGGAGAAAGAGGTAAGGCTAGAGAGAGATGCTGGAGTCAGCTTGAGAAGAGTCCATGCATATTACATTTAAGGAACCTGCCAGCTCTCATACACAAAGACTCTGCCAAGAGACATAGGGTGGGTACTATGGTCCTACACATGGAAACCGGCACGGTGAGGTTCACTGTAAAGGCAGCACAGCTACGGCAGGGTTGCAGCATGTGAGTGTGTACAACTGGTCTCCCCTCCCTGACAAACAGCTGATCTGTGCACATATGTGTGTGTCTAATCCTTATTTTCTTGACTATAACAATGATCAATAATGTCACTAAAAGGCAGACAGAAACTGTTATGACCAAGAATGGAGAAAGTAAGTAGTTTACACAAGGATGCCCCCTAATGATGGAGTTAATTTTGTTTAAAAGGAACTGGCATGTACTGAGCACCTCCTATGAAAGAGGTGCTATACTATTTGCAATGGCAGTGTTTACAATCATCATTGCCAATAAAATTTACTAGGGTGCATAAAAAGCAGTACATACTGGCAGTTAAAACAATGGGCTTTGAAGTCTTGCCTATGAAGCATATATAATTATCTCTAACAGATGAGGCGACTGTAACTCAAGTAACTTGGCCAAGGTCACGTAAGTAACAAGGCAAGGTTGGAATTTCAATCTAGCATGCCTAACTCCAAAGTCCTTGTTCTTCCCATCATAACGTAGAGTTTTCCTCTTATTAACTCAAATTCATTCATTCACTCATTTGGTCATTCATTCATCCAACAAACATTCTGTATTGAGACTATATCATGTGGTAGGCTCTCTAGTATGAATCAGAGGTATAAATAAATAAAAAAGGTCATCTCAGATGGTGATAAGTGCAATGAAGAAAATAAAACAGAGCAATGTGATAATCATTGAGGGATGGTCAAAAAAGGCTCTTTGAGAAGGTGACACTGGCGCTGAGACGGGATGACAAGAAGGGATTGGACATGGAGCAAAGGAGACGGCAGGTGTAAAGGCCCTAAGAAAATAATGAGCTTGACTCGTTTAAGAAACAAAAGGAAGGCCAGAGAGACTGTCGCAGGGTGAATAGAGGAAATATAATGGCACAAGATGAAGTCAGAAAAGCGGGGGGGCCAGGCTTTCGGGATGATGGTGTGGACGTGATCTAATTTACTTTGGAAAAAGAGCACACTGGATACTGTGTGGAGAATGGATTATAGGAAGGCAAGAATGGAAGCAGAGACATGAGTTAGGGTAAGAAAACAATGAGGAGCCTAAGAAATTGAAAAAGAAGAAGCAAAACACTACCTATTTGCAGATGACATGATGTATAATACCTGGAAAGCTCTAGACATGTGACATCTAATAGACTAAGTACTAGTCACATACAGCTAATTTGAGCACTTTGAATGCAACTAGTTTAAACTGAGATGTGTTGTAAGTGTAAAATACACACTGGATTTTGAAGATTTAGTGGGAAAAAAAAAAAGTAGAATATTTCATTAATATTGCTTTATACTGACTACATACTAAAATGGTAATATTTTGGATATTATGGATTAAATAAAACGTACTGTTAAAATTAATTTTATCTGATTCTCTTTACTTTTTTAAATGTGACTAACTAGAAAATTTTACATTACAATATACCTCAAATTATATTTCTATTGGACAGTGCTTCTCTAGAGAATTTATGAAAAAGTTAGCTCAGAAAGTGAAAGAAATCAGCAATTGTAACAAGATATATAGCTAACATGCAAAACTCAATAGCTTTCATATACTCAAGTAATATCCAGTTAGAGGATGTAATGGAAGGGAAAACCCTGTTTACAACATTATCTAGAAAGAAGTATTTAGAAATAAAGATAACAAGAAATACGCAAAATTTATAATGAAAAAAATTACTACTGGAAGACATAAAAGTGGACTTAAACAGATAAAAAGGCATCCTTTGTATATCTGTCACCAAGTTATTAGTTCTTGCTAAATTAATTTACAAATTTAATGCAATCAATAAAAACATCAAGAAACCTTTTTTTTTCGTCCTTCTGGAGCTAGACAAGTTGATATTAAATTCATATGACAACAACCCCCATGAACACCTGAAACTAATAATAAAAAGAAAAAAACCATGAATATAGTTAAGAAAGTAATGAAAAGGAAGAACTATGAGAGGGGACGAGGCTTATCAGATATTGTAACAAACTATAAAGGTTCTATAATCTACGTGAGGGGTAGAAGAGCAGAGTAGATTGGAGAGGGTTAGAAAGACAAAGGACAAGAGAAAAGCATGCAAGGCGCTCCAGTAGCAAACAATATTTGTGACCCTGATAGTTCTGGGACCCAGAATCACTGTTCTAGTAGAAGACACAGCGAGTGGGAATCCTGTCCTAAGACTGAGGGGCCCACTGGAGACTCTGAAGAGAGCAGACAGGCTGCGGTCCTGCCCCCCCCCCACCTTTTTTCTCATTCCCCTCATGCTAATAATTAGTCTGAGAACATTCTAACGCTTTGCACTTCACATGGGTGATTTGGGCAGTATCTGGGACCAGCTGCTCTAGGGGCTGCACACATTAGTAGCAATTTCTAGCCTTTTAACCTTAAGTTCAAAGAAATACCATGTCTTCACATGCTAGTTTTTAATCACTCTGGGAACTTTCAATCCTGCTCCAACTTTGGCAATGTGCAACGTGACTAAGTACACAGAAGGGCAAGTTCACCTTACATAAATAATGGATATACAGTGGCTATTTATTTTAGTGTCCTTGAAATTAAAGGTATGTCTAGAAATTAAGTGAGCCTGCCAGAAGCTGGCTCCGAGTGCCTTTAAGGTTAGGAGAAATTGTATCTTTCATCACAAATTCATCTGGAAAACTGGTCTTCTTGGTTTGTAACTGTTGATTGATTTCAGATTTAGTTTCCTGGGTTTTATACCTGCCTATGCTTACATCTGACATATTCTGCTGATAACATGGTCTACCTCCAAGTCAGCCTTTATTCTATTTATTTAGTTTGACATTAAGTCCATGGTTTGCCCAACATCTTTTCTTACTTAGTCTGCTTCCAGTTTTAAGATTCTCTAGCACTGAAAAAATAAAAGAATGTGGATCAAAAAAGAATATACTTTTTGCTAGAGAAATTTCCTCTGATGTCTCAAATATATTTCTTTCACTCCAACCCCATTACCTTAAATCAGATCCTCATCATCTCTCGCCTTAATCACTGAAATGCCCAAACTAGCTGGTCTACCTTCCTTTAACTTACCGCCACCCAGCATTATCTCTAGCCCTTATCTAACAGGTCATAAGGATCTAAAACATAAATACGATCATATCACTCTTGGTTAAAACCCTTCAACAGTCTCTTCTTACTTTCTGGGTAAGTCTCTCTGAACAGGCACTGCATGTGATTTTAATTTTCTGACATGTGCCCTGTGTTTTGGTTTTCAGAATCATTTTTTTTTTTTGTCTTAGTTTGTGCCTTGTACATGACAATCCCCCTGGAATGGCCTTTCTTATTGCTTCTTCAGTTGGCTACTAATTCTAGGCATTCTTCAGCATAGGACACGTGTCAAGAGCCTTCCCCAACCTTCCCTCTTTTCACTTATTCAGTTTTTACGGTATTATTGAGCTCTATTTCTGGGTAACTCTTAAATATTTCATTCTACTTTTGACAACTACTTTATAAGCACTAGCTTTTGTAATATACGTAAGCTTAAAGTTTTTAATAGTACCCATGAAAAATACTCCTTACTTATCATCATACAAACAACATATGTCATCTGATAGCCAACCCAAATAAAACTTGATGAAGTGACTTACTCTTACCGGGCCTCAATTTATTTATAAAACAACAGAATTAGACTAGAAAATAACTCACATTTTTTGAGCGCTTACTATGTGCCGATTTTGTTCTAATATATGAACTCATTTCACTCCTTACAATAACCTGTCAATAGGAACTATTGTTGCCTTCAATTTATAGTTGAACAAACTAAGGCTAAAAGAAGTTAACTTGTTCAAAGTCACATAGCTAGTAAATCTCTGAAAAGGTCCTTCCACTTGAAAGTTCTGTGAGAATTCTGTGGTTCTAAAAAATACCCAAATCTGTATGCAGAAGTCAAATCATCAACAACTGTTTCTACCCTATATTCTATTTATCTATAACTCATCTCCTCTAATAAAATTATATTCTCTGCAGTACCTAGCATACTTGCTAATACATAGTAGGAACTCAGTAAGTATTTTTGAAAGAATTTACTGAATTTTCAATTTATACAATCATGTATTACACTGAAAGCCAGGTGTAGGTCAGCCGATGTTACTGGGAAAGACAAGATAAAGAAAATCCAATTAGTCCTCAATGCTAACGTGAAGTTAAAAAAAATAACACTTTTTTGTTGTTGTTGTTGTTGATGTGGTTGGGGGTTAGCTCCTGCCAAGTTTATCAAGATGAGAATTTTATTTCATTTGAGGTATGTTAACATAATTCTGAAAACACAAACGCACATAAACAAATAAAAAGAAAAAGGAAAAAAAGTGTGGTGACACACTGTCACTAAGTACAAGTAACCAACCGGAGGCACCATAAGCTCCTATCTAACTAGGCTCCCAAGCGGTATAAAGCCGAGACAGACTACCAGGAGCTATACCAGACTGGAAGGAAGGACAGAGAAACCTGCACATACTCAAAATATCCTTGGGGGGGTCCTACCTACTGCCCCAGATGGCTTTTTCAATCCCTTTTATTTCCATGAAAGTTAAATTTTCCAGAAATATCTCAGTTGGCATAGTTGGTTATACAAACTATATACACAGGTGGCTTTACTCAATTATGAATGACTTCCCCTGTGAGAGCTATAGTATTTCATTTCCTATGGCTGAACAGCTGGCAGTGACTGGCCTGGAAAACTGACTTCTCTTGTCCCGATGTACAGTAACTACTCATTGGCGCTTTGAAGGATCTATGTCCCTCTCTGATCCTTCTCATTTCACTTCCAGCACACCTTTCAGACTCATCCCAACCCCTCCCTGCAGGGCAAAAAAGGGCCCTGGAGTTTCTGGTAGACATCACTATGCATTTCCAAAATCACTGATGGAAACCCCTCCCATGAGAATCACACTTCACAATTCTCAAAGTACTTTAACATTCATTAACTCACTTGATCTTATTTACAATGATCTCAGACCTGAGATATTTACCTAATGGTTATCTCTGAACTTCCTTTGAGGCATAGAGAAGTGAAGTGTGATACAGTGGAAAGAACATGAATTTAGAAGTCAGAAACCCATAGAGCTAGGTTCAAGTCCTTGTAAATCACTTAACCTCTTTGAATTATGCGTTATTACGAGGTTTAACATATTTTTGTGACCTACATCCTTTTCCATGGAAAGTTCCAAATAAGACTGGCTCCACAGTATACGGTGAGTACTGACTGTGTGGACGTGACTGAACTCAGCTCTAAGGTAGGCTTCCATATTTCTATAGATCAGATACTATACGGTCACTACTGATTTGAATGAAGAAAAGTTGTTACGGGGAAAGAGGAGGAATCCTCTTATCTGATAAAAACTTTTACTGAGGAAAATACTTGGTTTATCACACCTGGTTATTGTGATAAAAGAGAATTATAAAATAATTTTTCAAATCTTGTGAATTACCATTCCCTACCCCTCAGTAGCAAAAAACCAAAACTACCAGAAAATCCCCTTACCTCACATGGCCATTATGTCCTGAAATTCAACTTGTGCTGAGACTAGATAAGAGGTAACATTAAACATCTACTGTGACCATTTGAGAACAGAGAAACAGAAAAAATGCAATGTCTTCTTTTCAACAAGTCAGGTCACAGAATAGACCCCTTTTAAGGGAAGTGAAAGTGCTACTCCATTCTGCAGGTGAGACCATCTCTACTGTGTGAGTTCATTCTCAGCACAACACTGTCAACTGAAATGAATCAAGAAGAGAGTCCAAGCTGATGGGGAGCTTGGAAACTATCCAGTCTCAGAAATATCTATGAAAAAAGACCTAGAGGAACAAGAGTATCAAGAGCTATCTGAAAAAGTTCCAGTTGAAACAAGAAACAAAATCTGAGCCACTGGATAGATACTGAAAGCAGATTTCAGTTAAAGAAAAAAAGAATACTTTTAGCCATTAGAGCTATCACAAGTCAAAGGAAGGTGATCCTTTGAGAGGTTACAATCTCCCTGGCTCTGGAAGAATTTAAGTAAAGGCTAGATGAATATTTATAGAGGATGGTCTTCAGGCAAGGCCTGAATTGTGTGATGACTTCTGAGGTTTCCTCTAACTCTGAGATTCCAGGATTCTATGACTTTTTACCTTCCTGACATCTCATATTTAATATGAAGGCAACTAACTGAATTTTAACCAAAGTAGTTTCTAGATGAAAGGGAATGTGGTAAAGAGTGACTCTGAAGTCTTTACATATTGGGAAGATGTTAAGCTCATGTTGGTGGATACAAGTTTTCCAAAATTCTAATATTTGGCTTGAAAGTTTGAATTTATCATTTACAATGAATACTTATAGGTTCTCTTCCTTGAAGTGACCAGTTCACTTAATTTTGGAGAAAGTGTCTACCAAATATCCAAGTCAGTTGTTCTTTTAAGTAAATATGATGTTCCATGAAAAAAAGAGTAGCCACTTCAGCTTGCAACTCAAATAATCAAATAAGTGCCTTTTCCTGAGATAACCATTACACTTGGCTATTTTAAAGATGAAGAATCTAAACTCACAGAGGATAAAAGACTTGCGAAAGGACATAGAGTTAAAGCTAGGATTTGAGCCTAGACTTTTCGGTCTCCAAAGTCCATGTTCTTTCCATTATGTTACCCTGAAACCAATAAACAAAACAAGAGAGTATCCGCAGATAAAGGAAGATAAAGAACTAAACATGCCTAGTTATAATAATGAAGGGCATCTGATAGAAGTACTCTGACTTCTGGGTTTCTCCAATAATTCTTAGTTAAGAGTCTTAGCTGCCCTAAAGAATTCATTACCAGATCTCTCTTCCATGCAGAACAACATAGCATATGGAATTGGAAACGGATTCATAAAATGTAAGTAAGCCCAGGTTGTGTGTGTGTGTGTGTGTGTGTGTGTGTGTGTGTATGTGTCTGCACAACACAGAACATAAACAATGGGGGGGAAAAAAACAGGGGGAAACCCATTTGGTTTATCAGTTTCCTGGACCGGGATCTTGTTTTCATTCACGGCAGTGTATCATTGGTCTTGGCATAGGAATTTAGAGGATGTGTTCTTTATTAGCTTTGCTCAACTTGGCTGGGTTCAGCTATATGCTGCCAGCTGGGCTGATGCCAAAGCTGAAACTCCATTCCTCTACATTCCAGTTCACTTGATAAAGCCTGGGTTGCCTCCTGCTCCTATCTAACTCAGTTAACACGTTCAGTTCTCCACATCCAGCTCATTCTTTTCCTCTTTACTCGTATTCCTACAGCATCAGTAGAGGACCTCTGCAATTATAAAGACATTTCATGTTTTCCTGGGGACTTTTTAGGCTGATAAACCTGTACAGAGTGGGGAAAACAGAAGAATAATTAAATCATGTACGATGGGACCACAAGCCAACTTCAAAAACCTGAAACTCAGAGGAATGCCTGACCTTAGCTGTCTGGGCAATAGGTAAGAGGGTTCAGAAGCAATTGCAGCAAGTGGAGGGCTATGTCTTCTCAGAAGATGGTCTGCTAATGTGTCTGGGCAAGTCCAGGGCACCCACAAGAGAGGGGGCATGAAGGCACGTTGTGACGAAGCACCTGCTGGTCAGCCCCAGTCAGTTGAACACATTCCAGTTTTCCTTTGCATAAGACAGTGAATCTAAAAAGCTTCCAAACTCTTGCCTTCTTGCCATATCACCTTCACAGCCTGTTTTTCTTTGTTCTGTTTAAAAGTTTGTCAAGTTTCCCTCATTTTCTTGATATACATGAATGTTTATGTTTTGTTTTTCTTCTAGTAAGGCATTACTGATATTCAGAAATTCTCATTTATAACTATAATATTTCCTCAAAAAATCATCTAGGGAATTAAGGGGAAAATGTAATAACACAGAGTTTATATTACTGGTTTCCAATATACTTTTCCTAAGAACCACATACACTTATTTAAATAGAGGATTTTGCAAGTTGACATGTATTGATGCTGGCACACACAGTGCTACAATACAACATGCCAAAGAAAACTACAGGGGTCTAAGTATTCCCAAGAAAACAGCAGGTGTGGTCAAATTTATGAACTGCCTAAGTGACTTCTCACTATTTCCAGGAGTTTGAGAGATGGCCAGCTGTTTCATTACACATGCCAAAAAATCACTACCATTGTCAGGCATCTGTGGTTGGTAAAGGAGGAGCGAGAAGTGAGCTGGTAGGGAAGCATGGGACAGTGTTTTTCTGTCCCTTGGGCAGATATAATTAGAACCAGTGAGAGAACCCAAATCCCTTGTTTCATAACTAGTGCCACTCATTTCATTTCCCATTTCCCATATTCTTAGTTCTATTTGTGTGTACCATAAGTATACAATAAGAGAAAACCAGGTACAGGAGTACTGGCTCATTGCACAAACTTCATCTCATAAATATATTTATTTTTCCTGACCAAAGTAGAGCACTTATAATGCCTCTATGTGTGTGCAGTTCTCCTTTCTTGGGGTGTCTAGGCATCTTCATTCAGACATAACGAACATACAGTGGGTATCTGCTACGTCTGCATGGTGCTATGCGTCTGCACACCCAGTTTTTCATTTAAATCAATCAACCTGGGAAGGAGACACTTCTGTGTCAACTCCACTGAGCCTAATGTAATAGGAGGCTGCTCTACAATTGCCAGATAGATGGATGAATAAAGGCCAGAGTTTCTAGACGTGATTAAAGTACAAGACCAAAACTGGAGTAAGGATAGAGATATTCTCTCTCTCTCTCTCTCTCTCTCTCTCTCTCTCTCTCTCTCTCTCTCTCTCTCTCTCTGTGTGTAGGGAGGGAGGAGATGGTATATCAAATAAAGGCAAGGCCTGGAACTAGTATATCTGAAAGGAGAAGAGGGAAAACAGCCAACTGGCTGTCCTCAATAAGGACACCAAATAATTTGTTTCATTAATTACCCAATGTGCCCTCACTTTTTCTGACATAGTTAGTGAACACACCATCTCAGGAGACAAGAGGGGCATATTGGTGGCCAGAAGCTTCCTGTAGAGAGGACATGCTCTTGCTTGTTGTGGCTTAGTAGAAAAAGAAGTTGGGTGGAAGTTCAGGTGTAGAGGTGTCCATACGTTTAGTGACAGAGAAATGGGTGAATATAGGCTCAGGGATGAGCCTCTCGAGATGAGTAGCCCTTGCCACTCTTATTTTTAGCCATAAGGTTTCCGAAATTTAAAACATTAGTTTAAATAACTTTTAATGTGCTATTAAAATTGCAGTAGCACTCTCACTTTCATAATTAAGTGAACAATGGCTTTAGATGATAATGAATAGAAATGGAATCAGAAAATACAGCATGATCTAGTTCACTCAACGAACATTCCTGAATAACTACTATGTGCCAAGGGCTGGGGATATAAAGATGAAGTTAATAAATTAGTTCCATTTAATAAGGACACCTTTCTGAGACAGGACAGAAAGAATAGTTTTAACTCCCTTATTAACATTTATACTGAAAAATCAGCATTATTTTACATGTTGCAGTGCTAGTAACTACCTATTAAATAAATAAAATAGCTGTCGTGGGGGTTACACTTTAAGAACTCACATTTTGGCTTCTTTGTTTAAAGAATGTGCCCCCCCCCCCAAACTTATCCTTTTCACTACGATGTCACTGCCTCGATTCGCTCTCTCATCTGGAATATTATAACAGCGTGTTAATTTACATCTCTGTCTCTAGCTTCTGGAAGCCACCCAACTATTCACTGCTACCTGAATAGTTCTTCTAAAACACAGATCCGACCTGTAACTCCACTAATTAAAGCCCATTCAATGGCTCTCACTATTCTTAGGGGAAGGACCCAGATCCTTAAAATGGTCTAAAGGGAAGCTGTGCATTTCCTGTGCCTTCCTCTCCACACTTCTCTCTTTCCACTCTTCTCCTTACACCCTAAAATCTGGTCATTTAAACATTTTTGAGTTCCTCAACTACACGTTTTTTCTTCTTAGGTCTCCACTCCTCTGTTCTCATGGTTAGCTACAGCTCTTTTCCTTCCCATTCTGCAAGTCTCAGCTTAGATGTCACTGCATTAGGAAGCCTTCCCTAACCTCCAACTTCCAATCCTCCAGTCTAGGTTAGGGGCCCTTTTGCACTATGTTACTGCAAAGTCGTAATTCTCTATTGGTCTATATGCTCACAAAACTATAAGCCAGCGGTGTCCAAACTTTTTTCAACGTTTTTTACCAAGGGTCATATGCGGTAAAATACACAAACAGCCAGGCCACTCACTCGAGGTGAAGTACGTATTGCCTCACCTGGTTTATTTAAGTAAACTAAATATATTTTTGGAATTTGCTGCGGGCCAATTAACAATGGATTGCGGACCGCAGTTGGCCGGCGGGCCGCAGTTTTGACACACCTGCTATAAACTCTACAGGCAGAACTGATCTACATGGTGTGACCTACAGGTTAGCCCTGCTTGTGTTATTCTCGCCCCTACCGGAGTTTCTTCTTGTGGAGTTTCGAACTGCAGTTTAATCCTCTTTCTGATCCAGAATCCCAAGTGATTACTGTATAGTTTCCTACGCAGTTTTGCAAGAGGAAGAGACCATTCATAAAGTACGGGAAACACTTTTTAAATGTTTCACAGAAAAAAAGGAAGAGATGTTCTGCAAGTTTTGTTTTTAAGCATCCAGACCAGGGTAATACTCCTACACATCAACCACAGCACTGAGTCAGATTTTGAAGTTTTCTCTTTGTACAAAAGCACAGGTACAAAGCGCAGACTGAATGGGTAAAAGAGGCCTGGCTGACCATTTATTCCAACAGGTACACTCAGCATTTCTATTGGACGCCTATATTTGTATCAGTATATAGAGAGCAGCCAGACCCAGCTTACACTATATGAAGTCACAAAAGACTGATGTATAATTCAGAATGCAACAGATTAATTTATAATAACAATATAAATATGAAGTAGCTTGGATCGCATGTTCTCTTACTGTTGTAAAATTACATAGGAAGCTAAGCTAAAATCTGAAACTGGCTTGTCTAGCCTGAAATCAGAGCAAGGAAGAGTTAAGTGGATTATTATAATGGCTAAGGCCTAATTAGCATTATAGCAATACTAAGTGGATCGAACTTTTTATTTGGTTTTTAAATTTAAAAAGTAACATATGCCTCTGTTTCAATTTTATTTTAAGTCACACACAAAAATGTGATGAGCTAAAAAAAAAAAAAGCTTTTATACCAAGTACACTGGATTAGTTGCAAGCGTGGTATTTGCTGTCCATCAAAGCTGGCTTGGCCTCAGGAGTGCAGGAGCTAAAAAGGATGTGGCTCAGCAAAGAAGAAACAGCTGGCAAGCAGGCGTCCCCTGAGAGAGGCAGAGCCCTATGTGGGAGGAGGGTAGAGCTGGTGATAGGTGAGCTGATGGATCTGAGACCAAGTAAGAGAGAGTCATAGGAGTCACTTATTTCCATCCCCAAGATCAGGAAACTATACTGTGTTACAAGGGTGGAAGGGCCCTTAAGGACCATTTACAAAGTTCCACCTCTCACATTCGGAATGACTTGCTCAAAGATATAAAACAAGTTTGTGGCCCAGTTTGTGTTAGACCCAAGTTCAGTGCTCTGACAGGACACTACACTGCTTCTTTCCTATTTCATATCAGGATCTGGAAGCCAAAATCCAGGGTCTCAAGTGAAGCTTTGAAGGGAACCCAAAGGAGAATGGGGAAAGCATAGGGGAGATATCTGTGCAAAGGCAATATGGCTCAAAGTGATGGCTCTGCCAGCTGGTCCTACTGAAAGGTCTCCATGGCTCGGTCTCCTCTAGACTCGGGTATCACTTAATCCTCAGAACTTCACTCATAAATAAAATATATCTGAAAATAATTACACCTAGTTCAGAGTTACCAGGAAGATAGAATAAAACATGTGTGAAAGAACATTAAATGAATATTGGTATTTTTTCCTATTTACTGCGAGCAAGAAACAATCTCATATTGCTTTAATTTTTTTTAACATTTGCACACTAATGACCAGCGGTAGAGAAGGAGGAGGAGATAGTATGATTAGAAAGAGAACCGCTAATACACAGAGAACATCTTGTTTTGTGAAATGAGTTGAGTAACCACATTTTTTCCACATTGTATCACTTGCTCCTTAGCCAGGACACTGAGATGGCTGAGGTTCTATTACTGAAAGCTGCATTGCAGAACCTACTGAGGGTATGGGGTGGGGAAGGCGGGAGTTGTTGGAGGAAAATAACCTGGCTGCTGGAATGATGACCAAAAGCCCTGGTCAGGAAATGCCAACTGGAAGAAGGCCTCTCTCTACCTTCTGAGCCTGTCCTTCTGATCATCTCTGATCTCCAGAGACACACAAAAGAGGAGAGGAAAACAGTCAGCAAATACCTCTGGAAACATCAACCACATAGTGAGTCATGTTTCTTATCTGTACGGTGTGCAGTCAGAAAGGAATGCATGCCCAGCAATTCCTGGACACAAAAGACTCTCAGCTCTTCTGGCTCTTGAGAACTGCCTAACTGCTCTACGAGATTCGCTGATTAAAATAACAGAGTTCCCTAGGCAGGAGAGTGAGAAAATAAACCTAACTGAACATAGCCTGGAACAACAAGGCTCACCCTGTTTTAGTCTCAAGTAAACAAAAACGACTCCGCTACCACCCTCAAGGCAGTTCTCCTCTTGCTGCTTCCACAGAGATATCTCACAGGGTTTGCAGAGGGATGGCAGCTGACTTCTCATACCTGTGCCCGGGCACTTGCTTCTTGAAGCATATAGAGGAGGAAGTGTGTCTCATTTCCCCCACCCCCCACCTCAAGTCCCCTCCACTTCAATGCCGCCAACCTAATCCTAGTCACCCTTGTCCCCTTGTCCATAGATACTACGGCACAACCCATTCCCCACAAAGCAACCCAAGTGACTTTTTAAAAAATAACAGCTTTGTTGACACATACGTAATTCAAATATCATAAAATTCACCCTTTTAAAAAGTATGTAATTCAGTGTTTTTACTAGATTCAGAGTTGTGCAAACATCATCCCTATTTAATTTTAGAACATATTCATTATCCCAAAAAGAAACCTCGTACCCATTAGCAATCATTCCCTATTCCCACCCCCAACCCCTCCAGAGCCTGACAACCACTAACCTATTTTAGTCTCCGTGTTTTTGCCTACTCTGGACATTTCATATAAATGCAATCATACAATCTGGTCTTTTGTGACTGGCTTTTTTCACTTAGCATTAATGTTTTTAAGGTTCATGTATGTTGTAGCATGTATCAGTACTTCATTCCTTTTCATTGCCAAATAATATTTCCTATGGATATATCATATTTTATTTATCTATTCATCAGAGGATGAACATTTGGGTTATTTCAACTTTTTGGTTATTACAATTAACACTGCCATGAACATTCATATGTTTTTGTGTGGACATATGTTTTCTATTCTCTTGAGTATATACCTACAAGTGGAATTGCTGGGTCACAGGTAACTCTGTGTTTAATATTTTGAGTAACTTCCAAACTGTTCCCAAAGTGGCAGCAGCATGTGACAATCTTACTAGCAATGTATAAGAGTTCCCATTTCTCCACATTCTGTCAACACTCACTACTGTCTCTTTTGATTATAGCCATGCCCATGGGTGTGAAGTGGTATCTTACTACAGCTTTGATTTGCATTTCCCTATTGACTAATGATGTTGAGAATTTTGTCACCTGCTTACTGGCCATTTCTGTATCTTTGGAGAAAAATCTATCCAAATCTTTGGCCCATTTTTTTAAACTGGGTTAACTGGTCTTTTTTATTTGTTGAGTTGTAAATGTTCTTTTATGTACTGGATACGAGTGCACATGATTTTTAAAAAATAAATCAGTTTTGTCACTCCCCTACATAGCACCCTGTACTGATTCCCTACTATGTTTATAATCTAAATTCCCACTCTGGCTTACAAGGTCCTATGTGTTTTTGCCACTCTCTCCTCACGCAGTGCGCTATAGTTGGAGCAGTCATTCTCAGGACCACTGCATGTATGTCCCAGGGGCCCGTCTGGAATCCTCTTCCCTTGATTGGCTCCTTCTCATCATTTAATTCAACTATCACTTCTTCAGAAATATTTTCCTGAAAAGAAATTGTATCTAGAGAAGCTCCCCCTCCACAAAGAAGAACAAGAAAACTTTTGGCGATGATGGACATGTTCGTTATCTTGATTGTGGTAATGGTTTCATCTATGCATACATTTGTCAAAACTTTTCAAATTGCATACTTTAAATATGTGCCATTAATTTTACTTTAATTATATTTCAATAAAGCTGTTAAACAAAAAACTCCCTTCACAATCACATCTTCACTGTCATTATCTTATCATACCTTATTTCCTTAGGAGAAACTGTCTATCTAAAATCACCTTATTTATTTAAACTCAAAATGTTTACTGTCTCCTCCCACTAGAACGGAAGTGCCACGAGGTGCTGTTGCTCATCTTTGTAACTGCTCTATTCTCAGTGTGGTTCACAAGGAGGTGCTCAATAAATAGGTGGCGAATTGAACGAATGAATTTGACAGAAGTTTAGAAGCGACCCAGAGACCATAAGATGGGTGACTTTCCGTTTCCTCAGATTCATTACTTTTTAGACTTAAGGGGATGAGATTCATATTATTTCCTCTATTACATAAAAGCGGCTGTGTCACACTGTATCCTGGATAACCTCCAACATCATCATTAGAAACATCATTTACTATTCTATTACTCTGTTGTCCTATTCTAGTACTTATATATATTCTCCCATTGGTAGTGGTTATTTTTATAATAATAGTGTTATAATAATGATAATATAGTGTATTATAATATATAATACAGTAACATATTATGGTGCAATTACAATAAATATAACAGTATATAATTACTATAATATCAGCAGTAATACAATATAAACGTGTTTAGCACTTGCTATTTGCCAGATATTATGTGAGCAATTTACCCATGTGATATTATTTATTCCTCACCGTAACTTTATGAAGTAGGTATTCTTTTACAGATGAGGAATTTGAAATTTAGAGAGGTGAACTAACTGCCCCAAAGCCACACAGCTGGTAAAAGGCAGAGCTGGAACTCAACCTAAGTCTATCTTACTTCAAAGCCCATGCTTTTTCCATTCTGCTATAGTGCATCTCATGTATTTTTATAACGCAATGCTACTCCAGCTCCTATAAAAGCCCCTGAGTCCCGAAGAAGATGTACACTCTGAGAATCACATGACTCAAACTCAGAAATGGGTTGGGAACAAAAGTCAGAGAGATGAGAAGCTGGTTGCCTGAGAATCAACCAAGATATTTAGAGCCAGGAAGTTTTACTTTATCACAAACTCCATGCCTAGCTTTATTTGACATTTTATTCTTACTGCTTCTGATTACTCTTGGGCAGACTTTGTTTTTTTACCTAAGCTTCTGGCCCATGCTCCTCCTCTGCCTACTAGCGAGGTTTACTGGTGAAGATATGCTGACCCTGAGAGATCTGGGTAATCTCCATTATCACTGGGGACCTGACTTCAAGAGCTTACAGATGGGCCTTTACCTTTAGTGCCCGGCGGCTGTAGGTTGTCTCCAGTCAAGGAACACCAGCCCACAGGGAAGATGTCCCGGGAGTCGAAGCGGCACCAGTAGTCAAAGGCCCCTCGCCACCCATCAAAAGTGACAAGCACCTCTGAGCCCCGCACCTCCCCAATAGTGGCTGGGCAAATGAAATGGGGGTTCTTCCTGTCCACAGCTTCTAGCTTCATTCCCATTTTGAAGAAGTTGTGAGAAGGTGATGGTGGTTCCTAGATGAGAAACAGAAATACATAGACCTAGACCCAAAGAGAGAGACTATGTATGCCAAAAGATTGCTACTGTTTTTTTGGATTATTAAAAAGTGACTGCTAGGTAAGATTTATAATGGAGATTTAGTCTTTCTTTTCAATAAATCTCAATGTATGCCAAAGTATTACTTTGTTAATCCAAACATCTTTGCTTCAGATATTTTTAAGAGTAAAAGGAAACAGATAAAGTTGAATCCCTTTTTTGTGCCCTTCCCCTATCCCATTCTCAGGGTATGTTTTTATGTATATTTGCATATTTTAAAATTTTATCTAACGGTATTATACTGCACCTATCATTCTATAACTTGTTTTCTTTGTTCAATTTTATGTTTTTAAAATTTATCCATGTTGAGGAATTTAGCTCGTTCATTGTAACTGCTAACAATAGTTCATTATATGTATACATCATAATTGATTCATTCTCTTTTTTGGACATTTAAGGTTTTTCCAATTGTTTACTATTTCAAAACAGTTTTAATGGCCACTCTTGCACTTCGTTCCTTGGTACACACGTGGGAGGGTTTCTTTAGGGTACATACCTAGGAGCAAAACTGCTGGGTTATAGGATAGATATATACATATTCTGCTTTATTAAACATTGTTAAATTGCTCTCCAAAGTGGTTTTAACATTATACACTGCTAGAGAGAGTCTTCTCTCTTTTTCTCTCTCCCTTCCTTTCTGATTCACAATGTAATTGCAGAGTTCACAAAAAGTGTCGTATACTCTGTTCTGTTTCCCTGGTTTTACTGTCTGATCCTGGACCAATAACAATCTTATTAAATGGCCATCTGGAAGGAAAAAATCCCCCTACTTTGCCATTCTTCAATATTGTTTTGGCTATTCCTTCTCCTTCATCTTTCATACGAATTTGAGAATCAGTTTTTCAAGTTCCACAGAAAAACTCTATTTGGATTTGACTAGAATCCCAATGAATTAATAAATTAATTTGGAAAGAAATAACCTTTGTATGCATGATATTGGGGCTTCTCATCCATGAACATGATAGCATTTTCCATTTTGTTAAGTATTTTTTAATGTAGTTTTTTTTTTCTTTAATATAGATTTTAAAATTTACTCTATAAATATCTCATCCTTTTTACTAACATTTTTCTAGGCATATTACAATTTTATTACTACCATAAATGGTATTTTAAAAAAACTTATTTTCAAAGCATTTGTTGCTGTTAAGTAGGAATGCAACTGATTTTTAAAAACTGATCAACTCATTCAACACTAATTAGCTTATGCTGATTGATAAACCAATTTTTCTGTTTGATTTATTAATTATTGAGAGATGTATATTAAAATATTCCCTAGTGATTGTGGATTTTTCAAGTAATTATGTCAAATTTTGCTTTATATTCTTTGAGGCGATGTTTCTTAGGAGCATGTATATTTATAATTGTTTTATTTTCTTGGTGAACTGTACTTTATCATTAGATACTGACCTCTTTAATGCTTTTTAGCATCAAAGTCTCCTTTGTCTAATTTCACTATAGTTCACAGCAGCTTGATTTTGATAAAGGTTTGCCTGGTATATCTTTTATGTTCTTTCACTTTCAACATTTTTGCACCATATTTTAGCAGGGTCTCTTGTAAAAACATGTAGCTAGATGTAAAAACAATCTAATCTATGTCTGACTAAACCGATGAGTTTAAGCTCATTTCTTGTGTTAACTTATATATTTAAATTTATTACAATTATTATATTGCCTACATTTCTATTTTACTTGATAGTTTAAAGTTCTTTTTTCTTCCTTTACAACTAACTGAATTTTCTTCCCTTCCCCCCCTCCATTGATTCAGATGTTAACCATTCTATTTATAGTCTTTTAGTGGATCCCCTTAGGATTTTAACTGTATAGCTTACATAAGTATATAACTCATCTTTATCTCTACTCCAAACAATACAAAAATCTTAGACTATTTCACTACTCCTGAATTAATAAGTGTTTGACAATTTAGTTCCACATTGTTATACTGACAATCACTTTAATTATAATTGGTTTACACATTTATAGGCAATGCTTGATTAGCTTTACCCACATGTTAACTAGTCTTTCCACACCACTGCTTCTTGCATCTCATTCTTTCCTTCTGGGTTCAATTATCTTCTTGCCGAAATACATTCTTTAGTTGTTCTTTCAGCAGATATATTAGTATCTGCTTATATTAGTTTGTTTGAAAATGACTTGATTTTACATTCATTCTGAAATAGTCTAACTAGATATAAAATTCTAGGTGGATAACTATTTTTTGTCAGTACTTTGAAGATATTATTCTATTATCTTTGGCTTGTACTGCTGCTGCCAAGAAATGTGCTGTCAGCCTAACTGTAATTCTTTTGAAGGTATTCTGTCATTACTTGCTCAGATGTTTTCTTTTGACTTAGGTATACCATAATGTTTTAAGATATATATATATATATATATATATATAATCTTTATTACACACTCTGGAAGATTTTTGTCATTATCTTTTCAACTATTGACTCTTTTCTATTCTAAGAATTAATATATCTGGATTTCATGTTTAGCATTATTGGACCTTCTAATGTTATTCTCCTGTCTCTTCTCTTTAATTGTTTTTCCTTTTTTTTTTCAAGTGTGTTTTTCCAGGCCCCATCAGCTCCAAGTCAAGTAGGTGTTTCAATCTAGCTGTGGAGGGCGCAGCTCGCAGTGGCCCATGTAGGGATCAAACTGGCAACCTTATTGTTAAGTGCACTGCACTCTAACCAACTGAGCTAACCAGCAGCCTCTGTCTCTTCTCTTTAATATTTTCCATCTCTTTACCTCTCTGTGCTGCATTCTGGGGAAATTCCTTACACGTCTTTCAGTTAATTCTTTATATCTAAGTTGCTTATATATATACCTATTAATTTTTAAAGTTAATGGTTAAATTTCATTTCTAGATGTTCATTTATTTATTTTCAAATCTCTTTTAAAAAATAGGGTTTTAGATACTTTTCTCATTTAAAAAATTCCTTCTTTTCATTCTTTAATCATTTTCAAATACTTAATTTATAATCTCTATCGGATACTTCTATTACCTGAAAGTCCTTGGGGTTCTAATCTTACTGGTTGTTGTGTCTACTGATGCCCCACCATGTTGGACTTGTTTTGAGGGCTCTGTAATTCTGATCTCAGTACTCATCTTCTTTGGGGACTTCTGTGAAATCTGGGTTTAAAGCATTCAAACTCTTTAGAGAGGTTTTGGGTTTGCTTCTGCCAGGCACTCAGAAATATCTCCATACAACTCTGGAGTTCCTGGACAGGACAGGTCCAGTGTCTGAACCCTGGACTTCCATTGGGACGACTGTGGCATCAAGCAGGTGACTTCATTCCCACCCTATCCACGCCCAGGCAGAGACTCTTCCTCATCGGTGTACCAGTCTTTTCACTAAGGAGTAAACATTTGAAGGATCGGATCTGGTTTTGGATGTGGCAGTGCCGGGGCCAAGGCCTCATCTTCTATCCTACTGCGGCTGTTGAAGGACAAGATTCTTGGAAAGTAAGACTGGCAAAGCCCCTTGAATCACCTGCGGGGTCGGGACATACACGCAACACTCTGGTTTGCTTTCTTCATCCTGGCCTCTGAAGCATTTTCTTACTTTCTGGTAAGCTCAGCAAAGCATTTAAAAGAATATGGTGCCTCCCCGCCAATATTTTGAGATATTTTGTAGTGAAAGGGTTTTTAAGTTGCCCCGTAGACTATATACTGGGAACCAGAGTGCTCTCAGGGTTTAGACTTTAATAGCAGTGTATACAACCCTAATGTGTCTCCTTTATAGTAACTCTAACCTCATTAAAGCAACTGGGAGCAGACTGAGTGCCTCACCTCTGGAGAATAAGGCAAAATGAATGCAGGCTCGGGATCCCTGTTCCACCACTTACTAGCCATGTGATCTTGGGCAAGTGCCTTACTCAAAAGATTTATCTCCTTAACTGTTAAATGGAAATAGTAATTCTTGTTTCAGAAAGTTAACTGTGGATATTAAATGAGGTAGTATGTATAAACTCCAAACATACTGTACATACACACTCAAAAAATTGTCTCTTTTCTTTTTCTCTGTTTAGCATATGGACCTTACGAAATGCTAAGATCTGTAAGAACAGCTCCTTTTGATTTCCATCATATTTTATGTGTTTTACTAGAAAACATATTTTAACTTAACAACCCTGTGAGGTAGACAGAACCCTGCTTTATACACGAGGTTAAAAGGACATAACTTATTGTTGGCAGAGCTGGGACTCAAAAACCAGGAATCCTAACTTATAGTCTAATATTCCTCTGGGCAAAATTGCTACTTCATAAGGTACTAAAAAATCCTTCTGCAGAACTAGTTTCTGAGAAGGCATCCTCAGGCCATAAATATAATATAAACATCAGAGGCTCAGTAATTGAAAGAATATAAGCATTTGACTTGAAGCAGTTTGGAGTTGGTGAAATCTGAGGGACACCGTACCTTGTGGAAAATCCTGATGGGAGCCATCTCTGCTCCATTTAGCGTCTTCAAAAGGAACATGGGCCAAGAGGAGGCATTCAGCCGAAATCCTGTAGCAGACATAATGGGTAACAGATAAAATATGTTTCAAAGGGAATGGCCATATCAAGTTTTCCCTTTGGAATCCAGCTACTCCTGCCACAAAATATGCTGTGATAAGTTACAGAATCATGGATTGTTAGGAAAGGACTTAAAGGTTAAATAGAAGAAATGCCTCATTAGACAGATGAGGAAATGAGGCACATAGAGGGAATGTCACTTGCCCAAGTGTAATGTTGCAAAGTAAGCAGTGGAACAAAGTCCCCAACCAAGTTGCCTGACTCCAAGACAAGTATTATAGATGATATGTCATAGTGCCTAAAACGTTTTCCTTGAAAAATCCAAAACAGATGTAGGATAGGATTAACAAATACTTAGAAATGATCTAGACAGTAGAGTAGGTAAGTTCTTCTTCTTAATGACCTCTTAAGAAAAAACCAAATATGCCAACTGATAAACCCAATAAACAAGTAAATCTTTTTGGTTTATTTCAATATAAACTCACTGTTTCTCTCTCTCTCTCTTTCTCTCTGACTCTCTCTCTCTCTCTCTGTCTCTCTCTCTCTCTCTCTCTGTCTCTCTCTCTCTCTCCCCCCCCCCCTCTCTCTGGCATGCACACACTCTCTCTTCTCTTTCACACACACACAGTACAAAACATTTTTCATATTAATTTTTACTTAAACAACTAAGAATCAGGCAATGATGAAGATGGAAGGGATAATCCTTTTCCAAAATATTCATTTTACAAAGAGTAAAAAGAAGTTTAATTGTCCAGTTATTCAGCAAGGAAAAGCCGGTAAGAATGTACCATTTAATGAAGAAATCGTAAAATTAACATCGTTATAGTAGTTAGGTCTCTCCAAGTGCTTCTTTTAATAATCTAGCTTCAACTGTATCCTGATACACTGAAACCTCCTGCTTTTTCAGTCTCCCAGTCTACCTGAGCTTTCCCATTCCTGACAGAAGAACGGATAGGCGGCACCAAAGCTGCAGGGCTGGAAATAACAGTATCTGATGTCATTGAGCCCTTTACTGTGTGGTACACTGTGCCAATCACTTTCTACTGACGATCTAATTTAATCCTCAAGACAACCCAGTGAGGCAGATACTATCTTCATATCTTCATTTCACAGATGAGAAAAGAGGTACAAAGTAAATTGCTTAAGATTTCAAGGTGAGCAAAGAACAAATACAGTATTGAAACCCAGGCACGATGGCCCTTAAGCCCACCTTCTAAACCACTAAGTTAAACTATCAGTGCGCAGGTGAAATAAAAAAGGAAGAATCAGCTTTTGGGATTAAGTATTAATGAATAACTAAAATTAAAGGGGAAAAGGTGAGAAGAGAGAAAAAATGGAAATAAGAAGAGAATGACCACCCATATGATTTAAACTTTTAGACTCCAAGCTGGCGAGGCTAAGCCAAGCTTCCCATGGTCAGATTTCTTGGGGCGGCCCACGCACATCAGCAACAGCGACAGCAATATGCACGGTCCTGGCACTGAGTCTAAAACTGCCACCACTTATTGTTTTGCTTGTCTAGCTTTTCACTGTTTTATAAAGCCCCCACCCTCATTCTATGTGATTTGTTGGGAACGTCTATTACGCAGCTCTAACTACCCAGCTGTGGAATGGAATTACTGAGCTTCCTTATTCCCCAACCCCAGGGTGATGTGAGGATCCCCCATTTCTCCAAATTCAAATGAATCCATCATCTGTCTTGGGGAGGTTCACTGATAGAATTTTAACACTGAAAGGGACCTCAGTAAAGACTGTGTATTGTAGATGACACAACTGAAGTCTTGACAGGCTAGGAAACTTGTTCATGGTCCTGTAAGTCGCTCTTGCAGAGTCAGGCTGGAGCCCAGGACTTTTCATCTGGTTCCGTGCTGCCTCCCAAAGGAAACACTGATTATGCACAAATCATGGGCCAGGCTCCATGTGCTAAGCATGTTAACTGCATTATCTCATTTAATCAGTACTAGGACTCTGTGAATTAGATACGAGAGCAGCAGCACGGGTTCTGGAGCAAGGCTGCCTCGATTCAAATCTAGCTGACACCTACCTGGTGTGTAACTTTTGGCAAATTACAAAACCTTTCGCTGGCTTTGGTTTCCTCGACGATAAAGTGGGATAAGAATAGGAATTACCTCAATAGGTTCTTCTAAGGATTAGACAGATTAATACATGCAAAGGACTTGAAATGCTACCTGGTATATAATAAGTGTTAGAAAATGCTGGCTATTAAGAATAATATATCCAGCAAAGATATCCTTTAGACATGAAGGAGGAATAAAGACCTTTCCAGACATACAGAAGCTGAGGGAATTTTCTAATACACGACCTGCACTACAAGAAATACTAAAGGAGGCTATTCGACCACCATCAACAGGGACAATTTGTGGCAACCAAAACATAAAAAGGGGGAGCGTAAAGGCCTGAACCGGAATATGGGACTGGAGAAAGTAAGTGTGCTGAAGAAAATGGAAGACTCTAAATATCAAACTTTCTTTTACATAAACTTAAGGGTAACCACGCAAAAAAACCCAGAACTGCAATATATACTGTAATAAAAGAAACAGAGGGAAACATCATAGAATACCACCACACAGAATAATAGACAACAACAAAAAGGTAAAGAAACCATGCAGACACAGCCTTACCAGAAAACTAAAGATAGAATGACAGGAAATCCTCACATATCAATAATCACCCTAAATGCAAATGGACTGAACTCACCAATAAAAAGGCACAGAGTAGCAGACTGGATAAAAAAACTAAACCCAACCATATGCTGTCTCCAAGAGACACATCTCAGCTACAAGGACAAGCATAGAAAATGCTGGCTATTATTTTTATTATTACAGATGAAAACACAGAGGGTAGAGAAACTAAGTAAAATATCCAAGGTTACTATGATAGTAAACAGCAGAGGCAGGATTTAAACCCAAGTCCTCCATCTCCAGAGCCTTCATTAATCATCACACTAATATGTTCAAATATTTCATCACCCAATCCTTCCATACCCTCTCTCGGTAAAAAAGTTAGAGTCAGAAATTTGTGAAAGCAGGAAAAAAAGAACAAAAACAATAATTTGAGGGTATCCTCTAGTTAAGCAATGGCCTGGGGTGTTTGCAAGGAAAAGGAGAGGTGGGTAAGAAATGCGCACCTCTGAAAGTGGGAGTACCTCAGTGCATGGCCATTTCTTGTTCCCTACCATCTTCCTGTCAAATAGATTGCCAATTTATATCTCCAGCCCAAACCTCTGCCCTGAGTTTCATGCTCATATTTCCAACTGCCTTATTCTATAACTCAGCATGGATGCCAAGAGATCTCAAAATGAGTAAGTCTAAAACAGAACTCTTGATTTCACTACCCCCTCCAAACCTTGCCTTTCCTCCCATCATCTCATCGCAGTTAATGGTACCGCTTATTAAGCCCAGGTGCTCAGACCAAAAAGCCTAGACTAAGGCACCCTTGATTCCTCCGTTGCTATTACCCCTCAAATACAATTAATCAGCAAGTCTTGATGGCTCTTTCGTCTCCTGTATCCCAAGTCAAACCATTTCTCACCATTCTATAGTTCTCACCCACTACTAACCACCCAAATATAAGCCATAGTCGGACTCTGCCTAGACTACTGTGACAGCCTTCTACCCTGATTATGTTAGTCAAAAATTTGTATTCCAATATACATTTCAAAATATAAACAGGACTTCTCTGATTGAACAAAAAGCAAACTAGATTTCAAGAGATCTAACGGTGAATCAGGGTTTCCCAGATCTCTGCAAGGCTTTGAAGGTGGTAGTGGGGTCCTTGAGCTATTTGAATGTTACAAAAAGCATAGTGGAAACAATAGCCATTATAAAGCCACACAACATTCCATGTCCTTTGGGGCTGATATTACTGCAACGCCTTTAGCTGACACTGGCTGACACACAGGTCTACACGTGCAGGCCCCTGACAAGCTGTGTCCCTCTGCCTCTAACACCCTTCCTTTCCCTCAAATCCTTCATAGTTAGCTCTTTGCTGAAATCTCAGCTCCTCAGAGGCTGACTACCCTACCTAAAACAGCCTCCCAAATCCTGCTCCCTTCTGATTTCTACTTAGCTCTCATCACTGCCTGAATTTCCTTCCTTTTTTCCTTGTAATGTATACATACTTTCCAACTACAAGCTCCACAAGAGTTTTATTGAAGAAAGAAAAAAAATCTCCACTTATTCAATCGTGAGCCAGGAACTGATGGACACTTTATTATGTTATTCCAATTAATCCTCACAAAAACCATGGGTGGCAGAGTTTATTAATGATCTGGCAGGTGAGGCAATTGAAACTCAAGGTTAAAAGTCAAAGTAAAGCAACTTACCAGTGGCCACATAACTAAACTAGTAAGTGGCCGAGCTAATATTACAAAGCCAGGTCTCTGGAATTCGAAACCTAGGCATGCTGCAAGTGTTCTGTGCTTACCTCAAAATTACTGATATGGAACCAGTTACAAAAAGAGCTTCCGGTTGCTCCCAAGATGGTGGGACCACTGAAGAAATTAGGCTTCAGCTGTTTCAACTCAACAGTGACCTGGTGAAGCTCTGGACTTACATGCAGATCAACAGGTCTAGAATCTAATTATAGTTCCTGCCCTCTGGTGGCAGGTACCAGAACAGCACTCACACAGGAACCACGTTATGGGCCCTCCTCCCCATCCCGCCATTGTCTTATATAGTAATTCCAAGCTTTGTGGAGTTACTAGACTCTGTGGCTGTCAAGATAATTCCATGACAGTCCCAACTCTTCTCTCCTCCCAGGGGAGCTTTACATGCATGTATATGTACAAACCTATATACAGAAACATGCCACTAACTCACTGTACAACCTTGGACAACTCACTTTCCTTTGCCTGCGTCTGTCTTCGTCAGATGAGAACACTGAATTAAAGCAGTGTTTCCAAACCCAGGTTTGGCAGTCTCTCTAAATTCTTCCCCAAGAGTGAGAGAAACAAGAAGTGGAACTGGAAGAAAGACGCTGAACAAACTGTGTTCCATGAAGAAGAAGTGATTGTATTTGGGAAACACTGTGACAGGACTCTATCACCACTTTGCTGTTACACCCCCATATACACACTTAAACACAAATTAACTCAGATTAATTTAACTGGGGGTGGCAGTTGTGACTAATTTTGAGATAATTGCATACACGCAGATGGTTCTGGCATTATGCAATGTCAGGAAACTTGCTGCAGAAAAAAATGTTCAGTGAATATTTTAAAAATTAACTTTAAAAAACATTGAAGCCACCATGGTTAAAATTACTTCTCTCTACAATTTTCTTTTTTTTTCCTCCCCACACAAATTTCTATGAACAGAGTTCAAATTTCTGTGACCAGAAAATGAGATATGCTTCTTTTTAAACCCCCCTTTTTATTGACAGGCTCTGGAGGTTACTTAGCAAAGGAAGCTGATCAGTGACAGGAACATGCAAAGGGTTCCTTTCAAGTCAAGGTACCACAAAGACACTGGAGCACGTGACCAAGTTAGCTGAGTAGGCACTTTATACTGGAACCCTGACACGCTTGGTTAGGGACCTCAGCAGAGGCCAGCTTCTGTTCTAGACCAGTGACTCTCAAACTTGGACACTGGAATCCCCTGGGGAGCATTAAAGAATACATCAGTATCACCCCAGAAATTCTGATTTTACTGATCTAAGGCCTAGGCACTGAAATTTTTAAGAGCTCCCTAAGTGATTCTAACTGGCAGCCACGTTTGAGAACTAGTGATCCAGACAGGCCTGTTTAGAAGAAAGAATCAGTCTTGAGTAGTAAAAGAGGTCAGTAAAACAATGGGATGTGAGGAAAAGGTTGGCAGCATTGAGATAATATCACCTGTAAATCATTCTACCCTTCTACCATTATTTCCCTGGAGGACTCTGCAAGGGAGTAATGAATGTTCCTATGTGAACAGAAAACACACACACACACACACACACGCACGCACGCACGCACACACACGTGCGCTCACGCACACATGCACACACACACACACACAAACACACACCAGACAAGATTTTAATGGCGAAGTGTTCTTCTAGAGCAATGCTTTCCAAATACAGATAGACCAATTGTGTTAAGAGTCTCGGGAGAGCCATTTACCATGCAGAATCCCAAGCCCCATTACCTAGAGATTCTGATTCAGCAACTCTGGGGAGAGGTCCAGAGGAGGCCTGGGGAACATGAACACACACACATATATATGTATAATTATATATATATAATTTATTCAAAACTTTTTATTTTGAAAAATTTTAAACCTAGAGAAAAGTAGCAAAAACAGTTTATGAACTATGTATCCTTCACCTAGATTCAATAACTAATACATTTTGCCACATTTTCTTACCATATATCTACACACACTTTTTCCTCTGAACTATGTGAAAGTTAGAGACATCATGACACTTCACCCCTAAATACGTCAGTACATTTGTCCCCAGAACAAGGACATTCTGTTTTAACACTGCAACATTATCATACCCAATAATTTTAGTTAAAAATATTCTTAATTGTCCTCAAAATATTTATAGATATTTAAATTTTTTAAATACAAGATCCAATCAAGAATCACATATTGCATTTGGTTGTCATGTTTCTTTAGTCTCCTTTAATCTGGAATAGCACTGTTGCCTTTTGTTTTTCATGAAATTGGTATTTTTGAAAAGTCTGGGCTACCTGTTTTATAGAATGTCCCACAAGTTGGATTTTTCTGATTGTTCCCTTGATTAAATTACATTCATGCTAAATGGTTTTGACAAAAATATTATACAAGTGACGTTGAGTTTGTCTCACTGCATTTTCCCCTGAATCAACTGAAACGGTAATTTTCTATCATTCCATTTATATTTATTAGCTGGCATTCTGTAAAGACCTTTCCCTGTGACTTTTGATTTTTTTCCCTTTTGTGTATCACTAGGGACCCATGGATGCTATTATCATTGTTCTTTTATTTTTATTATTCTTTTTGGTACTCATATTTTTTCAATTTTGGTTAGTAAGAACCCCTTCAAGCTGGCTCCTGTGTCCTTCCTTCTGATATGTCCCCATCACTCTTTGAGACTTCTTTGCTTTCTGGCATAATAAGATGTTCCAGATTCACCTTGTGTTTTCTCTTCGGCTCAGTCTTGGAATCAGCCATTTCTCCAAGGAGCTTGATTCATTTTAGTGGAGAATGGGATTTAGAAACCAAAATCAAGGTGTGCTCATTGCCTTGAAGTATCTCTGGAGTGTCATTGCTTCTAGTCCTTTTCAATGGACAGAGATTGGAAAATATACACATATGCTACATACATATAAATATATTTATATGTTAAAGTTTAGAGTTCATACCGATATCTCCAATCAAATCCTATACTGCATGGTTCTTCCTGTGCTCCCATTCCATATTATTTACTTATTTGCTCTATCTTCAATACATGCAAAATAGCTTCAGATTATGGCAAAGCCATTAACAATATTAAGAAAAAGTCAGAATTTCTTCGCAGTTCCACTTTTTCTTTAAAATACGCATATTAAGAGTGTACTGTGAAGGTTCAGTGTTCAGGTTATTTGATTTAATTCTTTTCTCAATGTGATTATGATATCTATTTGATACACAGTTCACTTTGCTTCTGTTTGTAATCAATTTTAGGATACGCTTTGTTCATCTTTTTTTGGTTTAATTTTATTTATTAAGTAAAACATCTACATAATTCAAAAGTCAAAAGAATATAAAAGGGTATATTCTCAGAGAAGTGTCACTCTCATTCCTGTAATTTCCACCATATTCCCAGACACTCCCAGTAAGTGGCGTTTTCATTATTTTCTGGTTTAACATTCCTGTGTTTGTTTTCATAAAACTAAGTAAGTATACATAAAAAACAAAATTCATGTATAGTATATATGTATATGTGTATGTGTATATATACACACATATTTCCCCTTTCTCAAAAGTAAGTGGCATTAAGTACATTTAAATTGTTGTGCAACCATCACCACCATCCATCTCTAGAACTTTTTCACCTTCCTCAACTGAAACTCTGTACCCAGTAAACAATAACTGTCCATTCCTCCCCTTCCCTCCAGCTGCTGGCAACCACCATTCTATTTTCTGTCTCTGTGAATTTCTCTGTATTAGGTACCTCATACAACTGGAATTAGACAGCATTTGTCCTTCGTGACTCGCTTATTTCACTTAGCATAATGTCTTCAAGGTTCAGCCACACTGTAGCGTGTGTCAGAATTTCTTTCCTTTTAAAGGCTGGGTAATATTCCATTGTGTGCATATATCACATTTTGTTTACCCATTCTGTTGATGGACACTTGGGTTGCTTCGATCTTTTGGGCATTGTGAATAATGCTGCTAAACATAGGTATACAAGTATCTGCTGGAATCTCTGCTTTCATTCTTTTGCCTATATACCTAGAAGTGGAATCCCTTGATCATATGGTAATTCTATTTTTAATATTTTAAGAAACTGCCATATTGTTTTTCATAGTGGCTGCACCATTTTACATCCCCAGCTAGCAATACACAAGAGTTCCAATTTCTTCACATCTTTACCAACAGTTGTTATTTCTATTTATTTGATAGTAGCCATCCATCTTAATGAGTGTGAAATGGTTATCTCATTTTGGTTGTGATTTGCATTTCCCTAATGATTAGTGATATTGAGCATCTTCTCGTGTGCTTATTGGTCATTTGTATATTTTCTTTAGAGAAATGTCTATTCAAATCCTTTGCCCATTTGTAAATGAGGTAGTTTTTTTTGTTTTTGTTTTGTTTTGTATTTTGTGTTAAAGGAGATTATATATGTATATATATATATAGTTAATAACCAGAATATATATGTATATATATTTAATTTGCAAATATTTTGTCCCATTTCATGAGTTCCCTTCGCACTCTGTTGATAGGTTGCTTGATGAACAAAATTTTTAAAATTTTGATGCAGTCGAATTTAATTATTTTGTTCTTTTGTTGCCTGTGCTCTTGGTGTCATATCTAAGAAATCAATGCCAAATCCTGTGTCATGAAGCTTTTCCCCTATGTTTTCTTCTAAGAGTTTTGTAAGTTTTAGCTCCTACAATAAGGCCTTTGATCCACTTTGAGTTAATTATTATATATGGTGTACAGTGAAGGTCCAACTTCATTCTTTTGCATGGGGATATCCAGTTTTCCCAACACTATTTGTTGAATAGATATGATTTAAAAAACAGCTTTACTGAGATAACACAAATCCCATAAGTATACAATTTGGAGTTGTGCAAAGATCATTCTATTTATCTAATTTTAGAATATTTTCGTCACTCTTCCAAAAAGAAACCCCAGAACTATTAGCAGCCACTCCCATTTCTCCCTTCATCCCAGTCCCTGGAAACTACTAATCTACTTTCTGCCTCTATGGATTTACCTATTTTCTCCTGTGTGGGTTGTCTTTTCACTTTCTTGATAGTGCTTTAAAAGCACAAAAGCTTTTAATTTTGATGAGGTCCAAACTATCTAGTTTTTCTTCTGTTTTTGTGCTTTCGGTGCCATATCTAAGAAACTATTGCCTAATCCAAGACTTACTCCTATGTTTTCTTCTAAGAGTTTCATAGTTTTAGCTCCTACATTTAGTTCTAGCACCCACTTAATAGTTAATTTTTATATATGGTGTGGAGGGAGGGTCCATCTTCATTCTTTTGTATGTGGATATCCAGTCGTCCCTGCATGTTGTTGAAAATTCCCATTGAATTGTCTCGGCATCTTTGTAGAAAATCAATTGAGCAAAAATGTATGGGTTTATTTCTGGACTCTTAAATCTAATACATGGACCTACATGTCTATCTCTATGTCAATACCACAATGCCTTATGTATTGTAGTTTTGCAGCAAAAGTTTTGAAATCGAGAAATATGAGTCCTCAGTAGTGTACTGAATTTTGTCATAGTTCATATGACTTTCTTCCTTATCTTAACATGGTGAATTCCATTAATGAGTTTTCTAAAATTAGGTCTTCATTATCAGAAAAAACATTTTACTTTGCCATAATGAATTATTGTTTTAAATATGTTGAATTCTAATTCCTAATATTTTATTTAGGATTTTTGTAACAATATTCATACATGACTCGTGTGTGTGTGTGTGTGTGTGTGTGTGTGTGTGTGTGTGTTTAAATCAAGTTTAGGTATCAAAGTTCTAAGTGCCTCAAAAAGTATTTGCATATTTTCCTACTTTTTCTATGACCCAGAACTGTACCGTCTAGTACAGTAGTCACCAACCATTCGGGTTTTTAAGCTCTAAATTACAATGAAATAAAGTTAAAAATTCAGTTCCTTAGTTGCAGCAGCCACACTTCAAGCTCAACAGCCACAGATGGCTGGTGACTGCCATACTGGACAGCACAGATGCAACCATTTCCATCATTACAGAAAGTTCTGTGGTGCACTGCTGACCCACAACTACCTCAATAGCACTGAGATTATCTGGCCTTTAAGGATTTCCCTGTAAAATAATCTGCACATGGTACTTTACTATGGTTACAGTTCTATGAAAACTTATGTTTCCTATATATCTGTTTAAATACTGTAATGCTAGTGGGGTCAATTCTGACAAACAGTATTTTTCCATTTCACATAGCTTTTCAAAGGTATTTACATAGAGCTATTTCCTCTTTGTCATTTCTACTTTTGTGTATCTGTGCTTATTCCTTTTTGTCTTTATTAGGGTAACTAGTGGTTTGTGTATTTTGTTGACATTTTTTTTCCCAAAGGACCAGTATTTTGATTTATTGCTTTTCTATTTTCTGTATCATTAATTTCTGTCTTTAGTTTTATTTTTTTTCCTCCCTCCTTTGTATTTTCTTTGTATTATGACTCTATTTTAGCTTTTTCAGTTGGGAATTTAAATCCCTAATTTTTATCCTTTCATTTTTATTGATGTCAAGTATTTAAGGCTAGAAATTTTCTTCCAACCACTGCTTTAATTGTATCTCAAAATTCTGATATATAATTTTTATTTATATGTTTTAAATTTTACAATTTTGGTTTAAATTTACCGTTTTTCAAGCAAGAGTTGTTTAAAGAGTTTTAAATTTCAAAGTGGAAGGGCATTTGCCAGGGCATATAGCTTGATTTGCACACACACACACACACACACACACACACAGGGTACTTTATTCATTAAAGTTTTCAGTACCTTTACTTTTTGTCCTCTTAGCCTGTCTTTTCTTAAGAGAGACATGTTCAGTCTCCTATTGGTGTGTTTGTAGATCTCTTTGCATCTACCATAATCTCTGTTTTGTGAAGATAGATGATTTGTAATTTGGAACTGAATTATTTTTAACTATTACAATTTCATTGTGAATTGTGATACCTTTAAGCATTATAAAGTGGCCTCTTTGTCTTGTATAACGCATCTTGGCCTGAATTCTACCTTGTCTAATATCAGAATTGCAACTTCCGCTGTTATATTATTTGAATTTCCTCAGTATACCTTTGATCAGTTTTATTTTTAGCTTTTCTGATTCACTTTACTTTAGGTATGTCTCCTGTATACAGTATAAAGTTGGACTTAACTTTGAGCACCAATCTGAAAATTTTTTTTCTTTTAACAGATGAGTTAAAACCATTTACATTTATTAATATAAATTATGCATTTGGTTTTTACTGTTTTACTTCCTGTGCTTTCCAGAATTAGTTTATCTCTTTCTCTGTGTGGTCTATTACTTGATATTTTTGTTCCTTTGGTATTTAGGAAGTTTTGGAATTTTGTTTTAGTAGTTATGTTTATGCTAACATCTTTTATGATGTCCTTAATTATTTCCCCCTTATTCTGGCTTCTATTATTTGGCTTATCAGTTTTAAGTGATATTCTTTGATCCCATCTAAACATATTACAGTTGGAAAGGGGTTTTCTTTCTGGTTCCAGTGTTTCTGCTTGGCAGGCTCCTGCTGCACTCCAATCTTCTCTGTTACCCATTTCCTGCAGTGCATGGAAGGAGGTAGTAACCAGTGGCCAGCAGCAGCTTCCCCACCTTACGTAACCACTGCAGCAGAGTTTCTCCAGAGAGACACCTTTCCACGAACAGCTTTCCCAGAGCCCTTGAGGGCAAATTTCTACCAAGTTCCACTGCTGTGGCACCACAGTGACCTCTCTCGCCCAGGGAGCCATAGCTGTGGCCCCCCAACAAGGTCCTTAGCTCAGCACTGGATGGGGGAGGGACACTCTTCCTTGGGCCTTCTATTTCAGCCCCAGTGTAGTGGCCTTCCTTGTGTCTCTATTATACTCTTTGGAGTTCTCGTTCCTTTTGAGTAGCTAATCCCTCATTACTCCCATCCTCTGTTAGAGTTAACAATTATATTAAACTTTCTGTGTTCAAATTACTGTGTGGGTTTTCTCTCTTCATTGGACCTAGGCTGATACACATACTATGCTCTTGTTCTTGCCTCTGTTTTTGTCTTAGATTGATCATCTCTTTTTTGGATGAGGTTCTTTCTTTAATTCCTCAGGAAGGGCTCGGGGTTACAGGATTTCCTAAGTTCTTGCACGCTGAAAACTGTTTCATTAAGAATCTTAGTACTTGAAGAACAGTTTGTCTTGATATAAAATCCTTGTTCACCTTTTTTCTCTTGAATTTCTTGAAAACATTGCTTCACTTCATCTTGCTTTGTATTTTGCTATTGAGAAGTATGATGCGCACCATGACTTTCCTTCCCCTGTGTATAATTGGCCTTTTTGCTAGAGGCTTAGAGAACTTTTTTTATCGTTAGAGTGTACTTGTTTTACTAGACTATTTCTTAGGGCTGACCAATCTGAATCTATTTTCCCAGGAATAAGGTAGGCTCTTTCAATATGCAGGTTCAGGTCTTTATTTTTTAGACATTTTTCTTGTATTATAATTTTAAGTATTCTATTCCATTATTTTATCTTCTTCAGGGACTCCAATTATACATGCATATATACATATACACACTGGATCTTTGTTGACTAGGTTCTGTATCTATCAGTTCCTTTCTGATACTTTTTGACCTTTTTATTTTCTTGGCAATTTTTATATTATATTATTATGTAATATTATATTTTCAGTTGGACCTGTTGTCCCATTTGGCACCCTGGAATTGAGTTTTCAATTGAGATTATTTTGTCTTTCTTCATTTTTTTCCTAGAGTTTGGAAAATTCTACTTTTATATCTTGTCTACTGTGCATTTCTAGTCTGATATTTAAAATTTATGATCCAAAGTATTTTTTCATATCTATCAATACTTGTTTAATTCAAATTGGGTTGTACAAACGTTTTCCTCTGGTTAGTCATTGATTTTGGTGGTAGAATTTTTAGTAGTTAAAATGGTTTTATCCTCTTCTGTTTTTCGTCTATAGAAACATTTTATGGATGTTGACTGCTGTTTTCTAATCAGTTGAAATGTCTTACATTTTTCTGACCAGCAAAAGTTGGAGGTTCTATTTTGGAAAGGCTCTCGAGTCATGAGGATTTCTGTTGGCATAGTGAAAGGTAGTTTCTTTAGTAGATGAGCCTGTTTGGGATGGGGTGAGAAGGTTGGTATGTCTTTTGATTTTATGATTCTCTTTTGTTTCTGTATAAATTACCACCCCTTCCTTCTTTCTTTTCCTTCAGGATTAAGTCTCCCTTTCCCCCAAACGTAGTTATCTTCCCAAGGCTGCTATCTCTAGCCCCTTACATTTTCAACTCACTTTTTTCCTCCTGATTCACCAGTAGCCAATGCTGTAATCCAATAGGTCTTAGCTCTGTTCTCAGTATTTTCCACTCTGAATGGGACTATCTTTTTCTGGGGGTGATTTTAGCTACGTAAACCCTCTGCTGCCCTCTGTCTTTTTTAATGTAGTTCCCACCTACACAAAACTCTCCATACTGGTATGAATCTGGTACTGGCTGTATTGGTTTCAGATCTCTATATCTGAAAATGTAGACTAACATCTAATTGAAATTTGTGATATTCTTGACAGCCAGTTATGTTTAGGCGTGAATTATGGGTACATTTATGAAGAATTTATGGAAAGATTTTGAGTTAGATGGTCACCATTATTTCTGGGACCTTGTATTTTTTAACAGCCTCCCAAGATACTTCTAAATAATGATTCATAAAGTAGGTTGAGAATAATCCAGTAACCATGTGGCTATAAAAACGACTGATGAGTATTTCCATACTAGGAGTCATTTTAGGACATATTGTTAAATGAAAAAAGAAGGTCGAGAAAAGCATGTATAGTATGCTTCATTTATATAAGAAGGTGTAGAATACATATCTATATATGTACACACACATACACTCACACGGATATATTTGTTTATATTTTAAAAAATGGACTATAAACTATAAAAGAAAGTGGTTACCTATGCAGAGGAAACAAATAGAATGAAGGGGATTTCTCTGAGTATACTTTGTTTTATAGAGTTGATTTTATGAACAGTGTATATCATTTATGTATGTATAAAGTATAAATTTTAAAAAGGCAATCTAAAAATAAAAAATAAAATGAAACAAGTCAATCTAGGCTTATATCAAATTGGTAGCACTGCTACCCAGAGAGAAACTAATCCAACTGACCTGGTAGCACATTATTTGACTGTACGTCCCTTGAGAGTGAGAAAAAAAGAAATGCAAATAACTCAAACACTGTTAGTGCTCATAATGGTGGTAATACTGGAATCGTTATCTTGAGACTATTGGATGAGTATTTTAGGATAAAGCAAGTGAGTAATTTTGTTAGCGACATAGAGAACTAGAGTTTTGTTGT
The DNA here is from genome assembly GCF_057876585.1 of Rhinolophus sinicus. Classification (NCBI taxonomy): domain Eukaryota; kingdom Metazoa; phylum Chordata; class Mammalia; order Chiroptera; family Rhinolophidae; genus Rhinolophus; species Rhinolophus sinicus. The sequence goes on from NC_142514.1 coordinate 28,731,720, forward strand.
GGTACAAAGGAGACACAGGTTTAAAAGAACAAAGATGAAATACGTAAAAACAGCATGGTCCTGAATTTTAGTAGCAAGTATCAAGATGAACTAACGACTTTTATGTTAAGAAAAAAAAAGGATGTTCCTACCTCTCTATACCAAAAACATCTAGAAAGTATGACCAACCCACTAGCACTGAGCACTCTAGTGCTCAGATTATGGTCTCTAAATACTACTTACCATTAAAAGGAGTTCTAAAAGAAATAGCTGATTCCATTTGGGGCAAGAAATGTACACAATAAGCAAGGAACATTTTGAAATTCCAAAAGCCAAGAGAGCTATCAAATAAAGAGTCAGGAAACAATTTGATGAGGTTCCTATGAGGCCAAAGATGGGACGATTCGAGAATCAATAAAAACAATGAGTGCAATGAAATGAAACACATCAAATACGTATGAATCTTTGAGTTTATGATACTCGACAACAAGAAAAGCCTCCTTACACATTTTTGGAGGATGTTAGTAAAGCAATTCATAATTTTAAAAATTGGTAAATAAAAGAATTAAACATTTAAACCATCTTTCTTGCATGCACTATGCCTAAGAATAATCAAATGGTTGATAGAAGTTTATTGTAATAGGTATATTCCATTTAATTTATGTAGATAGAATGATAAGATTAAAATCTCCCATTTTGCAAGCATAGTAAATTAATGAACCTAAATCAGAGGTCAGCAAACAGTAGTCAGCAAACTGGCCACCGGTTTTGTAAACAAAGTGTTATTAGAACACAGCCTTGCCTGTTTGTTTACGTATTGTCTATGGCTGTTTTTGCATCATAAAGAAAATTCGAGTGCTGCAATAGAGAATCTATAGCACGTAAGCCTGAAATATTTACTATCTGACCTGTTAGGAAAATCTGTCAACCCTTGATCTAGACCACAAGCAGTAATGACTGCTATATACGCATATTATAATAGTGAGAGACAATCAGACCATATATGAGGTCTGACAATTAAGTTCGCGAACTCATCCTAGAAAAAGTGCTACATACCTCATTGCTGAGTAGCACTACAGTCACCTTCGGAAGTACTCCCCTTGGGAAGCTATGCACTGATGCCCGTGCCTAGTCTACCCTTCAAAGCAGTTTTGGAACTCTTTTTCTGGAATGGCCATCAGAGCTGTCATCGTATTACCCTTGACGTCCTGAATGTCATCAAAATGTCCTCCTTTCAATATTTCCTTTATCTTCAGGTAAAGAAAGAAGTCACTGGGGGCCATATCAGGTGAGTAGGGAGGGTGTTCCAATACAGTTATTTGTTTACTGCTAAAAGGTCCTTCACAGACAGTGCCGTGTGAGCTGGTGCATTGTTGTGATGCAACAGCCATGAATTGTTGGCGAAAAGTTCAGGTCATCTTCATTTAATTTTTTCATGCAGCCTTTTCAGCATTTTCAAACAGTAAACTTGGTTAACTGTCCATTCAGTTGGTACAAATTCATAATGAACAATCCCTCTGATATCAAAAAAGGTTAGCAATATTGGTGCAACAAGTTTGTGAACTTCATTGTCAGACCTCGCATGCTTCCTAACAGAAGTAAACACCACCATCTGTGAAACACTCTTATGAAAAAACAGAACCTGAATCTAATCAAGCCTCTAGATCTAACTACCAATTTCTAGGAAAGAGAAGATAGAGAAACATGTTAAATGATACTATAGAGATACAATCGGCAAAATCTAATTGTGGGAAATTATGAAGACAAATGACTTAGGTTTTCAACTTCATAAGCTGCAAGAAAAAATTAAGAGAGAAGGAAAACCCAAAGATTAAAAGATATTTAAGGGACTTATCAACCAACTGCAATATGTGGATTTTATTTGGATCCTGATTCAGAGAAACTATAATAGAGAGAGAAAAAAGAGAAAGACACAGAGAGAGAGACACAATAGGCAAAATTTAAACACTGAGTATTTGTTGATACTAAAAATTATCATCAGTTTATTTACATGTGATGTTATTATAATTATGTTTTAAAATGTTATCTATGAATGACATATACTAAATATTTAATGATAAAATGATACTATGTTTGGGCAGTTGAGCAGAAGGGGGCAGAGGGTTGTAATGGTACAGATAAAACAAGACTAACTCTGTTGATAATTATCAAGGATAAGGGACACATGGACGTGCTATTCTTTCTACTTTTGTATATGTTTGAAATTTTACATTACAAATAATTTTTAATGGGGGAAATGCTAAATAACCACCTGGGGAACTCTTTCAAACAGTACATGTCCTCTAATTCTCAATTAATCTAGCACAGCCTCCTGATGGGAACATAGCCCAAAGCCCGTAACCCATCTCTCTCTGTCCTCCATTGAGAATCACTGCAATAATGATTCATAGTAACTGAGACATTGGCTAAATCTCTCAGGTATACTGAGGCAAAAAAAAAAGGTGAATGTGATCTTGAGGAAAAAAAAGCTGGGGGGTTATTAGTTTAAGTAAAATAATGCATTTTATATTGGATAATTAATTTAAAGTGAGAAAATTCCCAGGACCATATGAGAATTTAGGGGAAAGGCGAAAAGGGACCCTTATAACACTCATCCTTTCTACTGGGAGATTTTCCCCTCACCTCTTATTATCATTGTAGAATTTGGTGAAAGCTCTGTGGTTTTTTGTGGCAGATTAAATGGCAAGACCTCCTTCCATTCTCTCAGGGTAAATGGGAACTAACAAAAAAGGACGATAGGTTTGGTTTTTTGTTAGAAAAAGGAAAGTTTGAAAGATGCTTGGATGTCATAAGTTAAAGTAGAGAGGAAGATGTCCAGATTGTACAGCTCATTTTATTTTGCGTGGGCCTTTTCTTTTGGGGCATATGAAAAAGAAGGGATAGGCAGGGGATCCTAGGCTTTCCCAAAATGGCATGTACAATTTTGGAAAGTAACAAGTTGGCTAAGGAGAGGTTGGGTCTAGTTACTCACCCAGAGGGGGCTGCAGCATACCCCCATTCTTCTCACAGTTCCCCACAGGCTGGATTTCAGCTGAGTCAACCAGCCGCCAGAAGTCATTCTTGTTGTCGCTGCCATCAAGGCGAAGACGGAGGCGAGCACCTGTCAGTCCAACGACTGTGGCAATACAGGTGGATGTGGTGTTCCTGGGGTCCTGTGCTTCCAATTTCATGCTGATCTTGAACTCGTTGCTTGGAGGTGTGTAGGACTGAGGAGAACAAGCCATGGGGATTAGGCAGACTAAGGTAAATGGCATTTTCAGTAAGGATGTTAAGAGATGGAGCCTGAAAACTTATGCTTTGGACTCAAACATGTTACAGCTGGGCCAGGGGCAACCACCCTGAATTATTGCCTAACACTCAGGAAGGGTTACATGCAAAAGAAACACTGAAAGGGAAGATGAAGGGGAAAAATTTACTTTTCACTAAAGCATGAAGTATTGACTCACACAAGTAAGAAAAGGACAAGAGTGCCTCAGATGGTCCTAACTTGAAGGCTTTCTCATCTTACCTTCTCTAACTCCCTCATCCTCCAGGTATTCAAGTTTTCTTTTCAGAAATCATCCTGTTTACCTGTCATATCCTTAGTGTCTCCTCATGGAGCATTTCAATATATTGGTTTGTACATCCACCACACAGACTAACTATTGGGGGTTAATTTTTTTCTTATTTTGACATTTACTTATAAATCAATTCATATTTTAAAAAACAATTTTAAGTTATAATTGACATACAATAAACTATACACTTCAGTAAGTCTTGACATATGTATACATCCATGATACCATATATATCATATACACCCTTGAAACCATCACCACAATCAAGATAATGAACGTGGACTTGTTCTCTCATGTCCCTTGATAATCCCTGTCTAGCCCTTCCCAGACCCCTGTACTCAGGCAAACAAACGGTCTCCTTTCTATCACTGATTGATTTGCACTTTCTACTCTTAAGTGGAATCATAGAGAACATACTATTGTTTTTTGGTTTAGCTTCTTTCACTCAGCGTGACTATTTTGATATTCATCCATATTGTTGAATACATCAATAATTCATTTCTTTTGTTTTTTTTAAAGACTTTTGTAAAAGCAGCTTTAAGTTCACGACAAAATTGAGAGGAAGGTTGAGAGATTTCCCATATACACCCTGCCCGCACATACACAGTCTCTCCTTTTACCAGCATCCCATACCACAGGGGTAAATTTGTTACAACGATGAACCTATCTATATTCATACATCCTAATTACCCAGAGTCCACAGTTTACATTAGGGTTCTGTCTTGGACTTGTACATCCTATGGCTTTGGTCAAATGTATAACGACACATATCGACCATTATAGTATCATACAAAGTAGTTTCACTGCCCTAAAATTCCTCTGTGATTTGCTTATTCATCCCTCCCATTCAACCATTGGCAACTACTGATCTTTTTACTGTCTCCATAATTTTGCCTTTTCCAGAATGTCCATATAGTTGAAATCATACAGTAAGTAGCTCTTTCAGATCGGCCTCTTTCCCTTAGTAATATGCATTTAAGTTTCCTCCATGTCTTTTCATGCTTGATAGCTCATTTCTTTTTAGGACTGAATACTACTACTTGGTCTGGCTATACCACAGTTTATTTATCCATTCACCTACTGAAGGACATGTTGGTTGCTTCCAAGTTTTGGCAATTATGAATAAAGCTGCAATAAACATCATGTGCAGGTTTTTGTGTGCTAGTAAGTTTTTAGGTCTTTTGGGTAAACATCAAGGAATGTGATTGCTGCATTACATGGTAAGAGTATGTTTAGTTTTGCAAGAAATCACCAACCTGTCTTACAAAATGGCTGCACTATTTTGCATTCCCACAAGCAATGAGTGAGAATTACTGCTGCTCCACATCCTCGCTAGCATTTTTTGGTGGTGTCAGTTTCTGGATTTTTAACCATTCTAATAGCTGTGTAGTATCTCATTGTTTTAATTTGCATTTGGAACATTTTTTCATTTGTTTTTTTAACATACCTTTTTTGGTGAGGTGTCTAAGATCTTCGGCCTATTTTTTAATTAAGTTGTTGATTTTCTTATTGTTGAGTTTTTAAGTGTTCTTTGTATATTTGGCATAACAATCCTTTATCAGATGTGTCTTTTGCATGTATTTTTCTCCCAGTCTGTGGCTTGTTTTATTCTCTTAAAAGTCGCTTTCGCACAGCAGAAGTTTTTAATTTTAATGAAGTCTAGCTTATCAATTATTTCTTTCACAGATCATGATTTTGGTGTTGTATCCAAAAAGTTATTACCATACCCAAGGTCATCCTATTTTTCTCTTACGTTAAATTTTAGGAGTTTTAAGTTTTACATTTAGAGCTGTGGTCTATTTCAAATTAATTTTTTTGAAGGGAGTAAGATATAGATTATTTTTCTGCATGAAGCTGTTCAGTTGTTTCAGCACCATTTGTTGAAAAGACTATCTTTGCTCCACTGTACTTACTGCCTTTGCTTCTTTGTCAAAGATCAGTTGACTATATTTATGTGGGACTATTTTGGGGCTCTTTATCTGTTTCATTAATCTATCTGCCTCTTCTTTTGCCAATATCTCTGTCTTGATTATGGTGGCTTTATAGGTAAGTCTTGAATTTGGGTAGTGTCAGTCTTCAAGGCTTGTTCTTCTTCAATATTGTGTTGGCTCTTCTGGATCTTTTGATAAACTTTAGAATCAGTTTGTCAATATCCACAAAATAACATGCTGGAACTTTGATTAAGCTTGCACTGAATCTATAGATCAAGTTGGGAAGAACTGACATTTTGACAATATTGAGTCTTCCTATTCTTGAACATGGATTATCTCTCTATTTTTAAATTCTTTGACTTTGTTCATCAGAATTTTGTAGTCTTCCTCAGATAAATTTTATACATATTTTGTTAGATTTATACCTAAGTACTTCAATTTTGGGGGGTGCTAATATAAATGGTATTGTTTTTAATTTCAAATTCCACTTTTTAACTGCTGGTATATAGAAAAGCAATTGACTTTTATGTATAACCATGTATCCTGCAACCTTGCTATAGTTGCTTATTAGTTCCAGAAATATTTTTGTTGATTCTTTTAGATTTTTTACATAGACAATCATGTCATCTGCAAGCAAAGAGAGTTTTACTCCTTCCTTCCTCCCCAATCTGTAAATCTTTTTTTCTTCTTCTTATTTTATTGCAATAGCTAGGACTTCTAGTATGATGTTGAAAAGGAGAGGTGAGAGGGACACACTTGTCTTATGCCTGATCTTAGTGGGAAAGCTTCTACTTTCTCACCATTAAGTATGATGTTGGCTATAGTTTTTTTTTTTTTTTAAATAGATATTAGTATGATGCTGGCTATAGGGTTTGTTTATAGATATTATCACTCAGCATAACTATTATGATATTTATCCATACTGTTGAATGTATCAATAATCCATTTCTTTTTATTGCTTAGTAGTATATCATGTTGATGAACACTTGGTGTGTTCCCAGTTTTTGACTATTACAAATAAATCTTCTATGAACATCCATATACAAATCTCTGTATGGAAAAATACTTTCTATACTTATTTTAGAAATATCTAAAAGTGGAATGAATGGATCCTATAATAGGTATATGTTTAACTCACCTACCAGAAAATTTACATTTTTACAGTGTAATTTAGTGGTTTTTAGTATATTCAGAGGCAAACATCACTCCACCTAAACTTGGAACATTTTCATTATTCTTCCCAAAGAAACCCCATACCCATTAGCATTCTCCCCTCAGCCCAGTCCCTGGAAACCATTCATCTATTTTCTGTTTCTATGGATTCAGAGATTTAATATATGGATATTCTGGAGATTTAATATGAATAAAATTTTACAATATGTGAGTAACTCTTTTCTTCACTTAGCATAATGTTTACAAGGTTAATCTGTAGTGTATATCACTACCTCGTTCATTTTATTGCTGAATAATATTACATTGTATGGATATACATTTTGCTTATCCATTCATCAGATGATGGACATTTGGGTTGTTTCCTCCTTTTGCGTATTATGTATAATGATGCCTTCAACATTTGTGTATAAGTTTTTGTGTGGTCATGTTTTCATTTCTCTTGGATATATACCTAGGAGTGAGACTGCTGGGTTACGTGGTAATTCTGTGTTTAACATGTTGAGTAACTTTCAAACTGGTTCCTAAAATGGCTACAGCATTTTACAATCTCACCAGCTATATATGAAGGTTCCAATTTCTCTATATTCTCACCAACACTTTATTGTCTGCCTTTTTTATTTCAGCTATCCTAGTAAATGTGAACTGGTATCTCATTGCAGTTTTGATTTATATTTCTAAAGACTAATGATGTTAAGCATCTTTTATGTACTTGTTGGCCATTTGTATATGGAGAAACAGCTATTCAAATTCTTTGCCCATTTAAAACATAAGTTCTTTGCCTTAAAGTTGAGGTGGTAAGAGTTCTTCACGTCTTCTGGATACAAGTTCCTTATCAGATACATGATTTACAAATGTTTTCTCCCATTGTGTGGGTTGTCTTTTCACTTTACTGAGAGTGTCTTTGGAAGCACGAAAGCTTTTAATTTTGAAGAAGTCCAATCTATCTAGTTTTTCCTCTGTTTGTGCTTTTGGTGTCTTATCTAAAACCATATCCTAATGCAAGGTCATGAAGATTAACTCCTAAGTCTTCTTCTGAGAGTTTCATAGTTTTAGCTCTCACATTTACTTCTATCATCCACTTCGAGTTAGTTTTTATATATGGGAGGTAAGAGTCCAACTTCATTCTTTTGCATGCGGATATCTAGTTGTCCCTGCATCAGTTATTGAAAATTCCCACCAAATTGTCTTGGCATCTTTATTGAAAATCAATTGAGCATAATGTATGAGTTTATTTCTGGAGTCTCAAATTTAGTCCACTGATCTATATGTCTGTCTTTACACAAGTACCACAATGTCTTGACTACTGTAGCTTTGTAGTAAGTTTTGAAATCAGGAAATATGAATCCTTTACCTTTGTTCTCCTTTCCGAAACTGTTTTGGCTATTCTGGATCCCTTGTATTTCTGTATGAATTTTAGGGTCAACCTGTCAATTTCTGCAAAATAGGCAGTTGGGATTTTGATAATAATTACTTCAAATCAGTAGATCAATCTGGAGAGTATTACTGTCAGCTATGTAATTTGCCAATATTTTAGTACTGTGGCTTTAGTACTGTGGTATAAATTACTTTTTTTCAAGTTAAGGATGTATAATTCAATTCCTAATTTATTTAGTGGTGTGTTTTTTTCCATAGTATGCTGCAGTTTTTCTGCTGAACTATTTTCCAAAGTACTAGAACTATTTTACATTTTCTCCAGTAGTTTATGAAAATTCCATTTGCTCCACATCCTTGCCATTATTAGTAGGGGGTTAGTCTTTTTTCATCAGATATATTTAAATAAATGTACAGTGATGTCTCATTAAGCTTTTACTTTCTGTTTTCCTAATGAAATGATGTTGATCATCAATTCATGTGCTTATTTGCCACCCATATATTTTCTATGGTTTTCATTCTAATCTTTCAATTTGGAGCCCTTTAATTCTTTTTTTTTTGGCCTGGTGGCATTGGTAATACAACTTTGAAACTTTGAATAGGAATGGCAAGAGCAGACACCCTTGTCTTGTTCCCGACCTCAAAGAAAAAGCATCTAGTCTTACCATTAAGTATGATGTTATCTGTAGATTTAGGGTTTAGGATTTAGAAAATTTCCTTCTATTTCTTGTTTGCTGAGAGTTTTTATTAGTAATGGACATTAGATTTTGTCAAATGTTTTTTTCTGCATCTATTCAGGTGATCATATGCTTTCTTCATTAGTGCATTCATATGGTAAATTACACGGAATTATTTTTGAATATTAAATCAATCTTGCATTCTTGAAATTAAACCCCACTCGGCCATGAATTATTTTTATATATTGTTGGATTCAATTTCCTAAAATTTTGTTCAGAATTATTAAATGTATTTTCATGCGTGATGTCGCTTTGTAGTTTTCTTTTCTATCAGTGTGTTTGCCTGGTTTTAGTATCAGAGTAATGTTTGCCTCATAGAATGAGATGGGAAGTATTCCCTTCTCTTAAATTTTCTGGAAGAGTGTAGAATTTGCATTATTTTTTCCTTAAATGTATGTAACAATTCACCAGTGAAGTCATTGAGGCCTGGAATTTTTTACAAATTAGATTTCTGTAACAGAAATAGTGCTATTCAGATTTTTTATCTTCTTAAGTGAGCTTTGGTAATTTGTGTCATTCATGAAATTATCCATTCATCTACGTTGTCAAATTTAAAGACAAAACTTTGTTCATTATTATCCTTTGTTCTTTATTATCCTTTTAATATCTACAGAACCCATAGTGATGTTACCTCTTTCGGTTTTGATATTAATAATTTGTGTTTTCTCTCCTTTTGTTCTTGATCAATCTGTCCAGAGGTTTATCTCACTTTTATTGATCATCGCAAAGAATCAGCTTTTGGTTTCAATGATTTTCTCTATTATCTTTGTTTTTTATTAGATTTATTTATGCTCTAATCTTGATTTATGCTCTATTACCCGTCCTCTAATTACTTTGGTATTAACTTGCTCTTTTTTCCTTGCTTTTTAAAGTGGAAGCTGAGGTCACTAAATGAAACTTTTCTTCTTTTCTAACATAGGTGTTTAGTGCTATATATTCCCCTCTAAATACTGCTTTGGCAGCATACCATAAATTCTTAAATGTTCTGCCTCCATTTTCATTTAGTTGAAAATACTTTCTAATGTCCCTAAATGTCCCTAATGTCCCATCGGTATTTAGAAATGTGATACTTAGTCTCCAAATATTTGGAGATCATCCAGATAACTTTCTGCTACTGATTTTTAATTTAATTCCAAAGTATCAGAGGACATACTTTGCATTACTTAAATGGCTTTAAATTTATCAAGCCTTATTTTATTGTCCAGAATATGGTCTAACTTGGCAAATGTTCTGCATGTAGTTGAAAAGAACATATATTCTATTGTTGTTGGAGAGTGTCAATCAGGTCAAGTAGGTTGATAGTGCTGTTCAAGTCTATTATATACTTGCTGATTTTCTGTCTGCTTGTTCTTTAACTATAGAGAAGAGTATTAAAAGTCTGACCATAGATAAATTTCTTCTTACAGTTCTATCACTTTTTGCTTCAGGTAAGGATTATCTGATCCCTTAGCATGACGGAATTACCTTCTTTAGCCCTGGTAATATTCTTTGCTTTCAAATTATTATAGACAATGTCAGTCAGCATGGTATATCATTTTTCATTCTTTTACTTTTAACCTACTTGTGTCTTTATACCGGGGGTGCCAAAAAAATGTATACAAGTGGACACTTTGGTCAAAGTTGCTCAAGCAGTAGTTCGCTGTAATCAGAAGTGTCTGGACGCTGATGGTAACCACTTTGAGCACCTCTTGCAATTGCAGAAGTCAAATGTGACTTGTATTCATCTTTTGTTATTGGTATATATTGAGTACTACAATTTTAATACAGTTTTCCTTTCTTAAAATGGTATACATTTTTTTGGCACCCTCTGTATTTAAAGTGTAATTTCTTTCAAACAGTGTATAATTGCATCTTGCTTTTTATCCAATGTGACAATCTCAGCCTTTTAATCAAGGCATTTAGACCATTTATAATTAATTTGATTATTGATATGGCTGGATTTAAATCTACCATATTGCTATTTGTTTTCTATTATTTTAGTGGTTGCTTTGGGGTTTATAGTAAATATATTTAACTTATCAGTCTATCTTCCAGTAATATTATACTACTTCATGTGTAAGACTCTTACACTAGTATATTTAAGATTTCTCCCCTCATGGCCTTTAAGCTTATTGTTATCATACGTTTACTTATACATCTGTTAGTAACGTCTACAATGAAATATTGCTGTTGTTTACACAATTATCGAGAGAGATTTAAACAATATGAAAAAACATCTTATGTCTTTACCTTTGTATTCACAACTACCAGTGATTTTCATTCCTTTGTATAGATATGTAATTCCATCTGGTATCATTTTCCTTCTGTTCGATGGACTTTAACATTTCTTTGTAGTGAGTCTTCTGGTGATGAATTCTTTCAGTGTTTGTATGTCTGAAAATATCTTTGCCTTCATTTTTGGAAAATCGTTTTGCTGGATATAGAACTCTCGGTTGACAGTTTTTCTTTTGGTACTTTAAAGATATTACTCAACTTTCTTCTTGTTTGTTGTGTTTCTGACAAGAAAATATAATGTCATTCTTATCTTAGTTCTCCTGTATGTAAAGTACCTTTTTTCTCTGGCTGCTTTTAAGATGTCCTCTATTACTAGTTTTAAGCATTTGTGATATGCCTTAGTGGAGTTTTCTTCTTGTTTCATTTTCCTCTTTGGGGGTATTCACTGAACTCCTTAGATCTGTGGATTTACAGTTTTCATCAATTTTGGAAAATTTTTAGCCATGATATCTTCAAATATTTTTCTGTCCCCCACTCTTCTCTCCTTTGGGCATTCCAATTACATGTTCTATAAAGTTATCACATGGAACTTAAAGTTATCCAGTGGTTCACTGATGTTCTTTTTTAAATTCTTTTTTCTCTTTGTGTTCCATTTTGGATAGTTTCTATCGCTACGTCTTAAAGTTTACCAATCTTTTCTTCTACCATGAATACCATCCAGTGTATTTTTCATTTTGCACATCATAGTTCAATGAGTCTTTTTGATACCTTCCATGTCTCTGCTTAACTTTTAAACATTTGGAATACAATTAAAATAATTGTTTTAATGTTTTGTCTACTATTCTAAGATCTGTATAGGTCCTGAGTCTGGTTCACTGATTGGTTATTCTGCTCATTATTGGCTGTTTTCCTGCCTCTTTACATGCCTGCTTTGATCAGATGCCAGACATGGTGAATTTTACCTGCTGGGTGCTGGATAGTTTTGCATTCCCTTCTTGTGCTTTATTCCTAGATTCAACTGAAGTTACTTGGAAATATTTTGATCATTTTGAGTCTTGCTTTTATGATTTGCTAGGCAGGTCCAGAGCAGTGTTCACTTTAAGGCTAATTATTTCCCACCAGTGAGCAAGATCTTCCTCAGTATTTCACCCAATGTCACATGGATTGAGATCTTCCAGTCTAGCTGGTGGGATGAGGCACTATTCCCAGCCCAGTGTGAGCGCCAGGCTCTATTCCTTCTAATCCTCACACACGTTTTTTCCCCTTGGCTTTGGGTAGTTTCCTCACACTCATACAGAGTAATAGTACTTTGCTGAATACTTGCAGGGAGATCTCTGCAGATCTTTGATTTTTTTCTTTCTGTGCAGCAATCTCATCTCTGACACTGCATCCTGAAAATTCTAGCCACCTTGATTTCCCTGGATGCTCAGCTCTATCTCCTCATATTAGGGAGTCTCCTGGGCTCAGCTTGGGTTCCCATTCCCTGGGCCATGGTCTCAAAACACTCTTAAGGCAGTAAGCTGGGAAATCATAAGATGCTCAAGTCATTTGTTTTCCATTCCTAAGAGATCACTGTGCTTCAGTAACTTGAAAACAATTGTTTAAATATTTTGTCTTTAAAAAAAATTATTTTAAGTGGGAGTATTAATTTAGTCCCTATTATTTCAAATGAGCAGAAGTTCTGAGTTTGTACTTTTATTTAGAGTATAGATAAAATTCAAACTCAAAGTAAAATGTTGACAGTTTGAGGAAATAACCATAGAATACTAAAGGAAGGTAGAGGTAAATAACTTCTTAATGTTTAGCTCTGCATAGCACAGTACACTAATTTGCTTACCAGAGTTAATATGTACTGATATAGTCAACATTATCTGTGCATTGTGTGGGGCACTTAATCCTATGTGGGAAACGCTGAATGACCTCTGATGAACTCCTAAAACACTCCCTCTCAGGGAATCCTTCATGGGATTCAGTGCCAGTATTTTTATGGAAAGAGAAGACTGTGGCAGGGCTGTTGAGTACAGAGAAACAAATACTTCTCTACTTTCAAGAACTGCCTAGGAGCTAGAACTATATTTCCTACCTGTCCTAAAAGAGCTATAGTATAAATTAGTTATTATTTTAAGTAACACAGAATATCTTCAAGGAGGTGAAGAAGGAAAAGGTGTTACTTGGGATGAAGTTGAGGAGAATGTCTGCTGCCAAAACTCATAGTGAGTCTTAAGTTGCATTCTTTCCATAGAAGTTTATTCTTGGTCCTTCAGGTGAGAAGCCCAAGGGTTCCCACCTCATGTTTGACATGTCTAAGGACCAGAAAAAACCTACTTGCCTCCCACCTACTGAAGATGTTGAGAATCAATTACCTGCTTGAAGCAATGGACAGGCGCTGGGACTGAACATGTTTCTTTTAGGTATTTGTCCCAGGTAAAATGACCTGTAAAGGAAATAGAAATCTCTATCACAGTCAACTTCCTAAAAAATGCTTTCAGGATGTAATCTACACTAAACATTAGGTTCTTTTCAGACTGGTGTGGAGCATAAGTAAACTTATTTTTCCCTGTTTGGGCTCAAAGGAATATTAGGGGGAGGAATCTAGGTGACCTAAGTGTATCATTTTAGATCTATGTTTTTAAATCATAGTCTAAAGATGATCTCAGGTGTTTTTCATGTTAGTCCCTAAAGTGATCCAAAATACCAGAGCAAGATATACCAGTGTCTCAAAGAAGTGCCCAGGAAATTTGTGGAAAATAGAACAAAAGATGTAGAAAGTGGATGAGGAGATTCCTTCTGAACAACCTAACTTCTGGAGAGGTTCCTTATTGCCATCAAGTGATAGCATGTAACACCCAATATGGTTGGATCCTTTCTCAGCTCAAAAAGAATGAAGGAAAGGCTATCTGGAGACATTAGGTAAGAGGACCAGAGGGTAGAAAAAGCCAGAATGAGTGAGATTATACTTGAATCCTCACTCTAAAAACTGGTTCTCTCTCACCCACCCCCAGCCCAACTCCTGTCCCCACTACTGTTCTGAGGCGCAAAATGACAAAGATCTAGTAATTTAGAGATAAGTAGGTCCTCAGTAGCATTTATGATGACAGTAACTAAGAATAAATTGGGAGTCTACAGAATCTTCTAGCCTCTTGAAGTAGCCTTAGTGCCTCTCAAAGTTTAAGGAACACTGCACTAGAGAAACAATCTTTAAGTGACATTATGCTGGGGCCAGGGAAAACATTTTTAAGAGATATCTTATTGGACTGCAAAAGCTTACCAAGTTCTTTATTAAAGGTTAAACCAGTTACCAATCTCCCCCTGATACCCACCTAGAGGAGACCCCATGATGGTGCAGGGAAGGTCCCAGACACTGTCACAAGCTAAAACAGTGTAGCAAACCAGCATTTCTTGAAGTTTCCTCTGCAATGCAGCAGCACAGGGCCCCTTTGGGCCATGCAAAAAACACTAGATGCTGGGAATAAAAATGAGTCACTGAATGATGAAATCTAAATCACTTCAAAGATGATGCCAAGACTATACTCTATTGACTTTATAGCTTCTGTTTTAAAACCAGTTTCTTTCCCACAACTCTTAACCAAGCCAAATAAATTTGGCCAGAAATCACTGTCAGTTCTAAACCATTACATGAACTGGCCAATGATTAATCATCTTGAAGAGACAGTTAGTCCACAGGGTAAATGAGATGGATATTTCCTGGAGCCAAGATTTAAAGAGCTTATCAGAATTTAATAAAGAGTTTGCTCTTAGCTGAGACGGCCCTAAGGCAAGGACTGAAAACATTTCATCAGTATTTGCTGTTAGAAAGGGGAAACGTCACAAATTATTATTCCATTCTTATAAATAAAAGATTAAGTCAAAGAATAAGTCTTACATTTGAGTGGACGGCAACTCTTGAATTCTAGCATCTATAGCAGCACTGTCCACTAAAACATTCTGAGATGATAGAAATGTTTTTGTATTTGTGCTGTTCAGAAAGGTAGCCACTTGCCAAATATACCCATTACACACTTACAATGTGGCTAGTGTGAGTGAGAAATTAAATTTTTAATTTTATTTGATTTTAATTAATTTAAATTTAAATAGCGACATGTGGCTGACAGCTGCTGCCTAGGCAGTGTAGATTTAGAAGTTTAGTCAGTCCTGGGTAATTGCCTGTATAATAGTAACTTCAGTTCTGACCAAAAACACCCAAGAGACTTTGGTTTTAGGAATTATGGCAGCATCAGGGGTACCAAAATCATTCGGATATTAATTACAGTTCTCTATTACACATATTAATTATGGTCATCAATGCCTATTATACAGGCAAAAAACCTCCTATCTGTCCCCTATTATCAACGGAATGAAAAGCAATCTCTTCGTTAAAAGCAGTTCACCCCCTGAAGGTTGACTGGTTTGAATCATACCTAGATCAGTATTTTTCTTATATTTGACTCCGTAGGCTATTTAAGGCTTAGTCCCTTATTATCAGGTAAACTGCAAAATAACTTAAGTTTTATTGACTCAATATGAATATTTGAGCACCTACTGTAATGCTCATAATTTTTCCCACATCTCCAAGCACTAAACTAACCACAAAAGAAATAGGACAGACAGAAAAAGTATGTATGAGGGGTTGGCAAACTTTCTGTAAAGGAGCAGATAGTAAAAATATTATGCTTTGTGGCTGGTACAGTCTTTGTCACAAATACTCAACTCTGCACTGTAGCATGAAAACAGCCATAGACAATAGACAATATGTAAATGAATAAGCAGGGCTGTGTTCCACTAAAACTGTATTTCCAGAAACAGACAGTGGGCTGGATTTGAGCCCCAAACAGTAGTTTGTCAACCCCTGGTATATATCATTGATTCCTAAATGTTGCTTATCATCACAATTTCCTGAACAATTTTTCTCATTTCTTTAAACAGAGTTCTGGGCCCCACCTTCAGAGGTGCTCATTCAGTAGGCTCTGAGGGTGGTATGAGAATCTGTATTTTTCAAGGCTCACTGGGTGATTCTGATTAACATCTGTGTCTAGAAACTGCTGGTGTAGTTAAAAGAATGTGATATTGAGAGTCAGAAGATGCCAGTTAAAGTCTTGTTTCTGTAAGTAACTATCTTGGATAAATTACGTAAGCCTTTCTTGCATCAGTTTACTCATCTAAAGGTGGAGATAATATCTATCTCACAAGATTGTACATACACTCATTCATTCAATAAATATTTATTAAACTTCCAAGTGCAAAAGCCTGGTGTTGGGTGCTAGGGGAACAAGATGGACATGGTTCCTGAATTCATGGGGCTTGCAGTCCAGAGATAAGCAGAGACAGTAAATAAATAACACAAATAATCTGGCACAATTATGATACATTTAAGTTAACAAGGGAGTACAGGTTGCTTTGAGAATGCAGAACAGGGAAATCTAATCCATACTTGGGTGTCAAGAATTATTGTGAAGATTAACATTATTAGCTAATGTAAGTATAATGTTTTATAATTTACAGAGTGATTTCAATTAGACACTCAACTGATGATTGAATATCTTCTGTGTGTCTAACTCCAGTGCTGGGAAAGGCAGGAGGTACCTGCCTTCATGGCATTTACATTCTGGCACATGATGAGACACAATTAACACATACCAAATAAATAAGGTAATAAGGGATAAGTACTTGAAGGAAATAAAATAGCGTGATGTGACAGAAGGAGACTGGAACTATCTTAGATGGTGAAGTTATGACACTCTACAAAGGAAACAGCTGAGCTGAGACCTTATATTAGCATTACTGAATAATGCTGATGAAAGTGTTTTATAAACTGTAATGCACACATCACAATAGTTAACATTTATTATTAGGAAATAAGATCCCTGCCCTGAAGAGACTTACCAACTACGTAGAAATAACTTTAAAAAGTAAAAGTCCCCAAAAGCACAAGAGATCCACCTGGTTGAATGTGTGAATCCCTTTCTCCAATATTCACTGATTCAACAAATATTGATTGAGCATCTACTACTATATGCCAAGCCTGGTTCTAGGCACTGGTGGTACATAGCAAAGAACAAAAGAGCCAAAGTCTCTGCCCACATGGAGCTTACATTCTAAGGAGGAAGAGACAATAAATAAATAAACAAATAAATATGTATCAGTTGGTCCAGAGGATAACAGAGACACCAGATAATAGTTATGCAATTCCTGGCCCTTTTCGAATAAAGAAATAATAAAGCAAGGTAAGAGGGAAAGGGAGTGCCAAGAATGTGTGTGCTAATTTAGGCAGGATAGTCAAGAAAGGAATCTTGATGCGGTGATACAACAGTTAATACCTTGAAAGGTTTCTCCAGTCTCTGCTTGAATACTTCCAATGATGAGAAACTCATTATTTGCTATTGTTTAATAATACAAATGGATAGCCTTTAACCTTTACAGTCAGCCAAAGTCTGCCTTCTTCTAACCTCTACCCCCGATCCTTGACATAATATATCTAATCTCTCTAAATATGTCCCAAATCCCTCAACTGCTAATTTGGCATGGTTATGTCGGGTACCTCCCTCCACTCATGCTGGCTAATGTACTGGCCACATTCCTCTACAAGAATCTACTTCATTCTAGTGTGCAACCCAAATTCCTAAGAGCAACAGTCTTTAGACCAGAAATTCCATTCCAAGATTACTGTTTGAAAAGTGTTCCACTGTGGAGATGTACCATAATTTACATAACTTAACAACAGTATTTGTCAAATGCTATTAATGGTCATTTAAGTGTTTTATAATATTCAATGATATCTGTGTGCATACATCTTTTATCACTTTCAGTTCCTAAGAGTGAGATTAATGGACAAAGAGCATACATATTTTATATTTTGATACAATATAGTTCCTGCCAATAGTACACAAAACTACATTTCTTAATTCTTGCTAAAACTGTTTGAACAATTTAAATGATTTTGATAAATCTTATCAGTAAAAAAATTGTATTGTTAGACTTTTATTTGCAATTCTTTGATTACTAATAAAATTGAAGGCTCATTAGTCAGTTTGTATTTTATTTTTGCCATTTTTCACTGAGATATTCTTTTGTTTTCTCACAGATTCTAAAAGTTCTTTATAGATTAAGGATATTAGTCTTTTGTCATATGTTGAAGACATTTGTCTCAGTCTGATAGGATTTGCCCTTGAATTTCTCAGTCTTTTCTTTTATGGCTTCTTGGTTTTCATATCATGCTTTCTTTACTTCAATATTTTAAATTTTAGCTCATGTTTTCTTCTAGGATTTCTCAAGTTTCTTTCCTTTTTTTTTTTTTACATTTAAATGTTTGATCTATTTGCCCTATTTGTGAGACAAATGAGGCAAAGATACAGCTTTCCTTTTCACCTTTATCCAATAAATGTGCTTCAACATCACTTATTAAAACCATCTTTTCCCCACTGATTTGAAATGTCACCTTGATGATATATTAATTTCTTATATACACTTGGATCTGTTTCAGGTCTCTATATTCTGTTCCTCTTATCAGTCAGTCTATTCCAGTACCAGAAGTACTTTGTTTCATATAATTTCATAATCAACTTAAATATATGATTGAGCAAGTTCTTTTCATAAGTCATACCCTCAACCTTATGTTTTCTTGGCCTTTTCAAATGATTAATAAGTTATGGCACATCTAGCATGAATAACACCCAGTTACTCTAAAATATCCAAAGCTTAGTTTATGAGATACACAGTAGTTCATTCTCAAAACATTGCCCATAGGTCTTTTAGATCAGTAGCCTGATATTTGTTAATGGATCATCTAAAGATAAAACACCAAACCAAAAACAGAATTTATGATACTACCTGTCTTCCCAGAACAAATCCATCCATTTCCCTATCTCCTATAACATCATGCTCACACCTTTACTTTCACACTCATCACATTTTATCATCATAATTATTTACGTAAGCTCTTCACAGATAGGAGCTATCTTTTATTCATGTTTTAAAATCATTGCTGTTTAACACAGTGCCTGAAACTTAACAGAGGTTAAATAAAAGTTTAGTGAATAAAAAGAAGCAAGCAAGTAATAGTCCTACTCTTTTGTGGACTAGTAAAATTATACCTGGGATATTAAATTTAGTTCTGGGAGCTACACTCTAAGAGGGATAGAACAAACCAAAGCCTAAATGGTGACCTAAGTGGTGAAGGGACACAAAACCATGTGACCTGAGGGCCAGCCGAAGAAACAATGAACATTTAGCATGAATAAGAAAGTAAAATCTCAGAGCTATTTCTGCCTCCAGCTAACAAATATTTATAGTGTATACCAAAGCACTGTGTGGGTGCTGGAGATACAACCATAATCAGAATACTGGTCTTGCCCTCATAGAGCTTCAGTCTAATGAGGGACAGAGCCAAAACAGTCAACTCTTACAAACTGTGGTAAGTGCTCCGCTTGGAGATGAGGATGCTATAGGGGCACCTAGAGGGTTTGTGGAAGGATTCCCACAGGAAGTAACCTCTAAGAGTCAGGCAAAGAGGAAATTCAAATTTTTTTCCCCCAGGAAGAAAAGCATGTATAAAGGCCCAGAAGTGAGAAAAAGCAGTTTTTAAAATTGAATCTTTTGGTATGGCTACTGGGTGGAGTTTAAAGAAATAGTTTAGCAAAGAGGTTGCAGATAAAATCAGTATTCATGTATCAGAGCTCCTCATACACTACATTGATGAGAAGAGAAATCATTGAAGGGTTTGGGGGGAGTCATTCTGTCTACAGTGTGAAGAGCGGACTGGAGGAGGGTAAGGCTGGAGGCAGGAAGACTAGTTAGGAAGCTGTTCTAATAACCTAGGTATTAGATGATGGTCGCTCAAACTAGGGAAGTCACAGAGTGGCTGTGAGAAGGCCGTCTCTAGAGCTGCTTTCTAATAACTAGAGGCCAGTGAGTAAAAAAAATTGGCTAAACCTACTACTCCATATGGCCCTAAAATTATGACTAACAGCATTTACAAAGAAACATATATTGGCCCAATAATTATCTGTCTAAATATGACATGAGTTACCTAAGGAGGTTGTAAGTTCCAACAACTTTGAGGAGTTCAACACAAGACAATTTATAAGAAATTCAAAATGTTGAATTTTGAAATGCTGGGCCAAATTAGATTATTTTGAGGCCTCTTCCAAACTCCGAGATTCTAAGAATCTACTGAGTTTTACTTCAATTTGATATTTGGGGCTGCTCTCTCTGTTTTATGGGCAAAAGGAAACATGTAGGACTAATTCATCAGAGGATATGCCTGGCTGTGCTACCTTTACTCCCACAAGAAAAAACATACGTTCAAGTTTTAACATCACTTTGTGTACTTCATATTAAATTGAATATCCATTTTTCACAGTTCCCTGTCAACAAACTAGGTCACTGTAATATACCTTAAGTTGTCACTGAACTAGAATTGTTCTTATCATAAGCAACAAAGCCAAAGACAGCAGCCGCCATCACTGAGTGCCTGCCATTCGACGGTGCCATGCCACACTATGTTCGACATCTCCCATGTTCACTATGACCTGAAAAGTAGGTTTTATTTCCATTTCAAAGATGAGGAAATAGGCTCAGGAAGATTAAGTAATTTTCCTGAGGTCACAAAACTGGTAAATGGGGAATAGGAATTTGAATCAAGGCCTGTCTGATTCTTACGTCCATGTTTTTTCTAACACACAATAGCACCTCAGAAAGCTTGAGGAAAGTTTTAAGGAATAATAAAAAGTGACTATCATTTATTGTTTATCAAGTGCCAGGCACTTTACCTGCATTATTTCATTTCATTCATTTCTTCAGCTCATATTCATAGAATGCTTCACTTCAAAGAATGTCACAAAATCTGACTTAAAGTCTGAGGATAGTCACTGAACAGGATGAAAATAATAATCCTCCAAAGTTGAAAAGTATTTGAGTGTTTTTAAGATGTTTTCACATCCATTAGCTCATGTAATCTTCTTAATAACCCTGTTAAGCAGGCAGAATGGATTATTATCCCCATTTTACAAGTCAGAAAACTAAGGATCAGAGTCACAAAGTTACTAAGTGGCAGAGCTGGCTTTCAGAGAACCCAGGAGTTCTGGCTCCTAGCCTAGTGTTCTTCTACTTTACATTATCTTCCTTGTGGGCAATGAAAGTAATATGTTACTGGAAGAAAAGGTAGGAGAAAGCAAATAGACACTGATAATAACAGCTGAACATATGAAGTTGCAGTAACAAAATATATAAAAATACTTGAACAAAAATTGATAAAGGATATCAATATTCGTGTAACATTTAGAAGTATTTTAAAGACCCCTTAGAAGTTAAGACTGATGTTTATGTAGGAACCCTGAAAGCTGATTGAGAAATATTAATATTAGTTTTTGTTCTCAAATCCTAGTTCTAAAGTACACTCTGCAGGGATGAAAACGAAATGCAATATTAATCTGACTTTTCTTATTTGATATTTTACTATTTTAGTTTTTATTTAGTTAAAAAAATTAGAAAATCTTTAGGTTTAATTTCTCATGAATAATTTATTCTGGGATAATCCCACCAAATTCTGAATTATGGATGGTGGGGGTTTGTTTTAGCTCTGGATTTAGTGACTTAAGAAGCTACTTCTAGTTTGGTTCAATTCCCATCCTCCTTGTACTCTATGTTAAGTCTCCCCCTCCCCCACTTTTTGTTCCTTGGTCTGTTGGCCTCCTGATAAGGAGGGTTTGACATGGCAGCTGAGATGAATTACACTAGCTCATTAGACATACAAGAGCACAGGATTCACTAGTTTATGAGACAGAGACACACGGAATTCTTTTCCTAGTTACAGTCTAAGCTCTGGCTTAGTAATTCCCCTTATTTAACAGAAACACAAGAAAAATATCTTACCTAGCTCCAGGAAGTCAGTAGCTTCTATTAAAGAAAAGAAATGTTACAGCATAAGTCATCATGACAAATGTACCAAAATGATAGAAAGGTGAAGTTCTGGGGTAAAACTAGGCAGTTTCAGAGTTTAGGCTTGAGAGTTTGTCTAGCCCGTTTCTGTCATTTCAAAAGATACTGCGTTTAGTAGCAGTAGGTGTAGAAGTTCACTACGCAATCCTGCCTTATTCCCAAGTCTAAACTCTCCAAAGCTAGGGCCGTCCAGAGAGGCTAAGCAACTGTACCTAAAGCTATAAACTAACTTGGGATTATCAGTACTTCAAATCTAAGTTTCCTGATTTCCAGCTCAACACAAAGCATATTGCTTTTGACAGATACATACATAAACAACAATATTCGCTTTTGTTTTAACCAGTGAGTTCTTTGTACACTCAGACCTCTAAAAGCAAAGGTTTTATGGGAAGAGATGCCAAATAAAAGTTTTCTGTGCTAAACAGAGTTTTCTTCTTACCTGGATACTGGGACACAGACTCTGACAGGTGACCATATTTGTGTTTTCTAACATCACTCCAGTCTATTTCTGTGGGAAAAGAGAGAACAGTCACGTGCAAGAAAATACAAGATTCAGTACTTGTCCAATTTAGCAGTATGCATCAATGGTTTTTAATAAAGTAATCTACTCCTGAGACTTTATTCTAAGGAAACAATCCAAACACAGAAAAAAATATTTTATTTTAAAAGCTTAAATATTGTTTAGAAATTTAACTGTGTGCGTATGTGTGTGTGGGGGGGTGGGTGGGGGGAACGGACCTAAATGTTCAAAACAGAAGACTGATTAAGTTACTGTAATACATTCACTTAACAAAGTATTTTCCAGCTGTTAAACTTTTTACAAAGGCTAAGTGGCAAAATAGGAAAATGTTTAATTACATTATCTGGTGAAGTATGGGATCAAAAATTATATTCATGGAATAACAATTATATAAAAAATGAAAACAGCACCTCTGTTATGAGCTGAATTGTGCCCCCCCACCCCCGCCCCCGCCCCCATTCATGTTGAAGTCTTCACTCCTAAGTACCTTAGAATGTGACTATTTGGAGACAGGCTCTTTAAGGAGATAAGTAAGTTAAAATGAGGTCATTAGTGTGGGCCCTCATACAATATGTAAGAAGAGGAAAGTTGGACAGAGATAAGTACATGATGTGAAAACAAAGAGAGAAGATGGACATCTATAAGCCAAGGAGAGGGGATTCAGAAGAAAACAACCCAGCCGACAGCTTGATTTTGGACTTCTAGCTTCTAGAACAGTGAAAAAATAAATTTCTGTTGTTTAAATCACCCAGTCTGTAGTCTTTGTTATGGCAGCTCTCCCAAACTAATACAAATCATCATTAGAAACAATTATTAGAAAAAAAAGTAAACACAGCCAACATAAACAACTAGTTATCTTTGGGTGGTGGTACTGTTTTTTCCCACTTTCTATTTTCTAATCTCATATATTTTCAAATTTTCTATAAAAAGGATACATTATATAGTAGAAATACATTTTCCTTGTTTGAAAATTGAGATTCATCTACTGACCATCTACTGACCCTACCCATCGATCACACATCACGTTTTCGCTTCTCTTCCTACACAACCCAGATCCCATCGTCCCTCATTAAAACCACTCCCTGGCAAACACACTTAACTCCCTCTAAGCCTTAATCCTACCTCTGGGTAAAGTCCCTTATCCACCTATACGGTGCCTACCCCAACAGCTCACGAGCGCCGAAGAAAAACAAATGCAAGCTTACTGCTCTTACTTTACACTCATGGCCATAATTCTCAAATGCTACTAGAAAGCACACCACATTTTCCTACTAAGTTTGATTTTCCACTTTCCAATTAAAACAAACAAACAAACCCAAATGCCTATCCTTTTCTCTCTGCTCATACTCCAAATATTCCCTCCCTCCTTCACTCTTAGGCGGATACCTTTAATTCAGGATTCACTGAGAGAACAGAAATAAAGGATAGGAACCTTCTATATGCCACTCATTTCAGAAAGGTACACACTTGCTCTTGTTTAGTGGAGTATCCCCAACGCACAGAATAGTAGCAGAAGCGCAGGTAACGTTTGGTGAATGAATGAAGCTCCTCATTCATCATTCTTTCTGACTTCTGTCCTGTCACCATGGATGAAGTGTCTCTGTTTTTATCAAAAGCCAACCCTCCATTTATGTTCCAGATCCCATTTCCTCTCATCCTCTTAAGAACTTTACAAGTATTCCCCTTCTAATCGGTTGCATCAACATTCTCACTACTCCATCATCTCCTATCAAAACAAACATACAAAACCCCAAACAACCCCCCCCCCCACACACACACACAACCCTCTTAATCCCACATCTATCCCTCTGCTATAGCCTGTTTCTCTGCTCTCCTTCACAGGAAAACTTATTTTAATAGTTGTCTACAGTCACTGCCTCCTCATTTCCTCACAGGATCGCCTCATTCCAATAGGGTTTTCTGCTCACAGCTCCATTGAGATTACTCCCGAATTCCTATTTCCGGCACTGGCTTCTTCTTGGAACTCCACACTTACATATACAGTTACCTGGAGGCCATCTCTACATGGTTATCAATCAGATATTTCAAACTGTTAAGTTTGAAATAGTCTGGCTAAAATAGAATGTCACCTCTTGCCAACCTGTTCCTCTTTTTGTCTTCCCCAAACTAGTAAATGGCATTTCCATCATCTAGTTGCTCGAGCCAAATATCCTTGAAATTATCCTTGATGCCTCCATTTCCTTTACAATCACGTCCAATGCATCAGTTAGTTCTGCTGGACCATATCCCAAACCCACCTACCGTGCTTAATGCCACCACTCTTCCTCCGGCTCAAGTCGCCATTACTTCTTACCTGGAACATTGCAACAGCCTGCTCATCTGTCTTCCTGTTTCTACTCTTGCTCTACTTCAGCCTATTCGCCACACAGACGTCAGAGTGAGCGTTTTAAAACATAAAACAGCCTTCCACTGAGTGGAGGGTGCCTTACAAAGCTATGCAGGATCTGGCTCCTGCCACTTCTGTTTATCTGTTATGACTTTTCCCTTTTCCACTACACTCCAATCACACCGGTCAGTGTCCCACGGCAAGTAGGTGCCTTCTGTCCTGGTTTGATGTCTCCTGTCTCTCCAGTAATCTGCCATGTTTATTCTCCTCTAAATAATTATTAAAGATTACCAAGTTGATCAGGCTTTAAAATTGCTGACAGACAAAAGATATTTGGGTATCATAACTGAATTTATGTTAAAGCTTTTTCACAATTATTTTATAATTAGAAGGAATGTATTCTTAAAAATTAAATACCAATATATAGTCTATTTACATACAAGTTTTTAGTATTACATCACTTAAGTAAAGATGAGCTACCAGTCTATAGATTAGGTTGGTACAAAAGTAATTGTGGTTTTTGCAATTATTTTTAACCTTTTAAACCACAATTACTTTTGCACCAACCTAATAAAACTAATTCAGGAAGCCATGATAAATAAAAAGCAGGCTGCAAGATCGTTAATAAATCAATATTTAAAAGCAACCAATGCAATTTAGGAAAAGATATGCTAGTAATGACAAAAAAATGAAAGCCAGACTTAATGGCAAAGCAAAATGAACAAAATGATTAATAAACTTAACTGGGCAGAAAGGCATCAAAATAATATGCAACTTTAGACAATGAAAAAGGAACTTCTGAAAAGAAATATTCAAAATTCCAGGCACAAACTAGTGGAACTTGGAAAGCAGCACCCAAACAAGAAAAGGAGACAACTACCTCGCAAAATGCTTAATTTTTAAGCATCACCATACATTACTTAGTGGATTAGAAAATTGTCCCTGTATCAATTCCTAAATGAATAGAACACAGCATGTGAGAATTCCACACTTTTCAAAGCATTCTAATAATAATGGCCACATTTCAGAGTATATATTATGATATGTAGCTATAATTTTTAAGTAACTAGTTTTGTTTTATTCCCTTTCCCTTTCCTATGTTTCTTCTCTGGGAGTCCCTACTCCAGCTAACAGTAACAAATCAGAAACCTGAAATCCTCCTTAATTGTCTGTCTCCCTTGCTCTCCACATCCAATAGGTTATCAAATTCTACCAGTTCCTCCTCTAAAATGATGACCATCTCCTCTTCTCTTCCATTGCCTCGGTTCCTATTCTGAGTTTAAGATTTCATTATTTTTCACCTTGACCAGTAAAAACAGTTATTTAATTCCTGTCTGATCTCACTCCTTTCCAATCTATACTTCGTTATTAATTTTCTAAAATACAAATAAGATAAAACTTGTCCCCACCTCATTTAAAAGTCTTCACAGATCAAGCCCTAAACTGTATCCAAACATCATAAGGATGTTACAGTCTTGCATATCTCTGGTCTTACCCCTCTTTCTCTATTGAGGAGATTCCTATTTATTTCTCTATTATGGTGAAGGAGAAACGTTACTTTGCAATAATATCCCCAAGCAGAATACAGTACTATCTCTACCTCCTATTTCTGTGCCTGTCACAGAGTATCAGAGCTAAATATTACTAAGCCAATCAGTAATTCCTGGGTCTTGGCACACAGCAAGCGCTCAAAAAAAAAAGAGAGAGAGAGAGAGAGAAAAGTTTGTCCTTTTTCCAAATTCAGAAATAGTTATACAATGAGAGAAAAATTACAGATATTAAGAAGTCAATACTTAAATGCATGCTTTCATCAAAACAGTTTTGACATAGAGATGATACTTAGATACAGACGTGTGTAATAAGGCACTCACCCTTCACCCTAGAAGAGGGAGAAAGATGCAAATGGACAGTGCCATGTTGGACAACTGTAGTTCCGTGTGGCTGAAGCAGAAGGGGGTATGATAAGAGAAGTAAAATGTGGTCACTGTCAGTGGCTACACTTCTTACTGTAACGGAGAACGCAGATCTACAATACGCAGGAAGTCAATGAGCAGAGCAGCAGAGGTGACGGATGGAAGAGAGAATATGGCCTGAGAACCTTGGTTCTGGAGGCCCATTTATACCTGTGCTTTTCATATGGCTTGGTTGTTCAACCTCCCTAGCAATGAAAAGAATCGTAAGTATCTCAGATGTAGAGACAAAAGAAAAGACGTTAGAGAAAATATGATTTTAGTGTCAAGTGGAAGAGCAAGCCTGATTTAATATCAGACAAGACAAATCATCCCACCTCAGAAACTACGCTTAAGCATAAAGCGATTTTAGCTTTAAAGATTTCTGCTAAGGTTTTTAGTTTTCACAAACCTCAAATTTTATTTAAAATCTAAACTCTGAATTTTATATTTTTCTATTTAATTCAACTAATATTATTAAAAATAGCACTATAAAAATGGTAAGAATGCATACCTTCCAGAAATGGCTACACATTTTAAGGACATTTAAGTAAGATAATATAATACAAAATGTCTAGTATGGAGCCTAACACAGAACAAATTCATTAAATAGGTTTTTCTTTCTTTCGTTTCTTAATAATAATCTCTAGTGTAGTTGAACTATTATAGAAATATTTTTAAATATTTAAAAAGCAAAACTTCCAACCCCCTGTCATGACCTGGAAAATTCATGTTAATGACAATAAGGACATTATGGCTAAAAGAAAAGAATAACGAGTGATCTAATTAGTGATGAGAAATTCCTTAAATTCCATCCTTGCTACAGCTTTGAATCCCTCTACCTCCAAGATAGGAGGGTAAAAACATATTTACCACTAGGCTGCATAGTCAATGAACTGAAAACTGGTCAAGGAGTTAAGAGGTTTAATTAAATATTTATCCCTGGATCCACCAATACCTTGCTCTGCTCTCTCTGACAAGTTAGTTTCTCTGTATGTTAATTAATTTCTCTATCTGTAGAATGGCTGTGGGAAGGAAGAGAGACACTTATTACCCTGTAAAGTACTGAGATTTTTAAACTATTAACAAGTTAGGCTACATTGTAAGAAAAGTAGGATAGTCAGATACTTTTTTTTTCCTTATTAAAATATCTCAGGGTTGGACGGTACCTTATAGCAAGTACCACAGGTTTAATTTAACTAAGCTTCAATATCCACAGAAATAAAGAAGATGGATATTTGCTACATTCGGTCCCATGTAAACACTGAATATAAATATAGTTTTTAACTAACCAGGTTAAGCCATAAAATCAAAAGATACTAAAAAAAAAAACCATAACATGTTGTTATGGACTGATCTGTGTTCTCACAAAATCGGTATGTTAAGTCCTAACCTCCAATGTGACTATTTGGAGACAGGACTTTTAAAAAACTAACTAAGGTTAAATGAGGTCATGGGGTGGGGTCTTAATCTGATAGGACTGGTGTCCTTACAAGAAGAGGAAGAGACACCAGAGATATCGCTCTCTGTCTCTGTCTCTCTCTCTCCTTCCACAAACGCATACAGAGAATTGGCGAGGTGAGGACACAGAAAGAAGGTGCTGTCTGTGAGCCAAAGATAGAGGCCTCACCAGAAACCAGCCCTGCTGACATCTTGATCTTGGATTTCCAGCTTCAGAAACTGTGAGAAAATAAATTTCTGTTGTTTTCAGCTGCCCAGCCTGTGGTATTTTGTTATGGCAGCCCTCCCTGACTAATACACATGGTCATAGGACAAATGAAGTTGCAGCAATGCTCTGAGAGTACTTTGTGCAACGTTAGTCAGTTTTCTAGTTGCCCTAAAGAAATTTCACTCTTTCTTTGACCACAGTCTGATTGGTGGTAAAATAGAGCAGAACAAAACAAAACACTGAATTGAAAGTTAAAATTTTATTGTTTTGAATCTCAACTCTGTTTTTCCCTTAAAGACTACTTTTCCTTAAAGACTTTAGGCACTGAGCCTAAATTTCCTTATCAGTAAAACAGGAATGGTAATCCCAGTGCTACTTGCTTCACTAGGTTGTTGTGAAGAACAAATGAAAAAATGGCTTTAAAAGTGTATAATACAGATAATCGGGATTATTAAGGACAAACTTGCTGTTCACCACCTTTGTTAGAGGCAAAACTCAGACCGTGAATAATAATGTACATACTTACACAAAGGACATTAGAATCTCCTGTTACTAGTTGGCCCGTAAGGATTCTAATATTTATAATTTGAGTAACGACTCTAGGAATATCTGCTAGAACTACTTCTACTTTACTTCTCCCTTTGGCTTCCTCTCACTGTTGACTGGGACTTTTAAAAATTAGGGTAATGTTATCTTTTGAGGGGGTAAGTGAACGTGCCTGTATTTATTTCAAAACACAGTAATGAAGGACAGAGAAGGAAGAATAACCTGAATTCTTCCGTTTTCCAGAGCCCTGAAACATTAAGAGAGTAGTCTCTCATATCCTCTGTGATTTCTGAGAAAAGTGTGTGAGAGCACAGACTAGCAACATCTAAAGCAGAGCTGTCCAACAGAACTTTATGTGATGATGGAAAAGTTCTAGATCTACACTGTTTAATGGGTAGCCAGCCACCAGCAACATGTGGTTTATTCAGCACTTGAAATGTGGCTAGTGTGACTCAAGAGTTGTATTTTTAATTGTATTTAATTTTTATTAAATTTAAAAAGACACATGTGTCCAGTGGCTACTGTACTAGATAGTGCAGATCTAGCAAATGTAAAAACTCTGATATTTCTAGAATCCCTTGAAAGAAAGAAAATATGTAATAGAAAAATCTGCAAGGCTATGGAAGCATCCTTTCAAAATGTGACAAAACAATCAGAGCAAGTCACACTTTGAAGCAAAGAAAAGTAGAAAAAAATTCTTCATATATTATATCAAAAATTCAGTTGTAAATTATTGCTTATATATTAAAATAGCAATAAAAATTATTAACATTAAATAGCAGTATTTTTAAGCTGTTTACTATGTGCATGACATTGTGCTAAGAATTTCAACAACACCATCCTGTCGAGTCCTCCCCAGTACGACACCACTTAGTACGATATCATTACCCCTTTTTACAAATGAGGAAATGACACGCAGGGAGGTTGAAGAAGCTTCTAAAAGGTTACAGTCAGTAGGAAAGGCAGGATTTGAACACAAACTATGCGCTTAACAAGACTGTCTCTCTCCTCAAAACAAATAAACAAACTCATGAGAAAGAACCCTTACAAATGCTTCTAACATGGAATACCCACCTTGGGAAGAACTACAACCAGATGTGACTGTGGATAGTCTATCCATTTCACTGCAGTAAAAACTAAAGCACTGATGTTTATTAGCTTGATCTGGACACTGACTAAGATTAGGCACAGTCTGGGATTTCATGAGGTAAAAATTAAACAGAGGATGCCCATAGGTAGCATGTTTTAAATATTCCCAGAGCTTGGAAAACACAAAGGTAGTAATGCAGGCTTACATGCACATACCAATGAGAGAGAGAGAGGGTGGGGAGGAAGGGAGGAAGGGAACAGGGAAGGAGGATGCTTCCCCCAGAAATGAAAACTAGAAAATATAAAAAAGAAGCATCAAATGTACTTCTGAAAACCCATTAAGACAGAACCCTTTCAGTGTTAGATAACTGTGGTTTTAATAAACTGTAATCCTACGGCGATAAGCACAGAGATCAAAATGGAAATGCTGGGAGCAGAACAATTGCCTCCTCTGTGTCATGGAGGACACACGTCAGAGGAGGCAGAAGACAGACACGGGACTGGTCTCATGTCCATAGGGACATGCCACATAGGGATGTGCCACTGATTAGCCACTCCGTCCTATTAACAAGTATTCCTAGCGCCGCTCAGCTGGTCCTTTGCCTCCAGCTCTCCTTCATTTACTTTGCTGCCGTTAGAGATAAATGTGATGAGATGGTAATACTCCTCTGGGATTGGGGGGAGGGGAAGCAAGCTAGGCAATTACTTTCTCAAAGAGAGCAATAAATCCTGTCTTCTGCGTGCAGCAGATGTGAACAAAGAAGACGAAGCAGATCTCTCCTTGGTGATCATGCCTCCCCCACTCCCTCTATAGCAATTATACATCTCTGCACGTGCACAGAGAAGAACCACCAGAGAACATCAATATTTCCTTTAACAAGCAAAGCAGCTAGCAATGAGTAGCTAATGAAAACGCACAGAAGCCATAATTCCCTTTGTCTTACAGGCTGTCCTAGTAGACTTCAGCTGTGTATAAGACTTACCCTTTCCAGAGGCTTACAGAAGTGTGATCCAGAGCATAAGAGAAGCTGATGCCTTTAGGGTGCTTCTAGCCCATGCTTCTTGAACAGGGGAGAAGTTTATTCGTACCAATGGTGCCACATCATACTTCCAGGCAGGCATATATGGATCTGATGTCATGAAATAAGTAGCCTGCACCACCACCACCACCACCACCACCATCCTCCTTCTCATTTGGGTCAGCACTTTTCAGAAGTAGACTTTTATGTTCAAATCTAGGTCCTATACTCTGAATGAGATACAGACACACCATCTCATTAAAAGGAAAGCAAGAGGATAGTGAGGGTTTAAGAAACTAGGGAGGTTTAACCAGGGGAAACAGCAGAGATGTGTGCAAGTATCTGGAGTGTTCTCCTATACAGGAGAGATGAGATTTGCTTTATTTGTTCAATATGACCCCAAGGGAGAGAACTAGGACTAGTTGGTGGAAGCTACAGATAGATAGGATTCAGCTTATTACTAGGAGCTTTCTGGCAGCCAGAGGTATCCAACAGTGGAAGGAACTCTCTGGGAAGGAAAGATACAAATCTGCCATCATTGAGGGTACGGAAGCAGAGGTGAGATAACCTGGTGGAAATATTAAACCATCAGGGGGAACAGAAAGGCCCTGCAAACCCGAGATCCTGTCATTTTAGAGGGTATGGTTTCGTCCTTACTACACTGTGCAACTTTAGGTTTGTGGCGTGGACAGTGCACATCCCTACAACACCACCTTTCTCTCTAAAGGCTTACAGAAGGGTGACATGGGGCAGAACAAATTAACATCATCATCATCACCTTCTTTCCCTTCTGCTTCCTCATTTACCTGCCACTCACTGGCAGGCACTTTCCATACCTGATCTCTGACTTTTGAAAGTCAATTTCCAGCTACGCGACTGTGAGACTCTGAGCCAGTAACACATCATCTTTGGTTTTTAACTTTCCTCAGTTGTAAAATGAAGTGTTGAACGTGATCTATAAGGCCCCTTTCAGGTTCTATCACATTATAAGTCTATGGGGCAGTAGCAGCAGGGGCCCAGCTCAATTATTTCCTCTGTATCCCCTACAACTTAACGTGGCAGATACTCTGAAATATCTTCCATCTTTGAAATAATGAACAATGGGTGCTGCCTTTATTTTACGCAGTAACTATAGTCCCAAAAAGTTAAGTGTAAATGGAATTTTTTAATAAAAAATGAAGTATATTTTGAGCACACCAGGATGGTTAGTTGAAATTATAGTTGGTTATTGAAATTATAGATGGTTAGTTATAAAAATAAATCCAATGTCTGCTTTGAAGTAACTTGTTCTACAAATTCGAATTTTATATATTGGATTTTCTCCTATACTACTTTGTCTTCCACTCAAATCAACTATGTCAAAGCCACATTGGAGACCTTTCCTTTGTGCTTGGTAATCAGTCTATTGGTATACCAGAACTACAGGTTTGGAAAGAATGTTAAAACTCATTTAATTCAATGCCTCCTCCTCCTCCTCCCTCCAATTCCAACAATCCTAGCTAATGCTTGAAGCTTCTTTCTACCATCTCTACCAAGTCTTTGCTTATACTTCCAGTGAGGAAGATCCCACATCTCCCCAGGAAGTTCCTTTCACTCTTGGCAGTGGATCTTGGTCTTAGGGAAGTAGTTCTCAATAAGTTTTGTATCTCAATACCCATGAGGCAATCCCAGCATACTTCCATCAGTAATAGTAGTTTCATATAAAACCAAATTTCTAATAGAGGTTCTCTCTCTCTCTCTCTCTCTCTCTCTCTCTCTCTCTCTCTCGATGGAATAGCAAGCATACTCCCTAATTACTCAGACTAATTACTCTAAGCTTAAGGGTGCTTTTATCAAATATCCCCAGATTTCCCTCCTTTATTATGAAGACTTTGAAGCCAGACTGCCTGGGTTCAGATCTGGTTCTATCTCTTACTAGTCGTATAACCTTAGCCAAGTAACTTGACCCCTGTGTCTTGGTTTCCTCATCGGCAAAATAAAGACAATACAGCAATTACCTCATATACCCTGTTTCCCCCAAAATAAGATCTAGCCGGACAATCAGCTCTAATATGTCTTTTTGGAGCAAAAATTAATATAAGACCCGGTATTATATTATGACATGATATGATATGATATGATATATGATATGATATGATGTTGCAGAAAACGGCGAGGACCGAGAAACTCAAGCGGCACGCAGAGATCAGGGAGAACACAGCTTTATTTCAACAGCGGGCTCAACAGGATCGTTCCCAAAGACTGAGCACTTGCCCGGGTCGGGCATTTTGGTTATATAGCGTCGGGCTTTTGGGTTTGGGGGGTTTGCAGCGCTAGGGTATTGGTTAAAGCTGGCCGGGGTGCCGGGAAGGTCTCTAACGGCTGTGGTCGCTAGATACTGATCTGACGGGAAAGCCCCTAATAGCCGTTATCGCCGGTGACTACTCTAACGTGCCGGGAAAGTTCCTAGTGGCTATGGTCACTGGGAACTGCTCTAACAATAAGACCCGGTATTATATTATGATATGATATGATATGATATGATATGATATGATATGATATGATATGATATGATATATGATATGATATGACATGATATAAGACCCGGTCTTCTATTACAGTAAAATAAGACCAGGTCTTATATTAATTTTTGCTCCAAAAGACACATTAGAACTGATTGTCCAGCTAGGTCTTATTTTCGGGAAAACATGGTAGTTGCTGGATTAAATTGGATATACATAAAGCACTAAGAACAGTACCTGGCACATAGTAGACACTCTATCAATGCTAATTTGTACTGTTGCTTCCTTCTCCTTCGCCATCATCATCATTATCATCACGCCCTGCTACTACTTAGGAAACTACCTTACTACAGGCCCAGAATGTTCCCTTGATAATTTCTTTCCATTGGATTTCTACGTTCCTTCTTTCTCAAGTCAAAGCATTCTTGACATTTCATCTCTTCAACATAACTCTCTGACAACATGGATTAAAGTGGAACTTTCTCCTTAGCATACCTACTATACGGCCTGTTTATATTACGTTATGATGCGTGCTCGGGCTTCATCAGTTCAGGTTCCTTTTCTCTTCCTATCTCTATTCAAAACCCACCTCCTAGCGCAGGGATTGGAAAACTTTTTCTGTAAAGGGCCAAGTGGCCCTTTTATGAGACATATGGTTTCTGTTGGAACTATTCAACTTTGCCACTCTAGCATGAGACCAGCAAGAGAAAACATATTAACAATGAACATGGCTATGTGCCAATAAATCTGTATTTACAAAAAACAGGCAGCAGACAGGATTTGGCCTATGGGCCATCGGTTGCCAAATACCTGAACTTGAGGAATCCTTCCCTAAATAATTCTGCCTGGCTGTGATCATCCCATTTCAAGCATGTACTGTATTCATTTGCATATATTTATAAGCTTTTAAGTATTTTTATGTGGTCATTCTCCGACTTAACGTACAGATCCTTTAAGAAAGCTGTTCTTTCATTCTTTAAACAAAATGTACCTAAGCCTAGGAGTAACGCAGGGTATTAAGGATACAAAGACAAATAAGTCCCAGACTATGCTCACAAAGAACTCACAGATTAGTAGGACAGAGAGTAATTCAAATGTACAATCATAATATAAAATTTTGGACTAACAGAGATTCGTTATACAAAGTGCTCTGGGAAAACAGAATGGAACGATTAACTTTGCTTCAGGAGCTGAGGAAAACTTCATAGAAGTGATGAAGCTGAGCCAGGATTATCAGAAGAAAGATGAATAGGCATTTTAGGCAAAGGGAATATGGTACAAAGGTACTAAGGCATGGAAATGAACAGTGTTCAGAGAGCAGCAAGCAGTTTATTATAGATGTAAAAGGGTACGGTAAGTTACAGAGACAAATGACAGGAACTGAGTGAGATGAGACTAGAAAAGTAGGTAAGCAACCTGTGAAGCGCCTCGTTTGCCATACTAATACAATGTTACATTACACATCGAAGTGTTTGGTGTCATCTAAAGGATTATGTTAGACATTCAATATCTATCAAGATCTGGCTTATTTTAATGGTATTTTACATCTATAAAGGGGTTTTAACTTTTTTTCACACTTTTACATACATTATTTCCAATGTTCATACAGCTTCCATACTTACATGTCTACTAAGTTCTGATACAAATTATGAACCTGTGATGTAGTGAGAAGGGAAAGATTTAGAGGCAAAAGATCGAGGACTAAAATCTTGCCATTCATAGTAACAAGATTTTGATAAGTCTCTTTTTTTTAATGATGGAATAATGTATATTTAATGTTAAAACTTTACAAAATACTTCTATATCTCTATAATAATTGTTTCTTGATTGAGGGTGGTCACTGGCAACAATAATTTTCAATGTGCTATGCTATGACTACAGAATATATAAGATATTTGACTGTTCATACTTTCTGCTTGATAAATGTTATGTAAAAGAATAAATGAATCCTTAGTATATAAACCCCTAAACATAATCTACCTTATTTACATTTTTAAGCATAATATTTCCATCCTACTCCCAAGTTAAACCTTCAAATACTAAGCCACTATTGTGAATATAGGAGACCCTTAATAAGTGCTTGCTGAAATGATTTGCATCTGAAAATATTCCACGATGTATTTGGAGCAATGTCTCCAAAAGGGCATTGTGAAGAATTCTTTCTCTGCAGCGTGATCCTCAAGTATGAGTTCCAGAATCACATACAATGGTGACACATCTACACTGTATTACCCTTTTGGAGACTTTAAAAGTGTTAGTTTATTTGGGCTTTGGTACTTTTTTTTTTAATTAAAGTTTATTGGGGTGACTATTGTTAGTAAAGTTACATAGATTTCAGGTGTATAATTCTGTATTACATCATCTATAAATCCCATTGTGTGTTCACCACCCAGAGTCAGTTCTCTTTCCATCACCATATAATTTGATCACCGTTAGCCTCATCTACCACCCCCCCACACCTCTTACCCTCTGGTAACCACTAAACTATTGTCTGTGTCTATGAGTTTTTGTTTCTCATTTGTTTGTCTTGTTCTTTTGTTGTTTTTGGTTTATATACCACATATCAGTGAAATCATATGGTTCTCTGCTTTTTCTGTCTGACTTATTTTGCTTAGCATTATAATCTCAAGATCCATCCATGTTGTCACCAATGGTCTTATTTCATCTTTTCTTACCGCCGAATAGTATTCCATGAATAAGTCTCTTAATCCCTCATTGTTTCCATAAAATAGGAATAGCTATAGTACTTACTTCGTAAAATAACTGTAAAGACAGTATGAGATAATTATGTGAACGATTCTTTGCAAACTATAAAGAGCTGTATAAATGATACATGAGATTTGTTAAAATTGCAGGATAAGTTGGCAAGGGTGAGATTCTTTTACTCACTCTAATCACTTTTTGCAACACATACATTCATACACAGCCTAGTAGAGGATAACTCTCTATTATGCATAAACATAGATTCTGACCTTTTCGAGGATCTGATTTTTGCATGGTACCATCAGCTATACCAAATAGGAAATCGTTCCTCTTTAGCAGGATGGAGAAATCTAGAAGCAAAAGATAGAAAAAAATTATAAATGTGAACAACTATAGATCAAAGAAGACATGCAGTGAAATTCAGTTTTTATCAGAGGAAAGCAGCAGTCTGGACTCGCAGACTTGGTTCCCAAGGGCAGCAATTTGGTTAGGTTTTCAATTTCCAGGATCAGTCCCTCAGCTTTGTGGGTTCAGAATCCCGATTCTGTTAAAAACAGAACAGATTTTTTGAGGGCAGGTCTATAGGTCATTAAACAACGATGGACAAACTAGAATGTTAATTTATTAATTTACTGTGAAAAATATAACAGCCACATGAACTAAAATATTGTACACTAAAAACTACAAAGCACTGCTAAAGGAAATTAAAGAAACCATAAATAAACAGAAAGACATCCCATGTTCATGAATTAGAAGACTAAAACTGTTAAGATGACAATTATACCCAAAGTGATCTACAGATTCAATGCAATCCCTATCAAAATCACAATGATGTTTTTTGCAGAAATATAAAAAAGCCATCCTAAAATTCATATGGAATTTCAAAGGACCTTGAATAGTTTAAACAATCTTGAAAATGAAAAGACAAAGTTGGAGGACTCATGCTTCCTGATTTCAAAACTTACTACAAAGCTACAGTAATTAAAACAGTGTGGCACTGGCATAAGGACAGACATAGACCAATGGAATAGAACAGAGGGCCCAGAAATAAACCCTAACATGTACAGTCAAACAATTTTCAACAAAGGTGCCAAGGCCATTCATGGGAAAAGGATGCTTTTTTCAACAAATGGGAAACCCTGGATACCTATATGCAAATGAAGTAGAAACTTTACCTTACACAATATACAAAAATTAACTCAAAATACATCAAGGAACTAAACATAAGAGGTAAAATTATAAAACTTTTATGAGAAAACATAGGGGAAAATCTTCATGACACTGGATTTGACAATGATTCTTGGATAGTATCTAAATCACAGTCAACTACAAAAAAACCCCCAGATAAACTGGATTTCATTAAAATAAACATTTGTGCATCAAAGGACACTATCATGAGGGTCAAGAGACAACCCACAGAGTGGGAGAGGACACTGGCAGGTCATATACCTGATAAGGGATTAATATCTATACATAAAGAACTCGTACAATTCAACAAAAAATCTTTAAACAACCCAACTCATAAATGGCCAAGTGACTTTCATAGACATTTCTCCATTTATCTGTACAGAGGGCCAATAAGCAAATGAAAATATACTCAACATCATTAATCATTAGGGAGCTGCAAATCAAAATCACAATGAGATACCACTTCACACCCATTTGGATGGCTATTATAAAAACAAACAAACAAACAAACAAAAATAGTAAGTATTGTTGAGGATGTGGAGAAATTAGAACCCTTGAGAATTGCTAAGGGGAATGAAAAACAGTGCACCTGTTGTGGAAAATCTCAAAAAGTTAAACACAGAATTACCATATGATCTAACAACTCCACTCCTGGGTACATACCCAAAATAATTGAAAGCAAGAACTGAAACAGATACTTGTTTGTAGCAGCATTATTCACAAGAGCCAAAGGGTAGAAACAATCCAAGTGTCCATAAATAAATGAACAGATAAACAAATACGGTATATACATACAATGGAATATTATTCAGCTCTAAAAAGGAATGCAATTCTGATACTTACTACAACATGGATGAATCTTAAAAACATTATGCTCAGTGAAATAAACCAAAAACAAAAGGTCAAATATTGTATGATTCCACTTACATTTGGTGACTAGAATATGCAAATTCATAGAGATGGAAATTAGAACAGAGGTTACCAGGCGCTGAGCAGAGCGAGTCATGGAGAGTTATGATTTAATGGGTTCAGAGTCTCTGTTTGGGATGATGAAAAAGTTCTAAAGATGGATAGTGTTGAGGGTCACATAACATTGTAAATGTACTTAATACGTTAAAATGGTTAAAATGGTGGATTTTATGTTATGTATATTTTACCAGAAAAGAAAAGAAACAGGCAACAGGCAGATTTGCACCAGGGTTTAACAGTCCCATGCAACCATCTCACAATAGGAATACAAAAAGCTTCAGAGGGACTTTCAAGAAATTAACTCCTGAAGTTAACAGCATTCCCTTTCCTGGCTAATCCTAGATGTAACCTGCTGTCAACTTTCTTTATGACCTCCCATTTAGCATGTTTCCAAGCTGGTATCTTCTGATAAACACATCCTTTCTTTGGATAACATTACTCTCTTTATGTATATAGCAAGTGGTGCAGATAGGCTTTCGATTTGAATATTAACTCTGGACTAGCTGTGGAAACTTAGACAAGTTACTAAATGTCTCTGGGCCTCAATTTCTGTGTCTTTACAGCAGAAATAATAGTGTCTACTCCAAAGGGATTTTGAGGATGGAATGGCATTATCTATTTTAATGAATTAATATAAATAAGTATCTGACAGCTAGGGGGTTCCTCTCCACCTCCCTAACTTTTTGTCATAGTACTGACCACTCATGAAGTCAGTTCTCTGTACCTCGGCTCCAGGGCACCCGTAAGATACAGTCACCACCACAGCTCTCTGAGGTTTGGAGGGCGGGCCTTGCTAGTATCTCTATCCGAAACTTCTCAAAGGCCAACGTCCAAATGACCAAAAGCAAATGTAGACAAATTCATTTTCTGCCTATCTCACAAACCTCTCCTTATATACTTCTATCCTCCCTGAGGCCAGAGACTGTCATAGACTTATTTTATATTCCACAAATTGCCTAGCAGAAAAAGAAATAACTTTCTCAATTTTTTAAATTGAATTTTCAACAATTCTAAGTTTTTTATAACAGGATCTTGCATAAATTTCCAAGTACACAAGTTCTACTTCTATACTTGTAGTACAAAAATAGTAAGTATGGTTCTTTTGCAGCGACAAGAAACTAAGAAAAATATATAAGGTGTTACCGGGTGTGATAATGACCATTTCAAAGCCTACTACATGATAACTGGCATGTACTAAAAGTGTCACAAATAACAGAGTAAGTCCAATATCCCACTATGAAAAAATTCAATAATGAAACTGACCCAATATAAGAAAAAATTGTATTACACAAATCAGAAAAAGATCTATTTAATCTCCACTTAAAAAGCAAAACATCAAATCACATAATGATCAGAGAATAGCATCAAATCAAAAATCACATTCCTGATTTTACTCCTAGACCACAGTGGTCAGACATTCAATTTCACCTTGTCTGACTGACCTAAACTTCTTCAACTACACCAGTTAGGATTATCATCAGTATATATTTACTAAACATGTCTAGGCATAAAACTGGAATTAGGAGACAAAGAACCATAACAGAACAAAGAAATTGAAAGATTACAAGGAAAGGCTAGAATCACTTTGTTAAATAAACTTTCATATTGTTAACTTATGGAAATAATTATGCTCTAGGTTCTGTGCTAATAAGCACTTTAAAATAACTTTTTTGTTACAGTATAAGAATAAGAATATACAGTACAGTATAAAAATATACATTCTGAAAGGTATACAAATCCTAAGTATGGAGCTCAATGAACTTTTACAGTGTGTCTCCAAACCAAGGAAGAGATCATTACTAAGACACAAAGTACTACTTTTGTATCCTCTCCCAATCACTTCACTCAAGAGTAAACATTGTCTTGACTTCCATCACTGTAGATTAGTTTTGCCTGTTTTAAACTTTATATAAATAAAATTATGTTACGTGTACTCTTTTTTTAATGTCCACTTCCTTCCACTGAACATTGTGTTTGTGAGAGTCATCCATGGGGCTCCTCCTAGGCATTTTTACCTTCATTACTTGATTTAAAGCACCCAACAATTCTGGCATTTCCCATTTAAGCTAAAAAAAAAAAGAAGCTGAGGTTCTAAAGTTAAACAAGATTAATTAAGGCATCCAAGGTCACATGGCTACTAAACAGAAAAGCTAAAATTAAAGATCACCTAATTTCAAAGTTCATGCTCTTTTAGCTCCAATATGCTAGCCTATTATATAGTTTAAAAGCAACATGAAGTCAATCCCTCCCCTAGTTTACTTATTATAGGCCATATATATGTATAGAGCAGGGGTGTCCAAACTGCGGCCCGCGGGCCAACTGCAGCCCATGATCCATTGTTAATTGGCCCGCAGCAAATTCCAAAAAT
Organism: Rhinolophus sinicus; assembly: GCF_057876585.1. Lineage (NCBI taxonomy): Eukaryota > Metazoa > Chordata > Mammalia > Chiroptera > Rhinolophidae > Rhinolophus > Rhinolophus sinicus. The sequence goes on from NC_142514.1 coordinate 28,772,503, forward strand.
ATATTTAGTTTACTTAAATAAACCAGGTGAGGCAATACGTACTTCACCTCGAGTGAGTGGCCCGGCTGTTTGTATATTTTACCGCACATGGCCCTTGGTGAAAAACGTTGAAAAAAGTTTGGACACCCCTGACTTAGAGGCTTAGCAAATAGTCAAGTACTATGCAAATGCAAGAAATGATAATTGCGACAGGAAGGAGCTAACTATGGCAGTGGCTTTCAAACATTATTTGTGGAGCAGCTGAGTAGCTCAGTTGGTTAGAGCGTGAGCTTGCAACAACAAGGCTACTGATTCAATTCCCACATGGGATGGGGGGCTGCGTCCTCTGCAATTAAGATTGAAAATGGCGACTGGACTTGGAGCTGATGGGCCCTGGAGAAACACACTATTCCTCAATAATAGTAAAAAAAAATTTTTTTAATGAAAAAACAAATTGTCCCTATCTTAAGAAACAAAAAATAAAAACATCTTATTTGATTGTGACCCACAGGCTTAAATCCAGGCATTTTTACAACAATATGCATTTCTGAAAGAACTTATATTCTGTACTCTGTAAAAGTCATGTACTAAAAATGGGCTTGTGGGAAAATAGGATCAGACTACTAAAAGCCCATGGAACTCTGTATCCTTTACACACACACGATGTGAGTCACTAACAAAAGGTTAAATGAGGCTCAACACACTAAATTAAAAAGAAGGAAGAAGGGTGCAATCCATTTTAGAATAATTTCCAACTAGAATGATTATTTTAAATAAATGTTTAATGTGTAATGAATGAAACAAACCTGTAACTCTCCAGAACATTAAGCTTCTAAGTGACTTACTTCCCCAAGGTTTTCTGGAGTGAAGATTTGAATGCATGCCACCATCTGCAGACGAAGCCACTTAATAAAAGCTTTTCATGGTGACAAAATTAAAATCTTAGGTCAGACTCATATGGCTTTGGGGACCCATAAGAGACCAATAACCCCTTTATCATTTTTTTATCTGTTCACACTGTCCAAACAGACCTTTGAAAGATGTCTATGCCACAACTACTAGAGATCTATTAGGGTCTGATAGGATAGAGTCCTGTACAGAAAATTACCTCCTTAGACAGAGAGCGCTGAGAATAGATGAAATCCTCACCTGCTTAGGCCACGGGAGACAGGTACATAAAGTGATTTGGGTTCACTGACAGAGCCACATCTATAAGCCATTTTGTAATCCCCCCACCGCGCACGCACACACACACACACACACACACACACACACACACACACAGTCTCAAGTTCTTAGCCTAAAAAAGGTGAGTTACGAATCCTTGGCATTATCCATGGTCTTCAGGAATCTCACAGACTTACAAACCCGAAACAATCATGGTTTCTCTGTACCAAGAAACTGAGATGCAACTTAGACCTAACCTTGGCCTGGTTCATTCTTTGTCACTCAGTAGTCACTTCCTCAGGGCTTCTGATTCTTCACCTAAAAACCAGGCGGTTAGAACTCTATAATGCTTTCCCAGGCAGGTCCATATGTACTACAAACTAGCTGCATGCCTGTTTCCTCATCATCCACATCAAGTGTCTGATTTTAAGGCTTCACAGAAAATCCTGTTGTTATGGAAATAAGGGAAATTTATCAAGTGATATCAGCTACTCAGGCAATTGCTCTGACAATCATTTCTGGTTGGGAAACTTTGAGACTACCTCTTTCTTCATTGTAACGGGAAGGCCAGAGACTACAAAGGGGCTTCCAGTGAAATGTTTTCTGTGAAACCAAAACAGTACAGCAATCTAAGGAAAGGGCTTTCTTCTCTAGAAACTGATTTTATTGAGAGGGCATGGAATAATCTTTGAGTGGTATAAAGTTAAGACATATTATAGATTTAAAAAAATTATTTGGGGGTGATACAGAAAGAATATATAAGCATGCCAAACAGCTAAAACAGAAGAGTAGTACTATTTGCTAAGAGTGTTTACTAGGAATCTTCTTTGTGCTAACTTGAGAATAAAGCCTCTTTTAAAAAGTCAAAAGCCTTTGTATATAACAGCACGCATCAAGACGCATGAGAAGAAAAAAACATATGTTTAGTTTCACGTCAGAGACAAGTTTATGGTTGCTTGGCTTTCTGAGTTTTTTGTTTGGTTTTGTATCCCAGAAATTTAGCCTTTAGGACACAAGATGCCTTTCTCAACTTCCTCAGCTTTTGAACCAGGACTTTATCCCTTATTTAAGATCTACTTTAATTCTTCCTCATTTTAAGTCTCAGGTTCATTGGACCAGGATTAGTGGTAGACTTTATTTTAGAGAACAATTTTATATGGTAGTACTAGTTCAGAGAACTCCAGATAGTTATTTCATTAAAATCATTGATAAGTGTCTAACCTGCGCAACGCTCTTTCACACAGAGCAGTGATGCATACTTTTTTCCCACCATGACACACCTGAAGAATACAAAACACTCCTAATCAGTGGGGGCAGGCTCATTAAAGGCACTGATTTTCAGCCAGAAGGTAAGAGGTAGGGTTAATTTGATAGGGAGGGAGGCGCCACTGGGTGAAGGTGTTTTGGAATCTCCAGGTGTGTTTGTGCCGTTGGAAAAAGCACCTCCCCAGTCCATATGCTTCTTCCACTGACCTTCCTCAGCCCCAGCATCTAGAGGAGTGTCATCCAACAGAAATATAATTTACGCCACTCATGTCATTTTAAGTTCTCTAGTAGTCACATTTTTTAAAAGAAAACAAGTAAAAATTATTTTAATAATGCATTTTATTTAACACAATATATTGAAATGTTATTTTAAAAGTCAATGAAAACACATTTTTACATTAAGTCTTCAAAATCCAGTGTGTATTTACAATTATAGCTTATCTCAATTCAGATGCTAAGTTTTTATCAGATACGTGATTCAAATGTCATAAAATTTACAGTTGAAAAAGATTTATATATCGTTATTTAAAACATACTTAAAATTTCCTAATAACTGTATAAAGGATCAATTTCTAAATTTAGTTAAAATTAAATAAGATTTACAATTTAGTACTTAAGTCACACTAGACACGTGGTATTGTGTTAACCCATATCTTGAGGAAATAATAAAATTAAATGTTAAGTACTTACTATCGTGTTTCCCCAAAAATAAGACTGGGTCTTATATTAATTTTTGCTCCAAAAGATGCATTAGGGCTTATGTTCAGGGGATGTCATCCTGAAAAATCATGCTAGGGCTTCTTTTCCGGTTAGGTCTTATTTTTCGGGGAAACACGGTATATGCCAAGCATTGTTCTACGCATTTTACTTGTACTAAATTGTTCAATTCTCACAACACTGTAAGGTGGGTACTATTATTATCTTCATTTTATTGATAAGGAAACCAGTGCAGAGAGATCTTATAATTTGCCCAAAGTTATACCATTAGTAAATGGTGGAGCTGGGATTCAAAGCAAGGTAATTTGGCCCATTTCTTGTTTCTGAGGCTTAGGGTTTTTCCTGGAAAACTGGGCTACTTATAATAGTACGCCCTAGGAGTAAATGCAATCTTTTGCCTATGTTTGGTTAGAGGCTCTCAGCATTGGCTGACTGTATTAGATGTTCCTATCTTGATTATATGTTAATGTAAATTAGCTCATGTCACCTCCTCCGCCTTAAAATCTTCTGAAGGCTCCCCACAGCACTTAAAATTAAACCCAAGTACCTTACCTGACCCACATCATGCATGATCTGATCCCCACGACCTCCACCAGACCTCCCCCTACCACTCTCATCTATTCACTTAGCTCCAGCCACACTGGCCGTCTCTGCTCCTCATGCACGCCAACTCCTTATTACTTTAGGGCCTTTACACTACCTGGAATGCTCCACCTCATATTCGTATGACTGGCTTATCATTCAGGTCTTAGCTTAAATGTCACCTCCTCAAAATTGATGGTTGCTAGAAGGGTGGGGGGTGGGGATGAGGGAGAAGGGGAAGGGATTAGCATAAATTGGTAACTACAGTATTGCCACGGGGATATGAAAGACAGTTTGGGGAATATAATCAATAATGTTGTAAAGATTTTGTAGGGTGTCAGATGGGCACATGTCTTATTAGGGAGACCACTTCATGGATGGTTCAGATGTTTGACCACTGCACTGCACACCTGAAGCTGAATAATACTGTATGTCAACTATAATTTAATATACATAGTCATGGGATATGGAGTACAGCATAGGGAATAGAGTCAATGGAATTGTAATAGATATATATGATGTCAGAGGGGCAATAGATTGGGGCAGGGGGGTTATCACTTTGTGAGGGGTGAAATGTCTAAGTATTGCATTGTTTTGCACACCTGAAATAAATAAAAATAAGTCACTTCCTCAAAGAACCCTTCCCTGACCACTCAATCTCGTCACCTAGAGTCTCTCTTATCATACCACACTTAATTCTCCACAGCAGTTAGCACCATTTAATATTTTCCTTGTCTATTTAGTTGTCTCCTCCAGCACTGGGAATAGTGCCTGGTATAGAGGAGGCACTCAATAAGTATTTTTGAATGAAACGAATAAATGCTCATCATTAAGAAAAAAAAGGAATAAAATTCAAAAACTACATGACCAGAGCAACGTGACTATTTTCTGAATTTAAAAAAGAATATATTTGGATGGTTTGTAATTTAGACTTAGATGATTTCTGAGAGAGAAAAAGTTATGGAAAATCTCTTAAAATGAAACAAAAACAAGCTGGGTCCTTTATCTGTAAATTACTCTCAAATCTGACAGGATCATTACATAAAGGTAATGAGAGGATGACAAGAGAGAATATAATTTAGCTTTTCAAAGACTTTTCTGCATACAGTCCTCACAACTTATTAAAGAAATCCACATAACACAAAGGCAAATTCTATCTGATTAAAACTCATTTAAAAGAGATGCACTTGCAGATGGGTGCAGCCGTTATGGAAGGCAGGGTGGAGGTTCCTCAAACAATTAAGAGTAGAATTACCATACGACCCAGCAATCCCTCTCCTGGTATCTAGCCCAAAAATCTGAAAACATTTGTCCATAAAGACACATGCGCTTCAACGTTCATTGCAGCTTTATTTACAGTGGCCAAGACATGGAAACAACCAAAGTGTCCTTCAATAGATGATTGGATAAAGAAGTTGTGGTATATATACACAATAGAATACTATTCGGCTGTAAGAAAAGATGAAATAGTACCATTTGCGACAACATGGCTGGATCTTGAGATTATTATGCTGAGTGAAATAAATCAGATAGAAAAAGTTAAGAACAATAGGATTTCACTGATATGTGATATATAAAGCAAAAACAACAAGAGAACAAGACAAACAAATGAGAAACAAAAACTCATAGACACAGACAATAGTTTAGTGGTTACCAGAGGGTAAGAGGTGTGGGGGGGTGGTAGATGAGGCTAACGGTGATCAAATTATATGGTGATGGAAGGAGAACTGACTCTGGGTGGTGAACACACAATGGGATTTATAGATGATGTAATACAGAATTATACACCTGAAATCTATGTAACTTTACTAACAATTGTCAAACCAACAAACTTTAATTAAAAAAAGACATGTATTGAGATGACAAAAGAAGATTTTAAAAATATGAGAAAGTACACAGCTACATAGCAGCACTGGAAAACAGGGAAGAGTACCATCAAAGAATCAGAAACTTTGAAGAATTTCTGAAAAATATCATCTAAATGGAGCTATATTTGTGGAGCTAGGGTTCCAGTCTTTTCCTATTGCACCACTGACTCAAAAAAGATGCTAAGCGTGATTCTCCAACTGAGAGTCTGGCAGGGTGTCCAAAGGAAAAAGCTTTAGTTATTTTTTAAATGTTTGGAAAATCCTAAAATATGGATCTTAATGTGAATATAAAACATTTGTCAACTTTCTGATTTGTTTTATTGAGACAGAGTGGTAGAAGGAAAGTGAAAGTACTTCTTAAAAATCCTCAACTTGGTTATAAGTTACCTAAAACCCAACAAAAAAGGAAGTTGAAATGTTAACAGCTAACATTTATATCAGCTCTTGGGAGCAATTCTACGTATATATTTCATATGGTTATCCATAATATCCAGTGAGAAATTACTATTATTCCCATTTCACTGATGAGGAAATTTCAATTAGAGAGTTAGGTGGTTGAACTGGGATTTGAAACAATGCAGGTCATGCTCTCTGCAGTATACCATGCTGTTACTACTTGCTTCCACAAAGCTAATCACTAGCCTTCTGATTGGTCTCTCCTAGTTCCATCCCATTATGTGTATGGCAACCAGAGTAATCCTTCAAAAATAAGCAGTCACTCACGTTGCCTCTGTTTCAAATCCTTCAACAGTCATGTAGCCAACAGAACGAAACTCACCAGTCCTGGCATTGCATATACAGCCCTTCAAAACCTATAAACCCTTTAAAGTTTGGCCCGACTACTTCTCCGCCTCGTCTACCCATCTTCTCCTTCTCTTTACCTCTAGCCCTAAGTTAGTCTAAATGACCTACAGCCCTCAGCTCCTCTGTAATGAAGTTCCTTTTACCATCATACACTCGTCAACTTACAACTCATGCTTCAAAATTTAACTCAGAAATCAATGTATCCTCAGCCTTCTTAGCTCTTTTCCCTAATCATTTCCTCTTCTGTGCTATATTGATATCTGGTTCATACTCATAGCATTTAAATACTGTATTACAATTATTTATCTCCCTCCCTCCCTATTTGACAGTGAAGCCCCACGGGATGTCTTAGTCATCTTTACAACCCTAGGGTCTAATATACTGCCTGACAGTAGCAGGCATCAGGTACATTTTTGTTGAGTTGAAATCAAATACACTCACTTAGAAAGTACACAAGTGTTAAAAAAGGATTTGGATTTTGCAAAATATACAGTTTCAAAGGGGGAAAAGAACCCAAAGTCCTTTAACTGAGCCACGTATAAGAACGGCAGCTGCCCTGAAGGTCCTGCGAGCACTCTGTGCCCCAGCTGGGCTCCAGAAGGTTCATTACTTTCATATTACCACTGTGGCAATTTTTAATGAGCTCAGCGCAAGCAAGATAAATTGAAATGACAGCCCTGGCAACAAACATCTCTTATTTATCACTAGAACTAGTCTCTCACTAGCAGTGCCATGGATAAGCCGTCTTCAAAGCAAAGCAATATTTGTAGAGTATCTTCTAAGAGACCTGCAAACACTGACTGGCACTAAGGGGAACCCCCCAAAATATAAGTCCTCATTAGGACAGGCAAAGAATATATTCTTGAAAAATAACTGAACAACACAGATGTCCAGTAGAAGCAATGATAAAGGACTCATTATATAGTTCATCATTTATGGGTCAACTGCCTACCGAAGGGCTGACTGAAGTGCCACTGGCGCTCGTCTTGCTTCCAGTGTCACAACAGTATGCATGAGGAGGAAACCAAGAACCAGTACGAGGCATTCCGGCAGAAGGAAGGTCTGTCTGTAAAACTAAAGCCCTCACCCCTCCAAACGTTTGAGGACTTCTTGGTACCAAAGCATACCCACCAATGATTTAAGGTTGCTCTTCTGAGATAAAGCCAAACGATCAGCTGTTGACATAACGAAAATAAACTTTATAGTGCAACTAGACACAAACATGGTTTAAAAGAGAGAAAGAAAAATGCCAGGAAACCCTCTAGATACAGGGAGATACACATACTGTCTTTCACTGTATCCAGGTAACACCCTTTTTGGCTTCTTACAGCTGCCATAACAAAACGCGGTAAACTGGATGTAATAAACAACAGCAATTTATCTTCTCACAGTTTCAGAGGTAGAAGTCTGGAATAAAGGTGTTGGCAGGGTGATGCTCTCTCTGAAGTCTGCAGGAGAAGATCCTGCCTTGCCTCTTCCAGCTCTGGAAGCCCATGGAAACTAATACAGATTTTGGTACTGCTGAGAGTGGAGTGCTGCTCTAATAAATACTTGAAAATGAGGAAGTGGCTTTGGAATTGGTAGAGAAATATTGCCTGGAAGAGACAGTTGGTAGAAATAGGTGCATTAAAGGTGCTTCTAGTGAGGCCTTAGGAGGAAGTAATGAACATGTTATTTGACACTAGAGGAAAGACAATTCTTATTATAGTGGCAGAAAACTTGTCTGAATTGTGTTCAACCATTGTGTGAACTTGTAAGTGATGAATTTGGATATTTAGTTGAGGAGATTTCTAAGCAAAGTGTTGAAATGTGGTCTAGTTTGTCCTTGGTGCTTATAGTAAAATATGAGAAAAGATAAATTGAAGAACAAATTGTTAAACAAAAAAGGAACCAGCTCTTAATAATTTGGAAAATTCTCTGCCTATCCGTGTGTTCTGGAAACAGGGTCAAGGGTGTGGCTGGACAATCATTTGCCTGACTCATGGATACAACCATCACAGAAGCTAGGAATAGAGACATGATTTTATATGTACATACATATATACTATATATAGTCTTTACTTCATCCTCCATCATGACAACACTCCGTGTCACACATCGCTTCTGGTATATGGCAATTTCTGTCAAATAAAAACATTACGCTGTGTCCTCATCCACCTTATTCACTCAATCTGGCACCATGAGACTTCTGGCTCTTCCCCAAAGTCAAAATGATTCAAGACATCAAGACAGCCATGACAGGGCAACTAAAGACACGCACGAAAGAGGACTTCCAGAGCTGCTTTAGAAAGTGGCAAGAATGGGATAAGTGTGTTCGAAGCAAGGGGGAGTATTTTAAGGGGGATTAATGGCAATGTGTTTTACTATAATACATTTTAACATTCACTGTATTTTGTGATCACACCTCATATATATGTATACACATACATATATGTATACGTGTGTGTGTGTGTGTGTGTGTGTGTGTGTGTGAGTGTATTTATCTAGAAAAGATGTGTGGAGGATCCCTCTTGTAAGATGGTTTGGACCCCATGAATTGCATGGGAGACTGACAAGGTTTGGAGGATTTCATACCAGCCAACGGGCTGCCAGCCTAGACTAGAAGGGAGAGGGGGAAAAAGTGAAGGAAGAATAACACCAAGGGCAGCACCACAGATGCAAATCCCTGGGCCAATGGGACCCTGTTGGGAAAAGGGTGCGGCTGCCCCAGAAGGCCAGAGGACAGAGCATGGAGCCACAGAGGACTTTCCCCAGGTCTTGAGATTGAATAAAATTTGCCCTGCTGGGTGGGTTACGAATTTGCTTTAGAATAGTGATCCTTTTAGTCCTTCAATTTTCTCCCTTTTGTAATGGAAATATCTTTCCTATGCCTGTCCTACTATTGTATCTTAGAAGCAGATAACTTATTTTCAGGTCCAGGGACGGAGAGACTTTTTTTTCCAGGATAGACCATACTAGAATCTCACCGATACCTGACATAGAACTGACCATATAATGGAAGATTTATTTCTGGCTCTCTATCCTATTCCATTGATCTATATGTGTTTTCATGCCAGTACCATGCTGTTTCGATTACTGTAGCTTTATAGTATAGTTTGGTGTCAGGGATCATGATACCTCCCACTTTGTTGTTTCTCAAGATTTCTTTGGCTATTCACAGTCTTTGGGATTCCATATAAATTTTAGGATTAGTTGTTCTTATTCTGAAAAGAATGCCATTGGGATTTTAATAGGTCTGCACTTGTTATTTCTTAATATGTGTTCCAGACGATCAGACAAATTGGGGAAATACTAGCTTAGGCTAAAGTTTAACTAACATTCAACAAGTCTGGTTGAGGAGCCCACAGTATATGAAACGGCAGTTGTTATTTCCCAGTAATACAGAGGAAGGACAATACAACATTTATTTAAAACATACTATGAGTCCACCACTGTACCAGAAACCACCATGGTATACAGTGGGCACTAAAAGTTTAAGATGCTGCTTTGCCTTCCAGGATCTGTATTCTTTTAATTTGTAGAAAAGGCAAAACTTAAAATACATCAGGACTGCTGAACCTGCCTGATCAATGAAATAATCTAAGGATCTTTTTTGTAGATCAGAGGCGGCAGACATGGGATTTAAACCCCAATCCATCAGACAACAAAGCTATTTCCAAAATACAGTTAGTGTAAAATACAGTTCCCTCTCAATATAAGGTAAAGGAACACACACACAAAAATTAGGAACAATAAAAATAGTCCATTAATTCAAATTTGAATTTAACTAACAGGTATTGAGTACTTACAATGTAAACATTTACTGTATTAGACACTTAAATATTGATTTTCATTAATAAATGATAAGAAAACACCAGGAAATTAGTTGACATTTCTCTTTTCAGCCTAATGATTTATTTATATGCCATCATTAGGGGATTTAACAAATTAAAAGAAAACTGTTAGTACTGAGAATAAAGAAGCCCAAAAACCATTACCTAACATTTCACCAAATTCAACTAGCAGTTCTCAGGAAGACAACTTTGACATGGAAGTGTCAGTGTCAGGGTCGGCATAGAAAGAATCTATTTGTTGGTAAGGCAGTTAATAGAATTCAGCCCAAACAACCAATTTTGGTTTATTCATTACGCAAAGTTGCATTAAGTAATTGAGTGTTGTGGAAATCTGAAGGCTAAGAGTTGGGGAGTTTGAAGAGTAGGTTTTGGGCCAATACTGAAGCAAGAGAATTGCAAACTCTACTGGTATTTGTTTAGTAATATGTCCTAAGCTTTCTGTGAGAGAACATCTAGGGTCATTAAATATTTACAGAAAGATTTCTGTGAGTGGTTTCCTTCAAATGTAGGTACAACTAAAACTGATGATGAAGATATACTTAGTAGAACTATACACTGTGATTAATTGAGTTCTCGAAGTTTTTTCTTAAAACTAAATCCAAGACTTCTAAATTGACCTCATTCCAATAATCATACTAATCTCATAAAGCATTTGCAGTAAAAACATCCAACTGACACTCATGCACGGTGGTGATACCGTGTTTCCCCGAAAATAAGACCTAGCTGTACCATCAGCTCTAATGCGTCTTTAGGAGCAAAAATTATAAGACCCGGTATCATATCATATCATATCATATCATATCATATCATATCATATCATATCATACCATACCCGGTCTCATATTATAGTAAAATAAGACAGGGTTTTATATTAATTTTTGCCCCAAAAGATGCTTTAGAGCTGACTGTCTGGCTAGGTCTTATTTTCAGGGAAACACGGTAGGTAGTAGCACTTTTTTTAGTGTCACACAAACAGCTCAAAAAAATAATACTCCTTTGTGACCTGAATCATTTTTGTTCAGGACTTAGTCACAATCCTTCCAAATAATTGCACTGTGCTTTCAGTTAACGAGCAACATTATGTAGTGAGAATTTTTTACATTTGTCGGAGTCCTCTCTGTTGACTAGCAGTTGGCATATTTTTGTCATCTACATGTGTAAGACCCCGAGGTGGAAAAAGTTTACATGACATCTATCTAGAATACACTTTGGCACATGAATCTATCAACAGATGGTAACTTGTTGGTCCCATCAAATGAGTCAACCAAATTGGGAACATTTTATGAAGAAATGTGCTTTAATTAAATCCCAAAGAAATAGCATGTAAAATTATTTTAACTTTATTATAACTTTTTAAAAATATGCTTTTATTTTAGAACAATTTTAGATTTACAGAAAATCTACAAAGATAGTTCAGAGTTCCCATGTACCCTGCACAGCTTCCACTATTATTAACATCGTAAGTTAGTCTGGTACATTTGTTACAGTTAATGAACCAATATCGATACATTATTAACTAAAGTCCACATTTTATTGAGAATTTCCTCAGTTTTTACCTATCCTTTTTCTGCTCCAGGACCCCATCCAGGAAAACACATTACATGTAGTTGTCATGTCTCCTTAGGTTCTTCTTGGCTGACAGTTTCTCATATTTTCCTTGTTTGATTACCTTGGTAGTTTTGAGGAACAGTTGTCAGGTATTTTGTAGAATGCCCCTCAACTGGGACTTGTCTGATGTTTTTCTTGTGATTAGACTAGAGTTATAGATTTGAGGGAGGAAGACCACTGAAGTCGGAATAATTTTTATCCCAACTATCTCTTGGATAGTTGGCTCACTGAGGGAAGCAACCACGTCTTAGTCTCACCTTTGTATCCTTAGCAGGTCGCCGGCAAATGTTTTGATTAAGAAGGAGGAGGTAGGCATACATCAAAGGTTGAGAGGGTACAGAAACTTTGCAATTTATTAAAATATAAGCACTGACATTAACAAGGAAACTGTTCATACAAATTAAAAAATAATCGTGTCTCTGATTCACTAAAGTATTTCATTTGTCTATTCTAGGATCCTTCCAGTTTGCCTACATTGTTTGGTGAGATGGGATATATTCAGTAAAAAGAAAACAAAGTCAATTCTTACAAGTAAACCTTGCTTCCTATACTGGTAAAGTTTCGGAATTATATAACACAGCTTGTGGGGAGGGTACATGGTGAAATGGAAAGGGCATTAGGGTTAATGTCAGGCTGGTCTGGGTCTGAAACTGAGTCCTCTCACTTATAAATTGTATGATTTGGCAGATATCTTTGAATCTCAGTTTCTTTATATATAAAATGGAGCTAATAATATCTACATGCTGGTGGATGAGAACAATATGTGTTTGCATGTTACAATGTGTCTGACAGATACTCAAAAAATATTATTCCTTTTCTGAGCATGGTATGTTGCACAGAATTGGTATGCTTTAAATACATTCTGGAATAAGGCAGGATATGTATAAACAAACAAACATAGAAGATGCTGTTTACTTTTATAGTGAATAAATTCTGAAGCAATTTCACGTACCTTTATGTTTTTTTAAGTAGTTAATGAGTGCCTGACATATAGTAGCCACTCAAGTGGTTGATGATTCTTCCATCAGATTTCTTGAAGAAGAGTCAAGAAAATCAAACTCCAGTTTTTATGACTTTGGACAAACCACGTCCCTTTTTTAGACCTTGGTTTCTTCACTGACTAATTGACCTAATAGTCACAGAATTTGAGAGTTGGAAGAAATCTTAGTGATTAGCTGCTGCAACCCCCTCTTGCCTAAGTCACACGGCCAGTGAATGGCAGATGGGGACTGAATTGGGACTCAACCACCAAGCCATCTTTCCACATATCATGCTGCTTAGAGGGTCTCTTTCACCTTCTTGCCTATAAAATACTGGAGAACTACTGATCTTTAGACTATCATCCAATTCTGAAACATACTAAATCAACAACAGCCTATGTTCTATCTTTATTAAAACCAGAACATACAGAATAAACAAAATTGTCAATATTAATCCTAGTTAGCATTTTAGAGAAACTAAAATAAATATAGACAGCAGAGGATTAAAATTCTTCCACTTGTGTTGATATATCAAATACTTAAATATAGTGAGGATCTATTTTGAATAGTTTCCCTGGCTCCATCTTCTCTATAATTAAATGGAATTATAATCATTGGCCCAACGAACTGGTGGGCCAATTCAGTAAATTGAATCAGTACTATTCTGAGATATCCACATCTTTATTATCTTGGTATCCCTTACTGTACCTAAGAGCATGACTTTTTGGTTGTTGTTACCCAATGGTCTCTTTGTAGTATTCCTACTCTATGTCCTTAGGAACTTTCATTGCTGACTCGTCCTTCCTTTTTGAAACTTAACTGTTTTCCCTTGGCATTCAAAACACCACTTACTCCTGATTTTGCTTATAAAGTAGTGATTCAGAATATAGCTTATTAGCCAAGAGTATAGACGTTGGGCCTATAATAGAATACCAGAGTTCAAATCCTGGTTCTACCACTTGTTAACCCTGTGATCTTGGACAGATTACTTAAGTGCCTATTTCCCCACCTGGGATTATCAGTTTTTATGTATATAAAATTGTATAGTAAATGCTATACAGATATTTGCTGTTATTTTTGTTCCCAATCTTAGTCTCTTCCTCAACTGCATTTCTCTGACCTCCACATACTCCCGCTGGGGGATTCCATCCATTCAAAGGGGTCTTTATTTCTATCTGGAAGGCCCTCTTTCTTCTCCTCACTCTCTATCTAGTAAATTCCTTCTCAACCTTTAACATCCAGTTTAAATGTCATTCTCTCTCTCTCTCTCTGGAGCCTTTCCAAAGATTATCTCCATCCTTCTGCCTTGGTAGTCAATTTCTTTGTGTTCCCAAAGTACGCTGAATATATTTCAATGAGAATACTTGTTATATATGATTGAATGAGGTTGAGCCACTTCAAATTGCCTGTATTAAACAATTTTAGACCTATAAAGACAAAAATTTTGCATGATTTACCCTAATAACATCTCTTTATATTTCTGCTACCCCCTTTCCCTGCATTATACTCATAACAAGAACTATATGCAATTATTCCTCAAACATGCATATACAATACTTCAAATATGTAAAAAGGTATAAAGAATAATGAATAACACCCATATAGCCACAAACTAACTGAAAAAATATTTATCAATACAATTAACACCCCGTGTGCCCTTCCCAGCATTATTACCAGTCTCTTCTCCCCACCCTACCCTTCAGAGATACACACTACCCTTAACTGATATATATCATTACCATGCATTTCTTGTGAGATTCACCCACCTTACTATATAGAGCTAGTTCATTCATTCATTCTCATTATTGTATGCAATTCCATTAGGTAAATATACCACAATATTTTCATTCTTTTATTGATAGACATTTGGACTAGTTTGGATTTTCTGCTATACTCATAATAATGTTGTATGAATATTTTTGCATGTCTCTTTATGCATACATTGGAGAGTTTCTAAAGGGTATTCACCTAGGAGTAAAAGTGTTGAATAGTAGGCTAGGTGCATCTTACTTCTAATAGATATTGACTAGTTTTCTTCACCATGGCTTTGCAACTTGTATTCCCATCAACAGTGTCAAAGAGTTCCCTTAATTCCCCATTCCCACCAATATTTGGTATTATCAGATTCTTAATTTTCGCCAATCTAATAGGTGTGAAATGACATCTCATTAGAGCTTTAATTAGCCTATAACAAATTACTGGTAAATTAGTAATGTTTAATTACTAATAAACATTTAAGTTGCCTCTTTCATGTCTTGTCATTTTTCTATTGATTGATCTTTTTCTAATCTATGTGTAGGAATCCTTTGTTATTACAGATAGTAATATTTAGCTATTATATATGCCACAAATATATTTTTTAATTCTGTGGCCTGCATTTGCATTTTTAAAATTACGCATTCATCTTTCTCTCTATACATAGTACAGTGTCTAGCAGTTAGAAGACATCAGTATCTGCGGAATGAATGAGTGAAAAACTGAATACACATAAATTAGACAACATTTTTAAGTTCCTATATTCCCTAGTTTTGGAATTGTGACCCTCTACGCCTATTTGGCTTTATAAACTTTTATATTCCCAAATTTATTTTTTAAATTCATTTATTTTTAAAGAAATAAATTTAATCTGGTTTGGAGACTTTCCGGCAGTCCCTTGAGATAACTGGAGCTAAGACAGAGGACCAAAAAATCAGAGTTAGAAGTTTAAAATTCTAAATCATCTAAGATAAATGGTTGTGTACTCTCTTTTCAAATATCTCCAAGAACAAGTATACTGGTTCTCATGTTTTCTGCTACACTTTACAGGACATAATGACTAAAATAGACTTTATTTCCATGATGTTTGAATGCCCCAAAGGAAATTCTACATAAGCATGAGTGTAAAGCAATTATAAGAAATAACAAAACACTTAGAGATGTGCCTATAATACACAAGAAGAAAGAGGTTTAGTTTGGGATTTTACCCAGACAGGACAGGACAACGGAACAAAGGAATGGAGGATAACAGCAAAAGAGAGAATGAAGTAAGTGGTAGACTAAGAAAATAGATAGGGAAGAAAATAGAGATAGGCTTTGATGAGGTCAAAAAAACAGGCCTCGTGGGGACAAAGGTCAGGTAAAAGGAGAAATTTTGCACAAAGCTGTATGTCTTCATTCATAATTTCAGAAGTGCGCCATTTCTGGGCGAGAATAAGGCCTATGGTGTGACTATGGGAATTGATTTCCTAAAAAAAATGATCACAGAAGAGGCCACTGTGTTGGAGAAATAATCTTCCATATGAGTATTGAACTTACTCAGGATGAAGGCAGAAATTAAGTTGAAAAAAAGAAGACTGTGTGTGCTCCGTCCTAAATAAGACAAAAGATCTATACAAAAGAAGACGAGAGTGGTAGAGCCTTTGTGCCAGAGAGCACAGGGATTTTAAGATTTGGAGATAATGACCTAGAATAGTGGGATGTAAAAAACTAGTCATCCTTCTCTCTCTCCTTTTGCACAGCAGTGGTGCGGGAGCATGAGCTGCACCCAAAGCATATTGCCCTCCACGGCTAAGGAGAGAGCCTGGCTTCCATTTAAGCCGAACACACACAAAAACATCCAGTAAAATGGTTAACAGTGTAGGAGTTCCAGAGAACGAGTGGAAAGGTTTGAGAGGGAGCTCACTGCAAGCAGGGTTGGGAGAGAGGAAGAGGAAGCTGAAACAGCACGGGAATAACAGCATAGCAGGAGACGGATTAGAGGTCTCGGGCAAAGATAACAGATGATACGATCTGCTGGGTTAATATGGCAGTAAGTTTATCAAAATAATTAGTTCTTGCAATTCCCTGGTAGCTAGGGAGTTAGCACTAAGGCCTTTGCAATGGTGTGGTTAAATTCGTTCATTTACAGATTTGGAGGGAGGGGGCCGACATTTGAGTACCTAGCATGCAACCATTATGTTAAGTGCTTTACACATCTCTCTTAGTTAAACCTTACACCTACCTACGCCTTCCCTCGTTTTATAAAGGAGGGAACTGAGGATCAGAGAGGCAAGGTGACCAGCCCTGGGTTATATTATTAATATTTAGTGATATTGAGGAGCCCAGACTTCTCTTCAAATCTAAATCAGTATAAAAAAGACAGAATTTGAAATCGGACCATTTTTAGTCACTTTCTACCAGAGATCTTATATGTTCCTTAACTCCACTAAGCCTATCTACCAAACAAGGTTATTGCAAAATTAAATTACAACTACAAAACACATTTTAGCACTTTTTTTTTTAAACTTAAATTGGCCTACAGAGGAACTTAATTTCAATGTGAAATTTCTTACTTGGTTTATTTCAAACACGAATCCAAAGTTTCTGAATTAATGGTTATAAATTCTACGGATAGGAAACTGAGGTAGGGAAAGAAGATGTCCAATCTGTACCTCTCCAGAACCTGGACTATCTAGAGTCAAGTCCAAACTCCATAGCTGCAGGTCTTTAATACTATGGCCCAACTCATCTCTCCAGCCACATCTCAAACGACTGACTTACACAAATACAATACTCACACCTGTGGCAACTACCCATTTTTAACAAACATATCTTATACTTTCCCCACTTTGCATCTTCCCCTAAATTATTTAATCTACTGAAATTTATTCTCCAAGGCCCAAATGAAATTCATCTTGAGTGTTGATGCCTAACCTTGTTTCCAAATGTTTAAAATGATGGCTCCTCCCTCTGAATTCCTACCTCACTTTACTATTACCTCCTTTAGAGTACTTATTGCCATATAACTTAGGTAAAGAAAGAAAAAAATTTCCTATCTGCCAGCAGAGCTGAGGTCCCTTAAAGGTATTTGGAAGAGAACATCTACTTTGCATCTATGAAATGCCAACTGCTTTTCTAGTTCATATATATATATATATATATATATATATGTATATATGTATATATATGTGTGTGTGTGTATATATGTATATATATACACACACACACACACACACACACACTTTCATGTAATCTTTGGGACACTCTATGAAATAGGAATTTATTTTTTACAGATAAGGACAATGAAAGTCACAGAAGTTAAACAATCTGCTTACAGTCCTAAGGCCAGTGACAGAGCCTAGGTAGATCTGATTGTTTCCTAGCCACTCATTGATCATCAGGAAAAAACCTCCATTGCTTTTGTCACTAAGCATTAGCAGAAAGGATTTGATATAGAGTATTTGCCCTCCTACTTTCCAAAGTCTAAGAACAGACTCTTCAGAGCAAACAGAATGATTAATATGAGTCCTGAATAAAGATGAAGAGATCAGAAGCTTGCTTCCAGGAAGGAAAAGTCAAAATTCATTACTTTTCCACTCTCGTGTTTAAAAACTCCTCCTCCTTTGAGGTTTATACCATCTGGCTGGATTGCTCTCTACCCTTCTCCTCATCTGTCATCCACCATCCTTCTCATTAATCCCCTATATTCACTGCACCTGGGTCACAATCTTCCTCTGTTTCCTACATTCCAGCATCCCACAGCACTTCACTATCTGCACAGAAGACTCATTAAATACCATAGTTCCTTGTCATACTCAGCTTCCCTGACCTTCACCTGGGTACCCACACACAGAGCCCTAGCTGTCGTCTAGAACAGCTCCAGATCAGACCATTTAACTTCCTTCTAATTTAATATTCCCCTTTCTGACCATAACCTCCTTTTTTTCTAGTTTGCTTCCACCACATTTGCTCATGGAGCTAACTTAAGACATCATAAAATCTTCAAGTCCAAAACTGAACTCACTATCCAGTGTTTCCTGTCTCAGTGAACGTCCCCACAATCCCTAGTGATCCAAACCAAAACCCTTAGCATCACGCTGACTGCTCATCCTCTCATCTGCACAGCCAATCAATCATAAAGCCATCGTTCCTTTCTCCTTATCCCCATGACTACATTTTAAAAATGTTCTTCAACCATGTCTGATAAAAGCCTTTTGGTGAGTTTTAAAAAATCATTCACTGAATTAATTTCAAGATACTTATGCATATAAGGCCCACCTAAGGCCTCTGCTTGTATTTCCAGCCTCACAATTTACCACGCGCGTCTTCACTGTATTTTCTTAGCAGTCCCAAACTGCTTGTGGTTCTCTTGCAAGCCATTCCTTTTCTCACATTGATGCCTTTCCTCAAGCTGTGTTCTCTGTTTGAAGCACACTTTTTACTCATCTTTGCCTGACTTACTCCTAGTTACCATTTAAGATTTGGGTCAGGTGTCATCTCTTCCCAAGGCCGTCCCTCAAGTCCTAGGCTCGCCAAAGTGCCCTCACCTGGGGCATTGTGTGCATAACTCTTAACTTTTATTCTGAGATGTCCTGTTTTAGCATCTAATTTACTGGCTGCACAAAGATTGGAAATGTATCTTATTCATCTTTGTATACCCAGTTAAACATAGCACAATGCCTGACACACAGTAGATACATAAACGTAGATAGAATAAAGGTTAGAACATGTTGAACTTAAGTTTTCAGTGGGATATTCACACCAGTTCTTTCTCACAGTTTTTAGGATTTCCTACCATTAACTTCAAGTCCTTTGAAAGGAAGGAACCAGGGCCTTTCCTGGCTCTGTACAGTTCGGTACAGAATGGTGTTATGTAAATTTTTATCCAATTTACTTAAAGGGCAACAGCATTTGCATAAACATACCAGAAACCAACACTTGACATGTATGCTACAAATTTCAAAAACACTGAACAACTTAAAAAATGAAGACATAAGAACAAAGATAAAGAACAGATTCTGACTGCTGTTATGTGCTTGTCTATGTCATAAAAACAGTGAAATTTTGCTGAGAATTTGAACAAGGTCCCAGATACAAGAGCTTGGCATTTTATCTATAAGGCCATCATAACTCTGATGGGCTTAAAAATTTACTACAGGGTTGCTTAGGCAGAGGTTTAGGACGTTGGTAAAAGACCCTTTTTAAAAACTTAACACCACATACCAAGGATAAGTGATTTAAAAAGCAAGTAAAAAATAATGCTGGTAAGTGAGCAACAAAAAAATGTTCTTTTTCATAGTAATTTTGGGCCTTCTGCTGGCAGTTAGAAATAGAGCATAGATAGAGTTCAATGTAATAAAGCATTTCCCTTTCCAACTAAATATTAAATTGCAGTTTGGCACCAAAATGGGTCTCAATCCTTTTTCAGAGTAAAAATAATAAACCCTTCTATTTGTACGGTGCATTATGACACTATGATATACATTAGCTCATTTGATAGTGTTTACAGACATTTAAAACATGAGGGAAAACCCAAAAATTTCCACAAAGTAGGATCTCTTTTTTTTTTTTTTAACAAGCAGTACAATATATTTTTTTAAAGTTAAAAACAGTACAGAAATAAGGAAGGAATAATTACTTTTTATCTAAGCAGGTCAATTATTTGGGGCCAAGGAGCTTCTTGGGGAAACTTAATAGGTTTTGTCTCCTCACTCACATTAAGAAGCTCTCCTTTGAAGGGGTATGGGCTAACGAGAGCTCATTCAGAGACCGCATCAGAGAACCACAGCACATGAGAATCAAGTAAAGGAACTGGAGTTAGTGAAGACAACACAAGGCTCCAGGGACATGATTACTTTCTTCAGGTAGCTTACAAGGGTGTCCATAAGGAAGAATGGGAGATAGCTGTTTCTTTCAACCAAAAAGATTTCTAAAACGAACGCAGTCTAGGAACAGAATGAGGTTCCTTGGGAAGAGATTAGTTTCCCATCACTGGAAGAGGTGTTCAAACAGATAGGTTAAATTATTAGGCTAGAATTTGGGATTTTCAAAGCTACCCTGTTTCCCTGAAAATAAGAAATAGCCGGACAATCAGCTCTAATGCGTCTTTTGGAGCAAAAATTAATATAAGACCGGTCTTATATTATATAACACCCGGTCTTACAGTAAAATAAGGCCAGGTATTATATTACATTATATTATATTACATTACATTACATTATACAAGACTGGTCTTACAGTAAAATTAGACTGGGTCTTATATTAATTTTTGCTCCAAAAGACACGTTAGAGCTGATTGTCTGGCTAGGTCTTATTTTCGGGGAAACACGGTACTTTGGCATGGGATGAGTGAAAGAGACCCTAGATGACTTTAAATTCCCTTCCAGACTCCAGATGTTTTGGGGTTCAGCCATCTCCTGGAAACTCTTTTTCATTCCTCTGGGGCTGGCCCACAGCTGTGCCCACGTGTCTAGCCCTCCTGGCAGCTTGCTCACCTGGGTGCCCAGCGGCTTCTCTCCACCCCCATCCCACGCCCACCCCCAGAAGTCTGAGGTTTGAAACCTGCTCTCTCCGCCCATTTCCGGAGGCACACGTGAGTTGTCCCCGCGCTGCTGGAGCCAGCTGGAGGATCGCTGCTGACAGCTCCGAGCCCTTCGCGCCCCGGACCTTCCGTTGAGCCATGTCTCCCGCCGACCTCGGTCGAACCGGGACCCGGCTGGCGAAGACCCACAGACATCTCTCAGCTCTTGCGTCCGCACAGACCCACAGACCCACGCGCAGACTGACAGCCACTCTGACTCCCGGCCCTTGGCCCAAAGCCAACCCTCCCGGACCGACCCCAGCCCCGCGGGCCTGGATAGAGAGGCTCCTACACCGACCGCCCTACGATGCCAAACCACCAAACGTCCCTGTCCGTGGGGTCCCCGCGCCGAGGCCCCCGGGAAGCCCCAGCGCGTCAGGGCCTCCAGCGGGACACTGGGCCCAGCAGGCTCCCCCGCGGATGCAGAACCGGGCGCCGGGGCTCCAGGCCCGGCTGACACGGCAGGGAAGGGCCGCGACCGCGCTCGGACCACCGACAGGCCAACCCGCCCCGACAGACGGACAGCCGGGCCCGGAGGGGCGGGGGCAGCGGGCGGCCAGGTCCCACCGCCTCCTCTTCGCCCCGGGCGGCCCTTGATGGCCCAGTCCCCTTAGGGCGCAGGCTGCCCCGGCTCGCGGAAGCTGGCGCGAGGCGCTTACCTGCGGGCACCGGGCGGCGCGGAGCGGCTCACTCCCTTCCCGCCGCCATGTTTCCGCTGCTCAGGGAGCGAGAGAGGACGCGCAAAGGGGGCGTGTGGGGGCGGCACCGGAGAGCTGCGGGCGGGCGGCGGGGGGCTCCACCGAGGCGGTGACTGCGGTAGCTGAGGCGGGGGAGAGGCGGGGGACGACGAGGGGCGGGGCAGGGGCTCCCCGGCCCCGGCCCCCAGCCCCTCCTGCCGCGAGGTGGCGCGCTCCTTGGCGGTTGGGCCCGCGCAGAAGGCGGGGAGGCGGGGCGGTGTGGCGAGGGCGCCACCGTGCGGTGTGGGGCGGGCGCTGCCCCCTGACGGGCTCTCGCCGCTGCTTCTGTTGGATGGGTAAACCGAGGCCTGAAGAGAGCTCTGGGACTCGGGTTCGAATCCAGCCGACGCGTGTCACCCACTCCAAGGCCACGCGTTGGTTTGTGAGGGATATGGCGGACCTAAGAGCGGTTAGGTTCTGGCCCCGAAGCCCGGCTGACGCGAGGCGCAGCCTCGTGAGGAGAGTGGGCGCTCCCGGGGCTCGAATCCCCCTGCCCTGCTCGTGACCAGTTGTGATGGATGACCTTGAGCAAGTGACTGCGCATCGCTACCCCAGGGCCTTTCTCTCTAACGTGACAGCACTTAATCCAAAGGGATCGTGTGAGGAAAAAAGAAATGAATGCTTGTAAAGCCCACGGAACAGTGCGGAGATCTAGTAAGGAAATGGCCAGTAAGTATAAGCTCCCATGGGCCTTCATCGGTTCACCGTAGTGAATCAGCGTTGAACCCGAGGTGCCAGACCCTGTGCATAGGACCATCATTTCAGCGCCCGTGAGCACTCTGCTCCAGTCCTTAGGCTCACCGCCACCTCCACCCCAGATCAGCCCTGTTTTAGCAGTGAGGAAACTGAAGGTCAGGGAGGCGAGGCTACTTGTCCAAGGTCACCCAGCCAGTAAATGACTGAGTGAAGATGCATCTTCAGCCTTTCAAACTTTAGAGCCTGTGTTCTACCTGCCCAGAGTGGTCAGCTCTGTTAGAGTGAGCCAAAGGAGGCAACCCAGAGTCAAACACTATTCAACTTAGCTCTTGAAAGAATCTGCAAGGGGAAGCTATTTTCAGGCGGAGAAAAGGCAAAGGCATGGAGACATCATACCGTATGGGAGGCTGGTGTGGCAGGAGCACGGGAGATGCAGATATGGTATTGCTGCTGCTGAGGTTAGGCAGGGAAAGGAAGCCAGAACATGGAAGGAGGTCCTCGTATTCTAGAATGACATTGGATGTCCTGTGTACTAGCTTAGAACTTATTTTGTAGGCCAGTGGTTTTCATATTGCGGTCCTGGGATTCCTGGGTGTACCTGAATTCCTTTCAGGGGTCAGTGAACTCAAAACTATTTTTATAACAATGTTAAACATTACTTGCTTTTTTCACTCTCATTCTCTCACTAGTATACAGTGACATTTTCCATAGACTATAGGACATATGATATTGCAACAGGTTAAATGCAAAAACAGATTTTAGAATCCAGCTGTCTTCTTTTAAGCCACATGTTAAAGAGATTTGCGCAAATGTAAGACACCTCTCTTCTCAATAATATTTTGTTTTAGAAAACAGGTATTTTTCATTAAAAATGTATTTATGTTAACATGTAATGGGTTTATCATTGTAAATTTTAAATGAATTAATAAAACTTTAGAGATTTCTCAGTTCTAATTTCTAATATAATAAATGTCGCTAGAAGTAACCAAGTGCACATAAAAAAGCTCCTTGGGGTCCTCAATAATTTTTAAGAGTGGAAAGGGGTCCTGAGAACAAAGGGTTTCTGAATGCCTGCTATTGGCAATAAGCTACTGAAGTTTTAAGCAGGGAGTGACTTAATCAGATTTGCATTTCAGAAAGAGGTTTCAAGATCTAAGCCAGGCCTTTGAGAAATGAGTTCACAAGGCACAAGCATTCCGGGTAGAGGGATAGAAATAGGAAAGTGCAGGGCTGGTAAGCGGTAGAGCTAGGACCCAGATGACGCTGGTCTTTTTATTCCTAAGTTGGCATTGCCTTACCACTTGACAGGTAAGCTCTAAGGTGAGTGTTTTAGTCCTTTATTTCCACTCCTGTGTAGTGAAGATTTTGCTCATGTTTGCTGTAGATGCTGCTGCTCTTTCTGACCCCAGCACCCTGTTACCTCTCCTCGTTGCCCATTTTCTGAGAAGCAATCAAGTCAGAGAGGCAGATGAGAGGAAAGGAATTGGTTACCAAGGACAGCATGTGTGGGCACGGGAATCCTGGCAGACGTCCTCGCAGGCTGCCCAGCCCAGCATTTTCCTTCACATACTCCTAGGGCTCTTCAGGCATTGAGAGGGAAAACAATTGTATCAACACCTCTGCTGTCTGGAAAGCTGCTTTTGAAGAAAAGTTCCCCCAGCGTGCTGAGGCTCTGTTCCTTTCCCATTAAAGAAAAAGCATCCATAACAGATAAAAATATTTTATATTGACCTTGAAAACAACACAAGAGAAAATGATGCAAGCAAGAAACAGAGTAAGCACGAAATAGTTGAGGTTGCTGCTGGTGTAACATGGCGCACTGTTTTACAGCAAACTTTTTATTTGTAAGTACAAAGAGTACACACTAACGGTAAAATGTATAGTATAGTAAATACATAAACCAGTAATATAGTTGTTTATTATCATTTTCAGTACTCTATGCTGTATATAACTGTATGAGGTGTGATAAAAAAATATGGTGAATGCTGCTGCCAAGTGCCATCCAATGGAAAGGCAGGGATCTTCAATACGGGAAGCGGCACATCAAAGCTTAGTAACAGTGTGTGACCAGTTTCAACTTGTTCAGTGAAGTCAGTCAGGTATGAGCTACGGTTGAGAGAAGGTATGTTTTAAAGTGTGCCTTAAATCATCCTCCATCATGACAACACTCCGTGTCACACATCACTTCTGGTATATGGCAATTTCTGTCAAATAAAAACACGACGGTGTGTCCTCATCCACCTTTTTCACTGGATCTGGCACCGTGTGACTTCTGGCTCTTCCCCAAAGTCAAAATGATTCAGGACATCAAGGCAGCCGTGACAGGGCAACTAAAGACACAAAAGAGGATTTCTAGAACTGCTTTAGAAAGTGGCAAGAATGATGCGATAAGTGTGTTCAAAACAAAGGGTAGTATTTTAAGGGGGATTAATGGCAATCTGTCTTTTACTATAATAAATTTTTTTAACTTAAACATCGATCATAATTTTTTATCACACCTCATATATGCTATACTTTTATACGACTGGCAGAGGCAGAGCAATAGGTTTGTTTACACCAGCATTGCCACAAATGCGTGACTAATGCGTAGCACTGACTTTTCAAAAGCTAAATCACTAAGTGATAGAAATTTTTTATCTGCATTATAATCTTATGTGACTACTGTTGTATATTCAGTTCCTTGTTGACCGAAATGTTATGTGGTGCGTGAGTGTAAAAATTTATTAGAACTCAGGCTTTCTGTGGCTGCTTTTATGCCACAATGGGCCTTATGACCTGCAAAGCCTACAATGTTTACTCTCTGGCCATTTACAGGAAAATTTGCCAACCCTGCCCTAGAGCTATATATAATAATATGAAAATATCTTAAAGATGCACTGAACGAAAAAGGATATGCAGTATTATAACACATATAAAGTTTAAAAATAAAACAATACAATTTTGTTTAGGGACACATGTAGTAAAAGTGTAAAGGCATGCATGGAAATGTGGCCCCCTCCATCTCATCAACAGAGAACCTCTCTCACATCAAATCCCACTCACTTTTTGAATCTCAAATATCCCCTTCTTCAACCAGTCAGAGAAAACTCTCAGCTTTTAAAACACTTAAAATTAATGTGGGTCCCCAAACCATAAAACTAGAAGAAAATACAAGCAGAAAACTCTCTGATATTGCTCTTAGTAATATTTTTTTCTGATATATCTTTTTGGGCAAGAAAAAATAAACAAATGTGACCATATCAAACTAAAAAGTTTTTGCACAGCAAAGGATACCAAATGATACCACAGCAAATGAAAATACAGCTTACTGAGTGGGAGAAGACAGTCGCCAATGATACATCCGATAAGTGGTTAATATCCAACATTTATAAAGGATTCATGCATCTTAACACAAAAAACCTAACAACACAAATTAACAAATGGCAGAGGACCAGAACAAACATTTCTCCAAAGAGGATATACAGACTAATAGATATATGAAAAGATACTAGACGTTACCAATCATTAGAGAAATGCAAATTAAAACCACAATGAGATACCACCTCAAGCATGTCAGAATGGCTGTCATCAATAAATCAACAAACAAGTGTTGGAAAGAATGTGGAAAAAGGGAACCCTGGTGCACTGTTGGTGGGATTGCAAATTGGTGCAGCCGCTATGGAAAACAGTATGGAGGTTCCTCGAAAGATTAAAAGTAGAACTACCTCATGACTCAGCAATTCCACTTTGGATATTTATCTGAAGAAATCCATAACACTAATTTGAAAAGATATATGCACTTCTGGGTTCATTGCAGCATTATTTACAATAGCCAAGATATGGAAGCAACCTAAGTGCCCATTCATAGACGATTGGATAAAGAAGTGGTTCGTATATAAAAAGGAATATTACTCAGCCAAAAAAAATCAATGAAATGTTACCATTTGCAACAACATGGATGGACCTGGAAGGTATTATGCTAAATGAAATAAGTCAGACAGAGAAAGACAAATACCATATGATCTCACTTATATGTGGAATCTAAAGAACAAAATAAACAAATGAACAAAACAGAAACAGACTCATAGATACAGAGAACAAACTGATGGTTGCCAGATGAGATGGGAGGAGTGTTGGAGGGCTGGGTGAAAAGGGTGAAGGGATTAAGAAGTACAAATTGGTATTTACAAAATAGTCAGGGGGATGTAAAGTATAGCATAAGGATTATAATCAATAATGTAATAACTATGTATTATGCCAGATGGGTACTAGACTAATTGGAGGGATAACATCATAAATTATATAAATGTCTAACCGCTATGCTGTACACCTGAAACTAATATAAAATAACATTGAATGTCAGCTATAATTGAAAATAATTTAAAAGGAGGGGGAAGGTGAAGGGGAATAAGAGTTTCAAATTTCCAGTTATAAAATAAATAAGTCATGGGGATATAATGTACATGGGGATATAATGACTATAGTCAACAATATTGTAATAACATTGTAGAATGTCAGATGGTTACTAGACCTATTGTGGGATCATTTCTTTAGGTATATAAATGAATAATTGTTACATATCTGAAACTAATATAATATTGTATGTTATATTTTAATAAAAACAATTTTAAAGAAAAAAACCCTCAATAAAATTTTATATCTTAAAAAACAAAAACTTATAATTAGGTCAGGTCCATTCAGGTAATCTCCCCACTTAAAGGCAACTGTGCCATATAACATAAACTAATCAGAGAAGTAAAATTTATCACATTCACTGTCCCAGGATTATGCAGGACGTGTATATCAGTGGCCAGAAATCTTGGGGGCCATCTTAGAATTCTCCCTGCTACACCCAATGGGAAATTTTCTTTTAAACATTTCTCTGTGAACTGCCATGGCAGCTTGTTCTGTAACGCTCTCCATGGCACAATATACGTTGTATTTTCATGATCAGGATTGGATATATTTTAAAACTCCTTTTCTATGCTGAAAGTTTCTTGAGATCAGGAACCTAGTTTGCCCGTGTAGTTCCAATGATTCAGACAAGTCTTTGTATGAAAGAGATATTCCTACATGTTTGCTGAAAAAAATCAAAAGTGTACATATTGTCTTTGGAAGCCCTGCTCCTTTTCTTTCTTTTTTTATTAGTTTCAGGTGTACAAAACAACATAATGATTAGACATTTATACCCCTCATGAAGTGATAACCCCACCAAGTCTACTACCACTCTGACATCATACATAGCTATGACAATGCCATCGATTATATTCCCTATGTTGTACTTTACATCCTGTGACTATATATATACATATATATAGTCATATATATGTATATGTATAGTCACATATATAGTCACATATTATGTATATATATACATACATATGATAGTTGACATTCAACATTATTTTACATTGGTTTCAGGTGTATAGTGCAGTGGTTAGGCATTTATATAATTTAAGAAGTGATTCCCCCACCCCATAAATTCAGTACCCATCTGACACCGTACATAGTCTTTGCAACATTATTGATTACATTCCCATACTGTATTTCACATCTCTATGACTAGTTTGTGACTGCCCTGCTTCCTTTTTAGATCCAGCTGAAAACTTCTCTGAGGCTTCTCAGGAAAAATTAATTGTTCCCTCCTCCGGGCTGCTACTTGGTAAGTATCTTTGTATGAAATGTATCACACTGTAATATCTTAAGTTAGACTGTAGTTTCCTTGAGGGTAGTTCTTCACTTTGATTCCACTGAGTATCTCAGGGCACAGCACATCCTAGATTTCATGAATTGCTAATGCTTGAATTTTTAAACAGGAGATGAAAGGGGTTTAAAAACCAAGCGGCAGATAAAGAATGGATTTGGGCTAGGACCAAACCCTTGGAAAAGGGCACAGACTGGGGGAAGCCAAGAAGTACAGAGGCAATGGAGAAGGGGGAAAAAAAATGGGCAAATCAGTTAGGATGTAATTTTTTTTAATTTTTAAGAAAGATGCTAAAAAACCCCAGGCCTACTGTTTTATATATTACATTAAGGAGTAAACTTGGTAGAACCTTCCATAAGGAACAGCAAGAAGGAGCAATTATTCTGGGGCTGAAAATCAAGGGAACAGTATCTTACTTTTATCACTCTGGTGCGTAGTGACCCCAAGAGAGTTGGTGAAGGAAAATGAAAAGATGGCTTTGGTGCTTAAACAAAATGGGGGTGGTGGTGAGGGGGGCACTGAAACACATAAGAGCCCTTAATCTTCCTGATTTGAATGTTTTTCCTTTCACACCTTCTTGTGTTTGGCCTTTTGTGACTCCTTTTCTGCTTCAAGGCTGCTTAAGATCATTAATGGGCAGTTTGACCAGACTTCATCTGTATACTAAGTTTGGGATCAGAAGAATGGTTGGAATTTTTCTGATCTGATTCACCAGGAACCCTGAATCGCCTAGAAACAATTAGGAGGGTGGGATAACAGAGTCCGCTGTTAGAGCTAGAGGTGGGCTTAGTATCACACACCTGAGTTTAGCAGGATGATGCTGAATAATCAAAGAATGTCACAGAGACTCTAGTTCTTAAATCACAGTCAAAGGGCAGATTCTTTTAGACCCTCCCTCCGGCCACTTTGCTCACAGCCCACATGTTTGCTAGGGAACTGGCCATCTTGTCAGTTATTGACTGTTCCCTGTGCAAGACTCTTGAAAGGGACACCCAAATGGCATAGCACTTCCCCTCCAAGAACTTACAATCTCATGAGGAAAGGTATTACAATACAAGCAGAGAGTTGTGTCACAGGGGAAATACAATAAAAATGTTGTGGTGTTTGGAAGACATTCAGGAAGGGCCTCATAGAGAAGATGGTATTTTAGGTAGACCTTGAATGGTAGGAAAGTTGGAGGTGGAGGAGGGACCTAACGGCCCTAATGGAGCTAACGGCCCATATGGAGAGTCCTGGGGTATAAGCTGGACAGAGAGAATGAGGCTTAGTTATGGAGCATCTCAACCGTCAGCCAAGAATCCTGAGGGCAGGTAGGGGAGGGTGAGCAGACGATTTGCAAGAGTGGAGGGAGGGAGGGGGCCAGGGAGCGCGGAGCAGAAGTACAGTGTTTGGTCAGCTTTGTCAGGCTCTTGCTGTTTTCTTTGCCCGGAATGCCTCTGCTCAGCCTCTTCTTCGTCACTTTGTGCATCCTGTGGCCCATCACAAACGCCATCGCCAAGAAGCCTTGCTCCAACCCTCCAACTCTGAGCTCCCCACACCTACCGTCTGACTTTCACCACAGCCTACCCTGTTAGATAGGCATTTTAATCTCTCTCTTTTGTGAATCCTGCATACATTGGCACATTTTGGTAAGAGTCTTTAAGTCTAATAGAATTCACTTCCTCTTAAATATTCTGCCTGTAACTTGGGGAAGCGGGGCCATGATACTCCATCTCTGACCAGCATTTCTGTAAACATGGTAAACAGACCATAGATTAGAATGCCTTCCCACTCAGTTAGCCAGAGGCTGAGATTAGATAGGACACTGGAATTCACCGAGTCTTCATTTTCCTGGCGAGGAGGGCCAGAGAGGTGCAGTAACAAGCTCAAGGTTACATAGTGAGTTAATGATCTGAAATAATAGATGTGAGCGTTTTATCACAGTGCCTAACACGTAACACACTGACTCATCGTGGCTACCTCCCCAGCCTCTTGAACTTTAAACACCAACTGCTTGTAATTCGTCCCACGTTGCAGGGGAGCTTTGTGCTGTTACTTGCGTTGGAGACCCTGCTCATACCTGAACCTTTGTCTTCTCCCTTCTGTCTCTTCGTCCCGCCTTCGCTGGTTAACTCTTACTGATCAATTAAGATTCCCTTCCCCAGGAAGCGTCCCCTGGTCCCTTTTCTTCCATCCTTACTCCAGACGTGTTAAATGCTCCTCCTCTTGCTCTCCGAGGAGGCTGGGCACATTCTTTCATCATTGCACTTGCTGGGTCGTGTGCATCTTCTGTGCTTCTGTGCCCGTCTTCCACCTGAGGGTAAGCTTCAAAGGGCTGGAACTCTGTCTGTGTTCGTTACATGCCCAGCACCTCATACTATACCTGGAACATAGAGGTGCTCAGTTGATATTTATGGAGTGAATGTGCACAGTGGGGCCCTCTCAGGCCCAGGCCACAGACCAAAGAGGCAACCTCCTCATCGTCTGCTCTGTAGCTGTAACTTGCAGGGCCCCGGCTGGACTGGCTCTTCAGATTCTGATGGTGTGCATGCTTTGCAGAGGAGTGCTGAGCCTCATATCTCATTGTTTATCCAAGACACTTCTGCTCTTGTTCCTCTTATAAAATACCAAATAAAAATAGTTCCAGGAAACTACGTGGCTGAGAAATTCCAGGCTCTGTCTGAGCTCCGAGATGAAGACTGTTATTGTTAGGAAGTTGGCCATTAATCCAACCTGCCTTTTCTCTGTTCTGTGGTTCCACTCCCTTCTAAAGGCACTGATTCTTTTTGTCCTCAGTTGCCCTTAAGCTTGTCACTAGCTAATAACTGGGAAAAAAATAAATAACTTGACAGCAGTTGATATAAAAATGATACAGAGGTATCAGTTGGCCCCAAGCACGATGTGCTCTGGGCTTGTGGCTTTAAGTTAACTTACTCTCCAAGTGCCTCACCAGATGGTTAGTATCCTCATCTATAAGATGGGAGAAATAACACCTACCTTACCAGATTATTGCAAGAGTGAAAGAAAATCAGATAGGCAGAAGTTCCTGGCACACAGTAAAGGTTAAAGAAATGTTATATCTAACAGAGGTTGTAATCCTCTTACTTCATTCTGCCACAGCCGACTTCATCTGGGCTATTAAGTTTTGTCCTAGGCAGTGTATTTTAAGAGAGATGTTGACAAATTATCACACAGAGGCAAGTGACCAAAATGATAAGAATCTGAAAATCAGACTTTACAATACACAGCTGAAAGAGCCAGTAACATTTAGCCTAGAGAAGAAATAACTAAGAATAGAATGGTATAGGGCAAAGCCTTAGATGGGCCTTCAAATAACTGAGGGGCTGACATCTGGAAAAGGATTAAGCCTCAATTCCATTTCATAAATATTTACAGAACACCTGTGATGTGTCAGGCGCTGGGAATGCAAAGAAAAGTGAAATACAATCTTGAGGATCTTGGACTACAAAGGACTGTGACGGTTATTGCAGAGGTATGTACAATGTGCTGGGAGAAAGCAGAGAAGAATGAATTCTGCAGAGACTGACTAGGGAAG
Source organism: Rhinolophus sinicus (assembly GCF_057876585.1). Lineage (NCBI taxonomy): Eukaryota > Metazoa > Chordata > Mammalia > Chiroptera > Rhinolophidae > Rhinolophus > Rhinolophus sinicus. The sequence goes on from NC_142514.1 coordinate 28,804,275, forward strand.
GCTTCTCCAAGGAGGTGGCATTTGCGGGGACATGAAAGGAAAACTAGGGTTTCATTAGGCAGACAGAGAGGGGAAAGGCATGCTGGGGCCAGGTCAGCATGTGCAGGGACAGGAAGGCCTCTTGGAAGACCTAGGATGTCTGAAAGAGTAGAGGGAAGTGAGCCTGCAAAGTCCAGCTGGAGCCAGGTTGTCAAGGGCCTTGGGTATTAAGCTAAAGAGTTTCTACTATTTACCTGGAGTGGGCATTAAAGAGCCCACATACAAATGCCTTTGATAAGGCATTTTTATTTTAAAAGGAAAGCTGTAACATACCGTGCTGAAAGGGCTTCATGGAAGAGAGACAGAAGGCAGAGGAGACAGGTCATCTCAGCATTCTGAAGAGTTACACATGGGCTTGAATCTTCCATTTATCGTAGGTAAACTTGGGCACATTATTTACTCTCTGAACTTCCCCACCCCACCCCCCAGTCTTATATTGGGATGATCACATCTATTTTAAAGGGATATTTTAAGAATCAAATGAGGTAATGTGTCTAAGCCCCTCACATGTGCCTGGTACCCAAATGATGCTCAATAAGTGAGCACCATTTCCTTTTTTTCTTGTCTCTTAATGGATAGAGTAGACAGAGAAACAGAGTTCTGCTCGATGAACCTGGGAATCATGACCAACAGGATAAATTCCCTTGGAAGAAATGAATATATCACTGGATATGTTCAAGCTATTTCTTTGGTGGAAGGGGAGTGGAACCAGATAAACCTCTAAAGTCCCTTTCTACTATGAGATTTTATGATTCTATCACCTAAGTACCATGGAGATGGTCAAGAACCTGAGGGTTGATACAGCCTTTTAGTACTGACCTTGTCGAAAGCAGCCCATTGGACCCAACGGAAATGAATCTTTTTCAAAATGAACATTTTTATTGAAGTGTACAAATTAAAAAGACCCAACGTAAACTGATAACAGTCCCCCAGGAGTAGATAACCCTAGTACAGGAGAAAAAGCTGTGGATTTGAAGCTTAGGGGCCTACATTCCAATGTCAGAAATTAAGGATTTTGCTGTATGGTCTTGTGCAGCTCATTCCCAATGACTTGGCCTCAGTTTCTCTCTTTTTTTTAGTTTTATTTTATTAAATTTATTGGGGTGACAATTGTTAGTAAAATTACATAGATTTCATGTGTACAATTCTGTATTACATCATCTATAAATCCCATTGTGTGTTCATCACCCAGAGTCAGTTCTTCCATCACCATATATTCGATCCCCCTTACCCTCATCTCCCACCCGGCCTCAGTTTCTCCATCAGAAAGATGGGACTGGTGAGCCTCTGAGAGGTCTTCTATTACTACACTCTAGGATTCTGGGAGTCTAAATTATTAAGATCATGAAATTATGGATGTAAAAATATCAGGAGATTCCAGGGTTCCCAAGGAAACTTTATCACTCACAGGTTATACATATGTCTCAATTAACAGCATCAAACTCCATAAAATACATTTTAAAATGTGTCACATGCATGGGAGTGAGACTCATTTAACATTCCTCTTAGAATCAGAACTTTGGAATTCAGTGCATTTCAATTCTCAGCATTCACTTAGCTGCAAATTGGATGATTTCATATTTCTGGTTGAGAGAGAAGACACTTTTTCCAGTAAGGCAATGGAATAAAAACATCAGTCATCTGTCACAGAAGAGATTGTTTTATCTCTATGTTAACTTCAGGGCCTAGATGCCGCCTCATCTGGAAGCAGATACAAATGAAGCCCGGGTGCTAGGACAGCCCCGTTTTTGACATGTTCTTCCCTCTGACGGGCATGTCCTCCTGGCCAAGTCCTGCTCATCCTGCTCGAAACCTGGCTTTCCTGTTCCCTCCACTCGCTACGCTCCCCCAGCATGGTGTATCTGTTACAGCATTCATCTTGACGTACGGTAAGTATTGCATGCATGACTAGTTATTCTCTGTGAATGGGTAAGGCACACGGCACCAACATTTGTTGAGCACCTGCACTGTGCCAGGCATATATATCCTCTCACATAAGCCACACGGCAATACTTATGGAGTAGGCAATCCCCTCTTTAGCTGAGGAAACAAAGGTCAGAGAAGTGAAATAACTCGCTCAAGGCTATACAACTAGTCAGTAACTGAGTCCAGCTTTGAATCAGGTCTTTTTGGCTCCAAAACCCAGGAGCTTTAGATTTTTCATGCCCTTTTCTTGTCTCACTCATCTCTGTAACCTGAACTCTGAGTATAGGCCCAGACTTGGGTATATATCACTTGTGGTTGTTGAATGGCAATCCAGTTGTGTTCAATCCATCAGTACAAATTTACTGAATGGAGCAAGGGGTTGGGGAGCCACAGAGGAGAAGGTAATTTGGTGGGGATCGAGCTAGGCTTTCCTTGACTTGCGGTGAGCTTCTGGAGACTTCTACTTAAAAATGAATACTCTCATTAGCCTTGGTGGTATCTCAGCTCAGCGGGAGAGGCTGTGATACTCTCTTGACAAGGCCAGCTGGCAAGATAGACTTGATTAAACCAAATTAGTTTCACATCCTTCTAACAACCCTGCTTCAAGGTCTTAGTGTCATAGGAGGAACAGAACTCAAAAACAACTATCATACATATGAAAAGGGCTGTATGAGAGGCTGTACAAGATTCTAAGCAGAATGGAGGGAGTGATTAATTCTGCCAATAAGAATTAAGGAGAGTTTTACAGAGAAGGTGGCATTTGAGCTGGGACTCAAAGGGTAAGTAGCTGTAATACAGGAACCAAAAGAATGATCTGAGAACTGTTAAAATGCAGATTCTAGGGTCCTACCTCCAGAGATTCAAGAAACATTTTCAACAAGACCCTTAGATTATTATTTTTTTTCAATTTATTTTATTTTTTAAAATATTTTTCTTAAAATATAGCTAATATACTGTCACACGGGGCAGCCTGCGGGTTCTCTGGTCCTGCTCCCCACATAAGAACACAGGATATGGTGAGGCCATAAAGGAACACCCACGGAGCCATAGATGGGGGAGTCATACCACTATATTCTGGCTGGCGGCATCCACCTCTCTGCAATCCGCGCTTGCTAGCTCAGCCACCATCTTCTTGCTAGCCCCCACTTTTCTGCTAGCTTAGCCACGGCAGTTATATTAGTGGCCAATGGCTCACTGGTTACAGCTGATGGCCAACTAGCCACAGCTGACGGCCATCCAATCACAGTTGATGGCCATTTACTACCTGAGCCAGCACCTTTCCACATGAGAGCGAGAGCCTGGAACTGCACTCCTGGCTCTGTCCCCACATATACAATATTATATAAGTTACTAGTTGCCTTTCTCTTGCTGCTTTTAGGATTCTCTCTTTGTCTTTAACCTTTGCCATTCTAATTACAATGTAACTTGATGTGGGCCTGTTTGGGTTTCTCTTGTTTGGGACTCTCTGCACTTCCTGGACTTGTATATCTCTTTCCTTTTTCAGTCATTATTTCTTCAAAAAGGTTCTCAAGCCCTTGCTTTCTCTCTTCTACTTCTGGTACCCCTATGATGTGAATGTTGGTATGCTTGATGTTGTCCCAGAGGTCTCTTAAACTATCTTCATTTTATTGGACTCTTTCTTCTTTTTTTTTTTTTTTTGCTGTTCTGATTGGGTGTTTTCTGCTACCTTGTCTTCCAAATTGTTGATTCGATCCTCTGCTTCATCCAGTCTCTTGGTGATTCCTTCTAGAAGTCTTCATTCTAATGATTGTATTCTTCACTTCTGACTGGTTATTTTTTTATGCGTTTTTATGTCCTTTTCTATGCTTGCTATCTCTTTGTTGAAGTTCCTTGAGCCTCCTTGTAACTATTGTTTTGAACTCTGTATCTGGTAGGTTGCTTGCCTCAATTTTGTTTGGTTCTTTTTCTGGACTTTTCTCCTGTTCTTTCATTTGGGATGTATTTCTTTGTTTCCTCATTTTGTCTGCCTCTCTGTTTGTTTTTATGTATTAGGTAGATCTGCTACATTTACCAGTCTTGTCCAGGTGGCCTTATGTAGTAGGCGTCCTGTGGGACTCAGTGGCACAGTCTCCCTGGTCACCACACCAGGTGTTCCAGGAGTGTCCCTTGTGTGAGTTGTATGTGCCCTCCTGTTATAGTTGAGCCTTGGTTGGTCTTGGTATGTCATTGAGTGGGACTGACCTTCAGGCTGATTGTCTGTGGGGTTTGGCCATGTCCACAACTTACAGGCTGCTGTGTGGGGGGCTTACCCCACTGAGTGGGATTTCCCCAGTGAGCTCTGGTGCCTGTTGAGACTGCCCATTGGGTATGCTGGTTGTGGGGCTAATTGGGCAGTGCTCTGCTGTGGTCTGAAGCCAATCTCCAAGTATGTTGATTCTGGGGCTGCTTTCAAGGGGCTCTGGTACAGGCCCAGGTCACCCACTGCCTGTGACCGGCAAAGGACTACCTGGTAAGAGCTACAAAGCGATCACAATTGTTCACTGTCTGTGCTAACCCTGGAGGTGCATGGGAGAGGCCACACTGTGAACCAAAGATGTCTGCCACCAGTATTGGGCCTGGGGTAGCTCTACAAAATGCCAGGACACCCCAAGGCCTGCTGCCACCTGCCATCTCCCTTAAGGTTCAGTCACTGATAAAGCCTCATGTCATATGCAAATTGGGTGAGACAGGCTCTCAGGGAGTCACTAGAGTGGGAAGAGTTGTGGTCACCAGGTTAATGTAGATTCTGGTTTGGTGCCAGTGCTGAGCCTGAAGCTACTCAGCAAAAGTCTCAGAGCACACTGAGGCCAGTTGCTGCCCACCTGGGGTCTGTCACACTCTGATAGTTTTCTAAGAAAGAATGTAATGTGGGCAGGGCTGGCTGCTCTTAGAGAAAGTACCTCCAGGTGTTGGGGGAGTTAAGTGGAGTGGGGTCCCAGCGAGTCAGCAGGGCAGAGCTGCCGAGCTCACGAAACCAATCAGATTCAGATTTGGCCATAAGCATAGGCGGAGGGCTCAATACAGGAAAGATGGCTCCAGCCTGCCGGCTGCGTGGGAGGAAGGCCCCTCACAGGGAAAATGGAAACTGTCTTCCAGCCCTCATCCTGAAGCCACAGAACTCAGTCTGTCCCCCCGTATATCTCCAACACCCTGCGAGTTACTGTCCCTCTGCTGGAGCCCAAGGTGAGTGCCTGGGAGTGAGAGAGTCTGTGTGAGGGCCCTTCAAGAGGATGCCTGGATTTCCCGCAGCGTTCCATCCCACCCAGATGGTCAAAATCCCCACTGTGTTTCACAGCCAGATGTTGTGGGGGCTCCTCTTCCTGGCACTAGTACTCTGGGCTGGGGAAGCCGGTGTGGGGCTGGGGTCCCTTGCTCCTCTGGGGGTAAACTTTGCAGCCAACATATCCCTCCTGGTTCTCAAGTGCCTCACGGAGGTTTGGGGCTAGCCAGTCTGTAAGTCCACCCCTCCTACCAGTCTTTAGAAAGATGTGAAACTAATTTGGTTTAAACAAAGCTGATATCAAGCCACAAAGGGACATCACTGAACACTGAACTGGGAAGAGATACATGCCATTGCCTCTTGCAAGCTGGTAGGAGCCAGATTCAGCCACCACTGGAGGAAGTCCAGATAGAGGGGACCTTCCTCCCTGGACCTCAATTTTCCCAGTTATAAAATGAGAATCATGAGGGCTTCTGATCTCTGACGGAGTATGCTTTACTCGTGACTAATTATTAGGCCTTACTGGTGCTATGGGGTGAGAGAGGCTGAACGCAGGTGGCGAGGTTGCCAGGGCACTCAGGGATAGGGGGACAGCGTGGACTCAGCTCTGTTCCTCCTTCTTTCTCTTTCAGGGAGGGTAGTGGAGCTCACAGGCTGAGTGTAAGAAGTCTGGGCTTTGGAGTCTGTATGGCTTCAAATCCTCGTCCCAGTATTTACCAGCTTCTGAAACTTGCCCTTAGTTTCCGTATCTGTAAATTAGGGGAAATAATACTGTACCTATCCCACAGAATAGTTATGAAGATTAAATGAGATAAAGTCTGGCATGTGGTAAGATTTCTATAAATATTAGTCTCTCTCCTTGTCTCCATTTCTTCCCTTACATTATACATACATACGTGTGTGTGTGTGTGTGTGTGTGTGTGTGTGTGTGTGTGTTCCACTATTCCATGATGGGGACTGAACTTCCATCATTTAAATCTTCGTCAATGCCCCATAACAACAGACAGACCACTAGGAACACACCTGTAGTCAAAGTTGGGTGTATTACTTGCTGCATGAAGGACATGGCACTGCTTGTGGACACCTGGGGAATCTCAGAAAGAGTGGTAGAGGGGCTTGTTATAAGCAGGAGTTTGCTCTAGGTTAGGTGCTGTCAGATGTCAGAGGTAATTCGGTGATTAGATATCCTAATTTTTATCTGAGAAAGGGAATGGAGAAGGGCTAAGACTGAAACTCGTAAAGAAACCACCATCACTCATGTCGCCCAGGAGAGGGGGATATTGGGCATTCTTATGATTTTGTGCAGTGTTCTTGTTTTTGTCTGTATTCAGACATGATTATGGAGTGACACATTTTTTTTTTGTCTTGCTGCATCACAATTTTAGTGACCTTGTCCGGTGTTGATGTTCTGTGCACATATTAATGTTCAGCAGGAGAACGCCATGGCCTAGCTGGGCCAGCCCAGCAGACCACCAAGAGGGTGGCTGTCTTCTTTCTCATTTCATTTATCCACAAAACATTGACTGATATCCTTTAGGCATGGTCACACATATTATCTTATTGAAACCTCACAACGTAATCCTGGGAGGAATAATTATCTCCATTTTATAGATGAGGAAATTAACTCTGAAAGATGAGTGACTTTCCAAATTTACCCACTTTTAAAATTTTAAAAAGATAGTCTTTGGTGACTTGAGTCCAGAACTGTCCAGCTCCACATCCAGGGCTCATTTCATTAAGCCCCTCCATAAAGAATGAGGCCCTGAGGAGGCTAAGGAACACCTTCTTTTGCCATCTGGAAGTGATTGCCATTCCCGGCAAGACGGGCTCACCCTGCTCGAGGCCTTGACAAACTCAGAGCTGAGTGCTGGGCACACCAGCGAGGCACCCACCTGGCTTCCAATGGGCATAGTGGTTTGGTATAGTTGAGAAGGCGGGCACCTGGGCACCCAGACTTGCCAGTAACTCCCCATGTGACCTGCAATACGTCATTTTTCCACTCTGAGCCTTAGTTTCTTTGATAATCAAAGAGCCCCTGAGTTCAGAAAATCTATGAATAAATATTTATTGAGTGAATATGTGGAATGAATGAATGAATAAATGAAAGTCTAACCAGGAATGGATTTTCTGTAGTCAATATTTTGTGTGTTTTTTCCCCACCTTTCTCCTCTGTCTGGTTCATTTGGTTCTATCCTCTCCTGTCCTCCCCTTGGTTCCTACCTCTGCTGCCCTCCCAGCCCTCTCTCCATTATGTCTAGGGCTCCTTTGTCCTCTCCTCCCTCAGCCTCAGTGACTTCAGCCCTCCTTTCCAGCTGTTCCTGCCATGGTCTGTGGCCACCTCCAACCGCTGTTCCCTGTAACCCCCTCCAGCCCTGCTCAGCTTGCTGATCCAGGAGTCCCTCAGAGGGAGGCCCTTAGAGGGGTCTGGGTCCTGCCTTAGAAATGATCCAGTCTAAATCTCTCAGGCCCAGAGACCGGGCACAATTTACCCATAGTCACTTAACAACTGAGCATGAGTCACAAACAGAACCCAGGCATCCTGATTGCTGGTTATACCTCCTTATCTTCTGGGAAAGTTCTGTTTGTTTGTTTGTTTAAGATTTTTATTAAAATATAGCTAACATACAATATTATATTAGTTTCAGGTGTACACAATAATTATTAAGCGTTTATATACCTAAAGAAGTGATCACCATAAGTCCAGCAACTATCTGACACTGTACCATGCTATCACAATATTACTGACTATATTCCCCATGCTGTACATTACATCCCCATGACTTATTTGTTTTATATCTGAAGATTTAAACCTTTTATTCCCCTTCGCCTTCCCCCCCTTTTCTAATTTTTCAATTACATTTGACATTCAACATTATTTTATATTGATTTCAGGTGTACAGCATAATGGCTAGACATTTGTATAATTTAAGAAATTGTCCCCGTGACTAGTCTAGTACCCACCTGGCACTTTACGTAGTTATTACCATATTATTGACTATATTCCATATGCTTTACTTTACCTTCCCATGACTATTTTATAACTACCAATTTATATTTCTTAATCCTTTCATCTTTTTTAGCCTGTCCCCCAATCGCCCTCCCAGCTATCACACCAATAAATCTAGTACCCATCTGACACTATCCATATTTATTACAATATTTTTGACTATGTTCCTTATGCTATACCTTACATCCCCATGACTATTGTGTAACAACCAATCTGTATATCTTAATCCCTTCCCCTTTTTCATTCATTCCCAACCCCCCTTCAGTCTGGCAACCATCAAAATGTTCTCTGTATCTATGAGTTTGTTTCTGTTTTGTTTGTTTGTTTATTTTATTATTTAGATTCCACATATAAGCGAAATCACATTGCATCCATCTTTCACTATCTGACACTCCACTCAACACCATACCCTCCAGGTCCATCCATGTCCCCACAGATGGCAAGAACCTATTCCCTTCCATGGCTGAGCAATATTATATTATATATATGTACCACCTCCTCTTTACCCATTCATCCGTCAATAGACACCCAGGCTGCCTCCACATCTTGGCCATTGTAAACAATGCTGCAATGAACATATGGATGCACACATCCCTTCGAAAGAGCGTTTTGGGTTTCTTCAGATAAAGACCCTGAAGTGGGGTTACTGGGTCCTTCTTTGTCACTTGTTACAGCTTTTGTTTTAAAGTCTATTTTTTCTGGTATAAATATTGCTACCATGCTTATTTATTTATTTATTTAGTTAGTTAGTTAGTTAGTTAGTTAGTTAGTTAGTTCCATTTTCATGAAATATCTTTTCCCCTTCCCTTTACTTTCAGTCTGCATGTGTCTTTTGATCTGAAGTGAGTCTCTTGTAGGCAGTATATGTAATGGTCTTGTTTTCTTAACCATTCAGCCAATCTGTCTTTTGATTAGAGCATTTAATCCATTTACATTGCAAGTAATTGTTGATAGATATGTAGTTAACGCCCTTTTATTATTCATATATTTTATTTTTTTGTCTTAAAGAAGTCCCTCTAACATTCCTTGTAATACACATTTGGTGATGATGAACTCCTTCAGCTTTTTCTTGTCTGCAAAGCTCTTTATCTGTCCTTTGATCCTAAATGATAGCTTTGCTGGGTAGAGTAATCTTGGTTGTAGATCCTGACTTGTCATCACTTTGAATATTTCCTGCCAATGCCTTCTGTTCTGTAAAGTTTCTGTTGAGAAATCAGTTGACAGTCTTATGAGAGATCCCTTGTAGGTAGCTAATTGCTTTTGTCTTGCTGCTTTTAAGAGTCTCTCTTTGTCTTGAACCTTTGGCATTTTAACTATGATGTGTCTTGGTGTGGGCCTCTGTGTTCATCTTGTTTGGGACTCTGCATTTTTTTGGCTTGTATATTTATTTCCATCACCATGTTAGGGAAGTTTTCAGTCATTATTCTTCAAATAGGTTTTCAATTCCTTGCTTTCTCTCTTCTCTTTCTGGTACCCCTATGATGCAAATTTGGTATGCTTGATGTTGTCCCAGAAGTCCCTTAAACTCTCTTCAATTTTTTGGATTCTTTTTCTTTTTTGTTGTTCGATTGGGTGTTTTCTGCTACCTTATCTTCTAAATCTCTGACTCGATCCTTTGCTTCATCTAATCTGTTGATTCCCTTTAATGTATTCTTCATTTCCATTATTGTATTCTTTATTTATGACTGGTTCATTTTTATGTTTTCTATCTACATTTTTATGTTTCCTATCTCTTTGTTGAAATTCTCCCTGAGAGCATTGAGCATCCTCAAAACCAGTGTTTGGAACTCTGAATCTGTTAGATTGCTTTTCTCCATTTTGTTTAGTTCTTTTTCTAGAGCATTGTTCTGTTGTTTTGTTTGGGACATGTTTCTTTGTCTCCCCGTTTTAGCTGCCTCCTCGTGTTTGTTTCTATGTAGGGCTGCTCTCTCTCCCAGTCTTAGTAAGGTGGCCTTATGTAGTAGGTGTGCTGTGGGGCCCAGTGGCACAGTCTCCCTGATCACCAGAACCGGGTGCTCCAGGTGTGTCCTTTGTGTGGGTTGTGTGTGCCTCTCGTAGTTGAGACTTGATTGCTGTTTGCACATGAATGGGAGGGATTTGACCCTCAGGCTGATTGGTTGTGAGGACTGGCAGTGACTACAGTGGAGGAGCTGTTATGCAGGGGCTGACCCTACAGAGCAGGGCTCACTTTAGTGGGGCTCTTGTTCCTGCCCAGTCTGCCCTTTGGGTGTGTTGTCCTCGGAGGTGGCTGAGTAGGTGTGGCCGCTGGGCCTGCCAGCCCCAGGGTCTGTGGGGAGGGGACCAGCTGCAGGTCAAGTTCAGCTGCAGTCTGCGCCCTGTCCAGGGCCACCTGGCATGAGCCACAAAGCAATGGCTGCCACCCACGCTGTACTTGGAGGTACTTGGAGGTGCCTTGAGACGCCAAGCCATGAACCAAGGCTGGTTGTTGCTAGTGTCGGGCTTAGGGCTGCTCAGCCAGAGGTACGGGACATGCTGAAGCTAGATGCTGCTTGTTTGGGTTTTGTGAACCTTTGAGAGATTTTAGGAAAGTTTGCAGCATGAGCCAAGGCAGGCCATTTATATGGAAAAACCACTGGAAGTGGCTTGGTTGTGCCCAAAAGTTGGCTGGGGCATGGTCTCCAGGAATCACTAGGGCAGGGCAGATGAAAGGTGACAGCCAGTTTGATGGAGAGTCAGACACATGGTGTCTGCCTTTGTCTGCACACAGCGGGGAGGAGGGCTCAACAAAGAAACAATGACTTCTGCCAGCTCCTCCATCTGGGAGAAAACTGCCCCTCCAGCCGTCTCCCTGAAGCCAGACAATTCGGTTCCTCCTTGTGTGTCCCTGGCACCTTTTGAGCTGCTCCCCCAGCACTGGAGCTCAGAAAGAGTAAGTCTGTTGACAAGAAAGTCTGTACGCAGTCCCTTTAAGAGGAGCATCTGAGAGTGCAGCCACCCTCCATCTTACTCAGTCACAATCTCTGCTGATTTTCACAGCCAGAAGTTATGGGGACTTCTCTACCCAGCACTGAAACCCTGGGCTGAGGAGGAGCTGATACCCCTTTCTCCTGGGGGTGGCAGGAGGTGGGGGGTGGTGGCGGGACCTTCACAGCCAAGATATCCCTCGTGATTTTTAATGGTCACACACCGGTGTGGGACCAGCCCGTTTTGCATCTTTGGCTCTCCTACCAGTCTCGAGGTGGCTTCTTCTGTACACCCATGGTTGTAAGGCTTCAGTTCACTAGACATCAGGTGATTCTCATAATGGTTTTTCTGTGGTTTAATTGTAATTGATGTGGTCCTGAGAAGAGATGAGCACAGCATTGGCCTACCCCACCATCTTGACCAGAAAATGGGAAAGGTCTGTTTTTATTTGAAGCCTGTAAACTGTAGTACTTCAGTATGTTGATGCAACACACACTGGTTGACCAGTCTCTTGTACTGAGTTCTGGAGATAGGAAGAATAAAATACTGTCTGTGCCTCTAAGAAATTCTAGTCAAGTGAGGAGACAAATAAATAGATAATTACCTCATAAGTGTTCTGGTTGCTATGTAGACAAAATTCTGCAGGAAGATGGAGAGGGAGCAAGGGACTGCAAGGGATAGAGAGAAGGTCATAATGTTTGTGTTGGGTCTTGACGTATGGGTAGGAGTTTACCAAGCAGATAGTGGGTTGGTGTGGGGTAGAGTAGTATTGCAGTCAGGGGTAGCTACTTAACATGTAGCAAAGCATGGAGACATTGAAGAGTATAGCAGAAGTCTCAAAGAGAATAGCAGCAGTGGTAGTACAAGAAAAAATTGTCCTGGAGTGAGGACTTTGGTTTCAAGTCTGCCACAGAGTCACTGGATGCTTTTAAGAAAATCACTCTCCTCGTGTCTCAATTACCTCCTCCTCTCTCTAGGAAGACGCCCATAGACCTTATAGCTGTAGAGCTGTTCTATCCAAAGTGGTAGCCACTAGCCACAAGGCACTATTTAAATTTAAATTAATTAAAATTAAATAAAATGTAAAATTCAGTTCCTCAGTTGCACTAGCCACATTTCAAGTGCTCAAAAGCTACTGGTGGATAGTGGCCACCATATTGGACAGCACAGATATTGAACACTTCCATCGTCTCAGAAAGTTCTGTTGGGCAGTACTGCTCCAGAGGCCTCTGATTCTGAAAAGGAAAGGGATTTGTCCCATGGTATAACAAGATCTCCAGCCTCCCTCCTGCCTGTTTAGGAGGAGATCCCAGAGAATAGGATAGACAGAACACACCATTCCACTGCCCAGCCCTGGTTCCTGTCGCACAGCGACCCAGCTGAGAGGACAGGGGTTCTTTGTTCCTTTGTCAATACATGCTATTTTCTGATTTAACCATGTGAAGATCTATCACAGTACCTGGCCTATAATAGGCCTATAATGAACATAAATGTTCATTTTAAACTAGTCCTCTCCCCAGTTACCTTATGAGAAAAGAGGCCCAGAGTGGTCTAGCCTAGGGCTCAGGTCTGCAGATTTCCAAGCTATCTTGAATGATGGAATTTAGGGTACAATAATGGTCTTTGGACATCCTTTCTTCAGCAGCATTTCCGGTTTTATTTAAATTGTAACCCAGGTGATCCTCTGAGGAACCTGTGTTTCAGACGTTTGGTGTTAGCTTATCTGCAGCTACAAGTATGGCAGTATCTTGGAGCTCGTAGGAATTAAACACTGGAAACCCCTGTTTGTAATGCACAAGACTTTCATGCAATCTGGTTCAATGGTTTAACAAAGAAACAAAACAAAAACTTAGATAGCAGGTAGAATCAATATATATATTTTAAAAGAACTTCTAGTCTGTATAAGAACTGTTTTGAGAGAGGCTAATAGATAACAACACTATGAGGAAGGGAGGTGAGCACTTTCATTACCCTTTCTTTGCAGACAGGGAAATGGAGGACCAAATAAGTCAGTCAAGATGTCACTGCTATTACATGGCAAAGCTGGGACTCTCCATACAGTGGCCTCAGAGCCCAGAATTTTAACCATCGTGTAGAGCCCTCTCAACTCTGCAAATGCTGAACATCAGGACTTGAAGGCAGCCTCAGGATTATTTAGTCCCCTTCTTTTCTTAATTATAGCGACGCAGAAGACCACGAAGGGGCACTGATCTGCCTAAGGTTACTTGGGAAGTGTTTTATGGCAGACCTTGAACCTGAATATGGGTCTCCTGACTCCTGGTCAGTGTTCTCTTTGCTCCACTACTTTAAAAGAGCCTAATAAATAAAATGATCCCCTGAGCATCTTCTGGTGGCCCAGGCTGCACTGGTACTTTTGTGAAAACAACCTTGGACTTGCAGAGAGAGAAGCCCTGGAATCAAACCTTACCTCAGTTGCTTACTGCTTAAGCAAGTCACTTTGTATGTTTCAGCCTCTATTTCTCCAGATGAAGAGTAAGAATGTAATTACCTTAAGGATTAAAGCAGAGTGCCTGGCACAAAGTAATTGCTCAAGAAATAGGAGTGGGTTCTGAAGACACAGGTCCTGCCCTCTACAGTCCAGATGTGCAGGCAAGATTGATATGCAAGAAGGGATTGGGGGACAACAGAGAGCAGGCTTTGTTGGCAGGTTAGACAATGAATGTTAGGACAGTTAATGTGCTGTTGGCTCCATCTAGCAAAGGAGTCTTCAACCTTAAGGTGATTCACCATCAAGAAATCATCCCGTTAAGGCTGGCCTGCAGGAACCAGACCAGACACTAGGTGGCACTAGTGGTCCACCTGGGAACGAGGAGAGCCCAGCAGACAACCAGCACCGATGATCATCGTTTTCGTTCTTGTTGCTCCTGGGACATGGGCCTATAGAGGAAGAGACCCCGGGGGACTCAGGGTCAGGGTGCTGTGCCCCAGGAAATGAGGGTAAACCGAAATTTCATACTCTTTACCTCTTTTACCCGTCATGACCACCCTTTTAAATACCATCTCAGTTAAGGCATTGTACTCACAGAGGTTAAATAATTTCCCCAAGGGATACTATTAAGCAGTGGATCCAGGATTCAAATCTGGGCCCAGTAATTCCAAAGCCCACCTCTTTCCAGGAAAATATGTTCTTCCAGCCAGTGGAGTCACTCTACCGACAGAGACTCAACAGGATGTGAAGGGAGGAAACACAGAATTAAAACAGCTCCTCACCTGCGACCTCTCTAGACCAGGTGCCCATCCCTTTTCGTCTGGCCCACCGCAATTGTTTCCTAATCCATCTTCCTGCTTCCCTTCTTGCACCCCTGGGGTCTGTCCTCCACTGTGATCTTGCCAGAATGAAACCACATCATGTTATTTCCCAGTTCAAAACCCCTCCAATGGCCTCTGATTCCAATTGAACAAATTTCTCACCACACCTACAAGCAGTGGTGTGCTGGTAAATGCTTCACAACAGGTTCTCAGGGACGGGGAGCCCTGATTTGTAGTATATGCTAATTGTGATGTGCATTCCCCCTCCATGGCCAATTTCAAGCTTCCGACATGACATCACTGAACAATAAATGCTCCAGAGCCAGTCTGAGTTGGCTCCAGCATGCTGCTGCACCAAGGCCCCAATGTAGGGTCTGGCCCCAGACTACTTCTCCAGGCCACCTGCTCCTCCCTCTGCCCCTGCTCGCTCTGCTGGACCCCTGGTCTTCTCACTGTTTCTCAACATACCAAGCACACTTCCACCTCGGGGCTTAGGCACTTGCTCTTCTCTCTGTTTGGGATTCTCTTCCCCTAGATCTGTGCATAACTTGCTGTATCACTTCCTTCTGTTCTCTACTCAAATGTGGCAGACGCCTTCCCCGAACAACTTACTTAAGCTATACTAACTTTCCCCCTGCATAACTTTTATTCCCTTATTCTGCTTTATTTTTCTCTGAGGGCACCAAGTATTCTCTGATAAGAAATGATAGACTTATTCATACTTCTTTGTCTAGGTCATCATTGTATTCCCACCCCTAGAACAGGCCTGGCTCAAAGACGGTACTCAGTAAATATTTATTCCATTAATAAATGAGTGGTTGCCTTTCCTCTACATGTAATGGGCACCTGCGTAAGGGCCACGCCTCACACAGTTTCAGTGACTGGACACGTGAAACCCCCACCAGCATCACAGGATCAGAGCCTGAATCATCAGCATAAACCTAGTTCTGGACAGGGTCCCTGGAGTGTAGGGAGAAAGATCAACCACTAGGCAAGGTGAATGTGTAGAGAAAAGAATTAATCCCACTTTAATACGCCCATAAACTGAAATTATGAAATACACGAGGAAAACTAATGTTGATGAAGATAGCCAACACAATCAATAATTGGGAGAATGACTATACTACAGACAAAAGTAAAATAATAGAATTGTCTGAAAACAACTTCAAAATAAATGTTAAAGCTCTTCAGAGAAAGTCAGGAATAATATTTATCCATAAAAAGAGAATAGTAAATTATAAATGAAAATAAGCAGAAAGGAAAACCATTTAGAAACTTTGGGAATGAGAAATATAGTTATTGAAATAATATGAGAAGACAGAATAAATCTAGGTTAGATATAGTAGAAGATAAGATTAGTTAGTTGAAAGAGAGAACTGGGGATTTCACCCAAGGTGCAGCAAGAGAGAAAGAGATAAATTATGGGAAAGAGCAGCGTAGAAGTTAGAGAGGTTCTAATTCAATAAATAGGTTGCAGACACTGTTAGTTCCTGGCTCACTTTACCTTGGCTGACTCCAGCAGTCACCGGAAGCCAGCTTTGTATAGGATGACAACTTCCTGCACCTCCACATGAGGTCATTTTCTGGTGGCAGGAGCATGCTCAGCTTGTACAAAGGACAGGCAGAGTCCAGGGGTGGGGTTTAGCTCCAGGAAAGACCCTCACCCAGTAGGAGACATTAGTTCATGGATAAATGCTCCAGCTTCCTTGCCCCCACGGTGGGACAATTATGTGCCTGTTGCACATAGTTTCCCACAGGTCCCACGGCGGGATGGAGCCTCAGTTGCTCTCAACAGTAACCTGCTCGTGATGACATCCTTTATTGGCTTTGCTCCCTTCCCTGTCTCATTTCGCTCTGCTCTGCTGTGCTTCCTCACATCTTCTCCCAGATAAACTACTTTCACCCAGATCCTTGTCTTGGGGTCTGCTTTTGGGAAACCTAAACTAAGACAGGTAGGAAAATAAACTTAAACAAGAGACAAGTCCATTTCTCTATCCTGGAGAAGTGCTCCAGCACTAGGAAGTTTAGGGTAACCTCATGAAGTCATTGAGACCCAGGCTCCTTCTATCTGACTTCTACTCTGTGGTCCAAGGTGGCTTCACCAGCTTCAGCCGCCTTATGTATTTTCCGGATAGCAGGAAGAAAGACAGGTCAACAACTAGCACACTCCTTTTCTTAAAAGACATTTCAAGGAAGTTCCACAAGACTCATGCTTTTGCCCAATGTCCATCCAGAACTCAGTTAGATGTGCATATGTAGCTAAAAGGAAGACGGAGAAGTATAATCCTTTTTCTAAATGGCCACGTACCTACTTAAAAGTCAGAAATTCTATTTCCTAGGAAAAACTGGCATTCTATACCCCCAAACAATTAAGAAACATGGAGTATAGGTTGAGAGAATGGTAGGTGGGAGTTCTAGGAGAACAGAGGGAATGCAGAAGTAAGATTAAAGAAATAACTGTTGAGAATTTTACAGAATTAAAAAGACATGAAAGCTCAGATCCGAGGTGCATACACAATGCTGAACAGAAGAAATAAAAGTAAATTCACACCTAGACACGCTGTAGTAAAACTACAGCATACAAAGGATAAAGAGCACACGTGAAAGCGACTACAAAGGCATCCTGGACTCCTGGGACCCCGTCCAGGACCAGGTTTCATGCTGATGACTCAGGCTGTCATCCTGTGATGCTGGTGGGGGTTCACACCTAGTCACGGAACCTGCATGAGGGTTGCCCTGACATTAATGAGGCCCTTCTGCCCGAGGGAGCCAAATTCCTGGCTATCCGCCTGCTTCTGCACCCAGAATCCTAGCTTCCACATTGTGTAGCCCTTTGTGTGTCTGCTGGTATGCCTGGTCCCCAAAGACGTCGGTCTTGGTTTGAGCCTGGCTACTCTTGTTTTGAATTTATCTTTTTCTATCCTTTCTGTGTTTAGTGCATGGAGGTGGGTGGGATTCAGAACATGAATTCACAGGACCACCTTGACCAGAAGTTTCTGGACCCTTTGACTCTCCCCAGAGTGGAGACACGCTACCTGTGATAGGACTGTTTCCAGGAGCCAGGCATGCAGATATGGAGAAGGAAGGAGTCTGCCCTTCTGGATATTTCTGTTTTCTTCCCCAAGGAGACACAGGCTCTGGAGGACCCAAAGAGGCCCCTGAATTCAACGTATTTGGGCCTCCTGGCCTCCCAGCCTCTTGGTTCACTGTGCCTTCCGTCTCCCAAGTCATTCCATCACGGGGCTTCCTGCCAACACTGCACTTCAAAGGTCTTCACTGACGCGGGGCTTTAGGTGTTCACGCCATATTTGAATTTCAACCAGGGACCCAAAAAGACGTTTTCATCTTTAAAATGTACAGGAATAGAATTCAAGTGGCAGAATGACAGGCGGTGTGTGAGGTCGATTGGCTGGGTCAGAGACATCACACCTGGCTGGCGGCAAGAGCTTTCTGACAACAGGAGCTGTCGGCCAAGGAATGGATGCTGTCACTGGGGTAACTCAAGCAGCGAATGGTTGACCTTCCACTGGGCGCCGTGCAGGGCCCCGGATGGAGGGGGCTCACAGCAGGAAGGAGGATTCTGGGAGAAGCAAAGAAAACAGCTCCACAAAAGCATTCTGCACAATGAAAAGTGTCACTAAAATGTTCTTACTGTTCTAAGAGGCTACGCTGCTATTCTGAAAGCCAGCCTCACTCCCCACACTGATGTATTTCCAAAAGCATATCCTACTGCCACTTGTGGGCCCTGAGAATTGGGTACTTGTTTCTCTTTGGGGGACCTCATCTGTGAATGAAAGGGTTGGACTCAAGCCTAGTGGTTCTCGGTGTCTCTACCAGCAGATCTCAGAGTCCAGGCAACAGGATTTCTCCACTGCTCCCAAAAACTCAGCCTCCTCCGTCCACCCATGCATGTCCACCCACCTGTGTGACCCCTTCCGAACAGGTGGCCACACCTGCCAGCACTACCACCCTCCAACACTTGCATTATCTGTAGTGTTTTACAGTTACCATAGCAGTGAGATTTAGCTTCATCTTTTACAATTTAAAAATACTAATGGAATTACTGTTTTTGTCTTGTGTTCTCTCAATGCTATCATGTTTGTGATGCCTGTATAGAATCCCAGAAAAATGGATATCGCCCCCCCAACTGTGATGGGGCTCAAACTTTTATAGCACGATTGGCAGCATGTAAGAGATTTTATAGCATGGTTGGTGGCATACAGGGGCTTTTATAACGTGGTTGGTGGCATATAAGGGGCTCTCCTAAGGGCTCTCTTGGTGCTGACCTCCCTTTCTGGCCCCCGCAGGTGAAGGCGGGGTCTTTGCAGTCCAGTGCCCTTGTCGTGCCTGGTGGCTGCCTCAAGGAAGGAAAGGACTTCATAGTTATCGAGCACTGTGCCTTTCACAAGTGCTGTCCCTTAAGTCTGTATAGCAACCCATTTTACAGACGAGGAATCTGGCCCAGGCAGGTGAAGTGATTCACCTGAAGTCACACAGCCAGGAAGAGGCAGAGAACACTGCCCTCTCAGTCATGTTTTCTCCCAATTCTCCAGTTGGTTTCTGTTCAGCCTTCTATTCTCAGGGAGAATTTCTGCTTAAGTAAGACTTTCTATGTGGATTATAACACTTAGGTAATGACCTATTGTCAATGACTACTTTAGCTTTCATCTGTGTGGCACTTAACATTTTGGGAAGGCTTTTCTGATCATAAGAACAATGTGTGATCTGGTTTTGTTTGTTTGTTTGTTGTTGATTTTGCTAACTTTATTTGGGTAACTTTATATTTTAAAATAATTACAGATTCACAGGAAGTTGCAAACATAGTGCAGCGAGGTCACATGACCCCTCTCCCAGTTTTCCCCAGCGGTGCCATATCAGAACGAGGACACTGACATTGGCACACTGCGTAGGTCTGTGTCATTTTGTCACACGTGCAGCTTCATGTAACCACCACTGCCATCAAGATACAAAACGATTCCATCACCACAAAGAGCTCCCTCGTGCTGCCCTAGGAAGTCACACACCCCCACTTTCCTCTCACCACCCCTCACGCCTGCCAGTCACTAATCTTCTACCCATTTCTACAATTTTGTCATGTCTGGAATGTCATATAAATGGAATCACACAGTATGTAACCTCTTGAGGTTGACTTTTTTCACTCAGGATAATGCCCTTGAGACCCACCCAAGTTATTACAGGTAGCAATCCTTGGTTCCTTTTTACTGTTAAGTAGGATTCCCTGAGTGGTCAGTTTTTTAAAAAAATTGGAAGTACAGAGAATGCATAGAAAAATATAGAAAAAAAATCCCAAGCCCCCAGATTGGAGGGTGGCGATCTCCTGGTTTCCTTCTTGCCCAGATCAGGACTGGCTTAGGTCCGAGGCCTTGTTGGGCAGACCCTCTGCAGACCCACGTGCAAAGTCAGGAGAGACAAGACGGGGAGAAGACAAAGCCATTCGCCCCAAACCCCACCGTTCCCTCTCCTCTTCTTTAAGGGCCTCCATCTGGCTGCTGTTTCCTCTCTCTTTGCATCTTTGTCTCTTTTCTTTTTTTCTACTCTCTTTCTCCTCGCCCCGTGTGTCTCCATCTGTCTCTCTGAGTCAGTCTCTCTCTTTTTTCTCAAACCACAAAACATGGCTAAATGCAATTTCCATTGAGTGCAAAATCTTGTGTCTGTGGTTCATTATTCTGTCTGGATTCGTACATGTTTTCAATTGCATAATTCCCCTCCTTCCTCATTTTCTCCCCAAGACTTTCTCCCACATAATATGAGCATTTGGGGGCCAGCTTTTGACAGTTCTGCCTTTGAATGCTGTGAAAACTAGAGCGAGTGCCTCTTTCAGTCCTGCACCACCGGGGGAGCTTGGTTGGCAAGTTCCTGGGGTTCCTGCAGTGCTTTGTCCCTTTGGCCAGTCCTGGGGGCAGGAGTGCCCCTTTAGCAGCTCCTAAGAAGGCCAAGGCTTCAGCCTGCCTTGGGAAAGTTCAAAGGGCATTCTGATGGCCAGCTAAAGACCTTCGACCCCTTGGTGACCACGGCATTAGGTCCAAAGTCACCTCTCTGGATGTTCAGAGCCTTAAACATCTGGACCAACCCTATTCATTCATTTATTCTTTCAGTGGCATATGACTGGGCAATAGAGACTCTTGTTCCAACAGCCATTGTAGTTTTGAAATGGGGTTGATGGGCAATAACTTAAATATTCAAGAAGAAGAGAATAGTTAAATACGTCGTGAGGTGTCCTATAGGATCAAACATTTAAAAGTCATTAAAAATCATGGTTTGGAGAGTTTACAGAATGGAAAAATAGTCATGATATGCCATTAGAATCCCAATGATGTAAAAATACGCAGGCATGGGAAAATGGCTCAGAGAAAAGGCACCCAAGTGTTAATAGTTCTTATTCTAGGTTGTGGGGTTGTAGATGACTTTAAAATTTTTTCTTAATGTTCACAACAAGCGTGTTTTATCTTTATAATCATAAACAGATATGCATTATTAAAACTAAATGAACTCTGCTAGATAAAAAGTCATTTCTGCTGCTCTCCCCTCAAGTGGTTTAGGGATTCAGCACCTCCCCTGCCCGGAGAGGGCCGACCCCTGTCCAGGCATCTTTCCTCGAGCTCAGGGTCCTGCTGTGGGGCCAAGTAGGTGGAAAGCCATGCTCTGCATTGCAGCTGTGTGGCTGCCTTGCCCCCCCCCCCCCCCCCCCGCCCTGCCCATTATGTTTCAGATGGGGTTCTTGGAGCAGGCAGGTCCTGCCTGATGCCTCTGCATCTCGGAACCACACTTCTGAAGCCAGGCCCTGCCCCACGCCCCTGATGCAGTGGCCTTGGTCCTGTTCGCAGCCTAGGGTGGATGAGATGGTCCGTGTGGCCCCGGCGTGCTCAGCACGCACCCTTCCCCCACAGCAGCCGAGCAGTCTGACCTGCTGGGAGCTGGCACGGCACTAGCCTTTCAGAGGTGTGCAGAGAACCCTGAGCTCCCTGGTTCCCAGCCCAGAGCACTAGAAGCCCCAACTCCACCATGAACTCCTACCTGAGCGCGAGAACCTGAGAGAAGACGCTGAGTCCCATATCCATATGGAAAATTACATATAGTGTCTGGAGCACATTTTTTTTGACGAAGGCATTTTTCGGTCAGTTCTGAGTGGAAGCGACAGTCTGTAGTCCGGCTGCCTCAGTAATGGCTTAGGGCTGGGCTCTGAAGCCAGTCTGCGTTGGTTCTAATCCCAGTTTCAGCACCTTGGGCAAGTTCCTTTCCCTCCCTGAGCCTCAGTTTCCCGGGGGGGGGGGGGTAATAATAGTACCTACTCCATAGACTCTTTGTGCGGATTAAAGACGTTAATTTGCGTAAAGCCTTCAGAGCAGAGCCTGTGTCGGAGTGGCTCCCAGTGACTGTTCGCTGTTATTCTCATTATTCTGCCCTGCGTTCGTGGGAATGGGAAGGCAGCACACTTGACATTGGGGCTCTCCCAGAAAAGCCCAGATGTGAGTCTCTGTGATGAATGCCAAATGAGGATTACCAATTAAAAGCCCTGCCTCAAATCCGTTCCTAAGTGGGGCAGGGTGTAAATAAATACAGGCCGAGGGAGAGGGAGACTGGTGGGGGGAGGGGAGACTAGGGAGTAAAGCCCACACTTGGCCTTGAAGAAGGCCAGGAGGATAAGGGGCTTGGCCAGGAGGGCCTGGGAGCCCCGTGGGAGCAGAGGGAGAAGTAAAAGTACCAGGCTTCTTTAGAAAAGGCGGAATTCCAGCTGGGGCAGGGGCTCCATGGATGGGGCTGGGACAAGGGATATTTTTGAATCTGTACTTGCAATGCCCTTCCATTTACAGATGCCATCATCTCACAACCACTCTGAAGGGTAGATTCCCATATAAATGAGGAAAGAAGGCTCAGATTGGGCCATGACTTGCTCAGGACCCTGTGCCTGGGGGATGGCGGGGGGTGGGGGGGTGGGGGGGATGGAGCTGACGTTTGAATCCAGGGCTGTGAGTCCACACACACACCTCTGCTCCTGCTTTCCCCAGGCTGGAAGCTTCTGATCCAGGGTGGGGTGGGGAGGGCTGAGGTGTTGCAAGGGACACCTGCCTGCAGGGAGAGGGAGAGGCTGTGGGGGAAACCTAGCCCCAGGTGTGGGAGAGACCCAGCGCTGCTGGGCAGCCACATGGGGAAAGAGCAGAAAGTAGGTCAGTCACGCAGGAGATGGAGTGTGAAATTAATGAGCACGCAGGAGCTGGAATAGTCACCTTCCAGGAGAGGGGAGGAGGAATGCAGTCCCTGTGGGAGAGGCGGTGGGGCCTGAGGGGCTGGAGCAGGTGGGGAAGGAGGAGTGGGTATCGGTGTTTTCTCTCCTTGGACCCCACTGGGGGCACATCATGGGGCAGGACAAGGACATGATGGCAGAGTATTCGGGGCAGGGACGGGCAGGGGGAGCTGGCAGTAGAAGCTCTATGAAGGCAGGACCATGTTTGTGTTCTTTATGGCTGACTGACTCTTGCTGCCCAGGACAGTGTCCGGCCTGTGACTGAAGACATGAATAGACAGCTCTGCTGTGTACATTGTGGGGTGACCTGAGGAAGTGAGGCCTTTGTTCCTTAGTGGTAGAAGGAGCGTCAAGTGTATTCGGTAACGTTTGCTGAGTATCTGCCATGTGCTAAGTCCTGGGGACACAGGGATTTATAAGATATAGTCCTTTACCTTTCTGAGCTCACCACCTAATGGAAAGACAGGTTAGTAATATATAATACCAGGTCATAGGCACAAAAACGGATGGTGGGGACACAGAGAAGAGATAGTTCTGCTGGGGACGTGCTTGGGGTACATCTGCTTAGAGGAAGTAACTCAACAGCTGGGTTTGAAGGTTGAGAACAGGGCCGCATTATGACTTTTGGGGGTCCTAGACACTTTGCCTACGCAGACTCATGGGCCTCTTCCTACACACACACACACACACACACACACACAATTAAAACTAATAATGCACATACAAAATTAAAAAGTATATTTTTACGACCTTGCTGGTATAAAGGCAAATTATTAACATTACATGTTACAACATTTTCTTTGACCTAAAAATTCATTTTTTTTCCCCTTCTGATTTTAAAAGAAATGAAAACGTTTTCGTGGGCCCCTAAACGTGTTGTGGGCCGGTGGCACTGTCCTGCTGTGCCTACCGGATGAGCGGCCCGGCTGAGAAGGAATTTGCTTGGCCAGCAAGACGGACAAGGCACTTTCAGGTAGAAAGAACAGGCCCACCAGGTGTGTACGAAGACACAGAGGCATGAGGGTGTCAGCAAGCTCTAACAAGAGCAGGTTGTCCTGAAAGGTGGGACACGAGGTATTTGAAGAGATGGGCAAGCGACAGAATAGGAAATGTCAGATGGAGGTACACAGATTTGAACACTGTTTCATGCACCCAGGACTTTAGCTAAGGGGTTTAAACCATATCAAAAGTTCTGGAACAGAGTTCAGAGGTGGCTGGTGAGAAGGGCTGATTTCTGGACCTCGATTCCAGAGGCTCTGCCAGGAATGGTGATGGGCACTTGCTAACGTCTCTCCAAGCTCCCCCGACACCTGCGAGGGCAAGGCTGGGAGCCTAGAGGGCTGGAGAAGTGGGAATCCAAGCTGGCTCTTGCTTTCTCTCCACAGTGCAACACTGAGTTTCTTTGGGCTGCAGGGACCTGCTCCTAGAACTGCTTCTCAAAAGAGCTTCTGAGCCCTGCATAGAGGGAATGCAGGGGGGATTCTGAAAAGGCTGTGGGCTTTGGTGAGAAATGGATCTGAGCTTGAGTCCCAGAGATGCCACCTACGAGCTCTGTGACCCTGGCACGAAGCTTCACTGAGTGAGCCTCAGCTCCTTTGCAAACATAGGATGCAGCTCTTCCCTGTAGGGCTGTGACAGGGTTACCTGGGATTGTGTATGAGGCGAGGGCAGGACGTGGACACAGCAGGGGCTCCATCAGGAGCAACAGCGCCCACGGGATTGTCCGCCACTGTTCCCTAGAGGCCCGCCAGGTGCCAGGGGAGCACCAGGATGTCCTGGCAAACACCGCAGACGTGGCCCTGCTCTCAAGGGCATGCTTCTCGACCCCTCACCTCTC
Organism: Rhinolophus sinicus; assembly: GCF_057876585.1. Classification (NCBI taxonomy): domain Eukaryota; kingdom Metazoa; phylum Chordata; class Mammalia; order Chiroptera; family Rhinolophidae; genus Rhinolophus; species Rhinolophus sinicus. The sequence goes on from NC_142514.1 coordinate 28,828,762, forward strand.
CAATCGCCGTGTTGGGGCCGACTTATTGCTGACTTGGGGCACACCCGGCTTCTGGCGCATCCCAGTTGGCCAGAGCTTGACCGGGGCCATCATGCACAGAGATTCTCCAGGGAGCTGTCTTCTCCAGCTGGGCCCTTAAAACTCAGGATCCTTCAACTGGAACCAGCCAACTTGTTACCTTCCATGGGAAGTTCCTTTCATGCTGGTTCAGTGCTTTATTCATATTCACAGAAGCCCTGTAGGGGCCGGTCAGGGATTACGCTCCTGCTTTTACATACAGATGAGGAAGGGAAAAGAGGTGACTCACCCAACTACAAAGAATAAATGACTTGAGAGCTAAGACTTGAACTCACATTGGTCTGATTCTAAAGCCCAGCGCTGACTTGGGGGCAGAGCTGGTGGACTCTGAATCTAAGGGAGATGTGGCACTGCAGACAAAGATGATTTGAGCCCTCTCACCCTGGGGATGGCTTCTGACCTCCAACCCCAGGTCCATCAGCCCCGCCAGTGAGTAGGAGGGTGGGACCTGCAGGGGAGAGTCCGGGATTTTAAATCATACACTTCTGAAGTCAGGGGGTGCCAGAGGTTTCTGCTCTGGCCCTCACAGATCAGCAAACCCACGGATGGCGTTGTACATGCCATGCCGGGCACTCGGTGTGCAAAGAACGTGATATTTCTTACCCCTCCAGGAGCTCACAGTCTAGAGCAAGTTTTCTCCACCTTGGCACCCTTGACACTTGGGGCTGGGTAATTCTTGTAGGAGGCTGTGCATTATGGGATGTAACAGCATCTCTGGCCTCTACCCATTAGAGTAGAGGCCAGTAACATCCCCCCAATTGTGACAACCAAAAATGTCTCCATACATTGTCAAATGTCCCCTTGGGAGTAAATTCCCCCGGTTGAGAACCACTGGCTTAGGGAGAAGGGGAGGCTGCCACTTCATTACGGTGTGCTGAATGCTGTGCCAGAGGTGAACACAGGTGCCATGTGGCACAGAAGGCAGGAGAGGCTTCTGGGAAACTGGATCTGATAGTGGTAAGGCCAAGGTCATACACCAAGTTCTCAATGGGGTTGGAATTCCAGCCCAGGATCCTTGGGCCTTGCTCTGGATCTTCCTTCCCAGACATCTCGCTGCTTCTCTCCAAGGCCATCGCTCCCCTGCTTGCCTGATGGGAGTGGCTTCTGTTCTGGGAAGCTAGCCACACTGGTTTGAGCAGTCTGGCTCTCTCTGCCCCGGGTTGGTCTCATGGTCTTGCCATAGAGTTGGTGCCCAATAAGCTTTCACGCATGTTAAGAAAGGCTCTGCTCGTCCCCTGGGATAGCCTTCAGAAAGCTGACTGGGTGGCCACTTAAGTACTGTGCTTATGCTAAGAACAATCCTTCAACCAAGTGCTTCAGTGTAAGTATTTCCAGGTTCCCAGGAACCGCTGAAACGTGCGAAGCAGAAAGCTCTGCAGCCTCTGAGCCTAGAGACTGGGCTCGCCTTGCTCTGCCCGTCAGCAGCTGCGTGACCCAGACAGAAGCCCTTCATTCTGATCTATAAAGCGGGCACACCACCCCTTCCTGGGCTCCTCACAGTGTCCTGGGGAGAACATTTACTGTTTTATAGGAAAAGATTTTATAGACAGAAAAGTCTTAAACATGTTAACTGTTTTCTGAGTTTGCAAGAAGCATTAGGGAGGTCGGTGTTCTGTTTTTTTGGTTTTCTTTCTTTCTTTTCAAAATTACTATTTGAACAGTCATCCACACATTTAACAAATATTTATTATATGCTAAGAACTCAGCAGGGAACACAGTGAATGGTAACTAGACAATAAACAAGAGGAGGTAGGCATAGATAGTATGTTAGGTGGTAACAAATGCAAAAGGGGAAGAAACAAAATCATGCAAGGAAGGGGGGATGTTGAAATTTTATTGTGTTGGTGCAAAAATACTTGCGGTTTAAAAGGTTAAAAATAATTGCCAAAATCGCAATTACATTTGCACCAACCTAATAGTTACGGAAGACCCCTCTGGAAGATGACATTTGAGTAAAAACCTGAAAGGCAGTGAGGGAGCAGGTTATGCCGATGTCATCCCAGAAAGAAAGAACAGTAAACATCATACCCAGGATGTTAGGGACAGCGAGGAAGCCTTGGGGTGAGGGGATGGGGGGTAAGGTGGGAGGATGGGGTGGGAGTGGAGTGGGGGAAGGGAGGTTCCAGGGGTGGAGAAGTGTGGTGAGGGGAAGCAGGTCCCAAGTGGCCTCCAGACCACTGTGGGAACCTGGGCTCTTACTCTGGGCCGGAAGCCCAGTGGTGGGTTCTGGGTGGAGAAGTGTCAGAAGTGTCCTCCTGCCTTCAGGACAGAACTTGCCAAGATCAGCTACACTGCAGGTGTTTCTCGTACGTTGTTGCAAATCCCCCCAAGGACCCAGTAAAAAAATGAATCCAGCTTCCTAGGTAGTTCAGAGACGTCTCCCAGATGGGGGATCGGGATGTAGAGCCCTTGATAGAGCAAGAACTTGACCCCCAGTGTGTCCAAGCTCCTGGTATTTCTGCTAGGCCACTCCACTGCTCCTGGCTGGACCGTCTACCCTAAGTCCTTGTTGAGACAAACAAAACAAGTTTATAGTGAGTTAAGATTATTTTTGCCCCACTAAAGAGCACTTGTTGAAGACTCACTCATCATTTATGTGTTAACTGTTAACTGTCACTCTAGTTACCATCCAGAGATGCCCTTAGAATAGGAAAAAAGAAAAAAGGCAGCAAAAGCTTGTTAGAATCAGGAGGCCTGAGCTCTGATTTACACTCTGCCATATTGCAAATGCTGCATCTTCTCAGTTTTCTCGTCTTAAAAACCCGTGACTCGCCCTTCTCAAGATAGTAGTTAGGACGGAGAGGACAAATAAGAATCAGGAGCCAGCTCTGAGAGGGGAAGGGAACCCCTAGATCCAGCCTTCCTCCCTCTGCCTACAGTAACGGCTGAGTGCCCCTAGGTGGCGCAGCTTTCCTAGGATGAGCCCCCAGCAGCTGCTGCCAAACGGGTGGGAAGATTTGGGGGAGACTGAGGGGCAAAGATGATACTGGAAACCAATAAAGTGGGAGTTTGAGGTAGAATTCTGCATCTGTTGATTCCCGATGTTCCTCCAGTGGGTGCTGTGGAAGTTAGTGGGGCAGGGAACCCCAACCACCTGGCCATCAGATCTAGCTGTGGGACCCTAGGGGCTGCAGCCCTTGGTTGAGTGATGAAGGGCCGGGGGTGCGTGCAGTGCAGCACCCATTCTCTTTTCCAGATGGGGAAGCTGAAGGCCAGATAGTAGGGGGTTGCCCAGTCACCCTGGGGGTCAGGGATAGAACTACTGCCCAGCTGGCCCCTCTGATGATTAAATGCTCCCGGCAGGACCTTTGCTGAAAGCACGTATGCCACCCCCTTGGGTAGCCTCCTCTTTTCCCGGGTTTCTTCCTGGATTGTCCCTCCTTCCTCTGCCTCCATGGATGCTCTCAGGAGAGGCGGGGAGAGCAGTCATTTGCTCCTCATATAAAGAGCTCTGTCTCTGGGCGGTAGAAGAACACTTGTTGAGGGGCCAGGAGACGGGTGTAGAGCAGCTCTGTCATTACCTTGGGAACATGTTGCCTTGGGCACGTGGCTCTTCTCTCTCTCTCTGCCTTCTGCATCCTTATCTGTAAAGTGGGGTGAGAAAGAAAGAGAAGGTTGGGTTGGATATCACCAAGGTCGATTCCTAGCTCAGGCATTTTGAGTTGTACTTAAAGCTTCACTTCTGTCCATCAGGGAACAGGTGTGTGTGTGTGGGGGGGGGGGGGGGCTCCAGTTCTCTCATTTAAAAAACATGGGGGAGTGGACTGGATGATGTGTCATTCTGGCTCTGACATTCCAGCTTGGCAAGGATGAGAGGCAGTCACAGGGGCCCAAATCATCCCCTCTGAACTGCCAACATGTGATGACGGCCCCCTTCCTGGGAGGTGCAGACCTGCTTCCCTCAGTGGCCTCCAGAAGGGGCCCTGCAAAGTGGAACCATGGGCCCCCCCCTCAAGACTGGCCTCCTTCCCAGCTGGCTCTGGAGGCCCAGGAGGAGAAGCTCTTCCTCCCCCTTGCAGGGCTGAAACCCATCTGCACATCCAAAGGGTGTTCCTTCCTGGGCTTGATTACTAATCGTCTGCTTCCCTGGCCAGACGAGCCTCTCGGTGACCTTGGGCTCTTTCCAAAATCAAATCTTCCTTCAAAGGAAGCAGGAGATTGGTCACCACTGAAGAAATTCAGAAACTGACAGCTGGAGGGAAGAGTCTGAGAAGAAGGGGAGAGAACACCCACTTATTGTCAGCCAGCCATGCACACGTACTGTCAGGCCCCTTCCCATACAGTAACTCATTTAATCCCAGCAACCACAAATCAAGTATTATAATCTCGTTTTCAGATGAAGAACCGTGGGGATGGGAGTGATATTGTCCACAGTTGCACAGCTAGTGAATGGAGGAGCTGGGGTTTAATCCAGGTCACTGACCCCACAGCCCACCCTTGTCCTAAAGGAACATACCAAGGCATGGAGGAATCACAGCACATGGGTCAGAAACCATGGATTCTGGCTCCAGCTTTGCAGCTGAAGGCTTATGTGATGGCTAACACTTGAGAGCATTTTATAGTTTCAAAGTGATAACCACACAGTGTCTTATTTGATCCTCAGATCAGTCCATTGTACAGATCAGGAAACTGAGGCTCACCTACGTTTTTAGTGACTTGCCCAGTTGTAGACGTACAATGGCTGGGCTAGCTTTGCATCAGGTCTTTTGATCCCAGAATTTGTGGGACTCACGAAGAAAGCTGATTCTTTAACAAGTCTCTTGGATTCATTTTTCCCATTTCTGAAAATGAGGGCTTGGGTTAGATTAGTAGTTCCCAGACCCTTCTATTTAAATGAAAAATTGTGGAACTCATAGAATTTGGCAACTTAAAATTTTGTGAAGTAAGGACACTTAAAAAAAAAAAAAGAACATTTTACCTTCGAAAAGCTAGGAGGATATAATCTCAGTGTAGCAGGGAGAAAAATAAAATAACAGAACAGAATTCCTCTTAGAAATGAGCTAAATTGTATTTAGCATAATACCTTGATGAGCCATTGTAGTCGTACCGCACAGCTCTGGGCCTGGCTGGAGTGGGCCAGAAGAGAAATGGAACTAGAATAATTCTCTGCAAAAGAATTGATTTGCAATTGGGGGCTTAGAAGGATGAGCAAGCTAGTGACATGCAGGGGAGAGGCTGCGAGAAGCAGTCCAGACACAGAGCAGGGGGCTCGAGTCCCAGAAACTACCTGTGAAAGTTCCCGAGTGAGAGGCAGAGAATGACCAATGGACCCTAAGGAGCGTGATGTCCAATATTCAGTTTCAACCAGCAGGTGTCTGCTTGCCTGTGCTGGTCGTCTTGCTAATACCCCGTCTCCCGGCAAAGTGCCCTTGCACAGCGCAGGAGCTCAGTGCATGGAACCTGGGCAGCTGAAGGTTAGGAGTGCCTTGATTAGGGATCTCTGGAGTCTGGCAGACCTGAGCCCGAGGTCTTGCTCCATCACTTGGAAGTGACATGAGTTCTCTAAGCTTCAGTTTCCTTCTCTGCAAAATGAATATACTTATTCCCTGCCTTGGAGGGTGATATGACCAATAAGTGGGACCATGAACTTTGTGTGGTACCTGGTACTTGAGCCCTTTGTAAGGGAGCACTTAGCTGCCTGTTACTATTAACCATGGTTATTCAGATAGTCACAGTTTTTTTCACAGTGGCAAGCTTGTCGAAGGTTTTTGTTTGTTTGTTTTGTTTGGGGAGGTGACAGCTTTTGCTGCTCTTAAATCCAGCCAGGGTCAGGCAAGAGTATCATCTGGAAAAGGGGGGGAAAGGGGCAGGGTGTCAAACTCCACACCATATCCCTCCAGCCCTTCCTGCTTTCTCAAGGCTGAGTGCTGTCTGTGTCTGAGAATCTGTCCCCTTGGAAATGACAGCATCTCCTTCCAGGGCTGAGCCCAGAGGGCAGGGCTCCCGCCAAGGTCAGGCTGAGGCCTTGGGGAGAAGGTGGGAGAAAGACAAAGGACAGGGGGAGGAAGCAGGAGGAGATGTGAAGAGGAAGGAAAGGCCTTCCAGGACTGACCATCAGTCACAGAGACACAGGAGGTGTTTGCACACGTGCACGAATATGTGACCACACTTGTGCATTAGGGAGCAGGTGCATGTCTGGGTGGGACTGTGTATGAATGAGTGTGTGAATACGTCAGTGTGTGAGCATATCAGTGTGTGGCTGCATGTGAGCAGTTGGCTGTGTGTGTGTGTATGTGTGTGTGCGTGTGTGTGTGAGAGGCTCATTGCACATGTACCTCTGGTCAGCATGGGTGTGCTGGGCTGGAGAGTGGGGTTGCCTGTCTGACTGTGTGACTGAATGTGAGAGGAGGCTCTGTCCCGTAGGAGCACCTGGGCAGGGCCCAGGGTGCAAGGGGACCCCTGCGACGTGGGCTCTCTAAAAGGAGGGACCTTCTGCAGCTTCCTTCAAGAGCCCCTGCCTCCCCACTTCACCCCACCCTCACCAACTGACTGTGTCCCTTCCTGGTCTATAGCAGCACCCCCAGCACCCACACTACACCTGCTGGCTGCTGGCCTCAACAGTGGGGTGGGGAGGAGAAAGGAAGGGAGGGAGGAGGAGGAGTGACCGGCCTCCTACCCCCAACCCTTGGTGCTGCCAGGGAAACATCCTCTTCCCACCCCCACCCCAATCACCGTGATTCCTGCTGTGAGGGAGAGAGGAACCCTCTGTTTCCATGGCAACATAGCAGCCCTGCTTCTCAGCCTGAGCCCAGGCTCCTCTGAGCCGTGGAAGGAGTGGGAAGAAAGCCCCTCCTCAGGCTTTTGAGACGCTACCGAGTGCCTCACCTTACACTCCCCACCCCAGTCCCCCTGCTCATAACTCCACTGGAGCTCCCGAAGCACACCCGTGCCCCCACCACCGCTCCCAGGGTCTGGGAACCTGTCTTGTCCATAAGGGACCAGATCTGAGCACGAGCTATGGAGAGTGACAGGATGGGGTTGAATTCCAGTCTTCACCTGTAAAACGGTACTAACGTTACTGCCTCTCAGGCTTCTTGTGAGGAGCACACAAAACAGTACCTGTGGAAGAGCTTTGTACACGCAGCGTGTGCGGTCAGTGTGTGGCCTCTGTGGGGTATGAACTGGCCCAGCCTCTCTGCAGGGGGGCCTTCCCCCTGCCCCTCCACTTCAGTTCTCCCTCCCGTAGGAACACGCACGTGCGCAGAGAGGTACTCACAAGCTGCTGGGGCAGGGGCGCGCTAATGGTGGAAAATTGGAAATGACCCCAGTGTCCATCAGCAGAGAAGTGGGTAAATGCACCATGTGCATCCTCAGGCTTACAGCTTCACTTCAAAAGTGAGTCTGTGGGGCCAGCCCGGTGGCTCAGGTGGTTGGAACTCCATGCTCCTAACTCCGAAGGCTGCCAGTTCGATTCCCACATGGGCCAGTGGGCTCTCAACCACAAGGTTGCCAGTTCAATTCCTCAAGTCCCGCAAGGGATGGTGGGCTCCGCCCCCTGCAACTAAGATTGAGCACAGAACCTTGAGCTGAGCTGCCTCCCCAATGGCTCAGTTGGTTGGAGCGAGGGCTCTCAACCACAAGGTTGCCAGTTCCCTGCAACTAGTAATGGACGGCAACTGGACCTGGAGCTGAGCTGCACCCTCCACAACTAAGACTGAAAGGACAACAACTTGAAGCTGAACAGCACCCTCCAAAACTAAGATCGAAAGGACAAATGACTTGGAAAAAAGTCCTGGAAGTACACACTGTTCCCCAATAAAGTCCTGTTCCCCTTCCCCAATAAAAAAAAATAAAAAGTGTGTCTGTGCTGACGGAGCACAATCACTAAGATGCATGGCGAAGTCAAAAAAGTCAAGTTGAAGAATAGGTGCAGTACGATCCCATCTATTAAACATTATTGTTAGCACGTGAGCAAGTATAGGTGGGTGAACCCCTGGAAGTGGGCTGCGAGCAGTCAGGCCAGCCTGTTGGCTGCAGTTACTCCAAGCAGGAGTGGGGTTGGGGACGAGGGGGCAGTGAAGGGGAACTTTGACTTTTCCCTCTATAGCTCTCTGAGCTGTTTGCCTATATAGCGAATGTAAATTTAAAATTATGTGTCACTATTGTAGTTGAAGAGAGAAAACATATGGGAGATAATCAGAGAAGAGGGCAAGAGAGTACAGAATGCAGTATGTACTAGAAACGTTTGGAGGAGAGAGGGAGAGTCAGGAGGGCTTCCGGGAGGAGGAGGAAGGGGAGCTGGATCTCAGAGCAAGAATAGCACTGAGAATTGGAGCAGAGGGAAGGGCAGTCCAGGCACAAGTGAAAGGTGGGAAACGAGGGCAGGTACTACCCGGAGAGGCACCCTGAAGTAGAAAGAGCAGGGGAGCTGGCCTCAGATGATTAGGGGCGATTCCCGTCTCAGCCACATCCTGCAGCTACTACCATCCTGGTGAAATCCCTCACGGTCAGTGTCCTCCTCTGTAAATGGGCATAATTGTACAAACTTTCTGGATGGTTGTGAAGACTGTTTGCCATCAGAGTAGGGCAAGCTGCAAAGTGTCACGTAGGTGTGAATTTATTGTTGGTTTCTTTCAGGGGAAAGAGAGAAGGCAAATTGTGTTGTAGTCTGGCTGTTTGCCAACTCCTGGCAAGCTCTGGTCAACCCTTGACCAACCTGGCCTGGCCTGGTCAAGGCTCACACTCAAGATCGTAGGAAATATGGAGCCAGCATGGATTCCTAAGCAAGGGAAAGAAGTTAAGATCCAAAAATGACAAAAATCTTTATTTAGGATACACATTATGCCAATCATAAGCTATGTATTTTAACGTATTTATTCAGTCTTCACAGGTACTTTATGAGGTGAGTATGCCTATTTTACAGAAATTCAGAGAAATTCATTCATTCATTCATTCATTCATTCATTCATTCATTCATCAAATACAGATTGAGCAGCTCCCATCATTCTAGTTACTGAGCAAATGAAAAGTCCCTGTCCCCATGGAGTGTACAGCCCGGTAGTGAAGACAGTAAAACAAATAAATCTATGACAATATCAGCTGATAATGAGTGCTGTGCATAAAACAAAGCTGAGTCTGGATCAGGAACATGGTAGGAAGGTCGCTCTGACTTTTAAGCAGAGAGTTGAATAAGGAAATTGTATGTACATTCTGAGCAGAGGCAATAGCTCAGGCAAAGGCCCTGCGGTGGGAGCCGGTGGCTGTAATCAAGGTGGAGCGAGAAGGCAGGTGTGGTTGTGGTGTGGTGGACAGGTGTGGCGAGAGAGTGGGTGAGGTTGGAGGGAAGTGAGGGACGTGGGGGTGTAGATTGTATGGGGCTTTGGAGATCAAGCAAAGACTGCGGATTTAGTTCTACCTGTGTTGGGAAGCCACTGGAGGGGTTTGGTCAGGAAAATAACATAATCTCAAATTTATGTTTTAAAAGGATCCCTCTGGCCACCGAATATGGGCAAGACTATAGGAGGCATGAGTGGGAGCAGAAGGGTTAATTAGCAAGCGACTGTATGAGTCCAGGTGAGAAGAGAAAGACAGTTTGGACCACAGTGGCAGATGTATAGATGGTAAACAGCAGTCAGATTTGAAATATATTTTAGAAACAGAACCAACAGGGTCTCCTTTGGCTTGGATGTGGGCTGTGAGATAAAGAGGAGAGTAAAGGGTGATTCCAAGGCTTCGGGTCTGAGCAACTGGGTCAAGGTAGTCACCCTTTACTGAAAAGGGGTGGTGGGGGAGGAGCAGGTTTGGGGGCAATTAGGATTCATTTTAATTTTGAGATGCCTTGAGACATCTAAATGGAGATGTCAGGTAGGTAGCTGGATGTATGAGATGGGAGTTCAGGAGGATGTCAGGACTGTGGATATAAATTGGGAAGTTGTCAGCATATAAATGTTGTTTAACGCCAGGGGATAAGATTAGATCACATAGAGAGCGTAGCTAGAGCAGCGAAGGGCTCCTGGGTGCTTCAGTGTAGGGAAGAGCAGGGCTGGGAGAACAGGAGGGCTCACGCAGCATCACCCCGGAAGAACTCTGCTGACCAAGGGGAGGCAGTGGCTCTCAGAATCATTCAGCCTTGTTAAAACACCCCCAGTAGGTCTGGGGTGAGGCCCAAGACTTGCATTTCTAACACGTGGCTGCTGCCACCACTGCCACTGGTGCGGAAGCTACTGGTCTGGAGCAGGAGGAGTTGCCGTCAGAGCACAGATTTTGGAGGCAGTTAGAACTGATTTCAAATCCAGGCTCTACAACTAACCTGCTGTGGAGTCTTGGGCAAGACATTGTCCGTTCCTGAGCCTCAGTGTCCTTATCTGTAAAAAGGGAACAATATCACCTATGACTCAGGGTTGTTGTGAGGGTCCAGCAAATCAGCATGTTTTCAGCTTCTAGCATTGAGCCCAGACAAGCTGGCATTTCAGGAACTGTTAACCTCTACTCCCGGGGAAGCACTGGGGCAGGCAGGGTGAGCCCGGGTCCCCACTCCGATGGCCCCAGGTAGTCAGCTGGAGAGAGACTGCTCTGTTTTGATGCTTTGCCTCAGGCCAGTCCTGAGACCTGGGTCCCTGGGAAGGGGGGCCGTGCCCGGCCAGCCACCTCACCCATGGAGTCTGCTGTCTTTCGAGCACTTCTGTCATCTCCTGTTTCTCTGCCTCTGTGAAGGCCCCTTCCTGCCCCGGTGCTTGGAGAGCTCCTCTGTCCGTCCCTTCATCTCCTCCTGTCTCCAGTGACCAGTGACTGCTTTTCCTCACCCCCTACCCCCCACCCCAGACCTTGTCAGTCAGCTTCCCCTAAAAGGGAGACTAGCCTGACAGCCGGAGCCTGGCCTTTACTCAGGCTGATGAGGGCACAGCAGTCAGGGACAGGGGCAAGCTGTCATCTCCACGGCCCAGTGACATGGGGCTGCTGACGCTGCCAGCTTAAGGCTAAACAGGGACAAGCACAAAAGAGCATGCGAGAGAGCACTAGAGTTACGGTAGGTATGCGATACGTGTGCATCACTCGTCCTCCTGCTCGCCATCTCTCCCCACCTCATGCCAAAGCCTCGCTCTCTGGTGGCTGCAGAGCCAGCCCAAGCCTGAACGTGCTGAGAGGAGGCTGCCTCCCCCTCACCCACCCCCCGTTGCTATTTAATGCCGTTAACAATGGATTCATTAACTGGGATTAATCTCATATACCAGCTCTCTATCCCCTTGGCTATTAATCACTCACTTCATTAACAGGACAGCATTAGCCAACCTGGGAACGAGACATGGCGCCCATACCAAGTACCTGTGTCTGCACCCTCTCATCTTTCCTCCTCACTGGTGCATGTTCTCGGCGCCTTTCTGCTTCGGCCCCGGCTTCTGCCTCAGCCAAGCCGAGCGTGGGTGTCGCTCTCCCCATATTTCTCACTGTGGCCTTGTCTCTGCCCCTGATACCTTCCAAGTGTCCCTTTCACTCTTTTGCCTCCCAATCCAGGGCCTAACACATAGTAGGTTCTCATTACAGGTTGGCTGACCAAAGTGCAGAGAGATACAAATAAAGAAACACCAATTCCAGGAGGCTCATTTTTTAAAATTGCCTTTTTCTGTTTACTAAGATAATATATGCTCACTGCACAAAATCCAAGCAACACGAGAAAGGGAGAAAGGAGAAAATAAAAGTTCCCTGAAATCCCACCATCTCAAGATAATAACCTTTAGCGATTTGGTGAGCATCCTCTCAGATCTTGAGTGATATATGTATAATTTTACCTAAATGGGATTATACTATGCGTGCTGTTTTGCAACCTGCTTCTCCACTCAACAATATGCTGTCAAAATCTTTCCATATCAGTGAATAGAAATATACTTCATACTTTTTAATGGTTGCATAGCATTTTGTTTTACAGAAGTAACATAATTTAGTCAATGGATCTTCTACTGATGAACATTTATATTGTTCCCAGTTTTCCTCTGACATATTTGATACAGAGGGCCACATCCTTGTATATACATCTCTGTGCACTTGTCTAATTAACTCCTTAAGATTGATTCCCAGGAGTGGAATTTCTGGGACAAAGGGCTAACACAATTAACATTTTGGTATAATATAGTATGGTAGAGCTAGATATGCCTGGGATTCAATACCAGTTTTGCCATTTCCTAGCAAAGGGATCTTGGGCAAATTACTTAACCTCTCTGGGCTTCAGTTTTTTCATCTGTAAAATGGGGATAATGATAAAGATTGACTTTATGGGATTACTATTTGGAGTAAGTAAGTAATTACATGCAAAGCACTTAGAAGGATGCCCAGCATGTGGTAAGGGCGGTAGATATTAGCTACTGCTATGGGGACATTGGCCCACTGGCCTCCAGGAACACTGAGCCTGTCTCATCTCCCAACAGCAGTGTGGAAGAGAGCTTCTTTCCTTACACCACTGCCAGCAATAGACACCCTTGTCAAGTTTTTGTTTTGGGTTTTTTTTTCTTTTTTTGTAGCTTTTTATTCCCAATTTTTAATTTTTTTTTTTTTTTTACTGTGGTAAAATACATGTAACATACAACTTACCATTTTAATGATTTTTAAGTGCACAGTTCTGTGGCATTAAGTACGTTCACACTGTAGTGTGACCATCACTATCATCCATCTCTAGAACTCTTTACATCTTGTAAAACAAACTCTTTACTCATTAAACAATAACACTACTTTCCCTCCTGCCCCCAGGCCCTGCAGCCGCCATTTTACTTTCTGTCTCTGATTTTGACTACTCAAAGCATCACCTCATATAAGTGGAATTATATAGTATTTGTCTTTTTGTGATGGGCTTATTTTACTTAGCATAATCTCCTCAAGATTCAACTATCTGGTAGCATATGTCAGCATTTACTTCCTTCTTAAGGATAAATAGTATTTCATTTTATGTATATACCACATTTTGCTTATCCATTCACCCATCGATGAATACTTAAGTCTCTTCCATGTTTTAGCTATTGCAAATCATGCTATGAATATAGGTGTACAGATATCTCTTCAAGACTCTGCTTTCAATTCTTTTGGGTATAGACTGAGTAGTGGAATTGCTAAATCATATGGTAATTCTATTTTTAATTTTTTGAGGAACCACCATACTGTTTTCCACAGTGGCTATATCTTTTTACATTCCTGCCAACAGTGCACAAGAGTTTTAATTTATCTACATCCTCACCAGTACTTGTTACTTTCTGTTTCTTTTCTTTTCTTTTCTTTCTTTTTTTTTTTGATAGTAGCCATCCTAAAGGCATGAGGTGGTATCTCATGGTAGTTTTGATTTGCATTTTCTTAATGGTTAGTGATGTTGAATATCTTTTCATGTGTTTATGACCATCTGTATACCTTTCTTGGAGACATGTCTATTCAAATCCTTTGTCCATTTTTGAATTGTTTGTTGTTGTTGTTGAGTTTTAGTTTTCAACATATTCTGGATATTAACACCTTATCAGATATACCATTTGCAAATATTTTGGCCCAGTCTACAGGTTGCTTTTTTACCCTGTCGATCTTGTCAGTTAATGCCCCCAAATTTTAAATTTTCATTAAGTCTAATTTATTTTATTTATTTATTTTTGCCTGTGCCGTTGTTGTCAAATCCAAGAAATCATTGCTAAATCCAATGTTGTGAAGTTCTGCCCTATGTTTTCTTCTAAGAATGTTTATGGTTTTAGGCCTTAAGTTTAAGTCGTTAATCCGTTTTGAGTTTATTTTTGTGTATGGTGTTAGGCTAGGGTCCAACTTCTCTGTTTTGCATGTGGATAACTGGATATTCAGTTATATTAGCACCATTTGTTGAAAAGACTATCCTTTCTCTATTGAATGCTCTTGGCACACTTGTCAAAATTAATTTGACCATATATGCAAAGATTTATTTCTGGGCTTTCTATTCTATTCCACTGGTCTCTATGTGTGTAGATTGCTTTGGATAGTATTGATATCCTAACAATATTACATCTTCTTGTTCATGAACGTGGTGTGGGAGACAGCCCCTTTCCTTACACCTTCCCCTTGTCAATTTTAGAAAAAACTTTTGCCCACCTGAAAGGTGACAGTTGATACCTTTTTTTCATTTGCATTTCTTTGATCAGTGTACTTAGTTCTTAATGGGCATTCATATTTCATTTGTGAGTTGCTCATCATGTTCTTTGCCCAGTTCTCTATTGGAATATTGACCTTTTTTGGTATTCGTGAGAACTCTTTTATATATTAGTGCTAATATTCCTAATGTTTTTCTACTTTATCCTGACTTTCAATCTTATTTATTTTTTGTCCTTCATAAGTACTTGATTTTTATGTGGGTTAGTCTACCAGGATTTTCCTTTATAACTTTTGTATTTTGTATCATGCTTAGAGATGCCACTTTTCTTTAAAATAATACAAATATTCACTTTGCTTTAATACGTACATGGTTTCACTTTTTACCACTTATGTTTTTATTCTTTTGAATTTATTTTTGTGTAAAGAGTGAAGTATGATTTCAGCTTATTGTTTTCCAAATGGTTGGTCAGTTATCCCAATAGCATTTGATTATTTGATCTTTCCCCCAGTGGGGACCAGAGAAGGAACAAGTGTAAATAAATAATGTTCTAAGACAAAAGGATGCCAACAGGTTAAAAGAGCAGTTCTGGACAAGCTTCCCCAGAATCTCCTAGCAGCTAATCCCTGGGGAACCCCTCCTCTTCACTGCGGTCCTGCTCACCCTGAATGGGCAGAGGCAGGACATTAGAGGGACTGAGCCAGACTCCACACTACAGAAACCCCTTCCAGAAGGCTCTACGTGTGCACGACAGCCTTGTTCCCCTCAGCAGTTGAGAAGAAAATCTGTCCTCCTTGTTTTGGAGTCGCTAACGAGTTGCCTTGTAACTTCTTAGTCAGCCTCCCCTCCTCCCATCACCTCATCTCTATCAGGCACCCCAGCCATTCACCCCGCTCCTCCATGCTATCATACCAGCATGGAAGCAATCCATCCTGTCTGCTGCATCCACACTGCCACTGCCCAGCAGGGAGCATCGGCTCCAGGGGTAGCTTCAGAACTGCCTGTCCTTAGGAAGGTAGCGCAGAGCTGCGGCCGTCTGTGTGTGGGTCACAGAGAGGGAAGGCAGAGTGACAGGAGCAGTAGCTCCCATGCTGCCCTTGGTGTCTATGCCCCAGGTTCAGGCTGCTGGGATCCTCTGTGCTGATTTGTTTAAGGAGCTTGGATTTGACTATGGTCTGGACACAGAGAGGAGTTTGTCCTTGAGTCTGTGGCCAAGTGCTCAGCGCAGGGATCCTGGAAGTCACAGGGATGATAGCAGCATCTTGCGGTCCTCTTTCTGGGAGACAGAGCCTTTATGTGACCTCCAGGCCCCACTCCCATCCTCAGCTCATGGATGCAGCTTGGCTCTGGGGCCAGCAGGACAGGAACAGGCAGGCCTGGAGTTTAAGGCAGGCACATCGCCAGGCTGGGCAGTCATCTCGGGCACTGAGCGTGAATTATGGTACCAGGGCTCATGGAGCTGGCACAAATCATGAGGCTGTCAGGCTCAGGAAAAGGCACTGCCTGCCCTCCTCCCCCAGCGGAATTGATGGGCTCAGGGCCGAGTCTGAGTTCAAGATGATTGGACTTGACGATGTTTCATTTCCCCAGAATGCTCCTGGTGAAAAGCTTGTCACGCAGGACCGTGCACGTGTGTATTTACCATTGTACGCGACATGATGTGACTGTGCAGGAGGCTGAGTTTCTGCATAACTGTTTGTATGGGTCGGACTTTATTCTTGCGGGATTGACCGCACCTCTGAAATTGGTGCGAGCTTTGCAGGGAACAGTGTGGCTTTTGTGTTGTGTGACTGAATGGGGTGTTCACAAGCGTGAAGAGCTTGTGCAGGGGTGGAGTGTATGTGCTTTGAGTGTGGCTATATGGCAGTGTGTGTGTGTGTGTGTGTGTGTGTGTGTGTGTGTGTGTGTAAGAAGGAGTCCAGGAGGCTTGAGTCAGTGTGCCTGGGAGGCTGACGTGGCTACAAACCAAGAATGGGGCAATAGGAGGGAAAGCAGGTTGGGAAGGACAGTTTGGGGTGTGATGAGTCTGAGGTCTTGGCAGAACATCAAGGGGAGACATCTGGAGAAGCTGGACTGGGGCTCCAGGGAGAGTAGAGGACAGGGGGCCCTTGGCTCCGGCTGCCTTCCAAATGTGTTCAGATGACCGTGCACTGGGGCATGTGACCTTTGGCTGGAACGAGGTGTACCCTCACACACACCTACCTCCCTCTGAAGGCTGAAAGCTTACATGCTGTGTTAATCCCAGCTGGACATAGTTCAATAGGAAATTTCCAAGAGTTGCTGGAATGGCATAAAATAAGCCCGATGGCGAGAGTCAGGGAAAACTTCCTCGCAGAGGTAAATATTCAGTGGAATCATAAGGAAAAGAGAATGCAGAGGGAAGAGGAGACTATTCTGGTTTTAGCGATGGAGAATAGGGACAGATTCTGCAAGACCGGGGGCTGGGACAGCAAACCATTTTGATGACAAGGAGCTCCTAGCAGGTAGGGGCTGTTGTTTATTCATCACAGCATTTCTAGCACCTTGTGCAGTAGTAGGCAGTCTGTCTGTTGAGTTTTCTTCGAGTCAAAGTCTGAACCACTATAACTAGGGAGAGTTCAGGTAGTTTACTGAAGGGGAACTTTGAAATCTACACAAGACACTAGGTGAGGACAGATGGGAGAGGGGAGGGTATGTTAGGTATCTAAAGGGGCGCCCAGCCCTGCCCAACCCCTTCAACCTGTAGACCTACCTCCATACCTTCCCTGTTTTTTCTCCAAACAGGCCTCTGCATACTCGCTTCCTCTATGACCTGCCTTCTAAGCTCTTGGTCCTAAACCACTATCCTGCATTCATCTTCCTCATTGCTGCCTGATCTTCCCAAGCTCTGACCTTGACTCGGTTTCCTGATTACAGCCTTGCCAGCCTCAACACATGGAGAAGCTTCTGTCTGACCTCTTGCTGAATAAGCCAGGGGACCAGACAAAGGGCAGCTCAGCTACAGAGCAGAACACCCAGGACTTGGGAAGAGCCTGTTTATCCTCAGTTATAAGGACATGGATGCAATGCAAAAGGGTACGAGTTATATTGAGGGAACCAAGGTCTACGACATGGTAAAAGGTCTAACACTAGATTGCTGGGGGCTAGAGGGAAAGAGGGCTATGTGTCATAACCAAATGTCCAACAAGGTGAATGTCCTGGTAGGTAAGAGGAATGCTGTGACAGGGAGTCCTGAAGTCTGGGGGTCTGCACAGGTGTATGAGCAGGGGTCAGCCTCAGAGGCACAGGCCATGAGCAGGGGTGCCTGTGACCAGAGGCAGAGCAGGCTCCTGGATATTAGTAACACCTCACACTCAGCAGCCTTAAATGATGAGAAAACTCATGATCACACATAATAGGAGCTACCTCCAGGGAAGGAGGAGGAAGAAGAGCTCCTGATAACTCAATGATGTCAACAAGGGCCCAGATTCTTTCTGTCTTGCTGCTACCCTGAGTGTGTTAATTTTGTCCTCAGGATGGCTCCCCTCATGATCACAAAAGGGCTGCCCCAGATCCAGGCATCCCATCCAGACACCATAATGTCCAGTGGAAAAAAAGACACTCTCCTACTCAGTGTCTCAGAATGAGGATCCTTTTCCAGAAGCTCCCCATCAGGCTCTTCCTTATATGCCTGTGCCTAAACCGATCGCTGGCAGGGGAGTGGGATTGCCAATACTGACTGATGCAAGGAGAGGAGAGGAGAAGAGAACAGGGGAAAAAAGGGGAGGGAAGGGCCTCATCTCAAATGACAGGTTCCTAGATCTGATCTCCAAGTGTAGAGCTCTTGCCTCGATAGCTTGCCTGAAGCTCTGTCTTGCACCCATTACCCTCTGGCCCTGGGGGAGGCATGGTGGAACAGAGATACTTCATTGCCTAGCCAACATCCAACACCTTGTTCCTAACAGAAGTCTAGATGAGTTCAGGAATTTTCCTTCCTACATGAGGCCTGTGCTTCAGAGCCGCTGGCCCCAGCCCAGGGGAGAACCCTCCCCTCCCCTCCCCTCCCCTCCCCTCCCCTCCCCTCCCCTCCCCTCCCCTCCCCTCTTTTCCTCTCCTCTACTTGCATATTCAGTGCTTCTTTCTGCCTCAGGGCCTTTGCATAGGATTCTCTTCCTCAGCTTTTCCTCTTTCATTCCCCTACCTCCTTCACCTCACTCTTTGATTAGGTCACGCAGCCTTTGGTATATTTCCGTAGCCTTCTACAAATCTCTTTGGTGCCCCATGGAACTTGTTTATATACACTGCTAGACTGCAGGCTCCTTGTGGGCCAGGAAAGTGTCTCTCTTCCCTGACAGTTTATGAGCACAGAAATGGCATGACCACAATGAGCTCAAGGGCAATGAGGACACCAGTGTGCACAGGAGGGGCAAGGAGGCCAGCCAGGACCCTATGCTCAACATCCAGACAGAAGGTTCCAGCCACAGAACCAGTGTTGGGTGAATCGATAATGACATTATGGAGACAAGCTGGGTGAGTGTTGGGGGCAACACCACTGAGTGGTGGTGCCAGAGACCTGGTGCAAAATGAGGGTGATAATTTTATCTACTTTATAGGGTGATTGGGAAGAGTAAATGAGACAAGGTGTATCAAGAATTTAGTCTTATAGTGTCAGTAGGTGCTTGGTAAATAGTTGGACCTTGACTTTGTCTTTACCAACTGTTTACGCGAACTGATTTATTGCCCCCCATCTCCATCCCAAGCCAGCTCTGAGTTAGTCCTAGTTCTCTTTCTCATCCTAACAACTCCCAGCTTGGGTTCTACCAGGACCATACTTTCTACCATGCGTAACCCTCCTGAGCCTGTTTCTTCTTCCAGTTAAATGGAGTCATAATGCTCTCCCTGCCCCCACGTAGCTGACATAAGGGTCAAATCAGATAACACATTTCAGGGTGCTTTAGAAACTGTAAAGGACTGCGAACATGTAAGGAATTACTGTTCTTATTATTTTGTCAGAGCTGGGCTCATTCCTGGGCCTGGCATCTGCTTTGACTTTCTCAGTTCCTGTTTCTTGCTCAGTCTCCGTTTTCTTGCAGCCACCCACGATTCTGGCACTGACAGTGTAAGGATAGAAGATGACACCCAGGGAGTTTGAATATAGAAAGAAAAAGAAGAAACGTGACAACAACCATGGTCCCCTCTCTTATTCCCCGGCTCAGGGATGACCCCACTACCTTTCCAAGTCAGCCAGACCCCAAGTCTGGGCATTATCCATGTTCCAGTTAGCTGTTGTTACATAATAAACATATACTTAGTAACTTAAAGCAGAAATTTCTTATTATCTCTCATGGTTTTGAGGGTTGACTCTGATAAGTAGTTCTAACTCGTGGATTCTGGTAACGCCGTAGTCAGAGGGCAGCTAGGGCTGGAGTCATCTGAAGTCGTGACTCGATGGGACATCCAAGAGAGTGTCTTTCACTCACATGTCTGGTACTTGGGTTGGAATGGCGGGGATAGCTGAGGACGAGCCAGGCATTTCTCCTTCTCCATGGCTACCTTGGGCTTTCTCATAGCACAGTGGTCTTGGCATTGTAAGACTTTTTGCATGGCTGTGGGCTTCTCCCGGAGTGAGCATGCTAAAGGACCAAAGTGGAGGCTTCATGGCTTCTTCCGACCTAGCTGCAGGAGTCATGAGGCATCGCTTTTGCTGCATTTTACTGGTGACAAGACTAACCCAGATTTGGTGTGGGAGGGGAGTACTCAAGGGCCTGGATACAAGAAGGCATGGCTTGTTTGGGAAGCCATCTTCGGAGATGAGCTAGCAAGAGCCTAGTCTGCACTGGAGCACTGCTCTGTGGAGCCCTCTCAAAGGTCAAGGCTTGGGAGGGGGTCAAGGGAGGCAGCAGTAAAGGAAACTGAGCATCTAGGACTCTCAGCCCCCAACTTCAGTATTTATTTATTTATTAGTATTTTGGATTTTCACAAAGCATGTAAGGTAAATGACAAGTTCTGAGGCTCACTTTGCCAAAGAAGAGGTACAGATGGTAAATAAGCATATGGAAATATGCTCAACAACACTAATCATCGGGGAGATACACAATAAAACACAATGAGATATTGCCACGCAACTATTAGAATGAATAAAGTAATAATAATAATAATAGTTAAAAAACTGATACTATCAAATGTTGCCAAGAATGAGACCAACTGGAGTTTACACACATTACCTGTAGGAATGCCAGAAGGTACAGACACTTTGGAAAACAGTTTGGCAGTTTCTTGTGAAGTTAGGATGTTGCTATGAATCCAGCAATTCCGTTCTCAGGTATTTACCCCAGAGAAATGAGAAGATACAAGCACCGAAGACCTGTCCATGAATGTTCCCAGCAGCTTTCTTCATAATAGCCCCAAACCAGAAAACAACCCCCTCCCCCTAACTCAAATGCCCATCAAATAGTGACCAAATAAACTAATTGTGGTACGTCTATACAATGGAATACATCTCAGCAATAAAACAGAATGAACTACTGATATACACAATTTCATGGCTGAATCTCAAAAGGATTGTGCTGAGTAAAAGAAACCAGCCAGAAAGTAAAATAAACCAGCTGTATACTGCACAGTCGCCCTGTGATAATGTGGAAAGGGCAAAACTTCCACATTAAGCACATCAGTGGCTGCCAGGGGCTGGTAGTGGGGAAAGGGGTTGAGTCCACAGAGGGACCAGGGGACCTTGTGGGGTGATGGAAATGTTCCATGACTTGATTATGGTGGTGGTTACTCAACTCCACACGTTCGTCAAAATTCATCAAACTGTACACTTACTTAAACAGGTGGATTTTCCTGAGCACAAATCATGCATCTCAGTGCAGAGACTCCTCATTCTCCTGCATGTCTCCTCAAGTCTATCTAATCAGTCGCCAAGCCCTTCCCTGGGGGTGTTTCCGGTGTCCAATTACAAGTGCACTAATCCCAGTCGTATCTCCTCCCTCTGTGCCTCTTCATGGACACTCTTTTCCCTACTCATGGCCTGGATAACTCTTTTTTATCCTTCGGGCTTGCAGCTAAATCTCACTTTCCCAAAGAGGCCTCTCTTTCTCTCTCTCCAATCTAAATTATGTATCCCTTTTTACTTGCAGGTAATCAATTGCTCTTCCTTCTTTTCTTTTTTTAAAACATCATTCTGTTTTGGGGGGGAATATTGGGGAACAGTGTGTTTCTCCAGGGCCCATCAGCTCCAAGTCATTGTCCTTCAATCTACTTGTGGAGGGCACAGCTCAGTTCCAAGTCCGGTTGCTGTTTTCAACCTTAGTTGCAGGGGGCACAGCCCACCATCCCATGCGGGAATTGCACCGGCAACCTTGTTGTTGAGAGCTCGCGCTCTAACCAACTGAGCCATCAGCCACCCCTCTGGAAGCTCAGTGGCCACTCGTTGCCTTCAATCTAGTTGTGGAGGGTGCAGCTCACTGGCCCACTTGGGAATCGAACCAGCAACCCCATTGTTCAGAGCTCACGCTCTAACCAACTGAGCCATCCGGACGCCCGAAGTCTTCCTTCTTTAATAGAATGTAAACTCCATGAGGACAGGGACTATCCTTCCTTCATCTTTGGCACAAAATTAGCACTTAGTTTGTTTCATGAATTAATTAACATGAGAATGATGTCCACATCTTCCTCTGTAGTTCCATATTGCACAAATTTGTGTTTTCACGAGCATTCAGAACTTTTACCATTTTCACATATTTTTAACCTACTTGTTAAGAATTGAAACAATTTAGGGGCAGCTGGTTGGCTCAGTTGGTCAGAGCACAGTGCTCATGACACCAAGGTCGCTGGTTCGAGTCCTACATGGGTCAGTGAGCTGTGCCCTCCACAACTAGATTGAAAATAATGACTTGACTTGGAGCTGACGGGTCCTGGAAAAACCCACTGTTCCCCAATATTCCACAATAAAAATTAAAAAAAAAAAAGAATTGAAACAATTTAAAAGTACATAGAGTGAAGGGTGAAAGTCTTTTATACATACACAGAGTTTTCAAAAATAAAAATGAGGGTCTTCCTTTCCCTGTTGGTACATAGAAAGCTCATTTATTCTTTTTAACAATTATGTAACATTCCAGAGTATGGTTATACCATGGTAAACATTATTTAATCTTTAATGGGAATTTAGGGGTTCCCCCAGCCCCCATGTTTTAATGTTTTCCTATTTAAAATGCTGCGTTATACATTGGCACATACGTGTGAGCATTGCTGAAGAACAGATACCTAGGAAATTATTGAGCTGTTAGGAAAGAAGATGAATGTATTTTAGATGTAGAAATAGCTATGCTATTTCAAAAAGATGTTTGCAAATGTGTATTGTCACCATCATCTGTGAGAGAGCCCATGTTTCCACACCCTCACCAACTCTGGGTAGCATCAACCTGGCCAATTTTCACCACTCAGGTTAAAACGCTATCTCATCATTTTAATTTACATCCCCTGCATCATTACTGAGGTTGTGCATATGTTCATATGATTATTAGCTATTTGTATGTCTTGTGAATTCCTGGTTATACCTTTTGCCCATTTTTATAGAATTGAATGTTTTTGTCTTATTGATTTGTAGGAATTCCTTGTGTGTGTCTGACATGGAAATAATCAGTTTGAAAGTTATAAATAATTTTGGGGGGTGATGGATATGTTCATTCTTGATTTTGGTGATGGATTCACAGGTGTATACTAATGTCAAAACTCATCAAATTGTATGCTTTAAATATGTGCAGTTTATTGTATGTCAATCATACCTCAATAACGCTGTTTTAAGAAGAAAGTTACATAATTAATAATATATTTTTCTCCCAGTTTTACCTTTTCTTTAAACTTTATTTTTTGTCATATAGAAGTTTTATATATTGAGTATTTATATAATATTCTGGAGTTATCATAGGTTTGTGACTTAGGCAAGTTACCTAACCTCTCTGTGCCTCCATATTTATAGGTAAAATGAGGCTAAGAGTACCTATTGCATAGGTTTGTTGTGAGGATTAAATGAATTAATACACATTAAAAGTTTTTAAAATGGTAACCACCACAGGACACCATGCAATAAGTATTAACTATTACCAATGTTTGGGATCTCATATCTTACTTAGGAAAACCTTTTCTATTCCAATATTATAAGAATATTCTCCTTTATTTTCTTCTACTAATTATATAGTTTTTAATATTTACGTCTTTTAATTCATTAAAAGACTAGTCTTGTAGATAGTGTGAGGCATGGGTAAATTTTTATTATTTTCCCAGTCGATAGATAGTTGTCCCAATACTATTTATGGCATAACCATCCTGTCTGCACTAATTTGAAATATTGTTGGCCTAAATAGTAAATCCCCACGTACCGTGTTTCCCCGAAAATAAGACCTACCCTGAAAATAAGCCCCAGTTAAAACTGTCAGCCAGATGGACACATTTAGTACCATGTTTCCCCGAAAATACGACTTAACTAGAAAATAAGCCCTAGCATGATTTTTCAGGATGACATCCTCTGAGCATAAGCCCTAATGCGTCTTTTGGAGCAAAACTTAATATAAGACCTGGTCTTATTTTTGGGGAAACATGGTATAAACAGGTTTGTTTCTCAGCTCAGATTGAGCCCTTTGCT
This sequence comes from Rhinolophus sinicus, assembly GCF_057876585.1. Taxonomy (NCBI): domain Eukaryota; kingdom Metazoa; phylum Chordata; class Mammalia; order Chiroptera; family Rhinolophidae; genus Rhinolophus; species Rhinolophus sinicus. Next base: position 28,852,458 of record NC_142514.1, read on the forward strand.
CTATATGTTTATTCCTCTGCTAATACTTCCTGCTGGTAAATTATAATAGCTTCTCTCCAACTCCAATCCCATTGTACATTCAAATAGATCATTTTTCAATACCTTGGCCTCTCCGTTCCTTGATTTCTACTATGCTCTATTTTTCCACCCTACCTCATCCCCTCATGGCCATGGTCATGCCACAGACCTGATTGTGACCAATGGCTCTGACATGTCCATAACCCGAGTTAAGCAATTCACCTCTCTGATCATCACTTCTGAACTTTTCAGCTCATTCTTCTTGTTCTTCTACTCTAACAATTCTTTAGCCCACCAGGACCTGCAATCTATTGACCCTTCCATATTTTCACTGTCCTTATTTTCCACTCTACCCATGGTTCATCATCAAAATTTTTTATTATTTATATCATATTCTGGAGTTATCATAGCTGTGTGACTTAGGCAAGTTACCTAATCTCTCTGTTCTTTGCCCTTCACTCAATAGGCCAATTCTCAACCTGACTAACTGCAGTTCTCCATATGCTCCCCTTTTTCCTGTGCAACTGAATCAGTCTGGAGAAAAACACAAGACAGGCTGACCAGTCTCATTTTAAATTCATGGCCACTGAGCTCAAGTGGACTCCTGGTGTTGCAGGTAAAGGTGACTGTCCATTTACTCTCCTGCTCTCCCATTTAATACCTTCTCAACTCTCCTCAAAAGACTTGAACAGCCACTTCATAAAAGAAAATATCCAAATGGCCATTAAATGTATGAAAAGGTGCTCAATCTTGTTAGTCATCAAAGGAATAATGAAAATTAAAACCTTCATGGGGCTGACACACCTATCAGAATGGCTAAAATGAAAAAGGCCTGGGGCAGTACCAGGTGTTGCCAAGGATGTGGAACAACTGGATTGCCCTGCTGGTGGGAGTACACATTGATACAACCACTTTAGAAAACTATTTGGCAATACCTGCTAAAGCTGAACATACACTTACCCTACGATCCAGCAATCTCACACCTATTGTATAACCAAACAGAGATGCATGCACTTGTGCACCAAAAGACATGCTCCATCATGTTCATAGTGACATTAAATATAATAGTACAAACAGTAAACAATCCAAAGACCCATCCATCAAGAATAGAATGGATATGGAAATTGTGGAATAGCCTACTATATGTCAATGAAAATGAATGGACTGTTGCTACATTCAATATCTCACAAACAATGCTGAGTGAAAGTCATAGTGCATGATTCTATTATATACATTTCAAAGACAGCAGAATTAATTTATGGTTAGAATAGTGGTTACCTTGGAGAGGAACAAGCAGCTGACGACTGGGCACGAGGGGCCTTTTGGGGTGCTGGCAATGTTTTCTTTCCCGATGTAGGTAGGAGTTACACGGCTAAACTTGTGAAAACCTGCTGAATTTTACACTCAGGATTTGTGCACTCCTTTCTATGCATGTTATACTTCCACAGAAAGTTGTTATATATTTGTACATGTATGGGTAAATATGTATATAGCTAAGTATATATACATATAAATATATGTATTTACATTCCTCTCTTGCCCCACTTTCATTTCCAGCTGTTTTCTCCTTCACGTCACAGCCAAAGTCAAAAAAGTTGTTTATGTTTATGGTCTTCAAGTTTTTAACCCCAGCATTCTCCTAAAATTGCTCGTTAGGGTCACCGATAACATATGCATTGCAAAACGTAATGGTCAATCGCAGACCTCATTGTACTTGACCTGTCAACAGAATTTGACACTTATGGCCCTTCTCTTAGACACACCTTTGTCACCTGACTTCCAGGACACCACTCTGATTCTCTGACTTCTCTGGACACTAGTCTCAGACTCCATTGCCAGTCCTGCCTCTTCTCCCCCTAAACATGGGTATGCTTCAGGGGTTAGTTAGGTGACCTGTTCTCTGCTCTCTTTACACTCACTCCACTGGTGTCCATTGATGAGTTTCTCAGCTTTTTCTACCTATGCACTGATGACTCCCAAATTTATATCTTGGATCTCTTTCCTGAGAGACCTCATTACCCAATGGCCAACTTGATATATTCACGTAGATGTTTAATGGGCATCTCAAACTGAACATGTCCCCAAACAAACTTCTTGTCTCCTTCCATCGCCTCAATCTGCACCTCCTCAGGCAACGATAAGCCTGTTCTCCCAGGTGCTCAGGTCCAAAGCCTTGTAGTAATCTTCGACTCCTCGTCCTCTTACTTCTTACATTCCCATCTGTAAGCAAACCATTTGTCTCTATCACTTTCATCACCTCCAAAGCTATTAGTTTGAAGCGAGCCACCTTCATTTCTCAACTGGATGATTCCATTAGTCCCCTAATAGGTATCCCTTTTTCTGTCCTTATCTCCTCCTTTCAGGCAGGATCCACCCAGGACAACAGAAACCACTCCATGAAGGAAGAAGGAAATACTGAAAACTGGTTACACAGGTGATAGAAGAGCTGAGAAGGCAAATAGGGTACCGGGAGGCAGCCAAGAAGCACGGAAGCCGTGCCCACCTGTAGACTGTAGAGATGACAGGAAAAGGTGGTGTTCCCCACACCCAAGGGCCAGAGTTATTTTGAAAGAAGCTGCAACCAAGGCAGGGCTATTTGGCAGGTGCTGGAGGCACAGAGCAGAGTCTAGTGATTATTCCCAGGAAAGGAGGAAGAGCCAGCTTCTCCCTTATTTCAGCCCTCTAATCACCTACCAGGCCTCTCATTGGCCAGATTCTGCCACAAGGCAGCTGACAGGACCCTCACAAACAGCGTGCAGGGTCATCAACTTGCCAGAGGAGTGGGTGTCAGAGGGTGATACATGGATCTCAGGCAAAGACGCCAAGGACTAGAATACTCCATCGTCTGTTCACCACTGGGACAGATCCAGGTCTTGGCCTTAAAACATATGCAGTTTGGGGGTGCACTTCATTACGAAAAAATTAAAAGCTGGAAAACACTAAATTGGGAATGAAAGTAAATATTTATTTAGATGAAAAAAGAAATCACAGAAAATTACAAAATTTTAAAAGGCAGCTAAATACCACAAACATGTGACATAAATCCAGAAAAATAAGTTTTATTAATTGCCTGGCATACTTCTATATCACCTTTTCCCCTATATTTTTTGGCTGCTTATTTTTTGTCATACCTTTTCCTATGACAAGTTTTTTTCATAGAAATAATACAAAGTCTTCCCTACTTCAGTTAAGTTGGTTTTTTTTTTAATAGTTTAGAAAAACTTCCTCCACTTTCCCAACTTGTTATTGGTAGAGTAAATCTTTAGAATTGTCAAATTTGGGAGCGCTCTATCAAGTTTCTTTTATATGTGAACTTTAAGATTTCTGGGTCTTTCAAATTTTCTTGGGCAGTGATTAATTTTTAAAAATTCTGTGAGCTGACAACCCTCAGTGAAATCTCTCAAGTCACTATCCTGGATAAGTCAACACAGTGGGTGGTAGGCGGATTTCTAGAACCCATCCTTGCTGCAGGACAGCTGGCAACAACTTCAAATAACATGGAAAGAACTATAAACCACACAAATATACTAAACTCAAACTAAAGGTATCTCCTACTCAACTTTCCTCACTGGATCCAAAATTGCCAGTGCCATTCCAGCCATGAGAGTTGATATAGTAGAAAAATCAAGAAAGAGGTCCAGTGGTCAGAACCAATTGTGGTTATGATATCTTATTTTTGCAAATTTGACAAAGCATATGACCATGTGAATGCATTGGAAGGGGCCTGTGCAAGCGTAGAGTTCTGAAATTTGAGCTTCATTAGCTTTATGGCAAATGGTCACCCTGGCCACATTCCTGGTTACCCACAGCAGAGTGGTTCTTTTCAAGTGAAAATTGAATTACGGACCCCTCTGCTCTAGGCGCTGGAAAGGCTCAACATCTCATTCAGAGTAAAAGTTTTCACATCACTTCCAAGGCCCCCCCACTCCTCACTAAACCCATTTCCTGGTCCCCTTTCTCCGGCTCCTGCTGGCTTTTTGCTGTCCCTCTAGCATTCCAGAGCCTCTGTGCTTGCTTTTCCCTCTGTCTGAAACTCAGTTCTCCCATATACATGCTTGTTTTACACCCTCTCTTCCCTGAGGCCTTTGTTCACATTACCTTCTGTATTTGTTTCCTGCTGTGGTTGTAACAAATGACCACAAACTTAGTGGCTTAACACACCACAGCTTTATTACCTTATAGGCTGGAGGTCAGAAGTCTGAAGTGGGCTGGCCAGGCTCCTTCCTGCTGCGGACTCTAGAGGAGAACCCATTTTCTGCCTTTCCTGTTTCCAGAGGCCACCTACATTCCCTGGCGCATGGCTGTATCACTCACACCTCCTTCTCTGACTCTGAAACTCCGGCCTCTATCTTTGCCCACGTAAGCACCCTTGTGATTACATAGGACCCACCTGGATAATCAGAATCATCTCCTCCCTCAAGACCGTTAATTGAATCACACCAGTAAAGTCCTTTTTTGCCGTGTAGTCTAACATTTTCACAGGTTCTGGGATTAGGACATGCATAGCCTTAGGGGGGAGGGGCATTATTTTGTCCGTCTCATCTTGCCAGTAAGACCCTCGCCAGTCATCCTTGTAAAATGTTGTTCACAGTGGGCATCTTGTCCTGTCCCTGCCTGAGAAGGAAGGTTTCCTGTGGCCCACAGGTATATGTGATGTTTGTTGCAGTTAGAAACCTGCTACCTATCAGTCAGGGCTCTATCAGAGAAACAGAACAACCAGGAGATATATATTAAAAGATTCGTTGCAAGGAATTGGTTTATATGATTGTGGGGAATGGCTAGGCAAATCCAAAATCTACAGGACATGCTGTCAGAAGGGCAAGTTGGAACTCTCACGCGTGAGCTGAGACTGTGTGGCCCACAGCTGGAATTTCTTCTTCTGGAAAGTCTCAGTTCTGCTCTTAAAGCCTTTCAACTGATTGAATCAGACCCATCCAGATAATCTAGGATAATCTCCCTTAGCTAAAGTCACATAATTATAGACTTTAATTATACTACAAAATACCTTCCCAGTAACACCTAGATTAGTGTCTGCTTGAATAACTGGGGATCATAGTCTAGCCAAGTAGACGCACAAAACTGACCATTGCAGGATCCTTTATCTGGTTAAGGAAGCTTATTACAGATTTTTGTCATCTTATAGAGGTGACCATTTAATTTTCTTTCTTTAATGTACCGCTATAGTAAATTTAAAAAATGAAGTTTAGTTTGTAATTGGTCTTATATAGCTAGATTAAATTTGCTACCATTTTATTTATTAGTTGTACATCTATGTAATTGTGATTGGGCTACACTACTTTCTGGTGAGTGCTATCTTTGTTCAACTTTGGTATGTCGGGGTTAGTGGCTTCAGTTGAAAATGATGGAAAATTCAACCTTAGGTGATTTAAACATTGGTTCAGAGAGCTGAAGGGTTCGGGGGAGGGCATACCTGAAGGCATGGCTGCATTCAGGGCTCAGTGCTGTGATCAATGTTCATTTTCTCTCCATCTCTTGGTCCCGCTTTCCCCTTGTGTCAACTTTAGTCTCCACATGGCAGACAAGGATCTGTAGCCTCAGTGTCAAGGGCAACTTCTTCCCAGAAGTCACTGAAAAAGTCCTCTTGCGTTTCTGTTGCATTCTGAACAGGATCATATGCCCAAATCATTCCAATGGTGGGGGGAAAGCAAAGCTTGATGAGATTTGTGGGCCTAGCCCTGGAACTAGGGATGGTGTCACTTTCCCTGGAAGTATGTGTGTATAGACATAGAGTAGGGTGGAGAGAGCTCCTTCTGAGGAAAATCAGGGTTTGGTTACTAGAAGGATGAATGAACATTGAGGAGCAAAACAACAGATGTCTACTCTAGTTGTGCTAGCCCATCAGAATAGATTGGGACATTTTCCATCTTTGTTTTATGCTCTATAACCATTTAAATAACAGAACTTATTTGTTCCTTGAAGGTTTGATATAACTCACTGCTAAATCCATTCTGGGCCTAATGCCATTTTCAGAAGTATATCTTTGATGATCTGATTTCTTGTTTGCATATTAGCATTTTTACCTCTTCTTGGGCCATTAAGGGAAAAAAATAAATGAAAGAAGCAGAACTGGGTTGGATTTACCAAATCTACACATGTTTTTCATTTCATTAACTTCTGCTTTTATCTCTTTTATCTCTGTTAATTCCTTATTTCTATAGAGGTTTTCTTTCCCTCAGCTGCTTGGTTTTGATTCTCTTTCCTGTTTTCTAATAAATGTGTTCAAGGCTATAAGTGATTCTATAAATACTGCATTGGCCTTGACAATTGGTTTCATTATATGGTTCTCCCAGTGTCATTTACTTATAAATAGTCATTTCCATTTTGAGCTTCTCCTTAACCTGAGAGTTATATAAAACAGTGTGTTAAATTTTTCAAGTCGCTGAGTTTTTGCTATATTGTTTTGCTACGGTCTTGTCTTTGAATCTATTTATTTTTAAACATTTTAGTCAGAAAATATAGCCTATATGATTTCCACTTTTTGGAATTAAGAATTTGCTTCCAGTCAATTTTAATAGATGATCAATTTTTGTAAATGTACCATACACATAAAAAAAGAATGTGTAAATGTATATTATCAGTTCAGTAAACTTTCTTATAAAAATCTCAAAACAAAAATTTTAATTATATTATTTAAATTCTCCTATAGCTTTGCTTATTTTTGTTTACTTGATCTATCAATTTTTGAAGAGGCATGTAGAAATCAAGTATTATTACAGGTTTGACAATTTTTCTTTGTAGTTCTAAAACTATTTCTATATTTTGATAATCAGTTGTTTAGTATAAAATTTACTTGATTGTCATATCCTCTTGGTAGATTATAGGTGCTTTTGTAAGTGCTTTTATTTTTAATTCTGTATAACCTAATACTAATATTTCTATGCCTTCATTTGGTTTTGTTAGCATATATTCATTTCTCATCCTGTTATTTAATCTTTTTTGCGTTATATTGTTTTAACTGTTACTCTTTAAAATAACTGCTTTGGGTGGCTGGATGGCTCAGTTGGTTAGAGCACCAGCTCTGAACAACAGGGTTGCCGGTTCAGTTCCCACATGGGCCAGTGAGCTGTATCCTCCACAACTAAATTGAAGGCAATGAGCTGCTGCTGAGCTGCCAGAGGGCCAGCCAGATGGCTCAGTTGGTTAGAGCACGAGCTCTCAACAACAAGGTTGCCGGTTCAATTTCCACATGGGATGGTGGGCTGCGCCCCCTGCAACTAAAGTATGAAAATGGCGACTGGACTTAGAGTTGAGCTGTGCCCTCCACAACTAGATTGAAGGACAACGACTTGGAGCTGATGGGCCCTGGAGAAACACACTGTTCCCCAATATTCCCCAATAAAAATTTAAAAATAAAATAACTGCATTATGGGTAGATATGTGGTTATACACATATATGTATGTACGATGTTGTTGAGATTTCTTTCACCCATTCTGAAAGTCTCTGTCATTTAACAGGAGAGTTTAACCCATTCACATTTATTGTGATTTTCATGTTTGGATTTCTCCCCTTCTTTCTGTTTGATCAAGTTGTCTTTACTTTGATTTTTTTCTCAATTTTTGCACATTATATGTACTATTTCTATTTTGCTAGTGCTCTAAATTTTTAATAAACTTAGGACTTTTTCTTCTAAGAGTATTTTATTTATTTATTTATTTATTTATTTATTTATTTATTTATTTATTTGGGAATATTGGGGAACAGTGTGTTTTTTCCTGGACCCATCAGCTGCATGTCAAATCACTGTTTTCAACCTAGTTGTGGAGGGCACAGCTCTCTGGCCCATGTGGGAATCAAACCGGCGACCTTGGTGTTATGAGCACCGCACTCTAACCACTGAGCCAACCGGCCACCCAGTCTGAGTATTTTAAACTTTCTTCTATCTTTCCTATTTTGTTGAAACTTTAGTTCCAAGTGTTATTATTTTACTTTATTTACATACTTTTTATATAAATTATTCATTAAAATTGTATGAATATTTATAGATTCATTTTCATTTACTATTCAGACTCTTAGACATTTTCTGATTTTTTTCTTTAAAAAATTTTAAAATCCTATGACATTCTCTTTTTTGAATTCCCTTTTTTGTGCTTTTGTGCAGTACATAATTATTTCTTCAGAGGGAGTGAATGAATAAAAGTAAATTTTCTTTGTCCTTTATTATCAGAAAATATCTTGGATTTGCTTTCATGCTTGACAGTCTGTCTGATGTAGGACTGCAGGTTCAAAATAATCCAGAAGCATTGAGAATTTTGTTTTTCCTTTGTAATTTAGAAATGTCACCAGGATGTGTCTTTTTAATGTTTTCTGCTTAGTAATTGGTGTGGTTTTGTTTTTTTTATAGTTTGAGATCTTAAATCTTTCTCCAGGTCTGGAAAATGTTTTTAAATTATATCTTTAATTATTTTATCACCTGTAGTCTCTGTTATCTCAGTCTAAACTCCTATAAGATAAGTATTAGGTCTTGAATTTTCTCAGATTTTGTATCTCATATTTTGTTTTCACTTTACCTTCTAGGGAATTTTCTTGACTATCTTCATGATTTTAATTTTCAAGGATGATTTCTTTTTATTCATTCCTTCTTTTTCATAGAAATCTACTCTTAATTTATAAAAGCAAATTTCTTTGGACTCTCTCTGAGGATACAATGTAGAATTCTTTTAAAGTTCCCCCTCTGTCTTCTACATTATCTCCATTTCCTCTGGGTTAAACTATTTTGATTTTTCATCTTGTTTTTTCCCCCTTACTCTTGGTTTGCCTCATAGGTGATCCATGATAGTCATTTCAGATTTATAAATTTAAAATTAGGTTGATTAATATAGTCCTGTGTAGACTTACTTCCAGGGTGGAACTTGTCCTGGAAGGGAGGTTGTCTGCTACTCTGTGTAAATGAGAGAACACAGGGGGCTTGCTCACTGTAGGCTTCTCTTTAGGAAGAGTGAGGGGACCGCACACAGGCAGGCTGGGGAACCTCATGATTGCTGAAGTAAGGAAGATTTTGTTCTATATGTGAAGTACTTTAATATATTTCACTCCTGAGCAGGACTGCATCATCATCTTTTTTCCCTTTTCCCCTTCCTACTCCCATTACAGCTGCTTCTCTGGCCTCAACACCTACATAGTCATCCTTCCTGTATCAGGTATCTAGTGCCACGTAACAAAACACTCCAGAACTCAGTGCCTTAAAATGACTTGTTATTTCTCATGATTCTGTGGATTTCTTGGGCTCATTCTTTTATTCCACATGGCATTGGCTAGACCCATTCTTGTTGCTGCATTCGTTGGGTCGGAAGCCTCCAGAAGCTTCACTTTTATGTCTGGGGCCTTGACACTGGCTGGCTGCTGAAGCAACTAGTTTCTCCACCAGGTGGCCTCTTTCTCCATATGGCTTTTTATCCTCCAGAGCCTCTTTCTCCAGGAGAATAAGGTGGACTTCCTTACAGAATGGTGGCCAGGTTCCAAAGGGTAGTATTCCAAGGAGACAACCCCCCAAATTGCATCATGCTTGTTAATGTCCCATTGATAAAGCAAGTTACATTGCCAGTCCAAAATCAATCTGTAAGGAACTCCACAAGGATATGAGTACTGAGAGGATGGTTCATTGCCACCAATATAACAGTTTACCACATCTCCTAAGGTAGATCTTTCGTTTTGTTTAGAAAGCTGTCTACCAGGATTCCGTATCAGGGAATGGACCCAAGCCAGTCTTTATATGTTGGGAGAGGAAGGGGCTGGCTAACCACTGTTTATGCAATGGTTCTTTACCTGATGGTCACATTGTGGCCTGCTCCCTGTTCCCTGTACTTGGAGTCTCCCCAGGGCTCTGTTGAAAAAGACAGTTTATATGTCTTTAGCCAATTTCTTCTGTGCTGACTTAACCATTCTGGTTTTCTCCATAAATCTGATTCTATCTGCTTTTTATCTTCTAGAAAGTCTTCAAACTTTTCTGATCTACAGATGCCATGATTTATCATTTTCTTGGACTGATGTGGATGTATTCTTTTTATGTCTCTTTCTATAATTTCAACGAAATTTGATGAAGGAGGGGAGGAAATTGTATGTGCTTCAAACACCGTCTTGAGCCACAAGGACAAGCAAAAAAATGTAAAGTATATTATTCACATTGTAAACAAGGAAAAGAAAGTAGTGAGAGCCCTCTCGCTGTGGGAATGCACGCACACACCAGGATTGCTGAAGAGAAGTGGTGGTTAGACTAGAGGACAGTTTTGCTCTTTGCCAGTTCTGAGAGGTTGGAGGTGCTGTTGCTTCAGCCTCTTCTTTCTCAGGAATCTGGGCTGAGGAGTTAATACTGATCATTTTAGTTCAAGCACCTGCTGGGACGAGGACTGAGACCTTCGGAGCTGGCTTTGTAGATGAGCTGGTTAAGACCCCTCATATTGCAGTTTAGGAAACAAGGCACAGAGATGGTCACACAGGTCACCCTGCAAATCAGCAGCTGGGGTTCAAACCTGGGCCTCCTGACACCTAATCCTGCCATCTTTCCACCATACCTTTCCCTGCATTTTGTCCCACTTTGTACCTCCAAGCACCCCTCAGAGAAGCCCAGAGTCTTACTGTCTGCAGTGGACCCAGGCAGTATTCCACCGCAGGATACCCACAGATGAAGGATTTGAGGCTAAATTTGCCCCAAATGAGACAGATGTCTGTCTGGCCCCTTTTGGGAGGCCAAAAGGCGATTATTTGAGCTGGAGGTGACAGCAGTGTTTTGGTCATAGATTCTCCTTCTCCCTCCAGCACCCTCTCTCCCCCACTCTGTTATCTATTTACCTATCTATTTACGTGAGCCTTTTTCCCCCCAATGAATTACATCCGTAAAGCAGTAAAATGTTATGTATTTGCAAGGCCCATAATCTTTAAAAGCCCAGTGATGCCAGCTCCAGACAGCAGCGAGCTCCCTCCAGTATGTTAATAGATAGTATTAGGGCAATAATGAAAACACTTGAGACAAGTAAGCTCCTATCAAAAGCTGAGTAATAGGGCTTCGCTGAGTGAATCACAATGCAGAAGAGATTAAGACGTCTGCCGTTGTGCAGTGTCTATTCAGACTAACAGCTGCTCTGTTTCTGATTAAAATGGGGTTGGGGAAACCTTTTTGAGCAAGTCCCCTTTTTATTCTGCCCTGTCCTCACCCTGTCCACCTTCACCTCCACACACAGGCACCTTCATTTGCACTTAGCCACAGCCATTCACACACACACACACACACACACACACACACACACACGAGTCACACACACATTGCATCATCACACACACACACAGCCACAGTGGCAGACACAGCCAGCAGCGCTGACACAGCTACACTGATGCATCCAAGCACGTACACTCAACCACATCCTTGCACACAGGCACACAGGCGCACATGAACACACTCTTTCACAAACTCAAGGCTTCAGCCAGTCTCACACACATTTAATTACAATCTGCCACAAATACAGTCTCATATATGCATTAAATTGCAATCTGTCACACACGCTCAGAGTCATACACAGCGTCACAACCAGACACTCAGAGGCAATCTAACCAAAGTCACAGACCCACACATACCTGGCTGGTCACATCCACATAAAGCCTTCGCAAGTCCTCCAGTACAGAATCACACTGTGATCACAGGTAGACACATACACACAGCCCATCAGTGGCAGACTGTCACATGGACTCCTATACATACGGCCACAGTCATAAATACTCACACATAACCACCGCCCAGGTACGAGTGAGGTTACGCCTTTCCTTACATGTGCACAGCACGTGAGCGCGCGCACACACACACACACACACACACAGCTGGTCTGTGCACCTGCAGACCCCCAGCCACAAGTACGCACGTAGTACAAGTCACAGACACGTCTGGGCACACACAGGCAGACGCTGCTCTGCACACCCTTCCAGATGTGACCAAGGCACAGCCTTGACTAGAAGCCCATGGGAGGGCTCTGAGCTGGTTCACAGCCACATGAGGGAAACGAATCCTCGGAGGCCGGCATCAGGTTCCCCAGTCTCCAATCCCTGCAAGGCTGTGGCATTGAAGGGGGAACTGGAATCGTTTCTGCGGTGCCTGAGTATAGATTTCTGACTCTTGAGTGGAACTGCAGATTTAGACTCAGGAGTCTTCAGAGCTGTCCAAGGATCAAATGGCCTTCGGCGGGTTGTGAGTGCTCCATCCGTGAGGTGTGCATGTGGAGGCTGGACAGCCACGTGGCAAGGATGAGGAGGAGGGACCCCAGCATTGCACACGGGTGAGCTAGATGCCCTGAGGTCCATCCCGATCCCGGTGCTGTGCCCTGAGCTTCCGTATGTCCTGGTCCCATCGGTGACTCCAGCTCTCCAGATAGATGCCGCGAGTCCTGCCCTGCCCTTCTCCCTTTATATGCCTTCTCTTCCAAGACCATTTTAAGCTGACAACTTCAATCTCTTTCTCAGACTGTAGGCTCAGGGGGAGGTGCAGGTGCAGTAAGCCAGGAAATGATTCAGACTCAACCTCCATCTTATCCCGAGGGACCTGGTAGAGCCATTTGTTTGTTTGTTTGTTTGTTTGTTTGTTTTGTTTTTGGCATGGCCTCTGGAGACTGACTTGGGTGTCTCTTGGACGGAAGGCCCTAGGCCACCAAACCAGAAGCGTCATACCTCTGCAGCCAGCAGGGTCTTTGCTAAGCAGCTGATCCGTCCCAGGGCAGGCTTTGGGAGGAGACTGGGGACTTCCTGCCTAAAACTGCACTTGGCAGTCTCCAGGCTGTAGCTGGTGGCTGTAACCTAACCCCCTTCCAGCCTCCTTTCCCTGGGAACCCATCTCCACCCTAGGGGGTATCTCACCACACCTTTCTCCCGAAGCAGACCATTCCCTCAGACCTCATGGTCATGTTCACCCCTCCACCTGGGACGCCTTCCCCTTGCCTTCACAGTGATATCTGCACTTGTCCAAAACCCAGCCACCCAGCATGAATGCACAATATTCAGGAAGCAGCCTCAGAATTCCTGGCCTAGGATGAATCCTTTCCTGTCTGTTCTCCCACAGCCATTGCTTTTCCCCTACTAGAGCATGTATGTCCGTCTTCCACCCCAGGGGCAGGGGCAGGGGCAGGGGCAGGCAGAGTGGGTGTGCTGCTCAAGGCGGTGGGAGTGGGAGCAGTCCAGAGCTGAATGGACCAGCCTACTAGCCAGGAAGGAGAACCAGCTCCTTATGGAGCAGAGCCAAGGACATAATTGGTAGGATGACTCTCAGATTCAACTACGGTCTGATTTAGGGGCTTGGAGATTGAGCCTGAAGGAGCTGGCTGGAGTGGTCTCCCTTGGCTGATGCTGCCTGAAATGGAAGAGCTTGTTCTGTGGCCCAGAAAGTCAAGCTTGAGCCACCTCCCACAAAGGAAGCAACACAGGGCTAGGACTGGGACAGGACTGACATGGGAGCAGGTTCAGAACAAGCCACATTGTCCAGGAGCGCTGGAGTCTGCAGCCACCTTCAGGGGCCTGTAGGGATGCAGGGGGTCAGAGCTTAGGCAGACCCCACAGGCCACATCCAGAGGGTGATGCCAAAACCAAGAGAATGAAGAAGTGATTCAGGAACCAGATACTCAAAATCTAGATGGCTCAGAAGAGCCCTTCAAAAGCAGCCTGGTAGGATCTGAGTTCCAGGAGCTTGTCTGGGCACATAAGTAGCCACAAAATGTTGGTACTTATGACCACCATGTACTTAGGTCATCTGTCCACCATGTTTCTCCCTTATTAGATGGGGAGTCTCTCCAGTAAAGACAATGTTGTATGCCTTTGGGGTCTCCCCTCTACACTTTGCACAGTGCCTGGCACATAACATATTCTCAGCAGGCTTTTGTAACATTTGAATTCTGCCTCTGATTCTGGATCCATGGTCTGGACTTGGCCTTCAGGCCCTATCTGGCCTCTGAAGCCCCGCCCCCTCGCCTCCACCCCCCCATAGTTGCCCTCACCTGATTTACCTGCAGTGGGTCTCCTTCCAGTTCCCAGGACCCATCCTGGCTGACCTTAGGGCCTCCAACCTGGCTTTTAGATACTTGACCCCAAGCCTCCTTCGTTGCTGCTGAGCTGGCATCACATTTGCGTCCATAAGGCCAGGTCCCCCTCAGAACCCATCCAGCACCCAGTTCTATTGATGGAATTTCCGTTTATTCCCTGTTTATTCAGTCAACAAATATTTACTTCACATTTTCATTGACCAGTTCTCAATCTTCACCTTACCTGGGCTGTCATTACTCTTAATGCAGAGGATCCCTTCTGCCCCTTGAGACACTTTTCTTATTCGTCTTCTAGAGCCCGCGCTGGCCTGGCTTTTCTCTTCCCTTATGACTCCCCTGCTCAGTCTCCATTGTTGGTTTCCCCCATCTCCCCAACTTCTTTTTTATTTATTAGACTTATTGGTCCCCAACTTGTTAATGCTGCACTGCTCCAGTTTGTCCTTCTGCCTTTTCTCTTTGCCTACCCTCACTTCCCAAGGGGTCTTCTCCAAGCTCATGGTTTTAGCTACTTGCTATCTATCTGCTGAGGACTCTCAAGTCACAAGTGCATTTCTTCAGCCCAGGACTCTGCCCAGAACTCCAGATTTGTGTATCCACCTGCTTGCTCAACTTTTCCATCTGGATGTCTATTATACATCTCAAACTTTAAGCAAATTCCTAATTACTACCTCCAAAATTGTCCCTCCACAGCTTGATAAATGCTAACTCCATAAATGGTAACTTCCAGTTGCTCAGACCAAACACTCTGGAGTCTTCTCTCCTCTCCTGCTCAAACTCGGTCTGAATCACCCTCATCTCTTGCCTGGATCACTGCAATGGCCTCAGGCTGGTCTCTGTGCTTCTGTCTTTGTCCCGCCTCCCGAGGCTCTAGCCACTTGCCCGGTTCTTGCCTACCCCCTTTCCTCACATGCCAGCTATGGGCTGGGGGGCTTGACCCATCAGTGTCTCTTCCTCTCCCCTGTGCCATTAGCCTGGCTCCCATTCCAACTATCTTGAACTTCCAGATGGTGATGTCATCTGAGAAGCGACAGAGACAACACTTCTGTTCCTGCCGTCTCTCTTTTCCATCTGCCCTCTGTCACTATAGTCCCAGCATTGTTGTGCCCACACTTAGCAGTCCTGAGCAAAGAAAGACCAGGCCTAAATCCAGTCCCTTGACCAACACCTCGGACCCAAAAGCCTGCCAGGAGCCCAAGGGCATTGGGTTGGGGGCACTTAGAAACTGGGACATTTCTTTTGTACTAGGCCCTTATATTCCCCATGTCCTTTGAGCTTCACAGCAATCCTGTGAGGCATGAGTAATTTCCTCTCCGATAGGTGAGGGGAAAGAGGAAAGAGAACTCACTTGACCACAGCTACACAGCTAGTCAGGATGTGAACCTAAGTCATCTGACCCCAGGATTTATGCTTCTTCCCCTGCATGATCCTTAGAGATCAAGTTGCTTTCCTCCCCACCCTCCCCACCTCTCACTTCCCATTTACAGAAAAGGGCACTGAAATTGGAGGTGGGGAGTGTCTTCCCCAAGGTCACAGAGTCAGTGACTGAGCCCGGTGGAGTACCCAGGTCTCCAGGTTCTGCTGTCCCCCAGCAGACCCAGAGGCAGCAGGGTTCATTCGCCCCAAGGCCAGGCCCTCCTCCCCTATGGCTCAGCTCCTGACTCCCTAAGGTCCAGAGCCCTAAATAGAACAAGCCACGCTGTCTCCCTGCTTGGAGAGGGGAAGGCAGCTGTGGCAGTGGCAGCAGGCGGAGAGAAATCTCCCCCTTCCGTAGATTGGATCAGTCACTCTCAGAATTGATGGCAACAGCTTCATCACGAAGATCTAATGCTTTAATTATGTTGTGACATGACCTGACACGGGGGTGGCATTTGATGGATTCTCTGGTGTCATCAGCACGGCCCTGACATAGGAAAGTGGCAGAAGGCAGGGGGTGGGGGACGAGGAAGGGCTCCCGGTGGGAGACGTGTCCTCTCAGGCCCCCTCCACCTTTCCCCGTTCCTTGTCTCCCAGGCCAGTTCTTCTGCAGTGGAGACTGGAGAGCAGCAGGAGCAGCGTGTGTGAAGGAAGGGTGATGTGCCTTCTGGGATGGCCTGGGTCCTGGGAGGGGCCCAGTGCGCACGCGTGCGTGTGTGTGCATAGGTGAGCACGCGCCTAGATACACAGGGAGGTCTGAGCAGGTGAAAGGATTCAGATCCATGTTGGAGAAGCAACAGCTGAATTGCTGTCTGGCCCGCAAAGGTCTAGGAGGTGCAGGGTGGGGGCGGGGCACCGGGTTGGTGGCAGGTCCTGGGACTATCAAGAGGCGGAAGGAGCAGATGCACTCATGCAGCCTTGGACGGCAGAGCTGGGACCCACAGAGGGAATCTCCAGGGAGGCAGGCTTAGCTCAGCACGTGCCCAGCCATGGAATGGGCCGTCCTGGGAGGCAGCAAGCAGCCCTTCCAGGGCAAAGCCTGCCAGGACTGACACGCACGGGATTCCTTTGCTTGAGAGACACTTTGTGACTAATCCGGGGCCAGGATTTCCTGTATCTGTGGGTAAGCCAGTGAGTGTGTTTATTGCCCTCTCGTTTTCCCCCAGCCCAATGGCCAGCTCAGGGTGGTGCAGGGTCCTCGGTATGGCGAGAGTGAGAGGCAACCTGCTCCTCTCAGCCCAAGGCCCTTGCCAGGATGCTGGCGTGCACACCCCTCCTCTGTCCCCTCTCCCCATCCCATTCCTGTGGCAAGCCGTCCCTCCATAAGCTGGGCAGGCTCCAGGGAGTCCCAGTCCTGAGTCAGCTGGAGTGAGAGTGGAGGTTTGAGGGGGCCGGGGGTGGAGATGCCTGTTGGTGGGGCTCCCTCTGGGTCAGGCACTCGCGAGATCCGCAGGATTACCTGTAACCAGGATTACCTGTAACCAGGATTACCTGTAACCAGGATTGAGCCGTTATCCCATCTTGCAGTGGAGGCCAGTAAAGCGCAGAGACACGAAGTTGCCTGCCAAGGCTACATGGCTAGGAAGTGGATTGTATTCAATTTGCAAATGTTCGTTAAGTATGCCAGTCCCTGTGGAAGAAGCTGCAGATTCAGACTGTAATCTCTGGTCTTGAGAAGCACAGCGTGAGCCCACAGCCCTCTCTCTCATTCAGATGTCACTGCTTCTTTCACTGTTCCACTCTGCCTTTGCCGGGGGCCTGGGGTCAGCAGCCTGGAGTGGTGTCAGGAGATCTGGTCTGGTTCTGGCGTTTCCAGTCACCAGCCCTGGTCTTTGGAGAAAGCTCAGCTCATTGCTATCCTCCTCATTCCACCCAACCCCACACACCCTCATGGTGCAGAAGGAGAAACTGGGGCCCAGAGAGAAGAGGAGCCGGGCCAGGGCCACCCAGCACCTTGGCACAGGAGCCGGGATTATGACCCCGGGCGCCTGACTCCTAGATCAAGTCCTGACCACATCTGTACTCAGGGGGCAGTGCTGCCAGCTATGTCATGAAAGGCTTCCAAGAGAGCCTTGAACTTCTTCTGAAAGATGAGTTAAAGACAGGCCAGCCAGAGAGGAAATTCCCAAAGCCTGGGGAGATTCTCACTGCCTGGGGAAAGCTCTGCAAGTCCATGCCCAGCCCTCAACTCGGCTGATCCAACCTCCATGAGGGACATGGGGGACTGACTGGCTAGGTGTGAGGTTGGTTGCTGCCTGGGTTGCGTCTCAGATGTCAAGGTGAGGAGAAGACAGCAGCTATGGCTTGGCTGTTCTCTAAAATCTCCTGCACAACTGGATGCTCTGAAACGATGCTTGAGGAAGGCGTGAGAAGGGCCTCACAGGTACCGGGTGCCACATGTCATGTATCTGGGCAGGCGCTCAGGTGTGCTGCCTGGGACCTGCTGTCTGGTGGTGGCGGTAAGACTTCAGTAGCCCCATGAGTGTGGAATCGAGAGTCTGCACAGGTGAGGCCTTGTGAACAGGAGCTGGGTGAGAGGAGGCATGTGGTCTCCCAGAGAAATCTGTGTCCGGATGTAACCAGGTATTCCAGTGTGACTGTGGTGCTGGCATACGAGGATGACAATTCAGTTAGTGAACTCAGCCTAGAAAAAGTGGTATGTACCTCATTGCTGAGTATCACTATGGTCACCTTCAAAGTACTAACCTTAGGAAGCTATGCACCAACGCCAGTGCCTAGTCCACCCTTCCAAGTAATTTTAGAACTCTTTTTCTGGAATGGCCATCAGAGCTGTCATCATATTACCCTCGATGCCCCAAATGTCATCAAAATGTCCTCCTTTCAATATTTCCTTTATCTTCAGGTAAAGAGAGAAGTCACTGGGGGCCAGATCAGGTGAGTAGGGAGGGTGTTCCAATACAGTTATTTGTTTACTGGCTCAAAACTCCCACACAGACAGTGCCGTGTGAGCTGGTGCATTGTCGTGATGCAAGAGCCGTGCATGAATTGTTGGCGAAAAGTTCAGGTCATCTAACTTTTTCACACAGCCTTTTCAGCACTTCCAAATAGTAAACTTGGTGAACTGTTTGTCCAGTTGGTACAAATTCATAATGAATAATCCCTCTGATATCAAAAAAGGTTAGCAACATGGTTGCAACAAGTTTGTGAACTTAATTGTCAGACCTCGCATGCCTGGGTGTGTCCTGCTGGCTGGCTATTACCCAGGCGTTAGTTGTGGCCAAGTATTGTTGGGAATCCCTGTGTGAAGGTGTTCCAGGTGTAGCTGTATCTGGCCAGACTGGTAGGTGGGTGCCTGTCCCATCTGAGCCTCCCTGGGTGCAGCTATGTGTGCCAACCTGAGTTTGTTTCTGGACGCAGCTGTGTGCTTAGTGAGTACCGTTCCAGGCGTAGCCATGGTCCCCAGCATAGCTCTGTGCCTCACTGTAGCCATATTTGCTGGAATTGTGTGGCCCTGTTTGAGACTGTCTCTGGGGTAGCCCTAACCTTATGGCCTGGGGCTCTGAGCTGCTGGGGCTCTGTAGCAGGTGCCCCCCCCCCATCACAAGGGGCAGAGTGTGTGGGCAGGTAGGCTGGGCACTGTCACCAAGATCCCCTTCCTTGGGCAGGCCCAACTGCCTCTGCCTCAGACTCCCTGGGAAGTCCCAGGGCTTCTCTCAGTTGGTGCCTGGGGGAAGGGAAAGTGAATAAAATCCCCCCTACTAAGTCTCATGGGAGGGGACCATAGAGACATCTCTTCCAATGGCTTCGTTTGACAAACAGAGAAACTGAGGTTCAGACAAGAAGTAATCTGCCCCAGATCCAATCCCAGAATTATATCCCAACCCTGAGATAAGGGTGACAATACCAAATGTGCAGACCACACTTCAGAGTTTCCCGCTTCAGCCTTGAAGTGCCCATTGACAACGGGTATTGACAATACATATGGGAGCTCCCCTGGCCTGGGGTTCTGGTCCTGATTCCATCACTTACCTGATGTGTGACCTTGGGTCATTCACATCCTTCTCAGGGCTTCTTTTTTCTCACCTGTAAACTAATAGAATTGATGTGTTTGCTCTTCAAGCCTCCTGTTTCAGCAGGGACCTTCTCACCCCCAGAGATTGAAAGTCAGTGCAATCTGTGGGGGGCGGGGGGGGAGGTATACCTGCTGGGTGATCATTACCTAGGGCTTAATTATGGATGGGTGCTAAGCATAGTCCAGAAGGGAGAAGCAGTGAATTTGGGGTCACACAGGGAACTGGTTGCAGAGCCGGCCTGAGAAGCCATGACTCTCGACCCCTCCCCAAGGCCCCCTCACTCCACCCCAGCCGCTGCCCCCACCCTCTCTCTGGGTCAGTATGTGTCAGTGCCTCATTGATACAGCCCTGCGGTCCTTCCTGAAGCTGTCTTGCCATTTTCTGAAGTCACATGCCTCCCATGTCCATGCAGGCAGGTACCATGCTGGAGACTGTCCTCTCCATCCCCTTATTTAGTACTAGTCTTCGCTCCCATTTCACAGATGAGGAAACCGAGACTCCGTGGAGTTAAGGAATAATAATTATGGCTACTATTTTTGAGCCTTCTTTGACTGAATGCAAAGAAGGACACTCATTGAGGTGAGCAGAGGGCAACTAGTCCACCTTCCAAAATATCCCCCAAATAGTGCCAAGACCTGCATGGGATCTGCCAGCCTGATTTAGACAGCAATTTGCATACAATTTACCCAGAAAGCTGCACTGTGAAAAATATAATTACTTTTTTAATATTCTTGCTCTGATGTGAATGCTTACCGCCCGGTAATGAATTACTTGCTTAATGAAGATAAACCTGAATTGGAGATGCACTTCAGAGAGCTGCCGGGACAGCCGACTTGATGCCATCATTTGCAGCTGTTAATCTCTGAAATTGATGCCCTTGTTGGTGGGATCATAAATTGAGGGGAAAAACCTCTGGGCTCCAGCGCCTTCAGCAACGCTCTGCGACACTGGTGGAGTCACTTCGCCTCTCCCAGTTTTCTCATCTGTAACAAGCGCCTGGGGATAAGATAGAATCACCGAGATGCAGGTATGGGGTGGATGTTATTCAACAACGATTGAACATCCATAGTGTGAGAGGCGAGAACCAGAGGGAGGAAGTGAATTTTCAAAGACTTGGACGGAGAGGCTTCTGAACTACACCTAGCAGCCCCGCCTTTGCTCCCAGATGCCGCACCTGGATGACTTCTCCTAAATGGCCTCTAAGCTACCGCCCAGCGGCTCGTGATGGGAGAGGGAGCCAGGCTGGAGTTAGACACCCCACAGGAAAAAAACCCTCTGGGCACATGTGGCCACTGGAAACTACCTGTGTTTGTACTGATACTAACCACTTCTGGGACCAATCAGAGTAGCAGCTAACATTCTTCTTGCCCCCCCTTTTCCAGCATGTTCTCAACACATACACCCAGGTCAGGGCTGGCGGTTTCAGGGCAACACGTCAATAATTTAGTAAATATGTATTTACTACCTTCTATGACAAGGTGTTCTAGGCTCTAGTGACACAGCTATGAATAAGACCCACAAGGTCACTGCCACATAGCCTGAAAGTCTAGAAAGGTATGGCAACCATGTAGAAATATTAAGTGAGTAAACGAAGGATAAAGCTAATATCAGCTAGTGATAACAGCTATAACATTTAAAAATGGATAACATGATATAGAGGGATTGAGGAGATTATTTTGACTTCTTGGTCAAAAATACCTACCTCTGAAGGTGACACCTTGGGTAAAAATCTGAAGGACATTAAGAAAGCATCCCTGTAAGTATCAGGAATGCAGTTCCAGGTGAGATCTGAAAGGCAGGCAGAAGTCAGATCACAAAGGGCTTTATAGGTTATGGAAGGGACTTTGGATTTGATTCTTAGTGCAAGGGGAAGCCATAAGATGGAGAGAAATGAAGGGTTTGCGCTGTGTTTTGGAGATAGTGAGCAACTGGTTAACAACAGTGTGACTTAGGGAAATGGGAAAATTCATGAAGAAATGGATTAGGATGAGAAGAATCAAGTCTCTATTTTGTACGTATGAAGGCTGAGAAACCCATGGGGCATATTCGGGGAGGAGTGAAGCAGGCTGTTGAATATATAGGTTTGATGTGCTGGGGAGAGATCAGGACCGGAGGTCTCAATTTTGGAGCCAGCATACAGACTATATAAAAGCCATGGGACTGGATGAGGTCACGCAGAAGGGAGCGTATATAAAAGAGACAAGAGGGCCAAGAATTGTCCTCTGGAGCACTCCCACTTTTAGAGGGAAGAAAAGCAGTAGGGGCTCACACAACAGCCTGGAAAGAAAGGTGGGAGGGCAATCAGGAGAATGAGGTTTAGGGAAAGTCACCGGGATCCGGGAGGGAGTAACTGACATGCCCAGCGTCTTCCACGTGCCAGGCACTGCCAGGCACTGCCCTAGGGCTTTCCGTGCACGCTCTCAGGACAACACTGTGAAGTAGCTAGTATTGTTCCTGTTTCATGGATGATAAAACTGAGACCCAGATGGATGCAGTGACTCGCCCCAATCGTATCCCCAAGAAGCCGAGAGCCTGAATACCAGCCAGACCTGTCTGCAGTTCTTTCCACACCTCATGCGGTTGCTTCCTGCCAGTGCCTCCAGCAGGGGGTGTAGGATTGGGGGAAGACACTAACCGGTTTCTCCTCTGTAAAATGTTCCACCTTGCAGGGTTACGAGGATACAATGAGATCATCCGTGTTAAGCACCCGGCAGCGCTTACCTGAGTAGGCCCTCAATAAACAATGCTGATTGTGTCTTATGTGTGCAGAGTACAACAGAGTCCAATAGGAATTGGGCAGGTGAGGGTGTAAGGGGGTGGGACAGGCTTCCTGGAGAAGGTACAGCGTGATCTGAGGACTTAGTGGTTCCCCCGCACTGAGCTGTGATGAAGGCCCAGTGCCTCGTGGGTGAAATGAGAAAAAGAAGGACAACGCAATGGGTTTTACATAAAGCTAAATGTGTTCAACGTAAAGGATTACTCTTTATCCTGAGATTATGTCCTTCCTACTTTGTTGGTATTCAAGCGTTCTTTTTTATGAAATGACGGTGGATAGAAGGTGGTAGTTATATTTTAAATATCCCTACTCACAAAATGAAAACCAGACAACCTTCTATCATTCCCTAAACTTTCTTTTGAAGTTTTTAACTGGTCCATGAAATTCAAAAATATGAGACCCACTGACAGCTAGAGTAGGGAGGGCATTCTAGGCAGAGGAAACTGCATGTGCAAAGACAAGGGTGCAGGGAAAAGCACAGTGTGTTCTGGAACTGCAACTAAGTAGCAAGAATAACAAGCAGATAAGGGGTGGGGTTTCCAGTGGGTCTGAACAAGGAACCAGGAGGCCAGGTCCCTGGCCGAGCTGGGGGTGGTCACCCTGCTGAGATCCCTAATCTCAGCCTTCCAGGGGCCCAAGGTGATAGAGGAACCCCCACTGGCCTGAGACTGCTCCCCAGGTCATTTCATGACTGTGCAGGGTGTGTGTGTGTGTGTGTGTGTGTGTGTGTATGTGTGTGTGTGTCCCTGAGAACTATACATTTGCATCTTACATAGTGTGTGCCTGTTTCTTGGTCATCAGCACAGGCAGGGGCTGGGGAGATATCTCTGCTGGCTGTGTTGGGCTTTGGCTTTGGGGGCTCTTCAGAGTATCTCGGGTGCTCTGTATACTGCTATTGCACTACTGTGTGAGAGTGTATTGTGTGTATGTGGGTATGTGAGCTAGGTGAGATGTATCTATATTACATGGCTGAGTGTGTGTCTACGTGCCCTTGGGTTTTGCAGTTGAGCCTGGGTTATATCTTGTGCTGTGTCCATATATCTGTGTAGGGAGTTCATGTTGAGTGTGTGTTGATAGTATTGAGTGTATGTTGGAGCCCAGAGCCCAGCCCCTCACCTCCCCTGCTCCTCTGATGTCCAAGTTGCAACTCCTGTGTATTTTCATATGTTGTCTGACTGTCGCGTCCCTATCTGTCTCTGCCCAAGGATCACGGCTCTTGCACTCGACATTTAGGGGTGGAGATGGGGAGAGGGTAAAGTCTCTGATTCCTTCCCCTCTCATCCTCCTAGGCCCTTGTCAGCCTTGAGGGCCTGGGCTCATGGTCTTGGTTCTGACCTGAGGTGGAAGAGGCCTTGTGGGTCAGGGATGGCCCTACCAGCCCCTTGTCCCCAGCTTGATTTGGTCCTGTAGAGGCTCAGTATGCGTCGATGCAGAACCCCTCCCCAGCCCAGCGTCTCTTTCAGAGGTTGGTCTCGGGCTCTAGACTTCTCATCCTCCCTGGCCCACACCCCTCCAGCCCAGCTCTTCTCCCACCCCTCCTGCCAGTCTCAAGTCCCTTCCTCCAGGCTTCTCCAGATTCAGACCTTTGTGAAGAGGCTAGGTCATGGGGAGCAAGCTTCTCCTCTCCGCCCTGCCCTTGACACTGGGCCTCGTGCCCCCTGCCTGTGAGCTTGCGGGGGGGGGGGGGGGGGGGGGGGGGAGATCAGCAAAGAAAACAAACGGGATAGGTTGGGAGGATGTGTATGAGTGTGGTGAGGGTGCCCCTGTGCCTGTGAGTGTGTGTCTCAGGTGGAGGAGGAGAGGCGTATCCGTGAGCAAGCGGTATGCCCGTGTCAGAGAGCCACGGAAAGTGCTGATGTCCCAGGTGTGTGCGAGGCAGACTGTGTGTGAAAGTGTATGGGGGAGGGTGCTGTGACTGCAAGCTCACATTTATCAAGCACTCACTATTAGCGAGGCAGGATGCTAAGTGCTTTACTCTGATTATCTCATTTAATAAGTGTGACAGCATGTGAGAGGGTGAGAGAGAAGGCTGGAAGGGCGGGAGGTCAGGAGGCTGCAGCCTGGAGGCCGCTGGCAGAGTATTCTGTCACCCCAACCCAAACAGTGCCACCCCCAGGCAGGTCTGACCCAGGCCTCTGGTTGGGGAGCACCCTCTAAGCCCCTTATCACATGGGGACCTGCAAGAGGAGGGAGCAGCCTATTCCCTGGGTTCCTAGGCTATCTCCCTGCCCTGCCCTCAGCTCCCTGGGATGGGCTGTCTCCCTCCTGGGGCCAAGGGCAGCTGGATTGTTTTCTATTCTCTTGGCTATGCTTAGTACAGGGCCCAGCACTCAGTGAGTGGTTAATCAGTCCCTATTCCTTAGCAGAGGGCAAGGCAAATGCTGGGAGATATCTCTATATTGTATCAGCCCAGTCCTTATCTGCAAATATCACAGGGAGGAAATGAGACCCCCCCCAGGGGTCGGAAGCCAGGCCCCCAAAATGAAGGAAGCAACGCTAAAGGGCTAACTGGGTCATCAGTCTTGATGGAGTGGGGATCCTGTACCCCATCCAAGGTCTCAGAGGCCCACCTCTGATACCCACTGCTTTACCTCACTCCAAGTGTTGCTGGGTTTTAGGTAAGCGAAGGTACTTAGAAGTGAGGACTGGGGTCTCTTGTCACCAGGTAATCATGTTGCAGGGCCTGAGGGCAAGGATGCCAGGGGTTTCTAGAGGAAGAGTGGGGAGGAGGGAGAGAGGGAGGGAGGGAGGGAGGGAGGGGGGAGGGAGGGAGGGAGGGAGGGGGGAGGGGGAGGGAGGGAGGGAGGGAGGGGGAGGGGGGAGAGAGGCAGGGAAGGAGGGAGGGAGGGAGGGAGGGAGGGGGGAGGGAGGGAGGGAGGGAGGGAGAGAGGAGGGAGGGAGAGAGGGAGGGAGGGAGGAAGGGAGAGAGGGAGGGAGGGAGAGAGGAGGGAGGGAGGGAGGGAGGAGAGAGGGAGGGAGGGAGAGAGGAGGGAGGGAGAGAGGGAGGGAGGGAGGGAGAGAGGGAGGGAGGGAGGAGGGAGGGAGGGAGGGAGGGAGGAGAGAGGGAGGGAGGGAGGGAGGAGGGAGGGAGGGAGGGGGGACACCACGGACATGCATAGAGCCCCTCCTATCCCCTGCAGCAACTACCCCATGGGGGCAGAACTGTAGTCCCCGCTTATCCACGGTTTTGCTTTCCCTGGTTTCGGTTACCTGTGGTCAACCACTGTCCAGAAATATTAAACGGGAAATTCTAGAAATAAACAATTCATGAGTTTTAAATTGCGCACCGTTCTGAGAAGCATGATGAAATTTTGCGCCGTCCCACTCTGTCCCACGCAGGACATGAATTATCCCTTTTTCCATCGTACCCACGCTGTATATACTACCCGCCTGTTAGTCCCTTAGTAGCCTTCTCGGTTATCAGATTGATTGTCGAGGTATCACAGTGATTGTTTTACTTAATAATAGCTCCAAAGCTCAAGAGTCGTAATGCTGGCAATTCAGATACGCCACAGAGAAGCCATAAAGTGCTTCCTTTAAGTAAAAAAGTGAGTACAGTTACAATAAGATATTTTGAGAGAGAGAAAGAGAGGCGGGGCTACATTGTCACATTTACATAACGTTTATTGCAGTATATTGTTATAATTGTTCTCTTTTATTATTGTTGTTAATCTCTTACTGTGCCTAATTTATAAATTAAACTGCATCATAAGTATGTATGCACAGGAAAAAACATAGTACATATAGGGTTTGGTACTATCTGCGGTTTCAGGCATCCACTGGGGGTCTTGGAATGTATGCCCTGCAGATAAGGGGGATTACTGTACTGAGTTACTTGAGGACCCTGAGCAGCAACAGTGAGGAGGGCTCCCAGGAAGAAGTGGGCCTGGGCCCTGAAGCAGAGAAGAATCGCCACAGTGAGGAGAACTTGGGGGAAGAGCTCCAGTAAGTGGGACGGATGTTTAGAGGTCAAATGCATGTCCAGCGCATCCCCTCCCACCCCCTCCTCACGATTGTAATGGCAACAGAAGCTATCATTATTGAGAATTTTCAAAAAATACCAATACTATCTATCATTTATTATTTTGAGGGAAAGACATTCCCACATGAGGAAATTGAGATTCAGAAAGGCAAAGGCAGTTGCCCAAGGCCACATGTAGAAGCAGTGCTGGGATTTCAACCTAGGTTTTAAACCTAGGTACTGACACATTTATGTTACATTGCCTCCCGAGTCTCAAGCCCACGCCAGGCCTTGGAGGCCTGTGGCACTACCATACATGCCACACATTCAGGCTCTGTCATTGTCCACGTCCTGCAACCACTACCACCACCACCACTCCAGGCAGTCACCAGATCCTGAGTATCCTTCCACCTGGGTTCCAATCCCACCTCCATCACTTGTTGGCTGTGTGATCTTGGGCAAGTCACTTAACTTCTCTGTGCCTCAGTTTTCTGTGCTATACTAGGGAGATGAAAACAGCACTTAGAGGATTGTGGTAAGAATTCAACCAGTGAATGCACAATGTCTGGCAGAATCGTCACTCAGGAAACACGGGCTGTTTTTATTTCTACTGAACTGCATGCTTTCCCAGATCAGAGCTGTACTTATAACTGTCCTTCACAAGAACCTGTCACTCTGGCCTCACACCTTGCAGATCAGTCAGAAATCCCTAAGTGTATCTGTGTGGCCTACATTGGTCAGCTTGGGCTGCCATAACAAAGACCACAGGCTGAGGGACTTAAACAATGGAAATTTATTTTCCCACAGTTCTGGAGGCCAAAAGTCCAAGATCAGTAGTGGGTGTTGGCAGGTTCCGCTTCTCCTGTGGCTTCTCTCTGGCTTGGAGAGAGAAAGAGAGAGAGAGACTACATCTTCTTGCTGTGTCTTCCATGGCCTTTCCTGTGTGTGTACCCATCTCTTGTGTCTCCTTATATGTCCCTATTTCCTCTTCTTGTAAAGACACAAATCAGATTGAATTAGGACCCACCCTAACGTCCTCATTTTAACTTAATCACCTCTTTAAAGGCCCTATCACCAAATGTAGCCACATTCTGAGATCCTGGGGGTTAGGGTTTCAACACACAAACTTTTGGGGTAGGACCCCATTCAGCTCGTAATACCATCTCCTTCTCTGCTTCTTTGCTGATGTTGCCTTTCTCTCTGCCTGGAACACTGTCCATGTTCCTTTCTCCCCTCCCCTGAAGACATCCCACTTATCACCTAAAATGCATACAGAGCATCACTGCCTCCAGGAAGTCTTCCTGGCTAGACTGCTGCCTCCTCTGGGCTCCTACAGAATACTGTGCCCACCTATCTCATGGCATGCACTACACTCTAAGATTGTCTGTTTACATGCCTGTGTACTCTGCTGGGGTAGATGTTTTGATTTCCACCGCATCTCTTGCCCCCTCTGATAATAGCATCTTCCCACTGCACCTCCAGTCCCTGTGCTGCTGATGGGGCATCAAATTGCAGACTCTGGGTGGTGAACACACAATGTGATATATAGGGATGTATTTCAGAATTGTATACCTGAAATCTATGCAACTTTGCTAACAATTGTCACCCCAATATACTTGAATTTAAAAAAAAAAAATTACAGTTCCTGCTTCTTGCCGCAGGGATGAGCATATGACTCAAGCAGAGCCAATCAGAGCCCTTTCTTGAGATTTTTTATCTATGAATGCTGGGTGAGAAAATGCTTCTTTTCCTTCTGGGATCCAGATTGACGTAAGCCTGGAACTTGGTCCACGCAACCTCTCCTTGCACTATGAGGGGCATCATCCGCAGGGCACAGAATGAGGCCTCCACCCAGAGGAAACACTCCTAAGGGCCGTACTTCACTGAAATTCAAAACTTTTCATATTTCAATTATTTGTGTTTTGTAATGCATTTAAGTGGCTCAGAAATCAAAATTACGTATAAAGCTATAAATAACAAGCCTCAGTTTTATTCGTGTTCCTGTCAACCCCATTACCCACCTCCCACCACATGCGTAATCACTTTTAAAAATGCCTTGTGGGGGCCGGCCCGGTGGCTCAGGCGGTTAGAGCTCTGTGCTCCTAACTCCGAAGGCTGCTGGTTCGATTCCCACATGGGCCAGTGGGCTCTCAACCACAAGGTTGCCAGTTCAATTCCTCGAGTCCCGCAAGGGATGGTGGGCTCTGCCCCCTGCAACTAAGATTGAACACGGCACCTTGAGCTGAGCTGCCTCCCGGATGGCTCAGTTGTTGGTTGGAGCGCGGGCTCTCAACCACAAGGTTGCCAGTTCAATTCCTCGACTCCCGCAAGGGATGGTGGGCAGCGCCCCCTGCAACTAAAATTGAACACGGCACCTTGAGCTGAGCTGCCGCTGAGCTCCCGGATGGCTCAGTTGGTTGGAGCCTGTCCTCTCAACCACAAGGTTGCCGGTTCGACTCCCGCAAGGGATGGTGGGCTGCACCCCCTGCAACTAGCAACGGCAACTGGACCTGGAGCTGAGCTGCGCCCTCCACAACTAAGACTGAAAGAACAACAACTTGAAGCTGAACAGAACCCCCCACAACTAAGACTGAAAGGACAACAATTTGACCATTGTTCCCCAATAAAGTCCTGTTCCCCTTCCCCCAATAAAATCTTTAAAAAAAAAAAAAAAATGCCTTGTGGATCCTTCCAATAGTTCTTTATGACAATATAAGCAAATTATATATGTATATATATATAATATTCTTATATATTATATATATAACTTATATATATAACATATATAACATATATAACATATAATATATAAGAATATAATATATATATAATATATATAATATATAAGAATATATATATACATATATTCTTATTTCTCCTTTCTTAAAAAATGAAGAAATATGTACATATATTTCTATACTTTGTTTATTTTCATTTAACAATATGTCTTGTGGTCTTTCTGTAAAGTACTCTGTGATCTTTCTCTTTCTCTTTTATAGCTGCATAATATTTCATTGTGTAAATGAACTGCACGATTCCTAACGATGAACACCAGGGTTATTTCCAATCTGTTGCAACAAACAGGCTTTGTATGCATCATTTTATATGCGTATCTGTAGGCTGAGTAATAAAATAGCAACCCCGTTTTAAAAAATGGGCAAAGTATTTGAATAGATATTTCTCTAAAGAAGATCTACATATGGTTGGTAAGCACATGAAAAGCACTATTTCATTAGTCAGAGGGAGATGCAAGTCAAAACCACAATAAGATACCACTTCACATCCACTAGGATGGCTATAATCAAAAAGGCAGACAATAACAAGTGTTAGTGTTTTAGTCTGCTAAAGCTATTATAACAAAATACCACAGACTGGTTGGTTTAAACAACAAAAACTTATGTTTCACAGTTCTGGAGACTGGGAAGTTGAAGATCAAGGTGTTAATCAATTTGGATTTTAGTGAGACCTTTCTTCCTGGCTTTCAGATGGCTGCTATTTTGCTGCGTGCTCCTATGGCCTCTTTGTGGGTGTGTGGAGAGAGAGGGAGCTCTGGTGTCTCTTCTTCTTATAAGGCTACTAGTCCTATCAGATTAGGGTCCCAACCTCATGACCTCATTTAACCCTCTACCTCCTTACAGAACCTATCTCCAAATATAGTCACGTTGGGGTTTAGGGTTTCAACATATACATTTTGGGGGGACCAAACTTTCAGTCCATAGCAATTGGTGAGAATGTAGAGAAATTAGAACTCTCATACACTGCTGGTGGGAATGTACAACGATGCGGCCACTTTGGAAAACCATTTGAAAGTTCTTTCAAATGTTAAACGTGGAGTTATCATTTGATTCTGAAATTCTATTCCTAGGTATATACCCAACAGAAATGAAAACATATGTCCATACAAAAACTTATACACAAATGTTCATAGCAGCATTATTCATAATAGCCAAAAATATGGAAACAATCCAAATGTCCATCAACTGATGAATGGATAAACAAGTGGTATATCCATACAATGGAATCTAGTTCAGCAGTAAAAAGCAATGAAGCACTGATACATGCTACAACGTGGATAAACTTTGAAATCATTATGCGAAGCGAAAGAAGTCAGTCACAAAGGATCACATTTTGTATGATTTTATTCATATGAAATGCCCAGAAGAGACAAATCTATATGGAGAGAAGTAAGATTAGTGTTTATCTACAGCTGAGGGAATTGGTAGGAAATGGAAGTGTGGAGTTCCTTTTTAAGGAGATGAAAATCTTTTAAAGTAGATTGTGGTAATGGTTGCACAAGTCTGTGAATAAACTAAAAGTCATTAAATTTTACACTTTAAATTCGCAAATTGTGTGGTATGGGAATTATATCTCAAACTTCCTGTTAAAGAAAAAAATAGAGTTCCAGTTCTGTGGGGACTGTTGTGCACAAGGGTGTATGCAATTAAAATGTTGATAAGTGTTGACAAATTTGGCTCTATGGGATTATTACATTTTTCATTCCCATTAGCAATATATGAAAGTACATGGCAGGTACTACTATCCCCATTTTACACATGAGGAAACTGAGGCACAGACAATTTAAGATCACATAGTTAACAATATCCAAGCTATAACTGAAATCAAGTAGGATTATCAGCTTCCAAAAATTGTGCTGTGTTGCATCCTATTCATTTGGTATTTTCTAACAGTCATTTGATTTAAAAAAAAAAAAAAAAAAAAACCCACAGAAGCTTTTGGTTGCATTTATTTTCTCTATCATTTTTCTGTTTTCTATTTCATTGATTTATGCTCTGATCTTTGTTATTTCTTTTCTTCTGCTGATTTAGGTTTAACTTACTTGTCTTTTCCTAGTTCTTAAAGTAGAAGCTGATGACATTGATTTGAGACCTTTATTTTTTTTTAATATAGGTGTTAAACCTATAAAAAGTTTTCCCTTTTTATAGTTTATTTTTTTAATTTATTTTAAAAATTTATTGGGGTGACAATTGTTAGTAAAATTACATAGATTTCAGGTGTACAATTCTGTATTACATCATCTATAAATCCCATTGTGTGTTCACCACCCAGAATCAGTTCTCCTTCCATCACCATATATTTGATCCCCCTTACCCTCATCTCCCACCCCCCACCCTCCTTACCCTCTGGTCCCTTAGTACTGTTTTAGTGTCATTCCACAAATGCTGATATATGGTATTTTCATTCCGTTTAAAATACTTTCTAGTGTCCCCTCTGATTTTTTTTTGGGGGGGGGCCATGAGTTATTTAGAAATACCTTATTGTGTTTCCAAATATTTAAGGGGCTTTTCCAGGTATCTTTTTGTTATTGATTTCTAATTTAATTCCATTGTGGTCAGAGAACATACTTTGACTAATTTTAAATTTATTGAAAATTTTTATGGCCAGAATATGGTCTATCTTGGTAAAATTTTAATGTGCATGTTAAGAATGTGTACTCTACTGTTACCGGGTGAAGTGTTTTATAAATATCAATTAGTTCAAGCTGGTTGATCATGTTGTTCAAGTCTGCTATCTCTTTGCTGATTTTCTGCCTGATTGTTGTATCTATTTTTGAGAAGTGGATATTGAAGTATCTCTGACTATAATTGTGGATTTTCCAATTTATCTTTGCAATTCTAACAGCTTTTGATAGACCTTAAATTTATTTTTAAATCTTTGTATTTCCAGTGGGTTTCTTACAGGCAACATATACTTGGCTCTTGCTTTGGATAAATAATCTGACAATCTTGGCCTTTTACTTGTGGTTTTTAGACCATTTACATTTAATGTGAGTATTGATATAATTG
The DNA here is from genome assembly GCF_057876585.1 of Rhinolophus sinicus. Taxonomy (NCBI): domain Eukaryota; kingdom Metazoa; phylum Chordata; class Mammalia; order Chiroptera; family Rhinolophidae; genus Rhinolophus; species Rhinolophus sinicus. The sequence goes on from NC_142514.1 coordinate 28,884,492, forward strand.
GGTTTAAATCTACCTTCTATTTGTTTTCTATTTGTCCCACATGTTCTTTTTTCCCCTTTTATCTCTTTTTTTTTTTTTTTGGATTGGGTATTTTTTTATTTCACTGTATCTCCTTTTTTGGCTTAATTAGCTATAACTTTTCTTTTGATGGTTACTTTTGGGTTTGTAGTAACCATGTTTAGCTTATCCCAGTCTACCTTCGAGTGATATTATACTACTTTGTGTATGGAATAAGAACTTTACAACAGTTTGCTTTCATTTCCCCCCTCCCAGCCTTTATGCTATTTTTTTTTTCAACCCACAGACTTTATTCAGATTTCACCCCTTGTCCTACTTGCCCTCTGTAGTAAGAATTTTTCAGGTCCAGGATCCAATCCAAGATCAACTGTTGCATTTCAGTTGTCTCCTTACTGAGCGCAAGGGAGGTATGTCTCCTTAGCCTCCTTTCATCTGGGTCAGTCTTAGTCTTCTTTGTAACTCAACTTTAACATTTTGAAAAGATAGGGCCAGTTATTTTGTAGAATGTCTCTCGATTTGGGTTTTTCTGATAATTCATTAGATTCCGGTAATGCTTATGTGCAGGAAGACCCCAGAGGGGACATTGTGTTCTTCTCATTGATCCTATCAGGTGACAGGTGACTGTGATTTGTTCCCATATTGGTGATGTTAACTTCAATCACCAAGTCCTGGCCAAGTCCTCCAAGTTCCTCTACTGTAAAATTACTATTTTCCCCTTGTAGATAGTTAATAACCTGTGGGGAGATTATTTGAAACTATGTGAATATCCTGTTCCTTTAGTACATTGATGGTTTTGTCCGAATCAAATTGTTATAATGATTACTAGATAGTGATTTTTAAACTCTATCATTCCTTCTGCGTTTATTAGTTAGCATTTTACCATAAGGGTCTTTCTTTCTGCCTTATTTATGCACTTCTGTCAATATGGAGCCACAGATTCTGATTTTATTCAATGGGTTATAATCCATTTCTATCATTACTTATTTTTATGCTGAAATCATCCCAGATTTGGCCAGTGGGAGCTCTTTCAAGCTGGTTTCTGTGCCTGTCAGTCTTTGAGCCCATTCTTACTTTTGGCACAAGATGGTCCAGGTTTACTCTCCCATGTCCAGCACTGCACTCAGCCATTTTGCTAAGGATCCCTGTTTTGTTTGTTTGTTTGTTTGTTTGTTTGTTTTAGTGGAGAATTATATTAGAATCCAAGATCTGGAAGCTAGGTGTGCTCATTGCCACTGAGGTGTCATTGCTTATGTCCTTTCGGTGGGCAGACTAGGGAAAATAGCCATTTCATATCATTCTTGCCTTTCACCATTTTATATTTTTACCTCCTTTCTCTCTTTGTTGGGAAGCCTGACTCAGCAAAATCAATGTATTTACTCCTTTGCTCCATTCCTCAATACACATAAACTTATTTCAGAATTACTACATCCACACCACTACTAACAATAAACCTACTAACCTATTAAGTCAAATTTAAGTTTTCTTTGCAGTTCTTTTGGCCCTTTAATCTTCCGATTGAGGGGAGTGAAAGTACTATAGCTAAAAGTTACTTTGATTCTTTCTTTGTTATTTTTCTTTAATATGGTATACAGTTAAGTTTATTTGTTTCTGTTTGTTTCCAACTTTGAAGTTAAAAAAATCCTTGTTCATTTAACTTTTGGCATTTTAACTATGATGTGTCTTGGTGTGGGCCTCCCTGTGTTCATCTCGTGTGGGACTCTCTGCACTTCCGGAAGCTGGACATCTGTTTCCTTCACCGCGTTGGAGAAGTTTACGGCCATTATTTCTTTAAAATAGGTTTTCTGTCCCTTACTCTCTCTCTTCTCCTTCTGAGACCTCTATGATTTGAATGTTGTTATGCTTGATGTTGTTCCAGAAGTCCCTTAAACTAGCCTCATTTTTTCAAATTCTTTTTTCTTTTTGCTCTTCCCATTGGGTGTTTTCTACTATACCTTGTCTTCCAAATCCCTGATTGGATCCTCTGCTTCATCTAATCTGATATTGATTCCCTCTAATGTAGTCTTCATTTCGGTTACTGTATTCTTCTTTTCTGACTGGTGCTTTTTTATGTTTTCTAACTCTTTTGTTTCATTTCTTATCTCTTTGTTGAAGTTCTCAGAGTTCATCTATGCTTCTCCTGACTTCGCTGTGCATCCTTATAATTAGTGTTTTGAACGCTTTATCTGATAGATGTTTTTCTCTGTTTCACTTAGTTCTTTTTCTGGGGTTTTGTTCCGGTCTTTTGTTTGGAACATATTTCTCTGTCTCATCATTTTAGCTGTCTCTCTATGTTTGTTTCTATGAATTAGGTGAAAGAGCAACCTCTCCCAGCCTCGAAGGAGTGACTTTGTATAGGAGCTACCTCTTTTTAGACTGTGTGTCCTGGGTGTCTTGGTAGGTGAGTTGGAGCTGGAGCATGTGTGGGCCGCAGAGAGTACTGGGAGGCAAGCCTCACCAGGACCTAGAGCTGTTCTGTAGCTGGAGTGTGCACGGGCCAAGGGAAGGCCCCAGGGGCAAGCTGCACCGGGACCTGGAGCTAGCGTGGGTGTGAGCTCTGGGGATTCCTGGAGATAAACCGCTGGGGCTGTAACTGAAGTGGGCATGGTCTGCAAGAAATTCCAGGGACAAGCCACTTCTGGGCAGGAGTTGTAGCTAGGGCCATGTGAGCTGAGGGGCAACCCGAGGGCAAGTCACTTGGCTGGAAGATAGAGCTGGAGCAGGCCTCAGGGAGGCATGGGGACAAGCCGCACCCGCCCGGTGCTTTGGATGGAGTAGATGAGGGCCTCAGGGAGTCCCAGGAACAAGAGGTAGAGCTTCTGTAGGCCTGGGGCCTGCGGAAAACTGGGATGGATGGCCTTGGCCTGCAGCTAGAGTACCTGGATCAAGGTCCTGCCCTTGTGACTAACAGGGGAGGGGGGAGGGCCACAAATGGTGCTCGTCAATGCCTCCAACACTACCACGAACAGAGTTCCCCCAGCTCCCCTCCCACTTAGCAGATGTTCTAGGGTTAGTAAATGGGTTTCCTCCCTGTGCAGTCTAGATGTTCTTTAAACACTGTTTTTTTCTGCTGTGCCCCAGGGTGGGTGAGTCTGCGCAGGCCCTTCTCGGATCCCTCCCCACTTCAGGGCAGTGTGGTGAGGCGGCGTATCCACTGTGCCGGGTCTCCAGCTCTCATCCCCGTTTCTGTGTGGTGCCTCTCTCGTTTGTTGTGCCGAAGCTGTTCAGTCAGCCTCAGCTCTTCTTTGGGGGGAACTGCTCTGTCTGTAGGTGTAAATTCAGTGTGTCCCTGGAAGGAGGTGAATTCAGGGTCTTCCTATGCCACCGTCGTAGACAGCCTTTATGCTGTTGTTGTCACCCATTTTACTTCTATATATGTTATAAAGCCAGAATACTTGTTTTGTTTTTTGCTTTAACCAATAAATTATCCTTTAAAGATATTTTATAAATAAGAAAAAAATATTTAATATTGTCCCATACAGTTACCATTTCCAGAGGTGTTCATTCCTTTGTGTAGATCCAGATTTCCATCTGGTATCATTTTTCCTTCTGTCTCAAGGACTTCCTATAACACTTCTTGTAGTGCAGGTCTGTTAGTGATTAATTATGTCAGCTTTTTCATTCTGGAAAAAGTCTTTATTTCACCTTTGTTTTGAAATCTAGATTGATGGGGGGTTTTTTGTTTTATTTTTTTACATTCTGTACTTTAAAGATGTTGTACCACTGTCTTCTGAGTTAAATTGTTTCCAATGATAAGTCTGCTGTCATTATTAGCTTTAATCTTTGCATGTGATACATCTCTTTTTCTCTGGCTGCTTTTCAGATATTTTTATCACTTGTTTTAAGCAATCTTATTATTAAGTTGTAATAATAAAGTTTCCTTGGTGAAATTTTATTCATCTTTCTTATGCTTAATGTTTATTGAGATTTTTGAATCCATGGTTTATAGTTTTTATCAAAGTTGGAAATGTTTTGACTTATTTCTCCAAATATTTTTCTGCTCCCCTCCTCCTTTGGGGAGTCCAATTACACATACCGGAGGTGCCAAAAAAAAAATGTACACACATTTTAAGAGATGTTATCTATGCTCAAGCAGTAGATCATGTAATCAGAAATGTCTGGACACTGGTGGTAACCACATTTAGCGCCTCTTGTAATTGCAGAAGTCAAATGTGACTTGCATTCATCTCTCGTTATCGGTATATATTGAGTATTACAATTAATACAGTTTTTTCTTTTCTTGAGATGTGTATACTGTTTTTTGGCAACCTCTGTATATCAGGCCTCTTGGAGTTGTGCCACGGCTCACTGATGATCTGTCCATTAAAATAATTTTTTTCTATATATATTTCCTTTTGGATATTTTCTATTGCTATGCCTTCAAATTTACTAATCCTTTTTTCTGTGTTATCACATCTGCTATTAATCCAATCCAGTGTATTTTTTATCTCAGACATTGTATCTTTTCGTGTTCTAGAAGTTCGATTTGGGCCTTTTTTTCCCTCTCTACTTAACATGATCCATCTTGACTATAGCTTCTTGAACATAGAAAATAGTTATATTGTTTTAATGTCCTTGTATTAATATTAATTCTACCTTTTGGGTTATTTGGGGATCTTTTTTATTGATTAACTTTTATCCTCATTATGGGTTGTATTTTCCTAATTTTTTTGCATGCGTGGTAGGTTTTGGTTGCATGCCAGACATTGTGAATTTTACCTTGTGTGCTAGCCATTTTAATATTCCTATAAATAATCTTGAGCTTTGTGTTAGGATGCTGTCAAGTTGCTTGAAAATAGTTTGATTCTGTTGAGACTTGCTTTTCAACTCTATCAGGCAGGACCATTACCTTTTTTCCCCACTACTGAAGCAATACCCTTCTAAGGCATCAACTTGATGCCTGTGATTTATGAGGTTTTTCACTCTGGTTGGTAGGGATACAAACCATTCCAGGTCTTGTATGTACTTTGGAAATTGTTTTCTCTGCTCCACTGGGATATTCTTTCATCAAATTTGGGTAGTTTCCTCACATACAAATGCTGTTCAATATTCCATTGAAGGTTTGAGGAGAAACTCTCTGCAGACCTTTGAAGCTCTCTCACTGCAAAACTCTCTTCTCTGAAGTTCTTTTCCTGAAGAACGTTAGCTGCTTTGGCCTCCCCAGACTCCCTGCTCTGTCTCCTCAGCACAGGGAGACAGCTGGGACCCTGCTCCCTGTGCTGTAGCCTGGAAACTCTCTCCAGGCAGAAGCTGGCAATCGTAGAGCTCACCTCATTAGTGTCTCCTCTCTCAGGGATTGCTATTTTGTGCTGCCTGATGTTCAATGTTTGAAAACTGTTGTTTCATATATTTTATCTAGGTTTTCAGTTGCTCAGGACAAAGGATATTTAAATCCACTCCGTTATTTCATCTTCCCAGAAGCCCTGTAATTACATTTTCTTATTTAATTATCACTATAATCTTACATATTAGGTAATGATGAGGAAAAATGAGGCTTGGAGACTGAGTTGTAGTATAGTAGAGAAGCAGAATAATGTAATAGATAAAAAGATGGACTGTGTAGCCAAACATTTATTAGTTATGTGACCTTGAACAAATAATTTAACCTCTCTGTGCCTCAGTCTCCTCACCTGTAAAAGTGGAATGATAATAAAACTACCTCATAGCATTGTGATGATAATTAAATGAGTTAATATATAACTATGTGAGTATTAGCTATTATTATGAGGGTAGAATAGTTGAAAAATCTAGAGCTAAGTGACAGGCAAACACATTTTGAATTCCAGCTTCGTCACTAACTTTATACTGAGGAGCCTGTGCCATGTGTGTCAATCAGGGTTCAATTAATGAAACAGAACCACTAGAAGATTCTAACCAGAACCATGGAGGAAAGGGAATTCTGGGAAATGTAGTTCAGCTGAGCCAAGGTGACACATTGCAAGCCACCACACCATGCTATTTAACTGCTCTGAGAATGTAATTCTTCATCTGTTAGATGGGGTATTAATACCATTCCTTGGATGAAGTGAGATAATGTACATGAAGTAGTTGCCTGGCACAGGACAGGGTTAAAGAAGTGGTTCTTCCCATAGCTGCCCAGGATCCCACAGCTAGTAACTGCCAGAGGCATGATCTGCCCCGAAGTGTATTGCTCTTCCCAATTCATCAAGCTGCCTCCCTGTGCTGGTCCTGGGAGTGTGGGAATGAGTAAGATAGTCCCTGCCCGCAGGTTCTCCTAGTTCAGTAGACGGGTAAGCAGGGGCACACATCCATACAATATGGGACAGGAAAGCAGTCACTATTATTGGGAGTGTTCTATGAGACTGGCTCTGAGTTGGATTCCTTCCACAGGGAAGGAGGAGGAAGGGCCCCATGGTTTGCTGCATACCTACTGTGTGCCAGGCACTGTGGTAGGTGGTTTATGTGATGACCACCCTGAGTCATCACAATTGAAAAATGAGCTACATATTATTATTATCTGCATAATACAAAAAGAGGAACTGCGACCCAGAGAGTGTCACTCACCCTAGGTCACAGAATGGCCAAGTGACAGAGCCCGTAAGTCCCAGATGGCTAGAATGGCAGTGGAAGCTGCAACTTGGGGTGTGTCCTCGGGTCACCCTGGAGATGTGGACTTCCCTGAACTCAGAAGCCAGGGCTGGCTGTGGAGCACCCCCCTTCCAGGCCTGCCTCTGCGCCTGTGTCTGCCCGTGGGCGGTGGGCACGGTGGTGGCTGCAGTGCCGGTGGTGGTGGTGGCAGCAGGGAGACAGTCACACCTCGCTGTTTTGTAAACTGTTTCTCACAGCTTGTTTGTTCCGGGTTAGGGCTGGAGCGGCACCGTATGGAAGTGTGACTCATTGTTTAATGTGGCAGCTCATTAGCAGAGCTTGTTGCTGCCTCTGATTTCTCTGCTCTTGCTAATTGGAGAGCCCAGTGGGGCCCTGGCTTCCCATGAAGAACAAGCCAGTCCCCCAGGGCTCCAGCTGGCCCTTACCCCTTTGCCTCCCTGAGAAAGCTGTCCCACGCCTGTGGGTGCTGGTATCAACCAGACCAATTTCAAATCCCACTTTGTCCTGGCTGGGTAACCTTGGACAAGGCTATTTGATCAGTCCTCTTTTCTGAGCCTCAGTTTCCCTACCCACCTAATGGGGAAAGGGGTAGCCACCTCAACAGGGTGGATGAGAGGATTAGTCATAATACGTGTAAAGTTCCCTGGCACATAGTGGATGCTCAATACAGTAGTCCTCCCATGGCTTCCATTTCTCTTTCCATGGTTTCAGTTACATGTCAACCATGGCCCAAAAATAGTCAATGGAAAAGTCCAGAAATAACACAAACAATTCATAAGTTTTAAATGGCATGCTGTTCTGAGTACCGTGATGAAATCTCGAGCTGTCCTGTTCTGTCCAGCCCCAAACATGAATCCTTCTATATCCAGTGTATCCACACTATATATGCTACGCGCTCATTAGTCACTTAGTAGCCATCTCAGTTATCCGACCAGTTGTCCTGGTAGCGCAGTGCTTGTGTTCAGGTCACCCTTATTTTACTTAACAATGGCCCCAGAGCCCTTCACATAACTTTTCTTACAGTATATTGTTATAATTGTTCTCTTTCATTATTATTGTTGCTAATCACCCACTGTGCCTAATTTATAAATTAAACACTATCATAGGTATGTATCTATAGAAAAAACAGTGTAGAGGTATCTGGTTTGGTACTATCCGCAGTTTCAGGCATCCATGGGCGTCTTGGAATGTATTCTCCATGAATAAGGGGGGTTACTGTCAGTGGTTATTATAGTGTAATCATTATTAGGCTGGAACCTCAGGGAGCCCAGCCCCTGTGTTCTGACCTACCTGGGGCAGCCACCCAGCCCAGATGTGTTCCAGAGGCTCCAGATATGAAGGCATATTCCACTGTAGGTAGTGTAGCAACATTTTGTCCTTCCATGCTAACCCCTCTAAGGCAATTCCACCCGGTTCTGTTTACCCCCTGTGACCCCGGAAGAGGCAGCACAACCACGTTTGGACTCTTCTGGCCCGCCCTTGAGTGGAAGTCTGCTTCGCTGCAGCTCTCCCTCAGAGCCCAGCTCTCCTCTTCGAGCCCACACAGGACACGTCTGCTTCTTTGGCCTCGTGACTGTCCTTTGCTATTTGGAGACGGTGATCACGTCCCCTCTCCAAATATTCTCTCCAGGTGGAATCAGTCCAGGTCCTTCAACTGTCCCTTCAGTGACATAGTTCATGGGGTCACTGAACACTGCTCCACTGGACTGTGATGTCCACAGAGTCCCCTGAGCTGTGCAGTGCTGAGGTCTCCTCCTGAGTCCCTTCCCACCCGCCTTACTCTCTCAGGATGTGCTCCTCCCTGCCTACATGCTCTTGCATCTTGAGACGTGCAGTCTAGAATTCGACTCAGTTTCCTTCTGTACAGAGCAGAGCAGCCCTATCTCCTCCTGCCTTTGAGACCTGTGCTGTTTCAATAGCTGTATAATGTGAGCCACCTGTGTAATTTAACATTGTCTAGTAACCACCTAACAAACGTAAAAGGAAATGGGTCATATTAACTTAAAACTATATTTTATTTAACCCGGTATATGTGAGATAGAATCATTTCAACATATAATCACTATAAAAATCATAAGATAGCTTAAACATTTTTTCATACAAAATCTTCCAAATCTGTTGTGTTTTTACACTTACAGCCCATCCTGTTTGGGACTAGCTATGTTTCAAGTTCAGTAACCACGTGTGACTAGTGACGATGGAGTTAAACACTGTGAGGCAGTTCTAGACTCCACCTATATTAACGTGGTCTGAACTGGCGTGGGTGTCGTGGCTAACACATCAACCTGATTCAGGAGGAAAGAATAATCTAGTGCCTGAAGGTAATTAAGGCCCCTGACTCTTAGATCTGAGTCCCAGTCTCGGTTCCATCACTAGCTCACTATATCTGTGACCGTGGACAAGTCCCTGCCCCTCTCCAGGCCTCGGTTTTCCCATCTGACAAATACGAGGTGAGAGGAAAAAGAAGCACTTCCTCTATGCCAGGAACTATCTGGGGTGCTCTCTATGTGTTCTCTTAAAGCCCCCGATGGAGATTTTCTCATCTCTGTTTCCCAGGTGAGGAAATTGAAACTCAGAAAGATCTGACCTCTTCCCCCCTCCAGGGCCTTGTGGATTCACCTCACAGGTGGGGCTGCTTGTTCCTGGCCACCACAGATACCCGGGGGGCTCACTTTCAGGCAGGCAGCCCCTAATCCTGCCCCTCTCTTTGTCATGACTCCTTCCCTAAGTAACAGAAAAAGGACAGGTGATGGCAATGTTTCGAGGTGTGTTTGCAGTGGTAGTCAGCTGGCCAGAAACATCTCCATCTGCGCAGGTGTCTGGTCTGTCTCTCCAGAGCTGTCCTTTCATGGTGGGTGGTTGTGTGGTCAGGTCCTGGCCCCTCCCAATGCTAGTACTGCTCCACCAGGAAGTATTAGGGTAAAACCCAGACATCACATCACCCAAGCCTCCCTCCCTTCATCTGCTTCCTTCCTAGCTTCTCGAATGCAACTGTCTTCTCCTTTCTGACCATAGACTTGCCTTCGAATCCCAGAGCCACCATCTGTCACCTGTGTCACTCTGAGCAAATCACTTTATTTAACAGAATCTCCGTTTCCGGGTCTGGGATGGGGCAGAATCCTCCCTTCTTCACAGGGTTGGTGGGTGTAACAATTGGTACAGTATATGTGAATATGCCTTGCTTGGTACTTTATGTGAATGTTGATTGTGACTGAATCTTTACAAGTCATTTTAAGAATGACTTAGCTTTACTCTCCTAGCCTGGACCTCACCCGAACTTTCTTCCCTTTCCCCAGCCATCCGGGCCTTCTTAGCCTGGCCAGGCAGACCCCCCACTGTCCTCTGAATGGAGAGATGGCCCACTGATGACCACTTCTCTCTGGGGATAGCACAGGATAAAGGGGCTGGAAGGGAGGTTGGCAGTCATGTCTGGGTAACCCATCACCAAGACCAACCATCTTCGAAAATAAGATACACGTGACTTTCATTGTGACTCTTTCTAAAGTATATTGCACCCTTCCCTGTATTCCCTGCCAAAAGGATAATTGACCTGAATTTAACTTTTTCCTGATTCAGGGTCATCATCAGGGATAAACATTTTAATACTAACTTAAAGACCAAGAGCACTAACTTTTGTCGAGTGCACGCTATGTACCAAGTATCTTACAATGACGTCATCCAGTTCTTACACAACCCTGATTAAAGTCTGGATATTATCCCCTTTCCACAGATGAGGAAACTTAGGCTCTGAGTTGTTCAGAGACTCAGCAGGGCCTTGTGCGGAGGGATTCAGGCCCTCCCCACCTCCACATGGCCTCTCAAGGGCCTTCGGGTTCCACTTAGCGGGCTCCTCACTGACTAGGATTTCTTACGTGAGCTTTAGAGGTTGGCCTCGCCCTTGCTGGGGCTGGTGGTATATATGGAGGCAGCTGCTGCCTCACGTTTTGGCCTGCACTGGTCTGAGAAAGCGTATACTATAGCACCTGTGTTTACGCTTTGCTTTCCAGTCCTGTCTGTAACATTTGCACTATTTACTATTTCCTTCTCCTTTAAACACTCTCTTCTCTTGGCTGTCATGAGCCCACCCTTTGTTAGATCTCTGGTCACTCCTTCCCAGAATCCTTTGCTGTCTGCCCTTGCTCTGCTCCCCCTCATCTGCTGGCACCCTTCATCATCCCCCTTTCGCTCTCTGCTGTCTCCACATCTTGCTCCACATCACCCCCAGGGTTTAAGCATTCTTACGGTTTCACCACATCTGTGGCAAGGACTCCCAAATTCACATCTCCTGTCCACATCTCTTCCCAGAGCTCTGGGCTGTATGTCAATGCCTGCCGAACACATGCCTTCCCTGGCTATCCCACAGGCATCCAACTTAGTACCCCCAAACCAAATTCATCTCTTCCTCTGATGTTCCCACCTCTTCTTGTGAACCCCCTGGTAAGTGAATCCCCTCCACTCCACGCTGTGCTGTCTAATATGAGCTACTATTTATCAAGGGCTTATAGAGTACTCACTCCATGCTAAGTGATTCCACGACTCTCACTTGATCTTTAGTCAACCAGGAGAGGTTTTTTATTTTTCTTGGCGTATAGTAGGTGCCCAGGAAATTATTGGAAGAGCAGCTCAAACGATTCATTTTTGTAAAACCTCTCATATTCCCTTTCCCCACCCATTCTGCCCCATTCAGGTTCTGTGCTGAGCCTGAGAAATGAGTGGGATAAAGACCCAGTGCTAGACGACCTCACAAACTAGTAAACAGATGTGGAAACAGATCATTACAGTCGAGAATGAGGAGAATAAGAAAAGCATACTAGGACTAGAGGAGGAAAGACTGGTATATTCACAGGAGTCTGGGAGGCTTCTCAGAGGAGGTGACAGCTAAGCTGTGTTTGAAGGATGCGAGGGTGATGCCTTGGTCCTGTCTTCACCCTGTATGTGATTTACTTCCCATATCTGTGCTTCTTGCCCTCAGCCATCATTGATGCCAAGTCTATTTCCAAAAAAGGGGCTTCAGGTAGATTCTAATTTTTATAAAATGACATATACAGTAAGAATAGGACCATTAAGTGAGGAAAGGAGTAAGAGTTATGTGATAAAATGGGAGAAGAGAGTGAACCATAAAACCTAAACTGAAGATAGTTGCTGCAATTGAATACAAGATGTGCCCCTCTGCTTCCCGGCGGGCAAAAAGCGCTGCGCTTGCTGCACTGTGGGGGCAAAGGGCCCGTCCAGCCCCAACAGTAGAACCATGCCCCATCCACTCTACACTTGACCCTCGGTTTGTTCCCTGTGTTTATGGCTTCCTTGTGTATGGGGCTGGTCAGTGTTTTTAATTGGTCTTTAATTCTGACTCATTCACATGACTAAATTGGATGAAGAGGTTGTGTAGCCAACAGTTTTGGAGTAACTACTCTGTGCCACTTTTTTTTTTTTTTTTTTTTTTACAACCGCCGACTCTGAGATGTAAACAAAGCAGAAACGGAGGCTCAGAGAAATTAAGTAAAACCTCAGCAGGGCTGGCTTTAGGGCCACATCTCCTGAGCCCAGAATAGCCTCTTCACGAGTTGAGCCGGGAGGGTGCTTGGAATAAAATATCTCAGAACCAGGAACCAGCCTGGGCATCCAGGTTGCCACACTGGAGTCACAAGTCACAAAACAAGCTGGACGCCTACAGATGGTCACGTGGGAAGAACAGTGGTACATCGCAGCCTGGCTTGAGCATAACCTATTTATGAATTAAGAAGGTTGGAAAAACAAAAGCCATAAGAAAGAAGCAGCACTTGTCAAGCGCCTACTGTGTGCCAGGAACTTCTGTTAACACATTTTCATCTTTGAAATGGGAATGACAATGAAATAATAGCAACATCTCCGGGTTACAAAAGGATCAGTGAGAGCTGTGGCGTCACTGAGCATAGAGCTTGCCCCTGACAGGCCCTTGACAAATAATCTTGTTACTATCTTTGTCATTATTATCATCATTCTCACAATGGTTCTGTGAAGTAGGGATGGCCCGGGCAGGCTGATGGCTCAGGGAGAAGTGCCCATGGTCATGGGGTTAGAGCCAGGAAGCTACCCCAGGCCTGCTGCGCTCAATTCCTATGCTGTCTCCATGTTGAGGGATGGAAGACAGGAGATAAAAGGAAGGCTTGGGACAAGTGTGCAGAAGCAGCCAGGCTTGGGCAGAGTGTGTAAGCATTAGGTCCCTCTATCAAGGGGGGCCTCCAAGGGGCAGCTGCTGGGAGAGCCTGTCCTGGGCCCTGCAGCTAGAGTTGCAGTCATTGTAGTGGGGCCATATTCGGGCCGTGCATAGCACCCAGAGGGGTAGTGGAGAAGAGGCTGCAAAGCATGTTGGGGCTGGACCTAGGTCCCGGGCCCCCTAAGGGGTCATCTCTTGGCACCTGGCTGATGAGAACTCAAAAAGGGTGGAATGGCATCATTTGCATGGACGAAATTTTTGGCTTGTCTGCACTTAGTCTAACCAAAGTATCAAATTGCTAGGGTTAAAAAGCAAAAGTTAAGGGATGAGTGTATTTCATAAAACATGCTGCTTTCCTGTCAGCTGTCCTTGGCCTGGGCAATCTGTGCCACCCATATTTGGCATCACCCACCTGTGCAGGCAGCCACAGGTGAGAGAAGGCAGTTGCAGTGGTGGAATCATCAGCGTTAGGGTTGGAAAACTCTGGCTTCGCTCTTGGCTCTGTGACCTGGGGTAAGTCATTCTACTTCTTTGAGCCTCTCTCTGCTGCCCTATCTAAAGCAATCCCATGCTCTCAGAGTTAATTAAGGATCAAGGGAGAACTCTGGAATCACTTAGCATAGAGGTTGCACTTAGTAAGCGCTTGATAAATATTATTATATTTGCTATTATCATTATTATTCTCACAACAACCCTGTGAGTTTTCCTCAGCAGTTACTGCCTCAGTTTCTTTAGCAGATGCCCTCAGTTTCTCCATCTGCTGAATAGGAATAGTGCCAATGATTGCAGAGTGGGGCTTTCCGGATGCAATGAGAGGACGCACCCAGCTCAGTGCCTGGCACATGGGAGACCTTCCGTAACTGTGAGCCTCCTTCTAGCAGTGCCTCAGTTGGGCTGGTGGCTCTGATTATCCTAATTCACTGGGAGTCCGTGGCCTCTCCGACCAGGATTCCTCGTGCTGTAGGGTCCTGACACCAAGTCACGCCGAGGAGGTGGTGATGTTTGCCATGCAGCCAGGGGACACAGGACAAGGCCAAGCTGTAGGCCAGAGAGAGAAATATTTACAGTTCCTCAGCTGTTATATAAGTCCTTCTCTGCCATGTTAGCTCCTCTCATTCTTATGCCCACTCTGGGGTGGGTGCTATGATCTCCATTTTGCAGATGCAGAAATGGAGGGAAATGACCAGTCCAGGGTCACACAGCAAGTCTTTGATGAGGTTGGCACTCGCTGCCTCCATCCGTAGCTACCTGGTGTCCAATGCTGGGGAGAGGGGAGAACAGCGAACCCAGCCACGGTGTCGGGAGAAGAATCTGGGGGCTCCTCACAGACTCAGGCTCACTGGCTTGGGAGTCTGCTGTCTCTGCTGCCTCCATGGTCTGGTGGGCCTGGGGGGACCTGGCGAGAGAGGGCAGCTGGAAGAGGAAACCTTCTAGAAACCTTACTCTCTTTCCTAGGACTCCTTATAGCTCTTTAGAATTCCAAACTACTTTAATATTTTGCAAGGAGGTCTCAGGCCTCTGCAAACATCAGCCTCAGATGGAACCTTCAAAATCATCTGCTCCAGGCCTCCCACCCATTTGGTGAATCGGAAAGCAGAGGCCCCTGAGCTACGGAGACGTGACTTAGCCAGGAGCAAAGCCAGTAGCAGAACATGGCAGCCCCGTGTTCTGATAGCACCACTGGGTCAAGAAGATGACAGGCTGTAGTCAGGACAATCCAAAGCAGTCCCATGGGCAGGCTAGGGCAGGGCAAAGCAGGGCAGGGCAGTGAGGCCGCAGTGCGATGCTCGGTCTTCTTCTGCCAGGCGCTGCTCTCAGGTCCTCACTTTATCTTTTCCCTTCACCACCCCAGGTGGTCAGGGTTGCTGTCTTCACTTTACATAGTAAAAAGCAAGACTCGGAGAAGTCTGATGTCAAACAACTTCTTAGTGAAGGAGGCAGAATTTAAACCAGGTCCTGCCTGCCTCCGAATCCTGTACCTTTTCCATTACACCTCTGGTACTGAGTGGAATCGTGTCCCCTATAGTGGTGTTCTTGCTGCAACCTCAGAAGGTAACCTTACTTAGAAATAAGGACTGCAGATGTAATTAGTTAAAATGAAGTTATACTGGAGTAGGGTGGGCCCCTAATCCATTATGGCTGGTGTCGTTATAAGAAGAGGAGAGACGAAGAGGAGAATGCCACTGAGCACATGAAGAGTCGGGAAAGAACACCCGTGAAGATGGAGGCAGAGACTGGAGTGATGTGTCTACAAGGCAGGAAACACCACGGACTGCTTGCAACCAACCACCAGAAGCTAGGAAGAGGCAAGAGAGGATTCCCCCTCGAGCAGGGTGTCCACACTTTTTTCAACGTTTTTCACCAAGGGCCATATGCGGTAAAATAAACAGCCGGGCCACTCACTCGAGGTGAAGTACGTATTGCCTCACCTGGTTTATTTAAGTAAACTAAATATATTTTTGGAATTTGCTGCGGGCCAATTAACAATGGATTGCAGGCCGCAGAGCCTTCAGAAGTAGTACGACTCTGCTAACGCCTTGATTTTGGACTGCCAGACTGCAGAGCTGTGAGAAAATAAATTCCCATTGTTTTAAGCCACTTTGGTACTTTGTTACAGCAGCCCTAGCGAATGAATACACCTCTTTCCTATAGTACTGAAAAAGGAGTAACTTGCAGGCATCATGGAGCCCAGGTGTGCTTCTGTGGAAATTTAGAATATCAGAGCAAACCCAAAGTGGAGCAAGATGAAGGCAACACACATTTGTACTCGTGTGACATTTGCTCTGTGCTGGGCACTTACACACGTGATCTTTATCATCCCCCCCAGGGGATGCCATTTCCATTTCACAGATGAGGAAAGTGAGGCTCAGAGAAGGGAGTCCCTAAGCTCATTTCCCACTGCCTCTAGGTGCTATGTGAGGAGCAAATCCAGACTCCAGTTTGGGTCCCAGAGATTGGCTATCACTTCCCTTCTCTGAGCCTCACGTTCCTCACGCAGAAAATAGGAATAGTAGTATCTGCCTCTCTGGTGGTTGTGAGAATGAAATGAATTCATTCTGTCCTTCAACAAATATTTATTGACGATCTCTGTGTCAGCCCCTGCTCTAGGTCCTGGGGACACAGCAGTGAATAAGATGGGCAAAATTCTTGTTCCCAAGGAGCCAGATTCTTCTGCATAATGGCTGTTCGGTGCTCAGTAGGGGCTGACACATAGTAAGTGCTCAGTAAAACTTATGGGGATAAGAATATAGGATTAAATTGGATGGTGTGTAGAATTGGCTTGGCTTTTAAGAACAGCTCACTTGGCACTAATGCTCTACCACTGTCAGTGGTGGTTCAGTCCCATGGCCCAGGAGGACACAAGGTCCTTTTGGCCTGGGCCCTATGTTCTTGGGCACCCCGCAGTCACCAGTCCAAGCTGCCTCCCCAAAGCCAGCAGAGCTCTCTGTCCCAGGCGTAGACTGCGGAGTCAGCTGAAGGAGGCGAGTCTTATAAGGGCTCTCGCCTGCTTCACTGTCCCCCTCAGTCACATGGCCTCAGCTCAGCCCCACCCACCCCCTGACTCTGTCCCTGGGCCAGGCCTGAGCCTGCCCTGGAGGCTCTCCCAGCTGTCCTGATGTCCCCTCTGGCTTCTGCAGACACTCCCCCTTTCCACCCCTGGAGGCCTAGTCTGGACACCAGCCCCTCCCCCTCCAGAGGCGTCCCCAGACATCACCCCTGTGCTATTCTTTTTTCCTGACAACTGTGCTATCAAATGTCAGCCAGGCTCTGCTCAGCACCGGCAGGTGGGGGTGGGGGTGGTTCTTGATAACTGTGTGGTTGGGGGGGGTTCCTCTGGAGTCCCCCATGAGGGCCTAGGACAGGCTGGCCATGGTCTGGCTCTGCTCCCAACTCACTGTGTTCCTTGAGCAAAGCTCTTCCTCCCCAGAACTCGGCTTCTCTGAGCCATCAAGAAGAAGCCACTGTCTCTGCCCTCACTGGGTGGTATGAGGCTCTGCGGACACAGGCAAAATCCTTTGGGGACGGGGAAAATGCTGGGCAAGTGGCAGTGTCCTCCTCCAACCGCTGACTTTCTTCCAGGTGCGCTTTGGAAGGGGGTTCTTGGGGTGCTGAGCAGCTATGCCCATCAGACTTCAGAAAAGCCTGTCCTCCTGTCCTCACTTGCCCTGAGTGAGCTGGGACAGCTGGCACCAAACCCTGGGGAAGCGGGCTCTGGCGGGCCCTGACAGCTCAGCAGTGGCAGCAGCGGAGGTGGCAGTGGCCGCAATGGCAGGGGCTATTCTGAGAGCTGGGAGGGCCTGGGGAGCTGAGACTGGAGGAGGGAAAGCAGGCAGGGAGGAGACAGTCCTATGAGGGCGAGGGGAGGGTCACTCCTGGGGAGGAGGTGTCTGCCAATGGCAGTGTGTGTTGGGAGAACTGTGTGGTGTGTTCTCTTCACTGGGAGGGGCTGGACTAATTGAGGTATTGAGGCATGCACTGGGGTTGTTTGGGTGTGTGTGCACAAGCTTTGTGATCCAAGGACGAGCTGAATGGTAAAGCACGCATAAGTGTGTAAGCAAGCGAGTGTGCATGCTTCGGAATGTGAGCGTGTTTAAGTTCCAGAAAGTGTGAGCAGAAGTAAATGTGCCTGTGTGTGGAAGGGGAGGAATGCAAGGGTAAGCAAGCGGGGGCTTGTTTGTGAGCAGGAATGAATGTGGGAGTGGTAGGGAGGGTGCATGGGAGATTGAGAGAAAGCGATGGGGAGGGGAGGGGAGTGTGAGACCTGGCGCCAAGAATCATAGGAAGGTTTGGGTCTGTGCAATTGGGACACAAGTGAAAGGGACGTATGCAAGTGTGCATGTAAGTGAGCCAGTGTGTGTGAGTGGGTGTGAGTATGTGCATGGTGAGAGTGGTGGGACAGTGTGAGTCGGGACAAGTAGGAAGGACGATTCGCAGGGGTAACACCAACAGTAGTAAAAAGAGCGAGCTTTTTTATAAGCACTTGCTCTGAGCCTGGTGCTGACTTTCACGAACTTATTGAATTCTTCAAACATCTTATGCAGTCAGTACTGTGATGAAACTCATTTACAGATTAGGAAATAGTGGCTTTGAGCCGTTAAGTAACTTGCCCATACTCTTAATCACTACGCTATACTGCTTCATAATGAACGTGTGAGCAGGGGCCAAGTCATGAGTAAAGAAGAATGAGTGTCAGTGTGTGGTGTGGTGGGTGTGAGTTGGGGTGGGGGGGTAGGCTGAGTGTGCCAGATGTGGGTCCCAGAGGGGAGTCTGGGCAGCAGCTGTGGACACTGGGCGGGGCAGGGGCCTGAGCACAGTCTGAGTCAGCCTGAGTCAGGGCGTCTCTGCCAACCTGGCTTTCCAGCCCCACAGTGGCAGCCTGTGCCAGGGCCCCCAGCTAAGGATCCTCCCAGCTCTGGTATGGCCCCCAGCAGGCCTCCATCTCACAGAGGAGGCTGGGCCAGGGATAAAGACTGGCAGGAGGCCTACTTGGCCTTCAGGGTACCTGAGAGGGCAGCCACCAGTGTGGGCTCCCCAGGAAGGGAGAGCATATGAGAACTGTGGGAGGGGGTCCAGCAGTGATTTCAGACCCCTTGTGACTCTAAACAGAACCACCTGGAGAGCGTATGCATGTATGCAGAAGGGTATGGGGGACAGCCAATGGTTCCCATGCCCACCCTTTCCTACGGGAAGTGACTCAGGCAGATGTCATGCCAGGCATTTGCAAGCTAGGCCTGCTCCCACCCTGGGGGTTGAGGAGGTACCCCTCCAGCTCTGCTCCCATCCTCCCTCACCCTTGGCTCTACTCCTTGGGACCTAAGCTGGAAGGAAGGAATTTTTGAGAGGTTGTCTCCCATGACCTGGGGTCAGCCCTCCCACTCTTCAGAGAACTCTGCAAGTTGGTGTCTCCAGCCTCTTCAGGAGTATGGCACTGGCTGATGAGTTTGGGATTCTAGTCTCGGCTATTCCATCAGGGACAGTCACATCCCTACTCTGGGCCTCAGTTTCCTGATTGGCAAAAGAGAAATATTTTCCTAAAGGGACGTAAGGCATTGCTGGCAGAGCAGCAAGTGGTGTGGGCAAGCAAGGAACAGAGACAAGTATTGGGAGTTGGGGTTAGAGGTGTCAGGGATGAGTTGACATTTGAGCTGAACTTTGGAGGTGGAAGAATGTCCAATG
Source organism: Rhinolophus sinicus (assembly GCF_057876585.1). Lineage (NCBI taxonomy): Eukaryota > Metazoa > Chordata > Mammalia > Chiroptera > Rhinolophidae > Rhinolophus > Rhinolophus sinicus. The sequence goes on from NC_142514.1 coordinate 28,903,450, forward strand.
AGGGCCTGGAGGAGGGGAAAGGGTGTTCTAGGTAGAGGGTGTTCTAGCCTGAGCAAAGGCTGGCAGGTGTTGTGGTGGCTGGAAACCTAGCCTAGGGCCCTGTGGAATGAGGTCATGGGCTGCCCAACTTCTCCGCCAGCCTCTCCCTTCTGAGGCCATATGATGATCTGATTAAGATCTGACTCCTCCACTAGCCTAAGCTGTAAGGGACCCCACTGTCTCTGTTTCTGCTCTTGCCATAGTGGCCGGAACAGTGCCTGGTGCATCAAAGGTGCTCAATAAATATCTGTTGAAAGAGAAGCTCCCCCCCCCATGCAGGATGAACTTTGGGGCAAGTGCTTGTTCCAATAACCGTATGTAAGAGCCTCCCATAGTCTTAACAGTGGTTTGCAAAGTGTGATCCTGGGTGCATCACCTGGGAACTTGTAACTTGTTAGACATGCAGTCTCCAGCCCCAACCCAGGCTTACCCCGTGGGGTCCAGCAATAATATGATTTCACAAGCTCTTCAGATTGATTCTGCTACACGTTAAACTTTGAGAACTGAGGCTCTAAAACTATGTGCACCCTAAGAGGCCATGAAGATGGAGAAGTTAAAATTTTGGCAAAGCCTCGCTGAGAACCCAGGTGTTCCTGACCCTTTTCGTTTCCCCAGACCAGTCTAAGGCACAACATCACCCGCCCCATCAGGTTTCTAAGACTTGGAAGCGCAGAGGGTCTAAAGTCAGGGGGCGGGGCCAAGTGCTCTGAGTCCCGCCCCATCCCCGTTGCCCGGGGAAACCCCGGGTTGTAACAATAACCCTCTGACGCTCTTCTGGGAGGGATCCTGCCGAGTCCGTAGGCGGGACGGCCCTGCATCGGACCAATGAAAGCTCTCGGGCCCCGCCCCCGCGCTCCCTCCCCCATCGCCGAGCAGGGGGCGGGGTCGCGCCTGCCTCTCCTTCCCTGCTCCATAGGCGGCGCTGTTGCTTGCAGGGGCTGCGACTGGGTCGCCCTGAGCCGCGCGTTCCGCGCTCCCACCCCCGGCCGGCAGGCGGGACACCCAGCAAAAAGAGGATTCCGCGGCCGCTAGCGGGCACGCCCCGCCCCTCCCGCTCTGGGCCCGCCCCCTCCCCGTCCCCCGCCCATCCCGAGGTGCAGCCGGCGCTGAGCGCGGCAGGCGCGGGAGCTGGCGTTGGAGCCGGAGCGGCGGCGGCGGCATTTACGGGGCGGCGGCGGCGGCGCGGGCTCCGGCACAGGCTCGGGCTCCGGCATGGTGCAATCCGGCCTCGTCCCGGGAGAGCGGGGCCCGCGCGCTGGGCTGGCGCCGGGGGAGCGGCGGCAGCGACGGTGGCGGTGGTGGCTGCAGGCGCAGGCAGGCGGCAGGTGCTAGAAGCGGAGCTGAGCGAGGTGTGTGCCCGCTGGGCTCCGGGGCTGCCGCCCCCTCATTGCCCCCATCTTTCCCTCCCTTTGGGCTTTCCAGCGAGTCCAGCCCCCTGTCTCCGCGCCCCGGCCCATGGCGCCCCGCGGTTGAGCCGGCGCCGCCAGGGACCCCTCCCGCGGGCCTCCCCGGGGCGTGCAGATCCCGGAGCCGCCCGCCCACCCTTCGCGGAGCCTCCCACACCTCCTCGCCCGAGTCGGGCGGGACCATGGCTGCGAAGCTGCGAGCGCATCAGGTGGACGTGGACCCGGACTTCGCGCCGCAGAGCCGGCCGCGCTCGTGTACCTGGCCCCTGCCGCAGCCCGACTTGGCCGGCGACGAGGACGGAGCGCTGGGTTCAGGGGTGGCTGAGGGCGCCGAGGACTGCGGGCCGGAGCGCCGGGCGACGGCCCCAGCGATGGCCCCAGCGCCGCCGCTGGGCGCGGAGGTCGGACCGCTGCGGAAAGCCAAGAGCTCCCGGCGAAACGCGTGGGGGAACCTGTCCTACGCCGACCTCATCACCAAAGCCATCGAGAGCGCCCCGGACAAGCGGCTCACGCTCTCGCAGATCTACGACTGGATGGTCCGTTACGTGCCCTATTTCAAGGATAAAGGCGACAGCAACAGCTCTGCCGGCTGGAAGGTGGGGGCGTCCGGCTGGAGAGGGGGGCTGGGCTCTCGGGCTGGGGCTTCCAGGGGCTGCTCGATGTGTCTGGGCTCCCGGCGGGCCGGCGGGAGGGAGGCCCCCAGCACCCCCAGGGGTCACAGAGTGTGTGCCCAGGGCGTGGGGCAGCCGGCAGACAGGAGGGGGCGTGCTGGGAGTAGCTTTGTGCATGCTCTGAATGTGGGTTGGGAGATCTGGTAGGGTGACAAGGAACTGCCACTTTGAGGTACCCCTGAGGGACACCCCCAGCCGGTTTTGGAGGGCATCGCAAAGGAACCCATTCCCAGACCTCGGACATTGGGGAGCCTTCTCTTACCCCCACGAATGTGTTTTGGGTTACTCTTGTTTTACCCTCTCCACTAGGGCACCTCCTTAAAGAGCTGGAATAATGACTTGGGTCAGTGACTGATTTCCCCCCAAATCTTTCCCACTGCTCTACATAGAGTTGGCCCTAGGATGAGGAGTGTGACCCTGGGCCCACAGTTCTTCCTGTGGTGCCAAGAGTTCACCCTAGGGCACCAGCCAGTCTGAAGTGGGGTGACTAGTCAAGTGACCTAGGATCTGAGTTGTCCATGGGGCAGCTGCTGTCCCCCTTGACTGGATCAGCAAGATGGGCTGGTGATGACCCCTGCTGGTGTGAGGGCAGGGTATTGAGGGCTGGGGATCTGTCCCTGCCCGCCCCAGGCTGTCTGTCTTCTACTTCCCTGGTTTTCTGAGACCAGATGCATTTGGGGGTGGGGGAGGGGACAGGGGTACCCCATGGAAGTCTCAGTGCCAGCCAGTAGAAAGGGGGGAGCCATCTTGGGAGAGAACAGGGGCTTGATGAGATTGTGGCCTCCAGACCCTCTTCTGGTCATCTTGTTGGGGAATGGGAATAGTCCGTGCCTTTGTAGGAGAAGAGGTTGGGGTGGGGGGCTGTGCCTAGGGCCTGTAAGCTGTCAGGCTCCCTATTGGAGAGCGGGGCTCTGCCAGGGAAGCATGCCTAAATGGAGGGAGGGAGCTCTGCCTGATGGTGTCTATAGACAGGGTCAGAGAAGGAGGTGTGCCAGTGGAGGAGGGAAGGCTTGTGGGCATGGACAGCTCTAGATGCCCAGTGGCTGCATTGTAGGGGTCACGGGTGCTCTGACCTGGGAGCCCATGGCTCTCGGGCCACTGTGGGGTGGGGGCACAGGCTGGAGGAACATACATGAATCTCCTTCCCCAGCCTTTCTTGTCCCCTTGAGCTAAGTCCCCACTAGAACACTTATTCCTCCCAAGTGGGTCCTGCCCTTGGGCTTTGCTCTCCCACCTCCCTTCCTGCTCCCCATGCATTGTCCCACTTTTCACTTCTCCCTGTAGATGTGTTTCCTGTCCTAAAGAGCACAGAGTTCAGATGCCTCTTCCTGGAAGCCTTCCCTAACCATTTTCAGCCAGCTTAGGACTCCCTCTGCTCTGGCCTCTCTCTGCTTGTCATAGGTCTTAGTGTTTTGTGTTCTGTCTCATTTCCCTTCCCCACCCCACCTTTGGAAGACAGTGGCAGTGTCGGAGCAATCTCTGTGCCCACAGCACCTGGGGTAGAGCCTGGCACCAAGGAGCCACCAGTGCATGTCTGGTGGAGGAGTGAAGAAATGGGTGTATGGTACAGAAAATGCCAAGGCCAGGGAGGGTGGTGTGGGCAAGTAAACCAGGAGGGCTTCCTGCAGGAGGTGGAGCTCCAGCGGGTCTTGATGGATTAGGGATGATGGGAGAAGATGGCAAGAAGGGGCATGAGGCTGGAAGCTGGGAGAGAACTACAGTTCATTGAGGGTCTCAGGGCCAAGCCCTACGCCAAGCACCTTCAGGCATCTGTGCCAGGTGTCTCCTTAAATGCTCTCAGCAGTCCCTGATGTGGGTGGTACTGTCACCATTTACAGAGCTGGGCACTGAGGAGCAGAGTGGAGGAGTGAACTGCCCAAGGTCACACAGTTAGTAGATGGAAAAGCTGGATTCCAGTCCAGGTGTTTCTCCCTCCAAGGCCCCATAAAGCCTGTAAAATAGTGTCCTGCTAGCACAGGGTGTGGAAGGGGGACACTAATGACTTTTGAACAGTGGCAAGTCTAAATCCTAGAATGTGATTGGGAATGTGCTTGGAGATAACTTAGTCCCAGAAGTTCATTTCTCAGACTGTGAGACTGAGGCCCAGGAAGGGGATGGGAGTCTTCTCAGGCCATCCGTGAGCTGCAGGCCCTGGATAATGGCCCAGGTCTCCCGCCCGCCCATTGGTTGTGATTGCCACTGCACCAAGCTGTGGGGGATACAGTGCTTCTCCTTGTGCCTGGGGTCAGGAAGGAAGGAGCCCTGGCAGGCCCGTCCTGGACTGGGGCATTGGAGAGGGAGTCTCAGGCCCGGGCTCCTGACCTGGGCCCTGGCAGAGACCACCTAGGCACTGGAGAAGGGCTGTTTAGGGGGACCTCTGGCCTTTGCCATCTCATCCTCTGTGGCTGTCTTCCTTCTACCCCCCACCTCCTTCCCCTCTTATTCGTCCCCCCAACCCCCATTCCCAGTCAACCCCTCCAGGGGGCCTGGTGGAGGGGCTATCCCAACTTCCAGCCAACCTCTGGTTAGCAGGGGCTATGGTATGCCTCAGGTGCCAGAGCTGGCATCAGGGCCCATTGTTCCTTTCTCCCTCCCCTCGCCCACATAAGTGCTGCACTTGGATCCCTAGGGTGTACCAAACCCTGTGTTAGATGGAGTGGGGGGACCAAAGAGGAAGGCATTAGACCTGCCTTCGGGACAGTCAGGGCTCTGCCAGTTCCACACCCAGGCCCAGTGTTTTACAGGCAGGAAGGGCCAGGGCTGGTGGTACGGGTGTGGGGAAGGTAGGTTAGATCCCCTGGGGAACGAAGCAAGCCCTCACAGAGAAGGTGGCACTTGATCTCGGCTACCTTCCTTGAGGTGTAGAATTTGAAGGAAAGTCTTCCAGCGGATGTTGACTGCGTACGCAAAGGCAAAGGAGGTGGGATTGAACATGAGTCTGGGCGAGGGTTGGGCATGACAGGCTGGAATCCAGGAGGGCTCCTAGGGATGGCACAGAGGTGGCAGGGGAAAGACAGAGTGGGACAGATCAGAAAGGGCTTCCGTGCTTGGCCTTTGCCTAGAGTGGCCCCACCTGTGATGTGGGGAGGTTGTCCGGCAAATCAGAGGAGGCAAGATCCGCAGCAGGTGCGGGACACCCACCGGGCTGAAGCCTTGGCGAGAGGCTGGGCTGGGTGCTGGGAACTCCACCAAAGAGTGTTCCCCTCAGTGAGGAGGGTCTCCAAGCCTGGGGCAAGGGTTGCACAGGAGGTCCTCGTCCCTCTGCAATGTCCCAGAAGTGTGGATATCTGACGTGCAGGTAGAGTCTCCCATTTCCTCTCAGACGCTCCAGACCCACCTTCCCTATCGATGGACTCCTCCAGGAAGCTTTCCAGGTTACTCTGGGTCCTGGTGCTCCTTCCACTTAGTACCCCTGGAGTTGTTCTGCCTGCTTTTCTGTTTCCTGGCTGCCAGTTCCCCTGGGAGCTCCTAGGCCAGGCCTGGGTGACTCCCATTCCTGTCCACAGGCCTGGTGGGGGAGGTGCACAGTGAATGGGGACTTCCCTTCTCCCTCAGGGCTTGGAGTAGCCTGGTTGTTGGGGGGTGAGATCAGGAGGGGTGGTGCTACCCCCATCTGGCCCAGGCTGGCCAGCAGGTCCTAGGTGGGGTGGGGATTAGAAGGGGGTTCTGCTACAGCTGGGTTGAGCAGTGGTGATGAGTGCAGGGGCACCCCCTTCTTTCCTCCCCCAACCTTGCTGTAGCAGGGCTCCCTCCTCCTCCTTTGTCCTCTGGGGATCCCCAGCCCCAAGGGCTGGTGGGGCTGTGGGAGGAGGCTGTGTGAGCCGGGTTGGGGGTGTCCTCACCCCCCCTGCATTGCAGGAGCGAGTGGGGGGCTGGCAGCTGGCCGCCTCCTGGGCACGAGCCTGTGCCAGCCGCTCCTGGCACAGTTGCTGGCACGCCCGGCAGACTCCCACGGCCACCTGCTCACACCCACCCACAAGCGCTGGCGCTGCGGGCCCTTCCGGCTTCCCAGGCCTCCCGGGGCCCCTCCCCCGCGCTCAGAAGCCCCCACCCCAGTCCTCTGCTCCCCACTGCCCCCCTTGGTCCTGTCTGCCTGCAGCAGCCCACAGCCCTGGCCTCACCCCAGCCAAACTTGGGGAGCTCAGGAGGTGGAGCACCGGGGGCCCCTGGGGTAGCTGCACTGCTGCGAGTTGGGGAAGGGAGGACTGGGAAGCAGACAGAACGACAGACAGGGTGAGGGCCCCGCCTGCCACCTGGCTCTGCTCCAGCGGGACGATGGCGGGCAGTGCCGTGCCAGGCGGTAATTGCAGACAGACTAATTTAAAGAGATGAGACAGTTATTTTTAACTCGTACTAAGGTGATGAACAGCGTGGGGGTTTGCGGGTTCGAAAGTTCAGTGCCCCCCAGCCCCCACTTTCCGCAGTTTGAGGCCCCCTTTCTCATGCTCTCAGGACTCCAGCTTCAGGACTGACTGAAGTGGGGTCTCTGCCAGAGAGTGAGGAGGGCTGAGAGGGCCAGGAAGGAGGCACCTCCTAGCCAAGCATACATCCCATCAAATTTTGGCCACCATTCTTCCAGGTGGGTATTAGGATCCCCGTTTCCCAGAAGGAGAAGTGACTTGTCCTGAGGTCACATCCCTAGGAAGTGGCAGGCCTGGGAATTGAACCCCCTTCTGATCCCAAAACTCAAGCTTTTCCTCTTAGGGCTGGAAGGAACTGCCTGTGTTTGGATTTTTAAAGGGTGCAGGCTTGTTCCTGGCAGCCTACCTTCTCCTGTTTTTGAGTGGCAGTTGGTGGTGGCCACCACATTCCATCCTTGGGGCTGTGGAAGCCCCTCTGTCAGTTTCTTAGGAGGTGTGAGGGGTGGCTGTGGACTGTGTGTGGATATGAGCCTCTGGGATATGGGTGCAGCAGCTGTAATGGGGAGCCCCTCCTTCCCTCACTGTCTCCTTCCCTTGTGGCTGGCTCACCAGTACCCCTCCCTATTGCAGCCTGTGGGGGTGGGTACCTGAGAAACAGGTATACATTGGTGTCCACCCCTTCCACAGCCAAATCAGACTTTTGATCTCTAGGGGTAGGAGGGGGTCACAGAGTTGAACACCCCCTTTCACGCCTCCTTCCCCAACTCAGTCCCTTCTCACACACTCCCAGTGATTGAGAGCTCATGACCTCTGGGACTGCTATTCTAGTGCTGGACAGGTCTTAACGTTAGGACTTTCCTTCTCCCAGCTGTGGCCCATTTCCCTGGCCATCACTTAGGGTGTCCTAGTTCAGCCCTTTGGGGTGAGTTGGAGGTGTGGCGTTGGGAGTGGGTGAGGGGTGGACAGAGCACCTGTAGGGAGCCTGACCCAGCGTGTGTGAACTGGAGCAAAGCTCTTTCCCATTCTGGTTCTCAGTGTTCGTGTCAGTGTCCAAAGGGCCTTAACTTGGTCTCTGGTCCTTTCAGCGCTGTGTCTGACTAACCTCTGGTTCCAGGAGCCATGGAGGGCTTAGTTGGGACCGAGGGCACTGCAGAAAGTACTGATAGGACTTCTCAAGGTGGCAGCATATGAGTATAGGTATGGATGGACTTGAACTTGGTACTCCTGTTTGGAGGTGCCTACCCTGCCCCTGTCAGTACCCAGGTGGCAGACATACTCTGGGCACAATGAAGGCAGTCCCAACTGGCCCCCAGAGCAGGCAGATGGGTAGTGCAGGGTGTTGGATGGGCGTTAACTGGGGCTCTGGGGCATGGGTAGGGCGCTCAGAGGGACAGCTGGATCTGGAGCACCCCCTTTCTTCCTGGCACCCTGGTTACCATGGAAACCAACTCCTGTTTGGGAGGGTTTGGCTGTTTGCTGCCTCTCCCCACCCCCCAACCCATATGTGGAGGTGGGAGGGGGGCCAGGTGGCATGTGGGGGAGGGGCCTCCCACACCCTCCCCCTAGGGCCTCCATCTTTGCAGAGAAACCTTTCTGGTCTCTAAAGGGGACGCCTTTTGTGGAAGAGGAACAAGACTTAAGAGAATTAACGTCTAGGTGCTAGGCAGTCAGTTGGGCACTTAACATAAATTCTCTCATTTCATCCTACCTGGGTCCGGCCAGGTATGTGTTTATAGTCCCATTATGCAGTTGAGGAAATGGAGGCCCAGAAAGATGAAGTCACTTGGCCAAGGCAGCATAGCTGGGATGAGGTTGAGCCTGAATTTCGATGGAGACCTGTCTGTTTCTACCATGTTCCACCATCTTCCAGTGCAGGTGCGCTCAGCTAGTGCTCCTGCCCCAAGGCTTGCTCATGCTCCAGATCCCTCTGGGACTCCAGTTCCCAAATCCAAACTGCTCTGTTTGGACCCCTGAGCCCCCTTGCTGGCCTTGTCCAGGCCCTGCCCTTCCTCCCACTTCCCTGCTGCCTCTGATCTCAGGCTGCCTTCCCACTGCCACCATTACACCTGACACTGGAGTTCTCAGCCCACACCCACTGCAGTTGTCACATGCTCACCAAGGCAGCTATTGACTCCCATGGACTGATTGATCCCTTGGGACACCCCTCAGAAATTAGGCGGGGTGCTTGGGTGATTTGAACAAAGCCCTACCTCCCAGGTGATCCTGAACCCACTGCATCTGCCTGAGAATTCCTGCCTTAAATCCTTAGCTGTTGGCAAACCTGGCTGATGATCAGAGTCCCCTAAAAGCTTTTAGTGAATATGGTGTCAAGTCCCCCTCTATATCACACTCTCAGCTGGTGGACTCTGGAATCTATATTTTAAAAGGTTTATCTGGTGATGGGTCCGATTCTGAACTGATGGCTAAGATAGTAACTTCCTGAGCTTCTGTTTGCCCCTCCTGCTCCCAGTGGACCAGCTCCTCCAAGCAGGCTGCCTGGATTGAGCCCACTCCTCTTCCTCACTCGTTTTTGAGCCCTTTGCAGTCAGCTCCAAGGCACTAACAGCCCCACTCCACCCTCCCACCCCCCCATCTCCAACACATTCGCACAGCTCCCGCATCTTAGAAATCATGCTGTAATGAACATGAAGAGAGAGAATGGTACACTCTGCCACTGAGAGCCTTTGGCTTCAGGATGGAGGGGAAATGTCAGTGTAATACTCAGAATGGTGAGGAGCCCGAAAGCCATAGCCCCTGCTATCTGACAGCTTTGCATCTAGTGGAGGAGACAAGAGCATGTGTATAACAGTGTTGTTCCTACAGGATCCAATCCTGGGTCCTTAGCGTGACTCTCAAGGCCTTGGCCACCTGGCCCCAGTCTACCTCTCTGGCCACATCACTCGCCGCTCCTGTCTTCTGACCCTTGCTGGAGCCACGCTGAACTATTCCAGCCCAGGCTTCAACACTCCTGTGCCATTACATGCTTTCGTTTAATTCTCATAGCGATGCTATGAAGCTGTGACTGTTCCTGCTCCTGTTTGGCAGATGAGGAGATGAAAGCCGAGAGAAATAAAGTGGCTTTCCCAGTAGCCCACTGTAAATGGCAGAAATGAAACTCTTCCCTAGGTCAGTGCTCTGGCCAAGCCTTTCCAAGCTGACCTCCCCTGTCCCCACCGCCATCATTGTCTCTGCTTCCCTTGGAGTTTGGCCCTGGGGCTTCCAGCCTGGGGGATGGCGCCATGGTCCCTAGTTTTCTCTGACAGAGAGATCCCTAAGGGCAGGGCCAGACCAGCCTGGTGATGTCTCCAACCCCATGCTGTCTTCCCCGCAACCCCCATCTGTAGGCCCCAAGATCGGTGGCAGCTTCCTCCATTGACTTTAATCCAGGCCCACTGTGCAGTGCTGCTCAGAGGAACTGGATAGTTCCCTGACCTTGAGGTGCCCCCAGGTCAAGCTGGGGTGATAAGATGAGGACTCCCGATTTTGATTCAGGATAAAGATTGCTCAGGGTCATGATGGAAGGCCAGATAATGAGCTGTGGGTGTTTGGACGTGGGGGAGTGGAACCAGACAAAGGAGGTCAAACCCTCAGGAGCTTCACACATCTGACTATTGGCCAGAGCCCACCAGGACTTGAAGATGGAGAAGCAAGCAGGGGCCTGACTGCGAGTGGCTTTGAATGCCAAGCTGGGGAGCTGGCACTCCAAGCTAAGGGGAATGACCCAGGCAGGAAGATCACTCAAGAGTGCGGTGTGGAGGGGAGAGGGTCTGGCTCAGGAGTCCAGTGTGGGCCTGGTCCTGGGGTTCCGGGGAGATGTGCCTGAGAGAGAATGGAGACCCACAGAGTCCAAGATGTCAGGCCTCACGTGCCATGCAGCACCCACTGGTGCCTTAAGGATCTGGGAGGTGAGAGTGCTACGGTTAGGAGTCTTGGAGGCAAGCAGGGAGGAGCAGATCCTAGCTCAGCCGCTTACCCTGTGTGGCCTTGGGCAACTGAGCCTCAGTTTCCTCCTCTACAAAATGGAATAATAACAGGACTTATGCCCAAGCTTTGTTGTGAGAATTACAGGAGAGATACATGTAAAGTGCCCAAGAAATCTTAGCAAATATCATTACTGTTATTCATTGCTCTGGGAAAGGAAAAGAACCATCTCCCTACTACTGTGTAGAGTGGGAGTCCCGGAGCCCTGGTGTCTGAGAGTCACTGACGTGTGTGAGTGTGTGTGTGTGTTGGGCAAGTGGAGGATCCTTCCTCTAATGCCTCCCGTTCTGTCCCTGAGGAATCAGATATTCAGGATGTCCAAGCTCTGTCCCGCCCTTAGGTTGAGCCCCTGCCTTCTAGCCTACAGAGCCTTCCCCAGGGCCTTGGGAGGCATGCAGGCAGGGTTTACGCTCTGTGTTTTTACAGATGACTTGCTCCAGGTCACCCTTGAACCTAGGGCTGCCTGCACCTGGACACTGGCTCCTCTTTGCCCACTGGGAGACTGTGTGACCTTGGGCATGGCCCTTCCCTCTCCGGCTTTGAGTCCTATCTAGAGATCCGAATTCCCCTCCCCCAACACTGAGAAGCCGTGATGCCTCCTCCATCCCTCTTCTCCCCTCCCCCTGTCCTCAGCTGGCCTTGCCTCCTCTGTAACCTGAGCTGGGGCTGTGGGGGAAGGGGCTTACCCTCTGCCTGAGGCACCTGCTAGCAGAGCAGATGTGAAGGGATGGGGGCCCCTCCCCAGGAGATTGCAGGCTCTTAGCCCAGCAAGGCTGGGGCTGGGACTGGGACACGGGCAGGCAGTGCATAGCACACCCAGCCCTGCCCTCTGGCCTCTGCACCCAGAGCTTACCCTGAGCACTTGTTCATTTTTCAGCGGACATTCATGCTCCAACATGTCCTGTAAGGACCTCTCAGTCATCTTCCAGGAGCAGACAGATGGCAGATGAGGGCCAGTGCTCCAGTCTGGGTGGGCTGCCCTGGGCTCCTGGAGCCCCTTGGCTTGTGCACAGAGGGCCAAGGGTGGCCCCTGGGGGCGAGCCAGTGTCTGTGCGGGTGGCCATGCCCCTGGGAGAGCAGATGGTTCTCTTGGCGCCATGCCTACTCTTCCTCTTTTCCCTCCTGGAGCCAGCCTGCAGGGCTGGGGCACAGCTGCTAGGCCCTCCCCAGAGCCAGGCTCAGGGCAGGGATGGGTGAGGTCACTGCAGCTGCTCCCAGAGCCTGTGCAGGGGTGTGGGAGGTGCCGGTGCAGAGGGAGGGAGGGGGCTCAGACAGGAGAGACACAGGGGCCTGAGTGGCTTTGCACCTAGGGATCCCCTTTAATACTGGATGGGGGAGGAAAGTCTGGAAGGGTTGCTGAGTCAATGTGGACAGCCCCCCTGTCCCCACCCCATGCCTACCCTGGAGCTTCAGCCTGGCCCAGGCTCCTCCCTAGAGGCATCTTAGAGTGGGAGGAAGAGCAAGGGCTTTGGTGTGAATTCTGCACCCTGTGACCTTGGGCAGGTCAGTTTGTCTCTTGGAGCCTCAGTTTCTTATCTGTAAAATGGGGGAAATAAACCCATTCAGAGGGTTGTCACAAAGACAGCAGGATTTAATCCTTGAATGTGAGCACAGTGCATGGCCTGTAGTGAATGTTCAGTAAATGGTCATTTCTTTACTTCCTCACTTTGCTGATTTTTTACCCAGGCACCAGGAAGTGCTGAAGAATAGGGAGGTAGCAGAGGCAACAGGAACAGGAGGGGAAACCAGGAGGGAGGAGGTGAGGCCTGGAGCTCTGGCCTGAGGTTTGCTGAACAGAAACTGCATGGAATGGCCAGGTCTGAGTGGTTCATGGATGCTGAGCGCTCCATCCTATGTGTGACTTACTGTGAGCCAAGGACTGCCCACCAAGTTCAAGTGGGGAGGCAGACTTACACCCAGTTATAGTCCAGTTTGCAGTTAGATTTCTGCAGTAGCACTGAGGTGAGACTAGGAAGAAGCCACAGAGCTAGCCTTGATGGAGCAGCAGGAACTGGTCGAGCAGAGAGAGAGAGGGAAGGGCAAACGGAACAGAGTGTGCAAAGTCATGGAGCTATGAGATATCCAGGGTGGCTAGAGTCCGAGATGGGCTTAAGGGAATGGAGGTGATGAGGCTGGAGAGCATCAGAGGGCTCTTGAATAGCAGCCTGTAGTTGGACCCAAGTCCACAGGGGATGAGGAGCCACGTAGGGGTGAGCTTGGACTTCTGCTGTTGGTTTGCTGCCCAGGTTGGATGTGAGGGCTCTGCTGTCTCTGGGGTGGGTGTGGGGGTGGGGGATGCCAGGACCTGCCCCTTGACCTCATGCCATGCTTTGGACATTTCGTTCCTCCTGGCCTCTGGCTGACCACTGCTGTTCCACTGCTGCTGACCCCTAAGCCCACCTACCTGTCAACACCTGTGGCCCTGGTGCCTCCTACCGCTCTTCTACTACAGACCCTAGTACCAAGGATTTCTACATGGCCTTGGTCTCTGTGGTCATCCAGGTCACCCTTTCTGCCAGGAAGCCTGCCTGGACTAAGCACCCAGCTTCCCCCCAGGCAGCACTGCAAGCGACCCCTGGAGAGTCTGTGGCTCTGTGTGGGACAGGTGTGTATTCTGGGGCCACCAGACTGGGGCCAGAGTGAGGTGGGGGGGGGGGGTAAAAGGTGCGGCAGGGGCTCTGAGACAAGGAGGTAGGAGGGTCTTGATATGTGGAATCTCATCCAGGTCCCAGCCCTCCCCCATGGGAGTCAGGCTTGTTACCCTCTTTAACAAGGAAGGCCCGAGGCCACTGAATGAAGTTGGGATTACAGCTCCTGCCATTGACCTTTCTTCATGCAGAAAGGGAGGGAAAGAAAGAGGGCGAGAGGAAACGGGAGTCATGGAAAGGATCAGAGTGCTCAGATAGCCCCACAGGTGGTCTCTGCTCAGAGAGCCACAGAGGAAGGAGCTAGATAACCATCCCACTGGGTAGACTGGCTCAGTTTGCTGAGGGAGGGGCTGGGATGGACCTTGGGCAGTGATGGAGCCTGGAGAGGCATCCTCTCCTGGCGCTGGGCTTTGATGCATAGACACAAGACACAGAACTGAATTGGAAAGATCCTAGAATTACCTAGGTACCAGGGAAGCCAGGAGGTAGTAGAGGGCTTGAGGTGGATAGGGGCACAAGCCTTAGGTCTCCTGTCTCTGATAAAAGCGGAAACTTGGGCTTGAGAACCAAGGCAGGGATGGCCACTAACATGGGCAGCAGGAAAGTGGCTCCCACCACACTTGGGGCTATGGGTGGGAAGAGCCCTGATTTTGGAATTCAACAGCCCTGAGACCTACACCTGGCTCCATCACTTCCCAGCTTCATGGCCTGGGGAGTCATTTAACCCACCTGAGGCTAAGTCTCCCCCTCCCCCTTTGTAAAACGGTACCTCTTCACGGGATGGTTATCAGGATTAAAAGAAGTATCTGTGAAGAACCTCGCCTGGGTCTGGCATTTAGTAGGTGCTGCCCTTCTCCTGCCTCAGTTGTTTGAAGCACATACCAATGGTGTGACAGAACTGGTTTGCACTGGGTCGTGAGAGCCAACTGTGCACACTTCTTCCCAGTTCTGCACTCAGTGACCACGTCATGCTGGCAGCTTACAATTGGCTACAATGGGAGTATCCATACCACAGAAATCAGCAAATGCTACAAATCAAATCAGGTGGGATGTTTTCCCTCCTGGAGAACTGGAGGAAATCCATGCGTGGGCACTCTTTAGCCCTAGAGGGGTCAAAACAGGAGGTGGGGCAATGGTGGAGTGCTGGCTGGGCCAAGCAGCCTAGAACTCAAAGTCTATGGGCCCTTTGGAGGCCGGGGAGATTGGACATCTCGTGCTAGGGAGCCCTCTGTAGACAGGGGGCAGGGTATAGTGGGACCCCTCTTGTCTCCCCAGTCTCCCCTCCTACTCCCACCCTCCTCTCTCGAGAGATCTAGTGGACTCTGGCTGGAGGAGTAAGATTGGCTGAGGTTGAGCTATCAGAATGAAGCTGTGCTGGAGGGAGAAATGAGGTTGTACTGGAAGATAAACGAGGTTGTACTGTCAGGGAATGAGGTGGTAGTTGGAGGCAAGGTGAGGCTGCATTATTAGATAAATGAGGTTGTACTGTCAGGGGATGAAGTGCACTTGTAGGAGAGATGATGTCCTGCTGCATCAGTCGGGTTGCACCGGCGGAGAACACAGCCACGCCACGGGAGGAAGGAGAGACTCCGACGTGGAGGATAAATGAGGGTGTCCTGCTGGATAAATGAGGGGGCCCGTCAGGTGAATGGAGTGCTGTTAGCAAATGAGGTTGTACTTGCTGGATAAATGGGACTGGTGTGCTGGATAAATGGGGTTGTGCTGTCAGATGGATGCATTATTGCTCGTGGGCAAAGGGTGTCCTGCTGGATGGATGAGCTGCCACCACCAAACCGATCAGCCCCTGTCCATGAGGGAGGCACCATCCGCAAGGATGAGGTTATTCTGTTCCCACTGGGGCTCCTGGAGTGTCTTCTGGCTCAGGTGTTACAGGCTGGGAGGGACATTGGCCGCAGCAAGCCCTGGGTTACCCATCTAGCTGGGAGGCAGGAGGGAGCAGGGGGTGCTGGGACGGGCAGCTGCACTGTTCACCCTGTGAAACCATCTTCACCTCATGGAAGCCCTTACTCCTCTGCGGTTCCCTCGGCGGATCATACTCTTCCTGACTTGCTCCACCCCGTACTCGTCTCTCCTTCTGACCATGTTGCCCAGTTTGGAGAATTCCTCATAAAACTTATCTTCTAGTATAAGGGAAACCAGATAATAAACAATATAAATTATATATTTCAATATACAACATATATTAACATAAGTACGTATATATAAATTATATATGAATTTAGAAAGTGATAATGGCTTTAGAAAAATGTAAAGTAGGATAGGGGACCAAGAAATGGCAGAGAGGAAGAGCAGTTGTTAAGAGTGGGCAGGACGGACCTCGTTGGGAAAGGTGACATCTGAACAAAGACTGAAGGAGATGAGGGATTGATGTGTCTGGGTGAACAGTGTTCCCCTGGGACAGAGGCCCCGAGGTGGAACTGCCTGGAAGGTGGGAAGAATCAAGTAGGACAGCGTCAGGGGAGGAGTCCCAGGTCACAACGGGGCTTGTCTCTCTGTTCTTTGCTCAGCGAGAAGGGGTGCAGCGGAGGGTTCTGGTGTCATTGAAAGGATCACTCTGGCTGCTGTCTGATGGACAGCTGTGGGGAAGAGAGGGTGGAAGCAGGTGGCCGTTTGAGGAAATTGAGGTTCAATGCATCTTGCTCTAGGGCCACATTGTTTGTGAGGGTTGGAGCCAACACGGATCCAGACCAACACCGGAGCCCATGCACTTTGCCCTGTGCCAGCCTTCTCTCTCTGGAGGCTGGCCTCCCTGGCCCTAGTTCTGAGGGAGAGTGGGATGGGCATGGGATGGCCACTGTCCCTTCACTGTGCCCCTGATGGTCTCCCTGAGGTCCTGAGTCAGGGGGTGTCCTATCTCCCCTGGGAACCTGCCCCAGGTCTGCCTCACAACCCCAGAAGCTGGCCCAGCTCTGAGCACCAGGGGAGCCTGGGCATGCCAGGGCGTGGCTGTGGTGGCGGGTTGCTAGGTGACGCCAAGAGGGAGCCCTGGTTACTGCTGCTGGCAGAGGTGTCTCCCTCCTCTGCCTCCCTCACCTCCTCTGTGGCCTCTAACCTCCCAGAAGGCCTTGTGGGTGAGATGTGATCAGCGCTTGCCCCTGGATCTTGGCCCAGAGCTCGGATTGGTACCAAGTGGCTGGGCCCTGAGGAGCCGGACTGGGCTGCGGGGCCTAGACTCTTGGGGCACAGCTCTAAGGGCACACCTGGTGCAGAGCTCAGCTCAGTAATCAGAGGCCAAGGCCCTTGCCCAGCTCTGGGCCACCTATCTGGGTGACCCTCCATATGGCCTGAAGAATTTCTCCCAATGGCAGAGTTCAGGGGAGGGTGCTGAGCGGCCAGGGCTCTAGCCACCACTGCCCCTACCCCTGCTGCTTTGAGTGTGTAACACTCAAGCTTTGCATTAGAGTCCACTTACAAAAAGTTCCACAACTTTAAAAAAGTCCATCCTCTGGACTGGATGATTCTTTCATTGTTAACCTGAGAATGTCCTCAGGACAGTTGGCCCATCTTACCAGTTTACAGGTAGGGAAACTGAGGACCAGATAGGAAGATGGACTTGCCACAGGTCAGGCTTGGTGGAGGGGCAAGAGCACCAAGCTGGGGGTCAGGAGGCTTGGGCTCTAATCCCAGCTGTGCCACCAGGTCCTGGGCAACTTTGGGCAAGTCCTTTCTTCTCTCTGGGTCCAATCAGCTGTGGTTTCAGGCTGGGGCTCAGGGTCCCAGGGGTACTAGGCTGGGTAGGGAACAAAGAGAGGAAGGATAGAAAGCTTCACAGGCCTGGAACATGTGTTCTTGGTGGTAATCTAAAACATTTTTATTGATATTTAGGAAATTTGCATGCATTGTGGAGTTCAATGCAAAATTGCCTTGTATTCTAAAAAGCACAATACTTGTGAGGAATTTTGACCTTTTACATTGCCCCGTCTTCCCGTGCTGCTAGTTTCTAGGGATGGTTTACATGGAACGTTTGAGAAGCACTGGAGTACTGGTTTCCTCAGATGCTTTGGAAATTGTCTGACTCGTTTCTCTCCCCCATGGTGGAATGAGATATCCTTTAGACTCAGAGTGAGACTAACCTGAAGTCAATACCTGGCTCTGCCACTTAAACTGTGTGACCTTAACCTCTCTGAGCCTCACTCTCCTTATCTTGAGATAGGGATCACAATCCCTGACTTGTATGGAGTTTGATAGAATGATTACATGAGATAAAGTACTTATAACGCCCAAGGCTGAATAGGCAGGTACTGAGTAGGTGCTGGTACTGGGCGATGTCCTTCCTCTTCCCTCCCTCCCTCCCTCCCTAGCAATCAGAACCAGGCTGGCACATGGTGACATTGATAAAGAGATGCTGCCTGACTGACCTCCAGCTGGAGAAGCTGGGAGGTGGAGCCTCTGCTAAGCCAGATAGTCCCATAAGGGAGAACGGAGGCCTCTGAACACAGGTGTGGGGGAGGGACTGGGGAGCCAGGTGCAGGGCAGGAGTGGGAAAGGGGGTATCTACTCAAGGGAACACAGCTCCCTGGGGGCCCAGCTCCCCTCCTGTCAGGGCCCCAGGAGAAGCCAGGCAGGGCAATGCTGGGAGGAGCCTTGGGGCCCCAGCTGTCACCTCCCAAGACTAGAAAGTGCCAGAGATAGGGCGCCTAGAGCCCTAAAGAGTCAGGTCAGCACCTGGAGCTGGGGCTGAGGGAGGGTACCCTGGGCAACAGAAAGGGACCTTCCTTCTGGAGACTGGTGGGAGGGAGGCAGAAGGGAGAGCCCTCATGATTCAGTGGTTACAGGGCTGGGTGGATGAAGAGTTAAGAACAATTCCATGAGCTGGGCAGATCTGGAGTGGTACCTGGCACTGCTGCCTGTGGGACTGTGGGCAAGTTACATCATGCCTCTGGGCTTCCATTCCCTGGTAAATGAGATGGGTGTAATGCCAGCTTTCCACAGTTGTTGGTGCCCAGGCACAGTTACACTCGGCATGATATAGAGGAGGGAGAGACAGAGCAGGTCTATCGGGTGATCTAAGAGGTGAGGTCTTCTGGACAGGCTGAGGGATTTAAACATCGTTTATGAGCACCTGGTGTGTTCACCAAACACTACCCACACAATTTCAGGTAATGATCTAACAGCCTTCTGAGGTGGTTACTGAATGTCACCCATTTTTTCAGGGTAGTTCACTGAGGCACTGAGGCTTACAGAGATTGAGTCAACAGCCTATGATCACATAGCTAGGTGGCTGAAAAGTCAGGTGTCCTGCCCAGCCATTCTGATACCCAAACCTATGCTGTTTGCACAGCAGTGCCTGAGCTGGAGGTCAAGGCCACCAGGTGGGAGGTCCCAGAGATGGGGCATGGCAGGCCCAACAGGTTCCTGTGAGGTCAGTCAAGCTGTGGCCTCCCGTTTTCCTCTGTCCCCAGGACAGGCTTGGCAAAACCAGGCAGTGATGTGGGAAGCACTAAAGTCGGGCACAAAAGGCATTTAGAAGAGGATATGTATGTACAGGGGTGACAAAAGTGAAGCTCAGGGAAGCACCCAGGACAGCAGAAAGGCTATGTAGCCTTGAGAAAGCGACTTCACCTCTTTGAGCCTTGGTCTTCTTATCTGTAAATGGGCATTATGCCACCTGCTTTGTGGGGATTTGTGAAGGTTCCACCAGGAAGGGGCTTTGAGAACAGTTACTCTGCTTCAGGTTGATCAGGAAGAGAAGGTGGGCTGCAACCCAAAGGGTAGGCCGGAGAGCTGGACAGGCCTGAAGGCTGGCACTGAGCAGAGGTGGGGTCAGAGGTGTCCATGTTCCTTGGATGTGCTTTGAGGGGCTTGTTGGGATCCGAGGTGTCTGTAGTGGTCATGGAAGCGCAGAGTTCAGGGGAGATCTCAGAAAAGCCTCGGGCCTCTACCCACCTTGGGGACACCCAGCCTGTTCTACTTTCCCTGGCCAGGCCCTCCTAGCAAAGGGTTAACAGTCTTCTCTACCTGCAGTTGCATTTTAAAGACATGAAATTAAAGCAGGTAATTTATTCTCCCCACACACGAAAGAGCAATTAGTTCTAAACAGGGCTTAATCAGTCACCGCGAGATTGATTTCTGGAGCCCTGGGTTTTCGGGCTCCTGGCGCCACGCCAGGCTGGGGAGGGAGGGGGCAGACAAATGAGCCGCTGCAGCATGAGCCCCTACATAATCTGCTGGGGGGCCTTGGCAGCTTGGCTAGCCCCCAACAGGGCTTGGTTGAGTCGGGGAGAGGGGGTCCTGCTGCCCTGCTGCCGGCCCGTAAGAGTAGCCCTCAGGGTTTGGCCTTGCCTCCAAGGAAAGGCTGGGCACAAAGCCCTGGCCCCACCCTCTGGGCAGTGCCTGTGGGGGCGGGGGAGGGGGAGGGGTATGCAGTTCTGGGGTCTTGGATGGATAGTCTTGAGTATGTCTGACCTGGTACTTACACCTGCTTCCCTCACCCGTTCACCCTTTCCATCTTACCTATCCCCTCCCCCTTCCTCATTCTGGCTCTTCTCCATTCTCTTATCCTCTCCTTTTCTCTATTTTTTCTCCCCTTCCTCTTTCTATCATTTCCCCATCTTTTCCCATGGTCTCACTTCCCACTTCCCCACCCATGCCCTTGTCTCTGGCCACAGAACTCCATCCGCCACAACCTGTCGCTGCACACCCGTTTTATCCGCGTGCAGAACGAGGGCACAGGCAAGAGCTCCTGGTGGATGCTGAACCCTGAGGGCGGGAAGACCGGCAAGACGCCGCGGCGCAGGGCAGTGTCCATGGACAATGGGGCCAAGTTCCTGCGCATCAAGGGCAAGGCAAGCAAGAAGAAGCAGCTGCAAGCACCTGAGCGAAGCCCCGACGACAGCCCTCCGGGCGCACCAGCCCCGGGGCCAGTGCCTGCCGCAGCCAAGTGGGCCACCAGCCCGGCCTCACACGCCAGCGACGACTACGAGGCGTGGGCCGACTTCCGCGGTGGCAGGAGACCCCTGCTTGGGGAGGCGGCCGAATTGGAGGACGACGAGGCTCTGGAGGCCTTGGCTCCTTCGTCGCCGCTCATGTACCCCAGTCCGGCGAGCGCGCTTTCTCCTGCGCTAGGTGCGCGCTGCCCAGGGGAACTGCCCCGCCTGGCAGAGCTGGGAGGTCCGCTGGGCCTGCACGGAGGCGGCGGCGGCGGCGGCGCAGGACTGCCCGAGGCCCTGCTGGACGGCGCGCAGGACGCGTACGGGCCGCGGGCCCGCGCCGGGACGCCCGCCTACTTCAGCGGCTGCAAGGGCGGCACCTACGGCGGGGGTGGGGGTTTCGGTCCGCCGGCGCTGGGCGCGCTGCGCCGCCTGCCCATGCAGACCATCCAGGAGAACAAGCAGGCCAGCTTCGCGCCCGCCGCCGCGCCCTTCCGCCCTGGGGCGCTGCCCGCGCTACTGCCGCCGCCGCCGCCGCCCGCGCCCCGCCCCGGCCCGGTGCTGGGCGCGCCTGGGGAGCTGGCGCTGGCGGGCGCGGCTGCCACCTACCCTGGCAAGGGGGCGGCCCCATACGCGCCACCGGTGCCCTCGCGCAGTGCCTTAGCCCACCCCATCAGCCTTATGACGCTGCCCGGCGAGGCAGGCACCGCGGGCCTGGCGCCGCCGGGCCACGCTGTCGCCTTTGGGGGCCCGCCGGGCGGCCTCCTGCTGGACGCGCTGCCCGGGCCTTATGCGGCCGCCGCCGCCGGGCCGCTGGGTGCCGCGCCCGACCGCTTCCCGGCCGACCTGGACCTCGACATGTTCAGCGGTAGCCTCGAGTGCGACGTCGAGTCCATCATCCTTAACGACTTCATGGACAGCGACGAAATGGACTTCAATTTCGACTCGGCCCTGCCTCCGCCGCCGCCCGGCCTGGCGGGAGCCCCGCCCCCCAACCAGAGCTGGGTTCCTGGCTGAAGGCCGCCTCCCACGCCCCGGGTGCCCGCCCCGTCCCCAAGGGGCTTCAGTCTTCCCATCCTGATCCCCGGGACCCCACCCCCGATTCCAGCTCCGCGGGAAGATCTTGGAGGCAACCCCAGCCCTGCTAGAGACATCCCTCAGAAGTTGGCCGCTGAGGGATGTGGGAGGGAGGGGCTGGGGCGCTCCATTCCTGCCCAGACTCCAGAGAGCCGCTCCCCCTACTCCCGGGGAAGGAAGCCTGGGGGTGGAGGCTGAATTCGGGCTAGGTGGGAGTGGGGAGGAGCGAGATAGGCTGCGCTGGTCCGAAAAGCCAACCCGGGGATGGGGCAGGGCCTCTCCAAATCTTTGTTTCCTTGGCGGGGGCGGGGGGCGCTTGGGGTGATGAACTGCCCACCCCAAACTCCGTCCGATCTGATTCTCAACTGACACTTTACACTGGTCTTTGCCTCACCCTTCGAAAGCCAGCAGCCCCCCTCCGGAAAACACATCTATCTATTAGCTGTGCACCCTGAACTGTCCCTCCTTCAGCCCTAACCCTCTCCGGCCCTTCCCCTCCATGGCTAAGCCCCTCCCTCCCATCCTTGTCAACCCTCGCTTCTCTCCTCCCCAGTCGGAGTCAGTCGCCCTTTCCAACACCCCCCCCCGCCCCAATACTGGTCTCAGCCTCTCCAGCGGGCCTCAGTTCCGGACCCACCCCCTAACCTGACACCCCTTATTCCGTGCCGGTCCTGGCTCCTCCCATATTTATAAGTGTCGGGTCGGGGCGGGCTGTGGGCGCGGCGTCCCCGGCGCATATCGTAGGCTGTGTACCGTGGCCGTGCCGTCAGCGTGTGCGTGTGCGTGTGTGCTGTGTCGAGGCCGTGTAGAGTGCATTGTACAGCATATTTTCATGAATAAAATTGTTTTAAATATTTCCCGCGCCTTGGGTTAGCAAGGGGAGTGGCGGCGGCGGAGGATAACTGGCAGGGATTGTGGGGGCGGGTTTCCAGTGTCTGAGCCCCGTTTGTGGCTTTGTGTCAGAGTATGTGTCAG
Source organism: Rhinolophus sinicus (assembly GCF_057876585.1). Lineage (NCBI taxonomy): Eukaryota > Metazoa > Chordata > Mammalia > Chiroptera > Rhinolophidae > Rhinolophus > Rhinolophus sinicus. The sequence goes on from NC_142514.1 coordinate 28,925,498, forward strand.
CATTCCCTGATGCCTATAGGCTCAGCACACATTGGTTAAGCGCCTATTGAGTTCTGGATGCTGGGGATGTGCCTATGGAGGTCTGCACCTGTTTCTGTAAACATGTGCATGCAGGAAGTTTCTGGCCTGGGGAAATTCTGTCCTGAATAAGCCTCAGTTGGGAGAGAAGGCACAGGTATTTATTGAGAACCTGTTAGTGTCAGGTTCTGTATTAGGTATGATTTTTGTTCCCAATGAACAGATGAGAAAACGGGAAATGGCTTGGGAAAGCCAGGAGGGGTGGTGGAAAGGAGGCCTTTGAAGGCACACAAACTTCTGTTAGAATCCATCCATTCCCTGCCATTTTTACCAGCTGCGTGACCTTGGGCAAGTTTTCAACCTCTGTAGCCTTGCTTTCCTGGTCTAGATGACAGGATAGTAGAACCCATCGCATGGGTTTCTCAGGAGTAAGCGACAAAAGGTATGTAAAATGCTCAGGACAGGTCCTGCACCCACCCACTCATTCATTTGTCCCTGGAAGATGTATTGAACACCTGTTATGTGCCAGGTCTTGTACCAAGCATTGGGGCTGCCATAGAGAGCAACATAGGCACAGCCTCTGCCCTCCAGGAACCTAGAGGCTCACAGGACACAGATGAGTAAATAGGTGATTATAGATCAGAGCTATAAGGAATGCGGCTCTTGTGGGAATGATTGACACAGATGCACATATCCTCTGCTTGAAGTGTGGGAAGGTACCTGGAGGGGCGTATTGTCTCACTGAGGCTTGAAGGATGAGTTGGTATTGGGAAGGGAAGGGCTTCAGACAGAGGGAACAGCTTGATCAGAGACCCAGAGTCAAGAGATCATATGGATTCCAGAACAAAAAGCAGTTTAGTGTGGCCAAAGCTCTGAGATGGAAAGGTTACTGACAATGGGGAGGCAAAAGGGCCAGAGAGGGCAACAATGTGAGAGGGTCAGTGACCAGGCCAGAGGTGCTGGTGGTGACTCAAACCAGGAGGGAGAGGGAAGGGCAATTGGGCTGGAGGGGAAAGTATAAGTTCACATGTATTTTGGATATAGAGTCATTAGGACTTGATTGTGGATTGGACATGGGGGATGAGGAAGAAGCAGGAGTCAAGTGATACCTGATTTCTGGTTGGGCACTTGGGCAGATGGGGCTCTTTCCTGAGATGGGGAACTTCCAGGCGGGAGAAGCCCTGAGGAAGATGGTACGCTCAGCCTCAGCCAGGCTCAGTTTGAGTTATATCCTATGAGGACCGCTGGGATTTGGAGGGAGGGAGTGTTCAGGAGCATGTATACTCTGTGAATGGCATTCCCTGGCATTGGGCAACATGATGGCCTGGAGATGGCCAGCAGGATAGTGGGTTCCGAAGCCCAGGAAAGTGTCTGGGATGGAGAGGAAGGTCAGAGAATCAAGAACACAGAGGCTGTCATGGAGGTGTTGGGAGTGGTGCAGAGTGGGAAGAGCAGGTGACTCAGGTCTGCTCAGATGAACACCTTAGAACATCTTGGCACAGGAAGAGGAACCCCTGGCTGAGAAGGAGCAGCTGCAGGGAGAGGAGGAAGAAAACCAGGACACTGGGCTCCCAGAGTTTGTGAAAAAAGCATGGTCCTAGAAAGAAATGCCTAATGTGCTTACCTCTCACCGCCTCACTTTCTTGGTCTGAAAGATGGGGCAATAGCATCTGTCTCAGATTTGTTTCAAGGAGCAAATAAGATTGGAATTATTCTCTGAGTTTACACTACTGGCAAGGGGCAGAGCCAGGGTTCCTGCCTGGACTGTGTACCTCCAGTGCCCTGGCTCTCTTATGGCCCCCATGGCCTCTGGGAGGGTGAATGTGAGCAGAGAAGCAACGGAGCTTGGAGCCAGCAGGCCTTATACAGGTTCTGGGCTCAGCTGGAAGTTAAGACCTCACTGTGGGGTGTGGTAGGTGTCCTCGCTGGGTGGGGAGCACATAGAGACTGACAGACCCTCCCCTGGGACAGATGCCCCAGAACCACCCCACAACCAGACTCTGGGACAGCCCAGCTGGGTGTGGGCTCCATATGGACTGCAAAGCTGCCCCCACCCAGGCTGACAAGGGGGTGGGCTGCTGGTGTGCATGTGCAGGTCTGTGTGTGTCCATATAGCCCCATATGCATCTGTCTGTGTGAGCCCGTGTGTGTGTGTGTGTGTGTGTGTGTGTGTGTGTGTGTGTGTGTGTGAAATGACAGTGTCTTCATCTCCGAGTGTGCCTACAGTGCGCCTGGGGCTGTGGAGTCCATGCCTGTGTTAGTTGTGTGCACGGCATGCCTTCTTCTCTGGGTATGTCTGCCTGTCTTGGCGCAGACCTCTCTCTGGGTGCGCCTGAGCTGGTGTCTCCCTTCCAGGAGTGTCTTCTGGGCTGCCCTGCTGTGGGAGGGGAGGGGAGTAGAGGGACACTCCCCACCAGGGGATGGGCCAGGCTCTTGAGCAGGAAGCAGAGAGACCACCTCAGAGTAATGACAGCTCTGCCTGGCTCAGACCAGTGGTAATTCCAGAGACAGCTTCTGTCCTGCTGGGCCCCATCAGGAGAAAGGGGGCAACACCCTTGCTGTTGGGGGTCTGCAACTGGCCCTTCCCTGCCAGCCATGGAGCCCAGCAGACGCGCTCCTTCCATGCCGACTCCCTGGGAGGCATCTGACACATGATTTATTCATAAAAAGCCATTATTTGTGCCAAAGAAGAACTGAGCTGCTCGCTTTTTAAGTGCTGATAATGCTCTCAGCCTCCTTGCCTCGCCTCCTCTCTCCTCCCCTCCCATTTTCTCTCCCCTCTTCTCTCTCACCTCCTTGGGACTTCCCATCTTTCTCCTCCTCCCCTTCTTCCCCTTTACCTTCCTGGTCTCCCTCTCTATTCCTTTATTGTTCTTCTCAGACCTCCTCTCCTCCCATTTCTTCATTCTCCCTTCTCACCCTACTCACCTCCTCCCCACTCCCACTCTGCAGTTAGGGGTGTGAGGCAGGGTCAGAACTGGAGGCTCAGAATCAGTTGCCCCAGGTTGAGGAAAAGCCTATACCAGCCTAGAGCCCAGTAGACCCCACTTCCACCTCAGGCTTCCCCTCTTCAGGACCAGGGGAGGGCTTGGAGGAGGGGGAGCAGGCTGAGAAAGGGGAGGATTCTGGGGCTGTTACAACCAGCTCCCCCATGTTAAAGGGTGTGACTTCAGTACCCCATTATTAGCACTAGCCTCCCAAAGAAACATTCCATCTAAATAAAAACAGTGTACTTGCTGTGCAAATACAGGTTCAAGGCAAAGTCCCTAGGCTCCCTCTTCCCTCAAGTGTGCCCCCTGAGTGTCCCCATATAGAAATTCGGGAGCCACCATTATTCAGGTGGTGCCAGGAGAGGCTGGCTTCCAGGGGGGCACTTGGGGCCCCGTCACAGGACACCCTCTGTTTTCAGACAGGAGGCAGCAGATTATCACACATGTGCACGTGGGCAAGGACACACACAAGGTTCTTAGAATCAGACATCACAGAGCCACATGTGTGTGCCCTCGTGCTCGCACGTGTACGCACACGTGCACACACACACTGGCATACACACAGCCACACACCTACTCAGGCAGATGGGCAGTCCTTCCTCTCCTGAGCACCTGCAGTGGGGACTAAAACTCTTTCGCCATTCAGACACCTGTTTGTTCATTCATTCCTTCATTCCTTCACTCCATTAACTTTGCTTTTGCATCCCTTCTGTGCCAGCCCTGGTGCTGGGCGCTGGGGTGGCAAAAATGAACATGATTGGACCATGGGGAGTGGGGCACCGGAGCAGAGGGGGTAGGGCACATCCTCCCCTCAGCCTTGAGCTGGGGGTTAGGCGCCCAGCAGACAAGGGGTTAAGGCATTTGGCATCCAGAGCTGGAGCCATTAGGCCTCCTAATTATGAAATTATCGAGGTCCTCAGGTGACTGCTAATTTCACACACACTGTTCCTCTCACGGTTAATGAACGCCTGCAGAACCCACGCCTTGTCTTTCCTGCTGAACAGTGACCTGCAGTTAATGAGCTCAGGAAGGCAGACAGGCCGCCGGCTGGGTGGGTGGGGCGCGAGGCCTGCGGAGGGGCCACTCGCCCTCCTGCCTCTCCTGGCTCTCTTGCCGACTGCCAGTCCCCAGCGAGTCTTCAGGGCCAAAGCCCAGCTTGAGGTTTCTGCAGGACAAGACAGGCCCTGCTCTCCTCTTGGGAGCCGGGAACAGGACAGGATGCAGATTTGGGGAGGACTTCGGGTCACATGATCCTGGAATGAGCATGGGGTTGGGAGGAGAAATGAAATGCAAACGGTAGAGGAAGGCCATATTTGCTGAATTCTGGGGCCATGTCAGAGGCATTGATTAAGGGCTCTGTAAGGACAGCGTAAGGGGTGGGAACTGGTGGTGGGGTATGTCACACCCTGATGCTGGTGATGCTGCTGACTCTGGGGGATGGCTATGAGAATGACAGTGGCAATGGCAGCTGGTGAGGTTGCAGTACTGCTGCTTCTGGTTGAGATTTTTTTTAAGTTAAGGTTTTTTTACGTTAAAAAAGTAACATACTTGTTGCAATCTTAGGTGAGAGCAGTGCAGGAGCTCAGATCTAGAGGTCACATTCCCCAGATGGGGACACAGTGGACCCTCCAGGCTGACCACCAGGTGGTTTGAAGGCCCTGTGACCTACCCATGGGGAGGACCCTGCCTCCTGGCCCGTCATTCCCTAACCTGTCAGTGTCTACTGAGTGTCAGTGTGGTGAAGGAGGAGAGCAAGGGAGTGAGAGCCATGGTCTGGGTACCAGGGACCTCTGTTCTAGCTTTTTCTGTTCTGTGATTTGAGCAAGCTCCTTTCCCTCCCTGGGCCTCAGTTTCTTGATGAGTAAATGGTAAGGTTAGACTAGAGTTGTGTTTACAGGACAGCTCTGGGCTCCTCAGGGGTTGCCTGTACTCAGCCTGAGTCCCCATCAGGGACCCTCCCCTGAGGCAGGCAGCCCAGGCTTGGGGGCAAGTGAGGAGTCAATCCGCTTTACTCCAGGTCGGTGTACCTGTGCATGGGTGCATGAAGGTATGCATTACTCCATCCTCTTGAAGCTGCTCCCTCTGCCTCAGGAATAAGCCTCCTTATAGGCTGCGTTCTGTGACAGCAAGTTCCAGCTTTGCCTCTCATGCAACTCATATGTACTTCTTTGCCTCAGTTTCCCACCTGTCAAAGGTAGGTAATAAACATGTGAACTCACGTTGGATTTCAACAAAGATCTCAGAGGTTGTAGCTGTTACTATGTAACCCAGAACTCTCCCCAAGGTCCCACAGGGTCTCTTCCAGGCACTAGCTCCATGTTGGATCCGTGCAACAAAAATATGAAGTAGATGCTTTTATCGTTTCCATTTTACAGATGAGGAAACTGAAGATTAGAGCGACTAAATGATTATCCCAAAGTCACACAGCTAGAAAATGGCAGAGCCAGGCCTCAAACCCAAAGCCCCCAGGCCCTTGACTGCTATGTTGTACCTTTTTGTCACATGTCGTATACAAATGCCCAAGTACATGCATGCCTCATACACATATATTCCCCACCTAGCGATTCTCTTATCTCCATATCCCACCTGCATGCACACAGGTGCACATGCTGCCCTGCGCTGTGCTTAGGCATGCACACCCACACACCACAGATGCACTTGCACATGAATATACACCTTAGTAGTAGACTTGCAAAACTTCACATGTATGTGCCTACAAGCAGATGTCCACGCACAAACATGCAAAGCACCTGAGTGCATGCATAAACATACACAGGCTCTATCACATGCACACAAACACACCCACCCAGGAACATGGGCACACACACACATGCAAACCCCATATGCACAAATGACAGATGGTAGCATTCACCCGTGCACTGATAAACACATAGGTATCCAAGAAATAACCTCAAAGGAACATTTATACACACATGTGCACATAGGTGTGCCCATATAGACACATGTCCTCCACATATGAAATAAAGCACATGGGTACTTTCACATGTTCACACAGGTTAGGGCACCCTGGCGCAGCGAGGTGAGCAACCTCTTGTACCGTGGGTGTGACAGGTGGACCCACGTCCTAAGTGACTATCAAAGTGTCATGGTGTATGAGGCGCAAACACCAATTAGTGGAGCCTTTGAAAGCATCAGCTCGTTAGATGGGAAGCAGAAGAGGCTGGAATTGGCATAAAATATGGAGCTATTTAACTATCGTGGGGCGGGGGTATGTGCTCTGTGGAAAGGCCTTTGGGCAGAGCTGCCCCCTCCATTCTGCACTTGTTAGTGCCGAAGGACCCTCACGAGGGGCCTCGGCAGGCGGCTTTGATGCTCCTTGAAAGGGGGGGGCAGCCTCCTGCCAGTGCTGGGCTGGCACTGAGCAAGCGGGGGCTGCGCCAACTGGCGATCAATTTCATGCACATCGTAAACCTAAGTGCTTTCTGGAGAGCCGGGCAGATTGCACATAAAGTCCCCCTTCTGTCCCTAGCACACGGGTGGGCGGGTGAGGCAGAGGCTTGCCCTGGTAGATAGACCTCTGCCAGGCTGTAGGAGACCTGGAGAACCTGGTCCCAGTAGGAGGTATCCTTGGGGACAAGCGGAGTTTTTTCAGGAGGACTGGTACTTCTGGGGTCAGCTGGAGATGTGGACAGTCCAGGTGCTCTGGGATCTGCCAGACTGCTACCTAATGGTTGAATGACGATGGGCAATCAGCTTCTCTGACCCTTGCTTTCTTCATCTGTAAAATGGGTTGATAAGAATTAGGTGAGTTCCTGCCTGTGGCATGATGTGCCACAGAGTTGAAGGACCTCTGAGCACAAGTGAGATTACATTTGCATTTAAATGACTCAGGCTCTGAATCTCCACGTGTTCGCTGCAGGGTCTCAGACCCCTCCCCACAAAGTGTGTTATTTCCGGCAGGCTTCAGGGGTAGGATCTCACAGGGGCCCACAAATCTGTCTTTCATTACAGGATCCCACCCGCTCTTCCATCCTGGTCCTGCCCAACTCCTGTTGATGCACATCTGCCCCCTTGAACATGTTTGGAGAATCCTCCTCACTGTCCCCCCCCCCCCCATGAAATACCAATGCCAGGACATAGGGGTAGCCTCGGAATGCTCTCCAGATCCCCTGCCCTTTGGATGCCAGAGAGGTTCTGGTCTCTGCATCAAGGTCAAGATGGCAGGATGAGAATGGGGGATGGAAGGGGTAAAGCATGGAGGAAGCTGTGGTCTGTCATCTCAGCTCCGTGCCTTATCATCTAGGCCCCAAAGAGCTGTGCTTGTGCATATCATCTCTCAAACACCCTCATGAAATCAGTTTCATCAGCTTTTGCCTTCACCCTAAGTCTGGAAGCTCAGTTCCAGTTAGGTACTAGACTGGGGAGGGTGCCCTCACTACCCTCTCCCAGGAACCCATATAGTGGAGGGGTGAAGAACAATTCTGAAGCCAACCTTCCCAGATTCAAATCCTGACTTTGCTATTTATAAGCCACATAATATTGGGTAGCTTACATTTTTGTCTGCCTCAATTTTCTCATCTGTAAAATGGGAATGACAATATACATATGTACCTCATAAGGCTGTTGTTGTGAGAAATAAATGAATGAATGTAAGTAAAGTGCTTGGAGTAGTACCTGACACATAGCATGATGGGAATGTTTCCTGATGTTATTATTATGATATTATAACCATATTCCTGTTTCTCCTGGGCCCTTTTCAGACTCCCCTACAATTCTTCTTACAGCAACAAAACCAGTCCGTATTTATCAGTGGGTTCAAAACAGAATTTGGAGTACAACAGAGTTACTACAGTTCGCAATTCCAGGGGGTGACTTTCACATTACAATCTTTGTCAGTGCCCCTCCCCTCAGAATTGTTCAGTGCCCACCCTGAGCATCTGAACATAGCTATCTCCTTTTCTCTCTAATATATGGAGCTCTGCTATCTTAGTCTGCTTGGGCTGCTATAAAAAAATACCATAGACTGGGTAGCTTAAACAATAAACGCTTGTTTCTCACAGATCTGGAGGCTGGGAAATCCAATATCAAGGTGCCCACAGATGTGGTTCCTAGTGAGAACACTTTCTGGCTTGCGAACAGCTGCCTTCTCAGTGTTTCTGCCCATGGCAGACAGGCAAAGTGCTCTGGTCCCTTCCTCTTCTCATAGGGCTCTAATACCATCATGGGGGCCCCACCCTTATGATCGCATCTAAACCTAATCATCTCCCAAAGGCCCCCACCTCCAAACACCATCACATTGGTGATTAGGGTTCTAACATAGGAATTTTGGCCTGACACAAACATTCGGTTCATAACATCTGCCCAGAAAGGACATCTCAGAGTTAGACAATTCTCAATAATGAATCCTCACAACCATCCTGGAAGAGCAGATGGTTATCCTTAGACTAGAGGAAGGGAAATAACACTCAGAGAGGGCTGTGTTAGTCAGGATAGGAGAGGCTATGCTGTGCTAACAAACAACCCCTAAATCTCAGGAGATTAACACAACAAAAGTTCATCGTTTGCTTATGTAAATTCTGCTGCAGGTCCAGGCATCTCTCAGGGCTGCTGTCCTTCATGGGGTGACTCAGCTTTCCATGCTGATTTGATCTTGAAAACCCACCATCTCAAAAGAGGCTTTTTCTTGGTTGCTGCAGCAGTTGGTAGGTTATGCACCAGCTCTTGTATGCTTTGGCCAAGGAAGTGACCATTTCATCTCTGCCCACAGCTCATTGGCCAGGAGCAATCACATGGCCCATTTACCAACAAGGACCCTGGGAAATGTAGGAGTGCATGTATGCAGGAGGAAGGGTAGAGGTGATGCTATTTGTCCAGTCATGGACCAGACAAGAAGGGCCCAAGAGCTTAGGGTGAGAGGAGGTCCTGCCAGCTGTGGAGGAGAAAAGAGGTCTTTTTGGAAGGGGCTGGATCTAGCCCCTGTCACTTGAAGAAGTGGGGCAAGATGGATTTGGAAGGCAAAGAAGAGAAAGAGGGTGTTCCATGTGGAGACAGAGTGAGTAAACACCTGGAGGTAGAAAAGCATAAGCTGCCTCCAAGGCACGAGAACATCCTGGCTTGAGCTGGTCTGTCTGGGGAGGGTGGGGAAGGTGATGGTGGACTTTCAAGGCGTTAGAGAAAGAGAACTATTTGGGGGGCAGAATTGATGAATCTGCGGTCCATAAGCACCCCCTGTGTGGCTGTGGTGGGAGAAGACGGCCCTGGTTTGGCTTCCATGTTTCTGGCTTGGGAAACTGGGAGATGAGGTACTAGTCATCAAGTTTGAGGGACCCCAAAGGAGGAGCAAAGTGTGGGGTCCGAGGAAAACCCTGGTTTGGGCCACTTTGGCTTTGAGATAGCCATGGAACATGCAGGGAGGAGCCAGGAGGCAGTGGATAGTCTGGGCCCACGCTCAGGGGAAGGAGCTGGGCTGGAGCAGGTCAGAAGTACAGGCACACAGATGGTGACCAAAGCCTCAGGCACAGATTACATTACCCAGGGGTCATGTGAAAGGTACATGGGGAAGAGGATCCACACAGAACTCTGGAGGGCAGCCTTGAGAGGCAAGGGCAGAGGCAGAATCCAAGAAGGTACCAGCCAAGGAATGGCACGAATCCAGGAGGTGTCATGGGAGCCCAGGAGAGCCATGAAGAGAGGACAGGTCAATTGTGACTGACGGTGTCCTGGCACCCAGATGAGGTATGACCATGGGGTTTAGTGACAGGAAGGCTGCTGGTGACTGGTGAGGATTGTTTCCAGGGCATGATTGATACAGAAGCCAGCTGAGAGTAGGTCAAGGAGCAAGTTCAGACAAGTGGCCCAGAGGCTTCCCTAGAGGGCGAGGAGAGAGGGCCCAGCTGGAAGAGGCTGGGCTGTCAAGGGAGAGTATTTCTTTAAAATTTATTTTATTATTGTTGTTTTTAAAGAAGGAACAGACTCGAATATGTTGATAGCTGACAGGAAGGAACCAGTAGGGAGGGAGATTTTGGAGAGTCAGGGAATCCCTGCAGAGTGGGGGGCAGTGGGAGGAATCCAGGGCTGGGGGTGGGGAGTGGGGATTTGCCTAGAAGGTCAGCTATAGGTGGGTACTGGGCAGAGCTGTAAGGAAGCCCTGGCGAGGGAGAAGGTGGATTACAGACAAGCAGCTGAGGCTAGAGGATGTCAGAGAGACCTAGGAGGGATGGGGGTGGGGAAGGGATAGTAAGACACAGAAAAAGGAAGAGGTTGGGGAGTAAAGCCATGAGGTTAAAAAAGTGAGAGAGAGGTTAGAACACACAATGATAATCAGAAATAAGACACAGAAGAAGGGTAAGATAGACCGAGAGGGAGGATGAAAGGCTGGGCTTAGACTCAGGAGAGGACCCTCAGGAGGGGATCCCTCCCAGGTGGGCATGGGTGGGGCTGGGGACTACCTGTGGAAAGAATGTGTGCTTTTCTCGGGGGACCCTGAGCCAGCCCAGAGTTCAGACACTCTCCCAAACCCAGCCCAGCCCAGCAGTCCACCTGACTGTAGCCATGCAGTTGCAATTGCCTGGACTACTTGCTTTTTGTGGCCTCAGGGCCTGGAGGGGGATCTGCCAAGCTCCTCCTCTGTTGCAGGAGTACCAGCCATGCCTTTCAAAGCTGCTGGTCCTGGGCAGAGGGGAGCCTGATCGTCACTTGGGCTACCCAACCTGCATGGGCAGGCCCTGAGGGAGATGAAGCTTGCCGCTCGGTCCCTGCCCCCACCCCGCAGGGCCCCAGCCCCAGGCCCTGGTTGCCCCTTGGGGCCTAGGCCACCCTGACATTCACCTAATTGTCTTCCTGCTTTGATGAGTGGCTCCATAGAGGCACTGCCACAGATCAAATTAAATGTGAGCCAAGCAGGCAGCCTGCTGATGAGACAGGAAATATCACATTTACATAGCCCAGCACCAGGGCGGGGAGACCCAGGCCTAGAGAGACAGAGATCCAGGGACTCAAGGAGAGACAGAGGGAGTCAGAGAGACAAAGAGAGACAGGGTGGGGGAGAAAGAAAGAGACAGCATCGAGGGTGGAGGAAGGTGGGCAGGGGCACCACCCACAGGGTCCCAGTCACTGTTGCTGAACGCAGGGCAGTGGGGAGTGGCGGAGAGCAATACAGGTAGAGGCTCTAGCCACCTCCAGGTAGGTGACTTCATCCCTGCCAAGTCCAGCCAGATGGCCCCAGAGCTAAGAAGGGGTCCTGGAGCCCAAGATGCAGCTGGGTACTGCTTCTGCCTGACTCCCAGCTGAGTCTCCAAGCAGCTCCCCTCACCGTCGCAGACCCCACATCTGGGCTGCAGCTGCCTCCTTCAGCCCAGCCCTGGTGGGTGTGGCTCTGAGCTTCCCTTCAGTTCACTCAGGGACATTCTGGCTACCCCAGCAAGGGTGTGTGTGTGTGTGAATGCAACAGAGCGCGAGCATGTGCCGCACCTGCATAGAATCTTGTGCGTGCACGTGTGTGGGCTGTCGCCAGGTATGAGCCTTTAGAGGACATGAGGGAGCTCATTTTTCCTCTTCTCGATATGGAATTGGGCCTGAAGGACGGGGGTGGCCCAGGGCTCCCACCCACAGGCTCCGCCTCTGTGTGCAGGACATGTGGGGTGCGCGTGTTCAAGTCAGAGTGATGTTGCCGGCAGCCCCTCCTGCCATCACTAGAGGCCTTGCCATAGCCTCCAAACAACTTCGGAGGAAGCCACTTGACAGAGAAGAAAACTGAGGTTCAGAGAGGGGAAGTGGACTGGCTAGAAAGGCCACCACCCAGACACAAACCCAGGACTGTTCTACTCAGCCCAGTCGGTCCTTCTGTGCTTGGTCTTCTGCATGTCTCTCTGGGTGTCTGTGGACCCTGCCGTAGGTGGGTCTGGGGGGCCCACAGCACTCAGCACAGAGCCCTGAGCTTAGTCAAGTTGGTCAGTATTAGTACGTCTTCATCCTTCCTTCAGCCTCCTCACCGGGTTCCCTCCTGAACTGCCCCAGTCTCCCTCTTCAGCCTTGCAGACTTGGCTGGACACCTTGGAGGGTACTTTTACCATTAATAGTGCTTAATGGGCGCACACTGTGTGCCAGGCCTGAGGACGCCCTTTACATGGGTGTCATTGCACTCTCATTTCAACCCCAAGCAGCAGGCACCATCCTTAGCCTCATCTGACAGATGTGAAAACAGAGGCTCACACAGCTCAGGGTGGGGAGTTTGTTAAGGTAGAGTCCATGGGGGTTCAGCCCCCTTTTCCCGAGAGTCCCCTCCCTCTGTCACTGTCACAGACCTGCATGTCCAGGAAGGCACAGGGCTATGGAAGGGGAGCCACATGCAAGTGTGTGAGTGTGTGTGCGTCCACACAGGTGTGCGTGAGCTTGGGGCGCAACAGGATGCCCTACCCTGTGCCAGGGTCTGTCAGGTGCTTTTGCCACTTTGCCTCAACTCCTTAGGGCTCTACAGCCTGGAAACGATTATTCCCCCATTTTGGAATGAGCAAACTGAGGTTAAAAGTGGGAAGTGACAAATTAGCATCAAGTGCTAGTTCTGGGACCCAAGTGTCCAGATTCCCAGGTCTTACCAACCTGAGGCTCAGCCAGGTTTGCCCCTTCCTCTCCACCTTGGGAACTTATGCTTGGGAGTCCCCCTGCCCAGGGAAGCTAGACCCGTGAAAGAGCCTGTTGGCTCTACTGAGAAGCCCTTCCCCCTCACCCATGGGGTCCAGGGCGGCTTTTACTGGGAAAATAATTAGAAATCTAATTCTTATTTCTCCCATTCCGCTAATTGTCTGTGGACAATTTGATTGTAACAGTCGTCACTGAAGCAGAAAAACCACCTTATTTCTGCCAGACATCCTCCCTGCAATTAACACCAGCAACTGCCTGCCTCTCCTCTCACCTGCAGAGACCCAGGGCCTGGGGGCCCTCACCTCACTGCCTCCCAGCTCTGGCGAGGATACATCTGGGGACCAGGCCTGGCCACAAGGCAGGGCTAGGGCAGGGCCAGGTGTCCAGGGACCTATTGGGCGAGAGAGAGAGAGAGAGAGAGAGAGAGAGAGAGAGAGAGAGAGAGAGAGAGAGAGAGAGAGAGAGAGAGAGAAATATGAATGAGAATTTTTTAGCATTTGGGGAAAAGAAGGAGGGCGAGATGGAGGCCCAGGCCCAAGGAGAGACAGAAGGGCAGGTGGCCAGACCTAGGGCAGAGATGAGGGAGAAGGGAAGGCAAAGGAAGGAAGAAAATCCCCAGTGAGGTTTAGGCTGAGGTAGCAGGAGCCAGGACCCCCAACCCAGATGTCTCTCTGCCAAGGCTGGGGATATACCTCTGAGACAAAACCAGACAGTGTTTTTAGGAGCTGGCTGCTGAGGGCTCCCCAGAGAGCCCAGCCTCCAGTGGGATGCGGCTGATTAAGAAAGGAAGGAGGGAAGGAGGGATGAGGCAGGAGGGGTGTGGGGGGATGGGAAGGGTGAAGTATCTGGGACCAGATAAGAATGTGGATGGGGACCCGGGACTGAGCATGAGACAGCCACACTACCAGGGACTCACTTGTTCAAAGCTCCCACAGCCACTGCCCTTCCCTCAGCTGGAAGCACAGCCCTCTGGGGGCAGGCACTCTCCATTTCTACCTCAGTCTCCCCACACATCTTATCTCCGGAGTCCCCATTCCCTTCTTTGTCCCCTACTCTGTCTCCCTCTCTCCCTTCCTGGGCAGGACCCTGGATTCCACATAGGTTGAGCCCTCTCTCTGGGACGAAGGCTGAAGAGTTCATATAGTCCCTTTGCCACTGTGCTGAAGTCCAGTGCAGGGGGCAGGAGGGAGGGCCTATTGGCATCTGCCCCAGGGTGGGTGCCCCGGTGTGGCTTTCTGGATGCTTCATGTATGGGCAGGGAGTGGGCAGCCCAGCCTCATCTCATGGGGAACCCTGAGTGGCCTCTTCTGCCTTCACCCCAGGGCTCTGCCCTAGCCCCCTCTCCCTTAGCCCAGTCCTGGAAGGTGAGTGCAGGGGCACTGAGGTAGCAGGTGGCCAAGAGGTGGGGCCTGGGGCCTGCGCTGGGGTGGGAGAGAGAGAAAGAGAGAGAAAGGGAAGCTTCCTCCGCCTCCTCTTCCCTCTGCCGGTTCTCGGCCCTCCCCACTCCCTCCTCCCAGGCTTGTCAGGGGAGGATGTGGGGGGGGGGGCGCCGGGGGCTGCTGTCAGTCTCGAGCTGGAGAGCTTCCCCAAGCTTCATTAACATGCAAATTAGCAAGTTCTGACTGGCTGTGGCAGCAACGGGCAGCCACCCCTCCCAGCGCGTGAGAGAGAGAGAGAGAGAGAGAGAGAGTGTGTGTGTGTGTGTGTGTGTGTGTGTGTGTGTGTGTGTGTGTGTTGTCTGCAGCAGGGTCTGAAGAGTGGGGAGCAGATCTCTTTGCCCTGGACTCCACAGACAGCAGTACACGTGTGTCTCACACACACACATACACACACACACAAAACACATACCTACACAAACACATACACTCACCTAATACCCACACATTCTGATGCATACATGCACATATATGTATATACACGTGCACACCAGACAGACAGACAGACGCTCCTGGTCACAGCCAGCCAGCACATATCTACAGCGTAGGGACCCCATGGACACACAATCACACATACACAACTCTACCCACAGGGGCCACACCCTAAACTGTCTCAAACAGGCATACCGAGCTCCAAACTCACAGTATTTCACATCCTCCACACAGTCCCACACAGGAAAAACCCACAGAAACACTGTTCCCCTACACAGTCACACACGTACCCCACAGCTCCAGTCAATCACACAGAGTCACACACAGGCACACAGTCCAGTGAGAGGCAGCCACGGAGGCCCTTCAGTGTCTCCCCAGAGAGACGCACACCCCCCCCCAGCCACCCACATTCCTCTTGCCCATCCTGTCCCAGGATCCCTCCACTGGAATTGATCAAGACCAGCCCTTGTTTCCAGGTTAGCCCTCAAGGTGAGTCTCTTGTACTGTTGACCCCTCTGCTTGAATCTTCCCACCCTGAACCTCCTTCACCCAGGACACTTGGACTGTCTCCCAGCCATCACCTGCCCAGGCAGCCTGTTCTGGCCTCCCTCGGAAGGGTTGGGCCCCTTCTGTGGCCACACAGACCCCTGGGCTTCCCTAGAGAGTGGATCCAGTCACACGGCACTGAAATTGCCTGTGGATGCGTCTGCGTCCACCAGGCAGGGAGCTGGCGTCAGTCAGTCTGGTGCACTGCTCCGTCTGCAGTGCTCAGCTCACTCTCACCCGACCATGCTATTTCCGCAACAGGGTGGAGCAGGAGCCAGCTGTGCTAATGCTGCAAATAGCTAATACTTACAAATGCACAACAACCCTCTGCGGGAGTTCTATTATTATTAGCCCCATTGTTATAGATGAAGAAACTGAGGCACAGAAGGGTTAAGGAGCCTGGCCTAGAAGTGATAGACAAAACGGGGATCTGAACTCTGGTTGTATAGTTCTAGACAGCCCTGCATGTGCTCTTCCCCAGGCAGAGACTCAGAGGGTTGGGGGCAGTCACAAAGGCTGGGGAGATGGAAGTGAGGGAGGGGAAAGCAGCAGGAGGAGTTCTTCAGTCCTGAGGAACAGAAGGGGGTCCTTGACCTCTGAGAAGAGGGTCTTTGCTCACTCACGCCTGTCATGGAGGCTCTGGGCCATGGGATCCTGGGGCATCAGGGCTGGGGAGATCAACAAGGACACCCCATTTTAGACAAGGGGTGACTGAAGCTGGAGAGGTCCCAGGTCAACCTTGACTCCCATTTCTTCAGTACCTGTTATGTGCTGAGCACGCCTATCTGAGTGACCTACTTTAACCTTTAAGACAGCCCGGTGAGGTTGGCACTCTTATTAGCTCAATGCATCTCCACATGCCCAAGGTCAGTGTGGTGGACATCTGTGGGCTTATCTTCAGGGAACCATTTCCCCCCCATGCTAACCCCACTTTTGGAATGGGAGATGCCATCTTTTACAGATCCCACCTAGGGAATATTGATTGGCTCAGTGATGGACACATGACTTAAATGGGCCAATTGGAGCACTGACTTGAGAGTTTTGAACTTGGGGCCAAAGTGAGGCTCTGGAGTTTTCAGTAGCCAGATCCCCTTCCAATGCACTGAGGGGAGGGGAGGGTGTCCAGCTATAATCTACATGTAAGGGCAGATCTGGGCTTTCAGCATGCCCTTGGCTTACTGGGCAGTCTCCAGCTGGTTCCACTTAGCTCCACCTTTCCCAAGTCTCATCTCCATCCCTCCATCACCTCTCTACTTGTCTAGGGCCCACCATCACCCAGAGGCTCACAGCCAGTGTCAGGGGGATTGAAGGCAGGCAGGAGTGGGCTGTGCCCATTGGAGAACCCAGGGGTTGCTGAGGCAGGACTCAGGGCACAGACAACCTCACTCCTGCTGGACAATCCATGGATAAATGGCTGAGTGCTGTCACTGAGCGGTCCTCATCCTCACCCTGCCCAAGGCCAGGGCCTGTGTCTCCTTGTTCACTGTGCCCAAAACAGTGTCTGATACACGGAAGGCACTCACTGTCCATTTGTGAAATGAATGGATGGATGGATGAGCTGACGTGTCTCAGGCCCTGGAGGGCACAGTGTACACTCACTGGTGTGGGGCTGAGCTGGTGATCCTCCCTGCCCACCAGTCCTCTCTGGTCCCTCTAACCCCCACCCCTTTCCAGCCTGTGGAATCTTTTATCCAGTGTAGGGGGTGGGGGTGAGTGGCTCTGTCAATGCAAGCTGCATCCAACTTTTTGGGGTCTTAACTTACAAGAGAATCTTTTGAATGTGAAAGGCCAAGAGTAAACGTCTTTGTTTCTTGTGTCCAAGGCAGGGGTGACTCCAGTGTCACCACATACAGGACAGTAGGCTATGATGGCACTCCTGCGTTGTGTTAGCCGTGGTTCAAGACTGAGGCCCGGCTGCCGAGGCTGGGAGGAAAGACTCTTGGGGAACCGGTAAAGACATTTAGCGAGAGTGGGTGAGAAAAAAGAGTGGCCTATTGATTAATCATTCAAAATGTCATCAGGCCCCATGTTCAGCTGGTGCTCGAACGCAGGACTCCTGACAACTCTGGATCTCGGGGGTCCCTATAGTTGCTTTTATGAATCCTTCAGAGAGAATTCTTAGCACTGACCATTTGCTTCTGAAGTTAGAGATGTCAGGACTTCCTGAATGAAGGCAGCCTGATTCATCCTGCTCTGTTCTCTGGGCCCCTTTCCCAGACCCAGTGGTGGCCCCAGGTGGGACTCGGCTATGACCCACCCTGCCACTCTGAAAGCTGCTGTTAGGCCTGTTGCTTTTATTCAGGGCTTTTTGGTCCAGGTGAGGGCCCCTGGTCTCTGGAGAGGGGAGAAAGGGCTGGGCCTGCCAGAGCCCCTAAGTATCCTTTGAGACTAACCCCAAATTCCACAGAGGTGGAAAAGAGGTGCTCGTGTTTTTGGCTCTGGTTCCTCAGCTTGGCAGCTGCCACTGGCATTTGGCACAGACAAGGCAGGAGCTAGCATCCAGCTGTGGGCTCCAGGGGTGAGCGTGGTTGGCAAGCCAGGGCAGCCCTTCCCAGCCCTGGAAGCAAAGGGTTAACAGGCTAGGGAAGGAGGGAGCAGCAGTCATTTGGCTAAGGAGCCTTGTTAATTGATTCCCTCATTCCCATTTGTTCCTGCTAAAGAGAGACAGATGAGAGGGAGCCCGCCAGGCCCGTCTTGGCACCCGGCAGCTTGGCTGGGCACAGCTGTGCTCCTGGCTCTGGTGTCTCTGTGGGGGGGAGGGGCTGGTCACAGTGGAGGTGAGGAGGTGGAGCCGTCTTTCTCCAGCCCAGTGCCCCTCTCTGCTCATCCTCAGCACTAGCAGAGACATCTCAGAGCTTTTGAGAGGACAGATCTTTTCTTTGACCTTGTGACACCTCTTTGATCTCTTGGCCTGCACTGTTGCCACCCATGGTGTGGGAGCTCAGTAGCAGACATCAGAGGCAGCTCCCTCATCAGGGGCTCACGATGGGTCCCTGCCAACATGAGGCTCAGGCAAGGTTTCTGCTGCAAGAGGGTCAGCTCTGGCCTGTCCAGTCGAGTTCTGTGGCTTTGGGAAGCCAGCTGAAGTCATGTCACAAAATTGGCATCCTCGTCATGGCCATAGGCTCCATCTGACTCCCCTGGTTCTGACCTGCCTCAGACTCAACTTTTTAGCTGCTCCTGCCTCACCTTCATGTCAGCCAAGCGTGTTGTATTGGGCTGTTTGGGATTGTGGCAGACAATGGCCCTGCCAGTTACCCTGAGCGCATGGAGTTTGAAGGTCACAATGCAACTGAGCATGGAGACCCCTGAGTTCAAATCCTGGCTCTTTCACTGACTAGTTGCATAATTTAGGCAGAACATTTTTATCTCTTGAGTCTCAATTTTCTCATCTGCAAAGTGGCAGTGATACTTGTCTCTCTCTGTGGTAGGTTGCAAAAGTGGCCACATTCTCTACTCCTCTCTGAGCATTTCCCATGGCAATATCATTTTGCAGCTTCTCCCATCCCCTTGAATCTGGGATGGCCTTGTGACTTACGCTGGCCAACAGAATGTGGTAAAAGTGCCGGTGCCAGTTCTGAGCCTCAGCCTCAAGGGGCCTTGTATGCTTTCATTTGTTCTCTTGGAACCCTGCCCAGCTGCTGGGTGAAAAAGCTTGGGCTCTCCTGCAGGATGGAGAGAGACACAGAGCTCATCACCCCATCACCTAGATGACAGCCAGGCAACTCCCAAAGTGGAGCCACTTAACTGACTAGCGGCTGACTACAGATGCGCGAGTGAGCTCAGCCAAGACCAGAAGAACAGCCCAGCTGAATTTCTGAACCAGCGAATCATGAGCTTAATGAGCGGTTGTTGTTTTAAGTCATAAATGTTGGGGTGATTTATTACACAGCCCAAGCTGACTGATACACTATCTCAAACCATGGCAGTGTGGGAAAATGAGATAATGTAAGTAAAGTACCTAGCAGAGTGCCTGGCACAGAGAGGTGATCAGAAAGTAGAGCTTCTATCGCTGTTGCCCAGGGTGGACTCATTGACTATAGATTAAAGCGTCTTGCAGCTGAGACTGTTCTTTCATAGGCACTCAGAAGCTAAGGGGACTCCCTTGGACCTGCCCACCTCTGAAGTAGTAATGAAAATAACGATATCGTTATTGAGCACACTCTCTGTGCCAGGCTCCGTAGCAGCTATTTTACATGCATTAGCTCATCTAATCCTCTCCACTAGACCTTGTGAGAGAGAGGCACTCTCATTTATACATTATTTCATTTTACACATTCACCTTTTTAAATCCGAGCAAACTGAGGCTCATAATGTGAAATCAATTTACCCAACGCCATCCAGCTGGTGAGTGGCTAGAGGGACTGCAGCTCGTTAGAAAGCAATTGACTACCCACCACTATCCCCTCCACTTTTGTCTGCTCTGCCAATTCAGTTCCCATCTATAGGCCCTTTCCTGGCAACCCTAGTCTCTGGGGATATAAGGGTCTTTCTCAAACTTTTACTAGATTTTACAGTTGGGCTCAGTTAGATCCCCAGCAACCACTCAACGAGCCTGCTCTTCTGGCCTCTCACACACAGACAAACTCTGTGGGAAGCCTCGTACTTACCTCTGCTGGGACCAGGTTTTCTATCTTCCGCTCTCAGCAAATGATGCCTTTTGGGGCCCTGGGTTTTTCTCTGGCTGTTCCTCCGGGGCCTCCAAGTGACAACTACTCAGTTTTCCAACCTTTTGTAAATTTGTCCTTGTTCTCATGGTTCCCTTCCATCTCTCTAATCAGGAGTTCAGCTGATGCTCCTGCTGTGAAAGGGACATTGGGAGCATTACCTGCTCAGCATCCTTCCCTTCTCTGGAGAGTCACAGACCTTCCCTAGCTCCTCCAGCTCTGTGGCCACAGTGTGAGCTGCTATGATCTTATGTTATAGGAACCCCACCCTGGCCATCGTTAATTGGCCCAAAGGTGGCACGTAATTCAAACCTAGACAATTAAAGTTCTCCAAGTTTTTCAGCTGGAAATGAAAGAGTCAGTCTTTTTTGGAAGTTACAGGCTATAAAAATGGAGAGGATGCTATTATGAATTTTTTCATATTTTATTTTTTCTGTTTTAGACAAATTTCATTGCTTTTGTAGATGAATACTTTTTTAGAACAGTAAATTTTTAAAAATACATATGCTTTTGGGGTAGTCTTTCTCCTCTTCACAAACTTCATTATCATATTTTTAGGCCAAAGGGGGTCAAGCCGTCCTACTGAAGAGAAAAACATTTAAAAAAGGATTTGATCTCTCTGTTTGAAAAATCTGGAGGACTCAGTGTTTCCTGCTTAGGGAAGAAGTGGGTCTGCAGTTGGAAGGGATGAGCTGGCATGTGGAGAGAAGCAGAGAGCAGAGCAGGTCCAGTGGCTCTTCTGGCCCAGCTGATGCCCGGTGATTCCCATGGGGTGATTCCTCGCATTTTGCAGCCACTAAATCCCTCTTTGTGCTTATGGGCGTGGGAGTTGCACTTACAAAGCAGAGTTCTGACCCCACTGAGCCCCCTGCCATGAAGCCTCTCCAAACACTTCTTGCAGAGAGGTTGGGCAGCCCCCTGAGGACATGGGGAGGGGATGTGGCATGCCCTGAACCATGGTCTTTTCTCCCCTGCAGAGATAACTTCAGTCTCATGGACTTAAGTCTCATCTTTACAGATGGTTTACAAAGTAATTGGTTTTTCGGATCTTCGCAATTGGCACCACTAATCATCCATATACTCAGACCCGAGCCTCAGATGTGACCCTATTTCTCCTTTTTCTCACTTCCCATATCAAGACCACAAACAAGTCATGGCCATTCTATCTCCCAAAATTATCTTGAATTTGAGCACTTCTCTCCATCTCTGTTGCTGCCCCTGGGTTCACACCATCCTCCTTTCTGCTCTGGACCTCTGCAACTGCCTTGTGCCAGGGCTAGCCCCAGAAGGCTCACTCGCCACATGGCAGCAAAAGCGTTCTTAGCATGCACGTGGAGATCAAATTGCATCGCTTCTTTACTTAAAGCTCCGTGGCTTTCCACTGCCTATTGCATTTAGAATAAAGTAGCAGCTCACACATACTTGTTTGCCCTGCTACAGCCACAGTGGTATTCCTCCTGTACTTCAAACACCTCAGAACACTTGCCCTGCTTGTCTGGGGGTGGGGGTGGGGTGGGGGGGAGGGTAGGTGTCTGCTGAGATGTCACCTTCTCCGAAGTCCTTCCGTCCTTCCTGACCATCCTTCCTAGAATAAGCCCTTGCCCAGTTACTCTGCATCCCCGTCCCTCGTTTGTATTCCTCACAGGATCATCACAGCCTGAGAGATTTGTTCGTCTGCGTACTTGTAGGTCTTCCTCTCCCACAGAATGCATGCTCAATTGGAGGAGGAAATGCCGCCTTCACTCCTGTATCCTTAGGACCTAGCATGGTGCTTGGTCCATAGATGGGTTTGATAAATATTTATTAAATGACTAAGTAAAATGTTGAATCCAGTATTATCCCCATTCTACAGAACAGAAAGTTGGGGCTGGCATGAGGCCAACAAGTGGCAGAAGGGGTACTGAAGCCCAAGTCTGTGGAAGAACATAGCCTTTGAGCCTTCCCAAACAGCCAACATTTGATCACATTTGAATTTACAAAGCAAGCCCATGCTCATTATTTTATTTGACCTTTATCAGCCAGTCCATTTTCCCAATTTTATAAATGAGGAAATGAGGGCTTGGAGAGGACCTATGGCTGGTCCAAATGGACCCAACTTCGATAGGGACCTCTAGGGTCTCACAGCTTTCTGGGGCACCTAAACCTGTAATGGTTGGAGGGATTCAGCCTGAGCTCCCCATACCCACCTCCCTCCACCCCTGTACAGGCCTGTATCTGTCACATCAAGTTCAAGTGATTCATGTGGCAGCGGCTCCTGGTCTGCCTGTCTGCACGTCAGCTCGTCCTGGTTACCATGACAACAGGATGCAAGGCACCAGGGCATCAGTAGGCTGTGGCTCTTGGAGGGGCAGTGCCAAGGGCTCAGGAGGGGGCTTGTTTCTTCCTCCTGTGGGAAGCTTGGCAAGGGCTGGGGCCTCCCGGGGGCTGTGTGGCCCCTCCCTGCCTCCATGCTTTGGCATTTCCTTCCTGCCATCTGTGCTGGGAGCTGGGGGAGGGGCTAGAGTTCCATCCCTGGTAGGAGGGGTCCAGAAGCAGATGGGTGGGAAGAACAGCCCTTCCCATCTGGGCTATGCCCCCACCACCCCCAAGTTCTAAAGCCTCTCCAGGGCCCCCTCCTTAGCCGCTGAGACCATTACTGTCTCCCTAACCACACCACCGCTTTTTTCTCCTTGACACAAATGGGGTGTTCAAGACACGGTTCATCCAGAAAACGGTCTCTGGGCTGGGAGTAGGACCCCCGTGTCACGATTTCAAGGAAGCGGTCCTACGGGAACTAACCCACTTTGTGCCAACACCTGATGAAGACCCCATCTCAATCGCCCTTCCTAGCAACCCTATAGGTTCAGTATTAGCATACCCATTTTACAGAGGGGAAACTGAGGTTCAGAAATGTGAGGCAACTTGCCTCAAACCAGCCCGATGGAAAGTGGGAGTTTCAGGATTCAAACCCAGGGCCACCTGACTCCCAACCTTGCTCTTGCAGGAACCATTGTTGCAGAGGGGAAGGGATTCCTCCATGGCCCAGCCCCTCCATCAGTCAGCTGATCTCTATCAGAGAGATGATGGCCAGAGGCTGAGCTGGCTGGTGGAATGAGCACTGGCCTGTGAGTCAGGCCTGGGTTTGGGGCCTGGCTCTGCACCCCGCCCACTCGGGGCCACAGTCCAAGGCCCTGCAGGATGGCTGGAGCAAAGGCGCTGCTCAACAGTGGACACGAGGCGACTGTGTCCTGTCATAGGGAGAGGGCTGGGCTGGGGCTGGGCTAGGTGACAGGGATGGAGATGTGGCCAAAGGAGTCAGACTAGCCAGAGGAGCAAGGGCTTTCCTAACAGGATGTCCAAATGGGACATTGGAACGCTCTGAGGGTAATTGGTGCCAAGACGCCCCACATTCCAAATTGAGATGTAGATCTCTCAGTCCTTGCAAGAGTGGCGATCCCAACCGGGTTCTGTGACCCTTGGTACCTACTTCCAGGCTACGTAAAGGGAGGTAAGAATGAGGAGGGTGGGGTGGGGGGAGATAGGCAATGAGGATTCCTTTGGAGAGGTGGAGTGTGCCCCCTACCTTAATTGGGTGAAGGGGTGGTGCTTCAGGAGAAACATCTGGAAAAGCTGACATGTGTCCCTTAGAATTTGGTAGGCACAGTGGCTAAGGCGTGACCTTGGCTTAAAAAGACTTGAGAAGGGAGTGTCGACTTGCAACTGTCTATGGTGGTGGGGGAGATTCTGGTGAGCCCAGTTCTTCTGTGGGTCAGAGTATCCATGGCAAGGCACACGGCACAGATGGTCTACCTGCCAAGGCGAGGTGACCTCCTGGAGTCTAGTGGATCATTCATTAGATATCAGCTGCAGATATCATTGCCATGTCAGGGAAATACTGGTGGGAGGATCCCAGTGAGGGGGACTGCAATCCCCACAGGAAATCCTCTGCATAGCTGACCTGTGAGCCCCAACCTTCCCAGAGGAACAAGCCTCCCACCCCTATTGCCGGTTTCGTAGCCCGAGTCAGCGTGAGCTAGAGAGGGAAAATGAGAATCTTTAGATTGAATGAGAAATTGCAGTTTTGATGCTAGATTAGATTGCAAATTTTAACTTATAAAAATGAGACTGATCATACCCGAGAGTGTCCAGAAAAATTATGGGATATGCCCCAGATATGGTCGAGGAGCAGGGAAACACACAGCAAGCTCTGAAAAAGGATCTCAGCAGAACTGAGAAAGAATCAAGCATCTTTTGCCTTAGGCCCCACTAGGCCCAGCCATTTCAGAAAACTGGTGCCCTTTGATTGGTGTCCAAAGGAGGGTGGTGATCTAACTCCATTACAGACCCTTCTACTTCCTTGCTTCCACCCCACCTTCCATTCCCTCCCTCGACTCAGCTGACATTGGGAGAGATGCTGGGTTGTTGTCCCCCTGCACCCACTGCCTCTGCTCCCTCCTGGCAGGAGCCCCTCGTCCCTCCTCTGCTAACTCTGGGATTCCCCCATCCCTCTCCTCCCTTTGCCCACTCTAGAGCCAATATTGGCTCCTTGGAACTGAGTTCACCATTGGAGCTAGCGTTGGGTTCAGTCTCCTCAAATGAACCAATATATCCATTGCTCCCAAATCCCCTGTTACAGGTAGAGAAAATGAGGTTGGGAGACGCAAAGGAACCGGCCCAAGGCCTAACAGCAATCCCTAGCAAAGCCAGCTTAGAATCGAGACCATCAGCTCCTTCATCCTGGGCTCAGCAGAGCACCTGGGGTCCCCAGGGAGAGACGGCCAAGTCAGGCTCATGGCAGATCCCACTTGCTATGCATCCCTGGCCTGCAAAAGCACATTCAGACGGATCAGAGAGAATGGAGAGTTAGAAAGCTTCCTTCCCAGAGGACCTCAGACCCAATTCAGATTGGCAGAGATGTCAACACTTGGCAGCTGCTCATCCCCACACACCCAGCCGTGAGATTCAGTGGGCCACTGAGACCCTCGGGGAGCTGGCGGTCAGAGCAGCTTCTGCCAAGGGCATCTGTAGTGCCTGCTGCTGCAGACTCCAGCAGGTGGAGCTGAAAAAGTACAGGTTCTGGAGTCAAACCTGAGTTCAAATCCTGTCTCTATTCATTAGTAGTTGTACATCCTTGGACAAGTCACATGATCGCTCAGAGCCTGGTCCGCTCATTTGTAAGAAGAGCACAAGGTACGGGCATTCAGTGTGAGGACAGTGAGCTAATGCACCCAAGGCACGTATCCCAGTGTCTGGGCTGCCAGGCGGCTTCTGTCCCCCCCGCAGCGAGCTCTGTTACCTCAGACTTTCCTTTTGAACAGTACGATCAAGGCCCAGGGTGGTGGCCCCATCTATCCTCCCCCTGTTCACCCTGCATAGAGTCCCAGGGTCACCCCATCTATTTTTACACTTCTTTTCCTTCCTCAGTCCCACCATTTCTATCCTTTTTAAATCCCTCCCCCTTTTCCAGAAATGACATAATTAGAGGGATTTAACGTTCTGCTGCTGAAATCTTCATTTTCTTGGGTAATTTCCACTATTTCATCAAGGAATAATTAATTACATTGTTTTTAATCAATTGTTTTACAAATCCAGCAGCGGGAGGAATTCTCCCACCATCTCTGCAGCTGCTCTCCCCTCCTGGGTGAGGTGCCAGTTCATGCCAGTGAGAGAGCTTGGCTGCCAGAGTTGGGGTGGAGGCAATTGTAGCAGAGGGACCAACAGTCTCCCCAGCCCCCGGGGGGAAGGAAAGCGCAGCGGCCATATGGGGAGCACCCACCTGTCAAGGGCAGGCCCCGGGAGAAGCTGTGCTCACCTGTGAGTTCAGGTGCTCCACAGCCTAGACAGGTGGAGAGGAGTGGTCCCATTTAGTGGACGTGGAAGCTGAGACTGAGAGGATCGTGAGGACAAAGAGATGGGGAGTGATCAGGGCTCTTGGTCTCTGGGACTCATGAGAGAGAAGATAAGATAGAACCGTTAGTGGTGACCAGGAGACGGGGAAGACTCCTCTGGAGGAGGACTTCCCCAGGCAGAGGCAGAAAGTGATTGCAACGATAGCCAATGCTTCCATAGTTCTCACAGAACGCTGGGCCCTGTTCTAAGCCCTTTCTCTTCACAATAACCCTGGGAGGCAGGCCCACTTATTACCCCCAGTTTACAGAGAGGAAGCCTCAGCGGGGCAGAGAGGCAGAGCTGTGAAGGACAGAGGCAAAGTAGATCTGCCAGAAGGCTGCTGCCAGGAAACTCCAGCTGGTGGGGAGAGGCAGGAGTCAAGGGGAGGGGACCACCATGGGGTTTGGGAATCCAGGAGGTAAGCAGAGCTCTGGTAGGGAGGAGACCCCCAAGAATCTCCCCCAGGGAGCATCCCAGTGCACTTCCCTGTGGCCTCAGGTGTGGGAGGAGCCTAAGCTAAGTGAGTTGTGCCACTGACCTGTGGTGTGACCTCAGGAAAGCCCTTCTCCCTCTCAAGGCCTCAGTGACCTTTACTGTCACATGTGCAATTAGAATCCCCACCTCACAGGAGAATGTTAGGATCAAAAGGGATCATGGATAGGAAAGGGACTTATCGATTCAGAGGTGTCCCACTCAACCCCAGTGAGGATTTGGGGTTCATTGTGCCTTATGGGCTGGTTTAAGAGCCCATTAGTCTTCTGCTGTGGTGCACTGCTGCCATCAGAAGGCTGGGGGTTAAGTGGGCGCTAAGAGGATTAGAGGGTCCGCTACCGTGTGATCAGCTCTGACTCACCACTGCCTCCTGCAGGGCTGTCTGGATACCCTGCCACTGGGCCCTCAGGGTAGGAAGGAAGCAGAGTGGCAAAGGCTGAGGAAGAGGGATGGAAAGAGGAGGTAAGAAATCAGAGGGCAGAGGGGCTCAGAGGAGCCAGGAGACCCACCTGTGGCACCTTCCACACTTTCGTGCACACACATGCAGTATACATGTCACACACAAACACACATGTACACAAAGCACACACGGTATGCACATGAGCACGTACACACATACATGCAAATACACGCCAGCACACGCACACAGCACACACAAGTGCATGCATTGCACACATGTGCACGCACACACATATACACATACGCAATGCACATGGCACAAGCCCATAGCACACATGTGCACACAGATACACATATACGAGCACACATGTGCACATATCACACTCACATCCTCCCACCCCCAATTGGCCTGGTCACTCCCTTCCATATTCTCCCACACGTAGTCTGAGACCCAAAGCCTCACAGGTCTCCCGGCCAGAATTGTACCTCAGATGTTCCTTCAGCCTTACGTCAGTCACACACACAGCCCTATGACTTGCACAATGTCGCATAGCTATAAAGGGCCTGAGCCAGAAATTGAACACATTGGGGAGGATACACCTATATCGGGGCCAGGGAGACAAAGTAATGGGAGGTGAATCCAAGAACCCCCAAAGGACCACACGGCAGGGGGAAGGAGGATTGTGATGCTGGTAGAAAGAGACATGGCACACTACACAGGGAACTGCCCAGACACGTGGCTGGTATGTGTTTTCCCTTCCAGGTGGCACCACTCCCACCCCCATCCCACCCAAGGTCCTCTCTGGTTCTCGCTCCTTGCAGCTCCTTGGACCCATCTCAGTGCCTGGAAAAGAACCCAGGGCTCCGGAGCAGCTGGACTCGGTGCCTAGTGCTCACACGGGATGGAGGGGAATGGAAGGGAGCTGGCATCCGTGCAGGGGCTGCTCCTGGGTGCTGGCAAGATACTGGCCTATTTTATCTCACTACATTTTTAAGTGAAAGGTCAAGGGGCTTACAGGGCTCCTAGGGGCAGGGTGGGAGAGGGATGGCCTTGACCTCAGGTACTTGTCTCCACAAAGCCGTGGCCTGGCTTGAAAGGCATGGAGCCTGGAGTAGTCCTGGCATAGCTGCCAACAGCAGCCCCCCAACGCACAAAGCCTCAGCTGGCTCTGCTGAGGCCTGAGACAATGAGAAGGTAACACAGCAGGGAGCAGGCTGAGGTAAAGGGCTTTGGGCTCCCCACCCCCTGGGCTTGGTCACAGGTCTTCAAGCCCTAGAATATCCTGGTGATGCCAGGCTTTAGCCGTGTGTGTGTGTGTGTGTGTGTGTGTGTGTGTGTGTGTGTGTGGGGGGGGGAATTGTGTGTCTGTGTGTGTGTCCTTGTGGTTCTTAAATCTCCCCAAAGAGGCAGCCCCAGGGTAGGCTGGGGAAGGATCTCCTAGGGGTGGCATGCTTTGAAGCTCCCTGAGCTGGCCCCTGCCCCCTACAGCCTGCCAGGGTCTGGCCAGCCCAGCAGTCAGGGATTTATGGCTGAGGTGAGCATCCAGCCCGAAGGCGGGGTAGATAAATCAGAGCTTGGAGGCCCAGCCGAGCTTGGCCTCCCTGGCCCTTCCGTGCTGCCTCCAGGGCTTCCTCACCAGCCTTGCCCACACCAGGACCCTGAGGAGCCTTGGCCCTTGGCCTTCATGCTTCCTCCCTGTGGGGAGTATCTGGTTTTACAGACTCGGGCTCTGGAAGCTTCCTGCCTGGGTAAGGTAAGCTCCTACACACCTGGTTGCAGGAACCTGGCCAAAGGCACAGCTGTGCCTCTCCTCTTCATCTGTAAATGAGGATGATGGTTGTACCTGCATGTGGGCCCTTGTGAGGGTTCAGTGGGTTTGCTAAGGTGCTTAGAACAGGGCTTGGAAGGTAAGTTGCTCTTACCTGAGGCCCCAAGGCAACACTCAGGGATGTGGGCGTGGCCTCCCCAGTGCCCTGGGCTTGTGCCTAATGGTGTTTCTGAGTGCAGGAGAGGGGGTGGGGGTGGCGGTGGCGGGGTCAGGGCAGCACTTTCCCAGAAGCTGCTGTGAATCACACTTGGGCCTGCTTAGCAGGTTGGGGGTGGTGGTCAGGGCAGGGCCCCTGGGGAGGTACAGGAGGCGCTTCCTGCAACAGCCCCTCAGGCGCCAGGACAGACCTTGAAGCTTGCCTGCCATGCCCTGCTCTGTGCCCTCATTATGGCTCTTCTTCCTCAGGCAGACACTATGAAATGGATACTGTTATTATCCTTGTTTAAAGTTGAAGTACTGAGACTCAGAGGAAAGGGACTCGCCCAAGAGCACACAGCAGGTAAAAGGCAGGCTGAAATTTGAACTTGCCTCTCTGCAGCCTGAACGCAAGCCTGGGAGTTCAGTGTTTGTCACGAGTACCCCAGGTGCCATGGCCTGGGACAGGAGTTGGGGAGGCCTGGCGGACAGCTGGTGCTCACTGAGTGTGAATTCCCTCTGCCTTCACCAACTCCATGCTGCACAGGGGTCCTTAGGATATTGGGCAGAGGCCTGCAGGGCTGGGTCGGGTGGGATCTGGGGGGTACCCAGGCCCCGGTAAGCCCCCAGATGAGTGTTGAGCCCCACCCTGGGAGAGGCTCAGGAGATAAGCTGGGGCCCTGGGCCTTATCTCCTAGCAACATGCCCCCAGGGACCCTGCCTGTCTGCCTTCGGTGCCCCAGAGAGCCTGGCTCAACCACTACCCCCAAGAGGGGGTGTCTGGCTGGCAAACCCTGCTGGGTGGAGGATGGGACAAAGGGCCAGGGCAAAAGTTCCAGCTGAGCACCAGGAAGGGTGAATGGGGGCTCCCTTTTGCTTTAACCCAGGGTGAAGCTGCTTTAGGGTGCCCTGGGGGAGGATGGGCTCTCTGCTTCTCTGCCACCAAGCTCTCCCTCTCTGCGTCTGTCTCCTATCTCTCTGTCTCCCTACTTTCTCTCCATCTCTCTTTTCCTGTTCCACTCTCTCTGCCTTCTGGGAGCTGTCTTCCCTCCTTCCCTCCCTCCCTCTCTTCTTCCCTCCCTCTTTCACTCCCTTTTTTCCTCCCTCCCTCCCTCAATTCTCCCTCATTTCTGTCTCTATCTCTCTCTTTCTATCCCATTCATTTCTCTTATGTTTCTCTCAAATGTTTCTTCCATCTCTCCCTTTTCCAGTCTCCCACCCCCCATTTCCCTTCATATCTGTCTCTCCATCTCGCTCTGTGTCCTACCAGCACTCTCTCCACCCCCTGCATCCTTGAGGTATCCCCACCATTGATGTGCTTCCTTCCCTGTACTCTCTCCCCCTCGCCAAGGAGCATTGGAGGTGGGCATGAGTGTTGGTTCCCAGCCTTGGTTGGGGGTTTGGGGTCACACAATAAATGTTTAGTGAGATGTGCCGGGAGGTCAGTCTGAGCAGGGAGGCCAGAATTCACTTCGTGACCTGGAGCTGACCTCTCCCTCTCTGGGACCTCAGTGTCCCCATCTGTTAGATGGGTCTAATGGCCCTAGTGGGAAGATCTAGGTGCCCTCCGGACAGCTGTTGGTCACAGACTATGACAGAATATCAAGTCACGGAGGTGTGGGCATCTCCTGGAGAAAGAGCTGCACAGCTGTCCAGGCCTCCACCCTCACCCTCCCAGCTGGCAGGCCTCTGGCTAGCACATCCTCCTCTCAGAAGTGGTCTTGTTTTGCAAGATGAATCAGGGAGGCTTTTGCGCACCTGGGCGGCTTTGGCTGCATCACAGTGCCCTCTGGTGGCACCAGGTAGACACTGCTGCCACACTTTGCTCCACCCTCTGGTCTCTGGCATGGGCTCCAGGGCCTCCCTGTTCTCTGCTGAGCACTTTGTATGTACCAGGCACTCTTCCAACTGTTTCTATGCACTATCTCATTTTATACTCATCCTGCCCTGCTATCATCTCCACCTTACAGAAGAGAAAGTTGAGACCCAAGGTTTCAAACCCAAGCAGTCTGACTTGACCACCACACTCGGAATTCTGAAGCAATGCCTACAGTGACACCATCAGTGATGACTCGTTCTTTGGGGGCTAGCTGCCCAAATAATATTTGTTTACACTTGCTGTGGGCCGTGCCCTACAGGAAACATCACAGCCAAAGGAGCCCACAGAACCCACCTAGGAGCTGTGCCATTTTACAGATGTTGAAACAGGCCCAGAGAGGGAGAGTGACCATCCCAAGGTCACATGTGTGAGTATGTGAGTATGTGGGAGAGCTGACCCTCCATGCTTAGCCCAGTGTGGAGGCTCCAGGTCACCGCGCTGGCTAAGGCAGTGTTGGGATATGGAGAAGGGACAGTACAACCTTCCAGGGTGAGTGAAGCCACCATGGGTAGGGGCTGGGGGCACTGCAGAGAAAGTGGCAGGTCCTGGTATCCTGTGCATTTGCAATTCCAGGAGGCAACAGCACTGAGGGGTGGGGGCTGGCAGGAAAGAGGTGTCTAAGCGTGGATATGTGGATATGGGCGTGGTGGGGGCAAGTGGGTGTGTCTGTGCCTGAGATCCCATGTGGCAGGGTGTCCTGCAGGTAAGGCTTGATGGGGTCGGGGGAGGGCTAGGAGGGGTGGTAGACCTTGAAGGAGGCCCCAAGTGCTGGGCCAAGGAGCCTGGGCCTTATCACGGAGTTAGGGGTGCCACCTCCAGCCATCTTGTTAATCCCAAGCACCTGCTCTGTGCCAGGTACTGCCAGGGTACAGGACAGCCCAGCTGCCGTCCTCATGGAGCTTGCAGTCCAGCCTGATGGGCACAAAAGATCACCTTAGAAAGAGACCTCTCACATCTCATCTGTGCTAATAGAGGGCAGCAGAGTGAGGGGAGGGAGACATAGGCGTTGTGGGTCTTTCCTGAGAGCTCTCTGGGGTGAGGGAAATGTTCTAGAGCTTAACAGGGTGGTAGTTACTCGGAGCACACATAGGGAGAAGAGCATCGAGCGGCTCATTTAAAATCAGGGCACTTTCTGCAAATTTGGGGAGGAAAAGAAAACCAAAAGCAGGCTCCCGCCCTGGGTGGGAGAGATCGGAAGGGCCTGGAGCTGTGGCCTCTCCTGGATGGAGGCGACCTGGACAGAGTGAAGCTGGGGGAGAATTCTATGGAGGACTTGCTGATGGGAGTGGGTGCAAGAAACCAGCTCTGGGCAGGGGTTGTCTGAGGAGACCCAGGGCATGAAGCCTCAAAAGTTTAGGGAGACTCAGGGATCCCTGGGCAGCTTATCTTTGGAACTCTCCCCACCAGAAGCCGGAGGCAGCAGGAAGCCTACTGAGGGCATGGATCTAGGATATTTGTTAAATTTACAAATGCCCAGGTCCCCCATCTCCTGATCTGTTGGTGGTGGAAGGGAGCTCCCAGATCTCCATTTTCCCAGGTTTCCCAGGTAACCCTGACTTTGTCAGGCTGCAGAACAGTATCAGGAAATCATAGCCAGAGGTTCTTTCCAACCCTTTGCTGCTGTGCTTCCAGATCCTGAGATTCTCTGGGTTGGCAAAGTCCTTTCAAATGTGGCTCACCGCTCCTTTGACCTGGAGAGGTCGAGTCCCAGAGAGGGAGGTCACTTGCCCTGGCCTCACAGCCAGCTCACAGCTAGAGCTGTAAGCAGAATGTCTGGGTTGCTGGGCCAGGTTCCCAGCTCTGTGAGGCTACTTGGTCATGCTGCAGGAATTCCCAGCTGTCAGGGGCCTCAGGGAGAAATGGGTGGGGCCTGGCATATGTGGGTGGGCCCCACCTACCCTGCAGGTGCTCCAGCTCTCAGGGGTTGGTTAGAGGCCATGTTGAACTGTTGGCTGCTTAGGGCTCACGCCCACCTCCTGGCCCTGCAGCCCAGAATGGAGTCCCTGGGAGGCACTTGCAGCCACAGGGTCAGGGGGCAGAATCCTGGCTCTAGCCCTAGCAGTAGGAGGCTCTGCCCTGCACTGTCATATGGGAGTGCCATCCCCAAATCCCTGTCCACAGGACCTCATTAGTTTGCAAATTGTGTAGGCTGAGGAGTCAAGGTCACAGGTCACCAGAGAACAGAGCAAGAGTGAGGGCACCCACCACGAGTCCAGTCACCTTCCCCACTGACCCCTATTGGCCCAGGCCCTCTGCCAAAGGCAGTTGCCTGCACCTGGCCTCACCTCTGCACCTTCCCTCCCCTTTCCTCTCTTCCTTCCCTTCTCTAACCCTCCCAATTCCTTCCCCTGACCTGAGATTCTCTGACACAGCCAAGTCCCCTTCCAGCCTGCTCTCTTAGGAGACAAGTGGGTCTAGTTTGAGGCCCAGTTCTTGCTCCCCACACACTCTTCTCCTTACCTTTACAGCTCTCAAGCTCTGTGACCCTGGACAAGTTGCAAAACCTCTCTGAATCTCGGTTTACTTAACTGCAAAATTGGGTAACAATCCTATCTCATGAATAGACAGCGAGGATCTTTAAATCGTCTAATGTTGGTTGAGCACTTACCCTGTGCTGGGCACTGTGCATGTGTTTTACGCACCTTATCTTAACTGCCAGAGGCATCTACTACTATCATTCCCATTTTATAGATAAGGAAACTGAGGCTCAGAGAGAGGGTCCAGGCTTGTTCCCCATTGCCTAGCTGTAAGTGCAGAGTTGTGCTTTGGGCCTCCAAGATCTGTGTTCTTTGCTAAGCAGGAGGACATGGGGGGGGCAGGGCAGGGCAGGGCCATGGGCAGGGTTGTGACCTCACCAAGCAGGGAGGCGGGCCAGGCTGGGGCCTGGGTCCCATTCATGTACAGAAATTAAGCTCCTGGGTTTGGGAATCAGGCCTCAGTCTCCTCACCTGTAAACAGAAAGGGATAATCATCTCTAGGGGTGGTGGTGATTAGCTGGTATTAGGTTGGTGCGAAAGTAATTGTGGTTTTTGCAATTGTTTTTAACCTTTTAAACCGCAATTACTTTTGTACCAATCTAATAAAAGGGACAGAACCCAGGACGGCATCCAGCCTCCCACACGCTTCCTTGCCCAAAACAAGAAGGACTCTTGGGTTGCTTCAGTTGAGGTAGAGAATGACTCTGCCTTATGGTGACACACACAGCAAATATTGGTGAATCTAACTTTAAATTGGTGATGTTTTTTTCCTGCAACCACTATTACAAATCCCAAGATCTATGCACAAGGGATGAAAAGGGCTGCACACATCATTTTAAGTCCCCACCCTGAACTTACCTCTCCTGAACAAGCATAGTAACCTCATCCCCAGGTGAAGCGATCACAGCTCACAGCGGGGCTGGGGTTCGCCCCAAATCACACAGTGCAGGGTGGCGGAGGTCCTGTCACTCCTCACCCCACTCGGCAGGCGGACTGGCTCTCCCCACTCAGTGGGCAACTTCATTAGCATTCTGAAGTGCACCCACCCAAGTGGCTGTTCTGTGGTGGGGGAGATTCACATCTGTAGGTTCTAATTCACCCTAATTGACCCTGCAGGGAATCTTCTAAACTCCTGTGTTTTTACAGCTTCTTGGAGTTTTATTTTGGCTCTTGAAAAATAGTGCATCTATGCCAAACACGTAGGGTTATAAATCGATGCTACTCTGATTGATTAAGTGCAAAAAGGCCAGCGTGCTGAGTGAGTGGCAGGGCCGCAGCACTCCCCTGTGTGGCCAGGCCCTGGGCCTGGTTGTTCCCCAACAACCCCATCTCAGAGATGAGGCAGCCGAGGTGCAGAGAGGGCTATGGTGACAAAAGCAGCTGGCCTTTATTGGCTACTTAATGTGCGCTGAGCTCTGTGCTAAGCACTTCACGGGCATTAAGTAAAATTGCCCAAGATCCAGCCGTTACTGTCTGATCCAAAGGCCATCTTGGCCAGGAATAAGGGGCTGAGGATGGAGCTAATGAGCCCGTTTAGGTTTTAGTGAGTTTGAGGTTCTTGTGGGATATCCGGGAGGGACAGTCTGGTTTAGAGGCTTCTCTGCTGTTCGACCCTGAGCAACTCAGTTAACCTCTCTGTGCCTCAGTACCCCATCTGGAAATTGGGGATAATAATAGTACCTACCTCCATGACATTGTTGTGTTGGGATTAAATGAGTATATGAGAGGGGTCGACTGACATTCAGGAGAGAACTGGACCTCTGGGCACGGAGCCTGGTGATGGTGAGTTTGGGAGCAGTGGTGTCTGGGAAGAGTGCAGTCTCATGAGCAGGGCTAAGAGCCTTGTCCTTCGCAGAAATGTACGGTGTGTGTGTGGGGGTGGGTGGGGGGGGTGGGTGTCAGTGGCTGTCAGGGCCGAGAAGAGCAGCCAGAAGAAACCCACCAGGATTTGGGCTCATGTTGCTGAGAAGGGTGCAGGGTGGAAGAGAGTGGCCAGCAGGCTGGCTGCCACTAGGTTGGGGTAAGAACTGAAAGACACTTGCTGGATGTAGCAACGATGTCACGAGTGACTCAGCAAGAACAGTTTGGGTGGACTATAGGGTAAACTGCAGTGGGCTGAGGAGGCGGAGATTGGGCATACAGGTAAGGCTTCAAGAAATACCATTAGGAAGGGGAGAAGAAATGGGGCCCCGCTGGAGCCACATGTGGGTCTAAAGGAGGGGTTTTAAAAATTGTTAACAAGAGGAGGGCATGTTTGCTGCTGGAGGGGGAGGAGAAGCTGAAGAAGGGAGGAGAGACAAGGCAGGGAGGGTGGAGCCCAGCGCTCAGGGACACGGCTCTGAGGAGGAGGCCACTGGTCTGTCCCACGCTGGGTCTTTGGAGAATGGGGTGGGAGACTTTTGAAAGCCAGGGT
Source organism: Rhinolophus sinicus (assembly GCF_057876585.1). Taxonomy (NCBI): domain Eukaryota; kingdom Metazoa; phylum Chordata; class Mammalia; order Chiroptera; family Rhinolophidae; genus Rhinolophus; species Rhinolophus sinicus. Next base: position 28,960,679 of record NC_142514.1, read on the forward strand.
GAATGCTCAAGACTAAAGGCCCCTTGGGATCCAGGCTGGACAGGGAGGGAACCCAGGAGAAGGAAAAGGGGGTAAGGTGAGGTCAGACTGCAGGGGTCAGGGGAGAGAAGCTGGCAGGGGCGGGAGGGGGGGAGGATGGAGGGCGGTGGACAGAGAGGCCAGTTCTGGGTGGGAGGAAATATCGGGGTGAGGACAATGTCCAGGGTAGAATGGCTGGAAGAATTCAGAGGAGGGAGAGAGTTGGTGATAAGGGACCCCAGAACCAAGCGGCAGGGGTTGGCTGGGTCATTTGGTTGCTGGGAGCTCCTGGGGTAAAGGCAGGATTTGGGTGTGGGGTCTGAGTCTTAACAGTGGGTGAGAGAGCCAATGGTGCCGTGAGGATTCAGATCTGAGGGTCTTAGGAGCACTTCCCCCCCGCCCCCCGCCACGGGCACGTTTCCCCCACTACTGGCACAGGCACTGCAGCATGCCTCCTCCACAGCCTCTACGTCCCTTCCTCACTCTACTCCCCTGGCTGCTGGTGGAGGGAGGTGGCTGCTTTGACCCTGAACCCCATGAGTTGCCTTGGGCAGGCCAGGTGTATGGGGGAACATTGGGACTTTCACTGCCTCCATTACGGGCAGAAGCTCTCAGGGGGGTGGCAGTCAGGTCTTCGAGATGCCCTGGGGCACAGGTACAGGTACCGGGCTTGGCTCCAGGCTGGCAATGCAGAGGGCAGCCTGGATCCTGGCTGGTGCCCTCGCCCCCTCTAGCTTCGGGCTCTGCTCAGGCTCAAAGTTCTGGTCCCCAGGAACTGGGTCAGTGGCTCAAGACTCTAGGTTCAGTGTGCCAGGAGGGTAGCACTGCTGTAACATCCATCTCTCACACCCACGCACCCCTTGCAGGCATCCAGGGGCCCATCCTGAGACAAAGGGCTGGAGAGCTGGCTCCAGGATCACCCCTGACCCCATCATGATCCAATGATGACCCCCCGATGACCCCACCATGACTTCAGGACGGCTGGGTGCTGGCAGCTGTTGGGAGAACCAGCCTGGACTCAGCCCCACTGGAAGCCTACTCCTGTCCACATGGGGCCAGCTTCTCCCAACTCAGGAGCTCCCCGGGGGCCCAGAATGGGAGCCAGCAAGGGCCAGTGTGTAGCCATTGTGCCAATGGGGAGGGTAGCCCAGCCCAGTGCCTCTGCAGGACCTACCCCAGATCCTCTAACCCTCTCCTCTACAGAACACCCTTCATGAGTGTCCATTTGTTCTTAATGAGGCCCAGCCCCCTGACATGACTCCTGGAGCGGGTGAGACTGGCTGCAATGTGGGTTCCCTTACCTGGGATGTCAAGCCTCCTTCCTTCTCCTCTGCCCTTTCCTTTAAGACTCAGAAGAATACCCTGACCCCTTGACTGGTTGGGGGACCCTCCCGAGCGTAGCCATTCCCTGCCCCAAAGACTCCCATACACCTTGTCCCTTTCCCCCCAGTGTGAGATCTGCAGGCCAGGCCCACTGTCAGCCTACCTCTGCCCCAACTGCACGGGTGGGACATGGTGTTGGGTGAAGGGGGAAGGAGGTGACCAGAAGCTCCTCAGACACATAGCAACCGTGAAGGGAATGTGGTTCTGGGGCCAAAGTACTGGAACTAAGAGCTATGTGGCCTCTGGCAAGTTCTTAGCCTCCCGTGCTTCCTCCTTCATCTGTAAGTTAGAGGATAATGATACCTCACAGGTGTGCTCACAGCAGAGCCTTCTTATTAGGTCGGTGCAAAAGTAATTGCGGTTTTTGCATTTATTTTTAACCTTTTAAACCACAGTTAGTTTTGCACCAACCTAATATTAGTTGGTGCTGCCCAGAGAAGGGTCTGGTTTCGGTGGCAGTGGGGCTCCTGGATGCACCAGGACTAGGGTTTGTCCCTGCGCTGAGGGCTTGGGTGCTGGTAACCTCCACGGGTTGGTTCCAGCTCTTTCTCCAAAGCTAGGCCAGCAGCCAGAACCAGGGGGGATTACCTGCTCCACGCTTACTAGCTGTGTGACCTCGTAGGCTAATCACTGAGCCACTCTGAGCTATTCTCACCTGTGAAATACCTAATAATATGACAATAATAATAATAATAATAATGCATCAATGAATTTATTCATTTGCTTATCCAGTCGAAGTCGTGTTGCCCTCGGATGAAAATTGCTTAAGGGTGGCTCAAGGCCTTGCCTGGGGCAGGACACAGGTGTCTGCACCCCATCCCCCAAGACTCAGCTCCAGCTCAGGCGTCCACTTTCAGGTCTGATCCCCACCTGGCGGCTTCATCGCCTTGGCTCCCTGCGGGGTGAAGCTCGGGCGCCCTCTTGTGGCCACATCCCTCCACACACCGCTCCTCGCGAGGATCAGAATCCCCAACGCTGGGTGGTCAGCGTGGAGGGAGCCGTGGGACCCCCCCCCTCGACTGTTCAGAAGAGGCACCTGAGGCCATGAAAGCGCTTCAACTTGTCCCAGGCCACGCTGTGAGTTGAGGGTGGTCCTGGCCTCCAGCCTGGCGCCCTCACCTTGGGGGTGGGGTGGGATTAGAGGTAGGGATGGGTCCTGCCCCTCCCGTCCCCGCCCTCCCAGTTCAGGCCACCCTCCCAGAAGCTTCCTCTTCCTGGCAAGACACCCCAGGGCAGCCTGGGCCCAGCATGCCCGCTAGCTGGTGCGCAGGCCCTGGAAACTAACGGCTGGTGTAAGTGGGTGTTTGGCAGCACTGCCAGCCTCACGCACTCGCCAGCTGGCTGTCTACAACTCCACCTCCCACTTTCGGCCGCTCTGCCCAGTGGGCCTCCGCGGCCTCCTAGGCTGACCCTGCAGCCGGAGTGTCTTAGGCTCAGGTGCTGTGTGATTGTGCGGAATGCACACCACACCCGATCCTTAGAAAAGGAATCCTATCCTTTCTTCCTAGGCTGAGTTGGGTTGTGGCAAGGGGGTGTGGATGAAACTTCTGAGTGAAGATGGACCAACTTTGGGGCTTCTTTCTGACTCTTAACCCATCTGGGCCGCAGATGACAAAGAGGGTGCTGTGTGTGTGTGTGTGTGTGTGTGTGTGTGTGTGTGTGTGTGCTGGTGGAAGGAGTGTGTAGAACAGCGAAGCTTGTGACAATGACTTGGCAGCCATCCAGAGAGGCAATGATGGGGGTCTGGATTCAGGTGGGATGGGGGAGTTGAGAGATGGATGGATTCTGAGAGTTTGGGAGACGGCCTGAGAAGGACTGGGTGGTAGATTGGATGTTGGAGGTGAGCAGGAGGGAGGCAGCAAATGTCTGGCTTGGGAACTTGGGTGGTTAATGAGGGCATTTTCTGAGGTGGGAGAAAGGAGCAGATGGAGGAGGCAGGGAGTTCAGCCTTGGACCTGACACATGGGGCAGAGCTCTTGCTCACTGGGTGTCCCGTGTCCCTCTCTGAGCTGATGCACGCGCACACACACCCGTCCTCCCCAAGTGTGCCTGGGCCAGCGCCCAGCCTGGCATTGACGGAGGAGAGTCAGAAAGGGTCCTGCCTCAGGCTGTGCCCTTCCCTGATCACTACAGCCCCTGATCACCTCCAGACCTGGGTTTCCAGCATCCCTGGGGGCTGTGGGGAGACAGGGGTCTTGGACACCATCCTGTCAGAGACTTGGCTTGGCCAAACTCCTTGAAGGGCAAGGCCAGAGCCTCCTGGAGTGGATAGATGCCCCCCTTCCACTAGACCTCGTGCCGCTTGCTTACTCCTTCTCACATTTGATGCAGGTCCCTTCCTGTGCCCTAAAGTCCCTCCTGGGGTTTTTCTGGCTAGGTGGTAAGTTGCTGGCACCTCAATTTCTCCCCCCGGGAGACCCTCGCCAGCTTTTCAGAGGACTGAGTTCTCACTGCCCCCAGCTGGCAACACCCCACTTTCTAAGTGTCCCTCTCTCATAGCACTGCAGAGGAGATCCCATCTGATTTGCCGGGCCATACTGGCCCCCTCTGAGCCTCAGTTTCCTCATTTGTCCAGTGGGGTTAGGTAGCTCTGACCTGGCAGAGCCTAGGTGGGGGGGCAGTTGCCCATTATAAGGAAGGGGTGAATTCCTGGGGGGTGGGGATTCTTGTTCTCCTATCAGGGTCCCTCCCTGCTGCTTGTCAGGAGGCTCTGTGGGCCCCTCCTCCGAGGCCCGACCCTGGCAAGTTGCCAGCAGCAATTCCAGGCTAATATGTTATTTTGGAGTAGCTGTGGAGGGTGGATTAATGAGCAATTGGCTGTGGGCTGTGATCAGTGCCAGTCCCCGGCCCCCAGCCTGGTGCCCAGCAGCTCCGGAAATGCCAGTGAGCCCAGGCCTCCCTCTCAGGGCTAAGCTGGACAGGACACCTGCTCACTCCAGGCAGGGCCTGCTGTCCTCGTGTCCTAGAGCTCACTCCACAGCCCTCCTGGGCAGGAAGGGGTGAGTGGTGGCCCTACGTACAAGGTCAAAGCTGAGACTTCACAGTGGGGACCCCAGGCCCCTCCGGGGCCACCCCAGCTCTCTGCTCTGGGGGATGGCTGAATTGGCTTTCCAACATTCCTGGAAATCTGAAACAGCAGTAACGGTGCTGAGCCCTTGCTTGCCACAGCCAGCTCCACTCCGACAGGGCCCTGTACCTGGAATCTTGTTCCTGTTAGCAAGGAGCCTGTTAGGTGCAGACTCACATGGGAGGGGGAGGGGACACACTGCCCCATAAGCTGGCGCACAGCAGATGTCATGGTGGGGGTCTGTGTGCCACACCTCATGTTGCAGGCGGGGATCAAGGGCCAGCACCAGCTTGAAAGAATGGCTTCTGTCGCTTCTCTGGGCCTCAGATTCCTCTTCTGTAAAGTAGGGGAGACAATGACACCCACCTTGGAAGGTTGTTACAAGGGTTCAAATACAGTAGCTGCCAGGCCAGGAGGAGGTGCCGATGAATAGCGCCTCCTCGTGGATTGCTCCCCGGTGTTTCATGCCTCCTGGCAGGCCTGCCTGCTTGGACCTTACCTGAGGTGGGAGAACTCACCTGGCCACACCCCCAGGGCCTCTCCTGGAATCTGGTGAGATGGGGAGGGGCAGCGGTCTGGAGGCAGAAGCGGGCCAAGGCCATGTGCTCTCAGCCAGTCTGGCTCCTTGTGGGGGAGGCGGCTGCTGTGATGGCAGAGCTCTTGCCACCTGGTCTCCAGCTTCTGACACTCCCCCAGCCATGACCAAGGGGAGTGTCAGGGAGTGGGCTCCTTGGGGCTCTAGGAAGGTGCCCACTCCCATATATAAGTACCACCCACGTGTGCACAGCAGCCTCCTCTTCCATAAGCTCACCCCACCTTCACACCCTACCCCCCAGAGGCAACTGCCCACACCGATCACACAGCCCCCCAACACCCCTGAGCATTCCCAAGTGCATATGGCCTTACAATCGTGCACACATGCCACCCACACTCACACACGTGCCCACAGCCACTTACACATCCACACAGGGTACGCACTCTGTATATAACTGTCAGTCTTGTACACACACACACCACACCAGGAGAGCACAGTGCACGCACAGAAAGACCCCTGAACCTGAACCTGCCTGTTCCTGGGCAGCAGGGAAGGGGGCAGGAAAGGGGTGGAGAGGCACTTCGCTGCCCCTGGGAGCTCTCTCATCCCAGGATGTGCCTTTACCCAGGCGCTGGCCAGCTGGCAGACAGCGGGGTCCGCCTGCCCCCCGGACCCTCAGTGCACCCATGGCCAGTGCTGTCTCTGGACCCTCACAGACCAGACCAGCCCTCACCCTGGTCCCACCAGGCCGCATGGGTGCAGTACCGGAAATGCTCCCCATGATTGCAGACGTGCCAAGGCGGCCTGGGGAGGAGGAACCTGTGGCCACTTAGCAACTGTGTGACCTTGGGCAAGTGACCGCCTCACTGAGCATTTCTCATTTGTCAAATGTGAGCAATAATTGTACAGCCACCACCCCCGGGAAAATGCAGGATGATACTACAGATAAAGCACACAGTGGGAGCTCACTGGATGTAGGTCACCTCTGCCTCCTCCCAGTGAGGAAGCTCATGCTCAGAGAGGCGAAGGGACACTTGCCCATGGGACACGGCCCCTCAAGCACACAGTAGGTGCTCAACATATATCCTTTCTTTTCCTTTCTCCCACAGTAGCAGACCTGGGACCCAAACCCAGGACTTCTGACCCTCAAGTGCTCCTGGCCCTGCTCTGAGCTGCATTTAGGAAGCTCTTACTCTGTACAGGAGGCAACCCCGGGGATGGTGGGGTAGACAGATGCCAGCCTCCATCCGTCTTTGTCTAGCCCCCCCTGCCGCCCCCTATGTGTCTCACACTCCATCCCACACAATACACACACATGCACACATACATGTGTACCTGCCCCAACACCCCAGGAAACAATTCCACAACCTTCAGAGATGGCCTCTCATTTGCCAAGTTTAATGCCCCATTTAACAGATGGGACAACTGAAACTCAGGTTCAGTGACTTACCCAGGATCATTTAACTGCGAAGACCTATGACTTCTCCTCCACTGGACTCCCCCACCCATCATCCCACACACCTTCCTCCCCAAGGACTGGGTCTACTGCATAGAATCTGACTTCCAGCCACGTCCCCCTCCTGGGTCTGTGTCCTGGGCTAACACATTCACGCCTCCCTCCCAATCTCTGCCCCCCAGATGCATCCTTGCTGTCCACAGTCTGTCACCCCTGTCTCCCTGCTTCTAGCTTCAGTCCCTCGCAGCACCCGCCTCCTTGCCCCAGAAGGGTCTTTGAACCCAAGCAAAGCCCTCAGCGACCCCCGCTGCCTTCAGGAACAAGTCTAAGGTGAGCTGGGCCAGCTCCCCATGACCCCTCCCCTACTCCGCTCACTGCACGCCCAAGCCTGGCATGGCCACCTGTTCCTGCCTCTAGGCCTGTGGGAACCACTAGCCACATGTGGCAATTTAAATGTAATTAAAATAAAATGAAAACTTCCATTTCTCACTCACATTGGCCACATTTCAAGTGTTCAATAACCATGGCTGTCTGCTGGCTATTGACTAGGACAGTGCACACTGAGAAGTTTTCATCATCACAGAAAGTTCTTTTGGGCAGTGCTGCTCTAGGACCTTGGTTCATGCCCTCCTTTCTGCCTGGATACCTTTCCCTCCATATCCTAGTGGCAAAATCCATCCTCCTGAGCCCAGCCCTTGCATCCCTTCCACCAGGAAGCCTTCCTTTCCCTCTAGCCTCCCTTATTCCCTCCCCCTCCCCCCAGTTCTCCCTGCCTCCTCTCCCTCCCTCCTCTGCTGACCCCCCACTTTCTCTGCCCCCGGGTGACCCAGAGCCCTCTCCACCCTGTTCATGCACATTCCCCATGGGAATGACCTCCATAGCAGCAGTGCCCATGGCAGACCCATTTCAGCCACCCCAGCACAGGGCTGGTCACAGAGGCATCCAGGACTGTCCACTGTCCACCGAGTAACTGCCGACAGCCCAATGCAACCCAGAGCACTCATTCAAGCCCTCTGTCACCCACCTGCTTGCATGCCACCAGCTATGCAGAGCTCACTCCCTTATGAAGAATCCATTTCCATTTTCAGATGGCTCTGTCTGTCCAGAAGTCCAGCCTTATGGTGAGGTGGAAGCCACCTCTCAGGAGCTGCTTCCCGAGGGCCCATCTCTGCCCTCATGAGCCACATAGAACAGACCTGCTCTCTTTCCCTATGACACCCAGTGACTGAAACCCCCCACTGCGCTGCGCTCTGGGCTGAGGACGGAAATCTGGCTCCTGCATCCTGCCCGGATCACCGTAGCCCTGCCCAGTGGCTTCTTTGCTATTCCTCGAATGCATCACCCTCAATTCCCTGCTCTGCACCTTTGTACGGCCTGTCCCCTGTGTCCCCATCCCTCTCATCAGTCAGATCCCCACACACACGTCATCGCTTCAGTGGAACTCAGCTGCCCTCCTGTTGCTCTGTCAAGGCCTCCTGATTATTTTCATCACTTCGCACTCCCTTGTCTCATCTCAGTCCTTACTTTGTGGCCTTTATGTCTACCCACCACTGCAAAGCAGGGCCCAGGGGAGCAGGGACTTGGTCTTTCATTCTGGAGGCTCTAATGGGGCCTGGTACACAGATGCCTTAATGACAGTGGCCTTGTCCCTATCACCACAGTGCTATACCGAGCCTCTAGGGTCATGTGAAGGCTCTGGGTCCAATCCTGGGTCGTGACCGGTCCTTTCCCAGGAGCCTCTGAGATGGAAGTAGGCAGGGCTAGAAAGCTCAAGCCTGATTCTGTTTTCCCCAGAATTGAGGCTCTTTCTCTCAAATCTTTCTCCCCCCGTAAATACAGAATCTCCCCCATTCCACAGCTCCTATCTGCAGGGGAAAGGAAATGTACACGTAATAAGCACCTACCATGTGCTTGATGAGTTCACTTGCTCTTCCTAACAACCCTGTGAGGCAGGATCAGAGCCCCCACTTTACAGATAGGAGAGGCTGGTGTTCAAGGACACACAGTTGAGAAAGATAAACCCAGGACTGGCTCTCCGTGCTGTGCAACCCTGGGGTCCTAGAGTTTGGAACTGGGTGGGTTCTGTGGAAGTTAAAGACAGCTTGTTCTGTAGAGCCAGAGACAGCTTTTGGCTTCCCAGAGGAAGAGGCTGCAGCACCCAGGGCTTCCCCTGAGGCCCAATCCGAGGGTACTAAGTTCCCTGACGTGAGGATAGCAGCAACGTAGATAGCAAATGACCACAAAGCCCACTGCAGTTTACAAGGTATTGTTTCTGGTCTTGGTAGGCTCATTTGTTTCCTGATAACTCTGGGAGGCAGGAATCATTCTCAGGCCCATTTACCCCTAAAGAAAGGAAGATTTGGAGAAGTCAGAGGAAGGCTTTGGGACCCAGAGAGATGTGCAGCTAGGGTAGCCGTCCCCATGGTTCCTATGTGTCAGCCGCTTACTGTGCGGTAGCCAACACTGGGCCGAGGGCCTTATGCATTGTTTCATTTAAGGATTACACCCACCCAAGGAAATTAAGTGCCATTATCATCACCACTCTCCAGATGAGGAAAGAGGCTCAGAGAGGTTAAGTAATTGACCCAAAATCACACAGCTAGTCAGTGACAGCACGACACCCCCGTGTCTGACTGTGAGCCCCAATGAGAAATCTCCAGCCCTTATGCTGCTTCTTCATAGACGAGGCAGACACGAACCTCTGTCTCCTCAGGAGCCCCAGTCCTCTTTCCAGGGCCACTTGTGGGCCTTGAGCAGAAGGGAAAGTCTCCGCTAGAAATCCTCTGATCATTTGGGGGACAAAGAATGTGGAGTGCTCTCAGGTTGAGGGGCATGGTCGCCAGTTCTCACAGGTGCAAAGAATCACTCTTCAAAGGGGTGGTGGTAGTGGTGGTGGTGTCATTGGGTGGAGAACCTTGAACATGCTTCTGCTGTCTGACCTGCCACCTGCTTCTGTAAATCAGTCCTAAGGAGACATTTCAGAATTTGGGAACAGCTGCTGGCACACAGGTATTCCTTGCAGCTTTGTTTAGAACAGCAGAAAACAGAAACAACCTTAAGACTGTAAACCAAGGAGCTGCGTCTGAGCAGAGAAGGGACTCAGAGCAAAAGGGAGATGCTCACCGAGTCTTAAGTGTACCGCCGAGACGCAGCGTGTGTCCTAAAGTGTGGGGAAGTCAAGGACAAAAGGAATTCCCCAGAATGCTGAGAGCGCCTGTGGTGAGACAGGGCTGCGTGGTTTGGCTCTTTTGTTGTATTTTTCCAATTTATTTAACGAGTATTACTTTTATAGTGGGTAGGGGAAGAGAGAGAGAGAGAGGGAGAGAGAGAGAGAGAGAGAGAGAGAGAGAGAGAGAGAGAGAGAGAGAGAAGGAGAGCGAGCCCAACCTTCATTTTATGAAACTAAAACTGCTTCTGGATGTAGACGAGAACCAAGTGTACCAGTCTGGTGACGGTGCAGGTTTCCTCCCTGTCAGATCCTGCCAGGCAGAGATGTTTAATTCCTTAATGCTGCCCTTCTCTGAGGAACACTGTACATCTTGGTGAAATGTACTAGGCTTGCCAGAACCTCTTTCCATAGCTCTTGTTGTCTCACCTCAGGTTTGGCCGTGGGGTATCTTGGCAGTTCTCTCCACACTCGTCCTCTCCACTGAGCAGAATCCTTTTTAATAGAAGTCCGTTTCCCCTGCAGGATCTGTGCAGACTGGGGAAGGTGGGCTGTGGGCGCGGCATTGTAGCTGGCTGATGTCCACATTCATGTGAAGGCAATGCAGTTTATCTGATGGCTTGACCAGGGAGTTTAATTATAATCTGGGCAGCCCAGACCTGGGCGCCCCTTCCGAGTCAGGCTAGGCTTACAACATCCTATAACTAGGAGAACCCAGAAGTGCCAGAGACCAAGGCAGGAACCCAGAGCAGGCCAGGGCAGCCCCCAGTCTTGCTCCTGCCTCCCCAGACTCTGCTCCTGGGCCTCTTGTGCTCCCAGATGTGGAGCCTCTTCAGCAGAATGGCTGCTTCAAGGGCCAGCAGGAAGTCCTCAGGGAGAACCCAGTGCATTAAGAGGGCATCTCAGGTGGGCTTCTGCACCCCCAGCCCCAGACACAGACCATGCTTCTGAGAAGTCGGAGCACCCTTCAGCACAGAAGCATCCTGCCCCACTTGTGGGGGCTTATCTTGGGGGTTCCTGGAGAGGGAAGCCTGGGGGTGGGTCTCTGGGATGGAGCAGGTAGAAGTAAGAAGTAAAGAGGGGCAGAGGATGCCTTATGTTCTACCCCCATTTTAAGGAGGGGGAACCAAGGCTTGGTACAAGAGACTTGTCCACGGACATCCAGTCTGCAGCAGAGCCAGACATTAGGCTTCCCATGGTGGGGGTCAGGACCCCCAGAAAGGTCCCTCACCACTGACAACTTCGTGTGACCTGTTTTCCAGAGGACTCCTTTGGTCCCAGATGGGCCCATTATAGAGAAGGAACAATCAGTCTGCTCTGAAATAGTATGTGCTCTAGGAAAGGGCATAGGCTTTGGAGTTTGAGGATTTATATTGTGTGATATTGGGCAAGTCACTTAACCTCTCTGAGCCTTTCTTTTGCTGTAACTGTGCACCAATACCAACCTCATAGGGTTAGTTAGAGCACTTACTGCATGCCAGGTGCCACACCTTTCCTTCCTTCTTCATTGATGCCTCACAGCAGTCCCATGGGGAAAGAGCTGCGAGCATCTTCATTTTTTTCAGAGGTGTAATCTGAAGATCAGAGGAGAAAGGACTTGCCCAGGGTCACACAGAGAGCAACAACCAGGATTCCAACTCAGGTCTGTCCTGTGGTTGTTGAAGTCTGTGCTCTTATTCACGACACCATACTGGGTCCCTTGTGCCAGATTGTGCCTCCACAATCAGGTTTGATGAGTGGGTGCCTTTTCTTCCCTGCTCCAGCATCATGTTCCTGCTTTGGTAACCTCCAGACCCAATTTGTGGAATTGGGGTGGGGGCAGGCTCCCCGCTGGCTACCTGGCTGGCTTTCTGTTGCGCCAGCGCCCCCTGCTGGACGGAACTATTTCTGCTTTGTCCCTGCCCCCAGCACCAGCTCGGCCCTCCAAGTCAAGCCCTCTCGCTGCCATCCCTTGGAGGGCAGCAGCCATGTTGGCACAGCGAGGCATTCCCCCTGCACCCTCAAATCCAAGGATTCTCAGGGCAAGGTTGGCCTTCTCCTCGACTTTGCTTCTCCAGGCTGGGCCCAGCAATTGCCCTTCCGTGGACCACAGGATTCCCGTTCTCTCCGACCTGATGTCACTGCCACTGCTTGGTCTCAGGCCTGTTGTCCAGGTCTCTTCTGAACTAAGGGACCAGAGGGTGCAGCACTAGCTGGAGTGCCCCCAATAAAGTGTACAGAAGGAGAACTGAGTAGACAGCCCTGGTGGGGGTGAGAGGTTTCTGTCAGCCTCCTTCCTTCCGCAACCGGGGCACAGGAAGCTGCCCTGGGCTCTAGGGGCGGGTGGAAGAGTGAAGAGATGCTGATGTGGATACTCATGTGGCCCCAAAGGCTCCAGAAGCTTCCTAGCTGACCCGCCTCCTCTCCTTACTCACCCTCCCTTCGGGCCTGCACCCAGAGGTCCAGAGCCCACAAAGGGGTGATGGGGGATAGAAAGAGGGGTAGAAATGGCCCCTAAGCCTAGGGCCTCTCCCTGGCCTCCTCCACCACCTGTTCACTGAACCCCTCCAGCTCTTGGCTAGGGCATCCTGAGTACTTTCTGTACCCTGCCAGTAACTCATCTTGTGACTGTTCTCTCTCTGGGTCTCTTTTTCATTAACTATAAAATGGAGGCAGTGGAACCTCTTCTTGGATGGGAAGGGCCCAGCCAAGGGCTTAGCACAAAGTAGGTGTCAGTACCCATTTGTGCAATGCACAGAGGGTCATGAGGTTGGTGGCCTTGACTCCGAGCAGCAAGCAGTGGGGGGAGCCCCTGCTCACCTCCTGGCTGCCTCCCTTCTCTTCTCTGCAGGGGTGGTTTCCACCAAGTACCCCTCAGATGCTAACAAGCTCCCTGTAGCGCCATCTGCCTATGGGAGTGGCCATGCTTTTTCTCCTGGGCCAGGCTCAAGTCACGCAGGTGTCCTGAAGGCAGCTTGAAGTAGGGAACAGTCAGGGAAGGCAGATCTGGTTCCAATCATTGTTCTGCCGTGTCCTCACCATGGAACTCTGGGCAAACTGTTTTCATGTCTGAGCCTCAGTTTCCTCTTCTGGAAAATGGGACTAATGATACCTGCTGTATTAAAGTAGCTACAGAGAAGGTGCAGGTCACAGTAAGGTCCTCATGCCTGCACCTACTACTCAGTCCGAGTTGTGTCTCACTACCCTCCTCACCTCTGGATCTCCAGCCCCTCTGAGCTGCAGTCTCTTAAAAGCATCCCCTCCCCAAGGTGCTCCCATCTTAGTGGCTACCTCACCCCCCTATTGCACAAACCAGAATCCTGGAGGGGGCTTCCTTTACTCCTTTCTCTCCTTCAACCTCTTCCTCAGCCTGTCTCCCTGCCCCGACCCTGCCCCAGGAGATTCTGTCCTCACACACTCCTTTGCCCGCCAGCATTATGCTGGTCCATTGCCACCATCACCTGGACTGGTACAGGACTGGCAGGTCCCATGCTCACTAGCTCCCTCCCAACTCTTTCCTCGGACTGCAGCCAGTGACATTTACCAGATACACATGCTGTTCCTTTGCTGAAAATCCTGCAGTGGCTGCCTGGTACTTTCAGGATAAAGATCAGATAAATGCCTTAGCTGAGGCCCTGCATCATCTGGGCCTTGTGACCTTCCTGCCGAACCTCAGGCCTCCTTCCCTTACTCAGAGCTCCAGCCATGCGGGACTTACTCTGCTGGCCTTTGCACATACCATTCCCGGTCTGAATGCTCTTCCCTGCTCCACGTCATCACCTAATTGCTGCCTTTCTATCCTCCAGATTGCAGCCAGGCATAGCATTTCCAGAGAGTCTGTCCTGGTCCCTGGGCTGGGTTAAATGCCTTTGCCACAAGCCCCCGCCAGCCTGAGGTTTCTTCTTTGGGCTCTTTTATTGGTTTATCATTGAATGAATATGTCTCTGGGTGATTCCATGGAGGATCTTCTGCCCCAACAGACGGCAAGCTCCCTGAGGGCAGGGCCCCGTCCGTGTCTGCTTGCCACAGCATCCCTAGTCCCTAGCACAGAATCCAGAATGAAGTGGATGCTGGATAAATATGATCGGGGATCCTTGAACCCTCTGTGGCTCCCAGTCTGTGTCCTGAGTTTTGCACATGGTGATGCTCAGGCTGATTGTTGGTTAACGAGCTCACAGTTTGGTGGAAAGAAACTTCGTCTGAGATTCGGGAGCCTCAAGTTCTAGTCAAAGTTCTGCTGTGTGACCCTGGGCAAATCGTTGCCCTCTCTGAGTCTGTTTCCGCACCATAATGTGAAGGGACTATGTTGTGACAGGTCAGAGCAGTCCCTTCCACAGGACTGGTCCAGGAAACCTTCTTGGAGGACATAGGGCCTGAACAAGGTCTGAGGGAAGGGCAGGATTGAATGAGGTGGAGTGGAGTGGAGTGGGAAAGGCATTCCAGGTGGGAAGAGCAGCATGAGCACAGATGGGAGTAAGCAGAGCCTGTGAATCTCATGTGTGGCTAGACAGAGGCGGGAGGATAGGGCCAGGAGAGACAGGAGCATAAAGAGAAGGAAGAGGGGGAGCAGACCCATTCCCCTTCCCGAAGTCGTCTGGGGCCCCCAACTAAGTAGGATCATAGATCCCTTTCCTGAGAACACTAGGCTAGCTTGAAGGCGCCTTAATTGCAGGGCCCCTTAATTATCCACCTCGCCCAGTGCCTCCTGCCTCTGGCGTGGTGGGTTAATTTCCTGCTCCCTGGAGCTTTCCTGTTAACAGTTTTGCCTTCCTGTAACCAACAGCTCCCTCATCAGATAGCAGCAAGAACGAGTCCTCTGGGGGGAATCAGAGGCTCCTGCTTGCCGCCCTCCATTGCCGGGAAGATGGCATCATTGCCCAGGAATGCCAAGCCCAGACCCCCTCTCGGTTTCCTGCAGCTCTATCTAGTCTGGGATCTTGTGTCTGGTTCTGCCATCTCCTGTCCTGTACCGCCCCTGCGGTGCCTGGCCCTACACACTGTCCGCAAGAGCTGGCTCCTCAGATGGTTTGGGTCTAAAGCGCTGCCAGGCTTGGTGACTAGAGCTCCTGTGGGAAGCTAGAACCCTGGCTCCGGGGTTGAGGTTGGAGTGCGTGCTGGGATCTTGGCTGGGGGATGGGCTGGAGGCTGGGGTGCATGTGTAGGATGCAGCAGGCTGAGTTTGCAGAGCTAAGGCTGAAATGGGCTGGAACTTGTTGCCAGAAAGAACCAGGATTCTTGAAGCTGTGAGGACTGGGGGACAGGGAGTGAGGGTGTCACCCTGAACACTCACCTTGCCCAGGAGGCCCACTGTCCAAACAGAGGGGAGAGACTGGGGCAGGTGGGACCAGCCCAGTGTGAGGTGCTCTCCCCCTTCCTCCCTGTGCTTCAGCCACACTGGTTTCTCCATAATTTCAAGTTCATTCCTGCCTCAGGGTCTTTGCATTTGCTGTTCCCTCTACTTGGAGCCTTTTTTACCCTGCTCTTGATGCTGTGAGAGGGTATTAGTCAATGTTTTGCATGTTGATTTTTTTTGACATTCAATAATATTTTATATTAATTTCAGGTGTACAGCATAGTGGTTAGACGTTTGTATATTTTATGAAGTGACCCCTCTGACTAGTCTATTACCCACCTGGCACTATACATAGTTATTACCATATTATTGATTATATTCCCTATGCTTTAATTTACATCCTCTCTATTTTATAACTGCCAAATCTTTGAAAGATTTTAGGAAAATCCGAAGCATGAGCTCAGGCAGGCTGTTTATACAGAAAAGCCACTGGAAGTGGGTTGGGTGTGTCCAAAAGTTGGGTGGGGTGTGGTCTCAAGGAATCAGTAGGGTGGGGCAGACGAAAAGTGATAGCCAGTTTGATGGCGACTCAGATGCTGTGTGTGTCTGCCTGCATCTGCATGCAGGAAGCGGGGAGGGCTCAACAAAGAAACAATGGCTTCCACCGGCTCCTCCGTCTGGGAGAAAGCTGCCCCTCCAGCCCTCAACTTAAAGCCAGACAATTCAGTTCCTCCCAGTATGTCCCTGGCACCTTTGGAACTGCTGCCCCAGCTCTGGAGCTCAGACCGAGTGAGTCCATCAATGAGTAAGTCCTTATGCGGTCTCTTTAAGAGGAGCATCTGAGAGTGCAGCCACCCTCCATCTCACTCAGCCACAATCTCTGTTGGTTTTCACAGCCAGAACTTATGGGAACTTCTCTACCCAGCACTGAAACCCTGGGCTGGGACCCCTTGCTCCTCCGGAGGATACCTCCACAGCTGAGATATCTTCCCATGTGGGTGTGGGACCAGCCCGTTCTGTGTCTCTGCCCTTCCTACCAGTCTCAAAGCGGCTTCTTTTGTATGTCCTTAGTTGTAGGACTTTGATTCAGCAGGATTTCAGGTGATTCTCAATAATGGTTGTTTTGTAGTTTAGTTGTAATTTTGATGTGGTCATGAGAGAAGGTAAGCACAGTGTTTACCTACTCTGCCATCTTCACTGGAACCCTTGCCTCACCCTGCTCTTTGCATAACTGGTTTCTTTACTTCTTTCAGATCTTGGTTTGCACATCATTTCCTCAGAGAGTCTTTCCCTGACCACCTCACCCCCAGTCATTCTCCATTGTGTCACCCAGTTTTATTCTTTATAACACGTGTAACTGTCTGAAATGATTGTCCTCATTTCTTTATCTGTTTCTTATCTGTACGCCCACTAGATTATAAATTCCATGAGAGCAGGAACTGTGTATGTCTTGTTTTCAGTGTCTTTCCAGGTTCTAACCCATTGCCTGGCACATACCTATGCTCAATAAATGTGTGTTCCATATTCTGGCCTTAAAAGTCAAGATAATTTGTCTTTTTTCAAATATGTAGGATGTTTCCTGTCTTTCTGCCTTTGCATATGTCTTTCTTTCTAGCTGGAATGCCCTTCCCTTAGCTTTTACCTGGGAAAATGACTTCAACACCCAGCTCAAATGGACAGGGGAGAAGTTCACCTAAGAGTTCTCCCATAAGTGCAGTTGTGTTATAAAGACAAACCTCTTGGCAATTCTGTGCATATTCCCACTGTCAAGGAGTTTATTACCTATTGAATTAGGCTGCTGTTATTAGACAACTGTCATTAGAAAGCTTTCTCTTCTTTTGTGAGTGGTGGCATGCTTCCTGACTGCCTACTCTAGGAAATTGCAGCCTTCAAAGAGAGGGGAAAGTGGGAGAAGCAAAGGATTAGGATAAGAGACCTGAAAACTGAGTGGACCCCAGTTGCTGCAGGTGATAACAGAGGATACTGGCCCTGTGCGTAATGAGCTCCCTGCCAGTAGAGGTATGCTTTGCCAAGTATCTCACTTCTCCTCCTAACCCCCAGCTTCTCTCTAGGAAGAAGGACAGCATGCCTTCTTCTTGCGTCCCACTGCTACCTGGTTTAGCAAATAACACTGTGGGGAAGTTTCTCTTTATGTCTAATTTCAGTGCATCTGTCTGCAGGCTTAGCTCATTTCTTCAGACTCTGTCCTCAAACAGAAGACAGATTGGTTTTATAGTTTTGAAAACAGATATGTATGTATGTATTTTTAGTTTCAAGTGTATAAAACAACATAATGATTAGACATTTACACCCCTCACAAAGTGATAACCCCCCCAAGTCTACTACCCCTCTGACATTGTACATACCTGTGACAATACCATTGGCTATATTCCCTATGTTGTACTTTATATCCTGTGACTCTAATTAAATATATATGTATATATATATATATATATTCCCTATGTTGTACTTTATATCCTGTGACTCTAATTAAATATATATGTATATATATATATTCCCTATGTTGTACTTTATATCCTGTGACTCTAATTAAATATATATGTATATATATATATTCCCTATGTTGTACTTTATATCCTGTGACTCTAATTAAATATATATGTATATATATTATATATATGTTATATATACATACTGTATGTATATATAATATATATATATATATATATATATATATATATATATATATAATTATAGTTGATATTCAATATTATTTTATTAGTTTCAGGTGTACAGCACAGTGGTTAGGCATTTATACAATCTATGAAGTGATCCCCGTGATAAATCCAGTACCCATCTGACACCCTATGTAGTCTTTACATTATTCATTATATTCCCTATACTGTACTTCACATCCCCATGACTATTTTGTGACCACCAATTTGTACTTCCTAATCCCTTCACCTTTCTTACCCATCCCCTAACCGCCTCCCACCTAGCAACCATCAATTTTTTTCTCCATATCTATGAGTCTATTTCTGTTTTATTTATTCTGTTCTTTAGATTCTACGTATAAGTGAGATCATATGGTATTTGTCTTTCTCAGTCTGACTTATTTCATTTAGCATAATATCTTCTAGGTCCATCCATGTTGTTGCAAATATAATTATAGTTGACATTCAATATTATTTTATTAGTTTCTGGTGTACAGCTCAGTGGTTAGGCATTTATATAATCTATGAAGTGATCCCCGAGATAAATCCAGTACCCATCTGACACCCTGCATAGTCTTTAAATTATTTCATTCTTCTTATGGCAATGTAATACTCCATAGTATAAATGTACCAGTTTCTTTATTCAATCATCTATTGATGAACACTTAGGTTTCCGTATCTTGGATATTGTGAATAGCGCTGCAGTAAACATAGGGGTGCATATATTTTTTCGAATTAGTGTTTCAGATTTCTTTGGATACATACCCAGGAGTGGAAATGCTAGGTCATAGCTAGTTCCATTTTTAATTTTTTGAGGAACCTCCATACTGTTTTCCATAGTGGCTGCACCAACTTGCAATCTCACCAACAGTGCATGAAGGTTCCCTTTTCTCCACATCCTTGCCAGCACTTGTTGTTTGTTGATTTATTAATGATAGCCATTCTGACAGGAGTGAGGTGGTATCTCATTGTGGTTTCCATTAGCATTTCTCTGATGATTAATGATGTTGAGCATTTTTTCATATGTCTATTGGCCATCTGTATGTTCTCTTTGGAGAAATGTCTATTCATGTCCTCTGCTCATTTTTTAATTGGATTATTTGTTTTTTTGGTGTTGAGTTGTATGAGTTTTTATACATTTTGGATATTAACCCCTTATCAGATATATCATTGGCAAATATCTTCTCCCATTCAGTAGGATGTCCTTTTGTTTTGTTGATGGTTTCCTTTGCTGTGAAAAACCTATTTAGATTGATGTAGTTCCATTTGTTTATTTTTTCTTTTGTTTTCCTTGTCCGAGGAGATATTTCAGTAAAAATATTGCTAAGGGTAATGTTTGAGAGTTTACTTCCTATATTTTCTTATAGGAGTTTTATGGTTTTGGGTCTTACCTTCAAGTCTTCAATCCATTTTGAATTTATTCTTGTATATAGCATAAGAAGGTTGTCCAGTTTCATTTTTTTGCATGTATCTGTCCAGTTTTCCCATCACCTTTTATTAAATACACTGTCTTTTCACCAGTATAAATTTTTGGTTCCTTTGTCATAGATTAAATGACCATATAGGCATGGATTTATTTCTAGGCTCTTTATTCTGTTTTATTGATCTATGTGTCTATTTTTATGCCAATACCATGCTGTTTTGATTACTATAGCCTTGTAGTATAATTTGATATCAGGTAGTGTGATACCTCCAGCTTTGTTCTTTCTCAAGATTACAATGGCTATCTGGGGTCTTTTGAAGTTCCATATAAATTTTAGGATTATATGTTCTAGTTCTGTAAAAAATGCCATTGGTATTTTGATAGGGATTGCATTGAATCTATATATTGCTTTGGAAAATATCGACATTTCAACTATTAATTCTTACTATTGTTGAGCATGGTATAGGTTTCCATTTACTTGTACCTTCTTTAATTTCTCTCTTCAATGTCTTATAATTTTCTGAGTATAGGTCTTTTACTTCCTTGGTTACATTTATTCCTAAGTATTTTTTTAAAATATAATTGTAAATAGGATTTTCTTAATTTCTCTTTCTGATAGTTCATTATTGGTGTATAAAAATGCAACTGTTTTCTGAATATTAATTTTGTATCCTGCTACTTTACTAAATTCATTTATCAGTTCTAATAGTTTTTTTTTTTGGTGGAATGTTTGGGGTTGTCTATATACAGTATCATGTCATCTGCAAATAATGACAATTTTACTTCTTCCTTTTCCATTTGGATGCCTTTTATTTCTTTTTCTTGTCTGGTTGTTGTGGCTAGAACTTCTAGCACTATGTTGAATGAAAGTGGTAAAAGTGGAAATGTTTGTCCTGTTCCTGATCTTAAGGGGAAAATTCTTAGCTTTTCCCCACTGAGTATGATTTTAGCTGTGGGTTTGTCATATATGGCCTTTATTATGTTGAGATATATTTTCTCTATTCCCACTTTGCTGAGACTTTTTATCATAAATGGATGCTGGATTTTGTCAAATGCTTTTTCTGCATTTATTGATATGACCATATGATTTTTATTTTTCATTTTGTTTATGTGGTGTATCATGCTAATTAATTTGTGAATATTGAACTAACCTTGCATACCAGGAATGAATTGCACTTGATTGTGTTGTATGATCTTTTAAATGTATTGCTGAATTTGGTTTTCTAATATTTTGTTGAGGATATTTGCATCTATATTCATTAGGGATATCGGCATATAGTTTTCTTTTTTTGTAATGTCTTTGTCTGGTTTTGGAATCAGGGTAATGGTGGCCTCGTAAAATGAGCTTGGGAGACTTCACTCCTCTTGGATTTTTAGGAATAGTTCAAGGAGAATAGGTGTTAATTCTTTTCGAATATTTGGTAAAATTCACTTGTGAAACTGTCTGGTCAAGGACTTTTGTTTGTTGGGAGCATGTTGATTACTCATTCAATTTTGTTGGTAATAATCAGTCTGTTCAGATGTTCTGTTTCTTCTTGATTCAGGCTTGGAAGATTGTATGCTTCTAGGAATTTATCCATTTCTTCCAGATTGTCCAATTTGTTGGCATATATTTCCTCTATTTCCATAGTATTTTCTTGAAATTTTTTGTATTTCTGTGGTGTCAGTTGTCACTTCTCTTTCATTTCTGGTTTTATTTATTTCGGTTCTGTCTCTTTTTCTTGATGAGTCTGGTTAAAGTTTTGTCAATTTTGTTTATCTTAAAAAACAACAACAACAAACAACCAGCTCTGGGATTCATTGATCTTTTGTATTGTTTGTTTTAGTCTCTATTTCATTTTTTTCTGCTTTGATCTTTATTATTTCCTTCCTTGTACTCATTTTGGACTTTGTTTGCCGTTGTTTTTCCAGTTCCATTAGGTGTAAAGATAGACTTGATTTGAGATTTTTTTTGTTTGTTTCTTTAGGTAGGCCTGTATTGCTGTGAATTTCCCTCTTAGGGCTGCTTTTGCTGTGACCCAAAGATTTTGGGTTGTTGTATTTTCATTTTCATTTGTCTCACGTATCTTTTGATTTCTTCCTTGATCTCATTGTTGACCCATTCATTATTTAGTAGTATGTTATTTAGCCTCCATGTGTTTGTGTATTTTTCAGGTTTTTTCTTGTAATTGATTTCTAGTTTCATACCACTGTGGTCAGAGAAAACACTTGATATGATTTCAGTCTTCTTAAATTTATTGAAACTTGTTTCGTGGTCTAACATGTAGTTTATCTTGGAAAATGTTCCATGTGCACTTGAAAAGAATGCATATTCTGCTGCGTTGGGGTGAAATGCTCTAAAAATATCAATTAAATCCATCTGACCTAGTGTGTCATTTAAGGCTGCTGTTTTCATGTTGATTTTCTATCTGTAAGATCTGTCCATTGGTGTCAGTGGGGTGTTAAAGTCCCCTTGCTATGATTGTGTTACTGTTGATCTCTGCCTTTTTGTCCATCAATATTTGCTTTCTATATTTAGGTGCTCCTATGTTGGGTGCATAAATGCTTACTAGGGTGATGGCCTCTTGTTGAATTGATCCCTTTATTATTATGTAATGTCCTTCTTTGTCTTTTATTATAGTCTTCATTTTAAAGTCCATTTTGTCTAAGTATTGTTACCCCAGATTTTTTCTCATTTCCATTTGTGTGAAATATCTTTTTCCATCCCTTTACTTTCAGTTAATGTGTGTCTTTCTATCTGAGGTGGGTCTCTTGTAGACAACATATGTATGGGTCTTGTTTTCTTATTCATTCAGCTACCTATGTCTTTTGATTGGAGTAATTTACATATAAAGTGATTATTGATAGGTACTTAGTTATTGCCATTTTTATAATTTGTACTTTTGATCTTCATTGTTTTCTCCTTTCTTTGCTTAAAGAAGTCCTTTAACATTCCATGTAATACTGGTTTGGTAGTATTAGCTTTTTCTTGTCTGGGAAGTTCTTTATCTCTTCTTCAATTTTAAATGATAGACTTGCTAGGTAGAGTAGTGTTGATTGTAGGCCTTTGTTTTTCATCACTTTGAATAGTTCTTGCCACTCCCTTCTGGACTGCAAAATTTCTGTTGAGAAATCAACTGACTTCTTATGGGAGAGAAATCAGCTGGGATAGTCTTATGGGAGCTCCCTTGTAAGTAACTAGTTGTCTTTCTCTTGCTGCTTTTAGGAGTCTCCCTTTGTCTTTAGGCTTTGCCATTTAAATTATGATGTGTCTTGATGTGGGCCTGTTTGGGTTCATCTTATTTGGGACTCTGCACTTCCTGGGCTTGTATGTCTATTTTCTTCACCAGGTTAGGGAAGTTTTCAGTCATGATTTCTTCAAATAGGTTCTCAATCTCTTGCTCCCTCTCTTCTCCTTCTGATATTCCTATGATACGACTGTTGTTATGCTGATCTTGTCCCACAGGCCCCTTAAACTATCTTCATTTTTTAAAATTTTTTCTTTTTGTTGTTCCAATTGGGTGTATTCTGCTACCTTGTCTTCCAAATTGCTGATCCAGTCCTCTGCTTCATCTAATCTGTTGTTGATTCCTTCTAGTATATTCTTCTTTTCAGTTATTGCATTCTTTATTTCTGACTAAATAAAAAGAACTTTATTTAGTTCTTTTTTTATGGTTTCTATGTCCTTCTTTATGCTTGCTATCTCTTAGTTGAAATTCTCACTAGTTCCTGAAACATTCTTATAATCAGTGTTTTAAACTCTGGTGGTTGGGTTGCCTCCATTTCACTTAGTTCTATTTCTGGAGGTTTCTCCTGTTCTTTTATTTGGTACATGTTTCTTTGTTTCCTCATTCTGGCTGCCACTTTGTTTTTGCTTCTATGTATTAGGTAGATCTCCATGTCTCTCAGTCTTTGCTAGGTGGCCTTATGTAGTATGTGTCCTGTGTGGTCCAATGTTGCAGCCTCCCTGATCGCCTGTGTGTGTGTTTCAGGAGTGTCCCTTGAGTGTGTGTGTGTGTGTGTGTTCTCCTGTTGTAGCTGAGCCTTGATTGCTTTTGGGTTATCAATGGCTGGGATTGACTCCCAGGTTGACTGAGAGTGAAGACTGGCTATGCCCACAGTGTATGAGCGGCTGTGTGGGGGCTGACCTCTCAGAGGAGGATTCACCCCTGCAGGCTTTTGTATCTATTGAGACCCCTCTTTGGGTGTGCTGTTTGTGAAGCTAACCAGGTAGTGCTCTCGTGTGGTCTGAAGCTGGCCTCTGGGTATGTTGTTTCTGGTGTTTTTTGGGAGGGGCTCCAGTGCAGGCCAATTTCAGCCTTGCCTGTTACTGGCATGTGGCTACCTATAGGAGTCACAAAGCTATATGTGGTTGGCTGCTGCCTATACTGGATCTGGAGGCACGTGGGGGTGGCCTCTCTGTGAACCAAGGCTGGCTGCCACCAGTACTGGGCCTGAGGCAGCTTAGCAAAAGACCCAGGGCCCCCTAGGCATATTTCCACCTGATGGCTGCCGGTCAGGCCCAGCCGTTGAAAGAGGCCCCTTAGGCAGGCGGGCTGGGCTGGTTGACCTTGTGTTGAGAGTACCCTCAGTGATTCAGTACTATGTGGGCAGGGTGGAGTCCAAGGGAGTCATGAGACATAGCTGATAGTTTTTATAATGTTAATATAGATTCAGTTCTTACACCAGTGCCTGGCCTGTGACCATTTTGCGCAATGCCCTGAGAACACTGCAGCCATCCATTGCTTGCCTTGGGGCAGTGCCTGGCCTGTGACCACTTCACAAAATGCCCTTAGAACACTGCTGCCAGCCACCACTTGCCTCAGGCTTGCAAATTCCCGAGAGCTGCCCAAGAGTGGCTGCAGCACAGGTTTTGGCTCACTGTCCACCACCAAAATCTCCCCTGGCAGTCATGGTCTGTCTGCCACTGTAAAAGGCCTCCCTGGCTGGTGGGGTGGGGCTGGCTACCTAGGCACCAAGTGTGCCCCTAACAGTGGAGCTCTGGGTGGGCGGGGTGGGCTTCCAGGGTGCTAAGTGGTACGGTCGGTGGTTTCTACAAAGTCAGTGTGGTCTCAGCTTCCTCACTAGTGCTGGGTCCATGACTACCCCACAAAAACACCCTGAGAACATGGCCAGCCACTGCCCATCTCTGGCCCACAGCTTCTTGAAAGCTGCCTAAGAGATGCTGCAGCACAGATCTTGGGTTACCACCCACCAGGAAACGTTTCCCAGGCCGCTGTGTCAAAAAGGCTTCGGCAGCCTGTGGGGAAGGACTAGCAGCCCAGCAGTCGAGTGCCCCGGGTGATGTAACACCAACTGTGTGTGTGTGTGGAGGGGGGGACCCAGGGCATCATCAGGGCAGTGTGCACTCATGGATTCCACCAGACCAATGCAGTCCCAGACTTGGCCTTTTGGGGGTGGGCTTAACACTGAAAAGATGGTGCCCTCCTGTAGGCCATACGTGTGTCAGGCTCCACACAGCGACAACAATGGCTCCTGTCCCTATAGCGCCCGCCCCAGAGCTACACAACTCAGTCCTTCCCCTCATATCTGTGGGTCTCCCGAGCTGTTGCCCCTCCACCAGACACCAGGTGAGTGTTTGCAAGCGAGTGAGTCTGTGTACAGACTCTACTGCCTCACTGGGATGGGCAGACAGAGTCCTTGCTGATGTTCACTGTCAGATGCTGTGGGAACTCCTCTTCCTGGCACAGGAACCCTGGGCTGGGGAGCCCGGTGTGGAGCTGGGACCCCTCCCTCTTCAGGGAGAGCCTTTGCCACCAAGGTCTCCCTCCCGGCATTCAGCCACCACCATCCATGGGCTTGGGGTCAGTCTGCTTTGTATCTTCTCCCCTCCTACCAGTCTCAACGTGGCCTCTTTTTTATATCCTTAATTATAGGGGTTCTGTTTAGCTTGTCTTCATATGATTCTTGAGGTTGATTGTTCTATAATTGATCTGTAATTTTGGTGTGATCCTGGGATGCAGTCGGCATAGTGTTTACCTTATTCGCCATCTTGGACCTCTCTCTGACCCAGTCATTCCCTCATTTCTTAAGCACCCACTGTGTGCTGGGCCTGGGGTTGGGTCCTGAGGTTACAGAAAAGAAGGCATAACTCCAGCTCTGGAGTAAGACCCCGAGTAGTTGGAGGGTAAGGCTGGGCAGATGACTCCCTGACAATCGTAGTGCAGTTGGCTAATGCTGAGACTGGTATGCGGGTGACAGTGAGGGCTCGCAAGGGACACTGGGCAGCTTTCACTGAGTTGCACCCAGAAGGATGAGAGGATATTGAACACACAAGAATGAGGGAAGAGAGAAAGAGAAAGTGTATCTCAGGCAGAGCCAGACAGAGAGAGGAGGATGGCGTATTTCCTGCACTAAAAGCTAGTTCAGTTTGTCTGAGTGTAATCCAGGGGATATAATAATAACAATAGTAATAGTGATAGTTAATATTTACTGAGTGTACACTATACATTTCCTGTATCTTATTTAATCCCCCAGCTGTCTTAATTTTACAGGCAGTGAAACTGAGGCTCTGAGAGGGGAAAGGCGCAGGGTCACAAGCCTGTCAGGGGCCCCCATCTGCGCAAGTTCCTGTGTGGGCCAGACCTTCCTTTGTGGCTGGGAGTCTGATCCCAGGCTTTGTTGGTATTGTCATTGCACATGCGTACACAGGGGCCTCATTTTGATAGGCTACTTAGTGGCAGCGTCTGAGAGACCCTCAGTGTCTATCCTGGGAGAGACCTCATGATCACGGGCATGGCCTCCCTGCATAAAGAGGACAGAGCAGAGCTGGGGCCAGAACCCAGCCTCCTGGCTGCCTACCATGCTAGCTCTGTGCCCGGCCCAGGCCTGGGCCCCTCACATACTCTGTCATGGAAGCCTCACTACAGCCTTGCAGGAGATAGTGGCACCCTATTTGTATAGACTCAGAAACCAAGGCCCATGCAGAGGTCACTCAGCTAGACCCTGACATACTAAGAGAGTGGGCTCGAATTGAGGTCTCTCTGGTTCCAAACCCCGGCACGTACATATGCACAGCCCTTGAGAGTTTACAAAGCCCTCCTTAATCCCTTAGCTAATTCATTCTTTCATTCAACAAATACTTGTTGGGCCCATAGTACATTTCATGCACTTTTCTAGGTGTTGGGGAAACAGCACTGAGTAGGCTGATGAAGTCTTTGACCTGACAGAGCTTATGGCCTCCTGAGGGAACAGGTGTTACTGGTACAACTCACAAATAGATACCTCTTTATACATTGAGCTAAGTTCCATCTATGAAAGAAAGCATAGCATGGCTGCAAAACACCTCAGTAAAACTGGAAGAATGGATATTGTCCCCATTTTCCAGATGATGAAACTGAGATCCACCTAGAGAAATTCAGTGATTTGCTCAAGGTCACATACCTGGGTCAAGTCAAATGGTAGATCTGGGAACTGCAGTCTGGGATCTCTTCTGCTTTAGTGCTGGTTCCACTACTCTATAAAACCCATAAGAGAAAGCAACTCACCAGACCTCTCCTGCTTCCTACCTATGCGCGCGCGCACACACACACGGCAGAAAGAATGACCTAAGGCAGCGAGGACTATTGCAGCGGAATGGGGAGGCTGGAGGTAATGGCTCGAAAGCAGCTCCTGAGCCTGTCATATCTACAGTTGGGGCTCATCTGTGTTTCCCTGCTTCCCATCTGGTCTTCCTGCTTCTGTATAGAGTCTGAAATCCCCGATGCCTGTTCAGGAAATGTATTTTCTGTGCATGTCAACCAGGGTTTCTTTCTTTTGCAAACAAGAACCCTGATTAGTACAGGTATCGGTGCCATAATAAGGGTCCAGGCAGAGACCTTGAGGGAATCATAGGACTCCGGGACTGGTTATTGCCCTAGTGAGGGCTGAAGGCAGGGAAATAAGAGCTAGTTAGTGTTAAAGGGTGCGACCGAGAAGCTCACGGTACCCTTGCTGAAACTCCACTGAAGGATATATCCACAAGGGATATTAAAGTGTCCCTTGTGGTCATCTAAAATGAAGTACCCACTGAAGGCAAGACATGACAGGCCTGGACCACTGGTGCCAGAGAGCAGAAGAAAGGGCAGGAGGAATTCAAGGACTGTGGGAGGGGACGTCTGTTTTTAATGGCAATGGAGAGCTTAAAGAAAGAAAATTATGAACCAAAATCCCTAGAGTCTTCACTTCAAGGCATGGAACAAAACTCAGGAACTTCCTATGGCTGGGGAAAAGAATTTTATGTCTTATTAAGGCAGGGTTGAAACAACCAAAAACCAGATGCCTGTTTTGTTTTGGTGGATTGCTAAATTATAATATTCGTTGAATTCTCAATCTTTGTAGGATTCTTACATAGAATTTAAGGAATTAACATAGAAAATAAGATAATTGAGATTCAAAATGGAGGTATGACAGACTCAGTGACTTCCAAACTCTATAGAGTCTACTGTGTGTGCCAAACTGGTCCTGCTCCTGTTAGAAGAGACTGTCCTGCTTTGTTAAAGACTCCTCGCCCAAGGGCGTTATCTTGCAAAGGGAAACCAGCAATCCCATTGTCCCTCCAGGCTTCTGACTAGATCAGATTTCAGCCTATTCCTTGGAACCAATTATAAAGACAAACCTTGGAGGAGAAAGTTTTCTCACTGACAGACTTATAAGACTTTGCTAATTTATCTTGGCAGAATTCTAGGGAATACATGTGGAGATGAATTCTCAGAAGGAATATCATTTTAAATCTGGGTGAATTTCCTGATGTCGATGAGCCTGTCTGGGCTCTGGATTCAATGCTCTGGTTTGAGGACGTGAAAGAAATTCCTTGATGTAAGAAACTCAGAAGAAAGAAGTGTTCTCCAAACTCTGACCCGTAAGAGAGCCCAGAAGAGACACCCCTTTACCAAGACCTTGGAAAAAATGGTCACTGATGAGGGAGTGCCAACCTCTTTGAGCAACCCCTCCAAGGCTGTCCTCTGTGGGCAAGGCTGGTGGAAGTTGCCATATTTGAAAGGGATGCTGATTTCAATAGAAATGGAAGGATCCTGGTGTGACAGAGACCATGTGGTGGCAATTAAAGGTCACAGGTTGTGTGGGTGTGGTGACCATTGAGGAGAGCAGAGCCCCACGGTAATCAGAATGGTCCAAACTATAGGATTTTATTTTGTATTTTTTTGATGTAATTAATGATCATGAGTTTATGGTCAAAAAGAGATGGGGAGCCCACTAAAGTCCTATATTGATTCAGATAATAAAAAAGATGTGCATCTTATGAACAGAAAATAATTTTTAGAACTTCACCCAGTCAATACGCAAAATCAGAGTCTATTGAATAAAAGAGGAGTGGGCCCCCTCAAGGAAACACTCGGCAATAATAATAAATTAAATAATGATTTAATTCCCTAAAAGTTTTCTTGTCCTTCACCAAAGGGATCTGTGGCCATATTTCAGGGTAAAGAGAGTACTGACAAAAATCTTAGATCTTTTGAGAATTATTAGACATTAGCCCTGAGCTAATGCTAATTCCTAAAGACTCAGATTATCCCTGAGATTTACCAATTAGAATGGGGGCTTCTAGGGATGAGATCAAAAACGGAATGTTGCTCTGAGTCTGCTCCATAGCAGAGAGCAGTCCTACCTGTGGTTACTTACCCGGGTTCTAAGTGTATTGTTAGAATATATACCCTCAGGATTGCAGATTTACTGCACTGGCTCCATGACCCATGGAGCATGGGCAGACCAAGTTTAAACCACTGTAGGTTCCCAAACCACATCAAAATAGAAGGCCAGAGAAATAATACTTCTTCAGTGGAGTCACAAAGATTAAAGTTACTGTCAAAGAAAGATGCAGAGGTGGTGATTCCATTTAACTTTCTAGTTTGGCCAGTGCATAAGATGGATGAATCTAAAAGAATGAAAATGAATTATTATAATTAATCAGGTGGTGATTCCAATTACAGTTCTACAATATTCCCAATTACTAGAACATATTAATGAATATCTGACACCCAGAGAATATTTTTCTCCTCTATCCTAACAATCAGAGAACATCAGAAGTAGTGTAGCTTTTCTCATGACAGGGACAATGGTACACCTTCCATCCTGCCTCAGTGCTATGTCAACCTTCCAATTCTATGTCTAACTCTCTAACAAATTAGTTCATAGGGACCTTGATCATTTCATCCATCCCTAGGACATCACCCTAGTCTAGTACATTGGTGATATCATGCTGCTAGAACCTAGAGATCATAACATGGCAAGCATCTTGAAATAAAATGAATTGTGTTTCCGGGGGTAGGGGTGATGTGAGGTGAAATGGCCTGAGAAAGTACAGGGAACTCAGTGGAGCTTCTGGGAAAATAGGAGCCTGAGAAATTCAGAATATCCTCTTCAAAATGAAGACTAGGTTGTTAAAATTTTCATCCCTTATTATTATTAAGGAAAGGAAACATCACTTGGTAGCCTGCTGTGGATTTTAGAGGCAAACATATACCGCATTTGTATATACTGCTTCAAGCCATTTCCTGAGTGATCAAAAAAGCTTCTGCCTTTAAATGGGATTGGAGCTGGTTAAGACTTCAAGCCAAGTTCTTATGAAACATTAGATTCAATGGAGCCTGAAGTGTCTGTGGCAGATTGCAATGCTGTATGGAGTCTTTGGCAAGACCGAATAGGAGAATCACAGAGACCCTTCATTTTTGGAGCAAGGCCATTCCTTTTCTAGCAAATAACTATTCACCTTTTGAGAAACAGTTCTTGGCTTGCCCCTTGGCACTGTCCGAGGCCAAACACCTGACCATAGACTGTGAGATAATTGTTTATTCCAAGATACCTGCCATGTTATCTGGTCCATCTAGCCATTAAATCGAGCATGCCCAACAATCCTCCTTCATCAAGTGGAAATGGTGGAAAGAGGTCTGGACCCAAGCAGGTCCTGAAAGCATAATTATGTTGCATAAGTAGGTGGCACTCACTTGCAGCATGCTATGTCTTTCTCAGCCCACACTATGCTCTCATAGGAATTGCCTATGGCCAACTTACTGAGAAGAAACCATTTTGAGCTTGGTTAACAAATGGCTCTGCATGGTATTCTGGCACCAGCTGGAAGTGGGATGCTGTGATGTTATAGCACCATTGGAGGTAACTCTGAAGGACAGAATAGGGAAATCCTCCCAGTGAGACCACTTTGGTATATTTTATTGTCTTGGTCTGGAAGAACAGAAGCTTCAGTTCTACAGTGATTCATGGAAGTGGCTAATGGGTTGGCCAGGGGGACAGGGACTTGGAAGAGACAAGGCTGGGGAAGAGGCATGTGATTGGACTCTCAGGATGCACTCAGCATCATAAGCATACTTATGTCCTATGAGAGCACTCACCAAAAGTTCCTGAATGTTAGGTCAGCTGCGGGCATGGTCAAAGCGGCCAGAAGCCAAAATACCCCTCTGCCAAGTCAGATCCCTCCTCGCATGATAGAAACTGGGGCCCTGGCGTTTCCCAGAAAAGGCAGCAGACCCTGGTGCGATAAACAGCTCCGGATGCAACCGCTCGCGCCCGATCTGCACTGGGGGGGCCTGCTCATCTGCCACCTCACTCAGCCAACCCCCACCCCAAAAATCGCATATATGCCTCTGTCCCTCTACCCTGGACGCGACTTCACCGGCCCCTGTCTGAAGACCGTGAACCTTGCCCGGGGGCGCAGAATAAAACACTCACTTTGCTCAACCTGCCTGACTCTCTCAGTCTCATCATCTCGCCGCAAGCCTTACACTGAAGACCTTGGAAGGGATGACCTTAATAAACAGGTGGACAAGATGACCTCCTTGTGGGTGCCAGTTAGTCTCTCTTCCTGGCCACCCCAGTGCCTGCTCAATGGGCTCACTGACCGAGCTGCTATGGATGTCACCTGGTGGTAAATAGATGATGTTGGATTCCTTCCTTCATGGAAGGGAACAGGAATTTTCCCTCACTGGAATAGCCATTTATTCTAGATTTGGATTTGCTTTCCCTGCCTGCTATAATTCTGCCAGCAGCACCATCTGCAGACTCACTGAATACCTCCTGTCATGGTATCCCGTACGACATTGCTATAGACCAAGGTATTCGTTTTACAGAGAGAGGAGTAAGCCAATGAATGGACTGCCGCTAATTGCATCCATTGGTTATACCAGGTACCCCATTGCTCAGAGGCAGGTGACCCTACAGAATTATGGAATGATCCAATGAGGATCTTAGTCCCAGAGCTAAATGGAATGAAAATCACTATGATGTCAGGGAACCATTCTATAGGATGCCACGTACACGCTTTCCCAGTTACCTACACGTGGTACGATTTCTCCCAGAGCTAGAATGCATGTATAGGGGACCAAGGAGCAGAAGCAGGGGGAGCGCTGTTCACAATTCCACCTAATGACCTTTCCCCAAACTTAGGGTTTAGACCTGTTAGTATCCGATAAAGGGATGCTGCCACGAGAGGATGTAGGAATATTTACATTCAAGTAGAAGTTGAGAATGCCAGCTCGCCATTGACAACTCCTTATGTCACTGGGCAAACAAGCAGAAAAGGGGGTTACAGTTTGACGGGGGTTATTATTTTACACAAGGAAATCAGCTTTCTGATACTCAGAGGGAACAGGGTGTAATAGAGAACGGGGACTGTCTTAGGCTAAAAAGTTAACTGAAAACCACTAGAGCCCTAGAATGGGCAGGACCTCCAAAATCTCAGATCCTTAGGAATGACTGGGTGACCTCAGTGGGTAAAGAATCTTGCCTGGGGAAGGAGGATAAACACCAACTGTCATCTCATGGCAAGTAGAAGGAGATAGTAGCTTTCGCCTCTGTATTTCCTTTTTTCCCTCCCTGTCATTATATGTTAATATATTTTAACCCAGTGCTTCTTAATCTCTAATGTGCATACAGATCATCTGGAGATCTTGTTAAAATGCAGATTCTGAGTTAGGAGGTCTGGGCTGAGACCTGACAGTCTGCATTTCTAAGCAGTCTTTCTGACCTCTTTATGTAAAGTAATCCTTCCCAAGTCATTCTCTTTCTAATTATCCTGTTTTGTTTCTTTCATGGCAGTGATCACTATCTGAGATTATTTATTCATTTATTTATTCTCTCATTTATTGCCTGTCGCTCATGCTACATGTAAACTGCTTGAAGGAGACTTTGGATTTATTATTCATCTCTGTATTCCCTACATCTAGGACAATATGTGGCACATAGTAGGCACTCTATAAATATTTGTGGAATAAATCAATATATATATATAACTCATGTAATGACTTGCACTCCCAAGTATAATTAGAAACACACAAACACAGAGATACGGGCACACATATGCATAGGCATATGAGATGAGATTAGATAGAAACATACACATACAAGTGAGTATAGCGACACCTGCACAAACAGACGAATATGTGATTTACATGTATATATACAGCCAGATACACAAGAGCATAACATGGTTGCACACTTCCTCCAGGAAACCCAGGCATCAGAGTCCCAGGTACCACTGGCCAGTCTCGCAATGACTCAGTCTAGCCCCTTCTTGGCTGTCTTCCAATCCCCTCTAGGTGGTCAAAGAAAGGCAGAAAAAGAGCTCAGAGCTTGGACCCCTCCACCCTCTTCTCAGAAGCCCCCCCCCCCCATGATCCCCTTTACCCACCCCAGGTCTGAGCCAGGGTGTGTCAGTCAGTGGCACTGGATGTAGAGTGTCCTCCCTCTCGGTTGCCTGGAAGGCAGTGTTGATGGCTCTTTCTCCCCAGTGCTGGCCAGGTACAGTGTGGATGCCCAGTGCATTCTCAATACTCAGATGGGCAGCTTCAAGCCAGAGAGAGGCAGGGCCTTGTCCCCTTATCACACAGAAAGGTTCTGAGGCCAGAATCTTAGCTGTTCTGAATGTGACTGGTTCCTTCTAGGAGTCAGGGCCATCTATCTGCTCCTGCATGCCCCATCTTGAGCCCCACTCTATAGAAAGGGCTTGTGGCTGCTGCCCAGGCCCCAGTCTATTTTGTTTGCAATGATCTGGCCTGGAAGCCCAGAGCCTAAGCAAGTTTTGGCAGACAGATCCAGGTCTCTGCCTGAAGATCCTGGCTCCTGATAATCCCCCAGGAAACCCAACAGCTTCACCTCGTCCTTGGAGCCCCCTTACCTGCTTGGCTTTGAGTCCCTGACCAGCCAGGGTTCAGGCCTGACAGGCCTCTTCTACCTACCTCTGAACCTGCCCATGTAGGGGCAGAAATGGAGAGTTGAGGCCTGCTTGCACCTATAGGGGCAGGGAGCTCACACCTCCTAAGAGGCCCCATTTCCTTACCGGCGGAGAGTCCTGCTTTTAAATGACTCTGCTTTAGTGCTTCCCACACCACCTGTTCCTATTGCTCCAGGACAGCCCTTTAGAATTCAGCGACAGGGCCTGTGTCTTCTCTCTTCTCCTCTTCTTTGTGACTATCTCCAGACTTTTCACTGCATCCAAAGACGACATGGCTTCAAGTTCTCTTTTCTCATCTATTTGATCGTTCATGCAACCAACATTGATCAAGTTCCCACTACGTACTCAGCACTGCACTGAGCCCTGGGCCTTCATGGCTTCAAGTTCTCTTTTCTCATCTATTTGATCATTCATGCAACCAACATTGATCAAGTTCCCACTACGTACTCAGCACTGCACTGAGCCCTGGGCCTTCATGACGAGCGTACCACATTGTGTGCTGCCTCATGGGGCATACGTTCTCCTGAGAAAGACAGACCAAAGGGAATTGTGAAATTCAGTATGACAATATTCAAATAGGTAAAGAAAGAAAGAAAAAAAAAAATGATCCTGATATATAGAAAAGAATGGGGTGAAAGCCACTCCTGATTCTGTGGCTCAGTGGCCTGTTTGAGGAGAGGACGTTTAAGCTGTGATCTGAAGGATGAGAGAGTCACTATGTGAAGAGCTGACCCTTGTATGGCCCCAGGTTACTGCTCTCATCTTGTGGAACACTGAAAGAGATCATTGGAGCCTCAGTTTCCTCATATATTTAATGTGCATAATTATACTTAGAGGGCTCTTGGAACCAATGAGATAGTCAAGTTCTATGCTTTAACCCGCCTCACTAGTTTGGGAACATTTGTCACAAGTCTCTTAATTTTCCAGTTAATTGCTCAAGTACCCACCGGTACAACTTAATGGGAGTACAACATCTCCTGATTGAAGCCATTGCCTGCGCTTGTCCAGATGAACCCAGGAGGTTTCTATGTCCAACGGGGAGAATCCTGCTTCCAGTGCCAGGAAGAGGGAAACTAGTTCTCATCAGGCCACCAGTGTTGCTTCTGCTGCTACCACATGGGGGCGCTATGGAAGACATATTCGCACAGAGTCCGGACCCTTATCCTCCCTTGTGCGGGAGCCGGTGCTCCCGTGCACTCCACAAGTTGCCTCCAAGGTTATACAGCTTTCTTAGACTCACAGCCACCCACTTGGCCTTTGACCCCAAAGAAAACCACCTGGCCAGGCCAAGAAGGGCTTGCAGCCTCAGACACATGGGAAACCAGAACCGGCCTCCCGCGGATATCCCAGACCCCTGTGCTGAGTCAGCTCATCTTTCAGACCCTCCCTCCTCTCTCTCCGGGATAGTGGGGCAGGTATTTGGTGTCTTTTCTGCACAATGGCTATCCCAGTCTCTAAGACAAACACTGAATGTGGAGGATTCTTGGTCCCCATTCAGATTTATCCACCAAAGCCTCAGAGATCAGCTTTGCAAGCCGAAAAGAGTAAGAGAGGCCTTTGGCAGGCCACAGCAATTCCTGTCACCCTTCCCCAGGACCACAGGGGCCACTTGGCTTTGTTTGGAGAGTGAAGAGGGACGTATTTCTCCCACCCTGGTCAAGTGCGACACTCACCTGAAAAAGGAAAGTCTGTTCCAAGGAGTATTTCTGTTTGTACTGTGACAGAGAACTAGCTGGCAGCTTCTCTCACCCCCCAGCCTTGACTTCAACTCCCCCTTTCCAAGTCTCTGGTGCAGATGCATTTTCCCATTCAGCCTCATAAACCACGCAGTGAAGAAGCAGCTGTTGCAAGGATTGACTGGAATGATGTATGATGTGGGCCAAGACAAGTGGCTGCTCAATGCACGGCAGGTGTTACTGTTGTCATTATTCTCTGAGTGCAGTTTGAGTTCTCCTTCAGCAGTGAAAACACATCTTAGGGCCCTCATTTAAAGAGCGCTTGGGACCTGCCTTCTTGACTCGATGTAGTCCCCTCCCCGGAGAGAGAAAAGCGCAGCCTTTCACACTTCCCTGGTCTGTCGTTAAGAGGCGCTGCCCCCTGCTCCATGCCCAGTGCTCACCTGGACCCCTCCAGATGGACCAGCCAGATCTTCCTCAGCATCAGGGAGAGGGGAGGGCAGCAGGGATGGGTAGAAGCAGGCATTCCATCTGGCAAGCAGGTGGTCAGGCGGAGCCCCTGGGCCAGGCTAAGGAGAGGCCAGATTGCTGAGCGCAGCTGGAGAAGGGGGAGCAGGCAGTGGCTTGTTCTTGTCTACCGGGCACCGGGGTTCTCATACTTGTAGGCTCTAAGCTATGTCCACAGCGAACCTAGCCACAGGCCCTGCCTTTTAGAGGACAGCAAGCAGAGGCTAGGATCTTCTCTACAGTCATGGCATGATCAGGGGGCAGTGCCATCCCAACTGGCGTTGGCCCACTCATGAACAAATGGCCTCCTGATAACCAGTCTAATATGGGCATGGACACCTTGCCCATCCCCCATCCAGACCCAAAATCTGAGCTCTTCAAATCGAGGTGGGTGACCTCAGTTGAGGAGGCAAGTGACAAAACTGGTTGTCTGGAAGATGTCATGAGAAGGAGTAGAGAGAAAAGCACCAATTTGCTGTAAGTTTCTGCAGGCGTCAGTGTCATCTCCTCCCAAATGACCATTTAGCTTCCTTCTGGATCTGACATTTAATGGTAGAATAATAACAATAATAACAGCAGCCAAACTTTTGAGTACTCCTCTAATAAAGTCCTCCTGATCCTGTGCTAATATTACCCCCACTTTATAGACCAGGAAACTGAGCTTAAAAGGGATAAGTAAATTGTCCAGTGTTACCCAGCGGGTTAGGGACAAAGCCTACATCCCAACCTGAGACTCTTGGAGTGCTAAGTCCAACACACTGAACCCTGCCAGTAGGACATCTGGGTCTGCCTTTTGGGTCGTGTCAAGATTATCTAGCCAATGCTAGTCCATTGCTGGTCTTTTGATGACGAGAAGTGATTTATTCCTTATTCTGGCTTTGTGCTCTGTGGCCTGAAGAAAACTTTTCCTCTCTTTCTGCTGTAGTTTCTGAAGAAACTGGTCAAGCTGGCTGGGAACAACCAGCCAAAAGAACTCTGTGTGAAGTAAGTCAAGCAGGCTCTTGCCTAAGAAAGTGGTGTGTGTGTGTGTGTGTGTGTGTGTGTGTGTGTGAAACCAGGGAGTAATTAGGGCGATATCTCATAGCAGGAAACATGCCTCCTTCTTAGGGGAAGATGGCGGGCCCATCTGTCAACAAGGCCTCTGACTCCTTTCTCCTGGCTGGGCACTGTGGGGGGTAGAAGGATGTCAGGGGCTCAGAGATCCCTCCCAGGTCTGAATGCTCTGACAGGAAGACGCCCCAGCTCTCCTTCCCTTGGCTCCACCTCCCCCATACCCTGGAGCTCAAATCGTGTTAGGAGAGATAAGATTTATATACACCAAAGTGAAGGAACAAAAAGATGATTTGTGCCAAGTGTGTGGTCTATCTACTCATTAGTAAGTACTTCCTGAGTCTTCTTGGGACCAGGCACTGGGCGAGGCAAGGGGGAAACAGGGACCACAAAGATCCAGCCTCCCCTCTTAACACAGGACGAGTGGGAAGGACTAGCTTGTTAACCAATGAGGGCCACCATAGAGGAAAGAAGCTTAGCGGCCTCGTGAAAACAAACAGTACTAAGTGCCAAGCACTGGGCTAAGTTCTCCTCTTGGATCTTCTTATTTAATTCCCCCAAAATTCGATGAGGTGGGGATTATTACTGCTCCCATTTTATGTGTGAGGGAACCAAGGCTTAGCAAAGGTTTGTATCTTGCCCAAGACCCTGAAGCTTGTAAGAGGAAGGACATGAATCCAGGAAACGTGGCTTTATTTTTAAATTATAACTATCATTATTTTCCTTTCAGGAAACATGGCTTTAAAGGTCAAGTCCTGTCGTGCTGGACTCCAGGGTGTCGGGGGTGTGGGTGGCAGGTACCTGAGAGTATAAACTGGAGCTGGATTGTGAAGAACCCCAGTGGCCTTGTGATTCCATCCTGGAGCTAGAGAGGGATGCTTGTCAACCCAGAGGAAGATGGGCTGTGTGGTCAGGGAACAGAAACATTGTTGAAGATGGTGAGCTTGCGCTGGTCATTGTTGCATGAGTAGCGTTAGAGAAAAAGAGAGGTGGAGGGAATGGTGGGAACAAAGGGAGGACAGGGAAGGCTCCCCAGTGGACGGGGGCAGGTATGTGTGGAGGATTAAGGACAGGGAGCCTCCGCTGGAAAGGTGAACCCTTGGAGTTTGTCCCTGGGGCAGTCAGCACTGGCTCTGTGGACAGAGCAATGGCCTCAGGCAGGTAGTGTTCTGGGAAGCCATGTGCCAGGGGCGGTGTGGCTGTAGGATTGGCAAGGCAGACATGGTCCCTGGCCTTCATGGAATTTGCAGTCCAGGAGCCGAGACGGACATGAATCGAGCTACCACAGACCCCCATGCGTGAGTGCAAACAACCTGGCAGCTGATGAAAACCCACGGGCCTGGGGGGGAAATGTGGACTGGTGGGAAATGTGGGAAGCAACCCTCGGCCTGATCTCTTGAGGATGGGTTGGCGAAGGAGAGAAGGAAAAGCAGTCCAGGCAGAGAAAACAGCAGGAGCAAAGCCTCAGAGACAGAAAGAAATAGAGTTAATTGAAAGAGAAGCTAAAAGGGTGAGTGGCTGGTGCTCAGAGAGCTAGTGGGAGGGCACAAGATGCCAGACATTTTAGGGTTTTACTAGAGAACAGCTGAAAGAGGATAATGAGTTTTAAGTAAGGAAATGACATTAAAAGATCTGTGTTCTAGAAATTTCCCTCTGGCTGCTGTGAGGAGAATGCAATGTGGGGTAAGTGTGACTTTGAGATACCAGTTAGGACGACCCCCTGAGGAGAGAGGTGGGGAGTCCTGGATTTAGATCTTGGTAGCTTAATCAGGAGGTCGGGACAGACTGTAGAGCCGTTTGGAGGTGGCCTCAACAGGGCTTGATGACTGACCGGGTGTGGGGGTGACCAGGGACTCCCAATCTTTGACTTGAACCACAGGGTGGATGATGGAGCTGTTTATAGAGATGGGGGCTTGGAGGGGTGTGTGTTTTAAGAGATAGAATCATGAGATGGTTCTAGACACGCTCGGTTTGAGTTGCCTTAGAGACACCCAGTGGAGGCAGTCGGATGCCCAGGCCTGGGGCTCAGGAGGCAGGTCTGGACTGGAGACGTGGAGCCAGGAATCACTTGCTAGAGATGGATATTCAACACATGGGAGTGCCTAGGGAGAGAGCATGGGAGGAGAAGAGGGCCCAAGACAGAGCCTCAGTGCTTGGTTAGAGTTGGAACCCACAAAGGAGATGGAGAAGGTGCTGCAGAGTGGGGGGTGGTGAACAAGGGTGTCAGAAAGCCTCCAGGAGGAAGTGGTCAGCGGGGGAACGGATGCAGAAAGACCAGGCAGGCTGAAGACGACAGAGTGCCTGCTGGATTTAGGGAAATGGAGTCACCGATGACCTGAGTGGGAGTAGTCTGGGTGGAGGGTGGAGAGGGAGCAGAGGCAGCCCGTGGGTTGGGCAGGAGGAGTGAAGCTGAGGAGTTGGGACCTGAACATAACAGGTCACCACCAAGAAATGGGGCTGAAGGGGAAGAAATGGGGTCGACCTGAAGGAGAAGAGGGTAGAAGAAAGTTTGCTCTGTCTGCTTGTTGGTGGTTTTTAGGATGGGAGGACCTGGGAATGTTTACGGGCTGAGGTGAGGGGGGTTCTGGTTTTCTTTCACACAGTAGACCCTTGGGGCTAAGAACAACAACAACAATCCAGAAGGGCTCTGGGAGAAAAGGAATTCGGCTTTTTAGCTGAGTAGCAAAAAGGCAAGCCAGCAATTGCCCTTTGGCTCTGCCAGGGCAGGTCAGAGAAGGGCCTCCCCAGGGCTGCAGAGGGGAAGTAAAAGCGGGAAGAAAGTGAGCTTAGCCTGGGAGGAGGAGGGAAAAGCTTTCTCTAAGGGTACATAGGTGCATTAAAAAGGGGAAATAAAAAATGAGAACAAATAACAAAGATTCTTATATGCAGCTACGGTGTTCTCTCTGTATACTTCGAGACTGTCATATTTAAAGTTTGGTGTTTGGACCTGAGTC
This sequence comes from Rhinolophus sinicus, assembly GCF_057876585.1. Taxonomy (NCBI): domain Eukaryota; kingdom Metazoa; phylum Chordata; class Mammalia; order Chiroptera; family Rhinolophidae; genus Rhinolophus; species Rhinolophus sinicus. Next base: position 29,000,040 of record NC_142514.1, read on the forward strand.
TTGGCAATGGCAGCATGTAGGGGAAGAAGTCTAACTTATAAAACAGGACAGCTGGCTTCTGGTTTAGAATCTGCATTAACTGGCTTTGGGGCCCTGGGCCTCAGTTTCCCGCATTTCAGTTGGGCTGGAGGTGAGTGTTTCTAATATTTTCATTGGAAGTTGTGGTTTGATAACCTTGCTGCCTGCTGGTAGTTTGGTATTTAGTATATTTGCTGTGTGGGACTGCATGAAGGGGTAATAGCACCGATTGTAATAGTAGCTAACATGTTGTTGTATCGAATGCCATCTCTGTGATCTGTGCCAAAAGCTTTGAATCCTGTGGAGGAATCATCATTCCCATTTTACAGACAAGAAAACTGAGGCTCACTTCTCCAAGGTCATACTGCCAGGAAGTGGCAGGGTTGGGATTCCCCCAGTGCCCTGGCTCCTCTGACTTGGGCAGACTCGAGACCACCTGTCCTTCAGAGGAAGGCGTGTCCACTGGCTGGGATCCCTTCTTTGACCTCCTTTGGGCTAGAGACAAACTGGGTCTCACAGGCCAAATCCAGAATGGATGAACAGGCTGCATGGGGAGAGCACCCCAGCACTCAGAGTCAGTATTGGGGCAGAGCGGGAGCAGTGGGGATTGAGGTCAGAGAGTAGATCATGGAGATGCCGAATGCCAAGTAGAGGCCTAAACTGGGCCCTGTAGACATGGGGGTCATGGAAGGTTTGGGAGGAAGGCTCAGCAGAACTGATGGCAGGATCAGACAGCTGGGGAGTCCAGCAAGGAAGAGGGCAAGTAATAAACCCAGAGTGAATTTGTCGATAAGTTTGGAAGAAGAAGGAACAGGACTGGCCTGAGGGAGGCACTGGCCTTTCCAGGTCCAAGGCTAGCTGCCCACCTCCTTGGAAAGGGGCAGGGAATCTGAGCAGGCCAGCTCCGACTTTGAGCCCATCAGAGAGATGAGTTGGGACATGTCGGAGGGAGTTTGTTGTCTGTTTACAAACCAATCTCCTGCCTTTGGCTGCAGCTGGGAGCTTGCAAAAGCCCTAACCTGAAGCTGGCTTGGTCTCACTGCCTCTGGGGTATGTTGGTAGGTCACCTAGCCTCCCCTCGCTCCGCCACAGGACCTCAGCTCCAGGGACCCTGCCTGCCTCCCTGCCACCTGCCGTCCAGGGCCTGGGGCTACTCAGACCCACTCAGTGGAGGCTTGTCCTGGGCTCAGATTCCCTGGCACCCCTGATGCCCCATCAGTGTGTCCACTGCCAGCACCCTCAACGACTCAGGGGTCAAAGCTGTGCGTCACTGAGGCCCCACCCTCGCCCCACACGTACATACTTTTCATTCCAAGTACTTTCACACCTACTACCTCATTTAACGCTCCTCCAACTTTGGGAGATGAGCAGCTAAGCCACAGGCCACAGAGCCAGAGGTTGGGGGTCCTCCTGCTGTGGCTCAGACCTGAGGGACCCTTAGGTACCAAGCTGGAAAAAGGTCTGAGACGCAGGGAACCTGGGCTCCAATGACCTGTGCACGTCCTTTCTCCCCTCTGGGGGTAGGGTCGGGCGAGAAAAGAGTGGATGAGATGATCTTTACACTCTTTTCAGCTCTGAGAGCCTTTGGAAGACGAAACCAAGTCCTTTACGATAGCAAACATCCCTTGACCCTTCTGTGTGGCCAGCCTGTGCTGAGGGCTGGGGCCACTACGGCAGACCTGCCCTCACTGCTGGAGTGCCTGTTGTTTGACACAATGAGACGGTACCCAGAAGGCCACCAGGGCTAGTAGAGAGGGTTCTACGGTCAGCCTGGGCCTCTGAAACCATCACAGAGACTTCCAAGCCCCTCTCTTGGCCTCTTTCCTTTCCTCCCCAGTTCTCACCTATCTCGTCTCTTTCACCCACCCCACCCCCGCCTCACCCCTAGCCTGGGTGTTCTTCCCTCTGGCTCTGGCCCTTCCAGCTCTTGTTATCGCTCCGTGACACAACCCTTGCCCTCCCAGCCTTTCTTTCTTTGCTTTTCTCTGATTCCTCATCACCAAGGTTCAGGATCAACTCTGAGGGCTGAGGATCAGAGGGATGGCCCACCTGCTGAGGGTACAGAGGGACCCACCACACGACACTCTCTCTGAGGTAACCCCTAGGCGGCGAGCCATGGCTGTGTTGGGGGGATACTGCAGGAGCCTCCTGCTTTCCCCCATGCTTCCCTCATCCAAGGACCTGTTGTCCTCCCTTCAGTTCATGTCTGCTAGTGTCCTAAGGCCCAGACCCACCCACCCCTGCTCTTACCCCATCCCTCCAGACAAACCTGTGATGAGGGCCCAGCAGGCAGAGCCCAGGGTTACATTCTGCCTGGGGAAAACCTGAGACCACAGGGTTCCCTGACTCAGAGACCATCAGAGCAGGAACCATCTTCATCTGCCCTTCCCCCATTTTATAGTTGAGGAATCTGAGATCCAGAGAGGAGACTGATGTGTCTGAGCTGATTTGAAGCCAATCCTCCTAACTCCCAGGCATGGCTTCCTCCTGCAGCATAATGCCATCTCATTGGTAATGACGTTATTATTATTGTCATCACTGCTTACGTGTGACCCTGCTTTTGGCCAGACATTCATTGAATCTCCCTAAAACCTCCACATGTAACAGATATTCTTATCCCCATTTTACAGATGAGGAACTGAGGAGGCTGAGAGAAGCTAAATGTCCCATCTGCAGTTTTATAGTCAGTAGGTGGCAGTGTGGGCAAGTGGTCCCAGTGCCTGAGGTCAAACCCCAGTTCTCTGCTCATCAGCTGTGTGTCCTTGGGAGATCACTTGCCCTCTCTGAGTCTTAGCTTCCTTCCTATTCCAACTGTGGGGGTGGCTGTGAACAGGTCTGGCAGCACCAGTAGTGCCCATCCGGTCACTAGCTGTGTGCCCTCAGCGAATCCCTCACCGTCTCTGAACTTGGAGGCTTTGTCTAGGAAAGGGGAAAGCAACCCTCACTTCACAGGGACGGGGAGGGGATTATAAGAGAGTCAACTGGCGAAGAGCTGGTGCTCATTAAACCGCAGTTTATCTGAAGCCGCCTAGCTTTTAAAGTCACCAGGGTCCTGTGGTTGGGCACGCAGCTTGCCTCCAATTTTCTGCCATTTTGTAAATACAGCTACAGTGAACATCTTTTGGGCTCTCTTGGGTTATTTCCTAGAGGTAAGGTCCTGGGATTGCTGGTTGCACGGATGGAAAGGCACAGACACTTATGCAAATTTGCAGCTTTTGGTATGAGCTGAGTTCTGGAGTCCAGGGACCTGGGGGCATGAATCCCCACCAGGCTATTTCCCAGTGTGTGGCCTTGGGCAAGAGCCTCTCAGCCCCAGAACTCTGCTCTGTAAACCAGGGCTAATAATATTACTTGTCTCAAGGGACTGCCTGAAGGAAGTGCTCATAAACCCTTTTATTGTGCTACCAACTCGCTCTGATCACCCTTCCTCAGTTAATGAATAAAAAAAAACCAAGGCTGAGGCGAGTGAGGGGACTGGCTGCCTGACCAAGGTCACATAGTCTCTATACAGTTGGTGGCCCAGATCTATCCGGGGCTGTTTTAGCCCCTCCTTGGGGATACTCTCCTGGACCCAGGCCAGGGCTGGAACTGAGAAGGCCGGAAGCTGGGGTGGCCTAACACCTTATGCAGGTAACCGGGGGTTGGAAACATGGGGACGGGATGGGACCATTGGATAAAAGTTCCAGATGGCTCTCTGTGTCCTAAACACGTCTGCTCATCCCTTGCCATTTCCTTGTCCACCCCTGGGCTTTTGCTCTCCCTGGTCCACTCGCCCTAGAGTCACGTGCACTATGACGGGCAGAGTCTCCTTTATCTCTGTCTCCCCAGGGCACTGCTCAAGGAATGTTGATTGAGTAGAATGAACTTGGGCATTTCAGAGATGGGTGGGGCCCCTTTCATATTTTCTAAGGGAGAAATGAAAGCCCCAAAAGGAGACGGACTTCATCCACAGCCACACGGTCTGTCCTTCAATCTGTTTCTTACAGGCCTACTAAGTGCATAGTGCGGGCTAAGTGCCTGGCTGGGAAGGGTTGAAGTGTGGCAGAAGGAGCAGTAAGACTCAGGTTTAAGTCCCCTCTCGGTCACTTCTTTGATGGGACCTGGGGCTTGTTACGGCCCCTCTCTTGGCCTCAGTTCCCCACCTGTGAAATGGAGGTGATCAGCCCACCTACTTCTTGAGGCCGGTGTGAGGCAGGATGGGTGACTCTATGCCAGTGTTACCCGCGAGTGTAATGTGGTGATGAGCCCCAGCCGGGAGAGGGTCTTCCAGGAGACAGGTGACCAGGTCAGGTCCCTGCTCCTCCAGTTAGCAGTTATGTGACCTTGGACAAGTCACCTCTCCTCTCTGAGCCTCAGTTCCTCCTCTGTGAGCTGTCTCGTCCTCAGAGACGCCTTCCCTGATCACTTTATCCAAAATGTCCTTTCCCAGTCTGCCTCCCATTTGCTCCTTCATTTCTTCCATTACACTGGTCGCAAGTTGCAGTTGCTTTGTTCCTTTTTTGATGTCTGTCTCCTCCTTTCAGAATGTACGCTCCTGAGAGCAGGGATTTTGGTCTGTTTTGTTCCCTGCTTTATCTCCAGGACCTAGCACTGTGCTGGCATACAGTGGGCACTCAATAAATATTTGTTAAATGGGTGGATGGATAAATAAGTGAATGCAAATGGAGTTAATAATTTCAACCCTCCACGGGCATTTAGAAATGAAAAGAGACAAGGTATGTGTAATGTGCCCAGTACAATACACAGTAGGTTCAATCAGTGAGCACGGAGCTGCTGTTACCATCCTGGAGACAAATTCTGCAGTTGCTTCCTGGAAGCTGGTCCATGGCCGAGGGCAGGACAGCTCAGCAGCTCTCACGGTGCAGCTTCCACATACTGGCTTGAGCTGGGCCCTCTAATTGTTCCCGTCTCCTTGGCAGCCTTAGCAGATGTCTAATGAGTTTGCACCTGACTGGCTCCTGGGCCGGGCTGCACAGCCCAGGCCTGCCTGCCCATCTGCAGGCAGACAAAGACCCTCTGTCTCTGGGATCTGTCTCCGGCCCACCTCATGCATCCCTGACAAACTGAGGTCCCAGCTGCCAAGCTCCACTTCTGAGTGGAGGAGCCCAGGACCCCCATGTGGACCAGGGGCACAGAGCAGAGTGGGGTCCTGGGTCCAAGCCCAGCTCTGTCCCAACTACTACTGGGTGATGTGGGAGGCTGTGAGTGTCATGACCAAGAGCATGGCCTCTGGCCAGACTGTCTGGATTGGAATCCTGCCTTTGCCACTCACCAGCTGTGTGACCTTGGGCAGCTCATATACCTCCTTCCTCCTCAGCTTCCTCACCCTTGAATCAGGAAGGGATTCCATGAGCTAGTGGGGGTGGATACTCAGCCCAGCTTCTGGCACATACGAAGAGCTGCTGTAGTTATTGGGGACCCCTTTTTGACCCGGCATCCTCAATCGTCTCCATCGTGAAAGCGGGGTTGTGTCACCTCGGCACTGTTACGTTTTGGACGGGATCATTCTTTGTTGCGGAGGGCTGTCCCGTGCATTGCAGGGTGTACAGTAGCTTCCCTGACCGCCACTGACCCATTTCAAAGCTTCCTGTCAAACTCTGAAATTCCCTAACTTGCTTTAGGAACCCCAGAGTCCTCCCATGACCTGAACCATTATAAAAAACCCTGCCTTACAAACACTTATAAGTGTTCCTCTCTAAATAACCTCCCCACTCTGGGGTCCCCAGAGGCCTCGGGCTGCTGGTGGGGGTGTGAGGGAGGGAGGATGATGGCAGCTTCTTCACGGGGAGAAGCCAGATGCCCCGAGCGCCCTGGAAACTCCTTGCTGTGTTCTGGGTAGAATTTCCCCAAAGCCTCTGTCTTCCTTGTGGAACACACAGGGCTGCCAGCCCATAACCCTGCTCTACATCTTCCTAGGTTCCTATCCCAGGCTCGGCAGAGTCCAGCTCCTCTGCCTCAGGCCCAGCGTTCTCTGTGGTGCCATCTCCTACCATGGCCTCCCTCTGCGTGGCGTCCTCTGGCCACTGTGCCTTTGCTGGCACCGTCCCTCTTGCCCTGAGCACTCGTTCTCCACCCTGCCCACCTCCAGGTCCAGCACCGAGGTCCCTCCTTCTGAGGCTCTCCCAGTTCCCTCCATCAGGCTCTGCCCTGCCTCAGGCTCCAGGGCCAGTCCTGAGCTCACTGCTCTGCCAGAACGCATGTCTGCCCAGCATGGCATCGACTTTATTTATGGGGCTGTCTGTCTGCCCCAGGTCCCTGGAGCCCCGGGGCAGCGCCCTGTCTGATTCATGGCCCAGCATAGGGTCTGGCCAGCATCAGGGAGCATGTGCTAAGCAGCCCTGACGTGAGCTGGCTCTGGGAGGAGGCATTGTGAGGTCTGGTTGGCACAGAGTACAGGCCCAGGGGTGGCGGAGACTTACTGATGCCAAGCCTGCTGAAGAAGCTGGGAACCCTCGTGGCTCTCCCCCCTTCACAGGCTCTCTTACCGCTCCCTCCCTCCCTGTCCTCCTCCTCCCCTCAGCCACTGACTCATTCACTTAGTAACTTCTTTTCTGGCTCATTCATGCATCTGCCCGCTCCTTCACATTCCCATTCACTGACCGGGGAGCTCGTTCATTCATTTCTTCACTCCTTTACTCATTCAACAATCACTTCCTGAACTCTGATATGCCCCGTCCTACCCGCTGTAGAAGCCCTGGACATGCAGAGAGAAACTGGCCCCAGCCCAGCTCTGAAGACCTTCTGTTCAGGAGTGGTGGCCGTGTGGGGGTTGAGGAAATGCAGGCACAGGCACAAATGTATGACTACAATACAGAGTGAGAGGGGCTCTGATCAAGAGACATACAGTGTTCTGTGACTGCAGAGGAATCTGGGCCGGCTTCACAGAGGAGGTGACATTTCAACTGGGCCTTAGAGATTAAGAAATATCAAGTAAGGGCTGCATTTAGAGTTTGGGGAGGAGGAGAAGGAAAGATGGCAAAGCAGGAAAGAAACACTTTCTATAGGACTTGGGAACTGCTTGGATAGGTGACTGGTGAGGGAGAGGGAGGGACAAGAACTACGTTTAACCCCATCCTTCATCCAGATATACCGAATCCTCAAATATATAGTCATTGCCCATCGTGCGCTAGACAGTGTCCCAGGGGCTGGGATGCAGCACAGACACCGAGCCCTCAAAGAGCTTCTGTTCCAGTGTGGGAAGACAGACAGCTGAAAAGGCAAATCAAACACGCAGTGCTAGATGGCAATATGTGCTTTAAAGAGCCATGGTACAATGGGTAGCTTGTTCAATAGTGTGCTCACAGAGGATCTCGCTGAGAAGGCAGCGTGTTTGAGTGATGCTGTGTCTGGCGAGGGTGCCACGCAGATCGCTGCTGGAACTTGACCTGCTTGTCCAGGGCAGGGACTGGCCTCAATTTGACACCACATCCCCAGCCCACATCAGGCTGAGCAGCTGTGCAACCCACGGTGCCCACTGCTGATGCTGTCATCTGGGCATCCATCCGCCCTCCGGAGCAGGGATGGGGCATTCATCTCCAAACCCAATGCCCAGCATAGGACCTGGCACATGTGGCATCCCGGGGGCCAGGAAGCCACAGAGTCATCAGAATGGGCTAGGAGACCCTAGGGTAGCTGCTGCCCAGCCAGGTAGGGGTCAGGGGTGGATTAGGAGTTTCAGGGGGTCTGGGCACCCACAGGGGACAGGGCGTCTTCCAGTGGGAGCCCAGCCCTTCATGGGGGAGGGAAGCATGGGAGAAATCCAGACCCACCCCATTCCCAGGCAGGGGTTGTCTGGAAGTGTGAGGGTACCCTATACTAGTGTTTCTGAGACTTGAGATTCTAGAAGTGGGGACTACATGGTACCCTCTAGGGCTCCACATGAGGCTTTTCCTGATCCTGGAGCCAGAGGCTCTGGAGAGAGACAGAGTCCAGGGATAAAGCACTGGGCTGAGGTCCAGGGAGGAGAGGGCAGCAGTCAGCGGTGAGCAGGTCCTGGAACTTGCCTCTTCTCCAGCTCTTTCATCTTTCTTCCTCTCCTCTCCAAGTTCTGAGCCTGGAGCCCAGCCCTTCCTGGTTGGTACGGGGTCAGCCTCTGGCGCACAGGTTCTTTCCATCTCCCCTGGTCTCCTGGCTTCACCAACCTGGGGGAATGTCAGAGACAGGACTTCTGGGTTGAATGCTGCCTTAGGATGAAGCCGAGAGCAGAATTCTGAAGCCAGGGCCTCAGGGAGTGACAAGGCCTTTGGGGCAGAGCAGGCTGCACCAGGGGCTTTGGGGTCTGGGGTGTGGCCTCCGGTCCCCAGAGCTTGGAGGCGCCTCTGGAGATGCAGAGGCTCCTCAACTCAGTCCAAGGAGGACATGGCACCACTCCTGCAGGAGAAGTGTGAGCCCAGGCTGGGAGTTTGTGAGGAGGACATTCAGACCTCAGGTAGGGGTAGGTGCTTCCTGCCCTGAAACTCTGGGATGGGAGGGAGGGAGGAGCCTGGCCTTGGGCGGCTAAGTCACCGTCCCTCTCCCGACCCCCAGGAGACAACAAAGGCCTGCAAACCACTGTTTGGCAAAGGTTTGGCTGAGGTTTTCCTGTGGCAGGGTCAGGCAAGCTGCTGAAAATCTAAATGTAAATTTTAAAGAAATATTGTTATTGCCCTTAGGTCATTGCTTTGTCCAGCAGATACACGACCTGCATAACTGACAGTGGAGACATCACAGGCCCCTAAGGGAACACTGGATGCCCTGGGTTACTTTTTAGTCCTCAGGGTTTTCACTTAAAATTGTAATTTCTGCCAATTCTAAAAATTCAAATATTGCCATAATACCCACTTAGAAAGAGTTCTAATCTTCCCAAAACTCTCTTCCCCAGAGGTGATCGCTGTTAACAATTTAGAAGTTCCTCCCCCAGAATTTTATTTTTTTAACAGGACTTTATTGGGGAACAGTGTGTACTTCCAGGACTTTTTTTCCAAGTCAAGTTGTTTTCCTTTCAATCTTAGTTGTGGAGGGTGCTGTTCAGCTTCAAGTTGTTGTCTTTTCAGTCTTAGTTGTGGCGGGCGCAGCTCAGCTCCAGGTCCAGTTGCCGTTGCTAGTTGCAGGGGGTGCAGCTGACCATCCCTTGCGGGATCGAACCAGCAACGTTGTGGTTGAGAGCCCACGCTCCAGCCAACTGAGCCATCTGGGAGGCAGCTCAGCTCAAGGTGCCGTGTTCAATCTTAGTTGCAGGGGGCGGAGCCCACCATCCCCTGCGGGACTCAAGGAGTTGAACCGGCAACCTTGTGGTTGAGAGCCCACTGGCCCATGTGGGAATTGAACCGGCAGCCTTCGGAGTTAAGAGCATGGAGCTCCAACCACCTGAGCCACTGGGCCGGTCCCTTCCCCCAGATTTTTTGTGTGACTGTTAAGTGTAAGGTAGATAATTTCTTTGAATTACAGTAATGTGTATTGTTTAGTCATACTTCCTTTGTGAGAGGATTTTTCTCCTTCATCCAGAAGGATCCATTTACCTCAGGATTAAAATAGTTAGAATAGTAATGTAAAGAGGCATAAAGAACAATGCTTGGCTAGATGTTGACTCCCAAAATAGGATCTGAAAGCCCATGAAAAAACAATAGTCTGAAAAATTGGCTTTGGTGAGTGATACATTGGTTAGGATGCTTTGGGCTGCAGGTAACAGTAAGTCTAATACACACTGGCTCTAATAATGAGATACATTGTCTCAGGTGACCAGACTCCAGAGGTAGGTTGGGCTTCAGGAATGGCTTCGTTCAGCAACTCTGGCCCATTGCTCTACAGTCCCTTGGCTGTGACCTCCTGTGTCTGATGGCTTTATGCATGGGCTGGCTTTCCTCAGAATGCCAAATGGCTGGTCTACACATTCACCACCACGACACTTAGGAAGGTAGAGCATGTCCCTTCTGGTGGAAACAAGGAAGCAAGCAAGGAAACCAGGAAAGTCTCCCCTTGCACCTGGGCGAAGATCACATGCTCATTCCTATGGCCAGGGGTGTGCCCTGAGCTGGTGCCCTGAGGCCTGCATTTCTGGACCATCACTGTGGCAAGTGGGGTGGGATACCATGACACCAGTTAGAACTGCCCCTGGAGCTGAAGTTGGGGTCCACTTCCCCTGAAGCACATGAGTGACATGAGGGCAAGGTGTATTCCAGAATGGAAATTTGGGTATTTTCAAGAGGAGGAACAGGGAAATAGAAGATGGGTAGAGAGAATCAACAGCATTTATCAAGGAGACAAAGCTGATTTCTCTGTTCCCAGAACTTTCCTGTAAATAACAAGAGCAAATCTTGGAGGACTGAACACGGAGTGTTACTTTCAGACACAGGCGGAGAGAATGTAGGGTGTGATGTTAGGGAAACTCCTGTTCAGCTTGGGAGGAAGTGGGCGGTGTTTCCACTTTGCCAGGAGCTTTGGAGGGTTGGAAAAACAGATTTGGAGGAGGCAAGAGGCTGCCTGAGGGACATAGTGCTCTACCTTTCTTTCTGAGCCCCAGTCTGGGGAGGGTTTTTGGACAAGATAGAGACCCGAGCCGGAGGCTTCCACCCACTTCTAGACTCTGTAGGGTGCTGTCTGGAGGGATGTTTGGTCCACGCCCACAGGAGAGCAGAAAGGGCAACAGAAGGTATATATTAGTTCCTTGGGCTGTCATAGCAAATCACCACAAACTTGGTGGTTTAAAACAACAGAAATGTATTCTTTTGCAGTTCTGGAGCCCAGAAGTCTGAAATCACAGGAGTAGCAGGGCTGTGTTCCCTCCAAGGGTGTGAGGGGACAGCCTGGCTTCTTCCAGCTTCTGGTGGCTGTTGGCATTCTTGTGGCCGCATCACTGCAATCTTTGCCTGTCTTCACACAGCCCTCTCGTCCATTTCTGAGTCATCTCTCATTCTGTGATAAATCTCCCTCTGATTTTCTCTTAAAACGGCACTTGTCATAGGACTTAAGGCCCACTTAGATAATCTGGGATGATCTCATCTTGAGACCTTTGACTTAATTAGATCTGCAAAGACCCTTTTGCCAAATCACATTCATAAGTGCCAGGGGTTAAGTTGTGGACATATGTTTTTAGAGGCCTGCATTCAACCCACCACCAGGTGTTCAGGCAGAGAGAAGAGCAGGGATAGTCACACTTGTCTCCTGTGTGCTGTGGAAGGGACATTCCAATTTCTCAGCACCCCAACAATGGGAGGACACAGAAGGCCACTGAGTGCTCTGGTGGGCCACTTGCCAGTCAGGACCCTGGACAGAGACACAATGGACCCCCCCCCCCCACACACACACCCTTACCCCAAGTTTCAGTGGACTTTAGGGATGCTGGTCAGCCCAGCAACTTTGCAGCTTCCACCAGTCTGCTCAAGTCAGAACAGACTCTGGACTCCACCTGCTGCACAGGTAACAGCAGCTAGGACAGAAACCGAGGTTCGGAACGAACAGGATGCGACACTCCGACAAGAGGGTGACATGAGGCCAGGGAGGGGCCTTTCTCTGATACCCTGAGGACACCCAAACTCCCAGGTCTTAGGCCCCATCATGGGCAGGAGACCTCTTGTGAGGGGGAAATAGCTCTGACAGGGAAGTGAAGTTTGCATCGATTGAATCCCCAAAGAGAATGAGTTACCTTTCACTGCAGTTTATTTTTCCTTTACCCCACATCTAAGCGTATAAATGGTAAGACTGCTGGAAATGATAGAACTGCCAGGTATTATTTTATTTTAAATGGGCCCATGCTATACATGTCATTCTGAAAATAGCTTTTTTATAATTAAAAAAGCCACTTTATTGCAGTATGATTGTGAAAATTGCATTGAACACTTCATACATTACAGACATATTCCTATAACAGTATATCTTAGGGCTACTTTACTTCTTTTCAGATCCACACACTATAATTCATTTAACCAGACCCCTACTGATAGACGTTCAGGTGATTTACTGATCTCAACTGAATTAATAACAAGTGTATCAGTTGAGCAATATGCAACAATGCCCATTCATGCTGCGGTGGCAAAAATGCAATATTTTCTTCCCCTTCTCCTAAATCTATATAGCTCTGACCCCACGTTTCAGCAAATGAAAAAGTTATTAAATGACCCCAGAATTGTTGGTCAGAAAAATGTACCAGTCTTCCTCACCGTTCAGAGCACTCTGGGAAGTCAGGTGGAGGGCAGCTTGCCAAGACATGGCCCTTCCAGCGTGAGTAACATTATGGGTTCTTGAATATACACTGCTTGAATATACACTACTTGAAAGTATTTGCTGTACTTTCAAGTACAGCAAATTGAAGTACAATTTGCTGTACTTCAGACTAGTTAATTGTCACTTCTCAAAGAAGGGCAGCAGGACATGGATCTTTGCCTCATGGCAACAGTCCAGTTGCAAGGGCCCTTTTAAAAGAAACTTCCTGCATATCACTGTTCATCTCTGGGATATGAAGGTGCAGAAAGGGCTTGGCTGTTTTCTCACCTAGTGTTTTAATCAGAACCTTTAGAATGCAAATGACAGAAACCCTGATGAAATGCAAGCAGAGCAGGAATTGGTTGGTTCATGCAAATGAGAAGTCCAGGAACTTCAGACATGCTGTATTCAGGCGTTTAATTGATGCCATTAAGTCTCTCTCTCCATTTCTCAGGACTGTGTGTTGTTGGCTTTTTTTTCTGGGCATATTTTCACCATGTGATGCAAGATATCCACCAACTCCTACAGTCCCATCTTTATCGCTCACAATCTAGAAAGGAGAGAGAGTTTCCTGAGAGCTCCAGCAAAAGTTTCAGGGAAGACTCCTATTGGCCAGCTTTGGGTCATGTGTTTATCTGTGAGCCAATCATGGTGCCTGGGAGGTGGGTGCTCTGGTTGGCCAGGCATAGTTCACAAGTACCCCTTCCTGGGCGTGTGGAGAGGCTGCCCCACCTGAGCCACAGGGCCAAAGGAGGCTTAAATGGGGAGATGTAGCTTGGCAAAGAAAGGCTGGACTGACTAACAGGTGTCCACGATTCCTGGTCTCCATCAGCGTTACATCTCTGTCAGTAGAGAAGATGCTTGTTATTTAGATACAGAATTGGATATGGCTGGACTCCAAATCAGTAGCTATGCACAGCAGTCAGACCCTGCTCAGACCTGTCTTAGGTTCCCACTCCCTTGCCCCCCTCAGGCTAAAATGGTGTTTGGGTTGCCCATCCAAGCCCACACCCCTGGCCCAGCCTTCCCTGACTTTTGTGCAGGTCCCGTGGACAGTGCAAACAAACAGCTTTTCCGACCAGTGACAAGACCCCAGAGGAGCAGCACGGTCTGAATTCAGGTGGCAGAAAGTAAAACACTGAGCATTTCAGGACACCCTCTACCTCAGCTCAAGGTCCTTTGTTCAGGGCCTGCCTTGGAGTCCCCTCTTGTTTCCCCTCTTTCCCATGCAGTGGCTGGACCTTTGCCATCCTGGGAATGCTGTCCCTTTGTCCTTGCTCTCTGGCCAGAGCCCAGGCCTGGCTTGCAGCTTCTCTGCTGGGAGTGGTATCTGTGTCTCCTGGCTATGGGAAGCATTCTGGGACTCGAGGCTGCTTGCTGTGCAGGGACCTGCACTGGGGACAGAGGACTGGGGACTTTGGAAGATAACTTTCTGGGATGGTCTTAGGGACATAACCCAGCTTGGATTTCTGAGCAGAGAGGCATAGTGATGGGTTACCTGCCCTTTCCAGAGTCTCCCAGGGATGAAATTCCCATCTGACCTTCACAGTGGGGTCTCGGCTGGCCCCCACCTCAGGCTCATGTCCCTCCCTTTCCCTCCGCAGCGTCAGGCTGAACAATATGGTTCCTCCCTCTAGGCTTTTTCCATGCTGTTCCCCCTGCTGAAATACCCTCTCCTACCTGGTCAACACTTATCTTTCAAAATGCAGCTGCACTCGAGTAACCACTTCAGGAAAGGAAGAATCTGACTGTTACTGGCATATGAAGTCGAGAGCTAGTGTGTGCTTCCTTCACGGCCAGAGCCTTCAGCTTTGAGCCTCAGGGCTTCTCTGGAGCCTGGAAAGGCTGTGTTGCCACAAGTGCCAGAGAGTTAACACTCTCCCATACCCTAAAGTAGCCCTCAACGAATGACTATTGGGAGTTGGCATGTAAAAATTCAGATGGCTTGCTCCCTGGATGGGATACCTCTCCAGGGTGTGGTTTACAATATCTGAACTCTCTGTGGATTATACTCCAGATGTGCAAGGATGGTAACCTGCTTGTGAACACACACTTCAGGGGCCTCCCCCCCACCCAATCTCACTTCCTCATTCTCTTACGAGTTTTCCTAGGATCACCTGCTATGGACTGAATTGTGTCCCCCCACCCCAAATTCATATGATGAAACCCTAACCCCAGTGTGACTGTATTTGGAGATAAGGTCTTTCGGGAGGTAACTAAGGTTAAACGAGATCATAAGGGCGGGACCCTAATATGATAGAATTGGTATCCTTATAGGAAGAAGAAAAGACACTAGAGATCTCTTGCAGGCACTGCCCCTATCCCCGCCAAAGGAAACCACCTTGCTGACTTCCAGCACCACTAAAACTGAATATGTAGAAATGGACTCTAGTGGAATATACCCGTTTGTTTTATATACTTTGTTTGTGAGATCATCCATATTGTTTTGTGCAGTTGTAGTTAATTTATTCATTTTACAATTGTTGGCCTTTTGGGTAGTTTCCAGTTTGGGATTATCATAAGTAGTGCTGCTGTGAACATTCTAGTACCCATCTTTAGCGAACATATCTAGGCATTTCTGTGGTGTGTATACCTAGAAGTGGAATTTCTGGTCTATTGCTTGTTTTGGTTTCATTTTTTATCTGTTGCTGTTCTGATCCCTACCTAGGATAACCAAGGAGGCTTTTGGTTTCCCCTCGTGGTCAAAGTCAGTGGGTCTCAGTTTCTGTCTGTGGCTGGGGCACACCTGCCTACCTCAGGTGCCACGAGGCTTTAGAGCTTCTCAAGGGAGTAGGATCAGCTTGTGAGCCCTTTGACCTCCTGGCCCAGTTCCCAACATTCCTGAGGCCAAAGGTATCCCAGAGAATGGCCGATATTGCGGGTCTAGCCCTGCTGCCCCACAGGCCCGGTCCAGGAATAGGGTAGTGGGTGAGCCTTGGGTCAGGCCCAGGCAGCAGGGGGCAGGGTCAGGCAGGTCCTGGACCACTCTGTGCCCACCTGAGTGGGGGCTGGCCTTCTTAGCACCTGTCTGCTCTTCTCTGGGCCTCCATTGCCTCTTCTGTCAGCTGGGGATCAGAGTTGCTTTTTCACAAGAGTGAGGATTGAAGGAGATTGAAGATGCTTACCGGAGGCCAGTGGGCATTGTCAGCCCATTTCACAGACAAGGTAGCTGAGGCCCAGAGAGGTTAAGGGGCTTGTCTGAATCACACAGGATTTGAGCCCAAGTCTGTCTGGCTCTGAAGTCTGTGCTCTCCACTTTGTGAAGCTGCCTGCCTGGGGGTAGATATGGTGTGATTTGAGGGGTATAAGGCAGGCCAAGCTCCAAAGTGAAGATATATCTCTTCCAATGCTTGGGTTTCCATCATTAAAACATTATACCTCTGGGTTAATGAACTCCTCTTTTGAAAATGTGTAGAGATGAGGGGCAAGATATGCCACATCCAATGTTCCATGTAAATGACTCCCTGGCAGAATTGGAGAGTATGAGCCCTCAAAGGTGTGCTGAGCTCACTTCATTCCCTTCCTTGCCCCCCCCCCCCAAGCCCTGTCACCTTGGTGAATGGGAAACTGAGGCCCAGAGAAGAACACTGAGTTGCTCAGACTCAGGTCTAGGGCAACCTCCCTGCTCTGCCTGGAAGAACGCAGGCCAGAGGGGCTGAGGGGAGAGGACCAGCTGAAGGCACTGGGGTTTCCCAGCCGGGGTTTGCACTGGGAGCTGCAGGGCCCCAGTTGTCTGAGCAAACTTTTACAGAAGGGAGGGAGGTACGGGTGTGGTCTGGGGCCCTGAGATATGCCCTGTTGCACTCCCAGCCACGCCCTCTCTCCCTGCAGTGATCAGTGACGCTAGCTGTGCACAGCCCCGGGGCTGCAGCTGGGCTGGCCTCCCACTGGCCAGGGCTCCTCCGACGGCCTTGACCTCCGCTGAGGTGCTCCTGACCTTGCACAGGTCTTATGGCTGCTGAGATAGGGGCCCATTTGGGACAAGCCTCTCTTGGCAACCCAGGTACTCACAGCCCCGCAGCTGCTGCCCTCTGTTTCGGTTTGAGGCTCTTGCTGGAAACAGACCTGAACCAGGATTCAAGGGCATGGAGTTTATTTGCAAGGTGATTCCTGGAAGCCATAAAAGATGTGGGAAGTGAGGCAGAGAGGGAAGACAATGCACGCAAGTTAGTGGGCAACACGTGGGAAACTGGGGCTCAGCCCCACCAGGGACCTCTGGGAGATGGTGTAGAACAAGTCTCAGTGTTGCCCCATCACCAACCCTGTTCTTTATGATCAAGGGCTGCTCCCAAGGGTAGGAAGGCAGCCCCCAGAGCAGAGTCACAGATGCCTGCGAATGCCTGGGAATGTGGGTGGGGCTCATAAAGGGAAAAAGAAACCTGGAGGATAGCCTGGAGAAGGCCCCGGAGTCTGGAGGGCTTGTGTCCCAGCTGTGGGCCTGACTCATCTCCGAGGGTCAATTTCTGCATTGATAAAATGGGAATAACAATATTGCTTACCTCAGAGGTGTGCGGTGTGGATGAAATGCGATAAGACTTGTAAATGGCCAGGGGTGGTGCTAGTACCTGTGCAGGTTAATAAACAGGGCTTTCCCTTGCTTCCTCAAGGGCAAGGGTCAGCTGACTCACCTAGTCTGGGGTCACCCAACAATCTGCTGTGTGTACCAAACATTGTCGCTCCCAGAGCCCTCACCCTTCCTTCCCTCTTTATCTTCAATTTTTAAAATCACACAGTGACAGATATCTAAGCCATGCCAGGTCGGGGTGGGCTCTGAGGACCCAGGAATGCCTTTGCCCTGGGAGTTCATAGTCTAGTCGGGAAAACAGACAAATATGTGGCCGGGTGGTGACATGGGCGTGGGCTTTGACAGGTAGGTAGACGTTTGTGGGTCAGGCCTGGGGCAAGGAGGCAGTGCAGGCAGAGGAAGGAGCCAGAAGAGTAAGGATGGGGTGGGGAGGGAGGATAGAAATTGTTCTGGGGGAAGGAGGGAGGTGAGCAGAGAAAGGGGGGCAGATGTTGGAGCTTGTATTTTGAGCTTCTAGGTAAGTATGAATATCTCTGGGTTACGGATGAGAAAATGGAGCCTGAGAGGGGACCTGTCTTATCCAGTTGCTGTCAGGGCAGGGGCTGGCCAGGGCTCTGTCTGATATCCCCACTCTCCCACCTCCATTCGAGCCAGAGTTGGGGGCCCTGGGCCCAGGGCAATAGTCTCCCTGGGTGAACTTTGGGGACGGAACTCAGCGGTGGGCAGCTCTGGAAACTGAGGCAGGGGCTCTCTGCTCTGGCTCCTCCCTCCCCTCCCCTTCCTCACCCCTGCATGCACTTAGTCAACCCTGCTATCCCAGACCCCAGGTAGCTCTCTGCAGGTTGGGGATGGGAAATGCTCCACTTTTGTGCTTTTTGTTTAAATTCCACATGACTTTTGCATCTGTGATATGTTCGTTCTTAAAATCAATAAGGTTTATAGTGACTTACTGATTACTAAAATAATTAATCTGCCTGCAAATAAAACAAGACACTCAGAGGTTCTACAGTGACAATGTCCTTCTGTTTGTTCCTCAGTGTGAGTAGGGGACAGAGGTCCAGGCAAGGTGCGGTTGGGCCCCAGAGGAGATGTCACAGTTCTCCGACCCCGAGGTGGCACTACTGGGGGTGCAAATGCCCACTTGTGTGTATTCACATTTGCACAGTCACAGGACAGTATTTCCCTACATAGCCATGCCCACACACACCAACGCACATACTCAACCTACACATACGTTCACATACACTTCGTGCATGCATTCTTACACGTACTCAGGCACAAGCACACACATCTGCGTGTATGCTCATGTCACTCGTGTACCCACACACCCCTAGCCATGGACTTGCATGCACAGCCTACAGGCACACAGTCATCTTCATACATGCACACATATGTAGGCCCATGTGCACACACACGTCGATACAGCCGTGACCAGGCAAAGCCCTCCATTCTCAGGGGCACTCATGGCCACACACGCTTGCACATGTCAACATGCAGAAGAACATCTACACATGTGGATTGTGCATGAATACCCATCACCCAAGACACAGACCCGAGTGCCTGTAGACAAGCCCAAGTGTCCCCAGCTGCACGTAGAAGACCATGTTTCACACACAAGTGTGCCCTTGTGTGCATGTGCTCGCGCACGCTCTCACGTTAGCCAGGGGGGACTCCAATATAGGTCAGAGGTGATGGCTTTAGCCATTGGGTCACACTGCCTCCTCAGTCAGAGCAAGATGGTACAGGTCAGCGCCCACAATGAGCTGCATCATCTACCTCTGGAGCTACACTCCTGGGGCAGAGCCCCCGGCCCCACTGCCACTCACCAGGTATGTAACCTGGGGAAGGTTACTTAACCTCTCTAGCCCTCAGTCTCTTTGTCTATGTGACGACGTAAAAGCATCTCCCCACGGAGTCGTGAGGGCTAAAATAAAATGCTTAGGCCAAGACGTGGCAACAAGTTAAGGTCAGAGCTGCAGTCAAGGCCACACATGACCTGGAGTGGGTCTCAGTCTCCTTGGGAGAGACACGGGTGAGCTCCCCATTCTGCCCTCCCTTGCCCTCCCCTGTCCGCAGTCTGCCACCTGCCAGGAGGAGCCCTCCGCCCACCTTGGAAGTAATTAATGCTCATGGCAAGTGAAGGAGCAGATTCTCTGCCTGCCTCCTGGGAGGAATCTCCCCAGCCAGGCAGCTGGGAACCTAGAGCATGAAAGTGGAAGGCAACAGCAGCCTGCTTGGGTCTACACAGCAAGGCTTGGGCAGAGGCAAGACCAGGATCCAGTCTTTTCCAAAAGACCAGTTTGGATCACAGACTGAGAGGGAACATGGATACCTCAGGTTCCCCCGCTTCAAAACACCTGCAGGTTTAGGTGCCAAAATTCTCCCATTCCGCATGCTTTCCGATGATGACACTGTCCTCCAAAAGGGCTCTACTCAAGGTACAATTTTTAGGGGAGGAAGACACTGGCCAGCCCCTCCTCCACCCCCAAGCTCCCTGGGGGAGGGGGCCAACCGAGGCCTGCAGCCCGACAGGCTCCCAGATCCCAGCGTCCTGGGAAGTACCCTGGGAAGCACCCTCTGTACCAGCTGGGGTGGCCCGTCACCCTCCTCAGCGTGGGCGGCATCAGGTATGTCTCTTCTGCATGTCAGATTCCTTATAAAGAAATGATTTCTCCATCCGAGCAGCCAGTGCTGGAAGGGATGTGAGGAAAAGGGCAGTTGCCCCAGTGGGGGCAGGCGTGCAAATTGGGACTTCGTTCTTGGCAGAATATTTAAAATGTGCATGTCCTATGACCCAGCAATTTCATGTGGAAAAATCAGTTCTTTGTGGACAAAGATGTATAAGCAAGGTGTTTACTGCCATGTGTTTATGAAAACAATAGATAGAGCCCGTCCAAAAGGCATCAGCAGCTGAATGGTTAAGTAAACAAGGGTCTGCCTATGCCAGGGAGCTGTTAAAATCAAGACTGTGGTGGATCCATTTGGACTGGTCTGGAAAGATGCCTATGACGTGAGGAAAGCAAGTTGCGGAATGAGACTTAAACGTTTCCATGTTTTATTTTAAACACCTTTAAAAATGTAGATATAAAACATGTATCTGAATTCATAGCAAAAGGCTACATAACCCACTCTCTGAGTGGTGACCTTGGAGTGGGAGGCAAGGAGACTTACTTTTTATTCTAGATGCTCCTTACATTCTTTATATTTTTTTGTTTTCTGTTTTTCTTTGAGCCACAAGCTTTTGTATATACATTGTCTTACTTTGTCATTAAAAAATTATTCAGATTTCTTAATAAAGCGTTAAGATTGCTCTTAAAAACCTTAAATCTTAAAAATGCATTACCTTTTCTCATCCCACTACTACATGGAGGCTGAGACCCTCCCAGAGTCACAAGTGGCCTTGACTGCAGCTGTAGCTCTGGCCTTGATCCCACCCAGGGAGTTTCCTCTGCCGCCCAGTGGCCGGGCATTGGGGCCAGGAGAGGAGCCATTGCTTCCTAGGTGGGGATGGGTGGAGAAATGGGCCTATTGGTTATAGGCCAATGATGTTCCAGAGAGGGACCAGGCCCACCCGGGTGTTCACAGAGATGTCCCCATTACTGGGAGAATCACCTGCGTGCTGAGACAGCAACTGTTTATCACTGAGTGTCCTGACACCCCTGTCCTAGCTTGGGGCCCTGTCTGGCAGACCCTGGCTCTGCCACCTTCCGAAATGCTGCTGAGAAATCCCGCCCTCTGCTCAGTGGCCTGTGGATGCCACCTTTGGTACAGCTTGCCATGGGTGATGACCGACGCCATCTTGCTCTGACCGAGGAAGCAGTACTGCTAACGCCATCATCCCTGGAGCTGGACTCCTGGGGCAAATCTCCCCACTGTCACTCACTAGCTAAGTGGTCTGGGAAGTGTTGGTTACCTAACCCCTCTGGACCTCAGTCTGTTTGTCTATATGATGACATAAAAGCGTTTCCCCATAGGGCTGTGGAGGGCTAAACTTAAGTGCTTAGGCCAAAAAGAGGAAATAACCCAAATGTCCCTTGGTGGATGAACAGATGAACAAAATATGGTCTGTCTCTACACTGGAATATTATTCAGTCATGGAAAGGAGCGAAGTACCGACATCTGCAATGTGGATGAACCTTGAAAACATTGAATGAAAGAAGACAGACCCAAAAGGCCACATATTGTATGATGCCATTAAAGGAAATGTTCAGAACAGGCAAATCCATAGAGACAGAGAGTAGATTAGTAATTTCCAGTGGCTGGGGGGAATGGGATATGGGGAGAGTGACTGTTAAAAGCAGTAGTATTTCTTTTTGGGGTGATGGAAATGTTCTAGAATTAAATAGTGGTGATGGTTGTATAACTTTGTGAATATACTAGAAACCATTATATCACACACTTTAAAAGAGTAGATTTTATGGTATGTGAATGATGTTTCAATAAAAAAATACATAGCAAAAAAGAATTAGTGACTATACAATGACTATACAATGGATGTGTAACCATAGCACACCGTTATTTTATTTGTGGATAATTGAACAAACTTAAATATACGTTTGTTACCTCAAATGCATTATGGTACGGCCTTATGGTGATATATTTTGTAACCCTGAATAAAATCTTGTTTTGGAAAATTGTTAAAAATTAAATAAAACACTTAGAGTGGTGCCTGACACATGAAGTACCATTAGTGTGGGTTGTTATTCATGACTCCAAGACAAGTCTATAGGGTCGGTCCTCTCCTCACCTCATGGTAGATGAGGAAACTGAGGCTCAGAGAGGGACCGTGATGGGGCTGCACAGCCCTCCTTCTGATCTGCTGTCAGGGAAAGGCAGAGTCTTGGTTTCAGGCCAGTCTGGGTGCCCGTCCTGGCTCTGCCACTTTCTAGCTGGAGGACTCTGGTCCAGCCCATCTTTGCACCACTTTGAACCTCCCTTGGCCTCCATGTCCGCTTGTGGAGGGAGTAGGAGGGTCTGGGAGGTGTCTCTGAAAGTGTGCCACCCAGCTGATGCCACTGTGCCACCCAGCTGGCAGCGCTGTTACAATGCCTCTGGGACAGGGCATAGGCAGCAGAACTGGCACTAAATGGGTGGTGGAGATCCATCACTTCCTCCAGCCCCACCTGCCTGGACTAGTGAGCCACTAGTCCCTGTAGGTGACCTGAGGCCCAGGGGAGAAATAACCCGTGGGAAACCTTGGGAGGAGGCAATTCAAGCAGAGTCCAGCGGCAATTCAAGCAGAGTCCAGTGGCCTTCCCCTGCAGGTCTTTACTCAGTGCAGTATCCCAGGCCCCTTTTGAGTCTACTGTCCGTGGGAAAGGCGCCCCACCTCCCTGGGACCCCGGTTTCCCCTGTTGAGCCAGACCAGCATGGTGGTTATGACAACATGTTTTGGGGGCTCAAACTACCTGGGTCCAAATCCCAGCTTGCTTACCTGTGCTTTCTGATTGTGTGTTCCTGGGTAGAGAAGTTTATCCCTCTGAGCCTCAATTTCTTCATCTGCAAAATGGAGATAATAACAGTTCCCACCTCAGTGGTCTTTGCAATGAACAATTAGATGAGAAGTGAGTACAACATACTTTTAGCACAGGGTCTGGCACACTAAACCCTCAAGGTCTGTTGGCTATTACGATTGTATTATCAGCTGTGAAGGGGCCAGAGGACACGTGCATACCCAGAGGCAAGGGGCCCGGCCCCTGAGCCCCTGTCTCCCAGCTCCCCGCCTGCTGTCCCCCTCAGTGTCTTCAGCACTGAGTGATCGACAGGCTGGGCCGGTGGCATCCTGGCAGGCCTGTCCTGGCAGCTGCTCCCACAAGGCGAGGCCCTTGAGCTTTGGAGAATTAATTAGGCCACATTCCTCTTCCAGTGCTCCCGGCGGGCCTGCACATGGCCCCCTTCTGAGCTGCTGAGGGCTCTTGGCTCAGGTCCCTGGCAGGCGAGATGAGGCCCACACTGCTCTCCCCTGAGAGGGGCTGGGAGGGCCCTCCTGAGCTAGAAGCACTCGCTGGCTGTGGAGGGGCCAACAATAAGTCAGCAGCCCAAGGCCAGCTCCTGTCCTGGCTCCTCCCCGCTAGCCACCTTCGCTGGCTCCCCATCACTCAAGTTCAAATCCCTGGCATCGGATGCAATTCCTAGCCTGGCCCCTGCCCATCAGGCCAGCTGCCTCTCTTTGGATTCTTCCATGCTCTGGCCAGACACGCCTCACACCCTTCCCCCAGCTGCAATGCCCTTTTCCCCATCCCAACATGTGCAAACCCTTCCCATTCTCAAAGCCTCCCTTCCCTCCGACCCCCACCAGCTGGAAGGGCAGCCCATAAGTACTCCACCTCCTGTCCCTTTACTTTGCCCTCGTCTGTCTTCCCTGCCAGCCTGTGAGACCCCTGAGGGCAGCAAGTGTGGTTTGAGCCAAAGCCATGAAGTGCTGATGGAGGGCACTTAGGCAGGTAATACTCTCCCGGGAGACAATGTCTGAGGCTGTGCTGGGGGTGACAGCTTCTATGGCTCTCCCTGCCTGTAGGTGCTCAGGCTTGATCTAGTGCTCAGGTGGGCACTGCCCATTCCTGCCTGCCCCTCTACATCCTTCCTGTGCCCTCTCCTTCTTTTGCACCCTGAAAGGGCCTGAGAATAGCTCCTTTCCCCATAGAGCCTTCACCTCTACTGCTTCCTCTGCATGGAACACTCTTGTCCACCCTCCTCCTTCACTTGACCCATTTCCTTGAGCTTGGCGTAGATGTCACCTCCTTCAGGAAGCCCCCCTGGGATCTCCCACCCCCCAGGAGCTCCATCACACGGTGGATGTACCCTATCAGAGAGGCAGGACAGCAGGGAAGTCTGAGCCTGAGGTTTACATCCCAGCTCAGCTACAAACATACTAGCTGTGTGACTTTGAGCGAGCTACTTAACCTCTCAGTGACCTTTTCTCTAAAACAGGGGTAATATAAGGTGGCTGCGAGGAACCACGGAATTCATATGCAGAAAGCACTCATTATAATGTGTGAGTGCTCAGCACACATTAGCTATTATTTTAATCTTAATATTTAACAATGTTTTCTTGAAGGGCTCTCCTATTGACCTGTGAGGACAGGGGCTGTATCTGTCTTGCTTGCAAGAATCTTCAGAGAAGTGATTATATTGAATGACTGGATGGCCGCATTCCAATGGTTTATTGCCCTGATAGGCAAATGGCTTTTCTGAGCTGAAAACCCAGCAACCTAGACTCTATTGGTAAGGACATAGAGAGAGAGCGAGAGAGATGAGAGAGAAAGGGAAACTAATTCCCACTCGGGTTCTTTCCTGAGTAAGGGGGTGGGGGCAGAGGCAGCCAGGGAGGGAAAAGGCCCAGGCTGCAGCCTTGTGTATCAGGCTGCATAGCCCAGGACATGAGACCGAGCTCCCTCTGCCTCAGCTTCCATGCATGCTTATAACCGGAGTAAATCTGGGCCATTCTGTGCCCCCTTCTGGCCTATCTCTGCCTGGTGTTCCCATCAAAAGAAACACAAATTTGACTCAAAAAGCCTTGACATTTATGTATTTATGGGAAAGACAGAAAAAGGCAGGAAAGGGGGAGACTTTGTCTCACAAAATCCAGACAAACTCCCTAAAATGTTGACACCTTTCTTCCCAGGGTTCCATTTGACTTGGCAGCTGTTCCTCATAATTTTCCTCTGCTTCTTCCAAAATCTACCCAACATCCCCACACTTCTGGGACCCCAGCTACCTGGGTGTGGTCTGGATGCAGGCACAGACTTCGGGTGCACACGAGCCCTTGGTCCTGCAGACGCCTTGTCCCGTGGAGAGAGGTGTGACTGGAGGACGGTCAGAGCAGGACCCCCTATAGTGCAGGCTCCAAGCCAGAGGCCCCCATTTCCAGGGAACTACAGAGTCACCTTGCTTTACCTGCTTCCTGGGCCTCCTCTCCTCCCTTTAATCATCTCTGTTACTTAATCTTCTGGGTCGCTGATCTCTGAACTCTGGCCAGGGCCACCGGGGCCTGTGCCAAGAGCAGTGAATGCTGCTTCCCTGGGCCTCTGACACACCCTCAGCCAGGACCTCGTCATCCCTCAGCCAGGCTTCCAGTGCACCTGCTGCCCTGGGGTTGCCCCATTCAGCGCTGGCCTGGCCATTGGTGGTTGCTTTGGGCTTCCAAGCGGGCAGGGCCATTTTGAATGGGCTGCTGGGCTGCCGGGGAGTGAGATTTCCCTGGCATGAGGCTCGGCTGAGATTCGAGAGGTGTGCGCTGGCCCTGGGCTCGGGTAGGAGGTGACGGGCCCTGTGACACCGATCCTCACCACCCAGGATGCACCGTGGCCCCTGAAGTCCCTGTGGGCTGCTCGTGAACTTACTTTTCTGTCTCCTGTCCCCTCATTCACTCCTGCTCTGTGCAGCCCTCTGATGGCATCTTGCCAAAGCTCTGCTCTGACCGTGTCCTGTGCTCACAGACTTGTCGTGGCTTCTCATGGCCCGCAAGAGAAAGTCCCGGCTCCTTCCTGGGGTCTCCAGACCTCTCTGGCTTTATCTCCTGCTGTTCCTCCCTCAACATGCTCCAGCGACATGGGGTTCTCTGTGGGAACCTCCTCTGTCACTCCCACTGTCATACCTTTTCCCTTCCTGTTCACTCTGTTTGGAGTTCCCTCCCGATTTCCTCTCTCTTTATTTGAGTCTTACTCATCTTTGAGGCTATGGGAGTGGATTTTGTCTAGGAGTCTTTCTCTGACCATTCCTGTCCATCCCAGCCAGCCCCCGTCGCTCTCTTCCCTCACGTCCTTCAGCGCTGTGCCTGTCCAGTGATTACATAATAATCATTGACAGCCTGACAAGCAGCCTCTGCCTCTTATCAGATCCAGGGCCAAGCCCAGCACCATAACTTATTCGTTTAGTTTTTACACCAGCCCTACAAAGTAGGGACTATTGTTTCCCATTTTATAGATTTAAAAAACTGAGGCTCAGAAAGACAGATTTGTTCAAGGTTACACTACAGTGGTGATCTATGAATTCAATCAATTCAACAATTATTTATTAAATACACGCATACATATATACTATAGATTCTGATTTCAAATCTTGATGACACCATTTACTTGCTGTGTGGCCTTAGGCAAGTCAATTGCCTTCACTGTATATCAGTTTCTTCAACTGTAAAATGGGAATCATAAAAGTACCTATGTCACAGGCTTATTGTGAGGAAGAAGTGAGTTACTTTGGGTAAGTGCCAGTGTATATCAGTTCAGTATTTGTTAACGTGTTACTCTTCCATGAGGGGATCAGGGCTGACTTCATGGCCAAGGCAGGATTAGAGCAGTGTATAAATCATTATTTTCCAATCGCTGGCTCAGGCCACAGCCTGCCACTCCTAGCACAGGCCAGCTGGGAGTAAAGGGAACAGGGGAATTTGGAAGAATGGAAGCTGTGGGTCCAGGCGGCTGCCAGCGGACGTGGCCCTACTTGCTGGCTCTCCCTGGGACTCAGGTGGGCTGCTCCCTGGACCTTAGCAGGATCGGCCAATCCAGTCCTAGAGGCCTGGGCTTCTTCGTTCAGAGGAGTGTTGAACCCCCTCAAGCAGGACCCCACCCAAAGGCGAAGGCCAGGGCCAGGCTGTGGCTCCACCACAGCACCCATTGCTGGCTACTAGGGCTGCACACGGCCTTGGAATCTATCCAGCCCCAGCCCTCACTAGATAAATTTTCTCTGGGTCTTCCAGCAGCCCCTGGGGCACAGGGTAGCTGGAGCAGAAGTGGGTCTTGGTTCCTTCCAAACATGCTCTTGGGAAAGGCCTGGCCATCGGTTACCAGCCTGATGGGAACGTAGGTCCTGGAATCCTGGATGTCAAAGCTTAGATGGCTGTCTGGGTATGTGATGGGCAAAAGCCCAGAGAGGGTGGGTTAGTTGCCAGAGATGCCCAGCAAGGGCAAAGGGAGTGGAAATCAGGGCTCTGGTCATCTGCCTGAGGCCCCTTCTTTCCCTTTCTGTGACTCCCTAACTTCCAAGCAGCCCCTTCCCGAAAGGTGCCTCCCACTACCGCCTCTGCCAAGAAAAACTGCCAGAGTACCGTTTCATTGTTTACTACAAACACAAGTTTGCAGGCAAATAATTGTGTCTAAAAAATACATTATAATAAATAATTGGAATTCTCAAAGTTCTTACAGCAAATAAGTTATATACAGACAGGAGCAGAATAGGCCCTTCTCACCAGGAGTGTCCCGAGAGTATGAGGATACAAAGACCCTGGGGAGGGAGAGCTGGAAGGGACAAATGGGGGTGGCCAGGACACCAGCCGTGTGGCAGACCCATCCAGCCTCCAGGGCTGGCTTAGGTGTGAGCGCCCATCACTGCATGTTACTCCCGGTTTGTAGCCAACAGACAGGACACCTTTCGGGATGTAGCTTCCAAGTTAGTGCAGTCCCCACACGGTACCGGTCAGCAGTTCAGCAGAGATGTGGGGCTGGAGCCCGGATGGGAAGCTGCTCCGTAGCCTGGGAGCTGAAGGTTTCCTGGGCAGTGTGAGGCGTTGGCGCTGCCTGGAGGGAGGCTCCCTCACCAGGGCAAGGAGGCCAGAGCTCGTGCGGATCCCAGCAGGTGGGTTTCCGGGCCCAGGAGACAGGTGGAGGGTCTCCCTGCCCTGGGCGGCCCCTCTCCTCCCATCTCCACATAGGCTTTCTTCCCAACACTTCTCCAGCGCTCAACACTATCTCTTTTTCCGCCTGGAGTGTGTAGGCCTGGTCTTCCTTGTTGCCTTTTGCTGTCGCCTAACAAAGTAGATCTTGGAGGCAGAAATGTCCCTGGAATTGAGAAGGGTCAGATTAGCCTTTCAAGAGATATGGACCACCTAAGAGTTCCCTGTGAGAGGCAGCAGTAATAGGGACCGCACCCCTTAATCATGGCTGCCCTGGGGTCAGAGGGTGGCCACAGGTGACCCTGAAAACAAAGTCTGCCCATCAACATCAGGGCAGACCTGGCCTAGAAGCTTCTCTGCCCACAGGAACTTTGACAAAGCTGATGTTCAACATCGAATGTTGCCAGAATGACGGACTGGCCATGAACAGCCCAGTGCTTCTCTCCCATGAGCTGCCTTCCCACTTACACACTGTGGGGGCAGAGCTCCAGAAAGTAGTTTCCAGGCTCTCGGCCTCACATAGACAGGTGCTGGCTCAGGTAGTAAATGGCCATCAACTGTGATGGGATGGCCATCAGCTGTGGCTAGTTGGCCGTCAGCTGTAACCAGTGAGCCATTGGCCACAATATAACTGCTGTGGCTACGCTAGCAGAGAAGAGGGAGAAAGAGAAGAATGGGGGCTAGCAAGAAGATGGCGGCTGGGCTGGCAAGCGTGGATGGCGGTTTGCGGACAGTGTGGATCCAGCCTCCAGTGAGAGTATAGTGCCGCCAGAGAGAATATAGTGGTATGACTCCCCTACCTATGGCTCCGTGGGTGTTCCTTTTTGGCCTCACCATATCCTGCGTTCTTGTGTGGGGAGCGGGAGTAGAGACCGAGCAGGGTCTCCCGCACGACACACACCTTTGCTCATGCTGTTCCTTCCAAGCTGTTCACCTTCCCCCCACCCAAACTCCACCTACTACAATTCCCATTCTTCAAGGTCCAGCTCAAGGTGGTCCAACCCAGACAAATATGGGTCCTCGTTGCCCTTTGCACCTGGCTGAGGTCCTTGCATGGACTTGTGTCATCCACGTGGCCTCGTTCCCAGCTGTGGGAACTTAGGCAACTCTCTCATTCTCTCTGAGCCCCTTTCTGGGTCTGAAGATGAAAACAGGCCTGAACTGTTGTAAGAAGGAATATAGGTTGGCAAAGCCAGCTCTCTGCCCACTCTGAGGAGCCATGCACTTGCAGTCTTATCTTGATTTTTTTCATCTAAGACAGTTCCCAAGTGTATGCTGGGTCCTGTCGGCCCACCATCCTGACTCTTCTCCTGTTTCTGCCTCCCCACAAAAATGGGAGCCCCTGAGGAGACAGCTGGGCCCTGGCCCTGGCTGGCCCCGAGCAGCCATCAGGGACAGAGGTGGGAACGGCTAACACTTTCCGAGCTCCCACTGGGGGCTAGGCCCTTCTGGAGGCGTTTCATTATGGCGACTCATCCAACCTGACAAGATGAGTAGCATTGTTGCCCCTGTTTCAAAGTAGGAAACTAAAGCACAGAGAAGTTAAGTGACAAGCCCAAGGTCATGAAGCTCGTTTGTGGCAGGGCGGGGGTTCAAATCAGGCAGTCCTGGCTCAGAAGGCACCCCCAGGCACTCTGCTGCAAGGCCAGATGTGGGGTTCCTGTTCTCGAGTCAATTTGGTTGGACAAACATTCACAGGCACCTCTTGTGTGTCAGGTCTTGAGCTGAGCCGTGCTGAGGCCACCACAGAGGGGATCCAGTCTGGTGTGGGGGGGGAGGGAGTGGGCTGGACCCCAGCAGATGGGAGATGCTCGATTCAGACACAGCCTGAATGAATACCTATGGTCCTTCCAGGGTCATGAGCCTTCAAACCCTCTAACAATTCCACCTCCAGGCCTGGTGGTAACAAAGAGCATAGTGGTTAAAAGCATAGGCTCTGGAGTCAGCCAGATGCCAGATTGCTGTGTGACCCTGGGAAAGTGCCTTCACTTCTCTGAGCCTTAGTTCTCCTAATTGCCCAGTGGGGATACAGTCCTGCCTCTTTTAGAGAACAAGGGAAATGTGAGGAAGTGTGCCAGGTGTATAGGAAGCTCCCAATCAGTGCAGGTGCCCCTTACTTACCTCAGATGCTGGAGGAGCTCTCCTGCAGTGGCCCATGTCTTCCCAGCCTGGGACATGTCTGCAGGGGACCCAACGCCTGGGATTGCCATGGCTTCAGCCCTGAATGAACAACATTAGGGTCCAAGTGAGGGGCTGTCCAGGGCCCTGAGGCCACCTGGCTGCAGGCCCAGCCCAGCCCCCACCCCACGCCCATTCGTCCTTAGGAGCAGATCCATTTCCACCCCTGTGCACCTGGCACCCTTCCTTTCCCAGGCAGGGTGGAGACCGAGGAAAACTGAGCTACCGGGAATGTGGTCTTAGTCTCAGAAACAGGCAGCTGGGTGGCAGGCCTTCCCAGAATCTAGACACCTGCAGCTAAACATGGCCCTTTGCAGGGGAAACTGAGGCAGAGTTGGAACTACAGCTTGAGTCTCAGAAGAGTTTTCTCGTAAACCATCATGGGAATGGAAGCTGGGGATTGCAAAGCCAGTTTCTGCTTTTCCCAAATGCTCCAAGTGGAGGAAGGAAGGAACAAAAGTTCCCACCCTTTTATAGATGGGAAAACTGAGGCCCAAAGAGTTAAGAGAACTGCAAAGGCCCCCTAGCAACTCTGCGACAACCCTGGGATGGTGCTACGACCTCCCAACTCTAGATGTTACTCCTCCACTGAGAAAGTGCCTAAGTCCCCAGAGCTTCAGGTCTGAATCCAAAGCCCCGTGGACTCAGTCAGAACAAGGTTGAAGCTCAGCTCTCCTGACCAGTTGTGTGGCCTGACAGGACAAGTCCTGTCCCCTCTCTGCCTCAGCTGTCACCTGTGAAAATCTCTCCTGCCCAGGACTGAGACATGATGCTTTCAGAGCCCACAGAACTGGGCAGTGGGAGGGACTCAGGGGTGACTGGTTCCCTGTAAGAAGGGACACTGCCCATGGACCCAGGGCACTAGGGGCCCCTAGGACTCCTCTCACTCCCCCCATTAGCTCCTCTGCTTCTCTACTGCTCTCCCAGACACCCTGCTGCCCATGGCAGGTCCAGGCTGGCCCACCCTTCTTCCCTGCTGGCTGGGTGCTCACTTACCAGGGTCTTTGACTGCAGAAGGTGGTACAGGCAGGGTCCTTGGTGCTGGAGCACCCACAGCGCCCTGGCAGAGAGCGGCGCTGACGTTTTGGCGGGTTTCCCAGGCCATAAGGAGCTGTCTGTCTGTGGGCGTGCAGCCAGCAAGGTAGTGATGTAGGGTGGAGAGAGTGGGGGGGGGGGGGAACAGAGAGAGAAAGAGAAAGAGAGAGAGAGAGGAAGGAGGGAGAGAGGGAGGAGATGATTGGATAAATCATGACCATTGGCAAGCAGGGACTATCAACACCACTCCCTGGGATGACCACCCATGCCACCAGGGTGGCAGCAAAAGGTGACCAGCCCCTGACCTCAAGAAGTCCCACCACAAGCTCCTCCTTAGGTGCCATGTAGCCCTAGACCAGACCCAAGACCCCACCCTCTCTGGGCCTTTGCCCCCACCCCCAACCCCACCCTCCCCACTCCCTGGGGGTATCCTCCAGCCTCTTCCCACTCCCAGACAGGAACTTGAGCTGGTGGAGCCAGGCTGTTCCCCTGTTCTCAAAGAAGGCACACAGCTTGCCCTGGAGCAGGGGAGGAAACACCATCTCACAGAAGTAAACACAGGCTCACAGCTAAGCTGCCCCCACCTGGTCCTCATTTGCCTGGAAGGATGACATACGTGTCTTAGAGCTTTGACTTAAAGATGGTAAATGTGTGTGTAAGTGTACGTGCATGTGCGTGTGAGTGTGCATGTGTGTGAGGTCAGGTGGGATTGATTTCAGATCAGAGTCTGGCCAAGGCAGGCCGAGGGCAGGGCAGGAGCCCTGTGGCCGGTCAGACCGGCACCTTTGGGTGCCAGAGCTAATTTTAGCCGGTGTGGTTGGAGGTGTAATGACTCCAGGTAGATCCGGCAGGCAGGGACTGGCAGGGTTCCCACCCTGAGTGAATGTTTGGATGCGGATTAGCTCCACACACGCTTACGTGCCGGGCTTCTCTTGCCTTTTGCAATTTGGGGAAGGGAAAAAAAACCACAAATGTGCACAGAAACTTCAACTTGAAGTATGCAGTGGCCCGGAGGCAGTGCGGGTGCAGACAGAACAGACAGCACGGCCCCCACCCTGGCTCCGCCAGGTGACACAGGGCAGGTTTCTCATCTGTCATTTGGGGACAACGGCAGTACCCGCCTCAGGGGAAGATGGGGGGTTCATGAGATGATCACGCACGAGCCATGCTCAGCATAGGGCCTGGCACAGTCGAGACATGGGTGCTGTCATTAATTATATTATTCTTGGAAGATCATGCAGAGGTAGCATGGCAGAGCGGATGTGAGCTCTGGCATCCAAGGGACCTAGGACGGAGCTTCCACCTACCACTCACTTCTTTCTGTGTGATCTTGGGGAAGGCACCTAACCTGTCTGAGCCTCAGCACCCTGATCTGGAAAATGGAGCCAACACTTTCTTACCAGCGAATTCTCATGAGACAGCCCTTTATATTGCTCAGGCAGCCTCCATGTGGGAGTTGAAATGGTAACTGCTAACTATTGGTATTGGCCCAGTGCTCCCATTTGGAGGCCCAGGAAGAGCTCTACTGTGCCTGAGATTCCTGGAGTGCCCATAGCCCCTGCCCACCCCCCACCCCACTGCTAGCACCCCCTGGACCCCCGTTGTGGCTCACCCAGGGGTATTCACCCAGATGATATCCAGGTGGCAGAAGTAGACGCACTCCTTGTCGAGCCAGGAGCTGCAGGAGCAACGCCGAGGCCGAAGGTGGGAGCCTTGGGCACTGGGCGAGGGCACGGGCTGCTCCGGGGTGGCAGCGGCCTGGCCTTTGCCTGCACGCACAGGAGGGAGAGAGAGGTGGAGAGGTGGGTCAGGCACCTGGCACAGCTGGGATGGGGGACCTGCTGGGCTCCTCCTGTTGCACAATTGAGGAAGTTGGCAGTCTAGCTGCTCAGGAGCTCTGGGCCAGCCTGGGGAAGCCCCAGCAGCCCCGGTGAGAAGGGCCAGCAGCTGCCCTGTGCCTGCAGCACCTCTGTACTTGCAGAGCCCAAGGCAGCTGCCGCTGGAGCTGGGTCCCGCCCCCGGTACGCCCCCAGACGGCTTGGGAGGTGCACCTCTGCCCCCGGGGAGAGACACCGATGAACAGACCCCCGGGGGCTGCTGCAGCAGGCGAGGCCAGACGGCTCACCTTCGTGCAGGGCCAGGAGCAGGGCGAGAACGATGGAGCACCAGGCAGTGGGCGCGGCGACCATAGCGGCGGTGGAGCGCACGTCTGGACCAGTGCAGGGAACACGACCAGCGCAGGGAACACGACCAGCGCAGGGAGCACGCCTGTTGCCAGCGTCCTGCTACCAAGCCGAGCGGATAGCTCATTGCTTGGGTGCCCTGGCTGCCTCTTATAACCACCAGCCATGGCCCCGCCCCTGCCGACCAGCCCTGCCCTGCTCCACCGGTAGGCCTGGAGCCAGGGACAACGCCTCCTCCTGGGGTGCCTGGCCCGGCCCCAGCCTCCCCTGTGCGGGGGACAGGGGAGGGGGGAGGGAAGGCCCAGCTCCTCCCTCTGTGCTTGGAGCACCTCCTGAGGCTTCCCTGCAACCCTGAGGGGCCCCTCCCCAGTCCCTTAGGACTTCCTCAAATCATCCCCAAAGTGACTGAGCCCCTCTCCCACTCTCTCCTGGGCCGCTCCCAGGTTTTGCCCAGAGCTAAGAGTTTAAAGGGGGAGCATGAGAAAAACCCTCCTTCTCCTTGAAGGAGACCCCACTGGCCTTCTTGCCTACTGCCAACCAGCTGAGGATGCCCCTTCTATTGCGTAGAAGGTAAAAAGCCTGCTCAAGGCTGTGTGGCCTTGGGCAAGTCAGAACCCTCTCTGGGCCTGCTTCCTTCAGTGAAGTACACAACCTACCCCTGACCTCTGATGAGCCTGGGGCTGCCTCATCACTACCTCACCTAGGACATACCCCCTCTCCCCTCTTCCCACCCCAGGGTCTGGGGACAGGAGTTCTGGTCCCTTCTAGTATCTATTTAGCTGTGCATCCATGACCATGGACTTCTTTCCTGGGCCTCAGTTTCCTTATTTGCAAAACAAAACCAAAATGGAGGTTTTGTGTTGTCTCAGAGGCTCTCTTGAGACTAAGAAGGGGGCTTCAGAGTCCTTCCCAGAAAGCTGTGGCATACGCACACAGCGCCTCTTGAAAGGTCTCCTGTCTTGGACATGAGAGAATGTCTTGGCTCACGTCAGTGGCTACTTTCTGCTAAAAAGGCCAGGTGGTGGATCGTGCCCCCTGGGGGCTAGCATTCTGCTCCTGCCCCTCTGCTGGCTCAGAAGTGGGACTAGTTGGAGATGTGCTGAGCAGTTCGTGGAACCGGCGGTGCTCCTCTGTTCCTGCCCAGGCCTGGCTCAGGGTCCACCTCTTGCGGTGTCTTTAAAGGACCCTGTCTGCAGGCACAACAGGTAAGGCTCCCGTGCCTGCCTGACTCACGACATTAATCTTATCTCCCCAGCAATCTTGAGGTCCAGAACTGCAGAGAAAGCAGGGCCTGGAGCCAGCCTGGCACGCAGTAGAAACCCTCTGAGGGAGTACACTCGGAGGGAGTGGGGGTATGAATGAATACCCCCAGAGACCTGGCTTTGAACTGGGGAATTTGGGGCCTCAGGAACCCAGGCTGCCCAATTTTCAGTCCCTGTGTTCGGCAGCTCTTTTGTCTTTAGATATTTTTGAAGGGAGAATTATATGACCAAAAAGCAACAGGCAATTTTGCTTTTTCCTAGAGTGCGTCTGGAGCCCTCACGTGTGTACCCATATGTGAGTATGATCCTGGTAGATCTGGGCAGAACCAAAGGAGAAAGAGATCTGTCAGTGCCGCCTTCCACCTCCCAGGCTGGGTCATGCTGCAGTGGAAGCAGGAACAAACATTTCTGGGCACCTACTGTGTGCTCAGAACTTTCATTTCTTCTCCATCACGACCCCCCCGGGAGGCAGCTGCTATCACCTGGCTATCAGCCGCGCTGCTGCCCAGGAGGAAATGGAGCCTGGCCAAGCTCACAACTGGTACTAGGTGCTGAGCCGGCTCTGGAACGCGAATCTCGGTTTCTCCAGCAAAACAGTGACTCTGCATGGAGTGCTCACTGCCCTCCCCTGCATGGCGCCTCTCTAAGAATTTAGAAGAGTATTTCTGGAATGAGGTGAGCAATACTCCCAGTTATTTCTATTAGCCTCTGAGAGAATATAAATACGGAATTAAGCTGAGTTAGGGTGGGGGTAAGGGGTGGATAGAGAATTCAAATTACTGAACCGTAAGGAGAAGAAAGAAGGAAAAGCAGGTCAGTGGGGAGAAGGTGGGGGTCAGGGTGGGGAGGAAAACAAGCAGGGAGATAGATAAAGACAGGTAGGGAAGGAGAGGGAGGGCAAGGAAGTGAGTGAAGCCAGAAAGAAAGAACTCGGATTTGAGAAAGGAAAAGAGAAAAGACCATTGGGAGTGAGAGTGAAGGTTCTAACGTGTCTAATCTTTACACAAATGCAAAATGCCTGCTCGGGACAATAGGGAACCAGAGGCTTGAGTCTGGGAAACATAATAGAAGAATTAAACGGACCAAGAGACAGGCTCCCTCTCGGGTGTAAACGGAGGATGATGACAGAACAGGGGCCACCACCAGGCCTGGCAGGGTCAGCCCAGGGAGCTGTGTCGACTCCAGTTTCCTTCTTTCCCTGCCCTCATCTCCAGCTGGTCAAACTGGGCTCCTGCGAAATGGAGAGGCCTGGCTCCGGAACCTGAGCGAGCCCAGGTCGTAGGAGGTGAAAGCATTATCCCACTGGCAAGAGTTGGTTTACAGGTAGAGAAAATTAAGCTGAGTTAAAAATAGCCAGCTCCAGCCCCCTGGGACTCTTCGCCGGGGGCCCTGACAGCTGTCACCTCTGCCCCTCCTGGCTAGCCTGGCTGCTTGGACCCCTGACCCCACTGTGCTGGCCACCACCAACGACCAGCTGTCCTGCTGCACTCCCCGACCCAACCTGGCCTTGGACCTGGGCTAGTAAAGGCTCCAGGTTCAAGAGTAGGGATTTCCCTGAAGGTCACCCTGTCAGGATTTGGAGGGAATAGTTTTGCTCACAAAATAATTTGCTCCACTTCTGCTTGGTGCCAGCTCAATCCAAGAGGGAGAGATTTGTGGGGTGGGTGGGCTGGCAGAAGACGGCATCTGAGCTGTATGTCTGGGTGAGACACTGTGCTAGAAACTGCCCTCTGGAAATCCTCTCCAGCCCTCACTCCATTTTTTAGATGAGATAACTGAGATCCAAGAGGAGAAGCAATTTCTTCAAGACAGTGAAGAGGCCGGATGTTCTCTTGGCTACTAATCCAGCCCCACCTTTTCCTGCATAGCAGTGAAGCTCTCCCAGGGGTCCAAGATGAGCCCGTGACTCTGGGTCCACTTGGGAAGGGCTGCCAGGAAGGACCAGGGCACTAGGATGGGCTAGGCCATCTTTGTGCACACCCCGAAGCTCGCTCTATCACTTTTGCACTGAGTCAATATGGGTCCATCAAGCAGCTGTCCAGCATCCAGGGGCACTGTGTGGGCGGGAGGATGCACAGGAGTGAGGAGGAAATGTCCGGGTGGTGTTGTCCCAAAGGGCAGCCATGGGCTGGAGCAGGTTCCTGGTGTAGCAGGAGCAGCAAGCTTTCGTCCCAGCTCTGCTGCTGGTGCTGGGTGGCCTTGGGCAAGTCCTGCTTTGCCACTGATGGTGATGCATTGACAGCCTATGACTTTCAGAATCAACCTGATCTGAGTTCAGAGCAACCCAAATGTAAGCCCTGCAGGCTATCCCTGCGTCACTCTTGCTCCCAGCTTGGGGCTCTCTGCTCTCGCACTTCTGGAAAGCCAGTCACTTCCCCCTTGCCACCTGGCTGCTCCAGGTTTCAAGAAGTTTTGTTTGCAGCCCTGACGAAGGGACACAGTGTCTTGGTTGCAGGCACATACCGTGTGGGCAGCTTAGTAGAACGAGCAGCTGGGAAGATGGCGCAGAGCAGGGGGAGATGTCTGGAGTCCCAGAGAATGGGGGGCTAGGGACAGTTTGGCCCTGGAGTCAGCCTGGGTTGGGGATTTAGGGACTGAGGGGGTTCAGACATTCCCATCATCACTTGTCCCCAAGGCTGTGGGTCAGGGCTGCCCCCACTTGGGGCTGGGGCCACTCAGCCTCAGGGCTTCTTTCTGGTGGGTGGTCTGGGCCTCCTGCCATCGGCCACAGCTCACTCTGAGCCAGCAGGGCCTGCCACCACCCACACCAATGTCCCCACACTGGGTCTCTGAAACAGCAGCCTCAGCCCTGTGGGACCAGCTCCCCTGGTCACCATGGCTTCCTTCAGAGGACACCCCCTTCCTAGTTCTCCTCCTCCCTCCGCCTCAGCCCATTTGGAAAGATTCGTATCTCCCACATAAATGGTACTTACAGGAATAATTCACATGCCCTGTTTGTTATTAATCTAAGGGTAATCAGAACAGGGTCAGCAAGACCCATGGAACTGCTGGGATTTCAGCCGAAAGCAGATTTTGTTCAGTCAAGGCTCCCTTGTCAAGAGGCCATGTGAGTCCTGCTGGACTTTTTGAAATAAGAAAACTTACTCAGGGACTCAGCATCCAGGATGGAAATCTCCGGACTCGAAGTTTCTGAGTGAGCTCTCAAGAGCTGAGGGTCCAATTCCCTACTTAGCCTTTTGGGAGTGTGGGGTAACAGCTATTCTTGAATATTTAATATATTCCAAGCACTGTGCTAAGTGATTTACATACATTATTGCCATTAACTGTCACAACATACTGAAAGGGTGGGCACTGTAATTAGTCCCTCTTTTATTAATGGGGAAATAGTCTCACAACTTGCTTAATGTCAGACAGCTAGAAAGTGGCAAAGCCAAGGTCAGAGGGCAGATCTGTGTAACCCCAAAGCCCTAGCCCTGAGCCCTGAGTGCCCTCAATGTGCTTTCCTGACTCCCCAGCCTGTGGGGAGCCCTCCTGCAGCAACTCTCCTCCAGGGGGTCCCCTCCCTGCTCTTACCAGGGGGAGAGCGCTATGCAGGCTGGGAAACTGGGGACCCAGGAGCAGAAGTAGCCTCCCACCTGCATCTGTGGGGCTGTCACTTCCACAGCAAAAACACAGCATGTAGTAGCCATGTCTACAAGGCCAGCAGCTGAGGCCTGGTTCCAGCAGTTAGGTAGGAATGGGCAGTTCATTCTTATTTCACTGGATCTCTACAACAGCCCTAGGAGGCACACTGGGCTCATGATTCTCACTTCACAGAGGAAGTCTTTCCAGATAAGATTCTCACTTTACAGATAAGGAAGTAACTTCCCCAGGGTCACACAATGAGCAAGAGACCGGGCTAGGACTTTTCCCCTTATACTCATCTGTTTTTCTGAGACCAACAGCCTTCGTCACATGTATACACGGACACACCCATCTATCTATCCATCCATCAGTTCAACCTCCCATGTTCACATCCTTCCTTCCTTCTTCCCTCCCTTCCTTCCATTCCTAACCTTTGGGCCATCCTACCATGCACATATCTACACAACAACTCTCCCATGCATCCATTTTCTTTGATGACAGATGTGACTGGGGAGATCAGAAGGGTTAAAACTTGAAGAGCTTTGCATGGTATACCTATCCTGAAAACATGTGGTTATTTCCTGGCGAGAGGTTTGTCTCCCCACTGAGATGATGAGTTCACTGAGGCACGGTTTTCTCTGGAATCTCCACCTCAAGGCCTAGCACAGGCTTAGGCACGTGGTCTGTGCCCAGTGCTGGAGTGAAATTGAAAGTACAAAGAGGGCCTCATCTCACCAGACAAAGCCTGCCTTTGCATAGACACCTCTCTGATGAGGGAGGTCTAGATCCCTTTTTCTATCTGATACCATCTTCAATATGTTCCAATGGGGAACAGTCGAGATAATCTTCAATAAAAAAAATTGGACAGGCCGCTAGAAAGGAAAGGACTCTTGGCCTATTCCTAGATAAGGAAACCGAGGTCTGGCGGTGGGTGGAGTCCGCCAGAAGCCATCCTGCCAGCCTGGATCCTAGACACCCAGAATGCCCGGACTCTTCTCTTGCTGAGGCCTAAGCCCCTGCCCTTGGAGGGGCTGGCACCTCACTCTCCTCCTCCATCCCACCGCCACCACCAGCCAAGACATGCAGCTGGTAGTTTTTCAGTCACACCCACTCTGTTGCCTAGAACCCGTGTTTTCCAAGGCACACCCAGCACCCCACCAGGAGGCCGCCTTTCCCCTCTGGGAAGGGGTGAGCCACCAGGAGGCCGGGCCCTGCAGAAGCACAGTACTTCATTCTAGAAGGAAGTGTCAGCTAAAAATAAGTGGCTGGTGCCTAGATCATCAGGGTGACTTGGTGCCCAGCAGGGAGGCAAAAAGCCCGGGGTTCCCTCATGATTCTAGGCTGACATTCCTGGGCAGAGGTGTGCCTGGAATACCTCCTGGCCTAATGGCCTTGGCCTTCCCGGCCAGCTCCTGGGAATCCTGAGCCATGATGACCCAGGAGAGGCACAGCTGGGCTCTGGTAGGCAGGAGGGCGGTCAGAAGCTGAAGCCGCTGCCTGGGGCTGGCTCAGGGTGTGGGGGGTGAGTCAGGGGCCAGCCCACCAGAGGCTTGGCAGGTCCAGGTGCCAGCTTCAAAGACCTATGACTGAAGCTTGAATCCCACCCCCACCGTCATCCCCCTATGGACAAATTGCCCAGCACTGTGCTAGTCCAAATGTCGTGGAGGGTGGGGGTGGGCCAGTCTGGGATCTGGTTCTATTGTTCCCTGGCCATGAGACCAATGGTACACCTTGGTTTAACCTTCCTTAGTGTTGGAGACCACAATTGTCAAAGGCATCTAAGAAGAAATATCCAACCTCACAGCTGCTGGAGGCTTTGTGCCAGGGCCAATGGAAGGTCTGGTCTGTCGTCTGGCCTGGGAGGGCTATGTCAGTGTCTCTGTCCTTCCCTTCTCACTCTGGGCTGCATGGTGCATGTGGGCCTCTCGGTGGAGACACACTTCTGGAAAGGAGTGATATAGGTGTGTATGTGTGTGTGGTGGTAGTGAGGGGGAAACTGCAATCTGCACACCGTGGGCCAGATCCCCCATGAGTGGTCCCTCCACTGCTCTGGGTCACATAGTCCCTCCAAGGGCATGTGGCCACTCGGGTTTGCTCCACCCACCCACATCTGCTTTGGCACACCCTACAATGCCACACCAGACGAGAAGGTGCTGAGATTTCGGCCAAAACTGCCTTCCTGTGAAAACCAGGCTTCAGCCTGAAGTGCGCAGCGAGAATCTAGCCTGGTGACAGGGTGAAGTGTCTCACCAAACCCTAATGCCCAACCCCGGCGTCGGGCACTTGGGGTCTGATTCAGAGTTCTCTTTATCTTTCCTTCCTCATCCCAGCAATACTGATCTGTGTGCTCAAGGCTTTAGCCCACAAGGCCACAGGGCTTGTCACTCTCTGGACACATTGCAGACTTTCTTGCCTCCATGTCTCTGTATAAGCTGGGGCCTCCCAGGCTCCTTCCATTCTTAGTTGACTTGTTCTGCCCATCCTTCAAGGCCCATCACAAGTGATACCTCTCCCAGGAAGCCTTCCCAACTCCATCTGGACATGAGATCTGACCCTCTTCTGAACACCCACCTGATTCTCACTTACAGCCACCTCTGCCTAGGTTTTATCTTATGGCTCCCAGGATAGGCTAGTGGTTAAGGACATTGATTCCAGGGTCAGGCTGAGCTAGGTTCCTATTTAGAGCCACTTCTCATGACATGTGCCGTTTCCTCCTTCTCTGAGCCTGTTTCCTCATCTATAGGTATAACCATAGCAACATGGCTGCGGTAAGGCTGTCGGTGGTCGCCATTGTTGTTGATAACCCCTAATTACAGAGCATACTCACGTTCTTGTTCTCACTTAATCCTTGCAGCATAACCTTCGAGGTGTCAGTGCACCCATTTTCAGACGAGGCTTCAGACTCTGAGAGGTTGACTAGCTGGACCTGTAATGGTCAGGGTTCAAACCCAGGTTTGTCTGACCCCAGGGTCAGCGCCATTTCTACTCCCCTTGCCCTTCTCCACCTATGCGACCTCCTCCAGCCTGTCCCTTCGTCCAGATCACATGCACAATAAATACCATGGGGTTGGAAATGGGGAGGTCAGAGAAGTTTTCTCCTGGGTCCACCCTTCCTCCACTGGCCCAGCCCAGGCTCACTGGGTCCCGCACTTGGGGAGCTGCCCCCGAGCGTAGTGGGATAAGATAAAGACCAAGACTTTACGGGCTGTGGCAGCACAGCTCAGTGTTTCCTGTAGTATGTTCCAAGGAAAACTCTGGTAGCAGATGGGACACCGTTGCCAAATGAGTTTGGGAAACTGGGTTTCCAGCAGGACTTCAAAGAGCCTCCATGGGCACATGAGCTCTGTGAGCCAGTGCGGTCTCTGAGACTGGCAGGTGAGAGTGGCCTAGGTCCAGGGAGGCAGCTCCCAGGCTGGGAAGAGGCGGACATGGAGTTGTAGGCTTGGGTTCCGCTTCCAGCTAGGTGGCTGCAGGCCAGCTCTGATTCCTGCCTGAGCATCAGCTTCACCCTCCATGGAATGAGGGGTTCTGTGGGTGCCCTGGAGACTATAAAGCATGAGGTTAGCCACAGCCCAGAAAGACCTCTTCAGAGAACCTTCTGGACCTACCTAGGGACGTTTGGAGCTCAGCCTGCAGAGGGGACTCTGGAGCTTCAGTGCCCAGGGAGCCCTTCCCTGATGCTATTCCACATTCAGAGGAAGAGCCAGACCATCTATCATTCATTGAAACCATCCTGGGCTCACGAAGTTTCTGGCACTTTAAGAATTAATCTCAGCTACCCATGTAAACATTTGCCCATGTCTGGTACCAGGTGCCAGACACTGCACAAACCCTTTATATATATTATCACCTTTAATCACCACAGCAAGAGGGCACTTATTAGTCCCATTGTACAGATGAGGAGCCTGGGGCCCAGAGAGGTAAAGGGGCTTGCACAAGATCACACAGCAATTTGAATATAGATCTGCCTGCCTCGCAGGCTGCATTCTTAAGCACTAGCTTGGCAAATGTGATCCCACATAGAATCCTCATGGAATGCAGCTTATTACTATTATTACCCTCTTTTTTCAGATGGAAACCTGAGGTAGCTTATCTTAGGTCACCGATTTAGCAAGGAAGGAGCTAAGATTTGAACCCAGGTCAGCCTGAGCCCTTCGCCTGAGCTCTCAACTTCAATTCTAGCTTTTTCCTGTCAGGGCTAGAGAATTCCCCAAAACAGGTCCTGGGGGTCGAGTCTGAGGGCAGCAGGAAAAGTCCCCCGACTCCTCAGCCTGGCTCCTGGGCCTTTAGCAGCTGAACTTTGGGAGCTTGGGGGAGAGGAGTAGGCTGATTACGCACTGAGCAGGTGCCGGCTGGTGAGGTGAGCAGTGACTCAGGGTGACAGGCCCTGAGCGGGCAAGCAGGCAGTGGGGGCAGCCCAGGCCAGTCCATTGCTAGGGTCCCCTGGAGGAAGAGGTTTGGGTAAGGCAGGGCTGAGTCACAGTAGCGAGATCGGACAGAGAGCTGGGATGGCCCAATGACCTCACGCTTTCATCTGAGCCTGGCAGGGAGCCTTGGGCCCAGGCAGGCCTGGTGGGCCCACCCTGGTAGGTTGGACACACCCCCTCTTTGGCCGCCCATAGCCATGGGGTGTCTGTGAGACCAGAGGGTCTCCCTGCAGGTTCCCTGAGGCCCGGTGTTGCTGGCACCCTGACACCTTGCCACACTGGGGAAGCAGCTGGTATAGGGCACAAAGCAGGGGTGTAGGGAACAGAATCTTGCTCTGCTCTTATGTGACCTGAACCAAGCAATTCCAACTCTCTGGGCTTTGACTTCCTCCTCTGTCCTATGGATTCATGGGAGGACCTCATAAACGGATGATTCTTTTTCAGGCCCTGGCACACAGCTGGGGCCCTGGGAGGGAGTGAGGCAGCCATCACCAGCCAGGACCCCACAAAGAATGGAGGGCTATAGCGGAAGGGCCCTCACTACCCGCGCTGCAGATCCGTACACAGTGTCCTGGCTATTGGCTGTGTGACCTTGGACAAGGGTCTTCTGAACTCTGAGTCTCAGTTTCCCCATGTGTCAAACGAAAATAACAACCCCAGACTTTTAGGAGGATGATGTCACAGGGTTGCTGAGAGCTCACACCACCACCTTGGGACAGATATCAGGAAGAAAGAAAGCAGAACCCGTTCTGAGGCCCAGAAGCAGTGGGGGTGTCCCCCACCCCGCCGCCTGCCACCACGCCTGCCTGGAAGACATGCCTGGAAACCTTGAGAGACCACTGCCTGCCCCCGACCCAGCACTCCCCAAGGCTGGTCCAGATTGGGTGAGGGTTGCCAAGGTCACACAGCGGCCAGATGAATGGGTCCACCATCCAAGGGGAGGGGGCCTTTATCTCTCCAGATAAGAGGCTCTGAATGGGCCCAGAAGGCCTCATGGCTTCAGATTTGGGTAAATCCTGGGGGTGGGGAGGGGAGGGCCAGAGTTAGGCTGGTTCAGGCTGACCATAAAACAACCATTTCTTCTGATGCCTTCTCAGCCTGAGTCAGCCAGGGGCTCCAGCTGTTTCTGAGTTTATCACCTGCCTGCTCTCCTGCCACCCAGCACAGGGGAGGCTCATAATAATGACCTGGGGATAATGGCAGCTGTGTGGGGAGCTGTGCCCACGTGCCGAGCATTCTGTCTGCCTTCATTCATTGGATTTTCTGAACAGGCCTAGAAAGCAAGCAGGGCAGGGCAGGGCCTGGGAGTAAGGTTCAGAGAAGCTGCATAAGCTGCTCGAGGTCACACAGCCAAGAGCAGAGGAAAGAAAAGGGTCTTCAGAGCACAAGGCCGTGCCCTCTGCCATCATGCAGCAAGCATGCTGAGATGGCTTTGTGTCAGACCTGGGCTAGGTTTATGGATCTCTGGCCCAGCTGGGATTTGGGGAAAGGGGCCCCAAACTCATGGGTATTTGCCTGGGATGAGGACCTAGGAGCGTGGATGGCCTGTAATGAAGGCTCTGAGCCAAAGGACAAGGTGTGTTCTGAGCCTGGCTCTGTGTTGGCTGAAAGGGAAGGATAAACAAGGAACTTCAGGACCCCAGAGGAAGGCGTGCTCGCCTCTGCCTGGAGGTTCAGGAGGGCTTTCCAGTGGAAGAGCATTTAAGCAGGCTATGAAGGTGGAGAAAACATTCCAGGCATTGGAAACAGCTGGTAGGCCTGGAATTGCATGGCAGGTCCTAGGAGTTGGCGTGAACAGTGTGAGGGATTTAGTGAAGAGACCGGAGCTTGGAGGCCAGACCACAGGCCTCGTATGCCCAGCTGGCAACTGACCTTTTCCTGAGGTCAAATGGAGTCAGCTTGCATTTGTGTTGTGGAGGTCCAGGGCAGGTAGGACCCAAACCAGTCCTGGGGAGGGGGGACTTCCTTCCAGGGTCTTCCCTGCACTCTCAGATGAGCCCCTGGGAGGTGACGCCATAGCTAGGGAAGGCCTGCCCAGTCCATCTGGGCATCTGAGAACAAGGCCACCTGCTAGCCACCTCATTCCTGCAAATTCAGGGCAGGCCTCTGACCCTGACACCCCCCAGCTCCAAAGAGTTCCCCTTTCTCTGAATGCAGGTTGCAATGGGGAAAGAGGCCAGGCTGGC
Organism: Rhinolophus sinicus; assembly: GCF_057876585.1. Classification (NCBI taxonomy): domain Eukaryota; kingdom Metazoa; phylum Chordata; class Mammalia; order Chiroptera; family Rhinolophidae; genus Rhinolophus; species Rhinolophus sinicus. The sequence continues at coordinate 29,044,225 of NC_142514.1, forward strand.
AGAGGGATCATGGTAGGGTCCCTCCTCTGCCTCCTTTTCCTAAGAGACTCAGGCAGCTCAATGCTCCCCAGCCTCGTGGTGGCCCAAGAGGGCCTGGCCTGGCTGCTGACTCCAGGCTTCGCTTGGCTCCTCTCTGGACTTGGGTGTTGGCTCAGATGACCAGGGGCTGCCAGGAAATCAGCCTTTTCCTTTTCCTTCCACCAGTCACACATGGATCCTCACTTGTACTCTGACAACCCCTGGAGGGCACCCTTCCGCAGGCACCCACTTTATAGGTGAGTGAATGGAGGTTTAGTGAGGTGAAGTGAGGGACCTGGTCTTAACCACCAAGGGGGAGGGGAGGATACACACTGCCAGCCAAACACTGCGCTGTATACTTTAGCACATAAGGGATGCATGCAAATTCTGGAACCTTAAAAACCTAGGTTCAAATCTAGCTATGCAGCTCACCAGTATGTAACCTCAAGGAAATCAGTGTCCAGTGCCTGCTTCCTGATTTGTAAAATGTGATAACAATAGTACCTTCCTCATAGGGTTGGTGTAAAACTTAGATAACTCCTACCAAGTGTTTACAACCGTGCCTCGCACACCCCCATTTGGCAGATGTGGAAAATGAGGTTCAAAGACAAGCAGTGCCCTGAGGCCAGGACTGACCCCCACCCACCTCCTGCCCCCTGCTCACACCCCCCTCCCCAGGCAGTGGACCCACTGCTGACCCTCCCAGGTCCTAGCAGGGACCAGCGTCAGGGGCGCCCCATTGTCTCTCCCACTCATGCCTGTTTTGGGAAATCCTCGGGCTTGGGGCAGAGAGAAAAGCGGCTTGCGGAGAGCGTGAAGCAGGTTGCCAGCAGCGGACCCGGCTGCTGTGCTTGTGGCCCGCCCTCGCCTCCCAACCAATTTTGGGCAAAGCTGCGGCTGCAGCGGGCGGCGGCGTGCTACGTGACGGCCCTGAGTCAGCGAGCAGGAATGCGCAGGACGCTTTGTTCCCCACTCTGCCAACGAACGAACGTGCTGGGACCAGGGCGAGGCGGGTCCTGACATCACCACACGGATAGCACGGACACGTGCCCCTCCACCCCCCACCTCATTCCCCCCACCCCACCCTCCACCTCCCCACCCCTACCCCACCCCCTCACCCCCATCACCGCTGCAGAACTCAGGTCTCAGCTCCTACTCTGGGGACTCCAGGAGACCTCAGGAGGCCAGGCTCCCTCCTCAAGCCTCAGGGGCCCTGGCTCTACATGGTCCTGGCAGCGAGGGTCACAGGAAAACAACTGGGGAAAGGGCTGCCCGGGAGGAGTAAGACAGGTGCCTTGGAAGGGCCATGGGTGGCATGGAGAGGTCACATAGCCACAACAAGACCCTAAGACTGTCCCGGGGAAACTGTTTGGGGGCCCGTGGCCCCTTTCCCACTTTGAGGCTGGTATGGGAGAAGGAGGCCGGGCATGAGTCCTTCAAGCTCTGCCTCCCGCTGGCTTGTGTGTTACTCTCCCTCTCTGGGCCTGGGTCTGGCCAGCCAGTGGGGTGACACTGGCTGTCTTGCTCTTCCCCAGAGTCTTGTGCTGGGTAATGAGGTCTCAAGCCTAGAAGTGCTTTGGAAAGAAGTGCAGGGGCTTCGAGAAGTCTTTGGAAACTACAGATGGCCACTCTGAGGACTTTTGTGTGTCAGGCTGTGCCTGAATCTTTCTAAACGCAGTTCCATGCAATGATCAGAACAGCCCTGAGTGGTGGCATTGCTGTTTGTGGAAACCGAGGCTCAGGGAGGTGAAGTCAACTGACCCAGGCCACACTCTAAAACTGGAAGAGCGGGTGGGAACCGGGGCCATGTGACTGGGCCCTTCTTCTCCCTGAAGGGTGGGGACCCTCCTTGAGGGCTGGAGGGGAAGGATGGGCGCTTCAGGCTGCTAGGTGCTCCTGAGGTGGCCAGCCATGGTCAGTGCAACACGAAGTCCTGAGGGTCCACTTTGGCTGTCCTCAGAAGGAGCAGCAGTGGCTGGAGTCAGAATTCCCCCTACCCTGGGTAGCTTCGGGCATGTGGTGTGTCTTCCATGGGTCCCCCCATGACTGCACTGTCATTTTCCCATTTTAGTGTCCCTAGGAACTAACTGGCCAGGTCTATGGGTAGAACCTACAAGGGGCAGGCAGGATGGCCAGTGGGGTGTAGGGCGAGTCCTCTGGTGGGACTTTTGCATGCACACTCTCCCTTCCCTCTTCCACAGGTCCTGGACACCAGTGCATAGTGACTCCACCCTACCCCAGTCTCATGCAACAAACAGATGGGTCTGTACACTGGGGTCCCAGTTGACCTGGGGAGCCTTTCACAGGAGGCCACCAGTGTCAACCCTCACCTCAGGGACTCTGCAGTTGGCAGGTCCTCATTGGAGTCCTTACCAACCCCTCCACCTGTTCAGTCTACTCTGAAACTCTGGCTTCTGTCCTTCTTAGGCGATATGTTCTATGTAGGCGAGATGGGGGTGACCTCTCCCCATCCCAGGGCTGACCTTGCAGAGGTCTTGTTCCCACCTTTGTACCTGCTGTCTCTTGGTACCCTGACATGTCCCCCACCCAGCCTTGGCTGGTCCCCAGTGATGGGTGCTGGCAGAAGATGCCTAAACCCCCAGATGGCAGTGAGCCCAGCCCCTCCCTGTGTGGTACTTACCCATAGGTAGCACAGCTGTGACCTGGGGAAGGCTGGTGCTGCAGCGGCCCTGGAAGGCCCCTCTGCCAACTGGGGCCAGAGATCCCTGCATTTGGGACAGGGCCTTTATGCAGCCAGCAGTGCTTAGGCCGCACTTGCAAGCTTCTCCCCAGGGTGTGATGTGTACCCAGTGGCAGAGGCCACACTGCACAGTGGTTAGACACTGGGCTCTGGAGTCTGCCAGCTCTGGGACCTGGGTAGGTCACCCACCTCTGCACCTCAGATTCCACATCTGTAAACGGGAGCAGGGACCCTTTGTGGGTCTTCAGGGAGTTATTAGACATAAGCACCTTAGCACACAGTGGCTGTGGGGTCAGCATGAGTCCCTCCGAAGAGTTCTAAAGACTCCCACATCATCTCCCTGGTTTCTCAGTGAGGAAGACCACCTCGTAGGGCCCCTCAGAGCTCAGACCAGGCCACTGCAGCCCAGGGAGAGACGCCCCGCTACCCTGCAAGGTAGAACCTGATTGCTGTCTCTGGTGGAGGACGATGGTCTGTGAGACCCTTTGGCTTCCAGGTCCCAGAGCCTCCAAGGACACAGGGTGATGGGACAGACTGGAGGGCAAGTGTCTGCACATTCCCCCACCCCATACCCCAGCACGATTCCTGGCACCTGAAGGCCCCGCCTCGGCCTGGCATGCCTGCCCGGATTCCTGCTCGTGTGGTTTCCCCTGGGCCTCTCTCTCACGTCCGCTGGCAGAGCATCCCCAGCTGTCTGCATTCCTCTGCTGTGAAGACGGCCACCTTAGGGCCGGGCCTGGTGGACACCCCTGAGTGTGGGAGTGAGCGTGCTGGCAGGGAGTTGCAGGGGCACATGTGTGCATATGTGTGCCTGGCTGTGCCCTGTGTCCATATGTGCATGGACATGTGTGTATGCAGGTATGAACAGGGGGGCATGCACACCTGTGTGGACATGCACAAGTCCATGAAGGGTGCAAGGGGGCTATCGTGCAGGAGGGAACTTATGAATCCTTAGGGGTCCTACAGGCCTGTGGAAGGGACCTGTGCGCATGTGCAATGTGGATGGTGGTGCGTGTTTCCCATACCCGAGGACCCTTGTACGTATGAGGGTCCTGTACTTAGGTGTGGCCTATTCAGGCCAAGCTCACAGCTACTGGAGGAAGCAAGAGAAGGGGGTCAGATGAGATCAAGCACGGAGAGCCCATTTGCCTGACTGAGCTGGATGTTTCCCTCATATTCCCTTGTTTAACCCTCATACCAACCCAGGAGGGATAGAGTGGCATCTGAGGCTGGAGAGGGCCAGTCACTTGCCCAAGGTCACACAGCCTATAAGTGGTGGAGCCAGCATTCAAATCCATGTCTGTCTGACTCTAGAAGCTGGTAAGCAGCGCAGTGAGGGAGACGAGCTGCTGCAGGGGCCGCAGCACAGTGGACACCTGTGCACTGCAGAGCCCAGGGCCAAGCTGTTCCCTTGGGGGGTGGGAGCCTCCGAGTTGCCCACTCAGGCCCCTGGTAGTCCAGCCCCCACCTTCTTGGGCTGGATAATCACAATCAACATGCGTGGAGCAGTTGCTCTGTGCCAGGTGCTTGTGTAAGATCTTTGCATGTAGTAACTCATCGAATCCTCCTAACACTCTAAGAGGCTGGTGCCATTATTAGGCTATTATTATTATACTATAGTATATAACAGATATTATACTATATATCATATTTATAGCCTATCATAACATAGAAATTATTCTTCTGACTTTAGAGATGAGGAAACTGAGGCACACATATGTTAAGTAATTGGCCTGAAGTCTCACAGCTGAAAAATAGCCCAGCTGAAATTTGAACCCATGCAGGGTGGTTCCAGAGTGCAAGTGCCTAAGCCGTATACCTACTGCTTGGGCCAGCATCTCTGTGTGCATGAGACCTTAGCCTCATCCCCTTTCTGGGGAGTGGTCTCCAACGCCATCCTACATGCAGGCCCAAGGAAATTGAGGGCTGGGTGTACCAGGCCCCCATCTCACAGATGAGGGTACCGCACCTGGACCGCTTTAGTGTCTGGGCCTGAAAAGAGGACTTCTAATGCCACATGCCACCCTAGCTTTGCCCACTCCTAACTTGCTGTGGGAGTGGAGGCAAGCACCCTACTCTCTCTGGGCCACAGTTCCTGCCCCACCCAAGAGGATAGGTAGGAAGGGCTGTCCTGAAGTTTCCAGGAGGAAAGTCCTGGGAGGAGGCGGGCCGGCCTGGCAGCAGGTACAGAGTGGGCAGGCAGGTGAAGGTGAGACCGGGCCAGAGCCAAAGTCAAGGCTTGGAGCAGGTTTTCCCAGGCTGTGTCTGAGTAATCCTGTGTCTATATTTATCTCTTCCTTTCTTGGGTGAACAAACAGAGCCCGATGCCAGCCTGGCCCGCCTCCCCCCCACATGCAGGCACGTTTCCCTCACCTGCTGGGTGGCTCTGGAGAGTACCCAGTCTTGGCCTCAAGTTCAGCTTGGCCCACATCGGACATACAGGCTGCTTGAACCCAGTGGCTTCTGTGACGAATCTCATTGTCAGTGGTGGCCAGGGAAGCTCCACACGGGCCACTGCACACGTTGGCAGCTGTGGCCATTGCCTGGGCAATGGTGGTGCATCGGGGGCCTAGGGAAGCCTTACCCCACTCAAGAACAGAGGGTCCTCTTATCTCTGAGAGTGACTTTCATTCCTCCATTCATGCTTTGGTCTAAATGGCAGTCCCCTGTCCCTGCAGGAGCTGAAATTCCCAGAGGAGGATGTCTGCATTGTGCAGTGGTCCAGGGTCAGACTACTCTAGGGTCGAATCCTGGCACCCTGACCTTGGGGAAAGAACCTCTTCGTGATTCAGTTTCCTTGCTTTTCAAATGGGCCAACATGTCCTACTTCTCAGGGATCTTGTGAGCATTAAGTTAGGGGCCTTACAAGCTGACAGATGGAATGAGCTCTGCTGGGGAGTGACTGTCTGTCCCCACCTGCTTCTACCATCCCAGGTCCAGGCCCACAGCAGTGACAATGGGCCCACACAAGGCCTGCAAGGGGACATATATGTACACGAATCCCACAACATGCACACACTAATGGACACCTCTAATTCTGAGAGGCGCATGCAGCCTTAGACTTAGGATAGATTACATGAGTTGGGGCTGAAACCCTGGGAAGACCCCAGAAGGAACCAGATACTAACTTTGCTGAGGCTGTTCCCAGAGGTGAAAGGGACAGGACAGGCGGCCAGTCGGGCCAAAGGGATGATGAGAACAGAAGGGCATCTTGTCAAGAGATGGCTCAGCCTGGACCAGGCCTGGACTCTATGGCCCCTGGCCCCAGCTGGGACCCCACTGCTGATTAGGCCCCTGCCCTGCTGCTGGCCTCTGCCCTGGCAGTGCCACCTCCCTGACCTTGGGGAGCCCTGGGCCTCATGCACGTGCATCACAGCCCTGCCTGCTCCCAGGCTGGATTAGGCAGAGTCCGAGGACGTGCAGAGTTGGCAGGCTCACGGGCGGGGCAGTTGCTGGCCCTGGGGCTGCCCTGTGTCAGCTCAGGACTGGGCTGCAGCAAGGCCTTGTATGGCTTTGGCAGGGGAGCTCCACTGCGGCACCCATTGGCTGGGCTGGCACTCCCAGCTGCGCTGCCTGGGCCCCAAACCACGGTAACCAGAGCCGCCGGGAGCTGGTGGATTAGCATGGCCTCCTGCCCACCCGCCTTCTTGCCACCAAGGCTGCTCTTTTCCTTTCCTAAAAAGGCAGAGCCTGGCAGGAGAGCTGGGCAGGTGAACTCAGACCTGGGAAAGGAGGGGTGGTACAGGTGGTTCTGCCAAGGGTTCGGGAATCTTAGCTCTGGCCTTGGGCTAAGATTCTTCCTGGCTCTGGACATCAGTTTTCTCATTAATAAAAGGGGGCAGGTGGCAAGTGGCTGAGGCTTTGATGGGATTGTATGCTGGGGTCCCCCAAACGAGACCCAGATTGCAGGGCGGCTCCATAGCAAAGAGGCCCAGATTCTCTCTCCATAGGAAGCCAACCATTTTCTGAATGTAGAGGCTCAGTCTTAAATCCCAGCCCTGCCACTTCCCACTTTGACTTTGGGAAGCACCCTCCGCTGTCTGAGCCCAGTCTTTCTCCTCTGTAAAGGTGATGAGGTGATAAGTGCCTCCCAACCCAGGATCTCATTTGCCCAGGATGACCCCATGCCGTGCAGCCCCAGTCTGCTCCCCCCTCAGTCCCCTTCTGTTCTCTCTTTTTCTCTCTGCTCGTGCCCATCTCAGGCTGGCCTGCCTCCAGTGGCCTGGCCCTGGGAGTCTCTAGGACAGAGCGTGGACTCCAGGTCCTGAGCCCAGAGAAGGTCCAGGCCTAGGGATGAGGGTGGGATTTCCCAGCCACACGGGCCCAGCTCAACCCTGGACTGGGAGCCAGGCAAAGTTTGTCTAGGGCCTCGGGCCCAGACGGCAGCCCAAGCCCTCCTGAGGCTCTGGGCCACGTGTAACTGGGGTTGTGGCCCTGCCCTTTGCCTGTAAAATGGAGGTGTGCACCCCATCCTGCCTCACTCCCAAAGGGTAAGTGCTTCATGATCTCTAGAGAGCAGCTGCGGGAGGCCTGGTGGCAGTGATGTGTGAAGCTTGGGCCCTGTGGCAGGTGGGAGAAGGCAGGGGGCTGGTCCGTCACAAAATTCACATGCAGTTTTCATGCTCTCAAGTACAGTAATCCAAGGCCGTGTGACTGCCGATCAGTGCCTGCAGCCTCAGGAGTGGGGACCCCACGTGGCTGCCAGATGGTGTGACTGCAAAGCCAGGCAGCTGCTGGAGAGAAGCCCCAGCCTGGGCCTGCCATGTCGCATTGGTCCCTGGGCAGAAGGACGCCAGTAGCTGAAACCCAGGGCTCTCCTGGGGCCAGAGTGAAGGGTGGAGAGGAGAAGGGAGGAACCTGGGGTTCCCTGAGGAGCTGCATTGGAGTCAGACTAGGTCAGACTAGAGTCAATTCTAGTTACACTGCCTCTAACTAGCTGTGTACCTTCAGCTGGTGGGGGCCCTTGGTAACCTCTGCTTTTTCTAAAAAATGGGGCCAGTAACTCTCATCTGCCTTGGTTATTATAAGGACTACACATTGGGTTTGTAAAATGCTGGCTGCACACAGGGCCTGGCACAAACTATGCTCTTCTTCTGAGGCTGTTTGGGGCTGTACTTCCCACTGACCTAGACTGAGCCCTGGGCTCTGCCCCTAGGGTTTGCTCCCAGGCAGCTGCTCTGCTGGTGGCTCCTGGTCCTCCCATACCCCATGATTCTAACGCCAGGTGCTATCTTTGCTTTGCAGGGCTTCTTCCAGACCACTGATTTTTTTCACTGCCTGTCAAAATCCAGCACCTTTGAGGCTGAGGCTACCAGGTGTTGCCCCTCCCCATCCCGTGGTGACGTCTGCTCATCTCCTGAGCACTTCCGATTCCCAGAAGCCTTAGCCTTGTGTCATTATCAGTAGGGCTGTTTCAAATATTCCTGGTCTCTTCCCCTGGGGCTGGACATGGGACTTGCTTTGGCCAATAAGTTGTGACTGAAGGGATGCTTGTTGTTCCCAACGAGAAGTGTTGTCAGTGTAAGGTACCACAGCTCTCTTTTTATCTGCCTCTGAGGTCACGGGAGCACCAGGATGGAGCTTCTGTCAGTCTGGGTCTCCAAGTGACAAGGATGATTGAATTCCCCTCCGGACTCACACTGAACATGTGGCCAGGGAAAAAATAAACTTTTGCTGCATTCAGCCCCTGAGTGTCAGGGTTGCTTGTTTCGGCAGCATTTCAGCACCGGTCCTGACTGATGCAGCCAGGCTCCCAGCCCGGAGCCCCACCCACGCCCTGAAGTCATCACAGAGGACCTCACTTGCCACCTGCACAACCCACTCCCACCCTGGACACTCACTTCCTGGCCTCTTCCTCTCTGGTGGTGGTCTCTTTCACTCCACCTCAGCAGCGTGGTCAATACCAACTTCATCTATAACTGTCTCATCTCTGGAATAATGAGCTAAGACAACTCACCACCTTTTCTTCTCTATTTTTATTCAGATCTCCTGTCACTTGACCACTGGCCTTTCTCTGTATCAGCTGCCCCTGTTTGCTTCTTTCTCAGCAGGTGAATTCAGTGGTCTGTGACCTCACCTCTTTATTTGCCAATACTCTCACCTCTCGTCCCTTACTGTCCTTCTGTCCCATGGTCTGACAAAACCCCCACCCTCATGAATCTACCTGGCTGCCTTCTCCATGCCCACAACATGGCTGCTGAGCTCTGCTGGAAGAAATAAACCGATGAGCAGAAGGGTGGACCTTCTGGAAGGGCAGAGTCCAGACCAAGCAGGGCAGCTGTGCTGCAAGGTTGGAGGCGATTGCATTAGGGTCCATGCTGCTGAGGGAGAGTCTTCCCTTTGAGGCCTATCTTTTTTTGTGGTACCCAGCCCTCAGTGCCACTGGGAGCCTTCTGTTTCCCTGGTGGGCTTTCTCCTGCTTTTCTCAAAGGTCATTCACGCCTGCTCAAGACTTCAATCTTTTTCCCCTGCAGCTTCCTCCTTCCTGATTAGCAGGTGACCTCATTCTATTTCAAAGAGAAAATTCCTCTGCAGGAATGCCAACTTCTGTGATGAAGCAGCAGACGCACTGATAACCCTGCACCTCTTTCTTTGGAGCATAGCTGGAGAGGTGTCTGTATCTCCTCTTAATGAAGCGGACTTGGTTCTGGCCATCTCCTTCCCACCAGTCCCCCGCAAACACACTCAAGTCTTTCTTGCCTGGACCCCATGCCGCCCTCCAGCTGCTGCCCAGCTTTCCCCTGACCTCCACCCCAAGCCCTTGGGCAGGTGTCCGGATCTGCTGTCGCACTTCCTCAGCTTCTCATTTGTCCTCCATTACCACCATCTGCCTTCTCCACTTATTCAACACCCAGCAGTATCCAGGAAGAGCCTACTAGGAGCCAGGCACTGTGCTAGGCTCACTTTCCCCGAGACAGCAATGATATACCCCTGTTGCTGAGATAAACAGGTTCTTAGTGTTAAACTTCCGGGCAGCATTTCACTCTGAGGACTGTGATACTGCGATTTAGAATAAGAAATACATATTTGGTCTTCTCTCTGTTTCTGGCACAGAGTTGGCTCCTAAAACCCTTGGAATTTCCCAATCAATAAAGGTGTCTTCTGTTATGTTAATGAGTGACTTTTGAAAAGCCCCTACAGTAACTTAAGGAGGGGTCTGATTGCCAGGAGAACCAATCAGGTGATTAGGAGGTTGGAACTTCCTACCTCCAGACTTTCCTGGGGAGGGGAGAGGGACTAAAGGCTAGAGGGGCCAGTCAACAATGGCCAATGATTTAATCAATCATGCCTGAGTAATGAAGCCTCTGTAAAAAGGGCAGAAGTCAGAGAGCTTCTGGGCTGGTGAACACAGGAAGGTGCTGGGAGAGTGCTGTGCTCAGAGAAAGCGTGGAATCCTTTTCTCCTTGTATCCTTTTATGGTACACTAGTAAATGTAAGTAAATATTTCTCTGAGTTCTATGAGTCGCTCTAGCAAATTAACTGAACTCAAGGAGGGGATCGTGGGAACCTCTCTGATCTGTAGCTGGTCTTTCAGAAGCACAGGTGGCAACCTGGATTTGCAATTAGCTTCTGTGGGGGCAGGGCCGGTAGTTTTGTAGGACTGAGCCCTCAGCCTGTGGGATCTGAGCTGTCTCCAGGTAGATGGTGTCAGAATTGAACTAATTGCCTGGTGGTGTGAAAGAAAACATCCTTTGGAGGGCCCCTTCTGATTGCCCATCAAGATCTTCAGCTGCTCCTCCGGCATCCCCTCCTCCGTCCAGGCTTAGGAGATTTCCAGGAAAGGTCTCTAGGGTGACTCAGACTCACTTTGGACTAGAGCTTTTGTTCTCGCTGACACAATTATGCCCCCTGAGATTGAGTAATTAATGATGTCATTATTTGCTTAAGGACAGCCTCTCCTGTTAGAACAGAAACTCTTTGAGGGCGGGACTGTCTGTTGTAGCCCCTGATTGGCCTCTCACTGTGCTCAGCAAATCACTGTTGAGTACAAAAGGTGGGGACCCATGCCTGTCCTTTTTATTCTTGTAACCCCAGGGCCCCATGGGAGGTCTGCTCAGAGGATGCTTGTTGAAGCCTTGCTATGTTCAAGGCTCTGTTAGCTTCCCTGTATGCACCGCATTATTTAATGCTCACAGCAACCTTCTGCTTTACAGATTAAGAAATGGAGGCCCAGAGAGGTTGAGTAACTTGCCCAAGGCCACACAGGCAGTAAGTAGCCATGCCATGATCTGATTCCATGTCTTCCTCTGTAGTGAGTTGAATGGGGGCCCCTCAAAATTTAGTCCATGTCCGAATCCCCAAAAGCTTATTTGGAAAAAAAGTGTCTTTGCAGATGTAATTAAGTAAAGGACCTTGAGATGAGCTCGTCCCGGATTAGGGTGGGCTCCAAATCCAATGACTAGCATTCTTAGAAGGGAAGGGGAGAAGAAACACACTGAGACGGGAGCAATGTGAGGGCAGAGGCGGCGGTCGGAGTGATGAAGCTACAAACCAAAGAATATTAAGGATTGCTTGCAGTTACCAGACGCTAGGAGACGGGCATGAAACCAACCAGAAGGAACCAAACCTTCAGACACACCGTGATTTCAGACTTCTGGCCTCTAGAACTGTGAGGGAATAAATTTCTGTTGTTTTCAGCCACCTAGTTTGTGATAATTAGTTATGGTGGCCCTAGGAAATGAATATAGACCCCAAACCACAAGACCTGGGTCTGGTGCTTCCTCGCCAGGCCTGGAAGCGAAGGGGTCATAAGAGTCCTGGGCTGTGTGACTGTGGTCTGGTCACTTCCCTTCTCTGGGCCTGAGTGCTTTGTAGTAAAACAAGCACTTGAGACACCAAGTGTCCCTGTAACTCTGACATTGTACAGCTCTCAAGAAAAACCATGAGCCAGGCAAGCAGGGCTATGTTGGGATTTTCAAATTTATTCCAACATGCTGGTTTTTTTTTTAAAAATATCCTCGGGCTGAACACTCAACCAGAGCTGTAATAAAGGCAATTATTATACTTGTAAAAACTTCTCATTCACAGTACAGATGTAATTTACAACAAAGGTCACACACATCAATACTGAGCGTTTTTTTGTTTTTTTTTTTTTTTCCTTTTGTACGTCAGACTCTGTGCTTTAGACCTGCATGGATTTTTTGTTGATTTTTTTTTTCTTTTGCACTGATATATACCATACCAACATTGCAAGATGCAAGTAATAGAAACTGGAGTTTAAATAAAATTACAGGCAAAACTACCCCGTCCCAGTGTGGTTGCTGTACATATCTACAGTACGATTTTTGGAATGTATTGCCATTTAAGAACATAGAAACTCTCTACAGACAATTTCACAGACAGAATACATACACCTTTTAGAAAAAAAGGCAAATATTTATCTTACAGAGAGCGTGTATCTTACATTTGCCTACACGTTTCTTTTTTTTTCTGTTTTCTCTTCTTTTTTATTTTTAACACTAGGCTTAATAAAGTGATCATAAGTGCCGAAGCAGTTTTCTAATGGAAAGTGGACCGGATTCACGACACAGAAGCAGAATTTGTGGAACAGGCCTTTGGGAACTTTCTCCTCTTGATCAAAGCTACAGCTGTGTCTCCATGGATGGCTGCCCAGGCAGGACTTTCACTTTAAGAAGGATTTGTCTGAAAAGATGACTGGAGAGCAATTCAATTCAGGTATATTGCTTGTTCCTATTCAACAGGGCCGGTGGAAATGGAGTAGGGACTAAAGGAATCTGGACACGAATTCTTTCAGACTTTTCCCACAGAGGGAGGTAGAGGGACTTCTGGGTCAGGAAGTTGGAGGTGATGGAGGTGGGAGAGTGGGCAGTTCACGGCTCTCGGGCTCCTGGAAGGTCTCAGTGGTTGGGGTCAGAGTGTAAGCCATGGGTAGGGGGTAGGGCTGGAGAAAGGGGCCTCCAAGAGAACGGGGTTAGTATCCAGAATAACCCTCAGCTTGCCTGGGGTGAAAGGGCATGCTGGAGGGTGGGCCTGGGGGCAAGAGGCTTGGAATCCCCAATAGAAGGCAACGGTTGGCTCTGAAACCTCGGCAAGTTGTTTCTACCCGACTGTCAATACCCAAGGACCAGAGTGGACCTATACCAAGGAATGGCCATCCCGCACATTTCAACAGAGCATGCAACAAGTGTCTGTGCCAACCAGTCAGCACTGCTTTCTCCAGGTACAACAGTGTCACAGGCAAACTAGAAACGTGGAAGTGGTTGGGAGCAGGGCAGGGTCCTGTGGAGGGCATGACATGAGCGTCTTCTTCCAAAGTATGAAGATGTGTATGTAGGCTGGGGCTCAGTGCTCAGGGGAGTGGGAACAGAGTCTGGCAGAGGGGGCTAGAGCTGTGCCCAGTGATGTGCCACCCAGACTGGTGGCATTGATTTCATCCCTCTGGGCACTGTGTGGGGCAGCAGCCCTTAGGCCAGATTGTTTGTGCACCGTGTCCCTGTCATTGAGAAATGGTCTCCAGTGACTCCTGGTGTCAGTCCCCTCTGCCTGTGCCTGTGGCTTAGGTGACCTCGAGGACCCTCCGCTGCTGGCCACACCACCCATGATTATGCCTTCCAGGAGGGAAACCTTAGTGGGTGGGCTGTCTGAGTACTGGGGGAATATGGCGAGGAGAGCTAGGGGTGCAGGGCTGGGTCGAAGGGCATGGCAACCCCCAAGGTCAGGGGCTGGTTCAGCAGAGGGCCCAGTCTGCGGCTTTGTAGGCCTGGGGCTAGAAGGTCATGCCCAGGAAGATTTCAAACCTGAGCTGAAGCAGTGCCCTTTATCCAGCTCCCAGGCCTCAGCACTCGAAGTCTCTCATCCTTGAGCAGCCCTATGGGGTAGGACTGAAAGGCGAGGGTGAAGAAAGCCCTGGCCTCTGGCCTGGGATGTGATTGGGGCCGGGCTCCTTCCCGCTTCCTGCCAGGCCCCAAAACAGTGCCAGTATGGTCAGGGCCTAGCCTGCTGGCCTTCTCCCAGGGAGCCCCAAACTCTGGGTCAGGCAGCCAGGAGTTGCTTCCTAATCCCACCCCCAGCACCTTGGAGCCCCGGGGTGGGGGTGGGGGGGCCAGGGAGACCCTTTCCCTGTTGTCCCCATTTTGTCTTGGCTCTGAGTGAGGTCAAAGGAAAATGAATAAGCTGATCTGGCTGGAGACTGGCCCAGTGACCGGTTTGCCCACTCAGCAGAGTCCGAGCAAGCAGAGGCCCTGAACTGGAGGAGGCCGGAATTATGGCAGAGTTTGGGGAGCTCACAGAAGTGCCTCAACCCTCCCTACCTGGTGGCGTCCCATCTAAACAACAGCTCAGGAGCCCTCTACAGGTGCAGGATTCCTACTGCCGGGTTGAGGACTGGGGGCCATCCAGAGAGGACCCTGCTCTGTAAGGTGGCCTTAGCACCCAGCCTGGGGTGGGGGAGGGGGGCATGTGCTTTCTCCCCCTTGTAGAAACTAAAGAAAATAATTTCTGGAAGGTTAGGGGAAAATCCACCTCTCCCATGGCAGGGTAAACATGCTCGAGTTCAAATTCCATTTTTCAACTTGGGATTTTAATTTCTGGTCGTATTATTTTTCTTACAAAGCAGCTTTTTGCCCAAGCAATTGCAGGGCAGCTTCTTAAAGGAGGAGATGGGGATGAGGGTGGAGGCACTGGCTAGTGCTGATTGTTACGGAGAATTTAAATGACTTACGGGTAGGACAGGTGAAGTCCTCTAGGTCAAGAGACGGTGAGGAGGCTGGGGGAGTACCAAACAGCATTCTCTCTCTCTCTCTCTCCATATATATATGTAGTTTTGTTTTTCATTTTGTTTTCAGAGAGATGTAAACCAATAAACAGGATTGGGCAGTGCCCACAAGTCATGTTTTGGGTACTTCCTGGGTGGCGGAATCAGTCCTGCTTCAAAGAGGTACAGACACGGGTCCATGCAAACTTGCAGTGCCAAGCCCTGGACAAGCCCAGCCCTGGAGGGAAAAGGGCTCCTTGTACTCTAGGGACCGAACGTGAAACAAACCCCAAGCCCAAGCCTCAGGAACCGCAAGGCTATGCACCTTGGATCTTGACCCCTAGGGGCTGGGCCCTGCCACACCAGCCTTGTGGGTAGTTTCTAGAACAAGGAAGGCAGCCTGTGGCTGGGGCCCAAAGAGCAAGACCTAGGTCAGGTGCTCAGGAAGCGGGAGATGGACGGTCAGGGCTCCTTCCCCAGCCCAGGGGCTGGAGGTGGGGGTGCAGAGGTGGGGCGGTGTCCATTGGTCAAAAGCCAGGATGGGTCCACAGCTCAGACCACCTGGGTATTTGGGAGCCCGGGGAGAACCAACCAGTTCCTACCTTCTCCCTACTCCTATTGTGTTGTGTTGAAATCCTAGCAAAAGTAATATTTTCTTGGGAAAAGAAAGTGGGAGCCTGCCTGTGGAGGCTGAGTGGGGTCTCCCTGCCTGTGTCTGTGGCCCTCTGCCTGGGGCCACGGGCCCTTCTGCTGTCAGCGAGGGGGTGGCCACCAGCTGGGGTGGGATAAAGTGGCAATAAATTGGACATAAACATCTATATATAGGAGCGCTTGCGTTTACATTTAATTATATGTTTTTAAAAGTCCCTTGCTTTTAGTTTTCTCTCTCAGTGCATCCTTTTCCCGCAGCAGATGGCCACCTCTTGCCAGCCTTGGGAGTGGGGGTGGTGGGGGGCTGGCTGCTGACCCCAGCGGTGGACGGTGAGGCCCCACCTACACCCTTTCCCCAAAAAGCACAAAATATTCACAGCCTCAAACTCCTCGTGGGGTTTCTTATGTGTGTGTATGTTTTGTTTCTTTTCAAGCAACAAAAGGTATAGAAAAAGGCACAGGTAACTGCATACATGGGAAGATATAACTGACGGGGGCTGAACAGAAGCTGCTTGGACAGACGGACAGATGGAAGAGGGAGCCCATGAGAGTGAGATGATTCGAGGAAGTTGGCTGGAAGCGTCTGTAGCCGAACACCAGAAGCCGGATGCTGAAGCGGTCGGAGAGAGGCTAAGTGCTCAGGGGGCCCCTGTCCTCGGGCTGGTGTGGAGGTGCCCTGGGCCCCCCACTTCCTGAGGGCTCAGGGGAGCCCTGACTGGTCCTGGGTTCCCCAGAGAGGTTCCTCCTCCGGGCTGGGAAGCAAGTGGACGCCTCTGCCAGGCAGCCCACGGAACTGCTGCGGTCCAGTGGTGGGGCGGCAGAGGCCCCGGGGTTGGCCAACGTGTGTGGTGACTCCACGTGGGGGCTCCAGGACCCTGCCCGGCGGCCCCGGGGTGGCCGGGGCGAGGCCTCGGGCGGAGTGTGGGGGCTGTGCATGGGCGCGGGCTCTGTGGACACGTCAGCCCCACAGGGCTCCCAGTTGGGAGGTCTGCTTAGGCCCCCGCTCGTCCTCTCCCTCTCCTTGGGATAGTCCCTGTCCTCCAGCTCCAAGGACAGTGTGAACTTGGAGACCTTAGCCACGGGGGACACAGAGGCTGATGAGCTCTCAGTGGGACTCCAGCGGCCTCGCTCCTGGGCCTCCCGGGCCCCTGTCAGGTCGCTGCCACCCCCAGAGAAGCCACTGACCCAGGCTGCCATGGGCCCTGGCAGCAGGGTGGGGTGGGCCCCGGGCCGGGCCTGCACCATCTGGATGCCACCAATGGGAATCAGGGGGCATGGGGCTCGGACCAAGTGCTGCGAGTGCAGAGGAAGGTGGCTGAAGATGTTCTCTGTCCGGGCCGGGATGTGGCCATGGAAGTCATGGGGGGCGCAGAAGGGTCGAGAGGAGACAGGATGAACAGGGCCAGGTGAGTAGGAGGGACTTCGGGAATCGGCCTTCTGCTGGGGTCAGAAAAGAAGACAGGGTAAGGCCAGGTTATGCGCTGGGCACATGGACACGCCAAGGCCTAGATGGGGCAGCAGACCTGCCTGGGATCACACAGTAAGTCCCAGCTGGGCTAAGGCCAGAACCAAGTTCCAACTCTGTCATGACGCTGCTCTGTGCTGGTGCCCTCTCTGGAATGGGCTGCACCCAGCCCTACAGTGACAAGGAACACACTCAGCCCCCATGGTCGCTATGCCTCCGGCCAGCACGCTTACCTGCAGAGGCTCTGGCGAGATGGGGCACTGCTGGCCCTCATGTGCCTCGCCCTCTATCTGGGTTCTGCTGACTTTCCTGCTCCTAAAATGTCTTGACCCTACCTTACCTTGGACACGAGTTCCCATTCAAGGCTCTTGGCCTTCACCCACCACCAGGAATTTTAACATGAGCCCAAAATTAAAAACCAAGGAGAGACTCCTAGATCATGCATGTCTAGGAGCTTGAATCTCTGAGTGATTGGTGGTGGTAAAGGGTGGTGTTAAGTCATGACAATATGGTGACAAAGATGGGACTAGAAGGTAAAGGTAAGTTGACGATGGTGATGTTGTCAGTGCTGGGGGTGGTGACGGCACTGGTGGTGTTGGAAAGGTGTTGGACGGTGATGGCAGTGGCAGGGGTAGTGGTGACAACAATGATGGTGATTGTGCTGATGTGACAACACTGGCCAAGCGGACTGGGTGGCAGTAATGGTGTGTGGAGTGTAACGATGGCTGAGATGGTGTTGGCCATGGTGACAGTGATAGTGCTGATGGTTTGACAGGGACGCTGTGGGCTGTGGTGTCTCTGCGGCTGCTGGCAACAGTTATGTTGGAGATGTGATGATTTTGGTTCAACTGCCAGCTACTCAGAGAATACATGGGGATGGGCCTGAGGTGGGAGGAGAATGGTACAAGTGTCTACACCTGCATCCAAAGCCAGCTCCAGAGTCAATGCTCTGCTGCTTTTGAGGCTAAATTAACTGGCTTCAGGCACCCGGCATGATGCCTGGCATAGGTGGTGCCCCATACACATTTGCTAAGTTATCAGTGACCTCTGAGCTGGCAGGGCGGCTGAACTCCAGGCCTGGCACCTGCCTCAGGGAGGAGTGAACTTGGAGCCCCCACCCACCCACCCACCCACCCACCCACCAGGGAGGAGCAACCCAGTCACTCTGGGGCAGGAACTCACCCACGTGGAGGCGCTGGTCTCGGGGCTTCTGCCGAGAAGCTTGTGAGGTAGAGGCGTGGGCCGGTAGAGAGCCCGCGGGGCCAGCCCGGAGCTTGGGCCGCACTCGCCGGCTGAGGGGCTGCCTGGCCCAGCCAAGGCCCACTTCCCTGGCAGCACTGACTGTGGTGGTGACTCGGCCTGGCCTGGAGACTGTCTCCTGGTGGGCGAGTGTCTGGGGAGGCCTGGGTCTGTGGCACGCTCGGGTTCGGGGAGCAGATGTGCTCGAGGGGGCAGTTCCCTTCCCAGGGGGTGGGAGGTGAGAGGAGACAGCTCAAGTCTTGGAGACCCACAAGGGAGAGGGCCCTTCTGGGAGCCAGCTGGGCTTGGGGCGGAGGCCTGTGGCTCTCGGGCCGGTGAATGTCGCTGGGGAGACGATTCGCTTTTGGTTAGTGAGTGTTTGTGGGCAAGTGGTGGGCGGCTGCCTGCTTCTTTGCCCGGGGACCACGGCCTTCTTGGGGACAAGGCCTTGGCACTCATGGCTGAGCTTGTGTCCTTCTCCATGGGGCTCGAAGGGGCCCGTCCCAGGTGGGGGAGGCACAGGATGCTTTGGCTGGACTTGGAACAACTGCCAGCTGCCAAGTGCTCGGCTTCTGAGACTGAGCTGCCCTGCGTGGCCTGGTTGCCAGAGGTGGCATCTGGGGACTGAGAGCCCTGAACAGGTGAAGAGTCTGCTGGCAGCGTGGCCGGTGGGCCGGGCAGGGGTGCCTCCGAGGACGGCTCGTCCTGGCTCTCCTCATCCTCATCCTCATCTTCATCCAGGTCCGAGTCTGAGTCCGAGTCCTCCAGGTCTGAAAACTGATGCTGTGCCACAGCCTCTGAGCCCTCTCGCCCTTCCGAGTCCTGGAACGGGTCGTCACTGGTTCCTGTGGGGAAAACAGGAGACGTGGGATCACAGCCAGGCCCAGTGGCTCCTCCTCTGTAAGCCCCGGTGGCCTCGTCTACAAATGGCCTGAGAGCCATGGCAATGGCACAAGATTATTGGGAGGACATGACACACATGGGAACACTTTGTAAATAATCATAGTGAACAAAAATTACCTTGTCTGCCATGTGCCAGGTTCAGTTCTAAGGGCTTCATGTGCCCTTATTAATTCATTTATTCCTCAAATAATCCTGTGAGGTGAGATCTATTCTTATCTTCACATTACAGATGAAGAAACTGATGTGAGAGAAATTAAATAACCTGCCCAAGTAAGGTAAGTAGTAAGGCTGGGAATGAACCACAGCAAATAAGACAGGCCTTTTTTTTTTTCCCCATTAGTATTTCAGTGCTGGCTCTTCTATGAGCAAGTTAAGCTACCTTGTATTACCTCAGTCTCCCCCTTTGTCAAATGAGTGTGATAGTCTCACCTCACAGGGTTTGCTGGGAGTCAATGCACACCTAACACATAGCAAGGGCTCAAATAATCATGATCACTCAACAGTCATGAAGAAAACCAGTAGCCATGACATGGCAGCCATGCTGACTGGTCCAGTAGCACTGAGCTGTGGTTAGTCTAAACACACATCTACCAGTGTGGCCAGTCTGGTGCTGGCTGGTACAACGGCGCCTGGCAGGTGGCAGGCCCTGGCCACTGGGGGTCTGGCTAAGCTAGCCTCAGGCTGCAGAGCAGGTCCCATCGCAGCCACTTCAGTCTAGAGGACCTGCTGCCCTTGCAGAACCTAAGTTGCTCCCAGCAGAGGGTGGGGTGAGCGTAGCTCTGAAATACCAGCCTCCTGGTCTGGCTTCTGGTAGGGCAGTCCCAACCAGCCAGGTCACCTTTAACACGATACAGAGCTCACGTGGTCATCTGTGAAATGGGCAGCAATCAGGACTCTGGGGAGAGCTCCACTAACACCTGGCCCACCTGGCAGGCTCCTGAGGGTCCTGCTGGTCCATCTCCAGGCTCATCGTCAGCCCCACCACCTCACCTAGACACACCAGCACCCATTCCACTACTGACCATGAGAACTGGACACACAAGCTAACTCAGGCCCCGGGTGCAACCAGGCTTTAGAATCCCACCATGCCAAGATACCCAGGGGCCAGAAAACACAGCATCTGTGCCTCCAAATAGCTCACTATGCAGCAGTAAGATGCAGGAAATGGATGACAGTGGGTATTTGGGAGGACGTAGGTAGAAAACTATGGGGTGGAGCTGGGGCAAGCAGGTGAAGGGAGGGACGTGGAGCCAAGGGTGGGTCTCCTGGCAGCTGGGAGCAGAGTGACGAAAGAGGGGAAGGGATCTGGGATGAGAAGGGGGTAGGGAAATGGATGGGGGTTGGGGTGTAAAAGACACTTTGCAATTTTGCTCCAGGCATTTTGTTCCCTGCCTAAGACTTTAGTGGAGGCCTGCTTCAGCCCCTGGAGTTCACCTGCCTCACCCGTCATTTCTATCTGGGGAAATCCAGGCCCAGAGGGGGCAAGAGGGGCTGAGGGGCTTCCCCAGTATCACCAGCAGGTAGTGGCTGAGTCACGACTCAACTCCACCTCTTCCTTGCTGTATGAGGTTGGTAATAAATGTACTTTTTTCTCTGTGTTTGTTTTCCTCATCTGTAAAATGGGGGTAAGAGTAATAAAAGCCAACACATGAAGCTGTTGGGAGGGTTGTGAAGGTATGACACAGTGTCAGTATCTGATAAACCTTAGCTATTATCACCTCAGGTACCCAGGACCTCGGCAGACAGTCAACATTGCAAGCATCTCACAGTTAAGGTCAGAGGGGTAGTACCACTAGGGAAGAAGTCAGGATCTGCATCTCTTGATGTCCAGTAGGGAAAGCTTCTAAAGATCCTCTTTAAAGATGAGGTAGTTGAGACCCAGAGCAGGGCGGTAGCCCGCCCTAGACACCTGTTGCAGGGTGATGGAAGCCTAGGGTCTGCTCCGCCTTCTCCCGGGTCTGGGACCACGGAGGCGGCGGAATGAAGAACGCGAGGGCGCCCACGGGATCTGGCCACACGGTGGCGCTGGTGCTCAACTTCCTCACCACCAGGGCCTGGGCTATGGCCTGCACCTGGCCTCTTGGAGGCAGTCATTCCCAGGCTGTGCTTCCGATGGCCACTCGGTGTCTAACACATGCTCATCCCGAAATCTTCCTAATTGTGGGAAGTGGCAACTCCATCCTTCCATTTTCTTAGGCCATAAACCTCGGACTCATCCTTGTTTCCTTTTTACTCATCCACCCCCACCCACGTGTCAGCAAAACCTGTTGGCTCTACTTGCAGAATTTATCCAGAATCTGACCACTTCTCACCTCCACTCAGCCCACTGTGTCCAAGCCAACGTATGCTGGGCTTAGATCAGTGCCTCCAGCCGTGCCCCCTACCAGCTGTACTCTGCACACAGCCAGTCATGGAAAGTCAGAGGATGTCACTCCACCAGACAGCCAAGCCCCTCTCTTAACCTTCATGGCCCCATTTCTGACCTCATCTCCCCTCACTCTGGTCCCTCAGAGTCTTCACACCTGCCGTTCCCTCTGCAGGGAGTGCCCTTCCCCATACCCAGTCTTCACACCACCTTAACAGAGGCCCCGCCCCATCCCCTCACGTACATTTTTTTGCTCCATACTCATTGCCCTTTGACACATTTGTTCATCACTGGACTCCCTTTTAGAATGCAGGCTTCCTGAGGACAGGACCTATGTTCTAGTCACGGCACTATATCCAGCACCTAGAACGGGGCCTGACAGAAATTCTTTCTGTGATGAATGCATCAATTTCATCCTCAGATAAGGTAAGCACAGTCATCCTTCCTGCCTCATTGGGAAAACGAGGCCAGGAGAGGTGGGGACCGGCCCAGGGTCACACAGTGCACCCTGGGTGTGGTGCCAGTCACAACTTCCTGACTTCCACCCTGGAGGGCTCAGGCTCCCGTCCAACCCACCAGGCGTTGGGATGGAGTGGAGTCAACATTTATATGTGACCTTGGGAAATGCCATTACCTGTTTGAGTTTTCTTTCCTCAACTTAAAATGGGTAACACAACTTTCTACCACTAGTTATAAGGACTCAGTAAGACGCCTATGAATGATCTGATCTACATTCTTGATAAGTGTGGTAACTCCACTTCCTTGTTTTTGGGGAAACAGCCCCAGATTCATTGTGTTCAGTTTCATGAAAGTGATTTATTTCACCTAAAAGGAAATACGATCTAACTCTTTTGTAAGACTGCAAATACATCCCCAAATCAGAAAAGCAAAAGCAGAACAAGTCTCTCTCCCGATTCTGATTTTAGGAAATCTGATCAAAAGTGTGCTGGGTACAGGAGGAATGCCTCTGGCCTCCTCCTGCTGGGGGACACTGTCTGCCTGTGCACCTGCCAATGCCCCTCTGCCCTTTCTGGATGCTGAGGCTGGGCAGTTTCCGGCCAGACCCATCACCTCAGACTCACCTTTGCTCTGTCTCTTCAGAAACTGCCTCTAATAATGTGCTTCTTGCTGATGGAAGACTATGTGTGGGGTGTGGTGCCGGAATGTGGGACGGGGTAGGGAGGCAGTGAGGGGCTGCCAGGTCTGGCTTCGGGTCACTTGAAGGCCTCCAGCTCTCAGCTCAGGGGTCAGGCCCCTGCCCAGGGTGTGCAGGTGTGAGCGTGGGCTTGGAGCACATGGAGTGCATACCTCACAGTGTCATGGTGAGGATTTGCTGAGATAATTCACAGCATGTGTTTAGAACACACCTGACACATACCGAGTGCTCAGTGTTGACTAGGATTACTCCTGTATTAATGCATCAACAGACATTCACCGAGCACCCACAGATGCCAGGCACGCCACCTTCGTGGTCGACTGTAACTCACATAGCTGCGGCTGCACGGCATTACTATTAGTGTATGGAGACGGGGGAGAGCGTGCTGTGAATTTAACCTTCAAGTACATAGCTGGGAAAACTGGAGGAGAGGCCATGGAAGAGGGAGGGGAGTGCAAGGAGGAGGGGAAGCAGGGGAGAGGAGGACATAAAGGAAGGGCAGGGTGAAGGGAACAAGTAGAGCAGCAGGGAGAGGAGGAGGAGAGAGGGGGGAGGGGGAAGGGAAGCTGGCAAGTCTTACCTTCTTCGGCTTCCAGCTCCTCCAGCACCCCCGTCTCTTGGCACTTTTTGCTGTGGGCCTTCGACTTCATGTGCTTAGTCAGATTCCCTGGAAAGAAATGAGAACGGACTCAGGCTTGGCTGGAGGGCAGGGGCCAGGCAGGCCTGGGGCAGGTCGAGGCAGTGCCTGGTTGGCAGGCCATGGCTTCTCACTCCGACTGAGACCCTGCCAGCTGCAGGGGTTGGGCAGGGGCCCAGACATCCCTCTGCCCAGGTACTCAGGCTGGGATGTGCGGCCACAGCCACCGTGCAAGGCGGTACACAGGAGCTGGGGTTGGGTGGGGGTGCTGTGAGGGGATGCAGGGTACAATGAGGAAGTGAGATGCTGGAAAAAACAAACAAAAACAAAAATAAAAGACAACTCATGTGCAATAGGTTTCCCTGCTTTTGATTTAACTCGGCCTAGGAGCAGGTGACGCTCATTAAACAGGATTAGTGGCTGCCTCAAATGCTGGGATGGCAGTGGAGCTTCCACTAACCAACGTGGTGGTTTGGGTACTGAGGATGCCCTCCTGGCTGAGGACACTTCCAGGGCACCCCACAGCTAAGAATTTTGGGGTTTGGGGAGGGGAACTGGACAAAGTTGCTGCTAGAAATGGAGAAAGGGCAGGGATGTAGGGGAGTCTGCTGGGCAGGGACCTGGGAGCCATGAGACTGGGGCCCAAGCCTTGACTCCCCTAGAGAAGTAATGTCTGGGCCTCAGTTTCCCCCAGGTCACTGTGTAGTGCAGACATAGGTGGGATATGTGCAGGGAAGGCTGGGCAAAGGCTTGGCCTACTTCATGCCTGTGGAGCCCTCAGGGGTGGGGGGTGGGGTGGCTGACTGACCCAAGTAGTCAGCCCAGCTCCACCGCTGATGAGCAGGGGCAGCAGCTGTGTAATCAGGGCAAAGGTAGCAGCATCTTTAGTTCTCCCCCACGTGTGTTCAGCAGTTCCCAGGTCACAAAGCTCTGCAGGCAGGAGTGCTCTGTGAAGGAACGCACCCCCAGCTGCCCCAGGAGGACGCAGGCCAGGTGCCTCACACTGCTCCTTTGGGCCCGGTACCCACCTCCGAACCGTAACATGCTCACTGTTGCTCTGTGGATTGCTACATTTCCATATGGTTGTTCATGTAATAAACACAAGTTCACTGAGTTAGGTGCTCTACTCACTAATCTTATTAATTAGCAAGTTTCAATGGATGGATGGAAGAGAGAAGAATGGATATTTGAACAGATGCATAGAGAGACTGGTGGATGGATGGATGGATGGATGGATGGATGGATGAATGGATAAGTGGATAAGAGGAACTATGGAGTGAGGGAGGGACAGGAAGAAGAGGGAGAGATGGATGGGACCCTGGATGCTTAGATAAGCAAATGGACAGAGAGATGGGGGATACATGGTTAGATAAAAACATAAATGAAATGATAGATGGAAAATGGGTCAATAAACAGATGGGAAGATGGAGAACTAGACAGGAGGATACAGACACAGCTGAATAGCAGAATGGGTGGTTGGAGGAGTGAATGGAAGCATATGCATGGGAGGCCTGACAGGCAGGAGGATAAAGGAATGGGGAGGTAGATGGAAGGATGGGTTGGTGAGAGGACAAATGTGAGAAGAGGAGGAACAGATGGGATGAGGAAATACATGGGAAGATACATGGATAGGAAGACAAACTATTAGATGAAAGGATGGGAGAAATGGATAAATGGGAGGAGAGATGATGGATGGATAGGTGCATAGGGAGAGAGCCCACGGATGAACCAAAGGGTGCTTCTTAATCATTCTGAGAATTTTAAGGAACTTTAGGGTTTTGCTGAAAGGGTAATGGGAGCCTTACGCTGGGATTCCCTGAGGTGTGCAGGTCAAGGGCAGCAGGGCTGGAAGAGGAGCTGTTTCTTTCCTTTCTTCCTCCCCTTAGTCCAGTCCATGACTGTCTCCTCCCTATCTCTGATTTTCCTCCTATAACTGCACATAAACCTGGATCTTCTACTCCTGGCCAAAGGAGGAGCAGAGTCATAACTTCTAGAGTCATCCTGGGAGCAAAGGGTCCCCAAAGGTCCCTACCCAACATCATCGGCCTCTGCCCTCACTGTTGTGGGCAGAAAAAGTCTGAGCAGGACGTCAGGGGGTGGTAAAAGCAGTTGGGATGTTCCACGGGCCAGAGATACCAACTGTCTCCTGATTCCCCAGAGCACAGAGGACTGTGAACAACTGCTAATGACATTATTTGTTATACATGTTCCACCTGGAAGGCTTGGGTCTCTCCAATCAAGTCTGATGCCGAGCACACAATGGTGCACCATAGCCACACGTGGGAAATGCAATTCTCATCCCAGAAGCAAAGTCTTGGAGGGAACCTCATCGACCATGTAATCCAACCCCACCCGGCTGAGGGTTCTCCTGCTTCTGCTCTAACTCTGGGCTGTAGTGCTGATGATACCATTAGACAAGATTATTGACAATCTCAGCTGCTGGGATGCCACGAAAGGACTCCTGTTGACCAACACAGTGAACCCACCAGCCAAGACCACACCGGCTAGTTAGGGCAGAGCCCTGTCGAGAACTAGGTCTCAGGAATCCAGAGACCTTATTTGGTCCACATGGAACCAGGATGGTCTAGGATCTTGATGGCCTTGGGTTTAAGTTTGGGCTCTGCCACTTCCTAGCTGTGTGCTCTCAGCCAAGTTTCTGAACTTCTGAGCCCCAGTTTCTGCAACTTTAACGAAATACCCACCTCTCAGGGTTGCTGGTCAGTTGATGAGATAGTACATGTAGAATGGAAGCAAAGTGTGCCTGGCAGAGAGCAGATGCCCACCCCCTGGGACCTCCTTCCTTCCCATACTGTGTTTCCCCGCCCTTCACATGACAATCACTCTTTATTGAGCACCGGGGACCTCGCCACGTGCCATGTTGGATGTAGAGGAGAGAGATGCTGAGATGATGCTGTTGATGCAAATGGCTTTGCCCTTTAGTCCGGACTCAGGGGCTCCCAGGGGAAAGGTACCAGACAGCGCCTGGAGCCCTGCTTCTCCTCTACCCCTGCCACTGGAGTCTGCAGGGAGTCAGGGAGTCTGAGGTGACTTTGCCTGGATAGGTTACAGGAGTGAACTTTGGATGAGCAGCCCTGAGGGTTATCCGGCGCCCTCCCGGACTTCCCCTCCTGGGTCTGTCTCCTCTTCTATGAATTGAGGGAGGTGTCCAAATGGCTGAAGGCATCATTTTCAGCCTGGACATCATTTCTCTCTCCAGGGGCAGAGCCTTGGCTTGCCATGCAGAGTACTCAGCTTCTCTTAGTTGTCCCTCCCACCCTTTGCCCCAAAGCCCGACAGACCTGGAATGAAGGACAAAAGGCAAGTGGATGGAAAATGATGGGTGTCTGGAAGAGGGGCAGAACCTCCACGAAGAGCATCAGCCAATGACCCTGTCTGCCTTGACTGGCTTTGACCAACCGCCCTCCCTCTGCCCCTGTGGGCTGATGGACATGAGGCCCTCCCACAACTGTCATCTCTGTTCCCTGAGGCGATCGGTGCAAGCCACTCCCTTGGACTCTGGGAACCATCTGAGAAGAGAAAATGGGAACCCCCAGACCTCCACAGGGACATCCCAGTGGGCCTTTCTCAGCCCTACCCACTGAGACACCCCTCAGTTAGTACCAGGGGGCCCAAGCTGCTGCCACAACGTCTAACACAGAGACGGAGACACAGACAGGCAGACAGAGACGGACAAGAAGGGCTCCCCAGGCACGGGAGCAGCCAGATGGTGGTGACGTAACACCCCGGAGACCACCAGGCCCAGCTCAGCTCTCACAGTCTGGCTGTGGAGGGAGAGATGGAGGCAGCTGGGGGCTGTGAGCTGTTGCGGGGGGACCTGTGGTATCTGAGTGATGAGTGAAGGGCCCGCCACTCCGGGAAGACACGAGGTCCAGGGAGGAGCAGTGTCCTGCCCCTTCCCTCACTGCCAAGTGTGCAGAGAGATCTAAGAGCGAGCCTTTTCTGCTTCAACCTGCCCACTCCCAACCAACCCCTCGCTGCTGTCACAGTTTGAGATTCCACCATTTTCGATTCGCTCACTGCTTTGGCTCTGGAAGGTGTTGTGTTCTGGAAGTCTCTATGAGCTTTTGCAGAGAGCGCAGCACACTCCCTGATCTCTGGTTGGAGCAAAGCCTCCTGGGCTGAGCCTACAGGGCATCGTGGGACACAGCCTGCACACCTAGGGCTCCACACCCCAGGGCAGGCGGAGAGGCTGAAGCCCTTCTGCTCAGGTTCTGCACTGTGTACCCTTCAGGTTCCGCCCTGGCTCAGAAGGACCCAGGAAGGGACTATAGATAGGCTCCGTATGGCTTCCCAGGCAGGCATCACCCAGAAAAGGGGTGCTCCTACCAGGGACTCAGGCCTGTCTCAGACCTGGCCAAAAAAGAGCCAGCCTTTTCTCTCAAAAAAGGCAGAGGGGCCCTCTAGGAAAGACTGCTCTGGCTGGGAACTCAGCCAGATGGGTTTTTTGGGTTTCACATGGCAGCCCGAGGCGGTGGGCAGCTTGGCATGGCCCTGGGCTGGGAGGCACTCCCAGGACTGGGAGGGCTCCTCATGCTGAGAATGGAAGCGTGTGTAGCTCCCAGGACACACCCTGGGAATGTGGGCAGCAGGGGTGACCCACCCTGGAGGCTACCCGATTGGCCACTTCATTTTGCCACTCTGTCCAGAGAAGGGGGGACGAGCTCACAGAGAGGAAGATGATACCCATGAGGCAGGGTCCTTGGTTCTGGTTACAATTCCAGCTTGAACAGTCATTTCTGTTTTGGGGGACCTACTTTCTTCACCTTCAAGGGGGGTTTTGACAAGAGGTTTTTGGCATTCAGAGTCAAAAACTGTTATTTAAATTGTCAGTCACTGATTCCCATCTCTCTCCTCCATAAGTCCCAACTGGCTGCCTAAGGCCAGAGGAAGTGGGACTGCAGGGGACGCAAAAGGTACAGAACCCACGTTCAGTGCCGAGGCACGCTAGGTGAGCTGCCCTGGACGTGGCAGGGCTCCAGGCCTATTCGCCCTCTCCTGGCACCCTTCGTACATTGTTTATGAGACACAAGGAAGTGGAAGGTTCGGTGCCTCCATTCAAACCAAAACCTTGGTGGGTAAGTTTGAGCTCCACTTGAAGATGATGGCGAAAGGACAGAGGTGGGCAGGGGCCAGTTAAGGGACTTGGGAGACCAGAGCCGGGCATCTGGTCAGGGAGGAGGCCATGACCAGGGATATGTTAAACTGTCCCCCTGCCTGGTACAGAGAGAACTGAGGGCCTGCGAGAGGAGACGGAAGTGAGGAAGGCTGAGAGACTGCACGGGCCCTCAATGCTGCCATCTGACCTCACGCGCAGCTTTACCAACAGAAAGGAGGGCAGCAAGTAGCAAAGGGGAATGTGCTCCCGAGTTCTGTCCACTGAAAAACCACATGGCTCCAGAGGGGGCCGACAGGGAGGCCACCGACTCACTCAAAGGAGAAGGCAGGACCCTTCTGCCCAAACTCTGACCCAAGAATCTGCAAAGCACAAGAGGCTGAAGCCACGGGGGGTTCTGAGAACCTCAGGCCTCCCCCATCCCCCGAGCCATCGCGGTCTGCTCAGCTACTGGGGCAATGTCTTCCCTGCCTGTGCTGCAGGAACAGCCCAAGGAATGAGCAGAGAAGCCAATCTCAGCCTCATGGACTCAGCCCCACGCGTTCACACCAGATCCTGGGTGGCTGCGGCAGGCCTAGCCGCCACCATCTCCCATCACAGCTCTCTGGGAGGCCCACTCGTAACAGCCAGTCCTTTCTTTCACAGGTGAGCTGACCCTGCTATGGAGTGTGACCGGGGAGCCGGAACGACAGGGCTGCCAATCTGGGTTTGGGGGAGCCGGGCCCTATGCCTAGAGCTGCAGAGAAGCCGGGCAGAGCAGAAACATGGTCTGAGTGGTGAGGGAGGGTGGAGGCAGGGCGAACTCTGGCATGAGAAGTGACTATGCGATTGTGTTAAGTGGCTCAGAGTGGAATGGACTTCCAAATGCAAGAGTGGCAGACAAGTGGGTATGCTGGAGCTCATCAGATCAGTGGATAAAGGGCTAAGGAGACATGCAAAAGTAGGGATGGTGAGATCAAATCAAAATCAGAAACTGTGCAAGAGTGCCGCCAGGCGGTGGGGGGAAGTACGCAGGTGCGGGGCTGTGTGGGGTCCAAGAGGAAGGGCTGGGGCAGCCAGGGGATGCCACTGCCCAGTCTGGAGCCGGCTGCTCGGCCACTGGGGAACCCAGGAAGTTGGGGTGCCCCAGGCCCCAGGCAGAGAGGCCTGGGCCCCTGACCTCTGTGCTAGGGCTCCCAGAAGGGAGCTCCCTGCAGTGAGCGGGGGCAGTGCCCCAGCTGACTGTCTCTTACCTTTGGTTTTAAAAGCAAAGTGACAGTGCTTGCACACATAGGGCCGGACGTCAGTGTGGGTGCGGATGTGTTTCTTCAGCATGCTGGGCTTCTTGCAGCGAATTCCACACTCCTCACAAACATATTTCCCTCGGCCGCGGCCTCGCACATATACATACTCTTCGTTTGATTTGTACCTATGAGCAACAGGCGTCATTGTAAAGGGAAAAAAAATGGAGGAGAAGAGGCAGGTCCCCACCTCAGAAGAGCACGCGCTTCCTAGCTGCATCCAGCCCGTTACAGACACTGGGAGAGGAGGACGCGGAACCAGAGAAAACCACGCTGGGTGGGTGGGTGGGGGGCAAGTCACCCTGGGGATCCACCACGGTCCCCTGCATCTGCCCTACCCCTCAGACGGGGGGAGGGGGGCTGCCCCCTCCGCTCCCCACCCCGAGTCAGCAGGTCCTGGTGCTTCCTGCCTGCTGGGAAAATGAAGCAGTTTCGCAGAGGGCCTCTGTTCTAGAGCCAGCATGTAACCAGCTCCTGCCCACAAAGAACAGCCACTCTGGGCCACCGGAGTAACAGAGTGAAAACAAAGGTAACAGCCACACTCCAGCAGCTACTTTTACCAAGCACTCAGCCTGTGCTGGCACTTTACCCGAATTAAATCATAATCATGAGGAAGAGCCCGTAAGAGCCCGAGGCTCCCACAGCCAGAAAGGGACGGAACTGGCACCTGAACCTGCCTGCCCCAAAGCCTGTCCACCTCCTGCAAAGGACAAGAAGTGCTAAACGGTCGGCGAGGTAGCCGCTCAGATGCGCGTGTGAGGGAGGAATGAGGGACGGCCATCATTTCTCTGTCCTCAGAGTTTGGAAACCAGGAGCCCTGCACTCTCTCCCCCACCGATCTCCTGCCTAGCTGGAAGCTCTCTGGACCCAGATTCCAGCTACCTCCCGTCTCACATGGCCTCCAGGGATCATTTGGGATCATAGTAGGAAGGGCTAACAGCTTTCAGGCGCCTCCCAGGGTGCCGGCCCACGTGCTGGGCCTCAGGGCCGCCCACGCTCTTGGACCTCAATCAGAATGCTATTATGTCCAATTAGAAGGAAACCCACGTGGCTCACTCAGTACCATCCTCACCAAAACACCTTCTTGGCCTAATGCTATAGATGTACAAGTCTCCTGCCTGGGCGGGGAAGGCTGCAATGGTGGAGGGGCCCAGGAAGGGGATCCTGGCATAATTTCAGACGAGCCTTCATGGGGCTTGGGGGCCCGATGGCATGGCTGCCTTGGGGGAGGTGTGGCCTCCTGGACTGCTGAGCAAGCCTCTGACACCCAGCAAGAGGCCTGCTGCTGCCCCCCTCCTCTTACCCCTCACCACATGCCCCTGCCAAGGAGGTTTGGAGCTGTAACAGGGGGCAAGCGCAGAGGGGCAGGGAGGTGACTGGGAGATTATGAGGAAATGACAGCAGCTGGGACCCAACCCTGCTGTGCAGGGGCCATCAGCTTACTGCTGAGAGGATGGCACAGGATGGGCTTGAAAGGGGAGCTCTGAGGGTGGGGCAGGCAGGCAGCTCAGTGATCACCATCACATACACACATGCTCACACACACCACCGCCCCACTCACACTCAGACACACTCACATACACTCACACTCCTATACACACTCGCATACTAGCACACACTCACACTGACATGCACTCATATACATTCACACACTGACACACCCACACTGACACACACGTCCTCACACGCACACTTATATACACTCACTCAACTTCCCCACTGACAGTGACACACACACACACCCCATACACTCTCGTACGCACAAACACACATTCTCACACACACACACTCACACACACATGCATCCAAACATGGACCACTGTCCACGGCCTTGAGTACAGTTGGAGCCTGTTTTTTGCCACCTCAGCTTTGGCCAACTGAGGCCTCTCAAGTTGTCTAAACCACCTTTCCTCCCCTTACGGGCGCTGGCTGGTCAGTTTCTGGTGCCCAGTCGTCAGGTTGGGAGGCCAGCTTTCCCCAGATCTAGGGCCAAGCACCATCTTGTATTTAAGGGAGGAACTGAAGGCCACGGGGGGGTGGTGGGGAGAAATGATTCCTTTTGTTCTTATGCAGAGCGCCCTATTGGCACACATGGGACTTCTGTCTCCCAGTGACAGTGGTTCACCCTCATGCAACAGGCCTCCTGGACCTGAGCCATCTACCCACACCTGGATTTTAATTCCTGTGTCCTTCTGTGCCCCGGGACCCAGTCTGAGGTGGGGTGCCCTTTTCCCAGCTACAGAAGAAAAGAAGTGAGAATGGCTTAGTCTCCTCTTTGCACTGGAGGTCCTGCCACCACCTGAACACCCCCACTCGGTTCTGCTTGGCGGGTCCATGATATACCCTCCCCTCCAACCTCCAGCCACGGTGGCGCCCTTCGGCATTCCCCTTCCCTTCACCCCGCTGCTGTGGTGGGTGCCGTGAGGTCCCTTGCACACTGGCCTGCAGTCACTCTGACTTCTATCATATTTGGGCTTCACTTTATACTCGAGCCAACTCAGAAGCAGGCACCGGAGCCCATCTACTGTAGCTGCTCTCGTTTCTTCCTCCATAGCAATCCTTCCCAAACGGAGACACACACGCACACAGAGAATGGACTCTGTTTGAGCCTTCAGGGCGGTACCTTGACTTGGTGGGGGCCGGGGGGAGGTCTATATACCATGGAAAGTATGCACAACCTATTGGGAAGCACAAGGGAGGAGCATGGGTTGGGAGGGGCCAGGGAGGACTGTGACAGCTGGAGGCAGGAAGGGAGGACCCCAGGCAGGGACCCTAGGAGCAAAGGCAGGGGTGTTCAAAGGCCTGGAGTGTTTGGTGGGTCAGAGCACATGAGGTCAGGGGGCAGAACAGGCTGGATCACCATCGGCTTTGAATGTCATGCTAAGTCTAGACTGGATCAAAGTTATCTTAAAGATAAAGTCTCAAACAGAAGATACTTCGTTGGCACCATGGGGAGTGGTCTGGAGGATAACAGTCTTAAGAGTCTAGGCATGAGGCACGTGTTATAGGACAGGAAGTCGACAGGCTTTTGGGGCATACAATCCACAGTCTTTGGCAGCCATCTGGAAAGGAAGGGGTACCAATGATGGAGAACCAAAGGTTCCAAGTTGAAAAGGTCCCAAGCAGCATCACTGCAGGCTTGAAGGGAAGTGAGGCAGGACTCTAGTCTTTAACTGCTGAGTAGGAGGTGCCCATGAGAAAGACTTGAAGAAATGTCTAGCACACAGCCGGAAATCTGCAGGACTCAGGACAGGACATGTAGAGTTGTGCGGAGGAAGATGACCACTCAAGAGAACGTATGAAAACAAGAAGAGGACAGTGCAAGAACCTGGGAGGCACCCAAAAGTAAGAGTGGGCAGAAAGATGGTACCCCAAACCCCAAACAGAGAGCTCCTGTAAGGAACCAGGAGAAAATGTGATTTAAAGGAGGCAGAGGCCAGAAAGGTCAGTGTCATGGAGATATGGAGGAGGATGGCCTCCGAGGGGCCCCAAGACTTGAAGAAGGCAGGTCTGCTTGGACAGTCTGGAGCCTGTGACTTCTCTGCTCCTTGAAGGCTGGTATTGGGGTGTGTACTGCGTAGTGCTTTCCAAGGGGCCCAGTCCAGGCACAGGCATGGGGTACTGTCCAGTGTGGGCTGGACACTCCTCCGCCCTGAGGCCAACCCCGCATCAGCTCAGGCTTATCCCCTCCTGCCTGTGCTGAGGCCCTACCCTATTAGGCCCCACCCCTCCCCCAGCAGCTTCATAGTCTCCCACTTCTGGCACATTCTACCACAGTGAACACAAACTCAGTTCTCTCCCATCACAACCAACCAACACCAAAGCTTCCCTGGACCCCAACCCACTCCAGCTACTCCTCCCTCTGCTTCCCTTCTCAGCCCAAGTGTGGAAAGAGCTGCCCCTGCCCTCACCACCCCCATTCCTGAGCTCACTGCAGCCCTGCTCTCCTGGCTGACTGGCCTTGCCAGGGTCACAGGTTGCTCCAACCAAAGGACAGCGGCCGTATCCTACTTGCCCTCTTGCTCCCCTTCTGGAGGCAGCTGGTTGATGTTCTCTCCCGACTGGGTCTCCTTTGCAAGCTCCTTCTTTGGCCATCTTTTCCCATGCTGGCCTTCCCCAGGTTCCAACCTGCACTCTTCTCCCCTCCCCCGTCCCCCCGTGGGTTCCCCCTGCCCAAGGCCTGACTTGTCACCTGTTGGTTGATAATTCCCCATCGCTCTCTCTCCAGCTATGACCTCTCTGCTCTACATCCAACTCCCCCCTCAGCATCTCCCCAGATGCTCTTCAGGCACCTCACACTCCACATGCCCAGAACTGTGTTTCCATGTCCCCCCACCTGTAGCTCTCCCTCCTGAGTCTCCGTCTCAATAAACAGCACCCCCCCCCACCATGGGGGCTAGGCCACTATTCTAGGTGCCCCCCTTCCTTCCCTCTTCATATTCAGTCCATTACAACAGCTATCAGTGCTATACCAGCATATGCTCCAAGGAGGCCCATCTCCCTGCCCCCACCAACCCCAGCCACCGTCCTCTCCTACACGCTACATCCTTTCTTCAGCCAGAGGGAGCTTTTCCAAAATACGAGTACACGCACCCTGACATTCCTCCCGGCTGAGGGGCCCCATTCAAAGCCCCTCCTGTTGCTCTTAGAATCAAGTCTTGCCCCTGCGCTTGTAGGGGGCAGAAGGCTCAGGGCCCCACCTAGCTCAGGTACTTCTCCAGCTTAATCTCTCACCAAATCTCACTCATCTCCCACCTGCTGCACTTCCCTACCAACCTCATCAAACATCACGTACCTCAGAGTCCCTTTCCTCTGGCCTTCAGCATGTCCAGCACCACCCTCTTCCATATGACCAGCTCCTCGAGGGCTTTGCTTTTAAAAGGCGCCTTCCTTCTGAGGCCTCTCCCACTCCTCTGGGCCTACGGGTCTCCCCCACTCCTCCTTCTCAGCACTTGTCAAGCTGTGTGTACTGCACCGGCCTTTTCCCAGTGCAGTTCTCGTTATTCCCAAGAGCGGGGACCCACATCTACCTCATTCACTGAGGTGCCTCCAGGGCCTAGCACAGGGCCTGATACCCAGCAAGTGCTCAGTACCCATCAGCTGCACAGAAGGAGGCCGAGCCAAGGTCTTCTTTCCCCACGCCTGCCATAATCAGACTCCTGGCCTTGACGTTCCCACTCCATGAGTCCCTGAGCACACGTGGACTCCTCAAGGACTCCCAGTCCCTCCGGACTGGCTGAGCACTCCCCAGCATCTGGCAGGAACTACTCCGCTCAGAGGGCAGCCATCAGCATGGGACCTGGGCCGCAGTTCTGGCTCCTGCCTGAACTCACTGGACGACCTGGGCAAGTCACTCCCCTTCCCCAAAACAGTCACTCTGCATTGCCCTCAGATATACCGAGTCATCACATGCCTCGGTCCTCCCATCGACCCTTTACTATTGTCCCCATTTTCCAGAAAAGGGAACTAAGGCCCAAAGAGTTCAAGTGCCCTGGCCAAGATCACCCAGTCAGACATCTTTCCACGGAACACCCTGCCCCTGCACAGACTTGCTGCAGAAATACTTTCACATGATGCCAATCAAGGTTTCCTTAGCACCTTCCTTCTCCAGAATTCCCAGGGGCCTGTAACAGCACAGGCAAATAAGAGCGGCATCGTTCCTCACCAGCTCTTCCTGAAAGGGCTGCCAGCTCTGGGTGGGACCCACAGGTGTTGGCAGCTGCAGAAAAATGTCCTGCAAAGAGCCAGGGCAGGAAACCAGAAAACATGGTGTGCTCCCTAGGGTGTGGTCCTGCCGCCCAGGTCTGCCCTTGACCTAGGGGGAGAAGTGACCGACCCTCCACCTTTTCCGAGGCAGCAAGACAGGCCACCCCAGAGAGGCCTGGGTGCTGCTGACTTACATTTCCCAGGACGGGGTGCCACTCCTTTGAGCTCCACCACCTGCCTGTCTTTTGTTGCCCTGACAAGCCAGGGGTGTCAGCCAGTCCAGGAAACAATATTTGGTTTTGTTTTTAAAGAAAAAGAGTTGTTTCTGTGGACTCCAGAATGTCTTAGTTAGAGGGACCTTAAAACCCGACAGCTAGACTTCCTGAGGCCACGCAGCAAGGGGGCTCTGCAGAGCAGGGCTGGAGCTTGGGTCCCCTGATCATGGCTGCAGCACCAGGGGTCCCAGAGCCCCGCCTGGAAGCAGCTTTCTGTCCCACTGCCTTGGGCCAGGAGATGAGCGAGTCTGCCAGGAGGCGTGTGGAGCTACCAGGATCTCCTGGATCTGTTTTCATTCTTATGCTGCAGCTCTAAGGTTCATGGACTCAAAGGAAAAGAAAAATCAAACAACCCCTTGATTGGGAGGAGTTGTTTCCTTCTGATCTAACAGAGAAGGAAACAGAAACAGAGAGGCTGAGTGTCTTGCCCAGAGATACAAGGCAGCTGGAAAGCGGCAAAGCAGGAACTGGACCCCAGACTGGACCCAGTGCTCTTACGCACGATACAGCATGACCTGTCTTCAGCAGCTTCGCCAGTCCGGTGACTGGTGATGCTGAGCTGCCTGACTGAACATTCAGCTCATGACACCTCGGGCTGTGGCTCTAGACTGGAGGCATTTCTGAAACCTGTAGCTTTCACCCAGCACATGGAACTCAGTGCACAGTTCCCAAAGGAGATGGCATATCCCTGTGCTCCAGATTCCAGAAGAGGGGCTGTGGTGGAAAGCAAATGGCATTTCAGGTAAGGTGATAGGGGGTGAGGTGTTGTTCTTGGACTCTGCATATGACAAAGACTCAATAATGAAGCTGTTCTGTTAGGTAGCGAGCTCCCTGTCACTAGCACTGTTCACCAAAAGGCCAGATGAACAGGATAGGGGACCCTGGAGCCGGGGAGAATTAACGGTTATTGCATGCCCATGACACATCCGGCATGCTGACAGAAGGGGCTTTAGGTGGATTACCTTGTTTACTCCTATAACAATGGTGTAAAATGGATATATTTATCTATTAAATATTCCATGTTTGTTCTAATAAATATAAATAGATATATTTCTTCCTGACTAAATGGAATGTTGAGGCACTAGATGGGGTGGGCTGCAAACATGATTGAGCAAAGCAGAGGAGGCATAAGGAACGGGGAGAGATGGGACTGTGGTGAGCTGGAAGGCAGGACATCCCCCCTCTCTAATGGTACTACCATACCCTTGTGTAATTCTTACTGGGTGCCAAGCACTATTTTAAAGGCTCTACATGCATTACCTCATTTAAACTGCATGTCAGCTCTATGAGACAGGGGCTCTAATCATTCCCATTGATACATGAGAAAATGGAATCACAGAGAGGTTAAGCAACTTGCCCAAGGTCACACAGCCAGTAAGTTAACAGAGCAGAATTTGAACCCAGGTCCTCTGTTACAAAGTTCAGGTGCTTAATTGCCATACAATTCTCACTAAAACTTGAAATTGCCTGTTTTTAAAAAAAAACACAGAAAACACTAAGTCAAATAAAATAGGAGAAGCAGATCCAGCCCAGAGCTAAACTTCTGTCAAGTAATTTCCCCAAGGGCATGCAGCTGGCAAGGGGGCATGCCCATTACTTTTCTCTCCACCAAGATGCATTTTTCTCTTAAATGAGGGGATGAATTCAATGGCCTCCAAGTTACCTTTCTAATCTGAGATTCCGTGAGGCTATTCTGCATGTATATTTTCCATATATTATTATTTTATCACAAATATTTTATCTCACCTGTCCTCCAAATTTGGATATTTTAAAGGTTTGCCAAATTTCTAATTTTATTATCTGTTGCTAAATATTTCTTCCCTGGGGCATGCACCTTGCAAAGTGAGAGGAAGATGTGATTAGAGATGCAAACACTGTCACTTTGAGGCTCACTTTCACAGGCAGCCAGTGTCCTGTCTGAGGGTCGGTTCCCAATGGTCATTGTGCCTTGGGAGGTCCAGCCACACAGAGCCCGCCAGCTTGTCGGCAGTGACATGCTGCTGCTCTCCTGGTGAAGCTCAAAAAGGAAGGGACATCTGTGGCGAGAGGAGCAAGCGCCAGGTGGCATAGCCGACTGAGCTGTATCTGCTAAAAATATTCAGTTGTCAAAAGGTAAGGAACACACCTCTTGGTGAAAAATGAACGAGGGAGGCTGAGCTGTGGGTCACAGGGGATGGTCACAGCAGGGTCTGGACACATCCCAGGTTCTCCTTTTGTTAGGGTTCTGCAGAAATTACATCATGTCACAGCATCCTGGGGAGGGGCCTTTACTGCGCAGTCCGGCACAGGCCTGCGGTGCCAGGAATTCCACAGCATGCGTGTAATACAAGCACAGCCACCGAGCCCATCAGCAGCGTGTCTATTTTAAGCAGTATTTTGTATATTTACGCAACAATTCGTACTAACGCCTGGTCTGAGCCGGGGCTGGGCCAGGGCCAGAAATACAAAGCTCAATAACTTGGTGACCTTGATTTCAATTGTAAATAACTGGTACTTAAAAGATCACAAAGAGGTAGAAACGCAGACGCTGCACCAAGTGCTATGAGTGTTCAGGGGAGGACCACTGGGTGGTTCTTAGATGACTTTGCAGAGGAAATGCCTTTCATCCAGGTCTTTGTGGGTGAGTGGGGTCTGACCTCTGAGTCTCCTGTTTTGTGAGCCCCACTCTGGCGCAGTGAGGAGGGCGATGTGGGCCGGAAGGTCTGGCGGCCTGAAAGGTGTTGTAACTGTACGGATCCCAAGTCGGGCAGAGCAAGGGCCAGACAAAAGAGGACACAGGTTCAAGAGGCCAGGACAGCCTGATGGAGACAAGAGGGAAGAGCAGGTCAAGGAGCCTTTTGCTACACCTTCCAGCAGGACTCGTACCACTCACTCCTCCACAGAGGCCAGCCCTTGTCCATTTTACAGGCTGGCATTTGTGCCATGTGGGTCATTTCCTCAGTTTTCCTGTTGTGATTTTTCATTTTAGGAGAATAGCAGCGGCTCAGGCATCTGACATCCAGCACAGCTCTGAAAATAAGAGGTGCCTTTTATGCTAAAGAAATTGGTACAAGTGGAGATGCTATGGAGTGAACGACCAAGTGCCGACGCCTAAGAACCACCAAGCAGGCAGCAAGCCTGGGCTGAAGGCAGCTCGGGTCCGAAGCATACACCCAAGGCCCTTTTCCAACCAGACAGTGAGATTAGGGAGGGAGGGAGGCAGGAAGCCGGGCCTCTTGTGTTCAGAGAAGTGAAACTGCCAAAGAGGAGTGGACTCTGTAAGTGTGCACATTACGTGGAGTTGCTGCCGCCTTCAGCAGGCCCTGATGGGCAGGATTCTCAAACAGTAACTTTCAAACTGTGCTCAGGATTCATGGAGGGGGGGAAGCTGAGCCTCTGGGTTCTGGACGCCTCCTTCCCCACCACACGGAATTGTTTTTTCAGAGCAGGCATCGATGTAAACGGAACTTTGTAAAAAAGAGTTCTGTGAATTTAAAGACAATTTGAAAATTACTGTTAAAGATCATTTAGGCTTGGAAGGTCCTTAAAACCTCTGACTTCTAACGTGCGAGGGGAGTTGTGCACCATCTGATTTGGTCATTTTTAGGCAGATGCTGGCACTGGGGTCTCACAGCTTTCCCACCTTAGGGCAGCCTTCCTGTTATTAAGCTGAAGTTGTCAGCCTGTGCTCCCACCGCAGCCTGCGCTCTGGCTGGTGCAACTCCTCTTCCACACGTCTCCAAAGGATGCTGCTCCAGACTCCTTCCCTCCAGGCCTAGCATTTCCACATCCTCAAACAATTCCACTCAGGATGGATTCCTGATCCCTCCCCAGGCTTCCCCGCCCCCTGCAGGTTGTCCTTAAGAGGGAATGGCCCGTAGCAGCCAGTGGCCTTCAGGTGGGGCTGGAGCCAGCCCCGCCTGAAGCAGGCAGCTGTGGCGTCCTCTCTCTAGTGTTCTTCTAGCCTCACTTCCTTGTTCCCCAGACAGGAAGCAGGCCCAGAATGGGCAAGTGACCAGATCCTGGAGACTGAATACATGTCTTATTCTTTACTACAAAGAAAGTCAGCCAGGGTCAGAGGTGTAATCCTTTATCATGGAAAAAGAAACAGCTATCATTTGTGGAGTGCTTACTCTGTGGTAGGTGCTTTCTACAGAAATTACGTGGAAGTCTCGGTGCAATTCTAGATAACAATTCTATCTGACAAGTAGCAGGAATTGAGGCTAGAAAATCAAGTTGAGGCTGGTTAAGAAAAGCCTCAGGTGCCTGCATAGCAGCCCAGCCTGTGTCGTGCAGGCAGTGGGGGATGGGGTGGTGTTCAGTTAGAGCTGTCATCCGTCATCCGGGGCTGTGCAGCAGTAGCTAGAGGGCATGCCGACCAAAGCTGTCTATAGTAACAGCTGATGGAATATGTGTATACACTAGGTGCCTGATCAATGCCTGTGGGCCAATGGCTATGAGTTGCTATGCCACCCTGACCTGTAAAACCTCGGTGTTTCCTGAAGCACAGAGATATACATGCATTGAGATGAAAATACGATGAGAAAGGCTGTGAACTGTACTAAAATCCCATAGTGAATGCAAGGTATCATGGCTGTGCCAGGAAACAGCTGTGATTTAATGACTGTGGCAAGACTTTCCCAAACATCTGAAAGCACTCGAGGTAGATTAGATCCTTTTTCATGAAAGAGCTGGCCGGAACCACCTGTAGCTAAAACCTGAAGAGCCCACGAGGGGGCTATGTGTTCAGGCCCCAGACTGACAGACTCAAATATTAAAGGGCGAAGAAAAGAGAGGCCATTCTGATTGTCCCATAACGGCTGGCACCTTCTTGGTCCGTGCCCTGAGCAGGCCTGCTCCCCACCAGCTGGCAGGAGAGGAGAAACCCAGCTCCTGCAAAACTTGTACCTGGGACCCTTAGGTCACAGGTGCAACCGCTGCCAGCCTCCCAGAAGGCAGCTCAGTCCACAGGCAGAAAGGGACAGGGAGGAGATCTGAGCTCATTTTAAAAAAGAATTTTCCAACCCCAGGGCTACAAACTTGGAGAAAAGTAAGCTCGAGTGCTGCTGAGCTCCCCACCATGGAGAGTGTTGAACGACAGGATAAATGACCTCTCAGGTTTGGGGCAAAATAGATTCCTGTGCTGCCAGGGAGGCTGGACTTGTGGTCCAGTGGGTCCAACTGGGATCTCAATGGACACAGCACCCACCCTGGTGGCCACAACAGCCTATAGGTGAGAAGGTGGGAAAACAGGAAGCAAGGAAGGGCATGGTCATGGCTCAGAGCAGTGAGGTGGCCTGTCACAGGTCACACAGCTACTGCATGCTGGAAGTTGGGACCTGCCTGGTCTGACTGGGATGCTGCAGACGCAGTGGTTAGGCATGGGGAGGGGTGTCGATGGGGTCAGACTGCCTTGGTCCAAATCCTACCTCATCCCTACCAGCTGTGTGATCTGGCCAAGTAGCTGCCCTAGGACCCAGAGCGGCTGCCTGGTCGCTGTGGCTGTGATATGGTTTTATTATACCTCCTGGCTATTAGTCCAAGACTGTGTTACCACTTCCAACAAAAGCCCAATTCTTCTAAACCTTTCTACAGACATGTAATTTTCCTACTGTAATGCAGGTTTTCAATGTGGCATGCTGCATAGGGATGACTGCTGTGAGCCCTTTGGTGAGCCCAATGGCTGCCCCTCAGATGACTGGTGACTGTACCCAGCTGTCCCTGACAGCTGCTTGCCCGTATCTCCTCTCTCCTGAACACTCCCTCCCCCCAGTATTGCTGGATGTCAAGTGCTTCTCAGCAGATCTCCCAGCCTGGAATGCTCTCCCCCCTCCCCCTTCTTTGATTAAGTCCGATCCTTCCCAAAGCTCAATCCAGTTCCATGTCCTCAGAAGCTTTCCCTGAGCCTGAGCCAGGTCACATCCCGTGTTATGCAGTGTCATGCGGGATCTCAGCTCCCGCTCCCCACATAAGAATGCAGGACATGGTGAGGCCAAAAAGGAACACCCACGGAGCCATAGATAGGGGAGTCATACCACTACAGTCTCGCTGGCGGCTGGGTTGGAGACACAGGAAGCAGGAACCACACGATCCGCAACCCGCCGTCCGCTTCTCTGCCAACCAATCTCACTTGCTAACTGTCATCCGCCTCTCTGCAATCCACAATCCACGCTCCGCGCTTGCTAGCATAGCCACTGCAGTTATATCAGTGGTTAATGGCTCACCGGTAACAACTGATGGCCAACTAGTCACAGCTGGTGGCCATCTAATAACTGAGCCAGCACTTTTCCACGTGAGGCCAAGAGCCTGGAAACTGTTCTCTGGGACTCTGTCCCCACACCCTGGTTATACCTTTCCTAGGGGCAGTGTAGTATCGCAGGAAAAAGAATAGGGCTTAGGAGCCAGATTCCCAAGGCTGAAACCAGGCTCTGCGCATTATTAGCTGTGTACCCTGAGCAGGTTATTTAACTAACCTCTCTGTGCCTCAGTTTCTTCATCTGTAAATGGGGATAATGTCCTATTTCTTGACCTGGGGGTAACTGGGCATAGTTACATGGGTGTATTTATTTTGTAATGGCTCACGGACAGTGTACTTATGACTTTTTTTGTATGTATGGTATTATGTTTCAATTTAAAAATTACTGAAAAATAATAGTATATACTCACAGGGTTATTGTGAGGTTAACTTTGCTAATATAGGCTATGTGCTTAGAGCAGGGACTAATGCAGAGTAGGAGCTCAGTCAGTATTTGCCCTCTCTAGCACTTTGCATGATAGCACGCATCATAGTTGGGTTTATTCTTCACAATGTAAGGAAAACCACGTGCCCCAGTTTTCCATAGATTGAGAAGCTCAGAGATGTCCCCCTCACCCAGCTCAAAAGAAAAGCCAATGGTTGGTGATAAGATGCTGGTAGAACCAACCCTCCCTGGACCAGCTCATAGAGGCAGCAGTCGTGATGGAGACACCACCCTCTCCTTCTCCTCCTCCCTAGCCATGGCCAGGTTTGCAAAGGAATCCAAAACATGCTGATGGGGATGCTGACACCCTTCGAAGCCCTCCAAGACCACAGCCAAGGGGACAATGGTGAGGAACAAATCCAGTGGTGAAGATGGAACTGCTGACTCGGAATGCGACACATCCCAACATCCAAACTTTGACGGTGAATCTGTGGCTGACGGCGGCTTCAGTTCCTCCTGTGACATATGATGCGTACGACAGGAAGCTTGTACCACCCTTGTACTCCAGTGGTCTGTGCAAGACAACTTTTGAAATGGAAATCAGTAGGATGATGGATCAAGGTCCAGATAAAGAAAATGCAGGGACAATAAAAGCCTCCGTGAGGTTTAACTAAACTGTTAGAATTGTATCAGGATAATAGAGGTACAACATCGATAACAGCGTTAGAAGAAAATCCAAGTTTAAGAGTAAAGGGATTTGGCCATTTGCACTTGAAAAACATGAAACAAGACTCTCCTGGTGGGATGGTAGACTGGACCACACAAACGTGCAATTTGCAGGAAGCCTTTCACCAACCCATTGCCTTAAATGTCCGGCTGCTCAAAGCTGTGGCCAAACTGGTGAGTGTCTTCACGAGCAGAATGTGGAATGGAGGCATCATGGCACAGCTGCAAGTAGGAATGTTCACGGGCAATTTGAGCACCTGCTTGCTGCTCATATCTCATTTTCCCTTCAGTTAAAAGCTTCCAATGCTTTCGACAGTTCTTAGCATGACAGAAGGAATAGAGGTAGGCAGGCTGCGAGACGGGGCTATCAAAAGCTTCTAGCGCTCATACGTTAAGATCAGACTGTGAAATCGCCACCGCTAGCTCAGTTATCCTTCAGAAATGCCATTTCTATGCAATCTTGTCAGAGATTAAAAGACACACTCTCCAGTTAGCAGAGAACACACCGTCTGTCCCCAGCACGGTGAACCTGACCGTGACCAGGTGTTAGATGTGAGAATATGAAATGGAGGTGGAGGCTGTCATGGACAGTCCTTCTGGAATCCTCAAATGTAAGTGAAGGGGACACAGGGAAGCTTCTTAACTCCCTTGAAGAATTTTTTCATTGACTGGGAATTGCACCTTCTGCAACGGTCCACCTCCTGTCCAGCCTCTGTCACTTTTCTGTTCTCCTCGGCACCTGACAGCCTTCATCTCTGGGACTGGTCACCTTGCTTCTGTTAATTCCAGTGCTTATCCTGAGCTGCAAGACTTAAAAGATGACAGCTTCTGACATCGCCTTAAAAGGGGCTTCTTTATCTTCTGCATATGAAGCGATACCTCGGTTGATCAGAGCTCCATGTCACCTCTCTGACCAAGAAGAGGAGGAAGGTCTCCAGTCTGACAGAGCTACTGAGGCAGCCTTTGTCTGTGGCTACTGGACTCAACACAATTTTCTAGCCGTATTTTTAACTGGAGAGATGACAGCAGCAACAATAATACCAACTGAACATCTGTGATCCTTCAGTGCTTATGAGACATCCTCCTAACTACAGGGGCTCATTTATCCCCTACTAGAAATCAGGGGAGTGGGTAATGCCATTTCTCTTTTTCAGATGGGGAGATGAAAACTCAGAGAGGGAAAGTCACTTTCCTGAGGTCACACAGCCAGTGAGCAACAGAGGAAGGGCACCAATCCCCCCCGCTAATACTACTCTTTGGAATATGCACTCCCTGGTTCTCATGGCTGGAGAAGATGCTGCTGATGGGAGAGACTTCCAGAGCATGGACAGATAGCAGGAAAGGGGAGTGGATGCCTCCTCACTGCTAACTCTACCATCACCATGGGCCTAGGGAAGCCCACTATCATCACACTCATCCAAACACTCACTGTGCTCCACTGGGGCCCAGCCATGCGCATAGGGAGGGGCAGGAACACGATCTTACCAGGGACTCGACAAGCAGGTGGCTAAGAGGCAGAGGACGCAGAAAGTAGGGCACCCCTTTTAGTTAGTGGCAGTGGGCTGTGAAAGAAAGAAAACAGGCTTTGGAGCCACACAGGGCTGGGTTTGACTCCCAGCTCTGTTTCTTACCACCTGAGTGACCATGAACAAGTTCCCTTACCCCTCTGAGCCTCAGCCTCCTCATCTGTAGAATGGGTGTGCGTGTGTGTGTACATATGTATACTACCTAATGGGGTGACAAGGCTCAGAAATTATATTTGTGAAGTTCTTAGTGCTAAGTTCTGTCCCCGGGGCACAGCAGAACCTCAGTGACAACGGCTGCTGTTACTGCGGACTGGGGGTGGAGGATGGGCAGTAGGCCAGGCGACTGCCAGATGGAACAGGGCTCAGTCCAGGGGACTGTGTGCTGCATCTCAGTCAGTGGTCACCAAAGGTCAGTGAGTTGTCTGAGGTCCTTTCTGAACACGCAGAGTGAGGGCTGCTGGGAAGAAGGCAGGTGGGGCTGACCGCCCCTCACGTGGAGGGTGAGAATGAAACTGTTTCCCTTCAGCCCTCTCTCTC
Organism: Rhinolophus sinicus; assembly: GCF_057876585.1. Lineage (NCBI taxonomy): Eukaryota > Metazoa > Chordata > Mammalia > Chiroptera > Rhinolophidae > Rhinolophus > Rhinolophus sinicus. Next base: position 29,088,916 of record NC_142514.1, read on the forward strand.
TGCTAGAAAAAGGTGCCCTTCAGGGCTTGAAAGTGGTAAATGCAAGGACTGCTGTTCTCAGCAGGCAGGGAGCTGATGCAGAAGGACTCCAGAGACAGAACAGAAGCTTTCAGGAGGGTTTTGCTCCATTCTCAGAATAGACACTTTTCAGTAAGGAAACCCCAGGCATCCCTGAGCCTGTGCTCGCCCTCTGAAGCCTCTAGGCCATGCAGAGTCAACAAGGTGTCTGAAGCCCAGAGTCACACAGACATTGGTAGCAGAGCCAGGACTACGAGCCTAGATACCTGTCTCCCAAGGCAGGGCGAGGGCTAACGTGACGGGGCGTGACCTTGTTACAGATGACCACTCACTCCCCAGGCACTTTCCTTCCCCAGGCCTGGTGCCCAGTAGAGAAGTGAGTCAACATGCAGTGTCTCCAGAAAGCCTGTGGGCAACTCTCCAGCAGTGCTGGCCCTGCCGGGACGAAGTGTCACTTACAGCTGCTATTTACAGCATGTGCAGTGCCTTTCAGAGCAAACAGCGGCAACAGGAAGGCAACTCTGTGACTGGAGCGACGTCCAGATGAGCTGCAGAATCAGCTCTGAAGGGCGGAAAGAGAACAGATTCTGCTAACAGTTCTTGCAGATTGACTCGGTGTTTGCCGAGCATGGTGGCAGACGCCGAAGTGTTCTCCAGCCTCCTGACTTCCCCACAGCCTGTGAGGCAGAGAGAGTTGTCCCTGGTCCAGAGATGGAAAAAGTCAGAGAGTTACAGTGACTTCCCTCAGCCGCACAGCTGGTAAGTGACACCATATCACGCCCAAGATCACTGTGATGTGGCCCCCTGTCAACATTTTAAACTTACGTATTTTAAGTGGATTTTATTACGTGGATTTCCCCTGCCTGTGGTCTCTAAGGCCCTGAAAGCATCCATTTGTCTGAACCAAACAGAAAATAACAGATGTAAGGATAAGGTACTATAACAGGTCCTGAGGTTCACATGGAGAGAAGGTGTCGAGCAGGCGGTGGCGGGGGGTCAGGGGGAAGGTCAGGAGGACTTCGTGGAATGGGGGCATCTGACCTGGGCTGTGAAGGAGAGGTCGACTTAGGGACTTGGAGAGTAAGAGGAGGAGTGGGCTGTCCAGGTGGAAGGAACAGCAGGGGCAAAGGCACAGAGGCAGAGAAGCGTGGCACGCACGGAGGAAACGGTTTGACTCGGGCAGAGAGAGGTGCCTGAGGTGGTCTGTGGCCTAATCAACCGTGGAGGGCACTGGGGGGCCAGCAAAGGATCTTTCTGAGCCAGGCTTTAGGGCCAATTACGTGGCAGAGTTACAGGAATACCAGGCTTCGGAAATTTAAAACTAGCCACAAATGCATGCAATGTTTACAGTGTACAGTGACTTTCATTTGCTTGTTCCCGCTCTGCCCTCACAACAATGAGATGAATGCTAGAGCCTCTTCCATTTGATGCAAAAGTGACGGTGCTCCTTCCTAACCCCCCCACCGACACCTGTGACCCCATCACAAGCCCCTTCCTGGTCGCATCCTCAGAAGTGCTTCCTGGGCACTGCCCAGCCCTCCGGGTCAATGGCTGCACACGCAGCGCCACCTGGGAGGTGACAGAAGTGGAGCTGCAGGACTCACGTGAGCTACAGCGTTTATCGACCATTCACAGGTACCGGGCGCTGTGCTGAACACCGTGCCTGCGGTGAGTCATTCAGTCCTCAGGACAGCCCTTCGCTGTGTCACTCTCCCCACTTTGCAAATGAGAAAGGGAGGCACAGAGGGGTTAGTATGTTGCCCAAGGTCACACACCCAGCAGCTGGCGGAGCAAGACCTCAAACCCAGGTCGGCCAGCCCCAGGGCCACGCTCCTGAGTCCCACCCACCCCTGCCCTTATCCGGTCTGCCTGCCTCCTCTATGATTCCATGTCCGGTATCTGGAAGTGATCTTCCCACAAATTCCTTAAAGGACTTGCGTGACGCTCCTGGGAGCGGCTCCAGAACCTACACTGGGACCTACATTTTGGGCTCTCCAGGCGTCTGAGCTCAGAGACAGGCCTGCCTGAGCATGAGCCCGTGGTTCCCACCCCACCACAGCCTCATCCTAAGGACTCAGGCACGAAATCACAGGTTTCATGTGTTGGTTACATTTTTCTAACACACATTAAAAGAGAACGTGACAAATGAAATAAGGAGCATTTGTCCAGGTGCCGCCTAAAGTCACCCCTGCCGGTTTGCGTCACAGCCTGTGGGAGGCTCTCACCCAGACATCTGCAAATGCGAAGGACCAAGCTGAGGCGGGTAGGAACCAGGGCCCAGGAGTCCAGGGAGGGAGTGAGATCTGTGAGGAATTCCTGGAAGGACGAAGCAATGTTCTAAGCATGGTGTGTGTGCGCACATGATGGCTTTCCAAGAGGAGAGCGACAGTGCCCCCCAGGCCCAGTTAACAGGGGTGTGTTGAGGGTGTGCCCAGGCCGCACGGTGATGGCTAGGCCCATCTCTCGAGCCTGCTGGAACCCCAAGCGCCTTACTCCAGGCCTTCCTGTGGAGACCCATTGCTTGAGCCCCGTGCAGACATCTCATCTTTGTACTAGAGAGAAAGACGAAGAGGCCAGGCTCCCCCTGCCAAGCCTGCCTGACTCCAGGGAGCCGGGGGGAGCCATTTGCTACTTCAGTGTGCTGTCCCTGGAGTGCCCTCTGGCCTGCTGGGTACAGGAGGACAAGGGAACCCCCCTTCGTGGACTTGAGCAAGCACAAGGTCCTGTTCGGCTAGACCCCAGCCGAAGCCCCACTACCTTCCCGGCAGCTTCTCCCTGCCTCAGGTAAGGCCATACTTCAGGGGTCTATCAGGAGGATGGGGCAGACCAAAGGCAAGTTGGCCCCTAAAAGGGGGAAGGAAGAAAGCCTGGACCAGCATGGGGACAACCCTGGGTCACTGCCCTGCTCTTTCCTGCAGCAACCAGACCCCACGTACACCCTGTGTGAATCCAGGTGGGGATACCCTTCTGCCAGTAGGGGCCGCAGCTGGCCCCAGTCCACGTCACTTCTGCCTCCTACCAGCCCCAGTGGGAGCCCCTAGGTCACTGCTCAGCCTGTGGCTGGCGCCCCAGGGGCAACTTTATTTATCCCTTGGCCCAGATCCATTCAAGCCACCACTTCCTGCTCCGCCCCACGGGGCTCCTCCCTCCCCACTGCTGACCACGGAGGACCATGCAAGTCCCTGCCTGCCCTCCTCACTGGAAGGGATTTCCCACTCACTGCGATGGTGAGAAACCAGTCAACAGAGTGCCACTGCCAGTAGGTTACAAACCTCAGTAAAATCACGGTTCTTCGAGTCTGGTCCTAAGCTTGCAAGCTAAGCAGTCCCAGTAACTTCCGACATACGGATCCGAGGCAGCCCCGCTGCTAGATCTGCTGATGTCCTGCAAGCCTATGGGAACCGGCCTTCTCCTCTTTGATAGGGGTGACCACCCTTCCTTCTGAACGAGCCTGCGCCCACCTTGGCCCCCACTGGGTGAACATACATTCCTCTCTGGCCCTTAAAGATCCTGCCCCAGGCTGAACAGCACAGCCTGTGGACAAGCTTCCCTTGCCCTCCGGGCTGCCTCCACCTTCCTTGCCTGCTCCTGGCCCCAGGCCCCGGAAGCCCTGCCTCGCCCCTGGCTGGCCACCTGCTGGCCCTGGTCTGCCAGCCACACCTGCCCGCAGGTCGCAGGACTCGTTCACACCTGGCTCCTCCCTGGCTGCTTTGGGCTCATTTTGGCTCCTGTGTCGGTCCCTGTCTGCTGCCACCATGTTCTTGCGGGTGTGCCTGCTTGGCCCACTGACCCCTGCTGTCCTGTGTGTCCCGGGGACACACCTCCCCCAACTCTCCCCCAGCTGGGCCATCCGTCTTTGGTCTGCAAGCCACCCATGGTGACAGGTGACACCGGTCCACAGCACAAACCCAACATGCTGCTTAGGGTTTGGGCTCCGCGCCTGCTTTGGTCTGATGCCTTTAGCCCCCTCGCTTGGCCTTGGCCAGCTCCACTTGTCCGGAAATCTGCCCCGGGGACCCTGCACCGTCTGTGTCTTTCGAACTCTTTCCTTGATTCTTGGCTTCCCTGGTCTCCTTTCTTCTGAGCCAAACTGCTACTCTCTCATTTTTATTGTAAAAAAGTTTTTATTTTGAAACCATCACAAACATATAGAAAGATTGAAAGTATAATGAAAAAAAACTGTTTTTTTCCTGAGCTGTTTAAGAGCAAGTTGCCAACCCCACGAATTCCTCAGTGTGTGTCTCTTCCAGCCAAGGCCACACCAGGCCTCCCCTACTGGTTAGGCTCTAACTCCCGTGCATGGCCCACCCCCTGTGATGGGGGTCCTCCTCTACCTCCTAGGATTGAGGCCCCCCCAACCAGGCCACCCACCCTATGTTATCTCCTGAGCCAAAGGAATCCTCTGGGGTTGACCATCTGTCTTCATGGGAGCTGAAGGCACTTGAAGTTTCTCACCAGATACCAACCACCACGATACTGTCTCCCTGCCATCAACAGTCACGGCAAGATGCACCTGTCCCTACTCACACACACTTACCACGTAGTCCTCTTGCCCTTCCTCTTGTTGACACGTTTTGAGTGGGTGCAAGAGGCTGGCTTCTGTCATTAACATGCTGCATTACTGCCTTCCTGGGCCACGGTTTCCTCATTAGCAAAATGAGGAATTTTGATCAAATGATTTCTAGGGACTCTTTCATAACAACAACAGTAGACTTTTATTGAGTAATTATTATGCGCCAGGCATTTTAAGTTCTTTACAGCTAACATCTTAGTTAACCCTCATGCATACCTTTTAGGATGTTGTTTTCTCTGTTTTAGATGAGAAAACGGAGGCACAGAGCAGTTACATAGCTTACTGAACGTTAGACAGGCTTTCTGATATATCCAGGATTCCCACACAGGGGGTCTGGCTTCAGAGTCTACACTCTACCACAAGTGCTTGTAGAAGGAGAGATACCAAGACTCTACCCTTTACTTAAAGAGGCAATCACATAAGTAAATATTGATAGTTCATGCCAGAATAAGAGGTCAGCTTACTACGTGCCAGGGATAGTACATATAAACATGGTTTCCTTTCATTTTCACCAATTTTGACACATAGGTGCTATTACTATTCTCATTTTCCTGATTAGAAGACTGAGCCATAGAGAGTGTACGTGGCTTTCTAATCAGTGGCAGAGCCAGGATTTGAGCCCAGGTCTGGCTCTACTGCTAAACTGAGATAGATGCTCCCCTTGGAGGGCAGGGAGTGGAAATGTCACTCATTCCTCTGACTGGCAATGGGGTGGGAAGGAGTGTGCCAGGCTGTGGGCAAGTGTGCCAGGCTCTGATTCTATTTAATGTCCACCACAGCCCCGAGAGGCATGTGCACCTCTGAGTGAAGAAAGGTGTCCTAGCAGCACCAAAGCGCATGACTGAAGGTACCTGAGGCCGGCAAGCACAGCATGGCAGGATATGACTGGCTGGAGGGCATCAGTGTCTCTGGGCCTATGGACAGCAAGGAACCACTGATTCTTGGGGGCACACACCACAGCTGGGACCTCTCCTCCAAGAGACTCCAGACTGTGGGGAGAGAGCAACTTTCTCCTTCTTATTCTAAGCGGTGGGGCCAGAGGACCCTCTAGAGACTGGCATCTCCTTTGCCCTTCTCACTCCCTCACTAGTGTGTTCAGGGAAGTCAATACTCAGTACCCATTTCTGGGCTGTGAAAGGAAATTCTTCCCAACAGATGTCTCACCCCAGGCTGGGACACACTGCCAAAGGCTCCTGCCCAAGAAGGGGTACCCTGATGATGAGCTCGAATTAGGTTCTCTGACCTTCAGAAACTGCCCGCTTCTCCTTAGGGAGAGATAGGGCTTGCAATAGCCTGCACAGCCCCCCTTACCCGGGCCCTTCCTGGCTAACATCTCTGAGAAACATCTTCTCCCAGTAGGGGGCGCAAAGCTGAAAGAGCTCATTGGCTGACAAGAACTAGAAAGATCCTACATGTCACATCATGATAGCCAGAGATGGTTCACCCCAACCATACGGCGGCCATTCGTGGTATGGATGAGAAACCGAGGTTCAGGAAGAATAAATGTGCTGCCCAAGATCTCAGAGGTTGTAATGGCAGAGTCAGGACTCAGACCCAGCCCTGCACTCCAAGGCCCAAGTCCTTTCCTGCATCCTCCAAACGAACCAAGAAACTGAGACCCAGAGAGGACACTAGACTTGCCCGAGTCCCCAGCTCTAGGGCTTACACCAGGGTACCTCCCTCCTGGTAGGAGGTATCATTGCAAACAATGCCCAAAGATGGAAAAGGTAAGCTTCCTATGATTTGCTGCTAATAAAATTCAGGTGGACCCATGTTCAATATTATTGTCAGACATTCCATCTGCCCAACAACCCATGTGTCGTTTTTCTTTTTTGTTTTTATTGTTCATGGATCAATCAGTTGCAGAATTGGAATCTCCAATTCTCTCTCCCTTCTGAACGGCTGTCTACACACAGCAATCAAAGACACACCCTGGCTTACAGCTTCAATCAAAGACACACCCTGGCTTACAGCTTTCTACCGCCTGGTTAGAAAGACCACCTGAGCCTGGAGAAGATCAGAATCATGCTGGAGGAGGGGAGCTGGGAAGGAAGGAAGGAAGGAAGATGGAAAGAAGGAAATAACAGTGAAGGAGGCAGGAGGAAAGGAAGGAAGTGGCACCTTTGCCGAGCACTTCCTGTATGCTAGGCCTGGAATAGGCAGCCTAAATTATCTCACCAGTCAGTTCACACAGGAGCCTGTAAAGCAGATGCCATCATACCTATTTTTAAGGACTGGCCAGTAGTTGCTGGAGGCAGGGCTAGAATTTGACACTGTCTCATTCCAAAACCCAAAGACTTCTAGACTTTCTAGAACACCCTGTGCTCCGCTGAGTCCTAGAGGTTCAGGGAGGTGCCACTCGGGCACCAAGGGCCTATGTGCGAGGATAAGAGGGTGACCCTCCCTGAGGAGTTCTTTGGAAGAATGAATTTCATGGCTAAACAATTTGAAAACAACCCTACTAGTAGGCTTTTATCAAAGATGGAGGAGAAACCAACCAAATTTTCTTCCTTTGCCTTCCCTTCCCTTCCCTTCCCTTCCCTTCCCTTCCCTTCCCTTCCCTTCCCTTCCCTTCCCTTCCCTTCCCTTGCCTTCCCTTGCCTTCCCCTCCCTTACCTTCCCTCCTTTTTTTCTGTTTTGGCATAATAAACCCACAAAGAAGAGAAGGAGAGGAGACTAACAATAAAATTTTGGACAGAGATGGATGGTGAAAAAGGCTTTGCAGATTCAAGAAAATGGAATCCTAAGTTGACAGTAGGAAAAGCTGAGAACCAACCCGACTCACAACACAGGATCCTCAAGGACTCTGGAAGTGGGGGTCGGAGAACCAAGATAATGACGATGGGTGAAAAGTCTTGTTAGAGGCAGTCAGGCACCTGTCTCTTCCTCAGTTCCAGCAGCCAGAGACCACTGCTCCCCCACCACAGAGAAAGATTGGAGGCGTATTCTCTGCCTTTGAGGGGGGATGGCAGGCAAGTGGAGGGCAGGCAGAGGTACCATAAAGAAATGAGGGGATGAAGTGAATGTACAACTGGATGCTGCAGCTCCTTTCCCCTCCCCCTCCTATCTTTTTCTTTTCTGTGGCTCCCAGATTGTGGGAAATGAACCCTGCACCCTTTAGGCAGGAAATGGGAGTCTTCGTGGGGATTCTGCCCCAAAGGGAAGACCTAAGACACTGTCATCGAAGCTTTCCCAAGGAAATGGCCCTGATGAGCAGCTGTGGGGAAGCCTCCCTCGCAGACCCTGAGCTCCCAGTCGTCTATGAATCTCCTGCTCTTACACATGCGAAGACACAGAGGGTATCAGACACCTGAGAAAAGAAGCCAAAACACATACATGGATACAAGGGAACCCAAGGGAATCAGAAACCACGTAGAAAAGAAAACTAAAAACAAAACAACTAACCTTAATAGCCTCCGAGAGCTAAGAGGAGATATTGGAATCTACCAAATAAGGACAGGATACTATTAAAAGGGACATTCAACAAAAGAGCTCTTTAAAATTAAGAACATGAAAGCGGAAGTGAAAAAAACACAGAATGTTTGGAAGAGAAAATGGAGAGAAGTATCCAGGAAATAGAGCCAAAATACAAAGATATGGGAAATCTGACAGGAAGATCTGAAAATTAGAGAAACAAGCCAGGAGGCCAGACTCCTGAATAACAAGCATTCCAAAGAGAGAGGAGAGCAACAAAGGGAGGAGAGAAAATTACCAAGGAAATACTTAAAGAAAATCCCCCGAGTTGCCAGATTGAAAGTCACAGCGCGATGAAAACTGCCTCCCACCAAGATCCTCGCCTGTGAAATCTCAGCCCTGTCGGGATGAAGAGATCACCCTAAGACAGTCATAGAGAATGGAACAGGAGTCAGAATGGATTTGGTACTCTTGATAGCAACCCAGAAGCTTGAGGACAAGGGAGAAATGCCTTTAAAACGGATGGGAAATCCTTCCCGACTCGGGAGTCTATACTTCAATCTGAGAAACAGAATGAAGATTCCCAACATCATCAGTCATGTGAAGTGTCGAAAAACTTACTCTCATGGACTGTTCTCAAGAAGACCATACTAACCGATGGTGAAAATGAGGAAATAAACTGAGGAAGAGGAAGACATACGTTTCCCGAATGAGGAGACCCAACATAGGAAGCAAGAGAATCTCTAAGGTAGGGTGAAGGGAGACCCCGGGATGGCAGCTGTGTGCCAGGCAGAGGGGCAACTGTGCAGCCTGGAGCTGGCTGGACAACTCAGGGAGGGGCCATGTCAGCAAGATGGACGTCACAGAGCTCCCGATGCTTCTGAATGTCTGAGGGGAGATGTCAGTGAGGTGAGGATTTGAGGCTCGAATTAGCAACAGATTTAGGGAAAATTAAGTGAAGTTAGAAAACACACACTCACACTTATTACCCACAGTGCAAACAGAAGAGTTGTACAGGAAAGAAAAAGTAAGCATGGTCCATGATGTGACTTAGCTGTGAATTATATATTGTGTCACTCTAATGAGAGGATGAGAGGATGGCAGAATAGGGGTGCATGTGGAAGGTGAAAAGGCTCTTGTGTCACTCGTTAATGCCTAAAGCTGAAACCCAAGGTGTAGCAACCCAAGCACATTATTTAGAGATACAGAGGTAAACCAAGGGAAGCAGCTAAAAGAGATGAAAGTTACTGTTTCTGAGGGTAGGCAAGAGGAAATGTGGGGAAAGCAAAAGGGTAGAGCTGTTTTCCATAACACAATTTATGGAAATCTTTGGTTCTTCAAACTCTGTGCACGTGTAACTTTGATACAAATAAAAACAGAGAGAGAGAGGGAAAGAGAAGCACTGTTTCCTAAGAGGCTGTTTCTCCCACAGGAGAGGTGCGGAGAAGCCAGCTTCTTCCCGGGTGCCAGGCCTGATATCTCAGGGCAGGAAGGAAGCCGAGACTCAGGCAGACGCCGCTGTCCAGGCCCAGAGGATGTCCTCGCTGCAGCTGCCGCTCTCAGGGCCACCGTGTGCTGGGGTGAGGACTCCTTCCTGCACTCCCTTGGCACAAGGCTGAGCCTGGCTGCCTCACACCCCCCACAGGAACCAGAGGCAGCACTTCCTTGAGAAATGGATCCTCCTTTAAAATTTAATGACATGCACTTAGGTCTTCCCTGAGAGGCCTCCGTGCTCCAGGGACTCCAGCCCCAGCATACTCAGACACGCCGTCTGCCCCACGATCAATACGGCGTTTTTCTTTTCCATTTCACTTTTCACATTGGATTTTTTTTTTCTTTTCTTTTCTTTTTTTTTTTTTACTGTCCGTGACTTGGGTTTCTTAATGACATAATCAGCTTTCTCTAATGTCTGGATCAAGTGTTCCCTGGGAAGTCCTTTGAGCATGCAAGGAGAAAGATGCTAGGCCAGTACAGAGTCAACCTAGCCAGACTATTTAACATCTGATATTTTTATTTGGGGGATAATCTTTACAAAGGAATAACCTTTTCCAAGAATCTAAGTGGTTTCTTGGGAGCAGAAATTTCCTGCTCTTGTTTTCAAAACAGCCATTCACAGATCTATGGCTGGTGAAGACCTGCAGCCCATGTGGGGCCTGGAATGGTGAAAAGAGGTCTGGATTGAAGCTGAGAGAACCCTCCTCACCTCCCACCCCCAAACCATCAATTCTGCTTGCATTGCAACCAGCGTTCTTTCATCTTGTTCCTATAAGAGAACTGCCTTTCTCGTCACTGCTTTGGCCCCACCCCTCGCAGCTTCTCTGGGACTCAGCTTCTGCCCTCTGCCCCATCTGTCTCTCCAGGCGGCATCGTCACCTGCCCCAGCTATAAACCACCCCTAGCAGCACATACACACACAAGGATCTCTCAGTTTAAACACCCACCTGCTTGACTTCACACTCCCTCCAGTTCTACCCCTCACCCCCATTTTCCCTGCTTTCCTCCACAGCCAGCCTCTTAAGATAGAGGTTTACACGTGCTACCTCCACGTCTCATTTCAACTCATGCCCAGACAGCTCCCATCAGTCACCAATGACCCCCGTGTGGCCACCTCCTATAGACACTTGCCTGTCCTCTGAGCATCACTCAGCCCAGCTGACCATTCCCTCCTTTCTGAACACCCTCTGTCCTTGGCTTCTAGGACTTCTCGCTCTGCTGGGGCTCTTCCTACCCCTTCAGCTTTGCCTTCTCAAACTTTTGCAGCTTTGTCTCTACCTGTCCTCTAACTGTGGCATATCCCGGGCTCAGTTCTGGATGCCCTTGTGTTTTCTCTCTTCTCCATCTCCCCAAGTGACCCCATCCAGCCCCATCCCCCTAAATAGCATCTATGCACTGAAAACTACATACCCCAAATATGGGTTTCCAGCTCAGGCCTGTCCGCTGAATGCCAGGCTCATATATCCAATTGCCACACACCTCCCAGAACAGTTGGGTGCATGACTGCAATCTCAGAATTAACATGTCCCCCCAGTTTTGATCTCCCCTTCTCCAAACCTCTTTCTGACTCTTTTCTCCCATCCATGCCCATCTCAGGAAATGGTACCACCTTCCACCCAGCTGTTACTTGAGCCAGCAATGTTGTAGTCATTCTGGATTCCAAGCTTCTCATTCTCACTGTCCATAGTCAATCCATCAGAGGTCCTATGGCTCTACCCCCATCTTCACTGCCATCTTCCTGCTGTAAGCCACGGGGCATCTCAATTGGACTCTGCTATCCTGCCCTCCCCACAGCCCCCACAAGTACTACCCACTTCCTGAAGTCCAGGTCATATTTCCTAGGAGAGATGGAACAACAGGATTTGGGGAAAAGCGAAAGAGAACAAAAGCTAGTGTGAGTGCATGTGACATGGGTTAGACAATTCACTCCCCAGCCCCCTGGGACCATGCAAAGAGCAGCATGACTACACTTCTGGGGAGAAGACTGAGAACTGAAGAGAGATCAAAGCACAGGGTCTCTCTCAGGAAGAAGACGGGGCCCTGGTAACCTGGATTCACCAAGAAGAAATCAGCTCCTCTCTAGAGCTGGGCACCCAGGACCAGTCCTCTCCAGCTGCTAGGACTCGGCAGACAATGCTGGCTTCCAGCCCCAGACGCTTGCCTGGTAACGGAGGCGCTTGGCTTCACCTTCCCCACACCAAGCCTGACTCCAGATGGGTGGGTTGGTTCTGCTCAGCCTGGTTCATCCCTGACTCTGGGTCCTTGCTCCTTCCTGAGACCCAGACTCTCGATCCTGCTCTGAGATTCTAAGAGCTGCTGAGTTCAGGGAACCTGCCCCCTTCCCTGAGGTCTCAGTTAATCATGACCATTTTGGAGAGGGAGAGAGTCTGCCCTTTAATAAACGTCCTCCAGCACTGCCTATGTGCCAGGCACTATTCTCAGAACTGAGGAAACAGCAATGAACAAAATGCAATTCCTGCCCTCTCGCAGAGCTTATGTTCTGGTGGAGAAAACAGAAACAAACTAGCAGACATATGGAAAAAAATAAAGCAGAGAAGGGGAACCGGAAATACCAGAGGAGGGTACAGTGGGTGTGTGGTCTGGGAAGGCTTCACTGAGGGTGACTGGAGGATGTAAGGGAGCCATGGGGCTCTCTGGAAAAAGTATTCCAAGCAGAGGGCACAGCAAGTGCAAAGGCCCTGAGGCAGAAGCATATCTGACAAGGAGACAAGAGACGACTGGCTAGAGCACAAGTAGTGAGGGGTAGTGGCAGGCAGAGGTCAGGGAGGAGCTGGGACTAGCACACGCAGGCTGCTTGAAGGCTATGACGGGTGCAGAATGGGTGACAGGGTCTGCTAACATTAAACAGGGTCACTCTGGTTGCTGAGTTGAGAATATTCTGTAGTGGGAAAGGGCAGGAGCAGGAGATTATATGGGAGGACCCTGTGACAATCCAGACCAGAGATGCCAGTGGCTTGACCCTGGAGGTGGGAAAAAATGGGCAGATTTTGGATAGGGTTTCAAAGGTTAAGTTGACAAGATTTACTAATGGATGTGAGACAGAGTTTTGGGCCTGAACATCTGGAAAAATGATGTTGCCTGTGCAGAATTTGAATAAGTGATGTTGCTTCTTTCCTCAAAAGATGCCCTATTTTTCCTCTGGCTACTTAAAGACTTTTAAAGAGACATTGAGCAAGTGTGTGGTGATGTACGCAGCTTCTCTGCCTGGGCTATACATCTCACTACCTTCCCATTACCAACCCTTCAGTAGTATGCATTTTCTGTTCTAGTTTGGAGTTTGAGAGTGGTTTACATGAGGGTTTTATTCTTCACACCAATTCAAAAAGCTCCAACTTACCGCTACTTATTTAATGCATAATTTAATCAATGTGCTCCCCAATCAATATTCAGAGGCAACAAATATTATCAAAGACAAAACTTAATATCATCCTTGACCTGGAGTTCACAGTAAGATGGGCCTAGACAGAGTAGAAATTTAGAAATTTAGGATGTAGTATTACAATTCTAGGTTTCAAAGTCCAAGAAGAAAAGGGTTTGAGAAAAATTATTAGACAAGAAAATAACCTTTACATTTTTAAAAGTTAAAACTATTCTCTCCAATCTGCTGTTTTGTAACCACACACACACACACACACACACACACACACACAGGCATGTGTGCACGCGTGTGCACGCCCGCTTTTAAAAATATAGATACACTGTAAAACAACATTATTCAAGTCCTGCATAAACTCTCAGACTTGAATAAAAATAAGTTCAGCTATTATTAAAGTATATAAGACAGAAAAAACACACCTGTTAAGAACATAACTCCTTCAGGTGGAACAATAGAATTAAGTAAACTCGTAAAATAATTTCTTTAACAAATGTACCAAGAGCCCTCTGAGTCACAGTGGTTTTCAGCGTCTGCTGTGCTGTGTTCACTGGACGCCCAGGTGGACCATCACACAGTAGCTGGAGACCTGTCACAGAGCTCTGGAGAGAATGCCAGCGGAGCTAACAAGTCTGGGTGTCATCTACCTACAGACGATATGGGGAGTCACCTTGGCAGTGAGTTTAGACGGAGGGGGGGGGCGGGAGTTGAGTTCTGAGGGTCCTAATGTTTAGAGATCAGGAGATGATGGGGAATCACCAAAGACACAAGAAATGCCATCGGCAAAGGAAGGGGACGATCAAAGAAGATGGTGTCCTGGAAACCACGTGGACAAACGTGTAACAAGGAGGGGGCAGGGATCGGCTGTGTCCAATACTGCCGACAGGTCAGGAAAGAATAGAAGTGAGCACTGACCTTGGAATTCTGCAGGGTGGAGGTCACTGTTGACCTTGACGGGAGCAGATTCTGAGGTGTGGTGAGCCCAAAGGCCCACCCGGAATGGGTCTGAGAGAGGCTGGCAGGAAAGATATGGAGGTGAGGAAGTATAGTCAATTCCTTTTGGAGTTTTTCTTTAAAGGGAAGCAGAAAAAGCTGGTGATGTAGGCACCCCATCAAAGGAGTGTTTCGAAGGTGGGAAACTTTAAGTTTGGATATGCTAAATTGATGGGCCAGGAGAGAGGCGATGGCTGGAGTAAGGTGTTGGGGTGGAGGGAAGAGAGGGAATCCAGTGCCCTCTGACAGGAGCACAGATGGTCTTCCCTCAGCTCAGCATCTGAGTCCTGCAGCTGGCAGCGTCTGGCATTGACTCTTTCTGCTAAAGGCCTGAAGGGCTTGGGGGCAGTCCTGGGCAACACCATGCCCCTGAGTCACCCTGTCCCACCCACTCTGGCCCACCCTACAGCTGGCCTTCTGGTCCCCTCTCCTGCATCCCAGTCCCAAGTTGAGGCTGGGCTGCCCCTCTAAACCCAGTCCACCCTTTGCCCCTGCCCATGGCCGCCTTTCTGAGTATCTCCTGCCCCACCTGGGCCTGGCCTTCCTGGCTCTCACCATCTCAGCTCACCATTCCATTCAGACCTAAACACCAGCCCCCCTCACTCCCCAGCTGGGCTTGGATGACCGCTTTTGGCAGTGAGGTGGTTCCTATCAATTCCCGTCTCTTTCTCTTCCATACTAGCCCTTTGGACTGAGGTCCCAGCTTTCCTTGCAACAAGTGAACTTGAGTTAGGACACTACGGCATAGGCATCACCCCCAATGAACGGTATACCTTGGTGTGTCTGAAGACGGCATTCCCTAACAAAGGAGACCTCCTAAAACAACCAAGCAAATGCATCGACGCCGGGGAGAAGAGCCAACGCATTCCTGATGGGGCACTCCCAGAGGCTGCCTGGAAAATGCAGGCATTGTTCAGGTGTGGAAGTGACAGGGAATGCAGGGAGAGGGATGTGTGCCAGGAAATCAAGGCAATATATAGAAATTGATGCATTGTATGTATCAGAATGGCCCTTACACCCAAGTCAAGAGGGGCCTTGGGGGAGATGGGAATGGATTTCAGCACCAGTGTGATTCTAGAAGTAACACAAAGAACTAGGGGGGTTGGAGGGATCTGGGAGCTTAGTTAGTGGAGAGGGTTGAGTACTACCCTTTGAAGGCTGGATAGGATTTGGCCCTGGGCAGACCCCAGCAGGCACAGAAGTTAAGCACAGCAGTGGCAGGTCATACTACGGGGCCAGGAAGATCAGCTTGAGTTGTTTAACTGGATCCTGGAGGTAGGCAGCCACAGACGGCTCGGAGCAGAGGTGCGACACAGGCAGAACCGTGATCCAAGACACTCAATGGCACCCACACGAGGGCCTGGAAAGAGGGAGAACAGAGCCGTGGCACAAGGAATGAAGAGAGAGCACATCCGACTCATGGACCGCTTCATGTGGGCACCAGGACTTGGGGACTAACTGGAAGGAGAAGGATGAGGGAAAAGAAGGCATCCAAGATGCCAACCACTAAGGCTTTGAGTGCGAAGGGCTGGGTACATCCTCTGAGCTCTGGAGGCGGGAGACGTTCTCAGGGCACGTGCGGAGTTTGAGGTGCCCTGGGTCTCCCAGGCAAAGGTACCCAGGAGGCATCAGCCTCTATCGTTCAGAAGTGAGGTCCTAGCTGGAGACCCAGATTTAGTGTCCCCAGCACAGTGATGAGGTTTGAAGCCAAGGAAATGGATGACGCTGACAAAGGCGAATACTCAGGGCCACAAGCAATCAGTCCGACTGGCCAGGTACATGAGTCTGCATTACACCCAGACAGCTGACCAACCTACATTGCCTTTCCACCTGTTCCAGTTGCAGCCGGTCCTCCCGGCCTAGCCTCATCCCCTCCAGAAAGCCCTTTCTGACGACTCCAGCCCCAGCGGTCCCTGCCTGCTGGAAGCATCTCAACACAGGTAGTCTCCACCTCGGCACGGAACCTTGTGCTGCCACCTGAGCCAGTCCCCAAGCATTTTGTGGGCAGAACCACTGCTTACCCTCTTGGCTCATGGTGTCGTCAGGCACAGAGCACCCATTAGGCACTGAATACATAGCTCCTCCATGATGGATTGATTAATTGATCGATTGCTGCATTGGAGGTCAAGAAGAAGAGTAAGGGGACCAGTGAGTAGCTGAGCAGTGAGAAAGAGGCTCGTGAACATTGCATGCACCCAGCATCCGCTCCTCGCCTCTCATGCCTAGGAATTAGATCTACAGGGACCAACAAGGATACATCTCAGAAACATTGTTGAGTAAAAACAACAAGTTGCAGATGTAGTTAAACCCACTGGAGCAGTCCGTGCTGTCTACCACAGCTCTCTGGTTCTCCCCGGCACAAAGCCGGACTGCGCTCCCTCACTCCCAAGGAGGGAGGGGCCCTGAGGCTCACTCTGGCCAATAAACTGGGAGCAGAAGCTTCAAGAGCCAGCGCACAATTCACCATTCCCCTTCTTCTTGCTCAGCTTCCATGGGTCTAGATCTCTTAGTAACTCCTAGGAACAGAACCCCATTGCAGACCCTTGTCAAACATGTATTAGAGTGAAATATAAATGCTTGCTGTGTTAAAAAAAAAAAACCACAAAGAAAGAAAGAAAGAAAGAAAAAAAGAAATAAAAAGAATCTAAGGCAAAGCCACGGTGACCTCAGATGGCTGTGCCTGACGGGTATACGAGTATTCAGTGTTTGTGGGTGGAGGGGCACCTTTGGCCTTTTGGGTGAGACAAATGTTCTGTGATTGGTTGTATGGACCACAGTCCCTGGCCCCATCCATGAAATGCCAGAGGTGTCCCCGTTATGTGAAAACACGCTGCCCCCATTTCCAAACTCTCCTGTGGGTGACACCAGTGCCAAGAGACCCGTGAATGAAGAGGGCTCACCAGAAGTGGGGGTTGGAGGCACAGCAGGGTCCAGATGGGCCCACTGGGCTGCAGGAGAAGAGGATTTGACCGGCCACACTCCATAACCCCCCGCAGTGCTCAAATTAGATGTGGCAGGTTGAGAATGAGGAGGATATTTTTCACAGCCGACAGAACAGAGTGAAATTATCTTGGAGGGACATAAGAGAGATGGATGTCATAGTGATAAAATAACCCCATGCCAATGAACTCTGGCCTTTACACAGAATAGCACAGGACCCTCCAACAATCCACAAAGTATCCTCTTCTACAGATGAAGAAACAGAGCTGGAAGGGAAGGGGATTGTCTGAATAGAACAGGGGTAAGTGGGAGAGTTGCTCTGGGGCAGGTATGACGGGCCTTGAAAGAGAGGGAGATTTTGAAACAAAGCAGGTGGGACTAAGTGACAACCTGGGTAGGAGGGTGGGCTGGGGTGGGGTGCGGGGAGGAGTGGGGACCGATGCCTGGGCTGCAGGAAGAGGAGAAGGGGATTCAGGTGTAACCTTTCACCTTTCAGCTGAAGGCAGATTATGTGGCCTAGACTCCAGCCTGTAGCTGGAGCTATGGACTGCCCTGGATGGGAGAGGCTCCTGCCAGCTGCCCTCCCAGAGCCCAAGCTTCCCTGGGGAATGAGGCATCAGGGAGCCGCCTGAGGAACTGGATCTCCAGTCTGGACGCAGTGGCCTCTCAGGGCAGAAGCAGCGTCTTCACGCTCACCAGCTAACACTTACTAGCACCCCTGGGCCCCAAGGGCAGTCTTTGAAGCAAGAGAGAAGACAAGTCCAGATGCACCAATCCTTGCATGAGGTCTTAGATGGCCTTTAAAGGACCCAGTGATATGCGGACACAGAGACACACGAGGGCGCTCTAACCAAATAACCGGTCCATCCCCACAAGGAAAGAGGGTTAGTATTTTGAAAAACCTTTGGTCTAGTGTTTCTCAAAGGAGCCGCTATTGGAAGTCTGGGCAGGATGTTTCTCCCCCAGAGGGAGGTGTCCCTGTCACTGCAGGGTGTTTGCCGTCCCTGACCCACTCCCTGTCACTGGGACAACCCAACTCCTCAAGTTTCATTTCCAAACACCACCTCTCCAGAGAGTCCCTCCTGGTCAGTGCCAGCGGAGGATGCCCACTGGTGGCCTTGGGTAGCTTGGTAACCTCTGCTCAACCTTGCAGAGGAACGCGCATCTCCCACTTTGACCTTGTGAGCGAGGTACCTGCAGGTGCTGGGGCGTCGCAGGCCCCCAGTGACAGCGTGTGCTCATGGGGACTTGTTTTGGGAGGTAGGTTTCCCTTCATGCGGTTGTCTCTCAGGACGGATAGGATGAGGCTGCATCGATCACATTGGGGACACAGACACAGGACCCTGAGACAGACACCACGGCACCTGCTTACAGACACCCGCACCCCAGGGCGCAAACACGTGGCCACACAGAACACAGCTTGCACAAAACTTCCACAAAGTAAGCCTGAAACGAGGCACACTTCTGGCGCCCGGAGGGCCCCACTGTCGTCAGTTCTGAGATGTTTACATCATTAGGTTTCCAAAGACAAGCACCAAGGTGAAAATCCAGGGATGAGATTCTAAATGTTTACCAACCAGTGAGTCCTGGATCCCGGCCAGCTGGAATGGAGACCGGTGTAAACAGCTGGCGCGTGCAGTGCGCTATCAGTCCTGGAAACAGCCTAGTTGGCAGAGCCCAGTCCCCCGTGGGACACCAGGCATGCCAAGGTGGCTGCTTGGGCAGACAGAGGTGACATTTGGGGAGCACACACCATGGTAAACGGCAGTCTGGACAGGACCTGGGAGACTCACTGTCAAGTTCAACGCAGGACTGGAAACCCTCCAGCACCTGAGGGAATGAGGGGCTAGAGAAAGACCCAGACCCTCCAGTAGGCAGGGTACAGCAGATTTCCCGTCCTCTACCAAGTAACTTGGTGTTCTCACACAGAGTTGGCCTGCATGTCCTACAACGTGGCATCTGCTGGAAGGCACGGCCAGAACCCGAGGGCACCTGTGGCACCGCCCTGCCAGTTGAGATGTTTACCACCTCTGAGCGCAGGAAGGCTCACCCCAGCCTGCTGGCCAGGTGCTTACTCCACAGCAAGCAGACATTCCAAACCAAACGTGATTCTTACCCTCCTTCGAAGATTTTGATCCTCGCCGGCTCCCCTCTCTTGGAGGCAGGAGCATCCTCCTCCGGCTTCCCTCGCTTCTCTTCTTCCTTCTCCACTCTAGCTATATCTTTCTGGCCTTCCGGGGAAACCAGCGAAGGGAGGTGAACCTGGCCCACCGCAGGAAGGACAAAATCATTGCTAGTTACATGGTAATCATGGAAAGATGCCTTCCATGGCATTATACTCTTACATTTAATCGTGGTCCACTTCACCTCCACTCTACCAAGTGAAGAGGTGCTGTTAGCTCCACTTTACAGAAAGAGGGAAACTGATCCCCAGAGAGGTGCAGTCCCTTATTCAAGGCCACATGGTTGGTGTCAAAACTGGGCCTCTGACCAGGTCTTTCTCATGGGAAGACCAGGTCTTCTTAGGAGAGCTGTGTTTGCTCTTTCTTTTACAGTAGTCTGGGAGCTTCTGGGGACAGACCCTCATCTTGGTCTCCTCGGTCATGCCAGCACCCAAATCAAGGCCTGCCTCAGAGAAAGCGCTTAAGGAATGTTGAACAAATAATTGAAGACTCTGCCTGTGGAGATTAACTGGTCCAATGCTCTTTCATAGATTAGAAAGTGAAGGTCAAATCACCCAGTAGGTTAAGGGCATTACTGGAGCACAGTGGACATCTCCTGAGAGCCCTGACCCATAGAATCCCCCAGAGCTGGGCACAGAGAGGCTATACTGGCCCACTGGTGGGCATGCACCTGAGGGTGTGCAGGCTCTGGGTTGTTCTTTGAAGGGAACCCATTCTCTTCACAGGCCTCAGTGGTGAGAGCTGGCTCGATGAGCACACATGTCCTCTAGACCCTCTGATGGAAGCAGGGGTTGGGCATACCCTTGACTAGGGAGCAGTGATGCTGGGCTGGGGGCTGGGGTCAGCAGTGCCGGGGGGGAGCTGCCCATCCTACACATGCCATTGCCAGGAAGCTCATGAGAAACTGCACTGATCATAGCTAGCGTGGAAAGCACCATGTCTCCAGGTGCTGGGACAATCTAAGAACTGCAGTCCTCTGTGCCAGAGAACACACCTATCCTGACAAGGAGGGGTAGGGCTGAGCAGAAAGGCAGCTGTTTGGGAATCAGGGAATCTGCGTTTTAGCACCACACAGGCCGCTGCATGCTGGTAGGAAACATGCCAGTGAATCAAATGGAATATTCCAAAAAAAGTGTGCAAGTTTCAGCTCATGTTAGGGAAGTAGCATTTTAAACTAATGATTGCCAAACCCAATTAAGCCAAATGAACTCTTCCTTTTTCTTAAGTGGCCTTTTAGTATCTAGTCATTAAAACAGAGAGGCAGTCCAGATCATCCAAGAGGGCTTTGGAGTGAGATCTAGTTTTGAATCTCTGCCGTGTACTGTGTGGCCTTGTGCAAGTTATCTAACTTCTCTGTGCTTTAGCTTTCATCCATAAAACGGTGATATAGTATCCTAACTTTCAAGGTGGTTACGAGGATAAAAGTGAAGTTTAGCATAGTACTTGGCACATAGTAGGTGCACAAGTAGTTATAAGTATGAGCATAATTATAACAGCATCTGGGGAGTAGCCATAGCCAGTAAGAGACACTGGAGAGCAAATCAGTCATGATGTTTATGGGAAAAGTGGAAATCTCATTTAGGGGTGTTTGTAGACTGATAAGGACATTTAGGGAATACATTTGGGAAACAGTTCTTCGAAAAACATCCAGCTGGGCTAAGAACAAATTCAATACATAACATTCACTCGGTGATAAAAGAAGAGGATGTGAATATAGGAAAGTTATAGAACACAGTTTTGTTCATTTGTCTATTAATGTCAATTTAGTTTAGGAGATTTATGCCTGCTTTGGGCAAAGCACCTTGTCTGAAGACACCCTAATGAACATCTTTAAATTTGCAGTCATTTCCCAGGTTTTCTTTCCTCAAATAACTGAAAGAAGAAAACTAGACTCTCTGGACTCTGACAGGTTTGGATTCAAATTCTGGGTTTGCCGAATATTTGCCATGTGACCTTGGCCTCTCTCACTCTCTGACCCTCAGTTCCCTCTGTAGAATGGAGATGGTCCTGCTACACACGTGTGTGTGTGGGGCTGAGCATTGGCTGGATTCAAGGGCCCAGCACAGCGCCTGGCACAGGGAGGCTGCTCAATCAACCGACCAACTGTACTGCACAAATGCCAAGTCAGCATAACACAGCATGGTCTGAATCCTTAGGCTGGCCTTGTCGGGGTATAGAGGTGTCATTTGTCTGAAGCAAGTGGAATTATCAACTGTCAAACTTCCTGAACTTGTGGGGACCCATTCACTTTATAGCTCCTGAAGCAGCCTCAGGTCAGAGGCAATGGAGGAGTAAACGTGAGCCCTTAGTCAATGGCATGCTACCACACCGCACAGATGGGTCACGCTGTGAGTGATATTGCCACCTACTGGTAAAGAGGGGTAATGCAACCCAGTTCTATCTGCTCTTCTATTCACAGAAAAGAAAGGACGATTTCAAGAGTTGCCAATCTCTGGAAATAGGAGGATTTCAAGTGGTACCAGAAAATGGAAACAGCAGATGTAGACAATAAGAAAAGCAGGAAAAGACTAACAGGACAAGGGAGAAACATATGATAAAGTGGTATAAAGTTCTAAAATTGCTGCAGGCATTCCCATCAGCCAAGTTTTCCAGTCTTTTGGAGAATTGTTTTTTTCCTGGCTGAGACTGTGTCTTTGATTTTACAATAGCGGTTAATGGGAAAACAGGATCACTTTAAAGCTCACTTTACTGAAATGTATCTGTTCTGATGACGTAAGGGACACACTGACAAAGGAACCCAATAAATATGCTTCCTGGTAAGATGACCAGTCCCAACTGACAGAGAGGAAACCTGCTCCCTCTTTGGCTCTAGTTTTGCAAATGGCACCTGAGGAGAATGTGCCTTTAAAAGCTCAGCAAAGGCTTTTAAAATCAGTGGGGAGAAGAAACAGGCTAAACTTACCTCTGTCATGCGGGGCTTGCGGGAGCTGGATGGCACGAGCCTTCCTGTCTCAGGATGTGGAGCTGTGGCCATGGTGTATGTCTCTTTGCTCACCTTCTGCTTAGACCTCAGGAGGGACAAAGCAGCTTTAGTGGAAACCCCCGGAAGGTTGGGGTTGTACAAACTTATGCACCAACCAGCGTAAACAGAGGACCTCCTATCTGCATGCTGGATGTGATTTGGCTTAATGTAGTTTAAATAGCACCAACTGACATTAGTGGTCGTGTGGAGGCTGGGGAACTGCAGTACCTTCTTTGAGTCCGTACCTTCTTGCGACTTGGCTGGTCTGGGGGGCGTTTCTGACAGAGGAAGTGAGCTCGGAGGTGCCAGTGAAGGGAGGTCAGGTTGTTCCTTGGAATCTTCTTTCTTCACACTTAGCGGAGGCAATACTCTTCGGTGAGGTTTACCAGATGGCTGGGCATATTCCTTCAAAGCTTCTGAGCCTGGGGCTGTCACATGGGATAGTGTGGGGTGAGGAAGGGAAGGTGTTTCCTTTGGGTCAGATGAATCTGAGGGCAGGCTGGACAGTGATTCTAGCTCCCGCCTGCCCTGGCCCTGGCTTCCCAAGTGGGATTTCTCTGGTCTCTTGCCGTCCTCAGTGCTGGTAAGCACCACACTGCATGGTTTTACCAGCTCTAGTTTTTCATCTGCCTTGGAAGCCTCCTCTTCCTTCACCCTTTTTTGCTGCTGGGTTTCCATGGTAAGTTCAAGGCTGCCGGCTGGTGAAAGGACGCGTTTGCTTCCTCCCACTGTTGATGAACTCCCCTCCGGGCTCAAGACACTCTCTGGTGACAGGGAAGTGCCTTTTCTTTCAGGTAATGTCACAGGCACTCTCAGGTATGGAGTCTGGAAACTTCTGCTCTGCTCCTCACTTACCCCGGCCAGTCCGGGGTATACATCTGCCCCACACACCACTGTCCCTTTGCATGGGGGCTCCTCAAACTTGGGAAGAGCCACAGTGGCTGAGCTGCCTTGGGACTGGGTGACTAGGATCTGGGAGAGAGTGGTGTACATGGCACTCCCATAGGACGGCATGTTGGTCTGAATTCGGACAGGCACAACGAGGGACACCATGGTGTCTGGACAGGCAGGCAGGGCCAGCGGGGGTGCTGATGTGGGTGCTGAGGAGCTGGATGGGGGAGCCACGGGGGGCAGCTGGATGTCACTGCTATACTCTGTGCTGGAGGAGAGGCCAGCGGTTTCTGTTGCCAGTGGGGCCGGGCTGGTTTTGATCTGTGGCAGATGGCTTTCCACATCACCTGGGAGCTGAAGGGTGAACTGGGATTGCAGAGGCAGGAAAAACCCAGAAGAGAGGGCTGAGGAGGCCGGGTACGGCATGGGAAGAAACGAAGGGGGCTGCCGGAAGGGGATGTTGGCCGGGTGAGGCATGAGCTGGGGGAGGGGGAGATGACCTGGGTGCAGAACGGTAGGTTGGAGAGGAAGTGGCGGGGCTTGAAATAAGGAGGGAGGAAGAGGGGGCATGGAGTATGGTGAGGAGAGGAGGCTGGACATGGCCTGAGCGGAGAAGAATTCTGAAGACTGTCCTGGCTCATGCTGCAAGGCGTGCTGGAAGGAGAAGAGGGAGACAGGTGGGGGCAGGTATGGTTTCTCATGCAAGGGGAGC
Source organism: Rhinolophus sinicus (assembly GCF_057876585.1). NCBI lineage: Eukaryota > Metazoa > Chordata > Mammalia > Chiroptera > Rhinolophidae > Rhinolophus > Rhinolophus sinicus. The sequence goes on from NC_142514.1 coordinate 29,112,511, forward strand.
TGGGCAATGGGGTGGTGGAGAACCTGCAGTGCTTCTGTGTAGGGTGGAGTGGACCCCAGCGGGGGTCTGTCCTGTACCTGGCCCTTGCTTCCCGGGTACCCACTGTGTGAGGCGGCCACTGAAGAAATCTGGGGCAATGAGCTTTTGGCTGAAGGTTTACTGGATGAGGGCTTTGGTTCCTCGCTCTCTTGTCTTCCTTTGGGGGCAGCCTCTGGCTCTGGTTCTGGAGGCCTGCTCAGAGAGGCCTGTCTCACCAAAAAGCATTTTCTTCTCTCTGGTGGGGCCACTGGGGCTGCTGGAGCCACTGGGGCCGGTGCAGAAGGGCCTGTCAAGGACAAGCTGCCATAGTCGAATGATTTACTGCGTGTCTCGGTCATGTGGGCGGAATGGGAAATGTTGGGGCTCTGCTCTGAGGCTGACCGCCGCATCTCTCGGGCGTGCGGGTGGTGGCTGGGGACGGTCAGCATGTGAGTGCCCAAGGCTTTGGAGCGCGTGTCAGACGAGGGCCCGGGGGCCTCGGGTTTTCCATGGTCGTCCCTCTCAAAGGACGCCGAGCGGCTGGACCCGCTCAGAGAGACACTGCTTTCCTGGCTTGGGCTGCGGGACAGAGGCACGGAGGACTCGAAGCTGGACTCCCCCGATGACTGAGCCATCTCCGCCAGGCGAAGTCTCTTCTTCTTGGGTGGCAGTTTCTCAGCTGGGAGCTGGGCGAGCGTCTGGCTGCGCTGGGGCCACTGGAACTCCTCTGTCTTCTCAGGCTCCTTGGGAGGTGGCTCTGGCTCTGTGTCCTGCCGGTCGGGCTCCTCGGTTACCAGGATCTCGGGAACCTGAATGTTGGGCTGGCGGACCAACTTGGGCTGCAGAGAGTGAGCCAAGCGTCCGTGTGGGGTGGGCGGGGGTGATGAGAATGGGGCTGGAGGTTTGTCTTCCCCTTCCAAGCCACTGGGCTGCTCCAGAGAGTCGGACTTCTCAAAGGAGCTGGTATGCTGAATGACAGAAATTTCTTTGGACGTTGTTCTCCTCTCCTTCCCTGATTCAGAACCAGACCCTGGCTTGGGAGTCCTTGGCTGGAAGCCTGAGGGTCCCTCCAAGGAGGGCACTGACTTACTCGGTTCTGCTGGTGACTTGGTGGATTCTGAGGGAAGGTTCCGAGCAGCATCAGATGGCCTGGGGCTGCCAAACTGACTCTTTGTCAGCTCAAAGGCAGGTGGCTCCTCCTCGTCCCCAAGGCTCTTTTCTTTCCTCCTCTTCCTCAGTGGAGTGAGCTCCAAGGTGGTCCCCAGTTTGTAATGCATCATCTGGGACCAGGGCTCGTGCTCAGCCTGACTCTTCTCGGCTTCCGGAGATGCGTGCGCGCCTGCAGAGATGGGCTTTGCAATCTGAAGCTCTGAGCAGTAGTATTTCTTATGGGCCTCATAGTTGTCCCTTTTCTTGTACCGAGCACCACATATGTTACATTCATAGGTCACCCCTTTTGTTTTCAAGCCCTTCTTGGTCTTTTTGGTGAGTTCGCTTTCCTTGGGTTCCGGCTCGTCTGCGGGTTTGGGGGCTGTGTCTTTGCTACTTGGCCCTGCCTCCTCGGAACTGTACTCCCCTCCCAAAGGTAATTCAATGGCCGGCTGACGCTTGAGCATCCGGGGGTGGGAGGTAAACACTTGACTGCTGCGGCTCAGGGCTTCGGAGTCCGTGATGTGGTCGTCGAAGGAGTAGCTACCGCGGAAGGTGTGGTGAGGGGTACTGAGGGTGCAGGCGGCAGAAGGCATTGAGTGGCTTCTCAGCAGAGGCACAGGGGGAGTGGTGCTGGGCGGGTGCTGGAGGCTCAGCAGTGATTGTTCTGGCTTCGTTTTCTCGCTGTGGGCTGACAGAGGCTCCCGGTAGAGGCTGGATTTCGGTGACTCCATGCTGCTGCGCCGTGACAGCGAGCTCCTCCTGGGCTTCACGCTGTCTATCTCGCTGGTGTCCACCACGGCCTCGTTGATAGTGATGAGCTTGGTGATGTGCTCGATGACCTGCGTCCGGGGCACAGACAAAGGCACCAGGCTGGGCTTGTCTTCAGTGGACAGGGGCAGGAGCGGCTGGGTGGAGGTGGCCGTCAGCATGGTGGTCCGCTGCCCGATCCGCCCGCACTTGCCGAAGATGATCTCTGCATAGGACCTGGCGTTGGTGTTTGGGGGGCTGACCTGCTGCTCGGCGCTCTCGGAGCGGGAGAAATACCCAGATTCGGTGCTGCCCTTGCTGCCCGGGCTCAGAAACGCCTGCTCGTCGATGACCTTTTTCCTTTCACTCAAGCGGAGGGCCAGCTTCTGCTTTATGGTGTGGGTGTCTTCGGGTTTATGGCTCAGGGGGTGTTCTGATGAGGGTTCTACAAATGGTGTGGGGTCCTCGAGCGACTGGGTTGAGCTAGAGTGAGACAAGGAACAGCGTTCGTGGCTGGAACCCTGGCTCCCGGAGCTGTACAAACTGCTGGACAAGAGCGGGTGCTTAGGCCTGGGGGAGAGCTCTGCAGGGTGAGTGGATGTGGTGGTGCCTGTTTCTTCTTCTGAATCAGTGCTTTCTCCCTCGGTGGGCTCCTCAAACTCTTCCCCGGGGATCCTCTCCATCTCCAGCCCCGGGGGGTACATCTCGCTGCCCACTCCCGAGGCCAGGCCGGCTTTGATGCGGTGGGCATGGGACTTCCTGTGCTTGTAGAGGTTACTCTTGGTCTTGAAGGAGAAGCCACAGGGGCCGCAGGGGTAGGGCCTCTCGCCCGTGTGCGAGCGGATGTGTTTCTGGAGCACACTGGGCTTGGCGCAGGGCCGGCTGCAGTACTGGCAGATGTACTTGCCTGGCTTCTGGGGTTTCCTCTCCTTTTTGTGTGCCTCTTCCATGGGCTTCAACGGGACCTGGGAGGGACGGGGCACAAAGACTTTGGGGATGCCAGGCAGATCTTCGGGGGGCATGATGGAAGCATGGGAAGGGAGGAGCTGGCTCTGAGGATGGAGCCCAGGAGCCACGAAGGAGCTGGAGGGTCCAGGTCTCATGGGGTCGACCAGCTGCCACGTGGACCCCTCCAGGAGGTGCTCAGGTTTGCCGGGCGACATGAATGCTGGTGTCAGAGGGTGCTGTGGAAGCTGCGAGATGTGGACAGAGGCTTCGATGGAGGATCTCTTGGGGGGCTTCTGCTGCTGGCCCATTTTCTCCTGAGAGCCTTCCCTAAGAACCGACGATGAGGGGCCCGGGAAGGGCTGCGGGGCTAGGAGCTCTTGGAGGGGGCCCTCAGGGGTGGCGGCCGTGCTGCTGCCTGGGTAGGGGGCACTGGCCGAAATACTGGTCTGAACGGCTTCTCCTTTAGTCAGCCGCTTCCGGGGACTTCCCTCAGCCTTCTTGGTGCCCTTGACACTTTGTTCAGGATCCATGACCTCCACGGAGACTTCAGATGCTATTCAGGGAGGGCAAGGGCAGGCTGCATTTATGAATAATCCAAGTGTCCCAAGGAAGCGCCTGGCTTTGGCCACATTGGTCAAGAGCTGAGGAAGCCAAACCCAAGACAGCTTTGGGAGTTTTTTTGCAAGTGTCACTGGCTGTGAGCAGACTCAGAGCAGGTCATCAGGGCTCAAACTATTCACGTTGGTGAGGCATGGCCCTCTACTTCGCAGACAGAAAATGCACCTGCACTTTCCGCCTGAATGTCTGTCGGGGAAACGTCATGAAGGACGTCAATGTTGCCATCGTATTGTTTCAGTTGGCAGTGGCAAGTGGCCCCCCACGAGTCCCCTGTGTGCTATGCGAACTGTTGAAGGCTGGGGACGTCTGTGTGCATGGCCCAGTCATCCCTGGTCCTGGCACGAGAGAAGCCACACTGGATGCCGTGGGCGGCTCTGTCCGGCCTCTTCTCTCCTTTAGTCCTGTGTTGGAGATCACCGCGTTGGAGGGGAATTCACGTTCTTCTATGTGACAAACACACACACAGAAATACACACACACATACACACACACAAAAGAGAAGAGAGGGTTACTGTGACTCGTCCACAGCCTGGCCCCCGGCTCTGCACACCTGGGCACTGACCACCCCTCCCTCTCCCACATTCAAAGTGCTGTTGGGTGACTTGAGTGCCAGCTATGTTGCTGGGGACTGTGGCTGTGTGGGGCACTGGGAGCAGAGTCAGGGCATTTTTGGACGGGAGGCCCGAGCTCCAGTCTCTGCTCTGAGAGCGGGTTTTAGCTCCCTAAGCATCAGTTGCCTAATCTAGAAAAGGGAAAACAACAATTCCTGCCTCAACTGTGCCTCAGGGCCGCAGTGGGGTCCAACACGGTAATGGATGTGGATGCGGCTGGATGAGGGCTGGTTGGTGGAGGAGGAGGACTGGGTGGGTTATTCAGGGATGAGCTTTCCAAGGGGTGGATTATTCTTAGGTTAGTGCTACTCTCCTCTGATGCTGGATTCTGAAGGTTTCCAGGAAGGGCATCATTCATGGCTTCCTCCTGCTTCTAACCCACCTCCCTAGTCAGTATTTCATGGTGAAGCTAAAGCCCTAATCTGTGGGAGCTCAGTCTAATACAGCTGTGACTATCTGACCTGCCAAGCACTCGCTGGGAGGACCATTCTGGCAGGTTCCTCCAGCTTTGTAGTCCTTCCTTGTCCAGTCAGTGCCCCAGGCAGAACAAAGGAAAATGTAAATAAGGCAGGAAGTCAGGATTGGTGGGATGGAAAAAACACTGGCATACCAATCATAAGGACTTACATAGCTTCTACCGTTCAGCTATACACTTATAGCTGAGCTTCCTGGCAGCCAGGGAGAAAAGAGATGTGGTTCATTACAGAGTCCTTATAGCCAGGGAGGAAGAACTATCTCAGTTCCTTGCTAGAAGCAAAGGGTTATTGGAAAGAACTTCTTCATGTGGTACTTCAGACAGGGGCAGTGAATGACGCATGAGATCACCTGTGTCTTCAAATGACCTCCCTCCAGCATACGTAGTGATTGATTTTTATCAATGGAAGGTCACAACTCAGCAAAGGCTATTCTTTGAGCAGTCAAAGGCAGAGAAGGCATCCTCCCAAAGCAGGGCCAATGTGCGGACGGCAGGGAGACCTCATTTCATCATATTACCATCAGTAGGGGGGCCATGTAAGCTATCATGTAAACTGGGGCACGTTTGAGAGTGAAAGAGGCATTACTCATGGTTCTGGAGGAGCAACAGGAATCAGTCAGGGCCGTCCCAGGCAAACCGGGACAAGCGGTTACCCTTATAACCAATATTTACCTTGAAACTCAAACCAGGTACAAGTGCTGACTCTGGGTATCTGGTATAAGCTTTTGATCTTTGCTATGAGGACTGAAATTACACTGTGGTCTCCTAATGGATTCTTAGAGATTGGTTATCTAGGCCAGTCCTCTCATTGACAGATGAGGAGACCACGGCCTAGAAGGATGATGTGATTTTCCCTAAAAATTGCACAGTGATGGTGGCAGAGCTAGACTGTCCTCCTGTGCCTCCTGCCCCTGGTCAGGGCTTGTCCCCTGCCTCAATGAATCAATACCCTCTATGACTTCTGTGGCACAATGGGCACTGCAGTCTATGGCTCTCATCCTGTGGGAGCACCGGCTTGGCCTTAGGGACATGGCTATATCTTCTGTGAGGAGTGTGAGCAGGTGTCTGGAGGCTTAACAGCAAAGGAGGCCTTCCAACTTATGTCCTAACCTCGCTTGGCGGCTGAACAGGAGAAATGGGGAGTCCATCCTGGGGCATCACCCCGGGCCTCACTTGTCTGAACTGAGGTGGACAGAAGTGCAGAGTCATCTAAAAGTCAGCTAAGGCGGATGCCATCTGCAGTATGGATGGAGAACTGTCCTCCAGGCTGGTCAGGGATTCCCTGGCCTGGTTGCACCTCATAGGGGGAGGCCCTTGGGTGCTGGGTAGGGATGATAAAGGGTTGACTATACTTACTATTTCTATTGACCCTTTCATGCAAGGACCTCAACACCCCCAAAATACTAGCTAGTGGTCAGCTTTGCATCTTCTGATGGACGAGTGGTGCCGCATGACGGTGTGGTGAATGCTCAGTCTGAGTGGGGGTCAGTTGGCTAAGGAGGACCCTACATTGTCCAGTCCTGCAGTTGTCCCTTCACTGATTCTCAAGACTCCCCAGGGGCAGGTAGGGAAGCACCCAATGGCTGAGGTTTGGGGCAATTCCCAGGCTAGGTGGGAGGGGTGAAGTGGATGAGGAAGACAGTCAGGTGACTGTTGGGTCATCAGATGCCTCCCTGGGCCAGCGTGGTCGCCTAGGGTCAGTGTCTAGCCTACACCTACGAGCTGGGGCTGGCGCTCCCCGAGCAGGGCCCTCTGAGAGAGGAGCAACAGGACACATTAGCACGGTCAGCTCCCTGGATCACGGAGTCAGTGGGGTCTGGGTGCTAGAAGGCCCAGTCCTTCATCCTGCAGACAGGGCACCTGGACCATGGAGGGCAACGACGCACCCAGGGCCACCCCAGTCCTCAGATCCTGGGCCACTGCTCTCTGCTGCCCTGCTCTATAGCTCATGACAGGTGTGAGGTTCTTAATACAAGGGGCAGTGGGAGTGGGCAGCTGGAACCATGGGTGGATGTGAGGCGACACCACAGGAACTAAGAGGGCTTCAGACTCGGAATAGATTACTGTTCAGATTGGCATATACACTTTGTCACTTAACTCTTCAACTCCTGTAGAAGGATGGTTTCTAATCACTGTGACCAGTGACACCAAGAAACTGGCTCTCTTCTACCTTCTGTGCTTCTGAGAGTATGTATAAAATTTTAATACAAATTTGAAGTAACAGAGAAAAAACCTGCTTCTCCAGAGAATTGGTGAGGGTACCTGTAAAAGGCACCAGTGACGTGAGGTCAGAGGTAGAGGGTTTCCATGACAGGGACCAAGAGTGGGGCCAACATGGGTCAGAGCCTCAGGTCCAAGGGAGGATGGACGCCCTCTGCTGATGGTGGTGGGATGGCCATGGAGTCCACACTGTCGGCTGTGGAGGCTGGAGCCCCCAGAGCTCTAACTCAGAAATCAGCTTAGAACCATGAGGAAACCTGAGTTTCAAAGGCCAGTTGACTAACGTCTTAGACGATGCAACTTCCACTTCTGGAAGCTTCCACAGTTTTAGCTGTTAGAACAGCCCAACAGGGAAGAGAGTAGGGTCCTGGGGCTGGAGCCATGAGGGTCCCAGGGGATTGGGAAGTGATGGAAGAGCCAACAGGGCAAGGTGGCCCAAAGCTCTGAAACCAAACTGGAAAGCACCTTCCACATCCAAGGCATCGGGGCATCATGGCTGTAAGCCAGAGTGGACACCCCCGAGGGCTTCACCAGAGGGGAGATGGGAGATGGGCGCTATGAAGAGGATGATTCCACCAGTCCCGGCAGGAGGCCAACTTGAATCTGCCTTGGGCTCTGGACTAGGGAGTCTGGGTCACCAGCCAAGGTAGATAAGACTAAGGGAAGACAGACATGGGGGGAGGGGGGCTTCACAAAGTTCTTTGCTTGTAATTTACACACACACACATACACACACACACACACACACACACACGCATGCACGCACCTCAATATGCCAAAATATGGTCAAAATTTTACTGATAGTAATACAACATTCTGAACTTAAAAACACCAGGGAAGTAAGCCTTTCTCCTCACTTCAAAAGCTGAAACCCAGCACAGAAGACCACATGCTGGACAGGACGCAAACAGTATTTTCATTCAATGACGCAACACAAACCCAGTGCCCCTTCCAAGAATCGTTGTGTGTGATACTGTGTGTGGTATGTGTGCAAGATGGAGGAGAATTCTTCACCTGCAAAGGGAAGTAAAAGTAGCTGTGGGCTCGGACGGTGCCAAGGCAGGCTAGATGTGGGGACGCGGCTGTGGACACTAACAGGGAGAGGTCGTCCGAGAGCCACAGAGGACACCTTGCCCAAGAGAGTGGCCAAGGCCAAGGGTGAGGCTCTGGCTGGGAATGGGGAACAGAGCAGAGACTGAAAATGTCTCCCCCTCTTTTAGTAATCGAAGCCCCCAAACTTCAGTTGGGTTTATGGACACCTAGCTACACTGTATTTCCTCTCCCTGGCAGCCAGAGCCGGCCAACATAATGAATGCAGTTTGCATGTTATAACCATCAAGAAAAGTACCCACCCTCCACGTCCTCATTTTTTCAGGAAGGAACGTGACCCCAAGGATGGTGGGACAAGAAGACTAGAAGCAAAGTCACCTGCCCCTGAGAGAGAAATATACCTTCTATCTTGTCTTAAGCCACAGCTACTTGGTCCCTTTTGGGGCAAACAAACACATTCACAGGGGACTGGAGTGCAACATTAGTTGTGAGGAGCGGAAAAGGAGCCCAGGCCAACACAGACTAGGGTTTGGGCCTAAAGGACAAGATGGACACTTGCTGTGAGGCAAGTGTCCAGTCACTAAGGCCACACATCACACAGCGACTCCAAAGGCAGCATCGCGACTCAGACAGCTTGTATTTGAATCCTCGCTCCTCCACCTCCTAATGGAAATTCTTAGAAACTCTGTAAGCCTCAGTCTCCCTACCTGTAAAATGGGGACAGTAACTGTGGTTTAAACTGAGTTAATCCATACAAAGCACTTACTTAGCATAGTACCTGGCATATAGTAAGCGTTCAAAACAGAACGGTAATCATTGTTATTGGGGAAAGTCTTTCTGTTTGAGGGGCTGCCATGGCCTTATGGAAAAGAGCCCTGGCCTGGGGTCTAATCCTGCTTCTGCTGCTTTTAGGCCCTGGATTGTCATGAAGATTGAGTTGTCATGCATGGAAAGCACCTGGCACACAGCTGGTGCTCAAGAAATGAGAGCAGACGTTGAATCTGGAGGTCGAAGCAGAGCCTCCAAAGAAGCCAACGTGAGGCTGAACCAGCCAGCTATGGGTACAGGCTTCCTAAGATCCCTCACACAAAGGAAGCATTGGTTCCCGAGCTGAGCAGGGCCAAGTGGTCCCAGCAGTGGGGACAGGAGCACAGGCAGGAGATTAGGTGGTGACAAGTCTGATAGATCAGACTTTCTGGGACACTTTTCAAACTGAACGCTTCATGCCAATCCAAGGCTCAAACTAGAACGGAAGACACTCACAGATTGAAATCATCTCAATCTTGGCACACAGCGTTCCCTGGTCAGCTGGTCCATCCCCCTGCCTCCTTGGAAGTCACATGAGATGGTTCTCCGACTGAGGTTGGAGATTTTGGAGCCTCCACTGTACCTCGTGGTCACTGGGATCCTGTGGAATAATGACCGAGGCCCACGGGAGAGCAGCTCTCAGCGGGATCCTGAATTCTGGCCTCCTTTACGGCTGAAGGGGCAAATTGCATAAGCCCAATCCTGTCCTCAACTCCCAGCATTTGTACCCATCAACCCTATTTGCTTCTGGGAGGAAACTGAGGTCCCAGGGGAGGCGTCACCTGCCCACAGACAACCAGCTACGAAGTGTCCTGGCCGAGCTGGAGAAAATCCCTGAGTTTTTCAATCCTCAGTTTGGGGCCAATTCTCCTCAATACAGGTGCTGCTTGACCCTTGAGCCTCCCAGGGAGCTCCCCAGGGGCAGACGGACCCCGGCTGTAGGTAGGATGGCACAGGTGATAGCAGGGGGTTGAGCCCCGGAGCTCCTCACCATGGCTGGGCTGCCTCCCAGGACCCTCCCCACTTTCTCTGTGTTGCCTCCAGCAGGGGCAGAAAAATAGGCCCGGAGCCCAGTCACCTGTAGCAGGAAGCCGGAAAATGCTTGAAAAGGCACTTCCCTCTCTGGGCCTATTCTTTTCCCTTGTGTAACATGAAATAGTTGGGCTAAATGACCTCAAGGCTCACTTCCATTCTGACAAAAATGGATTTAGGAGTCTAAGATCAGGTGGAAGTATGCCCAACTGTGAAAACCATGGGCCAAGTTTCCTAGTTTGCTCAGGCAGGCTGTAATTGAGCTGGGGAAGAATTCCGCAGGACAAACAAAGCTCCGAAAGCCAATCAGACCTAGGTCAAGGTGAATCTATAGCTAGGGATACGTGCTGATGTTTGCAAAAGGCACCCCTCCTAGTGCGACTGGCTGAGAGATGGATTGGCAAGGTCAGGCCTGCCTGACCCTCCATCAGTCTGGTTGGCCACTCTGCAGGAGGGCTGGGGAAGCACACTATGCCAGTCTCAGCTACGGTTGTTGGCACCAACCAACACTGCAAATGTCATCTGTCAAAGCCCCGTCTCTCCCTCAGCCGTAGGAGATTCTGACCACTCAGAGTGGGGTCTCCCACAGCTGCTGACCTACCAGCAACCAGGGGGGTTCAGGGCACAGCAAACTGCCCCTGCCTGGAGGTCAGTGTGCATCCCTGCTCTCCAGAGTGTGTTGTCCAGGCCTCCTGGACACTGGCCCCGCCTGTCTAGACCCTGGCCAGGTCCTGACATGCAAGCCTCTCCCTCTGTGCCCTGCCCCCAACCATGTCTCCATCTCCAAGACTGGTTGTTTCTGCTCCCTACATCTCTGTGCTCACTCCAGGGGCTTTGGTCCAGACCAGAAGAGTTGTCTAGACCAGAAGCTCCAATGGCTGGTTACAGGACAGAAAGGCTAGGGAGCTTTGATCTTTTTACATTAAAAAAAAAAAAAGAAAATGTTCTTGAAAAATTTTAAACCTTTGTAGAATTGTACTTCCCCTGTATCCCCCTGTCCTCCACCTGCCCTTCCTCAGAGAAGCTACAGTTAAACTAATATGTTCTTCCCGACAGCCTAAGGCATTTATGTAAATATATGTGTGCATATTGGATTTTTTTATATAAATGAAGAAAATACATCATACATCCCCATCAGTGGCTTGCTTTTTTTAGAAAACACCTGTGCGTGGATATCTAGGTTCTCCTCCCTCTTTCTGGGGCTGCACAGTGTCCCATCTGGGGCTGTATTCAGATTCAACTTTACTGATGGGATGTGAAGGTTGTTTCCAGCTTTTCCTAGTCCAAGAAATGCTACAAAGAACAACCTCATGTAAGTATAGCCACAGGATAAATCCTAAGAAGGGAAAATACTTGGCCAAAGGTAATGTACCTTGAAGCTTTTGATGGGTACTGACAAATAGCTCCCCCCAAAGCACAAATTCATACTCCCACCAATTGTGTGTGAGGGCTGTTTCTCCAAACTTCTTTCTACCTGGAATATAACCAATCGCTTTAATATTAGCTAATATGAAAGGCAAGCTGGTTGTATTAACTGCCTAGTATTGCTGGAGCAAATCACCACAGGCTTAGTGGCTAAAAACAACACAATGTATTACCTTACAGTTCTAGAAGTCAGAAATGGGTCTCACTGCACTAAAATAAAGGTAGGGCCCTTTTTCTTTCTGGAGGCTCTACAGGAGAATCCCTTTCCTCACCTTTTCCAGCCTCTAGAGGCTGCCTGCCTCCTGTGGCTCAGGGCCCTCTCCATCTTCAAAGCCAGCCAGGGTTGGCCATGTCTTTCTCACACGAATGACTAACACTGACGGCTCTGCCTGCCGCTTTCGCTTAGAGGACTCTTACGATGGTGTTGGCCCCACCTGGATGATCCGGGATCATCTCCCCATCTTCTGATCCTTATCACACTTACAACGTCTCTTTTGCCGTGAAATGCAACCTATTCACAGGTTTCAGGGTTTGGAATGGGGACATCTTTGGGGAATCATTATTCTGCCGACTACAACGGTATTTTACTTTCCAAAAAAATCTGTATTTCTTCATCTCTAGTGAGGTTTAGCACTTTGGGGCCCCACACTGTCCTGGGGTGGGTTCAGGGCCTGGGCAGGAATTGCCACATGTTCCCTGTTAAGCCCCAAAACGACAAGAATAAGTCCCAAACTGTGATGGCTCAGTTGTGCCAAACAGATCGTCCAACAGAGCTGGGGCCAGAACTGATGCTCAGAAGGCAGGTGGAAGGCACAGTCTGGTCCCATGGGGTGGCCAGGGGCCTGTTACTGGGCTGGATCGGGCGTCTGGGGCGACCAGCCCCTCCGACCTCTGGCCTGGATTCACTCATAGAAAACGGCCATTACCCAGGGTCTGATGGATTGCCTATGTTGGGAAAAAGTTTTCCACTAATCCAATAGGCCAAATAGTGCTGCTTTCCTGAGAAGCTGAGATGTCTGCCACCGGTCAGGGCTGTGGCTTAACCACGCATCAGCATCTTCCTGTGAAACTTGTCTTCCCCTGGACGGGGCAGAGACAGGGCCTTATTCATCTTTGTATTTCCAGTGCCTGGCATTGGATCTAGCACTGAGTAAAGTACTGAAAAAAAATTTAAATACTTAAATCTACCCCATGCCCAAAATATACTAAACATTCATATATTAATCCTCACACATGTCCCCGTTTTGCAGATGAGAAGACTGAGGCTCAAAGAGGTGACGCCAATTGTTTCAGATGATACTAGAAAGGGCAGAGGTTAGATGTGAACCCTGAGTGCAGGCTACTGCTTAGAAAACCCCCACGAGTACTGACCTTGGCCCAGATGGAGTCTGTCTGCCTTCCCAGCACCCCAGCTCCTCCAAGGAAGCCTCACCAGTTAACTTCAGCCACTCCACTTGCACCAGTCTTCCCCATGTGCAAATCACTCCATGTGACCCTGCTAACCTCAGCACTGAGTCTCTCGATAAATGCTCCCGCCACCCCAACTATGAGTGGTGGATTATTCACTGTCTGAGAGGCTCCCACATCACTCCTCTTGGGTGACTGTGGTCTCTGCATTCCTACTTTCCCTTTGTCTCCTCCCTCCCAGTCCCATGACCCAGCCAGGGCTGGGGATTTCTACATACTGGTCGAAAAGCAAATTTCTATTCATAGCAAAGAGAAAGCTAGGCAATCCGGGGTGAGTGATACCTGGCTGGTGTTTGTCTTCCTGTTAGAGAGCCCAGAGTCTAAGGTGGAATTGACATCACTGGGGAGGACAAAATTTCCTGCGACATCCCCGAGGAAAAACACATTTCACAGTCAAGACTAAGCAAAAATGAGCCTGAACTCCACTCTGCCAGACCCTCAGAAACCCAGACTTAGCCCTGATTATATGTGGTTGTGATAACTCAGAAAAAGATGGTCCTAACCAATGCCCTGTGTCTAGTCCAAACAACTGAACTCTTAAAATGTTTGGGGCTGTTTTTAGTGTTTACGCAATAACGCTATCAGGCAGGGACTATTATCATCCTCATTTTACAGATGAGGAAATTGAGGCACGGGATCACAAAGCCGGTAATGGCAGAGCTCGAACCTGAACCTAGGCCATCAGGTGACCTTTGCAGTGGAGACCCTCAAAGCAGCTGGGGCTTCACAGACAGCAGCCCGATTTCAATCACAGCCTTAACACTTCCAGTAACCAAACAGGGTTCCCAGCAGCCTTCCTTCCCATCATGTGGCTGGCCTTGTTAAGAGATTTTTTTTCCTCCTTTCACCTAGAAAAGTATCAACAGTGTTTCAGTCTTGTCCGCATTGAGACTGGAAAATGAACTGAGATAGGCCTGGTGAAACACAGACTTGCAGTTTATTAATCTACGAAGGTATCTATTGTTGTAAATCTAATTACCTATAATCTACCTATCACGTCATTTATTTATATCCATCTTGTCCTGGTAAAGATTAAAAGAAGCTTCTGGACACTCCTGAGAACTTGGAGAGCATCTGAACTTAACCGGCTTATCTCAAATGGTCCAGAAGTACCTGTGGGTGAAAGAGCTTAAGAAAGAACAAAGCCTGGAATGAGACTTGGGCCGGGTCAGGCAACTTGTCTGCTGGCCATTTGCATTCTGCCAGTCTCTCATCAACGTTGCCCCAGAAGACCTGTACTTCACAGTTGTTGCAGTGGCCTGCTTTTTCATCAGTTTCTAGTAGCTCTCTAGCTGTTCCTTTGGTGACTTTTTGTTTCTACACAAATGATTTCTGTACAAAAGGCACACCTGTCTATAAGCTTTCTAGGTAGTTAAGGTTCTTCAGTCTACAGAACACATTATAAAACACACACACAAATAAACTATATAAGGATAAAAGACCAGGGAGATCAGGTGACATATACAATGTATTCCAAATGTGAACAACGACAAAATTAGGGATTACTTGTCTCCACCATTCTTGCCCACATGACAGGATGGATATAACTGTACTAGTAATGATACTAGTAATGTAACTAGTGACGGACTAGTTATAACGATCACTTTGAAGTCCATTTCATTTATTCACTTAGTCTTTAAGCATTGCATGGACCTTCTCAATGCCAGGCCAGTAATATGAAAACAGACATAAATTATAGACTACTATAAAGTTAACTGTGTGGTACCAACATAAGGAGAAACAAACAAACAAATCAATGGAAACAACAGAATAAGGCAACAGATTCCCACATATATAGTCACTTGATTTATAATTAAGGTGTTACTGTATTTGATGGAGAAATGGTAATCTTTTCAATAAATAGTGCTGAAGCAATTAGATATCTATAGGGGAAAAAAATGAAGTAGGACCCTACCTCACACCATACATAAATATTAATGTGAAATGGATGAGATTAAATACAAGAGATTAAACAATAAAACTTGTAGAAAAAAAGCACAAAAACATATCTTCATGAACGTGGATCCAGCAAGGATTTCTTATATAGTTCACAAAAAGCATAATCATATAATCATAAAAGAAAGAATTGATAAGTTGGGCTTCATTAAAATGAAAAAATTCTGCTCATCAGAAGACTAGAGTTAAAAGACAAATACAGCTTGGGAGAAGATATTTGCAATATATTTTGACAAAAGACTCATCAAGAATATAAAAAATGTATAAAAATGAATTTTAAAAAGGCAGACAATCCAATTAGCTTTCAGCCAAACTTAACTCAAAATGGACCAAAGACCTAAATGTAAGAGCTAAAACTATAAAACTCTTAGAAGAAAACATAGGAAAAAAACTTCATGATATTGGGTTTACCAATGATTTCTTGGATATGACACTAAAAGCACAGGCAACCAACGTAAAAATAGATAAACTGGATTTCATCAAAATCTAAAACTTTTGTGCATCAGATGACATAATCAACAGAGTGAAAAGGAAACCTACAGAATAGGAGAAAATATTTGTAAATCATATGTGTGGTAAGGGGTTAATATCCAGAACATATAAAGAATTCCTACAAATCAAGAACGAAAAACCAAACCACCACATCAAAAAATAAGCAAAGGACTCATTTTAAATAGTTCTTTGAATGTATGTCCAAAGAATATATACAAATGGCCAACAAGCACATGAAAAAATGTTCAACATCACTATTCATTAGGGAACTGCAAATCAAAACCATGAGATACCACCTCGCAAGAATTAGGATGGCTACTATCAAAACCAAAATAGTCCCAACAATCCCCACCCCCCAAAATAATAAGTGTTGGTAAGAATGTGGAAAAACTGGAATCATTGTATAATGCTAGTGGGAATGCAAAATGGTGTAGCCTCTATGGAAAACAGTACGGTGGTTCCTCAAAAAAATTAAAAATAGAATTACCATATGATCTAGCAATTCCACTTCTGGGTATATATACTCTAAAGAATTGAAAGTAGAATCTCAAAGAGATATTTGTATACCCACATTCATAGCAACATTATTCACAAAAGCCAAAAGGTGGAAGCAACCCAAGTGTTCATAGACAGATGAATGGCTAAACAAAATGTGGTATAGACATACAATGGAATATTATCCAGCCATAAAAAGGGAGGAAATTCTGACACATTCTACAACATAGATGAACTCTGAGAACACTATACTCAGTGAAATGAGCAAGTCAGATAGAGACAAAGACTGTATGATTCCACTTATGAAAGGTAGCTACAAAAGTCAAATTCCTAGAGACAGAAAGAATGGTGGTTGTTAGGGGCTGGTGTGGGTGGGGTGGTGGTGGCGAGGCAAGCAGAGTTGTTATTTAACGCGTATAATTTTGGTTTTGAAAAATGAAAGTGTTCTGGAGATTCATTCACAGTGCACAACAGTGTGAAAATACTTAACACTACCAAACTTAGAAATGGTTAAGATGATACATTTTATGTGTATTTTGCTACAATTTTAAAAAATGGCAAGAGATTTGAACGGGCACTTTGAAAAAAGAGTCTTATCTAATGGCTCATAAACATATGGAAAGGTGCTCAACACCATCCCTCATTAGGAAAGTATAAATTAAACCCACCACACATTCACCAGAATGGCTGGCATGAAACAAAATGACACCAAATATTGGCAAGGAGGTGGAGCAACTGGAACTCTTCTTGCACATGGCTGCTGGGCAAATAAATAGACAACCATTTAGACAATTGATTGGCATAATCTTCAAAGCCAAACACACACCTACTCTATGGCCCCCAAACTCCATTCCTAAGAACATATCCTACAGAAACATACATATTTATCTGCCAAAAGCCACAAACAAGAATGTTCATAGTAGCTTCATTCATGATGGCAAAAACTGGAAATAGCCCAAATGCTAGCAACAGATAGGCTGGATAAATAAATTGTGGTGTATTTATTCAAGAATTATCACATAGTAATAAAAAAGAACAAAGACAAAAATATGGATGAATCTCACAGATACAATAAATAAGCAATAGAATTCAGACACAGTAGACTGTTTACCATACAATTCCACTAAAATGAACTTTAAAAACAGACAAAACTAATTGTACGGTATCGGAAATCAGAATAGTGTTTAGCTCTGGTGGGGCAGGTGGGTATTGACTAGGAAGGGGCAGGCGGGAGCTTCTTAGGATGATAAAAATATTCTACATCTTGATCTGGTCACATACATATTACATGGGTACATATATGTAAACACTACTTGACTTGTAAACTTATGACTTAATTAATTGTATTTTTGTTATACTTTAATTTAAAAAAAGATATGGACTTTGCCCTTGAACAATAGAAAGCCTAAATAAGGAGAGAGACACAAACAAAAACAGGTAATAAGACACGGTAGATGCCATGATGAAAACAGGGTCCAAATACACATGGGGGTGTGGAGGGTGGGCTTAGGAGGGTAGGATTTAGAGATGGCACACTGGGCTCTGAAGGACAAATGGAATTTCACCAAGCAGAAAGAGGGACTAGTGTGGGCAAAGGCAGGATGATGCTGGGAGAAACCCTAAGTGTGTGAGAAGGCAGGTAGTTCAGTGTGGTTAGACGGTCAGCTGTGCAGAGCACAGTGGTGGAAGATGAGGCTGAGCATGAATCAAATCAGGCTTCAGATTTGTTAATTTAAATGAGTTCCCCATCAACATTTGTTGAGTGAATGAATGAGCCTTCCCACGGTCATGACACATCTGACGCTTGGAGTCAGAAGACAGGTGTATTTGCATGGCAGCACGTACTGATAAGATGCAGCACTGGTGTAGTCATGGAGTCTGTTTCTTCTAAAATCGTTAATTTCCCCAAAGTCTGATGTCTTCCAGGCCCCAGAATTTGAAACCATCATCACTTGTTTGTGGTACTGATTCTGCTGTGAAAGCTGAGGGATTTTTTTTTTCGTATTTACCCTCTGCCCCAACTTCCTTCCACTCCATCTCATCATTTTTGATAGTTATAAATATTTGGTTATTCCGGAAGTTGTCTTTAACATCTTCAAATAATATACTTAAATTGCTATTTCCTGGTCTGTCAACTCTAGACAGTATCTGTTCACTTCCTGCTACGAAAAATGAAGAAATTTGTCCACAATCGCTTTTTTCCACCACCTTTCCCCTATCCATCTTCCAAGTTTCGTTACTTACATATTATTACTCTTACATTGCCAAGTTTCACAACATTTACATTCTCTTTCACATTATCGGTTAATTCCAAAAATTGTAGCTAATAAACAGTATGATTGTGAAGATATTATTCTCTAGGGAACCACTTAGTATGAAGGGACCCAAGAGAAAGAAACGTAATTCCACATGACTGAAACTTTGTCACAAGAAGAAAAGTCTTCTACAAGTCAATAACCAAGCAATTTTCCTACAAAGTATTTATGGCTTCCTTTACTTCTTGAATCCCCTGTCATCATCTTTTTGGATTCCTTTTTTTTATTAATTGAACTCCAGGAGGGTTCCCCTCCCCCCCCAGAAAGTACAGATGATTGAGTGATAAACTTTCTGAATTCTTACACATAAAAACGTCTTTACTTTGCTTTCATAGTGTGAGGGGATAGAATTCTTAGTTTAAAAATCACTGTCCTCCAGACTTTTGAAAGCACTGTTTCACTGTCCTTGGGCATCTTGCTGTGTTACCAATGAGACATTCAGATGTACGTTTTGATTCTCTCTGGAAGCTTTTCGTATTTTATCTTTGATGTTTCAAAATTTCAACAAGATGGGTCTAAATGTTCCTTTTCACTAACTCTGTCCTGAATTCAGTGTGCTCTTTAATTTTAAAATCTGCGTGTGTTTCTTCAACTGAGGGAAAATTTCTCTTGTTATATCTTTGACTATTTCTACCCTTCCCTCTCCCTCTGCCACTGTGGTCTCTGCTGCCAGATCTCCTATTTGATGGATGTTGAACCTTCTGGACTTGTCCTCCATGAGTCTTAATTTTTTCTCCTGGATGTCTTGCTCTACATTATGGGATATTTTCTTTTCTTAGTTCTAACATCTAGATCACCAACCTGTCTTCATCCATTGTGTCATTCAGTTCATCCACTGAATTTTTTTCAGGAGTCATATTTTAAATTTTCAATAATTATTTTCTTTTCTCTGCTTGCTCTATCTTCATAGCAACGGATTCATTTCTATCAAATGAAATAATCTTAATTATTGTTGAAGATACTACTAATAATTTATTTTAGGATTCTCTTATATTTGAACTGTTATATTTCCTTTGGAGTGAACTCTTTCTTCTTTTTCTTTTTTTCTATCTTAGGCCTTCTCTTTTTGCTATTGGTTTCCTTCTAATGTTTGGTGATCCTGGTTGTCCATACATATTTATGAATGAAGGACTATGTTGTGAAGTTAGTATATGTACTAGGACACAGGTTCTATCTCCTGTCACAAGGACCACTGGAAGAGTGGCTTACACAAGAGAAAAGTTTACTTCTGTCTTATGTAACAGTCTGAGTGTAAGTTGCTTCAGAGTGTGGGTATCTTTGATCTTGCTCTTCTGTCATTCACAGCATTTGGCTTCCATCTCCCACCATCACATCCACACTCTGGTCAGGTGGAAAAAGAAAGGGGAGGGCAAGCCTAGTAGTTGTACATAGGATTTGGGTTCACACCAGCCAGAGGCCATACCTAGATGCCAGGAAGCCTAGGGAATGTAGTCTTTAGCTGGGTGGCATGTGCCCAGCTAAAATTTCCATCACTTCAGAAGAAGATAAAAAGGATATTGGTGAAACAATAAACCAGGTAGGGCTCCCTGTGAGGCCTTTGGTCTATTTTTCTGACAGGGTTTGCCCTTGAATGTGATGATGGAATGAACCCATCCTATAGGAGGGTTCTATGTACGAGGGTGAAGCGTTATGAGAGCAAGTCTCCCTCTAAGGATTGTAGAGAGGAAGCCGGCAGGGGACTCCTGCAATTGCCAAAAGAAGGTCTCTACTCCTTGGCGGACGCAGTGGTAGACTTCACTCGAGGCAGAACTGCCGGTGCTTCCCCGCTTGTCCCTGCCCCCACACAGAGTTGGCTGGGCCGTCTGGATCTCCCTCAGCTGGGTTCCTCTCTCAGACCCTGGCCCCGTTACTTTCCTTAGCATTTACTGGGATTTGGCCTGACACTGGCTGCCTGCCTGTGTAGAAAGTGAAAGGGGTTGAACTATACTTGCTCTTCTGAAAAGTTCTTTAAGAGATTGTAACCCTGGCAGCCCCTTCTGGTTCTTTGTTGGCTCTCGGCTTGAACTAAGCATGGCTTTTCTGTTCTGGGATTAAAAATCACTTAGGCCTCTGGGGTCAGACAATAGGCTGCAGTGACTTCTGCTCTGATTTCTCTGCTGATGCAATCTCATGGGCTTCCTTTCTTCCTAAGATTTACTAACCTTTTTGATCCACAGATGGCATTCTATTTTGTTGTCCAATATCACATCATCCTTTCAAAAATGGCTTTCTCTGTCATCTGACAATTCCTAGGAAGATATGGAGGTGGACACTTGTGCTCCGCAGTTAGGAAATCACTGCATTGGGACTCATTGGCAGAGAGGTCAATATTCTTTCCAGGATACTGACACACCAGGAGGGGAGAGGGGCCCTTCCAGCTGAGGGCCATTGTTTTTGGGCTCCACAGTGTCTGCCCTGGAGGAGAGCACATTCGACAGATGAGGGAACTGAGGCACAGCAGACCACATGACTTGCCAAGGGGAACACATGCAATGAAGGGTGGGGCTGGGAGTCAGAGCAGGCAGGCTCCAGAGTGTGTGCTCCTGACTACGTCACCATGTCACCTCCACGGGCAGCACCCACACAATTATTCAAGGAAACAAGGAAACACTGGAAGTTTGCTCCAGGTGTAGGGGGTGGGCCCAAGCCCGGGGATCTAGAGACTTGGCTTTGTACCCTCTTCATGGGGTTACCTGGGCAATTCACCCCTGTTCTGTGCTGTCTGAGAAAGAGGGTCTTGACCACAGATGGGCTCTGGGACCTTATCTGCCTTGATATTCTGGATGCTTCTGCTACCTGCCCTGAGTCCACCAGCTGGTCCTCGCTGAACCTTCCAACTAGGTCTGTGTGGATATGGACTCCCCCTTCTTGACATTCCAAGCTTTTTCTCCAGGGCCTGACCTGACCTCGCCCTCCTGCCTGGCTGTGATATTCCACCCTGCGCCCCACCCCGACACATCTCCACCTCCCAACCTCCCTCCTCCCACTCCCTGTCACCTGCATCCCAACTCTTCCCCACCTTCTCTGCCTTCTGGCCATGGTTCAAGCCTCTCCCTCAGCCCTGCTTCCTGGTCCCTCTTCTCTTCCTCGTTAAGCCAAATTCTACTTGTAACCCTGCCAACTTCTCCCGGGGGCCTCCAATGTCCCAGACGGAACCAATTCCCCCTTCCTCTTGGATGTGCTTATACCTCTATTGCAGATGATGACGACGATAATGATGATGATGATATAATAATACCACCTCGCATGGGTGCCGTGATGCTAGCTCACCAAAGGCTTTCTCAGTCACCATCTAGCTCATCTAATTTACCAGGTTCTTCCCTGCAGAAACAACCTGCTGTTGATGCTCCATCTCCCCCTTCGGACAGTAAACACAATATCTGAACATCACTTCACAGCTGAATAGTTCCGGGCAGGGCTTTCTCATCTCGTTTTGCAGATGAGGAGACAGAGGTTCACGAGGCTGTGGGCGTCGCGTGGTGACGAGGCTGGGTGAATCCTCTCATTCTTAGTGCCATGCTTCTCGAAGGGAGAACTCACTCCCTAAGTCTGCACCCAGGCTTTGACTCAGTTCTGTCTTCCCACCCCAACCTTAGCCTGGCAAATATGGTGTCCTGAACTCAGGGAACCAGGAGGGGTATCTTGACGTAAAAAATGAATTCACCAAGGCCTAGAATCACCCTCCTAAGTGCCTCTCTCCAGAGCCAGCCCCCTTCTCCACCCTTCACATTTGCACTTGAGAAGATGGGCAGACGTGGGACCTTGAGAGCCTGGAGTCCTGGCGTCTTTTTCCTCCACCCAGAACCTCAGAAAACGCAATGGTGCTTCTTCTTTGTCCTGCTGAATGGAGAGGCCTCTGCTAGCTACTGTCCTTGCCAGTCCAGCAGGGTAAATCCAGCACCTCCGCCTATGATGCGGCCCTGGGAGGCTCTGGGGCAGCGAGGAGGGACCAGAGGGCTGCCTGGAGGGAGTGGTGGAGGGCAGCCAGGAGTGCTGGGTGCTCAGTCATCTCCCTGGATGCTAGGCAAGGCATAGCCCTGCTCACTGGCCTGCAGGGACTCCCACTCCCTTCCCAAGAATTCTAAATCCTTCTAACATGGCACAGTCCTCTCCAAATGGCCTTCCCAGCAGGTTTTGGCCCAAGCGAGTGATTTCTCTTTCCCAAGCGGGATCACACCCCTGCCTTCCTGCCCAGGTCACCCAGACCTCCCCAGTCTTGTGGCGATGACAGCTGCCAATTCGTGATTGCTCACTATGTACACAGGGCGGGGCTCAAGATGCTGTACCAATAGTTTCACATGTCATATTTCCATCTGCAGATTTTAGAGAGCAAAGGCTGTGTTTTTATCACCTTTATGCTCTCTGGGCCTGCTCCACAGTAGGCACGCATGGGTATTTGTGAGTGAATGAATGAAATTATAATTGTAGAAAACCTTAGTGAATGGATAGTTTACAGAAGTTGCCTTAATTCTTTTGTGGAAAAAGGAGTATATTAAATTTTGAAACTAGAGAGTTAATGAATAGGATTTTCTAAATTTTGAGTGTCTCTCATAAACATAACTTTTGGAATCTGCTATATTAGATGGTGTCTAGCATAATTCACACATACCATAAAATTCACCCTTTCAAATGTACAATTAAGTGGTTTTTAGCATATTCACAAGGTTGTGCAACCATCATCCTCCTCTAATTCCAGAACATTTTATCACTCTAACGAGAGAGCCTGATGCCTATCGGCAGTCACTCCGGACTCCCCTCAGCCCCCCAGTCCCTGGCAACCACTAATTTATCTACTTTCTCTCTCTATGGATTTGCCTATTCTAGACATTTTATATACATTAAATAATATTATATGTAGTCTTTTGTTCCTGGCTTCTTTCACTTAGTGTTTCACTTAATGTTTTCAGTCATTTGCTTTAAAAATATCAGCCTTTCATGATGTTTCTCGGAGCGCCCTGCCCCCAGGGGTTCTGAGGCCACACGCTTATAAGATCATGTAGGTCAGAGTGAGCTGCTAGGAGCGGACAGTATGGGGTCGGGACAGTGTGGGAGTCCAATGGGAGAACATAGTCACAGCAAGGACAGTCTGAGGCCAGCAGCAGAACCAGTGGTCAGAAACCAATCACACATGGGGACTGCACTAGAATGTTCCTTGGGGGCTGGGAGAGCCCAAGGGAACAGCTGCCTGCAAACCTGATTCTCAGATGGGGAGAAAGGCATGTCAAGGCCGCAGGCCCTGGGCCTTCCATTCTGAGTCTGAAGGGACAGTCCCATTTCTGAGGTGACCTCAAAGCACAATAGGAAGTGTGGGTCCCCAGGGGTGCAGAACAGGCACCAGCCACCTCAATCACTTAACCACCCTCTCTGTCTAAGCCAGGCGTTCTTCTAGCGGGGAAGCAGCTCCTGGCAGGAAATCCCACAAGCTGAGTAGAGCCAAGAAAGAATGCTTTGGTCTTAGGCAGTGTGTGCCTGAATTAATTACTTAATTAATTAGTTAAATCCCTTTTTTTTTTTTTTTTTTAACAATTTTAACTTGTTTTATGACACAGAGGATCTGAGGTGGCTTTTAAAAACAAAATAGGAGCACGAATTAAAAATGACAACTCAGCCCAGGGGAGATGGAAGACAGAAAAAAGGCCTAGACCAGAGGGGTAGATGAGCATGGATAAGTAGTTTAGAAGGCCCCACACGTGGCTCTATTTGGGCCCTGGGATCAGGGCACAGCTTCCTGGCAGCCAAAGAAAGAAGGACAACACAGCTAGTCGCACATTCTCAGTGTCCTGACAATAAACACACCTGTTCCTCAGAAAAAGCAAAGCTCTCCTTGGCACTAAGATCTGAAGGGAATTTCTCTCATGCTGTTTTCAATAGGGAGCCATTCATTAAATCATTCCTCCAAAGCTTCTTGGGCTCCAATGTGCCAACACTGGGCTGGCTCTGCCAGCATCGAAGATGCCAGGTGGGCCCCACCCTTTACATCATTAGCTCTTGTTTGGGAAACACTCTGCCACTTGGTGACCACCATTTCAAGTTTTGCCAGAAACACATACCATCTGCACTGTTATTTTTGAAATATTTTAATTTACATTGACTTGAATGTGACCTGTTAAAACATAGCCTCGTCCTGAGCAATAGGGATCATAGGTGTATCTGCCAACTCTAGGTTTTCATTGAATTAAAGAAATTACTATTAAGATAAAGAATTTTATCCATGTTCCCCTAAAATTACTTCATGTGCTATAATGATTGGTGTCCTGCACTTGAGAAATGAGTCCCTCACCCCCGATGCACGGGGGCACGCCTCCCCTAACGGATGACACCTCACCTCCTCCACCTGACAGAGTGATGGAGATGGTCCCTGAGTGGGCCCTGGGTATGGCTCCCCCACCACACCCCATGATTGTAGAGATGGAAAGGCCCTTGAGAAGCATCCCATTTAAACCCCATGTGTGACAGATGAAGACTCTGGGGCCCAGGGACTCGCCCCAAATCACAAGGTTAGTGACAGGGCAGGTGTCAAGACTTGCCTTTGTCACTTCTCTGGATGGATTGGTGAACATTTGTATAACCAAAGACTGGAACTCACCAAAGGAGTCGAAGAGAGAGAGACTGGGGTCTCGCCCAACCCTGTGGCAAGCCCCGTGAGGGCAGGAACCATGTCTGTTTTGTTCATCAGGGTAAACCCAGCACCCGGCGCTCTGTCTGGTACATAGTAGAAGCTCAGAGAACAGTTGTGGGACGTTAATGCTAAGTTCAGGACGACAGTCTCCTCCGTGGGGGGGAGACTTGATTGTGGAGCGCTATGCAGAGGCTTCCACTATATTTGTTGAAGACTTTTTTAAATGGGGTGGTGTGTTACTGCTGTTTGTTATTTTATTGTCTATTTTGTTGTTGCTGTTTGGTTGAAATATTTTTAAAAATTTAAATATATTTGTTAAATACACGAATAAACCTAGTATCCCTTTAACAAATGTGTTTTCTCTCTGCTAATATAACACTCTGTGCCCCATCTCAAGTAGAAGAAATGGCTCTCATTTCCATGGCAGGTACAGCCCAGTGGGGTGCGGGGGTCTATTCAGCTGGGCACCACTCCCTCCACTGCCAAAGCCTGTGGCACTTAGATGGGGAATCTGAGCATAACAGGCCGGCCGAGGCAGGGTCCACCTCAAACAGGACCGTGGCATTGTTGGTGTGGCTCACACAAACCAAACTGGGTCTGAGAAGACACTTGGAGAACCCCACTGGATTTGCACCGTGAGTGCTTCTGTAAAACCAAGTACCAACCAATGTCTTTGTTCCCCACCTGCACAAAGTACTAGTCTTGGCATATATATTTTGTGAACAACAGAGTATTCTGTTGGGTCAAATGCTAGGCTAGGATGTACTCTGACCTTGCCAAGATGGATCCCCAAGTCTCAGAGCCTTGGGCTTGGAAGGGAGCTCCAAGGTCATTGGCACAATGACCCCATACAGGCCTCAAGCCTCCCGTAGAGGCTTCCCTCAGGAGGCCACTCATGCCCTGGAGCAGCTGCCATCGCTTTTCTTTTTTTTTTTTTTTTGCAAGGAGATGGGAGAGGCATTTTTTGTTTTTATAAAAATGGAATCACCCCATGTACATTTCTCTGCATCTTGCTTTTCTCATGGACAATCTTTCTAGGTCAAAGGCCAATACTATTTTTTTTATTTTATTAGTTTCAGGTGCACAAGACAAAGTAACACTTAGATGTTTATCTTTTATATCCCTCACACAGTGATAACCTCCTTTTCCCCATCTATTACCCCTCTGACATCGCACACAGCCATTACATTTCCACTGTCTCTAGTCCTAATGCTGTACTCCGCTTCTTGTAAGCACACACACACAGAAACTTGTAGTTGACACTCATTATTGTTCAGCTTCAGCTTCACGTGTACAGTGCAGTGATCAGGCATCTACATCATCCCTGAGGTGGTCTCCCAAATGGGACAAGTGTCCATCGGACACCCTACAAAATCTTTACAACATTATTGATTACATTCCCCAAATTAATTTTCAGAACCCCATGGCCGTCTTGTGGTTACCGACTGTTTTCTAATCCCCTCACCTTCCCCCTTATCCCCACCCCCTCCCTTCTAGCAACCTTCAGTTTTTCCTCTATCTCTCCAAAACTGTTTCTGATTAGTTCATTCATTTATTCTTTTCTTTAGATTCCACATATAAACGAGATCATATGGTATTTGTCTTTCTCTGTCTGACTTATTTCACTTAACATAATGTTCTCTAGGTCCATCCATGTTGTTGCAAATGGTAAGATTTCTTTCTTCCTTATGGCTGAGTAATACTCCATTGTATATATGTACCACAGTTTCTTAATCCAGTCATCTACCGGTGGGCATTTTGGTTGTTTCCATGTCTTGCAAAGGCCAATACTTTCTAAGCAGTTAGAATATACCAGGGACAGTTACAAGCACTCGCGTGCATCAAGCCTATGTGACAGGCACTATTATAATCCCTACTTTACCAAAGAAAAGACTGACGGTCAGAAAAGTGATACAACACCGTTTGTAAGTGATTGGATCCAGATTTGAACCCTGGCAGTCTGTCTCCAGAACCTGCCTTCCTGACCACTGTACTTCACTGCCTTTCTAAACAGAGACAGCGTCTGTCTCAAATTCTTCTTAATAGCTGAACCATAGGCCACAGTTTGGATATCACACTTTCAAACTTTCCCTACTGTTAAGTTTTCCTTTTCTTTTCTTTTCTTCTCTTTTCTTTTCTTTTCTTTTCTTCTCTTCTCTTCTCTTCTCTTCTCTTCTCTTCTCTTCTCTTCTCTTCTCTTCTCTTCTCTTTTCTTTTCTTTCTCTTTTTCTTTTGCCACCAGAATTCTGCAGCAAACATCCTTTGTACACATAACTTTACAAACTGGTGCTATTGTTCCATAGGCTTGATTACCAGAAATGGGACCGTGGGTCAAAGGGTACGCGTGTTTTGGGTTGGAATAGCTCTGGGGCCTATTGTTTGTGGTGTCTTCCTAAGGATGAGCCATGTGATTTTCACTCACTGGTTTTGATTCTGTCCCGAGGACACACCTCTGACCCCCTCCTCTCCAGGACAACCCCTGTGAAAACTGAGGACAGTCTTCTCTTTCCCAGTGTCTTCAAATGTTCCTCGGACAAAGTGGTTGGATGTCCCCTACAGCTGGTCCAGACACCTCGTGAAGTGCAGCACCCTCTGGGGCGACCTCCTCCCCACGGGAAGACACGTGCGGAGACGGACGGCATCATTCTGATGTCAGTGGTGCAGTAGGAGAGATCCAAGTAGGTCGGTTCAGAGTGCTTATCTTCAGCTCTCCCCAAATTACATTCATACCTTCCTGAGAAAGAGGCCCTTGGCAAGATATTAAAGGCCAAATTCTACCCCCACATAATAAAAAAATGAAGCTCATTTTTCACTTAGAGAAGATGCCAACGATTTTGGAGCTAGACAGACCTTCCTACATCTTCTAGCTCAATGCATTGTTTACAAAAGAGCCCCGGAGGGCAATGACCAACCCAGGCTCACACATGGGGTATGTGGCAGCATTTGCACAAGCTGGGAGCAGGGTCACTGGGGGGTGCTTTTCTCCAGCTCCGTCTGCCTGCTGGTTCCTAGTAACCGTCTTACTAGAAAGGCGTAGTGTAAATATTTTGCTAAGCAGCCAAGAGAGGAAACTTACCCAGGCTGAGCTGCCCTATGCTGGGTGCTGGCCACGACACAATGCTCAATGAGGGCCATTATCTAGGAAGGGAGGGCTGTTTGTTCCGCTGCGGGTCGGTGCCAGAGCCGGGAGCCACCAGGCTTGCCACTCTGGCTGCCACACAGAAGAGGCTCCTTGCGCTCAGCAGACTCTGTGGTTATGCAATGCCGGGCCAGGAGGTTAACTCTCCCCGGACAGCAGCCAAGCCTTGTTCCTTCCTGCCTGAGTATGTCCATCTGAAAATGCTCAAAATTGAGGGCCTCAGTGTTTGTAAAGAAAAAGTGCTCAAGCACTGAACCTGCTGGTTTATTCCAAAGGGTGCAGTGTGCCCATCCCTGTAGTTCCTGGCACCCTCCTAGTACCGAGGCCCTGGGCCCCAGCCACGGTGTCTGCCCACTATTCCTCGGGTGTCACTCACGAGCCTCACAGAACTGACTCCCAGTCTGTGCTCCAGCCATTCCCTCTGCCTGGAACGCTCCGCTCCCCCTCTTTCTCTGTCAGTTGTGTCTAACCTAAGGCCCCCCTTTCTTAAGCACAAGTTCCATCCCACGTCCTCACAGCCTTCCCTGACTACCCCAGCCACAAGTGACCCAAGCTGAAGTAGTGAGTTTTAGCCAAAAGAGGTTTTGGAAGTTACCTATCCAACTACCCATTTTCCAGATGAGAAAACTGAGGCTTAGAGAGGTTAAGCCTGAGAGCAGAGTGAGTAAATGCATCAGCAAGGTTCTCTTCTCTAAACTCTTTCTCTCATACCTTGCATCCCCTCTGTCAGTGGATCACGTCAGCTCTGCCTTCACTGTACCCAGAATCCAACCACTTCCCATGACCTCTACAGCTGCCACCCTGGTCTGTGACACTGTCACCTCCTGACGATGGCACTAGCCGCCTAGATGGTCTCCTGTGCTGCCTTGGCTTTCCTGCAGTGGGTTCCACGCACAGCCAGCTGGCATTCCTCTGCTTAGACCTCCAGCAGCTTCTCCAGTATCTGCACATCCTCTGCCTGTCAGCTCTCCCCCCTCCTCTCCTCCTAAGCCCCCACCCCACCTCGGCAGCCACACTGGCCTCCTTGCTGTTTCCCCTGGCACAACCCCACCTCTGTTGACTGCCTGTCTTTGACTGTCATCGTGTCACATACTGTATATTTTACATAAGTAAAAGATAATATCTTTATTTTATTGATAATATATTCATATCCTTACTATCTCACTAACGTATAGTATGTGATAAGGTAACAATGTTTTTATCTATTTCCCCTTACTAGAATGTAACTCCAAGTGGCAGGACTTTCTGTATTTTTGTCTCCTAGAATGGTGCATGGCACCTTTTGTTTAGGCAGGGCTAATTTTAAGGATCTACTTCTTTGAGGATGGATGAGAGTGATGGTGGTCCTGGTGTCACCATGGCAGTGTGTGTGTGGGAATGTGTGTATGTGTGTGTGTGAGTGTGTGTGTGAGTTATGTATGTGTATGTGTGTGTGTGTGTGAGTGTATGTATGTGCATGTGTGTGTGTGAGTGTGTGTGTGTGAGTGTGTATGTGTGTGTGAGTAAGTGTATGTGTGTGGAGTGTGTGTGTATGTATGTGAGTGTATGTGTATGAGTGTATGGGTGTGTGAGTGTGTGTATGTGTGTGAGTGTGTGTGAGTGTGTGTGTGTGTGTGTGTGTGTGTGTGTGTAGATAAGTTCGGTGGTACATGCAGGATTCATGGAAGGACAGACTCTGAGGGCCCCAGGGAGGCCAGCTGGGAGGCTGCCCAGATGCTATATTTTTAGGGCCTCATGGGGGAAACACCCAGACGTGGACCTCCGTGCCACCCCAGCCTGGCCTAAGCAGAGCTGCTCCAGAATAGCAAATTCACAGAGGTGGCCACAGAGGCTGCTCAGATGGGGCTGTGAGGATCCAGGTATGGCTGGCCTCTCCCTGCTTCCAGGCACCTTGATGCAAGTCCAGGATCTATATATATACTTAAAAGCTCTCCAGTGGGTGACTTGTGGGCCCCGCTGAGCTTGGGGGCCTCACTTGAGTACCTTTGCACAGAGCTTTATTCCCAATAATAGATATCTGTGGAATGAATAAAGAAAGAGATGAAAGGTAAGGGGTAAAGGCGCTAAGACAGTAACAGGAGAGGAAGAGGAAGGCTCTGAGCAACAAAATGATGCCAGGACACATGCCAGCCAGAACCCAGCAGAGACAGAATGGCAGGGCTTGTCCTGACAGGCGGGGCGGGCGGTTCCAGTTCTCACTGGCTCTCCCACACCTGCAGCTACGCTGGCGGGAGCACAAATCTCAATCAAACAGAAACTAGTGATTTCGGTTTTCTTTGGATTGACATTTTTATTTACCCTGAGAACAATTTCTTTGAGGTTGGCTGGTTTTATTCTAAAAAGGGGCCCAAACTGAGTTACCTGGTGACTGTTTAAATCTCTCTTTTCTTGGTCTGCGCCTGCCCATCCTGACTCCGCTCTCACCTCTCACTTCTCTTTTTCATCCGACCAAGCCTTTTCTTCCTAGGTGTGGGTGCTCATTCCTCAGGCTTTGGTCCTTAATCCCCTACTTGTCTCTGCATTTCTCACCTTGTTTTACTAGCAGCTTCCACAGCTGCACACATCACCTGCTCTGCCCTGAACTCCCCAGTCCTGCATTTCCAGCTGCCGACATCTTGGCTTGGCCATCCTGCTGGCCTCTTAAATTCAATGTGCTTGGCACCAAACTCACCTTTTCTCCTCCTCTGCCTCTGGTACCACCATTCCCCTAAACCCCCAGGCTTGCAATATCAGAACCAACTGGGAACCCCTCTCCTCTGACCCCATCTCACCCAGCCATCCAGCCATGCAGCCCACTCATTCCCTCACTTGCTCAACACTCACTCACCAAGCACCACTGTGCAGCAGGTGTGCTGGACATTCACCATGCCTGTCCTCCTTCCTCTGTGAGACCTCCAGGACTACCCCAGGCCCTGCGATTGTGAGAAGCCTGTTCCAAACCAGGCAGTCCCACATCTGCAAGTAACTCACAGTGTGACCTTGGGCAAGTCACTTGTCATGTCTAAGCTTGATTGTCCTGTCTGCTCTTGGAGAGGATTATTCATTCCTGACTTACCTCTGACCGGCTTGGCTGTGATACCTACAGGTAATGCTAATCTAAAGAAACCTTATGATGGTCACATCCAACCATGTTGCAGCCTTCCTCTTCTTACAGACCATGCAGGCTCCTAGCCTCCAGTCTGAGACTGGGTCCCAGAAAAGAAAAATATGCCAGGCAATTTCATTGCAGAGAGAGGGATAAAGTCTAAACTCCCTCGCCATCCCCCAGTCCTTGAGCAGACCATAGCCCTGCTTTCCAGACGTAGGTCTCATCAGCCTCCCATGGGATGGCCCTCAGTGGTCGCAAGGCTGCTCTGTCCACTCAGAACCCTGAACCCAGAACCGAGTCTGCTCTTTTCCTGCCAGATCTCCAACACAGAAAGCCTTCCTCACCTCCCTCTCTCTGAAAGTCTCTATCCCATCCTGCAAGGTCCAACTTAAATGCCTTCTTCTTCCCTAAGGGTCAGAAACACCACTTGTCATCGGTCCCCAACAGACACATCCACCGTCATCTTCTACCTGGGTCACTGGCTGGCTTTTCACAGGCTCACATCCTAGTTTCCTAACCAGATTGAGCAACTTGAGGGCCACCGTCCCTCTGGCAGCTCTATGTGTTCAATAGCAAATGCTTACTGTGCATCTATGAAAGCCTAAGTGCACACCCCAGTGGCACACGGAGGAGGGAGGCAGAACTCCTGCCCGGAGGGACGCCCTCTCTATGACAAAGACAGAGAGTATTTGATCAGAGGAGGAATAAAGATAGGGAACCACAGCATCCCAGAGCAGAGGTTCTCATGCCACAGGGGAGGGGCATGTAGGGGGGCAGAGAAGGAAAATCCAGAAAGAAGCAACAGCATGTGCCAAGGATTCAAGTATGAGCAGTTCTGAGCAGCAGCGGGGCAGGAGGAGGAAGTGGGACGGAGACCTTAGGAATGGCTGCCCTGGGAATGCTGAGCGAAGCAGCTGGATTCATCCTGTAGGTCAGGAGTTGGCAAATCCAGCCACTGCCTATTGTACGTAAAGTTTCAATGGACACGGCCACGCCCATTCTTTTCCACGCTGTCCGTGGCTACTTTAATGCCACAACAGCAGAGGTAAGTAGCTGCAAGAGAGACTGATTGGCCAGCAAAGCTTAACATATTTACTCCCTGGCCATGGAGAGAAAAAGTTTTGCTGATCCCTGCTTGTCGGCACTGGAAGCTATAGGTGAATTTAAGCAGGGGACAGCATGGTTAGATTTGTGTTTTATTTTTCTGTCACTCTGGGACAACGAAGGGATAGGCTGATGCAGACAAGCCAGTGGGAAGAGAAGGTGGGTGGGAGGCTGGTATAACTGTCCAAGTGGGAGACGAATATCGACAATAAGAGATTTATTCATAGTTGTGCGCCCTCCCTGGGCTAAGCCCTTTACACATATTCCCTCATTTACTCTGCACAGCAACTGCAGGTAGTGTTATTATCCCGATCTTATAGACATGGCACAGAGAGGTGAGGCCGCTTGTCCAAGGTCACACAGCTGGTAAGCTGTGTGAGCAGAGCTAGGAGGCAAACCCAGTGCCAAGTTCAAGGGGCCCTCAGTGCCAAGCTCAAGGTCTTTGGGGTAGAGCATGTTTGCTTGTTGACAAATCCCTTCAAGCTTCCCTGAGAATTCACAGAACACAAGTCCTCTACAGGAGAAGCTCTACCCTGAGTTGAGTCAGGCAGGAAGTGGGAGGCAGGAGTGTGGCTATTTTGGAAAAGCGACATGAAAAACCACGAAACTTCCTACCTGTCCCGTTTTGCTCCCATCTGTCCTCGGAAACAAGGCTGCCCCTCTCTTAGATAAAAAGGTGTTTCTCCCCACACAGTGGCTCCGCTGCTGGTGGTGGGAGAAAGCACTAAGCTTAGCACACGTTTGCTATTTTTAAAGGACTATATAAACAAACAGGGCTATGTAAATACGAAAAAAATGAGGTCATCCTTTTAAAATCTAAAAATGTTCTTTTTCTATGGGGTGAGCAGCAAAACCTCAGAAAGAACTGGTGCTTTTTAATCCCCAAGAGACCTTCGCCAGCCCACAGCCACTCAAAGCCAGCAGGCCTGCCCTTCCCTTCCTTGGACCCACCTAGGGAAGGCAGGAGGTCTGGCAGTCGGGACTCCTGGGTTTTATTCCTGGCTCTGTGGGCTTTGCCTCGAATGCCCAACGCCAAGGCCCAACCCCATCCACCATCTCCTTGGGGCCCTGACATCCGGCCCCACCCAGGTCACTCATAAGCACTGTGCATGTTCATGTTCCCTCCTCGTGCACAAAGCTGGTTTGGCATGCTGACCCAGCTGACCCCTCTGCCATCCCTGTCCTCTCCCCTGCCCACCCCCTCACGACCTTGACCTGCTGAGTGGCCTCAAATGCCCTTTGCATACTGATTAGAAGCCATTTGTATGCTTATCCACCCACACCCACCCCCGCTTCTCTTCCCATATTTTGAACTTTCCCTTTGTCCTTCTGGATCTCTTCTTCCAAGATGATGGCTAGAACTCAGTAGGTAGCCCTAGAGCGCTGTGCTTAAGTCATCAACAATTGTCAGGAGACACCTAAGCTTTGGCAGGAGCACAGGTGTCTTCTCTGTGTTTCCTGAGTACTTTTTCCACATCTGAGCCCCCTCCCCGCCCAGTCACCTTGCTTCTCTCCTCCACCATCTCTCACTACTTCCTCCTCTGCCTCCCAGCTCTCAGCATCCTTGGCCTCTCCGTTATCCTTAAGCACAGAAATGAGAACCACCAATATTTCACAAAGGGGAGGTTTTCAAATTCTGTTCTATGGAAGTGTTTCAGAGGTTCTTCAAATGTCACGTGAGAATTTTATTCCAAAAATATAGTTTGACTCCTATTAAAACTGTTACGAAAAGCGGACCTGCACCTTCAAACATGGTCTATGGCACACTGTAACACACTGAGTACAGCCAGCGGGTGCGGCCAGCTTAATTTGGTTTGTGCCGACCTCAGACTACGGTCTGGGTAGCTCTTGAACTTCAGTATTGAAATGCGTCTTCAACTAGAAAGACTGGAGCCCTCTATTGCACATCTTTATGTTGTTTAAATTCAGGACTATACACGCTTACATAAACCACACAAACAAGTACACCCTAAAGCTTGCAGTGATATGAGAACGTCTTACATGAATTATCACAAAAATGTCGTAAATAGCTGTGTGCTTCCTGTGTGAGTGTTGTAATAAGAAGGAATTCAAGCAGTTGTTTGAAACTGTCAGTGATACAAAGCAGAATTCCCTCCTCGTCCTTCCCAATGGTCCACAGAACACTGAACTGATTACCGTCCTGGGCTGCAAGGTAAGATGTTAGAAATCTGCTACCATTCACAGACTCTTCTTGATACAATTTAGAATTTTCTTAACACCGTGGAACCAAGCCAAAAACAAAACAAGAAACCCATGAAAAAGCAATCCTGGTTGTTACAGCTGATACAGCAATACAACGATCATCTAGAACAGAGGCCAGCAAACTTCTATAAAGGGTCAAATCATCAATATTTTTGGCTTTGGGGGGACAGACAGTCTCTGTCACAACTACTCAGCTCTGCTACTAGAGCGGGGAAGCAGCCATAGACAATGCGTAAATGAGTGACATGGCTGTGTTCCAATAAAACTTTATTTACAAAAGTCAAACCGCAGCCTGGGTTAGGACAAATGAGCTGTAATTTGCCCACTCCCGATCTAGACCCTGAGATTTCAAGGCATGTATGCATCAGACTCATTGTTCTATTGAAGGACTTTCACAATAAATAGATGTTAAAAATTTGAACTTAAAAATAAATGTGTATTAATACAAGTGTATTAATAAACTATCATTTTAATCTGTTGTATATTATTGACATTCCATGCAGGATTTGACTTTTCAAAATACTACAGGCTTCTAAGACTGTGAGAGTTAGCAAACTACCAGCAGAGAACTTTGCTGCTGAGAAAATGCTTTCATATCCATTTTCAAATTGGGTTCATCCTCTAGTCACTGATCCAGAAATCACATTTATTCTGGAGAAAGCCTCAGTCCAGGTTCCTACTAAAGGGGTGAGGGTGGGGGGGCTCCTCTGACTCTACAGCTCCCTGCCCTCAAATAATTCCCAACGTAGCCGTTCCCAAGCCTCAGATGGTGTTAATGAGCCTCTCCAGCACACGGGAGTCTGCGATGCTACCCGAGGTTGGCATGTGGCTGGCTCCTGCTTGGCACACCCACCTGCTTGGGCCTGAGCCTTCCACCTCATTCAGATGCCATATATTCCAGCCCACTTCCTGGTGGCTGGGGAAAGCTGGGCCAGCAGTGGGCCACGAGCTCCTGGACACTCCAGAAGCACTGAGTCAGCGCCCCATTAATCACAGATGCTTTTATTCCCCAGGGAGAGCACAGGAAGGGGTGGGGACCAGATTTCTTGCTGGAACTCACAACTCATTTCCCCCTGAGCCAGTCCCATCCTTTACAGATTCTTCCATGCAGCTAGCAGAGTCCACATGGACAGAAGGAGAGTTTGGGAGTGAAGCAGGGGAGGACGCATGCCAGGTCTCGGCAGGATTCCCCGCTCTGCCCTCCCCATGACAGCCCCCCGTATCTCCGCTCGCATCCCTCAGAGGTCTCTGTTTCCAGCCTAGTTTAAGTATCTATTGCACAGCTAGTGAAATAAATCCAGACTCTGCCCTGAGACTTCCAGTGGAGGAGACCCATAAACGGCTGTGACATGTGCAGAAGGAAACAAATGCTAAATTGAGGAACCGTGAGGTACCCCAGGATGCTAAGGACGGAGGACGCATCCATCATGACAGTAACTGATTCCCACCAAAACGTAGCTGTTCCTGGGCGGAGGGGTCATCCTTGAAGCTGTTACTGCCTTGTTTCAGGAAGCATCTTGGAAGAGAAGAAAGTGCTGGGTCTTTTGTAGCCAGAGGCTCTGTTGTTTACTAGCTGTGTGGCTGTCTTTAAATTACTGAACCGCTCTGGGCTGTTTCTTTACTTTTACAAAAGGGGAACTAGAACCAGCTTCATTGGGTTTTCTACAGGACCCAGTCTTGTCTAAAGTGCCAGGGCCCATGTGCAGTGCCAGTCCTTTTCTTCACCCTGACTCTTAGGAACTCATGTGCTGTCCCCCTGAGAGGACAGAATGGTGTCTGATCTGCCCATGTGAGTCAGAGGGGCTGCTCATGTTTGGGGAGCCCTTGCATTCAGCATCATTCTAGGGGCCTTACCTGTATTTTCACAGCAGCCCTCTGAGCTAGGTACCACTACTTTCCCATTTTACAGGCGAGAACGATGAGGTAGACAGACTGAGCAACTGCTGGAGCTGGAATTTGACCTTGGGAAGATGCCGAACCTTCACTATCAAGCACCACGTCAAACATCCCCTCCAAATGCGGCTCAAATGCCCAGTCCTTCCTGGAGTCCAGGGCATGACCCTTTGACCTCTGTGAGAACCCGGGCCCCAGTGAGGCCCAGCTACCCCACAGTTCAGGCAGCTCCAGTGGTGCCATCTCTGAGGGCTGCCTGAGGCCTGCCCTCCTCTCCGTGAGAAAACTTCTGCTTGGAGGGAAGCGGAGGAGGCACTGCCAGGCTGGGAAGTGGCTCCTGGACTCACAGCCAAGCCCACAGACCCAGACACAGGATGAGCACTTCCAGGGTCCCCAGATCACCCAACCGTTGGCTACTGCAGAATCAAAATAGAGATTCTTGTGTCCCCAATCCCTGCGAGTCTGATTTAGAGAGCACGGGAAGCTACTGTGTTTTAGCAAGGCACTCTCCCCTGTCCTTGGGTGGTTAGGATGTATCCACAGTCAGACAAAACATCCAAGACATAGTCCCCACCCAGTGAGCTTCTAACACCACGCACCTAACCTGCACTACAACTTGAACTTCTAACCTAAAACCACAACGCACGCCTGAAGAACAAAAAAGAGAACACACACACACACACACACACACACACACACACACACACACACACCAATGCTGTTCGGTCAGTATCTCTGGAGGTGATACGAAAATTAAAACAAAGATTCTCCAGGTGATTCTCATGTGCAGCAGGGTTGAGAACCCGATGTCCTTTCAAGTGTCCCCAACAGGGAGGGCCCTGAGGAGATGATGCTCAGTCTTCAGCATCCTCTGTGCTCCTCTGACTAGGGAGTCGGTGGGCTGGGCTCTTTAGGCAATAGCCTTCATGGGGGGAGGGCAAAAAGGGGAGCAGAGAAGCAGGTGGAGCTCTGGAAAACAGGAGGACACAGGAGGGGCTGGAGTGTGGGGAGGCTGTGGCCTTTCGAGAGAAGTTGTTGTCAGGGACAGAAGGGAAACTGAGGAATTGGGGGCATAGGACTGCATTTTTGGGGAGACAGTGTGTTGGCCGTGAAAGAGTGTGCCACTCAAGGTCTCTATTCCTGGCCAAGGAAGTCCCGAGACGTTCCCACTTTCATAGAGGCTTAAGGGAGGTAATAATAATAATAAAAAATAATAATGCATTTTAAAGAGGAAGCGCGCTAGCAAGCTTATGCCAGAAAGACCAAAATGGCGGCCCCGGCAAGCACAGTCAGTGACAGCCCATTTCTTACCTGTGCTGAAGGCACCACTTTCGATGACCAAAACTAAAACGCTGTTCTCTTTGAAAACCAGCGTTCATGTCCACTCCTGCTGCAGCCGCCCTCCTCTCACGCTCTGCTCTTCCCTTTGGAAGGGGGAGCTTGTTTGTCCAGTATCGCTTGAGGCTCCTCCATGAACTAGTTTGAGGCTGCCAGGTTTGTGTCTCGAGTCCTGCAGGGGACGGTTGAAAAATATGGTCAAGGGATTTGCTTGGTCAAGTTCTTTAGACACAGAACAATCTCTGCTTGGCCTTCGGAAGCCCAGGCCCCCAACTCCTCCCAAGCGACTTGTCTTGGAGCAGGGCTAGATCCCCATGTTCCCC
The DNA here is from genome assembly GCF_057876585.1 of Rhinolophus sinicus. NCBI lineage: Eukaryota > Metazoa > Chordata > Mammalia > Chiroptera > Rhinolophidae > Rhinolophus > Rhinolophus sinicus. The sequence goes on from NC_142514.1 coordinate 29,150,066, forward strand.
AGGGAGGATGGTGTAGCCTGGTGGCCTCCTTGTACCCAGCTCCTAACGTCTCTGCACCTCCATTTCTTCACCAGTATAGTAGGCAGATTCTAAGATGGCCCTCAAGGTTTCTTGTCCCCCTGGTGTAACGTCCTGCATTATCCCCAGGACTGCGAATATACTAGATTTTTACCCCTATGATTAGGTTATGTCATAGGGCTGACAACATTAAAATAGGAAGATTATTCTGTGGGCTTGACCTAATCAAGAAAGTCCCTTAAAAACAGGGTTTTCTCTGGCTGGTCACGGAAGAGAAAGTCCTAGACATTAGAACCACAAGAAGGAATTGACTTGTGCCGCCTTAAAGACGGAGGGCGCCATGTGGAAAGGACCTGAGGGCAGCCTCCGGGAGCTGAGAGTTCCTGACCCCACGCCAGCTGACAACAAGAAAGAAAACAGGGCCTGGGTTCCGTCAACAACCTGAATGAGCCTGGAAAAGTGGAATTTTCCCCAGAGCCGCCAGGCGAGAACTCAGTCTAGGAACACGTGGATTTCAGCCCTGAGCAGAGAACCCAGCCACTCCACGCCTGACTTCTGACTTATAGACCTGTGAGCTAACCCCTGGATGTTATGTCAAGCCACTGATTTTGAGGTAATTTGTTACACAGCAAGAGAAGACTAATACAACCTGCAAAAGTGACCCATACTCAGGCATGAGTGAGAATTAAATACAATAGTAGACATAAAAGCACACTGTATTCTCCAAATCACTGGACAAAACAGAGTATTCAGGGCCCAGGAAGGCCTGGTTCAAGGCAGGGGCTGAACAATCATTACTGGATGAATGGACGAATGAGTGAGCATCAGTTTTTAATAATCAACTTGCCAGGCTAGTGTAAGGATCAAACAAGAAAATACAGAGGAACGTACTCCATGATCGAGAAAGCCTGAGTTCTTTAAGTGTGGTGTGGTATGTCCCCTTCATGCCGCTCCCTTGCCACTATACTCTGGTTTATCTCCTGGAGGCAGTGTGGTGTGATGGTGAGAATGTGGCTTCTGGGGTCAAGATGCCTGGGTTCAAATCCTGGCCCTTCTATTCGTTACCTCTGCAGCTTTGGAAGGTTGCTTAGCCTTGCTCTGTCGGCAAAAGCGGGGCTAAGAATGGCATGTACCTCCCACGGTTTTAATGATTCAGTACCCGTAACGTGCCTGGACCAATGCCTGGCACATGGTACGGCAGGTGTAACTGCTATGGATACCACCCCAGAGCAGAGCCAGTAATCCCAGTCTGGAGTCATCCGCACACAGGGCTGGAGCATTGTCATCTTCCTTCTCTTGGGCGCCATGCTTTCTATTGACGCAGCCTTGGAATGGTTAGTGTTTTGGCAACTGCACTCCACTGCTGGTTCCTACAGAATGCATGGGTGACCGAAACCCCTCTGCTTTCCCCACCCTCCACCACACTTGCTGCTTTCAAATTCAAACAGCCCTGCCCCACACCCCAGAACAGCACTGTACCACCATGCAGTAGGTTTGAATGTGCTCCGTGGCCTCTGTCTGTCGTTTCCTGATCCTGTTGTCCAAGCTCTTAGCCACTCCACGGTTTTCCATCATTCCCAGATCTGACCTCACCCCCTCCAATAGATCCCAGTTATTACTGAGAATGGCTGTGTTTGACCTTCCCAGAGTAGAAACACTGATTTCTCAGAACACGCTATTCTCCACACATAGTCCACAGTTTCCCACCTCCGAGCCTTCGCTCAAAAGCTATTCCCTTCCCCCATGACCATGTCTACCCAGACAAATCCTGCCCATCCTCCCTCAGAAGCCTCAGCCAGCTCCCCAAACTGGACTTAAGTCCTTCCTCCCAGAATACCCCGAGCACATTTGTTGTGCCTTTCAAGATAAATAACAGTGCTCATGTGCACTGTTACACCCCTTGTGGGCTGCACACACCTCCGCGGGGTCAGTCTGACTCACCCGCCCCTCCCCCCAGAGCCTGGTATGGCGTCCCACACAGTCAGTGTACAACAATTCTCTTTAGAACCTAATTCGGTTGTTCATTCATTTAACAGACGTGCATTCAGTGCCTATTTTGGGTCTGGCACGGTGGTAGGTAGGTGTTGGAGATAAAAGACAGTAAAGATTCAGTATCTACATTTGGGGGTGGCAGAGGGGCAAAGGATCAAAGGAATGCATTCTAGTGCCGCTGGTTCTAAGCGACCACATGGTGAAGGCATAGAGAAGAGAATAGTTGATTTGGACAGAGAGCGGATATTTCAAAGGAAGCAGTGTGAGTAGACAGGAGACCCATAACTGGCCAAATGTTCAAGAAATCGCATGCTGTACACATGTCTGGAGGTGAGGGGCAGCGCTAGCTCATGAGGGAGGCGCTGGGCAAGGGAAGAACTTGATGTATGAAATAGCCAGGGCTTGATCGTGTGGTGGAGTGAGGTCACCGGGTCATTTCAGTCAGTGAGGTAATTCGGTCAGGACCAGGGCTGTGGCTCGAGGAGAGGATGGGATGAGGCGGAGCGGTGAGCACCGCTCTCCCTCCCACAGGAGAGGCCAGCATCTCCTGCACAGCACGCCCAGCCTCCAGCGGCAGGTGGGAAAGCTGGTGGACATGCCTGCATCCGTCCACTGTGAGATGTTACACACACACCTGAGGTTCTACGTGGCAAACTGAGTCCATTTGTTTACCTCTTCTCCCCCACACATCACTGAAATAAAGAGAGAAATGTACGAAGAAGAACAGACTCATAGTAACACCAGCTTGGTCAGCAAGTCTGAGGAAAAGCAGACAAGTGGGAGTGACAGAAAATCTAATCAGAGCTAAGCCAGCCTCACCCCACAAGGGCAGGGAGAGGCCCACTTGCCAAACGGCCGGGAACCCACTCACAGGCAGGGGGAGCTGGGACGGGGCAGGCTGGACGGAATCCCTGAAACCCAAGGATGCTGAGGGAATCCTTCAGGTTTCCAGAGAGTAAAGTGGGAGCGGGAAGGGGAGAGCAGTAACCAGCTGCCCCCACACCTTACTGTCTTCATTAGCATGAGTTGCTTCTTCCAGGAGACTCTAGCCCTGACAAATGGCTTGATTGCTCATCACAGAGACTTCCTGAAGGATCCATTAGCTTTTAATACAACAGTTTGTGCCTTAAGATTGTCTGAAGCCTTTGCCAACCCCAAATTCCTCCTCCCTGTTTCCACCAGCCCCATATAACCCATTTTAGAGACTTTTAATCCTCAGCAAATCTCCCCCTTTCTCTGGTCCTCCAGACATGACCTCGTTCCGCGGAGGCGATCTTCCCCCTTACACAGGTGAGCTATAAACTCAGCTTCATCTCTGACAGTCGCTACAAAAATTTCGAGAATCAAATTGACATTGGACTTGACATCCACGTCACCCACTGCTAGAGGGCAACAGAGCAAAGACTACAGAGCTTTGAGGAAAAAGAGTTAAAGCCCTGAGAACTGTTACTCAGCCAAGTCTCAAAGCCAAAGAGAGAAGCACTAAAAATAGCATGCCACCCACTTATCTTTTCTTAAAAAAATTACTCAAGGAATTACTCCAACCAAATAAAAGCTGTATCAGAATAAGTAATTCAAGAAAGGGCAAGACAGGACACACAGGAAATCGTGATGAACAATAAAAGCAGGAAAATGCACAGTCAAATCTAAACAAATGTTGTTAATGATCCCACCTTGATGGGAAATAGACACCATTTAATTCGTGACATTAACAGAGAAGTATGGGTTTTCCTTTTTTTATTTAAGGGTAACCATTTCTAGAAGAAAAATAAGATACAGACCTTTTAAACCACTGTGTGCGTGTGTGTGGGGGTAGGATGGGGGAGGAACAAAGAAATTCAAATCATCAAGAGTTAGGAAAGGGAAAACTAGACAGGAGTGAAAAAGGTATCATTAAAAAGGACAAAATAAGATGAAGAAAGGGAGACCAAACACGTCAATAAATACAAGAATGTGAATAAATGAAATTACCCTACTTTAAGATAAGAGATCAGATTGGGTTAAATAAAAAACTCAGCCATATGCTTTTGGAAGTGACACACTTAAAACAAATTGACAAAGAAAGGTTGAAATCAAAGAAATGGCAAGAAGCCATAACAGGCAAAATGGAAACAAAAAGAATGCAGGAAAGTCAATATTAATATCAGCCAAAATGCAAAAATGTTAAATAGAATAAAATGGGGTATTTTATATTACTAATGGGTTTACTTCTCCAAGACACAGAAATCATGAACCTTTACCTTCCTTCCCCCTGCACAACAGAATCAATACACTTTTAGAACCACAAGGAGAAGAGCAAACAATAGTAAAAGTCTTGAGCACATTACTCACAATTTGTTGGTACAAGTAACCTTTAGTGAAAACTATGGAGTATCTGAAGATAATTAGTAAGCCTAAATTCACGCATACTCCAGAAACAGAGGAAATTGCTTTTTCTCAAATGTCCTTGTACTAGAGGACAAGAAAAGCTCACATTCCAACACATACAGCATAGTCTCAGTTCTCAAGCAATATATTAGAAATTCACAAGAGGCAAAAAATAAAAAGTAACCTATGCACATGACAATTTCAAAATGCTTTTCTAAATAACTCTTGAGTCAGGGGACAGCAAGACAGAAACTGTAGAATATTTATAAATGTCAAACCTTGAGAACCCAACTTTTAAAAATCTGTGGACTGTAACAGAAGCCATATTTGGAGGAAAACACAAACCTTAAATGCTTATAAAATAAGAAAGGTTGAAACTTAATGAATTAAGCATATAACCTGAGCAGCTTAAAAAGGGTTAACATAAACCAAAATAATCTAGAAGGAAGAAATAAAGTTGAAAACAAAAACAAATGAATGAGAATAGTACAGCAGCCACAATAAAAGAAATATAAAGCCGCAAACTGGTTCTTTGAAACAACAAAATAGACAAACCACTGGCTAAACTGATTAGCAGCAAAAAGCAGAATCACAAATAAGGTTAAGAAGGACAATGTAACCATGTATCCGCACATTATTTAAAATTTAAGAGAATTTGATACAGAAGCTGATGTCAATGAATTTGAAAATAGATGATTTTCTAGAAAATTATAAATTGTAAAACTGAACAAGAGGGAGAAAATCTAAATAGACCAATAATGACAGAGAAACAGATAAGGTTGCCAAAGGTGGAATTCTAAAGTAACAGAGAAAGAATGGATTATTTAACCAGGAGAGCGATGACAACTGTCTGGCTGTCTATTCATTCAACAGATATTTTAGTGACACTATGTATAAGAAACTGTGTCTGGGGACTGGAGATTCCTCAGTGAACAAAACAGGAAGGGTCCCTGCCTTTGTGGAGGTGAGGGTCTAGCCAGGTGAGATGCACAGTAAACACACAAGCAGGTAAAATAAATGGTATGACAACAAATGAGATACAGAGCGAGAGGGTGGGACATTCTATTTTAAATAGTGTACATTCACCACACTCACACAGAAATTTGTTCGGATTAAAGATATAAAGAAAACACATAAGCAAACACATTAAAATACCAGATCTATTAGAAAACTTGTATAATTTAGTATTAGAAAATAACTATCAAAGCCCGAAGTGAATCTCAGTGTTCCTACAGGAAAAGATTAATAAATTTCACTACATAAAAATATTAAGCACAATTTACATCAAAAGGCCCCACCAACAGTTACAAAGCAAATGATGGACTAGAAAGATATTTGCAACATATATGAAACAGGGTCAATATCCACAACATGTAAGAAGCACCCACAAAACAGTAAGAAAAGACACATAGTCAATGAAATGAAGAAAGGAAATAAACATCATTTTTCATGAAAGGAAAATGTCTAGTAAAGCTATGCAAAGATTCCTGGCCTCATTAATAACTGAAGGATGTATGTTAAAAGTCGGTATCACCTTTCTTCTGGTTGCTTGGCAAAGAGGAAAAGGATTACTACCATTCAGTGTTAGAGAGGAGTGGCCAAAATTTATGTTGACCTAGCAGCTTCACAAGTGCACACACACAAATACACACATATCATCTTCCACAAACATACACACAGATGCACACACACATGACCACGGTAGCACCATTTTTAACAGTGAACATGGAAACAACTTAATATCCATCAACAGGGAATTGGTTTAATAAGTAAATGATGACAAATCCACCCACTGAAATAGTAATAGGACAATAGCTTTTCCTAATTAAAAATAAATATATGCTCCTACCAATACTAGAGATTCACTGTGATTTTATGGGTCAAACATGGGGCTCAGCACTTCTCCTGGGTGATCTCCCTTACTCCTTGCAGCCGCTGGATGAACACAGCACTGCTGGCCCCTTTCCCACATGAGACTTAGCTGAGAGACCTGACAGGTGGGTAACTTTGGTCTGTCTGACTCTGAGCCTGCACACTTGGCTGCTGCACACACTTCCTCTCAGTGGGATGGTGTGATAAAAGCGGAAAAGCCAACACCATAGACACACACATATCTGTGTAGCCGTGAATGCTACAGAGGACCTGGAGGATAAACACTAAGCTGTCAGCTCGGCCTAGGGGTGGGGCTGTGGAGTGGGCAGGGTTTGGAACATGCATTTTCTTCTTTATACATCTGTATACTGTTCATTTTTTTTTTTTTTTTTTACAAAAAGCATGTATCACTTTTATAATTTAAAAATGATATAAAAGTGTCTTATTTTTAGAAAACAGCTGAATAGGGAAGGCCTATCAGGGCAAGAGGGGTCCATCTCCAAGGTGATGCCCACTCAGGGCAGAAACGACCAGGGCCAGCTCCTCTGCAGGCCCCACCCCAAATCACAAGGAGAGAGGCCAGTCCTCTCCCCTCCCCATCCTCACTGAAGAACCAAAGCATCACAGCATGGCCTCTGCTGGCAGGGGGAGGGTGCCCCACATCCTGCCTGGGCACTAAGGGTTGTCATCACTACAGGGGAAGTTCAGCTGATGAAGGGTTAAGAAAAAAACCAAAAAACCCAGATGCCCTCAGGGGCCAGCCTTACTGGGTCACTAGCTGCAGCCACAGCAGCTTTTCAAGGGCTGGCAGGGAAACCAGTGGGATCCAGCACTGAGCCTCACTCTGAGCCCTGAGAAGATGGTTAAAGCCGGCTCTGAGGCCCCAGATGCTCTCCTGACATGGAGCCTGTCCCTCTACTGTGAATGGGACATCAGCAGATAGGGCCAGCACACGGATAAGCTGAGTTTGATCTGCTTGGGACAGGAAATTGTGGGACAAATTTTTTGATTTTTGTTTCTGCTATCATGGTCTGTGGATCAATAAGAAAACTAGAAAATCGAAGACACTGGACACATATGGCAGAATCACATGGAATAACCTTGGTGGATCATGCTGGGCTACTTAGCAATTTGGAGGGGAAATGGGGAGAATTACTGGCACGCTTCCTTTACCCACCAGCAGGGAAGCAGCAGGGATAGCACAGAGAGACAGCCCTGACATCAGAAGAACTTGGGTTCAGTCCCTGATTTCACCCATTAATAGCTGTGTGACCTCAGCTGAATTACTTTACCTCTCTGAGCTTCACTTAACTCATGAGTAAAAAGCGAACAACATCACCCTTCCCTGGGTTTGCTGTGTGGATCAGATGAGACAAAGTGTGTGAGAGTCTAGCATGGGCCCAATATAAAAGAGGCACTCAATAAATGCCCGTGTTCTTCTTCAGTTATGGTGGGAGACCTTCCAAGTTGCCCTCCCTCTGTCAATCTGGCTCCTGTTTTGGGATGGACTCTGTGAGCTTTTGTGCCTCCTTTCCTGTGGTAAGGCTTTGGGGTCTCATTTTTCCTGGGCTGTTCATTGTTGCACCAAATGCCTGCACTTCAGACTTGAGAATGTGGCCACATGTATCAGGTAGCCTAGAAGCTGCTTCTGGATCCTTCCTGCTCCTGGCAGCATTCTCCAGGCAAGTTGCTGCCCCCCTCCCATCACTGAGCAGTGAGGTTCCCAAACAAGGGAAGTGAGCAGAGAGACAGGCAACAGAATATGGACAGGCCTTGCTTTGAGAATACCTGGGAAATGTTTTCCAGAAAAAGCAGTTTTTAAAAATAGTGGATGGTGATACATTTCCATTTGCCTTGAGCATTGAAAAAGAGGAACTTCAAGTGCACGGTAATGGATTCCATTTAGTGACAGGCAGGAATATCTGATCCCATAGAGTCTATACTGTATGGGATTAGGCAGAAGAAATAGTCAGGGTTTTCAGGTAGCGCAGGGGAGGGGGAGGGAAGCACTGAATGGTGTGAGAAGAGCACCCAACCCCGGAGTCTAGAGAGTAAAGAGCAGCAGGAAGAGGAGGCATAGACAGAACCCCAGGGGCTGCGTGTGAGGTCTAGGGCTCAGGCAAGCGCTAGGAGTGGCTTCCTGCTGTACCAGGCCAGGCCTCAGGGCAGCCCTCTCTCAGAGGAAGCCTCCAGAAGCTGGGTGCAACAGAAAGCCCACTGGACTGGCCCACACTTAAGGTCCAGCTGTCTCCAGCTGAGTGACCTTGGTCGAGACACTCCCTGTCACTGGGCTAGACCCCAGGGTGCAAAGGTAAAGGAGCCCTGGCTCCTGCCTCAGGCTGTTACAGATCTAGCAGGGAAAATGGGCCAGAAGATCAGTGACTACAGTCTTTTCTCCCAAGGAGCCCCAAACTCGGGCTGCTCTCCCTCAGTAGGAAGACTCATAACACCTCCCTAGTTTGTAGAAACAGAGGGAGGTATAGGGAAGGAAATCAATCCTTGCTGAGTGCCTACCATGTACCATTGCTGTCCCCATACTATCACATGGGCACTCATGCTACGGGCAGGTCCATTGTCACCATCTGACAGTTGAGGAAATGGAGGCTTACAAAACAGAGATGTGGACAGACTTGCAGAGCAGGAGAGCCCCAGGCTTTGGCGTTAGATAAAACGGGGTACCATTATTCTCTGTTGTGTGGCCTCAGGCAAGTCATGTAACACTTCAGGTCTCAGTTTCCTCATCTCTAAAATGGGACTGCTATGCATACCCTGGGCAGGTGCGAGAATTAAATGATACAGAGTCGACTTTCCAAAAAATGACCTTTTCTATGTTCCTCTTTTTGGCTATTTTGGATCTTTCAGCTTTACTTATATTTACAATGATTTTGTCTTCGAAAATAAGGAGATTCCGGATCCCAAAACAAGACTGCTGCGACTTCTTCACAGGGAGGACACAGACAGAAAAGTGGGTGGAGACCCAGGAGACCCCGGGGACTGTAAAACCTCAACCACTGCCCACAGTGGGGATGAGTAGGAATCAGTGCTTACTGAAGAGATTGTGAAACCGGGCGCACGTTAGGAGGGAGAGCTACTTTGTGTCCCTACATGGCTCCCTCCTTAGCTCAGGGGAAGCTGGTGACCCAGGCCTCCAGGGACCCCATCAAGCTTCTGGTCTGGATTCCAACTTACCCCCCTCCCGCCCAGCGCCACCCCTCCCCCACCCCACCAGTTCACAGCCTCAGTCAAACAGAAAGGGCTGTGCCAAAGGAAACTGTTCGCTACTGAGCACTCTGGGTCTGCTCTGCTCTTCTTCCTTTTTTTGGACTTTGTGGCTGTTCGAGTGGGTACCTTTTTCCATAGTAAGTTTCCATTGCATCAGTTATTTACATTGTCACCACCTATATGTAGGCTGTTTGGAATCGGTGAACCAAATCGGGCCCTGTGGGGCCCCTCACAACTTATAGGGGTGAGGAGTGCCTGGGTCAGTGTCAGAGCCAGACAGCCCCACCGTTCTGGTAGTCTGACGGGTGGGAGGAACGCCCCCGCCCCTGGCAGGGCCACCTTTCATCTGCTCAGTCCCTTCAGGAAGCCATTTTCAGGTGAGACTTCAAGAGCATGGGCTCCTGGGTTGGAATCCTGTGTCCTCCACTTCCTAGCTGTGTGATTAGAGACAGGTTACTTACCTGACATCTCTGGGCCTCAGTGAACTGATTTGAAAGTGGGAATTACAGTAGCACGTACCTGCCTGTATGTTGGGGAGACTCAGTCAGTTAATTCACATAAAGTGCTTGGACTGGTGCCTGGCCTAAAGCCTCAGTAAGTGTCAATCAGTATGGATGGGCTCCTCTTCTCCTGCCCCCTTGCTAGGCGCCCCATGGCCATCTCATCCTCTGGACCAATACACAACAGTGCCTGCGCTCATTCTCTCCATAAGGCCGGATAAACTGTCCTGACAGCTGTCACCATAGTCCTCCCTGTCCCAAACCCTGCAGGGGCTCCTCCTGGGGAGTAGTCCTCGCTTGGGATCTCCCTCACAAATACGCCAGGCTGCCACGACATCAGTGCTCCCCGACAAAAGCCTGCTCTTGCCAAACCACCCTGCTCAAAGTCTTCATGCCTCCCTGCAGTTCTCTGTCCGGGATGCTTTTCTCCACTTCACTTTGGCCAAATCCAACCACATCGGCATGGGAGCCCAGCTCAGGTGCCACCTCCTCCACAAAGCCCTCCATGTCCTACCCTCTCAGGCCAGACATGATCTCTTACTTACAGCATTTGGTTTCTTTATTGTGGCCTTTACCTTCTCTCCCCTGTGTGTGGAATATACTGCATACAGATGCTTGCCGGCATCACAGACAAACCACACGATCTTTGAGGACACATTGGGATGTGTGTGATTCATCTCTGTATCATTACAGAGCCTTGAACATAATTGGTGACAATAAAAGAGTGAATAAACACTGAGTCCTCTCAGTTTACTGCCCCTGAATGACAGGGGCAGATATCTGTAGGTGTATGGGTGGCGATGAATCAACAGCCTGACTGCATCACACGTTCTTCTTGAGGGAATCAGCAGAGTGGGGTGTCAGCCAGGGACCAGGACCCCAAGGGGCTCACAGTCCCAGCCCAGCCCAGGCTCCATGGCTGAGTCCTAGCTGAGCAGCCCACAGCCCAGGACCGGACTCTGAATCTCACCCCGGGGGGCCCTGAAAGTCATCCAAGTCATCCTGAGAAGTCCAAGGGCCATCGCTGACCTCTCCCTCTCCCTCATCCCCCACCTTCCTTATGTCGCCAGGTTCTCAGTAAATTGGCGCTGTAAGTGTCTCTCAAGCCTCTCAGCTCCTCTCCTCCCACTGCCACTGGGTCCATTCTCCATGCCGCAGAGTGGTGATTCCGCAGCACAGAAAAAGCACGCATCCCAGGGCTCCGTAACCACTTCCCAGGCTTGCTGGCTGCCATCAGAAATCCACATTCCTTACTCTGCCCCAGATGGTCACCGGGACCTCCCAGCCTCACCCATCTCCTGACACTCTCCCTCACCCCTTGCCCTTCAACTACTTGATAATAGGGGGTACGCTGCCTTCTTCCCAGGCTCTAAACCCTTGTTCACACTGTCCCCACTCTCAGAAAGGTCCTCTTCCCCTCTCTGCCTGGCAAACTCCCACCCATCTTTGCAAGCTCAGCTCTGGTAATCCCGCCTATGGCCCCGCCCCACCAGCATCCAGGGACCCAGTGGAACTCCCTTCTTTCCTGGCTCTCCGTGCAGAGCTTTGCTGTAACACCAGCCACACTAAACTGTGATAGTTAGCCTCCTGCGTGTCCCTCCAACCCGCAGACAGCAAGCGCCTTTAGGGCAAGAACAACATGTACTGTCTGTGTACTGTGAGTGCTTATTAGCACAGTGCTTGCCATGTGGAATGAATGAGCGATGAATAACATTGGATAAACACCCCCCCTTCCAGGGTGTGGCCCCTCACACCACCACATTCAGGAACTCACTTTCCAGGATAAGCAACAGGTGAATTTGCCAAACTGGCAGGTCCTCAGTCCACCCAGACTATGGGGTTTTGCCAGGGAACCTGCCATCTCTCTCTGAGCTGCAGCCCCTGGACCCTGAACGGCCTCATGCTTGCCTTTGAGGTGGCTGCGTGGCCTGGGAACCTGGATATCAGCTGACTTCGGGGCAGTCCCAGGAAGAGGGAAATCTGAAGGGTGTCCCACCTTCCATGCTGCGGCCTTCCTCCTGCCCACCTGCTCACTGCTGGCAGAGACTGTGCCTACCCTCCTGTCCTCTTACCTTCCCTGGGCCACCCTCCTGCTCCCTTACCAGACCACCTCTACCTACCATTTTTTTAAATAGCTAAATTCCCAGATCTACGGGGCAGGATGTGGGATGCCGGCAGGTGGGCAGGACTTGGGGTCTGACCCCAGCTCTGGCCGTGTGACTGAGAACAAGCCACGTGGCCCTGCAGGCCTTAGTTTTCCCTCCTGTCAAACCAAAGATTCGAATACACCCATCTCTAAGGACCCCTTCTATTCTAACTTCTGTCAAGGAGTTGATTTACTTATCAGGCAGAAAAATCTTCCCAATTAAAGAAAAACAAACAGAGAGAATCACATGTCTTTCTTGGTTCCTCCTGAAAGCCAGGATGGGTCTCCAGCTCTAGAAATACGTTAGACGCCCTTTTGATCCTTCAAGGAATGCCCTCATTTGGTGGCAATTTCTATGTCCTTATGAGCCAGGGACTTAAAACATTACATTTTAATTTAAAACATTAAAAAATCCTTGTATATCTGTTCCCTTTTTCCTGATTTTAACAGTTGGGTGAGCTAGGTCTTTCTCACTGTCATTTTTTCACAGATACAGTGAGGCTCGGGGAGGTGAGTGGCTCATGTGTGGGAGAGGAGGAACTGGCCCCTGAGGTCACACCACAGCTGCCCAGGAACTGGCCTCACCCGATGGGCAGGACACTTTAGTCAAACAATAGCACCCACATCTCCCTGTGCCTTTCCACACACTTCCTTCACGTGTGTGGAAACACCCAGAGAGGTAAGGGGCACAAAGCCACAGAGTGTGCTGGTGGGAGGGAGATTCCCAAATCCTAGAAGCCGGGCTCCTGTCAGGCCCAACATTCCAATAGAATAGGCAATGCCGAGAGCTAGGTTTTATCCAGGCAGAGAAGCCTTCTTCTGAAGAGTCTAGCCTCTGCCATCCCAGGCCTCCAAACCTTTAAACCCAGTGCCCGGGTTTAACCACAGAAGCTCTGCCCCCCCAAGACAGGGCACTGCCTCATTCCTCCTGGTCTCCCCGGCCCTTTAGGCTGCAGGGCTCCTCCTCTGGGACTCCCAATGAGGTCTGACTGCATGTAATCTGACCACCAAACAGCAAGGGAGAGAAGGGTGAGAGCCCAGAGCCCAAGAGAAGGAGCTAGGCCTGCGATTCTGGGCCCTTCTTCCAGCCTGGCTCTCCCAGTTGTTACCCATGGTCCTGTGCTGTTCCTCCGAGGACATACTGGTCCTGTCTTCCAAATTATACTGTAAACTTTTAAATGGAGGCCCATAGTAGGACCTCCGCAGGCACGTGTCCAGTACACAACCTGCACAACCATTCACAGCCCACGACTCCTGACCATCCTCTGTATAGCATGTATCACCATGGTGATTAAAGAACTAATGTGTAACTCCTTATTCTCTGCTCAAAGAATATGAATTGTCAGGGGAGGACCAGGCCCTGTCTATCTTATTACCAAGCTGCAGCTCATCCCCTAGCACAGTATCAACACCGAATAGGCACTTGATAAATACGTGTTGGAGTAAGAAACTCATTCAGCCGCTCACTCACGCCTTTAATTGAAAGGACTATGAAGCTGCCCCAGAGCTGAAGGTGAGCGTGCTCTGTTCTGGTCCCAGGTCACGCCTAGCTCTCCCCATGTGCCTTTGAGCAAGGCATTTCCACTCTCTAGGCCTCAGTTTCCTCATCTATACAATGGAGTGTGGGGGTAGGCTTTCCGTGCCACATTTGCGTGAGGCCGAGGGACAGCACTTCCTTACATTTTGTACCCCGGGCACCTCACTTGCTTTACCCGTGTCCCGACCCTGGTTCTCCATGTTTTCTCTAGTTTCTCCCCGGTCTAAGTATATGGGTAGTGCGCAGCAAAGCGAGGCAGGAGGACTCCCAGGCAGGGTGGTGACAGTGCCGCAGTTGGGAGAGGAGCTGTTACTCCTGGACGACATCGCTGGGAGGGGAAAGTGACACTGACAGCGACCTTCACCCTGGACAGCAGTGCGGTCAGAGGGCTTGTATATCAATCTCTTTCCCTGCAGCCTGTCCATGAGGAAGGAGGCGGGTGATCTGCCCAAGGTCAGTTACCAGGTGCCCCGGCCAGGACTGAACGCTGGGCATCCGGGTTCGAGGCCCTTCAGCCCTCAGTGCAGGGTGGCTCCTCCAAGCCTGGGGCACAACCAGTTTCAACTGGCAGAATTCACTCATTCTTCACTGAGGTTCTGGCAATGCCCTGCTGTGTGCCCCGGATTCCTCTTCTTGGGGGGCTGCTGGTGGGGGGAGGGGCAGCAGCCTGCCGATGGTTAAAACACAGACCACACAAGGTCCCCACCGCAACAGATTCCTCAGGAGGAGCACAAAGTATCAGAGGAAAAAGAAGTTACTTGGGAGGTATGGGCAGGGGCCCTTGAAGAACCGCTGGGCTTATGGAGAGAGATGGGGGGAAGCATTCCAGGCAGAGGAGACAGCATCTGCACAGAGACCCTGCTCAGGGCTCGAAAGAGCTGGGTGTCACATGGACAGTGAGCTGGCCGGTGGGGACCTGAGCCCCGAGGGAGGCACCAGTAACAATCAGTTCTCAGGAAAATAAAGAACCCGTCTGCAGCTCTCCTGTCTGAGCACCTCTCCCCATTATATCTCGGCCTCGCTGGTGTATGGCCTGCTGCTGCCATAACACATGACCATCCCACTTACTGGCTTAAAACAACACGAATGTATTATCTTAGACTTTGGGAAGTCAGAAGTCTGAAATGGGTCTCACTGGGCTATAATCAAGGCGGCAGCTGGACCCCATTTCTTCTGGAGGCTCTAGGGGAGAAGCCACTTTCTCGCCTTTTCTAGCTTCTAGAGGCTGCCTGCATTCCTTGGCTCACGGCCCTTTCTTCCACCTTCAGAGCCATCAGTGGCGCCTGACAGCGAGACTCCTGGGTCCCCATCCACATGTAAAGGCCCTTGTGTTAGCACTGGGCTCAAGTGGATCCTCCAGGAGAATCTCCTGTTTTAAAGTCAGCTGATTAGCAACCACAACGCCATCTGCTACCTTAATTCCTCTTTGCCGTGTAAAGTGATGAATTCACAGGTTCTAGGAATGAGGATGTGGCCGTCCTTCGGAGGCCATTATTCTGCCTACCACACTGCATGGAACACATCTCCCCCATATGCAGCTTCGAGAAAAAGGCAGCCCGGGCAGAGAGAGAATGGAGACAGGCATGGCGGGGGTGGCGGGGTGGGGATAGAAGCAGGCAGACACACACTCACACCCTGGAAGAGGCAGCACTGGCGGCAGCTTCCTGGCTGTCTGCTCAGTGTACATCACCCTTGGAAAACTCATCATGTTTCCACACTGAACCGGGCACGTGCAGTTTCCACAGTGACTGCAGGAGCAGAGCCAGAAATAACCCCACTGAAATGGAAAAACATCCCTTCCTCAGTGTTCCACTTGCTCTTGCACACTCAGTCTCCCCATCACCGTGCACTGTGGGCATGGGACGCTCAGGCAGGTTCCAAGTCGGAGGCCCTTCCAGGGCTTGCGGATGACGTGGGGTGCGTGCCTCCTGTAGCCTGGCTCTGGGCTGGGCAGCATAGGTGTGTGGATTTGCCCCCCCGAATCTGAGTGTGGGGCTGAGCTGGGCACCCTTGCCTCCGCACCACCCCTGGGGAGCTGGGAGTCTCCTCTCCCCCTCAGCAGCACTGCCCCTGAGCTGCAGGGCCCTATAACGTGCCCTTCCTTCCTTCTCTGACCTCTGGCCACCGAGCTCTTGGATCCATTGCACACCCCATTGGGTCTGAAACGCATGATGCTCTCTCTCATTTTGTCCCCTCCTCAGGTCTCTGGGATGACTCTGGGCCCTGCCCTGTGGGAGCCTGGCCCAAAGAAGGAAGCATCCAGAGTCCCCTCTCACAAGCCCAGCTATTCCCCGCCCTGCCTTTGCTCACCACGAGCCCTGCCAGCCTGCTCTGCGTTCCTGCCCTGGGAACCCCATCTGGGAAGCTCGGTCCATACCCTGCTGCCTCCCAAAGCCCCCTCCCCCCTCCCAGAGGAAGTTGTCCTCTTAGAACAAGATCTCATCCCTCGTAGAGGCTAAAAAATTTGCTGAAATATATAGACCAACAAATGTCTGGGCCTCACTGTCCACACCATATGCCACGGTGTCCCTAGGGTCCGGGGAAATCTCTGCCACAATTTCTCATGTTTTGTATCCTATTCTGTCAAAGGAAAACAAGAATTAACACCTTCTACATGCTAGGTGCTGCGCTAAGTATTTTGCATGCACTGGTTAATTTTATCCTCACCTCAACACAACTATTATCATGCCCATTTTATAGAGAAGAAGCTGAGACTCAGAGAAGGCACACAACTTGCTCAAGGTCACACAGCCAGAAAGTGGTAGAGCCCAGACTGGATGGACTCTGTGTGCCAGACTCCAGTGCTGAGGCTGTAGTCACTATGTCTCATTGGAGATGGGGGATGGGGGTGGGGAGAGGAGACACACAGCTGACCCGTCCTAAATGCTAAATGACTCGCTTCCAAATTGCCTCCTAGAAAGCCCTGAGCCATGCAAGGCGTTTCCAGTTTTGTCTCTTTGTACGTATCGTGATTCAGTGTAAGATTTTATTTGGGCTGAAAAGAAGTGAGGAGTGGGGGAGGTTCTACTATTTGACAAGTTTGGAAATCGTTGGCTGTTGCCAACCCTATCCTTGTACTGATGACAAGCCCAAGGCTCAGAAACAGACACGACTTGTCCACGGGCCAGAGCGCTCCGCCTGTTACTCCTGCTCCTCAAGGGAACTTCCACTTATCCTCCATGCGGCCCCTGCACCCCCGGCACAGAATGGAGAATCAGATGTGGTGTGGGTCCTGGTTCCTGCTTTTCCAGGGCTGCGTACTTGACGGCTTGGCTGGGAAAGCACCAGCCTCTGTTTCCTCGTCTATAACGTAGGGCCTGTGTGGGCGCCCTGGAGCAGACACGCTGTGTGCCAGTCACGAGCAGTGTATTGTGATCACGGACAACAGAACTCAGCCCTGAGCCGCTGAAACAGAGATGGAGCGCGCCTATACTTAGAATCAAAAGCCTCCCGCAAAGTCCCAGCTTTGATCTCACCACGCCGTGCCTTGAAGCCACCCACTTGACTTCTCTGAGTCTTACTCTTAGAGATAAAAATGTCTCCGTAAGCGGTTGGTATTAGTTTCAAATGACGTAACGCATGGAAATGTTGGAGGCACAAGCATCCCCGGGGTCGTGGCATCCCAGGCTCTACCCGTCCCACTGTCTGATTCTGTAGCTGGGCCGGTGGTGGGGGGGGACAGGGCCCAGGAATCTGCATTCTCTCAAGACCCCCACCCCCCACCATAATTCCATGGCAGGTAGTCAATAGACCACACTTGGAGAAATCACTCTAGAAAGCGCTCAATATGTGTTTGCTAAATAGACGGGTCCTTGAACATCTGTTGAGCTGCACACGGCTGCAGGAAGACACGGGCCAGAGGAAATAAGTAATTTTCTCCAAATACATTTCCTGTGAAGTCCAAATGATGGGAATTGGGTTGGGGCTTCTAGGCCTGGGAGGATGATGCAATCACAGCTCCCTTTCCCAAGAAGCGGAGCATGAGCCCTTCCCGGCAGACCCGGGAGAGACCTGGCAGAGGGTCATGCCCAGCGCCTCAGGATTAAGTATAGGGGGATGTTCAGGGGGCTCTCTGAAAACTAGCTCCAGACTCTGTTCTCTTCAGCATCTTCATGCAGACAGAAAAGAGGGAACTGAAAATATGCTCATTAAATCTGCATCTGGCACCCAATTTGGCAGGGTTGCCAAAATTCTGTAAGACTAGAATTAAATTAGCAAGTTGGAAGTAAAATGATTTTAAACAGACATGATGGAATTCATCAGGGCCAGGTGGAAGCTAGTGGGGGAGGGGACCCAGGAAAGCCCACATGCCTGGGGGGTGGGAAACCCTGGCCATGAGCAGAAACAGAAGAGAAAAACATCGGTGAGCAGACCTGACTCAAATGATAAGATTTACCCTGGGAATATGCTGGTGACAAAGCCAAACCCACAATGGGAGGTGGGGAGAGGCTCCTTTGGGAGATGGGAGGCCTGGCTGACAGCAACCAGTGAAGTATGGCTGCCATTTAAAAGGGACCAATAAGAAAGGATCTAGGGAACGGCTGGAAAATGAGGCAGGGTGGGTTCTCCAGATCTGGCAGGCAGTTGGTGTGTTGACAGGGCTGTAATCACCAATGCATGTTTATTAAGACTGTAGTTGGGCGTGGGGGCAGGGGAGATGATCACTGAAACGGACATGGAAGGGAGCAGGGGGTGGCACAGAGTCTGTGGAAGGAGGACGAAGAGGATGGAAGCATTTCTTGGGGACTTACTAGGCATGAGGCATTGTTAGATGTTTGTCAGGTATTATACCATTTACTCTTTCAATCATCCTGTATTGTAGAGATGACTCTTTGCTCTTCATTTTCTTGGGCTTGCTTTGTTTCTTTTGTATAAAACTGTTTTTTTTAAATACAGAATTATTTAAAGTAAAAAGTGGACAAGCCCCCCTGCACCCTCTCAAATTCTACTCCCCACATGAAACTATGACAATCAATTCCCTATGTTCCCATGCTATTTCTATGAGCACAGAAACATATTGACATGTGTATACACATATATAATCGTTCCAATTTTTCTGCATAAAAATAGGATTCTATTAAACATATCACACAGGGAAACCTTTTTCCGGGTGAGAATATATTATAAATGCCCTCCCATATCAGGATCTGTAGATTCATTTCTTTTTATTTTAAGTGGCCGTAAAGTATTCCAAGGCAGAAATGCACCATACTTTTTTTAAGCACTGACACACTGTTGGACACTGAGGTCATTTCTAATTTCTCTATACTGCAAACAATGCCCTTGTACGTATCTAGCTTTGTGTACATGTGTTTTTCTATAGCTGGGGAATTACTGAACCAAAGTCGGCATGTGCATTTATAATTTTCATTGATACCAGTTCAGGCTTCAAAGTCCCCTTGACTCTTGCCAGTAGCCAGTAGCTCTTCTCTATCCTCTTACATTTTTGCCATCTATAAGCATTTTAACTTACAATCCTTTATTTTTTAGTAGCTTGAGCATTAGTCATATGTTTATGGAACATTTTCACTTCTGTGAACTCCCTGTTTATATCTTTTGCACATTTTTTAAACTTAGCTGTGTTTTTTGGTAATGGATGGGATTTTCACAACTAATAGCACCAACTAGTACACAGCTTTCTAAGCACCTGGCAGGGTTCTAGGCTTCCCACAAGCTTCACAGCATTGAATCAAAACCCTAAGAGGGAGGTGGCAACATCAGCCCATGCTCGCAGCTGAGGAAACGGAGACTCGAAGACTTCAAATAACTTATCTGAAGTCACACTCGTCGATGACAGTCCAGAGTCTGAGGGACTAGCTGAGCCAACAATTCCATCCTCAAATGTTTGTGACGCTTCCTGCCTCCCCACCCACCTCTGCCCATCTAACCCAAAGAGAAAGAAAATCCCCCTACACTTTCACTTTCCTGTTACTTATCCTTTCCTTTATCTGTGGTGTCTTCATGAGCGCACTGCTCTCATATGCCAGAGAAGGAAACTGAAGCTCGGTTTCTGACAGTGGCAATCATAAAACGGAATGAACCCGGTCCCTGAGATTGGACATCAAGATGGTTGGGGACTTGCCTCGAGGAGTGAGGAGTAGGATTCGGTGGGGACAGGATGTCAGCCTGGGGGTAGGAGTCAGGGAATGTGAAGACTGAGGTGGGGCCCAGGCCAGAAGGGCTTCGAAGGGCAGGCGGGCAGTTTACTGGACCCTCCCCAGGGGCAACGTGGAAGGGGGGACAGGCCGGGACCAGAGGGCAGGGAGAAGGTCAGCTGAGCTAGAAATCAGCATCACATTAAAGGGGTTCTCCTCTAACCGGGCGTGGCCACTGACACAGCACATGGATCAGTAAAGATGCTCGCCTTTCAGGGTGACAAACACACCTGTGTATATGGAAATGCTGGGAGATCCCTTGTGCCAAAGCCATACTTGACAAAGGCAGAATTTTGCCCTTTAGTGGTATTTTTTAATGAGGTTCTTTTTTAGCTCCAAAAACACCAATGTCACATGTGGGTTTCTGGGTTAGAGACCCACCACTGAGTTGTCACATGGGCTTGGTAATACTTCTGTCTCCCATGAACACAGCACACAGGGGAAGGGAAAGATCATTTGTATGCCATTTGCCATTTTTCTTCTGAGAAAAAAGAAATTAACAAAATAGGGGGAAATGTGGGAAATTGACATGCTGAAACTAAATTGACATGTTAAATGAGTCACGATTTAGCATTCATTTTGTGTTTTTCGACTTTGACCTCAGGTAATTTTAGTGCTTCCCAAAATGTTTTTCTGTGGAACTCTAGTCCAGCTATTCCTTTTACATACATACATACACACACGCACATGTGCATTGAGCATATACATATATATTCTCTAATCAATCAAGATTGCAAAGCTGCACACAAGATCCACCTCTACACACACACACACACACACACACACACACGCACACACACACTAGTCTGGAGCTTTCCAATGCACTTTCACATATGAAAGCCCCAGAAGTCCTGCAGCATAAGGGCCTGTAAGCTTTCTCCAATTTACTTGGCTAGAGCACTTTTATTTCCTCCCTATAGCAACGCCTCTTTCCATCCTGCAGCACGAGTGTTCTGTGGAACACACTATGGGAAATGTTGGACTTCTTTTATTTCACATGATCGGAGCCCGCTTAAAATACACAGCCCGTCTTAGAATGGCTATCCTACTCTTTTAAACATTAAATGCTTTCTAACAGACCCATGATATGGTTTCCTGTCCATCTGAGCATCTTTGCCTCTCCTGTATTTCAAGGTGACACCCAATGCCCACTTGCCAAGGCGATGCACAAGTCCTCTGGAAACCATTAGGAGACCAGGTTGCCCAAAGGGACTAAGCTGTGTCTCTCGGCCGTTGCATGGGGAGCCTGGGTCCATTGCTTGTTCTGAGCCCAGTGGTTTTCAGCCAGAGGCCTCCCAGAGACTCACTCAAGGCAGCTCACTTGTTTTGAGAACAGGGAATTATGGCAAGGAGGGACCGAACCTTGGAATCCCTCGTCCTCAGTCTCCTTCCTTCACTCCAGGAGACACCCTTCCCTGTCCCTAAATGTCTTCTAACGTAAAAGAAAACCAGATTACCGTTAACGCCCTTCCAGTTCTCTCATTCTGTTCTCACAGCCTCACACTACTTCTTCACAGCCATTAGTCACAACGATTCATACAGTCACATGTTACATCGCTACAGATAAAACTCAGTTTCCATTTGTCTGCCACAGCATCAAGTGAAAATGAGTTGGTGAACTTTCATCACATGTAAAGGGTGTACTTGGTATATAGCCTAAAATATTGGTTATATGGTAAACTAGAAACTCACTGGGGGGCAGTGTCCCAGGGAAATGCCTCCAAGAGAACATTCTTCCTCGAATGTGGTTACAGGCATTGGTTTATCATTTTGTTCCTTCTCACACAGGCGACTCTAGACCGCATGCGTGGGGTAACTGGGAGCAGCAGTGAGTCAATTACTCAGTGACCCCTTACGGCTTTCTTAAGTAACCCTGAGGAGGCCAGCTAGTTGTGTATGTGGATTTGTTAATTTATTTTTAAATAAACTTTTCACTTTGGAATAATCTAATATTGACAGAAAAGTTGCAAAGATAGAAGAGGGTTCCCATATACCCCTCACCCAGCTTTCTTTAATGTTAACATTTTACATAACCAAGGTACATTTGTCAAGCCTAAGACACTGACACTGATAACATTAACTAAACTACAGACTTTATTCCTATTTCACCAGTTTTTCCCTTGATGTCTATTTTCTGTTCCAGGATTCAATCCAGGATCCCATATTGCATTTCGTCATCATATCTCCTTGGTCCATGGATTTATTTTTGTTTTCCAGAAATAAATATCATCCTTGACTGCATGCAATGTGGTATGCTGGGTACGCAACTGCCCTGTAAGGAAAAACACAGCATCTGATGGGCAGCAGAGTCTGGGTTTGAGTGTCTACTCTGCCCTTACTTGGGATATGGTCCTGGGCTTGTCACTCAGATTCCACATGTGCAACATGGAGATGATATATTCTATCTCGTTAGAGGGCTGAATGACGTAGTCTATGTGGACAGGCGTTTTGAAGGCTTAGAGCCAAATTCACTTAGAGCCCCATGAAGCTCACTTGTTATTATTGTTAATGATGGTCATGAATTAGACTCGGTGTCCTGGGTCTAACGTCAGACAGTTCAGAGTCTGAGCTGCCCGGCTGAGTTGACCATTTCAGCCTCAAATGAGATCTTTCCATACACCCCCAGGTATCCCATAGAGAAAGAAATGTCTGCTTAAATTAGTCTCAGCTCAACACTTTCTTCATGGCTCTGCTCAGATGCCACCGTATCACCTTCTCCGACCATCCTCCATACAAGAGCCCCCCCGAGCCCCTCCCCTGGCATTCTCTAACTTCTCATCCTGCTTGCTTCTCTCCCATGGCATGTATCCCATTTGCCACACTTCCCTGCTCCTTTGTTCACGGTACGCCCGCCTTCGCTAGTTTATAAGCTTCCAGGAGAGCACTGACTGTTGTCTGTTTTGGTCACTGCTGTATCCCTGCTCCTAGAATACTGCCTGACACTGGTACGTGTGCAACAGGTATTTGGGAAATGAGTGACTGGATGCTCAAGTTTTACTTGCCTCCATCCTAATAACCTAAAAACAAACTCTTCATATCCAAACATACTGTTGAATTCAAATAAGAGAAGCTATTGGGGAAGCAGGTAGCTTGGAGCCTTTGGGTCTTCTTGAAGAAAGAAAAAGGAAGTACTGCCCTTCTTTTAACTTAATTTAATGCCATTAATGCCCGTTCACCTGCCTCCTCTCCCATGAGCAGCTCTGCCAATCAGAAACCACAGTGTTTTCCTTGTCCAGAGTCTGTCTGCTGGTCACTCCACACAACCAATTCCAGAGGGCCCAGGCTGGGAAAGCTGCTGAAATCTCCACACCTCGCCAGTCCATTCCATTACTGTGCTCACTCAGCACTTGCACATCTAAGGCCTGCAGGCTTCTCAGAGCAGGAAGAAAACCAGGGGCTCCTGCTTGCAGAATGGCCTCAGTGAGGACACTGATTCAGAGAGGGGAGGGAACTGACAAATGACACATGGTGACTTAGTGGCAGGTCCAGGACAGAATCCAGGACTCCTAGCTCCACAGCCTGGTCCTGATTTCTCTTCGGCTGGAACCTCTTCTCCATGCCCACTATTGACCCAGAGGTGTGTGCTTATTTCCTTGAGCTCCAATATGGCTGTCTGCCCACCCCTGGCCATTCTGGGTACTTGATAAGCTTGGGCAGAGATGGGTGGAGATGACTCTCCAAAAGCAGCAACACATAGAACAGTAGAGCCAAGAGCCAGACAGAAAGGAAATGGGGTCACAATTGTTGAGAGCCAGGTCCTGTCTATCATTTCACTTAACACTCACTGTGCCCTGCAACGGAGGTGTCATAACCACATATCTACATGAGGAAAAGGAAACACAGAGAAGTTAAGAAATGCAGCAAGTCACACAGCAAGTCTGTAACAGAGGCAGCAGCAGAGTGAAGCTCCTCCTGGTTCTGAAGCCCTTGTTCTCTGCTCCACGACTCTAGCAGAGATCCTAAAAACCTAGACAGCACCCCAGAGGGGGTGGGTCCTAAAACAACAAAGTATTCCCTTGTTGAACTAGTTGGAACAATCCCATTCTAGAGCTGAGGAAACTGAGATCTGGAGAGAAATGCAGCTTGTCCACGGTCACATGCCCAGTGAGTGGTTGGACCTGCTAGACTCTGAGCTTCTTGACTATGTCGGCCCTCTCCTGGTGCTTAACCCAGAGCTGAGGCTACCGAAGGACTCAATCGACTGTTGATGAATAAATGAATGAACGACAAAGTAGGTTAGAAGTGGAACTTCCTGCGACTCCCACAAGTCAGGTGTTTCCCCCATCACTGCCCTAGACGTTGGCCTCAGGCTGATGTAGGTAAACACAAGCCTGAACTCAACACTGGCCTCCACACCTCATGTCCCCCTCTCTGAGTCCCTGGATCGGTCAGAGGTGCAGGCAGATGACGGAGCTGGTATTCTTTGGCCCAGGCACTGGTGTTTATGACATGGAGGGTACCCTCGTCTCAAAAGTCTGGTGTTTGAAACAAATTGGTTCATTTTTATTTAGTAGCAGCCAGTTCACAAATACTACAGTTGTTTTTATCATTCATTTTTCATTAGCGACTACAATTATTGTTTGCTGTTCACCTACTATGTAGCAGGCCCAGGTATCTCATAAGATAACTGACACAGATGGTCTCCTGTAAGCCACACAGCCACCCTGTAGGTAAGTGTGAGCACTCCCGTATTACAGACAAAGAAGCTGAGGCTTAGGAGAGATAACGGGACGTGGCCGAGGAACGTGCTAGAAAGCAGCACAGGCAGACTCAGGCCTGGAGGGCTCCATAGAATGTGCTCCTTCCATACGGTTTGTGTGCACCTGGGACAAGGCGGTCAGAGCCACAGCTAAGGAAGCATGGACACTGGCAGCAGACGGAGGGCCTGCCAGACTTCCCGGGCACCCAGCTGGTGCGGCTTCTCATCCCTAGCCTGACCTTCCAGCACCAGGTGCGTCTCCACGTGCCCAGATGCCATCCCCAGAGGCTCTGAATCAGACAGTTGAGGTGGAACTTGGCTCTTCTGTTGAAAGTCCTCAAGTGACAGCAAAGGACACCCTTGGTTAACACCCACTG
This sequence comes from Rhinolophus sinicus, assembly GCF_057876585.1. Taxonomy (NCBI): domain Eukaryota; kingdom Metazoa; phylum Chordata; class Mammalia; order Chiroptera; family Rhinolophidae; genus Rhinolophus; species Rhinolophus sinicus. Next base: position 29,174,951 of record NC_142514.1, read on the forward strand.
CTCTCAATTCTCAGGATGTCATTTTCTCACATTCACATCCTCTTCTAGAAGGCTCCAAAATGTTTCTTAAGAAATTCATTTATTGGTTTATAAAGAATACCACGCCTGAGAACCCAAAACTTTATAATACTAGGATTCTCAACAAAGCAACACTGATTCTTATCATCCACCAATGGGGTGTGAAGGTCTGTCTATTAATCGTGACAATTATTCCCAAACAGTGTGCTATTTATGAAAAGGACTTTGGAGCCCAAAGTCCTGGGTTTGAGCCCTTGCTCTGCCCTTTACTAGCTGTTCAACCTTAAGGCAAGTCAATTGAACAAAATAGTTATTCAAAGCCTACTATGTACCCACAAGCCCTGGGCTGGGAAGACTAGAGATACAAAAGTGGACCCCAAAAGCCACGATCTCTCTTAGCTCTGAGTTCCTCCTCTGTAAAATGAGAACAGCTCTTAAGTGTGTACAATGAGGTGCCAGGACCCCGGACAGGCAGGTTCTCCCTTCACACCCCCACGGCCTCTGGAGGTAGGTGCTCAGGTATCCTGCTTTGCAGCTGAGGAAGCAGGGACTCAAGGGGTCATGTGGCTTGGGTGAGCCTGCAGCCACGTGTGGCAATGTCTGCGCTCTCTCCATGTCCACCATCCCCCTCGTCTTGTGCCCTCCCCCACTTGGCAGATGAGTCCACAGAGTGAACGGGATAATAGGAGAGAGTGCTCTGCAGCCGATCAGGAACCACACAGATGTATGACATCATGGTTATTAATAATGGAAGGAGCACAACTAATTCACGACCCCTCCAGATGGACCACCTGAATTGTTATGAACCTCCTGCAAACAGAGCATCACATTCTATATGGTAGACCGGGGAGGGGCCTTGGGAGTCCAACCCTTTCCTCATTTATAGGGGTCGGGGGTAGACACGATGGGGAGGGCAACCTTCTGAGATAGCAGAGAGAGCCCCTCCCCACCCCCCACAAACCCAGGACACTCTGAGTTTAGCTACAGTGATCGAACCATAAAGATAATTAGGTCCCAGATCAGACACCAGAAATTGCCCCTCCACAGGGCATTGGTAAGGGAATCAGCAGAGAACTGCAAGTGGAGCCTCACCATGGGCACTCAGCCCGGCTTCTACAATGCCCCAGGCTTTCGTACCTGCTCTTCTGCTGAGAATACGCTTCTCCCAAACCTTCGCATGGCTGTCATTTTTACGTTATCCAGGTCTCAGGATACATGTCAGCTCCTCAGAGAGGACATGCTGGGCCCTATCTCTACCTTCCCCCATTCTCCCTCAAGTACACACTACCTTGTTTGAGTTTCTCCATAGTGTGTGCCATTAGGAAGCATTATGTTGTCCATTATTATTTGTGCTCTCTCTTCCCACTGGAATGCAAGCTCCCATGACCACAGGATTAAGTAGTTTTCATTGCTATACTTTCCAGAAAGGAGCCTAGGACCCAGCAGATACTCCACAGACATGCTCAGCAGATCCCCCTGGATGTTGGCCTGGGTCACAGCCATCCTAGCGGCCAGCACTCACTCGCTCACTCGCTCACTCACTAAATGCTTATCAAACCTCTCCTCTGTGCCCGGCGTTCTGCTGGGCACTGGAGATTCCAATCAAATAAACGAGACAAAGTCCTTGCCCTGACAGCTTTGAGGGTTGATTGAAACAAACAACACAGTAGAAACCAGACTGTAGTAGTCACATCATGTAAGACGGAAATAGCTGACCAAGAAAAAAAAAAAAAAAAAAAAGGTAAGGGAATAAATAAATATGGCAGAAAATGGGAGAAATAAGGAAATACTGAGGAAATGCAAACAGACTGGCCCTGCAAGGGCTTCCCACTCAATACTCATCTTTGAGAGTCGGTGCCAGGCACTCCCACCAGCTCTGAGAACCTGGGGACTAGGGAACATGCCCTTTGCCACAAGTGCCTCCTGGCTGTAGCCTGGTGCACAACAGGATGTATGTGCATGTGGGAGAATGTGTACAGAAGCAGATGTGTGTGTATATGGAAGCACGTGTGTGCATATGTAGGAGAATGTATGTGAATGAGCGTACAGGATGGAGTGTGCGAGCATGTACGAGAGTGGAGGGAGAGGGAGATCTGTGTGTAGAAGTACTGTGTCAGTATGTAGGAGTGCACGCATGTGTATGTAAGTGTCTGATGAGTCTGGCACTGTTGCTGTCCACCACAGATTCCACATCTGGTTGAACTTGACATGCTAAAGTCCCCAAAACAAATGGCACATAGTAGGTAACTGATCATTATTTAATTCATTCCACAATAAGTCATTTAAATTCTTACATTTCTCAAATTCACTCTGCAGAGTGTCTACATAAAGCAGCAAGACTGGTTTCAAGAAGAGAATTCTCAACTTCTAGATATAATGGAATGTGGTGAGAGCACTGGATGAGGACTCTGGGTTCTGGTCCCTGTTTTACTACTATCTGCTGGTGACCTTGGGCCACTGTTTATTTAGCTGTGTGATCTCAGATGAGCCACTCAACTTCTCTGGGCTTCTGCTTACTCTTCATTAAAGAAGGCAATTATAACTTAGCTCTCAAAGTTTGGTTGACACGCTACAACACCTCATCATCTCTTTTGGTAACCCCTGAGGTACTATTTCCTGGAAGAGCAAGCATGTGTAACTTGAAAATGGCTAGAGGGTCAACTAGGGAAATGCTGGGTTTGACAAAGTTGAACAGATTCTTTTATTGTAGTACTTCTCAGAGCCTTTAATTTGCCAGTATACATTATGCTTGGCCAGAAGCATGACAGAGAGCTTGCAGCATTTGCCAGACTTACTAGAACAGGGAAACCTTGACTTGTGGCACAGCTTTCAGAACTAATGTTCCATGGAACGCACTTTGGGGACTCCGCTAGCAGAAACACAGGACACATTGATTGCAGATGACTGAACAGAAATGGTGTTCAGTCTCCCTAAGTCACAGAGCAGAACCATGGCAAATGCCATCCCAGAATCATCCAAACCATAGTAACTGACAAAACAGTTTCATTTATATGATGTCAGTTCTCCCTGACAACATTCCTCTGAGGACCCTCATTCCCATTTTTCAGATGATAAAATGCAACTTGAAAGAGACTAAGGAAGCTGTCCAGAATCACGAAGTGATGGACCTATAACTTGGCTTTATCAGTTTCCTCTATGTCTTTGATCAAACCATCAATAAATACATTATATGCTCCACAGATACAAGCAATTGTAGCCACTGCGCAGAGCCCCCTGAAATATTCTGAGGCTGACACCACCTGCACCTGTTCTGCACCCACCATTACTCCTATCTGGAGCGGGGGCTCCCTGCATTGGTTAAGGCAAGGGGAGGCTGCTGGGAGAAAAATCCCATGGAGTAGCAGCTGCTCAGGAAAACACCCAGGCTGTGAGGCTGGGAGTAACTCCCTTCCAGTTGCCACACCCTCACAAACACGCCAGGTACAGCCCCTCTAGGTGGTACCCCCAGTGCCAGGTGCCATTCTGCAACGGGGGTGGGGGGGGTGCGGGAAGGGCCAGAGCAATGCTAGTTTAACTCACTCCCAATAAACCTGAGAAGCTCAAGGTTGGTGGCTCTACAGTCTGAAACTGCCACCAGCTCCAGGGGGAAGCGTGGCCAAGGCTGCCAAACCCATTCCGCAGTTCCCACGGGTGTGCTGTGTCCCACCGTGTATGAGAGTTTGAGGCCTGAGAGGCGTGGCGGGTGGAGGTCTGCTGCGGGCACAGGAGGCTGTGTACGACAACGGCGAGTGCAGCTGTGCCAGGCGCGAGTGTGCGAGACAAGTGTGAACGCGGGAACGCTCGTGTCACCCCAGGGCGGTGACACCACAAGTGGTGTCGGGGAAACGCAGGCGGAGAGCCTGTGCACCAGGCAACCCCAGTCTACAGAGGAGTCCCGGAGGTCCCAGGAGTTGACACCAATGCGCTCCTGCACCCGCGCCCAGCCCTCTCCCTCGGGCCCGGCACCCGCCAGTCCCTCCATTGCTACCCGGGCCGGGGCTGCTCGCCGGCTTGGTGGTGCCGGGTTCCGGGGGCTGTCAGGCCTCGGCGGGGGAGCGGGGCGCGGGCGCTCACTGCTTACCTGCGGGCGGCTGCGGCTCCGCGGCTCCAGGCTGGGCTGCGCCGCGCTCGACTGGGCTGCGCTGGGCTGCGCGCCCGGCCTCCGCGCGCCTCGGCAGCGCCCGCTCTCTCGTCGGCTCCGCCCGACTCGGCTCCGCCCGGCGGTGCCCCGGGCGCTCGCTGGCGGCCCACGCGGCGCGGGGTGGGCGCGGGGCGGGCTGGCGGGCGGGCGCCGGCGGCGGGCGCGGCTCCGGGCCGCCCCGCGGCCGCTTGGAAGCTCCTTATTTGGGCAGTGATGTCAGGGGAAGTCGCAGGGGCCGGACCACCCACTTCTTTCCATTCACTCCCTAGAGTTTCCTGTCGCCTAGCCCGGGGGACCCCGGTGCCCGCCCTCCTGGGGCGCCTCTCTGCCCGCTTGGCCCCCGCTCCCGCCGCTCTAGGGTCGCCAGGCGCCCTGGTCACGGTGGGCCGGGGCGCGGCGGACGGGCGGCAGCCCTTGGAGGGTCTGCGTCTGGGGAATCCCCTGCTCCCGGCGGCCGCGGGGAGGGTCTGCGCGGCGGTCTCCTCGGTGACAGGCCGTGTCATTCCGGGCGCCGCCCCTCCCTCCGCGCCCGCCCCGGCTCCCGCGCTGTCATTTCCTCCGGGGCCCTCCGGGGAGGGCAGTCAGGGAAGCCCCGGTCGCCGCCGCCGGGGCTCTGCCGCTCACGCCCCGCCTTGGCCGTACCGGGGCCCTGCTGCGGGCGTCCATGGTCGTCCCCAAGGTGCGCGGTCCCCGCCTTGCTCCCCAGTGCCAACCCCGCTCCGACAGCTCCCAAGGCGGGAATTCGTCTTAATGAGCCCTGAGCGGGCGGGCGGGGCTGGCCTGGCACGGGCCTTCCTGGGCTCCAGCCTGGGGTGGGGGGCAACCCGGGGCTTCCCAAAGGCCTGACTTTACCAGAAGCTGCCTGATCCCAGGTCTTGGGACCTGAATCACACATGCTTTGGCTGGTCTCCTTTACACTTGGGGCAGCCCCCACTCAGGCCCTGACCTGCGTGCCTCCTGAAGGAGCGGAATGGCCAAGGCCTCCAGACCTCATTAGGATATGTGTTTTACAGATTCTGAACACTGAGGTTCAGACACATCAGGTGATTTGCCCACCGCCAACTCAGCAGAACCAGGGCTGACCCTGGCTTTGGCTGACTCCAGGCCTGGCCTCTCCCCGACTGGAACAGCCTCAGAAGGTTATGGGGCCTGAGGACAACGTCAGGACTCGACTGAGACAAACTAAGTGCCCGGGATGCCAACCGAAGGAGGCACTCCCCCTTCCAGTCATCAAAGTTCAAGGACCCACCGGGTGACTGGTCTCTATGCTGACCAGGGCATCCAAGAAAGCTTCTTGGAGGCCCCAGGCTTCCTCTGGCTCCAAAGTGATGGCTTCAAATTCAAGGCTCCACCTGTCTTGGGAGTGGGTTTCCTCTGACCAGAGGCCACCCGGGCCCTGGGGATAGGGCTAGTGGCCCTGGGGATTTCTGTGCTTTCTCCATACAACAGCTTCCAGCAGAGCCTCCACCCTCCCCCTAAAGCCGGAGCAAACAAACCCCTCCCAACCACCACCTTTAATGGAGGGAACCCCGACTTCCAAAAGGGCACCACACTACGTGCTGCAGCAGGAAGCCGTAGCTCCAGGGCTTGCAGGGAGTGAAGGGAGGTGTGACTGCAGCTGGACAGGGAGGCTACACCCTCATGTGCACAGTTGCATACCTGTTGGCCAGTTGCCAAGCCTCCAGCTGGTCTGTTGATCACCACCATGCCACCCTCTCCCATCTTCCATCAGCTCCCAGAGCCCAATCCCAGCTCTAAGTAAGTCGTCCTCTTTCTGAAAAAGCCACAAAGAGAAGGACCACACTCCCTGGTCTGACGTACAAGGCTCCACTGACCAGCTGCATGTCCTGTATCTCTGCCCAGCCCTTTGTGCCCTCTGCCCATCCCCCTCACCCCCAACACAACCTTACACCAGCTTTCACTCCATGGGTTCTCTGCACAGACTTTTCCTCTATCTGAAATGCCCTCTCTACTCTTCCTGCTGTCCTTCACACCCAAATCAAGGCTGCCTTTGATACAGGTCCTTCCCTTGATTAGGGCAACTGGGACAGGGGGCTCCCGGGACAGGTTCTTGCCCTTGACTCCACTCCTACCCTGCCCCTAATGCCCTGTTTACCTGAATGGGAGCAGCTCCAGGCAGGAGAGAGAAAGTGAGTGTCTTGTTATTATTCATGTGCCCCGAGGAGTGGATTTTGTCATTTGCACAAAGGCTGAGATGACAGCTTTGATCCTGCCCTAGGATGAGTCGCCTCTCCAGGCTTTAAGGGGTGACCATGGAACTTGCCAATGGATCTGGTCATCTTCCTGTGCTGTCACAAGCAGCTCAACGGTTCCTGTCTCTAGAGATGCCTACCACCCAAATTGCAGTCAGCTGGGAAAGACCGCCCCTCTCTTAGATTGGGAATTGCAGGGAACTTGCAACTTGGTACTTCTCTCCTGCAAGGACTGATTAGTTTACAAATGTTTGTTAAGTGAATGAGTGATGTTGGGTGGGGAAAGGGTAAATTGAAAGACAAACTAATCATAGGAGGGGCAGAACGGTCCAGCTCAGAGCTGTGACTGGAAGGTGGTTTTCTCCACTAGACTGGACTGGATGCTCGGAAAGCTGGGCCAAGGTGCCATCCCTGGATGGCTGCCCTGCCGAAGCTTGTTCCTTGCACTGATCCTTTGTTCCAACTTTCTGTGGTTTTGGATTGTTTTCCCCCTCCTTTCTCTTGGCAAAATCCTGTGCAGCCCCATCCAGGCAGCCTGGCATATTCCCATCCCAACCCCCAAACACACAGTCCTGAACTGGCCATAGCAAGGTGGAAGGGAAGGGATGAAGAAAAGTACAATTTATTGAGCATCTGTATTGTGCCAGGCACGGTCTCACTGGATTTCTCTGACCGCTCCAAAGATCCTGCCCTTGACCCCTCAAGCCGCACAGGCCCCAACCACCTGTGGCCATCCTTTAGGCCAGGAGTGTCAGCCTGGGAGCCTTCACCCAGCTCCTCCCACAACCAAAGCTACCTGTCCCCACCTTAAGACTCAATCCCCTAACGAATTGCCAATTCTCACTGGAAGCCAGAAGGTGTCAGGACATCAGCCTCAGAGCTCAGGGACACAGGGTGGAAACAGGCAGGCCTGTTTTAAGGCCAACAGCCTGAGCCTGACTCTGCTACAGGAGCTACCACCCCTGCCCCAGGGCCCAGGGCACCTTTCCACCCAGTAGCTGGATGGGCCCCAGGTTACCAGGCAGGTGGTGCCAGGTGCCAATTCCTTCCTATCAGCCCATCCCCTGCATATAACTGGGCCAGGTCTTGAGAAATTTCCAGAGCTTGACCCTGGGGGCCTTCCCACATTCCTTCATTCCTCAAACATGAATCAGGCCCCTTCCCTGTTCTGGGAACATGCAACACACAAACCTGTGTTCTGGGAGCTCCATCCAAGGATGGAGACTGGCAGGTAAATAGATCACCACAGTGCTACTTGCGATGCCCCACTGCTGTTCGCCAGGCCTGTGGCAGGGCAGGGGGCATGCACATAGGTAGGGAGATAAGATTCATTCTACTTCTGGGGCCCCAATGCAGAGAGACCATGGTCCAGGGGTCCCAGGCTAATTGCTAAATGCTTATTCCCATGGAAATGCTACACACACACACACACACACACACACACACACACACACACACACACACGGCTTGGTTCTGCTGTAGAGCCCACATCCTTCTGTAGAGACTTCACAGGCTAAGAACGATGAGAGCAGAGAGCAGGGTTGGCATCTGATCTGTCATCTAGGAGGCTGTCTCTCTGTGAACTTTTGTTTCTAGCTCCTAACAACCAAATTACAGATTCAGTTTGGAACACACTTCTTGTTCCTAAGAAACAGGGGACTGCCGTAGTGTTCTTGGGAGAGCTTTCTAGAGGCCACTGAACAACCCGCCCTGTAGGCCCTCCAGGTTATTTACGTTTAAATCTTGTACTTACCACCCGTCCCCCTCTTTACCCCATCTCCCAGGACTATGGTTTCTTGGACTCACTTTGTGTTGTTTTACTATTTGTGTGCATGTGGTACGTGTGTGTATGTACCTGGTGGATGCTCTCTTGATAGATCTGCTGCACACATGCAACTTCAGTCCTTCCTTCTCACAGAGGTAGCCATTTCTCTCCTGGAACAGACCTGGGACTCTTACAGTTTATGGAGCTTACCTTCGGGGGTCCCAGAAGACTCAGCCCCAACCTCTCTCCCCAGCCTGAGGGCTGGGTTTCTGGCTTCCTGACTCAGTTGGGCACTCACTTGAACCTGATGCTGTGGGTAGCAGTGTGGGCCTTGGAGCCACAGGACCTAGGTTCAGATCCCAGCCCCACACTCACTGTGTGACCCTGGGCATGTTACATGACGTTGCGTATCTTGACTTCCTCACCTCAAAGGGCTGCTGTGAAGATTTGACAAGATTTGACTGCCATAGAGCCCTGGATAGAGCACCCAGCACCTAGCAGATGCTCAGTAAGTGGTAGCGATAGTTACTTTGTTCCCATATTGTGACCCAGAATCCTGCTCCTCCCATACTGTTGGTCTTTATTAATGGGGGCACCCATCACCCCAAGCCTGAAGCCAGAATTCCTCCTCCACCATCATCTCCCAGTTACAATAGCCTTCTCCCTGGTCCCCCAGCCTACCTCCCTCTCGAATCCATTCTCACACAGGTGGAATTCTCTAGACAAATTCAAGTGGGTCACTGACAAGCTAAACTATCCTGTGTATTAGTGTCTTTTGTAACTGAGCCTCAGTTTACCTGTCCAAGCCTTCCTCTTTCTGCACCATTCCTACTCACCCTATGTTCCCATCGTACAGAGTCACTCACTGTTTCTGAACCTGCCAGTACATTTTGCACATGTAGTTCCCTGTACTGTTCCCTTCACTCATATCAGCTTGGCTGGCTCCCATTCACCCTTCCAGGTCAGTTCAGAGGCCATTTTCCTTATGAAGGCCTCCCTGGGTCTCCCTGGTGGTACTGGCTGCTTCCTTCTCCATGAATCTCCAGCATTTGGTACAGACTGTCCTGGCTTGTGTCCCACTGTGTGCAGTCATTTTATTCATGTATGTGTTGCCCCTCTATATTCTGCAGCTCTGTGCACAACCACATCTTGCTCAGTACTGGGAATGTCACAAGTATTCAGAGCATGCTAAAGATAGACTTCTGCTCCTCTGACCAATCTGTCCAGTGAACAACTACAAGAGGCCAGTCGGCCTCAAGCCCACTGACTAGTTTTCCCCAAATGACAAAAGCATCTTCTTTTCCAACACTTCAGACATTGGCTCAGCCTGAGCCCTGTGTTTGCCTCATTCTGGCTTTTCACCAGCATTTCTGGGGACTCCCGCAGAGCCCAGTGGGCCCCAGGTGGGGAGGGCGTGGCCTTTGGTTCCAGGAAAACAGATAATTAGTCAAGACATTCACGCCCCTGGCAGCTGTGAGAACAGGTTTCCCCCAAGCCAAGGAACTGGCTTGCAAGATTGTCAATAACAACAAATATTTACTCTGCACATGGCCTTGTGCTTGCCAATGAGAGGTGCTGCAGGCAGAATCAACTTCTAAGGCTCGACTGAGGACAGTCTGGGTGCAGGCCTGGCTCTGATACTTACTAGCTGCTTAACTCCTCTGAGCCTCAGTTTTCACAGCTGTAAAATGGGTAGGATAACTATTTCAGGAAAGGGCAGAAGCTGGCATGTAGTAGATGCTCAATAAAGGAAGCTCCCCACTTCCACTCAAGCTCTTGGTGGAGACGCTGATGTATAAGACTTAGTTTTTGACAATAGCTCATAAAGTGAGGGAAGGGGGGAATGAGAATTTAGTCATACCCTATAAACATTAAGACAAGGGGAGCAGTGACGGGTATGACAAGAAAAAAAGTTTCGGGAGAAGCAAGAGGGGGAAATTCTGGGATGGACTTAAAACCTTTGCCCCTTGTGTGACTTTTATCCCATAGTGATTGCTATGTGGCCAGTCTAGGGCCAGGGGTTGGGGACGGGCAGGGGGCAGTCAGGAAGGAGTCCCAAGGTAAGACCAATGAGGTGCACTGGAGTCTGTGCATCTGACAGTCTGGCTTTAGAGGGGACCTGCACACTTGGAAAATAACTATAACGGTGAATAAAAGCAATGAATGATGCAGAAGATACGGGAAGGAGAGATGAGTATGGAAAGGGGAAGGGGCTGGTCTGAAGGCTACCTTTCGGAGCCTCCATCTAACAACAACAAAGAAATCTAGAAACGGTCTCGTCCCTGCTTGGGCTCATTCCCATGCAGCCTTTCTGATCTCTCAGGGCAGAAGGTGCGGTCACCAATCCTCCATCCTCTGGCCTTGGAGTCCTCCCGTAAAGAGGGCCCGGTCTGAGCAAGATCACTCACTCGTTCCCAAACACAATGTGAATTTTCATATTCTATGCCTTTGCTCATGCTGTTCCTTCTACCAGTGCCCTTCCTTCTCCTCCTATCCTCCCATGCACCCTTCCCGTCAACTCCCTTATTAATTCTCCCTCACTATTTAGTGAACTCATCCTATAAGGACTCCTTCAAATATCCTGTTTTTCTTATTTTTTTCCTGATCAACCCCCACCCTCAGTGGAATTAAAAGCTCCTTTCTCAATGTTCTTATAACTTGCTTTGTGTACGAGTACATCAGCAGAGCATTTATCACATGATATTCAAGTATTTGTGTCTGATGCCCCCACTAGGTTGAGAGAGCTCTGAGTTTATGCCTGGCACTTAGTAGGTACTCAACAAACTGAGCACCTGGAAAGCTTTCTCCCATGCTTCCCATGGCAGAGAAATACAGCAGCCTCTGTCCTCTGTCACTCTTCCTGGGAGTACAGAGGAAGCCTCCACTGATTCCTCAGGAGCTCCAGGCATTTAACACAGTCAGCCATGCTCCTTCCAGTCTGAAAAGCAGCCCTCTGAGGGCTGTGCCCCCCCACCCCCAGGCCTTCCTGCTGAATTCCTGCACTCACCCCTCAACCCCATCCTGACTCTGAATGAGAACCCCAGCATGTATCCTGGGGCACCTACTGGGTACCACTTAGAAAGGGCGGAGTCAGAGAAGCTTGGGAGCAGAGGCAACGTCCCCAAGGGTGGCAGGCTGGAAGCGTTAGGGACCTGGGTGGGGGATGTGGGCACGTGGATTTGGTAGCTGGGTCTGAGCTTGGAAGTAAAGGATCAATAGCAGTTTGGGGTTGGGGAGGAGGGTGTGATGGGTAATTTTATGTGTCAGGTTAACTGGACCAGGGGGTGCCCAGATATTTGGCCAAACGTTATTCTGGGTGTGTCTGTGAGGGGGTTTCTAGACAAGATTAGCATTCACACTGGCAGACTGAGTAAAGCAGACTGCCCTCCCTCATGTGGGTGGGCTTCATCCATCCCCTGAAGTCCTGAATCGAACAAAAAGGCAGAGTAAGAGGGAACTCCTCGGCCTGGCTGATTGAGCTGGGACATTGGTGTTTTTCCAGCCTTTGGACTCGGACTGAAACATCAGCTCTTTCTGAGTATCAAGACTGCTGGCTTTCAGCCTAGAACTTACACCATCGGCTCTCCTAGTTCTAAGTTCTCTGGACTCAGAGCGGAACGACACCATCGGCTCTCCTGGGTCTCTAGCTTGCCAACTGCAGATCTTGGGACTTTGCAGCCTCCATAATCTCGTGAGCCAATCCCTTACAATAAGTCTCTCAGCCTCACTCTCTCTTTCTCTTTCTTTCTTGTACACACATGCATGCATTGTCTATCATCCATCCATCCATCCATCCATCCATCCATCCATCCATCCATCCATATCCTATTTGTTCTGCTTCTTTGGAGAACCTTGATGAATACAGAAGGCTAAGGTATGAATTTCCCAGATCTCAGGAGGGTCCCACGTTCCTTATTTGGCATCCCATTTGTCCAATGAGTCTACAAAATGAGTGGGCATTTCCAACCTCCTCACATCTGGAGTAGGGAGAGCCTCTACGCCACTGGGATAAGCTGTCACTCCTCTGTGGACCCCCAGCACTCAGCATGGGGTCCAGCACCCAACAGGTGACTGAACAAATCGATACCTGACACTTTCTTGGGTAGCCCTTTAAAGGTTGGGGCATAATCACACCTGTACCCTCATGTCAGCTCCAAGACACTGTGAGCCACCAGCCCCAGTTACCAGATGAGCAAATGGAGGCCCAGAGACCTGGATGTGGTCCTCACAGCAGGGACCGTCCTCTGGGAGGGCCAAGGAAGGGTGCTGCCATGGGTCCAGGTGCCTCCTCCTCGCCAGAATATACACCTTCTCTCACAAATGGTTAGTGAGTACCTATTGCAATCCAGGCCTCTTCTGAAGACTTAGGGTAAGTACATCAGTGAACAAAATGGACAAACTTCTCTGCCCTCACACTCTAGAGGGAAGAGACAGACAATAAATGAGAAACAGAATAAATAAGTCAATTATATAACATCTTAGCAGGAAGTATATACTGTGGAAAGTACAAGAAACTACAAGGTAGAAAAGAGTCAGGGAATGAGGAGTGCAGAGGTGGGTCACAAATTTAAATAGGGTGGTTAGAGTCAGCCTCATTGATAAGACGGCATTTGAGCAATGACGTGAAGCAACTGAAAGTCCTGTCGCTATTGGGGGGAAGACATTTATAGGCAGAGAATAGTCGGTGTCAAGAGCCTAAGGTGAGAGTGTGTCAGGCGTATTACTTAGGGCCTTGTAGGCCATGTGAAAACTGCAGCTTTAGGAGAAATAAAGGGAGGCCACGGCTGAGGGCTTGGCCCCCACAGCAGGCCTCCAGTGGATACCACTTTTCTCAGAGAATGGGACCCCACGTGGGCAGGCGATAAGAGAGTCAGAGGATGCCTGAACGGAGGAGGGAACATCAGACAAAGAAGAGGCAGGAAGAGATTTTCCCTGACTACCATCTATCTCTGGAGCTTTAGCCAGACAACCCCTAGTTCCAACCAGTAGCATTCCTATGGCCCGTCTACTTGCTGCCTGAATTTGGAGTCTGGCCCCAGACCTCCTTGGCCCCTCATGGGTGGGGATGATGCTGGACAGGTTATTTTTCCTCCTAGGGGACGCCTGCAATGCCAGTATCAGATGGACCCCACTCCTGAAGGGTGGGTGGTGGTGAGGGTGATCTCAGGGGATAAGCTCCCTCTCAGGGCAGTTGGGAAGAGTTGACCAGGTAAAGAGCAGAAATGCACTTACGTAGACTGTAGAGTGCTGGACCCTGGCTGGATATCATATTGGCACTCAGCCTCCACAGGGGGGCAGGGGCTCCGCTTTGCCTCCACTACACAATGACAGATGTAAGAAGCAGATCAGTCCCTGCTGCCTGGATGAAGTCACAGTCAGAGCCTAATTTTAGATTGAGCATCTGCTCTTCTATCCCAGCAACTCAGCTCTGTCTGGGATTCGCTCTGTCTGGAATTGCCAGGGAAACAAATCCTGCTCTATGGGTACACACCCTGGGGGTGTCCAGATCAGAGCCGGCCAATGGGCCCCTGCCATGGGGAGTCCCCCTAGGCGCTGTGTCACACAGGACATCTGTGTCCTCCTTACTGGTCTCCTGTCTCACACCCAACAGCCACAGATTCCTGTGGGTGCCATCTTTTGATTTCTAGTCTGCTTTTCCAGAAAGCTGGTGGGTCAAATGTGGGCCTGTGTCCATCAGAACAGGAGGACCTCCTGGGCAGGGATGACTGCTAGCCACCCTCACCCCCCAGCACCCAATACATGTCCTGAGGAGTGCGTCCCAGAGAAGTACGGCCCAGTAAGACTGAGGCTGGGAAAGCACACAGGCAGGGCCCATTGTTTACATATCCTCCTAGGAAGGCTTCTCAGAGGAGGTGATTTTTGAGTTGGACTTTGAAGAGTAGGTCGGTATTTATTAATGGAAAAGACAAGAAAAGGCCACCATGGCAGGGGAAACAGGTAAAGAAACAAAAGAGCATTGAATGTTAGGGAATGGCCTGAAGGGAGGGAGGGAGGGACGGAGGGAGGAGAAAGTAGGGATTCTATGTGTGTGTTGGGGTCACTGGGCCCTAACTCCAGGCTAAAAAGTTGGGCTTGTGCCCTCAGCTGGGAAGTCCTGTGAAGGGGCCTTGGAGCTGGGCTCTGACAGACGAGTGTGGGTGGCTTCCAGATGTGAAACACAGGCCCCTCGAATGTGGGAGTCACCTTCTGTGTCCTCCCCTCTCCCCATGGCCTGTCTGGTCCTACAGGACTCTCCCCCACCTCCCCAGCACCCATGGGGCGGGCACCAAACGCAGGGCCTCTCAGGGTGCCACTCTCCTCCCCAACTTGCTCCTGAGTGCTGGGCCATGCATCTCCTGACATCAGGCCCTCACCTCTGCTTCCTGGCCACTCCGGTGACAACTGCTCTGTCCTTGCCTCAATCGCCAGTTCCCAGGGGCAGGACCCCCTTTGATTCTCTGGACTCAGTTTCTCCACCTGTGCTGCTGTCTAGAGATTCCTCAAGAATGACACCGCAGGTAGATACTTCCTACCTGAGCACTGCCCATTGGCACCCAGGAAGGCTACGTCTGTGGAAGGCAACCCGTGTTCTCTGGGCTACAGGCTTCCTACATTTCTTTGTTTAATTCTTCTAACATCCCTTTGAGATATTTATTATTTATCCCTTTTTACAGGTGAGGAAAAAAGGGTTTGATGAGGTGAACTGCAGGCTGGTCACACAGCCAGGGTGTGGGAGAGCTGGGGCATGGACCTCACCTCAGTCTGTCTTTCTTCCTCTCCCAACAGGCTCCCCCCACCCACCCAGCCATGAAGGCAGGACCTGAGCAGCTGGTGCCAGGAACACAGGTGGTCAAGGCCTCTGGCCAGTCTGGGTGGCAGGTGGGGAGTGGGGAACTGGAGAGAAAGCACCTCACCCAGAGACCCTACCTTGATGCCCTTGAGAAAGAAGGAGTTAAAAGCTTATGCAAAGAGATTTGCAAATAGACATTTGGATGATTTAAGTGTTAAGGAATCAGAACCATATGGATTAAATGTCCCTGACGTTACGTATGGTTTTAAAAATTAGAAGGAAATGTACCGGGAACACATACACACATATAAAATATGTAAGGCCAGACCACATTTTTAGCTTTGTGAACATGGAGTTATTTGAAAAACACGACACAGCATTCACCCAACTTCTCCCAGGCTGGCCCTCCCCTCCCATCCCACCCCCTCCCCAACCCCTGACTTCTCTCACCAAATGGGGCTCAGCTCCCTCCTTAGGGACCCAGCCTGAGAAAGAGACTTCCCAGAACAGCAGGCTTGCTGCCTTAACCACAGGACAGTTGGAGCCAAACAGCTGGCGCAGGAGGGCTGGGGGCTCCCAGAGGCCAGATGGGCGGCTGCAGGTGGAAAGAGACAGTGGGAATGCCAGTTTCCCAAGAGGGTTTGAAAGTACTTTAAGAGAAGGCGTTGAATGGCTTTGGGGAGGCAGACACTTTGAGGTGCAGCAATTTCCGCTTATAATTGCTTCTTTTACCTCACTCAACTCTCCCAGCAACCTTGGGAGGAAAGAGTTATCACCTCCACTTCACAGGAGGGGAAACGGAGGCTCAGGAGGGCTGGATGCCCTGCACAGCTAGCAGAAAGGGGTCAGACCACAGCCTGGATTTCGTCTACACACACCCAGGGCGGCTCCCACCCTACCTCGCTGCTTGAGGCCAACCAAAAAGATAAGCCTGGGTCCGGTTTAAGGATGAGCATTAAAAAAATTGCTTGTGTTGGCTCCTCAAAGTTGAAGGTCTATCTGGCCAGTTGTTTGTGAGGACTCCCTGAATACAAAAAATATCAGGTTTGGTTGTGACTCTAAATTGCACGTATTGTTGAGCTGGGGGAGAGGCTTTATAATGATCAGTTTGGAAAAAATTAGACCAAAAATTGCCTGGTCAAGTCCTGGCGGGGAAGAGAGAGGATGAGAACAAAAGCCACTGTAGGCAAGGTGTCATCTGGGGTGCCAGGAACGGTACCTCCCTGAGCCCTCACCCCAGCCTCTGCAGAGGGTGGTTTCCTTTCTTCTCCAGAGAAGGAACCACAGGTGCAGAAAGCCTGGGTAACTTTCCTCAGAGCAGACAGCTGCATTTCTAACCCAGGACCCTCCAATACCAGGCCAGTGTTCCTTCCCTAAACTCAGCTGGCTGGGGCCAACCCTCTCCAAAGGTGGCCATGGCTTAGCTGGAAGCAGGTCATCAGGAGAATTAATGCCACGAGAAGCACACCCAGCCCAGCATCAGGAGGGCTGACACCGAGTCTGTTTCCTGTACAGCTAGGTTCCCTGTGTCCAGTCCAGGGCCGACGTTTGTTAAATGGTCGTTCAGCAAATCAGCGGGCGCAGAGGAAGAAGGCGTTCCCTCCCCTTTTCTTTTCCCCATTCCTCACTAGTGCCATTGTTTTGTGGGCACAAGGGACGGCCTTCACACGATGTATTTATCCGGGTGACTGTCCTGTTCAATGGGACGCATGCTGACTCCCTGTCCAGAGCTCTTGAGATGCTGATTTTGAACCTGGGATATTTCAAGGACATGGAATTCAAGGACAGGCAGGAACTAGAGAGAAAAGGAAAAAGGGGACAGGGATGGAGACCGAGAAGGTGAGACTCCAGCTCTGGAGGTTCCTCCCTGTCTTGTACCCAAGACTTCAACCAAAAGCCTGCAGCAGATGTGGCCATTGATGGGCTTCTTGTAAGGGCCTATTAACAGGTATCCTTATGTCTAGTCTCATCCCAGGCCGACCTGGCCACAGGCCACCAGAATAGTGCCCTGATACTGGGATCAGGCCCAGTCACTTTTCAGGTACCTCTGAGGGGTGCCTTTCCCCACAGTCTCTCTCATGATCAAATACATTGGGGAAACACTGATTATGGCACAGACCACTTGGAGATTCCCAATGGACACCTGCAGATGAAAAACCTGGAGGAGAGCTGGGAAAGAAAGCAGCTCATCTTTAAGCCACACTATTGGAAAAGGACAAAGACCCCCTTCCCCCCACTAGCGGTTCTGTCCCTTACACCCAATTTTCAAGCACACAGAATTCTTGCAATTCTGGGCATGAGTGGCACATGCTGTGTCCTTTGCCTGGCATGCTCTTCCTTTCCAGTTAACTCCTCTCCAAATCTGAAGTTTACTCATCTCCTCATCTCCTCAAGGAAGCTCTCCCTGAGCCCTGGCTGAACCTGTATATATGCTCTCCATATACTCTCCGTATACCTGTATACCCTCATTCCCTGTATACACTCTCTCAGTACCACATATTTTGTGTTAGAGCCCAAGAGGTATCAACAGTTATCACTTCTTTGGATGTGTGTAATCTTTTAGTCTGATGACTACCTCCCTCACTGAAATATAAGCTCCATGAGCACAGTGACGCGTATGCTTTGCTCACCGTCGAAGCCCCAGAACCTGCCACAGTAGCTGCTGGCCCACAAGTTTTTCCCAGTACCCCCTGAGAGGCCCGGAGAGAGGGAGAACATGGCTGGGAAGGTCCCTGTGACCTCACTTTCCTCCCCGCGGAGGGTGAGGTGGAAAAGCAGGGGACTCAGACTCCAGCCTCAGGTGTCTCAGAAACTCATTGTGAGAACATGACAATAGCCACATAATGCTTCTGAGCCTCGGGTTTCCTAATCTGTAAGATTGAAAGGATGTGTCAACACAGAATGGTTTACATTTTTATACCACATTACTGACTCAGCTCATGCTTCTAATGCCAGGGTAATGAGCAGCACTGCTTTTTATCTGCCCAATAGCCTCTCTTCCCTTTCTTCTGGTAAGAGTTGCTCAGGGAACTGTCCTCCCCCAATCACGATTCTGCCTGGGCTTCCCGTCACCGCACCCCACCACCATGTCGACGGCGGTGGCAGGCTACCTGTTTGGTCAAATACTACAGTCCACAGGGCTGGGAGTAGCCATGCCACCCAAGCTGTGCCCATCCGAGCACCTCCCTGAGATACTTCTCACTGTAACAGCTGGCAGGAACAGGCGCTTTCCTAGCTGGGCTCGTTAGCTGAGATGGTGACAGCCAGGAGCCGTCAGGGGCCCACGGCCCTCATCTACTCCCTATAGCCACTGTGTCATGCTATGGAGAAGAAGTCCAGTAGCAGATGAGACTGAGCTCAACACAAAAAAGAGTAAAAATGAGAATGTAGGGCAAATAGGAGTGATGACATTGTATCACTTCCTGGATCTAGCCATGCCTGAGGTCCACCCATTCATCCATCCTAGTAGAATGAGACAAAATTCAATCTCTCACCTCCCCCAGTCTCTCTTTTCTTGAGCCAGATAGAATTCAGTTGCTATCCTTCACATTTGAAAAAATACTGCCTAATATACTCAGGTCCAAAGCTACCCCATAGTACTGAAGAAACAATCTCTTGGAAGGACGGTAGTAACGCACGTGAGCATGCATGCATTGAGAGCCGTGCACTATTTTAACACATGTCACATGTGTCATCCTGTCTAATCCTCATGACCAGCCTACACAATAATAGAGAAATACAACGGTGTGATGGAAGAGAAGGAACACTTAGAAGAGGGTGTTAAAGACCTGAGCTCTAGTCTTGGCTCTGCCATGCGTTAGCTGTACGATGTTGAGCTGGTTTCTTAGCATCTCTGGGCTTACCTCTCCTCCTGTATAAAGCGGGGTAGGATGCCCACCTCAAAGGCTGCCATGAGGAACGAGGAGACAAAACAAACTAAAGAACGCAGCAGTGTTCCTGGCTAGGAGAGCCTTAATAAACGTTAGCTGAGCCTGTCAAATCTAGAAGGCCTTTCTAGAAAAGTAGTTCTATACACCTTGTTTCTAAGACTTAGTATGGGCCATGGGTAAAAGAGGAGACGGATGTGTGAGAACCTCCCAGCTAGAGTTCAATATCCAGTTAATATCCAACACTGGCCATTGGTGGCTGGCTTGCCAGTGCCACAAGGTTGGCTGCTGGGTCTGCTTCTCCACAGTCAGGTGTGTCCACAGGGATGGCTCCAGCGGATCAATGACGGGTCACTGAGGCAAGGAGTCTGTTCATGGTTTCCAGATGGCCCCAAGCTGCTTCCAGTCTCCCCTGCACAGTGGTAAAAGAATGGGCCGGGACTCTGCAAAGGCTGAACTTGAACCTGAGTCCCCACCTAATGGATCGTTGGCTTTATTGGGGTGAGGGCAGGGTGTGCCCGTTTGTGCTGCGCTATCTGGGAAATTGAACCGTCTGTGTCGCCTTCCAAAGAGCAATTCTGAAAACTGCTGCTCAGAATCAATATTTTGGTTGCATTTTGCGATGCAGCTGTGGGGGAGATTTCCACTGAGTGTGGTTTACAGGGCGATTCTCCTGTTGTTTACTCCCTGCCATCCCCACAGCCTGTTCCTGGCAGGCATCTGTGACTGCTGCACTCCTGGGCCACTGGGACCCGGACGCTCCCTTCATGGGGGCCTGATTGCGATAATGCATTAGGCAGCCGGCCACCACACCCTCCCTACTCCCCAGCTCACCCTTGCCCTTCTTGGCCAGTTGTAGCCAAGGCTGGCGCTCTCTTAGGAGCCTCATTCCCACCAACTAGGGGACACTGTAATTAGTTGAGCTGCTCTAGGCCAGGGGCTTGGGATTCCTGTGGGCCTAGAGATGTGGCCTTGTCCGTTTCCTCTTCCCAGGGTGGCCTCCT
This sequence comes from Rhinolophus sinicus, assembly GCF_057876585.1. Classification (NCBI taxonomy): domain Eukaryota; kingdom Metazoa; phylum Chordata; class Mammalia; order Chiroptera; family Rhinolophidae; genus Rhinolophus; species Rhinolophus sinicus. The sequence goes on from NC_142514.1 coordinate 29,194,769, forward strand.
GCTCTCACTCCTTTCCACCAATTCACCTCTTCCTTGGAGCCACAACCACACAGCAGGCACCGTGCAATCCCTGCAATCCGAGTAAGACTGCCTCCTACCCATCCCCCACCCATCAGGTACCCTCTTGAGGGAAACCCCACCCCCAGAGAGCCCAAGCATTCCGTGCCTCCTGGTTACCATGACTGTGACTACCGCCCTACTCCCTTGAGGCCAGATTGCTCGGGCTGCCGAGGCTCTGCATGCCCAGTGTTTGTGCCTCTTTAGATCACAAGAGCCCTCTAGCCAAGAGGCCATCCCTAATCTCAAAGTGATAGAGGCATGCATCAAGAATGCTTCTGGTCAGCAAAGCCTGCAGTCTGCTCCTGCTCCCTACTGCCATGGCCAGATTGCCGGGGAGAGATGGATTTGTGGGATCAGGGTTGGGCAACCCAGACAGAAAAGCAACCGAAGAGGGGGGAGTGGTGTTTCTAGGCATGGAGTTAGGTAACTGCAGGATGGCATCTATGGCCCAGGGAAAAGATGCCCCAGCAGGGCTGGATCACAAGGATCTTAGTTAGGAGCGCTCATATGTGACCAGGTGTTTGGAATGTTAAAGACCCTTGTCATGGAGACACCTTGAGGCTCGGTGAATATTGTTCTTTCTCCCATTTTTTTTTTTTCCCCACCTCTCCAAAGCTACTCCCCTGGCTCCTTTGACATACATCTAATTCTGGTGGGTCCTAGAGTTACCACAATGCGGGCCTTCTAGAACCCCCATGCCATTTTGTGGGTGAGGGAGCTGAAGCCTCCAGATGCCCAGGTCCAGGCCCAAGGTCAGAAAGCAGGGTGAGGTAGAGCCTGGCTTTGGATTCACTGGTCAGAACCCAAGGCCACGACTCATTCCACAGCCCCATGGCTGCTGGTGAACACAGAAAGGACAGAGCCTGTCTTCCCAACTGGGTGCCTAGGGACTCTTATTTTGCCAATACCTATAATGGAAGCTGCTGGTCTCTTCCCTACCCTCTCCTAGTGGTACAGAGCCCAGCTGCTCGCATCTGAGAAGGGGGCTGGAGGCAGGGCTGGGAAGGCAGCTTACCAACCCACGAGGTGCCAATGTCCAGCTGCGGCTCTACTGGCACTGTGCAGACCAGGAGTGTCACTCCTTCCCCCCAGCTCTTCTCAGCCCCAGGCTCTGGGCTCAGCAGCTGAAGGTTCAGCCCTGCCCATCACTGAGCTCATCCTGCGCAGGCCTGGCAGGATGTGGGAAACCCAGTTCTATCTGGGGCTAGAATTCATTTTCTCACCACGAGCCACATGCCTTGTGGGTGCCCTGGGCTTGCTTCTGCTCACCGGCCATGGTCTTATTCTAGTCTCCTTGGAAGGCAGGGAATCGGTCTGTGGGTCTGACCTGAAGCCAGTCTGGCTGCACTCATCGGAACTTCAGGTCCAGCTCCCTTTGCTGAGAGGTGGTACCTGCCTGACCCTACAGCCATTCCCTCCATGGGCTGGGCCCTGTACCTCCTACTCATGGCAGCCATGTCTGGACCCTGCATGAAGAGGGATGGGCCAGGACTGCTGGGGCCCCTTCTAAGAGACTCTGGCTGTCACACCCAGAGCACACACGAAGGCCCGGACAGCTACAGCTGTGACACCATCGTTTCTCCATGGACCAACTTGGGGAGCAGGCCTGTGGCTGGGCCATTCCTCTCAGGCCAAGCTGCTGAGATCCTTCCCCCCTCTACAAGTTCCCTTCAGTGTTGAACATGTCCACAGTGACAAAGGGGTCACTCTGGTGTTGGCCTTGCACCTATAATTCTCTTCTTCCAAATTCCAACTCCAGCAGGGTACCGCTCAGAGTGCCCAAAACAATGGGCACTAAGCTACACCAGGGCGTGTAACTTACAGGTTCTCAGTCTCATCCCAGAGTCCAGATTGGCCCGGCTCAGCCTCAACACTCAAGGCCACATTCCCACCCTTTTCTCCTTAAACTGACTGCAGGGCTGTCTCAAATCCAGCCTGGGGAGAAGGGTTGTCTTTTCTGCTGGTGCTGGAGGTAAAACTTGCCCTTCTGCCTAGAAACTGCTTTATGCCACCTGATTCTCTTGCTGGTTCCTTACCCCCTGGAGGGCACCTCAAATCTTTTCAAACAATATATGGAGTATAAGTCAATAAAACACCCCTCGGGGAAGCTTGCCTTTTACAGACATAATCATAGCTACCAACTATCGATCACTTACTATGTGCTAAGCTCCAGGCTAAACATTTCACATGTATTTAATCCTCACAATAATATTCCTAGGAGGTAGTACTAATATTATTCCCATTTTACAGAGGAGGAAAATGAGGCTCAAAGTCCATCTTACTGCCTGATCTCTGCACGGTACACCTGAAGCTGAACAATAATGAATGCCAACTATAATTTTATATATATATATATATATATATATATATATATATATATATATATATATATATACACACATATATATATATATATATGTATATATATGTATATATATGTATGTATATGGTTACAGGAAGCGGAGTACAGCATGAGGAATAGAGACAGTGGAAATGTAATGGCTGTGTGCGATGTCAGAGGGGTAGTGGATGGGGGGAGGGGGGTTCACACAGTGTGAGAGATATAAATGATAAATGTCTAAGTAGTGCTTTGTCTTGTGCACCTGAAACTAATAAAATTAAAAAAAAAAAAAAGTCCATCTTACTCTAAGGCCCTTCTCATCCCCCAGAAGCTGAGAACTGATCTGTGTGTTTTATCAAGGGGCTACAAGAGCTGTTTCTTAGGGGCCCAGGGGCCACTCACAGTAGAACTAAAACATGTGCTCTCTCCCCAGCAAGCAACACAAAGTGCTTGGCCTGAGCTCACATGGCTTCAAATCTTCTGCCCCTTCAACCTTGGGGTCAGCTTGTGAGCCACAGGAGACAGGGCACTCTTGCCCTGCATTCCTTCATGGACACAGCTCATGCAGCACATGTCCTCTGGGCCAGCTCTGTGCAGAGCTGGCCTGTCTGCACCCAGCTGTCCCCAGACCACCCTAACGGGATGGGCAGGTGCTCCAGCTGGCTGGTGTGACCCGCGGGAGGGAGGAGCCAGGACAGGGACTTTGTCAGGCTGCGTGCGAACCTCATTGCCACAACCTGTGACTGATGTGTCTGCTTCCCCACACATGGACTGGTTGCCCAGCTTGCATGTTTTTTCTGACTATCTGCGAATGGTTCACTAACAAATCTGCTCCCATCTTACCTCTGGGAATGGTGGAGCCCTGCTCAGACACATCCGACCTCCCTCTAATGCTCTCCCAGACGACATTTCCCCAGCTATTCCAGCTATTACATAATCTAGGGAGCCCAGCCCCCACCAGCCAGGCCTTTTATTGGAAAGCTCTTTCACAAGGGCCTTGAGGGATATAACTTGTAGGAGGGCCAGCTGGGGCCGCTCTGTGGTCTCTCTTTCTCTCTCACACACATGCATGCACACACACACACGCACACACACATGCACACACACGCACACACATGCACGCACACACACGCGCACACACATGCACACACTTGCACACACACGCACGTAAACACACACACACGCACACACACATACACGCACACAGTCCTGTGCCCCAGCACACTGGAGCAGCTGCCCATTACATGCCTTGTGCTCACTGTGGAACGCTGCCCCAGGTCTTTCTGGCCCACCCCCATCAGGAAGCCCTCTGACCACCACCGCCGGCCGGCTTAGGGCTGGCCTCCTCCTCGCTCTCGTAGCCCTGTGCACTCGCTGCACTGCTGTGGCTCTGTGTGTGTCTCCCTAACTAGGCCATGACCTCTCCAGGGAAGTGACTGAGTCTGATTCCTCCCTGTGCCCCCAGCACCTGAATTGGCCTGACCCTGAGTGGGCAGGTTGATGAAATGGGTCAGTGACTTAAAGAAAGGATCCCACCAAATGCCCTACAGTTGGTGACTTGGGGCAGGTGCAAAAGCAGCCTCACAGACTTCCCAGATATACCACAAAATGTCCGCTCTGGAGAGAGATCCAAGAAATTAGTCCATTTTTCAGAGGGGAAACTGAAACTCAGCTGGGGACAGGTGGCACTTAAGGATGAACAGCTGGTTGGTGGCAGAGCCAGGGACTCACCCGAGCTCCCGGGCCTCGCCCCAGCATCATGCTTTCTCTGAACCTTGGTCACATGCTCCGGGGTACTCATTCCTCAGCAAGGAATCCACCACCTTCCTGGCCCTGGGCTCTGCCTAGGACACAAATGCCACAAAGACACAGTCCTAGTCCTCAAATAACTGCAGACATGGACCCAAAGAGCCATAAAGTGGAGTGAAAAGGAAATAACAAAAATGTTTCCAGAGGTGCCACCCAGGGAGATAGGAAAGGTCAGGAGAGACTTCTAGGAAGGTGTGACATCCAAACTGGGTCTTTAATGAGAGTTTATGAGGAAGACTAAGTCGGAGATGGGTGAGGAGAGGAAGTGGTCGCCCAGTGAAAGAGACATGCGCAAAGACACAGAAACATGAAGTGATACAGCAGGATGGGGAACGGCACAAGCCAAGTGGTGAGGCTGAAACCCTAAGTAAAGGGGAACCCGTGCTTTGAGGTTGGCACAGGGGGCAAGGCCACGTCAGGAGAGGCTTGCAACCCACACTAGTCCAACTGGGCTCCAGCTTGTAGATAAAGAACCTTATACTTGGGGCCCAGATGCCCTCCAATTGCCATTCCTTTGTGTTCCCATCATCTCCAGAGTGGTAGGAAGCACAGATAGATGCTAGCACTCCACTCTCTCATCCCCCAGGTCCTGGAACAAACTCTTCTTAACTTACAGGACCTCATCCTAGCCATGGATGTCCTTGCATCTCAGAGCTGGAGCTGTGACACACTAAGACTTGATACTTGTGGAAATGAGCTCACACGGACTTCAGAATGTGGTGTCCTCAGGGTAAGTCTCATAAACAAGGTTGGAACTTCGTATAGTCAAAGACGCTTCTTTTGGGTCTGAGTGAATGAAAGGGTTATTGCATAGCCCAGGATTCAAAGTAGACATTGCTGGGAGCTGAGAGGAGGCTCCCCTTGGTTGTGCATTTCCCCACAGACTGTACCTGCACTGAGAATCCTGGAACGTCCACTCAGACCCTCGTCAGGGTCCAGGACTTAGTAGAAATGCAGAAACACAAATCACAGGAGGCTGGCAGAGACTGGAGCTAAATTAGAAGAGGCTTAGGACCTTGTGGCAGGTGCCCCTTGAGACCATCTCCATTTCAGCATTTGGAGGGTCTGCCCTCTACTGCCCTCCTGGTCTCACCACCTCAGGACCCGTGAAAGAACCCAGCAAGGACCCAGCAAGTTGCATGTTTCTATGGATCCCCGTGGCCGTTAAATTCCTAGCTGGTTACCAGCTGAATGGCCCTTTTTTCTAACCTCTCTTCCAGGAGGCACTTGTCCACTGAAGAAGCCCTTTCCCTGACTTTGGAGATCTAGTCAGGCCTCTGGTGTGACAGAGGGTGTAACTGAGCCCTGTTAAGGGGAAATGGTTGACTGAGGGTCACACAGTGAGGCAAAGGCAAGGGCAAGGGAGGACCCAGGGCTGCTCACTCGCCACCTCACCGCCGCGACTTCCTGGAGGTGACTCAGCGAGACAGTCGGCACAGGAAGGAAGTGGGAAAGGGAAACCCAGCCCGCTGGATTCCAGGTCACCACTTTGTTAGTCCAAAGCCACCAACCACCTTGGTCATGTGGCTCTGCCTGGTGCCGTGACCTTGCAGCCCTTCCTTCCCAAGGCCACAGCTGCTGGCCGTTTCCTCCAGGGTCAAGCTCACTCGGCTTCTCTGGGGTCTCCAGGGACACCCTGCTGCAGAGTCCCATGGTGCTTCCCTCCTGCTGGGTCAGGGGGTCACCTCCATAGACTTGGCGAGTGGCTGAGCCTGTGTGGGCCAAAGGTTCGTAAGTGAAATGAGACGAGGCATTATTATAACCTCATGTTTAGTAACTGGGGCTCTGCAGCCAGTGTTCAGTTTTCATCATCTGCTGGCTATGGGTGCTTTGGTTAACTCGGTTTCTTTGTAAATCTGTAAAACGAGGTGATAGTATCTACTTTCTAGGCTACTTGGAGGATTAGATGAGATAATACACGTAAAGTCAGCCACAAACTGAGCTACGCACAATGGATCTTGTCATTACTTACTTTCCCGGGTGGATGTGTACGCGTCCTCTCATTTAACGCTCACAACAAGCCTGCAAAGTTGATGTGATTATTCTCATCTAACTGGTGAGATACCCGAAGGGAGCAAGGACACACAGGTGAGGGAGGGCACACAGGCAGGGGAGGGCAGCTCATGGCTCGTGGAGGCAGGATTTGAACCTGGTTCAAGCCGATTCCACAACCCGAGTGTTTTCTCACCAGTCACAGCACCTCGTTTGCTGTTTGGTGATCCTGTGCTAGTGTTTGCACTACCAGCTCCACGCTTGTGTGGCAGGGCCTCTGCTCCCTCCCCCTGGATTCCCATCTTGGCCCTGAGACTTGGGGTCTCTGAGACTCTGTGATCCCATCCACACACTGGAAAACGGGCCTCCCCAGCCTTCTTCACGGAGGAACAAATGAGATGCCAGGTGCGATGGAGCGCTGCAGCTGTACTGTACTGTCTGAATGACAGGTGTGACCCTGTGACCGGAACTACCACGGAGACTCTGCTCAGTGCAGCCTGTGATTCAGGGTCCAGGAGGACCAAGCCTGCAGGAGCATTTGTCTCAGCTGCCACAGGAAATGCCATGGGCCCCTTTAGCCCGGGGCTTTCCAAAAGCTGAGAACAGGCTTCTGGAGGGAGGAAGGAGGGGTTGTGGACACATACAAGCTTTTGCTTCACTGGACTAGAAGTTTCTCAAAGGGCAGGACCAGCTCACAGCATACACCTTGGATGGATGGTCATCTACCCCACACTTCAGGCACACGGGTTTCCTCCTGGGTCACCAAATGGGCCAGGTTGCTTGCCCCATGCCCAGATCCAGCAGCACCACCTCTGAGGCCCCCTGACTCCCCAGGAAGAAGAGACCATTCCCTTCTATGTGAGCCTGCCTCCCCACTGCAACTATAGCATGGGACTATATCATATTTCCAATCTCTAACCTGAATCCTTGGCGGAACAAGGTGAAGGTTTTAATTTAAAAAAAAATACACTTGAACTTAATTGTTTTCCATCTATTTCTCTTGCTGGATTGTAAGTTTCCTAAAGGCACCTTCTACGTTCATACTCATTTTTGTAATTCTTAATAACCAGCACAGGGCATGGCAAGGGGTTTGCGATACGGTTCTCTCTGCATGTGTCCTGTCTCTCTGCCTGTGTCCTGTCATCCCCACAATCCGTCAGGCTGGGCATGTGCTGGAACTGTGTGTTAACAGTGAAGGAAATGGGCACCAATGGATGCTACTCGCAGCAAACCAACTGGCTTATGTACATGGACGTTGCCTCAAGTCATGGCTATCTTGGTGCATTCTAGGCTTATTTTGGGGTTCTGGGCTATATTGTCAAAGAGCAAAGTCCTGTTTACGTAACCATCTCTTCCAGGAAAGTGAGCTGATGTTTGAGATACAATATGGGGTAGCAATGAGGAGGAGGAATGCATCAAAGGCCCTATAAAGTTAACTTCCTTTTTCCTTTACTTGGCTTCTGATGAGTGTATGTGACTGATTACTTCTAGGATATATCCAACACTGTCTGACCTGGATGCAGCTGGATTGTGGGAGTTACCTGTGGACTTGTAACTACTGACCGAATCTATGCACAAACCCAGCCTCTCATCTGGCTCAAGGAGCCCTGGGGAAGGCAGGATCAAAGCCTTCCAGGAGTGGGAGTGGGGAACAAACAGAAAGCAGGGAGTTTCTGAGCACCCAGAACCTAGGAAGTGGTTCCAGCTGCTATGAGTCTCTGGTTCTCATCTGTGAAAAGGGAGAATATAATCTGCGCTACAGAGTTACTGCAGGATCAGTATGAGATCATAGTATGTTAAATCAACTAGCTCAGAGCACAGTAACAGTTGATTCATTCATTCCACAAACATTAATTTAGCATCTGCTATGGGCCAGGCAGTGCTCCAGGCACTGGAAATAATATATAGACAATAGCGTGTTATATGGTGGTGAGTGCTACCAACAGAGCAAAGCAGAGAATGGGGTGGTAGCAGTAAAATGTTTTGCCATTTTAAATACAAGCCAGAGAAGGCTCCACCAAGATGGAGACATTTAATTAAAGACCTGAAGAAAGTGAGGGAGTGAACCATGCATGCATTTTTTTCCCAGCAGAAGAAACAGCAAGTGTAAAGGCCCTGAGGCCAGAGTTTGAGGAACTGCATGAAGGTCAGAAGACATGGGGTGTGAGAAGTCATTGGTGGCCACGTCACTGGGGCTGTGCAGGCATTTATAAGACTTCTGGTTTTTTTACTCAGGGACAGGAAGCCACTGGAGGCTTTCCAGACAAGGGTTGACACAACCTGACTTTTATAACTGATCAATAAATTTCAAAGCCTAGTCACTGCCCAGACCTCTGCAACTCTAGCTCACAGGCTTTCTCCTTTCTCAGATTTCTTCCAGCTTTCTACATCCATCCAAACCAGGAGGATCTCCTCACTTTCTGCCAAGCGCAGGCTGCAAAGGTGCACTGCAGAGAGACTGTCTTTGGGAAGAGAGAAACAGAAAGGAGTCTTAGGTTGGGGACCTTGTCCTCCCTGAATGCTTAGATAGCCAGCCTCTGGGTCTGGCTCAGCGGCAGTCATGCACACACTCTGTGCATAGGGGTGGGGGACACTAATGGTCCCTGGTGCCACTTCGTCATCTGGGATAGCTCTGTGCAGAATGGAGAATTTCATTCAGCATTCCCTCACCCTGCTTGTCTAACATAAAGTGAAATCATCTGTTTTAAAATAAAACAATTCCCATCTCTATCAGTGCTTTTTAACCAATTTTTTTTTTTGGGGGGGTCACCTGCCTCTTTGAGAATCTTCTGAAAGCTATGTGCTATCTCTTCAAAAAATGAACATAGGATATGCATTCATTCTGTTGTAATTTCAGGGGTTTCATAGATCCCTGAAAATTCAGCGAAGAAACCATTATCTATGCCAATGATTTTCCAACCCGTAGCTCCAACTGAATGATCGGATGAAGAAATGAACAAAGACTGAAGAAGCTGCATGCAGATGCAAGAACAATGGGGGAAGAACAGGACACAGAGATGCAGGCACCTCTGGGCACCAGGATTCTTGCTGATGGTTCTGAAGCCTTTAAAGAAGTTGATGAGAAGGGAACGTGTGGTCGGGCCTTGTGTGACCTGTGTCCTGCAGAGAACTGGAGCTCATCTCCTGAAGCTTCACCTATTGCTGTCGCCCAACCCCTGTGAGTGACCGTCTTTCTAAAAGGTATCACGCACTTCCCTGCCTTTCTTAAGGTGCTTCGAACAAGACAAAACAGAACTTTGTTTGGTGCCTACAGGGCAACAGTGTGAATATAAATTCAGACAAATAAAAGTAAACAATCTCTTCTTGAGATACAGCTGAGCCACTAAGGCGCAGGGCTCCTGTGTCAGTCTCCCCGCCCCACCCCCCTCCATCACAGCTCTCCTGCTGGGATCCAGGCTCCTAGCCTCTGTTCATTTTATTTTTCTGACACATCTCCTAAGAAGCTGGAAGGAACTTTTAACTCATTCTTCTAGTCACGCCTCTCACTGTGAAGCTTTTAACCTAATCTCGTTTTCGTCCAATCACTGTTCTACATTATGACACAGAGAGACCTTCAGACATGACTGGAGTGGGTAAGGATCTCGGCCCAAATGTGCAATGGTCTGGAGAACACTTCTTGGAGCAGAGCTTCCAAGGACCCAGAGAAGTGGCTGTGTGGCCTCTCCAGCCGCTCTTCTCAGCATTCCACCTCCTTGGTACCATGTTCCAGCCACCCTGACTGGGAGTTCCCCAGACAGATCTGCTATTTCCCGCCTCTGCTCCTTTGTGTGTGCTGTGCGTGCCACCTGGAACAGAGGTCACCACCTGCTTGCCTGACAAGAACGCTCTTATCTCTGCCCAAGCCTCACCTTCCCAACCTCCTCAGACAGACCTGTTTCCTCCCCTTGGGAATCCTGCATCCTCACCTCAGCAGTGGCACTTACTACATCGTCTTCCCAACTTCAGCACTTCTTACATTGTATTTCCAATTTCTTGTTTGAATCTTTTTTGAGGGAACAAAGTTAGAGCTTAGATAAATACACTTGCGGTTGTTTGTTTACGTGTTCGTTCCCTGACCTGTGTCTTATTTATTTCCCCAGCACAGAGCACAGGATAGGTGCATACTGAGGTTTCAGTGCTTAGTTGTTCATGTTTCCTATGTAAGTTGTCTTGACTCTTACAGCTGGATTGTCTGTTGTAACCTCAACCCTCCTGGCTGTTAGGGCCGCACCTCTCACTGCCCTTCCACAGCCTCCACTTCTACTCTGATGGGAACCTGTTAGAACTGTGTGTAAACCATGAGGAAATGGGCACTGAGCAACTCTCAGAAATAAACTAATGGACTTATGTTATGGACTTACGTTATTGTGCCTCAAGTTCTGGCCGCCCTGGCGTAGTTGTGCTTTCTGAGATCCAGGTGGGTGAGGTCACTGGATGGGAAAACTCCTCCAGTGAGTTGTCATGGTAACCAGGACTTTCAATGTCATGCAAGAGAGTCCCTGAGAAGAAAGCACACCAAGGAGTGGCGGAGGAGCAGGAATTCATCAAAAGCTTCCTAGCATTGTCCTCCCGTCCCCTTGTCTTCGCTTCTTGCTGGTTTACACGCTCAAGGTAGATGCCATTATGTGTGGGCATCTGAGTAGAAGCTGCTTAAAATAGCCACCTGACTATTTCAGGGAGGAGTTGAATATGCATGAAGCTATTTTAGAAGAGATATCCCTGGCCCCGCCAATCCAAACCCCATCCTTTCCCTTGGAAATGCCAAGAGAAGCTGAATGGGACCTTTCTTAGCCTTTCCCACTGGGGTGGAGGTTTTCAGAAGCCACAGAAACAACACCCAGTTCATGTTGGTCTTGCAGCCTTGTCAGCTCTCCCTCCCGATCCTGTGGTCACAGAGGCCCCTGGCCAGACAGCTCAGCCCTCCAGAGCCTTCCAGAGCCTTGGCAGCCTTCAACAACAGCCAAGCTACAATTCAATTGGCCTAGATCTTTGGCGGGGCTCAGAATCTTAGGTATTTCCATTGTGTGTTTTTTTTTCATTTATTCATCCAACACACTTTTATTGATAGATAAAATGTGCGAGGAATGTGTTGAGTGCTGGGGATTCAAAGGTTTTTGAGACAAGTTCATTACAGAGGGTAGATGGACAGGTGGGTAGAGATAATAGCCATATGATTCAAAAATAGTGAGGGCATTCAGAGAAGGAGCCCTTGCTTCTTCCTGATGGCTTGAGAAAGAAGATGACTTTTTAGCCAAGCCTTGGGCAATGAGCAGAAGGCAAGTAAGCCTGAGGAGGCATGGCAGGCTCAAGGAGAGGGGGACGGATGCCCTGGTGGGAGGGAGGGTGTGCCTGTGAGCAGGTGAGAACGGAGGGGGAGCCAGACTGTGGGGGCCTGGTGTGCCGGGCTATCTCCACCTTCCCTGAGTCCTCAGGCTGGGCTGGGAAGGCCTCCCCTTCCATGAGCCCACAAGGCCTGTTGCACCCCAGCCCTGTCCTCAATCTAGATGGAAGTACCTTGGGGCAAGGGTCTCGTCAGGTTCTCCTGGGCATCTCTGCAACCCAGTGCCAGACTAGGCACTGAGCAGACACACACAGAATTTTGGTTGAAAACATGGATTCTGGAGCCAGACAGCCTGGGTTCAAATCCAGCCTCTGCCTCTTACTAGCTGTGAACTTGGGCAAGGTTTTTGACCTCTCTCTGCCTCAGTTTTCTCACCTGTAATGAGGACATTCATAGCATTTATCTCTTTGAGTGAGAAGTACATGAACTAATATATATAATGGCTTAGAAGTCAGTGTGGCACATAATAGACGATAAATTATTAGCTGTTTTTTTTTTTTTTTTTTTTATTATAATGAGTCTGGCTTTATCTTGACAACGGAATGCCCTTGGTGACAAGTTTTTCTTTCCAAAACAAAAAGAGCTTTATGGCTTTGACTGATTCTACTCATGTGTGTCTACTCTACAAAGCTCAGGTATGGTAAGTACAAGGAAGAACAGGGGGAGAATCACCTTAAATGCTGACCCTCAGATCACCATCCTTAATGCGGCCATCTTTTACGTACAGTCAGTTCTCATTATTCACGGATTCTGTATTTGCAAACTCACTCGCTAAAATTTATTTGTAAGCCCCAAATCAATGTTCATGGTGCTTCTGTGCTCGTTTGCAGACGTGAGCAGAGCGGCCTGAAAAATTTGAGCGGCCCAATGGGTATCCTCCCAGCTGAGGTCAAACAAGGGGCTGCTGCCTTCTTGTTTCAGCCGTCTTATGCAAACAAGGGTCCTTTTCGTAGTCCAGTTAGTGCCACGTCTTTGCATTTTTTGTGCTTTTTGTTGGTGATTTCACTGTGATGTGCCTTACAGACAAATTTGTGTGTGCGATAAGCTACCTTCAGGCATGAGTTACAGAGTTGTTGTTGGTCATGAGTTCCACGTTAATGAATCAACAACAATACATGTGAAATAAGTTATTTTTGACAGAAACACACGTGAAACATGGTTACGTACTAATTGGTTGACAAGAATGTTGTGCCCAGAGACTGGCAGGAACCTAATGCTGTATTTTCCTGTAGGAGCAATGGTTCGGTGTTCACTGATCCATCCAGTGTCTGTGGGATTTTATAGAGCGTAACTACAGTGAATAACAAGGATCAACTATACTTTTCTAGATACAGAGCTGTATACTTTTATGCAATTGGAACACACCTTCCACACTTTTCTGACACCTTTAAAAAAATTACACAATACGTCAAAGGTATCTTTCCATGCCCATAAATACAGGTCTCCAGATGACGGTATCTCGTGACCATTTCTTCCATCATTAACCAGTAGTTCCCTACTGATGGACGATTTGATTGTTTCCTATTATTTGCTATTATAAACAATACTATAATGAACATCCTTATTGGTAATAATCAAATAGCTAATATTTATTCAGTACTTACTATGGGACCAGCCCTTTGCTCTGAGTTTTCTAAATATTTCCTCATTTGACCTCACAAGCCTATGAAGTTGATATTATTATGCCCACTTTACAGATGAGGACTCTGATGCTTAGAGATGTTAAGTAACTTTTCCAGGGTCACACAGCTTAAAAACAACCCTTTGACCTCTGATCTGTCACTCATAACCAGTGAGCTCAGTTGCCTTCTTACACATATAATTCCGGCACTTTTGATTATTTCCTTAGAGTACCTGTTTAGAGGTAGACTGCTGAGTTAAGAGTATGCATATTTAAAAATGTTGGTGCATATTGTTAAATTCCCTTCCAGAACATGTGTATCAAGTCACAACCCACTAACAGTGCTCCAGTGTCCCTTGTCCCATTCCTCATCTCCCAACTATTCTCATTCTTTGAAATAGGCCCCCAAAGTACATCTTGATTCTTTAATGTGCATTCCTTGACTACTGGTGACCACCCTTTTCATATGCTTACTATGCCCTGTATTTCATCTTTTGCAAATTGTTCGTTCACATCCTCTGACCATTTTTCTACTGGTGATTTCTTTAGTTCATTTATGAGCTATTTTTGTTAGTGCTATTAACCCTTTACCCATCATAATATGTTGAAATACTTTTCTTAGTGTATCATCCTTTAACCTTAATTATTGTGTTTTTTGCCATGGGCTTTTAAATTTTCTCCCATGATTTCTGGATTTGGTTTTATACTTAAGGAGGCATTCTCCAACCCAATTTGATATACATATTCCCTCACTGTTTTTCTTCTAGTACCTTTACAGTTTCATGCTTTATCATTACCTAGGAATTTATTTCACTGCAAGGACTGAGGTATGGATCCAGTTTTCTTTTTCTTTCTTTTTTTCTTCTTCTACAAATAGCTAGCTGGCTGTCTTTATAACATCACCTGCCTTTTTGTCTCTAATTCTCACACTCACTTATCTCTACTTCTGGGCACTCTGTTCCAGTCCTTTGAGCCACAGGCCTTTACCAACACTGCATTTTTCTATGCTAGTCACTCATGCTTATTCTTCCAGATGTACTTTACAGTCATTTTATGAAAAAATTTTGTTGGGGTTTTATTTGGGATTTCATTTAATTTCTAGACTAATGCACAATACCTTTGTAAATTTATTCTTGGATATTTTATGCTTCTATTTCTTTTGAGAGGAGGGTCTTTTTCTTCTATGCTTTCTAACTGGCTTATTTTGGTGCTACCTTCTTTGTGGAACCTTTTCCAACGAACCCTGCAAGAAACGACCACTCTCCCCCCTAACGCCATGCCTTTCCCCTTATGTTGCTTCTTACTTTTTAACCCTGAATTACAATTATTGGTTAGATGATGGGCTCTTTGAAGGCAAGGTCCCTGCATGGCCTGTTTGTGCCACATCTGGTAGGTGGTCGAGGCCATGGAGATTTCTGTCGGATGAATGAGTAAATGAATGAACAAATGAATGAAAGATTTTTGTTTTCTTAGAAAGCTGAAAGTGAAGTGAAACGACTCTATATAAAACTTTACTTTTCCACAGGCTTTCAGTAGAAAACAAGAGGAGTTTTATTCCTCCTCCTTTAGGTCCTTGGCTAGACCTCCAACACATGCCAGAATCAGAGAAGTGGTCATGGCTAGACTAGTGCACCATGTGCAATGTGCCTCTGCACCTCCCCCCAGAGACCGCCACCTCACTGAGCCGGCTGGGCACTTCTCAGGGAGGCTCTGGAGGCTTTGTGAGCCCCCCAGAAGAAGAAACGCAGGCACTCACTGCGTACCTGCTGGTCACGGTGTGTCTGCTGGACTTTTTGAAAAGCCCTTTCTCTTAAGATGCAACAATGCTGAAAGGTTGGTATCACGAGTCCCCTTTTGCAGATGAGGAAACCGGCTCAGAGAGATGAGCCCCTCGCTAGTAAGTCGCAGGACTGGGGGGAGCTGAGGCTGTGGGACTCGAAAGGCCTTGCCTCTCCCATAATAATGCTCAGAGCACCAGAGTCTGGGAGGCTGAGAGGCCGTGGCTCAGAGAGGAGTCCTGTGCAGAATCGGAGAGACTAGGTCCTGCCGTCACTAAGCCCCGATGGTCCCTAGAGAACTTTCCTTCCCCCAGAGCAGCATGTGATGCCTGTAGTTTGTTCCAGAAGCACACTGGACTTGGGTCAAAGAGCTACTGTCCGGGCTGGGGACGTGTTACACAGGCAGTATTGTCACCATGGGACTGGAGAGGGGAGGGATGGGAGACGTGGAAGATGTGACATGTGGGGAGAGGGTTGGTCTCCAGCACACATCTGGGGACGCTCTTCCGTTTTCCTCCTCCCAGCCTGTCCAGGGTCAGTGTTTCTTGACATGGCCTTGCAGGCCCCTCCTGACACTCCAGTCAAGAAGCCACTTCCTTAGTGGGCTGGCAGCTGCTGGGTAGGCCTGGGCTTATTTCTAAGCCTGGATTAATGCTCCAGGTTCTTATGAAGAGCCGTAGGTTGGGCGCCAATACGTTTATTAGTCTTGATACTGTGTCTGGCCCAGCGTAGTCCCCAGAGACCTGGAGATGAGCAGCCTACGCGTCTCCTGCCTTGTGGAGCTCCGTTCTGGTCAAGAAGCAGATCTTAAGGAAACACTGTCCACCCTACCTAAGGGCTGGGGAAGCCCAGGCTGGGGCAGGTGGTGTGGGTGTGGTCCAGCAGGTGGCAAGCTGTGGAAGTTGGATGTCAGGCTAAGGCATGGGGGCTCATCCTGTGGGCAAAGAGAGACTTCCTGCATTTGAAGCAAGAGTCGCCTATCAACAGATTTGTGCTTTAGAAACAGAATGACCAGGTGTATTTATTTTCAATAAATAGGTATGATTTTTAAAGTGAAAATGAAAGTATCTCCATTTTGTTAAAACAATAGCAAACATAAGGAAACACAGAACAGATGACTATGAGCCTGGCTGACCTGCTTACCTATATGGTGCTGATGAATAGAAAGAGCCCTGGCCCTGGAGTGAGAGAGACCCTTGCTCACGTTCAAGACCCTGCCACTGACTTGCTGGACGACGTTAGCAAATTGCTTCCCCATTTCAACCTCAGTTCCCTTGCCTGTAAGATGGGAATACTGTCACCCAATACACAGGGTTGTCATTAGGACAAGAAGGCATGTCAGAGGAAACTGTACACATTGGACAAAGGTAAAATGCTAAGGTGAGGCTCCAGAAGGCTCCATGTACACAGCTGGGCATATTTCAGACACCTAGCTGCCCTGTTGTAAACGTACCACCCAGCAATTTCTCGGGAAGTCTCTCTCAGCTGTTCCAGCTCAAATCAAAGCCTGTCCTGTAAAAACATGGCCCCGTCCGGAGAAGCAATTGCCCATGTGTTTGGTGGGCCACCTGCCCGCCACGTCCAGCCTGCTGGGCCATGAACATCAACAACGGCCCCTTCCTGGTGGGAGAAGGAACAGGGAGCCGGCTTGTTCTCCGAGAGCAGAGGACTGGCCGGCGACGAGGAACATTTTAAGGTGGGACGCTTCTTCCTGCACCTTTGGCAGCTGTCTACATAAGGCGTCCATTATATGCCGGCCCCAAGGCCAGCAGGCCTGAGCGGCTAAACTAAAATTAGTGTAAAATGTGCACCCGCCAGAGACACGGAACATCCGAAGGTCAGATGCCTCCAGCCAGCCGTCCAGGCGGGCGGGAGTCGGGGGGTGGGGGTGGGGGTGGGTACAGAACAGCTGTGGCAGCAGCTGCCTCCTGATTCTCTCGGCTCAGGGATGACGGCCCTGCCCAGAGACCTGGTTCAACAGCTCAACTTGAGTTAAAAAAATAGAAGGCAGAGTAGAATCCCAGCTACAGTTTTTAAAAAATCTGTGTATGTGCGTAGAAAAAAGGTGGGAGAGAATTTCACTATCTGAGAGGCGATCTCATTCTCAAATGTGGAATTGTGGGTGAATTTTTTTCTTTTCCTGTACTTTCCAAAATTTTCTCAATAAATATGTATTACTTTTGTAATTAGAAGGAAACACAATAAAAGATGCTGTCAATTGTATGTTTCTATTGAACATAATTTAATATACATTTTAAATGTATAAAAATGATTAAATTGTAAATGCTCACAGGCATATGGCATATACGTGTGTGTAAATATATTTATATATCTAGTCCACTGGTGTTGGCAGCTTTGAATCCTAAAGTGTCGCGACCGGCTGGCATTAAAGATCAACATTCTCCAACTCTTCATTTGGTGGAGAAAACTGAGGCCCCAGAAGCAAAGCAGGAAGCTGAGAACCAACTTTTCACTGAGCCTAGCCCTATGCTGGAGCTTCCCCAAATTTTAGCCACTGTAATTCTGTAGTTGTTTGTATGTTGTTTGTATGTCGTTGTTGTTATGTATCCACTTTATGGAGATGGAAACTGAGGTACCGAGAAATGAACTGATTCACCCAAGGGCACCCGCTAGGAAGCCACAGAGCTAACTCCCAGCCTCAGTTTTCCATCCCCAGCCTACTGAGCATGAAGGAAGGAAGTGTCTTTGAAAAACACCTGCTCCCTGAAGTCTCAAACACTCAGAAAGTCATTCCTCACAAGCAACTTTTGAATTGTCTTTCCTGAGCCCCTTGTGGGCGGTGCATGCCTTCCCTGTCTCTGGAGGGCTTGTGTCTTGCTGCCAGATCAGCCCCCCGGGAGCCTCTGAGGGTGACAAATAGTGATATGGGGACAAAAAGGGCACAGCACCTTCCTTTTCCCGATGTAGGACAGGGCAGGTGGGAAAAGCTTGCTAGGGAAGGCAGGCAGGTGTCAGCCTTCAGGATAAGGAGGGTTGGCCAGAGAGGCTGCCATTCAAAGTCTCCCTTATCTGGTCCCCTCCAGCCTTCCAGTGCCCCAGACCTGCAGTGCCTCAAGGCCACCCCAGGTGCTCGGACCTGAGGCCTTTGATGCAGCTGCAACCTCTGTCTGCAGTACCTGTCCCTACCCCCATGTTCCGCCCCAACTCTTTCAAGGTCCAATTCATCCATGCATTCTTGTTAGTGAACACATTTTTATTGAGTGCCTACTATGTGCTAGAGCAAGACTGACCTAGTCCCAACCCTGTCTGTGCCTCTAGTTCTTAGAAAGGGCTTAGTGCTTAGGCTACATGGGTCATTCAAACGTGGACTCTGAGTCCAGATTGCCTGGGTTCAACCTGGCTAAGCGGTGTATGCTCAGGACAATTACTCAGCCTCTCGGTGCATCAGTCCTCCTCATCTTTAAAAGAGGGTGATAATAGCACCTGCTTCACAGAGTTGTTGTGCAGGTGGAGTGAAAATGCATATAAAGCTCTTAGAACAATGCCTGGCATGTCTAAGTCCTTGATAACCACGACTTATTATAATCCTTATTATTACTGTGTGGCTGAGATTCCCTCCTCATGATACCCCCGCTCCTAACCTCTGGCCGCCCCCTCCTTTATGGTTCTGTAGCACTTTGAATGCCCCTCCCATTAGAGAATCAATAGTTATACAGTCTGGGCATGTAAGGGGCCGTCCCCCTCCCTCTGTGTACCTGAGGCAGGGACCAATTTTTAGTCATCTCTCTCTCTGCCCCAGCACAAACACAGCAATGATGTCACCAGGATGAATTCAGAGTTTGCAGGTAACCCATGCCCTCGATTCCAACCAAGGAAAGCCTCAGAAGCTCCTCACTGCACATCTGGCCTTATCACAGAGCTCGCTGATGTTCCTTTGAAGCCTGCCCCAAGCTGGCAAAGGGACTGGGCACTAGGCTCCCTTGAATACTTCTCTGTGACGGAAGCTCTGCCAGGCAGGCCATTATAAACACCAACACCGATGCCCCACCACACCAGGATGTTTCCCATGCTCACGCCTCCGCACGTGTTAGTCCCTCTGCCTAGAATACCCCCACTCCCTTCCTGCCGTCCTCCTGTGCTGACAAAACCCCATAGATCCTTCCAGTGCCAACTCACCCACCCCGCCAACACTCTTTTGTATTACAGTCCCCTACAGAATGTATGGCTCCCTCTCTTCTCTGCTTCTCTTGTGTCTTGTATGTGCTTCTGCTGCTACTCGTTCTCACAGTACATTGCTATTTATTTGTTTACATGTCCCTTCTCTAGAAGGGACCATCTCATTCCTATCTGGGCCCCCAGTGTACACTAGTGCCTGGAACAGAGGGGTTTCAAGGAAGTTCTGCTGAATGAACTTTTTAAAGGAAAGTCAACAGGGCTGCCTTCCTGCTAAGGCACACGTGCTGACTGTTCATGCCACCTTTTGAACCAAAACACTCACAGGCCTTTCTCGGCCACCACTGCCCTCACTGGCCACCTGCTCCAACACAGGGATGGGAGTTGATGGAGGAGCGTGGAATGTAAGTGCTGACCGCCTGGCGGGCACTGAGCCGGCTTTTCACATGAGCTCTGGCATTTGATTCTGGAACCACCTGAAGAAGTAGGTAGTTTAGAGGTGAAGACCCGGAGGCTCAGACCAGTTACACTGGTCCCCAAGGGATGACAGGGCAGCACTGGAGTCCAGCTCTCTTGGGCCTCAGAACCTACTTTTTCTACCGGGATGACAGATGTGAAAGTATTTTGAGTTCTGCCAAGCGGAGAGACTGCAAAACTATAAAATTGCGAAGTATTACCCACCACACAGAAAAACCCCAGAGCAGGAGGCACCTTGTTATTATCTAGGAGAGAGAAGAGCACCTAATAACAGAATAGACTCCTTAAAGGTTGCTGCCCTGGGGGAGACAGCATGCGGTCCTTCATGGACATGGAGGAGAGCTGGGTGAGGTGGGCAGAGGGGCTCTGATGGCGAGCCGAGCAGGCCGCTACTGAAGGGGCCACAGCTTAGGACAGGAGCGCCTGTGATTCTCTGCATCCGGAGACTCTGGGCCACAGACACCCCAGCAAGGGGCGTCCTGCCCTGGACCTCCAGATATCCTGGTTTAGTAGCTTCTAACATGAGCGCCTCTTCTTAGTCCTCGGCCTCTAGCCTGCGTACCACAGAGCTGACTATCTCCCTTCCTTGAGCACATAGAGCCCAATCTGGGCTCCTGGGCATGACAGTCAAAGGCCTGCCCACTTCTCCCAGCCTCGCCTCCGCACACTCCTCTGTGCCTATGTCCCAGCCACTCCCCTTTTGCACCTGCTTCCTTCTCATCCTAGAATGACTTTCTTCCTTTGTTTTTAACCTGGTGAACTACTCATCCTTCAAAGCCCAGTTTAAGTATCATCTTAAAACGGTCTTCCCTGAACCACCACCACAACCAAACCCAAACAGAACAGAGTTCCCCTGCCTTCCCGTGTTTCCTGCACTGTGGCCTATTTGCATGTCATCTCCTCCACTGAATGGGACGCTTCTCGAGGGCAATGACATACTTCATTTGTCTCTGCCTCAGTGCCCAGCACAGAGGATACAGCACAGCAGGCAACAAACACGTCCAGATGACCAGGCCCTACCTCAGTTTCCCTACCTCGCATCTCACTCCCAGGTACTCCCACAGCTCACTCTGTAAATGGCCAAATGCCCCTGCCTCCAAGGAATTCGGTGTGTTGGGGAGACAACGTGGAAGTGAATGAGTAAACCCAGGGAGGTGTGAGTGATGACAGAGGGATAAACTATGTGGCAGGTACTATGAACAAGGCCAGCTGGGTGGTCAGCAGAGGATCCCACTGGTTTGGATAGGAGGACAGTGGAGGGGCCATGGGCAAAAGCAAGGAGAGGTGCTGCTCCATTCAGGGACCTTCATAGGGCTGGGGGTCAGGGTTGTGTAGTGGGGAGCTGGAGGTGAGGGACATGGGGCTGGTGAGGGCCTGGGCCAGGCCATAGAGGACCCCTCCAGGTCATCTCAGCTGCTTTTAGCTCCTTCCTAGTCCCCAGCCCCTCAAGTTCCCAGTATGTTTTGCAGCTGAGCCAACCAGTTCTCCTGCCTGAGGAAGCAGGTACAGGCTGACACTCACCTGCCCATCCTCAAACCACCTTGAGGCAGCCACCAGGCCTGGCTAGACTCAGGCAGGGGCCTGGAAGCAGGGTGTTGACTTCCTGCTGCCATAAATCCTGGCATGTGTCACCTAAGCCTTCTTCAAGACGGGGTGGCACAGCGGTGGGGCAGCCTCCAGTCTGTCAGACAGCAAAAGGGCCTCTGCCTGCCCTCTGGTCCTCGTCTCCTAGACAGTTCTCCCAGCCTGACCTGAAGACCTGCCCATGAGCTTTGGCTCTGCACTCACGCCTGCTTTAATGGGGGCCTCACGGTTAGTTTCACCTGGTCTCCTGCCCTGCATTGCCCCTCACTCAGTGTGAGCTTCATACCCACATTCTGCTGAGGGCCTGCCCAGCTGTCAGTGCATGAGCAGCCTTTGCAACTGGGTACTGGCAGCCTACAGTGTCCGTGATGTGCTGCCCAGCCATGAGAGGGCAGGTGTGGGGCTGGTGACAAGCCCCTGAATGTACACGTGCACACACACTGTGCACACACAAAGCCCATCCCCAACTCCCTGTGGACGTGAGCTCCATGAGCAATCAAACAGAAGATGAGTCCTAGGAAAGTGGCAGACAGCTGGTGCGCCCACCAACCCTTCCCTACCCCATGGCTTTGGCAGGAACAGCTGGCTTGAGGCCTGCCCAGTTCAGAGTTCCACCCCCTCACTTTTCAAACAGGGAAACAGAGACACAGAAAGGGAGGGACTTGCTTGACATTTTTCTGAGCAGTAAAGGCAGAGTAGGGTCAGACCCAGATCCCTGGCTTCTATCCCAGGGCGCATGCCTATCACCATATGCTGCTTTTGCAGAAATGCCAGCTGAAGGACTCGGGACATTTGGCAGGATTTTCCTGAAGTCTCAGTAGAGTATGGGGCTCCATTCTTCTCCCAAGGCCGAAGTCACCCCCCACCTGCCTACTGGCCACAAACATGGCCCACTGGCCTTTGGGCTGTGCTGACATTACTCTATGTCCTGTGGTGTGAGGGACAGAATGGGGGAGCTTACCTGCCAAAAGCTAGCTGTGGTCTCATGGTCGAGATGTGTCAGAGATTTCTAAGAGCTTGGAGGACTGTATTGGAGGGAGACCTGTGGGAAGTAGAGAAAGTGAGAATATTATCCACCATCTGTCAACTTTCACTTGAGTTTGAAAAATGCATCCAAAAGTGATGGCCACAGCCTTGGTGAGAACGGCCTCATAGCCAAGCCCCACTACCACCTCTTCTACAACACGGTCATCTCAGGGTCAAGGTCTGCCCCCCGCCCCCCGAGATGCAGCCATTGCCTCATCACGCCCCTCAGAGCTGAAAGTCCTGAACCCCCGCCATTCTATTTCTGCTCTCAGGATGAGAAACTCACTTTCAAGCACTCCTCGATGCTCCCTGAGCACCATTCGTCATAATTCACTCACTCTTTCTTTCATTATCCATTCATTCATGCAAGCATTCAATAGCCATTTGGGAAAGCTATTAGATGTTAGTGTCAGGTCTTATGGAGATAAAGTCACTGAGAGTGACAGTTCAGCTCTAGGAAGAAAGTCACTTGTAGAGCCAGGACAAATGCCACAGGCTCCCAACACCCAGCCTGGTGCGTTTCCTCTCTCCTCCGAGTGATCTCTGTGCCAGACACTGGGCAGTGTTTTGTGTATACACCGTGCAGGATGCTTCCCACCACTTTCAGCACAAGGACTCCTTTTTGTATGAAAATATTTCTCAAAACTCCTCCTGATGGTAACTGTACACTTAGTATCTTTTCATTAGGAAAATAAGCAATAATACAAGAGCCAATGAACATAATGCTTTACAATTAACTTGTATTTTAGTAATCACAGTACCACCACATATATTTAAGTAATGGTTACACATACTCATTTGAGACATGTTATTTATGTCTTCTGGGCTTAAGGCTTTGACCCCCTAGGATTCATTCATTCACTATTCATTCAGTATGTATTTATGGAGCACCTCCCTCTGAGATGCCCAGCCCCATGACCCACAGGTTAGGGACCCTGATACAAGAAGGAGTGGTGGCTCTACAGTGAGGCACGCTTAAGCTCACGCTCAGCTCAGGCTGGCTGTGTGCCCTTGGGCAGGCCACTTGCCCTTCTCCAGCTCAGTGTCCTCATGAGTAAAGTGGAGATGATTATCCTGACATTGGAAAGTTAAGAGGATAAAACAAGATAGTAGAAAGCACCCAGGTCAGGGTCTGGCATAAAGCAGAAGCTCAACAAATGGACGCCAGAGGATTATCATCATCGTCACCATCATTCTCTTCAGCATCTCTGCCATTATCACAACCACCACCATTAACATCATGAATATTGTCATTGTGGCTACCAACAGCAGCAACAGCACTGTCACCAACACCATCATCATCACTACGTCTACCGTCCTCATCATAATATTATTGTCACTACCAACAATAGCAGCAGCACCATCACCATCATCAACACTAACAACACCACGGCCACCTCCACCATCATCATCATAAATACCATCATTGTTACCATCAACATCATCATCAGCATCATCAGCATTATCATAACCATGATACCACCACCACCACCATCATTGTTACCATCAACATCATCATCAGCATCATCAGCATTATCATGACCATGATACCACCACCACCACCATCATCAGGAATTCCGTTATTGCTACCATCAGTATCATCACTGTCATCCTCAGCAGCATTACCATCACCATGACCACTACCACTGATGTCTTCATAAGTATCATCATTGTTACCATCAACATCATCATTATTATCAACATTATCATCACCATCATCAGCGTTATCACCACCATAACCACTACCACCATCATCATAAATATCATCGTTACCATCAACAGTAGCACCATCACCATCACCGTCACCACTACCACTACCACCACCATCATCCTGCTTCCTTCTCTTCCTGAACCTCAAGAAGCCTGTCTTTGCCCCTCTAGCAGAACAACTCTACCTTATAATAGAGTTATTAGGTTGGTGCAAAAGTAATTGCGGTTTAAAACGTTAAAAATTGCAAAAACCGCAATTACTTTTGCACCAACCTAATATTTGTATTCATATCTTGTTTCTCAGGTTCATGCTCACCTCTATCACTTCAGAGTTGTCTGAACTTGGGTAAGTTACTTAACCCACCTGAATCTGTTTCCTCATATGTAAAATTGGACAGTAGTTTTAATAATTCATGAAATTGTTGTAGTGATTAAACAAAGTATGTATATAAGAACTCAACACAACATCTGGCCTCTGGTCCATTGCCAGGATGAGGGCATTGGTGAGAGCCACAGGAAGGATGCCTGTGCCCACATAAGGCAGAGACATGTCCCTTACAAGCCACAACTATAAGGGAAAAGAGAAGGTTTCATTGTGTAAATGAAAAAATACAACTCATGATTGTGCTTTCATGGGGAGCCTTGGGGGGGTAAGGAAGGGCTTGACATCTCTGGGATGGCAGTTCTGGAGTAGTCTGAAGGCTCTCACAGGTGGTAGGCTGAAGCCCAAAGTGAGGAGAGTTTCTGGTGGGTGGAAAGCCTAGAGGGCAAATACATGAACTAAGGCCACGTCTCATTCCTGTTCCAAGTAAAAACAAGATGCCCGTTAGCAGTGGGGCGCAGGACCGTAGAGAGAGCCGATGGGGAAGGGGCTCTGGATCACATTTGAATCCCGACCAGCTACTTATTAGCTGTGACCATGGGAAAGTCATTGACTCTTTCCAAGCCTCAGTTTCCTCATCTGTAGAAAAGGAAAACGATAGGCTTACGACAGGGTGGTGGGAGGATTAAATGACATGCCGTAGGCCAAGTGCACGGTACCTTACCTGCCCCAAAAGCAGGTGTTCAATAATAGTTTCTTATTTGCAGACCTAGCCCAGCCTGAAACCTACCCAGGGGTATGGTAAGCTTTCATCTCGAAGGTTTTGTCTTCATCTTCACTTTCGTCTTAAAGAAAAACTCAGGATTGTTCCAGGGCTGTCACCAGTTTCCTGTGATTGGTGAACAGAAGATGTACTGATCGAATTTCTAGAGCAACTGGGAGAAGCCAGGTGGGACGACCTGCCGAATGAGTGGCTCAGGGAGGCGTTAGAAGGACTTGACAGAATCCTCCACCTGTCACAGTGACATCAGAAGGGGTCGCTTTGTGGAGACTTGATGGAGAATGCTGATGTGTCCCCGGCACCAAGCAGCCATTTCCACGGTAATGGTTGGGCTTTTCTTACCTCCCTGTGAGGGACGTGTATCACACCGTCTCTGCTGTGTCTTTGGATCAGGCATGGGCTACCATGCGCAGTGTGCATTTGCTGGTTTGGGGCCACTTGGCAACACTTCTCCCTACTTCTGCAACAGCACCCTGATTTCATTTTGGGGAATTAGCTCTCCTGGGCTTGGTGGACAGTAAATCAAGGCTCCCTGCTTTCCTGCAGCCAAGAGGATGCTGAGCTGGGCATATTAAATGCTGTCTTCCAGGTCCTGAATCTTCCATATATGTGGCCATGACAGGACTGTCCCTGATTAGTTCCTGCTTTCTGCTCCCCTGGGGTAGCAGAGGCACTGGGTGAGGGGCTGGATCCTTTTCTGAGCCTGTTTTCCAGCCTTCCAGTCAATTCCGTGAGATTTTATTATCCTTTCAGCCTAATCCGCTTTTGCTTAAGTTGTCTAAAGTCAGCTCCCGTTGCTTACATGAAAAAGCCCAGATGGGTGCACAGAGGGAAAAGTCAAAATGGCTTCCTTTGGTACAAAGGTCTGTGACCAGGTGCTCTGGCACCAAATACAAACAGGAAAAGTTCAAGTTAAATATTAGGAGCTACTCAGTAAAGGTTTTCCTGCTGTTTCTTCCCTGCTGGTAGAGGCCTGCTTTTTTGGGGGACAGACCTTCTGCAGACCCAGGGAGCCAACCATTATTAGTCCAATTCAGCACTAGTGGTTTCATTCTACTTTCCAGTGACTCCTTTGGGTGTTGGGTACGTGACTCAATTCTGGCTAATGGGACCTATTACTCTCATTTTACATCTAAGGGAAGTCTTGGAGTTTCTGGGAAAGAACTTCTTTGCTAATAAAAAAAATTGAGAGACAATGTTCCTCTTGTGTACCACCCACCATCATGTCTACAAATGGCCCTTGGGACCATCTTATGACCTTGGGTGAGATAACGCTGACTCGGTGGTTAGGTTGGCAGAGAGAGGAAGCTGGAAAGAGTGGATTCTTGACATCACTGGGCTGCTGAGTCATTCAGCTTTGGACCTGCCCTCCCCACCAGGCTCCTGGAGTTCATCAACCCCTGTCGTTTAAGCCACTTGTACTCAGGTTTCTGTTACCTGCAGCCCAAATCATTGTAACACCCAGCCTGAGCTTCAGACCTGGGAATGCATACCCCAACAGCAGGCTGGCACTGCAGCATCACAGGCCAGTGGTAGGAAGGGGGTTGGAGAAGGGAGCCTCCAGAGGTTGGGGCAAGCTTGTGATGGGTCCAAGCAGAGCCACTCATGGGTGGGACAGAGGCAGCCTCTAACACTGGCAATCTCTTAAGCTAGAAGAATGTCAGCATCATTTCCTGGCAATCTTCCGTGTTTAAAGCAAGAACCCAGCTAGCACCTGGAGGGCATGGGGAACAGAATCTAGCCCAAAGAGGAGTTTAGGTGGAATGCTAATAGCTAGTCAGAGTTCTCAGGGTCTGGAGTTCATGTGTGGCTCTGACTCTTGCAGAAAACTGGAGTCCATAGCAGGGAAACAGGGACAGAAAGGAGCAAACCCAGTTCTGTAGAGTTCCCAACATAGCAGGGTTTAGGGAAGGCTGCAGCTCAGTAGGCGCCCCACCACAAGCCCCCATAGGAATGCCAGGTACAGAGTTCAGGACAACTGGGCCAATTCCAGGCCCTGCCAGCCCTCTGGCCACTGACGAGATTTGGACCACTTTGGCTCAGGTGTTTGGCTGGTCCACTGGAGGGACGATGCCTACAGCAGAGTTGGGAAGTCAGGAACCAGCAGAGGCTATGTCAGGAAGCATTTTCCATCAGGAGCTGAAACATCTCTGGGGAGATTTCCAGTTTATGCCAATCTGAGTCCAATGATGTGCAAGCCACCCAGCGCCTCCCAGAGACAGCCCTGCTCAAGTCCCAGGGGACAGTAGTTGGACCTGTGCTCCTCCCTCCAGTGTGTTCTTCGTGCATCAGCCAGGGGATCCGGTGCTTCTTTGTGCTGTATTCTCACCTGCACACTCTGCCTCTTCAGAGCGTCCACCTCCCCTTTCCTAACACTGAACAGACCCCAGAAATAGTCTGTAGGGGTCATTTTCAGGGTCGGAAAGATCCCAAGGTCATCCACCTAATGTACCAACCTCCTGTGACAAAAAGGGAAACAAGCACAGACAAGCAGGGGAGCGCTCTCAACTTGCTGTGTGACTCTGGGCGGTCACATCACCTCCAGGGTCGTGCCCGCTCTGACATCCCATGGCCCTGCTTCCAAAGGACCAACACGTGTGAAACAGTAAATGAATTCTCCACAGCCACATGAAATGGCTCTAACTTTAAGCCCAGAATGGCTCTAACTTTAAGTCTGACTCTCCTCCCTCTCCTCTCTCCTCTTCCAGCAACTGGGTCCCCTACGCACACCTGTAAGTCCAGTCCTACTGCTTGTTTTCAAACTACTCCTCCCTCTTATAATGTGCAGCATTGTGGTGATATGGTGGTGGCCACTAGTGGCTTCCGAAGCAGGTGCTCGTCTGGGAATTTTGCATAGATTACCTCATCGAATCCTAAAGAGGGCCGTATCAGGCAGTTACCATTGTTACTCCCACTTTACAGATGAGAGAGCTGAAGGCCAGCTTACAAAGGTCACTAGCAGGTAAGAGGTGGTGCCTGGATGTCCCCCTGACAGCCCCATGTCAGCTGTTTCTCTGCACTCTGCTCTGCTGTGGGCCTGGACTGCATTCCTCCCACTGCCACCGCCCTGGGCTGGCCTTGAGCACCGGCTCTGCCCTGTGGGCATGGAGGGTCTCACGTCCCAGGCCTCTCTCACTCCCAGCACTTCAGGTTTCTGTCATGTCCTTCAGAGAAGACACAAGATTTGACAGGACCTGGAAGAACAGGCACAGAGTGTAGGAAGGCCAAGAAGAGGCCAGAAATCACATCTGGCTATTTGCACATAGACCCATGACAGCATCCATGAGTGTGGCTCCCTCACTCACTCGCTCACTGTCAGTTCCTGGGCTTATGGTTTCGGGGCTGATGGCAGCCGAGCATCCCCCGCCTCCAGGGGAAGCTGAGTGGTGCAGTGAAACAGCTTGACAGTCCTGTGTTCAGGCCCTTAGAAGCTCTGTGAGCCTGAGGCAGATCCATGGGCAGGGTGGCCTCTTACAGCCTCCAGCCCTCTGGCTGTGAAATGGGGCTAATGGCATCGATCATGTGTGGCCTTGCTGAGGACATATGAGACAGCTTTGCTGAGTGCCTCGCTCTCAGTGAAAGGCGGTTCCCTTCTGTGCCTTTTCCTCGTTGATTCCTGCTCCCCTTGGTGCTGACTGTCTCCTGATGCCAGAGCAGCCCTAACGATGCCCACCATGTGGCTGGCAGGGACCCGAGCACACTCGACATTCTGGAGATAAATACAGGGTGCAGGCACCTGATTCTAAACAATGGCTATTCTGGGGTTTAATTGCTCATCAAGGGGAAGGCAGGCACTGGGCAGTGACCAACCCTGGAGGGTCAGGACAAGCCTGGGGTGGAAAACACAGCAAGGTGCAGGTGCAGAGGTGCCAGCCCACAGGCTACAAATCCTAGACTCACCGAGGAAGGGCGCTCAATTAAAAAGCCTCTGGGCTGACCACCTCACGGTGTACAATTGGGGACACAGAGGCCCGGGGAGGAGAGTGCTTCAATTCCCTGCTCCAACAAACATTCGTCAAGCACCTCCTCCAGGCTGGCTCCATGCTCAGCCACAGAGACCTCACTGTGTGTGGGGAGACAGATGGGCCAGGTGCAATCAGAATGCCTTGTGACAAGCACCGGGAGGAGGCATGGACAGGCTGGGGGAGCACACCACCCTAGTCACATGGGTCATGCATTCATTCATTCATTCGTTCATTCACGGATGTGCCTG
This sequence comes from Rhinolophus sinicus, assembly GCF_057876585.1. Lineage (NCBI taxonomy): Eukaryota > Metazoa > Chordata > Mammalia > Chiroptera > Rhinolophidae > Rhinolophus > Rhinolophus sinicus. Next base: position 29,223,958 of record NC_142514.1, read on the forward strand.
GTGCTCATATGTGCCAGGCGTTGTTAGGTGCTGGAGACCCAGCCCTCTGAACAAAGTCTAGTCTTGGCCTTCGTGGGGTTTATGGTCTCATGGCAGAGAAGGGCAGTCACAGATAGATGAAGCCATGTATGATAGAAAGTCAGGGCGTGTAATGGTAGAAAGAAAAATACAGCAGAGGAAGGGGACAGTGGGCACCTATCGCTGGTTGACATTTTAAGTAGATTGTCAGGTTGATGCTAAATGACAAATTCACTTTGGCACATGAGATAGGCAGGGCAACGAATGTTGTTCCTTCTGAGTGAAGAGGGGAACCAAGGCCCCTAGATGACCTGACTCAGGGGTCACAGAGAACCAGCAAGAGTCGGGACCTGCCCCAGCTCTCCTGTCTCACAGGCCAGAGCTGGCCCCTCTAGGGCATGGCAACCCCTTGCTCCCACAGCCACCATCTCTTCCTCCGTCCTCCCAGGGGAAGGGAGGGAAGCAAAGGCAGTCTGCTGGGGCGGGGGCCAGAGCCAGGCCCCTTCAGCCACCACCACCTCCTAGCTTGCCAGTCATCCACACTGGCCTCTGCCCATGGAGACTGACAGCCACATGCGCCGCCATCCAGACATGGCAGACTGCTCCCTGCCCTCCACCGCCTCCCGCAGATGTCAGTGGTAGCTTGGTGTCAGACACACGTGCCCCCTCCACTTCTGAGCTGTGTGACCTTGACAAGTTCAGCAGAGCATCTGTCAAAACTGGATGTTGTGCCACACTCGCAGAGCTGTGGGAGAATTAAATAAAGCAAAGTGTAAAATGCCCCCAAGTCTGGGGCCCACAGTGGGCTTGAAAAGTGCGGGCGTCTTTCCTCTTGCATCAGCTCCCGCCCGCTGGGCCTGGCCTGCAGCCCAGAGCGTCACTCCCTCTCCAGGGCTCCCGTAGCTCAGAGAGGTTGTGTTCGCTGCCTGTGTCTGTCTGGTCCCTGTACAAGATCGACAGCGCCTGGGGAGCAGCCTCTGGCTGCTGCACAGCTCCGAGCCACCAGCCTGGGGCTCGGTGTAGTGCCACACTCAGTCTGAGCCGCTGCTCCATAAAAGTCCCCCCAGGCAGCTTCCTGCCAAGAAAGCTGAACTTGAAGAATAATGGGGAAGGTTGAACCACAGATTCAGAGTCAGCTTGTTTACCAGCCTAGTGACCTTGGACAAATTCTTTTTTTTTCTTTCTTTTTTTTTTTTTTTTTGGTAAATGGGGATAATAATCAGTGCCCAAAGTTCTGTAAAATTACATGATTATTTTAAAATTATTGTTTCCATTATACAATCATAAGTTAAGACAAGAGTTAATCCAATTTGTAACCTCGTACTACCATCGTTTCTAAAATGTCCAGTCCCCAGACAGTGAAACTCTAGTGACACTTCTGTCACTACCTGCTGGGCAGCCCATGCTTTGGAGCATTAGAAACTTTGCTGCCTGTTGTTGGAAGACCTGCCATGCTGAGCCCTGGAACGTGGAGAAATGAGTACACAGCAGAGGTTCTGGGAGAGGGTCTGGGAGAGGGGCAGGATCATGGTGGGAGGGTGCAGGGAGCTGTGAGCACCTGGAAAAGACACCTCTCGTCACTGGGCCAGGGAGCGCTCCCTTGATGGAGCCCCTCCACAGGCTGTCAGCCCCCTTCCCAGATAAGCTCCCACTAATGTGCTTACCCTGCCCAAGGCTTCAGAGCCAGCCCAGCCCTTCCAGGACACATCTTGACCAGGCTGCCTCCTGCCTGGGGCTGCTCAGCGGCTGGCCCACAGGGTTCTCAAGCCATGATGTATGATTAATGACGCTGATGAGCTCACCAGCCCATGGAGAGGGGGTGAGCCAAGGGGAGGCCAGAGGAAGGCTGGTTATGGATTTTAACCCTCTGATGTTACTGGCTAGGAATTTAACATCAATAATTCAAGGCAGCAGGGAGAAGGGGACGAGAAAATGTGAGAGAGCGAGGTAAGGATGGAAAGGGAGAGAGGAAGGGAGTGGGGGAGGGGCAGCAGAAAGGACGAGAGGCACAGATGCATTTACTGAGTTTTTCATGTGCCGCTTTGGCCTCCTTTAGCTCCTTTACGCCTTCTTACAATCTAGGACGCAGATACCGTCAGCCAGATAAAGGAACTGAGGCTCAGAGAAGCAAAGCAAGGGCTTCAGGGATGGAGGACATTGACCCAGGTCTGCTGATTCCAGAACCCAGGGTTTTTCCACTATACCTTGACTCTGGTGTGTAGCCAGGTCAAGGAGCACAGGGGGTCCCTGAGACCTCAGGACCCCTAACCCCAGCTCACACTCTAGGGCGGACGCGTAGTGAGGTAAGTTTGGAGGGCTTTGCCCCCAGGAGAGGAACCAGCCGCTGGCCTTCTGGACAGCACCAGAACTTTGTTGCTGGAGCTGAAAAAATTAACTGCTATATTTAAAAGCATTGTTCGGTTGCTATGGCAACGGAGGGGCTAAGAATAATATAAAAAGAAGACGATATGCCAGGTTGTCACTGGCAACCCAATTTTAAGGGTGTGTGTTTTAAAAGGAGTGGGGGGGTGGGGGGGAGGTGGCGAGGTTCAGACTGTCTTCCCCGCTTCCTCCGGCACCATCTGGCCCAGCCGCATGTCCAAGATGCATCCAGGCCTGGGATCTGACCATCCGTCCGAGTCGGAAGAGAGCTGGCACATCCTGGCCTTGAGCCAAAGATAAAGGTGGCTCTCATTTCCTAATCGCTGTCCCCTCCTGACAGCCCCCCACTGCCTGGGTAGCCTCTCTCAGCTGTGGAACCCCAGCCGGAGGCACCTCTCAAATAGATGGCCCCAAAATAGCTTCTTCTCTCAAACCTGGGAGCTTGCAGGCAGCCTGGCAGACTCCCTGGGGACCACCAGGGTGAACAGATGGTCGGGAGAGAAGCGCAAGAGACAGATTTATTGATCTGTGCCTGGATGTCAGAGCTGGGAGGAGGCTTGGGAAAAACATGATCACGGGATGGGCCTGGCTCTCTGAGGAGTCCTGGAAAGAAGTACTAGGTCTAACCTCATCTGGAGCCTGGGCCCAGGTGACCTGGAGGGGCCCCACAGCAGGCCTGAGGAGGAACAGGGAGGTAGGTAGATGGGATCTGTGGCCCCTTGGACACCAGCCAGCTGCTTGTCAAGGCTGGGATGGAAGGACCCAAGAAGACATGAAGAACTGGACAGAAAAAAGACAAAATCCCTAAGAAAGTTTACTAACAGTCGTGTTTGGGAAAGAGAGCTGTTGTCTTTACCTTTAGCAGTCATGCAGTATGGAGGGAAGCCGTGAAGTCAGCCCAACCAGAGTCTGCAGGCCAGCTCTGTCACATACTGCTGTGTGACGTCCAGCAAGGCTCTTAGCATCTCTGGGCCTCAGTCCTCAGATCCACGTTTCAGAAAGACCCCTATTGGACTCAGCAGGGAAGCTAGATGGGCCTGGTATACTGGAGGCAGGAAGGCCCACACGGATGCTGGTTCGAGAGTCCAGGCCAGACATAAAGGGGCTTGGGCTAAGACAGGACAGGGCTTTACAGTTTACAATGTCAACTGTCCATTATCTCATCTGATCAAGCCAGGATGGACAGAGCATACTGCCCCACCCAAGTTCTCCTCATCCCTGCCTACAGGACTTCCCAAAGGCTGGGGTACCCACCATGTATATACTAACTACATATCGATTCCCAAGCATCCCCTAGAAGTGGACAAGTCCAGGAGAGTTGGAGGGGCCCAGATGAGGGAGAGGTCTCATGAGAGGGTGTAGTCAGGGAGGGCTTCCTGGAGGAAGAGCAGTAAAGGGCATTCTAAGCACAGTATGGTGCAAGTAAAGGTTGGTGAGGGGACTGGTCACAGTGTCTTAGAGAAATAGCTTCTAGACCCTGCTGCAGCAGAGACCTTCTGTAGGAGAGCTGGAAGAAAACAGGCTTGAGATCTCGGCATGGCTGGGCCACAGAAAGCCTTGAATTCCAGACTGAGGGGCTGCATTTTCTTGTGGGCAGTGAAGACTTGTGGGGAGACAAGAGGGGCAGGGGGAGGACGGGGAGATGTGAGCAAAGCAGTTTTAGGAAGCCAAGTTGGATCAGATATTTAATTTCTCGTTCTCCTCCCCAAATCTCAGACATAGGATCATACTTCTTCTCCAGGTGTCTGAACACCAGCAACAGACACCAGACCTCAAGCAGCATGTTATGGAAAATGGGTAGATGTATTCACCAACTGCTCTTATGTCAACAGAACACAGCCAGCTCCCCTAAGCCTCTGTCTTGCTGTCTTCCCCGTTTGGGGAAAGCTAGTTGCTTTATGTCCTACTCTCTCTGGGCACATATTTCTGGTCTTACTTTCCCATGGTGGAGGTGGCCAGAGTTGTGTCTGTGCCTCATGGAAGGTTAGGCTGCTGAGTCAGCCTGTGGGCAGAGAGCTGCCCCAAGGGGCTCAGTGTCTGGGGACCATACTTTAGGCGGAGGTGTCTGGGCCAGGGAAGCCCATGAAACTTGACTGTTCCGCCTCCTTCAACAAACACTATTTGTTAACACATAGTACCTACTACGCGTCGGTCACCCGTGTAGGCACTGAACCACACAAACAAAACTCCTGCCCTCTTGGAGTTTAAATTCTAATTGGGAAAACCGATAACAGTCAACAAATAAATATTATCAGGTAGTACATACTACAGAAGAAATGAACAACTTGGAGAAGGGAAGGGAAAGTGACCAAAGAAGATGATGTTTGAGTTGAGCTGGTCAGGGAAGGTTTCTCTAAGGAGGTAAGGTTCTAAGGGGGTGACATTTCAGCAGAAGTCTGAATGAAGTGAGGGAGAAGTGGAAAGATTATTTTGGAGAAGAGTATTTCAGGCAGAGGGAACGGTACATGCAAAGGTCCTGAGGCAGGCATGAGCTTGGTATGTTTCTCTGACTCTTTTATCCTGGGGAAAAAAGAGGCTCAGAGAGGTTAGGTGACTTCCCTGGAGTCATATTGCTGATTAGTGGCCAAGCAGGGCCAGAGAGCAAATGGGCTGCCTACTGGTCCAGAGCTCGTCTGCCACTGCATGGGCAACAGGCCACATTTCAGGGACTGGGTTCCAGCCAGACTGTGGGTGCTGGTTGCTGATTGTGGAGGCAGAACTGACGGTGAGTCAGTCACTCAGTCAACAAATATTGACTGGGCGCCTACCACAAGCCAAGTGCTGTCTGTGCATGGACAGAAGCGTATGTGCTCCTAAAGCCCACCTTCTAGTGAAGATCAGAGAATATGGGGATCACAGGATTCTAGGACCCTAGAGTCTGTGGCCAGAATTTGGGAATCCCAGAATGCAAATGATTGCATCTTAGCCTCAAAGAATTCAGAATCACCCAAGCACAACTTCTGAGCCTAGCACGGTTGGCAAGCCCTGTCAGCAGCATCTGGTCCATTTTAAAGAAGGAGGACCTGAAGCCTGGTGCACTGAATGTCCCACATATGGCAGCCAGTGGCAGAGCCAGGATCTTATACCCAGGAGTCCAAGTTCCTAGGCCAGTGGGATATCTGTGGCAATGGAGGTGAGCATGGGATTGGGGGCCAGACAGACTGGCTGTGGGTCTGCACCCCACACTTGCAATGGCATGGAGTCTTTCTGAGCCTCAATTTCCTCATCTGTAAAATGGGACTAATATGGTATCTACCTCAAATAGTAGTTGTGAGAATTAAGATAACATATGTAAAGTGCTTATCAGGGCAAATGCCCCAAATGCTTGCAGTTGTTGTTGTAATTATTAGTGAAATTTCAAGGACACTGGTATCTCTCTGTAGGTGACAGAGATTAGACCCAGCTGGGATCTGAACAGCTGACCCACCCCGGCTAGCACGCTTAGTATTCCACAGAGGGTCTGCCCAGGCATGTTCGCTGACAGAGAATAAGAGTTGTTTCACTCTCACCTCGAAACAGAAACATGATGTGTGCGGCCTGGAGCGAGCCTTCTCCCTCTTCTCCCTCTTCTCCCTCCCCTCCACTCCTTTTCCCTCCCCTCCCTTTCTTCTCTCTCTCTCTCTCTCTCTCTCTCTCTCTCTCTCTCTCTCTCTCTCTCTCTCTCTCTCTCTCACACACACACACACACACACACACACACACACACACAGAGGCATCTGCTGTAATTATGGCCAGAAGACCTTGACCCACTCTAGGGCAGTGGGAGCCAAGCAAGACCAAAGGGAAGCAGAAGTTTCCGGAAGATTCTAGCTAGGGGTTGAAGTACATGTTTTAATCCTCTCTCTTGGCTGGGCTAAAACTAGCCTTGATGAAACCAGGGCCTAACAGAGGTCAGGAGAACCAGAGCCCGTGGTCAAGTGGGATTGATAAGAAACACACCCTTGACGTGGCGAGAAACCAAGGCCAGACAGCTGGAATGGAGGGCTCAGAGTGCTGCCCAGCCATGGACAGCAGCTGCACAGAGGGGACCCCAGAGGACTTCTTGGCGGAGGAGGTGAAGAAAGAGGAGAAGGAAGGTTTCATTTGAGCTAGGAAGGATGGGAAGAACTTGGCCAAATAGAATTTGTTGCTTAATATGAAAACAGCATTACACGCAGAAAACAAAAAAGTACAAAGGTGCAGAGGTTTGAAATTTTAGAATGCAGAACTCCAGTGAGGTTCCACTGACAATTTAGGCTCTTTCTATGTTGGAAGTAAGAAGTCCTTTTTGCCTCCAATGTTCACCTTTACCTTAAGCAAACAGCAATTCCTTCATTCACGAGAATAACTCTAAAAAAGAGTTAAGGAGCCCTAAGCAAGTCATTTTTCCTTCCTGTGCCTCAATGTTTCCATCTCCCAAATGGGTGTGTCCTAATATGGGCGGGAGGCTGCCCCAAGGCAGGTGTTACTAACCAAAAGGCAGTCATTCATCGGCTACCCTACACTGTGCAGGGAAACCTGTGGCAATTTCCTTATCCTTACCAGGAAATCTTAGGCTCATCTGAAAGCCCTGAGTTTCCTGGCACATCCATCTATCTTTCTGGGGCAAAAGCCACAAAAATTAGGAGGATGACATGGTGACCAGGCTCAGGAGAGAGACACACAGAGTCCTTCCTCAGCCTCACTTCAAGCTCACCACAGCCCCAGGTGGGATGAAGGCAGAGGTCTACATCGCCTTGGGGAACCCAACCTTGAAGAGGCGTGGTGTCTTGCCTGAGGCCTACACCTGGGTCAGCAGCAGAGGCAAGATTTGCATCCAGGACTATATGCCTCCCAGCCTCCAAGTCTTCTTAGTTAGGCCAGCCTGTCTCTTATCCTAAGTTGCACAGGCCAAAAAATAGAGGCTAAGATAGGAAGCAATTTATTCCCAGTCCCACGAGGACTCAGACTTTGGAGGGCGGCGGGGCTTTGCCATACCTGCCACTCCAGAGGCCCAGCCTCTCTGAGACAGACGACTTGGCTGTGGTTTCAGCCAAGTGTCCCTTCCAAGCCATCTTGACCCTCTCTATGCCTCTCCTGCCCACCCTCAAATATCCGCCTAGGCCTCCATCTATGCCCCAGATGCTGAAAAGTCTTCAGAGCAGCCAGAGAATTCCACAATCAGCTCGCTGACCCTGATGCACTTGCAACCCCACCTCTGAGCAGGTTGCCGGGGCTGCTCCCAGGCCCCGGTCAGCAACTCTTGGAAGGACTAAAGGGCGATGCTATAGTTTTCTATGTCTGTGGACACCCCACAAATCAGGCGGTTCATTTATAGATTGAATCCATTTGGACATAGTTGAAATAACTTTGGGTTCATCTACAAAGAAATGTGTTTATCCAGTCCTGGCTCACCCATTCAAGCACTGAATACCCCACACTATTTATTATTCCACCTTTCAAAGGTGGTAGGGACAGGGAAACTACGCACAATTCCTAAGCAAGTTGAGCTACAGGTGGAACCGTGAATGTGCCTGCCAGTTAGTGGCAAGGAGATCAAGGGCAGAGCTTTCTGGGAAGAGGGTACCACGTCTGCACAGACCTGGAGGCACGGAACTGCTCCATGCTCTGGGGTGACAGCAGCGTGGAGGTGGCCAGTGAGAGAGGAAAGAGTGGGGCTGAGACCCCATAAAGGAACCTTGTAAGTCACTCTGAAGGAATTTGGCACTTAACCCTGGAGTCCACAGGGAGTTATTAAAGGATTTTATTAAGGGATGATGTGACCAGATTTGTGTTTTTGTAAGATCTTCCTGGTGCACTTGGAGAACAGATTGGAGGGGCATGGTGGTGGCAGTCAGAAGCAGCTGCAGAAATCTAGGTAAGACAAGGTTCTTAGCAGTCTGGGAGGGAGAAAGGGACACACCTCACAAATCTTGAGTCAATAGCCCTTGATTGCCTTGGATGGGGTGGGGGCAGTAAGTCAGAGATGGGGCCTGTGTTTGGGGCATCCCATCCCTTCCCGAGGCCCCCTCTCTCTTTGCCACCATCTCCATCCTCATCCTGTTGCCATAACTGGAAGTCATGGAATTCTAGGGGGAACTCCATGAAACATGAAACTTCTGGCTCCATCACATGAACCGGGAACAATTTTACTAGCAGAAAATGTGCCTGCACCATAAAACCATAAGCACACACACACACATCCACCATAAAAATCATGCTGCGAAACTCAGCAGACTTGGCTGATTCTGATTAATTCTCATTAATATTTGTTTGCTACTTGTACATTTCATTTCATTGCCCATGGCAGTCAAGCAGTAGCAGTTGCCAGGAGCTTAAGAAAAGGCAATAGGAGAGAAACGTGAAATTGAGATAATTCTAAGTAATAATTTTGTTCTTTACTACTATTTGGGAAGAGACAGATATCAATCTAGTTTAGCAGTGAAACATCTCAGCACTGCTCTCAGAACATGGGGTGAAGCACTCCTACAGGTTTCTCCTGGACAGAGTTGAAGAGAAATTTGGTTAAGTAGTTCATGCTAAGGAATGAATGACTGACAGGGTACTCTGACCCCTCCTGGAGGCACTAGCAGCTTAGCCTTAGACATGCAGAGTAAGTAGATCTTCCCATGTCCTTTGAATGTCATCATCTGCCTGTGAGCCCAGACAATCCAGCCTGTAGTGTCTCCTGGGATCCCAGCAGCCTACACCTGGGTCACCCTCTCCAGGTTTGCAGGGGCAGCATTAAGTAGTGTCTTGGTGGACTCTCGTACCCCCTTCCACTGCCACCCATTGTTACCTTCCAGAGCCATTCCAAGTAAGCAAACTGTCTTAGTCCCCTTGGACTGCCGTAATAGAAATCCACAGAATAGGTGGCTTCTACACAACAGAAATGTATCTCTCACAGGTCTGGAGGCTGGGAAGTCCAAGGTTAAGGAACTGGCAGATTTGGTGTCTGGTGAGGACCCACTTCCTGGTTCATAGATGGCTGTCTTCTCGCTGTAGCCTCACAAGGTAGAAGGGAAAAGGGAGTTCTCTGTATCCTCTTTATAAAAGCACTAATCCTATTCATAAAGCCTCCATTCTCATGACCGAATCATCTCCCAAAGGCCCCAACTCCCAATGCCATCACATTTTTTGGGGGGAACACATTTAGTCCACAGCACAAACATAAAATTGAGGTAAAGAGTGTGCTTACTCTGCAAATGCAGCTGTCTGCTATATGCTCTCACCCCCAGCAGAATGCTGAGGACGGCTGGTGAGGTTGGCTCCCCGGGAAAAAAGGGGCTGCATTCTCATGTAATGCCTAGGACTAAATAAACGGTAGGACAGGCTTTTCCTCATGAAGTACTATTGCTGCCAACCAAAGCAGATACAAATGTTCATCAAGAACACCATTCTGCAGATGGGAAAACTGAGGACCAGAGAACAGTCTTGCCCTGGATCACAAACTCAGGAGATTCCTGAGCATCTGGCCACACCCACCCTGCCTGGCCCTCTGAGACAAGCAATGGAAGCTGGAGGCATCCTGCTCCGAGCTGACGTCACAGGTAATGGGCGCAGGGAGCAGGGCCTACGCCGTGAGATGTGAAGCGCTGCGGAATCTGGTGCCAGGGAAAGAATCAGCGGTCTGAGCCCCAGCGCCAGCTCTCACACGCCCTGTACAAGCCTGGGCAACTCACTGGGCCTCGCCTGCTTCAGGTGGCAAAGGCTGGGTCCCACAGGATCACTTCAGAGCTTTCTCTGGTTGAATAACCCCCTGTCTTTGATTAAGGGTATGTCCAGTGGGTGATGAACAAACAATAGAAATGACAATTGTTATCTGATATGTAAAACACTTTTTTTTTTTCCTGGTGATTATTCAATTTTGTTTTCTTCTACTTTTCAAGACACTCTCTGCAGGGACAAGGGGGAAGCTGGTGGATTTGTGGGTACAGAGGTGCTGACACCTCTTTTGCATTGAGGTCACCTGCTGGGTCTTGTCTGAGGCCACAAGCTCTGTCCCAGGTGAAACAGCTCTGTTCCTTGATGGGGGCGGCCCCCAGGCCTGAGTCAGGCTGGAGCCAGCAGAAGCCAGAGAAGGACTCCAGAACAAGACAGAGAAGAGAATGGGCCTCTCCCTCTACAGCTTCACAATGATGGTCCACTGAACCTTTCCCACCCACAATACCACACCATTCAGAGAAGGGGTGGGCCAGCTGTTGTCTCCCAGTTTACAGAGGAGGAAATGGAGGTTCAGAGTAGTCAAGTGACTTGTCCAAAGTCCCACAGCAAGTGGATATGAAAGGCAGAACTGAAACCCAGGACTCAATGTTTCCTACCCTCTTTGTATGAAACAGCCCATCCTAGATAGGATGGACATATATGAAAGCACATCTCAGGCTGTGAATTGCTTCTCTGGCCTAAGAATGTTTCAGGAGGGGGAAAATGCAGCCAGGCCTCTATCCCGGCACCACCAGTAACACTCAGCATTTCCCCACTTCTACCATGAGCCTCTGCCAGTAACCAAGAAAAGGGATGATGGTTCCTTATAAGAAAAAGCTGTCAAGAGGTCAGACAGCAGAGACCTTCTTCCAGCAAAATCCTGCTACTACCAGGGAGGAAATGTCCAATTTCAAGGTCTTGTGTGGAACTGCCTGATGCAGCAGCAAATGGATAACTGAGAATCTTCCAGAACCACCCAAAGCCCAAACTGCTGCTGCCAGTACTACTTCCTCCCAGTTAGGATGAGTGGCAGGCTGAACGGAAGACCCAGATACATAGGACTGCTAAATAAAGCTAATAAACCAGTGTCTGTATGGAAACTGCATGGGAAGCCAAGGTCACCAGTCCTCTGTCCCTGCCCCCAATAGTCTCCAAAAGACAGGCAGTCACCATCAGAGACCATGCTAGGCTCAACAGCCTTGGGAGGCAGCTGTAATGTCCCCATCTTGCAAGGGAAAAGCTAGAGACTCAGAGACAGTGGCCTGTCTTAGGGCCATTTTAAAGCCCAGGTGCTGTTACTTTTGGAGACCTGTCCCACGTTCTATAAAACACATCCCATTCTGAATCTATTCTTTGGCTGAAAACCTGAACTTTAAAAATAACCTTGCTTTTGAAATTATTTGCAGTTTTTGAAATTATCGCAATATTAACGATCGGCTCTGACTTCTCCGCAATCGAATGTAATCAGGAACCTTGCCAAGGCGAAGCACTGGAACCCCCCAAAGGAAGGCTGTTTTATAGAAACCAAACCAAATGGTCAATCGTGTTTGAACACATTAACTAAACATTCGTTTGATCAGTACTTTCTTTATTTGGGAACAAAAACTATTTCTTTGCATGTATCAAACGTTCTGGTAAGCCCTCGAGAAGTGCGTGGGCCCATGGGAGTGCATAAGTAAGTCAGGCCCAGGGCAGAGCAGAGATGGGAACACAGGTCTCATGCCAAAACTGGGGCTCTTCCCTCCATGAGGGCCTGTCTCCAGGAGTCAGGGCACCTTCTCTAAGTTGGAGGAGGAAAATTGCCAAGCAGAATCCAGCAGATAACATGGCTTTGAAAGGGTCTGGGAACGATGTCCTTTGAGTAGCTGTTAAGGTTAAAGTTAAGGGGGTGGGCATTGTGAAAAATGGGTGAAGATGGTTAAAAGGTACAAACTTGCAGTTATAAGATGAATAAGTCCTGGGGGTGTAATGTACAGCCTGGTGACTATAGTTAACACTGAATGTATTATATATTTGAAAGTTGCTAAGAGAGTAGATCTTAAAAGTTCTCATCACAAGAAAAAAATTGTGTAACATTGGATGGTGACGGATGTTAACTAGACTTCCTGAGGTGATCGTTGCATGATATATACACATATTGAATCATTATGTTGCACACCTGACACTAAACAAATGTTATATGTCAATTATACCTCAATTTAAACAAAAGAATTATGGACGCTTGTTCTTGAACAAGAACAATGGTGGTGCAGTTTATCAGGTACTCACAGTACGAGTATGCTAGCATGTTACACATCTGCTCACAGAAGTTCCGCAGTTGACCTCTTTTGGGCCCAGAGGGCACAAGGTCGCATAGGTAGCAAGAGGCCATGTCAAGATTTGAATCGGAGGAGCTGGGCTCTAGAGTCCAAGGGCTTAACCACTCTACTATACTGCCTCCCCGGCTGGGACAGGAGGACTAGGGCAAGTCTGGAGTGGCTCTAGAACACTATTCAAACATCTGGCTGGAGGACAGCGGTCCGTTTAGAGGACGAAGGTGGAGTGTGGAAGTGAAGGCAGTCAGGTCTCAGCTCACTAGAAAAAAGAACTTTCTAACAAGCACAGCTGTCTGACAGTAGATGGGCTGCCCTGGGCAGTTACCACGCGTCTTGTTATTCAGAGTCCACAAGGAGGAAGGAGGCTGTGCGCTGAGCAAGGAGATTCCCACTGTGGGTAGAGGGCTGCGCTGACTTAGAGGCGTCACTGAAAATACTGTCTGCCTTTCTGAGCCCTGTCTCCTCGCAGGTCTTGTTGGCTCAGTACAGGAGGCACAGATGGTAGTTTCTGCCTCTGGCCAGATGTGGGGCCCAGTGAAGACATGTTGGGGGGCAGATAACCACAGACATAAGAGACTGACCTCGGAAGCCGATCCTGGAGACACAGAACTGGTACTTACTGAGTTTTTCTAAATACTAGTTATTTGAGAGCTTTACATGTGTCATCTCATTTTCACATCCTCTGAGGTTGATATTCTTACGCTCATTTCACAGATGAGGAGCCTGAGGCCAGAAAGGCTAAGCAAAGGGCCTGGGAGACTCATAACCACTGCCTAACGTCTCAGAGTCATCTGACAGCGACCTTGGCTTTCCCACTGTGGGGAAGAGGCAGGGCACCGGCTCCTTCCCGCCCCTGACCCCTGACCCCAGCCCCAGCTGGGACCCCAGTCAGAACCGAGGCCCAGGCAGGCCCCGCCACTGGGGATCCCAAGGTGGTAGGCAGGGAATGGGGGAGCTGAGCACAAAGGATGGGTGGGGGTGGGGCGGGGGAGACACTGACAGACGGAAATGAAAGTGGCCTTGAAAAAAAGGAAGGAGAGAAGAAAAGCAGAAACTAAAACAAGTGACAAAGAAAATGAGAGTGTCCAGAGGAAGTGGCTGAGGGGTACGGTGCTTGCAGAGGAATCCCCCACAGCCTGGTGTTTCCTCTCTTCTCAGAGACAGGAGGGAAGGCAGTTGACCAACTGCCCGGAGCCACCACTGTCCCCTCGTCACCTCAGCCAGAGGCAGCCCTAGGGCTTCAGTAAGGAACGTCTCCTCCCACCAGAGCACTGACTCAGCTGAGCTCAGAATCCCAAACCCCAGGCTGGAGGCTGGGTCGCCTACTTTCTGCTGGGTACTTCTGGGACATTGAGTAGGCCTCACTGGGCCTCAGTTTCCTCTCTATAAAATGGGTATAATCACCCTGAGCTACAACACTGCTGGGAGGACTTCTGAGCCAAAGCCTAGTGCAGGGTGAAGGGCACCTGTGCAGCCCTGGCCTGTGCCTGGGGGAGCAATTGGGAGGTGACAAGAGCTGCGTGAGGAGGAGCATCACTTATTCCTTGAACAAACATTTACCCGACGCTTACTAGTCTCAATCACTCTGTGCCCTGTTGGCCTTACGAACAAAAGGCCGAAGAAGGGCCGGGCTTCTTCCCAATTGCAGGCTCTGCACATCGACTCCCAGCTCCTCATCCCAACGCTCCTACTTGGAGCTGTGTCAGCTCAGACAAGTGCCTTGGTCTGTCCCTGAGCACCCTTCTTCATCTGTAAAGTGAGAACAAGAAGCATCCCTCCCTTCTAGGTTGTGGGGATTCAGTGAGACCATGTGTGTGTAAAGCACTCAGGGCAGAGCCAGGCACAAATCCATCAGCCTCAGCCCGGGCAGCGCCCAGCCTGTTAGGGCGCTGGATGCCCTCCTGGGGCAAGAGCAGCACTGTAATGACAGGGAACACCAAGGGATGGGGCCCTGGGTGCTGGGACGGGGACGTGGGGTAGCTGTGTCAGTGTCAGCACAGGTGGAGAGGGGACCGTTGTGGAGCGACTGGCGGGAGCAAAGGCACACAGGCAGGGCAGAAGGTGGTGTCTGGGCCCAGCGCTGGTGGGTAAGGCTGGATTGTCTTTATAGGGTGAGGGGCTCTCTAACCCGAGGCCCCACTGACAGGGTTCAGACAGGGCCCAGGTGATACAGGCGTGCTGCCGAGGATGCCTCTGTTAGCACCTGCCTGCATGGCTGGCTTCAGGTCCGGCCTGTTAGCTTCCTCAGCAGGACGTTGCTTGGGCTGACTGCCTCCAGATGGACTCGGGGAATTCCCCCAGGGGCTGAGCACGGCGCTCGTGAACTGGTCTGGTCTGAGGTTCAAGGTCTAGCGCGAGGGCAGCTGCTGTGGTGAAAGTATCACAAGGCACAGTCTGGGGTCACAGGGAGGGAAAGAAGGGGATTTCTCTGCCATGTTTTCTGGGTGCTGAAGGCCTTGTTTGCATACAGGGCAGGTGCGCTGGCATACAGGCATGTCACCTGCCTCTGTGCGGCTCCAGTCTCACTCTCAGTCACAGGCCCCATGCTGACTGGGGGTTACCCAGGCTGCTGCAGCCACATAGCCCCCCGCACTGCCATCCAGGAACAACCAGAAATCAGACCACTGGCTCCATCACCCTCAGGGCTTCTGCTTACTTCCCCGAGCATCAGTGTCTCCAGCTATAAAATGGAGATAATAACGACATCTACCTCCCAGGAGGACTATGGGAACGAAATGAGATCCTGGAGGGAGTGCACTGTGCAGGGAACCCACACAGGTGATCGACCATTGCTCGCCCCTTTCACATTACACTGAAGGGACTAGGCAGGCCTGGGCCCGTTTTATCCCTCACTCTGGCTCTGTGACTTGAGGTAATTCAGTCTACTCTCTATACATCAGCTTGCTTATCTGCAAAATGGGAAGAAACAGAGCAAGCGCTGGCCCTCAGGAAAGAAGAAGCAGTTGACAAAGCTTATCCTGACTGCCTCCATGCCTCCTTCTATCTCGAGATACTGTGTGCTTCTCGGGTCTCTGAATCACCTTCCCAAATTTAGAAAAGGCCCTGTTAGAAAGGACCTGCTTTTAGTCATTTACTTTTCAGTCTGATGAGCCCCCAATGACTAGAGCTGGAATATTCCTAGAGGTGTTCCAATATCTCCCTCCCAACTCCCTACACATTTTACAGAAGGAGAAAGTGAGGAGAAGCGAGGAAGGAGAGGGACCCTAATTGAGGTCACCAGCTTCTAAGGAGCAGAGCTGGGCCTGAGACCAGGGCCTCCTGAATGTTATGATTCTTGGGGCCTCACAGCCACTGTCCCCATTCCTCTCTTTATTTCAATTTAACTATAGGTCAGCCAGCCCAATATCTGATTCTGCATTGAAAGACGCAAGGTGCTGGAAACCAGGAATGAGGCGTGTTCTTGCTTTCGACATGTAATTGAAATGTCCCCATGTGAGTTTCTGGTCTCCCTCTCATCCACTACTGCTTTTGAGCCTCACACCACCCTGGGGAGGGAGGCAGGGAGGCAGGCATTATTGTGCCTATTTGCCAGATGAGGATACTGAGGCCGAGAGAGGGTAAGTGACCAGGCCAAGGTCCTACAGACAGTCAGGGCTTAGTGTTCGTAACCTTAGGAAATGCAATTGCAGAGTAGGGGGCTCTCCTACCTTCTCCTGGGTCCTCTCAGGAGACCAGAAAAGCCCCATCCTGTCCAGAATCCCCCTCTGTCCGTTTGGAGAGGCCGTGCCTAAGGCCTCAGAAGCTGACGAGGGGGACTCGGTTGGGGGGAGCACCAGGAGCTCAGGCCTCTGCCCTCACCTCACTGTGACCTTGAACATCTATCTCTTCCCTCCTCAACCCTTGGTCCCTTCCCTGCAGAGGTGAGGAGTAGAGGAGCTGACCCTTCAACCTGCTCCCCTCCCCGACCTGGATGTCCCTGGTACCAATGATGTTGGCTCCTCCTGCTGCAGGTCCCCAGCAGGGGAGCCAGCTGCCCTATGAGCACTCACTCCCGCGGCAGATCTGGGAGGGGGGCATCGCTGGGCCACCAGAAGGACGCTACAAATGCTGCAAACTATGCATGGGGGACAGAGGGTGAAATACATCCAAGTGGTTCTCTCATGCTCTCTGCATGTTAATAATGCATGGGCAGTCGGTGCAGGGCCCATCACAGGCCTGAGGTCAGGTGGCATTAGGAGGCATCTAATGGTCCTGATCATCTGGGGAAGGCTCCCAAGTGGGATGCGGGCAGCGTGGGCGGGAAGCCAGGATTCCGGGCACTCAGACCCTACAGGTGGGAGGTTTGGGGGGGAGGGCAAGAGAACAGCTTGCATAGACCAGAGCCCCATTCAGAGGATTAAATGGGGTGAGCTGAGGTTTTCCTCAGGGGACGCCCAACCCATGCAGACATGTCACAAAGAAAGAGAGGAGTCTTAGAAACTCAGGGCTGAGAAGAGCCCTGTCAGAATCTCCCCTGGGTGGCACCTCTGCCCAGTGGCTGTACAGCCAGTGCTTTCATACCTCTAGGGTCAGGGAACTCACTACCTTCTAGAATGAAACACAGCCCATCTTTTAACAGATCTGACTGTGGAAAGCAGACACAGCTGTGCACAGCAGTCCAGCGAGCAGGTAGGTGCCAGTGAGTGTCGGGTGAAGGAGCAAGAAAGCTGGACAAAGGGGCTGACATGAGAGATGAGGTCCTGGGTCCTAATCCCAAGGGTCCTCTTTGTCCTCAAGCATCTCCAGGCCACCAACTTGACCAGGTTTCTAGCCTACCACAGTGGTAAATCCCCTGCCAGAAGCCCTGAGCCCACACAGGGTCCTGTGAGGCCCTGTGAACCTATGAGCTTTGCAGCTCCACGCTCGGCACTTAGGATGAACAGTACAGAAAACTCAGCCCATCACATGGTAGGTCCTGGTGGTAGGCAGACTCAAAGATGCCACCCTGTGACCCTCGTCTCCCAGTGGTCACACCTGGACAGTTCTCCCACACTGAACGGAGCTCAGCTGTATAAACGACAGAATGCCATGGAAATGACAGTGTGACGTCTGAGGCTCAGTCATAAAAGACGGGCTTCCACCTTGTCTCTCTCGGGTCCCTCTCTTGGGAAAGCCAGCTGCCAGGCCATGAGGACGCTCGTGGAGAAGCACATGTGGGGAGGAACTCAGGGCCCAGCCAACAGCCAGCGCTGGCGTGCCAGGCGTGTGAGGACTCATCTCAGACGTGGGTCCTCCAGCCCCCGTCGAGCCTCCAGATGACCACAGCCCTGGCCGACATCTTCACTGCGGCCTCATCAGGGACCTTGAGCCAGAACTGGCTACCTATGTTTAATGTTTTAAGCTCTGAGTTTTGGGGTAACTCAGAGCAACAGATAGGTAACAAAACCATTCTTAACAAATACTGGCCAGAGAAGGGAGTGACTCCACTGGCCAAGAGTGTTTCTGTGTGGATGAGTCCAGCACTGAACTAGGCACTGTGGGCAGCCGTGGGAGATGGGGAAGAAGTAAACCACGTGGTCCTGGTCCTCCAGGAGGCCTGAGGCATGTGATAGACACTGATACCATAAGTAGCAGGAGCAGTGGGAGAATTCTGGATGGGGTTAGACTACGCGGAAGAGACAACGAAAGAAGTCCGAGAAAGTGGACCAAAGAGGAAGCCAGGGCCGGGCTCCAAATGGGTTATGGAAGATAGGGAGGACGTAGAGAAGCGGTGCTTATCCAATGGCTCTTATGTTGACTGCTGTATCCTCTGAGATAGGAGCTATTTCCTCCGCTATCCTGGAGCCTAAGGGAAGCAACTTGCCCCAGGTCACAATGCTTCGACATGAAGGAGCTTGGATTCGAACTGAGGAATCCAATGAGCAGAAAGCTGGCAGAGGGCAGCACGCAGACACAAAGCTCCCAGACAAGGGACGGAGAGGTAGAGGTGCCAGGGGAGGCAGCCAAGGAAAGGCGATGCCAGGAGTTGAAGACTGCATGGCTTCGTCCCCAAGCGCACCCTTACCCACTGCCTGAGCCCTACCTCTCTGCAGCATGCTCACCATTTGCTCCTGCTGAGGTTTTTGCATAGGCTGACCAAGTCCCTTCTACAGCTCTGCCCACTCCCTGTCACACAGCACCTGGGCCAGGAAGCGCCTCCTCTAGGACGAGACCCCTGCTCAGGCCTGGCAGCCCTTCCACAGAACCCCTGTCCCCAAGCACAGCAAGTTACATTGTCCGGGACCTGTCTTCTGCAGAGAGCCACTGCTGGGTTAGGTGGGGTATGGGGTGAGCAGGAGGGCACAGGGCATCCAGGTTTCCAGCCCCACAAGAGGCCAGGGCACCCCACCCCAGCCTGCCTAGTCCCCAGGGTCACCAGGACCAGCTGTGGGCCTGGTGCAGAGCAGGTGGCCAGTATGTGTTCATGGGGCAAATGAATTGGCAGAAGCAAAGTGCCATCGTGCAAACGCAAAGCAGTTCAGAGCATTCTGGGAAATCACACGGAAGAAAAGTCGTGACTATAAGTTTTACATTGGTCCCTGATGATCCAAGTCTTCGCTGTCATCATCCCCAGGGCCTGCTGGTATCTTCCTGGCATCACCGGGAAACAGGCCATGCAGGGCGGTGCTGGGAGCAAGTGATGGGGGCGGGAGCAAGGCGGATGAGGACACAAGCCAATGGATGGGATGCCCTTGGATTCTGAAACCCCAGTACTGACGGCCAGCTTCCCACTGCCCAGGTCCTAAGTGGCAATTACTGTAAAAAGCACAGTGCTTGAGAGTGGAGGGTGGAGATTCTACCCAAGTCCTTACTCTATGTCTCCGTCCACCTCACCCTTACCCTTTTCTCTCCAGTTGCCCCACTCCATCTTAATCCTGGCCCCCTCTCCATCACCTGGCAAAGGACACCTGGCTCTCAGAGGCTGCAGAATCTACTCTCAGCTGGCTCTCCACCCCTGATCTAGGCTCCTCCCTGCTTGAAACCGGTCGAGGTACAGTTTTGCTCCCACTGCCCCCAGCTCCGTTCTTCGTGCCCGATTTCACCACAGCCCCCACACCACTCCTTGTTCCCTTTCCAGAGAGGGAGCAGAGGCTGCGCCCCCTAGGCCCGCTGAGTTTCTCAGTCACTGCAGTGGTGAGTGGACCATGCCTTTGGCCTCAGAGACCATGGCACCGGAAGTGAGACTCTACCACACACCCTGGCTGTGCGGCTTTGGCCAGTGGACCTCCCAGGGCTTCAGCTTCTCATCTGCAGAATGGAGCAGTGACATGTCCCTCATAGGTAGGATCAATGAGCTGGCTGGCATGCACACAGCACAGCACCTGGCCCACAGAAGGCAAACAATAAACATTTATTCAGCAAATGTAGGCGTGGCCTCTTGGCAAATGACATGCCCTCGTGTGCTCAGAGCCCAGGCTGGGGTTGGACATAGCCAACGGCCACTAAGCGTTCTGAGGACTGGTCACTTGTTTTCACTGAAGGGTGTTCAGCAGGAGAGTTTTGGGCCATATCTGTGACTCAGAAAGACCCCCTGGCCCATCGGGGCGGAGGGCTGCCTGAAAGGACGAGGAAGAAGCCCAGAGGCCAGGGAAGAGGTGGCCACGGTGCTGCAACGGGGAGGAAGGGCTGACGGAGGCTGGGCAGGCGGGGTGGGCGGCAGGAAGCCTCAGCAGAGACACGTAGGGGCGGAAGCAATGGACTGGCCCACTGGACTGGGAGGGGTTTGGGGGGCAGGGGGGAAGAAGAGAGGAAAGTATCTACTGACATGGGTGGCGGCTAATGCCACTGGGTGAGATGTGGAATGTAGAGAAAAAGCAAATTTAGGACTGTGGGCAGTAAAAGTGATGAAATCACGCATTTGGTTTTTGGACTGCTAAGAAAGTGCTTACAGGGCATTCAAGGCAAGTTGTTGTCTGTGGGGTACAATGTCTGTCACACCAAATACGTCCCTTCTTCAGTATCAAGATACTACACACCAACATGCTCCAACAACACCAGTAAATAGTCTGCTGGCACAGGACCTCTTTCAAGCATGTTATGTGCTTCAACACACTGAAACCAACAACACTTTGCAGAAAGTACTATTATTATCTCCATTTGACAGATGGGGAAACTGAGGCTCAGAGAGGTGCCATCATCTTGCCCAACAAGTTATTGACAAAGCAAAATGGAGTCAGTTGCCACTCATTTCTGTTGACTACCTACTGTATGGGAGATCCTTTCACATCTGTAAGTATTCTAATAGCATCTCGCACACAGTAGATGATACAGAAATGCTGGCTACGATGGTGATGACGGTGAGGAGGATGACACTGCTGGTGGGGGTGGGACTCAGGATTCACTTCTCTAGTTTGATTTAATTCATTTGGCAGCGTGAGGAGGAAGGGGTCAGTGTCCTCTAAGTATTGGGAAACTAAGTGGCAATGGGTGGGAGTCTGTGGCATCCTGAGGAGTGGAACCCACACAGGCCAGCATCATCCCACGCTTGCACTCACGGCTCTAAAATAGGGGCATCCAGGCTCTGCTCACAGCCCTCCCCCCAACTAGCAACCTGTTACCACTCTGCCCTTCTCCCACCAGGATGGAAGGCTGGGGCTGTCTGCTCTTCTCCCACCAGGACAGCATGCTGGGGCTCTCTTTCCAGCTCCGTAATTTGCGACCCTGGCATCGTCAGAGGATTAAACCTGTCTCTCGTATACCAACACAAGGCAAGCTCCGTGACAGGCGGGTGAAGGAAGTCTGCGTGCTCCCCACCACCCACATGCCATCTAAATTCACCGCCAGACAAAGCCTTCCCTTTGTCTCCAGGCCCTCCCTCCCTCCCTGCCATTCATGTGCTGAGAGATTTCGTTTCCAGTAAGTGGAGGCTGGAGAGAGAAGAAAGCAAGCAGGAAAGGAGGAAAAAACAACATAGAAGGGGAGGGGGAGGGGGCGGGGGCGGGGGAGGCAACAACTCTGAATCAGGGCCAAGACTTAGCCCCATTGTCCAAGTGACAACTCATTAAACAATGATTTGCAGGCTGTGCGGGGGAGCCGCAGCCTCTGAAGAGCCACCTTCCTGTGCAGTGAGGCGGTGTGGCACGCAGCACCGCCCAGGCTGTCTGGGAGCCCGGGATTATCACCATAGCCCTTTACGCTCCTATGGAGGAGGCAATCTGAGGGTCCCCAAGCTGTGACCCCACCCTGCTTAGAAGCAAGGAGGCTTAATGGCTCCACAGCAGCCGTTCAGGGCAATCAGACAGGAGTCTGCTATCCAGGTCTCAGCTGGGCCCCAACAGTGCTCACAGTGCCTCTCCCTCCTGCAGAACAGCAAAGGTATGTCTCCTGTGGGTGAGATAATATAATAGGCCAAGCTCCTTGGGCAAAATGCCAAACGCTCCACTGCCCCTGGACTAGGTGGATGGGCCGAGAGCAGCGGGGTCCTGGGGATGGCAAGGCTCCAAGGCTTCAAGAAGAGGGAGGTGGGCCCACTGCTCACCCAAGTCCTTCTCCCCCAAGGAAACAGGGCGACCCAGGGAACACGTGTAATCTGAACAGGGCTCGGGAGAGAAGTTCTCTCTGGACCCCGGCTTTCTCATCTGTGACATGAGAACACTGAACTACACATGCCGCCCTTCCAAGCCCCAAATACTTGGGGAGCATTTACTGTGGACAAAGGTAGCACTGGGAACCAGGACACACATTTTCAGCTTCTCTCAGCAAACATTTATTGACTCTGAGACCGTGGACTGAATGCCCAGGGGGCAGACACAGAGAAGACCACATGTGCGTCCTTGAGCAGCTCAGAGTCCAAAGGAAGAAACAGACCGAAAGCAGTGGCCTCATGCACGATTCGGGTGTTACAACACCTGTCAGAAGGGTAAGGTGTTGAGGCAAGTCCTGAAGAACCAGAAGGAGTTCTGGCTCTTTCTCCACACAGAGGCCCATGTGGTGGCTGGCTAAGGCCCTCTGTCCCCGCAGGGCTGACCCCTCCAGGCTCCACCACCCTCCACTTCTCAGACCATGGTATCCACCCCCACCCAGCCTCCAGACAATCACCACACAGTGAGGCCTTCTCTACCCGGGCCTTTATCCTCTGAGAAACATGGCTCCTCGTTCCCGGCTCATGAGTGGAGGTGCCCACTTACAAGCATAGACTCTGGGATCTGATTGGCCCGGGTCTGAAGCCCAGCCGAGCCACTTAGAAGCTAGGTGGCCTCAGACAACTGCTTGATGTTTCTCGGTTCGGTTTCCTCATCTGCAAAGTGGGGTGAACAGTGATTACTGTTGGGTTTGTCTGGAGCTTGAGATTCTGTCTGTGCAGGGAGGAGAGCAGTGAGGTGCCTGGCCTACCTTTTCTGCTCCCATTGCCGGTCATACCCCCAACAGCCCCACTTTTCTTGGATGAGTCCTGCCATCCTTCATATCTCAGACGAGGCCCCTATCTCTTCCATGAAAGGACTCTGACATTCCAAGCCACAGTTGGTGCACCTTTGTGTCCCCAAAGGGCCCGCGATAGACCCTCGTCATTGGACGTAGTGTCCTGAGCCCATTGACTCGTCTGTTGTCCCACTAACCTCTGAGTACCCTGAAACGAGCCTTGCTTACAGCAACTCATTTGTTTTGGCATCCTCCGTTTATAGATGAAGAAATAGGCTCAGAGAAGAGAAATGACTTGCCAAAGTCACATGGCTAATTAAACAGGAGCTGGGGTAGGGAACTCAGCCCCAGCATTTCTGTGTAACAGCTGCATTTTAATAAAGACTGTCAACGCCTTAACCCAAGACCTTGGTGACCATGAGGACTTCAGGCTTGTGACAAAATTGAGGAGGGAGATACTTTTGGAAAATGGTTTTTTATGAAGAAACGGCTTACAGATTTGTGAGGCTCTGTGGTCCTAAAGCATAGAGGCGTCATTAACCTATTGTGGCACGTCTGTCTTGTAGTCCTTTCCTACCTCTCTTCTCTCTTCTGTGTCACCATAATATGTGAAGAAGGATCCAGATCCGTGCCCATGTCTACAGAGGACCAGGAAGCTCAGACATGTGATTTGCCCAAGACCACAGCCAGTAACACTGACACTCAGATTTGGCCTGGGACACTTTTCGAGAGGGTAGGGTCCTCTTCCATCCTGCTCTGGCCCAAGCCTGAGTTGTGCACTGCCAATGGAAGGGGCACTCCATTGGAGCAGGCCTGTCCCAGGCCTTTCCTCCTGGGAAGGAGAGCTGGCAGCCCAGGTGGGGGCCCTTGGGATCGTGCCAGAGGTACATGGCACATCTTCTCAGAGCAGTATGTCTACTTGGAGATTTAGGGAGGAAGGAAACATTTAAAAAATAAAATAAAACAAATCCTGGTAAAACCATGGGGAAGAATACAAAATGTTATGAGAATGTTTAAGGGAAAATACAAACTCCCAAGAAACTCATTTAACCTTCTCTGTGGTAAGGTTTGAGACATACTGAGTCCAATCCTCTCACAAAATAGAGAAAGAAACCGGGGCCCTGAGGCAGCAGGTGACTGGCTCGAGGGCACACAGCCAGTTAGCTCTCAGCAACGGGACTAGGACCTAGCAGAGAAGCACCAACAAGTTCCAGCTTTGCAGCCAGGCAGTCCTGGTGAAGCTTCCAGCGAAGGTTCTGCTGCTTACCAACCCTACTGCCTGGTGTTGGTCAGTTCTCCTCTCTGGGCCTCAGTGTCCTCATCAGTAAAATGGGGCAACGTTCTTGGTAGCACGTGAGCTAATGCTGTCAGGATTCATAGGCATGGCACAAACAGCCAGCTCCCTGCCCTCCTTTGTCCCTATGAGCAGCAGAGAGAAACCTGTGAGCAGAAAACTCTCACATTGGCACTCAATCCACAAGATGGTGGATTCCAGCATGTTTCCTGTGTTTGTGATGGACCGTGGTGCCATTAAACCACAACGTTTCACGCAGTACCCCAAATAGAGCATCCATATGATGGTATGTGCTTGGAATAATTTCATAGCCACCAGAAGTCCGAATTCCTTCAGCCACCCACTGCTCCTTGGAAAGGAAACAGGAACGTCTGAAAAGAGAACCCGAATGGATGGCTGTGTGACGAGACCCAAGGAGCCCTCCTTGCCACATACCCCTGCCCAGCCTCAGCCAGCTGGGGCTTTCCGGGCAGCCTGGAGTAGGATTTCAACATCTCGAGCTGGAGATCACGTGCACAGGGCAGTCGGTGGGGACCGGGGAACTCCAGGAAGCCAGGCTGTTTCAGAGAAGCACTTGGAACTGGGGTAGCACTTTGGCAGGCGCTGAGTGAGGTCAGAGAGGCGCTGTTGTCCTTGGGTAGTGGTGGCCCAGAGAGGGACGCCCAGGCTCGGCGGCCACTCCTTTTAGTAGTAGAGCAACCACATAATAGGTTGTCCTAGTGACCGACCACTGAGCGCTGGGGAACTGCAGACGAGCACACCGAGGCTTGGGGACGGTGAGTAATGTGCCCTCAGCAGTTACTCAGCTCAGAAGAGTAAGAGTCAGGGTTCCGTCTAACCCCCACATGCCTCTCTTGGAAAGAAGTCTGGGCTTCGAAAGACTCTTCCCACAACTGTACACAAGTCCAGCTAATATTTACAAAGTGCTTCTCAACCACAGATTGCCAATATTATCTCACAGGCTTATAGAGGACCCTGAAGAGGCAGACATGGTGATCGCACCCACTTTACAGATGAGAAAAACAGGCTCTCAGAGAGCACGTGACCTGCTTAAGGCCAAAACTCAAGCCCAGGCTCTTTAGTCCAGCTCCCAGGTTGCTTCAGAAGACAGAGCACAGTGGCAGTGACACTGCATTCCCACGCAACCGCGACCCAAATGTTTCCCAAGTATTTTCACAGCCACCCAACATCCAGTCACGGACAGCCGTTCCCACCACAACCACAGTGTAAGCAGGAAGTTGTCTGTTCTCATTTTAAAGACGACAAGAGGGAATCAGAGTTCAAGTAACTTGACTAAGGTCCACGGCTAAAAAGTGGCAAATCTAGGACCGAACCATCCTGCTGGCCAGTGGATGGTATGAAGTCATGGGCACCCAGGCCCCAAGGAGCCTCTGCCTCCAGTGCCATCCAGAACGCAGCTATTGCAAGACCTGCCCGGGGGTGGGGTGGCCAGGAAGCAGATGAGCGCTCAGGTGGGGCAGGAGCCCCCAGGACACGCGGCGGCTCCATCATTGCCCGCACACAGCTACACCTGGTGTGGTTGGAGGAGGAGGGAACAGGCCTTGGGAAGCTCCACAAGGTTCTGGAAATGATGCTGACTGCTTCTCTCTCCAGTCCTGGTAAGCTGAACCCACGACAGCATTTTGGGTACAAAGAGTGGGGAAGAAGAAGAAGGTAACATGTACAGAGAGCCTGACTCTGGGCGAGGGGTCGCTTTTATTCATTTGTTCATTCTATAAATATGAATAAACATCGCCTCATTCCACAGGCCTGAGAGCTCACATTTCCTCCATCAATTCCTACAACCAACACTGGGAAGCCCCACTGCCCAACGTATCATGCAGATGCCAAGGGGCAGTGAGGCAGGAGAAACGGGGACACGAGCTCTGCATGAGGAGTCTGTAGTCCTGAGGGCTGGCCCTGGCTCTGCCATTCATTCCCCGCTGCATGACCCATGTGACCTCACAGGGCCCTGCTCTCCTCATCTCTGAGGCTTCTGGACGGTCCACCTTCAGTGTGCATGAAGTAGGCCCCTCTCAGATGCCATTTGTCATGACTTGTGGTCCCTGCCCTTGGGTGGGCAGAAGCATCCTTGGTGAGGGCACCCACACAAGAAGGCAGGAAGGAACTAGGGCAGCTGGCCAGGAGTGAGGGCTCAGTTCCCCTGTGCCCGGCCAGAGGCCGCTGCTTTTCTCTCCTCTCATCAGGCTTAGCCGGGGAGGGCTAGAGAGGAGTCGATTCCTGGGCACCCACCGTGTACCAGCCCTGACCAAGCATTTTCACACATGGCATCGTGTCTAATTTCTAAGATAACCCAGTGAGGCAACAACTGAGACTCAGAGAAAGAAAGTGACTTGCCCCAGATCACACAGCGAGCATGGGAGGAGCTGCGGTAGGAACACAGATCTGTTTGCCTTCAAAGAAAGAAGGCAAGCCACATTTTCTCTTTCCTTCTTTCCTGTCCCCCAGTATCTCGCCCCACCCTCCTCCCTGCAGGTAAAATGTGTTAGATAGACCTGGAGAAGCAATGGAACAAGCAGAGGCAGGAGGAGGGGACCCCACCCATTCCCCCACCCCTGCATTCTCTCAGAGGAGTCTGGGGCCTGAGTTGTCTTTCCACGGTGGGAGTTTTACTCCCACAGCCCTGACCCATCCCCACGCTCCTATCTACCCTCCCTCAGTGACTAACTGCCCTTCTGCTGACAAAGCTACCCTCTCGGGGCTCCACAGTGGAAACAAACCCAGGCTCCTTCCTCTTTAATCCTCACCCCCGTCTCCTTGACCTGTCTCTCACCAGGCCCTGCGTCACACCGCTAGATAACCCACGACACAGGTGAGTCACACTGAGGTAGCAGCCACACTGATCTGCTGCCTGAAGAAACATCATCTTACTTGCCTGCTTTCCTGTGCACGCCAGGGCAGGAGACGGGGCTGTACAAACAGACAACCCTGGCTTTGACTTCCAGCTCAATCACTGACAATGTGACCTGTGCCCATTGCTTCGCCTGTCTGAGCAGCCTGAACCTCCTGATTTGTCAAATGCAGGGTTGTTTTGAGATCCAGAAGCCATAATGTCAGTTGAATGCCAGACACATAGTAGGTCCTCAACAGATCTTCCTCTTCCCTTCAACTGTCTAACACGTACTAAGAAGACTGAGGGCTGGGGGCATTTGTTTACACTGGTCAGCCAAGAAAAATGATAGAAAAATGCTCTCCTTATTCTTTTTTTTTTATTATTAAATTTATTGGGGTGACAATTGTTAGTAAAATTACATAGATTTCAGGTGTACAATTCTGTATTACATCATTTATAAATCCCATTGTGTGTTCATCACCCAGAGTCAGTTCTCCTTCCATCACCATATATTCGATCCCCCTTACCCTCATCTCCCACCCCCCACCCCCCGCCCCCCTTACCCTCTGGCAACCACTAAACTATTGTCTGTGTCTATGAGTTTCTTATTCTTGATTTGAGGAAAGAAACAAATGCATTTAAGAATTGATCTTGATTTGTAATTTAGCCCGTAATTCTATACCATCTTGAATTGGTCCCTGAATATATCTGGCCCCTGCAACCAGAAGTTCCATGGGGGCTGGCATCAAATCTTATCTGTCCGTCCATCTATCTACTCACCACTCATCCATTCACCTATCCACCTATCCATCTATCCATCATTCCATTCATTCATTCTTCCATCTATCCATCTATTCATTCTTCTATTGTTCCATCTGTTTGTCCACCATTCATCCAATCATCCATCCAAACATCCATCCATCCATCCATCCATCCATCCATCCATCCATCCATCCATCATCCATCCATGCATCCATCCATCCCCCCAATGTTTGAATACCAACTATATGCCAGCTGCAGGGAGGGCTCGAAACAAAAGGGAGCTTCCAAAGCTTCCCCACTACTGCTGGCTCAGACCCACATTGCAGGCAGTCACTAATTACTTTTCCACTGGTTAGTTACGAAGAGAGAAAGAGGAACGCCTCCTTTCCCAGAGTCTGGCTGCTGGACACTGCCTTTCCTCCGCTCCATATGTGAGTCTCCTTGTGACTTTCATGTGAATAATTATTCCTCAATGAGCAGAGTATTCCCTATAAGGGCAGAGGGCTTCACTAAGGTACACATCACTTTTGTGCACACACACACCCCAAACACACACACAAACAGAGTGTGTCCAGAGTGTCTGTGTGCAAAGCACTGTGAGTAGCTCACAGTTGATTCTCATTACTCTCTTTTCTTCCTGCTAGGTCAGTATGATGCTTTACACATAGGAAACATTTCTTCCCTCTATCACATCTTCATTTATTTTCAACATAGCACCCCTCCCTGCCTAGAATTTCCAGTTTCTGTGCTTGTTTTAGAGGTTGTGTGACATGTTAGTGAAGAGCACAGTCCCTGAAGCCAGGCTCCTGGGATTAAATCCATCACTCCAACTGTGTGACCTTGGAGAAGTTGCTGAACATCTCTGTGCCTCAGTTTTACTATCTGTAAAATGGGGATCAGTAACAGAACCAGTTTAATGAAAGTTGGGCAGGGCCAGAACACACATCTTAATGGGGCATTTTTAACTATGAGTGGGTATTTGGGGGCGTCCCAATAACCAGGGTGAGGCATGGGGCAGGGAGCCACTGACAATAAAGTGCAGGATCCGGAGATGTTAAATCTTGCAACGTGCCATACATCCTGTACAACAAAGAACTGCCTTCCAAATGCCACTCTATCCCCACTGAGGGACTCTGTATGAAAAGTGCTTCAATAGGGCATGTGGTACACATCCGCCAAACGTGAGCTGGGACTTGTTTATTGTCCCCTGCCATGTAAGCTCCATAAGAGCAGGAAAGGGGTTTGTCTGTCTTGTTCCGTGCTGCCAAATCTCCAGCGCATAGGGCAGGGCCCAACATATGGCAGGCACTGGATGAATGAACAGATGAATGACTGAATGAATGGGTGAACGGTATGTGTTCAGTCAACGATTGGTGAGTGACTGTTTGGTGAAACACATTGATTCTAATCACAACTAGTGTTTGCTGAGCAGCTCCAAACTACAGGAGAAGGGGTGGAGGTGGGAGCACAGCTGCGTGTCTCTGCTATTCTCATCCCAGCCTTCCTCCAAGGCCTGATCCTGGGGCAATGATCCTTGGGGCGGGGGGGGGGGGGGGGGGGGTTGTGATTCTCATAGCTGTCTCTCAACGGTGAATACTGTCTGCTCATAAAAGCTTCTCTCTTCTCCCCCATGAGAATGTGGGCAACTGTGTCACATGCTTCCCATCTGGGGCTTCAACAACTTCCAGTAGCTTCTAGGAGAGCTGATACCCAGCATGGTGCTTGGCACGTAATAATCCTCAATCGATATTTGTTCAATGAGTGCATGAATGAGTGAATGGCTAAGTCACAAAGAACTAATGGATGCCCCCAGCCTAGATAATTCTAAGGTCCATTCTGGTCCTAAACGGCATATTTGAGGTGGCTACTTTCTGTTGCCACTCTAAATAAATAACTTGATGGCCCTATGGTTTCTCTCTGTGGCTAATGCAGTAAAAAGAGCCATCGATTATAAACCACTAATTGTATTTAGACAAAAATTATCTTCCATAGGAAAAAAAAAAAGAAAACAGTAATAATGGGTACCAAATCCCCGGGCCTTTACTAATCACCTCACGTTCATCACATATTTACTTCTCATGCCCACTTTTCATCAACCCTGTTTTCCGATTAGAAGCCAGGGACTTCTCAAGGTGACATGTGTGTTGAGGAAACGGCCTTAAACTGTCTCTGAAACCCTCACTCTTTGTCCTCTGCTTAGCTGTGCGAGGGAAGGGCAACGGGACTTGCTCCCCTTCCCATTTCAACCTTCTGGCCACACTCCTGCAGATACGAAGAGTCTAAGGGATTTAGTATCATTTATGACCACGAACATGGGGAACAAAAGCTTCTGTCCACGGAAGCTATGCATGGAGGTCCCACCTGGGCTGCGGGGACTCCTGACTCAGAGCAGCCATCCCCAGGTTGCTGTAACCCATGAGTGGTCTGATGTGGGAGCCACATTCCATGGAGGTGATGGCACTTAGCTAAACCAATGCAGCCTGGTCTGTCGCAGAGGCTTCTGGTGCTCTGTCCATCCATCCCTTGCCACTGCCTCGCATGCCAGCCTGACCTCCACAGCCAGGACTGTGTCTCAGCCGCTGGAACTCACTTTACCTGTGTGCACTGAGGGCTGGAAGTGCCCGGGAGTTTGTGTGTCCCCACCCAGACGCCAGCTCTTAACCAATGGCTGATGGAAGCAGAATATTTTAACTCTGGCTCCTTCAGATACAGACTAGACAATGAGAAAGTTGGGCAGGGCCAGAATGTGACCTGAGGCAATAGCATAACTCCCGGACCCAGGGAGTCATGGGCCAGGGCATGTGCTAAAAACACTAATCATCCCTCGACCCTACAAAGTGGGCACTTGGACTCCCATTTCACAGGTGAAGAAACTGAGGACTACAACAGGATGTGAACACAGGTCTGTTTGATTTCAAGTCCCAACACTTGCCATGGAAGAGAGGAAAGAAGGGGAGGAGAGGGGAGGGGAGAGGAGGGCAAGGGAGGGAAGCGGAGGGGAGTAAGGTAAGGGGGCAAGATAAGAAGCTGTTCAGACCTCAGGGTTAGGAAAAGGAGAGGGGAGGGGAGACGGGAGATGACGAAATGAGGAGGAAGCTTCTCTGTAGCTCCTGCGCCGCCACCCCTGCTCATGAGAACCAGGACCAGGAAGGGGAGGGGACTCTGGGCCAGCAAGACATGGATCCTGAGAACACACTAGGCCAGTCAGAACCTAGAGGCCCTGCTGCAGGGCGCCCCCACTCCCAGACCTCACCCTGCCAGCTTTCACCACTCATCCACATCGGTGCCAGTTACTCAGGACTGGCCGCTAGTCTGGCCGCTGCCCACCTCCAAGGCTCCTGGCAACTCCCACCCACATTTCTGGCAGGGAAATGAGGAATGGGGAAGGAATCAATTTTTTCCTCCAATTATAAAAATAGTCCACTTTGTGACTATTTCAGAAAGTATAAAAATAAAATAAAAGTGACTTATAATCCCACCCCAGACAGCTCCCCTGTTTACATGGGTGTCCTTCCTGGTAGACCCTTTTCTATGCACATATATAGTTTGGTTTACTTTTTATGTCTATTAAATGTCCTCCATTTCTCATTATTGATATAGTATCAGTGCCTTTTCAAGTTACTGAATGTCCACCTATGTCACCACCTTTCATAGCTGCAGTGTTGTGTTGCGTAGATGGTCACACTTTATGTAAATGATCCCTTACTGATAGGCCAGTGCTGGGTGTACAGTAGACAATGCTAGAGCGACATCTTTAAGATAATGTCTTTCTGGCGCTAATTGATAATATGGATCAAAAGTGTTAAAAAGGTACCATTTTCTTTGACCCAGTGATTCCACTCGGAAGCATTTGCTCGTCTTACAGAAGTAAAGAAATGAGAGATGGCCACTGGCCTGGAGGACCCAGAGAACGGGGCAGGTAGTCAGCATAGGGACCAAGGCAGCAATGGAAAGATATCCATTCTTGAGGCTGGGACCAGGGCAGGGACATGGCTGCTTTGTAAATGTTATTTGTCCTTTGTCCTAAGTGCCTGACATGGAGTTGGCATTTAACAAATGTCGAATGAAGGGCTACATTGGTGTCATATGCAAGATGGGAACCTAGTTAGAAGTCAGAGCCTTTACAAAGTCCCCAGCACACGGGTCTTTGGTTCCTTTGGGTGAGGCCCACAGGCCCTCAGTTTCAGAGAGAAAAAATGAAGGGGCCAGGGGCCAGGCAGGTGACCAGAAGCCATGGTTTTATGGAAAAATGACACACCCAAACTGGATGTGTCTTTGCTTTGTCGCTGATTGTGGAGAAGCTATTGTCCTTCTCTCTGCCCCACTTCCTTCTACTGTTGAATGGGAAACTGGTACACCCCCCATAAAAAGCAACCAGAGAGGTAAGATTTGAACATAGACTTTAGAGTAACACCACCACCACCACCACCATCACCACCACCACCACCACCACCATCACCACCACCACCATCATCATCAAGGCGGCAACAATAAGGGCAGTTAACACTTACTGAGCATCTGTTGCCTGCCAGGTACTATTCCAAGAGCTTCAGTTATGTTCATCTTCACACTAACTCTGTGGCATTTGTGCTGTCACAGTCACCATCGTAGGAGGAAGACTCGAAGCTGAGAGAGGGGTCACACAGCTGGCCCCACAGCTGGCCCCATTCATTGACTGGGGTCTGAATGCAACAGCCTCCTTCTGAGCCAGGGCCATTAATCCGTACCCCACAACCCTCCGCCAGCTAGCTGGGTCCTTTGAGGCTGCTTATTTAGCCTCCTTGAGACTTGAGTTTCCTTATCTGTAAAGTGGGGATGCTGACTATTGAGGCGTCTCCACGGACTGAGCTACATGGGAGCACCGAGGCGCCTGCTCAGTCCTCCACCTGCTCGGAGCCTGCTGGTTCTTCTCTCGCCAGAGAATCTGACACAGGAGCGATGCATGAGGGCCACCTGCTTTTAGCAAAACCTGATGTCCACACAAAGGTGACGTGCCCCAGGCAGCACACTCCTGCCCTTCTCTTCTTTCACCTCAGGCACAGAATGAGGAGTCTCTATTTTCAGTCACAACAGGGGCCCCTTCCAACCCTCCCAAAAGTTCTGGACAGTGAATGTCACCAACTGGAAGGTGTGGGTATAAAAAGAAGTTTGTTTGATATGTGCAACTTCCCATTTGACACTCCCGGTTGGGGTCAGTCACCCTCTGGCATCCAGGATTGGCCATTCACCCAAACCCTTTCTGAGCCCCTCTCACTTCCCCCTGAGCACGTTTCAGCAAAGGCACAATGCACAGTAAGGATTCCTGACTGAAGGGTTTATTCTGGACTTCAGGGGCTCTCTGAACTCTCTGAAACCTTATGATATAGTGTGTGTGTGTGTGTGTGTGTGTGTGTGTGTGTGAGAGAGAGAGAGAGAGAGAGAGACACAAATGAGAAGATGAATGAGAATAATTCTGGGGAGGAGGGCCGATAGCTGTCAACACAATCTCATTGGGGTTCCTTAATTCCTAAGAAATTTAGAAATGCTAAGATAAAGTGATTTCCCCAGGGAACGCCATCACCGAAATTGGTTGCAGGCTCTCTGGGATGGAATGGCCCCCATGTGGAACAGAGCTCACCTTCGCCCCACACTGCCCTAACTCACTGTCTTCAGAAGCTACGTGATCTTGGACAAGGCAACTCATCTCTCTGGCCCCTGTTCCCTATCTGCACAATGAAGAAGTTGGCCTTGTGAGTGGCTTTCAGCCTGTGCTGTGTGGAGCTCCACCGGGTACCGGCAAGAGTGGAGGCCTGGGGAGGGGGTGGGGGGATGACCTGGAGGGCCGGCTCTGTCCAACCAGAGCAGCTCTGGCTCTCATAGAACCTGCAGGAGATTTGTTACGCAAATAGATGGCTCTGTAGCTTAAAGCCAAAATTAAAACAAAGCCCTGGCACAGTGGATCCCTTAGGTCCTTTCTGGCTTGGAGTCTGGGCTTTGACCTGGGTCAAGCTGCTCTGTTTCTTCTTGAATCCTTCGAGGCAGCCCAGCCTCCTGGTTAAGGAGCCAGGAGCCTGGGTGGATCCTGGCTCCACCACCACTTGCTGAGCACCATGGTCTCCAGCACGCTGCCCAAGGTCCCTGGCCTGCTTCGTCTAGAACAGAAAATGTGCACACCTTCCTCACAGGCTTGTTGTGAGGATTAAACAAATGAATACATCGAAAACCCCTTGCCAGGCATACAGCCAGCGCTTCCAAGTATGAGCAGCTATTTTCTGTCCCAGATTCTAGCACAAGGCCTCAAACCTGGAAGTTAATCAATAAACGGCAGTTGAATAAATGAGGGAGTGAAGGAACCAATTTCCAGAATCTAAAATTCTGTGAATTAAATGAGTGAGCCCCACTCAAAGCATTAGCCTCATGCTCCTGGAGCGTCAGTATAGACCCGAGTTGCGTGGGACCTTATTAGAATACAGGTCTGTGGTGGGGCTGGGCTGGGCCTCAGCATTTCTAAGTTCCCAGGTTAGGCCAAGGCCGCAGGTTGCAGACCACACGCTGAGAGCAAAGCTGTGGTCTCTCACTGGTCACACTCTTGAGCGGTCAGGCTCTCCACTTGCCGTGAGCAAGCCGCTCGGGACGCCAGGAAATATCCACAGACTGCGTGCTGTTTAGAAGCCACTGGGCCTCCTTGTGCTGGGTTCTCAGGAACTGACACAAGAGTCAGTGTGAAACTCTGCGCTTCTGTCTGGACTCTGCCCCATGATGTTGCTGGGCAAGTCCCTGAGCCTCTCTGGGGCTCAGTATCTTCATTTGTACAGTGACATCAGCAACACGTTCGTGCCCAGCTCTCAGAACGGCTGCGAGTGATGACAGTGGGACCACCTAGGGGCGAGGGGCCCTGAGGACCTGGGAGGCTTCATTTCCAAGTTCTCCCCTTCACCCCTTGAAGTCTTCCTCAGAGGGAAACTGACAAGCGTTGTTGTTTGCATAATGGCGTGTAAGGGGACAGGAAAGGAAGTTAAGATGCTAAATTTAGCAGGTGCTTACGCCCCCTCAGCCGAGGAGCAGCCCACGCATTTCACCATGAGTAGGTGCCTTTCTATATTTAACCTCTGCCTGCACCTTCCATTTGAGCTCTGACACTGAAAACCCCAGGAGGATGTGGTGAGGAGAGAAGGGAAGTCCGCAAAATGTGATCAGGGGCTGACATCACATGAGGGACCATCTGTACCTTCAGGTGTGTGTTCTTTCTGACAGAAACTGGAAAGGTCCTTCAGCTTCTCCCCCTTTCTTCCTTTTTGAGCATAACACTCTCTGGGCCAAAGTGTAGCCAGAGGCCACGCTGCCCGTTAGAGCCACAGCACTGCCTGGGGGGAACTGGGAAATCCAGCAGAAGTCACACGGGGCAGGAAGATCTCAAATGCCCTCCATGTGCCAGGCACAGTGCTAGGCCCATTCACACAGGTGACCTCGTTTAATCCACACAAAAGCATATCTTGGTTGGCATCCTATTAAGGCTACAGGTGAGCACATAGAGGCCTGAAGGGATGAAGGGAGGTGTCCAGAGCCTGTGATGCATGGAGAAGCCAGGCCAATTTCCACGTCTACGCTCTGAGTCCATGCCACACTCATCTTCTCACTCTGCCTCCTCTACAGGAGGCCGCTGGGGAAATTAGGGGGTCAAGTCTCACCTTGTCATCACTCGGGGTAGGACCTTGAGTTAGTCGCTCCCCTTCTCAGGTCTCAATTTCCTCACCTGTGAAACAAGCCCACTGGGCTGGTTTTCTGTTTCAATTCTGAATGTCCTCTTGATGGCATCAGAATGTGATGGTCAGAGGAAGTGAGAATGAATCCTGGGATAATTCTCCAACTTTCAAACCACAGGTGACCCGTAGTGTTTGCTTTGCTGGTCAGTACACACGATTCTGATGCAATCACCAGAGTAGATACTCAGTCACTCCTCATTCTTCGGGGCACTTGCACTGAAGGCTGCTGTGCTGGACGCCCAATCGGCACTAGAGGGCCTGAGATAAACCATGCTCCCTGTACCAAGGTCCACCTCCAACCAGGGAGAAAGACCTGGGAAAAGATGGCATAGCCCCACCACATGGTCACTGCAGTGATGGAGACCCTACGGGCACAGAGGCTGGTGCCTAACCCGGCCGGGAGGGGTTGAGGGAAAGAACCAGTGGGAAAAAGACAAAATAAACATCAAAACTCTAGGCCAGCAGTTCTTCAAGTGTGGTTCCTGGACCTGCGGCCTCAACATCCTCTGGAAATTTGTTAAAAATGCAAATTCTTGGGCCCCATCCCAGACCTACTGAATCAGCAGTCTGTGTTTTAACAAGCCGTCTAGGTGAGTCGGAGGCTCACTCAGTCTGAGAACCATTGGTAGGGCAGGTCCTTGGAAGACAACAAAACCGTGAACTGTGGGCTCTCGGTCCCATTCAGAGCTTGGCTGGGAAAAGTAACAATTCAGGAAAGTGGTCTACGTAATATGCCTTCCATTCTCTCCACTGGGCAACCTAAGGGCCTCCTTTACAGTGTGTCAGACTCCTGGAAAGCTCCATGTGTGGACACCTTGCCACTCATTCTCTGATATCCCTGGGCTCCGTCCTTGGCTGTTTTTCATGACAGTTATAAGAAACATCTATAGGAAGACAGTCTGAATTGCTGTACAATGGTTGTTTTTTATCCATTTACACAAAGTTCATTCTATAAAACTCATATTGAGGCTAGTGGCAAGTAACAACTTAGCAATGACTTTCTAAAAATGACAACACCCAGTGCTGGTGAATATGTAGGGGAAAAGACACACTCCCACATTTCTGGTAAGCGTGGCAATTAATACTGCCTTTCTGGAGAAACAACTGTCAAAGCTTTTAAAAATGTACCTTCCCCTGACCCAGTTATAGAAATTATAGAAATTCATCCTAAGGAAATAATCATGACTATGTATGAGCATTTCACTTTAAGGATATTCACATTAGCATTGTTTGTTATACAAACTGAAAACAATCTAAATGCTTAAAACAAAAGGCTGATTTCTAGGTGGCCATTCATTTATTCATTCATCAGATATTTATTGAGTAGTCACTATGTGCCAGGCAGTGGATTAGATGCTAGTGATAAAACTATAGGCAAATAAATGAACAAAATCTCTGTCCTTCTGGGAGGGAAGACAAACAACAAATAAGCAAGTACCATATACACAGTGTGTCAGTTGGTGATGAGCGCCGTGAGGAAGCAGAGCAGTAAAGGGAGGGCTGGGGTGAGAGTTCCAATTTGGAATAGGGAGAAGGTAAGGGAGTGAGCTCGGTGGACAGCTGGGATCCCCTGCAGGCAGAGGGAACTGTCTTTCGGACAAAGGGAAAAGCAAAAGAGACCAAGATGGCACAGCTTTCTTGGCGTGTTTAAGGAAGAGCAGGGATGTCACAGTGGCTAAAGCAGAGTGACTAAGCAGGGGCCATGGGGACATGGATACAACGACTTGTAGGCCATTCGGCAACTTTGGCTTTTGCTCTGGATGAGAAGAGAGGGTACTGAGCAGAGGACACACTCTGACTTGTGTTTCAGACACAACCCTCTGGCTTTTGGCTTGAGAACAAATCCTAGGGGACGAGTGTAGAAGTTGGGACTGTGTTAGGAGCGTACTGCAATAATCCATCCATGCTAGAGATGGTGGCATGCAATCCAGGGTTAGTGACAATGGAGGTAAGATGTGGTCAAGTTTTGAATGTGTCCTGAATGTAAGTGTGGGGTTTTTCAGTGGAGGGATGGCTGCCGGGGATGAGCACACGTGGAGGCCTGAACAGATGATTTCGTCTCCAGGAGGTAGAAGAACAAGCAAGAAAGAAAAGCAGTCACTAGCGGATGCCACATAGACCTGTCTGTGTTCTCTGTTCGATTTTTCTGAAATGTTAAATGTGAAGCTTCATGTCACAGGGATTCTGAACTTTTACCCCTGAGATCTGGGAGCACTAGCTGCCTGCCTAGATTCCAAGGCGACCAAAGAAACGCAATTTAAAATAAGGATGTAATATAAGTTTTCAGTTATCAGACAGGCAAAGATTTAAACAGAATGATGCCAGCCGATGTTGGTGTGGGTGTATGGAAACACTTCTCTGCCCTGCTAACCGAAGTTTAACTTAGTACCGCCTTTCGGGGGCACTTCGGTAATATGTTATCAAAGCCCTTTCAAAAGTTCATGCTAAAGGAACTAAAACAGCTAAAACAATTTTGAAAAAGACAAATAAGGTGAGAGGAATCGTTTGACCTGATTTGAAGGCTTATGTAATCAGAGCCATCGAGATTATGTGGTGCTGGCAGAAGGATAGAGACATAGATCACGAGAAGAGTGAACCCAGAAAGAGTTCCACACAAGGCCAGGTCCCTGAAAAAGGTGCAGAAGCTATTCAATGAAGAAAAGATACTCTTTTCCACAAGTGGTGCTGGGACAATTGGCTATCCATAGATAAAAACAATGGAACTCAACACAAACAATACACTTTATACAAAATTAAACCCAAAATGGGCCATGGATTTTAAATATAAAATGTAAAACTATAAAACTTTTAGAGATAGTATAGGAGGGAATCTTTAGGGCCTAGAGCTCAGTGAAGAGTTCTTAGACATGATATCAAAAATACAATCCACAAAAGAAAAAAAAATCAATAAATTGGATTTTGTCAAAATGAAAAACTTTTGCTCAGCTAAAGACCCTATAAAGAGGAAGAAAAGACAAGTTACAGACTGGGAGAAAATATCTGCCAACCACATATCTGACAAAGGACTAGTATCTAGAACATATAAAGAACTCTTAAAACCCAACAGTAAAAAAGAAAAATAAACAATCCAATTAGAAAATGGCCAAAAGACATCAACAAATATTTTACCAAAGAAGATATAAAGAAGGCAAATAAACACATGAAAAGATATTCAATATCATCAGCAAGTAGCCAAAAGCAAATTAAAACCACAATGAAATATCAATACACAGCTATTAAAACAGCTAAAATTAAAAAAAAAAAATACTGATAATACCAAATGCTGGCGAGGATATGGAGAAACTGGTCTCTCATACTTTGGTGGGAATATAAAATGGCACAGCCACTCTGAAAACTATTTTTGCATTTTCTTAAAAAACTATATGTACACTTAGCATAGGATCCAACAATAGTACTCCTGGACATTTATCTCAGAGAAATGCAAACTTTTGCCCACACAACCTGTACACAAATATTCATAGCAGCCTTATTTGTAAAAAGCAAACAACTGCCCTTCAGTAGGTGAATAGTTAGACCAACTTGTACATCCATACCATGGAACACTATTTGGCAATAAAAAGGAACAGGCTACTGATACACACAACTTGGATGGATCTCAAGGGCAATATGCTGAGTTAAAAAAAAAAAAAAAAAGAAACATTCTCAAAAGGTCATATAATGTATGACTCAATTCACAGAACATTCTTGAAATGACTGCATTATATGGATGGAGTACAAATTAGTGGTTGCCAGCAGCTGGGAATGGTTGGGGGAGCGGGGTGGGTATGACTATAAAGGTGAGCATGAGAAAGATCTTTTGGGTGATGGAATAGTTCTGTATTTTGATTTGGGTGCTGGGTATATGAATCTATATGTGATTAAAAAAAATAGAACTATATGCACACATTTGTAACAATGCCAATTCCTGGTTTGATATTGTACTATAGTTACATAAGATGCAACCACTGGGGAAAACTGAGTGAAAGGTACATGGGACCTCTCTGTACTATCTTTGCAACTCGTGAATCTATAATCATATTTCAAAATAAAAAGGCTTCATAAAAGAACTATACTGAGAACAGAAAAAGAAGCGCATATCCTTTGACCTCAAATTCCACTTTTACAAATTTATCCTAAGGTATTATCAAAAAGGGATCAAAAATCACTAGATAAAGATCACCTCAAACTTGTTCATAATAGTGAAAAATTAGACCAAAACACTTGATGCCATGTTGGTTAAATGGAATAGTATACAATCATTAAAATGATAATGTAGATCTGCATTCATTGATATGGAAAGACACTCACAATATACCATTAAGGGGAAAAAGATTGCTTAAAGGTAAAATATCATTTAAAAATACAAATATATAGACGACAAGCTCCATAAGGGCAGAGATTTTTATCTGCATCATTTCCTCCAAATTCCTAGCTCCTAGTACAGTACCTGACACAGAGTAGGCACTCAATAAATATTTGTTGAAGAAACACATCGCACAGAGCACATTTACAGAGGAAAAGGTCTAGAAAGTTACATAACAAAATGTTAACAATGGTTATCTCAGAGTAGTGGGGTTTCGGTTAACTAATTACACCCCCTTCAGTTTATTTGTATTTTCTACTCTTTAATAATATGTGTGGTTCATGAAATATATTTTTAGAAAGGAAACAATTACGAAGTGTACAATGTTCTGTGGAGCCCTCCAGTCTGAACTGGACAAATCTGGGGTTGATAGTAGGTCACACCCAACCATAGCTGCCTGCCCCAGATGGACAGATTTTGTGGGGCCCCCAGGCCATTCCCAAGAGCTGAGTTTCCAGGACTTTGGTCTGAGGGACATTGTTTTTAAGTGAGAATCCTCAAAAGAGATTTGGACAATGGTGTGGACCCCCTAAGAGCCAGGGAGTTGATAGGATGACATTCCGAGGAGAAGCTGTGCCGGATACGGGGTCCATGGGGAAAGGGTGGGAAAGGTCAGCTCGGGTGCACATCTTCTCTAGAGACAGTCTGAGGGTGGAGGCAGGACGGAAATCGGCAAACACATCTCACTACCAGGGTCTTTCTTATGCATGGCCTTCGACACGTCAGTGGGCCAGGCCCTGGTTCCCAAGACCCGTCTGAAGACGGGCTGCAGCACAGTTCCCAGGAAGCTTCATAAGCTACAGGTTCCTCACCTCAGCCCACTGAACCTGAATCCCTGCGGATGAGGCCCAGGAATCTGTGATTTCCCAGAACTTCCTGAGTGACTGTGATGACAGTGGTGTTTGGGAGACTGCAGGCTGGGTGCAGGCAGACACCCAGAACAGGATCACGCTGGAGAGAGTGGTCGGCAGTTGTTCTGCT
This sequence comes from Rhinolophus sinicus, assembly GCF_057876585.1. Lineage (NCBI taxonomy): Eukaryota > Metazoa > Chordata > Mammalia > Chiroptera > Rhinolophidae > Rhinolophus > Rhinolophus sinicus. Next base: position 29,264,669 of record NC_142514.1, read on the forward strand.
GTTTGTAATGAAGTGACATGGGACCTAGTGATTACTGATTTGTAAGAAGTCTTTTCTCTTAAAAGTTCAGGGAATATTGAGAACATTCCTAGATTCTTAGACTCCTCCCCTTTAAGAGGAGCAAGGGTGCCACCCCCACTGCTCCCCGTTGGCATACTGTGACCCTCTGCTTTCTCAGAAAGAAGTCCCTCGTGAGTGCCAAGGACCCCCTCACTGCCTCTTTATTTACTGTGGTAAAAAACATATAAACAATTTTAACCATTTTCAAGTGTACAATTCACTGGCATTAAGTACCTTCACAGTGTTACACAACCATCACCACTGTCTAGTTCCAGAACTTTCCATCGCCCCGAATGTAAACCCCATAGTCATTAACAGTCACTCCCTATATCCCCCTTCCTACAGCCCGTGGCAACCACCAGTCTGCTTTCTGTCTCTATGGGTTTACCTGTTCTGGGTATTTCATACAAATGGAATCATACAGTCTGTGACCTTTTTGTCTGGTTTCTTTCACTTAATATAATGTTTTCAAGGTTCATCCATGTTGTAGCATGTGTCAGAATTTCATCTTTTTATGGTTGCAGAACATTCCGTGGTATGAATATACCACATTTCCTTTATCTGCCCATCTCTTAATGGATATTGGGCTGTTTCCACATTTTTGCTGTTGTGAATAGTGTTGCTCTACACATCGATGTACAAGTTTTTGTTCAAACACCTGTTTTCCGATCTTTGGGGAAAGGAATTGCTAGATCACAGGTAACTCTAGGATGAACTTATTCAGGAACCTCCAACCTGTTTTCCACCCTCACTCGTATGAGGCACCTGGCACCCTAGGCTGTGCCCTGCATCTGGGGAGACTGTAGCACAGTAAAAAGATCTGGGGGGGCTAAGAGAACTGGGTGTAGGTCAGACCGTCACCCCTAAGAGCTCTGAGACCATGTGCTGGCCATTCAGTTCTTTGTACCTTGGTACCCTCCCTGAAAGATCTCGAAGGGTGTTCTGAACATTAAATCCGTTATCAATTGAGACTAAGGCTGAGAGGAGAGGGGCTGAGTAGGCGCTACCTGTCCCTGTCACTCAGGGATTATAAATCCTTGGGCAATTACTTAGCCTCTTGCAGCCTCAGTCTCATGTCTATAAAATAGGGTGAATAAGAGGTGCTGCCACCTAGGACTGTTGTATTAAATTAGTCAATTCTTGCAAAGCAGTAACTGCAAAGCTACTGTTGTAAAATGCTGCCACCGCTTTGCAATACTGGTGGTGAAGGGCGTATGCTCACTGTCTCAGCTTGCACCCCATTCATGCCCTCCCGTCCTCACCTTCCTTTCCTCTCTCTCAATGCTTCTCTGCTGGGACCCTGCTCTCTCACATGGTCAGGCCGATACACAACTGACTGCTGGATTAATTCTTCCTTTGTGCTCCATGCCCTTTTGTGCAAGCTAGAGTACAGGCTCAGGCTTGTGTGTGTGTGTGTGTGTGTGTGTGTGTGCATTTTCTCTAGGGCTACTATTACACAGAAGGTACTCTATAAATGCTTGTTGATTGAATAAATGAAAGAATGAATTTCCTTTTCATTGGAGCGCTGGCCCTTTGGGCTGATCGTGGAATGGGGTCACGGGGGTCATCTCCCTCAGTTGTACCAGGAACATGCTAGAATCCTCCCCCAATGCCTGCAGTCTGTGAACAGCACAGTGAGAGGCCACATCAGCATCCAGGAGAGAGCAGAGCAGCGCACTGACAAGGCCCAGATACCTGGGCCCCCCCAACCCTCCTCAGCTCTCTTGTGGTTCAGAAAGTAGTGAAGTCAGGCACGAACCCTTCCATTCTGGCCTTCAACCCTGACCCATCTATCTCCCCACTTTACCTCCCTACTCAAAATTAGGCCCTGCTCTTTGTTGCAAATACAAGATGCTCTAGGAAGAAGTACACGTGGCCAGACATGGAGGCACTGAGGCCTGCTGCCCTGCCTCTGTGGTGAAGGAGGTGAAGGGCAGGGAGTTTACAGGGACACTTGGAAAGACCATTGCTGGTGAAAGGGTCCCACCAGAGTGAGGTTCCACCTGGTGTGTCTGCGTGCACACACACACACACACGTGTGTGATGGTGTACGTGTGCATCTGAGCATGTGTGCATGTGTGAGGAGTGCATGAGTGATGTGCATATACACGTGTATGCATATGTGTTTGCGTGCCTGTATGTGTGGGGGGCTGGGGGTTTAAAGGAAGCTGCCTCTCCTTCCCGGAGCCCAACCATCTCAATTCTGCAGGAGCAGCCTAGTCTGGGCAGCTGGGTCTGCAGGCCTGCAGGATGGTGCCAGGGATGCCTGAGTGTGTGAACACTAACACAAACTAGAGGCCAAGTTCAAGGAGAGTTCACACATCAATAGTGCCATGGTCACTTTGGGCACCTTCCCTTGGGCTTTAGTTTCCTATCCATCAAATACGACAGGAGTCAGGGACCCTCTCTTTCACATTGCATTAAGCATCTCTGTTACGAGCTGTCACTGCTGGGTGAGATGCACACTAAGGGGACACACTGCTGACAGCCAGCCCCATTTCCCTGAGGCATCTGTTCCCCCAGGACATGGCCTGGCATCTGAAGAGACTTTGGACTCGTAGGGGTGGCCACCCTCTCAGCAGCTGTTTCCCTGCTGCCCAGAGGCCCCCTGAATCTTCCCCCAACTGCCACACTTGGTCTGATTTTCTGTGCCCTTTCCTGGATCCAGTGGGCACGAGCGACCATCCAGGGAGCGCTCCTCCTCTCCCAGACCTGCGTGGCCCGCCTGCCTGCTTCCATTCCCAGCTGGATGCCCCACCCCCACGAACAACCCCAACCTCCTGTCCCCTGCCGCCCGAGCACCTATCACTCATTAGATCAGTGGTCTCCAAAAGTGCAGTACGCACGATGGTCCTTCGGGCACGGGAAGAAAACACCAGGGCTTCTATTTTGATGTTTAGCACATCCTTCTGTAAATTCCTATTTTTTGTGTGTTGTAGTATGCACAAAATTTATTAGTACAGTAGTTCCATTTATATATAAGTAAAGTATATACATGCTGGAGTGTGTTCTCAAAAATGCTTTTGCTAGAGGAGTATACGATCAGTAAAGTTTAGAGACCACTTTAGGGGAGGTAAGACACATAAAATGATAACCACAATTTGGTACTTGATGATTAAATACTGTGGACGTTCAGGAAGGATGTGATTCCTACCCACAGAAGGCGGGAGGAGGAGAATCAGAAAAGGCTTCCTAGCAGGGGTAGCTTTGCGGCTCAGTGTCGAAGGCAGGATGAAGCCGTGGGCCGTGGGAGGGAAGGGTTCGCCCAGCAGAGGACTATGCAGATGCACAGGCACAGGGCCTGGAAAGCACAGGTGCTGGGCCCAGGGCCTCAGTGTCAGGGTTACGTATGGGAAAGGCAGGAGGAGAAGAGATGGGACAGGTGGGCTGGAGACAGATGATACAGAAGGAGCTCTGAATACATGAGGGATGTTCGAGGAATGTGCACAATATGGGAACATAAGGCGGGGCCAACGGAGGCTTCTGAGGAGGGAAGAACTGGAGCCCAACGAGGCTTTGGGAATTTGAATGTAGGTAAGTGTCAGATGGCTGAGGGCCACTACATAGCCAGTTGCAGATGGAAGGGGATCACCAGACCCAGCCCAAAGGGCCTGAACACAATCAGCAGACAGGAGACGGGAAAGGAGGAGGCAGGGGTGGGACACACCAGAGAAGCTGATTCAACAGAACTCTGACTGATAGGACACGTTGAGGGTAAAGTGAGGACGGAAGGGGCCAGAGATGACTTAGCCTTCAATGAAGAGAAAATCAGAGGGGTGACACAGGAGGAGCCCTAAAACAATTTCAGCTGGATAACCACTATCTCCATTGTCTAGAGTTACAATTCCAGGGTTCGAGGATCTGGGTTGCTGGGTGGTGACTTCTCTAAGGGCAAAAGCTTTTGGTCTGAACCCTTTTGCTGGAAATAAGACTCCATATTCTATCTACAAATACCTTTGCATCCCTCCTATGGGAAAGACATCTTGCCAGGAACTGCAGATCTGGAGAACCAGAAATTCTGTCCCTGTCCCCAGGGACCTGCAGTCCAGGGGGACAGACAACCACATGGAAAGGTTTTGGACAATCTATTCATCTCTAATAGGAAGCCAGAAGAGGCGAAAAAAAGCGACATTTTACACTGGTCCCCAGCTTAGTAGATAGACTCATGTCCTCAGAGCAAACCCAGTTTTTCCTCATGATTCAGGGTCATCATAATGATCAGGTCTTAGGCCATCATCACAGGCGTGGGTGGCATGGTACAGTGGCTGAATCAATATGGGTGCTGGGTGTTCCCGACCTTGCATGTTCTGAGAAACCAGAACCTCAACTGTGTCACCCTCTGCCAAGCAAGCCAACCTCAGAGCAGGCAGCATCATGCTGAGATTTTGCAACCCCTTCCACTCTAGCCTCTCAGGCTTCTTGGATGACCGATCCTTCATTTATTTCTGGAATTAGGGAGCTCCCAGAAATTTGGGGGGAGGAGGGTTCCAGCCTTCTGAGTGCTAGAAAAGCATGACTGAGCAGCTTGACTTATTTCCATTAATTTTTCTCTCCCTGGCCCCACCAGCTTTGTTCCTCTTTCAGCGTTCCTCTTTCCCCAACTATTTATAAACACTTCTTCCCTCAGTCTACAACTTTGTTCCTTTCTCACTCTTGAGTTCTCCTGCTGCAAGGTCTCCCCAGAGAGGGAGGTCCCCATCGTCCAACCTTGACCTCTTCCCATGTTGCTTAACCCTGACCTGTCCGGGAACTTAGCCCAGTGGAAAGGGCACAAGGTTTTGAGTCAGCCAATGTCAGTCAACATGTGGCTCCTCTACCTGGCTGAGTATCTTTAGGCAGGTCTCTGAACCTTGCATCCTTAACCACAGATGGTTTGCCCCATTATCTTTGTGTGGGGGGTAACATTTAGTGTTAATTCATTTTGCAATTTGAATCTCAAATACTATGTTGGAAAATTTAAGGCAAGAAGCAAACTGCAATTGGACTTCTGGCTCTAGACCTCAGCAAGGTTCTCACTGATCACCCTGGAGACAATCACAACCCCACACCTTCCCAGGCCCCTCCCCGCCTGCCCCAAAGCACTTAACACATGTGGCACTTAACACATATGGCAGGCGGTACATCCGATTTATTCTCTTCTACGTGTTGTCGGTCTCTCCTCCTAGAATGGAAGCTCCATAAGGGCAGAGAGCTTTTCTGTTTTGTTCCCTGCTGTATCCTCAGAACCTTGGACAGTTCCCTGTGCATAAGAGCCATGCAGTAAACATTTATTGGTAATGGAATAAATGAGTGAGTGTCTGTTCATTTATTCTGTTCATGAGGCTGTTTGAAAAGTCTACGAGATAATGCCTGTTGGGTGCCTGGCACAATGCCTCACATACCATAGGTGCTCAATGATGCCAGCCCCCTCCTCTTTCCCATCCAACTGTCTTTCTGCACCTGTTTGGCTAAGGACTTCATGTTATGGCATCTCCTTTGGGGAAGTGCCCTTGCCTGGTCAGTGCTTGCTCCTTCTTTCTTCCCAAGTGTCCCTCTGAGCCCTCCCTGACTCACTCTGGCTGAGATACGCCTCTTGGACTGGCGAGAGTTCGCTCCTGCCTTCACCCCTAGCTCCTGTCTTGACAGACTCTCTTTGCCTTCTCACCACAGCCCCCCATGATGGGTCCCTCAGCCAGGTCCAGCTGCACCTAAGGCCTAAACAATGCTGACCAAGGCAGGAATGGTCTGTACTCACTGGCTGCAGCCCCACCAAAAAGTACCCATTGTCTGAAGACCAGTACACGGCGGTCCTAGAGTTTGTACAGTGGTCCTCAACTAGAGGGCAAGTTTGCCCCTCCCACTAACCCGCCAGGAGACATTTGGAAATATCTGGAGACATTTTTGGTTTTTATAACTGTGCCTGCCAACCAGTTCCACCATATGAAAGACTCCCCAAAATTGTTCTGTCCAATGGACCCTCTGCACCAACCCACCCACCAGCCTGAACTATGGCTGCAGCTTTGGTGGCTGGGTGAGATCCCAGCCTTGGACCCACTTAGCCCTAGATCTCATCTCTTTCACCAGCCCAGTCCTCTGAGGTTCATGAAGGCTCTCACTCAAGCCCCTGGACCTCTGGCCTTTCTGTCTGACACCCACAGCTCGTCTGGGCATTCTCACACATCCTGATTCCATCTCCAATGTGTGCTGCACCCTCCAGACCCAATTGCCTTCAAGATTTTATGCTCAGTTCCACAAAGCTCTACCGAGCCTTCACTAGGAAGGAAGCTTTGTGCTGAGTACTGAAGAGAACTCATAAACAGGGCAGACACAGTCTCCCCCTCCCCCACAAGAAGCTTCAGTTTCATGAGAGCAGTAACAAAGAGATTACAGTAACGAGGGACAGGCATAGAGAGCAGTGAGATGTGGCTGGTCTAAGCACAGGAGAGGCTTCCCAGAGGATGGGGACATTTTACATTTGTCCCCCAACCTGTGAAGGATTAGGGGTGTGGGCCCCATCACCTCTGAATTCCATCTAATGGCTCTTTGTCTCCCTGTCTTATATCCTGTGGACCCAGCTGTCCCCAGGCTGTGCCTCAGGACCTGTGAAAGCTTGAGCTGCATTTCTGCTGAGCTTCCCAGAGCTGAAGGGATGGATGCCAAAAGCATCTAGCTCCTCGTATGTACAGACCCTCATTAACCAGCTTCCCTTCTGGCAAAGTGAAAGCCACTTGTTTTTAGGACAAGAGGAACTCGCCTTGGGGGCAGGAGGAAACCGACCAGTCCAGAAGCAGTAACTGTCTTGGTCTCATCTAAGCTGAGCAGCTGCTACTTCTGGGAGTCAGCAGAGAGGAAGCTGTGAGGTTTTTGCTTGTGCTATTCCTAATGTAACTTAAACTGACCATCTAAAACCTACTCTGTTGGCTTTGCTGAGCCTGACCAGAAAGGTTCGAGTGGCATCTGATCTCTGAGCTCAGGGCTTTTCTTCCGGGCCTTGGGCCAGTGGCATGGTCAGGTGTCTAGCACTTTCCTTCGCAAGACCCTTTATTCCAGCCATTACAGGAAAGGGCAGGCTTGTGACGTGAGGACGCCCCATTGAGCTCCCGACCATTCTACTGCAGAAGTGCTTGACCAGGGTGTTGCAATGCAAGCCCTTGCAGATCAGTATCTCTCAGCATTATGACCTCAAGAGGCTGGAAATCACACACAGATTGGTTCCCTTTCATAGCAAAAATCGTTTCTTCCACTCCCTGACTTCAAGGACCTTGGGTCATGAAAGAACAAGTAGCCAAAGCTGGCCACAGGAACAGGCCTTGGCACTTGGAAAGCGGTGTCCCCTTTCCAAAGGATGTCACATCCCCCAGTCAACCCTATGGGTGGGCAGTGACTCAGGGTTACTGTCAAATTGAGCCAGGGGCCGTATAGCATACAATGTAAAAACAGCTGCATTTTTATCTCCCCCTGTCCCATTAAACCTCGCCTGAAGAGGTGGTTGTCCTCTGTCCTTTGGAAGAAATCTAGAGCACATCCCATGACCTTTCTGGTCACTCTTCGGTAATTGAAAGTTTCTAAGAACCAGGGATCCTTGGAGGAATAGCTGATTCTAGGGGTATCAGGGGTTGCTGAGCAGAAAAAAATCTTACTTATTTCAATGGTTTGTGGCCCTCTAAAGGGCAATCACATGTAAATAGATATACAGCACATCTGTGGTATTAAAATTGCATGGGGGAGCAATTCCAGAAATGAACATCTAAAAGGGCTCCTGGGTGGGGGTGGGGGGACGTGGAGCAGTTATGAAAAAAAAGAGGTTGAGAAATGCTGTTGTAGAGGTACTATCTTTGCAACTCTTTTGGAAATGTAAGGGGATTTAAAAAAAAATAACATTCCTAATTGTTGGTCTGTGAAGGCCTTGCTTTAATTAATTAATTAATTAATTAATTAATTAATAATCCATCAGTCCTCTGGCCACTTGTACTCATAAAACAGTTTCAATTAAGTAATGAAAAAACTAACCTGGAGTAATAATAATAGAAAAAAAGCTTAACCAAATTAGAGCGTCTCCCCTCCCCAACACAGGCCTGCTTCAAGCTCGCCACGGGCCACGGGGCAGCAGCTTGTTTCTCATCTTCCCTCCTCCCTATGCAGTGTGGCCACCCCTCCTTACTGGGTTACCTCCTTCTTGCCTACGGTGAGGGTGGTTGGACAGGGGAAGGGGCAGAAAGGTTGCAACTGACTGATGGCTCCTGGGAGCTGACGGTGCTTCTCTCTGGGATTGGCAGTTATTTAAGATGACTTTTCCTTTCTTGTGCCAGTTTGGGCTCTTCAGAGACTCCCAACTGTCACCAGCAGCCTCTTCCTACAGCCCCCTGCCATGAGTGATGTCATCTTAGGCAGGCCATGTGTGACCTCCTGGTTCTCAGTGGTTACTCTTCGAGGCCACACTCTTGGGGGAAGCCATTAAAAATGACGCAGGCTTGTGTATTCTCTCTCTGTCAATATCTATTCACACCTGGTCACGCACAAGGAAACATTTAGCCTCAGTTGCTAAATGGCATGCTCCTTCTTTTCATTGGAAGGGCAACCCTGCTGACAGGAGGGGAGAGATGGAATGAACCGGTGTCTTTATGGCTGGTTGGGCCACGAAGCCCCCTACTTCCTTCTGTGTGACAGTGTACATTTCCATGCCAGCTAAGCCAGCTTGAGGGGGTTTTCTGTTACTTGCAGCCAAATGCACCCAAGCTCTCAAAACCGAATCCTATGATGTACAGGAGAGGTAGAAAGAAACAAACCAAGAAAAACAGAAAATAAAAGAAAGGAGAGGGAAGAAGATGGCAGCCACCAGAAATGAAATACATCAGAAATGATAGTGAAGGAAGGGTAGAAACAGCATGGGGATGGTTTCAGCACACAAACACAGAGACCAGTGAAACACAGATTAAAGTAAAATTTATTTGTATACTTACTAAATACCAGGTGGCACTATTCTGAACACATTATATGTATCACTTATTTGGCCCACAGATTGACCCATTTTATGGAGTTTATAGGAAACAGATGTTTACAGAGTTAGTATGTGGTAGAATCGGGACCCAAACTCAGGTCACGGTATGATCAGGTTCAGCTATAGATTCAGGAAAATACCTATTGGTGAGCCAGACCCTGTGCTGGGCATCTTACTCACATTACCCCCATTTCTTCCTTATGCCAGCATTGTAAGGTAGAGACTGTGACCTACATTCCACAAATAGAGAAACTGGGCACAGAAGAGTTACATGACTTGCTGAGTGACTGGTAGAACTAAGCCTAGAACTCATGTCTTCTGATTCCTAATTTAATACTCGTTCCGCTTGGCAGCACTGCCTTTTTTCATCTACAGGAACATGAAAAAAACATCACACAGGGCCGACATACAGCTGGGATGCACCGAAATGACTACTGGTTGCTAAAATGCTGAAATTCCTCTGCACCAGTCCGTAAGCAACCAACTGCTCTGAGCATCCTCAGACGTTGCCCTGTCTCCTTCTGCCAGACAGCCCCCACAACCCAGCATCTAAAGGGTGACCTGGGGCCTCTGGGATGCTGTCCTGTGCCATGGCCTGCATCAGCCTTGGCCAACTGTTAAATACTTGGAATGCAGTCTCTAGCAACCGTATATTTATTTGGTGTTTCCTTCTTTCCCAAATCCTTCTGTACTCATGACCTCTGATATGCACGGATGAGAAAGCTGAGGCCCAGGGAAGGCTGCCTGGCTAGTTCAGAGTCGAGCCAGGCCTAAGCCTAAGTCCTTGAACTTCCAGTCAAGTTCTTTCTGCATTATATGGCCATTATATGGCCTGCATTATATGGTCCCCCAAATCGAAAATTTTATATTAGGTAGAGTTAAGAACTTTAACATAGATTAAATTAGAAAATATCACAGATCGGGATGACTCTTTGTGAAAGACACTTGCTACTAGTTAAAGACAAATTCAACGCTAGCGACAAAGAATCAGTAGGCCTGGAATTTAACCAAAAGATCAAGAATTTATTACATAAACAGATGGGTGTGGTGAACTGAATTAATATTCTTCACTATTTGCTCCCTCCTTGCAATTGGGTTCTACATCTCTGTTGTTTTTAAGTGATCTGCCGAGTGTCCTGGGAGTATGTTTTTTGCCTTATTGGCTCTGCACTTGGCCCTGTGACAGGATTTCTCAATGAGATGACGAGGGATGCGATGGTTACAGGGCCTGAGCAGGAGCTTTGTAATGATTGTGAGGTTTAGCTGGAGCCTTCCTTCTGAAACAAGAAAACAGGGCGTTTCAGGTTCCACTGCTCCTTCAGCTCGGGCCCAGAATAGGAAGACACGTGGAGGCCGTCAGAGCCCAAAGATGCCACAGTCCTCATGTAAAGTGAGCGAGAAATAAATGTTTATTTTTGTAAGTCATTAATATATTGGGTTATTTGTCACTGCAGCATTAGCTGAGCAATACTCTGAAAGAAAAGAATGCTTTGAAAATTTTAAGAATAAAAATGAATTGAGTTTTAGATTTTAAAGGTGTATTACTTCAAATGAAACATCATTTTTTTTTCTGAGAGAGAGAATTCAGGCACATATGGGGCATGTATTTCATAGATTTTCCAAAAATATTTTTATATAAACTTTTCAAAAAGGCTTGTAATCAATAAACCATGGACTGAACGTACTGTGAAACTTGCATGGTTTCTGGGTAGATTATTCAGAAATAGAAAAAAAATCATATCTTGCCCCATAAAAGAAATTAATTCAGAGTATGATAACATAACACATTTCAGAGTAAGATGGCATCATAGGAGCACTTCATCTAACTCAGATCACATGTGAATTTTCAGTTAAGATTTCACAACTACTGTTTTTGGTAAGGAGAATAACCAAATCACATTCTGTTTCCAGGTGTTGAAGCATGAAAACTTTGGAACAAACTCACTTACTCCATCTCTTCCTCATCCATCCATCCATCCATCCATCCATCCTGTTCTTAATATAAGACAAACATCAAAAGCCTCCCATTTTAGCAGTCATTGTGGGAGAAGACATTTCTATGGCGCATATACCCCTGAATCAAAACAGATTCCCTTAAGAGGAACTTCAGACGTTACCTTGTTCTTTCTAGCAGAGTTGTTGGCTTCAAAATCTAAATGAAAGCCTCAAGGTACCAAAAAAGGTATTTCAGATTACCTCAAGACTATATGAGGATGGTGAAAGGTGTGGTTTTGACACTTGAGCTTCCAAAATGGAGATTCTGTGATTTGATGGACCTACTATGTGGCAAAACAAGCCCCATTGCTCCTGACACCAAACCACTAGAAGGGTCCATTTGTTACTCTGCAGATAACCCGATGTCCCAGGACTCTGTCTGCTCAGCTATGGAGAGTTCCTGGAACTGTCCCAGGAGTTCCATGGGGACACAGTTATGTGCCCCTGCACCCATTTCTGCGTTCGCTGTCAGTGATGAATAGAGAGTAGAAGATCCAGTGGAAGGGGAAGTCTACAAATGCTGGGGCTTCCTGCAGTTGAAATAACAATAATGATAAAGGGATGAGATCCTTGGCATATAAACAAAGCCTTCAGTCAGGATGTGAACAAAAGAAGAGGCTGCCCAACCAGGCCCTGCCCGTGTGACTCACAAAACAATATCGAATGGGCTCCAGAGTTTTACAAAGGCAAGGAACCTGTCCTTGTTGCTGACGCTCGGGGCCCAGAACTCAAACACCTGCCATGCAGCCATGGAGAAAAATGAGAGCGCCTTCTCTCGAGAGAGGCTGTGATGTGAGTTCAGCTGCACAGTCATTTCCTGAGCACGCCTTTTGTGCCAGGCACCACCGGGCTGTGTCCACACTTGAGCCAGTGTTTAAGGCCATGGTGTACATTCGTGGGTGTGTGAGCATGCTCTGGGGGACAGGGTCAGGCTCACTTGGCACCCGAGGGAGTCTCCTTCCACTGCTGGCCCTGGACGACTTGGGTCTGCCTGTCTGCTTATGAAAGGTGGCCCTGTCCCGAAGCAGGTGAAGAAGAGGCTGCAGAGGAATCTGTGACAGCCGTTCAAGTGGATGGCGGCTTTTAGGTGCCCCTTCACTTGATCCAGACTTCACTATTTCATGACAGTCTTCAGGACTGGGGCATAAGAGTGGCTACTGTCTGCTTGCAAAAAAAAAAAAGAAGGCACTTCCCTCTCCATTTCTGACTCTTGCTCATTTGGAGAGCTTCAGAGAAGGGAGTTCTGGAAACACTCTATCATCTTTCTTGAAACCCTTTCAGCTGCCTCATGTATTTAGGGAACACCTGCTATTCCTCCCCCCGCCCCCTTCTTTCTGACGCCGGATCTTTATTGTGTGTGGCACATACACTAGGTGGCAGACATGGAACTGAATTATGCCTCTAGCTGCATGGCAGCTCTGTGAAGGAACCAAGGGGCAAGAGGAAGGTGACCTGCCCAAGGCCACACAGACACTGGCCAGCACCACTGGGAATCCTGGTTTGGGGTCTCCTTCCCTGTGCCACTCTCTAAGTGGTCAGGAGGACAGTGGGGAGCAAAGAAGCCAGGCAGCCCTGGGTGCTGGTCGCCTGCCAACCATGGTACAGAGGCCGATTTGGGGCTCTCCCAGCCACTCTCCTTGGCCGGCAAGCAGAAAGCTCCAAATCCTGGGCTAGGAACCAGAGGGAAAGGAAAGGCACTTCTCTATGCTTCTGATTGTCCTCATGACTGTCCAGGAACAAAGCGGGGCCTCACACTGCCTCTTGCTACCAGCCTCCACCCAGCTGTTCTGGCCACGCAGCCCCATCTCTCTGGCCTGTCTGCGGGAACACTGGGCATTTGTCAGCTTTCAGAATCACGGCTGTGTGCCCAGGGCTCTCTGCTCCCCACCCCCACCCCCGGCCCTCAGTCCTGGGCTCCAGGCCGAGTGGGGTAGCCAACAGAGCCACAGGCCCTCTTACAAATCCTCAAACCCATCACCCAGGGAAGCCAAACCCCTGGTCCATGATATTTAACTATTGCGTAGCCTAACACACCACTGGGGAGGTTTACAGCCTTCCCTGATCTGATCAAGTGAAGTTCAAACAACACATAACAGTTCAAAAATGTACGCTTTCTGGGTGTGCAGAGAAAAGAGCATCAGGCTAAAGGTCATGGCAGGTCATTTATTAGACCTCACCCAGGCTCAATGTCATTAACTGCCAATAGGGAAGAATAGCAGCTCATTATAAGAGCTAACATCTGCTGAGGGCTTCTGTGTCAGGCGCTGTCCTTCGTACCACACACATCACTCATGTCATCCCCACAGTGGCCCACCTGGCCCAGCTCCCTGCCCTCTGAAGACACCGAGAGAGAAGTGGTGTGAAATCGCCAGAAAGGGTGTAACACCGCCGCACAACACCAGTGGGCACCAGGGTTTCTGAGTGCTCTGTGCAGGGCCACACCACACGTCCCGGATCTGGATCAGACACGACGCACATCATTGCACACAGCCTGCTAATGTCCCTGCCCTCCTGGAGCTCACATGCCAGCACATTCAGCGAAGGCTCCAAGACAGCAAATGCTGTCAGGCATGCAGAGACATAACAGGGGACTTTCCTGCATCTCCCATAACGAGTGCAGGGGAGAGGACACAAGCCGGGCAGGGAGCGCTTGTCATTCCCTGGAGTTTGAGTGGATTAAGTCTGCTCTGCCCCTCAGTGACCAGGGCACCTCCTGAGTGGCCCGTCTCAGCCTGGCAAGAGAGGGCAACTTAGCTTCTCTATCACAATGGTTCAGACAGTCAGTGTACGGAGGCCCCAGGAGTGGAGCCCCAGAGCCCCACCACCCAGCCCCACCAGTCCACCTTGGCCTGGCACACCACGGCCCTCTGGCTGCAGAGGGCCCCTGATGAGAGCTCCTGAAATGACAGTGAATCTCTGAAAATACAGCTGGGTCCCTCTTGTCCCCAGCCATAGGCTTAGCCTTGCCCCAGGCTCAGGCATCCAATCGTATTGCTGGAGTTGGGGCTGGTCAGCCTGGCAGCTGGTCCTGCTTTGACATTGGATCTCAGTTCTAGGGACTCGGTTCTTGCTTCATTCCTTCCTTCCTTCCTTCCTTCCTTCATTCATACAAGCAATGTTGATTAAGAAGGCACAGGACTATGTTGAGTCAGGCACTGTCCTAGGGGCTGGGTACACCCCAGGGAATAAAGCAGGCCAACCCCTGCCCGCATAGAGCTTACTGTCTAGTGGTAGAGACAAATTAATATATAATATGCCCACTGGTGGGAAGTAGTAAGAAGAAAAATAAACAGGGAAAGGGGATGGGATGGGATGCGGATGCTATTAAATAGGATGGTAAGGAACACCTCTTGGAAAAGGGGACATCTGCGCAGACACAGGAAGAATAAGAGAGTGAGCCAGGTGTATACCTGGGCGAAGAGCATCACGGCAGAGGGAACAGCATGTGCATACGGTCCTGAGGCAGGTGTATGCTTGGCATGTTCACGGACTAGTGAGGAGGCCAGTGTGGCTGGAAGAGCTAGCCCGCGTCTCTGTTGCCTGGGCCTCTACTCCCTGCTTCAGGCCCACCTGCGTGGACCACTGTGGTCACAGCCCAGCCACTACTGGCGCCTGGCTTGCCTTCCTCCTACCCTCACCTGCTGCGGCTTTCCCGAAGGGCATGGGTGGCCTGGGTGCATCTGTTCTCCATGCCCCCATGTGCTCCTAGTGCCAATGAGAGGTGGCTGCAGCACAGTGGCTGGAGCGCTGGCTTTGGAGTCAGACAGCCTGGATATGAATCTCAGCTCTGCCATTTCCTACTTTGGGAAGCCTGGGCAAATTGACCTTCATGACTCAGCTTCTTCAATGGAAAATAGGGATACAGGGGCTGTAGTAAGAGCAAATGAGTGACGTGTGCAAAGTGAATATGGAATAATGGCAAGTAAACATTAGTGGCAAAAATGCTAAGGTAAGAAAAATCCTTCCTCGCACCCTTTTCACCAGGTAGCCAGCGCTGGGTGCTAGCTGCGCGGGGAGCACAGGAGTTGGGGTGAGGCAGACGTAGATTTGAGCCCCAGGGGGTGCCGTTGGGCAAATGGCTTAACCTCTCTGAACTTCATTTTCCCCACCTTAATATAGAGATAGCGGTCCACCTCTCACAGGGTTTGGAAAAGAGTAAATGAAATGACGTAACAGGCCCAGAGGTTGACTCAGAGTAAGTGCTTTCACTGAGGGTGGAACCAGCCTGACCATGAAGCTCGCAAGGAGGTTTCAGATGGGCGATCAGAACCCAGAGAAGCAGATTGTAGAGACAAAAAGACTCAGAAGCGGAGTGGGCCGGAGTCTTGAAGGAGGAGCCCAGGGATGTGGCAACCACACAATGCAGACAGGCCCACTGTGCCATGGAGAGAGCCAGGAGCATCGCAGGAACTGGAGTAGCTGTGAATGGATGGGACCAGGCCAGGTCACTGTCTGCCAAGTGGAGACATGTCCCAGAGGGAGTACCAGGTGCCGAAGGCCAGTGCCAAAGGGGAGCAGTGGCCATTGGAAATTCCAGGAAGGAGTCAGGGCACCCAGGGCAGAATCCACACAAGCTAGACCTGAGCGAGGTGAAGGCTGAGCTGGGTGAGGGGCAGGGGACAGGGGCAGTTCTGAGACTGACTCAGGGGCTGTTCCGAGGCTGTCGTAAAGTGACCAGGGTCAGAGGCCACCTCTCTGTCCTCTAGGTCAGGGAAGATCCCCTTGACACCCCTGCAGGAAGCTCTGGGGGAAGGAGAGGGAGAGACCTTTCTCCTGCTCAAACCACAGCAGAGAGTAGAAGCAGGTGCTGAAGGGACTGGCATGCCAGTGCCACCTGTCCGCAGGGAGCTCCACCTGATTCTGTCTGGGGCTCGGGACTTCAAGCAGCTCAGATTAGCAGCCAGGCCAGTTCCACAAACGTGCATCAAGGGGCTTCTCATGAGCCAGGAGGACCCGTGTGTTAAGCCAGGCAAGGAAGGCAGCGTGGGGCTGGTTCCTGAGATAGGAACAGGAGTGCTCTCCCCAGAGACCCCCCAAGACACGTGTCTGAGAAAGAAAAGTATACTAGCTGGCTTAGCTCCATCAACATTTGAATGAATTGCCAGAATAACGAAAACAGAATTTTAATTACAAGTTCTTGCTTCCCCATTGTTTGTAATTTTGTTAACGGCCTCTGGATCTCCCAGTGGTAACCGACAAAAAAAAAAAAAAAATCTCTGAAAAAACAGAAGAGTTATGCAGTGGGTGGAAAATTTTCTTTTGGCTTCATAGCCGACCTGAAGGAGAGGAACTGGCCATGTGCATTTGGGCAGTTTGGGCACCTCTCTGACCTTCTCTACCCTTTTCTATAAAATCAGAGCTTGGTCTAGAGTCTAGAGTCTGGACCATGGTTAAGAGCCCTGAGTTCTGGTGAATCTACACAACCAGGCAGGGAAATTTATCATCATGATGAGGTCCGATACTATCCAAGTTAGACACCCAAGAGTCACTCCCGATTCCTCCCTCCTGCTCACTCCACACTAAATGTCATTTCTTAATGACTTTACCCAGCTCAATAAATGCTTGCTGAAATTAAATGAACTCACCACATCCGAATGGCTCCTGTGTTCTGTCTATTCTACCTTCTAAAGAGCTCTCGAAACTGGCTGCATCTTTTCCACTCAATTGTCTTAGTTCAGCACTCTTTGTTTCTCCCTAGACCACAGCGACAATTTCCTCTCCAGCCTCCAATGTCTTGCCTTCAGCTTGCCGACCTGTTTCTCACTCTGAGACCTCCACACAGCCCCAGGGTGAGCTCTCCCACCTCGCCAGGGCTCCTTAAAACCCATCAGTGGTTGCTGCGGGTCCGCGGGATACTAAAAGGTGTGCTAGCCCTAAAGATGCACCTCTGCTTCCACCGCCCCCCGACCCCCAACCTCTACTGCTTCCCAACATGCCTCCTTGCCTAAAGTCAGGTCCCACAACTTGCAGGTTTGGAAGGAACCAAACTGTCTTGCCTCTGAGCATTTGCACATGCTGTTCCTTTTGCTGCAATGTCCTCTGTCACTCGTCATCATCCTTCAAGTGTCAGTTCTGTCGTTACTTCTTGCTGTGGTCAGCCTTTCTGCTCTCACATCTCCAGGCAGAGCTAAGCACTTCTCCTCGGCCCCATGGTGATCTCCTCTATGCAGCATCCCTGTTGTGTGGTCAGCGGTCAGTCTTCCTCTCCTGGACCAGAAACCTCTCAAGGGAAAAAACGCTCTGCACCTATATATGCCCAGGATCAAGGACAGTGTGACACCCCAGCCAGAGGTGGAAGCAACCCACGTGTCCATCGACAGAAGAATGGATAAACAAAATGCCGTCTATCCATACAATGGAATATTATTCAGCCTTAAAATAGAAGGAAATTCTGACACATGCTACAACATGAATGAATCTTGAGGACATCAGGCTAAATGAAATAAGCCAGTCACAAGAGGACAAACACTGTATAATTCCACTCATATGAGGCTCCTAAAGTAGTCAAATTCATTGACAGAAAGTAGAATGGTGGTTGCTTGGGCCTGGGGGGGGGGGGGGGAGAGTTATCATTTAATGGATACAGAGTTTCAGTTTTGCAAGATGAAAAAAGTTCTTGAGATGGATGGTGGTGTGGCTGCCCAACAACGTGAATATCATTAATGCCACTGAACTGTGTGTTTTAAAAATGGTTAAAATGGTAAATTCTAGGTTATGTATATTTTAATCACACACACACACACAACAGTGTGAGCACAGAGAGGAGTTTAATGAGCATTTATTGAGCAAATGAATGAATGAGGAAGGGAAATCAGTGGATTTCAGGAGACATGTATCCAGGTCAGAACTGAAAAGCCTAGAGGTGGTGGTGGTGGGGGGGGGGGGCAGGGGCAGTCACTCTCCATCACTGTCACTCCCCGCAGGAGGTCTTCAGTGTGCCTGGAGCCACAGTTTTCAAAGCTAGACCTCCCAAACCAAACTGAATCTTTGGGGCTGCAGCTGAATCGGAATCAGCGTTTGTCCTCAGGGGCCCTGCCCTGTGTTCTCCTGGAACCCAATATAGAATAACTCCCTGGACAGACTCATGAAATGAAAAGTTAAGCCCTTTGGCCGAAGCCGCCAGGGGCTGGGTTTTTGTTGGGTGTGGGTGTTGGGGGTCAGGAAGAGCGGTGAGAAGCCAGAGGGGGTAGGCTGGCAGAAAGGGCTCATTCCACACTCATTCTCCGAGTGAGCCACGCTTAGGAAGTATCACATTAAAGAGCTGACTCACACGCTGACTCAAAGAGAGGAGGCTGCAGGGTTGTAAATCAGAGGAATGGCTTTTATTTGTCAGAAAGCTACGATAAATAACATCTCTGTGTGCCACTTAGCAAAGGGAGAGTGGGAAGGAGGGAGGCTGGGAGAGGCAGGCCGGAGGGGCTCCAGGAGCCATATGTGAGGGGGTGGTGGGCAGGATGCTTTCAGGACACTCTCCAGTCACTGGGATACTCTGCTCCTCAACGCAAAAAAAAAAAAAAAAAAAAAAGAAAGAAAGAAAGAAAGATCATCTTTCCCCCAAACTTCCTGAGAGTGCTGGGTCATGAGAATAACAACAGGAGGACAGTTAGAGATAGAGATCTTCAAGGTCATCGACTTCACCCCTGTTTTATAAGCGTGACAGGCTGCCTTGCTGGAGGTGCCATCTATGGGTATTCTTCAGAATGAAGGAGACAGAAAATCAGCAGGGCCCACTGAAGGCAGAGCCCCCATAGAAAGGCAGAAAGGTAGGACCCCCCAGAATGGATGAAGGTCACTGTACTTGCAATGCTCAGTCAGGGCAAGCGGTCATGGCCAGAATCACGGCAGGAAGCTCTTCCCCAAATGGGCAAGTAGCTCATTATCTGGGGAAGGATATAGAATCCGATCCATTGGGCGTCCAGGGCTTAAAAGTGAAAGGCGGCCTGGCTCTGCAGGGAATGTGCAGAAGGATGGGGATTCTGGGGCTGCAGAGGGGCAGGGAGACATGTGACCAAGTTTGGCGAGTTGCTTTGGGCAACCTGCAGCCTGTAGAGGCAACTGTGCTTCCAGAGAGCGTCATTCCTGGGGAAGCCCAGGACCCTGCTTTCTCTGCCCTCTCGCCCCTTTGGGCTGCCATTGGGGAATGTGGGCTCCAATATCTAGGGCTGTACTGCCTAATACGGAAGCCACTAGCTACCTGTGGGGAGTGACATATGGCTAGTCCACCTTGAGATTTGCTGCAGGATAAAATACAAACTGGATTGTGAAGAGGTACTGTGAACAAAAAAGAATGTCAAATACACTATACATTATTTTATGTTGATCACATGTTGGAAAGATAAGATGTTGTGTTGAGGAAAATGTATTCTTAAAATGTATATCTACTGTTTCTTTTGGCTTTTTTTAATGTGGCAACCAGAGAATTTTAAAGAGACATGTGATTTCACGTGTGTGGCTTGTCTCATGTTTCTAGCGGACAGCACTGCTTTGCAGAAACCCCTAGACTCAGAACAGGGAGAGCTGTTGCTCCTCACTTACTGCTCTTATGCTTAGGTGGGGAGGGGCTTCCACTTATGAAGGCTGGGATGTTCTGGGGTATAGCAGGGACATCCCAAAATGAGAGAGGTCGGGTCAGGTCAGCCGGTTACATAAGTAATGGGACAGAGACCCAAGTGTTTCCATGACTTGCTCAAGCAAATGAATAAAATCTTGGCTTAGGATCAAACCTCGTAAATTCTAGTGTAATCTTACCATCACATCCAAGCTTACATAGCAAATGCTCTTTTGAAATTATTAGTCATTTGAGTGAGAGTACCACAAAACAGAGTCCTGGTTAAATTGTAAGTTCTTAGAATGTTTGTTTTGTTTGTTTGTTTGTATTCTGGCAGGTTGCTTAATAATCTCTACCAAAACCCGGTAGCCCAAATGAAACTGGGCTACATTAATGCCTGTCTCAGCATGGTGACACATCCAAAAGAAACACAAATGGGTTTCCTCGAGTTTTGAAAAATACTATTAATTCTTGACTGAGGTCTCCCGAGGAGATACCAAAGGGAAATGACCTGGCGCGTCACAGCCAAGCTTCCTAAACATTCTTAGCGATCATTCTCTCCTTTACAAGCATCACTCCATAGGGCAGCTTATCAGATCACTCTCTTCCCCATCTCAAATCTGCCCTGACTTCCTCCTTCAGTCCCCCTCTCCTCTCTGGTCAAGCTCCTCTCAGCCCATCTTCCCTCTGGAATCTTCCTCTTCCTGCCACACCTCCAGGCCCTTCTGCATCAGGACCAATTCAGCCCCTCTCACCTGCTTTCAGTTCTCCTCTCTGCCCATTGTCTGATCAGCCCAAGAGGCCCTAAAGCTGACTGAGTGGGCAAGGTGTGGCCACCACCTGGTAGGTGAAGGCAGGAACAAAGCTTCTCCAAGCAGCTTCAAGGGCAGCAGATGTGCAGAAGTGGGAGCCAGAGCAGGAAGGAAGTGAACAGATGCCTGTGGCCACCATAGCTGATGGGTGGGGTCGTGGGTATATGGGAGACCCCTTGGAGGACACCTCCAAATGACTAGGAGACGGTTTGGACTGCATCCAGATGAGCACAGACACAGAGAGACAAAGTGGACCCGAAGGCCACCCAGCCAGTAACCCCTAGTAGGAGGTCAGGAGCCAGGGACCCACTGGTGAGGAGGGAGAGGGGGCCTAAGCAGGAGGAAGTGGCTGGGCGGGTCCCCTTTCCAGCCAGGAACAAAGCAAAGTGGATCCTGCTGTTCTGGCGCGTTCTGGGGCCCAGCCAAGTCTTTTTGACACAGGGAGGCACAGGTGAGTCACCACGCATCCCACTAACAACACTGTCCTGGGATGTGGTCCAGGTAATTAGTGCCTGGCACAAGGGTTTCTCGATATTGTTTCTCATCCAGGGGAGTGAAATTTGGAGAAACCTGGGAGTGATGTAAATCAGTCTGCTAGAAATGAATGCCTAATAGAATAAGGGAAACTCCAAATAAGTGTCTCTCAACTTGCCCGTGGAAAAGAGGGCATGTCAGCCAGCTGCTTCTTCCTCCTCCATCTCCATTTGCTGGGCAGCTGAGCCCAGTCTTCTTCCCACTGAAGCAGAACCCCACATTTCCTGCCAACCCCCATGTCTCTTCCTGGCAGGGGACCCCCTCGGCGCCCTGCTCCCCATCCCTCATCCAGACTGGTGCCCAGGGAGTTGGCCCCCCACTAACACTCCCGCCTGCTCCTGGTGGCTTCTGCAGGTACCCTTCTAGGGCACCGCTGCCTTCCCTGGACCTTGGACATGGGGACCAGCTCCTTGCACAGCTCACATCGCCAACTCCGCAGCAGCAGAATCAGTCAGAATCGTGACAGCCACACAGAGCCAGGGCTTGCCCTGTGCTTCCCAAGGTGGGGGCAGGTACTGCTGGGGGGTTATAAGCTTATTTACGGTGGGTCTCGTTGTGGATTGGGGGGGCGTGTCACATAATCACTTGGTGCTTCCGTCTCCTCATCGTGAAATGGGGATAACAAAGCACCTACCTCAAAAAGTTATTGCCAAGATGAAATGAGTGCAGGTGTGTACAATGCTCAGGTCCGCATTTGTCAGTTATTATTATTGTTATCAAGACAAACTTTAGTGTTTCATTTATAATTATGAGTTTATTTTCATGTGACTTAGAGGAAATCAAATCAAATCAAACCCATGATTTTACAGACCTTATTGTTTAGGTCAAATCTGAGGAATGAATGAATGAATGAACGAATGAATGAATATTTAAGGAAGGATTTAAATAAATAATAGTATAGGAGATAGGCTAGTGTGGCGTGAATTGTGAAGGTGGAACACACAGACTATTTGGAAAATATTGATCTAGACTGAACCCTCTAGTTTTCTGAGGAGAAAACTCTAAACAGGAAGTAAAGGGCTGGGACCTTGGCCACCAGTGGAGTCACCAGCTGGGCTGGGACCAGATGGGTGGTCTCCCAGCTCCCAGTCCACACCGTGTCCTCCTGTCCTGCTGCCTCCATTAGGTCTTCATTAGGGCTTCATTTGAACAAGTACATGTAAAAAAAAACGTACGAATCCGTGGTTCGTCACCAGATGGGATCACACATAACACTTGGGTCAAATTCCATGTCATATAAAACAAAATAATCCCACAGAGTAAAAGCAACCAGTCTATGAAACAGGATCAGGTGTTGTTTCTGACTATGGGGTTGGTGAGTGACTGGTGGAACTGGCTTCTCTGGTTCTGCCACTTCCTAGCTGTGTGACTGTGGACATGTTGGTTAACCTCTCTGTGCTTCCATTTTCAGATCTGCAAAATGAGATGAGGTGGTATGCCTGGTACATAGAAGGCTCTTGGTAAAAGTGAGAACCTTTTTTTCCTTCCTCCAAAAGCAAGAGCAAGCACCCCTGCTGCAGACAGGCACCCACTGGCCATGGGAGAACCACAGTCAGAAAATCCTACTGCAAAACCTTCAGTGGCTCCCCGTTTCTTACCACAGCAAGTCTCCGGTCCTGACGTGTCTCCTTCCCACCAAGCCAACTTCATTCTCCCGAACCCAACACCCATGCAGTATGTCTCATGCTCCCTCACTGCCCTGTGAACAAGATACACCCATCTGGACAGCAGCACCCCTCCCCTGCTTTCTCTCCTTGACAACAGTGCTCAGGCTGATCTTCCCAAAACCCATATCCAATTAACTTACCCTCTGAAAATCTCTGCATGAATCACCCTTTCCTGTAGAATAAAATCCAAACTCCCTACCGCTGCATTCGCCCTTGTAGTCTAGCCCCATGCCCCCCGCCCAGAACCCATCCTAACCCCGTGCCCATCACCCAGACCCACACACACACACACACACACACACACACACACACACACACACTACACCTGAATCAGTCAGATCCACTCATGTTCCTCCAACAGCCCACTGTTCTCCCTTCACACCCGCACACGATTGTACCTGCTGCTGCTTCTCCCTGGAACACCCTATTCCCTTCCTTTGATGGACACATTCCTTCTGATCTTTTAACATCTTGCTGGAATGAGGCATTTTGTTTTGCATCCTCCCACCGCCCCTCATTTCTTGCAGCTAGATGACTAAGCCCTGGCCAATAAGATGTAGGAGCAAATCACTGGGTAGAACTATCAAAAAGGCTCTTTGAAAGGAGCACAGATGGCTGCATGGTCCTTCTTCCTTTCTCTTGTTCATCTATGGAAAATGGGTGTGATGGCTGGTGCTCTAGTAGCCATCTTGGCACATAAGGTGACCTTCAGGATGGAAGCCATGCTCTGCAGATGGAGGGACTTCATGAAAGCGAGGAGGTGCTTGAGATATTGCGTATATTGTGGAGTCGCCATATGCCAGGCTAGGATGGCTACCTTTGACTCTTTTCTAAGAAAAGAAAATAAACCGTTATGTGTCTAAGCCACTGTGATTTTAGCTTGCTGTTGCTGTTACATACAGAAAAGCTAACCCTACCCAACATGACACACATACAAGCCATTTCCTGTTTGGCTCCTACTCATCTCCCCAGACACATACTTCCCCTCCTGCTCCCAAACCCCATGCTCCGCTCCTATTTATTTTTGGTTTCCTCAGGCATCAGGCTTGTCTTAGGCCTCACCCCCTCTGCCCTCTCCTCAATGCCATTCCTTTAACCGCCTGGGAACACCTTCTCAGCTTTCCAGACCCAGCTCGAGGGACACCTCCTCCATGAAGCCTTTCTAGACACACTCATCACACCCTCACCGGGCAGAAGTGACCTACTCCTGTCCTGTATGCCCCCAAATATCTACCACAGCACCTCTATATGGCCACATTTACTTGACCATCTGCGTCTCCCCCTTCCTGGGTTGCTTGAGGCAGGAGCCACGTCATTCATCTTGTTTTCCGACATCTGGCCACACATGAAGTTGTTCGGGGAACACTCCCCTGAGACAGGGCTTCGTCTTCTTGGGCCTGGGAGTCCGGCCCAGCGATAGGGCCGTATCACTGGGGGAGGATGGGGGCTCCAGTCGGGCAACAGGGCCTGTTCTCGGGCACACTGCACCCTGGAAGGCCCCAGGCCATGTGTGTGTAACCCAGCCTCCCTTACAGCGTCCCTGGAGCTCACAGAAACCTCCTCTAGGGCTCCGACTTCCACGGCCAGTGGTCCTGCCTATCGCCATCTGCCCCTCCCGTTCCCTTCCCTGGGCGACACTCACGCCCCAGGCAAGAGGCTGAAACAGTGAAGGGGAAAACACCCAGCTGCCGCCCTGACACCTGCCCTTCCCACTTCCAGCAAGTACCAGGAGCATGGAAACAGCGGCTACAAAGAGACCAGAGAGCGGGAGAAGATGGGCAGGGCAGCCTTGCAGAAGCCATTCGGTACGGGCCTTCCCTCCTGCCTTGACTGAATTAGCGAAAGGACACCTGTTATGCGACCCAAATCTACACCATGGCAGCTCCCCTCCAGCTCATCACATGCATCACATGCTCGGAAGATAGCTGGACAGAACAGAGAAAAACGGGAGAACTACCAGAACTGTGCCAGGAGGTGCAACGTAACTTAAAGCAGCTATGTGTGAATGTATTTCTTGCCTCCTCAGAGCCTCGCAGTGATAGAAATGTGTCCTCGAATGACAGGGAGATGAGCAGCCAGGAGAGGAGAAGGTTCAGGGAACCTGGATCTGTTTCGGACGTGAACGGCCATCATACGGCAGGATGGCTGGGCCATTCCCGCAGAGGGCTAATGATCAGTGGGAATTACAGGAAGGAGTATTTCAGTTCAAACTAAGGAAGAACTCCTAACGCATCAGGACGGGCCCACAAAGGAGCGGGCTGCCCGGAACAGTGTGCTATGGAGCCAGTGGACATACCCAGAATCACCTGTCACCATAGAGACCTCAGATCCTGGAAACTTGGGGCCTGCGACCTTCTGGAGCTTCCCAGGACACCCATGCCATCTGTTCCCCAAAATGCCAGTAGCTCCTGACACCTCAGCCAGCTTTCTCATCAGTGGCCCGACTAGTGGCTCAAACCTGGTGCTCCGAGTGTTCTTCAGGGCCTTCTCTCAATCTGGCCACTCCTCTGGCCTTTCTCTTCTCTGCCTACTGCTGGGGTTTGTGTTCCATGTGGTTCCTGTTGGTCACACAGAGAGGGGCTGAGAAGCTGCCCTACTGAAGAGGCCAGTAGAGCAGGTGGGAAGACTGTGCACTGTGGAGTGGGGGGCAGAGCTCTGCATTTCCCACCCAGTCATAAGCATTCATTCATTCATTCATTCATTCATTCATTCACTCACAGAATATATATTGGACACCTACAGTGTGCTCGGCACAATTCTGAGAATAAAGCAATGAAAACAATGTGATCAAATAAATTAAGGGAAAACGGAGTTTACAAGTAGAAGGGTTTCTCTCCTGCAGGACTCAGAACTTTTGCTATGTTCACAGGCCCTGTGATTCCCCACACGAGGCTCCGCATATAGTCTCTCTGCACAAGAAACAACAGTATAGAAAATTTTGCAAATACTTGAAAAAGAAGAAAATTTCAAAAATCACCGGTAATACCACCACTCAGAAATTACTCTTGCAAACATTTTGGTGCTTGTCCTTTAAATATTTTTACATCCATGTACATGCCTTCCCCCTAAATTTGTATCCTTCTGTGTGTGACTTCTCATTTATTATATCACAAATATCTTTCTATTTGTTAAAAGTATTCTCTGGTACCACTTGTTTGCCATGTGGTATCCGTCACTGTGTATGTGTCAGAATTTGTATTAATAGAACCAATCTCACATTCTTATATGTTTGGATTGTTTCCGGTCCTTCACTATTGCAAACAGTGGTGGGAAGGGCATCCTCCTAGGTGGTCCTCATGCGCACCAATGATTGTTTTCTTAGTATAAATTCCTGAAAGGGGACCTTATGGGTGACAATGCACAACTATCTGATCTACGCTGCCATACTGCCCTCAGGGGATCTGCAGCAATTTGTGCCATTTTTTAAATTGAGGTATCGTTGATATAACATTATTAGTTTCAGGGGTCCAACACTATGATTTGATATTTGTATACATTGCAAAATGATCACCACAATAAGTCCAGCTAACATCAAATACCATACAAAGTTACAAAAAAATCTTTTTTCTTACGATGAGAACTTTTAAGATCCCCTCTTCTGGCTACTTTCAAATATGCAATACAGCATTACCAACTATAGGCACCGTGCGGTAAGCGACATACTCGTGACTTATTCACATAACGGGAAATTTGTACCTCTGGACCCCTTCCACCCATTTCACCTCTCCTCCCCCCGCCCCATGATATTTTTAAAGAGTACTGGTCCAGGATTTTGTACAATGTCCCTGACTTTGGGTTTTCTGATGTTTTCTCGTGATTGAATGCTCTAAGTTTGGGGAAAGAGTACCACAGAGGTGAAGTGCCCTCATTCTTGCATCATTTCTGGGGTCACATGATATCAACGTGACTCAGAACTGGTGCTGTCAACATGGAGCTGTTGGTTAAGGTGGTATCTGCCAAGCTCATCAACTGCGAAGTTACTACTTTCCCTCTTCATACTCCATTCTTTGGAACTGAGTCACTGCATCCAGCCCACCCCTCAAGGGGAGGGGAATTAAGCACCTTCTGCTGGAAGGAGAGTAGCATATATTAACTGGAATTCTGTAAAGATCGGTGTCCTATTCCCTATTTACTTATTTATTCAATTATTTGTTTGTAATAAATGTTCTCATCGACTCTCTGGGTTATAATTCAGTACTATCATTATTTATTTTATTGCTCTCACTGTTCCAGCTTTGGCCCCCGGGAGCTCTTTCTAGTTGACCCTCATGTCCTTTAGACGTCCCCTCATCTTTTGCTTTGCTTTGTTTCTGTCTTTAAGCACTTCCTTACCTTCTAGAACTATAAAATATTTCAGGATCATGTTGTATTTTCCCTATCCATCTCCAGAAATCAGCCATTTCTCCAAGGAGCTCTGGTTCCTTTTATTGAAAAATGGTATTTGGAAACTAAGATTGGGCACTGGGGATTGTGCTCATTTCTACTGGGGTGCCACTGCTAGTGGGCAGTTAAGAAATGTATGTGTGCACCCTAACCCATGCATAAATACACACCTGTATTTATTTCTCTACTTATCTATACACATATTAAAAATACATTCCAGCCCTGCCACTAACTCTGCCTCCTGACAGAGTCTGTTCCTGTAAAATTAAATTAGATGATGTATTCTATGATACACAGAAAACACTCAATCCACGTTGCCGGAGTGAATGAGTGAGTGGAGCTGGGCACGTGCTGCGGCTTCTCTCTAGTTCAAACTCCATAACTTACAACTGGGCGGGTGATTTACCCTTATCAGTGCTCAGCATTTTTAATATTATTCTTGGTACATTTCTATATATTCTAAATTTTCTAAAGTAAATAAGGTATTTTATAATTAATCAAAGAACGAAAGCAATTGGGTTTAAAACAACAACAACAACAAAACTATACTCTTCTCTACAATGAATATTAATAAACATTTCTTAAGCTCGCACTGAGGACCAGCATGCTTATGTGGATGGAAACACATACAAGCTACAAGTTTTGGCCTAAAGTGGGAGTGTAATAGGTGTTGGCTTCCATCCTTTCTTTTCTCTCTCTGATCCTTCCAGAAGTTATGTTGAAAACTGATGAAAAAAGTCTCTCCCTTTTTCTCCAGCTGTGAGCAGGGATGGCCAGGGCAAAAATGCCATGTCAAATGAACCTCTCTCTTTGTCACCCAGAGCCCTCCTACAGAGAGTCGTCCTGCCCTGGAGATCTCTGGAGGAATATTTTTGAGGTGCATGGAGCACCCACTACCACAGCCCTCACCTGGGAGCATGAGGCCTGATCTAAGGCTCCAGGCTCCTCTGCTCATTGTTAACCAGTCCCAGCTATAGTCACTCCCCTGAACCCTTATGACCTGCACTGACGCTCACAGGTCTCGGGGTTTGCAGCTTCACGGCCAGCGAAGCAAAGCACCCAACCTCCGGGAGACAAGTCTATATCTCAGCATTTCCCGCTAAAAGACTGCCTGTCTACCTACGATGAATTCCTCTGGGAAATTTCCCCCTTCTCTTCTTTCAGGAGGAGGGAAGAAAGAGGATCTTGAAATTACATACCTCTTTTCAGTTCAGAAATTGAAAGAGAACCAGTAAGGAGGATGGCAACTATTTTGCTCTTGTAGAACCAAGAATGCAGAGATGTTCAATCATGGCAGCAAAAGTCACAAGACTGAGAAAAGTTATTTTCGGCAAAAGGGAAAGGGAACTGAGCGCTTGTCATGAAAACAAATCTAGAAATATTGAACTCATTTAAAAAAATTAGTATTTTGTTAGAGAGCTCACTTCCTACATGAGCTGCATCGTTTTCTAGTAGATTTGCAACCAAGCCCCGCCCCCACCCCTTCTGCCCTTGTCACAATGATTAAAGTACTTTACTCTTGTAACATCCTTTAGGGCTAGGTTATGTCTGCTCTGGGCTTCGTATGGAGAAATCCCTCTTTTTCTAGCCCAGGGACGGGAAGCATTTAGCATCTCTCACCTGGACCACCACCTCAGACTTCCAACTGGCCTCCTCTCATTGTTTTTACAACAGGACTTCTCAGAGCCTTTAATATCCTGATGACCGCCAATGAGGAAAATATACACTGATATGTATATTTCCCAAACTCATGTGGTCATGGAATCCTTGATTCAAGGGACACCTATTAACATGTCTCCGTCCAATAAACTTCTAGGAACCCTGTTGAGAAAATCCTGGTCTATAGGATACAATACCAACTACTCAGCAGTCACTCAGGCATTCCCTTGTCTGGTGTCTGCCTCCCTTTCCAGGCTCCTTTTCTGCCTCTCTCCTATACTTTTCCCAGAACTTACACTGAGAATATCTGCAGTTCCCTAAATAAGGTTGCCTTATTTCAAGTTTAAGTGCCTTTGCATATGCTATTCCACCAGTCTGGAATGCTGTTCCCTGCTTGTTCTCTGAGGTCAACACTGCCAACTCTGTGAAATGGCCCCAGTTCCCTCAGGCTGACAGGGACACACCAGCCTCAACGCTCCTGCAGTACTTGGCGCACGCTGTCAGTGCTCCCCCGGGCTATGAATGAATGTGTATAACGCATCAGTTCTCTGTTTTGGTTCTTGCTCTCTCCTGGCCTAATTCTTCAACACCCCGCCCCCACCAGTTCCATGAGACCCCCATTCCTATTTAATATATTTCTTCTTTTTAAAAAGTTAGTGAGAATTAGTTTCTGTTGCTTGTGATTCAAAAAAAAAAAAAAAACAAAAAAAACACTCCCTAACTTCTACACCCAGGAAGAGGAGTTTTAAACATTTTCAGGCCCAGAAATACATGTTGACAAAACATGTGTAAAAATGACAAAACAGATCCAGGTCTATTTTCATAGGGGGATTAATGCTCAGAGGAAAATACTCCAGGAAAAAACTTCCGCACGATCTGAGTGGTGCCTGAGGAACTTTACCCCCACGTGACGTGGATGGTAAGAAGCTCTCCCTGCAGGGCAGGCTCCGTGTGCCTGCAGGCTGCTGCCCGTGTTACTCAAAATGGTCAGTGCCCAGACTCTTCAGAAGCAGCCAGCACTCTCCCCACTCCAGAGCTCTGGGGCAGTTAGGAACCGGAGCATCCATCCTTGAACTTGAACATGCCATGTTCGGAATGCTTTCTTAGGAGCCATTTCACAAAGGTTCCCTGAAGAAGGATTTTATCTTTTAGCAAATAAAGAAGGTCATTGCTAAATACTCCCAGACCCTTTGCAATAGGACTTTGCCACCCCTTTCACCAAGGGGTGGGGTCTACTTCCCCTCCCTTTGAATCTGGCTGGCCTTGAGTTTTGCTTTAGCCCAAAGAATGTGGCAGAAGTGCCACTGTGTCTCTGTCCTAAGAGGCCTGGCTCCTTCAGTTCCTTGGAACCCTGAGACTACCATGCTGTGAAGAAGCTAGGTCTGGCCTGCAGGAGGGTGAGAGGCCATGTAGAGGAGAAGCACGAGCACCAAGACCCTAGACACGTCAGCGAGGCTCTCTTGGACCTCCAGCCCAGGCTGGCCACCAGCTGAACGCAGCTACGGCAGTGAGCCCAGTCAAGCCCAGCAGAGAACTGCCCTGCCAGAATGCTGAGGAATAATACATCACTGTTTTAAGCTACTAGGTTTTGGGGAAATGTATTATGCAGCAATACATAGCAAACACAGAACTAAGGAGGGAGCTCCTGTGTGGCCAACTAAAGGGGGAAAGATGCACAAGCAAGGAAGAAGCCCCTTTCACAGCATCTTCGAAGGACCAAGGTCTGAGGAACCCAAGTGATGAGATGCCTCCTATACAGATGACAGGCCCAGGAGTAACTGGATGAGCTGGAGCTGGGACGTTCCCCTCCCCGTCACTCCTGCAGTGACCCAGCCAGGACCTACCCCGAGACAAAGGAAGGAATTAGCTACCTACCTACCTCACCTCCCTTCTCCTTTTCTTCGACATGAGAAGGCCCTCAACCGTGACATGGGGAGAACAAACTATAATTAATGTCATCTTCACACTCGTTACCAAGTAGAGTTAAATAAAGTCACAAAGGACTTAAATTTAAAAGCAGGCATGATGAAGGCAGGTCAGACGAAAGGCAGTGTAACCGAAGGCTGATTAGGGCTTGGGAGAAGATGACGCTGGGCTTCTTGGCAGAGAGCCATCTGCTCTAAGCCTCGAAGGAAGGGAGGGCCTCCTCGGGGAGAGATGAGGACAGGACATTATCCAAGGCAGAGGGGATGGGAGGAGATAACAAAGTAGGGGACACTGTCCGAGAACAAAAGTCCAACTCCCTCCCCCAACCAGGTCATTCTTTCCCTCCAGCTGGTCTCCCTTCCTCTTCTCCATGGTCCCTCAAGGTGATGCCACCTAGGCCAATGCCTTTTCTTACCTTCTATCCACCCTGTGCCCAGTGCTGAGCTGGGTTCATCTGAAAAACTAATCACTTGAGAAGAGCTACTAAGACCTCAGAATGCCCTCAAGCAGTGATGACAGCCTGGGGAATTTAAGGACTCCTGCAAAAAATTAGTGACAACTTTTAGCTTCTGTTGATTGAGAAAATACACATGTGAAAACAGATTTCAGATCTCCTTACAATAATGCCCCAAGGGTCCAGGAGCAGGTTGAAAACCACAATGAAAGGGAATAACCAGCCAATAAAGCAGACCTACCCTTTCAGAAGGGTCTTTATTGTTTGAACCCCAAAAGACAAGGGGGGAGTTGCAGGACCTAGAACGGCATGTGCAGGAGTGAAGAAAAGGGGCAGGGAGAGGCAGAACCCTATGACCCAGAGGTCTAGCTCAGAAGTCACCATCCAGTAGCTCTGAGAGAGAGGCAATGTTTGCAAATGCAGACCCCACACTGACCGGGCTGGGGGCCTGGCTAGGAGTTTCAACTCTGTCCCATGCCGGACTGGCATCATTTTCCTGCCAGCTTAGGAAGCAGCTAAGGCAGTTTGGAAAACCAGTAGACTAGAAACCGCTAATTAATAAACTTTTGGATTCTACTACTAACTAGCTGCATGAGTTGCTGCAAGCTTTTTTGCCTCTTTAAGCTTCAATGAAAAGGTAGTGCGAGGAATACTGAACTTGCTCTCCCAGGCATCCTCAAAATGCCAACATCCGGAGGACATGACTCTAGCCAACTAAATGTTGAGCCTCAGATTCCTGCTCTGAAAAATGGGGATAATAGGCAACAATTAAATGAGATAGGAGTTGTGGAAATGACAGCTTCATGGCAAGTATAAATTTACCAATTAATGTCAGGTTTGTTTCCTCTCTTATCCTTCCAATGATAGACGATGTGTTCCTTTGAGTCCCGCCCTCTTGCTTTTATTGAGTCTTTTTGACTCTTGATTATGAAATGTCCCCTCTGTGTGACATGGAACGAGGTGTCCCAGAGAGGGGCACTGCAGAACCGAGTGTGGTGACTTCAACAGCCGGGTGTCCTGCTCCGTGCCCTGGCAATCCCCGGTTCCTCTTTGGCCCCTGCACAGAAAGGAACTGGCTTAAGGCAGAACAACAGGCCTCAGCTGGTGAGGCGGCCTCCCTGCAGGCCCGGCACAGACAGCGACAACCACCCATTTTGCAACAAACAGGAAACCAGTTTACCAGCCTCAAAAATAGAACAGACAAAAACCCCAAAATATGAGGCTCTGACAGTGGGGCAGCTCAGGTTTCTCATATTGCTTCCTGACAGCCTGCAGAGTATGTGTTTTTGTTTTTGTTTCAAATTTCATGCGAGAAAACATCTTGCAATGTCTCTATAAAGGTGACCAGCCTCTGGGGGTGAAGGCCAGAGGCAGGCCAGCCAATCAAGCTTGCAGCATTCCCGAGGACCCACCTTCTCAGTCTCTAACCCAGCTACCAAGGATCCCTGTCCCGTCCCAACTCTCAGCAAGTCTAACACACCCCAGCATTACCCTCTCATTGCAATGCCATTCACCCCCGCACTACTTTCACAGGGGTTCCACTGGGTCACCCCATCCACGAACCATGCTGATAATAGGCCTGCAGACATTCCCTACACTGAACCCCTAATAAAGACTTGGAGCTGGGCTCATGCTATTCCTTCTGCCGAGAACACCGTTCCCTGCCTGACGCACTCCTCCTCAGAAGCATTCCCTTTGGAATGACATAATTATTGCAGGGATGTCACTAAGGACTACATCACACAGAGTCCCCCTGTTGAGGGGTCATGGGGAGAATATAGTTTGGTGCTTAGCCCTGGGGAAAGCTGTGCACATTCTGGGCACCTGATTTGTCCTATGCACACGGTGATTAAGAACTGCCAACCTGATCATGTTCCCTTTTTGTTTTCATTGCTAAGAAGCTTAGTGCCAAGTATGTTAATCAACTCCAATGGTTTTATGTCCTAACCTGCCCCGTGGCTTTATTTTAGTTTCTTCCCCTTATTTTCCTTGTGCCTTATTTCCTCATTTACTTTGTTTTGCCATTATGCAGAGTGTCTATAAACCATTTCAAATCTTTATTTGCAATAAGGTAGGGCATATATAAGTAACTGAGCAAACAGCTCCGACCTACTCTGTAAAGCCCACCTTAAATGTCCCCGTCTCTGATTTCTCCCTAACCAGTCTATGAAGGTGGGGCTTCCCTCCCCGATGGTCCCACAGCCACAGTGTGTACCTGCCCAGATTAGCACTCACCCACACTTCTGTCCTTTATCTATTTTCACCCCACACTTCTGTCCTTTATCTATTTTCATGGTTCTCTCCACTATCAGATTAGAAGATTCTTGAGCAAAATCTAAGAGCCCACCCTCTCCTGAGATGTGTACCCAGTGCTTCACATGCATCAATTTGTTTAGGCTCAGAACAGACCTGCCAGATAAGGATGCCTGTGCCCATTTTATAGCTGAAGAAACTAAGGCTCAGCAACATTAGAAGCTTCTATAAGGCCAAGTACTATCGAGTGGCAGAACTGGCACCAAACTCTGGTGTCCTAACGTAGTCTTGGGCTCATTTCCATAAGATGGTCCAACATATGAAAAAGAGCTTTTAGTGAAAGAAAGTAAAAGAGAGAGAAAAAGAGAACGAGGGAAGGAAATGAGATTTTCTTAGATTATAAAATAATTTACTGTGGACGTCAAACTCATCTACACCACTTGAAGATTTAAAATATAGCTTGAATTATAAAAAGAAAAAATCCATTCTCTACCACTAGCTAGAAAAAGATTACATGCATTTAATTGTGGTGCTTCATGCTTCCCCTTCCCATAGGCTGGTTCGAGCAAATAGATTCAAAAATTTAACTAATCACATACTCAACTGTTTTAGAGCATCCCTGTCCTCACCTCTCCCGAAACATACACACACACACATTTTTAAATTCTGGAAAGTTGGTTACAGCATGAACTACAACCAGAAAACAAGAGCTAATTCTGCGAGAAGCTTCCAGAAGAAAGCGAGGCCAATTTTCCTGGTGGGCAAGTGCACGTGAACCATGAGACCATCATTTCCCCAGCCCGACAGTATCCAGACCATTTAACTACATGAAAGGATTTTAAATATTTAGTGTTCCAGTTGGGAAACTAATTGGTCTGATGCCTTTAAATTAAAATGCCCACTGGATACACACCAGGGCATTTCCATTCAACGAGGGAGGCGGGGCGCAGAGGCCTGCCTGGGTCTGGGTCCAAATGACCTTGGGCGAGTCCGACCCCCTCCCTCGAAGCTTCCGTTTACCCTTGTGTAACTGTGAGATGATATAGTACCGCCTCCTAGGGTTGTACTGAGGACGAACTGGCCCGGGTGGGGGTGCTCATTAGATCCCTGTACTCCAGGAGAGAGGAGATGCAAGCAAAAGCTGGGGTCCTCTTTCCAGACCTTGTGTTCCCTCGGTTTAAAATGAGAGCAAAGTTGGGGAGGTAAGGACATGTGAGTAGAAGGAAAGAAAAAGGATTTCTGAGCCACTCCTTCCTCAAAAGCATCTCCTAGGTCCCAATGGAAATCATCTATTTTCTCCCTTAGACTGCTTTGTGCTTTGTGTTCTGGCTGTGTGTGTGTGTGTGTGTCCTCTGTAGAGCGGTGAGCTCTGCATACCCAGCTGCTGTGCCTGCCATGTTTCCCCAAAAATAACACCTACCCAGACCATCAGCTGTAATGCGTCTTTTGGAGCAAAAATTAATGTAAGACCTGTCTTATATTATATAAGACCCAGTATTATATTGTTATGTTATGTTATGAAATATTATATTATACCGGGTATTATATTATATTATAAAGACCTGGTCTCATAGTAAAATAAGACCCCGTCTGATATTAATTTTTGCTCTAAAAGACGCAGTAGAGCTGGTGGTCCGGCTAGGTCTTATTTTCGGGGCAACACGGTAGTTCACCCCAGAGTCCCCACAATATCTGGCATGTGGTTGAGATCAGTATTTGTTGAGTGAATAAATGAGAGCAGCAGCAGCAGCAGCGACCTCAGAGCTGGTGAAAACAACAAGCCTGGCAGAGTCCCGAAACGCTGGCCCCTCCTGGCTGTGGGAGCCTCTGAAGTCAGAGAGGTCCAGTGTGGAATTCCAGCTCAGCAGCCATCAGCCATGAGACCTGGGTAACTTACTTATTCTCTCCACACCTCCATTTCCCCATCTTAAGTTTGGGCACAGAGCACCCAGCCTAGTGTCTGGCACAGCTCAGCATGGCCTATGTCCGCTGTCCCTGCCTCCATCTGTAGGACGCTGCCTGGGCTGCTTCACCTTTACTCTGATCATCCTCCAGGAGGGGGAGCCAGGGGTGGCTGGTGACACCTGCCCCATTCTAGATTCTCAGATTCCATGTGGCAGTTGGGCCTCAGGGGTAGCTGTTAGCAGGACTCTCCAGCTCTCACCCTGTGACAGGCTCCCCCAGCTTCCCTGTCAGCCCACCCCCGACCTTGTCCATCTTCCACACTGGCTACGAGAGTCACTTCTCCGAATACCAATCCATAGTAAGTATCTAACTTTCCCCTTAGCGTCACCCGGCAACGATCTGGGAGCCACTGGAGAATCCCATGGCGCTCCCTCACTGCACACTGCTTACCCCTGCAGCTGCTCCTTCCCCAGGCCCAGCCTGTCTGGCTTCCACCTTCCTGCCCCCCCCCCCCCCCCATGGTGCTGACCATCTCCTGGCACCCTTCTCCCTGCTGCCTCCCTCAGGCTGCCTGGGGAACAACAGCTTACCATTCACGACTCAGCCCCAATGGGTGTCCTTCTCTAACCAGCCCCCACATCCACTCCCACCTGTTCCACCAGAGCCGCTTACACACGTCCGTCTGCAGTAGCACATGTCTGTCTCTGGTGGAGCACACTGCATTATACAGCCAAATATGGATCCCACCCCGCTGAGCTGCCTCCAGGCAGAAACAGCCTCCTTCTGAGCTCGGTTCCCTGCTCCTAGCATTAGCCCAGGCACACAGCAGGTATCGCCATGATATCAGTTCTCTCTGTCCTCCCTGCCACATAAAGCCTCTGGAGCCTGCCCTCTGCCTCCCTTCCTGAAGGTCCGAGGGCCTCTGGCTGCTCCCCTCTGTTCTCGGGGCCAATACCCTCCCTGCCCCACAGGATCCTTCCAGCCTAGACCAGCTGCCATCCCCCAGAGCTGTCCCTGCTTCATGTCTCCTCACTTCTTGTTGACAGCCCCAGGTGCCATCACTTTAGGAAAGCCAGCCAGGGGACGAACCTGACCCCTCAGGGAGGGAGGATGATGCTCCCCTCCCCTCACGCCCTCGCTGAGAGAACGTCATGGTGTCTGAGTGCGTCAGAGGCCCGCAGCCCTGGGAACGAGCCCCTGCAACACCACTTCACACTCTTTTGGACTTTGTGCAAATAACTTCACCTCCAAGAGCCTCTGTTTCCTTATGTGTTAAATGGGGTGAGAGAAGCACCCATCTCTGAAGGTTGTGGTGAGAATGGGAGGCTCTTACCTGGTACCTGGCACATCGCCAGGGGCCAGTAAGGGGCAGCTTCTCTTGCAGCATCAAATGAGTACAAGCTGAGTAGGAGGGGACAATGCAGTGCTTCCTTCTGCAGAATTTAAGTGAGGGAGGGGCCTGGCAGGGGCAGATGGAGCCACAGGACTGATCAGGCCTGACTCCGACGTCTAAGCATCTCAGGAGGACTCCAGTGGGGTGGGGGCTCCCATCTCTTCACCTTCCCTGCTTTCCCCAAGAAAGGTCAAGCCGACAGGACCCAGGTTATGACGTGATCGCCACCCCCAACCTCAGCCCCACACAACCTACACCTCTCAGGAAGATGAGATGAATCATTTCCAGGTCACTCGGTCACTGGGCTTAATTTCTTCTTTTTCGATGACATATCCCACCCCGAAGTCCCCGCCAACTCTTGATCCCCACCACTTTCCTGGGCTCTGATGTGGGAGGAATGGGATGTGTCCATTGACATGTTTCAAATTTAAAAGTAGAGCACATTTAGTTCTCCGGTGGCAGAGTAGACTGAACCCAGCAGAGGGCTCAGGTCCAGCCTGCAGAACCATCTCCCCTGCTGCTTCAGGCCGTTTGCTCCACTCCTCACCCGTATACTGGGGCGGGGGGGCCCTCCCCACAATTTGATAGCCCTGTTCTAGAGAATGAAGGTAGGAAATGAGCAAGGGAGTGTGGGGGGGATACAAACATAGGTTGACCCCTAGCATGCGTTAGGCCTCGTGGTGAATCCTGGGAGAGGATGGGCACTCAGAAACTAGCATGTCTGACCTCTCTGGAGTGATGGACCTCAGGTTAGGGGACAGAGGTGAGGAGGAGCGGAGGGGACAGTGCTGACTTCACTTGGACTCAGTGACGGCTAGACGCACAATCACTTCACAACCCTGCCACATGATTCTGTGCATTTGTAAAGATGAGAGGGGAGGGGAAGTGATTTTCCTGTGTCTCACCTCGGGCAAGTTGCCTCCAGCATGGCGGATGATAGAGACCCAGGAGAAACCAACTCACCTGAGCAGTGTGGAAAGGGTTAATATCACCAGGTGAAAGGTGCTCTGGGAGGTCGAGAGAAAGGGGATTGGCCCTGTCTGGGGGAAGCCAAGGACCAGGAAGGACTGATGCTGTTTGGCGTGGGTCATGGATGGTTCATGCGTGGGAATAGGTCAGGAGGTCAAGGGGCAAAGAGCACCAGGGAAGGCACAGAGGTGTCCAGCAGTGGGGGAGGGGGTGAGAGGACAGCAGGCAGGATGCTCCAGCCTAGTGTTGGGTAGGGGAAGAGGCACCCGATGGTCCCTGCTACCTTTCCTGATAACTTAGACCCAGAAGTCATTCCTTTCCAGGTAATTAGTCATAATCCAGTAATAATATCAAGCCCTTCCACCACGTGCTAGATGCTAGCCTAAGCACTTTATAAACATCACCCCATTTAACCCTCACAGCAACCCTAGGAGGTAAGGACTATGCTTATCCCCATTTTATAGATAAAGAAACTGGGCCCAAAGAGGGTAAGTTACAGTCAGTGGTGGGGTGGATTTGAACCTGGCAGGCTGGCTCCTCTGAGCACGAGGCTTTGCTGCCTCCACAGACCATACACTTTCTTGCCTCTTCCTCACAGGTCCATCTCTGAGGCCTCACCCACTACATAGCAAATGCCTCTCGAACAGGGGCTGGGTCTTATCCTGCTCCTGCTTTTGTAAGGGAATTTGATTGGCACATCAAGACCCAAAGGTTCCAGGGGGAGATAGCCCTTGCCACCATCCAGTTTGGGCTGGGAACCAACAATTTGTTGACTTAATCAGGCCGATGCAGAAAGGTGTTGTCATGGTGGCAAGGTTTCTATTCCAGGCGGCCAGGCCGTAATTAAATGTCCTGACCTGCATACCTCCAATTACTGCACAAGAGCTGGTTTCCGGGCCTGTTAACCAGCAATTACAGAAACTTCCACTGAAATTCCAAATCACTTAGTAAAGGTCACTTCCTTTATTTATTTTTTGGATTTGGGAGTCGAAGTAGGATGGAATTATTACCCAAAGTACAAGTGACGCCCCTTATTTAAAATAGGCTTATTCAAATAGCCAACCTGGAGCAAGTGACACAGTCCTTCTAAGATGCTATTGTAAGGGCTCCTGTTGATGGAGCACCTACTATGTGCCAGGCACCACTACAGATACTTTAAATGTGCTATATGATTTAATTCTTATAATAAACCCGAGAGGTGTGTATTATTATTTCAATTTTATAGAGGAATAAATTGAGGAACAGAAAAGTTAAGTAACTTTCCCAGGATCACACAGCATTCAAATTGGACAGCCAGGTCTGTCTGCCTCCAAACACCAAACACTAGTTTACCAGGTTCTCCCTGGTAAACTAGGTGGGTTCAAGCTAAGAAGCCCAGTTTGCATTCAGAACAGAGCTGGCTATGTGCTGTGCAAGGAGTGATGAGAAGTCCTGTCATACTCCATTTTCCGGGACTAATTCTGAAGGCTCACTTGAGGCATAGGTCTCTTCCAGCCCCTGGGATGGCTACCACATCAGGGTCATAATCTTTCACTACTGATGACTTGGACAGCTTTTTATTTTTAATTTTGTCTGACTCTAGAGCCCTAGTTCTTAGTCACTTTTTTAAACCACTTTATCCAGTTAGAAAAAAAAAAACCCCAAAATTTTTTATTTTGAAATAATATAATTTTAGACTTACAGAGAAGCTGGGGAAACAGCAGAGTTCCTGTATATCTTTGACCCCATTTCCCCCATGTTAGCATCTTATATAACCAGCTTATAATGATCAAAAGTAGGAAATTAACATTGGTACAATACTATTAACTAAATTATAGACCTTATTTGGATTTCACCAGTTTTCCCACAAAGGTCCTTTTTTTCTGTTCTAGGATTCAGTCCAGGATTTCATATCACATTTAGTTGTCATGTCTCCTTAGTCTGTTCTAAACTCTGTTTTCCGTCTTTCCTTGTCTTTTATGATCTGGATGCTTTTGAAAAGTATTGCTCACTTTTTTTGAATGCCATTTGATTTGGGTTTATTTGATAATTTCTCATGATTAGATTAAAATTATTCATTTTGGCAAGAATACCACAAAAAACATATTGGGAGCTACACGAATACATCCTAATACTGGTGATGTTAACCTCTGATGCTTGGTTAAGAGGGTGTCTGCCAGGTTTCTCGGCTGTAAAGTTACTCTTCTTCCCTTTGTAGTTAATAACTATCCTGAAGGAGATTGTGTGAGACTATGCAAGTATCCTGTTTCTTCTCAAGGTTCTTTTTTTTTTTATTGTGGGAAGCTATACATAACATAAAATGTACTATGTTACCCATTTTTCAATGTACAGTTCTATGGCATTAAGTACATTCACATTGTTGTGCAAACATCGCCACCATCCATCTCTAAAACTTTTTTTTTTAGCAGTTTCCTTTTCTATGGAGGTATAATTGGGATATAACATTTTATTAGTTTTAGGTGTACAATATAATGCTTTAATATTTGTAAACACTGCAAAATGACCACCACAATCAGTCTAGTTAACATCTGTTATCTTACACAGTTGCAAATTTTTTTTCTTGTCATGAGGACTTTTAAGATCTACTTTCTTAGTAATTTACAAATATGCAATACTGTATTATTCGCTATAACACTATACTGTACATTACGTCCCCATGCCTTATTTATTTTATAACTTAAAGTTTGTAACTTTTGACTTCCTTCATTCATTTTACCCACTCCCCGCCTCAATATATTGACAAGACAGATGTGGAACAGCTTGAAGACAAAGGGACCTTGGAACAGAAATGGCTGGTGCCAAACACAGTCCACGCACCACCAATGGCCATATGATGCTCATGGCAGACCTCACTAATCAATCATGACCCTCCTTTCCCCCAAACCCAGTGCAGTCTCAGGCTCCTTCTCAACACAGATAATTCCTCCAATGGACTTAACGGACCTAGGAGATGAAAATTCTTTTCTCTCTGTCTTAGATATACGATGATCATATTTCCTACATGCAAAATTCAGATATGTGGTTTGGCTTAAGATTAACTTTCTGATCAAATATATGGTGATGGAAAGAGAACTGACTGAATGGTGAACACACAATGTGAGATATAGATGATGTATTACAGAACTGCACACCTGAAATCTATGTAACTTTACTACAATTGTCACCCCAATAAACTTGAATTAAAAAAAGATTAATTTCCTGATTTATGCATTTATTTGTTTTACAAAAGCATGAAATCGTATCACATTCAGTTATACATTTAATAAATTGCTTTGAATGAACAGAATGAAAGTATCTAGAATCAGAATTGTCCCCTGAGAATCTAGGGCATGTCAGGTGACCATGGGTGCATATCCCAGGCCTCACAGAAAAGACACTCCATAACTGCATGGGGAACTAGTGGATATGAGGAGAACTGAGCTAGAAGGGAAGGGGAAGTGGAAGAGCCCTGTGGATAAAATCTCTGATTTCACCATCTCACCAGAGTCCATACCTGGCTAGGGACTTTAATTAAGTCCCTATAAATTATTTTTTTAAAGCCTTGTTCTGAAAAAGAAATATCCCACCCATAGGCCCATCTGATGGGAAAGAACCGTGCACGTGCACACACCAGATGCTTGTGGGTGCATCTCCCAAACTGTAGTCAGTCAGATTTTATGCCAAACTGAATCAGGCTCCACTGTTCAGGGCCAAAAGCCAATCAGAAACATTTCAGCATCTGGCCTCACCCTGCGTCTCACAGGGAGTCCCCTGGCCACCCACAAGAGCAGGATGCATTGGGCAATTGGAGAGACCCACATATCCATGAGGCTGAAATAGCACAACTGCCGCGGAGCTTGTCCCAGTTCTTGGGTTCTGCCTTCGGGCAGCAACAACCCTTTCGATTTCTTACCTCAAATAACTAAGTCACTTCCACTAGAAGAGAAATGCTACCAACCATCTTTAAGACAGCAAAGCTCCACAAACACCCTAGTGACAGAGCCTATTAGTTGACACCAGGACTGGTGCGATGATCTCTCCTGGGTACCAGGAAGACCGCATCCAGAGAGACGACAGATATCCAATCTCCATTCAGGGCCCTTGGTCCCCATCTGCCACCCCTCTCCCCGCCGCTGAGGCCTCCACCTGAGAGAAACACCAGCCTTCACAGTGGTGCCCACAGCCAACGGTGGCTGGCACATGGCTAGTCCCTGCTGCAGCTCAGTGTCTCTCTGAACTGGCTGCATGTCTCAGCTATTTGGAACCCCCTTGGAGCTCTCCAAGGTACTGACCCTCATTCCTGGCTGGGCCCCTCAAAACAGTGCCGTGTTGAACAGTGGTTTATTCGGAGCTTATACATACAATTACATTCTCTAAAAAAGGAATCATTTCAAAATAAATTTAGCTTTATTATTGTACTATTTTTAGAAAAATAGATATATTCTATTTTTTTAATACACAACATCTGACAATTAAGTTCGCAAACTTATTGCAATGATGTTGCTAAGATTTTTAATACCAGAGGGATTATTCATTAAGAGTTTGTACCAACTGCACAGTTAACCAAGTTTACTATTTGGAAATACTGAAAAGGCTGCATGAAAAAGTTAGATGACCTGAACTTTTCGCCAACAATTCATGGCTCTTGCATCACGACAATCCACCAGCTCACACGGCACTGTCTGTGAGGGAATTTTGAGCCAGGAAACAAATAACTGTATTGGAACACCCTCCCTACTCATCTGATCTAGCCCCCAATGACTTCTTTATTTATGCAAAGATAAAGGAAATATTGAAAGGAAGACATTTTGATGTCATTCAGGACATCAAGGGTAATACGATGACCACTCTGATGGCCATTCCAGAAAAAGAGTTCCAAAATTGCTTTGAAGGGTGGACTAGGCACTGGCATTGATGCATAGCTTCCCAAGGAGAGTACTTTGAAGGTGACTACAGTGATATTCAGCAATGCAGTATGTAGCACTTTTACTAGGATGAGTTCATGAACTTAATTGTTGGACCTCATGTGTGTATGTATGTGTATCTATATATACATATATACATACATACACACACATACACACACACGTAATATAAATATATATTAAATATAAATATATATTTACCACTTTGAGAAGTAGCTTTCTAATTTTTCACTCCCAATTTATGGTGAGAATCTTTTCGAGAAGCCAGGAGGCCTATGTACCATGCAAGCTATGGGTTGTTTACAATGGCCCTGAAACTTTCATTTTAGCAAGTTCTCCCTTGGATCTCACCTGTTCTACATCTTGACCTTGGCCAATTCCAAACCCCTCCCTAGCAACTCCAGACTCCTAGGAATCCTTAAATGGCACTATGACTGTTTGTTGACCTGCTTACCTTTCCCACTGGTCTTGGTCCTCCAATGACTGGATCCTTTTTTATACCTGCTACAGGGTGGGGCCTATGAGATCCTTGGTTAGTGTTTATTGCCTAGTGGACAGAAATGAATAAGCTGTCTATAACCCCATCTCTTAAACCCTTAGGTTGACCTGTTCTCTATGGCTATTTGTGGCCATTCTGCTGGCCAGCCAGCTGGGCTTTCCTCCTGATGGTGTGGACAGTAGCCTGTACTGGTCTCCCACTAAGAACAGACATCATTGGAAACTTCAGGATCCATGTCTTCTGTTTGCTTGCTTATTTGTTTGGTGTATTTCCTAAAGGAAGAGAGTCTGTTGGTGACTCTGGCTTATGCTTGCTACCTCACCCTGTAAAAGTACAATAAGCACGAGTGGTTCTTTTGAATACTATTTTGCACTATGCTAAGCACTTTACATGTATTTGTCGATAAGGCAGGTGCTGGCATTCTCCCCTTTTTTAGATAATGGAGCAGACATGGAGAGGTTATGTGACTTACCCAAGGTCACCCAGCTTGTCAGGGATGGACCCAGACCACAAACCCAGGCTGGATCCCTCCAGAGACACTGCCCTTAACCATTGTGCTTTGCTGCTTCCCGCTGAACTCAGAGCATCTTTGGGGTGGGGGTGGGGGGTGGGGAATGGTAAAACATCAAGAGAAGGTGAGAAACAGGAATATGGAGGCATAAAGTTATGAACAGGATGAATTCTTTGGGGGGGGACATAATACATTTCTAAAGGAGGGGCAATATTCACAAAAATAGCAGCTATTGAAGTTGTAAAGACAGGTTTTACCTAGCTCCCAAAGAGTCATACAATTTAGAACTAGAAAAATTGCCTTATTTTAAAGATGAGCGAGCAGAGACCCAAAGAAGGCCTCAAGTGTCCAAGTTAAGAAGACGGCCCAGAGGCACCTGCTTAAGAAGACACATAGGTATCAGTCAAACCTTTGTTACACTGGTATAAAGAACTCTAGAGATGATATTTTAATAAACAAAACCACCCAGGTCATTAAATTATCTGCTGCCATAAAACAGACACGGTATCCCACAGCCCCTGGGGTGCGGGGGAGACTGCTTAATCACAGCCAGCTCTCCTCAAGGGGGCGCCAAAGTCAGGCCATGTGTCTAAATAGAGCTTTCTTCACACAAACGTCCAAGAAACACTAACGTAAAACTCTATCTCAGCCTGAAATGGACAGATGTCTAGTACACATAGAGGATAAGGCCAGCG
Source organism: Rhinolophus sinicus (assembly GCF_057876585.1). Taxonomy (NCBI): domain Eukaryota; kingdom Metazoa; phylum Chordata; class Mammalia; order Chiroptera; family Rhinolophidae; genus Rhinolophus; species Rhinolophus sinicus. Next base: position 29,308,813 of record NC_142514.1, read on the forward strand.
GGGAAAATGTCTGAATTCTAGACGCCACTCTGTAGCTTTCCAGCATCCCCCCTGTTAGAGCTGTTCCCATCTGGATGCCTCATTTTAATAGTGCTAGCGACAAGTTTGTTCAGAGAAGGGAAACTAGAACATAGCAAGACGGCTTGGAGGACCCAGGGCTCCTCAGCCTGAGAAGGCGAGCCACTAGGCTGAGGACCCACTACCCAAACAATGACTCCATCTGTTAAGTGAGAAGCGGCCCCCCTCCCAGGGGCAGATGAGATGAAGCAGGGAAGGTTCTCCACTCGACATATGCAGCCTGTTACACGGGGCAGGGCAGCACAGCAGTTTTCCGGACCTGGGTAAACCCAGCTATGCTCCCATGAGCCTGTGCTCTGTGGGGCCTCAGGGCCTCGTAGAACAAGCGAGAGCCTTTGCTGTCTGCAGGTCCTCGTCTGGTGCCTTTGTTTCAGAGATGAGGACTCTGAGCTTCCAGATCCCACAGCCATAAGAACTAGAAGTAGGACTGGAACCCCGCCATGGAGGTCCCCACCTAGCACTCTCTCCCTTTGGCCTACAGCCGCCAACAGCAGGGGGCACCACTAAGTGCCAAACACATCTTGTCTTTCTGGTGACCGTGAAGCAGCACTGGCATGGCAGCTCAAAAACAGTGACTCACATATCTGCCAGGCAATCACCACCAGCTGGCCCTCTTCCCAAACACACTGGGCAAGACTCAGTGACATAGAAGGAGCCCGAGAGACCGTGGCCCACATGCTCTCTTCAAGTTGTCTCCAGCCAGCAACAGAGGGGCTATTTCTCTCCCCAGGACCACGGTGAATAGAAATTGCTGTGGAAATCTCCTCTTTGCCTCTGGCCGTAGGGAATATATCCTCCAGGAGAAAAGAACTAGCCCTAGAGTAACCAGAGCCATCAACTAGGAAGGGCCATCAGAAGTCACCAAGTGCCCTCTGACCCCACATATGACGCCCTATAAGTAATTCTAACACGAGAGACCATTAACACAGGAAAGCTGAGGAGCCCCACAGCGTGCCACATAACACCACCCCTTTAATTCTAGGACAGAGCAGCAAGGTCTGAACACTAGGTCTTTCCTAGCCTTCCACTCCCACCCCCAAGCCCCCCAAAAGAGGCACATACAATACAAGGACCGTGTCAGCATCTGTCTCACAGGTTCAGTGCGTCTCATGGTGGAGGTTAGGCTCCCCCCAGCCACTTGGCATGGCAGCCTGGGCCTCCCCACTGAAGGGCTGTCTACCCATAGCAGGCCCCTGCTGACCCCTACCCAGCCCATCTCCAATAGCAGGGGCTTCATTTCTTGACATTCTTGACCTTGGGCACTGTTAGTTCTGCTATCTGAGAGAAATCCCCAGAAGACGCTGAGTACTGGGAGCCAAGAAGACAAGGACTTTTTTTGGCTATAGATGAAATTCAAGCTCTAATACGTCATGTCTGTGAGGCTTGTGGAAAGCTGGCTTCTGACCACAGAGGTTAAAAACCAGTGAGTGTCCCTCAGTCAGTGCTCAGCAGACATTTATCTGGCATGACCTCTGAGCTTGCACTGCCAGGGCTGGAGCTGCCCAGAGAGCAGGGTCATATGATGACAATCCCTGTGCTCCCTCCCTACCTTGCACCAAGCCTGTTTGTTTCGAGCGCACTATATCCACCACCTCAGTCAGTCTTCAAAACCTCCATGTTGGTTAGTATGCCCCCACTTCACAGATGAGGAAATATAGGCCCAAAAAAGTTAAGAGAAATGCCCAAGGTCATACAGCTAAGATGCAGAACTAGAACTTGAACACAGACCTTGCTTCTCCAAGGCCAGTGCCTCTCACAACATTACAGCCATGGAGCTTACAGAACCTGGGAGAAACTCCTTATCAAACCCTATTTCAGAATCGAGACTTGGCCTAAAATATGTTAGGCTCAATCCCCAGTGCCTCCCACAGCATGCCAACCTTGTAATTATTCCTCATTTAGGATCCTCTCTATGGCACGGTCAACCGAAAGCTTTATTATGCATTAATATGTTTCAGTCCTACAAATACTTCTGTTTCAATTCCACACGTATTTATAGGTACCAAAGAAGTTAGTTTCCCTAGTTTTAAATGGAGAATTGCTTCTTCTTTCTAGTAAACCCATTTATCCAATTGTCCATTGATTCAAACACATTTATGGAGTGTAAGTGTGTACACAGCACTGTTCTGAGTTCTGGGGACACAACAGTGATCAGGACAGATAAGGCCCCCCCTCTGAGTTAGAACTTACATGCTAGAAGAGGGGATAGATGGTAAACAAGTAAATAAATAAGACAATTTCAGGTAATAAGTGCTATGAAGAAAATAAAGCAGGTGACTAGGGGACAAGAAGGGTGACATTTAAACTGATATCTGACAACTAAGAAGTCAGCCATATAAAAATCAGGTGGAAGTTCTAGGCAGAAGGAACAGTAAATGCAGTCCTTCAGGTGGCAATGACCTTAGTCAGTGTTAACGGGACTTGGAGAGCTCAGGGAAAGCAGCGGAAGATGAGACAGGCTAATTCACACACAGTCTCTTAGGCCAAAGGAAGAGGTTTGGATTTTATTCTAGTTACATGTAGAATGTGCTCCCAGAATTTAGGAATTAAAGAATTTAGCCTTCAGAATTAAATCACTAACACCATTGGTTCTGGAAGCGATTCCCCTAAGAATAGTGAAGCACCCCAAACTAAGCAGAAAGCAGCAGACCCAGCATTTGAGCCGAGGTCAGCCTGACTTCACAGTCCTGGGTCCTTCCCCACTCCAGCCTCTCAGGCGCGCCCACATAAAGCTTAGACACAGAGCACTCATAACGACAAGGACGAAAAGTGAACCCCAACATTTAACAAAAAGCATAGCCTTATACAGCGCTTTCCTCGTGGCACAATTGGGGTGGGCACATGGAAGGCAACCATGGGTGCAGGTTACCAAACCTGATGAGACAAGAAGCCAAGCATTTCTCTAATTTCAGATCAAATCCAGAAGGAAACATTTAAATTAGATAACGAGAAATAGCACCCATCCCTACAGCACCTGTTGGCAATTCACAATGTGTGTTTTTGCGTGTGGTTCTCACAGGCCCATGAGAAAGATGGGGTAGAAACCTACATTCCTAATGATGCCAAGTTGCTTCAACTTGCCATCCCTTTGCCCTCTACAGGCACTGTCCACCTGGAAAATTCATCCCTAACCTTCCAGATTCGGCTCCAGTATCGGCTCCTCTAAAAGGTCTTCCTTGACTATCTCCATCCCCTTTTAGGCCAAATTAATCACTTCTTCTAAGCACATCTCCCTTATCACACTTGTCACACTGGATGCGTCTGACGGCTTGTATGTCTGCCCCTCTCCCACTAAACTGTGAGCAAATTGAGGGCAGGGATTATGTCATTCACTGTCAAACTGCTGCTGCCCATCAGAGCACTTAACACAGAGTACACATTTATTGAATTCTGGCTGATGAATCCACTGTTGGCTGGGAAAGGGTTTCTTGCCAGTACTGAGGAGCGGCAGAGCTGAGACTCACATTCAGCCTCAGACCACATTTTCAGCCGTGAGAAACAGCCGTATTACATGGCGACAAGTGATGCTGGAGAGAGGAGGTTGGATGAGAGGAACTGTGAGGAAACTCAACACAGCAGGGAGAAAAGCATGGGGTGGGGATGGGGCAGGATTTGGTGGAAAACAGGGCGAAGTGAGTCAGAAGTGAATTACCTAAGGTCATTATGTGGAATGCTGGGGAAACGAGGACACTGCCTGCTGGGATGTCAAGGCTGAGCGGGGGACATGGGGATGCGAGGGCAGCTCTGCACATTCAGCTTGGCTTGTCAGTGGGATCTCAGGTCACCAAGAGGACCTGTGGTTCGATGCTCCATTTAGACGTATGCTTAGTGCCTGATAATTACAGCCAGGAAGGTGATGGTTACCCTATGCAAAGGTAGGCAAAGGGAAATGAGAGCTGCCAGCAGCTCCAGAAAAGGCCTTTAAAAATCATGAAATCTCATATTTAAGCATCAACATGGCTTCTGCAGCGTTCGTAGGAGGGAGTCTTCATGTAATTTCTGGCAGTGCACTACTACCTTCCTTTCCAAATATCCAAATGCTGTCTTGACCAAGTGGGAAACCTGCCCTCTTTGAAGAAAGCAAAGAGTAGTGGGAAGCACTATGGAAAGCGTATGGAGTTTGGAGGGACACTGACGTGGGTTCCAACCCTGCTTCTGCCCGCTTGAACTGAGTGACTGTAGGCCAGCTCCACTGTCCAAGAAGGGACGCCACAGCAAAGTTACAGACACGTGAAGGCTGGGAGAAGATATCTGTGATGTCTAAACACCACAGAAGGTCAATTTCTAGAATATACAAGGAACTCCTGAGAACCAATCAGAAAAGGACAGGAAACTCAATAGAAAAATGGCAAAGCATTTGAGACCAAAGGGGATATTCACGGAAGAAGAAATCCAAATGGGTAACAGTGGCTTAAGAAACCTCCACATTTACTAGTAATCAGGAAAATGTCAAACTCAACACAGTGAGATACTATGAAACTCCCATGTTGTAAATATCGGTAGTACCTGTGTTGGTGAGTATGTAGGGAAACGAGAGTCTTCGAGCTCTGTTGTTGGGAGTGCAAATGGGTGCAGCCATTCTAGAAAACACTCTGGCAGTACTTAGTTTAAATAAGTATATCTCTGCCTTGTGACCCAGAAAGTTCATCCCCAGCTGTAAATCCCAGAGAAATATTCACAGCATCCTAAAAGGGCTAATCGATGAAGAAATTCGTAAGTATTTGTTCTCATGGCCAGCCATTGAAGACAGCCTAAGTGCCTGAGACTGGGGGGGAAGGGTGAGGAGAGGTTATGGCTGGGTTTGGCACACCAGGGGCTAGCAGTCATTAGAAGCCATGAACTAGATATACCACGGCATGGAGAGGTCGTGACGTGTAACACCAAATGAAAGCAAACACAGTCAGGGGTAGCAGATAACACGAGTATCGCCTTTCACAGGAGGTGTTCACATCTAGTGCAATAGCTCATGCACTGTGGGGAATTAATAAACCTTGGTTCTTTTCCTTGTCCCTTTCCATCCCCACCCCTCCTTGCACATGCTCCTCTGACTACCCGTCCACTTCTTCACAGGTAGAGTCTACAGCACTAAAAGAGCTTCCCAAAATCTCTAGGGTAGTTTCAATAGTCCTGTCTGAAGGCAAGGAAGATGTGTTAAGTGATTCTGCTTAAGTCTAGACAGAGTTTTAAAAATCAGCATCAAAGAAACCTTGGCCTGAAATCCCAGTGCCTTGAGAAGGAGGAATCGTGATGCTGATGGGCCAGATGCTCTTATTATCTGCACTTTACAGACAGGGAAGAGAAGCACTGAGAGAATTTAAGTAAGAGGAAGTGTCCCCAAGGCACTCACTAATAAATTGTAGAACCCATATTAAAGCTCAGGCAGTTTGAATCCAGAGCCCATACTCTTTTCTTGTTTGCACATTTTATTTTATGAGAGGGTGTGTGTATGATGAAATCTTTCAAACATACAGAAATGTATGAGACGAATAAAAGAATACATTGTGCCTACATTCCAGCTCTAGCCAGTTCATTCCATTTAACCACAAAGCAATTTTCGTTCTCCATAGTGTTTATTTGTTCCTTTTGTCTTGTGTTTTTCTCAGCCTGTCTTGCTAAAGGATTCTTTATCTTTTGTTTTCTGATTTCGTTGCTTTTTTTTCTATTGGTTCTTTATTTTCTATTTTATTAATTCAGTTTTTAACATTTCCTTCCTTTCACTTCCTTTGAGTTGACCCTTTTACTCATTTTCTAACTTTTGAAATGGATTCTCCTTTTCAAATATAAATATTTCCAACTCTACATTTTCCTCTCAGAGTTGTTCTAGCCACTTCCCACTAGTTTTGAAATGCAGTGTTTTCATTATCATTCAATTCAAATATATATTTTCCATTAAGATTTCTTCTTTATCTAGTAATTATTTATAAGACTTTTAAAGTTTTCTAACATAACAGGATTGGTTATTTTTCAATTACTGATTAAATCTTTGTGGTCCGAGGTATATATGATATTAGTTATTTTTTAATACTCGATAATTGCTACATTATCAATTTTTACAAATGTTCGTGTATGCTTGAAAAGAATGCATACTGTTCAATTGTTAGAGGCAGGGT